>NW_026606111.1:9045000-14707500 GCF_029834395.1 Sorex fumeus | reverse complement strand
GGGTTGTAGATTTTGGGGCAGGACAGCTCCATGCTCTTTACTTTAACCTCTGAGATCACAGGCATTGAGAACCTTCTTGAAATTTCTAGTGGGAAGCTTCACACAAATCCTCAGGGTAAGTCCCACTAAGGAAATCCAACTGCTCAGAACTTGTAAAGCTGTATTTCTGCAGTCTTTGGGATGCTCTCAAAATGTAGAGTAGACCTGCATGGAGCTGAATCCTTTGACCCTCTCCACTTCTGATTTGCAGCTTTCACATCATCTTAGCCTAGGTGAGAAAACCAGAAAAGTGAAGAAAATGACTAAAAAATGGGTCCTTAAGGTGATAAAGTTCAGTCACCAAGCATAGTGCCATCTGGACCACTCTGCCCTAAGGAACAGCTCTTCTAGATTGAATATTACTTTGTTAGAATTTCAGTGAGGCATGGCTTTATGCTTGCTTTCAGATATATTGAAAAAATACTTCTGGGATTCAAATTAATGATTTTAATTTTCTCATAAAAATAACAAAAGCCCATTAAAATCTAGATAGAAAAGGAAAGAACAAACTTATGTTCTCACTACTATAAACATGGTTTTCAGAATTTGGGTGATTATTTCCCTTGAGCCTGTGTGTGTGTGTGTGTATAATTTTATAATTATACTCTATATGCAGTATTGTATCCTTTTTATACTTTATAAGCATTTTTCTTTAGATGTTTAGAAAATCACATGAGTTTATTAAAATGTTCATAAAGAACTGTCAACATTTAGGACTAGGAAGCTAACTCAAAGAGCAGAAAGTATAATTTGCATGTAGAAGACCTGGGTTTGGTCCCTGGCATGTAAGTCCTCTGAGTACTGCCAGGGGTGATTTTAGAACACTGGGCTAGGAGTAGGACCATTAAGTGTGACTCAAAAGCCCCCCACAAAAAAAAACCACACAGAAAACCAGACAAAAACAACAATAAGGGATGGGCACTTGATCATTGTATAACTGAAACCCAAGCACAAAATTTGTAAGCCTATAACTGTACTTCATGGTGTTTCACTAATAAAAAAAAAAAAAAGGAAAAAAAACCAAAAAAAATACAAATCAATATATACTATAGAAAAATAAAAACAGGTATATGCAGGCATAAAAAAAACCAAAAATTTACCATTTGTAATCTATATGAGGAATAGTAAGTAGATGTAGATAATTTGAAAATAGTTTTTGATAGTTTTTTTTTCCCTCTGAGATAGAAATTATCTCAAAATCTTGAAAAATATGCCTCAGTTTTGTTTATTGCAGTGTTCCCAGAGACATTTCTTTTATTTGGTTGTTAGTTACATCCAGTAGATGTTTCAAATTTTTTTCTTCACCCCCAGCCCTTTGTTAAAGAAAGACATAGTGACAGGTCCCTTTCTCCCAGGAGAGAGTAACATTGTCATACAGTGCTAATGTGAAGGTGTGCATGGAGTGTTCCAGCTTCAGCCTTGACAAGGGCTGCTGGAGAGAATGCTGTCTAGGTGCAGTAGAAGTGTGTACGAGTGAGCAGACATAGCAATGTTAAAGTCCCTGTCAGTAGAGGGTCCAGTAGGTGTCCCAGAAAAGTCAGTACATGGAGATGGAGCACTTGTAAGTCGCCATGGCTCAGGGGAACCTGACTTTACTTGGTGATCAGAAAAGGAGTACTAGTCAGAAAAATAAAAACCAAAAAACCAAAATCCAAGAAACAAGCGAACATATAATTTTGGAGAGAAGAAAGGACGATTTTCCCAATTATACTTGCATTCCTTAGCAATTCTGATACAAGTTTTGGGGGATTAATCATCCTGCTATAACACCTTGAATTCAGCCCCAGAATTCTTAATCAGTTATGAATATATCATATACCTCAGGTTCATTGGGGAGAAAAAAAAAGATTGATCACCATGACTGATGGGAATTCATCAAGTGTTAAAATCAGTGGGGTTGTGAATAAAGAAAAACTTCATCAGACTGGCTGGATGGGTGGATTTAATAGGGGAGTGGGGGACCGAGCAGAAGAGATGCTTGATTTAGGAGGCTGCAGCTGATCTAAAGGCTTGCTAATAGGGTTAAACAGAAAGAAAAACCTTTAACTACTTAGAAGATAAAAATTTGTAGGATAGGACTGAGCTTTCATGTGTTAATCAGCAATTCTACTTTTTGGTGTCTTAACCAAGAATCCCAAAATACTATTTTGAAAAGAAATTTGTGCTTCTATTTCATTGTATCTCTAATCATATAGTTAAGATCTGAAAACAACCCAAGTGAACAACAGTAGATGACTGGATAAAGAATTCAATACACACACACACACACACACACAATTTGCCACTGTCTATATGGACCTAGGGGATATGCTGAATTTAAGGGAGAATAACCGATAAAAAATAATTTCTCTCATATGTGGGATATAAAGAAAAATAGTTTGGTAACAACTATATTGGTCAAAGGCAACAGAACTGTAGAGTTCTACAGAACAGAGCTTAGCTGGGAGTAGAGAGGATTGACGAGGGATTGTGGAGGAAAGTTGGTAGGTGTGGTGTTGTAATGATGTGTGCATAAAATTGTTATTAAATCATGGTTCACCAATTTAAAATAGGGGGTGAAATCAATAGGATAGAATGACAGGTTTGTTGTGCTGCACAGAAGAATTGGATTTTGACTTACAGGTTCTGAATTGAAGTAAAAAGATGGTGAGATCCTTAACTACAGTTTAGGCAAGGAAAAGAAAGTAGTCCAGCAGTAGCATTTTAGATTAGTATCCCTTTTTCAGGGATTCCTGGAAACCGGAGCCTAAGGCAGAGCTTACGAAATGGAAGGTTAATTAATTGGGCTATGCTGTCTCTAGGCAGTTGGAGTGATGGGACAAGGGATGTAAAGCAAAGGAAGGAAAGAAAGGTAAAATGCAAGGTGGCGTGCATATACATTTTCATCTGGTGTCTTCTTGATGGACTTTCAAGAACTCTCCATGAACCTGGTCAGGACTCAGGTGAGAGACACTTTCCATCTCCCAATTCTGGCATCTGGAAATCTGAAGTTAGGGTGCCGGAATGTTAGGTAGCATCTTTCTTTGACATCACAGGTGGCCTCTTCTCACTGTATTCTTTCCTGGCAAAAGGGGTGAGGTAGAGTTCTCTGCCCTTGTAACATAGTCATTTCCAAAAGGGCCCATCTCACATTGAGTAATAGCATTGACAAGATATTAAGGTTTCAATTAAGAATTACAAATGTAATTGAAGAATTTACAAATGAATGTTGTAGAACTCTACTGCCCCCGCGCCTGGCTGTCCTCGCCGGGGTCCCTTGAAGGGGAGCGGGTTGAGTTTCCCTCCCTGCCCCGACCAGGGCTCCAGCAGCCGAAGATCTCCAGAACCAGCCAGCACCATGCTGAGACCACTCTCCACACGCATGAAGGTATGCGGGTCCCGGGGCTGAGATCTCCAAGCTGCTCGGATTGGGGCTGAGCATCCTCCACCCAGATCCTCCATATTCCAGTAGACAGGGGTCACACCCACCAACTGGCCCCCTGGCGCCGTGTAAATCCCATCAACGGCCAAGACTCAGAGACTATAAACCCAGGTCCCGGAAGACATCTTATTATCTCATTTTTACTTTGGACATACTGGCAGGCTACCAAATGTAACCTGCCTACATGGCAGAGTCTGGCGCAAACTCCCCGTGGCGTACCCAATATGCCAAATACCAGTAACAATGATGGGTCTCATTCTCCTAACCCTGAAAGAGCCTTGAATCTCTGGGCCAGGATGAAGGAGACGTTACTGGGGCCTGCTCGAGGCAATCGACTAACAACAGGATGGTCATGATCGTGATCGTTGTAGAATTTACTCTTTTAAGGGTTTCACAAGTAGTAATAAAAGGAATCATTAGGTTATGAATGTGATGATGGTTCTTTTTATTGAGTGTATGCTATATGCCTGATGCTTGAGTTTAAGTGTGCAGTGCTAAGTAAAACCATGTCACATCTCTGCTTTCCTGAAGTTTACTGTCCATTCCAGACTGGGGTGGTGCAGGCACAGGATCAGGCCTGAATCAAGGGGTGCCATGGAGAATTCTAAAATAATAGCTGACAGCATCATCAAGATAAGTACATGCTGGCAGGAGACAAGAAAATGGGGTGGGGTAGACTTGGTTGGAGAACCATAGGAGATTCCCATATACTGAAGTGTGAACAGCGAATGGGGATGGGTGAATGATTAGCAGGAGGTTATTCATGAAGCAAATGTTTACCGAATACCTAGTATTCATGTAGCAGGCACAAGCAAAATTTGTCAGTATTTCAGACAAGAATTCCTATTTCATGATGTAGTCTGGACAGGATGTTGATAGACGAGTAGGGAAAAGTGGCTGTATAATAATATATAGAAACTAAAATGCTTAGGTCTGGGACTGGAGTGATAGCACAGCGGGTAGGGCATTTGCCTTGCACATGTCCAACACGGGTTTGATTCCCAGTATCCCATATGGTCCCCTGAGCACTGCCAGGGGTAATTCCTGAGTGCAGAGCCAGGAGTGACCCTTGTGGATCGCAAGGTGTGATCCAAAGAGCAAAAAAAAAAAAAAAAACAACTTAGGTCTTGGGGGATGGAATAGATTGTAGCTGCGGATGTAAAAATGAGGATGGCAAAAATGTTATAGTAACTATTTCTGCTTATATAACTGGATGAGTGTCAGTTCTATCTCTGAGCAATATGAGGAATATAGGTGATGGTGAAGAACCGTTTCCTTGTGTTTAATTTGGGCAGACAGAATGTAAGCACCTTTGTGATTGATGTCCAAGGAAGATGTTAAATGAGCAGTTGAATATAAGGTAAAGGTAAAGGTAAAGGCCCTCCCGTTGATCGTCGATTTGCTCGAGCGGGCCCAGTAACGTCTCCATTGGAGACTTTGTTGTTACTGTGTCTGGCATATCGAATACTCTCGGTAGCTTGCCGGGCTCTCCGAGAGGGGCGGAGGAATCGAACTCGGGTCGGCCATGTTGGCCGCTTGTAAGGCGAACGCCCTACCCGCTGTGCTATCTGGAATTCAGAACTAAAGTTTGGGCCATTAAGATGTTTTTGTCCGATAATAACTGAAGGAGTTGGCAAGGCCATTACTTCTAGAAGAACAAACACTTTTAAAAATCTAAAAAGTGTTTAATGGGTTTCTCAAAATAAGACTAAATTATACTGCTTTTTAATTACAATGTGGATTTCAGTCTGAATGCCCTTGTACTCCTAGGTGTAAAAACAAAACAAAATAAACTTGTCTCACTCTTGCTCTGTGCAAATAGTTTGTAAGAGATGAAAGGAGATATTCATGTTTTAACATTGCACTAGATCTGGGCAGGACTGTGATTCATTTTTAAGACTCGAGGTTCATTATCTGAGAAGACTTGGTGTTTTCTTCCAAATGTTGAATTCACAGTTAAGTTCTTTTGTGAGAAACATTGGTAGAAGAAAAGTAATATGTCTATGATCTATTCCAAAAGGCTGATGAAATTAAATTTGCCTTCATCTTCCCCAAGAATAACTTTCAGACTGCTAAAGATTCTCAGCAGAACAATGACCAAATGAATGTGAGACAAAGAATAAAAAATGAAAATAGTAAATGAAATGAAAAAAAACCTCTATACTCTTGGAGCTCATCTTTTCTTTTTTTTTTTTATATTTCTAGGAAGGTTCCAGAAGTTTAATCTTCTATTAGCCACTTAAAATTTTTCCTACTTTCTAATTATTATTAATTTCTCTTCTATTAATTTCTGACCTTTCTTGCTACTTGAGTTTCAGCATTAATTGTCATCAGAAGTCATTTGGAGTATTCTCTTCTGAAAAAGCCTTTCCAGACATTTAGTCTAATTTCTCCTTCATGTTTGTGGGGAAAAGTAACATAAATGCAAATAAATCCTCATGCTTAATAATCTAATTATAAAACTTCATGGAAAGACTAAATGTTACTTTGAAGATTAGTGAGAAAGGTTCTTTCTGTGGTAATCATTCTGCCTGGAACTGGGAATATACTCAGAATGAAAGTGCTTTAAATAGAACACTGCTTTCAAATTTAAAATGTGCATGCATTTTTCCACATTAAATTTATTGCACATATGTTTAAGTGTACCTTAAAAGTAAGTCATATTTTGAAGTAATGATGACTTTCTCTTTATAAAAATAGCTTTAAGGGCTGGTGATGTGGTAATTAATAGAACACTTGCCTTGATTGTGTGAATTCCTGGGCTCCATTCCTAGCGACTCATCATCCCTCAAGCATTGCTGGGAGTGATTCTTGAGCACCATGCCAGGAACAGATCCCAAGAACTGCAGGGTGTGGCCCCAAAACCAAAACTAAAAGCAAAAAGCAAAAACAATGCACCCAAACCAAAGTAAAACCAAACAACACCAACAACACCAGTTGAAAAACTTTTTAATAAACTCTAACCTCTCCAATTCATGTATACTCTCTCAGTCATTCTATTCAATCAGATAACCAAAACCTAATAGAATTCAATCCTCTCCCTAGCTCCAATGTAAACATTGCTTTAACGATACACACTACTTATGAGTTATCTTTCATCATTGAAAGGAAGATTAACCAATGGAAATTATTGTTCTTTGATCCTAATTAAATGAAGTTAATATCTGGATTACCTCTGAAGTGAAAGGCCTGCCTCTTAAAAGACCTCAGGAGAATACTCAGAATATATTTACTTGCATCCTGCTCTGTATTTCTCTCCTATTCCCTTCTCCTAGGTTGAACCTTTAGACTTGTAAGGATCTAATATAGGCAAAGTATATGGAGTTACCTGCGAAGCATTATCTTCATCACTTCTGCATTTTATGTCTTTCCTGAATGAGAGGAAAAATGGGGTGGGGAATGGAAAACTTCTTCAGCTGGAGTATGGCAGATGTTTGAGGCCAATGTTGTAGCTCCTTTTCTCCTCTAGGGTAGTCTTCTGGCTCAGAAGAAGAGAAGGATGCTCATTGAGCCAAGGTTAAAGCTCTCCATTCTCTCCTTCCCTCCCTTCCCCTCCTCTCTCCTATCCTGCTCCTCCCTTCCCCTCCCCTTTCTTCCCCTCTCCTCCCCTCCCCTCTCTCTTCCCCTCCCTCCCTCCCTCCCTCCCTCCCTCCCTCTCTCATGGGTCACACCGTGCTGTGCTCAGAGGTCATGCCTGGCTCTGTGCTCATGGGTCAATTCTGGCTGAGCTCAGGGCTCAGGTGTTCATATGTGGTATTCAGGATTGAACTGGGGCCAGTTGTATATAGAAAGTGCTTTAACCTCTTAAGTTTCTCTGTCTCTCTGTCTCTCTCTCACTCACTCTCTCTCTGGCTTGCTCCCCTTTCTTTTAGACTTATACTTTGTTCAAAACAGACAATGATACTCCAGCCAGTATTGAAGATTCTTAATCTCTTTGGGATCTGTGATGTCAGCTATACATTTTCTGAATGCTTGCTTTATTCTCCTTGTCCTTTCTGATCTTTGCCAACAGCCAGCTACTCTGTTAGGGACAGTATTTGAGAGCATCGCTGCTTCCCACCAGTTTAGACTCAGTGAGATCAAGGCCATCTTTAGAACTGAGACTGGGGTAGGGAAAAGGGCTCTTCTGAGATCCATGTGAGGATACATGGCTTTATAAGCATTCCTCAATATTATAATAATTAAAAAAGTTATAGGTGATATGCTTCTCATTTCAGTCATCACTGAAGTACAGGGTATTGTGTTGGGCCTGATAGATTATATAAAGGAGGTACACTCTGACATCCAGCATCAAGGTCTTTTTCTGTACAGAAAATGGGAGAGAAGTATGACTGAATACTAAAGATCTCTTTTGGTTTACAGCCAAAAACAATGTACAGAACCAGAACTGAATAAGGATAATATATTTTACACACACCGTTTTCATAACAGAAAAGAAATATTTTTCACCAGTTGTATGTATTTTCTTTTGTTTGTTTTATTTTTTGGACTACACCTGGCTCTGCACTCAGGATTCACTTCTGGTGGTACTTGGGGGAACCATATGGAATGCCAGGGATCAAATTCAGGTCATTGTGAACAAGAAAATTACCTTACCCACTGTATTATTTCTCTGCCCTCCAGTTTTATGTTATTTATCTGTGATGCGACTATAAATCACATAAATGATTAAACACACATCACACTTATCTGTATGAATATTTAATAGATATATGTTCTTGTTATTCTCTACACTGACTTTTTCACTGTTTAGTATGAATAACATTTGATACCACTTTTACACAACCTCTTATTTGTGATAGGTCCATGGTATTTCTTTGAATGCATGTTATAATTTTTTAAACTATTTTAATATTGATGAATGTTTATAAATGTCTAGTTTTTAACTTGAAAACACTGGCATAAATATTATCTGTATATATCTGCTATAATTTCTGTAATACAGAATTGCAGACAATAATATTAAATTGCTTTTTAACATTGAACAATATTGCCTAGTTTTCTTTGAAACTTTATATTTCCTTGTAGTCTATAATAAAGGAATTAATTGGACATAGCAGTAGAAGTACTGGAGAAAGATCATTGTTGTAACATATTGAAGTTTGGTAATGCTTTCTATTTTATAAACCACTTCCAGCTACTTTAAATAATTTCTAGAACAGTCCTGTAGTGTGGCATTCTGCCAGAATTTTAATATGGATTGTAGTGATTTTGTAGATCACTTTGGGTAATAGTTAACTTAACAATATTATTTTTCTAATACATATCTTTCCGTTTATTTAGGTCTCTTTAAGTTTCCTTGAATAAAGTTATATTTTTAAAATGTATAGCTCTTTCAACTACTAGGTTAAGTGTTATGCTACTGTAAATCGAATTCTTTTTCCCAGTTTCATTTTTGATAATTTATTTTAGATCACTAGGATATAGAAATACTTCCTTCTTGGATTTTGAAATGTGGGAAGTTTGTTTTGGGGAGCTGTATCTGGTGGTTTTTAGGGCTTTCTCTTTATTTTCGCTGTTGTCAGAGATTACTCTTGATGTAGCTTAGGGGAGCATATGCAGGGCTGGGAATTGAACCCAGGTTAGTTGTGTGAAAGGTAAACACATTAACTGCTGTATAATCTCTGGCCTGGTTTTTAAAATTTCATTACTTAATTTTATATCATAAGACTTCACTGAAATTAGACCTGATCACTTTCTGGGGCATGGAGTGAGAATTGACTGATCATTGGGTTAATTTTTATAAAAATTCATGTCATTGGAAAGTAGAGAAGATATTATTTATTCTAATTTCTATGCCTTTTATTTCTTTTTCCCGACCAATTGCTGTGAGTAGAACATTTCAGTGTTGTATTACATATGGTTGATGAGAGTTCTATGTCTTTGTTTTGTTCCTGATCAATGAGAGCCTTTTAATTTTTCTCCTTAGAGTAGGATACTATTTCTGAGGTACACTCCTATGTAAAAATTGCTGAGAGGTTTTATATGAAAGTATTTTGTTTTTGTCAGATGCTTTTCTGTATATACTTAAATTTCATATGACTTTAAATTTCATTCCATCAATATAATATTTTTATTGACTTGTGTGTGTTGAGCCATCTTGACTTCCTACAGATTAATTCCTTTCATTTTATTTCTTTGTAAGCGGCTTGAGGCTTTATGTTGCAGTGCTGAGGTACCCCTGGTGGTGTTCAGCAGACCATATGCAGTGTTGGGATCTAATTAGCGTCTACTGCATACAGGCAAATACCTTAACCCCTCTACTGACTTTCTTGGCCCCTCCATGATCCTTTTAATTTGTTATACTAAAACAGTGGCCTGGGTGATTCAAGAAAGGTAACAAGAATGCAATGCTGCTCCAACATAGGGATCACACTCTTTCTCTAGTAGTGCTCCCTGATGTCTTCTCCTTCAGTTAATTGATCATAGAACACATTTAATCAAGCCATCAGAGAAGTTTGATAGGAGGTTTGATGAAAGAATAGGAACTTTGGGAAGATTAGCCACTAGCTCATGCTACCTTTCTGTGAGTGTAGGACCCACAGGCTTGATTTAATATATACCACTTCTGCTAAGTGTGCCGTTATATCCAGTTATGGTGTTAGGAGGTAACACACTCTCAAGTTCATATGGAATAGTGACATTTTAGTTTTGTTCTAGTATCCTAAAGGTATGTGTTGTGATTTATTTAGGGGGTGAAGATGCAATCAAATTCCTCGTGAACTAGGTTATGATAGCATGCTAGAATTCAGATGGGATAACAGGGTACAAGTTGGTAGAGAAACATTCAAGTGGTCTTGGCCAACATGGGAAAAGAATAAAGGTTCCCCAGTCAGTAGCTGTGTATCATATGCCAAGGAATGCGTTGATTAATTCCAGCAATGAAATTACAGCAACTGTATTCTACAAAATCCATATATATTTTTTTAAGTCTATATAGGCAAGTTGGATTGGAATAATCATTCTCATCCTCAAAGTCCTTGGTAGTGACCATAGTGTCTGTGATCACTCCAGGAAGTGTTGCTTTTGTTTTATTATTTTCAAAGATAGTGGTAGTTCTTAAAAATTGTGCCTGATGTTTTTTTCCTGTTTGGAGCCCTTATTTTATATAAGGTCAGAGGATTGTTGAGGAGTAAGAGGATTCTAAGGAAATCTGTCAGTTATAGAGTATGTCTGTTTCAACTCTCTATTTCAGAACTGGGAAAATAATAATGGCATGATTTCTGGATTGAGTGAGAGTTAGATTTGAGCATAGATCCATTAATTACAATCTCTCCGTAGATCCTACTCTAAACAATTCAAAATAGTACCACTATGTGTTTCCAGGAATGAGTGATACTTTACAGCCATATCCATCAGTTCTATGAAAATCTAGATATTTCCCCTTCCCTTGTATTTTGTAATTCTGCTAATTGCTGCAGGTGTTTGGGAAAGACTAGGGGGAAGATTTGTAGTAAAAATGTTTGACTGAGATGAAAGCCACTCCTTAAGTTCTTCAAGGTCAGTTTGCAGAAAAGTATAGTCACTCAGTCAATTCTCAAACTTGAGCCTGCATATTTTTTCCTGGATCATGCAGGATTTGGTATTTCTCTCAGGAATACTTTTTTCTTTCTTTTTTCTTTTTTTGTCACATCCAGTGGTGCTCATGCGTTACTCCCAGATCTGCACTCAGGAATTACTTCTGGCAGTGCTTAGGGACCAGTTAGGATCCAAGGATTGAACCCAGTCAGCCGCATGCAAGGCCAATACCCTATATGCTGTACTGTTGCTCTAGCTTCTCAGAAATAGATACCCTGATCAAAAACCAATAGTCTCGGTGTATCAGATATTTTGGTTATAGCCTTTATACTTTCCTATTATGGTAATGATAGTCACCTGCTCTTACGATGCTATCACCAGAATACCGTCATCTCTATTTAATTCAGGGACCCTGTTTCTGGACAGCATTATTAAATATTGTCATCCATTATCCACAGAAAGGGCTACTGCTTGATACCTTCAAGGATGCCTGTGGTCCTCTAAACTAGTGTATCACTCAAAACCTTGGTGAAAACAGTGTCTTCAAGATCCTACCAAGGGATAGAGGTAGTGGAGTAGATCTTACCTGATAATTCCAATTAAGCATTCTGTCCTGCCAAAGTCTTTGGATAGTTTTTTGGTACAAAAAGTTATGAAATTCCTTGTATGTGCTCTAGATTCTGTCTATATAAATTGGAAAAGAAAATCTTGTATTAAGAAAAATAAAGAAAAATAAATGGTATTTCCTTCTTAGGTCCTACTTGAAATTGCACTCTTTGGAGTCCGATAGAAGCAATAGAGGTAGGAAAGCAGGATCCTTAGGATGATCAAAAAGTTCCTGATGAGAAACTAATTTTAGATTGGGGCTTCTTAAACTTTCCACTTGACACCACATTTTTACCGAGAAATATTATGTAAGTTGAATTAAAGAGGTATATAAAATAGCTACACAAAACTTTATTCACTGATAATAAATCATAAAGGAGTTTATTTTATTTTATTTTTTTGTTACATAAACTAGGTTTTTTTAAAATTTATTTATTTATTTTGAATACCCATCCCTCCACCAGTAACCATTTCCCACCACCACGGATCCCAGTAACCCTCCCACCACCCATACCATCCCCATCCCACCCTGCCTCTGTGGCAGGGCATTCCCTTTTGTTCTCTCTTTCCTATTCGGTGTTGTGGTTTGTAAAAAGTTAAGCCTGATTTTCAGGGAGAAACATTGGAGAATTTACTTTCCATTGACCACTTTATATATAAGAAGATGTCGCGCGGCTGCATAAGCGGCCGTGCAGTTTGCAGTGAGAGTCATGGTTCCTGCATAAGCAAGCTATGCTTGTAGAGGCTCGTGGTCACCGGGGTTCCCTCTGGGGGAGACGGGATGCGGCACCTACCCCATCTGGGACTTCCCGGTGACCTAGGCTCTCTTCAGGACCGGGAGCATTCTCAGTAGCTGTGGAGGCCCCCTCCCCCCCCCCCCCCCCCCCCCCCCCGCCCCCGGCCTTTCTTCTCTGTGTCAAAGGAGTTTATTTTAAAATAAACTTTTGAAAAGTTTCACGACCCCACATGGGGTCAAGATCCAAGTATAAGAAGTTAGGCTTTTGATGAGGCTTTTACTGCTTCTTCAGGGAAGAACAGAACCTCATTAGATTTTAGAGGAAAGGTGATTTCAATCAACATTCTCTAGTCTCTGCCAAACATGGTCCTTTAGCCTTATCAGTATCCCCATATGCTACCATGCCAGTGTTCAGGTCTTCACTTCTTAATCAGTATTCTAACTTTAGCTGAAAAGACTCTGAAAGGTTGGGAATCTAATTTGCATTGCAGTGTATCCACCCACAGGATTAGACTTTGGTTTAGTTTTAAGAAATCTTTTCTCTGGGGCTACAGGAGATAAAAGGTTTTATTCTTTTTTTCTTTTCTGTGGTTAAAGAAGCTTTCTGGATCTCCATCTTTTCTTGAGCTTAGAATTTAAAGTCCTCAACTGACCTTTTCCTTTCCTTCAGAAATGCAAATTCTGGGTCCCATCCCAGATTGCAGAAGTGCAGAGGCAGAGGCCCAGCAGTCTGTTTTAACAGTGCTCCATCTGAGTCTTAGGTACCCTTAATTTTTGATGCAGAATAAGCCTTCAAATTTTTCAGAGTAAACTGTTTGCAACCGAGAAATCCAATCCAAAACAATTCTATTCAAACATATAGGGGCCCAGATTTTACCTCCATTGTGTTTTTTTTTCTTTAAATGTATTTGGTAGTAGGAGTGAGGATAGGTTAAAACGTTTCCCTTGCTTGTTACCAACAGGATTTGATTCCCCAGCATTACGTATTGTCTCCTGAGCACTGCCAAGGATCACTCCTGAGCAGAGAGTGAACACTACTGGATGCAGCCATCCACAGCCCCCTCCGCCCCCGCCACTCCACACCCTCAAAAAAAGCACAGAAAACAAACTAACAGCCAAGTAATTGGGGGGGAAAATGCCCAGGGAGGAAGTAAAAAATTATGGAAGGATGCAAAGAAGTGAAAGGCAGGACATACAGAAGCAAGGAGCTCAAGGCAAAAAGGAGGATTTGGCATAATGCTAAAAAGATGTCTTTTGTTTCACAGACCTAGAAAATAATCATTTCAGAAAGGGACAAAAGGGCAAAGATATGATTCTAAGATAAAACTAGTGAACAAATTTAACCTTTCACAGTAATATTCTGAATTATAAAATCTGTCCCATAGGTATAACATTTATCTGAAAGAGAAGAAAAATGATTGAGTTATTTTTAGAAATAAAGTATAAATGACTAATTCTAGGAAATTCAGAACTTATGTGAAAAGAAAAACAGTCTGTTGGCATATCAGTAAATAGTACTACTTATAGTTATGCATAAATGCAAATTTTCACTGCTTCTAAAATTCAAAACTTTCAAATAAAGATTTGGTAGAATATCTGATGGAGAAAAATAAGTTCAAAACTGCTGTGATAGCTAAGCACTTATCTAGTCCTATGTGAAATCAGAAGTTAATATGTAGCACTGACAAATTTAAAAGCAGTCATTTCTTATTATACAGATAAATAAATAACTGCTTGAAAATATTTTAAAGAATTAAAATGCCTACCTTTAATAACCATAATGGAATAGTCAAGGGTTGTACAGGGTCTGAGAGTTTGTCATTTCAAAATTTATTTGATGATTTTAAAAATTATACTCATTTATCATATAAATAAATACTAAAATGAGTAAAAAAGAAATCTCATAACCTCACAAAGCACAGTAAAAACAAATTTAATTCACAAGATATTTATTGAGCTGTAGAAAGCACAGTAGTAATAGGGGACAATGAGATGAATAAAATCAATCTTTGCTTCCCAGGAGGGAATTTTTTTTCATGGGACAAAAATAAGTATCTAAAAGCAGGGGTGGGCTAAAGTTTTTCTTCCAAGAACCATTTGGATATTTATCACATAATTTGTGGGCCATAAAATGCCCGCAGGATCTGGGCACTAATGAGAAATATATGTGTCTGTCCCATCAAGAACCATGGCCAGACCACATGATTTAAAAAATAATAATAATTAAATTGAGACACAGTGACTTAAAAAGTTACTCATGATTGAATTTCAGTAATACCAACACCAGTTTCCATTTCCCTACACCAATATCCTGTTTCCCTTCCAGCCTCAGGCCTGCCTGTATGGTAGGTACCTTTTGTTTTTATTTGAGTTCTTTTTTAGGCTCTGTGGTCTATAGTACTGTTACTGATAGGGTGTCATGCATACCTCTTTAGTATTCCTACCCTGACCTGTCCCAAGTGACAAGCTTCCTACTGAAGAGCAGTTCTTCTGTTGTTTCTATTGCTTTTGGACATTTGTTATTTTCCTACTATGTTTCTTTTATATCCTGCATATGAGAGAGATCATACTGTGTCTGTCTCTCTCTTTCTCACTAATTTTATCCAGCATGATAACTCTCCAAATCCATCCATGGAGTAGCAAATTGACTGATTTTCTTATGGCTGAATAGTATTATGTTGTGTATATGTACTATACCTTCTTTATCCCGTCATATGTTCTTGGGTGCTTGGGTTGTTTCAAGGCTTGGGCCATTGTTACGGACATAGCACAAATAACTTTTCTGGATTTCCTTTTCTTGGCCATTGGGTTATATTCCAAGGAGTGAAAACCCAGTTTCTAGTTTTCTGAGTAGTGTTCATATTGTTTTCTAGACCAGTTGAGATTATCATCAACAGTAAGGGAAGGACCTTTAATTTCCCCCACATCCATGCCAACTCTTTATCAGATGAATGGTGGGTAAATATTCTCTCCCAATCTATGGGGCATCTTTATAGTCTGATTATCGTTTTCTCATATTAGATAATTTTTAAGGGCTTCATATGTTCTTGAGCTGGACATTCCCTACCCCTGATTGAAAGCATTGCAATAGTAAGTAAGGTATGGAGACTGAGAGGAATCATCAAACTCCGTTGCCCATTCCAGCCACAAAAGCCCCAGTAATTGTGACTTTTGGCATGCTCAAAACATAAACATAATCTGTTTACCACAACGTTGTTTCTGTACTGCTGTTAGTATATATGCATATTATGCAAATGATTACCAACCTAAGCTAATTTTTTAATGTTTCCATAATATTACTGTTTCATTTCCTTGGTAGATAAAAATTAAAATATAAAACTTTTTTTTAAATGTTAAATGAATCACTTAATCACTTAATCACTTAACTTCCCGTTAGTCGTCGATTTGCTCGAGCGGGCGCCAGTAACGTCTCCATTTGTCCCTGTCGCGTGCTAGTGTAGCCCAATGGCATCTGTTCGCTCCGGGAACATGAAGAGCCTCAAACCGATCGTTCATGATCTTGACGAAGAAGTCTGACCATCTGGTAGGTGGGTGGCCACGCGGTCTTTTGACATCCCGTGGAATCCAGTCGGTAACAGCTCTAGTCCAGCGGTCGTCTTTAAATCTCATTACGTGACCAGCCCATCTGATTTTCGACACCTTGGCAAATGAGGCAGCGTTCCTGATTTTTGATCTTAAACAGATGTTGGAACTCCGGATTTTTTCTCTCATTTGAGTGAAACGTGATATTCCAAGCATAGCTCTTTCTATTCTTCTTTGGGAGACCTGAATAGCGTTCTCATCCTGTTTGCGTAGGGCCCAGGTCTCTGAGGCATATGTTAATGCAGGAAGAACAGTGGAATCAAAGAGATGTGCCCGGAGCCGGAGGTTCTTCGTCCTCTTAGCTATTTCTTCCACGTTCTGGAAGGCATTCCAAGCCGCTCTCTTCCTCCTGCGTAGCTCAGGTGCCAGGTCATTTGTCATGTTGACCTCTCGACCTAGGTACACATAGCTGTTGCATTCGGAGATGGTCGTTCCATTGAGAGCAAATGGGGCATCAGGAAAGAAGCTGTTTCTCATAAACATTGTCTTCGTAAGATTCAGCTGTAGTCCTACCTTTCCACACTCACGGTCAAAGTCGGCCAGCATTTGTGCCGCCTGGCTGATGTTTGGTGTTATTAAAACAATGTCATCAGCAAAGCAGAGGTGGTGTAGTAGCCGACTATCTATCTTCACTCCCATTCCTTCCCATTCCAGTTGTCGCATGATGTTCTCGAGGGTGGTACTGAAGAGTTTCGGTGAAATGGTATCACCCTGCCGCACCCCTCTCTTGACATCAACGATCACTTCTTTGCAGAATGGTGAGATCCTGGTAGTGAATCCGCAATACAGCTCACGGAGGATCCTGATGTATTGGGCTTGAATGCCCTGATTGGCTAGGGCTTCAATGACCGCTTCCATCTCAACAGAATCAAAGGCCTTCTTTAAATCAATGAACGTTAAACAGAGCGGCATCTTGAACTCCCGAGAAACCTCAAGGAGCTTGGTTATCGTGTGGATATGGTTGATGGTGCTGAATCCTTTGCGGAACCCGGCTTGCTCGCATGGTTGTCCTTCATCTAGTGTTCTGCCAATCCTATTTAGGATGACTCGAGTGAACAACTTGTAGATGACAGACAATAGGCAGATCGGGCGATAGTTGCCAATGTCTTGGATGTCTCCCTTCTTGAACAGTAGTACGGTCCTGCTGGTTTTCCATTGGGACGGAACCTTGCATTCAGACAGGTAGCGAGTGAAGAGCCGAGCCAGTGTATTGATGAGTACTGACGGCAGGTTCTTGTTAAATGAAATTCAAAGAAATTCCAGTATGCAATTATATTTGATGGTAATTCTTGGGAAGAAAAAACTTCTAAATATATTTGCTACTATAATTCTAAAACATTGCTTTGCCTATTTCCCTGAGATACTTATATTCTGGGAAGCCAAGAGTACAAGAAAGGAATAGAAAGCACTATTTGTATCAGGACAAAGGAATTTTTCAATCTGTGCTCATTGTTTCAGGCTTCAGAATGTACAGGGTGATAGATCACCAACCTAACATTTTTCTGGTGATACTCCCAGATGTTCGCATCTGGAGATCTTTCCTATAGGATTTTTAGGTACTGAACATATTGACATATTGAGTTGCTCTTTTGTTCAACATGGGTAGCATTTGCCTGGCTGCTGGCAGTTTGGAAACAAGTGGTGAAAGGAATAAGGTTCTCATGTTGAATGTACAGACATGCACCAAATCTCCCTGGTATTTAGCTCTACACTGATAAGAATGAAGATGTTTGGTTTCATGGGCTCACTCAAGAGAGACCCGGCATGGAGGTGCAGTTCCAGGAAGCTCCAATATACATGATGATTCTCAGTCGATTTTCCTGCACTTCTTGTGTTAACTTATCTTTGAGTTCAGAGTCTTTCTGGGGATATACAATTTCTTCTAAGTCTGTTTCTGGAAGAATTGAAGATAAACAAGTTTTCTGTTCTATTAAATTTAGGCAGTAACCATCCCACCATCTGCTTTTTGCTGTAAAACATTTTTTTTTAATCCCTTACTCACTGTGTGGAATTCAGGACCCTTCATCCATCGCTGGCACATAAATACTTGAATGAATATTTAGATGAATTGATTTATAAGATTTTATAGACATTGCTAGGTTTTTTTTGTATCTTAAAGGCACTATGATAACATGCACTTCTAACATCTTTTTCATTAATACCCCTTTTGGGGACTAAATTCTACCTTTTATTTATGTTCTTCAATATGGCCAAGAAAAATTTATTTTATCTTATTCCTACTGTTAATGGAAAATAACTGTGCACTATTAAGTGCATCCCAGTGTACAGCGTTGAAAATCAGCACATGAAACTAAGTGTGTATTACTTAAAGATAGACTGTACTCTTATGTGTGCCTTTGTGCTCACATGTGTATGTGTATATGTGTGTGTGTAAATCTGAAGACTTATGGTTGTTAAAAGTATTCCAGAGGGTGCAAGGTCCAGATCTTTCTTCTTTAACACTGCATGGTCCCTTAATACTACTGAGCAGAATATTGAAGGGACCGGTCTCTATTTAAAATAAAATAATAGGAAAATTTTATGTCGTAAGATAATGAGAAAGTAAAATATGTGTTAATAGTGTAAAGCTTTCTAACTACCATTGCCTCTTGCCCAGTTGACCTTTGTGGTTTAGTATATTTTAAAATTGACTTTGTCAGTTTATGTTGGTGCTATGTATTTTAAGGTATATATGTGAAGATGAATAAAATCAAATAGTGACAAAAATTTAAGCTCTAAAAGTGACAGTAGAATAACAACAGATTTTTTCTCTCCTCATTAAAGGGAATCTTTAACAGCAAAACATTGAGAAGTAACAAATATAGCAGGTACCTGTGGTTTAGCTAGTTCTGGATCTTGACTCTCCAGATTTGATGCTCCCACACTTCATACCACAGTAAATAAGCTTTTTGCATTTGCCTCAAATATCAGTGACTACCTCTAAATAATGAGTGTATTTTCAGTGCTGTTTTAAGCTTGTATGCATTTATTTTCCCAGTCTTTGGAATTTGTTAAAGAATTCTACCAAGAAATCCAAAGAATGTCCTTTCTAATAAAAGAGGAAAGAGGTAAGAATTAGTCACAGGAGAATCAGAGGGTAAAATCTGTGTTAATAGTGACCATGCTGCTATGGGAAATTAAACAAGTTATAACCTTTCTTTTTGAGAGGCAATATACTTTGATTCTCTTCACTTTCACTGTGTGTGTGAATGCCCTGGAATTTCTGTCATGATTGATTAGAAATAAACAGCACAATGATAATATTTTGATGCTCAAGTGGCTAGAGACTTAAGTTAATAAAGTCTGAAATCCTTCAGGATGGAAGGTAAGGAATCCAATGTTATTTACCAAAAAGAGAAAAAAAACAACTAATTTTTTCCTTTACTTGTGTTTGGACTCGTTTTCAGGCAACAGGCCTCCTGTGGAAGATGGGACTCCTTGTCTGCTTTCCAGAATATGTTTCAAGGACCCTCAGTGAAACATGATTACGCTGCTCTGGGTTAAAATGCTTGAGAGACATCCACATCTCTGATGGCCACTTCCATGAGACAGAAACAATGGTCTTATCAACAATGTTGACTGCATCCCATGCTGGGGCATCCAATACAACGTTCATAGTATATGAAAACACATACAGGAATATGACGGTCCCTCCACCATTCCAGCATCCCAGTGTTGACCAGCTGCTCAGATACAGTTTTGAAACCATGACTCCCACTGGGATGAATTCCTTGATGGTGAATAGCACGGCTGGGTCCCCAACACCAGCCACTTTTGAGAGCCTCAACTTGCCTCTCCAGATCATCCTATCTGCTATGATGATATTTATTCTCTTTGTGTCTTTTCTGGGGAACTTGGTTGTTTGCCTCATGGTTTACCAAAAAGCTGCCATGCGATCTGCAATTAACATTCTCCTTGCCAGCCTGGCATTTGCAGACATGTTACTTGCAGTGCTGAACATGCCCTTTGCCTTGGTAACTATCCTTACTACCAGATGGATTTTTGGGAAATTCTTTTGTAGGGTGTCTGCTATGTTTTTTTGGATGTTTGTGATAGAAGGAGTAGCCATACTGCTCATAATTAGTATTGATAGATTCCTTATTATAGTGCAGAAACAGGATAAGCTAAATCCATATAGGGCTAAGGTTCTGATTGCAGTTTCTTGGGCGACTTCTTTTTGTATAGCTTTTCCTTTGGCTGTAGGAAACCCTGACTTGCAGATACCTTCCCGAGCCCCACAATGTGTATTTGGGTATACAACTAATCCGGGATACCAAGCTTATGTGATTTTGATTTCTCTCATTTCTTTCTTCATACCCTTCTTGGTGATACTGTACTCATTTATGGGGATACTCAACACTCTTCGGCACAATGCTCTGAGGATCCATAGCTACCCTGAGGGTATATGCCTCAGCCAGGCTAGTAAACTGGGTCTGATGAGTCTCCAAAGACCCTTCCAGATGAGCATTGACATGGGCTTTAAAACGCGTGCCTTCACCACCATCCTGATTCTCTTTGCCGTCTTCATAGTATGCTGGGCCCCGTTTACTACTTACAGCCTTGTGGCAACATTCAGTAAGCAGGTTTATTATCAGCACAACTTTTTTGAGATTAGCACCTGGCTGCTCTGGCTCTGCTACCTCAAGTCCGCGTTGAACCCACTGATTTACTACTGGAGGATTAAGAAATTTCATGATGCCTGCCTGGACATGATGCCGAAGTCCTTCAAGTTTTTGCCGAAGCTCCCTGGTCATACTCGGCGCCGGATTCGCCCCAGTGCTGTCTATGTATGTTCGGAACATCGGACAGTGGTGTGACTCTTAGAACTGCCTGTCATTTTGGATGATGGTTGTGGTTGTTCTTTGTTTTTTTCCAAGTTTACATTTTTTAATCATTATTTTCACTGTCCTCCCGTTGTTCATCGATTTGCTAGAGCAGGCTCAGTAACGTCTCCATTTTGAGACTTGTTGTTACTTTGTTTGGCATATCGAATACGTCATGGGTAGTTTGCCAGGCCTTGCCATGCGGGCAAGATACTCTCGGTAGCTTGCTGGGCTCACTGAGAGGGGCAGAGGAATTGAACCTGGGTCAGTCGGGTCGGCAGCGTGCAAGGGAAACGCCCTACCACTGTGCTATCGCTCCAACCCAATCATTATTTTCAGAATATATAATACAAAGCTATGTTTCCTGTTCAGCTAAAACAGGATGATTATTGACTTTTTATGTACAGATCATTAGAGAAAGACAACTGTCTTTTTTAAGTTTTAAGTTCTTATCCAGTTTCAGCACATGCAGTGCTCCTGTTGCTGGGCTAAATGCTGGAGAGATAAGTAGAGTGGGTATGGCATTTCCTTGCACATGGCCATGGCTGACGTGGGTTCAATCCCTACCACCCCAAATGCTTTCCTGAGTTGTGCAGGAGTGATCCCTGAGTGCAGAGCCAGGAGTAAGCCCTGAACACTACTTATGTTGCCAGAAATGCGAACAAAAACTAAAGTGATTGGTGGTTCTTTGACTTTGCATTTTCTTTCACTTGACTTCTGTACTTAAACTTCCTTGTTTTTCATTGGATATGTGAGTGTCTGTGTGCTTGGGCAGTGTAAACAAAGAATGCTGGTCAACTATAATTCTGTTATCAAGGATACACAATGGGAAAATGAGCTTTAACTCCAGGGTTAAAAAAAATCATCCTGTTGGATGGGAAGATGTTTTTTCTTGGATTGATTTTGTTTTTGTGGTAGAAATTAAGATTGTGCTATACTAAGCCTGCAGTTACATAGAATTGTAGGTGTTTTGTATGCTGCTAAGATTTGCTTATTAGTGTAGTGCATCAAATTTCTTTTTTTCCTGGAAGATATTGCTGCTTTATGCCATCACATTGGAGCCAAAAAAAGAAAAGAAAAAAGAAAAAGAAAAAAAAGTCATTCCATATACATAAAAATATAGTTTTGTTTTTAAAAAAGAATAACCCAAGGGAGTTAGTGACATTTTAAAGGTCATTAAGATTTACTTTGGTGCACTTTAAGGAACAATGTACAAACTAATTAAGTCATGTTTTTCAAGATTGTTTTTCACCTGACATGTTGTGCTTTAGGAAACATTGCATTATAATTCCTAGGAAGATAGTTTAAACAACGTTTTATCTGCATGTACAGTTTTAAAGTAGAAAACATAAAAATGTAGTCTTGTCTAAGCACAATAGGAATTTCTTAGAGCAGTAGGGCCAGAAAAAGGAGACAGACTCCCTTGGAAAAGTAAATGGGGTCAGTCAGTAGATGGCCAGTGTTGGCTGTGGCGATTCCTTCACTCAAGAATTTGCATTGACTATTTGCATGACCGGTACAAAGACCATTGAACTACTAGTTGTTGGACTCATGTACTAGGTACAATGCATAGTTTTATTGAGTTAGGTAATATTTCTTCCTTTTTTACCGATAAGGAAAGCACATCTCAGACAAAACTCCTCAAGGTTAGTGGTGGCACTGATCCTCAGCGCTGCTCTGCTGAGCCACACCCTCACACACCTCAAGCAGGTTGTGTTGCTTCATAGCCAACCAGGAACTCTTTGTAACCTTTCACATTTTAGACTAAGACTTCCTTTTAAAAAAAAAAAGTAGTGGGGCTGGAGCAATAGCATAGCGGATAGGGCGTTTGCCTTGCATGCAGCCAACCCGGTTTTGATTCCCAGCACCACCAGGAGTGATTCCTGAGTGCAGAGCCAGGAGTAACCCCTGAGCAACGGCTGGGTGTGACCCAAAAAAGAAAAAAAATAGCACCCTTATTTTTATTACAAAAATGTGAAGGTATTCAAAAAAGTCTGGAAAAACAAAGACAAAATAGAGTCACACCATCTTTTCTAAGGCCAAATTTTAGATTAATAAGGCTAAAAAGAAACCAGACAATTTTTATTTTTGGTAGACACTTGATTGAAAAGTTCAAAATAGCAGTACAGAGTTCTTTGCCTTGCAGGTTTAAAGCTTTCTGGTTATTCAACTGTGCCTCTGAATGTTCTGGGCAGAACTGTATTGTTGCTTCAGTGCTTGCCCATAGCACAGCTGGTACTTGTGCATGTGAAGAGTGTCTCCTATAGAGAAGCATAGAGCAAGTGTTAGGAGGGCAGGTCTGGAGAGTTTTGTTTCTGTCTTGCTGATGGTCTATGTGTTGATCCCTGCCTCTCAGCCAGCGTATCCAGGGCCTTTGTTGCATTTCTCTCTGAAACTCTGACACACTTCATAAAGCAGCCAACAGGAATGGGATTTAGGCTAAGGAAGGCTTCAGGAACTGAAAGTTTAGCCTCCTGGTTGTGTCCTCAGCTTTGTCAATAGGTGAGTTAAGTGTGAATGCCTTTTGGAATTTCGCAGCTTTTGAATTCTAGTGCTCTGTGAGCCAACAGCAAAGTGGGAGCCTGTTTCTTCACTGGACAACTGGAGAGTTGGATTAAATAAAAAATCCCAGGACTTATCCCAAAACTAATACACTTCTTTCCATGTGAAAGTAAAAATTTTTAAAGAGCCCTGCTGACATCAGCATCACTCTTTGGTCTCCAGTATTATTTCCTTACATTTTTGTTCATCTACTATTTCTAAAAATTCAGTGTCTGAGGAACACAAAACATGGAATCAGGAATTAAGGCGTTGGGAGTTTGATGCCATCAAGAAAAACCTAACTAATGACATGGAACATGAGAAAGATTATTTTCCAGTGAAACAAATCTTTGGAGACTAAAGCATATGACTCAACATTTGTTTCGGGATCATCTTCTGATGATAATCACCTACCTCTTTGGTTTTGAATTTATATTTTTCACAGGTAAAATTGTTTTGATCTACAGGGACCTTATAGGACTTAAACACTGTTGTAGATATAGCAGTACGTTGAAGTGTAGCATGCTTTCTAATTTCAGTATAAACTGGATTTCAAGCAGATACTAAACAAGGATATTTGTAAGTAGACTTTATTAAGGGAAGCCAGTTGATATGTATTCTTCTATATTGGCGCTAGGCCTTGAGCCATGTGGTTGGAGCTGAAAGAGCTTTGTTTGCTTTGTCCTTTTCTATGTACTGTCTGGGGGGACTTTTGTGCTGCTTGGTTGGTAGTGCATCACGTGGTGAAAGCACCTGAGTGCCTGCTGAGATCTTGGTATTTGTGAAAGAAGACTATGAGGGGCCTTAGAGAATTCAGCAACACTGAACAGCAGTTCTCTTAACACTGGGTAATCTTGATTCGATGACAGTTTACAAATAACTTTGAACTTTTTTTTGTACATGTACACATTTTAAAGCTTTTTTTTTAAGTGCTATGTTGTAATGTGAAAACATTAGGTGCAAAATCATATGCTGCCTATTTCCCTCTGTTAAGGGAAAAATACCACTACTATCACTGCTGATTGACATAAATCAGAATTTTTTAAAAATTTTTTCCTTTTTGGCTAGTAGAAGCGTGAAAGAATTAGGGCAGTATTTGTGGGCAAAAGAAAGTTCAAAAGAAATCCCAAATAGTCTGGAGTAGTGATATTCAAACTTTGACAGGTATGAATGTCTGAGTATTCCCAGGGATATTTCTTAATGCAGTATCCCTTGGACTAGTAGTTCTGGAGTTGTACCCAGGAATGCAGTTCTTTATATGATTGAGCATTCTGCCTGATTCTGATTTAAGGACATACTTTAAAGAAGTGCTCCTCTATCCCTTTAAATATTACCAATTTCATACAAAAATGTTGGTTTTATGTTTGAAGTCATTATCTCCTGGTACTTGGGTAGTCCACATCCAGAGGAAAATCTCCATATTTTTTGCCTCATTTGCTGCCAAGTGTGTTAGTGCTGGATCTTGCCAGTGTTGGTTTTACATGACAAAATTCTGCTAAAATACAGAATCTCACAGCAGAACAAAAAAGAGTGGTTTTTTTGAAAGTCATGACTCTCAGGAGTGTAATTACTCTGATACCTTCTCTACTCCTAGTGAGATAACTTTATTATATGTAACTTTCTGAAGAGTAAAAGGGGAATGTGAAGATTCAACCTATTCCTATTGCTCTGTTTATGCCAGTCATGTTCAATGAAAGCATGAAGAAAATAAAATAATTTTCTGTTACTCTGTGCATTTCCGTTGCTGACAAATATATTTAATTTTTCTTAAATTCTGCTTCTGTTTACATGAAAATATTTATGCATATATCACAGGAAAAAATCACTTGCCTAACATTGTATTCTGCCACAATTTTAAGGTAAAGGACTACTTACTTAAAATTTATTTTTATGACAGCCTGATAAACTGCCTTCGTTGAAAACTCAGTTTTTATAACAATAACAATATCAAGGCACATGTTTGTTATTACAGGTAAATGGTAATACATCTCATAGATATGTATTGGTACTAGTCCTTTGTAATGAAGATTAATTTATTTTACAATATAATTCATCTGTACAGAGGAACAAGCCCTGGATTTTGGTTTGTAATAATCAAAAAATCAAGAGTGGTGACTTGTGTATAATATTACAGCTAGGAAAAGTAATCCTGGTTAAGAAAATGAATAAAAATTTAACATTTCCAAAACTGGAGTTTTTTTCTAAGGGGCTTCTTATCTCAGAAATATTTGTCATGAGTAATACTTTCTGTTAAATTAAAAATCTGAGTTTAGTTTCAAGTCCTGCTTTCTTTGGGTTCTTATTTTCAATTGAGTTCTAAGAGCCTGTTCTTATTTTCAAATTTGTTCTAAAAAAGAGCCTGTGTGCTTATGAATACATATTCTAGCTTTAAAAGTTCTCAGAGTAGTTAAAGTGCAAAGAAATTTGGCAAAACCTATTATTACTAAGAAACAGTCAAGAAATTCTATCTAGAAGAATCATGAAAATGTTACTGCTGAGTCATCTAAAATTGGATTACACTTGGCAAAGTAATGACAGTGCCTTCTCCAAATTTAATGAAATGATTTTATATTGCCCTTCCATTTTTAAAATCTAATGGCTTTCTAAAATCCACCTTTAAATTCATAAGAAGTACAATTTATTTGTATCTGAGAGTTTCAGTTTTGGGAACTGGAGTCATAGCACAATGGGTAAGGGTTCTTGCCTTGTACTTAGTCAACCTGGGTTCGATCCCCAGCACATCATGTGGTCCCTTGAGTCCTGCCAGGAGTGACCCCTGACTGCAGAGCCAGGAGTATTCCCTGAGCACTGCCAGATGTGACCCAAAAAATAACAAAAGTGATACAGCCTTGAGTTTTCAATATTTGTTTTGACATTAAAGTTAATTGACTGCATTTGACACTGAAGGTAGAAACTTCTTTCAAAGATTCTTATTAAGGAGTTCACTGCAACTCATTGTTTTCCTGGTGGATGTGAATAAATTCAACAGATTCCTTTATTTTGTTAGCCTTTCCAGTACTCTGAAATATAAATTCAATGACAATCTTCTTTTGTAAATCAATCTTCTTATGTAAGTTAAAAATAAATTTATTTATTGTCATCAAGTGAAAAAAGAAGAGAAATAAAACCCTAAGTTCTAATTGACAACAATGTAAGTCTCAGTCTAAAGATATGATAATGGTGATAATTATATTGATGAGTACCATTTTAACCAGTTATTGTCAAAGCACACTATTTAAATCCACAGTGTTTCCACATATTCTACTGAGTAAACTATTCCCAAGAGATAATTGAAATGACTTTCTAGGTAATTCTTAGATTCAAAAGGGGCTACCTTGCCCCTATTATTCTCTGATAGCGGAACTGAATTACTCAAAAAATTTACTATGCTTCTTACTGTATGGTTATTATCCCCATAAATCAATAATAATAGGAGCAAAACTTACATGCAAAGCTCAGGATATTGATACAAAAATCTGTGCCATATTTGTATTTTGCTCTCAGGGTTTACCTTATGGCCTTTTGGAGTTTGAGTCAACAGATCTAATATCACGAAATCTTCAAGGATCTTAATTGTGGCAGAAATATAGGGACACAGATACTCAAGCACCTAAATAATTGAGTTTCCTAACCCCTTTTAGAAAGGTCTCTATATACTCTGATACACAATATTGCGCTTCAATTATATACCAATTTGTCTGAAGTGCTGGCATTTATTTATAGTAGCCAATGTCAGGGCAGAGAATATAGACCATGAAGTTTGACACAGGTGAGTGGGAATTAAGATGTTGGAGAGATCAATATAAGAATTCTATGTTCTTTTCTGTATGCACCTGCCCAGATCCTGTAAGAAATAATAAATTGTCCCAGGAGTTCAGATTCAACCCTCACTAATGGTTATTTACCCCAGCAGCTGCAATCTCTGACCCACTGCTATAAGCTCAGTGTTGGGGACCACTGTCACTCAGTAAATATTGTTAGTAAGTGTTTGTTTTTAAACAGTGACTGGAGAGGTGGAGGAAACAAGAATTCTTTTTTTCTTTTATTATTAGTGAAACACCATGAGGTACAGTTGTAGACTTACAAATTTTTGTGCTTGGGTTTCAGTTGTACAATGATCGAGTACCCATCCCTCTACCAGTGCCCATTCTCCATCACCACTAATCCCAGTATCCCTCCCACCCTCCTCATCCCCCATCCCACCCTGCCTCAGTGGCAGGGCACTCCCTTTTGTTCTCTCTCTCCTTTTGGGTGCTGAGGTTTGCAAAAGAGGCATTGAGTGGCAATCATGTTCAGTCTATAGTCTACTTTCAGCATGCTTCTCCCATTCTGGGTGAATCTTCCCTAACATCCTTTATTTGGTGCTCCCTTCTCTCTCTGAGCTGATTTACCCCTAGAGTGTGTGGCTGGCCTCCAAGCCAAGGAGTAAACCTCCTGGTATTTATCTTGGCTATTCTTGGGTGTTAGTCTCCTATTTTGTTACTTTATGTTCCCCAGATGAATGAAACCTTTCTATGTCTGTCCCTCTCTGACTCATTTCGCTTAGCATGTTACTTTCCATGTAGTACCACTTGTATGTAAATTTCATGACTTCATCCTTTCTGACAGCTATGTAGTACTCCATTGTGTAGATGTACCAAAGTTTCTTTAACCAGTCATCTGTTCTCGGACATTCAGGTTTTTTCCATATTCTAGCTATTGTAAACAGTGCTGCAGTGAACAAACAAATGCAGATGTCGCTTCGACTATACTTATTTGCCTCTTTGGGATATATTCCCAGGAGTGGTATTGCTGGGTCAAATGGAGCTCAATTTCTAATTGTTTTTTTTTTTTTGAGAATCGTCCACACTGTTTTCCAAAAGGGCTGAACCAGTCAGCATTCCCACCAGCAGTGAAGGAGGGTTCCTTTCTCGCCACATCCACGCCAACACTTTTGGATGTGGGCCAGTTTCTGTGGTGTGAAATGATATCGTTGTTTTGATCTGCATCTCCCTGATGATTAATGATGTAGAACATTTTCTCATGTGCCTTTTAACCATTCGGATTTCTTCTTTGAGGAACTTTCTGTTCATTTTGTCACCCCATTTTTTGATGGGGTTGTATGTTTTCTTCTTGTGGAGTTCAACCAGTACTTTGTATATCCTTGATATCAATCCCTTGTCCGATGTGTATTCGGCGAATATCCTTTCCCATTCTGTAGACTGTCTTTGTATTTTGGTCACTGTTTCTTATGAGATGCAGAAGCTTCTTAGTTTAAGATGGTCCCATTTTTCTATCTCTGTTTTCATTTGCTTGGCCAGTGGTGTCATATCTTTGAAGATACCATTGGCTTCAATGTCATGGAGGGTTTTGCTGACTTTGTCTTCAATGTACCTTATGGATTCCCGTCTGATGTTGAGGTCTTTTATCCATTTTGATCTTACTTTTGTACATGGTGTTAGGCAGAGATCTGAGCCCAGTTTTTTGCATATAGCCGTACAGTTTTGCCAGCACAGTTTGTTAAAAAGGCTTTCCTTACTCGACTTCACATTTCTTGCTCCTTTATCAAAGATTAGATGATCAAATGTTTGGGGGGAGATATCAGTATATTCAACTCTGTTCCATAGGTCTGCAGCTCTGCCTTTGTTCCAGTACCATGCTGTTTTAATTACTACTGCTTTGTAGTAGAGTTTGAAGTTAGGGAGGATGATTCCTCCCATTTTCTTTTTCCTAACTATTGCTTTAGCTATTCGTGGGGGCTTATTGTTCCATGTAAATTTCAGGAGTGTTTGCTCCATTTCTTTGAAGAATGTCATGAGTATCGTAATAGAGATCGCATTGAATTTGTACAGTGCTTTGGGAAGTATTGCCATTTTGACAATGTTAATTCTCCCGATCCATGAACGGGATATTTTTCCATTTCCTTGTGTCCTCTTTTATTTCCTGAAGCAGCGTTTTGTAGTTTTCTTTGTATAGGTCCTTTACTTTTTTATTTAATAAATTCCCAGGTAGTTGATTTTCTGGGACACAATTGTGAATGGGATTGTTTTCTTCATGTCATTTTCTTTTCTCTCACTATTTGCATATAGAAAAGCCATGGACTTTTGGGTATTGATTTTATAGACTGTAACTTTACTATACAAATCTGTCATTTCTAGGAGTTTCTTGGTAGAGGTTTTAGGGTTCTCTAAGTATAGTATCATGTCATCTGTAAATAGTGAGAGCTTGATTTCTTCCTTTCCTACTTGGATGCCCTTAATATCTTTTTCTTGCCTAATTGCTATTGCAAGTACTTCCAGCACTATATTGAACAGTAGTGGAGAGAGTGGGCATCCTTGTCTCGTCCCTGATCTTAAGGGGAAGGCTCTCTGTTTTTCCCTATTGAAGATGATGCTTGCTGTAGGCTTGTGGTAGATGGCTTTAACTATATTGAGGAAAGTCCCCTCTTTCCCCAATTTGGTGAGGGTTATCATTATAAACGGGTGCTAGATCTTGTCAAATGCTTTCTCTGCATCTATTGATATAATTATATGATTTTTATCTTTTCTTTTGTTGATATGGTGGATTATGTTGATTGATTTCCGAATGTTAAGCCATCCTTGCATACCCGGGATGAATCCCGCTTGGCCATGGTGTATAATCTTTTTGATGAGTTGTTGAATTCTGTTTGCTAGTATTTTGTTGAGAATCTTCGCATCCATGTTCATCAGGGATATCAGTCTGTAGTTTTCTTTTTTGAGGTGTCTTTGTTTCCTTTTGGTATTAGATATAGGCTTCATAGAAACTGTTTGGTAGAATTTCTGTTTTTTAAATTTCCTGGAAAAGCTTGAGAAGAACTGGCAATAGGTCCTCTTTAAATGTTTGGAAAAATTTGCTAGTGAATCCATCTGGACCTGGGCTTTTTTTTGGGGGGGGAAGGCTTTTGATTACAGTTTCAATTTCCTTGAAATTGAAATGTTAATAGGTCTATTCAGGTGCTCTAAATCTTGATTCTGCTTTGGGAGATTACAGGAATCCAGGAATTTATCCATTTCTTCTAGGTTCTCTTGATTTGTGGCATACAGACTTTCAAAGTAGTCTCTGATGATCTTTTGAATTTCTTTGGTTTCTGTTGTGATATCCCCATTATTATTTCTTATTCAGTATATTAGGGTTCTCTCTCTGTTTCTTTGTGATTGTTGCTAGTGGTTTATCTATCTTATTTATTTTCTCGAAGAACCAGCTCTTGGTTTCATTGATCTTTTGGATTGTTTCTTTGGTTTCCATGTCATTGATTTCTGCTCTAGGTTTTATCATCTGTTTCCTTCTGCATGATTTGGGCTCCTTCTGTTGATCCTTTTCAAAGATCTTGAGCTGTGAAGTCAGGTTGTTTATGTGCATCCTTTCTTCCATCCTGAGATATGCTTGCAGAGCTATAAATTTTCCCCTTAATATGGTTTTAGCTGCGTCCCATAAGTCCTGGTAGCTCGTGTCTTCATTCTCATTTGTTTCCAGGTATCTTTTGATTTCGTTCTTGACTTCCTTCCTGATGCACTCATTGTTCAGCATTGAGTTGTTTAATTTCCAGGTGTTTGATTTGGTTCTCCCTGTCTGTGTGCGATTCACTTCTATTCTCAGTGCTTCATGGTTTGAAAAGTTTGTTGATACTATTTCTATCTTCCTGATTCTATTTTTTGTATCCTAGCACATGGACTATTTTGGAAAGTGTTCATGCGCACTGTAGAAGAATGTGTATTCTTTCTTTTTGGGGTGTAAAGCCCTGTACAGGTCTATAAGTCCTTTCTCTTCTATTTTTTTCTTTCAAAGCCAATGTTTCCTTGCTGAGTTTTGTTCTTTTTCAACTATCCAGAGGTGATAAGGCGATGTTGAAGTCTCCAACTACTATTCTGTTGCTAGCAATGTCCTCCTTAAAATCTGTTAGCTGTTGTTTTAAGTATGTAGCTGTTTGTTCCCTCATTAGGTGTGTATACATTTAAAAGTGTGATTACTTCCTGTTGTACATATCCCTTGGTTAAGAGAAAATGGACTTCACTGCCCCTTCTAATCTTTTTCAACCTGAAATTAATGTTGTCGGATAGTAGTTTGGCCACCCCAGCTTTTTTGAGGGAGCTGTTTGCTTGCAGGATTATTTTCCATCCTTTAACTTTGAGTCTGTGTTTGCTCTGATTGTTCAGATGAGTTTCTTGTAGACAGCAGAATGTTGGTTTCAGTTTCTGGATCCATTTTACCACTCTGTGTCTCTTGATTGCTGCATTTAGACCGTTGACATTAAGAGAGATTATTGTCATGGGATTTTGTGCCATGGAAAACAAGAATTTAAGTGTTCAAGAGAAATCTTTTGGTGGTCAGAATAATGTTGACATTTTCAAATATAAACTGACCTAATGGACTAATACATAAATGTAGTAACAACCTATCAATTTGGAATTTGTGATATTGATTTATATGCAGTTACTCCATTTTAATATGGTTGATTAAATAAATGACATAATGTTGGAGAGTATTTGATACAAAAACAAACAGAGAAGCCTAGACTGCGAGTTCAAATCAGGAGCACTGTGATCCTTGTGCTATCTTCATTTGCTTGCTTCATCACCAGATATCTTTTAACCTGACTTAGAATATTAGTCATTTAAGGTGCCAGTTAATGCTAGAATATTAATTGAAATATTTGTGCACAGCATTATCAAAATATCTGTATATTTTTGTTAATGAAAAAAAATTTTTACCTAGCCATCTTGAAAAAATACCAGTTAAAGTTTTTAAAATACATATAGCCTATTGAGCAGATGAAATAACGTTTTTAGAACAATGGATACGGGGAGAAAGGGACTCTTCTTCATTGTTGATGGAAATGCCAACTGGTTCAGCCTTTTTGGAAAACAATACAGGATATAGGCATTCCTCAAAAAGCTAGAAATTGAGCTTCCATACAACCCAGCAATACCACTTCTGGGAATAACCCTGGGCCCCCAAAAACACACAACAGAAATCCTATCTGCACTTTTATATTCATTGCAGCACTATTCACAATAGCCAGGATCTGGAAACAACCCAAGTGCCTGAGAACAGATGACTGGTTGAAGAAGGTGTGTCACATTTACACAAAGAAACTATGCAGCCGTTAGGAAAAAATCAAGTTATTAAATTTTCTTAGAAATGAATGTACATGAATAATACCATGGTGAGTGGAATGAGTCATAAGGAGAGGGATAAACATAGAGTGGACTCATTTGTGGGATATAAAAAAACACATAATATGAGAGATCAACACCCAAGGCCAGTAGAAATAGGGCTAGAGGATTAGTCCATGGTTCCTACCCTACTTCAAATATTGGAGGCAAAGGCAGTTGAAATAGAGAAGGGACCACCATGACAAAGATAGTTGGAAATGATCACTGGATAAGAACCGTGTGCTGAAAACTGGTTAAAGAATAAACACGATAACCTTTCAGTAGTGTAATGCAAACCAAAATGCCTCAACGGTGAAAGAGAGAGAGACAGAGATAGAGAAAGAGGGAAAGTGCCTGCCATAGAGACAAGCTGCAGTTGAACTGGAGGGAGGAAAACTGGGGACACTGGTGCTGGGAAATGTACGCTGGTGGAGGGATTGGTGTTGAACACTATATGACTGAAACCCACCATGATCAGCTTTGTAACTCTATTGCATGGTGACTCAAAACAAAAATAAGAATTTAAACAAAATACCTACCCAAATCTCACAACAGATGGTCGTAGAATTGGAATTCAAGTTCAGTTCAACAGTTTCCAAATCTAGAGTTCTTTAAGTCTACCTGAGTTAGGTGAAATATAGCTGTCAGAGAGACAAGGACTGGATAGTGATATTGCAAGGTTTGAGATGACCAGTGATCAAGAAGGCAGAGTCCAGATAAGTGAGCCTGGAAAGTACCTTAATTTAAGAAGTAGTTATTTTAGTATAAAGTAGAATCAAATTTTTCATATTTTAAAGAAAGTAAATTTGGTTCATTACCCAAGCTCAAGGGCTGGAGCGATAGAACAGTGTGTAGGGCATTTGCCTTGCAACCCAGCTTGCAAGGAAACCCAAGTTCTATTCCTCCGTCTCTCTCTGGAGCCGGGTAAGCTACCGAGAGTATCTCGCCTGCCTGGCAAAGCCTGGCAAGCTCCCCGTGACATATTCAGTATGCCAAAAACAGTAACAACATGTCTCACAATGAAGATGTTACTGGTGCCCGCTCTAGCAAATCGATGAATAACCATGTGGACAGTGCTACAATTGTACCCAAGCTCAAGTACCCAGAAGCCATTGAGCTTATAGACAAGAGTCATATCGCTGTTGAACATGAAACCAGGAACGGATGCTAACCATTGTGTGAACCAGTTGTTTATTCTGTCTGTCTGGAGTTAAATTTCTGAAAATACCTAAATTTTCTGAAAATTCCCAAGTTTCTAAATTTCTAAACTGGTCTACACACCCAAGCATGCTCGTGTAAGCTTTAGTGTCATTTTCTTCTAGATTTAGACTGGAGGAACTGGAAGTAGCCAGGTAATTTCTTTCTGCTCCCACATTTTCTTCAGAAATCATCTAATAAGCAAGGTAATTGAAAATGACCCAGAAGATATCTTTCTCTTACAAGATGAAAAATGGAGCTTTCTTGTACAACTTCTCCAAAGGTATTTACAGCTTCCAAAGAAAGCTATGATTAACTTAGATGGCAGAACATCACAATTTCTCATATTAATGTGTTAAAGTTACTATTGCCAAGCAACGAGTTCTATTTGAGCTATCTCTAGGGCAAGAATTTTGCATAAACATAAATACAGAGAAAAAAAATGCACACTAAAGGAAAACAAATACAGTCTGACAAAGATTGCCCACTGATGCCCGCTGAAGGCTGAAACGAGACATAAACTAGGTCTAGATTTTCTAGCTCCACCTTTTCCCCTGGAGGTTTTTTCTCCCACTAGACACTAAGCTCCCTGGAGATCTTAGTGAGGACTCCCAGGGTACTGTGCTTATTTATTATGTTTCCAGCTCCTTTTATGATGATTTTACAGAGAACAGTGTTTCCAAAAGTCTGGAAGTGAATTGCTTCATGCTAAAAATCATATTGAACATATCCAAATCAAAGAGATATCAAGAGGCAGGAGCTGAAACCAGCAGCTTGTTCCCCATCTTCTAGTCTGGTAATAATGAACTGTGGAGGTTTTCTGACACTCTGTCTAAGCTAGGGAGGGGAATAAGTATACTAAATTTTTAGTTGCTTGACCTAGTGGACCCTAAGAATGGTGCATACAATTTTTTGCAAATCATGCTTTTGAGATGGTCCTCTCTTCTTTCCTGTAAGACTAATCCATGGCTACATCTGATGTTAAATTTGCTGGAATTCAGACTTCAAAAGTAGAGGAAGAATATGACTCATGTTGTAGCCCCAGAACAGTGAAAGAGGCAGACTGGTAATAGCAGGTAGAAGGTGTGTTTCTCTATTTTGTAAGGAATGACAGTGAAGATATAGACAAAATGTTTGCAATAACCAGCTCCATCAGGAAAACTTGGGTGGGAAAGTTTTCTGTTGCTGGAATTAGACGTCCATATGTTGAATGCCATTTGAATACTTGCAATAGAAATTCAGAGTTTAAATCACTTTCACCATAGTTTTGGCAGGACTGTGAACACATTTTTTTTCAGCTGTTCTTCCTGATGGGGGCTATAAATAGCTTTGAGGAAGTATATAATTATCTCAAAGTAGAAGCTAAAGATAAAAGCTCTCGAAATTTTAAAGGAACATTTAATAATTATTATTATGTAACATTTATTAAGTATGCTCACTGTGCTCATTGTCTTTGCCAAGAAAAAAACTTGGACTAAAAAGTCAATCCCAAATGTGACTTGTATAAATAGACCAAAAGGTATAGTAACATGGTGCTAGAACAAAGGCTTGGTTGGTTTGGAAAAAAGAGAAAGAAAGAAAATTTGGCGGGAGGAGGCAGCTAAATCAGAACAGTATTTGTCTGTAAATGAAGAAAAGGAGCTTAAAACAAGATGAATAGTCACATAATAGCAGGAAACACAGTACATTATTGGGTAATACTGTGCCTTTGGCAGCAAGCTCAGAGTTTTACATTTAAAAGGAATTTAAAAGGAATTAGCTTAATCTGTTCAATGAAAAAATACAAAATAATTTAGGTGCTAAGTATTGATTCATTATTATTGGAGCAAATTAAGTGTTATAATGGCTCTAGTCATTAGATCCTGGGTTTTCTTGCTGACTGTGGTCTTAAAGAAGCCCATAACTAAATAATTAATGGTAGTCATCATTTATTTGCTACCTACTAGATGATGAAAGAACTATATCTATATAAATATATTCTTTCAAGTACTTTGACAATCTCTAGGAGATCATTATTTTGTGCCCTCCTAGTGTGAATGAGAAATTGTTGAAGCGAAGTACACACATTTATTTAGGAGATCTATCAATACCATTGTCCTAATGTAATAATCCTCAAGATGCACTTGAGTTGTGTGCTAAGCTACCTGGTGAACAGAGCTTTTAGATGCATGCAAAAAGTCAGGTAGCTCACACTCAGGTCCACTTCATACAAATATCTTTGAGCAGTGTAGTTCAGCTGAGTACAAAGCTTGTCAAATGATGGTTTGTTCAGTTTGAACCAGAGCAGTCTGTGGAAGGCTGTTTTTGGTTTGGCTGATTCTGAGAGGTAGAGCTCTCTGAGCATGCCTAGATATAGCTGGGAAAGCTAGAGGTGCCTCGGCCGTGATTCTTTACCATTTCACAACTTTCTTTCTTTCTTTTAGTTACCCAGACCCAAAGGACTTCAAAATGTTTTTTTGTTGTTGTTGGTGTTTTTTTTTTTTATCTATTTTGTATATCCTTCAAGATGCCTTGTGATTTAACTGAATTTTAATAGGCCATTGGACTCATCAAGTGAAGATACAGGAAACCAATCCTATGTCTATGTGAACACTAATTTTTTTTGTTTGTTTACATAGCATCATCTGTCCAATTGCTTGACTCTATTTTCTTGTTTCTATGACCTTATTTTTCCCTTGATGATAAGAATTTGTCTTTAGAATTTGATTGTTTCATTCAAACCTAGTTTAAACTTCCCGATTCAGCTTGTTGCTTCTGGTCCTACCTCCAGCTTATACTCAACTCTTCAATGGTCACTTCAAAAGTGACTTTGGTGATCTGGCTGATGTACTCATTTTCAACTTGGTATAGTCTACCTTTAGCATTGTTACACACCTCAGCACTATGATTTGCAGAGTGTTACAGCACAAGATAAAGGATGGCTGGTTCTGCACTCAGAGATCACTCTTGACTATGCTTGAGGGCCTCTATGTGATACTGGGGGTTGAACTTGGGTCAGCTGATTGTAAGGTAAGTGCCCTTCTTGCTGTACTACCCATCTAGTTCCCTCCCCCCAAAATTGTCAACTTATTAGTGATTTACATTCTTTTTTTAACTTTCAGGAGTTTTCCTTTACTCATTTATATGTGTATGGCTGTCACTACCTCAACAATAAATTTTTTAAAACTATATCTTATTTATATGGTATATAAGGAAATATTGTAAGGGAACAACAATGGTCATCATTGGAATTTGAGATTATTTTGCAGAAATTAACCTACTTGGGAGAAAATTTTCTTGGAGGGACCCTAGAGACACTTTTTATCAGAGTGATGTATGCATGAAAAGTGTAATTAACAGTATTGTAAATTCTGGTATGTCAATATAAATGGGTTTGCACAGATATGTAGTAATGTATAGATGTGTAAAAAATTTTTTATATTTTAGCCTCCTGTTGGGATCTGAGCAAAATGAGGTTATGCTGCCCTCACCATGTGCTCTGTTTATGTCGGGCTCTGGCACTCAACTCCAGCCTCCTGGCTTTATCCTCTTCATCTTTTCTGTCAGTGTTTTTTTTTTTCCCCTTTACCCTGACATTTGTGATGCTTTGTTTCACAATTTGTTTTGCCTTCTTTCCTCTTCTTATACTTCACATAGTCCTCATGGACTGTAAGAAGTCATTCAGGAATACAAGATGATGGTAAGTCTTTTATTTTTAGGATCTGGATTCAGAATATCATTATGCAGATAGTATACTGCGTAAAAGAGGTACCATGTCTGTATAACTAGGAGATTTTTAGAGACCATGCCTGGAAGTGACATACATTATTTCTCCTCCATATGCCGTTGGTAGATTTGGCCACATGGACAACATTTTTATGTAATGGAAACTGAGAAATGTGGTCTGGTTGTATGCCATGAATGGGAAAAAAAATGAGTTTTAGTGAAAATGTAATTTTTTTCTACTATAGTAGAACCAGTGTAGCCCCTTTGTTTCTGGCCACAGTATACCAAAATAGGATATTGTGTAATGCCCCATGCACGCGAAGCTGTATGAACTCCTCTCGCACAGGGATTACACATTAACAGATGTTTGCGGGCTCTCTGGCGGCTCTCTCTTGCCGCCCACATTTGGTGCTCTCGAGCCGCTTCTCCACCTGGGACGTCTGTTGCCTTGGTTGTACAAAGGACGAACAAGGGCCAGGCTGGTTGCTGATTAGTTGCCATTTATTCAAGCTCTCATGCCTCCCAACTATAACCCCCCTCAGTCTCTCTCTCTTTCTCTCTAACTGCGCAATTCTTTCTTCCTGCTGTATCCATCTTCTCTCTCTCTCTCTCTGTCTCTCTCTCTCTCTCTCACTGCTATCTCCTCTTCCTTTTCTCGTTCTCTTTCAATTCTCGCTTTCTCCCAGAAGCCGCTTCTTTTTTTTTTTTTTTTTTTGGGTCACACCCAGCGATGCACAGAGGTCATTCCTGGCTCTGCACACAGGAATTACCCCTGGCGGTGCTCAGGGGACCATATGGGATGCTGGGAATCAAACCCGGGTCGGCTGGGTGCAAGGCAAATGCCCTTACCGCTGTGCTATTGCTCCAGCCCCGAAGCCGCTTCTTTTAATCCTCTCACCATGCCTCCCAGCCACACCTCCCCACAGGAAGCATGATCAAAATGTTTTTCCCAGTCTTCCCGACCACCTGCAGTCCACAAGGGAAAAACAGTCCTTAAGGTGTGTTTCTCCTCTCCTTAGACCAGCAACTTAATGAACATCTTTAATTCTACTTCCTAAATATTTACCATTCTGTATGGAAACAGTTATAGACACTTTTCAGGCTTTTAGGGGACTCTCTGGGGACATCTCATCACAGACTCAGACTACAGTGCTCAGGCCAGATCAATCATTCCTAACCCCAGCAGGGTCCAAATCTAGTCATTACTTTTGGATCATTACAGAATTTGTCCATGATCAAGCTATTAACTTATTAATAGCTTCCATTAATTAGCATTAGGGCATTTTGGTGAGGCCCATTTTGATGCCAAGGTAGCTCATAGCTCACTGCTTTCCCCGGTTTCATCCAGTCCCTTGTTGGGACCTTGCTTTGGGGGATCTAGGAAGTAAGGGCAGTTGAGGCTTAAGTCGAGAGAGAAGATGTCCAGGAGATATATTATCTGGAGTCAATCAACTCCCAAGCCACAGGCTTGTCTTTTTAACTGTCTTCCTGTATCCATATAAAAAGCAATTGCTCTGAAATAGCTAACCATTCAAAGAACATCAAGGAGAAGAGAAAGACAATATTTACAAGTCAGAGTCTGATCAAGAAACAAAGGTAATTGACAGGTTGACGGCCATCAACAAACACAAGCTCCCAGTGGCCAGGGAGGAAGGTCTAACCAATGTTACCCTACAGTTACCCTACAGGATATCACCTGAGAATGTTGGAGAACCCTGTTTGCTAGAGGTCCAGGAAAGTTATAAGCTTCCCTTGATATGCTCTGATATGCCTCAAATTCTTATGTTATTTATGATCTCTCAACGCTAGGCTGTGAGATTTATTGGGAGGCAAAATATGTGAAATGTTTGATATCCTGCTGCGAAGAGAATTCCACGCCATGACTGGCTGTCATGTAACCAGACTGGCTGTGTCAGGTCATCCCAATTTGACTGCAAATGGTGTTTCTATCACAATCTGCCATTTCTATTGGGACATACATCAAATAAATGTATTACTGTGTCTTGGAGCTCTGATTGCTGGCATAGATTTTATCCAGAACAGTGAGAACCTGACTTTAATAAGAGTAAGGCTTTATGAATAACATGATCACATGTTTTTATAGAGGTAACCTCGTAAGGCTGTCTTATCTTTTTTAAGTGTGGAAAGTTAGGACTACAGCTGAATCTTACGAAGACAATGTTTATGAGAAACAGCCTCGTTCCTGACACCCCATTTGCTCTCAATGGAACGACCATCTCCGAATGCAACAGCTATGTGTACCTAGGTCGAGAGGTCAACATGACAAATGACCTGGCACCTGAGCTGCGCAGGAGGAAGAGAGCGGCTTGGAACGCCTTCAAGAACGTCGAAGAAATAGCTAAGAGGACGAAGAACCTCTGGCTCCGGGCACATCTCTTTGATTCCACTGTTCTTCCTGCATTAACATATGCCTCAGAGACCTGGGCCCTACGCAAACAAGATGAGAACGCTATTCAGGTCTCCCAAAGAAGAATAGAAAGAGCTATGCTTGGAATATCACATTTCACTCAAATGAGGAGAGAATCCGGAGTTCTGACATCCGTCCACGATCAAGAATCAGGGACGCTGTCTCATTTGCCAAGGTGTCGAAAATCAGATGGGCTGGTCATGTAATGAGATTTAAAGACGACCGCTGGACTAGAGCTGTTACTGACTGGATTCCACGGGATGTCAAAAGACCGTGTGGCCGCCCACCTTCCAGATGGTCAGACTTCTTCGTCAAGATCATGAACAATCGGTTTGAGGCCCTTCATGTTCCCGGAGCGAACAGATGCCATTGGGCTACACTAGCACGCGACAGGGACAAATGGAGACGTTACTGGCGCCCGCTCGAGCAAATCGACGACTAACGGGAAGTTAAGTGATTAAGTGATCATATGTTTTTATAGAGGTAACCTCGTAAGGCTGTCTTATCTTTTTTTTGGCTGAAGTCTAGACATATGCCACATGAGTGACAAAATCATGCTAATAATTCATAGGAAAACACAAATAGTGAGTGCACTTTTTATTTTATCTCAGGGAATCCAGCATTTTTGGTAAATATTCCAGACCTAGTTTTCAAGATATTCTGTATCCAAGGTTTGGAATGTTGCAATATACTCAAAAAGTACAACTGTTGGGTACTTTTCCCCCTTCTCTTCCATCTAATTCACTCATTTCTTTCTTCTTGTTCAATTTATTGCAATAAGTTGGTGAATTCTGGATGCTTATAGAACTGAGATGAATTTGGTACAGACTCAGGTTGATAGTAATAGAAAATCCTCTCTTCTGATGTGTTCTGATGTGTAGGCCCAGTTGCTGTGCTGCTCCACATGTGTGCATCTCTGAGAAAATAACACTATTTACAATTTATAGAGAGTCACTGTGAAGAATGCTCATGATATAGATATCTGGATGCAAGATTACATGGAATGACTGGTACTTGAAATCAAATGCAAGACACACGAGCTTTCTGAATGTATTTCAGGGGCCTAGCATTTTTTTCTGTTTTTATTATTATTATTATTATTAATAGTGAGACATCATGAGGTACAGTTGCAGACTTACACATTTTTGTGCTTGGGTTTCAATTATACAATGATCAAACACCCATCCCTCTACCAGTGCACATTTCCCACCACCACAGATCCCAGTATCCCTCCCACCCCCCAGCCCCCATCCCACCCTGCCTCTGTGGCAGGGCATTTCCCTCTCTCTCCTTTTGGGTGCTGTGGTTTGCAAAAGAGGCATTGAGTGGCAATCCTGTTTGGTCAATAGTCTACTTTCAGCATGCTTCTCCCATCCTGGGAGGATCCTCCCAACACCCTTTATTTGGTGTTCCCTTCTCTTTCTGAGCTCCCTTTCCCCCTAACATGTGTGGTTGGCCTCCAGGTCATTGAGTAAAATTCCTGGTACTAATCTCTGCCATTCTTGGGTGTTAGTTTCCTATTTTGTTACTTTATGTTCCCCAGATGAATGCAGTCTTTCTGTCTATCCCTTTCTTTCTGAGTCATTTCGCTTAACATGATACTTTCCATGTAGTACCACTTGTATGTAAATTTCATGACTTTGTCTTTTCTAGCAGCTACATAGTACTCTATTGTGTAAATGTACCAAAGTTTCTTTAACCAGTCATCTGTTCTTGGGCACTCAGGTTTTTTCCAGATTCTGGCTATTGTAAAGAGTGCTGCAATAAACAGACAATTGCAGATGTCACTTCTGCTATACTTTTTTGCCTCTCTGGGATATATTCCCAGGAGTGGTATTGCTGGGTCAAATGGGAGCTCAATTTCTAATTTTTTGAGAATCATCCATACTGTTTTCCAAAAGGGCTGAACCAGTCGGCATTCCCACCAACAGTGAAGGTGTGTCCCTTTCTCACCACATCCGCGCCAGCACCGGTTGCTATTGTTCTTGTGGATATGGGCCAGTCTCTGTGGTGTGAAGTGATATCTCATTGTGGTTTTGATCTGCATCTCCCTGATGATTAATGATGTGGAACATTTTCTCATGTGTCTTTTTAGCCATTCGGATTTCTTCTTTGTCAAAGTTTTTATTCATTTCATCTCCCCATTTTTTGATGGGGTTGAATGTTTTCTTTTTGTGGAGTTGAACCAGTACTTTGTATATCCTTGAAATTAACCCCTTATCAGATGTGTAGTTGGCGAATATCCTTTCTCATTCTGTAGACTGTCTTTGTATTTTGGTCACTGTTTCTTTTGAGGTGCAGAAGCTTCTTAGTTTAAGATAGTCCCATTTGTCTATCTCTGTTTTCACTTGCTTGGCCAGCGGTGTGACATCTTTGAAGACACCATTAGCTTCTATGTCATGAAGGGTTTTGAAGGGGCCTAGCATTTTGATGATGCATGAATAAAATTCTCTCAATACCTTTTGGTGTGTGTGTGCGTGTGTGTGTGTATGTATGTACGTATGTATATAGGGGTGGGGTTCTTCAACAGTGCTGGAGGCTACCAGGTCTGCATGACAGTATTTGAGAAGTTATGTGAAATTAAAATATGTCCCTAAATTTGTGGTTGCAAAATTCACTGAAGAAGATTACAATAACATTTTACTCAGTCCAAGATTTACTCTCAGTCCCTGTAGATCATCTAGACTTTAATCAGTCATTCAGCTACTGTGGCTTTCCTGAACCTCAAGAATTACCATTGGTCATAAAAGACCAATTAAATAAAGGTTAAAGGGACTGGAAATGTAGTTCACTGGTGAAATGCATACATTGCATGTATGAATTTAGAATTGGGTTCAATACAAGCAAGCACCAAAAATAAATAAACAGATTGGACAAATTCTTTTTTTAAATTTTATTTTATTGACTCACTGTGAGATAGTTACAAGCTTTCATGTTTGAGTTACAATCATACAATGTTCAAACACCCATTCTTCTACCAGTGCACATTCTGCACCACTAATCTACCCAGTATACCCTCCTTTCTCACCTTCCCCCTGCCTTCCTGACAGACAATTTCCCCCATACTCTCTCTCTACTTTTGGGCAATATGGTTTGCAACACAGATACTGAGAGACCACCACTTTTGGTCCTTTATCTACTTTCAGCACACATCTCCCATCCTGACTGATCCTTCTAACCATCATTTTCTTAGTGATCTCTTTTCCATTCCAGCTACCTTCTTCCCCTGCTCATGGCAGGCTTCCAACTATGGAGCAATCTTCCTGACCCTTGTGTCTACTGTCCTTGGGTGTCAGTCTCATGTTATGTTATTTTATACTCCACAAATGACTGCAGTCTTTCCATGTCTGTCCCTCTCTTTCTAACTCATTTCACTTAGCATGATACTCCCCATATCTATCCACTTATAAGAAAATTTCATGACTTTATCTCTCCTAACAGCTGCATAGTATTCCATTGTGTAGATGTATCAAAGTTCCTTAAATAAGTCATCTGTTCTCGGGCACTCGGGTTGTTTCCAGATTCTGGCTATTGTGAACAGTGCTGCAGTGAACATAAGGGTACAAATGTCATTTCTACTATGTTTTTTTTGCATCTTCGGGATATATTCTCAGAATTGGTATTGCCTGGTCATATGGAAACTCAAATTCTAGTTTTTGAAGGAGTGTCCAAATTGTTTTCTAGAAAGGCTGGACCAGTTGAGATTCCCACCAACAGTGAAAGAGCGTCCCTTTTCCCCTACATCCATGCCAGCACTGGTTGCTTTTGTTCTTTTGAATGTGTGCCAGTCTCTGTGGTGTGAGATGATATCTCATTGTTTTGGTCTGCATCTCCCTGATGGCAAGCGATGTGGAGCATTTTTTCATGTGCTTTTTGACCATTTGTATTTCTTTTTTGAGGAAGCTTCTGTTCATTTCTTCTCCCCATTTTTCGATGGGGTTGGAGGTTTTTTTCTTGTATAGTTCTACTAGTGTCTTGTATATCCTGGATATTAATCCCTTATCAGATGGGTATTGGGTAAATATTCTTTCCCATTCTGTGGGCTCTTTCTTTATTTTAGTCACTATTTCTCTTGAAGTGCAGAAACTTCTTAGTGTGATGTAGTCCCATTTGTTTATGTTTGTTTCCACTTGATTGGCAGATTGGACAAATTATTAAAGAAGATCAATGGCCGGAATTGCCTCTATCTCATATTCTTTTACTCTAAAATGAATACTCCAAATGTTTGTATGTGTGATAAATCCAATTAGCTTACTAAGAGAAAAGCCTCAATCTAACCTGAGTATTCTGGATTGAAATGCTTAAAGAGCACTGTGATCCCTATTCTGTTTTCTAGGTTGAAACTTTTTGCTTATTTTTTTATGGCTGTATCTCAGATGAGCATCCCTATCTCAGGAAGGGAGAACAAACTTTTCAGTACTATCATCTTGGAACAATCTACTTTGAGTTAGTAAACTTTCATAGTCCTAGAAGTTGATTTGGAGCTAGAGCAGCAGATCCTTCACGTTTTATGAGGTCCCCATTTTACCTAAAAAGGTATAACATAGGGGCTAGAGTGGGAAGGGCATTTGCCTTGCACGCAGCTGACCCAGGTTCAATTCCCAGCCTCTTATATGGTCCCCCGAGCACTTCCAGGAGTAATTCCTGAATGCAAAGCCAAGAGTAACCCCTGTGCATTGCCAGGTGTGAACCCCCCCAAAAAACGAAACAAAACAAAAAACAAGATTTACCAGAAAGCCAATAAACTTAAACTTCTGGGCATTTCACTTGCCAGAGCACCTATAAAAGCTTTTAGAAGGAATTGGCAGTATGTTCAAATATTCATATGTATCAGTACAATGTGTAAAAATAAGATATATTAATAGTAATATTCCTGTCCTTATTCTTTCACCTACTTTAGTATCTCTTCTCCTTTGACTTATCTTCTGTCATATTTTCTTTGTTTTAGGAGTTAGTAATCATTTAGGGATCCAAGTTGAGCAGTTGAGCCGGGGATAAATTTTAACTTAGCTTAGCAGTATGCACACACAGTTAAAATCATTGCTAACAGGTATACAGTAGGAATGTTTTCCAGGAATACTCCCACTCCCCTCTGCACACTGACTCACATGCTTTCTGATATAAAGGTGCTGCATGAAGACATCTTTTGGTGCCTGAAGCTGGAAAAATAAGAAAATAAAGAAGTAATATTTGAAATATTTGGAGCCAGAAACTATTATATGGAAAAATATACTGTTTACATACACAAACTGCAAATGGAGAATTCAGTTATCAATGAAGTCTAATGTAAATAGTAGGAATTCCCATTTTGTTAGTATTATATTAAACAGTGCAATAAACAGGTGCGGTCACCATTTTGCTTTACCCATTATGGTATGGGTGCACCTTGAAGGCAAGCAACTTTTAAAAAAATATCCAATATCCTTATAGTTGTTGGGCTATGTTGTCTTTAAATAAATACTGACTGATCACTGAATATAAAAAATTCACGATTGTAAAGTGTTAGTATTGTGGCTAGATGATGTAAATAAATATATAATATATAAGTGCGTAAGTGGTTAGTACTGTCTGTAGGGAGGTAGGTTAGTATAGAGCAAAAGTTCCCAAAATTATTTAGTGATTGCTCCATTTCCAGCAGAACAACAACAATAAGAAGCTACTCTGTGCCTCACCACTCTACTTGGAAATTGACCTTCTTTAAGTAAACAAATAGAAAATGTTCCCCAATTACACTTGAACTACTATCACCTCTCTGGATCTTTCCAGCACGTCTCATTCCCCCCAAGAGGGCTGTGTCATTCACTTTAGAAGGTACTGATGTAGAAGAAGGGACAGATCTGCATCAGATCTGGGTTCGTGTTTTGATTTGGCATGCTTCCCCCCCCCCTCGCCCTGGGAACTTTGGGCATTTGATTTTGTTCCAGACTTGCTCCTGGCTCTGTGTTAAGGGAACATTATTGAGGAGGTTGACCATGCCTGATCATCAGCACTCAAGGCAATCACCTTTCCTGCTATCCTATCTCTCTAGTCCATTGTTTAACTTTTGAGTTCTGTTTTATCATGTGAGGAGGAGGGAAAGGATAAAACTCTTTTCATTGTTCTTGAAATTTGGAGGTAAAATAAACCTGTCAGTGGTTGGCTTGTTTCATTCATGGTAGGGAGAACAAATAATCATAATGATAAGCATGTACCCTTCATTTGAGCATCCTTTCAACATTTGTTGCAATAAAAATGAGAATAGTTTTCTTCAATCCTCTCAGTTACCACCAGTATAATTTTAAAATAAATATTTTCCATTAAGGATGAATTATAAAAATGAATAACATTTCTTTATTATGTTACTGATATTATCTTTTATAAACAGTATCTAAAAACACTATGTTTAATTCTTTATTATTATCAAGAAGCTGTGAATTGATATATGGAAAATAAAGGGAAATTTAGTTTTGCCTTAATTATGCAAATAAATGCCTTCAATGAGAGGTATTAAATTTTTTTTAAAAATTATCTCTCTTTGGCGCTGGGGTGGGCAGTTCCATCCCGGCTCCCAGTCAGCCCCTGATTCTGGAAGTCACGCCTTCAACGCACCCTCAGCGCCATCTTGCTTCACACAGCAGTCAAGAAACCTGGCCGGTGGACTCCACAACATCTGGAGAATTCTCTGGGCCTCATACCAAGCTGATATCACAGGGAGGTCCCAGATGGGCAGGTACTGTCTCCCCACCTTCTCCAGATGAAATTCCAGTGACCATGAGCTTCTACAAGCATGGTTCTTGTATGTGGGCACCAAGACTATTCTTTTGAACCGCGGCCCCATATGGCCGTGCAAGCTTTCCTGATATGCAAAGTGAGCAATGGAAAGTAAATTATCTAGTGTCTGTCCCTGGAAGGCAGGCTTGAATGGTGGTGGGAAAATTTGAGCAAAATATAATGCCCAACCGAGATGTATCTGGACTGTGTATTAAACTACGGATCCATGCCACCTTGAGAGGGGAAGGGTGTTTGTCCTTCTGCCTTTTCCTCTGGTGGTGGTGACACAGTGGCTGCTATCTTTCAGAGCCTAATGGACAGCCAGGTATGAAACTGCAGTGACGAGGCATGTGGGGCCTCATGGGATGGGGGTGTGGAACTGGCCCTGCTCCCTGCCCTGACAAGGCTCTGAGTTGCCACCCAGGAACGCCTCCTCTGGCTCCTGAATGACCATGATCCCAGAGGCACACAAACCAATCTCAGAACCCAGCGGCTTTTGGCAGCAATCCCTCCAGACTTATTACTAGAATATCAGAAATCCAAAATCACATGGCTGCAACAGCGGCCGCGCAACATCATATGTTCTTCATAATCAGCAATAGAAAACAAATTATCTAATGATGTCTTTTTAGCAGGTCGGATTGTTGGGTAAAATTCCAAATAATAATGGTGGGTCTTTTGTTGTAATATTGAATGTGATCAATGTAGAGAGCGAGTAAAGTGGAAATCTACCACACAGGCAGGAGGAGGTGTGGGAGGGGCATATCCTAGGGTTCTTGGTGGTGGAAAATGTGCACCGGTGAAGGAATGGGTGTTTGATCACTGTATGACTGACCGAGACTTAAACTGAAAGGCTCTGTGACTGTTCTCACAGTGATTCAATAAATAAAAAATAAAGAAAAAAACAAAGAAATTATCCCTTTTTACTATAAATAAGATACACATAAAATATAAAATATCTGAAAATGCTATAAAACACAAAATTCAGCACCAGAGATATAGTGGAGGGGAATGGTTTTTGACTTGCATGTGTCCAAGCTCACTTTGATTTTTAGCATCACATATGGTTCTCTGAACACCACCAGGAATGATCCCTGAGCAGAGTCAGGCTTAAACCCTGAGTGCCACTGGGTGTGGCTCTAATCCTCCCTGGGCCCCCCAAATAACCAAGAAAACTAAAGATTACCTACACCCACCACTTTCAGTTTATTGATTTACAAATTAATTAGATTGATATTGTAATTCATATTTTATTTAATAACAAATTTGGTAATTATTGAAGTATGCTTAAAAATAACTAATATTCTGGGGGTTAGAGAGATAGTAGAGCAGATAGGGTGCTTGCCTTTCATGTGGCTAACTCATGTTCAATCCTGGAATTATTCCCCACTCACTACCTGGAGTAGCTTTTGAGTATAGAGCCAGGAGTAACCTCTGAGCATCACTGGGTGTGATTCAAAACACCCCGTAAAATGACTGATATTCTATCAATATATCAATATATCCTGCCCATCAAGTAATAAGCCATCATTTATTCAACCTTTTTTTTTAATTGTTTTCTTTTTATGAGGACTGTGTTCTCCCAAACAGTCCTCAGGGGCATGGGGACCATACTCTGAAATTCAGCCAGCTTGGATAAAGGGTTTAATGCTAGGTCTCAGGGTGTGACATTGCTGGGAGGGATCACCTGGTCTGCCCCATTGGTTTTTGGTGGCCACTAGGACTGTAAATTGAGATGTTAGGGGGCATGCAGGACTGCATCAAACTACTGAAGGGACCTGTGGTGCTGGGAGGTAGAACTAAGGTCCCAATTACATATTGCATGCACCTCATCTCTATGCTACTTGCCCACTCTGGTCCTTAATTTTGGGGGATACATATATGTATATATGTATATATATATATATATATATATATATATTCAAGAATAGTCCCCAACATATATACCCACTGCTTTTGTGTTTCCTCTCTGTTTTAGATCATTCTAAAGAGAAAAATTCTCTTTTTGCTGCTCAAAAGTAGTAATTTTTAAAATTTTGAGTCAGACTTATCACAGATTGACTTCTAGAAAAATTTTATAAATTTATATTCACTCAGTAACTGTGTCCAACTGAATATTTGACTCTAGACTTAATTTTCATTTTGCTAGAAGAAAAACAGGATGTATTATTTCAAAATTCAATTTCATTTGTTATTGGACCAGACTGTATTTCATACCCTCATTTGTCTTTTCTGTTTGTGCAAACTACTTTGCCCACTTTTTCTCTGGAGGCATTTGTCTTTGTCCTAGCAATTTATAAGAAATTTTTTTTTAGAGAGAGAAGAATTAGACTTTAATCTCTCTCGAGTTTCCATCTATAGGCACTACTTTCAGTTATTTAAACTGATTACAGATACTGACCTTCCTGTCTTCACATGTTCTGTGTTCTTTTTCTTTTCTTCGGTTCATATACTGAAGTCCTCCTTAGATCGTCTCCTGCAATCCTCCTTATTTCACTGTCAATCTTTGCTATCTGTTCCCAAAGCAGAACACCCTGTATTTCCTTCTTCATTTTGCCTCTTGATTTCTCTTACCTTTTCAGCGGTGTAAACTCCTTTAGCATCAGGACTATATTTCTGTTCATTTCTGTTTGATCATGGTTTCCACTTCGCTTTTCACTTTGCTAGCATAAATCTGTTCAGATGTCTACCCCATCTCCTTAATCTAGTTCATATTCCTTAGAGCGCAATCCTAATGCCTCAATCTAAGTATAGCCTTAATTTATTTAATGTTCATCTCCTTTGACAGTGAATTTTTAAAAATTGTAAACAAGATGCAGTTTTGGACAGTGACAGTGAAGTAAGGATATAATGGGAACATTTACTTCATCTCCTAGAATAGCTTTCAAAAAGTTCATTATTCTTGTAGACCTGTGACAATTAAAAATAAGTTTGATTTTTTTTCTATATCAGATTGAAGAGCAAAGTCAGCTTTCAGGAGAGGGGAAATTCAAGAAGTTAAATGGAATTGGACTCCTTGTATTATGTCACTAGAAAAACTCATGTCATCAGCACTGCTGGTTGTGCTGGTCAGTTTGAGTTGGATTTTCCACTACTTCTAGTCAAGTGCACTTTATCTAAATTATATGCTCAGTTGCTGTAACTCAACAAATAGTGAATTAAATAGAAAATTTTCTCTCATGTATGATACTTTTATCATCCAAGATTTATGGCTTGTCTTTTCTTTATAGTATTATTTTGCTTATTTAGAAGATAATAATAATCTATTAATAATTATCCAAGTAACATTGAAGTTTGAAAGAAAGACATCTCTATTTCTTTCTTATTGTACTTACCCTAGGTGACCCCTATAAGTACTGGCTTTGGGTAACCAAATACGTTTCCCTTTCTGATTTTAGAAACTTAGAACCTTAATTTGTGTTTATTTTTATTTGTCCGAATATTCATTTTATAAAATGAATCACACTTTGTATTAAAGTACAATTTTAAAAATTACTAACTCATATCATTTTCCCCGTCATTCTATGTAGATTTACCTCATTCATAACTGTCCATTCACCATGATTATATCTCTTTGTATTTTTGATTGCTTAAACATTTCTCAAACATACACACATACTTCAAATAAAACTCTGTGATCAGTTTTTATAGAGTTTTAGTGTGTTTTTTAAATTTTTTTCTCTTTATTTCCTTTTCATTGCATCTCTGAATTTAGAACTTAAGAGAGAAAAGTAGTCAGTGGGATGAAGAGTGATGTAGACAAAGTGAAGGAGGTGAAACTTGACTTGTGTGACAATATCTAATTTATCATTTTTAAATATAATATTTTTTCATCTTTAAAAAAATTCAATTGTTTTTTCCTGCTTATTATACTAACTGGAATATTTTTTCTTCTCTTCGTAAGAAACCACAGCTAGGTTAGGTCTCTAGGGAAACTTTTCAGCTGCAATGAAAGCAGTGTTTTCATTGAGTGATCTAGAAATTAGGTGAAAACTAGAAAGATAAAATATTTTAATCTAATCCAGAAAATAAGGAGTTTTCTTCTTCCTTTGAAATGAAATTTAATGGAGGCATCTTTATTGATCATCAATGGAAGATATGTATATATATAGTATTTTAATAGCAATACTAAAGATTTATTGCTGATTTGTGAATGTTTAATTTCTTCAGAGTTAGTAGTAAATAACTTTACAATAATCAGTTCTTCACACCTCTCTTCAAAGTTAAGGAACAAGAGAAAATAATGAATTTAAACTAGGGGAAAAGGACAATTACTTGGCCCTATGCTCAATGTGACACACAATCAAGAAATTACTGCTTCCCCAAGGAACAATTCATTCTTGGCACAGCAAAACCTAATTTCCAAGGGTGGGAGGCGGGCAGGGAGGGAGCTAGGGTGATATAAGCCAAATCAGACAATATAATATGAGCAAGACACAGGTAGTCACAATATTTCCAAGCAATTTTTATCAGTTAAATAACACCAAAGAGAATCCAAGAGAGCACCCTGTGGGTAAAGTACTATATCAGCTAGATAGATAAAGGCAGCTGCGGTTTCAGTGTAAGTTCAAAGCACAAATGAAAATGAGCTCCTCTGGGTATAGTCAGTTTAGACTCTAGGAACATGGGTAATTTTCTGAACTTAGAAATATTGCTGAAGTCTCAGGCACGATTTTTCCCGAAATAACTGGACTCAGCTTGTCTTAAGTATAAAACTATCCAAGACATGCAGTGAGTAAACACAGTTTTTCGTGAAATCATGGACAACAGAAACCGAAAAAAATAAAATAAAAGAACAAAGTAGGACGAAGTAAACCTTTTCTTTACTCATGGGATAGCTGTGAATTGTTTGAATTGTTTTTGTTTTGATTATGATCACAATGAGCTTCAGTTTTATTTGATGAAATATACTTTTTACTTGGTTGAATGTGCCAACAGTTTCGCATGAAGCGATACAAGAAAAGGAGAGAACATTTTATATTAATGATATTTTATTTGTATTTTATTTGTAACCTAGGAAACTACGTTCTCCTAAATATATGCATGTGTATTTGGATTCTTTTAATTAATTTGTTCGTTTGTTTGTTTGCTTTGCCACACCTAGTGGTGCTCAGGGCTTACTCCTGCCTCTGTGCGTAGGGATCACTTAGGGGGACTTGGAGCTCTGGCATTCTGGGAATTGAAGTCGTTTCAGCTGCATGCAAGACAAGTGCTGTACTATCTCTCTGCCCCTTATGGATTCTTTGTAAATATATCTAACAAGTATTATTTTAAAATGATGTTCCGGGTAAGTTTAGCTTGATCTTTCAGTGATTTTGTACTAATACAAAAGGGCAAATATGTTTCTAGGAAAATTATATTTTAATCATCAGTTTCCAATTTAATGGCTCCATGTTAGTTTCAAAAACTGTTATCAGAAGATTTCCCACCTCACCTCCCTTTTTTTTAGCCATACCCAGTGATGCTCAGTGGTTATTCCTGGCCCTGCACTTTGGAATTACTCTTGGCAGTGCTTGAGGGATATTTTGGGATACCAGGATTCAAACCCAGGTCAGCCTGTGCAAGGCAAAAGCCCTGAATGTTGCACTATTGCTCTGCCCCCAGAAAATCCATTTTTTAATAATTGAAGCTTGATATAGCCAGGTAGATATTAACATGCCAGAAGTTTGTCATTGGGCTAGAGCGATAGCACAGCAGTAGGGCGTTTGCCTTGCACGCAGCCAACATGGCCGACCTGAGTTCGATTCCTCTGCCCCTCTTGGAGAGTCCGGCAAGCTACCGAGAATATCTCGCCCAAACGGCAGAGACTGGCAAGCCACCCATGATGTATTTGATATGCCAAACACAGTAACAACAAAATCTCCAATGGAGACGTTACTGGGCCCGCTCGAGCAAATTGATGAACAACGGGAGGGCCTTTACCTTTAACTTTACCTTGACCCTTCTTGTACCAAAAATATAAATTATGACAAGTTTCTGGTGAATTCTCGTATATCAGTTTAAAGAAAGAAGACTTTAGTAAAATTCTAATACCAATGGAGTAATCTTTTTTTTACTTTGTTAATTAGAGTGATAATTCAAATCCAGTAGAACCATGACATTTAAAAGTATAAATTCAGGTAAAATATTTCATTCAAATATTTATATACCCTTGGAATATCAGATTATCAGATTTTCTGAATATTTTTTCCTCCTATAGAATACTGTGGTTTTATGAGAGAGTGAGGGATTGAGGGATATGGGTGGGGGGAGAGAGGACTGAGAGAAGGGAGGAGAGAATGAGAGAGAACAGTTATCTCTTTTGGAATAGCTGGGATCCTTCGGTAGTCCAAATCAAGTATTTGGTCTACTAACATCTAAGAATGTTTGATGTGCTTCTTAGGAAAGCTGTAGATTATTTAAGCTTTATATTGCTTCTTCACTGACAAAAGTTTGATTTTTTCTTTAAACAGAATAATCTTTGTTAATCTTATCTGTGAAATTTGCTTTGCTTGATATTAATTGACTTAAAGGTTAATCTGTTTCCCTTTTTTTCCTGGGCAAAGAGTACAGGGTAGAGGGAAACCATAGTGAGAGTAAACATTTGGGAACTCAAAGACTTTGTTTTGGTGTGTCACTGAATCAGACCTGGAAAGTTTGTTTAACATTGACTTATGCAGAATCCTAAACTCTGCAAGAGATATTTTTGGGGAGTTTTCCTCAAAACAAACAGGATAAAAAGCAAAAGTGATAATATACAACAAATAAGACACTGATTTTGAGAGTTGCTCATTTTATATGATAATATGTACATAGTTCAACAAATCGTAGAGGGAAATATATATATATATATTATATACATATATGCACACACACATATATATACATCACTTAATCACTTAATCACTTAACTTCCCGTTAGTCGTCGATTTGCTCGAGCGGGCGCCAGTAACGTCTCCATTTGTCCCTGTCGCGTGCTAGTGTAGCCCAATGGCATCTGTTCGCTCCGGGAACATGAAGGGCCTCAAAACCGATCGTTCATGATCTTGACGAAGAAGTCTGACCATCTGGTAGGTGGGCGGCCACGCGGTCTTTTGACATCCCGTGGAATCCAATCAGTAACAGCTCTAGTCCAACGGTCATCTTTAAATCTCATTACGTGACCAGCCCATCTGATTTTCGACACCTTGGCAAATGAGACAGCGTCCCTGATCCTTGATCGTCGACGGATGTCAGAACTCCGGATTCGGATTCGTTCTCTCATTTGAGTGAAACGTGATATTCCAAGCATAGCTCTTTCTATTCTTCTTTGTGAGACCTGAATGGCGTTCTCTTGTTTGCGTAGGGCCCAGGTCTCTGAGTCATATGTTAATGCAGGAAGAACAGTGGAATCAAAGAGATGTGCCCGGAGCCAGAGGTTCTTTGTCCTCTTAGCTATTTCTTCGACGTTCTTGAAGGCGTTCCAAACCACTCTCTTCCTCCTGCACAGCTTGGGTGCCAGGTCATTTGTCATGTTGACCTCTCGACCTAGGTACACATAGCTGTTGCATTCGGAGATGGTCGTTCCATTGAGAGCAAATGGGGTGTCAGGAAAGAGGCTGTTTCTCATAAACATTGTCTTCGTAAGATTCAGCTGTAGTCCTACCTTTCCACACTCACGGTCAAAGTCGGCCAGCATTTGTGCCGCCTGGCTGATGTTTGGTGTTATTAAAACAATGTCATCAGCAAAGCGGAGGTGGTGTAGTTGCCGACCATCTATCTTCACTCCCATTCCTTCCCATTCCAATCGTTGCATGATGTTCTCGAGGGTGGCACTGAAGAGTTTCGGTGAAATGGTATCACCCTGCCGCACCCCTCTCTTGACATCAACGATCACTTCTTTGTAGAATGGTGAGATCCTGGTAGTGAATCCGCAATACAGCTCACGGAGGATCCTGATGTATTGGGCTTGAATGCCCTGATTGGCTAGGGCTTCAATGACCGCTTCCGTCTCAACAGAATCAAAGGCCTTCTTTAAATCAATGAACGTTAAACAGAGCGGCATCTTGAACTCCTAAGAAACCTCAATGAGCTTGGTTATCGTGTGGATATGGTCGATGGTGCTGAATCCTTTGCGGAACCCGGCTTGCTTGCATGGTTGTCCTTCATCTAGTGTTCTGCCAATCCTATTTAGGATGACTCGAGTGAACAACTTGTAGATGACAGACAATAGGCAGATCGGGCGATAGTTGCCAATGGCATGGATGTCTCCCTTCTTGAACAGTAGTATGGTCCTGCTGGTTTTCCATTGGGACGGAACCTTGCATTCAGACAGGTAGCGAGTGAAGAGCCGAGCCAGTGTATTGATGAGTACTGACGGCAGGTTCTTCAGGTGGTCTGGTTTGACCTTGTCTGGGCCGGGTGCTGTTTGTTTCTTTACCGATGAAATGGCGTGTCGGATTTCGGAAGGGAGAACATTGGGAACGACATATCCATCCTGTGGAATTTGGTATGTCGGCAAGTGGACATGGCTATCGAAGAGATTTGAGTAGAAGTCATGGATAATCTTCTCCATTGCCATTCTGGAGGATGTGATGGATCCATCAGGACGTCGGAGGGCAGTCATCTTGGTCTTATAGTTGGCGAAGGACAGGCGGGCGTTACGAATACCTTTCCCCGCTTCTGCCCCATCTACCAGTACTTCTGCTCTTCTCTCTTTGAGGTCTTCCTTGATCGCATCTCTGCATTGCTTTGCGAGCTCGGACGTTAGCTTGTGGTTGCCTGAGGCATGCACCAAACCACGCTGGCGAATTAGCTCAAGAGTTTTCGAAGATAGGCGATTTTTTGTGGCTATCTCTCTCTTGGCGTTCCTCGCACATTCATGGAGGTGCTGAACCAGTCGATCGTATTCCTCGTCAATGTTGTCAACAATGGCATCTTCCCATGTTGCCGCAATAGGACCAAAGATTTCCCAGTTGGTGGTCATTCTGGGAGTTCTCTTTTTGAACTTTGCAGCCCTTTCTCCCCGCTCTGTGAAGTAGAATTTTGCACGAAGGAGACGGTGGTCCGATCCCGTTCGAAATTTTGGGACAACAGCGACATCAGTCAGGCAAAACCGTGGATTGAATATGATGTGGTCTATTTCGTTGTGGAATCGTCCACCGGGAGACTCCCATGTCCATGGTTTAGATTCTGCCTTCTGGAACTGTGAGTTACCATGAATGGTCTTGGTCGACATGATGAACTCAGAGAGTCTCTCACCCTGTTCGTTCCATTCTAGACCATGGGTCCCGATGTGAAGTTCTTTAGCTGATCTTCTCGGTCCTATCTTGGCATTAAAATCACCCACAATGATCTTGTAGAAGGTGTGGTCTTCTTTATAGAACTTCTCTAGCTCCATGTAGAACTTCTCGATTTTTCTTTCATCATAATGAGATGTTGGTGCATAGACAACGAAGATAGAAACTGCAGGCAGTGAGCCACATCTATTCAAATGTAAACGTCCGATTCGGGTTGTTAGGCATTCGAATGAATCAATGCTCTTGGCCAAGTTTGTATTGACAAGGACACCGACGCCTCCAACGCCTCTTTTATCGCATGTTCCGAGGAACAATTCTTCTCCAGTGTCGAAAACGGCATGGTGAGATTCGTGGCTTCTTGTCTCGGTCAGACCAATGATGTTGTACTTGATCATTCGCGCTTGTACCATCAGGTCCTCGATGGATGCATCTGATGCTAGCATACGTGCATTGAAAGTACAGACGATCATTTTTGTCTTCCTTCGTTGTGGCAGCCTAGGTCGGCCTTGAGATTTTGTCGGCCTCTCCTTTCTCATCGTTCTCAGTGCTGCCATGTCAGTGAAGCCTTCAGGGTCAGGTGAATGAAACCAGTTGTAGTTACTGGTTTTGGCATATTGAATACACAGCGGATAGCTTGCCAGGCTCTTCCGTGCGGGCGGAATACTCTCGGTAGCTTGCCAGTCTTTCCGAGAGGGATAGAGGCTTTTGGGGTGACCTCTAATCACCCTTGTAGGTGTTACCATATTTGTTACCGTATTTGGAGACTACTTCCACTACCCAGCCGTCGCCACACTCCAGGACGCTTTCCGGACCCGCGCGGCAGCTCCGGCCGAGACCCACGCACGACTGAAGACCCACAGAGCAGGATAGGCGGAACTCTCTGAGACCTTGGACTCCAGGCTCGGCGGACCCAGGGACGGAGCTTCTCTGCTTGCTCCCACCACCACAGCCGTCGCCACACTCCATATATATATACATATGTATACATATATGTATATATATATATATATATATATATATATATATATATGAGAGCCCAGCCAGCTACTGAAAGTATCCTGCCCGTATGGCAGAACCTTGTAAGTAACCCGTGGCATATTCGATATGCCCAAATAAGTAACAATATTGGATCTCATTCCCCTAACCCTGAAAGAGCCTCCAATACAGCAGCGTTGGGAAAGATGAGTAAGGAGAAGCTGCTAAAATCTCATGGCTGTACACCCCCCCACCCCAGCGCCATCTTTACAGCACACAGCCACAGAGAAGAAAGGCCGCAGTGGGGGGGGGGGGGGGGTCCACAGTTACCGAGAATGCTCCCGGTCCCAAAGAGAGCCGAGATCACCGGGAAGTTCCAGATGGGGTAGGTGCCGCATCCCGCCTCCTCCAGAGGGAACCCCGGTGACCATGAGCCTCTACAAGCATAGCTTGCTTATGCAGGAACCAGGACTCTTACTCCAAACTGCACAGCCGCTGACATCTTCTTATATATAAAGTGGTCAATGGAAAGTAAATTCTCCAACGTTTCTCCCTGAAAATCAGGCTTAACTCTTTTACAAACCACAACACTGAATAGGAAAGAGAGAACAAAAGGGAATGCCCTGCCACAGAGGCAGGGTGGGATGGGGATGGAGTGGGGGGTGGAAGGGTTACTGGGAACCGTAGTGGTGGGAAATGGTTACTGGTGGAGGGATGGGTATTCAAAATAAATAAATAAATTTAGTTTAAAAAATATGATTTCCTAAAAAAATTTTCATTTAAAAATGTTTAAAAACATGTCTAATCTTATAGTTTATATTAATAAAATCAAATCCAATGATAAAAAAAATTAAAAAATCTCAGGGCTGGGACCAACGGAGACATTACTGGCGCCCACTTGAGTAAGTCGATGAATAACGGGATGACAGTGATATATACCTAGTCGTAATTATAAAAAATAACTGTATATCCTTTATGAACAATGTTTAATCCATTTTTATTAAAACTAAAGGTTGAACATTTCTTAAAATCTTTTTTTTTTCAGAAACAGAAGCACTTAATGTAATGTAAATAATGGAAAAGGACAAATGGTTGGAGAGATAGATAGTACAAAGAGTAAGGCACTTTCCTTATACGTGGCCAACCCAGATTTAATCCCCAACATCCAATATGGTCCCCAAGCCCTGCTAGATGTGATACCTAAACCTAGAGGCAGGAAGCCTTGAGCAGTCAGGTGTGCTTTAGACCCTGTGAAAGGACAGGGAAAAGCTAAACTTAGAAATAGAGAGGTACTGAAGGAAGTTAATTTATTAAATAAATTTATTTAAAAATCAGGATTTATGGAGTTGTTTTAGACATTCAGTATTCCATCATCAAATTTCACCACAAGTGCAACCTTCCCTACACAAAAGGCCCTAGTTTCTTACCCATTTCCCAAGCCTTCCCCCTTAGCAGGCACAAATTAATTTACTTCATATTGCTTGTTACAACAAAAAGGAAAATGAAATTACAAAAAAACAGATAATAAAAGTCAGTTTGTGATAACTCATACTCATAATGATGGTACTAAATTCATTGAGGTTTTACTGAGCTGACTGGTGCTAGTTGAGCCTTTCATGTTATTGTTTTTGCTCATTGAGCCTGATGGGCTTCTACACAACTTTCTCATTGAATTTGTTGTACTCTTTCTGGGCTGTCAGTACTGTAAAATTTGGAGGTGTTGTGCAACCACATGCTACAGGGTTTGGAAGGCTGCCTGTCCTACCAGAGAGGGGAAATTTTCCCTCCCTCATTCCAAGAGTGCTCCAGAGCTCTCAGCCAAGAGATCCATTTATCTGAGACGATTCAGTGGCTTGGTGTTCTTTCAAGATCAGTTGTGAAGTTGGGCAGTTTATATACCCGAAAGTTTTCTGGTGTGAGGAAATTAATTTCTAAGATTTTTAAGTCTGCCTATGAGTATTCCTCTGCGTGTGTGTGAGTGTGTGTGCGTGTGTGTGTGTGTGTATGTGTGTGTGTGTGTGTGTGTGTGTGTGTGTGTGGTGTGTATTTTGTTTGGGGAATAGAGACGGCCTGGTAGTGCTCAGGCCTTACTCCTAGATCTGCGCTCAGGGGGTGCTCAGAGGCCAACTATGGGAATTGAACTGAGACTGGGCATGTCCAAGGCAAGTGCCTTAACCCTTGTACTACCTATCTCTCTGGCTCTTTTATTTTTTAAAAGAGCTAATGAGTTCTGAAAGACTCTGTATTGTAATTATAGTGTGGAAGCCCGAAGCTCAATATAATCTTATGCACTGTTCTGAGTGTTCTCTGTAGATGCAAGACATCATTCTATCTCTGAAACCTATTTATTTTAATGTTTTCTAACATTAAAGGAAAATTTCTACATCTACAATTAATTCACAAATATCACTTCAATGACCCTTGAATAAGTAAAAAGCAGTACTAATTATCCAAACACCTATTAACAAATGTGCTTAATATTGTTTTTTTTATCAAACAGTATCAGTATCTTGGTCCCTATGTTATTGCTCTTATTGTGATCAAATAGCATTGGTTACTGTCAGAATAGTGCTCATCAGAACTAATTATCTTTTCATTTTAGGGAGGTGAGCACTGATCAGGGAACCTGGAGGCTTCTGCTGGCAATAGTTGGCCAACCATGCTGAACACTTACTTTATTTTAGTGCCCCAGTGTTGGGGCACAGCTCACACCCAGCTGTGCTGGGATTTGAGGGGGCTGTACCCAGAGGTACTTGGAAAGCCAAGCAGTGTCTAGGATTGAATCCAGGTCCTTGTGCATGCAAGGTATTTTCTCCCAGTTTTGTGCATAAGGGATCACTCCTGGTGGTTCTCTGGGATCATATTCATTGTGGGAACTGAACCCAGGTCAACTGTGTACAAGGCAAGTGTCTTAACAGCTCTACTCTCTCTCTCCAGTGTAAAGACCTTTTTAAAAAAGAAAATAGGTTTTGGTTTTTGTCCTATACTCAGCAATACTCAGGTGTTAGTCCTGGGTCTGCACTCAGGAATTACTCCTGACTGGTGCTCGGGTTCCAGGGCTCAAACCTGGGTCAGCCACATGTGAAGTAATCTTGCTACTGACTGAACTATTGTTCTGGTTCCTCTTAATTCATAGCAAAATGAGAACTTGAGCTATAAACTGTAGTTATAATAATGACTTTTAAATTGTCACTGTCTTTGCCTTTATTAAAGTCTTTAATTCTTTATATATTTTTTGAGATATAGCTTAAAGACCCTTTATTTTATTCTCTAGAATTTTCTTTGACATTTCTCTCATGGTAGGGACTAAACTCCCTCCATTTTGTATATCTAAAATACCTTTATTTTTTGCTCACATTTAAGGAATAATTTTGTGAACATAGGACTCTCGGTTTTTGTCTTTTTCTTTTAACACTTTGAATGTATTTAATTATTGTTTCTAATCTCCAGAGCTTCTGTTGAGAAATCTGCTGTTAATCACATCTAAGCTATTTGTATGTTATAGGTCCCTTCAGCATTGTTGCTTTCGAGAATCTCTTTGTCTTTGGAAAGTTTGCTAAAGTGTGTTTTATTAAGGATTTTCTTTAGTTCATCATACTTAGAAGTTAATGAGTTTCCTATAGGTTTGTAGTCTTGTGCTTTATCAAATTTAGGACGTTCTTAGCAATTACTTTTCATCTACGTTCATGGCCTTATTTCTATTTATTTTTTTCTTAAACTTCCACAGTACATAAAATCTGCTTGACGGTGCCTTATCATTCTCTTGTTGCTCATTCCTATGATTTCTTTAGTTCTGTTCCACAGACTCAATACTTTTTACAGTTGAGTCTTTACGTCTACTGATTCTTCTTACTATTCAAATGTACTTTGAAAATCCTTAGTAAAATTTTTGTTTCAGTTATTGTACATTTTAGCACCAGAATTATTCTGTTATTATGCCATATGCTTTGTTCATGATACTTTTAATTTTGTCACACTTTTTATTTCCTTGATCATCCTTACTATGACTAGTTTATTTTATGGTTTGATTTCTACCTTTCTTGAATCACATCTTTTTGTTTGTTTGTTTTTATATAACTCTGTGCTATAACCAATATTTCTTATTTTATTCTTCGTGTTCCTAGAATGAGCAGATGCCATTGGTATGTGTCACTACACTAGTATGTGACAGGGACGAATGGAGACATTATTGGTGCCCGCTCAAGCAAATCTATGAGCAGCGGGATGACAAGTGACAAGTGACATTCTTGTGTGTGTTACTTATAAATTTTGTTTCTAGATTCTTGATAACAAACATTAATTCACAAATTGTGATTTTATTTTCTAGTATGCATTGAGATATAAATAATTAAAAAGCAAATGCAGCAATTCCCCTAATTTAATTACTAGCACTTTTGATGTTTTATTCTGTTACAAATTTCTGTTTTGACTTTCTCCCATGAATTATTTAAAAGGAAGATTTTAGGTTTTATCTAGAAATTTTCTCTAGGGATATCTGTCTTTTGTTGTAATTATATGCATAAGAACCATTATGAAGTATTATAAACTTCAGAATCTTAATTAAAAGTCTGCCTTTAAGGACGATAGAGATATCTCAAAGACTTGGAGCATGAACCTTGTATGAACGAAGTCTTGTTTGGTCCCCAGTATCTTATGCCACTTCTAGCACACTGTACATTTCACTGGTGGCCTCATGAGACACCGAGTGTGTCTCTGTTGGCCCCCTGCACAGCAGGACTAAGAAGTACAACAGTGCTGCACTCTGGGCCAAATATCAATGGGAGTGGCCCTGGTGCTCCTTTGCATGACTGAAGAATCCCTCCCCCAAATATTAATTTATTAATGTATTGATCTCTAGATTATCCAATTTTTTTGAATAATAAACATTCAGTTTTTTCATTTTATTTCATTTTGGGTGACACACCTGGGCAATGCTCAGGGGCTGCTCCAACTCCGTGCTTGGGGTCACTATAAGCAGTGCCTTTCGGATTGAACCTGGAGCTCCTGCCTAGAAAGCATGGACTCCAGCCCTTTGTGTTATATCCCTTGCCCTAATATTCTGTATTATGTTTCAAATTGGAAGATTAGTTGAAGTCTCATCAGAAGAAGTGAGGTTGCTCCCTATGTTGATATCTGGGACTCCTGTATTCCAGACAAAGGAAAGTACAAAAGCCACATCATGAGAGAGTATGGTAGACGTGGTTTGGGATTTAACAGTATTTTCAAGAGGTGTGAGCAAGGGAGAGCTTGGTCGCATATGTGGTATGGAAGGTGATCAGGACTATGTGAGCAGAACTTTGTAAGCCATTGTAAGAAGTGTTGATATTCTGTCTAAATTGAGAAGTGAAAGACTTTTTGAGAAGGGTAACATGATATGTGTTATTTGTGTAGTATTTTTTCCACTATTTTTAATTTTTCTTTTTTGTTTTTGTTTCTTTGGAGACCATACCTGGCAGTGCTCAGGGTCCACTCCTAGCTCTGGCTTCAGAGGTCACTCCTAGCTCTGGCTTCAGAGGTCACTCCTAGAGGTGCTCAGGAGACTATATGCAGATCTAGGGATTGAACAAGGGATGGCTATATGCATGACACATCTTACCCCCCGCTGTGCCTCTTTAACCTTTAGGTTGTAACTTTTCTGGTTCATTTATAACTTTTATAAACAACACACTACCAGATTTAATTTTTAATAATTAACCCAAAATCATCATTCATTTAATTGGAATTTTGGTTCATTTTTAATTTAAAAAATCACTGATATATTAAGATTTATATATGTTATAGTAAATTTCATACTTCTCTATGCATTTTCTTGTGAGATTGAAATTGAGCTCTGTCAGATTCAGCTAGGTTCCTTACAATTTATTCCATCTACTGCTTTGGGATAGTAAATTTCATTTTTACCGTTTAAAATGAGAAAATTGGAACTGGAGCAATAGTACAGTGGATAGAACATTTGCCTTGAATCAGCCAATCCAATCATAAGGTTTAATCCCCAGCATCCCATATGGTCCTCCCTGAACCCTGCCAACCAGGAGTGATCCCTGAGCACTACCAGATGTAGTATTAAAAAAAACCCAAAATCAAAACAAAAAACAAAAACAAAAAAAATTGGAAACTTTGTATTTTTCACATTTTGACATTTCATGAGTCTCCTGCCCCAGCACCTGGCTGTCCTCACCGGGGTTCCTTGGGGGGGGGGGGTTGAGTTTCTCTCCCCCACCCACCTGTCCCAAGCAGAGCCCCAGCAGCTGAGGACCTCCGGAGTCAGCCACGGCCATGCTGGGACCACTCTCCACACGTCTAGACCTCATACATGAAAGAACTGGCAGAGGAACCCAGGCATGCGGGTCCCAGGGCTGAGGTCTCCAAGCCTACTCGGATTGGGACTGGGCCTTATCCCCCCATCTTCCAGTAGGTAGGCGTCACACCCACCAGCTGCCGACAGCGCCAGGTTGGTCCCATCAATGGCCAAGATGCAGAGACTATAAAACCCAGCTCTTAGAAGCGCACGGTGCGGCCGCGCGACATCTTATTATCTTTCCTTTGGAGAACCTGGCAGGCTACAAGAAGTATCCTGCCTGCACGGCAGAGTCTGGCAAACTTCCCGTGTCGTACTCAATATGCCAAATACCAGTAACAATGATGGGTCTCATCCTCCCAATCCTGAAAGAGCATTGAAACGGCTCTTTTAACATCTCAGGGCTAGGTAGAAGGAGACGTTACTGGTGCCTGCTCGAGACAATCAATGAACAACAGGATGATCATGATTGTGATCGTGATATTTCATAAGCATATTATTTAAATTGTTTAAGAATAGGAGTCATCTGCTCTTGGTTGAGCCAGTATGGAGAGAGACAATGTAAATTAAATAGTGAATCATAATTGATAGCAATTTGATGGAATCAGTGAGCATTGAGTTAAAAGTGAAATAATTTCAGCTTATTCTATGACTTTTCAGCTAATATGAGTTTGAAATTTGATGAAATTAAATTATGTAGGTAACATTGTCTTATTGTCTCTCTCAAAATTTAAAGCATTTCCTTAAAAAGTACTTCTTATGGACTTTTCTCCAGCTTCTCTACATGATGATACCTTAAATCCATGTTTAGAAATTTTGGGTAAGTAGGGAAATTTTCATAAATAACTAGAGACTTGGCCAGCATGGAAAATTCACAGTCCTAATATCTACTGTGTGAAATTCAAATTCTAATTTAGTTTAATTCTTCTCATTAGGGCTTATTAAAAATTTTCCAGAAACTTGTTGAATATAACTAAGTAGTTATGATCTCAGACCTTTACAATTTTTATAGTATTAAAATTTTTCAAGTAATGGTCAGTATATGAAGAGTGTTTTTCATAGAGAACAGTATTTTTTTACATTATATTATCAAATGAGTATTTGAAACAGTATTTGATCTAGGATGGAGGAAGATATTCTATATAAATATGCTTCCTGAATAAACCTGAGATTTAACTTAATATTTAATTTCAGTGTATACACTCTTTTGTGATTATAATGCAAATATTTAATTAATGTGTTAAATAGGAAAATAGGGACTCTGAAGAAATCTTAGACTTGTGGGTATCATAGCCAGGCACAGTATACTGTTATTGCATTTTGAAACAATCTAAAAATGATTTTAATGGGGCTGGAGCAATAGCACAGTGGGTAGGGTGTTTGCCTTGCATGCAGCTGACCTGGGTTCAATTCCCAGCATCCCATATGGTCACCCGAGCATGCCAGGAGTGATTCTTGAGTGCAAAGTCAGGAGTAACCCCTGAGCATCGCTGGGTGTGACCCAAAAAGCAAAAAAAAAAAAAAAATTTAAGATTATATCACTGATTGCTGCAATTTTAAGTGTTTGCTCTATTTTGAATACTCTTTCCCAAATACACTAAGAAGGAAAAGTTTTAAAATCGATTGATTAGTTTTTATTTTACTGTTTTTTTAAATTGAATTACTATAAGATGCACAATTATAAAGTTATTTATAGATTGAGTTTCAGTCATACAATGTTGCAACACCCATTCTTTCACCAATGTGCAAGAAAGGAAAGGTTTTATAATAATTGTATTATGAGCAGTAAATCCCTTAGTTAAAGTACAAAAATGTATGATATAAAAATGAGAGGAATCTATTTAATTATAATAACAATAAAGCACTAAATATTTATAATTCTTTGGATAGGATGGTCATTTCAATAATATTGATTCTTTCAGTCCATGAACTTGATCATTTGATCAAGTCACTTGACATCCCGTTACTCATTGATTTGCTCGAGTGGGCGCCAGTAACATCTCCATTCGTCCCTGTCACGTGCTAGTGTAGCCCAATGGCGTCTGCTCATTCTAGGAACACGAATAGCCTCAAACCGATTGTTCAGGGTCTTGACAAAGAAATCTGACCAACTCATAGGTCTTTTGACATTCCGTGGAATCCGGTCGGTAACGACTCTAGTCCAGCAGTCGTCTCCAAATCTCATTACGTGTCCAGCCCATCTGATTTTCAATGCCTTGGCAAACGAGACAGTTGATAGTCCCTGGTTCTAGACCATCAACGAAGGTCAAAACTCCGGATTCTTTCTCTCATTTGAGTGAAGCCTAATGCTTGAAGCATAGCTCTTCGAATTCTCTTTGGGAGACACAAAAAGCATTCTTATCCTGTTTTCATAGGGCCCAGGTCTCTGAGGCATATGTTAATGCAGGCAGAACAGTGGAATTGAAGCATATGTTAATGCAGGCAGAACAGTGGAATCGAAGAGATGTGCCTGGAGCCGGAGGAGGTTCTTCGTCCTCTTAGCTATTTCTTCGACACTCTTGAAGGCATTCCAAGCCGCTCTCTTCCTCCTGCGCAACTCAGGTTCCAGGTCATTTCATCATGTTGACTTCTCGACCTAGGTACACATAATTGTTGCATTTGGACATGTTTGTTCTGTTGAGAGCAAATGGAATGTCAGGAAAGAGACTGTTTCTCATTAACATTGTCTTCGTGAGATTCAGCTGTAGTCCAACCTTTGATTCCTGTGTATTTGGTGTTTTTAGATACTTTTTTTATATAGAACTATTGATTTTATTTATCTTTTAATTTGATATTTTTATATAGAAATCAGTTTGGCACAGCAGGTAAGGCATTTGCTTTGCAAGCGGCCGACCCGGGTTTGATTCCTTCGTCCCTCTTGGAGAGCCTAGCAAGCTATCAAGACTATTCCACCTGCACAGCAGAGCCTGGCAAGATCCCTGTGGCATATTGGATATGCCAAAAACTAGTAACAACAAGTCTCACAATGGGGACGTTACTAGTGCCTGCTCGAGAAATTGATGAGCAATGAGAGGACATTGTTATATAGAAATGCAACATGTTTTTAGTTGTTGTACCTACAAGTATTAAATTATACTTAATTTTCTTAATGAGTTTGTTTAGACTTCTCTTCATCTAGAAATCTTCCTAATGACTCAAAACTCTGGTTCTATTTCTTAGTAATTCAAATTGAAATGACCAACTCCAAATAAATATCCCTTAATAATCCAAAATGTGGACATCCAGGACATAGTTCATATTTTATCATATTAATTCATAGTTTATCCTTCTGGGTTGTACTTATCTACTTATTTAGATGATTTTTCAAACATATTATAATTTTAATGGTAATAGTGTCCTCAGATTCTTATTTACATAAAACAGTGACTAGTATTTAATAGTCAGTGAATAAATGTTGCAAGTCTGAATATAACTGTTTAATATTAAAATGTCACAAATCCTAGAGCACTCACCTTGCAAATGTGATAACCGGTCACTTTCTGGCCCAAAATGCATTCCAAGTACTGTGTGATCCTCTAAGCACTGCAGTAACAGCAAAATGAATGTCACCTTAAAATGCACTATTTTAAACTTTGAGTTTCTTGTCATTCTTCATTCACAAAGAAAGCAAACTGAATAATGAGTGAAAGTTTTTCTCTCTTTACCTATGGTCAAGGACTGGAGCGATAGCCCAGCAGATAGGGGGTTTGCCTTGCACGTGACTGACCCAACCGACCCGGGTTTGATTCCTCTGGCCCTCTCTGAGAGCCCGGCAAGCTACCGAGAGTATCTTGCCTGCATGGCAAAGCCTGGCAAGCTACCTGTGACATATTTGATATGACAAACACAATAAAAAGTCTCAAAATGGAGACATTACTGGGCCCGTTCGAGCAAATCGATGAACAACGGGAGGACAGTGCTACAGTGCAGTGCTACTTATGGCCACGCAATGCTAGCAAAAGTGTTGAATTAGACCACACTTTCTGTAGGAAAGAGAGCAGCGAGCTCCACTGTTCCTGGGTCACTTTTGTATATGCATTTTCTGAGCTTAGAAAATACATCAAAGGTAATAAAATCCACTGCTTCTTTGTCCAGCTTCTGCACGAATTCTTTGAGAAGTTTTTTGTTCAATCTCCCTAGATGTACTAGACAGCCCCATTCCTGATTCTTCCACTGTCTTGTGAAAAGTAAAATGCTAAATCAGCCTCTTGCCAGTCTCACATCTTAGCAATGTATTCTCAAAGACACCTCTCTAAAATATATCATTGGGGAAGAAAATGCTCATATCTCCTGGAAGATTCTGAGCCTAATTTTAGCTCATCTGTCTCCAAATTGCATTCTCTACCTTCAGTCATAAAGGTAAAAAGCTAGCAATTTTATATTAAGACAGGAGAGTCATGGGTTGTATATAATTAGCTATTTAAAAGAATAAGATTTTTTCCCCTTTCTTTGCAATCTTAATCACTTAATCACTTAACTTCCCGTTAGTCGATTTGCTCGAGCAGGCACCAGTAACGTCTCCATTTGTCCCTGTCGCGTGCTAGTGTAGCCCAATGGCATCTGTTCGTTCCGGGAACATGAAGAGCCTCAAACCGATCGTTCGTGATCTTGATGAAGAATTCTGACCATCTGGTAGGTGGGTGGCCACGCGGTCTTTTGACATCCCGTGGAATCCAGTCGGTAACAGCTCTAGTCCAGCGGTCGTCTTTAAATCTCATTGCATGACCAGCCCATCTGATTTTCGACACCTTGGCAAATGAGACAGCGTCCCTGATTCTTGATCGTCGACAGATGTCAGAACTCCGGATTCTTTCTCTCATTTGAGTGAAATGTGATATTCCAAGCATAGCTCTTTCTATTCTTCTTTGGGAGACCTGAATAGCGTTCTCATCTTGTTTGCATAGGGCCCAGGTCTCTGAGGCATATGTTAATGCAGGAAGAACAGTGGAATCAAAGAGATGTGCCAGGAGCCGGAGGTTCTTCGTCCTCTTAGCTATTTCTTCGACGTTCTTGAAGGCGTTCCAAGCCGCTCTCTTCCTTCTGCACAGCTCGGGTGCCAGATCACTTGTCATGTTGACCTCTCGACCTAGGTACACATAGCTGTTGCATTCGGAGATGGTCGTTCCGTTGAGAGCGAATGGGGCGTCAGGAATTATTTCTTTGCAATAATTTTATCAACTGCCTGTGATGAATATTGCATCTTAGTTAAAACCTATTCAGTATAAAAACTGTTGTCTTTTCTGTTTGTGGAGTGGTTTTCTAGGTCAGAAAGAGATTTTGATTTCAGTTATCTTTCCCCAACTTAAAACTTGGGAAATTCTCCAGACTCTGTTTCCAAACACCTATGGGACTCTCCAATGATCAATTCTTTGACCAATCTCTGAGTAAATGAGAATTTTTGCTTCTTATTGGCTACTATAAACTGCTGCATTTTTTAATGCAGCATAAATGCTCAAGGCAAATGAACATTACAAAGACTTAAATGGGAAGTGATGAAGATATGTGAAGTTGATAATTTAGATCTGACTACTGATAAGAAACTGCTAGAGGAAATTTTGGAAAGTATGTTGAGAATTACTTTTTTAAGACAAATAAAACAAAATGCAAAGCCATTAAAAATAAACATTTTTATTATAGCATTTGATCTCAGAAAATTGTAATGTCTTTTTTTCTTTTTTTGAAGTGTATATATAATATTTTTGAAGACCAGTCCTTTTGATGAGATTTATGAACTAGGAGTCTTTCTCAAGACTCTAGAAAATTTCTGTGAACTGGCAACATTAATTGTGTCAACTCAAAAAGATGGCAGTGATGGTGGTCTGTATCTCCCAGCCCCCCATGTTTGGTAGTCTCATGTCGGTTTCCCCACCCCAGGGAGGTCGATGGTGATGGATTGGTGAAGGAAGGAAACGAGGGCCAAGCTGGTTGGTGTCAGTTGCAGTTTATTCCAATCCTTTCTTCATTCACTCCTGTCTCTCTCCTCTGCTTTTCTTTGCCCACTCTTATTGTCTCATTATATCCCCCAGCATGAGGAATTGGGGTAACAATTACACATAGGTGTGGTCACAACCAATAGGGGTAGAGTTCTTTCCCTCGGGAAAGCTGCTTCTAGGACAGATTCTCATTATCAGATCGACCCACCCTAGAGCAGAATCCCCTGGGTGTGTTTCTCCTCTCCTTGTCCAACAAACATATAAGCATACATGATATAAATCACTTTGTATGGATACAGTAAGAAATACCTTAAGCTTATAGAATTGCTCTTCTAGGGCCATCTCAATCTCAGACTAAAGTGCTCAGGCCAGATAGACTTTTCTATCCTAGTAGTGTCCTAGTCTCATCGTTACTTTTGGATCATGACAGAATTTGTCTATGATAAAACTCTTAACTAATAGTTAAGAATTGTGGCACTTTGGCGTGGCCCATTTCGATGCCAGGGTAGCTCACCGCTTGCCCTGGGTCCATTCAGTCCCTTGTCGGGACCCTGCTTTTGGGGTGTTAGGAACTTAGGGCAACTGAGGCTTAAGTCAAGAAAGCAGATGCCCGGGAGTGAATAATATTCAAAGCCAATTAAATCCTAAGTTACAAAAACATAATATTAATTGTTATATATATTATATATTATAATATATTATTATATTATATTATATTATTATATTATATAATATTATAATATAATATAATATTATATTATAAAGGCAATATTAACTTATAATATAATTTCAGTGTCCTGGAAGGATCTGACCTTACAAATTAACAGATACTGATGAGGGGAAAAGCTGATTAACTGGGTGGGGAGGAGAGCATAGGGAAGAGTTTATAGATAAACACAATGGAATAGAAGTGCCTCAGGAGCACTGTAATAAACCTGAGTTCCTCTTGGCAAGGGGGAAAGGGCGAACCAATGTTAAGCTTAAAATATTTGGAGCTATATTCCAACAATTAATGGAGAGAACAAGTCCATTTTTCATGAGAAAACAGAAATTTGATTTCCCCGAGCAACTTATTTCAAAAGACAAAACTACCATGTGTTATGCATTGTGAGGAAATTGCTTTGTCTCTGGGTTTTCTTTTTCTTTTTTTTTTTTACCACCCTTATAGAGAGGACTTTAAAATGGAAGAAAAATAAATATACTTCTCCAACACTCTCACCTATCTAAGCTAAACTTTAAATGACTTTTTTTTGGGGTCACACTTTGTTCAGGATGCTCAGGTGTTACTCCTGGCTCTGCACTCAGGAATTACACCTGGCGTTGCTCAGGGGACCATATGGGATGCTGGAAATCGAACCCGGGTTGGCCGCGTGCAAGGCAAACGCACTACCCACTGTGCTATTGCTTCAGCCCCAGCTAAGTTTTAAAAAAATTTAAACAAATATTTAATAATGACTAACCAATCCCGCCTCCTCCAGATGGAACCCCGGTGACCAGGAGCCTCTACAAGCATAGCTCGAGTATGCAGGAACCAGGACTTTTCCTCCAAACTGCTGGGAACTTCCCAGCTCCCAGGTAACCTCTGATTCTGGAAGTCATGCTCACAACCCGCCCCCCAGCGCCATCTTTACAGCATACAGCTGCAGAGAAGAAAGGCAGCGGGGGGGGGGGGGGGGGGTGGAGGGGTGGGCTCCACAGCTCCCGGAGAAAGCACCAGGTCCCAAAAAGAGCCGAAATCACCGGGAAGTCCCAGATGGGGTAGGTGCCGCATCCCGCTTCCTCCAGATGAACCCCGGTGACCAGGAGTCTCTACAAGCATAGCTCGAGTATGCGGGAACCAGGACTTTTCCTCCAAACTGCGCGGCCGCTTATGCGGCCGCGCATCTCCGTATATACAAAGTGATCAATGGAAAGTAAATCATCCAACGTCTCTCCCTGAAAATCAGGCTAAACTCTTATACAAACCACAACACCCAATAGGAGAGAGAGAACAAAAGGGAATGCCCTGCCACAGAGACAGGGTGGGTTAGGGGGTGGTGATGGGGGGGAGGGATACTGGGATCTGCGGTGGTGGGAAATGGTCACTGATGGAGGGATGGATATTCAAAATAAATAAATAAATTTTAAAAAAAGAAAAAAGAAAAAAATGACTAACCATACTTACGTTATAAATATTAACAGTGGCAATTCCTATATATTTATCTCGGTCTCCTATTTTTAATGAACTGTTTCATTATGTTAAATGATAGACCACTGTTTAATTATCAGCCTAAGACCAAAGAGTATATAAAAATTAATATTTGTTCTTTTTAAAAAGTGCTATTATTTACAACAAAAATGTTGTAAGAATATGAATTTAAATGGATTCTTGAGAAAGAAGACAGGGACGTTGAAATGCTTTTTAGACAGAGAATTAAAAAAATTTTTTTTTTACTAATAAATTGTTTCAAGCTTAAAAATGAATCTTGGCTTAATTTCAGTGAAGATATGTAAGTCCTGAGTTAATGTTTTATTATGAGATGTAATGCAAATATTATTTTATGAGCAGATGATGGGCTAGAGAGATATCACAGCGGGTAAGGCGTTTGCCTTGCAAGCAGCCAACATGGCCTACCCAAGTTCGATTTCTCCGCTCTTCTTGGAGAGCCTGGCAAGCTACCCAGAGTATCTCACCTGCACGGCAAAGCCTGGCAAGTTACCTGTGACGTATTCGATATGCCAACCACAGTAACAACAAGTCTCACAATGGAGACGTTACTGGACCCCCTCGAGCAAATTGATGAACAATGGGAGGACAGTGACAGTGACAGTGACAGAGCAGATGATAGTTAAAAACACAGTAGAAATGAATATGCTTTTTTAATGTTACTTCATTTCACTCTCTTCTCCACACCCTGAGATATATTGTTAAGACTTTGTGATAGGAGGGGAGTGAAAATATGTGATACTTTGTTTTTCCTATGCTCTATATACTACAGGAACACTGCTGTTGAAACCAGGAAATCAGTGGAAGTATAGACAAAGGATACCTAAGTAAAGCAGACATTGACAGGTCTGCTGTATTTAGGTATTATTTGCTGCTTTACTTACTCATTCAGCTTTATAGTCTGAATCATTGATGAACTATTCTACCTTTATTCAGAAGTACAAGATCTAGGTGTTCCTAATTTAAAATGACAATCATAGGCATTAATCGGTGGGTTCAGTTTAAATAAGGCAAGTAAACATTCTACATTTTCTCTTCTCATTTGGGAGTCAATGCTTTTGATCTGGCCATATTTGCTTTCAAAGGTCAGTAGGAAGACACTAATCTCATGCAGCCATTGGACAGGAGCATGCAGAACAGAGTGTGGTAATCTCTTTTCTATTGTGTTACTTGAATTCCTAGTCTTGTTAAACTTTGATTGGGTGATGAAAGAAGAGGTTATTTTATTTATTTATTTATTTATTTATTTGCTTTTTGGGTCACACCCAGCGATGCTCAGGGGTCACTCCTGGCTCTGCACTCAGGAATTACTCTTGGCAGTGCTTGAGGGATCAAATGAGATGCCAGGGATTGAACCCGGGTCTGCCATGTGCAAGACAAATGCTCTACCTGCTGTGCTATCACTCCAGCCCCAGAAGAGGTTATTATTTCAATAAATCTACTCTTCTGGTTTGTGTAACAGAAAGATTTTCATGTCTTTATTCCATGGAGCCCCTTTGACAATCCTCATTGAGGACTGTCATGAATGAGGACATTTTATGTAAAAGTGGGCTCTGAGAAATTTATTGAGACCAAATGATGTTAGCTTCAAAATGAGTAATAGTGACTGAAGAGCAAGTTACTACTAAACAATGTGAGAGTGTAAATTTTAAATGAATGGTGTTCCTGGTATAAGACTCAGAAAGTAGTAGCAATAGACTTACATTATTTCTGAATATTTTATTCGCATTACTTACTTTAAGAAAAGGTATCACTGTATGCCAAATACTGCTGATGTGTAGAGGGAGGGAAGGAATGAGGGAAGGACAGACTGAAGGAACCCGCTCAAAGATGAGGAGTATTTATGATTCCCATCTTCCATTACCAGCTCAGTCTTGACTAATAGACTTTGTCTCTTAAAACCAACTCTTTTGGTTGCAGACAACAATCTTGCAATTCTATTTTGTAGCTCTTTCCCTTTTTTAAAAATTAATATTGGAAATAAAGATACACTCCATCTGTGCTTTCTGACACAAATCATTGTAGAATTAAAACATATTCTGTTTGTGAATAGGACACTAACACCCAAGAGTAGTAGAAACAAGGACCAGGAGACTTGCCCCATGTCTTAGAAGCTGGCCTCACATGCTGGGGGAAAAGACAGCTCAGATAGAGAAGCGAACACCAAGTAAACGATGTTTGGAGGTAGGATGTATTAAAGGGTAGCGGGTATTAAAGGATACCCTACTCAGGTAGGGTGATGCGTGCCAAAAGTAGACTATAGACCGAACACTGTCCTCCCGTTATTCATCAATTTGCTTGAGTGGGCCCAGTAACGTCTCCATTGGAGACTTTGTTGTTACTGTGTTTGGCATATCGAATACGTCACGGGGAGCTTGCCAGGCTCTGCCGTGCGGCCGAGATACAATGGCCACTCAATATCTCTATTGCAAACCACAACACCCCAAAGGAGACAGAGAATAAAAGGAATGCCCAGCCACAGGCAGGGTGGGGTGGGGGAGTGGTGTGGGGTTGGTGGGAGGGATCTTGGGATCATTGGTGGTAGAGAATGGGCACTGGTGGAGGAATGGGTACTTGATTTTTGTATGATTGAAATGCAAGCACGAAAGTTTGTAAGTATGTAACTATACCTCTTGGTGATTCACTATTTAAAAAATTAAAAAATATATGTATTCTTTTTGTAAAAGATATAAGCTGTAATTCTGTTTAGGTAAGTATTAACAGAAAGATAATCTATTATTTTCCTGTTATCCTTTTATTCACAAAATCTAACCACGTAGCTTCTTTCTTGTCCTGCTTTTATCATTCATAGCTGTAATGAGCAACATGAAATGCATCCAGGCAACTAAGAACACAGACTCTTAGCTGTTTAGCCTTATTCACAGTCTTTCTTTATTGGTACTTTTGTTTCTGAATACAGCTTTGATTAGGTGGGGGGCGAAATCATCAAGAAAAATGTGGAATGTCTATGTGCCTTATTTAAATTGAACCCACTGATTAATGCCAATGATTGTCATTTTAAATTAGAGACACCTAGATCTTGTATTTCTGAACAAAGACAGAGTGGTTCATCGATGATTCAGACTATAAAGCTAAATGAGCATTTTGCAGCTGTATAAAATGAGAAATGTGAATAAATAATATAATTATGTTGTTTGTATTGGAAATAGTATTTTTAAGACATGTTTCATGATAGAGAGTCCTTCCTTTTGGAGCTTAATTTAAATGAATGAGATATCAGACAGGAATTGCAATGAAGGACACTACTTATGTCTGTTTCCTTTATTATGCCTTTTTGGTTTCATTTTAGTGATGAGAAAAGGAAACTGAACGACTAGAATAATTGTTATTTTCATTTAAAATATAAACATGATGAAATAATAGAAGGCAAATAAATGATAATAAAGATGTGACCAAGATATTTAAATAGAGTAAGACAGCAGTTACTAAAAACCAAGTTTAATGTAACAAGGAATCTGTGTTTAGAAGTGATCTTCATTCTCTTCCTGTACTTAGACTAACAATATTTTATTACGTGCCTTGCACATGGCTAACCTAGGTTAAACTCCCGACACCCCACATGGTCCCCCAAGCATGCCAGGAATGATCCCTGAGCTGGTGGAGTCAGGTATAAGCACTGGTCACCTCTGAGTGTGGCCTCCAAACCAAAAACTCAGAAAACAATTTGACCATTGCAGTCAAATGCGAGTTCCTCTCTCTCTTATCCCCAGAGGCCTGGGAGTAGGGACAGAATTTCAGACCCTTTATTCCTCGATTTGCCTAACAGCCAGCCTTTATCCTCAGTTTTTTCAAAAAGTTGCGCTCACAAACACGAGATACCCTTAGCACTCTCAACAGCTAGGGAATTTCACTTCTTTAGTAGTAGATCAAGAACTATGGATAAAACCATGTGTATCTCTTTTAACTCACAACATTGTATTTTTTTTGTATAACATCAATTTTATACCAGATAACTGAGGTGTTGAAACTATGATTTTGGGGGTTCAGGAACCCAGACAAAGAATTATGGCCATACTTGTTTTTAATCTTATTGAATGACAGTAGGGATGTGGCAGAGAGGAAATATCAAATAAATAAATAAATTAGGTTTTGATTTATTTATATATTTCTTGGTGGGGTGAGATTTGGGCTACAACTGGCAGTGTTCAGAGCTTACTTTTGACTCTGAGCTCAGGGATCATTCCTGTCAGGCTAAGGGTAACCAAACGGAGTGGTGCAGATAAAACTTGAGTCAGCTGCACGGGAGGCAAGTGCCCTGCCTGCTGTACTACCATCAATCCAGCCTTAAAAATGAACTTTAAAAACACTAAATTCTGCCATGGAAGTGTGAATTTTATTTTGTTGAACTTTAACTTTTATATGGAAGAAAACCTCTGCTCTTGTTAAACTTGAAAATAATACCCCTACTGATGTAAGGTGATTTTATTGAAATCCTGTATCTAAAAATAAATTTAGATAGAACATGGGTCAAAAGAGTATTAGTATAGTTTTTAAATACACTTAAAAATTTTATCTTGCTTTAGCAGTGCATGTTACTAAGCTGATTTTTTGTGTGTGAAATTTTCAAGTTTATAAGAAGAAATAACATGTGGCAATAAAAGAAAAGTATACAGAAAGAAACTGGCAACATACAGCCTTTGTGGGCGGTAATATTTTAAAACAGATGGAAAACTAAATATCTAAAGTCATATTTTCAATGACAAATAAGTGTAAAAGTTAGACAACTAGATTTTGAAAATATGATAAAAATTCTTTCTAAGAATTTGACTTGCTCTGTAATAAGTCTATTTTTTGAAAATACATAGAAAATATATGAAATAAAAGCATTATCATTTTGATAGTTCAGTTATATCTTCCTAGAAATAGCATCTTCATGTTTCGTCTAAATATATAAATATCTTACTGACACATCAAAAAATCAGGTCCAGAACTTTAGATATCATTAGCATTCAATAAATATGGCAAAACTGACAAAGAAAATGGGAGAAGTGATGTAGAGATGTTTGGAATTAATTTTTAAAATAGGCTCTTAATGAAAAATTAACATATTTTTTAAAAGTGGAAATTATAATTGAGTTATGTAAATATACTTTGTTTTGCTGTTTTCTTCTGTTAATTGTATAATATCTATGGAAACACCTATACCAAGCATATTTAGGGAGTTCTTCCTCAGGTTCCAGGTCATTCTTCATGTTGACTTCTCGACCTAGGTACACATAACTGTTGCATTAGGACATGTTTGTTCTGTTGAGAGCAAATGGAATGTCAGGAACAAGACTGTTTCTCATATGCATTGTCTTTGTGAGATTCAGCTGTAGTCTGATATTTCCACATTCACGGTCGAAGTCAGCCAGCATTTGTGCCACTTGGCTAATGTTTGGTGTTATTAGAATGATGTCATCAGCAAAGCGGTGGAGGTGTAGTTGCCGGCCGTCTATCTTCGCTCCCATTCCTTCCCATTCCAGTCATTGCATGACGTTCTTGAGGGTGGCACTGAAGAGTTTCGGTGAAATGGTATCACCCTGTCGAACCCCTCTCTTTTTTTTTTTTTATTAGTGAAACGACATGAGGTACAGTTGTAGATTTACAAATTTTTGTGCTTGGATCTCGGTCATACCACGATCAAATACCCATCCCTCCACCAGTGCCCATTTTCCACCACCAGGATAATATCCCTCCCCCCCCATCCTCCCATCCCCCCATCCCCCCTGCCACTGTGGCAGGACATTCCCCCCTGTTCTCTCTCTCCTCCTGGGCGCTGTGATCAGCCAAAGAGGCATTGAGTGGCGAACATGTTCAGTCCAGTCTTCTTTCAACCTGCATCTCCCCTCCTGGGAGGATCCTCCAAACACCCTCCACTTGGTGTTCCCCTTTCTATCTGAATTGTCCTTTCCCCTAGAATACCCAGCTGGCCTCTAAGTTATGGAGTAATTCTCCTGGTGTTGCTCTCAGCTATTCTTGGTCGAACCCCTCTCTTGACATGGATGATCACTTTTTTGTAGAATGGTGAGATCCTGATAGTGAATCCGTAATACAGTTCACTGAGGATCCTGATGTATTGAGTTTGAATGCCCTGATTGGCTAGGGCTTCACCGACTGCTTCTGTCTCAACAGAATCAAAGGCCTTCTTTAAATCAATGAACATTGGACAGAGTGGCATCTTGAACTCCCGAGAAACCTCAATGAGCTTGGTTTTTGTGTGGATATGGTGGATTGTGCTGAATCCTTTGCGGAACCTGGCTTGCTCGCATGGTTGTCCTTCATCTAGTGTTCTGTCAATCCTATTCAGGATGACTCGAGTGAACAGCTTGTAGATGACAGACAATAGGCAGATCGGGCGATAGTTGCCAATGTCATGGATGTCTCCTTTCTTGTACAGTAGTACAGTCCTGGTGGTTTTCCATTGGGACAGAACCTTACATTCAGACAAGTAGCATGTGAAGAGCCGAGCCAGTGTATTGATGAGTACTGACTGCAGGTTCTTTAGGTGTTCAGGTCTGACCTTGTCTGGGCCAGGTGTTGTTCATTTCTTTACCGATGAAATGGCATGTCATATTTCGCAAGGGAGAACACTGGAAAGGACATATCCATCCTGCAGAATTTGGTATGTGGGCAGGTGGACTTGGCTATCAAAGAGATCTGAGTAAAAGTCATGGATAATCTTCCCCATTGCCCTTCTGGAAGATGTGATACATCCATCAAGACATTGGAGGGCAGTCATCTTGGTCTTGTAGTTGGCGAAGGACAGGCTGGTGTTATGAATGTTTTTTCCAGCCTCTGCCACATCTACCAGCACTTCTGCTCTTCTCTCTTTGAGGTCTTCCTTTATTGTATCTCTGCACTACCTTTTTGAGCTCGGTTGTTCACTTGCAGTTTCCTGAGGCATGTGCCAAACCATGTTGGTGAATAAGCTCAAGAGTTTTCTAAGACAGGCATTTTTTTGTGGCTATCTCTCTCTTGGCGTTCCTCACACAATCATGGAGGTGCTGAAACCGTCGATCGTATTCCTTGTCAATGTTGTCAATGATGGCATCTTACCATGATGCAGCAATAGTGCCAAAGAGCTCCCAGTTGGTGGTCGTTCTGGGAGTTCTCTTCTTAAACTTTGCAGCCCTTCACTCCGCTCTTTTTGCACAAAGAGCCGGTGGCCTGATCCCATTTGTAATTTTGGGACAACAGCGACATAGGTCAGGCAAAACCGTTGATTGAATATGATGTGGTCAGTTTCGTTGTGGAACCATCCACCGGGAGACTCCCATGTCTTTAAGATGATTATTTTGAATTCCTTCTTATGCATGTTGTAAATATTCATTTCACTGGAGTCTCTAACTAGAGTTAGTTTTCCGTAGTGGTGTAGTATTTCTGCAATTTGTCATTATCCATTTCATTTTCTTTTGACATTTATTTTTGTAGCATATATACCTCTCCCAGTCTGTATAGATTTTTTTTTTAGCAATTTCCTTCTCTTTTGATTCCCTGGGCTCATTACTCTCAAGATCTTTATGGTTTGGAGCCTATAATTTTGATATTGTTGCTTGGTTTATAGTAAGAGCTCTGTTTAATCACTGGATAGAATACTTCGCAGGAATGGCCCCGGTGCATAGTTCAGGGGTATTAAAGAGTGAAGATCCTTATGTGAAGCTCAGAGATACCTTAGGGAGGAGCACAGCCAGGACTGTTACTTGAACCCTTGATTCTGAAGGCTGAGGCGGGCCTTCACTGTTTTCTTTGCAGTGCAACATTTTGAAGGTTCTATTTTTTGAAGATTTAGTAATATATAACTAGACAAATAGGAAAACAGTGATTAAAGTCACTAGTTTATGGCAGTCACATAATAATAGATTCGCGACATACAGCCTATGTCTGTAATGGGCATCTGTGTATAATCCATTTCCTGCAAGCCCCACGAGGCAGCCATCAAACCTGTCCTGATCTCAGCTTGTGTTGTGTTATGTGGGAGTTGATCTCTACCACCTAATTTCATGGGTAGTTGTGGGCTTCAGGCTGGGTTAAGAAATTGCTTTTCACAGGAAATTTTTTAACTTTAGTTCTATTAAATCTTTGCTATTACCAATTTGAAGACAGTACTATTTTATATTTCATCTAGCATTTATTTGATAAATGTCTAACTGATATAGCATAAAAATGATAGTCCGATTAAAATGCTCTAGATATAGCTTGAAGAATTTCAGAAGAGCTAGTACAGACCAAAATCAATGGAATTGAGCCCCCATGATTCTAACTGGGAGGTAGGGGGGCAAGCATTCCAAACAATTATTTTCTCAGCAGGATGCAATTTTTATTCCCTGTGTTCTAATTTTTGGTCTTTTACACATCTATATGGTGGCTTTCCCAGTGGGTGATTTCTTTGAAAAGGATTATCTAGCTCTAATCAAAGCTCTTTGCTTTGCTCCAAGCTGTGCTCTATGGATAGCACATGTATCTAGAAAGAAAGATGTTAGTGGGGATTCTGAGAAATAAAGAGTTTTAGCAACAACAACAAAAAAAATGGTTTTCTGAACCCAGATTGGTGGGTGATAATAATAGTGTTACAAGCCCCTCCAATCATTGGTGCTGTGTGTCCCCTTGCAGAATATGGCTGTCTCTAACATGCAGTCTGGAAAGTCAGGAGTGGGGTGGTTAATACCTCGCAGGGCTAACACACTGCCAGTTGGCACTGAACAGAGGATAATTGCTAACCTGCTCCACTTCCAGTGTGGGGTGGACTATGCCCAGTGTTTTCTAGCTTTGCAGAGCAGCATCCAGTTCATTTTTGCACCACAGTAGCTGGTTGTTAATAGTTCTTATATTCATTTCTTCCTTCTTGGTTTCAGTATACCCTCTCCCCAAACCTCTGGTTCTCCAAGCTAACCTCCCAAAGTAAAATTCTTTGTCTCACAGACTGTTTTTGATAAGGGCAGGAGGATTAAAATATTCACACAGGGAATTTTTTATAAATTATTTCTGGAAGCTCTGGCGATACAAACATAAAGGTATATAAATAAAATGCATACACACACACACACACACACACACACACACACACACAACAGACAAACCAAAGACCTTACTGCATTGTTTACTCAAGTTATCACTGTAAAACATCTCTACTGTCCTGTCTTGTCCTGTCCTGTCCTCTCCTCTCTTTCTCTCTCCTCTTTTCCCTTCCCCTCCCTTCTCTTCTCTCTTTCCCTCTCCTTTCTCTACCCTTCTCTGTTGTTACTGACTACAGGATGCCTTCTAACATGGACTAGAATTGTTTTCATGGGTATATATCTTTTGCAGTAACGTCAAGCCCTGCACTTAAAAAGACCTGTGCTTTGGTGCATTCTCTGTTAACTTTTAAAAATTCTTTTTGATTTATGGAAAAAAATAAACACTTAAATTTTTTAATGGTCCTACAGATTGCATAGCTGGTCCTCATCTGGCTAAATTGAATGGAACTTACATCATAGACTAGACTTGTTTTACTATCCTGTAGTTGTAGTTTTAGTGCCCTAAAAATAATAATGTGTCTCTTAATCCATTTTTCCATTGATTGTGCTCTATGCAAGTGATTTGGTGATTAAACTCATCGATGCTTTCTTTGGACTGCTAATGAGGCATAGGTTTGATGAGTGGCTTCAACTACTGATGAATGATAGGTTAGATCAGTGGCTCTTAACTCTAAAATCACAGTAAGAGATTATGAGGAGGTTTGCGACATAATCAGAATGAGACAGTGTCAGTGGCATTTTAGTGCTCATTCTACTGGTGGGTATTTTTAAGTTAGAGCTGAGAACCCAGGTTTGGATAATGCCCAAACTTCTACCCAACTCTGATTTTGTGCATATAAAGGCTCAAGCTACACAGACGTCTACAATTCTTATTTTGTAAACACAGGATAAATTATCAAGAGAGTGTGCAAAGCTGTTTGCCTCTCTGTTGTGTTTAGGGGATAATTTAAAACTTTCATAAATTCTTAGTGTTAAAGAGTGTCTTGGGAATTTATAGTTCATTCTCTTACCTATCAGTATTATAAGTAGTATTTATGACATTTCTGTTGTATCCCCAGAGACACAATAAAGAGTTTAGAAAAGTAAGCAGATTTTATAAGAAAGGAGGGGATCCAGGTAACTTTACTATCTAGAATTTCTCAAATGTTTTATTAAAACAAGAAAACTAGCAAACAATCAAAACTCATTGTGAACCATCCTCATTTCAATAATAAACTTTTGCTCACAAAAAATAATCATCACAAGAACTTTTTGAAATTTGCATAGCTTTGGGGAGCAGAATGATTTTATTAGGGGAGAAAATAACTAAATCAAAGAAAGGCTAAAAAGTGAAAAAAAACCCCAATCTTTTGAAATAATGAATGTCTCCATACAGAAGATGACAAAGTTCTAACTAAAAAAGTAAAGTAAAGGCCCTCCCGTTGTTCATCGATTTGCTCGAGCGGGCCCAGTAACGTCTCCATTGGAGACTTTGTTGTTACTATGTTTGGCATATCGAATACATCACGGGCAGCTTGCCAGGCTCTGCCATGCAGGCGAGATACTCTTGGTAGTTTGCCAGGCTCTCTGAGAGGGGCGGAGGAATCGAACTTGGGTGGGCCATGTTGGCTGCGTGCAAGGCAAGCGCCCTGCTGCTGTGCTATTGCTCCAGCCCCAAAGTTCTAACTGATATGCAAAAATAGATGATCAAATGTTTTGGTGGGGGATGTCAGTATATTCAACCCTGTTCCATTGGTCTGCAGCTCTGCCTTTGTTACAGTACCATGCTTTTTTAAAAATTATTACTGCTGTATAATAGAGTTTGAAGTTACGGAGGTTGATTCCTCCCATTTTCTTTTTCACAAGAACTGCTTTAGCTCTTCGTGGGGGCTTATTGTTCCATATAAATTTCAGGAGAGTTTGCTCCATTTCTTTGAAGAATGTCATGGGTATAGTTATCGGGATCACATTGAATTTGTACAATGCTTTGGGGATTGTTGCCATTTTGACAAGGTTAGTTCTCCCGATCCATGAACAGGGGATATATTTCCATTTTCTCATGTCCTCTTTTATTTCCTGAAGTAGCATTGTGTAGTTTTCTTTGTATAGGTCCTTTACTTCCTTAGTTAAGCTGATTCCTAGGTACTTGATTTTCTGGGGCACAATTATGAATGGGATTTTTTTTTCATGTCACTTTCTTCTCTCACATTATTTGCATATAGGAAGGCCATGGACTTTTGAGTATTGATTTTATAGCCTGCAACTTTACTATACAAGTCTATTGTTTCTGGGAGTTTCTTGGTAGAGATTATAGGGTTCTTTAAATATACTATCATAATATCTGTGAATAGTGAGAGCTTGATTTCTTTCTTTCTGACCTGAATGCCCTTAATATCCTTTCCTTGCCTAACTGCTATTTCAAGTACTTGCAGTACTATATTGAACAGCATTGGAAGGAGTGGGCATCCTTGTCTCGTGCCTTATCTTAGAGGGAAGGCTCTCAGTTTTTCCCAATTGAGGAAGATACTTGCTGTAGGCTTGTGGTAGATGGTTTTAACTATATTGAGGAAAGTCCCTTCTATTCCCATTTTGTTGAGGGTTTTCATCATAAATGGGTGTTGTATCTTGTTAAATTCTTTCTCTGCATCTATTGATATGATCATATTTTTAATCTTTTCCTTTGTTCATATGATAAACTATGTTGATTGATTTCTGAATTTTAAGCTATCCTTGCATCCCGGGGATGAATCCCACTTGGTCATGGTGTATGATCTTTTTGATGAGTTGTTGAATTCTATTTGCTAATATTTTGTTGAGAATCTTCACATCCATGTTCATCAGGGATATCAGTCTGTAGTTTTCTTTTCTTGTGGTGTCTGTGTTTCTTTTTGGTATTAGAGAGATATGAGGTTCATAGAAACTGTTTGGGAGAGTTTATTTTTCTTCAATTTCCTGGAAAATTTTGAGAATAACTAGTAGTAGATCCTCTTTAAATGTTTGGAAAAATTTGCTAGTGAATCCATCTGGACCTGGGCTTTTGTTTGTGGGAAAACCTTTGATTACAGTTTCAATTTCCTTGATGTTAACAGGACTATTCAGGTGTTCTATATCTTCTTGATTCAGCTTTGGGAGATTATAGGAATCCAGGAATTTATCCATTTCTTCTAGGTCCTCTTGTTTTGTGGCATACAGACTTTCAAAGTACTGTCTGATGATCTTTTGAATTTCTTTGTTTTCTGTTATGATAATCCCCTTCTCATTTCTGATTTGGTTTATTAGGGTTCTCTCTCTCTTTCTTTGTGAGTCTTGCTAGTGGTTTATTCATCATATTTATTTTCTCAAAGAACCAGCTGTTGGTTTTGTTGATATTTCGGATTTTTTGGGTTTTCATGTCATTGATTTCTTCTTTAAGTTTTATGATCTCTTTCCTTCTGCCTGGTTTGGGCTCCTTTTGTTGGTCCTTTTCTAAGATCTTGAGCTGTGAAGTTAAGTTGTTATGTGGGCTCTTTCTTCCTTCCTGAGAAATGCTTGCAGAGCTATAACTTTTCCCCTTAACACAGCTTTCGCTGCACCCCGTAGGTTCTGGTAGCTTGTGTCTTTATTCTCATTTGTTTCCAGGTATTGTTTGATTTCTTCCTTGACTTCCTTCCCGACCCACTCATTGTTCAATATTGAGTTATTTAATTTTCAGGTGTTTGATTTGGTTCTCCTTGTCTGTGTGTGATTCAGTTCTATATTCAGTGTGTTGTGGTCTGAAAATATTGTTGATACTATTTCTATCTTCCTGATTCTATTGAGGTATGTTTTGTGTCCTAGCACATGGTCTATTTTGGAAAATGTTCCATGTGCATGGAGAAGAATGTGTGTTCTTTCTTTTTGGGGTGTAAAGCCTTGTGTAGGTCTATAAGCCCTCTATCTTCTATTTCTTCCTTGAAAGTCAATGTTTCCTTGCTGAGTTTTGTTCTTGTTGATCTATCCAGAAGTGATAAGGCAATGGTGAAGTCTCCAGCTACTCTCGTGTTGCTAGTAATGTCCTCCTTAAAATTTGTTAGCAGTTTTTAAAATATTTAGCAGTTCCCTCATTAGGTGCATATTCATTTAAGAGTGTGATTTCTTCCTGTTGCACGTATCCCTTAATGAATAGAAAACGGCCTTCGCTTTCCTTCTAATCTTTTTCAACCTGAAATTTATGTTGTCAGATACTAGTATGGCCACTCCAGCTTTTTTGAGGGAGCTGTTTGCTTGCAGAATTGTTTTCCATCCTTTAACTTTGAGTCTGTGTTTGCTCTAACTGTTGAGATGAGTTTCTTGTAGGCTTCAGAATGTTGGGTTCTGTCTCTGAATCCATTTTGCCACTCTGTGTCTCTTAATTGGTGAATTTAGACCATTGACATTGAGAGAGATTATTGTTATGGTGTTTTGTGTCATCTTTCTGTAAGGGTGTGTTGTGGTTGTAGGGTTTGTCTTGTCTTATAGTAGCCCCTTTTGCCCTTGTTTTGGGTTTGCCCTGATTTTGAGTCTATGAAGTTCCTGAGCTGCTGTTTATCTAGAAAATAGTGTACCGTTCCTTCAATTTTGAGTGAGAGTTTAGCCAGATAGAGTATTCTTGGTGAAGCATTCATTTCAATGAGTTTTTTCACTATATCCCACCATTGCCGTCTGGCTTGGAGGGTTCCTCTGATAGGTCTGCTGTGAATCTAAGGAGTGTTCCTTTGTATGTGATTTCCTTCTTTGACCTTGCTGCTTGCAGTTGTGTCTCTATCCACGGCATCCATCATTCTAACTATGATATGTCTTGGAGTGTTTTTGTTAGGATCTCTTTTAGCTGGCACCCTTGGGGCTCCTTGAATCTGAATGGATGCATTGTCCAGCTCTGGAAACTTTTCAGCAATGATTTGTTTAACCATGGCTTTTTCATTGGAATTGTTTCCCTGAGCTTCTAGTACTCCAATGATTCTAATGCTGTTCCTCTTGGAATCATCTCCTAGGACTCTGATTCACTCCAAAACTATTTTGAGGTCTCTTCCCATTGTTTGTTGTTGCCTGTAGGCTAAGTGCAAGTCATCTTCCAGCTCACTGATTCTGTCTTCAGCTATGGCCATTCTACTGTTGAGGGCACAGACTGAGTTTTTTTTATTTCATCTACCTAATCTTTTATTCGTGACATTTCTTGGTGTAGCTTTCCAATTTCTGCTCTCATTTCTTCCTGTATTTTTTTGATTGTTTCTCTCATGTCCTCCTTTAATTTACTGGATATCTGTCTTACTGTTTCATTGAGTTCATGACTTCATATCTGAATTCTTTTTCAAAAAAGTCCCTCAGGTGAGTAGCACTTACTGAGGCTTCTGGACTCTTTTCATCATCCTCCCCTCTGGTGGGGATTTGGGTTATTTCTTCATGTTGGTGTGGAGGTATGGAGACTGAGATGTTACACGAGATTGCTGGGTATGAGTAAATTACCTGCATGCGCGCATGAGGTTGGCCAGCCCAAAATCAGGCCACACCAACTTCTCTGAATAGGTCACACCCCCTATGGGTACCTGGTCTGTGAGGGGTACAATCTTGAGGAGGAAGAAGACCAGGCACCTGATTTTTTTTTTAAACAAAGTATGCTGCTGTTTCCCCCCTCCGTGGGACTTATGGAAACTTGATGAAAGAAAACCTGTTTGTATTTAGTCCCTCGACTAATTTTTTTTTTTTACTGAATTTGTTTATTGAAATTATTTAACCGCATTTCTGATGATGTTTCCACACAGCACCTTCAGTTTTCAGTTGGAGGTAAAAAGTCTTTGAAGCTTGGATGTGCAGATTTGGTTTGAATAACACTGAGTTCAATTAAATATATAAGGCTGTTTTCTTTTTTTTTTTTAATTTTTTTTTTATTAGTGAAACACCATGAGGTACAGTTGTAGATTTACAATTTTTTGTGCTTCGGTTTGATTATACAATGATCAGATACCCATCCCTCCACCAGTGCCCATTTTCCATCACCATGGATAATATCCCCCCGACCCCCATCCCCCCCATCCCCCCCTGCCTCTGTGGCAGGGCAATCCCCTGTGTTCTCTCTCTCCTTTTGGGTGTTGTGGTCTGCAAAAGAGGCATTGAGTGGCAAACATGTTCAGTCCATAGTCCACTTTCGACATGCATCTCCCCTCCTGGGAGGGTCCTCCAAACACCCTTTATTTGGTGTTCCCTTTTCTGTCTGAGCTGCCCTTTCCTCTAGAATGCCCGACTGGCCACTAAGCTATGGAGTAATCCTCCTGGTGCTGATCTCAGCTATTCTTGGGTATCCCAGAGAGGCAAAAATGTATAGTCGAAGTGACATCTGCACTTGTTTGTTCATTGCAGCACTCTTTACAATAGCCAGAAACTGGAAGAAACCTGAATGCCCAAGAACAGATGACTGGTTAAAGAAACTTTGGTACATCTACACAATGGAGTACTATGTAGCTCTTAGAAAAGATGAAGTCATGAAATTTACATACAAGTGGTACAACATGGAAAGTATCATGCTAAGCGAAATGAGTCAGAAAGAGAGGGACAGACATAGAAAGATTGCATTCATCTGGGGGATATAAAGTAACAAAATATGAGATTAATACCCTCGACTAATTTTTATCTATTAGTAATGTTCAGAGAGAATCAAGGTGAGGCCCATAAACTTATTTCAGTTTTGTTTTCCTTATTTATGTACTGGTTTTTGAGCCACACCTTGTGGTGCTCAGGGCTTAAGCCTGGATCTGTGGTTAGGGATCACTCTTAGCAGTGCTTAGGGGACCATATGAGATGCTGAGGATCAAACCCAGGTTGCATACATGCTAGACAAGCACCCCACCTGCTATATTATTGCTTTGGTCCTTATTTTGTTTTCCATTAAACATAAGATCAGAATTCTTTGCCTTCACTTGCAGGTTTCTCCCCTGAGTTCTGGTGGATGTGTTTCACTTAGAAAACACATAGAAAATTGCACGCCATCATTGGCTGTCAGTCACCTGTCTTGTTGCTGTTGCTATTGTTTTTATAACCATCTTTTTTCCACCTCAGTTCTTTTGAAGCACACCCAGGTTAGTGAATTAGATGACATCACCTGCATAGAATCTATATATTTTTTTGTTGGCCTGATTTAGTAACAAGGTCAACCGAGATGCTTCAGCCTGTCTCTCAAGAACATGTCAAGCTGCAGAGGTGCTCTTTATGCTTTCACATATGCGTTCTATCAAAAATCTAACTTTTTTTTTGTTATGGTAAAGGCTCAGGTCACTGTCCCACTATCATCCTGTGGTTCATCCATTGTAAAAGCAGACCCCAGTAATGTCTCCTTCGTCCTAGCCCTGAGATTTTAAAAAGTGCCACATTTGAGGCTCTTTCAGGGTCAGGAGAATGAGACCCATTATTGTTACTGGTTTTTGTCATATTGAATGCGCCACAGGGAGTTTGCCAGACTCTGCTGTGTGGGCAGGATACTTTTGGTAGCCCGCCAGCTTCTCCAGAGTAAGAACTAGATAATAAGATGTCCGCTTCCAGGAGCAGGGTTTTATAGTCTCTGGGTCTTGGCCATTGATGGGATTACACGGCGCCGGGGGCAGTTGGTGGGTGTAATACCTACATACTGGAAGATGGGGGGTCTGGGTGGAGGAGGCCCCAGTCCCAATCTGAGCAGGCTTGGAGATCTACAGCCCGGTTCCTGCACACCTGGATTCCTCTGCCGGTTCCTTCATGCGTGAGGCTCGTCCGAACGTGTGGAGAGTGGTCTTAAGCATGACTGTGGCTGGAACCGGAGGTCTTCAGCTGCCGGGCTCTGCTCGGGGTGGGAAGGGAAACTCAACCCACCCTACGAAGGGAAACTCAACCCACCCTACTCCAAGGGGCCCCTGTAAGGACAGCCAGGCGCGGAGGCAGCTGAAGACCTCCTGTTATAGCCACAGCCATGCTTAAAGGCTCAGAAAGGATTTGTTTAATGTAGGAAAAAGAAGTGAGGATACCAGACTATCATGTGTGTCAAAAGGATGGACTTTCATTTAGAAATTAAATAAGATAAGAACTGGTGACGGAGATACAATTTCTTGCTTCTGAGAATAAGATGTTGGGACCACAGTATTATTCTGTATGCGCAGAACATGTCAGTGGAATAGCATGCTGAAATGATTATGTTGAGGGAAAATTATTTAGAGGAAATCATAGAATCTTTTGCTATTTCTACATTATGAAACAGACCTATTTTATTTTACATATTTTTATTAAAATGGTAGCTCATTACTAATTATGATTTATGCATTATATCTTTTTCTAGTATGTGTGTTATGACTATTATTATCTTAATTTGAGAATTCATATATATTTTTATAGACAGAAACTGCGACTCAGAAAACTTAAATATCTTTTATTTCTTAATTTCATCAAGAAATCTTATATTTTCAGTTATAAATATGTAGATATACTTCCCCATAAAGATAACTTTTATATATTATATATAAAAAGTATTATGTACCTGCCTTGTTCAACATGTTTTAGTGATAAAATAAATAATTTAAATAAAATGTATAATTGTTAGTGAATGTTATAGTGATTAATAAAATAGCTTAAGTGTAAAATTCAGTTGTTAAATATCCTCTAAATTTAATTTTAGATATATCTGATACTGCTTTCTCATAAATCCTCCTTTGTAAAAGATACATTTCAGTTTATTTATTTTTATTGTTGAATTTCTGTGTTTTAAAATACTGTTAAAATGGTTTCTCATGCACATAATTTCAACACCTTACCCATCAGCAGTGTACCCACTTGACACAATGTTTTTATAACAAAGACTTGCTTTTTTTAAAAATTTTTTTAAATTTTTTTTTTAAAATTTATTTATTTATTTGTTGACTCACCATGGGAAAGGTTACAAAGCTTTCAGGTTTAGGTCTCAGTCATGCAAATATCAAGCACATTTCCCTTTACCAAAACTTATTTTTTACCATGAAGAACCCCAATAAAACCCCACCGCCCACCCCTCCCAGTCCCTGTGGGGCAGATGAATTCTGACTTGCTTTTTTTAAGTTTGAATTTTGTGCTACATCTGACTCTGCTCAGGCCTTACTCCTGGCTCTGTGCTCAGACATCACTCCTGTCAGGGTTGGAGGATTATATGTGTACCAGTGATTGAATCCTGCCAGCTACGTGCAAGGCAACTGCTTTATCTTCTGTACTCTCTTCTCTCTCTCTCCCTCTCTCTCTGGCTCTTGCAGCAAAATCTTTCATTTGAATCCTCAAATTGATTTTTGTGCTTTACTTAAGCTTAACAATTTTGGACAAAAATAATTCTTTTTTCAATGTAAACTACTTGGGTTGTTCTACATTTTAACTGTTTGAATAGCATTGCAATGAACATAGGAGAGCAAATGTCTTTTGTGCCCTTGAAGTAGATGCCAAGATGTGGCATTGCTAAGTCATGGGGAGCACAATTTCTACTTTTTTTGAGCTTTGTCCGTACTACTTTCCAAAATGCCTGCATCAGTTGATAGACATTCCCACCAGCATTGAATGAGAGTCCCTTTACTCATCACATACATGCCAACTCTTATTGGTTTTGTTCTTTATGATATGTGCCATCTCACTCATGTGAGATATGTCATTTTTGTTATGATTTACATTTCCTTGAAGATAACTGATGCTGAGCATATCTTCATATATCCTTTGGCCATCTGTATGTGTTTTTTAAGAAAATTTCTGTTCATCTCTTCTCCATTTTTTTTTATGGGTTGGTTACTTTTCTTGTAAAATTCTACCAGTACTTCATATATATTAGATATTAACCCTTATTAGATGAATTGCTGGCAAATATTCTTCCCTAGTCTGTGGGGTGTTCTTTTATTTTGTTCATCATTTTCTCTGGGGTGCAAAAGCTTCTTTGATTGATACAGTCCTATTTGTTTATATTGTTTTCTTGGTCATGGCATTTAATCATTAAAGATACCTCCAGCTTCAATGTTATGAAGTGTTCTGCCTATAATTTTTCAATGTAATTTATGAATTTGAGTCTGATATTGAGGTTTTTAATTCATTTTATTTGGCTTTTGTGTATGGAGTTAGAAAGGCATTGCAAATGGTCCCGAGTTTTGCCAGGAGTGAACCTCAAGCAAAGAGCCAGGAGTAAGCCCTGAGCACAGCCAATGTGGCTCAAACACCAAAACCAAAAAAAAAAAAAATACAAACATAAAAGAAATCTTGTTCCTAATGAGGCATATAAACAGTTAATTTGGGAGAAGCCTGGATGATTCTTGAAATGAGGGCTTAAAATATAGGTTGAAGGATTAGAATGCTAAGTTAAGGATTCATCTTAAGAAGATGACAGAAAAGAGTGATCTAAATATTCAGCATTTCTTAGAAGAGCTATTTAAAAAACTCCATAAAGATGGGAACTCTGTCCATAGTATTCATCTCTGCATCCCTACCTTAGAGGAGGTATTGGCACATTTTCATCACTTAGAAAGTGCCTGTTGAATAAACAAACAGAGAGGCATAAAAAGTATTGACAAATATTTTTTTCTCTCATTAAGAGCAGAACAATGTAAAGACACAGAAAATAATGTGAAGAAACTTGCAGACTCAAGTTTTATTTTTAAAAAATACCCCTTGCATTGTGTGGATTATAAATGTAAGGAGATAAATTACCTCCTGTGATGGAAATGACTACAAACATTTGAATGCTTTTTTAAAATATAAAAACTTAATTTACATAAGTCTCAAAAAGCTGTTTCTGTGAAAAACATTAGTTATTAATCCTACTGGTATGATTCTGAGATGTTTATTTTCTCAATAACTTATGGTGATAGTGTAGATGCAGGAGGATGGGTCTAATAAATAATTGAAGTGAATAAACAGATTCAATTTGCTGGTGCTTTATGGTTTTTAGACAAATTTCTAGTTTTGCATAATTCATCCTCTCACTATGTTTCACACTTCCCAGGAAGTTTTAATGACTCTATCACACATAAAATTCTTATACCTTTGAAGACTGATTGCTCTGACTGATGAAGGAATAAGAACATACTGAGAATACAAGAGAAGAATCTGTTGTGCAGCAGAGCTTAAAATGGTTTGTAAAATCCAAACTTTCTTTTGGAAAACTTTGAACCTTACAGTTGCTAACAAACTGAAATGCCACCTCCATTTTTAACATATATTATAATGAGATAAGGAAGCAAGTTTAATCATTAATAGGTAGATAACCATGGCAACATCATAGTTACACTTCTATAGCTAGCATCAATTTTTTTCAAAAAAATCTGAGCTAAGAATAGCATAACAGTTTGAAAGTTTTACTTGAAATATGATTTCTAAGACTGGAGGTTGGTAGATGAGGAGTTTTAAATGCCACATTATAACTGTGCAGGCCCAAATTTGCATTTCCTAATAGATAATAGGAATGAGTCATGAACCTATCAGTGATATCTACATCAAACCTTAATATATTTTTTTATCACACCAAGTAACACTTTGAAGGGAAGTGTAAGAGTTTGCAATAATATATTTTACTCATTTTTTAATGAAATAACCATTCAGGAAGTGAATGTGAAAGAATATGACAAATTAAGAGATAATAAAAAATTTTTCAATATCTATCATAGTGTCTGCATTAAAACTAGTTCTTGACAGTAAAGGTAAGAAATTTTAGCTGTCATTATTCTGGCTGAGATGGTCACACTAAGTGTCTCCTTGCTCAGTTTTCCGGATGGAGGCTCTCACAATGAAAAGATAGTAAAGTTGAATTAATAGATCTGTAGTTCCAGAATCATTACATGGAGCAAAACCTGCACATTGTCCTCACTTCACTGTTACATAAATAAGAAGTATGGTGTTAAGTTTATGAAATGTAACCATTCTTTGTTTACGAGACTTTCCTGCTCCATATAGAGGACTTTGAAAGTCTTAGGAGTTCTACCTCCTATTATTGACTCAATCTCAGGAAGTGATGTTGGCATGTGCATAAGAATGCGTGACTTTCATTTGTCCAAGTTAATCCTGGTAATGACAGTGGAGATCCTTTACTTGCCTGTCTCTTCACCTGTGTTTTGGAGGTACTTGTCCCCCACCATAAAAGGCACACATGCCCAGCTTTGCATGTATGAGAGAGAACTGAGCTGGTTGAATTGGCTTGACAAAACCAATACATGCTGACAAATTGAGAAATTTAAGCTGCTACTTCAGACGCATCAGCATAGTCATTTTGCTTAGAAGTATAATGCTTTAATTTTATCCTTGAAATTGTTTTGATCTTTGTTTGTCTGTTTCTGATTTTTTTTGGGTCACACTGTAATCAGGGTTTACTCCTGCCTCAGTGCCAGGGATCACTCCTGGCCATGCTTGGGAAACCCAGTGTGGTGCTGTAGAGGGGAAGAACCCAGGTCAAGTGCCTTACCCTGTGTACTATCTCTCCAGTCTCTACTATAGGTAAAGGTAAGGTAAAGGCCCTCCCGTTGATCGTCGATTTGCTCGAGCGGGCCCAGTAACGTCTCCATTGGAGACTTTGTTGTTACTGTGTCTGGCATATCAGTCTCTACTATAACTTTCTTTAATACTATTCCTCATAGTCAAGTAGGAAAGCACCGTCAACTTCTAATTTAAAGTGAAAAATTTTTGACCTCTCAAGGAATATCCATTCTCACGTTTTGTGTATTTCTTTATTGGGGGGGGGAGGGGGGCTCCCCAGTGATTTCAGATAATAATCTCCAGAGAGATTCATTAGTGATAAGTGTTCACGACAACAAAAGGGACCCCCTAGAGCTATACCTAGTGGTACTGCAGTGGGGGGTGGGGAGGGGCAGGGGCAGGCATACAGTGTCCTGGAATGAAGTCCAGACTTCATGTATGTTATTATGTGCCCTACCCCTTTGAACTATGTCCCCGGCCGGCCCCGTGATCTTTTAAATTTGTGCAAAATCTTTCTTCAAGCAATGTGATTTGGGAAGGAAAGTCACAGAATCATTGGGGTTTTGGATATTCTATCTTGGCCTTAAATTTCAAAAGCAAATAGAATCAACTTTCTCCTAAAATAATACCTGAAGTATTGCTGAGGGTTTTTTTTTTTTTGTAAGAAAAGTGACCCACAGACAGGTGACCCACAGGCAGGTCCCATTTAAAGTGATCTCCTTCTACCTAAAAGTCATCACCCATCTGGCTTTTGAATTTGCAATTACTCTCTGCTTGACTACCCAGTAGGAGGGATTTGCAGCTTTAGTTCCAGGCACCAAACATTGCCACATTCTGCTTGATGCAGAGCTGGGAGGGACAGATGATCCTTAATCAAAATTACTATGAGGTTAGATGGATTTGCAAAAGCAGAAAGAAATAGCAGTAAGGGCTTGCTGCCTTTCATTTTTTAATCATTTATATCATAGTCTTTAAACTTCACCTTTTGGAGCTACGGCAAAGTCAAAACATGCATCCTATTTATTTGTTAAACATATATTTATTTTCTTAGAAATTACATTTCAATAAATTAATACATGAGTAATTATAAAACAGATAAATGTGTATAAAACAAATAAATATAAAATAGATAAATATATTTATCTTCCTAGAAAGTTGTATATTTATTTCCTACAAAGCAATATATTTTCCTAGAAAGTATTTTTGAAAAGACCCTAAGAATATTTTCATAGCTACTAAAACAAGAGCAAAAGTGTTTATAGAGAACTCAGCAAAAATGGTATGTTACTTAATTTTAAAGGGAAAGAGCAGATAATGAATTGTGAGCATGCCTAAATGCACATGCAATTTGGTTACGCTCACATAAATAGTGTTTTACTGCTAAAAGTATTGAGAATTAATTCCAGTTATCTCTTTTTTTCTTAATAACAAATCACTGCCTCCCTCACTTACTGACATAAAACACTCACCATTTTATCATCTCTATATTTTCTCTTGCATTTACCCCTCTCTGTTTGGGGTCTCAGCTGGGAAGAATCAAATGGCAGAATCTGGAGCCAAATATTTGGTGCCTCACCCACAGTGGTTCAGAGGCTGGTATTCTTCCCCTGAACCCTTAACTGGTATTGGGCAAGGCCAAGTTAGGATTGATAATAGGAAACCATGATCAAGAATTGGTCGACTCAGTATATATACCTAGAGGGTTGTAAGTACTAGGTTGGTCAGAAAAAGTGAGATCTGAAATCTTTCTCTCTGATTGCCACAGGGAGTCGAACACCTTACCTGTATACTACATGAGAGCTCAAACAAGCCAGGTGGAAATGACTTGGGTTATTATGATTTTTCCTCTAGTCTTGTGTTCGTTCCCACACATGCTTTTTGTTAAAGAAGACACAGCCTGGGTGAGGGGTCAGAGACCCTGCTTCTTGATGCATAGAGAAATAATTTATAGTCATGGTTTTAAATGGCCACAGGAGGATTAGATGCAGATAAGATCTAAAATCATTTATACAGGTTACTAAGTACTTTGAAGACCCAAAGTTTTTGTGTATTAACTTTCTTGTTTGCCTCACTGTTGCTCCCCTTCCTAGCTCTCTGCTGGCCTGGACTCCCACATTATAGGTTTCAGAGAATATCAATTCCATTTTTTCTCTTATGATTTTCTTTCTGCTTGGGAGGCTGTATAAATATCTACAAAGCAACTTTAAACAGTATTTTCTCTGTGTTTAACTGGTCTCCTTACAGAGATTAGTGAAATTCATGCCTAGAGTGTGGTTAGAGTGTCACAAATCTCCTGGAAGAAAGGGAAGGACCACATTGATCTAACTAGGGGAAATCTCAGTATGTGGTACCTTCCCCTCTGACACTCACTTTAGCTGCAGAGCTAATTTTCCCTCATGTTTCCTTCCCTGAGGTTTGGCTTCCCCCATATCGAGAGTAATATAGACTGATAAGTGGCTTCCAGCTGCTTCTGCCTTCAAGGCATTGACTTGATGTACTTTTTGATTTACCTCTCCCTGTGTCTTCCTTTGATTGTAAACCTCCCAGTTCCTGTCTAGTCTCCTAGAAATATTCTGTCTCTGATCTCTGGCTACAACATTCAAAGATTTCAGATCTCACTTTTTCTGACCAAGCTAGTACTTACAACCCTCCAGGTATATATACTGAGTCGACCAATTCTTGATCATGGTTTCCTATTATAAATCCTAACTTTGCCCTGCCCAATACCAGCAGAGGCTCACTCCTACACCCCCTCTTCTGTCCAGTGCAACAGAAAAGAACAATGTGGTAATCTGTAGAGAAAATCTTCCCACCGTCAGTCTCTGCTAAAGAGGCAAAGACATAGTAGGATGGTTTTCTGACAATACTGTCATCAGATGTAGTTAGTGCTTTCAAGTTTTAGTTCTACTCCAGGAGGATTGCTCCATGGCTTGGAAGCTGGCCTCACATGCTGGGAGAAAAGGCAGTTTAGATAGCAAAGGGACCACCAAGTAAAAGATGCTTGGAGGGCGTGCTCGGGATGGGAGATGCGTGCTGAAAGTAGACTATAGACCGAACATGATTGCCACTTAATACCTGTATTGCAAACCGCTACACCCCAAAGGAGAGAGACAGTAAGAGGGAATACTCCTGCCACAGAGGCTGTGGGGGGTGGAGGGATAGGGGGAGAGGGATACTGGGAACATTGGTGGTGGAGAATGGGCACTGGTCGAGGTGTCACATAGTCCCCTGAGAAAAATTACTACTGTAGAAAAATATCTTTTCTTAGTCTTCTGATGAGCTAGTGAAGTATTGGGGTGTTTGTTATTGCTACAAAACTTGATTTAAATTAGTTATAATTGTTATTTCAATTGTATAATTTTATTAGGGAATATGGAAAGTGAATGAGATGGAAATGCAAAGGTTATGACTACTTGGAAAATTTAATTTAATACATTCATTAATATAGTAAATGCTTTGTTGAGTGAAATCTTTATAAAATTCAACACAAAACTAATAAGTCTGTTTGAAATCTTGTAAAATAATGATAAAACTATACAGAAGGTAAGTAAAACACTGAGAACAAATTATCTCTGGAATCTCAGTGGTATGCAATAATACTTACTTTTTTGAGTAAAAAAAAAAACTACATTGATTGTCAACTGTGGTTTACCACACTTTGATTCACAAAATTTCTTCATTTTGGTTTCAGGATGTAGACAAAACTCTGATTTGGGACATTGTCATAGCTTGAATTATCTGTCCCTTCAATTCATAGGTTGAATTCCTAAACCCTGGAAGGTGACCTTATTTAAGGATAGAATTATCACAAGTGTCATGAGATAAGACGATGCCATTAGAGTATTATTGTATCCTTATTACAAAGGGAAACTTGGATATGAACAGTCATGATAGAGAGAAGTTGCTATGATGAGATCCAGCGACATCCATGCTGGTGAGATAGATTGAATCCCAGGGCAACGGTGGAGATGGTGGGGCCATTAAATAGAATTTCCCACAAAATTTTGGAATTTTAGTAAACAAAGCACTGACAGTAGGAGAGGTCTATAATAAACACAGGCTTGGTCTCAAATGTTTGACACCCAGATATATTGAATTTTATCTAAAATTACACCATGTTGAGCAGCTTTAATTTCAGATGATTAGCCCCCTCATGTTCTTAATTATGAGAGGAGAGACATACTGTCTATGAAGGATGTGGAGTTAGAATAATGCGCACTTTGGTCTCTACTATCATTTTAGATATTTGAGATAAGAAGAGCAAGAAATATATGGAGGGAGATAAGGATATAACCAGTGAATATAACTAATGAGGTATTAGATTTGGTCCTAGACTAAGAGTTTTTTTCCCCTGAGTTCTTTTATCTATGCTCTCTTGGTGTCTCTGCAGACACTGTTGGCGACAGCTCTATCTTCATTAGAACATAACCCCTATGTTCAGTAGGGGAGAAAATTATGCAAATGTCAATATAAATGAAAATAAAATGACAATAAAATTAGAATGTTTCTGGACCCTACTGCTATTATGAATGTGGGGTCCATCTGGTGAGAAGCCACTTTGTAAAGTCCTTGGAATTTCCATCTTCTGCCTATGGGCTGTGTCCCCTGTCCTTTCCTATTAATCACTTTTACTCATGAAAACTGGGCACAACTGAAGTGAACAGAGGACAATTCAGAAGCAGGTGATATCATTTACCCATCAGCACCATCATGTCATAGTACATATTCATTTGGTACGTGCATTCTACATGCTGTCCTTGGTGTCCTATGTGAGTGACTTATTAAATCCTTACAACTCTATGAGAGAGGTGCTAGGTTCTTTTTTTTTTTTGAATTTTTATTAGTGAAACACCATGAGGTACAGTTGAAGACTTACAAGTTTTTGTGCTTGGGTTTCAGTTATACAATGATCAAGTACCCATCCCTCTACCAGTACCCATTCCCTACTTCCAATGCTCCCAGTATCCCTCCCACCACCACCCCTCAAGCCCCCGTCCCACCCCACCCCTTTGGCAGGGCATTCCCTTTGTTTTCTCTCTCCTTTTGGGTTTGCAAAAGAGGCATTGAATGGCAATCATGTTCAGTCAATAGTCTACTTTCAGCATGCATCTCTCATCCTGGGAGGATTCTCCCAACACCCTTTACTTGGTACTCCCTTCTCTATCTGAGCTGCCTTTTCCCCTAGCATGTGCGGCTGGCCTCCAAGCCATGGAGTGAACCTTTTGGTACTTATCTCAGCTATTCTTTGGTGTTAGTCTCCTATTTTGTTACTTTATAGGTGCTAGGTTTTTAATCTCATTTCCTAGTTGCTAAAAAGACCAAGGTAGATAGATTAATTAGCCTGCTAGTTGGTTTAGTCCAGCATCTAATTTAATCAAATTTAATCGGATTGGATCCTAGAGTCTGTGCTTATTTTGTTGAGGGCAGAGGAGTGTGGTTAGGAAAAGCAGCCAAAAAATATTTAGGGAGCCATGGGGCCATTCACAGTGCCCAACTGTGCTAAACTGCTTCTATGCCTGAGCTCTGTGAAGTGCTACTGCACGTGCAGAGGGACACTGGATGCCTGCAGGACCTCGTGGGTATTGCTCAGAGACTCATGTAATGCTGCTTATAGAACCCAGGAACTTGAGCATGCAAGGCAGGCACACTAGCCTTTTGAGCTGTTTTCTGGGCATTGAGAGTCTATTGTCTGTACTTTAAATTCTGATGTTCTATCTCCTCTCTTATGATCCAGGCAGGAAGTTAATATAGCAAGTGCTCTTGTAGGTAATTTCACTTCTGCAGTCTCTTCATCTCCATATTAGATGTGACTCTCGATGTTTGGTAAGGATCCACCTTAGGCCTTTTTTTTTCTCTTTTGAGTGGTTGGCCACACTTGGCTGTGCTCAAGGCTTAAGTCTTTTTCTATGCTCAGATCACTCCTAGGAGTGCTTAGGGAAAATCATAGGCAGTGGCATATGTATTAAAGTTTCTTTGCATATACTATGCTTTCTGATAAAAATTATTTTCCACGTGTTTAAGTAAACATAGCATTATGTTTACTACCAAGGTCTACCTGCAACACCTGTATCCTGAATTCTCAAGTGCCTGAAATGTCTTGGGGATTCCTGGTTCTACCAAAGAGCCATTTCTGTTGTCCTTTTAGCACACTGGAATGCCCCTTTTCTTGTGTTTCTGAGTCGATATGCGTGTTTCTGAGTCGATCTAATTTCAAAAGCAGCATGAACTCACATTCTAATCAACCCCCCAGCCTTATAACAAATTTACAAATGATCTCTTCTATGGAAAAGAGGTTTCTTCCTATATTTTTACAACAAACACATTGCTATGATGTGTCAAATAGATCTGTGATCTATCTCTATCTATCTGAACCACAGAACCAACAAGACTGAAAGCATGAGATCCAAACACAATAACCAGACTAAAAAATGTGCCAGTCAAAGGCTGGGGGTGAGGTGGGTGGGAGGGCAACTGGGAATATTGGGAGAGGGAAATAGAAACAGATGATGGGATTGGTGGGCTGGAGTGATAGCACAGTGGTAGGGCATTTGCCTTACAAGCGACCAACATGGCTGACTTGAGTTCAATTCCTCCACCCCTCTCGGAGACCCAGCAAGCTACCGAGAGTATCTCGCCTGCACAGCAGAGCCTGGCAAGCTGCCCGTGACGTATGCGATACGCCAAACACAGTAACAACAAGTCTCATGATGGAGACGTTACTGGGCCCGCTCGAGCAAATCGATGAACAAAGGGAGAACCGTGACCGTGATCATGATGGGATTGGTGCTGGAACACTTTATACCGAAATTTAAGTATGTATGCTTTGTAAATCACTGTGCCTTCATAAAATAAAAAAAATGTTGAAAGTTTCAATAATGTGAAAACAAGGGAATAGTAAACATTTAAGTTTTGTTTTTTACAATAAGTTATAATCTAGCTGGTAGTTGCAGGTCATTGATATTTCAGTCTCCAGGGTTTTTGAGTTCTGGGGAGAGAGTTGAAAGGACCAGGAGCACATACCTGGCATGCACAGGTCACTTGATTCAATCCCTCTCAAGACTTTTCAGACACTGCTGGGAGGCCCCAACAACAACAAAAAATAGCAAAGAACACAGGAAGTGGAGCTCAGTGTTTCAACAAGTGCTCCAGATTTTATCTTTAGTTCCCTGACAAGCTGTACTCTCGAACACTTGTTAAGGTCTTTTTTGTTAACTTGTACGAAATAGAACATTAGAACAATTTTGTGAATAGCAAAACATTTTAAAATGATTATAGTTAGATATCTTATTATAACACATTTGAAAAGAAACGTGTTCAGTTTTGTGGCTTACGATTTTCTTGAATACCAAGAATTGAAAAAACTGTATCTGACCTTCAAGAATTCTACATACTTTTAGAATATCCATGTGATTATCCACATACATGTTAAGAATGTTAAGCAAGTTTCTTTGTATAACAGTGCCTCCCATTAACCATAAAAAATTGGCTTAATCTATATACATTCTTGTAACACTGTTAAGATAATATTAAACATATCTTCTTTGTGACAGTGTTTTCCTATTTTAATTTACCCAATAGACTTAATCCATACATACTTTTCTTTTCTCAAGAGGAGAGAACAATTATTATGGGGTGTCTTAGTAAGTCTTGTAAGATTTTCTGTATATTATTTTTCTTGCAATCATTTAAGAATTTATTCTTTTCTTAGAATTTTGATTTCTGGGGAGTTTTGTCATGAGTATTAAAAGATTTAAAATGCCACATACATTATTATGAAATAACGCTTGCTACCCTTTTAACCAAAGAAATAAAGACTTCAAAATATAAAAACTAGCATAAATGCAATTCTTTAAAGCCAAGACTAGATTTACATAAGTCATTAAATACCTGATGATAAAACTGACATGAAATGTTTGAAGCTATTTAATAATAATATTAATGTTTTCTGGCAGAACTTTTAAGATGATTTATAGTCTATCTTTGTGATTCTGAAACCCCAGACTCCCATGCACACTGTGCTTTAAAGTTTGGGACCCCAATCTGCACTGTAGCACTGTCCTCCCATTGTTCATCGATTTGCTCAAGCGGACACCAGTAAAGTCTCACAACAAATTGTGAGTCTTGTTACTGCTTTTGGCATATCTTATTTATTAATCAATAATTAATTGTTTTTAAATGGAAAGAAGTCTTTATCAAGTAATTTTTAATAAGAGAAGTAAAACTCTATAATTCTCTTTACAGCAAATATATATCAGTACTTTGGCCATCTTAGAATAAAGACCCTTTATCAAAATATATGGTCTTAAACTTTACTCTAATTTATAATCTTCTCTAATACACATAACCAAAGAATGTAGTAAAACTAGCTAATAATAACCTATGTAGATAGTTTGTACTTTTTAGAAACAGTACATGCACCTGTTATATGTCAATTCCTTAGCTCATTAGTTGCAGTGTACAATGAAACAAAACACATGCTGCATGAACATTTGCTCTTATCTACAAGACAGCAGCAATAATTAATTGTTAATCAAATTGTTAAATAATAATGTCAGTGCACTAGAATTAATATGTAAAATGAATATTGGGAACAATCAACAATGTAAACCATTGATCTTATATACAAATAGTAAAATTAATAGTATATTAAAACATAATAAATGAACAAGAGTAGTTAATGACAATTGATTCTTAACTATTACTTGACTTCAATTAGAACCAGGAAAGAATAAAATAATTGTTTTATAAAATTAATATTAAATAATTTAAGTAATATTAAATGTGTCTGAGATGGCCCACCAATCTTTTGTACAACCTGTGCACATGAATGATTAATCAAATAATCGAACAGTGATACATATAATTCTGATAAAAATAAAAAATGTTTAATAAAATAATAAATATGACATTCTATATACGCACACATAATCTGAAATATAATCATCACTTGATCACTTGATCATTTGACATCCTGTTACTCATTGATTTGCTCGTGCGGGCGCCAGTAATATCTCCATTTGTCCCTGCTGCGTGCTAGTGTAGCCCAATGGCATCTGCTCACTCCAGGAACACGAAGAGCCCCAAACCGATCCTTCAGGGTCTTGAAGAAGAAGTCTGACTATCTCATAGGTGGGCAGCCACGCGATCTTTTTTTTTATTTTTAATTTATTTCTTTATTGAATCACTGTGGGAAAAGTTACAGAGCTTTCGGGTTTAGGTCTCAGTCATGTAAATATCAAACACATTTCCCTTTACCAATACTTATTTTTAACCCCGAACCCCAATAGACCCCCACCTCCCACCCCTCCCAATTCTTGTGAGGCAGATGAGTTCTAGTTAATACTCTATCTACTTTGACTAGATAGATTGTTTCGATAGAAGATGCACAATTATTGTTTAGAGTTTACGACCCACCCCCCACAATCAGATATGCTGAAACAGCGTTGTGAAATGATTTGCTTTCTACAACTTGGTTTAAGAATAAAATGATGTTTTGAATTTCTGCTATTTTACTTATTGACCCTGGAAGAATTTCTATTAAAAGTTAGATAGTTAAGAGACTGGCTTCTGTGCCCTGGAGTCGTGGCCGTGCCGGAGAGCCGCTCGTGGGGGGCAGCTGGAGACCTCGGTGGGGCGTGGGGGACGGCCCACAAAGCCCCCCTTCCCATGAGGTCCCCGCCGCTCCCGCCGAGCCCGGCTCAAACCTGCTGTCCACAAGGCTCCCGTGCGGCCGCCATCTTTCTTTCCAGAGAGGAGCGGGCGGGCTGGTCAACGCCCTTTCCCCTCCGGGCAGGCTTGGAGCCATGTGATCTTTTAACGTCCTATGGAATCCAGTCAGTAATGGCTCTAATCCAGCAGTCGTCTCCAAATCTCATTACATGTACAGCCTATCTGATTTTCAACACCTTGGCAAACAAGACAGTGTCCCTGATTCTTGATCATCAATAGAGGTTGGAACTCCAGATTCTTTCTCTCACTTGAGTGAAGTGTAATACTCCAAGCATAGCTCTTTTGATTCCTCTTTGGGATACCCAAATAGCGTTCTCATCCTGTTTTCGTAGGGCCCAGGTCTCTGAGGCGTATGTTAATGCAGGAACAACAGTGGAATCAAAGAGGTGTACCCGGAGACGGAGTTCTTTGTCCTCTTAGCTATTCGTTGATGCTCTTGAAGGGTCTCCAAGCTGCTCTCTTCCTCCTGCGCAACTCAGGTGCCAGGTCATTTGTCATGTTGACTTCTCGACCTAGGTACACATAACTGTTGCATTTGGAAATGTTCATTCTGTTGAGAGCGAATGGAACATCAGGAACGAGAATGTTTCTCATAAACATTGTCTTCATGAGATTCAGCTGTAGTCTGACCTTTCCACACTCACGGTCGAAATCAGCCAGCATTTGTGCCACTTGGCTAATGTTTGGTGTTATTAGAATGATGTCATCAGTGAAGTAGAGGTGGTGTAGTTGCTGACTGTCTATCTTCACTACCAATTCCTTCCCATCTCAGTCGTCGCATGACATTCTCGAGGGTGACACTGAAGAGTTTCAGTGAAATGGTATCGTCCCGCCAGATTCCTCTCTTGACATGGATGATCACTTCCATGTAGAATGGTGAGATCCTGGTAGTGAATCCATAATACAGCTCACAGAGGATCCTGATGAACTGAGTCTAAACGCCCAGTTTGGCTACGGCTTTGATGACAGCTTCAGTCTCAACAGAATCATGGCCTTCTTTAAATCAATGTAACGTTAGACAAAGTGGCATCTTTAACTCCTAAGTAACCTCGATGACCTTGGTTATCATGTGGATATGGTCAACTGTACTGAATCTTTTTTGGAACCTGGCTTGCTGCATGGTCGTCCTTCATTTAGTGTTCTGCTAATCCTATTCAGGATGACTCGAGTGAACAGCTTGTAGACGACAGACAACGGGCACATCAGGGTGATAATTGCCAATGTCGTGGATGTTGAGCTCATTTGCCAACATGGCTTGGTGCAGGCCTCAGGCAACCACAAGCAAATATCCAAGCTTGCAAAGCAGTGCAAAGAAGCGATAAAGGAAGACCTCAAAGAGAGAAGAGCAGCAGTGCTGGTAGATGCGGCAGAAGCTGGGAAAAGCATTCGCAACACCTGCCTGTCCTTCGCCAACTACAAGACCAAGATGACTGCCCTCCAACGTCCTGATGGATCTACACCTCTTCCAGAAGGGCAATGGAGAAGATTATCCATGACTTCTACTCAGATCTCTTCAATAGCCACTTCCACCTGCCCACATACCAAATTCAGCAGGATGGATATGTCCTTCCCAATGTTCTCCCTTGAGAAATTTGACACGCCATTTCATCAGTAAAGAAGCGAACAGCACCCGGCCCAGACAAGGTCAGACCCAAACACCTGAAGATCCTGTCGTCAGTTCTCATCAATACACTGGCTCGGCTCTTCACACACTACCTGTCTGAATGCAAGGTTCCATTCCAATGAAAAACCAGCAGGACTGTACTATTGTACAAGAAGGGAGACATCCACGACATTGGCAACTATCACCTGAAATGTAGTAATATAGTAGTAAAATAAATAATCAATTGTTGATAGTGATAATTCAATTATAAATACATTTAACATTTAACAGCTAATAAGAATGTGATCACTTTTGTTACTTTATAAGTATCATAAGACTGAATAAATAATTTTTGACATAATAAAATATGCTTGCTAATCAAGGAGTCATTAGTATTAGAACTAAAAAGTATCCCTAATAACTGAATGATATTTATAGCTGCCTATATTATAATCTGACCAAGATTCAGTCATCAGAATCTAATGATGTTGTGGAGGAAAACTCATTTAATTCATCTATCACCTTTATTTACTTTGAATATACTTTATTGCTTTAATGCATTAGGAGATTCCATAATGTTATGTAATTATTATTAATATTTCATTCACTTTTAATTATGGAAACTTAATGAGCTCCTTGAAATGGTTTAGTGAAAATACTGTATATAGTTTTATTACTTTCATAAATTCATGCTACTCTTTTGTAATGGCTAATTAATCTTATTTTGGCAGTTCAATTACAAAACAATATTATTACTAAATACTAACTATAGTCTGTGTCCTTCTCTAGGCTCTTTCAAATTAAGTTATTGTTTGATATATCAAAATTTAAAAATTACCATGAATTATGTTTATTAAGCATTTCATAATTATATTAAAATGTTCTAACTACTCTCTATTTTCCAAGGTCAGGTAACCAGTGTATTGGTCTGGATTTCAGCATCCCAACGGATTGCAACCTGTTTTTTCTCCCTTACCCATTTGTCAGTATTTATCTATATGCCAATATCAATGAAGGATTTGGTATAAATGGTCGCCTTGATATGGCCTGCAAGAAAAATGCTACGCAGAGGCCAGAACAGTAGTACGATGGGTGGGGTATTTTCCTTGAGTGCCACCAACCAAGGTTTGATCCAAGCACCCCATATGATCTCCCGAGCACTGCTAGGAGTAGTTCCTGAGTACAGAAACAGTAGTAATCCCTGAGCATTGCCAGATGTGATCCTGAAGAGTAACCCCTGACTGATGGTTCTATCTGGTGACTTAAGACAATTACTTAGACTATCTGCTTTCTTCTCTGATATATTATTGTGAATTTTATGCTTAAGAATTAAATTAGATGAGTGGATGGAGTCATTTACTTAGCACAGCACCAGGCACATAGATCACAAACAAATTTTTATTGGTTTAATTATTTTGAGAAGCTAAATAAATAAATTACTGCTAGACTATTTAACTAATTGTGCTAATTGTGGTAGACAAAATTGTGTTTTCATCCTCACTTGAGAGGTCCATGTCTGAATTCCCAGAACATTTGAATGTACCTTACACAGCCACAGAAATTTCTCAGGTATTATACCTTGAGAATACTTTGAGATAGAGAAATACTCATATTGCTCAAGAGGACCCAGTGTAAATACTTGATCATAGAGAGATAGAAGTGACTACTGAGGAAGATTCAGAGTGATATTGTTGATTTTTGAAGAAGGAAGAAAATAGCCACAAGCCCAGAAAGTTAGCCTCTGGCAGTAGAAAAAAATACAAGGAGATGTATTCTGCTTCAGAGCCCCCCCCCAAAGGAATTCAGCCCTGCTTATACTTTTTTAGCCCAATGAGACCATGTTGGTTTCTTATGTACATGGATATGGTGTCCAGCTGAGTCTGAGGAGTTACCCAGAGGGTCAGAATAACTCAGGAGAACACCCCATGACTGACTAACTATTCTATGCCCAAGTGATGAGCTCAGATTGATATATGACAGTGTATTCAATTTCAATTCAGACCGAAGGAAATGTCCCAGTGTAAATGGTTTTCAATATTGAGTTTTGAACACCTCTACATGTTTAAAAGCTGATAGGTTTGCCATGCAGGAGATACCATTGTATGAAAATAAAGACATTCTGGACTTCAAGAAGTTTTAGATTTCAGAGATAGTAGGATTGTGAACTCAGTGAAGCTTTCTAGAATTATCTTAGTTCTTTGGTAAACAGGAAACTAAAATTAAAACTGAGGAAATAGTTGTTGGTTTGGTTGTAACGCCAGCTAATTCTAAACAAGAAGGGAGAGACAGATGTCTCTCCCCAAGTTTCAAGGTTTCCGTGGAACTGGGTACAGAGTATTTGTCCAGTAAATGGCAGAGCCCTGCTGTAGCTTATAGTACAGTTGAACTAGCAGAGCCTGGTTAACAAAATGGAGTCCAGGGAAGGAGGCAGAGCATCAAAAGAAGAAAAATGTGAGAGGCATATGGTGGGTGAAAGGATGTGGCTTTGCACTTAGCACAAACCTCCACAAGGTCTCCTGTAAATAAAAAAAAGGGGAACTTTGATGGGGTAGGAGAATCATTGAGGAGGAACTTATGCAACTTCTAAAACAGTTCACAAATACTCTACATGCATATTTATATGTAATTTAGCATAATTCATATTGGATGTAATTATGCTAATTATAAATATCAATTAGGCACTCTTCCTTCTGAGACATCATTAGTCCAGCATGGAGCTGTAGAGTAGCAGATTAAAACCAGAAAGGAAACTGAATGGACCCAAACAGAGGTCTAAGCATTAAAAAGTAACCTGGTTGTGTTACATTGCTTTATCGAAATAGGTTACTCACATATTCCCTTGTCAGTTTTCTAGAAGTATTCCCCAGACAAATAAATTATGAATGAATAAATGAGTGTGCTAATGATTAAAAAAGATACATTAACATATTCTTGAGGTCAATGGACATGAGCCTATTTACTTTGTGGGATTTTTCTAATAGATTCCAAAAACAGCTCTTTATCACCATCCAAAGAACTGTTGCATCCCACTTTGAGTTGGGTTGAGAGTAGATAGTGTTGCATGCATAGAGACGGAATAAAGAAACAATGGTGCCCACAGTAAAGTGCCCTGTTTGGATGTAAAGAGAGTCCATGTTCAGGACTAGAGCCATAGTACAGCAGGTAGGGCTTTTGCCTTGCACGCGGCCAATCTGGGTTCGATTCCCTGCATCCCATATGGTTCCCTGAGCACCGCCAGGAATAATTCCTGAGAGCAAAGCCAGGAGTAACCCCTGTGCATCGCCGACCCAAAAAGCAAAAAAATGAAAGAAAGAAAGAAAGAAGGAAGGAAGGAAGGAAGGAAGGAAGGAAGAAAGAAAGAAAGAAAGAAAGAAAGAAAGAAAGAAAGAAAGAAGAAGTCTATGTTCATTGCAGCCCTACTCACACTAGCCATGATCTGGAAGCCTCCCAAGAGCCCAAGAATAGATGTAAAAGCAAAGAAATTATGGCAATTATACACAATAGAATATGACTAGGAAGTTAAAAAAAATAAAATCATGCAATTTGTTGCCATGTGGATAGATCTGGGGAATATAGTGTTGAATAAAGTGAGTCAGAGGAAGATGGACAGACACAGAATGATCTCTCTCTTAGGCAGTATCTAAAGAAACATAGTAGGGAGAAAACAAATGCCGAAAGGCAGTCATAATGAAGAACATGAGAACTAATCTTTAATAGCAAGCATGCCATGGGGTTGGGGTGGTGGTGGATAGGACAGGCAGGTTGAACACTACGACAATGTGGTCTCTCAAGGTGGGGAGGGTGTTTGGAGGTGGTAAAGTGTTATGCATACTATCCTATCAATAACAGTACTTACTTTTAACCACACAGCCTTAAGGGGGCCGGGGTGGAGGTGTCTACCATAGAGGCAGCAGCGGGTAGGAGGGAAACTGGAAACACTGGTAGAGAAAAGTGAACATTGATGAAAAAAATTGTGTTGGAACATTGTATGCATGAAACTCAGTCAAGAATTACTTTGTACAGTATTTATAAATTGCAATGCTTTAATTAAAAAGAAAGCATCATTGAAGTTCTGGTGTCACCTTTACAATCTTAATGGAGCACATTCAGAAGAACCGTCTAGCACTAATGGCCTCGGATGATCCATTCTAAGCTTTTCTACAAATGACTCACTGCATATAGGTACTCTGAGAAAATGGAAAACATTTTTCTATTCTCTATTCTCTAGAACAGTTTTGCAAGCAAGCTTTTGTCCATGTTTCTCTGTAATATTTCCTACCCTAAATGTTCCCCAACTTTATTTTCCCAAGGATAAATTTGAAAAAGCAATCAAAACGAGCAATCTTTTTTACCATTTGCCTGGTCAGGTGCTGAGTACCTTATTCCTCCAGTACAGTGCCACCAGCTGGGGCTGGCAGAAAGTTGCAAGCCCTGCAGTGAGAGCATGTGGAATATGAGCTGATCCCCAGAGGAGTCTTTTGGTACCTAATATAATGTCCTGTGAGATCCAGACTCGCATTTAAACAGCTCAGACAGTCCTATTTTTATTCTTACACTATTCCCTAATGAAAATTGCAAAAACAAGTCATAGTTACTGAAAACTAGCGGTATCAATCAAGTAAATGAGCTTGGAGACAAAGAAACAAAAATTAACCTCAAACTCAGACCGAAAGCACTACAAAAGGCATTATACTGGAGATATTTTGAAGTGTTCTATAGAGCAAGATTTTTATTTTGCTGTGGCCCAGTCTAAGTCATGGAATAGATAAATGTAGATGCTAGTTGTCAGAGATCTTTGTGGTTTTTTTTTTGGGGGGGTGGGGTCACACCCAGCAATGCAAAGGGGTTACTTCTGACTCTGCACCCCAGATATCACTCCTGGTGGCGTTCAGGGGACCATATGGGATGCTGGGAATTGAACCCGGGTCAGCCACGTGCAAGGCAAATGCCCTACCCGCTGTGCTATCGCTCCCGCCCCAGTCAGAGATATTTGGAAAGAAAGTTTATATATTTGAATAATTGACATGGTTACTCATGCAGATGGGCAAAGTCAGTAGCATCCCAGCATCCTTAGACACCCATTGTCTAACCAACCCTGGGAAATTTCTTTTCCAATATTTCCCTGGATGTAACACCCTTTTATAACTATTATTTTCTCCTTGAAACTACTTGGATAATGTCTACATGTTACTCCTTGCTGAATCTGTCAACTGATGCAATAGGATCTATAGTTAGAAAGAAAAATTTAGGGGTTTAAGATGGAATTTCATTTATTTTAACCCTGGAATCTAATTAATACATTAACAAAAAAAATCCTGCCTATTTCTCAAACAAGTGATTAACAAAAAAAATCCTGCCTATTTCATATGCCAAAAACAGTAACAATAACAGGTCTCATTCCCCTGGCCCTGAAAGAGCCTCTAATATGGCATCATGGGGAAAGACGAGTAGGGAGAGGCTGCTAAAATCTCAGGGCTGGGACAAATGGAGACGTCACTGGCACCCGCTCGAGTAAATTGATGATCAATGGGATGACAGTGTGATACAATGATGTATAGTGATTTATCAAACAGGTGATTCAAACTTTGGTATTATGCAGACCATATACATTAGAATCATCAAGGGAATGCTTGTTAAATGCAGATCCCCGGGCTTTAACATGTTGCATCGCCAAAGCATGGAAATCTGGCACTACATCTTTAGAAAGGCCCTCAGCAGTTTTCCCAGGTACATATAAGAACCATTGCTCAGACAAAGGAACACGATTATAGCTTCTTTTCTGTCACTTACCAAAAGTGATATCTTTTTCTCCCAAAGTTGACTTTGAACATATCTTTTAAAAAAATTTTGGGAGCCACACCCAGCAGTGCTCAGAACTTTATCCTAGCTCACAGATCAGGGATCACTCCTGGAAAGGCCATGTGTGGTGCTGGGGATTGAACACAGGTGTAGTAAAATACAAAAGGTGCAAAATGTATAGCAGATTGTAGTTAGCATGAAACAAATAAAACTGTGCAACATAAGGGAATGGGGAGATGGTACACAAGTCTGACCCCCAGCATCACATAGACCCCCATGCACCTCTGGGTATAGTTCTGGAGGCCTCCAACCACTGATAGGTGTGGCTTTGGTGGACCCTGTGCAACACATGACTCCTGTGGTCCTTATCACCACTGACCCTTGCTGCACTGCATCCTTGGGCCCTCACATTGAGCTAAAACAAGGTTGGCTGACTATTGAAGGGAGGAGCCCTCAGGTGACCCGGGCATCATTTGGGAGTTCCCACCCCCAACTTATCTTCCCAATACGAAACCAGAACTAAAACAATAAACAAATTGCAACACAGTGTGCTAGGTGCATAATCAATAACAGGATCTCTTTAGCTTTAGTATTAGGAAAAGAATGATACCCATGAGAAAATATGCTTCAACAAAGCATCTGAGAGAGAATGGAGGTTTAAGCAGTCTGCAGTGAGCTGATTGCAAAGGTCAATGGATAACTGGACTAGACTGCTAGATAGGGGCTCAATGGACTTTATCAGCGAGTGCAAGCAAGGAAGATAGACTGTCTTGAAAGAAACTGTTTCTTCCTCTCTTGGTTGCATGCAGATGACAGATGGAACTAACCATACGAATACCACACCAAGGGTCTGTACTTTTTTTCCTCTCATCTCTTTGTGTCAGATAAGAAATAAGACTGAATACAAAAATTTCCTTTTCATTGATTCTTAGATAAAATGCAAAGTATAGAAACTTTGGTAGCAAAGTTAATACAGAGCAGTGCTTTCCAGCCTGGGGTCGAATGGCCTCATGAGAGCCTTAGGATATTAAAAGGAGACACAGTTGAAAACGGCATAAATGGGAGGGTAAGGCACATGATTAGGGGGAAAGCAGTAGAACTAGTGGGGCATGGGAGGGAAAGAAGGTAGGTAGAAATAAAGCACTAATATATAAGAAATCTATACTAATCTAAAAACTAGAATTATTTAGTAATGGGAAGCCAATTTACTTGCTTTTATACCATTGGATTTACTTAGCTTCTTTTTTAAAAGAAAATTTATTTATTGAATTACCATGAGAAAAGTTACAAAGCTCTCAGGTTTAAGTCTCAGTCATATAATGACCAAACACCCATCCCTCACCAGTGCACATTTTTCACCACTAAGAACACCAATATACCCGTCTTCCTGATGCCTGTGAGGCAGATGATTTCTACTTAACTCTCTCTCTGCTTTGATTACATTCATTATTTTGACAAAAGATGCAGCATTATTATTTGGAGTTTCCTCTCAGCAATCAGAACTGCTGAAAAGACATTGTGAAATAATTTGTTTTCTATTGCTCCTTATACAGACCATATGATGTCGATTTTGGATTTCTGATATTTTACTAATTAAGTCTGGAGGGATTTCTGCCAAAAGCCGGGTAATTATGAGATTGGTTTGTGTGCCTCTGGGGTCATGGCTGTGCCGGAGAGCCACTTGTGGGCGGCAACTCATGGTCTCGGCAGGGCAAGAAGAACGTGCTGTTTCCGCCTCTCATCCCATGATGCTGCAGTTGCCCTGTCACCGCCGGCTCACACCTGGCTGTCCAATAAGCTCTAAGGTGGCATCCACCGTGCTGGGGTGGGGGTGGGGGGGCACAGCACCGTAGTTTAATCATAGTCCATTCACATTTCTGCTGCAAGCTGCTGAGTTCTGAATTAGGTCTGTGTGCCTCTGGGGCCATGGCCGTGCTGGAGAGCCGCTTGTAGGGGGCAACTTGTGGCCTTGGTAGGGCGTGAAGGACAACTTAACTTCCTTTTAAGTCTGATTTTGCATACTTATAAAAAGTGGAACTAAAGGCTTTTGTAACTAGTAAACAATGTAAGGTCCAGAGAAACACCTCAAAGGCTTACAATTCCTGCCTAGCAAACATATGGTTATGAGTTTAATCCATAGTGCTACCACATGCACAATGGATAACACAGGCAGCTCTGCTGTTTGAGCCTGGGAGCTGTAGTCTGTGAGCCCTGATGTCAAAAGCAGTTTCTACTTGCATCACAGCCAGGTCTGTGTGAGCACCACATCTAAATCACTGTGACCCTTAGTCAATACCAATAAGAAATGTGTGAGCACCATGGCCAGAAATTGCAATTCCTAATGCACACCAGTGTGAGCACCACAGTGAGCACTATAACCAGAATGTGTGTGAGTGCCCTTGTCTTACGAGTGGCTGCCCTGGAGATTCTATCCCTGGCACTCCATATGATTCCCTAAGCCCCACCAGGAGTGATCCCTGAGTGAAGAGCTAGGAGTACACCTGAGCACTGCCAATTGTGTACCCAAAACAAACAAAGAAGGGTACAGCATTTGACAAGCATTTATGTGAGTTCCACAATGAAAGAAGTATAACGCTTAGTGAACACTGTGGGGGAGTATGCCAGCAAAGCAACCTGAAATATGACTCCCAGTGTACAGCACAATTACTGTGTGAGCGCCACAGCCAGCACCATGTGTGACCACTAATAATTGCAACAGCATCACCATCATCACCATCAACAGCAAAAACGAAGGGTGAGAATGAGGGATGTTTAAAAATAATCAAATAGAATGAGCTTGTAAAAAAGAAGAAAGATCAAGCTTTAAAAATAAGTTAAATTAAATTTAAAAAATAAAAATAAGTTAAATTTAAAAAAGGTTTAATTTACCAAGGAACACTTAAAAGAAATTAGTTTTTTTCAGGGGATGTAGCTCAGCAGTAGAGCATTTGCCCTGCACGTTTGAATCCCGGGGTTTGATCTCCCACATGCAAAAACGTATTGGGGTTTATGCAGTTGCCTTGCATTCTGATGACTCTGACCCAATGCCCATGTACTACTCTGACCCCCTAGTTACTGCCAAAAATGAGCCCTGACTACAGGAGCAGGAATAAGCCCTGAGCACCCCTATATGTGGCACAGTCATCCCTCCTTCAAAGAAAATGTTTATAAATGTTCGTACATACAACAAATGCATACTTTGGGCCATATTTATGGTAAGTGGAATAATATGAGATGATTAATAAAAATCCAAAATGCATTCTTAAGATATGCTCATAAAATCACAATTGGAAGAATATTCAATATCAAATAGAATTTATTTGAAACTTATAGTTATTTCTACTGCATCATGAGCTAAAGTCTATTTTCCTTTCTTGGTGACTGGCTTTGTTTTAAATGCCAAAGTAAAATTTTGAATGGATCAAGGAAGGGTATTTGACTATGTTACTGATATAATATCCGTAATCCTCGAGCCAGCAATGTTCTCTTATCTGAGAAAATTGCTTTGGTGAATCATGTGCAAATTCTCAAAAGCAAACTAAAATTTGACCAATATATTTATGGAAAAACTTACTTTAGAAAATGGTATATTTACTCATAGAGATACAATTTGGAACCGAATTTTGAACAAGACTTAGATTTTCATAATTGCTATCACCAAACTAAACCAGCAGAAATTAAAATGTGAGCAGGGTTCTCTTTTTCTTTTAAATTTATATTAAATTAGATTGATTTTTTCAGATAAATATGTTAAAATTTAAGAGAAAATTTCTTAATATTTTAGAAACAATTTATAAACAATCGTGTATCTGTATATTATGGCTTTGTATGTTCATTGTATTAGCTAAGATGGGAGTACAAGACATAATTTCTACTCTCATGGAGCTTAAATAATGATACAAATAATGATTTTAGTGAAAAAAGTGCATTAGATGTATACAAAGCTATGTATGAGCTACAATGCCTTTGGGTACTTGGGATTGAGGTTCATTTGATCTGGCCTTTAAAGATGAGAAACTGTATGCTAGAAGTAGACTTTTCACTTGTCAGAAAAGTATAAGCAAAGCCAGAGAGAAGGGCTGGAGCGATAGCACAGCGGCAGGGCGTTTGCCTTGCACGCAGCCAACATGGCCGATCCAAGTTCGATAATAGAATAAAAGACAAAAAATAGCTAATTTGGCATGGAGTAAATACTGGGAATCGTGTATAATAAATCCAAAGGCCATGTTTGATGTATCATAACCTTGGGAGCTCTAAGCAAATGAACATTGTACTTGAGGGGCAATCTTGGTTTAAAAAATGTTTGTGTAAGTGGTACTACATGGAAAGTATCATGTTAAGTGAAATGAGTCAGAAGGAGAGGAATAGACATAGAAAGATTGCATTCATCTGGGGAACATAAAGTAACAAAATAGGAGACTAACACCCAAGAATGGCCGAGATTAGTACCAGGAATTTTGCTCCATGGCTTGGAGGCCAACCACACATGCTAGGGGAAAAGGGAGCTCAGATAGAGAAGGGAGCACCAAATAAAGGATGTTGGGAGGATCCTCCTAGGATGGGAGAAACATGTTGAAAGTAGACTATGGACCAAACATGATTGCCACTCAATGCCTCTTTTGCAAACCACAACACCCAAAAGGAGAGAGAGAACAAAAGTGAATGCCCTGCTACAGAGGCAGGGTGGGATGGGAGGATGGGAGGTGGGAGGGATACTGGGATCCGTGGTGGTGGGAAATGGGCACTGGTGGAGGGATGGGTATTTGATCATTGTATAATTGAAACCCAAGCACAAAATTTGTAAATCTACAACTGTACCTCATGGTGTCTCACTAATAAAAAAATAAAAAAAATTAAAAAATGTGTCAAGTATTGCTGAGAACAAACTGTTTGGTCAATGGAAAACAGTTGCTTTGAAATACAAAAATCTGACCATTCCTGAGCAGAGAATTACCTAATCAGGGAGTTAGGTAAAACGTAACAAAGACCAACATCTAGCAAACATACAGAACAAACACATGAATTAAATTGTGCCCTGTCTCAAACCATGTTGAAATGACAGTAAAGAGATTTCAGTTTTTATTTAAAAATTTTAATAAAGTCCACCTTAAATAGTGCTTGGGGGCCAGGGAATCACTGTAAGCATGATAGCTGAGTGCTTGCCCCTGGAATGAGGCATTTGAAGTCACTGGGACTATGCTTGGGGACCTTTTGTTGCAGAGCGTGTGATCACACTCAGGGCCTCACATATGCTAGGTATGTATTCTACCATGAGCCATCTCCCTGCTCCAGAGATATTAGTATTTAAACCTAATAAGGATAAAGAGAATTATGCAGTGCAAATGCAAAATTGGGGGAGATGAATGAACAAAATTAGATGAGAGAACAAAAACTTGATGTGTTGACATGAAAGATATGAAAATCTTATAATACTTCAGTAGATCCTGGTGGCTCTGAACATACAAATAGATTTGTGGTTACTTAAAAATATCACAAGTTTGGTTAAAAATGGTTGTAGCACCGTCTTCCCATTGTTCATCCATTTGCTCAAGCGGGCCCAGTAATGTCTCTGTTGTGAGACTTCTTGTTACTGTGTTTGGCATATCGAATACTTCACGGGGAGCTTGCCAGGCTTTGCCTTGCTGGTGAGATACTCTCGGTATCTTGCCGGGCTCTCCGAGACGGGTGGAGGAATCGAACTCAGGCATGCAAGGCAAGCACCCTACGGCTGTGCTATTGCTCCAGCGATTGCCTTGCCTGCGGCCGGCCCAGCTGAGCCGGGCTCGATTCTTCCGCCCCTCTTGGAGAGCCCTGCAAGTTACTGAGAGTATCTCGCCCGCACAGCAACGCCTGGCAAGCTCCCCATGATGTGTTCAATATGCCAAACACAGTAACAAGTCTCGCAATGGAGATATTACTGGACCTGCTCGAGCAAGTCGATGAACAATGGGAGGACAGTGCTACAGTGCAAGAAGCCTGAAGGCAGCCATTAGGCTGCTGATGCACTCGCCCTGCAGGTACAGGTTGACCTGTTGGTGGCACCATACCCCCAATAGAAAATGGTTATTTTTTTTAATTGTTATTTGTTTTTGTTTGAGGGCCACACTTGGCAGTGCTCAGGTTTCACTCCCGGCTCTGCTTTTAGGGATTACTCCTAGATCTAACTCTGGTTGGCCTAGTGCAAGGCAAGCTCCCTACCTGCTATGATATCTCTCTGGCCCAGAATATAGTTCTTAAGGTGAGATAAAGCTATACATCTAACACATCTCAAATTTCAGCTGGAACTCTAAAACGATTTATTATTCTGAGTCCCACATATCACATAAGAGAAACCTAAACCAAAAGTAATCCAAAATGTTTGTTTAGAATTACAACTAATATCTTGTTGTAACAAAGAACAATAAATGTGCAGAGAAATGAAAGAACTAAGAAGGGCAGTTTTAAGCTTCCAAGAGCAATACACTATAGGAAAGAAAATATATGAGAGGAAAGTTTCAGAATCACATTTGTTTGCAGATCCTTCTAAGCCAACTCTCAACTGATAAGAGTCGGCCTCCAGTAAAAGGGAGAATTTATATCGCTCCTGAAGACTGAAAAGGGGTAGCTTTTTCTGGGTTGCTGCTTCTTGTCTTCTGCCCAAAATAAATTTTACGTCAGAGTCATATTTTAGGGTGACATTCTTGTTTTCTTTATCTGCTCTATTCCTTTTTCCAGGGCAGAAAGACAAGTTTGTTCTCCCCCTCTTATTAGGCAGAATACCAGCGACTTCTTCTCTAGGGAGTATTTTGAAACAGAGGCTTTTTGGCCTCTGAAACAACAAGCAGAACTGAGAGAAACAGATTTTTGTATAAAAATGGGCATATAACAACAATTGACTCTGAATCTGTGACCCTCAGCATCTCTGCACTTCCCAGTAATCGTAATACTGGTAGCTAGGGATATTGAAGGTTTTCTTCTAGGAATCTGATAACCCATGAAGAAATTGTTATCAGTTGTGTCTCCCAAATCATATTTGATTCTTTGAAATTTGCCCTTTAAGTCAAGTTACTACTCATTCATAGCACTGCACTGTAGCACTGTCCTCCCATTGCTCATTGTTTTGCTGGCGGGCCCAGTAACGTGTCCATGTGGAATTGTTGTTACTCTGTTTGGCATATAGAATACGTCGGGGGGGTAGCTTGCCAGGCTTTGCCCTGCAGGCGACATACTCTCGGTAGCTTGCCAGGCTCTCCGAGAGGGGCGGAGGAATCGAACCCGGGTCCCCCCGGGTCAGCTGCACGCAAGGCAAACGCCCTACCTGCTGTGCTATCGCTCCTGCCCACTCCAGCAAATATCAGCATTAATTATTGATTTGCTCGCCTGTGATTTGGGGGCAAATCTCAGAGAGGGCTTTGTTAATCACTGTCCTCTGCCAGGCTTGGATGACTCTCCTTAGAACTGACATCTGCGCCGTGGTGGCAGCCACCACCTCCATACAGTGATGCGGTGCCGGGAGACGGAGCCTGGGTTTGCCGGATGGAGGTTCCTGCTGTAGAGACGCGCGCACACACACACACACACACACACACACACACACACACACACACACACACGGGCGCACACAGGACCAAGGCTGCCTATGAGGGAGGCGCCCCTGCTCACCTCTGCTCGCTCACGGCTGCTCCTTGCTCCTTCTCACACTCAGGCCTCACTGTGCTTGCCCCTCCCGCCCCTGCAGGCTCCCGCTAGACCCTGGCGATGCCCACAGCCCCGTCTCTGGCATCCCCGTCTCCGTCCTGACCTCTCTTCCCTGGCACAAGAGAAAAGGTCGGTTTGGGTTCCACAGCTCTCCACTCTGCGTTTCTGCAGCATTTGGGATCATTCTATTCTTCATGTCCTGGGTCATAAGTAAAAAGCCATGCCTTCACTGACTGTTTGGCTGATGAGGGGCGGGGGGCGGTGGTCCCGTCTCTGTGGTGCGAGGAGACTCATTCATATCCCCACCAATTCCTTCAAAGTTTTAAATAGACCTATGGTCAAGCAGTTCTGAAAGAAATTGACTACCTGAGATCATCACACATATGCATAAAATTTCTGACATGGAAAACAAAGATCAAAAACAAAAGCAGAAACAGATTTGGCAAGCAGAGAGAGCCTCAAGGAAATCAGTTACTAATATTCTCTGAGAGACAACAAAATAGATTGTATTCATGAAGCAGATTCAGGTGCTAAATGTAATGGTACAGAGAGACAAAGAATTATTGGAGAGGGTGTGGAGAATGAGAAACTTGCCTGTTGTGAATGGGAACATACATTGGTAGGAGCCACTGTAGATAGTGGCTCATCATAGGTATTTCTCAAACAATAAAGAATTGAAATACCACCTGCATCTGGAAATTACACTTCTTTGAAGTGGGTGAAATATACTAAAGAATTTGAAAAAATATGAAAATACTAATTAAAATATGCGCACATGTACATTTATAGCAGCATCACAATGGCCAATTCATGAATCCACCTAGATACTTATTGACAGATGTCTAGACGGAGAAAATGTGGTCTATGTCCTCAATGGGATAGTAGCCTGCTACTCAAACTGATGAAAGCTTGCAATTTGTGACAATATAGATGGAACTTGTGGAGATAAAACTAAATAAATTGGAAGGAGAAAAACAAAAGTTCTTATATCTGTTGGATATAAAGAAATAATGCAAATTCATGAACAGATCTCAGACAAAATATCTTTTTGATTCTGACAATAAAAAAGGGTGATTAACAGAGAAGAAAATGGGGGTGCGTGGGAAGAATGGATAGAGGGGTCAATTTGATACTATTAAATAGTATTAGATTTTTGGTAATGGGTGTGGTATGACATATACTTCATGAAAGTCATACCCCTGAAATTTGTATTTTTTTAAACCAATGATAAACTTATTTTTTAAGAAAAAGAAAGAACTGCCATAATTTCAGGATGTAAAGTTTCATTTCGAAAGGACTGAGTTAAGTGCAAAGCAAATTGGATGAATATAGACATGAATACATCATTGGATAATTTGAGAACAGTGGTGACTCGTAAGAAGATCTACATTGGGAGGATGATCCTACAAGTTTCCATAGATAGAAAAATAAGTAGATGTGGAGGGTGCTTCTTTTAAAAATGTTGTATCACTTCAGTGTTTAAAAAGATATATTTATAGGAAATTAAACACAACTCAGAGTATCTATTACAGTCTATATAATTTCATATAGTAGAAGCCCTAAGTTTGAAAGTATGTCTTTACAGTAGTGAAAAGGAATAACTGAAAATGTTTCATGTCCCACAAGACTTATCTTATTAAGTCAACAAATCTTAGAACAAGAGAGTTATAAAATAAGTTTCCTATAATAGTTTCATTGCCCACCAAAAACTGTATTGCACAATTCAGAAAACCTCAGTGCAATGCCAAGGCATAAAACGTATGCTTCATTCTATGCTCTAGGACTAATGTTATTGGCAAAGATTCCTATGATTCCAGGTAAATTGATCAGATTAGATGCTAAGTAATGATGCTTCAGTTTTATATACAAAATTTTTTCTCATCTCAGTGCTGGTCAAAAGGATCAGAGTGGTTTCTGATATTGCCAGTGACTGGCAATATTTTGGTAAATACTTAGGTTTTTTTTTTTTTTGGCAACAAATGATGGCTAAGATCCAGCAAGACACATGGCAACATAAGACAGTAGGTAGAGAATTGGAGATAGAGAATTCATAAGTATTAAGTGGCCTTGACCAATATTTAAAACATCATTTCCTTTGTGAAATGAGGAGAATAAGTACTTTGCTGAGTGTCTGTAAAAGCTGCACAATTAAACAAAAAATATACTCAATTTAGGGACAGGTATATATTTAGAACTCAATACATTTTAGTTATATTTTCTTTTCAATCTGAATAGAGAAGAGAAAAATACAAAACACACACACAAAAACAATCCTCACTAAATTACCAACTGCTCTTTGTCTACCTGGTTTCATCAGCCCTTTTTAAATTTACTATGCCAGAGAGTGAGTGTTTGTTGGCAACTTGTCAATCAGTAGTTTTAATCGCCACAATTGTTTTTCAGTGGAGGAGGTCTGAGAAAGGCAGTCTTGATAAAATGCCAGGCACTCTTGGTTGCTCAATTGATATTAATTAATCCTTAGTAACAGCATTTTGGCAACATTCCTTGACTCATGTGACCTTTCATGCTGGATCAAATTATTCTCCTATGATTCCTTTTCTCAGCCAACCCTTTTAGAACCTTCTTAGGCAATTGGCAGAATTCCATGAGCATTAGTTTTCTGAGAAGTCTGAAGTTGGCAACTTAAATGTGTTATTGCTAAATAAGTGGAATGTTAGACATTTCATATCCAATTTTAGTGATGGAAGGTACCCAAATAATCGTTGTAAATATGTAAAACTTCCCACTTTAAGCTCTGTAAATGCTCACGAGAATAGATTCAGGAAGTTGGCACCTACTCCAATCTCCAATTGTTCACAAGTCCTGTGGTTATTCACTAGGTCCACTCACCATGACAAGAGGTATTGCTGGCAAAACAACTGCTTATCTTAGAGGATAAGCAGCTTAAATTTAGTCCCATGGTAGCTTAAGCTTTGCATTAGATTTTAGTATTCCCTCTCTTTTTCTCCTGCTGTGTGTGAAAAGGTTTCTTCTGTGATTTTGTTCTGTATTGAAGTGAAAGGAGCAAGAGTGAGTCACAAAACTGAAACAAATAATAGACATTTCTGGCCCTCCCTGGGCACCTTTCTGCCTCACCTGTGCAAGGGACTGTAGTAGGTGAGGTGACAATAATTCTATAATCACTTTCTGCACCTCTTCCATGGCATTTTCTTGCATAATGTCTTTAATGAAGTGAAAACATCTATTTTGATGGTGATTCTCAAAACCTCGATCATAGTTGTTACTACATGTAATGGGAGATACTGTTTTTACTTTTAATGCTCCCCCCACCAGCCCTCTGGATCTGCATAGCACTTGTCACAATGTGTTGAAGTGTTCAGTTCACCTTCTTCTGTCCTCCATGTTATAAGATGCTGTGTGTGTTCTGACTTTTTTCATGGTATCCTTGGGACCTAGAACTTAGATGGGTACAGAACAAGGAGATGAATAACTATTTTTGAATAAATAAAGATTTCCTAGGTGAATAATGGAACACAAATGATAGAAGTGTAACATAAGGTTGAAGTACTAATATAATTTGATGATTTCTCTTTCACCTCTAATCCGCTCTTGTACCTCTAAGTACAATTTATCTTATCTGGCTTTTTCCAATGCAAGTTTCTTGGAGAACTTTCTCAGGGAGATTTCTTTAATTCCCTTTACCCTGGAAACTTTATAAGTGCAGAGACCCAGAGACCATGACTTTGCTTTTGCCCAAGATTTAGTTTCCAGCATTTTGTAAAGACCCTCTCACTTTATAGACACACAACAAACATTTGTTGAAAATTACTCTATGTGCTGGGTGCTTTTCTGTTCTTGTCATGGCTACCAAATTGTTTAGTCATTTCTCACATTTTATTTAGACCACTACAGTTATCATCCTGCTGAAATTAAACATCCACCAATGTCCTAGCAGAAATTATTTTAGACATAGCTTCCAAAATAATTTTCACCAACCTGCATTCAGGTTATACATTTGTGTCTCCAAATTACTCCTAAATATCTGTTTATTAATTTAGACACAGGGATTTTAAGTTTTACGTCAGCTGCTCTGGGTTATCTTTTGCAATTTAATGTTTCCAAGGTCTTAGAACTAATGAAACCATTTTAACTTTTTCTGTAAGTTTGCAATGTTTCTATTACAGGTTTTTATTTGGTGCCCACACTGGAGTCTGACACACTGGAGTCTGACAAACTCCCCGTGGTATATCCAATATGTCAAAAACCAGTAACAATGATGGATCTCATTCTCCTGACCCTGGAAGAGCCTGAATGTGGCACTTTCTAAAATCTCAGGTCTAGGATGAAGGAGACGTTACTGGTGCCTGCTCGAGGAAATCGATGAACAACTGGATGACAGTGATACAGTGAATTGGGTGGCAATACTGGGGGACCATATGCGATGCTGAGATTGATCTGGGATCAGCTGCATGTAGGGCAAGAACCTCTTCTTCTATATGATCCCTTTGGTTTATATTCTCAGATGTTTCTCTTCCTCATAGTCATAAAGAGATATTTATAGCACTGCCCACTGTCCTCCCGTTGTTCGCCGATTTGCTTGAGCGGGCACCAGTAACGTCTTCATTGTGAGACTTGTTGTAACTGGTTTTGGCATATTGAATACATCACGGGTAGCTTGCCAGGCTTTGCTGCGCGTGTGAGATACTCTCGGTAGCTTGCCGGGTTCTCTGAGAGGGGTGGAGGAATTGAACCCAGGTCGGAAGCATGCAAGGCAAACGCCCTACCCGCTGTGCTATTGCTCCAGCCCAAGAGATATTTATAGTCATGTTTAAATTACATACCCCAGGTATCTTCTAAGGCATGAAAAATAACAGGAATTGTTTTAAGCTGTGTTATGGAAGATAAGATTTCAATATAAAATAGCAAATAGCATGAGAAAATGAGCCATACAAATAGAGTCTTAGAATGATTAAATAATCTGAATGAAATCACAAAATAAAAATATTTAAGCTGACCAAGGAAGTAAAATAATTTATCCAATCAGATGGAAAAGAGCAGAGGGGAGGAATATGGAATGGGAGACGGCCATGTGATGTCACTATTGCCTTACTGATTCTCTGAGTGGAGTCTATAGGATGAACTATGAGTCCTGGAAGTGAGAGAAGCATCTAGGACAGTGTTGGTGAGAGGTAAGGAGGTAATGTTGGGTAACACTTAGGGATGTCAGGAACAGTATCAATTGACCTACTGAAAATAAAGAGGTCAGAGTTTGGTAAGAACATTCGTATAATAGGAAAAAATCAAAATTCTATCTTAGAATTCTTGGGTAATCACGCAATCAAGATATCTTGCTAGAATTTAAAATCTCAGTAGCCAATAGTATAGGAAATAAGGCAGTTGTTTGGCATACAACCAACCCTGTAAGGCTCGAGTCACCCAGGCTAGAGTTTTCATATACAGACCAAAATGGTCTGCACTCAGGAGTCACTCCTGGGGAGTGCTCAGAAGACTGTATGGGATGTCAGAGATCGAACTTAAGTCTACCATGTGCAAAGCAAGTTCCTTACCTGCTGTGCTCTCTCCAATCCTGAGCCTCCATTCTTACTTCTTAGGGTTCATATGGCAATTCAGACAACTCCCACTTTTGTTATCAGGAAAATGGTTTTGAATAAAAGTGTTCAGATAATTTTCTTTTAATTTCAAACATTTTTTATGCTCTTGAGGTATGTGGTTATTGAAGGTTTTATAGTATTCACTAGTGAAGTTGTATGGTCCTGGGTTTTTGTTTTTCAGGATGAGTTTTTGCTAGTTTTGTCTATTTTAGGATGACACTTGCAGTACTCAAAGGAAACTGCTAATTCTGTGCTCTGGATTACTCCTTGCAGTGCTCAGAGGACCAGGTGATGCCACTGATGGAACCTAGGCCTCTTGCTTGCAGAGTTTATGTGCAGCCCATTAAATTCTCTCACTTTCTCTTGTAAGTTTTGATTACTGTTACAGTTTCCTTGAGTGCAGCCTGCCTGTTCAGGTTTTCTATTTTCTCCTCATTCAATCTTGAGAAGCTGTATAATTCTAAAAATTTGCCATTTTTGCCAGGTTAACTGACTTTGTGGTGAAGTCACTCACAGCAGTGTTATGGTTTGTGGTAGAGTGTTCTGTGATTCATAATAAAAGATTTAAAATTAGTGTAGAAATGGATAAAAAAAGAAATTTATGGCTTAAATAATGGCATTGTTTCTCATATATAAAATATTGCACTCTTAAAATAATACATACTAATTTATAGAATATCAACAATGAAAATATTTTATTGTCATAATTTATTCTGTTTTTTTTTAAATTTATTTTATTTAGCTTTCTGGAAGTCCCAATTAGTATTCAGAGGGTCCAGTAGCCACTCATGGCAAAACTTGATCAACTAGTGGCTTAATGCTAGGACTCAAGGACATGGTGCTTTGGAATGGGATATTGTCCAGGCCACCCCACTGCTGGTGGACTCAACAGGCCTGAACTCAGCAATGATTCAGAAACCATGTGTGGTGCAGAGTTATAAACAAGAGTCAGCTGCATGAATGCTCACTCCTGTACTATTTCTCTCTCTCTCTCTCTCTCTCTGTCTGTCTGTCTCTCTCCCTCCCTCCCCTCCTCTCTGTATATACAAACACATACAAATATATTTTCTTGTTTATTTTAAATACTAATATTATTTACTTATTTAAGTCAATACTCATGATTTCTTTTCAGATAATACGCTCATTTTAGTGCATAATGAGAGGAAGGATATTAATTAGACAAATCACTTCTGTTAATCTTCAGTCACAAGTATATGATTTTTTTTTTTTTTGCTTTTTGGGTCACACCCGGTGATACTCAGGGTTTACTCCTGGCTCTGCACTCAAGAATTACTCCTGTTACTCCTGGTGGACCTCGGGGGACCATATGGGATGCTGGGAATCGAACCCGGGTCGACCGTGTGCAAGGCAAACGCCCTACCTGCTGTGCTATTGCTCCAGCCCCCAGTATAAGATTTTTTTTTAAAAAAGTGGTGAAACACACCAACATGAAGAAAAACGCAAATCCCCGCCACAAGGAGAGGACAATGAAATGAGCCCAGAAGCCTCAGTAAGTGCTAGCCACTTAAGGGACCTCTCTGACAAAGAATTCAGATATGAAGTCATCAAGATGTTCAATCAACTCAATGAAACAGTCAGACAGATATCCAGTAAATTGAAAGAGGACATGAAAGAAACAATCAATCACACAACCGACAAAATACAGGAAGAAATGAGAGTATAAATTGGAAAGCTATGCACAGAAATGGCACAAATCAAAGATTCCATAGATGAAGTAAAAAACTTAGTCTGTGCCCTTAAAAATAGAATGACCACAGCAGAGGAAAGAATCAGTGAGCTGGAAGATCAGTTGCGCCAAGCCAACAGGCAACAACAAACAGTGGCAAAGGACCTCAAAATAGCTCTACAGAGAATCAGAGTCCTAGGAGACGATTCCAAAAGAAACAACATTAGAATCATTGGACTACCAGAAGCTCAGGGAAACAATCCCAATGAAAAATCCATGGTTAAACAAATCATCACTGAAAAATTCCTAGAGTTCCACAATGCAGCCATTCAGATTCAAGAAACCCGAAGGGTGCCAGCTAAAAGAGACCCGAACAAAAACACTCCAAGACATATCATAGTTAGAATGATTGATGCTGCCGATAGAGACACAATACTGCAAGCAGCAAGGGCAAAGAAGGAAATCACGTACAAAGGAGCACCCCTTAGATTCACAGCAGACCCATCAGAGGAAACCCTCCAAGCCCGAAGGCAGTGGCGAGATAGAGTGAAAAAACTCACTGAAATGAATGCTTCACCAAGAATACTCTATCCGGCTAAACTCTCACTCAAAATTGAAGGAACGGTACACTATTTTCTAGATAAACAGCAGCTCAGGAACTTCATAGACTCAAAACCAAACCTAAAACAAGGGCAAAAGGGGTTACTATAAGACAAGACAGATCCTACAACCACAACACACCCTTACAGAAAGATGACACAAAATCCCATAACAATAATCTCTCTCAATGTCAATGGTCTAAATTCACCATTTAAGAGACAGAGTGGCAAAATGGATACAGAGACAGAACCCAACATTCTGCTGCCTACAAGAAACTCATCTCAACAGTCAAAGCAAACACAGACAATAGCCAGAATCTGGAAAAAACCTGAGTGCCCGAGAACAGATGACTGGTTAAAGAAACTTTGGTACATTTACACAATGGAGTACTATGTAGCTGTTAGAAAAGACGAAGTCATGAAATTTACATACAAGTGGTACTACATGGAAAGTATCATGTTAAGCGAAATGAGTCAGAAAGAGAGGGATAGACATAGAAAGATTGCATTCATCTGTGGAACATAAAGTAACAAAATAGGAGACTAACACCCAAGAATGGCCGAGATTAGTACCAGGAATTTTGCTCCATGGCTTGGAGGCCAACCACACATGCTAGGGGAAAAGGGAGCTCAGATAGAGAAGGGAACACCAAATAAAGGTGTCGGGAGGATACTCCTAGGATGGGAGAAGCATGCTGAAAATAGACTATAGAACAAACATTATTGTCACCCATTGCCTCTTTTGCAAACCGTAACACCCAAAAGGAGAGAGAGAACAAAAGGGAATGCCCTGCCACAGAGGCAGGGTGGGATGGGGGGATGGGAGGTGGGAGGGATACTGGGATCCGTGGTGGTGGGAAATGGGCACTGGTGGAGGGATGGGTATTTGATCATTGTATAATTGAAACCCAAGCACAAAAAATTGTAAGTCTACAACTGTACCTCATGATGTCTCACTAATAAAAATATAAAAAAGTGGTGAATATATTGACTCCTTCTGCTGTTTAGTTTTATTATTTTTTCTTTGAAATCAGTGTTTTGATGTCTAATGATTTTAGGAATTCTCACCTATGTGAAAGTGTCTTATAGACACTACAATCTTCACTGAGACTAGAGAAGTATCTATACAGGTAAAAAGCAAAATCAAAACCATATTTTCATTCACTCATTTTGCTAATCAAATTTTAAAGGGGAGAATTAAAGTTATTTTAAATAACCTCATTAACAGGCTTTTAATTTTGAAACTATATAGATGCACCAGTGTTTGTGGATTTTATGGTACTGGCTTAGGCCATAATGTGTTAGGAATTTTTAAATGTATGAGAAATATACTCAAAATAAGAATATTACTGTGGTAAAACTGGAGTGCATTAGCTCATTAAAAGGCTGAAGAATGATAATATTAAAAATGTCTGAGAAATATTGCTATAACTTAACTGGAGAGGCTTTAACTCATTAAAAGACAGAGGATATTAATACTAAATATAGTCTTGTAAGGTTTAAGCCTTAACTGTAGCACTTGTATATTTCTAATGTTTCAAAGTTGATATTTCGCATCCATATTCATAATGCTGCAAGTGCTATCCAGTAGTTTATTTTAGATGATCTTGTTAACACCCTGACAAGCAGTGAACTTCTCATCTTTAAGACTCAGAAATGTGGAACAAAAGATTTGGTGTGGTGTAGCTGTTGAGAAAAAGACAGAAGAGTCAAAAGGAAAAATTTATTTGTTCAGCTCAAATATCAAAAAAATTACTTAAGTGGAAAAAAATCACTGTCACTGTCACTGTCCTCCTGTTGTTCATTGATTTGCTCGAGTGGGCCCAGTAACAAGTCCATTGTGAGACTGGTTATTGTGTTTGGCATATCGAATATGTCACGGGTAGCTTGCCAGGCTTTGCCATGTGGGCTAGGGCTAGATACTCTCTGTATATTGCTGGGCTCTCCGAGAGGGGCGGAGGAATCGAACCCGGCTTGCCCGGGCCAACCGCGTGCAAGGCAAACGCCCTACCACTGTGCTATCGCTCCAGCCCAGTGGAAAAAATAACTCAAAATTTAGGGAGATAAAATATACTTTAAAACTTAGGCAGTTGGAACTTACATATTTAAATCATTGTATCAAATTCAATTATTTCTGAATATAATATTTTCAAATATATTAAAAAGTTACATTCCTTGGGGTCAGAGCTATAGTACATGGGCGGGGAAGTTGCCTTGCAGATAACTGGGTTCAATCCCTGGCATCCCATATGTTTCCCGGAGCACTGCCAGGAGTAATTTCTGAGTGCCGAGCCAGGAGTAATCCCTGAGCATCGCCGGATATGACCCAAAAAGAAAAAAAAAAGTGTCCTAAGGACCTCTCCCATTTCCCTGTTTACCCTGTTAACTCAATTTAATAGATGAAAATCTTCAGTTCCTTGATTTTACAGTTTATTGTTCTTTTCTTGTGTTTATTTTTATCCCACACATGGTGGAGAATTTTTTTCTTTGGGATGGAGGTGGTGATACTACAAATATATAGATGAACAGAGCTTCTCTCCTGAAGATAATAAAATTATCAATAATTTTATACATTTATGAAATTATAAATCAATAAGGAGAAATATGATTAGGATTGTAAACCTACAGTGAGTATTTAATCATAAGAAAGGGAATTTTTGCTTGATATTAAAAATATTATAGATACTGCATGGCATCAATAAGTCAAAGATTATCATAAGTATCTCTATAGTGCATTCAACATAAATTAGACATTGTTACTGAAAACGTAAAATCTCTTAGCCAATCTAGGAGTAAGCATATCTGTTTTAATCTAATACAGCACAGCCACAAGGGGCATAAGTGAGTGCCATATTCAGTGCCACGTGCTGAAAGTTTGTCCTGTCCTTCTTGCACCTTCTTGCAAATCGTTTCAAGGCTACAAATTCCCTAAACTGTTGTCTGTTCATTAAGTTCTGTATCATTTCTTCAAATCTAAATGACAATATAGTTGGATAGAGTATTCTTAGTGAGGTATTCTTTCTCTTCTGGCTCATACAGTATCATTTGATAGATCTACTGTGATCAATCTTTTATTTAAAAAGAAACAAATGTGAAATCAGGGAAGGATCAGTAATCATAAGCTGAGTCAGGAATTAAATTTTTATTAGGCCTTCTCTACCAATTTTGGAAAAAGAGGAAAATTCTCTTGTCATGAGAAAATTGAATAACATAGAATTATGTTGAGATGAGTTTTAGGGTGATTTCTTCAGCCACAACAGTAATCAACATGAGGACTAGAGGCAAAATTACTTCACTTATTACTTTAACTTTTATCTTTCTGTTTATAATGCTTGGTAACCTTCCCCAACTTCTGGAGTAAATGTGCATGTCTGTGTTAAAGAAAAGAAGGAATAGAATATCCATTAAAAATAGACAACAATATATAAAAGAGTCTATTGTTTTCAATACCATTAACATAGTCTGTTGTTTTCAATAGTCTATTATTTTTAATATCATTGACATTAACTTTAAATATTAAAAATATATAATAATAATAAGTCAGGGATTATGACATTAAATCCACTTTAAATTGCAAAAATGCATTTTCCTTTTTTAATTATGTTTGGCAGAATATATCACTATCTTTCTATGTTTAGTGAAGATGTTTAGGACCTACTTGCCTGGAGGCTTGAAATTTACAAGCCTTTCTGGTTCCAGTAGAGATTAAAATTGCAGAATTCTTGTGAAAATAAGTGAGGAATGATAATTCACAGAGACTTCTCATATCACCAGTTGTCATTTAATTCATTTCATATTCTTGCCAATGTAAAATAAGAATAACATCCATATATTAATTCTGCTTATCATGAGTCCACTGAAACAAAAGAATCTCAAAGGAATGAAATTTTTATATCTCCATAGGTATCAAAGTGACAATATTATCTGTGTCCTAGATAAAAATGTATCTATCACTGGCAGAATAAATTAAAACTAAAATTAATTTTATTTCTATCCCCTTTCCATCTCTAGGGCACTTATCTAATGATATTGTTATGACTTGTTTTAACTTTATACCCATGTAGAAAGTTACATATGTCTTATTTTACACTGCTGTCATGTATTTAGTACAAGATCTGGATGAACGTAAGTTGTTAAAAAGTATTTTTGATTGTATGTTTTATGAATAAGTAAACATAATATTGTGCAACCAGTTGCTAAGTTGATACTTGTTTAATTGTAGCTCTATTTAAATTGAGCATGATTGTGGTTCCCTTTTAGAATTATGGAACATGTTGGCTTTTTCTAATAATAAAGATTATTGGGTGGGCTGGAGCGGTAGTTCAGAAGGAGGGGTGTTTGCCTTGAACAAGACTCTGATTTGATTCCCAGCATCTCATATGGTACCCTGAGAACCACTAGGAGTGATTACTGAGTGGAGAGCCAGGAATAACCCCTGAGCACCACCAGGTATGACACAAAAAGCAAAATAAGAAAGATTCTGGGGTGTTGGTCCATCATTTATTGGTTCCCCCCTTAACTTTGTTAACAACTTTCAAAGACTTCTGCATTAAATACACCAACAACTTCATTTTAAGGTGAATATTTTACCTTTGAAGATATGTGTATTTGAAGTAGGGTTTCCCATGAGATAATGTGATAGCTAGAGTTTTTGATTTGGTGAGGGTATACTGGCTGATAACCAACAGGCACTGAATTTCAAAATCCAGTACTGTCAGAAAGATAAATAAAAATTAAATATTAGCACTATATGGAATCAATTACATCTGTAGCAAAGTATTAATTATTCTAAGACTAATGTGTACTATCAGAATTTAGGGATGATATATATATCTTAGAGTATTGGAAGTAAAGCCCAGCACTGAAAATGGCGCTAATAAAATCACTATCTGTTGCTCACAGCTGGATTTCACAGACTCAGATGAGTTTCATCTATGAATGAACCTGTTGAAAAACTCAGGTTATGTGGGTTTTGTGACTGAAATCTCCAGGCTCCCACAGAGTCAGGAATAGGTGACCTTCCCCCACACGCCTATTCTTCCCAAAGCATGAGAGTCACAACCATGAACTACCCCTGGCGCTGAATAAGTTCATTTGTTGGCCATCATCCAGGGACTCACAAATAAATCTCTAAAGAGATCAGTAAGTTGCAGAGATGCTTCTGGACTCCAAAGTCACCATCCAGTTAAAAACTCAACCCCAGCTGTATCACCTCATCAAAATTTTAGAATTCCTGGACCAACATCTCATACTCTGCATCTCATACCACTGATGTACGAGGAATAGCACACCACATTGCATGGGATGTAAAGCAGAACGCAAGCAATTTCAATTAAGACAATGTTAACACACAAGGCTTAACCTGTAACAACATGCTAGTAATCTCTTAGATAAGAGCTTAATGGCTCCAGGGTGAGATACAACAATCTTCACACACTTTCTTTTAAGAAAATCTTTTTTGATCATTTTAGCAAATTAATCATAACAAGCAATACAAAATAAATCATTTAGGGCCTGCTATTGGGGCAGACTTGGGTGGTGGTTGGGAAAATAGTGAATAATGGTGGTGGAAGGTATAATGGTGGGGGGGTTGGTGTTGAAATATTAAGTACAATAAATCACTGTGAAAAATTTTATAAAATATAAAAAATAAAATTAAAATAAAACCGCCGACTACCTGAATTCTCACTATTGTTTTCCTACTGTGTACATTTAATAATAACCAGAAGTGTAGCTTTCAGGCAAGAGATTGTAGGAATTTTTTTTTTGAGTGGGAAAGAATTGGGTAACACCCATCTAACTAAGATCAGGACTTGCTCCTGTCTCTACACTTGGGGGTCATTCCTGGTTGTGCACAGAGCGCTGTATAGGGTACCAGGGATTGAACCTGGGTCTGCCACGTGCAAGGCAATTATCCTATTTCTGTATTTCTGTACTATCTCTCTGGCCCCTGATTGTAGGACATTGTTACATAAAAAGTTATCAAAAGATACTTAGGACTTAGGGCAAATGCAGTGCTAGTAACTGAAAAATTTTCAAAAATGATTGCTATCTCCTTCTTCTCATGTAGCCTACATTATATTACCTCTAGCCAGGAGATTGGGACTTTTTTTTACCTCTTTAAAGAAAAGAATGATTTAGGTAGGGCATTAGCAGGTAGGGCATTTAACTTGCATGGAGCCGATCTGGGTTCAATACCCAGCATCCCATATGGTATCCCCCCACCCCAGCATCCCATATAGTTTCCCCACCCCCAGTATCTTACATGCTTACATCTTACTTTCTGCCCTTCAGCATCCCATATGGCCTCTTAAGCACACCAGGAATGATCCCTGATTGCAGAGCCAGGAGTAAGCCCTAGCACCATGTGGGTGTTTCTCAACTACCCCAGCCCTCCAAAAATAAACATAAGGCATTGACACTGCCACTCCAAAGTGAAGAATGCTTTTTGACCATCATATGCATTCTCAGAAGAACCTTTGTTTCATTGTTTGTTAAAAACCCAAGGTTTCCAGGAATAAGAATAAAGCTTCCTACATTAGAAAAAGAAGCAAAATAAAAATTATGCAGAGGAATCTTTTTCTCAAAAATGTTTTATTAGTGAATCACCGTGGGGTACAGTTACAGACTTATAAACTTTCGTGCTTGCGTTTCAGTCATACAATGGTCAAGTACCCATCCTTCCACCAGTGCCCATTTTCCATCACCAATGGTCTCAGCATCCCTCCCACCACCCCTACCCCATCCCCCCACCCCATGCCACCTCTGTGGCAGGGCATTCCCTTTTGCTTTATCTCTCCTTTCGGGTGTTATGGTTTGCAGTAGAGATATTAAGTGACTATCACGTTCGGTCTATAGTCTACTTTCAGTCTGCATCTCCCATCCAGGCGAGCCCTCATAGCACCCTTTACTTGGTGGCCCCTTCTCTATCTGAGCTGCGTTTCCCCCCAGCATTTGAGGCCAGCTTCTAAGCTATGGAACTAGTCCTCCTGGAACTTGTCTCTACTGTCCTTGGGTATTAGTATCTTATTCTATTACTTTATATTCCACAAATGAGTGCAATCTTTCTATGTCTGTCCCTCTCTTTCTGACTTATTTCACTTAACGTGATACTTTCCATATTGATCCACCTATACACAAATTTCATGACTTCATCTTTTGTAACCGCTGCATAGTATTCCATTGTGTAGGTGTACCAAAGTTTTTTTTAACCTGTCATCTGTTCTCGGGCACTCAGATTTTTTCCAGATTCCGGCTGTTATAAACAGTGCTACAATAAACATATAAGTGCAGGTGTAATTTCTAATATACTTTTTTTTGCATCTCTGGGATATGTTCTCTTTTGGAAAATGTTCTGGGTGTACTAGAAAAAGATGTGTATTCTTTCTTTCTGGGATGCAAAACCCTGTATAGATCAATTAGCCCTCTCTCTTCTATCTCTTCCTTCAAAGACAGTGTTTCCTTGCTGAGTTTTAATCTTGTTGATCTATCTAGAGGTGATAGAGCAGTATTGAAATCTCCAACTACTATTGTGTTACTAGCGTTGTCCTTGTTAAAATATGTTAGCAGTTGTTATATAGAGGAAACTTATAGAAGGCAGAAGTCAGAATTTTCTCCTCCCAAATAAAATTTTCTTGGTTCTAACATTCAAGGTTACTGATAAGATGTTACTGTTGAAGTACTTAGAATACTACCTTGAAATCAATGAATATGTAAATTGTAAGATAAATACTTGTGGAATAATATTTATAAAGTAAAAAGTTGATAGAAATTTTTAAAGGAACAAGGTAAAATAACAAGGATAATTCTCAGAAAATGCAGTAAGAACAAAGGTGAGAATGCAGGATATTTAAAAGAGAAATAAAGAATATTCTACATGTGACTAAGCTAAAAAATAAAGCAAAAGTGGTATAAAAGAAATGATAGAAGATGAAATGCAAAAAGAAAAACATTCAAAGACAGGCATATTCAGTTTAAAGGTCTTATACCAGTTCCAGTAATAAAAAATGACTCATACTAGGGAAATTCATAAGGAAAATCACAGAACACAGAAAAAAAAATCCTTGAACACAAATAAAGTTATTTTTGGTATACAGCTGATGAAGGTTTCATTGCCAGGACCCTATACATTTCCTGAACCCTGCTAGAAGTGTAGGAGTGATCCCTGAGCACAGAGCCAGGAGCAAACCTGAACACTGACAGGTGGAACCCAAAATATACAACAAATCATTTTAAAAATCCTAAAGGAAAAATAGTCGATCTGTCATCTATTTTTCTTCTATGTATCTTTCATTTCTATTTAGATAAACTTTATGAAAATATAGCAGGATGCAGAGTTATTTACAGGTCTGTCTTCCATGCGGCATTTTTAAATTAATGCACTTTTAACTAGAAAATTTGCTCGAGCGGGCCCAGTAACGTCTCCATTGGAGACTTTGTTGTTACTGTGTCTGGCATATCGAATACTCTCGGTAGCTTGCCGGGCTCTCCGAGAGGGGCGGAGGAATGAGGAGAGAGAGAGAAAGAGAGAGAGACAAACCACATAAAATATGCCCATGCAACATTTTAAAGCTATTAAAGGCAGATACTTTCCAGAAAAATGAGGAGGAACTCAAGAAAGAGAAAAAAAGTAGAATCTAGGAGATCACATGCTTAGCATAGGATATTATTGAAAAGGAATGCTAAAACAAAATCTGTACATTAGAATTAAAGACCACCAGTCTTACCTGAAACAGAGGAATGAAGGCTTTCTTGATTAAGAGTTCTGGAAAATAAAAGTAGATCTAACTAAATTTATGAAATTATGGGTAATGTTAGAGATAAAACAATTTATTAAAATATTTTTGTGGAAAATATGTTAGTCAACTTTTAGTAGCAAATAATAGAGCTATCTAAAATGAAATGAGGTGCTGATAATATTTTTTCAGCACAGTGAATATCATTGTTTACATAATATTAATCAATTTAGTTAAGTAAAATGACTTTTAACTATATTTAAAGAATAGGGGCAGGAAAGTGGAGGTATCAGAGCTAAATAAGCACATTATAAGTGGAAATAAGTCAAGTCCAAAATACTGGTAAATATGGGTACAGAAATAGAAGCACATGTATCAGAAATTTTTAGTTGTCATTCAATAGCTTCTCTCACTTTCTTCAAGAAAAAAGACTTGGCACTTAGTTGACCCATGCAAGTGCTATGTTTCTAACATAACTTGTAATGGGATAAAGTTTTTGCTAATGTGATGCAGGCATACATTTTAAGAACTAACTGGTGATAGAGCAAAACAGGGCACTTGCCTAGCATATAGTTGATTAGAGTTTGATCCACCTCATGTGGTCTCCCTAGCATTGCCAGAAGTGATCACTGAGTTTAGAACAAAGAGTAAGCCCTGAGAACTGCTGGATGAAACTCCCAAACAAAAACAAACAAAAGAAAAGGCATCCTAGAATTTCCCTTAAGGAACAGCATCTGATATGTCCTAAAATCTTTGGCTTTTCCTCTGCCTGACACTTGGACTTTGCCTCATACTATGTGGATAAAGGCCATATTGAGAGTATTGTATAATGTAAACTATAAAAAACTGTTTTATATTGCAAATCTAACACTAATCAACATATTCTAAGAAATGTAAACTTGTATCCTTAAAAACAAATTGAAAGGTTATAATGATGCACAAATGAGAGGAAGAATTCGAAGTTCCGACCTCTGTCAATGCTCAAGAACCAGGGATGCTGTCTCATTTGCCAAGACATCAAAAATCAGATGGGCTGAACACATAATGAGATTTGAAGACTGCTAGACTAAAGCCATTACCAACTGGATTCCACGGGACGTCAAAAAATCGCGTGGACAAGACTACAGCAAGCACCATCCTCAATGGGGAAAAACTGAGAGGCTTCCCTCTAAGATCAGGGATGAGACAAGGATGCCCACTCTCTCCACTGCTATTCAATATAGTACTGGAAGTACTTGCAATAGAGAGTAGGCAAGAAAAAGATATTAAGGGCATTCAGGTAGGAAAGGAAGAAATCAAGCTCTCACTATTCGCAGATGATATACTATATTTAGAGAACCCTAAAGCCTCCACCAAGAAACTCCTAGAAACAATAAACTTGTATAGTAAAGTGGCAAGCTATAAAATCAATATCCAAAAGTCCATGGCTTTCCTATACGCAAACAGTGAGAGAGAAGAAAGCAACATGAAAAAAACAATCCTGTTCACAATTGTGCCCCAGAAAATCAAGTACCTAGGAATCAGCTTAACTAAGGAAGTAAAGGACCTGTACAAAGAAAACTACAAAATGCTACTTCAGGAAATAAAAGAGGACATGAGAAAATGGAAAGATATCCCCTGCTCATGGGTCGGGAGAGTTAACATTGTCAAAATGGCAATACTTCACAAAGCATTGTACAAATTCAATGAGATCCCTATTATGATACCCATGACATTCTTCAAAGAAATAGAGAAAACATTCCTGAAATTTATGTGGAACAATAAGCCCCCACGAATAGCTAAAGCAATCCTTGGGGAAAAGAAAATGGGAGGAATCAACCTCCCTAACTTCAAACTCTACTACAAAGCAGTAATAATTAAAACAGTATGATACTGGAACAAAGGCAGAGCTGTAGACCAATGGAACAGGGTTGAATATACTGACATCTCCCCTCAAGCATATGATCATCTAATCTTTGATAAGGGGCAAGAAAAGTGAAGTGGAGCAAGGAAAGCCTCTTTGACAAACTGTGCTGGCAAAACTGGACGGCTACATGCAAAAAAGTGGGCTCAGATCTCTGCCTAACGCCATGTACAAAAGTAAGATCAAAATGGATTAAAGACCTCAACATCAGACTGGAATCCATAAAGTACATTGAAGACAAAGTTGGCAAAACCCTCCATGATATTGAAGCTAATGGTATCTTCAAAGATGTCACGCCATTGGCCAAGCAAGTGAAAACAGAGATAGATAAATAGGACTATCTTAAACTAAGAAGCTTCTGCACCTCAAAAGAAACAGTGACCAAAATTCAAAGATGGTCTTCAGAATGGGAAAGGATATTCACCAAATATAGATCCGACAAGCAGTTGATATTAAGGATATACAAAGTATTGGTTGAACTCCACAAGAAGAAAACATCCAACCCCATCAAAAAATGGGGAGACGAAATGAACAGAAACTTTCTCAAGAAGAAATCTGAATGGCTAAAAGGCACATGAGAAAATGCTCTACATCATTAATCATCAGGGAGATGCAGATCAAAACAACAATGAGATATCATTTCACACCACAGAAACTGGCCCATATCCAAAAGAACAAAAGAAATCGGTGCTGGTGCGGATGTGGCAAGAAAGGAACCCTCCTTCACTCCTGGTGGGAATGCCGATTGGTTCAGCCCTTCTGGAAAACAGTATGGACGATCCTCAAAAAATTTGAAATTGAGTTCCCATTTGACCCAGTAATACCACTCCTGGGAATACATCCCAGAGAGGCAAAAAGGTATAGTCGGAGTGACATCTGCACTTGTTTGTTCATTGCCGCACTGTTTACAATAGCCAGAATCTGGAAAAAACCTGAGTGCCCGAGAACAGATGACTGGTTAAAGAAACTTTGGTACATCTACACAATGGAGTACTATGTAGCTGTTAGAAAAGATGAAGTCATGAAATTTACATACAAGTGGTACTACATGGAAAGTATCATGTTAAGCGAAATGAGTCAGAAAGAGAGGAATAGACATAGAAAGATTGCATTTATCTGGGGAACATAAAGTAACAAGATAGAAGACTAACACCCAAGAGTGGACGACATTAGTACCAGGAGTTTTGCTCCATGGCTTGGAGGCCAGCCACACACTCTAGGGGGGAAAGGGAGCTCAGATAGAGAAAGGAGCACCAAATAAAGGATGTTGGGAGGATCCTTCCAGGATGGGAGAAGCATGCTGAAAGTAGACTATGGACCAAACATGATTGCTACTCAATGCCTCTTTTGCAAACCACAGCACTCAAAAGGAGAGAGAGAAGGAAAGGGAATACCCTGCCACAGAGGCAGGATGGGATGGGGGGATGGGGGTGGGAGGGATACTGGGACCCGTGGTGGTGGAAAATGGGCACTGGTGGAGGGATGGGTGTTTGATCATTGTACAATTGAAACCCAAGCACAAAACAACTGTACCTCATGGTGTTTCACTAACTAAAATTTTTAAAAAAGTGTGAATGATGGAGAATGGGCTCTGTGGAGGGATGGGTACTGGATCATTGCATAACTGAAACCCAAGCACAAAAATTTGTAAGTCTGCAACTGTACCTCATGGTGTTTCACTAATAAAATTTTTAAAAAAATTGTGTGGTCGCCCACCTACAAGATGGTCAGACCTCTTCGTCAAGACCCTGAATGATCAGTTTGAGGCTTTTTGTGTTCCTAGAACGAGTAGATGCCATTGGGCTATGCTAGCACTCAACAGGGATGAATGGAGACATTACTGGTGCCCGCTCGAGCAAATTGATGAGTAATGGGATATCAAGTGATCAAGTGATAATGATGCACACCTGATATTTATATAATATTCCAGAATAATATAATAATGCAGAATTCAAGAAAAAGTTGTATTAATAAAAATGTTTGACTCTGGGGTCAAACAAATGAAACTAGATGGGGAAAAAGCAAGGAACTAGCTTCTATTATAAATTTTAGTAACATAGGTTGGTATTTTTTAACTCTAAAATTGAATATTAGCCATTTTATATAATTAAAATCTGACAAAGGTATTTATGTGATTAAAATATTTATAATTTCATATAGAATATGTGTCTAGGTAGGTAGGAATAAAATGTCATGCATTATGAATAGAGTTTTTAGTTGAATATATAATCAGATTGTAATTTTTTGTTTTAGATTTTGGTCTGGGGACCACACCCAGAGGTGCTCATGGCTTGTTTGTGTCTCTGCACTTAGGGATGACTCCTGGTGAGTTTAAAGGACCATAAAGGGTGATGAGGATAAAATTCGTGTTGTCAGTGTGCAAGGCAGGTGCTCTACCTGCTGTGCTGTTGCTCCCATCCCCACATTATTTTGGATTAACTCCTACAATAATTGGAATCAAATTAAAGGGGGATAAATTTATAACTATATGAACAATAATAAAATATATTTTATAGTAATCCAATTACAGCTAGTGATGACTAAACAATGGCTACAGCAGAGAGGGTCAGGTAAAACACATTAGAGCAGATAGAGTTGCATTATTAAACACAAGAGGAGAGTGAAAGATAAAGGAGTCAATGAAGTGGTTAAGGCACTGCCTCTGGAGCCCTTCTCTCTGAGTTTGTTGCGCCATATTTGAATTTTACAAAGTTTTCTAATAATGTTCTTTGTTTCTCAACTATGAAACAGTATAATTTCTTATTAGATCTGTGAAGAGCATTGTATACAAGAACACATCAGAAAAAACTAGCCAATTTGCTAAAGCAAAATAAATACTGAGTAAAAATTAGCTAGTCTTCCTGAGATGGCTTGATGCATTTGTAGTTAGGAATCAGAGAAGACTCAGACTGGGGAGTGAAAAGATCAATTCTCTTTTGCTCTCTTTGAGAATGTGCAGTTTGAGGTGCCGACTTGTGATTGTCTAAGAGGATTCATAGGAGAGAAGACAGACCATTTAGACTTTTTTGTGTATAGATAATTGTTACAGGTGGAATTTGACCTATGGGTATGAAATAGTTCTATATTGAGAAATAATGTGTAAAATGATAATAGTGGAGGTGATGGGTCTTATGCATATACAGAATTGTTAAGTATATCTCTGCATTAAATACTATTTTAACTGATGTTATAATTTACCTAATAACTAATTAAACAGTGTTTTGTTTTTATAAAAATAATAAAACTAATGTCATTATTAAACTAATGACAAATAAAACTGATAGTTCTTTAAGTAATAAAAATAGGAAAACTTTAAAAAGTGCAAAAAAATCTCATAGCCAAAATTGTAGGTGCATTTGAGGTTGTTTCTTTGTTGGCTCACTTCAAGGACAATGACAAGTTTCCAGGTGTCATGGGACAGGTGACAGGTTAATAGCTAGAGTGTATCCAGTATTTTGTTCCAGATTCTGCTCTCAGTGCTTTACAGGAAATAACCAAGTTCTCATGAAAGCACATGTCACCGTGGGGCATAAAGAAATGTGGGAGATGAAGAATAGGAAGTTTAAGTGACTTGTCCAAGGACACAGTTAATGAAAATGGAATGAGCACATTTTCTACAGTGTGTGCTCCCAACCTCTAGTCTTACCTAAGGAGAGTTGTTGAGTAAAGCAGACGAAAGTGTGTGTGTGTGTGGGGGGGGGCGTGGGGGGGTGGCAGGGTGAGTTGAGGGGAGGGAATAGAGTAAATTAAACCAGTAAAATTAAAAATGAGATATCAGTTCCAGAATGTAACACAAGGTAGAGAACTTTTCTTGCATGTGTGAATTCCTGGTTTGAATTATTGGCACCATTGAAATAAAGAGAGAAATTTGTTTCATTTATTTAGAAAGAGAGATGATGGGGAATATATAAAAGTAACAATTTTCAAGGAGTGTTTTAGCTACTCAAACAGGACAAAGTTGATAAATATCCCCAATAGCTTTAGTACCCAAGAGTCTAATGCTAACTTTGGTATCCCAAGGTGCGGAGGAGTAGAGGTTAGAGAATTCCACAAACCTGAACAGAGCAGACTGAATTCCTTGGTGTGAGTCACTTTTTCTAAATGTTTGTCTGGGAATGAAAGGGTTGGGAGATATTTACATATGAAAAGAAATAAATCTTAAGAATGAAAGAAAGAGAAATGCAGGAGAAAATGTACACATGGGAGAACAGAGTCCCCAAGGATCCCTTTCTTGTTCTTTTCTTTTGCCTTCTCAGATACATGAGATTTGTAAATCCCAAAAGATAAATTTCTACTTTTGCCACTAACCTAAGATCTGTTTGAAAGCCCCTCATTGGAGTTTGTTTCACCTTGCTCTCATATGTTGTATTATAATAAATAATGACTTAAGCAAAGGAATATGGAGAGAGAAGTCAAATTGAAATGTCAAACATCTAGGGATGATTCTCACTACCCACTGTAGCACTGTCCTCCTGTTGTTCATCCATTTGCTCTAGCGGGCACCAGTAATGTCTCCACTGTGAGAGTTGTTGTTACTGTTTTTGACATATCAAATACGCCACAGGGAGCTTGCCAGATTCTGCAGTGTGGGCAGGATACTCTCGGTAGCTTGCCGGGGTCTCAGAATCGAACCTGGGTCAGTCATATGCAAGGCAAACAACCTACCCACTGTGTTATCATGAATTCAAACTCTCACTACCCAAATAGAAAGAACTTTTTCTTTTAGCTTGTCCTGTTTAATAGGACACTTTTAGGTAGAATAGGAAAGTGTTGTGCCTCACAGTGAGTTTTCAATTTTACTCTTTTTTTTCTTTTTGCTTTTTGGGTCACATCTAGCAATGTACAGAGGTTACTCTGGATCTGGACTCAGGAATTACTCCTGGCAGTGCTCAGGGGACCATAGGGGATGCTGGGAATCAAACCAGTGTTGGCCGCTTGCAAGGCAAAAAGCCCTGTGCTATTGCTCCAGCCCTGAGTTTTCTATTTTAATTCTTCCCAAAATGGCAATTGAATGATTTAGTTTGTCTCTTAGGTAACAGGTTTGTGTGTATATGCGTGTGTGTATGTGTATACAAGAGATTGAGAACTGAGTTTAAAGTTTTATATAATTAAAGAGCTGTTTTTTTTAATTTTCATGTAAACAACCATCAGAAGAATTAATTGTATATGATCTCAGAATGTGACAAAAGATATTTTTTAACAAGCAGCAAATGCATACAAGACAGAGAAGGTGCCACTTAGGCTGGGCTACGCTCTTGCAGCAGTCACTATAAATAGAATCAGACCACACAAAAAAACCAATGTGCCCTTATGTCTCAGTATCTGATTGATCCCAGGAAGGGAACTGTGATTAAAGCTGATGACAAGTACTGGATAATTATTTTTTAATTTATTCTGAATTGGATATCAATTGCATATGCTGCTTGACATTCTAGGAAAATATCACTTACATATACCACTTTGAGAAATCTGATGAAAAACTCCATAAATATGACCTTCACAATTAATAAGCATGTGTCCTTCCATGTAAAAATATAGTGATCTGTGTCCCTTGTATGGATTCTGATTCATTTTTTAAGCACTGTGCTATGTATTTTTAAAACACTGAAGATTTAAATTGTAATTCTTTGTCATAGATGCTAATATCATCTAATGAGCAGAAGAGAAATTTGAGACTCAACTCAGTGTCTTTCTTTCATATAAGATATGGCATGTAGAATTTAAATCTGGAGTTGAGAGAACAGTATTTCTAGTAGTTTGGAAATTAAAAAAAGTATTTGGGGAGAGAACATATGAAATATGAAAAAATATCTAATTTAGCATTCTTGTCGTTTGTTAAAAGTGTATCCTTAGTCTGAGTTTTTCTAGCTGAAAAATGAAGCCAGGTTCTATCTTCTGATTTGTATTTCCAGCCATACATTTGTACATAAAATAACTAAAACCTACCTTCCTGAATCCATCATTTTATGAAACTTGTTAATTGCTCAAAAGTTTGTGAGCTAATATTTGTTTTCTTTTTTCTTTTCTTTTTTTTTTGTACCAGAAGCCTATAGTTTTATCTCAATAATAGTGGTATATTCAAGTTACTATTTTATTTGTTTGTTTCTAATTAAGAATTGACTTATTGATTATTCATTAATGATTCTTTGCTGAATCAATTATTACTGTGATGTTGTGAGTGGTGACTTTCTAAGATCTTCCACAGGATATAACTTTTTACCTCTATTATATACTTTTCAAATTATTTATTTATGTTTAGTTGGACTCAATTTTATTTAATAAGAAGATATTTCTATAAGTATAATAAAGATCATATGAGAAATATGCTAATTAAATTGATGGAGGGTATCACTTCACTATATGTGATTATACATACTTATGCATAATTATTATAAAATATAACTTAAGTATCTTATAATGATAAAAAGTGATAAAAAGTACTTGTATCATAGAATTTGATGTAATATAAGCACAGCCGTAGGGCGTTTGCCATGCACGTGGCCCACATGGCCAACCTGAGTTAGATTCCTCCGCCCCCTTGGAGAGTGCGGCAAGCTACCAGAGTATCTAGCACGCAGGGTAAAGCCTGACCAGCTCCCCGTGATGTATTTGATATGCCAAACACAGTAACCACAAGTCTCACAATGGAGACATTACTGGGTCCGCTGGAGCAAATTGATGAACAATGGGAGGACAGTGCAGACAGTCTGCAGATAAGAATTAAAGAAAAGTTCTTTATCAAAATATTATAAACAGAATTCACACACTTTTGAATCATGGTGCCTTCATAAATTGTGCACAACTTCTCAGTCAGTCAACTAGTATAAAGTTGATGATATCAATAGGTTAATTTTGCTGCTTCTAATTATTATTGATTCATTTATGTCTTGGAAAAATTGTACTATTTCAAATTATGTCTTTGTCAAAAAATTGATTTCTTGGAATTTCATAAGAGGAACTTGGAAGACCTGAGGAGAGTTTACTTTGAAAGATATTCATATGTAAATTCTCCCTTAAGGTCACTCCCAGGAAACTAAGAAGGCAGATTTGAATCTGCATGCTTTTGTTTTACTGTTCCTTTTTTTTGAAATCTCTTTAACTGATCTTTCTTCCCCATGTCCCCTAATTTTCCTGTTTCCTCTTCTCATGAGATTAACTATTTGCCAAAAGCATATTTGGAGGTTGCAGATTGTTTCCTTCTCTTTGTAGCTTAGTCTAGTAAGTTATTTTTGTTTAGGTTCCCCGATAGGTCAATTTGTGAAATATCACCTTGTCATTCTCTCTTGGAAACCTTCCATAGTAGTTTCACAGTTGAGTCTCAGTTTCATTTATAGAACTCTAAACTTAGATCCCAAAGTAAAATTGGGGATAAAAATGCTAACCTATGGATTATCATTCTTCTCACGATGTGATGTCATTGAATAAGGTTGACTTGAAAAGTTTTGCTTGATAGTGCACTCACTAAACTCTATTTACAATTGTTTAGAAGACAAAGGATAAGAAGTTGAATGTCTGTGAAACACCCAAACAAAAATTATGGGGTTGAGGGAAGAAGCGTGGAGATTAGTATCGGAAGAATTTCCAATTTAGTTAAGATTATGGAACATATATATATATGTATATATATGTATATATGTTTATATACATATTCTATCTTATACACACGCACACACATATATATGTGTGTGTATGTAAGTGTGAGTGTGTGTGTGTGTGTGTGTGTGTGTATAAAGTCTTTAACTAGCCACATTCTAGCTAAGGAAAACTGAGATTAGGAGTGAAGAATGGGGTTTACAGGTGAGGTTCAAAAAAAGTCTAAGCTCTCCATTCAGCATGTTATTTAGGACTTGTGTTAGTTTTAGGCTGCACCCAAATAAGGAATTTGGTTGCTTGGGGAAGTTTCCACGGAGGTATTAAAAATATTAATTTTTTGTATTATTTTTAGAAAATAGTCTTGAATTCATAGAGGGAGTTTTACTTGAGAATGTATTTGATATTTTCTATGATGTGAGCAACGCTTGTGAGGAACTTTACCATAAAATGAACTTAAGAAACACTCATTCTTGATCATATTTAGCAACTTTTAATGGAAACAGAGTTTTTATTTGTTTGCTTTTAATTTCAAATGACAATAGGCTCAGTTATCTAAAATGATTATGATAGTGGAAACAGTGCTCTATAGTAAGTTCATTTTGATTTGATAGAGGGATGATGCAAAAGCTTAACTATCTCTTTGCTGCTTAGACTAGTAAAGCAGAATCTCTAAGTGCTATAACTTCTGTTCCTTCCACACTGATACAAAAAACCCCATGCCCAACCCCACAAAAAATGTCAAACTGTTGTAATTGAGTTGTGCTACTCCATCTGTGGGTACATCATAGCTCTTCAGTTCTATAAAACTAGCAGGGCTCAGTGATTGCATATCATCTCGGCAACAAAGGGATTCAAAATGAGGATGATGAATCTACCCAATCAAAGGTGTATTGTTCATCCTTATTTTAATGAGTAGACCTTTGCATGTATACTATTACCATTGCTCATTTTCCTTTATAAGAATAAAAGTGTTTACTCATGATTGTTGAGTCAGGTTAGTAGGATACAGTTTTATATTATCATAGATCTATTTTTTACTCATTTTTATGATCATTTGATAGCTAATTTCAGTTTAGAAGTTGGTTGATGACAATGATTAATAAAAATTTGCAAATACTAAATGCAATGGAAGAAATATGAAAGTTATGTTTTCTATTGTCAAATACGTTGTTTGTAATCTAGGATGATATTTACCATGCTGCCTTATTTTCCATTCTTCCCCAAAGAGAACAGCAGTTAGGTTGTAAATGAAGGGAAAACTTCTCTAATAATGTCAATAGTTTTAATTAAGTCAGTTTGCTAAGTAGAACATATTTGAGAATTGCTTTTTGTGGGGGATTGATTACAAGAAGTCTCACAGAAACCTTTTGGGTGATGATAATGCCTTCTCTGTTTATTATGGATAATAAACATGGATGGATAAATAAATGAATACATTTGTCAAAGAGTAAGAAATTGCATATTTATTTTTTATATTTTTTCATTTTTTTATGATTTTATTTATTGAATCATTGTGAGAGCAGTTACAGACTTTCGGGTTTAAGTCTTGGTCAAACAATGAAACACCTGTACCTTCAAAAGTGCCCATTCTCCACCACCAAAAACCCCGGTATAACCCCATCCCATGGGCTGGAGCGATAGCACAGCGGGTAGGGCGTTCGCCTTACACGCGGCCAACATGGCCGACCGGAGTTCGATTCCTCCGCCCCTCTCGGAGAGCCCGGCAAGCTACCGAGAGTATTGGATATGCCAGACACAGTAACAACAAAGTCTCCAATGGAGACGTTACTGGGCCCGCTCGAGCAAATCGACGATCAACGGGAGGGGCCTTTAACCCCATCCCATGCCCCGCCCCCACCTGTGGGGCAGATGATTTCCACATTAATCTCTCTCTACTTTGATTACATTCAATATTTTGAAACCAGACCCACTATTATTATTTGGGACTTTACCCCAATACCTGGATCTGCCAAAAAGGCAACAGTAGACAATTTGTGTTCAATTGCTTGATATGAATAACATATGATGTCACGTGACTGCAGTAGTAGTAGATTTTGAAATTCTGAAATTTTAACAATTAAACCTGGAGGGATTTCTGCCAAAACCTACTGGTTTCCAAGATTTGTTCCTGAGTCTCTGGGATCATGGCCGTTTAGCGGCTTGATCAGAGACAGAGAGTCTGTTCGTGTGTGATGACTTGGGGCCTCTTAGAACAGGGAGGAAAGGGCCGACTCCACCCCCATCCCTTGAGACCCCACATGTCTCATCAGTGACAGCCAAATCTGACTGTCCAATGGCCTCTGGAGGATGGCAGCCACCAAGCTGCCAGGGGGGAGCAGGAGTCGGGACAGCACCCTTCCCCCCCTGGGGTGGCCCGGCGACAGTAACCTACTGCAGAGTCCGGATGCATTTCTGCCAAAAGCCACTGGGTTTTGAGATTTGTTTCTGAGTCTCTGGGATCATGGCCATTAAGCAGCTTGATCAGGAGCCAGAGAGTTGGTTCGTGGGTGGTGACTCGGGGTCTCCTTGGGATGGGAAGGAAAGGGCTAGCTCCACACTCTTCCCATGAGACCCCATGTCATTCTGGGCCCAAACCTGACTGTCCAGTAGCCTCTGGAAGATGGTGGCCACTGGATCGCCAATGGGGAGCAAGCGGAGGGATAGACAGACCTGTAAATAACTCTGCATCCTGCTATACTTTCATAAAGTTTATCCGAATAGAGATGAAAGATACATAGAAGAAAAATAGATGATAGATCGACTACTTTTCCTTTAGGATTTTTAAAATGACTTGTTGTATATTTTGGGTCCCGCCTGGCAGTGTTCAGGTTTGCTCCTGGCTCTGTGCTCAGGGATCACTCCTAGACTTCTAGCTGGCAAAAGGCACAGAAGCAATTTTGTGGTATCTGGATGTCTGAAGGTGCCATCAGGCTGCTGATGCACTCGCCTCACAGGTACAGATTGACCTGCTGGCGGCACCATACCTCCTGAAATTGCATATTTAAAGTACATGGATTTATACATATTTTTAACTTTGATTTATTTAAAAAATAAATGATTATTATTATTCTAGTTTATTGTGACTATTATTGTAAACACCAAACATAAATAAGAATGTTCTTAAAACTATATGGACAGTAAATTAATAGAAATGAAAAGATGTATACTGATGCTAGATGCCTTTAAAAATAATGGAAAGACAACTATAGTAACAGAAATACCTTAATTTTTTCCTGTACATTTGGAACAAACAGTTGATAGCAAACATATTGTTTAGAAAAGAGTTATTCTCACACCAACTTGCTAATGTATAAATTGATACTATATGCCTGAAGGGTAGTTGCAATAGTTTTTGAACCAATGATTCTACATTAGAAGAATTTTGTATGCATGCAAATGTATGCAGATATAATTGCATGTATGAAAATAATATGTATAATGTAGAATTATTAATAATTATAGATGAATTTTCAAATGTCAAAAAACTAACCAAATGAGTCACGCTACTATTATGCAATAAAATAGTACAAAACTGTACAAAAGAAAAGATCTCTATGTTTTGATCTACAACAGCAATTAAGTGTAAAAACAAGCTACGTTTTTTTGAGGAAGACAGAATAGATGTAATTCTTTTAATTCTTTTAAATCTTTATTAAGGTGCTCTGATTTACAGTACCATTAATGATGGTTTTATGGATTCATCATACAACACACTCCATTACCTGAGTACTCATCTCCCTCCACCAAGATCCCAAAAACCCCTCCCTTTCAACCCTGCCTCCCCACCTGCAAACTTTTGTTCTTTGGACAAATTCTTTAGTTCTGTTGCTTTGACCCTTTTTTGCTCTCTTACTGTATCTCTTTAAAGCACACACATGAGAGAGATCATTATGTAACTATCTCTTCCCTTTTGGCTGACTTCATGCAGCATGATACCTTCTGGTTTCATCCATATTATGGCAAATGACATGATTTTTCTTTTCTTACAGCTGCATAGTATCACACATATATGTATCTATATACACAGAAATATATAGTATAAATATGTGCATATATGTTATATCATTGTATATATAAACCACAACTGCTTGATTTATTCATCTGAGTTGAGCATATAAACAATCTATGGTTGTTTTTACTTCTGCCTCTTGTATTATTTGCTATGGTGAACATAGCTATGCATAAATCCCTTTGAATTAAAGTTTTTGTGTTTTGGGGGTAGATGCCAAAAAGTGGTATTGCTAGGTCATTTTTGGAGTTCCAATCTTACTTTGATGAAGGATCTTCATATTGTTTTCAAAAGGAATGGACTCAGAAGACATTCCCATAGTAATGATTGAAGGTTCCTTTTCACCACAACCCGCCAACATGGGCTATTTCCAGACTTTTTGATTTATGCCATTTTCATTGGTGTGAGACAATAAGAATAAATGTAATTTTACTGCTAATGCAGGATTATATTTGTAAATAAACACACAAAAATACAAGACAGAAAGATTGAAGGGCTGCAGAAATAGTACAGTAGTCAGGATGCTTGCCTTGTGTGCAGCTGACCTGGGTTCAACCCAAGTCTCATAAGGTCCCTGGAGACCTTTCAGTAGTGAATCCTGATTTCACAGTCAGAAGTAAGTCCTTAGCACTGCTATATGCTGCCCTAAACAAAACAAGATCGTCTCAACCCTCACCCACATGCCTTACCAAAACCCAAAAAAGATGCAAAGACGGAGTGAAAGCTCAGAAGACCAAGAATCCCGAGACCTGAGAAACACAAAGGGGTGAGTTCTCTGGGTTATTTATTATTTCATATATTCTGGACTCTTTGCTTAAAAGCTAGTAGAGGCTAGAGTAATATATAGTATAGTGGGCAGGACACTTGTCTTGCCTGTGGCAGACCTGGGTACAATCTCTGGTACCCCAAATGCTCCCCTGAGCCCTGCCAGTGGTAACCCCTGAGCACTGTTAGATGTGGATTCAAAACAAAATAAAACAAATCAAAACAAACAAACAAAAACAAAAAGCTTGCTATTGCTATCTGGAAATACCCATGAAAACAAGCAAAATGCCTCAAACAAAACTTGTTCTTCCTAGGAAATTTGTAGCACTGTCACTGTAACGATAGCACAGTGGTAGGGCATTTGCCTTGTGCACAGCCAGCCCTGCCGAGCCAGGTTTGATTCCTTCGCCCCTCTCAGAGAGCCTGGCAAGCTACCGAGAGTATCTCACCTGCACGGCAAAGCCTGGCAAGCTACCCGTGATGTATTGAATATGCCAAACACAGTAACAACAAGTCTCAAAAAATGGAGCCGTTACTGGGTTCGCTCGAGCAAATCTATGAACAGTGGGAGGACAGTGTTTGTGTTTCAGTGTTTGTCACTGTCCTATAGCACTGTCCTCCTGTTGTTCATTGATTTGCTCGAGTGGGCACCAGTAATGTCTCCATTGTGAGATTTGTTTTATTGTTTTTGGCATAGCAAATACGCCACAGGGGAGCTTGCCAGGCTCTGCTGTTAAGGTGGGATACTCTCGGTAGCTTGCCAGGCTCTCTGAGGACAGAGGAAACAAACCCCCGTCCACCGTGTGCAGGGCAAACGCCCTGCTGGCTGCTCCAGCGCCACTGCGGGGGCGGGGGGAGGAGGGACTCCAGGGTGGAACGTATGTGTGCAAATATAGAAGTTACACAACTTACTGGGCCTAGTGAAAAATAAAATGCAAATTCCCTTGCTAGGAACGTATTAAAAATCTCAAAATGGCAGTGGAAGATAATGATGAGCCCATTCCTGGACCCTGCAGAGAAGCCTAGATCACACAGCTGTGAAGGGGACCAGAAGGTTTCTTTCGGTCCTGGAGGGGGAGGGCTCAGCAAATAGCTGACAGGATCCTTCTTATCTTTGAGGAAGACACAGTAGAGACAGGACATAATGTAATAAAATAAAGTGGTTGGTGGGGAGAGAACCCAGAGTCAGGAGACGAGGGCATGGAGGAGAGAGGTAGAGACAAGCGATGGGTAGGTTGGAGAAACCTCTCTGTTAGACTCTGAAGGATTGCTAAGGGCAATTAGGCACACGGCAGTCCTCAAGGTTTTCGTCCTTTTGCTTTAAGAGTCCAGTTACTAGAACACTGCGTCTTAGCACTAAATCTTTGGGTTAACACATGACAACCATTTCCCTAAGATTCCATCCCAGTATTCTCTCCCCCCCCTCCACTACCCCCGGTATTATTTCTTAACCAAGGAAAGTGTTTTTATTTTTCTAGAGGTATGCTGGATTGGAAAACTGAAAGTACTGCCTTTAGGATTGGATCAGTTAGCCAATTCTCCTGAACTAAAGGTCAGGCTGGAGCGCAAAAGAAGTGTCTTTTGGTAACCCTCCGTGATTTCCTCCTCTTCTTTCAGAGAGAAAGCATGTAGTGGTTGGAGCAATCAAAAATCACACCTTACCTTTCTTCTACAACTGTTGCCTGTCTTTTTTTTTTCTTTTTGGGTCACATCCGGGGATGCACAGGGGTTATTCCTGGCTCTGTACTCAGGAATTACCCCTGGCAGTGCTCAGGGTACCATATGGAATGCTGGGAATAGAACCCCGGTTGGCCACATGCAAGGCAAATGCCCTACCCACTGTGCTATTGCTCCAGCTCTGTTTTTAAAGTAACTTCTTAGTTTTGCCAAACCTTGTTGAGTTAAAAAAAATGTAAGCTACCAAAACAGAAATCTTTTAAAATGCTAATTATTCCAGTCTAAAACACAGCAAAGACACAAGCAACAACTTCAACCCCTGGGCTTTCATTTTACTCCTCCAACACATCCCATATATGAGGATACTGTTAGGAAATGCTACATAATGCTAAACTTTCACCTATACAGAGATATAAGTTTAACTTAATAAAAATAATTTTCTTTCTGAAAGATATTGTTTGAAGGTAAAAGGCAAGCTATAGGTTGGAACTATATACTTGCATGCTATGTTATTCAACAAAGAACCAATAATTAAAATCACAGAGCTCTTAAAACTAAACAGTAAAAGTAATACAAATATCAATGGACACATAATATGAAATGTTTTTTAGAAAAAGATAAACAAATGGCTAAGTACATGAAAATATGCTCAACATCCTTAGCCATAAGAAAATACAAATTAAAGCTTCAATGAGATGCTGCTACATATCTTTATTAAAATGACTATTATGTAAATTAATGACAATGTCAAGTAAAGCTGAGATTTTGGAGAAACAGGATAGCGAGTATATTATTAAAGGGAATGTATAACAGTATAGACACTAGAAAAATAATGAAACTAAACGTAAAAACTGCCTTTTGAGCCAGTAATTACACCCTGGGCTATTTACCCCAAATAAATGCAAGTTTTTGTTCAAACTAAAACCTATGTATGAATGTTTCACTTACTCACTTAATCACTTAACTTCCCGTTAGTCGTCGATTTGCTCGAGTGGGCGCCAGTAACGTCTCCATCTGTCCCTGTCGCGTGCTAGTGTAGCCCAATGGCATCTGTTTGCTCCGGGAACATGAAGGGCCTCAAACCGATCCTTCATGATCTTGACGAAGAAGTCTGACCATCTGGTAGGTGGGCGGCCACGTGGTCTTTTGACATCCCGTGGAATCCAATCAGTAACAGCTCTAGTCCAGCGGTCGTCTTTAAATCTCATTATGTGACCAGCCCATCTGATTTTCGACACCTTGGCAAATGAGACAGCGTCCCTGATCCTTGATCGTCGACGGATGTCAGAACTCCGGATTCCTTCTCTCACTTGAGTGAAACGTGATATTCCAAGCATAGCTCTTTCTATTCTTCTTTGGGAGACCTGAATGGCGTTCTCATCTTGTTTGCGTAGGGCCCAGGTCTCTGAGGCATATGTTAATGCAGGAAGAACAGTGGAATCAAAGAGATGTGCCCGGAGCCGGAGGTTCTTCGTCCTCTTAGCTATTTCTTCGACGTTCTTGAAGGCGTTCCAAGCCGCTCTCTTCCTCCTGCGCAGCTCGGGTTCCAGGTCATTTGTCATGTTGACCTCTCAACCTAGGTACACATAGCTGTTGCATTCGGAGATGGTCGTTCCATTGAGAGCGAATGGGGCGTCAGGAACAAGGCTGTTTCTCATAAACATTGTCTTCGTAAGATTCAGCTGTAGTCCTACCTTTCCACACTCATGGTCAAAGTTGGCCAGCATTTGTGCCGCTTGGCTGATGTTTGGTGTTATTAAAACAATGTCATCAGCAAAGCGGAGGTGGTGCAGTTGCCGACCATCTATCTTCACTCCCATTCCTTCCCATTCCAGTTGTCGCATGATGTTCTCGAGGGTGGCACTGAAAAGTTTCGGTGAAATGGTATCACCCTGCTGCACCCCTCTCTTGACATCAACGATCACTTCTTTGTAGAATGGTGAGATCCTGGTAGTGAATCCGCAATACAGCTCACGGAGGATCCTGATGTATTGGGCTTGAATGCCCTGATTGGCTAGGGCTTCAATGACCGCTTCCGTCTCAACAGAATCAAAGGCCTTCTTTAAATCAATGAACGTTAAACAGAGCGGCATCTTGAACTCCTGAGAAACCTCGATGAGCTTGGTTATCGTGTGGATATGGTCGATGGTGCTGAATCCTTTGCGAACCCTGCTTGCTCGCATGGTTGTCCTTCATCTAGTGTTCTGCCAATCCTATTCAGGATGACTCGAGTGAACAACTTGTAGATGACAGACAATAGGCAGATCGGGCGATAGTTGCCAATGTCATGGATGTCTCCCTTCTTGAACAGTAGTACGGTCCTGCTGGTTTTCCATTGGGACGGAACCTTGCATTCAGACAGGTAGCGAGTGAAGAGCCGAGCCAGTGTATTGATGAGTACTGACGGCAGGTACTTCAGGTGTTCAGGTCTGACCTTGTCTGGGCCGGGTGCTGTTTGTTTCTTTACCGACGAAATGGCGTGTCGGATTTCGGAAGGGAGAACGTTGGGAACGACATATCCATCCTGTGGAATTTGGTATGTCCGCAAGTGGACATGGCTATCGAGGAGATTTGAGTAGAAGTCATGGATAATCTTCTCCATTGCCGTTCTGGAGGATGTGATGGATCCATCAGGACGTCGGAGGGCAGTCATCTTGGTCTTATAGTTGGCGAAGGACAGGCGGGCGTTACGAATACTTTTCCCCGCTTCTGCCGCATCTACCAGTACTTCTGCTCTTCTCTCTTTGAGGTCTTCCTTGATCGCATCTCTGCACTGCTTTGCGAGCTCAGACGTTAGCTTGCAGTTGCCTGAGGCATGCGCCAAACCACGCTGGCGAATTAGCTCAAGAGTTTTCGAAGATAGGCGTTTTTTTGTGGCTATCTCTCTCTTGGCATTCCTTGCACATTCATGGAGGTGCTGAACCAGTCGATCGTATTCCTCGTCAATGTTGTCAACAATGGCATCTTCCCATGTTGCCGCAATAGTACCAAAGAGTTCCCAGTTGGTGGTCATTCTGGGAGTTCTCTTTTTGAACTTTGCAGCCCTTTCTCCCCGCTCTGTGAAGTAGAATTTTGCATGAAGGAGACGGTGGTACGATCCCGTTTGAAATTTTGGGACAACAGCGACATCAGTCAGGCAAAACCATCGATTGAATATGATGTGGTCTATTTCGTTGTGGAATCGTCCACTTGGAGATTCCCATGTCCATCGTTTAGATTCTGCCTTCTGGAACTGTGAGTTACCATGAATGGTCTTGGTCGACATGATGAACTCAGACAGTCTCTCACCCTGTTCGTTCCATTCTAGGACATGGGTCCCGATGTGAAGTTCTTCAGCTGATCTTCTCGGTCCTATCTTGCCATTAAAATTACCCACAATGATCTTGTAGAAGGTGTGGTCTTCTTTATAGAACTTCTCTAGCTCCATGTAGAACTTCTCGATTTCTCTTTCATCATAATGAGATGTTGGTGCGTAGACAACAAAGATAGAAACTGCCGGCAGTGAGCCACATCTATTCAAATGTAATCGTCCGATTCGAGTTGTTAGGCATTCGAATGAATCAATGCTCTTGGCCAAGTTTGTGTTGACAAGGACACCAACGCCTCCAACACCTCTTTTATTGCATGTTCCGAGGAACAATTTTTCTCCAGTGTAGAAAACGGCATGGTGAGATTCGTGCCTTCTTGTCTCGGTCAGACCAATGATGTCGTACTTGATCATTCGCACTTGTGCCATCAGGTCCTCGATGGATGCAGCTGATGCTAGCGTACGTGCATTGAAAGTACAGACGATCATTTTTGTATGAATGTTTATAGTAGATTTATTCATAATAGGCAAAAGCTCGAAATATCATTTGGATAAAAACATAAATGGGATATCCCAAGAAACAATACTCCAGCAAGAAAAGGAATAAGCTATCAATATGTACAATAGTTTAACAGAAACTTCAGAGATAGTGTTCTGAAGACATCCAGCCCGACAAAAGTTAACAAACTGTCAGGGTTTTTACCTGAACATAGAGTCAGGGGTAATCTCTAAACACCACTGGTTAGGACCCCTGAACCAAAGACATTTTTTAATTGATTTATCATTGGTTATTGACATTAAGTCATTTTAGGGTTTTAGATTCATGCCTTGATACATATTTTAATTGTCAATACTCCTATCACTAAAGTCCTAGTGTACTTTGACCATCCAAATTAAAAAACTCCACTTTTGCAAAATACTATAGATTATTGAGTTTAATCATAGTGTCATACAGGAAAACAGCAGTACTCCCAAATGCACTGATTCTTTTAAATTTGCCTTTGCATAGCACAATTCCCAGATGTTATGCTAATTTTCAAACCAGGTCAGCAGCTACAGTTGAATAACAATAGATGTCAGAATCATTATTACTAGCACAGGTATAATTTTAGATATTGGTAGAAACATAGAAAGATGGGTTTATTTCATTCATTAGTAAGTTGCTTATGGGGAATTATGGCTTAATATCATATATTCAGGGTATAGAGCTAAATTGTTGAATCAGATCTCAACATCTTTATGTTTTGTTTGGTTTTGAGCTAGATTGAAACCCTTATGTGTCTCATTCCAACTCTCAGCTCTGTCATACTTTAGTGGATTAAGTAAGTTAAAGTGCACAATTAGCTACTGAATTTATAAAGCTTATAGTAATAAATATGCTGTTAAACATCAATTTTAGAAGGTTAGAGCTGGAAAGGATTAGATTACCTATTTTTCAACCTGTTATTTTATTATTTTATTTAGGTGTTTGGGGGCCATACCTCAAAGTATTCGGGGCTTACTCTTAGCTCTGTGCTCAGGGATACTCTCCTGGAGGGGCTCAGGGAATCACATGGGATTTCAGAGATTGAACCCTGGTTTCTGCATGCAAGGCACGTGCTTTTCCACCGAACTCTGGCCTATTGTTTTATAGCTAAGTGGATCACGGGTCACGGATCATGGTCCTCCCATTGTTCATCGATTTGCTCGAGCAGGCCCAGTAACGTCTCCATCATGAGACTTGTTATTACTGTGTTTGGCATATCGAATATGTCACAGGTAGCTTGCCAGGCTCTGCTGTGTGGGCGAGATACTCTCGGTAGCTTGCCAGGCTCTCCGAGAGGGGCGGAGGAATCGAACTCGGGTCGGCCATGTTGGCCGCTTGTAAGGCAAACGCCCTACCGCTGTGCTATTGCTAAGAGAGTTTGAACAAATAGTATGACATGGTTTACCATCAGGGAAATGAGGTCTGGGTTAGGCTCCCAGGTAACCAGGGAGGCAAACTGTGACTAAAGTTCATAGAAAACTGTCCTACTGGAGGTTTTAGAATTAAATCTAATATTTGACATCTGGATGGAAATTCTTTGTAAATTCTCCAGCCCTTCTCCCTTGTCTGTACATCTGTTCGTGCTGTGTTAAAGCAGAGCAATGCAAACATATAATTAGCATGTTCACACCTAATATTTATTATTGTGAAAACCTCTGATTTTTCTCTCCCAGCTTAAAAATAGGTATTTGCTTTAGATGCCATGTGAGAACAAACAATCATTGCCACTACGGGTGTAGGTGAAAGCAATTTGCATAGATCTGAAGTTTATAAAGGAACCAGCTTTGGACAGTAACAACTTTCTGCCATCTAGTGGATAATTCAAAGAATAAACCATGTCTTTTATGTTTGAATCAGCCAAAGTTATGGATGGCTTTAAACATCCTGTTGCTAGAAGGGATTGTTTGTTATTGCCTTAGTTTTTAAATGCTTTTATTAAAGTAGGGCTGGAGCAATACCCCAGCGGGTAGGGTGTTTGCCTTGCACGTGACCAACCCGGGTTCAATTCTTCTGGCCCTTTCGGAGAGCCCTGCAAGCTATAGAGAGTATCTCGCCTGCAGAGCAAAGCCTGTCAAGCTACCTGTGACATATTCGGTATGCCAAACACAGTAACAAGTCTCACAATGGAGATGTTACTGGGTCCGAGCAAATCGACAAACAACGGGAGGACAGTTAAGTTATTAAAGTAACATTGCAGTAAAAATATGTTTTTTCAAGATTAGCCTCCATTATTAAATTTTCTAAAAGCCTAACACAATAGGGAATGAAGAAAAATATCTCAAGATAGTCATTCCCACAGCCAACATCACATTCAATGGTGAAAAAACCGACAGACTTCCATCTTAAGATAAGGTACAAGGCAAGGATGTCTGTTTTCTTTGTGTGTGTGTGTGGTTTTTTTTTTTAATAGTATTGCTGGTGGTGGGGGGAGGGGGAGAGGATTCAGGCATATCTTGTGGTGCTCAGCACTTGCTCCTGACTCCGTGCTCAGGGAAGTTGCTGAGATTGAATCTGAGTTGTCCAGATGCAAGACAAGTGCTTAAAACTTTGTACTATCTCTCTAGCAGAATATTTTATTTTTATTATTGATATTTTTATTATTTTCAAGGTAGCTTTAAAAGTCCCTGCCATAGCAATTAGGAAAGGGAAAGAAATAAAAGGGATAAAAGAACCTGGGTGCTTATTTTTAATGGAAAATTGCTATTATTTCCAGTCTTATTGTTGCTAAAAATTGTGAACTCTCCCAAAATCTAAGTTTAAATGCCCACTTTTTTTTTACACTTACAGACTTGTAATATAGATGAATGTGTATATCTTTGACTCTGAATTTTCCATCTTGTATTGCATGTAGATAGCCCAATGTTAAGAAAATGGACTGAAGAGTCAATGTCACTGATTTAAAATTTGGACTGCATTGGTCTGTTGGAATCTTATGAATTTAACTTCTTTGTGCTTCAGTTTTTTAATAATAGTAATGATGATGATGACAATAATAATAATAATAATAACCATTTTTGTTCTCATAGGGCTGCTGGACGGATTAAATCCATGAAAGCACTTAGTATTCAATATAATTATTTTAAACTTAAAAGATTTGTTAGTTTTTGACCTATACATTTACTAATAATGAGGAAGCATTTCAGAAATAGCTTGTATTAAGATTTAATTCAATAAAAAATAAACATATTTAGACTTATATATTCAAAATTAGCACTGTAGCACTGTTCTCCCACTATTTATTGATTTGCTTGAGCAGACCCAGTAACATCAACAGTTACTGTATTTGGCATATAGAATACATCGTGGGTAGCTTGCCATGCTTTGCCGTGTGGGCGAGATAATCTCGGTAGCTTGCTGGGCTCTCCAAGAGGGGCAGAGGAATTGAACCCCGTATGGCCGGCCCGGCCTACCACTGTACTATTCCATAATTTTATTGCCATAATTTTGAGTCAAGTTTCTCATTTAAAAATGAAGAAAAATAATGGATATGTTTTAATGGAAATTAAACTGCACAAGTGGGGATCGTAGGAATTTTATATTTGGGGCTTAAACTGGGTACAACTTAATATAGGGTATGTTGGCGGGATGTCATTCCTGGTGAATCCTTGGCTCAGTTGTGTGGGTCTGATGGTTCATTACTTGGCCTGGTGAAGCCATGCTTGTTGGTTCAGCAGTACTGAGGGCCAACAGGGTTACTCTAGAAGTTCTTGAGGTCCTCCAGGGATACACTCAGTGCAGTTTGGGAAGACAAGGTAATAATTTCTAGAGCATGAAGACATGTACTACAGTCTAGAGCTATCTTCCCAGCTCTTGTATTTATTTATCATTTCCAACAGAATTTATTTATTTTTATTTAATTTTTGACTAGGTATTATGAGTAATAATACTGTTAATAATAGTTTCACATGTATAAAATTTTAACACAATGCAAGCTTTTGCTGACTTTTTGGGATTTTAGAAGTATATTATCATGTCATCTGCAGATATTGCAGATAATAATGATTATTTTATATCTTAATTTCGACTTTTTGGTTGCTTGTGCCTTTGGGCCACTTTTGGTAATCTTTGAGGGCTAATTCAGATTCTGTGCTCTTGTCTCTCCTGGCAGTGCTTGGGGACAATACAGTGCCAGGGATTGAACCTTAAATTTCCTGCATGCAAAGTGAAAACTCCAGTCAAATGAGTCCAAACTTAGAGGGAAAAGTTCTTATATTTTTCCTCATTGTGTATGATATTGGGTGTGGATTTGTCATATATGGTCTTTATCAAGTAATGGTATATTATCTTCTTATTTTTATTATTATTATATTTTTTTGCTTTTTGGGTCACACCTGGCGATGCCACAGGGGTTACTCTTGGCTCTGCACTCAGGAGTTACTCCTGGCGGTGCTCAGGGGACCATATGGGATGCTGGGAATCGAACCCGGGTCGGCCACGTGCAAGACAAACACCCTACCCGCTGTGCTATCTCTCAAGCCCCAAGTAATGGTATATTATCTTTATATCCATCTTGGTGATCTTAAGTGGATGTTGAATATATTCAAGTGCTTCTAGTGTGTCTATTGAGATGAAAATCTTATTTTTGTCATTTTTGCATGGTGTTGATGTGGTTTATCATGATATTGCACTAATTGAATGATACTTATGTTGCTGGAGTAAACCTCAGTTATCTTATTGACCTAATACCATGCACAAAAGTTAGTTCAAAATGAATTTAATTCTAGAATATAAGATCTAAATAAATGCATAGAATACAACAGGATATATTCTTCATGTCATTGGCCTTAGATCTATGTTTGTGTCTTCATTTCCAATAAAACCAAAGGGAAATAAATACAAATAAACAGCAAAAAAATTTTCTTTGAAATTTTGTAGAACTCAGTTTGCTTATATTTTGAAATATTTATTCATCTACATTGATTAAATAAATTGATCTTGTGTTTCCCCAAGACATTCACAGCTTAATCCCCACTGCTGTGTATGGTTCCCTGAGTCTCTTCAGGAATGATCCCTGAGCACAGAACCAGGAATAAGCCCTGCACTCAAGATATGACCCAACCTCTCATGAAAGATAGAAATAAATTTGTGAGGGGTCAGTAAGGTGCTTGCTCATAGCACAGAGTGGTTACTGAGTGCCAAGCCAAGACAGGAGTAAGGCCTCAATTAAACTGATGTTTCAATACCTGGAGTTTTTTTTTCTTCAAACTTAGGTTCTGCCTGGAAATTTGCTAAGTGTAGGTTTTTATTATTCCATACTTAGAGCATTTAATATTTCAGGTATCTGGCAGCAGGAGTGGGAATCCTGGTTAAGGAGCAGGCATGGGCACAGATCAAGAAATATGTTTATTTTTCAGTTGTTTATTTTTCATAATTTCACCTGAAGTAATTATGTGCATAGACTGAATCTGTGTCCAAAGGGAAATGATGCACATTAAGAGAAAAAGAACACTGAAACAGGAGAGCCAAGCTTGTCAAGAAAGGAGGGCGCTTAATAAGGAGGAACAGAGAAATGTTGTGCCCTGGGAGAACTGTGAGAGCCCATGGATGCTGTTTCTGTTTGATAACAGAATTTAAGATGCCTAAAGCTGCACCCACTCAGCAATAGGTTAGGATAAAATTGTGTGCATTTTTGAGAGACACGGAGAATGCGTTTTGCAGTTCAAGCAGAGTAAGCACAATGACATTTCTGTCTGTAAGTTCATGATACATAATTGTACAGATTGACTACAAATTTGGCAGGCATATTATGGAGGATATGGATTAATAAAAAAGAGCTACAGAGTGCATGCAAAATCTATTTTCAGTTGCAAGAGGAAACTTCATATATAGGCGGTTATTCCCCAGAGCACCTGGAGATTAAGTATCTCAAGACACTGATGTGAATTCTTAAAAGAGATATACTTTGCCATCAGTAATCTGTGGAGAGAGGAAACTTAGATATCAAACTGAAAAAAATTAAATCACATGGTTGAAAGTGAAGGAAGTGGTTTGCAACTTAACTTCTTTCCATATGGTTTCTCCATGTATCATGTTCAAAGTAAGCAGCAAGAGATTAACATATTTAATGATGCCTATTGGCAACCAACATAGGAAGAATATTAGAGCAATAATAATGCTTCATGACTAGAGTTGTGTTTAGTATTTATTGGCTATTTCCCAGTGCTTGCCATTTTGCTAAATATTCAGCTTAGATGAGTAAATACTGTATGCGTATTTAGGAAGGGAGTGGGAGGGAAGATGGAAATAACTGGAATTAATAACTTCTATAAATTAAATGTCAGACATGAACATTTTTCATATATTTTATTTAATATTAACAGTAATTTTTGGAGGGTGGGGCATGTGAAGGATCACATCCAGCAGTATTAGGGCTACTTCTGGCTCTGGGTTGAGCGAGTTGTTCCTGGCAATGCTCACCAAATCATATGGGGATCACATTAGATCAACCTCACATAAAGCAAATGTCTTAACCCATGTACTTTCTCTCCAGCCCCACAACTGCTTTCGGGAGTTTATAGTAGAGTCTCAGATACAGATGAGAAAACTGAGGCTCACAGAATTCAGTAACCACCACCAAATATCACAAAACATGGAAATGACAGAGCTGGGATCTCTCCCCAGTGTTCTGGACTCCAAAGATCATTCTCTTTTAATTAAATTGCTTTCTGTCCTAAAGTGTAACATAAATCAACAGCTCATGGAATTGTGAAAGAAATGGAAGAATGATTATTTAATTTTTGCTCATAATTGCAAAATGGGTTCATTCTGTAATATCTTCAACATTATTTCATTTTGTAATTTTTGTAAGAATGATTATTTAAATTTTGTAGGGATGATTATTTAATTTTCTGATGTTGGAAAAGATTTTACATATAGCAAGTGAATTTTATCTGACCTTTAGTGACTGTGAAACATTTTGACAGGCAAGTGGGAGAAAAATCCTAGGTATAGAAAAAATAAAACAGAAAGATATTTTGGAAAAACAACAGCAACAAAGGAAGCTTGCAGGGGAAATGAAAGAGGTGGGTAGATGTGGGGGTGGGGATGGGGGTGGGGGAATGGGGATATGACTCAGTGGCTAAAGTCACTGCTTGCAAGCAAGAAACCCCTGAGCTTCATTCCAGTGCTGCCCACATGCTCTGTAGGAGGTCCTGGCAGCTTTCCTATCAATACTCTGCATCCTGGTGCATGATTTGCGTTTGCACAGCCAGGTATGTGCAAGCACCTTCATGAAAGATCTGTGAGTAACTCGGCCTCCTGGAGTATGTCCCCAGGGTCACGTGAGCACCACAACGGAGCATGACAACCAAAATATGTCTGAGTACCAGAACTAAATGAGTTTGTTCTTCAGCGAAGTCATGTGCAAACGACTCAAGTAACTGCGTGACCTTCATCTTGCTCCTCAGCCGAGAGTGTGAGCAACATTCCAGCGCTAAAATCAAATGTGTGAGGGTTCCTCTCATTAAAACATCGAGAGCAACTAAGGGCAAGGAAGGGTGGAAAAGCTGTAGCATACTTAAAGGACTGGAAGGTAAGGTACTGGGGAAAGGAAAAGTACATGTAATAATACACACTGGCATTGTGTAAGCATCACCTCTGAAGAGTGGTGAAGGGAAATTTCTGAAGTGGCCTGAAGGGGGCAGCGCTAGTCATCATCAGGGAATGAACACTGTTTTCCAAAACGGCTGCTGAAATAGTCCTTGCTCCTGCTTTCCTTCGGTGCTGGTGACAAGGGCTGCATGAAAGCACACACAGACATTACCTCGCACATGATGAAGTGAGCAGCAAAACTAAAGAACCTTTCACATTAGAACTGATTTCTCACTCAGAAGCCTTATCTTGTTTTGTACTAAAGAGGAAGTGAAAGAAAGCCCCCAGTGGCTAATGGTGTGGTTGTCGAATTTGTGCCGTATCTGTCCCAGGAAGTCCTGAGTAATATAGTACGCAGCAATGGGCAAGCAACAGCATCAGTAACATTCTAGGTATTGAGAGTAATGGATAGTGTTGTTTCGGGTAATGACACTTTTTGACGTATAATTGGTGCTAGTTTCAATACCAGAAATAGATACAATAGTTGGTGGAAGGACAAGTGACTTCATCTGTTTTAAGACATTCTACAATAACTGAGATTGCTGCTTAATCTTGAATTCTGTTTATTTAAAGGCATCTGTGCCAGAGGGTCAGCTTAGTGCCCAACCAAGCAAAGCCTGCAGCAGCCATTTGATCCCCAAACCCAAAATTTCCATCAAGCCCACAGCTGGACTCCACCATCCTAGGATGGACCTCCCCTGTTGAAAATTCAGATATGAGGGTTTTATGACGAAAATCTCCAGGCATTCTCACGGTTGGGATGGGATACCTTCCCCCATTTCCCTATACAAATGGAAGCACTAGCAGTCACCCCCATGAACCAATGCCAGCACCACCATGTAAGCTCAGAGACTCATAAATAAACCTCAAAAGAGATCAAAATCCACAGTTAATCTCATACCCTTACAAGGCTGAACAGACTGGAGTAAATAAGAGGGGGATGGGTCAGCTTGGTATCTGCGCATGTAGAGTCCCTGGCAGCTGCTTGCTCCCACAATCCAAAATCGCTGCCATGACCCTGGCCTACTCCACCATCTTGGGATGGACCTCACAGAGATATTAAACCTGTTGAAAATTTAGATATGCGGGTCTTATGACTGAAATCTCCAGGCTTTCTTGGGGTCAGAATGGGCTGTTCTTACAGGACTGGAATAGAACAGTGAAACTACCTCACTTCCCTGTACTTCCAGAAGCCGTGGCAGTCATGTCCACACCCCAAAGCTGCCACCCAGTTAAAACAGCTATTCCAATCTTACCTTCCTGATAAAAGTACTGAATGCCCTGAACAAACCTGATGACTTCTTAGTACCTGTATTGCAGGCCATAATACACAAAGGAAAGAAATAAAAGTGCCTGTCATAGAGGAAGGCTGGGTGTGGGTGGGGTGGGAGGATGTTGGGGGATGGTGAGAGGGAAATGAGGGACGTTGCTGGTGTGAAGTGTACACTGGTGGAGGAATGGGTGTTGGATAATTTTATGACTGAAGCCCAATCATTAACAGCTTTGTAATGGTCTGTGTCAGGGATATTCAACGCAAAATTTAAAAAATTAAAAAAAATTAAAAAAATAAAGAACTTCTTGCCATACTTCTGATGGCACCAGAGTAATCTACTGTATGTGCCATACTACCTATTTCCTGAGGCAGTAATTGTCCTCTCATTGTTCATCAATTTGCTCGAGCGGGCCCAGTAACATCTCCATTTTGAGACTTGTTGTTACTGTGTTTGGCATATTGAGTATATCATGGGTAGCTTGCCAGGCTGTCGGAGAGGGGTGGAGGAATGGAACTTGGATAGGCCGGGCTGGCTGCACGCAAGGAAAACGCCCTACTGCTGTACTATTGCTCCAGCCTGAGGCAGTAATTGCAGTGCAAAAAAAGAAAAAAAAATTGAAGTGCCCTGTATATTTAAAACTTTTATATTTAAAAGTTCCTAATAAAGAGTATTGGAGTATCACGTTTCACTCAAATGAGAGAAAGAATCTGGAGTTCCAACCTCTGTCTACAGTCAAGAATCAGGGGCGCTGTCTCGTTTGCCAAGGCGCCGAAAATCAGATGGGCTGGACACATAATGAGATTTGGAGACGACCGCTGGACTAGAGCCGTTACTGACTGGATTCCAAGGGACGTCAAAAGACCGCGTGGCCGCCCACCTACAAGATGGTCAGACTTCTTTGTCAAGGCCCTGAATGATCGGTTTGAGGCTCTTTGTGTTCCTAGAAAAAACAGACGCCATTGGGCTACACTAGCACGTGACAGGGACCAATGGAGATGTTACTGGTGCCCGCTTGAGCAAATCGATGATTAACAGGAAGTCGAGTGATCAAGTGATCAATAAAGATCACTTGTACCCATTTAAAATTAATCCCTATGTAGCACTGTAAAGTAGCACTGTAGCACTCTCATCCTGCTGTTCATCCATTCGCTCGAGCAGGCACCAGTACCATTTTCATTGTGAGACTTGTTATCCCTATGTACCCATTTAAAGATTAATCTCTGTTCTACTCTCAATCTCAGGACAGGATTAATCTAATTTCTATCTCTATAAATCTGACTTTTCTTGACATTTGGACATTTTTTCTGAGTGGGATCATCTGACGTGTGACTTTTCTTTTTTTTTTTTTTCTGTTAGCATCATGTATCCAAAGTTCTCCCTTGTTACAGCATGTATCACTAATTCTTTTTCTCTTACAAATAATGCTATAAATATTCGTATAGACATATTTTCATTTCTTCTGGATGATACCTAAAAGTACTTGTAGGACTTTATGGCAGTTTGTTCTTTTTGGGAAACTTTTTCAGAGTTCAGTGAGATGACTGTACTACTTTTATACATCAGTGTATGAAGGCTACTGTTTTCTACATCTAATTAGCATTTGTTGTATAGCTTATATATCATGGTCATTGTAGTTTTTGTGAAATGGTATCTTATGGTTTTAATTTGAATTTTTCCAATGCCATAGAGTTGAACTTCTTTTCATGCATCTAAGGCATACATTCTGAAGTCTCCATAGAGATATGCACTAACCAAGATATAAAATAGTAAAAGTTTCACTTGTAGAAGAATAATAAACTTGTCATATGTATGCTAATTTTGAGTTGCACATGACAACACACAGTCAAGAAATTCGAGTCTGGAAGTCAAATGAAAGTTTAAAGTAGGAATAAGATTTGGAATATGAAGACAGTTTAAATCATAAAACTAGCAGAGGTAACTGATTGAGAAAATGTAAATCACGGTGGTTGAGATATTATATACTTAACCATAGGAATATATGGTTTACAGAAACATACAGAATGCATCACTGAAGATTTATGAGAAAATATGACTGGTACATGGGATGTAATGGAAAGTTCTTTTACTTTTCTAATGTTAAGGTTTTAAAATGCCATAATAATATTCGTGTACAGATATTAACAAACTTGGCAAGAATGGATCATATACATGCTGTTTCATATAATGCTATTTTCATTAATCTTATAAACATTTCCTGTGTCACTAGTCTTAATTTCTAAAAATAATTGTACACATTTTACTCTAAATATATATATATATATATATCATTCATTCCCTTTTATTTGAACTTTAAATGAGTTTATTTGGGGATGCTTTTAAGACAAAAATTCTAGTACAGAAATATTTGCATAGCTCTTCAATAATTTCCACCCACAGTATAAATTTTTATATATAGAAATTCTTACTCAATGCATATAAAAACAATTTAAGACTCTCTTTATAAACATTTTGAAATTGCCTTCCAGAAATATTTTCTTTCTGTCCAGCACTGTATGAGCATGTGATAAATTAATATTTATCACAAAAAATTCTTACAAATATACAATTATTTAAATAAGTGTCTAAGTGGGTTACCAAGTGGTTCTCAGGAGGTCTGGGCTCATTCTAGTTTCTCTTGGTCAACCAGGATAAATGTTCAATACTATAGTCTGAGGATTCAGTGGTATTTGGGTCCTGCAGTATCCAGGATTACCCAGACTACCCCTGCAGTGCTTGGAGTCCACCAATGCCATACCTGGTAGTGCTTGGGATCTCTAAGACTACATCCAATAATGATCTGAGATTCGGTGACAACAGGAATTGAAGCAGGAGCCCCCACACTCTCCCCCTCTCTCCCACAAGTTCAGAGAATCTATTTTTTCAGATTCCACTGAGCACCCATAGATATTTACTGTGAGAATTTTATTTATTGTTACTTGGTCCTTAACTCTGAATGATAGTGAGGGGTGCTACCAAAGCCATGCCTAGAGAAAGTTTGGGCCATTCAGTGCCAAGTACTAAGGGCTTGTATGTGTGAGGCATATGGTCCACCACTTGGACCATAATTTATAATTACATATCCATTAGTGGAAAATAACATAGAAGAGAGTAATTTACAATTGTAGTTCTCTAGTCAAAAGTTTTATCAGGGGCGAGAGAGAGAGAGAGAGAGAGAGACTAATATGATTAGAGTCTCCCAAGGCTTGCTGCATGCAACTCTGGGGACGTCTGAGAACTGTTTGATCTCACCAGAATAATCCCTAGAAGTACAGGACTCAAGGAGCACCAAACCTCAGGCCCTCAGGTTCAACCACTCTTTCAGATGGCTGAAAATAGATGACCACCTCAATACTGCTTAGAAGGACCCTCACAAAAAAGAATTTAACATGACACTTCTATGTCTATATATTTTGCTTTCTTGTGACTTTGTAAAATTATATAAAGGGAAAATTGAATGCATTTTGTCTTTATTTTTACCAGTTATTTCTGCACCTTTATTTTTTATTTTATTTATGAAATATTTACTGTTTCATCTCTCAGATTCTATTGGAGAGCTGGAATTGAGTTTTCAAATAAATGAGAATAAATAATAAATAAATTGTTAGATATAAATCAGAGATAGACTGTCATTTGTATAAAGAAAAAATAACCATTTGGGTTTTAGTTTATGGACTTCCATAAATATATTTTTTTGTTTTTATGTGTTGTGGGAATGGGTTCAATGTCAGTGAGTCATTGAATGGATATCTGTTGAGCTCATTAATGTTTCTCATCAGTTGAACTCTTTATAGACATCCGTCCATAAGTTTATTACCATTCATGGGAAAACATTTGACCCAAATGCTCTCTGGTCCTCTGTGACGTGGATGCAAATTCTATCCCACTGAGTTGTTTTCCTTTCTTAACCACAGAGATATATAATCCAGTCATTCCAAATCCATATAAATCCTGTCTTTTCCTTGAACAGACCCAAACTCATGCGTGAATCTCTCCCCCTCTCCTTTTTTGAGCATCAAAATTTAATATTCACTGCCTCATCCCCATATTTGAGTTACTTAGTCCTTAAACTAGACCTTTAAGAAAATTCAGAATGATTGGAATTCTGAAAACATTTTTTTACTTCTGTCATTTTTTTATTCCTAAGACATGTCAAGGATGACAAGACATTTTTGCCTTGAGTGGTTCAGGTGAAGGTTCCTGGTGTCCTTGTTCTTTGGTGTCCTTTTGTTATGTTGGAGTAACAGTACCCACAAACAATAAAGTCATTTAAATCTATCTCCTGGCATATTTTCTCAAGTCTTAGTAGATCTTACCTCTCTTTGGAAAAGAGAACTCCAATTTCCTAATGATTTCTTTACAACTCTATAGTTATAATTTCTTGATAATTCCTTAGATATGTTTTTCTTAATAATAAAAATATAAAGATCTGATGCTTTTTAAGGTAAAAATTTTGGGGAAAGAGCATGATCCTAGGAATGGAATTTCTAATGGTATTTTATTTCATTGAAGAAACGTTTCCAAGATAAAGCTTATCTTTTGAGGAGCCTAAGGATTTTGTTATATGTTAGAGAATAGCATAGAGGCTGAGAATCATGCTTTGATAATATATGATCATGAATTCAAATCCCCAGTATCCTACCTATGCTGAGAATGGTCATGGAAGCTCTGCTCTCTGAGCTGTCAGTTTTGCTATTCATGATCTCTGGTGCTTGGTGATCCCTGGTGCTTACCACCCCCAAAATGAGTGTAATCTCTGGCGAGCACTGTGAAAAGATGTGTGAGTATTGCAGTCAGAAAATACAATCCCTGATAAGAACATATGAGCACTTCACCTTCCCCGGCTGACCACAACCAAAAATGTTACTCAACAATAAGTGAGACTCACAACAAGCATGTGTGGAGGCACCACAACTAAAGAAGTGCAAACTTTAGTGAGCACTGTACCTGAATGTGTGAGCTCCCCCAACCTAATGTGCAATGCCCAGTGAGAGCCACAGCCAGCACTTACCCTGACCACTACCAACATAGCAATTTCACTGAAGGGGAGAGGGAAAGAGAATTTTGTTCCAAAGTCACATATTTATTTTTTGGTGAAGCAAGAAAGTAAAAGTTAGAAAGATCTGAGGAGAAAGAGAGAGGCAAGAAAGAGAGAGACACACATACAGAAAGATAGAGGGAGAGAGAGAGCGAGAGAGAGAGAGAGAAACAGACAGAGAGAGCGAGAGACAAACGGAGAGCGAGAGAGTGAGAGTGAATTGGTGCTGGAAAATGTACACTGGTGGAGGGATGGGTGTTGAAACACTGTAAAACTGAAACCCAACTATGAAAGCATTGTAACTCTATCTCATGGTGGTTAAATTAAAAAATATATATAGAAATTTCCAGATGTTTTAGAAAAAAAAAGAAATTGAAAGTTTTGTTAAGAGATATTCTATCTACACATTTGTGAAAAATGCCCTGATAAATGAATTTATTATCTAATGTCACTCAGAAAATAACTTAGTTAATGCTTTGAGTGTGACCTAGCTTGCTTTATATCTATAGCTTATGTTATAATACAAATTTTGCTTTTGAGAAAGTAAGAGTCTGAAAGCAACACAGAAATGACAACAAATCTTAAGGCCCAGAGATTTCTGACCTCAAGGTCAGGGGTACGTGCTTTGTATGGAATAGGTCCTGCAGTAGATCCCTGCAGGGCATGGCACTTAGTGCACCACCTAGTAGGGCTAATGGCCTCAGGCACAAGGGCTGAGAGTACCACATTGAATTTTCAGCCCAGTTTACCAAGTATTACTAACAGTGGCCTTCAGAATGCCTAAGTACTACATGGGAGATTCGTTCACCCCTACCCGCCAACTAAAGAGTAGTTACTAAACTATTGCAGTCCAAACAGGAAAATAGAATTAAAGCAGAATATTTGTGGTAAAGTAATTTTGAATTACAGAAATAAGATAATTATAGCACAGCGGGTAGGGCGTCTGCCTTGCACGCAGCCAACATGGCCGACCCAAGTTCGATTCCTCCGCCCCTCTCGGAGAGCCCGGCAAGCTACCGAGAGTATTCGATATGCCAGACACAGTAACAACAAAGTCTCCAATGGAGACGTTACTGGGCCCGCTCGAACAAATCGACGATCAACGGGAGGGCCTTTACTTTACTTTACTTATTCTCTTTTTATGATAAAAATATAACATATACTAGAAAGAGAGAAGGATGGTTCACTTGGTTTAATAAGAAAGATAATACAGCCTTGGTAAATCAAGTCTATTATGTAAAATTTTTTATCAATACTCTAGAATGTCTCAAAATATATTTAAGTGATGTAAAAATAGATAAAATAAGAAAAATTTTTATGTGCCCTATGTAATAAAATTATCAACACTACCAATTTATTACACACCTATTCTATTTACTTGGTTAATATAAAAATACCTAGAAACAATGGAGCAATTAGTATGACACTAATTTATTTAGCATAAGAAATTTTTGAAATTTCAACTTATAATTCAAGTAAAACTAAAAGTGTATTAACAAATATCTCTTTATAAACATGTTTTTAAAATAATTTGTCTCAATTATATTTACCTAAACATTATAACATATTATTTTGTTAATCAAAATATGAAAATTAGTAGTACATCAGAATAGATGAAAATGATCTTTTCTAAAATTCAAAAGTGGTGTTACTAACATCTGACATGTTTTAGGTTGATGTGTTTGTGGTATTCATTTTTATACTTATTTTAAACCAAAGCCATTTGTAACAATGTTAGACATTTACACAATGGTAAGTCAGTCTTTCACTCCAAAATGCCACTTAATATTTTGAAAGGTAGATACCTTGTAAATTTTGAACCTGTGATTGTAATACTATAATTCTTCACTTAATTATCAATTTTGACTGTTCCAAAGTAATATGTTTAGGAATTTGTTTAATGCAAATTGATTTTGATTCAGTGAGAATTATTATTATTCTTAAATTATTCTTCATTTCTATTGTCACAAATTAGTGAGAGATATAATTTTTGGAACCTTGATCTCTTTAGTTTTGGGCCACACAAAATCAATCATTAGCCTAATGTTTCTCAAACGCTGCCCTAGTGCTTTCTCTCTGCTATTTAAGAAGTAACTTTCTATTCTTTTTCTAGACAATGCAAGTCTTTTATGCTGAGTTAATATTCTCACTTCACCTGACCTTTTCTTGTTAGCAATCTCACTTCTTCTTAGTCTTTCGCACCTTTCTCTATGCTGCTTCCAAACCATCTTGTTAGCACACAGGATTTGCTTCTAACTGCTTTCCTGTTTATGCAGATGTCACTTCTTGAATTACTGGAATCCACTACTTCCTGAAGCAGTTCATTTCATTTTCCACAGAAATCAGAAAACTTTTCTCTTTACTGACCTGAAAGCATCCATACTCCTCCATAATATGTGCATGTATGTGTGTTTTATCTTTATCTTTTTTGTATCTATGTCCATTTAAGGAGGTCTTCTTAGTTTTATTACATATGTATGTCCTTCAGAGGAGGAGCTCTTAATCTGTTCACCCCACATTTGCATACACTGACTTACCCTCCCTTCCAGAATGCCAGAAATATGGAAATTCTAATGCACAATATGGGATTGATAGAATTTTAAATATGGAATTATTTACATACTTATTATTAAAGGATAAGAAATCTATTGCTCAGCAATGATCTTATGACTTTTAAAATTTTTAAATTGTAAATATTGAACACAAATTGATTGCAGCCTTTTACAAATAGGGAAGTGCCTTAATCAGTTACCATTTGACTTAAAAACATTATGAACTTTGTGTGTATGTCTATATATCATTAACCAAAACGTTACATGTTGTACATTGTTTAGACTTTGGCTTGATTTTCTAACTATGAAATTCATGGCTATTTCCTTCACTTAGAACATCTGGTTTATTTAGTTCCACATGTGTAATTTCAAATAATGCCAGGGAAAATGTTGATAGTTTTATGTATTTTACTGATAAGGATGAAAAAATGTTAGTATTAATAAAAAATGACAATTGCATTTATTGTATTTTTAAAATAGCCTATAATGCCTAATATATTTTGGTATGTCTACAGTGTCTCCAACTGTCCTTACATTTTCAACTTTTACAAAAATTGTATTTTTGTGGGGTTTGAGAATGGTACAACAGTTATGCCACTTTTCACGTGGATTTGGCTGTAATAATGGTTTGAATCTGGTACCACATAAAGTCCCCCTCAATGTTTCCATTATATTTTTAATCTCTTGTGAAACTTTTAAGCATCATAATCAGCCACGACATTTAATTATATTTCAATTAGAGCCTTTAGTGTTATGCAGTGATTTAAAAGTAGATATGCCAGAAATGTTCTTTGTGTATTACTATTCACTATCTGCATCTACCCTACAGATAGACCCTGAAGCCAAGGGTAAAAACAAAGGTGAGCAGAAGTTGCTTTCATTTTGTCCCATAAGATGTAGAAAATATTGTCCAGGAGGAGCTCGCTCAGGTCTTGATTAGTTCATGTCTGCTATAAAGATAACAGGAATAGAATTTTCACCAAGGATGATACATGTCTGTGACTTATGGACTTATTTGTGAATGTTTCTTTTGGGTTACGGGTTCATCTTCTGACTATTCAGGAGACTGAAGCTCTGGAGCATGATTGGTACAATGTGTGATGAGTGAATGGAATGGGATTATCTACACTTTGCTCTATTGTACTGCTTTTGCAGGTCCTGAATTATTATTCTTTTTAGTTCTTGTTATTACTATATTTCTTTAAAGCCCACTTTTATGTCTTCCCACTTATTATCTGTGTAATTTTAGAAGGCAAATTCATGAGGCTCAAAGCTAATTATGCATTCTATTATGCCTTTAGATATCTGGATGAAAGTCATATTCCAACACTCAATCCTTTCCCTAAAACTCATTTCCACAAGTGATGATTTAATGATCTATTTACTTTAAAGGTTTGCCTTTGGGAACAGTGATTATCCTGGTTAGCTCATTTTAACGAATAGACTCCTTTCATGTATTCTGTAAGTATCTAGAAAAGTCATTCTGGGCTTTGAAAAGTACATTCAACACAAAATGGATTGAAACATGCTTTGACTATCCCTGTAGTGAAAGAGCCCCTTCTTACCTATGCAGACAGAGTATGAGACACAATTCTCAATTTCCACATTTCTCAAATTCCATTGATTAAACAAAGGAAGCAGCCAGCTGTGGAAATATTGTGGATGTGGGCAAATTGCAGCTTTGTTTCACAACTCCAAATTTGGTACATGGAAGTAATTAAAAAATGATTAAGTGACAGAATTCTAAACTATGATGATTGCTAATCAGTTTCCCCTCATCCGCTTCTGTTTTCTACTATTCACAGTCAACCTATAACATTATGTATATGTCTCTATGTGGAGCTTTTGGAAATTATGTTCTGAATTACAATATGACCAAGGTATTCTCTTATAAGTATAATTAAACATGGAAAAAGATAAATGACAAAGAACTAAAAGTCATTAAAATAGCATATGTTATATGTTTTGAGTACAAGCTTTAGTTTTTCATATGTTTTTTAATTTAATCTCTTAATTTCTTTTGTACTACTATGCATTTTGAAAAACATTGGTCTTAGGCTTAGCTTTGAGCCTCATGAATTTGCCTTCTAAAATTACACAGATAATAAGTGGGAAGACATAAAAGTGGGCTTTAAAGAAAGTCATAACATCCATGACTTTCATATATAGGTTATGTACTTGGTTCTATACTTGACAATAAGTCATTTTTTTATGTTAGCAAGACGCAATGTTTTGCAATATGTGACTTTGTGATTTAGTGTGTATTTCTGTGAGACTGCTTTTTTGAATTCTGATTAACAGTTCAGTCAGAATGTGTGTAAACTCTTATACTATAGACTCTACATTAGTATTTACTAAAATTGAGATAGAAGCACTATTTTAACCAAGATCTGGATTTAGTGAGAACAAAAGCAAGGTGAGTTTCAAGTAAGGAAGGACTGTTTCCTTCTAGATATCAGTGTTCATCCCAGAACCACATTTGCGACAGAAGATTTCCTTCTTCTGGGTCAGGAAGCCTTCCCCCACTAAGGAGACAGAGCACTTCCCACAGTTAAAGCATTCACTGTGCCACTGGCGGTCTTGAAAGCAAATAAACTTGGCACCTCTGAGACCTGCAAAGAAATTGAGAAAAAGAATCATTTATTTCTCAGATGAATTTGTTGAGCTTTATGCCAGTCTCTTTTCTAAGACTTGGAGATATGAACAAATGGAGCAATGAACAAATGGTTTAGGTAACTTAACCATTTGTTTATTAACCATTAAATTTACTAACCCAGTTGGATAACCAGTTTGTTAACAGGTTAACTTAAGCATTTAAGTTACTCAACCATTTACTAAGCATCTTAATAAATGACTTTTGCAGCAATGAATATTTGGCTAAAATAACTTAACCCCCAAATATGATTTCTTTTTCCCCTGCTGGCTGTGGGCCTGCGTCCTTTGGAAATGGCATTTATAAGCAAATTTGTAATGTAAGACCTAGATTGACTCCCAGTCAAAATTTCCCATAATCAATAAAAGTATTTAGTGCTCTTCATCACTAATCATCAGGGAGATGCAGATCAAAACTACTATGAGATACCACCTCACACCACAGAGACTGGCACACATCCAAGAACAAAAGCAACAGGTGTTGATGTGGATGTGGGGAGAAAGAGATCTTCCTACACTGCTGGTGTGAATCCAACTGGTTCAGTCCTTTTGGAAAAAGTATGGATGCTTCTCAAATAATTAGAAATTGAGCTCATATTTGACCCAGCAATACCACTTCTGGGACTATATCCTAGAGAGGCAAAAAAGTATAGTCAAAATGACATCTGCACTTGTATGTTCATTACAGCACTGTTTATAAAAGCCAGAATCTGGAAAAAACCCGAGTGCCCAAGAACAGATGACTGGTTAAAGAAACTTTGGTACATCTACACAATGGAATACTATGCAACTGTTAGAAAAGATGAAGTCATAAACTTTGCATATAAGTGGATAAACATGGAAAGTATCATGCTAAGTGAAATGAGTCAGAAAGAGAGAGACAGACATAGAAAGACTGCACTCATCTGTGGAATGTAAACTAACAGAATGGGAGACTTACACCCAAGAATAGTAGAGATAAGTAACAGGAGGCTTGCTCCACTGCTTGGAAGCTAGCCTCATATGCTAGGGGAAAAGGCAGCTCAGATAGAGAAGGGAGCATCAAATAAAGTGTGGTTGGAGGACTGGCTCGGGATGGGTGATGGTGTGCTAAAAGTAGACTGTAGACTAATCACGATGGCAACTCAATACCTCTATTGCAAACCAACACCCAAAAGGAGAGAGAACAGAAGGGAATGCTCTGCCATAGAGGTGGGGTGGGGTGGGGGTGTGGTAGGGTGGGGGGATCATCAGTGGTAGAGAATGGGCATTGGTGGAAGGATGGGTACTCGAGCATTGCATGACTAAAACACAAGCATGAAAATATGTAAATCTGTAACTGTACCTCATGGCAATTCACTAATAAAAAATTTTAAAAAACAGTCAAACTTCCCCATGATCCATAAAAGTATTTAGAATATGAACACAGAAAGCACATCCTGTGGGACATGCATTAGAAATTCCTTAGATAAGAAAATATAGGCAATGGAAAGTGGGCATAGGTTTTTAGAGTCAGAGCTATAAAAGTATAAATATTTTTGTCTGCTCATGATCCTATTCTGTTAACTACACAATTAAGATAAAATTAAAAAAAGTGTTTCCTTGACTGATGTCTGATGATTGAATGACTTTTAGTCTTTTTTTTGTTATGTTTATAATTTTAATCACTTAATCATTTAACTTCCGGTTAGTCGTCGATTTGCTCGAGTGGGCGCCAGTAACATCTCCATTTGTCCCTGTCGCGTGCTTGTGTAGCCCAATGGCATCTGTTCGCTCCGGGAACATGAAGAGCCTCAAACCCATCGTTCATGATCTTGACGAAGAAGTCTGACCATCTGGTAGGTGGGCGGCCACGCGATCCAGTCGGCGGTAACAGCTCTAGTCCAGCAGTCATCTTTAAATCTCATTACGTGACCAGCCCATCTGATTTTCGACACCTTGGCAAATGAGACAGCTTCCCTGATTCTTGATCGTCGACGGATGTCAGAACTCCGGATTCTTTCTCTCATTTGAGTGAAACGTGATATTCCAAGCATAGCTCTTTCTATTCTTTGGGAGACCTGAATAGCGTTCTCATCCTGTTTGCGTAGGGCCCAGGTTTCTGAGGCATATGTTAATGCAGGAAGAACAGTGGAATCAAAGAGATGTGCCCGGAGCCGGAGGTTCTTCGTCCTCTTAGCTATTTTTTCGATGTTCTTGAAGGCGTTCCAAGCCGCTCTCTTCCTCCTGCGCAGCTCGGGTGCCAGGTCATTTGTCATGTTGACTTCTCGACCTAGGTACACATAGCTGTTGCATTCGGTGATGGTCATTCCGTTGAGAGCGAATGGGGCGTCAGGAACAAGGCTGTTTCTCACAAACATTGTCTTCGTAAGATTCAGCTGTAGTCCTACCTTTCCACTCTCACGGTCAAAGTTGGCCAGCATTTGTGCCGCTTGGCTGATGTTTGGTGTTATTAAAACAATGTCATCAGCAAAGCGGAGGTGGTGTAGTTGCCGACCATCTATCTTCACTCCCATTCCTTCCCATTCCAGTCGTCGCATGATGTTCTCGAGGGTGGCACTGAAGAGTTTCGGTGAAATGGTATCACCCTGCCGCACCCCTCTCTTGACATCAACGATCACTTCTTTGTAGAATTGTGAGATCCTGGTAGTGAATCCGCAATACAGCTCACGGAGGATCCTGATGTATTGAGTTTGAATGCCCTGATTGGCTAGGGCTTCGACGACTGCTTCTGTCTCAACAGAATCAAAGGCCTTCATTAAATCAATGAGCGTTAAACAGAGCGGCATCTTGAACTCCTGAGAAACCTCAATGAGCTTGGTTATCGTGTGGATATGGTTGATAGTGCTGAATCCTTTGCGGAACCTGGCTTGCTCGCATGGTTGTCCTTCATCTAGTGTTCTCCCAATCCTATTTAGGATGACTCGAGTGAACAACTTGTAGATGACAGACAATAGGCAGATCGGGCGATAGTTGCCAATGTCATGGATGTCTCCCTTCTTGAACAGTAGTACGGTCCTGCTGGTTTTCCATTGGGACGGAACCTTGCATTCAGACAGGTAGCGAGCGAAGAGCCGAGCCAGCGTATTGATGAGTACTGATGGCAGGTTCTTCAGGTGTTCAGGTCTGACCTTGTCTGGGCCGGGTGCTGTTTGTTTCTTTACCAACGAAATGTCGTGTTGGATTTCGGAAGGGAGATCGTTGGGAACGACATATCCATCCTGTGGAATTTGGTATGTCGGCAAGTGGACATGGCTATCGAAGAGATTTGAGTAGAAGTCGTGGATAATCTTCTCCATTGCCGTTCTGGAGGATGTGATGGATCCATCAGGACGTCGGAGGGCAGTCATCTTGGACTTGTAGTTGGCGAAGGACAGGTGGGCATTACGAATACTTTTCCCGACTTCTGCCGCATCTACCAGTACTTCTGCTCTTCTCTCTTTGAGGTCTTCCTTGATCGCATCTCTGCACTGCTTTGCGGAGCTTGGACGTTAGCATGCGGTTGCCTGAGGCATGCGCCAAACCACGCTGGTGAATTAGCTCAAGAGTTTTCGAAGATAGGCGATTTTTTGTGGCTATCTCTCTCTTGGCGTTCCTCGCACATTCATGGAGGTGCTGAACCAGTCGATCGTATTCCTCATCAATGTTGTCAACAATGGCATCTTCCCATGTTGCTGCAATAGTACCAAAGAGTTCCCAGTTGGTGGTCATTCTGGGAGTTCTCTTTTTGAACTTTGCAGCCCTTTCTCCCCGCTCTGTGAAGTAGAATTTTGCACGAAGGAGACAGTGGTCCGATCCTGTTCGAAATTTTGGGACAACAGCGACATCGGTCAGGCAAAACCGTCGATTGAATATGATGTGGTCTATTTCGTTGTGGAATCGTCCACTGGGAGACTCCCATGTCCATCGTTTAGATTCTGCCTTCTGGAACTGTGAGTTACTATGAATGGTCTTGGTTGACATGATGAACTCAGTCTCTCACCCTATTCGTTCCTTTCTAGGCCATGGGTCCCGATGTGAAGTTCTTCAGCTGATCTTCTCGGTCCTATCTTGGCATTAAAATCACCCACAATGATCTTGTAGAAGGTGTGGTCTTCTTTATAGAACTTCTCTGGCTCCATGTAGAACTTCTCGATTTCTCTTTCATCATAATGAGATGTTGGTGCGTAGAAACTGCAGGCAGTGAGCCACATCTATTCAAATGTAAACGTCAGATTCGGGTTGTTAGGCATTCGAATGAATCAATGCTCTTGGCCAAGTTTGTGTTGACAAGGACACCGATGCCTTCAACACCTCTTTTATTGCATGTTCCGAGGAACAATTCTTCTCCAGTGTCGAAAATGGCATGGTGAGATTCGTGCCTTCTTGTCTCGGTCAGACCAATGATGTTGTACTTTAATTTTAATTTTAATTAGGCTAAAATGGCATAGATATACTGTGGACAGAACTTTCAAAAGCAGAAATTTTTTGAATATCTTCGAAAGCAGAAATTTAATTAAAATTAAATATTGATGATATATTACCTTGTCTAGGGACAACTTTAGCAAAGAGCTGTAACAGAAGTCTATGATTCTGTTCTGTGGTCACAGAGGTCTTGCTACCCAATGACTAATATCTGAGAAGTGATGTGTTAGTTTATGAGAAATCCACCTCCTCAATTTGGACTTCACTTGAACCATGAGATTTCTAAAACAGGTTAGTAGAATTTCTGTCAGCAGTGAGAGTCCATCTTCTTAATATGAATCAATTGAGAAATTGTGGAAAAAGACAAAAAAATGGAGTGATTGGGGAGAGGTTGAAATGCTAGAGGGATGAGTATTTACCTGTTTGCCAAGTTTTTTCCAAGTCATTTTAATACTTTCTATGGTTGCTTATCAGCCAGAGTAAAGCTAAGTAGTTCATGTGTTGATTGTTAATTCATACATGGTTTCCAAATATAACTTTTGAAGCTTTCTTTTTTTTTTTTTTTGCTTTTTAGGTCACACCTGGCGATGCACAGGGGTTACTCCTGGCTCTGCACTCAGGAATCACTCCTGGCGGTGCTCAGGGGACCATATGGGATGCTGGGAATTGAACCCGGGTCGGCTGTGTGAAAGGCAAATGCCCTACCTGCTGTGCTATTGCTCCAGCCCCCTCCAAATATAGCTTTTGAAATGAAGAAAAAAGGGCAATGTTTCTGTTTCAGACAAGTACCCTTTAATATAATGAACTTTTGTTTATATCCTAGAAACAATTGCTATTATTACATAGAAATTGCTAGTTCATGGTTAAATTTCTACCACACTCCATTTTTATGTTTGAATTTAGAACTTGCTTATTTATGATGCTATCATCATTATTTTCTAATAAGGATGAGTCAGTAATGTGCCAATTAATTCCCTTAATGTTATTCAAAACTTTAATAAGTTGCTAGAATAATGCTCTCTGTCTACATAAATCATCTGTTTATGAAACTACTTATTATATATCCTAGCATTTTGATCCTTGTGGACTGGAGCGATAGCACAGCGGTAGGGCGTTTGCCTTGCACGCAGCCAACATGGCCAACCCGAGTTCGATTCCTCCGCCCCTCTCGGAGAGCCCGGCAAGCTACTGAGAGTATCTCGCCAGCACGGCAGAGCCTGGCAAGCCACCCGTGACGTACTCGATATGCCAGACACAGTAACAACAAAGTCTCCAATGGAGACGTTACTGGGCCCACTAGAGCAAATCGATGATCAATGGGAGGGCCTTTACTTTACTTACTTAGTAAGATTTGTAGAAATTGCAAATATAAAAATAATTATTCTAGTACCCTACAAAGAAAAAAAAAGAAGCATATGACAGCAGAGATTTTTTTAAAACTCTGATCAGACAAATAAACTTTACAAAATTTTCAATTTGAATATATTTATTCCCTTAAAGACATGACAGGCATTTTTAGTCAGAAAACTATCTAGGAATCAGGTCTCTGTACTTAAAAATCAACGGAGGAAGAGGAAACATTTATTGAAAAACTGGAAGATGAACCAGTCAGTATACTAAGTCCAGCTCTCATCTCACCTTCATATGGCTTCATATAGTATCTCTCTCTCTCTCTCTCTCTCTCTCTCTCTCTCTCTCTCTCTCACACACACACACACACACACACACACGTGTAACAGGGACCAGGGGACATTAAATGCCAAGCATTGAACCAGTATCAAATGGTGCAAGGTCAAACCTAACTTGCAGTACTATGTCTCTAGAAGTAGATATTATTATAAACCCTTCAGTGCATGCCATAGGACCAGAGATCCAATAGCTTGCCCAAGGTCTTCCAATTTTTAAGGGAAAAAGCAGTGATTTAATTCTCTGTCATTTGACTTCAGAGACTATGCTCTTAATTTCTCCAAATGATACTTAAATGTTTCTCTTTTATATAAAAATATATTCTGATTCATCCATATTTGTGCACACTTCTACCACTTGAAACTTTTTTTACTCAAAATAATTAGAACCAGAAGAGGGCTATTGTGATATTATTTAATTCCTCATTAAGTAATGAGGGAAAATGAAGACGTTGGAAGGTGAGTTATTTACCTAAGGTCACTCAGTAGTAAGAGGCAGAAGGCCAAGACCAAGGTCTTTTACTTCTAGTCTAGAGCACTTTCCATCTCATCAAACTGTTTCATTCGTACAAAAAAGTTTGAAAGTTTAAACTTGTTTTATGAAGAGAAAAATTATATTTGTATCTCGATAGGTTTATTCAAATTAATCAAATTCATTTTATTTTTCTGTTATTGTTTTGGGACCACACTCAGTTGTTCTCAGGGTTTATTCTTCATCCTATGCTCAGAGATCACTCCTGGCGGGACTGAGGGAACCATTTGTGGGCCCCCTGGTGTAAGGCAAGTGATGTGCTATTGCTCTGAGGCTCTGGTGGTATTTTAGAAAATTATGCCTGGTGACATAGATTTCATGGGACCCACACACTTTCTGACAGAACCAACTGAACATTGAACACTGAATTGTCAGGTCAATGTTAAAAGGCAAAGCTTCTAATAAAACACCACTTTAAAGCCATTACAATGTAGTTGATTTATTGCAGTGACTATACTTATATTGAAGTTGACAAATACTCAACTTTCAGAAGTATATGGTAGTATTAGAATTACCTATGGTATATTGATTAGCTCAAATAGCTCCATTTCAAAGAACCCTACTTGTAGAGACTATCTGTAGAAACACATGATGGATCATAATTGAATCTCATCAGGGTTTGTGGCAAGTCTTTGCACATCAATATTAGTCATTTTGATGAAAAGAAGCTTCCAAACTCACTGAGTTTTTTAATGTGCTCATTTCCTCATCGAAACCTTACCTTCACCCCAATTACCCCAACACTTTCATGGTTCAGTTTAAGAAAAATGTAGAAGAGATGAACTGAAGACTGCCATAGAGGTAAGCAGAGGGTGGGGGTTGGGGTGGGGGGAAAACAACCTGGGGACACTGGTGATGGGATATGTATACACTGGTGGAGGGATGGCTATTGGAATACTGAATGACTAAACTCTAGTCATGATCAGCTTTGTAAGGATCTATTTCACTATGATTCAATAAAAAAGTTAAAAAATAGATTTTTGGACCTCTATATATGCTGAATATTTGAGAGTTTCCAGTTCCTAAATGGTAGAAATGGTGACTTATTCTCTTGACTGCTGGAGTCACTAGATGTGTGGGAGATAGGAACATTTAGTGGTTGAAAACAAGGTTTTGAAGCAAGTCATTTGGGATTGACAATATACATCTTTGAAAGTGTCGGGTAGCTGAATGATGGAGACAAGGTGGGAAGAACAAAGAAGGGCATGTTCTATCTGAAGCAGCTATTCAGTGCCAAATGACAACAACCTTTCTGGGGCTGCGAGGAAAGTCTCTTCAATAAAGGTTTTTCATTCCGTTTTGATGTGGAGATGAATTTTACATTGTTTGCTTCCAAACATAAGCAGTTGAACGAAAATAAACCTAAAGGCTGAAGACAGCCAATAGAGACAATAGAGCTGGAGAAACTTGGTATCTTATGTGTGTGTGTGTGTGTGTGTGTGCACGCGCGTGTGTGTGAGTGTGTGTGTATGTGTGTGTGTGTAATAGGTATATTATATATAGAAATACAGAACTGGACTGTTTTCTTAAGCTCTCTCCCTTCCTTTCAGTGAAAGTCTACTAACTGGGTTTTTCGTAAATCTTGCCTTCTTTGAAGGTATATGAAGTTTCAAATATTTTGGTGATGTATTTGAAGATGGGTAAGGGATAACATAATTTTTAATTTTATATTTCACAAATCAAGCAAAAATGTAACATAAGAATTCTAGGATAAGAGAGTAGGAAATACAGTTCTTTCGTACATTCACTGATGACATAACCGTGAAGAATAGCTCCTAAGGGGCAGGGGAGAGGACTGCAAGTGGGTGTGCTTGTTCTGCCTGGGTGACCCTGTTTCAGGCCCCAGCAATGGAGGTTCCTGAACACTGCCAGGTTATCCTTGGTGGTCCCTGGCAGCGCAGGGCTCTAGCATTGAAAAGTTTTGTTAATTTGGCTGAGGACCACCATAGCACTTCTGGGAACTCCATTTGCCCCCCAGATTCACCAAAAGAAAAGCTTTCATATCTCTCAGGTGTTCAGCTAGCTTCAGGCTTCAGCTCTTTCCCTTTCAAATGCTAATAGAGTTAGTGTTTTAGAAGTGTCCCTGAGGAAATCACAGCATTTGTGACCTTAAAAACTACTTAACATAGATTGATTTACCACAGTTTTGTTATTTTTTTGGTTCTTCAGCAGAATGCTATATTTTTTTTCATGTGTTCATAATTAAAACTTATCACAAGTGAATAGAGAAGAGAATAATACATTTGTAAGGAGTAGCTTCAAAATAAGTTTAATTAATTCCTGACCTATGCTACCCCAATTATTATAGCTTCTGAAGTTTATACGATACTTGGATTTAATTAAAACTTTTCCCCCTATTTTAAGGGTCATTGGCCTTCATTTGGAATTAAGCAAGATTTTGATTTATGAGAATCCCTATCTCCCAATTCAAATCTTTAAAGATCTGGCTCAGACCAGCGCTCTTCATGGTCTTTTTTAACCTATTAGTTCATCCTTTTCTCCTTCCCTGAGCTATAACTTTACTTAAATCTAGTGCCTGTATGTTTAATATTAATTGTCTTGTAAGAGAGTAGCTAAACTTTATTATCTCTCCCAGTACATGGTATGGTAAAAATGATCAAAGACAACAGAACCTGAGAACTAGTTTATAGAACTAAACTTACCAAGGGGTGGAGTGGGCGAGTGGGGGGAGGATGGGTAGCAGATGGTCAGAAGGGAACCTTGTGCAGGGTAGACAAAAGCAGGCATGCGTGAAGGATGTGGTGTTGGAAAATAGTATGCATGAGATCCTGTCACTAATTATATTGTAAATCATGGCGCTTTGACTTCAGGGATCTTTGTAATAGGTGCTTTTATATACGGATATCCATGTATGTTCATCCCAGAAAGAAACAAGAGGGAAAGATCATCCATATGTTTTACTTGCATTGTTATAAATAGCTGAAGTATTTATATAGTCATAAATGTCTAGAAGAATGTTCCATCCCAACAGAAAAACTCACCAGTAATGGGTTTTGTGCAGGCTGCACACTTTTTGGCATAAAGATAGTTGTAGCACTCCAGACAGAATGGAAAATCATCTCTGGACATAAACTCTTCTTCGCAGAGCTCTTTTCTACATCCACTGCACAGAAAACATTCCTTATGCCATGGCTGTCCTCGGAATGTTATCCCACCTGAAGTTATTACCTGTGAAAGTATCACAGAAAAGGTAATAAGGATGAAGGCAATAACAACTCAAACCTTTGTCTGCTTCTCATCCATAGCTCTAAGTGGCACTTGAGTCTCATTTATCACCTTTTGGTAGAATGCTTCTTTCCAGTGGTTTGATTTTACTCAATTAGAGATGCAAAGGGCTACAGGAATTAAAAAGAACTAGTTAGAGAGATCTGAATTGCCCTCTTCATAGTGGAATAGAAAGGCAGAAGAATTACAATGGTTTGGAGAGGATGAAAAAGAAGTAGGCTTGTGAGTTCTTTTCTCACCTTTCCCCCCCTCTAACTTTCTTGTGGGTCTTCAAAAGAACTGCAATTTAGAGATAAGATATTTTCTATTCTGAGTTCTCATTTCCCAGTCTAACTTTTAAGGGTGGTGAAAAAAGTCTTTTCCTTAAAACTTGACACCAGATTCAAGCAATCAGCAGTAGTTAAGTCTGAAGGGGACTGAGAAGAACTGTCAGCTAATAATAACTAACATTGCTTAAGGGGTGGTTTTTACCCCAGTCCATAGCTCTGTGCTTAACATCCCAACACAGCAGGGCCAATTATCCTTCCCCTTTTGGAGCTGAGGGTGGGTTTACTGAAGGTTAGACTGATTAAATCACTTTTCTGGGTCACATAGAGCTAACATTTAACTTGCACAGCCTAACTTCACAGTATGTGTGCTTAACTGTGAATACCATACAGAGAGACAAGATTTTTTGCACTGATAAACAATTGATAAGGCCTTGTGGAAGGAATGAATAAATGCTAATGGAAAAGGTATTTGGAAAGCAATTCCAATATTCTATCTAACAGAAATGGTATGCTGTGGGCAACAGCATGAATTTTTAGCCCTAGGTAATTACTGAATTACTGGTTTAGTTCAATGAGCACATAGGACTTGATGTGTGGCATTTTTTATATTAGAGGTACTTATTCTTCATCTGTAAAATAATAATTTTCCTAAAATATATCAATCTGGGTTCTACTTTTTAAAAGGATGAAATATCTCTATTTGCAATTTTTGATAAATTTAAAAAATATTTAATTATAAATATTTTGGGAGAAATGTTAAGTGTGTTTTTAGTCCTGTAAGAAATATCTTAATAATGATCTGGACACAAAGCTCAATGGGCTGAGCCCATGCTTTACATGTAGGAGGCAGAAGTTCAATCCTTGGCACAGCATGTTGTCTGAGCATTACCCAGGAGCAACCCCCGATCTTGTTAGGAGGAGAAGCCACCAAGCATTAGAACTGAGTGTGATTCAAAAATTCAAAAAAAAAAAAAAAAAGAAAAAAGAAAAAAAAATCTTTGTGAAGGTTATTTGATGGAAATGTAGTTTCCTATGAGGAAAGAGTCACTGTCACATTCAGGAAAGAGTATGTTATTCTAAATAAGTAAACCGGCAACATAATGGTGTCTGTGAAGGAATTCAAAACACCTCTCACTGACTTCAATGCCTTATAGCAGACATAGGAAAGTTCAAGATTTTCCTGACTTGTGGGGCTGGAGCAATAGCACAGTGGTAGGGCGTTTGCCTTGCACGCAGCCAACATGGTCGACCCGAGTTCGATTCCTCCGCCCCTCTCGGAGAGCCCGGCAAGCTACCGAGAGTATCTTGCCTGCACGGCAGAGCCTGGCAAGCTCCCCGTGACGTATTCGATATGCCAAACACAGTAACAACAAAGTCTCCAATGGAGATGTTACTGGGCCCGCTCGAGCAAATCAATGATCAACGGGAGGGCCTTTACTTATTTTACTTTACTTGGTTAAATGACTAGCAGGCACTCTTAAAAGATCAAGAAGTTACCAAAAAGCAAAACAAAAACAAACACACAAACAAGAAAACACCATACACACAAAGTCACAGCAAAATAAAAGCTTGATGTATATTAAAGATAGTTTAATGGAGAAGAAACTCTGAAGTGTTAAAAATAGTTTGCTTGTGATTATGCTCCCTTTGAAAAGGGAGAGCTAAGATAAAGCCCAATATCTAAGCTTTGTTTTTTGCAACTGATTGACCTCAGGATTTAGATCAATTTTCTGCTCTGGCAAAGTAGATGCAGTAGTGCCTTTGTACTCAACAGAGAATAGCTGATGAATTGCAGAATATATTCAAAAGTATCTGATCCCTGAAGAGTTTGAATTCAATGCATTTTTATAGTTTAAAGTTACTTGGTTTTTTCAGTGTAATGTAAGCTTTAGTTTTACCAAATAAAAGCCATAAGAAAAATTCTAAGTATCTGTTTGTGAAGTAGTTTTTGTCTTTGTTTTTGTTTTAGATCTGCTCTTTGGTTTGAGTTGAAACAAGTTCAGCTTGAATCATGTGATCAGAAATATTTATATTCAGTTTTCTTTCAAAGATTTGTGGTTTAAAAACATTAAAAAACAATCTGACATTTTTGTGATCTGTGTTACCCAATATAAATATTTTATACATTTTTGGTAAGGCTCTTATAACCTGGGAAATGCCTGTGCTTTGGCCCCAGGCAGTACTAATGCTGTCTTAGTAGAGAAATTCCTTCTGGAAATCTTTGTAGAATGGAAAGAAACTTTATATAGTATGCACAATAAATAATTTCAAGGTTATTCCCATAAGTGTCATTAATACTTTAATATGAATTCTTAAGAAATATAAGCCTAAAATGGCCAACTTAGTCACCATTTTTTTGTCTGCATCTGTTTCTGGATGCATATTTTTGATTCTGATAACATTTTGGAGCTACACCTAAAAACCATCTACATCTTATTGATCTAACTACATGTTTAACTAAATTTGTGTTTCTGATAGAGTAATGGAAATCTATGTAGCATAAGATGATTTTTGGCAACTGTAATTTTTATGTTTTTTGTTAATTGTTATTTTTAGCCTTCAAAGGAATAGAATTTAATTAGAAATTAAGTGAGCGATAGCACAGCGGGTAGGGCATTCGCCTTACACGCGGCCAACATGGCCGACCCGAGTTCGATTCCTCCGCCCCTCTCGGAGAGCCCGGCAAGCTACCGAGAGTATTCGATATGCCAGACACAGTAACAACAAAGTCTCCAATGGAGACGTTACTGGGCCCGCTCGAGCAAATCGACGATCAACGGGAGGGCCTTTACCTTTACCTTTACCTTACTTTGTATATTAAAAATAGTAGAAAATTACTTGTGAATGTGCATGTGTTTTATGTGCAATGTTTTAGAAAGTGGCTGTAGGCTTCTAACTGTCCAGATGCAAAGCTTAAGAAATCTGCCAAAATAACCATAGATTAGATACAGCCAAAGAGAAGGACCACATAGAGGGCGGGAACCACAGATCCCGGAAAAAAAAAACAGGTTTCAAAAAGAGCCGAGATCACCGGGAAGTCCCAGATGGGGTAGGTACCGCATCCCGCCTTCCCCAGATGGAACCCCGGTGACCAGAAGCCTCTACAAGCACAGCTCGAGTATGCGGGAACTAGGACTTTTTCTCAAAACTGCGCAGCCGCATAAGCGGCCGCGCGACATCTCTCTATATACAAAGTGATCAATGGGAAGTAAACCACCCAACCTTTCTCCCTGGAAATCAGAGTTAAGTTTGGAGCATGGCCACAGCCCCAGAAACACAAGGACTTAATGCAGAACCCAGCAGCTTGGAGCAGAAAAGTGAAAGGACTATGCGTTAATCCAGGTCATCATGTCTGCCCGGAGGGGAAAGGGTGTTGCTCCCTTCCGCCCTCCTCCCTCTGGAAAGAAAGATGGCGGCCACATGGGAGCCTTGTGGACAGCAGGTATGAGCCGGGGGTGTGGGGGCGACTAAAACCTCATGGGAAGGGGGTTGTTCCGGTCCATCCTTCACGCCCTACCGAGGTCACCAGTTGCCCCCCACGAGCGGCTCTCCAGCACGGCCACAGCCCCAGAAGCACAAGGACTTAATGCAGAAACCAGAAGCTTGGAGCAGAAAAGTGAAAGGACTATGCGTTCATCCAGACCATCATGTCTGCCCGGAGGGGAAAGGGTGTTGCTCCCTTCCACCCTCCTCCCTCTGGAAAGAAAGATGGCGGCCACATGGGAGCCTTGTGGACAGCAGGTATGAGCCGGGGGTGTGGGGGCGACTAAAACCTCATGGGAAGGGGGGTGTTTCGGTCCGCCCTTCACGCCCTACTGAGGCCACCAGTTGCCCCCCCCCACGAGTGGCTCTCCAGCACGGCCACGACTCCAGAACACAGAAACCAATTTCTTAACTATCTGACTTTCAGTAGAAATACTTCCAGGGTCAATAGGTAAAATAGCAGAAATCCAAAACCAACATTTAATTCTTGAACCCAGCTGTAGAAAGCAAATCACTTCACAATGCTTTTTCAGCATGTCTGATTGGGGGGGGGGGGCGGTAAACTCTAAATAATAGTGGTGAATCTTTTATTGAAACAGTGAATCTAATCAAAGCAGATAGAGTGTTAACTAGAATTCATCTGCCTCACAGGGACTGGGAGGGTTGGGGGGTGGGGTTTTATTGGGGTTCTTCATGGTAAAAAATAAGTATTGGTAAAGGGAAATGTGTTTGATATTTGCATGACTGAGACCTAAACCTGAAAGCTTTGTAACCTTTCCCACAGTGATTCAATAAAAAAAAAAAGTAGATTAAAAATACTTAGAAACTACTCTACTAATTCAATATATTTTTATAATTTTGCTTTCTAATCCAAATTTATAGTATCATGTTAGCACAGATATGATGTCTCATGTGTTTAGGATTTGTTTGAAAATGTTAACAAATACTAACATTTGTATGGGAGATACGCATAAGCTTCATCAAGGTCAGAAACAGATGAACAAACTTTTTTTCCACATAAATCTTAGAGGATGAAACAGTATTGAACATAGTTTATTTTTTAACTGACTTTTTTTCAGAGCTGGAGAGATAGTATAACCAGTAATAGCACTTACATTGGAAGCCTCTGGCCCATATTTCATCCTCAGCATCCCATATGGTCACCCAAGGACCACTAGGAGTGATCTCTGCATGCAGACCTGGGGGGACCAGTAGGAGTGATCCCTGCATGCAGATCCGGGAGTAAGCATTGAGTATCTCCAGGTATAACCCCCAAATTTCTTTCCTGTTGGGTCAAATCTGGAGGTATTCAGGGTTTATAAGTTGGCTCTGTACTCAGAGGACTATATACAGTGACAGTATTATACCACTGTTGGACACGTGCAAGGCACACACCCTAACTTCTATACTCTCTTTACAACCAGGTGGAATAAAAGTTTTGAGTGGGTATCCAACTCAAGAGTCCTTACATGATACTCTGGAACTTAAAAGAAAGCTTTTAGTCTTCTTTTGCTTTTTACTCTCTGCTCAATTTCCCCAATGATCTAACAATTCCAATGAACATACCTCTCTGCTTTTGTAAATATCAGGGTCTTACCAGAATATATTTGTGTTACTGACACAAAACATGAAGAATTAAACATCCTGCTTAAATTGGTTTTCTTGGTTGGTCTGTGAGATAAATTCATCATTTCTCTGAATCTAAATGAATCAAGAATTATTTCTTAAGAAATATTTTGCATTCAAAGAGAGACGTGTTTCCTCCCCCAGAATACATGAGATCATGTGTAGCAGCAGCAAACGGTTCTAGAATATTAAATCATTTGAACCTCTGGGATATTAAATTTATGCTCTTAGTAAAATTTTATAGATTTTTTTGAAAAGGGACAAATATTCTAACTGCAAGAGGTAGTGCTTTTGGACAGGTTGGCATTCAAAAATAATACAAATGTATAATGGGAGATAGGACATGATATTATCAACACATTCCAAATGTACAGTGCAGCTAAAAAAGCATTGGTCTGGAAGGTTTCACAAAGTTCATCCACTTCAGATAATTACCTTCTTACAGAAACTGCAGTAGTGAGCAAACTCCTTCTCAAAACATGGTACACAGTAATTGCCAGTCTCTTTGGAAATCAAAGGTTTAGTTCCAATTGGTTGTCGGCAATGCTCACATACAAAACAGGTTTCATGCCAGTAATTTCCTTTAAATTCCATTTTTCGTGAACCTGTATCCCAAAAGTAAAAACTATTAGTACAAATTAAGCTTAACTTTATTTTCTTTTAATCAAAGACACGTCAAAATAGTTGAATATATGTGCTTGTACATATTACGCTACAGTAATAAACTAATTGTTCTTCTAAACATAGTGTTTTGTTTCTACAACATTTATCTGAAAAAATCATAAGTAGAGTTCACTATAATTATGATGAATCTCATTAAAAACTTGTGCGATTTATAATTTGGAGATTTAAAATTACTGAGATAACTCTGGAAGGCTGACCTTGATTTAGATATAATTGGACTAGATGAGCTATTATGATATTAGCAATGTCTGTGGTACCAACTTCTGAGATTGATGTCATATAATAATGTCTCAAAAAAACAAAAAAAGGTAAGTAAAAGAGAGGGAATTGTGTTCTTTTATTGCTGTCCACTGAGATGTAACGATGATCAAACTATAGAAAATTATTGCTCAGCTAAAGTTGGAACAGTTTTTATGCATCTTTGTATTCTCTGAAAGGGGATTAAAACAACCTTCAAACCAACTTTTGTCAAAGTACAAAAAGATGGTTGGCTCCATTATTCACTGATGGACTGTTTTCTGATGCCATTAGTATCTCCATGTGGTTAATCCATTTACAGATATAGATTTTATTTTTGTTCCATGACTCAGATTCTGGTTTAAAGTGTTCTCAGAAATAAGATTTATGAAAATAGGCAGCACACTAAAATATAGCTATTTAAGAAAGAATGGATAATCTTTGTTTTCATAAAATACTCTAAATGGAATCAAGAGATAGTAAAAAAGATGTCTTTTCTTAAAACCTGGTTTTGTTAGCTGTTACATCTTTCCCCTGCGCTGGCTTAATTCAAAGCATTGCAGCTTTACTTAGATACTGGATATCCCTTATAATCTTACCAGGCATGATGGTCTTCTTGCAGTGGAAGCACTTGGAGGAGCACTCATTAGAATAACACTCTGAGCACAGCAGGCGCTCATCCTTGGCAGCAAAAGGCTTTTCCACCAAAGAGTGATTGCATTTGGCACAATTGAAGCATCTTTCATGCCAGTGTCGGCCTTTATAGCAAAGATCCTTTGAGACAGTACATAAAAGTTAATTAAATGTGTTTGCAACAAAACTGGTCATTTTTTAAGACAAAACTAAACACTACTGGGACTCCAGTGCCAGTCAGTTGTGGCGGGAGCTATAGGGAAAGTTGTTATTGATACTATTACCCATAGAGAGGAGACTCTCTGGGGGAATTAAGAGCTAGAACCTGGCACTTTCTTGGTGAGTCACTAAAGACAGCTAGAAAATAAATGACCCTCCTCCGATTTTTTTCAATTTCTTATTTTTCTTTTATTAATTACAATAAAGGTTTTCATAGAAACAATTTTTATTTTTACTTTGCAATATCCTGATACAGTATGAGAATGAATTAAACAAAATTCCATACCACCTAACTAAAGACACATAGACAGACACAAACACACATGCGTGTACACACAAACACACACACATGCATGATAATGTGTACTGAGGGATTATCTGTATGTGAGAGGCATAGGGCATAATGAGATTGGCAGACATGAGGCTAAGCTAATTTGAAGTTAGAAATAGTTCTGAATTATTACATCACCATTATTTAGTTATATTCTTGTTATCTCAGAGATAAGTAATTTTATTTATTTATTTCAGGTTTGGGGGTTATACCTGGTGATACTCTAACTCAATGTTTTGGCTACATAATTTAACAGATGACTTCTTATGTCTTTAGTATTGTAAACTATCTTCTAACATGAATATGAGGATTAAAGTAAAGTGTATATTATGTTTTTTCCCAATTGTTCTAAGCATACTGTTGCTTAGAGCATTATTGTTAATCCTGAAGATCCTTATATTCAATAGCAGAACAAGAGAGAATAATCAATATTAAAGGAAAATAAATGTTCCAAACACATATATGCTGTTCATAAACAACAATTCTTTTAATATAGGTGTTAATTTACCTTAGAGTTTGATTCAATTGACTCTTTGCATTCTTCACAGTAGTTAGAAAAGATACGATCAAAGCAGGAAACACAGTATGGATTGTTATCCTTTAGTATATACTTCTTCCCTAGAAGTGATGCTGTGCAGTACTGACAATAAAATTGAGGAGTTGTCATTTTGTTTAATCCTGTGAACAGGAGAATTATTCATGAATATGAAAGCAAAAATTTAAAGATGAGTTTTAAAGCCAACTCTATATCAAGGTCTTCAGTAAAATTTTTATTTGCCTTAATCAAAACTCAACCATTTTACAAAAATGTCCTATAGTCATGGTGACAGAGTGATTTAGGAAAGGCTACTTTCCCACTTTGGCAGTTTCTGTGTGTTTAACAAAATGCATCAAGCCAGCAGCCAGATTGCGAAAAACATCTTGTATTCATCATTCGCTAATGTGGAATTCAATGTGAATGTGAATATGGCATTTCACCTCGAGGATATAAATATGAACCGTTGATAGGGCTTTCACTACTGTCATCACTTAGTCCCTGCTGAAGAGTTCTGGAGGCCATGTTCTACGGAAATAACAGCAATCTTTTTTTACTTTAAAAAATAGAAATTAGTAACCTAGCATATTGCCTTTTCAAGCCACTCTTACTTCTTAACTTTCTAGGGAGTATCTAACAAAGTTTCTGCATATTAGTCCTAAGATCTTCTTATGCTATATTCTCTTCCTTTGGGATATGTTCCTTATTTTTTTACATCAGCCACTCCTCTGTGCTCTAGACTCCAAATCTCTGGCTTCGGCCTATCTTCCATTTGTCTTGAGGGCCACTGCAGTGCCCTGGGACAAACTGGCCAAGACGAATTTCTTAGAAAGTAGGATTCAATCCAAGTGATTGGTCCTTGCGATTACTGCTGAGCAATTGCCCACACAGGGAATGGTAAATAAAACCATCAACAGTAGAAAACAGCCATAGGTTTCTTCAGAGTTTGGGCTAATCAGAAAGACAAATAACATTTGCACTTTTCAGGATGAAAAAATTGATGCAAAATAATAAGGCAGGGCTAGGATAAAAATTCTAATCATTTTATAAATTTGAGAAGACCACAAACGAACAAAACATGGATTAAAAAGGATTTTGATTTTGGCAAAGAATTTGGGTTTATCATTGTTTCCAAAAACAAGGCCATTGGTTTTCTTAGAAAATGAAAATGAGACATATCAATTTTGGATTTATTGACTAAATGGGGAGCTATCTACATATTATAATTACCTACCCAGGAAATTTTTAAAAGTTTAGCAAAATAAAATGTAATTATTGTGATACTCTACATCATTTAATGTTACTTTTAATGTCACTTCTATTACATTTGAATTATACTTTCACACAGTTTGTCTACTTTTAATGATGAGGATTTCTACTATAGTGTCTTACTAAATACAAATTATACAAACTCTGTATATAGCAGCTTAACTAAAAGAAGACCTAATATTTAGAAATTCTGGGTGTTTTCCCAAGAAAAATGAAAAAAAATCAGACAAGAAAGTTCCCAGTGGACATTCCAAAATTATCTGCAAGGAACATCGAATTCTCTATTTGATTATTTCCACAGAAATGTCTTTTCCTGGGGAATACAAATACACAAATACACACAAAGTGCTACTGAGCATTTGTAAACAGTAGAAAGTTAGATCTTGTTCTTCAAATGGTATTAAAATTTAAATTTTATTCACATTTAAAGTTGTCATGTATTTATTTGAAGAGTGAATCATTTTATGCCTTTAAATGTATCACTTACTATGCAAAATGCCATTTTTATTATTGATGTTTAGTTTTAGAAGTATATAATACCATAAATCTCAGACTCACATGATTAGGATTCCTAGCCTACTTCCATTTTGTGAGATTTTTAGTATATTATAAAATGTAGAAAGAACAAAAGGGGTCACAAAATTGCTAATATTTTAAACATTTAAGTAACTTTAACTTAATTTTATAATGCCTCTATTTAATATAATGGTTATATTAAATAACTAAACATATGAGCTAAATATCTAAATATTTTATTTTATTGTATTTTTTTATTTATTTTTTTTACTTTTTGGGTCACACCTGGTGATGCACAGGGGTTACTCCTGGCTCTGCACTCAGGAATCACTCCTGGCAGTGCTCAGGGGACCATATGGGATGCTGCGAATCAAACCCTGGTCGGCTGCATGCAAGGCAAACGCCCTGTACGCTGTGCTATCACTCTAGCCCCTCTCTAAATATTTTATGTACACATATTGATATCTATATACAGTTAATAGATATACATATATAATACTTATCCACATGTAAGTACAAGAATTGAAGACCCTTTTCTTTTCCATCTTAACCAAGTAATAAGACTTATTTCACAGAAATTTTTTAAAATAAAATGGATCAGGTTTTCTTCATATAAGCATTGTTTTATGAGTTACTCCTGGTTCTCAGGGTTCATTTCTGTTTATGCCTGGGGGACAATGTGATTCTTGGTATCAAACGGATCAGTCATTTACAAGGCAAATGATTTAACCCATGCACTCTCTCTGGTGCTTTTCTTCTTATTTTTAAAGGACAATGTTACTATTCCAACTATTGTTTTAAAGCAACATAAGGAAATTGTATAGGTTAGAACAGTAAATTAAATATAAAACCTTATAATTTTGCATTTTATAGAAGTATAGAGAATAGACATTTGATCTGTTTCAATATGTATCAAATGCATACTTTGTGATATTTGAACTCCCTGCTCTCAAGATGTATAGATTCTCTTGAATAAACCCTTATTTTGTTAATAATTATTATAATTTGAGTTAAGAGAACAACCTAAATTTTTGCTCATTATAGTCTTGGTTGAGGAAAATACACTGAGAAATTCAACCCTCCTTTCCATAGAATCTATTATTTAAATATGTAGGCATAATAGGCATTCAAGTAGAATTTCTTAAAGGTTTTATAGCCATATAAATGATGTACATTCCACTAGATCATAAAAAGTTCTTGGGGGACTAATAGTAAAGAGAGTGAGAAGTTACAACATAGAAAATTCTTTTAAGGAACATGCTTAAGTTAAACTTAAATTTATTAGGAAAAAGAAAATAGTTTTGATTTAGCAGAGAGTGGAGGGAAAGACAAAGAGAACAACACTATTTTATTAGAATTTAGGAGAAGTTGAGTTTTGAAAAGATTTTTGCTTGGATACATTTGCAATAAAAGATCTTGAAATTATGTATGCATGTGTCATGAATATTGCAGATCTTGGTTCAAGATCACCAAAATTAAGTGAATATTACAGTAAAATACATGAATTTTTCTTTCTTAGTACATGTGACCCAGTAACTGGCATGCTCGAGAAAATCGATGAACAACCAGAAGACAGTGACAGTGACAGTGACAGTACATGTGGAATCTATATTACACTATATTAATTATACAAAAATATGTTGAAAAAAGCATATATATATCTAATTTTTATAAATTCTTTATGCCAAGGAAGTGATAAAGTGCATGCCCTGTGCCCCTAGCAACACATATATATATACAAATACTAAAAATAATTGTATTGGAACTAGGGAGGTTATAGCTTAGGAGTATAGAACATGACTTGCATATTGAGTTATTGGGTTCAGTTCCTAGTGCTGCACAAAAATAAGAAAGAAAGGAGAAGAAAAAAGAAAAGAAAAAGAAAAAATATTGCTAAAAATGCCAATTGTCTGAACCTTCAGTCACAATGGTTTTGTTAGTGGAAGGTTTTGACCTATGTTAATGGCTTTATTTGTGGAAACTTCTGACCTATGTTAATGGTTGCTGATTCAGATGGTTCTTGCTGAAGATAAGGGTTGCTCTGGCAATTTGTTGAAATAAAAATAATGACATTTTCCATGTTGATAAACCCTATCACGAAAGATTTCTCTGTAGCATGCATATTATTTGATAGCATTTTACCCCCCGCTCAGTACAACTTTTGTTTTGTTTTTGTTTCTGGATTCTATGAGGTTGTACTCCTGACTCTCTACTAAGGAGTGGTGCTCAGAGAAACATCTGTCCTGCTGGAGAATAAACCAAGGTCAGCTGCATGCAAAGCAAGGGTCTAACCATCTCTCCAGTTCCCCTACCCTGAGTTGAAATTCTCTGAAAGTTGTAGTCAGTTCCCTTAAATGCTTCCACTGCTTTTCAAGGTAAGTTTGTGCAGTTATCTCAGACTTTGGTTATCATTTTCATAACGTTCACATCATCATCTCTACTAGGTCTGAATTTCATCTCAAGAAATTGGGTTTTTTTTTTGTTCACATGTCGAAAACAACTCCTCATTTGTTAAAGTTTTATCATTGAATTATAATTTATCCATATCATCTGCCCTCACATCTTATTTTAGTTCTTTTGCTTTTAATGCTATATCTGTACTTTCTTCCTCCAGTGAAGTCTTAAAACCTCTAAGTCATCCAAACATTTGGAATAAGCTTCTTCCAAGCTTCTGTTAATGTTAATATTTTGACCTACTCTCATGAATTATGAATGTTCTAAATGACACCTAAAATTGTGAATTCTCTTTAGAATTTTTGTTATCAGAAGAATAATTACTCTCTGGAAGCTATGGATTTATGAAATATTTTCTAAATTATGAGACAAATGTTAAAATAACTCCTTGACATGAGTTGAAACATTGATCTTGTATAAGTAGACATAGAAAGAACAAATCAGGTGCATTGAGAACAAGCAGTAATATTAATTTTTAATTTTTTTCTAAATAGTAGTTTTCAGCTGTAGGCTTAAAATATTCAGTAAACTATGCTGTAACCCTGGATTTGTTGTTGCATTTACAGAGCAGAGACAGAGTACTTTCTCTGAATTCATTTTGGGCTTAAGAGAATGTTATATATGACTAATTTGATTTTCTATCCTAGCCAGTCAATTTTTTAGCATATCAAAAATAAAGGTGTTTTGCTTTTTTAACAGTTGTGTCTTTGATGTAGGCAGGCAGATAAATAGGATAGGGGCCCCCATAACAGTAGAGTTCCTAGGGAGTACTAAAACTACCTAGCCCTAAGACCATCAGGATACACCTTGCAGAAACAGAAGTAGGCCTGATAAAACCTTCAACTGGCCCCAACAGACCCAGAGAAGTCTGGACCCTCCTCTGGGAGAAGCTCCAGCAGGAACAAAGTTTAGGAAAGGAAATTCAAAGAAGACCATAGATCACCTCCAACTCTACCCCCTTGGCACCTACCCTAGCAACAGACTTTTACCTAGGTAGAAACCCTGGTGGGAGCAGGTTGGAGATACTCTATAAGGGCCACCTTGCTGCCCCAGTCCATATGCTGCTTGTGCCCAAGTGGCCTAAAGTATGTGGCACCTGAACACAGGTCTCCCCATCTCTCCTTTTGACATGTGTATGCGGCTCTCTCTGCCTTTGGAGAAGCCCACATTCTCCCTTGAGTGTGTTACTCTCTTCTTTAGCTCTCCTTTGTTCCCTTTCCTAAACTCTCCAAATAAAATCTGTTTTTACTTCACTGAACATCCACTCCGAAATTCCTTTCTGTGAGAAAAGACAAGGATCCCTAAACCTTGTCTAGGACTGACTTTCCATTACAGCAAAGAGCGATTCCTCACCCCATCTTAAGTCTGCAGGTTCTGGAGAGATCGTGTGGTTGGGAATCAAGTCTGTATGAGAAGACCAAGCAGACCTTGTGGACTGGCAGGACTCGAGGTCCATACTGTGTAGGGACTCATCTCAGACATCATCAGTTCTAGCCTCCCCAGCTGGTCCCAGGGTGGCAGAAGTAGACCCAGAGAAAGTGATCATCTCTCTCCTCACATAAGCCACCCATGGGGGTCCACCAATTTTATCGTCACTGGTATAACATGTTTTATTTCAATCAAAAATCTTCTCACTTTTATTCATAACTTAGTTAACATGTATAGTTTTAAAATCATTTTTAAAGAAGAAAAAATAGATCTACATAGCAAAAATTTACGAGTAAAAATAGGATTTAAGACTCTGGAGCTAACCTAGTTTATAATCATAAGTCACAAGAAATCAAAATGTCAACAATAGACCTATTGTGAGCACTTCATTTTTCTTATACAAACTTAGAAATGCTAGTTAAAATCAATAATTTAGCATTCCTGTCTAGTTTCTTTCAAAGAAAGTATAATGTATAAAATTTCAAATATTGGAAAAGTATTTCTTAGTCATACTGCAATTAAATAACAGTATAATGACAAAATTTGGATTACTACATATTGGGTTTTAGAGTTACAGTGATGTATATTTAAAAAGTTATGATGGTAAACAGCTCATAACTACAATTTCACAAGTGACTTACACTTTTTTTTTCTCAATTCTCTCTTTTGGATTTTAGATTTTTATCTAAAAGGATGTGAGTTCATTGGTAATAGTTTTCAGAGCTGAAAAATATGTTTCCTAAGAGTTACTTTCAAATTTAGGGATAAATTTTTTCAAGTTATATTCTACAGTGAGTTGTTAATTAGAAGAGTAATGCTTGAATGGAATTAATATATTAGGAAGGGGTTTAATTGAGAACATATTAAATAGAAGAGGGGCAAAGACATGTTGCCATGCCTGTTGTCCTTAGTATGCTTTTATTTGCAAGACATTGCACACCCTAATTCATGTATTCTGTAAACACGTGCTTATACTTGCAAAATAATCTGCTAGAAAAACAGATTAGATGAAAATCTCATCCTCAAGCTAGTGTGAAGAGTAAGGACATTTTCTTTTGAAATTAAATGAAAATAGTTGGGAGATAAATAATACAGTGGGCAGAACACTTGCCTTACAGGCAGTTGACCTGGGCTACAGGCAATAACCTGACAACCCATAACTTCCCTGAGTTCCACCAGCATTATCCTTAGCACAGAGATAGGAGTAAGCCCTGAGAACCAATAGGTATGGCCCAAACCCTGTCCTCCAAAAAACTCTTTTTTGAAAATGAATCAAATGTTAGGAAACAATAAGGAAAAATAAAAACTTACAAGTTCTTATTTTAGAGTAGTGGTTTTAGACAAAAGATGTGCAGCAGAATTTAGACCATTTCCAACATTCTGGGCTAGCAAGAAGTTATAGTGGGTAGGCTGCTTGCCCTTTTTGGTCCCTAGCACCACATTTGGTCCACAAAACCAGGCACCACTGACTGTAGCCTCAAACCCGGGGGGGGGGGGGCAAAAAACCAAGAAGTGAACTTTCAACCTAAATTAATTGAGTCAAAATTTCTGATGTTAAATGAGAAATTTTTAATGTCCTATGTAGTTACAATGTCTAATGTGAACAGCTTACAGAAAAAGAAAGAACAATTCTTTTCAGCTAATAAAAAATTTTCAGGGACAACTCAGAGAAGGTAGCAACTGAAAGGGTCATGTGTAGTTCTGAGACGGGCCGTAGATTGTATGGAGTTTGCTCTTTCAATAGTGGTCTTGTCCTTATTGAGTCAGTGAAGGCAGACAACCAAATTTATTTTTTGTGCTCTCGAACTAGTGTTTGGCACTGCTAGTGCTTGGCACTAGACTTTGACTGAGCTCTCTAACTGGTATTTGGCATTGCTAACCCTAAACATGTGTGCAATTTTCAGGCAATAGTAAAGTAAAAGACAAGTTTGTGCTACTGTTGATGCTTGTGGGTTGTGTCATTAAAATATTAGTGGTTCCAACCTTTCTACATTCTGGAACTCAAAATTTCTAGAGTTCTGTGATTTTTGCCTGAGAGAGACATTTGTAGTAGTGGGACTGGATGCAGTAGTAGCAGGTTTTAGATGTCTGCATTCTACAGAATGAATGTTGAGGTATGAGAAGAGTAATCTCTACCATCTTTGGGGTATTTTGATTTGAAATATACTCAGGGTTACTCTTTCTCTGAGCTCAGGGAGGGCTCATCCCATATGTAATGCCAGGAATCAAACCTGGGCCAGCTGCATTTAAGGGGAGGGACTTACCCACTCTACAATCTCTTTGGTCTCATTAGATTAATTTTAAAAGTTCTAGCAATCATATTTTATATTCCTATATGTCACCTGAGTGATGGTAATGTCTTAACAATGTCATGTAGATGATCTCTCTGACCTCCCAGTGACCTTTAGAAGAATTCTATTATTACTACTCCCTTTACTGATGTCCACATGATGAAGAAATCATAGCTCACAAAGACTCAGGTCACTTGACCAATAAAAAATGCTAAATATAAATATCATTACTTGTGAAAATCTCTCCTTTCCTAGAGGTGTGGTGAAGGGTATTTGAGGTGGAGCAAATGGAATTTGGAAAGTCATTCCTATGTAGATATGTGACACAGGCATGTAAAATAGAAAATTATTTAAAGTAGCTTTTAGAGTACAAAATTGCAATATTAGATAACGCATTTGGAACATTAGACTCAACATGATTATTTGTGGATTAAATTTCAGACTAGAGTTGAATATACTATTTTCATGTAATTTTAATAAAGGTGAAAGACCTGTACACTGGAGACTAGGACATTGATAAAAAAACATTGAAGAAATACAAGTGAAAAGATATTAAATCCTTATAGACTGGAAGAATTACACTTTTATGATATATATAATACATACAAAACAATTTACAGATTCAGTGCAATACCTCAAAATTTTTATTTTAGCATTTATTTGTAAATAGAACAAACTTAAAACTTGTATGGGACAACAAAATCTCAGAACAGACAAAGCAACCTTAAGAAAGAAAAACAGAGCTTGAAGTCTCAGAATCTTTGATTTCAAAATATCCAACAAAATTATAATATAATAATTAAAACAGTATGGTATGATTTAGCTATTTGGTGCCATGATAGTACATAGATCAAGATAACAATAGATAACACATTAACACAAAAATAAAATAAATAAACCTATTTATCATCTATGTATAGTGAGACCCAAAAATATACAACTCAAAAAGGACACACTTTTCAACAAATGGTTTTAAGAAAACTGGATAACAAAATGTATAAGACCAATTCTGAATAATTTTCTTATACCATGCACAAAAATAACTCAAAATGGGAGATTTGAGCATAATCTAAAACTATAAAACTTGTAGAGGAAAACATAAGTGGTGGTGTCCTTGATAATTTTTTAATTGGATTGGATAATTTTTTGGATTTGAGACCAAAAGTAAAAATAACCAGGAAGGTCTAAATTAAACTCAAAAGATTTTACATATAAAAAGAACCCATAAAAATAAAAAGATGTACTATAATCTGTCAGTGTCACTGTTCTCCCATTGTTCATCAATTTTCTGGAGTGGGCCCAGTAACGTCTCCATTGTTAAGACTTGTTGTTACTGTGTTTGACATATCAAATACTTCACGGGGAGCTTGCCAGGCTTTGCCGTGCAGGTGATATACTCTCGGTAGCTTGCAGGGCTCACCAAGAGGGGCAGAGGAATCGACAACACCACCAATCTATAAAGGGTTAATATCTAAACAACATAAAGAACGTATGCAACTCAAAAGCAAATATTAAACCAAACCAGATACCAATTACTTATAGAAAAAAATGGGCAATAGATGTAAAATCAAAACCATAGTGGGATATTTTTACCTATCAACCTATTTAGCTATTCTTAAAAATGTAGGAAATAACAAGGTTTTGCCAGTATGTGAGAAGACAAAGTTTTGTGTACAGTGGTGGGAAAGTAAACTGGTTTAACAAGATGGAAAACAATATGGAGTTTCTATACAAAAAATTGCAAATAAAACTATTACTTGTTGGGGCTGGAGAGATAGCACAGCGGGTAGGGCATTTGCCTTGCACGTGGCCAACCGGGTTTGATTCCCAGCATCCCATACAGTTCCCTGCCAGGAGTAGAAACTGAGTGCAAAGCCAGGAGTAACCCCTGTGTATCGCCAGGTGTGACCCAAAAAGCAAAAAAAAAACCCCCAAAAAACCCAAAAAAACAACTATTACTTGTTTCAGCAATTCTATATCTATTTATGTGAGAAATAAAAAGACCAGCTCAGAGAACTATGCCCTCTATCTTCATTGCAGTATATTCATTAGAGAAGATACTGAAATACCCGTGTTTATCAATAGATGAATGAACAAATGAAATGTGATGTATAATGGTATATAATTCAGCCATAAAAAATAATTCAACCTTGTTGTTTGTGACAGCTTGTGACAGGCTGTAGCTTTCTACATGCTAATTAAATAAGTCAAGTAAAGAACGACAAATGATAAATACCATATGCTTCTCACTTACCTGTAGAATCCTCAGAAAAATAAAAAATAAACAAAACAAATAATAAAAAAATCCCTACTGAGATCCTGAAAAATAAAAAAAGGAGAAGAATAAAATAAAACAGATCGTTGTTCATTAGAAATAACTGAAGACTGAGAAGGTAGAACGAAAGAAGGAGCTATTTGGTGCCATGATAGTACAATGCCTGTCTGTCTGTCCTCCCGTTGTTCACCGATTTGCTTGAGCGGGCCCAGTAATGTCTCCATTGGAGACTTTGTTGTTACTGTGTTTGGCATATCGAATATGTCACGGGTAGCTTGCCAGATAGTACAATGTACAGACTGGAAACAATAATTAATGTTGAATTGTCTGAAATTTCTGAGAGTAAATTCTAAGATTTATCATGACAAGAATAAAAGCTATGACTATGTTCATTGATGGATGTATGGAATATAGACATATTGTGATCATTTCACTATATATGTAAATATACAAAATCATTATATTGTGCATCTAGAACTAGTATAATATTATATGTCAGTCACACCTAAAAATAGAAAAAGAAAAATGCAGCACTCTTTCTTTTTGGCCAAATTAGTCCCTAATTGCTAGAGGCAGACCTGTAATTATATGATAAACTTGAATTTTTCACTCTGAAAGTTACTGATACTATGTATTTAAGAAATCTATCCTATAAATATCCTTGTAGCACTCTAATTATAATCAAGCATTTTCAGGAATATAGTCGCCATGTAAATAGTGTTAAAATTTTTATATGAAATACCAAAACATAAAGTACTAAGAAATTTCTCTTTCTTTTTCTCTGTCTCTTTGTCTCTCTCTGTCTCACTCTATTTCTCACTCTCTCTCATACAAACAGAGACTTGATAATTTAATACATAAAGGTCATTTTTGTTTAGTAGGGAAACATTCCAATAAGTAACACTTCAATAATTGTTTGTTACATGTGGAAAAAAATTTTACATTGTAGTCAAAACAATTTATTAAAAAATATGAACAGCAAAACTTAAAATATGGGAATATGATCTCAGGTTAGGGAAAGTTTATTAAAAGATACATATAAAGGTAAATGTAAAGGTAAACAATTGAAAAATAATCATTGAAAGATATTAATAGTTAAAACTTAAAGCATAGGATCATGATTAATAAATAATATTTGCCCTATATATAACTGACAAAAAATTAGAACGTGAAATATATAGAAATACTCATAAAGCTATAAGAATGAAAAGTAATCTGATAGAAAAAGGACAAAAATAGAAGAAAACTAATATACTTAGTGTAATTTGAATATACTGCTCAGCAAACCATATGAAACACATTTATATTTAGAAGGTTTGAAAGAAATGAAGCTAGCAGTACTAAAGGTCTGAAAGAAATGAAGCTAGCAGGACTAAATGTCAGTGATGATAAGGAGCAGCAATGACTCACAAACTGAAAACAGGAATGAGTGATGGAGGGATAAAAACACTCTGATAAATAACTTTTCATTATATTGTAATGTTGAACATGTGTCTTTCATATGATTCAGCAATTTAATCCGGTGTATTACTGGGAAAGTCTTGCAGGAATCAGGAGCAAGAGCTTTTATAACAGCATAATTTATAGTACCCAGGACAGGAAACTTTGCATACCTATCAAAGGGGAAACTGGCAAGTAAAAGATGTATTTGATATAATATAGTGCCATAAAGTAACAATCACATGAATTATAAGTACCCTCTTCACTATAGAATTAATTTCACAGCTTTAAATAAAAAAAGTTGCAAGAGTAAATATATCAGAATGTCACATTTAGATATACTCCAAATAGACAACATTCATGATATAGAACTCTAATGTTTTATTAACAAGTTAATTATGTTATTCAACATAATATATTCATATCTATTTAAGTTATGAAGATGCTACTAAGAAAGTAGCTTAATATCAGAGTCCATGTTTTTTTATTTTATTTATTTATTTATTTATTTTTTTATTAGTGAAGCACCATGAGGTACAGTTGTAGATTTACAATTTTTTGTGCTTGGGTTTTGATTATACAATGATCAAATACCCATCCCTCCACCAGTGCCCATTTTCCACCACCATGGATAATATCCCCCCCCGACCCCCCCTCCCACCCTGCCTCTGTGGCAGGGCATTCCCCTTTGTTCTCTATCTCCTTTTGAGTGTTGTGGTCTGCAAAAGAGGCATTGAGTGGCAATCATGTTCAGTCCATAGTCTACTTTCAACATGCATTTCCCCTCCTGGGAGGATCCTCCAAACACCCTTTATTTGGTGCTCCCTTCTCTATCTGAAAGGCTCTTTCCCCTAGAATACCCGGCTGGCCTCTAAGCTATGGAGTAATCCTCCTGGTGTTGATCTCAGCTATTCTTAGGTATTGATCTCATATTTTGTTGCTTTATATTCCCCAGATGAATGCAATCTTTCTATGTCTATCCCTCTCTTTCTGCAGAGTCCATGTTTTGTGTATATGAGAACTTACTTGTATTTATCCCAGGAAGCATACATACACATGGAAATAAAAACATGATGGTTGACAAACATGAAATTCAGAAGGGTGCAATTCAAGATAACCTACATTAGGGGGTTAGGTAGGTAACTAAACAGTTTTAAGGAGGATTTGCAGTACTTAGTAATTTAAAAAAATTTTATTTCTAAAGCCAAAATTAGAAATGCTTTTCTATACATTAAATATCTTACTTTTGGTGGGGCTGGAGCGATAGCACAGCGGTAGGGCATTTGCCTTGCATGTGGCCGGACTGACTGAACTGGGTTCAATTCCTCCGCCCCTCTCAGAGAGCCCGGTAAGCTACCATGAGTATCTCTCCGGCATGGCAAAGCCTGGCAAGCTCCCCTTGACATACATATTCGATATGCCAAACACAGTAACACGAGTCTCACAATGGAGACGTCACTGGGCCCATTCGAGCAAACTGATGAACAACGGGAGGACAGTGCTACTGTGCTACAGTGCTACTTTCGGTGGGGGGTTACACCCAGTAATGCTCAGGGGACACTTCTGGCTTTGCACTCAGGAGTTATTTCTGGAGGTGCTGGGGGAACACATGGGATGCCAGAGATTGAACCTGGGTCTGCCCTGCGCAATGCAAAAGCTCTACCCACTATTTTATCACTCCGGCCCCTATTTATTAAAGACTTAAAATAATTCTTTTAAGTCTGAATAATAAGCTGAAGTGGTACATCCTACCACGGTGTTTATCACCAGAGAAACATTCTGGATGTGTATCAAAAGACATTTTTATATGCATATGGTGTCTAGAAATCGTCCAAATATGAGATCTGGAATCATTTTCAGCAGAATCGAGGGTTGATGGCTGAGAGAAGACTGTTTTAGATGCAGGCAACAGGAAAGAAGACCATAATTTTCTGTCTCGATATTTAGTAATCATGGGAGCATGCACTGTAAGGCAAATAACTCTAATAAACAGTCTTCATGCACAAGCATTGTGCCAATCAAACAAATCTGGATGTCTGATTACTTCCCTACATTGATCACACATTTCAAAAGTAAGAGGAATTTCCCTTCTTATAGTTGAACGGGAATGTACCAGAATATAATTTGGCCCAGTTTTCTAGACTAATACTGTATTGCTGTGTTTGGAGACTTTTATTGATGAGCAAGTTGAGTAACCATATGGTCTTTGTTCTAATCATTAATTTTAAGTTAATGCCTTCATTTGACTGCAGCTTTTATTTGTTTATTTTTGGTGGGGGGCAAGCACACCCGGTAGTGCTCAGGGCTTAGTCTTGCCTTATGCTCAAGGACCACTTCTGGCAATTCTGGGTAACTATATATGGTGCGGAGGGATGGATCTTGAGCTACCCGCTTAAAAGGCAGGCAGACACCTTACATGCTATCCTAGCCCCTGATTGCAGCTTTTAGTTTACCGTCAAGGAAGGGAATACCACATGACATCATTACATTGATTACATGTTTTAGCACAAAAACTAGTAGTATTTAAAATTATTAAGTAGCATTTAAAATTACTTATCTCTAATATATGATCTGTGGACTGGAGCGATAGCGATAGCACAGCAGGTAGGGCATTTGCCTTGCAAGTGGCTGACCTGGGTTCGATTTCTCCATCCCTCTCGGAGAGCCCAGCAAGCAACCGAGAGTATCCCGCCCACTCTGCAGAGCCTGGCAAGCTTCCCGTGGCATATTCGATATGCCAAAAAGAGTAACAAGTCTCACAATGGAGACGTTATTGGTGCCCGCTCGAGCAGATCGATTAGCAACGGGAGGACAGTGCTACAGTGCTAATATATGATCTGTAAGTTTTGCAAAATAAAAAAAGGAGGCATATAACACCATAGTCACTACTTTTGCACTTTTGTAAAGTGCACTGTTCTTTAAAGTTTCTGGGATTTTTGGCTTAATTTTCATCTGGTTATTCAAAGTAGATCCACTCAGCTTTTATAAATGCATCTGCGCTCATCTGGGAGTGCTGCAGGACTATTTAAATTGCCCATTTGGGTCTCTTATTGATTCTTTAGAATTGTTTCTGCTTTTCTTTAGGGAAGAACTTGGACAAATTTAAGTTTAAATGGTGCACGGAATATTAAAATACTCTTGGGAAATGTTAGTTTGAAACTTAACTGATTGATATACCAGAATTGGATGAAGAGAGAAACTGGATGAAGAATTTTAATTTTAACTATACTTAATGACCTCACCCTGTGGTCATATTCCCATTAAGGATTTTAATCCAAGTTAAAATCCTTAATGGGAATATGACTGCCAGGCAGACAAGGAGCTGATGGTCAGCCAAAAACATTTGGAAGCCTCACTGAACAAATATTGCTCTATAAAGAGTTAACGAAGCCATGCATAGTGCATAGTTATACAATCCTCTTATTCTGCTAAGGCAACTGTTTCAATCATTTTCCTCTGCTCCTTTCCTGCCTGAACTCCACACAGGCATTTGCCCGGGTACACATTCCACTGACTGCATTTTAATCTTGGTTCAATCCCTGCTTTTCCCAACCTATATTACTGATGGACAATAGTGCTTTATTGAACAAAATAAATATTAAATATATCTTATTCTTTTAACAGATCTAATTGGGTTCTGTAATGATTAACCCACTTTCTTGAGGGTAGATGGGAGAGAGAATCTGCTCCAAAACACATTCTACAATGCTTGAAGAAAATTTTTCCCAGACTCATACGATCATCTCCCTTCCCTGGAGGGTGAGGGGGAACTCTTAACTGCTTTTCTTTGTAATGGTCTAAATTTCACAAATTATCATAAAGACCATTTAGTAAGCAGCTTAATGTTTTCTCCCCAAGCCTTTGTAAATCCTGCACTCTCTAATGCACAGAAACACTACCTTTGATTTTTCCACTGTACTTCCAATATGCTATATCTTATGTCTCTGGGGTTTCACATTTGACTTTTTTCCTTATCTCCAAGACCCTGCTTCTTGTCACCTATGTATTGTGTTGTGACTTCTCTGCAATTTTCTCAAATTTCCCATGACATAGTTATTGCTCTCTCATAAATATGCATGTCTATTTTTTCTTTTGTCACATTTTATTAATGTTTTGTTCTATATATGTCTCTCAATTGTTACCTACTCAAAAATATATATGCTGTTTCTGCTGTAACTGAGATACAAGTAGAGTAGGATCCCAGAAAATTATTTATAATTTATAAACAGATGAGGAGAAAAATTCCTTCTAAAATTCCTGTCTTCTAAAGATAGGGAGTCCAGGATAATTCATACAAAAATGCACAGTTAAGAACAAGTCCTCAAATATTAAATAATTAAGAACACCTGTACTATATGTTTACTTGAATAGTAAATTAATTCATATTTGTTCTAACTGCAGCAAATATAAAGAAATAGATAATGAAGGTGAGAGAACAAAAGTGTTCCTTCAGTACCTGCTCATGACAAAAAGAGCTCTTTCACTTTTGATGCTGAAGAAGACAGCTAGAAACTTCTAGAATACCAGCTGAGGAATATTGTCAAAAGTAGGTGGCTAATCTGTTGACATTATTAAAGGGTTTTTCTCTAAAGTAGGGGCACTAACGAGCTCCATTAATGGATTTCAAACTGATCATGTTCTTCAATACTTTAAATACCTGCAGCCTTTCTAAAATGTTGAGACAAACCATATCCTTATGAATATTGCATATCTTCATCTTCTAACATTTATTATGCACAATAGTGTACTTAACTAAATGTTTGAATGAACTTTTGAAATTTTAAATTTTGGAGAGTTAAATGAGATCTATGAAAAAAGTCAATCTTACAAAGTTGTCCTAAACTACATCAAATGTAATCTAATCTATAGAGAAACAGTTTTAATTCACGTTTTTTATAAATAACAAGGATTTAGAATATCAAAAAAGAAGGTGTAGTTTTCAATTTTTTTCTTCTTTCTTTTCTGAGTGGTTCTGAGGGTGTTCAACTGAACTATGTATACTTTACCTTATTATTACTTATAACCCAAGACAAAACATATTGAGATATGTTGGGGTAGAAATCAGCAACTGTACCTTCTTGCACACTTTACTTCAATACTGTCATTTAACTTCTTCACTGTATGGACAACTTCTGGACCTTACTTTCTTTCATTATGAGATAATGTTATCAGCTACTTATGAGTTCTACTCAAGCATAAGTGAGATATATGAATAAAAAGTCAAGCTTAAGTTCACAGCATGCACATTTGATGTGATGAAAAGTCTACAGTTATAACCATGGTTCCCATTTGGAAGAGGGAAGTTATTTTCTTCTCCCATCAAAACTACTTTTAAAAACTCAACAAACAATTTTAAAAATAACTTAAGTCATAACTTTAAGCCATCAATCAAAAATAACCTAAAACAAGCATCATAGAAATGTGATGGAATATTTGATATCAGTCTCTAGAGACATATTTGCAAGCCCGGTTTGTTGGAAGCTGAATGTCTTGTGTGGAAAGGTCAAATACAATTCTCCTGAGAGCTGATGAACTACTCTCCCATGAAAAATAAAACAGCTGACTAGAGCTTTTCCATTTGGCTAATTTGTTCCATGAAACTAACAAGATTTAAAAAGTGCTTTGTATGATTTTCATGTGGGGATTACATTCAGAATTGTGCAATTATGGAAATTATTACTGAAATAGAGGTTATATCTAGTTCATGGAAGTGTGTATTAACTATATTTATCAAGCATTATATTTTTTAAAAAATTAAAAAGTAAAACTCTAGAAAGTTTGTTAAAAATGTCCTGATTATTTTTCCTCACTGCAGCATAAGAAAAATTTGAAGGCAAAGAGAGTACAACACTTTTCAATAAAAAGGGATTATCTCCATTTCTGCCTATATAGATACTAATTTCCTGCTTCTAAGTACATCATATCAATCTTTTCCCACAATTTTGATCCTGAAAACAAAATTATGTCCCCAGGTTTAATTTCAGTTTTCCTTTATATTCCCTGCAAGGTTAAAAGTTTTCCTGTAAAATGCAGGCTAAAAACAAATTGGTTCCTAGGTGGCCTCAAGATTTTCTTAAAGTCTTAACTGATTCAGTTCCAAGCTTTGAGATATACAGATTGAAGTAAAATATGTTTGATTAATTTAGCATAAGGTAGTGACAGGGTATTTCTTTTGGTATGTAAATTCCATTTCCTAGAAAGACAGGTGACAAGGACTCTAAGTCTAATTATGTATCAACATGTTTCTCTCTGATTCTTAGAATATTCCTTAAGCATTCCATGGAGTTCATCACAGGTAGTAACTATGTCAGATATTTTTGTTGTTTTTCTTTTTGGCTATTTGGAGATCATTTTCATCATGCTGATTAACTACTTTCAGTTTCTGAGCACCAGAAGTTTTCTCAATAATGGGAAAGGAATTTCACTAATCTGTCTATTTAACACTGTTCCTGCCTGCTTTCTCTTGTGTCTAATGACAAATCCAAGTTTATTTAGCAAGAGGAATGATGTGTCACTGTTCAAAAGATGTCCATTGAAGAATTTAATCTATAACCTGAGTCACACCTGAAACACCTACTAATCAACTAAGTATTTATGACAAGGTATTTAAATCTAGTAGGTCACATGAAAAATATGCTTTAGTCTAGAGGAATAGAGAAAGCTATTTTTCATTTTTATTTCTAATTTTTCAGTTTCATACTGTGTGTTTTAAAGAGATTGTTATCATCGTAAAACCAGAGGGTTATATTATTTTTCTGGACGTTTTAAAATATATTCTAGTTTTAGCACAGCGGGTAGGGCGTTCGCCTTACAAGCGGCCAACATGGCCGACCCGAGTTCGATTCCTCCGCCCCTCTCGGAGAGCCCGGCAAGCTACCGAGAGTATTCGATATGCCAGACACAGTAACAACAAAGTCTCCAATGGAGACGTTACTGGGCCCGCTCGAGCAAATCGACGATCAACGGGAGGGCCTTTACCTTTACCTTTATCTTTCTTCCAAAATGAGTGATATAAAAACTCAATTCTTTTTCAGTTCACCATGTAAAGGTGGAAAACATTTCAATTAAACATTGTCTTGAGGGTAGATAAGGTGGAAATTAAACATGGATCCAAGAATTTAGAGGAGCTAAAACAAGTATTCAATTATCATAGAAATGTCAAATCAGTATAATCATATAAACTCATGGAAAATTAAAAATACTTGCTCCTCATGGGATTATAAGCAATATTATTATTTTAAAGAAATATGTTCTTAAAATTTTAATTACATTAAATAAATGTGTAACCTTACTTTTCAGTATATAGCATCATGATCCAGTAATTATATTTCATACACACTGATCACTAAGATAAGTGTAATTATTTTATTTGCCCTCCCACATGTTACTTAGGAAGCCAAAGGACCACACGGAGAATTCTTAGTCAACTGGGCAAGAGTCTCAATGCAATGGGTTGAGAACGTGATGCTTCTTAGGCCCTGCAAGGCCATGGGTTAGTCAGTGTAGCCCATCAGAGCTGGAGCTTTCAGGATTGTACCCAGGATTTTTTGGAACAATATGGTATTAGAAATGAAACCCGCCGATTGGGGGGCGGTGACTTCCGGGGCGGCTTGAGACCCGCCCTCCCACCGGTCTGGCGCTTGACGGGTGGGGCTTCGGCCAGGCCATCGACGGTTTTTCTGACGGACCCCGTCTTGGAAAAGAATCTTAGGGACCCGGGGCCTCAGGGGTGCGGTTCCGAAGAAAAGGGAGCAGGCAGGCCAGACACTCCTAACGTTAAGAGCATGTCTGGAGGGAGTTGTGAAAAGAAAGGTGAATAGCAGCGATTTCCTGTGACGAAAGAATTGTTCATCTTCGTGAGGAGATTCCCTAAGGAAAGTGAACCGTGCGACAAACTTGAGAAAGTTTCCTTTCCGGGTATCTAGTCCTCTCAGCCAGTTTCCTCTGGATTCCCCTTCGTTTCGCAGGCCTCGGGGCCTCTGCTGCCCAGCCGCGCGGAACCCGGCTCTGCCGAGGCGCTTGGGTATCTGCTTGGCGGAAAGGCTCGGCTAGCTTTTCTCCAGGAGCTTCCCCACACATTACACACCCCCCAAAAAATCTCCGGCCCCTTTGAAAAATGTTTGTTTTTAAGGTGCGAAATCGACATGGCATTTGGCTTTGTAACCATTTTTTCCCCCAAGTATCGCAATGTTTATTGATAGATACAAGTATATAAAATCAGGGAATGAACATGATTTGATAAATTAAGTAGACTTAATTTCAATACTACAGTGCTTCACTAATAAAAAAAAAAAAAAGAAATGAAACCCAGGCATGCAACTAACCACTATCTCCTGATTCTAATAGAAAGTATAGAAAACATCCATCCCCACATATAGTTATAAATTTTTTCTTTCTTGGGATAAAGACTTTAGTGCTTTATTCACTTAATAATTTACAAATATGCAACACATCATTTTAAAACTATGGGCAATATGGCATATGTTATATACCCATCAGTTATTTATTTATTTATTTATTTATTTATTTATTTTGGGGTTTGGGGTTACAGAGAACTGTGTTCAAAGATTACTCTTGGTTCTGTGTTCAGGGATCACTCAAGGCAGTGCTCAGGAATTGAAATGGTCAACCACATGCAAGGCAAATGCCTTAACCCCTGTACAACATTTTTGTCTCCCATATTATTTATTTTATAACTGGAAGTTAGATTCTTGCCCTTTTTAATCTACTTTGCCTACTCTGTTTCCCAGTAATATGTTCTTTGTAACTATGAGCTTGGTTTTATTTTTACTTTATATTTTTATTCCACACATAAGTGAGAACTATGATATTTTTCCCCAACTTGTTGATTTGTTTCTATGATGCCCTTGACATTCATCTGTAATGCCACAGGACAGTAAGCTTTCATTATTTTATTGAGGAATAATACTATTATATATGTGTACAGGTAGATACACACACACATACACACACACAGAGTTTGGCCTCTGTATCTACAGTTTCTGCATCCTCATTTTCAATCAACCATGATCACTGCAATTAGGCCTAGTATAGTTGTGTCTGTACTGAACAGAGGCAGACTTTTTACTCATTATTATTGCATACATGATGTAGTAAAATAATAATTTGCATAAGTTACTTTGCAGTATGTGTTAAATATAATAAAGTTAATTTACAGTACAGAGGGCAATATTCCTTGCATGACATTGTAAAGATGGTACTTTTGAACAAATGTTTCATCAGACAAGGAACTTGAGTACCCATAATTGTGGGACTTATTATTTGCATACTGAAACAAATCCCAGTAGATATAAGAAATCATTGTAACATAACATCTTTTTCCACAAAAGTTCTTAAATAGAAGAAATGAACCAGTTATATTTTGACAATACATGGATAGCACTAAAAATATTTCAACAAAGTGCATTAGAAAGAAGGTGATATAAAACAATAGATATTTTTTAACTAATAGCCTATATAGCAGATTTAAAAAACCCATGCCTTACTAAATGTCAAGTTTACTTAGACAGTTTGTTAGAACTTTCAGCTATTCCAATAAGAATCGAAAATAAACTTTCATAATCAGTTATATTAAGTGATAGCATGCCATTTCTCTGGCTTTTCAGACCTGGGGTGAACCTCTTCAGACTCCCACCCTCAAAGAGAATTTTGCGAAACCCAGTTTTCTGACATTGCATATTAGACATATGGAATATGTGCCTCCTGTCATATACATGAAATTTACACTCAGTCACAGACTATTGTTTCTGTTATCATTTTTGGTGGGCCACATATGATAGTAATATAAAACCCCTTGATCAACAGCATCTCACCAGTCCTTTGGGCAACATCTAAATATGTATATGGCCTTTATAGACCACAATGCACTGAAGATAGAAACAAATCATACAAAGACATCAAGAACCAAATCAAACACCTGGAAATTAAACAACTCAATGTTGAACAATGAGTGGGTCAGGAAGGAAGTCAGAGACAAAATTAAAAGATACCTAGAAACAAATGAGAATGAAGACACGAGCTACCAGAACCTATGGGACACAGCTAAAGCTGTGCTAAGAGGAAACTTTATAGTGTTGCAAGCATTCCTAAGGAAAGAAGAAAGGGCCTACATAGATAACCTAACCACATAGCTCAAGATCTTAGAAAAAGACCAACAAATGGAACCCAAAATTGGCCTAACGAAAGAAATAATAAAACTTAGAGCAGAAATTAATGCCATGGAACCCCCCCCCCCCCCAAAATCTGAAAGGTAAATGAAACCAAGAGCTGGTTCGTTGAGAAAATAAATGAGATTGATAAACTATGAGAAAGACTCACAAAGAGAGAGAGAACCCTAATAAACCAAATGGGGACATCACAACAGAAACCAATGAAATTCAAAAGATTGTCAGAGACTACTTTGAGAGTCTGTATGCCATGAAACAAGAGAACCTAGAAAAAAATGGATATGTTCCTGGGTTCTTATAATCTCCCAAGATTGAACCAAGAAGACTTGGAATACCTGAATAGACCCATTCATAACAAGGAAAATTGATTCGGTAATCAAAAGTCTTCCCAAAAACAAAAGCCCAGGCCCAGACGGATTCACTAGTGAATTCTTCGAAACATTTAATGAAGACTTTTTTCCAGTTCTCCTCAAGCTTTTCCAGGAAATTGAAAAAACAGGAACTCTCCCAAACAGCTTCTATGAGGCACATATCTCCCTATACAAAAAGCAAACAAAGATACCACCAACAAAGAAAACTATAGGCCAATATCCCTGATGAACACTGATGCGAAGATCCTCAACAAAATATTAGAAAATAGAATACAACAACTCATCAAAAACATCATACACCACGACCAAGTGGGATTCATCCCGGGGATTCAAGGATGATTTAACATTTGGAAATCAATCAACATAATCCATCATATCAACAAAAGTAAAGATAATCCATATTATCATTTCAATAGTTGCAGAGAAAGCTTTTGACAAGATACAGCACCTGTTTATGATGAAAAATCTCACCAAAATGGGTTTTGAAGGAACTTTTTTATTTCATGGAGTAGCGTTAGAGAAAGCCATTTATGCAAACCCATGGCAAGCATTATCCTCAATGGGGAAGAACTAAGAGCCTTCCCCTCTAAGATCAGGGACAAGACAAGGATACCCACTATTACTACTTCTATTCAATATAGTACTGGAAGTACTTGCAATAGCAATTAGGTAAGAAAAAGACATTAAAGGCATCCAGATAGGAAACGAAGAAATCAAGCTCTCATTATTCGCAAATGATATGATACTGTATCTCAAGAATCCTAAATCTTCTACCAAGAACCTCCTAGAAACAACAGACTTGTACAGTAAAGTTGCAGGTTATAAAATTAATGCCTAAAAATCCATGGCCTTCCTATACACAAATAATGAGACAGAAGAAAGTGACATGAAAAAAACAATCCCGTTCATAATTGTGCCCCAGAAAATCAAATACCTCGGAATCAGCCTAATTAAAGAGGTAACGGTACTCTACAGTGAAAACTACAAAACGCTACTCCATGAAATAAAAAAGTACACAAGGAAATAGAAACATATCCCCTGCTCATGGATAGGAAGAATTAACATTGTCAAAATGGCAATACTCCCCAAAGCATTATACAGATTCAATGCAATACCTATAAGGATACCCATGGAATTCTTCAAAGAAACATACCAAGCACTCCTGAAATTCATATGGAACAACAAATGCCCACGAATAGCTAAAGCAATTCTTGAGAAAAGGATGTGGGGCGGCATTACCCACCCCAACCTCAAACTCTACTTCAAAGCGGTAATACTTAAAACAGCATGGTACTGGAACAAAGGCAGGTCCGTAGACCAATGGAACAGGGTGGAATATCCGTAGACACAACCCCAAATGTATGAACATCTAATCTTTGATGAAGGATCAAGTAATATGAAGTGGAGCAAGGAAAGCCTCTTCAACAAATGGTGCTGGCATAACTGGACAACTGCATGCAAAAAAATCGACTTTGACCTCGTTCTAACACCATGCACAAAAGTCAGATAAAAATGAATTAAAGCTGTCAACATCATGCCAAAATCCATAAGATAGGTTGAGACCCAAGGAAAAAAATTTGTAAGTCTCAACTGTACCACATGATGTCTCACTAATAAAAATAAAATAAAATAGTATAACCCTAAACAAACAAACAAACAAACAAAAAACAAAATCCATAAGATACATCGAAGACAAGTTGGCAAAACCCTACACGATATTGAGGCTAACAGTATCTTCAAAGACAATACTCCACTGACCAATCAAGTGGAAACAGAGATAAACAAATGGGACTATCTTAAATTAAGAAGCTTCTACACCTCAAAAGATATAGTGACCAGAATACAAAGACAATCTACAGAATGGGAAAGGATATTCACCCAATATCCATTGGATGAGGGGTTGATATCAAGGATATACAAAACACTGGTTGAACTCCACAAGAAGAAAACATCCAACCCAATCAAAAAATGGGGTAATGAAATGAAACAGAAACTTTCTCAAAGAAGAAATCTGAATGACTAAAAGGCACATGAGAAAATGCTATACATCACCAATCATCAGGAAGATGCAGATCAAAACAACAATGAGATATCACCACACCCCACAGTGACTGGCCCACATCCAAAAGAACAGGGGCAACTGGTGTTGGTGCGGATGTGGTGAGAAAGGAACTCTCCTTCACTGCTGGTGGGAATGCCGACTGGTTCAGCCCTTTTGGAAAACAATATGGACATTTCTCAAAAAATTAGAAATTGAGCTCCCATTTTATCCAGCAATACCACTCCTGGAAATATATCCTGGGGAGGCAAAAAAGTATAGCTGAAATGACATCTGCACTTCTATGTTCATTGCCGCACTGTTCACAATAACTAAAATCTGGAAAAAAACCCCAAGTGCCCGAGAACAGATGACTGGTTAAAGAAACTTGGTACATCTATACAATGGAGTGCTATGCAGCTGTTAGAAAAGATGAAGTCATGAAATTTACATACAAGTGGTACTACATGGAAAGTATCATGCTAAGTGAAATGAGTCAGAAAGAGAGGGACAGATATAGAAAGATTGCATTCATCTGGGGAATATAAAGTAAAAAAATAGGAGATTAACATCCAAGAATAATCGAGATAAGTTACAGGAGGTTCACTATATGTTTGCTACTCAATGCCTCTTTTGCAAACCACAGCACCCAAAAGACGAGAGAGAACAAAAGGGAATGCCCTTCCACAGATGTGGGATGGGATGAGGGTTTGGGAGGGGTGGGAGGGTTACTGGGATCTTTGGTGGTAGAGAATGGGCACTGATGGAGGGATGGGTACTTGATGATTGTATAACTGAAACCCAAGTACAAAAACTTGTAAGGTCAACAACTGTACTTCATGGTGTTTCACTATTTAAAAAAAATAAATATGTTTATGGCAAAAAAGAACTGACAAACTGGCATTCATATTCTTTTTAAGATATACTGATTATATAAATATATATGGTGTTTAGAGCAGAAAACAATATATATTAAACATTTATTATAAGCTATATAAATACAAACATTGTTGACTAAGAAAGTATACAAGACAGTATTAATAGGGAGGAAATGTCAACATTTTAAGAACACATATAACTTGTAAAAATGGTAGTGCTGAAACATTTGATCACAAACTCCTGAAAAACAAATGCTTATTAACTTATATTTGCCTTAAAAATACCCTGAGTCACTCTAGAATAAATGGGAAGAAATAGTATAAGATACAATGAATTCTATTGAGATTTACTTAACACTCTACTAGCTCTTCAGAACTTTTCCATTTTTTACCAAATAAATGTATGATCTATTTTAAAAACTAAATAAAATCTTAGCACTCATCAAAAGACTAAACTTATTTGCTTTTATTTTTTTCTTGATTAAAAAATCTTTAATTGAAAGAGATGGATTTCTTACTTTTACAGATATGGAAATAAATTGTGAATGGGGTATTCAGAGAGTATTTAATTTAAAGTAATATGGGGGAAATTAGAATTTATATTTTAAATAAAATCTGTATATAATAGAAAAGCTCACATTGCTATTGAAAACAAACATTTACAAGGTTCTTTTTATACTAGTTTGTAATGATTGACCTATTTAGAAAATGATTTCTAATTCCAAATAAACATTTTCTTTAAGATCTGTGAAAGATGGTTATCAATTAGATGAGCCATTAAAAATATTGTATCAGTTATAATTTAGATGTAATTTTTATAATTTGTTTACTAGATTTTCTGTGAGTTAATTCATCAAGAAGATATAATGGACTTTCACGCTACCGTACATTTGTGGCACAGCAAGTCCTTTACATTAAAATTTTGAAAAACATGCATATTAAACATTAGAGTAAAGAGTATGGCTAGGGCTGGAGATAATACGGCTACTAGGGCATTTGCCTTACATGTCTCTAAATTGGGTTTGCTCCGTAGCAACACAAATAGTCCCCTGAGCCCTGCCAGGAGTGTCCCTGAGCACAGAGCCAAGTATAAGTCCTGGGCACTGCCAGGTATTGCCCTAAAACTAAAAACAAACAATTGAAAAGATGATGTGGGAAAGGGAAATAAAGACAAAGGAAGGAAGGATAAAGGATAAGTAGAGAAGGGTGAGGAAAAAAATTCGGTAATAGAAACTGACCTTTTTTTTTTCAGTTCACAAAGTGGTTTGTGAAAAAGCTTGAACCACAATTCAGTTTTCTAAGCACTTAATTTCATTTGCTGTTGTCGAGAGAACCCGGCAAGCTACCGAGAGTATCTCGCCCACACAGCAAACCCTGGCAAGCTACCCGTGATATATTCGATATGCCAAAACACAGTAACAAGTGTCACAATGGAGACGTTACTGAGCCCGCTCGAGCAAATCGATGAACAACGGGAGGTCAGTGGTCAGTAGTCAATTGTTTTCGGTCATAAAAAAATTCTGTATGTCATGACTATTTTGGCAACTGCTGTGGTTTTTCAAAATAAAAGAAAGATAAAAACCCTCTCATTTGTATCTGGAATTTCATTTAGGTTTTAATTGCTGACCAAACTTATGTGAATAAACGAGAAGTTTATTTTTTACCTGAAGTCAAGCTACCATGAATATACTAAGATGAACCAGTATATTCTTAAAAGCAAGTACATTTCTTCTCTAACATTCAAGGAAATTTAACTTTTATTGTTATTGCCTATTATAGTTCTGAGATTTTTATGGTGGTTGAGAAGAAAAACCCAAAACCATATGTGGTTTCCATTTTCTGGATCCTAATCTGAAAATGAGGTAGAGATATGTGTGCACGTGTGTGTTTGTGGGTATGCATATGTTAATTTGTGTTTAACCTGGTATATCTGTGGGCATTTAAGACTGGGGTTGGGAATGGGCAGAAGTAGTTAACTAGTCTTTATAATATTTATGCCTGAAGCAAATTAAGCTCTCTATCAGAACTTGAGTTTGAAAGATACAAGACAGTGTCCTGTACTTTGCTGATAACAATAACCAATAATTACAAACTACTCTTGGTAATTTAAAATTTGTTAGTGTTTGAGAATCTTGACATTTAAATGGTTGGACTGTAATACATAAATAAGACTACATTTAATTTTTATGTTCTCAGTCTCAGAGATGTTGGCAAAATCAATTCTCAGCATCCATCAAAGGATTCCAAAGAAATCACAGCTATCCATCAGTTGTTGCAGGTCTATAGTTTTGGAAAGCTGTATTGATCTCAATTGTTGTTGCTAGTCCTGAGTACAAAATACAGGAAGGAATTTTCTATTATTGTCATGGAAACGGAATGTTCCTAGGATTAGTTGATAAATGTTGGTAATACTTAGAGTTATTTTATTTTCACCCTAAGCATTGATGTGTGAGTTCTAGGAGCATGCTGATGAATCACACAGACAGGAGGAGAGACATTTCCAGCCTTGAGGAATGTGTCCCTGGCACTTAATACAGAGCCTGGTACATGATGTTGAATGAATGAAAGGAAAAAGTTAAATATTAGACCATTCTTTTTGTTTTAGACAGGGTTTTTTTGTTGTTGTTGTTATTTTTGAAACAGCATGGCTACATTAATGTTAGCTTTCATGGTATTGGATGTACAAAATTACTGCACATGTTCATCCAAAAAATGCCCAGGAACACTCTACAATTTATTCTTCCTATGTCACGTCTAGTTTCCCCTTTCCCTTCCCGTATCCCCTTCTCCTATTGCTTGATAATCTCAGTTCTACAAAGCCCTGGAGCGATAGCACAGCGGGTAGGGCGTCTGCCTTGCACGCAGCCAACATGGCCAACCCGAGTTCGATTCCTCCGCCCCTCTCGGAGAGCCTGGCAAGCTTCCGAGAGTATTCGATATGCCAGACACAGTAACAACAAAGTCTCCAATGGAGACGTTACTGGGCCCGCTCGAGCAAATCGATGATCAACGGGAGGGCCTTTACTTTACTTACTTTACAAAGCCCTAGGATCTAGTCTTTACTTGGTATTACCTCTTCTCTTGCTTTATTCTCTATATACCACAGATGAAAGTATTAAATGTTTAGAGCCAAAACCCACTCCATTTTATCTGTTTTATAAATAAAGAGAATATTCCAGAGTCTTTAAATAACTTACTTGAATCATACTTTTTGGTGGCTTTCATAAATAAGAATTCTTAGTATAGCAAATAATACTTTATACAATTTACCTTTTGTCTTACTGTGACTTTCACTTTAAACCTCAAATTTTCAAGCCAGTATTTGAGTATATAGGCCTTAAGTTCTGTAGGTTTTATAGAATTATGTTTTATTTATTTATTTTTATAGAATCACCGTGAGATGCAACATTACAAAATTGTTGCGGATTGCGTTTCAGTCATACAATGTGCCAACACCCATCCCTTCTCCAGTGAGATTTTCCAGGACCAGTGTCCACAGTTTCCCCCCGACCCCAGCCTACTTCTGTGGCAGGTACCTCTCTTCTCTCTTCTCTCTCTCTCTCTCTCTCTCTCTCTCTCTCTCTCTCTCTCTCTCTCTCTTTTTCTCTCTCTCTCTTTCTCTCATTTTAGACATTTTGTTTGCGATACAGACATGTATATCCCTTCACCTGCTTTAACACTCAGTTCTAATCCAGAGTTATCATATCCAACTAATATTGTCATAATGGATCCTCCTCTATCTTAACTGCCCTCCATCTCCCACACCATCGACCAACCATTGGTCCTGGCCCATTTTCCCTGGCTGTGGATATTAGTTTCATACTTTTTTTTATATCACAAAAAAATGAAGTCATTCTATATCTGTCCCTTTCCTTCTGACTCATTTCACTCAGCATGATATTCTCCAAGTCTATCTATTAAAAGGCAAACACAAAGAATTCTTAAGTGCCAACTATGGGTCATCCATTCTCTACTGTGAAATGCTTCCAGGGTTACACAAGAAAAAGACTCACCATTCATTTCTTTATCCCATCACTCTTTCTTCAAATAAGGACCCTGGGTACAAGCCTTCAGGGTTTCTGGCACTACAGTTCAGATGGTGTGTTTCAGCCCTAGCTAACAGGTTTTCTTTCTCAACAGCAGTAAACTTCAGGCAGAACAGATGTTGCCTTCTATCAGACACGCTCCATGAATCTGAAATATAACTCCTTGTAGTGACTCTAGGAGGAACTATTTATGCACAGAGTGCCCTGAAAATTTCTTGAAAATATTTTTTTATTGGGGCCAGAGTGATAGTACAATAGGTAGGCCATTTGCCTTGCACACGGCACACCTGTATTCTATCTTTAGCATTCCAAATGGTTCCCCAAACCTTGCCAGATATAATTCCTGAGTTCAGAGCCAGGAGTAACCCCTGAGCACTGATGGGTGGGTCCTCTCCCCAAAAAATCCAACCAATAAATAAATAAATAAATAAGAAATGTAAAGGTATTTAGAGCTCTTCCTGAAGGTTGAATGCAAGCTAGTATTTTTTCTTTTTCTTTTCTTTTTTATTTTAATGAATCACCGTGAGCTAGTTACAGACTTACAAACTTTTATGATTGTGTTTCAGTCAAACAATGTTCAAACACCCATCCCTCAACCAGTGCCCATTCTCTGTCACCAATGTTCCCAGTATCCCTCCTCCACCCCCACCCCTTCCCACCCCCTGCCTCCATGGTAGGCACATTCCCTCTTACACTCTTTCTCCTTTTGGATGTTATGGTTTGCAATACAGGTACTAAGCAGCCATCATGTTTGTCCATAGTTTACTTTCAGCATGCATCTACCATCACAAGCGATCCCTCCAACCATCATTTACTTAATGGTCCCTTCTCCATCCCAGCTGCCTTTTCAACCTCAGCACAGGAGATCGACTTCCAAGTCATGGAGTGATCCTAATACTAATCTCTACTATCCTTAGATGTTAGTCTCATATTATTTTACTTTATATTCCACAAATGAATGCAGTCACTCTATGTCTGTTTCTCTTTTTCTGACTCATTTCACTTAGCATGATACTCTCCTTGTTGATCTACTTATATGCAAATTTCATGATTTCATCTATTCTAACAGCTGCATAGCATTCTATTTTGTAGATATAACAAAGTTTCGAGAAAGGCATGGGAGAATGGTCCTCAGCAGAGGGGATTCTGCATGGTTGTGGGGTCCAACCAAGTGGCTTATCCAGAGAGGCTTCTTCAAGAAACCCTTGAAGAATCACACAATGAGTGCAGCATTTTGTCCAAACTCAGATAACAGGAAGAACACAAATGAAATGTATTTTTGTTTTCAGAGGGTTAAAATCTCCCACATTGCTACTAATATATTTACCCACTGTTTTCTTTTTATCCAATGGTAGACCAATTATGAGATTAATGAAACAACTCTCTTGGAATCTCAACAACTTTCACTGATGAATCAAAATTTTTAAAAAAATCATGCTTTACACTTATGACCTCCACCCTTCTCAGAGAGCCCTCCAAGCTACTGAGAGTATCTTGCCCACACAGCAAATCCTGGCAAGCTACTCGGAACGTATTCGATATGCCAAAAACAGTAACAAGAAGTCTCACGATTTGTTGAGACGTTATTGGTGCCTGCTCGAGCAAATCGATGAACAACAGGAGGACAGTGCTACAGCACTACACTTATAACAACCAGAAATGCCTTTTATAAATTAAAGATTATAGGACAAAACCCTTTACTTTCCATTTCTCAGCATTCTATTTCAACTTTTAAAAAAATAGATATTTGAGGTAAATAATCCATCCCCCCCCCCCCCCCCCGATTCACTGATTCTATTCTACTTGCAGTATGACTAGGCAAAAGGGAACTCTTAGATACAATCCACCTTCTCTGTCCCTCCTTCCAATGTGAATTTCCAGGCTTAACTGTGCTTCTTTGCCTAGAGAGAGCTCAGTGTAACTGGCCACCCAGGAATGATCTCTGCAGGAGACCAGATGTGCTGGGAATAAGCTCAATTAATTCTGGGTGGGGCAGTTTTGGGAAGAAGCTTTGCTTTTCCTGAAAAAGTTAGATGTAAACTATAATACTGCAATATAACCAAATATTTATCTGAAAAACATGAAAACTAATTTTAAATGGTACTCTTTCTTCTATATTTAGAGCAGCATAAACACAATAGCCAAACCATGAAATCAGCTGTAAATACTCAACAACTGAATAAAGAAGTTGTAGTTTTTTAACCCAATGGACTATTATTCTGCAGTTTATTTTATTTATTTATTTTTTAATGTAGGAGTACTGCTATTTATTCAGCTACTGATTAGGCTGATTGAATTGTGCATGAACTCTACCTTACCTTTTTTTCCCATTTTTTATAATTTTATTTATTGAATCACCGTGAGAGCAGTTACAAAGTTTTTGGGTTTAAGTCTCGGTCATACAATGAAACACCCGTACCTTCATCAGTGCTCATTCTCCATCCCCCAAAACCCCAGCATCCCCCCATCCCACACCCTCCACCTACCTGTGGGGCAGATGATATCCAAATTTCTCTCTACTTTGATTACATTCAATATTTTGACATACACCCACCATTATTATTTGGGATTTTACCCCAACACTCATATCTGCTGAAAAGTCAACAGTAGACAATTTGTCTTCTATTACTGGTTTTGAATAACATATGATGATGTGTGGCTGCAGTAGTGGCTGCGCAATTTTGAAATTCCGAAATTTTAACAATCTGGAGGGATTTCTTGCCAAAACCTAATGGGTCCCAAGATTTGTTCCTGAGTCTCTTGGATCATGGCCATTAAGCAGCTTGATAAGGAGCCAGAGAGGCGGTTTGTGGGCAGCAACTCAGGATCTCTTTGGGATGAGGAGGAAAGGGCTGGCTCCACCCCCATCCTGTGAGCCCCCCCCCCCCCCCCACCTCGTGTCTCCTTACTCTGGGCCCAAACCTTACTGCTCAATGGCCTCTGAAAGATGGTGGCCACCAGGCCACCAGGGGAAACAGGCCAAGGCATGAAACCTATTCCCACCTGGGGTGGCCTATTGCCGGTAACCTACTGCAGGGACTGGACACATTTCTGCTAAAAGCTGCTGGGGCCGCTGGGTTTCAAGATTTGTTTCTGAGTCTCTGGGATCATGGCCGTTAAGCAATTCGATCAGGAACCACAGAGGCCATGCCTCCAATTATATAGCTGAGATGGAGGTAGTTTGTGGGTGTGTCTCCCACGTACCTAACTTATGGCCATTTACTGTCTTGGTTAACTTTGCCCCAAGTTTTTGGGGTCTGGCCAAAGGCACAGCAGCAATTTTGGGGTATCTGGAAGTCTGAAAGGCACCATCAGGCTGCTGATGCTCTTGCCTCACAGGTACAGATTGACCTGCTGGTGGCACCATACCCCCTATTCTGCAGTTTAAAAAGATGAGATAGTGCCTTGTGTGATATGAAACTTGCCAAATGAAACAAGAAAATGAAAGGTAATCATTGGATGGTTTCAGTTCAGGTGTTAAGTGTAAATAACTAAAGCAAACAACCTCTTGAAAAACAACAAAACTAGACTCAATGAAAAACTGATGATTACGAGAGGCAAAGTGTGTGTGTGAAAGTTGGGAGCAGTGAACAGGAAAGTCTTTTGGAGGGTTGATCAGCAAGTTATGTGTGTGTAACTAGAGTAGAGAATTATGGGTTATGAAGCTAGACCAAGACATTTCATAATATTTTAAATAAATTATAAGTTAATGAAAAAATTATATTTATTGTGGTGATCATTTCATACTATGTAAATATGAAATAAAATAATAAAACTGGAAAAATGAAAATACACTTATGCATATAAAACATAAAAAATATTTGCTTTATGATGCAGCTGTAGCAGCATTAAAAGTGATAAATTGACTCTTGTATAATTCCTAGCATATTTCTCAATTATCTTAGGAATTTGAAAGGAGATGAACATGATTAGGTTCAACTCTCATATCCATGTGTTACAATAATTTTGATTTATTCTTGTCTTTTTTGTTATATTGTGGGTGTGTTTGAATTTGGAGAGATGAAAGGAATTTGTAAAATATATGACATAGTAGATTATGATGTATTAATAGGATTGTAGCACTGTAGCACTAATACTGTACTGTTCTCCTGTTGTTCATCGATTTGCTCGAGTGGGCTCAGAGACGTGCGACTTGTTACTGTGTTTGGCATATCGAATATGTCACGGGTAACTTGCCAGATTTTGCCATGCATGCAAGATACTCTTGGTAGCTTGCCGGGCTCTCCGAGAGGGGCAGAGGAATTGAACCCGGCTTGGCTGGACTGGCTGCGTGCAAGGCAAATGTCCTACCACTGTGCCATCACATTAATAGAACTATTTTTATAAAAATAGTGTATATTAGATTATATATTAGTTTCTGTAATATAGTATAGTAAATAATATAATAGAGGTTAGCGTGATAGTACAGCAGATAGGGCACTTGCTTTGCATGCTGGCAACCTGGATTTGATCCTTGGAGTGCTATATGGGTCTGAAGACTGCTAGGAATAATTCCTAAGCACAGAGTCAGGAGTAAGCACTGAGCACTGCCAGTTATGGCCTTCAAACAAAATAATACAATAAATATAATTATAAAATATATTATATTAGGTATAATGCATATTATGTGTACATATATCTTGCCAACTATAGATCAAGAACCAAAGCTAGCTACTTTTCCCTTTGTATGTCCTGGAAACTAGGTAACCTTTACTTCTTTTATGATCAAACAAATAGAGAAAATAATTTTTTTACATATCAAGTTACAATGCAACTGACATTTCAGTGTACATAAATAAAGTTCTGTTGGATTGTAGCCACTTTCACTTCCATACAGTTTATAGCTACTTCTGAGCCATCAGGATAAAGTTGAGTTGTCTTGAAATCTAAATTATTTACTTTTTGGCCCTTTATAGGAAATATTTACTGACACTTGATCTGAAGTCTCAAAGTATATTTTGTATTTTTCAGATTAATTTTTCTGGGTGTTTGTTAAAAATAGATTAGGATTTCAAGAAGGCATTCTACACATTGCATGAAAAAATATAAAATTATTTACTAAATGGAAGATGGAGATCTGGGTGGAGGAGTCCCCAGTCCCAATCCGAGCAGGCTTGGAGATCTAAGCCCAGGGTCCCACACACCTGGATTCCTCGGCTGGTTCCTTCATGCGTGAGGCTTGTCCAAATGTCTAGAGAGTGGTCTTAAGCACTTAACCACCCAGATCCCCATCTTCCATTATGTAGGCGTTACAACCACCAACTGCCCCCAGTGCCGTGTAATCCCATCAACGGCCAAGACCCAGAGACTATAAAACCCTGTTCCCGGAAGTGCACAGCCACATTTGCAGCCGTGCGACATCTTATCATTTACTTTTTACTCTGGAGATCCTGGCAGGCTACCAAAAGTATCTGCTCACAAGGCAGAGTCTGGCAAATTCCCTGTGTTGTAGTCAATATGCCAAAAACCAGTAACAATAATGGGTCTCATTCTCCTGACCCTGAGAGAGCCTCGAATATGGCACTTTTTAAAATCTCAGGGCTAGGACGAAGGAGACATTATTGGGGCCTGCTCGGGGCAATTGATGAACAACAGGATGACAGTGATACAGTGATTTACTAAATGACTTAAATAATAATACAAGTCATACGTACTGTGTTTGGAAAAGAATACCATGAAATGGCAAAATATTTATGATATCACCTTCAGTGAAAAAGAATATGAGTTGAATAATAAACATGACATCTCAACTAATTTAAAAAAAATAGAAAACAAAATTTAAAGAAGGCATTCAAATGTTCAAAAGTTAATTTTCTTGGTTGAAATTATAGATTTAATTATCATTACTTTTTTGGGGTGGCAGCCATTGTTCAGGGATTGCTCTGGTGGTGTTCAAGGTACTGTAAGGGATGCTGGAGATTGAATTGAGATGAATTGCATGAAGGCAAGTGCCCTACCTGCTCCACTATTTCTCCAACACCTGGAATTATGGACTTTTAAAACATTTCACTGTTCAGCAATTTCTAGAGAAATGTAGCACTGTAGCACTATAGTACTGTCCTCTCGTTGCTTATTGATTTTAATCGAGCATACCCAGTAATGTCTCCATTGTGAGACTTGTTGTTACTGTGTTTGGCATATCAAATATGTCACGGGGAGCTTTCCAGGTTTTGCTGTGCAGGCAAGATACTCTGGGTAGCTTGCTGAGCTCTCTGAGAGGGGCAGAGGAATCGAACCTGGGTTGGCCTGGTTGGCTGCTTGCAAGGCAAATGCCCTACTGCTGTGCTATCACTCCAGCCCTAGAGAAATGTGTAAAATAAATATATAATGTATCATTTTGATAAAAAAATTAAGTTGAACAAAACTAAAGGGCAGTTCTTTAAATTTTTTAAAATGCAAAGATCATAATTTTCTATGATTGTATAGCTCAAAGTGTTAAAAAAAACAAATACAGTGAATGTAATTACATAGGTGGAAATCATCTTTAAAAATTAATCGGGTAGTATGACAGTTGATGTCAGATTCTTCCTTTTCCTCATATGTAAATTATAATTACGAATCTGCTAAAGAAATGTTGATCGTATGTTCAAAAAATTTTTGTATGAGTGTATTTCTAGTTCTGTACTAAGATATGTTTGGTCAAAATTTATGATAAACAGTTACTTTTCACAAAAGTCCTGTGAATTTTTACAATGCAGAGATTTATGATATTAAAAAATTTGAGCACCTTGCAAAAGAATTTGAACTCTAGTTGAGTTGAGACTCATTTCTGGAGTGATCCCTGAGCCTACAGAGTCAGCAGTAAGCCCTGAGTACCACTTAATGTGGACCATACTCCAAAGTAATGAATGAATAGAGGAGGGGAACCTAACTTACCTCAATGACTGGCTTCAGTAAATGTTTAGATCATGGTGTCATTTATGGTATTTGGGTGGAGAGGGGAGGGATTATGTGGTGTGAAATGATGGATTTAGTTTAAAATGGTAAATTTGGGGGAAATTGTAAGAAAGTCAAATAGTGTTCTTCAGTTAGGGCCAAAATGATGTGCAGTGCCTCTTTACAATAGCCAGAAACTGGAAGAAACCTGAATGCCCACGAACAGATGACTGGTTAAAGAACCTTTGGTACATCTACACAATGGAGTACTATGTAGCTCTTAGAAAAGATGAAGTCATGAAATTTACATACAAGTGGTACAATATAGAAAGTATCATGCTAAGCGAAATGAGTCAGAAAGAGAGGGATAGACATAGAAAGATTGCATTCATCTGGGGAATATAAAGTAACAAAGTATGAGATTAATACCCAAGAATAGCTGAGATCAGCACCAGGAGGATTACTCCATAACTTAGAGGCCAGCCGGGTATCCTATAGGAAAGGGCAGTTCAGATAGAGAAGGGAGCACCAAATAAAGGATGTTTGGAGGATCCTCCCAGGAGGGGAGATGCATGTCGAAAGTAGACTATGGACTAAACATGTTTGCCACTCAATGCCTCTTTTGCAGACCACAACACCCAAAAGGAGAGAGAGAACACAGGGGATTGCCCTGCCACAGAGACAGGGGCGATGGGGGGATGGGGGTGGGAGGGATATTATCCATGGTGGTGGAAAATGGGCACTGGTGGAGGGATGGGTATCTGATCATTGTATAATTGAAACCAAAGCACAAAAAATTGTAAATCTACAACTTTAAAAAAAATAAAATAAAATAAAGGGGAAAAAAATGATGTGCAGTGAAACAATATAAGTGACTTTGTATTTGAAAGGGACCTAGGAAAATTCTATTATAAAATTTTAATGGCTTACCCTTGAAGACAGTCCCCCTGTTAGTGTTGTTGGGGTCCAAGTCCACTCTAGGGAATCCTGTATTCACAGTCAATTAAACTTACTGATTCCTAATTCAGAGAAGAGAACTGAGCTGAAGATGAATATTTTGAAATTTAAGGTAGTATTTCAGTGATTGAAATGTGAGGTATTGAGGGTGGTAGAAAGGCCATAATAAACTACGCCTAAAATATATGTTACTGTCCCCTAATTTATACATGGATGAATTAGATTCAAAGCATTTCAAAGGGGGTTAATGAACTGAGCAAAACTTAAGTTTTACCCAAGAGGCAGACTCTTGCATCTTAAGTTCAATTGAATGAAAATCTAAAGAAACACAAAGCAACATTTTTTCAGAGAAATGAAACAGAATCTGGGATTCAGAACAGAATATATAACCAACCTGGTATGCGATCCAAAATTTTTTAACGAAAGGAGAATTAGGAAACTACGATGCATTCTCAAAAGAAAATCAATTTAGCACAGCACTGATTGAGCCAAATGTCGAACTGAGCAAAGTAATATCAATCATCTATTATAACTACATTCAGAAGTTAAAATATGCTAATAATAAATGAATATGTATAAAATCTTCACAGAGAAGATAGATTTTAAAAGAAAAATAGAAATGAGGATATAAGAACTTGTAGGATAACACTGGCTTGTCCTTTCAGCCATGCCACAGGGAGCTTAAGTTTATTGGGTTACTCCAATCAGAGTGCTCCCATTCCTCTGTGTTTATTTATAACCTCTTACTTTGTGTTCTGTTAACTTGTAAATACTGCTTTTCTCTTCTCCTTAAGTCCTTTGCATAGTTAATTCAGAGCAATGTCCTTTTTGTATGGATACAGGAAGACAGTTAATGCTATGTTTTTGTAACTTGGGAGTCAATTGACTCTGAATGATATTCACTTCGGTGCATCTGTTCTCTAGACTTAAACCTCAGTTGCCTTTGCTTCTTATCACTCCCAAAGCAGGGTCCCGATGAGAGACTGAATGGACCCAGGGCAAGAGGTGAGCTACCCTGGCATCGAAGTGGACAAGGTCAAATTGCCATAATACTTAACTATAGTTAAGAGCATGCTCATGAACAAATTCTGTCATGATCCAAAAAGCAATAACTGAATTAATACCCTGCCACAGTTAGGAATGATTAATCCGGCCTGATCACTGTAGTCTGAGTCTGTGGTGGGATGTCTCCAGAAGAGCCACCCTACACGCTCAATGTTATCTCTTACTGTGTCCATACAAAATAACTACTATTAAAAAGTGGAATTAAGATGTTAATTAAGATGCTAATTAAGTTATTAGACTAAGGAGAGGAGAAAAACCCCTAGGTTGTATTTCTACCCTTGAGCCTGATGTGTGATCAGGAAGGGCTTTTGATATGTTGATTTTGCTACCTGATGAGGTGGGAAACCAACGTTGGGAGTTGGAGAGGAGAGATAAGAGAGAAACAGAGACAGAGATCGGGGCAGCAAGATGGAGCATGGAGAGAGTAGGTAGGGGAACAGAGGGAGAAGAATGTAAGGGAAGAATTCAGGAGCAGGTGCATGGAGAGATGAGAGAAACGGCTTCAAGAGGGAACACAGAGAGATGAGCAGGTGAGTCCTGAGGAGATGGGAATGAGGGGCAGTGTGAGACTAGAATGAGAAGCTCAGGGAGACTGGAACAGGCACGTGGGGGAAAATGTAATAAATGGCAACTGATTATCATCCAGTTTGGCCCTCGTTTTCTCCTTCATCCGCCCATGGCATGGGCTGCCCAGGGTAGGGCAGCAGCCCGAGTCAACTGAACTTGGGCAGGAACAGAGAGAGCTGCCGGGGCTTTCTCTACCCACCTGGAGATTACACAAGAACTAACATGTATGCTTTGCATGGAGGAGGCCAGGCTCAATCGCTAGCACCACTAAAACTCTGAACACCCCCAAGTATAGGAGCAATCCCTGAACAATGCAACAGGAATCATTTCTGAGCACCAACAGGGGGCCATCACCCTGATCCTAAACTCCTTCTTCCATACAAAGGGGAAAATTATAAACACATGTGTGTATGTGTGTCTGTATATGAATATATGTATGCATGTATATGTATATAATACATTAAAAATTAACATTTAAAGCATAAAATTCTCTAAATTTAGCAGAATTAGTAAAGTTTAAAATAAATTGCCCCTATTATTGTTCTCCTATCCAGCATGTTATGGTTTTCAGAATGTTCTACTTATGAGGGGGATTTCTTTTCCTTTTACAAAAGTTCCTCAAGTCTTTCTTTGGAAAATAGTGTTGGTGGTAATGAATTCTTTTACTTTAGCTCATCTGAAAGCTGTTTATTCCCCTTTAATCTGATAAACTAGCTGATGGTCGAACTTTTCTATTCATCACTTCACCTGTCCTGGTCCTGTAAAGCTCTGTAAAACTCTGCGATGGTCTTGTAAGGGTGCCCCTGCTGCATACCTCTCTGCTTTGCTTTTGCTGTTCTTAGGATTCTCTATCTTTATTTTCACACTCTCTTTATTTTCTCATTTAATGTAATGTGTCTTGGTGTTTTTACACTTATTGTGGTTGACACACTTTGAGTTGGATCTCTTTGTGTGACTCTTTTCTCAACTTGAGGTAAGTTTTACGCATTTCTTCCACTTTCTTATCATTCTTTCTAAGCATGGATGATGTGAAATTTTTTCCTCTTGGAGTTGTCCCATAAATCTCTGTTGCATTAGGAATTTCTGATATATTAATGTGGTGATCATTTTCATCTTTCCATTGGGTCTAGCATTCTTTGGAGGCCTGGACGAAGGTCAAAGGTCTACATTTAAGCAAAACTGGGCCATGAATAGGCTTTTGATAAAGTGAGTACTTGGAGGAATCTGTTGGCGTTTGAGAAGTAGCAGAATATTCAAGTAGTAGAATATTTTTTTGATGCAAAGTAGAATTTAGAAGATAAGGTAAGGTAAAGGCCCTCCCGTTGATCGTCGATTTGCTCGAGCGGGCCCAGTAACGTCTCCATTGGAGACTTTGTTGTTACTGTGTCTGGCATATCGAATACTCTCGGTAGCTTGCCGGGCTCTCCGAGAGGGGCGGAGGAATCGAACTCGGGTCGGCCATGTTGGCCGCGTGTAAGGCGAACGCCCTACCCGCTGTGCTATCGGGAGATGTAATTAAGATCAGGACCCCAGAATAAGGTACCCACAGTGGGATCCTTCTTAACTCTAGACTCTAGCACCCAACTTCACACACCAACCTATGGGTAGATTGAAACATAGAGCGAAGACAGTACAGGGGTTCAAGATCAATAGTACCAACTGTCACAAAATTTCATAAATAGACTGGCAAAGGCTGTCCCTTTGCTGACTGTGCTGTGAGAAAGTCTCCAGGTTTTCTTCCTTCTACAATGGTGCAACTTGCTCGTGAGGTTCAGATGCGACCTGCCAGGAACTTGGTCTGTTTACCAGGAGAAAGCACTACTAACAATCCTCTCTCAACTCCACACTTAGTAATTTTCTAGGAGTGGTTGAAGTGCTCCTCAGAGACTTGCCTTAAGGTCTGGTGGAGTGTGATTTCTGATACAGCCTTCACCAGCACCACTGAAAGCAAGGCTGTGAGCAGTTATCAGGATGGCAGCTGAATAGGACTCTGATCCTTTATACCTACCAATTTCTTTTCTCCCATTCTAGAATTGTAAATACTAGAACTTAAAGCTGGGATGGCACGTGTTGGGCTCATCAAGTGCTCCCAACGGGAGAATTTCCATACCTTAGAAATTTCTTCCAGATTGTTTTCCCACTGTGGGATTTATTTCTTGGCAAGGTATCTTTATTCCTGCACTGTGTCTGCAAGCTATTCTTTATCCCTTGCTGTAGAAGCTACATTTGTCAGGGCCTTGGGTCAGTTTCTGTGTATATTTAAGCTCAAATCTTCCCCTATATGTTTCAGTCTACTCACAGGTTAGTGTGTGAATTTGGGTGCTAGAGCTTGGAATTAAGAAATATCCCACTGTGGGCATCTTATTCTGGATCCTGAGTCCCCATGTGTGTATATATATCAAACACTTTAATAATAATAAAAATACAACCTAAATGTATCTTACTTGTCCTTAGACAGGAACAGTTTAGAGACTACATAGGCATGCTTCACCCTGTCTTTTAAATATTTGGTGTTTTCACTGGAACCAAGGCATGTCATAAGCTGGAGTATCTAAATTCCTGGCGAGTAGCTTATAATCAGGACAGCAGAGAATACTAAACCATAGTGTTCAGAACCCCAGAAATGTCACTGAAAGATCAATTTGCAGTTTTTTTTCTTTTCAAAGAGGATCCATTGATTCTATTAAGGACACCTTTGGTTCCAAAGTAGTTGAATGTGGTGATTAATGCTGCAGTGGATCATTAGGGAGAGATTCAAGATGACTTGATAGGAAGGAGACTTTGTGAGTTCAAAAAATGTGGGGGTGCACCATGCACATTCAGTGGTTGAATTGCCTCCCCACCCCAATCAGCACATGGCAACTGTGAACGGAGTAGGAAACAGGGGCCAGGCTGATTGTTGATCAGTTGCCACTTATTCCAGTCTGGTCTGCCATTTATTCCAGTATCCCTGCACACCTATTCCAATCTCACCACCCACTCCATTCCGGTTTCACACTGCCCCCACTTCCATCTCCCAGCATGAGTTAAGAGAAAAATATCAAAGAGGGGGTAGCAATTACACCTAGGTGTGGTAGCACAATCAGCAGATGTAAAGTCCTTCCTTCCAGGGAAGCTTCTAGGACAAAATAGTATTCTACTAGGAGATCCGCACAAGGGCAGAATTCCATCTATGGTGTATTACTTTCCCCTTTCCTTAGCCAGTATTCATTTAAACAGTCATCTTAAATTTACTTCTTAACAATATTTCTAGTCATTTTGTATGGACACAGAGATATATTAAGATTAAAGGGTGCCTTACCTGGGGACATCTTGTTATATATCCCAGACTACAGTCCTTAGACCGGGTTAATTCTTTCTAGCCCCAGCAGGATACTTATCCAGTTACTTCCTTTTAGGTCATGACAAAGTTTGTCAATGACCATGCTCTTAACTAATTATAAGTTTTATGGCACTTGACCTGTCCCTTTTTGATGCCAGAGTAGCTTACTTCACCTGGGTCCATCCAAGTCTCTCATCAGGACCCTCCTTTTAGGGTGCTAGAACTAAGGGCAACTGAGGCTAAAATTGAGTAAATATGACAGAAGTAAATATTATTCAGAGTCAATTAACTTTCAAGTTATAAGAGCATAGCATTAACTGTTTTGCTTGTCTATACAAAATAACATTGCTACAAAGCAAACTGCAAAGAACATAAAGGAAAGAGAAAAGCACGTATAAATAATAAATCCATATTCCCCTGAAGAAACTGACTTTACAAGTCAGAGTCTGATAAGGGAAAATGAGTGATTAACAGATAGGGGAAACGGAGCACAAAGAAGAAGCTAAAGACGAATGAAAATGCTTCAGGAGCACTGTGATGGGTGTTACTCAATAAACCTAAGCTCTTTGTAGCATAGGAGAAAGAATGAATCAATGTTATGCAACATTCTTCCTCATCCTCAGCCACTTCCATGGAAACAGAAAGGAGCCAAGAAAAATTATGTGATCAGAGAGGAGAAAAGACAGAAGAACATGGAATTGTTGTTTAACTGATAGCTAACTCCCAAGTATTTGATATTTAGTTCTACAGAAATACTTCCTAGTTGAAAAAACACAAAACTTCTCCAGTGTGTTCTAGACAAACCTTTATCCTCAATATTATAACATAGAGAATTGTTTTCTGAAGGAACCCATAATTAATCCAGATTAACTCAAAATATTATTGACAAGTATGATAAACATGAGATAAACCTGTAAGATGATGTTACCTTTAATAAAAACACAAATTTTCAATTCTTATTTTGATAGAACAATCCTAGAATTGACAACTCAAGTTAACATGTGGGAATAAATAGAATAAGTGTTGAAAACAGATATCAGAGTTTGCTTTCTCATCATGCAATTTGGATTATGATTTTAGGCATATATCACAACAAATATGTTAAGCAATAGCTTATATCATCCATATGTTTGCAATATTTGTGTGAAATTTTAATGCATATATTTAACTATGAAATGTTAGAATATATATACACGAGAATACTGCGGAGATGAAATGACAGCTAAAATGACAAGAAATTTCTGATATTTTATTTATAAGAATTACATATTTTATTAATGATTCATTTTCATTCTCACATTTATAAGCCCCAAAGTGACAGTTAGAGAGCTGAAATTTGGGTTTAAAATGGACGAAGGATATCAAATAGCATCTAACTAATATAGAGAGAAAGCATTAACACATGGGATATATGCTTTTGCTTAAATAGCACTATCTCAGTCTCAAGGAGCAATGCTTATGATCCATGTCATATATTATATATCTGTGTGAGCCAAACGCACATTTTAACTCAACCTTAGAAAAACCTAAGATTATGAACTATTTTTATGCCTGCTTCTGGAAAGTACACAGATTTTTCTTGAAAGCAGAACTCAACTCTCTTAAAAATATGTTAAGTGACTTCAAATTGTGCTCTGGAAATATAAGTTCTGCAATATAGGACTCAGTGACAAATTTATTCATTTAAATAAATTAAGCCAAATAAAACTGTAGAATCACTTTATGACAGTGAAGTTATGCCTTTGTGTTAGAATTCCAGACATCTGTAAAAGGTTACAGGCTCCCTGATCCCTTTATACAAACAGTGCAGAAAGAAGAATCTTGTTACATGAAATTTGACAACCATTGCCTGATTTCAGCTATATTTCGTTATATGCTGACACGTCAAGCAAAACTTTTCTCTTAAACAGTTACTAAAACTCTTTTTTAAAATCTCTCATACTCAAAAGTCTAAAGAAACCGAAATATCCTATTTCACACTGACACATACACAAACTGAAGTATTAAAGAAAATAATACTCACTTTTGTTTTAAAGTTGCTTCTTCTGTTAAATAGTATAAAAGGGAAATATATGATGATATTTTCCTCTAACAAATAGACAGCTCCAAAAGGAATATTGCTAGCAACTATATGAAGCTCCCTTCCAATTAAAGATTTTTCAACTCTGTGAAGGAAATAAGAAGTTTCTTCCTGTCTTGTGACAGACTCATAGCTGACTCCTAATGGACTGTAAAAGCCCTTCTTGTCAATTTTTACTTAAAGTCATGAGCAACAAATTCTCTGCAGGATATCCTTAAAGGGAAATCCTTCCAAAATTAGTACTTGAAATATCTAAATATGGTCCAAAATGTTAAAATACAAGGTTCTCATACACTCATGAGAAATTTCTACTGACTAGACTCATTTAAGGGTGTATTTATCTTAAAAACCTAACTATAGTGTATTTTCTGTTTATTGATTGATCTACTATTTTCTTTTCTGATGACTATCAGAAAACTCCCTTTCCCTTACCACCTTATTAGGTTAGAAATAACTAAACAACAGAGATTTTCCCTTTTAATTAGGTAGAAAGATGACGCCCCAAGTTCTCACCTGTTGAGTTCTTGGTAAGCTGAGAGATGGATCCTGGGTTGTGGTCTCTATCATTGCCTTCCTGGGAAGTTTGTGGATGTGTGAAGCCTTGGATTTCACTAGGATGACTCAAGGTAGTTCACCTGCTTGCTGCCTCTGCATTTCCCACTTTGGTCTACTTACCTATGAGCTGGCAATGATTGTTATGTCATGCCCATTATTTCTGGATGACTTCATTGAGACACACTCATTTGACCTATGAAAATCAAAGATACATGTATGCACTTGTTTAAAACAAGGAAAGTAACCAGAGGTTTCAAGAACTGAATTTGAAGAAATGTTGAATGCAGAATAAATCCGACAGAAATTGTAAGCATGTCAAATTGATTAATAAACCAAATGACAATGATCCTAAAATCTCAGAGATTGTTTCTTTTGTAATGTGGGGTGAGAAGAAAGATTGTACCTTAATATATCATTTATACTTCAAACTTAAACTAATTCCAAGTGCTAAAGAAATAACATTATTTTCTGAGGTCAAATTCAGTTATGAAATACAATAAAATTTTTAAAAAAGTGAACCAGTAAAATGCAAAGCTAATCAACTATGTTATTCATTTGACTTTGGTGATTATGATAAAAAATGGAAACATGTTGATTAGAGTAACAAGTTGAGTCAGCCAAAGGACACAATTGCATCTAATTAGTGATAGATATTAATCTCGACACCACTTCTGACACCACTGCTAGGCAGGTATTCTCATTTTCCATGTGAGGAAGTACAATCTTAGAGATGTCACCTAGATCCCTATCTTCTTATCTATTTACATTGATGCTGCTGGAGAGGGTGATGTAAACTGTTAGATTCAACTTCTGAACGTCACTGTGTTTCTCTGTACCTTCTTCATTGGCTTCAAAGCAAATGTCAAAACAAATAACCACATACATGACAACACCCAAATTCCAACTGTTTTCACCTGCTAAAGATCTAGCACTGTATCCTATTTTCTATTGGTCATCTTTGACTAGTGGTTCCCCAGGAATCTCAAACTCAACAGTTAGAAAACCGTAGACTGTTCTCTCTCAGTGCATGAAACTATCAGTAAATTCATCATCTTAGACTCTTCATCTTCCCTGTCCCCAAGTTTTATCAAATATATTTCAACTTTGGTATGATTTATCTATTCCCATATTGTAATTCCCACATGAATGATCAATCATAAAACACATCTCTTAGCAAATTACAATTGAAGACAATTTAAAATAATTATAATGCAAGAACCTAAATATTCAACTAGATTTTTCAGATACATACAAGGAAGTTTATGTAAGTAAATACAAATGTAGTTATATGTTTAGCAATCTGTTATATTTTCCTTAATAAATTCTTCATTAACTTTTTCCCTAATCAACTATTAATAATTTTCTCTACATTTTTAAATTAGATGTTAATAATGACTGCAATATTATGAATTATGGTAGCATAGTAAGCCCTTTTTCTGATTTGCTTTTTTGTTGTTGTTTTGGGCCATGCCGGTCTGTGTTCAGGGCTTGCTCCGGGCTCTGCAATCAGGGATCACTTCTGGCAGTAATTGGGGGAGATTGTCTGGGGTGCTGAGAATTGAACCATGGGTCAACTGTAAAAGCCTAGCACCCTACCAGCTGTTCTATCTTTCCAGGTTCTGAGCTGGTCTTTTGGAACACCAGAAATAATTCTGAACATTTATAGTGTGTGAATCACATAACATTAAATTCGTATCAGAAAAAGGGAACAAAAAAAAAACCCAGAATAAAGTCCTTCACATTTATTAACCATTTACACAACTGTATATTTATGCTAACCATGATTTATGCCTTCACACAACTAACCAACATTGACACCTGTATATTTGAATTAGGCTAACAAGTGTATTTTAGGGGATTAAACAATTTCAGGAGAAAAACTGTTTGATGATTTTTTTTGCCTTTATGTTAAATAATAAAAAATAGAGAAAACCTCTGGGAACTTTCTCTTAGCTTAGTCAGATTAAGGATTTCTCTTTGGTGGAATGACATTTAAATTAGCAATTATTAACAAGAAGAGTTCCTCCTTATTGAGCAAGATAGGTTGTTCATCTTTTTTCTGCCAGAAGCTGGCAAAAAGATGTAAGCATTTTGAAGCCCAGATTTTACAGTGATATTACAGATACGTATATTTTAAAGAATTTTGGTGTAACCAAATTATCTTCCAGTATATTAGCTCTTTTTATAAAAAAAATGTTTTGGTTTTGGGGTCACACGTGGTAATACTCAGAGGTCACTCCTTGTTGTGCCTGGGGGATCATATGGTATAATGGGGATTGAACCTGCATTGAACACATGAAAGACAAGCATCCAACCTGCTGTACAATCACTCCAGCCCCCTATATTAGATCACTCTAAAACAAAATAATCACCTTATTTCCCTGGTTAACTTAATCTTTTACTCATTTTCAGGGTAATGATTCAACTTTTTAGTATACAGGCATTTCGTTAATCTCTCTGATCGCTCCACTATTATTTCTTTTATTACGCTATTTCCTGGGATCACTTTTTAAAATTTCTCATACTTCAGGATTTTCCAAACATGTGATTTCCTATGATTTCCTGTGCTGGAGTGATAGCACAGTGGGTAGGGCGTTTGCCTTGCACACAGGTTCTAAATTCTGATGGTTCCATTCGTCTCTTCCTCTCGGAGAGCCCGGCAAGCTACTGAGAGTATCTCGCCCGCATGGCAGAGCCTGACAAGCTTCCCATGGCGTACTCCACATGCCAAAAGCAGTAACAAGTCTCACAATGGAGACATTACTGGTGCCTGCTCGAGCAGATCGATGAACAACGCGAGGACAGGATGGACAGTGATTTCCTATTAATTCCCATCTTGGTAATTCTGCATCTCTTTTGCTTTGCTCAAAAATGTTCACACTGTTCTCCCCTTCTCAACTCCTGTTTTTAACTTCTCTTTCAGGACTCAGTTCAGATCATCTTTAGTTAACTAATTAAATTCCTAGGCTACTTTAATAGACACTTTATAAGTGCTCCCAGGTTTCTGTAGAATATATCCAGAGGAATTTATATTTGTGTCTTTTATCTCATTAACTACATACACCGGGGTAAAGGGCTGAACTGGCTTGTCAAAGAAAGCACTTTTATTTTTTTTTCTAAACAGCGCTTTTCACTGCACATACTCCCCACCTAATATATATTATCTCTTGTTAGAAACCCCTCTTGGAGAGCCCGGCAAGCTACCGAGAGTATTCGATATGCCAGAAACAGTAACAAGGTCTCCAATGGAGACGTTACTGGGCCCGCTCGAGCAAATCGACGATCAACGGGAGGGCCTTTACCTTACCTTACCTTGTTAGAAAAAGAAATCCATTTGGGTCTATATTGAGTGGCACTTTCAAGGAAAAAATGAAATATTCCTTCTTAATCTAGTCACACTATAACCGTTGCACCTGGGCCTCATCCTAAGTGCTTTATGATTTGATGAAAGCACATTTTCTAAGTTCAAGATGGTTCTAAATTCTGATTAAGCAATGCTTACATTTCTTGTCCTAGCTTAGCATTTTTGGTTTTTCTGAAAATAAACTGTGGATAAAACATGCCACTCTTCACTTTTTGATGACCAGAAGTAGGTTTTTCTTGATTTTCAAAAAACATGATCTTGAGATGAATACCTAAGTATGCTATTCAAATATCTCTATTGTATCTAAAATTACAGGAAGTAGCAGGTAAGCACATGTCTGCAAGTTTGCTGGAATCTAGCTAATTAAAAATAATATTGCAAAGGGAACTGGTTCACAAATGACAAACTTTCAAAAGATGAAAGACATTAAAGGCTTCTAAATTATTTTTGTGTGAAATAAAATTCTTTTAAAATGCTCAGAATAAAATCTACATTATATTTTTGAATGCATCAATTAATCATTGTAGAAATGAAAAGAACGAAAGCTTCAGAGTATAATGAATTTTTTTACAAACAATAGGCAGCTTTATTTTAAATAACATTCTGAAACCTGTTCATTAAGATCATGGTAGATAAACACAGCAATTTTTTAATAATATTAGATTTTTTTACATAGAAAATCAGCTATGTAAATTTATTTACAAACACAGTAAAAACTGTCTTAATATCTAATGTGAAAAAATAGGAACAATTTTAATTAAGTTATGCAAATGAAGTATCAATTGCTTTCCTTTTTGCCTCTTCCATATTTTCACAAACTAAGGAAGTCAGAATGATTTTACTTGCTCCACTGCTTACAGTCCAAGATTCTGTTTGGTACGCTGCATTACTTTGGTATTTGCTGTGAAACACAAGTGATAAAGTTCTGAAAGCTTGAGTTAAAAATTAGATTTGGGTGGTCATTATTTTAGAAGCAAAAATACAGTTTCAGCTATTCCAGGAGTTTGTGGTCACAGAGGATTCATCATTTTCATTCCTTTGCCCAAATGAAAATATATTTAAAAAAAATTACCAATGAATAAAATCTTAAATTAAATGTTACATTCCTAACAACTTTAGTTATTACTATGCTTAATCAACAATAATGCTGATTTCTTTTACTTAGTAAATAATGCTATTTTGCTAACATTGAAACTTTGTCTAGAACAGAGATAGACTAAATTTGTATTCAAACACCTTAAATGCCATAAGTAGTTAAATAAAACATTTTAAAAATAGTTTTCTATTCAGAATAATTAAAATTCCCTTTAATACATAATACATTGTTGCTTAAAACCCAATTTTTGAATGTTTACACTGAGGAATATTTTAGTAAATTTCAACTACCATTACCTTTTGGGGAAAAAAACATTTTATGAGAGAATTTCTACCTTTGGGAAAATTGAAAAATAAAAGTAAGTTCTAATGATTACATACAGATGCCCTCATTAGGTGCCTGGATGACTACAAATATAAAACATGAGATTCAGAAATGCAAATTGTGTTAAGGAGAAATCTTTCAATTGTTATTCCAGTGTTAAAATGGGATATGCCAATTATCAGTAAATTGCGTTTCTTCTTTACTTCTTGTTAGTATTTTAAGAATTGAACACAGACATAAATGGGCTCTTTGTGCATGTCTAAGAATTAATATATCTGAAGATCCCCAACCCCATAAAAGTATACTCCAGGGGGTAGAGGAAAAGGTAGGAAGTTATTTAATCTCTCAGAAATGAAAACAAGAATTTTGTATTAAAGTTTAACATATTTTTGAAATTTCCTGCATTTTAAGTTTAAGTATTATTTATTTAGAAATACATGATTTTCTTTTTTTACCCAAAAGAAGTTTCCTTTTTTAAAAAAATACAACCACAAGTTTCTGCTGTGTTAAATATATTTGGATCACTGAAAATCTAGCATAAGAACAAATGAGTCCTTTCCTACTGTTGAAAGTTATCATAATATTTATTAATTTAACATACAGAAAAAAGTCTAAAGTGTATAACTTTCAGAAATAAATGAAACACTATCCCACAGAGAATCCAATTTACAAAAATTCACATTTACAAAAATAAGATTTATATTGAATATAATGCTGCTTTTTAACAATGAATTCTTTGTGTGGGAGGGTTGAGAGTTATGAACACGGTTTTGTAACCACTCAACTTTGGGGGAAAATGTTCACTGGACGAAAAAGTAGAATAACAGTTACTCTTCTGTCACAGAGGATTTTCTCGACTTGAGGACAAGGTCTTTAATGGATGAAGAAAGTTCTTGAAGCTCTTTACGAGTAGTACTGGTGACATTATCTAGCTCTTTGTCTAATTCTTCATTTGGAGGATCAACTTCCTGCCCAGTCCTTTTATTCTGATTAACTAATTGCTTTACAACCAAGCCTTGATACTTGACCAAAAGAGCATGCTGATCCTGTGGGAAAAACAGAAGAAAAGTTAATAAACATACTTTAATTTTCTGTGTACAAAGCAGGATTTATTCAATAAACACACACTGAAGATCTTCATCTTTACAAAACGTACAGGTAAAGACAGAGTCAAATGGAAAAGGTCCTTGATTCTCAAAAAATTTAGTTTATGGAGATAAAACCTAGTTATAGATCATTTTAATATAAGTTGCCCTAGATTCTATCATCAAAGAAACAGTCAACATGATATGAAAATTCAAAGAAATCAAATTATTTTTAGTAGAGGAGTTTGCCAGAATATTTTCTGCACAGTATGATTTTTAAACTGTCCTTAAAGAACTTTATTATTATTATTATTATTTTTTGCTTTTTTTGGGTCACACCCAGCGATGCTCAGGGGTTACTCCTGGCTCATGCACTCAGGAATCACTCCTGGCGGTGCTAGGGGGACCATATGGGATGCTGGGAATCAAACCTGTGTCAGCCATTTTGGCTGCATGCAAGGCAAACGCCCTACCCTCTGTGCTATGGCTCCAGCCCCTGTTAAAGAACTTTAAAGGACTGCACACACTGAAATGGCAAGTTGGATTTAAGTTTTCCAAAAGCTTAATTTTCAGATTCATAATTGTCAAAATGTAAAATAATTCAACATTTTTATTATGGAGTCCAGAGCATTTGTTCGAGCGGGCCCAGTAACGTCTCCATTGGAGACTTTGTTGTTACTGTGTCTGGCATATCGAATACTCTCGGTAGCTTGCCGGGCTCTCCGAGAGGGGCGGAGGAATCGAACTCGGGTCAGCCATGTTGGCCGCGTGTAAGGCGAACGCCCTACCCGCTGTGCTATCGCTCCAGCATAATGAAAGATAATCTTTGAGTTACGCTTAATTTTAAAAATCGCTTTATTTACTATTCCTGTTTTTGGAATCATGAAGATGATGTTAAAATGTTTTGTGTCTTGGTACTCAGAAAAACCTGTATCTATCTACTATGAACCTATGAGTTTTAAAACTTTCAAGTATATGAAAGATATAATACCTCTGGAATTTTGTTATTCAGAAAAGCAATGATCTGTGGAACACATCTTCCAGGTGCATGCAGCATGTTGTGGGTTGAGAACTGAAACATTAGGACTGACGTGAGATGCAGAATCAGAGCAGGATCTTCTGTTACTTTTAACTGTTCAGCTAGTGCTTGGCGATGCTGGAACAGTATCTGCCTAACCCAAAATAAAATCACATATGTAGGTTATACAACTTCAGACAATTTTTACCAGCGTAAACTCTAATCTTTCCCTTTTATGGCACTTTTTATCATGTTGCTTAATAAACATCTTAGGGGACCATTTAAATATGAGCTACAGGTACATACAGGTAAAAATGGTAAACAAATATGCTAGGGATTCATGGAAAATCCTGGACTAATAATATTTTAAACCCTGAACAGGTGATTAGACAGAACTGTACTGATTGACAAAGGTTTCCTATAAAGATAGTCTACGGGCTAATAGCGCCTAGGTTTGATTAATGATAGGTGTAAGGGATTTAGCTACCATAACAAATGGGTCAGAGAGGAACAGGCAAGTATATTAAGACTTTGAATATGCCTGGAAGCATAGAGCTATTTAGATTTGACAGTTCTCTATGGAAAATTCAGACTGTTGAGTTTTAATTTCAGATATGAAACCACAAATATAAGACCTTATTAATAATACAGATTAAGTCAGTGTTACCTTTCCCTTTTTTTGTCTCCCCTTTTTATCATAATATCACAAGCTTCTGTTGCAGAATCCAGACAAGACAGAAAATCTTCTATGCTCTGCAAGGCATTTAATAACCATGATTAACTTTTATACAGGTTATCTAAAGAACCAGTGCCATTTGATACTATCTTAAGATTTTTACAACCTGACCACATCTTTCTTTAAAGGCCATTTTGTTACTAGATTAAAATCTTTGATTTAGCACTAACAGCAAAATATTCCCAGTTTAGTCTTCCCCTTAATTTTCTTAGCAGTATCTGAAACAGAATTTTCTCAGATTTAGATTTATTTACATTTATGATTAAAAAAAATACAAGTTCTTTATAGTGGGCTTAAGAGATAGTACAGTGGGGAGGGTGCTTGCCTTGCACAGAGCTGACCTGGAATCAACTTCTGGTATTCCATATGGTTCCTGACACCACCTAAGCCCCAGTTGGAGTGATCTCAGTGCAGACTCAGGAGTAATCACTAAACATTTTTATTTTGGGGACCCAAACAGTCCCCACCCCCTAAATAAGTTTTTTATAGCACCAAATCTAGCCCCAATATCCAAAACCCCTCAATTTTTACTTACTTTTTCATTCAGCGAACTATGGAGTTTTGTGAGAGGTACTTTGGTTTCTTCTGATAATTTGCTTAAAATTTTTTTTCTTACCTAAAAGGGGGTAAAATTCTTTCAGCAGTGTACTTTGACATGTATATTTAAGACCAACCAATCAAACAAGATTAATGCTATAACAATACTGAGTGTCATTTCTTTGCTTTTAATTTTATCTCAAACTAGAGATTAAATTTAGTGCAAACATTTTAAAGCATTTTAATGTCAACAACCAGTTGGCCAAAGAGGCCTGAAGACCCTATTCTTTTTATCTGCTCTGGCAATATAAAAATAAAATGAGCAAAGCAGGGAGGGGAGGGTGTAGGCTGGGGAGGGAGAAGAGGAGAATGTAAATAGCCTGTGGTAAGAGCGTGGGCTTTGGGGCCAAGAGATTACTTTCTTCTCTTTCAGGTGGGAAGAACGTTTTCCCCCACCCCCCCATAATTATAAAAAAAATACTTATAAGCTAGGCAAACTGGGATCCTGTCCCTTGAATAGATGTTTTTCATGCTGGACAGTATGTGGAGGCCTTTGTAGCACTCTTCTTGAGGTTTGGTAGCATGCTTGCCCTAAATCTCATGGCTCCATGTAGTAGAAAATTTCTGGAGATGACTTACTGGGTTTCCAATTAAACCATGAGTATCTAGGCAGATAGGGGCAATCTATTATAGTGTCACACCTATTTCTCTTCTATGGTACTTGAAGGGCATGAATAGGATTTTGGGTATTTTTCATAGCAGAGGTTGGTACAGAGTCAAGACATGAAACTGTCTACACGGTGAGGGATAAGGAACTCAGGCTAAAAGAAGGGAAGGAAGGAGTTAGTACTTTGTGAAGGCTTAAGAGGGAAATGAATGTACCTCTGCTAGAAGGTGTAGATGGAGGAGGTTTTTGCTATGACAAGAAGCCACATAATGATGAATGCCAAACAGTAAAAATCAATGTCACCCTACTGGCAACAATCAATCACAAGCCTTAATTTTGTGAAATTTATAAGAAAGTCAATGAGATGCAACTAGTTAGATGATGATAATCCTATCTCAGTGTTTTCTAAATCATCAAACTCAAGTGGATCTAAAAGGATGACAATTAAAGGAGGTAGAGTCATCTTTGAGATAGACTGCAGGACTCTTAGGAATAGATTTTATCTTACAGAAGACAACTGGGAATTATAGCTCTACCTTACACTGCAAGAAGGGAAGAGATGAGCTTTCAACCTCAAGGCACAATTTTAAAAAATAAGTTAAAATTATTTTAAATAATAAAATGGGATGGTGTTACTCAATGAAAATTACTACAGATACAGCATCCAGACAAAAAACTGTTAAGAACTTGTAATTCAGGAAGAAAAGGGACTACAACATAAAAAAATAATTAAAAAAAATAATACTAATTCCAAAATAACTAGTTTTTAACGCTGATTACCAATTCTCTTAGCAACTCTATGTATACTTTATAATAAACTTATATAATTTTTTCTTAGAAACTTTCTATATTTTATCTTCCCTTTATGTTATATTTGGTATGAAGAATAAAACATGCTAAGGTCCAAAAGAAACACACACCAAGAGACAAGAAAATTACTAACATACTTCACTTGTAATAGTTGTAGAATCATCTACCGCCATCATTAAATCAGAAGCTAAGAAGTTGAAAATGAGGTTAGTGATATCAGTACACACGGTCTTCAGCAAGTGTTTTGTAAGAGCAGTCTGTGTATCATCTGAAAAATAAAGGTACTTTTGTAAAATGCATGTTCAAGGACAATGAGAAACATTGTTAAGAAAATCAGCGTTAAGTGTACCTGTAAAAAACTTCATTCCTTTTTCAAATAATCGAATATTATTATATAGGTTTGAAACCTCTTCTTGCAAGTCCTTGATTGTCCGCTTTCTGCCAGTTCCAGAGGCAGATGTTGAAGACATGAATACTGAACGGACCACCTCGAGATAAGTTTTATTAAGAGGTCTGTGTATAAGAGAAAAACATTTTAGATGATTAAAATTAACTGATTTTATAAAAAATTAACCTTTATAAAATATGCTATAAGAATATTTTTTCAAACAAGATTAATTTAAAGAACAGTTCAAAGTTTTCTGTCGAATTCCAGGAATTACAATGAATTCTCTTTCCCAATTTTGAAGTACTGAAAAGTTATTGCACTAAAGACAAAAACAATGATAATAAAAATGTAAATTCAAAGAAGTGATGGAAGGTTGATCTGAAGATAGTAGACTATAAATTTCCTCCTGATCCCATGAATAAAACAAAATTCTTAGTTTCTAAAGTTCTATAAAATACGTAGCACTGTACTCCCGTTGTTCATTGATTTGCTCAAGTGGGCACCCAGTATTGTCTCCATTGTGAGATTTGCTGTTACTGTTTTTGGCATATCGAATACGTCACAGGGAGCTGGCCAGGCCACTCCCTTCAATAGCTCAGCCTGTAGAGCAGAAGACTGTAGTTGTATAAAATATGTAATTTTTAAAAAAATCCATGCTCAACTACTCAAGATGGATACTTAAAAAAAATTAGGAACTAAATATTTCTTCTTAAATAAGAAAATTTATAATATACTCCCTTTATAATATGCTCACTTAAACCTGGAAAATTTTATTGTTTAAGCTATATATAAATTCCAAACATGTGATACTCTGGGCTCCTGGAAACTCACGTCCTGGAATAAGCCTGAAGGAAGAATGTGCTACTTAACGATGGTTAAGTTATATATAATATTTTATACTTTTTGTATTAAAACAAATTTAGGTACGCTCATTTTTAAGGCAGACCTGTAGACCTGTAGAAATATGACACACGGTCAGACACGGTCCTCCCGTTGTTCACTGATTTGCTCGAGCGGGCCCAGTAACATTGTGACACTTGTTACTGTGTTTTGGCATATTGAATACATCATGGGTAGCTTGCCAGGCTTTGCCATGTGGGCGAGATACTCTCGGTAGCTTGCCGGGCTCTCCGAGAGGGGCAGAGGAATCGAACTCGGGTCGGCCATGTTGGCTGCGTGCAAGGCAAACGCCCTACCTGCTGTGCTATCACTCCAGCCCATAGAAATAAATAAGATCCAAATAGAAAAATCCTCCTTTTAAACTTTTAGATGTAACTTTTCATGCTATAGAAGATACCAGCAATCATTAGTGCTGGTATAGGACTGTAAGTCCAATGAACAAGGACATCACCACACTTTGACCTTTGATTTTATCTACTGCTTTGCACTTAACTTTGCACTTAACTTCCTTGAATTCAACTACCTTCATTGGCAAACAAAATCCAGCATTTTGGTGGCTTATAATAAATTTTAAGCTTTAAAAAGTTATAATAAGTTTTCTGTGATCTCAGAGAAAATTATAAATAGTAATTCAGTGAATTTCAATTATAAAACAAGAGAAAAATATGTTTTTATACTTGCTTTATCAAGTATTCCGCAAGTTCAGAGAGAAATTCCTCAGGAGCATCTTGTATGCGTTTTCTTAAAAAATCTTCAATCTCATCCTGGAACATAAAAGTTACCTCTGGTTTCTTTCTCACTATAATAGAGATGAGCAGAGGGAAACAATAACAAAACCAAATAAGCAAACTAGAAGAATAGAAGATTCAGTAACATAGTTGATAATATGGGAATTATTCACTGCCTATCACAAAGACTGATAGCAATTCTTACATCAACAAAATTGTCAATGTCAAATAGCAGTAACTCATAAAAACAATTTTAAATATAAGCTATGAATCAGGATAACAATTTTCTAAATTTTCTGATTTTTTATTTTTCCTTGGGAAGTGGGCACACTTGGCCGCATGCTCAGTGCTTATTCCTGCCCCAACTCTGCACTTAGGGATTGCTCCTGGTGGTGCTGGAGGGAGACCATATGGGGTACCAGGGAGTGAACTCAGATCATCTGCATGCAAGGCAAGCACCTACTATAATGGATTATTTATAAATCATGCAAATGTCATGCTAATCACTTTCTTGTAAAAGTATGGGATACAGACAAAGAAAACTAATATTATAGTTACTAAGTATAAAAATACAAAAATGATTTTTCAAGCTAGAACCTTACAAACAAAAAGAGCTCAAAAAAACATTTTTAACTCTGCATCAAGATCTAAGTAGTAGAGTTCACAGTTTTCAAATAGACAAGTATTATTCTTTCTTAAAGCTACTGTTAATTCTTGATCTCTTACATTAAATAGTCTGATGGGTTCCTGTAAGCATTTTAGAAGTTACTAAAGTACAATTTCTTCTGTAGTCTCTTACTCTCGGTTGATCCTATATCCTCTATTTTAGCTAAAAAATTAGTTGTATCCCCATTTTAGAGATGAAAACACAATCCTTTTCTGAAAGTACATGTTTCATCTTTAAAAGTCTAATGGTCTAACTACTTCTACAGACTCTTCCCCATAATTCACATACAAAAGGAGGATCGGATGCTTCATTTAGTTAACTAGTTAAAAAAACTATTTCTTAAATGCTCTTTTACTGCAATCCTTGAACATATTTGCAGAATATGGAAGTCCATTAATCAGTGAAAAATTAAAACTCAGAAGTTACTCTTACTACTATTTAAAAGAAGGGTAGAAGTAATACTTTCTATGAAGAAACTTTTTCTTCAATATTCCATTTGCATATCAAAAAAAAGCTATAGTAGCTTTCTTGGACTATTTTAAAGCAGTGATTTCTACTGCTGGACTGATGTTAGTCTACAGGTAGAAAAGACTGAAAACCATTGCTCTAAAGACATACGTCAAACAATTATGGCAGTAAAAGCAGTAGCTCCTTAACAGCTGAAACCACATAACTGTCTCTCAGCATTAGGCCATGTTCAATGAACTCTGGGGGAAAAACTAAAAAATAAGCATCTCAATCATTTCAAATAATTTTCTTTTTGCTGGAAGAAAGGGAAAAGCTTAGTTTCATTAAGTCAAATTATTTTTCAAGAGGAAAGATGTAGACATATAATTTTCCTCCTTTTGTAAAAGCAACTAATCAACTGGATGTCTCCATAAAAATTAAACATTCATAATTGTTTCCTCCTTAAATCTTCACATATAACTTTCATAAAACAATCTGTTTTCCACTGCAGTGGGAGACCATAAAACTGAGCAGGCAAGTTGAAAATGCAAAGTATTTTAATTATCAACTAGAAATAATAAAACAGTTCCATAACCTCTGAGAAATGTTTCTGAGAAAACATTAATGGCTTTTACTCTAGGTCTAGGAAAATAAAATATAATTATAATACAGTACACAATAATTTAGCTCATCAGTCTGCCCCCGCGCCTGGCTGTTCCTCGCCGGAGCCCATTGGAGGGGAGCGGGTTGAGCTTTCCTCCCCGCCCTGACCAGGGCTCCGGCAGCCGAAGACCTCCAGGACCAGCCACCACCATGCTGAGACCACTTTCCGCACACATGAAGGTACTGGCAGAGGGACAAATCCACGCGGGTTCCGGGGCCGAGATCTCCCAGCCTACTTGGATTGGAGTCGAGCATCCTCCACCCAGATCCTCCAAATTCCAGTAGGCGGGGGTCATACCCACCACCTGGCCCCCTGGCGCCAAGACTCAGAGACTATAAAATCCAGCTCCCGGAACCGCATCTTATCAGGACATCTTATCAGGACATCTTTTTATGACATCTTATTATCTCATTCCTACTTTGGACAAACTTGCAGGCTATCGAATGTAGCCTGCCCACAGGGCAGAGTCTGGCAAACTCCCCATGGCGTACCAAATATGCCAAATACCAGTAACAATGATGGGTCTCATTCTCCTAAAGAGCCTTGAATATAATCTCAGGGCTAGGATGAAAGAGACGTTACTTGGGGCCTGCTCGAGGCAATCGACGAGTAACAGGATGATGAAATGAAAATGAAAAAATGAAATCAAAAACTTTGAGAATAAAAATTTCATTTCTTTGTAAAAAACTTATCAAGGACAACTGAACTGTACTTGCCCTCTTCTCTTCCTGTGACATACAAAATAGACTAAGCATCTTTTTTATGCCTTGGCAAACGGTCACATTTCCTTTTTAACTTTGGATTAGTTTGCAATGTTGCCCTTTAACATGAAACCAGAGTTCCCTTTAATGTGAACTTCTTTGCCAACTTCACATCTGCTGAAATATTTTCATTTTTTTGTTGTTGTTGTTAAACCACTGTCCCTCTTTAAACCAGTGAGTCTTTATGAGTTTAGAGTATTCTGTAACAGTGGCAATGTCAACCTTCCCAATATAAGGCATTTTTCCTGTAACATTATTTATTGTTGAGTCATGCTTTATGTCCAAGTATTCGCTTATTTCTTTGCTGCCTGTTCATCTTTGTCAACCAGTTCTGTCTTTTGATTATCCATCTTGATAATATATCACACGGATTTATCACTGGGATACAGAAAACACAACTCTGTGTCTTGCTTGTGTATAAAGTAACCAAAAGATGCAAAATATATAAAGTGAAATAAATAGACATACCATCAATCACTAACACACTTTGAAAGAAGAGATTTGATTGTCATGGATCGTGATTTACAGCTGTTATTGATATGTCAATTTGTGAACTGAGAAGCTTGCACTAAAACTGGCACTTGATACAATTAATATATCCTATTATGAACTACGTCTGGGTGATTATCATAACTACATAATAGCAAAAGAAATTTGTGACTACTGATGTATGTCATATACCCAAAATGCAGACTTAACAAAACAGAAACACTACATTTAAACTGCAACCACTGAGACTTTGTAACGTGCCTGTCAAGTTGACAGGGTTGGGGTTTGGGTAGGGAGGGAATACAGGAACACTGGTGGAGGGACTGGTGTTGAAATATTATATGCCTAAAACTCTCAATTATCAAAAACTTTGTAAATCACAGTCTTAAAAAAAAAAAAGAAAAAAGAAATTTGTGACCATTGAAACGATGTAAACCAACTTGTTGGATTAACACATATATCTGTGTACATCTTTTTAAAAAGGTGAAAAAAAATCATGGAATATAAAGGGTGACTGAAATAAAGCTACATACCAGTGTGTGATGACTCATCATCGCTATCATCATCTTTTCTTCCTTTCTTTTTGTTTTTTTTCATTTTATACTCTCTGGCATTGCCACCACCTCCTCCTCTTACACTTCCACTGCCCTCTGGTGGAAAAATAAAGTTAGTAATCCCTGAGTAAACTTTGTTTTTAAATGATACTATGTTGTCATTTTAACCTTATGGTAGAAAGGTGCATGTTAGTAATTAAAGAAAATTGTAACCACTTTTAAAACATAACCAAATTCAATAAAAGTAATAATAAATCTCTTAAATTTGAACATCTAACTCAGATATAACCTAAATATTCAAATACAGTCCCTCTGTTTCTAAGTGCAGTCACTTCTTTTCTACAGTTCTAATTTGTTATTGAACAAACTCATCTATTCACTTCCTTTTCTACCCTTCCTAAAAGAAATGTGTCCTCATTAGCTCAACTCTTTTAGTATTAGCCTCTTTGGTATCCTCTTTCAATACTTCGAAAACTTAATTATAGCTACTGCTTTCTTGGTTGAAAGATTATCACCCACTCAGACTCATCCACTCCCAACCACTTAAAAACTTCTTGACAGCAAGCGGCATATGTCATTAATATTTGTTTCCTGGGGTTAAGTAAATGGTTGACACTTAAGGGGTGTCAGAAAGTACTGACTATAAATATTAAATCAGTTAAGTAAAAAAATATTATTATTAATCAATTGGCTAGTAAAGGTTACACAAATACATACTGAGAAACAAATTCAACAACTGTAAACCGAAGTAAGAAGTATTGAGGCATTTCTCTGTTACTGGGTATTCCCATTAAAAAATCCTATTCAACAAAAAATACTTATCTATTAATGAAACTAAAGACACTGAAAAATACTGAAAGTGTATTAATTTTTTAAATCCAATTATTTATACACTAAAGATATAATCATAGATACTAATTAGTATTCCTTAGATATTATAATAGCCCATTACTAAAAGAACTATTAATTTTTCCTTGCTATTCTGATAGTAAAACAATTTTTGAAAGCACATATTAAAGAAAATATGCTTTTAAATTGAAAATAAGTTTTCCCCTGGGGAAAACTCTCATGTTTGATCTAACCTATGTAACTGTAATAATACTGTTACAATAAAATAGCACAGACAAAATCTTACCTGATGACTCTTCATTTTATAAGCAAATAAAAGAGGCTACTAATACTGACTGAATGCAACCAACTATTAAGAGAAATGTATCATTATATCTTTCAATGACTTGATAAAATATGCATGGCCGCAAATACTATAATTAATTGTAGTAATTCACTATCTCTTTCCCAGAATAGGAATTATAAACATTATTGATTCTATAAAAAATATCTGAGGGGGAAAGAAACCATACAAAGAAATAAGTGAATCCCTCTACAAACAAAACTTAAGTTGTTACAGCCCATGGTAAATATAACTATATTTTCTGATGAAACATGTCAAACTGAATTTCACTGTTGGCACAAATAAAATTTTTCCTATTATAAAAGCACGGGAAATATTACATCATAAATATAAGTTATCAGAATATCAGTAGGAGCACTGTCACTGTAGCACTTTCCTCCAGTTCATCAATTTCCTCGAGCGGGTACCAGTAACGTCTCCATTGTGAGACTTGTTATTGTTTTTGGCATACTGAATATGCCAAGGGGAGCATGCCAGGCTCTGCTGTGCGGGCGAGATACTCTCAGTAGCTTGCCAGGCTCTCCGAGAGGGATAGAGGAATCGAACCCGGGTAGGCAGCGTGCAAGGTAAAGCCCTACCCGCTGTGCTATGCTCCAGCCCAATATCAGTAGTAGCACTCTCCTCCTGTTGTTCATTGATTTGCTCCAGCAGGCCCAGTAATGTCTCCATTGTGAGACTTGTTACTGTGTTTAGCATATCGAATACCTCATGAGTAGCAGCCAGGCTTTGCCCTGCGGGCAAGATACTCTTAGTAGCTTGTCAGGCTCTCTGGGAGGGGCAGAAGGATAGAACTCGGGTCTTCGGGGTCGGCCACATGCAAGTGTGTGTGTTCTATCTCTCCAGCCCAATACCAGTAGCACTCTATATAATTCCTAGTGACTGAAATAAAAAAAATTCTCATGGGAAGTTCTTGCATTCAATACATTTATAAACACCTAAAATAAGCCAAGGTGTGCTTTTACTGGAAGGGAAACTACTGACATGGACAAGGTTCTTAGATAATTAACATGTATCACCGTGATAAAAATACACAAAAACCCCTCAAAACACCTCTAGAAAGATGACAATATAGAAGATGCCTAATTTCTGGGTAGTTACTGAGTATCTCCGAGGAACTGACATTTTAATTGAGCCTAAATGATGATAAGTCACTTAATTGACACTGGCAGAGAAAAATCCTGGAACAGAGACTAGCTAGTGTAAAAAAAGGGCTTCTGCCATGAGTGGCAATTGGAGTAGGGCAAATCGCTTGCTCTACGTGTGGAATTGATGTTGAGAGACTAGCTAGTGTAAATATGAACTTGTCAAGATTGAGAATAAAAAACAATCATTATTAGACTGGAACATGGAGCATGAGGAAAAAATGAGAATAGAAGGTAGGCCATAAAATAACTAATAAAACATGTAATAGTCAATATCTTCACTTTAATAACTGAAAAGTTAATTCATTAGAAAAAATATGATTAATAGTTAAAGGCAAACAAACCAAATTATAGTCTTTGAAAGGGAGTAATAAATGCAAAATTCACTGCAAAAATAAAAAACGAATTCCAAAACCCTCTTAAAATTTTGTTAATAATTTATTACCTGTTGCTTTCCTTCGTCGTTCATCTTTTTTATCTTTTTTACTTGTATTAACGCTTTCTAAAATAGTAACTTGTTTCAGATCTTCTTCAGTGATTAAGTGCACAGGATTGTTTTTCATTTCCTGGAATAAATCATATTTTTCGTAGGCTAAAGTATATATTACAAAACAGGAAAACATAAAAAAGTTGTCTTTACGACTTATATGATTTTCCTAATTTCTTTCATTGCTGCTATCTATAGAGCTTTATTTCACAGTTGCCACTCTGAAACTACTTTCCTTGTTATTTTTGGCTTTTTGTAATCTAATAAGAAATCCTAAATACACAGTGTCAGATGAAATCCCTTTCAGCTAAGATTGATTGTTTCTACTACTGCTGAATAATAATCACTTGGATACTTGAGATTATCAGAAAGAGAAGGTACCTCTATCAAAATGATCTGATAAGGATAGTTAGAGAAGCATATTTTCATCCTGTAGACTCAATCTCGATCTTTTATTTTAAGATAATATACTACTTTGAAGTTCAGCAATATGTTCTCTATCACAGGAAAGGGCTCTAAATCTATACTGACAAAAGTATATTTTCATTATTAAAAAATGATTTTTCTTTTTTGGGGTTCCAGAGAAAAATTTTTAGAATGCTGACAGTTCAAACAAGAAAAATCACATTTCTTAAAAAAAATTATTTTTTCTGGTTGAGGTAGCATAAGGAAAGAAAAAATGACAACTGCTATAAGTTTTTAGTTTTAGGAAAAAAGAGGACAAAAATGATATACTCATCGAGTAACTGGTAGCATACATATAATATACTAAAGATATATAAACCTCTCATAGATTTCATTACATTTCAAGTAGGTATTAATTTGCTTTTTTGAAGAAGAAATTGAAGGCATGTAGGTCCAAATTTCCAGGGTAAACAAAGAGAGTTATGCCTAAAGTCTTCTATACAATTTTCACTGGGCTATTTTAGTAGCTCAAGTGTGGAACAATATTGCGTATTTTTTTTATTATTAAAAATCTGAAGAGGACTATAAATATCAACAATTTATAAATTCAACCTGCTCTAATGGATTTATTATAGTCTACCTTACAATAAGTGGGTTAGCTTGAACCTATGTGTGAGCAGGCTTTGAAAGAAAGTGGTGCTACCAATTAGAAACCTGAACTGAATAGTTAATAAAGCAGATCCGGCATGATTCCTTTAAGTACTTTGATTGCAAATGTTTTGAGGATCTAAGTAATTTACGTAGGAACAAACATTTCTCTTCTATAGTCATTCTGTGTACCGCAAATAGGTAAAATTAATAGGATGTGTTAGATTTAAAGAGAAAACTGTGTACTGATCATCACACATCATATATACTGTTATATTTACACATATAAGATGCATTTTTCTGTATAATATTAAACCAATATTCTCAGATGAGGTATATAATTTATTATTTCAATTTATAAAATCATTTTATAAATCATTCAATTTATAAAATCATGGAGCGATAGCACAGCGGGTAGGGCGTTCGCCTTACAAGCGGCCAACATGGCCGACCCGAGTTCGATTCCTCCGCCCCTCTCGGAGAGCCCGGCAAGCTACTGAGAGTATTTGATATGCCAGACACAGTAACAATAAAGTCTCCAATGGAGACGTTACTGGGCCCGCTCGAGCAAATCGACGATCAACGGGAGGGCCTTTTTTATAAAATCATTTGTCTAAATTCTAACTTATATGACCTGACGGCAATAAAGAAAAAACAAATCCATGACAGGAAAAAAGAGAAATAATGGATTAAAGGAAAATGATGTAGAGAGCAATTTTACTTCTTAGTCCATTTTTCAAAAAACATCAGAAAAAAAACATTTAATGTGAAAATACTGTAATATTAGTAGATAAAAGGCAATCTGGCATACCTTTTCGGCTTTTTGGTGCATCAATTCACTGAAAAGTTCTGTACAGTCATTTATAAATTTTTCACTGACTACCACAGTGTCGCTAAAGACTACAGCTGAAGCCTGTTTGTTGAATGATCTCATCACCTGCTGCAGCAACATTGCAGCATCTTCAACTGATAACGAAGTGGGTAGCAGAGGCTAGAATTACAAATAAAATAAACACAGTGTGACTAATGAAATACAGAGAAATGTTTTGTAACAAACATCCCCCTACCTAAGGGATCTCATCAACACCAATGGGCTCAACAATCATCATATTTTGATAATGTCCTAAGTTACATTTCTACTTTCAACATTAATCTAAACTTTAGAATTATGTCTACTTCCATTTCCATAATACTCATATATGATAGGCATCTCAATTTAACATGTTCAAAATAGCACTAATTTGCAGTCTCCTGTCCATCCCCGGCTTGCCCCATTTTTCCTCCATAATTCTCCAACAGTTTAAAGAATAGTAACCACCCAACTCAATTCAGCATGTCCATATAACGTACATGTAGTTTCTTTCTCAAAAAACCACAAACAACGAATCTACCAGCAAGTTATGAAAACTTTACTTCCAAGATATACATGGAGCTAGAGAGAGAAAGCCTCTTGTCTTGCATGTGGCCTATCTGGGTTAGATTTCTGGCACTGCATATGGTTCCCTGAGCCCTGCCAGGAAGTAATCCCTGAGCAAGGCTAGAAGTAAGTCACTGCTTAACTTGCAAAACCAAAAACAAAACAAAACAAACAACGCAGACACACACAGAAAGACAGACAGACAGACACACACACATGCACGCACTCCTTGTTCTAAAAACTGACTTTATTTCACCATTTTCTTGAATTGTCTACCCTTCTAACCCTCTGCCCCGCTCCTTAATCCTTTATGAAAGTACCACTCCTAAGAAAAGGAAATTTGTTCACATACCACACCCCTATCTGGCAACACTGAAATTTGAGTAAGTAAGTACATGGCATCATTTGGAACTTGCATATCCAAAATAAGTACTTTTCTTTCATTTTTTGTTTTTGTGCCACACCTGATGGTACACAGAGGAATCATATGTGCTATTGGGGATTGAATGCATGTTAGCCATGTATGGGCAAGTGCCCTATCCACAGTACTATTCCTCCAGTTGCCAAATAAGAACTTTGTTGGTTTGTTTTGTTTATGAGACACAACTGTTTATGCTCATGGATCACTCATGGTAGTGCTAAGGGGACCACATTGGGTTCTGGATACAGTCAGGTGGGCTGTATACAAGGCCAGGCTATGCTCTGATTGGCAAATAAAAATCTTTCTGATTTATAAAAAATTTAAGTCATAAACTTTAAATAATGAATTGCCTGGTTTCTTTCTTTCCATTAATTTGGCTCTTTGCATAATAAATGTCCACATGAAACAAGTGAAACCGTCATTGCTAAAACAGCTTGTACTAAATACACTAGCAGAAATCAACAGGAAAGGAATAAACAAATGCTGCATGATGCTCGATAATATAATCCATAGGTACTTAGATAAGATTGTGGTATATCTCATTAATTTCTGTATGGTAGGATTGATAACTCATTCTTTGCTGGCTATCTCTCCAACCCTACATATATCAAATTTTGAAGTAAACATATATTTAGAAAACAGCAGTTTTCAGAGGCTTAATAAAACATTTTAGAAAAAAAAAAAATCAAACATACTGCAATATCAACCCATGTCCCAGAACTGATGGCTTCCTCTACTGAAGCTTCCACTTGATCCACAAGTCCCTGACCAACACAAGCTGCTTTCAAAAACAAAAGTTGTGCTGTCTTGTATCTCTTCTTTATGTAACTTATAGCATCCGGGATTCCAAGTCTCGATAAGGCATCAAATTCTAGAAATACAAATATAAAATAATGTAAAATTGGGAAAGAACTGTCAATTATTCATACCCTATAGAAACTTTATAAATGTGGTCATTTCTACTAAAATCTGTTAATTGTAATTGCACTGAATTCTACTATTATTTTAAAGAATAAATCAGAAATGTACCATAGCTTATTTCCTCATTATGTCACCTTCCTAAATTTATATTAAATTTTAATTTAAAAATGGTTCTTAAATTCTTCAATCCCAGTTGTGTTCACCGTCTCCATTTGAGGAGTCAATGAGAAAAAAGAGAACTATAGAGTAATAAAAGTAAAAAAACACAGATTAAGAGAAGGCAAAGACTTAAGAAAAAAATTGAAATCAATTTAGCCTACTGGTTAACTAAGAAATGGAATTTAGTTTTCAAATGTAACTTAGTACACAGTAATTTTTCCATCATAATTTAGGTTATTGAAAGGTAGCAAATAAAGACAAAAATCATTTATATTTATAACTATTAAAGTTACTAGAGATACCTGCTTTCCTCTTTTTAACCCCCAAAAAATCATATTTAAGAAAATTTTAACAACATTCTAATCCAAGTTTATGTTTAATAAAATGGACCAATATATCATAGAACAAAAATAATAAGAAAAGTCAGCTTAAATGATCTAAATATGAACAATAATTTCCTAATCTTTGGGGGAGGCTGGTATAACTGATCAAACTAGACACACACACACACACACACACACACTCACACACACTTCCTCACAAACCAAGTTTTTAATGACTGAATTCAATCTGATTTATAACATTACCCAAATGATGGAATCTTAGAAATCCACTTTAGAATAATTGTCTCTGAAGTACTGGGTAACTAATATAAATGGATGTTTTAAAGCTAACAGCAAATAAAATTCTTTTTTTTTTTTCCACCTTGGGTGTTTGGGTCACACCTGGCTGTGCTCAGGGAATACTCCTGGCTTTGTGCTCAGGGATCATTTCTGGCAAGTGCCAAGAACCATTTGGCGTGACTAGGATCACACCAGGGTCAACTGCACACAAGGAAAGTGTCTTACCTATTGTACTATCTCTCTGACACCTAAAATACTTCTAAGATGATGAAATTAAAAAAGAGGCAACTTTAGAAAATATTAAAATAATTTTATCTGATGAATTAAAAGTACTAGAGGTATAAGAGCATAATTTTCATTAGATAATGTCTGTAGTACTGAATAACATATAATATCACATAGTCGAATGACAATTAATACAAGTTTATTTAGCCTTTCAACATTAAAACTGCTCAGTACCTAATCAAACTCAGTTTTAAGGACTACAAAAACCTGCAGTATAACTACTTTTAAACTCAAAGACAGCCATCGTCATTTACTAAATCATTAAAATGGATTTTATTTGTGTCTTCCAGGCAAGTGTGCAATATTTTCTACAAATGTATTTATATCAGAAAGCAGTTTTAGTTCCAAAGGAATTAAAAAAAAAAATTAGTTACCTAGGTAGCCATTCTGCCTGAAAAAGGAATCCACCCAAGTACTTTGTGTTTTGGAGTAGATATCAGGAACAAACACCGCCTTATCCTGTCTCCCACCAATCACAGTGCCTCGCACACGTCCACTATTAACGAGTTCCTCAAGCACAGCTTAAAAGATAACCAAGAAAAACATGTAAGATTAGGAACAAATCTCACAATTTACCTTGAAAAATGTTTTAAGCAGACATGAAGGTACTGTATACAAAGCATCTCATCTCTACTATTTATGAGAAAAGGAAGGTCACAAATTCAAGAAAATGTTGAAGATTAGCTAAAGGTGAACTTGTAACTCACAGTAACTTGCATGTTGGATTTTGTGTGTGTGTGTGTGTGTGTGTGTGTGTGTGTGTGTGTGCGCGCACTCGCGCACACACACACGTGCATATGTTTGCAATTTTGAGAATAGATAATATGCACTGCTCCCAAGTCCAATGGTCTTATGTTCAGAAAAAATCAAGACACCTAGATCAAACTAGAATAGTATATAATATGGAATCAAGGAAAATTTGGTGATGACATTTCCATTACTTAAAAAGTTAACATATTTTAAATCAACCTAAAAAGTACTATATTGTGGTTAAGAGGATGGATCTGGATCCAAATCTCAACTGTAGCATTTGCTAGCTGAGAAACAAAGGAAGATCATTTTCCTTATGCCTCCACTTCCTCATCTTTGAAAGAGGGACAATAAAAATACCATCCTCATAGAATTACTGTCATTGTCACTGTCCTCTGGTTGTTCATTGATTTGCTTGAGCAGGCCCAGTAACGTCTCCATTGTGAGACTTGTTACTGTGTTTGGCATATCGAATACATCACAGGTGTTAAAAAGGGAAGCTGATGGGCTGGAGCAATAGCACAGCAGTTGGGCATTTGCCTTGCGTGCAGCCTGCCCGGCCGAGCCGGGTTCGATTCCTCCGCCCCTTTCAGAGAGCCCGGCAAGCTACTGAGAGTAACTCTACCACACGGCAAAGCCTGGCAAGCTACCCGTGACATATTCAATATGCCAAACACAGTAACAAGTCTCAAAATGGAGATGTTACTGGGCCCGTTCAAGCAAATCGATGAACAACAGGAGGACGGTGTTTGTTTGTTGTTTGATGTATTATAAGCATTCAATAAATATTAAAAGACTAACAATAATACAGCCAAAAGACAGGATTACTGTTATGAAACATTTCATCATATAAAAATTAAAATACAAAAAAAAAGACAAAGCAGACTAAGTGAATTAACAAACATACTCAAAAGATGTCTAGCAGAGCAAGAGAGAGATAATTGGGGTTAAGGCACTTATCTTGCATGTGCTGACCTCAGTTCCATCCCCTTGTGCATTTTTAGGAGTGACTCCTGAGGACTGAGCCAAGAACAGTCCCAGAGCACTGCTGGGTGGTCCCCAAGTCACTCTTTATCCTTCCCCACCAAAAAGAAAAATGTCTGGCATATAGAAATGTTCTTTAAATTAACTTTTTACAAAAAATTTAATTTTAAAATCTTAATCTTGCATAAATTAAAATGCAACATCTAAAGTGTAGATTAATTAATCTAAAGTGTAGATTACATGATGAATCAGAACACAAAATTTTAAATTTTTTGTTGACTGTACAACAAAATATTCAGGTCAAATCAAATTCTAATCAAAATAATCAAGTTGCCAATTTTCACTTAAAGAACTTTAAATATAATGAATTCTTACCAATCTTCAAATACACAGATTGAAAAATAAGTCAACTTCTAATTTTAAATGTAGTAAAGACTATATATTTAAAGCCCATCTTATGAAAAATGTAGGAAATAAAATTTAACTCTAGTTTTTTATCCGTATTTCTTTTCCATCTTTAATTTAGTTCCTAGGTTTGCAGACATTTGAGTTGAAAAACTCGCTTTATTTTAAAAAATTACTAAACTTAAAAATAAAAACCCAAACCTCAAAACATCGTAAGAGATTCAGATCTATACAAACAAAACAAACAAACAACATCTGGAGAAATTATTACGCTGCTTTAATTATAAAAATACACTTAAATAAAACTCACAGTAAAGAAGTTGCTCCTGAAATCCGTATTTTGAAATCAAAGAATTCACTGGTGTAGGCCTTTACGGAAAGAAGCACATGAAAAAAAATATTCATACTCATTATATATATGTATTTATGAAAAACAATTTCAAAGAAAAATATATGACAGTAAGAGAGGCACAACATTTTATATCCTTAATTAGAATCATACTGAAATTGTAGGGAAATTAATGTATTTCCAATCCAGGCTCAATTTACTTTTGTACCAAATTTTCAATTTGATTTAATGATACTTAATTATCTGCCTTGCTCTTTTTCATGTGGTTTTCTTCTTTCTGTTATTTTAAAAGAGTCTGGGTTTTTCTCTGTTTTTTTTTATTTCTTTGCCACTTGACAATAGTTAAGTGACTGTCAAACAATTCTAGTTTTGAAAATAAAAGCTTATATAAGTACTGAAATGAATAAGAGAAATGAATAAGAGTGATATACTCCTAGATTAGGTTAATGAATTGTAGAAATCTAGTTAAAATGCTTTTTTCCTTTTTGGTATTTTGCTTTTAAGCATTATAAAAGCTCTAATGAAGTATAATTTGTATACCAAAACTTAATAAATTTTAAGTATAACTCAATGATGTTAATAAGCTGATAAAATCAAGCAACCAATATTATAATTAATTTCCATCACCTACAATACTTCCTTCACAGCTGTTGCCAATCCTTCATGAATCTGTCTCTTCAATATTTGCCTCCTTTGCTGTCTAAAATTATAATAACTTTTATAGAATCATTATTTTGTTATTCATTTTAAGCCACTATGCATATCTCTCGTGGTATTTCACTGGTATTTTTATTAATATAATTGAAAATGTTAAGTCATTCTAACTTTTCAGTCTACTTTTATTGATAATAGTTTTATATTTTCTTTATAACAATCTTGGGAAAGCAGAAACAGTTTTTAAATTCATATTTAACACCATTGTGCTTGGGGGATTTTTTACTAACTTACTTTTTTCTCCCTGGCTGTGCTCAGGGCATGACAAAATGTGCCAGTGATTAAAACTGGTTTGGCCGTGTGCAATGCAAGCACCTTACTAACTGTTCTATCTTCTCTAGTCCCTAAATTATTTATACAAAATTCCTTTATGAATCATATCTTCTATTGGGCTAGAGCGATAGCACAGCGGTAGGGCGTTTGCCTTGCACGCGGCTGACCCTGCTGAGCCAGGTTCGATTCCTCCGCCCTTCTCAGAGAGCCTGGCAAGCTACGGAGAGTATCTCGCCTGCACGGCAAAGCCTGGCAAGCTACCTGTGACGTATTCAATATGCCAAACACAGTAACAAGAAGTCTCACAATGTTACTAGGTCCGCTCGAGCAAATTGATGAACAACAGGAGGACAATACAGTGACAGTCTTCTATTCTTTATTCAAATATTTTAGCTGTCTGAACTGTTAAACTAATCAGGTTCTCTAAGTTTACTCTCCTTTATTAAATAATTAGATCCGTCTCTTTTTTTTTCTATATTTTCAGTTTCCTTAAACTGAAGAGATCCAAGGACTCATCTTAAAATTATGGGCTCATAACATATTGCAGGTATTTAATAAATACTGCATTGAATTGTAAATTATTTTTAGTTTTGATTTTTTGAAGGAGGAGGGCTAGACCATATCAGGCAATGCTCAGGGCTTACTCCTCCTGGCACTGTGATCATTCCTGGCAAGACTTGGGATATCATACATGATGGTATGGGTTGAACTCAGCTGTGTGTAATAAATTGTCTTTCTGGCCCTGTAGCTCTGTTTTTTTGATTTTTTTTTTAATGATGGAACTTCAACTGCTGAAATACTGTGCAATTTGGTATATATATATATATATATATATATATATATATATATCTTAATTACTTTCCACACTTCTTTGTGGCTATACTAATAGTAAATATAAACCTGTTTTGAGTCAGAGATGCTGGTGTTTTTTCTTGGAAGATGGAACTAAGAAGAAAATAGTTTCTAACAATAATTGCTGAGTATAGCTACAGTCATTACAATAATGAATAACTGATCAAAGAAGTAACTGTTTGTCAATAGTAAAATGTATTTTTAGGCTATATAAGCAATATCCAGAGTACAAAGTGTTACAAAACTGAACACTTGCCACCTTTCCCAAATGCCTCCATCCTATTGCTCAGCTAAACAGCTTCTCTCAGAAACAAATCCATTACAAGTTTGTTGAGTTAGAAGGGTGATCCGGCTGCCTAGTCCTCTTAATAGTAGCACGGTTCTCCCGTTCATCGATTTTGCTGGAGCTGGCACTAGTAATGTCTCATAACAAATTGTGAGACTTGCTGTTACTGTTTGTGGCATATCGAATAAGTCATGGGGAGCTTGCCAGGTTTTGCCATGGCAAAGCTTTTTTTGTTGGGCTTTCTGAGAGGGGTGGAGGAATCGAACCCAGTGAGCCGCATGCAAGGCAAATGCCTTACCTGCTGTGCTATTGTTCCAGCCCCCTCCTAATAGTACTCCACGTAAATACAAGATTTGGGGAGCCTGGCAAGCTACTGAGAGTATCTCGCCCACACGGCAAAGCCTGGCAAGCTACTCATGACATATTCGATATGCCAAAAACAGTAACAAGTCTCACAATGGAGATGTTACTGGTACCCGCTTGAGCAAATCGATGAACAATGGGAGGACAGTACAGTGCTTCTATGGGTCAGAAAGATACTGTTTGCTGAACATGGTAACTACATTCAAATACATGTGAGAGGGCATCCACACAGAAATGAGAAATGTAACAAAAATGGGAGACATGTCACATCAAAAAGAAATAAAGGTAATGGAAGAGAAGTTTCTCATGACGAGATAGGGAACGGAAATAAAAAAAGGAGGAAACTGGAGGAAATTTAGTGTTGTAATGAAATTACATACTATAAAGTATGAAATCATGGTCTGTATATATACACAGAGGTCGTGACATATAGAGTTGTGCACACCTGTTTATGTTTATCCTTTAGCTTGTCTACTGAGAAGATGTGGGAGCTATGATAGGTTAAGTAGCAATAAGCAATCCAGTTCCAGATCTTGGTTTCTAAATAATATGTTCCACAGAGCCTGGAACATCATGTACGGAAAGAAGGGAAATGCTCCAAAACAAATGGGAAATAAGAACACAGAAGCTAGCTGCAGTGACTGTCCCTAACTAAGTCAATATAAATATGAAAAGCTAGACTGATAAAAATGGATCATAAATCAAGGAAGAAAAGATGGAAACCCGAGTTTCCCTATTAAAATAAACAAACAAATTGAATGTCTGATAAAGAATGGGATAACTTACATGGTCTCAAGTTACTGTTATATAAAATAATCTATAATTACTTATAAACAATTAAAAGGAATAAGTAATTTTATGAAAAGTCCAGCAGATATTTCCTGATTAAAAATTATATGCCCATTTTCAGTATATGGAAAATTCTTTTTTGTTTTTTGGGGGGCCCACATCGGGTGGCTTTTAGACTGACTCCTGGCCCTGCATGTAGAAACCACTTCTCCCATGCTTGAGGATGGGAGTGAAGGGGCAACATGTGGTGCTGGGTATGGAACCTGGATCAGCCATGTGCAAGACAAACATCCTACATATTATTATATGTATTATATATACACAACATATTATATTTATATTATTATGATATTAATAACAGTATATAGAATATAACATATAATATACATTAACTAATGTTAACTAACATACTAATACAACTAGTTATATATAATGTGTATTACTATAGCTGTACTATAGTTTTGGCCCAGTACCTGAAGAAATTTAAATGAAATGCCACCTGACAGATTCAATGACAAGCACACAGAATCACTTCCACGATACAACTTCTAAAGTAAAATAACCTCAATAAAGTATTAAAAAAAAACAGTGGAGAAGTAAAATTAAATATTTCACAAAATAATTGCTATGTGCCCTTCAGAAGAATTGGGGACAAAAATAAAAATCAAGTAACTCTGAAAGTAAGGACAGAAATAAAAATTAAATGCAGTATGAAATTCTGAAGAAGATACATTTGTATGGAGAACCTTAGTGCAACAACTAGTAAAACGTGACTGGCATATGTGAATTGGATGATAGCAGTAGTATACCAATATTAACTTTCTGATTTTGCCGTCTTATTATATATGACAAGTACCCCGTCTGTAGGATATACAGACTAAAAAGTACTTGTGGAGACAGAACACTGTAACAGTGACTTCCTCTCCAATTGGTCGGAAAAAAATATTCTCTTTGGGCTCTCTGCTTATGATCATATTTCTGAAAAAAGAAAAAACTGTTTCATGAGTTTGTAAGTTTTAGCTTCCAACCTGCTAGCTTTTTGTAGCACCAGGACCTTGCATCTGAGATGCACAATAAAAAACACGTGACTTCCAATATAAACAGTATCCTAGAAGGTAGTATGTGTAGAAGAGACTGATTAGAAATCTATGAAAATAGTTGAGTGAAAAATAAATTAAAGTGATTGTAATGGTGATATCACAGAAATAAAAATTACCTAAGTAATAAAAGATATTAATTCAAAAGACTGTACTTTGAAAGGGAGAGTGAAAGCAACAGCATTGTGCAACATTTTTACAGCTGCAGACCTGTCCTATTTAGCAGCCCATGGAGTATGTTACAGTCAATGTAGCACACAATCAATTTTCAACCATTTTAAGTTGTGGATTGGTACTGATCTGCAAACCAGTGATTGAAGAACACTGGTACAAAAAATGATTTCTGGGTTTTTGCACAAAAATGCAAATAGTATCCAATAAAATTAACTGGGGCAAGGTGGGCTAGCTCGAGATGGTAAAATCTTTAAGTACATTTAATTTGAAGCACATTTGTAAAACATTTTACTAAAGATGCTATGCTAGAAGTATGAGTCTGAAATTTAAAACAAGGCATGACATAGGGCATGAGATCTGGTTTAATTTAGAGGACATTACTTACAAGTACCTTTGATTTCTGGCAAAAAGAGAACGTAAAATTATCCAAGAAGAAAGCGCCAGACTGAGAAGAAAAGATGATCTGAAATAAAACTTGAAAGACTGGGAAATGAAGAGCTAGAAAGAGTAATTTTAAAGGTGCAGTAGAAAAAAATATATAAAAAGAAATCAGCAAATGTGGTATTTGAAAGAAAAATGTAACACAATTTCAAGAAGTTAACATGATTGGAGTTCATTTCACAGCAAAGTCATGTAAAACAAGGACAAGGAGTATCCATTAGTTGCAGTGATACTGACATTTATGTGCTGTCACTGTTATGTACAAAGTATAAGCCAAATAGGTGACTTGGGAAATGCCTGAAGGTAAGAAGAAAATTGAGATAAAAAATGTAGATGTTAGCCCTTGAGAAGATCGTTTTAAGGAAAGGAACAAACAGAATGGTAGATTTCAGTGGAACGTAGAGTTCAAAGTTTGATTATTTTGAGAAATCATGGAATGTTAAAATGCTAGTTTCAGGGTGAGAAATAAAATCACAGAGATAAAGTTAAAGACAAAGAAAAGAGAAAACTGCAAATATGGACTTTCTCAATTTCATATGGGAGTTTGTCACACAGATCCAAATAATTTTAAATATTCTTATTTAGAAAAGGTAAAGTGCTTTTAAATTATAAATTATATCACTAGATCAGTGTTAGTGTTCAGGGGGTGATGGGACGCTGGTGCTCGGAAATGTATACTGGTGGAGGGATGGATGTTGAAACACTCTATGACTGAAATCCAATGATGAACAGCTTTGCAGTGCTCTGTCCCACAGTGATTCAACAACAACAAAAAAACTGTATCACTAGTCATTAATCTGTACATTGTATTTAGAATATAGGATGTTAAAGTATCTAGCTCTATCTGAAGTCTGAAGAAGTTAGTTGACTTGATTTATCTCAAATTCACCTGGTTACCATGAGACTCAGCTATGGCCCAATAACTTCTGTTTTTTGTGACACACTCAGCAGTGCTTAGGGTCTATCCTAAGGGCTTACTACTAGCTCTGTCATCAGGGATCACTCCTTGTGAGCTCGGGAGAACTGGGGATAGAACAGTGTCAGTTGCATGCAAGGCAAACATCCTGCCCACTGTACTATCTCTCCAGTCCACACATTTTTGATATTAAACCAAATGCTTTTTTCATGATCTGCATGTGACTTTATATTCTTACTAAGGCACTGTGCAAAAGTGTATTTGAATCAAAAGAAGAGTTAAGGTAGGGAGAAGGAAATACAGTCTGAAGAAGAGTGGCTAAAGTCTAAGACTCTTGCTCCACATAGTGTTTATTCTGTTTTTCTAGAGTCCTGAATTATATTTTGCTTCTACAAACAAAGGTGGAGGGAGTCACAAAACAGCAGGTACAATGTTTGCCTTGCACATGGCTGACCCGGGTTTGATCTCTGGCATCCCATATGGTCCTCTGTACACCATCAGGAGTTATTCCTGAGTGCAGAGCCAGGAGTAACCCCTGAGCACTGCTGGGTGTGACCCAAAAAACAAAATCAAGAGGGGCTAAAAAGAAAGTTGCCCTGCATGTAGCGGACCTGGGTTTGATCCTCGGCATCCCATATGGTCCCTGAGCACCACACAGCCAGGAGGGATTCCTGAGTGCAGAGCCAAGAGTAAGACCTGAGCAAACCTGGTGTGGACCCAAAACCAAAATAAATTAATTATACTGGAGAAAAAAAAGACTCAGCTAATAGAATATGATTATATATACATATGTACATTTTAAAACATTCTTAGTGAAAAGGCCAGAGAAACAGTGTAAGGTTTGCTTTACATGCACTGAACCCAGTTTGATACCTGGAAATACATTTGATCCCCATGCCCCAAGCACCACCAGGAATGATTCCGGAGAGCCAAGAGCAGCTCCTAAGCACTTGCCTGGTGTGGCCCAAACCCCTCAATTCTCCCCCAAAGATTATACTTACCGAGTTATAGCGCTGAAAAGCCCACGTATTCTTGCTTTATGTCGAGAAACAAAAGCTTCTGTAAAAATTACTCCTCTATTATCAAGATCAATGTGTCCATTAATAATTCTACCGAGTCGATGAGTTAGTGCCTGGGGATAAAAAATACATTTTGTTAATTTAAAAGAACAAAATTACACATAAACATTTATATTTGTGTAGTCTTATAAAAATCATGCTCTTTATTGGTTCTGTAATAATCATGTGACTGAGAAATTCCAAAAGGCAAAAATTTACAAAATTTCTAAGCAAAATAAAGATGTGGGACTATACAATTTATCATCTGATGCAGAGCCAACAAATGAATAAACTTAACTATTGATATGCCCAATTTGCTAATTTGGGTTATTCCTAATGCAAAATAGAAGTGATTTCCTAGATATAGGCAAACTGAAACATAGAGCTAGCCAAGAAACAAACAGGACCCTGGAAAAGGTCCTACTTGAGCTTATGGCTCTAACGTAGAGAAAAAAAAAAAGTTTATTCTAAGATTCTATCACCTAGTAAGCCACAGGCCTAAATATTAACTTCTCTGGTATAAGTTATCTGTGCCCAGAGATCTAAATTGACAGATATTTGGTACCTCATGAATATTTCTCCACAATTATACTCAGATTGAAGGAAGGTATAACTGAAATAAATCTGTACCTAATTCAAATCCTAAAATAAATCTACTGAGGTCAATCTGGGGATTGAAATCAGGGTCTCCTTAAGTGCTTTATCACATGAGTGAGATTCCCTAGACCCTTTTTATTAGTTATTATTTAATACGTAACTGTAGAGTGACAACTTTAATATTCTGATTAAAGTTTATGTATATATTTCTTATATACCTGTTATTGTATCAAAGTAGACTTATAACTGAAAATGTTTTTCTCTAGGTTCAAAGATTATAATCATTTCTAATTGATTTTATCAGAAACATCAATTTAACAAGAAGCATCATAAAAATATGTTGCTAAACCAACAAACACTTGCAAAAATCTACTAATAGTAAGAAAATCTGATTTTTCTGCTTATTAATTCATCTAAAACATAATTAAACTTCAAAAAAATAAATAAATACCTGTGTCAGAAAGTTTCCAGGAAGATCATAGGTTTTGCACAGTTCTGAAATTGTAACCTGACCACTTTCTTGCAATTTATCATTCACCTCTTCTGCTAACCGATCTAAATAGTTCCTAATATTTATAAAAGACAAAAACAGTTATTAAGAAAGATTTCCCTTTATATTTTATACTCTGAAAGCCATTTTATCATCAATGTAACTAAACATAAGTTTAGTCAAGTTATAAATGCCAAAGATATTGTAGCACTGCACTGTAGCACTGTCCTCCGTTGTTCATAGATTTGCTTTGAGCAGGCACCAGTAACGTCTCTATTGTAAGACTTGTTGTTATTGTGTTTGGCATACTGAATATGCCATGGGGAGCTTGCCAGGCTCTGCTGTGTGGGCGAGATATTCTTGGTAGCTTGCCAGGCTCTCCGAGAGGGGCGGAGGAATCAAACTCGGATCAGCCACGTGCAAGGCAAACGCCCTACCCGCTATGCTTATTGCTCCAGCCCAAAGGTATTGTAATAATGAAAAATTTAAAGTTATTCTTTATTGATTATTTTGGAAAAAAGTTTGGTTTCGAAGTTAAGATCACACCAGAAAGACTGCAAAAATCATGTTCTTGTAATTTTTATGATAATAGAAAATTAACTTCATATTATTTCCAAGTACTCTGTATAATCAATTACATACTTTTAAGAAAAATAAAGCAAAATGACAAAATGGCTACTGCTATGCTAAATGTAGTATTTAAAAAATACACTAGTATTATTAAATACTGTACTTACTCATCTATTAGTTGTCCCAAGACTAGCTGAACATGCTTTTCTGATTTAATAATGTCACTTATTCTATTTTCAATATGAGTCAAGTCCACATTAATGACCTGAAAGATAAATAAAGATATGATTAGTAAAAAATTTACATTGGATTTTCAAGTTTGAAATGATATATATCTAGTATTATTATCATTCTAAAATTTTTAAAAATAAATTTCAATCTATTTTAAATATAAAAATCCAAATAGAAAAGAGATTCTCTACTTTCAGTACTGACCTATACTTGTTACTCTTTGCTTCAGCAAAAAACTAAAATTTCACATAAGAATTGACAGCTTTCTGAATACACTATAACTTTGATTTTTTCTAAAAATTGCTTTTTTAAAATATTTTTAACTTCAATGTACTTAAAAATATGAAAACATAAAACTAGTGATTTTTCTCCTCATATAATTACCTTGTAATTACACAAAAATTACAATTATAATTACAGCTACAATTGTAATTACAGCTATAAGTTTATATGGCAAAGAATGAGAATACTGACTGAGAAAGAACTCATGAAATAGATATACTGTATCAGAACTTCTTAGGATTAAAAAAAAATGGACCAGTGAACATTATACAATTCTTTCTCCAGAAACATACAAAATATGTCTGTAAATATTTTTAAGGTATTAAAATGGCAAATAAAAATTAAGATCAAAAGAAAAATGTGTAAATTTAAATTTTACCTGTTGAAGATCAACAATGTTTACTCGACCTAGTTTAAAGAAAAGATACCTGTTTAAAGTACTTGTTATTTCACCAGTTGAAAACTACAAATATCAATAAATTTACATTAAGAAATGTCTAAGTTCTTTTTCTATAAAGGACATTGAACAGCATAATGAATGTATTTAAATACAGACTATTAGCTGAATAAATCTTTGCAGATGTGAAGACATAGGAACAGTCTACTTTCAAAGTTTCACTTGTCATATCAAATCAGTGGATAAATCAGCTAGTGAGAAGTGTCTCCCATTACAGTGCTTATACACTGCTAACAAAGAGAACCTAATTTAGACAAATTCTTTTTCAATATTTTTGAAACTGGAAGTCAGATTTTTATCTCTGAGCAAAATACATCTGTTAAGGATCAAAAATTATGAAAACACTGAATTAGCTCTATCCAGGAAGATTTAAAAAAACACAAATATACTCAGTAATATGTAACAAAGAGTTGTTCTCATAATTGTTTCTGTTTTGCTCCATGTTTAAATTTCCTGTGGTTTAAATTTTAAAAAGACCAAACAAAGTAAAAACTTTGTGTTCTTATCAACTATTCTTGGGTATTTGTCTCCCATTCTGTTACTTCATATCCCCCAAATGAGTGCAGTCTTTCTATGTCTGTCCCTCTCTTTCTGGCTCATTTCACTTAGCATAATACTTTCCATTGTAGAACCACTTGTGTGAAAATTTCATGACTTCATCTTTTCTAACAGCTGTAAAGTATTCCATTGGGTAGATGTACCATAGTTTCTTTAACCAGTCATCTGCTCTCGGGCACTTGGGTTTTTTCCAAATTCTGGCTATTGTGAACAGTGCAGCAATGAACATACAAGTGCAGATGTCATTTAGACTATACATTTCTGCCTCTCCGGGATATATTCCCAGGAGTAGTATTGCTGGGTCAAATGGGAGCTCAATTTCTAATTTTTTTGAGAATCGTCCATACTGTTTTCCAAAATTTTGTAAGTCTACAACTGTACCTCATGGTGTTTCACTAGTAGAAAAAAATAATTAAAAAAAAGAAAAAAAAAACCTTTGTGTTCTTATAATGATACTTTTTACAATGATTAAGTGTAGCACTGTATGGATGAGAGTTTATTAATTTGCAAATACATACTCAAAGGAGAGTTCATAAGAGGGGTGTGGAGGTGGCAGCAGGTGATAGTACCACCCTATGCCGGTGGGGCTGTGTTCCCAGCATATGTTCCACTACACTGCCAGGAGTAATTCAGCAACAGAGAGCCAGGAATAAGCCCAGAGCACCACTGGGTGTAGCCAAAAAAGAAAAAAAAAAAAGGTGTCTGTGAGGCAATCTAGCCTTGGATTTTAAGAATGCACATTCCTTAAAAATATCTTCTCTCCTTTTTAATTACGACCGGAAACAGGTCGTTAGTTACTCTCTCCTGAGTCACGGAATAAAGTTACAAACTATGAAGTAACAGTTAACTCACACATACATAACTCTGTAAAATCAATCTTTTGCAAAGTAATAAATTCATTTGTTATATGGGCTGGAGTGATAGGATAGCACATAGGGCATTTGCTTCACACGCAGCTGACCCGGGTTCAATTCCTCAGTCCCTCTTTGAGAGCCCAGCAAGCTACCAAGAATATTCTGCCCGCACAGCAGAGCCTGGCAAGCTACCTGTGGCGTATTCAATATGGCAAAAACAGTAACAAGTCTCATAATGGAGCCGTTACTGGTGCCCGATTGAGCAAATCAATGAACAAGGGGAGGACAGTGCAGTGCTATTTAAGTTATACGATCATGTTCAGCGAAATCTATAAAGATACTAAGACTGGGTATTATATCAACAATTGAGAAAGATGTCCTATAACTGCAAATAATTATTTATGGATTTAATACTTCCTTTTTTCAATATGGAAAAAAAAAGAAGAAAAAAGTTGAGCGACCACTTACCGCCTCGCACATGCAGTTCATCTCTCATTTCTTTACTAATTTGGGCTGGAGTGATATATTCTTTCCCATCAAGTGTGTGAACCACGTCCAGCTGTTTCTGAGCAATCAATTTAGTCACAATTTCAATGCAATTCCGCTCTGACAACCTGAAGCATACAAGAAAAGTTATGTTTTAAAAGTATACTCGATACATATGGTGCTCATTAAACTCAATAGGATGTGGGAAAATGGGCATTTAAGTTACTAAATTCTGTTTATTACAAAATATTTTATTATTATAACAGTACAATTCAACAAGTTAAAGCTCTTTTGGAGTAAACAAGATTACAGGCACTAAAACCATGTACGTAATTGGTACAAATCACCTTATTACAGACTGCAAGTCTGATTTCTTTACTAGATCTGCTACTAATCTCCAAATCTGAACAGAATGGGGCCCTGTTTTAACTTTCATTACAGAAACAAAGAAGAAAAAAAAAAACAAACAGGCAGAATTTTAAATTGAGTGCCATTTGCCTTCCTCTTCAGTGGTCTGTAGACATGGCCTTTCAGATGGGAAAATCCTAAATGCAACTGTTACCCAAGCGTGGAACCCTGTGCCTTAGTTTGCCCTCAATGCCAGTCAGAGCATTAGGAATTATAGTCTTCAGAGAACCCAGAAGGAAAAAAGACACTTGTAATCAATGAACCAAAAAAAAGAAAGAAAGAAAGAAAGACAGACAGAAAGAAAGAAATCAAACCATGCATTCTGCTAGCACTGTGTGTGTGTGTGTGTGCGAGAGAGAGAGAGCGCTCTGTAACCTAAATAGGCAGCGTTAAGGAGCACCTGACATATATGACCCCCAAGGTTAGTGATTTGGATGGGAAATTAATCAGTGTCCTTTTAAAGATGCTAGCTAGCCTCCGGGCCTCGCCCACCTGCAAAGGTGGCCCAGAAGATGTAAGGTTCGACAGTCAGCCTAGCATCTGCAAAATAAGTGCTCTCTTGGGGGGTGGGGGCTCTTTTTTGCCAGCTCTTTCGTGGCTCAGGAAGCACAGCAGGGGAAACAACGCCACGGTGATTGGATGACAGATCGGCATCGGGAGCGCTCGCTCGCTCGCACCGCGGGGAGTCACCAGCCCAGGCCGCCGCGAGGAGGGGGACACGCCTGGCCCAGGGACGGCGGGGAGCGGCGGGGACAACCCAGGGCCGCAGGAGGTGGCAGGCTCCCCGGGCGCAGGACTCAGTTCAAGAGCCTCCAATCTTTTTATTTTCCCGGCTGGGCAAGGCCGGGATTTCCCAAGGATCGGGGAGTGGGGGTGGGGGTGGGGGGTGGGGACTTGCGGGCCTCGGGTCTTTGGACGTGGCCGCTCAGGGGCTTCGGTGGACTCCACAAAGAGGAGGGAGGGTCGGGCACCTCTGCGTGGCCTCCGCGAACTGCGCCCGCTGGAAGTCGGCCGCCAGCCGCCTGATCTCTTCCCAGGCGTCCGCCATCGCGGCTCCCCACTCGTCCAGCGGCCGAGGAAGTGCAGACACGTCAGCCCCAAAGGCCGCGGGAGGCGAGGCGGAACGGGACGCGCAGAGGGACAAGAAACGCCGCCTCCCCGTACAGACGCCGAACGCGCGCGCCCCGGGCCGGGAGAGGGGCGGGCCCCGCGGAGCCGAGGCCACGCCCACCGCGCCTGGGCGGTGCAAGCCGCACTGGGCGAATTCGCCTGCTCGCCCTGGGAGTCAGATCACCTGGTTTGGGGCCGGGTGTGCCAGGGAACTAGAAGAAGGGCCGCGTTAGAAAAGTGTAATCTAACGTCTTTGCTTTATTCCTGATGTCAGGAGAAAATTTAAGCGTAGGATTTATCTAGATAGCCACTTTTTTTGCCCATGCTTGTGCTTGTAGCTAGTTTCTCCCCTTTGGTTGCTATCAACAATATCATGAACTTCTTTCTGAGGAATTAATTAATTTATGAACGAAACACCATGAGGTACAGTTGTAGACTTAGAAATTTTTGTGCTTTGCTTTTAGATAGCACAGCGGTAGGGCGTTTGCCTTGCATACAGCCAACACTACCTACCCGAGTTCGATTCCTCCGCCCCTGTCGGAGAGCCCAGCAAGCTACCGAGAGTATCTCGCCTGCACGGCAGAGCTTGGCAAGCTCCCCGTGACGTATTTGATATGCCAAACACAGTAACAACAAAGTCTCCAATGAAGACGTTACTGGGCCCGCTTGAGCAAATCGATGATCAACGGGAGGGCCTTTATTATTATTATTTAATGATGGAGTACCCATCCCTCCACCAGTGTCCATTCTCCACCACCACTAATCCCAGTATCCCTCCCACCCACCCCCATCCCCCCATCCCACTCTGCCTTTGTGGCAGGGCATTCTCTTTTGTTCTCTCTCTCCTTTTGGGTGCTGTGGTTTGCAAAAGAGGCATTGAGTGGCAATCATGTTTGGTCTATAGTCTACTTTCAGCATGCATCTCCCTTCCTAGTGATGTCGGTGGACCCCACGGGTGGCTCACACGAGTCAGGAGGAGAGAAAGACAGTCACCCTCTCTCACTCCACCTCTGCCACCCAGAAGTCCCTGGGAAGACTAGGACCTGTAAAGTCTGCAGTGAGCCCCTGCTTGGCACGGGCCTGAGCCCCGCCAGCTCCACAAGGTGGCTGTCAGGTCACACTTTAAGTCCACTTGGTCTTCTCGGCTCGGGAGTTTATCCTCACCACCAGATTGCTCGGAGAGCCACGGACTCAGGCTGGAGTGAGGATTTGCTCTTTGCAGGAAAGGAGAGGTCAGTCCCAGGCCTTACCCAGGGTTTCTAGGGTTCTTGTCTAGCTTGCAGAAAAGAATTTCAGGAGTAGACAAGCAGTGAAGTAACAGATTTTTTTTTTAAATTTTTAAAAAATTTTTTTAATTTTTTTTATTTTTTATTTTTTTATTAGTGAAAAACCATGAGGTACAGTTATAGGCTTACAAATTTTGTGCTTGGGTTTCAGTTATACAATGATCAAGTGCCCATCCCTCCACCAGTGCCCGTCATCCATCCCCACGGGTCCCAGCATCCCCCCCCCCTCATCCCCCCGCCCCCCCGTCCCATCCTGCCTCTGTGGCAGGGTATTCCCCCTTGTTCTCTCTCTCTTCTTTTGGGTACTGTGTTTTGCAAGAGAGGCTTTGAGTGGCAATCATGTTTGGTCTATCGACTACTTTTAGCATGCTTCTCCCACCCTGGGAGGGCCCTCACAACACCCTTCATTTGGTACTCTCTTCTCTATCTGAGCTTCCTTTTCACCTAGAGCCTGTGGCTGGCCTTCCATTCATGGAGCAAAATTCCTGGTACTAATCTCAGCCATTCCTGGGTGTTAATCTCCCTTTTTGTTGCTTTATGTTCCCCAGATGAATGCAATCTTTCTGTGTCTATCCCGCTCTTTCTGACTCATTTCGCTTAACATGATACTTTCCATGTAGTACCACTTGTATGTAAATTTCATAACTTCATCTTTTCTAACAGCTACATAGTACTCCATCTGAAGTAACAGATTTTATTTGGAGGTTTTGGGAGAGGAAGAGAAAGGGGTAAGCGGATAAGTGGGGAAATGGAGAGTAAGAGAGTTAAGCGCTCAGAGAGAACATGGGCTTCTACAGAAATGGAGAGCCTTGAATGGGCTTTTGGGTGGGGTTTTATAGGCTCTTGGGGTCCTCTTGGTCCGGAAGTTCTGGAGTCTTCTCTGGGCTGATCCACCAAAAATTAATCGGATTAAGAGATGCAGATGTGTCTGATGGCTCTCTGGTGAGGGATCAAATTTCTTCCGGGTCTGCTGAAGGGCTGATCAGGTCTTGTTTCCTTCCCAAAATTTTGTTGATTTAAATTTCATTGCCAAGGGCCTTTCCCTGTCTACCTGCCTACATCACTAGGAGGATCCTCCCAACACCCTTTATTTGGTGCTCCCTTCTCTATCTGAGCTGCCTTTTCCCCTAGCATGTGCGGCTGGCCTCCTGCTATTCTTGGATGTTAGTGTCCTATTTTGTTACTTTATGTTCCTTTCTGGGGAATTTAGCCGATTCTTTTTCTTCTAAAAGAATTTGTCTTAAGGTATAGGATTTACAGTACTATTTATTATATTGTTTCATGCATACATCATTCTTACCTGGGACCAGAGCAATTTTTTGTTGAAGGACATTATTGAATATTAATGACACATTAATGGCAATATTGATTGATTTACATTTACTTGCACAAAGATGTGTAATTTTGTATGTGTATGTGTACACATACCATTAAGGCTGTGTATTTTTTTTTTTACATAGGTTAGAACCTCTTCTAATTCTCTTACATGGTGAAGCAGTTCTATCATACAATGAAATAAAATATAGAGCAAGGAGCAAGTTGATTTTGCTCTCCCCTATACTCAGTTCAGTAAGTAAAGTAGATATTCAGAGTGCTTTTCTCTTTTTCCTTTTCACGCTTTAAAAACAATTATTCCTGAAAGGTATCAGACAGGAAAACAAAAACATGAGAAAACTTAGATGACAGTGTGTCTGATGATGAAAGGCTTCACTCGTGAAAGAAAAAATTGATAAGCTGGACTTCATTAAAACAAAAAACTGCTGGACAAAAGTCAATATAAAAAATCAAGAAGACGAACTGGAGAGATAGCACAAGGTTTAAGGCACATGTCTTATATGTGACTGACTCTATTCTGGTACCCCATGCATTTTGGAAGCCCCAAGCACCACCTGTGTGACAAGTAATCCTCAGGCTGTCTGTCTGAAAATATTACTGAAAGAGGCCTCTAGGTGTTCTGAATATGGTTTTGGAGGCCCTCTCCTAAAGCTTAAAAATAAATGAAACAGTTAAATCTAAGACTGGGAGATTTTTGTTTTCTAAAATAGGCATCTAACAAAGAAGATATCCAAAAGATATATGAAGTCTTAAAATTCAACAAAAGAAAACATTACAATCGATAAAAAAAGGTGAGTTGAAGACCCTAAAATTTTATTAAAGAAATTGTAGAAATGTCAGATAAGCATAAAAGAGATGCCACACAACATGTACCAGAGAAAAGTAAATTAAAACAATGATATACCACTGTAGCATGGCCGGAGCACTGTCCTCCCATTGTTCATCGATTTGCTTAAGTGAGCTCCAGTAACGTCTCCATTGTGAGACTTGTTGTTACTGTTTTTGGCATATTGAATATGCCACAGGGAGCTTGCCAAGGCCCTGTCGTGCAGGCGGGATACTCTCAGTAGCTTGCCGGGCTCTCCGAGAGGGAAGGAGGAATCAAACCTGGGTCGGCTATGTGCAAGGCAAAAGCCCTATGCACTATGCTATTGCTCCAGCCCATGCAATGATATACCATTATACACAAATTAAAATGATTCAAATCCAATTCAACACTGAAGGTTAATGGTAATGAGTTATAAGCACTTTCAGAACTTGCTGCTGGGAATCAAAAATATTGCAATCAGTTAAGGACGCAATATAGAACTTTCTTAACAAAACTAAAATAATATCACACAACCCAGCAACTGCATCCATTGATATTACAAAGGAGTTAGAAATTTATATAAACACAAAAACCTTTATACAGAGTTTTGTTGCATGTTTATTCTTAATTATCAAAACTTGGAAGCTACTAATATGTCTTTCAGTAAGTGGATAGGTATGTTAACTGTGGGACATTCATATAATATTCAACACTAGAGAGAACTGATCTTTCAACTCATTCAAATACATACATTAATCATTTAATGAATGTTACTAAGAGAAAGAAATGAATATGAAAAAGTAATGTAATATGATTCCAATTATAATACATCCTAGGAAAGGAAAAACAAAAACAATGGGTGCAGTAAAGCAGTTGGTGTTTTCCAGAAGTTGTCAAGGGAATAGGGATGAATAGATAGGACAGAAGTTTTGAGAGCAGTAAAAATATTCTGTAAGATAATATCATGATTGACATATATCACTATAGAACTATCCAAACTTATAGACCACACAGAACCAAAAGTAAACTCTTATGTAAACCATATGATTTAAGTGATTATTATGTGTTGATTATAAGTTCATCAATCATACCATATAGCAAGGAGGTATTAAAGAAAACAAGCCAATGAAAGAGATTTTATGATGCTAAAGTCTAGGAAGGCAGCAAGGCACTCAAGGGTTATAGAATTTCAGAATATTAGAACAGAAAGGTTCACACTCGTAGGTATCCTACCTGCCACAATGATAATTTCTCTGAAAGACCTTAATAGAGTGACAGGAACATTTCACTTGTTTTCTATTTTGCAAAGTTGGATAATCAATTTTAAGACAGATCTGGGAGAAATTTCTTTCTTATGAGAGATGTTTACCTCTTGCTTCCATATATTTTTCCTGAGGTGATCCTCAGAATGACTGTGATATGTCTTTCCTGTGACAACTTTTCACACTTTCAAAACATGTCCCTTCTATTTTGTTTTGTTTCAGTTATACAGCAGATCCTTCAATTGCATCTCTAGACAAGATTTCCAGAGCTTAAAATTTTTATTTCTGCCATCGCCTTTTATAGTTCATTAAAATTATTGTTTTTATTTAACTTAATAACAAAATTGGCTTAGAGAAAAATGCACTCTTGTGGTTAACTAGATAACCCTTAGAATACTAGATGTAAAATATTTTATGAGAGGATTATAGTCATTTAAGATTCTGATTCATTTAGTTCACAAAATAAAATAACTACCTTTGAGTGTAATTATCTTAAATATGATGCAATTTCTTTTGTCTAAGATGAAGTTGATGGGATGTCACCTTGTGTATGGAATTTCTTATTTTTCAAATGTATCAATTTTAGGAATGCATTTGCTTGTTCTTAAGCAGCACATGCTATTTCCTGATGTACAACATTCACTCTAACTCCTCAAAACAAGTTAGTTAAATATTGCATTTTAGAATTTGTTTTTATTTTTCCTTTTTTCCTGTCGGTGCTCAGGGTACCATGTACATTACTGTGAATTGATCCGAGGTTGGCTGCATACAAGGAAAACAGTTACCTTAGTCTCTGTACTGTACTGTTACTCTGTCCCTAAGTTTTACTTTTTATCTGAAAATGAGACTTAATATTCTATTTTGATATTAGTAGGTTTTGTTGGGGAGTAAGGAAGTATGTTTCTGTTCAATGTGATCTTTTACCTTCAACCGCTAGTTGATGACTAGTGTTTTTTAAGGCCCATATCATTTTATCATTTGTAAAGACTTTGAACAAATCTGATTTAAATCATGTAAATAATAGTAAACTCTAAAATTCCATATGTATATATATTCCCCTTTTATTTTTACTAAAATTATCTTTAATTATATTGTTTACTATATTATTTAAAGACACATTTTTATAAAATGTTATATATGTCCCAAAGCACTATATCTTTGTTTCCAAGGGAACAAATTCTATATTAGTCTCTTCTGGTTTTACTTTTTCTACAAATTCCTTCACAGAGCTATTTTTAAGGCCAGATTTATTAGCTCCAGGCATCACTTGCTTTTCTATGTATACTTTTACACAATATAACTCCCAGCCAAAATGACAAAAATGCAAATTCTTAGAAGAACAAGTCAGTGTTTGTGTCAGTGTTTGGTACACATCTAAAAGGAGCTAAAACCCTCTATTTCATCAATGCAATATGATTTCAAAGAATACATTGCCAGCAATATCCTGGTAAAGACAGTTTTGTGCAGAGTTAAACATTGTAAGAACACATTCTAGGAAATATATATTGTCTACATTCTGCCAAGCATGGTAAAATCAGGCTGACTAAAATCTCTAGGAAAAAACCTGCGTCTAATACTTCTCCTTTTTCTTCACTCCTCTCCATCTCCTCCTCCTCCTCCTCCTTCTGTCCATACTCCAGATATTATTAATTACACTAACAAGATAGTGTGTTGTAAAGATATTGAGAACATATATCAGATGCTATACCCAGAACCTCCATTTTCCAGTAGGCAGGGGTCACACCCACCAACTGGCCCCCTGGCACCGTGTAATCCCATCAACTGCCAAGACCCAGAGACTATAAAACCTGGCTCCTGGAAGCACAGCCGCATTTGCCACCCTCGATATCTTATTATCTCATTCTTACTTTGGACAACCTGGCAGGCTACCGAATGTTACCTGCCCACACAGCAGAGTCTGGCAAACTCCCTGTGGCGTACCCAATATGCCAAATACCAGTAACAATGATGGGTCTCATTCCCCTAACCCTCAAAGAGCCTTGAATATGGCACTTTTTAAAATCTCAGGGCTAGGACGAAGGAGATGTTACTGGGGCCTGCTCGAGGCAATCGACGAACAACAGGATGATCATGATCATGATCATGAACACTGTTGAAACAGTAACAATATCTGGAAGCTGTCAACAGGTGACACCCCAAAGTTCACGGCCCAAAGTTCCATTCTAGCTCATATGACAAGTTGAGACATATTTAGACACATAAATAATGTAATTGCAGGACTTTGAGGTAATCCCAATTTTTCTTTATACTAGTATGTCTCTCTGAATCTCAAAATCTATGCATAAACTTTCAGTAGATCTTGTTTATGAAGGACACAATGCTGCTGGTATTATTATTCATTTATGGGGTAAGTACATACATATTGTAGTAGCAACATTTCTATATAATCTTTACTTAAGCTAAACATTATTCTCAACATCTATTTGACCACAACAATTCCAATTGATTGTGTCAGCAAATAAACAACACATAAGCTAACCACTCTTCGTTCTAGCACCCAAGGTAGATCACTAATCAATTATGGCATTTGTCTTGCTAAGCCTGGAAATGCCTCAGAATCCTTCTCAAACAATGTTCCAGGCAGCTGCTAACAATATATCAGAGCTGGCACTTGCTATGAAATATATTTGCCTTTCCAGAGCAAGGCCTTACTTCTGATAAATAGTCTCATGTTACAAAGACCTCTGGTAGTGGCATCAGAAATATGAGGGCCACCAATGGAGTATGTCAGAAATCTTTCTAAATGAGGGAATTTTGCCAGTAGAATCAGTGAATTATCCTACCCTCCCAGAAGTCCAGAATTCATACAAGATAATTCTGGTTCAGACTTGGGTTAATGCATAATGGAAGTGGCACCAAGAAAATCTTAGTTGGAATTGTGTCTGTATATCCACAGATTATGGATAGACATCACCCTGGTTTCTCCCATTCTGTTGAGTGCTTTATTACATAGAACTCAGTTGTGATATCATGAATGTTTCCTGAATGAGCTGCCTGGTGAGGGTAGGGAAGGGAGGGACACTTGCTTTAGGTTTTGTGTTCCTAAAACATAGAATTCCCTTCTTTCAACCCAGTGATTCTCACAATTTTATCTCACAAAACTTGTCTTAAACAAATTGAGAACTTCCAAAAGAGGTTTTGTTATACAGGTTAATGGATTTCAGTATTTAAAACAGAAACTAAGGTAAATTTAGTAGTTACCGAAAATGATGACAGTAAATGCCTATTAATACAAACACTATAATTTCTGTAAAATTAATCTAGAAAATAAAAATGTAGTGAGAAGAGTGGCTTTGTTTCACAGTTTTAGTGTTTGGTTTATCAAAAGAAAAATCAGAGAGCTTTATTGGATCTAAATGTTTCATTGAGCCAGGAATAAATTGTTCACCAATATGGAGATTTTAGAAAAATGTGAAAAAATTTGGCTTTCACTGCTACAGCTGAGATTATAAACCATACTTAAGGAATTACATTGTTCTCTATTGTGATAGGTGTCTAGGAATTGACATCTCTTTTACAGTGGTAGCATTATATAATCTGGCTTGTATAAATGTATACTTGATTGACCAGGAAGTTAAAAGATCATGCAGACATAAAGATAGATCTAGTTTTGTTTGGGCTAAGAATCATAATTTCAGAGACATCAGGAGCATTTCAAGTTCTGATTATATGACTATGCGTATTTGGTCTATATTCAGTGACTTTCATTTAGCAGCCTTAATAGAAAATGGCTGGCTTCAGTTTATGAAGTCATTGTTTCATCTCTAGAAAACTTCTCCATAACCTTTGGAAAAATTAGTGTGTGAAAGATATATTATACAAGACCAATGCAGAAAGTCCCTTGCTAATACTGTCCCTGACATTTCATTATTAGAAAGTGTCAATAACTGTGGAGAATTTATGCATTAACTAAGAAATTCATTCAATCACATATATTTTTATAACCTTTGCAAGCTATACATTTATAACTTAGATAAAGTTTATCCTAAATTATTAATATAGAAATAATTATGCTAGCAAAGATAAACAGAAAAAGAATCAGAAGTACTGGTGAAAATAGTTAAATCAGGGTGGAAAAACAATCAGGGTCATCTACTTCTATAAAGGTTGGCTTTTTCATTTATTTAATAAATACTTACTGAAGACTTGCATTTCATGCATAAATGACTCGTCAACTCAGTTGTTGTTCTCATTATGCTGGCAATCTAGTTGTATAACTTGCATTCTATACATTTTGTTTTATTTTTTGGGGCCACACCCAGCTGTGCTTAGGGCTTAGTACTAGCTCTGCACTCAGGAATCATTCCTGATGGTGCACAGGGGACCATATGTGGTACCAAAGATTAAACCTGGTCAGCCTCATGCAAGGCAAATGCCTTAACCTTCTATACTATCTCTCTGGCCCTACTAAATATGGTTTTAAGTAAAAGCATTCAATAAATAACAGTTACGTCAATTAAACGATATTACATACCTACAAGTAAAAAAAAAAAAGAATCTTTAGGAAAAGATTTTTGAAGACATCCTAAGAGTTTTCCTACATTAAATAGCATGATGGAATTTATAAGGCAATTTTTTAATAGATATTATTGATGAAAACTGAGGGCATTAAAACAAAATGAAATCAAGGATACCATTGAAACAGCTCTTATTGAAACGGATGTTACAGTCTTATGAGATTGTGGTTTCCTAAATGAAATTACTTTTTTTTAATATTCATATTTTCATAGTACAGGCCCCTGCTGGTACATTAGAACTATAGTATTGCTGAAACAACATTACTCCCAATGTTCTACCTTGTAGCACAAGGGCTAGGAAATATGTCGGAACACGGGAAATATGACGAGATGTAAGTACATGATACTGCTGGTGCTTTGAGGAAGTAGTTCTTTGAAGGAAGATTTTATTCTGTTTTGTTTTTCCAAAATGAAAATGAATGGTGTTGCTGTGGGATAATTTGTTTTATATTTTTCTATCCAAAATTTATTTGTTGAAGTCCTAATTCTTAGTATATCAAAATGTGACTTGCTGGTGGAAGTCACTGGGTGACTTACACGCATGAGGAGAAGAGCAGCCACCAGAGGAAATCAACCACTTTTCTCTACCCATCTCTATCACCAGGGGGCATGCCTTTTATCATTGTAGAGTGATAAAGGTCTATAGTGAACCTCTGCTGTACATACCTCGTGTCTCAACAGTCCTGTGAGGCAGCTGTGAAACTGCACCTGAAGTCCACTTGTTCTTCTTGGTGTGGGAAAGAAATCTCTGCCACTATATTTCTTAGGGAGGTGTGGACTCAGACTGGGTTGAGGAATTGCTCTTTTTAGAAATGGAAAATTAGTTATAGACCTTTCCAGGTTTTTGGGGTCCACTGCAGACAAATAATGAAGTAAAAAGACTTTATTTAGAGATTATGAGGAAGTAATCAAGGGTGGTGTGGGTGGGAAAGAAGAGTAATTCTTTCAAGAGAGAATATGGGCTTCTCTAGAGGCAGGGACAGAGAGAGAGAGAGAGAGAGAGAGAGAGAGAGAGAGAGACAGAGACAGAGAGACAGAGAGAGACAGAGAGAGACAGAGACAGAGACAGAGAGACAGAGACAGAGAAAGAGAAGAGAGACAGACAGAGACAGTGAGATAGACAGAGACAGAGAGACAGACAGAGACAGAGAGAAAGAGAGATATCTGAGAGTACACATTTCAGGTAGAGATGCTCCCAGAATCGGTAAGCTAGAACTTGACTTTGCCAAGTTGACATTTAAAGGTTTTCTCCCAAGTGAGGCTTTTTCCCCCACATCGGGCTTTCTGCCTAGATAAGTGTCCATTGCTATGACGTTGTCAAGGGCATGACTTTTAAACTTTTTGATGGTCCTCTTTGATATCCTTATCAAAACTCTTTGTTTCTTCTGGAGCTTCTCTCCTAGGGGGTACAGCTTTCTTTAGGCTTGTGCTGATGCCAGCTAAAGTTTTATCTGATCTAAGTTCCTATATGCAGCAATGCTTTGGAACTAGTGACAGAGAAACTTGGTCAAATCCCACCTTGGTTTATTACATCCGAAGAATTCATGGCTAACTCCCATCCCCACCTATCTCCCTACTTAATAACTATATTTCAAAAAAAGGTCTTTAAAGAAATGATTACATCAAAATAAGGTAGGCCTTAGTTTAATATGACTAGTTTTCTTATACAAAGTGGAAATTAGAAAGAGAAATAAACAGAGGGAAGACTTTATAAGGATGGAGAAAATGGTGATTAGGAGAAGGGCTAGAGATTGTACTCTGTTACCAATGGTCAATAAACTATGCCTATGTAATGAAGTCTTCATAAAAATCCCAGATATTGAGGTTTGAATAGATTCTTTGCTATTAAACATGGTGTCATTGGGGAGATCTGGGTATTCTATAGAAGAGCGATGTACTCTTTCGCCATGCTTCTCTTTAAGCACTTTTATCATATATCTTTCTCAAGTTATATCCTTTTATGATAGGTCATTCACTAAGTAAAATATTTCTGAGTTCTGAGCCATCCTGGAAAATTAATAGAACACTGAGTGGTGGTGGTTGAAATCTCCAATTTATAGATGATTTGGCAGATGTATAAAGTTACAATTGGCACCTGAAGGGGACAGTCTGGTAGGATTGAGCCCTTAGTATCCGGTCTCTGACACTGTGTCTAGAAAAGTAGTGTCAGAATTAAGTTGAACTGTAGGACACTTAACTGTTGTTTTGAGAATTGCTTGGCCTGGGGAAATTCCATAGGATAAAACTTGGAGCAAAATTATAGGCTGTCCTAGCAAACTAACATACATGATTATAATTATGTGATGGGAGGAAATAATATCCTAATGGGTAGGGAATAAAAATATACAAGACAAAGGGAAAAGTAAGCATAAGGCCAGTGGTAAACAGAGAGAAAAATCTCAGAATTGGCAGCAAACTATAAGACAAAAATTAGAGGGTTTTATAGGCAGGAAAATAGTGCCAACCCATATTCATGTTAATTCTTTAAGACCTGTGAACATCATAAGACAAAATTTTCAATAAAGGTAAGCATCTTGAGAAAAGCCTTTATCTCAATTATCTGAGCAGACCCTAAACAATTACTTATTAGGGGATGCAGAGAGAGTTTTGAAACTTGCAAGTGACTTATGTAAGTGAGGGAAAAAGTAGCAGTCTGGAGGAGGAAGTCTACTACATCTCTTTCCTCTCTACCCACCTTGCTCACCAAGAAAATTGTCTGAGGAAATGTAGAGTGGATGAATCTCCAATGAGCCTCTGCATGGTAAAGACCTGAAGTCTTATCAGCTAAAAAGGCGGTGGTCAAAGCTGCATGGGTCCCATTTGCTCTGCTGGGTTTGAATAATTTTCCCTGCCACCCGATTTCTCAGGGAATCGTGGATCTGAGGTGGGAGTGAGGAATTACTCTTTACAAGAAAGGAAAGTGGGTCCTAAGTTCTACCCAGGCTTTCCAGCTCTATCATATGTTCTATCATTTTGCCTCACAGAAAAAATCTTCAGATGAGCAGTGAAATAACACAGCTTTATTTGGAGACTATGAGGAAAGAAAGAGAGATAATAACGTTCAAGAGTGAACATACAAGCTTCTCTATATGTGTGTGTGTGGGGGGGGAATATAGTTAAGAGTACACATCTTGGGGGATATGTTGGCCACCTCCTGTCCCCCAGAATGTGGAGAAGATTTGCTCGCCTCTGAAGAGTTGATCTTAGAGGTTTTCTCCCAAACTGCACCCACATGGTATTTTCTAAGTAGATAAGAGTTTGTGTGATGGCATCCTTATCTTAAGGATAATTGAGATATATCTTTGTATATCTCAAGAATATACTTGTGATATATCCTGTTTATTACTGCTGAAATTTCTCTCTTGAGGGAGTCCAGACTTTCCTAGGTTTGTGCTGTCTTCAATTAGAGTTTTATCAGGTCTCACTTTCTGTGTCCACAAGTAAGTCTCTCCATAAAGAAATTTCTACTTTAGGACTAGTGACAGAGTAACTTCTTCAAATACCATCTTGGTTTTGTTACTTCCTAAGAATCCAATGCCAATGGGCACCCATGTGGCTATCTGCCAGCTTCAGGACCAACACAGAAGAGAGGGAGACAGAAGGAAAGGAAAATCACTCAGCTTCCATTTGAAAAAAAGCTTGGACCACTAGAAACTGAAAGAGGCATACAGACAATAAATTTCTTTTGTTTAAATTTGACCGAATCTGTGGTACTTTGTTAACAGTAACAAAAAGTAGACTAAACTAAATTATACAAGAGGAAATTTAATTTTTTTACTTTGAATCTTTACATTTTTTAAATTGTAATTTTGGTAACATGTTTACAATAGTATCACCTGTTTATGCTTTTGGTGTACAAAGTTATTGCATCTCAGCCAACCTCAAAGTTCTCCAGATGCTTTTTTTTATCACTTTCTTTGTGGTAATACAGTAATTAATGTTATCAGATACTAATAATTTTATAAATAATGATACCACAAGAACCTTTCAAAGTTGAGGGTAGGGAATCTGAATGAAACCCCAACCTTAGTAGTGTACATTATTATTATTTTTTTAAAAAAAACTTTATAGCAAAAAAGCTTCTTAAAATATTTAATCCTGAATTTAAAAATCAAACAGTAAACAAAAGATAAAAATGGGTTATTCAATTTCTTGATATAAATGTACATAATGTTGAATAAGTTAGAAATTACCAATTGCTTTTCCTGAGGTCAAAACAACTTTCATAACAAGATTGCTTCTTTGAAACATTGTTAACAGTACAATGTTCTTTATTATGATATACTGCACCATATTAAAGTCTATTGAATTTTCCTCATAAAATTCTATAATATTTCTATGATTGAACACAGCTTCAGAACTTGGTAAATACATAGTTTTCTTAAAATATTGTATTTGTCATGATACTTATCCTTGCAGGTGGGGAGATATTTGGATAAATGTTGTTAACAGAAGGATGAATTAGTCTTGCAGTATGAGCTGGCTTTCTGTAAAATCCATTCACGAAATAATTACTTACTGGGATTTTGAATCATTATAGATGAGAAAGATACATCTGTGCTCTTTGCAATATAAGACATTCGTCTTTCAAGCAAATGATAACAGCCTAGATTGGGATAGAGGAGGCAAAAAAATGCAGTAGTTCTATGTGAGCTTATGATTTCAATATGAGAGGCAGAACACAGATTTTACTCTATTTTGAAAAGCTAAAATAACTGTATGATGTTTAACACATTTCTTTTTTGCCTATCCAAAAGCTTTCTTTTGGATAAACTGGTAGACTAAATATAACAAAAATATTTACAAATTGTTAAAGTTTTATTATTTATGGGGTAGGTTTTAAAACTTTGGTTATGTCATTATATTAAGCAAATAAATATTCTAAGCATACAGCATGAAGCCATTTTCTAAACCCCAAAGCGTGTTTTCTCCTGGTGGTATTTGTTCAGAAATTCCCTTGTCAAACAATAGAAAGAGTGTGCATGTGTTACTGTGTGTTGGGAAGAGGGCAGGTAATATGATTGCTATGTGCATTTTATAACGTTTCTTTAACCCCAAAGACTATGTGCTTCTAGATGCTGACTTATTCTCTTCATTTAATCTATTTCCCAGCCAGCATCCTGTTTTATCATTTATATAGATATAGGGACAATGTCAGGAACTTTTCTACTCACAGATGCCTGTAGCACAGTACTTATGTATAAAATATTATATTCTTACCTGTTCACATTATTACAAAATCCACTAGTTTTGGTGATATCAGTTAACATGCACAAAACATTTTTATATTAAAAATATATAATTAGAAGGCCATGGAGATTATTCAAAGGGCTGTAACACATGATTTGCACGTGGAATCTCTGGGTTCCATCCCAAGCACACATGGTTCCATGAGCACTGAGAAAAACCCTACCCAAGTGAAGATGAGTGTGACCATTAAGTCAAAAAACTACAAAGAAGCATCGCGATTATATTATAGGTATCATTTAAGTCAAGCCATTCCCACTTTCAAATACACAAAATGACTGACTCTTTATTGGTCAAAGAAAATATAGAGTTCTTAAAGCTTCTAAAATATTTCTACACAATCTCTCTTCAGATGATCACATTGGCTGCAGCCCACTCTTCAGAAGACTTCAAAAACACTTGAATATACCCACATGCCACACTGTTGCCCTCCTCAAAAGATATTGTTTTCCTGTAGGGGTTTTCATATCTGCACATCATAGTTTAGCATTTTTTTTTGTTTTATGTAGGAGTACTGCTATTTATTCAGCCACTGATTAGCTGAATGAATAGGACATGAAATCCACCTTATTCTTTTTCATGATTTTATTTATTTATTTATTTATTTATTTATATTTCTTCTTATATTTATTTATTGAATCGCTGTGGGAAAAGTTACAAAGCTTTCAGGTTTAAGTCTCGGTCATACAATGATCAAACACCTTTCCCTTCATCAGTACTCATTTTTCACCACCAAGAACTCCAGTATGCCCCCATCCCACCCCTCCCAATGCCTGTGAGGCAGATGATTTCTACTTAACTCTTTTCTACATTGATTACATTCATTATTTTGACAAAAGATGCACCACTATTGTTTAGAATCCCCCCACCCGAAACAATCAGAATTGCTGAAAACCCATTGTGAAATACTTTGTTTTCTATAGCTGGTTATAAGAATCATATAATGTCATGCAGCTGCAATTTTGGATTTTTGCAAAGAGCCAGATAATTATGAGATTGGTTTCTGTGTGTCTGGAGGCATGGAGGCATAGTTTAATGTATGGTCCATTTACTTTTCTGCCGCAAGCTGCCGGACTCTGGATTAAGTCCTTTTGCCTCTGGAGCCATGGCTGTGCAGGAGAGTCACTCGTGGGGGTCAACTCATGACCTCGGTAGGGCATGAAGGACAAGCCGTACCTCCCTCCTTCCCATGAGTCTGCAGTTGCCCCATCACCGCTGGCTCATACCTGGCTTTCCAATAATCTCTGAGCTGGTGGCCACCTTGCTACTGGGGGTGGGTGCGGGGCGGGGGGGAGGCGGAAGGGAGCAACACCCTTTCCCTCCTGGGGAGGAATGGTGCTGTAGTTTAACGCATGGTCCATTCACTTTTCTGCCGCAAGCTGTCGGGCTCTAGACTAAGTCCTTTTGCCTCTGGAGCCATGGCTGTGCCAGAGAGCCACTCGTTGGGGGCAACTCGTGACCTCAGTAGGGCATGAAGGACGAGCCGGTACCGTCCCCCTTCCCATGAGACTGCAGTTACCCCATCTCCGCTGGCTCATACTTGGCTTTCCAGCAAGCTCCAAGGTCGCAGGAACCTTGCTGCAGGGGGTGGGGGGGAGGGAGGGGAGGTGGAAGGGAGCAACACCCTTTCCCTCCCAGGGGGGCATGGCGCCGAAGTTTAGCACATGGTCCATTTGCTTTTCTGCTGCAAGTTGCTGGGCTCTGGATTAAGTACTTTTGCCTCTGGAACCATGGCCGTGCTGGAGAACCGCTCATGGGGCGCAACTCATGACCTCGGTAGGGCGTGAAGGACGAGCTGGTACCATCCCCCTTCCCATGAGACTGCAGTTGCCCCGTCACTTCCGGCTCATACCTGACTTTCCAATAAGCTCTGAGGCAGTGGCCACCTTGTATGTGGTCCAGATGCATTTCTGCCAAAAGCTGCTGGGTTTCAAGATTTGTTTCTGAGTCTCTGGGATCATGGCCATTAATCTGCTTGATCAGGAGCCAGAGAGGCCATTTGTAGGTGGCAACTCAGGGTCTAATTGGGATGGGGAGGAAAGGGCTAGTTCCACCCCCATCTGGTGAGGCCACGTGTGTCTTGTCACGGCAGGCCCAAGCCTGACTGTCCCGTGGCCTCTGGAGGATGGTAGTCACCGGGCTGCCAAGGGGAACAGGTCAAGGCACAAAACCTATTCCTGCCTGGAGTGGCCCAGCACCAGTAATCTACTGCAGGAACAGGATGCATTTCTGCCAAAAAGCCTTTGGATTCCTAGATTTATTTCTGAATCTCTGGGATCATGGCCATTAAGTAGTTCGATCAGAACCAGAGAGGCCATGACTCCAATTATATAGCTGAGTCGGAGGTGGTTTGTGGGTGTGTCTCCCACATACCTAACTTTTGGCCGATTACTTTCTTGGTAAACTTTGCCCCAAGTTTTTGGGGTCTGGCCAAAGGCACAGCAGTAATTTCGGGGTATCTGAAAGTCTGATGGTGCCATCAGGCTACTGATGCACTCCCCTCACAGGTACAGATTGAGCTGCTGGCTGCACCATACCCTCTAGTTTAGCATTTTTAATTGCCTTTTCTTGTTTTCATCCATGGCAAAGTAAGTCAAAGTAAGTTGCTTCCTTCTTTTTGATTTGTAGTCATTATATACTCTCCTCTTAAATATGGAAAGGAAATCATTGTTAAACTTACTTTAAAATTTCATATCATTATATTTGTTCTCCAAATTAATCAAATTTTGGCATTTTCTTTCTTCTGAGTTTTATCTTTCTTTGCTTTTCCAAATTGCTTGGCTCCAGTTGCTTCATCATGAATTAGAGTTGATAGCAAAGTTTTATGCAAATAGCATTCCTTAATAAAATGAGGACTAGCATTTATCTATTCATCAGTTTAATCCCAACAGGTCTTTTAAATATTTGTAAAACTCCAGTCATTTCCTACAATCTCTGTTATCACTCTTGTCTTCCTCAAAGGAATAGAAACAGCTTGCTAAGTGATAGGATTCAGTTTTATCTCTCAGTTAATATTGCTAATTACATTAAAAAGATCAATGATTTTTTGATAATATTGTGCCATATTTATATTAGAGTGTCATATTTACATAAGAGTTATTAAAATTGAAATTATTCCTGTCACTCTTGCAAATGAAATGCCAAAAGATAAGGCAGAGTTTAGGGAATGGGAAAACTCTTTAAAGGAGTTGATAGTTTAGGTAGAATGCTTTTTTCCCCTCTTGCCTCTTACTGCCTTTTGATTGTTTTTGGACCACATCCAGCTGTACTCAGATTCATGACTCTGTACTTAGAAATCACTCCTGGTGGGACTCTGAGGACCATAATGGGGTGCCAGGGATTGTATCTTGGTTTTTCTTATGCAAGACAAGCAACTTAACACACTCTACTCTCTCTTGTGTTCTTCCTTAATATATTATTATACCTACCATGTGGATATGATTGCAAAAATTTTAATAATTTTTGAATTATTGAATTCTCTTAATCTTAAAAATAAATTTAATACACTTAGACTTTGGCACTGATTATTTTTGAGTATTATGGTAAAAAATAGAAAACTCTAAATTGATACCTAATCTAAGACAAGTGTCCATCTAGTAGTTAGGGAAATTTACATTTATTGTTTTACAGGATAAAACATAAAGTCATTATTTTATATCTGTGGAGGAGACAAAAAGAAACATTTTTATACTGCATTTCAAATTATGAGCTGAAACAAAAAAAGTCAAATTGTGGTATATTAAAATTAATAATTTTTATTTAAGAATGACATTAGATATTGAAAAATCAAGATGCAGAGCAAGAACAAATATTTCTTTTTTTTCCCACTTTTTAAAAATTGAATCACCATGAGGTAGAGGTAGAACATTACAAAATTGTTCATGATTATGTTTCAGTCATAAAATGAAGAACAAATATTTCAATACATATAGATGACAAATGATTTGTATACAATATACAAAATGTATAAATTCTACAAGTTATTAAGAAAATAATACAACTAAATAATAAGCAAAAACTTGAGCAGTCACTTTTTTAAAAAGTGGAAATTATTACTAAGCACATGAACTCCGCTCAATATAATTAGTAATTCAGTAAATCACTATCACTGTCACTATCATCACATTGGTCATCGAATTACTCAAGCAGGTGCCAGTAACGTCTCTATCCTTCCTAGCCCTGAGATTTTAGCAGCTTCTTCTTAATCGTTTTTTCCCAGCGATTGGAGGCTCTTTCAGGGTCAGGGGAATGAGACCTATTGTCATTACTGTATTTGGCATATCGAATGCCACAGGGAGCTTGCCAGGCCACTTTCTGGATGCTCAGGCCAAGCCTCGAGCAAGAATGAAGTCCCACGGAACCCAGATAATGTGGAACTTTGTGACCTTGGACTGTGGACTCAACGGGACCCGGAACAGAGATCCTCTGTCTGCTTCCCCCAGTCTCTGTTGACTCAGGGATCATACCCAGAATTAAGTAAATAAAAGCTAAGCATAATGAAATTAAAATAATTCAGTTATACATATACATCACAGTAGCTAAAACTAAGAATACCAACAGTGTTAAATGTCGTTGGAACTAGGAAACCTATCTGGTGGATGTGCAAGTTGATGTAACAATTTAGAAATACTTTTTGGCATTTCATACTAGGCTGAACATAAAGGTATCTTTCTCCCAGGAATTTTACTTAGATGTAAATTTCAATCAAAATGTGTTTATATCAGTGGACTAAATACTGATCCATAAATATGTCCCTTTTGGGGGGGGGCGGACAGAAAAGTTTATTGAGAAGTAGAGGTAAAAAAACTTCATACCAGGAGGAATTAATTTAGAAAAAAGCTAAATTTAATATATCCACATTTTAATCCACTGAGCATATGAATGTTACTTAAGATATTGAAAGAGAGTTAGTGCATTTGATTAACTTAAACTATTGGAGTAAAGGAAGATTATCACCAGTTATCTTGGCTGATCTAATGTAACTAACAGTAAGGATTCTTATCAAAGGGATACAGGGAGAATAAGAATCAAAGAGAAAGCAATGTGATGGCTAATGTGAAGATTAGAGGAATATGGCTGCAAATCAGTGAGTGCCAACTGCCTTGAAAAAACTGGAGACGAAGTTCCCTGGAAACTCCAGAAGGAACCAGACCTATGGAAAGTCGTATCTTTTGCCCTGTGAACTGCATTTCTGACCTCTGACTCCAGAACCATGAGAGGGGAAACTGTTTTTTTTTTTTTATTTTTATTAGTGAAACACCATGAGGTACAATTATAGACATAAATTTCTGTGCTTGGGTTTCAGTTATACAATGATCAAGTACCCATCCCTCTACCAGTGCCCATCCTCCACCACCACGGGTCCCAGCATCCCTCCCACCCCCTATGCCCCCCCCCCGTCCCACCCTGCCTCTGTGGCAGGGCATTCCCCCTTGTTCTCTCTCTCTTCTTTTGGGTACTGTGTTTTGCAAGAGAGGCATTGAGTGGGGAAACTGTTTTTATTACTACTTTATCTCTATGTCAAGAAAATCTAAGTGCCTAATTAAAATAATATCAATCTCATTTTCACAGGTAAGTGCATGCTATGGAATTGCTGATGACATTCAGCATATCAGAGAGACAACTCTGGTCTCTCATTTTCCCATTATTTTCTTTGCAAGTTCTTATGAGAAAAGTTCACTCTCAGGGTAAATTTCTTTGTGATTACAAATCAAAGTTCAAGGTGTTTATCATGATTCTGACTTTGGATAGGCAGGGAACTCTATTTTTTTTTCTTCACACCATGAATTTGTCTTAAATTCAAATTTCTGATTTTCTTGGATGTGTTTTCTGCTATAAACATGAACATCAAAAAGTGTTAACAATCGCAGTGTTCTCTATTCTTTATTTTATCTCCTAAATATTGTATATTTAAGTAATTCCTACTTCTTTAATCCTCAAATAGGATAAAAATATTTTAAAATTGTTTTACATATTTAATAGCAATTTTAGCATGAGGATAGATTTATTTACTTGCTTATAATTACTGCAAATGAAAATGAGAGGTTATCGCTACATTTTTTTTTATTATTTAAGTTCCATTCGTTTATTCTAAATTTGGCCTAATCCTTTTTATAGTTTTTCTTTGTTATGTTATTATCAGGAGGAGGTTGGACTGAAACCACTGAAGTTCAGCACTTATTCCTGGCTCTGTTCTTAGGGAACACTCTTTGTGGTGTTTAGGGTACCATAAGTTGTGCTGAGGATTGAACTGGGGTAAAAGCATGCAAGGAAAGTGCCTTAAACCCTGTACTATCTTTTCATCCCCTATTTAAATTTTTAATAAAAGTATGAATTATTTTAGAGTATTTACTTAATAGTTATAATATGAAAAGTTCTTGGAAGGTATAATCCTGTTGTTTATAGTGAATTAACAAAAATCTTTAGATTTATGCACAGGATTTATCCCTTAATTGTTGTTAAGACCGTTGGCAGTTGGCTTAAAGTTTTAAGACTTATTGTTCCCATATTATTGAAATGGAAACTGTTTTAAATATAAATTCCAAAATTAACTGTGCAATGTATTTTTTTTAATTTTACTTCTGTTAATAAAGGTAAGGTAAAGGTAAAGGCCCTCCCGTTGTTCGTCGATTTGCTCGAGCGGGCCCAGTAACGTCTCCATTGTAGACTTTGTTGTTACTGTGTTTGGCATATCGAATACATCACAGGTGGCTTGCCAGGCTCTGCCGTGTGGGCGAGATACTCTCTGTAGCTTGCCGGGCTCTCCAAGAGGGGCAGAGGAATCAAACTCGGGTCAGCCATGTTGGCTGCGTGCAAGGCAAACACCCTACCGCTGTGCTATCGCTCCAGCCTGTGCTTCTGTTAATATATAAGATAAATTATTAGAGTAATTTTTTCTTTTATCATAAATTAAACTTCAATATCTTATTTTTGGGGTGCACAAAACTCAGCATTTTGGAGCTCCCTGTAATCACAATAATTCATTCTGACAGTTTCTTGTAGATAGAATACCAATCTTTATTGCTAGAGGAACTTGGGGATTTTTGCTTCTAGAAATGTGAAAGGCTAGATCCCCTGCTATAAAATGTACTAGGTATAATTCAGCAATTTGTTTTTAAAGTTCACAAAGAAATTTCTCATTGTCCAAAAATAGGGAAGCTGATGTTGAAATACCGAGTTGGAAATGGACAAGACTCATGGGTTCATGGTTCAATTTTCTCAATGTAATAGGAGGACTGAGGAAGATGAGAGTAGATAGCTGAAATGAAAACTTCAGGACATGAGTAAAAGCTTAGATTCTGCAAAATGAAGGCGAGGAAGATGAACAAGAAAAAAAAAACTGCTAATAAGTTTTGAGAGTTCAAGAATAGACATGAAAATTCGAACTATATATGTTATGTGAGGTTATAAACTTTTCTGTTAGTCATAGTTTGAATATCTCTAAAAACTTAATTACAAAAATAGACATATTTAGAGTGAGAGCATAAGAATAACTAATCCCAACATCAAGAAAAAGATGATTATCTAAAAAAAGTTAGATTGGAAGAAAGGAAGGAAAGAAGGAAGGAAGCAAGGAAGGAAGGAAGGAAGGAAGGAAGAAAATGGAAGGAGGAAGGGTGAGTATATAAAATATTTGAAAACTTTTATTGAAGGTAAAATGTTTATGACTCAACATTTTCATGATGCAAGCAAATATTAGTTATCCAGAAAATTTTCTTATATGGACACATTGAACAATTAAGTTCATACTGATTATCTTTATTTTTACCTGTTTGAATTGCAGAAAAATAAGTAAATAGCTTTTGTTCCTTTGTATAAGTGTATGATCTCTAAATCTATGGAAAATAAATTGTTATTTTTTGTTTTCATATTTATATATTTATTTATTTATATTTGGGCTTTACCCGGAGATGTTCAGGGCTTACTCCTGGCTCTGCGCTCAGGAATTACTCCTGGCAGTGGTGTGGAAACACATGGGATTCTGGGGATTGAACCCACCTCAGTTATGTGCAATACAAGCAAACTACTGGCTGTACATAACTCTGGACCAGAAAACAGATCATTTATAAAATACTTTTATTTAAGTAGGGGCTGAGAGAGAGAGAGAGCTTAATTGGAGTGCACACTTTGCATGCTGAAAGCCTGAGTTTTTTTTTTTTTTAAACTTTATTTTGTGGAGGGGCACATCTTGTCATGCTCAGGGAATTTTGCTAGGACTCAGGAGATTATATGTGGTGCCAGGTGATTGAACCTGGTTTGGCTGCACAGAAGGCCAGCACCTTACATCTTATACACCTACCATATCTCCAATTCCTGGAAGCCCGAGTTTGATATTCAGCACTTCAAGGCCTTTCAAGCAATGCCAGAGTAGCCCCAACAGAAAAAATTACAGCGCACAATCAAACAAAAACTTCTGAACAACATATTTAATAACTGTTTAGATGTTATACAGTTAAATTTGATATCTTGACAGGTAAAGATCAAATGTACATATGGATTTTAAATGACTTCCTCTAATTTCATTGCCCTTGGAATCATTCACTGTGTTAGATACTCTAATCATTCATTGATCTTCTGGTAACAAGCATAGCATCTGCAACAAACCTCCACTACATTTCTGTCTAGAATTACTGCTATACTACAACACCTGCTGTGAAGAAAATTAAGTATGGATGAAGGATCCTTGTTGATTTCACTCCCTGCAGGTTCCTCATGAAAAAAAGAAAAATGCTTCAGTTCAGAAGATCCTGAAATGAGAGAGAGAATAAAGGGAAATGAGAAGGATTTGAAATAGTAAAAGAGAAAATAAATGGAAAATAGTAAATAAGACACAATTTTTTTTCCCCTTTATTTTATTTTATTTTTTTTAAATTTGTAGATTTACAATTTTTTGTGCTTTGGTTTCAATTATACAATGATCAGATACCCATCCCTCCACCAGTGCCCATTTTCCACCACCATGGATAATATCCCTCCCACCCCCATCCCCCCATCCCCCCGTCTCTGTGGCAGGGCAATCCCCTGTGTTCTCTCTCTCCTTTTGGGTGTTGTGGTCTGCAAAAGAGGCATTGAGTGGCAAACATGTTCAGTCCATAGTCTACTTTCGACATGCATCTCCCCTCCTGGGAGGATCCTCCAAACATCCTTTATTTGGTGCTCCCTTCTCTATCTGAATAGCCCTTTCCTCTAGGATACCCGGCTGGCCTCTAAGTTATGGAGTAATCCTCCTGGTGCTGATCTCAGCTATTCTTGGGTATTAATCTCATACTTTGTTACTTTATATCCCCCAGATGAATGCAATCTTATAAGACACAATTTTTAAAATCTACATCTTCAGAGACCATTAGGAGAAATGTATTTTCAATAATGGTTTGGTGATAGGATTAGTTTTGGAAATTCCCAGAGTCAAAGAAAGAGAGAGTCTGATCTGATATCTGAGCTCTTGGCATTTCACATAGCTCTTTGGCTTGTAAGAATTCTCTAGAGACTGACAACTTCTTAGAGTCTCAAGGGGAGTTTATAAAGAATATCAGAGAGTATGCAGCCTTGTTTAACTTAGTTGCTACATTAAGCTTTGGTACTAATAATTCCATGCTTTATTCAATGATATTTTATTTTTATTACTTTGTCATTGTGATTGATGTTTGCCTTTGGATGGCTAAGAATTAGAATGGGTTAAAAGTCCATGGCTTTCCTATACGCAAACAGTGAGAGAGAAGAAAGCTACATGAAAAAAATGATCCCGTTCACAATTGTTCCCCAGAAAATCAAGTACCTAGGAATCAGCTTAACTAAGGAAGTAAAGGACCTGTACAAAGAAAACTACAAAACGCTACTTCAGGAAATAAAAGAGGACATAAGGAAATGGAAAGATATCCCCTGCTCATGGGTCGGGAGACTTAACATTGTCAAAATGGCAACACTACGGAAAGCATTGTATAAATTCAATGCAATCCCTATAAGGATACCCATGACATTCTTCAAAGGAATGGAGCAAACACTCCTGAAATTTATATGGAACAATAAGCCCCCACGAATAGCTAAAGCAATTCTTGGGAAAAAGAAAATGGGAGGAATCAACCTCCCGAACTTCAAACTCTACTACAAAGCAGTAATAATTAAAACAGCATGATACTGGAACAAAGGCAGAACTGCAGACCAATGGAACAGGGTTGAATACACCGACATCTCCCCTCAATCATATGATCATTTAATCTTTGATAAAGGTGCAAGTAATGTGAAGTGGAGTAAGGAAAGCCTCTTTAACAAGTTGTGCTGGCATCACTGGACGGCTACATGCAAAAAAATGGGCTCAGAACTCTGCCTAACACCATGTACAAAAGTAAGATCAAAATGGATTAAAGACCTCAACATCAGACTAGAAACCATAAGGTACATTGAAGACAAAGTTGGCAAAACCCTCCATGACATTGAAGCTAATGGTATCTTCAAAGATGCCACGCCACTGGTCGAGCAAGTGAAAACAGAGATAGATAAATGGGACTATCTTAAACTAAGAAGCTTCTGCACCTCCAAAGAAACAGTGACCAAAGTACAAAGACAGTCTACAGAATGGGAAAGGATATTCGCCGAATACACATCTGACAAGGGGTTGATATCAAAGATATACAAAATACTGGTTGAACTCCACAAGAAGAAAACATCCAACCCCATCCAAAAATGGGGCAATGAAATGAACAGAAACTTTCTCAAAGAAGAAATCCAATGGCAAAAAAGCACATGAGAAAATGTCCTACATCATTAATTATCAGGGAGATGCAGATCAAAACCACATTGAGATACCGTCTCACACCTAAGAGACTGGCCCACATCCAAAAGAACAAAAGCAACCGATGCTGGCGTGGATGTGGCGAGAAAGGGACACTGTTTCACTGTTGGTGGGAATGTCAACTGGTTCAGCCTTTCTGGAAAACAGTATGGACGATTCTCAAAAAATTAGAAATTGAGCTCCCATTTGACCCAGCAATACCACTCCTGGGAATATATCCCAGAGAGGCAAAAATGTATAGTCGAAGTGATATCTGCACTTGTTTGTTCATTGCAGCACTCTTTACAATAGCCAGAACCTGGAAGAAACCTGAATGCCCAAGAACAGATGACTGGTTAAAGAAACTTTGGTACATCTACACAATGGAGTACTATGTAGCTGTTAGAAAAGATGAAGTCATGAAATTTATATACAAGTATCATGCTAAGCTAAATGAATCAGAAAGAGAGGGATAGACATGGAAAGATTGCATTCATCTGGGGAATATAAAGAAACAAAATATGAGATTAATACCCAAGAATAGCTGAGATCAACACCAGGAGGATTACTCCATAGCTCAGAGGCCAGCCAGGCATTCTAGGGGAAAGGGCAGCTCAGATAGAGAAGGGAGCACCAAATAAAGGGTGTTTGGAGGATCCTCCCAGGAGGGGAGATGCATGTTGAAAGTAGACTATGGACTGAACATGTTTGCCACTCAAAGCCTCTTTTGCAGACCACAACACTCAAAAGGAGAGAGAGAGCACAAGGGATTGCTCTGCCACAGAGGCAGGGTGAGATGGGAGGGATGGGGGTGGGAGGGATATTATCCATGGTGGTAGAAAATGGGCACTGGTGGAGGGATGGGTATTTGATCATTGTATAATTGAAACCCAAGCACAAAAAATTGTAAATCTACAACTGTACCTCATGGTGTTTCACTAAAAATAAAAAATAAATAAATAAATAAATAAGACCAAAAAAAAAAAAGAATTAGAATGGGTTATTCTGTCGTCTATTTTTTAGGACCATGAAATTTCTGATCATAAATTCCTTACTTTTTTTTTTGGCAATGCCAACAATGAAAGCAAGAACAATACATGCAAGGCAACTTTATCACTGATACACTTCCCTGACTTATTCTCTTAGAATCATTGTTTCAAGTCAACATAGGAAGCTTCTAAACCACTCAGTTGTTACACACTGTTCCCTTGAAAACATGTTACTTCAATGCATCTGTCACTTGCTTCTCTTTCTACCTTGCAAAAAAGCAAACTCTAATGCTGGCTAACTAAAAATCAACAGTGCATTCAGTGCAAATATTATGAAAAAAATGGGTCTTTTATTTAGAAAAATATTATTTTTTTCTTACAAGACAATATAAGTATAAAATGAAAAAAGAAAAAAATCTAAAATCAAGGAAAAGAAACACCTCAATATTTAAATTATAAATCCCTTATACTTTAATTTATAGGGAAATTCTTTGGGTACTCATCTAGAAGCTACATACTCTGCGATATATAATGTGTCTACAGGTATGGTTATTACACTTTTCAGTTTATAAATGGTTTATTGGATAGCATACATAGATAAATCCAGAGAAATCCATAAGACTAAGTCCCTGGGGAACAGACACCTTACTTATCTATTTTTTGTTTGCTTGTTTTTGGATCACACCTAGTTCTGCTCAGAGCTTGCTCCTGTCTCTGAGCTGGGGAAGAGACTCCAGGGAACCGGTCTTTTGCAGGGGTGCCTCAAAGATTAAAAAAACAAGATTGATATGAGAAAAAAACTTGAGGTCAGGGAGTTAATAATCTGGTAGACCGAGAAACACCCCCCCCCCCCCCCGATTTTTCATCACATTTTTTATTTATTCTCTTAGACTAAGAATCATCAGAAGAGCAATGGCAAACATTTACAGACATTTGCCTATCCATGCTATTCCAACCAGGACAAACTTTTACAGGGGACTAGTGGCTGTAGATGCAGAAGTCTCTAAAGTAGATTTATATCAAAGATTTATCTCAAAGAAATCCTTATCAGGAGAAGTAGCAGAGATAAGAGTGGTTATAGGACCATTGCCAAAAATGACTATGTTGATGATATCTTTCTAGGAGATAATGGTTCCACAAACCACTCATCCAGCCTCTCTCTTCAGGCTTATCTAAATTAATCTTTTCAACTAAGCATATCAATTTCCATAAATATATGCATATCCAACAGCTCTACACTTTGAGATCACTTCTGGCACTGCTCAGGGCACCATATGGAGTGCTAGGAATAGAACCTGGTCATCTACTTGCGAGAAAAACACCTTACCGGCTGTACTCTCTCCAACTGACACCATATTCAATCATCTTACTCAATTTTGTGATGCCCAGCATAGGCCTTTTGCACCGACTCAGCACAAGAAATAATTGTTTTTCTTTTCTTTTTTTTTTTTGGGGGGGGGCACACTTGGTGGTGCTTGAGGTTTACACATGATTCTATGCTCAGGGATCACTCCTGATAGAGATATGTTGTTTTGGGAATTGAACCCAGGTCAGCTGGATGCAAATTAAACTTTTTACCTGTTGTACTATTGCTCTGGCCTTCAGAACTATTTCTTGAGTTGGTGAAAGAATAAAAATTAATTGGGGGTGATGAGGAAGTCTAGCTCTGGACCTATGAATCAGAGGTGTGATATATCCTGAGAAGCATAAAAGTTTTCAGTTTGATGCTAAGTAGTGTTGCCTTTTTAGAGATAATTGGAATGGGAGGTACTTTACTTTTTTTTGAGGTCTGATGCTGTGTCTTTAAAGATGTGAGTTGTGAAATTTGTATCTGAGAATATTGGCAACTATTTAGATCAAAACTAAACTCAGACATTCAAATAGCTTCCAAGTTGATACTCTTTTTATTAGTTTCTTAAACCAGACTTATTTTTAGTATGTTTTACATGTTTAAAATATAGACCTTATCAAACTTAACTATAAATCATGATTCATCTGACCTTAGTATAATCTCAACTGTGAAACTTGTGATTAAAACATCTTATTAGCTTAGCTGAACATATGGGAAATGGTGTTTATCAACCTCAGAGAGAAATATGAGAGCAGTAGCTCTTGAATCCTATAGATTCATTTTGCTTCTATTTCTGAAGAAAGGTAATGAATACTGAAAAAAATGGAAAACTACAGACATCACCTGAAAGCTTAATTAAATCAGAATATTGTTATGGAAATAATAATCAAGGAATAGTCTCCATTTAAAATGAAAGCAGTAACCATATTGTTGTGCAGCAAATCTTTTGTTTCTTAAGAATCATAAGAATAGTAAGCACAGATCACCAGACAATTTGCTACACCCACAGCACAGCTCTGTGCATTGATGTTTTAATGGAATACGAAGCAGAAGCAATAGATTGCAATTATAATCACCCCTACTAGACAGAAACCCCAACACAAATCACTCAAATATACAGTGAGGATGTGGTACCCCTTAGCTCTGTCTTCTGTATAACTTATTGTGCGTATGCAAGTTGTGGGACTGACCAAGGCATGTAAATAAGGAGCCAATCAGAGGTCTTATATAGGCCCTCCTTTCACATTTTCTCCCCATCAATGCACAATTTTAATTAAGAGTATGGACTCTGGAATAGACTAAATTACTTAACCCTAGCCATGTCATTAGCACTTGTGTATTTTTACTAATGCTTAATCTTACTGGCCTTTAAATTCCTCATCTGTGAAATGATGGCAATAATATTACATATTTAATAGAGTTGTTGGAAAGATCAAACAAATTGACATGAAGAGTATAGAGTCTAAAATATAATTAGTGCTAGATAAGTATTTGGAATTTTTTCTTTTATAATAAAGTAATATGAAACTTTAGTCATTTTTGGAGAAACATGCAAAGGAAGACTGGTATATAATCATCTCAACTTTGAAATATTAAATAAATTTTGAGTTAATTTGTATCAGTATAGATCATGGTCTAGATTGTTTTCTTTATTCCGTTTTGCATATTGCTATCCAGTTTTTTAAACAATTAGAGGTTTTTCTTGCTCACTATGCCCATTCCTTTTTTCATGAATTTGTTGTTGTATTTTTATGGTGAATGTATGTGATTTTCCATTCTGTTTCACTGTTTGATCTTCTATTTTTATTCTCCTATCATGTTTTAATTACTATTGGCTTTTCTGTATAAGTTGAAGTCAGAGAATAATTTTGGTTATTCTGGGATTTTGTGTTGGCTGTGTGCAAGGCAAACGCCCTACCCGCTGTGTTATCGCGCCAGCCCCTCTCGGAGAGCCCGGCAAGCTACCGAGAGTATCTCGCCAGCACGGCAGAGCCTGGCAAGCTACCTGTGACGTATTCGATATGCCAAACACAGTAACAACAAGTCTCACGATGGAGACGGAGACGTTACTGGGCCCGCTGGAGCAAATCGATCAACAATGGGATGACTGTGAGCTCTGTGACCTCTGGGATTTTGTGATTCAAAGCACATTTCAGTATTTTTTTTTATGGTAAGGACTTGGAGGATGGGGTGTGAGTGGTGTTTTTTTTTTCTTTGATGAGTAACAATGGGATTTGAAGAGGGATTGTACTGAATCTGCATATAGCTCCAGGCAATGCCCTGTTAATGATGTTACTCCTCCAATCCCTAAACATGAGAGATTTTCCATTATTAGGTTCTCTTTATTTTTTAACAATGTCTTAAGGTTTTTAGTATGGTCTTTTTTTTTAATTTTGATAAATATATTTATAGGAATTAATTTTTTTGCTGCAACTTTAAATAGAATTGTTTTTCTAATTTCTCTTTCTGCAAGTTTGTTGTTTATATAGTGAATAGGAGAAACTGTGATCTGTAGGGTGATTTATAAATCGCTGAGCACACATATTGTTTGCTAATTTCAAGGATTTGTAGTCTAATCAAAATTTCAAATGAGTAAATTGGAGAGACAAGATGGGATTAAAAAAAACTAGATAGGGAAGATTATATAAACTTTAAAAGGCTATTGACAGAATTCTGGATGTGATTCAAGCTGTAATGAGAAGTCATACAGAGTGTTTAGGAGAGAAACATGCTAAAAAGTGGGTTTCACTAATAAAAATTTAAGGAAAAAAAAAGTGGGTTTCAACTATAGTACCAAGAGTGGCACATACAAGGGTTTAATGACTGTAGGATGAAATACAACAATCTTTACTCTTTCCTCTAAGGAAAATTATTTGAGCCATTTTTAGCAGATTATTCATAACAAGCAGTACAAAATTGTTTTGGTTCTGGTTTGGAGGCCATAGTTTGGGGATTTGGGATTTGGGGTGAAAACATTCAAAATGTGGTGGTGGGAAGGTGCAGTGGTGGTGGGATTGGTATTCTAATATTAAATCACGATCAATCACGATCATCCTGTTGTTCTTTGATTGCCTCGAGCAGGCACCAGTAACGTCTCCTTCATCCTAGCCCTGAGATTTTAAAGAGTGCCATATTCAAGGTTCTTTCAGGGTCAGGAGAATGAGACCCATCATTGTTACTGGTATTTGGCATATTGGGTATACCACGGGGAGTTTGCCAGACTCTGCCGTGTGGGCAGGCTACATTCGGTAGCCTGCCAGGTTGTCCAAAGTAAGAATGTGAGGAATGTCCTAAAAAGTTAAGCAGCCTGGATACCGAGGGTCAGAAATACCTGGGTTAGAATTCTTTGATTTTCTATGATGAGGTGTAAGTGAGCATTCACTCTGCAGCCGCTGGAGTTGCAATTGTGAATGAATTGGGTGGCCGATGGTAAATTCCTAAATATGTCTTTGCATCCATATGAGTTTAATAGTAATTCCTGTATCATACCTACTTTAGCAATTTGTTTTCGTCAGCCAGTTTCTGGTTGCTTTTTCCTATTAGGCTTCTCCCCAGATATCCAGAAAACAGGACCTTGAAGAAGTGACAGTCATTCTTGTCTTTTTCCCCATCTGATGACATGTGCTTAGGAAGATGTCAGAGTTTGGCCTTAGGCCTCCCCTAAATATAGTGAATATAGAATGCAGAGGGCAGCTTAGGTATCTTCTCTCTCTTTTTTTTTTTTTTTTTTTTTTTACTGCCCGGCTAGCTCAGTTGGTAGAGCATGAGACTCTAATATTAAATATAATGAATTATTATGGAAAACTTTATAAAATAAAATAAATTTTTTAAAAAGTGGGTTTTAATAAAATAAGCCTGTCTCTTATATTGAGAATATATTTAAGCAAGGAAAAACTGCAAGTCAAATATGAGTTGAGAACTATTGGGAACTAAAGCCTTACTGTAGTTCATGGAACTAAAGACTTACTGTAGTTCAGATTGGTGACTCAAAAGAATGCTAAGTGGGAATTCTAAACTCCGTAGTTAAAAAGAATTAGTCTGACTCTTCAACAGATAGTAATTTTGTAATAGTAATGGTATGTGTGTGGCTAGAATCAAAGAAAACTTAAGAGAGGATTTGACCTTTAAAAGAAGATGCCACGGTTGAGAAGACAAAGTGTTAGAGTGCATAGAAGATGCCATTTTGCTTTGTTTTGTTTTGTTTCGGAGCCACATCTGGTGGTGCTCAGGCTTACTTCTGGTCCTGCATTCAGGGATCACTCTCTGCGGGCTTAGGGGACCATATGAGGTGCCTGGGATTAAACCAGGTTCACCACATGTAACACAAACATCTATCCACTGTTTTATCTCTGGGCCCCTAAGATATAATTTGATTTCCATTATTATATGTTCCCCATTCCCTGCCAGTGCAGCTCGGTGTAGTTCATCTGTCAACTCACAGAACTACTGGGCATAAGCAACACCACATCACCTGGGACCAACATCTAACCGTCAAACCTAAAATTCCTAGGCCGAGTATAGCTAAGAGTGGTGCCTGAACACTTCTCCTAAACACTGTTTGGGAGGTCTGTCCCCATTCCCAAAATAAAAGAAGATACCCAGAAGGCTCTGAAAATCCACCCCCTCCTTTTTTTTAATATATAACTACTCTTCCTCCCCCTCTCTTTAAGCACCAATCTCTCTGTTTTCAGTATGATATATAACCTTTCAACTTAAGCAGAAGGCCAAGAACCTAATGAGTTGAAAATAAGAGAATGGAATTCAAGGATGTCAAAATGAATAAAAATTTCATAGTATATCTTGTGTATCTTGTGAAGGAGACATTCATAGGAAGTGACTTAAAATATGAAGATGAACTCTTTTCAAATCCTGGCTGACTTATGAACTATGTATGCATGGGAAGGCTCTAAGAAATCCATTACAAAGTAACTTCATGTGTGTAGTTGCTCTCTCATAAGAATACTGAAGACTGTAGCACTTCACTGTCTTCCTGTTGTTCATCGATTTGCTCACGTGGGCACCAGTAATATCTCTATTGTGAAACTTGTTGTTACTATTTTTGGCATATGGAATGTGCCATGGGGAGCTCGTCAGGCTCTGCTGTGTGGGCAGGATACTGAAGACAAAAAAAGATCTTTAGAATATTTTTTAAAAGCACCCAACACTGTGGTATTATATATCCATTTAAATATTATTTTAGAATGAGGGTGAAATAAAAATGCTTTCATAAAATCAAAGTGGAAAAAATTGCTGCTCATACCTGTTTTTTTTTTGTTAAATACTAATGGGTGGTTCTCAGATGAGAGGGTAATAACCCAGTGAAAATTGTGTCTGTCCTAAGAAAGAACAGCACTAGAAATTGTAAACATCTAAGAGAATATAAAAAACAAATTACATGTTGGTTTCTCATATCATTGTATCACTGTATCACTGTCATCCCATTGTTCGTCGATTTACTCGAGCGGGCACCAGGAACATCTCCATTCCTCCCAGCCCTGAGATTTTAACAGCCTCTCCTTACTCATCTTTCCCAATGATTGAAGCTTCTTTCAGGGTCAAGGGAATGAGACCTGTTATTGTTACTGTTTTGTTACTGTTTTTGGCATATTGAATACACTACAGGTAGCTTGCCAGGCCATGCCTTGTGGGTGGGATACTCTCCGTAGCTTGCCAGGATCTCTGATATATATATATATATATATATATATCAGATATATACATATATATCAGAGAGCCTGGCAATATATATATATAATTCTGGATGTGATTCTGGATGTGTTACCTACAGTCTTCAGTATTCTTATGAGAGGGCAACATATATATATATATATATATATATATTTCTTTCTATGATTTGTTGCTTACTGTCTGAACCCCATCAAATATGGTGTGGTAATTATGGAAAATGGGTAGGAAGTATCTTATTATGTGTCCAGGAATATGTTCACTCATGTATAAGGCTATCCCGAGCATGTGGAAAGCGGCCTGGAGCGTGGTGGCGGTTGGTTAGTGGAGGTTGGTTGCCAGGGCTGAGTCTCTTGGGGTGGGGAGGGCTCTTACCCGCCCCCCTCTGGGGCTGGTGTGGAGTCTGGTGGCAGGTTTTAATGCTAAATTATAAAAATTGGGGCAACATTGGTTTACAAAGGTTTATAAGGGTGTCAATATTTGTATGTTTTAGATAACAAAATTACTATACCAGATTCACCACTGAAATGACAATGTCTCTACATCACAGCCCATTGGGTCCTTTCAGCCCTTTCTCTCCCTTGGTACTGTCAGTTCTATAGTCAGAGTCAAAGTACTGGTTTTCATTAGACATTGCTTTTCCTAGTTTTGTTTCTTTTCCTAGTTTTGTTTCTACAGCTGAATCTTACGAAGACAATGTTTATGAGAAACAGCCTCGTTCCTGACGCCCCATTCGCTCTCAATGGAACGACCATCTCCGAATGCAACAGCTATGTGTACCTAGGTCGAGAAGTCAACATGACAAATCCTGGTACCCGAGCTGCGCAGGAGGAAGAGAGCGGCTTGGAACGCCTTCAAGAATGTCGAAGAAATAGCTAAGAGGATGAAGAACCTCCGGCTCCGGGCACATCTCTTTGATTCCACTGTTCTTCCTGCATTAACATATGCCTCAGAGACCTGGGCCCTATGCAAACAGGATGAGAACGCTATTCAGGTCTCCCAAAGAAGAATAGAAAGAGCTATGCTTGGAATATCACATTTCACTCAAATGAGAGAAAGAATCCAGAGTTCCGACATCCGTCGACGATCAAGAATCAGGGACGCTGTGTCGTTTGCCAAGGTGTCAAAAATCAGATGGGCTGGTCATGTAATGAGATTTAAAGATGACCGCTGGACTAGAGCTGTTACCAACTGGATTCCACGGGATGTCAAGAGACTGCGTGGCCGCCCACCTACAAGATGGTCAGACTTCTTCGTGAAGATCATGAACGATCGGTTTGAGGCTCTTCATGTTCCTAGAGCGAACAGATGCCATTGGGCTACACTAGCACACGACAGGGACAAATGGAGACCTTACTGGCGCCTGCTCGAGGAAATCGACGATTAACAGGAAGTTAAGTGATTAAGTGATTAAGTTTCTTTATATTCCATATAAAACATAGGCTATTTGTCTTTCTCTTTAGCATGACCTCTTCAGTCCTATCTACATTGAAGTCAAAGGCAAGATTTTATCTTTTCTAATAGTTGAGTATGCAACTTCTTTTTCTAATCATGCTATTACGTACTTCAGCTGTTTCTAGATCTTGGATATTTCAAATAGTGCAGCTAAATACAGTTTTTAGCAACACCTAGCAGTGCTCAGAGCTTACTCCTGACTCTGCTCTAAGGGATCACTCTTGACAGTGCTTAGTGGACTATATGGGGTGTTGGGGATTAAACCTGGGTTGGTTACATGCGGGGAAGGCTTGCACTAATGTTTATTTCTGTGCTGTCTGTCTTTTTTCTTATTTAGTCTACAAAATAATTGTGCTCATGAAAACGTATTAATTAAAACACACAAAAAAGTAGAAGTGGGACTGGAGTGATAGCACAGTGGGTAGGGCATTTGCTTTGCACGCGGCCGACCCAGGTTTGATTCCCAGCATCCCAAATGGTCCCCTGAGCACCACCAGGAGTAATTCCTGAGTGCATGAGTCAGAAGTAATGCCATGTGCATTGCTGAGTGTGACTCAAAAAGAAAAAAAAAGTGGAAGTATAGTTGGAAGTTAAATGGAATTTTACCCTAGCAAAATTCTTAATTTTACTTGAACTGATGAACTTTTAAGTCTAAAGTTATTGTGATAAATAAATTCTTAGAATAGTCACACAAAACAATATAAACAGGTATAGCTAAAAAAAATCAATATATGAATTAAAACAAAAAACTAAAATTTATTTGATGATCCTCTCCACCCCACCAAGAAAGGCAGCAAAGATATAGATACAAATTTAAAAAATACAGTAGAAATAAAGTAATGAAATGGCATGCTCAGATTAGAAATATCAGTAGATGCATTACATTTAAATTGCCTACTTGAATGGTGAAAAGACAGCGCTGATGAAGTAATTAAAAGGAGTAAACTGAGAGCTGTGCTGATAGTCGAATGTGGCAATTATTGTTCAATAGAAGGTATATATCGTGAAAACTGATGTAGCGTGAGTTTGCTAGATTGCTTCTGTGTTTATAAGGCCTATGTGTAGAAATAAAAATAGAATTCCCTATCTTTAATGCTTTACTTCATTCCCCCAAATCTGCTGAAGACAAAAGCACCCATCCAGGTACTAAATTATCTTTCTTTTGTATATTTACAGTCTGGAAGGCAGTGAATTATATAAAGAACAATAAACCTGGGGCTGATACACCCTTAGTTATTTATTTCCTGTGTTATTACTTTCATTTCTATCTTCCAGCACAAAAAAATGTGTATCCATTTTTAATGACACCCAGGGGATAAAATTCCTCTTTGCAACTTAGAACATTGCTTAGCCAGTTTATCTTCAAAACAATGTTTCTACGTAGCATGTATTTCATGTGTTATGCCTTTTTTTTAAATAAAAAAATTCGTTGAAAATCTGTTATGTGTATTGGATGGGGAAAAGAAAATTAAGGTAACATTAGAAAATATCTCTATCCCTATTAGATTTAAATATATGTGGAAAGCTATATGTATATATATATGTATATGCAAGTATATAGTTAAAATTCAAGAAATATTGTAAATGCTAATTTTTTGTTTGTTTGGTTTTTTTTTGCTTTTTAGGTCACACTTGGTGATGCACAGGTGTTACTACTGGCTCTGCACTCAGGAATAACCCCTGGTGGTGCTCAGGGGACCATATGGGATGCTGGGAATCGAACCCGGGTTGGCCGCGTGCAAGGCAAACACCCTACCCGCTGTGCTATTGCTCCAGCCCCCAATGCTAATTTTTCAAAAAAGACAAGTAATGTAATACAAGTCTCTGGGAAGTATAAAATAAACAAATAAATGAAATAGAATAAATAAAAATAAATATGATATGGGCCTGAGAGAGACCATATTTACATAAGGTGCTTCTTTTGCATGTGACTGTTGGTGAGAGACATCCCATTATTGTTCCAAGCTTGCCAGAAGGGATCTCTGAGCACAGAGCCACGAGTAAGCCTTGAGTACCACTGGTATAGCTCCCCAAACCAAATTCTCAAAACCCAAATTCTAAATGTGACATGAACTAAGTAGTCAACACTTTATAGAAAAAAAAAATGAGCTTTCTTTTGAATCTGAAATGAAGGGTAGGGCTTGTCTGTCTGATGCCAGTCTGATACCAATGACAGAGCAACACTCATTCCAAGTAAAGAACGCTGTGGAATAATGCTGTGCCATGGGTGAATTTACGTTTTTTGTTTGAAAGAAAGCAGAAAAGCTCAAGCTAAAAGTATTTTAGTGGCCTTACACTGGAATCTGTGACAGGAAAGGCATGACACATACAGCAATGGAAAGGCAGTGAATGTACATTAAGTAGTTTCAGCTATTAGTTGGAAGCCATTGAATATGTCTGAGGAAAGGTAACATGGTGTAAATAGTTTACAAATCTGAATTTAGTTGTGCAAAATTGTCTGAATTGGAGGTGAGGTAATTCTTTTATTTTGCAATGAGTGTATTCAGAAAAGCATTTGAATAAAGGAGTTATATGTGAGGAAATAGTAGCACATTTGCAATAATAAGGTAAAGGTAAAGGTAAAGGCCCTCCCGTTGATCATCGATTTGCTCGAGCGGGCCCAGTAATGTCTCCATTGAAGACTTTGTTGTTACTGTGTTTGGCATATCGAATACTCTCGGTAGCTTGCCGGGCTCTCCGAGAGGGGCAGAGGAATCGAACTCGGGTCGGCCATGTTGGCCGCTTGTAAGGCGAACGCCTTACCCTCTGTGCTATCGCTCCAGCCCCTAATAAATTATTGCAAATTTATTATTTGCAATAATAAATTCCCTTTATAAAGCAGATACATTCCTTTATAAAGCAGATAAAGAAATACCAATATATTACTATTTATTGAAATATTTCTATAAACTTTTACTCCAGAAAATTGATGTATTCTATTCATATTTTTTAGTAATTGTATAATTACATATTCTCACAGCTAAGAATTCAATTTGGACGAACAGCACTGGTTCTTCAAGAGAAGTTTACAATTAAAAATTATGTCATTAAATAAGCTGTCATTGGCATGGCTTTATTATCAGTCTGTTTTTTATGGGGATAGAATCTCTTTATGGAAAGTATTTTTTTATTAATAAAATGAATTAACAATGCCTCCACACAGATTTTCATTCTACATTTTATTTTGGCTCCAGGCTTAGTTCAACCTCCTTTGTGATAAAAGTAGAGATTCATCTTTGCTTACTTGATGTGAAAGATTTAGCTAACACAGGTACCAAAATATCTAGAGCACCCTCATGCAACTGAATGCTTTATAGTGCTAATTGGCGATATGAAACACAACCAGATAAGCACATTAGCCAGAACTCTTAAAATGTATTATCAAAATTTGTTTTTTCTACTTTCATTGACAACAGCTTTGTTTATATAAAATGGTAGAATTAGATTGAGACTGGAATGAGAAAGACTTGGAGGACATATTTTAATATAAAGCATTTAGATAAGAATGTATGTTCTTGTGAAGTAGAATTTTGCACGAAGGAGACGGTGGTCCGATCCTGTTTGGAATTTTGAGACAACAGCGACATTGGTCAGGCAAAACTGTCGATTGAATATGATGTGGTCTATTTCGTTGTGGAATTGTCCACTGGGAGACTCCCATGTCCAACGTTTAGATTCAGCCTTCTGGAATCTTGAGTTACCATGGATGGTCTTGGTCGACATGATGAATTCAGACAGTCTCTCACCCTGTTCGTTCCATTCTAGGCCATGGGTTCCGATGTAAAGTTCTTCGGCTGATCTTCTCGGTCCTATCTTGCATTAAAATCACCCACAATGATCTTGTAGAAGGTGAGGTCTTCTTTATAGAACTTCTCTAGTTCCATGTAGAACTTCTCAATTTCTCCTTTATCATAATTGAATGTTGGTGCGTAGACAACGAAGAAAGAAACTGCTGGCAGTGAGCCACATCTATTCAAATGTAAACATCCGATTCGGGTTGTTAGACATTCAAATGAATCAATGTTTATGGCCAAGTTTGTGTTGACAAGGATACTGACGCTTCTGACACCTCTTTTATCGCATGTTCTGAGGAACAATTCTTCTCCAGTGTCAAAAACGGCACGATGAGATTGGTGCCTTCTTGTCTCAGTCAGACCAATGATGTTGTACTTGATCTTTTGCGCTTGTACCATCAGGTCCTCAATGGATGCATCTGATGCTAGCATACGTGCATTGAACGAATAGACGATCATTTTTGTCTTCCTTCGTTGTGGCAGCCTAGTTCGGCCTTGTGATTTTATCGGCCTCTCCTTTCTCATCCTTCTCAATGCTGTCATATTGGTGACGCCTTCAGGGTCAGGGAAATGAGACTCATTGTAGTTACTGGTTTTGGCATATCGAATACACAATGGATAGCTTGCGAGGCTCTGCTGTGCGGGCATAATACTCTCGGTAGCTTCCCAGGCTCTCCGAGAGGGATAGAGGCTTTTGGAGCGGACCCTAATCACCCTTGTAGGTATTACCATGGTTCAAACCATATTTGAACCCTATCAAATATGGTACGGCAATTCTGGAAGATGGGTATTTAGTGTCTTATAATGTATCACGCAGTCGCTGGGTAGTGGAGGCAGTGGAGGTAGTAGAGATCTGCTGGTGAGGTATTTATCTGGTACCTGTAGGGGTAGGGTGGGTCTTCTGTGCGCAATCCAAACCCTGGGGCTCTGGTGGTTGGTAGAAGCAGACAGGGCAGGGTAGGGTGGGGCTCCTGATTTTAATCCCTTCCTCACCTGTGGTTGGTGGGAGCAAGCAGAGAATCTCTGTCTCTGGGTCCATTGAGCCTGGAGTCCAAGGTCTCAGAGTTCTGCTTATCTTGTTCTGTGGGGCTTAAGTTGTGTGTGAGTCTTGGCTGGACCATCCAGAAAGCGTCCTGGAGCGTGGCGGCAGCTGGGTAGTGGAGGTAGTGGAGTTGTTCACTCGAGTCATTCTGAATAGGATTAGCAGAACACTAGATGAAGGACAACCATGCGAGCAAGCCGGGTTCCGCAAAGAATTCAGCACCATCGACCATATCCACACGATAACCAAGCTCATCGAGGTTTCTCGGGAGTTCAAGATGCCACTCTGTCTAATGTTCATTGATTTAAAGAAGGCCTTTAATTCTGTTGAGACAGAAGCGGTCACTGAAGCCCTAGACAATCAGGGCATTCAAACTCAGTATATCAGGATCCTCCGTGAGCTGTATTACGGATTCACTACCAGGATCTCACTATTCTACAAAGAAGTAATCATTGATGTCAAGAGAGGGGTTCGGCAGGGTGATACCATTTCACCAAAACTCTTCACCAAAACCAAGCTATGCTTGGAATATCACCCTCAAGAACATCATGCGACAAGTGGAATGGGAAGGAATGGGAGTGAAGATAGATGTTCGGCAACTACACCACCTCCGCTTTGCTGATGACATTGTTCTCATAACACCAAACATTAGCCAAGTGGCACAAATGCTGGCCGACTTTGACTGTGAGTGTGGAAAGGTTGGACTACATCTAAGTTTTATGAAGACAATGTTTATGAGAAACAGCTTCATTCCTGATGCCCCATACACTCTCAACGGAACAACCATCTCCGAATGCAACAGCTATGTGTTCCTAGGTCGAGAAGTCAACGTGACAAATGACCTGGCACCCGAGCTGCGCAGGAGGAAGAGGGCGGCTTGGAACACCTTCAAGAGCATCGAAGAAATAGCTAAGAGGACGAAGAACCTCCGGCTTCGGGCACATATCTTTGATGCCACTGTTCTTCCTGCATTAACATATGCCTCAGAGACCTGGGCCCTATGCAAACAGGATGAGAATGCTATTCAGGCCTCCCAAAGAGGAATTGAAAGAACTATGCTTGGAATATCACATTTCACTCAAATGAGAGAAAGAATCTGGAGTTCCGACCTCCGTCTATGATCAAGAATCAGGGATGCTGTCTCGTTTGCCAAGAGATCAAAAATCAGATGGACTGGTCACATAATGAGATTTAGAGACGACCGCTGGCCTAGAGCTGTTACGGACTGGATTCCACAGGATGTCAAAAGACCGCGTGGCCGCCCACCTCCCAGATGGTCAGACTTCTTCATCAAGATCGTGAACGATCTGTTTGAGGCTCTTCGTGTTCCTAGAATGAACAGACGCCTTGGGCTACACTAGCATGCGACAGGGACAAATGGAGATGTTACTGGCACCCGCTCAAGCAAATCGATGATTAACGGGAAGTCAAGTCATCAAGTATGTTTTTTTTAAAAAAAAGAATGTATGTTCTTAATTTTTTTTCTGGTGATATTGCAACAACTGCATTCAGAATCAGGTGGGCATCATAATGACATTTCCTGTGAATTCTACTCTCCATTATAAATGCTACCCAAGTATATTAAGAATATATATATGCGCCCCCCCCCCCCCCCCAACGCTTGGAGGAAAAGGGGATCTGCGAACCTCTCTGCCTGTCCCTTTGGTCCGGCCGCCCATCAGAGCTGCTTCCTTGTCCCCCATCCCCCAGGTTGGTCTTTGCGCCTCCCCCCTGACCTGGGACTGGAACCCCACCGCGCAAGTGTCTGCAGGCGCCCCCCCCCAATGCTTGGAGGAAAAGGGGATCTGCGTCCCTCTCTGCCTGTCCCTTTGGTCCGGCCACCCATCAGAGCTGCTTCCTTGTCCCCCACCCAGTCTTTACTTCCTGGACAAAAAGCAGGTATCCGCGGAGGCATGGCCACTTCAGAGGTGGGCGTGGATTTAAAAAGTGGGCGTGGCCAACGCTCACGCAGCCGAAGGTTGTTCACTCAAACCAACAAATATTACCCCTCCACATACACAACAACATGAGGAAACAACGCAAATCCCCATCACAGGGAGACCATGAGGAAATCTCTCAAGAAGCCTCAGTAGGAGCTAGCCACCTTAGGGACCTCTCTGACAAGAAATTCAGATATGAAGTCATCAAGATGTTCAATCAACTCGATGAAACAGTCACACACATATCCGCTAAACTGAAAGAGGACATGAAAGAAACAATCGATCGCACAATTGACAAAATACAGCAAGAAATGAGAGCCGAAATTGGAAAGTTTGGCACAGAAATGGCACGCATCACAGATACCATAGACAAAGTCAAAACCTCACTCACTGCCCTCAACAACAGAACGACCACAGCTGAGGAAAGAATCAGTGACTTGGAAGATCAGCTGCACCAAGCCAACAGACAACAGCAAATGATGGCAAGGGACCTCAAAATAGCTCAAGAGCGAATCAGAGTCCTACGAGATGATTCCAGAAGAAACAACATTAGAATCATTGGACTACCAGAAGCTCAAGGAAACAATCCCAATGAAAAAAACCTGCTGAAACAAATTATTGCCGAAAAATTCCCAGCGCTCCATGATACAGCCATCCAGATTCAAGAAGCCCGAAGGGTGCCAGCTAAAAGAGACCCCAACAGAAACACTCCAAGACATATTATAGTCAGAATGATCGATGCTGCCGATAGAGACACAATACTGCAAGCAGCAAGGGCAAAAAAGGAAATCACATACAAAGGAGTACCCCTGAGATTCACAGCAGACCTCTCAGAGGAAACCCTACAAGCCCGAAGACAGTGGCGAGATATAGTCAAAAAACTCACTGAAATGAATGCTTCACCAAGAATACTCTATCCGGCTAAACTCTCACTCCAAATAGATGGAAAGCTACACTATTTTCTAGATAAACAGCAGCTCAGGAACTTCATAGACTCAAAACCAAACCTAAAACAAGGACTAAAGGGGCTACTATAAGACAAGACAAACCCTACAACCACAACACACCCGCAAAGAAACATGACACAAAACCCCATAACCATACTCTCTCTCAATGTCAACGGTCTAAATTCACCATTGAAGAGACACAGAGTGGCAAAATGGATACAGAGACAGAACCCAACATTCTGCTGCCTACAAGAAACTCATCTCAACAGCCAGAACAAACACAGACTCAAAGTCAAAGGATGGAAAGCAATCCTGCAGGCAAACAGCTCCTGTAAAAAAGCTGGGGTAGCCATACTAGTATCTGACAACATTAATTTCACCCTGAAAAAGGCCAGAAGGGACAGTGAAGGCCATTTTCTATTCATCAAGGGATACATACAACAGGAAGAGATCACACTCTTAAATGTATATGCACCTAATGAAGGACCAGCCAAATATTTAAAACAACTGCTAACAGACTTTAAGGAGGACATTGCAAGCAGCACAATAGTACTTGGAGACTTCAAAATTGCCCTATCACCTCTGGACAGATCAACAAGAACAAAACCCAGCAAGGAATCATTGGCTTTGAAAGAAGAAATAGAAGAGAGAGGGCTTATAGACTTATACAGGGCTTTACACCCCCAAAAGAAAGAATACACATTCTTCTCCAGTGCGCACGGAACGTTTTCCAAAATAGACCATGTCCTAGGACACAAAACATACCTCAACAGAATCAGGAAGATAGAAAGAGTATCAGCCATCTTTTCAGACCATGATGCACTGAGGATAGAAGTGAATCACACACAGACACGGAGAACCAAATCAAACACCTGGAAATTAAACAACTCGATGCTGAACAATGAATGGGTCAGGAACGAAGTCAAGGACGAAATCAAAAGATACTTGGAAACAAATGAGAATAAAGACATGAGCTACCAGAACCTATGGGATGCAGCGAAAGCTGTATTAAGGGGAAAATTTATAGCTCTGCAAGCATATCTTAGGTCTGTAGAAATGGTGCACACAAACAACTTGACCTCACAGCTCAAGTCCTTTAGAAAAGGATCAACAGAAAGAACCTAAATCAGGCAGAAGGAAAGAGATCATAAAACTTAGAGCAGAAATCAATGACATGGAAACCAAAGAAACAATCCGAAAGATCAATGAAACCAAGAGCTGGTTCTTCAAGAGAATAAACAAGATAGATAAACCACTCGCAACACTCACAAAGAAACAGAGAGAGAGAACCCTAATAAACCGAATCAGAAATGAGAAGGGGGATATCACAACAGAAACCAAAGAAATCCAAAAGATCATCAGAGACTACTTTGAAAGTCTGTATGCCACGAAACAGGAGAACCTAGAAGAAATGGACAAATTCCTGGACTCCTATAAGCTCCCAAAGCTGAATCAAGAAGATCTGGAGTACCTGAATAGACCTATTAACATCAAGGAAATAGAAACTGCAATCAAAAGCCTTCCCAAAAACAAAAGCCCGGGCCCAGATGGATTCACTAGCGAATTTTTTCAAACATTTAAAGAGGACCTGCTGTCAGTCCTTCTCAAGCTCTTTCAGGAAATTGAAAAAACGGAAACTCTCCCAAACAGTTTCTATGAAGCCCATATCTAATACCAAAAGGAAACAAAGATATCACGAGAAAAGAAAACTACAGGCCGATATCCCTGATGAACACGGATGCGAAGATTCTCAACAAAATACTAGCAAATAGAATTCAACAACTCATCAAAAAGATCATACACCATGACCAAGTAGAATTCATCCCGGGGATGCAAGGCTAGTTTAACACTAGGAAATCAATCAACATAATCCACCACATCAACAAAAGAAAAGATAAAAATCATATGATCATATCAATAGATGCAGAGAAAGCATTTGACAAGATCTAGCACCTATTTATGATGAAAACCCTAGCCAAAATGGGGATAGAGCGGACTTTTCTCAATATAGTTAAAGCCATCTGCCACAAGCCTACAGCAAGCATCGTCCTCAATGGCGAAAAACTGAGAGCCTTCCCTCTAAGATCAGGGACGAGACAAGGATGCCTACTCTCTCCACTGCTGTTCAATATAGTATTGGAAGTACTTGCAATAGCGATTAGGCAAGAAAAGGATATTAAGGGCATCCAGGTAGGAAAGGAAGAAATCAAGCTCTCACTATTCGCAGATGATATGATACTATACTTAGAAAACCCTAAAACCTCTATCAAGAAACTTCTAGAAACACTAGGCTTGTATAGTAAAGTGGCAGGTTATAAAATCAATACCCAAAAGTCCATGGCTTTCCTATATGCAAATAGTGAAAGAGAAGAAAAAGACATGAAGAAAACAATCCCATTCACAATTGTGCCCCAGAAAATCAAGTACCTAGGAATCACCTTAACTAAGGAAGTAAAGGACCTGTACAAAGAAAACTACAAAACTCTACTTCAGGAAATAAAAGAGGATACGAGGAAATGGAAAAATATCCCCTGTTCATGGATCGGGAGAATTAACATTGTCAAAATGGCAATACTTCCCAAAGCACTGTATAAATTCAACGCAATCCCTATTAGGATACCCATGACATCCTATAAAGAATTGGAACAAACACTCCTGAAATTCATATGGAACAATAAGCCCCCACGAATAGCTAAAGCAATTCTAGGGAAAAAGAAAATGGGAGGAATCAACCTCCCTAACTTCAAACTCTACTACAAGGCAGTAATAATTAAAACAGCATGGTACTGGAACAAAGGCAGAGCTGTAGACCAATGGAACAGCGTTGAATATACTGACGTTCCCCCCCCCCCCAAGCATACGAGCATCTAATCTTCGATAAGGGGGCAAGAAAAGTGAAGTGGAGCAGGGAAAGCCTCTTTAACAAATTATGCTGGCAAAACTGGACGGCTATATGCAAAAAAATGGACTCAGATCTCTGCCTAACTCCATGTACAAAAGTAAGATCTAAGTGGATTAAAGACCTCAACATCAGACCGGAATCTATAAGATACATTGAGGAAAATGTTGGCAAAACCCTTCATGACATAGAAGCTAATAGTGTCTTCAAAGATGTCACACCGCTGGCCAACTAAGAAGCTTCTGCACCTCAAAAGAAACAGTGACCAAAGTACAAAGACAGTCAACTGAATGGGAAAGGATATTCGCCAACTACACATCTGATAAGGGGTTAATTTCAAGGATATACAAAATACTGGTTCAACTCCACAAAAAGAAAACATTCAACCCCATCAAAAATGGGGAGATGAAACGAACAGAAACTTTTGCAAAGAAGAAATCCGAATGGCTAAAAGACACATGAGAAAATGTTCCACATCATTAATCATCAGGGAGATGCAGATCAAAACCACAATGAGGTATCACCTCACACCACAGAGACTGGCCCATATCCACAAGAACAAAAGCAACAGGTGCTGGCGTGGATGTGGTGAGAAAGGGACACTCCTTCACTGTTGGTGGGAATGCCGACTGGTTCAGCCCTTCTGGAAAGCAGTATGGATGATTCTCAAAAAACTAGAAATTGAGCTCCCATTTGACCCAGCAATACCACTCCTGGGAATATATCCCAGAGAGGCAAAAAAGTATAGCCGAAGTGACATCTGCAATTGTCTGTTTATTGCAGCACTCTTTACAATAGCCAGAATCTGGAAAAAACCTGAGTGCCCGAGAACAGATGACTGGTTGAAGAAACTCTGGCACATTTACACAATGGAGTACTATGTAGCTGTTAGGAAAGACGAAGTCATGAAGTTTACATACAAGTCATACTACATGGAAAGTATCATGTTAAGCGAAATGACTCAGAAAGAAAGGGATAGACATAGAAATATTGCATTCATCTGGGGAACATAAAGTAACAAAATAGGAAACTAACACCCAAGAATGGCAGAGATTAGTACCAGGAATTTTACTCAATGACCCGGAGGACAACCACACATGTTAGGGGAAGGGGGAGCTTAGAAAGAGAAGGGAACACCAAATAAAGGGTGTTGGGAGGATCCGCCCATGATGGGAGAGCATGCTGAGGGTAGACTGTCGACCAAGCATGATTGCCACTCAATGCCTCTTTTGCTGACCATGGCACTCAAAAGGAGAGAGAGGGAAATGCCCTGCCACAGAGGCAGGTTGGGATAGGGGCTGGGGGGGGGGAGGGGATGCTGGGATCCGAGGTGTTGGGAAATGCGCACTGGTGGAGGGATGGGTGTTTGATCATTGTATAATTGAAACCCAAGCACAAAAATGTGTAAGTCTACAACTGTACCTCATGGTGCCTCACTATTAAAAAATAAATAAATAAATAAAAAGAAAAAAAAAGATGTAAGGGAAATGCAATGGTCAAATTATTGAAGACATATTTGCCAGCGCCTCTCAACATCTGAAAGTGTGTAAAGGATGAGTGTCCCACGAGTGTCTAATATTCTATACAGAACAACGGCATATTGATTGAAGATAAATTATCTGCTATCACTGCCACCCAAGTGGAACCTATTCTTTCCCAGATTGCACAGTCCATGTGCCATTGGTAAGATGGTTACCTTTTTTTTTTTTCTTTTGGGGTCACACCCGGCAATGCACAAGGGTTACTGCTGACTTATGCACTCAGGAATTACTCCTGGCAGTGCTTGGGGGACCATATGGTAAGCCGGGAATTGAACCCGGGTTGGTCACGTGCAAAGCAAACGCTCTACCTGCTGTGCTATCTCTCCAGCCTCAGTTACCTTTTCATGCCAGAAATTACTATGCTTTTATTTTATTATTGATCACTTGGCCTGGGCTCAGGTGCTAATGATATATGACAATATTTATATACAAACATAGATGTGTATCTGAGGTCATATATGTACAGATATATATGTATTAAGTACACATGTATAGTAAACCTTTGATTAATTTCCTTGCCAATTGTGAACCAACCAGATATTGTTCTGGTTCCTATAGCTTCTACTAAAAATCACTCTATCACTCTAAAAAAAAAAGAATATATATATGCATACATATATATGTATATATATAAATGATTCTTGGAGCAGTATGGTATCCTATAAATGATATAATGCAATTTGAAATATAAGGATTTTGAAATCTGACATAATTACATTATCTTTTTGATCATATTGGGGGAAGTTTTAAGGCAATTATATGCAAATTTGCTTGATTTGCTCGAGCGGGCCCAGTAACGTCTCCATTGGAGACTTTGTTGTTACTGTGTCTGGCATATCGAATACTCTCGGTAGCTTGCCGGGCTCTCCGAGAGGGGCGGAGGAATCGAACTCGGGTCGTCCATGTTGGCTGCGTGAAAGGCAAATAATTTATTGTCATCATAGATGAAAATCCTAGGAAATACTGATTTTTGATTTTGTTAACTTCCAGTGCTAATATATTGTCTTGGATCAGCTATTTATCACTACTAGGATTTTTGTGAATGTAGAGATTACTTGATATTACCCCAAATTCTACAAACCAAATATAATTTGAGTGCACTGAAGATTATAAAGTCAAAAGCTGTAAATGAATGACACAATACAAAATAATTATATATACTGAAAAAGTTAACAGATTTTAAAGCAAAACGTATGAATTATTTTCTTTTTCTTACATAAGTATCAATTTCAGAAGAACTATTTCTAAAACACAGGAGAAATTCTCTCTTATGATAGCACAGTGGTAGGGCATTAGCCTTGTGCACAGCCAGCCTGGCCGAGTCGGGTTCTATTCCGCCGCTCTCAGAGAGCCCAGCAAGCTACTGAGAGTATCTCACTCTCACAGCAAAGCCTGGAAAGATCCCCGTGGAGTCTTCGATATGCCAAACACAGTAACAACAAGTCTCAACAATGGAGACGTTACTGGGTCCACTCGAGCAAATCAATGAAAAATGGGAGGGCAGTGCAGACAGTGCAGTGTTAGAATTTAGAAATTTTTTTTTCCTAGGGACATTTCCAACATGGATAATTTCTAAGATTATTATTCTGGACTTACCTTTAAGAATAATAAACAGTCTCCTATTTTGTTACTTTATGTTCCCCAGATGATGTACCTCATGGTGTTTCACTAATAAAAATTAAAAAATGAACAAATAAAAAATAATGAACAAGATAGTGATTCAGAAATGAAAAAGTTTTATTCTAGGGGCTGGAGCGATAGCACAGCAGGTAGGGCATTTGCCTTGCACGCAGCCAACATGGCCAACACAGGTTCGATTCCTAGCATCCCATATGGTCCCCCAAGCACCACCAGGAGTGATTCCTGAGTGCATGAGCCAGGAGTAACCCCTGAGCATTGCTGGGTGTGACCCAAGAAAAGCAAAAAAAAAAAAAAGTTTTATTCTACACTGCATACCCTTATTCTAAAATTTTGCATGAGCATACTTTTCGTTCACAAAATAATAGGAGCCTCCTATTTATTATAAATATGAGAATTTGTGGAATTATTAGCATGATAACTTTTGTCTACAACAGTTAATGATTCAAAGATGTCTCTTTTTTATTATCATTTCTGCTTTGTGAATGTAAATGTGAATTTGTGTTAGTCTGATTAAAAAAAGTACTGCTGTATATCCTTATTCTTAAACTCTTTCACAGTTTTCCATGATGAATCTTTTACTTACATATTCTGTCTACCACTTGAAGAAGAATATTAATAGAAGGAATTCAAAGGAATTTTTCATAAAAGATAAAATAAAAGTTTAAAATATTCAATGTAATGGAGTTTTCAGGATAAATAGATATCTCACTATGGTACCTATTTGTTTATTTTCTGGGCCCACACCCAGTTGTATTCAGGGATCACTTCTAGTGAGGCTCAGGGGACCATATGTAGTGGCAGGATCAAACCATACAAGATAAGCATCTTGCCCATGAACTTTCTCCTTATTTTGGTCTTTCACTTTATTATGTGGTCCAAGATTTATAATTAAACCTATAATTTTAGTGCTGTGTTTGTGTATATGCAATTAATTTGTATCCATATGTGAATATTGAGAACCATGTTAGTATGCTTTTTCTAAATTCATTAAGTACTATATGAGAATTCAGCCACAAAAGGAGAAGTTTTACTTATGATGCCTTAAGGATACTTCAGAAAGTAGGTTGCCACTCAGCAAGATATCTAAATGAAAAGCACGTGGACCTTTTTTCAGATGTCTAAGTATCTATTGAAATGTGATAAAAATTTCTTGAGTTAAAACTCTTTGTATTTCTCCCCCAAAGTGACACATATAAAATTACCTAAAAATTCTCTAATAACCACATGATTTTGTTTTATTCCATTCTCATTGTAGATTTGACCATTCCAAGCAACTGTAGAATGATTCTAGTCCTGGAGTTTATAAGTGTAAATTTGACCAACATGAAGAGAGGGATTAATGGTTACAAATGTCTCCTAAACAAAAATAAAACAGCAATTATTTATAAAAGTAACAAGTCTGAAGCAAGATTATAAAGTTGAAAAGGAGTCACTAGCATATAATAATATAAAGCATAATAATATAAAACTTCAAAGTATGTATGGTTCAACTATTTCCCTTTGTATAATCACAAATCACAAATCATCCTGTTATTCGTCGATTGTCTCAAGCAGGCCCCAGTAACGTCTCATTCATCCTAGCCCTGAGATTATATTCAAGGCTCTTTAGGAGAATGAGACCCATCATTGTTATGGTATTTGGCATATTGGGTACGCCATGGGGAGTTTGCCAGACTCTTCCGTGTGGGCAGGCTACATTCGGTAGCCTGCCAGTTTGTCCAAAGTAGGAATGAGATAATAAGGTGTCATAATAAGATGCATTCATAATAAAATGCATTCATAATAAGATAATAAGATGCATAATAAGATGCATTCATAATAAGATGTCATAATAAGATGCATTCGCGGCCGCGCAGTTCCTGGTGCTGGTTTTTATAGTCTCTGAGTCTTGGCCGTTGATGGGATTACATGGCGCTAGGGGGCCAGTTGGTGGGTGTGACCCCTGGAATTTGGAGGATCTGGGTGGAGGATGCTCGGTCCCAATCTGAGTAGGCTTGGAGATCTCGGCCCCGGAACCCGCGTCACTTTGTCCCTCTGCCAGTACCTTCATGTGTGTGGAGAGTGGTCTCAGCATGGTGGCGGCTGGTCCTGGAGGTCTTTGGCTGCCGGAGCCCTGGTCGGGGCAGGGAGGAAAGCTCAACCCGCTCCCCTCCAAGGGGCCCCAGCGAGGACAGCGAGGCGCGGAGGCAGGAGACTGTTACCAAAGGGATAACTTTGTATAATAGTATCAGCAAAACCTCTTATGTGGGAGGTAAAATAATGTTCTTAAATTTCCTTTGGGTTCTTATGATGAAATGTCTAATTAAAACCAGAGAACTTTACTTCTATTGGTAGTGTTCTGTCTAATATTCTTTGATTTTTGAATCCTGAACACTAAAATGATTTGCAATAAGGTGTGTGTACACAGAGACACTTATATTCAGAATTTTCTTAAATAGAGGTTTAGGAGCCATGCGATGCATACACTGTGGTCCTCCTTGTTCTTTTGAGGGAGTTTATGGTTTTTCCTGGCCAGGAGTGTCACTCAAAAGTGGTACACTGGAAGCTATTATCTACTTGGATGTATTCCTTTTGGTTTCTTTCTTCCGTTTGGGAGCATTAAGGCGAGTGGGGCACACCCAGGGGTACTCAGGGGTTATTCCTGTCTCTGTGGTCAGGAATTACTCTTAGCAGTGTTCAGGGAACCAATTGCAATGTCAGGGATGGGTTGGTCATGCAAAGCAAGTGCCCTACCCACTGTACTATTGCTTCAGCCCTCCTATTTGTTTTGAAGTAAGCGACTATTCCTGTCATAGAAATCGAAGTAGTAAATTGTGTATGATACATAACTGGCAGGAAAATATTATTTTTGAATAATAATATGCATTTCTACTTTGAACATTTTTTAAAAAAATTTTACTTGTATTAGACAAAATAAGTAAATAACCAGATCATACCATAGAATTTTAAAATGGCATTTAAAATGTCTATTCACAATTTGTTCTAGAGGTCTTTCATGAGCTCTACTTTGGTTATCTTTAGATGAACTCATTGGCTCTTGATAGTAGCAATTTTAGATTTTAGAATTTTCATTTTAGAATACACAAAAAAAGTTGATCCTGAATGCCACTAGAAGTGATTTACAAGGAAGCCTGGTAAGATTGCCTATCTTTCTAAGGGAAAAAAATCAAAGATTTATTGAATTTTTAGGATATATTTGACATTTTGTAAAACCAAAATGATAGGAAAATAACTGCCCGATAAAAATAATATTATGTTTTTATTCATAGCTGGTTTTTGCAAGAATCACCAGTGTGCTTCTCCATGTACTATAGCTTTGTTAGAGAGAAAATTATCTCTAGGTATCCTTCTTAGAGTCTGAATGCAAAGTCCCTGCTGCTCTGTGTCTGTGTGACTTCCTAAGCAGTTTAGCAATGGAGAATGTCAGGACTTGGCCCGTGGATACACACCTCAGACAATAATAGATTGGATGCTTATCTTTCTGACTAATCATTACTGACTGCTTTTTTATGTACCAGCTGGAATCTATTTATTACATATATGTATATACTCCTCACAATATTCGTAACAGAGATGCATTGCTATTTTTCATTTTGCAGACAATACCCTGAGGCACAGAGGATAAACTATTGGGAAAGTGACAGAACTAAGGTTTGGATTCAGCTAGTCTAGTTTCAGAGATTTTTGCAGACATTTTTCTACTATGTTTTTCAGATGGTCCTATCAGAAAAGTACAATAGATGTAGTGTGATTATTGTGTAGGAGAGAAGCATAACTTCATGATCTTTAAAGTTATGTAGAATAGTTTTACAATCCTGAGTCCACTGTTTGACCTAGTACTTAAATTTAGTTCAGCATACGCTTATTAAATGCCTCTTATGATCAAGATATCATGCAGGAGGTTAGGGACAGAAAGACAGGTAAGATACAGATAAGTCTGTACACTAAATCGTAGGTAGAGATTTATTTTATAAATGCCTTTGTTGGAAATTCTTCGCTGATGTCCTTGAAGTGGCAAAATGACACAGTGGGAATGGAAAGCTCCAAATGCATGCTTTCCTCTTACTAGAGGTCAGCCTTGTTTCCTGTTCACATCTCAATCACTCAGTGAAGTGTAACAGAAGGTATTTGTATAAGGTGAATCTGATCCACAGTGTCCTCACTGCCTATCAGCATCAGACCATGTTTATTGAGGTTGACTGTTTATTTTCCTGCTGGCTTACTGATAAGCTTCCCTGACCAAAAACAGCAATAACTTTAATGGAAGAAATATGGCCAGCTTTCTTCTATCCCTATTTAAAATATTTTTCTTTTGACTTTGCTATCACTTATTCTCTAAAATAGCAAATCACACATAGAAAAAGCTATCATCTGATATGGTTATGCAAAAAAAAAGACATGACAATACTGCTCTGCTAGCAACAAATGCATCATTTGAAACTGCATTCATTACTGTAAAATTCCATGAATAACGTATATCAAATAAAAAGTCATACTTTAACTGTTTAGCCACAACTATAACTTCCTTTCTCATTCTCTCATTCTCTCTCCCTCCTCCCTCCCTCCCTCCCTCCCTCCCTCCCTCTCTCCTTCCATTCCTTTCTTCCCTTCTTCCTTTCTTCAGGGGCTAATTGTGAAAGTGCCTATAGTGTCAAGAATCAAGTTGGGGTCAGCTTACATGCCAAATAAGGGTAAGCACCTTAACCCCTATATTATTTTTGTAGCTACAAATTTTAAACAAGCGGCTTTGAGCAATAATTAGGAATAAGAAAAAAGAAAGATGATGTTTGAGTTTCGTGAATGTTTCGATTAAGAATTTAATTCCAGCTGTATCACCCCACTAGAAATTTTGGACACCTTGGAGTATGCAGTCATGATTTCAGCCGCACGGCATTTCAAACCCTACAATACTGGTAAACCAGGAGTCATGCACCACATTGGATGGGATGGAATGTAGAAGCCAACCAATCTCGATTAACAAAATAAAAAATAAAGGATTAACCTGTAACAAAATGTTAGTAATCTCTTGTACAAGAATTTAAGGCTCCATGATGAGATACAATAATCTCCATTGATTTCTTCCAGGAAAACAGTTTTTTATTATCCTTTTAGAAAATTATTTATAATAAGCAATGTAGCACTGTAGCACTGTCCTCCCGTTGCTCATCGATTTGCGTGAGCGGGCCCAGTAACGTCTCCATTGTGAGACTTGTTACTGTGTTTGGCATATCGAATATGTCATGGGTAGCTTGCCAAGCTTTGCCTTGCGGGCGAGATACTCTCGGTAGTTTGCCAGGCTCTCCAAGAGGGGTGGAGGAATTGAACCCGGCTTGGCCGGCTGGCCGGCCACGTGCAAGGGAAATGCCCTACCGCTGTGCTATCGCTCCACAGTGGGTAGGGCGTTTGCCTTGTGTGCAGCCGACCTGGCCGACCCAAGTTCAATTCCTGCACCCCTCTCAGAGAGCCCTGCAAGCTACTGAGAGTATCTTGCTTGTGTGACAAGCCTGGCAAGCTAACCCTGAACAAGCAATGTAAAATAAATTATTGAGAGCCTGCTATGAATGCAGGCTCAAGGGTGATTGGGAAAATTGGAAATAATTGTGGGAAGGTGGTAGGGTTGGTGATGGAATATTGAATGTCTGTAACTAAACTAATAACTTAATAAAGTTATTGATAAAACAAAGTAGATAAACTTAAATATTGAAAAAAATAGTTTGTTACAAGGACTTCAAGAAGCTTATTTCCATATCTTTAAACCTATTATTTAGTGGTAAATTTATAAATTGAGAGTGCCATGTGCTTAGTGGCACTGCAAGTATTTCATGATCGTATTAAAATATTTATTAAATTAGACCTTATGCTAAGTGTTTAACTTGCATATCTTATTGATTCCTCTCATCAGCCATTTTGCATTCATGAAAACTTGTTCAGAGAGGTACTTTTCCAACATCAGACAGTTAATTGTTACCAAGATTGAGCTGTCAAACCATCAAAATGCCCTTATTTATGGGTACCTTTCCATGATTTCTATCAAAGTCATTTGACTTATTGACTCCATTTACAGTTCATCAATGATGTAAGCTCTTTCTCATTTCCTGAATTTTAGTGGATCTACTTTGAGAAATAAATTTATTCCCGTATAACATAAAATATTAAATTAAAAAAAAACTATTTTTCTTTGCTTAATTGGCAGTAAACTTTGGGTATTTACCCCATTTTTAAATAAAGGCAGTTACAAACTAGGGCATTATCTGAAGTTCTGTAGCACTGTCCTCCCGTTGTTCATCAGTTTGCTTGAACAGGCACCAATAAAGTCTCCATTGTGAGACTTGTTACTGTTTTTGGCATATCAAACACACCATGGGGAGCTTGCCAGGCTCTGCTGTGCTGGCGGGATACTCTCGGTAGCTTGCTGGGCTCTCTGAGAGGGATGGAGGAATCGAACCCATATCGGCCAAGTGCAAGGCAAACGCCCTACCTGCTATGCTATCTCTCCCACCTGGGACATTATCCTAAGATTAAATTATAAATTAAGTTGTAACCAGTTAATAAAATTAATATAAATAAAATAATTTATTCCCTAATTATGTGCTCTCATTAATCCGGAAATCCTTTCATTTTTATAATTTCTCATCATCATTATTTTACATTCAGTTGTATTGTGATTTTCTTAGTAGAAGGAATAATTATCTACTGATGCAACAAGTTGTTGCAAAATGATTTTTAAATGAATCACTGTAAGATACATTTACAGACTTACAAACTTTAGCGATTATGTTTCATCATATAATGATCAAGTACCATCCCTTCATCAGTGCCCATTCTCTACCACCAATGTTCCCTGTATTCTTCCCGCCCTCTCCATCCCATTCCCCCTCACTGCCTCTGTGGCAGGCACATTCCCTTTACTCCCTCTCCTTTTAGGTATTATGGTTTGCAATACAGTTACAAAGTGGCCATCGTGTTTGGTCCATAGTCTAATTTCAGCACACATTCTCCATCCCATGCGAGCACTCCAAGCATCATTTACCTAGTGGTCCCTTCTCTATCCCTTCTGCCTTTTCCCTCAGCATGTGAGGCCGGCTTCCAAGCTGTGCAGGGATCCTCCTGGCCTTCTATTATCCTTTGGTGTTAGTCTCCCATTGTTACTTTATATTCTGCAAATGAGGGCAGTCATTCTGTGTCTGTCCCTCTCTCTTTGACTCATTTCACTTAACATGATATTCTCCATGTTCATTCACTTATCTGCAAATTCCATAATTTTGTCTTTTCTAACAGTGACATAGTATTCCATTGTGTAGATGTACCAAAGTTTCTTTAACCAGTCATCTGTTCTCAGGCACTAAGGTTTTTTCCAGATTCTGGCTATTGTAAATACAGCTGCAATAAATATTCTCGGTAGTGTAAATGTCATTTCTACTGTAATTTTTTGTATCTCCAGGATATATTCCCAGAAGTGATATTGCTGGGTCAAATGTGAGCTGAATTTCTAGTTTTTTTGTGAATCATCCATACTGTTTTCCAAAAGGGCTGAACCAGTCGCATTCCCACCAGCAGTGAAGGAGGGTCCCTTTCTCTACACATATGCGCTAACACTGGTTGCTTTTGTTCTTTTGGATGTGTGCCAGTCTCTGTGGTGTGAGCTGATATCTCATTGTTGTTTTGATCTGCATATCCCTGATGATTAGTGATAACCAACATTTTTTCATGTGTATTTTGGCTATTAAGATTTCTTCTTTGAGAAAGTTTCTGTTCATTTAATCACCCCATTTTCTGATGAGGTTGGATGTTTTCTTGTAGAGTTCAACGAGTGCCTTGATATTAACCCCTCACCATAACGGTATTGGGTCAATATCCATTCTGTAGACTGTCTTTTTATTCTTGTCACTGTTTCTCTTGAGGTGCAGATTTTTCTTAATTAAAGATAGTCCATTTGTTTATCTCTGTTTCTACTTACTTGGTCAGTGGCATTTAGTCTTTGAAGATATCTTTAGTTTCAAGGTCATGGAGAGTTTTGCCCACCTTTTCTTCAGTGTGCTTTATGGATTCTGGTCTGATGTTGAGGTCATTAATCCATTTTGATCTGACTTTTGTGCATGGCATTAGGTATTTTTTTTTGCATGTAGCTGTCCAGTTTTGGCAGCACCACTTGTTAAAGAGGTTTTCCTTGCTCCACTTTATATTTCTTGCTCCCTTATCAATGATTAGATGATCATATATTTGAGGTTGTGTGTAAGGATGTTCAATCCTATTCTATAGATCTGAGGATCTGTCTTTGTTCCAATACGATGTGTTTTAATTATTACCACTTTGTAGTACAGTTTGAGGTTTGGGAAGGTGATGCCTCCCATCTTTCCCCCCCACAAGAATTGCTTTAGCTATTCATGGGGGTTTGTTGTTCCATATGAATTTCAGAAGCATTTGATCAATTTCTTTGAAGAATGTCATAGGTACCCTTATAGGGATCACATTGAATCCATATAATGCTTTGGGGAGTATTGCCATTTTGACAGTGTTAATTCTCCCAATACATGAGCAGGAGATGTGTTTCCATTTCCTCATGTCCTCTTTTATTTCTTGAAGTAGAATTTTATAGTTTTCTTTGTACAGGTCTTTTACCTCCTTAGTTAAGCTGATTCTGAGGTAGTTGATTTTCTGAGGCATGATTGTGAACGGAATTGCTTTTTTCGTATCACTTTCTTCTCTCATTTTTTGTGTATAGGAAAGCCATAGACTTTGGGGTATTGATTTTATAGTTACTATACACGTCTATTGTTTCTAGGAGCTTCTTGGTAGAGACTTTAAGGTTCTCTAAATATAATATGCCATCTGCAAAAGTGAGAACTTGATTTCTTCCTTTCCTATCTGGATGCACTCAATATCTTTTTATTACCTAACTGCTATGGAAAGTACTCCCAGTACTATATTGAATAGAAGTGGTGAGAGTGGGCATCTTTGTCTTGTCTCTGATCTTAGGCTTTTAGTTTTTCCCCATTGGGGATAATGCTTGCCATAGGCTTGTGGTTGATGGCTTTGACTATTTTTAGGAAAGTTCCTTCAGTTTCCATTTTTGGTGAGAGTTTTCATCATAAACAGATGCTAGATCTTGTCAAATGCTTTCTCTGGATTTATTTTTATGATAATATGGTTTTTTTTACTTTCTTTTGTTGAGATGATGGATTCTGTTGATTGACTTGTGAATGTTAAACCATCTTTGCATCCCTGGGTTGAATCCCACTCGGTTGTGGGTATATGATCTTTTTTGATGGGTTCTTAGATTTTATTTGTTGATATTTTGTTGAGGATCTGTACATCAGGGTTCATCGATGATATAGTCCTATAATTTTCTTTTTTTGTGGTGTCTCTTTGCTTTTGTTATTAGGGTGATAATGTGCCTCATAGAAACCGGGAGTCTTTTGGTTTCTTCAATTTACTAGAAAAGCTTGAAAAGAGCTGGCAATAGGTCCTCTAAATGTTTGGAAGAATTCATTAGTGAATCCACCTGGATGTGGGCATTTTTTGGGGGGAGATTTTTGATTACTGTTTCAATTTCCTTGATAGTAATAGGATAGTAATTTAAATAGTAATAATTCCAAATATTCTTGACTCAGCCTTGGGAGGTTATAAAAATCCAGGAATTTATCCATTTCTTCTAGGTTTTCTTATTTTGTGGCATACAGACTTTCAAAGTAATCTCTGATGATCTTTTGATTTCCTTTGGTTTCTGTTGTTATGTCCCCCTTTTCATTTCTGATTTGGTTTATTAGGGTTCTCTCACTTTTTTTGTGAGTCTTCCTAGTAGATTATCAATCTTGTTTATTTTCTTAAAGAATCAGCTCTTGGTTTCCTTGTTCTTTTGGATTGTTTTTTGGGTTTCCATGTCATTAATTCCTGCTCTAAGTTTTATTATGTCCTTCCTCCTGATTAGTTTGGTCTCCTTTTGTTAGTCTTTTTCTAAGATCTTGAGCTGTGAAGTCAGATTATTTATGTGGGCCCTTTCTTCCTTCATGTGAAATGCTTGCAGAGCTATAAATTTTCCCCTTAACATTGCTTTAGCTGTGTCCCACAAGTTCTGGTAGCTCATACCTTTATTCTTATTTTTTCCAGGTATCTTTTGATTTCTTCCTTGATTTCCTCCCTGATCCACTGGTTTTTCAACATTGAGTTGTTTAATTTCCAGGTGTTTGATTTGATTCTCCGTGTCTGTGTGTGATTAACTTTTATTTTCAATGTATTATGGTCTTAAAAGAGTGTTGATACAATTTCTATCTCCCTGATTCTATTTAGGTATGTTTTGTGGCCCAGCATGTGGTCTATCTTGGAAAATGTTTCATGTGAACTGTAAAAGAGTATGGGGGGGGGATGGAAAGCCCTGTGTACATCTACTAGACCTCTCTCTGCCATTTCTTCCTTCAAAGCAAGTACTTGCTTTCTTAGTTTTAATCTTTTTTTGATTTATCCATAGGTGATAAGGCAGTGTTGAAGTCTCCAACTACTATTGTTTTGCTACCAACGTCCTTCTTGAAGTTTATTAGCAGTTGTTCTAAGTATTTTGCTCGTCCCTCATTGGGTATGTATATGTTTAGGAGTGTGATTTCTTCCTGCTGTACATATCCCTTGATTATTAAAAATGGACTTCACTGTCCTGTCTAAACTTCTTCAGTTTCTTGTGATCACAGTTATTTTGGTGAGGTTGAAATAGGTTAGTGGACTATTGGTCTAATGTGTTTGGGATAGCCAGGGTGTCCTCCTCTGAATTAGGAATTGGAGAACTAGATGTGATTTCAAAATACTAGGAAAGGGGAAAATAATTGCGGCCACATGATTGGCTGCTGCCCTGGAGGCCATGACCCCGCTGCCACTGTACCTGTGGGGAAGTTGATTGCATCAGTGTCTGAGCAGGATTAAAGTCCCACTTCTGATGCAATCCTAAAACTTGCCAGGGATCTTTTCTGGCTTGGGTCCTAAGAGCCGTGGGGAGTGGGAATCTTGGTTGGGGGAGAGTGTCTTGCAGTGCCCTGGGTCAATCTCTTATTGCATGAATATTTTTTAATTGAAAATATTGCCAAAATCATTATCAAGGTTGATATGAATGGCTAAATAAAATTTCTTCAAATATATGCTAGAATTAATGAGAAAGTGAAGGAAACTGAGTGTTTAGAGACCTTGATGGGACAAAAAGCAATTTGAGCCCCTGAGCACTACCCTCTACATAGAATTACTTCATAATTTTGTCACAATTTTTCTGTACACATGTGGCTATGCTAAAATAAGTAACACAAATATTAAATGTGACTATTTGTTGTAGAATAAGGAGGTTAAGTTGTAAAAATGAATGCCTAACTTTCCTTAGGTTATTGCTCCCAGTCATTGCAAGCAAAACTTTGGTTTTGTTCAGACTTATCACTGAACTGTGGTACAAGATATACGTTTCAGTTATATCTCTTAGCTCCATGAAATAAAAACCTAAAATGAAAGTTTTATATTTTTTTCTTTCCTTGGGAGATGGTGTGAGGGCATGAGGTCAGAAGGTGCTGCAGCTATCTTGTGATCATGAGGCAGGGAGTCAACACAGTGGCCCAGAAGCCAATGCAGAGCCTTGATATCTGGATATTTAAGTAGTCTTCAAAATTTCTACTTAAAAGACTCCTGATAAGTAAAATTCTGACCTGTCATTAATTTTCAGGATACTCTTACACTTATTTTTTTAAGTTGCGATAACACATTACATAACAGTAATAATTTTAGTGGTACTTTCCTAACGTATGTTACTAAAGCAGAGCATTTTTTTCAAGTGTATATTTTTATGGAAAAAAAGCCATACTTAACCGAGTTGGAATAGAATAAATGTATACAGCTACTTTCTTTCATTGCAAATATTGCTATAAACTAGAAATTAGCTTTGGGATGATTGTAATTTACAGTTTTTTAAAATTTTATTTTATTTTATTTTGCATTTGGGTCACACCAGTGATGCTTAGGGGTTACACCTGAATCCACAGTCAGGAATTACACCTGTTGGTGCCCCAGATACTATATGGAATGCTGGGGATTCAACCCTTGTTGGCCACATGCACAGCAAATGCCATACCTACTGTACTATAGCTTTGGTCTTTGCAGTTTTAGCCTTTGGAAAGTCATTGCCAGTGAAGTTTGTACTTTTTGTCACCTGAGGCCATAATAACTGTGTTAAAGAAATACTAAATTTGGGTAATAACTAAAAATAGTTTGTTCAACCATTGAACTTTGAGATATTAGAGGAGGAAGGGAGAAAGCCCTGGAGATTTAAACAAATGACTTAGAAAATAAAATTTGGGAATATAGGGATCTATAAAATTACTCTCTAGGAGGGTATGCTCATCTGGGATCATCTGGTATTACTACTGAGTTGTGTGAAGGATCCCACTGGAGTCAGTAAGAGTCACACACAAAGATCGATGACAGGATGTTTCCCTGAAATCATAAGAATGAAGAATGTGGAAAAAGCTGAGCTACTTATTGATGAATGTTTCAGAGTGCAGAAACCTTCAGGGAGGTCAGATATTTTACTGAAATGATGTGCTTGCAGCTCAAATGTTTCTGGATAAATTAATAAGAGAGAACATCACTTGCTTTCTATTTGGAATTTTTCTTAAAGCCCTCAGACCTCTTTTAATTATTATTTCTTCCAGATGTTTGAGTTTTAATGAATGATACACTCTGAACAAATGGAGTAAGTAATTTTACTTTCACAATAATCTCAGATAGCACTGTAGCACTGTCTGTCTTCCCGTTGATCATCAATTTTCTGAGAGGCCACCAGTGAGACTTGTTGTTACTGTTTTTGACATATTGCATATGCCACAGGGAGCTTTCCAGGCTCTGCCTTGTGGGCGGGATACTCTCATAGCTTGCTGGGTTCTCTGAAAAGGACAGAGGAATCAAACCCAGGTCGGCTGCATGCCAGGCAAATGCCTTACTTGCTGTGCTATCGCTCCAGCCCCTATCTCATTTTTTTCTTTTAGATCCAGACTAAACCTGTAGGTCAGAGGTAAATTTATTGTCCTTTTGTTTCTGGAGTCAGAGATATTGATTGAACTGCACTGAGCAGCCAGTTTATCAGGCATCTTCTTGACCATTAGAATAGGTGATGAAGAGAGAAGGGTGCAACTTTTGACAGTGTCAAGTAACTAAAATTCATTTTCAAACTATTTTCTCATGAGGATTCAAGAAAATAATTAAAAATTTTCTAAGTTCTGTTATATCACGAAATTTAAGCAGATATTATAATTTATAATAAAAACATTTTCATTGACAAGATATTTGAAAGGGTGAAAGCAGTGTTAAAATTAGAAATTTTTAAAAATAGTTATGGTTAGAAGGAATTCTTTTAAGTTTTGAATTTTAATCTTTAGCTGTGGCAAATTTAATAAGTTTTTTTTATGACAGTTCTGTAATTTATAAGATCATCATTCATGAGGCTAAGTTATTGTTTGATTTATTTACCTATCTCCTGCGGGGCATATTTCATCCATTTTATTAGAATGTTATTGCTTTATAGTATTTGTTAAGTTGGCTTTAGAGATTTATGTTGTGCATTATTTTAGGGTCAAATTTATGAGATCTAAAAAATTTTTGAGAAAAAGATAATAGGATTGAAAATGATCTTGGTTGCGTATGTGAGAATTGTAAGAGGTTCTTATTTGATAAAACTGAAAACAGACACACTCTAGTTTTGTAGTCAGAACCCTCAAGAAATCTTCAGAAAGTGAGATCTTTTTCATAGGATCGTACACAAGTCAGACTTTACAAATTTATATAGTCGACTCTCTCTTATGTACTCCAGGTCATGGAGGAGCTCCTTGGAATTTCATTATCTTACTGAGGCCAACCCAAGGGTTAAAAAACAGGAAGACTCGCATCTTCTGATCCTGTTTGGAGGTTTTTAAAACTATGTTATAATGTCAATGACAAATAATATAAAATTTCCCTAATAATATGCTTAGGGTCTATCATTTTATTCCTTTTCCGGTGGTGCCATGGATGGAACACAGGAGCTCCAAATGTTAGGAATGCACTCTACCTCCTGGTCCTGGTTCATAATTTTATTTATTTATTTTTTATTTTTTTAATCAATTTTTTTAATTAAACACCATGAGGTACAGTTATAGACTTTTAAATTTTTGTGCTTGGGTTTCAGTTATACAATGATCAAGTACCCATCCCTCCACCAGTGCCCATCCTCCCCCACCACGGGTCCCAGCATCCCTCCCACCCCCCATCCACCCCCCCCCCGTCCCACCCTGCCGCTGTGGCAGGGATATTCCCCCTTGTTCTCTCTCTCTTCTTTTGGGTACTGTGTTTTGCAAGAGAGGCACTGAGTGGCAATCATGTTTGGTCTATAGCATGCTACTTTTAGCATGCTTCTCCTACCCTGAGAGGGTCCACACAACACCCTTTATTTGGTGCTCTCTTCTCTATCTGAGCTTCCTTTTCACCTAGCACATGTGGATGGCCTTCAAGTCATGGAGCAAAATTCTTGGTACTAATCTCAGCCATTCCTGGGTGTTAGTCTCCCGTTTTGTTGCTTTAGGTTCCCCAGATGAATGCAATCTTTCTGTGTCTATCCCGCTCTTTCTGACTCATTTCGCTTAACATGATACTTTCCATGTAGTACCACTTGTATGTAAATTTCATAACTTCATCTTTTCTAACAGCTACATAGTACTCCATTGTGTAAATGTACCGAAGTTTCTTTAACCAGTCATCTGTTCTCGGGCACTCAGGTTTTTTCCAGATTCTGGCTATTGTAAAGAGTGCTGCAATGAACAAACAATTGCAGATGTCACTTCGACTATACGTTTTTGCCTCTCTGGGATATATTCCCAGGAGTGCTATAGCTGGGTCAAATGGGAGATCAAATTCTAATTTTTTGAGAATCGTCCATACTCTTTTCCAAAAGGGTTGGACCAGCCTGCATTCCCACCAGCAGTGAAGGAGGGTCCCTTTCTCGCCACATTCGCGCCAGCACCTGTTGCTTTTCTTCTTGTAGATGTGGGCCAGTCTCTGTGGTGTGAAATGATATCTCATTGTTGTTTTGATCTGCATCTCTCTGATGATTAGTGATGTAGAGCATTTTCTCATGTGCCTTTTTGCCATTCAGATTTCTTCTTTGCGAAAGTTTCTGTTCGTTTCCTCGCCCCATTTTTTGATGGGGTTGGGTGATTTCTTCTTCTGTAGTTTAACCAGTACCTTGTATATCCTTGATATCAACCCCTTGTCGGATGTGTATTTGGTGAATATTCTTTCCCATTCTGTAGGCTGTCTTTGTATTTTGGTCACTGTTTCTTTTGAGGTGCAGAAGCTTCTTAGTTTAAGATAATCCCATTTGTCTATTTCTGTTTTCACTTGCTCGGCCAGTGGCGTGACATCTTTGAAGATACCATTAACTTCAATATCGTGGAGAGTTTTGCCAACTTTATCTTCAATAAACATTATGGATTCCGGTCTGATGTTGAGGTCATAAATCCATTTCGATCTTACTTTTGTGCACGGCGTTAGGCAGAGATCTGAGCCCACTTTTTTGCATGTAGCCGTCCAGTTTTGCCAGCACAATTTATTAAAGAGGCTTTCCCTGCTCCATTTCACTTTTCTTGCCCCCTTATTGAAGATTAGATGATTATATGTTTGGGAGGAGATGTCAGTATATTCAACTCTGTTCCATTGGTCTGCAACTCTGCCTTTGTTCCAGTACCATGCTGTTTTGATTATTACTGCTTTGTAGTAGAGCTTGAAGTTAGGTAGGTTGATTCCTCTCATTTTCTTTTTCCCAAGAATTGCTTTAGCTATTCGTGGGGGCTTATTGTTCCATATAAATTTCAGGAGTGTTTGCTCCATTTCTTTGAAGAATGTCATGGGTATCCTTATAGGGATTGCATTGAATTTGTACAGTGCCTTGGGAAGTATTGCCATTTTGACAATGTTGATTCTCCCCATCCATGAACAGGGGATATTTTTCCATTTTCTCGTGTCCTCTTTTATTTCCTGAAGCAGCGTTTTGTAGTTTTCTTTGTACAGATCCTTTATTTCCTTAGTTAAGGCGATTCCTAGGTACTTGATTTTCTGGGGCACAATTGTGAATGGAATTGTTTTCTTCATGTCACTTTCTTCTCTTTCACTATTTGCATATAGGAAAGCCATGGATTTTTGGGTATTGATTTTATAGCCTGCCACTTTACTATACAAGTCTATTGTTTCTAGGAGTTTCTTGGTAGAGGTTTTAGATTTCTATAAGTATAGTATCATATCATGTGCGAATAGTAAGAGCTTGATTTCTTCCTTTCCTACCTGGATGCCCTTAATATCTTTTCTTGCCTGATCGCTATTGCAAGTACTTCCAGTACTATATTGAACAGCAGTGGAGAGAGTGGGCATCCTTGTCTCGTCCCTGACCTTAGGGGGAAGGCTCTCAGTTTTTCCCCATTGAGGATGATGTTTGCTGTAGGTTTGTGGTAGATGGCTTTAACTATATTGAGGAAAGTCCCCTCTTTTGGCAAGGGTTTTCATCATGAATGGGTGCTGGATCTTGTCAAATGCTTTCTCTGCATCTATTTATATGATCATATGATTTTTATCTTTTCTTTTGTTGATATGATGGATTATGTTGATTGATTTCCGAATGTTGAACCATCCTTACATCCCTGGGATGAATCCTACTTGGTCATGATGTATGATCTTTTTGATGAGTTTTTGAATTCTATTGGCTAGTATTTTGTTGAGAATCTTCGCATCCGTGTTCATCAGGGATATTGGCCTGTAGTTTTGTTTTCTTGTGGTGTCTTTGTCTCCTTTTGGTATTAGAGAGATATGGGCTACATAGAAACTGTTTGGGAGAGTTTCCGTTTTTTCAATTTCCTGGAAAAGCTTGAGAAGAACTGGCAATAGGTCCGCTTTAAATGTTTGGAAAAATTCGCTAGTAAATCCATCTGGACCTGGGCTTTTGTTTTTGGGAAGACTTTTGATTACAGTTTCAATTTCCTTGATGTTAATAGGTCTATTCAGGTACTCTATATCTTCTTGATTCAGCTTTGGGAGATGATAGGAATCCAGGAATTTATCGATTTCTTCTAGGTTCTCTTGTTTCGTGGCATACAGACTTTCAAAGTAGTCTCTGATGATCTCTTGAATTTCTTTAGTTTCTGTTGTGATATCCCCATTCTTATTTCTGATTCGATTTATTAAGGCTCTCTCTCTCTGTTTCTTTGTGAGTGTTGCTAGTGGTTTATCTATCTTATTTATTTTCTCGAAGAACCAGCTCTTGGTTTCATTGATCTTTCGGATTGTTTCTTTGTTTTCCATGTCGTTGATTTCTGCTCTAAGTTTTATGATCTCTTTCCTTCTGCCTGATTTAGGCTCTTTCTGTTGATTCTTTTCTAAGGTCTTGAGCTGTGAGGTCAAGTTGTTTATGTGCATCATTTCTACAGTCCTAAGATATGCTTGCAGAGCTATAAAATTTCCCCTTAATACAGCTTTCGCTGCATCCCGTAAGTTCTGGTAGTTTGTGTCTTCATTCTCATTTGTTTCCAGGTATCCTTTGATTTCGTCCTTGACTTCGTTCTTGACCCACTCATTGTTCAGCATCGAGTTGTTTAATTTCCAGGTGTTTGATTTTGTTCTCCGTGTCAGTGTGTGATTCACTTCTATCCTCAGTGCATCATGGTCTGAAAAGATGGCTGATACTCTTTCTATCTTCCTGATTCTGTTGAGGTATGTTTTGTGTCCTAGGACATGGTCTATTTTGGAAAATGTTCCGTGCACACTGGAGAAGAATGTGTATTCTTTCTTTTGGGGGTGTAAAGCCCTGTATAGGTCTATAAGCCCTTTCTCTTCTATTTCTTCTTTCAAAGCCAATAATTCCTTGCTGGGTTTTGTTCTTGTTGATCTATCCAGAGTTGATAAGGCAATGTTGAAGTCTCCAAGTACTATTGTGTTGGTAGCGATGTCCTCCTTAAAATCTGTTAGCAGTTGTTTTAGATATTTAGCTGTTCCCTCATTAGGTGCGTATACATTTAAGAGTGTGATTTCTTCCTGCTGTACGTATCCCTTGATGAAGAGAAAATAGCCTTCACTGTCCCTTTTAATCTTTTTCAATGTGAAATTAATGTTGTCGGATACTAGTATGGCCACCCCAGCTTTTTTGAAGGAGCTGTTTGCTTGCAGGATTGTTTTCCATCCTTTGACTTTGAGTCTGTGTTTGTTCTGGCTGTTGAGATGAGTTTCTTGTAGGCAGCAGAATGTTGGGTTCTGTCTCTGTATCCATTTTGCCACTCTGTGTCTCTTAAATGGTGAATTTAGACCATTGACATTGAGAGAGAGTATGGTTATGGGGTTTTGTGTCATTTTCTGTGCGGGTGTGTTGTGGTTGTAGGGTTTGTCTTGTCTTATAGTAGCCCCTTTCGCCCTTGCTTTAGGTTTGGTTTTGAGTCTATGAAGTTCCTGAGCTGCTGTTTATCTAGAAAATAGTGTACTGTTCCTTCGATTTTGAGGGAGAGTTTAGCCGGATAGAGTATTCTTGGTGAAGCATTCATTTCAGTGAGTTTTTTGACTATATCTCGCCACTGCCTTCGGGCTTGCAGGGTTTTCTCTGATAGGTCTGCTGTGAATCTAACGGGTGCTCCTTTGTATGTGATTTCCTTCTTTGCCCTTGCTGCTTGCAGTATTGTGTCTCTATCGGCAGCATCTATCATTCTAACTATGATATGTCTTGGAGTGTTTTTGTTGGGGTCTCTTTTAGCTGACATCCTTCGGGCTTCTTGAACCTGAATGGCTGCATTGTGGAGATCTGGGAATTTTTCAGCAATGATTTGTTTGACGGTGTTTTTTTCGTTGGGATTGTTTCCCTGAGCTTCAGGTAGTCCCATGATTCTAATGTTGTTCCTCTTGCAATCATCTGCTAGGACTCTGATTCTCTGAAAAGCTATTTTGAGGTCTCTTGCCACTGTTTGTTATTGCATGTTGGCTTGGCGCAGCTGATCTTCCAGCTCACTGCTTCTCTCTTCAGCTGCAGTCATTCTATTTTTAAGAGAAGAAACTGAGTTTCTCATTTCATCTAGGAGTCTTTTAATCGTGACATTTCTGCTCTCATTTCTTTGCGTAATTTGTCGATTTTTTCTGCGGTGTTACTGGCTGTCTGTCTGACTGTTTCATTGAGTTGATTGAACATCTTGATGACTTCGTATCTGAATTTTGTGTCAGAGAGGTCCCTTAGGTGAGCTGTATCGACAGAATATTCTGGATTGTTTTTGTTGTCTTCCACTTGTGGAGGGGATTTTCTTTGTTTCTTCATATTGCTGAGTAGGTTGGGGACTAAGTTCCTTGGGAGCTAGGTTCCTTAGAATGGGTAAACAACCTGCGGTTGCGTTAGCGGCCGCAGGCCGGAAAATAGGCCACGCCCACTGTGGTTCATAATTTTATAATTATCTAAACTCTTACTTTCCAATGATATTTTCCAGGTAACTAGTTCAACTAAATTAACATCAGTATGAAAAATTTGTATTCATTATCTTTTTTTTTATCTTAGAACAGTCTCTTTAAAATTTCAAGTTTATTTCTGGTTTCAGTATTTTGGGATTCAGTAAATTATCATACAATCTACTTATACTTTTTGTAATATAGCTTCTCTGGCTTCAGTGGGCTCACCATAAAATGAGAATGTTACTGTAATTGATCTCTAAGGTCTAGCCCTAGAATTCTATTAATCTGTATACAACTTCTACTTATTCTTCAGAGGAACTCTTCTTGGTATTTTATTGTGTTTCTCTCATTAGAGAATAAAGACTTTGTGTATGTAAAAGAATTTTAGGCATGAGTGGTTAGAAACACATTTTGGCAAAGTGGCCTCTTTATCCCAGAACTAAATTGGGTTTTAGAGGGACCCTGAAGGTAAAACTTCAATTGTCTTTTAGAATACCCCAGAGTTCGGATTAGAAGTAAGACCCTGGGCTTTTTTATGACCTTCAAGTCTTTTTAAATGCAAATCTCTCTTTTTGATTTTCAAGTGTCAGTGATGCTGAGCTATTCCAAATTCTACCTTCTTTCACAATACCACTTGTCTTTACTTAATGAATTCACCCTGGTTTCCTACTTTAAAATCCCTAGAACCTCAGGTTCTTAGTTTCTAGAGTTCCTTGATATATTAGTGGTGGTCTGTTTATTAAGTACTCATAGATTTTTCAGGTTATCAGAGGGGTCTGGAGAAACTATGATATGATAAAACATATATAATATCAATAGTAGGGTGTGAGTTGATAGAAGTGCAGGTTTTTCCTAAAGTGATAGTGGCAGTTTGAGGACAATTATACTGGTGATAATGGTGAGAGAAACTAAATAGTAAGTGCTATGGAGAGAAATTGAAAACCTGTGCTTCTAATAGAAATACCATTATTGGGGAAAACTCAAAATTAAGTTTGGTAATAAAAATACTTAAAAATTAATATTTACTTACTAACTTTGAGGCCCAATTTAATTTAGATTTATTTGTTGAGCAGCAAAGTAACAATTAGGCACAAAATTTAGTATATTACTTGAATTCTAGTACAAGTTATTTGCTTCAATATTCATCTTTACACATATCTTCTCAGTGTTCATATAGTCAAGATCCCATGCTCATTAATGGGGTTATAGTTTCATATCCTTAAAAATTAGATAAACTCAACCAATGTAATTTTGATCCCAAAGGATTTGTGTAAAAGCTAATGAATGTTCCACTAGGAATTGTCAAGTATATAAGACAGACTTTGAGAAGCACTTAGTAATAGAGGGGCTTAAACACACCTTAATTCTCTGAATACATAAAGCAAAATAATGTTTCTTGTTTATTTCTACACACCTGGGCTGGAGTGATAGCGCAGCAGGTAGGGCGTTTGCCTTGCATGCACTTGACCCAGATTCGATTCCTCTGTCCCTCTCGGAGAGCCCAGCAAGCTACCGAGAGTATCCCGCCTGCATGGCAGAGCCTGGCAAGCTCCTCATGGCCTATTCAATATGCCAAAAACAGTAACAACAAGTCTCACAATGGAGATATTACTGGTGCCCGCTTGAGCAACTCATGAACAATGGGAGGACAGTGCTACAGACAGCGCTATTGTGTTTCTACATGCCTATTGCAATAGCAGTGCAAAGAAGTCTGGGGAGACAGCTCAAAGAGAGAGTGCACGCACTTTGTAGCTTCCCTACTTCAGTTCCTAGTACCACATGGTCCCCAAACACTGCCAGGAATGACTGAAGTGTAGCCTCCTGCACACCACTAGATATACCCCCCAAACAAACAAGCAAAAAAGAATAAAGAAAAGAGAGACATTTAAAAAGATTAAGGCACTGGCCTTGCATACAGCCAACTTAGTTTTGATGCATGGAACACTATATAGTTCCCCAAGGACCATCAAGAGTTATCTTTGAGCACAGATTCAGGAGTAAGCCCTGAGCACCACTGGGTGTAGGTCAAAAATCAAAAGAAAAAATAGGAGAGAGAAACAAATTTAATATCTTAAAATAATTATGTACCTGTACTTATAAAGCAAAAAAAAATCAGAAACATTTTAATGTAAACTTTTATAATTTTTCAATTTACATATGTGCATGTATACCTTGGGAGGGGTAATATTTCTCCCAACAGTCTATTACTTTATTTTTAGTTTAAAATATTGACGCTTCAGGGTTTAATACATTCATTAAAAAAATGAGAATAGCATGATAAGTGACTTAGGCTTACTACTACCAATGCTATAAATCTTTGTAGATTTTCACTTGGTTTTAGGGTAAGAAGTCTAGTACATAAATATAAATATTTTAATGCAGTATTTCATAGCAAGAAAATTTTTAAAAATATCCTAATTTATATAATATTATGCACTATGATTTTAATGACTTTATAATATTTAATTTTACTATATTATGTTTTTACTTTTTTAAGCATTAGGGATATATTTCTGCTTCCCATTATAGTATTTAAAGCTTATTTTTGTCTTTATAAATAAATTCTAACACGAATGTTTGATGATCTGTGGATAATAAATTCTAAAACTGCCTAGTATATAGACCAAAAGATTGCCAAAATTTGTATTTTGATAGACATATAAAAACTATCTTTGGAAATGATTAAAGGCCCAGTGATAGAACATATGCTTTGCACATGTAAAGCTCTGGGTTTAATCCTAGGCACCACACACACACACACACACACACACACACACACACCCCTCTAGAAATGTATCATTTATAATCGTTTATACTTCTAAATATAAGTGAATCAAGGTTGACATAATAGCACGTGATTTTTTTTCTCTTTGGGTCACACCCAGCAATGCACAGGGTTTACTCCTGGCTCTGCACTCAGGAATTACTGCTGGCCGTGCTTGGGGGACCATAGAATAGAACCCCAGTTGTCCCTGAGCAAAGCAAATGCCCTGCCCACTGTGCTATTGCTTCAGCCCCACCACATAATTTTAACATAGGTGTTTGTTCACTATTTTTATATATTTATCACCTGCATTCCTTTGTACCTCTTGTGAATTTTCACTACCCCATTATTTCCTTTATATATTTTTATAAGTATTGCAAATATATTTTTTCTGTATTTGTTAACACACTACTAGTGTGTGATCCTAATCTTAGTTTTTCTTCTTTAATGTAGCATAATCAAATTTATCTCTTTCATTAATGTGTTCTGGATCTGAAAACATTTGCTGAGTCAACACAGTTGTGACTTTTTATTGGGGTGACCTTTCTCAACTTCTTGCTCTTCTATTTTTACCTTCTTACCTGTCTGGAGGATTAATTAAGTAGTAGCATCTTTGTCTAAATTTCTCAAGCTATGTCAAGCTCTAGTAACAACTCCCTGCAGGTCAAAGTCTCAGGAATGTCTTTTAAACTTTGACAGTTGTTCAAATAGTGTGACCTATTTTCTAGTGCTGAAAACCACTGCCTGGATGCTCATCTGTACTGATGGTAGTGAGCCCAGTTCTATGATCTCTCCGTCATCAGCTCTGGTCTGCAGAGGAGGCCAACATGGATCTTCTTTGTAAAGGTAAAGGTAAAGGTAAAGGCCCTCCCGTTGATCGTCGATTTACTCGAGCGGGCCCAGTAACGTCTCCATTGGAGACTTTGTTGTTACTGTGTTTGGCATATCGAATACTCTCAGTAGCTTGCCGGGCTCTCTGAGAGGGGCGGAGGAATCGAACTTAGGTCGGCCATGTTGGCCGCTTGTAAGGCGAACGCCCTACCGCTGTGCTATCGCTCCAGCCTGTGGAGATTTGCCAGGCATTCCTCATGACCTTGCTAAATATTTTGTCATGCATGTCTTATTTCTCATGGGACATTTTACTCAGCATACTGCTCTTAACACCTTGATTCTTGCCTTTATTACCTGTTTCTATCACGAAAGTTACCAGGAATTCCTGATGAGGAGATCCTTCTAATAATCTGGAGCTTCCCTCCCTTCCTTTTCCTTTCCCTTAGTAAAGTCTTTTCTAAATTTTGAGGGGAAAAAAGAAGAAGAAAAGAAAACTAAACACGACCATCTCATTCTGTATGAACTATCACTTTCCCCATATTTCCAGGAGTTACTCTGGCAGCACCTGGATTTACTCCCTGAAATTGCTGACAGGCTGTTAAATTGTATGCTCTAAGAAGGTTCCCTAAATCAATAAATTCTTAAATATCCAATGTTGTATTCTGACTCCCTGATTCAAGTCATTCTAAATAAAATACCAGACACATTCTGTAAGTTTTTATTTGGTGTAACTATTAACAGAATTTTTTCCTGCCTGCACAGCAGAGCCTGGCAAGCTACCCATGACGTGACGTATTCAATATGCCAAAACCAGTAACAATGATGGGCCTCATTCCCCCAACCCTGAAAGAGCCCACAGTATGGCAGAGTTGGGAAGGATGAGAAAAGAAAGGCTGCTAAAATCTCAGGGCTAGGGGTTATGGTGCCACCAGCAGGTCCATCTCTACCTGTGAGGCGAGTGCATCAGCAGCCTGATGGCACCTTCAGACTTCCAGATACCCCAAAATTGCTGCTGTGCCTTTGGCCAGACCCCAAAAACTTGGGGCAAAGGTTACCAGGAAGGTAAACGGCCAAAAGTTAGGTATGTGGGAAACACACTCACAAACCACATCTGGCTCAGCTATATAATTGGAGGCATGGCCTCTCTGGTTCCTGTTCAAACTGCTTAATGGCCATGATCCCAGAGACTCAGAAACAAATCTTGAAACCCAGCGGCTTTTGGTAGAAATGCGTCCGGTCCTTGCAGTAGGTTACCGGTGCTGGGCCACTCCAGGTGGGAATAGGTTTCGTGCCTTGGCCTGTTCCTCCAGGCGGCCCAGTGGCCGCCATCCTTCAGAGGCCACTGGACAGTCAGGTTTGGGCCCCCAGTGATGAGACACACAGGGCCTCACGGGATGGGGGTGGAGCCGGTCCTATCCTCCCCACCCCAATGTGACCCCAAGTCATTGCCCAAGAACGGCCTTTCTGGCTCTTGATCAAGCTGCGTAATGGCCATGATCCCAGAGATTCAGAAACAAATCTCGAAACCCAGCGGCTTTTGGCAGAAATGCGTCCAGACCCCGCAGTAGGTTATTGTCACCAGGCCACCCCAGGGGTGAAAGGGTGTTGTCCCTCCGCCTGGTCTCCCTTGGCGGCTCGGTGACCATCATCCTCCAGAGGCAATCCGACAGTCAGGTCTGGGCCCTCAGAGACGAAACTTGTTGGGCCTCACAGGATGGGGATGGAACCGGTCCTGGTCTTCCCTTCCCAACAAGACCCCAAGTCATTGCTCACGAATGGCCTTTCTGGCTCCTGATTAATCTGCTCAACGGCCATGATCCCAGAGACTCAGGAGCAAATCTCAAAACCCAGTGGCTTTTGGCAGAAATCCCTCTAGATTTAAGTGTTAAAATTTCGGAATTTCAAAATCACGTGGCCCTACTGCAGCCACGCAAATCATATGTTATTCACAACCAGCAATAGAACACAAATTGTCTACTGTTGTCTTTTCAGCAGATCAAAGTGTTGGGGTAAAATCTCAAATAATAATGATGGGTCTTGGTGTCAAAATATTGAATGTAATCTAAGTAAAGAGAGAGTAATGTGGAAATCATTTGCTCCAGAGGTAGGGGGAGGGTGTGGGATGGTGGTATACTGGGGTTTTTGGTGGTGGAGAATGGGCACTGTTGAAGGTCCAGGCGTTTCATTGTATGTGACCGAGACTTAGACCTGAAAGCTTTGTAACTGCTCTCACGGTGATTCAATAAATAAAATTATAAAAAATGATTAAAAAAAAAAGTAAGGTGGAGTTCATGCACAATTCAATCAGCTAATCAGTAGCTAAATAAGTAGCAGTACTCCTACATTAAAAAAATTAAAAATATAAAAAAATTAAATCTCAGGGCTGGGACGAATGGAGACATTACTGGAGCTTGAGTAAGCTGACGAACAATGGGATGACAGTGCTACAGTGCTCTAAACTTGGGTCTATATTGTCTTTCTTCTTTGTTTGGCTGGCTTGATCCTATGCAGATTATGCCAGGATTTAATCTTAGCCGATTGGCAATGAATAACTTCAAGAAGGGCATTTGTTACTTTATTTGGGGGAAGTCTCTGCCATATATTCTGGCACATGTACATACTATACAGGGTCTCATGGTTTTCTACACAGGGTCTTGACCTTAGATTAATAGACATTCCTTGACTAAGTATTAATCCTCTGTGTTGCTCTGTGAATTTAGCTTTTAGAGCTTCAATTTGCTGTTCAACAAAACTTCTCTTTCACCATAGAGAATATAAAATAGTCCAATGTAACTCACCCTTAGACTTTAACAGGTTGTAAGTGCCATATTCCTTATTAGTTAGACAATGTGTCATTGGCAGGCCAACTTTTTATAGGTAGTATTGTCTTTGCAGGGTTGTTTCCTTTTCACTACAAATTCCTTCCTGGATGACCATTGCTTCACGTTTTTCTGGACTCTCTTGCTCTAGGGACTCTTCAGGCCTAATCTTACTCTTCTTACTTCTTCTATAACAACATTTTAGTCTGCTGAGCAATGAGTGAGCTTGTTTCCGACCTCATATCATCTTTCTATCTCTTCCTTGAATTACAAATTGCCCTGTTTGAATTAGTTCAGTCCCTCGAGATTTAGACCCCAAGACAGAGTTAGACATTTGTATTAGTTTCCTACGACTGCTCCAATGTGTTATCATAAATTTAGAAGTTTCAAGTAACATATATTCATTTCCACTAGGCTTTGAAGGTCAGCGATTCTGAAATCAATTTCAGTGGCACATATTTATATTGTTAAGGGCACAGCCTTAAGCTCTCCAGAGGTTTTTAGGGAAAATCAGTTTTTAACTTCTTCCAATTCCTGCTCATGTGGTGACTCCTGGCATAACTTTGTGTTAACAGTATCTAGAAATCTCTCTCTTGCTTTCCCTCATTTGATTTCTTTCCTCCCCATATTCTTCCTCCTCTGTGTTTATATAAAATCTTCCTCGGACTTGTTCTCTTATAGGGGCAAGTGTGATAATATTGAGGGTCTACAAAGGTGATAGAGTAAAATCTCATCTCAAAGTTCTCATCATAGCTGCAAATGTCCTTTTATGTAATAAGATATATGTACATATTTTAAGGATTATGACTTGGTATCTTGTGGGAATTGTTCTACTATAGCTTTCTTCAATAGTCAGGACATTTATTAGTCTTCAATAGTCAGAATATTTACTGGGGAAAATACTTGTAAAGAAAAAGAAAAGGGAACAAGAAAGGTAGGGAAAGTTATTAGTACACTGTAACATTCTGGAAAAGAGTGAGAATACAGGGACAATTTGTATAAGAAGATTTATAGTACAATGCAACTCCAGGAAAGTTTTTCCTGGCTGCTGGGGAGTCTCTGACACAAAGTACTAAGTTAAAACAGCCCTCTGTCAGCAGAAATGGGCCCCTATCAGTTCACTGTGCAAAGTCAGCAGTTTAACAGCCCATGGGAAGTACATCTCAGATAGGAATCTAGTAGTAGATCCAGATGAGAAATCACTTGTGCCACCAGTCTGTTATGCTCCCTAAAGCAGGAGAGTTAGGAGATGTATTTTAATTTTATTCATTGATTCCCTCTCTCTCAGATCTTGTCATTAGTTTTAGCTAGACAACTGGTTAACCATTAGCCAAGAATTGGTTTATATTTATATCTGTCTAGCTCTTCTTTCACAGACGTAGAGCAGAGAGCATTGTCTGAAGTTCTGCTTACTGGGAGGATTTTCCTTTACTACTATCTTTCAGGAACATGTCCAAATGGGGCCGTAATAAGCAGTGATCTACGCCTGCTGGTAACAGAATACTGTGCAGACTTCTCCCTAACAGAGGAATGTGTTTTCTCTTCCTCTATCAACTCATTATTGGAAATTTCTCAGGAGTCCAAAGGTCAAGCTTCAAGGCAGCAAGGGTCAGACTCATGGGGTCTGATTTACTGACTCACATGGTTTGCAAGCTGAGTTTGCTCTTAAGAGCGCCATTTCATTTCAAATGAATTCTGCCTTAACGTTCTCAACTTTTTAATGTGGCACAGGAAATTAGCTCCTATTCATGATGGGCAGCCCTGGTCACATAGCCACATGGTATCTTATGTCTATGCAAGAACTAGTTCTAGTCTCAAATATACTTTCCAAGTTCATATTTATTGAAACTGAGAACATTGTCCTTGGGTCCAAATATTATCATTTCTGTTGTGATTCTTATATTTGCTTTTTGCCTTTCAAGGGTATTTCAAACACAAGTGAATCTGGCTGGCCATTAACACCACAGCTGGTGCCCAACATTGATTCTTCTTTTACTCTGAAATCAACTAAAAACTAGTAGCTTAGCATATTATAGTGTAAATGTGTTGGGACAGCATAATCATATATAGCATATGTTCTTTTATAAATCTAAAAAGATCTAACCAAGCACTTAGTCTCTTTCCTCATGAAAATACCAAGTGTTTTCACCCTATGTTTTCAATACCTTGCTTTCACTCCAGAGAGGTTATCCTGACATGCCATTGACTGCAACTCCTTCAGACCTTTTTGTGACAGATCTCTGCTCTTTTTGTTTGTTTATGTTTATTGTATTTATTTTGTATTTTTTGCCATATTCAATGCTCAGGTATTACTCTTGTCTCTTTGCTCAAAGATCACACTTTGGTGTGTGGCAACAGGCACCAGAGCAGGTAAGATCTGTCCCTACATAGTAGATAAGACCTGTCCCTGCATAACAACCCAGCAGGGAGTGTCTGGGCGCATTTTACAGGCACAAGTTATCTGGCCTTGAGTCTCACTCAAACCTACCCCCACCCCCAAGAATTGTCCCCTACTCTTAGTGAGTCATTCCTAACTGCAGCATCTATCCCTAATTGGGGTTGGGCTTGGCAAGCAGAGTTGGAAAGGTGATAGGTCAGTAATGCTAGACTTTATGTGATTGGACCATCCTCTGAAGCTGAGACCCTCTATAAAATTTGTGTGTATTTGTAAATAAAGTCAATGGACATTGGCTGTCTTCCGGAGTGGTTTTTCCAAGTGCCCTTCATCCTTTGCCCCATGTCTTCCCAGATCTGGTGTTGAATGTGTCCCGGCCTGTTGGGAAAAAAATGTTCTCCAAACAGTTGTGCCAGGGGTGCTATATTTGGTGCTAGGGATTTGAACATAGGGTAAGGCACATGCAAACTAAATGCCTTAATTTTGTACTTTTTCTATGACCCAGGTACGGTTCATGTCACCTGTCTTACCCAGGTAGAGTTCATATCACCTGTTTTTGGCATACATGTACCTTTCAAAAACATCTACTTTTCCTACTTCTTATTCTTTAGGTTGAATTAACAAATTTACACCAATGTAATGGACCAATACAATACATTGTGGTAGAAAATATAGAATCAAGATCTTTAGGATACAGACTAAAATTCTAGAGGGACAAAATGTTTAAGTAAAAGAACAAAGGTAAATCACCTCCATTTTTTTCTATAACCTGGAATAGCCAGTAAAATATTTGCTGGGTATGTGACTGTAAAAAGATACCAAAGGCTGTGATGATTTGCTCCAGTGATAAGATTAAATGGGAAATAATAGTTGTATTAGATGTTGCAATCTGATTAATTTTGTGACAATAAAAAGATGTATTCCTTGACATACGTCTGGGATTTGCACTAGACAGTAGCTGCATAAAAAGAGGATACATCTTTATTAGTGGCACTAATCTCTGTAGCAGTCTAAGACGAAGTAAGGAAGGAAAAGAGCTTCTTACTATAATAGATCTTATACTGTGGATTATAAAACTAATATGCAGTCCTCAATTCTTGGAAATAACCACAAAATGGCTCCGCAGTCAGTCCAACTAGATCAACTGTGTGTTCCCTGCAAAACAAAATTCTATCTATCACTTACCTCAACCAATCTGTTAGGTTCTGCAAATTAACAGAGTTAGGCAATATGTTTTAATTTTAAAAGTCCCTCTGGAAATGCCTGACCATGTTGAAATTTTAGATCTCTGGGGATAGAAATTATTTTAATTATTATGATCTTTTAAGCTTTTTTTTTCTGGCATGCCACCCTGGTATATGGTCAAATGTCTCTCTAGAGAATGTTTCGAGGAAGAATTTTAGTAAACAACCTGCTTCCATGGGAAAATTTGTCAAAATACTAATGGTACTTTAACTGAATTCTATGCCTTCATTCATTTTCAAAAACATTTTCACTAATATCCTTTTTCTGTTTCAGAATCCATCCAAGACTATTAGATTGCATTTAGACATAAAGTCAATTTTAAAAGTTAAAACCACAGAGAGGGTGGGAGCAATAGGACAAAAGGTAGAGCATTTGGCTTGCCTGCAACCCACCTGGCTTCTCATATCTCCACATACCACCATTGGGACTACTCATGAGCACAGATAACCCCTGAGAATCACTGAATGTGGCCTTCAAAACAAACCAAACCAAACCAATAAACCAACCAACCAACCAACCAAACAAAGCACAGATTCAAAACCCTCCCAAAAGTACAGGCAACAGTTTGAAGCCTTGCATATATATTTCAGGCACACACATTTTCATCTTAACTTCTCTAAGTACTAGTCCTAATTTGTTTTGTTTTGAAATATTGGCAAAGTAAAGCTGCTACTGTGAGAATTTGATTTGACATTTTGTTTGTTTTGGTGTCACACTCAGTGATGCTCAGGGTTTACTCTCGGCTTTGACTCGGGAATTACTTCTGGAAATGTTCAGGAGACAATATATGATGCCAGGGATGGAATATGGGTTAGCCACATGCAAGGCAAGAACCCTGCCTGCTGTACTATCACACCAGCCCCCATGTGATTTGACAATTTTTGGGGATGTAGTTGTGTGTAGGCTATAAGATCTAAAGTTATGATCCATAGTGATGATGATATTTCCTTTGGTGTAGAGCCTTACTATTAGGTACATAGTTAGCCTCACACATGCAAAAACATTTTCTGTTGGTTGCTCTGACTCCATGGAATTCTATGAAAATGGAGAAGAATCACTGTCAATGCATTGTTCATTGATTTAATCAAGCGGGCCCCAGTAACGTCTCCATTCGTCCCAGCCCTGAGATTTTAGCAGCTTCTTCTTACTCATCCTTCCCAATGGTGCCATATTGGAGGCTCTTTCAGGGTCTGGGGAATGAGACTCGTTATTTTTACTTTTTTTTTGGCATATCTAATATACCACGGGGAGTTTGCCAGACTGTGCTGTGCAGATGGGATACGCTCGGTAGTTTCCTGGGGTCTCCAAGAGAGAGAGAATGTATATAAGAGAATACAAGCATGTTAAAACCAAACACATGTGTGTCAAGCTACTGGAAAATTGGGGATCTGTGTGGAGGAGGCCCAGTCCCGATCTGAGCAGGCTTGGAGATCTCAGCCCTGCGTCCTGCATACCTGGGTTCCTCTGCTAGGAACGTGCATGGGGCTTGTCTGAGCGTGTGGAGAGTGGCCTTGAGGATGGCTGTGACTGCAGAAATAAAATATAAAGCCAGTAGTGTCATGTATATTTGTGTCTTCTGATGCTTAAGGATTTTTCACTGACATAGAAAATAACCATCAGAGAGTTGTGTCATGTTAAATTCTCAAGACAGGTAGTAAACCATTTAACACTCTGGACAGCTGGACTCTAAGCTGGTTTTCTGGGTTGCTGAAACACTGTCTGCCCACTCAATAGAACTGAAAGATTGTTGAGTATTTGACTAAGTGTTTAAGAGATGTTCTAGTATTATGTGAGGGACTTTAGTTACTAAAAAGGCAAATTTAATTTCAGAGACCAGTAAGAAGATGAATAAAAATTGTCATAAAGAAAAAGACTAATTTATTAGCAATGCCTTATTTTATTAATGCTGAGACTCTTATGCTCTCCATAGTAGGGCTAAAACTTTCAAATATTTAATATCCTCACCAAGTTAGTTCACAGGAGCTTGAGGAATGAATTTAGTAGTGCTTTAGTATTTAGTCAAACATTCCAATCTACAAAGTTTAGTGGAATTTAGGAACACATCTCAACTTCTATCGCTTCAAGTTCAAATCTTCAATGCTTTTAGAGTTTTTTCCTTTTATAGTCACTAGAAATTCAAAGCACTATATTGTTTTACCTTTTCTTCTTTACCTTGTTTAACCTTTAGTAATCACAGGTTTCCTTTCTCAGCAGCCTCATAGGAAAAATTATTTATTTTCAGTGGTTTCTGTTTTAGATAGGATTGCTATTAAAGGAGATAGTTGCATTTTGTTTTTATTTTATCTTTTTGTTTTGTTTTGGGGCCATACCAGTACTTCTCAGGGCTTAATCCTGGCTCTGTTCTCAAGGATAACTGTGGGAAGTATTGGGGGTGGGGACCATGTGTAGTGCAAGGAGCAAATGATCTAGCACATCAGTCTCATGCAAGGGAAGATCCTTCTTTGCTGTACTACTTTGATGGACCCTATTTCATCTTCTTTAAAATTTATTTTTCATTAAGGTTTTAATGGTTCACTAGAGTATAACTGCTTATATGTTTTAGGAATATAGTATGATCATGTAACGCCACTATCTAGGTACCACTCTCTCTCTCCACTACACTCCACGGTGCTACTTAGCCCACTTCCTTCCATCCCTACCTTGGTAACCACAGCTCTGTGGTTACATTTTTGATTATTCAACTAAAATTTGTAGAAACATCAGTGAGGTTCAAACATAAAATAATAAGATATATTACAGAAACTTACTCAGTATATTCCTCCGCCCCTCTTGGAGAGCCCGGCAAGCTACCGAGAGTATTCGATATGCCAAACACAGTAACAACAAAGTCTCCAATGGAGATGTTACTGGGCCCGCTCGAGCAAATCGACGATCAACGGGAGGGCCTTTACCTTTACATTTTTGATTATTCAACTAAAATTTGTAGAAACATCAGTGAGGTTCAAACATAAAATAATAAGATATATTACAGAAACTTACTCAGTATATTCCTCCGCCCCTCTCGGAGAGCCCGGCAAGGCTTGGTAGAGAGTATCTCACCTGCACGGCAGAGCCTGGCAAGCTACCTGTGATGTATTCAATATGCCAAACACAGTAACACAGTGTCCTCCCATTGTTCATCGATTTGCTCGAGCAGGCCCAGTAACATCTCCATTGGAGACTTTGTTGTTACTGTGTTTGGCATATCGAATACATCACGGGTAGCTTGCCAGGCTCTGCCGTGCGAGCGAGATACTCTCAGTAGCTTGCTGGGCTCTCCAAGAGGGGCGGAGGAATCGAACTCGGGTTGGCCATGTTGGCTGCGTGTAAGGCAAACACCCTACCACTGTGCTATGCAAATATCTACTTTTCTACACTTCCCTATATATTAGCAGGATATAAGTTGGCACGTTTTTATGATTTAGTAACAGAAGGCAGGAAGGAATGAGATGAGGAGGAGTATAAGATTTTCTTTTGTTTTACTTGATACATGATTTTTCATTCTTTAGGTATGCCAACTTTCTTTATTTTTTCGTACTTCCTATTGCAACTTAGTGCACTGACTTGTTTTTTTTTCTTCTGGTGAATTGGTACATTTTTAATTCTCTTTTTATTGTAGCACTGTAGCACTGTCCTCCCATTGTTCATCTATTTGCTCGAGCGGACACCAGTAACATCTCACAGCAAATTGTGAGACTTGTTGTTACTGTTTTTTGGCATATTGAATATGTCACTAGGCGCTTGCCAGGCTTTGCCATGTGGGAGAGATACTCTTGGTAGCTTACCAGGTTCTCCAAGAGGAACAGAGGTATCAAACCCGGGTCAGCCATGTTGGCCACATGCATATTTGTGATTATTTTTAACTTTCAAACCATATTTAAAGGTTTGTCTATTAATCAATGTAAAACAATGAGAGAATTCTTATGCATAGCTGAATTTCAAACCTAATTAGTTTTTTTCCCCAGCATTTTTGTTCTTAATTGTTAACATCTTAAGTTTTTACAAAGATGGTTTGGTCATCATTACATATAACATTTAAGTTTTATTTCCCAGGTGTTTTTTTTGTTGTTATTTTTTGTTTTGTTTTGGGGGCCACATCTGCAAGTGCTCAAGGCATATATCTGCCTTCATGATCAGGGGTCATTAATGATGGGATTTGGGTGGCCATATGTGGTGCTAAGGATCAAACCTGAGATGGCAAAGCAAGAACCCTGCATGTTGTGCTACGACTCCAGCCCCTAATCTCTTCATTTTTTTTAAAATAAAAATTTATAATAAATTGTCTGGAATTGGGATTACATACTCATACAATATTCCTTGTTAGTCAATCTAAGGTGATTTTTGCCTTCACTGGATTCCTATTTATTTAAAGACTTTTAAAAGTCTTGATTCTCTCTTGTCATATATGTCATTTTGACAATGGAATCAGTAGAATTCCAGTTCTCGCTCTGTGTGTATATATATATATATTTATATATGTATATATATTTTTTCAGTTATATATGTGTAGACATGCTTACTATTGAGTGAGAGAAAGATTGAGAGAGAGAGAGAAATGAAGAGGAGGAATTACCTAGAGTATATTTTCTAGAAAAGTGGCATTATACGAACCACAATAAATAACTGGCATTAGATTAGTGGGGTAGATGAAGTTAGCATGATGTCTCATGGTGTTAAAATAAAATCCTATAATCATGCCATTTACCCTTGGAAAATCTGTTAGACCGAGGAGCAAGATTGTGTGAAAATTTAGTAAATTTGGTATTGGTAGTGGGATGGGATGTCTCAGGGTCCATTTTTTTTTAAACACAAAATTTCTATTTCATAAAGCACTGGGACTTTTTCCCAACTTTAATTACTAACCAATCAAAACTCAATTCCATCATTTGAATCATTTCAATTTATTTTTGCTCAAATTATACTTTACTAAATGTTACCTGATAGGCAAATAACAATACTTTCTTCCATTTCCAATCATAATGATTTCTTCTTTGAGTGTGACAAAATGAATACAAAATTGTCCTCAATTATTACCTTTTTTATTTTTTCATTTGTCCTTCTTTACTTAAATATACTCATTTATCTTTTAAAATTAGTTTTAACATTATATTTCTGCTTGGAAGCTAGATCCAAAAAACACGTTCATGAACAAAGAAAAATGACAGGACATAATATGAAACTGAGAACAATATGAAATCATCATAGATTGTGGGAGATGAGCACATTATCTGTTTCCCACAAAAAACTTAACAACAAAGAAGATGATAGCTTCTCAACTACAACCATTAAATTGGCACCCAGTAGTAGTTATCAGTGGAAAGAAACTTTGGATGTACTTAGATTACAATTTAAAAATATAGTCTTTTATTATTCTACAAATGCAAACTAATTCACATTTTGGTATGTTTTATGTAAGAAAACAATGAGTAATAAGTTCATGAAATGATCATTTTTTTCTGTATCATTTACAAAGGACTAATATTGTAAATATTAACTTTCCCATCATTAACTTCAGATATTTCATTAAAACATATCTAAATATTCATGTTACCGTTAATCAATCTTGTCCTGAAATCTGACTTTTTAAATTTATTTTTATTTGCAGACTCAGGTTTCCTTTAATAAATAAAACCTGCACTTGATTAACTGCATTTTAAAAATTCCCTGTCTTCTATTCATTTTATCTTGGACTTCCTAAGGCATAGGCTAAATATTTCATGTTGTCCTTTAGGTATCATAATTTCATCTGTTAGAACTTTCTTCTCTTTAGAGATGATTTTCCTAACTTCCTGTCTCCTATTTAATATTAAGCCTTTTGTAGAAGACACTTTCTTCTCTTTGAGAAAGTTCCAAAGCAAATTTTATATTATTTTATATTTATATTATTTATATAATATAAATATTTACATTATTTACATAATATAAATATTTATATTATTTTATAATATATTTATATATTATATATTTCTCTATTGTCTTGAAACAACATGAAATTGGAAAGAGTTTGGATTATGGGCATTGGTGGAGGGATGGGTACTCAATCATTATATAACTGAAACCCAAGCACAAAAATTTGTAAGTCTACAACTGTACCTCATGGTGTTTCACTAATAAAAATTTAAAAAAAAAAGAGTTTGGATTCCCAAAAATGCCGAACTTGTTTATTTTCATAATTTAAGAACTACTAAACAAAGCTGTTAAAATACGAATCAACAAAACATTTTCAGGGGGCACTTCAGAGCTATCTTGGCAGAGAGGACTAAGAAGTGAAAGGTGAAAAGACTGGAAAGGACAAGCAGATGCATCTGAATGAATGATTTGACCTTCTCCCCCTTAAGCACTTGCAAAGTTGAAAGCAGTATTTGTGAGGCTGAGATGCTATGAAGAACTCCTAGCAATTTCACACCACTGGCAGGATAAACATTGAAACTGGGACAACAAGAAGTATATCAGTAAACAAGCTAAACTTTCAGCTAGAGCCCTGAAGAGCTATTTTATAGAAATGAGGATGAAGATAACAAACACTAGTTGTTTTTTTTTTTTTTGGTAGGGGGAAGGGAAGAGGCCACACCCAGCCCTGCTTGCTCAGTTCTGGATCTGCATTCAGGGTTTACCCCTAGTGGGGCACTTGGGACTACATCTGGTACCAGAGCTTAAATCTGGGTCACCCATGTACACGGCTGGTGCCTTTCCTGCTGAACTTTCTCTCCACTGAAAACGAAATTACACAAATTCTTATAAGATTAAATCCTATCCTGAAATTTCTGTGATTTGCTGAAAGTTTTTTCCTTTTGGACATCTGGCAAAAGAAAAGCAAACCCATATTGTAATAAGAAAAAAAGTGTATGGGGCCAAAGAGATAGTACAGAAGGTAGGGCGCTTGCCTTTCATGGAGCATAGCCTGGTTCCATCCTAGGCATCCATATGATTCCCCAAGTCTGCCAGCAGTGATTCCTGAGTGGAGAAGCAGGAGTAACCCTGTGTGCCACTGGGTGTGCCCACCTCCCTTCCAGAAAACAACACAAGACAAAACAGGGAAAAAATATCTTCAAATGCTTTCATTTTTAAGTATGTTGAATACTTGATATAAAAGAAAATATAAGTGATCCAAAAGTTATGCAACCATTAAAGAGAGTAGATACAAATATTAAAATTACTTTAATAATAATTTTAGATATTCAGTTATAGGTTGGAATATCTATTTATTTACTTTTTGCTTTTTGTATTATTCCCAACTATGCTCAGAACTAATACCTTGCTCTATTAGCAGAAATCATGCCTGATAGTGCTCAGGGGGCCATGTTATGCCTGAGATTGAAAGGGGAGTTAGCTATGTGAAAATCAAGTGCCTTAAATCCTGTACTATCACTCTGTCTTGTAGGTCAGCTATTTTACAGGAGCACTATACATTCAGAGATATGAAAATTAAAAACTAAAAACAAAAATAACTAAAGCTTAGTATCTAATTTTGGCTCTAATAGAAGATTAAATACATTGATAAAAATGAGACAGAATGAAAGAAACAGACTAAAACAATGAAAAACAGGAGGAAAGATGCTAAAGAACATATTATGCATATGACATACAGTTAAAATGTCTGTATTTGGGATGCTTGACTGAGAAGAAAAATTGTATAGCAGAAACAATCTTGGACTATCTAGGACTATTCAAAAAATTTTAAAATTAATAAAATATATCAAGCTATAAGTACAAAAGCAACCAAGTCTCAAGGAGAATGAAAACAAAATTATTAAATTAAATGTAATTAAACTTTTGAACAAAAAGGTATAGAAAACGTCTTAAAAGAAACTAGAGAAAGAAAGAAAGGCATTATTTCCAAAGAACAGCATTGACCTAATAATTGACTTTGTAGAAGACAAGGGAATAATAGCTTTATAGTGCTGCAAGAAAATAATTACCAACATAGAATTCATTACCCAGCGGAAACGTTACTCAGGAGGGAAGAGCAAAAAAGAGAAACAAAAATTGAAAATATATCAGTTATAAACTAAAATGAAAGGAAAGTCCAAAGAGGGATTATCAGGCAAAAAGAAGTAATAATAAACAGAATGCTGGAGGTGAACAAGAGAAGTATATAATAAAGGAAAAATATCAAACAAGTATGGAGAATGCTGTCATTTAGAGAGAGAGATGCTAATGACAATGTATAAGTTCTTTACATAGAACTAAATTAAATTAAATTTATATTTTTAATTAAATTACACAAAAACATTGACATAAACAGTTCATTGGGAACATTTAAAAAAGATACAATGCATGAGGAAGTCTTTAACAAATCAAGTGGTTAGGCAGTTGTTCACTAGCACAGTAATGAAGAGTGCATAAATCACAACATATTCCCAGGGAAAGTGAATTCAAATTTTCTATTTAATTAAAAGTAGAAAAATTAGAAAAACACAAAGCAAATAGAATACAGATATTAAAATAGTTCCTAGGAATCACTCTATATTAATTAACCACTCTAACATTAAATTAAAATATAATGAATACTACATCCAAAAAACAAGGTTCAATATACACTAAAAACTAATGCAACAGTGATTTGTTAATGCGACACTTTAAAATAAAAACATAGAGAAATCTTGAAATAAAGTTATAGTAAAAATATTCAGTACTATTCTAAGCAAAAGAAATGAGAGTTATAATAGCATATTCTGTAAATAGTACGTAGATAGATTTTTACTCTTTGATTCAGCAATTCCACTCATAGCCAGCTGCCAATAGGTGATAGCTGGGTACTATAAACTTATGGCCGACCCGAGTTCGATTCCTCCACCCCTCTCAGAGAGCCCAGCAAGCTACCGAGAGTATCTCGCCCACACGGCAGAGCCTGGCAAGCTCCCCGTGACGTATTCGATATGCCAAACACAATATCAACAAAAGTCTCCAATGGAGACGTTACTGGGCCCGCTCGAGCAAATCGATGATCAACGGGAGGGCCTTTACCTTTACCTTCACCTGCTTCCAAAAACTGCTCCTGGTACAATATGTCTTAGGGTTGTTTTGATAGGAAGGAGATTTGAATGCAGAGGTTTCTGGAGTATTCTCAGACATAATATCAGAAAGGGAGGTAATAGCGAGATTGTAAAGAGAGAAATTGAACTCAGATTTATAACAGAAATTTTAGCCAAATACTACAGGAGTCTATAAAGTTAAGGTTGAATAATTGGCCTTTGAAACCATACATCTTCTGGTGTATGATCCAGATTCTTCCTAGACTATGAAGCTCTCTTTCTTAGAGGAAAATCCCTGCAGTCATACTCAGTTGTGAGCCACCTGCAACCAGCATTTCAATGGCTGGTGGATGGAGGGAGGTCCTCCAGGAGAATATGGGCAGCATCCTATCATAGCTTTTGAAATCTACTTGTCAGTCTACTAAACATAGCATACTAAAGGGTTTGTGAAAATTAGGTTTGGAAAAATAGCTTGAAAGATACTTGAATACTTGCTTTGCATGCTTGTGTCCCTGAATTTGATCTCTGGTGTCACATGGCTATGGGATCCAGGTGGTCCCAAGCTCTGCTGGGTGAGACCCTGATGAACCCAAGCACACAGCTGGCTCAGCATCAGTACATTGCCAGGTTCAGCATTAAACTGTCATGTCTGTATTTCTGGGCTGAGGGTCACTGGAAGTGGTAGCTGGACCTCTAATCATAGCTGCCCTTATCCGCCCCACACCAATCCCCACACGCCCTACCCCCCAAAAGGAAAATGATCTCTGAATTAACTGAGAAAATTTAGTTTTTGGTTTGTACTACTGTTTCCTAATCAGTATGTAAATATAAAAATGTTTCCCTCAAAGGGCTGTGCTGTATAAGACAGTAAATCAATATAATACCAGTTAAATTCATCCATGCAATCTCAAGTATCTTTTAATAGGTCAGTGGTTTTAACTCTCTTTGTCAATTTATTTATCTATGTGTTTATTATTGTTAGTTTGTGAAGCTGGGGATTGATCCTGTGTGCAAGCAACGAATATGCTTGACTGCTGAGCCTCATCCCTAGGCCCTCTCTGTCAATTTAGACAAAAACTTTAGACGTCATTTCTCTGCTTATTTTGGTGATAGGTTCTACGAAGAGTTCCTGCGCTTGACAGATTTGCAGCGTCGGCAGCTCCTGAGGACTTTTCCTCACATCACATCTGTCTGTTCCCATCCATGTTCTTATTCCTCTAAATCAGAGATTGTTGTTAGTGACTCCTCCTGAGCTACTCCTGAGGATTTATTACTGGTGACTTTTAGGGTATTGTTTTCATTTAATTCATAGTCATGCTCTTCTTCTTAGACTTTCATTTCTCTATCAGAAATTTCAATAAATACTTATTCATGAAAATCACTCCCACTAGCTATAATTTTACCTCTGACTACATAGCATGCCATTCCACGGGACTCAGGCTGGGTGGATATTGATTCTCTGAAGACATTTCCCTCCAGGGGTCCCAGTAGATAACTAAGGAACACACAGTATAGAGAGGGGATCAGGAGGACACACACACACACAGCTTCCTGAGACAACAGTGACACACATTTACCAGACTGCTAATATAAAATGTAATAATAGCATTTTTATGTGACACACTGGCTAAGAATGGGAAACACATATAAAACCACTTACTTTTTTGCCTTTGAGGATATTGGAGTTTTAAGTATTTGAGGTGATCTGGTGCAGAAAAAATGAGGTAGGAGAAACTGTTGGAAGCTGCTGTAAGAAAAAGCACTGTGTCCTGTGGTATGTGAGAGAAAGCTCTTAAGGATAAGAAAATCATTCTCCTGAATCGACAGCTTTGAGATCACCAAAGTCCTGATAATAAGAGGACTTGGAAAGCTACTTCTGAACAGTTACGGGAGCAACAACAATTTAGAGTAAAGCCATTCTCCTATGCCTTGCTGGACCCCAAAGAGTCTAATCTCATCCTAGGTTGGGAAGCTCCCTGGAGAATCGGGGTGGCAGGGTTAATTCTCAGACTATGCAGATCAGACAGATCCAAGCCTTGCCCTGGCGACCACTTTTGAAACTCTTCGGATAATTTCCCTGTGGATCAGGAGCTCTTATCTTTGTGGTCTCCTCATTTCTGATCTGCAACAGCAAGAATGTTTGCACTCTCTCAGAAGCCGACTGAAATCTGTAAGTACTGCAGAGAGGGCTCTTGCATGTGGCTGATCTAGGTTTGATCCTCAGAGAACATAACCAGAAGTGAATTTACAGAATCTCTCTGGATATGCCCTGCATAGCCCATCAACCCACCCCCTACACAAAGACTTGAGGCAAATATTTGAATGCAATTAATGTACTAATATGTTGTAGAAAATGTAGCTAAGAGAATAAATAGGACTGAGACAGAGAGAGAGAGGAGGGAGGGAGGGAGAGAGAGAGAGAGAGAGAGAGAGACAGGGAGGGAGAGGAGTACAGTGGGTAAAGAGCTTGTCTTGCACTGGCTGACTGGTGTCTAATTTCTGGCATGACATATAATCCCCCAGGCACTTCCAAGAGTGATCCCTGGGTGCATAAAATGAAGAAATAAGGCCTGAAGGAAAAAATAGCAATAAAAAGTGTACTAGCAAACGAGGTTTTACTTTGGACAGAGTTTAATTGCAATAGAGAATTCTGAGAAATGTTGTAGAACAAGAATCTTAAAAGGAGAGCATATGAGGGACAAAGGGACTGCTCATTGCTATTAGTCATTGTTGGACAGCTATTCCCAAAGGGAGTTAATTACTTGGCACTTTCAGCCTAATGTGTATGGGCAGAGCAGTCTCTCAAGGCTTTGTAGAAAACTTAGGCGAAGAGGTACAGACACTCTGGAAGTGAATAGGAGGGAAAATCTGTGAATATTGCACTACTTTCTAGTTCATGCATTGTTTCATGTTCCTCACCCTCTAATAGTTATTAATGTAGATCTGTGATCTGTGGGTTGCTGTGACCTTTACCTCTAAGGATCTGACAACTTAGCTTACTCTTGTTAGTCAATTCTTGTTGCAATTGCCTGTTGTGAATTGAATGCTTGTAGAGATAAGCCAATAAGTTTTTCTTCTTTTTTTTCTTTTTGTTTTCAGTTTCTTACTAATTTATATGGTTACTTTATTTTATTTTTTTAAAAATGTATTTCCTTGACTCAGAAAGAAAGGGATAAACATAGAAAGATTGTATTCATCTGGGAAACATAAAGTAACAAAATAGGAGACTAACACCCAAGAATGGCCGAGATTAGTACCAGGAATTTTACTCCATGGCTTGGAGGCCAACCACACATGCTAGGGGGAAAGGGAGCTCAGATAGAGAAGGGAACACCAAATAAAGGGTGTTGGGAGGATCCTCCCAGGATGGGAGAAGCATGCTGAAAGTAGACTATAGACCAAACATGATCGTCACCCATTGCCTCTTTTGCAAACCACAACACCCAATTAAGAGAGAACAAAAGGGAATGCCCTGCCACAGAGGTAGGGTGGGATGGGGGGATGGGGGGTGGGAGGGATACTGGGATCCGTGGTGGTGGGAAATGGGCACTGGTGGAGGGATGGGTATTTGATCATTGTATAATTGAAACCCAAGCACAAAAATTTGTAAGTTTACAACTGTACCTCATGATGTCTCACTAATAAAAATTAAAAAAAAATTATACCCACTCTATAAAAAAATTTCTTTTTTTTTTTATTAGTGAAATGCCATGAGGTACAGTTCAAGCCCGATTCTGCTTGGAAACCAGAAATTTGATCTCCTGAAAATAATCAAGGAGTACTATGCTTGATAACTACTCTTTATTGTTTATTTTCCAGTTTTGGTATTCTGGAATGAGTAGCTCAGCAATAATGTGGAATAAGACATATACTTGGATTTAGTGTAATTTTTACTGCACCTTTTGGTAGAACTATCTCCTTCTCCATTCCCAGGAACTGCACATTCTGCATCAATAGTCAAAATTTGTTGAAGTAGATAACCCATATTTCCATGTAGTTTCCAGAAGTGACATTTATATGAACTAATCCTGAAATTATCTTTTGATTCTCAGCTCCCTATATTTCCCATGCCAGGAACTCAGCACTGTAAGATAGCCATTGGTTCAATGGTCATATTACAGTTTGAAGGACAGCATTATGCACACAAGCTGAAATCTCCACTTCATTATTAGGAGGCCATTAAGTCTTAAATCAGGAAAGCGAGTTTCAAGTGCTGAAGTTAGTAGTAGGACCAGAGAAAATTTTGTTCATCATTGTACCAACGATTCTGTATAGTGAGTCACTTGACTTGCAGTGATATTAAGGGTGATTGCATGATAGTACGTCAAACATTTTGTAAGCTTTTACAGAGTGCTGCTAGTGATGGAACTGCATGGCAGTAGAGCAGCTCTCTACCCAGAATATATACCAATTCCATTAAAAGAATGAACTACTGCCCATCTGAGGCAGAAAATATCTGAAACAACAAAGTTGTTATGAAAGTGTTTGTTTGGTTCCCTACAGGGATGGTATCATAAATAAGCATTTGTATGCATTTCCACTGCCAATCAGCTACTTACAGTGTTGAAAATAGCTGTATCAGTGGTGGTGAAAGGGAGCACAGATCTCTCATGTATTTAGATACTTATATAGCCTCTGGTACAGAAAATAGTTGATTTCCATCTTAGTTGTTGAAAGACTAAGTTAGTTTTCACACTACAAGTTAAGATTGAATTCTTTTGACAACTTCCTCCTAAAGTACTATGAACCCTTTCACTGCTCAGATTCTTCCTCTTGCTTTTTATTTGAAGTAGATTCTTTCTCATCTTGGATGTATTGCCTTTTCTTTGTTTTATAATTTTAGGAGTTCTTTCAGTCTGGTTTGATCTCATCAATGATTGTTAAATTGGTGAGAGTAAATACTTATTCTTAGTAATTTTCTTTGAATTATGCTACAAAATATTTTTAATTAAAATGATAATACTATTATTGTTGAATAGGGACACATAGTTGTTTTGAATGAAATAAAGTTTTCACAGGAAGAGGGAACTCTCCTGTGGTCATAAATATAGTCCAAGAACCTAAAAAAAAAAGCATATAATACATAGCAAATTCTCTCCTCTGAATTTGTTGATATATATATTTATACACATATATGTATACATATATGTATACACACATGTATATGTATATATATATAGTCACTCTGAACCAAAATCAAAGAGAAATGTTCAGTTTTATTTATAAGTTTATAGGTAAACCAATTTACTGTGATTTAGCTTATATATACAAACACTTCACAATTGTTAGCAACCACATGAATGCCATAAAAATACCAAGCCAGAATAATAACTAAGTCAGCGATAACTTTCATAATAAACTTTTTTGTTAGCTTGTTTTGGGGCCACACCTGGTTGTTCTCAGGATTTACTCCTGTCTTTGTGCGAGGGATCACCCCTAGAAGTGCTCATGAGGTCTCTATGGGGTTCTGGGTATTGACCCAGGTCAGCTGTGTGCAATCAAATGTCTTGCCTGCTGTACTATCTGACTGGCCCCTAAACCAAAGGTTACACATTGCATTTGTTTTTAAACTTAGCAAAAATTTTTAATAATGTTGGGGTTATGAACCTATATTTTTCTTCCTGTGTAATGTGAGAGTTAACATTTAGAATCCTGAAGGCATTATTAAAAACATTTAAAAGGATGTTTTGAGGAATTGATGAAGCCTATGTTTTAAAAGTATTTTTGCTTTCTTTTTTGCTTTTTTGACCAGATGAATCCAAACCTATGTTTTGAAAATATTTTTATTTATTTTTGTTTTGGGGGCCACACTTGCCTGTGTTCAGGACTTACTACCGGCTCTGCACTCAGTGATCACTTCTGGAAACTTTCTTGGGGACTATAAGGGTGTTGGGGATCAAATTCAGATTGACCAATTAAAAGGCAAATTCCCTACTCACTGTACTATAACTCTAGCCCCAGAGATTATGTTCTTTAAGAGTATGAAAATAATTTTTATAGGTATACAAAAGTTAAGAAAAAAAGGGAAAAGAAAAATTCATGAAACCAAAATATTTCTGAATCAAGGAATGGAAGAAGCAGTAGCTCTATTAACAAGGGTTTGTCTGTCCTCTCATTGTTCATCGATTTGCTCAAGCAGTCCCAGTAAGGTCTCCATTGTGAGACTTGTTGTTACTGTGTTTGGCATACTGGATGGGTCACAGGTAGCTTGCCAGGCTTTGCTGTGCGGGTGAGATACTCTCAGTAGATTTCTGGGCTATCCGAGAAGGGTGGAAGAATCGAACCTGGGCCGGCTAGGTCTGCCACATGCAAGGCAAATGCCCTACCTGCTGGGCTATTAACAAGGGTAAAATTATTTAATTCAACAATTCAATAGAAACCTGGCTTTCTAATGAAAATATGATTGACAATCAATAAAATGACTTCATGTTAATGACAAATATTAAAAATACTAAAACATAGGAACAGCTTTTACCAGTAGCAGTCAGCCAGACTTGGGAATCTTGCTTATCATTTTGACAACAGGCACATTTTTTAAAAAAAATCTTTCTTTGTAATGTAGTTTTATTTCTATTTCATTTCATTTTTTAAATGAATCTAGTATGAGACACATAGTTACAAAGTTGTTCATGATTGGGTTTCAGTCATACAATCTTCCAACACCCATTCTTTCACGAGTGTACTTTTCCAATACCAATGCTTCCCACTCACCACCACCCCTAGCCTGCCTCCATGATAGGTAATTTTCTTCTGTCTGTCTGTCTGTCTGTCTGTCTGTGTCTCTGTCTCTGTCTCTCATTTGGGATATTATGGTTTGCAATACAAGTACCGAAAGGTTATCATGTACATCCTTTTACTTTCTTTCAGCATTCAATCCTTGTCCAGATAATCATCTCCAAATTTCCAGCTATCATTGTTACAGTCACAGTGATGCCTTCTTTGTCCTTCCCTGACCCTTGTGGCAAATGTCAACCATGCACCAGTCCCTCAGGACAATAGACACTTTAAAAACAACTTCCTTAGGACTGCAGAGATAGTGAAAAGAACTCGTGTTATTACTTTGCAAGTGAGAATCCCAGGTTTAATACCTGGCACTGCAGGATTCTCTAAATGTCCCCTAACCACCATCAGATAGAAGCCCAAGACCAATAAAATAAAATAAATGTATCTTCCATACCAGAGAGATGGCAAGAAATTTTACCTTAAATTTTTAACCGTGAGAATATGATTGTCCAATAAATGAGACAAAAAGGAGAAAATATACAGCATGAAATTTAGATTATCCCAGAAAAGATGTTTAATTTTATTGATAATCTTTTAATTTTATTTTTGAGAAGTTATTACTATTTTAATATTCTATCAAATCTAAATTTTATGAGTGAGTTTGTGTAAGGGATATGTTTGTGTGTGTATGGGTAGGTGGGTAGTTAGGTAGGTAGGTGTGTTTGTGTATGTGTGTGGAAGATGTGTGTGACTGGTTGAATTATGTGGCTCTTTTGCTATAATTAAATTTTTATGTATTTAGGCTGAAGAATATCACTGGCAAAGATAGTTTTTAAAAAAAATGGTAATGATTTAAATATGAATGTAGAACATTATACTATACTCCGGTGGGAAAGAACTGAAGTATGTTTCTGAAACTGAGTAGGGAGGTTTACACCATTCTATTACAATTATGATCCTTTTCTTACTTTGACTAAAGAGGCATTTATTGCCTTCTGTTCTATAGCATTCTCTATGACAAATTCTCTTTGAATGGCAAAACAAAGATATTTTTCAGTCTTGACTATAAAGATTTAAACTTTCTAAGACAGAGAACAGTATGATGAGAGAAATATTTTCAACCATCATATAGACTTTTATTTTGCCCTGTGGGATTAGGAAGGGAAAGTATTTTATAAGGATCAGTGAAATAAATCTCAGCACAGCATTCAAAGGTGAATTTTATAATTCCATCTTTATGCTCACTAATCATAAAAGTGGTTCACAATAGATAGTCATTAAATATTAGAGCAATTTAGGACCATAAGTAATATAATTACCAATTTGTGGAAATTTCCAGGAATATGTAAGAAGTAATGGTAGAGCAGATGGGTAAGTAGGTGGATAAGAAAATCCATGAGATATTTGACTGAGATTCCATGTAAATAAGTGGCCGTATTTGACGGTCCCCTCTTTTTGAGGTTTCTCAATATAATGACTTTATCTGATCAGTTCCAGTACCACAACTTGATAGCAGAGATTGAACCATTTTAAGATAGCAATTCTTTTAGGATAAAGCTCCTTTTAACTTGGAACCTTTAGAGGTATTGAGATCACATTATGACATGAACTACATATATTTTAATGATGTTCTCTTAGTCAATCATACCAAGTTCATCTTTAGGAAAAAAAGGCAAGGAGATTTTTGTTTCTTTTTTTTCTTGCATTTCCTTATGTATTTATATTTTTATTTTATATTTTTTGGTTTATGATATTATTAATGGGTTGGAGCGATAGCACGGTGGGTAGGGCGTTTGGCTTGCACAAGGCCGACCGGGGTTCAATTCCTCCACCCCTCTCAGAGAGCCTGGTAAGCTACCAACAGTATCTTGCTCGAACGGCAAAGCCTGGCAAGCTACCTGTGACATATTTGATATGCCAAACACAGTAACAACAAGTCTCACAATGGAGACGTTACTGGGCCCGCTCAAACAAATCAATGAACAATGGGAGGACAGTGCTACAGTGCTACAGATACTATTAATAATTGTTTTTCATGGACATAATTCAACACTACACCCCTAAAAGAGATTTTTATTAGAGTCTAGATGAACCTGATATAGGCAGGCAGATAGCTAGAAAAGAGCCCCGATAGCAATGGAATTCTTGGGAAACAGTACTCCTTCAGACTGCAAAAAGCCCACCTGTTAGCACAGGGATTCATAAAATCTACCTTTACATCTATTCCTCTTTGAAAACTCTAACTCTGAAGAAGTCTTCCAAAACTCTCTGATGTCCCCCAACCAGATAACAAAAATTATTCACTCACTATACATTTCTATGTTGCTAATACTTCATCTTATTGTTTTTGTTAAATTAGTTTGCCTTTCTTTTTTGTTTGTTTGTCTTTTGTTTGTTTGTTTGTTTTTCTTTTTGGGTCACACCCAGCGATGCACAAAGGTTACTACTAGCTCATGCACTCAGGAAGCATTCCTGGTGGTGCTCGGGGGACCATATGGGATGCTGGGAATCAGACCTGGGTCAGCCCTGTGCAAAGCAAATGCCCTACCTGCTGTGCTATCACTCCAGCCCCTAGTTTACCTTTCTAGATAATAAATTTCTCAAAGGAAAGAACTGGCTTTTATTTGTCTCTGTATTGACACTACTGTGGTGAAAGGTAGAGCGGTAATAAATGTGAAGAATGAAAGAAATGAATCAAACATGACAAATTTCACTGGAGCTGGAGCGATAACACAGCAGTAGGGCATTTGCCTTGCCTGTGGCCCGCCTGGTGGAGCCAGGTTCGATTCCTCCGCCCCTCTCAGAGAGCCCAGCAAGCTACCAAGAGTATCTCTCCCGCACGGCAAAGCCTGGCAAGCTACCCGTGATATAATCGATATGCCAAACACAGTAACAAGTCTCACAATGGAGACATTACTGGGCCCGCTCAAGCAAATCAATGAACAACGGGAGGACAGTGCTACATAGTCAAGGGATAGCTGAGAAAACACTTCTGATGTATCCCTCTTGGAATAAGTCATAAGAATTCTAAAATTGTGAAAATGGAGAAATGACTGACAATCAAGTGAGTGGACCAGACATAGCATTTGAGACCTATGTTAGAATATGTGAAGAGTCAAAACTAAATTCTAGAGTTAGGAGTTGAGCTAGAAAGCAGGGCAATATAATTGCGCTGAAAATCTCATCAGAACAGAAACCTGGAGACCAGGTGAGATAACAGAAGGTAGAAATGCTGGGTCATCTAAGTTAATTAGGTAAAGTGCGTCTCTACCTAGTCTGGACCTATTTATAATAGGCTGGTTGGGTGAATCATAGGAAAGTGCTGACCATTACCCACTAATAGAATACCGCTGTGATCATAAATAGTGCTGAATACATCAGTGCCTCTGAGGCAATTCTCTCTGCATTTATTGTCTTGTTAAAGTCTTCCTAGTTTCTCTACTGCCAAATTCCATAGGTCATGCTCATTTGATTGCTTCTTAATTTCTACATGAATTGATAATCTTTATCTTTGTCTCTAGTCTAAAGCTACACCTATAGCATATGCAAATTTATTGATGCTTTTACTGGGAAATTTGAGATTGTGTTTGCAATAGGCTAAATGTGAAGCAAGCTAATAGGAGGAAGTACCTAGAATATAGGGTTCTGTCAGTGTTTTGTGGAAAAAAAGTATTTTAGTTACTTGAATGCACAAAAACATCCTGAGAGAAGGATGGAAAGAACTCCAGGAATTATTTTTTCTTGTATTCATTAGTTTTTCCCCAGAATATCACTATTATATTCTCTAGACTCAAGGAGATATGAGGATGACACATGTGCTCAGGTACTGCATGTGCTTGGCAGAAAAACATGGGTACAGGCAGCACGTGAGTTTGGGCAGTGCATGTGTGTGCTTTTTTTGTTCAAGTTAGCTTTTTATTGGGTTTCTCCCAAGTTGCCCCATGCGAGGCTTTCTACCTAGGTAAGTGTTTGTTGCTGGGGTGGATGCCAAGGGGCAGAGTTGAGAGCAGTTGATGGTCTTCTTTTGATATAGGTAGTTAGACAGGGAAGGGACCTTAAGGCAAAGGAATTCCTGGGGAAAAAAAAACCAATAGCCCTGAAGCTACAAAAAACATCACCTCTGAGCACAGGAACTCAGGCCTGATAAGGCTTAGCCTGGAGAGAACAGACCAAGAGAAGACTGCACCTTGATTGAGAAAAGCTCCATTAGGAACAAAGGCCAGGAAAGGAATTTTAAAGAAGGCCATTGACCACTCCCAACACCCTCCTTGGCAAATATCTCAGCAATGGACTCTTTTTCTAACTAGAAAGCCTCTATAAGAGGAAGATGGAGAAATCCTATAAAAGCCACCTTAAACAAAGGAAGGGAGCGCATATGTTACCTGAGCCCATGTGGTACCTGTGGCCATGTGACTGAGCTTCTGTGGTGTCTGAGCACATGTGTTGCTCACATCTCCACTCTTGATGTGTACTGGGGCTCTCTCCATATTTGGAGAAGCACGCATTCTCACTTGAATGGGTTACTTTTCTTTTTGCTCTTCCTCCTTCCTTTTCCTAAAAGCCTCCTAATAAAATCTGTTTTACTTCACTGCTTGTCTCCTCCTGAAATTCTTTTCTGGGAGATATGATAAAGAAGCTGGATACCCTGGGTAAGGCTTAGGACTGACTTTCCTTTCCTACAAAGAGCAATTCCTCACTTCAGCCTGAGTCCACAGCTCCCTGGGTGATCAGTGGTGGGGATTAATTCCTGTGCCAGGAAGACCAAGTGGACATCAGCTGTGCTTGATGGCTATCTCGTGGGGCTGGAGAGACTTGAGTTCCTTGCCAGGCAGGGCTCATGGCAGACAGTCCTCGCCTTCCCAGCTAGTTCTAGGGTGGAAGAGGAGGATCCAGAGAAAGTGACCATCTCTTTCCTCCCTGCTTCACATAAGCCACCCATGGGGGCCGCTAACCTCATTCCGATATTCCTTTCTCAGTCTTTGTTCCTACTGGAGTTTTTCTTGGGTTGGGGTTGAGGGGTTTTGGGGGTGTGTCCAGCCTTTTCTGAATCTTTGCTGGCACCAGGCAAAGGTCTTATCAGGCTTTATTTCATATGGCCACAGGGTATGTTTTTGAAACCTTGAGACTATTGATTTATTACTTCCCAGGGATTCACTGGAGAAGGAGGGAGGCACTTCCCCATCTACCTGCCTGACTCAATAGGAAAGGAGGGGCCAGGTTGCAAATATCAGAAGAAACTTAAAAAACATGATACCTGAACTAATGTTGATAACTGAGTGAGAACTATAAAGGTAGACTAGATGTCGATGAGCAGAGATTTGTTGGTGGGCAGGGTTTTCCCAACACAGTAGAAAGCCTTGGGATAGGAAACTAAAGCACACTGGAGATACTAAAAGTCACCTGATTTTCTGTTAAGTGAGAGTAGGAAGTGAAAGATGAAGTGAAAAGGCAAAAAAAGGGTAATCTTGAAAGGCTCCTTTTGACATAATTGGAAATTTGAACTTTATTCTTAGGATTATGTGGCATCCCAAAAGATTTTAAGTAATAAAGTGACATGAGGGGCTGGAGAGATAGCATAGCAGGTAAGGCGTTTGCCTTGCATGCAGCCGGCCTGAGTTCGATTCCCAGCATCCCATATGGTCCCCTGAGCACCGCCAGGAGTAACTCCTGAGTGCAGAGCCAGGAGTAACCCCTGTGCATCGCCAGGTGTGACCCAAAAAGAAAAAGAAAAGTGACATGATAAAATATGGCTAAGAGAGTTATTTTGATGGCACTGTGAAGGACTGACTAGAGGTAGATAATACTGGAGCAAGAGAGTTAATTAGATGATTGTACTGGAGAAACTTGCAGGTGACCTAAACTATTCAGCTCAATCACTTAATCACTTAATCACTTAATCCCCGTTATTCATCGATTTATTCGAGCGGGTGCCAGTAACGTCTCCATTCATCCCGGTTGCGTGCTAGCGTAGCCCAATGGTATCTGTTCGTTTTAGGAACATGTAGAGCCTTAAACCGATCATTTAGGGTCTTGACGAAGAAGTCTGACCATCTTATAGGTGGGCGTCCACGTGATCTTTTGATGTCTCGTGGAATCCAATCAGTAATGGCTCTAGTCCAGCGGTTGTCTGTAAACCTCATTACATGTCCAGCCCATCTGATTTTTGATGTCTTGGCAAATGAGACAGCGTCTCTGATTCTTGAGCGTTGACGAAGATCAGAACTCCGGATTCTATCTCTCATTTGAGTGAATCGTGATATTCCAAGCATAGTTCTTTCGATTTCTCTTTGAGAGACCCGAATAGTGTTCTCATCCTGTTTTCGTAGGGTCCAGGTCTCTGAGGCATATGTTAATGCAGGAAGAATAGTGGAATCAAAGAGATGTGCTCGTAGTTGGAGGTTCTTTGTCCTTTTAGTTATTTCTTCAATGCTCTTGAAGGCATTCCAAGCCGCTCTCTTCCTCCTGCGTAACTCAGGTGCCAGGTCATTCATCATGTTGATTTCTCGACCTAAGTATATATAACTGTTGCATTCGGAGATGGTGGTTCCGTTGAGAGTGAATGGAGCGTCAGGAACAAGGCTGTTTCTCATAAACATTGTCTTCGTAAGATTCAGCTGTAGTCCAACCTTTCCACACTCACGGTCAAAGTCCGCAAGCATTTGTGCCGCTTGGCTGATGTTTGGTGTTATTAAAACGATGTCATCAGCAAAGCGGAGGTGGTGTAGTTGCCGACCATCTATCTTCACTCCCATGTTTTCCCATTCTAGTCGTCGCATGATGTTCTCGAGGGTGGCACTGAAGAGTTTTGGTGAAATGGTATCACCCTGCCGAACCCCTCTCTTGATATGGATGATTACTTCTTTGTAGAATGGTGAGATCTTGGTAGTGAATCCGCAATAGAGCTCACGAAGGATCCTGATGTATTGAGTTTGTACGCCCTGATTGGCTAGGGCTTCCATGACCGCTTCCGTCTCAACAGAATCAAAGGCCTTCTTTAATTTTAATTTTAATTTTAATTCAGCTCAATGCATTAGAGAAATACTAAGTAGAATTAAGCTATTCAAGTTCTTTGGATATTTCTATTTAATTTTCAAATTTTTAATATTTCAATGCTATTAAATTATAATAGAAAATTGTAGATGCTTATATTGTATAGTGTTATAAATAGATATATGAATATACTGTGAAAGAATTTAAATTCATTAATATCTTATGTATACTATGTAAGGTATTATATGCTTATATATAATGTACTTATTATATATTTAATTTTTTTGGTAAAGACATTGTTTTACCTAGCAAATTCCAACTGTGTACTACAGCCTTATTTACCAGCATGTATAATGTATATAACATTATACCCTCAGCCTTTATTTTACTTATAACTGAAAGGGTTGACAATTTTAGTCTATTTCCTCACACACATCCCACAACCACTTCTCTACTCTTTGGTTATATTCATAGACAGTTTTTTTTTAAAGTTATCACCTAATGATGCTACTTTCTCAAAATCTAATCTTGTTTCAATTTTTTTTTTCTTTTGCAGACAGGTCTGGTAATGTGTGTTTTTCAGAAAAAGGTTTGAAACCTAAAGGAGCTCAAAGTCATAGAGATCTTTGGTGTTAAGGACTCACCTTACAAGCCAGAAAGCCATTGAGATGCAGAATTTCAGGCAATTTTCAAGAAAGCTTCCAGAGAGAAGAGGTGACTGGACCCCCTGCAAGGAGAGACTCCACCAACAGAACAAAGGCCAGGAAAAGAATATCAAAAGAAGACTATCAACTTCTCTAAATTCCAAATTCCCCATTTGGTAACCACTCCACCAATGGACTGTGAAGGCAGATTTGGGAAAAGTGTGTATAAATGAAAAATGTGAAGAAATTTTTCTTCAGAGGAATAAATCTGGTGTGCCGCCAGCATGCATGCCACCTGAACCCCTGTTGTGTGTGCAAATATTGCTGGAGTCCATGATGCCACATGTATGCTGCTCTTGTCTCCCCTCTTGAGGTGTGTGTTTTCATACTTTGAAAATTGAATGCTGAGCTGTGTATGCATTTTCTTCCTCTGGAGAAGACTGAGTTTGTTGAGCATGTATCTTAACCTACCTTCCTCTTCTTTCCCTTTATTTTCCAATAAACTTGTAATACCTCTCTATTTTTCTACTCCTACAATTCTTTCCTGTAAGGGAAAAATGATAAAGCCAAAAGCTCTGGGTAAGTTTAGTTCTAACTTTCCTTTCCTGCAAAGAGCAATTATCCCTAATTCCATGGCTCTCCAAGAAATCAGATGACAGGGATATTCTCCCATGCAGTCCAGAATAAGTAGACATCAGGTGCAGCCTGATTTCTGCCTTGTGGGGCTGGAAGAATGAGAGCTTCCATGCTGTGCTGGACTCATAACAGACTTTCATCAGTCCTGAGTCTCCCCAGTGCTTCCCTGTGTGACAGGGGTGGGTAGAGAAGAGCATAGACTTATTTCTTGTATCTGTCACCTCTTTCTTCCCCACTTAACATAAGCCACCGGGGGAACCTCATCCAGCAACAGAATGGCAGACTCTCTTACGCATGACCAAATAATACTATATTTTGTATTTATCACATTTTTATCCATTTATTCACTAACATACAAGTTTTTTCCATATTTTGGTCAATACAATTAATACAGTAGGTAACAAGTCATATATGCCTCTCAGAGAGTCGGGGAAGCTACCGAGAGTATCCCAACCACAAAGCAGAGCCTGGCAAGCTCACTGTGGCATATTCAATATGCCAACAACAATAACAATAATGGGTCTCATTCCCCTGACCCTGAAAGAGCATCCGATACTGCAGTTTTGGGAAAGTCGAGTCAGGAGGGGCTGCTGAAATCTCAGGGCTGGGATGAATAGAAACGTTTCTGGCATCCGCTTGAGTAAATCAATGAACAACAGGATGACAGTGATACAGTGATACAGTGATAATACTGTAATGAACATGGGAGGGCAAAGCTCTCTGCTGTCATGTTTTTATTTCATTTCCATATATATGCAGAGGTGTAAACTATGGATATAATGACATTCTATTTAGAATGTTTTAAGTTACTCATACAGTTTTCCACAGGGATTGCACTAATTTTTATTATCTTTCATTCACTTCGTCACCAGTATTTATTATCTTTTATTCTTCTGAGAACTATAATTCTAGCAGGTATGAGTTTGTATTGTATTTTCTCTGCCGCATATTAGTGATGTTTAGCATTAGTTCTAATGTACCTGTTGGCCACTTACATGTCTTATTTCTGTTTTGCTCTCTAGTTCTTAGCATTGCTGAGGAAATAGGAATGTGGCTTTCTCTGTCCCCTTTCTCTTGTGAATATTTCTGCTAATATCTTCTGCGAGAAGTTTCTGTAAAACAATGTCTTTTGTGATTGTACGGGTAGATTTCATATACTTGCCTGTATTGCAGTGGGGAAAATGTCTTCCAGACACTGCACTGAAGCATTGAATAGGATCTCATTATTTAGACAGGGTTTTTTTCCCCCCTTTGTGATTGCTTGTCTATCTCATACCATCAACTACCTGTGGTTACTAGAAGTGAGTTTCAAGCTTTTGCTATAGAATTATGGAAGTCAATCTGTTTCATGCTCATTCATGCTGAAAAATATTTTTCACGAGTCCATGCTGAGCTAGTGCCTCTGACGACACTTTGAGAACAAGATTGATTAGTGAACATTTGAGTTCAAAGAATCCTTTGGGGAATTTGTTAAATAAAAGATACTTAGTCCCTAACTTCAATTAGTATGATTCAGTAATTGTGAAGTGGAACAAATTTTACATTTTAAAGAAAATAGACATTTTACTTATTTCAAGAGAAATAACCCAGGGATCATATGAATGCCCTCTACTGCCTCTTCAAAAACCCTACAACTTTTCTTATTTAACTGCTCATATTTTACATATCTGAGTTAGAACTTAAAATAAATCTACTATAATAAATAATGAATAAAATAATGATTTTGTATTATGGTCATTTAATCATTTATTTTTACAAATAGTGATCAGTTAAAATTAATAAAGTGATAGTGCTTATAAAGAAAATGGCAAGGTATTTCAGATTATCAAAAGTGGCCTTGCTTAACATTTAGAATTTAGAGTTATATTGTTGCTAATGCATGGGGCATGGGTAAGGATAGCGTAGCAGGGTATGAATGTGTTAGAAGTTGAGGTATATCTTGGGGTAGAGATACCTGATGTGTGTTGGTAGTAAGGCAATATTAGCATTATGCTAAGATCTTTTTTGTTTGCTTTGTTGTGGGGATCACGCCCAGTGTCCTCAGAGCTTATTCCTACCTCTGTGCTCAGGCACTACTGGGGTGGAAACCATGTGGTATGAGGAGGATTGAGCCCTGGTTTAGTGCGTGAAGGGAAAACACTTAACCCACTGTAGTAGCTCTGTGGCCAATGGGTGATACTCTTGTAAATATAAATTTCCGGTTCCACTCTGTTCTATTGAATCAGATTTTGGTAAAATGGTGTTTAGAAATATGTGAGTTTTTTTTTCAAGCCCTTCTGGTGACATCATATATGTGAAAGTTTGATATAATTATCTAATGTACTAATGTCTTCAGGATGGAGCAATAGCACAGCAGGTAGGTCATTTGCCTTGCACGTGGCTGAGCTGGCCGACCCGGGTTCAATTCCTCTGTCCCTTTCAAAGAAGCCAGCAAGCTACTGAGAGTATCTCGCCCGCACCGCAAAGCCTGGCAAGCTACTTGTGACGTATTCGATATGCCAAACACAGTAACAAGTCTCACAATGGAGACGTTACTGGGTTCACTCAAGCAAATTGATGAACAAAAAGAGCAATGAAAGACTTGCTTGAGCTTCTATCGCATTAGAGATTCAGGTGTCATTTATTGTATTTCTCAATCTTGCAAACACGGCCTACATGGTTCACACAAGCCTTTAGAATGCTGCTCCAATCAGAGCTCAGACATGCACCCACTTTTAGGGAAAGGAGAGGGTCAGCACCATGGGAAACAGAGAGAGTGCTTCCTCTTAATTCCATTGCTGGTGTTACTTTTTGCTTCTGTAACAAGATTAGTATATATCTGGAAGATGTACATTTTTCTTTTCCTTTGTAATTATTTTCTTTCCCTTATTTATAGTTGTTTATGTATGCTTCCCGTCTTTTCATCCTAGAGTTTGGTCTAAGATTTTAGTGATTCTTAATGATTGTGGGGGAAAATATGGTTAATCCTATAGAAGTTCCAGTGATAAAATGATTTATGTTCTCTCTCTCTCTTACATATACTCTCTCTCTGTATATATGCATATATAAGATTTTCCTGCCAAAATTTTTTGACATTATATATATTATTGCTGTTTTATTTTATGTAAGTGTAAATATAAGAAAATTCCAAATTTAAAATAGAGTTTTCTAGTGGTGTGATCACTAAGTATTTATGGGCTATACAATGTCAGGAGATAATTCCAGAACCGTTAGGGAAATATCAAATTTACATGATAATATCAATGACTCATTTTAGACAGCTTTAAATAATTCTCTCCTCATTTTTTTCCGACCTAATATTTCCTGACATTTGAACCAGACAAAGGCTGAATACAAATGTTTTACGTGCTCTTCAGTGAAGACATCTACTGTAAAATGGATTTTGAAAAGGCCATGAATCATCTCTTTCTCTAAAATATTCAGTTCTTTAAGCTGATTGCTATTAGCAGTTCGTATTATTTTAATTAGAAAACATGGCTGCTGAAAATCAGCCAAAGGTTCTATAAATAAAAGTATCCATCCTGCAGAGTCAAATTTTAATTAACCTTTTAGCATGCCAACCTTTCCTCTAGAATTTTTCAGGGCTTGCAGCCATTCATTTTGTTCAAAACCCATATAGTCTCTTTTTCATCTGTATGTAATCCAAATCTATGTGAGAACATGCTCATAGAATACAAATATCCTGTTCATCAGCTGTCACTTAAATACCTTTATCAAAATAAAAAAAGACACTGAAATGTAATAAAGTATGGTATGGTGTCGGGAGAAATGAAGAAGATTGAATAATATAACTATCTTTTATTTTTTTCTCATTTATCAACTCAAGTGAACCACAATTTGTCCAGAGCTGCTTTGGGCAAGTTTGTTTTATAATTATGGACAACTTATTGGTGATTAAAGAAACACCAGACTGTAATTACTGGGAATCAAACAGTTCACTTTTTATTTTCATCATTATCCACATGAAAGGTGTTTTCATAGGCTATTTGTTGAAAAATCCATATCTGACATAAATAAGCTTTTTCTGCAGATTGATTTTGTGTGCTTCTATGACTGTGGTTATAGAAGAACTTCCAGATCAAAGTACAAAAGGTGACTTAAACTGAATTCATTTCAGCCCCTGATTACTAAAAGAAATCAGTTTTTCAGGGAAATGTTTCTAATTGTTATGCAGTCAATGAAAACCATCTAACACAACCATAGCAACCACTGTTAGTACCTGACTGAAATCAGCAAAGAGGCCTGCTATTAATTCAGTTTCTATGGTTATATTCAAAACAAAGGTTACTTTTTTTCCCCATTGAAATCTACAACTCTCATAGCTCTGTTTATTATAGTAATTAAATATGAAATATAAAAAAGTTTATAATTTTGCTATTAGAACCAGATGATAAAATACTGAAGTTTGCAAATAAAACCCTAGGTCTATAGAGTCTATTTAGTAAATCTAGTTTTAATTGCAAAATACAATGCTGAGCATCGAACGTTTGACACTGCTCATTACTATAATCCTGTATTTTCTGTTCTTTATAATTTTCTTACCACTGTTTTTCTCACTTTTAGTTATATCTCTTTCTGAAACTCACGGTCACGGTCATGGTCCTCCTGTTGTTCATCGATTTGCTCGAGCAGGCCCAGTAACGTCTCCATCATGAGACTTGTTGTTACCATGTTTGGCATATCGAATACATCATGGGTAGCTTGCCAGTCTCTGCTGTGTGGGTGAGATACTCTCGGTAGCTTGCCAGCCTCTCCGAGAGGGGCGGAAGAATCAAACTCGGGTCAGCCATGTTGGCTGCTTGTAAGGCAAACGCCCTACCGCTGTGCTATCGCTCCAGCCCTTTTCTGAAACTACTATTATATATATATATATATATATATATATATATATATATATATAGTTGGGGGGGCAGGAAACCTGTTTGTACTTTGTATATCACTTGATCACTTGACTTCCCATTAATCATCCATTTACTTGAGCTGGCGCCATTAACCTCTCCATTTGTCCCTGCCAAGTGCTAGTGTAGCCCAATGGCGTCTGTTTGTTCTAGGAACACAAAGAGCTTCAAACCGATCGTTCATGGTCTTGACGAAGAAGTCTGACCATCTGGTAGGTGGGCGGCCACATGGTCTTTTGACGTTCCGTGGAATCCAGTCAGTAACGGCTCTAGTCCAGTGGTCATCTCCAAATCTCATTACTTGTCCAGCCCATCTGATTTTCGATGCCTTGGCAAATGAGACAGCGTCCCTGATTCTTGACCATTGATGAAGGTCAGAACTCCAGATTCTTTCTCTCATTTGAGTGTAGCGTGATACTCTAAGCATAGCTCTTTTGATTCCTCTTTGGGAGACCTGAATAGCGTTCTCATCCTGTTTGCATAGGGCACAGGTCTCTGAGGCATATGTTAATGCAGGAAGAACAGTGGAATCAAAGAGATGTGCCCGAAGCTGGAGGTTCTTCGTCCTCTTAGCTATTTCTTCGATGCTCTTGAAGGCATTCCAAGCCGTTCTCTTCCTCCTGCGCAACTCAGGTGCCAGGTCATTTGTCATGTTACTTCTCGACCTAGGTACATATAACTGTTGCATTCGGAGATGTTTGTCCCATTGAGAGTGAATGGAATGTAAAGAACAAGACCGTTTCTCATAAACATTGTCTTCGTGAGATTCAGCTGTAGTCCGGCCTTTCCACACTCACGGTCGAAGTTGGCCATCATTTGTGCCGCTTGACTAATGTTTGGTGTTATTAGAACTATGTCATCAGCGAAGTGGAGGTGGAGGTGGTGTAGTTGCCGATTGTCTATTTTCACTCCCATTCTTTCCCATTCCAGTTATCGCATGATGTTCTCAAGGGTAGCACTGAAGAGTTTCGGTGAAATGGTATCACCCTGCCAAACCCCTCTCTTTACATGGATGGTCACTTCTTTGTAGAATGGTGAGATCCTGGTAGTTAATCCATAATACAGCTCACAGAGCATTGGGACCGGGGTCTGGTGTGGAGAGCCACTCGTCTTGGGAACTGGGTTGCCACTGGAAAGGGGGTTGCCCCCTTGCCCATCACGCAATGCACGTTCGTGAGGCAACTGGTGCTAAACCATTCGTAGATGACCTGCTTCTGGGTGAGGGTTTTGTACTTTGTATAAAACAAATATACAATATAAAATACAAATTCCTGCTTTGAATAAGACATAAAATTTAGGTAATCAGGAAAATAGATAAAATCAAAGATTGTAAGGTATAGAACCAATGGTAAGAACAATGAAAGTATAGGGCATTGGATCATAGAATACAGAAAAGAACATATGTGGCTCTAGAGTTGTTACCTAAAGAACAAGTCTATAACAAGGCTTACAGTCTTCCTCTCTTTCCTTTCACCTCTGTGACCATTGCCCACCTCCCCCCTTTGTTCTTAGCTTAATTGGCAGGAAATTTTAGAAGTGGCCTCCAGCAATCTCACTTTTGGTATTTAAACCCTGGGTTAAAAATATTTTCTCTTTGAAAATAATTTTCTCCTTGAAAACATCACATCCTGTGATGTTTATCCTATGAAATTAATAGGATATTGTCTGTAATTTGATTCCAGAAGACAGTAGCTCCATTTTGCTGACTCTTATGGGGGGTCACTGTCACTGTCCTCTTGTTGTTCATCGATTTGCTCGAGCGGGCCCAGTAATGTCTCCATTATGAGACTTGTTATTACTGTGTTTGGCATATTGAATACATCACAGGTAGCTTGCCAGGTTTTGCTGTGTGGGTGCGATACTATCAGTAGCTTGCCGGGCTCTCCGAGAGGGGTGAAGGAATCGAACCCAGCTCAGCCTGGCCAAACGTGTGCAAGGCAAATGCCCTACTGCTGTGCTATTGCTCTAGCCCTACTTATTCAATATATAGCTTGTCCATGAATTTTGTTGTGTGGTATTCAATGAAAGGTGCAAGTTTTCTGGTCAACTGGTCAACACTTTGTGAGGATCTGAGGGCTTAGTTCATACTTAAGAAATGACTCCTACCAACTACCTCACGAGTGAACATAAAACATTTTTTTAACTTGGATATTTATTCCATTTATTGACTCATCATTGGTTTTTGATATTATGAATTTCAAGAGTATGTCATAATGCCTCTATATATGGGACTTAACTGATCCCGCTTCCAGAGCTCTACTGCGACCCACCACCGAAAAGACCCTTCTACTAGTTGTTCACATCATTTTCCTCCTTTCTCCAATAACTATAATTGTTTTCATTGATTTCAGGAGTTGGCTCTTTGGCACCTGACTTTAGTTATTCACATTTCACATACAAGTAAAATCATTCAGTAATTGTCCTTCACTTAATATAATTTATTTTTTCTCCATTTTATCTCAAAAGATGTTAATATTTTAAAAATAATGTTATAGTTCATTGAGCACTATTCGCAGACTTTTGTGGTTTCATTCAAATTTTTGAAATTTTGTTTTATTTCATTGGACAATATCATTAGTATTTTGTTGGGGATGGCACTGAATTTGTGTACTGCTTTAGGCAAGATGGTCATAATGTTTATGATTCTGATCACAAATATGCAGTGTCTTTCTATGTTTTGTGTCATTTTCTGTTTCTTTTAACAATATCTAATAGTTTTCAGAATATAAGTCTTAAACTTCTGTTAGAAATATTACTGTGCAATTTATCATTTATCTTGGTATTTTAAGTACATATTTTTATTTTCATTAATTTTTTTGTACATAAATACAACAGAATTGTGGATATTTTGTATCATGTCACACTACTATAAAACCCAGCTCCCGGAAGCGCACGGATGCATTCACGTCTGCGCAACATCTTATTGTGACATCTTATTATCTCATTCCTACTTTGGACAAACTGGTAGGCTACCGAATGTAACGCTGCCCACACAGCAGAGTCTGGCAAACTCCCCGTGGCGTACCCAATATACCAAATACCAGTAACAATGATGGGTCTCATTCTCCTAACCCTGAAAGAGCCTTGAATATGGCACTTTTTAAAAAATCTCAGGGCTAGGATGAAGGAGACGATACTGGGGCCTGTTGGAGGCAATCGACGAACACTACTAAATTCATTGTCACTTTTATCACTTGTCATCCTGTTGCTCATCAATTTGCTCGAGTGGGTGCCAATAAGATCTCCATTCCTTCCTGTTGACTGCAAGTGTAGCCCAATGGCGTCTGCTCATCCCCGTAACACAAAGAGCCTCAAACCATTTGTTCAGGGTCTTGATGAAGAAGCTCGACCAACTTGTAGGTGGGCGGCCAGGCGTTCTTTTGACATCTCATGGAATCTAGTCAGTGACAGCTCTAATCCAGTGGTTTTCTACAAATCACAGTAGGTGTCCAGTCCATCTGATTTTTGACACCTTGGAAAATGAGACAGTGTCCCAAATGAGGCAGATCCTCGATCGTCGATGGGGGTCAGAACTCTGAATTCTTTCTCTCACTTGAATGAAGCATGATACTCCAAGCATAGCTCTTTCGATTCCTCTTTGGGATACCTGAATAGCATTCTTGTCCTGTTTTTGTAGGGCCCAGGTCTCTGAGGCATATGTTAGTGCAGGAAGAACAGTAGAGTCGAAAAGGTGTGCCTGGAGCTGGAGGTGTTTTGTCTTTTTATCAACTTCTTTGACTCTCTTGAAGGTGTTCCACACTGCTCTCTTCTTTCTGCGCAGTTCTGGTGCCAAGTTGTTAGTCATGTTGTGTTCTTGACCTAGATACACATAATTGCTGCATTTGGAAATGTTGGTTCCATTGAGAGCAAATGGAATGTCAGGAACTAGTTCGTTTCTCATGAACATTGTCTTCGTGAGATTTAGCTGCAGTCTGACCTTTCCACACTCAAGGTCCAAGTTGGTCAGTTTTCGTGCCGCTTGGCTGATGTTTGGTGTTATTAGAATGATGTCATCAGCAAAGCAGAGGTGGTGTAGTTGCCAACCATATATCTCCACTCCCAGTCCTTCCCATTCCAGTCATTGCATTAACTTCTTGAGGGTGGCACTGCTCTTTTTGAGGTTTTGAGAGAGTTCTAGATGCTGCTCTGTCTAACGTTCATCGATTTAAAGCAGGCCTTTGATTCTGTTGAGACTAAAGCAGTCATTGAAGCTATAACCAAACAGGGCATTCAAACTCAGTACTTCCGTGAACTGTATTACAAATCACCTCCAGAATCTCACCACTCTATAAGGAAGTGATGTAAAGATCGATGTAAAGAGAGGGGTTCGGCAGGGTGATACCATTTCACTGAAACTTTTCAGTGCCATCCTTGAGAACGTACTACATTCATTGTTTACAGTAATTTTTAGTGCTATCTTTTTACATTATTATATATGAAGCAACAGGAATTATGTTCTTTTCTAGTCTGGATTAATTTCATTTCTCTGTCTTCATAATTTATTAAGTCTAGTCTTAAAAAAATATGTGGGAAAGTAAGAATGAGAGTGGACATCCTTGCCTGGTAGCAGATTTAAGTAGAAAAACTTTCAGCCTTTCAACATTCAGTATATTGGTTGTGGTTTGTCACATATCCCCTTAATTATGCTGAATTATGTTCCTTCCATCCACAATTTATTAAAAAAGTCATCATTAATTTTATCAAAACACTTTTGATGAAATCATGTAATTTGATGCAACTTGGATGGAACTGGAGTATCATGTTCAAGAAGAAGAGCAAACACAGGATGATCTTACTTATTTGTGGCATATAAAATAACTGGAGGAAGGAATGAAAAATATTAAAAGGGGGGAAACCAGATGACTCTAGCCCTAGAAATTTGGAAGAAGGAGAGGGAAGGATGGAAATGTAGGGTGTAAGGAAGAAGAGATGGATTGAAATTTGTAGGGGCAGTACTCAGAGGTCTCAGAGGTGGGGTAGAAAAGTGAAATATGTATATATCTAAGCCACAAAGCCAACAACACTGCAAGCATTATTTAAAAACTTCAAAAAACAAACTTAAAAATGTGCCTCTTGAGAAGGCAGGCTGAGGGGTGTGAGGGAACCCGGGGGACAATGGTATATGGAAGTTTACACTGGTCTGTGCTATAACAGTATACATCTAAAACTCAACTATGAATAACTTTGGAAATCAAAGTGCCTTAATGGAAATTTTTCTTAAAAAAAGACTTCTCAGAATCTATCAATATGATCATGTGATTTTATCTTCCACTCTGTTTTTGTTAAGCCTTACATTAATTGATTTCTTGTGTTGTGAAACATAGTTGTATCCCTGGAATGATGCCCACTTAAACCCGATGAATAATTCACTTATGTTTTTGCACTCAGTTTGCCAAGATTTTGTTGAAAATTTTGCACCTATATTCATTAATGATATTTATTGATAGTTTTATTTTTTATGCTGACCTTTGCTGGTTTTGGAGTTAATAATACTGAACTCATAGAATACGACTGAAAGAGTTCCCTCCCTTGAAATCTTGGGAATAGTCTGAGCAGGTTGGGAACTCTTAAAATTTTTGTAGAATTCAATGGCAAAGACTTATGGTCCTACATTTATATTCTTTGAAACACTTTTGATTAATCAATAACCAATTCAATCTAACTTATTGGAAATATCTCAGCACAACTGATCTCTGGTTTCTCTCAGATTTCCAAAAGCTCTTTGGCTGTAGAAATGCTTAGAAATTATCTTTAGGTTTGGTTATCCTTTGCCCTATTTACTGATTTGTTTCCCAAAAAGAAAGAGGTAGCCAACATATCTCTTCTAATGCTTCCCCTGGACTTATCTATGGGGTAATAATGAGCCAGGCTTAGTGTTTGATGATCTGCTAGTATTTCATAATATTTTGTTAATTATTTCTTTTCCTACATGTGAGTGAACTTTATATACAAATTATATATACTACTCAGTCAATCAATCCTGCATTGACTGAAATGAGAAGGCATTGATCACATCACACCGTTTTCAACACTGGAGAAGAACTGTTCCTAGGAACATGTGACAGTAGAGGCATCGGTGGTATTGTTGTCCTCGTCAACATGAACTTGGCCATGAGCATTGATTCGTTTGAATGCCTAACAACCTGAATCGAACACTTACGTTTGAATAGATGTGGCTCATTGCAGGAAGTTTCTATCATAATTATATATGCACCGACACCCAACTATGACGAATAAGAAATTGAGAAGTTCTACATGGAGCTGGAGAAGTTCTACAAAGAAGACCACACCTTCTACAAGTCCATCGTCCATTATTTTAATGCCAAAATAGGACCAAGAAGGTCATCTGTGAAGAACTCTATGTTAGGACCCATGGTTTAGAATGGAATGAACAGGGTGAGTGACTGTCTGAGTTCATTATGTTGACCAAGACCATCCATGGTAACTTGCAGTTCCAGAAGGCCGAATCTAAACTTTGGACATGGGAGTCTCCTGATGGACAGTTCTACAATGAAATTGATTACATCATATTCAATCAACGGTTTTGCCTGACTGATGTCACTGTTGTCCCAAAATTCCAAACAGGATCAGACCACTGTCTCCTTCATGCAAAATTCTACTTCATGGAGCAGGGAGAAAGGGCTGCAAAGTTTAAGAGGAGAACTCCCAGAACAACCACCAACTGAGAGCTCTTTGGCACTATTGTAGCAATATGGGAAGATGCTGTCACTGACAACACTGACAAAGACTACAATCAACTGGTTCAGTACATCCATGATTGTGCGAGGAACACCAAAAGAGAGAAAGCCACAAAGAGACACCTGTCTTCGGAAACTCTCAGGTTCATTCACCAACATAGTTTGGCATGAGCCTCAGGCAATCACAAGCTATAGTCTGAGCTTGCAAAGCTGTGCAGAGGAGTCATAAAGGAAGACCTCAAAGAGAGAAGAGCAGTAGTGTTGGCTGATGCTGCAGAAGCCAGGAAAAGTATTCGCAATGCCTGCCTGTCCTTCTCCAACTATAAGACCAAGATGACTGCCCTCCAGCATCCTGATGTATCTATCAGATCGTCCAAAAGAACAATGGAGTAGGTGATCTATGATTTCTACTTGGATCTCTTTGATAGTCACGTTCACCTGCTCACATACCAAATTTTGCAGAATGGATATGTTATTCTCAGCGTTCTCCCTTCTGAAATCCAACATGCCATTTTATTGGTAAATAAGTGTACAGCACCCAATCCAGACAAGGTCAGACCCAAACACTGAAGAATCTGCTGCCAGTGCTCATTAATACACTGGCTCATCTCTTCGCATGCTACCTGTCTTAATGCAAAGTTCCGTCCCAATGGAAAACTAACAGGACTGTTCTGTTGTTCAAGAAGGGAGACATTCATGATATTGGCAACTATCACTCAATCTGTCTGTTTTCCATCATCTACAAGTTATTCACTCAAGTCATCCTGAATAGGATTGGCAGAACCCTAGATAAAGGACAAACATGTGGGCCAACTGGGTTTCTAAGAGGATTCAGCACAATCAACCATATCCACACAATGACCAAGCTCATTGAGTTTTCACGAGAGTTCAAGATGCTGCTCTGTCTAACATTCACTGATTTAAAGAAGGCCTTTGATTCTGTTGAGACTGAAGCAGTCATCAAAGCCCTAGCCAAACAGGCCGTATTACGGATTCACCACCACAATCTCACCATTCCACAGGGAAGTGATCATCGATGTAAAGAGAGGGGGTTGGCAGGGCGATTCCATTTCACCGAAACTCTTCAGTGCCATCCTCGAGAATGTTATATGACAACTGGAATGGGAAAGAGTGGAAGTGAAGATAGACGGTCGGAAACTACACCATCTTTGTTTCACTGATGACATCGTCCTAATAACACCAAACATTAGCCAAGCAGCACGAATGCTAGCTGACTTCGACCGTGAGTGTGGAAAGGTCAGACTGCAGCTTAATCTCAGGAAGACAATGTTCATGAGAAACGAACTAGTTCCTGACGTTTCTTTTGCCCTCAACGGAATGAGCATCTCCAAATGCAGCAGTTATGTGTACCTAGGTCAAAAACTCAACATGACAAATGACCTGGCACCTGAACTGTGCAGGAGGAAGAAAGTGATGTGGAACACTTTCAAAAGCATCGAAGAAGTGGTTAAGAGGATGAAGAACCTCTGACTACGGGCATATCTTTTAGACTCCACCATCCTTCCTGTACTAACATACCCCTCAGAGACCTGAGCTCTACAAAAACAGGATGAGAATGCTATTTGGGTATCCCAAAGAGGAACTGAAAGAGCTATGCTTGGAATATCACGTTTTACTCAAGTAAGAGAAGGAATCCGGAGTTCCAATCTCTGTTAACGATCAAGAATCATGGACGTCAACCCTTTTGCCAAGGCGTCAAAAATCAGATGGACTGGACAGTAATGCGATTTAGAGATGACTGCTGGACTAGAGTTGTTACTGACTGGATTCCACGGGACGTCAAAATATCGCATGGCCGCCCACCTACGAGATGGTCAGACCTCTTCATCAAAACCCTGAACAAATGATTTGAGGCTCTTCATGTTCCTGGAGCGAGCATACACCATTGGGCTGCACTAGCACATGACAGGGACGAATAGAGAGGTTATTGGAACCCACTTGAGCAAATCGATGAGCAACAGGTGTACAAATGATTTAAGTGATATGCTACTAAATCCTATTCAAGATGAATCTTCCAGTTCAGGAAGCTGAAAATCCAACTGATGCCAAGTAGCAGCTTTTGTTGTCCCTGAACTGACCTCTAGTAGTTAAGTAATGATGCTGAGAGAACAGAACTATCTGTCTTTATCTGATTATTTTCTCTTAAAACTTGAGTTTTTGGGAAAGAATGAAGAATTTTATTAGTTCTATCACTTTATATATATGCATATATATATATGAATCACCATTATATGTGACTGAAGATCTATTTATAAAATAATTTTGAGTTTAATTTTTAACATTATCTATGAAATCTCTGAAAAAGGTATTGCACCCTTCTTTAATATAAATTAGCCCATTTTATTTTCTATATTGGTTTTCTTTTCTTGTAACTTTATGTAATATGCTTAAACTTTTATTTTCATGTAGATAGATCAAAATTCATAATTCATATTTCTCTCTATCATTTGTCACTTAAGTTTTAAAGAAACCATTGTCTAACTACAACTAGAAAAATTTTTCTTCAATTTTTCAATTTATATAAAAAATTGTCAAAGAAAGAAAGAAATATTCAGTGATTACAGATTGAATTTTTTCTTTAAATTATTAAGTGCAATTATTGTAGAATACATTATTAATTTTGAATCTCATTGCTTTTGTCTTTAAAATAGTATTCTGAAATGTCATAATAATATACATATTTCTGGTATTTTAGAAAAGTAGCTGTGCTGATGATTTTGTTGTTGATTTGTTAAATATGGAAATGTATATTTTTTCATTTTGGAAAAGTGGCCATTTAAAATATATTTTTATTCCTTTGACTTTCCTTCTATTCTCTTTATGGGAATAATATTAAGTGGCTATTAGAACCTCTGGCTTGGTACACTTAGTTCTTAGCTTTTTCCTCACATTTCAATTTAAAAGCAATTTAATCATAATCTGTTCTGTGAATGCAAAACTTCTATTTCATAATGTTTTTACTTGCATTTTGGTTTTGATTTGAAAATGTTATTGCATGCCTTCCATATATTTCCTCTGAGTTTTTTTCTTTGTTTGCTTACTTGCATTTAGTATTGTATTAATGAAACCTTTCTGTAACTAGGTGGTAACCAGGGATCAATTCTGACTTGTACAAATGCAAAGCAAGCATCTTACCTATTGTACTATTTCTCCTTCTAAAACTTGTGATTTTTGTGAAGCTGTTTTAAATGATTATCACAACAAGCTCCCGGGAGAGCACAAGGCAGAGTCTCCTACCCTGTGTCTGACTATCCTCGCCAGGGCCCAACAGCTGAAGACTTCCAGGCCCCAACCAAGGCCTTACTGGAGCCACTCTCCACACACTTGGATAAGCCTCAGACATAACCGAACTGGCAGAGGAACCCAGGTGTGTGGGACCCGGGACTGAGATCTCTAAGCCTGCACGGTTTGGGACTGGACCTGTCAGTAGCTAGACAGTTACACCCTCCAACTGCCGTGTAACCCCAACAAAGGCCAGGATCCAAAGATTATCACAACAAGCTCCCGGGAGAGCACAAGGCAGAGTCTCCTACCCTGTGTCTGACTATCCTCGCCAGGGCCCAACAGCTGAAGACTTCCAGGCCCCAACCAAGGCCTTACTGGAGCCACTCTCCACACACTTGGATAAGCCTCAGACATAACCGAACTGGCAGAGGAACCCAGGTGTGTGGGACCCGGGACTGAGATCTCTAAGCCTGCACGGTTTGGGACTGGACCTGTCAGTAGCTAGACAGTTACACCCTCCAACTGCCGTGTAACCCCAACAAAGGCCAGGATCCAAAGATTATCACAACAAGCTCCTGGGAGCGCGCGGCCGCAAATGCGGCCGCGCGACTATTTATTTAATTTTCTCTAAATTTTCAGGATACTTTAAATATCCTTAAATATCCAACCCACACGGCAGAGCCTGGCAAGCTATCCGTGGTCTATGCCAAATAGACCAAATTGATATGCCAAATCCAGTAATAAATGGATCTCATTTCCCTAACCCTGATTATGCAGAGTCGAGAAGGATATGGAAGGAGAAGCTGATAAAACACCAAGGCAGACATGGGCTGCCAAAACGCAGAAAAACAAAAATGATTGTCTGTACTTTTAATGCTCGTACGCTGGCATCTTCTGCATCCATTGAAGACCTTATGGTACAAGCACGAAAGATCAAGTACGACATCATTGGTCTGACCGAAACGAGAAGACATCAATCCCATCATGCTGTTTTCGACACTGGAGAAGAACTGTTCCTTGGAACATGTGATAAAAGAGGCGTCGGTGGTGTCGGTATCCTTGTCAACACAAACTTAGTCACAAGCATTGATTCATTTGAATGCCTAACAACCCGAATCGGATGATTACACTTGAATAAATGTGGCTCACTACCGGCAGTTTCTATCTTTGTTGTCTATGCACCAACATCCAGTTATGGTGAAAAAGAAACTGAGAAATTCTACATGGAGCTGGAGAAATTCTATAAAGAAGATCACACCTTCTACAAGATCATTGTCGGTGATTTTAATGCCAAGATAGGACCAAGAAGATCAGTCGATGAACTCCACATCGGAACCCATGGCCTGGAATGGAACGAACAGGGTGACAGACTGTCTGAGTTCATCATGTCAACCAAAACCTTCCATGGTAACTCACAATTCCAAAAGGCTGAATCTAAACGTTGGACATGGGAGTCTCCCGATGGACGGTTCCACAATGAAATAGACCACATCATATTCAATCGGCGCTTTTGCCTAACCGATGTTGCTGTTGTCCCAAAATTCCAAACGGGATCAGACCACCGTCTTCTTCATGCAAAATTCTACCTCACAGAACGAGGAGAAAAGAATGCAAGGTTTAAGAAGAAGACTCCCAGAACAACCACCAACTGGGAACTCTTTGGCTCTGTTGCAGCAACATGGGAAGATGCCGTCATTGACAACATTGATGAGGAATACGATCGAATGATTCAGCACCTCCATGATTGTGCAAGGAATGCCAAGAGAGAGATAACCACAAAAAACCGTCTTTCTTCGAACACTCTTGAACTTATTCGCCAACGTGGCGTGGCACGTGCCTCAGGCAACCACAAGCAAACGTCCGAACTGGCAAAACAGTGCAGAAAAGCCATCAAGGATGACCTCAAAAACAGGAGAGCAGCAGTACTGGTAGATGCAGCAGAAGCTGGGAAAAATATTCGTAATGCCCGCCTGTCCTTCACCAACTACAAAACCAAGATGATTGCCCTCCGACATCATGATGGATCTATCACATCTTCCAGAAGGGCAATGGAGAAGATTATTCATGACTTCTACTCAGATCTCTTTAATAGCCACATCCACTTGCCCACATACCACATACCACATGATGGATATGTCGTTCCCAATGTTCTCCCTTCCGAAATCCAACATGCCATCTCGTCGGTAAAGAAACAAAAAGCACCTGGCCCAGACAATATCAGACCTGAACACCTGAAGAACTTACCATCAGTACTCATCAATACATTAGCTCGACTCTTCACACGCTACCTTTCTGAATGCAAGGTTCCATCCCAATGGAAAACCAGCAAGACTGTACTACTATACAAGAAAGGAGACATCCACGACATTGGCAACTATCGCCCAATCTGCCTATTGTCTGTCATCTACAAACTATTCACTCGAGTCATCCTGAATAGGATTAGCAGAACACTAGATGAAGGACAACCATGTGAACAAGCTGGATTCCGAAAAGGATTCAGTACCATTGACCATATCCACACAATAACCAAGCTCATTGAGGTATCTCGGGAGTTCAAGATGCCGCTCTGTCTAACGTTCATTGATTTAAAGAAGGCCTTTGATTCTGTTGAGACGGAAGCGGTCATGGAAGCCCTAGCCAATCAGGGCGTACAAACTCAATACATCAGGATCCTTCGTGAGCTCTATTGCGGATTCACTACCAAGATCTCACCATTCTACAAAGAAGTAATCATCCATATCAAGAGAGGGGTTCGGCAGGGTGATACCATTTCACCAAAACTCTTCAGTGCCACCCTCGAGAACATCATGCGACGACTAGAATGGGAAAACATGGGAGTGAAGATAGATGGTCGGCAACTACACCACCTCCGCTTTGCTGATGACATCGTTCTAATAACACCAAACATCAGCCAAGCGGCACAAATGCTTGCGGACTTTGACCGTGAGTGTGGAAAGGTCGGACTACAGCTGAATCTTATGAAGACAATGTTTATGAGAAACAGCCTTGTTCCTGACGCTCCATTCGCTCTCAACGGAACCACCATCTCCGAATGCAACAGTTATATATACTTAGGTCGAGAAATCAACATGATGAATGACCTAGCACCTGAGTTACGCAGGAGGAAGAGAGCGGCTTGGAATGCCTTCAAGAGCATTGAAGAAATAACTAAAAGGACAAAGAACCTCCAGCTACGAGCACATCTCTTTGATTCCACTATTCTTCCTGCATTAACATATGCCTCAGAGACCTGGACCCTACGAAAACAGGATGAGAACACTATTCGGGTCTCTCAAAGAGGAATCGAAAGAACTATGCTTGGAATATCACGATTCACTCAAATGAGAGATAGAATCCGGAGTTCTGATCTTCGTCAACGCTCAAGAATCAGGGACGCTGTCTCATTTGCCAAGACATCAAAAATCAGATGGGCTGGACATGTAATGAGGTTTACAGACAACCGCTGGACTAGAGCCATTACTGATTGGATTCCACGAGACATCAAAAGATCACGTGGACGTCCACCTATAAGATGGTCAGACTTCTTCGTCAAGACCCTAAATGATCGGTTTGAGGCTCGACATGTTCCTAAAACGAACAGATACCATTGGGCTACGCTAGCACGCAACCGGGATGAATGGAGACGTTACTGGCACCCGCTCGAATAAACTGATGAATAACGGGGATTAAGTGATTAAGTGATTAAGTGTTTTAAATGATGGTAAGTCATATAAGCCCTGCAATATTAGTACAAGAAAGGCTGTCTCTGGAATCTGTTCATTTTTTAAGAAAAGAATATCTTTCCAGTTTTCTGTCTAGAATCTTATCATTAGTATCCAAAAATCTATGGGAGTTGTGCAAAGCTCATGGTTAAGTCTGGTTTAAGTGGCTTGGAAATTTTTTAAAAGTTTTCAGTAACGGATCACAATCTTGCTCTATATGTGCTTTATGTTCCAATAATTTTGTAATCTATTTTATCATGTATTCAATATTACCTGTTACCAAATCTCCAGTCTCTGACTTTTAAAGTTGGGGTACTTTGGGTACAGTGGATAGAAGTGAAGAAGAAAAATTAAGGATGCTGGACACTGACTTCCAATGTATCTTTTATCTACCATATACCACTTTATATTTATTATTTATGTACATCACTTTATATTTATTATTTATGTTTTACTTATGAAGAAGCAGAAGATCAGAAAGTTAATAAAAGATATGATATATCTAAGGAACAAAAGAAATCATTCTTATGATAATTAGCTACTTCTACTTTAAGAATAAATTATATTTAATTATCAGGTGTTGAATTGTGAGTGAGATTGTCTTTCATCCCAATAGTAGGAGTATGTGTATATTTTCTTATAAATTTTTATATTAGGCATTTTATACCTAGCTGAAAATGAGAAGAATTATCACTCCTATAGATATCACAAATTTGAAAAAGAATGCATGATTTATTGATAGGGATTTTTCCAAAGAGTTACTGTAGGCGTATCTGAAAGATACATGTCACTTCAAATGAGACTTTACATAAACATTGTCCTTGAATTCTAATCAGTGTACATTAGTGCATGGAGAATATGCAATAGCTTATTATATAATGGCAATACACAAAATATAAATGAGTAGGAAAAAAATAGTCTGACAAATAAAACCAAACTCAGTTCTTTTTCTTTTGAATCCCTATCAAAACCCTCCACCCAAATCTTGCTCTTACTAGACAGAAATTGAACCTCCTGCAGTAATAATAGACAGTGCTAAAACTGTGGTGTATATTTTAGTCTTAGGCTGTAGGCTTACAAATGTCTATCTACTTTAGAAAAACTTTTTTTTTAAATTTATAAAAAATGTATCAGAAAGTTTTCAACAACACATAAAGTACTCCCCCCGCCACCCCTTAAGGTAAAAGAACAGTCAGTCTGATTCTTGTTTCCTTCCTGCCATTCATTCTGTAATCAAAATATAGTATCAACTTGAGAATGATGTGTATTTCCAAGAGGAACTTTTTCAGTTGGGTGAAAGTGGAGCTTTCTTACATTCTATGTACAGAAACTCCCCTGCAAATACCCTGGAGCTAAACACACTGGTATTCTGTGTTATTCTTTTTTCAAAGAGCATTATTATTTTATTATGGGGTGGGGAGAGAGAGGCCCTGCCGAGCAGTGCTCAGGCCACCTGGGGGCTATTCTCTGCAATAGTGGGCCTGACTTTGCTGGTAGAATGGTTCAATGCTTGAGTCTGTGATTTATGTGGTGCTGCTTTGTCCTAGTAGTTCTGGGATCACTGAGCTACATCGGGTGATGCTGGGAAGTAGTGGAGAAGGCGATGTGGAACTGAGGCTCTGAGGATGTCAGCTGTGTGCTGCAGGGGGCTGGTACCAGTAATGTCTGAGTTGTGAAACTTGTTACTGTTTTTGGCATATTAAATACGTCATGGGTAGCTTGTCAGGCTTTGCCGTGCGGGTGGGATACTCTCGGTAGCTTGCCAGGCTCTCCGAGAGGGATGGTGGAATTGAACCCTGGTCGGCCGTGTGCAAGGCAAACACCCTACCTGCTGTGCTATTGCTCTAGCCTTATGGCTAGTCTGAAAGTAGTGAGTGGTCAGAAGGTCAACCTAAAGTCAACCTGCAGCAAACTATATGCCTACTAAGAACATGATAATCGTTTAAAAAATATACAAACTCAGAATTTCAACTACTGTATCATTTTATGGTTTAATTTGATTTAATATTGCTTCTACCTACCCCCAAACTTTCACCTCTCTCCCTTCCCTTTAGTGTTATAGTTGTTGTAATGACCTGGGGTTATACACATGCCTGCCTGTGGTGTTCACATATTTAGCTGTTGTAGTGCTTTTCAGGGGTGGCACACTGGGCTGGAGTGGGTTGGGAGGAAACATAGGTAAGATTCAGGGGCCTCAAATACCAAAATAGTATAGAAATGAGATATTTGTATTTATCTAAACTGCAAAGACAACAATAATGTAAGTAAAAAAAATCTAAACTTCAACAATCAAAGTTTTAAAATGTGTGTTTCAAGAAGGCAGATGAGGAGGGGATTGGGGAGATAGGCGGGAACTTGATGATATTGGTGGAGGGAAGTAGAACACTGAGAGTGGAGCTGGGGTTGGAATACTGTGTGCCTGAATCCCAGTTAAGTATAACTATGTATATCATGGTGACTTTATGCCTAAAAATCCCAAGGAATTGAGCGTCTTTATGCCCTACTGACTCCACTTCTTGGCATATATCTTAAGGACCCAAAAACTTTTCAAAAAAAGAGATTTGCACTCCTACATTCATTGTTACATTATTCATGCTAGTCAAAATCTGAAAGTAACCCAAATGTCCTAAAACACATAACTAGATAAAGAAACTATGCTATCTATGCATAATAGACTATGACTTGGTTATAAAAAATAGTGAAACCATGCATTTTCCCGCTACATGGATGGAACTGGAGGGTATTATGCTGTGTAAAGTCAGCCAGAAGGCGAGCTGCAGATACAGACTGGTTTCTGTCATCTGTGGAGTATAAAGAAGTACAGTCAACGACTAACAAAGGCCCAAAGCAGCAGAATCTAAGAACTTGTCTATAGACCTGAGCTTACGATGGCAGTGAAGTATGGGGGGTGCGGTAGGGGGAGAGGGCGTAAGGGTGAGGATAGGCCCAGAGACAATTGTGGGGGAAAACGAATACACTGGTGTGTGTGTGGGGGGGGTATTAGAATATTGCATTTGTGAAATTGTATATTTGTATATTTGAAAAATTGTATATCACAATAACTAAAAACAGAAACAAAGCCAAACTCACTGTTCTTTATACTAAATCACCTCTAGGTAATTTTCACATATCCACTAAAATAACTAGTCACTTACATTTCCTAAAATAAATTCAATAAATTAGAGTCATCAGATATTTGTGGAAAAGCATCATAGTAATAGTCACTATTTTAAAGTCTCTCTTAATCATGAATACAGTTTATCACTCCTTGTATTATCAGAGAACAAATCTAATGAAAGAATGGAGAAATGTTTTTGAAAGCCTTGTAACTCAAAAAATTACAAGCATTTTTCCTGGTTTTCAGAATTTAACTATCAAGTCACAGCAAAACGCTCGAAGTGATTTCTTTTCCTTGTCATTGGCTTTCTAATGTCAGAACATCAAATTTGCAACCTGGGTGGCACCCCAAAGAGGGGGAAGGGGAGAGAAAAAGTGCTCATGATTACTGAGGCTTTAGAAACCCTTTTTTATGTGATTCCCCAGACTGTGCAAAGCTAGAGGAGAGTTTCTCATGCCTCTATTTCTCAAGGAGAGCTTTGGCCTTTCGGAGGTAACTCTTTGACTCTGATTTAACTGAGCAGGTGAAAGGCCATTTGGCACCGGCTTCTTCCTTTTACTCCAGCTGCCTGTGAAGAGCGTGGTTGCCTAGCAACGAAGACTCAGGCTCCCTTTGTCCCTACATCAGGCTAGGAAATTCGGAGTGGCTAAGGCTGTTGTCTATTGCATACAACTTACACTAAAATGGCTTTCGTTGTGTAAGTCTATATTTTAAATCCTCACAGCAATGCTACTTTATCTTTCCTAATTTACTCTCTTTTTGGGACACCAGGCTATTTAGAGTGAATATGGCTATATTTCCACAGGAAAGCATGGAGACCTTGACTTCAAAATCAGAAGTAATTTACATTTTAAAAGAAGAGAAAATGAGCATCACAGCTGCATTGCATATGTTCTTTCCTGTCAGCTAATTATTTTCATTTTCTTTCTTCTTCCCTTCATTAGCTTTTTAAATTTTTATTTGCATTTCTCACATTTTTCTTCATTCTACCCAACTTCCATTTGATGAATTTTTTTTATCTCTTTATTCCTTCTTTCTCGTGATATGTATGCCATTGTTTATTCATTCATCATCAATCAATTGCTCATCCAATGAAGTCGAAGTGAATCAAGCATTTCTTTTCAACCTCACTGGCTTCAGTTTTATTTATTTATTTATTTTTGAACTCATTTTATATTTTGTGTTAACCTGTGACTAGGAAAGGTTACACAAAAATAGCTGACAAAATATTCCCACTTGCTATTTGGATTTACCTTTTTCCAACAGAAAAACTTACACCATTTCTCTTTGAGCTTCCCAATGTGGTATCTTTGTTTACATGCTGGTCCATGTGGTACATTTCACAAAATTGAAGATGGAATTTTATTACTACATTAGCATTTATTATCCTTACATTAACAGCTAAATACTACTATAATAAACCTAATAGTTTGAAGATATTTTATGAAGAGAGGTGATATGAAAAACATTTTTTAATCTCAGTCTTGCATTGGCTCATAAAATATATGGGAAATTTTTTGTCCTTTTGTTTGTTTTCGTGCCACACCCAGTGATGCTCAAGGCTAACTCCTGGTTTTGTGTTCAGGGATCACTCCTGGCTGGTTCTGGGGACCATAGGCAAATGTCCTACCCACTACACAATCCTTTTTTGGTTCACTAATTGTTTTCTTGATGATCAGTGCTGGACTCTGGTGGTGCAAGGGAAGTACATAGTAGTGAGCAAAAGAAAAAAGGTTGAATTTCTAGAAAGATGTAGCACTGCACTGTAGCATTGTATCACTGTAGCACTGTCCTCCGTAGCATTGCTCATCGATTTGCTCGAGTGGGCACCAGTAACGTCTCCATTGTGAGACTTGTTACTTTTTTAGGCATATCGAATATGCCACGGGGAGCTTGCCAGGCTCTGCTGTGTGGGTGAGATACTCTCGGTAGTTTGCCAGGCTTTCCGAGAGGGACAGAGGAACTAAACACTGGTCGGCCTTGTGCAAGGCAAACACTCTACCCACTGTGCTATTGCTCCAGCCCCTAGAACAATGTACACTCTAAAAAAATGAATTTCAGACTTAGACACTTAGTTAATCTCTATCTTTCTTAAATAAAAAAAAGCGTTACTATAGATTTTAGTTTACTTGCTTACTAACAGCTTGCTACAATAGGACTAGAGCAATAGTACAGTGGGTTGGGTTCCTGCCTTGCATACTGCTGATGCAGGTTTGATTCCTGGCATCCCATATGGTCCCCCAACTCTTCTAGGAGTAATTCCTGAGTGCAGAGCCAGAGCACCTTTGAGAAATGCCCCCAAACAAACAAACAGTTCAAAACAAAAAATCCCAAAGAAAGGAATTTACTATAATAAATGCATTTATTCATCATTGTCTAAAAAAATCACTGTTTTTATAGGTAAATTTGTTTAAATTGTTAACATAAAAATGGAATTAATTTTTAATGCAATGGTATGTTATGAATTCAAATGCAAAGGCATGTTACTAATTCCATGTCTTTCTGGAACTTATAAATAAAAATTACTCTTATGATTCAGTATTGAGTTCTTCCACATTTGCTATGAAAAAAAATTACATCAAATGAGTTTTGTCTTTTGTTATATGATGAAATCAGATCATTGTATTATAGCAAGAAAGGAAATGGAAGGCAAGATTTTATGGAACTTGTTGATTAGCTTTTGGGGCACACTCAGCTGTGTTCAGAGCTTACACTTCGCTCTATACACAGGTATCATGGCCTCAGGGGATCATGTATGGTGTCAGAATTGAAACCAAGTCAAATGCATGTTAGGTAAGTGCCTTACCCACTGTTTTATATCTCTGAGCTGGGATGCAAAGATTTTAATCTTATCACTCCTTAGGTCATAAAATCTGATGCTAGAATATAGGGATCTTGTGAGAATTTAGTGAGATTGTTCACATAAACCTTTAGGAAATAAGCAGAAAGAACATTAAAGTTTTGATATTTGTGAGATTTAACTATCACCATTGTTATCTGCTGCCCCAGACTATTACAACTTTATATTTTCATTAGTGTACTAGTTGCTTCCTATTTTAACTTTAATTAATTTATTTTTGTTGCCGATGGTGGTGATTTTGGGAATTTGGGGAGCACCTGGCAGTGTGCAGGACTTTTTCTTGGCTCTCTGTTCAAGGATCACTTTTAGTGGTGCTGGGGTGTCGTACGTGCTGCTAACAATCAAACTTGGGTCTGCCACATGCAAGGCAGTTACCAAACTTGCTATACTATCTCTCTGATCTCTAATAGCCTCCTAAATTTAAATTCTGGCTCTTTAAAATCTCTTCTACACATTATCCCAGCTTAGACAGACCCAAACATGATTCTCATAATTTGTCTTCTCTTCTAAAAACCATGGCAACAGATTTCAGTGAACCCCATAAGAGTAGAACTAAGTATAAATTAACCTGGCATTTAAAGCTTTCATTAGTGTATCAGTTCAATTTATCTTCCCAGCTTCACTCTATTTCTTTCTCACATATAAATGCTCACTGGTTGAATGGAACTTCCACACTGTGTTGTGAACAAGTACTATTCACTCCAAGTTATGCAACTGAGAGCAAAGGTTATTATGAATCTTTACACCCCAGGATCATCCCCAGGACCTGTAACACAGTTTACATGCAGTATCTGTTGAAATGATTTTTTTTTTGCTCTTTTTCTCTTCTATTTTCCCCCCAGAAGTTCTCTCTTCTTAATTTTTTACTTCTATAATACTTATCTTTTTATTTTCTATCAAAATGTCATGAGTTATCACTCTTTAAAAGCTATCTATATTTTCCCATGGTATACTACCATTTATCTACTTTTTATAATTTATATTTTGCTTTCATTACACTTATATTTTATCATTATCATGTCTGACTTTAAAAAATGACTTTGATGGCTGTGTACTATGTCTTAGTCTGAATTTCTGACAATATTCACCATTTTGGTGTGAATATGTTAACTTCCAGTGCTTTAGTTGTTGAATAACAGAATAATATTTGATATACACCATTTACTTTTCAAATTATCTTAATTACATAGAAGAAAATCTACATTTTCTTAGGCTTTTGAGTCTTTCCTTATCTAGTATTTAACTATTTAGCCTGGTTTTTGGTATTTATAATCATATTGACCACATTATTCTATGGACACCTATATTCATTGTTGCCCCTAAACTTTTGCTGGTGTTTCCTTTGCCTGAGTACAAGCTTGTTTCTTATTAGCTATTCAATAATACTTCATTCCAAGCTCTTTCAAAATTCTCCATAAAGCACTTCATGAAGACTTATTGAATATTTATTTTATTCACTTATAAAAATAAATTAATATACTTAATAACATTTAATCATATAACTTAATTATACAAAGAACAATGAATTGTAGAGACAATTTCAAGGTGTAATACTATAAAAATCCTAGTATGGAAACTCAAGAATGACTTTTTCCGTATTATCACTTTGAAATCCTTTTTCACTCTTGAGTTACCTTTGTATTATCTATAAAAATATTATTCTGATTGCTTATTTGTAAACTATTTAAATCAACTTAAACATCTCGAAAAATTTGATTTAGATTTTCAAATTAATTTTTATTTCAATTAAATATTAAGTCAATGGGGGATGATAGTAAATCTGAAATTCTCTTTGGATATTTTATACTACCAACCAGATGCTGATCACACTACAGATTTTCAACACATAAGCAATATTCTTTGCTAGATGGGACATACCTGACAAAATGGCTTAGTTCAATTTAAATTTATTTCATAATATGTGACACTGCAACTTCATTTATTTTTCCTGGTCCATTGGTTCTAAGTTACTGTCACACTTACAGTTTTTTCCTGGTCTAGTGCTTCCAATTTACTGTCATATCTACCGGGTCTTTCAGTAACTAAGGCAACTAACAGCTATATTTTGGAGAAGATTTATACAGATAGAACTTAGGTGTAGCTACTCAAGAAGAGATAGGGTTTGCGCTTTATACTCTGTTCATAGTGTTTGTATCAGCTGACTAAAGTTGAAAATATGAAATATTGTAAAATATGTTGAGTGGGTTATTTAAAGTGGGTTGTTTAAACCATTTATATACATCATCTAATAATATTCTTAAGAAGCCTGTGTAGTTGATAGTACTAAGCACTTTTATAGACATGAAAGCTAAAACTAAGAGTAAAATACTTTGCTAAAATATTTGTCCTTAAACCTGATCTCAAATCTGTCTTATTTCAACATCCCTGCCAACAGAAATGGATGAGAAAGTGGTTCTCCAACTTAAAGTATAAGAATGTTATCCAAGAAACTTCTTAAAATTCATATTTGGATTGCAGCCAAAAGTTCCAATTTGTTAGGCTATAGGAAAGAACTAAAATTTATCTATGTCTCTATCTATCCATCTTTGGTTTTGGGAACACACTCAGCTATACTAAGGACTTACTTCTGGCTCTGCACTCAGGAATCACTTCTGACAGGGCTTGGGCACTATATGGAATGCTGGGGACTGAACCTGGTCTGACCGTGTGCAATGCAAGAACCATACCCACTATACTATCGTTCTGGCTCCTCAATAATCAATATTTTAATAATGCCTAATATTCATCACTTGCTAGTTTTAACTGACCTTTATTGATTCTAAAAATAAATCTCCCCGAGATAAACAAACATTATACCTGGCTCATAAGTATTGACTCCGTGGCAGGCTGTTTTCACTCGGGATACTCCAGAGGGGGGCAGGCGAGAGCCCTCCCTGCCCCAAGGGATCCAGTCCCAGTAGGCGACCTCCACTACCCAACCTCTGCCATGCTCCAGGCCTCTTTCCTCATACTCAGACCAAGCCTCACATACGAGTGAACATATTCCTGGACACATCATAAAACACTCTCTATTGATTTTCCATAATTTCCACCCTATATTTCTGGGGCTCAGACAGCAGTAACAAGTTATAGAGGGAGCAAGTTACTAGCTACCAAGAGTATCCTGCCTGTGTAAATAGAAAAAGACAGCAGCAGCCTATCTCTCCTGCTGCCCGTGTTCAGTAGTCTCACGCTGCTTCCCCTACCCGGGGAAGGTGGATGGCGATGGGCAGGCGAAGGAAGGAAACGAGGGCCAGGTTGGTTGGTGTCAGTTGCAGTTTATTCCATTACCATCTCCATTCTCCTCTGATTCTCCTCCTGCTTCTTCCTCCCCCATGCTACTTCTACTTCATTCTTCTCCTCAATCCCTCTTCATTCTTCTTCTGGCTCTGGGGTCTGGATTCAGATTCCCCCAGCCCACTCTTACAGTCTAGTTAAATCCCAAAACCATAAGGTGCTTACACATAGGTGTGGTCACAATCAATAGTGGTAAAGTTCTTTCCTTCAGGGAATACTTCTTCTAGGACAGATATCCATTCAGCAGGATGGCATCCCAAGAGTGGAATCCCATGGGTGTGTTTCTCCTCTCCTTGTCCAACAACATATAAGCATTCATAATATTAATCATTTTGTATGGACAGAGTAAGAGATACATTAAGCTTATAGAATTGCTCTCCTGGGGTCATCTCGATCTCAGACTATAGTGCTCAGGCCAGATAGTATTTCCTATCCCTAGTAGGGTCCTTATCTCATTGTTCCTTTTGGATCATGACAGCATTTGTTCATGATCAAGCTCTAACTTATAGTTAAGAATTGTGGCACTGTGGCCTGGCTCATTTCAATGCCAGGGTAGTTCACAGCTTTCCCCCCGGGTCCATTCAGTTCCTCTTCAGGACCCTGCTTTTGGGGTGCTAGAAATTAAGGGCAACTGAGGCTTAAGTCAAGAAAGTAGATGCCCGGGAGTGAATAATATTCAAAACCAATTAAATCCTAAATTACAAAAGCATAATATTAACTGTCTTCCTGTATCTATACAAAAAGGACATTGTTTTAAAGTAAACTGTTCAAAAGATATAAGGAGAGGAGAATGGCAATATTAGCTTATGATACAAATTCAGTGTCCTAGAAGGATCTGACCTTACCAATTAATAGAATCTGATTAGGAGGAAAAGATGATTAACTGGTTGTGGAAGGGAGCATAGAGAAGTGGTTACAGATAAACAAAGGGATGGAAGTGACTCGGGAGCACTGTGATGGGTATAACCTGAGAAACCTAAGCTTCTTGTGACAAGGGAAAAAGGACAAACCAATGTTTTACTACACCCGCTCACATGGCAGAGCCCGTCAAGCTTACCATGGCATATTTGATATGCCAAAAACAGTGACAAGAATGGGTCTCATTCCCCTGACCGTGAAAGAGCCTCCAATATGGCAGCATTGGGAAAGACAAGGAAGGAAAGGCTGCTAAAATCTTAGGGCTGGGATGAATGGAGACGTTACTGATGCTCACTCGAGTAAATCAATGAACAACAGGATGACAGTGATACAGTGATATCACATATAGTGATATCATTCAGTTTTCCTTCTGCCTTTCTTTGCTTTATATAGTACCCTATAGTTCCATTCATATTGCAGTGAAATGGAAGCTTTCACAATTATAGCTGAGTAATATTCTACTGTGTAAATATACCAAAATTTATCTACCCATCTGTTATTGGGCACCTGGATTTTATAAATAGTACTGTTATCAATGTAGGTGTGTGCATATTTTTTCAAATAACTTTTTTTGTTCTAGTGATAAATAGAATTGCTGGACATATGGAAGTTCTATTTTCAACGTTTGAAAAATTTTCTTAGACTTGAAGCCAATTTATAATCATACAACTGTGACTGAGGGTTCCATTTTTACCACATTGCCATATTACCACCAGCATTGCTTGTTTCCTTTCTAGTGTGAGTGGTTTTAGTGAGGCTTAAGAGCAATCATGAGATTCTGATTTCTTTTCCATTCTTTTTATTGGCCACAAATCCTCGCCCTAGGTATTAATTGTATCTTCTATTTTGGTCACAGAATGAGAACTATATTGGGGCATATATGTATATAACCAGTAATTTGAGTTATATTTAGATGAGCTCAGTGAGTCTAATTGGACCAAAATATTGTCAATATAAAATCCTCAATCACTATTGAATGTATAATAGTAAAAATTTAAGAAATATGACTTTTTTGCTATTGCAGCAAGTGTTGACATATAGCAGTAAATAAAATAGTACACCTAATAGATATTAAATATGTAATCAATATTCTTTATATTTTTAGAAAATTATGTATTCCCACAAGTATGTATATTAGCTGTATTGGGGCAGAGGAAAACCTTGTAGGATAGTAGTTCTATACATAGAAATATTATTTAGTTTCTAAAATCCTCTAGAATACTACATTTAAAACAAAGATGTCATAATTAAATAGAAAACAATTGCTGTTTTCAGCTTGTTCGATAGTTTTATGTAGTTATGTATTATCTTAATAATGGACAGAAGGTTTCTATTTCTTTATGTTCATGTAATTTTGATAATACCTATCTAACATACAACATCATTAAGCATGAGGTCACTGTCCTGTAATAGAGAATATTTCTCTTCTGTTACAGACTGAATTAGATTGATTATATAGATTGATTAATAGGGTCAAGTCAATAATTAATTGACCTGACCCTATTAGTTTATGTTGCAATCAAAGTAACAGGAATCCACAGAAGTAATCTTCTTAGTTTCTTGTTGTAATATGGGAAGGACCAGGGATGAAAGTCTGTTGCCTGATTTCTGTAACACAATTTTAATAACAGCCTATCAAATTCAGTTTTGGACACATTGGAATTTGTGTCCCTGTGGGTACTTTTCCTGGAGTCTTTCATATTGATAAACCACTGGTATGCTCAGTTTAAGAATGAGACATTCACTTCGCTTATTTATAAAGGGAAAATATAGGTAGGTCTCCATTTTGGCTTCAACAGACTCTTCCTAACTTTGACTGGTCAGACCTCAAGGGTTTACACAATTTACAAAAAGATAAAACTGTTACAGATTCTGGTCTCCTTCAGTTTTACTACACTAAGAAAGATTAAGATTAACATAGCACAAGTTTCCCATTCAATGATCTGGCAGTGTCAAAGTTCTGGGCATCATAATCAAGGGTAAGAGCTGATGCAGAGGATAAAATGGGGCAAAGCCTCTGATCCAGAAGCCAGTGGGGTTTTGGGCAAAGACTTCCACATGTGAGTGCCATGTTCAACTTTTGACCTTCTCCTGACCCTGGGGGCTTACATCTATTGAGCAGGCAGGACAGTACATACCAACAATCTAGGCACAGTCTTGACATGCGAGTGACCCACAGAGAAGCCACAGTTCTGTCACACTTGAGGATGATTAAAAAGTTTTTCAGCAGAGAAAGAGACACTTCTACTGTTTTCCCATGGAGGAGAATGAGGATTTCTGCTCCTGCTGCAGCGATACTGTGAAATCAGTGACAGAACAAGTCATTTTAAAAGACAAGGTTGAAGATGTGCCTTCAGCCTTCTACACTCAGAGAAGCTCCAGATTTACTTTGAAGACAATCCTAGGGACCTCCAACCTCCATAGAGCACAGCCTATCCTTATCCCCTCCCATGGCAAAGCCTCATTTGGGCCATATCCCTGTCTACCTGGTACCTCCTGCTCTTTGTGGTCTTATTCAGACTCACAATGGTCAAAAGGTCTGTCTGTCTTCCCAGGTTTCTTCCAGGACTGAGAGGAGAGTCAGGGGAGAATTCTGGCTGTAGGCAGAGCCAAGTTCCTGACCCTGAAAGACTTGGGTGTCAGCAAAGCCCTGGCTCATATTCCAGTTAAGCTGACATTTTGCCTTTAACAGAGGAAAGGTTTCAGCTACTTTGGGGTGAAAAAATGAGGGCAGGGGCATGTATCTCAAACATTCAGGACACTATGAGTGCTTAATCTAGTTCTGTAAAATCAATAAATAATCTTAAATTCATTCCAAACAAATGGAATGATCATGCTTCATGATGTTGTGGGAAGAGTGTTTCATACAAAATGACCTCTCAGGCTAATTATCACCAAAGTAAACCAGTTTTTTTAGTTTGAACACAAGGTATTAATCATTTGATCATATTTTTATTAATTTTTAACATATGACAATGAATATTATATTTTTAACGGGAATAAAATACAAATGGACTCAAATTATGTTGAAATACCTTTATTTAAGAAGAAAATAAAAATACACTATGATTTGAGAAATAGAGATTAATTCCATTGGAATTAATAGAATTGATATTAAAAGATTAAAAATTATTGAAATGGCTAATGTTTAAGGGATCTAAACAGTCAATAGTCTCACTAATTTAACTACTTTTATATTTAGAATATTTTTTTTGTTTGTTTTTTAAATTTTTATTAGTGAAACACCATGAGGTACAGTTGTAGACTTACAAATTTTTGTGCTTGGGTTTCAGTTATACAATGATCGAGTACCCATCCCTCCACCAGTGCCCATTCTCCACCACCACTGATTCCAGTATCCCTCCCACCCCCCATCACCCCATCCCACCCTGCCTCTATGGCAGAGAATTCCCTTTTGTTCTCTCTCTCCTTTTGGGTGCTGTGGTTTGCAAAAGAGGAATTGAATGGCAGTATTGTTCAGTCCATAGTCTACCTTCAACATACATCTTCCATACTGGGCGGATCCTCCCAACACCCCCTACTTGGTGCTTCCTAGAAGAGACTCACTTTTTTTTTTCCCTTTATTTTTTTTTTTTACAGTTGTAGATTTACAATTTTTTGTGCTTGGGTTTCGATTATACAATGATCAGATACCCATCCCTCCACCAGTGCCCATTTTCCACCACCATGGATAATATCCCCCCACCCCCATCCCCCCATCGCCCCTGTCTCTGTGGCAGGGCAATCCCCTGTGTTCTCTCTCTCCTTTTGGGTGTTGTGGTCTGCAAGAGGCATTGAGTGGCAAACATGTTCAGTCCATAGTCTACTTTCGACATGCATCTCCCCTCCTGGGAGGATCCTCCAAACATCCTTTATTTGGTGCTCCCTTCATGTTACAAACATTTCAGTTTCCTTTTAACGTTTTCAAACTGTGTCAGCATTGTGAGATAATATATTTTTACTCTTTGCTGTTCAGTGCTCTTCAGTGCCACCCTTGAGAACATCATGCGACAACTGGAATGGGAAGGAATGGGAGTGAAGATAGATGGTCGGCAACTACACCACCTCCGCTTTGCTGATGACATTGTTTTAATAACACCAAACATCAGCCAAGAGGCACAAATGCTGGCTGACTTTGACCGTGAGTGTGGAAAGGTAGGACTACAGCTGAATCTTATGAAGACAATGTTTATGAGAAACAGCCTCATTCCTGATGCCCCATTCGCTTTCAACGGAACGACCATCTCCGAATGCAACAGCTATGTGTACCTAGGTCGAGAAGTCAACATGACAAATGACCTGGCACCCGAGGTGCGCAGGAGGAAGAGAGCGGCTTGGAACGCCTTCAAGAACATTGAAGAAATAGCTAAGAGGACGAAGAACCTCCGGCTCCGGGCACATCTCTTTGATTCCACTGTTCTTCCTGCATTAACATATGCCTCAGAGACCTGTGCCCTACGCAAACAGGATGAGAACACTATTCGGGTCTCCCAAAGAGGAATTGAAAGAGCTAAGATCATGAGCGATCGGTTTGAGGCTCTTCATGTTCCCAGAGCGAACAGATGCCATTGGGCTACACTAGCATGCGACAGGGACAAATGGAGACGTTACTGGCGCCTGCTCGAGCAAATCGACGACTAATGGGAAGTTAAGTGATTTTAAGTGACTTTTTGCTGTTTAGACAGTATCATTGATGTAACAATACTGCTCTCAATGCTTTGGGGGCTGGTTTCTTATTACTTATTTGTTTGTTTTTTGGGTCACACCCATTGATGCTTAGGGTTTATTTCTGGTTCTGCACTTAGGAATTACTCCTGGTGAGTTTGGAAGACCATATGGGGGATTGAACCCAGGTTGGAATCCTCCAAATCAAGCATCTTAGCCTTTGTGTTTTCTATCCAGTCTCTAGGTTGCTTTCTTAAACATTGGCATTATTGTGTGTACTGATATATCTCTTATGAATTATCTGTCTTAATATTTCAATCTCTTTTGTGATGAGACTGAAATAGAGTAACTTTGCCATACCAAGCTGGTCTGTAAAATATTTGAAAAATTGGGGCTGGACTAGAAAGCACAGTGGGCACAATGGTTGCCTTGCATGAGGCCAAACTGGGTTTGACCCACTTGCATCTACCAGGAATGATCCCTTAGTGCTGATCCAGAAGTAAGTAAGACCTGAGAATTGCTCCACTCCAAATAAAAGAATTTAGAAAATGGAAAGCATTAAAAAAACTAGAATCCATGTTCTTTGAACATCTTTAGCTCTAATCATTACTGATAAACTTTGATGGATAATAATAGGACAATAATTTAACAAGATTACAGTAGCATTGGAAAGAAGCTATCTTGTCAATGAGACACATATATGGGAAACGGAGGGTGGAGAACAAAGCAGTTAGCTTAATGGGTCATTTAAAATATCATCTAGTGAAAACGTACCCATTCACATTAGATAATGTGATGGCTGGCAGCTTGGGGGGCCGTACAGGAATAGCAGAAGGTGTAATAAAGCCCCTTTGACCCTTAAACTATCCCCAGACAACAGGACAGTAGGGATTTATGTAAACTCATGTGTACATGGCTGTGGCCAGAGACTAAGGAAAGCCAAGGGGACAGGTTGTCTCTGGGTACAGTTCCAGAGAGGCCCAGTGAGCAGCAAGCACCAGCAAAGGGACACAGGTAACAGGATTCTAGCTGCAGACTTCTATCTAGGCAATTACATAGTGGAGAGATAAATAATGGTGTAGGGAAAATTTATGACCACCAAACACTGAAAGTGAGAAGATGGTGAGGGACAGATCCAGGATTTCATACTCTGGAACACACACTGAGAGACAGGTTAAGTGACATCATACATGGGTAAAAGAAGAAGCCTGGACATTGAAGAGGGAAATGGATTCACCTACTTAAAGTATAAATAAATTTTAATTTCTTTTCATCTGAGCTTTGTATGTGAATTTGTCATACAAGTCTCAAAATCCATGAGCTCAGGAGTATTTAAATTCACTTTTCTTGACAAAACCAAAATTATAGGTCATTTTTGCAAAGACAGGAAATTTCATCAACTTTTATAGATCACAATTCCTAAATACCACCTAAATATCTCTGTTTCTTATGATCTTGTGTGTGTGGAGTGGGGGGAGAGGCAAAGCTTGATACATACAAGGCAGTTCTCATGACTTTCACATGGCTCAATGCTCAGGAACTCCTGGTGGTACCCAATGATTGAACATGAATAGATCACACACAAGTGCAATACCTGATGTACTATGTCTGGGACCCAATCTCATCACCATTACCCTATTCAAGCATCTCTTTTGATAGGTTAAAGCATCAGATATTTTCTGTTCTCATATGGTTTGAACTCTTGAAACCCGAAGTTTAATATGCCTTTTAAAAATATAATGTTGGGAGTATGGAGCCACCTATACTTGCGGGGCTACTGCATCAGAAGCCTGATGGTGCCTTCAGGCTTTCTGACACCCCAAAATTGCTCCTGTGTCTTTGGTTGGACCCCAACAACTTGGGACCAAGTTTATCAAGAAATTAAATACCAAAAGTTAGGTATGTGGGAGCCCACAAAACACCATGGGCTCAACTATAAAAGCTTATTTACTGGCCTTATTTCAGAGACCCACAGATAAATATCGAAAGAGATCAAAAGCCACAGTTAATCTTGGACCCACACATGGCTAAACAGAACCAAGGTAAATTGAAGGGTGGCAGGTTGGCCTAGAGCCCACCCAAACAAAGCCCCCAGCAGCCACTTGCTTCCACAATCCAAAATAGCTGCCATACTCCTGGACTAACTCCACTGTCTCAGAACAGACCTCACCTAGATACAATCTGTTGAAAGTGCTGGTATGCGGGTTTTGTGACTAAAATCTCCAGGCTTTATCGGGGTCAGGATGGGCTACCTCTATCCTCCTCCCTCTACTTCCTGAAGCCTCTGCAGTCACATCCACACCTGAAAGCTGCCACCCAATTGAAAAGCTACTCCAGCCTTACTGTTCTGATAAAAGTGAATGCCCTGAGCAAACACCAAGACCTCTTAGCACCTGTATTGCAAATCATAATGCATAAAAGGAAAAGGAGAGCGATAACAAGAAGGAAAGTGCCTCCTATAGAGGGAGGCTGAGTGTGGCGGGGGTTGGAAATGGTGGTAAGAAAATGGGGGACATTGGTATTGAGAAATGTATGCTGTTGGAGGGATGACTGCTGGATCATTGTAGGACTGAAACTCAATTATGAACAGCTTTGTAATGGTTTATCTCATGGATATCCAATTAAAAATTTTTTAAAAAAAGAAGTAATGTGGATTTCATGCCCAGTTCGATCAGATCAGTATAATCAATGGCTGAATAAATAGCAGTACTCCTGTCCACTGTCCACTGTCCTCCCTTTGTTCATTGGTTTGCTCCAGCAGGCCCTGTAATGTCTCCATTGTGAGACTTGTTGTTACTGTGTTTGGCATATCAAATACATCATGGGTAGCTTGCCAGGCTTTGCCGTGTGGGTGAAATACTCTCGATAGCTTGCTGGGCTCTCCGAGAGGGGCGGAGGAATCAAACCTGAAGCAGTACTCCTACATTTAAAAATACATAAATAAAAAATAAGTGTTTATTAGCATTTTTAGAGTCTGCAGCTCACTACTGCACTGTAAGAAATCTCCATTCTTTCAAAGACTCTATAAAAAATGGATGAATTCTTGTTCTAGACACTTGCTTAATATACTCAGGGTTTTTCTTCTTCAGATTTCAGTAATTCTAAGTTTGTAGCAATACATTTTAATTTCTTTATTTTCATTTAATTTATTTTCATCTTTAATGCTATATGGTATTGAGAATATTTTCATATGCCTTTTTTACCTTTTCTTTATCATGTCTTAGTCACTCTGGAGTCATTTTGCCTTCAACTAGAACTCCTTAAGCTGTCTTGAAATGTTTCCTCAAACTAGATTTAAGTTTCTTAGTGATTCATTTCCTTGTGATCTTTGTCTTCTTCTGAAAACTCATTTTCAAACCTGTCTTTAGACATCATAATCTCAGCAAAGCATTTTCTGATTCACTGAGTAGATTAGTATTTTCCAGTTGTATAGACCTCTGGTCCCTATATTATATTACTTCCAAAACAGATTGGAACCTGTGTAATTTGAAAAGAATATAGTTTACTTGCACTTATTAAGTACCCAAAAAAACGCACAAAGTCACCAATGTATTTTTTTTTATCAGTGAAACACCATGAGGTACAGTTGTAGACTTACAAGTTGTTGTGCTTGGGTTTCAGTTATACAATGATCGAGTACCCATCCCACCACCAGTGCCCATTCTCCACCACCACTGATTGCAGTAGCCCTCCCACCCCCCACCCCCCATCCCACCCCACCTTTGTGGCAGGGCATTCCATTTTGTTCTATCTCTCCTTTTGGGTGCTGTGGTCTGCAGAAGACACATTGGGTTGCAATCATGTTCTGTCTATAGACTACTTTCAGCATGCATCTCCCATCCTGGGCGGATCTTCCCAGCACCCTTTATTTGGTGCTCCCTTCTCTATCTGAGCTGCCTTTGCCCCTACAGTGTGAGGCTGGCTTCTAAGCCATGGAGTGAACAACCTGGTATTTATCAGAGCTGCTCTTGGGTGTTAGTCTCTTATTTTCTTACTTTATGTTATCCAGATGAATGCAATCTTTCTATGTCTGTCCCTCTCTTTCTGACTCATTTTGCTTAGCATGATATTTTCCATGCAGTACCACTTGTATGTAAATTTCATGACTTAATTTTTTCTAACTGCTACATAGTACTCCATTGTGTAGATGTAGCAAAGTTTCTTTAACCAGTCATCTGTTCTCGGGCACTCAGGTTTTTTTCATATTCTAGCTATTGTAAACAGTGCTGCAATGAACAAACAAGTGCAGATGTCACTTCGACTATACTTTTTTGCCTCTCCGGGGTATATTCCCAGGAGTGGTATTGCTGGGTCAAATGGGAGGTCAATTTCTAATTTTTTGAGAATTGTCCATACTGTTTTCCAAAAGGGCTGAACCAGTTGGCATTCCCACCAGCAGTGAAGGAGAGTCACTTTCTCACCACATCCGCGCCAACAGAGGTTGCTTTTGTTCTTTTGAATGTGGGCCAGTCTCTGTGGTGTGAAATGATATCTCATTGTTGTTTTTTTCCTGCATATTCCTGATGATTAATGATGTAGAGCATTTTCTCATGTGCCTTTTAGCCATTCAGATTCCTTCTTTGAGAAAGTCTCTGTTCATTTAGTTGCCCCACTTTTTGATGGGGTTGGATGTTTTCTTCTTGTAGAGTTCAATATTGTCAAAATGGCAATACTTCCAAAGCACTGGACAAATTCAATGCGATCCCTATTAGGATACCCATGACATTCTTTAATGAAATGGAGCGAACACTCCTGAAATTTATATGGAACAATAAGCCGCCACGAATAGCTAAAGCAATTCTTGGGGAAAAGAAAATGGGAGGAATTAATCTCCCGAACCTCAAACTCTACTACAAAGCAGTAATAATTAAAACAGCATGGTACTGGAACAAAGGCAGAGCTGCATACCTATGGAACAGGGTTGAATACACTGACATCTCCCCTCAAACATATGATCACCTAATCTTTGATAAAGGAGCAAGAAATGCGAAGTGGAGTAAGGAAAGCTTTATTAACAAATGGTGCTGGCAAAACTGGATGACTACGTGCAAAAAACTGGGCTTAGATCTCTGCCTAACACCATGTGCAAAAGTAAGATCAAAATGGATCAAAGACCTCAACATCGACCGGAATCTATAAGGTACATTGAAGACAAAGTTGGCAAAACCCTCCATGACAGTGAAGCTAATGGTATCTTCAAAGATGTCAAACCACTGGACAAGCAAGTGAAAACAGAGATAGACAAATGGGACTATCTTATACTAAGAAGCTTCTGCACCTCCAAAGAAACAGTGACCAAAAGACAAAGACAGTCTACAGAATGGGAAAGGATATTCGCTGAACACACATCCGACAAGGGGTTGATATCAAGGATATACAACGTACTGGTTGAACACCAATGTATTCTTAAAATCCTTTTATTCATCTTCTGTCTTCTGTTCACACAACCCTAGGTTTCTTATGTCTTTTTCTCAAAACTGTTAACATAACTCCTTTCAGTTCTAGAAACTATTGGTTCTGTAATTAACACCTGTTTTTCCTAGTTATTCAATATGCTAATATATTTACCTACTATTGATCTAGTTCTCCCCCATTTTCTCCTCTTTTATTTATGTAAATTTCCATAAATATTAAAAGCATGTCAATTTCTAGTAAATATACTCATGGGCTGGAGTGATAGCAAGCAGGTAGGGCATTTGCTTTGCAGGCAGCCAACCCTGGTTCTATTCCTCCATCCCTCTCGGAGACCCCGGCAAGCTACTGAGAATATCCTGCCTGCACAGCAGGGCCTGGCAAGCTCCCAGTGGCCTATTCCATATGCCAAAAACAGTAATAACAAGTCTCACAATGGAGACGTTACTGGTGCCTGCTCGAGCAAGTCAATGAATAACGGGAGGACAGTGACAGGGACAGTGAAATATACTCATGAGATTGGAAAGGACAAGAAAGAGAATGTACATCACTCATTCTGATCTTCAAGTTGCAGCTATGCTTTCTTCATTGTTCTATATCTCATAATCAGAAAATATCTGCACAAAGAAAGCACTCAAAATTTGTTAAAAATAAATGAATTGCTAAACTCTTTATATATAGCATTTAAAGCTATTAAATATGAGTTTCTCTTTAGATCCTTTCCATATCTGTTTTTTTAAAAATTTATTTAAACAAAGCAATAGCACAGAGGTAAGGCGTTTGCCTTGTGAACAGCTAGCCCGGCTGAGCCGGGTTCAATTCCTCCTTCCCTCTTAGAGAGCCTGGCAAGCTACCAGAGTATCTAGCCTGCGTGGCAAGGCTTGGCAAGGTACCCACGACATATTCAATATGCCAAACACAGTAACAAAAAGTCTCAAAGAAATGGAGACATTACTGGGCCCGCTCGAGCAAATTGATGAACAACGGGAGGACAGTGACAGTGACATATACATTTACAAAAGACTATTTAACAAAAATTTATTTATCATATTTTGTCAACTTGTTTATTATCTGCTCCCTAATTTATTGTCATATCTTGGGCATATTATGTTAATTAATATTAATCTTGAACAATTATTTTAATAAGTAGTTGTGTAATAATTTCCTGTCTACTTAAATAATATCTTAATTTTAAATAGAAGGTTTTAATTTTTCAATATTATAACCATACTATTTTTAATGACTATATCTATATAAATTCAAATATATTTATGTGTATAATTTCAAATGTATATATATTTAAACTTATTTAAAAATTTTCTAGGAATAAATTTCTAGAATTTAAAATCTTGTGATCAAGATGAATAAAATTTAACTTATAAAGCTTGCTTTAGATTATTTTCCAGAAAATTAATTTTGTCCTATCACTAATAGTAAAATGTGTTTTCTTTCCCTCACATTTTGGAAACTGCTTTAAAAGTTGAACAGTATCTGCAATTTTTTTATCTTTTCCAAACTAATTTATGAGAACAAATTCTATATTTTAAAAGTTGTAATCATTTCTTTATCTTTAAGTTAAATTGAATACTTTCTGAACTAGGCATCTGTAATCTTTTTCCTTAATATACCTTAGTTTAGACTTAGTTTTCATCACTTTCTTACTAATGTTTAGAATTTTAAAATCATTATGCACAATAGCACATTTTTTAACTGTAGATTCTTCTAAACATTTTCCAATTTACTATTATTTTAAAAATTTCCTCCATTACAATAGCAAACAGGGAAGCCCAGGTAGACATATAGAGATCACTCTTCTGTATTGAGACTCCTATGTGTTGTCTCAGCTGAGTTGTCAGTCCACAATCAGCATCGATCTTAGTCATACGAGTGAATATGTCTCGGATGATGTCAGCTCCCAGCCTCTGAGTCACTCTGTCAGTCTTTCCTGCTGAGATTTTTCAGACATTGTGTGCTAGATAAAAATAAGCTGACAAAAACAGCCTTATCAGAATTTCTCTTTGGTAGAATACATCTATGTAAAGCATGTTTTACACCACAGGATTTAGGGTCACGCGTTATATACAAAGTGACAAAAACAATAGATTTATATAACTGTCTAATTTTTCACTCTCTTCATCTACCAGTACCATTCTTTTTAGAGGAAGGTCAATCTGATTATCCTTAAGGCATTTCATTTTCATATAAAAGACTTCCCTCAAATTCTTTATAAGCACTATAACATGGCACAAAATTTCAGGGACTCTGGCAGATGAAGTAATTGAGAGGGTCACTTGTCTGAGACTTAGATTATTCACCTGGGAATTTATATTTGTAGTGATGTAATGCTGAATTCATTGGTAATGGAAATGATAATAAGAAATTTAAGTAGAAAACAAAAAATATAAGAAAAAATAATTCAGTTATACATTCAAGACTTCTTGAAATTTAGTCACACTTTTTGGCATCTAGATATTTATATTTTACTTGGATCATCTATCCAGGTGCCACCACGCTCCAGGCCAATTTCTGGACATATCACAAGACACTTAATATCCATTTTCCAAGATTACCACACCTTATTTGATGGGTGAACCATGGAAACACCTGCAAGGGTGATTAGAAGCTGCTCTAAAGGCTTCTATCCCTTTCGGAGAGTCTAGCAAGCTACCGAGAATATCCTGCCCGCATGGCAGAGCCTGGCCAGCTATCTGTGGCTTATGTTGTATGCCAAAATCAGTAAATACAATGGGTCTCATTCCCTTGACCCTGGAAGAACCCCCAATATGGCAGCGTTAAGAAGGATAAGGAAGGAGAGGCTGATAAAATCTCAAGGCCAAAGTAGGCTGCCAAAATGAAGGACAAAAATGACTGTCTGTAATTATAATGCATGTGCATTGGCATTGGATGCATCCATCGAGGACCTGATGTTACAAGCGTGAAAGATCAAGTACGACATAATTTGTTGGACTGAGACAAGAAGGTATTAATCACATCACGCCATATTTGACACTGGAAAAAAACTGTTCCTCGGAACATGCAACTAAAGAGGCGTCTATGGTGTCGTTGTCCTTGTCAACATGAACTTGGCCATAAGCATTGATTCATTCGAATGCCTCACAACCCGAATCGAATATTTACACTTGAATAGATGTGGCTCACTGCCAGCAGTTTCTATCTTCGTTGTCTACACACCAACATCCAATTATGATGAAGGAGAAATTGAGAAGTTCTACACGGAGCTGGAGAAGTTCTATAAAGAAGACCACACCTTTGACAAGATTATTGTTGGTGATTTTAATGCCAAGATAGGACAGAGAAAATCAGCCGAAGAACACCACATCAGGACCCATGGCCAAGAATGGAACGAACAGGGTGAGAGACTATCTGAGTTCATCATGTTGACAAAGACCATACATGGTAACTTCAGTTCCAGAAGGCTGAATCTAAACGTTGGACATGGGAGTCTCCCGGTGGATGGTTCCACAATGAAACTGGCCACATCATATTCAATCGACAGTCTTGTCTGACCTATGTCGCTGTTGTCCCAAAATTCTAAATGAGATCAGAACACCGTCTCCTTTATGCAAAATTCTACTTCATCAAGTGGGGAGAAAGGGCTACAAAGTTTAAGAAGAGAACTCCCAGAACAACCACCAACTGGGAGCTCTTTATCACTATTGTGGCAACATAGGAAGATGCGGTTGTTGACATTGATGAGGAATAAGATTGACTGGTTCAGCACCTCTATGATTGTGTGAAGAACAAAGAGACGCCAATCTTCAAAAACTCTTGAGCTCATTCGCCAATGTGGCATGGAGCAAAACATCAGGCAACCGCAAGCGAAGGTCCGAGCTCACAAAACAGTGCAGAGAAGTGATCAAGGAAGACCTTAAAGAGAGAAGAACAGCAGTGTTAGCAGATGCAGAAGCTGCGAAAAGCATTCACAACGCCCACCTTACCAAGATGTCTGCGTCCGACGTCCTGATGGATCTATCACATCTTCCAGAAGGGCAGTCACTTGATCACTTGACTTCCCGTTACTCATCGATTTACTTGAGCAGGTGCCAGTAACATCTCCATTCATCCCTGTTGCGTGCTAGTGTAGTCCAATGGCGTTTGTTCATTCTAGGAACATGAAGAGCCTCAAACTAATTGTTCCGGGTCTTGATGAAGAAGTCTGACCATCGGTAATGGACCATCGGAATCCAGTCGGTAATGACTCTAGTCCAGTGGTTGCCTGCAAATCTCATTATGTGTCCAGCCCATCTGATTTTCGACAGCTTGGCAAACAAGACAGCATCCCTGATTCTTGACCATCAATGGAGGTCAGGACTCCGGATTCTTTCTCTCATTTGAGTGAAACGTGGTACTCCAAGCATAGCTCTATCAATTCCTCTTTGGGAGACCCAAATAGCGTTCTCATCCTGTTTTCATAGGGCCCAGGTCTCTGAGGCATATGTTAATGCAGGAAGAACAGTGGAATAAAAGAGATGTGCCCGGAGCCAGAGGTTGTTTATCCTATTAGCTATTATTTCGATTAAAATCATTCTCTTTTAAGGTCAGAGAATTTTGGATGAATACAGGGCATTATAAACAAAGTTTCTAGTGTTTTCTGAAAAAAGACAAACTTATTTTGCCACCTAGGCCTAGGAGTGGGTCTTTTGGTATTATTATAAATATTTCAGAGTAAAATAAGTGATACGCATAGATAAATTTCTTATATTTTGCCACGGTTTAATTATTATTCTATTTTATCTGCATCCAGTCTAGTGAGGGAAGAAACATAAAAAAATATTAAAATCCAGTGGAAGAATTTGTTCTAAAGGATTTAGTGAAGCACTGTGAAATGATAAGAGATGAAATAATCATGACTTGGAAATTCAATATTTACAAAATAAGCCAAAACTTGAGCACTATAGTTTGAATTCTTGAGAAGTAGAACAGCATAAATAAATCTTTTCTGAACAACTGAATCATAACTTATGAGTAAAACATCAAGAATGATTAATAGCAAAAAAATTAAAGTGTCTTAAGTTAGTATAACTGAACTATAGTATTTTCATTATGCATATGATCACTTGATCAATTGACATCCTGTTACTCATCAATTTGCTCGAGCCGGCACCAGTAATGTCTCCATTCACCCCTGTTGTGTGCTAATGTAGCCCAATGGCATCTGCTAGCTACAGGAACACGAAGAGCCTCAAGCTAATCATTCAGGGTCTTGACAAAGAAGTTTGATCATCTTGTAGGTGGGCGGCCACGCTATCTTTTGATGTCCCATGGAATCCAGTCAGTAATGGCTCTAGTCCAGCAGTCATCTCCAAATCTCATTATGTGTCCAGCCCAACTGATTTTTGTTGCCTATTAAAGTGAAACAGCATGCCTGATTCTTGATCATCAACGGAGGTCAGAATTTTGGATTTTTTCATTTGAATAAAGTATGATATTCCAAGCATAGCTCTTTCAATTCCTATTTGGGAGACCCAAATAGCGTTCTCATCCTGTTTTTGTAGGGTCCAGTTCACTGAGGCATATGTTAATGCAGGAAGAAGAGTGGGATCAAAGAGATTTGCCTGGAGCCGGACGTTCTTTGTCCTCTTAGCTATTTCTTTGACACTCTTGGAGGCTTTCTAAGCCGCTCTCTTCTTCCTGTGCAACTCAGGTGCCAGGTCATTCGTCATGTTGACTTCTCGACCTAGTTATACATAAAAGTTACATTCGGAGATGGTGTTCCGGTGAGAGCAATTGGAACGTCAGGAATGAGCCTGTTTCTCATAAACATTTTCTTTGTGAGATTCAGCTGGAGTCCGATCTTTCCACACTCACGGTCAAAGTTGGCCAGCATTTGTGCTGTTTGACTAATGTTTGTTGTTATTAGAATGATGTCATCATCAAAGTGGAGGTGATGTAGTTGCTGACCGTCTATCTTCACTCCCATTCCTTCCCATTTCAGTCATTGCATGACGTTCTCGAGGGTGGCACTGAGGAGTTTTGTATTCAGACAGGTAGCATGTGAAGAGTCAAGCCAATATATTGATGAGTACTGATGGCAGATTCTTTGGGTGTTCAGGTCTGTCCTTGTCTGGGCCAGGTTTCTTTACCGACGAAATGGCATGTCGGATTTTGGAAGGGAGAATGTTGGAAATTTGGTATGTGGGCAGGTGGACGTGGCTATCAAAGAGATCTGAGTAGAAGTCATGGATAATCTTCTCCATTTCCCTTCTGGAAGATGTGACAGATCCATCACGATGTCAGAGGGCAGTCATCTCGGTCTTGTAGTTGGGCAGAAGGGCAGTGGAGAAGTGCTCCGGAAACTCTCCTCATTCAAACAAGTACCCGCAGGGCACAATGGCCCTTCCTGGGCCTGCGCAGCTAACTAGATCCCCCTGAGAACAGCCGGTTTTCACCCTTGGTCTGTGGGGGAAGGCAATTGAGGCACACCACGTGGAAACAAAGCTGAAGAGCTCCGGGAACTCTCTTCTCACTCCGGGAACTCACTCTTCTCACTCAGGTATCCGCCAGGCCCAAGGCCTTCCTAGAGCCGTGGCCGCATTAGTGGCCATGAAGTATTCTCCCACTACATATCCCATAGGAACTATAACTTACCCTCTTAGATGAAACTTTCAGTAGGTTAGCTTAATCACCAGAAACACATTAGTCAATAATTCATTAAGCCCATCTCAATTTTTCTGCATCTCAAGCAGAATAGTACCAGTGAGCGTGAAGGTCTAAACCACATTGATCACCATGGTAAAGCAATGCAAAACCCACCAAGCTTTCTTATTGAAAAGGCTGGCCCAGAAGACACCAACCATAATGAAGTGCTAGACAACTTCTCTGACAAGGAATTCAGAAGGGAGCTACTGAGGATGCTTAGGAGGCTAAAAGAAACAATGGAAAGCAATGAAAATAAAAGACAAGAGGATTTGAAGGTAGAAATGAAGAAAATGCAAACAGAAATATCAGACCTGAAAAATCTGGTAGGCGAATTGAAAAACTCAATGGAAGGCCTCAGCAGCAGAGTAACAGCTGCTGAATACAGAATCAGTGAGCTCCAAGATGAAGTCCAGAGACTCTCCAGAAAAGAGCAGAAAATGGAAAAGAGACTCACAATTCGGGAACAAATGGTAAGAGAAGATCGTGATGAATCCAAGAAGGGTAACATAAAAATCATTGGAATCCCAGAGGGACAGGAAGAAAACCCTGATGAAGAAGAAACTGTCAAAGGCATCATTGCTACAACGTTTCCAGAGCTGAAGAAAACATGTGACCACATTCAGGAGGCCTGAAGGGTACCAGCTAGAAGAAATCCAAATAAAAATACTCCAAGACATATCCTGATAAAAATGACCAAAACCTTAGATAGAGACAAAATTCTGAAAACAGTAAGATCAAAGAAATAAATTTCCTACAAAGGAGGATCCTTAAGATTCACAGCTGATTTGTCTGATGAAACCCTCATGGCCCGAACACAGTGGTAGGATATAGTGAAAAAACTCAATGAAATAAATGCCTCACCAAAAATACTTTACCCAGCAAGACTCTCATTCATAACAGAAGGAACCACACATAGTTTCACAGACAAAAAACAGCTCAGGAACTTCATAAACTCAAAACCATGGTTACAAGAACAAGTAAATGGACTACTTTAAGACAAGACAAGCCCCTCAAATACACCAAAATTCAACACAAAAATGGGACAAAACCCCATAACAATAATCTCTCTCAACGTCAATGGGCTAAACATACCAACTAAAACACACAGAGTCACAGGATGGGTTAGAAAATTGAACCCAAAATTCTGCTGCCTCCAAGAAACATATCTCAAAAGTCAAAGCAAACACAGGCTCAGAGTCAAAGGCTGGAAAATAATCCTACAGACAAACAGCTCCCATAAAAAAGCTGGGTAGCCATCCTAGTATCAGACCACATCGATTTCAGACTGAAGAAGGTCACAAGAGACAATGAAGGCCATCTCTTATTGATCAAGGGATTTGAACAACAGGAAAAACTTACAATACTTACTGTATATGCACCTATGAGGGACCAGCAAAGTACTTAAAACAACTACTCATAGACTTGTAAAAAGACATTGATAGCAACAAAATACTAGTGGGAGACTTCAGCACCACTTTATCATCTCTTGTTAGACCAAACAGACTCAAGCTTAGCAAAGACATACTTCATCTGAGGGAAAAAATGGAAGAAAGGGACTTAATTGATATATACAGGACACTTCATCCTCAAAACGCTGAATATACGTTCTTCTCAAGAGTGCATGGAACATTCTTTAAGATAGACCACATGCCTAGCCACAAAAAATACCTCCATAAAATTAAGAATATAGAGATTGTATCAACAATCTTCTCAGACCATATTGTGTTGAAATTAGAAGTATATCACACACAAAAACAGAAAACTAAATCAAACACCTGGAAATTAAACAGTTCACTATTGGACAACAAGTGGCTTAGAAAGGAAATCAAAGAGGAAATCAAAAGATTCCTGGAAACGAATGAAAATGAGAACACGAGTTACCAAAACTTATGGGACACAGCAAAAGCTGTGTAAAGAGGAAAGTTTATAGCTCTACAAGCATTCCTCATGAAGAAAGAGCAAGACCACATAAGTAACCTAACCTCACAGCTTAAGAGCTTGGAGAAGGACCGACAAAAGGAGCCCAATCCAAACAGGAGGAAGGAAATAATAAAACTCAGAGCAGAGATTAACGAGATTGAAACCCAAAAAACAATCCGAAAGATTAATGAAACCAAGAGCTGGTTCTTCGAGGAAATAAACAAGATCGATAAGCCTCTAGCAAAACTCAGAAAGAAAGGGAGAGAGAAAACCCTAATAAACTGAACCAGAAATGAAAAGGGGGTCATTACAACAGAAACTACAGAAATTCAAAGGATCCTCAGGGAGTACTTTGAGAAGCTTTATGCCAAGGAACATGAAAACCTTGAGGAAATGGATAAATTTCTAGATTCCCATAGACTCCCAAGGCTGAACCAATAAGACCTGGAATACCTGAACAGACCTATCAGTATCAAGGAAATTGAAACTGTAATAAAAAGTCTCCCCAAGCACAAAAGTCCTGGCCTGGATGGATTCACCAGTGAATTCTTCCAAATCATTAAAGAAGACTTACTCTCAATCCTCTTTAAGCTTTTCCACAAAATTGAAATATCAAAAACACTTTCGAACAGTTTCTTCAAAACACATATCACCCTGATAGCAAAAGCAGACAGAGATACCACAAAGAAAGAGAATTACAGGCCCATATCCCTGAAGAACACAGACGCAAAGATCCTCAACAAACTGTTAGCAAATAGAATCCAATGACTCATCAAAAAGATCATACACCATGACCAAGTAGGATTCATCCCTGGGATGCAGGATGGTTTAACATTCAGAAATCAGTCAACATAATCCATCGTATCAACACAAGAAAAGATAAAAACCATATGATCATTTCAATAGTTGCAGAGAAAGAATTTGACAAGATCCAGCACCCGTTTATGATGAAAACCCTTGCCAAAATGGGACTTTCATCAATATAGTTAAAGCCATCTACCACAAGCCTACAGCAAGTATCATCCTCAATGGGGAAAAACTGAGAGCCTTCCTCTAAGATCAGGGATGAGACAAGGATGCTCACACTCTCCACTACTGTTCAATATAATCCTGGAAGTACTTGCAATAGCTGTTAGACAAGAAAAAGATATTAAGGGCATTCAGGTAGGAAAGGAAGAAATCAAGCTCTCTCTATTCGCAGATGATATGATAGTATACTTAGAGAATCCTATAACCTCTACCAAGAAACTCCTAGAAACAAGAGACTTGTATAGTACATCTCGGGCTATAAAATCAATACCCAAAAGTACATGGCTTTCCTATATACAAACAGTGAGAGAGAAGAAAGTGATATGAAAAAAACATTCCCGTTCACAATTGCACCCCAGAAAATCAAGTACCTAGGAATCAACTTAACTAAGGAAGTAAAGAACCTGTACAAAGAAAACTACAAAACGCTCCTTCAGGAAATAAAAGAGGACACAAGGAAATGTAAAGATATCCCCCGCTCATGGATGGGGAGAATTAACATTGTCAAATTACAGTTCTTCACAAAGCATTGTACAAATTCAATGCGATCCCTATTATAATACCCATGACATTCTTCAAAGAAATGGAGCAAACCCTCCTGAAATTCATATGGAACAATAAACCCCCACGAATAGCTAAAGCAATTCTTGGGAAAAAGAAAGTGAGAGGAATCAACCTCCCTAACTTCAAACTCTACTACAAAGCAGTAATAATTAAAACAGCATGATACTGGAACAAAGGCAGAGCTGCAGACCAATGTATCAGGGTTGAATATACTGACATCTCCCCTCAAACATATGATCATCTAATCTTTAATAAAGGAGCAAGAAATGCGAAGTGGAGTAAGGAAAGCCTCTTTAACAAATTGTGCTGGCAAAACTGGACGGCTACATGCAAAAAACATGGGATCAGATCTCTGCCTAATACCATGTGCAAAAGTAAGATCAAAATGGATTAAAGACCTCAACATCAGACCGGAATCCATAATGTACATTGAAGTCAAAGTTGGCAAAACCCTCGATGACATTGAAGCTAATGGTATCTTCAAAGATGTCACGCCACTGGCTGAGTAAGTGAAAACAGAGATAGACAAATGGGACTATCTTAAACTAAGAAGCTTCTGCACCTCCAAAGAAACAGTGACCAAAAGACAAAGACAGTCTACAGAATGGGAAAGGATATTCTCCAAATACACATCCGACAAGGGGTTGATATCAAGGATATATAAATTACTTGTTCAACTCCACAAGAAGATAACATACAACCCCATCAAAAAATGGGATGACGAAATGAACAGAAACTTTCTCAACGAAGAAATTCAAATGGCTAAAAGGCACATGAGAAAATGCTGTACATCATTACTCATCGGGGACATGCAGATCAAACTCACAATGAGATAGCATCTCACACCACAGAGATTGGCCCACATCCAAAAGAGCAAAAGCAACTGGTGCTGGCATGGATGTGGCGAGAAAGGGACCCTCCTTCACTGCTGGTGGGAATGCAGACTGGTTCAGCCCTTTTGGAAAACAGTATGGATGATTCATGAAAAATTAGAAACTGAGCTCCATTTGACCCAGAAATACCACTCCTGGGAATATATCCACGAGAGGCAAAAAAAGTATAGTTGAAGTGACATCTGCTCTTGTTTGTTCATTGCATCACTGTTTAAATAGCCAGAATCTGGAAAAATCCTGAGTGCCTGAGAACAGATGACTGTTTAAAGAAACTTTGGTACATCTTCACAATAGAGTACTATGTAGTTGTTAGAAAAGATGAAGTCATGAAATTCACATACAAGTGGTACTATATGGAATGTGTCATGCTAAGCGAAATGAGTCAGAAAGAGAGGGATAGACATAGAAAGATTGCATTCATCTGGGGGACATAAAGTAAGAAAATAGGAGATTAACACCCAAGAATAGCCTAGATTAGTACCAGGCAGTTTACTCCATGGTTTGAGGCCTGCCATACATGCTAGGGATAAAGGCAGCTCAGGAGCACCAAATAAATGGTGGTGGGAGAATTCTCCCAAGATGGGAGAAGCATGCTGAAACTATATTCTAGACCAAACATGATTGCCACTTAAAGCTTCTTTTGCAAACCACAGCACCCAAAAGGAGAGAGAGAACAAAAGGGAATGCCCTGCCACAGAGGCAGGGTGGGATGTGAGGGATGGGGGGTGGGAGGGATACTGGGATCTGTGGTGGTATAAAATTGGCACTAGTGGAGGAATGGGCACTTAATCATTGTATAATTGAAACCCAAACACAAAAATTTGTCTACAACTGTACCTCATGGTGTGTAACTAATAAAAATTAAATAATAAAAAGAAGGGCAATGAAGAAGATCATCCATTGATTTCTACTTGGATCTCTTCGATAGCCATGTCCACCTGCCCACATACCAAATTCCGCAGAATGGATATGTCATTCCCAACATTCTCCCGTCTGAAATCCAACACACCATTTCGTTGCTAAAGAGGCGAAAAGAACCTGGCCCAGACAAGGTCAGACCCAAACACCTGACAAACCTACCATCAGTACTCATCAATACAGTGACTTGGCTCTTCACATGTTACCTGTTTGAATGTAAGGTTCCGTCCCAATGAAAAACCAGCAGGACTGTTCTATACAAGAAGCGTAACATCCACGACATTGGCAACTATCACCTGATCTGCCTACTGTCTGTTGTCTACAAACTGTTCACCCAAGTCATCCTGAAGAGGATTGGTAGAACACTAGATGAAGGACACCTTTGTGAGCAAGCTGGGTTTCGAAAAGGATTCAGCATGATCGATCATATCCACACGATAATGAAGCTCATTGAGTTTTCTCTGAAGTTCAAGTTGCTGCTCTGTTTAACATTCACTGATTTAAAGAAGGCCTTTGATCCTTTTGAGACAGAAGTAGTCATCGAAGCCCTAGCAAAACAGGATGTTAAAAGTCAATACATCAGGATCCTCCGTGAGCGGTATTACGGATTCACTACCAGGATCTCATCATTCTACAAGGATGTGATCATCCATGTCAAGAGAGCGGTTCGGCAGGATGATACCATTTCACCAAAACTCTTTAATGACACCCTAGAGAATGTCATACGATGAGTGGAATGAGAAGGATTCGAAGTGAAGATAGATGGTCGGCAACTACAGCACCTCCGCTTTGCTGATGACATTATTCTCATAACACCAAACATTAGCCAAGCAGCACAAATGCTGGTCGACTTCGACCGTGAGTGTGGAAAGGTTGGACTCCAGCTGAATCTCACGAAGACAATATTTATGAGAAATGGTCTTGTTCCTGATGTTCCATTCACTCTCAACAGAACAAACATCACTGAATGCAATAGTTATGTGTACCTAGATCGAGAATTCAACATGATGAATGACCTGGCACCTGAGTTGCGCAAGAGGAAGAGAGCGGCTTGGAACGCCTTCAAGAGTGCCGAAGAGATAGCTAAGAGGGCAAAGAATGTCTGGCTTTGGGCAAATCTCTTCTATTCCACTGTTCTTCCTGCATTAACATGTACCTCGAAGTCCTGGGCCCTACAAAAACAGGATGAGAATACTATTTGGGTCTCCTAAATAGGAATCAAAAGAGCTATGCTTGGAATATCATACTTCATTCAAATGAAAGAATCTGGAATTCTGACCTCCGTTGACGATCAAGAACCAGGGACGCTGTCTTATTTTCCTAGGTGACGAAACTCAGTTGTGCTGGACACGTAATGAGATTTGTAGACAACTAGAGACATTACTGACTGGATTCCACGGGACATCAAAAGATAACATGGCCGCCCACCTACGAGATGGTCAGACTTCTTTGTCAAGAGCCTGAATGATTAGTTTGAGGCTCTTCGTGTTCCTGTAGCTAGCAGACGCCATTGGGCTACATTAGCACACAACAGGGGTGAATGGAGACATTACTGGTGCCGGCTCGAGCAAATTGATGAGTAACAGGATGTCAATTGATCAAGTGATCATATGCATAATGAAAATACTATAGTTCACTTACATTAACTTAAGACCCTTTAATTTTTTTGCTACTAATCATTCTTGATATTACTCATAAGTTATGCTTCAGTTGTTCAGAACAGATTTATTTATGCTGTTCTACTTCTCAAGAATGCAAACTATAGTACTCAAGTTTTGGCTTATTTTATAAATATTGAATTTCCAAGTCACGATTATTTCATCTCTTATCATTTCACAGTGCTTCACTAAATCCTTTAGAACAAATTCTTCCACTGGATTTTAATATTATTTTATGTTTCATCCCTCACTAGACTGAATGCAGATAAAATAGAATACCACTAATAATTATACAGTGGCAAAATATAAGCAATTTATCTATACTTATCACTTATTTTACTCTGAAATATTTATAATAATACCAAAAGACCCAGTTCTAGGGGCAAAATAAGTTTCAGTTTTTTTTTCAGAAAAACACTAGAAACTTTGTTTATAATGCCCTGTATTCATCCAAAATTTTCTGACCTTAAAAGAGAATGATTTTAAAATAGCCTATTTGGAATGCTAGCTACTGTGCCCACAACATTAAAGTCCAAATAGTGAAATATTTAAGGATGGGCCATGCTACAGCTAGTTTAATCTTACAAGGGAAGAAGAGCAATTTCTTTGCATTTACTACAAATTATTGATTGTAATAGTATCTTATTGCTTTACTTTTTCCCCGCTTAATTGCTCAGCCACTCCAGGTCATGCTCAGGGTTTTCTGCCAGCTCTGTGCTCAGGGATTCCTGGCAGTGCCTGGGGGACCACATTTGGTGTGAGTGACTGAACAGGGACTGCTGCATGCAGGAAAGAACTTTATTGGCTATTACCTCTCTGGGTCCTAATATCAATTTCTGAATATTTCTCAATGTGTTGCATTATTTGATTACCTCTGACATCAACATGGAAAAACAAATTTAATACTTTTCAGAACACTGGTGTAATTAAATGAAAAATGAATCCAGTTGATAAGCTAGCTCCAGCAACCCTGAGCAAGGGATAAAGTAGCCATTTATTGAACACAATTTCTGCACCCCCTCCCACCTCCCCAGCTAGCATCCTGGCTTCAGACTCTGTGAGCCACTGTTTACAAGTATACTAAAAGTTTAACAGGGGCATTAAAAGCAAAGACTGAGGTATTTGCATAACTGTGTCTACACAAAGAGCTAGCACTTTTATCCATAGCATTAAAAACATGGTAATCTCCTATTTTATTCTAGCTGAACATTTCCTGCCTGGGCACACATTTACAGGCCTCATTATCTAGACTAAACTGAACTTGTTTTACCCAAGAGACTATCCCAACAATGTTTTTTTTTTAATTAAGGGCTCAGTTTTCCACAAAGATGCTATAATACTATTGAGAATTATTAAATATCTTTTGAAAAACAAAATAAGTCAGGATATCAAATTATCAAATTGGCTAATGATAGATTACTATCATCTGTTCTTTATAAGAAGGAGAGGAAAAAAGTCTCGTACAATTTTATAGTTCATAAAATGAATGAAATGTAATAAAATATCCTATAAAATGTAGAGCTAAATAGAGGGCTCTAATGTTGACTTCGCATGAAAATACAAACTTGGAGAATGTAAAATAAGAAAAATTTGTAGTTAATGAAAAGTTAGAGTGTACGTAAGGTGAAATAGAAACAGAAAGAAAAATTCAAGATGGGTAGGCTTCATGAAACATCAAACTATGAACTAGCTCAGCAAAAATTTCTTTCTGTTCTGCAGTGAAAATCTCACAGCAGGAGATATGATTTTTCAGTTTCCTTAGAATTTTTGCCAGTTATCACTGTCCTCCTGTTGTTCATTGACTTGCTGTAGCGGGCTCCCGTAATGTCTCCATTGTGAGACTTGTTGTTACTGTTTTTGGCATATTGAATACGCCACGGGGAGCTTGCCAGGCTCTGCCATGAGGATAAGATAGTCTCGGTAGCTTGCCGGGCTCTCCGAGAGGGGTGGAGGAATCGAAGCTGGGTCGGCAAATGCCCTATCCACTGTACTATGGATCCTACAAACAAAACATTCAAAACATGTGCTTCTCTATCTTGCTTGAGCAATCTTCCCAGGCCTAAACCCAATTGTTTATAAGCAGTAAGTTTCAATAAGGGTGCTAAGACATCCCAATCAGTAGAGTATAGTCTTTTGAACAAATAGTGTTGAGACCATTGTATCCACATATCAAGAATAAGATTGGGGTGGGAGATGTAAGAATAGTAAGATATTTGCTTGCCTTGCATGCAGCCAACTACGGTTTGATTTATGATACCACATATGTATAGTTCTCTGAGCCTCATCAGGAATAATCCCTAAGAAATGCTGGATGTGACCCCAAAATCCACCACCACCACCACCACCGAAAAAGAATGAGTTTAATAACCTAACCCTTATTAAACAAAGAATCTGAGTAGTTACTTCTCCAAGAAAGATTTGCAATGTCCAACATACACAAAACACATCATTAGTCCTGCAGAAATGCAAATCAAAACCCAAACTATATCACTTTACAACCACTAGATGGGGTTATGAAAGACACACAATAAAAGTGTTGAAAGGATATAAAATGGAACCTTCATAAATTGCTGTGAATATAGCTAATTTGGAAAGCTAATTTCCATATTAAATTAAAACTTGTCAGTGTTCATAGTACCATTATTAAAATAGCCAAAAAGTGGGTATTAACTGATACATGTATAATCAAAAGGAGACACATCCAGTAGCCTATTAAATTATAAAAAATAATTCTAATAAATGCTATAACATGGACTGAAATTAACTAAGAAGTCAGACAAAAATGGCTGCATATAATAAATCCATTTTATATGCAATATACAGAATATGTAAATAAATCTTCAAACATAGAAAAGAAAAAGCCAGAGATATAACTCAGTGGGCTAGCAAGCAAGCTTAGCATGGAGAAGGCCCGAGTCTGAGGTTCAATCTCCAGATTGAACCTGGTCCCAAGAACTGCCAGAAGAGATCCCCAAACACCAAAAACAGCAGCCACTAGCAGTGAGGTGTGGTCCCAAAACCCCAAAAAAGAGGAGGAGGGAAATACTCAGAGTAATTCTGGGGCCAGAGTGATAGTACAGCAGATAGAGCATTTGTATTGCACGTGGCTGATTTGGGCTCGATCTCCAGCATCCCCTATGGTCCCCTGAGCACTTCCTGAGTGCAGAGCCAGAAATAACACCTGAGCATTGACAGGTGTGACCCAAAAGCAAAAAAAAATGATTACAATGTTTTGTGGGAGTGATGAAAATGTTCTAGAATTATATGGTTGTAATTGTTGTACAACTCTGTGAAATTTTCTAAATTGTACACCTTAAAATACTAAATTATGTGATATATAAATTATGTCAAAAAGTTGAATTCCCTCACATATTCCATTTTTAACTGGTGAAATTTTTTGACATAATTTTGCCAGTTAAAAGTGGAATATGTGAGGGAATTTATTATACTTAAAACAAAAATTGAATTTAAAATACAGAATCTTGAAGCTAGATTTGAAATATTAATAACCTGATTTACATTTTACCTCTCTGTAAAAATGTAAGCAAGAATTTCCATGGAGCTTTAGGGGCTTGAAATTAGCTTTGAAAGTTACTAGGGCATGGTATATTACTACGGAATCTTTGAAGACTGTAAGACAGAGATAGAAAGGAGAGAGTTGCTTGATCTAAAAGGCAGTAATGAAAAGAAACAGTAGGAAATTGAACAAGGGGAAACTTCATCCTACCATCTCCTAAAATTGTTCAACAGTGACAGTGAAACAGAGCACCAAGGATATGCTAAAAGCCTGATGACATGAATGATTTTTTACAGGTCTTCATCCCACTGAATGATCTTTATAAAAACATGAAAAAAATTGCTGCCTAGGCTTGGTGAGAGAGACAAGAAGCTAGGTTGTTATTCCCTGATTTGTGGCATCCATAATAGATTTGTTTCACATATTAGCGTGTGATTCTTATAGTTGTTTCTGGAAAATATGCATGTATAGCATAGAAAAAAGAAAAAATAGAATCATTTAAAGTTTATAGGATTACAAGTATCTCCAAATATGACTTTCTTATCCAGCTGATCCATTTCTCATTTAACAGCTGCCATTAATATCCAACAAACAATAATTACAACAAAATGGGCGTAGGGTATAGTATATGGGGGGGAGAATCTAATATTGAATTCACAGAAGGCCATAGAATTATGCCTGTGCTTCAAGACATCTCCCCATAAAAAATTTCTATTTTTCTTTTTAATTGTATTCTCCTGACCAATTAAGAGCTTTCATTAATCACTTATAAACTGGGACCTAGATACAGCTTAGGTCTCTTATCTTTCTAAATTTTCTGAACTAACTCAACACAGCAAGACCATGATTTGACCATTATAGCATGACTTAGAGCAGGGACTGAGAAAGTTAATTCAATAGAGATCATGTCAGTGATATGAATTAGTTTGTAATATAAATGCTCATAAATATTTCTATGTTAAATAGAAATAATTTTCATTTTTGACAAAGAAAGGCATATCCTTTTTATTGAAAACATGTTATTATCACTTTTTTGCTTTCTGCTTTTTTAAAAAAATGAAGCTCTTTCAATTATTGAACAAATATTAATTATTTCAAGGGAAAACCTACTAATATGTTTGAGTGACAGCCAAAGGTTAGTATGACTCAAGTAGAGTGAGCGTGAAGAATGACAAGAAATGTTCACAAGAATGCTAAATGTATTATATTGTGATTAATCTAGAGATAGGTATGGCAGTTAACTATCTTGTTTGCCTAGGACTAAGTGAATTTTCAGGAAATTTCTTGGGAGACTCATGTTAAATCTAGGAAAGTTCTAGATAAGTAGTCTGTCAAGTAAGTGATGGGAAGACATATAGCAATTTAAAACGAGGGCATAAATAATATGGTTTAGCTTTAATAAATGCCATTATGGTGAAGAACTAACTAGAATAACCAGAGCAGAAGCAGAAAGACTTGTTAGGCTATTTTTGTCATAGTTTAAAGTGAAAAATGTTGGGTTTTTGTTTTTATTGAAGTTGCATTGGTTTATAATATTGTGTCATATAGTGTGATAAACCAACATCTATCAATTCCTCATTTCATTTTCACATAAATTGTTTTATCTTTTAACATGGAGTTTCCCCTGTTAACCTGATTTTGCTCCTTACTTCCTCCTACACTTCTGGTGATCACTATTTTTGTTCTTACAGTTTTGGCTTTTAAATGTTTATTAATTTTGTTCTTTTACTTCTGCATAAGTTAAATAATACAATGCTTGTTTTTCACTGCTTAACTGTCATCCTATTGTTCATCGGTTTCCTCGAGCAGGCACCAGTAACGTCTCTTTTGTCTTAGCCCTGAGACTTTAGAAAGTGCCACATTCGAGGCTCTTTCAGGGTCAGAGAATGAGACCCATCGTTGTTACTGGGTTTTGGCATATTTATTACGCCACGGGGAGTTTGTCATACTCTGCCATGCAGGCAGGATACTTTAGGTAACCTGCCAGGTTCTCTAGAGTAAGAACTAGATAATAAGATGTCTATTATGCTTCGGGGAACTGGGTTTTATAGTCTCTGGGTCTTGGTCGTTGATGGAATTACATAGTGTCGGGGGGAGCTGGTGTGTGTATACTTTGTATGTACACTTTGAAGTACATAACCAGTTTCTGATCATTTTCTAGTTTATAAAAATAATAATAGAAGAGAAAATAACCTTTTCTCTCAATATTAACACAAGGCTTACCAAAACTGAGCATATAGAATTTCAAATCTGTCCTCAATTTCAAGGTTTGACAACTGAAGAGATGCCTTAATTTTTTAATTTTTTACAAAAGTGATACATATTGAACTAAGCTGGAGTAGTAATTTTTATAATACAGATAACATTGAGATATAAATAGTTTTAGGTATCATTGCCTTAATGCCAGTTCAAAAAGCACACCCTTTGAAATTAAAAAATTCTTTTCCTTATTTTTTAATTCTAAAATATATTACACATAGAAATAAGTACAAAGCACTAAGTTTATATGGAACAGAATAATAAGAAAATTTCTTGAACTTTTGTATCACAAATTGTTCTTAAAGACCTTAATTGAGAAAATCTTTACTATTTTAAACAAAGAAAATTCTTAAACTCCCAGGATCAAAAATCCCTCTGCGCTCCATTTATATTTCAATACAATAATGTAATTGCATAGTAGTGAAGCACAGGCTTGCTGATGAAGATAGTGAAATTAGAGCAAACATGGAGAAAGGGAAAAGAGGGAATGTTTTTCAGCAAGACTGAAAAACAAGTTGGGGAGTTCATAACTTGCTAAAACTCCCATTTTACTTATCAAAATCTAAAAGTGTTAAGATATAAAAAAAAGGGGGGCAAATTTCTTTCTGGATTTATTTGAGAGGCCCAAATTCTTCAAGCTAAAAAACAGAATGCATACAGCCAACCCGGGTTTGGACACCAGTACCAGATGATAGGGTGCTCCGAGCTCACCAGGAGTGATGCCTGAGTGAAGAGCCAGGAATAAACTCAGAGCGCCACTGGGTATGCCTCTAAAACAAACAAACAAACAAACAAACAAACATGTACATTAGAAAGTGCCACATTCATATAACACATGTTATGTATTGGAATGCATAAACCAGATAGGTGTATGGCAACACAATAAAATCATCATCTAGATTTCCTTCATATGAGCCGTAATCTCTCAAATTTTTTTAATATATTAAATGCTATATGATTTTTTGTATGTTCAAAGTAACTATTGTGGACAGAATTTGAAAACCCACATCCTAAAGGTGTTGCAGAACATAATTGTTTATTGGGGTTTATCTTAAAATGTACTGAATTCATTGTAATCCAAAAAAAAAAACCTTGTCTTTATTTGACTTATATTTACTCTCTATCTATGGACTATCCATTGTGTTACAAATGGTAGAATTTTATTTTATTTTATTTTTTCATTGCTAAGTTTAATTACATGTGCACATTACCGCAAAAGAAAGAAGCAGTCTTTAGTAGACTTTTCATGTGAATGCCTAGTGAGATGTAGTCAGTCAGACAAATATATTGAAAAGAATAGCAGTAGCTTTTTTGAGAGGTTATATAGTCAGTATAAAGAATTCCGACCCAAATTTGATTCCTACTACCACATAGTCTCTTGAGCACCTGATGTTTTCCTGGAAGTTTGTGAGTACTATTGAGTATGGCCCTGGAGGCCACAGTATACCACTTAGATGACAATTGTATTCATGCATGGCACAGCAAGGCCAGAGTAAAACAGCATCCTCAAGCCTTTGTAGAGTTTTGAGTTGCGTATCATGGGCCAGTTGTACAAAAATTGCAGATGAGACCTCTGACTTTGTCACTCAAGTATACCTTCCCTGCCAAAAGTTGTGAACAACTATATAATCATGACTTCTTCTACTGAGTTTGGAAAAGTAGAAACAAAGGAGCTTAAGAGGTTAGATTAGAATTGTATGTTTGAAAGCATAGTAAGTATTCAGGTGGGAATGCTGAATAGTTTGGGTTATAAAAATATGAAGCTCAGGGTAGCATATAAAAATATGAGCTCAGGTTAGAGAAATATTATAGTCTTCTGTATTGATAGAGATATTTAAAGCCTTTGGTGTGAATACAAATGTCAAAGAGAAGACATGTGAGGACATTAGAAATGGATAAAAATTTAAGCAGTAAAATCCAGAAAAGATAAGAAGAACCCTTTCAGAAAGTCAGGAAGGGTCAGTGAGTTAGTAAAGAGTCATGAAAATGTACTGTAATGGAAACCGATAGAAGTATTACATGCAAAAATTTCTGAATAGATGTATTAAAGGTGATAAAAAGTCTAAGGTCAGAACAAAGAGTAATTTTTTGTTCTTGATCAAATAACGTGAAGTTGTTGACTTTGATAGAGTTGTTTCAATGGAATAGAAGAATAAAAGCTTGAAAATAAGGAAGACAATTCATGCATAAACCATTTGAAATTTCGCTAGGGAAGAGAAATGAGAGAGCAGTTTGATGTGAGATGTGAAACAATGGAGTAGCTTTAAGAGAGACACCATTGCTTCATGTTTGCATGCTGACAAAAACAAGGTAGTTGAGAGTACAAGTAACAAGAATGAAAACTTTTCAGTAAATAAAATAAAGAATAGAATTCAGAGAACAAGTTAAAGGTTGGCTAGAAATAGAAGCCTAATATTTAACCTATGTTAGCATCAAGAAAGGAAGAGGACATGGGTACAGGCACAGAAAGAGTGAGGAAAAAAAAAATATATATACTATGGAGAAAAATTAAAGAACAGAGCTGCAGATACAAATGACAAGCATCACTTCAATGGAAAGTAAATGAATAGCAGAGCAGTGAAACACAATAGAGAGATACCCACTTCAAAAGTGGGTAACAGAAGTTCTGCTCTGCACATTTTTAAAAAATTTTTCTGTGTGATGATATTTCAAGAAAACCCTTTAATACCTGTTTTAATAGAAAATCTCCCAGTGTAAAAATAACAGTAGCATCAGTAACAGAAGCTTTCAGTACAACAGGCAGTAATTCTAACACACGGATTTAAAATAAAGCACATAAATTGGCAACTACTATTCTTGAAACCTAAAATCTCGTCTCACACTTATAAGGAAAATTGGCATGTATGCACTGTGTGTAAAGCATGGGAATCAGTAAAGGACAATAAGTACTAAATTGCATTTGTACTTCTAAACTGAGAATGGAACATGATTTTCTAGGGAGTCCCCAGTCAGCCTGACCAGTGTAAGAGAGATTTCTGTAGAATTTGAGGGTAATCTTAACAACCTGACAATGTTCTCCAAGAAGATTTATTTTTATTTGTGAATAAAAAAATGAGATAAATAAACAAAGCAACAAAAAAAGAAATAAGTGATGCACGTGGAAGAGAGACAGATCTTGGGAACTCAAAACACTGTTCAAAAGAACACAGTCTAGAATTCAATGAACAAAAAACTTCATATTCTCAATAAGAAATGATATTTACTATATCATAATGATAACAATGTTGGCAGTAGTAGTAGGAAACAAAGTTTAACTCCTCAGTTTGTATTACTAAAATGTTTCATAGGTAATACTTTACTTGAAATACATATTTGCAAGGTAATTACTACTCTCATTTTATAGATGCAATGAAAACATAGACGGAGTTAATAAATACCTTATCCATCAGTACTCAGGGACTAGTACTACTACTTCTATCTCAGTGCTTGGAGTCACTTCTGGATGCAGGAGGAGAATATACAGTGCTGAGGACTGAGTCCTATGCTCCTCCATGGAAACACTGGCTTGAACTCCTTGCACTATCTCACAGCCCATCAGTAGATAATGGAAAATGATCTAGGATTAATGGTACATTAGTTTAGTATTTCAGCACATAATGTGCTCTATACATTTTATATATTAACTCCACAGCGGTTAATGTGGCATTGATCACTGGTCAGTGGGTGAGAAAACAATACAAAATTTAAAGACCTCATTTAAAGTCTCCATTCAAGGGCAAGAGAGACAGTACAGGAGGTAAGGAACTTGCCCAGTTTATGGCTGACGGTTTGATTCCGGGCACCACTTATGATCCTGAGCACAGTGCCGGGAGTAAGCCTGAGCAATACTAGATTAAATTAAAACAAAAACAACAAAAATGCAGTCTGCATTCAAGATTCCAAAGGCAGTAACTAAAAGCAAGTAACTCTTTCTATCTCTGGTTTTATCTGATAGCTTGTTATCATTGTAAAGGGATGTAGAAAAATTCTTTTCATTCATGAGATTGCTCGTGTGTAAGATTGTTTGGCTGGGTAGAAGTATTAATTAAGTATCCATGCTTTTCCACAAACAAAGCTTTAAAAATAGTTAAGCAGATTCTTTTTGAAGAAGTATCTGGCAGCCTTATTGTCTAGTTCTCGCTCTCGAAGAACCCGGCAGGCTACTGAGAGTTTCCTGCCTGCCTGGCAGAGTCTGGCGAGCTCCGTGTGGCATATTCGAATGCCAAAACCCAGTAGCAATGATGAGTCTTGTTCCCCTGACACTGAAAGAGCCTACAATGTGGCACTTGCTAAAATCTCAGGGCTAGGATGAATGGAGATGTTACTGGTGCCTGCTCAAGGAAATTAATGAACAATGGGATGACAGTGATACAGTGATCTGGCAGTTTAGACTCATTCTGACCCTTCTATAACCTTGAAAACAGTTTCATTTTCTGATTATGACTAAAATCTGGCCACATTCTGCCCCTCAAAATTTTTTACTTAAGTGCATCTTCTTGCAAGATTCCATAGCATACAAAGAAGGACAGGGATGAGGACCCGAGGTATGGTAAAGTGGTTAAGTTGTTTACATTGCATACAGTTAATCTGGGTTCAATTCCCATCACTGCGGATGGTTTCCCAAGCACTACTCATGATCCTTATTAAGCACAATGTCAGGTGTAACCACAGAGCATCTCTGGGTGTCATCCAATACCTGCCCTCCCTCAAAATAAATAAATAAATAAATGATTAAATAAATGAATAAAGCTTGTTGAGACTTGTTCAACCTTCCACAAATAGGTCATTTGATTTTTTAAAATGCCACTACAGATGTGGCATCCTGTCCCATTTGGCAGCGATAACAGAAGGAAAATCAACTTTATCTTCGCTGGAACATCAGACTCATTACTCATGTCAAGTGTGGTTTGTGGTCCTCTTCAGTCTTTAACATGTCAGTTCATGTAAAGAATCTAATAACTAAAGGAGACTAATTACACAGTAAAATTTTTTTTAAAAAATAGGATGATTCTAGGGGGCCAGAGCAATATGACAGCAGATAGGTCATTTGCCTCACACAAAGCCAACCTGGGTTTGATCCTGGGCATCCCATATGAACCCTAAGCACCACTAGAAGAAATTCCTGAGTGCAGGGACAGGGGTAATCCTTGAGCATCACTGGGTGTGACCCCAAAAAGTCAAAAGAATGACCAAAACAACAAAAAAGCAAAAAACAAAACAAAACAAAAACCAGGATAATTCTAGAGAAATATATTTTAATTAAATCAATGAACAGAATATTTCATGTTAATGAAAAATCCACTAAAGATTGAGAATCTAATACTAAGCTATGAATAATAATAATAATAACAATAATAATTACAGTTTATGATATCCTGGATGCTGCCCACTATGCTGAATCCTTCAGCAACACTTTGCAACTCAGCTTTACAGTCACTTTTGTGTAGATCACAGTTTTTTCTTGTCATCCTTTTCTCAGTGAGGAACCTGAATATCATATAGATTAAAAACTTTCTTAAAGGAAACTTAATTCCAAAAAATGTCAGAGATACTAAAAAAATCGGTCTCTCCAGAACTATTCTTTTATGCTTTGTGTTCTACTGTTTTGTATATGCTGAATAAAGCACTGTTTAATCCCTTTTATAAAATATCTGTTTAAGGTTTTGTAGATTTTAATGTGGTAGTGGAAATACAATAATAAATTACATAGGCACAGTCAATGAGCTAAAGGCACCCACATTATTGCTTCAAAATAATAATTACACAAATTACTGCAAACGTTGTTTTCTATGCTGAAAAGAATTGCTAAATCACAAAAACATAACTCTGAAAACTGTAGTATGACCCAGAGTGGCAGAGTGTAGTTATTGATGAAGAAATATTATGGAGGAAAACCTAGAGATCAAGATCGCTGAGTCCATGGCTGGTGCGATAATAAAAATGGTTAGGGCACTTGCCTTGCATACAGCAGACCCAGGTTGGATTCCCAGAACCACATATGGTTCTCCAATGCTAAGAATCATCTCTGAGCTCATTGCCAAATTAAGCCCTGAAACAAAACCAAAAAAAAAAAAAACCCAAACAAAGGTACTATTTTCCTCTAAGAAATAACAACATGGCAAATTTGGGCAATATCTTGATATAATTTAAATAGATTATACAATTTAAACTCTTTACTATTTACCATGATTGAGAAAGTTAAACCAGACAAATAACATGGGGTCCTCTTGTGGAAATATATTTATACATATATTTTTATAACATACGTGTGATCTTTGGTAAAGTAAAGTAAGTAAAGGCCCTCCCGTTGATCATCGATTTGCTCGAGCGGGCCCAGTAACGTCTCCACTGGAGACTTTGTTGTTACTGTGTCTGGCATATCGAATACGACACGGGGAGCTTGCCAGGCTCTGCCATGCGGGCGAGATACTCTCGGTAGCTTGCCGTACTCTCCGAGAGGGGCAGAGGAATCGAACTCGGGTCGGCCATGTTGGCTGCGTGCAAGGCAAATGCCCTACCGCTGTGCTATTGCTCGATCTTTGGTATACATATGAAATGTCTTTGCATATTATGTTGGTAAATTTAATAGAACTATAGCACCGTGGTAGGGTGTTTGCCTTGCACACAGCCAACATGACTGACTCGAGTTCGATTCCTCCGCCCCTCTCAGAGAGCCCGGCAAGCTACTGAGAGTATCTCGCCCTCACGGCAGAGCCTGGCAAGCTACCCGTGACATATTCGATATGCCAAACACAGTAACAAGTCTCATGATGGAGACGTTACTGGGCCCGCTCAAGCAAATTGATGAACAATGGGAGGACAGTGATAATATATACCGACATATATATTATTCCAAAATCTACATAGAAACTATAAACTAGAAGGAGCCAAAGCAACAGTACAGCAGGTGGGGTATTTATTTACCTACCAGGTGATCATTCTGGCTTTGATCCCTGGCACCCTATATGGCTTTGCAGATTTTGCAAGAAGAATCCCAAACCACAGAGCTAAAAATAAGCTCGAAGCACCATAGGTGTGCCCCCCACAAAAAACCTTTAAAACAGGAGGAAACATGTGAAAGCTATAAGAAAAAACTTGCTGAGCATTTTTGGAACAAAATGCATATTGGTAAATTTCCTTGAATTATTTTGGAATAGATTATTTGTCTGCCACATCCATAGCCTCAGGTTTAGTTGGGGGATTCTCTCATCTTATTTCACAGTGAAAATAAAACTTTGATGGGAAAACTGATAAAGGTGGTGCAATATACTGCCACATACATCTTAATTTTGAATTAGATATAATTCAGGCATCACGAATCTTAAGCTATACTTCCATTAATTGTAATAGACTTGAAAAATATTCCATTAAAAAGGTATTTTCTTATTCTCAAAGCTAAAGCTTCAGAATAGACTTTGTGTGTGTGTGTGTGTGTGTGTGTGTGTGTGTGTGTGTGTGTGTTTGGCTTGGTTTGGTATGATTTGGGGACACACCTGGCACTGCTCAGGGCTACTCAGGAAACTCTGTGGTTGAGAGTTGGCCCTGGTGATGTGAAGGAAGACTGTGTGAGAAAGGGACTGACCTTGGATTTTCTACATGCAAAACATTCCCTCAGCCTTCTGTGCTATCTCTGTTGCTGAGAGAACAGATTTTCTTTACTTAGAAATAAACCAGTGAAGCATAAAAATGAAGTTTCATGGAGTTACAAAGCAGTAAGTATAAGATATTGTAAATGAGCCATCTGAAGTATAACCTACCATTAGTTTTCTATTAGTGAGGGTATAAGACAGCTCCATTTGTTTTAGAAACATGCATTATATAAGGAACTAAAATCCCAGGCACAGAAAGGTATGTACATTGATTTCTTTGGAAATGATTTATGATTTAGGCTCAGTGAAAAAACCCCCCCTTTTTTGTTTTATATCTCTCTTGAAAAATACTTACATAATTTAGGGCAAATTTTAAAAAGTTTTTTCCTCTTAAAGAGGTATAGATGGTCTCACTCATCTGTGACACTGTGAGACAAAACAAGGTAATGATGTATACAACCGAATATTATCAAACTTTTGACCTTGGAGTCAAAAAATGGATAAAACCAGTGAGGAAAAGTGAGGAAAATCAAGAACTTACCAGATATGACATAAATACAGTGGTGGAAGGTCATAGGCAGTTTGAAGTGGTGGTGGTATTCAATAGTTTTACATAAATACATAAACTTTAACCACACTTGATCACTTGATCATGTGATATCACATTACTCATCAATTTGCTTGAGCAGGCTCCAGTAATATCTCCATTCACACCTGTTGGTGCTAATGTAGCCCAATGGCATCTGCTCATTCTAGGAACATGAAGAGCCTCAAATCAATTGTTCACAGTCTTGACGAAGAAGTCTGACCATCTCATAGGTGGGCGCCCACATGATCTTTTGATGTCCTGTGGAATCCAGTCAGTAGTGGCGCTATTTAGTGGTCATCTCCAAATCTCATTACGTGTCCAACCCATCTGATTTTCGATGCCTTGCCAAAGGAGACAGCATCCCTGATTCTTGACCGTCAATGGAGGTTGGAACTCCAGATTATTTCTCTCATTTGAGTGAAGTGTGATACTCCAAGCATAGCTCTTTCGATTCCTCTTTGGGAGAACCGAATAGCGTTCTCATCCAGTTTTCGTAGGGCCCAGGTCTCTGACGCGTATGTTAATGCAGGAAGAACAGTGGAATCTAAGAGATGTTCCCAGAGCCAGAGGTTCTTTGTCCTATTAGCTATTTCTTCGACATTCTTGAAGGTGTTCCAAGCCACTCTCTTCCTCCTGCACAAATCAGGTTCCAGGTCATTCCTCAATTGACTTTTTGACCTATGTACACATAACTGTTGCATTCGGAGATGTTTATCCTGTTGAGAGTGAATGGAACGTCAGGAACAAGATCATTTCTCATGAACATTGTCTTTGTTAGATTCAGCATGGCCTCTCTAGTTCCTAATCAAACTACTTAACGGCCATGATCCCAGAGACTCAGAAACAAATCTTGAAACTCAGCAGCTTTTGGCAGATGCGTGCAGTCCCTGCAGTAGGCTACCGGTGCTGGGTCAAGCCAGGTGGGAATAGGTTTTGTGCTTTGGCCTGTTCCCCCTGGCGGCCCAGAGGCTGCCATCCTCCAGAGGATACTGGACAGTCAGGTTTGGGCCCCCAGTGACGAGACACGCAGGGCCTCATGGGATGGGGATGAACCGGTCCTGTCCTCCCCACCCCAGTGAGACTCCAAGTAATCGCCTACAAACGGCCTCTCTGGCTCCTGATCAAGCTGCTTAACGGCCATGATCCCAGAGACTCAGAAACAAATTTTGAAACCCAGCGGCTTTTGGCAGAAATGCTTCCAGACCACACAGTAGGTTACTGTTGCCAGGCCACACCAGGGAGGAAAGGGTGTTATCCCTCTGCCTGCTTCCCCCTGGGGGCTTGGTGGCCGTCATCCTCTAGAGGCCATTGGACAATCAGGTTTGGGCTTGCAGTGATGAGACATTTGGGGCTTCATGGGATGGGGGTGGAGCCGGTCCTGTCCAATGAGACCCCAAGTCATCGCCCAAGAAAGGCCTTTCTGGCTCCTGATCAAGCTGCTTAACGGCCATGATCCCAGAGACTCTGGAGCAAATCTCAGAACCCAGCACTTTTTGGCAGAAATCTCTCCAGATTTAAATGTTAAAATTTTGGAATTTCAAAATCGTGCAGCCACTACTGCAGCCATGCAACATCATATGTTATTCATAACCAGCAATAGAAAACAAAATGTCTACTGTTGCCTTTTCAGCAGATCTGAGTGTTGGGGTAAAATCTCAAATAATAATGGTGGGTCTGGTGTTGAAATATTGAATGTGATCAAAGTAGAGAGAGAGTAATGCGGATATCATCTGCCCCACAGGTAGGGGGTGGGGGTGAGATGGGGGTTTACTGGGGTTGTTGGAGGTGAAGAATGGGCACTGGTGAAGGTACAGGTGTTTCATTGTATGACCAAGACTTAGACCGGAAAGCTTTGTAACTGCTCTCACGGTGATTCAATAAATAAAATTATAAAAAATGAATAAAGAAGTAAGGTGGAGTTCATGCACAATTCAATCAGCTAATCAGTGGCTGAATAAATAGCAGTACTCCTACATAAAAAAGCATTAAAATGTTAAGCATTAAAATGTTATTGACAAATGAGTTTTAAGCCTAAGTGAAATATTTTGTTTTCCCAAATTAAATATTTTTTACTATTGTCTACTTCCAACATCTCTTTGTTCTTACTTTTACCTAAGTATAGTTAAAGACCATTAATTCTAGAATTCTACTTCCTCTTAACACTCCAAACTGTACTGCCAATTAAAATACAGAATAAAAAATTCAGAATAAATCATTATATTTGCTTTAGCTCTAGTTTATAAATTAAATGTGAAATTATTTTTTTATTCCTAAGAAATTCAATCACAGCATTTTTAGACTTCAATTATTACTTGTATAATAAACTCATTTAAGTTTCATAAAAGGATCCAGAGTGATAGTATAAGGTAGGGTGCTTGCCTTCCATGCAGCTGGTCTGGGTTCAATCCCAGACATCCCATATGGTTCCCTGAGAACTGCAAGGAGGATTTGCTTAGGACAAAGACAGAAGCAATCCCTGATCATCACTGGTATATCCCCAAAACATAACAAAACAAAAGATAAATGAAAAGCAACAAGTTATTGACAGTTAAAAATATTTTTGAAGATATTTTAAAAAATATAATGCGATGACTGGAATGGGAAGGAATGGGAGTGAGGATAGATGGTCGGCAGCTACACCACCTCCGCTTTGCTGATGACATTGTTTTAATAACACCAAACATCAGCCAAGCGGCACAAATGCTGGCCGACTTTGACCGTGAGTGTGGAAAGGTAGGACTACAGCTGAATCTTACGAAGACAATGTTTATGAGAAACAGCCTTGTTCCTGACGCCCCATTCGCTCTCAATGGAACGACCATCTCCGAATGCAACAGCTATGTGTACCTAGGTCGAGAGGTCAACATGACAAATGACCTGGCACCCGAGCTGCGCAGGAGGAAGAGAGCGGCTTGGAACGCCTTCAAGAACGTCGAACAAATAGCTAAGAGGACGAAGAACCTCCGGCTCCGGGCACATCTCTTTGATTCCACTGTTCTTCCTGCATTAACATATGCCTCAGAGACCTGGGCCCTACGCAAACAAGATGAGAACGCCATTCAGGTCTCCCAAAGAAGAATAGAAAGAGCTGTGCTTGGAATATCACGTTTCACTCAAATGAGAGAACGAATCCGGAGTTCTGACATCCGTCGACGATCAAGGATCAGGGACGCTGTCTCATTTGCCAAGGTGTCGAAAATCAGATGGGCTGGTCACGTAATGAGATTTAAAGACGACCGTTGGACTAGAGCTGTTACTGATTGGATTCCACGGGATGTCAAGAGACCGCGTGGCCGCCCACCTACCAGATGGTCAGACTTCTTCGTCAAGATCATGAACGATCGGTTTGAGGCCCTCCATGTTCCCGGAGCGAAGAGATGCCATTGGGCTACACTAGCACGCGACAGGGACGAATGGAGACGTTACTGGCGCCCGCTCGAGCAAATCGACGACTAACGGAAGTTAAGTGATTAAGTGATTTAAAAAATACTTAAAAACATATTTCATATAATGCAATTAATTATAAATTTAAAATTCTTAAGTTTTTTGTTTCATCTAATTGAGAGGAATCTGTAACATCATCAAGAAAGTAATTATTGACTTAATTTATGTATATTGTTACTAAAAAATTATTGTCTGGAGAGTGATTCTAGGAATAGTTCAAAGACTAAATTAGTATGCTAGTATGCTGAAGGGTAGGTTAAAGATTCAGCTCTATCAAAAATTAATTTATACGTGTGTTAAAGGAGGCAGTCATCAAGAAGAAAATAACCAACCCAATAAAAAAATGGGGCGACGAAATGAACAGAAACTTTCTCAAAGAAGCAATCTGAATGGCTAAAAGGCACATGAGAAAATGTTCTACATCATTCATTATCAGGGAGATGCAGATCAAAACAACAATGGGATATCACTTCAAACCACAGAGACTGGCCCACATCCAAAAGACCAAAAAGCAACCAGTGTTGGTGCGGATGTGGTGAGAAAGGGACTCTCCTTCACTGCTGGCGGGAATGCCGACTGGTTCAGCCCTTTTGGAAAACAGTATGAACAATCCTCAAAAAATTAGAAATTGAGCTCCCATTTGACCCAGCAATATCACTCCTGGGAATATATCCCAGAGAGGTAAAAAAGTATAGTCGAAGTGACTTCTGCACTTGTTTGTTCATTGCAGCACTCTTAACAATATACAGAATCTGGAAAAAACCTGAGTGCCCGAGAACAGATGACTGATTAAAGAAACTTTGGTACATCTACACAATGGAATACTATGAAGCTGTTAGAAAAGATGAAGTCATGAAATTAATATACAAGTCGTACTACATGGAAAGTATCATGCTAAGCAAAATGAGTCAGAAAGGAAGGGACAGACATAGAAAGATTGCATTCATCTGGGGAACATAAAGTAACAAAATAGGAGACTAACACCCAAGAATAGCCGATATAAGTACCAGGAGGATTACTCCATGGCTTCAAAGACAGCCACACATGCTAGGGGAAAAGGCAGCTCAGGTAGAGAAGGGCACACCAAATAAAGGGTGTTGGGAGGATCCTCTCAGGATGGGAAATGCGTGATGAGAGTAGACTATAGACCGAACAAGATTGCCACTCAATGTCTCTCTTGCAAACCACAGCACCCAAAAGGAGAGAGATAACAAAAGGGAATGCCCTGCCACAGAGTTAGGGTGGGATGAGCGGGTGGGGGTGGGAGGGATACTGGGACTGGTGGTGGTGGAGAATGGGCACTGGTGGAGGGATAGGTATTTGATCATTGATTAATTGAAACTCAAGCACAAAAATGTGTAAGTCTACAACTGTACTTCATGGTGTTTCACTAATAAAAACTTAAGGAAAAATGTTTTTATTTAAAACTTTAAATTCTATATAATTATAATTATATGACAGCTATAAGAGAAACAATTTCTCTTTGTTTATTTCATCAGTCATGTTAAATGATATTTCAGCTTGGATGCAAATTTCATAGTGCTTAAAAGGCAGTTTTATGAATGACATAGGTTAAAGGAAGAAAATGCAACATCAGTTTGATTAATATTTTGAATTAATGGGAAAAGAATGATTGACTTTAATCTCCTTTACTGAAATAATCATGCTAGTATCATAATCAGAGAGCCAAGAAGAGAATTGATGTGGTTTTTGTAGAGACAATTCTATTACAAAGGTCAAGAGCTCAGACTGCCTTCTCACTGCTCATCCTATAATGCTAGCTTGACATTTCTTAGTATCTCTGTTTCCATATAGGTTTATTAGGGATTAAATAAATCTTGCCAACAAATCATCTAACATAGCACTTCATAGCACAATGTCATACACTATAAACCTAACAGAATGATTAAATTGAAAAGCTCAAATTATACTAAATGTGAGGAAAGAATGTCTTATCCTTAAAACTCAAATATATTAAAATACTATAATCTCAATGAATAAATAAGTGAAACTTTAGAATATCTGTTCACATTAATAAATCAGTAAGATCCCTTGGAAATACCAGGGCATGTCACATTAGAATGAATTATGCCATTTTGTCAGTCAGCACAGAAGACAGTTTATCACACTTTCTGGAAGATAATTTACTCCTAAAGAAAGTATTGATACTTAGAGTAGGCTTTCTATGTTAAATATATAATAAAAATTTAAAGGAAAGAAATAACTGTGATATTTTTGATTGATTAAAAAATGGGATATGTCAACAGATGAAATTTATTTAGGAAAGCAGAAATTATGTGATATTTACTATCATCTACTTCATCTAAAAAAACCTAATTATTTTATTGTTGTATCAACATTAAGTTGGAGTAGAAGATAATATCTTTATCTTTCACTCTAAAAATGTTTTAGCTTTTCCCATGTTGACGTGTTTTCATTTAGATATGCTCATGACTATGTTTATATGTGTAAGTATATTCAATCTTAGATTATGTTTTATTTTCTTGGTTTTTATAGCATGGCAGGTAGGGCATTTGCCTTGCACATGGCCGACCCGGATTCTATTCCTCTGTCCCTCTCGGAGAGCCTGGCAAGCTACCAAGAGTATCCTGCCCAAACGGCAGAGTCTGGCAAGATTTCCGTGGCATATTCAATATGCAAAAAACAGTAACAAGTCTCACAATGGAGACGTTATTGGTGCCTGCTTGAGCAAATCGATGAACAATGGGAGGACAGTGCTACAGAACAGTGTTACATGAAATTATATACTAAATTGTCCGTATTTAAAGCTCAATGATTTTGAGTGGTGGGAGAAAAAATGTGGTTATTTGCTGGAAGGAGTAGTGATAAAATAAAGCAAATATGCTCAGTTCCTTTGGAAGTTTTTATTTATTTATTTATTTAGTAATGATACTTGCTTATCCAGAAATCCTTTGTGTGTGACATATTTTTTTAAAATCTCACATTTAGAACTATTTCTCTTTGACTCAATGAGGAGAACATTTCTTACTAGAAAATAAAATAAAAACATGTTACCCATACTCAAAGCATTTTATATATTCCACATCAAAATGTGTAATTTTGATTGAGTGAGAGAACAGAGTGTAGGAATCTTGCCTTGCATGTAGCTGGCTGGGTTTGAATACCTCAGTCCAGACAGAGCGACCCCTAAGCACAAAACCAAAACTAAGCCTGCGCCTGCCAGATGTAGCCCCAAAACAACAAATTTTCAGGTTTATTCATATTACCCAGTATCATGCTGTATTATTTGGGCTCATTTATTTTCTATATTGGGCTCACTCCAGAATACTAAATTTCTCTTAAATGACTACACGTATAGATAAGGTCCTCCCCCCCGCCATTCCCCATACCTGTCACCATAAAGAATTTACTCTTAGACATGAGTATTTTCTTTTTTCAAAGGAAAAAAAAGGTCTCTCAAGTTTTCCTAAACAAAGTAATTCTCTCTAAATCTGGAACCATCAACTAAAATGGGCATTAATTTCTTCTTAAACACATAATAAAATCTATTCTCCTTGGTAGGCAAACTAACTTTTGCCTCTTTATTTCTCAATTAATTATGGATTTTATAAGGAACATTTGGGGGGATAAGATCAGAATTTCAAATTAATGAATTAATATTTAAAAGTCTATATTTATTTATTTATTTTTGTTTTCAGGCCACACTTGGCGATGCCCAGGACTTACTCCTGGCTTTGTATTTGGGAATCACTCCTAGTGGTGCTTGGGGACTATATGAGATGCCAGGGATCAAAACGCATGTCAACCACATGCCAGGCAAGCAAGCACTTTAGCTGTTGTACTATCGCTCCTGCCCAAATTTTTATTTTTTATAGTCTATATCTGACAGTTGTTAAGATGAGCAAATGGAGAGAAGACTGGCATTAGGTACTATTATGAAACATCACAAGTCATTTTTTATGAAGTTGTTTGAATTCCTGTAGTGAGACGAAAAAAAAAATATGGGCTAAGCTAAAGAGAAGCACTAAGCAACACTTTTGGCCATCTCACTCTCTTTGTGATTCTTGGAAAGTCCTTTTGTTCCTTTAATGTTATTTCGTTATTTGTAAAATTAAACTGTAGACTAATTGATCTTTCTCTAAAGTGATAATGTTCAATTATTTATGGATGCTTTAAAAAAAACTGACTTAAGCTTGAGCCTTCTTTGGAAGGAAGCTATGCTCAACAACATACCTCCAGTTCTGCTGACTTTGATTTACCTACAATAGTATGCATACCTACATATTCAATATTTTATTGGATATGATTAAATGTAATATTCTAAGTGATGAGACAGGCTATGTGGGAAGGTAAATCTTTGTAACTGTAGAATAGCAATAACTACCATAAAGAAACTGTTGTGGATTAACTAAATTTTCTTAGTTTATTTAGTTCATAAGTTCATTTGACACAACTTGGGAAAAACTGGAAAATATCAAGGGAAAATTTGTGAAGTGAAATACTACAGATAACACACCACAGAGTGATGACATTGCAATATCACATAGGTTTAGCATACATCTTTCAGTTGAAAAATATTTGGGGAGTATTATTGACATATACTATGTTTAAAATTAAAATAAACATGATTTAATACTTAAAATAAAAGGTCTCTCAGTATCCATAAATATTTTGAATACAAAATGGCACTGCTAAAATCCTTAGCTTTGACAGTGCTAGGCAATCACAGAAACTTCAGGCTTGACAGTCATTGCCATCTTAACTCACCCATTAGTCCTTCTCTACCAATTCACAACTAAATCTGTGAGGAGATACATAATAAGCAGGTAAAATTCACGGAAACGCAAGTCCTTGTGAAAACTTTGGGGCACTCTTGCCAGATAGGGGGACTGAGTACTTGCCCTGCAGAAGCCCTGTCAATTGCAACCATACCCCACAACTGCAGCTATGTCAAGGGCTCAACTCCATCTCTTCATGAATATTCTCTGCTGAGATGCCAAATTTCCCATTACCTCAGGTACCCCGGTGTCCAGACTAACTCATTGAGCCAGACCATAAATCTTCAAGTGTCCGGACCACACGGCAGCGTATGTGACACCTACTAATTCCACAATACTGAAATTCCAGTAGGAGTACCCAAAATTAGAAGGGAAAGTTACATCGAAGCCACAAATAACAGAGAAAGCTCAACTAGGAATAAACAGCATAGCAATTTCTTAGACAAGGATTATCAACCCCATAATCAGATATAATTTTCACAAACAATTGAACTTTTGAATTGTTGTTGGTTTTAATATTGGAGCTTTGTTGCCTAATCAATTTCAGCTCTAGAATTGTATGAACAGCTGTGACTGTTGTGTATAGTAAGATGAATTAAAAAAATTTAAAAAGAAACTTCAGGCTTAAGAAAAAGTATTGGGGTGATAGTACAACAGATAGGGTGTTCGCCTTGCACACAGCTGACCAGTGTTGGAACCCTGGCATCCCTTATGGTCCCCTGTTACTACCAGGAGTAATAGGAACTCCTGGCAGTAACAGGGTGTGCCAGGAGTTCCTATTACTCCTGGAACATTGCCTGGGTGTGACCCCTCAAAAAAGAACACATAAAAGGAAAAAGTATTCTTTTTTAAGGAGTTGTTTCAATTTTTTTGTATTAGACTAATGTGAATGTTGAGCAAACATTAATACACATACTCATCATTTTGTATCAATTGTGGATGAACAGACTTGGGGGAAGAGGTAAAGTAATGAGGAGATTATCTTTGTTTTAGGTAAGCATATTGGGCTTGGGTCAGAAGACCTGAGTTTCCTGAGAAAGAATGTATTTTTCTAAATACATTCATTTCCTTCAGATATATTTAAAAAAATGTGAGATCCTTAATGAATTACAAGTGAGGTAACTCATGTTAGGGACCATTACAAGGGCTATGCCTTTTCTTTTCTTTTCTTTTTGTGTCATACCCGGATTTGCACAAGGGGTTACTCCTGGCTCATGCACTCAGGAATTACTCTTGGTGATGCTCGGGGGACCGTATGGGATGCTGGGAATCGAACCTGGGTCAGCTGTATGCAAGGCAAATGACCTACCTGCTGTGCTATCACTCCAGCCCCAAGGGCTATGCTTTATTAACTGTTTTTTTTTTTTTTGTGAAGAATGGTGGTCCATATGAGTAGTTATGTTTCCTTTGAGTCTGTGTGGTTCCTGTGTGTTGTTCCCTGTATATGAGTAGAAACGGAAGCAGATTCTATTTTCTTTGAATTATCATAAACACACATAACACTGCATTCTTCTCATTTCTTGAATGAGCAATATACTTTATGAGTAAGTATGTGACGAGACCCCAGTGTTAGACACAGAGGTAGATGACTGCTGGTAAACACAGGAGGCCTAGAGATTACTGCAGTTCAATGACTGAGAAAATCCAAAAGGCCTTTCAAATCTTGTTGATGTTCTATGGCATAGAGTGTGGTTGGAAATTGGTAGAGGAACTTTAATTCTTAAATCCCTTTGTTTGATTTCTGCTTCCAGACAAACTCCTTTATCTCTCTTCTGGGGGTGATCCAAATGTGGAAACAGTTTCCACTAAGAGATTATAGAACTCCAAAGGACCACATATCAAAGTAAGTCACTTGAAGCAGCTTTATTATTAAAGCTTTGCTAAAGGGTCAGCTTTCTCAACCCAAAATAACTTAAAATCACACAGTCTATTTCCTACTTAGAGAACACATGATTAGTACTAACCAGGTAGTGCTGTGGTGTACTGCAAACATTTGCTTTTTTGCTGAGCTTCCTATATCTTTTCCTCATTGCCTTTTTTACTATTATGTAGAGTTTAAAGTCAATGTTTATATCTGATTTCCAAAATCGAAAATCTGCACTCATGAAAACATAAACAAGTCTACACATTAGCAAATTACTGCTTCTTTTGAAGGAGCTTGTGTTTAAATATAATAGTTATTTCTGTTATGCCTATGTAGCATTTTCTCTCTATAAACATTTTTGTAATATTGTGCATTTGCTTATATAAAGCTGAGATATAAACCACTATTGGGATCACCTTGAAAACATAAGTGCATCCAGATTTTCTGTGAAAGTGACAGTGAGACTGAGATTATTTTCTGGCTGAGATTTAAAGGGTGGTTTGGGGGATGCTATGTGAACTCCCTTCACATTCTGTTGGAGTCTCTTAGCCATTTTTTCTACTGTGCCATTCCCACACTCTGAATTTTTCTTCTTGTAAACTTGTATAGTGCCACTACTTGTAAATGTCATGTTATAGCTATTTTTATTTCTTATAGAAATGTTGATACAAGTCTAATAAAATTCAGTCTTTGTGTTGTTGACCTTTATCTTAAAATAGCACATTTTAGCACTGGAACAGCTTAAGCTATTAACATTTGCAAAACATATGCTGTAGCATTTGTAGTTGGATTTGGTATTATATTTTAATCATCGTATGCACTGATGTTATAGTTGTTGCCAATCTATGTATTGGTAACATAAGGACTCACCTATTTCTGAATCAGAGACATCACACGGCAAATCATCAAGCTCTTCTACCTGAATAAAGACAGTCTAATCTAAGTAATATCCTTGAGTATATTTAAAGGATCTTTTAAAATGTCAGCCAAGACCTCAAAGCTGTAGAGAGCTGGAAAGGATAACACTTTCAAGCTGGAAATAAAAACAAACAAACAAATAAATAAATAAATTCTGGACAAACTGAAAATTAAAGGTATTTTCAAAGCAGGCAGCTAATTATTTAAGAGGATGAGGTAGGCATCAAAAGAGAAAAATGGTACTCTTAAAACTTGATTATTTGTGCATGTATTTGCTCCAAACTATATAAATCAATAAGATATAACTAAACATTATTAAAAAATTGATAAAGAAATTAAAAAATTATATTTCATCACAATGAAATACAGGCTTTTTAACATATAGTCTTGAATATTCCATGGATTCTAGTCTTGCAGCAAAGGTGAGTAGTAAATATTTTTTATTAAAAATTTCCTTATCAAAGAGCCATGACTTATAAAATTACTGGGAGTTGATATTTAGGCATGCAATAATTTAACACCAATCCATCAGTGTCACCTTCCCTTCAGTAGTATTCTCCGATTCCCTCCCAATCTCAACTGTCACTCATCTCCACCTGTCATCTTGATAGGCACATTACAAAGTTCCAGTGGTTGCCAATTAAATATCATGTTTTCAGTTCTGTTGAATCTGTGTTTTGGATATATGGCTATACCCCTCATTCATGTAATTGATATAACGGAAGCACTGATGCCCGTTAACCCATTAGTTCTCATTATATTCTCTCCCCCACCCCGATTTCTTTTCTTCTCTGTCTGTCTCCTCTCTAAACACTGAGGACAGGGATAATTCAAGCATCTCCCTTCTACTATGATACATTTTCTTATCCAGTATTTTGTATTCACCAAAACAGTGGGGTCATCTTGTGTTTGTATTTCTTCTTCTGGCTTACTTCACTGTAGCCCTGTAGCACTGTCCTCCCATTGTTCATCGATTTGCTCAAGCGAGTACCAGTAGTGTCTTCATTGTGAGACTTGTTGTTACTGTCTTGGCATATCAAATACATCACAGGTAGCTTGCCAGTCTTTGCCATGTGAGCGAGATACTCTCGGTAGCTTGCTGGGCTCTCTGAGAGGTGTGGTGGAATCGAACCCGGGTCGGCCACATGCAAGGCAAGCTCAGTACCCCCTATGCTATCACTCCAGCCCTTAGCTTACTTCACTCAACACAATAACTTCCAGTTCCAGCCATATTTTAGCAAATTGCTAGATTTCAATGTTTCTTATGGCTGCAGAGTATTCCATTGTGTATATTTACCACATCTTCAAAATATACTCATCTGTCATTGGACGCTTAGGGTGATTCTGTATCTTAGCTGTTGTATGAAATACAGCAATGGTGCAACATCAATTTTTTAAAAGAACATGGAGTCAGAGCAATAATACAGTGGGTAGGGTGCTTACCTTAGACACAATTGACCTGAGTTTAATACCCAGTACTTCATATGGTCCCAGGAGGCTGCCAGCAGTGACACCTGAGCACAGAGCCAGGAGAAAATACTGAAAACACCTTGTGTGGCCTTCCCCCAAAATAAATAAAATATAGATAGATAAATAAATAAGGCAAGGTATATATATCTGAAAAAAGTTCACTGTGGAGAGCACTATAAAGGGAAATCATTCCAATGCTAACGAGACTAAAAAGAACTTCTGTAGAAGTTCTAGAGCAAACATCAAAGTCTAAATAATGACAAAAAATTTTTGTCTTATGGTATAAACATGACAAAGACATTTTCTCTCATTGATCATATTTAACAATGTATAGGAAATGCTAGTCCATGCAATTAAATAAGAGAAGTAAAAGGATTATGGATTAAATTGGAAGGTCCCAAATTTATTTGGCCTATCCTTGTTTTCAAAAAAAAATCACTCAGTTCCCAGCCCCCCCAGAAATCTACCATAGGTGATCAAATAGAAAGTGCCCTCCAATAGCACTCAGTGATGCTAGTAACCCTCCTGAATCATTCCAGCATGCCTTGTTGGATTCGATAGTCCTCCTGTTGTTCATTGATTTGCTCGAGCAGGCCCAGTAACATCTCCATTTTTTGAGACTTGTTGTTACTGTGTTTGGCATATTGAATACGTCACGGGGAGCTTGCCAGGCTTTGCTGTGCGGGCGAGATACTCTCAGTAGCTTTCTGGGCTCTCCGAAAGCGGCAGAGGAATCGAAACTGGCTTGGCCAAGCTGGCTCACCGCAAGGCAAATGCTCTACCGCTGTGCTATCACTCCAGCCCAATAAGATTTAATTATCTATATTCTCAGACAACAGTTTTGTTTATCAAGAAATACCATGGCTTTACAAAAGAACTCCTAGACAGGTAGATTCAACAAGTGTAGTTGACATAGACAATATTCAAAAGCTAACCATGAATAATTAAAAACTGTAATTAAGCATATGGTGTGAAGTTATTTGAAAATAGATATAAATTATTTTTTGTTTGTTTTCTGATGGTCATACCCAGTTGTGCCCAGTACATACTCCTGGCTCTGCACTCAAGGAGATATTTGGGGTACTCGTGGGGTGCTGGACATCAAATTCAGGTTGATCATGTGCAACACAAGTGTCATACCTGCTGTACTAGCGCTCCAGCCCAGAAAATAGGTATAAATTAAACAAAAATGTTTATATTCTGAATCCTAAAGCTACAGAAATCTAATAAAAGAAATAAAATTTTTAAACCTCAATAAATCTTTCTTAAAACATCTCTAAACTGTATAACAAATGAAAAAGCAAATAACTAGTATAGTTAAATTAAATTAAATAAGAAAATAATTGTACTAATTGATTTTAAGACTTCATATCAAGATACTGTAATAATTCATCATTAGTGAAAGAAAAAGTATATATTTATATTTTATATGCATATATAAATAAATGATATTTAATGGAGCACAAAAATAGACCTATGCAATATAAATACTATGTTAGCTCTGTAGCACTGTCCTTCCATTGTTCATTGATTTGCTCAAGCGGGCCCAGTAACATTGTGAGACTTGTTGTTACTGTTTTTGGCATATCGAATATGTCACAGGTAGCTTGCCAGGCTTTGTCATGCGGGCAAGATACTCTTGGTAGCTTGCTGGGCTCTCCAAGAGGGGCGGAGGAATCAAACTCGGATTGGCTGGGTCAGCCGCATGCAACGCAAACACCCTACCCACTGTGCTATCTCTCCAGCCCAAATACTATGTTAAACATCTCATTTTGAAAGATGGAAAGGAAGTTAATAAAGAATAGTTTTTAACTACTGTTATTGAAAAATTTGGAAAATCATGTACAAGAAACAGTAAAACCCTCAATATACAAACCCTTAATGCACAAACCCTTAAATTTTAAACAAAATAATTAAAATGAATAATAATAGACCCAAAACAAAGTAACACAGCATCTGGAATATAGAAGAAAAGTTAATAAGCTTGCATCTACCATCATTTTATGTATGACATCAGAAACATGGTTCATAACAGAAAATTTTATAACTGTTATTTTAAAATGTATTTTATTTTATTTAATTTTATTATAAATAAATTAAAATTCACAATTATAATACTTTATTAAAATGGAAATTTTATTCTGCAAAAGTTAATGGTAATACAATGAAAAAATGAAACACAAACAGAGAGGAAACATTTTGAAGTCACATATCCAATAAAGTAGAACTTTCCAGAATATCTGCAGAACTTAAAATTCAATGGGAAAAGAAATATGAAATGAGTAAAGAATTCTAACTGAACATATAAGATGGCATATAAATACGCCCAGTATCATGACTTCAAAAAAGCAAAACTACAAAGCAATATCAGCATGGACTATTAGAATTATGATAGCGAGAGGGAAAAAAAAGAAGCAATATCAAGTGCTGACAAGGACATAAAGCAATAGGAACTCGAAGTTATTGTTTATAGGAACACAAAATGACATGTTACTTGATCATTTGATCACTTGACATCCCATTACTCATCGATTTGCTCAAGCGGGCACCAGTAACATCTCCATTTGTCCCTGCCATGTACTAGTGTAGCCCAATGGCATCTGCTCGCTCCAGGAACACGAAGAGCCTCAAACTGATTGTTCAGGGTCTTGACAAAGAAGCCTGACAATCTCATAGGTGGGCGGCCACTCAATCTTTTGACAACCCATGGAATCCAGTCAGTAACAGCTCAAGTCCAGCGGTCATCTCTGAAGCACATTACGTGTTCAGTCCATCTGATTTTTGACACCTTTGCAATATAGAGTGTCCCTGATTCTCGATCGTTGACAGAGGTCGGAACTCTGGATTCTTTCTCTCACTTGAATGAAGCATGATACTCCAAGCATAGCTCTTTTGATTCCTCTTTGGGAGACCCACATAGCGTTCTCATTCTGTTTGCCTTGAGGCGTATGTTAACGCAGGAAGAATGGTGGAGTCGAAGAGATGTGCCTGGAGCTGGAGTTTCTTCGTCCTTGTACTTATTTCTTCTAGGCTCTTGAAGGCGTTCCAAGTCGCTCTCTTCCTCCTGCGCAACTCAGGTGCCAGGTCATTCGTCATGTTGACTTCTCAACCTAGGTACACGTAACTGCTGCATTTGGAGATGTTCGTTTCATCAAGAGCAAATGGAATGTCAGAAACCAGTGCATTTCTCATGAACATTGTCTTCCTGAGATTCAGCTGCAGTCCGACCTTTCCACACTCACGGTCGAAGTCAGCCAGCATTTGTGCCACTTGGCTAATATTTGGTGTTATTAGAATGATGTCATCAGAGAAGCGGTTGCCGATCGTCTATCTTCACTTCCCTTCCTTCACATTCCAGTCATCGCATGACGTTTTTGAGGATGGCACCGAAGAGTTTCAGTGAAATTGTATCTCCCTGCCAAGCCCCTCTGTTTAAGTCGATTATCACTTCCTTGTAGAATGGTGAGATCTTGGTGGTGAATCTGTAATACAGCTCACAGAGGATCCTGATATGTTGAGTTTGAAGACCCTGTTTGGCTAGGGCTTCGATGACCGCTTCAGTCTTGCACCTCGGTTGGGCCCGGCTAGCCGGTTCCCCACTGTCCTTGCCTACAGGCTGCACCTTCACTGGCACGTCCCTCACCATGCCTCTCCACGCATCAGGACCAGGGTCCAGTGTGGGGAGCAATTTGTCTTGGGAATTGGGGCGCAGCCAGAAAGGCGGCCATCGCCTTGCCCGTCATGCAGCATACATTCGTGGGGAACCTGGTGCTAAACCTTTCACAAAAATGACATATATACTTAAAATTTGATAGTTTTATATTAAACTATACAATATTTATCATAGGATCTATTGGTATGAAACACTGTATTTCCCAAAAAAAACTAAACAACATCTTCACAAAAAGTCGGTATTTGAATGTCTATTATATTTTGTAAATTATAAATATTCCAGATATCTCTTCACAGATTGAATATCTTCCGTGCACTTTTCTAAATAAATGAATCCACACTCAGAAGGCTACAGAGTAAATGATTTTACTTATATGACATTCTCGCAAAACCAGGAAAAAATATGAGAGGTTATTAATGAGAGTAAAAATGGCTGTAGAGCACATTATTTGGGTGCCTATGTACCATTTACTCCTGTGGTGGTCCTTATGTGAATCTGTCCATTTATCAAATCCCAAAGAATTGTAAACTAAAACCAATGACCTTCATTATATCCAAATTAAAAACAGCCAAGATTTGGAGGCTTTTGAAATGAAATGCAGATGGGATCAAATAAATAATATTACAAACATATAATAATACTTCACTGAAGAAAGCAAATAAGTAAAGAAGTGACCAACATGGTTTCTGCTTTTTTTTTTTTAACTTTTTGGGCTATGTCCAGCAACTATGCTCATGGGTTTCTCCTGGCTCTGCACTCAGGAACTACTTCTGGTGGTACCCAGGGCACCGTATGGGATGCCAGAGACTAAACCTGAGTCTGCAGCTTGCACGGAAAACGTCATACATACTGGGTGCCACCCCTCAAAGACCCGAACACCTTACGGAGGCGTCACTGTTCTGAACTATCTTAAAGCCCTTCTCAAGGGCACATGCTGGCGTTTCATTGCAGCCTCGGAGCCACTAGCAACATGTCTTTTGTTTCATCTAAACTGCTTACATTCTTCTACATAAAACTGTACCAGGGTAAATTTGTTCTTGTGAGGATGTTTTTAAAACACTCGTAATTTACTGCCCATGTAATCTAGAGTCCTATAATATATACTGCAGAAATTAAGAATCAAGATTACTATCATAGAAAGAATTTGAAAATCAGTAAGGCTGAGGCTAAAGAGGAAGGTTAGTAGTGCTGATGTGGGTTTTATTTTTTTCCATATCAGGTAGATACATACATAACTAAACAATCATTTTGTAAGATATAGAAGCTAATGTTGTGAATAACGGATAAACAGGAAACTTTTTAAAAAAATTATGCACATGCACCAGCACTATTTCAGGCATACTATACTAACAATACCATTGTTAATCTGAACTTTAAATTTAGTTGGAGGACTTGTATTTTATTAGCTAAGTTATATGTTATATATATATATATATATATATGTGGTGTGTGTGTGAGTGTGTGTTTGCATATATATGAAGAAAAAGAATCTAAATTTCCTTGATCTATTTTTTGAGAGGGTCTGGAGCACACCTAGTGTTTGGGTTTCTAAACATTTTTCAGTGAAAAGAACAAAGCCTTCTGTGGAGATGGAGATTCTAGATTTGTGGCAGACCAAAAAAAAAAAATCTGTGTGTGTGTGTGTGTGTGTGTGTGTGTGTGCGTGTGTGTGATTGACTGTGTAAAAACGTTAGGAAGTACTTAGAACTGGGGGGAAGGAGGGTGACTCAGATTGAGGGAAAGTGATGAAGAAAAGAAAAAGAATGAAGAATAAAGAAAGGGGGTTGTATAAGTACTCCCTAGAGTAATTCCAGAATAGCTCCTGGCAACACAAACTGAAAAAAATTTAAGCAGAAAAATAAAAATAAATAACAATAACGTTGTATTATAAGCCAAGGAATAAGTAAAAATATTCTTGAGTACATTTATAACAAATAACTTAGGAGAGGGGTAGAGAAAGAGAGAGAGAGAGAGAGAGAGAGAGAGAGAGAGAGAGAGAGAGAGAAACAGACATAGAGAGAGACAGAGACAGAGACAGAGAGAGCTAACAACTGTGTTCTTCCACTGCTCATCTGTGGACAAATCTTGATTCACAAAAATTCTTGCCCATGAAAAGCTTCCAAAACATTTTAATTAAATAATTAATGCATTTTGGGGAGGAAAGTCACACCCAGCAGTGTTCAGAGTTTACTCCTGGCTCTTTGCTCAGGTCTCACGCCTGGCTGGCGTTGGGGACCATATGGAGTGCTGGGGATAGGTCTCAGGTTGGCCACATGCAAGGCAAATGAACTTCTGTACTACCACTCTGGTCCCTAAATTGTGCATTTTTAGCAAGCATTATTTGGGAGCTTACTATTTTTGAATTATTGGGCTGAGTATTTTCCTACAGTATCCTAATTCATTCTCTTAGTAGCTTTATATATCTCATTCTAATGTTATTCTCATTTTACACCTAAGGAAATTTAAGATTAGTTAAGTCACATATTTTATTAAAGGTCACAGAATTGCCATGTTTCAAAAATGTAGAATTATAGGTTAAAGCAAGGTCTTTCATGGAACAACTTTCCTATCATCCTATTTTGCCATCAATATGTATGTATGGTTAATCCAGTGCAGGTGTCCAGTGTCACCTTCATGTAAGATTCAAGATTTATTTATCCAATAAAACAAGTCCCACTTCTCTTTGAGGATGAGCTCAATTTGCTCTGTCCAATTTTTGAGATCCACAATGATAATTTCATTATCTATAGTACCTCCCGAACTTGCTTGAATGACCTCAAACTTCTGATTAGATTTATATGGATACAATCTCTCCCATGAGCTAGTTTCTTCTCTTTTTATTTACACTGCCTCAAGTAATTGAATATGCATCAAAGAGTAAATTTATTCACTTACATACTCTTCTGTTCCTAAATGACCCATATGTCCCTGCTTTCCACCTGTGGTATCAGCAGCAGTTATCCTTAATGATCTGGTACACGCACATTAATAAGTAGACACATCCCAATTTTTACTTGGAATTTGCAGCCCAACTTTTTCTAAATTCTTGAAATTAAAATAGATAATCTTTATTTCCAGGCCATTAAAAGTTGCTTTCAACTAGTTGCCTGAGTGTGTTGGTTATTTGCCTCTTCAGTGAGTTTATTATACTTGTTGATTTTGATTATTAAACATTGTGCTTATACTATAAACACTTCATTTGAAAACTAACCCTGGAAAAACAAATCCATTAGATATTTACTCAAACTGAAGAAAAAATCCTGGGTAGTGCTGTTTCCATTACCTTAAGTGAAAAGAAAAACAAATAATCTGTATTTTCTCTATGGGCACTTTATGGTTGAGTTAGGGGAATCTTTGCCTTGGAGCCTTGTAATACATTTTAGTCAAAGTTTACTTCTGTTTGACAGCATATTTTCAATGTGAAGATAAATGACTGACAAAACACTGAGCCTCATTGAACACGGTTAAGTACTCTTGCTAGCTAAGCCTTAGTTTGACATAAGCAGAGAATGATTTTATTTGAGCCACACTTAGAATTCATGACAGGTTCACTTTCAAATACCAGATCTCTCATGGCATTGCTGTCTTTACATGACGCTTCAATTCCCTTTTAAGAGGATACAATACCTGTCTGGATTTGACAAGTAATGCTAAAGTTTTAATAACTCCAGAGATGTACTATAGCTGAAAAGGAACTGATGAAAGGTTTAAAACAATCATTTGAAAGGCACCTTATTACTTACATATCAGAACACATTAAAATAAAAGCAGCCATTTTCATTACTGTCAAGAAGTACATTTTTTTCAACTATACATTTCTATAGCAACATTTCTATCCATAGCAGCACTTCTCTATTTAAAATGCTGTTTATTTGAGATGCAGAGTACACAATGAACATAATTTTTTTCTTGATACTCTAGGCAACCCCTCAACCTATTTATGAGTGATAAGCAGACATTGTTAAGAAAGACAATATGGCAATCTATTGGTTAGGAGAAAATAATTCTGGTTCTTTAAAGCAACTTTATGCTTTTCTATTCAGGAGCAACCTTGTCAGCTATTTAAAATTTCTTACAAGGGCATCCTCTCAAATAATTGTCTTAAGTTCCTGGGACTACCTTGCTGTCAAGTATCTCTCTAATACTCAAATTTCACCTTGTCTTTGAAGGTTATATATATATATATATATATATATATGTATGTATCTATATATATCTATGTTTTTGATCAATACTTTTGTGACTTCTGTGGTGAGGGTAGGTGGGGTTTTTTTTCTATTTTAATTCTAGGTTACTCTGCTTCTGTTAATTTTGAAGGTTTTTCTTTTTCTGTCTCAATTGTGTGGACTTTTTATTCATACTAGATTTTTTTAAATCTAAATGTGACTCTCAATACTTTCTCATATGGTGAAAAGTACAATATTCATATATAACATTTATATAGATAATTTGGTAAATGTTTGAGAAGATAAAGGAATATGGTAGCAATGTAAATCATTTCGAAATAAAAATTATTTTTATTTATTTTTAAAATTTTTATTTATTTATTTATTTATTTATTGCTTTGTGGGTCACACCTGGCCATGCACAGGGGTTACTCCTGGCTCTGTGCTCAGGAGTTACTTCTGGCAGTGCTCAGGGGACCATATGGGATGCTGGGAATCGAACCTGGGTCAGCTGCGTGCAAGGCAAATGCCCTACCCGCTGTGCTATCTCTCCAGCCCCAAATTATTTTATTTTTAAAAGGCTCTGTTACTTTAGTAAAAAAGAATCATTTGTCCTTCACATTATTTTCTCTTCTCTTTTCCTAACCTCACCATTTTTTCCCCCTGCTCTTGCAACTTTTCCCCTTCCTCTTGATCTGTTTTACCGCAGTCAAGCTTAGCTCTCCCATCCACAACAGTGTTTCTCAGCTTTTTTTTTTTTTTGGCTCTGGCCCTCTTCCAATTTTGTTTCCTTCCTGTGATCCTCTGTCCAGCCACTTGTCTCATTTTGTGGTCCAACTCTTAGTTGACTTTCACTTGTGTTCCCCTTGATGTAAAAAGTATTTTACGAGCGCAGGGGCGGGGGTGGTGTGGGAAGATGATGTGTGTTGTTGGCAGGCTCTCTGGACAGCTCTCGCCACCTATGGTTGGTGCTCTTGAGCCACTGTGTATGGACCGGATTGGGATGGCTCCTCCTTCGTGCTCTGCTTCCATGTGTGCCGCTGTGCTCTCTTCTGTCTGTCTATTTCTGACTCTATCTCTGTAGTCTCTCCTCTGGTCCCTTCCAATCTCTCTCTCTGGAGCCCTTCTGCTTCTCTGGATTCTGATTCTGATTTCTGGAGCCCGACCCTCTCTCACTTCTGACTCTGTCGCTGCTTCTTTCTTCCATTCTCAGCTCCTTCTTCTCTGGATCCTAACCCTGACTTCTGGAGTCCGACCTCTTCTGATCTTACAGTCTTAGTTTATTTAGCAATCACATAGGGTGGTGATGCAAAGGTGGGTTGAACATTAACAAATAAAGAAAGGTAAGGCCACTCCTTCAGGAGATTAACTCAAGGATAAAATCTCATCTAAAGAGATTACTCTGGATTACTAGGAGATCTGCTTAAGGGTGAGGTCCCATTCAGAGTGTGTTGCTTTCTTTTTTCCTCAGCTAGTAATCCACTTAATTATCACTATATCACTGTCATCCCATTGTTCATCAGTTTACTCGGTTTACTGAGTGGGTAACGTCTCTATTCATCCCAGCTCTGAGATTTTAGCAGCCTCTTCTTACTCATCTTTCACAACGATTGGAGGCTTTTTCACGGTCAGGGGAATGAGACCTATAATTATATATAACTATAATTAGTTATAGTAAATTTACTTCTAACATTTTTAGCAATGGGCTGGAGTGATAGCACAGCAGGTAGGGCTTTGCCTTGCACACGGCTGACCTGGGTTCGATTCTTCTGTCCCTCTCAGAGAGCCCGGCAAGCTACTGAGAATATCCTGCTCACACAGCAGAACCTGGCAAGCTCCCCATGGCATATTCGATATTCCAAAAACAGTAACAAGAAGTCTCACAATGGAGATGTTACTGGTGCCTGCTCGAGCAACTCAATGAACAACTGGAGGATAGTACTATTTCTAGCAATGTCATTCTGTATGAGCACATTAAGAGACATATCAAACTTAAAGTTTGGTTCTTCCCGAGGACATCTTACTATATATTCCAGACCATAGTCCTCAGGCCAGGTTAGTCTTCCTAACCCCAGCAGGGTCTTAGTCTCATCGTTACTTTTGGATCATGACAGCATTTGTCTATGATCATGCTCTCAACTTATGGTTGAGTATTGTGGTGCTTTGGTCTGACCCATTTTGATGCCAGGGTAGCTCACAGCTTGCCCTGGGTTCACTCAGTCCCTCGTTGAGACCCTGCTTTTGGGGTGCTTAGGAACTAAAGGCAAATGACTCGAGAGAGCAGATGCCCAGGAGTAAATGGTATTGGAGTCAATCAACTCCCAAGTTACAACGCATAATACTAACTGTTTTCCTGTGTCCATACAGAAAGGACATTGCTTTAAGGTAAACAAAGTTCTTGCGGCAAGGCTAAAAGAACAAACCCAGTGTTATCCTACACCTTGGAATAACCTGGAGACCTAAGGGACACCAGCTGAGAAATGATAATCTTCAGTGCTTTCTGGCTGAATTTCAGGTTTCACCTTCACCCTATGTGGTTCTCTAGCTGTCTTTAAGCAAAGGCCCCCTTTTTTTATTATTATTATTATTAGTGAAACACCATGAGGTACAGTTGTAGATTTACAAATTTTTGTGCTTGGATTTCGGTCATACCATGATCAAATACCCATCCCTCCACCAGTGCCCATTTTCCACCACCAGGATAATATCCCTCCCCCCCCATCCCCCCCATCCCCCCACCCCCCCTGCCACTGTGGCAGGGCATTCCCTTTTGTTCTCTCTCTCCTTTTGGGTGTTGTGATCAGCAAAAGAGGCATTGAGTGGCAAACATGTTCAGTCCAGTCTACTTTCAACCTGCATCTCCCCTCCTGGGAGGATCCTCCAAACACCCTCCATTTGGTGTTCCCTTTTCTATCTGAACTGTCTTTTCCCCTAGAATACCCAGCTGGCCTCTAAGCTATGGAGTAATCCTCCTGGTGTTGATCTCAGCTATTCTTGGGTATTAATCTCATATTTTGTTATTTTATATCCCCCAGATGAATGCAATATTTATATGTCTTTCCCTCTCTTTCTGACTCATTTCGCTTAGCATGATACTTTCCATATTGTACCACTTGTATGTAAAGTTCATGACTTCATCTTTTCTAAGAGCTACATAGTACTCCATTGTGTAGATGTACCAAAGTTTCTTTAACCAGTCCTCTGTTCTTGCGCACTCAGGTTTTTTTTCCAGATTCTGGCTATTGTAAAGAGTGCTGCAATGAACAAACAAGTGCAGATGTCACTTAAACTATACTTTTTTGCTTCTCTGGGATATATTCCCAGGAGTGGTATTGCTGGGTCAAATGGGAGCTCAATTTCTAATTTTTTGAGGAACGTCCATACTGTTTTCCAAAAGGGCTGAACCAGTCGGCATTCCCACCAACAGTGAAGGAGTGTCCCTTTCTCGCCACATCCACGCCAGCATCGGTTGCTTTTGTTCTTTTGAATGTGGGCCAGTCTCTGAGGTGTGAGATGGTATCTCATTGTGGTTTTGATCTGCATCTCCCTGATGATTAATGATGTAGAGCATTTTCTCATGTGCTTTTTTGAAAGGCCCCTTTCTTAGTAATGTCAATTTTAGTGGTAGCTTTTAAGATTATTACCACATTATATTTGAATACAGTAACAGTTTTGATGACAATTTAGTATAATCATCAATGTTTTTTACTTGATAATCATAGAAATAGTAACAGCCTGGCTCAGATTCTAGATCTTTTTAATTATTACTTGTGTCATTTCTGACACACAGTGCCTATCAGCGCTATCAATTTTTATATCAAATGATTTTTGAAAATTAAAAGGCACGTAATATATGTGTATGTAAAATATGTATGGAGAGCTTGTATGCTCTCTAAACCTTTCATTACAAAAAGTCTGATATTCAGAAAGTCACGCTCTCCTACTTGCTTTTACACTGTTGATTACAGTCTTCCAATCTATACTCACACCCCTGACAAGCAGAGTATCTCAACTTATTCTTCTGATCTCCAGACTTGATTTTTTCCTCTTTGCTTTGCATTTAGTTTAGATTGTCTGATTTTCCTGCTCTGTGCTGAATTATTTATATATTGCTCTTTTCTTAGCTCTGGCATTTATTAGACTTTGTAATCTGAGAAGTCATATTGCATGGGGTATCTTAGTGGTCAATGCAAGGACAGACCAGACACATAAATTAGCCTGGCTTGTGTACTTGGTTGTTTGCATTTTCTTGTCTAATCTAGAATCTGCCTTTCTATCTCACTATATACTTTTGTTACTTCCCTCCATTTATATCTCTTGTCATCTGTAATATTTTCTATAATAGATCTTGGAATTGTAATTAGTGATCAGATGTGTCACATGTCCTGTTTCATTCACCCTTTCATTTGATGATATTATGAATTTTTCTAGCAAAATATTATAGTAAAATAAATATGATTTGAGTACAAATTAAAAAGCAATTAAATTTCTATTTACATATAGTATTTGCGCTGGAGCGATAGCACAGCGGTAGGGCATTTGCCTTGCACACAGCCAACATGACCAACCCGAGTTCGATTCCTCCGCCCCTCTCAGAGAGCCTGGCAAGCTACCGAGAGTATCTCGCCCGCACGGTAGAGCCTGGCAAGCTCCCCGTGATGTATTCGATATGCCAAACACAATAACAACAAAGTCTCCAATGGAGACGTTACTGGGCCCGCTCGAGCAAATCGATGATCAACGGAGGGACTTTACTTTATTTAGTATTTAATATATACAGATTATTGTATACAAAATAATATAACAGTGGAAACTATGTAACTGAAGTAAAGCATAATGAAATTCAAAAATTCCGGGCTATTATCTTGGTTTGTGGTGCCTGGCATCAAAAGTGGGATGGATTAGATCTTTACAGCACAGAACCACAGAAAAGAAAGGCCGCTAGGCGGCTCCACAGCTCCCGGAGAATGCACCAGGTCCCAAAAAGAGCCGAGATCACCAGGAAGTCCCAGATGGGGTAGGTGCAGCATCCCGCCTTCTCCAGATGGAACCCTGGAGCCTCTACAAGCATAGCTCGAGTATGCGGGAACCAGGACCTTTACTCCAAACCGCACAGCTGCTTACGGGGCCACGCGACATCTCCCTATATACAAAGTGGTCAATGGGAAGTAAATCCTCCAATGTTTCTCCCTGAAAATCAGGCTTAACTCTTATACAAACCACAACACCCAATAGGAGAGAGAGAACAAAAGGGAATGCCCTACTACAGAGGCAGGATGGGATGGGGGGTGGGGGGTGGGAGGGATTCTGGGATCCGTGGTGGTGGGAAATGGTCACTGGTGGAGGGATGGGTATTCAAAATAAATAATTAATAAAAAAAGTGGGATGGATTAACATTTATTACTTTGGGACTGAACTGACAGTACTGCAGGTAGAGAACTTGCCTTGTACATGACTGATCTTGATTAGATCCATGGCATCCATATTGTCCCCTGAGCCCACCAGGAGTGATCCCTGAGTAGAGTCAGGAGGAAACCCTGAGCACTGCTGTGTGTGTCCCCAAAATTAAAAAAATACTTCAAATTAATTTTGGAGGTGTTGGTCCAAACCCAGTGGTATCTGTGGTCTATTCTTGACCCTGATCTCAGGATTAAATCCTGGTGGTGCTCGGGAGACCACTTGTGTGCAAGGGACCTAACTTGGGTAAGCTGCATGCAAGACAAGTTCCTTAATACCTATACTTTCTCTCTGGTCCCTGAGCTGAACTTAAAAATCAACATTTTGGAAGAATCTCCTGTCCCCGTGCCAGGCTGTTTTCACCAGGGCCCCCTTGTAGGAGGGCTGGCTGAGTTTCCCTCTCTGCCCCAAGCAGAACCCCGGCAGCTGAAAACCTCCAGAACCCAGCCTCATCCATATTTAAAGCTGCTCTCCATACGCTCCTATGAGCCTCATGCATGAAGGAACCGGCAGAGAAACCCAGGTATGCGGGACCCATGGCTGAGATCTCCAAGCCTCTCGGATCAGGGCTGGGCCTTCTCCACCCAGATCCCCAGTTTTCCAGTAGGGTGGAAGTCACACCCAGAAACTGCCCCTGGTGCCATGTAATCTCATCAACGGCCAAGATCCAGAGAGTATAAAACAAAGCTCCCAGAAGAGAGCGATGCACTTTTTCCTGAAATGATCTCTTATACACTAGCTCACTGATATACCTAAAGCAGCACACATGTGTTTGATTTTAACATACTTGCATGTATTCTCTTATATATGGGCTAAAAGGGCCACAGAATTAAATCAACAACCTTGACACACTTCCCTCTAATTGTGGTGGGAAGATGCTTGCTGGATGGGTGGTTGTTTGAATATTATCTGTAACGAACTATTGTGAACTACTTTATGAAAATAAAATGTATAAAAATCACAAAAAATAAAATAAAACAAACATCTTAAATTAACATATGAAGCTTACCTTTTAAGATTTCTTTTTATTTTTTACTTAAATAATAATTTTATTTGACTTCTGTTGATATTTAAATATCCTAAATTATCAGACTAAGTATCCTAGCTTTTAATATATAATATCATTCATATTCATTTAGTTTTTATTTAATTATTTTTTATTGTAGGATATCATCTTATAAAGATATTTATTATAGTTATTTTATAGAAGATTCCTCAAATTGTATTTGCCTGATATTTTCCCTTAATAAATAGTGGCTTTGGATTTGGGGAAAGAAATCCACAGATATAAAGTGCCTTTTGTAACATATCAATGTTCATGCTATTAACATGATATGTCACTGAGAAGATTAATTTTGGTCATGTGTGCAGTTTTTGTTTTCTCCTCAATAAAATTATATAAGATTTATATTTTCTTCTCATAGAAACATATGGACACATTTCAGGAGTAGGAATCATGCCTCAATCTCCTTGATTGTGAAGTACGCACACAAATCATTTGGCATTCTGTGTGGCATTTCATTTAGTCTCTCTTATGCTTATTGAATCCAGTTTAATTTACAACTTTTTCATTCAATTTTAATCAATATGAACATATATATTCAGTTTATACCTTTGTCCATAATTCAGTGTTATTTTATTCAAATCATTACGGCTTTGAATACTAGCAACTTTTAAACTATCTTCTCTGTCTCTTTGGCATGCCTCTTCATTGTTAGTTCTTTTTTGGCACTTTCATAATTTGAACAATGAAATTCTTCTCCTTTATGCTCATTTTGTATATTTTCTGCTCTAATTCCACAACCTATCTTTTTCAGGAGTTATACTTTGTAATGAGTGTAGGGCATTAGAAATCAAAATCTGGAGGCCAGGATTTTTCTTGCTGCTGGAGTTTCCTGCTTTTAGTTCCTCTCAAGTAACAGAACAAGAAAATATGTGAATGCTGTAAGCCATGTATAAATACAAATATATTAAGACTTCCATATGAATAAAGAACCACAAGTTGTAAATCTTTAAAAAGATTATTAGTATTTGGTAGTCTGAGACTTGCTTTATATGAATCCTGTAATAAAGGAACTATGCTTGTCTTCAAAATTCTGGTAGCCTAGGGAATTTTCTGAATTCATAAATTGATCTCTCTAATATACCTTTTTTATGTGACTTATTTTTTGGTGGTGAGGTACAGCCTCCTCAGTGATGATGAGGAGGCCCGGAGCCTCTTCCGTTGTATCTCAGTCAATCCGATCACTAGTTCAACAGAGGGACTGGAACTGTTTGCCTATGCTGGGAATTACACAGGTCACTCCTGAAGTACAACTGAGCTTCTAGGATCCCCCAAATGGTGCTCCATGGGACACCAGGGCTGTACTTGCATGCTGTGCATGTTCTTTAACTTGTACACTATTTCTTTGGCCCCACAGATGTCTGCCTTTCTGCTCTGTCTCATGTGATCTTTCTTCTGTACACATATATACCTGCTATCCTTCTCTTTTTTTATACGGACACAGTTATACTTGATTTTGGTCTACACTTCACTTAAACTTAATATTTTAAGACTTCATCCACACATAGTTATATTCCAAGGTTATGATTTCAGATAAAAATTTTAGAAAGCACAAATCAGTCCACAAAACTCATTCAACTATTTACCACTCTCATAACACCTGCCAAGAACAAATTTTGTTTAATATCCCTTTGTTTTAAACTTTTCATAATACATAAGCAAAACCTTATATTAGAAACCTATAGGTAATCTTTACTTAGTTATATGAATTTAAGATTTATTCATGGCTTTACATAACTTGATAGCTCCTTCTTAATATTGTTGAATAGTGTATAATTGTATGGAATGCTATAGTTTCTTAATCCATTTGTTTATTGAAATATCTTTTCATGTTTCTGGCAATTATGAATAAAACTGTTACAAAATTTGTGTGCTAGATTATCAATGAACATATAATTTCAAATTACTTTAATAAGTATCTGAATTGTATATAAAATGGTATTTAACTTAAAAATCCACCAGGCTTTCTTCTAAAATGGGTGTACTCTTTTGTATTCCCAATAGCAATGAATGAGAATTTAAAATTCCACTTCTTGTCAATAATTGGCACTGTAATTTGGAGGTGGGGGATATTAAGCATTCTAATACAAATTAGTGGTGTGCCAATCATTTATTTTGTGCCTATTTAAAGGAAAAATTTTTGAACAAAATAAAACAACAGTAAGCTTCCCTTTTTTTCTAATTGTAGCTTGATTTTCAAATGTTGGAATCCTCCAAAATAAAGCTGTTGCTCAACTATTAAGAGAAATTAGTGTTTTTTGTTTTTGAAAATAGACCCAGAAATACTCAGGGATTACTTTTGGCTCTACTTTCAAGGATCACTCTTGGTAGAGTTGGGGGACCATATGAGGTTCCTGGACTGAAACCCAGTTGACTACATACAAGGCAAGCATCCAAACTGCTGTTTTATCTCTCTGGCCTTAATATACTTTCTCACTGTTGCTTTAATTTGCAATTTTTCAATGATAAACAATTGGTATATATTCTTTGGTTAGGCATCTATTCATTTTTTTCTCATGTTGAGGCCCAAGTGCTTTGACTTATTTTTTGGTGTGTGTGGGGGGTAACACCCGGTGACGCTCAGGGGTTACTCCTGGCTCTGCATTCTGGAATTACTCCTGGCGGTGCTCCTGGGGACCATATGGGATTCTGGGAATAGAACCTGGGTCGGCTGCATGCAAGGTAAATGCCCTATCCACTGTGCTATCACGCCTGCTCCAAGGTCCAAGTGCTTTGGATAAATATTCTTTCTTAGGTAATTATTTTTCCGGGTTTTTTTTGTGATTTGTTTGTATTCCTTTAACAGAATCTTTTGTAGAACAGATGTTATAATGAATCTTCCTAGATAGCCAAAGAAATCCGAAGAGGAAAAATATGGAAGGTTTATTTCAACTTCAAACTAAACTTTTAAGTTTTAGTAAAAAAAACAGTGTGGTAATAGAATAAGGGCAGATTTTCACACCAATGGAATATATTGAGAGTCCATAGGCAGCTCCTTTTATATGAATAGTTAGTCCTCTATGAAGGAGCAAAATATATGTAGTGGAACAAAGAAAGACTCTTCAAAAATGGTGCAGAGAAAACAAATTGGTCATTTGCAAAACAAAGTAAATAAAACCCACAACCAATGACCAACAACTTTTGGACCATTTCTAACCACATGCACAATATTTAAAGCAAAACTGATTTTAGACCTTGATATCAGATCTGAATCTTGCAATTATAATGAGGAAAACATAGGTAGAACACAGCATGACATTGAATTGAGAGGTGTCTTTAATGATTCAATACCATCGACCAAGCAAATAGGACTACATCAAACTAAGAAACTTCGGCATCACAAAATAAGTAATGACCAGAATAAAAGATGTTCCACAGATGAATCCCACATAATAAATATTTGCCCTCCAGTCATTGGATAAAATGTTTTTCTCCAAGATATATGATGTTCTAGTAGAACTTTACAAGAAAAAAACTCCAAAGAACCCCATAAAAATGGGCAGAAAGAGATGAGCAGAAACTCCTCAATGATGACATAGAGACTGCCAAAAGGCATATTAAAAAAATTTTGCATTGCTAATATCATGAGACCACAAATCAAAGCAACAATGATGTACCAGTGAAAATGGAACAGTGTACCAGTGATATTGGCACATATCACTAAAAAAAAGAAACAATTAGCATTAGTAAGGATGTGTGGATAAAAGGAGTTTCATTCAGTACTGGTGGGAATGTCAACTGGTTCAACTCTTTTGGAAAACAATATGGATATTCTCAAGGAACTAAAGATTGAGCTTCCATATGTCCCAGCAATTCCACTTTTTGACATCTATCGCAAGGGCCCCAAAATTTCTAGTCAGAAAAGACTTTTGCATGTCTATATTTATTGCAGCACTGTTAACAATAGGTAAAATCTGGAAATAGCAAGTATCCAAGAACAGATGACAAGATAAAGAAAATATGGTACAAATGCACAATGAACTACTATACTACTACTCAGCTTTAAGAATAAATGAAATAATGCAATGGAATGCTATATGGATGGATATCAAATATGTTATGCTAAATGATGTTTGTCAGAAGGAGAGATAGACACAGAATGACCTCTTTCATGTGATGGATATAAAGAAACATAGTAGCGTAATAACAAATGCAACAGGAGAGCAGACATGAGAACTGGACTGAGACAATGGTGGAAGGAAGCTGACATTCTGATGAAGATGTGATGTGGAGATGTTTTATTCATGAAACCCTGCCATTGACAATTTTTGTAAACTACATGACATATAAAATATTTTCTTAAAGTTCATACTTCCCCCTTCTTCATAAAATGATGTATTAATACATATTATGTCAATTATTAAAAAAATTCATAAGCCATATGGAGTGAAGCTGAATTCCAAAACTTTAATACATTTTGAAAGGAAAAAGAATATCAGTGGGGCTGGAGTGATAGCACAGTAGGTAGGGCATTTGCCTTGCACGTGGCAGACCAGGGTTCAATCCCCAGCATCCCATATGGTCCCCTGAGCACCGCCAGGAGTAATTTCTGAGTGCAGAGCCAGGAGTAACCTCCGAGCATCTGGGATCACGGGGTGTGACCCAAAAAGAAAAAAAAAAGAATATCAGAATTGGCACATACTCATTCACTCTGAGAAACTGATACAGAATCTATACAACTCAATACTTATTATGTTTCTTTTTAACTATGAAAAAGTCTTTTGTTTCCCCAGTCTCTAATTTTCTCTGACACAGTGTCCTCTTACTCAGCGGAGCTTTTGTGAAAATTATCAATGTAACATTATTAATCATTTAGCAGCTGGTACGAGAAAGAGCCTTTAGGAGTGTTGGGTTGATGTACAATTCAGAAATAATGATTTGCTCACTGTGCTGCATGAGAATTCCGATTCCCAATTCAGTGAACCAGAGAGCCTTCCTAATTTTGTAACCTGGTAATTTCTGAAATTGGAATGTCTAGTGTACTGTTCTTTAAAAGACCTCATCATATCTATAATTTATTGTTTTCAGAATAATTTGTGGCTTTTTTGGGTGAAAGACAAATGAAAGGAACAATTATCTTTCATTTTTCTTGAGGAGTTCATTTTTAATCAAAGGACTGTGCAAAATTGTGAAATATTCTATTGAATATTACAGAAGAAACAGTATTTAAAAAGTTCCCTGTAAACCAAAACATTTACAGAAGTGTTAACTTTTCACTTATACAATATGTAAAATGATACTTAGTATCAAAGTTTATGAATATAAAATTGACATAGTTAAAATTCATGTTAAAATCACAAGGTATTAAAAAATCACAAGGTATTTATAGTATAGTCAAAGTTTATGATCTAACAAGCTATTTATCAGCATAAATCTCTATTCATATTTCAGAAAAGGACATATAAAGGAGATACTAAAAGGGAGGAACAAGAACTTTAGTTTTTTAGAAGTTCATTTTTTAGCTGATTTAACTATGTCACTCCATAAGTACATTATCTGACATCGTTAACCTAGTTGATTATGAGATGGTTAAATCAGCTAAACAAACTCCAACAAAGACCCATCACAGATTGCAAACAGGAGCAATGGGCTAGGGTCCTAAAGCGATGTAGTTAAAGGTGAGGGCTTCCTGTACTGCTGTAACTGCTTTTCTGGCTTCTGCAACAATGCTTGCCTTGCTGCGCTTGTGTGAACGTACAAAACACCAGGGTGTGAGTTTGGGGGGCTCAAACAAACTATGAAAATGTTTATGAAAGTGCTCGGGCACTAGGATGTGTTTTTTCCTAATAAGAGTCCAGGGCTTCTGCTGTGAGGCTGCTGCTCATGCCTAGCTGAAGAGCCCACCAGCTGGTGTCAAGAAAGAATCCTACAAATTCTATCTTTTAGACTCTGGTTTGATGATGAACCCACAACAGTTAGAGTTTTAAGTTTACTGTCACTGTCATTGTCCTCCCGTTGTTGATGGATTTGCTCAAGCGGGCCCAGTGACGTCTCCATTATGAGACTTGTTACTGTGTTTCACATATCGAATACCACACGGGTAGCTTGCCAGGCTCTGTCCTGGGGGGAGAGACTCTGGGTAGCTTCCCAGGCTCTCGGAGAGGGGCAGAGGAATCGAACCCAGCTTGACAGGGCTGGCCACGTGCAAGCAAATGCTCTACCCACTGTGCCATCGCTGTGTTCCTAGGTAAAAAAATAAAATAAAAAATTCCTGCATTTTATTTTAGTCAAAAACCTATAAAGGAGAAACAATCAATAAAGATGGCTTAAACTTTAAGAAAAAAACATAAGGCTTTGTGGTAAAATTAATACAGATAAAATGTTTATTATACAGGTACTAAAGGAACAAAATTCAGATGATCAATATATGTCAAAAATAAGATTGGGTAATACCTGAAGGGCAGAAGTCTATTGAACTTCTGCACTGTAGTCCATCAGTTTAGCAGATGCTGATGAACTTTGGGGGTGGAGTCGGGGTGGGGTCCTGACTCACCCAATGAGCTGTCTCACGGCTCAGACTTGGAACCCTGGCCCTCACTGTGGCTATGGCAGTTCTGCTGTGTGGCGGTGCTGTCGCAACACTTGCTCTGCCACTGCTTCTGAAGTGGATGTCAGAAAATAAAGGTTCTGCCAGAAAGAAGTTGTAGGTTAAAACTCTTCCCTATCTCCACGTTACAAATTCCCGTGAGGACACTCATTAGCAGAATTTGACAGGAAGCCAGCTGACAAGAGATGCTGAGAATTTTCATTTGCAAACCCCCAGTCCACTCCAACACATAGAAGAATACAGACGGGGCTACGAACAAACATGCAAATATCTCATGCTGCGGTCTGTAAGACACTGCCATCTTCAATGTACTTAGAAAATGATATGGAACTGCTAATACCTTCATTCATTTACCAAATATTTATGGAGTACCTTTTAAGTGTCAGTTTTTCTTCCAGGTGTGGTAGCACACGCATACATGCAGTGGGGGGGGGGGGGGGGAGAGATAAAGTGTCTGCTCAGCATTCTTTTGAGTTTTTTTTTTTTTTAACTCAGGGGGACATAAAAAAATGACTAGTTTAAGCCATGTTGCCAGTGGAGCATGACAAATGCAGAGAGCAGAGGCGAAAGGGTTAGTGGATTGGAACTTGTTGAAACAGGAGCCTTGAATGGTCTTCATGAAAAAATTACATTTGAAGAAGGATTTGCAACAGGAAGAAATATACCTGCAATTTAAGATATTTATTTAAATAATAGACAAAACGGGGACTTAGTTGATAGTCCAATAACAAAGCATTCTATTGTTAAAGAAATCTTAAATCAAAATGATATAATTACCATGCATGTGAATTACAAAACATAAATACAGTCATAAACCATATAACAAATTCAAAGACATATCAGCAACAATTATTAGAATAAGGTAAAATAGCACTGTAGCACTGTCCTCCCATTGTTCATCCATTTGCTCGAGCGGGCACCAGTAAGATATCCATTGTGAGACTTGTTACTGTTTTTGGCATATTGAATACAACACCGGGAGCGTGCCAGGCTCTGCCGTGCGGGCAGGATACTCTCCATAGCTTGCTGGGCTCTCCGAGAGGGACGGAGGAATCTGTGGCTTCAATTAAGAGGCCTATTCCACATAAATTTTTAAGATAGTAATGTTGAACAATACAATAATAAAATACAAGTTCTATGTTAGAATATACACCCAACAGAAAACACTTATTTATTCCTTTTGAAAAACCTTTTTGAGGTATTGTTCCTTACAATATATTAATGATGATTTTGTGCATGCTTCACTCTGACACCACTTCCATAATCAGAGTACCCACTTCTCTCCATCTATTTCCAAAAGTCCTTCCCTTTCACTCTGCCTTCCCACAAACTCAGCTTCGTGAACTATTTTACCAGACCTTATGCCTTTGGTCTTTTGTTGCTACTTTCATGTGTCTCTTCAAATTCCACACATGAAAGAGATCATTATCATTTTATCATTCTGTACCTATCCCTTTCTTTCTGATTGACTGATCTCAGTATGATAACCCCCCACCCCCAGTTCCATGGTGTTGTAGCAACGTCCATGATTTTTTTCTTTCTTACAGGGCGTTCGCCTTACAAGCGGCCAACATGGCCGACCCGAGTTCGATTCCTCCACCCCTCTCGGAGAGCCCGGCAAGCTACCGAGAGTATTCGATATGCCAGACACAGTAACAACAAAGTCTCCAATGGAGACGTTACTGGGCCCACTCGAGCAAATCCACGATCAACGGGAGGGCCTTTACCTTTACCTAGTTGCTTAGCATTCTATCTGTACAAATAGCATTAGCACTGTCCTCCCGTTGTCCAGCAATTTGTCAAGTGAGCCCAGTAATGTCTCCATTGTGAGACTTGTTGTTACCATGTTTGGCATATCAAATACGCCACGGGGAGCTTGCCAGGCTCTGCCATGCAGGTGAGTTACTCTCGGTAGCTTGCCGGGTTTTCCGAGAGGGGTGGAGGAATTGAACTTGGGTTGCCTGGCTCTCCAAAGGGGGAGGAGGAATCAAACTCGGGTGGGCCGGGTCAGTCACATGCAAGGCAAACACCCTACCCGCTGTGCTATCGCTCCAGCCCTTGTGTATTAATATCACAACTTTTTGATCTACTCATCTAGAGTTGAACATTTGGGTAATTTTCTCATCTTGCCTACTTCACTGTGATGAAAATAGATGTGAATATATCATTTCAAATTATTAGTCTTATTTTAGAAGATACAAAGAATGGTATCATTGATTTATATAGGAGTTCTAATTTTACTTTTATTATTTATCTCTATACTAATTTCCAGATGGGTGAACCAGACAGCATTCCCACTAATGGTGAATGACGGTCCCTTTTTTTCCACTACAACCCTGCTAATATTGGCTGCTTTCAAATGTTTAAGTTTTGTGTTCAGAATTTACTCCTGGTTTTTTTGATCAGAGATCATGCCTGGTAGGGCAAATAACAATTTTATAATAAAAAATTAAAAATTTGAGGCCTAAAAAAACAAGTAAATTCACTGACTATACTCACATCTCTTTACAAACATACATATAAGAATTAAATTGTTTCCTGTTGAGCTACACAGTAGGTCACGTGAATACTCACAAGAGACAAACTTAAAGGAGAAAACTCAAGATACAATTTGAAAGGAAGTCTATAATTGATACTTGTGAATAAGGCAAGTCAGTATTTTTCAAAAAAACAAATATTATAGGAGCATAATATTGAAAATAAAAGGTTAGAGGTTACTGTTTAATTTAAGAAAGTATACATTCCTCTCTATGTTATACTGGACTCTTAATTGAGTAGATGACATGAACTTCTTTAGAATGTTGGAATTGATATTTTTCATCTCACCATTGTGATACTGTGCACAGGAAGACATTAATAATAATCTTCAGTAAAGCATTATTGGAAGCCATAATAAGTAAAAAAGAAATTGCCCCAAATATCAATAGAAAAGCACATTTCAAGGGACTCATACAAAGGAATAGAATATAATATGTAGAATAAAGTATAACTAAAAAATAAAATCTCAAAGACTGAAGATTGAGTTTGACTGGAAGTTATTTTTACTGCAAAGTAATTCCCACAACAGAATGTATACTTTGATGTATGAGACTTAAAAGTAAGATGTGGTAGATCTTGTAAAACTGAAAAATATCAAGTAATTTCTGTAACATTTAGGAACATAAAGTCTCAATGTGCAACCTGTTGGCCTGAAGCTTCTGTAATTGCTGGGAAAAGTTTCCATGACATTGGAAGTTTCCTTGCCTTGAATTTGGAGTTTCTCCTTAAATTTGTTTGTGTAGGTGAGTGTTGTGGTTTGTAATTACAATATTCAATTGCTTCAAGTAAAGTTAACTCACTACTAGCAGGTTGGTCAGCTAGAGAATGGATATCAATAGAGCAGATCATAAAAGCACTATACAAAATGCAAAATGCATTTTGAAAGACTACTGAACAGTGGAAATAATTTATGTAAATTAAAAAATACATGCAAACATGTAGAACACTGTATTATTTGGGGATACATATAAAAATTATTCTTGAGAAAATTAGTAGTCACTTGCAAGTTGTGTATTGCTAATCATCTCAGACACTAAAATAAAAAAAGACAATACCAGGACATTTTACTAACTGGATTTATTCACCATTCTAGCAAAAGTAAAACAGATGAGCAGCTGGTTCACGTTAGAGATATTAAGAGCTAGAGCAAATAGGTACCAGCTCCTTAGGTTATATATGAAATCAAGGATTAGGATTTTAGTCCAGTTAAATGCTGTGTGCATATGCCCCATGCATAGTTGTGTATTCACAATATAGGAGTGATGGGAATTTTCTTTCTGTCTGCACTTGACATATTTCTTTTAGTGCTAAAAACTAGTTATGGAACTCAATGTAGGAACAAGAAGTGAAGGAACCACAGAATTTCAGGGTTTTCAGGGGAGATCTCTGGCGTCAATACTTCCTTTTCAAACAATGGCAGTAATTCATGGATCAGGGAAATTATTGGACCATGTATAAAGTTACCTGATTATACCAATTCTTCTCTTCCCAACAAACTTAAAGAAAAGTAAGAATCCTGTCATCAAAGGCATGTATTTTTAAAGGATAAACAGCACATACCCTCAAATATCTTTATTGGACAACAGAGCTTCATATTTTATAAAGAGGAAACAGTTCATGCAAATACTGTGTTTTACAAAATTCTTTGTGATGATTTGTTACAGGCATTCAATATTCCAACACCAATCCTGCCCCACTGTCACTTCTCTTCCACCATCATCTCTCCATTTTCCCAACCACCACTCAAACCTGCCCCCATAATTTATTTTATACTGCTTATTACCTCTAAATGGCTAATGAAATTATAGAAAATTATTTCCATGGAAGAAAATTTGTGAAAATTCTTGTACCTTATCATGCAGACATTAATTCCTTGTCTGGGAGTTTATTAAGCTGTTGGTACAAGTTAAGCCTTCTATATTAATGTTTTTGTTAGTTGAGATTGGCTGGCTTCTCTATTACTTCCCATCCAATTGGTATGCTACTACTGGGAAGTCAGTGTTGTCGAGTTTGGAGATGTTGTTCCAGAAATTCAGAATATTTAACTAGACAGTCTGGTTGGAGGTGTGTTGATGACTTTGGAGTGTGAGAGAGCAGTTTCTGGGGCTTAGGTAGGATGGTAGCTGACCTGCCCCCACTCAAGATCCTCTCCTGAGGTCTCAGTTAGTAACAGGTACCCAAGAAATTATGGTGTTGGTTGATCTCTTTCAAGACTTATTTATGAGTCTCTGGAACAAGACCAGCAGGTAAGCTTACATGGTGGACGCAGTAGGATGTGAGCTCAGATCTTCATTTTTATAGAAGCTGTTGGTGTCAATGGAATAATGGTATTTTTACTATCCAAAAGTGGGGGGGCGGGGGGAGAAGTGGTGAAATTTATTCCTCATTGCAAATACTTTCTATTTCAGGAATAATGACCTTGGCTTGACCAAACTTTACACTAAACATTTGTTTTTGACTTTCCTTACTATTTAGTCTACTAATTAGCAAAATGCTAGACTGTAGTGCTTTGATTTATAATACTGCTAGAGTTTGTGTCTCAGTAGATGATGAGCTCCCAAAGATTTTATTTTTCTTGTTCTCATCCCAGACTACAGCAACTCACCTGCAGAAAAATGTGTTCATTTGCTCTTTTGAAAGAACCTGCTCTTTGCCATCTAATAATGCAGGCTGTGTTTTCCTTTGGTGCTTATTTAGTTTGGGAATTTAATTAGGTTTGTCAATGTATTTTTTTAATTTTCTCAGTAAGATCTTTATCTTCTATGACAAACTCTTTAATGGACCATTTCAAAATATGCAACTTGTTTTATTTTTTATTTAAAACTTCCAACTCAACCCATTATTTTTCCTTCCTGTTGTATTGGCAGTGTCAATTAAAATGAGATTCAATACACTTCTAATAATAAACTCTTAAACTTGATATTTTAAAGTTTGCTTTTAAGCTAGAAATTTACTAAAATACAGCAATAATTTTTTTATCCTTGCTGTATTCTTTTTGCTGTTAATTACATGTACCAGTGACTATAGAATTTTACTAAATAAATTTACTAAATTACTAAACAGTTTATTAACAAGTGATAAACTGTGTATATATGCAAATATATGTATACATACATATATTTTGGGCTGGAGCAATAGCACAGCAGTAGGGCATTTGCCTTGCATGTGGCTGACTCGGCCAACCCGGGTTCAATTTCTCCAACCCTTTCAGAGAGCCCGGCAAGCTACCGAGAGTATCTTGCCTGCACGGCAAAGCCTGGCAAGCTACCCGTGATGTATTCGATATGCCGAACACAGTAACAACAATTCTCACAATGGTGATGTTACTGGGCCCACTCGAGCAAATCGATGAACAATGGGAGGATAGTGACAGTGACCATGGCATATATATTTATATTACTTGTTGTCAATGCCCAAATACCTGCTGAAAGCCACAAATCCTTAAAATATATGCTAATTTACTTCATAGATGTTCTTGCCCACATACGTATAATCAATAAATATACATGCTTTTTCTTTGATCCTAACTATAGCTATATGTACTAAAGTTTGCTAAAAAAAATAGTACCTTAGCCATGTAATCAATCAGTCAATCTATTACATCAGTTAAGGCAAAATATTCAACATTACACAACTGAATTTTTTTGTTGTTGTTGGGGGGAGTATTTGGGCCATATCCAGAATGCTCAGTAATTTCTCTTGGATCTGTGCTCAGGGATCTAAACTATAAGTGCTTTGGGGAACATATATGGTTCCAGAAATCAAATCAGGACCAGCCACTTACCTGGCAAATGACTTAACTTCAGTACTAACGGGCCCTCAAATACATTATTTTTTGTTTTATTATTTATTTGAATACAGGATTCTAAGCCAGATATAGAAAATGGATTGTTTAACCAATTCTACCTAAAAAAAATTCCTTTTGGTATATATAATTCTTTTTTAAATGAATGAATTATTTGTCTGCAATTTAAATTGGGAGATATTAGTTTTGATTTTACATTTTTGAGTTTTCTTGACCAATCAGACAACCAAAATCTTTTGATCAGTAGTTAGCAGGAGAACAGTTATTTATTCCTGTTACTGGCACTTTACTCTATTTCCTTCTCAGTATCTGTTATTCTCAATCTGCTAGATTTCTCATTGATTTTATCTACCCCAATCAGAAGAGATCGTTGTTGCTGTAGTAGTAGCAATGTATGTAGTTGATGTGACTCAAAAGCAAAACATTTATTTGCATGTTTGAGGCCCTGTTCTTGGTACCTGGTATGACTTTAAAAAATAGCTTTGTATGAAAATTGCTTCAAAAACTTTGTGAAAACTTATTTGAAAATGGTTTGTGCAATTTTGTAAAGATGGCAAAATTATTTTGCAGAGAGATTTTTATGATTCTTTAGAGGTTTTTGATAAAATTACACTGAGAAAGGGGATACTTTATGAATTGTTTTTTTTTTCTGAACTAAAAGCTAGTATTGCACACTTTACGAGAGATCATCTGAATTTTAGCTGCCAAAAGTCGAGTTAAGATACTTCAATGTTTTATTGAAAGCCAACACAGCATCACCCATTGTAACTTAATTTTCACTTTCAGAGATTTTACAGAATAGCTGTGGAGAAATTTCCCCATGTCTAGCAATTGGTAAAAGCATCTTATAAAGGACAATCATTGACGTTGAACTACCTAACATAAAATGCCAACTTCTCCAACAACCTGACTGAATTGAATCTTGTATGTTTTTAGCCTTTTAAAAGCCTTTTTAGCCACAGGGGCACTAGAACAAGCAAGACAAGAGCCTACCTTAGTTCCTGATGCCTGTAAATTTACTCTAGCTGGGAAATGTTGTAAATTTTCTGAGTATCTTTTACTAAAATGTAAGAAATAAATTGTGTGATGTTAATTGCTTTATTTATGCTGTCACATAAGGTGAGCTCTATGACAGTATGACTGACTGAATGAGTAATTAGACTTTTGGTTTTTCAATAAATCCTATTTAATAGTAAAAAAGAATCACTATCTGATTAACTACACTACAGTAGAAACACCTGTGCAAACTGGAAGCCAGCACTTCTTTTTTAGAATCCGAAGCTTTATTTTAGGCATAATTAGACTAATTAAACTCTCAGGATTCCCAGAGATGGCAGATTTCTCAGTAACATTCACTTAGGAACCTTTGTATCTTTTGTTTTATATCCAAATAGTTATTTCCTGGGAGATACATTTGAATTTTAATATATTTAAGAATTATTTTCAAGATATAAAATTGAAATAGCAAATGCCATAGTTTCTCCTGGGTCAGAAATAGAAAGCTTTGTGTTTTAAGCCTTTTATTTAGTCAATTACTTTGAATAAAGAAGAATGGGTAACTATTCCACTCAATCATTTAAAGCATTTGTTAATGTTGAAGATAATGAGAGGAAAAGTGTAATAAAAGAAGACATTCATTGTGGAACTAATCTTCTTGGTTCTGATTCTGATACTGCTTTCTCTAAATTGGGAATTGTCTTTCTTGTTGATGCAAGTTAAGCCTTCTGTGTTAATGTTTTTGTTAGTTGAGATTGGTTGACTTCTCCATTACATTGCATACAATCTGGTGTGCTATTACTGGGAAGTGAGTATTGTCGAGATTGGAGATGTTGCTCCAGAAAATCCATAATATTTAACTGAGTGGTCTGACTGGAGGCGTCTCAGTGATTTGGAGTGTCGGAGTGAGCAATTTCTGGGGCTCTCGTAGGAAAGTAACTGGCCCATCCCGTCTCAAGATTCTCTCCAGAGGTCTCAGTTAGTAATAGGTACTTGAGAAATTTGGGGGCTGGTTTATCTCTTTCAGGACTTATTTCTGAGTCTCTGGAGCAAGGCCAGCAGGTAAATTTACACGATGGTGGCATTAGGATGTGAGTTCAGATCTTAATTTTTATAGAAACTATTGATGTCAATGGAATAAAGGTCTATTTTTAATATCCAAAGGGGAAAATAAAGAAGAGTTTTTCTTTTTATGTTGTTGTAAACCACACTTTGTTGAAAATACTGATTATATATCAGCTTAGCTTATATTTATGGAGGAAACTACTATATAAGTTTCAAAATATCACATTTTGACAGATATGCATGTATGTATGCATACACACATACACACACACACACACACATTCATACAACACCACTCCCACCACCCAAGTTGTAGTCGTCTCACTGGCCATCATTCAATTCACTTTCTTTGCCCACTAATTTCACTCCCTGTCCTTTCTCCTATGGCAAGCAACACTCAATTGTCAGCTACTACAGGCTTGTTTTTGTTTTATTTATATTACAGAAATGATGAAGTAATCTGGTATTTGCAGTGTATTTCAAACCAGAGAGGTCTTATACAGCAGTCCTTGGGAACCATGCGGTCCTGGGGATCAAAGGCAACCAGTTACTCTTGACTTTTGACCTATCTCCCCAGCCTGTAAAAAGTTTTTTTGTGGGAAGAGTAACTGCCCAAGTGGTTCTCAGGAGGCTCAGGGGCCCCTCTCAGAAATTCTCGGTCAACTGGGCTTGGGTTTTATTGCTAAGGACCAAGGATGTGGGGCTACTTGGGTCCAGCAATATCAAGAATTACCAGATTCATTCCTGCAGTGCTGAGAGACCTCCAAGGCTGCACCTAACCATGCCATAGGGACCACATAGTGTCAGAGATGAAACCAGGATCAGTTATATGTTATGCGTCTTAAACTCCTATATTATTCCTCTGGCTCTATTAAGCACTGGACCATAGTAAAATCTAGGCAGAATGTGAGCCACTTTAACATGTTTACAAAAGCAGTCACTAAGATGAGATCCAGTGATATTTTAACAAAGAGAAAATAAATGCTTTTCCAGAGACTCTTATGACAAGAAAAAAATGGAATTGATGCTTGGAAATATTCTCATCATTATGTATCTTTGTTGGAAAAATGACAATAAATATATTATCTATAAACTCTAAATACTGCTTATATGGAAAAAATTTCATAGTATATTTATATCTCACACAAGTCAACTCTGTACATTTTATATTTATGTTTTACATACATCGAAAATTATACTCTTTGTGAGTTGTGACAAACATTGGAAAGATAAAACTTATTAGTTCAATTTTATAGTTATCATTCTGATTAATAAGATAGAAGATATACAGTATGTTCTTTTTGAAGTAAACAGTAGAAAGATGTCTGTATTTTTATAATCTTTTTAGGTATATATGCATCATAGCCAAGTGTAAAAAATTTAAATTAAAACTATATAAAAGAATTAGTACATCACAGAGTTTGATAAAATTTTAATAAGTAATTGCTAAATATTCTATAGTGGTATAAGCATTTACATTGCTTTTTTGTTCCATTTGAGTTTTGTATAAATATGATCCAGGTAACACAGCACTATATGCATGCTTTCTGCTTCATGCTACATGCATGTCTCTGAACTGAACTACTATGATGGGTGAGATGGCCCTAGCACAAAGCCCTCCTATTACCTCGCATAATAGACACCCACATTAGTCTTTTTCAGGACAAAATAAAAGTCTTTTTATGTTATTCTAATTGTCTACTTTTCCTTTTAAAACAGAGGGAAGCAGTATTCTCTCTTTTCTGCACTTTAAAAATTAACGTATAGGCCCAAGAGATACAGTAACAGGGGCTAAGTGCTTGCCTTGCGTGCTGACTCCAGTTCAGTCCCTGGCACTACTTATGATGATAATTCCCTTGTATACTGCCAGCACAAAGTCAGGAACAGCTCCTGAACATCAGGATATAATTTCACTTTGGTTTTTGTAACAGTTTACTTCTAACTGTATCAAAGTTCCACTACTTTATTTTTTTTTTAATTTATATTTCTTTATTTTTTGGGGGGGTCACACTTGGAGATGCACAGGGGTTACTCCTGGCTCTGCACTCAGGAATTACTCCTGGCTGTGCTCTGGGGACCATATGGGATGTTGAGAATCTAATCTTGGTTGGTCGCGTGCAAGGCAAATGCCCTTTTCCCTGTGCTATCATTCCAGCACCATAGATACAATATTTTAATTCCATGATCATATTCAACTTCTTCCTTAATCTTGCAATTCAGTTTTTTTTAATGACAGCTTCTGAAAAATTAATGCCTTATTACATTTCCAATGACATTTCATCTTGTTTTTCCTGTTACTCATATACTTGGGGATCTGAGTTCTCTCTCTCTCTTTTTTAATGTAAGACTACTGCTATTTATTCAGCCACTGAATAGGCTGAGTGAATTGGGCATGAACTCCATTTTACCTTTTTTTTTCACTTTCTATACCTCTTGGAGAGCTCGGCAAACTACCAAGTGTATCTCACTCACATGGTAAAGCCTGGCAGACTACCCGTGATGTATTTGATATGCCAAACACAGCAACAACAAGTCCCACAATGGAGATGTTACTGGACCAGCTCGAGCAAATCAATGAACAATGGGAAGACAGTGCTACAGTGCTACATTTTTTATAATTTTATTTATTGAATCACCGTGAGAGCAGTTACAAAGCTTTCATGTTTGTCTCGGTTATACAATGAAACACCTGTACCTTCACTAGTGCCCATTCTCCACCACCCAAAACCCCAATTTACCCCATCTCACACCCTTCCCCTACCTGTGGGGGCAGATGATTTCTACATTACTCTCTCTCTACTTTGATTACATTCAATATTTTGACACCAGATCCACCATTATTATTTGGGAATTTAGCCCAACACTCAGATCTGCCGAAAACGCAACAGTGGACAATTTGTTTTCTATTACTGGTTCTGTCACTGTCACTGTCCTCCCGTTGTTCATCAATTTGTTGTTACTGTGTTTGGCATATCGAATACATCATGGGGAGCTTGCCAGGCTCTGCCGTGCGGGCGAGATACTCTCGGTAGCCTGCCGGGCTCTTCGAAAGGGGCGGAGGAATCGAACTCCGGTCGGCCGTGTTGGCTGCGTGCAAGGCAAACGCCCTACCACTGTGCTATCGCTCTAGCCCTATTGCTGGTTATGAATAACATATGATGTCGTGCAGTTGCAGTAGTGGCTGCATGATTTTGAAATTCCAAAATTTTAACAATTAAATCTGGAGGGATTTCTGCCCAAACCTGCTGGGTTTTGAGATTTGTTTCTGAGCACCCTTTCCCCCATGTGGTGGCCTGGTGACAGTAACCTACTGAGGGGTCTGGATGAATTTCTGCCAAAAACCGCTGAGTTTTGAGGTTTGTTTCTGAGTCTCTGGGATCATGGCCGTTAAGCAGCTTGATCAGGAGCCAGAGAAGCCGTTCGTGTGCAGCGTCTTGGGGTCTCCTTGAGGTGGGAAGGAAAGGGCGGGCTCCACCCCCATCCCATGAGGCCCCATGTGTCTCGTCACAGTGGGCCCAAACCTGACTTTCCAGTGGCCTCTGGAGGATGACGGCCACCTGGTCGCCAGGGGGAACAGGCTAAGGTACAAAACCTATTCCCACCTGGGGTGCCCTGGTGCCGGTAACCTACTGCAGGGACTACACGCATTTCTGCCAAATGCTATTGGGTTTCAAGATTTGTTTCTGAGTCTCTGGGATCATGGCCGTTAAGCAGTCCAATCAGGAACCAGAGAGGCCATGCCTCCAATTATATAGCTGAGCCGGAGGTGGTTTGTGGGTGTGTCTCCCACATACCTAACTTTTGGCCATTTACTTTCTTGGTAAACCTTGCCTCAAGTTTTTGGGGTCTGACCAAAGGCACAGCAGCAATTTTAGTGTATCTGGAAGTCTGAAGGCACCATCAGGCTGCTGATGCACTCGCCTCACAGGTACAGATTGACCTGCTGGCAGCACCATACCCCGATGAGTTCTCCTTAATGACTGGAATGTCGCAACCTAATGTTGGTTTTCTGAGAAATGTTTGTTCATTTTCCTTCATGGATGCCTGAAGTTTTCATTCTTGGACTGTCTTCCTGCTTTGTCCATCTCTTTAGGGCATCTTGTACATTGACTGTTCCAATACTGACAATCTGCTTGGGTGCCCTCTTGTGGCTTGTTCTATTTGGGGCTTAGCTCAGTAATTCTATTTCTAGTATTGCCCACACGAGCAATTAAAAAAAAAAATTCAGTCTCTTTTGTTTGTTCCATGAAGTTTTATTTTAATATATCAGTTTCCCCCTATAAGCAGAAGAGACTATTAAATATATATGTATCTATGCAACATAGATACATATATTGCTATCTCACTTTATTAAAGATAATGAATCCTTCATGGGAGAATTTACTGTATGAGTTGTATTGTCTTCATGATAGATGAAAGATAATCAATAGAAGTATTTATCTTATTCAAATTAAAAGCTCACAAATACCCCAGTGTTGTTCATTTTAGTCTTTCTCTGCCTTTAGCTTTGTACCAGTTCTAGTCAATTCCACAGTAGAAAGTAGAGTGGAACAAATGGCTATTTGGATTCTCCTTTGCCTTTAAGAATGGAGGAAGGAAAGAGACAAGGAAGGAAGGAGACAAGGAAGGAAGGAAGGAAGGAAGGAAGGAAGGAAGGAAGGAAGGAAGGAGGGAGGGAGGGAGGGAGGGAGGGAGGGAGGAAGGAAGGAAGGAAGGAAGGAAGGAAGGAAGGAAGGAAGGAAGAAGGTTGGGGAGGGAGGAAGAAAAGAAAGGAAGGAGGAAAGAAAGGAAAGGGAAAGAAAGGAAGGACAAAGAGAGGCAGGGAGAGAGGGAAGAAGGGAAGGAGGGAAGAAAGGAAGTGGGAAGGAGGAAGGAAGAAGGAAGAAATGAGGGAGAAAGAAAAGAAAGAGAAGAAAGAGACAGAAAGAGAAAAAGAAACAAGGACAACTGTAGACAGTTTAAAAATCAAATTTTCCTTCCACCCACCTTTTCATATTAAAAAATGTTTTCTCACAGGTCAAAACCACTGGTTTAATCTTAAGCTTCTCTTAATCAATTTTTATTTTCTCTTAAAACCATTTGTTTTACAAAGTTAAATTTGATTTTCCTAATTTGTGTTTTAAATCTGAAAACTGCACTGTCTTTTGTATAATCTTTTGAAAAGAATCTATACATAATACTTATATCCTTTTTATCAGCTTTTTGTACCCTGTGCAGAGAATTATGTCCTTTTTGAATTTATAATTAGAGGAGACAGCAGATGTCTGGGACATGTTAAATGAAATACTCATTAAATAGTGGCTTATGCATGCTAAATGACTACTTTCTGTAGTGAGGTGATCCAAACATTCAGGGTGATTTTTTTTTAAATGAAATAAAGTGCATTTTCTCTATTCAACTGACTTCATATATTTATATCAAAGTCACTTCACATTTAAGTTTCAAATGGCTATATGCTAACTCTATGGAATTTTGTTCCAGAGCCTTTTCAAAGATACTATGATTTAACTAACACTTTGGAATAAGGGTTCTTATGCAGAGCTATCAATTTCCTCCCTTTCCATTTTATTTAAAAGGCCTTCACTCTATGAAAATTATTTTTAAATGCATTTGACTTACTTCACAACTTTCTTAATGTTCTAAAAAATATACACGTGTCTATGTGCCTCTGTAGGCTGTGAATAATTTCTGATACTGATTCCATATAAAATAGCTATTCCACACAAAAATGTGCCAGAAGTCTACCTTTATCTCCTGTGTTTATATAATTTTAGCCACAACATTTTAAGAGGGTCTGTGTGTCATTCGTTCTGCCATACAGACACACTCATGTTGAGTATTTGTGCTTAACAACCAGTTTGCTTTTTCTTTATTTTCTCTATGTTCGTTTTGGGCTTACTACCTACTGTAGGTACTGGTGAAAAAAAAATTCAATTTTATGAGAAATTAAGTCTGAGGGTAGTGAAGCACAATGCTTTTCAACTTCCTAGGGGCTGGAGAGATAGTGTAACAGATTGGGCACTAGCCCTGCCTAAAACTGATCTAGGTGATCCACACCATCATATATGGTAGTGAGCCCCACCAGGAGTGATTGCTTATTTATTTTATTTTTTTTATTTAGAGCCAGAAGTAAACCCTGAGTATCACTGAATGTGGCCCACTACCCACCCAAATCACCTTTCATTTGGCAGAATTAGCTAGAAGTAACATATTTTGAGGGCATTATAGAAGCTATATCTCCATCAAGAAAAATTGGAATGAGGTCAACTCTCTCATTACACCCAGTTTTGTGTTGGTATTATAGCTTGGATTCTCTACTTAAATGTTGCTTCGGAGAAGCAATGGGACTTACCTAGTGACTGAAGGAAGAATGAAAATTCCTTCTTTGTGTTTTCATTCCTGCTTTGCATTTTCACATTTGTTGTTGAGTATTTGTTAGTGCTTTGTTAAGAGAAAGGTCCATTCAGGCCAGAGAGATAGTACAGCATGTAGGGCTATTGTCATTCATGCATCCAACCCGAGTTTCAATCTTTGACACCACATGTAATTCTCCAAATCCTTCAATCTTGTGTACTGCTGGGTATGGTCTCCAAACCAAAAATAAAGGTAAAAATGTTTTCAAATTAAAGAAAGATACATTTGAATTATATAACATTTATTGGATAACTGTATCACTTAATGAAATAAATAATTATGTGCATAATCTCACAGTCAATTTGTGAGGGCAGTTTGGGCCATACCTGGTGATACTACGCGACCATTCCTGGTTCTATGCTAAGGAAAGACTGTTAGATTTCTTTGGGACTATACGCAGTGCCCAGTATCAAACCAGTGTGAGCTATGTGCAAGAGTAATAAAAATGTATTAGTTATCTGGCGGGCGATAGTTGCCAATGTCATGGATGTCTCCCTACTTGAACAGTAGTACGGTCCTGCTGGTTTTCCATTGGGATGGAACCTTGCATTCAGACAGGTAGCGAGTGAAGAGCCGAGCCAGTGTATTGATGAGTACTGACGGCAGGTTCTTCAGGTGTTCAGGTCTGACCTTATCTGGGCCGGGTGCTGTTTGTTTCTTTACCGACGAAATGGTGTGTCGGATTTCGGAAGGGAGAACTTTGGGAACGACATATCCATCCTGTGGAATTTGGTATGTCGGCAAGTGGACATGGCTATTGAAGAGATTTGAGTAGAAGTCATGGATAATCTTCTCCATTGCCGTTCTGGAGGATGTGCTGGATCCACCAAGACGTCAGAGGGCAGTCATCTTGGTCTTGTTGATGGCGAAGGACAGTCGGGCGTTACGAATACTTTTCCCGGCTTCTGCTGCATCTACCAGTACTTCTGCTCTTCTCTCTTTGAGGTCTTCCTTGGTCGCATCTCTGCACTGCTTTGCGAGCTCAGACGTTAGCTTGCGGTTGCCATACTACTGTTCAAGAAGGGAGACATCCATGACATTGGCAACTATCTACCGATCTGCCTATTGTCTGTCATCTACAAGTTGTTCACTCGAGTCATCCTAAGTAGGATTGGCAGAACACTAGATGAAGGACAACCATGCGAGCAAGCAGGGTTCCGCAAAGGATTCAGCATCATCGACCATATTCACACGATAACCAAGCTCATTGAGGTTTCTCGGGAGTTCAAGATGCTGCTCTATTTAACGTTCATTGATTTAAAGAAGGCCTTTGATTCTGTTGAGACGGAAGCGGTCATTGAAGCCCTAGCCAATCAGGGCATTCAAGCCCAATACATCAGGATCTTCCGTGAGCTGTCTTGCGGATTCACTACCAGGATCTCACCATTCTACAAAGAAGTGATTGTTGATGTCAAGAGAGGGGTGCGGCGGGGTGATACCATTTCACCAAAACTCTTCAGAGCCACCCTCGAGTACATCATGCGATGACTGGAATGGGAAGGAATGGGAGTGAAGATAGATGGTCGGCAACTACACCACCTCCGCTTTGCTGATGACATTGTTTTAATAACACCAAACATCAGCCAGGCGGCACAAATGCTGGCCGACTTTGACCGTGAGTGTGGAAAGATAGGACTACAGCTGAATCTTACGAAGACAATGTTTATGAGAAACAGCCTCGTTCCTGACGCCCCATTCGCTCTCAACGGAACGACCATCTCCAAATGCAACAGCTATGTGTACCTAGGTCGAGAAGTCAACATGACAAATGACCTGGCACCCGAGCTGCGCAGGAAGAAGAGAGCGGCTTGGAACGCCTTCAAGAACGTCGAAAAAATAGCTAAGAGGATGAAGAACCTCCGGCTCCGGGCACATCTCTTTGATTCCACTGTTCTTCCTGCATTAACATATGCCTCAGAGACCTGGGCGTACGCAAACAAGATGAGAACGCTATTCAGGTCTCCCAAAGAAGAATAGAAAGAGCTATGCTTGGAAGATCACGTTTCACTCAAATGAGAGAAAGAGTCCGGAGTTCTGACATCCGTCGACGATCAAGAATCAGGGAAGCTGTCTCATTTGCCAAGGTGCCAAAAATCAGATGGCCTGGTCACGTAATGAGATTTAAAGATGACCGCTGGACTAGAGCTGTTACCGACTGGATTCCACGGAATGTCAAAAGACCGCGTGGCCGCCCACCTACCAGATGGTCAGACTTCTTCCTCAAGATCATGAACGATCGGTTTGAGGCCCTTCATGTTCCCAGAGCGAACAGATGCCATTGGGCTTTACTAGCACACGACAGGGACAAATGGAGACGTTACTGGCGCCCACTCCAGCAAATCGACGACTAACCGGAAGTTAAGTGATTAAGTGATTAAGTTATCTGGCACTTGTAGTCAAATATTAAAACAAAAAAGTTGTTTAAAAGGTTCATGGACATAATTAGTGTTTTATTCACTGGATAACCATATATACTTTGCAAAAAACATTAAATTAAAAAATAATTTAAAAAATTAAATATTTTTGTTGGAGAAATAATATTTCTAGACTATTTTAATAGGAACAATGAAAATAGTACACGAGGCAAATTACATTTCTAATAAAAACCCACTAGACTACATCAGTATTCTTAATTGTAGCAATTCTTACTTTTTAAGAGCCTACTACTTAATGAATCATTCTTGAAAGCAGAAAGTGGAGTTGTCTGGAGGGCCTTCAAACTGGCTTCCTTCCAAAACTCATTATCTTTAAAGTTTCCAGTATTCAAAGATCAAACAGAATTTTAAGATTTTTAAAAGAGTATGAATCCACTGTGTATTTATTTTAGGTTTAAAATCTTAACTTTTGTTAAGATTGGCATTTTTGTTATACATTCCCCGATATTTGGATTGACTATAACATTCACTCTGGACTTAGATTGATCCTAGGAAGCATCTCTAGGTTTTGTATTATGATTCTTTCCACCAGATTTCTGGGGATTCCCTTCTTAATAAAGTGTGTAATTATAGGAGCTTTACTGGGTATAACATACCCATTTGTGGCTTCTCTCAGTTGTCTTCACTTGAAATGCACTCCTATTAATTTTAAGGATTTTGCCTTTGATTCAAAGGATTTCCCCTATGAGTTTAAAGACCTTTGTAAAGTTTAAGACCCTTATAAAGTGCACAGGCACGTGTGTGTGTGATGGGAGGGCGAACTGTCATCTTTTAAGATCAACATAAATAATTGGTGTACAGGTGCACATGTAAACAGGCAAAATTATCAATTGTTATTGATATTTGGTGACTATGAAATAGCAACAATTTTCACATACGTAAGTGTATATACATGTAGAAATACATTTCCTACGCATATCTGTATATAATACATGTTGCATGTGCATATAGGTACCACTTGTATCACTTGTCTCCCTGTTGTTCATTGATTCATTGATTTGCTTAAGTGGGCACCAGTAATGTCTCCCTTCGTCCCTGTTGCATGCTATCGTAGCCCAACGGCATATTGGGAGCTCTTTCAGGGTCAGGGGAATGAGACCCATTATTATTACTGTTTTTGGCATATCAAATATGTCATGGGCAGCTTGCCAGGCTCTGCTGTATGGGCAGGATACTCTCGGTAGCTTGCCGGGCTCTCCAAGAGGGAGAAACTGAATCAAAAGGGAGAAACTCTCTTTTGGGAGCTTTGTTTTCTAGTCTCTGGATCTTGGCGTTAATGAGATTATATGGCGCTGGGGGTAGTTTGTGGGTATGACTGCCAAGCTACTGAAAAATGGGGAATCTGGGTAGAGGAGGTCCAGTTTCGATCCAAGAAGGCCTATGGATCTCAGCCATGGGTCAGGTTTACCTGGGTTCCTCTGCTAGTTTCTTTATGAGTGAGGCTTCTCCAAGTGTCTGGAGAGTGGCCTTGAGCATTGCTGTGGCAGGGTTCTGGAGGTTTTTGGCTGCATATAGGTATACATTATATATATGTATATATATTTCAACACACATATATTTTATTTATACATTTCATATTGGGAAATTTAATAGTTGTCTCAAGAAAAAACCCTGAAACAGACATAAGTTTAAATCCCTTTACTTTCTAAGAAAATTTGAATGTTCATCTAAAATGAAACAAAATGTAATCTAAAGAGAATACTAAAGTAGGAGAGTGTACACAGTCATCTGTCAGCTATATACCATCTGTTTGAGTATACATTATTATATTGCCTTTGTTTCAGAAAAATATATGGTTAGTGTAGGGAATAGAGATTTCTAGGACACTCTTGGCTTTACATAGGTCGAGGTAAAGGGCCACCAATTTTTACTATGGCAGAAAATAAACATTTCTAGGATGTTCTCATTTTAAAAGGCCAACCATAGTTTCTATTAGAGTCAGAGTACTAAAAATAGTTATCTGGATTAGAATCTAACTTCTCCCAGAGATTTTCTGTCTTTCTCAGATTTTAACAGAATGTCCAGTGTGTCTGGGTTATCTTCTTGTGTAGGACATCACTGCAAACTTTAGAAATATATCTTATACATCGTCCCTCTTGGTGAATATCCACAATCATGCAGTTCAAAGTCCGTCTTCTCGGCTTAAGATTCAAGGACTACATTTTCTTTAAGTAGCAATGTTTGTTCAACTGAAAGCAGTATCAAGGTATCACTATCACTATCACTATCATCCTGTTGTTCATCGATTTGCTCGAGCGGGTGCCAGTAGAGTGTCCGTTCATCCCTGTCACATGCTAGTGTAGCCCGATGGCATATTGGGGCCTCTTTTAGGGGAATGATGACCATCACTGTTACTGTTTTTTGCATATTGAGTATGCCACAGGTAGTTTACCAGGCTCTTGGTTTTATAGTCTCTGGTTCTTTATGGGATTACATGGCAGTTGGTGGGTGTAACTGTCTAGCTACTGGAAGATGGGGGATCTGGGTGGAGGAGACCCAGTCCCAAACTGAGCAGGCTTGGAGATCTCAGCCCCAGGTCCCAAGCACCTGGGTTCCTCTGCCGGTTCCTTCATGCATGAGGCTCATCGAGAGTGTGGAGAGTGGTCTTAGTATGGCTGTGGCTGGGTCCTGAAGGTCTTCAGCTGCTGGGGTTCTGCTCAGGGTGTAGAGGGAGACTCAACCTGCCCCCCTCCCAGGGGTCCCAGTGAGGGCAGCCCAGGCGTGGGGGCAGGAGACTGCATTGTTCTCTTTCAGGAGCTTGGTTTTATAGTCCGTCAAGGTGTATTGTATATTAAATTTTTATTTGAAAATAATTATAAATAAAATCCAAAAAGCTTATAAAATACCTACAAAATTTAAAAAGCACTTTACAATGAGCACTTATTGAATGTCCTACCCAAGTTAAAAATTAAATTGTCTTGATGTAATAATACTCTTATTTCTTTATTATAGATGTAAGCTCTATATTGCATCTTTTTATGGCTGTTGTTTTGATGCCAAAATGGCTTAAAATTTGGTCCTTAAAAGTTATTCAGGACAGCCCGCCCCCAGAGGCCTGGGTCCCTCTCTGGGCACGTGCAGCTAGAAACAGCCCCTAGACAGCCGGTTTTCAACCCCTGATCTGAGTGGGACGGGCACAGAGGCCCAGCTCTGGGCAACAAAGCTGAAGGGCTCCAATTCCAACAGGTACAGCCCGCCCCCAGAGGCCTGGGTCCCTCTCTGGGCACACGCAGCTAGAAACAGCCCTTAGACAGCCGGTTTTCAACCCCTGATCTGCGTGGGACGGGCACAGAGGCCCAGCTCTGGGCAGCAAAGCTGAACGGCTCCAATTCCAACAGGTACAGCCCGCCCCCAGAGGCCTGGGTCCCTCTCTGGGCACGCGCAGCTAGAAACAGCCCCTAGACAGCCGGTTTTCAACCCCTGATCTGCGTGGGATGGGCAAAGAGGCCCAGCTCTGGGCAACAAAGCTGAACGGCTCCAATTCTAAACAGGAGACGTTCCCAACTCCTCGCCCAGTGCCAGGGACTCTTTCCGGAGCCGCGGCCGCTAACGCGGCCGCGAAATATTTTCCCACTACATATGCCATAGGAACCATAAGCTAACTTCTTAGATGGAAACTTCTCTATTTTAGCTCAGCCACTAGAAACACAGTAGCCAATAACTCATAAGTCTATCTTAACTAACACTGCATATCAAGCAGAATAGTAACAGTGAACGTGAAGGACTAAACCACACCTCTCACAATGGTAAAGCAACGCAAAAGCCCACAAAACTTTCATATTGAAGAGTCTAGCCCAGATGACACCAACAATACTGTAGTGTTAGACAACCTCTCTGACAAGGAATTCAGAATGGAGCTACTTAGGATGCTTAGGGAATTAAAAGAAACAATGGAAACCAATGCCAATAGAAGACAAGAGGATCTGAAGGCAGAAATGAGGAAAATGCAATCAGAAATGTCAGACCTGAAAAATCTCGTAGGCGAATTGAAAAGCTCAGTGGAAGGCCTCAGCAGCAGAGTAACAGTGGCTGAGAACAGAATCAGTGAGCTCGAAGATGAAGTTCAGAGACTCTCCAGAAAAGAGCAGAAAATGGAAAAGAGACTCACAATTCGGGAACAGATGGCAAGAGAAGATCGTGATGAAGCCAAGAGGGGTAACATAAGAATTATTGGAGTCCCAGAGGGACAGGAAGAAAACCTCGATGAAGAAGAAACTGTCAAAGAAATCATTGCTACAACATTTCCAGAGCTGAAGAAAACTTGTGACCACATTCAGGAGGCCCGAAGGGTACCAGCTAGAAGAAATCCGAATAAAAATACCCCAAGACATATTCTGATCAAAATGACCAAAACCTTAGACAGAGACAAAATTCTGAAAGCAGCAAGATCGAAGAAAGAAATCTCTTACAAAGGAGCATCCTTAAAATTCACAGCTGATTTTTCTGATGAAACCCTCATGGCCCGAAAACAGTGGTGGGACATAGTAAAAAAATTCAATGAAATAAATGCCTCCCCAAAAATACTTTTCCCAGCAAGACTCTCATTCATAATAGAAGGAACAACACACAGTTTCACAGACAAACAACAGCTCAGGAACTTCATAGACTCAAAACCATGGTTACAAGAACAACTAAATGGGCTACTTTAAGGCAAGAAAGGCCCTCAAATACACCAAATTTTAACAGAACAATGGGACAAAATCCCATAACAATAATCTCTCTCAATGTCAATGGGCTAAACGCACCAATTAAAAGACATAGAGTGGCAGGATGGATTAGAAAATTGAACCCAACATTCTGCTGCCTGCAAGAAACGCATCTCAATAGTCAAAGCAAACACAGACTCAGAGTCAAAGGCTGGAAAACAATCCTACAGGCAAACAGCTCCCATAAAAAAGCTGGGGTAGCCATCCTTATATCAGACCACATCGATTTCAGAGTGAGGAAGGTCATAAGAGACAGTGAAGGCCATTTCTTATTGATCAGAGGATCTGTACAACAGGGAGAACTTACAATAATAAATGTATATGCACCTAATGAGAGACCAGCAAAGTACTTAAAACAACTACTCATAGATTTGGAAAAAGACATCAATAGCAACACAATACTAGTGGGAGACTTCAACACTGCTTTGTCACCTCTTGATAGATCAACCAGACTCAAGCTTAGCAAGGACATACTTCATTTGAGGGAAACAATGGAAGAAAGGGACTTAGTAGATATATACAGGACACTTCATCCACAAAAAGCTGAATACACATTCTTCTCAAGCGTACATGGAACATTCTCCAAGATAGACCACATGCTGAGCCACAAAACATGCCTCCAAAAAATTAAGAAGGTAGAGATTGTATCAACAATCTTCTCAGACCATAATGCGCTGAAATTAGAAGTAAATCACACACAAAAACAGAAAACTAAATCAAACACCTGGAAATTAAACAGTGCACTATTGAACAACGAGTGGATTAGACAGGAAATCAAAGAGGAAATCAAAAGATTCCTAGAAACGAATGAAAATGAGAACACGAGTTACCAAAACTTATGGGACACAGCAAAGGCTGTGTTAAGAGGAAAGTTTATAGCTCTACAAGCATTCCTCAGGAAGGAGGACCAAGCACACATAAGTAACCTAACCTCACAGCTTAAGAGCTTGGAGAAGGACCAAAAAAAGGAGCACAACCCGAACAGGAGAAAGGAAATAATAAAACTCAGAGCAGAGATTAACGAGATGGAAACCCAAAAAACAATCCGAAAGATCAATGAAACCAAAAGCTGGTTCTTTGAGAAAATTAACAAGATCGATAAGCCTCTAGCAAAACTCACAAAGAAAGGGAGAGAGAAAACCCTAATAAACCGAATCAGAAATGAAAAGGGGGTCATTACAACAGAAACCACAGAAATTCAGAGGATCCTTAGGGAGTACTTTGAGAAGCTTTATGCCACGGAACATCAAAACCTCGAGGAAATGGATAAATTCCTAGACTCCTACAGACTCCCAAGGCTGAACCAAGAAGACCTGGAATACCTGAACAGACCTATCACCATCAAGGAAATTGAAATGGTAATAAAAAGTCTCCCCAAGCACAAAAGTCCTGGCCCGGATGGATTCACTAGTGAATTCTTCCAAATCTTTAAAGAGGACTTACTCCCGATGTTCTTTAAGCTTTTCCATGAAATTGAAATATCAAAAACACTTCCGAACAGTTTCTACGAAGCAAATATCACACTGATACCAAAAGCAGACAGAGATACCACAAAGAAAGAGAATTACAGGCCGATATCCCTGATGAACACAGATGCAAGGATCCTCAACAAACTACTAGCAAATAGAATCCAACTACTCATCAAAAAGATCATACACCATGACCAAGTAGGATTCATCCCAGGGATGCAAGGATGGTTTAACATTCGGAAATCAATCAACATAATCCACCATATCAACAAAAGAAAAGATAAAAAGCATATGATCATATCAATAGATGCAGAGAAAGCATTTGATAAGATCCAGCACCGCTTTATGATGAAAACCCTAGCCAAAATGGGTATAGAGGGGACCTTCCTCAACATAATTAAAGCCATCTACCACAAGCCTACAGCAAGCATCATCCTCAATGGGGAAAAACTGAGAGCCTTCCCTCTAAGATCAGGGACGAGACAGGGATGCCCACTCTCTCCACTGCTGTTCAATATAGTACTGGAAGTACTTGCAATAGCGATTAGGCAGGAAAAAGATATTAAGGGCATTCAGGTAGGAAAGGAAGAAATCAAGCTCTCACTATTCGCAGATGATATGATACTCTACTTAGAGAACCCAATAACTTCCACCAAAAAACTCCTAGAAACAATAGACTCGTATAGTAAAGTTGCAGGTTATAAAATCAATACCCAAAAGTCCATGGCTTTCCTATACGCAAACAGTGAGAGAGAAGAAAGCAACATGAAAAAACAATCCCATTCACAATTGTGCCCCAGAAAATCAAGTACCTAGGAATCAGCTTAACTAAGGAAGTAAAGGACCTGTACAAAGAAAACTACAAAACGCTACTTCAGGAAATAAAAGAGGACATGAGGAAATGGAAAGATATCCCCTGCTCATGGGTCGGGAGACTTAACATTGTCAAAATGGCAATACTACCGAAAGCATTGTATAAATTCAATGCAATCCCTATAAGGATACCCATGACATTCTTCAAAGAAATGGAGCAAACACTCCTGAAATTTATATGGAACAATAAGCCCCCACGAATAGCTAAAGCAATTCTTGGGAAAAAGAAAATGGGAGGAATCAACCTCCCGAACTTCAAACTGTACTACAAAGCAGTAATAATTAAAACAGCATGGTACTGGAACAAAGGCAGAACTGCAGACCAATGGAACAGGGTTGAATACACTGACATCTCTCCTCAATCATATGCTCATCTAATCTTTGATAAAGGTGCAAGTAATGTGAAGTGGAGTAAGGAAAGCCTCTTTAATAAATTGTGTTGGCATCACTGGACGGCTACATGCAAAAAAATGGGCTCAGAACTCTGCCTTACACCATGTACAAAAGTAAGATCAAAATGGATTAAAGACCTCAACATCAGACCAGAAACCATAAGGTACATTGAAGATAAAGTTGGCAAAACCCTCCATGACATTGAAGCTAATGGTATCTTCAAAGATGCCACGCCACTGGCCAAGCAAGTGAAAACAGAGATAGATAAATGGGACTATCTTAAACTAAGAAGCTTCTGCACCTCCAAAGAAACAGTGACCAAAATACAAAGACAGTCTACAGAATGGGAAAGGATATTCACCGAATACACATCTGACAAGGGGTTGATATCCAGGATATACAAAATACTGGTTAAACTCCACAAGAAGAAAACATCCAACCCCATCCAAAAATGGGGCAATGAAATGAACAGAAACTTTCTCATAGAAGAAATCCGAATGGCAAAAAAGCACATGAGAAAATGCTCTACATCATTAATCATCAGGGAGATGCAGATCAAAACCACAATGAGATACCATCTCACACCTCAGAGACTGGCCCACATTCAAAAGAACAAAAGTAACCAATGCTGGCGTGGATGTGGCGAGAAAGGGACACTCCTTCACTGTTGGTGGGAATGTCCACTGGTTCAGCCCTTCTGGAAAACAGTATGGACGATTCTCAAAAAATTAGAAATTGAGCTCCCATTTGACCCGGCAATACCACTCCTGGGAATATATCCCAGAGAGGCAAAAATGTATAGTCGAAGTGACATCTGCACTTGTTTGTTCATTGCAGCACTCTTTACAATAGCCAGAAACTGGAAAAAACCTGAGTGCCTGAGAACAGATTACTGGTTAAAGAAACTTTGGTACATCTACACAATGGAGTACTATGTAGCTGTTTTTACATACAACTGGTACTACATGGAAAGTATCATGTTAAGCAAAATGAGTCAGAAAGAGAGGGACAGACATAGAAAGATTGCATTCATCTGGGGGACATAAAGTAATAAAATATGAGATTAATACCCAAGAATAGCTGAGATCAGCACCAGGAGGATTACTCCATAACTTGGAGGCCAGCCGGGTATCCTAGAGGAAAGGGCAGTTCAGATAGAGAAGGGAGCACCAAATAAAGGATGTTTGGAGGATCCTCCCAGGAGGGGAGATGCATGTCGAAAGTAGACTATGGACTGAACATGTTTGCCACTCAATGCCTCTTTTGCAGACCACAACACCCAAAAGGAGAGAGAGAACACAGGGGATTGCCCTGCCACAGAGACAGGGGGGATGGGGGGATGGGGGCGGGGGGGATATTATCCATGGTGGTGGAAAATGGGCACTGGTGGAGGGATGGGTATCTGATCATTGTATAATTGAAACCAAAGCACAAAAATTGTAAATCTACAACTTTAAAAAAAAATAAGTTTTTAAGTTTTAAGTTTTAAGGCCCTCCCGTTGATCATCGATTCACTTGAGCGGGCCCAGTAACGTCTCCATTGGAGACTTTGTTGTTACTGTGTCTGGCATATCCAATACTCTCGGTAGCTTGCCGGGCTCTCCGAGAGGGGCGGAGGAATCGAACTCGGGTCGGCCATGTTGGCTGCGTGCAAGGCAGACGCCCTACCCGCTGTGCAGCGATAGCACAGCGGCAGGGCGTTTGCCTTGCACGCAGCCAACATGGCCGACCCGAGTTCGATTCCTCCGCCCCTCTCGGAGAGCCCGGCAAGCTACCGAGAGTGTTCGATATGCCAGACACAGTAACAACAAAAAAAAATAAAATAAAGGGAAAAAAAAAGTTATTCAGACTCTGTGATCAGGGATTACTCAAGGAAATCATACAAGATTCCAGAGATCAAACCTGGGTTGTGCAAGAGAACCTCCTTACCTGCTATACTATGTCTTCAGTTACTCTATTGAATTTTGGGCCTCGTTTTTCTTGCTTTTTCCATATAACTTAATTTCAATTCTATAGCCTATGCAATTGGGGCTAGAGCGATAGCACAGCGGGTAGGGCATATGCCTTGCACGCAGCCAACATGGCCAACCCGAGTTTGATTCCCCCGCTCCTCTCGGAGAGCCTGGTAAGCTACCGAGAGTATCTCGCCTGCATGGCAAAGCCTGGCAAGCTACCCGTGACGTATTCGATATGCCAAACAACAAAGTCTCAAAATGGAGATGTTACTGGGCCTGCTTGAGCAAATAAATGAACAATGGGAGGATAGTGGCAGTGGTAGCCTATGCAATATACTATTTAGTTCATAATTTTTATTTAATTTGTGTGATTCAGTCACAAAATATTGTATATTCTAGTCAGTATATTTTTTCCACTCAGAATTAATTTACTAAAATCCATTCATGTTGTTATATTTAGCTGAAAGGCATTTATTTTCTATATCTGCTTATTTTTCAGTCCTTAAAAAAATCTGTTTCTGATTGATGCATGGCATATTTTTTTTTTTTTGCTTTTTGGGTCACACCCAGCCGATGCTCAGGGGTTACTCCTGGCTCTGCACTCAGGAATCACTCCTGGCCGTGCTTGGGGGACCATATGGGATGTTGGGAATCGAACCTAGGTTGGCTGCGTGCAAGGCAAACGCCCTACCTGTTGTGCTATTGCTCCAGCCCCCGATGCATGGTATTTTGACAAGGGTTTTTTTTGGATACTTTTATGCTCAGATTTTTCCACTTTATTTAATTTATACCCACAGATACAGTCATTGAATTTTTAGCATTTTAAAAATGCCATTTAATTGCCTCCTCTAATATCTACTCTTTCTGATTCCTTTTGTCCTAAGATATTTCTTCCAGGAAAACTCTTTACTATACTAATACAAGCAATGATGTATGAGGATATCACAGTTCAGGAAAAAATCTAAGACAGAAATGAGATTTGGAATTGCTTTTGAAAAATAATATTTTGAAAAGTAAAATTTTATTAAAAATATTTTAACTATTGTTACTTTAACTTCCTGTTCTTTAAGTACTCCACCGTTTCTTATATTGTTCCCCTTAAACACGCCCCCCCCATGGATCTCTAGCATGCGGTTCATTTCTTTTTGGATTATTTTCCACTTTCTACTGTTGCCTAGTGGTTTCCTCCTTCTTATCTTGGAGTTCCTCAATCATTTGTCCAGTTTCCATTATTCTGCTCTTCAGAGCTTCTATTGACTTTTTAAAAAATACCATCTACCGTGTTCTTCATTTATGTTATTTCTGACTATAGTAAATTTTTCATTTACACTCTCATACTTTCTTGATTTGCTGATTATTTGTGCTAGCATTTCTTAGAACCCATTGAACATTCTCATCATAGTGTCATTAAAGACATGAAGGATTTACTCATGTCATATCTTCAGTGATTATTGTTTTTGCTCACTGGAATTGGTGGAATTGTACATAGTTTACCCATTGGCAGTCTAGAGTTCTTGTTGTGCTGGATATGACTTTTTTTTTTGTTAACCCCCCAGGAAGGTGGTGAGGAATTAGATAGAAGTTGTTCTCTGTCCTCTTTGCCTGTCCTCGCTGTGATGTGGCCCATTAGAATGATGTAGGTTGGATGTGGAGTCTGCTGAGATCCACCTGAGAGGGAGGGCCTTTGCCCTCTGTTAAAGTTCTGGCTCCCACAGTCAGAAAGAATGTCTAAAGAATCGTCGATGAGAACTCCCCAGAGTTGAGGATGATAGGCACTGAGATCCAAGAGACCCAAAGGGTCCCAGTGAAAATAGACCTAATTAGGTAAACTCCAAGACATATTATACTCAAAATGACAAAATCTAAAGATAGAGACAGAATATTGAAAGCAACAAGACCAAAAAAGGAACTTAAATACAAAGGAATGCTCATAAAATATAGAATCTATAAATGAGACTCTATAAGCCAGAAGAACATGGAAAGATATAGCATACTCAGTGAACTGAACACCTCAGCAATGAGATTATCATTTAGAGTTGAAAGTACTCTACAGAGCTTCATGGATAGGCAACAGCTCAGGGAATTCATAGTCTTGAAACCAGTTTTGCAGGAAATGTTAAAAGAGTTCCTTTAAGGACAGGAAAAACTTCCCATCATATGGTATTGAGTCTGGCACTCATTAAATATGCATATGGTTGTCCTCTACTAGATTAAGTAAATCCACAAAAACATATAGCAATTAATCATCACAAATTGACCTTTATTGATTTTACTTTTTAATAATTTTATTTCCAGTCTTTTAAGATTTTTGGACCAAATAATACGAAATAAATTTGTTTTATGCATGCCAAGGGGACAAAAAAATTCTCACTTATGACAGGAGAACCCAACAGGCTACCGACTGTATCCTGCCTGCACGGCAGAGTCTGGCAAGCTCCCCATGGTGTATTCAATATGCCAAAAAAGAGTAACAATTATGGGTCTCATTCCCCTGTCCTTGAAGGAGCCTCCAATGTGGCACTTGCTAAAATTCCAGGGCTAGGACGAATGGAGACGTTACTGGTGCCTGCTCAAGAACAGGATGACAGTGATACAGAGAGGACAGGAGAGAGATGGTAATTATCACAATAAGGTTCAAGTACAAAAAAAAATTTAATGCAATATGTTTTAGATGCCAGAGATGAAAACGTAGTTATGCAAATGAGAATAGACAGTATGTTACATTGCATTAAATTATTTGAATTTCCATATTTACATAGATTAGGAGGCTAGAGCAATAGCACAGAGGTAGGGCGTTTGCCTTGCGTGGAGCCGGCCCGGCCGAGCCGGGTTCAATTCCTCCACCCCTCTCGAAGAGCCAGGTGACCTACCGAGAGTATCTCGCCCGCACAGCAAAGCCTGGCAAGCTACTCATGACGTATTCGATATGCGAAACACAGTAACAACAAGTCTCACAATGGAGACGTTACTGGGCCTGCTCGAGCAAATCGATGAATAACGAGAGGACCATGACCGTGACATAGGTTAGGATCATATAGTGATTTATCATTACAAATTGACTTTTGTTGGTATATATTCTGATAATTCCATTTGCCATTTTTTAAGTTTTGTTGGCATAAATTTATTATATGCCTGCCAAGGGAAAAGGCTAGGGGATGAGAGGGACCCTGGGGACACTGGAGGTGTTTTTGGTGTCACGATATTGTATGCCTGAAACAATTCTATTATGAACAACTTTGTAAATCATGGAGTCTTAATAAATGAACATTGAAATAATAATATAAGGAAAAGTTAATCTTTAAAATTTTATCTTTATCAGAGTGTTTTCATGATTTCAGCTTCACTTTGAAGAATCTTTAAATATAATATGTGTGTGGTAAATTGTTTTCAATACATACCATAAGATACCATTTTCACATATATATTCACAAATTTTCAATGGTAACATATAATTTACATATGATTTCCTACAGATTAATTTGCCTCAGTAGGAGTACCTGAATTTTGTTTTTATAACACATTTATTTAATGGAAAAACTATTGTTATTGCTGCCAAAAGAGAAGGACAATCAGCATTTCTTTCCTTCTCTATTTTCAATGATTTTCTGAGATAAGAATTACTTCTCCTTGGATAATAATGCTTTGCAAAATGTGTAAGAGCTTATTATGGATCAGAAAGATATAGTGTTGTTGTGGGAGAAAGTAGAGAAAATTTATATGGTAGATTAGAAAAGAGGATAAAATTTTAGCTTCAAATAGAGAAAGTAATTAATTTCACAGGAGAGATAACATGACTCATATCTTCAGGTCTTATAGGGAATTTGTTATTTTTCTTTCTTGGTTGATTTACTGCATTATATATGTTAGAAATAAATGCAATGAGGCTTAAAATGAAAATACCTTACATTGCATGTTGAATAAGTTTAATTAACATTTATGTGCTATGATGTTGTAAAGCACAAGCAAAAGCTTGTGTTAGGTAGTGAAAGTCTGCCATAATGCTTTCTGTGAATTTGTAACACTTACCTCTTACAATATCTTAGTGTGTTCTATAAATTTGTAACACTTTTTTTGTTATACCTGTAGTTTTACTTCTGCATATATATATTCTTATTTCTTTAAAAGAAAATGAAAAAAAACATTGTGGTGGTCTTCTGAAGAAAGATCAACTTTTCTTCATCCATTTATACTGTTTTCCTAAAACAATATTGCTTCTTTTTTATCAACATAATATGATTTTTATTTATTTTAATCCTTGAGTCATACATCTTCTTATCCCCATAAATCTGTTATATTTAGGATAAGATGCATTGTAATTTCAAAGTCATAGAGCGCAATATAATTTCATATCAGAGACTCACTTAGGGTTGCAGTAAGCAATAAGATCTAAAATATAGTCCCTGATGATAGATCTAGATTAGCGTTGCAGTAAGCAATGAAATCTAAAACTTAGCTTCTGATGATAGATCTAGATTATTCATAGCTACTGGAAATTAAAATTTTGTTTAGTTAGTGTGTGATTTTATGACTTATCAAAGTGTGCTCAATCACTTTATAGTTTTATTTATATTATTTTATGGGTTAGTCTAGAAATACTTTCAGGATAATTGACCAGATCTAATATCTATGTAACCTAATATAGATAATGAGGCAATTAAAGTACTACATAATTTGTGGGGTTTTTTTAAATAATTTGTTTTCTATTGCTGGTTATGAAGGCCATATTCCATGTCTTCATAATGTTTGGATTTCTGATATTTTACTAATTAAGTCTGGAGGGATTTCTGCCAAGAGCCGAATAGTTCCGAGATTGGTTTGTGTGCCTCTGGGTCCATGGCTGTGCTGGAGAGCCGCTCATGGGGGGCAACTCATGGCCTAGGCAGGGCAAGAAGTCATGGTGTTAAAATATCCCCCACCCCATGAGGCCACAGTTGCCCTGTAACTGCCGGATCATACCTGGCTGCCCAATAAGCTCTGAGGCGGCAGCCACCATGCCGCGGGAGCGGGGGGGGGGGGGGGTGGCGGGGGGTGGGATGGTGGAAGAGACAGACACCCTTTCCCTCTCAAGGGTCATGGCGCTGTAGCTTGATGTATAGTCCATTCACATTTCTAATATTGCTTCTTTTAAGCTGTGCGGTCATTCAATAAAAATCAAGAACTTTGCTCTTTCTTGTCCTTGTTTCTGTAGCATCCTAGCAAGTTACTCTGTCCTTATAAGTAAATTTAGATTGTATTAATAGGCAGAATATAGAATTGACAATATATTTACTGCATCAACTTCACTTACAGGAAACCCTTACAATTAATGAATATTCAGAATGAAGTAAAGTTCATGTAGTTTGTTAACCCTTGCATAGAATAAGGTAAGCAGATTTAGTGACATAATCAAGAGGGAGTTTATGATGAAATAGAAAGAGTAAATTTATCAAGTGTAAATTTGGCTAGGACAACAGGCTTGAGCGAGGGTGCAGAGGGCAAAATTAATCTTCAGCACTATGTATGGTTCCCTAAGCCCACCAGGAGTGATCTGAGTACAGTGCCAGGAGTAAGCCCTGAGTGCAGCCAGTTGTGGCCATATATACACACAAATACAGATGAGATTAATAGATACATGCTTATGAAAATGCCCTTTCTCTATTATTATACTCCTCAACCAGTTTCATTATATTGGCTTTTGGATAATAATCTTTCCTAATCCATTTCTTCATCTGAAAAATGCTAAAAGTTATTTCTGACCTAATTCCCAAGATTATTTCAATTATTAAATAGAAACATTTGAAAAATTTGTCAACTTTTAAGTATTATATTTACTTAAACTCAGTAAAATATCTTTTCTTATTTGAGTTGAACAGCATCAAAAGTATAATCTAGACAGGTTTTTATCAGGTATAAATGAATCTGAGAAAATCTGTGACTTGTAAAATGTTCTATTGGTTAGTGTAATTAATTAATGCATTCGTGATTTCATTACAGGAAATTCCCAACAGTCTAATTTTGTTTATTATTTATTTATTTTGGAGACAAAGGTCATTTAGAACATACCCAGTGATGCTTAAAGGCTTTTCCTGGCTATACCTAGTATGAGAGTGAATCCTGATGGTTCTTAAGGAGATGATAGATTTGCAATGCTGGGAATCAAACTGGGATTGTTCACACGCAAGGTAATCAGGTTAAACCCTTTTATGTCACTATAGCCTCACTTTTCTCTATTTTAAAGACATATATATGTGTGCATATATATATATATATATGACAACTGTTGACTTGATAAAACTAAGATTTCTCTACATTGTCACATACCCAGTTAAACATAGATTTTACAATTGAGAATTTCGCCTCAAAAATTTATCTAGTAATGTCCACCCCTTAATATTTAAGCCATTTTCAAGTCTCCTTTTACATCAAGTCTGGGTGGATCTAGGTGAAGAAGAGATGACAGTAAGGAATCATGATATATAATATCTGAGACTAAATCATTAATTACTGAATTTTATTCCTTGCTTTCTCTTAAATTTGTCATTCTACTATAAATTATATCCTGTGTTTCCTGAGGCTACTCAAGCACTTTCATGGAAAAATCCAGGTGATAAAGTGATATTTAAAAATGTTGGTGAGACAATGAGGTCCAAGTCAACAGCCATCTGTGTGTGAAGCATCTTGGAAAAAAACCTCATGCCGGAGTCATGCCCTCACATGGCATCTTCCCAGTTGATACCTTGTCTGCAATCTCATGAATGACTCAAATAACCTCCAACATAAACCTCTCCTGGATTCTACCTTCCAGAACTTTGCTATTTTAGGATTTGGGGATTATTTGTCAACTAATAAATCGCGTGGTAGATCTTGCTAAAATATATATGAAATAAGTTATTTAGAACTGTAGGTTAGAACTTTGAGAGATAGAATATCACCACTAACTACCTTGCGAAACAGAATATAGCTTAAACATTTGAAGTCTTCTGTATGCCCCTGCTGTTTGAATCACCCTTTTTTCCACCAGAGGGAACTGTCATTCAGAATTTTGTGTTAATATTTTTTATGCTTTCTGAAAAGTCTTAGTACCTATATGTGGATTTCTAAACAAGAATTTTTGTGAGAAGGGTATTTGGGCTTCATCTGATGGTTCTCAGTGGGGTTCTCACTCTTCATCCTTCCACATGAAATTTAGATTCAGTTTCTCATGGACCATGAAAACTCTGTTTGATTTTTTTTGGTTAAAGTGGCATGTATTTTGTTTTGTTTTGTTCTGTTTCTTTCTTTCTTTCTTTTTTTTTTTTAGATGGGCTATACCTGGGCTTCTTTCTTTCTTTCTTTTTTTTTTTTTAGATGGGCTATACCTGGGCTTACTCTTGGCTCTATGATAGTGATCATTCCTGGCAATGCTCAAGAGATCATATGGGTTGCTGGTAATTAAACCACATTTGCAGGAGTCTTAACCAATATAATATCTTTCTGGTTTCAACAGAAAGATATTTTAAAATTTTGGCTAATATTGATATTGCTTATGTGAAATCAGTGTGCTTTCTTTCATATTGGTGTTTATAATTTTAAATTGGTTAAACAACTTAACTTTATTATCCTTTTGTAAGAATATGCCATAATCTCTTCATACATTTGTTGGTGAATGTTTTTATAAATGTATTTATATGTAGGGCTGGAGCGACAGCACAGTGGTAGGACATTTGCCTTGTGTGCAGCCTGCCCGGCCAGGTTCGATTTCTCCACCCCTCTCAGGGAGTCGGGCAACCTACCGAGAGTATCTCGCCCACATGGCAAAACCTGGAAAGCTACCCGTGACGTACTCAATATGCCAAACACAGTAAAAACAAGTCTCACGATGGAGACATTTTTTACTGGGCCCGCTCAAGCAAAATTGATGAACAACGGTAGGACAGTGACAGTGATTTATATGTATAGTAATACTGGAAATAATGCTTCTATGATATGTGCATAATAATATGCATATATTTTATGTCTTTATGACAGTCTCTCTAATTAAAATACCTATGAATATTATAATTTACGACTCTAACTTATATTTCTGGAGTATGTTGTTCTTTTCCCACTAATTTTCAATTTCATCTCTGAAATTTAGAAAATTTATAAGTACACAGTTATTCTTCTAAATCCATCTTATTCTTCAGCTCAAGTTGTCTTTTGTGGACAGAAACAATGTGTCTTAATAGTTACACATTGAAATAAGTTTAGAAAATGTGAATAGCTGATAGGCTCTAAGTTCTGTTATGGCTTTTCTATTTGGATATTCACAACATCAATTGTAGGTCATACCCAAGAAACTCCTAGAAACAATAGACTTGTACAGTAAAGTCGCAGGCTATAAAATCAATACTCAAAAATCCATGGCCTTAATATATGCATATAATGAGACAGAAGAAAAAGATATGTAAAAAGCAATTCCATTCACAATCGTGCCCCAGAAAATCAAGTACTTCAGAATCAACCTAAGTAAGGAGGTAAAGGACCTCTACAAAGAAAACTACAAAATGCTGCTCCACAAATAAAAGAGGATATGTGGAAATGGAAACATATCCCCTGCTCATAGATAGGAAAAATTAACATTGTCAAAATGTCAATACTCCTCAAGGCAGTATACGGATTCAAAGCAATCCCTTTAAGGATACCCATGAAATTCTTCAAAGAAATAAATCAAGCACTCCTAAAATTCATTTGGAACAACAAACACTCACGAATAGCTAAAGCAATTCTGGGAAAAAGACAATGGGAGGCATCACCCTCCCCAACCTCAAACCCTACTACAAAGCGGTAACAATTAAAACAGCATGGTACTGGAACAAAGGCAGAGCTGCAGACCAATGGAACAAGGTGGAATATTCCTACACACAACCCCAAATGTATGAACATCTAATATTTGATAAGAGATCAAGAAATGTGAAGTGGAGCAAGGAAATTCTTTTAAACAAATGGTGCTGGCATAACTGGATAACCACATGCAAAAAAAAAAAATGGGCTTAGACCGCAACTTAACACCATGCACAAAAGTCAAATCAAAATGGATTAAAGACCTTAACATCAGACCAGAATCCATAAGATGCACTGAAGTCAAGGTCGGCAAAACCCTCCACGATATTGAGGCTAACAAAACAAACAAACAAACAAACAAACACTGTCCTCCCATTGTTCATCAATTTTCTTGAGCAGGCCCAGTAACATCTCCATTTTGAGACTTGTAACTGTGTTTGGCATATCGAATATGTCACAGGTAGATTCCCAGACTTTGCAGTGCGGGCGAGATACTCTCAGTAGCTTGCCGGGCTCTCCGAGAGGGGCAGAGGAATCGAACCCAGGTCAGCAGGGCTGCACGCAAGGGAAATACCATACCACTGTGCTATCACTCCAGCTAACAGTTTCTTCAAAAATGACATGTCACTGACCAACCAAGAGGAAACAGAGATAAACAAATGGGACTATATTAAACTAAGAAACTTCTGCACCACAAAAGATATAGTGACCAAAATACAAAGACAATCTACAGAATGGGAAAGGATGTTCACCCAATACCCATCCAATTAGGGGTATATATCAAGGATATACAAAGAACTGGTTGAACTCCACAAGAAGAAAACATCCAACCCCATCAAAAAATGGGGTGAAGAAATGAACAGAAACTTTCTCAAAGAAGAAATTCGAATGGCTAAAAGGCACATGAGAAAATGCTCTACATCATTACTCATCAGAGAGATGCAGATCAAAACAACAATGAGATATCATTTCACACCACAGAGACTGGCCCACATCCAAAAGAACAAAGGCAACCAGTGTTGGTACGGATGTGGTGAGAAAGCGACTCTCCTTCACTGCTGGTGGGAATGCCGACTGGTTCAGCCTTTTTGGAAAACAGTATGGATGATTCTCAAAAAATTAGAAATTGAGCTCTCATTTGACCCAGCAATACCACTCCTGGGAATATATCCCAGAGAGGCAAAAAAGTATAGCCGAAGTGACACCTGCAATTGTCTGTTTATTGCAGCTCTTTACAATAGCCAGAATCTGGAAAAAAATGAGTGCCCAAGAACAGATGATTGGTTAAAGAAACTTTGGTACATCTACACAATGGAGTACTATGCAACAGTTAGAAAGGATGAAGTCATGAAATTTGCAAACAAGTGGTTCTACATGAAAATATCATGCTAAGTGAAATCAGTCAGAAAGAGAGGGACAAACTTAGAAATACTGCACTCATCTGGCACAGAAAGTAACAGAATGGGAGACAAACACCCAAGAATAGTAGAGATAAGTACCAGGATGTCTGCAGCACATGCTGGGGGAAAACACAGCTCAGATAGAGAAGGGAACACTAAGTAAAGGGTGTTTGGAGCACTCACTTGGGATGCGAGATGTGCGCTGAAAGTAGACTATAGACCAAACACGATGGTCACTCAATACCTCTATTGCAAACCTCAACACACTAAAGGAAAGAGAGAGCAAAAGGAAATGCCCTGCCATAGAGGTGGGGTGGAGTGGGAGGATGGAGGGTGGAAGGGTTACTGGGTTTATTGGTGGTGGAGAATGGGCTCTGGTGGAGGGATGGGTATGTGATCATTGTATAACTGAAACCCAAGCACAAAAATATGTAAGTCTACAACTGTACCTCATGGTGTTTCACTAGTAAAAAAAAATTATGCCATACATTATAGGCACACAGACCCCAGGTAATGAAAGAAAGCCATCTGTGTCTGTCAGGACATGATCAGGGCAAAACCACATGATTTCACAGACTTTATGAGCAGGACTGCTGAAAGCTCTGCTTCCCTTCTTTAAGACTCTGTTTTTCAAGTGTTTTCCAACCTTAGTCACTGTCAAAACTTGTTTCCTTACTGCAGCACTGTTGGTTGGACACCTAGTCTTATGCTGTGTGCCTCCACCATGAGCTTCGTTTTTATGGTTCCCTTGAATTAGCTTTGGGGCCCAGGGGCCTGGGTCTGTGTGCTTTAGAGATTTAGCTCTTCATCCTTCCACATAAAAATTAGATTCAGTTTCTCACGGACCATGAAACTCTATTTGATTTGTTTTATTTAAATCGGCACTGAATGACTGAAATTGTATACTATCCTTTTAATTTTTAAAATTTAGATAATTTTTATATTTTTTCTTTATAAAATTTTCATGTCTTTTGAGATCCATTTTTTTCTTGCAAATTATGTTTTATAATTTTTCCTGGTTGATGAAAATCTAATGGTTTATTTTATGTGCTTTCAATTCAGAAATATTTATTATTTCTCTATTAAATAAATTCAATTATCTTTAATTTTTGGAGGCATTATAATTTACAAGCATTAATATTAATATTATAAGCATTAACAGAATTGCACTACATCCACCACCAGAGAGATAACATCCTTCCACCAGTCTCTAGGGCCCATTATCAGGTTCTGTTCCAAAGACAGAATACCAGGATGTTTACTTTGTCTTTAATCTATTCCCTTGATATATGTCTTTTTTACTCAAGTGAGTGATAACATTTGCTATTTGTCATTCTACGTCTGACTCAGTCACTCAGCACACTTCCAGTTCCATCAAAGTAGCAGCAAACTACAAGATTTCATCTCTTCTTATTGCTATTTCTCTGTGCATATTTATCATCATACTTTCTTTACTCATCTCTAACAGGGAACATGGTTTATTTCCTGACTTGAGTATTGTAAATAGCACCACAATAAACTTAGCTATTTAAATATTTTTTCAAATTAGTGTTTTTGTGTTCTTTGGTTAAATGCCAAGCCACAAGAATTGCTAGGTTGTCTGAAAGCTCTACTTTCAAGTCTAGAATATTCTCCCTACAGCCTTTTATAGAAACAGGCAGCATCTCACTAACAGTGAATGAAGTTTCCTTCTCCCCTACATCTCCACTAGTTACAACTGTTCTTGGAAATTTTGAAGTAGGTCATTCCACTGGTTTAAAGGGATATCTTTTTGCCATTTATTTTCATTTCCCTAAAAATGAGTGTTGCTGAATACCTTTTTTTATGCTTCTTGGGCATCTATTATGTCTTTTGGGGGAAAACTTTTGTTCAGCTCTTTCATCTTTTTTCTTTATGAGGGTATTGGTTTTCTTGTTGCTCAGTTTGTAAGTGAATTTTATAATTTTGTTATTAATTCTTTATCAGATGTGTGGTAAGTGCATATTTTCTCCTGTTAGATTTTTTTTTAAATTTTTATGATTTTAGGCCACAACTGTCAGTACTCAGGTGCTATTTCTGGCCCTGTGCTCAGGAGTGATCTTAGGCCATGCTTTTGGAAATATATGTGGGTTCCAGGAATTTAAACCCAGGTCTCAGAAAACAAAGCTGCATGCAAGTCTCCTTCCATATGTTACTGTATCTCTGTCCCCCTTTTGAATGTAAGTGTTGATTTTTCTCTCTCACAGTTCAAAAGCTTTGTAATTTTATGTGGACCTCATTGTCTGTATTAGCTTCTGTTTTCTTAACCCATGGCATCAAATCATTGAAGATATTTCTGAAGTCAATATCATGGAGACTTCTACATAAGTATTCTTTGGTGTATTTTAAGGACTTTCGTCTAATATTAATGTCATTGATTCTTTTTGAGTTAGTTTCTATGTATGGTATGAGACAGGGATCCATATTTTTTTTTTTTTGTACATGTGGCTAACTAGTTTTACCAGCATCATTTGTTGAAGAAGGTATTTTTGTTCAATTTCATGCATCAAGTTACTTTTCTAAAAAAGTAATGGTTAGTGCATCTGATAATTTATATCTAGGCTTTGAATTCTAATCATTTGATCCTGAAAGTTTGTGTTTATTGAAGTGATAGTTATGATTAGTACAACTTTATAGTATAAATTACAATAAAGAATACAATGTCTTTGATTTTTTTCTCCCTTTGAATTGCTTTTTGCTCTTTGGAGAACTTTATTACTTTACACAAATTTTAATACTTTCTTCCATTTACCTGAAAAATGTTATGGTAATTTTGATGGGGATTGCACTTACTCTATGAAATGCTTTAGGTAGAATAGTAATTTTTACAATGCCAATACTTCCAATCTCTGAACAAGAAGGATGTTTCTATTCTCTTTTGTCTTTTTTATGTTCATTTAAGAGTAATTTTCAGTTTCCTTGTATAAGTATTTTACTTTCTTTTAAAGTAATTTCAAGCACTTGACTTTTTAACACAGTTGTAAATGGAGTTGTTTTTTAGATTACTTTATCTTCTAACTCATCATTTGCACACAAAAATACAATATTTTTTGAAAATATTTGGCTCTACCACTTCATAGTTTTACTGTTTCAGAAGTTTATTGTAATAGTATTTGGGTTTTTTATGTATAATATCTTGTCATCTACAAGTAGTAATGGTTTTATTTTTCCCACTTTTAATTCTTTTATGTTTTCCTTCTTCCTTAATTGCTGTTACAAGGACTTCAGATATTATGCCAAAGAATAGTGGTGAGTTGGGCATAATTGTCTTGTTTCTGATCTTAAAGGAAAGCTTTCAGTTTTTCTCCGTTTAGAATATTAGCTCTATGTTTGTAATACTGTCACTGTCCTTCTGTTGTTCATCGATTTGCTCGAGAGGGCCCAGTAACATTGTGAGACTTGTTACTGTATTTGGCATATTGAATATGTCACAGGGAGCTTGCCAGGCTTTGCCGTGCGGGCGAGATACTCTTGGTAGCTTGCTGGGCTCTCTGAGAGGGGCGGAGGAATCGAACTCGTTTGGCCATGTTGGCTGCGTGCAAGGCAAACACCCTAACCACTGTACTATCACTTCAGCCCATGTTTGTGATACACTGATATTAATTTTTTTGTTGAATCATTGTGATCTAGTTACAAAACTTTCATGTTTGTGTTTCAGTCATACAATAATTGCACACACATCCCTCCACCAGTGTACATTTTCCACCACCAATGTCCCCAGTGTTCTGGCCCGCCTCTCCCAAACCTCTCCCTGTCTTTATGGCAGACAATTGCCCTCTTTCTCTCTCTCTCAACTCATGGATATTATGGTTTGCAATACAGGTTACAAAAATGAGAGGTTATCATGTTTGATCCTTTATTTTCAGCACACATTTCCCAAACTGTGCCAACCCTGGCATCCGTCCACGATCAAGAGTTCTGACATCCGTCGCCGATCAAGAATCAGGGACGCTGTCTCATATGCCAAGGTGTCGAAAATCAGATGGGCTGGTCACGTAATGAGATTTAAAGACGACCGCTGGCCTAGAGCTGTTACCGACTGGATTCCACGGGATGTCAAAAGACCGCGTGGCCGCCCACCTTCCAGATGGTCAGACTTCTTCGTCAAGATAACGAACGATCGGTTTGAGGCCCTTCATGTTCCCGGAGCGAACAGATGCCATTGGGCTACACTAGCACGCAACAGGGACAAATGGAGACATTACTGGCGCCCGCTTGAGCAAATCGACGACTAACGGGAAGTTAAGTGATTAAGTGATAATATATTATGTTAATATGTGTATAATATATACACATATGTTAACATGTGTATTATATATTATATATTATGTTAATATGTATATAATATATACATATAATTATCGCTTCAGTTCTGGAGTGATAGCACAGTGGGAAGGGCATTTGCCTTGCATGTGGCCGACCCAGGTTCGATTTCTCCGTCTCTCTCAGAGAGCCTGGCAAGCTCCTGAGAGTATCCTGTCCACATGGCAGAGCCTGGCAAGTTCCCATGGCATATTTGATATGCCAAAAACAGTAACAAGAAGTCTCACAATGGAGACATTACTGGTGTCCACTCGAACAAATCGATGAACAACAGGAGGGGAGTGCTACAGTGCTACATATAATTATTTTATAAATATTATGATATAATATAAATATTATGATATAATTATAATTTAATGTCAGTCACTGTCACTGTCCTCCCATTGCTCATCGATTTGCTCGAGGGGCCCAGTAACATTGTGGGACTTGTTACTATGTTTGGCATATTGAATACATACATATAATATAAACTACTTGTGTGGAATATTAAGAAGAATTAATTTATCTTTAATTTTCTGAGTTACTTGAACTTATAAGTAAAATAAGATTGAATGAAATAGGAAATGATTGAGAAAATGTTTCTATAAAAGGTAAAAATCCTACTGAACTCCATGCCAGGCTGGTTTCACTTGGAGCGCCCCAGAAGGGGGTGGACGAGAGCCCCTGGGTGCCCCAAGGGACCCAGCCCCGGCAGCTGACCTCCACTACCCAACTGCTGCCAAGCTCCAGGCTGCTTTCCGGATGCTAGGGCCAAGCCTCACACAGGAGTGAAGTCCCATGGAACCCAGGTAATGCTGAACTTTGTGACTTTGGACTATGGATTCAAGGGGACCCAGAGCAGAGATCCTCTGCCTGCTTCCCCCAGTCTCCAGTGACCCAGGGGTCACACCCATAAGTCACATCCTGCCAGCACCAGATAATCTCCTCATCAAACACCGTCCAGAACTCACAGCTGCTCCTCCCAGACAGGAGTGTAAAATGAAGCCCTCATAATCATGCCACTTGACTCCGCGCCTAGCTGTTTTCACTCGGAGCACCCCAGAGGGGGGTGGGAAAGAGCCTTCACAGTCCCAAGGGACCCAGCCCCAGCAGCCAACCTCCACTAACCAACCAATGCTATGGTCCAGGCCATTTTCTGGAAGCGGCCACAAGACACATCTTAAGACACTTCCTACCCATTTTTCATGATTACCACACCATGTTTGATGGAGTTCAAACAGTAGGCAACAAATCGTAGAGAGTAATACATATGTGTGTGTGTGTGTGTGTGTGTGTGTGTATTTCTCTCTATGATTTGCCTACAGTTTTATGATTTGCCTATAAATATGCCTCTTGGAGAGCCTGGCAAGCTACCGAGAGTATCCCACCAGCATGGGGGAGAGCCTGGCAAGCTCTCCATGGCATATTCCATATGCCAAAATCAGTAACTATAACAGGTTACTCCCTGAAAGAGCCCCGAATCGTTGGGATAGATGAGCAAGGAGAGGCTGCTAAAATTTAAGGGCTGTCACTCATCCAGGCACCTGCCTGGCAGCAGGGCCCCTACCTTGGGCTGCACATCTAACTAGACCCCCTGAAAACAGCCGGTTTACATCCTTGGTCTGTGGGGGACTGGAATTGAGGCACACCACGTGCACCCAAAGCGGAGCCGTTCTGGGCACCCTCTGCTCACTCATCCAGGTACCTGCCTGGCAGCAGGGCCCCTTCCCGGAGCCGTGGCCGCACTAGCAGCCGTGAGTTATTATCGCCCTACATATCCCATAGGAATCATAAGTTACCCTCTTACATGGAAGTTTCACTAGGTTAGCTTAACCACCAGAAACACATTAACCAATAATTAATTAAGCTCATCTCAATTAATTCTGCATCATAAGCAGAGTAGTAACAGTGAGTGTGAAAGTCTAAACCACAAAGGTCACAATGGTAAAGCAACACAGAAGCCCACCAAGCTTACTTATTGAGGAGGCTAACCCAGAAGACCCCAAGAGTAATGAAGTCCTAGACAACCTCCCTGACAAGAAATTTAGAAGGGAGCTAATAAGGATGCTTAGAGAGCTAAAAGAAACTTTGAAAAGCAATGCTAATAAAAGACAAGAGGATTTAAAGGTAGAAATGAGGAAAATACAAACAAAATTACAAATGGAAATGTCAGACCTGAAAAACCTGTTAGGTGAATTGAAAAAATCAGTGGAAGGCCTCAGCAGCAGAGTCACAGCTGCTGAGGACAGAATCAGTGAGCTTGAAGATGAAGTCCAGAGGCTCTCCAGAAAAGAGCAGAAAATGGAAAAAAGACTCACAATCCAGGAACAGATGGCAAGAGAAGATCGTGATGAAGCCAAGAGGAGTAACGTAAGAATTATTGGAGTCCCAGACAGGAAGAAAACCCTGATGAAGAAGAAACTGTCAAAGACATCATTGCTATGACGTTTCCAGAGCTGAAGAAAACATGTGACCACATTCCAGAGGCCCGAAAGGTACTAGCTAGAAGAAATCCGAATAAAAATACCCCAAGACACAACCTTATCAAAATGACCAAACCTTTGGTAGAAACAACATTCTGAAAGCAGTAAGATCAAAGAAAGAAATTTCCTATAAAGGAGCACCCTTAAGATTCAGCTGACTTGTCTGATGAAACCCTCACGGCCCGAAATCAGTGGTGGGATATAGTGAAAAAAATTCAATGAAATAAGTGCCTCACTAAAAATACTTTACCCTTCACAAAAAATTGTAAATCTACAACTATAAAAAAAATAAAATAAAATAAAGGGAAAAAAATACTTTACCCAGCGAGACTCTCATTCATAACAGAAGGAACAACACACAGTTTCATAGACAAACAACAGCTCAGGAACTTCATAGACTCAAAACCATGGTTACAAGAACAACTAAATGGGCTACGTTAAGACAAGACACGCCCCTCAAATTTCTTTCTTTCTTTTTAGCTTTTTTAAAAAAAAATTTTAATACTGAGACATCATGAGGTAAAGTTGCAGACTTACACATTTTTGTGCTTGGGTTTCAATTATATAATGATCAAATACCCATCCCTCCACCAGTGCCCATTTCCACCCACCATGGATCCCAGTATCCCTCCCACCCCCCAGCACCCCCCATCCCACCCTGCCTCTGTGGCAGGGCATTCCCTTTTGTTCTCTCTCTCTTATTGGGTGTTGTGGTTTGCAAAAGAGGCAATGGGTGACAATCATGTTTGATCTATAGTCTACTTTCAGGATGCTTCTCCCATCATGGGAGGCTCCTCCCAACACCTTTATTTGATGTTCCCTTCCCTATCTGAGCTCCCTTTTCCCCTAGCATGTGTGGTTGGCCTCCAAGCCATGGAGTAAAATTCCTGGTACTAATCTCGGCCATTCTTGAGTGTTAGTCTCCTATTTTGTTAGTTTATGTTCCCCAGATGAATGCAGTCTTTCTATGTCTATCCCTTTCTTTCTGAGTCATTTCGCTTGACATGATACTTTCCATGTAGTATCACTTGTATGTAAATTTCATGACTTCGTCTTTTCTAACAGCTACATAGTACTCCATTGTGTAAATGTACCAAAATTTCTTTAACCAGTCATCTGTTCTCAGGCACTCAAGTTTTTTCCAGATTCTGGCTATTGTAAAGAGTGCTGCAATGAACAAATAAGTGCAGATGTCACTTCGACTATACTTTTTTGCATCTCTGGGATATATTCCCAGGAGTGGTATTGTTGGATCAAATGGGAGCTCAATTTCTAATTTTTTGAGAATCGTCCATACTGTTTTCCAAAAGGGCTGAACCAGTTGGCATTCCCACCAACAGTGACGGAGTGTCCCTTTCTCACCACATTCGTGCCAGCACGGGTTGGTTTTGTTCTTGTGGATATGGGTCAATCTCTGTGGTGTGAAATGATATCTCATTGTGGTTTTGATCTGCATCTACCTGATGATTAATGATGTGGAGCATTTTCTCATGTGCCTTTTAGCCATTCAGATTTCTTTTTTGTGTAAGTTTCTATTCATTTCATCTCCCCATTTTTTGATGGGATTGAATGTTTTCTTTTTGTGGAGTTCAACCAGTACTTTGTATATCCTTGATATTAACCCCTTATCGGATGTTTATTTGGCAAATATCCTTTCCCATTCTGTAGACTGTCTTTGTATTTTGGTCACTGTTTCTTTGGAGGTGCAGAAGCTTCTTAGTTTAAGATAGTCCCATTTGTCTATCTCTGTTTTCACTTGCTTGGCCAGCGGTGTGACATCTTTGAAGAGACCATTAGCTTCTATGTCATGGAGGGTTTTGCCAACATTTTCCTCAATGTATCTTATGGATTCCGGTCTGATGTTGAGGTCTTTAATGCACTTTAGGATTAGGCAGGGATTAGAGTTAGGCAGAGATCTGAGCCCACTTTTTTGCATGTAGCTGTTCAGTTTTGCCAGCACAATTTGTTAAAGAGGCTTTGCTTACTCCACTTCACGTTTCTTGCACCTTTATCAAAAATTAGATGATCATTTGATTGAGGGGAGATGTCAGTATATTCAACTCTGTTCCATTGGTCTACAGCTCTGCCTTTGTTCCAGTACCATGCTGTTTTAATTATTACTGCTTTCTAGTAGTGTTTGAAGTTAGGGAGGTTGATTCTTCCCATTTTCTTTTTCCCAAGAATTGCTTTAGCTATTCCTGGGGGCTTATTGTTCCATATAAATTTCAGAAGTGTTTACTCCATTTCTTCGAAGAATGTTATGGGTATCCTAATAGGTATCACATGGAATTTATACAGTGCTTTGCGAAGTATTGCCATTTTACAATGTTAATTCTCCCGAACCATGAACAGGGGATATTTTTCCATTTCCTCGTATCCTCGTTTATTTCCTGAAGTAGCGTTTTGTAGTTTTCTTTGCACAGGTCCTTTACTTCCTTAGCTAAGGTGATTCCTAGGTACTTGATTTTCTGGGGCACAATTGTAAACGGGATTGTTTTCTTCATGTCACTTTCTTCTCTTTCACTATTTGCATATAGGAAAGCCATGGACTTTTGGGTATTGATTTTATAGCCTGCAACTTTACTATTCAAGCCTATTGTTTCTAAAATTTTCTTGGTAGAGGTTTTAGGGTTCTCTACGTATAGTGTCATATCATCTGCGAATAGTGAGAGCTTGATTTCTTCCTTTCCTACCTGGATGCCCCTAATATCTTTTTATTGCCTAATCACTATTGCAAGTAATTCCAGTACTATATTGAACAGCAGTGGAGTGGACATCCTTGTCTCATCTTGATCTTAGAGGGAAGGCTCTAGTTTTTCCCCATTGAGGATGATGCTTGCTGTAGGCTTGTGGTAGATGGCTTTAACTATATTGAGGAAAGTCCCCTATATCCCCATTTTGGCTAACGCCCCTCTAATTTCAACAGAAAAATGGGACAAAACTCCATAACAATAATCTCTCTCAACACCAATAGGCTAAGCGCACCAATTAAAAGACACAGAGTGGCAGGATGGATTAGAAAATTAACCCAACATTCTGCTGCCTGCAAGAAAGACATGTCAATAGTAAGAGCAAACACAGGTTTAAAGTCAAAGGCTGTAAAACAATCCTACAGGCAAACAACTCCCATAAAAAAAGCTGAGTAGCCATGCTAGTACCAGACCACATTGTTTTCAGACTGAAGAAGGTCATAAGAGACAGTGAAGTCCATTTCTTATTGATCAAGGGACCTGTACAACAGGAAGAGCTTACAACACTAAATGTATATGCACCTAATGAGACCAGCAAAGTAGTTAAAACAACTACTCATAGACTTGGAGAAAGACATCGATAGCAACACAAGACTAGTGGGAGACTTCAACACCGCTTTATCACCTCTTTATAGATCAACCAGACTCAAGTTTAGCAAGGAGATATTTCATCTGAGAGAAAAATGGAAGAAAGGGCATCTGAGGGAAAAATGGAAGAAAGGAATTTAGTAGATATGTACAGGATACGTCATCCTCAAAAAACTGAATACACATTCTTCTCAAGTGTGCATGGAACATTCTCCAAGATAGACCATGTGCTGAGCCACAAAACATACCTCCATAAAATTAAAAAGATAGAGATTGTGTCAACAATCTTCTCAGACCATAAAACTCTGAAATTAGAAGTAAATCACACACAAAAACAGAAAACCAAATCAAACACCTGGAAATTAAACAGTGCGCTATTGAACAATGAGTGGCTTAGAAAGGAAATCAAATAGGAAATCAAAAGATTCTTGGAAACAAACAAAATGAGGACATGAGTTACCAAAACTTATGGGACACAGCAAAAGCTGTATTAAGAGGAAAGTATATAGCTCTACAAGCATTTCTCAGGAAGGAGGCGCGAACCCACATAAGTAACCTAATCTCACAGCTTAAGAGCTTGGAGAATGACCAACAAAAGGAGCCCAATCCGAACAGGAGGAAGGAAATAGTAAAACTCAGAGCACAGATTAACGAGATGGAAACCCAAAAAACAACCCTAAAGATCAATGAAACCAAAAGCTGGTTCTTTGATAAAATAAACAAGCTCAATAAGTCTCTAGCAAGACTCACAAAGAAAGGCAGAGAGAAAACCCTAATAAACTGAATCAGAAATGAAAAGGAAGTTATTATAACAGAAACTACAGAAATTCAAAGGATCCTTAGGGAGTACTTTGAGAAGCTTTATGCCATGGAACACAGAAACCTCGAGGAAATGGATAACTTTCTAGATTTCTATAGCTTCCCAAGGCTGAACCAAGAAGACCTGGAATACCTAAACAGACCTATCACCATCAAGGAAATCAAAATGGTAATAAAAATTCTCCCCAAGCACAAAAGTCCTGGCCCAGATGGATTCACTATTGAATTTTTCCAAATCTTTAGAGGACTTACTCCCAATCCTTTTTAAGTTTTTCCACGAAATTGAAGTATCAACAACACTTCCGAACAGTTTTTATGAAGCAAATATCACCCTGATACCAAAAGCAGACAGACATACCACAAAGAAAGAGAATTACAGGCCAATAACTCTAATGAACACAGACACAAAGATCCTCAACAAACTATTAGCAAATAGAATCCAACGACTCATCAAAAAGATCATATACCATGACCAAGTATGATTCATCCCTGGGCTGCAAGGATGATTTAACATTTGGAAATCAATTAACATAATCTATTATATCAACAAAAGAAAAGGTAAAAACCATATGATCATATCAATAGATGCAGAGAAAGCATTTGACAAGATCCAGCACCTGTTTATGATGAAAACTCTCAGCAAAATAGGCATTGAAAGAACATTTCTCAATATAGTCAAACCATCTACTACAAGCCCACAGCAAGTATCATTCTCAATGGGGAAAAACTAAAAGCCTTCCCTCTAATATTGGGCACAAGACAAGGTTGCCCACTTTTGCAACTCCTACTCAATATAGTACTGGAAGTCCTGGCCATTGCAGTGAGGCAAGAGAAAGGTTTCAAGGGAGTACAGATAGGACAGGATGAGGTCAAACTATCACTATTTGCAGATGAAATGATACTATACTTAGAAAACCATAAAGATTCTACAGAAAAGCTCCTAGAAACAATAGGTCAGTTTAGTAAAGTGGCAGGTTACAAATCAATAACGAAAGAGAAGAAAGAGGCATTAAAAAACAATCCCACATACAAGTGGTACTACATGGAAAGTATCATGTTAAGCGAAATGAGTCAGAAAGAGCGGGATAGACACAGAAAGATTGCATTCATCTGGGGAACATAAAGCAACAAAATGGGAGACTAACACCCAGGAGTGGCCGAGATTAGTACCAGGAATTTTGCTCCATGACTTGGAGGCCAGCCACATGAGCTAGGGAAAAGGAAGCTCAGATAGAGAAGAGAGCACCAAATAAAGGGTGTTGGGAGGATCCTCCCTGGGTGGGGGAAGCATGCTGAAAGTAGACTATAGACCAAACATAATTGCCACTCAATGCCTCTCTTGCAAACCACAGGACCCAAAAGGAGAGAGAGAGAACAAAAGGGAATGCCCTGCCACAGAGGCAGGGTGGGATGGGGGGCATGGGATGCTGGGACTCGTGATGGTGGAGGATCAGCGCTGATGGAGGGATGGGTACTTGATCATTGTATAACTGTAACCCAAGCACAAAAATTTGTAAGTCTATAACTGTACCTCATGGTGTTTCACTAATAAAAAAAAAAGTCAAGCTGAAGTGAAAAAACAAAGAAAAAAAAATCCCGTTCACAATAGTACCTCAGAAAATCAAGTACATCGGAATCAGATTAAACAAAGAGGTGAAGGACCTATACATGGAAAATTACAAAACACCACTTTAAGAAATAAAAGAGGACACTAGGAAATGCAGACACATCCCCTGCTCATGGATAGGGAGGATGAGCATCATCAAAATGGCAATACTGTCCAAAGCAATATACAAATTCAATGTGGTCCCTATCAGAATATCCATGACATTTTTTAAAGAAATTGACAAAACACTCCTGAAATTCATAAGGAACAATAAACCCCCATGAATAGCTAAAACAATCCTGGGAAAAAGAAGATGGGTGGCATCACCCTCCTCACTTCAAACTGTACTGCAAAGCAGTAGTAATTAAAACAGCATAGTACTGGCCTAGAAACAGACCTGCAGACCAATGGAACAGAGTTGAATATTCTGTCACAGACCCCCAAATATGTGACCACTTAATCTTTGACAAAGGAGCAAGAAATGTGAAGTGGAACAAGGAAAGCTTCTTCAACAACTGGTGCTGAGAAAACTGGATAGCTACCTGCAAAAAAAAAATGAGCTCTGAGCTCTGTTTAATGCCAGTCACAAAAGTCATATCAAAGTGGATTAAAGACGTCAATATCATACATGAATCCATAAGGTACATAGAGGAAAATGTAGGCAGAACTCTCCATGACATTGAAGCTAAAAACATCTTTAAGAATGAAACAGCACTGACCATGCAAGTGTAAGCAATCATAAACAAATGGGACTACATCAAACTAAGAAACTTCTGCATTTCAAAAGAAACAGTGACCAAAATTCAGAAAGACCCCACAGAATGAGAAAGAATATTTACCCAATACCCATCTGATAAGGGATTAATATCCAGGATATACAAGACACTAGTAGAATCAAACAAGAAAAAACCTCCAACCCCATCAAAAATGGTGAGAAGAAATGAACAGAAGTTTCCTCAAAAAAATAAATACAAATTGTCAAAAGGCACGTGAAAAAATGTTCCACATTGCTAGCCACCAGGGAGATGCAAATCAGAACAACAATGAGATATCATTTCACACCACAGAGACAGGCACACATTCAAAAGAACAAAAGCAAACAGTGCTGGCATGGATGTGGGGGAAAAGGGACACACTTTCATTGTTGGTGGGAATGTCCACTAGTTCAGCCTTTCTAGAAAACAATATGGACAGGCCTTCAAAAACTAGAAATTGAGCTTCTATATGGCCCCGAAATACCACTTCTGGGATAATATCCCTGGGATGCAAAAAAGCACAGTATAAATGACATCTGTACCTACATGTTCACTGCAGCACTGTTCACAATAGCCAAAATCTGGAAACAACCTAAGTGCCCTAGAACAGATGACTGGTTAAAGAAACTTTGGTACATCTACACAATGGAATACTATGCAGCTGTCAGGAGAGATGAAGACATGAACTTTGCTTATAAATGGTTAGACATAGAGAGTATCATGCTAAGTGAAATGTGTCAGAAAGAGACGGAAAGACATAGAAGGACTGCACTCACTTGTGGAGTATAAAACAACATAACTTGAGGCTGACACCTAAGGATAGTAGATACACAGGACAGATATATTGCTCCATAGCTGGAATCCTGCCTCATGAGCAAAGGGGAGAAGGCAGCTGAAATATAGAAGGGATCACTAAGAAAAAGATGGCTGGAGGAATTGGTCAGGATGGGAGATATGTGCAGAAAGTGGATAAAGGACCAAACCTGATAACCTCTAAGGGTCTGTATTGCAAACTATAATGCCAAAATGTAGAGAGAGATTATGGGAAATCTTGTCTGCCATGGAGACAGGGGGGTGGTGGAAAAGGGGGGGCATACCGGGGATATTGGTGGTAGGGAATATGCACTGGTGGAGAGATGGGTGTTTGGTCATTGTGTGATTTTAATCTAAACATGTAAAGTAAAGTAAAGTAAAGGCCCTCCCTTTGATCATCGATTTGGTCGAGTGGGCCCAGTAACGTCTCCATTAGAGACTTTGTTGTTACTGTGTTTGGCATATCGAATACATCACGTGGAGCTTGCCAGGCTCTGCCGTGCGGGCGAGATACTCTCGGTAGCTTGCCGGGCTCTCCGAGAGGGGCGGAGGAATCAAACTCGGGTCGGCCATGTTGGCTGCGTGCAAGGCAAATGCCCTACCGCTGTCACAGTGATTCAATAAAATTTAAAAAAAATCTCAAGACTGGGACGAATAGAGATGTTACTAGCTCCCACTCCATCAAATCGATGAACAATGGGATGAGAGTTATACAGTGATACAGTGATGAGAGGAAAAGGCTCTGGGGTTTTTCATATGAGGGGGAGGTAGGATTTGGGCCATATCTAGAGATTCTCTTGGCTTACTCCTGGTACCCTGTTCAGGATCACTCCCGATCATGGTTGGGGTACCATGTGAGATGAAAAGGATTAAACTGAGATTGAACTCATGCAAAACAGGTGCCTTAACCATTGAATAATCTCTCCAGCTCACCTGTTCAATTTTTCCATTGAAAGATGCTTCCACATGGTTCTCAGAAGGTCCGGGGTCCCAAATGGTTTTAAGAGTTAACTGAACCAGTAGTTCAATACAAAGACAGAAGGATGTGATGCTGTTCATGCTCACAGGATTGTGCTTGGAGGATTACATGGTATCAGTAATTTACCTGGTTCATGCACATATTATATTAAACATGTGCCCTAACCACTGTACCATCTCCCAGTTCCATAATAATTCTCTTGTATGGTTTCAGTGCTGTCCACACTCTCAAAACATAGGTATGCATAATGAAAATATAAGTTGCAGCACTTAAATTATACTTCAGTTAGTTGATTTTTGAAAGAAAAGGAAATATTTAATCCAAGTATTCTAGAATTGTGGAATTTTTTTTCATGAGTTATTTTTTTCCCTTTTTTATGTCAGTGTCACTGTCACTGTCCTCCCATTGTTCATCGATTTGCTCGAGCGGGCCAAGTAACGTCTCCATTGTGAGACTTGTTACTGTGTTTGGCATACTGAATATGTTACGGGGAGGTTTCCAGGCTTTGCTGTGTGGGCAAGATACTCTCGGTAGCTTGCCAGGCTCTCTGAGAGGGCTGGAGGAATGAAACTCGGGTCGGCCATGTTGGCTGCTTGCAAGGCAAAACTCCCTACCCGCTGTTTTATCGCTCCAGCCCTTTTTAAAATAATTTTATTTATTGAATCACCATGAAAGCAGTTACAAAGCTTTTGTGTTTAAGTCTCAATTACACAATGAAACACTCATTCCTTCACCAATGCCCATTTTTCACCACCAAGAACCCCAGTATACCCCTTTTCATGAGTTATTTAAGCTAACATTTTATCTTTTTTAAATAACAGATTTTTTAAAATCAGCAGCACGGGAGTAGAGTACTGATTTCATCATTGAAGGACTGTTCGACAATTCTCTGCTTCTCTGAGTTCAATTTTATCATCCACAAAACAAAGTGACTTTATGTCCTACAGTTTGCAAGATTGCTATCGCTCTTCAGTATTTAGATACAGCTTTGTTAGAGATAATGTTATTATTATTATTATTATTATTATTTTACCCCCAGTGCTTCTAGAGAGTTATTTGATTTCTGATATTTATGCCACAATTAGTCAAGCAACATTAGTTAGTTAACTGTCCAGGGAGAAGGACATAAATAAGAACACGAGTAGCCTATAAATCTAGAGAGTGGGCTAATTTGGGAGCACTAGAGTTTTACATGTGATTTTGTGTACAGATGTTCAAAATGTGGAGTGAGCTAAATTCATTATAGATAGCACAATGTAAAGGCAGTAAATGCATTGACCATTTACTATGATGACTATATTATTATTTATATTATCTCTTTAAAAGTTATTAGCATATGATAAATAACTATGACTAAGCAAAAATATATTGAGGCTGCATAAAACTAGTTCTTAAGAAGAGAGAATAAGTCAACAAAAACATTCCAAAACTGTCCTGTGCTTGATAATGAGGATATAAGTGTCTCATCTGTGACTCTCAAGAATTTACCATATTATAAGTACAGATATTGTATGTTTCTAATATTTCACATTAGAATAAACTATATGGGCCAAAGAGATAGCAGAGCAAGTAGGGCAATTGACTGGCTGGTATTCATCTGACCTGGGTTCAAACTCTGGCACAATATATGGTCACCTGAGCCCTGCCAGCAGTAATCTTTGAGAAGAAAACTATGAGTAAAAGCCCTGATAACTTCTGGATGTGGTCCAATTTACTCTTGCTCCCTGCCAAACACTAGAATGAAGAAAAGCTAGAGGCAGAAAAAAATTCCCATGGATTTGGAGAGAAAAAATAATTATAGGAAGGACATTGGCAGACTTTCTAAAATATTCATTACTTATACTTGAACTTGAGACGTGAGGAAATATTTCAGAAATGATAATAAAAAGGAAGTTTACTTTAGCAAAATTCCTAAGTAGGAACTGAGAGACCAATTAAAGTCTCCAGGTGGACAGAAACTATGAATTTGAAGTCGCTTTGACATCATTTCAAAACTGTGTCTTAGAAAACATTTGCAACAGCAAGCACTGGATATCTAACAAGGAATTTTATATTGTCTGAGAGAAGGATCTTTAAGAAACAATTTTATTTCAGTTTTAGTATGAATTATAAAGCCCATAAGTGTGAGTCAAACTTCTTGATATAAGAGGAAATGAATATATTTCAACAGCAGCACAGTTGTACAAATTAATTTGGAAACATTTACAGGTATTATTATTATTGGCACAATTACTTTGTATATGTTTAGGTTTCTAATTTTTAGAGATTTGGACCATCAATGAATCTATAACTATTACAAGACAAAGTGTTTAGAATAAACACTTTCAAAGATGTGCATTGAATTACAGTTTAGAAGGAAACAAAGAGAATAGCTTAGTACTGCCGTGAATTGTGTCAGTGATAACTACATGAGCCAAATCAGTCAGAAGGAGAAGGACAGGTACAGAATGATCTCTCTCATACGTAGAGCATAAAGAAATATAATATGACACTGAAAACTGGTCGAAGACAATAGAACTGGTTTACAAAACTGAGTTTACCAAAAGTAATGAGGATGGTTGGGAGAGGACTCTGGTGGAGGGTTTGGTACTATAATACTGTGTGCATAAAACCCTATTGGCAATATTGTAAATAATGGTCACTGTCACTGTCACTATCCTCCTGTTGTTCATCAATTTGCTGGAGCGGGCCCAGTAATGTCTCCATTGTGACACTTGTTAATGTGTTTGGCATATCAAATACGTCACAGGTAGCTTGCCAGGCTTTGCCGTGTGGGCAAGAGACTCTCAGTAGCTTGCCAGGCTCTCCCAGAGGGGCAGAGAAAACGAACCTGGGTCAGCCAAGTCAGCTGCGTGCAAGGAAAATGCTCTACCCGATGTGCTATCACTCCCCAATTTAAAACAAAGAAAAAAAATGATTTTCACTTTTGTATATTCCTCATTTTTTGGGCTAGTATCATTCCAGATTTTTTTCGATGGAATTTTGTCAGAAAGTGTTCTTAATGAGCCCTGAGTATTTAGGTGGGGGTCACCTGTTGTAGGAAATCCCCAGGCAAAGTAATGCAGTAAGTATTGAAAATCTGCTCACTTTCCAGAATGTTCACTGGCATTCAAGTCTCAGCCCTTCTGCTTCCTGGCCCAGAGCCCAGAATGCCTGGGTAGTCATATAATTTCCATTTCTACTGGGTAAGATGAGGCTAATAATTCATCCTCCTACACACTATAGTTAGAGCTAATTGTGCGGGTTAACGTTCCAGTCTAACAGAGTTCCCAGCTCTCAGCAGGAGACCCTGCCCTCCTATTGAGTTCCTGGGTGCTTTCATGCAGCCTCACCTTACCACAGGGTAGTCTTAATCCCCAGGTTATTTTGTTCCTTGAAGATGTCTTTTACACCTCCTCCCTGCTCCAGACATCTTCTAAATACCTATCTTTAAAAAATGTGACCCTTTCTTTACAGCACTTGTCGCAGTTGGCAGTTTCTAACTGTTGCTGTGATGATGGGCTTGAAACCTCCTTAAGTGTAGGAATCAAGTCTGCTTTACACTCCCTTTGCTGAAAGCCATTGCGTTTTGCTTTCAGGAATCTCAAATATTCTTGTTGATTTTATAACTGAATGAAGTGGAGAATGGTTTATTTCTAGTAGAAGATAGTTTAGAACTCTTATAGCCAAGCACAACGTTTTTGAATTAATAGAATATAAATTTTTAAAAACTGAATTCTGTCTTGCTATTTAGTTAACTTTAGAACAGACAGACTCTTAGGAGTTCAATTTATGCATTTAAAAATGGGGTTCAGGGGGGTATGGTGCCACCAGCAGGTCAATCTGTACCTGGGGGGCGAATGCATCGGCAGCCTGATGGCACCGTCAGACTTCCAGATACCCCAAAATTGCTGCTGTGCCTTTGGCCAGACCCCAGAAACTTGGGGCAAAGTTTACTAAGAAAGTAAACGGCCAAAAGTTAGGTATGTGGGAGACACACCCACAAACCACCTCCGGCTCAGTTATAGAATTGGAGGCATAGCCTCTCTGGTTCCTGTCTGAACTGCTTAATGGCCATGACCCCAGAGACTCAGAAACGAATCTTGGAACCCAAAGACTTTTGGCGGAAATGCGTCCTATTCCTGCAGTAAGTTACTGGTGCTGGGCCACTCCAGGTGGAAATAAGTTTCGTGCCTTGGCCTGTTCCCCTTGGTGGCCCAGAGACTGCCATCCTCCAGAGGGCACTGGACAGTCAGGTTTGGGCCTGCCAGTGACGAGACATGCAGGCCTCACCAGATGGGGTGGAACCAGCCCTTTCCTCCCCATCCCAGTGAGACCCCAAGTCGCCACCTACAAATGGCCTCTCTGGCTCCTTATCAAGCTAATTAACGGCCATGATCCCAGAGACTCAGAAACAAATCTCAAAACCCAAAGGCTTTCGGCAGAAAAGCATCTGGACTGCATACAAGGTGGCTGCTGACTCAGAGCTTATTGGAAAGCCAGGTATGAGCCAGTGGCGATGGGGCAACTGCAGTCTCATGGAAAGGGAGACTAGTCCTTCACGCCCTACTAGGTCACGGGTTGCCCTCCCACGAGTGGCTCTCTGGCACGGCCTTGACTTCAGAGGCAAAAGGACTTAGTCCAGAGCCGGCAGCTTGTGGAAGAAAAGTGAATGTACCATGTGTTAAACTATGGCAATATGCCTCCCAGGAAGGGAAACGGTGTTGCACCCTTCTGCCTTTTTCCCTCCCAGCAGCAAGGTGGCTGCCATCTCAGAGCGTATAAGAAAGCCAGGTATGAGCCGGCAGTGACTGGGCAACTTCTGTCTCATGGGAAGGGGGGGCGGTACCAGCTCCTCCTTCATGCCCTACCAAGGTCACGAGTTGCCCTCCACGAGGGGCTGGCACAGCCATAACACCAGACACACAGAAACCCATCTGGTAATTATCTGGCTCTTTGCAGAAATCCAAAATCGTGACTGCATGACATTATATGATTCTCATAACCAGCTATAGAAAACAAAGTATTTCACAATACCTTTTCAGCAATTCTGATTTTTGGGGGAAAATTCTAAACAATAATGGTGCATCTTTTGTTGAAATAATGAATGTAATCAATGTAGAGAAGAGTTAAGTGGAAATGACCTGCCTCACAGGCATTTGGAGGGGCTCGAGAGGGTGTATATTGGTGTCCTTGGTGGTGAAAAATGAGTACTGGTGAAGGGAGAGGTGTTTGATCGTTGTATGACCAAGACTTAAACCTGAAAGCTTAATAACTTTTCCCACAATGATTCAATAAATAAATAAATATAAGGAGAAAAAATAAATAAATGAAATCATGAACAAAAAGTAAGGTGGAGTTCATGCCCAATTCAATGAGCTAATCAGTGGCTGAATAAATAGCAGTACTCCTACATAAAAATGGGGTTCAATGTTTCTCATAAGATTTATTTTTAGAATAGAAGTGACTGGAGACATAGTAGAGTGATTAAGGCATGTGCCTTGCAGTTGGCCAACCTGGGTTCAGTTCCTGGTCCCCTGTGCCCTGCCAGGAATGATCCCTGAGTACAGGGTCAGGAGTAAGCCCTGAGCACAGCAGGGTGTGATAGATATTTAATATCTATCAAGCACTTTGGCATTGTTTATCATGTTTTATAAGAATTTTGTAATTTATTTTTAAATATAGACAATAGCAGCAATGGTAATGGTACCAATAATTAGATTGAGTTTCAGTGATCTTTTTTGATGATTAATAAAATATACCAATAATCACAAAAATTTAATAAAGGGCAATGAGAGTATTACTGGAAAGATTCAGTGAAATTAGTCTATGACATACTTTGAAGAAAGTCACAAGCTGAACCAATAAACAAAATGCTTTTATAACTGACATGAATGTGATATCTTCAACATTTTAGAGGTAAAGCAGATTTGAAATACAAGGAAGAGTTATTGCTTTATGGTGAAAGACACAGTATTAACTCAATTTTGCTAAATATATTTTGGAGGAATTGAAAGACAGATTGCAAATACATTTCAGAACTGAAGACAGACTTCCTCATACTCTTTATGGCCAAGTTCTATGCAGATTTATGAAATACCATGCACTTGCAAGGATTAATCTACTAGATGCTTTTGTCTCTATATTGGTGTCTCATAGACAAGAAGGAGCCATTGATCAATTTTTTTCATTCTTCCAACTTCTCTCATCATCTCTGTCAGGCGGACTGATGTGACTTACAAAGAAGTCCTTTGAGACAGCTTATAAAGAAGCTAAAGAGAATTTTTAATAATAAAAAAGTTTACTGGCTAGACGCGATGATATTAACAGAAGGCATAACTCAAAACCTACATGGGAAATCTTTGGTCATGCTGTGATTTTAGATTTTCTACACAAGAGAGAGGATGTGCATGTAATTTGAGTTAGTTATTAATTCTAATAAAAATAGTACTCATCCCAGAAAATCATAGACACTTTGAGATCACTTTGATATTACTTGGTATGCTGAATACCTTATATTTTTCCAATAGCAGAGATGACAGTTTAGAATTTATTTTATACATTAATTTGATTACTCAGTAAAATTTGTTGAAAAAATTGTTACAGGTCTAATTAAAAAGGAGTTTTATTGTCACCTGATTACTGATTCATATAAAATTTATTTGATTCAAATGTATTTGTGGAGATAAAATGTAGGTAATTTCTAGGTAATAAAGTGTAAAGAGTATAAATGATCAAATTTACTAGATCAAAATGGAAAGAGAATCTCAGCTCCTTATTGAGCAATGTGGGCCAATTAATAAGGCATTGTTTACCAACACACACATTATAGGATAGTAAAAAGTCTGGTTTAAATATGTAATATATAATTTCTAACATATCAGCCCGGCTGAGCCCGGTTCAATTCCTCCGCCTCTCTCGGAGAGCCTGGCAAGCTACTGAGAGTATCTCGCCCGCATGGCAAAGTCTGGCAAGCTACCCGTGACGTATTCTATATGCCAAACACAGTAACAACAAGTCTCACAATGGAGATGTTACTGGGCCTGCTCGAGCAAATCAATGAACAAGGGAGGACAATGCTACAGTGCTACTATGAAATATATATTATTAGGACTGGATAGATAGAATAGGGGTCAAGACACATGTCTTCTATCAACTAATTACTAATTGATCCCTGGCCCACCCCATCCCTCATGGTGTAGCTTTGAGGGCTACTGAGTCCCATGGGGGGATGACCCATGTAATCTCAGACCCTCCCAGAATCTGAGTAGCACTGCATCCTTGGGCCCTCATATTGAACCAATGACTTGGCTGCCAAACTGCATTTCTGGATCTTCTGTACAATTCTTGGAAGCAGGGCTGGAGTGATAGCACAGCAGGTAGGGCGTTTGCCTCGCATGCAGTCGATGACCCTGGTTCGATTCCCAGCATCCCATACGGTCCTCAAACACCGCCAGCACTAATTCCTGAGAGCAGAGCCAGGAGGAACCCCTGTGCATCACTCGCTATGACCTCAAAACCAAACCAAAACAAAACAAAACAAAACAAAAAAATTCTTGGAAGCCTACCAACACACACATAAAAAATTCAAGAAATGCTGTTTTATACAATTAAGCAGATTTTTGCATGGCAGAGCCTTGCAAACTAGTTGTGGTGTATTCGATATGCCAAAAACAGTAACAATAACGGGTCTCATTCCCCTGACCCTGAAAGAGCCTCCAATATGTTGGGAAAGATGAGTAAGGAGAGGCTGCTAAGATCTCAGGGCTGGGATGAATGGAGATGTTACTGGTGCCCACTTGAGTAAATCGATGAATGACAGGATGACAGTGATACAGTGAAGCAGATTTTATGTGTACACCATTATAATTTGGCATTTCTACATGGTATATAATGAGCTTTAGTTAAAGTGTATCTTCCATTCACCACTCTACAAGTGACCTCCTTTACCTAATCTACTCATCCCAAATCTCTGGTCACCTGTCCTGATATCAGACCATTTATTCCATAATCTAAACATATGGCAGGGAAAGCAGCTTAACTGGGAGAGCACATGGATAAGAGTACAAAGCCCTGAGTTGGATCCCTGGGACCACCTAGCTTCCTCTAACACTACTAGGTGTGGTTCTGCAGTCCCATTCTAGCATTGTTGAGAGAGGCTCCACTCCTCCCATACTACCTTAGGGCAGAGCCCTTAAACTTCAAGACTGTTTTTGATTTCTTATATCATATATCTAAATATCTATTCTACATTGTGATCAGCACCAGAAGTATGGCCTTCATTTAAAATCAATAATCATTGCATCATTCCACTTTTTTACCCCAAAATATTTTTAATCTTTTCATTGTTTCTGACTTGTGGGGTTTCTGAATATTCTCCAGTTGAAGGTTTTAATTTTTGTCATTTAAAAATGAGCTGCTCCTGGGGCTGGAGCGATAGCACAGTGGGTAGGGTGTTTGCCTTGCACGTGGCCGACACGGGTTCGATTCCCAGCATCCCATATGGTCCCCTAAGCACTGCCAGGGGTAAATCCTGAGCACAGAGCCAGGAGTGACCCCTGTGCACTGCGGAGTGTGACCCAAAAAGCAAAAAAAAAAAAAATGAGCTGCTCCGGACTGGAGCGATAGCACAGCAGGTTTGCGAAAAAGAGCTGTTTGGGGTTTCCTCTTCAAGTCTTGATCTCCCTTGAATACATATTGAGCTCCCTTGAGCATGTCCCTTGAACATATATCTCACCTGTGTTCTCTCTTGAACATACTTTCCCTTTCTCGTCTATCACATCTTTCTCTTTCTATCCCCTCACATCTTTCTAAATATACTTCAATGAAAACAATTTTGCTTTACCAAAAAATAATTGTTTGGATTTACTGTTTTGAGTTGTTTTTCTGAAAATGAGTATGATGAAAATATTTTCAGAGATACATAATGACAGAAAAAGACAGTGATTTTTTTCCCCAGTGAGATTGTCTTTCCTTAGTCATCTCAAAAGAAGGAATATTTGGTTCCTAAGTAAGTAAGGCTGGAGCGATAGCACAGTGGTAGGGCGTTTGCCTTGCACGCAGCCAACATGGCCGACCCGAGTTCGATTCCTCCGCCCCTCTCGGAGAGCCCGGCAAGCTACCGAGAGTATCTCGCCCGCACGGCAGAGCCTGGCAAGCTCCCCGTGACGTATTCGATATGCCAGACACAGTAACAACAAAGTCTCCAATGGAGATGTTACTGGGCCCGCTTGAGCAAATCGATGATCAACGGGAGGGCCTTTACTTTACTTTATTTGGTTCCTACATTTTTAAAATGTAGACTAATGACTAAGTTCTCTTTTGCATGAAGTAATGCACTTTTATGTATCTGAAGTCCCAAATTATTTTCCCATTATTTGAAATTCAGTTTTTAAATTGTGGTACAATATACCTTTTGTTGTTGTTGTTGTTCATCATTTTCTAAAATTGAATCAACCTGATATATATAGTTACAAAGCTATTCATGATAAGTTTCAGTTATACAATGTTCCAGCACTCATCTCTCCACCTGGGTACATTTCCAACTACCAATGTCTCCAGTTTCCATCCTAGCAAACTCAACCCAGCAGTGATACAATATACTTCTTCCCCAAAGGATAAGATGCATAGAAGAATATCTCTCAGTATGGATAGTATTCTTTCATTCTTATTCATTCATAAATTTTATTTTTCCTTTTTTGTAATACTGGTGTGTTTGAAGTAATCTACAGAGAAACAGTCAACATTTTTGACTGAAAATAGTTCATGAGAAGTTGTACAACAAAAGAAAGAGAAAAAAGAAAATTAAATTAAGCGGTAGCTAATGATTCTGTTGGGAGATCTACTAATTAGAGATTATTCTAAGCACTGTTTTATTGTTAGTAATGTAGATATGTATACATCTGTCTGTATATCTTACCAAAAATCCTGTGTGTATTTGTACAGGTTTATTATTTTTCTTTCTGTACCTGATAGTGCTCAGGGCCTATGCCTAGCTCAGAGTTTGGTGCTGCTTCTGCTGGTATTCAAGGGACCATATGGTGTCATGGTGTCAGGGATCAAACTTGGTTTCCTATGTATAGTCCATGCGCTTAGCATTTTGAACTACCTCTCTGGTTCCTAGGTTGTTTTTCTCTCTTCTCATTCTACCTGATGGATAAAGAACTTAGTATATGTGGGAAGACATATGATTATTGATATTATTAATCTTTAGCAAAAATAAAAATTGTTTAGTTTTTACAATAGATTATATTTTATTTATTTTATATTTTATTTTCTTTCTCAGAAAAAAGCTTCAGCAGGGCTGGAGCACTAGCACAGAGGGTAGAGCATTTGCCTTGCACACAGCTGACCCGGGTTCAATTCCCAGGAGCCCATTTGGTCCCCGAGCACCGCCAGGAGTGATTCCTGAGTGCAGAGCCAGGAATAACTCCTGTGCATTGCCAGGTGTTACCTCAAAAGCAAAATAATAAATAAATAAATAAAAACTTCAGCAAAATTATATACATGAAAATAGTTCTCTAACTGTTGTGATTAATGTTTTTCTTATTTTTTTTGCCTCAAATAAACAATGCTTATTTAGTTTCTCTTTGATCCATTGTAATCATCATCTTCTTAGCCCCTGCACTCTTTTCCTAAAGCTTTTCTTTAAATAAATTGTTTCCATTTATTCTTACATTTTAATTATTAGTCTTTGTTTTATTTTAATCATCACATTTTTCTTTCTTCTGACATAGAATTTGGCTTCTCCCAATCAGTAAATGTAGCTGAAGGTGGCAGCTGAGATAAACTGTACTGCAGACACTGAGATCCTATTTTATTTATTATTCTTATTAAATTTCTATTAAAATTTTTCCCTTTTTAAGACAAATTCAGCAAAATCATTTAGGTTGTAGTAATGCAATTATCAACTTGAGAACCAAAAATCCCACGGCTCTAACTTTTCAGATACATATGTTAACACATTAAATCATCTCTGCAAGGAATAAGGAAATTGCAAAATCATTAATTTTTTGGCAAAATAGATTTATATATGTAAATAATCTCTGCCATAATTTATCCATTAATAAATAAAATTTTGGAAACTAGTATTCTTTAATATCTTCTAAAACTAAAAAGATTATGCTTTGATTTTATTACTTTATTTTTCAGAGTCTACAGAAACTTTTGTAAGTGAAGAATTAAATATTTTCTAATTAAACAAGCTATAATTTTATCCTACTTTTATATGTAATGTAAACATAAAACCTAATGCTAATTATTAAACAAAGAATGAATAATGAATGAATCAATTAATTATTTTGATTAAATGGAAATCTAAAATAACCAATCTTTTTTAAGACCAGGGCTGGGGAGATAATAGGCTAAGCACATATGCAAATCCAGATTCCATCCCCAGAACTGCATGCCCAGACCCACTCTCCAAGCATCATCCAGAGTTAGCCCCAAGTATAGAATTTAGAGTATTCCATAAGCACTGCAGTATGTGACCCCCCCAAAACCCAAAAATAATTAAAAGTAATCAGTTGATTACTTTTTTTTACCATAATTATATTCATATGGAAATTTTGCTTAGACTAGAAAAGAATAAAAGCAGCCGATTAGTTTGTGGGATATGAATGAGTATGAGACTAATATTCAAGGTGAGGGTTAATAGGGGCCAGGAGGACTGATCAATGGTTGGAAGCTTGCCACGATAGTGAGTGTGGGGGAGGGGAAGGTTGGTGGTGGTGAAGGGCAGGTAGGATAGAAAATGGATCAGTGTGAAAATTATAGTTGGAAATTATCATTTTAAACAGGAATTGAGTTTTGAAAGTAGGCAAATGGAAAGAGAGAGAGAAAGAGAGGGAGAGAGAGATAGAGTGAGAAAGAGAGAGAGAGAGAGAGAGAGAGAGAGAGAGAGAGAGAGAGAGGAAAAATGACTGCCACAGTGGCAGGTAGGATGGGGGATGGAGGATGGGAGTGAAACGGGACCACTGGTGGTAGGAAAAGGACTCTGGTGAAGGGACAGGTGTGTAACATTATATGACTAAAATCTAATCGTGAACAACTTTGTAAATGTGTTTATCACTGTGATTCAATTAAAAAATTATTTTGAAATATTATCTTAACAGCTTGCATTAAAAAGGCCTTTTGACCATCAAAACAAAAAAAAGATTAAAGTCAGTCAGCATGTACTGAGGTATTTTTACTTGTCACTCACTACTGTTGCCCTGGACTGATTTCCAAACCAATGAAAAAGAACAAAAAACTCCTTTTTAAATATCTCTTTTCTTCCGTTTTTTTGTGGGGAAAGGGAAGTAGCCTCCCAAGCAGTGCTTAGGGTGCCTGGAGTTCATTCCCAGTGAATCTGACTAACCAGGTATTACAGTTGAACACTAGGTCTGCGTGTGCAGTGCTGCTCAGGCCCTGTGATACCAGCAATCATCAGGGCCGCATTTAGCAGTGCTTCAGAACTATATACAGTGCTTGGAGGTCACCATGGTCACACTTTTCAATGCTGGACTATCAAACTAGGGTTGGCCCCATGTAAGGCATCTAACACAACCCCTGTACTATCTCCTTGGTCCCTACTTTTGAAACAGATTTTGTGCTGTTCCCTTACAGAAATCATTTGGATAAGACCACGGTGCATATAGTTATTGAAGAATCCTTTAGTGCCTTCTCTGTTTTTTTATGGTAAAAAGCTGTGATAAGGAAGATGGAGAGCATAACTCTAGAAATTAAGAGATAAACCATGATTATGGCAAACATGGATTATGCAACTTTGAGAAATTCACTTGCATCTCTTAAATTCAAAGTCACTTGAACTCAAATTAAATTGTAAGATAAGTAATTGCTCGAGCGGGCCCAGTAACGTCTCCATTGGAGACTTTGTTGTTACTGTGTCTGGCATATCCAATACTCTCAGTAGCTTGCCGGGCTCTCCGAGAGGGGCGGAGGAATCGAACTCGGGTCGGCCATGTTGGCTGCGTGCAAGGCAGACGCCCTACCCGCTGTGCTATTTGGTCTTATTAATTACATAGCATCTTTTTCTAGTTAAATGTTAATTTGTTTGTATTCAGGCCATGCCAAGCAATGCTCAAGAATTACTCCTAACTGCACTCAGAAATGATTCCTAGTGGTGTTCTCTGGGTCATATGAGATGCCAGGGATTGAACTCATGTTGGCCTCAAGCAAAGCAAGTACCTTACCTACTGTACTATATCTCCAGCCCAAAGGAATTAAATTTTATTTATTGGTTTGTTTCTTTACTGCTTACCCATGATACATTTTGGAGGGGGGTGTCCTTCTAAGCAGTGCTCAGGGATTCATGGGTGGCTCCATGTAATACTCTGTCAGTCAGGTCTGATAGTCCAGTGCTTGATCCAGGCAATTGAATACTCCAGTGTTGGGGTCATCAGACCTGTAATGGGTGGTGGTTGGTGCTGTGCAGTACAGGGATCAAACTCTGTTTTCTGCAAATGCAAGCTGTGAGCCCTGACCATTCAACTGTTTCCCGAACTCAACCTCATGAGAACTTTTTTAATAATTTAAATTTAATTTTATTTTTATAAAGTGGTTCACAATATTTGATTACACTTATTTATTTATTTTTAAATTTATTTACTGAATCACCATGAGAAAAGTTACAAAGCTTTCAAGTGTAAGTCTTGGTCATAATGATCAAACACCCTTTCTTTCATGTAATTATTTTTCACCACCAAGAAAATAATATACCCCCCTCCCACCTCTCTCGATGCCTGTGAGGCAGATGATTTCTACTTAACTCTCTCTCTACTTTGATTACATTCATTATTTCGACAAAAGATGCATCATTATTGCTTGGAATTCCCCCCCAACAATCAGAACTGCTGAAAAGGCATTGTGAAATAATTTGTTTTCTATTGCTGGTTATGAAAACCATATGATGTCGATATGGTCGATATCGAAAACCATATGATTTTTAATTTCTAATTTACTAATTAAGTCTGGAGGGATTTCTGCCAAGAGCCGGATAATTATGAGATTGGTTTCTGTGCATCTGGTACCATGGCCATGCCGGAGAGCCGCTTGTGGCCTCGGTCAGGACGGGCCGGTTTCACTCCCCTTCCCATGAGGCTGCAGTTGCCCCATCACTGCCAGCTCATACCTGACTTTCCAATAAGCTCTGAGGCAGAGGCCACCATGGTGCCCGGGGGTGGGGGAGGAGCGGAAAAGACAGATGCCCTTTCCCTCCTGGGGGTGGGAGAGCATGGTGCCTTAGTTTAATGCATAGTCCATTTACATTTCTGCCGCCAGCTGCGGGGCTCTGGATTAGGTCCTTGTGCCTCTGGAGCCTTGGTCGTGCCGGAGAGCCGCTCGTGGGGGGCAACTCATGGCCTCAGTCGGGCGTGAAGGATGAGCCGGTTTCACCCCCCTTCCCATGAGGCTGCAGTTGCCCCATCACTGCCAGCTCATCTTGATTACATTTAATATTCGAAGACCAATCCCACCACTATTACGTCTTCCCACTACCATATTTTGTATGTTTCCATCCTGAACCCCAATTCCTGTCCTAAAGCAGAACTGAAATAATTTATTTTGTATTGTTTGTTATGAATACCACACTCTCCCCATGAGAACTTTTAAAGGAGATTGCTTTTTTGTTTGTTTGTTGGTATTTGCTTTTGAATCACACGTGGCAATGCTTAGGGCTTCACCTGGCTATATACTCAGAGGTTGCTTCTGATAGGTTTTGAGGGACCATGAGGGACCATATGTGGTGCCAGGGATCTAACCAGGGCTGGCTGAGTACAATAAGAAGCACCCTACCCAGCTCACAAGACCCAGGGAGTTGCTTTGTAAAATATATTTGGCAATAAAGTTTTCTGCAAATATGTGAGGATTCTCCTAAGATTCCATTTGTAAAAGAGATTTTATTCTTGATCACAAATTAAAATTGTCTGCTTTCAAAGGTTTTCTTCACATGTTCTCAGCTCATTTTAATATTTTGTGAGTTTAACTTTGTGCCTCTTTGTCAAGACCTTGAATGAACGGTTTGATGCTCTTCATGTTCCTGAAGCGAGCAGATGCCATTGGCTTACACTAGAATATGACAGGGACGAATGGAGACATTACTGGTGCCCAGTTGAGCAAATCGATGGACAACGGGATGACAAGTGTTACAAGTGACAACTTTGTGCCTCACAAAAATCAACTTCCTCTGAAGGTTGTAAATAGCCATTTATACTTTTAACAAAGGCCAATCACTGATGATGATATCAAAACTTAAATACATAACGTAAAGTGAAAACAACCTGTAACCAATATAATCTTTAAAACACTTAGCTCTGAGAGATTTGCTTTAATCAGAAATTGACTTTTGTCATTTGAGTTAGGGAAAATGATGAATAATTATATTATTATTGTGCTAATAATACAAACACATTCTCATTTTAATTCTCATAGCTATCCTAGTAGGCAAGTGCTAAACATTCCTGATTTTACAGAGGAACAGGAAACATACACAAGGATTTATGAATTTAGGCAATGTACTGGAGCATGTTAGGATAATAACTTGTTCTTATCTTATGTTAAGATAAGATATATGTTATAATATGTTAAGATAAGATATATGTAATAATATGTTAATAACTAATCGAAAAATCAGAAAATTTGGAAATGTGAGATGTCTGTTTTTTAAATGCAGTTTTGTTACAGGTGGCTGGCAAACATGTAAAGTAAGCCAATATCAAAAATGGACAATAGAAGTGTTCTTGGGTTATTATTAATTTTTTGGTGGTATCCAAACATGATTTTAGTATGTAGAAAGAAATATTTACATTACCACCGAGAAAATTTCTGCAGTATATAGAGATAGCAATTTCCAGAGCACTAATTTTTCTCCAAATCTAAGTTATTTGTTGACAGAGATGTGTGAAAATGAGAAGAAACTTTAAAGGCATTTCCTCTGGTTGAGAGAACCGTGGATTAGGACAAAAGAATTGAGAATGAAATTTGAAAAGTGGCATCCTGAGACACATCTATTTTTAATCAAATAAGATTCTAATGGAAGGAAATACACATGAGGACCTACTGCTCCAGAAGTTATCAGTTAACCAAGATACTGGTTGCAAAGTTATGTGGGTATTTAACTGTGAAAATAATTTTATTGTTAGTGCTTTGTTATTTTTAAAGCAATCTTCAGCAATGTTGTGCACAATGCAGAATGTAACCTTCATAACAAAAAACTACCTCAGTCTCTGTTGCTTTCATATTCATGGGCACTTAGCTCAGCTGATAAATGTCACGTAAATGAGATTATGTTCTACTTAGGGATTCACACTGTTCTACTGGTATAGTCTTTACTGAACTCTCTGATGAAATTAGGAGGGAAAAAAAGAATAAATATAAATTAGTACAAATTAGTCATTACTAATAAAATGTTTCAATGGATTAAGTGTTTTAAAGGAGGAATTATATTGTATAAAGCATGTAGATGAAGCGGGGTACCTTTCTCTTTCTATTAAATCAATCATAATGGTAGCAATTTAAATACCATTATTTCCCTTATAAAAACTGCTTTATTTTGGCTATTACATCCAGACTTTGTTGTCTCTCATTAATACGTTTAGATATTTAAATATATGTTTATATATTTTAAAATAGCTATAATTATAACGTATCCATAATAATGACATCTGTGTTTTTACTTGTTTAGTCACTATTTTTTAAAAATTCACAAGAAGTTTGTTTCATAATGAATCAGGAATATGACTTTTATTTTATTTTATTTTATTTGCTTTTTGGGTCACACCTGGCTATGCTCAGGGGTTACTCCTGGCTCTGCACTCAGGAATTACTCCTGGTGGTGCTCAGGAGACCATATGGGATGATGGGATTGGAACCCAGGTTGGCCACGTGCAAGGCAAATGTGCTATTGCTGTGCTATTGCTCTAGCCCCAGGAATATGACTTTTAAAACCACTTCTAGACTGAAGTGTTTGAATTGCCAGTTTTATCTGTAATACATAATGATGAGCCATCTTGGTCCATGTAGCTCTTACTCCACTGAAAGATTATTTTCTTTGAATATATGACAAAAATAAAATTTGTTGAATAAATGTTAACATATTTATGAAAGTAGTTATATGTAATGTATATTACCATAGTGCTTTGCATAATTTCTGCTGCCTGCCATGAATCCAAAAAATAAGGAACAAAGGAGAATTGTAAATTTTTCTTTGTTGGAAATGTTTCATCTGCCCTGAAAGGCTTGACCTTGGATGCTTAAGTCAGCAGAGAAAATGTTTTGTTAGCTGTGAAATTCTATAGTAAATGATAAACAAAACATTTGAAAAGTTGGCAATTTAAATCTGTCCCTCTCATGTTTACAAAATTCTGGAGGGAGAAGCATGAATTAATGACTACACCCTCACATCTCTGATATCTTTTAGGACAAGAGATTCAAATCACTTTTGTTTCTATCACCTTTATTCCTATCACACAGAGCTGCTCTGACTACATTTGTAAAATCAGGGAAGTCCTTTAAAGTTATGAATTGATGTTTCTCATTTTTAAAACTAAAAATGTTTTAAATCAATTGTTTTAGTTTTTTGAAAAAGTTCAAAATTCATTAGATATCTTCTTTACTGAAGAAAGATTATGTGTACCTCCTGTACATGTAATATACCTATACAACCCAAGACCCACAGGGCCAAAGAAAAGTGCTTGACTTTCAAGAGGCTGACCAGGGTCTGATCCCTGGCACCCCATATGGCTCCCAGAGTCCAATAAGAGTGATCCTTGTGCACAGAGACAGGAGCACAGAGACAGGAGTATTGTGGTATGTGTTCCAAAACAAACAAAAAATAAAAATAAAAAACCCAAACCAAGACCAAATCTGTGTAGTCAGTCACTCAGAATCTGTTAACTATTCTTAGGAACTTGGTTCTCGGAAAAATCTCTTTAATAAATTCCTTTTTTTAATTTTGTAACATTGATTACATGTTGATTCTATTTATGGGCACATAAACTTTCAAGCCTTCTTAGATTACTAAGGTTATTGCAAAACTGTATATGGTTAAAATATAAAATTATCTTAGTTTCGATATGCATACACCTGTGAAACATTACAGAAATCATGAAAAGAAGAGATAATTTTCAGTATCAGAAGATTATATGTAGAATTATTTCTTCCCGGAATATTGAGAAGAATTAGCCCATAATTCATTTTGATCTGGACACTGCTTTGTAAAAAGGTTTTAAGTACAAATTCAATTTTTTGAAAATAGATATTAAGTTATTTAGCTTATTTCCTTCCATTTGAATGAAATTTGGTATTTTGTGCTTTTCACAAATGTGCTCAGTTATTGGAAAAAGGTTGTTATAATAATAATTCTTTTTTACCCTTTTGGAGCTGATAAAATCTTGGGTCATGATTCTTTTCCCATTTCTTTTTGTTTTGCTTTGTCATTGGGCCAGCTAGCAATGCCTAGGGAGCACTCCTGGCTTTGCCCTCAGGAATTCTAGCAGTGCTCGAAGACCACATGGGATGCATGGGATCATACCCTAGTCTGCTATGCAAACTCCTTACCTGCTATACTATTGCTTCGGCACAAGTTTTCTCATTTTTGGTGTTGGTAATTTATATCTTCCATTTTTGGTTCCCATAACTAATCTAGAAAAGATTTTTTAATATCATCAATCATCTGTGAGAACCAGTTTCTTATTTCACTGACTATAACTTTTCTATTTTCAATCTCTTTTATTCTTATGCTTCTCTTTACTGTTTTATTTACAATGCTCAATTTGAATTTAACTTTCCTTAATGATGCCCTACATTGCATACTTTATCCTGTAGGACAATAGATATTGTTTTGTTAATTTTCAAGTAATCTTAGGCTTTGTTTTGAACACTAAGTTTCTTAAAATAGGTTGTGTCAAGCCTTGTTTTGGTAAAATCAAACCAGCTTTCAGTTTAAAAAGTATTTTGCCTGGGAGGCAACTACATTCTGAAAATGCTACTTAAAATCCTATATGACCTTCAATGTTTTTCTCTTCTCTTTGGGAAGAACACAAACTAATTCCAGCCTTTTTTGTTTGTTTGTTTCCAAGGATGTTTTCTCTATTATGTTGAATTGTTTGTTCTGTATTCTCAGGTAATTTCTTTCACATGCATTGTTTTATTTGATCAACATTCAGACAAATACTGATATAGGACCCTCTGCAGGTTTTGGAAATTTCTCATCTCTTCCCCTAACCTCTGCCTCTTTTCTCTCCTTCTTTCTCCTTCCCCTTTTCCTTGTCTTTTCTCAGATGATGGCTGCTTTTGTCACTTCAGACTAGCAACAGTCCTCACGGTTTTAATGAAGTCATTTGAGTATGTTTTTGCTGACTTTTGTTTTCTTGGTTCTTTTTTTTGTCTTTCGTTTAGTTTCCTAATTTATTTCTGTGTGTGCATAATGTAAATTTGATCAAGAAAAGTATTAATATAAATAACTGCTGACAATTCAGGCTAATTTACCTTCCTTTAAGCTTTGCACTGCTGTTGTAGGCACTTTGTGTTCACTATTAGTGTGCTTGACATAACACTGGGATTTGGATTTAAATTTGCTCTTTAACCCAGCAATCTGGCTACAATTACATGAGGTAGGGTTTTTTTTTTCTTTTCTCTAAAAAACTTGGTTGGGTCTCTTTAGATCCCAGACTAAATAATGATTTTAACAGGATAACAAACTTGAGTTCTAGAGTTCTAGAGGCTGGTTTGTGTTGCTCAAGGTTGTGACATTATTCAAAGTGTACAAAATAGAAAAAAATAATTTAGTTTTGGTGGTGACCAATTTATGATTTGATATTGCCTTAGGCAAAATTGCCCAATTAATACATTGAAATCTCTGGCTTTGTATTTTCTGCTGTTTATTTCTTAGTATCCATTTTTTTTTGTCATTTTAGAAGATGAATTTTGTTTCAAATAGTTTATTTTCAACATAAGATATTTTCTGAAATATTTCACTGATTTCAGCAGTCATAGATTTCTCTTCAGTGTCAACTGCAGTATATTGCAGCTAATTACATGTAATTGTCTTCCAGATAGTAATTCAGGAAATACTCGCGAAGCTTCCATTTTAATTTATTATAAATCAATCAACAAATAATCTAGCTAACTTATATCTGTATTACGTTCTTATATGTTTAACATATTAATTCTTGATAGGCCGTATTTGCATATAGATACCTGCTCATTGACATTTTCTTTGCATTAATTTTTTTTGAAAATGAGGTAATATTACTGTATCACTGTCATCCAGTGTTAATCGATATATTCGAGTGGGCGCCAGTAATATCTCCATTCATCCTAGCCCTGATTTTAGCAGCCTCTCATTACACATCTTTCCCAGTGCTGTTGTACTGGAGACTCTTTCATGGTCAGGGGAATGAGACCTGTTCTTGTTATTGTTTTTGGTATATTGAACATGCCATGGGTAGCTTGCCACGCTCTGCCATGCAGGTGGGATACTGTAGGTAGCTTGCTGGGCTCCCAGAGAGGCATATATATATTTCCCTCTATGATTTGTTGCCTACTGTCTGAATCCCATCAAATATGGTGTGGTAATTATGAAAAATGGATAGGGAGTGTCTTATAATGTGTTTAGGAATATGTTCACTCATATGTGAGGCTCAGCCTGAGCATGTGGAAAGCGCCCTGGAGCATGGGGGCGATTGGGTAGTGTAGGTCGGCTGCTGGGGCTGGGTCCCTTGGGGCAGGGAGGGCTCTCACTTGCCCCACTTTGGGGTGCCCCAAGTGAAAACAGTCTGGCACAGAGTCCGGTGGCATAATTATGGGGGTTTCATTTTACACACCCTTCCAGGAGAAGCAGCCGTGAGTGCTGGAGGGTGGTCGATGAATAGATTATCTGGCACCGGCAGGAAGTGTCTTACAGGTGTGACCCCTAGGTTGCTGGAGACTGGGGGAAGCATCCCCAGTCCGTTGAGCTCAGAGTCCAAGGTCACAAAGTTTATATGTATATGTGAATATATATATAAATATCATATATACAATATATCCATATATATATGTGGTGGGGGTAGGGAGGATCCAATCTGGTGATTCTTAAATCAACCTGAGGACCTTAGGATGTGCTGTTGTTCAGGTAATATGGTGATGGGGATTACCTAAGCCACACTGGCAGTGTTGGGGGTTGGGATGTTTCATTACTACACCTGTGATATTAGGGAACTGACTATGTGGTGCTGGGGAGAGAACCAGGTTCTGCTGCATTCAAGGCATATGCCTTAATTTCTGAACTATCTCTCTAGTTCCCTTTCTTTCTTTCTTTCTTTCTTTCTTTCTTTCTTTCTTTCTTTCTTTCTTTCTTTCTTTCTTTCTTTCCTTTCTTTCTCTCTCTCTTCTTTCTTTCTTTCTTTCTTTCTTTCTTTCTTTCTTTCTTTCTTTCTCAGTTTTTTGTTTGTATTGATGATACTCAGGGGTTATTCCTTGTTCTGCACTCAGAAATTATTCCAGGTGGTTTCAAATTTATTTGTGTTTCCTGAAAATTGAGTGACAATAAATATTTTTTACATCCCTGATAACTGAATGTTCTCTTTCAGAAATTCTCTGATCTTCTCCTCTGTCATTTTAATGGAGCTATTAGTTTTTATATTGTTGAACTTTTTAATTTTTACATCTGATGATTTGTCCTTTCATTGATATATAATGTGCAAGTAACTTTTCCCTTAAAGTAGGGTTTCTCTTAATTTAATACTATGTGTTTTATTTTTTGCCATGCAAAAAAAGCTTTGTGGTTTAATGTAGTCTTCTTGTTAATTTTTGTTATTATTGTCTTTGCTGAGGGCTTCAAAAGTTGAATGTAACTGAGTCTATATCTTGGAAAATTCTTCCTATGTTTTAATTATTTTATTATATAGATTCTTGTCTGGTCTTAAGGGTTTTTATAAATACACATTGAATTAACTTCTGTGTTTGATATGTGGTATGGGTCAATAGTTTGTTTAATAAGCTTTCCTTGCTTCACTTAATGCACCCAGTAACTTTCTTAAAGATTAGTTTCACTTATATGAAGATTTATCTCTTGGCACTCAATTTTGTTCCATTGAACTGACAGTCTGCCCTTGTTTCAGAACCATACTCTTTTGATTTCTATAGCATCATAGTTCACATTAAAATCAGGGAATATGATAACTGTCATCTACTTTTTTTCCTTCAGAATTGATTTGGCTACTTGTATCATTTTGATTTCATGTAAATTTTAGTAGATTCTAAAATTTAGTGCTTCAAAAAATTTTGGTATTTTGATGGGTATTGCATAGCATTTATATAATGCTTTGGGTAGAATGGTCATTTTGGCAATATGAATTCCTTTAGTCCATTAACTTGGAATATTTTCTATTTCCTTGTGGGATTTTTATTCCTTTCAAAAATGAATTACAGGTTTCCATGTTATACTTTACCTTCATTGAAACATTGATTCCTATGTACTGACATTTTACTTTGGGACAATACTTGGTGATGCTCAGAATTATATCTGGCTCTGTGCTTAATGATCATTCCTAATGGTGTTTGGGGGGCCAGCATATGGTGCTGGGTTTGACCACATGCAAGGCAACCACCTTAAACCTATACTACCTCTCTATCCTTGGACTCTGTTTTAAACAGAGTTGTTTTTTTTTCTTTTTGGGTCCCACCCAGCTATGCTCAGAGGTTGCTCCTGGCTCTGCACTCAGAAACTACTCCTGGCAGTGCTGGGGGACCATATGGGATTCTGAGGATGGAACCTGGGTTGGCCATGCAGGTAGGGCAAGGCAAATGCCCTACCTGCTGTACTATTGCTCCGGCCCCTAAACAGAGTTCTTTTAAATTTATTTTTTTAATATAGTTCACTATAAGAGGCAAGGCATTTGTCTCACCTGTTTCCAACATGAGTTTAATCCGTCATTCCTGAGGATCCACTGCGTCTGCTCAGAGTGATTTTTCAGTGCAGAGCCAGGAGTAAACACCTGATCACCACTGGGTATGGCCCCCAAACAAAGAAACAAACAAATCAATTCATTATACCAATCACTCCATTCTCTTCTGCTTATAGTTCTATTAGAGAAATCTTATTTTCCCCACTCGTATGGGTGCTTCCTTTTCACTCATACTGCTTTAAGGAATCTGTGTCTCTCTTTGGATTTTTCTAACTTGATCATATTGGTTCTTGGTATTGATTTGTTTGAATACACTTTGGCTCTCTGGGTTTCCTGGCTCAGTGTGCCTTTATCTCCTTATCATATAGGGGAAATTTTCACATGACATTTTTTTAACCCTATTTTCCCCCCTTTCCTCTTTTCATTCCTGGGATGCTTATATTCTGAGGTTGTTCCTCATTGTCAGCAATGTCTCTTTTATTCTATTTATTTTTCTTATTATTTTTATGACCTCTTCTTTATTGATGAAGTGTATACCATACCTTTGAGTTGTGTATCACATACACCACTAATTTTCAGCTTCATCCATTCTTCTGCTGAGAATTGTTTTAGCTCTGTTATTTTCTTGAATCAGTTCTCTGATCTTTTTCCATCACTCTCTTTTCAAGTTAATTAAATTTGTGTTCAATTGCTTCTTTCAGATCATTAAACATCTCTAGACTTGTCCAAATGTTTTCTTTAGACACTTTTAAAAGAGGATTTTCCTGGACTTTTCTCACCATCAGTTGATGCAGCCAAATTCCTCTGCTATTTTCCATTGTTCTTGGTGCTTCTTTGGGGTGTGGGACTCTGGCTATTCACTGCTCCAGGATTTGTCTCTTGCACCAATTAATTTCCCTCCTCATCAGGAAGGGTAAGGGTCAGATTGAAAAAGCCAATGGTTAACATATGGCCTAGATTCTCCTTTCTGTAGAAGTGCTCTTACCCACAACTTATCATTGCTTAGAAATTTAGACAAGGCGGGGGCCTCACTCCAGTTTTCTCTTCAGTCTGGGTAGGTATTGTTGAAGGTGGAGGGGCCTGTCAGAAGTTCCTTGCAGGGACCAATTGCCAGGAGCTAGCTCTGGGACTTTCCTGGACTTGGCACAGGGAAAACTATCTCTTGGTGGCTCTTTGTGGTAAGGTTAGTGGTGGTGGCAACCAGAACTTTATATTATTCTGAGAAGTATCTGATTAAAATCTAGTTCTCAAAGCGAAAATATATTTATAACTTATAAGGTAAATTTATAAACTATAGTTTTATTATAGCCAAATGTCAACTATTGAATGGTACCAACTAAGAGGTATTCAGGATTTCAGAGTTCCCTGTCTTATATTTTTAATATAGGAGATTCTGGACCATCATCATAAACTCAGAGAGTTGTTCAAATTTATGTTGTCCTAAAAACAAGGTAGTTTCTTTATGGTCTTCATTCTTATCATTGAAATTCTGAGATCTTCTTTCAGTCCATTCTCCTCATAAGTCCCTGCTGTTATGGCCACACAAATTTTGTTGAATTTATGTGGTTGAATCCAATTTTTTTTTCATAAAGCTTCTAACAGGTGAGAGAATTCTAGTCATCCTCCTATCACTTGCCTGCCCCTTAATTATTTTTTGTCATCTGTTGTTCTAACCCTTGGAAATAACATAAAGCTTCATTTACTAGAATATAATCTTTGATAATATAAAACTTGGGTCTACCAATCTAGTACCTGTCTTACTTCACTTGGTAGAGCTGGTAGAGATATTTCTCTTTTTTTTTTAAACAAACTTTATTTATTTATTTATTTATTTATTTGCCTATTGCTTTTTTGGGTCACACCCAGCAATGCTCAGGGGTTTCTCCTGGCTTTGCACTCAGGAATTACTCCTGGCAATGCTTGGAGGACCATATGGAATGCCAGGGTTTGAACCCAGCTTGGCCGTGTGCAAGGCAAACATCCTACCCGCTGTGCTATCGCTCCAGCCCTGGTAGAGTTATTTCTAGTGCTCAAATTCTCCCAGGTTTTTCTTATCTCAGTATAATCACCACATTTGAATGGTGACTGTAGATGATTAGAGCCCGGGAAAAGAACAATGAAGAATGTTGCTTAATAGAATTCATCATTGTTAATATGCTTTATACTGAATTCAGAATATTCTTCTCTCAGCACACATATCCCAAGATAAGATGATCTTTTAATTTTCTTGGTCATTTCAAATAATGCACTTACAGAAATTATTATCTACATAATGAAAATCCTGAGTTTAGGTCTGACTATCTTTTTGGCCTTAATATTTAATATTATGGCAGAATTTGAAAATTCCGGAGACATAATGAATCTTTAAGAATAATCAACTCTCTGGGGGCTGGAGCGATAGCACAGCGGGTAGGATGTTTACCTTGCATGTGGCCGACCCAGGTTCGATTCCAGTGTCCCATACAGTCCCCTGAGCACTGCCGGAAGTAATTCCTGAGTGCAGAGAGTGCAGAGCCAGGAGTAACTCCTGTGCATCGCCGGGTGTGACCCAAAAATCAAAAACAAAACAACAACAAAAAAAGAATAATCAACTCTCTTTGTTAAAAACTATTTTAGGAAATACATCTCTCTGGTTCCTTTTGGAAATCAACTTTTTTTTCCTGCTACCTCATGACCACATTTTTATTATTTAAAGTACAAAATAATTTTAAAAGACCCTTTAAAAATTTTTGGGCCACACCCAGCTATGCTTAGGGCTTATTGCTGGTTCTGTACTCAGGGACCACTCTTGTTGGTATGTGTGTATCATATGTCGTATTGGGGATTGAATCCAAGTCAGCTGTGTACAAGACAAATGCTTACCCACTGCACTATCTCTCTGGCCCCTTAAAGGCCCTTTTTTTTTTAAAGGATCAGATCCAGGGTGAACAAAACATAAGGCAAAATGGAATAGCCATCTAGAAAACAATTAAAAATTTCCCCAAGCCAGTTCAATGTCCAGGAAACATTTCAAGACTTCAATGATTGTGATTTCAAAATAATAGCTACTACCAGATATGTGAAGGTTTGTTTGCAACAAAAGACTTAAAGCAAATAAAATAACTGAAAGTTGTACTCATGGCTAGAGGTTGTTGTGAATAACTTGTGTTTATCAACTAATTTAATCACAAAATCCTTGTAAGTAAAGAGTTAATACTTTATCCTGCGATGTGAAGAAACTGAGAGAAAGAGGTAAAATAATATTCTCAGAGACAAACATTTATTCGTTAGAGCTGAGTCAAATGTGAACACTCCTACTTCAGAATTCTGGCATTAAAAACCACCATATTATACTTCCTTTCTTGTATTCAGCTAAAGGAAAACAGTATTCATTTAAGATGATGAAATTATCTATGAGAATGGTGAGATGTTAAGTTTTGAATGATTTAAAATTTTACAAAAATATTCTTTATAGCTTTGATGATGTACATCTGTGTCTAAATTTTCAATGAGTTCATCTTACACTACTGTCTACATCAGTTTAAACCAACCAACATAGCCTATGTTAGTTAGATTGGCAAGTTCATCATTTCTGATCTCTTTTCCAACACCTCAATGCTTTGGCTTCCTTTCTTTAAAAATGTGCCACCAAAATCTACTAGTTCTTTTTTTTCCTAAAAATTGAGTTTAAAGGTATACTTCAAATATGGAATCTATTTTGTATTATAGTGGATATAGACCTTGGTGTCAATATTAAAGATCCTGAGAACTGGGTAGAAAAATTGTCTGGGCTCTGGATGTGAAGCCATCAGTAGGGTAAATGTGACAAAGCACTATAAAACTCATCATAATAACTGACTTTTCTGTCTGGTACTTCTGACAGTGCTCATGGGATGATTCATATATATTTGGTGCTGGGGATTGAACCAAGGTTGGCAGTGTGCAAGGCAGGCACCTTACCCTTACCCGCATTCTAACTCCCTTGCCACACAATATGATTTTTGTTAAGTTTCATTGATAAATATGGTTTCATTAAGTATAAAAATTAGGGGCTGGAGCGATAGCACAGCGGGTAGAGTGTTTGCATTGCACAAAGCTGACCCGTGTTTGATTCCCAGCATCTTATATATCCCCCGAGTACCGCCAGGAGTGATTCCTGAGTGCATGAGCAGGAGTAACCCCTGTGGCTTGCTGGCTGGGACCCAAAAGTTTAAAAAAAGGAGAGAGAGAGAGAGAGAGAGAGAGAGAGAGAGAGAGAGAGATTAAGATTTGAAATCCCCCTGAAATATATTAACTTCCAAACTAACAAGGTAGAATATAGAGACTTAGATAGGTTTTCCTATCTCCTCAAAGTTTCCCTTCCCTTTTCTAAAAGTCCAAATAATTAATTGATATAATCTTTGCCCATGTTTCATTAAAACAGTGCAAGAGTGAGCTGAGAAAATAACTCATCAGTAAAGGGTCTTGAACTTTTCTCATAATCGCATTGCTTCCTTTGCAATGCCACGCGTAGCCCTGGTTGCCTTCAGCATTGTTGGGCCTTAGCAGTGCTGCATCTCTGTATCTGAGCATGGAGCTGTATTAGTCAGAATGACTGTCAGTATCCCAAACACTATATTGGAGACTGTCAAAAATGAAAATGAAAAATAGGATATTTTTCATTTAAGCAAGATTAAAGAAACAAATTACCCTAAAGCTGTTTACATATGTATAGTGAATCATTTTGGAACTTAATGTTTGTAAAGAAAGTAAAATCTATAATATATTCTTATTTAGTTAAAAAAATTTAACTCTGCAGATATAAAAATATAGATTTGTACAAAAATGAGTTTTCTTAAGCTAATTATTTTGAGTGTAAACATTATAAATAACAGGCAGTATTGCACTTTAAATTGAATTATTTTATTTTAAATATTCACAGTACAGAAATTCATTAGACTTGAATAGCACATAATTATTCATACATCCAAGGAATAATTCCAGTGGCAAATCAGTGAAATAATTATACTGACTACAGAAAATATGGTTGAAGAAAATTATTTCTTCTTATACATATAGGCTCAAACATTTATACATTTATTTCTGCCTTGGAATATTAACAGATAGTGTATGTCACTATTGTTTAACAAAATTACAGATACCACACTGTACAGTAATCACACTGTATATTTATAAGCCCAGAAAGACATTAATGGGCAGGAATTTATATTGTGATAATATTTTTAAGAAAAAGACATTTCAAATGGCATCTCTAGTTTACTTTTTGGAAAACTCTAGTTCTCCAAATAAATGAATGTAAAAATTTCCAATGGCAGTTTGCCTTTCATGGCTTATTAAAATATTCTCTTAGCTGCCCAAACAAGTTATGCTATTTACATATTGAATGAATTGAATGAGACAATGTGGTAGCAAACTAAGATCAAACTAAGAGAATGTTTCTTGTTGTATGTTATTCATAAACAACATTTTTGTTGATGAAGTTGATCTCTGTGTTGCTAGGACTGGTTGGCTATTCATTGTCTGGATTCATAATTTCCTCCTGGATGCAGAAAGACTCAGTCGCATGCTTTACACTTGGAATGGTAGCTAGAGACGGCTTTTCTAACCATTATATTAAATGTACTGAAGCTATTAAAATGGAACTTAAATGAAACAAAAAATCTGTAAATAAACAATTTTATAAATAAATCTTCATGGTTTTAATAGCATAGCAGTAAAATTGTTTTTCAATATTGCAAATATTTATTGGTGTTTTTTAAAACACTAATGCTATGATCTAGCCTTATTATATTTTAAAGACTAATGTTACAGGGGCATGATTGTTATCTACACATATTTTCTGTTTAGACTAAAGCCCTTTCAAAAGTACAGGTGTATTTTCTTTAAGAAGAACATACATACATAAATATAAATAAAACATTACTGAATGGAGTGATTTCTGTTCCCATAAATGATTGCAAATTATTAGTAGATAAATACTTGCTTTCTGCAACCATATTTTATGTTTTCTATATATAATATATATTTTTCATAATTACCCAGATCACTAACAAACACACTGATTTACTTTTGTTCCCGTCTACTAATTACATTGCGGGTTCACACTGTCTGTGTTTTCTCAATTATTATCTAATTAATTTTTGTCCAAACTTGGTCTCAAGTGTTATTTCCCCCTTACTCCCAGGCAGTAGTTGATTTAGATTTAGGCAGTGTGAAAATAGACATTCCATTTTTGTAGGAGGAGCTGCCAAAATGTTATGTTTTCAGTATGGAATGGATCAAGATGATACTTTAACATCAACATGCTTTGTAATAGTAAGATACTATAGAGTAAATTATATTGTTTACCTTATTCGTTGAACTTTATTACCAATAATAAATTCCAATAGGAAATTTGGGGACAAAAATAGACCATAGTATACTGCGAGGTTAGAAAAAAGAGAAATAAGCAAAAGTGCATTGTCTCTGGGCTCATTAGCACTAATTAAAACATTTTTACTCTTCTAAATTTAAAAAGGACTCTTGAAAGTATATGAATCATGCACATTCATTTAGAAAAAGCTTAATTTTTATTTGGCACTATAAATACCCCCAAAGTTGCATGATTCACCAATGGCATGCACTTTTTCACCTAGTTTAATACACAACCTTAATATCTTTATATAATTTCTAACATTTATTTCAAACATGGACTGACTAGTAAAATAAAAGTTTAAAGGAAGGTTGATGTTTGATATAAAATAATCATGTTTTTTCAAGTGTGGAAAAATACTCTACAAAAAATAAGTAGAAAAGTGATTTCTGAACAATGTATGATATTTTTCTATAAAATTTCAGATGATTAGTGTGCTTACAACAACCATACATGTCTGTATTACTATAGTACAATGCTGAAAGTTAATAACATTAAACAACTATTAGCACAATGCAATTAAGTTCTTATCAGAAATAACATGAACCTAAAAACTGTACATTTGGCATTTAAGTTTCAGAGAGTTTTTAAGAGTGAGCTTAAATATGACAATACATAAGTCCAAAATTCACATTACATTAATAAAAATACGATTACCACCCAAATAGTATATATGTATGTATAGGTATGTGTATACACACATATGTATATTTGTGTGTATATATATACATATATAATTTATATATATGTATACACACATATATTGCTGACCCTAAAAATTAAAAAATTGGCACAATCTGTTTGAGCAAGATGGTTTTGATCTTCTTTACTTGAGTCAAAATCATTTTGTTCAGTTACACTTTAATTACACAAAAGGATAGAGGTATGAATGGGTTTGTGTATGTGTTCTTGAGGAAGTATCACGCATGTAGAGGTTGCACTGCTTTTTACAGAATTCCAGAGTGGCTTTCTTCTTTAGCAAGCATTTATAGAATTCCGAAGGGAATTTCCCCCTTCCACATATACCTTTAACTGCTACCTCCCTTCTCTTATGCTCCCCAGAAGAGTGCCATGGCAGAATGGAAGGAAGAAAAGGAGGACAATTCTAAAAGATATGGAAGTGCATGCTCTGAGCCTGGCTAATTGAAACAGAAAGTCCCATGAACAATTATGCTAGTCCTGTGATTCTAGTGTAAAGTCCAACAACACCAGGTTGACAGATGAGAAACCTGCACCCCAGAGGTGTTTGTGACATAATGCAGTGTGCATGCAAAAGCTTTTTTGTTACTCTTTGCCATTTTTCTCCTTTCTAAAGCTTTATGGATTTGAAGGAACATTTTGATTTTATTTAACTCTTCAATTTCATCCTTGAAAAACTTGTTACACACATTTTGATTGAATTCTGAAGAAACCATGTTATTCAATACTGTTGACAAATCTTAATAATTCACTAAAATAATTTAACTAGCTCATTGAATTGCCTCTGCCAAACATTACTGCTTACTGACTGACGTGTTTTACATGACTTGTTATCTGAAAAAGTTTTTTTATGTTATTTAAATATAACTCCTACCTATAGCAAAACTTAAAATGCAGAAAAAAATAAAAGACCGGAAAATCAGATAATAAATAATTTTTTGGAATGTTACCACCACACTCTAAAGAATTACATTTCTGAGGGCAAAAGATTTTATTACCTGCACAACTTTTTTAAATATTTTAATGCCACACCAGTCTATTAATCTTCCAAGTCAAGAAATCTCAATTATTTGAATGTAGGTCATCTACAAGCTGAAAACATTTGTTTTCTTTAATTTCTAAATAAATTTTCTGTCACAGTATGTTTGTACTTTCATTTGAATTGTTGTTTAAAAAGAATGTATTCAATACTCAGAATAAGTCATCTGTTAACTAAAAAATGGACTGCTCACAGTTTTACACAGCGAACAAGACAGTTTGGATTAGCTCATGGGATCTCAAAGAAGAGAACCAGTATGTAAACGACTTGATATCATTACAATCTCTGGAGGCAAAATCCTACCGAAGAGAGTTAGCACTTGAATCTAGCAACCTTGTCTTGGACAAAAGTGTCATCCTCAGGATCCTTTCATCCAGGGGATTAAAGTTATCTACTTGAGACTAACCTGAGATTTAAGATTCGTTGTTGCAATTCGGGCACATATTTCTTCAGTACTGGATACTGCCAGGTTATTAATTTAGTTTAGGCTGCTTTTCTGTCTCTTATACCCTCATAAATCAAAATGGAGTGTAATCCTATGTAGTTACTACAGTTGGACTACTTCCTATAGAAATCTTTATTTTTCAGATAGATTTTATTTATTTATTTTTTATTTGGGAAATAACTTTTGTGCTAGCTCTTACTGAAAACATTTTACCTATATAGCTAGTTGAACAATTTATTTACCAAAGAACTTAGGAAAATTCTTCAGAATAAGCATGTTTTTTATGATTTATCTGAAAAAAAAACAAGCATTTCTAATATTCTTTAAAGTGGTAGGATTAGAAACTGCATAATAATAATATTTTTAATATAATCTTTTCATACTAAAAATAAATTTTGCCTTGTCTGCTTTTATTTGTCTTACCATAGCATAACTTAGAAATTGTACATGCAGATATATGTGATTATTCATGTTAAAAATCTGCTATAAAGTTAATACTTACAGTCACTTTAATGACAGTCTGGCTAAGAATTTTTTAAAAAATTTTAGCATCACTAAAGAAATATATTCATTTACTGAATTTATAGGCTAATATTTAAAAGTGCATATCCTAATATTTTAAAGTTACTATTAGTATTAATTTAACTTAGGGAAAATAGTAACTTGATTATCTTTTCTAATTTATATCATTAACCCTGGATAAGCTAGAGTCATGGATCAACTGAAGAAGTGGATTTAGTCAAGTAGTTGAATATTTTCAAGTAGTTGAATATTTCTAGACCTCTTTGTTTTCAAGAAATGATATCTGAGAATAATTTTGTTACTTTTTCCTGTGATTTGAACTATACCAGTTAATTTGCTGATTGCTCATAACAGTGGAGGAAAGTTAAGCTTCCCTGGATTCTAAATATTTTAGGAAATGACGTTTTGTGCTTTATATGGCAAATAATTCCCAGGAACTACCACTGTCAGTTTCCCCCAGTCTTTGCATCCTTAGTAATCACCAAGGATTTGGGTTTATACTTCTATGCAATATTTTTCTTTTCACTCAGAGACTTTTTTTGGCATGTTTAAATTTGCAATAGTATTTTTACTGAAAATTTTCAGAATGCTATTATTAAAATTGTGCAAATTTTCATATCATTCCAAATGCTTTTTACAATAGTAAATTATATTTATTTAATATATTATCTGGTCACTTAAATACCACTTCATTTTGTCCTCACAAAAAAAGACATAAGGCTGTAACACCTGTGATTCCCATTGCAAAATCTGAGACTAAGAGACATTTAATAACTCGCATATAGTGATCAGCGGCAGAACTGACATTCAATATTAAAGATGTGGTCATTGAAAATTCATGTGACACAACTCATTGTTACATCTCAACTTTAAGCATTTGCATTTATCAAATAAGAATATAGACTCAGAAAAGGGTTATTTTTCTGAGTTAACAGGATTTATTAGAAGATAACAGAAGGTTTAGATTTTATAGATGCAAAGAATCCTAATAATCATATAATTCAATATTTCACATTCAAGATGCAGTCATGCAGTTTGAACCTAAAAAGAGGATAAGAAATATTTTTCATGGAATACATATTCTTTTCTTTTTTTAATAATTTCTGCAGGTTGAGAATTGTTTGCTGTGTTTTGTGTAGACTGGCAACTTCTAGAGGAGGCATTATTACCTATGGAGACTTTTTAACTGTTTGCCTCTATTATTTTTTAAAACAGGACCTGTTTTTGGAAGAAGTCTTTGAGCAACCAGATTTTTAAATCTCAAGAGATTCTGATATGCATCCAGGCTCAACAAATATTACCCATGAGCCACTCAAAGCAAGAAAGAAGTTCTAGAGGTGATAAATAACTTGATCCTAATTAAGAAATTAGTTAACCAGTGTTATACCAGTTTTAGACTCATGCACAAAATAGCTAAGTACAGAGAATGCCTTACAGCAGGGAAATATGTCATAAACGTATTCTGGACTTTAAAAGAATCTTCTAGGCAGACTAAAGAAAAATGGAAACTTGTATCAATTGAGTGCATTTAGTTTCCATTTAATAGGGTAGCTAAGATACAGATCTTATATCTTACAACACTACATGAGAAGATTATATTTAGACACAGATTTTAGATCAGAGAATGAGAATTTGTGTGTATCAAATTACTTCTTGTGTATCTGAGCCAGAGGTATCAAAGACTTATTTGTGTTATAGAACTGCTGATTTAGGATAATTTAAAATATATGGAACCAGTTTTACAGTAAGAACACTTCCAGAAGGTGACCAAATATTGAAGAAATTTTAAAATTCCCCCCCAAAATATTTTCAAAGCAAATTAAATGCACAAGTATTTATTAATGCTTATTTAAAAATACTCAAATTATCTAGTTGTATTAGGAATGCTTTAATTTTTCAGTTAGAAATCAGGAATACTCTAATTTTCTCCTATATTGTATAGTTATCATTAGATGGGGACTAGGTATGTGTCTAATTGAAAATTTTTGCTTTGATAGCAAAACATTAGATTATTATAATTAAGGTAAATGTTATACACAATTCAAATTATTTTTAAATGCTGTACAATATTGATTGAACACCACTGGTGTTGGATGGAGTTTGCATGTTCAATGAATTCTCCATGCAATAAATACTTCAGTCTATAGAATGTGAATTAATTGAATAAACAGGATGTGTGTTTGTGAAGAATTACAAAGAAGAGTTAAAGGAAAAACTTAATTGAGGATTTTCTGTGCTCCAAACACTGATTTATATTCTTTTCACATCTTATTTTAAAAACAGTTCATGTTTTTCCACTCATTAAATAAACAGGAAATTTCTTGGGAATATTTATGATAATATTTTATATAATATCTTTAGCATATTTTGATGTCACTGGACTTTAAGATAATTGTAATTTTATTTGCAAGTACGTTTGATCTTAGATGAAAGAGAAAAATGGCTAGAAGGATCCTTGCAGACAGCAAATTCCAGAGAGGCTTTCTCTCAAAATTACAGTTTGTTAAGCCAGTAACCCAACCTGGTACTATTTATATTTCTGACTTAGTACATTACCTCTCTTTTGTTTTTTTGCTAACTACTTTATATAATCCTTATGACTAGGAGTGCATTCAATATGAATTACTGAGAGGGAAAACACTTCGATAGTAGTGGAACTTACTCATTTGCAAAATGCTACAAACTCTCTAGGTGAGAGACATTCAGGAAAAAAGTGCATTAATTGACTGATGTTTATAGTTCAAAAGAGTGTAGTTTGTGGGGAAAGAAATAGCATTTCTCTTCATGCATTGTTTGCTAGTAAATAGGTGCCATTCACAGTGCTTGAATTTTATATTCTTTTTAAATTCTTGGCTCTTTCTTATTAAAGACATTGGCATGTTAATACTTGGATAGAATATTAGCATGTTACAAAAATCACTTTTAATCTTTCTTGCAATATTCTTTCAAAGGTTTTAGGCTATGATGAATCTAAAAGCACATAAAACTACCTTTATTTTGCACCCAGGCAGCAAATGAAAGAATAAAATAAATGTAAAACATCATTGTCAACTTGAAGCAATAACCTAGCACTTCTCTTTTGGTAAAACATATCTCACCTGACTTCTAAAACTGTTTTCTTTTTATTATTCATGAAATCGTATCTATTAAAATCACTCTTCTACATGATAGTGTGCTTATGTTTTAGGTTCTGAAGTTCATGATATTTTGCAATTTGATTATGATGATTTGTTAAAGAGTTGTTCAGGGGATAAATGTGAGAGGTCAAAGGAATGAAGGACATGCTTTGCAAACATACTCGCAGATCTGATCCCCAGTGCCACATGGTCACATGGTCTCCTGAGTAACATGTCCGCCCTGAGCAATGCCAGGTGTGGCCCAGGAGAGAGTATGAGAGAGAGAGAGAGAGAGAGAGGAGAGAAAGATAGAGGAGAGATAAAGAGAGAGGGAGATAAGGAAAGAGAGAGGAGAGAGGAAAGAGAGGATATGAGAAGAGAAAGAAACAAGAGAGAGAACTAAAATACATGGTTGAATACAATATTTTAATGTTAGAACCTAAGTCTTACTTGAAATATTGCTTTATAAAAAACTTGGTCTAGACAATGACTTAAAACTTATGGAAACTAGTTTGAAAGTGCATGCAAAATAGTATCAATAGTATAGTTTTCTACCTTTCTGTATTTAACATCTAATTGGTGGCAAGGATTTACTTTTGTTTTGTTTTGTTTGTTTGTTTATTTGTTTTTTAGTACTCAGAGATCATTTCTGGTGGTTTTCTGGAACATATGGAGTACTGGGGAAATCTGGATTTACCAGCTAGTACTTCGAGTCAGGCACTTACAAAACAAGTGCCTTATTCTCTGTACTAATAGCTCTTTAGCTCAGAGGAAAGGATTTAAAGACCCAATAATTTCTAAATATTCCCTTACTTTACATTTCATTTGTTCTTAGTTTTCTAAGCCCTTTTAACACAAATTATTTACAGTATTGTAGAATTATAAGAATTTACATAGTAGATAAGAAACTTTAAAACAGATAATTGGTTACCTACTAGACTTGTAAAAAATTTTCTACTTAAAAAAATTTCTACTTTACTGCATCAAACTTACATGTCATAAACGATGACTATCACTTTTTTAGTGCAGTATTTGCTGAATATAAAAAATTCAGTATATACTCATAATAATGATGTTTATAAAATTAACATTTATATACTGTTACTAGAATAGTCCTGTACCTACAACAATTACATTTAAATATCCAGACATTAAGATACTACCAATTTTTGCTACCTTGAAATAAAACTTTATAATGGCTTATTGTCTCTTAATATCTATGATTCATCCTAGACATACTTATTCTCATTTATAATCAACAGCAAGACAATTTTTGTAGAATTAACATCTTTTACCATGTGATATTCTTAAAACAAATTAGTCTCCCAGATTTACAACTCTCCATGTTGAGAGCTGATTTCACTTTATTACAGTGAAAACCTATTTCTATATCTAAAGCATAACTCTAAAATATTTAAGCCTGAGGGATTGCTAACAAAATCAAGATTCTGTTTACTGTGTAACTTTTCTAAAGCTAAAGTGCTTCCACATAGAATATACTGTTCAGTAAGCCCCAATACCAATAAGACATAAATAGATTTATAAATTTTGGCTCTTTCTAGGTAAGATGAAAATAGAATGAAAATTAATGCAGGTTTAGAAAACATGTTTCACTTAAATTCTAAACTTAGCTATGTCATTAGAAATGTGTGTCTGTGTGCGTGCACACACGCACATGCACTGAAACAAAATTATTGACTAAATATTATTTCTGCAACTAGTTAATTTAAAAGTAGGTTGAAGAGATCGATTTCTAAAGACTGCTATAATTTTTGCAGCCCTTAAACTACAGATTAATGAGCCTTGAATTGAAGGACTCAGTTGACTCATTTTTGCACTCCAATTTATAAGTATTCATTCTTCTGGTACTTGGTAATGGGTTTTCAATATATTGATGCACTAATTGGTGACTTTGTATTATTTCTTTGACTTGGCCCATATTACTAGATGTACTATGTTAAACATCTAAAAGAGAGTGCAGAGTTGTAATTGGAAATATGGGTGATGACCTCAGGTTTTAGAAGTTCTTCGACATTACCAGAACCTTCCATAGAAGAGCAGGTTGGCAAGACTCTGAATACTTCTCTACTTTTAAAGAATATAGTTATTTTATAAACTTGCACGCTATACATCTTCCTTCGGTTTTCTACACTTTACAGAGAAAGGATTCTATATACTTAAATCTATCATTGAATTAAGTTGATTATTTTTAGCATGATAAATTATACGTCTATGGAAATCTTTTCTATCTAGGAGGGAATTCACACAGATATACTATTTCCTGGCCAGAGTGATAGCACAGCAGGTAGGGCATTTGCCTTGCACGTGGCTGACCTGGTCGGCCCAGGTTCGATTCCTGTGCTCCTCTTGGAGGGCCTGGCAAGCTACCGAGAATATTTCGCCCTCATGGCAAAGCCTGGCAAGCTCCCCGTGCAGTATTTGATATGCCAAACACAGTAATAACAAGTCTCACAATGGAGACATTACTGGGCCCGCTCGAGCAAATCGATGAACAATGGGAGGACAGTGCTAAAGTGCTATATTATTTCCTGATGCAATGTGATTAGATTAGATACTAAAAGGGGGAATCTATTTTGGGCTAAATCAGAAAACAAAGTTTGCATTTCAAATTTGGAACATTTGCTCTATTTTCATTAAATTTGTGGTGATTTGTATCAACTCCACTGGAGTTATGTAGTAAATAAATATTGACTCCAATCGCAGGATTTTTGTATCACTACACTTAATTATAAGATCCTTTAAGGCAGTGATAGTACCTTGCCTATCTTTATGTCTGGTTTGGACATTGCCTAATACAGGATCTAGTTCAACCTGGGTAAAGAAACAAACTTCAGGATCAAGCATGCAATGTGGTGATCTTCCTCTGCTCAGATACTTCCAGTGACTCATATAATGTTTATTCCCTCACCTGGTGGTCTGAATTTTTGCACATATTTCCTTCTTTTTGAATTTAAGTTCACCTCACTATAACTTCTATTTATTGGAATGAACTGTTTGTGTGGATTCTACTGGTGTGAAAATTTAAGAAGAAAACAACTGGAATCACCAGTTGATCCAAATAAATGTCATCAAGTATCCTGTTTTTATGGTTTATGACAAAAATTAAATAAAATTATTAAGGATTCTCTGAGGTGATGCTTTCCTTGAAGAATGTCCAACATCCCACCTATTCTTACTTACTGATCTACACTTGTATCCAGATCTTAATCTTAAGTAAAATGCTGTATAGCAGTAAGTTCAGGGATAAATTATCCTTAAACTTAGTGTGATAGTAAGTAGATTTTGGTTTTGCAAGGTCCCAAAAGCCATGGCCACATGAATTACTAAATTGCATAATTACTAAAATGGAATTTTTATAAAACAGCCTATTGTTATTTTCTGTGGGCTAAAATTGTCACTTAATTGAAACAAACAAAAATATCCCCAGAAATCCATTGTATTTCATTTATCACTCAACAAATAAGCATTAAGACCTTACACTCTATTAACTTGTTTGTTTCCTATGCATGCTTCCTATAATTTTCCATTTTATTATGTTTAACATCTTATATTTAATGCCTTGATGACAAATTTACCTAGGCTCTTGAAATGATAGAACAAGGCCTATTTATTTTCTCATAAGGTAAAGTTAGATTTTTATAAATATGGGACTTCAGGAAAAAAATTCAATTTATATGTAATTGAAGTTGGACATTAATGTACCATTTATAATGGACATATTTCTATATATACTTTTGTTTTGATATTTCAGAAAATCGTTAGTTTTATTAAATAATATTGATATGACAAAAAGGGAGCTGTATTAAATGTTCTTAAATGTTATTAGGATTGCTTCCCACTTACTGCAAATTACAGCAAATTGGGTATTTAAATACTTGAAAAACATAGTTTTAGATTAGGAGAACAAGTCCCTGCAAGTCATCTAAATAAAATCACTGGGAAGTTTAATAACATCCTGAGTAAAACGGTTTTGCTTTACTTCTATCTTATTCACTACATGAATACTTCTGTCTTCACAAAAGTAATAAGCAGGTAAAAACAGATCAAATATACACAGTTGTACAGTTTGTTCAACTAAGAAGTCAAAGAGGTTAGAATTCAAATACATACACTTTTCCTTTGTTACATTATGTAAACAGAGCCAGCGATTGTAATGTTTAGTGAAAATATTTTATATTTTAAGATATACATCATTGTTTCTTCTTAATAGATAGACCAGTTGATCAATGTGGGAACAACAGATAGATCACAAATTTACATTATGAACAACTATAAAAAATGTGAAATAACAATTTTTTACAAATGACTTTAAAGAATAAATACATAATTAGGTATATACAGGATAATTTAAAATCAAAAGAGTGATTGCTAATGATGAGCTCTTAAAAAGTCTCCATCAAAATATACATGTTACCCGAGAGAGTGATTAAAAATAAATTGTGGCAGAAAAGCATACTGTCTCTCTTTTCATCCTCAAAATTTGGATTATATCTCTTCAAAATAATTTGCCAAGAGTGCAAATGATGTCAAATCTTAATTCCAAAACCATTTTTCTAAATTACCCACAGATTTATATTCTTGGTGCCTTTTTACATGATCACAAGCCAAGCATGCATGTGATTCCCAAAATCGTGGAAGAGATACTGTGAAATCTTTCCTCCAATTGAAGTAACTAAGATACAATTTATTGTCTTTGTCAACTTCCTTCAGATAATTTGCTAGCTCACTGGGAGAGTTATAATCTTCCACATGAATGAATGAATCTGCTGGAATATAATTCTCATAATTTTCCCTAGATGGCCCCAGAACAACAGGTACAGAGCCAGCCCGAAAAGCATTGTAGAGCTTTTCTGTGATGTAATCTTTGTGGATTGAGTTTTCAAAAGAAAGATAAAATTTGCAAGTAGATATGGTAGGAATTAAATTTTTATTATTCACATACTCTCCAAATGCTTGCCCATAGGTATGAATTTCAATACTTTTGCTTAGCTCATTGTAATATTTGACCCTGGCATGCTCAGGGTTCCAGTTACTTACAACCCAGCAGACTAATTTCTCTTTGCTTGGCACTTCAAACACAAAAGGGTTTGTGTTCACCATCAAGAAGCCATAAGGCACTTGGATATCTGAATCACGACGATAAGTCAGAGTCAGGTTGAACAGGTGCTCAATGCCACTCTTTTGAGGTGTGTGCGTTGGTGATTCCAAATTCATCCAAATCCACTTCTGGAAGGGTGGTCTAGCCTGCTGAGGTAAATTAGTGAGATCCCAGCTGATGTCTCGGTGATGGATAAGAACTGCATGAGCTCTATTGTATAGGGAACGGTCTGTAGTGAGATGACATCCTTGGATGTTGAACATTGCTTGGCAAGATGTAAGATCAAAAGTTTGTCCAAATGGCCACAACCAAATCAAAATAACAGTTTCATTAAAATAATAAGTTTTGGTGGAGAATAATTTTTTTAGTTTCAGCATTGAGCTGGCTGACTCCATGGGACTGAAGATCCAGCTGTTGGTGGGCTTGATATAAATGAGCAGACATGCCATGAAGCAGCCCAGGATAATGCAGACGATTAAAAATGGGCGGAGAATTCCTTTGGATGCTGATGTCATAATTTTTTCTGTGAAGTAGAGAAAGAGGAGTAGATAGATGTAGGGATAAAGAATTAATCGTAAAATATGATTTGAGATAAATAGGTTGTTGTTCTAACTTTATCATCTCCTTAATTATCAAACAACCCTAATCATGGAGGCCTTTAATTGCCTCCTCTTCAGAGATGTTCAAACTGAGGGCCAGTGATATAACCAACACTTGTAATTCTTGATTTCTGTGATCTTCTCTAGATAAATAAACATCAATACTTAAATGAGTTATACTTGTAATCTCGGGATTTTCTGCTTTAATTTTCCTGGTTTCTACCTTTTACTCTAAAATTAAAAAAATATATTAATGAGGTAACTGTAGAGTAATACCTTTTAACATGAACACTTACTGGTACTTTTTAGTGTCAAACATCAATCTGAACACATTAATATATACAGAAAGACATAGATAAAAGTATGTTTGTCTCTATTTTTCTATATGAACATATTTTACCTCTCTATTTTACTATTTTATTAATGAACTGAAGTCATAAATAGTTAAGAAACTTGTTCAGGGCCACATAGCTGGCAAGTAAAAGACACTTTCAAGTGAAGATTATCTAGCACAAGAGTCAGAGCTGATTACATTTAAGATGGACTGATTTCTTAGGTTTCAGCCCGAGAATCCAATCATACTGTTGATACAATAGTATAAATTCCATGAGAGGTTTTTCTTCTTGAATATCATTTCCTCATTATCCGACTGGAATGGATATTTAATGAATACTGTATATGATACATGAATGGATTGATAGAAGTACTAATTAAGAGCATGGTAAAAAGCTTGCTAACTAGATATTATAAAATGAACCAAATATGAATAAGTGAACATATTCAATGACTTTGAATATGCTTTTAACATTAAGTGTCTATAGAATAACAGCCTTTACTATTTGATAAAAACTGAAAATTTGGTACAAGTATCATTTTATTAAGATTTCAAATGCATATAATTCAATTTGCCATTATGAGATGGCCTTCATTCATAATTTAAGGATATTCTAGTCAATGTTAAATAATGAAAATACTTTGGGAGACAAGGTTTTGAATTGTTAATCTTAAAGTAGTTCAGGGATTAAGGAGAGAAATGTGAAACCAAGGAGAGAATAGGATGCTTCTTCATGGAGTATTAATTTGGGGGGTGTGGATGTGTGTGTCTAATTTTAAATAGAAAGAAATAAGAATGCTGTATAAAACATAAATCAATTATTAGTTTTAAACTAAGAACACGAGTGTGGGATTGTAATTTGCCTAAACTCTTGGGGCTTTTGTTTTAGATTGCAGCTACCCTGTATGTCTATTTACCTCTCAGTCTGATGGTAGCAAGGATGCGAGGATAAAAAAAATATTTCTTTATGTCATTAAGAATCTAGGGTCAATTAACTTTCAATCACTGTCTTGCTTTTCTGTTTTTAGTATGGATACACAATCAAACCACTGATGATGCTTTTTTTTAAAAATCTTGGATAAAAAGTTAAAAATATAGAGACTATTTGAACAGGAACTAATTTGGATACACTTGAAGATCTTCAGAATAACTTCAACCAAATCCAAAAACCAGTAACCAGTAATATTGACAAACTGACAGTAGAAAATGAAAAACAATTTATAAAAGGAGAATATTTCTACTGCAGTCATATTGCAACTGCTTCCCAGTGAAATAAAACATACTTTTAAAGTGTTTTCTATGCTGCCTGGACAATAGAAAGCACTGTATTTGCTATACTGTTATATTATTCCTTTAACATAGTAAAACATCAGAACTCTCAGTATAGATGAATCTCTTTTGGAATAATAAGTTACTCTTAATTTCTATCTATACAGGTAGAATATTTGTTTACATATTTGCTTACATTTCTAAACACACACATATGCAGAATCTCCTATCAATTTAAGACATGTCTATTATTAATACTACCTGTATAGACTTTATATATGATAATTTCTAATGAAAATAAGCAGAATATTTCAATATCTATGAAATAAGCCCTTTTATAAAAGACTCCAAGCATGATATAGAAAAAGGTTTTGCAGCAGATATTTCTTGCTTTAAATGTTTGGCAATCACTTCCCTTCCCCTTCTCATGATAATAGTACTCTGGTTTCCCAGTGGGTATCACCTCCCCTCCCCTCTTGCACTATTAGTATCACAGGGGATGATATCACCCCATTTTCAAACCAATGTTGAACAGAGGAGCAAGATAATTCAAACTCCCTAGGAGTTAGTAACTTGAGTGGAAAGTCTAAGAGGGAAAATATTGAAGCTCATTAATCATGGCGGGGTTCCTTGAGATGATAATTAATGCAAAATCTGCTACATGGGGCCAACAAGCTACTCATATCCACTTTCCTGGATTTAGTTCTTTAGATAATTCCATGTACCTTTTATATTTTGCTTACATTAACTATATTTTTTTTACTGTTTAACAAAACAAAGACAAACACACACACACACACACACACACACACACACACACACACAATACCAAACCTTAACCAAAGAAGAAGAAAAGAGGATTATCTCCCTTCTACTGTTTCTACTTTTTCAAGATAAGAAGTACATAACCAGAATTTTCAGAATATATTCTTAAATTTCTAGATTAAAAAAAAAACTATAATAACCAAACACACTAGGTGTTGACCTGAAAAGAAAGCAGAAGGGCTGTTAGCCTTTTATGCATTTGACTTTAGCACTGCACATGAACACCACCAGAAGTTACACCTGAGCAAAGAGCTAGGAATAACACCTAAACACCATCAGGTGAAGGCCAATCCCCAACAGTCAATAAGCAGATTATATCATTCAACTAAAAAATACAAAATACTATTAACTAACTCTATTGCTTTTCCCAACAAATAAACAAATCTCACTGCATTTTAATTGATAAACTCTACCCAGATTTTAGGTATTTAGAGGCAGATAGTGTTTAATTGAACTATGAGTAATCTTTTTATATAGGCTCAGAGGACAATTTGTTCCCATATGGCCACTGTAGTATCTAATGTTATTAGTATGCTTTCTGCAAAATATTTTGAATACTACACTGCAAGTTTGAAATTTAGATTGCACTGTAGACTGTCTTCCCATTGTTCATCGATTTGCTTGAGCGGGCAACAGTAACGTCTCACAACAAATTGTGAGACGTGTTACTGTTTTTGGCATATTGAATACTCCACAAGGAGCTTGCCAGGCTCTGCCGAATGGGCTGGATATTCTTGGCAGCTTGTTGGGCTCTCCGAGAGAGGTGGAGGAATCAAACCCGGGTCAGCCACAGGCAAGGTAAATGCGCTACCCTCTGTTCTATTGCTCCAGCCACCCCTCCCAAATTTAGATTAGTCTTATAAATTTAGAAATTAGATTAGTCATTATAAATTTATAAATTTAGGTTAGTCATTGAGCTGGAGCAATAGCACAGCAGGTAGGGCATTTGCTTTGCACACAGACAACATGGGTGAACAGAGTTCGATTCCTCTGCCCCTCTCGGAGAGCCTGGCAGGTACCGAGAGTATCTCACCCACACAGCAAAGCCTGGCAAGCTACCCGTGACATATTTTATATGCCAATCACAGTAACAAATCTTATAATGTTACTGGCCTGTTCAAGCAAATCGATGTACAATGGGAGGACAGTGACAGTGACAGATTAGTCATTATAAATATATCTTTTTTTTTTTTTTTGCTTTTTGGGTCACACCTGGTGTGATGCACAGGGGTTCCTTCTGGCTCTTCACCCAGGAATTACTCCTGACGGTGCTCTGGGAACAATATGGGATACTGGGAATTGAATCCCAATCAGCCGTGTGCAAGGCAAACGCTCTACCCGCTGTGCTATTGCTCCAGCCCCTATAAATGTATTTTGATGTTATTTTAGCAGGTTTGTTTTTAACTCTGATTTCTATGTTGTCTTTTTATAAAACTAAAACAAAAGTGAAAAGCTTTATATATATTCTATATTCTGTCACTGTCACTGTTCTCCCATTGTTCATTGATTTGCTCGAGCGGGCACCAGTAACATCTCACAACAAGTTGTAAGACTTGTTGTTACGTTTTTTGGCATATTGAATATGTAATGGGTAGCTTGCCAGGCTTTGCCATGCGAGCAATATTCTCTCTCTCTTTCTGTCGGTAGCTTGCCGGGCTCTCCAAGAGGGGCAGAGGAATCAAATTCGGGTCGGCCAGATTGGCTGCATGCAAGGCAAATCCCCTATATTGTGTTCTATTGCTCCAGCCCTATACCAAATTATATTCTGCTTCAAATTTTTGTGAAAGTTGATGTATTTATTACTTTATTTTCAAATATTTCTCTAAAACACATATACCACTAAATACTTCTCATGGACTTTCCAGTTTGAGTTCCCACCGCTCTCTCTGTTAGATCTGGAGCCAAGTTCCTCCTGCCTGAGGGAAAAATGTCATTTGCTTCTTGGCAAGTAGATCTTGGTTTATCTGTGGAATGTCATCCAATTCAAAATTTCCTCAAAGGTCTTTGTATATAATTTCTACTATTTTCACATATAAATCTTTGTTTTATTCTCTTTAAACACTATAGAAATTGTCACTGAAAAATGTCACTTTTTGTCATCAATGCTACACTCTGGCTAAAGGCTCTCCCATTGATCGTCGATTTGCTCGAGCAGGCCCAGTAACGTCTCCATTGGAGACTTTGTTGTTACTGTGTCTGGCATATCGAATACTCTCGGTAGCTTGCCGGGCTCTCCGAGAGGGGCGGAGGAATCGAACTCGGGTCGCCCATGTTGGCCGCTTGTAAGGTGAACGCCCTACCGCTGTGCTATCGCTCCAGCCACTCTGGCATTTACTAATAATTTCTGAAGTGTTCTTAAGTGTTCTTACTTGTAGACAACACAGAGAATGATTTTTTAAAATTTTTTCAGCTCTTATTTATGTCTCAGATATGTGTTTTCTTGTGTACACAAACTGCCAATTTGCATATTTGTTTTCTTTATTTTATTTTTCCTTTTCAGTGAACCATGATAACTTTTATTGAACAAAATTTACTTAGAAATATGTGAGGGGAAAGAGAATACATGTCAAGAGAGAATTTGGGCTTCTCCAGAGTGAAAAACTCAGGAGAAAAGAGATTACACATTCAAGAGAGAACATGGGTTTGAGAGACCAAGCCAGCTCCTATTTTTCTTACATGGCAAGATTCTTTATTTTGGACAGTTTCTATATGATTTTTTTTTGCTGTCATTATTCACTTTTGAAGACAACCATTACCACTTCAGCCTTGGCTAGAGTCATCAGGTCTGACATTGAGCCCAAGTGTAACCTGGTCCATGTACCTACCACCTGCATGTAGGGAATACAGGGCAAGGCAGGAGTATGCATTTGTACACTCTCCCATGTCTTGATTCCTGACTTTTCCAAATGCCAACCATCTTTCATCGTTTGCTGCCAGTACCAGCGTTTTCTATGATTAATGTCAGATTTTAGTCCATAGTGGCCAACCAATTAAGGTCATGGAAATCTATAAAAAAAAAAGTTCATTTAGGCTGAGATATTGCTAACATCCCTTCAAGATTTTGAAGATGATATTTCCTACCTACCAGTTGGTAAAATAGAGCTGTGAAGCCAGAATATTCTCCTTGATATTTCCCTATGATTCAAATCAATACTTAACCTAGCCATAAAATTCAGCCAATTCTGTGCCTCTTAACTACTACTTAGATTATTTAATTTGTCTAAATTTCTCAAGGTCAAACATGTATCTTCCATGAATGGACTACTGACATTTATTTAATGGTCCATCTGCTACTCACTTTGAATTCTTTCAATGTATAATAATTTGTAGACTAATACTTCTTCAAGTTTGGTTCCCAGCTCAGCAACATCAATCTAGAATTACTTGGACTGTTATAAAAATGCAAATCAGTCAACACAGGTATTAGGAACTCTGGGTGAGATCCAGTAATCCATTTTAAAAATATCTCTAGTGGTTCCGATTTAAAGTTTGATAGCTACTGCTATAAAATAATATTTCCAAACTGAAGATCACAGTGACCAGTTTTGTTAAGGTCCTCCAATTAATTCCAACTGAATTTAATATAAATGTAGAAGTATCAATGTGACTTATATAGCTATGGATAATGGGAAGCTGCCTCAGTTTATCATTTGCTCTCAGCGTATGTCAGCTTTTCTCCTGCATTCACTGCACTATTATTTTGTTCATTTAACAGATGATATGTGTTATTTTCAATGTATCATTAAGGCAAGTGTGAAATATGTTTTATATGAAACATATTTCATATGAAATATATTCTTCAACAATTCATTTTCACAGATGACAAAAGTGGCATGCATCTGTTTGTCTCACCTCACATACTGAAGACTTACTATTGACTTGAATCCAAAATAAGATACTGTAAAATACATATGTTAAGAGGGCTGGAGGGATAGGAGAGGCACTTGTCTTCCACACAGCTGACTCCACTCAGTTCAGTCCCCAGCACTGCATGTGGTACTCTGAACACTGCCAGGAGTGATCCCTGAACACAGAGGTAACTGAGGCCCAGGACCTTCTACCCCCAAATACATGCTTTGAATTAAGGATGAAATTTACAATGACAAAAATGTTATGAGTTACAAAAAAATTGTACCTTATGACCAATATATTTACCAATTCACCTGCCTTATTTTGAAAACCATTGACAAGGAATAGCTGATCCAAAGTACTACAGTATAGATGGCATGTTGCCTGCTAAGAATGTGCAGAGTAGTGGATCAGAGTAGAAAAGCACCTGACTTTGTTTTAATTGTGTCTTTAGAACAATTCAAGAACTCTAAATGTTATTGGTACAGTAGCAATTGCTAACCTAGATCTCTCTGATAGTGAGTTTTGCTGGTAGTCATGCTTTCTTTCCCAGGAATCCTTTATGAGATTCATGAAATCAGCTGACAAATTAACTAACCTCTAAAAACCAGGATGTAGATCCTTGTGAAAACCTTGACAGGCAAGATATCCTGTGACCGTGGAGCACAGTGATACCATTGAGAATGTCAAGGATAAGATGTAAGACAAGAAGTGAACCTCCAAACTAGCAGTGACTGACATTTACCAGGAAACAGCTAGGAGATGGATGTACCATGTCAAACAACAAATACAGAAGTAATCCACTCTGCACTTGGTCTTGTGCCCAAGGAGAGGTAAGTAATCACCCACTTTATTCTATGCTTTTAACAAATTTCATTACAGATTTTCTCAGTAAAGTTATTTTTAAAAGTAAATAAATGAATATAAAAAAGATAATCAATTAATAAAAATTTTCATTTTATATCTCATAGTTATATACTATTAGTTAACATTTTATATTACGATAACATTAATGTACATGACTCTATATGTTTTGGTGTAAGAATTTTTTTTTACCTCTTTAAAGTGTTTGTTGGCCATCATAATTACTACTTAATAACTTACCACTAGATTGCACTGGATCCTCTCTCATGATTAAATCTTTTTACAATTTATATTTTAAATGAATTACAAGTACTTAACTTAGGCCTGCCTTAAACAGTTCTCCTCTAGTAATTTTATATTTAAATTCCCTTGGATTTCATCAAATTACTATAAAATTATGTTATTAATGACCATCTATTAAATAATAACCCAATCTCTATTCATTTTATTTTTATTAAAAAATTATTAGTGAAACACCATGAGGTACAGTGTAGACTTACAAATTTTTGTGCTTGGGTTTCAGTTATGCAATGATCAAGTACCCATCCCTCTACCAGTGCCTATTCTCCACAACCAATGATCCCAGAATCCCCCACACCCCCCCAACCTCCCATTCCACCCCGCTATGTGGCAGGGCATTTCCTTTTGTTCTCTCTCTCCTTTTGGGTGCTGTGGTTTGCAAAAGAGACACTGTGTGGCAATTATGTCCTGTCTATAGTCTACTTTCAGCATGCATCTCCCATCCTGGGAGGTCCTCCCAATGCCCTTTATTTAGTGCTCCCTTCTCCATCTGAGCTGCCTTTTCCCCTAGCATGTGAGGCTGGCCTCCAAGCCATGGAATAAACAACCTGGTACTCATCTCAATATTCTTGGGTGTTACTCTCTTATTTTGTTACTTTATCACCACAGATGAATACAATCTTTCTATATCTGTCCCTCTCTTTCTGACTAATTTTGCTTAGCATGATACTTTCCGTGTACTACAACTTGTATGTAAATTTCATGACTTAATCTTTTCTAATAGCTACATAGTACTCCATTGTGTAGATGTACCAAAGTTCTTTAACCAGTCATCTATTGGGGCACTCAGGATTTTTCCAGAATCTGGCTATTGTAAAAAATGCTAAAATGAACAAACAAGTGCAGATGTCACTTCAGCTATACTTTTTTGCCTCTCTGGGATATATTCCCAGGAGTGGTATAGCTGGGTCAAATGGGAGCTCAATTTCTAATTTTTTGAGAATCATGCATACTGTTTTCCCAAATGCTGAACCAGTCAGCATTCCCACCAGCAGTGAAGGAGGATCCCTTTCTTGCCACATCAGCGGCATTACCACCAGCAGTGAAGGAGGGTCGTTTCTCGCCACATCCATGCCAATACTGGTTGTTTTTGTTCTTTTGGATGTGGGACAATCTCTGAGGTGTGAGATGATATCTCATTGTTGTTTTGATCTGCATGTCCCTGATGATTAATGAAGTAGAGCATTTTCTCATGTGCCTTTTTGACATTCGGATTTCTTCTTTGAAAAAGTTTCTGTTCATTTTGTCACCCCATTTTTTGATGGGGTTGGATGTTTTCTTCTTTTAGAGTTCAACCAGTACTTTGTATATCCTTGATATCAACCCCTTACTGGAAGTGTATTGGGCAAATATCCTTTCCCATTCTGTAGACTGTCTTTGTATTTTGGTCACTGTTTCTTTTTTTTTCTTTTTTGCTTTTTGGGTTACCCCTGACTCTGCACTCAGAAATTGCTCCTGGCACTGCTCAATGGACCACATGGGATGCTGGGAATTGAACTTGGGTTGGCTGAGTACAAGGCAAATGCCCTCTCCACTGTGTTATTGCTCCAGCCTGGTCACTGTTTCATTTCAGGTGCAGAAGCCTCTTGGTTTAAGATAGTCCCATTTGTCTATCTCTGTTTTCACTTGCTTGGCCAGTGGCGTGTCATATTTGAAGATACCATTAACTTCAATGTCATGGAGGGTTTTGCCAACCTTGTCTTCAATGCACCTTATCGACTGTGGTCTTATGTTGAGGTCTTTAATCCATTTTGATCTTACTTTTGTACATGGTGATAGGCAGAGATCTGTGCCCCTTTTTTTGCATGTAGCTGTCCAGTTTGGCTAGCACAATTTGCTAAAGAGACTTTTCTTGCTTCACTTCACATTTCTTGCTCCCTTATCAAAGATTAGATGGTCATATATTTGGGGGGAATTGTCAGTATTCAACCCTATTCCTTTGGTCTGCAGCTCTGCCTTTATTCCAGTACCATGCTGTTTTAATTTTTACTGCTTTGTAGTAGAGTTTGAGGTTAGGGATGTTGATTCCTCTCATTTTCTTTTTCCCAAGAATTGCTTTAGATATTCGTGAGGCTTATTGTTCCATATAAATTTCAGCAGTGTTTGCTCCATTTCTTTTAAGAATTTCATGGGTATCATTAAAGGGATTGCATTGAATTCGTACAATGCTTGGGAAAGTTTTGCCATTTTGACAATGCTAATTTTTCCGATTCATAAGCAGGGGATATCTTTCCATTTCCTCGTGTCCTCTTTTATTTCCTGAAGTAGCGTTTTGTAGTTTTCTTTGTACAGGTCTTTCACTTCCTTAGTTAAGCTGATTCCTAGGTACTTGATTTTCTAGGGCACAATTGTGAACAGGATTGTTTTTTTCATGTCACCTTCTTCTCTCTCACTATTTGTGTATAGGTAAGCCATGGATTTTTTGGTATTTATTTTGTAACATGGAATTTTAAAAGTCTATTGTTTCTAGGAGTTTCTTGGTAGAGGTTTTAGGGTTCTCTAAGTATAGTATCATATCATCTGCGAATAGTGAGAGATTGATTTCTTCCTTTCCTACCTGGATGCCCTTAATATCTTTTTCTTGCCTAATCGCTATTGCAAGTACTTTCAGTACTATATTGAACAGCAGTGGAGAGAGTGGGCATCCTTGTCTCGTCCCTGATCTTAAGGGGAAGGCTCTCAGTTTTTCCCTATTGAAGATGATGCTTGCTGTAGGCTTGTGGTAGATGGCTTTAACTATATTGAGGAAAGTCCCTTCTATGCCCATTTTTGGCTAGGGTTTCCATCATAAACAGGTGTTGGATCTTGTCAAATGCTTTCTCTGCATCTACTGATATGATTGTATGTTTTTATTTTTTCTTTTGTTGATATGATGGATATGTTGATTGATTTCTGAATGTTCAACCATCCTTGCATCCCTGAATCCCACTTGGTCATGGTGTATGATCTATTTGATGAGTTGTTTAATTCTATTTGCTAGTATTTTGTTGAGAATCTTCGCATTCGTGTTCATCAGGGATATCGGCCTGTAGTTTTGTTTTCTTGTGGTGTCTTTGTTTCCTTTTGATATTAGAGAGTTATGGGCTTCATAGAAACTGTTTGGGAGACTTTCTGTTTCTTCAATTTCCTGGAAAAGCTTGAGAACTGGCAATAGCTCCTCTTTAAATGTTTGGAAAAATCCGTTAGTGAATTCATCTGGATCTGGGCTTTTGTTTTTGGCAAGATTTCTCATTACAGTTTCAATTTCCTTGATGTTAATAGGTCTATTCAGGTACTCCTCTAGATCTTCTTGATTCAGCCTTGGAAGATTATAGGAATCCAGGAATTTATCCATTTCTTCTAGGTTCTCTTATTTCCTGGCATATAGACTTTCAAAGTAGTCTCTGATGATCTTTTGAACTTTTTTGGTTTCTGTTGTGATATCCCCTTCTCATTTCTGATTCAGTTTATTAGGGTTCTCTCTCTCTTTGTTTGTGAGTGTTGATAGTGGCTTATCTATCTTATTTATTTTTTCTCGAAGAACCAGTTCTTGGTTTTATAGATCTTTTGGATTTTTTTTGTTTCCATGTCACTGATTTCTAATTAAGTTTTATAAGCTCTTTCCTTTTGCTTGATTTGGGCTCCTTTCATTGATCCTTTTCTAAGATCTTGAGCTGTGAAGTCAAGTTGTTTATGTGGGCCCTTTCTTCCTTCCTGAGAAATGCTTGCAGAGCTATAAATTTTCCCCTTAACACGGCTTTAGCTGCATCCCGTAGGTTCTGGTAACTCGTGTCTTCATTCCCATTTGTTTCCAGGTATCTTTTGATTTTGTCCTTGACTTCCTTCCTGACCCCCTCATTGTTCAACATTGAGTTTTTTAATTTCCAGGTGTTTGATTTAGTCTTTGTGTCTGTATGATTCACTTCTATCTTCAGTGCATCGTGGTCTGAAAAGATTGTTGATACTATTTCTATCTTCCTGATTCTATTGAGTTATGTTTTGTGGCCTAGCACATGGTCTATTTTGGAAAATGGTTCATGTGCAATGGAGAAGATTGCGTATTCTTTCTTTTTGGGTGTAAAGCCCCGATTAGGTCTATAAGCCCTCTTGTATTTCTTCCTTCAAAGCCAATGTTTCCTTGCTGAGTTTTGTTTTTCTTGATTCATCCAGAGGTGATAAGGCAATTTTTAAGTTTCTGGCTACTATTGTGTTGGTAGCAATATCCCCCTTAAAATCTGTTAGCAGTTGTTTTAAATATTTAGCTGTTCCCTCATTAGGTTTGTGTACATTTAAGAGTGTGATTTCTTCCTGTTGTATGTATCCCTCAATGAATAGAAAATGGCCTTTGCTGTCTCTTCTAATCTTTTTCAACCTGAAATTTATGTTATTGGATACTAGTATGACCACCCCAGCTCTTTTGAGGGAGCTGTTTGCTTGCAGGATTTTTTTCGATCCTTTCACTTTGATTCTGTGTTTGCTCTGGCTGTTCAGATGAGTTTCATGTAGGGAGCAGAATGTTGGGTTCTGTCTCTGAATCCATTTTGCCACTCTGTGTCTCTTAATTGGTGAATTTAGACCGTTGACATTGAGAGAGATTATTGTTATGGTATTTTGTGTCATCTTTTGTTAAGGGTCTCTTGTGCTTGTAGGGTTTTTCTTGTCTTATATTAGCCCCTTTAGCCCTTCTTTTAGGTTTGGTTTTGAGTTTATGAAGTTCCTGAGCTGCTGTTTATCTAGAAAATAGTGTACCATTCTTTCGAGTTTGAGTGTGAGTATAGCTGGATAGAGTATTCTTGGTAAAGCATTCATTTCAGTGAGTTTTTTCACTATATTCCACCATTGCCTTTGGGGGTGGAGGTTTTCCTCTGATAGGTCTGCTGTTAACCTAACGGTTTCTCCGTTGTATGTGATTTCCTTTTTTGACCTTGCTGCTTGCAGTATTATGTCTCTATTCGCGGCATCCATCATTCTAAATATGATATGTCTTGGAGTGCTTTTGTTAGGGTCTCTTTTAGCTGGATGCTTCGGGCTTCTTGAATTTGAATGGCTGCATTGTCCAGCTCTGGGAATTTTTCAGCAATGATTTAACTATGGCTTTTTCACTGGGATTATTTCTCTGACCTTCTGGTAGTCCAATGATTCTAATGTGTTCCTCTTGGGATCATCTCCTAGGAGTCTGATTTGCTCTGGAGCTATTTTGAGGTCTCTTGTCATTGTTTGTTGTTGCCTGTTCACTTTGCACAGCTGATCTTCCAGCTCACTGATTCTGTCTTTAGCTGTGGCCATTCTACTTTTGAGGACACAGAGTGAGTTTTTTTTTTTTTTATTTCATCTACGGAATCTTCTATTCGTGACATTTCTGTGCATAACTTTCCAATTTCTACTCTCATTTCTTCCTGGATTTTTTCTCGATTATCTGATCCATTGTTTCTTTCATGTTCTCCTTCAATTTATTGGATATCTATCTGACTGTTTTGTTGAGTTCATTGAACATCTTCATTACTTCATATCTGAATTCTTTCTCAGAGAGGTCCCTTAGGTAAGTAGCACTTACTGAGGCTTCTGAACCCTTTTCATCATCCTCCCCACATGGTGGGGATTTGCATTGTTTCTTCATGTCGGTGTGGAGGTATGGAAACTGAGATGTTACACTAGATTTCTTGGTATGACCAATCTACCCATGGCCCCGTGAGCATCCACCTACCCAAAATCAGGCCATGCCCACTTCTACAGAAGCCACACCCACTTCTGAAGAGTCCATGCCCCCTACGGGTACTTGGTGTGTGCTGTGGGTATAACCTGGGAGAGGAAGAAGACTGGCACAGCGTTGGGGAAGAACAGCAAGAGGCTCAGGGATAGTGAGCGTCTCAGGGTCCTAGAGGACACCTGGGGCGCGTACGCGGAGAAAGCCTCTCTATGCATTTTATGAGCAAGAATTTTTCTTCAAGGTAACCTTTAGTTATTTCAGAAAGTACTCTGCAAATATGTACCTAATACTATATGACAAAAATAGTTCATTCTTCCATATTATTTGTCTATCACTCTCACTCTAGAAAAGTCAGAGCTACAAGGTTCACATTGATGTTGAAAAAATGGTTGCTTCAAACTTTCTCATTGACTTTAGCAACTTTGGGTGTGTCAAAAGTCTTATAACTGTCTTTATTTCTCATCTATCTGCTAACAATTGAGGACTAACCTTCATTTACTTAACATAGGAACTAATCTATGGAAAATAAACTGTCTTGTCTTGCTTCCCTTTCCCCCTCAACTTTCCTTCAATATAAAACTCTTGCTCCTCACCAAATAAAGGGTGTTTGGAGGATCCTCCCAGTATGGGAGATGCATGCTGAAAATAGACTATAGACCGAACATGATTGCCACTCAATTCCTCTTTTGCAGACAACAACACCCAAAAGGAGAGAGAGAACAAAAGGGAATGCCCTGCCACAGATGCAGTGGGGGATGGAGGGGATGAGGTTGGAGGGATACTTGGATCCATGGTGATGGAAAATGGGCACTGGTGGAGGGATGGGTATTTGATCATTGTATAATTGAAACCCATTCCTTCTATCTCTTCACTCCCATTCCTTCCCATTCCAGTCGTCGCATGATGTTCTCGAGGGTGGCACTGAAGAGTTTCCATTTCACCGAAACTCTTCAGTGCCACCCTCGAGAACATCATGCGACGACTGGAATGGGAAGGAATGGGAGTGAAGATAGATGGTCGGCAACTACACCACCTCCGCTTTGCTGATGACATTGTTTTAATAACACCAAACATCAGCCAAGCGGCACAAATGCTGGCCGACTTTGACCGTGAGTGTGGAAAGGTAGGACTACAGCTGAATCTCACGAAGACAATGTTTATGAGAAACAGCCTTGTTCCTGATGCCCCATTCGCTCTCAATGGAACGACCATCTCCGAATGCAACAGCTATGTGTACCTAGGTCGAGAGGTCAACATGACAAATGATCTGGCACCCGAGCTGCGCAGGAGGAAGAGAGCGGCTTGGAACACCTTCAAGAACGTCGAAGAAATAGGTAAGAGGACGAAGAACCTCTGGCTCCGGGCACATCTCTTTGATTCCACTGTTCTTCCTGCATTAACATATGCCTCAGAGACCTGGGCCCTACGCAAACAGGATGAGAATGCTATTCAGGTCTCCCAAAGAAGAATAGAAAGAGCTATGCTTGGAATATCACATTTCACTCAAATGAGAGAACGAATCCGGAGTTCTGACATCCGTCGACGATCAAGGATCAGGCACGCTGTCTCATATGCCAAGGTGTCGAAAATCAGATGGGCTGGTCACGTAATGAGATTTAAAGACGACCGCTGGACTAGAGCTGTTACCGACTGGATTCCACAGGATGTCAAAAGACCGCGTGGCCGCCCACCTACCAGATGGTCAGACTTCTTCGTCAAGATAATGAACGATCGGTTTGAGGCCCTTCATGTTCCCGGAGCGAACAGATGCCATTGGGCTACATTAGCACGCGACAGGGACAAATGGAGACGTTACTGGCGCCCGCTCGAGCAAATCGACAACTAACGGGAAGTTAAGTGATTTTTAAGTGATAATTGAAACCCAAGCACAAAAATTTGTAAGTCTACAACTGTACCTCATGGTGTTTCACTAATAAAAATTAAAAAAACCCTCTTGCTTTTTAAGTTATAAAAAGTAAGTGAAAGCAAAAATCACCATTCTGCATATGATTTTAACAGGTACCGAAAGGAAGGTGTATGAATAAAAAGGCAACACCTTCTGATAGAAAGAAATATTGTATTAAAAGAGCATTGCTATGACAACAGTTTCTGATTTAGAGTAAATTTTGTTGCTTATATATATATTTTTGTTTTTGTTTTTGTGCACCACAACCAACAGTGCTCAGGGCTTACTCTTGTCTCTGCACTCAGTGATCACTCCTGGTGGGACCCTGGTGACCATATAAAATTCCAGGGCAGCTATGGACCCCAGCAAGTGCCCTACCCACAATACTATTTCTCCAGGTAATATTGAACCTGGATCAACTCTATGCAGAGCAATTGCCCTACCCCTGTGTTATCTCTCCATCGATCATCTTTTGAACCCATGTATGTCTAATTAGTACCAGAATCACTGGGATCAAATAAAAACATCTCTATAGTTATGTTCTTGAACTTCAAGTTAAACTACACTAGCAGAATGTCAGTTAAGAACTGAAACAGAATGTATGAGAAACAAAGAAATCAACAACCTTAAAATAAATATGGTAAAAATGTGGCTAAATAAGAAAGAAACATACCTAATCAACTTGCAACTGAGCTGTCTGAAATTCAGTTCATTGATTTATATATTTAACAGATGATGATAATGGTTAAAAAAGTGAAAGGTATAATTTGAAGTAAAATATTTAAGATGAATAAAAATTTAATTTTAAGGCATAATTACTCTAGTCCTTAAAGGGGACGTCTTATGTTCTATCCAGGTAATTTAATTGGCTTCACTGGCTTCTTTCTCTATAGGATGGATGAAGTTTCTTCAAGGGTGATCCAATCTTCTGATGTAATTCATTATAAATAATCTTTTAGATAATTTACCAGTGATTTATTACTCATATGAAAGCACCATATTTGGTGAATCTCACAGAGAAAGTAAAGGTCAGGAAATGAGAATACAATACAAGTACATAACTCTGTGTTTCCTACTGTCCCAACAGAGCAGACAAGAACACAGGATTCCCATCGAAGGCTAATCCTTTTAATAACTCTGTATCTAAATGAATAAAGTTTTATTTCTTTATTCTGATTGTTTCTGAATTAAATGAGAACTTATTTTGTACTTTAGTGTTTTATTAAAACCCTTTTTAAAAGTCCTAGTAACTTTGTGAATTTAGTTTTGGTTTCTTATTTCAAAAAATAGGGATTTATTGAAGAGAAGTATATATATGATTAAAAAGGCTTACATATATATACAATGATTTCTGCAATTAATATTTCTTTGCAAATTTTGATTTATGAATATTTTTTATGTCTTGGAATTTTTTCAATAACATTAGATAACGACAGCTGGTATCTTTGGCACATTTCCATTTGTAATTTGTAAGTCACTTATGGTCATTGTACATGCAATTTTCATGATAAGGAAATTGTTTTTTTATATGTCTTTAAATCAGTTATGGATTCTTTCTTTTATTTTATTATTAAATTAAATAATATTTCTTCTCTAAGAGTAATATATACTTTTTTCTTATTAATTCTTTGTTATATTAGACTAATGTAAATTTAATTTAAATATTTCTGTGAAAATTAGTGCTGATATTTCTTTGGGCATTTTTATATACACACTAAGAAGTGATCATGCATATTTTGGAATAAGATCCCTTTAATTAATTTTGATAATTAGAAATTAATTATCTATAAAAAGAGCAAGATGCAATAATAATCATTAATTTCTAATAATTATAAACACAAAGTAATTTATCAACTATTGTTAATATCAAATAAACCTATTAAGAAATTCTCATAGCATAATGAATATATTTAGTAAAATTCCTTGAGTATTTGAACATAGTTGATTGATAACTCTTTTTATTTATTTGTTAAATGTGTATATTATTTTTCTTTTGAATTACTTAGATCATTTTCATTATTCACCATTATGCTTAGCATCAAGAGTTTCTAATATGTTATCAACAAAGTGCATACATAGTTAAGAAAATCAGCAAGGGGGTTAAAGTGATAGCACAGCGGGTAGGGCATTTGCCTTGCACACAGCCAACCTAGTTTCGATTCCCAGCATCCCATAAGGTCCCCTGAGCACCACCAGGAGTTATTCCTGTTGCAGAGCCAGGAGTAATCTCTGTGTCGCGGTGTGACCCAAAAAGAAAAAAAAAAGTCAGCAAGAACAATAAATAATCTTCTCTAATTTTCTTCTTACATAAGTGTATCTGAGCCTAACTTTTAGAAAATTATCTTTAGAAGAATTGATACACTGCATTGCAAACCATGATGCCCCCCTAATATAGAGAGAGTAAGAAGGAAGGAACCTGCTACAGAAGCAGGGAGTGGTGGGATGTGGTGGGGGTGCAGGAGAGGTACTGAGGACATTGGTAGTAGAAATTGCACACTGCTGGAGGGATGGGTGTTGATCTTTGTATGATTGAAACTCAATCATGAAAGTTTTGTTAACTGTATCTCACAGTGATTCAATTAAAAAATAAATGGAAATAAAAGAATTGATACAATAATTTTACTGTAAGTTTTAAGTGCTTTTTTGTGAGGGGAAAAAGTCTTGATGAAAAGTCACATTACTCTGGAGTTTTCATTTAAGTGATAACAATGGTCACATTCACTTTGCAAGTATCAGTTGAACAAACTCAGACTTGCTTCTTACTGTAGGAATATGATAGGAAATAATTGTAAGAATTGTCCCTTTTTTATGAATGATATAGATTGGGTAGAGTTCATCAGAAGTGTAATGCTAAATCTGTTTAACCTGTAAATAGTGGAGGAAGCTGTATAGAAAGTTGAGTCATTTTGGTTGCTAACTTTGCTCCTGGGCCAGAGCAATAGCATAGCGGGTAGGGCGATTGTCTTGCACACAGCAGACCCAGGTTCGGTTCCTTCACGCCACTTGGAGAGCCCGGCAAACTACCGAGAGTATTCCGCTGCCCACATGGCAAAGCCTGGCAAGCACCCCTTGACATATTTGATATGCCAAAAATAGTAACAAGAAGTCTCACAATGAGATGTTACTGGTGTCCACTCAAGCAAATGTATGAACAATGGGAGGACAGTGCTACAGTGATACAATAATGCATCCTGTTGCAGATAGAATGTTTATATTCTTCTCAAATGTTTATATTCTTATATGAAGCCTCAATCCAACAGGTGTCTGGATTTGGAGATAGGAACTCTACAGGAGAAATTACATTGATTACATCATTCAGGGAACCTGAATGATAATATTTGCATCCTTGAGAGAGGCACAGAGAGAATGCATGCTTTTGCCAGCCCCCATAAACTCACAAAAAGAAGATCATGACAGCGTGGAATCTGAAGGTGGTCCTGTGAAACTCTGGGGAAAGCTCTTACCTGATACCAAACTTACAGACCTGGAACTCCCAATCTCCAGAATCGTGAAATGAATTTTTGTCGTTTAAATCACTCAGTCTGTGGTATTGTTAAATGTCAGACCTAACAGATTAGTACAGCTTTTTTATGAGGCCTTCTATATCTCCTCACCTATTATGCAAATACTTGTCACTTTATTGTAACCCTTAAAAATATTTCTTACATTAATTATATCAACACAAAGTCAAATTCTTTCTAAATGATTCTACCATTCAATTTTCTGTACACATATGTCAATGTAATTGATTAGCTCTAAGTGCAATGACATTTTTTTTCCCTTCTGAGTCTAGAAAGCTGAAAAATGAAACCTGAATTGCAATGCAAGCAGGTTGTCTTATTTGGTGCTTGAAGTGCCAGTAAGCCTCGTCTCAATAGCATCTAGTTTTCTTAGTAACTTCAAAAGTCTGAAGCAAAAGTGATAGTACAGCCAGTAGAGCACTTGCTTGTACATGGTCAGCCTGGCACCCCATATGGTTCCCTGACCACATGTAGAAGCGAAACTTGTTCATGAGCGCAGAGCAGAAGTAAGCCCTGACCACTAGGGCTTATGGCCCCCATAGAAAAACAAATTAATAAATATAAAAGTAATAGTCGACTGAGCTTGTCTAGGAGAGGGGTGGGGAGGCAGATGGGAGGGAATCTTGGGAAGTTGTTGGAGAGAAGAGGATACAGTACTGGGGGGAGTGGTGTTGGAACATTTTAAGTATATTAACTATAATATAAATCATAGTGCTTCAATACACTTTTAAAAAGTATGTCTAAATATTGAGTCAAAAGGAGTAACTGTCTGACAACATGTATGGATCTATGACTCAAATTTTTCACTTTTATACTATGTGAATAAGTACTAGATCTTATCCAAAAAATGTATAAAAGAAGATCACCTGGTTTCTAAATTATCTGAGGGCAAGAATTCATTGTACCCTTTCTAAGAAGTACATTGCTCTGAACACAGCATGCCTGGCTTCTTTTCCAGCATTTATCCCAAGCTCTTTGTGAAACTTTCAAGCAACATTTTAACGTTTTCGTGTCTCACTTATTCACTTAGAAAACATAAAACACATCAATCGGCTAGGTTTGTGGTGCAAACTGAATTGATACACATAAATTATTGCAGCAGTCCTTGGCGCATATTCAGTAAATATGAGCTGTGATACTTGGTCGGCATACACACATAAATAAAGATACGTAATTTTTTACAGCTAAATATGAAATTACCACATAGACCAGTAACAGTAATAATGGTATGAACTAAGAGACAGGGGTTTGAAGATTTTACTCGGGGCTATATATTCACTATACATTCACTTAACTACTGAGTAGTTGGTCACCTCTCACACACACATAAAAAAAAAAGTGGGATTTTTTTCATCATGACTGTGTCATTACTTGTCATTGGCCACAGTGCAAAAAAGACAATTTGCTTTATTTTAATTTGATTTTGTTCCATCTTTTAGCATAATTACTGAATAATTATTTTGTCATAAGCTGTATGCTCAATAGAGAAATCTGTCTCCATGAGATTAAGAAACTAATTTTCTCTGATGTGCTTTGCCTCTCTTTGACCTTCAATGTCTTAAAAATTATTTTTTAGTTTTGGGGAGTAAGTATTTTTGACTCATTTCAATTTTGCTAACTATTTTTGGTACCCTGAAATGCCTTTTTTTAAATAACAAAGTCACACACCAAATACTTTCATATAAAAATGGACATTAATAGGACAAAGCAGTCGTATAATGGATTGGGCAGTTATCTTGCACATGGCTGATCCAGACTTGATCCACAGAAACCCATATGCACCAGGAGTGATTTCTGAGCACAAAGCCATTAGTAAGTCTTGAGCACAGCTGGGTGTGACCGAACCCCTCAACCCCAAATGCCCATTAAATATATTATGTACCTACAATTATGTGATATGGTGTTATGTTGTAAATGGACATTTCAGTGGATTTATATAAACATCTATATAGTACTTGCCCCCCACCCCAATAATCATGTTACACTATTTTTGAATATGTATATAGTTTAAAATATTTTATCTTAATATTATGCTCTTTGTTCCCATAGCTACTATATATCTCTCTGACATTGCAAATTCATTATAAGGTCTTAATTGTATTGCCTTTGTCCATCATTTGTTTGAAACTAAGTTCCATGGTAGTATAAGCAACATTTATTTGACTTTTTACCCTATACAGCATAGTTTCTGGCTGGAGCGATAGCACGGCGACTAGTGCTTTTGCCTTGCTCGAGGCCAACCTGGTCAACCCGAGTTCAATTCCTCTGCCCCTCTCAGAGATACACTACTGAAAGTATCTCGCCCACACAGCAAAGCCTGTAAAGCTACCCATGATGTATTCAATATGCCAAACACAGTAACAACAAGTTTCACAATGTTACTGGGCCTACTCAAGCAAATCAATGAACAGTGGGAGGAGAGTGACAGTGACAGTGACAGCATAATTTCTTACACATCAAAGGCAAACGTATCTATGGTCTAAGTTGGTAAATTAGTAATAAAAGTTCAGGGAAACATTCTGAACATTCTAAACTTAAAAAAACAAACAAACATATTTTTCTCTTTTTTTTTTGGAGTGAACAGATCATCTGCAATATGGAACAACAGTACCTAAGGGTCTGATATCTGAAACCTCTTGGCTATTTAATTTCAATATTTCAAGAGAGTGACATTTCTGTCCTTGTATTATGAAATAAACCCAGATCTTGTTTTCACTGTAAGAGCCTGTCATTGCTAATAATAGATGATGATATGAAACAAGCACAGGCATAGTTCAAAAACCAAACCATATGTTGCAATAAGGAAGGAAACTGATGCTTTTTCACTGTACTAATTATATTAAATGATTAACTCACTGATAGGGCTAGAAGACATGTAGATATCCATTTGATCTGTATTCCAGTTAAGCAGTAAATTGAAATGAGTACTCAAGACTCATAAATAATTATTTCTAAAATTGATGGCATTATTCAAAGCTGTGTCAGATTCTCTTTAATTAATATTGTCAGTTGGTTGACAATGGAAATATTTGCAGGTCTTACATATAGAAAAGATGAACACATTTGTGAACATTTGTGTTTTTGGCAATATAAAATAGATGATAGGGGTTATGGTATTGCCAGCAGGTCAATCTGTACCTGTGAGGCAAGTGCAAGAGTAGCCTGATGGCACCTTCAGACTTTCAGATACCCCAAAATTGCTGCTGTGCATTTGGCCAGACCCCAAAAATTTGGGGCAAAATTTACCAAGAAAGTAAACGGCCAAAAGATAGGTACGTGGGACACACACCCACAAATCACCTCCGGCTCAGCTATATAATTGGAGGCATGCATGCCCTCTCTGGTTCCTGATAAAACAGCTTAAATGCCATGATCCCAGAGACTCAGAAACAAATCTCGAAACCCAACAGCTTTTGGCAGAAATGCATCTGGTCCCTGCAGTAAGTTACAGGTGCTGGGCCACCCCAGGTGGGAATAGGTTTCATTCCTTGGCCTGTTCCCCCTTTGTGGCTTGGTGGCTGCCATCCGCCACAGGCCTCTGGACAGTCAGATTTGGGCCCTCAGTTTTGAGACACCCAGTGCCTCACGGGATGGGGGTGGAGCCAGCCCTTTCTTCCCAGTCCCAACGAGAACCTGAGATGCTGCCCACAAATGGCCTCTGTGCCTTCTGATCAAGCTGCTTAACGGCCATGATCCCAGAGACTCTGAAAAAAATCTTGGAACCCAGTGGCTTTTGGCAGAAATGCATCCAGACCCGTAGTAAGTTACTGTTGCCAGGCCATTCCAGGGGGGAAAGGGTGCTGTCCCTCCACCTGCTCCCCTAGGCGGCTCGGTGGCAGCCATCCTCCAGAGGCCATTAGACAGTCAGGTTTGGGCCCTCAGTGATGAGACATATGGGGCCTCATGGGATGGGGGTGGAGCCAGCCCGTTCTTCCCCGTCCCAACAAGACCCCGAGTTGCCGCCCACTGACGACATTTCTGGCTCCCGATCAAGCTGCTTAATGGCCATGATCCAAGAGACTCAGGAACAAATCTTGGAACCCAGCATGTTTGGGCAGAAATCCCTCCAGATTTAATCTTACAATTTCGGCATTTTAAAATTGTGTGGCCACTACTGCAGCCACGCGGCATCATATGTTATTCATAACCAGCAATAGAAAAAAATTGTCTACTGTTGCCTTTTCAGCAGATCTGAGTGTTGGGGTAAAATCTCAAATAATAATGGTGAGTCTGGTGTCAAAATATTGAATGTAATCAAAGTAGAGAGAGAGAGTAATGTGGAAATTGTCTGCCCCACAGGTAGGGGGAGGGTTAGAGATGGGGGTATACTCTGGTTTTTGGTCGTGGAGAATGGGCACTGGTGAAGGTATGGGTGTTTTATTGTATGACCGAGACTTAAACCCAAAAGCTTTGTAACTGCTTTCATGGTGATTCAATAAATAAAACTATAAAAAAAATGAAAAAAAAAAGTAAGGTGGAGTTCATGCCCAATTCAATCAGTTAATCAGTGGCTGACTAAATAGCAGTACTCCTACATTAAAAAAATAGTTGAGAAACAATTTAGCGGGAATATATATTTGTGATTATCTAATACAAGAGTCTTATGACTGAGTTATGAAATATATAGCATTTATTACTAATAGAAACTTCATGTATTTTGACTTCTGGGTAAAGATTGTTTGGATAATGTAATTTCTCTTAATGAAATGGAAAATACTAAGGATTCAAAATGAAATATAGTCAGTCCAACACAACTCATCTGATGAATTGGAATAAAAAAAGCAATAACTGGAAAGTCATGCCAAAAGACAACTCTTGCTTATGTATTGAATCAACTGATATCTTGTCTTGGTCACTCCCCTTCACCTCCTCCTCTGTCACAACACTGCAGTGATATCATAGGTCCCTTTACCAGTTAAACTGAGGAACAATAGAGTGAAGCATTTTATAATTCTACACACACACACACACACACACACACACACACCGGACTGAAGTGACAGCACAGCAGGTAGGGTGTTTGCCTTGTACGCGACTGACATGGGTTTGATTTCTCCATCCCTCTTGGAGAGCCCGGCAAGCTACCAAGAGTATCCCGCCTGCATGGCAGAGCCTGGCTAGCTCCGCATGGCATATTAGATATGCCAAAACCAGTAACAACAAGTCTCACAATGGAGACGTTACTGGTGCCCACTAGAGCAAATCGATGAACAATGGGAGGACAGTGCTACAGTGCTATATACACACATATATACACACATACATTCGTATATATACATTTATATATAAATGTGTGTATATATATGTATGTGTATATATATATATATGTATCTCACTACCCATTTATGAATTTGTCTCTCTATACTTATGTGAAGTCCCAAACTAGAAATTGAGCTCCCATTTGAACCAGCTATACCACTTCTGTAAGTATAACTTGGGGCCCCAAACTGTGAGATGCACAGTTACAGAGCTGTTCATGGTTGAGTTTCAATCATAAAATGCTCCAACACCCGTCCCTTGACCAGTGTACATTTCCCGTCATCAATGTCCCCACTTTCCCTCACGCCAACCTCCTTCTCCCCAGCCTGTCTCTATGACAGGCACTTTCTCTTTCTCTTACTCTCTCTTTCTCCTTTTGGCCTTTAATCATTTGCAATACAGATACTGACAGATTATCATGTTTATTCCCTTACCTATTTTGACTTTTCCATATATTATGTAAAAGATGAGAATAATTTTAACTTTTCACATGCAAGATTGTTTTGGATATTGTAAGACAATGAATAAAAATGCTTTTAATCCAGAGACACATATTTATGAGTATAAGCTGTACTGCTATTATTTTTTAAATCCAAATGTGCCAATGTGAAGCCTAAAAGTTTATTTATTTGGAAAAGTGATCAGATCTAAAATTTGATGACTTGGAAACACAAATTATTTTTCCTCTTCACATAGTATATTTTCCTTTGTTTTTCAGGAAATGTGGTAAAATGAAGACCAGCAGTGAAGTCACAGACTGAGGTTTATGATTTACTCTCAAACATCAGTTGGGCCAGGATTAGCAGTTTCTGTGCCTTATATATTTCACCTAAAAACAATAACACAGTCACAGAGTGGTTGTAATGAAATAAAAGTAATACAACAGAGTCAGACTTTGAAAATTATATGCATATTTTCCACTTTGAACTTTCTCTAGACACCATCTTTTTCCTAGCTTGCTTGTCTACCTCGCCAATCTTGTGGGTTGGATAAGATCAGATTTATTCCAGAGAAAGTTTAAAAAAATGAGAGAAGGAGAGAAATGACTATAATATTCAACTTCACTTGTCTAAGACGCAAGCTCCCTTACTACCTTTTCGAGAGAAAATTTTGCAAAACACCCTAACCCCACTTTTTATTTACAGATCAGTTAAGGTAAAAGAAACTTTCAAGATTTCATATTAAGCAGATGGTGTTGGAAAGTAGAGAAAGATAATATTATGTATCCTGTTATTGCATCCCTATAACAGAGGGATACATGGAATGCTCTTCAAAGCCAGGGAAGTCACCAATGTCTTGGTAAGTGCAGTCAGATTCCTGAGGGCTTGAATGACAGTTTCACCAATTTGCCTTGGTTTGCAGAAGGTATAGCCAGATGCAACGATGTTGGGCAGCCTACCTGAAGGGTATTTTCATGATGTAAGAGAATTTTCCCAACACAGACTAACTACCCGGTCTTACCCTGGTAAGCAGTCACAGCTAGACCCCTGAACGGAAATAGGTCCATAAAAGATAAATAGAATCTATAGCAGGCAAGCGGCTCTCCTGAAAGTCTAGTGTGGGACATCCTGATGAGTTACTCTGGCAATTATCAGGGTGAGCCAAAACAGATAGATAAAGAAGCTAAAGTTAAGAACATGGGGTTAGGTGGTATAAATCAGGAAAATGTTTTCTCTCCATCTCTTGGGCTTAATTTTAGGTTTTAAGACAAAGAGGTGAAAGGTGAGAGTACCTAAGAGAATAAAAAAATAACTGACCAATGGTGACTGTTTCTACAAAGGGTTAGTAAATTCTCTCTCTGGTGACCAAGCCTAACCATCTTGTCTTTGAAATGAAATTTGACTAGAAAGCAACCACGACTACCCATTTATGAATTTCTCTCTCTATACTTATGTGAACTCCCAAACTAGAAATTGAGCTCCCATTTGAACCAGCTGCACCACTTCTGTAAGTATAACCTGGGACCCCAAAACACACAGCAGAAACATCATCTGCACTTCAATGTTCATTACAGCACTATTTTCAATAGCCAGAATCTGAAAACAATGCAGATGACTGGATAAAGAAACTATGGTGTATCCACACAATGGAATACAAAGCAACCATTAGGAACAATGAAATCATAAAATTTTCCTGTAAATGGTGGACATGGAGAGTGCTATGTTTAGTGAAATGAGTCAGAGGAGTAGGACAAGTATAGAATGACTGCATTCAGCAATATTGTATTATATTATGTTATATCATATCATATTATACTATGAGACTAATACCTAAACCCAGGGTAAGCAGGGACCAGGGGGGACTGATCAATGGTTGGAAGCTTGCACAAGAGTGTGTGTGGAGCGAAAGGCATTTAGGATAGAGAAGGAACCAATATGAAAATAATGCTTAGAAATGATAATTTTGGATAGAAACTGAGTGTTGAAAGTAGGTAAAGGGACATACCTGATAACCTTTCATTAACTATATTGCGAACCATAAGGCCCCAAAGGAAAGAGAAACAGAGTGTTTGTGTGTGTGTGTGTGAGAGAGAGAGAGAGAGAGAGAGAGAGAGAGAGAGAGAGAGAGAGAAAGAAAGAGAGAGAGAGAGAGAGAGAGAGGAGAATAAATGTGCCTGCCATAGAGGCAGGCTGGATGGGGATGCAGGAGGGAAACTGGGATCTTGGTGGTGGGAAATATACAATGATGAAGGGATGGGTGTTGGGACATTATATGACTGAAACCCAATCATGAACAACTTTGTAACTGTGTATATCATAGTAATTTAATAAAAAAATTAAAATGAACAAGAACTACTAGTGCTGGCATGCATGCGGGAAGAAAGGGATTCTCATTCATTTCTAGTGGGAATATTGACTGGTCCAGCCTTTTTAGAAAATAATAGAGTGCCATATTTATTAGTCAACAGTGTAGTATTTGATAAGTACTTAGTTGAGACAAACTATGGGAACAGGAAAGAGGATAAAATCAGCATTCCTTGCTTTTGCTCAATAAAGAAAGCTGAATGTATTATCTGGGAAGGTGATGGGGCCATGGCCTTGAAAGAGGCACTGCTTCTCTCTATTTGATGAGTTTCAAGATTTATTTCCTGAACTGTATTATCAGGAAAGTGGAAGTCAAAAGAGCATCCCTTTAGATTTAAATCATCGCTGAAAGAATCTTGATTCCTCAATTAGACTTTTTTTTTTTTATCCCAGGGGGTTCTCAGGCTTCAAGAAAGAAGTCCAGCTAATGCCTAAGTATCAGGCATTCTTGACTAGCCTAACACAGTCCATGGGAATGTTTAGTGTAAGATCTTGAGATGTTTTAGAATCAACTACTACCTTAGATAAACATTTAAGACCCTTATTATGTCAATCATACATACACAATTTAAAGACAAGGAAAGGAAAGGCACACATGTAATGGTTTGCATTGAATTTCAAGTACCTTTTGCTTAGGAAGTTTTCTAGAAAAAAATTTAGGGGCTTTAGAACAAGTAGGCATAGACAAAGTCCTTTGGTTTGTTCTTTATTTTTCACAGTTTATTTTCTGTGAACTCTTTTTAATATTTCATCATTTATTTTTAAGTTTTTCTATTTTTCCTAGTCTGGTGTCCATTTATCATTTACTTTCTCCTTACTTCAAATAAGAAGTGCACTGATAAGAGGAGTAATATAAACTTCTAAGAAATGTATCTTTTGGTTGTTGTAGAGGCTAGCCTCTTCTATTTTAATACTTTACTTTTATTTATTTCTAGGAAAAGAAACCCTGGCAGATACTATGCCATTTGTCCTCTGCCTCCAAGTAATTCTATATTTAACTTGTAAGAGATAAATTGCAACAAGCATTTTCAGTGGTGTATTTTAAGGTAAAAGTTATATCTTTTTTATTATAATTTGCAATCATTTTTATTTTATCTCTAAGTAGATAGGAAACATCTAGTCAACCTTTGGAGAGGTTTTGGAAATTTTTAATATAGTTATTAGTAATCCTCAGCTATAATTTTTAGACTGTTTCCTTAACATCTTTCCATAACTATGTGCTATGTTATAAATACAAAACTGTGATTGCTTGGACATTATGTTTTAAGTTGTTTGAGGGAATGAGGAGTTTCCACATGTCAACTTTTTTAACTCTGATTCCTAATTGCTATTTGCATATCTTAATCTAAGGCGGAATGACTGAGAGATTTTGAAAGCAATTCAAGAGATTTAGTATGCCATAGGATTCCACATTTTCTTTTTTTTTTTTTTTTGGATAACACCGAGCGATTCTCAGGATTTACTCCTGGCTCTGCACCACTCAGAAATTAGTCCTGACGATGCTTGGGATGCCGGGGATTGAACCGAGGTGGGCACTGTGGAAGGCAAATGCTCTACCTGCTGTACTATCGCTCTGGTCCCAACACAAATGTCTTAAGCAATGGAAAAAATTAGAAATTTCTTATTTTGAAGTCCTACCAAGCAATTCTTATTGGAGCAATAGCACAGCAGTAGGGCATTTGCCTTGCAAGCCACCCGCCTGTCCAAGCCGGTTCCGATTCCTCCGCCCCTCTCGGAGGGCTCGGCAAGCTACCGAGAGTATTTCGCCCGCTTGGCAAAGTCTGGCAAGCTACCCGTGATGTATTCGATATGCCAAACACAGTAACAAGTCTCACAATGGAGATGTTACTGGGCCCGCTTGAGCAAATCAGTGAACAATGGGAGGACAGTGCTACAGTGCTACAGTTATTTACACATAAAATTCCACATACTTATTCAGAAAACTAAGCAACAAACAACACAAACCAATTAACTCCGTTGCTATGCAAATTGTTTATTAAGAGAACTTTTTAGATGACAATATTCTAACAATTATGTTTATTCAAAATCTAAGAACTTCTAGGGCAAGAGAGATAGTAAAACAAGTAGAGTGCTTGCTTTGCACACAGTCAACCTGGGTTTGACAACATACATGTCAGCATTCATCAGGAGCAAGTTCTGAATAGAGCCGGGTATGGTCAAAAACCAAATAAATAATTAAAAATAAAAATAAAAGCCAAGGACTCTTAAAAATACCATAACATACTAAATCTTATAGAAGGTCTAGTATTTTATCTCACCAATTCATCCCTTTTCAGTACATATTCAAGGATATCTTACCCTATAAAATATTTATCATTTTTATATATTTTTTGTTGAATAAACTTTAGATAAGCAAGAAGTCAAGAAAATCTCTAGTGAATACACATGCTTGGAAGGAAGAATATGATCAAATTCTTTCACCAAAAAAATAGGTAAGTTCATGTGATTTTACATGGCAAGTTCATTATTTATTCAGCAGCTATATCTTCAATTTCACATTGCACACTATTCAAGTTTTTGTTAAAATAACAGGTAAAAAAAGACAAGTGCTCTTTCTCGTTCAGTTTACATTTTAGTTAAGGGATGCCAGACAATGCAATACAGACAAGAAAACATGACAGTATCAGTGAAGGCCAGTTTGTAGAAAGTAAAATATAGTACTGGAGGGTAACCTGTGTCTACATAAATAAGATTATATAAGCATATTTAAGGGAAGACATACAAAATAAGAGGGAACCAGTTCCTAGAGAAAAGGCTAGGTGAAGCACTGAAATTCTTTCTTTCCAACACCCCACAGGGGAACCAACAGTTTGTCTTGGAGGTCTCAGAACTGTCAGTTTATGAAGTCAACCCCTTAGTTTTCCTTTTCAGCATCTGGTGTTTGGGATTTGATTTTCTGTGTTTTGCATATTGTTCAAGTTGTCAGAATAAGCTTTATCCTACCTGTCCCTGCAGAGGAGCATGAACATGTCAATTTTATGCATTTAACATCTTGAAAGTCTACGTATATATGAGTAGCTTGAATTAGTTGAAAAACTTAAGTGAGGGCTGGGTATGTGGATATGTATGCTATGAGTGGTTTGCCATGTGATAACATAGTGTATGCAGTATAGACACCCCAAAATCATGTTTTCATGTCCCATTTAGTTAAGAATAGTGTGATTTTTAAAAAATATTTCTGGGTATAAATAAAGCCAAGATGCACTAAAGCAAAATAGAAAAGTGCTCTTGACTGAATGGAATGTTCTGTCATGTGAAATGTTCATATATTTCTCAAGAAGATGTATTTCCGGCTCCTTCAAACTAGTGCAAATTCAGACTTCCTATTCTCTACAAGCCCTCCCTGCATCCTTAAGATGATCTTTTTGACTCCAGTTTTCAGTTTATTTTTCCACAAAATATTATTTTGTATTTCAGTGGTACTGGGAAACTTTACATCCAATTAAATATTCTGTAAATATTTGTTTCTGACTTTTGTAGCTCTCCCATGTCTTCAAGTAGGGAGTTGCCCTTCAAGTATGAGAGTATGTTGCTATTTATTTTGTTCTGATAGTGATAGTTCTTTAGAAAGAAATGATATTCACAATTTAAGACTCAAGGTATGTTGAAGGTCTTTCCCTGGTCTTCTGAATTTCTGACTGAATAGATTTTTTTCTTAAAAAAATCTTTGTCTAGAAATAAATACAAATGAAATTTGGAATAAAAGCCACACAAACTCTTGCAAAAGTTTAATAAGAATAAATTAAAGCTGTTTAGATTAAGCACATATATGTATGTATCCTAAAGCTTTAGTCCTTGAAATATGGATCTAAACCATTAGCTATTAGTAATCAGTTCTCAGTTTTAAACTATCAATGATTATCTAGTGTTAATTTTGTTTTCAATAACAAAATTCATTTTTTGTGCTGACTTTTGGCAGCACTTCTAAACATTCTTTGTATGCTGTAGAAATCCATATGGTTGAGATTTTAATCATTTAGAAAGGGAGCAAAAGATTAGAGAATCACATAGTAAATGAACATGTCTTAGTTATATAGTATTGCCTTCTAGAAAAAGAGACTAAAGAATCACCTGAAATTCAGGCAAATACATAATCAGAAACAAATATTCTGGAAACAAAAGTCATGTCATGTGCAGATGGTGAAAAAAGGCAGTGTTTTCAAAGAAAACATTAAAGGAAATCCATCACTCTAATTAATACTAATGGGTACTGAATACTTGAGTAAATATTTTTTCTTAGAGTTTCCAAATGACAGTCAATTAAAATTTGTTTTTTTAAATTAAAGTTTAATCTTTATTTCATTAGGTGTTTTAGGACAAGATCGTTGGAAGGTGTTTTAGGTCAGTGTTTTAATTTTGGGGAAAGTGGGGAATATTTTTGCTTTATAAATTCTCTTTCAAGTTGCTATTCATTCATTCATTTTCTACTAGTGAGGCCTTCATTTAATGCAAGAATCTGAGAATGTGGTGATGGAAATGACCTGAATCATTCCTGTAGTGCTCAGGGCTCCAGGCTGCACGCAGTGGTGCTCAGTGATCTCCAGTACCACATGAATCATGGAGATCAAACCCAACTTGGGCACAAGCTAGACATGTGCCTTAAATGCCATATTATCTCCAAAATTGATATTTAAGTTGAACCTTAAGTTAATATTTAAATTTCAATGATATTTAGGGATAAATTGTCTATATTTTGCTTTTGTCTGGTGACCTAAATTGAAGTGTCGTACATGTGAAATACATGAATACATGAATCAGAGATATGGCACAGAAGATAATATCTTGCCTTGCAGTGAACCTGAGTTTGATCTCTGGTTGTACATATAGTCAATGCTCCATCTCAGCACCTCCCAGAGCACAGAGTCAGAATCCTTGAGCACCGTGGGATGTGGCCCCCAAACAACCAAAAACCCACTATGGGATGTGGGGCATAGTAGACTAGTTAGAATCCTTAAATCTGGGTGTTCAGTAAGTCTAGAGAGCAGAATGAAGACGGATGTCTCACACAATTCATTTTCACCCACCTCACTATGCTCTTCTGAGCCCTACCTGGCACTTTAGCCCTTGTTGCATCTCTATGCAAACTTCCATCAATTACTGCAGATACCTCCTATTTGGACTTTTCCATTCATCCCATTCTCACTACTTACTGCCTTAAAACTTCTCGATGAGACACTAAACGTAGGACTTACTGGGGTTGATGCAGAGCATCCAGAAGTGCTGGGAAGTTAATTGAGGATTCAGTCTTATCTCAATTGGGGATAGGGTGGGTACAAACTGAAAGAAAAATTCCTTTGTCTATCATTCTGAGATGAATAGCTCTGATATATTGCATACGATTCTTTAGAATAGGCCATTGGCTTCGGCCTGCAGTCACCTATTTCTTAGCTAATGATAAAATACACTGAAGTTTGTTTCTGCGTATTTCTTCTTTTGTTCTTTTCTATGCTCCTAAGTTTGTCGTTGTTATTGTTGTTGTATTTAGAATTAATGCTTCTCAAATGATAATCATATCTTTGTCTTATATTTTCCTTTCAGAAATGAACTAAAATCGAATTTAAAAGACTGAGAAAGGGAAAAGCAGAATTAAGTCTCATACTGTCCACAAACAGTACACAATTATCTGATTTTAGCTAAATCAAAGCTATACATCATTTAGAGAAAGTGAGAGTTTTATTGATAACCAAAATTGTCCTTGTGATGTTTCATGACTCAGAGCAGAATTCCCAAATTCCCCATTCTTATGGTTTCAAATGCTTTGTCTGAAAAGAGAGCTAGAAAAATTGTTTTTCTTCTAATCCTAGGATAGTAGCTCTTTGTCATTATTGCATACTTTATGGGCTTTTATTAATTTACAACAGAAATCATAGGAAAATCATTATCTTCAGACTATAAGGCAATGATTCTAAGTGACGGTAATATTATTTTCTGATTTTTATTCTTTTACAGCAGTACATCTTTCTGCATTTAAAGTAAAGATATTTTATTCTGGTTTAACTGGCTTCATGTATTTCACGTTACTCATTTATTTTTTAATAAAGAGAGGCCAATTTGACTTTATATAATATAGTTAATAATCATGGCATAATACTGAAATAAGATATTTTCAGTTTAGGTTAAGTATAAATCCCTGCTCCCAACATTCAAATATTATCAATAATTATTTAAAATTTCTGCCAGTAGGAATCTTAGATATTCATATTTATCAAAAAAAGCATTTAACTCACACAGATAACAATGCACATTGTAACACTGTAAACTTGTAAGCTACTTTTACTTAATTTCCATAAAGAAACATGTCCGTGAGATTGGGTGAAATCTCAAGTTTCCTTTTTTCTTTTTTTTATGTCTTTGACTTACCAATAAGAGAGAGCTTTAAATGGCAAAGTGACTTTGAGTGTCTTCAGATGCTATCTAAAGACATGTTTCACTCTCAGATCAAAGCTATTATCCTACTTCTTTGAAATATTATATTTTTAATTCCATTTGGCATTTCAAAACACATATTAATGCAAGAATTTTTCAGTACCTAATTCAGTTGGAAGTAGAAATGAGTTCTATTTGCTCTCCATGTTGGTTTTATTTCATTAAGTTAAAATCCTTGTTTTATAGTTATAAGTGGAAATAAATAGCCTTTTCACAGGCTAATGAGTAAAATCATTCACTCAACTTTATTCCAAGTATATTTGGCTGGCAGAAAGAAAATAATCTCTGACTTATCTTTACTACATAAAATTAATTCATTTTTTCTCAATACAATAAAAGCATTGATTTTGATCTCATCAAATGTTTCAGATTCATAAAATTTTGTTAAAAAAAGAAGAAAAATTGTTAAACATTCAACATTAATAAATATTAAACATGAAAGAGAAGCAAATTATATTTATAGTCTATTCATTTTTAAATAGTTGTCAACTTGAAAAACTGAAAAAATAATCTAAATTTAAGATGACAGTGTACATCTTTAAAAAGTGATTTCTTTTTTACAATAAAAGTCTAATTAGAATATTGAGCACATGGTTAAAATAAAAACCAGGAAAGGACAAAATAAACTCCTTCTCCACATACCTTAGCTATTATGGAAAAATATCTGTGATTGCCAAAGATCCATGTTTTTGTTTCATTTATTCAACTAACTTGTGTTAAATTGATCTTTTACTTAATATACTATTTCATGGAATCTGGAAAATTATCTATCTTCATGAAAATTCAGATTTAAACACAAAAGGGGGTTTTATGGAAATGGAATTATTATCCTTGCTTAACTTAGAGCAATATTTAATATCACCAACATACTTAATTTGAAGTTATATTTTTAAAATTGAATCATCCTGTCACTGAGATACAGTTACAAAGATTTCATGATTGAGTTTTAGTCACACAATGTTCCAATACTGATCCCTCCACTAGTGTACATTTCCCACCACAAATATTTCCCACATCCCTCCTGTCAGCCGCTATGGCAGGCACATTTCTTCTCTCTCTCTCTCTCTCTCTCTCTCTCTTTCTCTTTCTTTCCCTCTCCCTCTCTCTCTTTCTCTCTCCCTCTCTCTCCCTCCCCTCTCTCTTAAGTTACAATTAATGTGGTCATACTTGCTATACATTTATTAAAATATGTGGGAAATGTAGTTGTCATCAGCAACATCACTTGGTGGGTCACTATATTGGACACGGCAGGCATCTTTCAGTTTCTTAGCTGGAATTCTTTAATTTCACATTTTCTGGGAATACCAGCTTCTGGCAGCTCACAAGTGAGTTTATCCATGGTCAAGTGCGTCTCACAACTCTACTCCTAAGTCCTCTGCCTTGACAAGATAAGAGGACAAAATCTACCCATTTTATCTCAGTGTATGTTATTCTGAAGGGCCAGCTTATCTCAAACTCCTTGTGATCAGATAACATCCGTGGTGTGCTACATATAAGACCCCTTTACTGTCTATTCCTGTTTCCATAACTTCTTGATAGGTATTACTAAAACCCTCCCCAAAACATCTCCACAAACATCTCCTTTTCAGTTACTAAAGTATCTTATATTTTTCACCTCAAAATAAATGTTGACCAAGATACAAAGCCTATGGAATGGGAAAAATTATTCACCCAATATCTATCTTATAAAGGGTTAATATCTAAGATATATACAGTGCTTGTCAAACTTTATAAGCAAAAAAAATTCCAACCCTATAAAATTGAGAATGAGAAATAATAGAAACTTCCTCAAAGAAAAAATTCAAGTGGACAAAGGGCAAAAGAAAAGTGCTCTACATCACTGATCATTAAGGAGATGCAAATCAAAACAAAAATGAGATATAATCTCACACCACGGAGACAGGCCTTCATCCAAAAGGACAAGAGCAACCAGTGCTGGTGCAGATGAGGGGGGAGAGGGACTCTCATTCGTTGTTGATGAGAATGCCAACTGATTTAGTCTTTTTGGAAAACAATATGGACATTACTCAAAAAACAAGAAGTTTAGTACACATTCAAACCAGCCTATACTACTTCTGGGAGCACAAAAACACACAGCAGATACAATGAAACATTACACAGCAGTTAAGAAAAATGAAGTCATGAAATTTGTTTATTAATGGATGGACATGGAGAGTATCATGTTTAGTGAAATGAGTAAGTTTAGTGAAAGAGATAGATATAACATGACTGCATTCATTTGTGGGATATAAAAATATACAGTGTGACGCTCATCCACAAGTGAATTCTCATGAAACCCAAGTATGCGGAACTATTGACTGAAAACTCCAGTTTCAATGGAACAGGAGATGGATAATCTCCTCTCAGGTCCTCCTATTTCCATGAACTTGGCAGTTACTCCCACAAGCAACCTCTTGTTGGCACCAGATAATCTCATCAATGGCCATGATCCAAAGATTAATTGTCCTTCTCTCTCAGAAGAGATCATAAAATGATTTGCCATAGCCATGCCACTGGAACCTGCACAGGGCTGTTTCATTCGGGGCACCCTGGAGGGGATATGGTGAGGCCACTCCCTGCCCCGAAAGGCCCATTCCCGGCAGCCAAAATCCTTGAGAACTCAACCACCGCCATGCTCATGGTTGCTCTTCACATGCTCAGGCCAAGACTCACCCATGAGTAAACCTATTCATGGACTTTGTGACATTTCATACCTTATACCACTCATACTCCAAGAGTAGCACTCCACATTTGATGATATTTAAAGTAGAAGGCAATCAATCTTAGAGGGAAATATATTTTTATATATATAGAGGCACATATATGTGTGTGTATATAAATGTATATATGCATATTTATATGTTTACATAAATGCATACAAGGCTCAATCCTTACCAAAATATTAGTAATCTCTTATAGAAGGGCTTAATGACCCCTGGGTGAAATGTAATAATCTTCCTTTAAGGAAAAATTTTTTGGAGTATTTTTAGAGGTTTATTCATAACAAACAATACAAAATAAATTATTTCCGTTCTCCTTTGGGGCAGGGGTTGGGGTTAAGGAATGAAAATATCTAAATATGGTGGTGGGAAGGTGTAATGATGATGGGATTGGTGTTCAAATATTAAATGTTATCGAATATTGTGATCTACTTTATAAAAATAAAATAATTAAAAAATATATATAGTATGAGACTGGGCTGGAGCAATAGCACAGCGGGTAGGGTATTTGCCTTGCATGTGGCCGACCCAGGTTCGACTCCTCCATCCCTCTTGAAGATCCCAGCAAGCTACTGAGAGTATACCCGCCCGCACGGCAGAGCCTGGCAAGCTCCCTGTGGCATATTTGATATGCGTAAAACAGTAAAAAGTCTCACAATTACTGGAGACATTACTGGTGCCCGCTCGAGCAAATTGATGAACAACCGGAGAACAGTGACAGTATGAGACTAATACCAAGGCCAGGAAAAACAGAGGACAGGAGGACTGGACAATGAATGGAAGCTTGCTACAAGTGTGTTGGGTGGAGGGCAATTAAGATAGAAAAGGGACCAGTACGATAATAATAGTTGAAAATTTTCACTCTGGACAAGAACTGAGTGTTGAAAGTTGGCAAAGAGATACACATGATAATCTTTCAGTTGCTGTATTTCAAACCATAATGGCCAAAAGAAAAGAGAGACAGAGACAGAGAGAGACAGACAGAGAGAGAGACAGAGAGAGAGAGAGAGAGAGAGAAGAAGAGTTTCTGCGATAGAGGCAGGGATGGGAAGTGGGAAGGAAACTGGAGACATTGGTGTTTGGAAGTATACACTGATGAAAGTATAGTTGCTGGAATATTTTATGACTGATATTCAGTGATGAACAACTTTATAACTTTGTATCTCACTGTGATCATCACTTGAAAAATAAGTAAATATTAAAAATTCTTATGACCTGGCAAAAGATTAAAGAGTTTTCTGGGTGTCACATATAAAGTCATTCTATAAAGATTTTTTTATTATATAAGTTAGCGATAGCACAGCGGGTAGGGCGTTCGCCTTACAAGCGGCCAACATGGCCGACCCGAGTTCGATTCCTCCGCCCCTCTCGGAGAGCCCGGCAAGCTGCCGAGAGTATTCGATATGCCAGACACAGTAACAACAAAGTCTCCAATGGAGACGTTACTGGGCCCGCTCGAGCAAATCGACGATCAACGGGAGGGCCTTTACCTTTACCTATTATATAAGTTATGACTAGTTAGTAAAATTTTAGCTAATTCTATAATATATAGGAGAACATTGTTTCTCAGGAATCTATTTTATCTATCATTAAATGAGATAATCGTTTATAGAAGGATTTGTGTTTTAGGGGTACAGTTTCACTTTATGTGTACATGTGTATATGTGTATGTGTATATGTATACTACAACTAACACCGAAATACCACCAAAATACAGTGAAGCCTCATCCTGATCAGGGATGTGTCTTTGTGATACAGGGCATGATTATTCATGTGTGCTAGTCCTCATTATTACCATTAAAAAAAGAACAACTTTAACCTTTCCACTTCTCACTACCTCTTTTAACAATCATTTGCCTGTATAGATTCTACCCCTTTATGAACAAAATATTGGTTCTATTCAGCTTGACATTTACCATTTTTCTCCCAGTTTGCATGAAAGTAAGCAGTTGTGGTATAAGAGCCAAAGTAAAAGTCAATTATTTTTAAGATCAACAACTTTAAAGGGAACATACATCAGGTCATGTCCTCTTTTTAAAAATGTTTCAATAGCTGGAAAATACACCAATTTTATTTTAAATCCAAAGTTCTAAATTGGTCCTTTTCTCAGTCTCATTTCATAACAATTTTCTTTTCATCTTGTGTTCCAGTCACACTGGATTCCTGATTGTCCTTGAACATATCAAGTTCTTGTTTTCCTTAGTGATTTTGTACTTTCTGATATGATCTTCTAACTTTGAGAGGATTTGTTTTTGATTTTTTTCAGATAGCTATTTAGGTGTGACTTAAAGAGAGTGTTATTTTGACACATGCTGCAGAAGTATCATTTTCCCCATAGAGTAAGTCTATGGGGAAAACAATTTATTTTCCTACTAGTATTTCATGGCAACTATCACCATCTTATCAACTAATTTATTTGCTTTATTAACTTTTGAATCCTCTGGAAAAGTTTTTCAGTTTTGTGAAGAATGCTTTTTTTATAGTTTCTTGTGTCTTCCCAGAATTTCTGGAAAAAATGTGTTTTGTAGAGAATGAATTTTTAATTTCATTTATTGGTGCTCCCAGCACTTGTGCCTTATACATTCAATAATCTTTTAATCATTAATGTTCTTTCTTAGAGCACAAACAATGACTGTATGCATTATTCTTAAAAATATCACTATACAAAAAAATCACTATACAAGACCCTCTTTTTGATTTAAAAATAAAACATAAATTTTCAGATTGTTCTTTGAGAACTTTAAGATCACATATCAAAAACTCCTCTCTGCATTAACATGTCCACAACAAAGAGGAGGTGAGCTAATCTTCAGACATGACAACAACTGCCTTGGACAGAAGGGTTCTATCAATAAAGCTAGGAGTCAGCACAACATCAATGGCTCAGGATCAATGGCCTTAAAATAATGCTATAACTTATAGATGATAAGGTCTTGGATACGCTTATTAGGCCCTTTTAAAAGTTAGAGTTTTCATCAGTAAAATGTGGAAAATAAGAGCAGCCACCTCAAAGCATTTGTATAGGGTAAAATAAAGTGATGAATGTCAGGAAACACCTGACTCGCCTCAGACTCTAGTGCATTCATATCACCTTCTTGCCTCCTGTCTTTCCATAGATGCAAACTAATGTCTATTTTGACTAACATCTAGATATTTACCCCCCAGATTTTGTTTTGTCTAAGGAAGATTAATGTACTCCATTATTTCCTCTAGCCCCTGTTAGTGATCCCTGAATGAAGGGATCATAGCCTGGAGTAAGCCCTAAGTGCCACCAGGTGTGGTCCTCAAAACAAAACAAATATAAAAATGTTATTCACATTATCATTATTTTTTCACTATTTCAATCATATGCTAAAAATATTTCTTTCCTTAAAACAATATACTTGTATTTAACTCTGGTTCCTAATACCCTTAAAATTTTATACATGATAAGACACTAGGAAAAGTTTGTGCTTTAAATTTTCTGACAATATGCTCCTAAGTCCCATGGAATTTTCTGTGTGATAGGAAGGTCTTTTGTTCTAGTGAGGTAATATTTGATGTGTTCCTGGATAGATTCTCCTTCCCAGGTAGAGCAAATCATAATTAAAAGCTTGGAGATTTCAGCTTTCATCTCCTATTTTCTTGGTAATGGAGAGAATCTGCAATTGAATTAATAATCAGTAATGCCCACGTGATGAGATCTTAGGAAAAAAAACGCAGATAGGAGGTTCAGATTGTTCTCCCCACTGAGCTGTGGGGAGAGTGATGTGCAGAAATAGTTTAGAAGCTCCATTCTCTTTCATACTTTATTCCATTTGTCTCTCTAATAGCGTGCTCATCTGTATCATTTATATCCTTAGTTATATAATAAGTGGCAAAGTTAAGGGTTCCCTAAGTCCTGTGAGCTATTCTAGTGAATCATTACAATAAATTGGAACAAATTATGGGAACTTCTGATGTGCAAACAAGTAGGACAGCAGCTGTAGCTAACCTTGGAACCTCCTTCTTGGGGTTGTCATCTGAAGCTAGGGGCAGTCTTGTGGCACTGTTTAATCTTTGCTAAGTGAATTTAGCTCCAAGTAAGGAAGTGTTAAAATTGAATTAAAATTTTAGAACACCCAGCTAGTGTCAAAGGATTGTCTGGTGTGTGAAAAACTCCTACACATCTTCTATCTAAAGTGTTGCTAGTGGGGTAGTAGTGTAAGAGTAAAGGGAATTAAGGAGAAACACAAAGGTGGAGTGGAAATTTTTCCACAAACTTTTAATTCTACTTACATAAGACCTTATAATCTTGTTTCAGATTATACAACCCCGTTCATTACCATGTTTATAGACTCCTAGATAAATATTTGCCAGCATATTGCTTCAGGCAATTGGTTTAAGAACTTTCTATAACTTTTAGTATCTCAATTTCCAAAACTAGAGGACGCATAATTGTTTAATTGCCTTTAAGAATTCTATTTAGGAACTTCCATAGAGTAGTCTTTAAATTCTTAATTCTTTTGGCTTTACAAAATTTAATGTAATTATATTTTGCATTCAGGATTTTTTTTCAGGAACAGTAATAGAATAATTTAAGAAAAAATCAAAGCAGTGACAAAATAATTTCACTGTGTGACAAAAATTTATTAAGCTTTGAACATATTACTGATTCAAATATCACTTTTAAACAAAATCTATAGCCAGTAATTTTCAAGAGTTAATGGTTCTTATTTACTGGTTAAAAATAAAACAAAAATAGACATATAGACATAAACTTAACCTTTTTTTTTTGCTTTTTGCTTTTTGGGTCACACCCGGCGATGCACAGGGGTTATTCCTAGTTCTGCACTCAATAATTACTCCCGGAAGTGCTCAGGGGACCATATGGGATGCTAGGAATTGAACCTGGGTTGGCTGTGTACAAGGCAAATGGCAAATGCCCTACTCGCTGTGCTATTGCTCTAGCCCTAAATTTAACTTTTAAAATTTCAGTTTTTAAAAGGTTATTAAAAGCAAATATTATGGATACAACAAGGACTCAATGACATATTAGGATTTCTCAATAGGTAAAATGTAGCATTAAAAAGTATTTAAAATTGTCTTATTATAGTACATGATTTTTAACAATGTACAGAATATGCTAACATTGCGATGCTTTCCAAAATTAATTTTGCATTATACTTAAATGTCTTTATAGCATAATCATTTCAAATATTTGATCCATATAATCTGTCACTTCTATTGTAGCCTGTAAAATAAGAAATGTAGAAAACCTCATCATCTTTTGTGTTTTATTTTGGTGTCTTTTGGTGTTCTGAAGAAAATAAATAGTATGTTTTCTTCTCTGCTTTTTGTTTTTGATTATGTGCTCTTAGGCTAAGCACTACACACCTTGAAGTGAATTTTTTATATAATCAAAATCATAATCTAAATTATAAGATTCTAATAGCTAACTAAAATTTAGGCAGAAAAAATGTACAAAGTAATGTACATTTTTAAATCCACATTTGACAGTAACTTGCAAAAAATACAAATTGGGACTTAAATACATAAATAGAAATATAAACACCTTTTGGATCAGAGTGGATTTCTTTATGTGTCAGGGTATACCTAGATCTCTGTTCCGATTTTTCACATTGTTTTATATACAACTATCAAGTAAAGCTCACTTCTTACTTAGATTATTACAAACTATTGTTGGCCAACTTTTTAGTTGGTTTTGGTATAAAATTTTCTCACATCTAGCAAATATTCAAGGTAAACCTAAGTCAAATATTTACAACTTCATCATATAAAGTTATTTTATGTTCCAGTTTGCTTGGGATTTTAGTTGCCTCGTGTGATTTCTTTAAAGAGTTTTCTATATCAGTTCTGTCTAAAAGACATTTTTTTTGTGAGATGAAAACATCAAGTAGTTAGAGAGCAAGGTTAGATTGTGAGAGAATGAACTAGATAATGTGAAGTAAAGCAGGGTAACACACATTGCTACTGTTTAAGCCAAATATTATGCAGAGTGACACCAGGCATAATTTATAATGAGAGGAAAAGTCCTCAGTTTAATGTGGCTCTGGGGCTCTCCCCTTATTACAATCATCAGGAACAAGTGTCAGTCAATCCTAGGTGACCCTCGATCCCCTTTAGATATGGCTACCTGCATTTGCACTCCCTGCAAGTAGTGTTTTACTACTTTCTATTTTTCTTAAATGCTTTACTTAATCCCAGCAAGTTGATTGCTCTTTTACCTTCTTAAATTGACGCTTGTTTGAAATATTTTTTGCTCACCATGAAATCCACTCTGAGAGACAAAAGCAAGGAAACCATTTGTGTCAATGCTCCAGCCTTAGAAAAGTTTTGTGAGGGTTACACCCAGTATTGCTGAGGACTTTCTTCTCAGGATGTGCTCAGGAATTACTCCTAATGAGCTTAGGCCTTGTGTTTTTGTGTGTAGTATTTGCAGTGCTGGGTATAGAACACTGTGCAAGTCACATCAGTTACTGTTACTGACTATCTGAAATATGGTTGTGTAGTTGAGAGACAGAAACTTTACTGTCATTTGGCTATAGTTTAAATTTAAATTCTGGAAGTTTCAGCTACATTATGTAAAGGACTTACAAGACAGTGGCCCATCTGGTCTATCTTTAAATTAGAAAAACGGAATAACTTAAAATCACTTTTTATAACTTATTTTCAAATTAAGGTCACAGGACCAAATATCCCCCTAAATCTTGAGAGATAACAACATTGTGAATTGCTGTCAAGTTCTCTGTACCCTTGACAGAGTTACTGGCATCATGTGCTAGTTATAACATTAAAATAATGACTTCCATGAACTACTGAGGCAGGGACTAGCCTGAGTAAGAAAGTTGTGAGGACTGGCAACAAATTCAGGGAACCCTATGGATTTTTGAGTTTTGACTCCAGAAATACCAAAAGGGTCTGATAATTTACAGTCAAGAACTCTTCCTTGTTCTGCTAGAAGGGAGAAAATCACTATGAAGTCCACATAAAGGAATCTCCATTACAAAGATCTTGCCAAGAAAAATTATTTCACCAGACACTTATATGATTGGGAGGAAGTATATTTCTCATACTCTATTCCTTTTAGCCTCCCTTAGGATATGTGTGACCTGACATGAAAACAAAAATAAAAAAAACCTTGAAAATCCCTGAGTTTGGGGCATAAGCCCAAGGACATAGACCCATTTAAAAGAAACAAACAAACTGAGATTTAATTATAAGATTACACATCATTTCCCCACCACCTACACTTTATCACCATGCCAACAGTATAAAAAATCCTATGCCCACGTAGAAGCACAGTGGGATGTAGTGTAAAGAATTGCAGAATTCAGGCTCCAGCTAAAAAACGAGTTCTAAGGGAATTCTAACAGAAAATATCTAAGAGAAAAGGGAGCACAAAAACAACTGGGGATAAAACAAGGACACCAGCAGAATGTACAGTTTCTGTCTCATAGAATAGCTCCATAACAATCATTAAACACAGTCCAACTTCACACCAGGTTGTCATAAGTTTCTAAAGATATGTTTAATTCAGTTCATTTTTGATTAATGCACCACTTTAGCTTTCAACAAAAGATAAATACATATGCAAAAGACAACAAAGTTATTGTGAAGAAAATAACAAACAGAACTGGAATCTAGACACTTATTTTGGAATTATTAGGCATGAATTTTAAATAACTATGAATGATATGATAAGGGCTGTAGAAATATTAGAAGAGAAAAAATACATGAATACTTTATATTTAATTCCCCCACATGAATACTTTTTGTAGAAAACATAAACTCAAAGGATGAATAGATTTCAAAACCACATATGATTTTTATTTTTAAAGAAGCATGACCCTTTGGTGGATTTCCTGTTAGAGTAGACATGGCCAAGGAAAGAATCAGTAACTGGAAAATTTGTCAGTATTTCTCAGTTTGGAGAATTCTAAAATGGTGTAAGTTTTTTGTTTGTTTGCTTGTTTACCACCGTGCCCAGTGATGCTTTGAGCTTTCTACTGTTTCTGAGCTCAGACAAACTCCTGGTGGACCTTGGGTAATCATATAGGTCTGCGGTTGAACTCTGGTCGATCATGTGCAAGGAAAACATCCACCCGCTATATTATCTCTCTGACCCTGAGGATCTTTTTTTTTTAATACTAAATATTCTTTTTCACTTTCTTCATGCATGATGCTTTATAAAAATTTCACTATAGCATCCATTTTATAAGGTTTTGTTTTTTTAATCTTTAAATTTCTTTTGAAACTTCTCAAGTTTAAGTTTAAATAACTTTGTTATTTAAAATAACAAATAAAATATTCAAGTTTAAATAACTGTTATTTAAAATGTCTTAAATAAAAAGCATAGGGGTAACATTTTAATATTTATCCTTTTGAGTGCTCTCTGAACTTCTCAAATCTGTGCTTTGGTTTCTATAATTAATTTTGAAAATTTTGAACATTTTTTCAAGTATTTTCTTGTCTCTTCATTTGATGCCCTAATGATATATGTCATCCTTTTTGTTACTGCCTTATAGTAATCGCCTATTCAGTAGTTTTAAATTTTCATTATTTATCTCTTATTTCAGTTTGAGAATTTAATGACTAGTACTTCAAGAAAATATACTTACTCATTGATGACTTTTGTCATGGGATATGAAAGAGAAGTGTTCACCATTCGAAAAGTTTGTGCTAGATTTCCAAACAGCACTTTAAACAAAATTCACTCATTTATATATTTATTTATTTATTTAATTTTGGTGTCACACATGGCACTCCTGATAGAATACTCTTGACTTTTCCCTAAAGGGTGATTCCTGGCAGGCTTAAGAGACCATATGTGGTGCCAAGGAATAAACCCAGGTCAGCCATGTGCAAGGCATGTGCCCTACTCACTGTACTATCCCGTGGGTCCCACAAAATGCCCTAATGAACACATGAAATAATTTCTTAATTTTTGATAGTACAGATTCAGTTCCAGAATAGTTCACTTAGGTATTTTTGTTTAATCATTAAAATTCTTTCTTGGGGCTGGAGTGATAGCACAGGGGGTAGGGAGTTTGCCTTGCACGCGGCCAAACAAGGTTCGATTCCCAGCATCCCATATGGTCCACTGAGCACCGCCAGGAGTGATTCTTGAGTGCATGAGTCAGGAGTAACCCCTGTGCATCACTGGGCGTGACCCCAAAAAGCAAAAAAAAAAACTAGAAAAAATAAAATATATAAAAAAATAAATAAAATAAAATTCTTTCTTGTATCCAGTTTGGTTTTTATTAACAAGAGAGCCAATTCTTTTGACATTTAAGTATGTCAAAGTAATCTGGGCTGGAGCGAATACAGTTGGTAGAACAGTTGATCCCTAGTATCACATATGGTCCTATGGGCATCACCAGTAATGACCCATGAGTACAGAACCAGAAGTATTTTCTGAGCATAGCCAAGTATGATCCCTTCCCCACCCCAAAACTAACAACAGCAAACAAAACAAAGCGGGGCCAGAGAAATATTGCATTGGGTAAGGTGCTTGCCTTGCACACAGCCAACCTCAATTTGATCTCTGGCGTATGGTCCCCAGAGAAGCTTCAGGAGTAATACCTGAATACAGGGTCAGGAGTAACCCCTTAGCATCACAGGTGTGGCCCAATAGCAAACAAGCAATAAAACAAAGTCATCATAAAGAATACATATAATATGAACAAAAGAATATATAATTATTCATTAAGCCATGATCTTTTATATAAAGAATATCTGGAGAATAATTAAGAACATATTAAGAATACCTTAATTTATATAAATTAAGAATATGATATATAAACTAAGTATATTTCCACATGCTTGGGCTGAGCCTCACACATTAGTGAAGTCCCACGGAACCCAGATAATGTGGAACTTTGTGACCTTGGACTCTGGACTCAACAGCACCGGGAGCAGAGATCCTCTGCCTGCTTCCCCAGCGACCCAGGGTTCATACCCATAAGCCACACCCTGCCGGGACCAGAAAACCTTCTCATCGGCCACTCTCCAGAACTCACGGCTGCTCTTTCCAGATGGGGTATAAAATGAGGCCCCCATAACCATGCCACCTGACTCCGCGTCAGGTTGTTTTCACTGGGGCGCCCCAGAGGGGTGAGGGTGAGAGCCCTCCCCACCCCAAGGGACCCAACCCTGGCAGTCGACCTCTACTACCCAACTGCTGTCATGCTCCATGCTCGAGGGGAGCCTCAATTATGAGAGAAAATATTCATGGATCGTTTTTGCGGCTGCTCGACACATTATAAGACACTTCTTACCCATTTTCCATAAATACCATACCATATATGATAGAGAAAAAAAATATATATATATGCCGCTTGGAGAGCCCGGCAAGCTACCGAGAGTATCCCGCCTGCACAGCAGAGCCTGGCAAGCCGGCATGGCATATTCAATATTCCAAAAACAGTAATAATAATGGGTCTCATTCCCCTGACCCTGAAAGAGCTTCCAAAATATTAGGAAAGACGACAAGGAGACGCTGCTAAAATCTCAGGGCTGGAACGAATAGAGAAGTTACTGTTGCCCACTCGAGTAATTCAAAGAACAATGGGGTGACAGTGATACAGTGATACTAAGGGAATTAAGAATATATATAAAATAAAACTGTTATTTGAGGTTGTTTGATCTTTCTTATTTTAATTACTGCTATTATAGTGTTACAAAATTAAATGTATCTAGATTTTGGTTTACTGAATTATACCAATAAATTTAATCTAGAGAAATTAACTGGAAGTTATATATTGATTAAATTTTGTTTTTCCATATCATAATTTATGAAGTGTTCTACCTCCCTCCCTTCTCCTTCCCTCCCTCCCTCCCTTCCTTCCTTCCTTCCTTCCTTCCTTCCTTCTTTCCTTCCTTCCCTCCTTCCTTCCTTCCTCTGTTCATTCCCCTTATCTCTCACCTCCACTCACAAAATTACCATCAGAATCACATTATTATCGCATTAAAAGTAAGTAATAGTAATAGTAGAAAAGTAGTAGAGAAAAAGTCAAGTTCGGTAACTTTGGCCATGTAAGTGAATAATGTTTTCCATATGGATGTATTTTGTGTGGGAGGGGAACAGGTAGTGTTTAGGGAGTTTAGGGCCTATCCCCAGTGATTCTCTGCTGCCCCTGACTGGTGGTTCAGTATTCAAATTCAGCCATACTAAGGGCCTTCAGGAGCACAACTTGTGCTGTGTGGGGGTTGGGTTTCCAGGGATATGTCTGATATGATCAGGGGACTCATGTAGTGCCAGGGACTGAGTTTCTGTGTCTCTAGCTTATTTATCTCCTTAGCTTAAGCAATTGAGCGTACTTATAAATATATCTGTATTTTCATATTTTTCCATCTTATTACCTGCTATGTTAGATAATGAAAAGCTTTATTTGCTGGTGAAAATATAAAGAATTGTAAATATATATTACTAAATTGTATTTATACACTCTTAAGATAATTTAAGAAAATTTAATGTGACACATTTTAGGGAATAAAAAATATAAAATCTTTATGTTTATATATAAATGATAAAATAATATCTCAAAAGTTTATAGCATATTATAGCTTTATAAATATTTTGCATTAAATTATATTTTATTCTAACAACAGTGATTATTTAATCATACTGATGCCAATGACTGTGAATCAAGTAGGAAAATAAAGACTTTGTTATTCAACTAGAAAAATTGAAATGAAAATTAAAGTTATTTATGGCACAAATAAGAAAATTCAGAAAACAAGGCAATCCAGGACTTCATTCAAAATTTCTCATTTGTCCCTAGCATTTCAAGAACCATAACTGTTCATCTGCACAACTTACCAACTTATGGATTCCAAATTTTAATTCAGTGTGCCCAAAATTAAATTAGTTGTGTCCACTCCATTTTAACCTCGAGACAAATTTTAATTGGAACTATGTAGTATGGTAGTACTTCTTAAAAAATCGATAAAAAACTAGATTGAGGAAAAAATAAATAGCTGTATTTTTCTTTGTAATTAAGAAGTATTTTAATGATTTTTATGTCCTTCTTCACTTTAATCTGTTGTACAGTCTACTTTATCTTTTTATTTTTATTTATTAAAATAAACTAGTGAAAAGTATATTCAAACAATGAATATATAATAGAATTATAAAAAACAACATAGTAGTAAAGAGACATATATTTATTAATGAAGAAAAAATGAATTAGAGATGTAAGTCACCAACATTATCTGTGCTTCAAAGTCAAAATTACACACACACATAAACACACACACAAAACTCTACTGATATGATACTGAATTTACTTGTCAAATTGTAATGCTTAATTCATCCTGTCATTCATACAGATATACTGACTTCCTATTAGGCCTTAACTTCAAATATGATGAATGCAAAGAATTGAGAAAATGGATAGATTAAGAAATTAAATTGTGACTTCAGTAGAAGACAACTTACTGATTGAAATGTATTTTGAAGTAAATGTTTTATGTAAGTTAAAGTAAAAATCATATAGTTTGATTAGTCAAGCTTTGAAAACTTGCTTTGTGAAACACTACTACTGATGTAGGCAGGTAGATAGGGAAAGGCTCTCTGCAATGAAACAAAGTCTCATAGAAGAAGAATTCTAGGACCAACCCACCCTGTGGAGACAGAGAATAAGGACTTGATAAGACCATCCCCAGACCCTGAAGATATGGGCCTCCTCCCCATGAAATTCCTCCTTTCCGAGAACCCCCTTTCAATCCAGTTAACTCCAGCGACCCAGCCCCAAGGAGATTCCAGGACATTCCAAGTCAGAAGGATTCTTGAACCCCCTTTCAATCTGGTTAACTCCAGTGACCCAGCCCCAAGGAGATTCCAGAACATTCTGAGTCAGAAGGATCTATAAGAGCCAGCTCGAGAGCCCACTTGGCGCTCTCTCCACCCTCGGAGAAGCCCGCGTTCCCTCTGGACGCGTTTCTCTCTCTCTCTCTCTCTCTCTCTCTCTCTCTCTCTCTCTCTCTCTCTCTCTCTCTTACTATCTGCTTATCCCTTTCTCTCCCTCTCCAAAAGTCTCCAAATAAAACCTGTTATTTCACTGCTCGTCTACTCCTGAAATTCTTTTCTGCGAGCGAGACAAGAACCCCAGAAACCTCGGGTAAGGCTTGGGACTGGTCTCTCCTTTCCTGCGAAGAGCAAATTCTCGTCCCAGCTTGAGTCAGTGGCTCCCCGAGCAATCGGGTGGCGGGGATTAACTCCCGTGCCAAGAAGATCAAGCGGACTTCAGGTGTGGCTTGATGGCCACCTTGTGGGGCTGGCAGGGCTTAGGCCCGAGCCGAGCAGGTGCTCACTGCAGACTTTACTGGTCCTAGCCTACCCAGGGTTCCGGGTGGCAGAGGCGGGTGGGGAGAAAGTGGCCGTCTTTCTCCTCCCCACTTCACATAAGTCACCCGTGGGGCCCACCCACATCACTACAACTTACTCATTATACTAATAATCTCATAGATGCCTAGGTCTACTGATAAATTTCCTCTGATAGAGCTCTTCTTTAAAATTTATATTCTTTATTTGTTTGGGGGTCATACTCAGTGCATGCTCCTTACTCTGTGCCCAGAGATTACTAATAACAGGCTCTGGGACCACTTGGGGTGCCACAGATCAAACCTGGGTCAGAGTGATGCAACGTAAACACCCTGTCGGCTGTACTCTAACTGTGATCCCAAAAATGATATTATAATATATCCTACTCTAGTTGATAGTTTTTGGAAGGATGTTCTAGAGAAACTGTTTTAAAAGATTACTTTCCCCCTTTGGCTCAACTTAATTTCTTCATCATTTATTTTATTTTATTTGCTTTTTGGGTCACACCTGGAGATGTTCAGGGGTTACTCCTGCCTTTGCACTCAGGAATTACTCCTGGCAGTGCTCAGGGATGCTGGGAATTGAACCCAGGTTGGCCGCTTGCAAGGTGAACGCCCTACCCGCTGTGCTATCTCTCTAGCCTCGATTTCTTCATTATTTAGAATATAAAGCAGCTATTTTGTGAGCAAGTGCTTAAAAGTAAATTTTTGAATATGATAAATTTCTGATGGTTCAAGTCTAGCTTTCTGAGAGAGGAAGAACTTGAATTTTAGTTAACAATAGAGGATAATGCCACAGCATGAAACAAATGGGGGGAGGGTCATAAACCTGAAAATATAATGACATAAACTACAGTAAAAATTGTCAGTGACTTTTAAATTATCCTCCAAATATCTGCTCATTTAAAGAAGAGAGCAATTTATATAACTGATGAATGACTAATGGTTAATAAATATTTGTCCCTAAGGTCACAGAAGGAGTGACTAAGGGATTAGAGACAAAATTCTCTATGTCAAATGGTTTTTACTGGAGAAAGTTAATAATTCCCTTGTCAGATCATGCAACTAAGTAGATTAATATTTGACTTCTATAGTACAAAAAGTTTCACTTACATTGTACAGTGTTTACTGCTTCAGTATTATACACCTACACAGTGGGTAACATCCTTCTCTCCAGCACATCCATTATTATATGAGATGATAAAAGGCTATCAAGCTGCCACCCTGTCTTGAAAACATATATCAGAAGTGGAGTCAGCAAGAGTGCGACTATTAGTAGTTGCATTTATAAATTTAAAAATATATATACTAAAAATAAAGCCAATGCAAATGTTTTAAAAAATATAGCAAACAGTAATCATACTTTCCTCAGAGTACCATACTGTAAAAGAACTATTTCACTGTTGAGGGGTCAAGGGGGATAGCACAGAATGTTAGAGTACATGCTGTTCATACCAGAGCTCAACCCTCAACCCCCAGCATCATGTGGTCCCCCAACATTGCCAGGAGGAGATCCAAAGCAATGATCCAGCTGTAGCCCCTGGAAAACATTGGATATAGTCCCAAACCAAACCCAAAATACAAACCTGCAAAAAGTTGTTGAGACCATGACTAATAATCCTTTCTAATAAAAATTTTTTCTGTCTGTAATACTTAAAAGTTTAACACATAATTTATGTAAATGCAATTTTAGATTTAGAGAGAAAAATAACAACTCAAATAATATTTGTTGTAAATAGGTTCATTTCATTAGGAAAATATTTCTATGTTTCTTAGTTGAGATAGTCTCTAAAGGAAGATAGTATAAAGATGTGATCCTTGAGCAACAAATTCAAGACAAGAAGCTTAATATTAAATATTTACACATACATATACACCCTTCATAATACTTTGAGGACATTTCTGAATTAGTTATAGATTCCAAGTAGCAATATCTGTTTTGTTTATTTGTTTTATTTTGTTTTGCTTAGGGGGAGCCACATACAGCAGTGCTCAGGGATTATTCCTGGCTCTGCATTCGGGGATTACTTCTAGTGGACTTGTGGAATGATATAAGATGCTGGTGCTAGGATGGAACTTGAGTTGGTCATGTGCATGCAGGGAAGTGCCCTACCAGCTATACTATCTCTCGCTCCCAATCTGAAGTTGAAATGTTTAAATGGTTCTAAATTACTTTTACTAAAAATTTATTCATGGACTTAATAGTTGAGCACCTCCTGGAGTGAACCTGCCTTTCACCCAACAAAAGAAAACCAAAAATCTTGGCTGATTTTCATTTCCTAAATTTGTTAACATTATTATTGTTATTTTGGTACAAACACAGCTTTGGTGCTCAGAGTTTACTTCTAGCTCTGTGCTTAGGTCACTCCTGGTAGATTTGGGAGACAAAATGGGATGCTGGGAATTGAACTCGATAGGCCGCATAAAGGCAAATGCCCTAGAGTGCAAGGCAATTTGTCACTGTCACTGTCCTCCCGTTGTTCATCGATTTTCTCGAGCAGGCCCAGTAACGTCTCCATCATGAGACTTTGTTGTTACTGTGTTTGGCATATCAAATACGTCATGGGTAGCTTGCCAGGCTCTGCCGTGCAGGCGAGATACTCTTGGTAGCTTGCCGGGCTCTCTGAGGGGGCGGAGGAATCGAACTCGGGTCGGCCATGTTGGCTGCGTGCAAGGCAAACACCTTACCTGCTGTGCTATCGCTCCAGCCCAAGGCAATTTGTTAAATGTCTATTTGTTCACAGTAACTTATAGACTGGGGACTTTTTATAACTTGCACAGACAATCCCAAATCGAGGAATATTGCTCACTGATTCAGTGGACAATCTCCAAGTAGATTTGTTAGGTAACTTTCATACAACAATAAAGCAGAAAGTAAATCAACAGAATATGATAGTGGCAATATTAAAATTCCTGTGTATTTATTATATTTTAAATTTGAAATATTTACTTCAAAGTTTTTTTGGTTATTTTCAATACAATTCTGAGATATTATGGAAAGAAGAGTCCTCACAGTTGCATAGCAAATAAAAGAAGGTAATGGTTTGGGCTCCTTTATATAAGAAGTAACTCCATCTCCTTCCATCTTCCTAGCTAGTTGTGATTTCCTAATACCTTTCTTTCTACCTAGGGATAGGTATAATTAACGATGTCTCTTTGGGGACAAGATTCTTAGCAGATACTTTGCCTTTTATTTATCTTTTTCCCAACAACAAACCAACCTAACTTTAATGGGAAGTGAGGAAAAAGAATATTTTTAAAAAGCACTGTCTGGTGCTGGAGCAATAGAACAGCGGGTAAGGCGTTTGCCTTGTATGCGGCTAACCTGGGTTCTATTTCCAGCATTCCATATGCTCCCCTGAGCACCGCCAGGAGTAATTCCCGAGTACAGAGCCACCAGTAACCCCGAGCATCGCCAGTGTGACACAAAAAGCAATAAATAAATAAATATAAAAAAGCACTGTCTGATGATTATTTCATCTCATAGTAACATGCTCTAATTAATTAGATGTTGTTAGTCACAATTTACATTGCAGTGAAAAATATGTCATTTATATTTTATGAGGGCTGGGACTATGGTAACATGGAATAGAGAGATAGTACTTAACAATGAAAGAAAAGAGACATTTTCCAAAGTTTTCTGTGGGAGAAGGTAAGTTAGTAAAAACACATTAGAAAGAAAACATTCCTGGCATACTGGTTCATTGAGTTGGTCCTCAAAGAATGTGTAGTTTGCCAGGAGTACTAATAGTCTTCTATCAGGAAAAACTTTATAAAACTTTATAGTAGCATTACTGTTTCATCGATTAAGTGAAACACATCAGACCCATCAACTATGGAAAGTCTGTTACCCTGTTATGTTTGCCCATAAACCACATAGGAGTGAGGTTATATATTATTTGTCCTCCCTTTGACTTACTTTAGAGAACACAATGCCCTCCAGTTCCTTACGAGTAGTAATCAAACAGTAAGATTCATCTTTTCTTATAGCAGTTTAATATTTCATTGTGCATATTTACCACAGATGCCTCATGAGGATGTATTAAACATTTGCAAGGATAAATGGTGCCTGTGGGGTCAGAGCGAGAAGCATGCCGGGTGCTTGCTTTGCACACAGTTGACCTGGATGCAAATTCTTGCACCACATATGGTACCCAAGGTTCAACAAGGAGTGATCCTTGAGTGTAGAGCCGGAAGTAGTAACTCCTGAGCAATACTGAGTGTGGCCCTTAAATCAAAATAAAAAAATTCTTTATCAAAAAACTGGTGGTGCCTAGGTATAAAATCAATACACAAAAGTCCATGGCTTTCCTATAGGCAAATAGTGAAAGAGAAGAAAGTGACATGAAGAAAACAATTCCGTTCACAATTGTGCTCCAGAAAATCAAGTACCTAGGAATCAGCTTAACTAAGGAAGTAAAGACCTGTACAAAGAAAACTACAAAACACTACTTCAGGAAATAAAAGAGGACACGAGGAAATGGAAAAATATCCCCTGTTCATGGATTGGGAGAATTAACATTGTCAAAATGGCAATACTTCCCAAAGCACTGTACAAATTCAACGTGATCCCTATTAAGATACCCATGACATTCTTCAAAGAAATGGAGCAAACACTCCTGAAATTTATATGGAACAATAAGACCCTACGAATAGCAAAAGCAATTCTTGGGAAAAAGAAAATGGGAGGAATCAACCTCCCTAACTTCAAACCCTACTATAAAGCAGTAATAATTAAAACAGCATGGTACTGGAACAAAGGCAGAGCTGTAGACCAAAGGAACAGGGTTGAATATACTGACATCTCCCCTCAAGCAGATGATCATCTAATCTTTGATAAGAGGGCAAGAAAAGTGAAGTGGAGCAAGGAAATCCTCTTTAACAAATTGTACTCGCCAAACTGCACAGCTACATGCAAAAAAAGGGGCACAGATCTCTGCCTACCACCATGTACAAAAGTAAGATTAAAATGGATTAAAGACCTCAACATAAGACCACAGTCCATAAGGTACATTGAAGACAAGGTTGGCAAAACCCTCCATGACATTGAAGCTAATGGTGTCTTCAAAGATGACACACCGCTGGCCAAGCAAGTGAAAACAGAGATAGACAAATGGGACTATCTTAAACTAAGAAGCTTCTGCACCTCCGAAGGAACAGTATCCAAAATACAAAGACAGTCTAGAGAATGGGAAAGGATATTCGCCGAATACACATCCAACAAGGGGTTGATATCAAGGATATACAAAGTACTGATTGAACTCCACAAGAAGAAAACATCCAACCCCATCAAAAAATGGGACCATGAAATGAACAGAAAATTTCTCAATGAAGAAATACAAATGGCTAAAAGGCACATGAGAAAATGCTCCACATCATTAATCATCAGGGAGATGCAGATCAAAACCACAATGAGATCTCACTTCACACCACAGAGACTGGTGCACATCCACAAGAACAAAAGTAACCGATGCTGACGCAGATGTGGTGAGAAAGGGACCCTCCTTCACTGCTGGTGGGATTGACAACTGGTTCAGCCCTTTTGGAAAACAGTATGGACGATTCTCAAAAAATTAGAAATTGAGCTCCCATTTGACCCAGCAATACCACTCCTGGGAATATATCCCAAACAGGGAAAAATGTATAGTCGAAGTAACATCTTTACTTGTTTGTTCATTGCAGCACTCCTTACAATAGCCAGAATCTGGAAAAAACCTGAGTGTCCGAGAACAGATGACTGGTTAAAGAAACTTTGGTACATTTACACAATGGAGTACTATGTAGCTATTAGAAAAGATGGTTACAGTCACGGTCCTCCCATTGTTCATCAATTTGCTTGAGCGGGCCCAGTAACATCTCCATTGTGAGACTTCTTGTTACTGTGTTTGGCATATTGAATACTCTCGGTAGCTTGCCAGGCTCTCCAAGAGGGGCGGAGGAACCGAACCTGGCTTGGCCAGGCTGGCTGCCTGCAAGGCAAATGCCCTACCACTGTGCTATCATTCCAGTCCTGGGGAACATAAAGTAACAAAATAGGAAAATAACATAAAGTAACAAAATAGGAGACTAACACCCAAGCAAGGCCAAGATTAGTACCAGGAATTTTGCTCCATGACTTGAGGCCAGCCACACATGCTAGTGGAAAAGGCAGCTCAGTTAGAGAAGGGAGCACCGAATAAAGGGTGTTGGGAGGATCCTCCTCCCAGGATCAGAGAAGCATGCTGAAAGTAGAACATAAACCAAACATGATTGCCACTCAATGCGATGCGTCTTTTGCAAACCTCAGCACCTAAAAGGAGAGAGAGAACAAAAGGGAATGCCCTGCCACAGAGGCAGGGTGGGATGGGGGGATGGGGGGTGGGAGGGATACTGGGATCCGTGGTGGTGGGAAATGGGCACTGGTGGAGGGATGGGTATTTGATCATTGTCTAATTGAAACCCAAGCACAAAATTTGTAAGTCTACAACTCTACCTCATGGTATCTCATAATAAAAATTAAAAAAAAAACACAAAAAACTGGTGCCTAGGATTTGAGTTGCATACATCAACAACAGGATATTTGTTGCCACCAGTCCCCTGTGGCTGCTATAATACCATGTTCTACTTTTCCTGTACTGTCCCTGGGTTCACGTTGTTTGTGTCTGGCAACTGATGCAACATCACAACAAACTAGGGTAGTGACTGGAGAATATCATATGTGTACCCAACAACAGCTATTCAGCATGATGATCTTCAGGGCTGGAGTGATAGCACAACGGGTAGGGCATTTGCCTTGCAAGTGGTCCTCTGGGGTTCGATTCCCAGCATCCCATATGGTTCCCTGAGCACCGCCAGGAGTAATTCTGAGTGCAAAGCCAGGAGTAACCCCTGTGCATAGCTGGGTGTGACCCAGAAAGCAAAACAAACAAACAAACAAAACAAGAAAACAGCATGATGATATTCATAGCCACTGGGCTAGGATTTTTGTATTTTCCACTTCCAGTTAGGGTAATGGCTGCTCCGACTCACTGCTTGAGTAGTGTGGCTCACTTCTGGCATATCTGCTGTCTGCTGTGATTTGTGGAATGGCAGCTTTCAGTTATGTTGATAACTAATCCTTCCTGTGCTCTGGGAACACATACCTGGTGTCTCAGCTGGGTATTGCCATTTCCCAGTTTTGTCCTGATATAGTAGGGGACGACAACATATTGAATGTCTCTAGGGCCTTTGAACTTTGGGTCCTCCCTTTTAGGTTGGAGATTCAGTGTGAGATACTCATGTTGGAGAATCTGCCTTTAGTTAAGTGCTGTTTGTAGCTACACATCTTTCACTACCCCAGTGAACTTGTGTAAGGTGAGGGCAAGGTTCATCACAGTCATGGTAGATAGAGCTGAGACTACAGCCCTGTCATGTAAAGCTCCTCACAGGAATGGACATTCCCAGCTCACTGTGCTGAGATCAATAGTCTTAGCCTGATTTTGACTCTCAGTCAGTGCAGGTATAAATCTAAATTTGTGTAGAACCTTGGTATGTAGCACATCAGAACCTTAGGTTGGTGTTTTATATCTAGTAACTAGACTGCTGTTTCTTTTTCTCTTTCACCCTCACCCCACCAGGGGAGGAGAATCCTTAGCTCTGAGTTTGGTCACTGCTCTGATGTTCAGAAGCTTGAACCTGAGGTAATGCCTCTATTTGCTTTTTAAATACTTTTAAAATTTTTAATTTTTTAAATATTTTATATTTTAATATATATTTTCTCAGTAAGACCCCACATGGGATGCTGTGTTTAGTTGTTTTTATGCATTACTTGAGTTTGTATAATTCACAGAAATACTCAAAAAATAATTCCATTTTGATCACCTTGGCCCTACCCTCTCTAATCACATATTTAATGGAAGGAAAGCAAATAACTCCTCTGTGTCATTTTCTAAGATTGCAGTAATTCCACTGAAAAGTTGGCTTAAAAAATGAAAATATATTTTTCTCATTGTGTAGTGACTGGAATTTCAACATCAAAGTGCCACTGGGGTTGTGTTCCCTTATGCTTTTTTTGTCATTGACCAATCTGCCAACCTTCACAGAGTCCTTCTTTTGTGAGGAACCTGATGTCTCTTATGCTTTTCATTAGGATAATGGTCATACTGCATTAGAGTCCCACTCCAATGACCTCATTTTTACTTAATTACATATTAAAGACTTTTCCCCACAGAATGTAGTTATACTGAGGGACTGGTGGTTGGGATTTTACCATGTTGTGTGTGTGTGTTTGGAGGGGGTATGCATAATTCAAATCTTAACACCACTTTCCCCCAATTATTAGCAATCATTTGTTACTGTTTTTTTACCCTCTCAATTCCCAATGAGTACTTCACTAGATTTCAAAGAAACTCAGAATTTCAGATTTATAAATTTTTACAAATTTACCTGGCTGAGCAGGGTTCAATTCCTCCGCCCCTCTCGGAGACCCTGACAAGCTACCAAGAATATTCCGTCCACACAGCAAAACCTGGATAGCTACCCATGGTGTATTCAATATGCCAAAAATAGTAATAACAAGTCTCATAATGGAGACGTTATTGGTGCCCACTCGAGCAAATCAATGAACAATGGAAGGACAGTGCTACAGTGCTACTAGGAGTATTCAAGATGACAGCTGCTAAAGGTAAAAAAAAAAACCCAAAATTGTATAGAATTAATAGACTCTGCCTTTCTGATTATGAATCTATTTCCCCACATAACTGAGAGAATACATTTATCACTAAAATGATCTTTTTGTGTGTGCATTTTCATTTTGTTTTAAAGGGCAACACTTGGAAATGCTCAGGATTTATTACTTCCTCTGTACTCAGAGATTTTTCCTGGTGGGGCTCAATGGAACATACAGGTTATCAGCAGTGGCGGTGATCAAATCCAGACCAGCTGCATGCAAGGCAAGTGTCCTTCCCACTGTATCTCCAGCCCCAGATTTAACAAATAGCTTTTGGAAACTTTCAGAAGGTGCACATAAATTTGTATTGAAATTTGTATTGTGTCTTCAGAATGAACCAAACACATCCTATCCAAAATATCTATTTTCTTCTGTAAGCTATTCCTATGTAAGCTGGTTCTTATGGACATTGAAGACAAGGTGGATTTATGGGACATATGTTCACCATCTTCTAGTCTCCTGCTTATATGTTTAATAATACTCTTTCTCTGTCTTGTTTCCTGATTGACTGACCCTGTAGAGTGGAAATGGAATGTGACCTTTTGTAGTTATACTAATAACCAAAGTAATATTTCTATGCTTTTAAATAATTATTGATTTTGCATCCAAAATATGTTATGTTAACAATTTTTGAAATATTTTTCAAAAAAATATTACTGGATATGTTAGTTAGGACTTACAGATCCACAGAAAATTAGAATTGGAAATTCAGAATTACAGTGAATCACTGGCACAATGACTCTCTGCCCTTATATGTCTTTTTGTGGTTGCTAACATTGCCAAAATGCCTAATGCATGTTATTAAATTGGTAGTATAAAGCATTATGGGCTTTGAGTTAGAGGGTAATATAAATCATCATCATTCCTATGTGGAAGTATACACTGTGGTAAACAAGATTAACCATTGGAATGAAAGCACTTATTCCACTATCTGCCATGACTCACATTTATCTTAAAATAAGCTCAATGTAACATACATTTTGATAATCAATTCCAAAGCCAAAGATAAGTATAGTAACTCCCTCGCTAAGAAAATTAAAAAATTGAATCATTTACTGTGCAAATTTAAATTGGTGGCTGATTATTATTAGCAAAAGAAATGCTTCTGAAATGAGCCAGAAATTAATTCTGTTGCACATAGAAATTATATCATATATATTTTAATGACAGCAATACTTTTAGCATTCATAGATAAAACAATAAGCACTGAAAATATGAGATTTCATGACATAGAGATGAATGAAAGACCATAAGACAAGTCATTTTTTCTATATTTTCATTTAACCAAGTTACCATTTCTGTCTATAAGTGAAGACCTTTATAGGAATCTGAGATTATTATTATCAGGAAACAGATAGCTTTCTTATGAAAATGATCTGACTTTACGTTTTCTCAACTTAAGTCAGTGTGCCTTCTCTGGTTTTACACAATTTAAAAGCAATCAATTTAAAATTTTAAATATTTGAAAATTAAGTTTAAATTAAAAATCTAAATCTAAACTATTTGAAAGAAAATATTTCTCATAATGTCTTCTATTAAGGAGAGCTGTATAACTACAAAATTATGAATTTTTTCTAGTATTACCCTAAATACAGATTAGTGCAATATCAGACCATGTTTAACTTCCATTTATAAAGAGAAAAGAGCAAAGGAGAAATAAAGTATTGTATTATAAGAAACTTCTGAATGAGTTGAGAAATCAAGTCGCAGCTGTGCTGGTTTAAACATATTATTATACAACATTTATATACTTGAAGATTTATGTTACAAATTTCTTACAGAAATTTTATATTCCTCTCCCCAAGATTTTTTGACATATAATGTTGTGTAAGTCTAAAGTGTACATAGCTATACTTAATATAAATTTGAATGTGATTTAGTTAATCTATAATTATTATACACATACATATGTATATATATCTCTTTATACACCTGCTTATCAGTAAAATTGTTAACATAAAAATTAACATACTCATTAAAAATATCTTTGTGTTGAGAAATTTTAGACTCTACTCTCACAGCAATTTTTAAACTGTAAAATGTAATTAAAACTTCTTAAGTACTCCACTTTAAAACCCACTTAATAGATGCAGAAAATAACAGGTATATTTTGGATAGTGCATATCCATTTTGAATTAGAATAATTAATGACTTTTCTACACCAACAAAATGAGTGAGTCCTTTTAAGTGCTGCTCCCATCTAAATTTCTAAAGTTTTTCCACAAGTTATCCAGACACAGTTTCTATGAGGCAAATATTGTCTTTCACTGATTCATGTACATGAGAATAAAAATATTTCATATCAAAAACATTTCATAAAAACTTTTCAGAATTGCTTTGAATGCATATTTAGCAACATTTTTATAAAAGTGATGCTCCATTTATAATTCTTTAACTAAAAAGAAAACAATATTAAATTATTTATATTTTCCAGTATCATGAGAGGCAAAGTTACCTAGTAAATTATATAAAAGTAAGTACACAGTGACTGAGAGTGCTGTGACTGGAAGTAGTTCTGTGAAGTCCTTTCATCTTAAATGGCAGTGACCAGAGAGAAGATTGCTTCTGGTAATCTATAAAGGTGTTTCCAGAATTATCCAGATCCTATTTAATAATTCATTCAAGAAATACTAACTGGACAAACTAAATGCATCAGAAATGAGATCTTCAAATCCAGAAACATATATAGTCCAGGACTTCCAATGGTTTTGATCCAATGGGAGTATTAGGGAGAAAAATAAGCACTAAGACTATAATTTAAGGAGAACAGAATTGACAGGAAGCTGTAAAATATCAAATGTGTTCAGACATTTGTGTGAAAACCATTATTTGTGAATAACTATTTCAGAGTTGGGATCTGAACTGAATTTATAAATGTGGATGTCACCAGCATATACGAGAATCAAAGGTCAAAGGTGAGAATCCTTAGCAGCATCAGATTTTTAAAAATGGCTTCTCAAAATGTAATATTGATTTTTACACCCTAGATAAAGACAAAGAAAGTGTACTAAATCTACTTTTAGATTTTTTTTTCCTCCCTACAGTTTCTGACATTAAGTGGATCTGTGAATAAGAGTGCCCTCTGATCCTTTTCTGAGTACTTCTCAACATCATGTCTTTAAATTCCTTGCTTTTAGGTCTTTAAGATTGCCATTGTCTTCTACCTCAAATAATGGAGCTTGAGAGATTCTTTCATGATAAGAGGGAGGCTCTGATGATTAAAAATAGTTCCAAAGCTTAGTCAGGTTTCAATTACATAACTCCTTTAATATCGGATGGTTGCTTCCTGGAGAAATAAAAAGGATGTTATTCCTTGTGAAGTAGGCAGTCAGCGATATGTGTGTGCATATATGAACATGTACATGCTAACAGAGTGTTGATAATGAATTCAGGATGCTATAAAACCATAATATGATCTGAAAATGAATAAACCTCCGGTTCTAGGCTCAAGATGTTAGATAATCTTATCCAATTCATAAGGTTGGAGCTTTCAGGAGATAGTTCAGCAGCAGCAAAGGCCCTAAATAAAATTCTGGATGAAGATCCCTTGAGCCCAAAGTCCTTGACCCTGGCAAGGAACTCATATCTGCAGTGAGAGCCCAGCTTAAGACCACATGGAAAGGTCTGTATAATCAGCTTCCTGAAGTCCCTAAATGTTCTTCCTTCTGTAGTCCCTTGCATCCTTGGTACTCTTTTTACCAGCTGCCCTAATTTCAGCTTGGGGTGCGTAATCATTTTGGAGGGGTCACACACAGATTTGCTCAGAGTTTACTCCTGGCTATGTATTCAGGGATCACTCCTGGCAGGGCTTGTGGGACCATATGGGATGTCTGGGATTGAACCCCAGCCAGAAGCATGTAAAGTAAGTGCCCCAACAGCTGTATCATCTATCTCTTCAGTCCCAGAGGTGCATAATCTTTTCTCCTTACTTTGTGCCATTCATTCTGGACTCATCCAAATTTCCAAATTGGAGTGTGTTTTTCCTTTGCTTTATGGGATTCTTTTGTCTTTTCTCCCCTTTCATATTTCTCCAGTTTCCACTTCATTATTTATCCTCTCTTAGCATTCCTTTCAGTTAGATGGTTGACAGACCTAGAAAGACCAGCTGGAAAACTACACAGACTTCCTTTTTCTGTGAAGAGCATAAACCCAAGCTCTGCCTGAGAACTCCCTCCTCTGCTTCACCCACACTGTGCAGATTAAGGAGCTCTTAGGTACAGTGTGACAGATGCCTTAGTGAGGCTGGCAAGGTGTCATTGTAGACATCATCAGGAGCTTGTCTTGTGCAGACTCTTACTAATCCTCATCTCCCTGTCACTCGTCTATCACCAACACCCGAGTCCCCCAAATATGCTACTGAATAACAAAGCTAAAGACAGATGAGTTTAGTAAATCTGGATGTCACCAAAAAAAAAAATATCCACTCATTGCTTTGGATAACAGGAATTCTGGGGGAATTTCAGAGAGTTAAGCTCTGAGGTCATTTGCAGTGCTCTGAAATAAATAGGAAAGTAAGAGTGAGGCATTACCTGATCTCATGATTTTTTTTCTCTCCTGGGGTCAGGGTGAAGGAGTTCCTCAAGCAGTGAGCAGATCTGGGCCAGGGGCAAACCTGGCAGTAGTTCAAAGGAGAGCCCGAAGATGCAGTGTTGCTATGTTCTGGGGAACTAGGGGATTGCCTAGACCACCCACATGGTGCCTTGGGCCTCCAGGGCTCAATTCAGCCATGCTCAAGGACCCATATGGTGTAGGGAATCAAAGCAGGTCAGCTGCAAGCAAGGCATGTACCTTAACCCATGTCCTAGCCCTTGTGATTGTGATAAAATCTTTTTAAAAAAGCTAATCTTTTAAAAGTACATCTGCACTTGATCTGATAACAGGCAAACAATTTCATTTCACCCTAGGCAGCAAAGATAAGAAAGGAAAGGAAAATTTCTTTCATTCTCTTTGATTGATTTTCTTTCCTCTCTGTTAAAATAAGATTATCTTCTTTAAACAATGTAATATATTTTGGGGAGGTAAAAAACAAGTTTCTGTTATACATAATACTTAATAGTGTGAGCCATAGAATGAGGCTCATCTGGAAGCAGTAGTTACCCTAAGGAAAACTCCTTAGTAAGCTCATAAAACAACAAACAAACAAAAAACAACATTTAAACCTCAGGGAAGCAGAGCTCTCCTCACTTTAGAGACTAAATTTAGCATCTATTTTAGACTTCACATAATTTTAGTTTTAAATATTTCCTTGCTATTACCAAACCCGCTAATTTTAGAAATCATAGAGCCAAAATATCCATTTGTGTTTTATTTGCTCTCTGAAAATTTAAATTATGAAATTGACTTTTCCTATCCCCACATTGATAGATATGATAATTAGAAAGCTGCCATCAGTGGCATAACTAAAAATCCTCACATGACTTAAGTACATTGCTCTGATAAGCCTCCAGATTTTAAAACTGAAATGGAGTGGGGGTTAGAGTGTTCTCCTCCTAAATGCCCCAGTTCAGGAGTGGGTGGGCTGCATTTACTTTGTGTTATCATTCTGTTGGGTTAGAGTGATAGCACAGTGAGTAGGGTGTTTGCCTTACACATGGTCAACCCAGGTTCAATTCCTCTGCCCCTCTCGGAGAGCCCAGCGAGCCCAGCAAGCTACCTAGAGTATCCTGCCAGCAAGGCAAAGCCTGGCAAGCTCCCTGTGGCATACTTGATATACCAAAAATAGTAACTACAAGTCTCACAGTGGAGACATTACTGATGCCCGGTCGAGTAATTCCATGAACAGCAGGAGGACAGTGCTACAGTGCTATCATTCTGTTACCAGGCCAGCATCACATCCCTCAAGTATAGAACCATTGTTTGGGATATTCTGAAAGAGGTGGGTGTCTCCCTATTGTATGCTGTAGGTGGAACACAGGTCGATTTTCAGAGGCACATGAATTAGGTGCTACTGCTGAGCTGTTGAACGGGCATTACATCCTACAATCTATCCTACACACTGCTGCCAGAACAAATTTCCTAAAGCACAGCTCTTGTTCTGTTATTCCACATCTCAAACCTGATGATTATAGTCCATGTCAGGTCTTAGAGTGCTCCACCAGCTACTGCCTTATCACCCCATAGTTCTTTTTTACACACTATGCAGGCTCTGGGAGACTAAGTACATATTCTTTTCACTACCTGCCTTACATTGCACCTGTTATTTTCTCACATTATTCTCTATTTGGCGTGTTGCTTCAACTGCATTACACACAATCACACACACACACACACACACACACACACCCCAATCAAATCCCATTCTTTAAAGACTAGATCTCTCAAAAATATCCCTTTTTTAAAAATTAATAATCTCCTAACTCCATCTCTACACCTGAATTTTCATAACATTATTTGAGAATCTCTATTGACACCTCTTTATGTCTTGTTCTTATGAATGTTATTGTTTATATCTTATTCTGCTAAAATAATGAATGTTTGTGTGGGCATAAAATACCTTTTATTCTAGTGTAATCATCAAAAACTGAGGCAAAGAATGGCTTGCTTGGGACTAGAGAGACAATATAGCAGGTAGAGTGTTTGTCTTGCATATGGCCAACTTGCCAGGAGTAACCCCTGAGCATCTCAGGTGTTGCTTCAAAACTAACAACAAAACAAATGTATGGTTTGCTTTTTTTCTCCTTGATCATTAAGGTATATCTCCCACATACCTAACTTTTGGCTGTTTACTTTCTTGGTAAACTTTGCCCCAAGTTTTTGGGGTCTGGCCAAAAGCACAGCAGCAATTTTGGGGTCTGGAATTCTGAAGGCGCCATCAGGCTGCTGATGCACTCGCATCACAGGTACAGATTGACCTGCTGTCAGCACCATACCCCCTGTATGGTTTGCTTTTGATAGAAGTCAGAGATGTCAATTCTTTTTAGTTATATATGTTTATTTCGATATGCCAGACACAGTAACAACAAAGTCTCCAATGGAGACGTTACTGGACCCGCTCGAGCAAATCGACGATCAACGGGAGGGCCTTTACTTTTACTTTTACTTTATTTCAACAAGGTTAATTCCTTCCTTCCTTTCTCTCTCTCTCTCTCTCTCTCTCTCTCTCTCTCTCTCTCTCTCTTTCTTTCTTTCATTTTTTCTTTCTTATTGGACCACAACTGGTGATATTTAGGGATGACTCCTAAATTACTCTAGGTGATGCTGATGGAACATATGGGATGCCGGAGATTGAATCTGGTCAGTACTTATAAGGTAAGCATGCTATCCTCTTTACTAGAACTGTGGCCACAGCAAAATTTTTTCATGGCTTTGATGGTAATTGTAAATGATAACATTTTTCTTGATGCTAATAATACAAAAATTAATATGAAACAATTAAGTTTTTCCTTGCTTTCTGAAAACAATGTAAAATGAAAGTACTTTTCCAATAAGAGATATATTGAAAATAATTTGTTTAGGTATTAAGGATTTTCCCATTTGAATGGTGAAGATAAATTTCAAGTTACTATTTTCAGTGAATTCTCTAAATGTCCCAGTGTGGTTTCCAACGAGTACTTTTTTGTGTATTTTAAACTCAGTTATATGTCATCTAAATTCATAATCATATTCTTCATTAAAACAAGTGCAGTTTAGTTGTGGTAGAAGAATTAAATTCAATTTAACAAAATTACATGAAATTCTAATTGTATAAAATGATGTTAAGGGTATCTATTCTATCAAGTAATTAAAAACCTAACTGCCCAAGTTTTAAAATTTACAATTCCATCAAAATAGCTATAGAGCTTTTTAATGGGGTCTGTGTGTCTATGTATGTTTAGAATTAAGACAAAAATAGGAAAAGTCACCATTCTATTTTAGATACACTACAAAGCAGCCAGACTACATACAACTCACTGATGGGTTTTGCTTGGTCATTATTTGTGTTTTAGTTATTTGGTTTTTTTTTCATGGTAGTTACTGACTTGCATCTGTTCTCCAAATTCCACAAAATTCTAAAGAGCTCTTTGAATCAAATAACTATGAAGAGAGGGGTGTGGCGATCCTTCTAGCTTTTAATTCTCATTTTCCCAAGTAGTGAAAATCTTAAAGTATTATTGGTAAATTACCAGAAATCATTTGGTTATGTACTATATTTACAACAAAGATGCTGACCTAGCTAGCTTTGTGAATAGTTTGGTACTAGAATGAGATAGAGGTTTATTTATCATTACCTTTGAAAGGTGTGTAGGGGTTCAAATTACTTTGTAATGATGGACTGGCCTTCAGATAATTACACATGTGTTACTCAGCTTCATCACTCTTCTCGCCACCACCAATATAAGTGTTTCTTTTGAAGTCATCTCTTGTCTCTAAAATGAACATTCTTTCCCATAAGCTTGATCCCACATGCAGTGGTTCTTTTTAACTTTATCTCTGAAATGAAACCTTATCTGTATGATTTTTCCTTCCTGAAATATTCTCTCAATATCTTTTTTGTACACGGTTGTGGTATCTTCAAAAAATTCCTGCAGAATCATAAAAGACATATAAGCCTGAATCTTTCATAAATAGCAATCATCAAGTATTGCTTTATCATTTTGCATATGATTTTTTGACTGACCCCCTGGTATCTTTATCATTTCTAGTAACACAGGAAAGATGGAGAGAAACCTTCATTCTAGGTGACAAATACTTATTCTGGTTTCATATGTGGAAAGAAAGTACACTTTTTTCTTAATATCTACAAGTATAAGCTTCCTGACATTTTTTAGAATATATACACAATAATTTTAGTATTTCTTTATGCTCTAGGTTCTTATTTTTTTGTTTTAAGATAAAATTAGAATATAAGGTAAAGGTAAAGGCCCTCCCGTTGATCGTCGATTTGCTCGAGTGGGCCCAGTAATGTCTCCATTGGAGACTTTGTTGTTACTGTGTTTGGCATATCGAACACTCTCGGTAGCTTGCCGGGCTCTCCGAGAGGGGCGGAGGAATCGAACTCGGGTCGGCCATGTTGGCCGCTTGTAAGGCGGACGCCCTACCCGCTGTGCTATCGCTCCAGCCCCAAATTAGAATGATTTAACTTATAAAATTGGGATGAAATATTGTGTTATTCTGATATTGGATAAGAAAATACAAGGGATTGTTTTATCTTGTAAGAAGGTAATTGTGTTTATACTAATGATAATTCTTTGAACTATGGACTCTTATTTTCTTAAAGAGAAGAATTTGCTTGTAAGATATTTTATTTTTAACTAAAAATAATAAGAGAACCAACAAAATCTTGATAACATTATAGCCATCCAAGGAGAGAGAATTTTCAGTTCCAAATTTAATGTTGTACAATTAACAGCAATGAAACCGTGGTTGGATTAGACCCATGAGTATATTTAGCTGCCTCTTGGATGCATCCTTTGAAATTAATTAGAAAGTTATCTTACATTTTATAATAAAAAAGCTTGGGTCAGTTAAAAATATTGTTTTATAATAACATGGGAGAGAATGGAAAGGTACATAAAATAAAAATTTAGAAATATCTTTTGGCTTCTATTTCTGTGACTAAGTGACATTCCAGAATTAATTTATTTTTATTTCAATGTAGTTACAAGGGGGGTAAATACATAATATGTACTTTATATGTGTTATATCAATAGAAATTTTATACTCTCACCAGTTTATTCATAGGAAGCATAGGTGTTTAAACTTTATTACAAGTATAAAAACCTTCATATTTGCCATTGCAGTTTCTAAAATTTACATTTTTTGTGTTCATATCAGAAAAATACTTTAACTTTGGTACAGAAAACATAACCAGCATCATTAATAGATACTTTCCAGTTTTGTTTGCCTACTAATACTGTCAGCATAATGAATGTTGAACTATCTAGAAACCAGTGGATTAATATATTAAACTACAAATGACAGAGAAATTATGAGCATCTTTGGAAACTATGGTTTATGAAAACATATTTGCACCCTATATTCTAGGCACCATTTAAAGACAGGCACAGAGTATCATGGTCCATGACAGTTCCTGCTTCTTAGTTCACCTGTACTGAATACTGTCACTGTCACTGTCCTCCCGCTGTTCATGGATTTGCTGGAGCGGGCCCAGTAACGTCTCCATTTTGAGACTTGTTGTTACTTTGTTTGGCATATTGAATACGTCACAGGTAGCTTGCCAGGCTTTGCCGCAGTGCGGGCGAGATACTCTCAGTAGCTTGCCGGGCTCTCCAAGAGGGGCGGAAGAATTGAACCCGGCTCAACGGGGCTGACTGCACGCAAGGCAAACGCTCTACCCCTGTGCTAGACCATTTCTGTTCTGCTCAAAATGAGTTACTTTTTCATCCCACTTTTATTTTAAGACAAAATCTTTTGTGATATTGAGACTTGCAAAACTTAGCCGAATAGGAATTCTAGTTCTCCTCCATTACATTCTTGCATTCTTGCCACTGTCTCTCTTCTGCATTTTCTTTGGGTTTTTTTCTTTTTTTGGACTATACCTGGAAGTGCTATGGGCTTACTCCCAGCATTGCATTCAGGAGGGATCACTCCTGAGGGAGTTCAGTGGGCCAGATGCAGTGCTGGGGATTGAACCTGAGTAGCAGGCTGCATGCAAGGCCTTATCTGCGGTACCATCTCTCCCACTCATTTGCTTTTTAAATGCAAATTTTATCATCACTCCAACAATGGGGGATATCTCAAAATTTTTACATGTCTGTAGAGTTGTTTTTCTTGTCTTTTGACCACATCTTGTGATTCTCAGTGCTTATTTCTGGATCTGTGTTCTAGGGCTAAAGGATCACTCTTGATAGGGCTCTAGAGACCATTTGAGGTGCCAGGGATTGAGCGTAAACTGCCACATGCAAAGCAAGTGTCCTACCTGCAGTGCTATCTCTTGGGCCTTCTACCTGTATTCTTCAGATATCTGCCAAGTCAACTCTTCCATTCACATCTTCTCTCAAGATTTTTCTCAACTTTCCCCATAACTCTGAATTTAAAACACCATCACATTACATAGTAACCTGCCTATTTATCTTCCCTACCATTTGTTTCTTTTATTTCAATATGCTATATGTAATACATCAATTTACATTGACTCTTTTAACATAGAATTGCAATATTCTTGGTAGTAGAACATTTTCCTTCTATATTTTCTGAGTTTCAAGTGGTTGGAACACTCCATGACACCTAACAGGTAATCACTAAATATCTGTTTAGTTGATAAATATGTGCTAAAACAAAAAGATGTATTCAGGATTAGCTATGAAAAAGCAAATTATAAATAGTATAAACCAAGTATGAATGTAGTCCTTTAGTAATGGCACACTATAAATTTGTCTTTTTGATAGCCTTCATAAACTAGAATTCTTTCATTCTCTCTTGTAGTTTCTACATAAATGGATTATAAAGTTTAAACCACCTTCTCTCACAAATACTAATCAAAGAATGACAAAATTAATCTAATAAAAAATTAGATTATTTCCTGAGATAAAGTTTAGAAATAACCTATTATTTTCTAAAGATAATTATGAAAATGTATCTTTATTTGTTATAAATAATTTCACTTTTAAAAATGTAATATTTTATAATGTATTTCAAGTATAAAATTAATTTCTCCTTTCCTTATCTAACTAGCTTCCTTCTATTTGAATTTTTAATAGGTAAAATAACAGTGATCCATCGTTCTTTAAATCAAATTAGCAACCAGATTTCTTCTTGTATTGCCATTCCATAAAAATCTATTTAGCATAAAATAAGGATGCTGTAACATTTCCAGGCAATATTTGATTATGTGGAGACTAAATGCTTCCAATTCTAACCAATTATTGAAGGGTGCATCTAATTATACCTTCACTTCTAATTCAGCAATCTGTTTTTCCAGTTGTTTCAATCTGGTATATCACTCTTTTCTCCTCTCAGCAAAAAAAGATATAATAGCCCCGCTTTGCATTGATCAAGCAATTTCCCTAAATGAATAACTAGTGTTCTTTATAGGCAACAGTGGAAACTGCAAACAAATATCATTATTTGTTCAAGTAATTGGAAAAAAATCACAAAAAAAGAAAGAGGGTTTAGAAACAAAATTCTCTCATATTCATAGCCATAAATGATGTAATAAAGTGCTTCCCACTTCTTTATATGTACCTGTGCATGAACATAGTATGGCTGGTGTTTTCAAGTTGTGAAAATATATCAATGTGAATGTATTGAGGAAGAGAGGGATAAGGAAGAGACTCACACTGATTAATTGGTAGAACACACTGATTAAGGGGTATAGTTCACTGTTTATCAGGAAAACATCACCTCTGCACTCTTAATATTGGAAATGTTTACCTGTGGCAGGTAAACACCAGACTCAGTCATTTTTAAGTGGAAAAAGGAAAACAAGATAAGAGGGAGAGGGGTGGGGAGGAAAGACCAACTTAAATTATTTCAACAATGTCTTTCTAGTTTGCTTTGTCATATGACTTCTTTCTACTTTCTAACAAGGCAGTATGGTTCCAATATCTACTTTGTAGACATGTGACTTTACTATCCTCTCCAAAATTTCCATTCGTTTGCTAGGTTTATACTGTAAAATATCTTTATAATTGTAAAATAATCTCATTTAAAACATTACAGGTGGACATCAGTTATTAATGGACCTATGCTTAGTGGTAACTTATACTAAGGATATGGTCTGCTGGTTCAAAGATATAGTTGGAAATGGACCCATAGGGAAAGGGTTTATGAAAGTCTTTTACTTTTTTGTTCTCAAAGATAAAACAAGAAGAGAAGGAAGGAAGGAAGGAAGGAAGGAAGGAAGGAAGGAAGGAAGGAAGGAAGGAAGGAAGGAAGGAATCTTTTTAAAAAAATTTTATTAGTCAATCACCGTGAGGTACAGTTACAAACTTAGGAACTTTCGTATTTCAGTCATACAATAATCATTTACCCAACCCTCCACCAGTTCCCATTCTCCTCCACCAATGTTCCCAATGTCCTTTCCACCATCCTCATCCCATCCTTACCCCCACCCCACATTGCCTCTGTAGCAGGGCATTCCCTTTTGTTCTCTCTCTTTTTTGGGTGTTGTAGTTTGCAATAGAGGTATTGAGTGGCCATCATGTTCGGTTTATAGTCTACTTTTAACATGCATCTTTCAAGGAAGGAAGGAATCTTGATAAACTGTCTTGGCATTTATCTTTATTAGGGTTCTTTTATCCATACTAAATATAAAAATTATACTGGCTTTCTAACCAGAATTTCTAAGTTGCTTTTGTTTTGTTTCTTTTATTCACCTTACTCTTTTTCTCTGAAATGCCACATACTAAGAATCATTTCCTAAACCTGATGATCTTCCCATTTCAATATTTACACTCTCCCTACTCCACTATTTTATTTTTGATGATTGAAATAAATTTAGTAAACATAGTTTGCATATAAATATATATATATATATTTCCCCTTTGTGCATGAAACCAGATACAGGCAAGGAAATGTGTGTCTGTACTCTTATTTTGCTAGTGGCTAGTATTGTGACTGGCTATGAGTCATTCAGTGCATATCATTGAATTAGCATTTGAGTAGGAGTCTCCAACTTCTCTAAAATTATTTGCTATTACAGGTCAAAGAATAGCATAGGTGACATTTGGAAAGACTTCTATGTTCTTCATCACAGAGCAAGAGACCTTGTTATTGGTTTCATTGCATTTTATAACAAACTTCTAAGATAAATAGAATTTGGTATCTGATTCACAAAGTGGAGAAACTTATTTGAGTACTTCTATAAGGATGATTTCTGCATACATTCAGTATTATTTAATATAAAAAAGAATGTATACAGATGGAAGTAGGCACAAGTATCTTCTTTTGGGACTAGAAAATTTTAGTGAGGTTGAATACAGATATTCCATAACTAAGTCTAAGGTCATGAAACCACAGAAGTTTATAAAATTAGGTCAGAAAGCAACAAAGTAGTCTGAACAGTTTCTTTGGATTTCGTATGGTAATGGCTTCATTTCTAGCAATCACATCCACTACTTTTAAAGATACTCAATTTCACTACAATTTAATTTTCTTCTTTCATAAATGCTAAAAAAATTTTGGTTTTTATCAACAACAATTTTTGTAAATAAAATTCACATGATGCAAATGATACAAAAATAAAAATTTAATTATATATTAAGAATTATCAAGGGTCGAGGAATCATACCTTTCAGGTCTAAGAATCTTGTATGAACCTTGGCACCACACAGCCTTCTGAGCCATAAATGGTGCATTCTCACAGACCCCTGAGCATTGCCATGCCAGAGTCGCCATGGCACTGCTTTTCTCCCCACACCTTTAGGCTCAAGTAAGTACTTCTCTTGGCCCTAACTTTGAAACTTCTAGCCCAAGTGGCAGGGTTTCACTGGGAGTGACCCTTTCCCAGACCCTTTGAGCTTTGCTCAGGAGACTTCTTCATCACCACCCTCGCAAAATCATAAATTTCTATACACTAACAACTTGGTATTTGTTCACTTCTATCCCCACTTCTCTTTTTCAGTTACAGCAAGTGCACCAATTTTTCCTCTCCAACTACTACTTTAGATTAGATGCTAAACTAGCCCAGCCACATTTCATTTCATTCTATTTATGGCTAAAAGGAAGGGAATTTTTCTATATCCTATTGCATTTTTGAAATTACTGTTTTGAAAAGATTTTAGCACATCTGATGCAAGTTTATTTCCCTTAGTGTAAACTGTTGACCCTACTCCTGACACTGCCATTAACATATTCTTTCACAGATATTCATGAAATGTTTAGAAGTTCCAGAAGGGCTAGAAACTAAAGTGGAGGATGGCTAACAACATTAGAATTGGGAGACAGAATGTAGCAGGCAGGATGAAGATGAGGATGACTATACATTTTAATAAAATAGTACCCAACTCATCCAGCAAACAGTAAAAAATGACAAGCAGAACCTTGATAAATAATAGGGGATCCGTAGTATGTGAGTCTGATCCCAGCAAGAACAGTTCTATCACTGATGATAGATTTCTTCAGGTTTCCCGGGATCTCAATTTACATTCTCTTTGAAAAATTCAGGTTAACATAATTCTTCCAATCCCAGCCATAAAACATTACATAAAATGCAAAGCCATGTGAAAGTCTAGGGTCTTCCTTCCCTTCACTTCAATATAGTTCTGACACTCTGCCTTTCTTGCTTTTGATCCAAATCTCTGTTCTCCTTTCTGCCTTCTGAAATCTGCTATTTTCTTGTCTTAAAGTTCTTGAGTCTTCATGGTTTTCACCCCATCATTCTCAGCATTCTTTCTCTTCAGAATTACCCTTCACTCTCCAGCTGTGCATAAATTTCTCCTAAATCTCTAATACTCTGGATATCCAGGTAAGTTATTTGGTTATTTATTTATTTTTTTGCCATCTATTTTCCTGATTCCTATTTATTTCCAACACCCCATATGATCTTTAGCATCAGTCAGCTTTCTTTAAACAAAATCTGGATAACTATGGATAACCAGAGTGTTTCACATAGATATCAATTATGCCCATTATTTTGGTCAATTGGTTTCCTAACCATGTCATCACCAATCACTTCCAACTCCATGATCCTTCAACTATCATCTCTCTTTTGCCCAGTCATCATGACATAGAGGTCTAGATTAAATAAATAAGTAGATTTTTTCATTCAGTCATAGCACTAACATTATTGATTTATACTTAATATGCTTCTGTGCTAAGTGCAGAGTGACAGGATCCTTCCAGCATTATCCCAACTTCCTTCCACAGACTCCCTACCCACTCAAAACACAGTTTTACTGACTATATCTCACGACATTTTTCATTGAGGATTGTGCTTAATCCTTTACTTTGTTCCTTTATACTCTGCATATGAGTGAGATTTCTATTTCTAATCTTATAACCAAATCTTCTATAATTTCTATAATGCTACTTCCTTTCTTCTAGCCTCAATTCTAATGTTTTCTTGAGCTGTGAATTTTCTTTGTTATTCTCTTCTGTTGGGCTGGAGCGATAGCACAGCGGGTAGGGCATTTGCCTTGCACACACACGGCCACCGTGTCAACCCAAGTTCAATTCCTCCGCCCCTCTCGGAGAGCTCGGCAAGCTACCGAGAGTGTCTCCCCTGCACAGCAAAGCCTGGCAAGAAGACGAACATTTAAAAGACATAGTATCAGTATAAACTTATTAGGCCTAACTCAGTTGGGTCCTCAACAGCCTTACAAAAATGTCCCTAGACCTACACATCCGTTATTTAGAGTTACTCTTTCCTAATTTTTAACACTTTCCTAAAGCATTTAGGATTTAAACTTATTTTTCATTTCGGTGGATGATACTGGCTTCTATTTCTAAGAGAACCAGTAGCTAGAGGAAAAACTCAATATTATTTTCACTTAAATTTACTATGTTACTATGTTGGGTCAGGGAGATAGTAAGGAGGAAATTCACCTGCACTGAATGCAACTCACCCTGGTTTGATGCCCTGAACCACATATGGTTCTTTGAACATTGATGGATATGATCCAACCCCTATCAACAGACACATAAATTAAATTTTCCAAGTTTACTGCATGTATGTTTACCACTACAATTTTCCCTGTAGTCATTATAAAAGATGAATTCCCTCAAATAGAACATATACATATATTTTCTGCATGTTATTCAGTATCTTATCACTCTCCCAAGTAAATTATTGTTTAAAATTATGTCTTCTTCAGTTATCCTCTAATGTTTTGTTTTGTGCCTTGCTATTTTATTGAAAAAATTCTGAATGTCACTGTCTTCCCATCGTTCATCGATTTGCTCATGCAGGCCCAGTAACGTCTCCATTTTGAGACTTGTTACTGTGTTTGACATATTGAATAGGTCACAGATAGCTTGACAGGCTTTGCCACACAGGCGAGATACTCTTGGTGGCTTGCCAGGCTCTCCAAGAAGGGCAAAGGAATCGAACCCGGCTCGGCCGGGCTGGCTGCATGAAAGGCAAATGCCTACTGCCGTGCTATTGCTACAGCCCTTCAATGAAAATTTTTTCATATATATATATCCTATCTGATATATTACTGTGTGAATATTTTTTCTTTCTTGATTTACATTGTCTACAAGTTCTATGACTATACAGTTATGTTCTATAGTACAGTTTCAGTTATTTAATATTAGCTTGTTTTGCAATTTCTTATTTTACTTTTCATATTACTTCTAAGTTCCCTTATAAACTTCCACACTTTTACCATGCATTTGCTACTCCTGTTAGTGGCCTAGGTATTTTTCTCAAAAACAATGTTTCTATATCAAATTATAAAGAAGGAATCTTTCTATTTTTTTTAAAAAGTTTTTATTTATTATTGAACCACTATGAGATAAACCCTTACAACGCTGTTCATGATTAGGTTTCAGTTGTAGTATTCCATACCCATCTCTCCACCAGTATATATTTTTCCACACCATTGTCCAAAGTTTTCCTTCCATCACCCCCTCCCTACCAACCTCCACCCCCACCTGCCTCTGGCAGGCACCATTTTTCTCTCTCTCTCTGTCTCTCACCTTTTGGGCATTGTGATTTGCAACATAGATACTGAACTGTTATACCCCTTTACCTACTTTTAATATTCAGTTCTTGTCCAACATGATCATTTCAAATTATTATTGTTATACTGATCCCTTCTCTATCTATCTTACCTACCCTCTGGCCCATACACATTTGCAGTAGATTTAAACTGATCAGTTTGATTAGGGTTTTTTTTTTTTTACCTTTTGGGTCACACCCGGCCATGCTCAGGGGTTACTCCTGGCTTTGTACTCAGCAATTACTCTTGCCGGTGCTTGGGGTACCATATGGGATGCTGGGAATCAAACTTGGGTCAGTCGCATGCAAGGCAAATGCCCTACCCGCTGTGCTATTGTTCCAGCCCCTCAGTTTGATTACTTTATTGATCAGTTCTTCTAGCCCCTATGTTCTCTGGGCTTGGATATTAGTCTTCAACTACACATTTTTTCATATAACACAAATGAATGCAGTCATCTATGTCTGTTCCTCTCCTTCTGACTCATTTCACTCAGCATAATACCCTCCATGTCCATCCATTTATAGGTAAATTTCATGACTTCATTTTTCCTGAATAGCTAGTAGTATTCCATTGTGTAGATGTAACATCGATTTTTTATCCATTCATCAATACGTGGGCACTCAGGTTGTTTCAGATTCTAGCTATTGTGAATAGTGCTGCAACGAACATAGAAGTACAGATGTTTCTGCTGTGTGTTTTGGGGGTCCCAGGGTATATTCCCAGAAGTGTTACTGCTGGTTCAAATGGGAGCTCAATTTCTAGTTTTTTGAGGAATGTCTATATAGTTCTCCAAAAATGCTGGACCAAATGGCATTCCGAAATGAAATGAAAGAGATTCTCTTTCTCACCACATCCATGCCAACACTAGTTGTTCTTTGTTCTTTTAGATGTGCACCAGTCTCTGTGGTGTGAGAAGGAATCTCATTTCTGTTTTTTTATAAGTACCTAGATAAAAGCTTCATAAAACCATTCTCTATTTTATTCTGTTTCTGATTGCTTCTTCTGTATTCCTAATCTTAGTTAAGTGGCTCCAATGATCCATTAAGAACTGAAGCCCTAAATTTAATGTGCTCTTAAATTATAATCTTAATATTCAGCCAATATTCCAATAGCCAATGTAATTTTCATTTTTCTACTTTTAATATTGGTATGACTGCAACTTATTTTGCTCAGAATTTTTGTCTGTTTTGCTCTGATTACAAAAATTTTTCCCTGAATAGGGTTGTTTTTTAATCCATCCTTCATAATGTTGCCAAAGTGGTCACTGCAAAAAAGAAAATTTGGAAAACTTCCAAATTTTCAGCAAGGCATAAAATATTCTTCATAATTTGGATGCTGTTTGCTTTTGCTATATTATTCCTACTATACTCAAAATATTTTTTTGCAAACATCTTTTCAAGGAGACTTACCAGAATCTTCAGTGTGCTACTAGAAAGAAATATAGGAGACTATAGCAGAAAATACTTTGGAAATGTCTTTTATCATAATATATATATTTTTATAATAAATAAAATTATTTTTAATAGTTTCTTAGTCTTGCTTTCCAATATTTGGGAAACTTATACATTAGTTTTTATATTTTCCAGGTGTTATCAGAATGAATATTGCTAGCATACTAAAAGCAATAAAAATAATTTTCCAATTATAGCACAACTTTTATTTTGTAAGGTAAAGGTAAAGGTAAAGGCCCTCCCGTTGATCGTCGATTTGCTCGAGCGGGCCCAGTAACGTCTCCATTGGAGACTTTGTTGTTACTGTTTATTTTGTATTAGAGATAATCTGTCACAATATGGTACCTGTGGGATCATTTAAAATTTTTCTTTATTCCTAGGGCCAGAGAGATAGTAGAACAGGGGCTTGTCTTGCCTGTGACTGATAAGTGTCTGACCACCAATCCCTAGCACACGGTATAGTTCCCAGAGCCCACCAGGAGTGATTCCCGAGTGCAGAGCCAGGAGTAAGCCCTGAACATAGGCAGATATACCCTAAAACAAAACAAAACACAAATGAAATTAAAAAAAAAATTCTTTACCTCTAATCAGAGACATAACAATGATCCTATATTTTAGATTTTTTTTTACAAAATATGTAAAATTTCTATTTTAATCATTCATTAATTCTAAAGTGAATATAAAATAGATCTTTTTGTCATTCAAATGTGACTTTATTTTTCTCAATATTTTATATATGAATGTATATTGTATATCTTAGATATGTTGTTACCAATAAATAAAAACATGCATATGGTGAAAATTGTGTAAAAAGCAAAAGTCCTTTAGTTTAGTACATGTAATGGTTAATCTCTAGCTCCTAGAGATTCAGTTGAGATTTGCATTCTCAGCAATCAATAGCGGGTAGATTTTTTTTCATAGTTTTATTTATTTATTTTTCATCTTATATTTATTTATTGAATCACTGTGGAAAAAGTTACTAAGCTTTCAGGTTTAAGTCTCTGTCATACAATGATCAAACACCTTTCTCTTCACCAGTACTCACAGGATAACCTTTGTTTTAATTGTGCCTAATTCGTGCTATACTTTGTCTCTGAAAGTTTTAAACTATATCTGATCTAAACTATGTCTACTCAAACTCGTGAAAGAGAAATTTGTATACTAGAAGACATAGCACAAGTAATGAAAAGATTGTATTTCTTGATCAGTAGAATTCATTTTTAGAAACTGAAGAAAAGTCTATATGCTAGTGACAAGTGACAGAAGAAACAGACAGAAAGTAAATGAAATGCTGCCTTATTAATGAAGCAGTCACAGTCCTGATTGTTCTGCCACAGCTTCTGTATTGCTGAGACTATAAACTGATATAATTGCAGGCTGTTAATTGTGTCTTCAACCTTGTTACTCACCATCTGTATCAACAGTTTTTTGCTCTCTCTTTTTTGCACTGGTATAGCCTTTTCAAATTTCAATTTCTTATAAATTTAAAGTGCTTTTTTTTTCCTTAAGAACTTATTTTGTTTGGGCATTGCTACACAAGAATATTCCTTCACATATTTTTCTCTGGAACTATCATTTTTTATTGTCAGAATTCAAATCTATTTTTTTTGTAATGCAACAAAGATGAAGTACAAGTATATAAAAGTAAACATATGTAATAAAAATAAAATGTAACTCCATCTTTGTTAAGAAGATCTTGTCATTTTCATATAAAGATATTAAGTGGATCACCTCAAAGTAATACCTACTACTGTACTGGGAACTTGCTGTTACCCCATTTTTAAATCAAGAGAAAGCGGAGATAATTCAAGGTGGATAAGGTGTATGTCTAAATAAATATGCAAAATACCCATCGAATAAATAAATTGAAAAGAACAATCAGTGGAAAACTTCTAATGTTCAATGAGCCACATTTTCTTAAAGTCATTCCTAGAATTTATGCAGAGTCTTAGATCATAACTTCAAGAGATTCATTATAGCAAAAAATTAATTTTAGGGTTGTTTTTTGCTTATATAAATATTACAGGCACTTATAGAAAAAATCAGGGGCTCATATTTTTTCTACTGATAACATCATATTTGGTTATTTTAAACCAATAACAATTGGCTCAGAAAAACATTTGAACCAAAACTGATACATATCTTATTCAAATTTCCTTAATTCTTACTTGCTGTGCTTTATCTGTTCCAGTATCTCTAGGATGCCAACATTCATTTAATCATCATGTTCCCTTGTGTTCCCTTGCTGGTATAGTTTCCTCAAATTTTCAATATTTTTAATATTCTGAAATTAGGGAATGTTAGATATTTTGTAGGCTATTATCCAGTTTAAATTATTTGATATTCTTCTGACTAGACTAAGGAGATGGAGTATATGGAGGAAGATCAAAAGGTAAAGCTCAATTCTCATTGAATCATATCATGTATTTTATAATTTGAACAAAATAAGTATCAATTTGATATTTTACCTGTATGATGCTATCAAATAGACAGGGTTGACTTTACTATTTATAACCTGACTAAAATTTTATTAGGTTTTAAGTTTCTTCTGCTCCCCATTTTCATACTCCACTATTTGTGATGAAGTCATATTTTTGTAATTGACTCTTAAAGAGTTGGGAGTTATGCTTCCTCTCCTTTAGACAGAGAATTTCATAAAAAAGTCTACATTAAAAGTCTGGAGCCAGAGCCATAGTACAGCCGGTTAGGGTCCTTGCCTTGCATGGTGCTGACCTAGACTTGATCCCCAAATGATCCTCTGTGCAATGCCAAGAAAGTTCCTGAGTGCAGAGCCAGGAATAAGATCTAAGACTACAGGGTGTGGCCAAAAAAATCACACAAACAAATTTTGCAATTCTGCTCTGAAGATTTTTCCCTAATTATTCAATCATTTATCCATAATTATAAATTAATATATACTAATTTAATGTATTGGGCTAAATTATATTGCTATGTTATTTATTTCATTTATAAATAACATAGTAATATATAAATAGATAAATAATTTGTTAAATCATTGCATTATATACTGGATTTGACTATTAGGACCTTTTTCAGCTCAGTACTTTATTTCTTTGAAATGTCCCCAATCTCCTATTTTCTTTTAATTTCTCATAAACAGTAATTTATGAGAATCTTACATGATCTTTAAATACTTAAATGGAACCAGGCTCATATTATGTTATTCCTTGCTCCAGATCTGGAATTTTGTCATTCCTTTATATAACTTTGATATATATTGATATATATATATGTGTGTGTGTGTGTGTACACATATTCTGTACTTAAAATAATATAAATATGTATTATATTATATATGTATATATTAGTATTTTTATATTTAAAAGTAGGTATTTTCTTATTAATTAGATATTGTGCTGAAAAAGGACTTGGGTTGATATTTTTATTAAGGAGGACAACAGGTTAATGGTCTTTTTCTCAACAAAACAAACTTCCATTAAATATTTTTAAGATAGCAGTACTATCTCCTAAATGAAAACACATTGTGACAAAGCTAATTGTGGAAATGAGAAAGAGGAAAATAAAACTACAGTCTGAGGAAGAAGACATATCTTATGGTTTCAATATATACAGTGGCTCACAAGATTTATTGGCTAAATAAGTGTGTGAGAAATATTTGTTTAAAATCTAAGATGGCAAACTATAAATTTCAGTTTAATACATATGGAAAAATAGGTAAATATCAAAGACTGATAAACTCTCTTAAGTTTCCAGATGTCCCATATTAGAGTCTATTTTTAGTATAAAGTCAAAGTGCTATATCTATCAAGTCATTCATTAATCATATTAAAATTTCATGTTTATAAATTGTATTAAAAGTCACTAAATTGGAACCAGAGAAATAGTACAAAGATAAGGCACTTGCTTTGCATGTGGCATACTAGAGTTTGATCTATGGCACAAATTTCCCTGAAAGCCATCAGAAGTGATCCCTGAGCACAGAGCCTGAGTAAGCCTAGCAATCACTGGATGTAAGGCTCTTCACCCGCAAATTCCTTGAAATGATTTTTTTGTAGTATGTGAGAATGTTTTATTTTTTAATTTTGTAATAATTCTATTTTCTGCTATTACTTTTAAATGCCACAACATCCTTATTCCTACATGCACAACATTGCACACTCAAGTGCTTCTTCACAGTTATTTGGAATAAAAATTTCATTCTTCTTAATGTAAAGAGCATTGAGATAACATAGAAGGGATATGTAGATCTCTTCCTAAGCAGGACATCAATTTTCCAGCATCTGAAAACCACTTACTAAGCACCTAGTAAGAGAAAGATTGTCAATGTTAGATATATTAAAATCTTTATCATGATTAAACTATAAAGACAAAATATGATAAAACTAGTATGATTACTGAATAGATTTAATAATGATGCTGTTTATATTTGACTCAAATATAAATGAGTTAAATGTATTTGATTGTTCAGTAGAATCAAATGTAAACATTGGATTTTATCTTTCAGACATTGAAACATTCAAATGTACTTTTGAATATTAAGGTTTTTCTCATTGTAGTCAACTAGCAGTGATTCATAAGCTATAAAGTTGAAGTATTATGCACAAAGCTCAAATCTGAAATGATTCATTTCATTCAACTCTTAGTAAGTCAAAGGTAAAATTTTCTAGTTTAATCTTTGTTGATAGTTGACACTTAAAATTTTTCTTAACAATACAGTGCTGCACAACGATGTGATTTTCAAGTATATCAAATAAATAAATGAATATTCTATCAATATATTCTTCTGGTAATTAGGATACAAAGAAAATGCAAAATACTGATAAAAGTCAACTTTTGTTTATAAATAATTTATATAGGCTTAACTGATTTTCTTATGGTTAAGGGATCCTATTAATTTTATCTCAGGGAAATAATTTTTTTTCCAGTCGTGGTTAATTAGATTTGGCTATGTTCATTATTGAAAAAATGCTGGATATTGAGAAAGAATTTTTGAGGAAGGTTCTTGTCATAAAAGAAATGGTCATAATGGTTTAAAAAAATGCTTATTTTCTCCACCTCATACTTTTCAACAAAGAGTAATACGATTGCTAGGTTAAAATGTTTATGCCAGGGATTTTTCTACTTTATAATAACAGAAAAGAGATATATATTCTGTAGAAATGATCCAGAGAGATAGTATAGTTGTTGAGACACTTGCTTTGCATGCAGAGGACCCTGCACTGACTCTCTGGCATAACACAATCCCTCAAACACTGGTGCTATCCTGCCATCGTGTTCCAAATAATTCCCTGCACTGAACGGAACATTATATCTTTGGTTCTTCAAATTGAATTGAGTGCCTGCTTGGTTGGAAGTGCCAGAAAGGGTCCTAAATTATTCCGAAGGATTCCAGGCTTCTGAGCAGTTTTAGAGGCCCAAGAAAAAGAAATAACATCTCAAATTTTGCTTTGCTTTTATACAGGTTAAATCCCCCCATTAACTGTAAACGATCCCCTGATCATTGCCAAAAGTGGTCCCAAAGTAGAGCCAGAGTAAGCTTTTTGTACCATGAAGATGGCAACACCCAGTCTCATAACACTCCACCACCAAAACCCGAAAAACCATACCCACACATTATGACATTTTTTTTGGCCCAGGGATACATTATAGGATATTTTCTCATGATGTTGGGAAGGGGAAGTCAGACACAGAAATATGCTATGGGCATGGACATGAATGTACTGTATGCCAGTACAAAGATTGGATAAAAAATTGTGTCTCTTTTGACTCAGTACAATACAGTGCTAAGTATATGAAAGGAGCTACTTTGCTGTTTATTCTAAAATAGTTTTGTGTTAGGTGATTCCGCATGGTTGTTGGAAACTGAGAATATCTGAATAGATGAGGCTAGTTTATGATATTTGGCCAATTAAGTGTATAAAATTTATTTTGAATTATGATGTTTTCAATTTAAAGTATGTATATAGTAGCATAATCCCATACGAAATTCAAGAAGTTATATATGATTTAGAAGAGAAAAAGAGTTTCAAATTTCCTTTTATATCTTTACACAGTATATTTTAGTGTCTGCATCCCAATGGTATTCTTAACGCTCATTATTTCTTTTGATGGTGAGTCATGATTGGTATTAATCAAATTGTTTGGTCTAAAGAAGTTTGATTATTGACATGAAGTTTACTCTCTGACAGTTATTTATGAACATCCTTCTTTGGAGCAAAGTAACTCCTAACTTCAGTACAGTACTCTCTGAGGGCCCAATATTTTTCAGTACTCTCTGAGGTGACAGTCATAAGTAGCAAATAAAGAAATATCTCTTCTCTTCTAAATCACATTTCCAGTGAAAAAAATGTTACTTAGATATCTGAACCAGTCACTCACTAACACAACTGTAGGAGGAATTATCAGAGAGACTGCTCAGTGAGAGTTTTGTTTGATGTTGTCTACTGTTGACATTATTTGACTTTCAGTGAAGTTATTTGATAAAGTAATTTTGCCAAAACCTTATACTACTTTATTTTTATTGTTTCACACAGAGAAATGGTATTGAACACTTGGGAGCCACTAGGCCCAACCCCTTGGTGACAAGAATGGTGACATGCAGTGCTGGGAATTGAACTCAGTTTCTCGCACATGCAAGGCAAATGCTCTACATGCTCTACAGATTGAACCACATATCATTTCTAAGCCACGAATCCTTTCTTTACAGTGTTTTTAAAACTCCATAAGGTAGAGCATTCAGCCGAAGAGAAGGACAACATGGAGGGCAGGATCCACAGATCCCGAAGGAAAAAAAATAACAGGTTCCAAAAAGAACTGAGATCATCGGGAAGCCCCAGATGGGGTAGGTACCGCATCCCGCCTCCCCCAGATGGAACCCCGGTGACCAGAAGCCTCTACAACCACAGCTCGAGTATGCGGGGACTAGGACTTTTCCTCAAAACCGCGTGGCCGCTTATGCGGCCGCGCAACATCTCTCTGTATACAAAGTGATCCATGGGAAGTAAACCACCCAACGCTTCTCTCTGAAAATCATAGTTAAGTTTGGAGCACGGCCACAGACCCAGAAACACAAGGAGTTAATGCAGAACCCAGCAGCTTGGAGCAGAAAAGTGAACGGGTTATGCGTTAATCCAGGCCATCATGACTGTCCGGAGGGGAAAGGGTGTTGCCCCATTCGCCCTCTCCTTTCTGGAAAGAAAGATGGCGGCCACATGGGAGCCTTGTGGACAGCGGGCATGAGCCGGGGGAGTGGGGGCAACTAAAACCTCATGGGAAGGGGGGCGTTCCGGTCCGTCCTTCACGCCCTACAGAGGTCACCAGTTGCCCCCCCATGAGTGGCTCTCCAGCACGGCCACGGCCCCAGAAGCACAAGGACTTAATGCAGAACCCAGCAGCTTGGAGCAGAAAAGTGAATGGACTATGCGTTAATCCAGGCCATCATGTCTGCCCGGAGGGGAAAGGGTGTTGGTCCCTTCCGCCCTCCTCCCTCTGGAAAGAAGGATGGCGGCCACATGGGAGCCTTGTGGACAGCAGGTATGAGCCGGGGGATTGGGGGCAACTAAAACCTCATGGGAAGGGGGGGGCGTTCTGGTCCGTCCTTCACGCCCTACCGAGGTCACCAGTTGCCCCCCACAAGCGGTTCTCCAGCACGGCCATGGCCCCAGAAGCACAAGGACTTAATGCAGAACCCGGCAGCTTGGAGCAGAAAAGTGAACGGACTATGCGTTGATCCAGACCATCAAGTCTGCCGGAGGGGAAAGGGTGTTGCCCCATTCGCCCTCTCTTCTCTGGAAAGAAGGATGGCAGCTGCATGGGAGCCTTGTGGACAGCAGGTATGAGCCGGGGGACTGGGGGCGACTAAAACCTCATGGGAAGGGGGGCGTTCCGGTCCGTCCTTCACGTCCTACCGAGGTCACCAGTTGCCCCCGCGAGTGGCTCTCCAGCATGGCCACAGCCCCAGAAGCACAAGGACTTAATGCAGAACCCGACAGCTTGGAGCAGAAAAGTGAATGGACCATGCGTTAATCCAGGCCATCAGGTCTGTCCGGAGGGGAAAGGGTATTGCCCCAGTCGCCTTCTCCTCTCTGGAAAGAAAGATGGCGGCCGCATGGGAGCCTTGTGGACAGCAGGTATGAGCCGGGGGACTGGGGGCGACTAAAACCTCATGGGAAGGGGGGCGTTTCGGTTCGTCATTCACGCCCTACCGAGGTCACCAGTTGCCCCCCACGAGCGGCTCTCCAGCACGGCCACAGCCCCAGAAGCACAAGGACTTAATGCAGAACCCAACAGCTTGGAGCAGAAAAGTGAAAGGACTATGCGTTAATCCAGGCCATCATGTCTGCCCGGAGGGGAAAGGTTGTTGCCCCAGTCGCCTTCTCCTCTCTGGAAAGAAAGATGGCGGCCGCATGGGAGCCTTGTGGACAGCAGGTATGAGCCGGGGGACTGGGGGCGACTAAAACCTCATGGGAAGGGGGGTGTTTCGGTCCGCCCTTCACGCCCTACCAAGGCCACCAGTTGCCCCCCACTAGCGGCTCTCCAGCACGGCCACGACTCCAGAGCACAGAAACCAATTTCTTAACTATCTGACTTTCAGTAGAAATACTTCCAGGGTCAATAAGTAAAATAGCAGAAATCCAAAACCAACATATAATTCTTGAACCCAGCTGTAGAAAGCAAATCACTTCACAATGCTTTTTCAGCATGTCTGATTTGAGGGGGGGTAAACTCTAAACAATAGTGGTGAATCTTTTATTGAAACAATGAATCTAATCAAAGCAGATAGAGTGTTAACTAGAATTCATCTGCCCCACAGGGCCTGGGAGGGGTTGGGGGTGGGGTTTTATTGGGGTTCTTCATGGTAAAAAAATAAGTTTTGGTAAAGGGAAATGTGTTTGATATTTGCATGACTGAGACCTAAACCTGAAAGCTTTGTAACCTTTCCCACGGTGATTCAATAAAAAAAAAAAAAAAAAAAAAAAACAACTCCATAAGGTAAAGGTAAAGGCCCTCCCGTTGATCGTCGATTTGCTCGAGCGGGCCCAGTAACGTCTCCATTGGAGACTTTGTTGTTACTGTGTCTGGCATATCGAATACTCTCGGTAGCTTGCCGGGCTCTCCGAGAGGGGCGGAGGAGTCGAACTCAGGTCGGCCATGTTGGCCGCGTATAAGGCGAACGCCCTACCTGCTGTGCTATCGCTCCTGCCATAGTAATTGAATTTTTGAAAATGCCACAAAGTTAATCTTCTAATTTTATTTATATAGTTTACTTTAAAGATTATGATTTATTTGTTTTAGGGGTACCATTTCACACGTCTTCAATAACATAAGAACAATGGAGGTGAATTTGGGGGACTTTGGTGGTGGTGAATTATAGTACCTTATAACAAAACAATAAATATTAATATTTGAATAACAATACTGCTTAGACTATAATAATAATAAAATTTAATAATGCTTGAATTTTAAAACTAGAAAAAAAATGTTACTGCGCCATACTTATTACTGCAGAACAAATACATTTTAATGTGCCAAGCAGCTATTAGATAAGGTTCCATAATAGACAATGCACTGTGACAGAGAGACAAGTGAATTAAATGTTTACTATACTTGGACACAGTTCACAAACAACAAACGAACAAACAAACAAAAGAACATTTCCTATAACCAACCTAAAATTAAGATAAGTATATCTTCAGAGATAGCACAGAAATAGACATATGAAACTGACTATATTTGTATACTCTTTGAGTGTTAAATAAATGATCCCTCCCTTCTTTTTTTCCCTCCCTCCCTCCCTCCCTCCCTCCCTTCTTCCCCTCAGTCCACTCTCTTTTCTTTGTTTGGGTCATAAATCAGTGTGCTTAGAGATTACTCCTGTTTCTATGCTCAGGGTTTACTCCTGGCAATGTTTGGGGGACCATATGCAGTGTCAAAAGAAATAATGAGCTATTAAGGATTAAACTGAGGTTAGCTGCATGCAACAAGAGCTTTACATCCTGTATTATGTCTCTGACCATGACTAAATTTTAATAGCAAGTATATACTAATTTTATAAATAAAATATTTTATTTTAATATGAACTTTTCATATGTGTATACATATATATGTATTTGCTCTTTAATTTTGTCAACTCATTTTAAAAGTCATGCCTAAAATATTTTTTAATTGTCAAATTTATATCTTGTGAACTTTTTTATTTAAGAATCATAAATAAAACATATTTTCTGACTGAAATCATTTTTGGGGTCCTCCCAAAAGGGACTCAGGATTCGTGGCCTGATCATTCAGAATTCAGGTGCAATGCTTCCTGGAGTCAGTTTTGGTGAAGGCCACCAGGGATAAACCCAGTGGAGTTGGTGAGAACATTTGTGATGCCAAGGGCTGAACCAGGAGGACCTAGTGCATGGAAGGCAAATGCCCAGTACTTTAAAATATCTCTCTGATGCTTGAAATCATTTTGAAAAAAAAATAAACAAATTAAAATTATTGCTGTCCCTCATTGCATCACAGAGGACCTGCTGATTTTAAAAATAATCCTAACATGATATAAACCATATGTGCATGTGAAGCCAACTAAATCCAAACAAATACATTTAAGTGAATCTATAAATCAAGACTTATTAATTCCTCCTATGGAGTTAGACAGTTGATAACTAACAGTTGTTGAATAAGCACGGTCCTCCTGTTGTTCATCAATTTGCTTGAGCGGGCCCAGTAACGTCTCCATCATGAGACTTGTTGTTACTGTGTTTGGCATATCGAATACGTCACAGGTAGCTTGCCAGGCTCTGCTGTGGGGGTGAGATACTCTCGGTAGCTTGCCGGGCTCTCCGAGAGGGGTGGAGGAATCGAACTCGGGTCGCCCATGTTGGCCGCTTGTAAGGCAAACGCCCTACCGCTGAGCTATCGCTCCAGCCCAACAGTTGTTGAATATATTCAAGATATGAATTAGGCAAATTAGTTCTGTTAACTCTCTTTAACTCCACAAGAAGACAGTGGCTCAATTTATGCTCATTTTTCATAAAGAGCAAATTAAGCTTACTTTAATGAACTAAGATTTTAAAATCAAGATTTAATTCAAATATAGATTTGAATTCCAAATCTCAGCAATTTGTTCTCATAATGCACTTTTTAATTTTTAGTTACATTACTCCCCTTTTATTTTATTTTATTTTTGTCATTGTTTTTGACATGTTTTAATGACCAGGAGACATACATATGCCTGGTCTAGATATGGTGCTCATCAGGATTAGCACTTCCTGGTCACGATGTCCACACATTTCTTAGTTGTAGTTCTCGATGCTGTCACACATCTTTGCCGTAGAGTTCACACACTATTGGTGCAGCGCAGATGCATATTGTTACCGGCATTAGGAATCATATCAGAGTTTCCAGGCTCAAATAGTAGAATTTCCAGGTTCAAATCACTCGGTGCACATAACAATATACAGGATTGAGCCTACAACCATATACTTGAAAGGAGGTTCTCTAAACCACTGAGTCAATACTCTGGATCTTCTTCCATGAGATAGTCACTCACTTTTAAAATGTTTGTTTTATTAAAAATGAACCCATTGATAACTTCAGTTTGTCATGATTGTATTATTATTTCTTTTTCTGAGTTTTGCTTTATACTTAAATCTTCTTCTAGTTGCTCTAATAGTGATTTAAACACTGTCCATCAAAATGAAGACGCAGAAGATGTTCTCTGGATTTAAGAAAATTTTGTTGCATTCTACACTTAATTCTAAATTTTGAAAGAAATGGAATTTAAATATTTTAATACACTCCATTATAAGAAATACAACATTACTAAACACACACACACACACACAGATACACATATGGTGCACGTGTGTATAAAATAAGCACAGGAACCCCTATGCTATCTGGTCCTAGCTGTCTTGTACTTTTGTATATGTCTACGTATAGGTATTTTCTCAAGTTGATTATGCTTCATAGCATTTTTAGTTTTACTTGCCATTATTATTTTTTTGTTTGGGGGTTATTCCCAATTATTGCCAAGGATTATTCCTGGCTCTGTGCTCAAGAATAACTCCTGGCAGTGTCTGGGATCTAGCCTGGGTCAGCTGTGTGCAAGACAAACACCTCACCTGCTGTATTATCTCTCCAACCTATGTTTTAGGAGATTTTACAGGAAATTGGTTTGCAGTTTAGGAAAAATTATACTAAAATCTTTCAAAGTATATTATCATTTCCTCATTTGGCATCCAAGTCACTAAAAGTAAAATTTAACAAAGCAGAGTTATCCCGTTATTCTGTTCATCGATTTGCTTGAGTGACCCCAGTAACGTCTCCATCATGAGACTTGTTGTTACTGTGTTTGGCATATTGAATACATCACAGGTAGCTTGCCAGGCTCTGCCGTGCAGGCGAGATACTCTCGGTAGCAACAGAGTAAGTAAAAAAAAAAATTACTTTCAAAAAATAACAAGCAAACATGCGTAGAAGCTCCCTAGCCATCATCCTTCTTTTGCTAGACTATTATCTCACATAATATATTTTATATAGTATAATTAATCTCCCTCTGTTATCTGAGTATTGCTTCTGGCATGAAAAATACACCCACACACAATAATAAAACTGTAACACATTGTGAACCTAGAGAAACCACACTACTGGGGAGAGAGAAAGTGATTATTTGCTCATTTTCAGGAGCAGCTTGTTAGGAAAGGAAGGCAGATATGCCAGCTCTTAACCCTCTGTTTTTTATTCAGTTGTCTGATATAAATTTAGATTAAAAGGTAAAGGCCCTCCCGTTGATCGTCGATTTGCTCGAGCAGGCCCAGTAACGTCTCCATTGGAGACTTTGTTGTTACTGTGTCTGGCATATGGAATACTCTCGGTAGCTTGCCGGGCTCTCCGAGAGGGGCGGAGGAATCGAACTCGGGTTGGCCATGTTGGCCGCTTGTAAGGCGAACGCCCTACCCGCTGTGCTATCGCTCCAGGCCGGAGTGATAGAATGGTGGGGAGGCGCTTGCCTTACAAGTGGCTGTTCCCGGGTTCGGTCCCCGCTACCACGTACTTCAAGTGAGCACTCTCTGGTATTCACTGGAAATTGGAGATTAAGATTATTTAATGAAAATATATTTCTCTCCCAAATAAATTATTTAGCTGATAAGTAACACATAGTAATATAAAAAGAAAAAAGCATTCTTATTTGTTATAATATCAAGCTATACAAGTGTAGGATACAAAAACATAATGTATATTGGAAAGTTTAGTGATACTATAGATGTCAGGAAGAAAATATCATTAATTGGGAGGGAAATATAGTTAATTGATAAATGGTATCACTTGCCTCTACTTATTTTAGGAATTGGGTAAATATCTAATCTTTCTGAACTTTTTCAGATAATAATAGAAAACTAACTATGGAACAATTTTTATTGGATTGTGGTGATAGTTATGGGTAGCTTGCCAAGGCTTTGCCAGGCAAACATGTCACAGGTATCTTGCCAGGCTTTGCTGTGCAGGCAAGATACTCTCGGTAGCTGCCTGGCAAGCTACCCGTGACCTACTTGCCTGGTAAGCTACCTGTGATGTATTTGATATGCCAAACACAGTAACAACAAGTCTCACGATGGAGACGTTACTGGGCCCGCTTGAGCAAATTGATGAACAACGGGAGGACAGTGCTACAGTGCAGTGCTAGTGTGGTGATAGTAAAATATTAAGTACTAGACTGGACTTATACATTTTTAGTAATTAGATCATGGTCTTTAGATCATATTCCTCCATTTATTTCTTCTCCTTATATTAGAATAATCACGTATTTTTGTGGGAAACAGGAAAAGTTTCCTGCATTTTACCTTGAAAAAGAAAGATGACTTCATTTGGATTCTATAATAGCTGTAAAGAAATAGGAAGCCTTTGCTCAATGACAGTTTCCTTGGGGTGTTTGTGGAGTGACTCCCAAAGAAACCAGGAATGAAGATTTAGAAATTGGGTTCCCTGAAGCAACCTGTGGTTATTAAGAAGTCACATACCTCTTCTGAAGGCTGAAAAGTAGAGAATGAGTAATAAAATATCTCCATAGTTTCTTCTTAAAGATGGAAACCTGCAGCAAATGAGTCTTTCTTATTTAGAAACAATTATTATTGAGATCAACAATAATCTGAAATAGAAGTATGAGTGAGTTTGTGTGTGTGTGGGGGGGGTGTTAAATGTGATATTACATTGGTACTTTCTCTAATTTTATATTGTTAGCAATCACAAATATAGATTTGGAAGACAAAAAAAGGAATCACTGCATTTGAAATGAGGACTTCAAGTCACATTTATAAGTCTTTTTTCACAATATATAGCCGACAGGTGAAATTTTTGAAACAGTTCATTGATGTGGTCCTTTTCCCAACTTTCCCTGATCTAGGTGAGTGATATGCAGTTGAAGAAACATAAAACTTAAATTGGAAAAAGAAAAGTATAGCAGTTTGTGCTGATGTTTAAAATGAAAATACAAACTCATGAATTAAAAAAAAATGGCACTAGCAGCCCAAACATATTAGCGATTATATATAATCTAGGTACTGGGCTCTGCGTTGTCTCATGTAATTATCCGATCAGCACAGGGAGGTTGGTATTATTATATAATCAATTATACAAACAGAAATAACCACTGTGCTTATACTTATGGTCAGAAAATATTCAGAAAATAAAAACAAATTTTTAAATGACTGTAGATGAACTGAAACAACAGTACAGTGGGTAGGTTGCTTGACTTGCACAGAGCTGACCTAGATTTGATCCTTTTACCCCATTTGGTTTCCTGAGCACAGAGCCAAGAGCAAGACCTGAGCACATGAGGTATACACACACACACACACATACACACACTCACACATGCACTCACGCAGACTTCTATTTCAGATCATTGTTGAGCTCAAAAATAATTTTTTATGCATAAGAATATGAAGTATTTTTAGAAAAAAAATAGAGATCTGCTAAGTTCTCCAAGCAAGACTGGAGACTAGAAAGTTGTATCACTGAGTCATCCAAGGTAGCTAGTACAGAATACATATTATTAAGGATGGTGCTAGGTATTTCTCTTAAGATATTTGTGTTCATACCATATTTAATTGCTCTTCTATCTTATTAAATACAAGTGTCTTAAAAACATAGACAGGTTAAAACTCTTGCGGAATTTTATAAAATCATGCAACAAAACTTTCTCTCGTAACAGAAAAAAATCAATTTTGCATGGTTTTATAAGTAAAAAATATTTTCAGGTACAGGTATTGAATCTGCCAATAAAAATTTAGATTGAGATTCTTGTACATCTCCCATGTGTCACCATAATCTTTTTCTGTTGCTCTTTATATTATTGTGTGGTTCCTTTTGTTTGTTTGTTTGTTTGTTTGGGAGTCACGCATTGTTGTGCTCAGGCTTACTCACGTCTCCAAGCTCAAGGTTTGCCCAGGCATGCTCAGGGGACCACATGGGGCATCAGAGATCAAACTGGGTTGGCTGCTTGCAAGGCAAACCCCTACCCACTGTACTATCTCTCTGGGTCTCAACATGTTGTTTTGATTTGCTTTTCTTTTTATATTTAATGAATAGCACAGAGGGTAGGGTGTTTGCCTCGCATGTGGCCGATGCAGCCGACCCAAGTTCAATTCCTCTGTCCCTCTCGGAGAGCCCGTCAAGCTACCGAGAGTATCTTGCCGGCACGACAAAGCCTGGCAAGCTACCTGTGACGTATTCAATATGCCAAACACAGTAACAAGTCGAAGGAGATGTTACTGGGCCTGGTACAGCAAATCAATGAACAATGGGAGGACAGTGCTACAGTAGAGTGCTACAGTGCTTTGTATTGATTAATAAACATACACCAACATGTATTTTGCTCTTCTATTGCATGGCATTACTGTTTACGTATTGCTTTCATCATTACTATTATTCTTTTGAACTATACCCATATAATCTCTGGGCTTAATTCTGTCTCTGAGCTCAGGGCTTGCTTTTGGCAGTGCTTGTAGGCCTGTATGTGGTACTGGGGGTTGAACTTGGGTTAGCTGTGTACAAAACAAGTATCTTTTATGCTCTACTACTTTTCTTGCCTGATTTTGATTGGTTTAAATACTTTGATATTTTAAATTTATAATGATTATTGTTTTGACATAGGCATGTTGATGATGTATTTTTGGTGGATACACGTCATCAAACTTTCTATAGAAAATTAGTTTCCATCAACTCTGGGTTAGCAACTGATTTCATTTCATTTATTTATTCATTTGTATATTTACTTACTACATTTAAGGAGCACAATATCTCTCCTCTTCTAAATATTTGGCACTGCATTTAAATAGCAAAATCTCTCCATCACAGTCCATTGTTCACCTTCCACCCTTCCAGGCCCTTTTGGTGACCTGTTTTATAAAGTCAAAGGATTTTTTATTATTTCAATGTTTTAATTTTAATTAATTATTTTTATTTATTTTTAAAATTTTATTGAATCACCATGATTTAATTTAGCTACTCTTTTATGTCACTGATGAACTTGAATCCTTTGACCCCTACTTCTCATTGTTTCTCATCTATAACTTCTTCCCCCTCAATTTCTGTTCTCAATTCTGTCACCAATCTATCTCTTCTTTTTTCCCCCAATCTCTGTCCTCCTCCCTATACTTCAGGGAGAAGAAAAATCTAAGCATCTTCACTTTAAACCATTGTATTCCCTCATCCAGTTATTCTAAATATCACATATAAGTGATATCTCTCATATTTATCCTTCTTCTTGCTTTATTTAATATGTAATCTTCATGTTTCATTTATGTTGCAGTGAACTGCATGGTTTCATGATAGCTTAAGCTGCATAGGATTCCATTATATGGTGATCTATCTATCTATCGATCTATCTATCTATCTATCTATCTATCTATATACCATTTCTCCATTATATACTTAACTATTGTTGGACACATAGATTGATTCCTTACAAAGCGTCTGTTTTAAAAGAAAAAGTATAAACTATTTAAAAGTATTCTAGTGAGAGCTGGGCATGTAGCCCAGTGGCAGAGTACATGCCCATGTGAGGCTCATTCTTCAATCCCAGTACCATACACAGTCAAAAGTATACCAATAAGAAGGTATACCATGGAATCACAAAAGATCATTATACTGTTCAATATTAAGATTTGACATGTTGATTTTATTTATGCACAACTTTTATTTCTCCTGTTATATAACTAATATTTATATTTCCCCTATTGTCTTGATATTTAGAAGATAATATTTAGGCTGGAGTGATAGCACAGAGGGTAGGGCATCTACCTTGCATGCTGTTGACTTGGCTGACCTCGGTTCGATTCCTCTGCCCCTCTCGGATAGTCCGGCAAGCTACTGAGAGTATCTGGCCAGCATGGCAAAGGCAAAGCCTGGCAAGCTACCTGGGATGTATTCAATATGCCAAACACAGTAACAACAAGTCTCATGATGGAGACGTTACTGGGCCCGCTCAAGCAAATTGATGAACAAGGGAGGACAGTGCTACAGTGCTAATATTTAGAAAGTATTTGCACTAAAAATTAACCCCCTGGGACTAGAACATTAACGTAACAAGTAGAGCTTGTGCCTTTCATGCATTTGATCCAAGTTTGATCCTCAGCACCCCATATAGTCTCTTGAGCCCTGCCAAGTGTGATCCCTGAGTTCAGAATCAGGAGCCTTGAGCACTGCCTGTGTGGGTCCCAAACAAAAACATATTCCAAGTTTTAAAACATTTTATTTTGTTTATAATATCTGTTAGTTTCTTGAAGTTTGAGATCATTATATGTTTGGATTTATATAAAAATATATATTGACTTTAAATTTATCTAAGATGTTCTTTACAATTGTTTATAGAAAAAGTGATCTTTAACAAGACAAATTATTACCTCTTAGTTCTAATAATAATCTGATATTTTTTCACAAAAATAGATTTTAATGAATTATTATTTAGGTCAATACACCTTAATCCTTAAATATAAATTCTATGTTCACTTGTTTTGTATTATTGCAAAATAATTCTTTATTTTTGTTTTTAAAAAAATTCTTGTTTCTCTTCTACTGTGAGACCGGTCATATTTTACAACCTACAATAAAATTAAAGAATGTATAGATGACTTTGACTCTGATTTCATGGAATTTATCTAGATCAAATAAATATTTTAGAATAACAAATGATATAAATTTAAATGCAAATTGAAGTTACATAGATATGTATATAGAAACCATATCAATAATCTCACTTGAAGCAGAAGCATGGAACCCTTTGCTTTGAAATGAACAAAAACCTAACTCATTGTATATAATTGAAAATTTACAACATCTGCAGAATAAGAGTGGCAAAAATATAGGTATTTTTCTGCTCGATTGCATGAACAGTATCAAAGTTCAACATTTTAGGCAGCAGCAAATAATGTCTAAAAGCTGCTGAACAGTTTTAAACTGCTTGGAGGAGAGAAATGAGAAAAGCTTAAGCACTACTTGGGGAAGAAGGAGAGTTCTGTCTTTGCTGACAGCACTTTGGAGTGGAAGAGAAAGGAGGTTCCCAATGTGCTTTTCCCTCTGAAAAGCTTGCCTACATTTCTGGAAGATAGCATTACTCTTGCTGTATTTTAATTTTTAAAAATTCTTTAAAGATTTTAGCAGTGAAATAACAAGTGTGAATTAATGATATAGTAAACAAATAGCATATTTTTCAAGTAAAGGAAAGCAGAATATAGCTTTCAAATGCAACTTAGAAGAGTTGCAGAATGACTCAGAATGATTTAAATACTGACCAAAGGTCAGATTTATTGCAAAGAGATAATACAACTGTGAACCTTAGCATTTGCCAAAGGATAGATACTGGGTAGAGATTCTTAAAACCTCTGCCAAACTGTCCTCTCCAACTTTTGTCTTTGGCTCAATTTCTTCATTTTTTGAGATGTTACTTCCTTGCATAAATATTAGGAATATTGATTGACATTAGGGCTTATACAGAAATTGCTAAAATTACAAGAAAAGCTAGCAGATATTTTGAAATATTTGTAGTCACATTTCAATTTGAAATCTGCACAATAAAATTAAGATAAAAATTTATTACTAACCTTAAATGAGTAAAATCAGATTAGTCAACTTTTCTAACAACCTGATAGACAGGACACTAGGATTTTGACATTAGGTCTCAGAGATTTCTTGGTTGTGACGTTCTGAGAAAAGTTAACAGGGAAAGTAATCAAAAATAGGCACAAGAAAGGTATTCTATTTATAGTTCCTCATTGTTATAAACAGTATACTATGTGTTTCCCACATATAATGCCATTGTATCATAAAACCATCCTGTCTAGTACAATTCACATTTTTCAAATAAAGAAAGTGAGGCATGTAAAGCATAAATTAGTCACATGAGGTCATGTCAGTAAATGGGAGAAATGGGAATCACTAGCTATTCTATCCAATCTTAGCACACAAGCTCTTTCATGAGTTCAGGTCAGAATGTGTAGCTCTTGATAGTACAGTAATGGATCATAAAAGAGTGGCAGAAAGGAAGAATTGTGCATCATCTGCAATGAGGTCATCTATACCTATCTTAAAATAATTTCTGCAAAAATTGAGAGCCTGGGGATGGAAGAGAGAAATATCAAGAGGAGGAAATGCATTATCTAGGCTGTATTAGCCCCCCAAAAAGGAAAATAGAATTAGTTTTGCATGAGAAAGAGATGAAAAGTCAGAGAATTAGAAATAGTGAGAAGCAAATATTTCTGAAATTCATTCTTATTGAACACGAGGACCAGTTCATGATTGTTCACTATGAAAGAGAAAACCATTCAGGAATATAAAACACCAAAAAAAGATTTTGGAAATACACTGCTCTGGAAGGAGACTGAAAGTCATTCCAGGATAAAATATGGGCAAACTAAAGTGAAGGAAAGAAAAATTATTCAAAATCTCAAAAACATACTACAGAGTAGTACAGAGTCCAAGGTGCTCATTTCGCATGTGGCTGACTCAGTTTTCATCACCAGCATGACAAATTGTCACCCCAGCACTTTCACGAGTGATCCTCATTCACAGCAAAAGCCAAACTTCAAAGATCATTGGAGTCTCAATAAATGTACGTGTTTAGAAAAGCAGCTCCTGGAAGACAACAGTGCAGTCTCCTGCCCCCGCGCCTGGCTGTCCTCGCCGGAGCCCCTTGGAGGGGAGCGGGTTGAGCTTTCCTCCCCGCCCCGACCAGGGCTCCGGCAGCTGAAGACCTCCAGGACCAGCCACCACCATGCTGAGACCACTCTCCACACACATGAAGGTACTGGCAGAGGGACAAAGCCATGCGGGTTCCGGGGTCAAGATCTCCAAGGCTACTCGGATTGAGGTCGAGCATCCTCCACCCAGATCCTCCAAATTCCAGTAGGCGGGGGTAACACCCACTAACTGGCCCCCTGGCGCTGTGTAATCCCATCAACGGCCAAGACTCAGAGACTATAAAAACCAGCTCCCAGAAGAGAACAGTGCAGTCTCCTGCCCCCATGCCTGGCTGTCCTCGCCGGAGCCCCTTGGAGGGGAGCGGGTTGAGCTTTCCTCCCCGCCCTGACCAGGGCTCCGGCAGCTGAAGACCTCCAGTACCAGCAACCACCATGCTGAGAAAAGCAGATCTATGAACTAAAAATTTCAATAAAAAGATAACATTTATTTCTCCATCAAACCAAAAATTGGCTATTTTTGAGAGAAAATAAGCTTATATTTACCTTATTGGCTTATATTAATGTGCTACTTCTCTTTTAGTTCCATTTCTCTTTGTAGTGGTAACTTACTGTGGATATTTATTGAATTTTTCACATTTATGTCATAACATGATTTGTTGATAGATTGCCAAAGAAGTAAACTTCTACTTAATTTCTAACAGAAAGTCAGCTTTGGTATCCAACATTTTTCCATGTCGATTTTTCTCCCATAATTACTGCAAAATATAACTTGAAAATGTGTTCCTGTATTCTAAGGAAGCCACTGACTTTTCTGTGAGCTCTGGTAGTTTGATATTACCAGAACTAGTTTTGATACTTGTTTATAAATCTATTATATTTCTAGAAATAATTATATCTACTTTTTAAGACAAATTTATCATTTCAAAGTACCTTAATAACCACCCATTTTCAAATCAAACAACTGATATGAATCGTAACTGCTCAAAGTCAATCGGTCAGATACTTCTACAATTGATCAATAAACTTATCCTTCTGAATGTAGAATTTCTATTCAGTCACAGACTGTCATATCTATATGCTTCTCTGCTCTGAAAGCTTTTGTCTGTGCTGTGTAGTTCTTCCTTATTTAAGTTGGCAACACAGTCAGATTACAGTTTAGAAAAAATGTGTAATTCTATCTTTGTTTTGAGAATTTAAGTTGTCCATGCTATATAATTTCAGTATGTATTTTTTATTTGGTCTGGAACGATAGCACAGCGGGTAGGGCATTTACTTTGCACATGGCCGACCAGTGTTTGATTCCTCCATCCCTCTCAGAGAGCCCTGCAAGCTACCAAGAGTATCCTGGCAAGTAGAGCCTGGCAGGCAGAGCCTGGCGGGCAGAGTCTGGCAAGTTCCCTGCAGCATATTCGATATGCCAAAAACAGTAACAACCAGTTTCACGATGGAGATGTTACTGATGCCTGCTCCAGCAAATTGATGAACAACAGGAGGACAGTGCTACAGTGCTTTTTTATTTAATCTTTCATGAAATGTACAATTTAAGATTTACTTTTATTTCTTTATTTCATTTGAAGAAAACCAAGTTTGGAAAGTATACACTGAATATCTAGAGACAGACTCAAATTAAACGGAGCTTCTGAGACTATACTGTTAGAGAAAATAAACCAAAATAAAAACAAATAAATTTTTATTTTTTTAAATTTTTGTTGTTATCTCATATTTCAAACCTAGAGATTCATGAATGCAAAGTAAATATTCTATCATTTAGTCACATTCTCAGGCTTTGATACATCTTTAAAATAAAGTTATTTATGAATATGAAAACACACAAATAACCAAATATTCATGTTAAGAAGAAATAGTCAATGTTCATGGTAAGGATACTATAATAAGGTGAGTATATTAAAGTTAATGATTTGGAATTGAGTAAAAATTCAACATACAAAGGCATAACTATGTTACATATGTGATATGCATAGATAGATTAGAAATGTGAAGAAACATGCATTGCATGTGAATTTCTGGGTTGTTTGGATCCTTTATGAAATACAACTGTTGTTTATAATGTTTGTATAACAACAAAAGTGCTCTCTATATAAAGTTTTTAAAGTTTCAATCCAACCATCTACACCATTAGGAATTCTAGTATCCCAGAAGAATTCTAAGAATTATTCTGAATGCCTGGTATTTAGTGCTTTGAATTCCTACCCTAGAGATTTCCAAGCTCTACTACTATCATATAGTATAATATAAATTGTATGATATAAATATAGCATAATATAAATATATACTATTTACTATATGTACCAATTTTCCTTTTATTACCTGATCTGACTTAGAATTCAATCTTAATTTCTTCTGAAACTTTTAAGTAGTCATAGAGGATATTTCTGAAATACTATTATAGGTGTTTTATCATAGCAAAATATTATCTGCCAAAACTCCTTTGTCTATCCAGCATCTTGCTCATCCTCTTCCTCTAAAGTTGTACTGCCAAATTCTCTCACTTTTTTTCACACAGGATTGCTTTCCATGTTTAGCATATGCTCTGAGCTTTATGAACGCTGAATATTGTGTATCCATGAATTCAAGTGGTTATAACATTTTATCCATTAGTGGTTTAGAAATTTATTTTTTAATAAACTATGCAATTTCAAACACAAATATAAAGGAATCAGTATATTTCTACTTTGTAATGGCATTCATAGAAAGCCAAAATTTTAAATGAACAGTGATTCAGCACATGAAGAATTGCTTAGGGATCTGAAAGTCACTTCTTATAAAACTCGGTACACTGCACCAAATAGCTCAATGCTAAGACCCAAGATGTGGTGTTGCTCAGGGTCTGTGGTGGTGCCAGGAACCACAAGGATGGTCCTGGAAGTGCTCAGAGGCCTCCAAGGCTGACTATACACTATGATATTGGAGAGTGGAATGCAATGCTAGAAATTGAACTAGAGTTGTCCTATTTCCTGAGCTATCGCCCTGATCCCAACATCCAGCTATATCATGTATATTTTACACATATACATATGACTATATGATGTACATAAACACAAAAATAATATAAATTTAAAAAGAATAGAAGACATAAAAAAGAGAAATAGAAAACTCACTTTTTAAAAAGAAAGCAAACTGAAAAGCAAGAACAAGATAGAAAGCTGAAAATAAGTAAAATTAAACTTAAAATACATAGACTAATACACAGGAAAAGCATTTGTTTCACAAAAATAGAACTTCAGTATGTTAGTATGCATGGTTTTAAATAAAACTTTAGGGTATTTTTATCTGGTTCCACTTTTTTGAAGTGCCTTCTAACATAAATATTCACATCACAGTGTTTTTCCAAGAGGAACTGATTCACTGTGAAGTGTTTTCTTGCCTCTTTATACTGTAGCTACAGGGGAAGCAAAGTCTCTAAAAATAAAAATTTAAGACCAATTTAAACAAAATACATTCACTTTTACAAGATATCTTTTTCAACTAATTGTTTCCCCAGAGCATATAATTTGAGGCATAGACTCAGTACTGCATATTTATATATATTTTTTCAAAATAAAAGTATATCATTTAAGGTACAAGAAAAATAAAGCATAAAGGTAGCCTTTATTTTAACGATGCTCTTTTATGAGCATTAATTTTGACCTTGATATAAAGAAAAAAGTTAACTGTTTTTCTATAAGCCAAATAGAGTAGGAAGTGTTACTGAAAACACATTATAAGCGAATTGCATCTTCAAATTTTGTGAACTATCCAAGTTACATGTGCTTTTTCCTCTCATCACTTCTAAGCCAAGTCTCTGGGTTTTGATAAAACATTGTCAATGGTATCAACGGTATGGAAGGTTATCAGAGAACTATAATAGAAAATTTTATTTTTAAAATCTATTCACTTATCCACTTTCCAGCCACTCACACATTCAACTATTCTTCTATATACTACATATATTTCCTTAAAAAGAGAGTATGATTAGGGGGTATGGTGCCGCCAGCAGGTCAGTCTGTACCTGTGAGGTGAGTGCATCAGCAGCCTGATGGCACTGTCAGGCTTTTAGATATCCCAAAATTGCTGCTGTGCCTTTGGCCAGACCCCAAAAACTTGGAGTAAAGTTTACTAAGAAAATGGGCAAAAGTTAGGTATGTGGGAGACACACCCACAAACCACCTCCAGCTCAGCTATATAATTGGAGGCATGGCCTCTCTGGTTCCTGATCAAACAGCTTGACAGCTATGATCCCAGAGGCTCAGAAATGAATCTCGGAAACCAAAAGTCTGGCAGAAATGCGTCCTGTTCCTGCAGTAGGTTACTGGGGCTGAGCCACTCCAGGTGGGAATAGGTTTCGTGCCTTGGCCTGTTCCCCCTGGCGACCTGGTGACCGCCATCCTCCAGAGGTCACTGGACAGTCAGTTTGGGCCTGCAGTGACGAGACACGTGGGGCCTCACCAGGTGGGGGTGGAACCGGCCCTTTCCTCCTCATCCCAGCAAGACCTCGAGTCGTGGCTTACAAATGGTCTCTCTGGTTCCCAATCAAGCTGATTAATGGCCATGATCCCAGAGTCTCAGAAATAAATCTTGAAACCCAGCAGCTTTTGGCAAAAGTGCATCTGGACCGCATACTTGGCCATGGCTCTAGAGGCAAAAGGACTTAATCCAGAGCCTGGCAGCTTGAGGCAGAAAAATGAATGGATCATGTGTTAAACTACAGTGCCATGCCTCCTTGGGAGGGAAAGGGTGTTGCTCCCTTCCACCTTTCTCCCCACCGGAAGCAAGGTGGCTTTCTCCTCAGAGCTTATTGAAAGCCAGGTATGAGCTGGTAGTGATGGGACAAATGCAGTCTCATAGGAAGGGGGGCGGTACCAACTTGTCCTTCACACCCTATCGAGGTCATGAGTTGCCCCCCATGAGAGGCTCTCTGGAATGGCCATGGCTCCAGAGGCAAAAGGACTTAGTCCAGAGCCCAGTAGTTTGCAGAAGAAAAGTGAATGGACCATGCATTAAACAATGGCACGATGCCTCCCCAGGAAGAAAAGGGTGTGGCTCCTTTCTGCCTTTTTCTCCCCGGCAGGAAGGTGGCCACCATCTCAGAGCTTATTGGAAAGCCAGGTATGAGCTGGCGGTAACTGCAGTCTCATGGGAAGGGGGTCGGTACTGGCTTGTCCTTCACGCCCTACCGAGGTCACGATTTGCCCCTCACAAGCGACTCTCTGGCACAGCCATAACACCAGATGCACAGAAACCAATCATGTAATTATCTGGCTCTTGGCAGAAATCCAAAATCATGAGGCTGCTATTGTGGCCACGTGAGATTATATGATTCTCATAACCAGCTACAGAAAACAAAGTATTTCACAATGCCTTTTCAGCAATTCTGATTTTTGGGTGGGAAATTCTAAACAATAATGGTGCATCTTTTGTCAAAATGATGAATGTAATCAATGTAGAGAAGAATTAAGTAGAAATCATCTGCCTCAGAGGCATTGGGTGGGGTGGGAGGGAGGTATATTGGGGTTCTTGGTGGTGAAATGTGAGTACTGGTGAAGGGAAAAGTGTTTGATCATTGTATGACCAAGACTTAAACCTGAAAGCTTAGTAACTTTTCCCACAGTGAATCAATAAATAAATATAAGACAATAAATAAATAAATAAATAAATAAAACTATGAAAAAAAAAGAGGGTATGATTTGGGTCATTAAGAATCACTTTCTAATATAAGGTTTAAATGTCATCTCAAAAACCCTTATACTTAAATTCTCTTACACCTACATCTCAACCCATGCTGCCCAATTAATTCTGAAACAACTGAAACCTCTTAAGATTAAAACTAAAATATGTGTTCTGTGGTTCTATTTTGAAATTTAGTATCTAAGATACAATGCCTTTATCATGTATTTGCAAAAACACTTACTAGTTTATTTAGGTTATTAAAAAGTCAGTTAACTTTTATTTTGATAGTAAGGTTATAATTATTGCTAAAGAAAGAGCATACTTAAAATAAAGACTACTTTTATTTAAAGTATGAAATTCAATGGGCTGGAGAGATGGCACAGTGGTAGGGAATTTGCCTTGCGCGCAGTTGGGTAGCTGAGCCGGGTTCGATTCCTCCACCCTTTTCAGATAGCCTGGCAAGCTACCGAGAGTATCTCGCCCACACGGCAAAGCCTGGCAAGCTATCCGTGAAGTATTAGATATGCCAAACACAGTAACAACGAGTCTCACAATGGAGATGTTACTGGGCCCGCTCGAGCAAATCGATGAATAATGGGAGGACAGTGCTTCATAGAGCTACATGAAATTGAATACCTCTTATAGAGCCATGCTATAGACCCATAGGATTTGATCCCCAGCATCACATATGGTCCCCAAGCCCACCAGGAGTTATTCTTGAGTGCAGAGCCCCAAACCCACCAGGAGTTATTTGTTGGAGTACAAGGAGCTTAGGTTTTTCAGGTTGCACCCATCACAATGTTCCTGAGTCATTCCCATTACTTTGTTCGTCTGTAACCACTTCTATGCTCTCTTCCTCAACCAATTTGTAAGGTCTCATCCTTCTAGGACAGTGAACTTGTACTGCAAGTTAATAATGCCTTTCTTCTCTCTTTATGTCTTTTGAGCAGTTTACTTTAATGCAATGTCCTTTTTGTATAGATACAGGAAGTCAATTAATATTATGCTTTGTAACTTAGGATTTAGCTGGCTTTGAATATTATTCACTCCTGGGCATCTGCTTTCTCAACGTAAGCCTCAGTTGCCCTCACTTCCTAGCACCCCAAGGGCAGGGTCCCGACGTGGGACTGAATGGAACCAGGGCAAGCCGGTAAGTTATGTGCTACCCTGGCATCATGATGGGCCAGGCCAAGGTGCCACGATTCTTAATTATAGGTTAAGAGTTTGATCATAGGCAAATGCTGTCATGATCCAAAAGTAACGACGAGACTAGGATCCTGCTGCTAGGGATAGGAAAGATATCTGGCCTGAGCACTGCAGTCTGAGATCGAGATGGCCCTAGGAGAGCAATTCTATAAGCTTAAAGTATTTCTTACTGTGTCCATACAAAATGATTTATATTATGTATGCTTATATGTTTGTTGGACAAGGATAGGAGAAACACACCCAGGGAATTCTGTTCTAGGGTGAGTTGATCTGCTAAGTGAGAGTCTGCCTTAGAAACTGCTTTCCCCTGTGTCCTGACCAACTTGGATGAGACTGAACATTTCTCCCCTTCATCTGCCTTCAGTAAATAATTCAGTATATTGTAAGAGGCAGTTTCCCTTATCTTACAGGAACCTAGCCGGTCTTAGATATGCAGATCTCAGGTGCTAGCCAGGCCTGATCTTCAGGATATAGATTCCTGGCTCTAGGCAGGCTAGTCTTTGGGATGCAAAGCTCAGATACTTGTCTTTGGGATGTAGATTCCAAGCTCTAGCAGACTGGTCTTTGGGATGCAAAGCCAAGTGCTTGTAGCTTGTGAAAGGTTTCAGTCTTGGTTTTGTATCTTCTTTATGGAGGCCAAGATTACTGGCCTTTGGATGTAAAGAAACAATGTATGTTTTGCTGCCTCATGTTCTTTCTGTAACTTCTTTTGATGACATCACTATATTGTGCCCTTTAGAGTTACTATAATCTATATAAGGAGATTTTCAGGGCTCGCTGAGGGAGCACGTGCTTGAGAGATCCTGGGACCTCTATGACATACACTTCTTCCATGTCATAAACTGCTGCTAAGACCACCTGGTCTGGCCCTCGTTTCCTTCCTCCACCTGACCATCGCCATCGACCTCCCTGGATTGGGGAAACAGCCTGAGACTACCTAACGCGGGCAGCAGGAGAGATAGGCCACTGCCGTCCCTTTGCCCATTTTTTTGTGGGTGTTTACACAGTTATTCTTGAGTGCAGAGCCAGGAGTGATCCCTGAGCATTGCCTGGTATGGCCCAAAAATTAAAAAAAAAAAAATCTCAATGTCCAAGAGTAGATACTATTTCTTTAAAAAATCAGTAACTTATTTATTCTTAAATGTATATCATATATCCATATAAGCGAATATATATATGACTTTTCTATTATAGTTCCTTGATACCTTCCTGAGTCTCCTGCCCCCTCACCTGGCTGTCCTCACTGAGACCCCTTGGAGGGGGACGGGTTGAGTTTCCCCCCACCCCGAGCAGAGCCCCAGTAGCTGAAGACCTCTGGAGCCAGCCACAGCCATGCTGGGACTACTCTCCACACGTCCGAACAAGCCTCATGCATGAAAGAACTGGCAGAGGAACCCAGGCATGTGGGTCCCGGGGCTGAGATCTCCAAGCCTGCTCGGATTGGGACTGGGCCTTCTCCACCCAGACCCCCCCTCTTCCAGTAGGTGGGTGTCACACCCACCAGTTGCTGCCAGCGCCAGGTTGGTCCCATCTATGGCCAAGATGCAGAGACTATAAAACCCAGCTCCCGGACATCTTATTATCTCATTTTTCCTTTGGAGAATCTGGCAGGCTATCAAAAGTATCCTTCCCGCATGGCAGAGTCTGGCAAACTTCCCGTGTCGTACTCAATATGCCAAATACCAGTAACAATGATGGGTCTCATTCTCCTAACCCTGAAAAAGCATTGAATATGGCTCTTTTAAAATCTCAAGGCTCGGAAGAAGGAGACGTTACTGGTGCCTGCTCGAGGCAATCGATGAACAACAGGATGATCGTGATCATAATCCTGATACCTTCCATACTTGATACCTTTCATACCTTCCATATGCTTCCCTTGAACATACCTGGCCTGGGTTCGATTCCAGGCACCCCATACAGTGCCCTGATCTCTGCCAGGAGTGATTCATAAGCATAGAGCCAAGAGTAAGCCCTGAATACTACTGGATGTGACCCCAAAACAAAACAAGACAAAAAAAAGAATTTTAAGAAGATAGCCTGAGCAAGAGTACTGAGATCCGAGGCCAGGTTGATGGCTCAAAGGGTTGGAAAGCATACTTTGTATGTAAGAGCCCCAGATTTGCTCTCTCACCCAACATGATTTTTGGCACTGCTGGCTGAAGAAAAAAAATAATGTGTAAGTCTGTTCTCATTGCTTCCTGGATTTTTTTTTTCTTACTTCTTCCTGGATTTTTTTCCCCCACTGTCTGAGTCTCCAGGGGAGTGACTAAGTGCTGTTCAGGGCTTACTCCTGGCTTCTGTGCTCAGGCATCAACCTTGGTGGGCTTAGAGGACAATATGTGGTGTCCGGGATGGAGCTGGGCTGGCCACCTGCAAGGCAAGTGCTCTCTTGCTGTACTGTCGATCTGGCCTCGTTATCCCTTCCTGTTCTAACCTGAAGGCTTGCCAGTCCATACCCCATATGAGAATGAGGGTCTTTCCATCCCCAAACTCAGCCCCTTCTGTCTCATCTTTGCTTTTTCCTACTGACCCTTTTCCCTTCCTTAGAAATATATGGGCTGGTGTGATAGCATAGCAAATAGCGTGTTTGCCTTGTACGCAGCTGATCTGGGTTCGATTCTTCTGCCCCTCTCAGAGAGCCAGGCAAACTACCAAGGGTATTCCTCCCGCACGGCAAAGCCTGGTAAGCTACCCATGAGGTATTCAATATGCCAAAAAGAGTAACAGCAAGTCTCACGGTGAAGATGTTACTGGTGCCTGCTCGAAAAAAATCGATGAACAACGGGAGGACAGTGACAGTGACCTTCCATACCATTGACACCATTTACAATATTTTATGCATATAATATATATATACATATAATATACATATTGTATTTTGTTATACCTTTTATATGTATAATACATATATACCACCAGGGAAAATTATTACTGAAGGAAAAATATGATAAATGCATTTGTGAAGATAGTATTATAATTAACAGTGACTTCCCAGTTTATATTTACTTCTTGGAGCATTACATTTTATTTAATAAAGTGGAAGCATATTTGTGTCCAATATAATAAAATTAATTAAAATGGTGATTTTTTTAAAATCTAGTAATCTAGTTTGGATTTTGAAGTTTAACAGAAAAGGTATTCTAGATGATATTTTTGGTTTTATATGTGGTAAGTTTGACATAAATTATGAGAACATGTCTGATTACTAAAGGATTGAAGTTCATGAACTTATTTTCTTCAGAGGGATAAAGGATTGGACTGATTTCTTTCTTAATATTTTTATATGGTATAAAAATTGTCATAATTTCATTAAAATTAATAAGATCTTGCATATATATAAGTTAAACAACAATATATCATCACAGACATTTCTATGTAGTAAATTTATGATGTCAAAAAATTAGATGATTGCTAAACAATATGAATTCTATGTAGATATTAAAACTGCTTGTCTCTAGAACAACTAAACCTCTAAATTCCCTTTACTCCTGTTTATAAACAAGAAATACTATTTGAATGTCCTCTCACATGCTTGCTGTAAGGTTACAGAACTGTGTATAAAGAACTCTTAAAAACAAATAGGAGAATTTTGGTGGGGCTGGAGAGGTAGCATATGGGTAAGTCTTGTGTTGTAACAACTCTGTTTTCATATGGTCTCCTGAGCACCACTAAAAACACAGTGCAATGTAATTATGATAAATTTTAGATCCTCAGATATAAGTTCCATCAGGGAAAGGGTTAGGAGATAGAAAGAGAAGCTTGAGATGATCATTAAAGGTCTTGAATTATGAGACATTGCTAAGAAACTTCATTTCCCAGTGTGGTAAGTATGACATAAATTATGAGAACACATCTGATTACTAAAGGATTGAATTTCATGGGCTTATTTTCTTCAGAGGGAAAAAGGATTGGACTGTCTTCTTTCTCATCACAATGGTTTAGTACTTAGATCTTAATAATTATTTATGTGTTTGTTTTGTGTGTGTGTGTGTGTGTGTGTGTGTGTGTGTGTGTTGGGGGGTGTCAAACTTCGCTGTTCTCAGGGCTTCTTCTTGTTTCTATGCTCAGGAATCACTACTGGAGGTGCTCAGGTTATCATGCATGGTACCCAAGATTGAATCCAGGTTATCTGTATGAAAGACACATACCTAACCCAATGAAGTATCTCTCTGGTCTCTAGAGTTTAGTACTTCTTAGTTCAAAAATGACACACAGGATTCCATCATTTCATTTGTCTCCTTACATATAAGAAATTTAAAATTGCTTGAAATATATTTTCTTACTGAATAAAGAGTACATATAAGTCATGTGTGATTTCTGTGTGTATATGTGTGCCTCTGAATGATTGAATCATACCAGTAGTGAGAAATAAACTTTTCCAAAAGAACGTTCATTCTGAAAGTTAGTTAGTATAGAAAGAAACTGACCTAAAGTTGAAATGACTTTACATATCAGATAGCACAGCAGGTAGGGCGTTTGCCTTGCACCCAGCCTACATGGCCAACTTGAGTTCTATTCCTCTGCCCCTCTCAGAGAGCCCAGCAAGCTACCAAGAGTATCTCGCCCACACGGCAAAGCCTGACAATCTACCTGTGATGTATTCAATATGCCAAACACAGTAACAAGTCTCACAATGTTACTGGGCCCGCTTGAGCAAATGGATGAACAAAGGGAGGACAGTGACAGTGATAGTGACTTTTTAAAAAAGATATATAAAAACATATTAGGGAGATCTGAGAACTACTAGCCCTGCTGGGATGATTCACATGAGTGGTCTACTCACAACTCATGCTGTAGACCTTGCATTGAACTGGCCTCTGTTTTACTAAGAATCATTGCAGTGGCTCCAATCCCCTAATAATCACTTGAGATAAACTCCAATAAGATATTAAAGCATATTATTCAAAGCAATATGAGTGTTTTTTTCTACCACAATAGACTATTGTATTATATTTTAGGTTGAAACAATGTCAAATCTAAAAGCATTTAGATTTAAATCTAATTTTACATAATGTTTATTTATAAAAGATGATCCTTTTAAATCTTTATATTTAAGGTAATTTTTAGCTTTTACTATACTAAGATTAAATTATCTTTAAATTCTATATTGACTATATATTTTCCACAATAAAGTTGACTTGAGAAATTAAATATATTTAATTAGATACTTACAGTATAGAGGACATATCATGGGATGCTCAAAGACAGGTGTTGAATTATTTCACTGTAGTATATAATTCTTAAGTTACTGCATTCTAAACCTGTTGGGAAAAGAAAGAAACGTAGTATGTTAATTAGGTGAGTGTGCTATATATGCATCTAAGTTGCAAAAAATTAATCTGATTATAGAAGCAGTGATACTTATGTTTGAATGATTGTTATTTGATATATTAATAAATTTATCATTCTTTTGGGGGATGGGAGGAAAGAGGTACTCTAATTTGTCTAATAATATGTTGTGCCCAGGATTGAACTCAGATCATCTGTATGAAAGACAGTGCCTTACCCAATGAAGTATCTCTCTGGCCTCTAGAGCTTAGTACTTCTTAGTTCGAAAACAATACATAGGATTCCATCACTTTATTTGTGGACCCACCTACAATTCTTTTAAATTTTTACAAAAGTCCTATTGTTATCTAAAGATGACAACAAGCAATTTTTTTTGACTTGCCATTTACAGAAAACAAACTGTGATGGGGCACACCAAGAGAACTTCAGGGCTTGTTCCAGGCATTTTTCTCTGGGTTCAATTACTGGTGGGGCTTGAGTGACTTCACAGTGCTCTAGATGGAACCGCAATTGGCTGTGTGCAGGGCAAGCACTCTACCCACTGACCTATTTTTATGCCCCCAGAAAGTCTTATTTTTAAAGGTAAAGGTAAAGGCCCTCCCGTTGATCGTCGATTTGCTCGAGCGGGTCGATTTGAGTTAAAAAGTCTAAGGAACGAAATACACATTACTAACCAAATATATTTCTTGGTCTCTATTTTTATGTTTAGTTACAGAATAAATTGTGTCTATCGTGTGTGCACATGCACATTCAGATACATGCGTATGCACACACATGCAATCCCTGATCATCTGAATGTGTATAATTATCTGAATGCATAATAAAAGGAAGATCAAATGTGTTGATGATTTACCCAAATGTCTTAAATTTTAGTTCTGATATATGCCAGCTGTCTGCACAGCCAGTTCATATATTTCCTAATGAGAAGGTTGATGACATTGGGATGGAATTAAGCCATGAGAGTTTTCATAAATGTGATTAATGTCTTTATAAAAAAGAATCTGAGCCCTTTCTACCAGATGTGGAAAGTGCAAAGAAGTCTATCAAACCTATGCTCTCACCCAAAACTCTAATCTTCCAGACCCATAATCTACACTCCTCAAATGCCAGAACTATGTGAAATAAATTTCTTCTGTGAGTAATTTCTCAGTTTTCGGTATTTTGTAGTAGTAGTTAAAGCAGTAAGACACTTGCCCACATATATGGCTGGGAATAAATTCTGGCAACTAATTCAAATTTTATTGAGTTATTTACTTTATGGTGAATTGATATTAGCTATAATACATAGTGAGAAACAAACCAACTGATGCTAATTATTCCTATCAAGAGAAAGTATCTTCAAAGTTTGGAATAATTTAAAAATAATATAAAAGACAGATGTAATTTTCTCTTTAGGATAGCACTTCCATAAACTAAGCTATTTGAATTTTTGCTGTCAAAAATGTCTTTTTTCTTTTTTTTCTATTTTGGGTCATACCCAGTGACACTCAGGGTTACTCTTGGCTCTGCACTCAGAAATTACTCCTGGTGGTGCTCGAGGGACCATATGGAATGCTAAGGATTGGACTCTGGTAGGCCGCATGCAAGGCAAATATCCTACCTGCTGTACTATCACTCTGCCCCCCCAAAAATGTCTTTTTTCTAAATAACCAAAACCTTCTCTTATTAGAACGTTATTAAAATTAACCCCTTGGATTATACTATTCATATACGTGCATATATACGTAGATGAATAGATAGATATAGATTCACACATATACAAAAAAAGCACATGCAAACTTATATTTCTCACTTCCTTTTAGAGAAGTAGAAAATTTGTATTACAGAAAAATTTAGAAAAATTTTTAAAAAATTAAATTGGATTTAATTCTATATTTTCACATAACTTGGCATATTTAATCAGGAATAAGTTATTTTTTCCAAATTTGTAATATTTCCCACTTATTTATGTTAACATTAGATTTAACATATTTAAAGATAATAAAAATGAGAAAAATATGTGTCACATGTATGGCTTAAAAATCATGCCCTATATAATTTTTTTCCCAAGAGTGTAGGAAATAGCAAATAACTTGTTTATATTTTCTTGTAGCTTTCTAAGTGTCTTCATTGTCATTTAATCATCACAATATTAATCAATATAAATTTTATTGTGCTAATTTTTCAAAGTTCTGATAATTTAAAGAGCATTTTCCATATTAAGAAGCCAGAAGATGCTATAGTGATGGGCTCGGATGGAACAGTGTGGTGGCCATACTTAACCTTAACTTCCAAGTCTGACTTGAAAGAGTCTTCACTAATAATGACTTATGAATCTCTAAACACTGTCAGACCCAGGTATGTACTTTCAATGTTATTGAGTTCTTAATGTATTTTAAAAAAGGTTGGAGAGATAATACATGTATAATAATGAATATAATGTATAATATAAAGATATTGGAGTGATACTACTTCATATAAGGTCCCCTGAGCCAAGCAGAAGTGATCCCTGAGCACTGTCATGTGTGGTCCAAAATACCGAAAACCAAATCAAAGGAAAAGAGGGAAAGAGGTTTTATAACATATAGATAGTTACACTGTTGAAATGAATCTTGTTTTTAGGTTTATTAAAATGTAAAACCACAAAAATATGCATATAATTAGGTATTAATGATATATCTGGGTATAAAAGATGAATACATTTTAAAAATTAAGTAAAATAGAGAATACATTTACACCTACCTTGACTGGTCTCAAGCTCCTATCAGTTTGAATATATGTCATTTTTTAAAAAAGTTTCTCTACCTGAGGTATTTGAACATTGAATATTGAATATAATATTGAATATTTTAATATATTGAATGCTTCAAAAAACATCATTCTTGCTCTTCAAATTGTGCAGCATCTGATTTAATTCTCTTAGAAGTGACTTTTCTAGGAAAATAAAACATTTAAAGTTCTAGTAAAAGAGAAATTAATGAGAATGGCAAGAGTGTTAGTTGATTATCTGCTGGGAGTTCAGAAGTGGTTAGCCATATATATGTGCACGTGTGTGTTTCTCAAATAATTTCTTAGTATATAAATAAATAACACTCAAGTTATTGAGGTCCTCACATTAATTTTTACCATATTTTTTTCTCTAAGTAGAGTTTTTACTTCTAAGCTGCCTTTTAAATTGTGTGCTGGAAAACAATTATTCTCTTTCATCCCTACAGTTGTGTGGGTCAGACTATAATAATAGATTTTTCTCTCTTGTTTTGCTACACGGTTCTTTTTCTCCTATGGCAGACGAAGTACTTGCTGGAATATGAGGTAGAGGTGGGATATGGCACTGAGTTTCTGTCATTTGCAGAATTATTGTGATGTAGAATTTAAATTTAGTTTGTCTTGGTTAAGAAAAAAATATTCTGAATTCCTCCAGTTTCTTGCTGCAGAGAAGGCTTAGTGGATTTGTCTATTATTTGGAGGTTTCACATAGTCTGTCAAGATACAGAGGCTTACTACCTTCATAATGGAGCAACACAATGGTTCATTAACTATTTTTTTTCCTATTCATCTTGTTGTTTGCCAGCTAGTATAAGTGACTAGGTTTGCATGGAATAAGAAACTTCAAAACATGGAGAAAGACAAGGGGAAGAAAGACTTCTTTGTTTATTCCAGAGGAAAAAGTGCCAGGAATCATGGAGAGACTTGGTGCAGCAAAAAGTGGCTGCCAGCACTTTTCTCCTTCATGATTTCTGAGGTCAAAACTCCAGGGGAAACAGTTTTGGGAGGCCAAGTTAAGTTGAAGGAATTCTCAGGCGTTTTTGTTTGTGATCTAAGAGAATAGTGTACTGAATAATCCCAATATTTAGGCTATCTGGCAGGGTCACAGGGGTCCTAAGACAAGCACAAATATATTTATGAATCATTATCCTAGGAAAATTTCAGTTTTTCCTAAGTGAAAGATCAGTTTGCAATAAAAAAGTAAATATTTATGAAAATGTTTTAGTAGATGTGGGTAAGATAAATACAGACACATACTTGTTTTTTGTAATGACTTTAAATTATTGTTTGGCTCAATGAGTAAAGATCAGACATGATTAAAAATAATGCATTAGGTTTCTTACAAGTAAAAGAATGAGGAAGCAGTTTAATTCAGCAGACATAACATTTTAAGGGAATTCTGAATGATGTTAGAAACAGCACAGATAGATTTAAAATTGAATTCCATTATTACTAGTAAGTTTTGTAATCCAATTGACCAGATGTGATTAAAGAACATTGAATTTTGAACAAATAAAAACAATCACTTTATTTAGTTTGTGGTAATAAATCCGATTTGTGGCCAGAATAGGTCACTGAGCCAATTCCTGTAGCAGTGCTTCAAAAATAATGTTATGACTTTAGAATGACTAGCCTGAGTCTTTAAGCATTAGGAGACATTTTCTAAATGTGTCTTGTATTAACACATTGCTAGATGTTTGGCTAAAAGGGTGACTAAAATGCCCTTGAAAGTCTGTAATTTAGAACAGTGCTTCTCAATTGAGAAACCATATGACTCCCTGGGCGACTCAGGATAATCCAGAGAGACACAGGTGAAAATCATGAGAATTATCAGTGATTGCAAAAGCATTCCCCATTGGTAATCTTTAGCCAAGACTAGGGAATCAACCCATAGGACAAAGGGGCGACAAGAAAAAACAAGGTCAGAAAAGGGGCCATTGAGGAAAAATGGATCTAGGAGGATAAAGAAAGAGAGAGAAATGAAATTTGGAGGAGATATATAGCTAGAGGCACAACTGTCACAGTATTCCATTGAACTTGGCAGGTGCTTAATAGAAAAGAAGCTGTGTATAAAGAGAATGGTGAATGACAGCTAGGCAATGCAGTCCTAGTAGAGATAAGAAAAACAGAGATAAAACAGTTTGGAACTGAAATATAATTTGGCTTTACTGGAGCAGAGAGATAGTAAGTATAATGAAGTGTGTGCAGGATGTTGGGAAAGTAAATAGTGGCTGGACCTTTAAAGGCTCTTTGGTCGTGCTGAGAATTTGCAGCTCATAAATACTACTAAGAATACTACCTAGTAATAATAGTGCTTAAATATCAAGAAAAACTTTAAGGGTTTTATTTTTGTATTCTCATTCAGTCTTACCAATCGTGCTATGAGATCTGATTCTGCTTTTAAGAAAGGATTACGAAGTACAAAAGATTCAGCTGTTGTGTAAGGTCATACAGTTTTTTAATGAGGCAAATGGACTGGACTGGAATCAGACAGACTAATCCCATATCTCTATACTGGTCCAATCAGATCTACCTCAGTAGCATCATGGGAACATGTTGCTATAAAGTTTAAAGTTTTGGGGTTTTTTGCTTAATTTTTGTGTGAAAAATTATTTTCCAAATTAAAAAAAAATGTTGCTCTGTCCTTTATATTCACCAGAAGAGAAATGAGGTTCATATACTTAAAGACACAAAGTTATGTGAAGAATACACAGAAGTGGGAAGAAAATAAGAATGTTTCTTGAGCACTGATTGTGTGGCAAATGGTACAAAAATCATTTTACTTGGTCCATAATTCAAAAGAAGCTCGAATAAGAGTGCATAGAGGAGACATTGGTGAATCACACCTCCTTAGTCATATAGATTCTTCCATGGGTTTGTCTCCTCTTATTCATGCATTTATTTGGACTGTTGTTTTCTATTCCTGACTCTCATTTCTAACACGAATAGATACAGACCCTTGTGAAGTGGACAGAACAGTGAAAGGTCTCATGAAAAGAGCTATCCTTGACTTAAATAGATTATTTTATTGGTTGACTTCATCTAAGAAAGAGAGAGATAGCAACAAACATTTAGGACCGTTAACAAACATCAGTGTCTCAAGGATTTAAATATGTTGATGCTTGCGAAGTAAACTACTGAATATTTAAAATTGATAGTTAAAGAGTTATAAATATATTTTCTCAACAGAAATAATTTTGAACATACAATTCAAAGGAAGGCAAAATAACTTTGTTCTCTTTAAACTGGCAGAAACCTTGAGGGCAAACTACTGAGCTTCTTCCATCTGGGGTTTGAGGCAGTACTTGCAAACCTCATCTGCATTCTTCCTAGAATTTTTATTTAAATCAGAGATTTTGAGAAAAGAATTTTATTCTAGAACAGTTTTTGTTTTCCTTTTGGGGTCACACCCAGCGATGCTCAGGGGTTACTCCTGGCTCTGCACTCAGGAATTACTCCTGTCGGTGCTTGGGGTACTATATGGGATGCCGGGTTTGAACTTGAGTCGGCTGCTTGCAAGGCAAATGCCTACCCACAGTACTACCGCTCTGCCCCTCTAGAACAGTTACTTAGCATAAAAATGTAGAAAGCACACAGATTTTTAAAGAGTTGGTGATTTAGCCAAATATTTAATAAATTTCTATATGATACTTGTTTATACTGATTGAGACAGCTATTTCCAAATAGAGATAGTTATTTTATACTGGGTACTTTGAAAGAATAGAGTTCATTTTAACAAGTACATGGGATTCATTTTATTAAATATATCTTATGAAAAGTCTTCAAAAAATAAACTGTGAAAGCTTTTATTTAGACCAGGAGCTAGCAATGTGATACACTGGAGTCAGATGATGAATATTTTAGACACATGAGCTCCAGAGACACCTTCAAGAATATTCAATATGTACTTATCTACTAAATTTTGTTACAACTATCCAATGCTTCTAAAATACCATGAAAACAAATAATATATGAGAAGACAACTGCATTCCACTAAACTTTTATTGACAAAAATGAAGCACATCACAATTAACCCACTGACCATAATATCCTACCTATTTGTTGATACTAAACCTTTTTTTTAACCGGTAAATGTCCTGTCTAATACAATTATTTTTGTATTTGAATCAATAATGTTTAAGCACTATTCCTTCACTGATGTAAACTAAGAAAGTTTTCAGGCTTATTGATATATGATGTGTTTAAACCCTGATGTCTGCAAGTACACCATATTACTAATTAATTAAATAGTAATATGAATTAATTATAGTATTTTTTCATAATGTCAGACAATTTATTACATACCTATACTCTTGATATTTTTATATGCCAGGGAGGGAATTTGTTTCACAACATATTAATCGCAGGCTAAATTACTTTAAAACTTGAATTTCAGGACTTTTATTATTTAAATGTAATACATATTTTCTATTCTTATTTAACCAGAAGGGAATAATTCATGATAGTGAAAGAACAATAATTCTATTAGGCAAGTATTGAAGAACCCAGATTATTTGATCTAAACTTTGTGATAATCCTTACTTTGCTCCTGTTTGTTTTCATTCAAATCTAGAAAGCATTTTAGAAGAAAAAAAGCACATGCAAACTCAAATCATTTATGTTTGTGTAGTTTTTATTACCAAAAACTTTATGTGAATGACCTTCGTGTTTCTTATATATGTTCATTGTTTATAGACCACACATGGATAATATGCAGATGTAAATTACATTGTCAATGGAGAATTAAAATAAATTCTTAATGTAATTATTTATAGACTTTATTACCAACTGCACTGTAGCACTGTCCTCCCCTTGTTTGCTGATTTGCTCGAATGGGCCCAGTAACGTCTCCATTGTGAGACTTGTTGTTACTATGTCTGGCATATCGAATATGTTACGGGTAGCTTGCCAGGCTTTGCCGTGTGGGCGAGATATTCTTGGTAGCTTGCTGGGCTCTCCAAGAGGGATGGAGGAATCGAACGTGGGTCGACTTCATTACCAAAGGAAAAGAAAACTATATGAGTTAAGTATCCAGCATCATTGTGTATTTCTGTGTTTCTCAAACTGAGCCAAAGTGGCTCCCTTTGAATCTGCAGCACATTCCAAGAGGGTCACAGGTAAAAATTGAAGAAGTGAGGAGCTATGACACAAGACCAGGGGCCAGCCAGTAGGATGGAGAACCTATCGGAATTCCACACAATACGGAGTTTCACCAGAAGTGATCCCTGAGTGTAGAGCCAGGAGAAAACCCCGATATGTACATCTGGGGATATGGCCCCAAACCCACCTCCCCAAACCAGAAATGCAAACAACTTTCAATTTATTTTATGTACTGATATTATAGCCTGAAACTATATTTTATTATTTAGACTAGCTACCTTAGTGAAGTATTTAGCACTTCTATGTATAATACACCATGTGCAAACAGGATAGCTGCCAATCTATGGATATAAAAAGGATGAAGAATGCTGATCTGTATTATTTATAAGGTACTTGTGGGTTAAGAAAAGTACATTACACACTCATTGTGATTATCTAATAGGTAATTTTTATCATTTATAACTCAAAAATATCAATTTCTTTGTGGACACCTTATGAGGATATCATTACAATGACAAACAATGTTTAACTCATTTTTGTGCATATTACCATGAAAATATTTTCCTGGTTTTCCCTGAAAATGTTGTTTTCCGTGTAAATGAATATGAGCAAAGAGAAAAATCTCTTTTTATCCTTTGGTATTGAATTATAAATAAATTGAGTCAGTTTTTCACTCAACTTTAGCATCCACAGAATGAACTAATAAATCCAAAAAGAGTTATTGGTATTTCATTGACATTTCTGTTGTAGAGCACATAAAACTCTCAGGAGCTAGTTTAGAATTCAATTAATAAGGATCGCACAAACAATTCAAGCTATTTTACTTCTAATGAGTTGTATAGTATAGTCTATAGTAGATACTAATTACCCAACCTGTGAATAGAATATTTTATCAGTAAATATCGGATTTTATTAATTGGTTTTTGAAATGAGTACATGCATGCAGATCTGTATATATTTATAAAAGTCGGGTATGAGATACCATTTTATCCCCCAAATACATAAAAAAATATTAGGCTCAGGCAAGAGACAGAAAGTTCAATGTAAAATTTATATAGCAGGAACTTTCCAATTTGTTGCATTTATCTTTTTTATGTGATTTTGAAGGAGGCTCTCCAAGTATTAGGTCTATGAATGGAAACATTGGCAACTGTTCCCTGAAGAGTGTTAATGAGATGCTGTTTCTGACATTTACACAGAAATACAAAAGGTGTAATGTAAAAGGAAAAAATGAGGAATAACTGCAATAGCAAGTACAATTTTAGCTTCCAAAGGATGAAATTATCTTTCTGTACAAAACCAAGTCACATACCCCATATGTTCATAAAGTTAAAATAGTAAGACATTTTTAAGTGTGGCACAAAGAGAAAAGCTGATTTGTCTACTCTCGTGAATTGTTTTGAGTTATTTTTAATCATCTGCATCCTAAAATAAATCCAGAGGAAACTGCAAACTTCATATAGGACTCTCCACCATAAGATAACATATCAGGAACTATTTTCTTGGGGTTGGTGGTGGTAGCAGGATTAGGCTATATGTGTAGTGTACAGAGTTTACTCCTACCTCTGTGCTCAGATATAACTCCCGGCTCTGTACTCAGGGATTACACCTTGCTTGAAGGATCAAGACCTAAGCACAGTTGTTTAATGTGTCCAACTCCTGCAACCCTCACCCCCTAAAGAAAATACACTAAAGACATATATAATATAATAACCTGGTTTAGTAATCTTACAGGCATAAACACCCGGAATTTTAGTTGAGTGAAAGATCATTGTGAGCTGAAGTAATAGCAAATTTGGAACATTAATGTAAGAATATATGTTTATATGTATGTGTGTATGTGTTTCTATATATGAAATATAATACCTTCATTGCATCTGCTATATATCAAGAACATTGAATTTAGTATTTTAACTAAATTATAATTATTTATGAGAGTGATCAGAAAGTAATATGTTTGGGAAAGCATGCTTTATAAATAAAGCTCTGACAAAATCGTTGTTTTAGGTTTCTGTTTGTTATGTTTTTGAGCCACACTTGCAGTGCCCAGGGGTTACTTACTCCTGGATCTGTGCTCAGGAATCATTCCTGGAAATGCTTTGGATACCATATGTAGTGTCTATGATGAAACCTGGGTTGACTGCATAGAAAGCATGCCTCTTAACATCTGCAATGTCACTCTAATCCTAGAAAGTATTTTGCAAATTAAGCATGAAAGTATTTATTTCATCCATTTGTTCAATCTGCAGATCTAATTTTTAATTGTTTTCTCTTCTTAAGTTTCAGTGTGTCAAACATGCCTGAAACAAGAATTCATTTAAATAAATAGCAATTCTTGAGATCTTCATATTCCTCATTTTTATACTTTGATGAGCAATAGCACAGCTAGTAGGGCGTTTGCCTTGCATGCAGCCCACTGGGTCGACCCGAATTCGATTCCTCTGCCCTTCTCTAAGAGCCCGGCAAGCTACCGAGAGTATCTCGCTTGCACGGCAAAGCCTGGCAAGCTACCTGTGACGTATTTGATATGTTAAACACAGTAATAACAAGTCTCACAATGTTACTAGGACCACTCAAGCAAATCAATACACAATGGGCGAACAGTGACAATAATTTTTATTATACCAGAAATTTTATGCACGATTTTATGCTGATGTACTTTATAGGAAATATAAACCATAGAATCATTATTATTATTTTTGGGGGCCACATTCATCTGTGCTCACAACTCACTCCTAGCTTGTGTGCATATATCACTCCTAGTTGGGCTCAAGGGACCATATTGGGCACTGGGGATAGAACTTGACCACATGCAAGACAATTACCTTATCTACTGCACTACAGCTCCAACCCATAAAAATATTTAGAAAACATTTATCTAATTCAGGGATTATGTATGCTTACATAAATTTGAAGTTTAAATCCCAAATTTAAATATGTTGTGTGGGTATGGAGCATGGCAACAGGCACCAGAGCAGGTAAGATCTGTCCCTGCATAGGGACCCAGTAGGGGGTGTCTGAGTGCATTTTACAAGCACCAGGTATCTAGCTTTGAGTCTCAAGAATTGTCACTTTCTCTTAGTGAGTCATTCCTAACTGCGGCATCTAGCCCTAATTGAGTTATGGCTATGGCAAAGCAGAGTTGGAAAGGTGATAGGTCAGTAATGCTAAACTTTATGTGATTGGACCATCCTCTTAAGCTGAGACCCTGTGTCAAATATATTTATATTTGGCAATAAAGTGTGCCTGTCATCCTTTGCCCCATGTCTGCCCGGACCCGGTGTGCAACGTGTCTGGGCACTTTGGGGAAAAACTGTTCCCCAACACATGGGAGAACATTATTGCGAAGAGAATAATTGGGAAGAAAGGCTAATCTTTAGATTTGTCAACCTCAGAATGAAAATTATGAAATCAACATGAATGGATGTCCTTAGATTCCCTTCTCTTTGGAATAAAAGCTCTCAGTTGGCTCTCTCTCTCTTTGGAAAGATAGCTTTGATAGCTGCTGAATCTTCTGCTCTTAACATTTTTTGCAAAAATTTTGTTTTTAAGTGGAAAATGGAGCTCTGTTATGTCCCAAGCATTGTAATTTTTAAATTGAGTTTTAAAATTTATGTTTAACAAATTTTCATTTTCTTTTTACCTTCTCTGTGTTTCCATTGAATAGTATCTTTGCCTAAATCCACTATCTGCATATTTACTAATTCATTCTCCAGCGCATAAGCATTTTTTAAAACTTTCTTAATGACATGGTATGCAGGTAAATATTTAACAACAAGCTCTCTGGAGAAAAAGTCCTGATTTTTACCGTTTGGCATTTCCATGGTATCAAAATTCCGCTAAGGCTAACCTTCAAGTACCAACTTATGTCACTGACAGCAGATGAGGAAGAGAGGCATGCAATGGACTCCCACAAGCTGAGGGTCTGGCTCTAGCATATCACTACTATTATCCTCTAACTGTCTTCTGTATCAGGTTATGAAGATGACTAAACTTTCTCTGGTTTCAAGGAAGTCATGTTCTAGTGAGAAAGAGAAATATGTTTGTTCCTGACCACTCCTAGTTAGCAACACAAACATTCTCTAAATTGACTAGTTGCTCTCTAGTTGCTGATTTGTTCTTTAGAATTTGGTAGTTGAACTTTAGAGTACTTCAGTGAAATTTACTAATATGACCTAAATTTCTACAGTTGTTTACACATCTGTAATGAAAGTTCACTTCATATCTGAAATGAAAGTGAAAAGATTCTTATTTGTCCTATTCTTATTCTTATTGGAATAAGATTCTTATTCCAAGGTTGTATATCTATGAGATTTAAATTTAAGATAGCTTAAATTTAATTAGCACAAAGATCTGTCCTTTGTGTGACAACACTCAAAACAAAATGTGATAAAATCACTAAAAAAACGACTTTAAAAGACCAGGGTATTTAAAGATCTAGACGCTCTGGTGTGAGAAATATTAGCAAATTTGCAGCAATTCACAAGGCAAACAAGAAATGTACAATGTCTTTGAAAACAAAAGAATAAATACTTGCATGTATAAAAAGAGCACAACTTTGTCAAATGCTATTGATAATTCATGTAAAAAGGGGCTTTAAGCTTTGCCTGGGTATATTAATATTGCGGGTATTCATATACTAGATGAAACTACTCCTTCAAAAGGTAAGACAAGCTTGGTTGGGCTATATTTGAGAGAGAGAAAGAAAATCCAAGTTAGACAGTTGAGACACTTTAAAAAATGTTCAGTTTGGAATATTAAATAAATTTTATGTGAATATAGGGAAACAAAAGGTATAATAAATAATTTGATTTCTCTGAGTATTAAATGAAATATATGATGCATTGAATCATATCTAATCATACTCATTAAAGAGACATATTTAATATTTATTATATTGCAATTTTAGGACTTAGTCTATGCGTTTTGTGTATTAGCAACATAAACATGCAAAGGTTACCAAATGACTTTAGATTTGAAGTAATGTGTAAATGAAAATACTGTATCACAAACATTACATGGATGCTCCAGGTAATGAGTACAAGCATAGCATGAGAGAAGGGTCCCGGGCAATGTAAAAAGTTCTTTTCTAGGGCTGAAGCAATAGTATTGGGCTGAGATGGTATTGCACTTGCCTTGCACACTGCTGATCTGGTTCTCCCTGGCACCACATAGAGTCTCCTGAACTCTGCCAGGAGTGATCCCTTACCATAGATCAAGGAATTATGCCCTAAGCACTAAGCACCACCTTTTTTGCCTTTTTTTTTTTGATCCACCATGAGATACAGTTACAAGCTTTCATGTCCGAGTTATAATCATATAATAATCAAACACCCATCCCTCCACCAGTGCACATTCCCAACCACTAATCTCCTCAGTATATCCCCCTTTTCCCCACCCTCCACCTACCTCCTTTTGTGGCTCAAAAACAAACAAGCAAACAAAAGAAGTTCTTTCCTGAACAACATCTCTGCATTAAGAGAGAAAAAAAAAAACCACTTTAAAATTCAGTCTTATCTGGATTGGTTCATAAAAACAAAAAGAAAAAAAAAGAAAAAATATATTTCTGAATACTTTTGGAAAGTGCTGAGTAGGCAGCAACACACACACACACACACACAACACACCCCCAAAACACAAAAGCCTTCTTTACTAGAAACTTTCTCAGTGCCTTTTAAGGATACAGCAAGTAGCATTTCCACAATTTGTTTGACCTTGGACTCTTCCACAGCACTGCCATACAGCTGAGGAAACACTGGCTGCGAGTAGAAAGACACACACTGTTTCAGACTCATTATCCTCACCATATCGTTTACATAACTTGGCTTGTAGTGCACTGAAATAGGGATTCAAAGTCATACAGAACTGGTTTTAAATTCTGGCTCTGTCACAGTAGAGCCACAGAGAAATTTCTTAACTCCTCTGGACTGTAATCTATTCATTTGTAGACACTACATTGCTATTAGATATTTTCCTCTGAAGGACTATTACACAGGTTTAGGTAATGAGTGTGACTTGCTAAAATAAGATATGAGAAATTTGTTTTATGAACTCCTATATCCACACATTAGCTTTAAAGTTATTTTTACTGTTTCATCAAGAAATATAATAGGATAATTGTATGTCCATAGATAAAACAGAAATGAAAAAAAGACCTATTCCAGTCACAGGATGAATTGGTAAAATCTTTTCTGCTATTATATAATTCAAAATTCAATCTAAATTATTAGATTTTTAATGTAATTTGGTGGGGATATACCATCAGTGCTTACACACTATGCTATAGCTCTGGCATCGTTAATGTAATTTTGACATATATTTACATGTATCACAGATATTATCCAATTTCACTGTCACTGTCCTCCCATTGTTCATGGATTTGCTCGAGCAGTCCGAGTAACGTTTCCATTTTGAGACTTCTTGTTACTGTGTTTGGCATATCGAATGCGTCACGGGGAGCTTGCCAGGCTTTGCTGTACGGGTGAGATACTCTTGGTGGTTTGCTGGGCTCTCCAAGAGGAGCGGAGGAATCGAACCTGGCTCTGCTGGGCTGGCTGCGCACAAGGTAAATGCCCTACCGCTGTGCTATCACTCCAGTCTTTTTTATTTTACTTATTCGAGAAATGTTTTATTCAATATTCAAAATACTAAAGTGGGTTGTCAATCCTAATATTTAAGCTCTCTCATTTCTAGAGAAATATCTAGACTACATCCAATCATATAGAAAAAAAATAAATAAAAATAATTCTAGGATAAACATATTTTAAATAGATTATGATCAAAATTATTGATTCCTCTTTGAGAAATTGCCTGCCAATTGTCTCAGAAATCTGATACATTTCTGGAAAGACTATGCTAGCTGCTGATGCTATATTTGTTGTTTAACAGATAGGTTTTGGGTCTCAAAATTTTTTTCACTTTATTTAGCAAATGGAAGAACAGGTATTAAATATACATCCTCACAGATAAATAAAAAATAAGTGATACAATAACTCAGAAAATGAGAACATCTTAGCTTGTATCTACTAAATAAGAGAGGATATGATAATCAAAAAGTAAGTAGAATTTTTTGAGAAATAAATTCTAAAAAGTATCCTAGAAAGAGGAAATGACATGTGCAAAGGTCTCTTACTGAGTGACAGCCAAACATATTCAAGTGTGTAAAGAGACTAGGTAGGGCTGGAACTACACAGAGATAGGAACAATCTAATATTTGATAATTCTTTTATAATGGTGGCAGAAATCAGATAATATGGAAACTTCAGAATTAGAATAACAAACTTTGAATATAAATGTATACTCATTGATTATTTTAATTTTTTAAAATCAGCATGATCTACAAAGTTATTTGTACCTGAGGGTTCCATTTTTTTTCTTTTTGGGTCACACCCAGCAATGTTTAGGGGTTACTCCTGGCTCTGCACAAAGGAATTACCTCTATCAGTGCTCAGGAGACCATATGGGATGCTGGGGATTAAACCCGGTCCGCATGCAAGGCAAACGCCCTACCCAGTATAAAATAGCTCTGGCCCCAGGTTCTTTTTTATAAATTGATTCACCATGGGATACACAGTTACAAGGCTGTTCATTATCGGATTTCAGCCATACAGTTTTCAGAGACACCCATTTCTCCTCCAATGTTGGCAGTTTCTCTCTCCCCTCATGTCAGGCACTTTCCTTCTCTGTCTGTCTGTCTGTCTGTCTGTCTCTATGTCTCCACTTTTGGACATTACGGTTTGCAATATTGACAAAGAGATAGTCCATTTTGTTCCTTTACCTACTTTCAGCAAGTAGTTCTTATCCAGAAAGACCATTCCAGCTATCTTTGTCATAGTGGTCCCTTCTCTGTCCTTCCTTCCTTTTCCTCAAGCATTTGAAGCACATTTCCAATGGTGAACCAATCCTCTGGGCCCTTGTGTCTATTGTCCTTGGATATTAGCCTCATATAATGTTTTTGTTCAGCCCATAAATGAGTGCATTCATTCTATGTCTGTCCTTTCCTTCTAACTCTTTTCACTCAGCATTATACTTTTCAGGTTTATCAATTTATAAGCCAATTTCATGACTTCATTTTTCCTACCAGCTGCATAGTATTCCAATGATTAAATGTACTATTGTTTCTTTAACCATTGGTCTGTTCTCAGGCACTCAGATTATTTCCAGATTCTGGCTATTATGAATAGTGCTGCGATAGATATAGAAGTGCATATGGCATTTCTGCTTTGTATTTTTGGGCCCCCAGAGTATATATCCAGAAGTGATATTGCAGAATCATATAGAAGCTCAATTTATAGTTTTTTGAGGAATGCCCATATTGTTTTCCAAAAAGGCTGGAGAAGTCGGAATTCCCATTAATAATGAAGAAGTGTCCTTTTCTCCCCACATCCAAGCCAAAACTGGTTGTTCTTGTTCTTTTTAATGTTTGCCAGTCTCTGTGGTCTGAGATGATATGTCATTGTTGTTTCAATTTATATCTCTTTGATTATTAGTGATGTCACTGTCACTGTTACTGTACTCCTGTTGCTCATCAATTTGCTTGAGCGGGCCCAGTAACATCTCCATTTTGAGACTTGTTACTGTGTTTGGCATATTGAATATGTCACGAGTAGCTCTCCAGGCTTTGCCGTGTGGGCGAGATACTGTCGGTAGCTTGCTGGGCTTTCTGAGAGGGGTGGAAGAAGTGAACCTAGCTTGGCCGGGCTGACTGCAAAAGGCAAACGCTCTACCGCTGTGCTATTGCTCCAGCCCATTAGTGATGTAGAACATTTTTTTCATGTGTTTTTTAGTCATTTGTATTTCTAATTTGAGTAAGTTTCTGTCCATTTCTTCTTCCCATTTTTATGGGGTTGGGTATTTTTTTTCTTGTAAAGTTCTACTAGTGTCTATATATATATGTATTATAATATATATTATATACATAAACATGTATATATATTATATACATAAACATGTATATAATATTAACCCCTTATTAGATATGTATTGAGTAAATATTTTTTCCCATTCCATGGGCTGTCTTTGTATCTTGGTCACTGTTTCTTTAAAGGTGCAGAAGCTTCTTAGTTAAATGTAGTCCCATTTGTGTTTCTTTGCCTTCACTTGCTTGGTCAGTGGTGTTTCATCTTTGAAGATGCCTTTAACGTCAATGTCAGGGCAGGTTCTACCTATATTTACTACATGAAACTTATGGATTCAGGTTTGACACTGAGGTCTTTAATACATTTTGATGTGACTTTTATGCTTGGTGTTAAAAAGAGGTCTGAGTTCAATTTTTTGCATGTACCTTCTTAGTTTTCCCAGTGCCCATTGTTGAATAGGTTTTCCTTGCTCCACTTTATATTTCTTGATCCTTTATCAAAGATTAGGTAATCATGATAGTGATGATGATGATGATGATGACAGGTAATCATCATCAGTGTCAGGATATTAGACTCTGTTCCGTTGATATGCAAGTCTGTCTTTATTCCAGTACCACTTTGTACTACAATTTGAAGTTAGGAAAGATGATACCTCCCATCTTTATTTTTCCCAAGGATTGCTTTAGATATTCATGGGGGGTTTTATAGCTGAGTTTTGGAATTAATTTTCTTTATTTTATAAAATTGAGTTATTCAGAGATCAAAGTGACTTACTTCATAAAACATTCTAAATTTGAGTTTCAATTTCTCATGGTTATATAAAATTGAAATATTTCTAAGGGATATAGAGTACAGTGGGTAGGGTGCCTGCCTTGCATGTGACCAACCCTGGTTTAATCTTGGGCATCCTATATGGTTCCCTGAATCTTCCAGGATTAACTCCTGAGGACAGAGGCAAGAACAAGTCCTGAGCACTGCCTGATATGGCATCAAAGTTAAAAAGAAAAAAAGAAGATTAAAAAAAAGAATATACAGATAGTATTTTATACCTCTTATTAAACCACATTGCATGTTAAATAATGCCAGGATTTCATTCAATTAGTACAGCCTTCTTATTTATGTTATTGCTATTGAAAATCAAATCCAAGGCCTCAAATATTCAAACCCAGGGGATCATATCTACAAGGTAAGTGCTCTAACAAAGCTATGTATTCTCACTTGGCTATGATGGTAGATTACACATAAAGATAAAGATAAAGGCCCTCCGCTGCGGGTAGGGCGCTCGCCTTACAAGCGGCCAACATGGCCGACCCGAGTTCGATTCCTCCGCCCCTCTCGAAGAGCCAGGCAAGCTACCGAGAGTATTCGATATGCCAGACACAGTAACAACAAAGTCTCCAATGGAGACGTTACTGGGCCCGCTCGAGCAAATCGAGATTACACATGTGAATTTAAATTTTCTCTTTGTAATTAATAAACAATCTGCATAGCAGTGCTTTAAGAGAGTATAAGTAGTTGTTCCTCACTAGGATATTTATGCAATATATTTGTCATCTATGAACGATTCTTGTAGCACTGCACTGTCCTCCCATTATTCATCGATTTGCTCGAGCGGGCACCAGTAATGTCTCCATTGTGAGACTTGTAGTTACTGTTTCTGTCATATAGAATATGCCACAGGGAGCTTGCCAGGCTCTGCACTGTGGGCGCGATACTCTCGGTAGCTTGCCAGGATTTCCGAGAGGGACAGAGGAATCGAACCTGGGTCGGCCTCCTGCAAGGCAAACACCCTACCCCCTGTGCTATTGCTCCCACTTCTGATGAATGATTCTTATGAAAATCAATCATTATATTAGGAATTACAAAATGTTTTTATTTAAATAATTTTTCTACTTCTATTTGATAACAATCTGAAGTAAAGGATCTCTTCTCCCATCAGAGCTTAGTATCTGATATCCAACTTTATGCATTGAAAATCTATTCTAGGAGGCAGGGAGCTAGAACAGTAATTAGGATGCCATTTGATAAGACCCTAGTATAAATCCTGGCACCATATGGCCCCTGAGAATTGCCAGAGAAGGACTAATGCTCCCTGACCCTGCAGGGCTTCAGCAGCTCCACATAATAGGGCCTCACACTAAACCATCCAGTATGGTTGCCCAAACGAACATGAGTTGTGTTCAGCATCCTTGATCACAGCTTGGAAGATGACCTAAAAATCTATTTTAATGTTTTGTATTTATAATTTTTTCTTTTAGCCATTTAAGATGTATACAAACGTGAACAAGAGTAAATCTGGAGAAATGCTTTTATTGTAATAATTGTTTTTATAAAAAGTGCTTTATTTCAAGCACATACATCTCCATAGAGAATTTGCATACAAATACTTTAGTACAGCTTTATTTATATCACCTTTTTATTCTTTTTGAGGTTATTAACAATGTGGCAGGGGCTGGAGCGATAGCACAGCAGTAGGGCTTTTGCCTTGCACACAGTCAACATGGTCGACTCAAGTTCGACTCATCCGCCCCTTTCGGAGAGCCCAGCAAGCTACCAAGAGTATCTTGCCTGCACGGCAGAGCCTGGCAAGCTACCCATGATGTATTCGATATGCAAAACACAGTAACAACAAAGTCTCCAATGGAGACGTTACTGGGCCCACTCGAGCAAATCGATGAATAATGGGAGGACCATGCTTAACAATATGGCTTACCCTACAGAAAATGGTATTGTTTTCTGAAATGTTAAAAATCAGTATTTACATATCTTATTATATATTAATTGACATTAATTATAGATTAATATTTATTTTTACCATAGGATAAATATTCTGTTTTAGATAATGTTATTTACCTTTATTCAAATGTCTTTTACTTTTCAGGTTTTCTTCTGTAATTTTCTAAAGAAGTGTTAACATCTTCTGGCAGGTTTGCAATTTGTGTTTCTGGGCAATAGATTCATGTTTCTAAGCTATATTTTAAGGGATGTATAAACAAATACTTAGCATATTGTTTTGCATTCTTTTTATAATTAAAGAAAGCTCATCATTAAATATGTAAATGAATTCACTTTTAAATCTTGCCCTGCACATAAAATGATGCCAGATGGTAGTAAGAATTCAGAGTTTATGCCCTTGTAGGTTAAAAAATTAGTTTGATTCCTCCTTCTATACTTACAACCTGATTATTTACCTACAGGGGCAGAGAAATATTTTAACAGAAGTTATGTACATAAAGACATTTATATCGCATAATTATATCCTGAAAGTTCAAATAAACTTCTATCTCTCTAAGACTTTATGTTAAAAACCTGGATAATTATTATACATATATCCAAAATGCAGAAATATATGCCAGATTTGTGTTCTAAACAAAGACAACAAAAATGAGAGGAAAAGAGAGGAGGGAAGACAGTTTTAGACATATATCAGCTAGTAAAGGACAGTGATCCTGAGAGAAGAAAAACAGCCCTACAGAATTTTAGATTCCTGACACGTGAGTCTTTTAACTAGCATAGAGCTGGTGATCAAATAAACTCTGTTGATTGTGACCGTTCAAAAAGTTTAGTATGATAGAGTTCTCAAAGGGCTGGAGCGATAGCACAGCGGTAGGGCATTTGCCTTACAAGTGGCCAACATGACCGACTTGAGTTCGATTCCTCCACCCCTCTCGGAGACCCAGCAAGCTACCGAGAGTATCTCGCCCACATGGCAGAGCCTGGCAAGCTACCCGTGATGTACTCGATATGCCAAACACAGTAACAACAAGTCTCATGATGGAGACGTTACTGGGCCCGCTCGAGCAAATTGATGAACAACGGGAGGACCGTGACTGTGACCGTGACCAAGAGTTCTCAAAAAGTAATCTAAAATACAAATAACAACTATCTGGAGTTAAGCAGAAGTTATTCAGAAATACTCTTTGGTTATTTGGATAACAATATTAATCAGCAAACTATCTGAGGAAACCACTCATACTCAGAAGAACTTACCAAACATGAGGGAAGAGTCCCTAAAAATTAACTAGAGCCACAAGTAGTTTTATTGTAATAGGGTGGAGTAAATCATCTAAAAGTCATAGGATACTAGAAAGAGTATTCAGAAGAGTACTGGATCAAAATTAGTCCTTAAATAAAAGTTTCTCTGGTTCCATATTACAAAACCTGAAAGTGCATCTCAAAATGAAAAAGTTGCACTCTTCAATAACTTAACTTGCTGCGTTAAGTGAAATTTAGAGATATTTATTGATGTAAAATCGGCTGGAGCGATAGCACAGCGGGTAGGGCGTTCGCCTTACACGCGGCCAACATGGCCGACCCGAGTTCGATTCCTCTGCCCCTCTCGGAGAGCCCGGCAAACTACCGAGAGTATTCGATATGCCAGACACAGTAACAACAAAGTCTCCAATAGAGACGTTACTGGGCTCGCTCGAGCAAATCGACGATCAACGGGAGGGCCATTCTCTAGCCAATGAAGTAAATAAACAATACAATGTCTGATGCAAAACCAACTAAGCTGCAAGGAAGTAGTGCAACAACATGCTTTATATGTTTATAAAGATAGAGAGGAATAATTAGGCATATTAGAACATTCAAAAATATTTTCAAAAGGTTCATATTTAAGCTGGAGTGACAGTGCAGAGGTAAGGTGATTTCCTTGCAGGCAGCCAACCCACATTAGATCTCTAGCTGTGGTTCGCTGTGCTTCTCCTGGAGTTATTCCTGAGTGCAGAATAGGAGTAAACCCTGAGCACCACTAGGTGTGCGCACCAAACCAACATTGTCATCATCATCATTGTCGTCGTCGTCGTTATCATCATCATCATCATCATCATCATAGTATGAAGGTTAATATTTAAATTTTAGATATGTAACTACAATTTCTATGATGAAGAAATACACTTATAGAATTAGCCAAAGAGATGATACTGCAAAAGACAGATTAGTGCAATTTAATATGCAACATAAGGAACTATCCGATATGGGACAGAAAGAGATAAAAGAATGAACAAGACACAACAGATAACTCTGGAAAAATTTTAGGCATCTAATATACAAAAAAAGAAGGGGTTCTGGAAAGGAGTAGTACTGTAGCACTGTCGTCCCATTGTTCATTGATTTGCTCGAGGGGGCACCAGTAATGTCTCCATTGTGAGACTTGTTGTTTCTGTTTTTGGCATATCAAAAATGCCCTGGAGCTTGCCAGGCTTTGCCATGCAGGTGAGATATTCTCGGTAGCTTGCCGGGTTCTCTGAGAGGGGCAGAGGAATTGAACCCGGGTCAGTCGCATGCAAGGCAAACACTTTACCCACTGCTATCACTCCAGCCCCCTTTATTAATTATCTGTGTTAAAACTCTTCCATAAAACAAATTTTCTATTGAGTAAGATTTAATTATTACTTGCAAGCATTTCTTTCTCAGTGAAAAACTTCTTATAGTTTAGGAGATGAACCCTACCACTGTTCCCTGATAATTATCCTTTAAAAAAATTATTGAAACAGGCAGGAGCTGGGGAAGTGGCATAGGAGAGGAAATCTGGGAACACTGATGGAAGGAAATTCACTGCTGGTTGAATCAGTAATAGGAAATTGTATGTCAAAAGCCCAAGTATGAATAACTTTGTAACTCGTGGCACTTTAATAAAATAAAATTTGGGGTGGGAAAAATAAAATAATCCTTTGATGAAAATAACTAAAATGTACCAAGAGCAAATTTGTCTTTATTGAGAAAAAATTAAAAAATAGGGGAGGGGCATACTCAAAGGTGCTCAGCACTTACCCCTTGTTCTGTACTCACAGATTACTCTTAGTGTGCTCAGGGGATTCTATGGGGTGCTGTAGATCCAACCCAGGATGGCTTCGTGCAAGACCAATACCCTACCTACTGTACTATCATTGATTGCTTGATCACTTCATACCCCATTACTCATCGATTTGCTCGAGCGGGAAGCAGTAATGTCTCCATTTGTCCCTGTCATGTGCTAGTGTAGCTCACTATAGGAACATGAAGAACCTCAAACCATTTGTTCAGGGTCTTGACAAAGAAGTCAGACCATCTCGTAGGTGGGCAGCCACTTGTTCTTTTGATGTCCCATGGAATCCAGTCGGTAAAAGCTCTAGTCCACCGGTCATCTTCAAATTGCATTACGTGTCCAGCCCATCTGATTTTCAATGCCTTGGCAAACGAGACAGCGTTCCTGATTCTCAATCATCGACGGAAGTCAGAACTCCAGATATCTTCTCTCATTTGAGTGAAGCATGATACTCCAAACATAGCTCTTTTGATTCCTCTTTGGGTGACCCAAATAGCATTCTCATCTGTTATCATAGGGCCCAGGTCTCCAAGGCATATGTTAATGTAGGGATAATGGTGGAGTAGAAGAGATGTGCCAAGAGCCATAGTTCCTTCATCCTCTTAGCTATTTCTTCAATGCTCTTGAAGACGTTCCACTCTGCTCTCTTCCTCCTGTGCAGTTCAGGTGACAGCTTGTTGGTTATATTGAGTTCTCGACCTAGGTACACATAACTGCTGCATTCAGAGATGTCCATTCCGTTGAGAGGAAATGGAATGTCAGAACCTAGTCTGTTTTTCATAAATATTGCTTCGTGAGATTCAGCTGCAATCTGATATTTCCACACCCATGGTCAAAGTCGGCCAGCATTTGTGCTGCTTAGCAAATGTTTGGTGTTACTAGAATGATGTCATCAGCAAAGCAGAGGTGGTGTAGTTGCCGACCGTCTATCTCCACTCTCATGTCTTCCCATTTCAGTCATTGCATGACATTCTCGACGGGGCAGTGAAGAGTTTCGGTGAAATGGTATCATGCCTCCAAACCCCTCTCTTTACGTCAATGATCACTTCCTTGTAGAAGGGTGAGATCCTGGTGGTGAATTTGTAATATGGCTCACAGAGGATCCTGATGTACTGAGTTTGAATGTCCTATTTGGCTAGGACTTCAATTACTGCTTCTGTCTCAACAGAATCAAAGGCCTTCTTTAAATCAATGAACATTAGACAGAGCAGCATATTGAACTCCCAAGAAACCTCAATGAGCTTGGTCACTATGTGGATATAGTCAATCATGCTGAATCCTTTTTGGAACCTGGCTTGCTTGAGTGGTTATCCTTCACCTAGTGTTATACCAATCCTATTCAGGATGACTCAAGTGAACAGCTTGTAGACGACAGACAACAGGCAAATCTGGCAATAGTTGCCAATGTCGTGGATGTCTCCCTTCTTGTACAGGAGTACAGTCCTGCTGGTTTTCCAGTGGGACAGAACTTTGCATTGAGACGGGTAGTGTGTGAAGAGCTGAGCCAGTGTATTGATGAGTACTGACTGCAAGGCTCTTGGGGTGTTTAAGTCTGACCTTGTCTGGGCTGGGTGCTGTTCACTTCTTTACCAATGAAATGGCGTGTCAGATTTCAGAAGGGAGAACGTTGGGAGTGACATATCCATCCTGTGGAATTTGTTATTTGGGCAGGTGGACGTGGTTATTGAAGAGAACCAAGTACAAGTCATGCATCATCTTCCCCATTGCCCTTCTGGAAGATGTGATAGATCCATCAGGACATTAGAGGGCAGTCATCTTTGTCTTGTAGTTGGCGAAGGACAGGCAAGCGTTGTGAATACTTTTCCCGGCTTCTGCCACACGGCCAGCACTACTAGTCTTCACTCTTTGAGGTCTTCCTCTATCACTTTTCTGCACTGCTTTGTGAGCTCGGACGTTAGCTTGTGGTTGCCTGAGGCTCGTGCCAAGCCACATTGGTGAATGAACTCAAAAATTTCCGAGACTGGCATCTTTTTGTGGCTCTCTCTCTCTCTCTCATCCTTCCTTGCACAATCATGGAGGTGCTGAACCAGTGTATCGTATTCCTCTTTGATGTCATCAACGACGGCATCTTCCCATGTTGCCACAATAGTACCAAAGAGCTCCCAGTTGGTGGTCATTCTGGGAGTTTTCTTAAACTTTGCAGCCTTTTCTCCCTGCTCCATGAAGTATAATTTTGCATGAAGGATACTGTTATCCAATCCCATTTAGAATTTTGGAACAACAGAGACATCGGTCAGGAAAAACCGTCGATTAAATATGATGTGGTCAATTTCGTTGTGGAACTGTCCACTGGGAGACTCCCATGTCCAAAGTTTAGATTCGGCCTTTTGGAACTGTGAGTTACCATGGATGGTTTTGGTCGACATGATAACTCAGTCTCTCACCCTGTTCATTCCAATCTATGCCAGGGGTCCCAATGTGGAGTTCTTTGGGCTATCTTCTAAGTCCTGTTTTGTCATTAAAATTACCAATAATGATCTTGTAGGAGGTATGGTCTTCTTTATAGAACTTCTCCAGCTACATGTAGAACTTCTCAATTTCTCCTTCATCATAATTGGATGTTGGTATGTAGACAATGAAGATCGGAACTGCTGGCAGTGAGCAACATCTGTTCAAGGGTAAGGGTCCAATTCGGGTTGTTAGGCATTCGAATGAATCATTGCTCATGGCCAAGTTTGTGTTGACGAGGGCACTGACACCACCAATACCTCTTTTGTTGCATGTTCCAAGCAGCAGTTCTTCTCCAGTGTCAAAAGGGGTATGATGTGGTTGATGCCTTCTCGTCTCGGTCAGACCAATGATGTCGTACTTGATCTTCTACGCTTGCTCTATCAGGTCCTCGATGGATGCTTCCAATGCCAGCATACATGTGTTTGAAGTACAGGCAGTCATTTTGGTCCTTCTTTTCGGCAGCCCAGTGCGGTCTTGAGATTTTTATCAGCCTCGACTTGCTCATCCTTCTTAATCCTGCCATATTGCTCCTTCAAGGTCAGGGGTACAAGGCTCATTGTTTTTACTGTATATGGCATATTGAATACACCACGAGTAGCTTGCCAGACTCTACCTTGCGGGATATTCTTGGTAGCTTGCCAGGCTCTCTGAGAGGGATGGAGGCTTTTAGGGCAGCCTCTAATTGCCCTTATAGGTGTTCCCATGGTTCACACCATATTTGAATCCCATCAAATCAGATATTTTATCTGTACCAAATATGAAGCTCACTGAGTGGTAAACATCAAATATGGTGTGGTAACGGAGGAGTAAACAAAATATATCTGAAAACAATATACCAAGTAATTAGAAATTATGTGCACTGTACTTTGCAGAATGAAGGAATTCGTGTAGTTCAAGCACAGGAAAAAGAAATGTAAATGAGATTGGTCTAAGGCACCTCATAATGAATTTTTTAAAAATAAAATAAGGTACCTTCAAAGCAGTAAAAAACACATGTTGTATGTAAAGAACAGGGGTAATATTTAGAGCTGTTTTATCAGAAAAAATGAAGAAAATCAAGAGTGAAAAAATAAATTTTAAATTAACTAAAAACTATAACCAGAAAAATATTTTTGACAATAAAAACAAAATATAAACAGTCTTAAACTTAGAAAGGAAAAAATACTTTAGCACCTACATTACAGGTAAAGTCCTTCAACATAAATCAATCAGATATTTTATCTGTACCAAATATGAAGCTCACTGATTGGTAAACATGTAAAACATATTTTCCTACTGATCTATAAAGTAATATTTATGTTTAAAATGAGAAAAAATATCAACCTACTCTATGACTTATAAAAGATGAAATAAAGTGTATGATATAAATAAAAGTTTCTTGTTTTACTGCTACATAAAAGTGATATTAATTAGGTAATACAAGATGGAGATGAACTTTTTTAGCTTATTGCACATTACTAAACTGTCACTGTCACTGTCACTGTCCTCCTGTTCATCGATTTGCTCGAGCAGGCCCAGTAACGTCTCCATTGTGAGACTTGTTGTTACTGTGTTTGGCTTATGGAATATATCATGGGTAGCTTGCCTGGCTTTGCCATAGGGGCGAGATATTCTTGGTAGCTTGCCGGGCTACCTACCCACTGTGCTACCCTACCCACGGTGCTATCGCTCCAGCCCCAAAAGAATCATTACAGCAAGGATATCCTAAATTACCGAGGGCTGGAGAGATAGCACAGTGGGTAAGACATTTGCCTTGCAAGCGGCCAACATGGCCGACCTGAGTTCGATTTCTCCACCCCACTCGGAGAGCCCGGCAAGCTACAGAGAGTATCTTGCCTGCACAGCAAAGCCTGGCAAGCTACCTGTGACATATTTGATATGCCAAACACAGTAACAATTGTCACAATGAAGACATTACTGGGCACTCTCAAGCAGGTTTATTGCAATAAGCTAAAAATGTATGTTAAAACCCTTAGAGTGAAAATAACAATAGTAAAGTATTTTAGCTAGTAAGTAAATAGGTGGATAATTTATAGATATCACAAAATATTCAAATAAAGCAAAAGAAGGAACACTTTGACTTGTTGGATTTATGAGAATGTCATTTTTCTCTGTCTTAGAACTATAACTAGAGTTTCAACACTGGTACTGTAAGGAGAGCAAAAGCTAATAATTGGTCTTTATCTGCAGTCATAATTGTTTGGCTCAGTTCTGATCCCCAAGTGTCAAGACTGAATGTCTCTCTCTGCCTGTGATTAAGGATGCACAGAAGCTAAAGCAAAATTGGTAGGCGCATAATCCTGAGTGCAGGATACCTATGCTCAGTGATAACGGGATCCTGCTACCAAAAATATTACCTCAGTGCAGAGACTTGTTCTTTTAGAATGAAGGATAAGTAAAATAGTACTCGAGAAACTGCAAGACTGTTTTGTAGATCCAATAGGATAATATATTGTAAATAAAGTAAGAATTGTAGTAAGAAAAATGTTTCCTCATAAAGGAAAACAATAAAGTTAGGTCCCTATTTTGCTAACCCTAATTTAAAGTCAGGAGTGTTTGTATTCATAATTATGAAAGGCAAAATTATATAGTCAGTGGAAGAAAGTATAGAAAGATCAGGCTAATGGGATAGTAGAACAGGGAGGGTGCTTACCTGTGTATGACAGACCCAGGTTTAATCCTTCACACCACTTATGGTCCCTCGAGCCCCATCAGAAGTGAACCCTGAGCACAGAGTCGGGGTAAGACTTGAGCACTGTCCATGTGTTCCCCCAATACAAAAAAGGGAAGTATAAGAATATTTAAGACTCATCTAAAGATTAATAATTCTCATGCATAAATTATAATGCAACTTAAAGATAGGAAGTAAAATTAGAGGGACCAGAGCAATGTACAACAGGTAAGGTACTTGCATTAAATGAGGCTAAACCGGGTTTGATCCTGGCACCACAAATAGTTTCCTGAGCCCTGCCAGAAGTGTTTTCTGAATAAAGAACATAGCTGAGTTGGCCTGAAAATCGTAAAAAAAAGAAAAGCAAAGAAAATAAAAGAAAAAAAAAGAAAAGAAAATTGAATTAGACTAGGATGATAGTACCGTGATATCTCACTTTCCTTGGTATACAGTTCACCTGGGTTTGATTCTCCTACTACGTTAGGTCCCCCGATCCCTAACAGGAGTGATTCCTGAATAAAGAGCTTAGTCATGGTATTTGCACAGTTCAGTATCGAAGTTCAGGATCAAAGTTTGGCACCTTTCATGGTGAAAAGTTGCAATTTTTAAAACTGGATTTGTGCTGAAAGAATGGAGATGGTGGAGCTATAGCACAGTGGGTAGGGCATTTGCCTTGTACATGGCCGACTGGAGTTTTAACACCCGGCATCGGCATATGGTCGCCACAGCATCGCCAGGAGTAATTCCTAGTGCAGAGGTCAGTAGTAACTCTGAGCTTCGCGGGATGTAACCCAAAAAGAAAAAAAAATGGAGGTGGTTCTGTATTTTCTGTTCTCCCCTCCACATTTAAAAAACAAAAAGTAACATGATCACCTGAGCAGAACTGGGAAGACAATTCATACATATTATTTAGTAGAGATTAATCCATAATGCCCAAAGCTACTGAAGTACTGAGATAAGAATCAGGTGTAAATTTAGAAATATGTGAGGGTTTGAATAGTACTGGATCCTTTGATCCTGGAACTCGAATCAAATTGATGATGTTTCATGGAAGAAGATTAAGAAGTATTTTTAGAAACTTAAAAGAAGAAATATTGATGGTTTTCAACAAAAATATCAACTTCTGGGGCTGGAGAGAAACTATGGTGGTTAAGGCCCTGGCCTTGCAGTCTATCTGTGTTCAATCTTGTCTAATCCTCATATAGTCTTTGAGCCCTGCCAGGAGTGATCCCTGAGCAGGAGTAAATCCTGAGAACAGCCTGCTGTGGCACCATTACAAAAAGTCCAAAGCCAAGCAAAAACAATTGCAGATAAACCAATTTAAGTGAAGTGCATTAAGTAAATTGTATCCATACACTAAGAAATTCTATTATCTTTGGTGGCCTTCTCTTCAAATATGAGAATGTATAACTGAGTATCATGGCACATCTGGTTATCCTCTAATACAAAAGGTATCAAAGATTTTAAAGTATTAAATATCTCAAGGGCTGGAGCGATAGCACAGCGGGTAGGGCGTTCGCCTTTCAAGCGGCCAACATGGCCGACCCGAGTTCGATTCCTCCGCCCCTCTCGGAGAGCCCAGCAAGCTACCGAGAGTATTCGATATGCCAGACACAGTAACAACAAAGTCTCCAATGGAGACGTTACTGGGCCCGCTCGAGCAAATCGACGATCAACGGGAGGGCCTTTACCTTTACGTTTACCTTTAAATATCTCAAATTTACAAAATTATAGCTATGAAACAACAGTTGAATTATATAAAGCCATATGAACGGTATAATTAAGTGACAAACAATTCAACCCAGCAAACAAGAAAAGCCTTTCAGAGTATAATAGTTTTCTTCCAATTTCTCCTTGGAATTTTAATTTGACCCAAGGAGAGACTTAAAGCAAATAGCAAGAATCTCAGAATAAAGTATAAAATTAAAATGGAGAAAAGAATAATAAAAAAAAAACACACAAAAAGAAAGATGGCGGCCGCACGGGAGCCTTGTGGAAAGCGGGTTTGAGCCGGGCTCGGGGAAGCGGCGGGGACCTCATGGGAAGGGGGGCTTTGTGGGCCGTCCCCCACGCCCCACCGAGGTCGCCAGCTGCCCCCCACGAGCGGCTCTCCGGCACGGCCACGGCCCCGGAGGCACAAGGACTTAGCACAGAGAACCAGCCGCTTGGGGCAGAAAAGCAAATGGACTTGTGTTGATCCGCGCCACCAAGCTTGCCCAGAGGGGGAAGGGCGTTGACCGGCCCGCCCGCTCCTCTCTGGAAAGAAAGATGGCGGCCGCACGGGAGCCTTGTGGAAAGCGGGTTTGAGCCGGGCTCGGGGAAGCGGCGGGGACCTCATGGGAAGGGGGGCTTTGTGGGCCGTCCCCCACGCCCCACCGAGGTCGCCAGCTGCCCCCCACGAGCGGCTCTCCGGCACGGCCACGGCCCCGGAGGCACAAGGACTTAGCACAGAGAACCAGCCGCTTGGGGCAGAAAAGCAAATGGACTTGTGTTGATCCGCGCCACCAAGCCTGCCCAGAGGGGGAAGGGCGTTGACCGGCCCGCCCGCTCCTCTCTGGAAAGAAAGATGGCGGCCGCACGGGAGCCTTGTGGAAAGCGGGTTTGAGCCGGGCTCGGGGAAGCGGCGGGGACCTCATGGGAAGGGGGGCTTTGTGGGCCGTCCCCCACGCCCCACCGAGGTCGCCAGCTGCCCCCCACGAGCGGCTCTCCGGCACGGCCACGGCCCCGGAGGCACAAGGACTTAGCACAGAGAACCAGCCGCTTGGGGCAGAAAAGCAAATGGACTTGTGTTGATCCGCGCCACCAAGCCTGCCCAGAGGGGGAAGGGCGTTGACCGGCCCGCCCGCTCCTCTCTGGAAAGAAAGATGGCGGCCGCACGGGAGCCTTGTGGAAAGCGGGTTTGAGCCGGGCTCGGGGAAGCGGCGGGGACCTCATGGGAAGGGGGGCTTTGTGGGCCGTCCCCCACGCCCCACCGAGGTCGCCAGCTGCCCCCCACGAGCGGCTCTCCGGCACGGCCACGGCCCCGGAGGCACAAGGACTTAGCACAGAGAACCAGCCGCTTGGGGCAGAAAAGCAAATGGACTTGTGTTGATCCGCGCCACCAAGCCTGCCCAGAGGGGGAAGGGCGTTGACCGGCCCGCCCGCTCCTCTCTGGAAAGAAAGATGGCGGCCGCACGGGAGCCTTGTGGAAAGCGGGTTTGAGCCGGGCTCGGGGAAGCGGCGGGGACCTCATGGGAAGGGGGGCTTTGTGGGCCGTCCCCCACGCCCCACCGAGGTCGCCAGCTGCCCCCCACGAGCGGCTCTCCGGCACGGCCACGGCCCCGGAGGCACAAGGACTTAGCACAGAGAACCAGCCGCTTGGGGCAGAAAAGCAAATGGACTTGTGTTGATCCGCGCCACCAAGCCTGCCCAGAGGGGGAAGGGCGTTGACCGGCCCGCCCGCTCCTCTCTGGAAAGAAAGATGGCGGCCGCACGGGAGCCTTGTGGAAAGCGGGTTTGAGCCGGGCTCGGGGAAGCGGCGGGGACCTCATGGGAAGGGGGGCTTTGTGGGCCGTCCCCCACGCCCCACCGAGGTCGCCAGCTGCCCCCCACGAGCGGCTCTCCGGCACGGCCACGGCCCCGGAGGCACAAGGACTTAGCACAGAGAACCAGCCGCTTGGGGCAGAAAAGCAAATGGACTTGTGTTGATCCGCGCCACCAAGCCTGCCCAGAGGGGGAAGGGCGTTGACCGGCCCGCCCGCTCCTCTCTGGAAAGAAAGATGGCGGCCGCACGGGAGCCTTGTGGAAAGCGGGTTTGAGCCGGGCTCGGGGAAGCGGCGGGGACCTCATGGGAAGGGGGGGCTTTGTGGGCCGTCCCCCACGCCCCACCGAGGTCGCCAGCTGCCCCCCACGAGCGGCTCTCCGGCACGGCCACGACTCCAGGGCACAGAAATCAATCTCTTAACTAGCTAACTTTTAATAGAAATTCTTCCAGGGTCAATAAGTAAATTAGCAGAAATTCAAAACCGCGCGGCCGCTATCGCGGCCGCGCGACATCATTTTATTCTTAAACCAAGTTGTAGAAAGCAAATCATTTCACAACGCTGTTTCAGCATGTCTGATTGGGGGGGGGGGGGTGGGTCGTAAACTCTAAACAATAATTGTGCATCTTCTATCGAAATAATCTATCTAGTCAAAGTAGATAGAGTATTAACTAGAACTCATCTGCCTCATAAGAATGGGGAGGGGTGGGAGGTGGGGGTCTATTGGGGTTCGGGGTTAAAAATGAGTATTGGTAAAGGGAAATGTGTTCGGTATCTACATGACTGAGACCTAAACCCGAAAGCTCTGTAACTTTTCCCACAGTGATTCAATAAATAAATAAATTATAAAAAAAAAAAAAAAAAAAAACACACAACCCAGTGGACATCCAAGGCTAAAATCTGATTCAGAAAACATTACAGGAAAAGGACAAAAGAAGTAATTACTTTTAAGTGTTCTTAAATTTATTTTTCATTTTTTTTAATTCCAAGGGTTATATTTTTAATAACCGGAAAATAACTAAGGACATAATTGCAGGTTTCCAGTCAATGACTAAAGCAATTATTTTATAAAGAAATTCACAACAATGTGCACCATCTTGAAATTTTTGAACTCCAAAGAATAAATGTTAAATGATTATGATTACACAGTGACTGTGGTTATAAATCACATTAAAAGGAACAGAATAAAAGGAACAATTTTATCAAAAAATACTGACTACTAGAAAACATTAAAATTTGAAGATTTATATAATCTATAAAATGAACATGAGGAAAAAATTAAAGGAAGTCAAATTCAGTAGAGAAGTTTATAATAGAAAATAAAATGAATATGTTATTTGACAATTTCTAGTCTAAAAGGTTAAAATAAAAGACTTTTCAGGGTCAGAGAAATAGTACAATGTGTATGAAGTTTGTCTTGCATACAGCCAACACGAGTTTGATCCTCAGCACCATATAAGTAACCCAGCAGAGCCATGAGGGATTTTTCAGCTGAGTGCCAGGAGGAAGTAATAAACACTGCTGGGTGTGGACCCAAAAATAAAAATTAAAAAACAAAAGGCTTCTGATTGGTTTGATAAATTGGAAAAAATAGGGAATTATTTCTTAGAAAAAGTGAAAATTTATAAAAATACAATTAACTCCAAGAATCTCGTTAAATATACATAAAAGGAAAATAGAAATTTTGGATCAGAAATTAATATCTGCATAATAGTAAGGACACATTTACTAAAGTTTTTTTTTATTTTTATCAGTGAGACACCATGACGTACAGTTGTAGACTTACAAATTTTATGCTTGGGTTTCAATTATACAATGATCAAATACCCATCACTCCACCAGTACCCATTTCCCACCACCACAGATCCCAGTATCCCTCCCCCCCCCCCCATACCCACTATCCCACCCTGCCTCTGTGGCAGGGCATTCCCTTTTGTTCTCTCTCTCCTTTTGGGTGTTGTGGTTTGCAAAAGAGGCATTGAGTGGCAATCATGTTTGGGCTATAGTACTTTCAGCATGCTTCTCCCATCCTGGGAGGATCATCCCAACACCGTTTATTTGGTGCTCCCTTCTCTGTCTGGGCTGCCTTTTCCCCTAGCATATGTGGCTGGCCTCCAAGCCATGGAGTAAAATTCCTGGTACTAATCTCAGCCATTTTGGGGCATTAGTCTCCTATTTTATTACTTTATGTTCCCCAGATTAATGCAATCTTTCTATGTCTATCCCTCTCTTTCTGACTTATTTCGCTTAACATGATACTATCCATGTAGTACCACTTGTATGTAAATTTCATTACTTCATCTTTTCTAACCACTACATAGTACTCCATTGTGTAAATGTACCAAAGTTTCTTTAACCAGTCATCTGTTCTTGGGCACTCAGGTTTTTTCCAGATTCTGGCTACTGTCAAGAGTGCTACAATGAACAAATAAGTGCAGATGTCACTTCAACTATACTTTTTTGTCTCTCTGGGATATATTCCCAGGAGTGATATTGCTGGATCAAATGGGAGCTCAATTTCTAATTTTTGGAGGATCGTCCATACTGTTTTCGGAAAGGGCTGAACCAGTTGGTAATCCCACCAGCAGTGAAGGAGGGTCCCTTTCTCGCCACATCTGTGCCAGCACGGGTTGCTTTTGTTCTTGTGGATGTGGGCCAGTCTCTGTGGTATGAAATGATATCTCATTGTGGCTGCATCTCCCTGATGATTAATGATGTGGAGCATTTTCTCATGTGCCTTTTAGCCATTTGAATTTCTTCGTTGAGAAAGTTTCTATTCATTTCATCGTCCCATTTTTTGATGCGGTTGGATGTTTTCTTCTTGTGGAGTTCAACCAGTACTTTGTATATCCTTAATATCAACCCTTTGTTGGATGTGTATTCGGCGAATATCCTTTCCCATTCTCTAGACTGTCTTTGTATTTTGGATACTGTTTCTTTTGAGGTGCAGAAGTTTCGTAGTTTAAGATAGTCCCATTTGTCTATCTCTGTTTTCACTTGCGTGGCCAGTGGTGTGACATCTTTGAAGATACCATTAGCTTCAATGTCAAGGAGAGATTTGTCAACTTTGTCTTCAATGTACGTAATGGATTCCGGTCTTATGTTGAGGTCTTTAATCCACTTTGATCTTCCTTTTGTACATGGCATTAGACAGAGATCTGAGCCCACTTTTTTGCATGTGGCTGTCCAGTTTTTCCAGCACAATTTGGTAAAGAGGCCTTCCTTGCTCCATTTCACTTTTCTTGGCCCCTTATCAAGGATTAGATGATCATATGCTTGAGGGGAGATGTCAGTATATTCAACCCTGTTCCTTTGGCCTACAGCTCTATCTTTGTTCCAGTACCATGCTGTTTTAATTATTACTGTTTTGTAGTAGAGTTTGAAGTTAGGGAGGTTGATTCATCCCATTTTCTTTTTCCCATTAATTGCTTTAGCTATTCGTGGGGGTTTATTGTTCCATATAAATTTCAGGAGTGTTTGCTCCATTTCTTTGAAGAATGTCATGGGTATCACGTTGGATTTGTACAGTGCTTTGGGAAGTATTGCCATTTTTCAATGTTAATTCTCCCGATCCATGAACAGGGGATATTTTTCCATTTCCTCGTGTCCTCTTTTATTTCCTGAAGTAGTGTTTTGTAGTTTTCTTTGTACAGGTCCTTTACTTCCTTAGTTAAGCTGATTCCCAGTTACTTGATTTTTTGGAGCACAATTGTGAATGGGATTGTTTTCTTCATGTCACTTTCTTCTCTTTCACTATTTGCATAGAGGAAAGCCATGGACTTTTTGGTATTGATTTTATAGCCTCCAACTTTACAAGTCTTTTGTTTCTTGGAATTTCTTGGTAGAGGTTTTAGGGTTCTCTGCGTATAGTATCATATCATCTACAAATAGTGAGAGCTTGATTTCTTCCTTCCTTACCTGGATGCACTTAATATCTTTTTCTTGCCTAATCGCTATTGCAAGTACTTCCAGTACTATATTGAAAAGCAGTGGAGAGAGTGGGCATCCCTGTTTCGTCCCTGATCTTAGGGGGAAGGCTCTCAGTTTTTCCCCATTGCGGATGATGCTTGCTGTAGGCTTATGGTAGATGGTTTTAACTATATTGAGGAAAATTCCCTCTATCCCCATTTTGGAGAGGGTTTTCATCATAAACTGGTGCTGGATCTTTTCAACATTTACTAAAGTTTATAATACTAGTTTAGGAGGTTGAGTAAAACAGCTGTGTGTGTGTTTGTTTGAGTGTGTATGTGTGTGTGTGTGTGTATGTGGGGAGGTTGTAGGAATCTTAATTTTATTTACCATAGCAAATCATACCTTAATTTTAACACAGATTAATTAATTCTTGCAACCAGAAGTATGTTCACTATAGAGTGTTTGTATTATGTGGACCTCATCTAGATGTAAATGAAACATGGAAGAAAAGTAGTTTTTGCTAGAATTTTGGAACTATTTCATGGTTATAAACTCTGTTAGCATATTGCATAGATAAAAATTTTACAAATGAATAAAATAAAAAATTACGAGAACTACCAGTGACGTGATAATAAAGTTCTCCTTATTATGTTCTATTTGTTTTAATGAACATAAACCAGGTAAAAGTGTTCTAATTTATGAAGCATGATCGTCAATATTTGTTGCTGAGTCCTTCATGTGGTAAATAGAGAAGCAAGTAACTACTATTAGAAACACTTCAGCTGCCTCAGGGGATATAATAAATTAAGCATAAAACAATGATAATATAAGGCATATTATAGGTATTTATTTTATTGTACTTAGGTATTTATATTTTATATACAAATAGTGAAATTGCAATTTATTTTATATTTATAAAACTAAGGTCAAGTATATATGTAGGTTCAAGAAGTTTACTTTAAAATAAATAAATAAAATAAAATAAATGCTATGCCAGTTCTGTATCACAAAGAGAAACACCAAAGATACACCACTTTAATATTCTTAATTAACAAACACAAGCGAAAAATTTTTTGAAATGTGGATATTTGTCTTCTTGAACGAAAGCATAGCACAGCAGCACTGCCCTCCCGTTGTTCATTGATTTGCTTGAGTGGGCCCAGTAACGTCTCCATTGTGAGACTTGTTGTTACTGTGCTTGAAATATCGAATACGTCATGGGGAACTTGCCAGGCTTTGCCCTGCTAGTGAGATACTCTTGGTAGCTTGCCGGGCTCTCCGAGAGGGGCTGAGGAATTGAACCTGGCTCTGCTGGGCCTGCCGCGCGCAAGGCAAATGCCCTACCTCTGAGCTATCGCTCCAGCCCAAATGAATGAAAGCATACTATAATTTATATTTGTAGAACAGGATAAATTAATCAGAAGCTTCTTGAATGCCTTCAAGTAATTTCCAGATTACTAGTAGATTACCAAGTAAACAATGCCTTCTTGACAATTTGCAAGCGCATGTTAACAAACTTTATTAATTTTTCTCTCAATCAAAATCAACTCCCCAAAGTAAATTCTTTCTATATTTACTAAATTACATTTTAAAAATGTTTAGAACTAGTTTTGGTAAAAAGAAATAATCTCCTCATCAGCCACCCTCCAGATTTAGAGCTGCTTTTCCCAGGAGGGAGCATAAAATGAGGCCCCTCCATAACCATGCTACTGGACTCTGTGCGAGGCTATTTCCACTTGGGGCACCCCAGAGAAGGGTGGGAGAGAGCCCTCCCTGCTCCCTGAGACCCACTCCTCACAGCCGACCTCCACTACCCAACTGCTGCCAAGCTTTAGGTCTCTTTCCACATGCTCAGGCCGAACCTCAACTATGAGTGAACGTATTCCTGGGCACATCATAAGACACTCCCTACCCATTTTCCAATAATTACCACATCATATTTGATGAGGTTCAGACAGTAGGAAAAAAATCATAAAGGGAAATATATATATTTATATTTACATATATATGTATATATATATATATATATATATATATATCATAGATCCCAGAAAACTACCAAGAGTATTCTGCCCACATGGCAGGGCCTTGCAAGCTACCCGTGGCGTATTCAATATGCCAAAAACAGTAACAATAACTGGTCTCATTCCCGACCATGAAAGAGCCTCCAACACAGCAGCATTAGGAAAGATGAGTAAGGAGAGGCTGCTAAAATCTCAGGGCTGGGACGAATGGAGACATTACTGGCTCCTGCTCGAGTAAATTGATGAACAAAGGGATGACAGTGATACAAATGATACAGTGATACATTTTTTTTGTAGGAGTACTGCTATTTATTCAGCCACTGATTAGCTGATTGAATTGGGCATAAACTCCACCTTAATTTATTTATTTTATTCTTTTTATACTTATTGAATCACTGTGGGAAAAGTTACTAAGCTTTCAGGTTTAAGTCTCGGTCATACAATGATCAAACACCTTTCCCTTCACCAGTACTCATTTTTCACCACCAAGAACCCCAGTATACCCCCCTCCCACCCCTCTCAATGCCTGTGAGGCAGATGATTTCTACTTAACTCTTCTCTACATTGATTACATTCATTATTTTGACAAAAGATGCGCCATTATTGTTTAGAATTTCCCCCAAACAATCAGAATTGCTGAAAAGGCATTGTGAAATATTTTGTCATCTATAGGTTATGAGAATCATATAATGTCACACGGCCATGATTTTGGGTTTCTGCAAAGAGCCAGATAATTACGAGATTGGTTTCTGTGTGTCCGGTGTTATGGCCATGCTGGAGAGCTGTTCGTGGAGGGTAACTCATGACCTCGGTAGGACGTGAAGGACGTGCAGATGCCGTCCCCCTTCCCATTAGCCTGGAGTTGCTCCATCACTGCCGGCTCGTACCTGGCTTTCCTATAAGCTCTGAGGCGGCGGCCACCTTGCCGCCGGGGGGGTGGGGGGGGTGGGGAAAGGCGGAAGGGAGCAACACCCTTTCCCTCCTGGGGAGGCATGGAGCCATAGTTTAACGCATGGTCCATTCACTTTTCTTCTGCAAGCTGCTGGGCTCTGGACTAAGTCCTTTTGCCTCTGGAGCCATGGCCGTGCCAAAGAGCCGCTTGCGGGGGGCAACTCATGACCTCAGTAGACTGTGAAGTATGAGCCGGTACCACCCTCCTTCCCATGAGACTGCAGTTGCTCCATCACTGCCGGCTCGTACCTGGCTTTCCTATAAGCTCTGAGGTGGCGGTCACCTTGCTGCTGGGGGTGGGGGGGGAAGGCAGAAGGGAGCAACACCCTTCCCTCCTTCTGTCGCAAGCTTCCGGGCCCTGGATTAAGTCCTTTTGTCTCTGGAGCCATGCCGTGCCAGAGAGCCGCTTGTGGGGGGCACCTCGTGACCTCAGTAGTGAGTGAAGGATGAGCCGGTACTGCACTCCTTCCCAGGAGACTGCAGTTGCCCGTCACTGCTGACTCATACCTGGCTTTCCAATAAGCTCTGAGCCAGCGGCCACCTTGTATACAGTCCAGATACATTTCTGCTAAAAGCCGCTGGGTTTCAAGATTTGTTTCTGAGTCTCCGGTATCATGGCTATTAATCAGCTTGATCAGGAGCCAGAGAGGCCTTTTGTAGGTGGTGACTCGGGGTCTCGTTGGAATGGGGAGAAAGAGTCAACTCCACCCCCATGTGGTGAGACCCCATGTGTCTAGTCACTGCAGGCCCAAACCTGACTGTCCAGTGGCCTCTGGAGGATGGTGGTCACCAGGCCGCCAGGTGGAACAGGACAAGGCACGAAACCTATTCCCACCTGGAGTGGCCCAGCACCAGTAACCTACTGCAGGAGCAGGACACATTTCTGCCAAAAGCCTCTGGGTTCTGAGATTAGTTTCTGAGTCTCTGGGATCATGGCCATTAAGCAGTTTGATCAGTAACCAGAGCATGCCTCCAATTATATAGCTGAGCCGGAGGTGGTTTGTGGGTGTGTCTCCCACATACCTAACTTTTGGCCGTTTACTTTCTTGGTAAATTTTGCCCCAAGTTTTTGGGGTCTGGCCAAAGGCACAGAAGCAATTTTGGGGTATTTGAAAGTCTGAGGTTGCCAACAGGCTGCTGATGCACTCACCTCACAGGCACAGATTGACCTGCTGGCAGCACCATACCCCCTACAATGATACATTTTAAAAATTAACTTAACATAGAAAGCATAACCATTCTTTGAATTTTGCTTCTAATGAGAGCTCATGTAAGTGGTTTATTTCTGAAACCAACTGATGTTTCAGCCAAGATACTGACTTCCCTGAGTCACAGCTCACTTCAGCCACTAGCTCAGTAATTTTATTATTTATAGTAAATAATAGGCAAGTGACACAGTGTGACTAGCATAGCTTGTATCAGTATGCTTTTCTAGGAAGTTTTAGGAGGTAGAGTAACAAGGGTTATTCCAACTGCAAACATTTTGTGGCTATATATATTTGTTAATACCTACTGCCAAATATGTAGGAGAAAAAAAATGCCATTTACTTAATTAGTTTCAGCACATACTAAACTTCTGAATCCTCAGTGTTCTTTCATTGATCTATCCAAAAATCAGTGACTTAAGCTAAAATAAAATTCAAAGAAATAGTTAACTAATATTAGTATTCAGCTGATGAAATAATAGATTGACTATGATTGACAGTTTAAGAAGTCTAAGATTTAAAGTGTGTTTTAATTTCCATTAGATTGACTTAGACATTCACATTAAAAGAATATCCTAGCATTAAAAAGCTATCCATTAATTCTCATTTCAAAACATAATGAAATGAAAAATACTAAAAGTTGAAAAATTAAGTAGCACATGACTTTAATTTTTACACATACAAAATCAAATTTTTAAAAAAAGAAAAGAAAAAGAAAACTAGCATATTTAAATGGCACAATGTAAAATTTTATGATACAAACAGAACTTTAATTATTTTCCTCTGAAGCAAAACACAGAATTCTAAAAAGGTACATTTCAGAGATTTCACGCTTTTTCAAATTTTCTTGACAGCAAACCTTGTTAATGATTTTGTTACCACTTAATGGAGAAGAGCATGGAGTATTCTTTCCCAACCTTTAATTTTTTTATCTTGTTTAATCTGACTCCTAATACAATCAACATTATTTTGAATTTCTTATTTATATATTGCAGTAGCTTTCTGCTGATAGCTTCCCCCGCACCCCCCTGAGAATTTGGGCGGTATCTGGCTTAGTTCAGGGTTTACTCTTTGCTTTGTGCTCAGGTCACTGCTGATATTGCTTGGGGAACCATATTTCCATAGACTCAATCAATCTGGGTTGGCTATGTGCAAGACAAGTGCCTTACTTGGTGTACTGTCTATCCCCTAATAGCTATATTTTAATAAGCTAGAATGGAATATAAGATATATTAAAAGAGGAGAGAGATGTATAAAAATATAAATTATGTTATATACATTCTGTTACATGGGCTGGAGCAATAGCATAGCGGTAGGGCATTTGCCTTGCACGCAGCCAACATGGCCGACCCGAGTTCGATTCCTCCGCCCCTCTTGGAGAGCCCGGCAAGCTACCAAGAGTATCTCGCCCGCACAGCAGAGCCTGGCAAGCTCCCCGTGACGTATTCGATATGTCAAACACAGTAACAACAAAGTCTCCAATGGAGACGTTACTGGGCCTGCTTGAGCAAATCGATGATCAATGGGAGGGCCTTTTACAAGGGCCTTTTACATATTAATTCATTGAAAAATTACATATTAATTCATTGAAAAATTCATTGAAAAATTCATTGAAAAATTAATTGAAAAATGAAATAAAATTATCCTATTGGTTATATTTTATATTGTCACAATATTTGATTTGCCTGAAAGAGGAATTCTTGTGGTGAAAATAATTCTCTTCTAAAAACACAGTTTATAAAGTTTTTAGGGACCTTGGTTTTGACTTCCAGTGTTGAAAAGAACAAAGTAACTCTGAATACTCTTTAGGAAATCTCCATGAAATAGTGGCTGAGTGCTATTACAATTCTAGCACTTATAGAAAGACAAAAAGTGATATGTCAGAAAGCTAATTTTAGTTTCTTCTCAGTCTTATAATCAAACAAAAATATGTTTCCTAACTAGATATCAGTAAATTAGACTTCTCCAGGAAACTCATGTCATAAAACATTTACTTTTTCTTTCATTATACCATTTGCCTTCTTCCATGAATTGACTGTGAGCTTAAATGCTGTGTTTTGTATTTTAAAAATACAGTGAAAACAGATATCATCACATTTTATGCAAATTACGGTGTTAATGGTCCATGTGCTATTGCCAAACAAGCTACATTCTCAGAGGTTGGACAGTATGAATATTGTTTAGTTCAGTATAAATTTTGTGTGAAAAAGTAACTAATGCAAATATTCATTGAAATAATAAAATATAAATGTTTGGAGCTGGGATGGCTCTAGTAACCATCTGGGTTAATTGTATGCTGAGTTTTCACCAGTAATGACTTGTTTACTCTTTTAATTGAAGATTATATTTTGAATAATTCAAAATCAGTGAGAAAACTGCAGTGTGTACATTGTTATTTTATAATACTTAAAATCATATATAAGGGCTGGAGAGATAGCACAGCGGTAGGGTGTTTGCCTTAGCGTGGTCGACCCGACCGACCTTGGTTCAATTCCTTTGCCGCTCTTGGCGAGCCCGGCAAGCTACTGAGAGTATCTTGCCCGCACAGCAAAGCCTGGTAAGCTACCATGATGTATTTGATATGCCAAACGCAGTAACAAGAAGTCTCACAATGGAGACATTACTGGGCCCACTCGAGCAAATCAGTGAACGACGGGAGGACAGTGACAGTGAAAATCATACAAAATTTTAGTTAGAAGAACATCGTATCTTTGGAATTTCAGTAATGGAATGAATGAATCATTCACATTTCTTTTCTCTAAAGATAGTATGAATTGTGTTATAAGATTCCTATAAGAATTATTCCAGCTTACACAACCAAAGAAAGACAGCACTGTTCACAGAGGTAATAGAAAGAAAATTAAAAGATACACCGAGGCATAATAAAATTTACATAAATTACTTTAAAAAGGCCCTCCCGTTGATCATCGATTTGCTCGAGCGGGCCCAGTAACGTCTCCATTGGAGACTTTGTTGTTACTGTGTCTGGCATATCGAATACTCTTGGTAGCTTGCCGGGCTCTCCGAGAGGGGCGGAGGAATCGAACTCGGGTCGGCCATGTTGGCCGCTTGTAAGGCGAACGCCTTACCCGCTGTGCTATCGCTCCAGCCCATAAATTACTTTAAGTAAAATTTAATTCAAGACATATCCAATCTAACATACTGAAACACTTTCTGAAAATCTGGAGAAAATAAAAAAAATTAATAAGCAGAATGCAGATGAAATTGGAAATTATACTAACAAAACAATTATGTGGCAAAGTGACGTTTCTTACAACGTATTATGGCATATCACACTAACCAAATAATTTCAGACTGACTGATTTAAAATTCCAAACTAGGAGAGGCTTAAACTGTAAATTAGGTAGTTATTTAATCTTGGTTTGATGGCATGAAACATAACATAAAGGATTCTATGCTGGATCTATTGTCAATATTTTATTTAGAGAAAATCAGTTTGACAAACCATCAATGCTCTCAGTCCTTATTGGCAGTACTTCCTTGACATGTCCCCATTATATTTAGTAGTTCCATTTTTGATTCCAATGTTAGGTCTTCTGACTCTATCCTTTGCTGGGCAGAGATATTCGTTCACAGCTACATATTAATGATTATCAATCTATTTTTCTAACCCAAATATGTTCTTGATAACAGATCTACATTTCTTTTGTATTTACGTATAGCCCATTCATATCTTTAAGACTTTGGCTACCTTTTTTTTAGTAGTACTTCCTTCTTTTCAAACTTCCTCAAGGACCAAGACAATCCCAACTTCTTTGAGTACTTGAATTTTCTTCTAATTTCCATTATTCTACTATGTTCATGTAGTCCTTTGAGTTTAGGCTATAAGTTGTTGCATTTATCTTCTATTCTTTTCTTTGGGGGGAGGGTCACACCTGGCGATGCACATGGGTTACTCCTGGCTTTGCACTCAGGAATTACTCCTGGCAGTGCTCAGTGGAGCACATGGAATGCTGGGAATCAAACCCAGGTTGGCTGTGTGCAAGGAAAATACCCTACCCACTGTACAAACGCTCCAGACCCTATCTTCTTTCCTAATTGTATTTTCAGTTATTCTCCAACTAAGGTAAAAGACAATGAAGGGAAGAATCTCTGGTCCCTTCTTGTTATTCCAGTGCTTATATAGTGTTAGTCTCAATGTGCCTATCAAGTGAAGTTTATGTATGGTGTTTTATTATGATTTGTTCAAGATAATAAATTTATCTGTAATACAATTCTTTCATTTTCAGGATATCCCTAAATGTAGCTACTATGGTACATTTCTTATTGAAAGCAATGTATAGATACAAATACTGGCGAGTGGGTAAAATGGGTAAAGTTGGTGAATGAGGTACAAATATACACATTGCTGTTAGAAAATAAGTCATGTGAATATATTTACACATTTGGCTAACAATTCTTCATTAGAGTCTCTGTATTATTCATCTCTGTATTTTGTCAAAAAATTACAATACTTCATACACAGATGATATTCAATAACTTTTGATCAGCATGATAATGAAGAAATTAATAAAGAAAAGAAGCAACTATTAGCTTTTAGGCAACTATATTTTATAGCGTGATATTTGTTTTTTGCTTCAGTACCCTTTACCGCTGATAGAGTGAGTGTTCAAGATGTAGAGATCAGACCTGAATCGAAGGGGTGCATCCTATTTAGTTCTCTTAATAATTAAGGAATAAAATGAGAAAAATATTTCTTTGTTTTCCAAGTAATGTTATTCTTAAGTACTTCTGGAAACAAAGCACATATTCTGATATTAGTTATACAAAGATGTTCCCCATATTTCCTTAACTAAAAAATTACTAGAATCTTGTTCTCCATTTGTGGAAGCTGGCTTATGGTTTCTGTTTTGATACCTTAAAAATGAGCCCGCATTCAGAAAAGTGGATGGACCATGCATTAATCCACGCCACCATGCTTGCCCGGAGGGGAAAGGGTGTTGCTCCCTTCTGCCTTTTTCCCTCTGGAAAGAAAGATGGCAGCTGCTTCAGAGCTTTATGGAAAGCCACGTATGAGCTGGTCGTGACAGGGTGACTGAAAGCTCATGGGAAGGGGAGCATTCCCAGCTCGTCCTTCACGCCCTACCGAGGTCACGAGTTGCCCCCCACGAGCGGCTCTCCAGCACGGCCATGGCTCTAGAGCCACAGAAACCAATCTCATAATTATCTGACTCTCAGCAGAAATACTCCCATTCTTAATAAGTAAAATACCATAAATCCAAAATCGTGCGGCCACGATAGCGGCCATGCAACATCATTTGATTCTTGTAACCAGCTGTAGAAAACAAATTATTTCAAAATGCCTTTTCAGCATGTCTGATTTGGGGGTGTGAACTCTAAATAATAATGGTGCATCTTTTGTTGAAACAAGGAATCTAATCCAAGTAGATAGAGTGTTAACTAGAATTCATCTGCCTCACAGGCATTGGGCGGGTTGGGGGGGGCTTATTGGGGTACTTGATGGTGAAAAATAAGTACTGGTGAAGGGAAATATGTTTGATAATTGCATGATCAAGACTTAAACCTGAAAGCTTTGTAACTTTTCCCACAGTGATTCAATAAATTAAAAAACAATAAAAAATTAAAAAAAATAAAAGAAGTTGCATATAAAAAGAAAAGAGTTCGCATTAATATAAAGTAACAGAATGGGAGAAACTAACACCCAAGAATAGTAGAGATAAGTACCAGAAGGATCACTCTGCAGCTTAGAAGCTGGCTTTACATGCTGGGGGAAAAAGCAGCTCAGATAGAGAAAAGACCACCGAGAAAAGGGTGCCAGGAGGACCCGCTTGGGTGGGAGATGCGGGCTGAAAGTAGACTATAAATCAAACATGATGGCCACTAAACACCTTTATTGCAAACCACAACACCCAAAAAGAGAGAGAGAGAAAAAGGGAATGCCCTGCCACAGAGGCGGGGAAGGGTAGAGGGGACAGGGTGGGAATGGTGGGAGGGATGCTGGGACCATTGATGGTGGAAAATGGGCACTGGTGGAAGAATGGATACATTGACCATTATGGTTTTAATATACATTTTAAACAAGAATGGTAGCCTATTTTTGCAGTAATTTATGAGGTATGAAATACTATGGGTGATAATAGAATTGATAATCAAATTAAATTAATAATATTATCAGAGTTGTAATTCAATAGATTATACATGCTGGGCAGCAAAAATATAGAATTAACCACTATACTTGATAAATCAATTAACTTATCTTAAAATAATTTTGAATATATTTTTTCTCCTTTGTAGCTTTTTAATTTGAATCCACCTCCTGCTGATTTACAGGGTTTACATTCTAATGTGAACCTTCTACAATTAGGACTAAGAGGTTAAAAATTCTAAGTAGAAAGTGAAATATCAAAGAGAAGTAAGGAAATTTTCTCTTTTGTAGAAATTAGCTAAAGAAGAAAAAAAAGTCTAAAGCTAAGCAAATTAATGAGCTTACTTATTTTCTTCCTGTACGATATTTCCTGAACTAAATGAAATCATCACTTGAAAATCAAGGTTATGTAACTCTAAACAATGCCGCAATGACCCAGGTCGTTTAGCTTCACAAACATCTGGCAGGTGAAATGACAGCATCTAAATCACATATCAGCTCGAATGGGAAAAATAAAACTTCAGGGCTAGGACAGTTGCTTGATAAATCTATCTTACTTTTCCTCAGCGCTTACTTTTGATGAATGGCCAGCTTTGCCATGACTTTGCCTTGACATTTATCTCACAGTCAGTGACCATTATCTTGTGACAACAATCTATTTCTTTTGTTGTCTCTCAGCTTGTAATTGTTGTCTCCTCACTGGAGAGTTCTGATTATTTTTGCAACTTATGGTATATAGGGAAAGCTTCTAAATAAAATATGTTAGACATATGGCTTATTATTTAAAAAAAACAAAACTTTAACATTTTTGTGAGTGGGGTCATAGTATAAGAAGCAAAGACAATGCTAATCATTTTTAAGCTGAAATTTATTTAAATTGCAATTAAATTTCCAAGAAAATCAATAGTCATTCAGCTCAGAGATAATATTTTGCCCATAAAGTAAAGATCATATTAGGCAGCCTGGTCATATTTCTAATTCCTTAGAGTATTGAGGAAGTTGCTGGAAATTTATAATCAGTGGCAGTCCCCTCACTAAACATTTTTCCATCCCCAAGCATCTCTTTTTGTAACTAGAGCAGACTTCTCAGAGTACATTAAAACCAGCAAAATTGCAGGCAAATCATCTAGGAGAGGACTGCTTGTTCAGATAGCTCATTTTAAAGCACTTAAACTGAAGAACTAGACAATGAATTGTACCAGTAAGGTCTGGACCAGCGATCCATGACCAACCAATTTAATTGCCCTATTTTATAGATGAGGAAACTAAAGCTCAGAACATTTTATAACTTGCACAAGGTTATAGAAATAAAAGGGAGGGAAAAGTATCCATGTGGCAGTATTCTTCCAGAAACACCTAAGTCAGTATTCTTTCTACTGATCATTAGTCTAAAACATAGATTAGAACATAGATTTCTTGATTCTCTATACCAAATCTGGGTTGAGTCCAAGGATCTTCATATTTCAAGACTAGAAGATTTCTGATATGTAGGAGAATCTAGGGCAACTGATCTAAGAATATATCATAGGAAATTTCATACCCTACTGCATATCTTCATAAACATAATTTTCCTTCTGTTTCTCTAAATGATGGGATTCTCTCATAATTCAAATTAATTCTCTAATAATTCAATATTAGAAAAATTTGGGTGCCAGAAAAATAGTATGGGAGGTAAGACTCTTGCCTTACATGTAGCTGAAACAGATTTTATCTCCATATGATTTCTGGTTCTATCCCCTGGTTCTATACCCTACTTGGTCGCCTGAACACCATCAGAGGTCACTTCTGAGGACTGTGCCAGAAATATCCCCAAAGCTGGATATAGTCCACTCTCCAAAACAAAAATACAAAATATCTAGTAAAAAAAAAAGTATATTTAAGTGAAAAGGATAAGTATATGACTACATGTATGTGTATTAGAAAAAGATAAGGCTATGTGTTTAGATAATTTCTTCAGAAATAAGCCACAAATGCCATAAAAATAATTCAAATTGATTCAAGACCCAGATATTTTTATCATATAAATATTTTGCACATGGATTTTTGAATGTGTATAAGTGTGTGCTGATTATCGAAGATTTACTTCAAAGTATTGACCTTATACTAACTTCTCCTTAAGAAAAAAAAAGTCTCATAAACAGCAAGAGCTGTTTATTCTCATGATTCAATCCGACTTTTTATTTTTCACTGATGTCCTTGCCCTATCACATCTTATTTCAGTGCTGTTAATGTGGTGTGGTCAATATTAAAATGAAATATAACTTTCCATGTGATCCTATATTATGTTCTCTGTGATGTCCATTCAGTACTCATTCCCAGAAGACTGGCTCTATTCCAACCTGAAACATGAACTTTTTCAGGAAACTCTAAAGCTATCAATAAAATTGCCAATACCATCATGATAATATTAACTATGATGTGTACACGTGCTCATTCTTATAGAAAACCTGTAGAGACAAGCAGCTTTCCTTTTGTGGTTCACCTGAATAAACACAAATGCTTACTTTGTATTTGTATTTTCAACTTTGATATCAGTATTTTCAGGTCTCTTAGCTCAAATCCCCTGTGCATATTGGCAGCAACTGCACCCTTACAACTTTGAAAGGTAGGTGGTAATCCTGATGATGTGACCAAGAAGTTTGTAAATTTGAGCATTCAAATAATACCGTTGTCCCATTCTGAAGATTTTGCAGCAAATTCAACTGCTGGAAATGATTGTTTAGTTTTTCATTTATTTATGTGGGATTTTTCTCACAAACTATTTGCCAGCAAGAATGTGCATTCCACCATTTTTTTTTTATAATACTGAGATGATGAAATTGGCTGAGGTACTTTGAACATTTTCCTTGTGCACAGAGTAAAGAACTGGCAGATCTTTCCCCAGATTCTCTCTCTAAAGTTAAACGTATTGCTCCCCAGTTTGTGTGTCTTCTGGATCCATACCATTATCCATCTGCAACCTATAATGCTTCATTACCTTTACTTGTCTTGCACAGCAGAGGGCCATTTAGGCTGTAAACTATTTATATTTTGAATTCTAGATAGTAAGCAAAACTTCCATACTTCTAATGCTCCATAAATCTACAGATTTGGCATTCATCTGCCTTAAGCAATCCTAAAGCAGGAACAGCCAGCTAAGAGCATTCCTTAGGTATGGTCTCTTTCCAAGAGTTCCAGTGTCAGCGTTTCTCAAGGAGACCAGGCTGAGTTTCCACTCCCCTGGAACTTCCCCAGAGCATTCTCCATTCTCTTTTTGAAAAACAGGAGTGAATGGATTATAAAAACTTCCTTCAAATAGTAGTTGAATGGTTCAAATAAGGCCAACAGTTTTATATCCTCAGTCTCCAGCATTAAAAAAAGACACTTTTTGGTTTGCTCTGGGTGGTCATGTACAGCTGTGCTCAGGACTAACTCCTGGCTCTGCAATTATGAGTCTATTCATTCAGAAGACGTGTTATGCCTTGGAAGAACAGGGGCCACAGGATACAGAGCAAGTACCCTGCCCACTGTTTTATCTCTTCTAGCCCTAAAAAAGAGTTACTTTAACTGATGATACTTTAAACAATATTTATTATAATGACGACAAGAATAAGTGAAATTATTAAATTGATTCAGTTATTTAATAAAAATGATAAAGCTCAACTTGACTTTCAGTATATGGAACTGTTAAAGCAGAATATTATCTTTAGCTACCAAATAATCTTAAGTATAGTTCTGTTCTCTGAAAGGTGATAGTAACTAGCATTGGTTTTATTGTTCCTTTTTAACAGTCTTCGATAAGGAATTTTGTTAGAGAATGTTTATAATATACTAGGGACACTAAAAAAATTCTAAATTTGCTGAAAATTTACATATAATTTGACTATCTGAACCTGAACATAGAAAAGTATAATATAATGTTAACCATATAGCCTAGCAAGACATCTTTAGAATGTGCAAATTTTTAATTAAAATTTTTAATAAAAAAAGATTTTTTTTTCAAACAATGAGGCAGCTCCATTGTTTGAAATAAAAATATCTGAATCAGAATTCGAGAGAGTTTAACAAAAAAAAAATAGAAAAAATTAATAAAACACATCAAAAAATTCCACAAGCCTTTGCATAATTCTAAAGTTATAAGATATAGGGGGTGAGCTGGAGTGATAGCACAGCAGATAGGGTGTTTGCCTTGCATGCGGCCAACCCGGCAGACCTGGGTTTGATTCCTCTGCTCCTCTCGGAGAGCCCAGCAAACTACCAAGAGTATCTCGCCCGCACAGCAAAGCCTGACAAGCTACCTGATAAGCCAAACAAGGTAACAAGAAGTCTCACAATGGAGACATTATTGGGCCCGTTCAAGCAAATCGATGAACAATGGGGAGGACAGTGCTACAATGCTATGATACAGGTGATTCTAAGAAACAGACACTCCTCAGATGAAGAGTAATGCAAAGTGTGAAAGAGTTTGTAAAACTATATTCATAATCAACTAGGAATGATAACATTTTTAGAGATAAAGTAGAGATCAAAAGTTTCCTGAGATGTTTGAAAACCAATAGATGACAAATCCATTCCTAATAGCAAATGTGTTTTGATATTAAGATGATTTATTGAAACATACAGAATCTGCTTCAGTAGCAGCATTTTAAGTACACATTTATCATAATAAACTTTAAACTGAGAGATAAAAATTCAAATATCCCTCTACTATTCTTTTAACTCTGTAATAAAGTCTTAAGAGATTATGAGAAAACATCCAGTTTAATGTTCCCAATATAGCAAAGTTAATGTTTACCCAAACTGCTAGACTTGTAATTTTTATAACACTTTTACCATGGAAAATCTAAAAAATAAGTGGCAATAAATATTATTTTCTTTAGACTCTCTTTTCTAATATTATCAATGGTGTTTTGTATTGACTGACATAATTTAGGTGAAACATGATAGGACCAAACATGATAGCCTCTCAGTATCCATATTGCAAACAAATAATGTCCAAAAGTAAAGAGTATGGGGGAAATATTCTGCTAGTAATGACCCTGTAGATATTGAGGGGTCTGCACATCCCTAAATACTTTTTATAGGCATAGGTGTCAGGGTTTATTTCTGGTACTCATAATTTAAAACATTTGTTTAAATATTAATTATTTTAGAATCTCTTCTCTTAATAATTCAAAATAATCTTCATGTTTTTAATGACTTTAAATGTTTTATGTTGTATGATTAAATATAAATTAGCAAGTAAATGTTATTATTGGCATATTGTTTGGAACTTGAAATGAATTTAACTAGTTGGTTTTATTCAGTGGTCTATTCTGGGATTTGATAGTTATTGAATTAAAGAGCTTATTTCCAAGGGAAGGCACTCTTTAAGTAAGTTTGCATCTATTCAATTTGACACTAAACAGGGAGTTTTAATTCAGATCAGGACCATTACTTGTGTTTAGATAATTGAGTGGGGGAAAGACGAAATTCTGTTAGACTCTGCTTCCACAAAATGAAATCTTCTAATAAAGTAATTAGGCTAATGTTAGGTGTGAATAATAGATCTACTATATTTGGGGGTATTTTCATATGTGGGGGATGACTTGAGAAACATTTTTCAGCGTTCGAGAGATACTCCTAACTCTGTACTCAGGGGTCATTCTTGGGGTATCCAGGAGTCTGTATTTGGTGCTGGGGCCCTAATCTCTGTACTCCCTCTCTTTGACCCCTAGTCACAAGGTAGTATTGCATAATCTCTTATAGTATTCACATTATCCTAGTTTGGTGTTGGAAACTGTAACATGTGGCTCAGAGACATAAGAATCTAAAAAGTATGAGACTGACACCCTACCTTTCTATTCATTGCAGCACTGTTCACATTAGCCAGAATCTGGAAACTATCTGAGTGCCCAAGAACAGACGACTGGTTAAAGAAATTTTATACATCTACACAATGGAATACTATGCAGCTCTGAGGAAACATTAAGTCATGAAATTTGCTTATAAGTGGATGGTCATGAAGAGAATCATGCTAAGTGAAATGAGTCAAAAATAGAGGGACAGACATAGAACGACTACACTTATTTGTGGAATATAAAATAACATCATATGAGACTGACACCCAAGGACAGGAGAAACAAGGGTCAGGAATATTGCTCCATAGTTGGAAGCCTGTCTCATGAACTGGGGGAGAAAGCAGCTAGAACAGAGAAGGAATCACTAAGTCAATGATAGTTGGAGGGATCATTTGGGATGGGAAATGTGTGCTAAAAGTAGATAAAGGACCAAACATGATAGACTCTCAGTATCCATATTGCAAACAATAATGTCCAAAAGTAGAGAGTATGGAGGGAATTGTCTGTCATTGAGGTAGGGGGAGGGTTAGGGTGGGGGGGATATGGGAGATATTAGTGGTAGAAAATTTGCACTGGTGGAGGGATGGGTATTCAATCATTGTATGACTGAAACTCAAACATGACAGCTTTGTAACTATTTTATGGTGAGTCAATTAAAAAAAAGAAAAAATACAAAAAGTATTGAGGTCTTATTTAGAATGTCTCTTCAATATGATTAATTCAATCATGCTTACAATGCTTTGGAATACTTTGTAAATTCCATTTTAAGGACTGTTTTTAGTCACTGAATATGACTCAAACACACACAAAGTTACTATTGTTTTCCAAGACAGAGAGAACAGGCCAGCAAATCATTAGTAAACTAAAATCAAAAGAAGAATTTAAAATTTACGGTCATACCAAGTAATATTAGTCAGAAATGAACCTTCAGGTGATGAACAATAAAATGAGATAGCTGGTTTTAATAATGTTAAATATAACTTTCAACCCTAAAATCTGCTTTTGTTTTCTGTCATTTCTTGTTTTCTCATTCATTGAATACAAAGCTATTCTATATTGGGCTTATTACTCCTTTCCATTTTTACCAGTCCAGAGTGATTTTTTTTCTCCCAAGCAGAAGGGCATTAGCCTGTTAGTATGAGCACATGCAGATGTGTACGTGTTCAGGTGGTGACCTAATATTTTATGATTATGTGCAGATGGAGACACTTCAGCTCAAGTTGGAAAATAAATGAGTTTAGAGAAAGATAGCACAGAGAAACAATTGGGGTATTTAGTATAAATTGCTGGCATCTGATTCAATTAAATAAACACAATTTTATCCTATTTTTAGCAGAAATAACATCCACATTTCCCTTCAGTGTGATCAATTCTCTTTCTAATTTCTTCAATTTTAGAGATCCACTTCTATTGTCTCTTCAGACATTTGTTTTTATGTGAAAGTTTTTCAAACTACAATGATTTCTATGCCTTTTTAATTAAAAAAAGTAGCAAGATGTTACAATACAATATTGTGTTTTCTAACAAAGTGGTAGAACTATACCAGTATTTTCCAGGTAAACGCATCTGTCTTTAGTGTAATAATACATTATCTACAGCATTTCTTAACGTATCATTAGTGAATATCAAGAGAGAATTTTATAGTCATGTCTTCTTTACCTAGTTCCCCTGTGTTCAAAGAAAATTTGCAAGTATACAAAATTCTACTGAATAAAAACTACCAAAACAGATAATATTATCACCATGAGCATAGCAAAGCATTCAAGACAGAGAATAACAAGGCTAAAACTTTTTCAGGTTGTTCCTTTGTCTCTCTCAAGTAACAGCATTGCCAATGCTAAACACACAGTACTAAAGGTTGTTACTGCTTGGTCCCACTACATTAAGCATTTATAAATTCATTACTTAGTACTTCAAACATTCATTTATATTTTTTTATGTAGAATTATAATGCATTTTGCTTTTATTCATTTAAAAAAAGTTCCAGTGCATTAGGTCTTCAAAGAGATTTCCAAAGTGTTCAATTACTTCTTCTAACTGTGGTCTTTTCTATTTCTTGGAAAAGGGCCAGTTTCCCAGTCTTAGCACTTTTACTCTTACTCTCTTCATCCACTTGTTTCAGAGGTTCTGAAAAGAGGTTTTCTTTCATGACAGCCTCAACAGTGAGGGTTCCTTTCTTGCTTTAAAAAAATTCTAGCTCAAAAAAAAATTAAACTGGCATCTTTATAATGCCATAGCTTTTGCTCAGTGAGGACTCAAACCCACTAGACAATGAATGCTTGTCTAAAGCAACTATTCACAGAAGGTACTGCCTTCTGGGGATTGGGGAAAGTTTTTACCTACTGACAAAAGGGAGGGGTAAAAACAGAATAGAACTGAGCCCAACGCAATGTGCCTCACATTCCCAGTGCTCAGATCAGGAGATCAGTTACAGCCCCTTTCCTACTAGCCATGTAACAGGAACACTGAAGAAAATCAAACAAGATCAAGCAACAGTTCAGATATCTTGTGAATTCCTTTTAAATGTCTTTCATTTACAAATTTTACGAATGTTTGTACAAGTTGGAAGCTCATCCACATGTGTGAATTAGAACTCGATGATGGAACTCTAGTGAGAATCTGAGAGACAAAAAGAATGCATCTTGTGAAAATTGTCTAGCATACATAAATAGCTTTAGCAGTAATTTCAAATTTTATTTTCATGTTACATCAGTGAGGTCTCAAGACTTCTAAGAGCTTCTGAGAGTAGAAAGAACCTTGTGAGTGTTGTCTGTGTCAAACACACATGCAATTTGTTGATTTCTCTCTTCTATCAAATACATGAAACTATAAAGAAACAAAAAAAAGTTACCTTTATCATTTGAGAAAAGAGATATAGCTAATGTTCAGAAGATACTGTATTTTCATTTAATTCATTTATTGATTCTATTGGTGAAAAAAAATAATGGAAAGGATATCAAACAAGTAGACAGGGATCCAGTGATTAAGGTGCTTTTGCTTTTAGGGTTATCAGTTGTGATGAGAAATACTTTGCACTTCTTTGTTATTCAGATGTCAGATCATAAAATTGGCAGAAGACAAGAGTGAAAATAATTTTTTACACAAGAGAAAAAATAATTTTAAAGAATTGGAACCCCATTCAAGATAAGCAATGCTCTCTCTCTATATATATATATATGTACATATATATTTATATATTTGTATTTATTTATATATAAATTCACAGAAGACAAAAGAGCAACTATTTGATAAACAATTCTCTGCCCTACTACGCTGGTAGTCTTTCTGATATAAAAAGTTATCTCTGTTGAAACAGCTCTCTTTCCTAACACAGGCTCCCTCTCTAAATCCTTTTAAACAATTAGAGGAAAGCAGAAAGTGCCTCTTTGTAAATATGTAAGGCTTTGATTTGCTTCAGTAAAAAATAATCTAAGTAGTAAAATGTCACACCATGATCATGTATTTCCCTAAATTACATGTCTCCTCACCCTCCCATCTTAAAAACTTCCACTTAGTGCCACACAGGAGTGATTTCAGTAGCAGCTATAAGGACTCAAAGATGGACTCACAAAGGGAGGGGGAATCTAGGAAATGCAAGGTCAAAGGTTTCATTAGATGAGACTAGTGTTGGAGTGGAGTGGAGTTAATGAAGAGCAAGCAAACCTAAGCTGCCTCCTGGTGTTATCTTGTCCAAACTCCACTGTTAGTAAGTAGCATAATCAAGACTAAGAAATATGAAGATATTGTCTACAAGAGCATAAACATACCAAATTTCTTAAATGTGTCCTGAACAAATTCCTAGTGAATAATGAAGGAAGTCATTATTCTCTACAGCCATGAACCAAAAGAAATTACTAGTAAACTTTATTCCTACAAATGGAAAAAATACTTATGATTACCTCATAGATGGTCCCTGAAATACATATGCGAAAGGTGGGGAAGAAAAAAATCTTAGCTAGTTTTTCTACAGTAACTTGCATTCTATTATTTCTAATTGCACATTGTAGTTTGGGGAGATTTATTTTTTGATATATACTTTTTTTTCAAGAATCTAATGTCTAATATCTTATTTACAACTTTCTTTTACGTAACAGATTTTAGACACACATTTTTCCTTAGTTACCTATATTGTTTTTTTTTTTGACGCTGTTTCGTTTTGTGTCATACAGTTTTTCTCTAATAGATGCTGCCTTTGTTCTCCATGCCTTATATTAATAATCTGTAGCAAACTTTAAACAAATAATTCCCCAAGTTTAGCAAAAGGCTTCAATTCAGTTTTAGGGTATGGATAAGTACAATTTAGAAATTTCAATAACAAATTAATGAAGTAAACAGGGCACAAAATATAATTTGAATGAATGGCTGAAGAGACAGCACAGCAAATAAGGCATTTGTGTTGCATGTGGTCAACCTGGGTTTGGTCCCCAGCATCACACTGGTTTCCAGAGTAATGCTGGAGTGACCCCTCAGCACAGAGCCAAGAGTTGGCTCAGGTATATGGAACAAAAAAATAAATGGAAAAAATAAATAAATTTTTGCAATGTAAGACTAATTAGTGTTGCCCCAAAGGGAAAGGCAAAGTGGAATAGAATTATCAAGATAATGGAGACACGTGTATAATAAAAGATAAAATTGGACATTTTAATAAACCTCATGAGAACTTATAATTACTGATTTTCAATGATGCACACAAGAATCATACAGTGTTTAAATGTAATAAAAGTAAAGTAAAGTAAAGGCCCTCCTGTTGATCATCGATTTGCTTGAGCGGGCCCAGTAACGTCTCCATCGGAGACTTTGTTGTTACTGTGTCTGGCATATCGAATACTCTCGGTAGCTTGCCGGGCTCTCCAAGAGTGGCGGAGGAATCGAACTCGGGTTGGCCATGTTGGCTGCGTGCAAGGCGGGTAGGGCGTCTGCCTTGCACGCAGCCAACATGGCTGACCCGAGTTCGATTCCTCCGCCCCTCTCGAAGAGCCAGGCAAGCTACCGAGAGTATTCGATATGCCAGACACAGTAACAACAAAGTCTCCAATGGAGACGTTACTGGGCCCGCTCGAGCAAACTGATGATCAACGGAAGGGCCTTTACCAGGGCTGGAGCGATAGCACAGCGGTAGTAATAAAAATAAGTTAATAAAATTAAGTAATACATTTCTGTTACAGATAGTATTGGAATTTTTACAAGTGATGATATATGTGCTTTACAAGTTCAGATATTTTAATCTCTTTCTTTATCATTCAGAGAATATTGAACATTTGGTTTATTGGCTGTTCTTTTTCTTTCAGGACGATTTGGCTTAATGCTCCTTGGTAAAAAAATGTTAGATATAATTTATTTTAAATGAACACAAATTAAATTTACTTATCACTTTTAGCTTCTTAGATATTTGATAAAATAAAGTCAGGACAAAGATGCAGCTATTTTCCTCAATGTGCTTCCTCTTTTATCATTACTGCTATATGTAACAAATAAGCATATAAGGCATAAATGCATAACTATTTATTGGGTGATTAAAATTTTTGACTTTAACCTAAGTGCAAATGCTTGTTTGAAAGTAAACTTTCCTCTCTCCTAGTAATTCTCTGAGAATCCAATCAATGGTAGTCATGAAAGTCTTATAATCCACTAAACTTTCTATTGGTCAAGAGCAATTTACTCTGACACATACAATTGAATCAGCTATGCATTTTATTGCTTCTTTTATATGCATTTTAATGCTTTTGACTGATGAAAAACAAACTTCTAGGTCTTATATACACGATTGACTCTAATACAAACACTAACTACATTTACCTATTCTTACCATCATTTAGTGGGATGCAAAGATATTCAAGTTTTTAAGATGTTTAAGATAAATATTAATCATTTTAATATTAGGTAAGTCAGATTCTAAAGGAAAAAATTAAATGGAACACAATTTCATTTAGAAAATGGCAATGTGTAACAAAAGTGTATTAGGTGTGATATTTTAATAGCTCAGTATACTAAAATAAATTATTTTAAAACATAGGACTTAAACTAATATTATGTTGAAATCCAAGATTTTAACATACTATTTCAAATGTTTAGATATCTTCATATTGAATGAACAAGTGACAACTTACAATGGAATATAATAGCTCTACATAAATTTGTATCATATAGCTACCTGTTTTTCTAAAAAGATAAAAATAGAAAAAACTCTATAATCTCTGCAAATGTCAACAGACCGCACCATAAGGAAAAAATATTACAAACACAGAAATTTTATGTGCTTTAGTTTTTGTCCAAGAAAGATTAAAATATAATACTAAGCTACTAATAAAAAAAAGTATAGAAAAGTAATAGTAAAAAGACTATTAACTGCAAGTTTAAATTACTATCATTAGCAATTGGGGCAAAGAAAAATTTCAGTATATGATTTCATCTATTTATAAACTATTAGCATAATCATACTCATATCAAAATGCTAAGATATGACTAAAGCCACATTGACTGATGGATTTGTAGCATGTTCAAATGTCTTCATTATCAAATAACAAAAATTAGTTATAAATTGAGTATATTTTCAGTAAATAGCTTCTTTTATTCTATTTGATAGTTTGTTTATGGTGCCAGGCATTAAGCACAGTACATCACATATGCAACACAAGTGCCCTCTGAGTCTACAATTTATAAATAATCAGAAAAATTTAAATATTAAATACAAAAGAATGTAATAGATTTGGAAGTACCACATAATAATTTAATAAATAAAGGGTATAATATTTGACACAAAAATATAAAAGAATTTAAGCAACTCTTAGAAGCCTAGTGAAGAAAACAAAACAAAATAAATGGAAGTAGCAAGTTCAAAGAAAGAACTTAGAATCAAAGGAACATTCAAAAGATTCACGGACCTATCAAATAAGATTCTTTTGGCCAAAAGAGAATGACCAAAAGTAGAGAGAGAGTATGGGGATTATTGTCTGCCATGGAGGTAGGGGGAGGGTGGGAAAGAGGGGTATACTAGGAATATTGGTGGTGGGGAATGTACACTGGTGGAAGGATGCGTGTTTGATCATTGCGTGATTGTAACCCAAATGTGAAAGCTTGTAACTATCTCCCAGTGATTCAATAAAATTAAAAAATAATAATAATAATAATAAAAGAATACTCTATCCAGCTAGTTTATCATTCAGATTTGAAGAGAGTTTCATGAGTAGCAACAGGGTAGAGTGTTGAAAACAGTTTTGCAAGAAGTGCAAAGGAGGTTCTTTAACAGAGGAGTGAAACCTCTCAAAATTTTGCCACTAAGCACAGAATTCACTCATGGTACTTATGGTTTCACTCTACTAGGTAATGAATGAAAGATCTGTTTATTCCAAGCTTGCTAAGGGCTTTATACTTCTTAAATGATGAATCATTTATTTTGAGTGCTCCATGTCTATTCAGGTGATTCTTTTACATCTGTAGAGACGTTCTCTTATACATATTTATTTGATACTTAAGCATTATTTATAATATTTTATAACATAAAGCCAGCATTACCCTTAAGTAGAAAATGCACTTTTGTATTTTTATAAGCCTATTCATATTTTCTTTGACTCTTTCAAAAATTTTCCTGTCCTCACTCTTACAAGATTGTTTATTTATAGTATTTATCCATTTTATGTAAATTTTAAATGTGTTGGCATAGAATATTTTCATTTCATTTTTTCATTTCATCATCCTGTTATTCGTTGATTGCCTCGAGCAGGCCCCAGTAACGTCTCTTTCATCCTAGCCCTGAGATTATATTCAAGGCTCTTTAGGAGAATGAGACCCATCATTGTTACTGGTATTTGGCATATTTGGTACGCCACGGGGAGTTTGCCAGACTCTGCCCTGTGGGCAGGCTACATTCGATAGCCTGCAAGTTTGTCCAAAGTAAGAATGAGATAATAAGATGTCATAAAAAGATGTCCTGATATGATGTCACACAGCCACATTCACAGTTCCGGGAACTAGATTTTATAGTCTCTGAGTCTTATAGTCTGGATTTTATAGTCTCTGAGGCCAGGTGGTGGGTGTGACCCCCGCCTACTGGAATCTGGAGGATCTGGGTGGAGGATGCTCGACTCCAATCCGAGTAGGCTTAGAGGTTTCGGCCCCGGAACCCGCGTGGATTTGTCCCTCTGCCAGTACCTTCATGTGTGCGGAGAGTGGTCTCAGCATGGTGGTGGCTGGTCCTGGAGGTCTTCGGCTGCCGGAGCCCTAGTCGGGGCGGGGAGGAAAGCTCAACCCGCTCCCCTCCAAGGGGCCCCGGCGAGGAACAGCAAGGCGTGGGGGCAGAAGACTGCACTGTTCTCGTCCGGGATCTGGATTTTATAGTCTCTGAGTCTTGGCCGTTGATGGGATTACACTGCGCCAGGGGGCCAGGTGGTGGGTGTGACCCCCGCCTACTGGAATTTGGAGGATCTGGGTGGAGGATGCTCGACTCCAATCCGAGTAGGCTTAGAGGTCTCGGCCCCGGAACCCGCGTGGATTTGTTCCTCTGCCAGTACCTTCATGTGTGCGGAGAGTGGTCTCAGCATGGTGGTGGCTGGTCCTGGAGGTCTTCGGCTGCCGGAGCCCTAGTCGGGGCGGGGAGGAAAGCTCAACCCGCTCCCCTCCAAGGGGCCCCGGCGAGGAACAGCCAGGCGTGGGGGCAGAAGACTGCACTGTTCTCGTCCGGGATCTGGATTTTATAGTCTCTGAGTCTTGGCCATTGATGGGATTACACTGCGCCAGGGGGCCAGGTGGTGGGTGTGACCCCCGCCTACTGGAATTTGGAGGGTCTGGGTGGAGGATGCTCGACTCCAATCCGAGTAGGCTTGGAGGTCTCGGCCCCAGAACCCGCATGGATTTGTCCCTCTGCCAGTACCTTCATGTGTGCGGAATATTCATTTTATTAATTTTTAATTTATGCACCTGAAAAATAAGGTCAGGTTTTGAAAAAATATTTGCAATGTGTTGAACTTCAGACACTCAGCTTTATTCATCTTTATGAATATCATCACCTCCATGATAAAAAAGATCTCTCATATAAAAGATATAAAGATACAGAAAGAGGACAAGAAATGGCCAAAAGCAGCAGCACTAAAGATTTTTGTCTACAGAATTGAGCATACCTGTAGAGGTGAGGGTGTGTCGAAATGAGGGATCATAGGGACTTTGGTGGAGAGAAGCAGACCCTTTGGTGATGGGTGCTGGAACGACATATGTATAAAGAGAATAATTTAGAAATATTGTAAATTAATAAAATGAGAATGTCTAAAAACGGCAAATGAAATAAAACTATTTTTGAGAATTTAAGTATAAAATATTCTTATAATAAAACTAGTTTATCAAAAAATAAAATGTATTAAGCAATAAAAATAGGGATGATGAAAACAAAAATAATGGCAACTATTAGTTTTCAGTTCTATGTGTCGGGAACTTTTATAAATATATTATTTCTCTTATTTAGCTGAATCTTTACTTCTAAGCCTGAAGTAGCATTCTTCTCTTACTTCTCTAAGGCTAGTGAAACACTGAAAAAAAGTAACTGGACAGCCCTAAGATCAAAGAATTGATATATAAATAGACTTCTCAGTAATGCTAAGTACTTCACCTTAAGATATTTTTTTTTCAAAAATGTTAAAATACAGGGCTGGAGTTATAGCACAGCGGGGAGGGCATTTGCCTTGCATGGGGCTGACCCAGGTTCAATTGCCAGCATCCCATACAGTCCCCTGAGCACTGCCAGGAGTAATTCCTGAGTGCAGAGCCAGGAGTAACCCCTGTGCATTGCCAGGTGTGACCCAAAAAGCAAAAAAAAAAAAAAGTTAAAATACTATTTCTGGGTTGTGTTATAATCTTTTATTTAAGCTGATGATCATTGTATAAGTCCTTGTGTGCTACATTTTATGAGGTCAGAGCAATGGCTCAAAAGGTAGGAACACATGCCTTGCAGGCAGGAGGTCCTGAGTTCCACTTCCTGCACTTCATGCTATCTGGCTGCCTCAGATACCACCAGGAATAGCAACTGGACCACCATCCTCAGGCACTGAGCAGTTTGCACCAACACTTGCAGGTCGTGTCCCTATGGCTCAGCACTGATTTGAAGTCTAAAATGTATATATGCACAAAAAATTATTTTATTAGCTCAGCAGATAGGGCATTTCCCTTGCATGCGGCCAACCTCGGTTCTATTCCTCCATCCCTTTCGGAGAGCCCGGCAAGCTACTGAGAATATCCCGCCTGCATAGCAGAGCCTGGCAAGCTCCCTGTGGTGTATTCAATGTGCCAAAAACAGTAGCAACAAGTCTCACAATAGAAACGTTACTAGTGCCCGCTCGAGTAAATCAATGAACAACGGGACAACAGTGCTACAGTGCTACAGATGATAATATTTATAATGCAAAGGGGTTGTTTTCATTTCAAGTGCAAAGACCTAGCAGAGTATGTGGGATGGACCTAAGCATAGTATGTGGATCATAAGAGCTAACTCAAATTGTTGTTTGAGTGAATCCATATATATATATATATATATATATATATATATATATATGTGTGTGTGTGTGTGTGTATGTATGTATGTATATGGAGAGAGAGAGAAAGAGAGAGAGAGAGAGAGAGAGAGAGAGAGAGAGAGAGAGACTACTGAATTTTATTTATTTCCTGATGAAATTAGGCCAAGTGGGACAGAATTTCACTGTTCACTGCTAGGACTGAGGATGTGGTGTTTCTCAGGTTCTTAAGGGACCACAGACCACCATCATCAGAGCCATTCTGTTCATGCTCAAAAAACAAATATGTGGTCAGGGGAATGGACCTGGATGAGGCACATGCTAGATATGTGCCATGACCCCTGTGCTATCTCCTTGGCTGTTGCATTTGATCTTCAATTATAGTACCTAATGAACAGTAGAGAGTTGCTATACTATGTTCTATGAAAATCAAGTCCACATTTATTTTTTGCATACTTATTATTTATCATGTTTTCTAGAATCATGCCTTTCAAAGGTGGAAAATCAGTTGTGTGATAAATGTTCAAGATAACAGATTTCCTCTTCTCTGCACCTGACTATGGGAAGCAGAATGGTAGGAGTTAGAATGATCTGGAAGGTGACAGACAACTTTAGGTGTCATGTGAAAATTAGTCTAGATTGGTTTAACTTCTGCTCACATGTGGAGATTGATAATGCTAGTCATAAAAATTCAAAATATTACTGTTATCAGAGGAGGGACTCCCAATCAGTGCTCAAAGGAGCTGGGGCCTCTGCTGGCAGTATTTGGCCAACCAGGCCTAATGGTTCAACACTGAGGCCATAATGAGACACTGTTCAGGCCCAGTGATACTGAAGGGCCACAAGAGCCACATCTCCTGGGATGGGAGTAGGACCTGTCATAGACCAAACTTGGGTTTTATGTATGGAAACATGAGCCAGACCTTTGAACCATCTCACAGGCTGGTTATGAAGATATCACTGCTAGGACTGAGGATGTGGTGTTTCTCAGGTTCTCAGGTGCTGGGCAGCAGTTACTGCCTGTCCCTCTTCCTTTGCCAATGGCGATCATATTCTTGCTCCCAGTTGGTAAAGGTAAAAGGTAAAGGTAAAGGCCCTCCCGTTGATCGTCGATTTGCTCGAGCGGGCCCAGTAACGTCTCCATTGGAGACTTTGTTGTTACTGTGTCTGGCATATCCAATACTCTCGGTAGCTTGCCAGGCTCTCTGAGAGGGGCGGAGGAATCGAACTCGGGTCTGCCATGTTGGCCGCTTGTAAGGCGAACGCCCTACCCGCTGTGCTGTATTTTCCAATTTTCAGAGTTTGTCTGAGACCTATCTTCTCTTTAAAGTTTTTAAATATTCTATTTTAAATCTGTAACTGGCTGCACAGCGAGTAGGGCATTTGCCTTGCATGAAGCCAATCTGGGTTTGATTCCTTCATCCCTCTCAGAGAGGCCGGCAAGCAACCAAGAGTATCCCTCCATCTCGGCAGAGCCTGGCAAGCTCCACATGGTGTATCCGATATGCTAAAAACAGTAACAACAAGTCTCACAATGGATACGTTACTGGTTCCCTCTCAAGCAAATTGATGAATAACAGGAAGATAGTGCTACAGTGCTATAGTTATTATAATACCATCACTATGTAGAGAACCCCGCCCAAAGTAAGTGCTAAGTAAAGAAGAATTGACTACTAACTGAATGAATTGATGAGCTTGTTCAGTCATCCACCCAAACTAAGACAAAATGGCTAAAAAATGCCTTAGCAGCAATAATAACTAAAAATAGCAAACCTGAAATAGTTATAAAACAAAATATATTCCCTGTATAGGCAGAGAAAGGCATAAAAGGAGGGACTGGGGTATGAGGAGAAGGATCTGCAATAAGCTTCATTCCTGATGCTGAAGATGGAAAAAGGAAACCAGGAACAAAGGTTTTTATTTGGCCCCTGGGAGATAGAAAGGGCAAGAATAAAATTCTCGGGGGTGGAGCAATAGTACAGCGGGTAAGGCATCTGCCTTGCACGAGGCTGACCCGGGTTTGATTCCCAGCATCCCATATGGTCCCCCGAGAACAGCCAGGAGTAATCCTGAGTGCAGAGCCAGGAATAACCCCCTGAGCATTGCAGGGTATGACCCAAAAAGAAAAAAAAAAGAATAAAATTCTCTATAGCACAGCGGGTAGGGCATTACCTTGCACACAGTCAACCTTGCCGAGCCAGGTTCAATTCCCCCGTCCCTCTCGAAGCAGCTGGCAAGCTACTGAGAGTATCTCGCCAGCACGGCAAAGCCTGGCAAGCCACCCGTGATGTATTTGATATGTCAAACACAGTAACAACAAGTTTCACAATGGAGATGTTACTGGGCCTGCTTGAGCAAATCTATGAACAGTGGGAGGACAGTGCTACAGTGCTACCAACTAGCTTTGATTCTTTTATATTTCCTTATACAGCACCCACAGTGTTTCCTAATCACAGTCGTTGTTCTACTTTATACTGGTTTGGCAGATTTAAGAAAATGGGGTATAGGAAGTTTTCCTGTTCAACTCCTAAGTGAGAAATGCATATGTTTCATTAAGTTAAATTGAAAAATCCATATGAAGTAAGTATAATTAGTTATCTCGGGGAAACTAAAATTTGGGAGTATAAAACTACAGAGGGAGATTTGGAAAATACCCATAACTCTCAACTGCTAGTAGTAGTCTTGAGAAGGAAGTCAAGAAACAAGATGTGATTGCAATTAAGCAAATGAAAGCTGCACAATTACAGTTACGGTAGAAAAAGTTGTAATTAAATGTGCACCTAGAAAGAGATAAGATAAAATGTTATTAACCTCCTCACTTACATGATCCTTCTGAAGTCTTGAGGGAGGTCTTAGAGGGTCATACCCTAACAAAATTTGCATAAATGAGATTCCCACTAAAAGCACTTACATACATTTTTTTTAAGAATATTTTTTCCCTGTTGGGTAAAAGAATATTAGCACGGTAGCACTGTCCTCCCATTGTTCTCAATTTGCTTGAGTAGGCAACAGTAATGTCTCCATTGTGAGACTTGTTACTGTTTTTGGCATATCAAACATGCCACAGGTAGCTTGTCAGGCTCTACCATGAGGGCGGGATACTCTCGGTAGCTGGCCGGGCTCTTGGAGAGGAATGGAGGAATCAAACCCAGGTTGGCCATATGCAGGACAAATGCCCTACTCATTGTGCTATTGCTCCATGACAGGAAAGAATATTTATTAAAGGAATAACCTCTTAGGAAGAATATGTTACATTTTTAAATTTTCCATTCTTATATAGTATTTCTCACTGAAAAATAATATTTTGGATGATTAGGATAGATATTAAACTAATAAGAACAGATACTACACTTGATCTTAGCCAAAAGGCTGAGAAGCAACAGATATATTTTTATAAATAGAAATATTTATTGGCCACTGTCACCATGCCTGGATTCGGAGGATTGCAGCAGTGAAAAATAGATCTCTTCTCTAGTATGAACTTATACACTAATTTATGGGGGGGGAATAAACATAAAAGGAACGATATGTAAAGGAGTCAGTCATTATGTTGAAAATTTTGAAGTCTGGTAAGATAGATAAGCTGCTCTCAGGTAATGCCTTTTTAGTAAAAAACTTATGAATGAAGAAGTCATCATGCATATATCACTAAATGTGGCATTTAAGGCAGAAGGAAAAACAGGTACAAAACATTCACAGAGCTAAACTAAATAGAATTATAAATTTATGGTTTTCAAACTGTAATTTTTGTCCAATATATATATTTTTAATTAAATATGTTGGGTTATTTAAGTCTCCTGTTTCTTCTTTTTGGCAAGGGGCGGGGAGAGTAGAGGGTGATTGGATGTAGATGTGGCCATACCTGGTGCTTCTCAGGGGTTAACTCAGTATCTTTGCCAGGAGTGACCCCTGGTGGTACACAGATGACCATATGAGTGTCAGGAATTGGACTATAGTTGGCTACACACAAGTTATGCACCTAACCTGCTGTAGTATCTCTCCAGACAAGGCACAATACTTTTGTTTATTTGTGTTTGTTTCATATTTGGTTCTTTGGGTCACATCTCGTGATGCTCAAGTCTTACTCCTTACTCTGTGCTCAGGGGAATCAATAAAACAGAACTTGTTGTACATATTAAGAAAATATTTCCCATTAATAGACATAAAAGGTATTATACTAATTAATAAACTAGACAGAAAAATAACTGCCACATGATCCACTTTCATGTGACATATTGAGATATAAGCAGGTGAAAATATACAGCAATAATCTTTTTTTTTCTTTTTGGGTCACACACGGCATTGCACAGGGGTTACTCCTGGCTCATGCACTAAGGATTACTCCTGGCAGTGCTTGGGGGACCATATGGGATGCTGGGAATTGATCCCGTGTTGGCTGAGTGCAAGGCAAATACCCTACTCGCTGTGCAATCGCTCCAGCCCAATAATAAACTTTTAAGCTGAAAATATGTTTTCATAACTGATTATTATAACGTGTGTATGAGCATGTTACTGTTACTGTCGCTGTCCTCCCATTGTTCATCGATTTGCTCGAGCGTGCCAAATAACATTGTGAGACTTGTTGTTACTGTGTTTGGCATATAGAATATGTCAAGGGTAGCTTGCCAGGCTTTGCCATGGGTGAGATACTCTTGGTAGCTTGCAGGGCTCTCTGCGAGGGGCAGAGGAATCGAACCCGACTGGGTCGGGCTGACCACGTGCAAAGCAAATGCCCTACCTCTGTGCTATTGTTCCAGCCCGTATGAGCATGTATGTATATAAATGAGCTTTTTCCTAGGAGTCCTGACAGAATGTTTGAAAAACACTTTGGAGTCTTTGGATTTTTGAATGATATTCCACATATATTAAGACCCTAATGCAAATGGTTGACACATGCACACATATAGAAAATGAAATAATATGAGTGGTTCAAAGCTGTATATACTAATCCCCTTTCATATATTTAGAAAGATCATAATAATATATTTAGAATACTGAAAGTCTGGTCTCCCAGGCTATTATACATAGCACAGCGGTAGGGCGTTTGCCTTGCAAGCAGCCAACATGGCCGACCCAAGTTCGATTCCTCCGCCCCTCTCAGAGAGCCCGGCAAGCTACTGAGAGTATCTTGCCCACACGGCAGAGCCTGGAAAGCTACCCGTGATGTATTCAATATGCCAAACACAGTAACAACAAAGTCTCCAATGGAGACGTTACTGGGCCCGCACGAGCAAATTGATGAACAATGGGAGGACAGTGACAGTGACAGTGACTTAAGGAAAGGTATCTTAAGCTCAGTTCAATTAGCCATCCCTCTTCTACAGGAACTTAGTATGCATTAGGTTACCTCACACAATCTACAAAAGAGGTATATTTTGCAATGGGCAGATTGTGAAAGGAGATGTCTTTCCCAGGATGCAGTCACATATCAATGACCTAATCAGAGTGATGGGCATACTGCTGTGCAGGTAAATTTTAGGCTAGGTTTCAGTCCCTGATTGGCCGTAACTGAACATTCATTTCCCTACCTACAGGAACATCACAACAATATACAGGATCCTTACTGTCTCTGAATCTTCTCTGCCTCACGTCTCACCAAATTCTAGCTTTAATAGTGACTGTGTACATCTCAGCTGTTGAGACTTTTAGATACGATCAGTACCTGGTAGTGTCTGTTTTGAAGTAATAATCAAAATTTAAGCAAATAATCAAAGAACTAATGATCAAGGAATTAGGCAATTTTAATGTATTATTCAATTATGTCAGAAACAAAGACATTGTCTGCATGTGGAACCAGCAAAGCTAGCATAAACAGGTTAGAGTCAGACCAACCTCTGTCTGCCACTTCAAAAGTTCCCATATTGTATTCATGTTTCTTGAATTTTGTAATCACTTTCCTCAGTGCCCTTTTTCCTTAATTCCACGTTTGGCTGTTGCTAGCCACTGAATCTCTGCTGGTATTTCTTCCACTTACTTTCTCCCATTTGGCATAATCTTACTCAGCTGAAAGACGGGTCTGTCACATTCACTCTCCAAGTTTTGTCATTAAAACCTTTCATGTTACTCTTTTTATGCCATCCAATATAAACCAATTTCCTAGTTTATGTTTTCATTCATCAAATGAGGATAATATAGTTTATGGTGCTATATAATGAGATTCTAGCTCTGTATACATTACAAAAAGAAAACATAAATTACAGATCAGGAGTCTAGTACCTAACCCAAGTATTTAAATAAGACATGTTAAAGAAATCCTGTACTAATGAAGATAGTGAATAATACAAGAACAATTTATATGAGGTTAAATTCAATACCACTGTTTGAAAATAAAATATGTTCATAATTTTACCATTTCTCTTTTTATACTTGATTGATATTTTCAAGATATTTATTTGGAGAATACCTATATTTAAATCTGAATAGTTTAAAATGCAGACGGACACATTAAATAAGAGCTATCTCTACTCTGCCAATATATTTGTAAAATTATTATTTTTATCTAGAAACAAGACAATAGATAAAATCCATATAGAAAATAATTTGTCTTCACATTAATGTGAACCTATTTATACTCAGGAACTATAAACAAGATGATATTTTATTTTGAATTCTTTATACAAGGTTTGTACAATTTTCACATAATTTACAAACCATGTATTCCACACAGCACAATAAGAAAAAAATAAATGAGAATCTTTTCCTCTACTGCTGTTGTTTAGTTTTTTAAAAATGCATTTTAAATAGATCTCTGGCAGCTGGTGGAAAAAATCTTGGACATATTTTCTCCTAGCTACTATTCTGGAAGAGAACAATTTTCTAGAAATGCCAAACCTCTTCTGAATGCTTTAAATATCCTCTAGTTAGAACAGAACAGTTCTAGAGATAGAGTTATCTAATGTTTTCCTTTTGGTCTTCATAATTTTTCCCATATTAATTTTTTGGTTTAGGCACATTCTAACAAGAAAAGAGAATTTATAGTTTGTACTTAGCCTCCCAAACCAAGCATTCTATAAACAGAAGACTAAGATGTACTCAGTTTTCTAATACTACTCATGTTTTAGATTCCAAGATAGCAGTGAATTTTTCCTACCCAGATACAACAGAGAAGCAATTCTACAACCTTTTTTTCTGAATCGTTACTCTACTTCTGACATGATTCTGTAGCTAGGAAATGAAGTGGAAACCCATGCCTTCTGAAAAAAGTTGTATGATTATAAATACTAAATTTCTTTTCTCAGAGTGTATCCATGGCTATGTTACACACCTTACAACCCACGTCCTGTGGACAAGGCAGAATTACTGCTGCTATTCAAGTCAGCACCCATCCGTGTTGAAAGTTCAGTGCATGATGTATATTTAAAATGTCTATATTAGCTTGGCCCTAAATACCTATCCTGTCTGGAAGCTTCTAATCGTTCAAATCACAGCCTAACTTAAAATTTTATCTATATTGGTAGTCAGTTTTCATTGTTAATATAATGTAATCTATTGTAATCTATTATCATATCAATCTCACACACTATTGGAGCAATTCTTTACTTGGGGATCTGGAGTTGGGCTACATCCAATGGTGTAAGGGTCTTCTCCCAGCTCTGTGCTTAAGAATCCTCCTTGTAGTGCTCAGAGGACCATGCAGTACAGACGATGAAATCAACATTGACTGCATTCAAAGCAAGTGCCATAACCTCTATACTAGAATTTGTATTTCTGGGACCAGACTGATAGTAAGCAGGTAGAGCAAAGTGTCTTGCATATGTCCAATCTGGGTCTGATCCGTAGCAGCACATATGGTCTCTGGAGCCCCACCGGGAGTGATTACTAGTCCACAGATGGGAGTAAGACCTGAGAACTATCAAATGTGGCCCTACAGACATTTTTCTAAAAAAAAGAAAGAAAAAAGAGCCAAAAAATAAATAAAAAAGAAGAAAAATAACTGTACTATTGTCATTCTGCTTTCACAATTAGGTGTATATGGTAAATAAAAATGTTATAGCTCATGTACATTTCTTTGCAGGGATTTTAATGATGCTATTTAAAACATATGATAATAATTTATTATCTTTATAGTAGATATCAGTGATTCATTGCTTGCATAGGCTTATCCAGAAAAAGAAATGAAATTTGAGGGTCTGAACTTTAAATTTTATCTCCTGTCCTATCTTTTTTTCCTCCTATGTTTACTATTCTCCCTACTTTCACACTGTTTATTAAGTATCATTGATACTAAAAGTATTTCCTCCAATCTTGATTAATATGCTTTCCCTGATGTGCTATTTCTCGAGGGAAAGAAAAAGCCCTCTATTTCATCTTACTTGTATGAATATGTTCACATTCAGGCTTATTTGTGCCTTCAGTATTTCATTAATTTACTAATATAATAAACCCTGTCTTTCTGTAGTCAGAGTATAAAAGATGATTTAGTATCATTAAAATCCCCCAAGTAACAGAATTCTGAATACAAGCCTAGCTTTCTAACTAATCATGTAAACCAGATAGGTAATTTAGACTTTAAGATGCTCATTTATAAATAGATTTTATTGAATCAGTAGCCAGTTATATTAATTAGGTCATAGGTATCTTGTAGAATCTGATAACTATAAATTCAGTTTCATGGGCAAAGAGAATACTCAAATCTTCATATCCCTGAAGTTTTGCATTTTTTTCTGAGACTAATGAAAAACTAAAACTTGTATATGGATGCTTGGAGTTTCATAAGCTCATAGATATGGCCATAATATAGATTATCTCAATCTTTAGAGTTTATAGATTTTTACTATTCACAGATTTACTTACCGGGAAATCAATTAGAAATTCCAGGTCTTACTTCAGACCTATTGAAAACAAATTTGTATTTTAACTATAATTTCAGGAAATTCCCATGGTTATTAAATTCTGAGAAACATAACTATCACATTTGATTTTTTTAAAAATCATGTTAAAACAGGAAGGTAGATGATGGTGATAATTGTGATGGATTAGAAGTGCTTTTCTTTCTCTGGCTCCATTATTCTCTAAATTAGACTAAGTATAAGGAAAGGCTTTTTAATCTAGGACCCAGTTCCTGGGTGAACTGAAGTAGTTCCAGTAAAAGAAACTTAGTGTATTCATTTCTTTGCATTGTGTTACAATGATTGTGCTGATAAGATCATGATTAAGTACAGTGGCTTTTTACATAAGCTATCACTCATAATGGTCCCACTAACAAAATGGAAATGAAAAATCCAAAAAGTTAGCTTAGCTGTGTGAAAGCATGTCTAATGATCATCACTTATGCCAAACACTTAGCATGTATGCCTAATAATTATGCTGTATAATAATGATTATGCAATCCATGGAAAACAATGTTTCAGATGAACATTTCTGTAGTTTTTTTTTAAATGTATTGGTAATGTATATGTATTTTATAATGTTTTACTCTTAGAGCTTGGAAATTTGCTCAGAATTTTTCCAATTTAGCACAAAGATTAGTTAAAACACTTGATATAAAATATCTTAACATTCTAAATATATTTGAAATATAAATTTAATATTCTAAATATATTTAATATATAAATTTAAACACAAATTTACAACATTTGTAGATGGAAAGTTTTAACCCTATATTTTATCCTTTTAAAATCAAGGTTATGTTTTAATTTCTCCTGAATATATATCACATTAATTTACAGAGTTATGCTTTTACAAAATAACTTCTTAAGATGAAGAAACTAAATGCATTCCAGTAGTGGGAGGATATAGTTATTAAGAGGTAATAGGAAAACAAATAAAGCATAGAGAAAATAACTTTATTTCAGTGTTAAAGAAAATTTATATAAAAAGTATTGTATGAATCTTCGTGCAAAAATTCAATGCCATTAATTCAACCAAGAACAGAAATAAAGAAAAGTGTTCTTTCCTTTTAAAGTCATTCAATAATTCTTTAGAATTTATTATCTCTCTCCAGTCTCTCTCTCCCTCTCTCTTTCCTTTCTCTCTCTCTCTCTGGAAATGATATCTTACTGTCTTTTTATATTTCAGAAGATGACTGTATCTTTAATGATTTATCTTTAAATGAACATTAATAAAGATTTATATTTAAAACTCTATGGCCTTAAGGACACTAAGTGAATTGATAGCTACTCCTATCTCTCTGATTAGAACATTTAGAAAAAAATTTGCCCCAATCCTCCTAAGGGCTTAATTTTCTTAGATGTAAGTCACTGGTACATTTCAGTTCAATAAATTTATTTGTTTTTCTATTTTGTGAAAATAATGCTATTGCTACCAAAATTGTTCTTACAAGCCTGAAAGTTAAAAAAATTTATTTTAAAAATGGCCATTTTTATCATCAATAATAAAGAGTTTAGTAATTTTCTTTACAATTATTATATAAACTTTATAGATATAAGATTAAGGACAAGATTTGTACCCAGGAAAGTAAAGACTAAAGGCTAGATGATATTTCCTATCATGGAACAAAACTGTCCCTGTAAGTGGTAAATGACGATAATAACCTGTTTTGTTCTGCTGGTTCTCAAGTTGATTCATGTCAGTTTATTCAGTTAGCAATTTAGAGGATTTATCTTACATAGAAACTTTCACAAACTAGTATAATGGATATTTTTTGCTTTAATATATCATTTTAAGCAAACATGAGAATATACCCTGTTCTTTAATCTGCATAAATCATACTACATAGTCCATTTTGATATTTACTTATTATTTTTCTCAGCTTGTTGGTTCTGTAGATTTGATTGCATATTACATTCCATATTTTCAGCAATGTAGTACTATCTATGTGGTAATAAGGTTTTATAGTATCTAACCATAAAGTCATATAAAATTATCTTTTAATAACAGCTATACTGATGTCTTTCTCTACTAGTTCTAAGGGTTAAATATTTCTACCCCTTCCCAAGTAGATGCAGAGATTTCATTTGCTTCTGGATGCTCTATTTTCAAAGGGCTGATGTGCTAGATAAAGAAAGCAGTGTGAGGGCTGGAAGAATCCAAAAATTCAAGAACTAAGGTTGACATATGAAAAGAATGTTAGAAAATTATGACAAATAAAATTCAGATAAACTCTGCCCAACTATTTCTACATAAATATTAGTTACCTTTTATTTTCCTGTTATCTCATCCTTTGCTAAATGCATTAGCATTTCTCTTCTTTTTAAATTTTAAAATTGGCTTGCTTTCAAGTCTGTGTTCTCTCTTGAATATGCATCTCTGATATCTCTTCAAGCCTTTTTCCACTCTGGAGAAGCTTGCTCTTCCTGAACAAATATTCTTTTTTCCCCTCACATATTTCCAAGAAAATTTCTCTTAAAAAAAACATCTTGCTTCACAAAAAAAAATTGCTAATAGACACTTCCTGAATTTAGGATACTTTAAACTTTAAAAAGTTAACATTTATATGCATCTATATATTTTTATACATAATGGAAGTGTATAATTATGCATAGGTATACACATAAATAGATAGATGATTGATGCACTTATAAATAAATCTATAGATGTATATATTAAAATTTTGTGTTGTGTATACATATGTGCAAATACATGTATTTTAGAGTGTGTATACATGTGTTTGAGTGTGTATATGTGTATGTGTATTTTAGTGTATCAGAAAAAAACAGAAATAATAGCTCATTGCGTTTTGTTTGGATTGTAAAATAAGATTTCTAATGCATTCCTGTCTATAACAAGTTTGTGTCAATATATATTTTGTGTGCTTCAGGTAAATTCTGTCAAGAAGAAAGGAAATTGACTTTAGTATTTCAGAGAGTTGGCCAATTTCAAGGCTAGATAATTAATTATGATTTATATGTTTTCTAGATGTAGCTGCTTCAATTGAATGAGGTGTCATTTTCCTTTGCAAGCATTTTGCATGATCTATAGATTGCTATTTTCCATTTTAGAGGTGGATCTGTCTCACTAACCAGGAAAATTTCCTATTCAATAGAATTTCACTAACAGTTTAGCAACTCTAATCAGTGATCAAAGTGTTCTACATTTAGAGTTGAGGTCACCAAATTTAAAAAGTATTACAATTACTTTTGCTTCCTTGAAATTCAAATAAATATATTCAAATTCTTAGAAAAGAGCTCAGCAAAGGCTAGAAAATTATTCATAATAAGTGGATTTCCAATATTTCTTCATACTTTTATCATCAGAGTACTTTTCTTTTAAACTTCTTTTTTTTTTACCTGCTTAAGGTATAATTAATTATAGAGAAATTTAATTCACATTTTAGAGAACTGAAACCCACATGTAATTGTTCTTAATAACTTGGATTCTTTTCCTGGGTAGCAGCCTAGAAAATTCTTCCCAGGAATTACAAAATTGTCACAGCACATTGAACAGGATGCAAATTCAGCCTGAAGTTTTATTACAATTGCTGTAATAATATAAACTGTTCATCCACTCCTCAGGTTGCCATTAGGGATAAAAGCATATTATCCCAGTGGGATGCTGTTAACTCTGGCTACAAAGAAGGCTCAACTTCAATCAGGAACCTAAAACCTGAGACCACACAGTCATGAAGATAATAATAATAAAAAAAAAGGGAGTCCCAATTTTTAGAACCTAGGAAAATAATTCCTACCTGAGAGAAATGGGTAAATTCTACCACCAACTTTATGTTACCGTTACCAGTTATAGCAAATTACTCCTCTGACATTCATTTTTAACATTAAATATAAAGACTATTGGCACAGCATTTTTTAAACAAAATATAAAGGAAATTACATGCATATATTAAAAAAAGAGGAATTGAGATTCCTGCCTGAAGCCCAGTGGGGAAAGCGCCCATCCATCTCTGAGGGACCGACCACCAGTCCGTCGACTCCTCCCCTCCAGGTGGGTCGGGGGCGTCCAGCTGGGAAGTGCTCCTGCCCCCCAGCCGCGCCTCAGATTCCCGCCTGAAGCCCAGTGGGGAAAGCACCCATCCGTCTCTGGGGGGTCCGACCACCAGTCCCGCGGCTCCTTCCCTCCAGGATCCTGGGTGGGTGTCGCCTGGGACAGCCTTGGGGCATGGCCACCAGGAAAGGGGCGTGGCCTCTTAAAAGTGGGCATGGCCTTCTCCTTGGCGGGCAGCCGCAGTTATATCACTCACATCAAGCACTCAGGACTCCCATCCCACAACTTGCTGCCTAATACTAACCAAACATTTCCCACCTCTTCTACTGCAATCCAACAACAACCCACTCGCCTACTCAAATTCCAACAAAGACCTGTTTGAAAACAGCTGTATAAATTCATTTCCAAATAGCAATAGCACCTCCTCCAAAAGTTTCACTCAATGTCTGTTATAAAACAAAGAATAACGCCTGACTGAGAAAGAAGAACGTCAAACTCAGAAACGTAGAAGGGTGCCTACCATGGACAAAAACTTATCCATAATCCCTTCCCACTGTAAGAGGGAACAGTATAATCTGTGCTGGACGGAACCGAGGCCCATTGTTTGGCAACAAAACTGAACGGCTCCTGGGAGTCTCTCCTCATTCAACCAGGTACAGCCTGCCCCACGGCTTGAGACTTCCCCAGGAAATGCACAGCTAGCTTGATCCCCTAGAATTGCTGGTTTTCTCCCTTGATCTGCGCAGGACGGGAACTGAGGCAACATCAGATCCCGCAGCAACAAAGCTGAAGGGATCTGGGAACTCTCTCCTCACTCAACCAGAATAGTAACAGTGAAGGTCAAGGACTAAAGCACACTGGTCACAATGGTAAAGCAACGCAAAAGCCCACCAAACTTTCTTATTGAAGAGGCAAGCCCAGAAGACACCAACAGTATTGTAGTATTAGACAACCTCTCTGACAAGGAATTCAGAAGGGAGCTACTTAGGATGCTTAGGGAACTAAAAGAAACAATGGAAAGCAATGCCAATAAAAGACAAGAGGATTTGAAGGCAGAAATGAGAAAAATGCAATCGGAAATGTCGGACATGAAAACCCTGGTAGGCGAATTGAAAACCTCAGTGGAAGGCCTCAGAAGCAGAGTAACAGCTGCTGAGAACAGAATCAGTGAGCTTGAAGATGAAGTTCAGAGACTCACCAGAAAAGAGCAGAAAATGGAAAAGAGACTCACAGTTCGGGAACAGATGGCAAGAGAAGATCGTGATGAAGCCAAGAGGGGTAACATAAGAATTATTGGAGTCCCAGAGGGACAGGAAGAAAACCCTGATGAAGAAGAAACTGTGAAAGACATCATTGCTACAACATTTCCAGAGCTGAAGAAAACTTGTGACCACATTCAGGAGGCCCGAAGGGTACCAGCTAGAAGAAATCCAAACAAAAATACCCCAAGACACATCCTGATCAAAATGACCAAAACTTTAGACAGAGACAAAATTCTGAAAGCAGCAAGATCGAAGAAAGAAATCTCTTACAAAGGAGCATCCTTAAAATTCACAGCTGATTTTTCTGATGAAACCCTCAGGGCCCAAAAACAGTGGTGGGACATAGTGAGAAAACTCAATGAAATAAATGCCTCTCCAAAAATACTTTACCCAGCAAGACTCTCATTCATAATAGAAGGAACAACACACAGTTTCACAGACAAACAACAGCTCAGGAACTTCATAGACTCAAGACCATGGTTACAAGTACAACTAAATGGGCTACTTTAAGACAGGACAGGCCCCTCAAATACACCTAATTTCAACAGAACAATGGGACAAAATCCCATAACAATAATCTCTCAATGTCAATGGGCTAAATGCACCAATTAAAAGACATAAAGTGGCTGGATGGATTAGAAAATTGAACCCAACATTCTGCTGCCTGCAAGAAACACACCTTAATACTCAAAGCAAACACAGACTCAGAGTCAAAGACTGGAAAACAATCCTACAGGCAAACAGCTCCCATAAAAAAAGCTGGGGTAGCCACTTTAATATCAGACCACATCGATTTCAGAGTGAAGAAGGTCATAAGAGACAGTGAAGGCCATTTCTTAGTGATCAAAGGATCTGTACAACAGGAAGAACTTACAATAATAAATGTATATGCACCTAATGAGAGACCAGCAAAGTACTTAAAACAACTACTCATAGATTTGGAAAAAGACATCAATAACAACACAATACTAGTGGTAGACTTCAACACCGCTTTGTCACCTCTGGATAGATCAACCAGACTCAAACTTAGCAAGAACATACTTAATCTGAGGGAAACAATGGAAGAAAGGGACTTAGTAGATATATACAGGACACTTCATCCTCAAAAGGCTGAATACACATTCTTCTCAAGCTTACATGGAACATTCTCCAAGATAGACCACATGCTGAGCAACAAAACGTATCTCCATAAAATTAAGAAGATAGAGATTGTATCAACAATCTTCTCAGACCACAATGCGCTTAAATTAGAAGTAAATCACACACAAAAACAGAAAACTAAATCAAACACCTGGAAATTAAACAGTGCGCTATTGAACAACGAGTGGCTTAGAATGGAAATCAAAGAGGAAATCAAAAGATTCCTAGAAATGAATGAAAATGAGAACACGAGTTACCAAAACTTATGGGACACAGCAAAAGCTGTCTTAAGAGGAAAGTTTATAGCTCTACAAGCATTCCTCAGAAAGGAGGAGCAAGCACACATAAATAAACTAACCTCACAGCTTAAGAGCTTGGAGAAGAACCAACAAAAGGAGCACAACCCGAACAGGAGGAAGGAAATAATATAACTCAGAGCAGAGATTAACGAGATGGAAACCCAAAAAAAATTCCGAAAGATCAATGAAACCAAGAGCTGGTTCTTTGAGAAAATTAACAAGATCGATAAGCCTCTGGCAAAACTCACAAAGAAGGGGAGAGAGAAAACCCTAATAAACCGAATCAGAAATGAAAAGGGGGTCATCACAACAGAAACTACAGAAATTCAAAGGATCCTCAGGGAGTACTTTGAGAAGCTTTATGTCACAGAACATCAAAACCTCGAGGAAATGGATAAATTCCTAGACTCCTACAGACTCCCAAGGCTGAACCAAGAAGACCTGGAATACCTGAACAGACCTATCACCATCAAGGAAATTGAAATGTTAATAAAAAGTCTCCCCAAGCACAAAAGCCCTGGCCCGGATGGATTCACTAGTGAATTCTTCCAAATCTTTAAAGAAGACTTACTCCCAATCCTCTTTAAGCTTTTCCACGAAATTGAAATATCAAAAACACTTCCGAATAGTTTCTACGAAGCGAATATCACACTGATACCAAAAGCAGACAGAGATACCACAAAGAAAGAGAATTACAGGCCAATATCCCTGATGAACACAGATGCAAAGATCCTCAACAAACTACTAGCAAATAGAATCCAACTACTCATCAAAAAGATCATACACCATGACCAAGTAGGATTCATCCCAGGAATGCAAGGATGGTTCAACATTCGGAAATCAATCAACATATTCCACCATATCAACAAAAGAAAAGATAAAAAGCATATGATCATATCAATAGATGCAGAAAAAGCATTTGACAAGGTCCAGCACCCCTTTATGATGAAAACCCTAGCCAAAATGGGTATAGAGGGGACTTTCCTCAGCATAGTTAAAGCCATCTACCACAAGCCTACAGCAAGCATCATCCTCAATGGGGAAAAACTGAGAGCCTTCCCTCTAAGATCAGGGACGAGACAAGGATGCCCACTCTCTCCACTGCTGTTCAATATAGTACTGGAAGTACTTGCAATAGCGATTAGGCAAGAAAAAGATATTAAGGGCATTCAGGTAGGAAAGGAAGAAATCAAGCTCTCACTATTCGCAGATGATATGTTACTATACTTAGAGAACCCAATAACCTCCACCAAAAAACTCCTAGAAACAATAGACTCGTATAGTAAAGTTGCAGGCTATAAAATCAGTACCCAAAAGTCCATGGCTTTCCTATACGCAAACAGTGAGAGAGAAAAAACAACATGAAAAAAACAATCCCGTTCACAATTGTGCCCCAGAAAATCAAGTACCTATGAATCAGCTTAACTAAGGAAGTAAAGGACCTGTACAAAGAAAACTACAAAACGCTACTTCAGGAAATAAAAGAGGACATGAGGAAATGGAAAGATATCCCCTGCTCATGGGTCGGGAGACTTAACATTGTCAAAATGGCAATACTACTGAAAGCATTGTATAAATTGAAAGCAATCCCTATAAGGATACCCATGACATTCTTCAAAGAAATGGAGCAAACACTCCTGAAATTTATATGGAACAATAAGCCCCCACGAATAGCTAAAGCAATTCTTGGGAAAAAGAAAATGGGAGGAATCAACCTCCCTAACTTCAAACTCTACTACAAAGCATTAATAATTAAAACAGCGTGGTACTGGAACCAAAGCAGAACTGCAGACCAATGGAACAGGGTTGAATACACTGACATCTCCCCTCAATCATATGCTCATCTAATCTTTGATAAAGGTGCAAGAAATGTGAAGTGGAGTAAGGAAAGCCTCTTTAACAAATTGTGCTGGCATCACTGGACGGCTACGTGCAAAAAAATGGGTTCAGAACTCTGCCTAACACCATGTACAAAAATAAGATCAAAATGGATTAAAGACCTCAACATCAGACCAGAAACCATAAAGTACATTGAAGACAAAGTTGGCAAAACCCTCCATGACATTGAGGCTAATGGTACTTTCAAAGATGCCACACCACTGGCCGAGCAAGTGAAAACAGAGATAGATAAATGGGACTATCTTAAACTAAGAAGCTTCTGCACCTCCAAAGAAACAGTGACCAAAATACAAAGACAGTCTACAGAATGGGAAAAGATATTCACCGAATACACGTCTGACAAGGGGTTGATAACAAAGATATACAAAATACTGGTGGAACTCCACAGGAAGAAAACATCCAACCCCATCCAAAAATGGGGCAATGAAATGAACAGAAACTTTCTCAAAGAAGAAATCCGAATGGCAAAAAAGCACATGAGAAAATGCTCTACATCATTAATCATCAGGGAGATGCAGATCAAAACCACAATGAGATACCATCTCACACCTCAGAGACTGGCCCACATTCAAAAGAACAAAAGCAACCGATGCTGGCGCGGATGTGACGAGAAAGGGACACTCCTTCACTGTTTGTGGGAATGCCGACTAGTTCAGCCCTTTTGGAAAACAGAATGGACGTTTCTCAAAAAATTAGAAATTGAGCTCCCATTTGACCCAGCGATACCACTCCTGGGAATATACCCCAGAGAGGCAAAAATGTGTAGTCGAAGTGACATCTGCACTTGTTTGTTCATTGCAGCACTCTTTACAATAGCCAGAAACTGGAAGAAACCTGAGTGCCCAAGAACAGATGACTGGTTAAAGAAACTCTGGTACATCTATACAATGGAGTACTATGTAGCTCTTAGAAAAGATGAAGTCATGAAATTTACATACAAGTGGTACAATATGGAAAGTATCATGCTAAGCGAAATGAGTCAGAAAGAGAGGGATAGACATAGAAAAATTGCATTCATCTGGGGGATATAAAGCAACAAAATATGAGATCAATACCTAAGAATAGCTGAGATCAACACCAGGAGGATTTCTCCATAACTTAGAGGCCAGCCGGATATTCTAGGGGAAAGGGCAGTTCAGATAGAGAAGGGAACACCAGTGAAAGGTGTTTGGAGGATCCTCCCAGGAGGGGAAATGCATGTTGAAACTAGACTATGGACTGAACATGATTGCCACTCAATGCCTCTTTTGCAGACCACAACACCCAAAAGGAGAGAGAGAACAAAGGGGAATGCCCTGCCACAGAGGCAGGGTGGGAGGGGGGGTGGGGGGAAATGGGCACTGCTTGAGGGATGGGTATTTGATCATTGTATGACCGAAACTCAAGCACAAAGATTTGTAAATCTACAACTGTACCTCATGGTGCTTCACTAATAAAAAAAAAAAAGAGGAATTTTCTATGGGCCTTTAATACGTAATTTGCAAGCATATTTGATTAACTTTTAAGTTTTCTTCTATCCCCAGTATGAACCTCTTAGCAGATTGTTACAGTTTTTCAAACTTAAACTAAAATAATTAAATTAATTGAAAAATAACTAAAATTTATGTCCAAACTGAGTAGTTTGCATTTTATTGAGCAAGATCATGCCAACTGAGTTGACTTTTAATCCCATTTATAAGTGTATCTTTCTATGGAAACACACATTTAACTCAAGTTCATAGAAAGGAAGAAAAGTATAGTTAATGAGAATTTTTCATTTAATATAATCAGTAATAAAAATTAGCATAAACTCTAAAGAATTTAATGTAAGAAGCTCTTCAAACCTGTGTTCTCCCTAGAACACATGTATTGTTTGCTTGTCTCTATCTCTTTGCTTGTAGCTTTTTTTGACACTGAAGAAGTCTGTGTTCTCCCTTGAGCATGTATTTCCTCTATTTATCTCCCCTCACATCTTTCTAAGTTTCATTCAATAAAAATCTTCCTTGATTTAGTAAAAAAAAAGAATGTATATAGGAAACACTTATCTTGATAATCATCATAAAGGAACCCTGTCGAAGGTACTCATAGTAATCTTTAAATTCAGCAATATTTTCCTTAAAGTTCAATATAAAAGAAAACAGACTGGTAAAGCATAGTTCAGTGAAACAAACTTGAAAAAGGACAAGAACAATGCATTACTAATGCACAGGTCTCAAATTTAGAATGCATAAAGGAATGATTGATCATTGGAAAGCGGTTGACCTACCTAGCTTTGCCACAGGTCTGTTCCATTAATCTAACTTACTTTTGAGGGATGGGAAACTGGGCTACATTCAGCAGTGCTCTGTTAGACTATAACCAGCTGATACTCCTGATTACTCAGACATCACTCCGGGGAAGATTCAGGAGACCATATGTACTGATGTGTATTGAAGACAGTTTGGCCCACATGCAAGGTAAGCACTCTACACTATGTTTTATCTTTGACCCTATCTTATCATTTTTTTATTTAGTTTGAAAGCCCAGAGCTGATGTTTCTCAAACAAATAGTGATGAACTGAAAACTGTTTTTTTCCCTCCAAATGTTTAGTCTTCCATAATTCAATAATTAAAAAAATTACAGTTGTAAATCACTAAATAAAAATCAAAAGTTTAAGGCCTTATTTTCTGAGACATAAATTACTTTAAGTTGCTATAAAAGTTTCTACATATTTCCTCTCAGTTTTTACAATTATCACAGTCCAATAAAAGGCATTTCATGGGGCTAGAGTGAAAGCACAGTGAGTAGGGCGTTTGCCTTGCATGCGGCCAACCCAGGTCGAATCCCAGCATCCCATCTGAGCACTGCCAAGAGTAATTCCTGAGTGCAGAGCCAGAAGTAGTGACCCCTGTGCATCGCCAGGTATGACCCAAAAAGCAGGAAAAAAAGACATTTCATGGACGAACCTTGGCCAATAAAACATATTGGAGTAAGACCTATGCCTCTATGGACTCTGTATTACTAATCATCTCATAACTCTTCTTCCCACCATAATCCAGTGTTTCAAATCAGGTACAGTACACTTCTTTATAGGATAGACTTGGCAAGTATGGGTAGCTAAATAATAAAGCAAAACAGCAATTTACTAATCTTTAAAAAATAAATATAGGATCAATTAATACTAAATGCAAGCTATGTAAAATTAATACTGTAAGCAAGTACCACCCAAAAATATTGTGAGCTCACTTTCAGATTACAGTAAAAAGGATATCACAATATACTAAATCAGAGCTTTCTAAGTTTGTTTCCTAGTATACAGAAGTTGTGTTTAATTGTAAAACTGCATTTTCTAAAAGAATACTGTATATCCTTAATTTTAAAAAAAGACGAAGAAGAAGAAGAAGAAGAACAACAACAACAACAATAACAACAACAACCTTAACTGAAAAAAAAAACCTAAATATGATCGGAGATTTCAGTGAGTTAAAATATTTTGTTTGCTTCTTAGTGAGGGTCTTGTGTCGATGTTGACTGTTACTGATGGATTGATCACCATGAGGATTACTGAAGGGTGACATGATAATTTCTCAAAACAAACAAGGCAACAATGAAGTTTGCCTCCTAGGTTAATACGTTTTTTCATGAATATTTTCTCTATACTGTACTCTTTATTAATATTTGACTCAGAATAGAAATTCTTCTGAGAAAATCAATTCTTTTTTTATTCAAGCTACTGTTTTACTAGCTAAGTTTGTATAATATTCTAAATCTTTTGTTTTCATTTTAACAATGTTCAGTCTATCTTCACAAGTAGATTTTCATGTCAACAGCTTCCTTTGCTCATACATAAGAAACACCTTCTTTTATGCAGCAATTCAGGCACAGCTTCAGGGTCTACTCCAGTCCTCTTGCTTATTTAACACATCTGTGGTTAATTCCAGAACAATTGCAACAGTAACATCAAAACTCACTAATGACGAGCACAGTAACAGAAAAACGAATTCAAAAATAAATAATAAATTTTGAAATATTGAGAGAGTATTAAAATGTAACAGCAACACAGAAGTGAGCACAGGCTCACATAGGATAATAACACCATTAATGGGTATTTTGTACCTCCACACAAATTTGTGCAAAATTTCTATTTGCTAAAACAAACATAGAATATCTGTGAAACTCAATGAAGCAAGCTGCATAAAAAAATCATGTATGAATGCAGATTGTGTGGAGTCACATTTTTACTTCCTTACATTCTACTAGAAAAGAAAGGTTAAAACACAGCATTTAATCCAACAATTTGATTTTTATTCATTTGCTTTCTGATAATTCTATTTGCTATTTTTTAGATCAAGTAGTAGGAAATAAATTTACTGTATCACTGCAAAGAGGTAAAAAAAAACTTTACTTATGTCAAGGAAAATAAGATGACTGCTGCAATAAGATGCAAGTACAAAATAAAATTTTATATATATATATATATATATATATATATATATATTGGGGTCACACCCGGTGATGCAGAGGGGTTACTCCTGGCTATGCACTCAGGAATTACCCCTGGCCATGCTCATATGGGATGCTGGGAATTGAACCCGGGTCGGCCGCGTGCAAGGCAAACACCCTACCCACTGTGCTATTGCTCTAGCCTCTACAATATATATATTTTTAATTTTAATTTTAGTTTTTTTTAATTTGTTTTTCTATTAGTGAAACACCATGAGGTACAGTTATTGACTTACAAATTTTTGTGCTTGGGTTTCAGTTATACAAAGATCAAGTACCCATCCCTCCACCAGCGCCCATCCTCCACCATCACGGGTCCCAGCATTCCTCCCACCCCCCATCCCCCCATCCCACCCTGCCTCTGTGGCAGGGAATTCCCCCTTGTTCTCTCTCTCTTCTTTTGGGTCCTGTGTTTTGCAAGAGAGGCATTCAGTGGCAATCATGTTTGGTCTATAATCTACTTTCAGCATGCTTCTCCCACCCTGGGAGGATCCTCACAACACCCTTTATTTGGTGCTCTCTTCTCTATCTGAGCTTTCTTTTCCCCTAGAATGTGTGGCTGGCCTCCAAGTCATGGAGCAAAATTCCTAGTACTAATCTTGGCCACTCCTGGGTGTTAGTCTCCCATTTTGTTGCTTTATGTTCCCCACATGAATGCAATCTTTCTGTGTCTATCCCACTCTTTTTGACTCACTTGGCTTAACATGATACTTTCCATGTAGTACCACTTGTATGTAAATTTCATGACTTCATCTTTTCTAACAGCTACATAGTACTCCATTGTGTAAATGTACCAAAGTTTCTTTAACCAGTCATCTGTTCTCGGGCACTCAGGTTTTTTCCAGATTCTGGCTATTGTAAAAAGTGCTGCAATGAAGAGAAAGGTCATATAGACCTATACAGGGCTTTACACCCCAAAAAGAAAGAATACACATTCTTCTACAGTGCGCACGGAACATTTTTCCAAGACAGACCATGTCCTAGGCCACAAAGCATACCTCAATAGAATCAGGAAGATAGAAATAGTATCAATAATCTTTTCAGACCATGATGCACTGAGAATAGAAGTGAATCACACACAGACACCACAGACACGGAGAACCAAATCAAACACCTGGAAATTAAACAATGCTTAACAACGAGTGGATCAGGAAGGAAGTCAAGGACGAAATCAAAAGATACTTGGAAACAAATGAGAATGAAGACACGAGCTACCAGAACTTATTGGATGCAGCGAAAGCCGTTTTAAGGGGGAAAATTTATAGCTCTGCAAGCATATCTCAGGACAGAAGAAAGGATGCACATAAACAACTTGACTTCACAGCTCAAGATCTTAGAAAAGGAACAACAGAAAGCGCCCAAATTGGGCAGAAGGAAAGAGATCATAAAACTTAGAGCAGAAATCAACGACATGGAAAACAAAGAAACAATCTGAAAGATCAATGAAACCAAGAGCTGGTTCTTCAAGAAAATAAATAAGATAGATAAACCACTAGCAACACTCACAAAGAAATAGAGAGAGAGAGAACCCTAAAAAATCGAATCAGAAATAAGAATGGGGATATCACAACAGAAACCAAAGAAATTCAAAAGATCATCAAAGACTACTTTGAAAGTCTGTATGCCACGAAACAAGAGAACCTAGAAGAAATGGATAAATTCCTGGATTCCTATCATCTCCCAAAGCTGAATCAAGAAGATATAGAGTACCTGAATACACCTATTCACATCAAGGGAATTGAAACTGTAATCAAAAGTCTTCCCAAAAACAAAAGCCCACGTCCAGATGGACTTACTAGCGAATTTTTCCAAACATTTAAAGAGGACCTACTGCCAATTCTTCCCTACAATATATTTTTGATGTCAGAGTTGAAAACTTAGTTATAAAATAAAAATAGGCATAAAACTATATTGTATTAGATTATTTGAATTTTCTTATTTAAATAGGTTAAAATCATATAGTCACTACAAAGTGACTTTTGTTGATTTTTCCTGATAATTCCATTTTCCATTTCTTTAAGTTTTATTCGTTCCAATTTTAGTATATGCGATAGCACAGCGGGTAGGGTGTTCGCCTTACACGCGGCCAACATGGCCGACCCGAGTTCGATTCCTCCACCCCTCTCGGAGAGCCCGGCAAGCTACCGAGAGTATTCGATATGCCAGACACAGTAACAACAAAGTCTCCAATAGAGACGTTACTGGGCCCGCTCGAGCAAATCGACGATCAACGGGAGGGCCTTTACCTTTACCTTTACCTTAAGTTTTACTGGAGAAAGTAATAGGAAATAAGTTTGCTATATGTTTGCCAAGGGACAGGCTTGGGGGATTGCAGGGAAACTGTGGACATTAGAGGAGGGAAGCAGATATTGGTGGTGGGATTCGTGATGGAAAAGTGTATACCTGGAACAATTCTATTATGAACAACTTTGTAAATCATGATGTGTTAATAAAAAATGCAAGATAAAGTTTATAATATAGTACCATGTAAAGATATATCATATATTATAAATAGCATGAGCTGGTGTGATCAGATAATCTTTTTTTTTTTTTTGGTGGGGAGTAGGAGATACACCTGGCAGTGCTTAGGGATTACTCCTGGTTCTGTGCTCAAGTTTCAGTCCTGATAGTATCACAAAACCATATGGGTTGCCGGAGGTCAAACCTGGGTAGGACCTGTGTTGGGCAAAAATCCATGCCCACAGTACAATGCCTCCAGTCCCAAGGGACAGATGATCTTTTAACAGGCCAAGTTGTTCAACTGAATTTAGCTCTTAGAAGGCAGCCACCCTATATATGCACAGAAATAAGCTGTCTGTGTATATAATTTGTAGTTCACAGTCACTCTATCAAGCCAGTAAACTCTCTCTAAAATGATTATTTTTTAAGCTACTAATCAATCTAAAAAGCTTATTCCAATAACATTTTAAATTTTTTATTAGAAATGTCAAAGAAATGTTTTGCATCAATATTTTGGAATTAGGCAAAATATCATTTGCAGAATAAATCCATTTATACACACGCACACAAATGTTCAACTGGCAAGAAATTAATGATAAGTAAAATTATAGTCTATCCATTATTACAACGAAGATAACATGTAAGCCTACATAATGGGAATTCTTCCATTCTTCTGTTCAAGAATTAACTTTTTTGTTTTTAAAGCAGATTTATCAAGGTTTTGTTTATTAAACAAACAATTAACTCTGCTTATGTGTCTCCACGAATTTTTAAATATCCATAAACCATCATTATATATGAAGATAAAGCGCAGAGCCATTACCCAAAAAGTTACTCAAGGCAGTTTTAATATACTCCACCTAATCATAGAAATATATTCTTAATACTTTTTCTGGACATAAGTACTAATTATTTTCAAAATGTCATATACATATAATTGTACGCTGCGGACTATTTTTGAATGCTGTTTTTCAGGGGTGCTCCAATTTGTGCTCAGAGATTCCAGAACCACCACCCAAACAGTAAAACAGACCAACCCCAAGTACTAGGGTCCAAGAGTGTACTGTTGCTAGGACGCTATAGTGATATGGGGGAATGTGGGCCTAGGGACCACCAGGGTCATCCTCATGGTGGTGCACAGATCTCAAGGGCCCAGTGATCTTTTGGAGGCCACGGCCACAGTCACGGTCCTCCCGTTGTTCATCGATTTGCTCGAGCGGGCCCAGTAACATCTCCATTGTGATACTTGTTACTGTGTTTTTCGCATATTGAATACGTCACGGGGAGCTTGCCAGGCTTTGCCGAGCGGGCGAGATACTCTCGGTAGCTTGCCGGGCTTTCCGAGAGGGGCGGAGGAATCAAACTTGGGTCGGCCATGTTGGCTGCGTGCAAGGCAAATGCCCTACCACTGTGCTATCGCTCCAGCCTATGGAGGCCACTTGGTGTGGAAATAGAAACCCAGTCAGAAGCATGAGTATCGTAACACCTATACTATCTGCCCCAAATTATACAGACCTTTCAAAGTATGCCAAGTTTCAGTGAGATTATACCACTGTGATTATTCCATGTTGGTTCTTATATCATTAACTCATACTTATTGTTAAATAAGATGACATTTTATAAGAGTACTATCTGGTATCTCCACATACTCCACAATTGTTTAAAGTTGGTGGCTATTATAAGTATAAGTACTCATTGTAGTTTCGTTTTTTTTCTTTAAGGTAGACATATGTTTATTCTATTTGCTTTGCTGGGTCATATAATTGTAAGGCACTCTCAAGTTGTTTCTTTTTCCAACATCCTTGTTTCATTTTTTGAGCCTTCCAACTATGTATAGAACTTGTTTGATATTATCACCTGTACAATCATATACCTGTACATGATTGTTTGTTGGCTTGTTTTCTGATTTCCATTATAGCAGGTATACAGTGATTTTAAGTTGCACCCATTTATTAAGGACATCATGAAAGCCTGTAATAACCATATATTTTTTTCATTTTTTCCAACCACGTATTTCAAATATTGCAGTGTCTGAACAAATTTTTCTCCGTATTTTTAAATCAGGTTACTTAAATATTGATCACTGAATTACCATAGATGCTTTGCAAGTTTTGTTTTTTCTATGTTCTGCTATTTGGAATTTAAATATTCTATAATAATAATAAAAGATACTGAAAATTTTTTCCAGGTCTCTATTTTTCTCACTGATTTCTATTTATTTAAATATAAAATCTATTTCTATTTAAATTTCTATTTATTTAAATTCAAAAATCTGAAACTTTCAAATAAAATTGTGGATTATAAAATTATGCTTAGCTACACAAAATCATTGCATTTTTATGATTTATTTACAAGTGTTATAAAACTACTTTTTTTAAACATTTTTTTATTAAATCACCATGAGATAGTTACAAAGTTTTCACGGTTGACTTTCATTCATACAATAATCGAACAACCATCCCTCCACCAGAGCACATTTTCCACCCCAGTGTTCCCAGTATCTCTGTCACAACCCCCACACCATTGCACTTAGTGCTTCTGAGGCAAGCAGCTTCTTTCTTACTCTCTACCTTTGCGCATTATGGTTTGCAATACAGATACTGAGAGGCTTGTTATGAACGATATTTCTAAGATGGAATTTCACTTGGTTTAATGTTAATATAATCAATTCTCATTCGTTTGTTAGTGCTGCCGTGGTTTGTAGTCAACAATTTTTAAAGTTTGGGTTATTTATTTCTTCTAAGTTATCACTTTCTTTTAAATGATAAAAAGTTACAAAAAGTAGGGTCTACTAATTAAATCAGTGTTAATATTTAAAAATATCATCCATGTTATCAACCTTTGTTTTCAAATGGGGTATTTAGATTATTTATATTTAATACAACTGCTAACACTGATGTGAAAATGAGGTGGGGTTTGACAGAAACTGCAAGAGCAGGTACTCATAGCAGCAGATATTTGAACAGAAAAAAAAAAATCCAAGCTAGGACAAAGAAGTGAGCAAAGATTATCTCTGCTTCTGGGGCTGGAGGACAAGTACAATGGATAGGGTATTTTCCTTGCTACAACTGATCAGGTTCAGTCTCTGGCATTTCACACAGTTCCTCAAGCAATGCTAGGAGTGACCCCTAAACATTGCTGATTATGGCCCAAATGAAAGGAAGAAGGAAAGAGAAAGGATGGAAGGAAGAAAAGAAGAAAGAAAGGAAAAGGAAGGAAGGAAGGAAGGAAGGAAGGAAGGAAGGAAGGAAGGAAGGAAGGAAGGAAGGAGGGAAGGAAGGAAGGAATAAAGGAAGGAAGGAAGGAAGGAAGGAAGGAAGGAAGGAAGGAAGGAAGGAAGGAAGGAAGGAAGGAGGGAGGGAGGGAAGGAAGGAATAAAGGAAGGAAGGAAGGACAGTAAGAAGGAAGGAAGGAAGGTTGGTAACCTGGGCACAAGGTGAACAGGAAATGTACTCATCTTAAGCCCATTTCTTTGGATATAGAGAAGCCCATGTGACTTAAGTTTCTAGTGGGGTTAAAGGAGAAATAAAATATTAAATTTAAAACTAGATCATTTCCAGAATTTTGATGATCAAAAATTTTTTTCTTTTAATTTTTCACTTCCCCTTAAATTTCTAAAGCATACTATTATACTATAATATAAATATTATTACATCTAGAATATAAATGCATCTTCCATGCAATTATTTTTAGCAGATTTAATTTTCTTAGCTGAAGGAAAAATCTATGCTAATAGGACTATTCTCTTTATTTCACATCCACAAATATTTATTGAATGTACACTTTGTGTCAATTGTGAAACTAGGTATAAGTATAAAGGTTAATAAGCAATCAGTTTCAGAATAACACATTGGAGGAAACCTAAAAATATATGCAAACAATATGATATGGTAATGCCATAATATGGTACAGATATGTCTGAGAGTGTAAGTCAATAGCCATGTCAATACAAGGTAAACCATATGTTCCAACCTGGGTTAGAACTTATTACTATAAGAGTAGTTGACAATATTCTCTGTCTTAATGACTACTCTACATATAATTATGTAGCATAAAACATCAATAAAACTTTTTCATTCGAATATGTAGAAATGTTTAGGAATCCTTTAATATGGAAAGCAATGGAGAAACATTAAGACTATGTAATATATATATATAGGTATATATTAGAAACACATACATTCCCCTCATTTTTGTTTGTCTATAATATTCCATAATTTGATGAAATACACATTTATCATAACTTGTTTAGATTTAAATTTCTATTTTCCTGAGCCAGAGATATAGTGTCAAGGATATAGGGCTTGCTTTGTACATGGTTCACTCCAATTTGATCCCCAGGATCCCATATAGTCCCACAAACACAGCCAGGAGTGATCCTAATGCACAGAATCAGGAGTAATCTCTGAGCACTGTCATATGTGACTTCCCCAAACCCATAAATAAATTTCTAGCATCCTGACAGAAACAAAATTTCTCCATGTGCCCTAGACTACAATCTAGTCATCAATAATTAATTAAGATTTCAATATTGTACTTTAAACAATATATTTTTTGAAGGTTTGCTTGTTTTGTAACTTAGAAAGGTAATCATCAATTTCAGGTCTCCATGTCTAAAGTACCACCATCATGAAATAGTAAGGACGGGCATACATCATACAGGGATAAGGAGCTTACTAAAACCAGAGTTTATTGAAACATTTTGTCATTGTTGAGAGACAATTTCCCATGGGTCTTTCATATTTCTGCACATCTCATGAAAGCACTAGCAGCTTTTGGTCTGTACCATTTCCAATCATGTTTATAAAGTAAACAATCTTAGAAAATAGATGTTGCATTTCCTTCTAGAGATGTGGGAGTGTGCTTACCATCCAATATAAAAGATTTGTGTTTCTGAAGTCCAGCATCATTTGCTGTAATATTTTGTTATTATGTTGCCTGTCTTGTACCTTGTAGAAACTGGGGGTCAGAGAATAAGGGCAAAAATGTGGATACTCTTATTATTGCTACTACTGTGAGGAATAAAGTATAAGTTACCTCTAATCTAGAAGTCTGATGTCTTCTACCAGCTCTTATGTCAGCTGAATAGTATAAAACATCTCAGTCCTTTCATATCAAATATTTTTAATAATGATGTGATGAGGATAAGATGTTAGTGAAATCTTGCCCTTTCTTTCTGGAAGAGGAAGCATGAGGGCATCTACTCTGTGAGAGAACTCAAAAAGCCTTTTCAAGGGTTTCTTCCCAAACTGTTGCCTGCAATCTGCAGCACTAGTTACAAGTAAGATCTGGACTGAGCATGCAGAAAGTTTCTCTCTATTTTAGGCAAAACGGTGATCCACATTTTATATGGAGTATGAAAAAGGGAATTCCATCATTAGAAACCTGGTGAAATATTAGACCTCTGACTTAGGTAGGAGGGGGCAGGGAGAGTACTGATTATTAAGAAATAATGGCAAGTGGTAAGTTACATTTGATTAAATTTTTCCTTCATTCTCCAGTTCCAAATTTAGATCCACTTGGAAATGACAGTGAAATCTCTGCTTTTTTATAATGGGTTCCGACTGTTATAAGGGAACTTTAGCTCTCCTGTAGAGATTTTCCTGAAACTGAAATTCTGTGGAAATCTGTCTCATAATCTAACATCTAGGCTTGATTGTTCTGGGTTGAGTTTGTCATTTTGATAAAGTTCTACAAAGTGATAAGCAAGTCTGGATACATTCTTGAAATAAAACGAGGGAAATTCTGCTAGCCCTGATATTGAAACCATGGAGAAGAATCTGAGATAAGGACGGTCGCAACTCAAGATGGTTATTTTTTTATTTGTGAAGGTTCATCATTGTATAACCAGGTCACATAGGTCACAAATTCAGAAATCACCTTAATTTTCTGCTAGAGCCGAGGGACTGCCAATGCAGAAATATATGACATCAGCCATGAGAAATTTTATCCAATAACCCTATAGAAAATATGGCTGGATCCCCAAAACTCTAAGCAACAGACACACCACTTGAACAGCAAAGCACACATGAAGTCGTGTTTATTTTCTATTTCATGAGTCTTTCCTATTTCTGTAATTTGATTTTTTATATTTTAAAGGAAAAAAAAGATTAAAAGCCAAGGAGTCATTTACCCAAGAGATTTTAGACAGGGCTCACAGTTGGAAAGGGAAACAAATATGATCTTTGGGTCTATTTATTTTTTGTTGTTATTCTATCTTAAAATGCATAGGAGGAATTATTTTCACTACTTATTAAATGTCTGAGAAGATTATTATACTTGGGAAAGACTCCATGTAGAGAAGTGTTAATAGAATATGTAAATCACTTCCAATCTTCTTCCTTCTTTCTTCATAGATGGTCTGACAGAGCAGTATAGAATCCCGAGAGGACAAAAAAAGTCGGACTTGATTACAGGCTTGAAAACAATATGATAGTAAGGAACAAGTTATTTCAATACAAAATCCATATATGACCAATGAATAGACTGAAAAGCAGGAGTTTAGACAGTATTATTACCAAATATTCTAAATGAATCTACTGAATAGACTAAATACTTGAATATTATGTGTGCCAGTATGCTTTCATTTCTATCCTTTGGCTCCTGAGGACAAAGACTAATTCATATGCAAGTTGCTAGATCACCAGCACTCATTTTTAGTAATTCCCCAACCCCAGCTTGCTTTCCCCACCATGTATTATAAATATAGGCTATATTTTTAAGGGTAGATAAAAGTTTTTGACATTTGTCATCACTATGTAAGTAGCAAGAGTGTTTCTGTTCTCTTTGGTAAAAAACTTTAGGGGCTAGAGTGATACAGCACAGAGAGAAAGGTGCTTGCTTTGCACACATCTGACCAAGGATCAATCCCTGGTAGCCCCTTTGGTGCCTAAGCACAGTCAACAGTGATACCTGAGTGAAGAGCCTGGAGTAAACCGATAGCACAGCTGCGTGTGTTGCCTCATGTTACACACACACACACACACACAACAACAACAACAACAAAATTCTTAACTCTGTAATGATGTGCTATTGAGGACTGAGGCCTTTTTCTTTTTCTTTTTTTTTTTTTTTTTTTTTGGCAATGTCTTGACTATAGTTTATTACTCCTTCACAAACCAGGATGACTAGTAAACCAGACAAAATGCAAAGTCTGTTTTTAAGTGAGTCATTTTGGGACTATGTGGGCAGATTTACAATGTCAAATCACTCTGAAAATCTAATAAAATTATTTTCTATCCAACCCCAAAGCAATACCAATAAATACCCAGCATATTACTGGAATCCTGGAGTGCTGGAGAGAGTACCGCACTTAGCAATTCTTACACCTTTACACGAAAAGCTATTAGTAAGGCCTTTCGAACCTGTTCAGTATGTTGTGGTATAATCTTTACAACAGAGTGAGGGTAAGAGGGTTCCCCCATTCCAACTAAGCTTATTAAATAGAAATCTCTGTAACCAACTTGCTATCTGGTTCCTATCACAAACAGCAATTGCTTGAAGGTAATCTCCCTAACTTGCAGAATATACTCCTACCAGTGACATCTCTTTTGAAAAGTAGTTATTACCTTGCTGCAAAGGACTTGTAAAAGTTACATTCTGACCTATGAAGGTCCTGTGACTGTTAAACCTACTATTTTAAATTTGGAGTTGGTCAGCTCAGACTCAGTGACTAACAATGGGGGAAGACCTTACTTTGTGGTCTGTAGAAAAATCTAAGGAACTAGAGCTGGAGAGATAGTACAGTGGGTAGGGCATTTGCCTTGCACGCGGCCAACTCAGGTTCGATCCCCAGCATCCCATATGGTCCCCCAAGAACTGCCAATAGTAATTCCTGAGTGCAGAGCCAGGAGTAACTCCTGAGCATCACTGGGTGAGAACTCCCTCCCTCCCAAAAATAGAAGAAAAAAATCTACAGACCTCAATTCTCAAAAAGAAAAGGGCTTATATTCGAGTCCTTAGCTCCTCTGGCTCTAGTGTCAGGCATCTCAGTTTTACGTGAAAAAAAATTTAAAAAGGTTCTCCTTAACTGCTACAAGGATAATAAATTTTACTGTATCCTGAATCTGCCACACCCAGCTAGAAGTTTCTTACATGGACTTTATCTTCATTCTCCTTAGTTGGTTTGCTCGAGCAGGCCCAGTAACGTCTCCATTGGAGACTTTGTTGTTACTGTGTCTGGCATATCGAATACGTCACGGGGAGCTTGCCAGGCTCTGCCGTGTGGGCGAGATACTCTCGGTAGCTTGGCGGGCTCTCCGAGAGGGGTGGAGGAATCGAACTCAGGTTGGCCATGTTGGCCGCATGCAAGGCAAATGCCCTGCCGCTGTGTTATCACTAAGAAATGTAAAATAAATAGTAAAGGAAGGCTTCAATTTCTTCATTCCCCACAATAAATACCTGTCAACAACTCTGGTTACTTTATCACTCTCCACAACTTTTGCTTAGCCTTTCAGGGAACAGACAAATACTATCGGGCAGTTTATATGAACAAGACAAGTTAAATCAACTGTCTTCTTGTGTTCTTTCCGTTAAAAAAAAACAGAATAAATTATTCATTCTTAAATCAAGGATAAAAAATCTCAGCCTTCATAGGTCTTGCCTCTTGAAATAACGCATATGTCTCCTCCAAGAAACCAAGGATTGCGGCCATCATTATCACTAGCAGCCGAGGGTGTCCCTATGGATATGCAACCCAGTCACACCTAATCAACTCTTAGAGAACCTACACAATCAATGGTCACTCTTAAAACTGCCTTCTAAAATTAAGTACAGTGGGCTGGTGAGACAGTACAGTGGGTAATGCATTTGCCTCACCTGCAGTTTCCGCAGATCAGGAATAAAGCTTGAAGACCACCGGGTGTGGTCCAACAACAAACCAAAAAATTAAGTTCACTTGTTACAGCAGTTGGTGGATATACAAACTCTTACACTTATCGATATATAAAATGGGTCTTAGACATTGTCACCAATTTGTCCTTCCATTTTTTTCCCTTTAGTAAACTCCCCTTTGAATGTTCCTTGAAGATTTACATTTTTAGAAAACACACTTGATAATTCAAACATATTAAAACTCTAAAACCAGATATATTTCCTATAAAACTTAATCTAAATGATAGAATCAATGTCTGGGTCAGGCTCTGTCATAATAATAATTGCTTTACACAGTCAAAAGTGAAAACAAAAGAAACTTTGTTAGAATTAGAACTAAAATGTTGAGCAATAAAATCTTAAAATGTTATTCTTTTACTTTCTTTTGGTTCCAAGATTCTGCCTCCATTCATTTGGCAAGGTGCACTGTGACCCAATTGTAGTCTGTATTTTTTTCTCAATAGACTTGCTAAATAACTTGTTGGCTTCTCTTGGTTAACTTTTGCTGCTCTTTCACTGCTCCTTTATGTTTGTCCTTATCAGTCTCCAATGGTACTGTAAACTTGTTGAGGTCTGAAAATTTGTCATATTCATCTTCAGAGGTGTAATCATCATTTCAATCTTACCATATAATAGGCCCTCAAAAAGTGGAGACTGAATTGTACTCTAAGGAAATTAGGTCATGGGAACCTTAGAGAAGTAATTGACATTCAGTTAAAGTTGCATCTTAATTGGTTTAAAGAAGGCCACTTTTAAAGAAAAAGTTTCTTCTAGGCTTTTGATCCAGCAATCCTGAAGTCTGAGATCACAGATCCATACTTCTAGTATCTGCTAATCCAGGCACACTTCTAGAAAATGCAATATTGTTCCAAATGATGTAAATAAAATATCAATTGTCATAGAAAATTACTCTTCATGAGTCACAACTACTAAGAATGCATTCAGTAATTTTTTTTAATCTAAAAATGATGAGGGTTTCCTATTGATTCAGTCATTTTCTTTTACTCATCTGTCTGGCCATCACTGATAATAAAGCTAAAATTTCCAGGTTTTCCAATTGTAGATTAGGAATTTTGGGACATAAATTTATCTTCGCTGATAAACTGAGCTACTAAAAAGTGATGACAAAAAAGGGAGATGGCACAGATGATGTGCAAATGAGAATCAGGAACAGCACTATAAACTCTAGGGCTTAAAAGAGAATAAAAGAAAAAGTACCTGCCTAAGAGTTAGACCAGAGTGCAGGAGGGAACCTGCAGACATTAGTTGAGAAAAGTGAACACTGTGAAGGAATTGGTGCTCAAACATTCTACCCCTGGTATTCCATCGTTTATAATTTTGTAACTGTGTAATTTATGGTGATTCAGTAACTGCATAAAAAAAGATGTATTTGCAAGAAGATGAAACTATAAAACACTGAAACTTTATTTCCAATGTTTTTCTTTTTTCTAAGAACTATGGAAAGTTAAAATGTTAAAGTTATATTTTTTCTAAGAACTGTGGAAAGTTAAAATGGCATGTTCATGGTTTACAAACTTTCAGATAAAGTGTGAAACAAATGTTCAGGTGAAATAGGAAAAAAACAAAACATTACTTTTAACTATGATTCTGGGAACAGGCATTCCCCGAAGAAGCAAAGCCTTATTTTATTTTCCGAGGAATCACAGTCTTCTTCAGTTTTCTTTAATACCAAAACTGATTGCTCCCTTATTACTTTCCTAAAATAAGGGGAAAATGGAATTTATTTATAGAAATACAGATAGCAAGAGACTGAGATTCTAATTCTGTTTTTATTAACTACTTAAGAAACTTGTTAATAAAATGATGAGAAGAGAATCCCCACTACACCTTCTAATCCATATCTAAATTCTGTGATCCCTTCTACCAGTAATGCCAAGCATTAAATTTTCAACAAGATGAGTAAAAGCTAATTTCATACAATCCTACTTGCAAAATCACAGATTCCAAATGTTTCTTTTGTGTAGGACTTTTAACTAGACATAAGATTTTACCTCATGAGACAATGATTTGCATATTTGGGTAAAACTTTGGTTGGATCATCATGCTAGTCTAGAAATATTCATTTTGCTTATTTTCTCTTTGAAAAAGTAGTTTTATAATGTTTTCAAATGCTTTATATAAGCATTTATGCAATAATTTGATACCACTAAACTTGTGTGTTCTTTTTAATATACATAGAGCACTGTAGCACTGTCCTCCCGTTGTTCATCGATTTGCTAGGGCAGGCCCAGTAACATCTCCATTGTGACACTTGTTACTGTGTTTGGCATACTGAATATGTCACGGGTACCTTGCCAGGCTTTGCAGTGCGGGCGAGATACTTTCGGTAGCTTGCCCAGCTCTCTTAGAGGGGCAAAGGAATCGAACCCAGCTCAGCCAGGCCTGTGGCGCGCAAGACAAACGCCCTACCTCTGTGCTATCACTCTAGTCCCAATGTACATAGAGAACTCTGATAATATAAAATCCCTTGTGATTTTGTAAATATATTCTTTAAATGTACTAATGTATTCGCAGGTGTACAAGTAGAAATATAATTTAATGTATTAAAATATTTTGTGTATTTATCCATCAACAGTAATTTTGTCTTGATGAGTCACTAATTTACTGGCCTCTTTAAGATTGTAGTTTTAAGTATGTGTTTTCCTTCTTTCAAAATTTGTTTTTAAATTTGTCTGGATTTATACTTAGGTCAATTGCTTTATGCATAATGGTTTGCCTATAATCCCTGGGGTTTTACTGAGTAAAATAAGTGAGCCATTTCTTTTTTAAAATGTGATTTTATTGCTGTGATTAAAGAAACATTTCATAAAATACAAATTTGAAAGTAGCTGCTAGATCAAATATCAAAATAATAGAACTTATATATGTAGTTATTTTTATTTGAGTAAAGAATTTAAACAAGTATCCTTGGTTTTAATCTTTTTGGCATCTTACCTGCTTTTCCTTCTTCAGTTCCTCTATGTCTTTCTACCACATCCACAGTCAAAATAGTGTCAACAGAAACACTGGAACATTCAACTAGGTGGTATTGATTGGTTAAATGATCCATTATTATTTTCACAATTTTAATTTCTCCTTGCCATTGTAAACATTTAATTTAGACTCATCTTATCCTCTAGGTGGCATAATTATGAACATTATAAAATAAAGCTTAATGATATTCAAAGAGCTGTCATTCATAGTTTGCTATGCCTTGTCTATGTGTTATATTTAACTGTGTTTTCATAGTTTTAATATTGCAGTGATGTTAAATTTAGGCATATCTTCTGGAATTCCAGCTCACTGAGTTCTTCACCAAAATTTCTGCCATCTTTTGAGGTGCAGAAATTATTTGCATCCTTAGAGACAATTATAGATCATTTTAATAGCACACATATTACAAGTATGCAAATTTACAAAGAGTAAGAATTTTACCTTAATCAGGATTCTGCTAACATAATGGAGCTGAACATACCATTAGTAAAATTATGGACAATGATTGATCAAACTCAGCATTACTTTTTGCTATCAGTTTTGTTCTACTAATATCTTTTCTAATAGGATTTCGTTATTATACATGTGGCATTGTCTAAAGGGCATATGGCTATGAAAAAATAAAAGTACTTATAGAAAAATGATCTTTGATTTTCACATAGCATTCACCTGATAAAACTGCTTGCAAAGATTTTAAGTTTTACTTAAACTTAATTATTAAAGAATACTTTTGAATACTTTTAGTTAAATAATAAATTTAGTATAACTGAAATTCCAGATTTACTCCCGCCTTTAACTGCAGCCCTTAACATTTTCTTAAAACCATCTCTCATCTGTGATTTGCTCATTGCATTTCTCTTTATGTCTACATATGATAAAAGAAATAAAAACATACAATTTCAAATCTTCCCATTGGGAAAAGCAAAAATTTAGGCAATCATCACTACACAAATTTTCAGGACAATTGTTCAACTTTTCTCTTCTATTTCTTGTGTAAGCAGACTGTTTTATATAAGGTGAGGGAGTATATGTCTTCTCTATCAAAAAGAGCAGGAATGCTAGTGAAACTCTTATATCTTCATCACTATTTAAAATAATAATAATACCCCAAGTTTTTATTCACACGCTGCATACTTCAATTAGGTACCTTTAAAGTTTTTAATAATTCCCTTTCTGATTACTCGTTTTTTTTCTGAATTGCTTTGAACACAAGCCCTGTGGTCAAGTATTCTATAGAATAAATTATGCTGGAGTTATTTTTTTAATATTTCTTTTAAAAAATAGATGAAAATTGTGTGGTAGTTTTGTTCTGAAGATTTCAATACCTGGGGAATCTGGGAGCATGTATTTTAGTATTTGAATTGCAACTGCCTGTGCTCATTCATTCTTATTTCTCTCTTGCATATTCATTCATTGAACACACATTCTCCCTTCAAGCCAAGTAAATACAAAATAACCACCCTAAAATATTAAGTATGATTTCATAAAAGAAAACTATTACGCTAAGGAAACTTCTACAGAAAGATTGATTCTCTGGATGCTAAGATACTACACAACACCCGAAGTCCCTCGATAGTGCAGCAGCTTTTGGGTACAACGGTGTCTGATCCTCCTATATCCCTCTCTTAGCCAACTAAAAAGAAATAAGGGCTTTGGCTTATTGCAAATACAAAGAAGATTTTAGTCGCTGAGTTTGGCGCTACTCTCTTCTCCTTCAAGAAAAAGCTTCTTATCCTGAAGAGTTGCTGAGCTTTTCACAGTATAGTATTGCTGCAGGAGGAGATTCTTCACACAGTCAGGTGCCAGGTCCTCAAACTAGAACTAAGATTGATTCAGATTCAGAGGAACAGGTCACATAGGGGCGTTCCCTGTACTCAGTGGAGACACCTCCGAAAAGAAGAGAAGGAATCCTAGCTCTGCAAATAGTTATGCTCTTTCAAAGAACAGTAGCAAAAAAAACTTTAGTTGCAAAAAAATTTTTGCCCCGCCCCCGCCACACACACACACACACACACACACACACACACACACACACACACACACACTTCATCTAATGCTAAATAGCCCAGGTGCAGAGAAACACAAAGTAACTGTGCAGACGCCAGGATCACAGCGTGCCTGTGCCAATTTCCTGACTTGACTGTCAGAGAAGCCAGGGAAGAAGCACCGCGTCTAGGGAATGAGGTCAGAATTCCCCGAATGGATCATTCCCTCTGCGAAGGAACCAGGCGGGACAGGGGCGCTAGGCGCCTAGCTGGGGAAAAGAAGGGTTGGTGGGTCCAGGCGCACTTCGCAGAGGCTTTGTAGGGTGCAGGGGCTATCAGGAAATAAGAAGGGGCAAATGCGGGGACGGTGAAGGAAGAGACGATGATGCCTGGGGTGAGGAGCGGGGTCATTCACCGCTCTAGCGCGTGTAGGAGCACCGAGGCTGAAAGGTGCAAGAAAGCTGGGAGCACCGGCCGCCAGTAACTGTTCCCCGGAGAGAGAGGGCTTGGGGTTGCCAGCAGGTGGAGTTGAAACCCAACAGCCCCTCGGGGACCGCCACACCAGCCCTCCAAGCCCTCCACTACCCGGAGGTCGCGGAATCACATCAGGTGGTTCGGGGCGACCCCCCTTCAGCCCGAGAGGTGCTCCCCACACAGCGCCCCGACGCCCGAGCCCCCACGCTCCGGGATACTCACCGAGCCTGAGAAGAAAGCGCCATCCGGGCTGGCTCCCGGGCTGCGTGGCAGCAGGCGGCGGGCAGGGCCGGCCGGCGGGGGCGGCGCCGTCCTAGGAGTGGGACCTGGGCCGGGGGACCCCCGGGCGGCGACGGAAGCGGCGGGGGCGCGGGGAGCTGCGGAGCGGGAGGGCGCTGGATGCGGAGCTGCTGCGCGCCGCGCGCTCTCTGCCCATCGCCGGCTCCGGCGGCGGCCGCGCGGCTGTGGGGAGGGCGGCCGGGGGAGGGGAGGAGGCGCGCGGCGGGGAGGGAGCGGGGGAGCGCAGCCGAGACGGTGGGGGAGAGCGGGGTGGGGGGTGGGGGAGAAGGAAAGGGCTGATGATCACCGGGAATGGGGAGGGGGGAGGCGCGCCCGAGCCCACCGGAGGTTCCCACCGCCCGAGCGAGGGGAGGAGACGTTCGGGAGGGAGGAGATGGGTGTCTCCCGCGCCCCTCACCGCCGCTCCCCTCCTTCCCCGCTTCGCGCCCTTTCCCCGGGCTCTTCCCCACCACGGCCCACGCCGGAGGTGGCCCAGACCGCGCTGCGGGCACCGGAGGGAGGCCGGGCAGCACAGGGGCGGCTGCGAGCCGAGCCGCTGGCCCGAGGCACCTGTGCCCGCAGCCCACGGCCGCCGGCTCCTTTGCTGCGGCTCCCGGCGGGATCCGCCGGCGCTCGCTCGCTCCCCGTCTCTCCCCTCTCTGGGCAGATTGTCCTCGTGCCCGAGCATCCATGACATCTGGGTCGTCCCTCTCGCTTGCAGTGTGCTTTCCCGGGGCGCTCGTTGGCACGGGGTGTCCGGCCAGAAGGTTTCCAGCAGTGAGCTGACTGTAGTCACGCATCGCTTTTGCCCCCTTGAGCGGGGGTTGTCGGTGTGGGTTTGCTGCTGGGGTAAGAAGCAGGAAGGGTGAAATTTCTCGGATCCTATTGCATCGGACCACGTTACTGGAAGGTTGTTGGCGTGAAGGGCACGGGGTCGGTTGGTCATAGCCTTCTGTATTGTGGTACTTCTCCCTTTCTTCAATTCTAAAATCCACAAACAAAGCACGACTTAACTCGTTTGAGATGAACGGTACTGTCTTTTTTTATGCAAAGCATTCACTACCCCCCCACCCCTAATTCTAAGGGTTATGTTTTATTCTATTGCGATTCCCTTCCCCGCTCCCCCTCATCACCCCCCCCCCACCCCCCACCCCCTTCAGACTACAAATCAGTCTGGTTTATTCGCAAACTACTACAAAAACTGGCTGGGTAATGGGCACTGCGTTTAGAGCTTGTCCACTTAAGATCAAAGGTGGGGGGGGGTGTATACACAAAATAGTAAATATGAAAACAGTTGTAACTCGATAAATTTCCTTGAAACGCAATTTTATTTGATAATCTCTATGGGGCGCTTGTGAATAGACAGGGAGCAAGTATATAGCGTAAGAGATATGATGATTCTCTCCACGTGCCCTCGCCAGTCTAATAAAACTTTCCTGAAAAAGATATGACATGTGAAATGATGGAATTGTTTCTCATGAGAATCTTGGAGGGAAAGAGTTTCTGATTTCGTTTCTGGTTTCTGTCTGCTTTAATTTTAGTGTTTAAAACATTTTGCCTTTAAGAGTAATTTTTTGGAAGAAAAGGAATGGTATTTTAAAACAAATGAATTCTATACTTAATTTCATGCAGGTATTTCATGTATTACATAACAAAGTTACAAAGTTAAATAGGTACACTTTCAAGTTTTAAATGCAGCTTGTGGAAATGTTTTAATACAACAAGGTGTGCCCAGAAAGTGATAGACTCTCTGCAGTCCTAGTTTCATATGAGGAAAAAAAAAAACTGGTGATAAAGTAATACTAGATGATCTCAGTATCTGAACTTGCTAGAATTCTTTCTATGGAATGTACCCGCTCATGAAAATACTCGGTTTTACATGTGTCTGGTAATATGCATAAAAGGAGCACTTCCTCATTAAAGGTGCAAGAGTTATTGAACTCTTCTCATACATACCACTATTTGAACATGCATGCCTTGCTACTGTCTCCAGATGTTTAGAATTGTACTCTTAAATCCACAATATGCTATTCTACCAAAGAAGACTCTAGATAGACAATGGCTGTTGAAGATCTATTGCTCATTTGTACATGTCTTCTTAAAGATTTATATGATAGCACTGATCTATTACAGAGGTAGCAGTAAATTTTTCAAATGAAAATGACTACTTAGCCTGGGAGTGGTTACAGAAAATTAAAACTTTAAGATAAATTTAAGATCTCAGAATATATATTAATTAACTTATATTCATTACTACAAATAGAGATAGAGGAATACACTATTTTTGACAGACTTTTATTTTTTATATTTATTTTAATGACAACAAAAGCCACAACTGTTGATAAAATTCTAGAGTTGAAAGTGATTAGATAACAAAGTTCCATTATTTTCTCTTCCCAGTTCTTCATACTCCTTGTCTTCTCTTGGTAAATAAATCATCTTTGAGAATTTTTACTACTTCCCCTCCTAGTTTGATTATGGAAGAGTAATATCTACTTAGCTTCACTTTCTAGTTATGGAAAATAAAGAAAATGCAAATAAAATGCCTTAAAACTAAGCAAAAATACACAATGGCATTTAGAGCAAAACAAGTTTTTTAGCCTTTAATGTCCAACTAGAAACAAAAATAGGATGATATAAGATGGGATGGGATTCCATCTCTCTCCCCGGAGGAACTGAATTTCAATCTAATTCTCAGGATGTGCTACAATTTTCTATCACTTCTAGTATAGTATTCTTTCTTACTTTTATTTTCTGCTTTCTATACATCCATTAGTATTGTGCTGTTAGCATTACAATATATAAAGTGAAATAAATAAAGATGTTTGTTTTAAATAGGGATTCTGTGCATTTACTTATCCGAAAATAATTTTTCTCATTGAAATTGTTTTGAAATCAGAAAAATCATAAGTCATAGATGATTAGTAATTTTCTTTTTCTGTTTATTGAACATGTATTTGATAAGGGATACCGTCATGAAGGAAATTAATACCTATGCCCTTGGGTAGCTTAGAGAGAGATTAATGATCCAGTTAAAGTGCTCTATCACTAAGATAAATGATATGATAATACTGATAGTGATAAATTTAAGATCTCAGAATATATATTAATTAACTTATATTCATTACTACAAATAGAGATAGAGGAATACACTATTTTTGACAGACTTTTATTTTTTATATTTATTTTAATGACAACAAAAGCCACAACTGTTGATAAAATTCTAGAGTTGAAAGTGATTAGATAACAAAGTTCCATTATTAAAATTAGTAAGTATAAAAAAATCAATCATTTATGCGAAAATTGTTATTCAGTCATTCTGGGTTTGTTATGTCCTCATCTAAGAAATCACTAAACTGTAGGTTACAAGTTGAGCCATCTGTTAGTTTTAGTTGGATTCTAAGTTACTTTGCCATCTAATTAGGTGTTCTCCTACTAGAATTTCAGTATTGAGGAGTTAGGAGATTACACGCTACTATTCATGATTCCTTTCATTTTTTTCTTGGTTTGCAGGGTGTACTGGAGACTACTCCTGGCTAGTGCACTAGAAACTCTCTCAGAGATGCTGGGAGGATATGTGGGAATGCGGTGCCAGGTAACTAAGGGCTAAGGCTAAGGCCCTTTAACCCATGTTTATTTCTTTTTTTTTTTTTTTCTTTTTTTTTTTTTTTTCTTTCTTTTTTTTTTTCCCCTTTATTTTATTTTATTTTTTTTAAAGTTGTAGATTTACAATTTTTTGTGCTTTGGTTTCAATTATACAATGATCAGATACCCATCCCTCCACCAGTGCCCATTTTCCACCACCATGGATAATATCCCTCCCACCCCCATCCCCCCATCCCCCCGTCTCTGTGGCAGGGCAATCCCCTGTGTTCTCTCTCTCCTTTTGGGTGTTGTGGTCTGCAAAAGAGGCATTGAGTGGCAAACATGTTCAGTCCATAGTCTACTTTCGACATGCATCTCCCCTCCTGGGAGGATCCTCCAAACATCCTTTATTTGGTGCTCCCTTCTCTATCCGAACAGCCCTTTCCTCTAGGATACCCGGCTGGCCTCTAAGTTATGGAGTAATCCTCCTGGTGCTGATCTCAGCTATTCTTGGGTATTAATCTCATACTTTGTCACTTTATATCCCCCAGATGAATGCAATCTTTCTATGTCTATCCCTCTCTTTCTGACTCATTTCGCTTAGCATGATACTTTCCATATTGTACCACTTGTATGTAAATTTCATGACTTCATCTTTTCTAAGAGCTACATAGTACTCCATTGTGTAGATGTACCAAAGTTTCTTTAACCAGTCATCTGTTCTTGGGCATTCAGGTTTCTTCCAGTTTCTAGCTATTGTAAAGAGGGCTGCAATGAACAAACAAGTGCAGATGTCACTTCGACTATACATTTTTGCCTCTCTGGGATATATTCCCAGGAGTGGTATTGCTGGGTCAAATGGGAGCTCAATTTCTAATTTTTTGAGAATCGTCCATACTGTTTTCCAGAAGGGCTGAACCAGTGGACATTCCCACCAACAGTGAAGGAGTGTCCCTTTCTCGCCACATCCACGCCAGCATCGGTTGCTTTTGTTCTTTTGAATGTGGGCCAGTCTCTGAGATGTGAGATGGTATCTCATTGTGGTTTTGATCTGCATCTCCCTGATGATTAATGATGTAGAGCATTTTCTCATGTGCTTTTTTGCCATTCGGATTTCTTCTTTGAGAAAGTTTCTGTTCATTTCATTGCCCCATTTTTGGATGGGGTTGGATGTTTTCTTCTTGTGGAGTTTAACCAGTATTCTGTATATCCTGGATATCAACCCCTTGTCAGATGTGTATTCGGTGAATATCCTTTCCCATTCTGTAGACTGTCTTTGTATTTTGGTCACTGTTTCTTTGGAGGTGCAGAAGCTTCTTAGTTTAAGATAGTCCCATTTATCTATCTCTGTTTTCACTTGCTCGGCCAGTGGCGTGGCATCTTTGAAGATACCGTTAGCTTCAATGTCATGGAGGGTTTTGCCAACTTTATCTTCAATGTACCTTATGGTTTCTGGTCTGATGTTGAGGTCTTTAATCCATTTTGATCTTACTTTTGTACATGGTGTTAGGCAGAGTTCTGAGCCTATTTTTTTGCATGTAGCCGTCCAGTGATGCCAACACAATTTATTAAAGAGGCTTTCCTTACTCCACTTCACATTACTTGCACCTTTATCAAAGATTAGATGAGCATATGATTGAGGAGAGATGTCAGTGTATTCAACCCTGTTCCATTGGTCTGCAGTTCTGCCTTTGTTCCAGTACCATGCTGTTTTAATTATTACTGCTTTGTAGTACAGTTTGAAGTTCGGGAGGTTGATTCCTCCCATTTTCTTTTTCCCAAGAATTGCTTTAGCTATTCGTGGGGGCTTATTGTTCCATATAAATTTCAAGAGTGTTTGCTCCATTTCTTTGAAGAATGTCATGGGTATCCTTATAGGGATTGCATTGAATTTATACAATGCTTTCGGTAGTATTGCCATTTTGACAATGTTAAGTCTCCCGACCCATGAGCAGGGGATATCTTTCCATTTCCTCATGTCCTCTTTTATTTCCTGAAGTAGCGTTTTGTAGTTTTCTTTGTACAGGTCCTTTACTTCCTTAGTTAAGCTGATTCCTAGGTACTTGATTTTCTGGGGCACAATTGTGAACGGGATTGATTTTTTCATGTTGCTTTCTTCTCTCTCACTGTTTGCGTATAGGAAAGCCATGGACTTTTGGGTATTGATTTTATAACCTGCAACTTTACTATACGAGTCTATTGTTTTTAAGAGTTTTTTGGTGGAAGTTATTGGGTTCTCTAAGTAGAGTATCATATCATCTGCGAATAGTGAGAGCTTGATTTCTTCCTTTCCTACCTGAATGCCCTTAATATCTTTTTCCTGCCTAATCGCTATTGCAAGTACTTCCAGTACTATATTGAACAGCAGTGGAGAGAGTGGGCATCCCTGTCTCGTCCCTGATCTTAGAGGGAAGGCTCTCAGTTTTTCCCCATTGAGGATGATGCTTGCTGTAGGCTTGTGGTAGATGGCTTTAATTATGTTGAGGAAGGTCCCCTCTATACCCATTTTGGCTAGGGTTTTCATCATAAAGGGGTGCTGGATCTTATCAAATGCTTTCTCTGCATCTATTGATATGATCATATGCTTTTTATCTTTTCTTTTGTTGATATGGTGGATTATGTTGATTGATTTCCGAATGTTGAACCATCCTTGCATCCCTGGGATGAATCCTACTTGGTCCCATGTTTATTTCTATCTAGTGCTCCCCTCCTCTGCCTTCCCTCTCCTCTCCACCCCTTCACATTTCTCCCCTCCTTTTCTCTGCTTTCCCTTCCCTCTGTCCTATTTGATCTCCCCTTCCCTTTCCTGTGCCCTTCACTCCACTGTCACCTTCTCCTCTCCATCCCTTCTCTCACCTCCCCTCTCTGCTTCCTTCCTCCCACTATCTCTTCTTAGTTTATTTTTTTTCTTTTGGGCTGCTTCTAGCACTACTCAAGGGCAACTCCTGGATAAGTGCTTAAGAGTGATTTCAGCAATGCTCAAAAGACCATGTGGTGCTACAGATCAAACTCAGGCCTCCCACATTCAAAGCATGTGCTTAAGTCACTGAACAATGTTGTCAGCCAGTTTAGCCAATATTTATATGCATTGTTGAATAAAAGAGGAGAAAGAGAAGCTAATGAAGCAGGTAACATATGTTGTAGTAAAGAAAATAAAAGGAGTTCTTTCTGGCTAGTAAAATTTTTGATAAACTTAAAAAATAAGCATCTGATTTAATTTTGGTTACAAAAAGAGAGTGTGGGCTGAAGCGATGACACAGAGGGTAGGGCATTTGCCTTGCATGCGGCCAACCTGGGTTAGATTCTTCCGTCCCTCTCGGAGAGCATACTCTCAAGCTACTGAGAGGATTCTGCCCCCACAGTAGAGCCTGGCAAGCTCCCTGTGGTGTATTTAATATACCAAAACTGTAACTACAAGTCTCACAATGGAGACATTACTGGCAAACCAATGAACAACAATAGGAGGACAGTGCTACAGTGTTACAAATAGAAAGTAATAAATGCTTTAAGGTTATAGATAATTCTGAAAGAATGTATAGATATAATATACATGATTAATACTACTGAATACCACTGTAGCACTGTCATCCCATTGTTCATTGATTTACTTGAGCAGGCACCAGTAACATCTCCATTCATCCCAGCCCTGAGATTTTTGCAGTCTCTCCTTACTCATCTTTCCCAACGCTGCCATGTTGGAGGCTCATTGAGGGTCAGGGGAATGAGGCCCATTCTTGTTACTGTTTTTGGCGTATCGAATATGCCATGGGTAGCTTACCAGGCTCTGTCGTGCAGGCAGGATACTCTTGGCCTTGGTAGCTGGCTGGGCTCTCCAAGATATATATATATATATATATATATATATATATATATATATATATATCCCTCTGTGATTTGTTGCCTACTGTGTGAACCCCATCAAATATAGTGTAGTAATTATGGGAAATGGGTAGGGAGTGTCTTATAATGTGTCTGGGAATGTGTTGACTCATATGTGAGCCTTGGCTCGAGTGTTTGGAACGTGGTCTGGAGGCAGTTGGATAGTGGAAGTTGGCTGCCAGAGCTGGGTCCCTTGAGGCAGGGAGGGCTCTCACCCCCCCCCCCGGGGCACCCCGAGTTAAAACAGCCTGGTGCAGAGACCAGTGGCATGGTTATGGAGGCCTCATTTTATGCTCGCTTATGGGAGAAACAGCCGTGAGTTCTGGACGGTGGCCAATGAGAAGAAGATTATCTGGAGTTGGCATGAGGTGGCTTATGGGTGTGACCCCTGGGTCTCCAGAGACTGGGGAAGCAGGCAGAGGATCTCTGCTTCTGGGTCCCGTTAAGCCCAGAGTCCAAGGTCACAAAGTTCCACATTACCTGGGTTCCGTGGGACTTTACTCATGCATGAGGCTCGGCCTGAGCATGTAAAAAGCGGCCTGAAGTATGGTGGCAGTTGGGTAGTGGGGGCCAGCTGCCAGGGTTGGGTCCCTTGGGGTTGAAAGGGCTCTTACCTGCCCCCCTCTCGGGTGACCTCAGTGAAAACAGCTCTATTAGGCCTAGAAAGTGTCTGACCCCAATTCAATCCTCTGCATTGTATATGGTTTCCCCATGCATTTCCAGGAGTGATCCCTGAGGAAAGGGAATCTCCGGTTCTATATGTTTCCTGGGAGCTTCACTTCCGTGCTCATAGACTGACCACATGCCAATATCCAAGGGTGGGCAATTTTGCCATATTATCTCAGGCAAAGAATTCTTTGTAGGTGACACTGATGAGAGAACTTGGAAGCAAGCTGTGATGTGGGTGGAGAATAAGGCCTTCCTGTCATGCAGAAGGTTGGTCTTTGTTATCGCTTAATTATTGTGGATTTCAGAATGGAGCATGATGGAGCAACTGTGCTCTTTACCAGATCTCAGAAGGCATAAGTCTACTAAGTTTTCAACTTTCTTTTAAGAAATTCTCACATGTCCTGCTGCCAGGAAACAGAAGAAATCAGATCTTATTTTCTGAAAACTTGTGCAGTTCAGATACTCATTTACCTAGGATTTCCTGCCGGTCTGCTCTTGGGTGAGGTTCATCCTGTGTTGGGTGAGGCTCGTCCCCCCTTGGGTGAGGCTCATCGAGCATGTGGAGAGTGGCCTTGGGCATGGCAGTAGTTGGGTTCTGGAGGTTTTCAGCTGCTGGGGTTTTGTTTGGAGTGGGGAGGGAGACCCAACCCACCCCCACTCAGAGGTGCCCCAGTGAAGAGAGCCTTGCATGGGATCAGGACATTCTGCAGAGCTCTCTTCCGGGAGTTTTAGTTTATAGTGTCTGTCTTGGCCATTGATGAGATTACATGGCTCTGAGTTTAATCCTCTGTGCCACATATAGTCACACAGCACTGCCAGGAGTGATCTTTGTGAACCATAGATATGGCTCCTCCACAGAAGGATGATGTGTTCAAGGGATCTCTGGGCCATTCTATCTTGTCGCGCACATTCGGTGCTCTTGAGCCGCTGTGTATGGACTGGATCGGGATGGCTGTTGGCGATGGGCTGGTGAAGGAAGAACTAGGACCAAGCTGGTTGCTGATTAGTTGCCAATTATTCAATCTCTTGTCTATCCTATTTCACACAATCTTCCTTCCTAGCCCCTCATTGCTAGGTCCCAGATCCCCTGACTCTAACCCCACTACTGAATATATGTACAGGATCCCAAATGAGGGAGATGGCAAAATTTAGCAACTTTCTCTTTCCTCCCTTGAAGAATAAACAAAAGAACCAAAGAGTTTTTTTTTTAACTTTAATGTATTTTAGTAAAATTTGGAGATAGACAATATGTATTATTCCAAAATATGTATGTAAAATATGATTGAAAATCTCATAAGATGAAACAGAAATTAAAGAAGACAGACTAAAACAGAAAAAGAGAAGATAATGAGCCCCAAAACATCCAAAAACATTTATAAAAATATAAATTCTGTATGTGAGAGTTCTACTCTAAAATGTAAACTTTCTGCCATGGTTGCAATAAGGTTCAGTGACTGAAATGGCTACAGCTGTTAAAGGAGAGCAGGAAGGAGCATTGTAGATAAATGGAATATTCCATTTAGTCTAACCTAACCAAAGGAGAAAATGCTTCCTGAAGCTAATGTGTACTGTGATTTGAATAATTGTCTCATCTAGTTGGAAGCAATCAGTATGAGAACTAGAGTGAACAGGGGCTGATGGTGAAAATCCTTTTGGTATGTCCTCTAGGAAGTATGGAGGACGGGTCTAAGATTAAACATTCGAGTGATGTTTATGAAAACAGTCCACAGAATTAGCAGTAGAGAATTTCCCCATTTCCTTATCCCAGGAAATGAGGTGAGAACAATGTAACTAATTTAATGAGGAGTAAGAGAAAAAGATTAGGCACAATATCAGAACAAAAATAATATAGAAAAGACAGAACTGGAAGATGTATCCTAACTTTTAGTCATTAAAAGGACAAGACAGAATAATAAAACAAAATGGAAGATGGAAATAACTGGAAATCCAGCACATATTCAAAATTAGGAACCTGAAGAGGAAAAAATAAGTAATGTAAAAAAATGCATATATTAAAATAATATACATTGCCTATATGTATTAGTGTAGATTTGTATAATTAAAGAGTTGAAATGAAGAATTATTAAAATTTTATTTTTAAACAAGTGAAAACTGAAAAATTTCCTCAAGAATCATCATCATAAAGATGAATCTTAGTAAAATAGCTAGAATTCAAATATTATTACAAAACTCTTAGGGATTACAGGCAAAACAAAGTAAAATTGCCTTAGAAATAAAAATACTGAAAAAGGATGTAGAATTTTTCATTACAATATTCATAGCAGAATTCTATCTCGGTGAAGACCCTACAGGATACCATATAATATAAAGTAAGAATAAAGTTGCTGAAGTCTATTTATCTAACAGTCCTTCAAGTGTAATAAGAATGAGAAAACAGTTTTTAATTTATAAGAATAAATGGATAATTATTATTATTAACTGTTTTTCAGAAAAGAATCGAATTTAGCTTTTGAGCCTATAAATGGATTAAATATTGAACATATTTAAGTACTGTTTTTAAAATAGAATATGAGAATTAAATAAAAATAATGGTCTAAGTCTATTATACTATTACATTATAAAAAGTATACATATAAAACTGAGTTGCATGAGAAAAACAAAAATATTGAATAATAAAAAGTTGGTTGTCTAATCAATGAGGTAAAATAAAATAACTACAATAGAACCAATAAGCTGTACTATATATTTAGCAATACAAAACCATCTGTAATTAAGTGTGCATAAAATAAATCATCCATTGAAGGAGGTAGACAAGAGAGAAGAAACACTACTTAGAGCACTAGCAGATTATTTTTAGGGGAATAATTATAAAAGTAATAAAAATATAATAAAATCTTTATATATACACGCAAGATGGAAATATAAGTAACTAAATCTCACAGTGAAAGAACTTTACAGTAAAAAGGGGCAAATACAGCCTTATATCCACTCTGGAGTTGATATTCTCTCTTAAGCAAGTGTTTTATCTCTTTTTTCTCTACTCATATTTATCTAAGTTATTTAAATATAACTATTTTACTTCACTGACAAAAAAATGCAAATGTATAACAAATCATTATGGCATATTTAAGTGTAAATATATAATTTTTATCAATACATATAAACAAAACTGTCGTAGTCTATAAAATAGTATAAATATTTTCATTGATCATAATCTAGGAAACCAATGAATTTACTATTTCATATCTAAAAGAAAACTCAGAAAGCATGAAATGTGAAAGAATGGGCAAATTGCCAGTGAAATTTAAACAAAGCATTGTGAGAATTACAATCTTAATAGAGATGAGGTGGCTTACAAAAAAAATAATATTTAAAGAGCTAAAGAAGGATATTTTGTGATTTTAGAAATACTTGGCTCCATATGGATACAAAACCATTTTGAATATCCATATAACAAATAATTTAGCATCAGCACTACCAAGTATGTTATAATATTTATAAAGATAGCATAAAACCTACCTCTAAGAAAAAAATTGATACTTTTTATCCATGAACATACACATGGGTATACAATAAAGAAATTAAAAATTAAATACATTTTTTCCAGACTGGCAAGCTCCCTGTGACATATTCGATATGCCAAACACAGTAAAAAGTCTCACAATGGAGACGTTACTGGGCCCACTCAAGCAAATCAATGAACAATGGAAAGACAGTGCTACAGTACAGTACCAATGTCACTCGAAAGAATCAATTGAAAATTCTACCTAAATTATTAAATATCAAGCATAACAGCACATAAAAGGAACATGATGAAAATAAGTGTTTACATTTATTTTAAAGAACTTTAGGAGCGATATCATGTCATACCACACAGACTGACACACATCTGAAAAAAGAAGAGCAACCAGTTATGGTGCGGAATTGGGGAGAAAGGGAGCTTCGCTCATTGCTGGTAGTAATGCTCACTGGTCTAGCGTTTTGGGAAAAAAATATGACATTCCTCAAAAAACTAGAAATTGAGCTCTCATTTGACCCAGAAATACCACTACTGGGAATATACTTGGGGGTCCAAAAACACATAGCAGAAACACCATCTGCACTCCTAAATTCACTGCAGCACTACTTAGCCAGAATCTGAAAACAATCTGAGTGACCTAGAATGAAGGAATGGATAAAGAAACTACGACAAATCTACACAATGGAATACTACACAGTTGTTAGGGAAAATGAAGTCATAAAATATACTTATAAATGGTTGGGATGGACATGAACAGTACAATGCTGAATGAAAAAGAGTTGGAAGGAGAGGGACAGATACAGAATGACTGTATTCATTTCTGGTATATTAAAAAAAGAAATATGCAATGAAGACTAATATTATCCAATATCTAATATTATCCAATATTATCCAAGAACAAGGAAAATAGAGTATAGAAAGACTAGTCAAAGGCTGGACTCATCCATAAGTGTGTGGGGCAGAGGTAGGTAAGATAGAGAAGGGACCAATATGACAATAACAGCTGGAAATGATCACACTGGACAAGAACTGAGTGTTAAAAGTAGGTAAAAGAATATACCTGATAGCTTTTCAGTGTCTGTATTGCAAACCAAATGCTGGGGGGAGAGAGAGAGAGAGAGAGAGAGAGAGAGAGAGAGAGAGAGAGAGAGAGAGAGAGAGAGAGAGAGACAAAGAGAGACAGAGAGACAGAGAGAGACAGAGACAGAAGAGGAAAAGAGACGAAGTGCCTGCCATAGAGGCAGGAGAGAGAGTGGGGAAGTGGGGGAGGGAAGATGGAAGGAAAACGGAACACTGGTGCTGGGAAATGTATGCTGGAAAGATGGGTGTTGGAGCATTGTTCATCTGAAACTCAATCACGTACAGCTTTATCTCACAGTGATTCAATAAATATCTTTAAAAAATAAAAATAAAATGGTATTAACATTCTTCATTATTCCCTTATCTATTAAGTAGATATAAAATATCAGTTTTCATTTTGTTACTGTCACTGTCACTGTCCTCCTGTTTTTCATTTATTTTCTCAGCGGGCCCAGTAACGTCTCCACTGTGAGACTTGTTACTGTGTTTGACATAACAAATACGTCACGGGTAGCTTGCCAGACTTTGCCGTGCTGGCAAGATACTCTCAGTATCTCTCAGTATACTCTCAGTATTGCCAGGCTCTCTGAGAGGGGCGGAGGAATTGAACTCGGGTCCATCGGGTCGGCCGCGTGCAAGGCAAACACCCTACCACTGTGTAGAATTTTAAAATAAAGACAAAGAATTTTTGCAGCTAAGACAATGATAGAGGGAAAAGAACACTCTGGTGGGAGAGCATGGTGTATTAAATTTTGTAAATCATGGTTTCTAAAATAACAATAAAAAGTAAACAAAACAGTTATTGCACATAAACTTTTTAGCAGGAGTCTAGAATATAGTTAGGACTTCATAAATGTTATCTGTTTTTCTTATCAGCCCTCAGAATATATTAAAAATTACTCTGTTTATGATAGTAATATAAATCTTGATTTCATTTTCTTGAATAATAAACTTCATATATTGATTTATTAATTTTTATTACATCTTTTGTCCCTTCTGCTCAGGAATTTCATTATTTTGGTGGCATAGGATAGAGAATCCTCTGCTCATTTTGCATTATCAATAAAATCCTGCCAAGTATTAGAATAACTTTACAAATTCAGTGTAACACAGAAGAACTAGTCATTTTAAAAAACTTTTAATTATAATAGTAATGGGCTGGAGTGATAGCACAGTGGGTAGGGCATTTGCCTTGCATGTGGCTGACCCTCAGTTCGATTCCTCCACCCCTCTAGGAAAGCCCAGCAAGCTATTGAGAGTACCTCACCTGCACAGTAAAGCCTGGCAAGCTACTTGTGACATATTCAATATGCTAAACACAGTAACAAGTCTCACAATGTTGCTGGGCCCGCTCGAGCAAATTTATGAACAGTAGAGGACAGTGACAGTGACAGTGATAATAGTAATATATGAGTATTTCTTGTTTTAATTAACATTTTTAAACAGTGTTAGATTCTCTGTCAAATTGAACACAATGTACATAGATTTCCTCTATACCTTATGTATAGACATGGAAATAATCTCAATCATGGTCTACATTTTTTACTAGCATTGTAGTGTATAGTTCCAAATAAGGAGCTTATATTGAGAGACTACTAACACTAAAGTCTATAGTTCACATTTGAGTTGAACTTGGGAGTTGTGCATACTATCACTTGATCACTTGATCACTTAACTTCCCCTTAATCGTCGATTTGCTTAAGCGAGCGCCAGTAATGTCTCCATTTGACCCTGTCGCATGTTAGTGTAGCCCAAAGGCATCTGTTCATTCCAGGAACACGAAGAGCCTCAAAACAATCGTTCAGGAACTTGATGAAGAAGTCTGACCATCAGGTAGGTGGGCGGCCACGTGGTCTTTTGATGTCCCGTGGAATTCTGTCAGTAACAGCTCTAGTCCAGCGGTCATCTCTAAATCTCATTATGTGTCCAGTGCATCTGATTTTTGACGCCTTGGCAAACAAGACAGCGTCCCTGATTCTTGATCATCGATGGAGGTTAGAACTCCGGATTCTTTCACTCATTTGAGTGAAACGTGATACTCCAAGCATAGCTCTTTAAATTCCTCTTTGGGAGACTCTAATAGCATTCTCATCCTGTTTGCATAGGGCCCAGGTCTCTGAGGCATATGTTAATGCAGGAAGAACAGTGGAATCAAAGAGATGTTCCCGGAGCCAGAGCTTCTTCGTCCTCTTAGCTATTTACTTGATGCTCTTGAAGGCATTCCAAGCTGCTCTGTTCCTCTTGCGCAACTCAGTTGCCAGGTCATTCATCATGTTGATTTCTCGACCTAGGTATACTTGACTGTTGCATTCGAAGATGGTTGTTCCGTTGAGAGTGAATGGAGCATCAGGAACAAGGCTGTTTCTCATAAACATTGTCTTCGTAAGGTTCAGATGTAGTCTGACCTTTCCACACTCACGGTTGAAGTAGGCCAGCATTTGTGCTGCTTGGCTAATGTTTGGTGTTATTAGAACAATGTCATCAGCAAAGCGGAGATGGTATAGTTGCCAACCATCTATCCTCACTCCCATTCCTTCCCATTCCAGCCTTCGCATGATGTTCTCGAGGGTGGCACTGAAGAGTTTTGGTGAAATAATATCACCCTGCTGAACCCCTCTCTTGACATGAATTATCACTTCTTTGTAGAATGGCGAGATCCTGGTAGTGAATCCGTAATACAGCTCACAGAGGATCTTGATGTATTGAGTTTGAAAGCCCTGATTGGCTAGGGCTTCGATGACTGCTTCAGTCTCAACAGAATCAAAGGCCTTCTTTAAATCAATGAATGTTAGACAGAGTGGCATCTTGAACTCCTGAGAAACCTCAATGAGCTTGGTTATCATGTGGATATGGTCGATGGTGCTGAATGCTTTGCGGAACCCAGCTTGCTTGCATGGTTGTCCTTCATCTAGTGTTCTGCCAATCCTATTCAGGATGACTCGAGTGAATAGCTTGTAGATTACAGACAATAGGCAGATTGGGCGATAGTTGCCAATGTCATGGATGTCTCCCTTCTTATACAGTAGTACATTCCTGCTGGTTTTCCATTGGGACAGAAACTTGCATTCAGACAGGTAGCTTGTGAAGAGCCGAGCCAGCATATTGATGAGTACTGATGGCAGGTTCTTCAGGTGTTCAGGCCTGACCTTGTCTGGGCCGGGTGCTGTTCGTTTCTTTACCGATGAAATGGCGTGTCAGATTTCGGAAGGGAGAACATTGGGAACGACATATCCATCCTGTGGAATTTGGTATATGGGCAGGTGGACATGGCTATCAAATAGATCTGAGTAGAAGTCATGGATAATCTTCTCCATTGCCCTTCAGGAAGATGTGATAGATCCATCAGGACATTGGAAGGCAGTCATCTTGAGCTTGTAGTTGGCGAAGAACAGGCAGGCATTACCAATGCTTTTCTTAGTTTCTGCCACATCTACTAGCACTTCTGCTCTTCTCTATTTGAAGTCTTCCTTGATCGATTCTCTGCACTGATTTGCGAGCTTGGAGGTTCGCTTACAGTTGCCTGAGGCATGTGCCAAACCCTTTGGCGAATAAGCTCAAGAGTTTTCAAAGACAGGCTTTTTTGTGGCTATCTCTCTCTTGGCGTTCCTCGCACAATCATGGAGGTGCTGAAACAGTCGATCATATTCCTAGTCAATGTTGTCAACAATGGCATCTGGGTCGACTCAAGCAAAATTGATTGTCATTGACATCATCTTCCCATGTTGCAGTAATAGTGCCAAAGAGCAACCCGTTGGTGGTCATTCTGGGAGTTCTCTTCTTAAACTTTGCTGCCCTTTCTTCCCGCTCTGTGAAGTAAAATTTTTCACGAAGGAAATGTTTGTCCTATCTCATTTGGAACTTTGGGACAACAGAGACATCGGTCAGGCAAAACCGTCGATTGAATATGATGTGGTCGATTTCGTTGTAGAACTGTTCGCTGGGAGACTCCCATGTCCAACGTTTAGATTCTGCCTTCTGGAACTGTGAGTTAGCATGGATGGTCTTGGTCGACATGATGAACTCAGACAGTGTCTCACCCTGTTCGTTCCATTCTAGTCCATGGGTCCCGATGTGGAATTCTTTGGCTGATCCTCTTGGTCCTATCTTGGCATTAAAATCACCCACAATGATCCTGTAGAAGGTGTGGTCTTCTTTATAGAACTTCTCCAGCTCCATGTAGAACTTCTCGATTTCTCCTTCATCATAATTGTATGTTGGTGCATAGACAATGAAGATAGAAACTACCGGCAGTGAGCCACATCTATTCAAATGTAAATGTCCGATTCAGGTTGTTAGGCATTCAAATGAATTAATACACATGGCTAAGTTCGTGTTGACAAGGACACGGATGCCTCTGACGTCTCTTTTATCTCATGTTCTGAGGAACAATTCTGCCCTGTCTGCTTCCACCAACCACCAGAGACCCAGGGATTGGATTGCTCACGGAAGACTCACCCTCCCCCTACTGGTAACGATGAATACCTCACCGGCAGACCTCCACTACCTCCACTACCTCTACTACCCAGCCGCCGCCACACTCCAGGATGCTTTCTGGACTCTCCGGCCGAGACTCAGGCATGACTGAAACCCCACAGTACAAGATAAGCAGAACTCTGAGATCTTGGACTCCAGGCTCAACGGACCCAGGGTCAGAGATTCTCTGCTTGCTCCCACCAACCACAGGTGACAAAGGGATTAAAATCAGGAGCCCCACCCTACCCTGCCCTGTCTGCTTCCACCAACCGCCAGAGACCCAGGGATTGGATTGCGCACAGAAGACCCACCCTATTCCTACCATACCAGATAAATACCTCACCAGCAGACCTCCACTACCTCCACTACCTCCACTACCCAGCCACGCTCCAGGATGCTTTGCAGTCGCTTGACACATTATAAGACACTTAATATCCATCTTCCAGAATTTCTGTACCTTATTATGGTTTCAACCATGGGAACACCTACAAGGGCGATTAGAGGCCGCTCCAAAAGCCTCTATCCCTCTCAGAGAGCCTGGCAAGCTACCGAGAGTATTCCACCCGCATGGTAGAGCTTCGCAAGCTATCCATTGTGTATTCGATATGCCCAAACCAGTAATTACAAAGGGTCTCATTCCCCTGACCCTGAAGGCGTCACCAATATGGCAGCGTTGAGAAGGATGAGAAAGGAGAAGCTGATAAAATCTCAAGGCTGAACCAGGCTGCCAAAAGGGCCTGCCAAAACGAAGGAAGATAAAAATGATCGTCTGTACTTTCAATGCACGTACACTAGCACCGGATGCATCCTTGAGGACCTGATGATACAAGCCCGAAAGATCAAGTATGACATCATTGGTCTGACCGAGACAAGAAAGCACCAATCACATCACACTGGAGTGCATACTATAGGTTTCAACAATTGTATGATGACATATGTCCACCATTAGAATATAATAAATGAATAAATTCAATGACCTAAAAATCTGCTGTGCTCCACCAATTCATCTTTCTCTCTTCCATTAAATCTTGTTAAAACTGATTTCTGTCCCATGAATTTAATAGTGTTACCTTTACTTGAATATATATTTGGAATCTTGCCATCTATAGTCTTTTCAGTTTGGCTGCTTTTACTTATATATGCAATTTTAGAATATGCAAATAAGGCTTTAGTTTATATGGTTTAAGAGTTAGTCTTTGTTCTTTATTTTTTATAATATACTGATTCACATGGGCTGAAGCGATAGCATAGCAGGTAGGGATTTTGCCTTGTATGCACCCAGGTTTGATTCCTCCTCCTCTCTCGGAGAGCCCAGCAAGCTACTAAGAGTATCCCGTCCACATGTTACTGGTGCCCGCTCGAGCAAATCAATGAACAATGGGAGGACAGTGACAGTGACAGTGATTAATTCACATATAGTATATTAATTTTAGCTAATTTTAGCTAAGTAGCAAAGATTTTATATTTTGCAGAATTAGCACTACAGGTTTATTAACATTTATTGACAGTAATAGACATTTTAGGGGATGAGAGCTTTTCATGTATGTTCTCTTAGTTTTAAAATATATGATATAATATTGGTAACTATACTGATCATGGTATATCTTGTATCACTGAGATTTTTAAAAATCTTTAAGTAGCTTTTTTCTTTTTGACCAACTTTACCCATATCACTCATCTGTCTGTCAACTATCTATTCTCTACTTTGAATTCATTTGATTTAGGCTCCACATAGTGATCTCAATAGTGAGGTATACAATATTTTCTTTGCTTATTTTACTTAGTGTAATAGTCTCAAGCTCTATCAACTTTATCACTAATCATCAGGTTTTCTTTTTATGAATAATTGTTACTCTAGTGAATATGCATAAACATATATAAATATACGTCTATATAGAAATCAAATAAATAGGTCTCATTTGCATTACTTGAGGTGTAACAATTTGCAATAGCATTAATATTTGTGCTATTTAAATACATAATCTGGAGACTGGAGAGAGAAAGCACAGTGGTCTGAACACTTGCCTTGCATGTGACCCAGGTTAGATCCCTGTCACCCCTTATAGTCCCCCAAACTTCACCCTGAAGTTATCCCTGAAGGAAGAACCAGAAGTAAGCTCTGAACACCATGGTATATGGCAAAGAATGAAAAGAAGAAAAAGAGAAATATATTATCTCATTTTTCCACCTTGTCTACTACTCCCCTCTTGCTGGTAGATAAGTTCTGTTGGAGAGTCTGAGTCTGTTTACACTGGCCTTTGTCTATCCCCTTGTGTTTTGTCTCTATATTCCGTACACAAGTGAGGTTATTTAATATTTGTACTTTTGTGTCTGGCTGAGTTCATGTAATGTGATATTGTCCAGTTTCATTTCATTTTTCATTTTTTCATCATCCTGTTATTCGTCGATTGCCTCGAGCAGGCCCCAGTAACGTCTCTTTCATCCTAGCCCTGAGATTATATTCAAGGCTATTTAGGAGAATGAGACCCATCATTGTTACTGGTATCTGGCATATTTGGTACGCCACGGGGAGTTTGCCAGACTCTGCCCTGTGGGCAGGCTACATTCGATAGACTGCAAGTTTGTCCAAAGTAGTAATAAGGCAATAAGATGTCATAAAAAAAAGTTCTGATAAGATGTCGCGCCGCCGCAAATGCGGCCGTGCGGTTCCGAAATCTGGATTTTATAGTCTCTGAGTCTTGGCCGCTGATGGGATTACACGGCGCCAGGGGGCCAGGTGGTGGGTGTGACCCCCGCCTACTGGAATTTGGAGGATCTGGGTGGAAGATGCTCGACTCCAATTCGAGTAGGCTTGGAGGTCTCGGCCCCGGAACCCGCGTGGCTTTGTCCCTCTGCCAGTACCTTCATGTGTGCGGAGAGTGGTCTCAGCATGGTGGTGGCTGGTCCTGGAGGTCTTCGGCTGCCGGAGCCCTGGTCGGGGCGGGGAGGAAAGCTCAACCCGCTCCCCTCCAAGGGGCTCTGGGAAGGAACATCCAGGCGCGGGGGCAGAAGACTGCACTGTTCTCGTCCGGGATCTGGATTTTATAGCCGTGTAATCCCATCAGCGGCCAAGACTCAGAGAATATAAAAATCCAGTTTCATTCAGCTGTGAAATTGAAAGACTTTTATGGTTTTGGTATTTGAGTATTTTTTTTTTGAAGCGGGCCACACCTTGTCAATGCTCAAGACTTATTCCTGGCTCTGCTTTCAGGGATCACTTCTGGTAGTGCTCATGGGACCATATGGGGTGCTGGAGATTTAATCTGAGCCTGAGGCTGTGTGGAAGGCAAGAGGCCTTCCCTCTGTACTATGGCTCTGCCCATCACCATTCCCAACCCTCGCTAATTGTTGGTTTTCCATTGCATATAAACATCCATGATCTCTTGATCCTCTCTGTTTATCTGTTGTTGGGCACTTGAATATTTTCTAGCTCTTGACTATTTTAAATCGGATAGTAATGAACAAAGGTATGTGTACCATATTTCATTGCATAATAATCACCATTACATAATCTTAGCTTTTTGTGTTTTTTGAGAATGCTGGCACAATTTTCTAAAGCTTCACATAATGATCTTACTTTTGGAAAAATTTTGGCATAAAATTTCCGACAAATATGCTATATAATTTCAAATTAATGATTTCGTGTTCTTGGGATAGAATCCAATGAGTAGAATTACTGCATCATATGGTAGCTCTATTTTCAATTTTAGAGACATTTCAAAACATACCGTAGCATATGTTGTTGATAAACATAACCTGATATCTGCCCCCTCACACACACACACAGACACACACACACACACACACACACACACACAGAACAAACCCTGGTGCAGATTGTTCTTCTCTACTGCTTTAAGCTTGCCGTGTTTAAGATTACATATATCAGTGAAATCAGTATGTCTTTGTCTAATCCAGTTGTTGCAAATGTCAGCATTTTATACTTTCTTGTGAGTAAATGATATTCCATTTATATCATAGTAATCCTATCTCATTCATTCAATTATTCAGTGAGGGACAAATTAGATTGTATTCATATTTTGAAATCTATTAATAATTATCATAAGAATCTCTTTAAAATAATAATTTTGCTTTCTTTTGAAAATATAGGAATGAGATCGCTAGATTTCATGCTATTGCTAATCCTAGGGTTTTGTGGTGTTTTTCGAGGAGTATAGCCAGGTTATCTATAGTGTATATAAATATTAATGATATCCTTTTGCTGTAAACTTTTTACTTTGCTAAAGTCCCACCTATTTATTTGGGCTTTTGCTGTCCTTGCTTTTGATGCCAAATGAAAAAACTCGTGAACAAATTCTTTTGCATTTTTAATATATTATCTGCTTCTGTATAAGTTTATTTATTCACCTACTGAAGAATATCTTAGGTATATAAAAATGTTGGCAATTATGAACAAAATTACTATAAACATCCTTTTGCAGGTGTTAGTGTGAACATAAATTTTCAATTATTTTGAAAAAAGGTACAAGTGAAATTGATGGACCACCTGGAAATGATATGTTTAATTTTGTGAGGAACTGCCAAAATGTCTATAAAGTGACTTTGCCATTTTGCATCTTGATCAGCAATGAGAGTTTTTGATGTTCCACATTCTCACCAATGTTCGCTATTATCAATATTTCAGAGTTTGAGTATTCTTAAGACTATATGATATATTTTAACTCCCTAAAACATTGAACATTGAGAAAATTTAAAAATTATTATTTTCCACATTTTCTTGGGTGAGTAGATGAGAATTCTACTTTGTTTAGTTTTCCTGAAAACCTATACATGTTCAAAAAATAAACTTTGTTTTGTTTTGGGGCCACACCCAGTGGTGCTCAGTTTACTCCTAGCCCTGCACTTAGGGATCACTCCTGGTAGGACTCAGGGGACCACATATTATGTCAGATTTTGAAACAGGGTCAGCCTCATGCAAGGCAAGCACCTAACCTACAATACTATCTTTTTGCCCCTCCCAATAAACTTTATTAGCTACAACAAAATTATACTCTATCACATCTCTAAATATTTGAAGCAGCAGTAGAACTCACTTTTGATAGGCACAGTTATAGACACCCACTATTCATATCTATAAAAAGGACAACTTAGAATATAGTATAACAATCTCTAAAATGCACATCAAATTCGATGTGGTTATCCACCAGTTATTCATTGCCCAACCCAAAAGGAATGAGGTTGCTGTCTTCAAAAAACGTTTCTTCTTTCTGGGTGCCATTAATTTTCTCATCAGCTTCTTATTCCTTGCAGCACATTCAGGACACAGCATATTATCTTTTAGGTCTGGGGATGAGAAAGTACAGGCTGGTAACAGGAAGAGAGAATCCCTTTGGAAATGGCAGGTACCCAGATCTGACCTCCATGGAATTACAGGCTCACCCAACCCTCTGTCTCTGCCGAGAGAGGTCTGTCATGGACACTCCCCCACTGTCAGTTTCTTGTACTGTAGTAGTACATTTGTTGAACCTACCTGGACTCATTATCAACCAAATTCCATTATTTCACATTTGGGGTCACTCTTTCCGTTTTACATTGTATGGGTTTTGACAATTCCTCATGACTTGTATCAAGCATTACAGTATCATATAAAGGATTATATCCACTCAAATTTTCTGTCACTGTCACTGTCACTGTCCTCCCGTTGTTCATCGACTTGCTTGAGCGGGCCTAGTAACGTCTCCGTTGGGAGACTTGTTGTTACTGTGTTTGGCATATCGAATACATCATGGGTAGCTTTCCTACCTTCCATTTTTTCAAATCTCCAGCTTAACTTCTCATGAGCACTAATCTTACTGATTCCATAGCTACACTTTTTCAATTGTCATGTAGTTGGAATTATATAGCATGTAAACTTTTCAGGTTACATTATATAGCATTATATAGTGTTTTTTTCCTCACAGTGCTCATTTCATTTCCCCTTGGTCTTATGGCTGGACAATTTCTTAGCATTAAATAGTATTTCATTGCCTAAATGTACACATTTCTGCATATTCACCTATAGAACGTGATCATGGTTGTTTACAAGACTTAGTAAATATGAATAAACATACTTAAAACATCTTTGTGTGAGTTTTACATGATAATACATTTCCATTTTATTTTAATACCAAAGAAATGAATATATATTCATACATATATTTTATATATATTGAATATATATTAAAGAATATATATCTTATAGTCTAGCCTACTGATGTAACTATTGTACATTCTCTGTTCCTCTTGGAAAACCCAGCAGGCTACCCAGAGTATCCCACCCTTAGAGTAGAGCCTGGCAAGCTACCCATGGCATATTCGATATGCCCAAAACAGTAACAATAACGGGGTCTCATTTCCCTTACCCTGAAAGAACCTCCAATAAGGCACCATTGGAAAGGACGAGTAAGGAGAGGCTGCTAAAATCCCAGGGCTGGGACAAATGGAGACATTAATGGCACCTGCTCCAGCAACTCGATGAACAATGGGATGACAGTGATACAGTGATATTTTCTTGAGATAATTTTGTGTATATAGGGTTTTTTCACTAAACTATTGGGTTGTCTGGGCCAGAGAGCTAGTACAGTGGGTAAATTACCAGGCCCAACATCCTTTATGGTCCCCTGAGTACCTCCAGGAGTGATTCCTCAGGACAGAACCACAAGTTGCCTTTGAGCACTGCAGGGTATGGCCTAAAAACAAACAAACATCAAATTGTTGATTTTTCTTTTGTTCCATTTCAAGCATTTTTGGTATTCTTTGGATAACAAAACTCTATCAAATAGATTGCTTGTAAATACTTTCTCGTAGACTGTGGTTTGGCTTTTCATTATTTTGAAACCATCAAAAATTATTTGCAGAGCACAAATATTTATATTTTATAGATTTTATTTTATTATGGAGAAGAACTGTTGCTTGGAACATGCAACAAAATAGGCGTCGGTAGTGTCGGTGCCCTTGTCAATACGAACTTGGCCATAAGCATTGATTCATTTGAATGCCTAACAACCTGAATCGGATGATTACACTTAATAATGGCTCACTGCCGGCAGTTTCTATCTTCGTTGTCTAGCCACCAACATCTAATTATGATGAAGGAGAAATTGAGAAGTTCTACATGGAGCTGGAGAAGTTCTATAAAGAAGACCACACCTTCTACAAGATCATTATTGGTGATTTTAATGCCAAGATAGAACCGAGAAGATCAGCTGAAGAACTCCACATCGGCCTAGAACTGAACGAACAGGGTGAGAGACTGTCTGAGTTCATCATGTCGACCAAGACCATCCATGGTAACTTACAGTCCAGAAGGCTGAATCTAAATGTTGGACTTGGAATTCCCCAGTGGACTGTTCCACAACAGAATTGACCACATCATATTCAATCGACGGTTTTGCTTGACCAATGTTGCTGTTGTCCCAAAATTCCAAAAGGAATGGACCACCGTCACCTTCATGCAAAATTCTACTTCACGGAGCAGGGAGAAAGGGCTCCAAAGTTTAAGAAGAGAACTCCCAGAACGACCACCAACTGGGAGCTCTTTGGTGCTATTGCTGCAACATGGGAAGATTCTGTCGTTGACAACATTGATGAGGAATATGATCGACTGGTTAAACACCTCCATGATTGTGCGAAGAACACCAAGAGAGAGATAGCCATAAAGAGATGCCTGTCTTTGAAAACTCTTGAACTTTTTCGCCAACATGACTTGGCGCAGCCTCAGGCAACCGCAAGCAAATGTCCGAGCTTGCAAAGCAGTGCAGAGAAGCAATCAAGGAAGACCTCAAAAAGAGAAGAGCAGCAGTAATGGCAGATGCAGCAGAAGCCAGGAAAAGCATTCGCAAGGCACGCCTGTCCTTTACCAACTACAAGACCAAGATGACTGCCCTCCGACATCCGGATGGATCTCTCACATCTTCCAGAAGGGCACTCACTTGATCACTTGATATCCTGTTACTCATCGATTTGCTCAAGCGGGTGCCAATAACATCTCCATTCATCCCTGTTGCATGCTAGCATAGCGCAATGGAATCTGCTCGTTCTCGGAACATGAAGAGCCTCAAACTGATTGTTCAGGTTCTTGACAAAGAAGTCTGACCATCTCGTAGGTGGGTGGCCATGCCATCTTTTGACGTCCCATGGAATACAGTTGGTAATGGCTCTAGTTCCAGCAGTCATCTCTAAATCTCATAATGTGTCCACCCCAACTGATTTTTGATGCCTTGGCAAACGAGACAGCATTCCTGATTCATGAGCGTTAATGGAGGTAGGAACTCCAGATTCTTTTTTCCATTTAAGTGAAGCATGATAGTTCAAACATAGCTCTTTCTATTTCTCTTTGAGAGACATGGATAGCGTTCTCATCCTGTTTTCATAAGGCCCAAGTCTCTGAGGCGTATGTTAATGCAGGAGAAACAGTGGAATCGAAGAGATATGCTCAGAGCTGGAGGTTCTTCATCCTCTTAGTTATTTCTTCGATACTCTTGAAGGCGTTCCAAGCTGCTCTCTTCTTCCGGTGCAACTCAAGTGCCAGGTCATTCGTCATGTTGACTTCTCGACCTAGGTATACATAACTGTTGCATTCAGAGATGGTCATTTCATTGAGAGTTAATGGAACATCAGAAACAAGAATGTTTCAGAAACGTCATGTTTCTCATGAACATTGTCTTCATGAGATTCAGCTGTAGTTGAACCTTTCCACACTCACGGTCGAAGTCGGTCAGCATTTGTGCCACTTGACTAATGTTTGGTGTTATTAGAACGATGTCATCAGCAAAGCGGAGGTGGTGTAGTTGCCGACCATCTATCTTCACTCCCATTCTTTCCCATTCCAGTTGTCGCATGACGTTCTTGAGAGTCGCACTGAAGAGTTTTGGTGAAATAATATCACCCTGCTGAACCCCTCTCTTGACATGAATTACCACTTCTTTTTAGAATGGCAAGATCCTGGTAGTGAATCCGTAATACAGCTCATGGAGGATCTTGATGTATTAAGTTTGAACACCCTGATTGGCTAGGGCTTCGGTGACCGCTTCAGTCTCAACAGAATCAAAGGTCTTCTTTAAATCAATCAATGTTAGAGTGGCATTTGAATTCCCGAGAAACCTCAATGAGCTTGGTTATCATGTGGATATGGTCGATGGTGCTGAATCCTTTGCGGAACCCAGCTTGCTCACATGGTTGTCCTTCATCTAGTGTTCTTCCAATCCTATTTAGGATGACTCCAGTGAACAGCTTGTAGATGACAGACAATAGGCAGATTGGGCGATAGTTGCCAGTGCTGTGGATGTTCCTTCTTGTATAGTAGTACAATCCTACTGCTTTTCCAATGGGACGGAACCTTGCATTCAGACAGGCAGAGTGTGAAGAGTGGAGCCAGTGTACTGATGAATACTGATGGTAGGTTCTTTAGGTGTCCAGGTCTGACCTTTTCTGGCCAGGTGCTCTTTGTTTCTTTACCGAGCAGATGGCGTGTTGGATTTTGGAAGGGAGAACGCTGGGGACGACATATCCATCCTGTGGAATTTGGTATGTGGCAAGTGGATGTGGTACTAAAGAGATCTGAGTAGAAGTCAAGAATAATCTTCTCCATTGCCCTTCTGTAAGATGTGATAGATCCATCAGAACATTGGAGGGCAGTCATCTTGGTCTTGTAGTTGGTGGAGGACTGGAGGGTGTTACGAATGCTTTTCCCGGCCTCTCCACATCTACCAGCACTGCTGCTCTTCTCTCTTTGAGGTCTTCCTTGATCGCTCCTCCGCACTGCTTTGCAAGCTTGGACGTTCGCTTGTGGTTGCCTGAGGTATGCCCTATGCCTCTGAAGAGCAATGGAGAAGATTATTCATGACTTCTACTCGGATCTCTTTAATAGCCACATCAACCTGCCCACATACCAAATTCCACAGGATGAATACATCATTCCCACCATTTTCCCTTCTTAAATCCTAAACGCCATTTCCTCAGTAAAGAAGTGAACAGCACCAGGCCCAGACAAGGTCAAACCTGAACACCTGAAGAATTTGCCATCGGTACTCATCAATACACTGGCTTGGCTCTTCACAGGCTACCTGTCTGAATGTAACTTTCCATCACAATGGAAAACCAGCAGGACTGTACTACTGTACAAGAAGAGAGACATCCATGACATTGGCAACTACCACCTGATCTCCCTGTTTTCTGTCATCTACAAACTGTTCATTCGAGTCATCCTGAATAGGATTGGCAGAACACTCAATGAAGGACAACCATGTGAGCAATCTTGGTTCCAAAAATGATTGGGCATGATTCATCATATCCACACGATAACCAAGCACATTGAGGTTTCTTGGGAGTTCAAGATACTGCTCTGTCTAACGTTCATTGATTTAAGGAAGTCCTTTGATTCTGTTCAGACTGAAGCAGTCATCAAAACGCTAGCCGAACAGGGTGTTCAAACTCAATACATCAGGATCCTTCGTGAGTTATATTGCAGAGTCACTACCAGGACCTCACCATTCTACAAGGAAATGATCATTGACGTCAAGAGAGGGGTTTGGCAGGGTGATTCCATTTCACCAAAACTCTTCAGTGCCACCCTTGAGAACATCATGTGACAACTAGAATGGGAAGGAATGGGAGTGAAGATAAACAGTCGGCAACTATACCACCTCCACTTCCCTGATGACATTGTTCTAATAACACCAAACATTAGCCAAGCAGCACAAATGATGGCCAACTTCAACTGTGAGTGTGGAAAGGTTCGACTACCGCTGAATCTCATGAAGACAATGTTTATGAGAAACAGTTTTGTTCCTGATGTTCCATTCTCTCTCAATGGAATGACCATCTCCTAATGCAACAGTTATGTGTACCTAGGTCAAGAAGTCAACATGACAAATGACCTGGCACCTGAGTTGTGCAGGAGGAAGAGAGTGGCTTGGAACACCTTTAAGAGCATCGAAGAAATTGCTAAGTGGACGAAGAACCTCCAGCTCCAGGCATATCTCTTCGATTCCACTGTTCTTCCTGCATTAACATACGCCTCAGAGACCTGGGCTCTATGAAAACAGGATGAGAATGGTATTCAGTTCTCCCAAAGCGGAATCGAAAGAGCTATGCTTGAACTATCACGCTTCACTGAAATGAGAGAACGAAATGGAATTCCGACCTCCATTGACGATCAAGAATCAGGGACACTGTCTCGTTTGTCAAGGCGTCAAAAATCAGATGGACTTGACATGTAATGAGATTTGGAGATGGCTACTGGACTAGAGCCATTACCAACTGGATTCCACAGGACGTCAAAGATCGCATGGCCGCCCACCTACAAGATGGTCAGACTTCTTCGTCAGGACCCTGGACAATTGGTTTGAGGCTCTTCGTGTTCCTATAATGAGCAGACGCCATTGAGCTACACTAGCATGTAACAGGGATGTATGGAAACATTACTGGTGCCTGCTGGAGCAAATCGATGAATAATGGGATGTCAAGAGTCCAAGTGATCAAGTGATTTTGTTATGATTTATGATCTAACCTTACCTATGTTGTATCAGAGGAGTGATGTAGTTTTGAATTTTATTGGTCAATCACAGAAAAGTTAACTTTGAGTTAATTTTTATGAAGTGTAAGGTCTGTAACTAGATAAATTTTTTTTTTGAACGTGGATCATGTTAGTTTATCAACATTTGTTAAAAAGACTGTTTTTCTTCCTTTGTCAAAAATCATTTGACTGGGCTTGGGAAGATAGTACATTAGTTAAAATTCTTGTCTTACTATCAGTCAACCCCGGTATCAACCTGGTTGATATTGTTCTATTAGCATCACCAGGAATAATTCAAGATAGAAGAACCAGGAGAAAATCCCTAAGTATACCTGGGTTGTCACCCAAATTAAAACCAAAGTGAAACCAAATCATAGATGTCTAACATTATATACTAGGAGTCCTAGAATTCCAGTGACCTGGGGTCCTATCATTGTTTTTGTTATGTCTTTAAAGTGAACTTATTACCATTACTTATTTTTTGTTGTTGTTTTATGTGCCACACCAAGCAGTACTCAGGGCTTACTCCTGGGTCTGTGCTCAGAAATAACTCCCGGCAGGGCTTGGGATACCATATGGGGTGACAGGTATTGAATTCAGTTTGGCCATGTGCAAGGCAGCACACTACCCACTGTACTCTTGCATCAACCCCCAAAGTGAACTTAAAATAGATAAAGGCAATCAGGCAAAGCTCAAATTTTCTGAAATCAAAAGCAGAAAGTGAAGGAGTCAGGAAATTGCTTGATTTCTAAAAGACACTTCTAGCATGTGTGATGCCCTAATTTCAATCCCTGGCATTTACATGATTGAACACTTTCACCTGTGGCCTTGGTGGCCTGTGAGCACTACTTACAATTTCAGCACCTGTGACCCCTCCATGATGATGATAAGGTCACTAAAGGGGATCCACTAATCCTAGTGCTGCATGGTTTGACTCCTATAATTTAAAGAGAACTGGGAATGAAGTAAATAAAGTAGCAGTACTTGACATGCTCGGTTCAAATTATGTATGTAAATATCATATAAACCCCAAAGGTAGAAGTAGTAATTCTTTTACCTGTGTTCCCATGTTACTTTATTCAGGGCTTGATACTATTGATCAAGGCATTCCTTGTAGTATAAAAAAGTTACTGTCTCCCTTATAAAATTTTGAATTCAAAGGGAAAAACTTATTATATATTTTAAGACTTCATCACTAAAAGAAGCAGAGGAAATACACTTAAAGTATAAAATGAAACTTTATGAATATATATTTACTAAGGTTAATCCAGTAACAATTTGCAGAAACTCGTCATTTATACCATTTTATGAAACTGTGCTTAAAATTATAAACAATTTCTTTCATGAGTGACCTGCCATTTTAGGGTGTGTTGGCATAAATTCATGATGATTCTTTAGAAAATCAAAATAATATGAACATAGTGACTTTTATAAAGAGAATGAACATATAAATAACCAGTTTCATAATTTTGAAGAATATTTTATTTTGCTAGTAGGCACAAGTGCATAAACATGTAGGCTAGATGGGCAGGTCTCAAAAATAAAGAGACACATATTTGCATCAAGGTAAATTCTTTTTGCCTTAGTAGAAGGACTAGTTCTCAGGAAATGTTGACTGATTCTCAAGAAATGCTGAATCATATTTGCATTAAGGTGATTTCTATTTGCAGTAAGTTAACTTAGCTTCAGAACTTCCTCAGGGTTGAAAGAGACCTAATTAAAGTTACTACCTTTAGTCCTTCCATGCATCACCCTGTGGAATAAACCTGTGACATCTTTCCATTGAGGTTCTCAGGAACAGTGCAGCTGGCAATAGACAAAACCCAAGGTAACAGAGATTGTATGGTGTAAGATATATGAAGAAACGGGGACTTGGTATCCTTCAGAACCTAGTTTCTTATACTGTGGGTCTTGATGCTAAATGAGGTCACATCACTGAAGGTAGAGGGTGCAAAGATTTTGCAACAAAAATTCAAATGTTTAAGACTGTATTCTTCCCTCATAGCTACCTAGCCAAGGAATGAATGAAAATATTTTGCTTTGGGGAAGGAAGAGGAGGGATGGTGTTGGATCCCTATTTTGCATTTCAGTGACATAAACATCATAATAATATTTAAAACTAACATTAGCTGAGTGCCTAAGCTGTAAAGAAATTCTGAGGAAGTCCTTAAGTATTTTGTTTTATTTGGTGTTCATAGAAACCTTAAGATAACTAATATTGCTTCAAGCTTAAAGATGACAAAAGTATGGTGAGAATGTCAAATAACTTGTCCAAGTTCACATAGCCAATAAATTGCATAGTTCCAGTTGTCAAATCCTGGAATAACCTGATTTCAGTCTCTATACTTTTAAGTATTATATATGAACTTCTTGGGAACAATGAATCAATTGGTCTGAATACTTGAAAGACTTTTACCTTTATACCATAAAAAATTTTATGAGAAGAAAAAATAATGAAATCTATACTATACCCCATTTGAGGAAAGATTGTCTTTGTAATTCTAGCTGATTAGTGTGAATATAGACAAAATAGCAGATAAATTATAAAATACAGGATGAGGCTAAGACATGGAGGATCTTGAGGTTATAAAGAATATTGATTTCATCTTACTTCTGGTGGTGGAAACATCCCTTGAGAACTTCTATAGGATAGTAAGTTATATTCACTGGAAGTTGCTAATGAGGAAAATCAATTTTCAAAGGGAATAATAAAATATGAGTACCAGATGCAGTCACCGTGACAGATAATGACGACTTGATGGAAATATGTAATCAGTGGACAGTAAGGAGAGCTTGAGTTAGAATATTTTCAAAATGTACACAAGTAACTGGATGATGGATTTTATTTGTTAAATTATACACATGGTGAATGGAAGACAATTCTTAGAATTATGATGCCATTTGTGGAAAACTAAAAGAAAAAAATAGCTTGAAGAAATGATGGTGGGTGGAGATTTGGATAGATAAAAGCTATCTGTCAGGTAGCCAAAAGAATTGTCAAATTGACATCTAATTATATGAATCTAGAGTGTAGCAATATAGTTGGAGATGGAAATGAATTATTGGGTAGCTGACATAAGCAAGAGTATAGTAAAATCACACATTTTTATGGGAACATTTAGGGAGAAAAGGTAGATTGAAAAACATGTTAACATTGAGAAATAAGGAAAGGGAAAAGAAAACAGAAAACAAACTAATGAATGTGAGAGAACAAATAATATGTGGATCACAGAACTACGAAAATCAAAATGGTTTATAAGAATGACAGAAAATGTCAAATGATGTTGAGAGTGGAACTGTGACTGAGTATATGTACATACCTCCTCTTTCAAAGAGTTTTGCTGTGAAAGGAAGCAGAAATAATACTGTGAATGGAATGGAATGGAGAGAACTTTTGTTTGTATGTTTATTTATTTTAAAAATGTGTCATTTGAGTATACTATCATATGATAAAGTTTCTTTTATTTATTCTTTTTTTACTGATTTTGACATTGGTTTATAAATGTATTTTTTTAGTATTCCCATACCATTTATTGAAGAAGTTCTCCTCTCTCCAATGTTTGGGTCCTGGGAACTTTATAATTAACTAAATATCAGTAAGTACAGAGTCTTATTTTTTTTTAATTTATTATTCTTTTTACTGAATCACTCTAAGTAAATTACAAAGTTGTTCATGATGGAGTCTCAGTCATGCAATGTACCAACACCCACCCTTCAGTAGTGTATATTTCCCAACACCAACACCCCCAATTTCCTTCTGACTTACCTCAGTCACCCTGCCCCACAACCTGCATTTAAGATTTAGGACAGAAATTCTTTCTCTCTCTCTTCTCTCTCTCTCTCTCTCTCTCTCTCTCTCTCTCTCTCTCTCTCTCTCTGTCTCTCTCTCCTCCACACTCATTTTCCTTTTAGGCACCGTGACTTGCAGTACTGTTACCAAGACTGTTATCAGGCATATTATGTTATCTCCTTTCAGCACTCAGTTTGTGTCCAGAGTGATCATTTCCAGCTATCATCACGGTGGTCCCTTCTATGTTCTAATTTCACTCCCCTTTCCTCTTGTATATGTGAGAGAAGAATGTTACCACACCACATTTATCAACAAAGTGTCAATATATATACACCACATTCTTTTGGACCCTTTTATCTCACACTACCCTTCCCCTATTTTGGTAGCTTCAGTTTGATATTTTCTCTTCCTATGCTTTAATATATCATATGCATGCACAATAATTTTGTATTTCTCATTCTGTTTTATTTTGTTTAACATGCAATGTTGTACTTATGTCCATTGTATCAAAAGTCAAGTTTTTATCTTTCCTTTAGTGAGTAGAATTCCTCTGTGTTTATATATACCATGGCTTATCTTCTACCCACTCATCTGTTGTGCAGCAATCGATTGTTTCCAAATTATGTACACTGTAGATATTGCAATAGTGAGCATAGATAAGCATACATTCTTTCTAAATAGAGTTTTATGCTCTTTGGATAGATAGCTAGGGTGGAACTGTTGGATCATGGCAGTTCTTTTTTTGACTTTTTGAGACATGTTAATAGTTTTGTCCAAACAGGATAAAACAGTTTAAATCCCTACTAAGTTAGAAAGAGTTCCTTTTTTTTTCATATTTCTGACATTATATGTTGTTTTACTTACACACACACACATGTGCATACCATTCTCTCATGTGTGAGGATATTTCTCTTCATTTTCACCATCATTTCCCTGATAATCAGTGATAGCTGATCATTGATTCATGTATGTCTCATTTGTTCTTCTCATCTTTTAATTGTTGAATTTGTGAATGTGTTATCTATCTTGGGTATCAATTCTTTGGCAGATTGATTGTGTGAAAACATCCTATCCCTTTTTTTGTCTTTAAACATTTTTTTGCACTGAAAAAACATTTGAATTTGATAAATCCCATGGGAATATTTTCGGTTTTGGAATATTTTGGGTTTTTTGCCACTAAAGTTAATGCCATGGGATATTTCCTATGTTTTTCTTTAATGTATTTTATGATTCATATATAACGCCTAAGTCTACAACCTGTTCTGAATTAACTTTTTTGTACAAAATGTGACATACTGAATCAAATTCATTATTATACATGTGGCTATATAGTTTTCTCAACATTTGCTGAAGAGAATTTTATCCACCTTTAATGCTTTTATTTAATTATGAATTAGCTGCCCATATAGCTGAGAGTTTATTTCTAGGCTCTTAATCTATTCTACTACTCTAAGTGTGTGCTTATTAAAATACCATGTAGATTATAAAGTTTTTAATATAGTTAACAGTTAGGTAATTTGAGTTTCCATCTTTCCTTTAAATGATTGCTCTGGTTTCTTATGTAGTTTTGTGAATCCATACTGTGTGGAAATTACCACACTAAAGCCATTTGGATTTGTACCTTCAACCTCCACCCTGTGGGGTTTGGTAGCAAAGAATGAGACAAATACACAAGGGCTGTCTAGTTTCTGGGGTTGCCTGGGTGCTGCTGAGTGAGCTCACATTTATTCAGTACAATATTGCTTGCTCAACCTGGCTCCTAGCATGTTAGTTATTGAATAGTTGAGAGAGACACTAGAACATTTAGTAAACATGTCAAAATTCAGTTGGTACATGAAGAACAGAAACTGGGCTATTTCACATAGCCAATCAGCAGCACCCCGAATGTACAAAGTGTGACAATGTTCTCTTCTAATTTTCCTTATGATGCCATCTACCTCTAAAAGACATTAACCTGTTTTATTTTTCTGTGTGCACTTTTGTTACCCATGGATGCATTTTTGCCTGAACATTTACATGTTTTAAAATACCTAAACTGTTTTGTCCAGGGAATATCCTAAATTTTTATTTCTGTTGTTGACAGTGGCACAATTTTTCACAAGTAATAATAATAATAACAATTTAATAGTAATGATTTTTTTTGGCTAAATCTTTTATTTATTGAAAGGATGAACTAGAATTTTAATATATATCACAATCTGGAGCAATAGCACAGGGGGTAGGGCGTTTGCCTTGCACAGGGCAGACCCGTGTTTAATTCCTCTATCCCTCTCAGAGAGGCTGGCAAGCTACCGAGAGTATCCTGCCCTCACTGCACAGCCTGCCAAGCTTTCTATGATATATTCGATATGCCCAAAACGGTAACAAGTCTCACAATGGAGACATTACTGGTGACTGCTCAAGCAAATCAATGAACAATAGAATGACAGTGATACAGTGACAGTGATCACAACAGATATGTAGAAGACTTTTGAGTAGAGTGGTCATTTAAACTATGCTAACTCTTCTAATCTATGAACATACACTATTTTTGTACTTCCTTGTTTCTTCATTGTCATTTTTCTGTGATTTATAGTTTTTAATGTTTATGTCATTGGCTATTTTAAAATTGCCTCTCTCTGAAGCAATTATATGGGCCTGCTTGCTTGCTTTTTCAATTCTATTAGCAAACTAATCATAGTTTTTTAATAGAATTGAAGCAGAATTTTGTAAGTTGACCCTTATGAAACTGGTTCATTGTTTCTACGAGTTTTTGTTTCAGTCTTTAGGATTTTCTGTGCAAATTATCATGTTATCTGCAAATAGATATATTTTTACTTCTTTTCTACATTTTTGGGTTTTTATTCTAATTTCTATGGACATCAAACACTATGTTGAATAAGCACGATAATAGTGGACACACATTCATTTTTTGACAAGTCTACAGGGAAAGGCTTTGTTTATTGCCATTGAATATGAAACCAGATGTGTTTGTTATATTCATTTTTCACTATACTAAGTCATGTTTCTTTGATACCTATTACTTGTGAGCTTATGTCAAAAACAAATGTTGAATCTTGTCAAACTTATTTCTACATCTATTGGTATGATTTTTTTCATCTTTCCATTTTGTTAATATGTGCATTGCGCTAATTAATCCTCACTTTCTGTAACACAGCCCACTTGGACATGATGTATGATTCTATAGATATATTATTGAATTTAATATACTAAGATTTTGTTAAGGATCTCTTTGTAGGTCATTGGATATTGTAACGTTTTAAAGAAGAAATGAATGAACTTGAGAAATACATATAATAACTGTCAAAGTCAAGTCCTTGAAGAATTCAAGGTGATAAAATTGGAAATTCAAACACAGATATAAGTAGAAATATCTATTTCCTGTAAAATGCAAGATAAGAGAAGGAACTGATTTGCACAAAAAGATAAGGTGGGTTTTACTGCATTTTTAAAAAAAGAAACATGGGGATATAACTTGCATTTTCTGCCAATGGCTACATAAAGTATTACCAGTTTTGGGAGTCATTAAAGACTTTATTTAATATTAATGTGAATTTTTCATTCTCTGTTAAAAAGTCCCTAAAAGCATAATGAAGCATTAACTGGGCCTGCAGTCAGTTCATAGTTCTTGTTTAATTTATTTATTTTTGCTTGTGGGGCCACACTAGCCTGAGTTCAATGATTTCTACTGTCTCTGAGCTCAGGGATCATCCTACAGTAGCTCTGGGAACCATATGGGGTGCCAGGGATTGAAATGGTTAAAACATGTGAGAGGAAAGAGGAAAGGTTAATGACTTACCTGCTTTACTCCTCCTGCCCCTATCACTTCAAATTTCTTATTGGGAGAGTTGTGTTGAAAAATTGTTGAAGATTTTAGATCCTTGTTGATATTACCCAAAGATATCAATGTCTTGCTGATGAGATTTTCTACAAGTCTTTCTACAAGTCTTGAGCAACTAACCTTGTAGCAAGTAGGAGAATGAGCAAATAACATTCTACATTAAGATGAAGACTACAATTTTTGTTGTTCTATTTCATTTTTTGGACAAAACCAGTGGCCTCAGTGCTACTCCCAGCTGTGTGTCAGAGGTCCTTGGAGAATAGGTAGTCCTGAGGATCAAACATGAGCCTCTTTATTTATTTATCTATATGATCAATTGACTTGACACTTGAGATTCCATTACTCACCGATTTGTTTGAGCAGGCGCCAGTAACGTCTTCATTCATCCTGTCTCATGCTAGTGTAGCCCAATAACATCTGCTCCCTCCAGGAACATGAAGAGCCTCAAACCGATTGTTCAGGGTCTTGACGAAGAAGTCTGACCATCTCATAGGTGGGCATCCACGAGATTTTTTGACATCCCGTGGAATTCAGTTGGTAATTGCTCTAGTCCAGCCATCATCTCCAAATCGCATTACATGTCTAGCCCATCTGATTTTCGACGCCTTGGCAAAACGAGACAGTGTCCCTGATTCTTGATTGTCGATGGAGGTCGGAACTCCAGACTCTTTCTCTCATTTGAGTGAAGCATGACACTCCAAGTATAGCTCTTTCGATTCCTCTTTGGGAGACCCAAGTAGCATTCTCATCCTGTTTTCGTAGGGCCCAGGTCTCTGAGGCATATGTTAATGCAGGAAGAACAATGGAATCGAAGAGATGTACCTGGAGCTAGAGGTTCTTCAGCCTCTTAGCTATTTCTTTACCACTCTTGAAGGCATTTCAAGCTGCTCTCTTCCTCCTGCGCAATTCAGGTGTCAGGTCATTTGTCATGTTGAGTTCTTGACCTATGTAGATATAACCGTTGCATTTGGAGATGTTCATTCCGTTGAGAGCAAATAGAACATCAGGAATGAGTCCTTTTCTCATAAACTTAAATTTATCTAAGTTAAAACAATTTTTTTACAGACTTACAAACTTTTGTGATTAAATTTCAGTCATACAATGTTTGAGTACCCGTTCCCCCACCAGTGGCCATTCTCCATCACCAATGTTCCCAGTATCCCTCCTGCCACCACCACTCCTTCCTACCCCCTGCCTCTGTGGCAGGCACATTCCCTCTTACTCTCTCTCCCTCTCTCTCGCGGGTGTTACAGTTTGCAATACCATACTAAGATGCCGATGTGAAGTTCTTCAGCTGATCTTCTCGGTCCTATCTTGGCATTAAAATCACCCACAATGATCCTGTAGAAGGTGTGGTCTTCTTTATATAACTTCTCCAGCTCCATGTAGAACTTCTCGATTTCTCTTTCATCATAATGAGATGTTGGTGTGTAGACAACGAAGATAGAAACTGCAACAAAGATAGAAACTGCAGGCAGTGAGCCACATCTATTCAAATGTAAACGTCCGATTGGGGTTGTTAGGCATTTGAATGAATCAATGCTCTTGGCCAAGTTTGTGTTGACAAGGACACCAACGGATGTCTCCGACATCTCTTTTATCGCATGTTCCGAGGAACAATTCTTCTCCCGTGTCAAAAACGGCATGGTGAGATTCGTGCCTTCTTGTCTCGGTCAGACCAATGATATCGTACTTGATCATTCGTGCTTGTACCATCAGGTCCTCGATGAATGTATCTGATTCTAGCATACATGCATTGAAAGTACAGATGATCATTTTTGTCTTCCTTCGTTGTGGCAGCCTAGTTCGGCCTTGAGATTTTGTCGGCCTCTCCTTTTTCATCCTTCTCAGTGCTGCCATGTCAGTGAAGCCTTCAGGGTCAGGTGAATGAGACCAGTTGTAGTTACTGGTTTTGGCATATCGAATACACAACGGATAGCTTGCCAGGCTCTTCTGTGTGGGTGGAATACTCTCGGTAGCTTGCCAGTCTTTCTGAGAGGGATAGAGGCTTTTGGGGTGACCTCTAATCACCCTTGTAGGTGTTACCATATTTGAACCCTATCAAATATGGTACGACAATTCTGGAAGATGGGTATTTAGTGTCTTATGATGTGTCCTGGAAAGCGTCCTGGAGTGTGGCGATGGCTGGGTAGTGGAGGTAGTGTCAATAGTGGAAGTCTGCCAGTGGGGTATTTATCTGGGTAGGGTGGGTCTTCTGTGCGCAATCCGATCCCTGGGTGGTTGACGGAAGCAGACTGGGCAGGGTAGGGTGGGGCTCCTGATTAGAATCCCTTTGTCACCTGTGGTTGGTGGGAGCAAGCAGAGAAACTCTGTCCCTGGGTCTGCCGAGCTGGAGTCCAAGGTCTCAGAGAGTTCCGCTTATCTTGTTCTGTGGGTCTTCAGTCGTGCGTGAGTCTTGGCCGGAGCTGCCATGCAGGTCCGGCCTAGAATGGAATGAACAGGGTGAGAGACTATCTGAGTTCATCATGTTGACCAAGACCATCCATGGTAACTCACAGTTCCAGAAGGCAGAGTCTAAAGGTTGGACATGGGAGTCTCCCGGTGGACAATTCCACAACAAAATAGACCACATCATATTCAATCGAAGGTTTTGCCTGACCAATGTCGCTGTTGTCCTAAAATTTCTAACGGGATCGGACCACCATCTCCTTCATGCAAAATTCTACTTCACAGAGTGGGGATAAAGGGCTGCAAAGTTCAAAAAGAGAACTCCCAGAACGACCACCAACTGGGAACTCTTTGGCACTATTGCGGCAACATGGGAAGATGCCATTGTTGACAACATTGACTCGGAATACGATCGACTGGTTCAGCACCTCCATGAATGTGCGAGGAATGCCAAGAGAGAGATAGCCACAATAAAAGCCTGTCTTTGAAAACTCTTGAGCTTATTTGCCAGCGTGGTTTGGTGCATGCCTCAGGCAACGCAAGCTAATGTCCAAGCTTGCAAAGCAGTGCAGAGATGCGATCAAGGAAGACCTCAAAGGAGAAGAGCAGAAGTACTGGTAGATGCGGCAGAAGCTGGGAAAAGTATTCATTATGCCCGCCTGTCCTTCGCCAACTATAAGACCAAGAAGACTGCCCTCCGACGTCCTGATGGATCCATCACATCCTCCAGAACAGCAATGGAGAAGATTATCCACGACTTCTACTCAAATCTCTTCGATAGCCATGTCCACTTGCCAACATACCAAATTCCACAGGATGGATATGTCGTTCCCAACGTTCTCCCTTCCGAAATCCAACACGCCATTTCGTCAGTAAAGAAACAAACAGCACCCGGCCCAGACAAGGTCAGACCTGAACACCTGAAGAACCTGCCATCAGTACTCATCAATACACTGGCTCGGCTCTTCACACGCTACCTGTCTGAATGCAAGGTTCCGTCCCAATGGAAAACCAATAGGACCGTACTACTGTTCAAGAAGGGAGACATCCATGACATTGGCAACTATCGCCTGATCTGCCTATTGTCTGTCATCTACAAGTTGTTCACTCAGGTCATCCTAAATAGGATTGGCAGAACACTAGATGAAGGACAACCATGCGAGCAAGCCGGGTTCCGCAAAGGATTCAGCACCATCGACCATATCCACATGATAACCAAACTCATTGAGGTTTCTCGGGAGTTCAAGATGCCGCTCTGTTTAATGTTCATTGATTTAAAGAAGGCCTTTGATTCTGTTGAGACGGAAGCGGTCATTGAAGCCCTAGCCAATCAGGGCATTCAAGCCCAATACATCAAGATCCTCCATGAGCTGTATTGCAGATTCACTACCAGGATCTCACCATTCTACAAAGAAGTGATCGTTGATGTCAAGAGAGGGGTGCGGCAGGGTGATACCATTTCACCGAAACTCTTCAGTGCCACCCTCGGGAACATCATGTGAGGACTGGAATGGGAAGGAATGGGAGTGAAGATAGATGGTCGGCAATTACACCACCTCCGCTTTGCTGATGACATTGTTTTAAAAACACCAAACATCAGCCAAGTGGCACAAATGCTGGCCGACTACAACCGTGAGTGTGGAAAGGTAGGACTACAGCTGAATCTTACAAAGACAATGTTTATGAGAAACAGCCTCATTCCTGATGCCCCATTCGCTCTCAACGGAACGACCATCTCTGAATGCAACAGCTTTGTGTACCTAGGTCGAGAAGTCAACATGACAAGTGACCTGGCACCCAAGCTGCTCAGGAGGAAGAGAGCAGCTTGGAACGCCTTCAAGAACGTCAAAGAAATAGCTAAGAGGACGAAGAACCTCCGGCTCCGGGCACATCTCTTTGATTCCACTGATCTTCCTGCATTAACATATGCCTCAGAGACCTGGGCCCTAGGCAAACAGGATGAGAACGCTATTCAGGTCTCCCAAAGAAGAATAGAAAGAGCTATGCTTGGAATATCACATTTCACTCAAATGAGAGAAAAAATCCGGAGTTCCAACATCTGTCTATGATCAAAAATCAGGGACGCTGTCTCATTTGTCTCATTTGTCAAAAACCAGATGGGCTGGTCACGTAATGAGATTTAAAGACGACCTCTGGACTAGAGTTGTTACTGACTGGATTCCACGGGATGTCAAAAGACCGCATGGCCGCCCACCTACCAGATGGTCAGACTTATTCGTGAAGATCATGAATGATCGGTTTGAGGCTCTACATGTTCCCAGAGCGAACAGATGCCATTGGGCTACACTAGCACGTGACAGGGACAAATGGAGACGTTACTGGTGCCCGCTCGAGCAAATCAACGACTAACGGGAAGTTAAGTGATTAAGTGACTAAGATGCCATCATTTTTGGTCCATAGCCTATTTTCAGCACATATCTCCCATCCTAGGCAAGCCTTCCAATCATCATTTACTTAGTGGTCCCTTTTCTATCCCAGGTGCCTTTGCCCCCATCATGTGAGAGCAGCTTCCAAGTTGTGGAGCAATCCTCCCTTATCTCTACTATCGCTAGGTGTTAGTCTCCTATCATATTCCACAAATGAGTGCAGTCATTCCATTTCTGTCCCCCTCTTTCTGACTCATTTCACTTAGCATGACACCCTCCATGTCATCTACTTATATAAAAATTTCATAATTTCATCTTTTGTAACAGCTGCATAGTATTCCATTGTGTGGATATACCAAGGTTTCTTTAACCAGTCATCTGTTCTCAAAAACTTGGGTTTTTTTCCAAATTCTGGATATTGTAAATAGAGCTGCAATAAACATACAAGTGCAGATGTCATTTCTACTGTATTTTTTGCATCTCCAAGATATATTCCCAGAAGTGCTATTTCTGGGTAAAACAGAAACTCAATTTCTAGTTTTTTGAGAAATGTCCAAATTGTTTTACAAAAAGGCTAGACCAGTCAGCATTCCCACCAATAGTGAAAGAGAGTTCCCTTCTCCCCACTTCCATGCCAACACCAGTTTTTTTTCTTTTGGATGTGTGCCAGTCTCTGTGGTGTGAGATGATATCTCTTTGTTGTTTGATCTTCATCTCCCTGATGATTAGTAATGAAGAACAGTTTTTTCACGTGCCTTTAATCATTTGAATTTCTTCTTTGAGAAAGTTTCTGTTCATTTCATTATCCCATTTTCTGATGGGATTTGATGGTTTCTTCTTGTAGAGTTCAACCAGTGTCTTGCATATTATTTTTATTAACCCCTTATCAGAAGGGTACTGGGTGAATATCCCTTCACATTCAGTATATTGTCTTTGTATTCTGATAACTTTATTTTAAGGTGCAGAAGCTTCTTAGTTTAATATAGTCCCATTTGTTTTTCTCTGTTTCCACTTGCTTGGTCAGTGGCACTTCAACTTTGAAGATACCATTAGCTTCAATGTCGTGGAGGGTTTTGAGTACCTTTTCTTCAGTGTACCTTATGGATTCTGGTCTGATGTCGATGTCTTTGATGCATTTTGATCTGATTCTTGTGCATAGTGTTAGTTAGAGTTCTGAGCCCATTTTTTTGCATGTAGTTGTCCAGTTTTGCCAGCACCATTTGTTGGAGGCTTTAGTTACTTCACTTTGTATTTCTTGCTCCCTTAACAAAGATTAGATGATAATATATTTGACAGTGTATGTGCAGATATTTAATCCCATTCCATTGGTCTGAGGATCTTTGTGCCAATACCATACTGTTTTAATTATTACTGCTTTGTAGAATAGTTTGAGGTTGGGGAAGGTGATGCCACCCATCCTCCCCCTCCCCAAGAATTGTTTTAGCTATTTGTGGGGGCTTGTTGTTCCAGATGAATTTCAGGAGTGTTTGATCAATTTCTTTGAAGAACTTTATGGGTATCCTTATAGGGATCATATTGAATCTGTATAATGCCTTGTGGAGTATTGCCATTTTGATAATGTTAATTTTCCCAGCCCATGAGTAGGGCCTGTGTTTACATTTCTTCATGTCCTCTTTTGTTTATTGAAGTAGCATTTTGTAGTTTTCTTTGTATATATCCTTTACCTCCATAGATAAGCTGATTCTGAGGTTCTTGATTTTATGAGTCATGATTGTGAATGAGATTTTTTTATATCTGTTTCTTCTCTCTCATTAATTGCATATAGAAAAGCCTTGGACTTTTGGGTATCGATTTTATAGCCTGAAACTTTACTATACAAGTTTATTATTTCTAGGAGCTTGTTGGTAGAGGCTTTAAGGTTCTCTACATATAGTATCATGTAATCTGCAAATAGTTAGAGGTTGATTTCCTCCTTTCCTATCTGGAGGCCCTTAATACCTTTTTCTTGCTATGGTGAGAACTTTCAGTACTATATTGGATAGAAGTGGTGAGATTGGGCATCCTTGTCTTGTCGCTGATCTTAGAGGGAAGGCTTTTAGATTTTTCCCATTGAGGATAATGCTTGCCATGGGTTTGTGATTGATTTGACTGTATTGAGGAAAGTTCCTTCAATTCCCATTTTAGTGAGAGTTTTCATCATAAACGGGTGCTGGATCTTGTCAAATGTTTTCCTTGCATCTATTGATCTGATCATAAGGTTCTTATCTTTTCCTTTTTATCTTTTTTGCTTTTTGGGTCACACCTGGCAATACACAGGGGTTACTCCTGGTTTATGCACTCAGGAATTACCCCTGACGGTGCCCAGGGGACCATATGAGATGCTGGAAATCAAACCTGGGTCGGCCGCATGCAAGGTAAACACCCTACCCACTGTGCTATCACTCCAGCCACTCTTTTCTTTTATTGATATGATGAATTATGTGTATTGACTTGCCAATGTTAAACCACCCTTGCATCCCTGGGATGAATCCCAGTTGGTAATGGTGTATGAGTTTTTTTGATGAGTTGTTGGATTCTATTTGCTAATATTTTGTTGATAATCTTCCATTTCTTCCTTCAAAAACAGTAATTCCTTGGTGAGTTTTAGTCTTATTGATCTATCAAGAGGTGATAGGGCAGTGTTGTCTCCAACTGCTACTTTTTTGCTACTAATCTCCTCCTTGAAGTCTATTAGCAGTTGTTTTAAGTGTTTTGCTGGTCCCTCATTGGGTATGTGTATGTTTATGAGTGTGATTTTTTCCTGCTGTACATATCCCTTGATTATTAAAAAATGGTCTTCCCTGTCCCTTCTAATCTTTTTCAGGGGGAAATATATGTTGTTGGATACTTGTATGGTCACCCCAGCTTTTTTGAGGGAGTAGACATGGGCTTCTTGCATGTAACCTTCAGGCTATTGAACTTTCCCTCCTACCCATATAATTCTTTTTCATTTTCTTTCTTTCTTTCTTTCTTTCTTTCTTTCTTTCTTTCTTCTTTTTCTCCCTTTCTTCTCTTTCTTTCTTTCTTTCTTTCTCTTTTTAAAATCTATCTGGCAAAATTATGACCTAATTAATTATGGGGTATTAGGCAACAACAACTTCTACAAGTCACTTGGAGTTGTAGATATATGGAGGTATTTATTTTCTAAGGACAGTACAGTGAAAACTCTATGCCCTCAAACTGTTTTCTTCCAGTGGTTCAGTGTGCAAGAAGGAATTCCAGTGGGAAATTATTAATCACTCACCCTAAAATGGAATGTCACAATCTTACTCTTAACTTTTTATTAAAAATTTATTTTGGAACTATGATTTACAAAGCTCCAACAACATAACTTCAGGCATCAGTATTACAAACCCTTTTAATCACATGCATCAGCATCCTCAGGTTTCCACCAGCACCACCTCCCTTAAATTCACCTCCTTAAGCAGTATATTTTTAGTACTATTATTACTATTTGGAAACCATCCTTAGAATAGCATTGACTCTAGTGATTTAGAAAAACATACATATCTCATCTCTACATCACTAAGGTATCCTAAGCCACAGACTCTTACCCCTATGCTAGCTCCAGACTCTCTTTTACTTCCCACTCCAAATCTTTCCTTCCCTGTCCCATTCATCCCTATAATCCAGAACAAAGGTTTTTTTCTAACATACCTTCAATTCTCTTGTCATGTTATTCTGTTTACATCATATAACTGAGAATATCTGATATTCATTCTTCTGATATTACATTACCATTACCCTCAAGTTCTAGTTAAGGTGCAGAGAATAGCGTGATTTCATCATTCTTGGTGGTTACCAACATTCCACTTTCCACTGTGTTTTCATGCAACATCTCATTACCCATTCATCTTCCCTACAGAAACATCCCAAATAATTTATGTACTCTGCCCTCGAGTATAGGGAACAATACTGTTTAAGTGTAGATTGAGTGTTTTCTTTAAATAACTTTTAAGTGTAGGCTGAGGTTTTTAACCTCTTTCAAAAGAGTACAATATGTAAAGGAAAAATAATAGAGAAACTTTCCAGTGGAAAAAAATGACAATCACTACCTTAAGCAGGTGACCAAGGTCAACACAAGAGCAATCACTCATATTGATTGCTTGTACTCTTTATATGATGTGATGAAAACAGCACTTTATCTTTGTGACCTTTCTATACCAAACCTATACTTCATGTCTAATCACAAGACAAATTCCAATAGAAAGTCATCTTGTGGAATGCCTGAACTGCTTTTTCAAAGCATTCCAAATAACCAAAACCAAGAGTCTGATAAATTGCCATAGCCAAAGAGAATCTGGGAAATACCATTAAATATAAATAGTTTCACAGAGAACAGCCTTGCATAAAAATGATTATTAAATAAAATAATTTGTGAATAAATTATGATCTTTTGCTAATAATAATGTGTTTATGTTGACCCAATAAATCTAAAAAATACATTATTAAATGTAGTATGTCATGTTAGCAGATGAAATTTGATGATTTGGATGTTGGAACTGTGTATCATCTCAATTTTTTTAGTAAATATAAATTCTGGTGGAGATAGTTTCTATTTTTCTCTTATCTTCTAAAATAAAAATTTTATCTCTATTTAGATTTCTTCATAACTTTAAAATTTTCTTGAGTACATTAATAGAAGTGGATTACATACATTGTAAAACAAGGAACAAAAGTCAAAAGAATAAGTTAAAAATGTCAAATATATAACCATGCTAGACCTGGTTGGAAATGTCAAAAAACTGTGGGAAGGAATAATTTTTCATTCATGATTAAACATAAAATATTTAAAGTCATATTATAAGAAGAAAGCTTAAAGCTTAAAGAAAATTTACCAAATTGCAGAATTGGTAAATTGGTAAATACAGAATCATGTATCTTAGCTCCTGAAAAATGGCAGATACTTTGAAATGGTTTTACAGATATACTGTGGTAAAAAATTGAAGTTTAAGAAACTGTTATGCATATATAAAATGTTATAGTACTCAGCTATAAGAAAAGAAAAAATGATGTTATTTATCACTACTGCAAACAAATGGAACTGGAGGTTATCGTGCTGAGTGAATTCAGCCAGAAGGAGGACTGTTACAGTATGATGTCAATTACATGCGTGGTATAGGGAAGCACAATAAGAAAATAACAAACTTACTAAAAGCAAGGCAATCTAAGAACTGATCTGCAACTGGAATCCATAAGGTACATTGAAGACAAAGTTGGCAAAACCCTCCATGAAATTGAAGCTAATGGTATCTTCAAAGATGACAGGCCCCTGGCCAAGCAAGTGAAAAAATAAATAGACAAATAGGACTATGTTAAACTAAAAGCTTCTGCACCTCAAAATAAACAGTGACCAAAACATAAAGACAGTCTACAGAATGGGAAAGGAAATTCACCCAATACCCATCCAATAAGGGGTTGATAACAAGGATATACAAAGCACTGGTTGAAAAGAAGAAAACATCCAACCCCATCAAAAAATGGGGTGACGAAATGAACAGAAACTTTCTCAAAGAAGAAATTCGAATGGCTAAAAGGCACAAGAGAAAATGCTCTACATCACTAATAATCAGGAAGATGCAGATCAAAACAACAATGAGATAATCTCACACGACAGAGACTGGTCCACATCGAAAAGAATGAAAGCAACTGGTGTTGGCACGGATGTGGAGAGAAAGGGACCCTCCTTCACTGCTGGTGGGAATGCCGACTAGTTCAGCCCTTTTAGAAAACAGTATGGTCGATTCTCAAAAAATTAGAAATTTAGTTCCCATTTTACTCAGCAATACTACTCCTGGGAATATATCCGGAGGCAAAAAAAATACAGTCAAAATGACATCTGCACTTGTATGTTCATTGCTGCACTGTTTACAATAGACAGAATCTAGAAAAAACCCAAGTGGCCAAGAACAGATGACCGGTTAAAGAAACTTTGGTACATGTACACAGTGGAATACTATGCAGCTGTTAGAAAGGATGGAAGTCATGAAATTTACATACAAGTGGTTCTACATCGAAAGTATCAGGCTAAGTTAAATGAGCCAGAACGAGAGGGACAGACATAGAAAAACTGCACTCATCTGTATAAAGTAACAGAATGGGAATCAAACATCCAAGAATAGTTGAGATAAGTACCAGGAGGTCTGCTCCATGACTTGGGAGCCGGTAGCACATGCTGGGGGAAAAGGCAGCTCAGATAGAGAAGGGAACACCAAGCAAAGGATGTTTTGAGGACTCGCTTGGGATGCGAGATGCATGCTGAAAGTAGACTATAGACCGAACACGATGGTCACTCAATACCTCTATTGCAAACCACAAAACCCTAACGGAAAGAGTGAGCAAAAGGAACTGCCCTGCCACAGAGACAGGGTGGGTTCTGGGGGGATGTGAAGTGGGGGTGGGAGGGATACTGGGATCATTGGTGGTGGAGAATGTGCACTGGTGGAGGGTTGGGTTCTCGATCATTGTATAACTGAAACCCAAGCATGAAAGTTTGTAAGTCTACAACTGTACCTCATGGTGTTCCGCTAATTTAAAAAAAAAATAAAAACTGATCTGCAGAACTGAGCTTCCTCTGATGGTGAGATGGGGTGAGATGGTGATGGAGAGAAACAGACACTGTAGTGGGGATGTAGCGTTGGAACGTTGTATGCATAAAACCCTATTATTATCAGTACTGTAAACTGCAGTGAGCAAAGTTTTTAAAAAATACAACTATTTTTTATAAGAGGGCTATGTAGATTTCATGATAATATAATGTTCCATGTCCAGGTATTATAATTATAGGCAATAATTTTAATACTTTAAACTCTCAAATTATTAGGAATTTATTCAAGATTTGATCATCTTTCACATGAGTGTCCTTGTACAAATGTTGAACTTATCTGATAAATCAAGTTAGTAATAATAATTTTATTGTTCTGAGGGATAAATGAGGTAATAGCAGTCTTTCTATCAGTGTGCATCACAGAACTACATACTGTTAGCTATTCTAATTGAAGTATTTTCCGTTATTTAAAGAATTATTTGCTTTAAGATAGTCCCATTTGTCTATCTCTGTTTTCACTTGCTCGGCCAGTGGCGTGACATCTTTGAAGATACCACTAACTTCAATATCGTGGAGAGTTTTGCCAACTTTGTCTTCAATAAACATTATGGATTCCGGTCTGATGCTGAGGTCATAAATCCATTTCGATCTTACTTTTGTGCATGGCGTTAGGCAGAGATCTGAGCCCACTTTTTTGCATGTAGCCGTCCAGTTTTGCCAGCACAATTTATTAAAGAGGCTTTCCCTGCTCCATTTCACTTTTCTTGCCCCCTTATCGAAGATTAGATGATTATATGTTTGGGAGGAGATGTCAGTATATTCAACTCTGTTCCATTGGTCTGCAACTCTGCCTTTGTTCCAGTACCATGCTGTTTTGATTATTACTGCTTTGTAGTAGAGCTTGAAGTTAGGTAGGTTGATTCCTCCCATTTTCTTTTTCCCAAGAATTGCTTTAGCTATTCGTGGGGGCTTATTGTTCCATATAAATTTCAGGAGTGTTTGCTCCATTTCTTTGAAGAATGTCGTGGGTATCCTTATAGGGATTGCATTGAATTTGTACAGTGCCTTGGGAAGTATTGCCATTTTGACAATGTTGATTCTCCCCATCCATGAACAGGGGATATTTTTCCATTTCCTCGTGTCCTCTTTTATTTCCCGAAGTAGCATTTTGTAGTTTTCTTTGTACAGATCCTTTACTTCCTTAGTTAAGGCGATTCCTAGGTACTTGATTGTCTGGGGCACAATTGTGAGTGGAATTGTTTTCTTCATGCAACTTTCTTCTCTTTCACTATTTGCATATAGGAAAGCCATGGATTTTTGGGTATTGATTTTATAGCCTGCCACTTTACTATACAAGCCTATTGTTTCTAGGAGTTTCTTGGTAGAGGTTTTAGGGTTCTCTAAGTATAGTATCATGTCATCTGCGAATAGTGAGAGCTTAATTTCTTCTTTCCCCATCTGGATGCCCTTAATATCTTTTTCTTGCCTAATCGTTATTGCAAGTACTTACAGTACTATATTGAACAGCACTGGAGAGAGTGGGCATCCTTGTCTCATCCCTGACCTTAGGGGGAAGGCTCTCAGTTTTTCCCCATTGAGGATGATGTTTGCTGTAGGTTTGTGGTAGATGGCTTTAACTATATTGAGGAAAGTCCCCTCTATCCCCATTTTGGCAAGGGTTTTCATCATGAATGGGTGCTGGATCTTGTCAAATGCTTTTTCTGCATCTATTGATATGATCATATGATTTTTATCTTTTCTTTTGTTGATATGATGGATTATGTTGATTGATTTCCGAATGTTGAACCATCCTTGCATCCCTGGGATGAATCCTACTTGGTTATGATGTATGATCTTTTTGATGAGTTGTTGAATTCTATTGGCTAGTATTTTGTTGAGAATCTTCGCATCCCTGTTTATCAGGGATATCGGCCTGTAGTTTTCTTTTCTTGTGGTGTCTTTGTTTCCTTTTGATATTAGAGAGATATGGGCTTCATAGAAACTGTTTGGGAGAGTTTCCATTTTTTCAATTTCCTGGAAAAGCTTGAGAAGAACTGGCAATAGGTCCTCTTTAAATGTTTGGAAAAATTCGCTAGTAAATCCATCTGGACCTGGGCTTTTGTTTTTGGGAAGTCTTTTGATTACAGTTTCAATTTCCTTGATGTGAATAGGTCTGTTCAGGTACTCTATATCTTCTTGCTTCAGCTTTGGGAGATGATAGGAATCCAGGAATTTATCCATTTCTTCTAGGTTCTCTTGTTTCGTGGCATACAGACTTTCAAAGTAGTCTCTGATGATCTCTTGAATTTCTTTAGTTTCTGTTGTGATATTCCCATTCTTATTTCTGATTCGATTTATTAAGGCTCTCTCTCTCTGTTTCTTTAAGAGTGTTGCTAATGGTTTATCTATCTTATTTATTTTCTCGAAGAACCAGCTCTTGGTTTTATTGATCTTTCGGATTGTTTCTTTGTTTTCCATGTCGTTGATTTCTGCTCTAAGTTTTATGATCTCTTTCCTTCTGCCTGATTTAGGCTCTTTCTGTTGATCCTTTTCTAAGATCTTGAGCTGTGAGGTCAAGTTGTTTATGTGCATCGTTTCTACAGTCCTAGATATGCTTGCAGTTAACCGAAATGAGTCAGAAAGAGCGGGATAGACACAGAAAGATTGCATTCATCTGGGGAACATAAAGCAACAAAACGGGAGACTAACACCCAGGAATGGCTCAGATTAGTACCAGGAATTTTGCTCCATGACTTGAAGGCCAGCCACATGTGCTAGGTGAGAAGGAAGCTCAGATAGAGAAGAGAGCACCAAATAAAGGGTGTTGTGAAGACCCTCCCAGGGTGGGAGAGACATGCTAAAAGTAGTCTATAGACCAAACATGATTGCCACTCAATGCCTCTCTGGCAAAACACAGTACCCAAAAGAAGAGAGAGAGAACAAGGGGGAATACCCTGCCACAGCAGCAGGGTGGGAGGGGGGGATGGGGGGTGGGAGGGATGCTAGGACCCATGGTGGGGGAGGACGGTCACTGGTGAAGGGATGGGTACTTGATCATTGTATAACTGAAACCCAAGCACAAAAATTTGTAAGTCTATAAGTGTAAAAAAAAATAGCAGAAATCCAAAACCAACATTTAATTCTTGAACCCAGCTGTAGAAAGCAAATCACTTCACAATGCTTTTTCAGCATGTCTGATTGGGGGGGGGGGGTAAACTCTAAATAATAGTGGTGAATCTTTTATTGAAACAATGAATCTAATCAAAGAAGATAGAGTGTTAACTAGAATTCAGCTTCCTCACAGGGACTGGGAGGGGTGGGGGGTGGGGTTTTATTGGGGTTTTTCATGGTAAAAAATAAGTATTGGTAAAGGGAAATGTGTTTGATATTTGCATGACTGAGACCTAAACCTGAAAGCTTTGTAACCTTTCCCACAGTGATTCAATAAACAAATAAATAAAAAATAAATAAATAAATAAAAGAATTATTTGCTAAAATATAAAAGGGGGTATTTGCACAAGTGGGAAGAGAGAAGATTATAATTAAATAGAGAAATAACAGAAAAATTCTATAAGAGAGAGTTGGAGGTAAAATAGTATAAATAGTATAGATAGAGCATTGAAATGTGAAAATGCAGAACAGGATTGGAGAACAGTGATGACCTCTCATATTGTAGTTGTGCCATGTTGGTGGTATATTGGTGAGTGTAGCTGCCTTTCATATTGTAATTGGTATAAAATGGTGATAAATTCTAGATTTATCTTAAAAACTTTTAACAATAGATTTAACATAAGATTTGGATATGATAATTATGTATAATAAGTGGGAGAGTGTAAGGTGTGTAAAAGTCATGCAAACACTTACCTGAGTGTGGACAAATCATATTTGAAGAAAGTGTGAGACTGTCAAAAGAATAAAAATTATTTAAAACATGAAATATTTATATATATAATAAAATTTATATATTTAAATCAAGCCATAAGTCCTCAAATTATTTTCTAGGTTGTACATGTGGTAATAAATAGGATTTCTAGTTGATTCTCAGATTTCTAAGATGTGCATCTAAGTAGATGATGTTGCTTTTAGATAAGAAAAGAGATATAATTATGCTCATTATATATTTTAATATGAATATAACTCTAAATTTATAAAAGGCTCTTCCCTATCTTTTCTACACTATACATCATCAAATAAACACACACTACTGTTCTGTTAAAATTTTTGGTTTATAATTTTAAAGGTCTTCACATAGTAGTCACAATTTTCTATTTTAAAAAAATAACATTAAAATGTTTGACAAGTATCTGGTGAAATATATCATCTGACTTAATTATCACAACTGTGCAAACAAATAACATTATTACAGGTAAGAAAATTGTAGAAATGAAAAACATAACTTACCCAAATTCACACATTTGCTAATAGGTAAGGTGTAGATTTAGATGTGTTTGAACAGTGGAAGAGCTTGTGTCTTTTAGTTTCTTGTTATATGTAACCCTTTTCAGGAGAGGATTTTCTATAAATGGGAATTGGAGAGCATGAAGATGGATAAGGACTCTTTTTGGAAAATAAGCCATAACGAACATTTTGATGATTTTTTTCTGCAGCATTTTATAGATATATTGTGTCAACATCTCACTACTTTAGTTCATAGTTTTAATTGCTAATCAACTTGACTGCATTTTTATTACTTTTATCTCTAATTTCCAGCCAACAGACTAGTAGTGCCATTCCACATTATGCAGATTCAGTCTGAAATAATTTATATATTAATATATGCATATTTTATGTTGAGTTTTGTTTTATCTCCTTATGAAAAGACTCTGTTTTATATTTTCCAGACACACAACTAATTAGATATTTATTTATTGATGTAGATTGGGGTGATGAAATTTAAATAAAATTCTAAATTTGCATATCAAGAAACCAATAAGGAATCTATCAGAGTTACACATTGGCTTATATATTTTTGTTAAATGCATGTTATTTTAATAAGATTTTGAATATGCTAATGAACTACTTTGTTCATATTATCCAGGGACCAGTTTATTATTTGATCTGTATCATCTAAGAACCAGTTTTTTACATATAACAAATCATAATAATACATCATATTACTTAATAAATGACTACATATATGTAAATAAACTCAGAACTAGGCAAATTCATAGATGTTGTGGGAATTTCTTCATCTTTTCTACTTACCTACCTATGAGGTTTAATTGAATCATTATACATTTTCAGCTAGTGATACATAAATGTATAACACCAAAAACAGAGAGACAACTCTTGAAATAAATGAATAGCTCCTCAGTGGTTGTCAGAAGAGCAAACCATATAGATATCATTTGTTTTAAATTTAAGTATTTATTAAAAACTTGTTTTTCAATTCAAACTTCAAGTGAAATAAAGAAAATAAAAATACATGTTTAAATTATCTAGATACTAATCCAAACTGCAATTGCATTCAGTGCTCAACTTGAATCTACAATCTGGCAATTTTGTAGGTTTCCAGTTAGTTTCTCTCTTATTCTCCACATAGGGTTCTGCACATCTCAATTCCCTCCAATCTCCTGTGAAATCATAACCCTGATCATTATCAGAAATTGAATTCACTCAAATGTGTGTTAGAGAAATTAAAATCATAAAGATGAACTCTCTTACCTCTTTTATTTCCTCTCAATTCAAGATGTGCCTTCTTCCTGAAATCATTCTCTTAGTACCTCCTGTGTTTTCTTTTAGGAATTTGCCCATCACCAGTTTCTTTCTCTGCTATCTACATAGTCTTGTCTGCAACCAATTCCTAACCATGCCTGAACCTCTCAGTTCTGTACCAGTGGTCTAGGAATTTCAGTGATAAGATACTACAGAGGAATGCTAAAGCCACTCATAAATTTAAGACATTTATTGTCTCACACTTCTGGAGTACTTTGCATACTTAAACCAAAGGAGCTGATGTGCACTGCTCCCTCTGAAATCTTTAGGGAAACTCCTTTTTTCGTCTTTCTGACTTTGAGCAGTTTGATCACAATTTTATTGCTTCTTGGTCTGTTGGTGCCACAACTTCAAATATCTTTCTTCATTGTTACTTCATGATATTCCAACATATTTGCTTTCACTATTGTTCTAAAAGAATACCAGTCATTTTGAAGTAGTGCCTCACTTTATTCCATTATCACCGTTACTTAAAAATAATTATAGTTTTGAAGTACTGGGGTTTAAAACATCTAACACATCATTTTGTTTTTGGAGGGCGTACATAATAAGTAAATCCATAGCACCATTTTAATAAAAAAAAAGACATCTAAGTTGAACGATAAGACATTCTTTAGCCAGACTTCTTTTTAGCTCTTTAAAAAATGGTTTCATTAACAGTGACCAAAATACAAAGACAGTCTACAGAATGGGAAAGGATATTCACCGAATACACATCTGACAAGGGCTTGATATCCAGGATATACAAAATACTGGTTAAACTCCACAAGAAGAAAACATCCAACCCCATCCAAAAATGGGGCAATGAAATGAACAGAAACTTTCTCAAAGAAGAAATCCGAATGGCAAAAAAGCACATGAGAAAATGCTCTACATCATTAATCATCAGGGAGATGCAGATCAAAACCACAATGAGATACCATCTCACACCTCAGAGACTGGCCCACATCAAAAAGAACAAAAGCAACCGATGCTGGCGTGGATGTGGCGAGAAAGGGACACTCCTTCACTGTTGGTGGGAATGTCCACTGGTTCAGCCCTTCTGGAAAACAGTATGGACGATTCTCAAAAAATTAGAAATTGAGCTCCCATTTGACCCAGCAATACCACTCCTGGGAATATATCCCAGAGAGGCAAAAATGTATAGTCGAAGTGACATCTGCACTTGTTTGTTCATTGCAGCCCTCTTTACAATAGCCAGAAACTGGAAGAAACCTGAATGCCCAAGAACAGATGACTGGTTAAAGAAACTTTGGTACATCTACACAATGGAGTACTATGTAGCTCTTAGAAAAGATGAAGTCTTGAAATTTACATACAAGTGGTACAATATGGAAAGTATCATGCTAAGCGAAATGAGTCAGAAAGAGAGGGATAGACATAGAAAGATTGCATTCATCTGGGGGATATAAAGTAACAAAGTATGAGATTAATACCCAAGAATAGCTGAGATCAGCACCAGGAGGATTACTCCATAACTTAGAGGCCAGCCGGGTATCCTAGAGGAAAGGGCTATTCAGATAGAGAAGGGAGCACCAAATAAAGGATGTTTGGAGGATCCTCCCAGGAGGGGAGATGCATGTCGAAAGTAAACTATGGACTGAACATGTTTGCCACTCAATGCCTCTTTTGCAGACCACAACACCCAAAAGGAGAGAGAGAACACAGGGGATTGCCCTGCCACAGAGACGGGGGGATGGGGGGATGGGGGTGGGAGGGATATTATCCATGGTGGTGGAAAATGGGCACTGGTGGAGGGATGGGTATCTGATCATTGTATAATTGAAACCAAAGCACAAAAAATTGTAAATCTACAACTTTAAAAAAAAAATAAAATAAAATAAAGGGGAAAAAAAAATGGTTTCATTTTGTTATAAGTAAAATTTACTTTTGCCAAAATGTTTTGCCTTTACCTTATCACTAATCGCTCACTCTTTCATAAACATAAGAAAATTGGCTTTGGACTGGAGGGATGACTGAAAATGCTAGTGCTTATGCTGAAGCTGTAGGCTTCATCCATGGCTCTGCATGGGTCCCTGAGCACCACTCAGAGTGATCCTGGAACAAAGCTTTAATGCTTTCCTCTCTCTCTCTCTCTCTCTCTCTCTCTCGCTCACTCTCTCGCTCTCTCGCTTGCTCTCTCTACTCTCTCTCTCTCCCCCCCACTTTCTGTCTCTCTGTTTCCATCCCTCTCCCCATTTCTGTGTTGTGTGTTGTGCAGTTGTTCTGTTTATGCAAAAATAAATTTTTGTTCAATTTGACAGTTTCTATCAGTGGCAAGTTAAAAACCAGCTTTATGTGCAACAATAACCTATTATGTATTGGGTAATCACTGCTCTGGACATACTGATAAATACATTATAGCATTCTATTATCAACCTTTTAAAGCTGAAAGGTATGAGTAACTTCAAAGTTCTAAGTTTGGTTTGTTCAAGAAATTCCCATTGGGAGATATATCCTTCCTTTACTTGTTGATTAAATTAGGTTTTGAAATGCTTATGAGATCCAGGCTGAGATAAGTGTGGTGAATTCATCAAAATAATGTCACCCTGTAGAGCTTCACAGAAGAAAACTAGCTGCCTTTCTCTCCAATGTGATGCTTTATTTTAAAAGTCTGAAATTTTCCTAAAATGCTAGTATTAATTTTATTTAGTATGTACACATTCATAATAAAGACTCCAAAATGTCCTTGAATGCAGCCTCACTCCTTTTCCAATTAATAGACTGATATTGTAAGTGCATATTGCTATTTTAAATAATATTATTAATAGAGTTCTCTGGCCTTATATTATTAAAATTAGAAACTTATTTTTAAATAAATATATATTCAACAATTTAAAAATAGAACTTAAATAAAAAGTGTGTGATTTATAATACACTAGAATGCATAAAATATACATCTTATTTAAAACAAATAAGAGAATAAAAACCCAACTGTAAACAAAGTAGGTGCTATTAAAAATAGGGGCCTGAGAGAGCACACCACACCACTTTGCCTTGCTTGTGTCTGACCTGGATTTGATCAGATCAAACCCAAGAGTCCACCAAATGTGATTCCTTACCTCAGATCCCTTAACACAGACAGGTGTGGCCCAAATACAAAACAACCAAACACAAAAATACAATTAAAAAATAAAAGCTACACAGAGCAAGGAAGAATTCTGGCCTATGAATATAAAGAAACATTATCAGCCTAATAAAGGAAATGTACCATAAAAGTGCTTTTAAAATGATCTCCAGCATTAGCAGAAATAGGAAGTATGGAGAATATAAAGTGGAGTTAAGAGTTTATATCCAGGGGGCAGAGAGAGAGAGAGAGAGAGAGAGAGAGAGAGAGAGAGAGAGAGTACAGTGGGTAGGGCATTTGCCTTCTATGAGTTCCATCTCAGTTCCACCTCCAGCATCCCTGAGCACTGCCAGGACTGCTTCCTGAATGCAGAGCGCCAGGAATAACCCCTGAGCATCACCAGGTATGAGCCAAAAAAAAAAAAAAGAGTTTATATTCAATGAGTTGAAATGTACTGCTCTCGTCCGGGATCTGGATTTTATAGTCTCTGAGTCTTGGCCGCTGATGGGATTACACGGACGAGAGCAGTGCAGTCTCTGCCCCCGCGCCTCGGTGTTCCTTCCCGGAGTCCCTTGGAGGGGAGCGGGTTGAGCTTTCCTCCCCGCCCCGGCCAGGGATACGGCAGCCGGAGACCTCCAGGACCAGCCACCACCATGCTGAGACCACTCTCCGCACACCTGAAGGTACTGGCAGAGGGACAAAGCCACGCGGGTTCCGGGGCCGAGACCTCCAAGCCTACTCGAATTGGAGTCGAGCATCTTCCACCCAGATCCTCCAAATTCCAGTAGGCGGGGGTCACACCCACCACCTGGCCCCCTGGCGCCGTGTAATCCCATCAGCGGCCAAGACTCAGAGACTATAAAATCCAGATATCGGACGAGAGCAGTGCAGTCTCTGCCCCCGCGCCTCGGTGTTCCTTCCCGGAGTCCCTTGGAGGGGAGCGGGTTGAGCTTTCCTCCCCGCCCCGGCCAGGGCTACGGCAGCCGGAGACCTCCAGGACCAGCCACCACCATGCTGAGACCACTCTCCGCACACCTGAAGGTACTGGCAGAGGGACAAAGCCACGCGGGTTCCGGGGCCGAGACCTCCAAGCCTACTCGAATTGGAGTCGAGCATCTTCCACCCAGATCCTCCAAATTCCAGTAGGCGGGGGTCACACCCACCACCTGGCCCCCTGGCGCCGTGTAATCCCATCAGCCGCCAAGACTCAGAGACTATAAAATCCAGCTCCCGGAACCGTGCGGCCGCATTCAAGGCCGCGCGACATCTTATCAGGACATCTTTTTATGACATCTTATTATCTCATTTCTACTTTGGACAAACTTGCAGGCTGTCGAATGTAGCCTGCCCACAGGGCAGAGTCTGGCAAACTCCCCGTGGCCTACCAAATATGCCAAATACCAGTAACAATGATGGGTCTCATTCTCCTAAAGAGCCCTGAATATAATCTCAGGGCTAGGATGAAAGAGACGTTACTGGGGCCTGCTCGAGGCAATCGACGATTAACAGGATGATGAAAAAAAAATGAAATGAGTTGAAATGTCAATAACCTGAAGGATCATTTGAAAATTTATAAAACCAACTTATTTGGCTATAAATACAAACACTTTTATCATAAATATTCTTTACTTCAGAAAATGTCATACCTTTTTTGTGTAAATTTTAATTTATTTTAAACTATAAATTTGTATTTATTTTTGATGACAAGGGACAACCTGAGATCTTATACATGCAAATCATGTGTTCTATCAATGAGCTGTATCTATTTCTAAATACCCTAGATCTATCCTTTCACATCCCTTAGGAAACTACTTCTATAAATATGAAGCAATCAATACAACTCTGATTTTTTTCTCATCTATATCACTTCCACTCACACCAGGATCTATAGCTTATATTTCCTTAACTTTTATCATGAGAGAAGAATCTTTGGCTCTCTTTGTCAAAAGGTTGTTTTAAGTTTGACCTTCTATTCTCAATTTATAGAGACATCTTTCTACAGTTTTCTTTTCTCTTTTTTTCCCCTTATGGGAATATTATGGCTCTCCCTAAAAGTTTACTACCAAAAAAATAGAAGTATAATCTATATATCCTTGGTCTTTGTTTTAAATATAGTTTTTACCTTTTTCTTTCATACTCCTAATTTTGTTTTTTTCTTTACAAAATATTCCTTAAAAACTTCTCCATTAACAATATTGTTTTTAACTTTACTTATTATTTTTGTTTGAAGTATTGGGTCACACTCAGGTATTCCTTTTTTTTTTTTTACCTTGTTGGGTCACACCTGGCGATGCACAGGGCGTACTCCTGGCTCTGCACTCAGGAATTACTCCTGACAGTGCTCAGAGGATCATATGGGATGCTGGGAATCGAACCCGGGTTGGCAGCGTGCAAGACAAACACACTACCCACTGTGCTACTGCTCCAGCTCCTCAGGCATTACTTTTGGCTCTGATTTAGAAGCTGGAAATCGAACCAGGGATAGGCATGTGAAAAGCTACTTTTTTACCTGCTGAATTGTCTCTCCAGTCCATTGTTTTTTCTAAATTTAGTTTTAAATGTGTTTTAAAAATTAGGCACCTTGGTTTGTAATATTAATGATAGTATATCAGTTATAACAAAATTAATCACCACACCATCCCCAGGAGTGTCAGAGTCTATGTAAAAATGGAATATTATAAGACTGTGGAAGACCACAAAGAGTTTTAGAGATATAGTGAGTTCTCAGTTAACATTACTGGTAAGAACCTGGAACTGAGACTAAACAAAGGTATATATAAAGAAACTAATTTTACTTTAGGCTAACTGATAAAGGCAAACTAAAGTTCCTGTCGCACATTTCTGGTCCCCCCAAATTATCAAATTTCTAAATAAAGGCCCCCAAACACTTTTAATATCAGATTATAGCTTACACTCATCAATGAATTCCTTCAGTTTTTAGGCTAATTATTCCATTTAATTTTAGGTGGCAGAGTCTATTCAGAAGCTCAATATTTAAGGTGAAAAGCAGCCCTGGACAGGAGGCTGTTCTATTGCAGAACATACATACATACATACCCCCAGATTTGCAATAGGAAAATGTACATAACAATGTGTATATTTGAGATAAAGATAAACTGGAAAACCCAGAAAATATTCCCGCACTTGGGATGCTGGCACCCCAAAACTAATGTATATGTATATATTACATCACATGCAAATTCCACAAAGACAGTAGTCTGGTTTTTGTCAAGAATTTAACTTTTGGACTGGAGAAATAGTACAGGAGGTAAGGCATTTGCCTTTCATGTTCTATGATGGCTAGGATCCTACTTGAAATGACGGGTACCATATATAATCCTCTGAGAATTTTCAGGGGTCACTCTGAAGAAAAGAACCCAAATGTATGTATTCCAACCACTCACCACTCACCCCTACAAAAAGTGTTTTTGCCTCTATTATCAGTAGAAACACCAATAGCACAGCAGGTAGGGCATTTGCCTTGCATGTGGCTGACCAGGTCAGCCCAGGTTCGATTCCTCCGCCTCCTTGGAGAGTCCGGCTAGCTACCGAGAGTACCTCGCCCGCACAGCAGAGTCTGGCAAGCTACCTGTGATGTATTCGATATGCCAGGCACAATAACAACAAGTCTCACAATGGAGACGTTAATGGGCCTACTCAAGCAAATCGATGAAAAATTGGAGGACAGTGCCTCTATTAAAAATTTTAAAGACGGGGTTAAAGGAAGAGTACAGTAGGTGGTGTGCTTGCCTTGTACACAATCTACCTGGGTTCAATCCCTGGAACCCCAAATGGTTCCCAGAGAGCCTCCTGAAAGTAGAACCAAGAATAAGCTGTGAGTATTGCTGGATGTGACCAAAAACTAATGTATATGTGTACATTACATGTAAATTATATATAATAAACATTAATAAAAATGGTTTACAAACCATATAATACATATTACATATAAACGACATCAATTTATACAAAGGATAAAGATTGCTCCAATGGAAATGTTTTTGATTTATCTATACTCTGAGTAAATATTTACTATTTGTCTTAGATTTATCCTGCTTTTCCAAATGCATATTTTAAATACTTTAAGAATGATGAAAATAGAAAAAAAAGCAAGAGCAACATTTTGTAAGCTGTAATTCTTGCACTAATAGTAATTGACTTACCAGTCACAAGAGACATAGATACCAAATCTTACATTACGCTAGGATAACACTAAACAATAGTTACTAAATAAATTCTCAAACGTTACTAGAAATGTCAAATGCCATACAATCATAAATGATGGAAGCTAAGAAAAACAAAACCAAAAATCTTTCAATGCATTAATATCCATAGAGTATTTCAAAAAATTTTACTTAGAAATTTAAATTATTTTCAGTTGAACAGAAGTCTAAACAATTACATTGTGAGTTCAGTGAAACATAAAGGATTATACTTGCACAATCCTTTAAAATAGCACAGAGTAGTAGCTCCCAAACAAAGGGATTAGATGAAAATTTCTATTTCATTGACTGATGAATTTGTAGATTCCATTCTTTTTTCACGATGGTACCCTCAAGTCCTTAACTTCCAAATTAAGGTGAGATTAAATATGTGTTGATAAATTTTTTTATCTCCTCATTCTCCCTCCCCCATCACTGCATTGAGAAATCCCATTAATGTTCGTCTTTAACCAATATGTAAAATTAAAGTTAGCTTTTGGCTTGTTAAGTGGTAGAAAATTCAGAATCTGTTATTTCTTTTCACCATATTTCTGCTAGACATTTCCCAATACTTTCTTCTTTAACCTAGCCAGAAGACTGAATTAAAATGAGACAATTTTATTTCAGATTCTTTTTGCATGAAACATCCAATAGCACCTGCAGAAGTAGCTTTTGTATAGTTTCAGAGACTCTAAAAGCCCTTTCAGTATATATTCTGAAGAATTCCTATAAAAATGACAGCATCTTATTTCATTATTTCCTTATATGTTTAATTTGTGCTTGCTTACTAAGGTTCTAAAAACTGGAAAATCATATCCAGCTGATAAAACTTATATGAACAAAGAGAATGATTAATTAGAAATTAAAATATAAGAAAATTATTTAATATTTTAGAATTAAAGTGGTAAATAAATTATCTTTAATAAGATATGAAATCCACAGCATAAAAGGAAAATATGAAGAAAATCATTTGATCACTTGACATCGATTTGCTCGAGCGGGCACCACTAACATCTCCATTCATCCCTGTCATGTGCTAGTGTAGTCCAATGGCGTCTGCTTGCTTCAGGAACACTAAGAGCCTCAAACCGATCGTTCAGGGTCTTGACAAAGCAGTCTGACCATCTCGTAGGTGGGCGGCCATGTGATCTTTTGATGTTCCATGGAATCCATTCCAGCAGTCATCTCTAAATTGCATTACGTGTCCAGTCTATCTGATTTTCGACACCTTGGCAAACGAGACAGCATCCCCAATTCTTGATGATCGACGAAATTTGGAACTCCAGATTCTTTCTCTCACTTGAGTGAAACATGATATTCCAAGCATAGCTCTTTTGATTCCTCTTTGGGAGACTTGAATAGCATTCTCATTCTGTTTTCATAGGGCCCAGGTCTCTGGAGCATATGTTATTGCAGGAAGAATGGTAGAATCAAAGAGATATGCCTGGAGCGGGAGGTTCTTCATCCTGTTAGCTATTTCTTCAATGCTCTTAAAAGCATTCCAAGCTACTCTCTTCCTCCTCCGCAAATCAGGTGCCAGGTCATTTGTCATGTTGACTTCTCGACCTATGTATGTATGATAACAACTGATTTTCCTTTTTCCCTTGCCACAAGGAGCTTAGGTTTATCAGGTTACACCCATCAGAGTGCTCCCGAGTCACTCCTATTCCTTTGTTTATCTGTAACCACTTCTATGCTCTCCACTCCAACCAGTTAATCAGCTTTTCCCCTAATCAGAATCTGTTAATTTGTAAGGTCAAATCCTTCTAGGACACTGAACTTGTATTGTAAATTAATATTGCCTTTCTCCTCTCCTTGTGTATTTTGAATAGTTTACTTTAATGCAATGTCCTTTTTGCATAGATACAGGAAGACAGTTTATATTATACTTTGTAACTTAGGATTTAATTGGCTTTGAATATTATTCATTCCCAGGCATCTGCCTTCTCAACTTAAGCCTCAGTTGCCCTCACTTCTAGCACCCCCAAAAGCAGGGTCCTGACGAGGGACTGAATGGACTCAGGGCAAGCTGTGAGCTACCCTGGCATCAAAATGGGCCAGGCCAAAGTGCCATGATTCTTAACTATAAGTTAAGAGTTTGATTATAGACAAATGTTGTCATGATCCAACCAAGAGACTAGGACCCTACTAGTGACAGGAAAGACTATCTGGCCTGAGCACGGTAGTCTGAGATTGAGATGGCCCTAAAAGAGCAATTCTATAAGTTTAAAGTATTTCTTAATGAGTCCACACAAAATGATTTATATTATGTATGCTTATGTTTGTTGGACAAGAAGAGGAGAAACCCACCCAGGGGATTTTGTTCTAGGGTGGGTCGATCTGCTAAGTGAGAATTTGTCCTAGAAGCGGCTTTCCCCGAGAGAAAGAACTCTACCCCTATTGATTGTGACCACACCTATGTAATAATTGTTACCCTAAGGTGTTGGGGCTGGACTGAGCTGTCAGGGTGAGCCCATGTAGACTGCACAGCACAATGGGCAGGAACATAGGGACCCATGAAAATGGCTGAGATTTCTTGTGTGTCCTGAATAGTTTGGATGAGGCAGAATATTTTTCTCCTTCAAATTGCCTTCAGTAAATAATTTCAGTAGATTGTAAGAGGCAGTTTTACTTTTATCACAGAAACCTGCTGGTCTTTGACATGCAGACTCAGGTGCTAACCAGGCCTGATTTTGTCAATGTAGATGCCAGGCTCTAGCCAGACTAGTCTTTGGGATACAAATCCAAGTGCCTGTGTCCCAAGAAAGGTTTCAGTTTTCATTTTTTATCTTTTTTCCAGAGGCAAAATTACTGGCCTGCAGATGCAAAGAAACAATGTATGTTTTGCTGCCTCAATGTTCTGTCTGGAACTCCTTTTGATGACTTCACTGCATTGTGCCCTTTAGAGGTACCAGGATCAACAAAAGGAGATTTCAGGGCTCTCTACAGGGGTCACTGGTCTGAGAGAACCTGGGCCTCCATGACCTAAATTTCTTTCACTCCTCTGACTGAACGAACATTCACACAACACCAACCCCTCATGCTGGGGGATATAATGAGACTCTAAGAGTCGGCTGGGGAGGCAGAGGAGAGACAAGAGTAAATGGAGAGAGGATTGGAATAAACTGCAACTAAGACCAACCAGCTTGGCCCTCATTACCTTCCTTCGCCTGCCCATCGCCATCGACCCCCTGGAGTGGGGGAAAGGGCCTGAAACTACTGAATGCGGGCAGCGGGAGAAATAGACAGCTGCTGTCTTTTTGTGTTTACACATAAGTAAATATAACTGTTGCATTCGGAGATGTTCATTCCATTCAGAGCAAATGGAACATCAGGAAGAGACCATTTCTCATAAACATTGTCTTCATAAGAGTCAGCTGTAGTCCCACCTTTCCACACTCACAGTTGAAGTCTGCCAGCATTTGTGCTGCTTGGCTAATATTTGGTGTTATTAGAACAATTTTATCAGTGAAGTGGAGGTGGTGTATTTCTGACCATCTATCTTCACTCCCATTTCTTCCCATTTCAGTTGTCACATGACGTTCTCAAGGGTGGCACTGAAGAGTTTGGGTGAAATGGTATCACCCTTCCAAACCACTCTCTTGACATGGATGAGCACTTCCTTGAAGAATGGTGAGACCCTAGTAGTGAATCCGTAATACAGTTCATGGAGAATCCTGATGTATTGAGGTTGAACGTCCTGTTTGGCTAGTGCTTCAATGATCGCTTCCATCTCAACAGAATCAAAAGCCTTCTTTAAATCAATGAACATTAGACAAAGCAGCATATTGAACTCCCAAGAAACCTCAATGAGCTTGGTCACCATGTGGTTATGGTCAATCATGCTGAATCCTTTTCAGAACCTGGCTTGCTTGTGTGGTTATCCTTCATCTAGTGTTATGCCAGTCCTGTTCAGGATGACTCAAGTGAACAGCTTGTAGACGACAGACAACAGGCAAACCCGGTGATAGTTGCCAATGTCGTGGATGTCTCCCTTCTTATACAGTAGTACAGTCCTGCTGGTTTTCCAGTGCGACAGAACCTTGCATTTAGACAGGTAGGGTGTGAAGAGCCGAGCCAGTGTATTGATGAGTACTGACAGCAGGCTCTTCAGGTGTTTGGGTCTGATCTTGTCTGGGCTGGGTGCTGTTCACTTCTTTACCAATGAAATGGCGTGTCAGATTTCAGAAGGGAGAATGTTGGGAATGACATATCAATCCTGCGGAATTTGTTATTTGGACAGGTGGATGTGGTTATCGAAGAGAGCCAAGTACAAGTCATGTATAATCTTCCCCATTGCCCTTCTGGAAGATGTGATAGATCCATCAGGACATTAGAGGGTAGTCATCTTGTCTCGTAGTTGGCAAAGGACAGGCGGGTGTTGCGAATGCTTTTCCCAGCTTCTGCTGCATCTGCCAGCACTGCTGTTCTTCTCTTTGAGGACTTCCTTTATCGCTTCTCTGCACTGCTTTGCGAGCTTGGACATTCGCTTGCAGTTGCCTGAGGCTTGTGCCAAGGCACATTGGCAAATGAGTTCAAGAGTTTTCGAAGACAAGCCTATTTTTGTGGCTATCTCTCTTGGGGATCCTCACACAATAATGGAGGTCCTAAGCCAGTCAATTGTGTTCTTAATCAATGTTGTCAACGAGGGCATCTTCCCATGTTGCCTCCAAAGTGCCATAGAGCTCCCAGTTGGTTTTTGTTCTGGGACTTCTCTTCTTAAACGTTTCAGCCCTTTCTTCCCGCTTTGTGAAGTAGAAATTTGCACAAAGGAAATGATGGTCCTATCCCATTTGGAATTTGGGGACAACAGTGACATCAGTCAGGCAAAACCGTTGATTGAATATGATGTGGTGAATTTCATTGTGGAACCTTCCACAGGAGAGTCCCATGTCCAACGTTTAGATTTGGCCTTCTGGAACTGTAAGTTACTATGGATGGTCTTAGTTGACATGATGAACTCAGACAGTCTCTCACCCTGTTTGTTCCATTCTAGGTCATGGGTCCCAATGTGGAGTTCTTTGACTGACCTTCTCGGTCCTATGTTGGCATTAAAATCACCATAAATGATCTTGTAGAAGGTGTGGTCTTCTTTATAGAACTTCTCCAGCTCCATGTAGAACGTCTCAATTACTTCTTCATCATAATTGGATGTTGGTGGGTAGACAACGAAGACAGAAACTTCCAGCAGTGAGCCACTTCTATTCAAGTGTAATTGTCCAATTTGGGTTGTTAGACATTCGAATGAATCAATGCTAATGGTCAAGTTCGTGTTGACAAAGACATCGATACCACAATGACTCTTGTCGTATATTCTGAGGAACAGTTTTTCTCCAGTGTCAAAAACTGTGTGATGTGTTTGATGTCATACTTGATCTTTCGCGCTTGTACCATCATGTCCTCAACAGATGCATCCGATGCCAGCATATGTGCATTGAAAGTACAGACAGTCACTTTTGTCCTTCTTCGTCTTGGCAGCCTAGTCCGGCCTTGAGATTTTATCAGCCTCTCCTTCCTCATCCTTTTTAACATTGCCTTATTGGTGGTTCTTTCAGGATCAGGAAAATGAGATCCATTGTATTTACTGGTTTTGGCATATTGAATATGCCACAGACAGCTTGCCAGGCTCCTCCGTGTGGGTGGGATACTCTTGGTAGCTTGACAAGCTCCCTGAGAGGGATAGAAGCTTTTAGGATGGCCTCTAATTGTCCTTGTAGGTGTTCCCATGGTTCAAACCATATTTGAACCTCATAAAATATGGTGTGGTAATCGTGGAAGATGGGTATTAAGTATCTTATGATGGAAAGCGGCCTGGATTTTGACAGCGGCTTGGTAGTGGAGGTAGTGGAGGATGAAGAAAATACACTATACAAAATTTAATTTTTATTATGTAGCATATGCAAAGGTGAAGGACAAGTAGAGAATAAAAATAGTATTTTTCAGTTTAGATGCAATAAAAAATATAAACCACAATTTTTAGGAATTATTACCAAATAACAAAATGGGAGATATTTTTTAATTGATCAACACAGATATTTTACCAAAAAAAGGATAAATAAAATATGCACACATTAAAAATTGTTTAATTGGTATGAAAATCCTCTACAAAATATTTGTGAATAAAATACAACAATGTTTCAAAAGTATCATACATGATGATCAAGTAGGATTCATCCAATGAATATAAAGGTGGTTCAATAATACAAATCAGTTAATATACAGAAATCAACACAAGGGAACATAAAACCATATGACCCTATCAATCAATACTGAGAAAGTTTTTGACAAAATCAAACATTCATTTTTGACAAAGACCATCAAGATATAGGAGTAATGTAGTAATATTCAAGATAGTAATAGCCATTTACAATAAAGACACTATCAACATTGTACTCAATTTCAAAAATGGAAGATCTTCCCAGAGTGATTAGGTACCAAGCGAAGATGTACACTTCCACTACCGCTATTTATTTATTTTGTAGTTTTTGAAGTGCCACATTTGCCATACATTTTCTTCCAGATTCAGTTCTAATCTATTGATACATTTATAACTTTATGGCCTAATTAAATAATCATATAAAATATGTAGCTTTAAGGGGCTGGAGAGATAGAACAGCAGGTAGGGAGTCTGCCTTGCATGCAGCCAACCCAGGTTCGAATCCCAGCATCCCATATGGTCCCCTGAGCACTGCCAGGAGTGATTTCTGAGTGCAGAGTCAGGAATAATCCCTGTGCATTGCCAGGTGTGACTCAAAAAGCAAAAAAAAAAAAAACAAAAAACAAAAAACAAAAATGTAGCTTTAAAATATATGCATTATACAGACTGGCAAATTTCTCCTTAATATTATTCTACATGCTTAGTCTTTTTTTAATAATTCATTACATTTAATATTTGAACAACAATCTCACCACCATTGCACCTTCCCATCACCATATTTGAATTGGTTCATACATATAATATATAGATTGGTTCATGTCTATCAATCATGCCTAGGTGCTATACCTTAACTCCCTTCAGATGTTCTGTAAGTATGCTAACAGTTCTGCATTAAATGGGTCCCCCTCCAAGTTGCCCCTGATGAGACCGCCTGGCAAGGTGTCTAGAGGCATCTCTGTGTGTTGTACACTACCACTATATAATATATTCTTGGATATTCTTGCCACAGAAATCATACATATGTAAATAAATAAATAAAATACAAGTTAGAAAGAAATAAGTCAAGATATCCCTATTTGCAGATGACATAATAATATATTTCGAAGACCCTGAATTACTCAACTAACTTTTTTATACACAATACATCTAGTCTAGCATGTAGCAAGCTACAAAATCAATTAACAGATATCTGTTGCGTTTCTGCACAACATGAACTAGAATAGATGGAGATCAATTTCACTTAAAGTTGGGCCCAAAATATCAGATAACTTGTAATCAATTTATCAGAAGATTGAAAGATCTATACTGTAGGATATTAACCCTAAGTTTTTTAGGTTTCATCAGTGAATTGCCCCTTTTCCTCCTCCCAGAGAAGCTTACTGTGCCCTCGCTAGCATCCCTAATTTAGTTAAAGTTTATCTTTGACCTTTTCTTTGTGTTTTACCTCTCGTTGTCACAGTTCACCAAGTCAGTCTTGATTTCTTATAAGTCAAAATTTTCTGATAATTCTGAACTCTGTACTCCTTTGTATTTGAAGTACTATGTATTTTTACCTGCTTTTCTATTTCCTCTATAGCCTTTTTCTATTTTACTATAGAACAATGTTTAACCTTGGTTAAACACAGAAAGACCATTAATGCTATGCCCCTAATATTTGGGAGTTTATTGACTCTGAAATATTTCTGCTCTTGGTCATTGCTTATAATTACATGACTCAGGCTTCAGTTGCTGTAGTTCCTAACACCCCCAAAGGGAGGTCCCACTGTGGGAGTGGGTTGGACCCAGAACAAGTGGTAAAGCTACCCCAGCATTGAAATGGGACAGTCTAGAAAGCATGAATGCATGGTCTTGATGCAAGCTGTTATGACTTAAAAGACAGAAACCCCAGAGGGAAGGACAAGTTAAACTGGCCTGAGGAGACTTGGTTTGGGCTCTACAGTAAAATCCTTGCTTGCTCTCAGAGCCCAGAGAACTAAATGTCAGAAGCCTTGCTTAGTTTCATTGCCCAAAGAACTAAGTGTTATGATCTTTGTCTCTTACTCTGTTTATCCAAACACCTGCAAGTATTGATAACATATACAACTAGAGGGAAAGATAGAAGCAATGTAGTTGTCCCCAGGAGACAGAGTTCTCCAAGAGAATTTCCTATGCTAATAACTTTCTGTGTAAATGATCTATGTAAATTTCCAAATATAAATGATCAATCACACCTAGGTGCTATACCTCAACCCCCTTCAGATGTTCTATAAGTATGCTAACAGCTCTGCATTAAATGGGCCATTTTAACCATCAGGCTGTTCCCTGTCTCTCTGTCTCTCTGCTGGGAGACCTGGGGAGGATGGGAGCTGGCTCTCTAGGCCACCCAAGACACATGCTTTGTCACAGCACCCTGACACATTATTTTGTGAACTCACATATAACATGAAAACTATAAGTTGCATCAAGATTTTTATTTAATTATGAAAATTATTCAGCTTTTCTTCACGTTGAATGCTGCCATTTTTGAAAATTACAAATCATTATTGTATAGAATCTTTCTCAATTTGGCATTGTTTAATATATTCATTCTCTTAATTAAGATTATACTTTGTTAACAAGCATACTACTAAACTTATATATAATTTTTAGGGTACTACAGTTGGCACATTTTTAAAACATATCCGTGGTCTTAACTTGATTTTCTGATCATTGATCATCAGCCTAATGATTTCCTCAAAATCAAAAAGCTTATAATTTAATGCCTCTTTCTCACCCTGAACCACTTCCTCTCATTCTCCTTAAGAAAAGGAAGTTTCTTTCTTAAGGAAAAAACCTCACTTCTGCATGTTTTCGTGACCTCTGATGCTAGAAGTCACCCAATATCAACAAGGATTTTTTTTGTTATTTCTTTTTTTTTTTAATTAATTAATTAATTTATTTTTTAATTAATGAGACATCATGAGGTACAGTTGCAGACTTACAAATTTTTGTGCTTGGGTTTCAATTATACAATGATCAAATACCCATCCCTCCACCAGTGCCCATTTCCCACCACCACGGTGGGAAACAAGTTTTTATGATACTTATAAATGCACTATTACTCTTGATGCTAAAAGTGAATTTTTTTATGACTTTGATTTGTATCTATAGTCTGTTTGAATTTAAAAGCAATTACAACATTTTAACTACTCTCCCTGAAAATCTCAGAAATGATAAATATTTCATGCGATCCATTTTCTGATAATAAAAAGTATTTAGTAAGAAAATTTCCAATGATGCATAAAAGAATTATGTAGTTAAAGATTAATGTGATGAACATTCTCTTAGGTTATAAATAATTGTCTTTCATCTGCTGTATTTTTCCTACAGAAAATGATTGTAAATGAACAGACACAACTTTATTTTTTCTAAAATATCTTAGTGATTTGAATTTTCTATAGGTTATTGATTAAACTTGTTCATTAGATCAAATATATTAAATAAAAGCACTAGATAATGAATCATATTTTCGCATCTAAAATGTTTGATTAATGTTATGGTTTATTCATAAACATCATCCATAAGTCACTTACTTTTTATTATTTTTTTAGTTTTATTAGTGAAACACCATGAGGTACAGTTGTAGATTTACAATTTTTTGCGCTTGGGTTTCGATTATACAATGATCAAATAACCATCCCTCCACCAGAGCCCATTTTCCACCACCATGGATAATATTCCTCCCCCCCCCACCCCCATTCCACCCTGCCTCTGTGGCAGGGCATTCCCTTTTGTTCTCTCTCTCCTTTTGGGTGTTGTGGTCTGCAAAAGAGGCATTGAGTGGCAAATATGTTCAGTCCATAGTCTACTTTCAATATGCATCTCCCCTTCTGGGAGGATCCTCCAAACACCCTTTATTTGGTGCTCCTTTCTCAATTTCAGCTGCCCTTTCCCCTAGAATGCCCTGCTGGCCTCTAAGCTATGGAGTTATCCTCCTGGTGCTGGTCTCAGCTATTCTTGGGTATTAATCTATTTTGTTACTTTATATCCCCCAGATGAATGCAATCTTTCTATGTCTATCCCTCTCTTTCTGACTCATTTCGCTTAGCATGATACTTTTCATGTTGTACCACTTGTATGTAAATTTCATGACTTCATCTTTTCTAACAGCTACATAGTACTCCATTGTGTAGATGCACCAAAGTTTCTTTAACCAGTCATCTGTTCTTGGGCATTCAGGTTTCTTCCAGTTTCTGGCTATTGTAAAGAGTGCTGCAATGAACAAATAAGTGCAGATGTCACTTCGACTATACATTTTTGCCTCTCTGGGATATATTCCCAGGAGTGGTATTGCTGGGTCAAATGGGAGCTCAATTTCTAATTTTTTGAGCATCATCCATACTGTTTTCCAGAGGGGCTGAACCAGTTGACATTCCCACTAACAGTGAAGGATTGTCCCTTTCTTGCCACATCCGAGCCAGCATCAGTTGCTTTTGTTCTTTTGGATGTGGGCCAGTCTCTGAGGTGTAAGATAGTATCTCATTGTGGTTTTGATCTGCATCTCCCTGATGATTAATGATGTAGAGCATTTTCTCATGTGCTTTTTTGCCATTTGTATTTCTTCTTTGAGAAAGTTTCTGTTCATTTCATTGCCCCATTTTTTGATGGGGTTGGATGTTTTCTTCTTGTGGAGTTCAACCAGTATTTTGTATATCCTTGATATCAACCCTTTGTCAGATGTGTGTGTGTTCGGCGAATATCCTTTCCCATTCTGTAGATTGTCTTTGCATTTTGGACACTGTTTCTTTGGAGGTGCACTTTCTCGGCCAGATAAGTCACTTATGTTTTAATAGGGCTAAGAGACTATTAGCACTTTATGCTTTACTGAGAAAGAAACCTGGTATGTGAGATATTAACTCACAAAAATTTCAATAACCTATGTGCAAAAGTTATGTACCTTAAATTTTGAGAATTGCCATAATCTTAAAGTATGGATAATTTTGAATCAATCTCCCAAAACTATAAAACTAGTAAGCTCACTAGTTTTGGAGCATCAGTGGTGATTTTCTTTCATTTTTCAATCACATTTCTTCCCCTTTTAAGACCAAGGAAACAGCATGACTTTCTGGTTAAGTGCTTTCACTTTATAGACACAGTTTGAAATCTGGTACTGCCATGTTCAATTTGTCATAGGTTAAGTTGCTTTATTTTTTTAGGATTTATTTTATAAATAAGACAACATACCTAACCTATGATTTTGTATATACATGTGTATATAAAATATGTTGAACAGGTAATGCATTTGAATAAAGTATAAATAAATACATCAGTAAGATGTATTCTTATCTGAATTTTATGCTCTGTCACATATGATTGTCAGTTACTTGCATTAACATGAAAATCAGAGAATACAAAATTTTGATGGATTAAATATCTTCATAGTGATATAGCCAGGTAGACAGGGAAGGCCCCCTCCCAAGGCAATGACAAAAGCGGTCCCTGCCGAAAATAGGAAAAACAGGAACTAAGGCCTGATAAGACCCTCACCTATTTACAGCAACTGACCCAGAGAAGCTCCTGCAGGAACAAAGGCCAGAAAAGGAATTTCAAAGAAGACCATTACCTTTCTCAACTCCACTGGTAACCTCCTTGGAAATGGGCCACTTGGGGGCAGGTATCAGGGTGCTGATGCACTCATCTCACAGGTACAGACTGACCTGCTGGCAGCACCATAACCGCCCCCCCCCCCCCGTTTTCTCTCTTGAGTGCATTCCTCTCTCTTTCTCTCTCTCTCTCTCTCTCTCTCTCTCTCTCTCTCTCTCTCTCTCTCTCCCCCTACCCCCCACACACCTTAAAAACCCTCCAAATAAAATCAATTTATTTCACAGCTTTTCTACTTCTGAAATTCCTTTCTGTGAAGTGAGACATGAACCCAGTAGTCCTCGGTCCTGGGTGGCAGAGGTGGTTGGGGAGAAAGTGACCGTCTTTCTCCTCCCTGCTTCACATAAGTCACCCTTGGGGCCCACCGACATCGATAGGTTCTGTAAGTTTCTTAATACATTTGGACTGATGCTTGTGTGTAGAGGTGGAATTTTTGTCCATTCTGGAAATAGAGTGACCTCACCTCACCAGATATTTTAATCTTACGTACTTGTGTGTTTCTTCAAAAAGTCAGTTGAGGAAACAAATGAAAGTTGTCAAAATAAATAGGAATCAAATAATTCAGTAATCAGTTCACCAAAATAAAATAAATGTCATGGCTATAACTTCAAATATATATTTGTTTCTCAAAGACTTTTAACTTATAATAGAACCTTGGATATTCTAGAATACATCTTAAAATATATTTCTAGTGTAAACAAAACTATTTGGTGGATACAGAGAATATCATGCTGAGTGAAATGAATCAGAGGAAGAGGGACGGACTTAGAATGATCATACTCATTAGATGAATATTAAAAGAAAAAGCACCCATGAGAATAATACCCAAAGACAATAGAAACAGGCCCAGGAGGACTGGTTCATGGTAGGAATCTTGCTACAAGGGCAGCAGCTTTTTTTTTTTCCCAAAGGGGGAAAAAAAAAGGAAGAGAGAGACAGAAACAGAGACAGAGAGACAGATACAGAGAGAAGAAAAGTGTCTGTCATAGAAGCAGGTTGAAACTATAGAAATATAGTTTATATTTCAATATTTCAGTATAGAAACTGGGGCCTTGATTGTGGAAAATGTGCAGTGGTTGAAGGGATGAGTGTTGGAACATGTATGACTGAAAGTCAATCATGAACAACTTTTTAACTGTGCATCTCACAGTTTAAATTTTAAAAAACAAAACTAGTTAGAACTCTCTGATTTATATATTACCTTTAACCAAACCCCTACCCCCCAGAAGGAAACCATGACAACAAAGAAAAACCCAAAGATTTGCGAACACGTGCCAGGGTACATTGCCCCTAAAGTCCCCCACTCTACCATCAGGGAGCACCTAGTTCACATGTGACTAGAGAGGGAAGAAATATCAGTGCCAAAGTATCATCATTAGAAGAGGAAAACCTCATCCTCATTCCAGCGTAGAGGCAAATATTTGAATGTTTTCACAGTACCAGACATCATGAAGAAAGGGAGGAATTTACCTGTACTAATGAATGCTGACAAAAGGATGTCACATACACACAAGACCTCTCAAATCTCCCTAATTAGGAATTTGATGTTTAAACTGTCACTTGACAATCACTTGATCACTTGATCCCCCTGTTATTCATCAATTTACTGGAGCGGGTGCCAGTAACGTCTCCATTCATCCCTGTTGTGTGCTAGTGTAGCCCAATGGCATCTGTTCATTCTAGGAACATGCAGAGCCTCAAACAGATCATTCAGGGTCTTGACGAAGAAGTCTAACCATCTTGTAGGTGGGCGTCCACATGATCTTTTGATGTTCCGTGGAATCCAGTCAGTAATGGCTCTAGTCCAGCGGTTGTCTGTAAACCTCATTATGTGTCCAGCCCATCGGATTTTTGATGCTTTGGCAAATGAGACAGTGTCCCTGATTCTTGAGTGTTGACGGAGATCAGAACTCCGGATTCTATCTCTCATTTGAGTGAAGTGTGATATTCCAAGCATAGCTCTTTCGATTCCTCTTTGAGAGACCCAAATAGCGTTCTTATACTGTTTTTGTAGGGCCCAGGTCTCTGAGGCATATGTTAATGCAGGAAGAACAGTGGAATCAAAGAGATGCACTCCTAGCTGGAGGTTCTTTGTCCTCTTAGTTATTTCTTCAACACTCTTGAAGGATTTACAAGCCTCTCTCTTCCTCCTGCATAACTCAGGTGCCAGGTCATTCATCATGTTGATTTCTCGACCTAGGTATATTTAACTGTTGCATTCGGAGATGGTGGTTCCATTGAGAGCGAATGGAGCGTCAGGAATGAGACTGTTTCTCATAAACATTGTCTTCGTAAGATTCAGCTGTAGTCCGACCTTTCCACACTCATGGTCAAAGTCGGCCAGCATTTATGCTGGTTGGCTGATGTTTGGTGTTATTAGAACGATGTCATCAGAAAAGTGGAGGTGGTGTAGTTGCCGACCATCTATCTTCACTCCCATTTCTTCCTATTCCAGTTGTCGCATGATGTTCTCGAGGGTGGCACTGAAGAGTTTTGGTGAAATGGTATCACCCTGCTGAACCCCTCTCTTGACATGGATAATTACTTCTTTGTAGAATGGTGAGATCCTGGTAGTAAATCTGTAATAGAGCTCATGGAGGATCCTGATGTATTGACTTTGTACGCCCTGATTGGCTAGGGCTTCAATGACCGCTTCCATCTCAACAGAATCAAAGGCCTTCTTTAAATCAATGAACGTTAGACAGAGCGGCATCTTGAACTCCTGAGAAACCTCAATGAGCTTAGTAATCGTGTGGATATGGTCGATGGTACTGAATCCTTTTTGGAACCCGGCTTGTTCACATGGTTTTCCTTCATCTAGTGTTCTGCTAATCCTATTCAGGATGACTTGAGTGAACAGTTTGTAGATGACAGACGATAGGCAGATTGGGCGATAGTTGCCAATGTCGTGGATGTCTCCCTTCTTGTATAGTAGTACAGTCCTGCTGGTTTTCCACTGGGATGGAACCTTGCATTCAGACACGTAGTGTGTGAAGAGCCGAGCCAGTGTATTGATGAGTACTGATGGTAAGTTCTTCAGGTGCTCAGTTCTGATCTTGTCTGGGCCAGGTGCTCTTTGTTTCTTTACCGACGAGATGGCGTGTTGAATTTCTGAAGGGAGAACATTGGGAAAGACATGTCCATCGTGCCGAATGTGGTATGTGAGCAAGTGGATGTGGCTAATAAAGAGATCTGAGTAGAAGTCATGAATATTCTTCTCCATTGCCCTTCTGGAAGATGTGATAGATCCATCAGGATGTTGGAGGGCAGTCATCTTGGTCTTGTAGTTGGTGAAGGACAGGCAGGCATTACAAATGCTTTTCCCGGCTTCTGCCACATCTGCCAGCACTGCTGTTCTTCTGTCTTTGAGATCATCCTTGATGGTTTCTCCGCACTGTTTTGTCAGCTCGGACGTTCACTTGCAGTTGCCTGAAGCATGTGCCAATAAGTTCAAGAGTGTTTGAAGAAAGGCGTTTTTTTGTGGTTATATCTCTCTTGCCATTCCTCGCACAATCATGGAGGTGCTGAATCATTCGATTGTATTCCTCATCAATGTTGTCAATGACAGCATCTTCCCATTTTGCTGCAACAGAGCCAAAGAGCTCCCAGTTGTTGATTGTTCTGGGAGTTCTCTTCTTAAACTTTGCATTCTTTTCTCCTCGTTCTGTGAAGCAGAATTTTGCACGAAGGAGACGGTGGTCCGTCTTGACAATAAAACAAAACAATAGAGGAGACTTTCTGCAAGTAAAGAGGAAGTATGAGAAAATATTAATCAAAGGCCACCAGACTAAGTATATTTTAGAACTAAAAGGCACAATTGAGAAATGAGCAGCTGAATGACAGAAGCAGAGGAACAGATATATGTGCTGAAGACAAAATGCATGAGATTATCCAAAGACAATAACATGAAAAAAAATGAATTAAAAAAATAGAAACATCAGAGCTCCATGGGACAGGCTGAAAAAAAGGACATCCAAATTATAGGTACCCTTGAGGGATAGTTAAGAGATACTGGGAAAGAGGTTTTGGTTGATAAGTTATAGCTAAAAATTCCCCCAATCTAATCATCAATTTTCATATCCATTTCTAAGTAGTTTAAAGAATTCGAAACAGAATGAATCCAAACATAAAACCACCAAGACACATCAAAATTCATATGGCAAGAGTCAACTATAAATGTAGAGTCCTAGGACAGAAAGAGTAATGCCAGCAATTACACATAAAGGTGTGCCAATGAATTTCACAACATATTTTTAAAAATTTACAACAGATTTTTGAAATCAAATACTGAATGATGTGTTTGACAAAATGAATGAACCATGCATCCAAATATTATTCCTATACCTCATCAAGGTGAGTTTATCATCCAAGTTTAATGGTACAATACAAATCTTCACTAGCAGACAAAAATTAAAGAAATACTTTGTCGTTCAATGGGAAACCATTGCCTTGGATTACAAAATCTATGAACAAACTTGGGGAATGAAGATCAGCCCAGAGGTGACATATGGACAATGTGCAAAATCATGGACACTTTGGTGGTGGAAGTGTGCAATAGTTTAGGTTATCAATACTATAAACTTAAACACCATTGCAACCATAGGATAGAACTATAATTTAAACATAGATTAAAACACCGAAACAAAAAGTTGTGCTTGATCACCAAACCAGCACTGCAAGATACATTAAATGATCTCATTTGAAAGACTAAACAAACAAAAGCTACAGAAAGACCTACCTATAAAATAAGGCATTGAATTCAATTTTCCTAAAATAATTTAATTAAACAACCTGAACACATTGACCAAAATGCAGAGCATCTGGATCATTACAAAACTGAACACAATCTGCTGCTGCTTATTTGAATTGTTAGGATTAAACACAGATCCAAAGCAAGAAGCTAAAAAGCAATGATACAAGCAAACAGTAGCCTTAAAAATTATAAGAAAGTCATATTTAAACTAGAAAAAATAATTTTCACTTTTTAAAAGGTAGTATACTATAGAAATGGGCATTATATTGTAATCAAAGGCTTTATACATTGAGAAATTATAATGTATTAGCATAGATGAACAAAATGATCAACAAGGTCTACTGGGACAGCTAAAGAGATACTACAGTGGATAGGGCAATATTTTGCCTTGCAGGCATCCTACGTTGGTACCCTATGTCCACCAGGAGTGATCCCTGAGCTTAGAGCCATGACTTAGTCCAGAGTCTCACCTGGCCTGAAGCCAGGTTGACAACAAGCAAGCCAAATGCCCTGCGCTATTTTCCAGGCTCCCCAAATCTGTCACTTTCTTATGTGTAAACAATGATATGAAAAAGAATGAATCATTTGTAAGCCCTGAACACCATCTGATGTGGCTTCCAGACAAGAAGAAAAACAAAGCAAATCCATAAAGAGCATGTAATCTAAGAGTTCATGTAGAAACAAAGGAAATTGCACTGAATAGTTAACTTCAGAATGAGAACTAAATTTAATCAATTTTATATGGTCATATATGACAAACTACAAATAGCAAAGAGTAAGTAATAAATTGGTTTGGGAAGTAATTTATATATGTTGGATATGCGTGTATTATTTGACTTGTGAGGTGTGAATATTTTCTTCCCATCAGTGAGTTGTCTTTTTATTTTAGGTGTCACTTCTTTCACGGTACAGAAACTTTTTTGTTTGATTTCCCATTTCTGCTTTTGTCTGTGGGGCTATATCATTAAAAACTCCTTAAGTTCAAGATCTTGGAGAGTCCAGCCTATGTTTTCCTCATGGTGTTTTGGAAAAAAAGATTTGGTATCAGGTACTAATCCAATTTGAAATAACCTATGCACATAGTGTGAGATAGAGGTTTATTTTAATGTTGTTGTGTGTGACTGCTAAGTTTTTCCAACACATTTGCTGAAGAGATTTCTCTCTCTATTGTATGCAGCTAGCTAGCTTCTTTGTCATAATTAATGGGTCATACATTAACGGCTTATATCTGGTACCCAAATTCATCAATCAGAGACTTATGCTTTCTTCCAGTACCACACAGTTTTAATTACCATTGCTTGCAGTATTCCCAGATTAAAGTCTGGGAATGCAATGCTGCCCATCTTCTTCCTTATTTTTTTTTAAGATAGCTTTTACTATTTTGAAGGTTTTATAGTTTCATTTGATTTTAGAATTTTTTTCTATGTCCTTTACAAAAGACCACTAGGGTTTTGCTGGGGAGTAGGTTGCATATGTAAATTACTTTGGGTAAAATAAGCACTGAAAATATGTTTCTCTTTACTTGCATCTTCTTTCATTTTTCTCAAAAGTGATTTATAATTTTCATTAAACAGGTTTTTTTTAACCTTCCTTTGTTAAATTGATTCTTAAACATTTGAATAGTTTTTTTTAACATGGTCATAAGTGGCATATTTGTTTATTTAGTTTTCAGTTCTTTGGGGTGGGGGAACAGGCATCCCTGGATGTACTCAGAGATTACTCTTGGCTCTGTGTACAGGGATCACTTCTGTCAAGAATCATTACTGACACTGCCCAAGGGACCATGTGTGGTGCCAGGGAATTGTGACATGATCAGACATATGCTAGACTAGTGCCTTAATCCCGTACTATCTCTCTGACCCTCTTTAGTTTGTTGTTGTTGTTGGCTAAAATGTATTTCTTTCTATAAACACCTAATAATGTAAACTCTCGAGCAGGCCCCAGTAATGTCTCCTTCATCCTAGCCCTGAGATTATATTCAAGGCTCTTTAGGAGAATGAGACCCATCATTGTTACTGGTATTTGGCATATTGGGTATGCCACGGGGAGTTTGCCAGACTCTGCCGTGTGGGCAGGCTACATTCGGTAGCCTGCCAGTTTGTCCAAAATGTAAACTCCAAAACCTTAATTTTTAAGTACAACTATAGCAAGATAGTATTAAAAATCTTTGTTTCTAGTATGATCTGGTGTAAAAATTTTATCTTGCGCACACGTGGGGGAGGGATGCGAAGATGATGATGTGTTGTTGGTGGGCTCCTGGGGCAGCTCTCTCTCACCGCCCTCGTTCGGTGCTCTTGAGCTGCTGTGTATGGACAGGCTCGGGATGGCTCCTCCTTTGTGCTTTGGTTCTGTGCATGCTGCTGTGCTCTCTTCTGTCTGTCTCTCTATTTCTGACTCTGTCTCTGCAGTCTCTCCTCTGGTCTCTTCCGATCTCTCTCTCTGAATCTCTTCTGCCTCTCTCTCTGGAGCCCTTCGCTCTGCATTCTGACTGCCCCTGGATTCTGACTCTGGCCCTCTCCACTCTTACAGTCTTAGTTTATATAGCAATCACATTGGGTGGTGACACAAAGGTGGGTTGAACATTAACAAATCAACAAAGAGAGGTACCACCAGTCCTCCAGGAGATTAACTCAAGCATAAAATCTCGTCTAAAGAGATTACCCTGGATTACTAGGAGATCCGTTTAAGGGTGGGATCCCATTCAGCGTGTGTTTCTTTCTTCTTTCCTCAGCTAGTAACTCATTTAAATAGTTATAGTGAATCTACTTCTAATATTTCTAGCAATGTCATTTTGTATGAGCACAGTAAGAGATATAACAACTTAAAGTTTGGTTCTTCCTGAGGATGTCTTACCACAGTCCTCAGGCCAGGTTAGTCTTCCTAACCCCAGCAGGGTCCTAGTCTCATCGTTACTTTTGGATCATGACAGCATTTGTCTATGATCATGGTCTCAACTTACAGCTGAGTATTGTGAAGCTTTGACCTGTCCCATTTCAATGCCAGGGTAGCTTGCCCTGGGTCCATTCAGTCCCTTGTCGGAACCCTGCTTTTGGGGTGCTAGGAACTAGGGGCAATTGAGTTGAGAGAGCAGATGCCTAGGATTAAATATTATTGGAGTTAATCAAGTCCCAAGTTACAAAGCATAATATTAAATGTCTACCTGTGGCCATACAGAAAGGACATTGCTTTAAGGTAAACTACGTTCCCGTGGCAAGGCTGAAAGAACAAACCCATTGTTATCCAACAATCCAGTATATCTCTAGTATACCATAGGCACAAAGTATTCAAAATAGATGTCTGACCTCTGGGTATCATATATTAGATCTCACATAATAAATTGTATCATATATCATATCACACATTTGTTCTTTCAAAGTAAAGATATAAATTGCCTATACCTAATTATTTTTATTATTATTCATTTTCTGAATCTTATTGTCATTAATTTCATTGTTTTTCAAACACTGAAAAGCAGAATAACTTTCAGTATGCTGATTCATGTTATATAATATCTGCAAAATCTTTAGCAGCAGGATGAGAAATTATGTATTTCTGAAAAAGTAAATGTTACCAAATATTTGAGCTACTGCATATATTTACATAATTTTCTGTTTAGGGATATGGTCTCTTGCAAAGAGTGAGGACTTTGAAAATGAAGTTGCCCTTAAATATTATATTTCTTATATGTTTTATTATTTTTATTAGGGTTTTTTTTTTTTGGCTAAAAGGTAGACCTTGAAAATGACTACATTATCTTTGGAATTTTCTCAGGGCAGATGGATCTGAGTGAGTTCTGTTGAGTAGTTTAGCCTGGATGTTTGTCTTAGCTGACAATTTGTAGGTCAAAGGTTAGAACTATACTTGGAGTGGGGGCTGGAGTGATAGCACAGCGGGTAGTGTGTTTGCCTTGCACATGTCCAACCCGGGTTTGATTCCCAGCATCCCATATGGTCCCCTGAGCACTGCCAGGGGTAATTCCTGAATGCAGAGCAGGAGTAACCCCTGAGCATCACCAGATGTGAACCAAAAAGCAAAAAAAAGAAAAGAATTATACTTGGAAATAATAATAATATCAAATTTAATTATTGTAACAGATTCCTGGATTTTCCTTTCCTTTTCTAAAAAAAAAATTATTTCATCACCATGAGACACAGTTAAAATCTTTCATGTCTGAGTTTCAGTCATACAATGATCGAACATTCATTCCTCCACCAATGCATATTTTCCACCACCAATGTCCCCAGAATCCCACCCCCCCCCCCATCCCAACCGTCCCCCTGCCTCTATGGCAGGCAATTTCTCCCATACTCCCTCTCTACCTTTGGGCATTATGGTTTGCAATATAGATACTGAGAGGCTATCACATTTGGTCCTTTATCTACTACTTTCAGCACACATCTCCCATCCTAAATGATCCTTTCAACCATCATTGACTTAGTGATCCCTTCTCTGTCCCAGCTGCCTTCTTCCCCAGCTCATGAGGCAGGCTTCCAACTATGACCTTCCTTTCTTTTTAATATACTCTTTTACGTAGCATCTTTATTTATCTATCTGTTCAAACAAAAATTAGCAGTCGTCTTTTATCCTTTCTATATCCACTATATCCTACATTCATTCAAGCAAAATTTCACGTTATCTAATACCATAACTGAATATATTTTGCCATCTCTGCTACTATAAAGTTGATGCAAACAAAATTAGTCCTTAGTGGCATATAAACTAACTTCTAGTTCATCTTCCTGCTTAATATTATGTCTTCCTATACTTCAATATCTGAATGGAGTTTTGTTTTGTATTTTGTGAACATAAATCATATTGTCATTTTTTCTTTTAGAAATATTTAATAGAGAGTATGTATATACCATTTTATTTAAAACAGTCCTAGTTTGTTCCTATTCAGGAAATATTGCTAATAAAACCTCCTTTCACTCTGCAAACTAAACTGTGTTGTAAAGGAATCAAGAACTTAAAACAAAGCAAACAGTAGACAGTATGTCAAAAACTGACCAGCCACAAAAACTAGCTTAACAAAAGAAAATAATATACAGAAGATAATTCAAAATAAATTAAAAACTTGTATGTAAGACCTGAAACTATAAAATATATAGAAAAAAGCAGGATAGAGAAATGCAAGTAAAAGTTAATAAATTGCACTGTATAAAACCAAAACACTTTTCAAAATTAATTTTTATTGATTAGTAATCTGTGGTTTACATACTGTTAATAATGGTTTCTCATGCACTTAATTTCAACAGCACACTTTTGTACAGTTTAGGAAACTATCAGAAAATCAAGGAACCTGACTGAGAAAAGTCTCTTGCTCATTATAAACATTTAACAATGAGTCAATATCCAAAATATGAGAACTCACACAAGCCTATAGTAACAACCTCCATTTTCCAAATCAACCGATAAAAAAAATGGGAACAAAATCGCCCCAAAATGTTTCTTCAAAGAAACCTTGCAGAAAACCAACAAATACATGAAAAGTAGGCTGGCGAATGTCAATCAAGCAAAGCAAAGGGCCAGACTGTATGCTTTACATGAAGGGGAGGGGCAAAACCTGATATTATGTGATCCTCAAGCTCTTCCAGGAACAATCACCTAACATGGAGCAGCGCCTGGGCACCACAGGTGTGATCCAAAACTAAAATTTAAAAAATCAAATTGCTTATGGTTTTGGAAATGAAAAATCAAATAATCTATAAAAGCTAAGAATTGGGGCTGGAATAATAGTACAGTGGGTAGGACATTTGCATTGCATGCAGCCAACCTGTGTTTGATCTCAACACTATTTCGTCCCCCTAGGCTGTTAGACGTGATCTTGGGCACAGAGTCAGGTGTAAGCCCTGATCACAGCCAGGTGTATTTCACTCCCCTGCAAAAAAAAAAAAAAAGCTTAAAAGCCAAGACACAATAAATTTTGTGTTGAATGTAAAGAGAAGATAACTCTGTGTAGGGGAATGTAAGTTTGCACAGACATTTTGGAGAGAAATTTGATGACTCCTCAAAAGAACAAAAAATAGAGCAGGCAGAAAGATCAAAGGCTAAGAGTATGTCTTGCATGTGGGAGAACCAGAGTTGCTCTGCAGACCACATAATCTTCTGAGCAACACCAGGAGTGACCAACCCCCACCACAAGCTCAGAGACAGGAGTAACCTCTGACCACCACCAGTTATTACTCAGTTCTTTCCAGCAATAAGAGAAATTAGTAGAAATTTTGTATAATCTAGCTATCTCACTTAGTAATAATTCAATTGATACTTAATTCTCAAAACAGTAATTTAATGATACATATGCATTCCATATATAATTTAGCTAGAAGTAGTGACATATGTTTTGCAAAGGAGTGAATTGTACATCTAAAACATATAATGCTTTGTAAACAAATATTACCACAAAATTAATATATATAAAGAACTGAGTGCTTATCAAATGACAAATGGCTAAACATATGTTATATACATAATTTGATACTATTTAGTTATAAAAATACAAAATATCCTGACATTGCAATAACATGGATGGACATGAATGTTGTTACATAATTTTAATAAGGGAAACCAAGTGGAGGAAAACAAACACTATGCTTCAATTCATATATGATATATAAACAAAGCAAAAATTCAGGTAAATTAAATAAAATAATAATAAAGTTTTGGAATATAAGACTAATTTGGGAGGTTGAGAGATAGTACAACAGGTTAGGTGCTTGCCTTTTAAGTGACCAACCCAAGTCCAATCTTCACCAATTCATTTGGTCTTCCTAAGCATAGTCAGGAGTGATTCCTGAGTACAGAACCAGGGGTAAGTCTGCGACTGTATTATAAAAAATTATTATAAAAAATTACTTGATGGTTACCAGAAAAAAGGATATGTAAATAAGAATAAAATAAATAACTGCATGGTGATGGGCTGACTTGGACTTTCAGTGTTAAATTTTGTTCAAAGTGTATAGCTAAAGATATATCTATCAGGTCATAATGTTTGCAGTGTGGGTCTTCGGTGGCTCCCAAGAAGTATGCAAAAGGCTGAGGGGCCCCTCCTGGAGAATGCAATGCTGCTCTGGCCTTATTGTATCAAAAATTACTCAAGAAACATTTGGTATTTGATGGAAAAAATAAGAAAAGAAAAGTAAGAGACAGAATTAAATTTGACGTACATGGCATTGGACAGTTGTAAATGTGTAAATATACTTAAATTGTTATATCATTTAGAATTTGTTCTATTTTAACCCATAAATTAGAAATTATTATTATTAAATATACAGACTTTTCATAGAAATTTTGATGCATTATTAATGATTAATTTATCATGTATTTATCATCTCAATTTTCTTTCTAGAATTTTTTTTTCTTATTGGGTCACATACAGCCATGTTCAGGGGTTACTCTTGGCTCTGCACTCAGAAATTACTCCTGGCATATGGAATTCCGGGAATTGAACCCGGGTGGTTGCTTGCAAGGAAAACGCCCTACCTGCTGTGCTATTGCTCCAGTCCCTAGAATAATTTTGTAATTCACTAAAAATATTATTTCTTCTGTTTAAATGCCTTTAGTAAAAAGTACATTTATTCATAAATTGCTTACCTTTTTCTTTTAAGGTAGTTTCACTGAATACATACAAGGCAGATATTTTGATTTAGTTGTTAAAAAGTATTTTACTATTTTTTTCTTACTGCATTTGACAAGATTTTGTGTATATATATTTACTTTTATGGATGAACTATTTATCGTTCAGTTATTTTATGAGTATTTATTCTCTATTAATTCAATCTATTTGTCAATTACAAAAAGCAATAATTTAACACATTACATTACTCTTACTAATGAACTGCAAAAATCTTCCAGGCATTATACTAATATGTCTACTTCTTTCACTAGTTTTTTTACAATGTCCACAAGACCCATCCTACTAAATGAGAAAATGAGACACAAAAGTAAAATTTTCAAGATGATAGAACCAGAAACATATATTAAAAAACGGTATGTTCATGCTAGGGGAAAAGGAAGCTCAGATAGAGAAGGGAGCACCAAATAAAGGGTGTTGGGTGGATCCTCCCAGGATGGGAGAAGCATGCTGAAAGTAGACTGTAGACCAAACATGGTTGCCATTCAATGCCTCTTTTGCAAACCACAACACCCAAAAGGAGAGAGAGAACAAAAGGGAATGCCCTGCCACAGAGGCAAGGTGGGATGGGGGGATGGGGTGTGGGAAGGATACTGGGAATCTGTGGTGGTGGGAAATGGGCACTGGTGGAGGGATGGGTCTTTGATCATTGTATAATTGAAACCCAAGCACAAAAATTTGTAAGACTACAACTGTACCTCATGGTGTCTCACTAATAAAAATTAAAAAAGGGTGTGTTATGATGCTACCATGAGTTTTCTGACTATAAAACCTACACTCTTCAAATTCCCCCCCCACCTTACCCAAGATTTTGCTCTAGAGTCAAATTTCCATCTACGTCATCACCCACTGATATAAATAATCACTTTATGATAATCATTTCAAGTTCAAATATGTCTAGTGATATTTTTTTATTTGACCAGTTAATATTTACTGTTAAACTAAAATGGGTGACTTATAAACCTATATACTTATAAGATGGGACAATCAGAGTATCATGTTGCAGAATTTTATCACTAGAATATTACAACTATTTTCACAGTTTTATTTTTTTAGAAAGTGGAAAATTTATTTCTAAAATTTATTGTCTTATAATTATGAACTTTCCTAGATGTATATGAATATTATATGTATTTTTCAGTATAAATAAGGGTTTGTTTAAAATTTTAATATTCTATTTTGTTGTGATGCTGTAGCATTATAGACGTGATTCCTTGTAAAAGTATTTTGTGGTATTATTTAATATAACTTTTACTGTGGTATTATTTATTATTACTTGTATGAGTTCAGAGTATAATTTTATACATTTTTTTGAAAAAAATTCACAAAAATTTATTATATTTATTTGTAATAAGAATAATAGTTTTTCTTCTTCAAATATCAGTTTCTTTAGATATCAGCAGCCAATTCTGAGTTTAAATTATATTTTCTGACTTTGCATATTACACATTTTTCTCTAAGAGTAAAATATTTTCGGTACAGAGATGTGACTCCAGTGGTAAAGCACATGCTTTGCATATGAGAGACCCTGGGTTCAAACCCCAGAATTTCATAATCCCTAGCATGATGTCTGAATGAACCTGCCCCAGAATCACAGGATATAGACCCAGACTTCCACAAATAAAAAACAAATCAGAACTTTTTTGAATACATTGAAAAACAAAAGCGTGAAAGAAATATAGTAAGTCTCATTTACATACCTCTGCATAATGTGAAATCTACATTGTTCCAATAAAAACAAAACATGTATTCATCTTTATGCTATACAATATTTAATTTTACAGTTGGAACAATAGTCACTTTGTGTTTGGTTAAGAAAAGACTATACTATTTGATTAAGTGGTTGAAAAACTGGCTTCCTATAGAAATCCTACTTTGTAGATTATATCTAGATTATTAAAAAACATGCTTGTTAAGTCAAATTTCACAACTAAATCCGCCTATCATTTTTATAAGTAGGAGCTACTTATTTATGCCAACATTGCTGATGTGTCTGTACAGTAGGGTAGAGGCAAAGTTGCTGAAGCTATTCAAGGTGACAATCTACTGGAGATGCAGACTTAATCTTTCACTTGACCCTACAAAGTTTGAGGATTACCAAGCCACCAGGGCCACCGGGACATACTTGGAGACACATGGTACTGGGATAGATGCAGGACTCAAGACCTTCACAAACACTTAGCATGTGTTCTACCACTTACTTGAGCTATCTTCCCAGTTTCAATATATATTCCTATTTTTCCAACACTGAAATTTATCTCCATTTTCTCCAAGTCATATTTTCCAGAAGCTTTGAATGGATGTGATATTTTTATTGAGGTATTGAGGATTTAATTTGGGACCTCATACTTATCAGGCAAGTGCTTTACCCTGAGGCATATTCTGGGACAAAACAAATGCAATTTAATATATGGATAGATTTTATCGTTATCCTTCAATTCTCAGTAATTACTTCCCATTATATTACAGTACCCACAGCCCCTTATCTACTTTACCTAAAACATGTATGACAACTGAGCACTATTCATGTGAACTCATTTCATCCCATACACTGAAGTGCTGAAAATTCTCAATGTCTCTATTCTTCTATTATCTACACTTAGTGACTTTCTTCCAGTCTTTCATTGTCTATTAATGAACTATTCATAGAGATTTCTAATTAGTCGCCCTACATGAATCTTTATGACTCAACCCACTTACAATGCAGGATTTAAAAATATCCTGATAATAATTCTATATTTTAAGACCCTCAATGACTCCCTGTTGACTTTTTGTTAGGATTATATTCATATTTCTTTTGTAATCTCACCTTAACTGAAACTCCACAGACTGCTGTAGTCCTTTAAATACTCTTTCAAAGAATCCAGCAGAGAAAAACCAATTAAACGTTTCCTATCCCCAGGATGTATCTTGACTTTTCACATGTTGTCCCTTTTGAGTATTTCATCCTCATTTTTTAAACTTAATACATTTGTTCCATATCTTTCCATAGTCACATCAAAGTGTATGTGCATATAGACTCTTTCTGAACATTCCTTGATAGTTTTCCACAGTCTGTTTTATGTTTAAAAAGTAGCTGATGCATTATATTCTATAACAAGAACACACTTGCATATCTATCAAAAACATGTAAATTCTTTGAAAATGGAAAACATTTTATTTATGTCCTATGTCATTTTTACTGAATACTTTTATGACTAAATGATACAGAATGGAGTGCTTTGTAATTATTTTTTGACAGAAGTAGTACATACCTGTGACTCATTATATCTTACAGTCACTACCTTTACATACTTTTCCTTATAAAAATTTTATTTATTTAGAAAAGTTACATTTGGAAAGGTTGGGTTAGATGTCTTATGTATGATTCCATGACAGACAACCTGACCACATGGATTAATTAATTCTGTGAGTGCATTTAAAGTGCCTATCTAGGTTGTCATTATATCTATGGACTTTACACATTGTCTGATAATTTATACCACTGAGATAATCTTCTGATTATTTTATGGGTTTATAGAAACTGAACTTAGATAGTGCAAAATGAAGCAATGTATCTCATTATATACTGCAACGTCAAAGAAGACAAATTTGTAAGCAAATTAAAAAGTGGTAAAGATAAAAAATATAGATGAGAACAGCAATGATATATGGGAGAGTTCAGCACAAATTGATTTGTTTAAGTGTATGCATTATTTTAAGAGTAATTCTGTTTAGAATAGAACCCCTTCATATTCTAACCTTAGGTTCTGAAATTTGGGAATGATGGCTATTCATTCCCTTCTCTCTCCAATATAACTTCTACTGCACTGTAGCACTGTCCTCCTGTTTTTCATCGATTTGCTTGAGTGGGCCCAGTAACGTTTCCATTGTGAGACTTGTTGTTACTGTGTTTGGCACATCAAATACATCACGGGTAGCTTGCCAGGTTTTGCCGTGTGGGGCGAGATACTCTCAGTAGCTTGCCAGGATCTCCAAGACTTCTACATAAATTAAGAAATCTAAAGAAGAATCAAATTGTCAACTGTTCTGATTCAACCACAGAAGAATCACTATGTCAACAATTTGTATTCATCCACCCCCTCACCAAACAAATTTATATTTGGAAAGTGAACACCCAAAATGGTAGTTATAAGGCATGGGTTCTTTGACAATTTATATGTCAAAGATCTTGAACTTGATATTATCTAGAACTTCCAAACAGGAGTATTTATTAATGTTACAGTCACCCAGTCTTCAGTATTTTGACTATAGCAGCCTGAATAAATGAATGTAATAAATTAAAAATAAGACCTTAAAATATTTGTCATTCATAATCAATATGGTAAAAAAATAATTATATTTATAGATAAATTAGTCTTTCTTAATTCTTAAATTTCCAGAAAAATAATAACAATAATATATTTCTTATCATAGCAGAGAAAGTATGATTCCTAATGATAAGCAGATTCATCAACATAGAAACATACTATTTGTGAGCAGATACCAATTCTTCTGTTATCATGCATTCTGCCTTTGAGAATTATGTTTGGGTAAGAAAAAAATGTATATTACTTTTAGAGTTTTTTTGGTTTAATTTTTTAATTCTTTGATGGAGAGAGAATATTCTTTGCAGATAGAATAAAAATAAGGACTTTTCTCAAACTGACAAAAAGTTAGCTCACTTAACTGGGCATGTGGTGGGTTAGTAATCCTCAACCCTATTTCATACATTGATCTTTTGTGTGATTTCTATGACAAATTAGTTGAATGTTCAGAGGTTTTTTGCTTACCCTTGTTTCTTTTATTTTCTTTCTCCCTTTCTTCCTTTTTCTTTATAAGTAACGTTTTTTAGTGTAGAGATCAAACCTCAGGCTCACCTATGTAAATCAAGTGCTGTACAGCTGAATTATAACCCTTTACAATTTAGTTTTATGATACAAAAGAGTGTGATTTTGTTTTGAAAAGCATATAAATAAAGAATACAGAAGTTTAAATTGCAGCTCATGTTGAAATTTCTTAGTTTCCAAATCCAGTGACTCAGTCAATATGGTTGATTATATAATGAATCTTATGTCCCCATTCTTCAAATTCATACACTGAAGCTTTTTGGAGAAAATTTAAAATGTCTTGGAATGGAGATCTATAGTGGAATCAGTAACCATAAGAGGAGTTATAAGTGCTAACTTCCTTACACATTCTCTCCGAGTACCTCCCATTTGAAGACACATGAAAAGATGGTTATCTACAGGCCAAAGAAACCACATCATCTAACTCAACCACTATGCCACCTATATCACCTTCCCCAATCATGGTGGCACCTTAAATTTAGACTTTGATCATCTACAACTATTATAAAATAGTAATCTGTTGTTTAATCTATCCATCACATACTATTTTGTTATTGCAATCTTGTTGACCAAAAGGCAGCCAAATCTATTTAAAGATCTTCTGATAATAACAGTACCTTAGTAACAATCTGGTGTCCTATAAAATAATTAAAAACTTAAACATCAGGACTGAAAATATGGTACAAGGGATAAAGTACTTGACTTGTATGTATGTGATGCTGGTTTTATCTTCAGCACTACTTATGGTCCTCAAGTATTGCCAGGTAATTCCTGAACACAGAGCCATAAGTAAGTTCTGAACAGCACCAAGTGCTTTCCTCTAAAAAAACAAACAAAGAAACAAACTACAAAGTCATAATGCCCCTTTGATGAGAAAAATTTATACTTAAGCATACATTAAAACATTTGTTACAGGAGGTGGAGAGATTGTACAACAAACAGGGAACTTCCGTGTGGATCAGAAGACCCAAGATCGAAAATCCGCATGACCACATATGGACTCCCTGAGCTCATCTGGAGTGATCCCTGAGCACAAAGCCAGGAATAATCCCTGGGAACATAGTAGATGTAATTCCCTCAAACAAACAAAACATATTTAAAATGTCCTAGTGCAATCCCGCTTCTCCTAACAGTGTTCAAAACAGTAAAGATATAGCATTAACATTATAAAAACATAACAAAGTGTATGTTTTTATAAATAAAAAAGTATTGTGTATTTTTTCTTTTATTTTTCTTTCTCTCTTTTTCTTTCTTTTTTTTTAAGAATAGGTGCTCCCGTGTAGGGCTAGGAGACTCAAACACCACACTGGTAATTTCAATTCTTGGCCAACTGTGTTGGTGGTTCAAAGAAAGGGCTCAAAGATGCCATGCTGCTTGGGTCCTATAATGTCGGGAATTATTGATGTCACCTCGGTGGTACCAGGGCCTCCAGAACTGCTTTCTGAAATGAATGTGGTGCCAGGGATTAAATCAGAGAGCTCTAACCATTGTATCTCTTGACTTCAAAACAGTTTGTTTTAAACCAATCTATACTCTTATTTGTGGGTAGGAAAATTCACTCAGATTTCCATAAAGAATATTGTATATACAGCTAATAAATAAATCCCAGGGAACAAAGGTGTTTCGCTTCTTCATAGAGCATGAAACAGCAGTATCACAATGTTAGCCCTGCACATAGTAAAACTAGTCAAAGTTAATCTTGGTTCTCAGAGACGTTATCACTAGAAATAATACACTTCCAGATACTAGTTAATGTAATAGCAAAATATTAAGAAAAAGAAGAAAACTTTTTTAAAAAGCGCTGTTTTTCAGTGTTATCACAATAGTAGTGGTTTTGTGTTGGATTTATAGAATATGTGATTTGTAAGTTTAAAGTAATTGAAAAAATGTATCCTTGCATTTTTTATGAGTTTCATGTCACAGCTAACAATTTTAAAAACTGCTATTATTTCTAACAAACTGACAATTATTTAAAAGTTTAAAACAACACAAATTTGTACTCTTATAGCTCTAGAGGTCAGAAGTCTAAAACAAGCCATCAGGACAGCATACTTACTATTTTGAGTTTCTAGGGCAATACCTGTTCCTTGCCATTTTAAGCTTTTAGAAACTGACTGTATTGTTTAACTAACAGCTACATAAGCACTATCACTGTTTTTTATATCATTGTTCTATATTGTTCTCTAAGTCGAACCCTCTGCCTCCCTCTTACAAGGACCCTTATAGTTAAAGTGAACTCACTCTGATAAATCTCAAAATATTTCTCTTCTCCAAAAGACTTAGTCACATCTGAAAATTCCATTTTACTATAGAAAGTAACTTATTCACAGGTTTTAGGGACTAGTACATGGATAGTCTGCCTACCTTCATGTCAGCCATTTGAGAAGACAAAACAACAACAACTACAAAAGCCCACCACTTTCCTTGCATAATAGCTTCTAAATAGAGTGTTTGAAACAGCTCCCTCCCACGAGGCCTAGAATTTTGGGCTTCTTGCAGCTTCACTTAAATAGCCCTTGCATCATCTTGCAGCTTCACTTAAATAGCTCTTGTAAATGCGTCCTCTCAGTTTCCACTCTGCTTTGAATCTTGTGTCTGTCAGGGCAGGTCAGTGCTGAATTGAACATGGGATACAAGAACACAAGTTATGCCTTTACCCATGAGCACAAACCATCAGCAGATGTGTTAGCTCTTATTTGCTTCAGCTACTTCTAAAGGTGGTTCTGCATCATTTGGACATCTGTGTGATTTGGAAGATTATCCGCACACTGCTGACACAAAGTTATAGATGATGCAGCTGAAGCTTGAGCTCCAGGTTCAGTTAGCAGAATTTCTGCTATATTTCTGTTATTCACTAGATTTGCTTTTAATTTACTCCTTATTGATAGTAATTTTTCAAATTTATGCCTAATTCTGATGTGTTCTTTTCAAAAAACTTTCATTATTATTACATTTCTAACTCTCTTCTTCAATTCATTACAGATAGAATTAACTAAGTTTAAACTTTTTTACCCAGGTTCTCATAGAAATCTGTTGGACTTTAGGTTCTCATTACCCATTTGTTTTATTTTTAATTTTAGTCCCAGGTGTGTGTTCAACCTACATAGATATGTATGTGATTCCGTTGCTTTATTGCATCACTTAATCACTTAACTTCCCATTAGTCGTCAATTTGCTCGAGCAGGCGCCAGTAACGTCTCCATTTGTCCCTGTCGCGTGCTAGTGTAGCCCAATGGCATCTGTTCGCTCTAGGAAAAAGAAGAGCCTCAAACCAATCGTTCATGATCTTGATGAAGAAGTCTGACCATCTGGTAGGTGAGCGGCCACGCGGTCTTTTGACATTCCGTGGAATCCAGTTGGTAACAGCTCTAGTGCAGCAGTCATCTTTAAATCTCATTACGTGACCAGCCCCTCTGATTTTTGACACCATGGCAAATGAGACAGCGTCCCTGATTCTTGATCGTCGATGGATGTGGGAACTCCAGATTCTTTCTCTCATTTGAGCGAAACGTGGTATTCCAAGCATAGCTCTTTCTATTCTTCTTTGGGAGACCTGAATAGCGTTCTCATCCTGTTTGCCTAGGGCCCAGGTCTCTGAGGCATATGTTAATGCAGGAAGAACAGTGGAATCAAAGAGATGTGCCCAGAGCCGGAGGTTCTTTGTCCTCTTAGCTATTTCTTCCACGTTCTGGAAGGCGTTCCAAGCTGCTCTCTTCCTCTTGCGCAGCTTGGGTGCCAGGTCATTTGTCATGTTGACTTCTCGACCCAGGTACACATAGCTGTTGCATTCAGAGATGGTAGTTCCGTTGAGAGCGAATGGGGCATCAGGAATGAGGCTGTTTCTCATGAACATTGTCTTCGTAAGATTCAGCTGCAGTCCTACCTTTCCATACTCATGATCAAAGTCGGCCAGCATTTGTGCCGCTTGGCTGATGTTTGGTGTTATTAAAACAATGTCATCAGCAAAGCGGAGGTGGTGTAGTTGCCAACCATCTATCTTCACTTCCATTCCTTCCCATTCCAGTCATCACATGATGTTCTCGAGGGTGGCACTGAAGAGTTTTGGTGAAATGGTATCACCCTGCCGAACCCCTCTCCTGACATCAACGATCACTTCTTTGTAGAATGGTGAGATCCTGGTAGTGAATCCGCAATACAGCTCACGGAGGATCTTGATGTATTGGGCTTGAATGCCCTGATTGGCTAGGGTTTCAATGACCGCTTCCATCTCAACAGAATCAAAGGCCTTCTTTAAATCAATGAACGTTAAACAGAGTGGCATCTTGGAACTCCCGGGAAACCTCAATGAGCTTGGTTATCGTGTGGATATGGTCGATGGTGCTGAATCCTTTGCGGAACCCGGCTTGCTCGCATGGTTGTCCTTCATCTAGTGTTCTGCCAATCCTATTTAGGATGACTCGAGTGAACAACTTGTAGATGACAGACAATAGGCAGATCGGGCGATAGTTGCCAATGTCATGGATGTCTCCCTTCTTGAACAGTAGTACGGTCCTGCTGGTTTTCCATTGGGACGGAACCTTGCATTCAGACAGGTAGCGTGTGAAGAGCTGAGCCAGTGTATTGATGAGTACTGATGGCAGGTTCTTCAGGTGTTCAGGTCTGACCTTGTCTGGGCCAGGTGCTCTTGAGAATGAACTTCTCTTTCTCTCCTCACATCTTTCTAAACAAGTTTCAATAAAGACTGTATTGATTCACATACAACAACAACAGCAACAACGACTTGTAAGTAAAAAATAAAGAAATACAAAGCAAGGGAATCACTAGAAAATCATTTGGTTGATATAACTATAGAGTTGTTATACAATTAATAATTAGGAAAATAATTGCATGATAGTATTAGATTTATATAAGACCACATATTAGATTGAGTAAAGAAAAAATATGCATGGTCAGTTTAGAAATCAAAACTGCTTTCACTTTTCCAGAAAATAGTTCAGAGATTGATTTGAGGGTCTCTACTGGCTTCTGCAGGACCCTCTGTGTTTCAAACAAAATGTGCAATTGTTATGTCAGCAGGATATGGGAGATGTGTGAAGAGGTTTAGCAACTGTCAGGATAACCTGTAGTGGATTCTGGCATTTGCTGACCAAGTTGATATTTTTCCTTAGTGAAGATTTGAAACTCAGAAGTTTCTCTTCTCTCAGAGCACTTAATGAGATCAAGGAAGTCATGAGGGATGGGGGGAAATGAGTGTAGGTTATATGCTTATGTCCTACCTGTCCTACCTCCCTACTATTATCATTCATCCTTCCAGAGACCTGTAGCCCTGATTTGTGGTCCCATCCTGGGTCACAGCTGCAGTTATTTATCCCCATTCACTGTAAATCCAATGATGTAGAAAATGTCTCCTTTCTTATAATGTCTCTGTGATGATCTCCATGATGCCATGCATGCTTTGATTTTACCACTTAGGATTCATTCAGTGATGCTTTTTATAATTAATTTTTTTGTTTTTCATCTTGGAAGCAAAGTGAGAAATCCTCTTTAGGACCATAATGATGATATTGTCTCTGTCTCTATATTTTATTTATTTAGGGAGAGAGTTGGTACAGCAAATTTTATGGAAAAATATTTCTAAGCAATAAAGGACATTTTATTTTGCTAATACTTCCTGGAAAGAAGACAAGATGCTATGTAACTTTAAATTTTAATAGAAAAGTATGTGAATGTGTGTTAATATTTTAAGTGTAGCCTTAAAAGAAATGCAATATTTATTACTCAATCAGAAAAATAAAAATAAAAGAGAATTAAAATCATCTCTCTATTACTATCTACAACAACAAAATAAAAAAAATCTTAATAAAAGACTCAAGGTAAATAGAAACCACAAAATAAAATGAAAAGGTAATTAAAATAGGCTTTAATAAAGTCAGTTCAGAAGAACTGTTCAGACAGATACCACAACAAGAAAAATATAGTTATTGCTTCCAAGATTGCAAATAAAGGAATGAGTAATGAAATATGTGGCAAATGGTACAAAAAAGAAAACAGTCACATTTATATTAATATTGGTCAACATAAGATAATTTAAATTCTATTTGTCTAATCATTATAAACTATCTCTGAGCAATAGCATATATTGATGCATAATATAGCATGTATACTTGTAAAAATGCAAATATAAATCATATTCCAATTGTTGTTTAAGATTGTATTATGTACATATATATCTGTAACACACGTATGTGCCATTACTAACATAATTTTGAGTTACATTCTTATCTATATCAGATACATTAAGGCCAATTTAGAGAAAATATTGTTGGTTTGGTTACAGTTTGCAAAAGCATATCTTGTGGTAGGTACACCTATAGAAGTCAGGGCGCTTGCACATGTCTGATGGTTCAATCCCTGGCATTTCATATGGTCCCCAAGCCCGCCAGAGTGATCTGTCTGAGCACAGAGCCAAGGGAAAGCCCTGAGCACTGTCAGCTGCAGCCCAACAATCCACCTCAAAAAAAAATTTCCTTAATTAGATATCTGTGTTTGCAAATGTTTCATATAATAGGAGAAAGATGTTTTTCATTTAAAAATCAAGATGCTTTTGGAGAACCGTAGATAAAAAGGAATCATAATACCTGGCCATCTCAATTCTGCTAGCTCGTGTTTTTCCTTGAAAATATAACTTTCCTGCTTGTCAGTCTGTACCTTTGCTTACGCTTTCCACTCTGGAGAATTTCATGCTCTATTTTTTTCCCCCTTTATTTTATTTTTTTTTACAGTTGTAGATTTACAATTTTTTGTGCTTGGGTTTCGATTATACAATGATCAGATACCCATCCCTCCACCAGTGCCCATTTTCCACCACCATGGATAATATCCCTCCCACACCCATCCCCCCATCCCCCCTGTCTCTGTGGCAGGGCAATCCCCTGTGTTCTCTCTCTCCTTTTGGGTGTTGTGGTCTGCAAAAGAGGCATTGAGTGGCAAACATGTTCAGTCTATAGTCTACTTTCGACATGCATCTCCCCTCCTGGGAGGATCCTCCAAACATCCTTTATTTGGTGCTCCCTTCTCTATCTGAACCGCCCTTTCCTCTAGGATACCTGGCTGGCCTCTAAGTTATGGAGTAATCCTCCTGGTGCTGATCTCAGCTGTTCTTGGGTATTAATCTCATACTTTGTTACTTTATATCCCCCAGATGAATGCAATCTTTCTATGTCTATCCCTCTCTTTCTGACTCATTTCGCTTAGCATGATACTTTCCATATTGTACCACTTGTATGTAAATTGAATTCCCTCTCTCTCCCTTCACATATCTCTAAGTAAGCTTCACTCAATAAAAACTATGTTGCTTCACACACATACATACACACAGTCAAAGAGTTGATGTCCATCTTAACTATGCAAATGTGGAACCTCTGCAACTTTGCTAGCATGATGCTTTTAGAAAGAAAGATTTTCTTTCAAATTCCACTTTCAGCCTGCAGTAAATTATTCAAAGTCTCCCTAGACATGAGAAGAATTTATTAAGATGTTTGTTAGTCTGCTATCATAAAAAAAATCAGTGATCTCATAGATTTTCACATAGAAAATCAGATAAGAAAAAAATGGTAAAAGTGCATCCTGAGTATATTTATTAAAGATTCCAAGAGAAAACTTGAGAAAACGAACATTCTAAGATTCTCCTTCTTAAATGTTTGCATACATTTTGTGGAAATGACTCTATATTTATACTTGAAACATTTTATAAGAATTTATAAATTACATTTTATATGTACATAGTGCTATTATGCAGGTAATATACATTTTATGAATAAAGATGCATTCATCTTTATCATGAGATGAGAATAAGAAAGATATTTCAGATGTTAGAAGTAGACTAAAAGTTTTTTAATTCCAGAGTTTTCTTTTCAAAAACACACTACAAGAAAAAAATAATTTTTTAAATTTTTTGAGAGGAGATTTTCCTAACTATTGCTCAGCGTGCCTTGGGTCTCTCCCTGTAATTTTAGCATTGTTTGGGGGCCTCTGGGGTCACACCCTGCAAGGCTCTGAGTACCATGTGGTATCAAGAAAAAAAGCAGGTTAAACATATCCAAGGTGTTTCAGCCTTTACACTATCTCTCAGGTACCTTTGTTCATTATTTTGCAGTGCTGGGGATGGAACAGTGAGTCTCACACTTGTAAAATGAGTGCTAATGGGATTTTTCTCTGATGAGCATTTAAGTCTTTTAATTAAAAACAAGCTGGGAAGCTCTCTCCCATGTCACTGTCACTGTCCTCCCGTTGTTCATAGATATTGCTTGAGCGGGCCCAGTAACGTCACCATTGTGAGACTTGTTACTGTGTTTGCATATCGAATATGTCACGCGTAGCTTGCCAGGCTTTACCGTGTGGACAAGATACTCTCAGTAGTTTGCTGGGCTCTCCGAGAGGGGCGGAGGAATTGAACGCTGGTCGGTCGGGTCAGTTGCATGTAAGACAAACACCGTACCTCTGTGCTATAGATCCTCTCCCATGTTGTTCTTAAAAAACAAAACAAAACAAAACAAAACCTTTTATATAAAATGCTTTATAGAGGGCCTGGAGTTGGCTTCATGGCAAAAAGTGCTTGCTGATATGAAGGTGCAGGATTGATTTCTGGTGTGTTGAGCATGGTCCTAGGCACTCTGGTGTTTTGGTCTTGCTCTTCTACAGAGGAGTGTGTGCTCTCTCTGGTGCAGTTTGAACACTGTGTGATAAAATCACAATGAAAATGTGCCATCTCCAGCAAATAGCACAACAAAAGCTGGGCAGGCTCAATGGCCAGAGTACACCCTTAGACAAACACCTGTGTGAGCACCATAGTGACCCTTGGCAAACAGTACAACCGGAATGTGCATGAGTACTACAACTTACAGGACTTTTACACCTTGTGAATAAACAACATAGTTTAAAAGTGTGCTATTCCTGGCAGTTACCACAACTAAGTATGTAGGAAACACACCAAGCACATATATACCCCAGTCTTCACAACAAGCAACAATGATAAAAGAGAGAAAAGGTGATGAAAAGCAAAATGCTTTTATTCTCTGAAAGAACTTTGAATTTTTGTCCATAATTCTTTTATCTGTTTCTTTTTATCGCAACTCTAGGTCATAGTACCTGGTTCTACCATATCCCCCCCCCCTTTTTTTAGCTTTTTGGGTCACACCCAGAGATGCACAGGAGTGACTCCTGTCTAATGTACTCAGGAATTACTCGTGGACGTGCTAGGGGGACCATATGGGATGCTGGGAATTGAACCTGGGCTGGCTGCATGCAACGCAAATGCCCTACCTGATGTGCTATCACTCCAGCCCTACATTCTTAACTTTTATGCTAAGGTCTATGCTTGATTTTAATCTGTTGGGGGTCAACATGCTTATATAGAAGAAAGTTTCCTTCAGAAAAATATTTTTTATGCTGTTATCAAAAGACCACTGTCTGTTGTGTGACTTTACTCCCATTACAGGTTTTTGTTCAAACACAGATTTAAGGATACTCCTTCCCCATTTGCTTTTAGTTCAAGCATTTCAATTTACTTCCATGTTGTTGTTATTTAAACCATGCATATTTCAACTACCCTTCTTGTCAAACTATCCTAAAAAGTGTTTATCTTCTCAAAAACTGTTACTCATCCCCAAATGGATTGTGCTTCTCTCAAATTCAGTTTTTATAATACATAGTTATAAGTGTAGAATTGCTCCATCAATATATGAGCTGTTTTTAATAGAATGCCCTCTATATGAATTACCTACTAATAGAATAAATGAGAGAAACTAATTGTGAAGGAGTAATAAGAAGGAACATTATCTGGTACAAGATGATACTTGTTCATGGTGCAAAATCTTAGTAAACTAAGATTATAAGACAATTTTCTGAACCAAACTACTCCAGGCATACAGGAGGAATTAACTTGATTGTGAAAACAATAAATGCTTTCATTTAACGTCTATGTGGGAATTCTAAGATGACTCATAATGACCATGTTTTATATAAACTCCTCTTCTTTTAGTGTGGTTAAATTCCATGACTGTGACAAGATATCACTCCCATCTCATTTGCTTATGATACTTTAGTACATAAACTATTTAAGATGCAAAAAAATCAAGATAATAGTTTTAGTCTAAGAATAACAAATACATCAGCGGGAGGAAAAACATTACAAATAAGTCTCTAAAGACTCTTTTATAATACAGGTAGCATTGAAAGGAGAGAAAATATTCAATCTCAATAAATGAATACTTGGATGGTTATAATGAATAGTAGAAAATTATACCAATAACTCATTCAATATGCTATTCATTTCTATTTAATTCCCATTATTAAGAAATACATTTGGATAGCAAAATACATTAAACAAAAAATGAGAATCACTTATTAGAGGCAAAGAAGATTCTCTTAGACAAGACATAAAAACTCAAATCCTGTAAGAATACATTATACATTAAAATAAAACTTCTGTATGAACCAAAATCACCATACTGAAATTAATAAAACACTCTAAAAGAATCAGACTGAATGAATAAGATTTTTACGTATTAAAAATATTTACATGGATAATTCATAATGCTTTTTTTAAAAAAGGCAGTTTCTAATAAGTTTTAAAAATAAAAATCAATATTTTCTGGTATCACATACAGATATTAAAGTATTAAAAATGTAGTGCTGAAACCTATCAATGAAATTAAGAACTGGCTTCAATATCAAAATCTTGCCTGTGCCTGGATGATTGAAAATGTCAAGTAGTCCCCCTTTGTCTTGATCTAAAGGATAGAAGGATGGAAACCCTAATCAGAAATTTTAATTTACAGATACAATGGATGTGTGCTTCCAGGGACCAGCCCGCTGGCACCTGACAATCAACAACTTACTTCCTAAAAATGTGGTCCTTGTTCTCTTTTTCTATAAAAGTCACCTCTACTGATCGTGCAGACAAGATGGCTATTTTGAAGATAAACTTCACTGTCTTCCAACTGGCTGATTTTTTGCTGAATAAATTTTTTTTTATCTTATGCCCTATCTTTTCATCGATTGACCCTTAAGCACCAGTGGAATTTCCATGATAAAAGTGTAAACACAATCAACTTTAACTTAAGGCTTCCTTTAATCTTTGAGTAAAATGAATTGAAAGAATTCAAGGTTATTTTCATCATTTTAATCATTAAAAGAGAAGTATTTAGACACATGATAGAACTACTGAGTTGTGAATAGAAAGGCTTGATTCCAGTTCTGCCTGAAATCCCATCAAATGAGAAAACACAGTGAAGTTTCTAAAGAAAGAGATTTATTAGTAACATGCAGACAGATAAGGACAATGATGAACTAAGACCTCAAAGAATTATTTTGTCTGCAAGGTCATAAGAAGGGGTTGTCATAGAGAAATAGAATAGGGAAGCAACATTTTAGGAAGGGTGATTTATAGGCTGGTGGATACCAAGAGGATAAATAAATTAATTTAGAGATTAGTTCCCTGAAATTCTCTTTAGATATGCCTGCAAATGACGATTTCTGATTAAGGTTCCCATCCTCTTTTCTTTACCAAAAGATAAAGGGTGGGGGGGCATCAGTAACATTTTCAACCATTCCTAATCAGACAGATTTTTAAAAAGGTTTCTACTATTGAATTCACTCCTAATTTCCCAGGCTGGTTTCAGTGTGTGTTAAACAGTGTGTATTTAAATCTCTATACTGAAACAGGTTGTAATATTAAAAATTAAATGGGCTGTCTTGTATCAGCTATCGCCTCTGCCAAAGATACATCTTTTCCTGTTTCTTCTGATTATAACTAGTTAGGAACTCTAGTCAAGTAGTCCTTATTTTCATTCTTTTTCTCAGTGTTCACTGCAAATCAGCACTCACAACTACATCTGAGCACATTTGTATTATGCTTTCCCCTAATCTGCACTAGTTTCTCTTGAACTATTGCGGGGACATGTGTAAGTCTGCAGAAAGCTTATCTGGTTTTTGTATTTTCTATTGCAAATAGGTTAAATGTAGTCATCTAAGCTTCTTGGCATTGAACCATCATTAGTCATTTAAGGAAACTTTTGTTCTATGCAAATCAGTATAAATTTTGTTCGTAAATGGAAAGACAGTGGTTTAGTCTTTATTTTCTGACATTGAAATTTTAAATGGTCTACATAATTTACTCTTTAATTTTCTACAATTTGTCCCACAAGACCTCCTCCCACTCCTTATACTCATTATTCCTTGATATACTGGTTTAAATTTTTAAAATCCTTTAATTAGGAAAAGGTGATTTCACCCTTAGGCTTTTTTATTTCCTGAGAACTGAAAAACTACCCAATTTACAAATACAGCATCTTTTTCTGTAAAATTGGCACTTTTAACAGCTAGGCCATGAAGACAGTCATATATATATATATATATATATATATATATATAATGTCACGGCAGAGCCTGGCAAGCTACCTCTGGCATATTTGATATGCCAAAAACAGTAACAATAATGGGTAGGTCTCATTCCCTTGACCTTGAAAGAACCTCTAATAATGCAGCGCTGGGAAAGATGAGTAAGGAGAAGCTGCTAAAATCTCAGGGCTGGAACAAATAGAGACATTTCTGGTGCCTGCTCGAGTAAATTGATGAACAAGGGGATGACAGTGACATATACATTATGAATATTAAATTATTTTTTGTTTGTTTTTTGAGTCACACTCAGCGATGCACAGGGGATACTCCTGGCTCTGCACTCAGGAAGTACTCCTGGTGGTGCTCAGGGGACCATATGGGATGCTGGGAATCGAACCCGGGTTGGCCACGTGCAGGGTAAATGCCCTACACGCTGTGCTATTGCTCCAGCCCCGAATATTAAATTCTTATCTCAAGAGGATGCGTTTTGCTCAAACCAGGGTATCTCTTCCCTCAGACTCCAAAGTATAAACAGTCTTTGACCTGGTAAGATTATCAGGATATTTCAAAAAGATATTACCTTGTTTCTTTCTAACTTACTTCAATTGTATGTTTATCATTTATTGAAAGTACCTTATTCTGTCAAAAAAAACTACACAAACCTGAAATCAGTGCTTAAGAAGCCAAGTTCAAGAATCTCTCTGATTTCTTCTTTGGAGTGGCCCTGAAACCTAAATTACAGTTCTTTCTTTTACCCAAAAAGCACAAATAAAATTTAAGTTGACAGGATTTATTTTGTTCTTATTCAGCCTACTTTGTATTTTACCTTGCACTGATTAGCTAGCTACCTAGTGAAGATTAGGTAAATCCTTAAACACTGAAACGCAGATAAATGCTAAAGCCATAACATATCTTGATTGTAAAATCAAAGGTTACTTTGAGATCATTAACTTTTTTTTTTAATCAATTTCTTTAGCTCCCTGTTCTATTAAAGCCTAGAAGAAACTTAGGAACAAGCTCTTCAGACCAAAACCAGGACAAAGGAGTCTTACTTTTACCCCATATCCTACAAATAAGACTTCATAAAATCTCATAAATCTTCATAAATCTCACCTTTGCTTTATCTAGGTTTGCAGAAAAAATGATGCACGTCTCAAGCCATGGAGGAAATTTTATTGTACATTCCCATACCTTCTGGTCTATAATCCACCCTTTCTAAGTTTTGGGGGTTTACATATAGGTCAATGAGATATAGCTCCTGTATGTGAAATATCATTTATTTCAATGCTCTGCTTTGAAAATAACTGTTTCATCCCTGGCATCATAGGGTTCCCCCAGCATTCCAGAGCATTGATATGGAAGAGGCTTCAGCACTGCCTCGTGTGGACTGAAAACCAAAACTAATAAGAAATAAGGACTGGAGAGATAGTACAGTGGGTAGGGTTCTTTCTTGTCTTGCATGCAGCCCACACAGGTTCAATACCCGTGCCTCATAAGTTTCTCCACCACCATCAGGAGTTATCCCTGAGCACAGAGCCAGAAGCAAGCCCTGAGAAAGACTGGATGTGTCCCCCAAATTAACAAAACATAACAATAGTGATAAATACATAATAAAAAGTGATAAATAGACAAAATTTGTGGTAAATAGATAATTAAAAGGTGTTTTCCTTTTCTTTGCCCTTAAAATCTTTTTCTTGTACTTGGGTCAACAGGACATTTATTTTAAGAATGAGTCTACCATATTCCAGCCTACTGGCTTATTTCCAATAAATATCATTGACCATCACTGTGTCTCTCAACTTATTGTCTTCATACAGACTGTGCATCTAAACCATCATGATTTTAAGTAGCTACTTTTCAAAAGTATAATAATGTTAGAAATAATTATTGATTAACTTAACCAATCTAATTCAGCTCCTTTCATGTTTCCTGGGTAATATGCTCAAGAAAATAATCTATTAAAAACATGAGCTATGATCACCTTCAGACTTTTCTTGCACATCTCTCTCTATATATACATATTATATACATGTATATATATAGTACTTAAATATTCTGGGCTGGAGTGATAGCAGAGCGGGTAGGGCGTTTGTCTTGCATGCAGCCGACCTGACCGACCCAGGTTTGATTTCTCCGGCCCTCTCAGAGATCCCGGCAAGCTACTGAGAGTATCTCGCCCATGTGGCAAATCCTTGCAAGCTACCCATGACATATTCGATATGCCAAACACAGTACCAAGTGTCACAATGGTGACGTTACTGGGCCTGCCTGAGCAAATCGATGAACAACGGGAGGATGGTGACAGTGACTTAAATATTTTAGTATAAACATTTAATATGCTATCTTGGTCCAGTTATGTTCTTTGCCAATAAGATAGATTTCTTTAAGTACTCTAATTATAAGACTAGTTGATTGCTTGGAGTTGAGGGTCTAATGCGATTTAATTTTTATAGCTGTTTTTCTCTCTCCTTACATAAAAATGATAGGGCTCAAAATGTTCATTTTTGAACATTATGCTTCCTGTGCATAACAGATCTGAAGAGAACGAGAAATATTTAAAATTCGTGCTCACATGAAGATGTATCTTTTAAGTCTATTTGTTAGAATATCATCAGCATTAATGTTTGTTCAGTCTTGTGGAATTTGCTTCAACCTGCATCCTAAATATTCACTGAGCTCTCCTGTTCACATTTCAGGAAAAAAATGCTAATATTGCCTTAGGAAAAAAAATCCCTTTACTTTCCTGTTAAATTTGATTCATTATCTTCAGAGCCCATTTCATTTCACTATTGACTAACCATTTAAAAAATTCAAAAGCACATGCTTAGCAGCACCTAAATATTTTCAAACTCATTGCACAGAGTAGGGGACCCAGGGAGAAGGCGCAGCTCTGGGCGGCAACTGCAGAGCCAGCATCTGGGCTCCGAGATAATCAGCCCCTGTGAATCACACCCGAGAAAAACAGAATCACTAAATGCAGTGAGCCTCAGACACCTCCATCTGTTATCAGACTGCACTGTGTTTATCAGGGTTGCAATTTGTGACATCTGGCAGTTTTTCTTATACTCAGTGTCTTTGAGAAGAGGAAAAGAGAGACAACAGATACACCAAACCTGGCCAGCAGCTGAAGAGATTTGTGATTAAATTGCTGTATGTTCAATGTCTTGAAATCATGTCCACAGGGCTGAAAGGCAAGTACTTAAAGGTGAAATATTTACAAATAAATGGATTTGTTGATTATTCCTATGGTATCTAAATGTTCCAGGTTTCAGCTACTTCTTTTTAAGACTTTCACAGATGCCATTAAAAAAATAATAAAAACACTTGCATCTATAAACATGTCTCTATATCTAACAGCCTTGGCAAAGAAATTAAACTAAACTGAATAAAATTCTTCCAAAAGTTTTTCTAACAATGTTCCTATAATCTAGTAGGTTTCTCGATAAAACTTGTGTAGTTTATATGAACTTAAATTATTTTTTCATAAACTACTTATTTTTTTTTATTTTTTGACAAGTCTATGGTTGACCTTGCAATGTGTTAGTATTGATAAAAATTTTAATGACCAAAATTGGCTCAAACAAGTCAATTCTTTCATAGATATATGTAGCAAGAAGTATAATCACAAAGGGCCACTAAAAACCTCTCACAATTATCAAGGAATAAAGAAAAAAATTCATTAAATATCTGGTTAAAATATCAACACATTTTTAATAGTCTTGAGTTAAGATTTAGTAATACAGGCAGACTGAAGCTCATCTAATTTTAATCTCTGTCCTTTGTGGTTACTTCCTATTGTTCAATTTCATGCTGAATTTGCATAGGCATGCAAGAAAGAATTCATTTTGCTTGTGAAAACCGCCAGTGTCTTATTCATACTGAAATTTTGAAATGATATTGATTACTTATGTACCCTTGGCATAGTAGAACAGCCAAGAGATGAAGGACCTAGAAGAAAGGTCTAGAGTTTCTTTTTGCTTTTGCGGGATTAAGGTGTCTGTTATTGAGATATATTTTAAGTGAAGGTGGTGCACTTTTTCGGGGGGGAGGGGTCACACCTAGCAATGCACAGGGGTTACTTCTGGCTCTGCACTCAGGAGTTACTCCTGGTGGTGCTCAGGGAACCTTATGAGATGCTGGGAATCGAACCCAGGTCAGCTGCATGCAAGACAAATGCCCTACCCACTGTACTATCTCTCCATCACCCATAAGGTGGTGTACTTTAAAAACTTTTTTTTTAATTCTCTGAGCCACAACTAGTGGTGCTCAAAGATCACTCCTGACTCTGTATTTTCAGTCTTTCCTGGTTGTGGTTCCACATCGGCTGCATGCACAAGTGCCTTTCTACTGCTCTTCAACCCTTTTATTAATTTTATTTTTCTTTTTGGGTCACACCAAGCGATGCTCAGGGCTTACTCCTGGCTCTGCACTCAGGAATTACTCCTGGCGGTGCTTGGGGGACCATATCGGATGCTGGTAATTGAACCCGGGTTGGCTGGTGCAAGACAAATGCCCTACCTGCTGTCTATTGCTCCAGCCCCTCTCCAACCCTTTTAAATGAGATGCTTTGATTTTACGGGTAAGTTCTAGAAAAAATAATATTGTCAAATTAATGATCTCAAAATCTTATCTTTTTCCCCCAAAATCTTACGTTTTGATGAGTGTTATTAGCTTATTCATTGATTACATTAGTATTTGTTTTCTCAGGTTAGTTGGCTTGCCTTCTGAAGGTCTCGTTTCATCCTTTCCTTTTCTTCTGTTACTGTGACAGGTGCATATGTATTTTTTGTTTTTATTTACAATAAGTTATACCAAAAAGTTAGGTATATTGAATAATAGGGAAGCAATGAACTATTTTAAGTTCTCTGAGATATTCAGTGTAGAAAATGTTGGTTGTAAGAGACCCACTGTCTATCATATGTTCTGAAATAGATCCTTTCTTCTAAGTTCCCAAGCTCTGCTTTTCTAGACAATTCATTAGGACACATCAATTCCTAAAATCACTCTGGATTGTCAGCACACTGTGTTTGCTGTACAGCATGCTACTTTCTGTCTGTGCCTTCCTACCTGAAATTACATTGTATTTCCATTATTTTGCCATCATATTCTTGGAGAGCCCGGCGAGCTACTGAGAGTATCTCGCCCACACGGCAGAGCCTGGTAAGCTACCCATGACGTATTCGATATGCCAAACACAGTAACAAGTCTCACAATGGAGAAGTTACTGGGCCCGCTTGAGCAAATTGATGAACAGTAGGACAGTGCTGCAGTGCTATTCTCACTGCTAGCACCCTTCATATCACACCATGCTCTTTCACTTTTGAGGAATTTGGAGCCAAGATCCTGGAGAAGACGAATAAATAAATTCCACCCATCTCTCACTGAAAAAAAAAATGGTTTAGTCCCTGAGAAACACCCTGTATTACTTGGAGATTAAAAATAAGAGAGAGACAGAGACTATTAATGGTTGGAAAAGTGTGAACCCTTTCCTGTCTTGTTTATATTCTATAGATTGTGAAGCAATTTCTGGGATCACGTCCAAACTTCTCAGGACAAGGGGCTACTGGTAAAGTTCCAGCCATTCCAGGATTGACCACTGGGTGGCGGGAATGTGGGGTTAAAGCAAATGGTTCTACAAATGCTTTAGAAATTTAATTTATGTTGACATAAGAGTCAACAGAAAACAGATTGGAATTTGTGGTGTGATTCAGACTTGGTCTGTTATCTGTTCAAAAAATAATTTGAGGCTACAAACATACCTCCAGACCCCACGCCAGACTGAGTCCCATCCGGGTCACCCTGGATTGCGGGGGGTGGGGGTGGGGGCGAACCAGTCCACCACTAACTCAAACAGAGCCCTGGAAGGCGAAAACCTTCATAGTCCAATCCCTGCTATGCTCACCACCAGACTCTACAAGATTGGGATGAGCCAACAGCTTCATTCAGGAATAATCTATTGGAAAACTGCAGGTTTCATGATCTAAATCTCCAAACTTTCATGGAGTCAGGGATGGGAGAACTCCCACCGTTTCCCTGTTCTTCTGGGAGCCCAGCAGTCACATCCATGAGCTACCTCTAGTATCATATAAGCTCATTAACGGCCATGATCCAGAGACTCACAAATAAGTCTCAGCAGAGATCAACAAGCTTCAGAGACACTTCTGGATCCCATAGTCACCATTCAGTTAGAAATTTAACTCCAACTGTATCAACTAATTAAAAGGTTTAGAATTCCTGGAACTGTGAAAGTGATATCTCAAATTCTATATCACTGATTATACCAGGAGTAGCAGACCACATTGGATGGGATGTAAAGTAGAAGGCAACTAATCTTGATTTAGAAAATATTAGCATGCAAGGCTCAACCTGTAACAACATGTTAGTAATCTCTTATACAAGGGCTTAATGACTCCAGGGTGAGATACAACAATCTTCACACACTTTCTTCTAAGGGAATCTTTTTTGATCATTTTTAGGGAATTATTCAAAACAAGCAATATAAAATAAATTATTTAGGGTCTGCTATTGGGACAGACTCATCTGGTGCCTGGGAAAATTGGAAATAATGGTGGTGGGAAGGTATAAAGGTAGTGGGATTATTGTTGGACTATTGAATGTAATAAATCATCATGAACAAATTTATAAAATTAAAATTAAATTAAAAATAATTTGAAAAATAAAAATGATTCTGAGGATTTTATTTCTAACTCCAAAGACCTAATTAAGGTCCAATCTTAATCTTACTTAGGGCATATTTAAGAACCCAGTGATATATATTCCATGGTTTTAAAAAATGATCAACTTACTTATAAAGGAACAATATGATTCATTGCAAGATATTCATCCCCCACTCACTCATACCTGACAACACAAATTGCAGAAGCATAATTTGGGACTCCAAAGATGGGTTGGTTTTGACATGTGACTTAGTTTAATGGAATGTAAAGAGATATAACACCTGTAAAGAAGACACATCTTACCAGAAGCTGTTTTAAGTATTACAAATTGAATCATCTTGAATTTGAATTTCTGTATTCTGCCATCATATCAATATGTTGTACTAATTGGTTATTTATCCTGTATTCTAGAATGAAAAACACAGGTAACTATAACAAGCATATTAAGATATAAATTCAGAGCTGGAGTGATAGTACAGTAAATAGGGTGTTTGCCTTGCACCCAGCGAACCCAGGCTCTATCCCCAACATCCGATATGGTCCCTGAGTACTTCCAGAAATAATTCTGAGAGCAGAGTCAGGAGCAACCCCTGAGCATCACTGGGTGTGACCCAAAAAGTCAAACTTTCAAAAAATGATATAAATCCAGTCAACCAATTCCAGCAAAGCCCACCCAGCTGAAGCTGACCCTCATCATTCCTTTGACACGAGTGAGAAGCACAGGGAATTGCAAAGCTATAAGGTTTTAGGACCATCTCTCATTGGTGGAAATGTTTATGGTATATGAGTATAAAATAAAAGATTCTGCTGGTAAGTATTCAGAACAGGGATCACTGAATCCCAAAGTGAATTATTATGTACTTTTAAAATCCTATCTATACTGTGTATATGAAACATATTTACTAAATAAATTTTTATTTTTGCATCATGCCCATCAGTTCTCAGGGGCTGTTCTTGGATCTGTGCTCATAACTTGCTTCTGGTTGTGCTTGGGGGAATCAGGCAGTTCTGAGAATGTAACCAAGGCTTCCTGCATTCAGAGCATGTATTCAGTGTTTGGGGCCGTCTCTATGGCCCATCAAGGTGATTTTTGGATTTTCAGCTCATTGTATATTATGTAACAATGTAGTAGTTTATAATCTGTGTTCTTTTGTGCTCACAAGAACTATTTCATTTTACCAGTGAAAAATAAAAATGATAGATATAGGTTTCTTTGACAATAAAAACACCTTATGCTCCAGAAAATTAATATATTGCTGTGACAAATTTGTTCTCTATTAAAAATGAATCATTTGTATTTGAAATATATTTGCTTTGAAGGTTAGTATGCTACTCTTAATATTAATGTAACTTTGTAGAATTATGACTTAAAATTGAAAGCAGAGAAAATTATGAGAAACAAATTAATACAGAAAAGATTTATAATTTATTATGAACTGCACCAAGTATCAAATGTGTTCGTGCAATAAAGATGAATTTCACATTCAAGCATTAAGAAATGTGTAATAATAGGTAGCTCATCCTATAAAAATGAAAGTATATGGTAGGAGATAAGAGAGATAGTATAGTGGGTAGGGTGCTTGCCTTGCACACAACAGCTGAAGTTCAATCTCCAGGATCCCATATGGTTCTCTGAGTTTCATCTGAAGTGATTCCTGAGTGCAGAGCTAGGAATAAGCCCTACCACATACAGATGTGCCCACCAAGCTCCCAAGTTACACACAGACATACACATGAATAGTGTTCAATAGTAAAAACTCTCTATCTATCTATCTATCTGTCTGTCTGTCTGTCTGTCTGTCTGTCTGTCTCTCTGTCTGTCTGTGTATCTATCTATCTATCTATGTCTATATGTATAAATAATGTCTATATAACACTCAAGAGATAATTACATATTGGAAGAGGACAAAGTGAGAATTATGGTGCATAGGAACGTCCCTTCACTGACACTAATTTTCTTGCAATACTAAAGCAATCATTGGTGTTAATTAGAATATTCCTCTAACATGTTAGTACTCCAAGATACCTGGTCACTTGATGTGGTGTCATTGAAAAATCATTATTTTAGTAGTAGTTATAAAACTTCTCTAGCCATTGTCCTATTCTCAGAAAGATGAAATTATTCATGGAAATCTAGCATCTTTTATAGAAGGCATGTTTCCCCACTATCCTCCCCAGTTGCATCCAAGGCTATGACAATGCCATTCAATCTTTGCAGTGTTGCAGGATGCTCAGAAAAGAGACAAGCACTAGAGTTTTATCATGAAGCAGCCTTATTAAACGTGTCTATGTGGGCTTTAAAAATTAATAATTAAAGTTCAAGCTCTAAGAACAGAGGGAAACCAACTTAAAGAATCATAATTGTAGCCCTCAGTGAGCAGTTAGTAGACCAGATAAGAACATTCTTTTCCCACTTATGGGTTAATGACTCTTGCCCAGGGACAATGTTAGATGTCAGGTTCTGGAAAGAAGCACTTCCAAGTTCCCCTTAACACAGTACCTCCTCTCAGTGCATCCTGACACATCAGCACCCCCTAAGTAGTGGTATCAATTGGTTCTCCATCAGTCATTCTTGACTCCCTTGTTTCAAAATGTACCTGACAAGTCAAAGAATTGGGAAAATGCTTTAAATATATTCATTAAGAAACAAGTTATTAAAAAAATCAGCACAAACTGACTGAAGCATAAAGAGTTATGCTTCATAACTAAAAAGAGTAGGAGCAGAGATAGCTTCAGGCAAAACTCAAATCTGGCTACTCAAATGGTGCATCTTTGAATCTCTTTTTGTTCTTTTCTCCAGGCAGTGATAAGATAGAGGCTCTGATGCCCCATACTATACCACATGCATTGTATTAAATCATTTTAAGTTTGAAAACTTGGGGGCCAGAAAGATAGTAGTGCAGAGGGTAAGGCACTTGCTTGCATGAAACTGACACAGGTATGATCCCAGGCACATTCCTACATATGATTGGATCCTACATATGGTTCCTCGGCACCTTCAAGTGTGGACATGCACACTCCCTGCCCGCCCCCCACCACACACACACAATAGGAAACTGAGAGGTGTTATTTTTTTAATCAGCATGTATTTATTTATAGAACATTAAGTACACTACTGAAAGTCCACTTTTATTCACTAACGTGAAATATATATATAAAACAATATATATATATATATATATATATATATATAACAAATGAACTGGTAATATGAGCACCACAGTGCGGAGAATGATCCGATGACCAGAGCAAAATGGAATTTCTATGAAATCTGTGAGTTTCATTCAGGATTGTATGTTACAACCCAAATATATTGTCCTCACATTTGGATGAACATTATAACGTGAGCTTCTATTGAATGCTTAAAGTTCACTCTCTCTGGTAAAAAAGAGAAGAGTTTGGGGAAATAAATTATCTTCATGTTAATTCTGTATGAACAAACCAAAAACCAAAGAAAGGAAATATTACAAGGCACTAAGATTTGCATAGGTATATATTAATAATATATCTACTATAAACTATAAGATACTATGTAGATGTACAAATGTAAATGTAATGTAAATTAACAAATTTAATTGAACCAGTGCTTGCTGGGTCAATGCCCGGCATTCCATTTGATTTGCTAAACATCTCCAGGAGTAATTCTTTAGAGCAGAGCCAGGAGTAACTCCCGAGCACTGTGGGGTATGGCTCCAAAACCAAACCAAAAAAAAAAAAAGTCCTGTAAATGATTCATAATCTGTGACTTAAACTTCAAGAAGATCATATGATTTTAATATTAGATATTTAGTCAAGAGTGACTCAAGTCTTTTTCCTAAATAATTAGGAATAGTATTGAAAGAGATCACTTCATTCTTGCTCCTTCATTAATACATTTGATTTTACAACTCTTCATAAAAATATTAAAATTAAAATTTTAAAAAAAGATTTGTAGTCATCCTAAATTTAATATAGTAGAGAAAATGCAGATCAATCTTTCTCTTAATAGTGACATATGGCTTTCTCTTTCAATATCTCAATGAACTTTAGTCATTTTATTAGCATTCAACTTTCAAATATAAATGACTATCAAGAATTTTGTTTCAGTTGAAGGAATCCAATCTGAAAGATTAAATTTATAAGATTTATCTTTATAACATATAGTATATAACTTTTATCATGAAACTATTAAGCTAAGTTTGTTACATATTATATTCTTTCTCTAAGGCAAGCCTTTGTTCTGAATAGAATGTATACATATGTCAGTGTGTGAACAGTTATTAGTAACTTTGAATAATTGGCAGTTAGTAGGGGGTCAAAAAATCCCCAAAATGTTTATTAGTACTTCTTACTAAGCTATTTTTGAGATAAGGTATTTATTTTTCACACTATTAATAATTTTTAATCGTTAGAAACTAGCACATTGAAATACCTCATCCAAACTTTTCTTCATCAATAATTGGTTGCTTCTTTGTTAATACTAGAGTTTATTTATAACCTTAGTGGGAAGAAAATACTATATATTATGTCAATCATTACAGCTACAGGGATGATATGGAATTTTAGAATTTTAAAGTATTCTTGGTCTTTAAGACGTACCAAGCTAGTATTTAACCACTGACCGACCAAATGTTGAATTTTGCATACAGAACCCATGTACCTGTTTCTTTGTTCAAATCATAAACTTTCCGTGTGTGTGTGTGTGTGTGTGTGTGTGTGTGTGTGTGTGTCTGAGGGTGTCACATCCTGCAATGCTCAGGGGCTACTCCTGGCTCTGCATTTAGTAATTACTAATGGCAGTGCCTTGGGGACCGTATGGGATGTCAGGGATCAACCCTGGATTTCCTGTATGCGAGGCAAACGCCCTACCGGCTATACCTCTCCAGCCCCAAATCATAGACATTAAACTTTCCTTAATTTGACTACATGTCGGAACTTCTTTGCTTTCAAAAGACACAACCTGCCTGCTTTGTTCCACATGTTCCATCTAAACTCACTTTCATTTCTCACAGATAGCACAGAAAAAGCATGGTGGATAAGTGAGAAAGCTTTTTCTTTTCATAGATTATGCCATCTCTTTTCCCATGCAATATGTTTATTCTTTTCTCATATTTGTTTATTTCTCTTAGATAGGTGCAAAAATAGCAGAAAATAAAGTATTTGGTTCCTTTTGATGAGTACGTACCATATTGTTTCTTTCGTTAATACTTTTTTAAATCCAGTCATGCATGCTGCAGGTGTTTAAATATTTAGTTATGATAAAAATGGTAGAAAATATTTGGTGGAAGCTGCATGAATAAGAACTCATGTTATTATTGGGATATTAACTATATAGTAATATAATATTCACAATTTAAGTATTCACTACTACCATCCCCCATGTGAGCAACTTTATTTTCAAATCTGATTTTTTATAAGTAATGTGAAGATTCTGAGATTTATGAAAATAATTTAATATAATTCACTATATTTAAGTGATCTAAGCCTAATCTATAATGTGTGCTAATTTTAGGAACAACAGAGATATTTTACAATTTATAAAAGTTATTATGAAATAAAAAGAAGCACCCAAGTTTTCTGCACAACTCTTTTTACATTAAGAAAAACATGGTAGGGGCTGGAGCAATAGCACAGCGGGTAGGGCATTTGCCTTGCATGCAGCCAACTTGGGTTCGATTCCCAGCATCCCATATGGTCCCCTGAGCACTGCCAGGAGTGATTCCTGAGTGCAAAGTCAGGAGTAACCCCTGAGCATCACCCGAAAAGAAAAAAAATAACAAAAACCAAAAAAACATTGCATCTTTGATGAGTTTAGCTCCCAGAGCTGTTTGTGTAAGGACTTGCCAACTCATCTATTTGAGAAAGACCAAAATATAATGTCTATATTGCAGTATGTTGTTTGAATATATCTAGGAGTGAGAGGTAGTATTATGAGTAAGACACATGACTTGCACCCCTCTTACCTGGGGTTTGATCCCCTCTACATCACATAAGGTCCCCTGAGCACCGTCAGAAGTGAGCTCTGAGTGTAGAGAACTGAGCATCACCAGCCATCGCTCATAAAAAACAAACAAACAATTTTTTTTGTTATTTAAATGGTTGAATAGCTAGTACAGGGGTTTAGGTACTTGCGTTACATATGTTAGATCCTTGACACTGTATGTGGTCCCCATGACACTGCTAGGAGTGATCCGAAAGCTGAGTCAGGAATGAGAGCTGAGTCAGGTGTTGCAAAGCCCAACTCCCAACCTAATTATTTAATGAATTTTAAGAAGACAAATTGTTCATTTTAAATGAATTAAAATCCATTCAGAAGCAAGAAAGAAAGGGTTTTTAACTTAAAAACATTAATAATCTTTATAGAATCCACAAAGAAACTGGTTTCCACCATATCCAGGAAGGTTAAACAATAAACAATCTGATTTTATCCCTACATCACTTTCTCTTCTGTTTTGCTATCATATCCATCAGAGCTTGTTTATGTGTGTATGTTTGTGTGTGGGGGGAGGGTGGGGGGAGCTGTGGGACTGAGGGGGTTGGGGGGTGGTGCTAGGCTGGTCCCAGCATAGGGCTCAGATTATCCCTGGGATGCTTGGGAAATCATGTGGTGGTAGTAATGCTTCTGCTTGTTAATGTATCTCTTGGCTCCTTAAATAACTATCAGGGAAAGACATATTCCCAGTTTCATTGGTCAGAATGCCAAATACAGATGAAGCTATGATTTTCAGGGTATAAGATTACTGAGTACAAGAGAACTGCCCAGGTACTGTCTCTGTTGTTTAATCTTCATCCATGCTGTGAGAATAGGCCCAAATAATGGTCACCATGAGCACAGGCTCTCTCCTTTATACCTCTCCAGCCAGAGCATGATGGGTTCATGATCCAAACCTGAATAAGGAATAAATAGAACTCCTCAACCTGTTGCCATGAGCCACCTACTCCCTTTTCTTCACTGATGTTTATAGCTTTTTAATGTGGTGCTTTGATTATTAATCAATTAATCGTTTTAATACTTTCCTTGACACCTTGCATTGTATGTGGCAGGTGGAAAGGAAGAAGGGTGGTTGCTAAACATAATTTGCAGAAGTAGATTCAAATATTTCTTAATTTAAGACATAAAGGAATTTTTTTAGATTTAGAACTTGACCTATAATTGCATGTATATATGCAATTCGTTATGGAGAATGTCAATTTGAAATATATAGGCATTCTGTGAACACAAGAGGCACTGTAAGATTAATGAAACAAAGTAATGTTTTCAGATGCTCTGGAATCATGTAGATAAGATATATAAAACAGTTAAGAAAGTGTTGGGACTTAACCATTTTGGAAGAATAACTTCCTATTGAATAATATTACAAATTATTGTTATTCAATGTATTCAACTAAGTATATTTCTGCAAATATCCCTAAATATCACTGTATTTAACAATAATTAAAACAAAATTATTAGCTACTATTAATTTAAAACACAGAATAAACAGTATGCCCAATCTATCCTATAGTTTTAATATACTTTTCTTGAACGTGTTTGAAAATAAAACATTAACACTATTATCTCACTCTGTCATAAAATTATGCTTTATTTATATGTCAAAGACTATTCCAATGTGAGGATTTATATACTATAGATGTGTCTTTAATGTAGATAAAAAGATTACATGTGAGTATAGTGAAGGCAGCTTTATGTCATTTTTCTCTATATACAAAGAATTCTAATTTGTCTATGCAAAATGTGAACACTGTTATATTCATTGCAAATCTGCTGACTTTATAAATATATATAAATATAGTGTCTGTTTCTCAAGCTGGCTACTGATCAGAGAATATTATGAGATGTATTTGATAAAGATATTCATGATGAAAAAGAAAATGTGAAAAACAAATTAATTTGAAATATTGTCATCGATGTGGAAGATAAAATCTAATTTCAAACTTGAGGTTTTGAACTCAAACTGTAGCAAAACCAAACCAAAATAAAATCCAACAGAACCTTCAGATGAGAGCTATTGTTTAGTTTAGTTTATCTTGATTATATGGTGCCTTACAATTTGCACTAGGTTTGTATGCTGTGGAGGTGTATGCTGTGGAGGTATGCTATAAAACATATGCTTACCAGGTTGCATGGTATTATGTTTTATATTTTTATTTGAATTCTACAATAATTATGTCAGTGAGGAAATAATATAAACTGAAAAATATAAGTCTGACAGACTGTCTAACATCTGTAAGAATAATGAATGTCAACATAAAAAATGCTAATACTCCTTGAATACTTACTATGCACTAAGAAAATCAATATTATTTTTCTAGCTTATCATTATCTCGTACTGCCGTATAAGTACCGTGCGCTAACCGATTGCACCATGGGCTGGAGCGATAGCACAGCGGGTAGGGTGTTCGCCTTACAAGTGGCCAACATGGCCGACCCGAGTTCGATTCCTCCGCCCCTCTCGGAGAGCCCGGCAAGCTACCGAGAGTATTCGATGTGCCAGACACAGTAACAACAAAGTTTCCAATGGAGACGTTACTGGGCCCGCTCGAGCAAATTGACGATCAACGGGAGGGCCTTTACCTTTACCTTTATCATTATCTCAGTCTTATGATTCATTTGCCTATCTATTTACTAATCATAAATTTTTATTTTTTTTTTCTGTTTCTGAGATATACCCAGTTGTGCTCCTGGCTTGCTCCTTGGTCTCTGCTCAGGGACAACTTCTGGCAGTGCTCAGAGTGTTGTGGGTTGTGGGTGATGATCTGGTATGTAGTGCTGGGGATTGAACCTGGGTATTCTGCATGCTATAGCACTGTAGCACTGTCCTCCCATTGTTCATTGATTTGCTCGAGCGGGCCCAGTAACATTTTGGGACTTGTTGTTGTTACTGTATTTGGCATATTGAATACGTCACGGGTAGCTTGCCAGGCTTTGCTGTGAGGGTGAGATACTCTCGGTAGCTTGCCGGGCTCTCTGAAAGGGGTGGATGCTAGGCAAGCATATTACCTTATGTACTATCTCTCTGATCCAGTGACCTTGTAGTTTAAATATTTTCACCTCATATGAAAAGCTGGGGGTTTTGGGCTATGTGATGTTACATGCTCCCCACAAGTATGAGTGCTGGAACCTGAATTTTGAAACTGTCTGGCTCCCAAGACTGCTTAATAACTAAGAATTCTGTCCCTGACCATTATTTCTGCAGTACTGTCATAAAATACTTTTTATCATTACACTCCAGTGTGTATCTAAATTTTACCTGTCTCAATATTTGCCTCATTTCTTTCTGTTGACAACCAAAAGGAAAAACTGAGTTTGTAAAGGTAAGAAAATGTCTTAAAATGGTCAAATCTCAGAAATAGTAATTTATTTAATACCAGCTGCCTTAATATATAAAATATGTCTACAATCTCTAAATTTATTTATATCTCCATAGCACTTTATCTGTATCACCATTCAAATTAATTACATGACACTCATTTAACTGACCAAAAAGGAGTTGAACATTTTAATATCACATGTTCCATTATTTTTTATTTCTCTCAAAATCAATAAAAGAAAAGTGAATATTAATTTCTTCATGCCATCTATTTTCATATCATAATTTTTATATATATGTGAATATTTGTCAAATGAGGACTTTGTAGCATTTAACATTAATTTGTACTTAAAATTAAAATTACATTCAATTTCTCTACAAAGTGTATGTCTCATCTCAACAATACATAAAATATGTAGATAAAAATAAAATGAATTTTATTATTTAAATATAAATATTTTGGTTTCTACTTAGTCCTGGTAGTGCTTGGGGAATCGTACGTGAAGTCAGAGATTGAATAGAAATCTGCTACATGCAAGGCAAGAAACTTACATTTTCTCTGGATCCATTTTATTTTAATTTTTAAAATTTTCTTTAAATCTAAGCCGTTGGTGATATATCATTGCAACTTTAGAAAATACTCGATGACTGTTAGTTTGCTCTTCCTAAGAGGAAAATGTGTGCTTTACAGTAAATCCAAAAGTGAAAGTGATTCCAAGAAAATTAGACAGAATTATATTTTATTTATTTCCTAAACATTGACAGACTCACTTTAAAACCATGAGATCATTATGGCATTCTTACCCATATTTAGAGTGCTTACAGTATTCTTACAGAGTTCTTTCTTCAATTTTAAAGATATAAGTTAATTTGGTTATATAAAGTAAATACATGTTTGGATACTAGTTAAAAAGAAATTATACTGAGAGGACCAGAGAAATAGTATAATGCATGAGGCACTTGCTCTGCATGTGGTCACATGGGGTTCCTTCCTCAGCACCCCTTGTGATTCCCCCGAGCACTCTCTGAGAGCAGAACCAGAGTAATCCATGAGTATCACCAGAACCAGAGTAATCCATGAGTATCACCAGGTGTGCCTCTGACCCCAAATTATATGGAGAAAATACAGTTTTTTAGGGAACTATGGTTAAAAATTTATAAAAATATAGAAAATTGGCCAAAGGGATAATACAGTGGGTAGGATACTTGGTTTGTATGCGACCAACCTGGGTTCCATACCTAGCGTACCATATGGTCCCTATAGTCCCAGCAGGAGTGATAACTATGCTTAGAGCCAGGATAATTAGATAAAATAAAAACAGGAATTATAAACTAGGGTTTGATAATATTATTAGATTGTTAGCAAATGGTGCAGTGAAGCCATGAGAATGTTGTCACTACACTGGTCTAGTTCCTATGTGCATCCTTGAGTTCTGTATGGAAAACCAGCATTCAAAACTCCTGATACTTATGAGAATGAAGTTTCTCTATTAGTTTCTATATATTACAAGTAGGTGTATGTAGAATAATTTCTGGTGCCTAGAATTCTCTGTCTTTGCTTCTATGTATGTATAACAGTCCTGTTCCCTATTGTCCTCCTTTTCTAGAGAATGATGTTTCTCTCTCTTGGCCCTCTCTGTTCATGTCACAGATCGTGATGCCCCCTGCTCTGTTATGCACTGTGCTCCCAGCTGTCCTCCTGTTTTGCTACTCTTTAACCTGTCCATGGGACTCCACGGTTTGTCTCTCAAGGTCCGTTACCCTGCTGTTGTTTTCCCCCTTCTCTTTCCTTTGTTCTCTGGACATGCACGTGGGATGGGAACTGCTGCCTTTATGTCCTCTGCCAGACCTCAGATAAGCAATCGAAGAGACACTGTCAGGACAAGAGCTTGGGGTCAAAGAGAAAACTGAACTGCATCCCCCTTCATGGGGGATGCCCTTTATATTTTTGCCCCTTAGGCATTTTCCTTACTATTATCATCCTTATTTTTTATCATTGTTTATCTGACTTATTAGTAATCTTAAAAGTGAAATTTAAAATGATCCATTACATAGTGATCTCCTGACACCCTTTCTTGCCTCTCCATTTCTACCATAGCTGGACCATGAAAAATTACAGAGAGAAATGAAGTATGGTTTGATCCAAACACCCAGAAGAGTGATACCAAAGCCAAACTGAATAGGAGAAGAAAAATCCACCTACTATATGTTTCCTGATAAGATCTCTCCTTTGCTAAAACCAGGGTGAGCAAACATAGGTCCCTACTAGATTAATGTTGAGAGAACTCTAGCTTATACGATTATTATAATACGCTACTATAACAAAATCACACTCAGAGACATCATGGTGACTTATTAGCATGACAGCCCAAGGAAGTAATTCTATATGGTCAAAAGGTCAGTCTCCAAGTTTTAGGTGGAAAGTGGGAGAGAATAGAAAAGGCAGGAAGTCTGAAACCATGAAAGAGGTGAGACAAACAGAGCTTTGATTTTCTTTCTCCAATTTGTCTCTTATGTAAATAAATTATTTGTTTCATCCTAAGCAGATGTTAACTTCCTTCACTTGTCTTCTATACCTTTTTAAAATAAAGACATGCCTTAATTATTCTGTGCTCTCCACAAAAATGTTCTTGGGAGTTATAAGAATCAGGAGCTGTGCATGCTGATGGCCTGGTCCCTCTCATGCTTCATCAATATCAACAAAAACTTTGAAATATATCATATTTTGCGTGACTTTCCAGAACTTAAGTAAACTGAAGTAAATAAGGATGCAATGAAATATTTTTTTAAAAAAAGGTATTTGAAGAAAATCAAACTTTTGGCAAATTATGCAAAACAAATAGAGAAAAAAGTATAAATGACATTGACAGTTTGCATTTAACATGAAATAATCACTTTAAATTTACAAAAGTCTACCCAGTAGGGAGTATCACTGTTCTCAGTTAACCTTTGCCTCACATCGCAGAAAGTGAAGTCAGGCTATGTCTCTGCTGCCCCTTCTCTTTACTGCTGCGTTTCCTATGTTGTACTTGCACTAAAAAACATTTGTTTCTAGACACATTTCTTCATAAGCAATTACAGCAAAGAATGAATTACTATTAGTGAAATAAACTTGTGTTTCTTCTGAATATATCTTATTATGAGAACAACCTTTTCTAAACACTTTTCTGCTTTTCTCATTCATTTACTATTCCAGAGCAAAGATGGTTTGGAAATTTTGAGCAGTGCAAATAGTACAATAACACAGTTTCTTTTGACTCCTCTGAGAAGCTGGCCTGGCAAGAGAAACTGTGCCCTTCTACTTGACCTTGTATGAACCCATGGGAGTATGTCCTCTGCTCTGCCAGGTCTGTCTCGGGGAATAAACTCATCTCATTTTAGATTACAATTGTAGGGAGCACATTGCTGGCACACTTTTCAGTCTAATCTTTAAAATCAGTTTCATCAAAAGTAAGAGTGATAATTTGCTTTCCATTTGTTGTTATCTTTTATCTTTTAATTTCTTAAGAATGCTGAGGGGGTGGATAGAAGAATGTTATATACCATCCTCGAATATCAATATCTGAGGCTTGGGGAGACAGCAGGAAATGGAGTTTTACAAAAGAATGAAAGATAACAAGTAGAAACAAGATTTCTAAAAGTTGATGCTTTATGCCTTGGGAAAACTGTTCTACTGACTTTTGACCTTGGAAATTTGTTTCAAGCTATGCTGGAAAGTATAAATTCTTCACTATGTATTGGGCTGAATTAAAAGTCAAACCTTAGGTCTTATGGGATTTCTTACTCCTAATGTGTTTTTTGTCGTTGTTGTTGTTGTTATTAAGTTAGGGTTAGGATCTTGATATGCACCACTCTTTTCTAACGTGCTAAACAAAATGTGTTTTGCTGCTTCCTACTTAAAGTAAAAGGAACCATATCTTGAGCCACACTTCTTGTGACTTCTGCTGGTTGACAGGTAAGTACTTAACTTTGGCAAGCAGAATCAGAAGTTTTATACCTCCAGTTGTAGGATGCATACTTTAACCTAACGTTTATCAATAAAATTAATAATATTTTGTCTACTTGATTATATGATTCATTCAAAACTGATATATTGAAAAAAACTGAGAATACTTGCTTAGAATCACAAAATCTAGTGTATAAGCTAAAGTTTTGAAATATAAACAAGGACTGGAGCGATAGCACAGCAGGTAAGGCGTTTGCCTTGCAAGCGGCCAACATGGCCGACCCGAGTTCAATTCCTCTGCCCCTCTCGGAGAGCCCGGCAAGCTACCGAGAGTCTCTCACCCACACGGCAAAACCTGGCAAGCTCCCTGTGACATATTCAATATGCCAAACACAATAACAACAAGTCTCACAATGGAGATGTTACTGGGCCCGCTCCAGCAAATCGATGAATAATGGGAGGACCGTGAAACAAGAAATAAACTTTGTAGTTTCTAAAATTATATGAAAACAAACTCTGTTCTTGGCCAGGGCAGAAGACTTTTGGAACTTTCAGTCCTCCCTCCCTCCCTCCTCTCCCTCCCTCCCTCCCTCCCTCCCTCCCTCCCTCCCTCCCTTCCTTCCTTCCTTCCTTCCTTCCTTCCTTCCTTCCTTCCTTCTTTCCTTCCTTCCTTTTTGTCAGATTTAGTGTGCTTGGAAACCATATGTGATGTAAGTTATTGAACTACTTTATTTCACATTCAAGGCAAGTACCTTAATCCTTGCATTATCCTTCAGACCAAGTAATTCCTTTCTAAATGTAAAGCATACATAGATTTGATTCTGGGAAGACTGCAGTGTATAGCAGTTGTATCTCCACCTGGATTTATATAGGTAAGCCTTTGACATAAGCACAAGCCAGGCTAAACAGCTGAGCACAATGTTCAGTAATGCTCATGCATCAGTGCATAGGTAGTTGCAACTTGCACTGGGGCACAGCTTTTCCCAAACATGATGCTGTAAATGCTGGCTTAGAGACTGGAAAGAGTTTCAGATGAAAAGACTTTTCTGTTTCACTGTGTGACTTAGTAAACTCTGCGAGAAATATGCAGTGTCAGATATCAGCAGGTACTTATAGATTAACTGTCTCCAATCTTTTTCCTCTTTTTTTTTTCCCTGAACGTCTTTAGGATTTAATTCTTTTTTTTTTTTGATAGTTTCTAGTGTCACTATTCACAACAACACATCAACTTGATTTTGGATTATTTAATTGGAAAATCTCTGATTATCTCCAAAATCTAATCTATAACTTTACTGATTGAATTATCTCTATTTTTCAAAAAAAGCAATACAAACAAACAAAAAACAAATAAGCAAGTGGTATGCTATATATTAGAAAAAGTACAAAACTCACTATATTGATATTTTGTTATAGTTAAAATATCACAAACTATAAGGTTAAGAAAAAAATTAAGGTAATTTATAGATGAAATGGTCTGTCTCTTAGAATCAAGTTTACCCAGAAAGTTAGGAAGAAATTGGAGAGGGTTTGAAAACATTTTTTTACAACCAGAACAGAAAAATAAGAAAAAGAAAAAGAAAAGAAAAGAAAGTGAAGTTCAAGGTGGAAAAAAAGACATTTTAATGAAATAAAACTGGGAAAATAACATTGTAAATTGTTGGATCCCTAGGTGGCTCTGGTCCTGAGCCATCTGGGCAATGCCACTCTGTTGATTATGCATTTGTGGTGGTGGTGGTGATGGTGGTGGTGGTGGTGCTGGTGCTGGTGCTGGTGCTGGTGGGGTGTGTGTGTGTGTGTGTGTGTGTGTGTGTGTGTGTGTGTGTGTAGGGGGAATTCTCCTTGGGGCAAGAGAGTTTCCGAGACATTGCTTCTGGGGCCAAGGGCAGTGCCAGAATGGGCGCTGGCCCTCCCCATAATTTGTGATCATTGCTCCTCTCAATTACGAGCAGCCCAGCTTGGCTCAGGTCTGTTCCCCATGCTAGGAGGATATGTTAATTGAATCACCTACCATCCTTTATTTCACCCATTGCAGTACTTCCATCGTTCTTCAACTCCCCAGGAATACTGACAATTCCCTATGCCTGGTGACGATGTTAAACTTCCTCCTTGTACTACACATCCCCTGCATTGTTTCCCAGTCTATCACTGCCTCTACTCCCCACCTCTAGCGGTTGCTCTCCTCTATATTGGCAATTAAGCTTGTTGATTACTGTTTGGTGATGGTCTGCAATCTGTTCTTCAACTATCAGTTGGGGAACGTCTATCAGTCACCTAATGAATGGAAACAAGGGATTGCAGACATATTTTCTGCACATTTGACGTGACTTAGACAGTAAAGAACAAGATAGACACATTTTTAAAAAAGAACATACCTAAGTTTTATTTTAGCACTGTAGCACTGTCCTCCCATTGATCATCAATTTGCTCGAGCAGGCCCAGTAACGTCTTCATTGTGAGACTTGTTGTTACTGTGTTTCACCACGGGTAGCTTGCCAGGCTTTGTTTGCCATGCAGGCAAGATACTCTCGGTAACTTGCCGGGCTCTCTGAGAGGGGCATAGGAATTGACTGGGCTGGCTGCGCACAAGGAAAACACTCTACCACTGTGCTATTGCTCCAGAACAACTTTGTAAACTTGTTGGGTGCTGGACTAAGTGTACTTTCAGTAGCATATGATTGTTTCGAAAGCCATTCTTATTTCCCTGTGAAATATAAAGGAAAAAGATGATTCATCAAATATTATGAATCCTTTATAAATGCAATATATAGTCTACCACTAATAATAAGTAAAATTTGGGCTAAATGATAGCACAGAAGTGAATGTGTTTACCTTGAATTCAGCCAATCCTGGTTTTATCCCCAGCAATACCAGTGGTCACTTCTAAATACCGAACCAGGAATAGGACTTTAGCACTACTATTGTGACCACAAAACAAAAATTAGGACAAATAAATTGTATACTTATACAAATTTTCCACATATACAAGAAAATTTAAGGAATGCTATAATAATGTATTGAAAGAATAACTTAATCCATGCCAGCGTGGTTTGGTGCATGCCTCAGGCAACTGCAAGCTAATGCAAAGCAGAGCAGAGATGCGATCAAGGAAGACCTCAAAGAGGGAAGAGTAGAAGTGCTGGTAGATGCGGCAGAAGCCGGGAAAAGTATTCGTAATGCCCGCCTGTCCTTTGCCAACTACAAGACCAAAATGACTGCCCTCCGACATCCTGATGGATCCATCACATCCTCCAGAATGGCAATGGAGTAGATTATGCATGACTTCTACTCAAATCTCTTCGATAGCCATGTCCACTTGCCAACATACCAAATTCCACAGGATGGATATGTCGTTCCCAACGTTCTCCCTTCCGAAATCCGACACGCCATTTCGTCAGTAAAGAAACAAACAGCACCCGGCCCAGACAATGTCAGAACTGAACACCTGAAGAACCTGCCGTCAGTACTCAACAATACACTGGCTCGGCTCTTCACATGCTACCTGTCTGAATGCAAGGTTCCATCCCAATGGAAAACCAGCAGGACCGTACTACTGTTCAAGAAGGGAGACATCCATGACATTGGCAACTATCGCCCGATCTGCCTATTGTCTGTCATCTACAAGTTGTTCAACTTGAGTCATCCTAAGTAGGCTTGACAGAACACTAGATGAAGGACAACCATGTGAGCAAGCCGGGTTCCGCAAATGATTCAGCACCATCGACCATATCCACACAATAACCAAGCTCACTGAGGTTTCTCGGGAGTTCAAGATGCTGCTCTGTTTAATGTTCATTGATTTAAAGAAGGCCTTTGATTCTGTTGAGACAGAAGCAGTCATTGAAGCCCTAGCCAATCAGGGCATTCAAGCACAATACATCAAGATCCTCCGTGAGCTGTATTGCAGATTCACTACCAGGATCTCACCATTCTACGAAGAAGTAATTATTGATGTCAAGAGAGGGGTTCGACAGGGTGATAACATTTCACCAAAACTCTTCAGTGCCACCCTTGAGAACATCATGCGACAACTGGAATGGGAAGGAATGGAAGTGAAGATAGATGGTCAGCAACTACACCACCTCCGCTTTGCTGATGACATTGTTTTAGTAACACCAAACATCAGTCAAGCAGCACAAATGCTGGCCGACTTTGACCGTGAGTGTGGAAAGGTAGAACTACAGCTGAATCTTACGAAGACAATGTTTATGAGAAACAGCCTCATTCCTGATGCCCCATTCGCTCTCAACAGAACAACCATCTCCGAATGCAACAGCTATGTGTACCTAGGTCAAGAAGTCAACATGACAAATGACCTGACACCCAAGCTGCGCAGGAGGAAGAGAGTGGCTTGGAACACCTTCAAGAACATCAAAGAAATAGCTAAGAGGACGAAGAACCTCCGGCTGCGGCCACATCTCTTTGATTCCACTGTTCTTCCTACATTAATATATGCCTCAGAGACCTGGGCCCTACGCAAACAGGATGAGAATGCTATTCATGTATCCCAAAGAAGAATTGAAAGAGCTATGCTTGGAATATCATGTTTCACTCAAATGAGAGAAAGAATCCAGAGTTCCGACGTCTGTTGACGATGAAAAATCAGGGACGCTGTCTCATTTGCCAAGGTGTCAAAAATCAGATGGGCTGGTCACGTAATGAGATTTAAAGATGACCGCTGGACTAGAGCTGTTACCAACTGGATTCCACGGGATGTCAAAAGACTGCGTGGCTGCCCACCTACCAGATGATCAGACTTCTTCATCATGATCATGCACGATCTATTTGAGGCTCTTCATGTTCCCAGAGCAAACAGATGCCATTGGGCTACACTAGCATGCGACAGGGACAAATGGAGATGTTACTGGCCCCCACTCGAGCAAATCAACGACTAACAGGAAGTTAAGTGATTAAGTGATCCCAAAATGTTTCAGAACAGATTTCTTTACATAACTGTTATTAAAGTTTTTGCTTTGCTTTCTTTTGCTTTTTGTCCACATCCCTCATTGCTCGGGGCTTATTCTTCACTTTGAGCTCAGAGATTACTCCTTTTGTTTCTCAGGGGTCCAGATTGGGTGCTGGGGATTGAACCTAGGTTGCCTATATTCAAGACAAATTTCCTATCTTTATCTCTATGAAATATCTCTTTTGCCCCAATATTTAAGTTCATGCTAAAAATGTGAGGCTTTTAGACTGAAGAAAATGTATAGAAGAAACAAATCATATTAAAAAGATAACTGGGACAGTCTCTGTGGGGTGAGATGATATCTCATTGTTGTTTTGATCTGCATCTCCCTGATGATTAGTGATGTAGAGCATTTTCTCATGTGCCTTTTTACTATTCGAATTTCTTTGAGAAAGTTTCTGTTCAATTTGTCACCCCAATTTTTGATGGGGTTGGATATTTTCTTCTTGTGGAGTTCAACCAGTGCTTTGTATGTCTTTGATATAAACCCCTTATCGGATAGGTATTGGTGAATATCCTTTCCCATTCTGTAGTCTGTGTTTGTATTTTAGTCATTCTTTCTCAGGATGTGCAGAATCTTCTTAGTTTAAGATAGTCCCATTTCTCTATCTCTGTTTTCACTTGCTTGGCCAGTGGCTTTTCAACTTTGAAGATACGGTTAGTTTCAATGTTGTGGAGGGTTTTGCCAAACTTGTCTTAAATGTACCTTATGGATTTTGATCTGATGTTGAGGTCTTTAATCCATTTTGATCTTACTTTTTTCATGGTATTAGGTAGAGATCTGATCCCACTTTTTGCAAGTAGATGTCCAGTTTTGCCAGCACAATATGTTAAAGAAGCTTTCCTCACTCCACTTCACATTTCTTGCCCCTTTATCAAAGATTAGTTGATTATGTATTTGGGGGGAGGGGTCAGTATATTCAATCTTGTTCCATTGGTCTGCAGATCTGTCTTTTTTCATGTACCATGCTGTTTTAATCATTACTGCTTTGTAGTAGAGTTGGAAGTTGGGGGGTTTATTTCTCCCATTTTCTTTTTCCCAAGAATTGCTTTAGCTATTATTGGGTGTTTACTGTTCCATATGAATTTCAGGAGCATTTGCTCCATTTCTTTGATGAATGTCATGGGTATCGTTTTAGGGATCACATTGAATTTGTGCAATTCTTTGGGGAGTATTGCCATGTTGACAATGTTAATTCTCCCAATCCATGAGCAGTGGATATCTTTCCATTTCCTCATGTCCCCTTTTATTTCCTGAAGTAGCATTTTGTAGTTTTCTTTTTACAGGTCTTTTAATTCCTAAGTTAAGCTGATTACATCCTTAGTTAAGCTCACACGAAAAAGAAAAAAGCACCTGGAGTTGTTGTGATGTGGTGAGAAACGGATCCTCCTTCACTGCTGTTGGGAATGCCCACTGGTTCAGCCCTTTTGGAAAACAGTATGAACAATTCTCAAAAAATTAGAAATTGAGCTTCCATGTGACCCAGCAATACCACTCCTTGGAATATATCCCGGGGAGGCAAAAAAGTACAGTCGAAATGACAATCTGCCCTTCTATGTTCATTGCTGCACTGTTCACAATAGCCAAAATTTGGAAAAAACCTGAGTGCCCGAGAACAGGTGACTGGTTAAAGACATTTTGGTACATCTACACAATGGAATACTATGCAACTGTTAGAAAAGATGAAGTCATGAAATTTACATACAAGTGTTTCTGCATGGAAAATATCATGGTAAGTGAAATGAGCCAGAAAGAGAGGGACAGACATAGAAAGACTGAACGCATCTGGGGAATATAAAATAACAGAACAGGAGTTGAACACCCAAGAATAGTTAAGATAAGTACCAGGAGGTCTGCTCCAGGCATTGGAAGCTGGCAGCACATACTGGGGGGAAAGGTGGCTCAGATAGAGAAGGGAACACTAAGTAAAGGATGTTTGGAGGACTAGCTCTGGATGCAAGATGCGTGCTGAAAGTAGACTATAGACCAAACACGATAGCTACTCAATACCTCTATTGCAAACTACAATACTCTAAAGGAAAGAGGGGGCAAAAGGGAATGCCCTGTCACAGAGGTGGGGTGGGGACATTGGGGTGTGGGGTGGGAGGGCTACTGGGATCATTTGTGGTGGAAAATGTGCACTGGTGGAGAGTTGGGTACTTGATCATTGTATAACTGAAACTCATGCATGAAAGTTTGTAAGTCTACAACTGTACCACATTTTGTGTCTGTAAAAGAAAAGATAACTGGGGTTCTGGGATATAACAGGGCAAGAAATGACCAAGATGATAGTTTGATGAGAACACATTTATTGAATTTACTAATTATACAACTAAGGGAAGAGAAGATGAATGATGAATACTTATGTTACTCATTGTGCCTAACAACTTTCTGATTTTATTTCTAGAGAACAAATAGAACAAAAATAGAGTAATTATATAGTTAAGATAGATAAGGTATAAGCAGAAAATACCTATATAAAAAAAGGGTACATGTTCTCTCACTATGAGACTAAGGCAGATTGACAAGTCAATTTTAATGTCAGAAGTCTACTACAGCTTGAACTGGAGACAGCTTATGAGTATTAGAAAAACTATTTGACAGAAATGCGAAGCCTGCAGTATTTGAAAGCTGAAAAAATACAATGTCTTTTAGAGTCTACTGAGTAGTTCTGGTCCTTGATTGTGCTTGCTCTCAACTTCAGAACCATCAAACACCATTTTTTTTCAGACATAGCTCAAAGTGCTACTATATAAGGGGTTGGGAGGGAAAACACTAATCATTTTTACAAAAGTATATTTTCCAGTGTACCTATGTAAATATTTACATAGAAATATCTTTGTATGCCCTAGAGAAATTCTAATATATTTTCAAAATAAAATTTAAAAACAATACAAAAAGCTTTACATAGTTGCAAAGAATAAGAAGTAATTTATAAAATATGTCAATATTTTAAGATGCACTATCAATATTAAATAAAATAATTTGTCTATTACTTATGTGTAAAATGGGTATCACAACATCACAGTTTTGCCTAAGAAAGGCACACTAGTGAACACATTCACTGTCACTGTCCTCCCGTTTTTCATCGATTTGCTTGAGCAAACCCAGTAACATCTCCATTGTGAGACTTGTTATTACTGTGTTTGGCATATTGAATACATCACAGGTAGCTTGCCAGGCTCTGCCATGCAGGCGAGATACTCTCAGTAGCTTGCCGGACTCTCAATGAGGGGCAGAGTAATTGAACCCGGGTCTGTCTGATCGGCCACGTGCAGGCAAATGCCCTACCACTGTGCTATGGCTCCAGTCTCCAGTAAACACATTAAATATAAAATTATTTAATAATAGTAAGACTATGCAAAGAAATACCCCACTTTCTTTCAAATCACATTTACATAGTAACTCAAATTTTTATTCTATTATTTTATGTATTTATTTATTTTTGTTTCAATGGCCACATGTTTCAGAGCTCAGAGACACAGTGCTCAGCAGTGCTTTCTGGGACTGCTCAGAAGATCATGGGCTGCTGAAAAATCTAAGTTCTGGCCTCCCATATACAAAACATGCATGCTTGCCCTTTGAATCACTTATATGTTCCCTAAATATCTATTTTATTTATTTTTGTTTTTGTCCCACCCCTGGTAGTACTTAGGGCTTACTTCTAGCTCTATGCTCAGGAATCAGGTCCCAGCAGGCCCTGGGACCACTTGAGAAACCAGGGATTGAATCTTGTTCAGCCACACACAAGGCAAGTGTCGTACCCTCTAAATGATCACTCAGGCCCCTGTTCCCTAAATTTTAAGTTTAGAGAAGAATATATTCATTTAAATGTGGTAAAACATAGTGAAGAAAGGTAGTATAATAAGAAATATATGGGTAAATATAAAATTTATGTTGCTCAGTGAAGAGTGATTTTTTAAAAAGCTGTATATTATATGATTCTGATTATAAGATATTATGAAAAAGAGAAGTTAAAATGTAATAATTAAGTCATTGCTAGGGAATTTAGGAGTGATAAAAGGAAAACTTTTATAGGTAAAAGGTAGAATTTCTAGTATAGGTGATAAGCATATAGAGGATGATATATTTCTATATGACTCTAACTGTAAGAGCCGCCACCACCACCACAACAACCACCACCACCATCATTATCATTGCTGCCCAACTGGTTCTACAGTCCAAAGCAGAAAATCAGCCACACACACGAGTATTGTTCAAGCTTTAGTTATCACCTAAGCAGTCCCAAGTGAATTCAGTCTGCCCATTTATTCAATACCACATCACTTCCCTACTGTGGGTCCAAACACATGAGCTATTATTTTGTGGAAAATATTAAGGACAGTTAGTAGAAACATCAAAATTTAATGTATTCATTAAGAGCATAGGCTGGGAAATTTCACATAACTAACCAGTAGGCCTTGTCTGGGCCAGGTACTGTTTGTATCTTTACCAATGAAATAGCGTTTCGGAAGGGAGAACATTGGGAACGACATATCCATCTTGTAGAATTTGGTATGTGGGCAGGTGCACATGGCTATCGAAGAGATCTGAGTAGAAGTTATGGATAATCTTCTCCTTTGACCTTCTGGAAGATGTGACAGATACATCAGGACGTCAGAGGGCAGTTATCTTGGTCTTGTAATTGGCAAAGGACAGGTGAGAATTGCGAATGCTTTTCCCGGCTTCTGCCGCATCTACCAGCACTGCTGCTCTTCTGTCTTTGAGATCTACCTTGATCACATCTCTGCACTGCTTTGCGAGCTCGGACATTCCCTTGCAGTTGCCTGAGGCATGCGCCAAACCACGTTGACGAATAAGCTCAAGATTTTTCGAAGACAGATTTTTTTTTGTGGCTCTTTCTTGACATTCCTTGCACAATCATGGAGGTGCTGAACCAGTTGATTGAATTTCTCATCAATGTTGTCAACAATGGCATCTTCCCATGTGCAGCAATAGTGCCAAAGAGCTCCCAGATGGTGGTCGTTCAGGGAGTTCTCTTCTTAAACTTTTCAGCCCTTTCTCCCCGCTCTGTGAAGTAGAATTTTGCACGAAGGAGACGGTGGTCCCATCCCATTTGGAATTTTGGGAGAACAGCGACATTGGTCAGGAAAAACCATCGAATGAATATGATGTGGTCTATTTCGTTATGGAACCGTCTACAAGGAGACTCCCATGTCCAACGTTTAGATTCTGCCTTCTGGAACTGTGAATTACCATGGATGGTCTTGGTCGACACAATGAACTCAGACAGTCTCTCACCCTGCTCTTTCCATTCCAGGCCATGGGTCCCAATGTGGAGTTCTTCGGCTGATTTCTCGGTCCTACCTTGGCATTAAAATCACCGAAAATGATCTTGTAAAAGGTGTGGTCTTCTTTATAGAACTTCTCCAGCTCATGTAGAACTTCTCAATTTCTTCTTCATCATAATTGGATGTTGGTGCGTAGACAACAAAGATAGAAACTGCCGGCAGTGAGCCACATCTATTCAAGTGTAAACATCCGATTTGGGTTGTTAGGCATTCGAATGAATCAATGCTCGTGGACACGTTCGTGTTGACAAGGACACTGACGCCTCCAACACCTCTTTTAGTGTATGTTCTGAGGAACAATTCCTCTCCAGTGTCGAAAACGGCACAATGTGATAGATCCTATCAGCACTCATCAATATGCTGGCAAGGCTCTTCACATGCTACCTGTCTGAATGCAAGGTTCCATCCCAGTGGAAAACCAGCAGGACTATACTACAGTTCAAGAAGGGAGACATCCATGACATTGGCAACTATTGCCCAATCTGCCTATTGTCTGTCATCTACAAGCTATTCACTCGAGTCATCCTGAATATGATTGGCAGAACACCAGATGAAGGACAACCATGCGAGCAAGCCGGGTTCCGCAAAGGATTCAGCACCATCACCATATCCACATGATAACCAAGCTCATTGAGCTTTTTTGGGAGTTCAAGATGCCGCTCTGTCTAATGTTCATTGATTTAAACAAGGCCTTTGATTCTGGTGAGACAGAAGTGGTCATTGAAGCCCTACCCAATCAGGGCATTCAAACTCAATGCATCAGCATCCTCCATGAGCTGTATTATGGATTCACTACCAGGATCTCACCATTCTATAACAAAGTAATCATTGATGGCAAAAGAGGGGTTCAGCAGGGTGATACCATTTCACCGAAACTCTTCAGTGCCACCCTCAAGAATGTCATGCGACAACTGTAATGGAAAAGAATGGGAGTGAAGATAGATGGTCAGAAACTACATCACCTCTGCTTTGCTGATGACATTGTTCTAATAAGACCAAACATTAACCAAGTGGCACAAATGCTGGCTGACTTTGATCGTGAGTGTGGAAAGGTCAGACTATAGTTGAATCTTATGAAGACAATGTTTATGAGAACCAGCTTCGTTCCTGACACTCCATTCGCTTTCAACGAAATTACCACCTCCGAATGCAACAGTACTGTATACCTAGGTCTAGAAGTCAACATGATGAATGACCTGGCACCTGAGTAGCGCAGGAGAAAGAGAGCGGCTTGGAACGCCTTCAAGAGTGTCGAAGAAATAGCTAAGAGGATGAAGAATCTCCAGTTCCAGGAACATCTCTTTGATTCCACTGTTCTTCCTGCATTAACATACTCCTTAGAGACCTGGGCCCTACGGAAACAGGATAAGAACACTATTTGGGTCTCCCAAAGAGGATTTGAAAGAGCTATGCTTGGAGTATCACTTTTCACTGAAATGAGAGAAAGAATCTGGAGTTCAGACCTCTGTCGATGATCAAGAATCAGGGACACTGTCTCGTTTGCCAAGGCATCAAAAATCAGATGGACTGGACCCATAATGAGATCTGGAGACAACCGCTGGACTAGAGTCATTACCCACTGGATTCCACGGGACAACAAAAGACCGCATGGCCGCCCACCTACCAGATGGTCAGTGTTCTTCATCAAGATCCTGAATTATGAAAGGAAGAAATCAAGCTCTCACTATTCGCAGATGATATGATAATATACTTAGAGAACCCAATAACCTCCACCAAAAAACTCCTAGAAACAATAGACTTGTATAGTAAAGTTGCAGGCTATAAAATCAATACCCAAAAGTTCATGGCTTTCCTATACGCAAGAGAGAGAGAAGTGAGAGAGAAGAAAGCTACATAAAAAAAAATCCCGTTCACAATGGTGCCCCAGAAAATCAAGTACCTAGGAATCAGCTTAACTAAGGAAGTAAAGGACCTGTACAAAGAAAACTACAAAAAGCTACTTCAGGAAATAAAAGAGGACATGAGGAAATGGAAAGATATCCCCTGCTCATGGGTCGTGAGAATTAACATTGACAAAATGGCAATACTACTGAAAGCATTGTATAAATTCAGTGCAATCCCTATAAGGATACACATGACATTCTTCAAAGAAATGGAGCAAACACTCCTATAATTTATATGGAAAAATAAGCCCCCATGAATAGCTAAAGCAATTCTTGGGAAAAAGAAAATGGGAGGAATAAACCTCCCGAACTTCAAACTGTACTACAAAGCAGTAATATTTAAACCAGCATGGTACTGGAACAAAGGCAGAACTGCAGACCAATGGAACAGGGTTGAATACACTGGCATCTCCCCTCAATCACATGATCATCTAATCTTTGATAAAGGTGCAAGAAATGTGAAGTGGAGTAAGGAAAGCCTCTTTAACAAATTGTGCTGGCATCACTGGATGGCTACATGCAAAAAAATGGGCTCAGAACTCTGCCTAACACCATGTACAAAAGTAAGATCAAAATGGATTAAAAATCTCAACATCAGACCAGAAACCATAAGGTACATTGAAGACAAAGTTGGCAAAACCCTCCATGACATTGAAGTAATGGTATCTTCAAAGATGCCACGCCACTGACCGAACAAGTGAAAACAGAGAAAGATAAATGGGACTATCTTAAACTAAGAAGCTTCTGCACCTCCAAAGAAACAGTGACCAAAATACAAAGACAGTCTACAGAATGGGAAAGGATATTCGTCGAATACACATCTGACAAGGGGTTGATATCCAGGATATACAAAATACTGGTTGAACTCCACAAGAAGAAAACATCCAACCCCATCCAAAAATGGGGCAATGAAATGAACAGAAAATTTCTCAAAGAAGAAATCCGAATGGCAAAAAAGCACATGAGAAAATGCTCTACATCATTAATCATCAGGGAGATGCAGATCAAAACCACAATGAGATACCATCTCACACCTCAGAGACTGGCCCACATTCAAAAGAACAAAAGCAACCGATGCTGGCGCAGATGTGGTGAGAAAGGAACACTCCTTCACTGTTTGTGGGAATGTTGACTGGTTCAGCCCTTCTGGAAAACAGTATGGACGATTCTCAAAAAAATTAGAAATTGAGCTCCCATTTGACCCAGCAATAGCACTCCTGGGAATATATCCCAGAGAGGCAAAAATGTATAGTCGAAGTGACATCTGCACTTGTTTGTTCATTGCAGCACTCTTTACAATAGCCAGAAACTGGAAGAAATCTGAATGCCCAAGAACAGATGACTGGTTAAAGAAACTTTGGTACATCTACACAATGGAGTACTATGTAGCTGTTAGAAAAGATGAAGTCATAAAATTTACAAGTGGTACAACATGGAAAGTATCATGCTAAACGAAATGAGTCAGAAAGAGAGGGACAGACATAGAAAGATTGCATTCATCTGGGGGATATAAAGTAACAAAATATGAGATTAATACCCAAGAATAGAAGAGATTAGCACCAGGAGGATTATTCCAAAGCTTAGAGGCCAGCCGGGCATTCTAGGGGAAAGGACAGGTCAGATAGAGAAGGGAGCACCAAATAAAGGGTTTTTGGAGGATCCTCCCAGGAGGGGAGATGCATATTGAAAGTAGACTATGGACTGAACATGTTTGCCACTCAATGCCTCTTTTGCAGACCACAACACCCAAAAGGAGAGAGAGAACACAAGGGATTGCCCTGCCACAGAGGCAGGGTGGGATAGGGGGGATGGGGGTGGGAGGGATACTGGGATCCTTGGTGGTGGAAAATGGGCACTGGTGGAGGGTTGGGTATTCGATCATTGTATAATCGAAACCCAAGCACAAAAAATTGTAAATCTACAACTGTACCTCATGGTTTATCACTAATAAAAAAAAAAGATCCTGAATGATCCGTTTGAGGCTCTTTGTGTTCCTCAAATGAACAGACGCCATTGGGCTACACTAGCATGCGGCAGGGACAAATGGAAATGTTACTGGTGCCTGCTTGAGCAAATCGACGATTAATGGGAAGTCAAGTGATCAAATGATCAAGTGAACCGGTAGGCACTCATAAAATATAAAATGTTGTAACAAGTTCCTATTCTATCTTTGCCTATTCTGTTCTTGCTTTGTTGCCCTCTTTAACTAAAAGACCATAACGTTTTAAATTTTATTCTTTCCTGAGCTCACATCTACTACTCTCATATCTAAGCTTGTGATATCCAAGGGACTATCCTTAGCATGAGTTAGGGGACAATTTATTACACATTATTATAGATACTAAATACTAGAAACCCAATTTTTCAATTTGGAGTGGGAGTTCATAGATAACAGAATGGAGCCATTTCTGTGGCTTAGTTTTGATGACATCAGTGTGAACTCTTATTTAATTTAATATAAATTCAGATGGCTACACTTTGGTACACACAAAGTAATATTCACACATACATCACATACATTTTTCTACACTGTTAGCTGAAGAGACCTAAAAACATGACAATTAAGCATGAAGGAATTTTTTGATAAGATTATTAAAAAGAGGTGTTAGGTTAAAACTAATAAATGAATAAACTATGAACTGAAATTAATTGTTCTTTGACAATATTGGTTAGCTGTAAAAAAAAAGGAGCATACTAATACAAACAAGGAGCTGGAGAAGTTCTATAACAAAGAACAAACCTACAAGATCACTGTCAGTGATTTTAATGCCAAGATAGGACTGAGAAGATCAGCCGAAGAACTCCACATCAGGACCAATGGCGTAGAATGGAATGAACAGGGTGAGAGTCTGTCTGAGTTCATCATGTCGACCAAGACCATCCATTGTAACTCACAATTCCAAAAGTCCGAATCTAAACTTTGGACACGGACATGGTAGTCTCCCAGTGGACAGTTCCACAATAAAATTGACCACATCATATTCAACCGATGGTTTTGCCTGATCGATGTTGATGTTGTCCCAAAATTCCAAACGGGATCGGACCACTGTCTCCATCATGCAAAATTCTACTTCATGCAGAGGGGAGAAAGGGCTTCAAAGTTTAAGAAGAGAACTCCCAGAATGACCACCAACAGGGAGCTCTTTGGCACTATTGCTGCAACATGGGAAGATGCCATTGTTGACAACATTGACAAGGAATACAATCGACTGGTTCAGCACCTCCATGATTGTGCGAGGAATGCCAAGAGAAAGATAGCCATAAAAAGAAGTCTACCTTTGAAAACTCTTGAGCTCATTCACCAACGTGGCTTGGCACAAGCCTCAGGCAACTGTAAGTGAATGTCCGAGCTTGCAAAGCAGTGCAGAGACGTGATCAAGGAAGACCTCAAAGAGAGAAGAGCAGCAGTGCTGGCAGATGCAGCTGAAGCCAGGAAAAGCATTCACAATGCCCTCCTGTCCTTCGACAAATACAAGATCAAGATGACTGCCCTCTGACATCCTGATGGATCCATCACATCTTCCAGAAGGGCAATGGAGAAGATTATCCATGACTTCTACTTGGATCTCTTCGATAGCCACATCTACCTGCCCACATACCAAATTCCGCAGGATGGATATATCATTCCCAACATTCTCCCTTCCGAAATCCAACACACCATTTCGTTGATAAAAAGTGAACAGCAATTGGCCCAGACCAGTTCAAACCCGAACACCTGAAAAACCTGCCTTCAGTACTTATCAATGCATTGGCTCAACTCTTCCCAAGGTTCTTGTCTGAATGTAAGGTTTCGTCACTATGGAAAACCAGCAGGACTGTACTACTGTACAAGAAGGGAGACATCCATGACATTGGCAACTTTTTCCCAATCTGCCTGTTGTCTATCATCTCCAAGCTATTTACTCGAGTCATCCTGAATAGGATTGACAGAACACTAGATGAAGGGCAACCATGCGAGCAAGCAGGGTTCTGCAAAGAATTCAGCACAATCGACCATATCAACACAATAAACAAGCTTATTGAGGTTTCTCGGAAGTTCAAAATGCTCCTCTGTCTAAAGTTCATTGATTTAAAGAAGGCTTTTGATTCTGTTGAGACTGAAGCAGAATCGAATCCCTAGCAAAACAGGGCCTTCAAAGTCAATAGATCAGTATCCTCTGTGAGCTGTATTACAGATTCACTACCAGGATCACACCATTCTATAAGAAAGTGATAATCCATGTCAAGAGAAGCACTTGGAAGGAGATACCATTTCACCGAAACTCTTCAGTGTCACCCTAATGAACGTCATGCATCGACTGGAATGGGAAGGAATGGGAGTGAAGATAGATAGTCGGCAACTACACCACCTCTGCTTAGCTGATGACATCGTTCTAATAACACCAAACATTAGCCAAGTGGAACAAATGCTGGCTGACTTCGACTGTGAGTGTGGAAATGTCGGACTACAGCTAAATCTCACAAAGACAATGTTTATGAGAAACCATCTTGTTCTTGACGTTCCATTCACTCTCAACGGAACAAACATCTCCAAATGCAGCAGTTATGTGTACCTTGGTCAAGAAGTCAACATGATGAATGACCTGGCATCTGAGTTGTGCGGGAGGAAGTGCGGCTTGAAATGCCTTGAAGAGGGTCGAAGAAATACTAAGAGGATGAAGAACCTCCGGCTCCGGGCACATCTCTTTGATTCCACTGTTCTTCCTGCATTAACATATGCCTCAGAGACCTGGGCCCTACGTAAACAGGATGAGAACGCTATTCGGTTCTCCCAAAGAGGAATCGAAAGAGCTATGATTGGTGTATCACACTTCACTCAAATGAAAGAATTCGGAGTTCTGACCTCCATCAATTCTCAAGAATCAGGTATGCTGTCTCGTTTGCCAAGGCATCAAAAATCAGATGGGCTGGACACTTAATGAGATTAGGAAATGACCACTGGACCAGAGTCATAACCAACTGGATTCCTCAGGTAGTCAAAAGATTGCCGGCTTCCCACCTATGAGATGGTCAGACTTCTTTGTCAAGACCCTGAACGATTGGTTTGAGGCTCTACATATTCCAAGAACAAGCATATGGCATAGGGCTACACTAGCACATGACAGGGATGAATGGAGAAGTTACTGGTGCCTGTTCGAGCAAATTGGTGAGTAACAGGATGTCAAGTGATAAAATGATACTAATACAAAATTCTAATCATGGAGGAAGGTAAGAATAAGATGTTGTAACTCTGTGCTATTTTAATTTTCATGGACATATAAGATTTTTTAAAAATTCTTCTAAAAGTCTTTAAAAATATAGGAGTTGGTTGAATGGTATGGAAAATAAAGTGGTCCTAATTAGTCAACTTTGTGACCATTTCAATGGCAATGGTACTTGTATCTCAAAAAAATAAAATAAATATACATATAATGATGTAAATGAACATTTAAATGAAAGACATGAAAGAAAGAAACATTCTTTTATTGTAACTAATTTATAACTTAGAAGGAGTGATTAAAATAGAAATTTCTTATATAGACAGGAAACAGTGACAGATGCTAAAATTAATGGATACAAGTATAGTGAGGAACAAGACATTTAGTCAATTTAGGAGTGATAGCACAGCTAGTAGGACATTTGCCTTGCACGCGGTTGACCCAACTTCAATTCCCCATCCCCTCTCGGAGAACCCTGCAAGCTACTGAGTGTATCTTGCCTGCACAGCAAAGCCTGGCAAACTACCTGTGATGTATTCAATATGCCAAACACAGTAACAACAAGTCTCACAGTGTTACTGGGTCCGTTTGAGCAAATCAATGAACAACAAGAGGACAGTGACAGTGACAGTTCTCTACAATGAGTAAGTATAGAAGATTGGCACACATCTTCTTTATCAAATTATTGAATGTTGACTCTACTATTACTGATCCCCATTGATATTATCTAATTGGTATCTTTCTCTCAAAGAGGTGTCATTTCAATGTGGTGATATTTATTTTAAATTCTATTCATTATAAAGGGCTGGAATGATAGCACAGTGGGTAGGACATTTGCCTTGCACAAAACCAACATGGCTGACCTGAATTCAATTCCTCCGCCCCTCTCGGAGAGTCCGGCAAGCTACCGAGAGTATCTCTCCTGCACAGCAAAACCTGGGAAGCTACCCGTGATGTATTTGATATGCCAAACACAGTAACAAGTCTCACAATGTTACTGGACCTGCTAGAGCAAATCAATGAACAATGGGAGGACAGTGACAGTGACAGTGATTCATGATAAAACATCGAGGAGATGTACATTTAGAATATTTGTAAAACAGCATTTTAATTCACTTTAGAACTGTCAAGATCTAAAATAGATAATAATAGGGTTAAGTCACTTGTCTTCCAAGTGAGTGACCCCACTTTGATCCTTGGAATCACAGATGGTACCTTGAGCATTGCCAGCAGTGAGCCCTAACCAGAGTTAGGAGTCACTTCATGAGCATTGCAGGGTATTGTACAACACTTGCATCCCCAATTTGTCAGGGTTGGGTCCAGATAGAAAAGGGTCTGAGGCAAATGCTTTGCATATGTTGGACTCAGGTTCAGTCTTTGGTACACATGGTCCCCTGAGCATTGCTGGGTGCAGCCCTGTCAACCTCAAACCCACGCTGACAACTATGGCTGTGACTTTGTAGGTCCCCAAGTGTATATCCAGAATGACTCCAGCACCAACTGACCCGAGCTGCACAGCGTCTCTGCCTGGTTAGTGAAGAATTACTTGGAGGGGCCCTAGGCTTTTTGTGTACTCCTTGGGAGGCTAGAAATGAATAAATAAATAAAAAAAAGCTTTCCATGATCATGAAGTACAAAGAATGACTGAGGAACTGTTTTAGAATCCAGAAGACAAATATCACATGACAACTAAAGGAATTATTTAAGGTGTATTAGTCATTTGGTTAAATTGGAATGAATGCTGTAAATTAATGGTGTTGTAAGATAAATATTAGTGTTCTCCTAAATTTCATACATTGAAGTTCTTACCTTCAAAATGGCTGTATTTGGAATAAGGTTAATGAGGCCATAAGCATAAATTTCTGCTCCAGTTGGGGTGTTGTTATGGTGGAGAAGCAGGTTTTCCCCTTTCTCTTCCTTTCTCTCCATTCCCCCTCAATTCCTTCTCTATTTCCACATCTTCACCTAAGGAAGAACATGTGGACATACAGTGAGAAGACAGACATTTGAAACCCAAAGAAGAGCTCACATCATATACCAACCCTACAGACATCTTGATCATAGATTTCCCAAACTTCAGAATATGAGTAAAAAAGTGTTCGTTTGTAAGGCAAGCAGACTATGATAGTTTATTATGGCAACCTAAGTAGACCAACAAAAATGTTGACCGGAACTATATTGATGTAATTTTCTGCTTTTGATAATTGCATAAGTAATACTGTATAAAATGTTAACATTTGATAAAATTGGGTTTCATTTTTCAAATAAATTTTGCATTATTTTTACAATGTTACCATAACTCTTTATCACTGTATCACTGTCTTCCTATTGTTTGTTAATTTACTTGAGCGGGTGCCAGTAATGTTTCTATTCATCTAGCCCTGAGATTTTAGCAGCCTCCCTTACTCATCTTTCCCAATGATTGGAGGCTCCTTCAGGGCCAGGGGAATGAGACCTGTTATAGTTACTGGTTTTGGCATATCGAATACACCATGGGGAGCTTGTCAGTCTCTGTCTGTGGGAGTGGGATACTCTCGGTAGCTTACCTGGCTCTCCAAGAGGTAAATATATATATTTTTTTTCTCTCTATGATTTCCATCAAACATGGTGTGGTAATTATGGAAAATGGGTAGGAAGTGTCTTATGATATGTCCAGAAAGCTGCCTGGAGTGTGGCAGCGGTTGGGTAATGGAGGTCAGCTTCTGGCGCTGGGTCCCTTGGGACAGGGAGGACTCTCGCCAGCCCTCCTCTGGGTCATGCTGAGTGAAAAGAGCCTAGTTCATAGTCCCATATCTCTAATTTTTTAGTTCTTACCATAACTCTAATTTTTAATAGCAAAAAATATTATCAAGCAGCATTTGATAAATATAATACATGATTGCATAGATCTTTGTATATTTTAGATAATTATTAAAATAAAATAGTTAATGTTGAATATTTTGGGGTGTGGTTGTTGAGTAATACCCCACACTTTTCAGATATTACTCCTGACTATGTGGTCAGGGATTATTTCTTGCAGTACTTGAGGGGCTATGTGCAGTTTTGGGAACAACCAGAGTTGGATGCATGCAAAGTTCCTTAATTCTTCTATCACTGCAGCCCTGAAATCTACACAGTAAGGAATGATTCTTTTCTATGAAATTTTTCCTGATGTAGTCATTTTAGGGGATAAGGTAAGAGGCTGAAAATCAGGACATTAGTTCAAGTATGTATAAAGAAAGATTAAACTCTCCTACTATTTTGCTTTGAGATCAATGTACTATCAGTGCAAGTGCTATTCAGTTAAAGAATGGGAACAAATTCTCTCAAGAAATTTAAGATCTCCAGAGAAAGAAAGGTAAAGTAAAAATAACTCTTCTAATCTCATCCATCTATACACCCCCAGTTACCTTAAATTAATTATTGCCATTCCTTTTAAGAAATTATAAGAACTTGAGCAATGACCTCCAGATACCTCTTGTGTACAAAGCTGTATAGAGAATGATTCTAAGAATAGCATTGAGTCCTGTGTCAAAATACACACCTTATCTTATCAATATGAATGGATAGTGCCTTTCAGTCTTTCTTATTTGTAAATAATGACTTCATACATGTCTTATATTCAAAATATTCATGAATCATCACTGGGTACTTCATTGCTTAGTTATTGTATATAAACATTATTGATTAAAATTTCATTGTATTTGTTTATAATGAACTATTTTGTTATAGTAATTTGTTAAAACAGGCCTTTTAAATGTCTGTATTTCTCAATTTACTTGCTTATAAAATGGTGATAATAGTAGTGTTTTTAAAAATATGACAATGCCAAACTTCAATAGAAATGATCTATTGAAATTATCTGTTGATAGTGCTTAACACTGTTTTGATACATACTAAGAACTTAAGGACTGTGAGATGGTAATGTCAGTATATGATTAGTATTTAGTTTTTATTCCATTAATCATCTTATTTTTACTATACTATTATCTTGTCCATTTAATTTAAATGCTAGAAATTATACACTGTAGTATGAGGTGATAGATGACAAATATCACTTAATTTTTCACCTTTAAAATGTTAATAGTTTAGGAACAAAATGTTATCTTTGATGTTCTGAACCATGCTTATAATATGATGGAGTACATTTACAATATTAACATTTAGTATAATGATTTTATTATACAAATGTATTCCTGGGTAATAGAATTCATTGTTAAAATAAAATAAAAATGTCAGCAAGCCTAAAATCAATCAATTTATAGACTTCCTTATTTTATTCTATTAATTTTCTGATATCAAAGTCAATCTTTCTTAAGAAGTCATGTTTAATTGGTTCTGATAAATTAAATAGATTAGTATGACATCGCTGAATATTATCTTTGATATTTCTGCTATTAACTAAAGACAGTCTTTTAAAAAAGATTTCTCAAAATAATTTCTGTTGACAAGCGCAATTTGAACTGAAATCTGGACACAGTTGTCTTAGTGAATACTTTAGCTGAAAAGGATGGACAAAACCTAGCAATGAAAATATTTGTAGACTGTATGATTGTTACATACTTATAGATACCTTGAATGTTTCCACATATAAACTTAAAAAAACCTGAAGATCTAGGGACATGAAAATACTAAATATTCATTTGATATGCTCATTTTAAACATGAGAGTGTTTTGCTCTCCTGTCCTGAATGATTTATTCCACTGTAAATTACAATACTGTCATATAATGGCAAGTTCCTTGTGTGTTTATGAGTTTTTATATATTTTTAAATATATAAATATTTATATTTATAAAATGTGTTTTTATATTTATGTCATACAAAACATAATGATCAATGGAAGTATATGATTAAAAAGTACCTAGAACACACATAAAATCATGATGCACTAAAATTCAAAGGCATATTTATTATAAACCAAATAAAAATATAATGGAAGGTTTTACATTAATAATTATTTAAATGGGCTGGAGTGATAGCACAGTGGGTAGGGCATTTGCCTTACACGTGGCTGACCCGTTTTCGATTCCTCTGACCCTCTTGGAGAGCCCAGCAGCTACCGAGAGTATCTCGCCCTGACAGCAAAGCTTGGCAAGCTCCCCATGATGTATTCGATATGCCAAAAATAGTAACAACAAGTCTCACAATTTGTTGTGAGACATTACTGGTGCCCGCTCAAGAAAACAATGGGAGGGCAGTGCTACAGTGCTAATTATTTAAATAAAATCTAGCACATTTTGAATAAAGTTATAATATTAACATATTATAACATCAGTAATTGATATCATTTAAATATAATATTCTATACCAAATTTGTAGCATATAAATCCCACAATAAACAACATAAGTTGAAACAAAATATGAAAATTGAAAATAAAATGCAATTTTTAAGCAAGTGTACTTTAGACATTTTAACAAATGGCTAAAATTAGTACATTAATGAGTCATGGTGGAAACAAATATTTTTTTGAGAATTTTTCTGCAGGTGAATGAGAAATGTCTTTGTGACTCTAGGCATAACATTGCTAAATTTAGTGTGAGCACAATATAAAGCAAAACCCTTAAGCGAAGCAATTTTAAAGCAATCACCTAAGGAGCTAGTAACGCAGGCACATGTCATCATACCCAGTCATTCATAGTACATGTGCAACAGGGGAAAAATTTCATTTACAAACACCATTGAATTTTAAGAGACCATTCCTAGTATTGTCAGAAATATTTGCTGTGCATTATCTTGGGTATTATCAATTGAGTCTGAAGGTTAAAGCATTGGCAACAATAAAAGGCTATCAAATTAATTGGGGTGACAAAAATTCAAAATTAAGTAAATAGAAAGTCATGAGATATCGCTGTGTACTGAGGGTGTTGATGCTCATTAGTGTTAGTGAGGCAGAAAAGAGAGTACTTGCGAGAACAGCTATGTCAGTATAACATTTTAATGTAGAGTTCTTCAGCGTATCCTCAGCCCAAATAAGAAGGGCTAGAGTTCCTGAGCACTTTCCTGTCAGTCCTGACTCCGTGCCCAGTTTTCTCCCTTTCCCAGATCAGTGAATAATTGAACCCAGGAGGCCACCTCCTCCCCGCTCCCATGCCCCAGGCGTCCCTTTGGACCCTGGGCCTCCCACACTCCCCGAGCACCTTCCTGTCTGGCCCAATGCCTGGCCGGGTTTTTTCCCTCTCCCAGATCTGCATCCCCTCACCCCTAAAGGTACTTAGGGGGCATGGCCTCTGATGAAGTGAGTGTGGCTTATTTTGGAGCAGTTACATTACCCATACCCTGCAAACTGGTGTCACATCTCAGTCTTCATACCACCACAATAACATAAAGAAACAGTGCAAATCCCCACCACAAGGAAAGGATGATGAAAAGAGTCCAGAAGCCTCAACAGGTGTCACTCACAAATGTGAACTCTCCGGTAAAGAATTCAGAGATGAATTAATGAAGATGTTCAATGAACTCAAAGAAACGGTGGGAAAGATATCGAGTAAATTAAAGGAGGACATGAAAGAAATAATGGATCAGACAATCGAGAAAATACAGGAAGAAATGAGAGTAGAAATAGGAAGGCTACACACAGAAGTGTCACGAATAAAAGATTCAGTAGATGAAATAAAAAACTCAGTGTGTGCCCTCAACAGTAGAATGGCTATAGCCGAAGACAGAATCAGTGAGCTTGAAGATGAGCTGCAGGAAGCCTACAGTCAACAACAAACAATGGGAAGAGATCTCAAAATAGCTCTAGAGCGAATCAGAGTCCTAGGGGATGATTTCAAGAGGAACAACATTAGAATCATTGGAATACCAGAAGGTCAGGGAAGAAATCCCAATGAAAAAGCCACAGTTAAAGAAATCATTGCTGAAAAGTTCCCAGAGTTGGACAATGCAGGCATCCAGATTCAAGGAGTCCGAAGGGCGCCAGCTAAAAGAGACCCTAAGAAAAAAAACACTCCAAGATTTATCATAGTTAGAATCATGGATGCCACAGATAGAACACAATACTGCAAACAGCAAGGTCAAAGAAGAAATCATATACAAAGGAGCACCCCCTAGATTCACAGCAAACCTATCAGAAGAAACCCTCCAAGCCCAAAGGCAATAGTGGGATATAGTGAAAAAACTCAATGAAATGAATGCTTCACCAAGAATACTTTACCCAGCTAAACTCTTACTCAAACTCGAAGGAGCAGTACACTATTTTCTGGATAAACAACAGCTCAGGAACTTCATAGACTCAAAACCAAACCTAAAAGAAGGGATAAAGGGGCTACTGTAAGACAAGACAAACCCCTACAAGCACAACAAATTCTTACAGAAAGATGACACACTAAGTAAGCGACACAGAGTGGAAAATGAATTCAGAAACAGAACCCAACATTCTGCTGCCTAAAAGAAACACATCTGAACAGTCAGAACAAAAACAGACTCAAAGTCAAAGGATGAAAAACAATCCTGCAAGCAAACAACACTCTCAAAAAAGCTGGGGTGGCCTTACTAGTATTGGACAACATAGATTTAAGGTTGAAAAAGATTAGAAGGAGCAGTGAAGTTCATTTTTTATTAATCAAGGGATATGTACAGCGGGAAGAAATCACACTCCAAAATGTATATGCACCCAATGAGGGACCAGCCAAATACCTAAAAAAACTGCTATAGACCTTAAGAATGACACTACAAACAATGCAAGTAATTGGAGACTTCAACACTGCCTTATCTCATCTGGATAGATCAAGAAGATTAAAACTCAGGAAGGGAATAATGGCTCACAAGGAAGAAATAGAAGAGAGAGGGCTAACATACCTAGCAGGACTTTATATCCCCTCCAAAAAGAATACACATTCTTTTCCAGTGCACATGGAACATTTTCCAGAATAGACTATGCTCTGGGCCACAAAGCATACCTCAACAGAATCAGGAAGATAGACATTGTATCAACTATCTTTTCAAACCATGATGCATTGAAGATAGAAATTAATCATGTACAGAAGCAGAAAAGCAAATCAAACATCTAGAAATTAAACAACTCAGTGTTGAACTGTTAGGGCGCGGATCGTGATCTCCCTTTAACGACAAAGAGACTCCAGAGACTGCAAACAGCAAGCAAGGTTTATTGTAAGACTGGCTAGCCAGGGTCAAGCCGCCTACACAGACACGCAGGTCAGTTAGGTGAGGCAAGACCCCGAACCTCTTCAAAGGGGATCTTATATAGGCCTTCACTGGCCGTTACAGCAAAGCCCGCGCATTTCATAGCCAATAGATTTGTAACAACATATGCTTTCCTAACCAATCCAATTAAGGGTACATCACTTCTTAGCCTATAGCTTAGAGATCAGCATTTTGCGTCGGTGCTTAGGAACTGACAGGTTTTTAAGGCAGTCCTGGGTCTTGCAACATGGGTCTTAGGAGAGACATCCGGTTATCTGGTCTGACCCCCACCCTTCGAGTACCTGTATCTGAATTCCTTGCTCAGGGCTAGAAAAACCAGTTATTTTGCAGTGCAGGCTCCTATAAAGCGGATCTGAAAAAGCTTATCTAGACCTGTTCCTTGAAAAACAAGTTATTTTGCAATGCAGGTTCCTATTAAGCTAAGCTAAATTAATTCTGGTGGTGGTCCATTTTTGGGCCTGTCCCTTACAGAACAACAAGTGGGTCAGGAAAGAAATCAAGGAAGAAATCAAAAGATACCTGAAAACAAATGAGAATGAAGACACCAGAACCTGTGGGATACAACTAAAGCCATGTTAAGGGGAAAATTTATAGATCTGCATGTATTTCTCAGGAAGGAACAAAGGGCCCACATAAACAACTTGTCTTCACAGCTCAAGATCTTAGAAAAGGACCAACAAAAGGAGCCCAAACAAGACAGAAGGAACGAGATTATAAAACTTAGAGAAGAGATCAACGACACGGAAATAGAAAAAACAAAACACAATTCAAAAGATCAATGAAATCAAGAGCTGTTTTTTTTTAGAAAATAGATAAGACAGATAAACCACTAGCAACACACAAAGAAAGAGAGAGAGAGAACCCTAATAAACCAAATCAGAAATGAGAAGGGGGATATCACAACAGAAACCAAAGAAATTAAAAGATCATCAGAGACTACTTTGAAAGTCTGTATGCCACGAAACAAGAGAACCTAGAAGAAATGAATAAATTCCTGGATTCCTATAATCTCCCAAGGCTGAATCAAGAAGATCTAGAATAACTGAATAGACCTATTAACATCAGGGAAATTGAAACTGCAATCAAAAATCTTCCCCAAAACAAAAGCCCAGGTCCAGATGGATTCACTAGCAAATTTTTCCAAACATTTAAAGAGGACCTATTGCCAGTTCTTTCCAAGCTTTTCCAGGAAATTGAAGAAAGAGAAACTCTTCCAAACAGTTTCATTTAGGCTCATATCTCTCTAATACCAAAAGGAAACAAAGACAGCACAAGAAAAAAAACTACAGGCCGATATCACTGATGAACACAGATGCAAAGAATCACAACAAAATACTAGCAAATATAATTGAACAACTCATCAAAAAGATCATACAGCATGACCAAGTGGGATTCATCCGGGGATGCAAGGATAGTTTAACATTCAGAAATCAATCAACATAAGATAAGAAAGGAAGAAATCAAGCTCTCACTATTTGTAGATGATATAATACTATACTTAGAGAACCCTAAAACCTCTACCAAGAAACTTCTAGAAACAATAGGCTTGCATAGTAAAGTTGCAGGCTACAAAATCAATACCCAAAAGTCCATGGCTTTCCTATATGCAAAGAATGAGAAAAGAAAGTGACATGAAAAAAGCAATCCCGTTCATAATCTTGCCTCAGAAAATCAAGTACCTAGGAATCAGCTTAACTAAGGAAGTAAAAGACCTGCACAAAGAAAACTACAAAACGCTACTACAGGAAATAAAAGAAGGCACGAGGAATGGAAAGATATCCCCCCTCATGGATTGGGAGAATTAACATTGTCAAAATGCAATACTCCTCAAAGTATTGTACAAATTCAATGCGATCCCTATAATGATACCCATGATATACTACAAAGAAATGGAGCAAACGCTCCTCAAATTCATATGGAACGATAATCTCCCATGAATAGCTAAAGCAATTCTTAGGAAAAAGAAAATGGGAGGAATCAACCTCCCTAACTTCAAACTCTACTACAAAGCAGTAATAATTAAAACAGCATGGTTCTGGAACAAAGGCAGAACCGCAGACCAAAGGATCAGTGTTGAATATACTGACACCACCAAGCCCCCCTCGCAAAATATATGATCAGCTAATCTTTGATTAGGGAGCAAAAAATGTTAAGTGGAATGAGGAAAGCTTTTTTGACAATTGTGCTGGCAAAACTGGACAGCTACTTGCAAAAAATTGGGCTCGGATCTCTACCTAACACCATGTACAGAAGTAAGATTTAAATAGATTAAAGATCTCAGCATCAGACCAGAATCCATAAGGTACATTGAAGACAAGGTTGGCAAAACCCTCTACGACATTGAAGCTAATGATATCTTCAAAGATGACATGCAACTGGCCAAGCAACTGAAAAAAGAGATAGACAAATGGGACTATCTTAAACTAAGAAACATCTACACCTCAAAAGAAACAGTGACCAAAATCAAAGACAGTCTACAGAATGGGAAAAAATATTCACCTAATACCCATCCAATAAGTTGTTGCTATCCAGGATATACAAAGTATTGGTTGAATTCCACAAAAAGAAAACATTCAACCCCATGGAAAAATGGGGTGATGAAATTAACAGAAACTTTCTCAAAGAAGAAATGCAAATGGCTAAAATGCACATGAGGAAATGCTCTTCATCACTAAACATCAGGGAGATGCGGAAAGAAACAACAATGAGATATCATTCACACCACAGAGACTGGCCCATATCCAAAGAATAAAAGCAACAGGTGCTGGCACGGATGTGGAGAGAAAGGGACCCTCCTTCATTGCTGGTCGAAATGCCGACTGGTTCATTCCTTTTGGAAAACAGTGTGGTCGATTCTCAAAAAATTAGAAATTGAGCTCCCATTTGACCTAGCAATACCACTCCTGGGAATATACCCGGAGGCAAAAAATGACAAAATGAATTCTGCATTTGTATGTTCATTGCTGCACTGTTCACAATAGTCAGAATTTGGAAAAAAACAACTGCCCGAGAACAGATGACTGGTTAAAGAAATTTTGGTACATCTATGCAATGGAATATTACACAACTGTTAGAAAAGATGAAGTCATGAAATTTACATACAAGTGGTTCTACATGGAAAGTATCATACTAAGTGAAATAAGCTAGAAAGAGAGAGACAGACATAGAAAAACTTCACTCATCTGGGGGAATATAAAGTAACGGAATGGGAGATGAACACCCAAGAATAGTTGAGATAAGTACCAGGAGGTCTGTTCCATAGCTCAGATGCCAGCAGCACATGCTGAGGGAAAATGCAGCTCAGATAGCAAAGGGAACACCAAGTAAAGGATGTTTGGAGGACTCGCTCTGGATGCAAGATACGTGCTGAATGTAGACTATAGACCGAACACGATGGCCACTCAATACCTCTATTGCAAACCACAACACCCTAAATGAAAGAGAGAGCAAGAGGGAATTCCCTGCCACATAGGCGGGTGTTAGGGTGGGTTGGTGGAAGGGATACTGGGATCATTGGTGGTGGAGAACGGGCACTGTTTGAGAGATGGGTACTCAATTATTTTATAACTGATACCCAAGCACAAAAGTTTGTAAGTCTACAACTGTACCTTCTGGTGTTACACTAATAAAAAAATAAATTTAAAAAAATGACTAGAGGGGCTGGAGAGATAGCACAGCGGGTAGGGTGTTTGCCTTGCAGGCGGCTGACCCAGGTTCGATTCCCAGCATCCCATATGGTCCCCTGAACACCGCCTGGAGTAACTTCTGAGTGCCGAGACAGGAGTAACCTCTGTGCATCGCCAGGTGTGACCCAAAAAGCAAAAAAAAAAAAATGGACTAGAGTTGAAAAAATTTACTTGGTCAGGCTGTAAGTAGCATTGTAGCATTGTCCTCCCATTGTTCATCGATTTGCTCTAGAGGTCACCAATAACGTCTCCATTCGTCCCTGTCTGCTCGCTCCAGGATCACAAAGTGACACTTCTTGTTACTGTTTTTGGCATATCAAATACGCTACAAACAGGGGAGCTTGTCAGGCTCAGTATCGGGTGGGATACTCTTGGTATATAATATTTAAGCTGAATTGCAACACTGATATCTTTTAATGTTCTTAGCAAGGTAATATTTAGTTTGTGTCTTTCTTTATTAAATAGAGTATCATAAAAAGTTATTTATACAAAACATTGTTTACATGTTGTGTATTTATTATATTAATTTATCATGCAGTAATGGAATTTGGAGAACAAAGGCATCTATGGAATATAATGCATGCTAACAACTACAATGTTGTAACAGAGTAAATTAACTTAAAGATATTGTGGTTCTTAATTGAGTAAATAGACAAATTCTGGAGAATTTATTTTATAAAATTTTTATTTGAATTATTTTGCACTTATAAAAATGAGTGACTGCTAATGTTACAGGTTTAGAAAGCAGCCTAGAACATCCAAGTAGGAAGAAGAAGTCTTTTAAGTATATAAAGAAATGCACCTTTATATTTGCAGGCACCTGAATTCAGTAAATCCTCACCAAAATCATAGTATGTCCCCTGCTAAATCTCATTTGTGATATTAAAAGTGCAGACTATCATTCATGTGCAACAAAATAATCTTATCTGGCTGCTTCTTTTTTTTTTAAATTTTTGGGCCACACCTGGTGGTGCCCAGAGTTTATTCTTATTTCTATTTTCAGAGATCAGCCTGTAGGTTGGGGTATCATATATAGTTCCAGGGATTGAAACTGGGTCAGCCATGTGCAAGCAAGCACTACACCCTCATTAATATAACTCCAGCCCACTATAGCTACTTCTAATTTACATTTTTCATGTTACAATCAAAACTGTTTTGTGTGTGTGTGTGTGTGTGTGTGCATGTGTGTGTGTACAGTTAGCATTTCACTAATTGTTGCTTAAAAATGTTAAACAGTTTTCTTTCATACTTGGAATATGAAGAAGCATAATAAAGGAATAACAAAGACCAACTTAATAGAACCAAGTATCCTACAGATCAAAGTTTACCACTATAATGAGACTTGGCAGGGGTATGGGGTGGCATTGAAGAAGGGAGGTTGCTCACGGAGATTTAGGGATAGCATTGGAGAGGGCTGGAGCGATAGCACAGTGGTAACACAGATTTAGGGATAGCATTGGAGAGGGCTGGAGCGATAGCACAGCAGTAGGGCATTTGCCTTGCAAGCAGCCAACATGGCTGACCCGAGTTCGATTCCTCCTCCCCTCTTAGATAGCCTGGCAAGCTACCGAGAGTAGCTCACCCGCATGGCAGAGCCTGGCAAGCTCCCCGTGACATATTCGATATGCCAAACACAGTAACAACAAAGTCTCCAACGGAGACGTTACTGGGCCCGCTCGAGCAAATCGATGATCAATGGGAGGGCCTTTACCTTACCTTTACCTATTGGAGAAAAAGATACACAGTGCTTGGACTGTGTTGAAATTTTGTTGTATAAAACCATACCATTAACCATGTTGTAAAATTATAAAGAACAGTGACTAAAATAAAAATAGAAAAATAGTAAAGGAGGCTTAAGTAATAGAGAAAATAAAATCACTGGCACTGTGTGTCTGTAAGCAGTGACTAGTGTGGTCTTAATCACTCCCAAACACTACCCAGAGTGGTACTGGCCACCAAATACTAGAAAAAAACTAGCAAAGAGAGGTGAACAAAATAGATAGGATTTTTTCCCTCATGTGCTCCACCAGGGCCCAACAGCTGAAGACCACCGAGGCCCAGCCAAGGCCATGCTGAGAGCATTCTCCACACACTTGGATGAGCCTCACGCATAAAAGAACTGACAGAGGAACCCAGGTGTGTGGGACCCGGGGCTGAGATCTCCAAGCCTGTACAGTTTGGGACTGGACCTGCCAGTAACTAGACAGTTACACCCACCAACTGCCGTGTAACTCCAACAACTGCCAGGATCCAGAGATCATCACACTCAGCTCCTGGGAGAGAACAAGACAGAGTCTCCTACCCTATGCCTGACTGTCTCCACCAGGGCCCAACAGCTGAAGACCACCGAGGCCCAGCCAAGGCCATGCTGAGAGCACTCTCCACACACTTGGATGAGCCTCACGCATAAAAGAACTGACAGAGGAACCCAGGTGTGTGGGACCCGGGGCTGAGATCTCCAAGCCTGTACAGTTTGGGACTGGACCTGCCAGTAACTAGACAGTTACACCCACCAACTGCCGTGTAACTCCAACAACGGCCAGGATCCAGAGATCATCACACTCAGCTCCTGGAAGCTTATCATCTTATCATCTCATTCCTAATTCGGTCAAACTGGCAGGCTACCAAATGTAACATGCCCACACGGCAGAGTCTGGCAAACTCCCTGTGGTATATCCAATATGCCAAATACCAGTAACAATGATGGGTCTCATTCTCCTAACCCTGAAAAAGCCTTGAATATGGCACTTTAAAAAAAAAAATCTCAGGGCTAGGACGAAGAAGACGTTACTGGCACCTGCTCAAGGCAATCGACGAACAACAGGGTGGTCGTGGTCGTGATCGTGATGTGCTTATATAAAAGTAAAATATGAATAAAAAACAGTAGCTAACAAAATAGGTGTGTTTACCTTAAACTATCAATCTTGTTTTTCATTTATTTGTTTAGTGTCAATTACATTAATAAAAAAAACCCATGGATGTCCTAAATATGTATAATTCATTCAAATCATCTTGAAATCTGACACAAAGAATTCTGCTCAACCATACTCTAGAAGAGTATTTGACTGGAACAAAAAAAGGCTTATTTAGAGGTCTAAAAGTTAATACACTATTCTGTCTATAGGTAGTGTTCTCTTAACTAAGTACTATGATATTGATGAATCAACTTGGATAGAGTACGTCTGACCAGTTTCTGATTGTTTTAAGGGCAGTACTTAGGGCTTGATTTACTTCTTGACTTGTGCTTAGGAGTCACTCCTTGCAATACTCAGGGGACCAAATGAGGTGCCAGAAGTTAAACTGGGCTCAGCTACGTGCAAGATAAGCACCTTAACCTCTTGTATATCTCTGGCCTCCATCCAACCAGTTTTTATATATAGATCTCATGAACCTGCATTTTGGTAAAATTTAAAAATAATTAAATTAAATAAGAGATATTCTCATGTGTTAGCTTTGGTGAAAAATGGTGAGAAGATAATTAGAGGGCAAATAAGCTTTTTAAGAAAAGTTTAGAAACTAATTCACTTCCTAAATTCAATTTGCAAGCTTAATAATAAGATGCTATCAAAGTAAAATTACATTAGACAAAGTTAAGCTGAAAAACAAGATTTAATATAAGATGATTTCTAGAGTTAGCTAAGCCAAAGGTCTTGCTGAGTTGAATTTCCCTTCAATAAACTAGGAACGGTTTTAAACACCGAAGTTGAAGGATTTATGACCACTTATTTTCAATAATTCTTACCCAAATGAAAAGTATCCATTGAGGTAAGTCTCCCATCCTTTGAAGTGTTATGTGGTAATTTTAATAATTTTCTTGATGATTGCAAACACAAAATTTAGATCTCAAAATAATTAATTTCCATCTGTGTTGAGAGGGTTCACTAGTGACATATGCTAATTATATAGAATTACACATGTGCTTTGTTGGATGGAATCCACATTACAGAAATTAAAGTATACAATTTGATTGATGGTGAAAAGGGGGAACAGACATGAACTACTTGAGGCTTGGGAGGTTGACATGGGAATGGGAAGTTTTCAGATCCAGAATTTGCTGCAGTTATTCATTTCAGGGAAGGGGAGACCACTCTGCAGATGAAAAATACTGGTAGCTTTGATCAAAACTTGGAGAAAATTTTGGGGATTGTGAATGCTGAATTCTGGAAACATCACAGAATCGCTTAATTCAAGTGTATTAGTCAATTAACATAGACATATTTTTTATGTTCTCTGCTTCCATATATCTGTTTTTTGATATCTTCCTTAATATGTGGTTGCTTTTCCAGAATGAATAAGTGTTTGACCACTATTAACCCACCTTTTGATTGGTCAGAATCATTACATGTCCATACATAATAACAACAATCATATGTCAGATATATGGCCCAGGTAAGAGACCAAAATGATCCAGGTTATAAAACTATCAAGGGGCTTTTGTTAAAGGCTATATATTTCAAAAATATAAAGGGAAGAAAAAAGTAACAGGATTGCAAAACTAAATGCTCAATGGAAGTTCCAGAGCCAAGAAGAGAAAGAGACAGGTCTAAAATTTGGCTAGCCTTTTTCCCCTGGCAGCACAGTGGCTGCTGCCTCAGCTTATTGGACAGCCAGGTACAAGCTGGTGGTGACGGAGTAACTGCAGCTTCATGGAATGGGGGGCGGAACCGGAATGTCCTTCATGCCCTACCAAGGCCACAAGTTGCCCCCAACGAGTGACTCTCCTGCAGGGCCATGGCACCAGAAGCACACAAACCAATCTCGTAATTATTCGGCTCTTGGCAGAAATCCCTCCAGACTTAATTAGTAAAATATCAGAAATCCAGACATCATATGGTTTTCATAACCAGCAATAGAAAACAAATTATTTCACAATGCTTTTCAGCAGCTCTGATTGTTGGGGGGAAATTCCAAACAATAATGGTACACCTTTTGTCGAAATAATGTAATCAAAGTAGAGAGAGTTAAGTAGAAATCATCTGCCTCACAGGCATCAGGAGGGGTGGGAGGGGTATATTGGGGTTCTTGGTGGTGAAAAATAATTACTGGTAAAGGGATGGGTATTTGATCATTGTATGACCGAGACTTAAACCTGAAAGCTTTGTAACGTTTCTCATGGCTATTCAATAAATAAATTTAACTAAATAACTAACTAAATAAATAAATAAAATTTGGCTAAGCTGAGTGAAACAATAAAGCCTTCTAAACTGGTAAGCAATGTCAGAGTTGAACTTTCAATAGCGAAAGAATCTCCTTTTCACAGTTCCCAATCAAAAGTCTTAATTTCTGAAGGCAAAACCTTGTGAAGTTAACATTTTTGTGTTCATAATGCAAACTTAATTATGCCATCCTTAAAGAGTTTTAGACTACCAAAATCTCAAACTATTCTAATGTATTAGTGTTAGTATAGGATTATTGTCATATTTCTTCCTGCAAATCACAGGGCAGGAAACAGAACAATAATTTTAAATTCTGACCACCTCTCGCCCACAATTTACTTTATAAGGACAAAGTGACAAGCAAGACCCACTTTACAACCCAAACCTGAACTGGGACCAAAAAAAAAAAAAAACTGTCTTCTGAAGCCCATCTTAGAAATCCTTGGCTGTTATTCATATATCCGCATTCAAATGGCTCCTCTTGGCCTGGATAAATAAATGTGTTTTCCTATGCCCTAAGCCCTGTCATCAGAGTGAAAGAGTGGGTAGAGTAAAAGGAAGGTAAAGAAGCTGGTCATTTTATTATTTATTTATTTATTATAATGACCACACCATGTTCGATGGAGTTCAGACAGTAAGCAACAGATTTTATATATATATATATATATATATATATATATATATATATATATATATACCTCTTGGAGTGCCTGGCAAGCTACTACTGAGAGTATCCCACACGCAGGGGCAGAGTCTGGCAAGCTACCCGTATCATATCCGATATCCCCAAACCAATAACTATAATGGGTCTCATTCCCTTGACCCTGAAAAAGCCTCCAATCTTTGAGAAAAACGAGTAAGGAGAGGCTGCTAAAATCTCAGGGCTGGGATGAATAGAGACATTACTGGCTCCTGCTCAAGTAAATTGACAAACAACAGGATGACAGTGATACATTGACAGTGATATATTTTTTAAATTTTTTAACTTCCATTTATTTATTTATCTTACAGCTGGTCATTTTAAATTGGTAGTTTTAAACCTTATCTACATGAGGGATAACCAGTATTATAGTTAATGGAAACAGTTAAAGGGCAGAGATAGTAACAATTAAAAGGTGAACATAGGTTAAGTTACTTCTCCTTTGATCCTATGCTTGCCCATGGTGAATGACAGCCTCTCTTTCATCTTTCACATATTTCCCAGGTAGACAGCAGGAAAAGCAGCAGTTCCCATCTGCAGATGTGAGTTTCCAAGAGAAAAGGATCAGTGGGGCAGGAGCGTTTGCTGCAGAGAGCCGCCTCCCCAGACAACAGCAATGACAGACAGAAAAAGGACTGGGAAATGGAGAAACAGGGGAACTGTTCCCCAGCATAGTCTGATTTCTCCCTTTACAGCACAACTGTAGTCATAATTTTCATCATAGTCCCAGTCGTCATAGTTCTATCATCCTATTCTTCTCTTAGACCTCAAAATTCTTTCGTTATATCTTCTTCCTTGTCTCTTCGTCCTCTACTTCCAGGGATCATCATCCTCTAGTCCTCCTTCTAGTTCCCTCATTACAACATAGTTATATAGGAATTGTGAAGGGTGGGGTAGGCATAGGAGAGGTTGAACATTGTCATAACAACAAACAGAGGTAAAGCCACTCCTTCAGGGGAAATTTTAGGAGGATAGCTCAAGGACAAACTCTCATCTGAGGGTTCAGCACTTCAGATTACTAGGGGATCTGATAAAGGGTAAGATTTCCTCCAGGATATATTGCTTTATCCTTTCCTCCTCCGCTAGTAATTCATTTAAACAATCCTTTCCTCACCTAGTAATCCATTTAAAAAATCATAGTAAATTACTTCTTATAATATTTCTAGTCATTTTGTATTAACACAGTTAAGAGAAATATTAAGCTTAAAGGTTGGCTCTTCCTGGGAACATTTCACTATATACTCCAGACCATAGTCTGCAGGCCAGATTAGTCTTTCCTAACCCCAGCAGGGTCCTTATTCAGTTACTTCTTTTTGGGTCATGACAGAATTTGTTATATGACCGAGATTTTTTTTCTTTTTATTAGTGAAACACCATGAAGTACAGTTGTAGATTTACAATTTTTTGTGCTTGGGTTTAGATTATACAATGATCAAATACCCATCCCTCCACCAGTGTCCACTTTCCACCACCATGGATAATATCCCTCCCACCCCCATTCTCCATATCCCACCCTGCTTCTGTGGAAGGGAATTCCGTTTTGTTCTCTCTCTCCTTTTGGGTGTTGTAGTCTGCAAAAGAGGCATTGAGTGGCAAACATGTTCAGTCCATAGTCTACTTTCAACATGCATCTCCCCTCCTGGGAGGATCCTCCAAACACACTTTATTTGGTGCTCCCTTCTCTATCTGACCTGTCCTTTCCCCTAGAATGCCCGGCTGGCCTCTAAGCTATGGAGTAATCCTCCTAGTGCTGATCTCAGCTATTCTTGGGTATTAATCTCATATTTTGTTACTTTATATCCCCCAGATGAATGCAATCTTTCTATGTCTATCCCTCTCTTTCTGACTCATTTCGCTTAGCATGATACTTTCCATATTTTACCACTTGTATGTAAATTTTATGACTTCATCTTTTCTAACAGCTACATAGTACTCCATTGTGTAGATGTACCAAAGTTTCTTTAACCAGTCATCTGTTCTTGGGCATTCAGATTTCTTCCAGTTTCTGGCTATTGTAAAGAGTGCTGCAATGAACAAACAAGTGCAGATATCACTTCGATTATACATTTTTGCCTCTCTGGGATATATTCCCAGGAGTGGTATTGCTGGGTCAAATGGGAGCTCAATTTCTAATTTTTTGAGAATCGTCCATACTGTTTTCCAGAAAGACTGAACCAGTCGACATTCGCACCAACAGTGAAGGAGTGTCCCTTCTCGTTACATCCACGCCAGCATCAGTTGCTTTTGTTCTTTTGAATGTGGGCCAGTCTCTGAGGTGTGAGATGGTATGTCATTGTGGTTTTGATCTGCATCTCCCTGATGATTAATGATGTAGAGCATTTTCTCATGTGCTTTTCTGCCATTTGGATTTCTTCTTTGAGAAAGTTTCTGTTCATTTCATTGCCCCATTTTTGGATGGGGTTGGATTTTGTGGAGTTTAACCAGTACTTTGTATATCCTTCAGTCTAACGCTCTCCCAACTGAGTTATTTCGGCTGGAGCAATAGCACAACAGTAGGGCGTTTGCCTTGCACGAAGCCAACATGACAGACCCAAGTTCGATTCTTCGCCCCTCTCGGAGAGCCCGGCAAGCTACCGAGAGTATCTTGCCCGCACGGCAGAGCCTGGCAAGCCCCCCGTGATGTATTTGATATGCCAAACACAGTAACAACAAAGTCTCCAATGGAGACGTCACTGGGCCCGCTCGAGCAAATCGATGATCAACGGGAGGGCCTTTACTTTACTTACTTTACTTGTATATCCTTGATATCAACCCCTTGTCAGATGTGTATTTGGCGAATATACTTTCCCATTCTGTAGACTGTCTTTGTATTTTGATGACTGAGTTCTTAACTTATTATACTTATGGCACTTAGCTTGTCTCCTTTTGATACTAGGGTAGCTCACAGCTTGCCCTGGGTCCATCCTGTCTCTTCATCAAGACTCTGCTTTTGAAGTGCTAGGAACTAAGGGCAACTGAGGATTAAGTCAAGTAAATATGGATGCCCAGGGGTAAATATTATTTTGGAGTCAATTAACTCCCATGTTAGAAAGCATAGCATGAACTCTCTTCCTGTGTATATACAAAAAGGTCATTGCCAAACAAGCCATGCAAATGACATAAAAGAAAGAGAAAAGCAATCTAGTATTATTAGTACTTGAATTGGGTGTGCCTCAGGGGCACTGTTGTGGGAGTAACTCAATAAACCTAAGCTCCATTTGGGAGGAGCAAGGACAACACAATGTTATCCAACACACAGGGATAGAGAACAAAGAAATGGAACCGAAAGTAACAAGCACCAGCAAGAAGAGGCAAAGCACAGGGCATTAGCCACAGAACAGTGAGCCCTTGAGAGCATTGGATATTGAAGGATACTGGACACACAGACATTAAGAAAGAGAACAGTGAAGTACATGTAGACATTAAGGGACAGAACCATTGAGATTCCCAGGGTCATAAGGAAAAAAATCAGTGAGAAACTATTGTGAGGCCTGAACAGGAGGCATCACAGGACCCACGACTACTCTCTTAAAGCTGCTAAATAAATAGCTGCAACTTTAGAAACATCTGGTGTTTAGAATGCTAATTTCACATGTACAATTCAAGGGCCTACTCAGGAATGAGACAGTTTCCTGGTAAGACCATCATGTGACTCTTTTCTCAAGCCAATTTCAAAAATCTGACCATTTTGGAAAATTTTCTGTTGACAGTCTCTCCGTAAACACCAGGTTTTTTTTCTCACATAGAAAACTGGGGCATTAAAATCATTTTATTTTCATTAAAGTAATTCTAAAGTGTGTTATTGATTTAAGGGCAACACCAGTGCTTCTTGAGAGCTACGCCCTCCTTAATGCACAGGGGTCACTCTGGTTATTTTTTTTTTCTTTTAACCCTCATGTTAGACAGCATAGCCTGAACTTCTTTTTATATTTTATAAAGCAGTTCACAATATTTGATAACATTTAATAGTCATACACCAATTGTACCACCACTATACCTTCCTTCCACCATATTTTGGATGTTTCCATCCTGAACCCCAATCCCTATTCCAAAGCAGAACCGAAATAATTTATTTTTCATTGTTCGTTATGAAAACCCCCTGAAAATGCTTCAAAAAAGTTTCCTTAGAGGAAAGAGTGTGAATATTGTTGATTTCCCCCAGGGCCCATTAAGACCATATATAAGAGATTACTAACAAGTTGTTAAAGGTTGAACCTGTGTGCTTATACATATATATATATATATATGCTATATATATATATACATATATGTATGTTAAAAAAAGTATTTCCCTCCAAGATTGATTTCCTCCTACTTTAAACCCCATTAAATGTGGTATGGTACTCTTGGAGTATGGGCGATGTGAGATATCAGTTGTCATGCGGTCCAGGAATAGGTTCTCTTGTGGAGCGTGGCCATGAGCATGGTAGTGGTTGAGTTCTGGAGGTTTACAGCTGCTGGGGCTAGGTCCCTTGGGATGGGGATGGATCTCACCAGCCCGCCTCTGGGATGCACAGGGGTCAATCTTGGCAATCTGGGGGACCATCAGGGCTTGGATTAAACTGCAGACTTTTGCATGAAAACCATGAGTTCTAGCTGGTTGAACTTTCACCCTGGTCCTGAACGAAAGGCCTAATAATATAGTCCTTTTTTTTATAATCCCTATGCCCTATGTGAACATCTAAAATGAAAATAATAATTACTTCATGTAGCACACAGTTGTATTTCATGTTTCCAAAGAGACCCTAGCATTATCCAGTGTTTTAGCATAAGATTTACTGAACAAGGAAAACTGCATCATGTAATTAGGCATCAGAATTGAACCCAGCAAGACCTTTTGCAAACACTTGCAGAAAAAAGTGCTTTTATCCCTTGTAAAATAAAATTGGTGTGAGCTTTTAAAGAAAACAAATGCTAGGCTAGAATCACAGAACTTTTCTTTTAAGAGTCTCTTCAAGTAAGACTTACTTTAAAAATTATATTCATATATGGGCTATAGACCAGCATCCCCTGACAGTTTTCAGAACTGATGAACCTTGCACCACAGCTGCTGTATTGGAATTTGCATTTTGACAAGATCTTGACTATTGATATGCATGTATAGTTAAAAAAAAAAACCTCTATTAAAAACTGCAACATTACCATGGTGAAGCCATTCTCTGAGTTAGGATAAATTAGCCTCCAGGGCAGCCATACAGCAAGGCTAAAAGTTTTTCCCTTGCCCTTGCACAATGCCAAAAAAAAAAAAAAGTAGCCTCCAAAGCAGCATTCCACAGATAATGCAACCAAATTTTTAGTTTTACTTTTTAAAGAAATTTTGAAGAAAATTCACAGGGGTTCAGACGTATAAAACAAAAAAGAAAAAAAAACATAAAAGGAAAATGCAGATGACTGATATGAAATAAATACTATTAACTAACAATTTAAGTTTTTATGAGTTTAAACTAAATATTTGTTTGAAGAGAGGGAGCTGAACAGAATAATCTGCCTAACCTAGAATAAGTCACTTCAATGATTCATTGACTCAATTATTTTTGAGTTGGGTGGGGACATAGTAAGTTTTGAACTTCTCCTATACATTAAGATAATAGGAACTATTATTGCTTCTCTTAACAGATACCTAGCAACAAATTGGAAAAATTTTAAGTGGCATCTGCTTCTCCAGGGGGTGGAAAATTTATTAAATAAGGAGTAGTGGTAGTAGGCAAAAATAACATTTATTAGTTCTGATGTAGGCAGGGAGACAGGGAAGGCCCCCTCCCTAGGCAATCTCAAAAGCTAGCCCTGCAGAAAATAGTTAAAACAGGAACTAAGGTCTGATAAGACCCTCACCTATCTATAGCAACAACCCAGGGAAGCTCCTGCAGAAGCAAAAGGCCAAGAAAGGAATTTCAAAGAAGACCATCACCTTTCCCAACCACCCTGGTAACCTCCTTAGCAAAGAACCCACCTGGGGGCAGGTTGGAGAAACCCTGTAAAGGCCACCTTGAACAATGGAAGGGCGTACATATGCTGTTGGAGCCCATGTGCTGCTTGTGCTCACATGGCCGCTCATGGGGCTGAGTATACCTGTGGTGCCTGAGCACATGTGTACCCTGCATCTTCTCCCTTGAGATGTGTACTTTCATGCTTTTGGGTCTAATGCTAGGATATGTAATCCTGGGTCCCAGGTGGCAGAGGCTGTTGGGGAGAGAGACCGTCTTTTTCCTCCCCGCTTCACATAAGTCACTTGTGTGGCCCACTGACATCAGTTCATCATATTTTCCTTAGCCAAATAGTAATTAAGTTTAGTCTTTCACTGAAAGTATATCTATGAGTATGTGTACTGACTTCTGAAGTGGCAATTTTAAAAATATAATCACTTGATCACTTGACTTCCCATTAATCGTAGATTTGCTCAAGCGGGCGCCAGTAACATCTCCATTTGTCCCTGTTGCGTGCTAGTGTAGCCCAATGACATCTGTTCATTCTTGGAACACAAAGAGCCTCAAATCTATCATTCATGATCTTTATGAAGAAGTCTGAACATCTGGTAGGTGGGCGGCCACACGATCTTTTGACGTCCCGTGGAATCCAGTCAGTAATGGCTCTAGTTCAGCAGTCATCTCTAAATCTCATTATGTGTCCAGCCCATCTGATTCTTGACGCCGTGGCAAACAAGACAGCGTCCCTGATTCTTGATCATCGATGGAGGTTGGAACTCAGGATTATTTCTCTCATTTGAGTGAAGTGTGATACTCTAAGCATAGCTCTTACAATTCCTCTTTGGGAGACCCGAATAGTGTTCTCATCCTGTTTTCGTAGGGCCCAGGTCTCTGAGGTATATGTTAATGTATCTATGAGTATGTGTACTTACTTCTGAAGTGGCAATTTTAAAAATCGTAATATAAAGTGAAATTTTGCCTAGTAATGATTATTTCAAAATAATCACTACCATTCCTATTCTGGACTTTTTTTTTTGAGCAACCCCAATTGAAATATCATGTGTCTTGTCCAACTGTATATTTATTGAACAAATGAAAGAAAGTCATTGAAAAGCTTTTAAAAAATCAAAGAATTAATATTTCCATCTCATTTCCTTTAGAGATATAAGAGCAGCAAAGAGTGTTGTTACCCAGGGCTGGAGCGATAGTACAGCAGGTAGGATGTTTGCTTTGCACGCAGCCTACCCAGGTTTGATCCCGAGCATCCCATATGGTCCCCTGAGCATGGCCAGGAGTAATTTCCTGAGTGCAGAGCCAGGAGTAACCCCTGAGCACTGCTGGGCTGGACCCAAAAAGCAAAATAAACAACAACAAAAAGAATGTTGTTCCCTATCTCATTTCATTTCATTTTTTCATCATCCTGTTATTCGTCGATTGCCTCGAGCAGGCCCCAGTAACGTCTCTTTCATCCTAGCCCTGAGATTATATTCAAAGCTCTTTAGGAGAATGAGACCCATCATTGTTACTGGTATTTGGCATATTTGGTACACCACAGGGAGTTTGCCAGACTCTGCCCTGTGGGCAGGCTACATTCTATAGCCTGCAAGTTTGTCCAAAGTAGGAATGAGATAAGATGTCATAAAAAGATGTCCTGATAAGATGTCCCGGTGGCTGCATTCACGGCTGCGCGGTTCCGGGAGCTGGATTTTATAGTCTCTGAGTCTTGGCCGTTGATGGGATTACACGGTGCCAGGGGGCCAGGTGGGGGGTGTGACCCCCGCCTACTGGAATTGGGAGGATCTGGGTGGAGGATGCTCGACTCCAATCCGAGTAGGCTTGGAGGTCTCGGCCCCGGAACCCGCGTGGATTTGTCCCTCTGCCAGTACCTTCATGTGTGTGGAGAGTGGTCTCAGCATGGTGGTGGCTGGTCCTAGAGGTCTTCGGCTGCCGGAGCCCTGGTTGAGGCAGGGAGGAAAGCTCAACCCGCTCCCCTCCAAGGGGCCCCAGTGAGGCCTATCTCATTGTAGAGTAAACAAAGAAAAACAAACAGCAAGTTTATCAGCTTTCTTTAATCCATTGAAGTGCCAAGGCAATTCAGCATCTAAACAGCCCCAAGTCTAAGGAAAAAAGAGCAGGGAGACTTTAAAAAAAAAAAAAAAAAAAAAAAAAACAAACAAAAACAGATATATTGACTTTCTTGGGCAAGACTTGTTAGTAGAAGCAACTCAGCTTAAGTGACAGGCACTCTGATGGGTGTGCTGGAGATAAAGATGGGTTGTTAAGTGGTACAAATACAATGATGTTCTTATATTCTTGCTGCTCTTTTTTCTTTGACACCCTGTAGACAGGCTCTACCAGTTTCACTAAAAATAAATGAAACTCTTGAGACCAGACAGGTAGTACAATCTTGCAAGCAGCTGACCCAGATCCAATCCCTGGAACCCCAGATGATCCACTGAATCCACCAGGAGTGATCCCTGAGCACAAAGCCAGGAGAAAAACTCTTAGTAAAATTAGATGTGACCTCAAAACTAAAATAAAAAATCAAAACAAAATAGAAATTCTAAGAAATTCTCACGGAGAAAGTACAACAACGGCATTTGGTTGGATGAGGGAAACACTGGTGATACACTCAAAATTATATCTATTATTGAACAATAAACACTGCTACCATTAAAATGCCAGTGAAAAAAACATTTCAGAGGAGGAAAAAAGACTATCCTTATGACAAGACCAGTAGAAATAGGGTTTCTGTCTGAGACTGATGTTTCATTTGAACAACATAGAACTTCCTCTGTTTCTACCCCTCCAGGCATGGATAGTCACTGAATAAAGAAATTCTTGCAGAAATGAGACTAGGGACAAATAGAGCATAGAGCATATAGAGAAACAGAGAGAGACAGAGATTATTATATGTTTGTTCAAGTACATAAAATATATAACACCAAAATTGAACCTGAAGGTTATCTCTATACTCTAGGATATTGATTTGTCAATGCAGGATTATACTTGTTTACAAATATATCACTCTGATAAGAGGTACTGGAAAGGGAAAGGCAATGAATGTGTGAGAACAGAGAATATGAGGAATTTCTGAATATTCCACTTAAATGTGCTTAAAACTTAGATCATACAAAGCTTAAAACCGTTTTTAAAAATTAAAGTTTTAAAATAAGAGGAAAGTGTTGCTAAAGGCAGAGTACTCTGGGATACATTGCAAAGAAAAGACCTAAAGCTAATAGTAGAACATTGAGAAAACATAAGCAAACAAAAGACCTCTGGGAAAAAGAGTCCCTACCAGAAACATAAGGCAATTATTTAGAGGAATTTGTTGCCTGTGGTGTACTAATTTTAATCATATCAACATAAAAATCCCAAATGCAGTCTAACTCTTAGAATAAATCAAATCTTCTCAAGTAAAGTCCTTCATGGAAAAAAACACACCCATTTTCAAACATAAAGCTATATACTTCAACCTTCACCATAATACACAAAAAAGTTGAGCAACAAAACCATAATAGATAAAAGTTGAGAAACAATAAAAAATTGTGAAGCATACAAAAAAGACAATCTAAAATAGCATACTTCAAAGACCCAAGAAATTCTGACACTAATATTGAAATTGTGAAACAGTAAATTCTAAATTGCTATGGTTTGAAGGCTCTCATGGAAATAGCATGTAAATCTAGTGGATAATTTCAGCAGAAAAATGGAACTATAGAAAACAACAGGAAAAACTTTAGGAAAAATTAAATGGAAATTCTATAGATGAAGAAATTTAAAATGATACTAGGTTCATAAAAAAAATTAAATGCCAGAGAAGAAATATTTAGTTGCAAATAACTATGTAGGTCAGTAGAAATAATGCAAACTAACAGACACATAGAATCTGGGCTCAAACTATTAATAGAGCTTCCTTTTTAAAATTTTTAAATTTTATTAAGTAGTTCAAAATATTTGATTACATTTAATATTCAAACACCATTCTCACCACCATTGCATCTTCCCATCACCATATTTCGGGTGTTTCCATCCTGAACCCCAATCCCTGCCCAAAGCAGGATAAAAGTAATACAATATTTCCCTCTAAGATTGTTTGCCTCCTATTTTGAATCCCATCAAATATGATATATAGGGTCTATCCTATGAAGCCGGGAAAAGTATTCGTAACGCCTGCCTGTCCTTCGCCAACTATAAGACCAAGATGACTGCCCTCCGACGTCCTGATGGATCCATCACATCCTCCAAAACGGCAATGGAGAAGATTATCCATGACTTCTACTCAAATCTCTTCGATAGCCATGTCCATCTGCCTACATACCAAATTCCACAGGATGGATATGTCGTTCCCAATGTTCTCCCTTCCGAAATCCGACACACAATTTCATCAGTAAAGAAACGAACAGCACCCGGCCCAGACAAGGTCAGACCTGAACACCTGAAGAACCTGCCGTCAGTACTCATCAATACACTGGCTCGGCTCTTCACTCGCTACCTGTCTGAATGCAAGGTTCCGTCCCAATAGAAAACCAGCAGGACCGTACTACTGTTCAAGAAGGGAGACATCCATGACATTGGCAACTATCGCCCGATCTGCCTATTGTCTGTCATCTACAAGTTGTTCACTCGAGTCATCCTGAATAGGATTGGCAGAACACTAGATGAAGGACAACCATGCGAGCAAGCAGGGTTCCGCAAAGGATTCAGCACCATCGACCATATCCACACAATAACCAAGCTCATTGAGGTTTCTCGGGAGTTCAAGTTGCTGCTCTGTTTAACGTTCATTGATTTAAAGAAGGCCTTTGATTCTGTTGAGATGGAAGTGGTCATTGAAGTCCTAGCCAATCAGGGCATTCAAGCCCAATACATCAGGATCCTCCGTGAGCTATATTGCAGATTCACTACCAGGATCTCACCATTCTACAAAGAAGTGATCGTTGATGTCAAGAGAGGGGTGCGGCAGGGTGATACCATTTCACCGAAACACTTCAGTGCCACCCTCGAGAACATCATGCGACGACTGGAATGGGAAGGAATGGGAGTGAAGATAGATGGTCGGCAACTACACCACCTCCGCTTTGCTGATGACATTGTTTTAATAACACCAAACATCAGCCAAGCGGCACAAATGCTGGCCGACTTTGACCGTGAGTGTGGAAAGGTCGGACTACAGCTGAATCTTACGAAGACAATGTTTATGAGAAACAGCCTTGCTCCTGACGCCCCATTCGCTCTCAATGGAAAGACCATCTCCGAATGCAACAGCTATGTGTACCTAGGTCGAGAGGTCAACATGACAAATGACCTGGCACCCGAGCTGCGCAGGAGGAAGAGAGCGGCTTGGAACGCCTTCAAGAACGTCGAAGAAATAGCTAAGAGGACGAAGAACCTCTGGCTCCGGGCACATCTCTTTGATTCCACTGTTCTTCCTGCATTAACATATGCCTCAGAGACCTGGGCCCTACGCAAACAAGATGAGAACACTATTCAGGTCTCCCAAAGAAGAATAGAAAGAGCTTTGCTTGGAATATCACGTTTCACTCAAATGAGAGAAAGAATCCAGAGTTCTGACATCTGTCGACGATCAAGAATCAGGGACGCTGTCTCATTTGCCAAGGTGTCGAAAATCAGATGGGCTGGTCACGTAATGAGATTTAAAGATGACCGTTGGACTAGAGCTGTTACTGACTGGATTCCACGGGATGTCAAAAGACCGCGTGGCCGCCCACCTACCAGATGGTCAGACTTCTTCGTCAAGATCATGAACGATCCGTTTGAGGCTCTTCATGTTCCCGGAGCGAACAGATGCCATTGGGCTACACTAGCACGCGACAGGGACAAATGGAGATGTTACTGGCGCCCGCTCGAACAAATCGACGACTAACGGGAAGTTAAGTGATTAAGTGATTAAGTGAATATTTCCCTCTAAGATTGTTTGCCTCCTATTTTGAATCCCATCAAATATGATATATAGGGTCTATCCTATGAAATATCTTGAGGCTGGAATCTGGCCATGAGGTCAGGTAAAGGGTCAAAGGTTCACTCATGGGTGAGGCTCTGCCCAAACATGTGGAGAACAGTCGTGAGCAGGGTGGAAGATGAATTCTGGATGTTTTTGGATGCCAGGGCTGGGTCCATTGGGGTGGGGACGGTCTCACCTGCCCCTCTCTGGGGCTCTCTAATTGAAACAGCTGGACAGCAGGGTCTGGCAGCATGCACCATGGTTAATGTGAGTGTCATATTGCTTCCTTCTGGGAGAGAAGGATGTGATCTGGATGGTTGCCGATAACGAGATTAACTGATGGCAGCCAGGAGTGGCTTATGGGCATGACTGCTGAGTTGCGGGAGACAAAAGTTTTATTTTCTTGGTTAAAAAAAATAGAAGTGGGTTAGCATCACTCTCATTGGAAAAAAACCTGTCAGTGATGACTGACTTCCAGGCATATGCTTACCAAAGTGTGTGGTCTTATATTGACTAGAATGACTAAAGAGAGCTTCTAGGGCTGGAGAGGTAGGACAGTGATTAGTGCACTGATCTTGCATACAGCCAACTCTGGTTTGATCCAGGTACTCCATATGGTTCCCCAAGCAGCACTAGGAATAATTCCTGAATGTGGAGTCAGAAAGAAACCCTGAGCACCATTAGGTGTTCCCCCAAGCAAAAACAAACAAAAAAGACTACTATATTTACTTATTATCAGGGTTGTTATAGTTTGGGGACTTTAAAAAACTAAATATTCTAGGGGCTGGAGAGATAGTACAGCATGTTTGCTTTGCATGAATCAAACTCTGGTTTCATCATTGCATATGGTTCCCCTGAGCACCAACAGAAGTGAAGGCTGCCAAGCATGGCCCAACATACAGACAGATACACACACACACACACACACACACACACACACATAAAACAAACACATACACAAGAAAATTAAATTCTGTTTATAACTTCAATTGTTCACTTGATCTAATATTAAAAATCCAATAAACCCAAACTGTTAGCTTTTTGTTTTAGTTTAGCTTCTCTAACTTTATTCTAAATTACATTTCCTCTTGTTGAGTATTTTAAAGGTTTTAAGAATTTAATATAAACCAAATCAGATAGCACTCTAATACCAATTTTGTTTGTATCTTTTACACACATAACTATGGGACAAATGTTTAGGAGTTATACATCCTCAACCTCTGAAATAAGTCTTCTAAAATATACTGGGGTATAGTGGCATAGCAGGTGGTGCTTAGGATTTCTGGCTATGATGAAGGAGAAATTGAGAAGTTCTACATGGAGCTGGAGAAGTTCTATAAAGAATACCACACCATCTACAAGATCATTGTTTGAGATGTTAATGCTAAGATAGGACTGAGAAGAGGCTGGAGAAATAGCACAACAGGTAGGGTGTTTGCCTTGCACACAGCATACCCGGGTTCGAATCCCAGCATCCCATATGGATCCCTGAGCACCACCAGGAGTAATTTCTGAGTTCAGGGCAAGGAGTAACCGCTGTGCATTGCTGGGTGTGACCCAAAAAGCAAAACAAACAAACAAACAACAACAACAAAAACATAGGACTGAGAAGATCAACCAAACAACTCCACATCAGGACCCATAGCCTAGAATGGAACAAACAGGGTGAGAGTTCATATGAGTTCATCGTGTCAACCAAGACCATCCATGGTAACTCACAGTTCCAAAAGGTCGAATATAAACATTGGACATGGTAGTCTCCCAGTGGACAGTTCCACAATGAAATTGACCACATCATATTCAATCGACAGTTTTGTGTGACCTATGTTGCTGTTGTCCCCAAATCCCAAACGTCTCCTTTGTGAAAAATTCTACTTCACGGAGTGGGGAGAAAGGGCTGCAAAGTTTAAGAAGAGAACTCATAGAACGACCACCAACTGGGAGATCTTTGCACTATTGTGGCAACATGGGAAGATAACGTTGTTGACAACATTGACAAGGAATATGATCGACTGGTTCAGCACCTCCATGATTGTGTGAGGAACTCTGAGAGAGAGATAGCCACAAAAAGAGGAGTGTCTTAGAAAACTCTCGATCTCATTCATCATTGTAGCTTGGTGCAAGCCTCAGGCAACAGCTAGCGAATGTCCGAGCTTGCAAAGTAGTGCAGAAAAGCAATCAAGTAAGACCTCAAAGAGAGAAGAGCAGCAGTGCTGGCAGATGCAGCAGAAGCCAGGAAAAGAATTCATAAAGCCTGTCTGTCCTTCGCCAACTACAAGACCAAGATGACTGCCCTCTGCCATCCTGATGGACCTATCACATCTTCCAGAAGGGCAATGGAGAAGATTATCCATGACTTCTACTCGGATCTCTTTGATAGTCACGTCCACCTGGCCACATACCAAATTCCGCAGAATGAATATGTCATTCCCAATATTTTCCCTTCCGAAATCTAACAGGCCATTTTGTTGGTAAAGAAGTGAACAGCACCCGGCCCAGACCAGTTCAGACCCGAACACCTGAAGAACCTGCTATCAGTACTCATCAATACACTGGCTTGGCTCTTCACATGCTACCTGTCTGAATGCAAGGTTCCATCCCAATGGAATACCAGCAGGACTGTACTACTGTACAAGAAGGGAGACCTCCACAACATTGGCAACTATCACCCCATCTGCCTGTTGTCTGTCGTCTACAAACTGTTTACTCGAGTCATCCTGAATAGGATTGACAGAACACTAGATGAAGGACAATCATGCAAAGGATTCAGCATGATCGACATATCAACAAGATATGTTGACCATATCAACATAATAACCAAGCTTATTGAAGCCTCTTGGGAGTTCAAGATGCTGGTCTGTCTAAAGTTTATTGATTTAAAAAAAGGCCTTTGATTCTGTTGAGACTGGAGCAGTCATCGAAGCCCTAGCCAAACAGGGCATTCAAAGTCAATACATCATTATTCTCCGTGAGCTGTATTACAGATTCACTACCAGGTCACACCATTCTACAAGGAAGTGATAATCCATGTCAAGAGAAGCACTCGGTAGGAGATACCATTTCACTAAAACTCTTCAGTGTCACCCTAATGAACGTCGTGCGACAACTGGAATGGAAAGAAATGGGCGTGAATATACATGGTCAGCAACTACACCACCTCCGCTTAGCTGATGACATCATTCTAATAACACCAAACATTAGCCAAACTGAACAAATGCTAGCTGACTTCGACCATACATGTGGAAAGGTCGGACTACAGCTGAATCTCATGAAGACAATGTTTATGAGAAACCATCTTGTTCTTGACGTTCCATTCACTCTCAATGGAACAAACATCTCTAAATGCAACAGTTATTTGTACCGAGGTCGAGAAGTCAACACGACGAATGGCCTGGCACTGAGTTGTGCAGGAGAATAGAGCAGCTTGGAACGCTTTCAAGAGTGTCAAAGAAATAGCTACAAGGACAAAGAACCTCCGGCTCTGGGCATATCTCTTCTATTCCACTGTTCTTCCTGCATTAACATATGTCTCAGGCACCTGGGCCCAGTGATAACAGGACGAGAAAGCTACTCATGTCTCCCAAAGAGGAATCAAAAGAGCTATGCTCAGACTATTACGCTTCACTCAAGCGAGAGAAAGAATTTGGAGTTCCAACCTCTGTAGACTATCAAGAATCAGGGATGTTGTCTTATTTGCCAAGGTGCCAAAAATCAGATGAGCTGGACACGTAATGAGATTTGGAGAGACCGCTGGACTAGAGCTGTTACCGACTGGATTCCACGGGACATCAAAAGATCGCATGGCTGCCCACCTACAAGATGGTCAGACTTCTTCTCAAGACCCTGACAAAAGCTTTGTTTGAGGCTCTTTGTGTTCCTAGAATGAGCAGATGTCATTGGGCCACACTACCACGTGACAGGGACGAATGGAGATATTATTGGCACCCGCTCAAGCAAACAATGAGTAATGGAATGTCAAGTAATCAAATGATCATGTTCTCAAGAATCCTGGTTGTTCTTGAGAACCACAGGCAGTACTGCAGATGAAACCAAAATCATCTGTGTGCAAGTCACACAGTCTCAAGACATCTAATACTTCAATCAGATTTTATTTTGTATTCCTCTTCCCACTAATAGTATATTTCAGACATACACAAAACATTAATATCTATAGTATTCTTCCAATTTACAAAGTAATTTCTATCTATACATTAAAATTCAAATTAATTTTGAGAAAGAAGCCAGCAGTGGACATTTGATATATGACTGTGGTACAACTTAATGTGTGAGATTTTAATTTTGAATATATTGTAGGAGTGAATTGTGAGAGAATGAAAATGCTGTATTTCAAGGAGAATTCAATTCAAACCAGTTTCTGTTTATGTGATTATTTTTGTCAGAAACTGTGTAATTGACAATAATTTGCTTGCTAATCTAATTAAACTATGAACAAATGGTGCAAGAAATTGTGAAGAATTCTGGGTTGTGCCTCAGGCTCTTTCAGATTGATATCAGTAATACTAAGCACATTTTCCTGAATTATTATTTTATGCATTGCATAGTTAAAAGAGAATTGAAAAATTATTTTGCCATCATTACCTGTTTATGTTCTAAACAGACTAGTAGTGATTTATAGTAACAAAGTTTTAGAGTCTGATCATAAAAATCTATTAAAAACAGAAAGATTTAGGTAGCTAGAAAACAAACAATGAATATAGAATGGATTCTCATTGAATGTATTTCCCTGCTTTCTGATTTACCCAATGCTCAGTCATTTTAATATTTCTACTTGTAGGTTTCATCAATCATTTGTCTGAGGCCTAATCCATTTTGAACTAGAGGGAAATCATAAGATTTTCTTTGTAAGAAAACAGACACCATGACATCCTTTTTTATACTCATACTGGTCATATTTTGAAACAAAGCTGTTCCCCAGCTGTGCTCAGGACCACTCTCAGTGATAAGTGGCACTACAGGGAGAGAGAGAGCAGTTTAGTGCTAGTCTTCAATATTATGCTACTTGATCCCAGTGTCTTCAGAAGGCCACACAGTAGCAAGTGACAAACTCAGGGCTTTGAGCATGAAAGGCATATATTCCAGCCTTTACCTAGTTGTGAAGGGCTGGTTCACTGCTGCTTGAGAGAAAAGGAAAGGATTTTTAAAATGGAGTACTATGTGGCTCTTAGAAGAGATGAAATCACGAACTTTACATACAAGTGGTACAATATGGAAAGTATCATGCTAAGCGAAATGAGTCAGAAAGAGAGGGATAGACATAGAAAGATAGCATTCATCTGGGGGATATAAAATAATAAAATATGAGATTAATACCCACAACACCAGGAGAATTACTCCATAACTTAGAGGCCAGCTGGGTATTCTAGGGGAAAGGACAATTCAGATGGAGAGGGGAACGCCAAGTGGAGGGTGTTTGGAGGATCCTCCCAGGAGGGGAGATGCAGGTTGAAAGTAGACTGGACTGAACATGTTCGCCACTCAATGCCTCTTTGGCTGATCACAGCGCCCAGGAGGAGAGAGATAACAGGGGGGAATGCCCTGCCACAGTGGCAGGGGGGGATGGGGGGATGGGAGGATGGGGGGGAGGGATATTATCCTGGTGGTGGAAAATGGGCACTGGTGGAGGGATGGGTATTTGATCGTGGTATGACCGAGATCCAAGCACAAAATTTGTAAATCTACAACTGTACCTCATGTTGTTTCACTAATAAAAAAGAAAAAAAAAAAGGAACAATTAAGCCAGTTGAGAGAGGATAAACATGTCCCCATTCAAATCATGATGCCTGCACAACAAAGATTCCAAAGAAGCAATTTTTATAAAAGAAAAGTGAACAGAAAAGGACATGCTCGGGAAAGGTGGGTTACTGATTTGTGGGCAGCGAGAGACATCAGAATAATCAATAACTTCCCTCATAGTTTGTTCTGCTAAAGTGCATTTCTGATGTAATGACAAAAAAAGATTTTTGATTAAGGTCTTCATCGTTTAATCCTTTAGGACATAGAAGAGGAACATTTTTAACATTTTAACAATCCCTGCCCAGACATATTTTCTAATTACTAATATTGACTTCAACTCTTAATTTCTTTGGTTAATTTCAACTTTTAATTTCTTTTGAGTTCATTATGACCTATGTACCTTGCCCCCAAATTATCATATTTTAATTGCAACTATTCAACATCATGTTTTAATCAAAATAAAATAACTCTGGGCTGTGGATAAAAAGAAAATCTTTTTTTTCAGTCGTTAATGTTTAGTACTATCCAGAAGAAGCTAACAGAGAATTCTATTTAGCTGCTCACACCCCACCCCAAGCAAATCCTGGTTTACATACTACTGTAACACACTGGTTATTATCAAGAAAGAGGAGTTGTACCTTTACACCAATAGCCAAGATCAAACAAAATATTTTTCTTGGTGATTTCTAATATCCAAGCCGAAAGTGAAAGTAAAAACTGCCTTTTGAATTTTTGGACATCATTACCTAAAGCAGGAAACATTCTTGGTGTGAAGAATGAAAATTAAGATTATGATTAATCATAAAATACTTCTTAAGATGGACTTTTGGCCCTGGCTGGAATACCATTTTTCTGGGGTTTTCCAGACACAGGGCTAACTAAAATGAACTTAGCAAATTCACTTCTGTGCTCAAATTTCATTTCATAGTATGTGGAAAACAAAACTGTATTTGGAGAACTCTTCTAAGACACACTATTTAAAATCAGAGCTGTTTCAGAAAAATTTGGAGTCTTATTCATTTTTTTCATAACTGTGTAAACACACAAAAAATAAAAAGGGCCGGCGGTCAGGCCGCTTCCCCACTCCAGGGAGGTTTATGGCGATGGTCAGGCGAAGGAAGGAAACGAGGCCAAGCTGGTTGGTCTTAGCAGCCATTTATTACATGGAAGCGATGTATGTCATGGAGGCCTCAGGAATCCTCAAGCACGGGCACCTTTGTTCTCTCCGCTTCTGTCCTCAGCCCCATCTTCCCAGGTTCTCTGATGCACGTGTCCCCCTATATAGATCATAGACCCTCTAAAAGGCGCATTACAGTGATGTCATCAAAAGGAGTTACAGAAAGAACATTGAGGCGGCAAACCATACCATTGTTTCCTTACATCCACATTGTTTCCTTACATCCGCAGGTCAGTAATACTGGCCTCCGGAAAGAAGATACAAAGCCAAGCTGAAACCTTTCACAAGCACTTTCACAAGCTGCAAGCAACTTGATTTGCATCCTAAAGAATAGCATGGCTAGAGCTGGGAATCTTCAAAGATCAATCCTGGCTACCACCTGAGATCTGCATATCTAAGACCAGCTAGGGTTCTGAGAGAAAAGGGGAAACTGTCTCAATATACTGGAATCATTTACTGAAGACAGTTTGAAGGGGAGAAAGCAGTCTCTTCCAAGCTAGTCAGGAAACACAGGAAACTGCTTCTAGGACATGTTTCTCCTCTCCTTGTCCAACCAACATATAAGCATACATAATATTAATCATTTTGTATGGACACAGTAAGAAATACTTTGGGCTTATAGAATTGCTCTCCTAGGATCATCTCGATCTCAGACTGCAGTGCTCAGGCCAGATATCTTTCCTATTCCTAGCAGCAGGGCCCTAGTCTCATCGTTACTATTGGATCATGACATCATTTGCCTATGATCAACCTCTTAACTTATAGTTAAGAATCGTGGCACCTTGGCCTGGCCCATCGCGATGCCAGGGTAGCACATAACTTACCGGCTTGCCCTGGTTCCATTCAGTCCCACGTCGAGACCCTGCCCTTGGAGTGCTAGGAAGTGAGGGCAATGTTAGGTCCCTAGGGACCCTGAGGGAGATTCCAGAGTTAAAACTCTATAAATTAGTAACTCTCCTTTTCCTGCCCCCTCCCTAGCAGAGCTTTAGAATGAAACTCTTCCCTGTTGGAACGTAAAGTGGGGAACCATTTGTTGGACCCTCCTTATCTGTTACCTCTCTTAGGAACTCTTCCTTTATCCACCTCCGGAATGCAGGGCTGAGAATCAAAGGAAGCCAGGTGATAACCAAATGTCCCAGTTACCTGATGTCCACTAGTCACAATGCCTATGTACGTAAATGCTGATCTTTGAATCTATAGGCTAAGGAGTGATATACTGTTAAATGGATTGGTTAAGAAAGCATATGTTGTTACAAATCTATTGGCTATGAAATGCACGGGCTTTGCTGTAACGGCCAGTGAAGGCCTATATAAGACCCCTTTGAAAAAATTCGGGGTCTTGCTCACCTAACTGACCTGCGTGTCTGTGTAGGCGGCTTGACCCTGGCTAGCCAGTCTTACAATAAACCTTGCTTGCTGTTTGCAGTCTCTGGAGTTTCTTTGTCGTTAAAGGGAGATCACGATCCGCGCCCTAACAGGCAACTGAGGCTTAAGCTGAGAAGGCAGATGCCTAGGGGTGAATAATATTCAAAGCCAATTAAATCCTAAGTTATAAAGCATAATATTAATTGTCTTCCTGTATCCATACAAAAGGACATTGCATTAAGGCAAACTGCTCAAAAGACATAAGGAGAGGAGAAAGGCAATATTAACTTACAATACAGCTTCAGTGTCTAAGAAGGATGAGACCTTACAAATTGGTTGGGGAAGAAAGCATAGAAGTGGTTACAAGCAGACAAAGTAATGGGAGTGACTCGGGAGCACTGTGATGAGTGCAATTCCGATAAACCTAAGCTCCGTGTACTCCAACAATAACGTTTAAATCAGCCCAAAGAAACTGAGTTGAATTCACTACTTGAATTCAAAACTCCTGTCTGAACAGCAATCGTTGAAAATGTCTCCCAAATCTAGAATGTCTCCGAATCTAGTCCTAAATTATCAGAACAGAAACCTTAATGAGAAATTCTTATTTGCAGTTATATTGAAAGTACTCCTCTGGGGATCAATTCATGAAGGAAGTTGTTAATTATTCTGGACCCTACCAGTCTGTAATCTCCCTTCCTAAATATGTTCTTAAATCTCTTGTTATTAAATATATCTTCTAGTGACAACATAGACAAGACATTTTTGGGGGCTAAGGGAGTGTTGGGCCATGAGTCTGCTACCGTCTCAGGTTTCTAGTCCCTGAATATGAAAGAATCCATATTAGGGCATCAAATTTTTGTGTACTTCAGCTAACTTGCAACATTGCTTTCTGTAAAGCTGCTTGGCTGCTTTGCACCTGGGGGAGAGGGGATTTGGAAAGTGAACAGGGCATAACTTCTTTCTAAACCAAGTGTGACAGGATTCAGGTGTATTTACTGTTCCTGAAATGTATTGTCTCAGTAAAGCACCCTGCAGATTTGGGTAAAGGATAACTCAGGATGCAGGTGGTTGGGGGAAATTGCCCTTTCCTGGAATATATTGTCTCACTAAAGCACCCTGCAGACTTGGGTAACTCAAAACGAGGATGGTCAAGGGAGATTACCTAAGGCTTAATGATTCCGGCTATAACCTTGCTTGTGCTGACAATCGATGTATGTAAATGCTGATCTTCGAATCTATAGGCTAAGGAGTGAGGTACTTTTAAATGGATTAGTTAAGAAAGTATATGTTGTTACAAATCTATTGGCTATGAAATGTGCAGGCTCTGCTGTAACGGCCAGTGAAGGCCTATATAAGATCCCCTTTGAAGAAGTTCGGGGCTCTCAGCCACTGCCCATTTTTGGGGTATGCTGCGGAGCCCCAGCATGCTGGTCTAAATAAACTCCGTTTTTACTCCTGCAGGAATTGTGTCTATCTGGTCTCTCCGCGCCTCCCAGGGCTAGGGAACTCCCGATCCCAACAAATAAACCTAGTTTTGTGTTTTCATTCCACATACATTTTTGTCTCTTGACTATTGTTCTTTAAAGTTCCAAGACTCTGACTTGCTTTGAGGAGTAACTTTTACTCAAATGTATGTAGTTATGCTGCACTACTTCCCCTTCGACTTCTCTTCACATTAATTTTCACGGTACTTTTTATTAAACTCAGTTATAATAAATTTTTCTTTGTTTTAGGGCCATACCTAGAAGTCCTCAGGATTTACTCCTGACTCTGTGCTCAGGGATCACTACCTATGGTCATTTCAACATTCTGGATGATAAAAGACTGAATTTACATGGTGGGTTCTTAAGTAGGATATACCCTTGGTGTGAACAAATGTAAACCTTCATACAAGAATTTAACATTTGTAAAGGTAAAGGCCCTCCCGTTGATCATCGATTTGCTCGAGCGGGCCCAGTAACGTCTCCACTGGACACTTTATTGTTACTGTGTTTGGCATATCGAATACTCTCGGTAGCTTGCCGGGCTCTCTGAGAGGGGTGGAGGAATCGAACTCGGGTCGGCCATGTTGGCCGCTTGTAAGACGAACGCCCTACCTGCTGTGCTATAGCTCCAGTAATATACATTAAATAATGTGCTCGTGGTGCCAGGGATCCAATTAGGGCCAGCCACAAGCAAAGTGCCTTATCTCTTTATTATCTTTCAGGTCCAAATTTACTTCACCCTTTAAAGGTCTTTATAAATTTGTGTAAACACACAAAAAATAAAAAGGGCCGGCGGTCTTGCCGTTTCCCCACTCCAGGGAGGTCGATGGCGATGGTCAGGTGAAGGAAGGAAACGAGGCCAAGCTAGTTGGTCTTAGTAGCCGTTTATTACATGGAAGAGATGTATGTCATGGAGGCCTCAGGAATCCTCGAGCACGTGCGCCTTTGTTCTCTCAGCTTCTGTCCTCAGCCCCATCTTACCAGGTTCTCTGATGCACGTGTCCCCCAGAGAGCCCTGAAATCTCCCTTATATAGATCATAGTACCTCTAAAGGGCACAATATAATGATGTCATCAAAAGGAGTTACAGAAAGAACATTGAGGCTGCAAACATACATTGTTTCCTTACATCCGCAGGCCAGTGTTCCTGGCCTCACCTTTTCACAAGCTACAAGCACTTAGATTAGCACAACAAAGACCAGTCTGCTAGAGCTTGGAATCTACATCTCCAAAAAAGCAGTCTCATCCAAGCTAGTCAGGACACACAGGAAACTGCTTCTAGGACATGTTTCTCCTCTCCTTGTCCAACCAACATATAAGCATACATAATATTAATCATTTCATATGGACACAGTAAGAAATACTTTGAGCTTATAGAATTGCTCTCCTAGGGCCATCTCGATCTCAGACTGCAGTGCTCAGGCCAGATATCTATCCTATTCCTAGCAGCAGGGCCCTAGTCTTGTCGTTACTTTTGGATCATGACATCATTTGCCTATGATCAAACTCTTAACTTATAGTTAAGAATCGTGGCACCTTGGCCTGGCCCATCGCGATGCCAGGGTAGCACATAACTTACCGGCTTGCCCTGGTTCCATCCAGTCCCACGTCGGGACCCTGCCCTTGGGGTGCTAGGAAGTGAGGGCAACTGAGGCTTAAGTTGAGAAGGCAGATGCCCAGGAGTGAATAATATTCAAAGCCAATCAATTCCTGTTATAAAGCATGATATTAATTAATTGTCTTCCTGTATCTATACAAAAGGTCATTGCATTAAAGTAAACTGCTCAAAAGACATAAGGAGAGGAGAAAGGCAATATTAACTTACAGTACAGCTTCAGTGTCTAAGAAGGATGAGACCTTACAATTTGGTTGGGGAAGAGAGCATAGAAGTGGTTACAGACTGACAAAGTAATGGGAGTGACTCGGGAGCACTGTGATGGGTACAATCTGATATACCTAAGCTCCGTGTACTCCAACATAAATTAATAATCATCATAATGTACACTTCTCATTTAATCCACATATAGTACTAGGCAGTTGAGTTTTTTCAATATTGTGGCAATTTTGTAATCATTTGCCTAAATATGAAACTTGATTTTTATTTATCTATTTATTTATTTATTTAATTGGGGGTGCTGGAGAGATAATACAGAGGGTAAGGTGCTTGATTTACATGCCATCAAGTCAGGTTCAATCCCTGGCATCCTATATCCTATATCCTTGAGCCCCGCCAAAAGTGATTCTTGAGTGCAGAACCAGAAGTAACCCCTGAATATTGCAAAGAGTGGTCCCCAAACCATATATATACAAATGTATATAAATAAAATATCATACTCTGCCTGAAATTTTGAAGGTGATGATTGACGAAGACCTTATTTATTTATAGAAATGGTCTATCTTTTGTAAATAAAAGCCAATATTAACTCATATTTAAACTGATTGCATTTAAATTGAATCCATAAGTTTTAGTCTATTTTATTTAATTACTTTATTTTTTGTTTTTGTTTTTGGGGGTGGCCACACCTGGCAGTTCTCAGGGCTTTCTCCTGTTGTGTGGGGCTCAGGGGACCATATGGAGGTGCTGGGGATCAAACCCTAGTGGGCCACTTGCAAGGCAAGTGTCCTACTTTCTGTACTAGTGCTCCAGTCCCAGCATTGTCTATTTTAACAATAAATATGATTTTATTTTTTTCCACATTAAACTTTACCTGTAGACATTGATATTTGAATTGCAGAGAATTTCTTCATGTCATACAATATAAGTATCTATTGATTTTTTTTCCCCATTGCTGATCCATATGAAATTCATTCGTAGCTCAAGGGTTGCTATAAAGTAGGCAGCACGCCTGCAGGCTGCAGTCTTCACAGCTTTGAACCAAAACAAATTTTAGCTACAAGCTGTGTTTGAGTTCCTGCTGCCATTTCCAGCGTTTTTCTTTTCCTTTTTAATATTCACAGTAAGTTTTAAAATAAAACTCACAACAAAGACCAAATAGAGTTCACTGTCTGTCAAAACCAAGTACAATTGGAAAGAACAGAATATGAGTTTATGAACACATACATGATGAAATAACTTTCTGCTTACATTCAAGATTCCGGCATGCAGTTGACTTTACCTGACATACTTTTCTATGCAGCATTAGAAGACATGGGAATTTATGTAACTATTAAGTATTTATTGATCATCAGACAATGATTATGTGTTGGTGATCACAATGTAGTGATAACAAGGAATATTACAGAACCAATCTTTGACGTCTTTAGGTCTTACTCTGGTGAACCTGACAGGCTACCAAAATTATCCTGCCCACACGGCAGAGTCTGGAAAACTCCCTGTGGTGTATTCAATATGGCAAAAACCAGTAACAATGATGGGTCTCATTCTCCTGACCCTGAAAGAGCCTCAAACGTGGCACTTTTTAAAATCTCAGGGTTAGGACGAAGGAGATGTTCCTGGGGCCTGCTCCTCACACCAGTGAGACTGGAACACATCATAGAGAGTAAAGACAGACAATGTTGGAGGAAAGGTGGAGAAAAGTAACCTTTATTTACTCCAGGTGAAAATGGCAACAGATGAAGCCTTTTGGGTAAACAATATGGACACTTTTCAAAGAACTAGGAATTATCTTCAATACTGAATTTATCAACAATTTCACTTTTATCACAAGGACCCCAAAATTCTACTCAGAAAGGCATCTGCAGTCCTATGTTCATTACAACACTTTTCACAATAGCCAAAATCTGAAAACAATTCTAATGTCAAAGACTGCACATATATACAATGAAACACTACTTGACTATAAGAAAAGACAATCAAGCAATAGACTGCTGTGTGGAAAGATCTGGAGAGTATCATGCTGAGTGAAATTAGTCAGAAGTAGGGGGACAAACATAGAGATATCTTCCTCATATGTAGTATATAATGAACCGTAGTATGGAAACAATAGTCATAGGTAGCAGAAACTGAAAACTGGTCTGTAGTAAGACCAGTTAACTGGCCTATTAATATAGAGAAGCTGGAAGGGGGACACTGGACAAAGGTGCAGGAGGTGAAGGAGTGGTGCTGGAGTGCTTTATGTATGAAACCCTTCCTTCTATTAATATTGAAAATGACAGGGTCAACCCTTTAAACAAATTGAGTTTAAAAGAATAAGTAGGAAAATGAAAGAATGGAAAATATGAACTGAAGTCTTTAGTTTGAGGACTGTATTTTAATGTAAAAAAGAATAAGGATTTTCATGCCTTAAATTATTTTGTATTGCTTTTCCTACATTATTAAAAGACTAATGTTCTCATTTTGGGCCGGAGCGATAGCACAGTGGGTAGGGCATTTGCCTTGCACACAGCCAACATGGCCGACCCGAGTTCGATTCCTCCGCCCCTCTCAGAGAGCCCGGCAAGCTACTGAGAGTATCTCGTCCGCACAGCAAAGCCTGGCAAGCTCCCCGTGACGTATTCGATATGCCAAACACAGTAACAACAAAGTCTCACAATGGAGACGTTACTGGGCCTGCTTGAGCAAATCTCGAGCAACATTCTCATTTTGGGGAATGAGAGAAGAAACTTGTCTAATCATTAAAACGATTTCAGTTCGCCTGTACACCTTATCACCTGTCGTCCTGTCATTCATCAATTTGCTTGAGCGGGTGCCAGTAATGTCTCCAATCGTCCCAGCCCTGAGATTTTAACAACCTCTCCTTACTCGTCTTTCCCAATGCTGCCATACTGGAGTCTCTTTGAGGGGTCAGGAAATGAGGCCTGTTGCTACTGTTTTTGGCACATTGAATACACCACGGGTAGCTTGCCAGGCTCTGCCATGCGGTCAACAATACTCTTGGTAGCTTGCCGGTCACTCTGAGAGGATGGAGGAAATACTGCATCAGACTCTTCCAGAAGCTTCATTTTATAGTCTCTGGATCTTGGCTGTTGATGAGATTACATGGTTTGGGGAGGTTGGGGAGGGGGGTGCATTTTGTGGGTGTGACTGTCAAGCTACTGGATTTCAGTTAATAAAATATGCATTTTAATAAGTCTGATGCCTGGAAAAATAGTATCAGTTGTTTGAGCCTTCAAAATTTATATTTTCTGTGTACTTCAAACTGAAAAACTGTTTAGTTTAATAAAATTAATAAAAAAATTTAAGGTCTTATATATACATATGAAAACTCACATGTAAGTGAAAGGCAAAGAGCTATTGGTTAGTAATTTATGTGAGCAAGATGTGTGTAATATTGTTGTGCTGTGGCTATTATCAGCAAAGTTAATGTAAGCATATTTAGGATAATTTAAGTCACTTATAAATTATAGAAAAAAGTGTCAAGTGATGCTTGTATTTAGATAGATACAATTCTATTCTTTAAATAGCTATTTGCCTTCACTTTTAAGAATAAATTAAAATTTTAAACTATTTTCCTGCAATACACATTATTTATATGAGAGATTTTTTGAAGATTTGATAAATAATTTTGTATTAGTTACTAATCAAATATTTGAAAAATAGCATCAATTGGAAATCTATAACATGTCCTTGGAGATACGATGAAATACTTCTTTTCTAAAACTTTCATGATTTTAGGAAATAAAACTAAACTAAACTTCTCAAATGTAGGTATTTTTCAACACTTTTCAAAAGAAGATTTTAAAATTAAACAGACTACTATGTGTGTAGGTGTCTTTCTATGTGTGGGCATAATCGAAAATCTTTATATAGTATGTGAGCATAATTGAGGAGAATTTCATAAAGCACTGATATAAGTCCTTTTAAAAATATAGCACTTTAAAATTGTTGTTAAATACTATAAGTACATGAAAGGAAATCTTAGAGTGAAGATATAAAGGACAATTTACTGAATAGTTGAGAAAAAAAGAAACCACCTTGTTCTCATATAAAGTTTCAACTGCACCAGTTATTCTTCATTATATAAGTTATCTTGAATCTTTCTTTCTTGAACTATAGAACAGCAGAATCAAATATATATTTTTTACATTACAAATTCTTGGTAAGAAATATGCATGTAATCAAGCACTATAGACAACCGTATTGGGAGTATAATAAGTGTTTTCCAGTATATGTTCCTACAGGAATTTTCTCAGGTTTTAATCACTTGATAAAAATATATGATAGTATGCTTTTAGAAATAGATAATAGTCAAAGAAAATTTCTTAAAAAGTTATCACATGACACAAAAGTTTTATCTCTGGGTTAAGGAAACATTTATAGAGGTAAGAAGAGATTTACTATGAGTCAAAATGCTTCCAGAAAAGTTAATGGGATTGAATTTAAGGAAACAGCTGATAAAACTGGAAGAAGGTAGGTACAAAGTTGGAAAAGAAAGGCCATGGAAATGTGTCATGAGGGAAAACAAGTTATTTACTGTAGGAAGCCAATCAATAAGTATATTTAAGTAACCAATAGACCACCTTTCTAAATGAAATCAATTATTTTATTGTTTACCTTTGCTGTGCAGTAAGGTGTAGAAAAAGCATTCTATTGCATTACTATTGTAAAGGTATTTACAGATCTAATTGTTGACAAAAATTAAGACTAGTTTTAAAATTTTCTAAATCATATAAAAATACTAAGCAGTTGTTTAATCTATGAGGCAGAGAAGTCATTACTAGACCAATTCACTTTTAGAGAAAATTGAGTGGAATGAAAAAGAAAATGGACATGGTAGATCTTTTTTTTTTTTTGATTTTCCTCCAATTTCTAGTATCATTGTTATTTTCCTTTACTTTGAATGTTTCCCTTGTTTTATTTTTTCTCAACTGATATTCTATGATATATTACTGTATGGTTAACTTAAATTATGTATATTTGGAATCACAGTTGTGAGGTCTATGGATCAATGGCTCAGTGATTTTCTAGACTCAAAAATAGTTAATTTTATTTTGTTGTTTTCTGGGTCACACCCAACAATGCACAGGGACTACTCCTGGCTCTTTCACTCAGGAATTACTCCTGGCAGTGCTCAGGGGACCATATGGGATGCTGGGAATCGAACCTGGGTCAGCCGCGTGCAAGGCAAATGCCCTACCCACTGTGCTATTGCTCCAGTCCCCCAAAATAGTTATTTTTTTAAGATAAGGTCAAATATTGTAAACCATCAGAAGATGTTTTTCCCAAAATTTAATTCTAACTCTTTTTTTTATAGTAGTTATAAAATCTTGGCGTTGTTTTCTCCTAGTTAAATTAAATGATTCTCTGCTTTTCACAAGCTATTTCCTTTAATCAGCAATGGTGTAAATGTCTAACTTTTATTGTACTAAAAATATTTATGCTACATAACAGAGTCTGGGACATTACAGATGTCAAAGAGGTGGTGTTTTTTCTGTTACTCCCCACCAAATATTTGAGCTCCCCATTTAGTGGTTGGAGAGATAGCACAGCGGGTAGGGGTTTAGCTTGCACACAGCCAACATGGCCCACCTAAGTTCAATTTCTCCGCCCCTCTCGGAGAGCCCGGGAAGCTATCAAGAGTATCTCCCCCGCACAGCGAAGCCTGGCAAGCTACCTGTGACGTATTCGATATGCCAAACAGAGTAGCAAGTCTCACAATGTTACTGGGCCCACTCGAGAAAATCGATTTAGTTCCTGGATCCCCAGCAAGAGTGGTTTGATCCTTGAGCCCAGAATCAGGAGTAAATCCTGAGTATCAACGATGTAACCTGCAAACCAAAACGACCTCAGGACTTGAGAAATGAGTATCATGAATTATTTTGCTTTCTTTTTATCTCCTTTTTTTTGGATCATCATAAAGAAATAGAAAAGCAGCAATTCAGAATTACCAACACCTTCATATCCATATATTTATTGGCAATTTTGCAAAATAATTTAGCAATGGGGTGAAAAAGTTTACATGGAAGTTTTTATCCTTCTAGGTCCAAAGTTAACAGCAACAACAACAACAACAACAACAACAAGAAACCCATATAACACTTGAATTTCTGGCTTTTCTATGTTATAACATAAACTGGGTCTATCAGAGACCATTCTTTCCTTCCATGTTCTGCAGCCAAGTCCCTTATACATTGTAAAGTCTGAAAACCAACTTATTCCCTAAACATTAATATTTGTGTCTGATTGCTGAACCATTAACATCTATTTTTCTCCATCTTCCACTGGGGGAAAACATAAATCAAAAACAACACTCTAGTCTGTTTACCATCTCTTACTATGTGACTTCCATGTTATCTATTGTTCCTTTTTACCCTTATAGACAAATTAGCACTGCGCTGTAGCATTGTCCTCCTGTCATTCATTGATTTGCTCAAGCGGGCCCAGTAACATCTCCATTATGAGACTTGTTGTTACTGTGTTTGGCATGTTGAATACGTCACGGGTAGCTTGCCAGGCTTTGCCGTGTAGGCTGGATACTCTCTGTAGCTTGCGGGGCTCTCCAAGAGGGGCGGAGGAACCGAACCAGGAATGGTCAGGCCGGCCGCACGCAAGGCAAACACCCTACCGTTGTGCTATCGCTCCAGCCAAATATAGGCAAAGTATAGGGGGGAAAAAGTAAGACAGTGAGTAGTACTTCAAACTCTGAGAGGAAAGGAAAGTGAGTTCATGCGTATCTTGTAAATTAGTCTTGCATTAACCATTGAAATACCCAGTTTCAATAATAACTGTCTACAAGCAAGTAAAATATTTTTTATTTGTATATTTGGAATGAATAAAATAATAAAATGTATAAATTCCAGTGTAACTGGACTCTTAATTACTTTGGAAATAACACTGTGACCCCAATCTTGCATAGCAGGAATTGATTTTGCCAGTCTTTGTTGAAGTGTTTTCCTCAGGAATTTGAGACACAAAGGTCACTCAGAGCTTGTGTCTAGAAATACTTACTGGAAGGCAGTTTACACTAGTGTAATCTGACCATTTGAGAATATTAATATTCATTGAGTCTTTGATCTATTTCTTACATAAGTTGGAAAAGAAAATGATTTCTTATTTATCCTATTTTCTTTTATTTTTCACAACCTCTAACCTATAAATTGCTTTAACTGTATAGTTACTTACTCTGAATTTTGACATGATATGCTGTTGCCAAAAGACATATGTTGTTTACACTTTTATTTTGGGTGTGATTTTGTGATTTGTGAGCCATTTGAGTACAATGTAAACTATAATATTTATGATTACAATAATAACTAGCTATATAACTAACTCACTGTATTTATATTTTTTTCAACAGTCAAGAACTAGAAACAATTCCCATCAACTGATATATTGATAAAGTAGTGGTATACACATACTGTTATATTCTTTTTTTTGAATATAAATATTCTTTATTCTTGGGTTTAAGTGTCATTGAAAACAAGTCATAGTTGAAGAAAAAATACATAGATTTGTGCTTTTTAGGTATTATCATTTTTTGTTTCTTTCTTTTTTTTGTTGAATCACCGTGAGATATTGTTATAAAACTTTCATGATTGAGTTTCAGTCATACAATGATCAAACACCCATTCTTCCACCAGTTTACATTTTCTACCACCTATGTGCCTATGTCCACTGCCATCCCCACCCCATCCCACCCTTAGGTATGGGACTAATGAAATATTCTTATCCAGTTGTTGACTTTGATAAAACCATGACATTTCAATAATGTGGATGGACCTAGAGTTTATAATTCGAAGTAAAATTGGCTGGATGGAGTAAGTAAGGAAGCACATAATTTCAGTCATATGTGGTATATAGTAAAGTAAAAGTAAAGGCCCTCCCATTGATCATCGATTTGCTCAAGCGGGCCCAGTAACGTCTCCATTGGAGACTTTGTTGTTACTGTGTTTGGCATATCGAACACGTCACGGGGAGCTTGCCAGGCTCTGCGGTGCAGGCGAGATACTCTCGGTAGCTTGCTGGGCTCTCCGGGAGGGGCGGAGGGATTGAACTCGGGTCGGCCATTTGGCTGCGTGCAAGGCAAACGCCCTTCTGCTGTGCTATCACTCTATAGAGAAAATAAATACATATAAGCTGTATAAATACACATAAGCTGTATTCATATAAAATATGGTATATAGAGAATTAAAGACATATAAGTTGTATCTATTTTCTCTGTATACCATATTTCATATGAATTTTTAAATGCAATTTTTAACTAGAAGATAAGTAGTTACCAGAAGGGAAAAGCAAAGAGCGCAGAGAAATATGGACAAAGTGTTCACAGTGAAGGACAGAATTGGACTTTTCAGTGGTGAACTTAATTAGTATATGAATATATTATTTGTAAATTTTCAATGTTGAAGATACAAGTTTGTGACTTAAACCACATTCGTATGAATTTATGTTTAAAGAAATTTGTTGAACAGATACTATATCACAAACAATTTCACCCTATAAACTCATTTTATCTTATAATAATTTGATTAGGTTTTCATCAGGAGAACAAAGTATCCTTTCTTCCTTATTTGCTCCTTTCTTCATTCCTTCAATTAATTACTTCTCTTTAGTACACAGTCTTAAATAATTCCAGAATTTCATTTTAATAGTCACGATATTATAAATACATACTACAAATAAAAATTTACAAACATTATTCAACTTAATATTTGTATTAAAATGAAACCTACAACTAAGTTCTCATCACTGTTTTTGTTTTACTGTAAAAAAAATTTTACCTTTTATCTTAGTTTTTCATTTGATCACTGATAAATCAGTCTAAAGGTAAAGGTAAAGGCCCTCCCGTTGATCGTCGATTTGCTCGAGCGGGCTCAGTAACGTCTCCATTGGAGACTTTGTTGTTACTGTGTCTGGCATATTGAATACTCTCGGTAGCTTGCCGGGCTCTCCGAGAGGGGCGGAGGAATCGAACTCGGGTCGGCCATGTTGGCCACGTGTAAGGCGAACGCCCTACCCGCTGTGCTATTGCTCCAGCCCAAAATCAGTCTAGTACCACATAATTCCCAGAAATGATTTGAGAAAATAATAATTAATAGAGGTTAAAATTAAAAGAGGTTACTTTTTATTGTTTTTGTTTTGCTTTGTTTTGATTTTGATTTGGGGGCCACAGACCACTGTGCAGAGGGCTTACTCCTAGTTCTGTAATCAGGGATCACTCCTGGTGAAGCTTGGGGAAAGATGGGGTGTCAAAGATTGAACCTGTATTCACCAACTGCAAGACAAATATTTTACCTCTTATACTATCTTGCTATCCCTGATAGTTTTTTTAATTTACAATTTTTATATTGTAAGTGCCTGTGATTGTTATAAGTTGTAAAGTCGATAACAAAGTCTATAATTTTATTTACTCTTATTTATTATAATTATCAAGGTTTTAAAATATAATCCAGATATATCCGAAGTAAATTAAGATATAGAAGTTTGTAAGTCAAAAAGAAAATGGATAACTATGATCAGTATATGTCTAGAATTCCTCCTCAGCTTTGAGATACACTTAGCATTTTGTCTTGTTATTGGTGATTCTGTGCCATGCCAACATCCTGTCCTCCTCTTTGTCTTTAAGTACTTGCATCAATTAATCCAGTTAGCTTCACCTTAAATGCCTTTATTTTTCGAAGTTAAGTACATGTCTAACTAAATGCTAGGTGTATATCCTTGCTAGAATGTAAAGCTCCCTTACACTTTCTTCTGTTTTATGGAGGGGACAGAATGTTTGAAAATATTTCCTATATCATGGCAATGCAGTGGGATTTGGAAACATCTTTCTAGACCCTGTCTGCTACCAAGTACTTTACTACCACATTTTCTCTATGGTGTTTCAGGCAAGCTTTAAAGGGATGTTAGAAACTCAAGATTCATAATAAAAAGTCAAGTAAATGTCCCCTCTGCTGTCTTACATCAATAAGCGTTTTATGCAACAAGGTCTTCAATATAGATTTGAATACAAAGATGCTAAAAGTTCTAATAATACGTTAATTTATTTGCAATGAAGCAGATATCTTAAAGCCTAAAGGCAGATTTTAACTTGTGGTTTGTATGTAGTCAATGAAACATTCTGTTAAAACGCTTGTGTTTTTTTGTATGTATTCTAGTAAGTCAATCAACAAGTATTTATTGAATGCCAAGCTCTTTGTTTCATATGTTATAAAGAAAACCAGGAATAGAGGAGAGACTAGAATTATCAGAAACAATTGAAATAGAGTTTTATAACTAAATAAATATTTCCATGCTATTATTTGTGACTTTTAAATATAAAATCACTTAAAAGAATGCTACTTAGGGATAAGAGTAGTGAAATGTTTTGTGTTTTATCCACTTTTGTGTTTTGTATTGCTAAAAAAAATATTCAATTGTTAGTCTTTTTTTTTTCTTGAGGAATCTAATCTAAGAGACCAAACCATTCCTTACCCATCACCCTGCCTCCAACTATTCCTTGACCCATATTCCTCAGCATGCAGAATCTTCCACTGATTTGGCTTTTGATCTTTCCTCCAGACACCGATTACTGATTACTTGCAGCACTTAAGTAGCTTTTCTCCAATTAGAATTAAATGACAACTAAAACAACAAAAAATTTAAACTTTTGTATTCTGGCAATTTACACATAGTTTTGCTCTAAGCTTTGGATTTGCAAGTATATTGAAAAATTTTAAAAGATTATATATTGAGCTCACCAAAGGTAATGGAGGTGATGTTTGGAGGGACAATGTTGAAGGGAGACATTCTGGTGGAGGGTGTGGTGTTGGAAAGTTGTATGCATGAAATCCTACCATTAACAACATTGTAAATAAATCATAGAGCTTCATTTCTTAAAATTATTGCTTCAATTATTTTTCTTAGATCTTCTTATTATTTCTTTCCTCTGAGGCCATGAAGGAAATTGGCAAAACCTTGAAAGTTGTAATAAGTGCTAAAAGTAAAAGTTTGAATGAGGCAAAAATCATTTAAGACATCAAAAGGGATAATTTACAATATTTAACTTTGATATATGGTATATTTATCAATAATAACATGTGATCAAGCTAGGAAAATTAGGGTACATAATATATCTTTTATGTAGAATTTTTCTAAGATAGGTTTTTTTAATTTTTTTTTTTTTTGCTTTTTTTGGGTCACACCCAGCGATGCACAGGGGTTACTCCATGCAGGAGTAATGCACTCAGGAATTATTCCTGGTGGTGCTCAGAGGACCGACCATATGGGATGCTGGGACTTGAACCCAGGTTGGCCCTGTACAAGGCGAATGCCTTACCCACGCTATCACTCCAGCCCCGATAGGTTGTATATTTTATTTATTTATCTATTTTTTGCTTTTTGGGTAACACCCAGCAATGCACAGGGGTTACTCCTGGCTCTGCACTCAGGAATCACTCCTGGTGGTGCTCAGTGGACCATATGGGATGCTAGGAATTGAACCCTGGTCAACCACGTGCAAGGCAGACACCCTACCTGCTGTGCTATTGCTACAGCCTAGGTTGTATATTTTAAAGTTCCATTCACTGTCACTGTCACTGTCCTCCTGTTGTTCATCGATTTGCTCGAGCGGGTCCAGTAACGTCTCCATTGTGACACTTGTTACTGTGTTTGGCATATCGAATACGTCATGGGTAGCTTGCCAGGCTTTGCCGTGCAGGCGAGATACTCTCAGTGGCTTTCTGGGTTCTGCGAGAGGGGCAGAGGAATCAAACCTGTGTCAGCTGCGTGCAAGGCAAACGCCCTACCTGTGCTCGAATTATTTACATTCAAAATAACTGTTAATAGGGGTCAGAGTAATAGTACATCAGGTAGGATGCTTGCCTTGCACATGGCCTACCTGGGTTAGATCCCAGGCATCCTATATAGTCCCCCTTGAATATTAGGAGTGATCCTTTAGTGTAGAGCCAGGAATAATCTTGAGCATAACTGGGTATTACCCCAAACCCTGAAATAAATGCATAAATAAATAATAAATAATAAATTAACTACCTATATAAAAATTTTAATCTTCGATTATTTAAAAAATTAAGACTAGATTACTTGAAAATTTGACATCCCGTTACTCATTGATTTGCTTGAGCAGGCGCCAGTAACATCTTAATTCATCCCTTTCCCATGCTAGTGTAGCCCAATGGTGTCTGCTTACTCCAGGAACACAAAGAGTCTCAAACCGATCATTCACGGTCTTGACGAAGAAGTCTGACCATCCTGTAGGTGGGCGGCTATGTGATCTTTTGATGTCCCATGGAATCCAGTCAGTAACAGCTCTAGTCCTGTGGTCATCTCTAAATCGCATTATGTTTCCAGGCCATCTGATTTTCGACGCCTTGGCAAATGAGACAGCATTTCTGATTCTCAATCATTGACGGAGGTTGAACTTCGGATTCCTTTTCTCATTTGAGTGAATCACGATACTCCAAACGATACTCTTTGAGAGGCCCGAATAGCATTCTCATCCTGTTTTTGTAGGGTCCAGGTCTCTGAGGCATATGTTAATGCAGGGAGAATGGTGAAGCTGAAGAGATGTGCCAGGAGCCGGAGGTTGTTCGTCCTCTTAGCTATTTCTTTGACACTCTTTAAGGCATTGCACGCTGCTCTCTTCCTCCTGTGCAACTCTGGTGCCAAGTCATTTGTCATGTTGACTTCTCAACCTAGGTACATATACTGTTGCATTCGGAAATGTTCATTCCGTTGAAAGCAAATGGAACATCAGGAACGAGTCCATTTCTCATAAACATTGTCTTCGTGAGATTCAACTGCAGTTCGACCTTTCCACACTCATGGTTGTAGTCCATGACTAGATAAGTACGTCAAATATTTATGCATGATATGTAAAAAATTAAGCACATTTTTGGACAATAAAACTGGTGTCTTTATTCCTATTCAATAAAAGAATTGAAGATCACAGAATTCAGCATATTTTTGAGACCACAAAATAGCCTTAGGCTTGAAACTCTAAGTTTCACATTTTTCATAATACATTTAAGTCCATTTTAATAGTCTAATATTGAACTCCAGCATCTAAGTTAGTTTGGTAATTTAGCAAATATTTTACATTTAAAAGTATTAGCATATCATTGCCCACAATACAAACTTCAGTTCAGATTTGATAAAACTGACTCAGTATAGAAACCTAGAAATTATTTACCTATGCTATCAAATGAACTATTATATCTAATTTTAAATTATTTGCTATTAATGTCTAGGCTGTTATTAAGTTTGCTGAACTAAATCAGATTGTCATTTATGCCTCTGGAGATTATTTTCTATAACAAAGCAATAGACTATAAAATGGTTGTTCTATGTCCATGAGAAACTGCTACCACTTCCAAAATATGTATCACAGTATCACTGTCATCTTGTTGTTCATCGATTTACTTGAGTGGATGCCAGTAACATCCTTCCAGCCCTTAGATTTTAGCAGCCTCTCCTTACTCATCTTTCCCAACTATTGGAGGCTCTTTCAGGATCAGGGGAAAGAGAACTGTTATCATTACTGTTTTTGGCATATTGAATATACCACAGGAAGCTTTCCAGGCCCTGCCCGTGCAGGTGGGATAATCTCGGAAGCTTGCTGGGCTCTCTAAGAAATATATATATATATATATATATATATATATATATATATATATATCTTAGAGAACATCCAAACTGGAAAAACAGTGCAGAGAAGCCATCAAGGATGACCTCAAAAACAGGAGAGCAGCAGTACTGGTAGATGCGGCAGAAGCTGGGAAAAGCATTCGTAATGCCCGCCTGTCCTTCACCAACTACAAAACCAAGATGACTGCCCTCCGACATCATGATGGATCTATCACATCTTCCAGAAGGGCAATGGAGAAGATTATTCATGACTTCTACTCAGATCTCTTTAATAGCCACGTCCACTTGCCCACATACCACATACCACATGATGGATATGTCGTTCCCAATGTTCTCCCTTCCGAAATCCAACATGCCATCTCGTTGGTAAAGAAACAAAGAGCACCTGGCCCAGATAAGATCAGACCTGAACACCTGAAGAACTTACCATCAGTAGTCATCAATATATTGGTTCGGCTCTTCACACGCTACCTGTCTGAATGCAAGGTTCCATCCCAATAGAAAACCAGCAGGACTGTACTACTATATAAGAAGGGAGACATCCACGACATTGGCAACTATCGCCCAATCTGCCTATTGTCTGTCGTCTACAAACTGTTCACTTGAGTCATCCTGAATAGGATTAGCAGAACACTAGATGAAGGACAACCATGTGAACAAGCGGGATTCCGAAAAGGATTCAGTACCATCAACCATATCCACATGATAACCAAGCTCATTGAGGTTTCTCAGGAGTTCAAGATGCTGCTCTGTCTAACGTTCATTGATTTACAGAAGGCCTTTGATTCTGTTGAGATGGAAGCAGTCATGGAAGCCCTAGCCAATCAGGGCGTACAAACTCAATACATCAGGATCCTTCGTGAGCTCTATTGCGGATTCACTACCAAGATCTCACCATTCTACAAAGAAGGTAAAAGGTAAAGGTAAAAGGTAAAGGCCCTCCCGTTGATCATCGATTTGCTCGAGCGGGCCCAGTAACGTCTCCACTGGAGACTTTGTTGTTACTGTGTCTGGCATATCGAATACGTCACGGGGAGCTTGCCAGGCTCTGCCGTGCGGGCTAGATACTCTCAGTAGCTTGCCAGGCTCTCCGAGAGGGGCAGAGGAATCGAACATGGTCGGCCATGTTGGCTGCATGCAAGGCAAACGCCCTACCACTGTGCTATCGCTCCAGCCCCTACAAAGAAGTAATCATCCATATCAAGAGAGGGGTTCGGCAGGGTGATACCATTTCACCAAAACTCTTCAGTGCCACCCTCGAGAACATCATGCGACGACTGGAATGGGAAAGCATGGGAGTGAAGATAGATGGTCGGCAACTACACCACCTCCGCTTTGCTGATGACATCATTATAATAACACCAAACAGCCAAGCGGCACAAATGCTGAACGACTTTGACCGTGAATGTGGAAAGGTCGGACTACAGCTAATCTTAAGAAGACAATGTTTATGAGAAACAGCCTTGTTCCTGACGCTCCATTCGCTCTCAACGGAACCACCATCTCCGAATGCAACAGTTATATATACCTAGGTCGAGAAATCAACATGATGAATGACCTGGCACCTGAGTTGCACAGGAGGAAGAGAGCGGCTTGGAATGCCTTCAAGAACAATGAAGAAATAACTACAAGGACAAAGAACCTCCAGCTAAGAGCACATCTCTTTGATTCCACTGTTCTTCCTGCATTAACATATGCCTCAGAGACCTGGACCCTACGAAAACAGGATGAGAACGCTATTCGGGTCTCTCAAAGAGGAATCGAAAGAGCTATGCTTGGAATATCACGATTAACTCAAATGAGAGATAGAATCCGGAGTTCTGATCTTCGTCAATGCTCAAGAATCAGGGACGCTGTCTCATTTGCCAAGACATCAAAGATCAGATGGGCTGGACACGTAATGAGGTTTACAGACAACTGCTGAACTAGAGCCATTACTGATTGGATTCCACGGGACATCAAAAGATCACGTGGACACCCACCTACAAGATGGTCAGACTTCTTCATCAAGACCCTGAATGATCGGTTTGAGGCTCTGCATGTTCCTAGAACAAACAGATACCATTGGGCTATGCTAGCACGCAACCGGGATGAATGGAGATGTTACTGGCACCCGCTCGAGTAAATCGATGAATAACGGGGATTAAATGATTAAGATTAAGTGATTAAGTGTTATATATATATATATATATATAATATATATATATCCGTGCTTCGTGAGATACAGCTGCAGTCCAACCTTTCCAGACTCATGGTTGAAGTCCGTGACTAGATAAGTAAGTCAAATATTTGTGGATGATATGTGAAAAATTAAGCACATTTTAGGACAATGAAACTGGTGTTGGGGCTGGAGAGATAGCACAGCAGGTAGGGCGTTTGCCTTGCATGCAGCCGACCCGGGTTTGATTCCCAGCATCCCATATGGTCCCCTTAGCACTGCCAGGAGTAACTCCTGACTGCAGAACCAGGAGTAACCCCTGTGCATTACAGGGTGTGACACCCCCCAAAAAATGCAAAAAAAAAAATAAAGAAACTCCTGTCTTTTATTCCTATTCAATAAAAGAATTGAATTTGGATATATATATATATATATATATATATATATATATATATATATCCAAAATTTGTAAGGCCTATTTTATATAGAAAGGTACAATTAGGCTCTGGACAGATAGTACAGTAGGTAGCATGTTTTTCTTGCATGCAATAAATCTAGATTGATCCTTAACCTAGAGGCAGGAGTATGTCTTGTGAACCTTCAATTGTACACCCCTCCTCCTAATCCCCCCCCACAAAAAAGGCCAAAGTACTAGAAGCCAACAAACAAGTTTGCTTTTCCAAAGATAATTTTATGCATGTATTATTATTAATTCTATACAAAATTAAATATTTGTCATCTTACATACAGTTTAAGAATACACTGTTCCAAAACTTTTTTGCCATGGTCAGCTTATTCATACAGCCAATATTTTGTGACAATTTAATCCTTTAAATCAGTGATTCTCAATTGGAAATGTGTTTACTGCCAGAAATCATTTGTCTACAAACATTGTGAATTTCCCCACAAGGGCAAAGCTATGACACTTGAGAAATATTGCACTAAAGGGGCATCTCTAAGATCATATGGTCAGTGTAACAGGATTCTGCATATAAGAAGAAAAACTAATTAATGGCATCAGTAACAGACTGCAAGTCATAGAAATATACATTAGTGAATAAATACCTGTGTATTTTTATTTAAAATTAAAATAAATATTCTCAAACTAGATTACAAAGTAGGACAAAAGAAGGTTCTATGTATGTATCATTGTAGTGTTTGTAATACTCTGCAGAAGCAAACTGCAAGTTTCAAAAGGTTGTAACTCTTATACTGACTCCACTGAGCAATGATAAGGTCACATGGGTATCTAATCTTGGCATTAATTAAAATGACAAGCAGAAGGAAGAAATTGAATCAGTATGCCCAGTTCTCTAGCATGTGGAATATTTCTTCACCAAAGACATGAAAGTTAAAATTGATTTTCAATGATAAATGGTATTTTTCAGCAGTTCACAGAGTACTAATTTTTCACAATTTGCCATATGTCCATAAGATCATGATTTTAGGAACCTTTGTCTTCTCCTTTGAGAAAAAGTATTTTCATTTGTGTGAAGCTTTTTTTAAAAAATTCTCATTATTAGTAGTATTTTATGGATATAAACTAGTTAGTTCAAATTGTGTGGAAATAACCTCCCCCATTGCCTTTTGATTTAGAAATGTTGTGAACTATTAGAGAAATAGACAAATATGACTTTTCTATTTAAAATAATGTACTTTCACACTGTTAACCTTAAACATAAAGATCAGATGTTTAAAATCTTATTCTTTATACTTTTTTTGGTCAGTTTATTGGGTTACATAAAGATTTTCTCTTAGTAACATAGAAAGATAATATCTGTTTTTTATTTTACTTCAAAGAAGTGAAATAAAAGGACTTGCATTATGTAAATCTCATTTATGTTCTGTACTCTGAGCTTTTTGTAAAAACCCTCAAGTCAAAAATATAATAAACTAGAAGTCATTCAAAATGGATAGTTTGTTTAAAAGATGCACTAGCAGCAACACCAGACCCTAACAAACCAAATAATACAGCATAAAATAACAATTATAAACTTTCCAGTCAAGGAACACATGCTTTTTAAGTAACATTGATATTTGCTTAGTTGGAGGAATGGCACTTTAAGAAGCCACAAAACATCTAAACAGCAAGGAACAGAACAATTTTCAGAGCAGACCCACACATTGTCTTTAATACCTTTTCCTGAGGGTTATCTCTGACTCTGGGCCATCCTAAATAACCTCCTTATATGACATTTAATTTCAGATGCACTGAGTCCCCTAAGAAATTCACATATGTCTGTCCATGTCTGAAATAGTGTATAAATCTCAAGACCTCAGGCGCTATATATTTATATTTATAACCCTGACGTATCCTTATCTTCTTTCTGTAGGATATATTAAGGGCACTTGCTTATTATATAAAGCAATCTAACATCCTCCACTTGCACATTACCCCTAGATCTAATTTCCCTTTTCAATAAAGATTATTGATATAATTAAAAAATACAGTTGGTAGGGCCAAGTCTCTATAATGGGCATTTACAACCAGAGTGTGCACAGATGTTAGACAGAATTGTCCTTTCCCTCTGTTGTTTTCTGAGACAAAAGTGCTGTGTCTGTATGATTTTGTGCTCTAAGTTTCATGTCTAAAATAATTAATCGGCATCTTCATGATCTCTTTTTCCAGCCTAAGGAGTGGAGAGGAGGGAAAATGAGAGGAGCACAAAGATTAGAGAAGAAATGCACAGGAAGGAGGAATGAAACATCAAAGTGGTAATAAGGAGAGCTCGCTGTGCTGAAGGTGACCATGGCAACAAGGAACTAAGAGGATGAAAGAACAAATAATCTACAAGAGTGTGACTCCATCTTTTATCAGAGTTCTTGATTGCTTTCAGAGTTGAGTAGGCCAAGTTCTTTGTTTTCTTCCTTTAAAAGGCAAATGAAGATATCGGCAGCTTTACACTGAAAGAATAATTGGAAAGCAGGATTCTGAGTGATAAATAGCCTTGCTGGACTTTTTCTTTTGGTAAATTTTATCCCACCTATTTAAAATTACTCTCAATATGAGTAGATCTGACAGCCAAGAGATAGCACAGTGCATCTGAAGCCATACCACTGGGAAGAGCAGGTGTCTCCATCTGCCTCAGTCTATTATTGGCATAATTTAAAGCAATCCTGAACAGTCATTTCAGGGAATAGCAGATTCATTTCAATTACTTAGTCTTTCTAACTGACTCACTGGTTATAGCCATTCTCTTAAGTAACCTGCAAAGGCAAATAAAATATCTTCCATACTTTGACTGAGACAAAAATCCAACTTGGGCAATGTTGGTATAGTTAGGTTCTTTTTGTAACAAAGAGAGTGTTTGATATAGAAATAAAATCTGGGCATGGAAGTTGGGAGGTACCTAGCCATACTCAGGGATTATTCCTAACTCTTTGATCAAAGATGACTCTTGGTGGTGTCCAGGGGATCATACCCAAGTATGGTGCATCCCAGGAAAATGACCTATCTGCTGTATCATCACCCAATGCTGAAATATATGTTTTATGAATGCTAATGTTCATAATTGCTTAGAATTAAGTGATATACACACAAACATGCACACATATGTATTTACTTAAGAAAATAACAGGATTACATGGTCACATAAGATAATTATAACTTAAATTATGTCAGGGCTTTTAGCATCACTTGTTTTCATGCAGATAATTCTGAACCCCACCAATATGATAAAGTCCCCTTCAGTTAAAAGGATCAATGGGTTTTCTTCTGTGGTGGTAAATGATGTTTCTATTGTTTGTTGATTGTATAAAATATGATTTCTAGATTATCTGAGTTAATCTCAGATATCTTTGAGTTAATCTCAGTTATTATTAACTCTAATCCCTTGTTTAAAAAGAAAGTCTGAGGGCTTCCTGAGCAGTGGGTTGCAGGGGGGGGACTAGGGCTATACCTGTGTCAATGGAGTCAGGGTACAAGGCTGATGCCTCTGACCCCTGAATTATCTCCCCAGACGCTTGCTTTGTTTTTTATTTTTTATAAAGCACTCCCCCCCACACACACACAGACATACACACATAGTGTGCAGAACCTTTCTTACCTGCACTACTAGAAGCATTTCCTGAAGAAGTACTTCCTGCCTGCAGGAAGCCCCACGGGCAGTCCCTCATGACAAAAGGCAACATGGTGACTGTCTACTGCTCCTCCTGATGGACCCAGGCCTGCCTCTGCACCATCCAGAGGTGCTTCAAGTGCCCGCAGAGCAAATGGTCTGCTCCTGTCCACCTAGAACCTTTTCTCCCTCCCCAGACCAACTGTGCAGACTGACCCGGCTGCCACTCCCCTGGGCTGTGCCTCCTCAGGAGCGTTCTCCCATTCTGTGTGGAAATCCTAGGGGGACTCTTGTCTTCTACACTGTAGGACCATAGGCTGCCATTTAGCAGGGGAGACCTGGACACAGTAGGACTCAACAGTGCAATCAAAGGGGGTAGGGCGTTTGCTTTGCATGCATGCAGCTGACCCAGATTTGATCCCCAAGAGTGATCCCTGAGTGTAGAGTTAGGAGTTAAGTCCTGGGCACTTCTGAGTGTTCCCCCCTGCCCACCCCCCCTTCAAAGTTTAATATACATGCTGGCCAAACTGCACTGTGAAAGCATGCACCACTCAGGTCCTCACTGTTTCCCCCGGCACCTGTCCAGAGTGGCTTCAGCAGGATATAGGGCTGAGGCTAGGAAGCGAAGGCAGAGGGGGTTGCAATCTCCACTTGAAACGGGTTAAGGGGGGGCCGGAAAGAGAGTACAGCGGGTAAGGTGCTTGCCTTGCATGCAGTTGACCTGAGTTCAATCCTGGCATCCCATATGGTTCCCCCAGCACACACCAGGAGTGATTCCTGAGTGCAGAGCCAGGAGTAACCCCTGAGCACCTCCAGGTGTGCTCACCCCCCCAAAAGAAAATAAATAAAAAGGATTAAGATGCTTGCCTCCCTTCCATGTGTGCATGTGTGTGTACATGTGTATTTTTGTGTATTGAGAGCACTGGGTTCTAAGGAGTGCCACAATCAGACTAAATCTGTTTTGTCTTGGGGCCCCTCTGAGACTGATTTTTACACCCTGTGCCACCCTATGCATCTCTGTTTGAGCCTGCAGCTCTGTTGTCTAAAATCCCCCGGGGAGGTAGAGAGGGATCAGCACTACAGCCAGGGCTATGACAGCACCCCAACTCAAAGGCTGCAATCCCCAGTGAACACTGCAACTAAAAAGATGTTCCAGCAGATAGTAAATGTAATCAATTATTGTGGAAAAAAAAGTTTCTATGGGAGAGGGGGCTGGAGCAACAGCACAGCAGGTAGGGCATTTGCCTTGCACATGGCCGACCTGGGTTCAATCCCCAGCATCCCATATGGTCTCCTGAGCACCGCCAGGAGTAATTCCTGAGTGCAGAGCCAGGAGTAACCCCTGTGCATTGCCGGGTGTGACCCAAAAAGGAAAAAAAAAGTTTCTTAAACAGGTAAAATTTCCAGCAATAATTTTGAAGAAATAATGTTAGTCTTAAGACATCAAATCCTTTTGTTAGTCTTTAAACATCAAATCCTTCTGTGGCACATTTTTTTAAATTACAATTTACCCTGAGATATACACTTACCCTGAGATTAGACACTCCCCTGAGAGGGAGTCAATAAAATAGTGAACTGAGTCTGTTAAGGGGCTAAAGTGGACCATGGGACGGGGAAGAGGGCTCTGGTCCCTGGTGGCCTCCAAGGTAGCTCTGTATGTTTGAAACAGTAATAGCCCTGCAGACCATGGCACCATGGTGAATGATTACAGTTAATATTTTGCAAAATAACTTTATGTCACATACAAAAATTATTTGCTACAAAAAAGACAGAACTCATGATGCCTTTTGGGGGTCTATTGGGTGTCAGCCCTGTAGTGTTCAAAGGTCCCTTTGAACCACCGAGAGGAGGGAAGAAGGCAGTTGTGTAAATTGTTACTGCCAAAGGCAGGTGGTGGCTAATCCATTGAGGGGCAAACAGAAAAAGGAGTTTAGAGTAAAACGGAGGTGCTGGGGGCCGGGGTGCCTGTGGAGTTGGGGGAGTAGGGGCGCAGGAGGCATTTCGAACATCTACCCAGGCCCCTCACCAGGTGGTGCTGCCTGTGGCCTGGATTAGTCTCCCGGTGGCTTCGCTCGTGTCCGCAGGATGCGCTTCTGTCCCCCGCCCCAGGTCTCAGAAGCCCCGCCCGGGTGTCTGTGGGCTTCTCAGGGGTCCTGAAGGAGCCCGCTCCAGGCCACTCAGCCCTTGGTCCTTGGCTCCCTGCTTCGGCTGTGGGGGTGGTGTTGGGTGCTTGCCCTCCGTGTGTGGGGCACAGTGGGCCGCCCCTTCAGACACTAAGAGACTCCCTAAGCCGATGCCAAGCCTTTATTCAGGGAGGGCTCTTGCTTAGCACACAGCCGACCTGGGTTCCATCTCTGGCAGCCCACGTGGTCCCCCGAGCACCGCCAGGCGTGATTCCTGAGGGCAGAGCCAGGAGTTAGTTCTGAGCATCGCCAGATGTGGCCCGAAAACACAGAAATTTACCTGTATCAGAGTGGCCAGCGGGCAGGGGCAGGGGGATGCTGTGTCTCCTGAGGCAAGGTGAGGTACAGCTGGAGGACGACCCTGGAAGGGGGTGGTCCGGGGAACCCCCGAAGAGGGCAGGATGAGTAGCGACGGTGAGGGTGTGTCCTGGGTGGGCTTGCTTACTCACTGGAGAGGTCAGGGGGTGCTGCCTTGCGCGTGGCCCCAGGAAGGCAGAGGGAAGGCTCACCCCTGATTCCTGTATTTCCTTGGTGCAGAAACATATCGCCCGTGGCCTTCCTCCTGCCGTCAGCATCGCCCCCAAGGTAGCCGTGCCCCGCATACCGCCCCCCGCCCCCCGCAGCCCCAACCCATCTCCAGAGAGACCCAGGTGAATGCCTGCGAGTAGGAGGCATGCAGCCTCTGCTCAGCCACAAGTGCTCAGTCCTGGTGCGCGCGCGCGCGCACACACACACACACACACACACACACACACACACTGCAGCTGGCGGAGGGGTGTCTGTCCTTCTCAGGGCACAGAGTCCTCTGTTCTTGTCACGAAACACAATGAGAAACTTTCAAATCATAGAGCATTAAAGTCTGAGTATTTAGATTATCGTATATTTAAGGACACACATTCCATGCAGCCTGGAGCGATAGCAAGGCAGTAGGGTGTTTGCCTTGCACAAAGCCAACCGGGCGACCAGAGTTTGGATTCCTCCTCCCCTCTCCGAGAGCCCAGCAAGCTATGGAGAGTATCTCACCCACACAGTAAAGCCTGGCAAGCTCCCAAACACAATAAGAAGTCTCACAATGGAGACGTTACTGGGCCTACTCGAGCAAATTGATGAACAATGGGAGAACAGTGCTACAATGCCATTATTAACTCATTTATATCTGAGTTAATCTCAGTTATCCAAGTGTTAATGTCATGTTAAAGTGTATTAATGTCAAAATTTTTTAACCTGTACATAGAAAATATTTGCAAAAAAGGAACATTTTTAAGTTAATTGTGTGAAGGTATTTAGGCTCTACAATTCTAAAAGTTAACAAGTATTTACTTTCTATTCTCCTTGCAGCTGTTTGTGAAGTGACACCCATATCTGACTTTGGTATTTCGGAGATGGTACTAAATATTATTCATTTACTTGTGATTTTCTTCTCCACATTACAGTTTCTGTTAAATTTTTTCGTATTATTTCATTTTTCAGAGTTCATGGTATTTCTGTAAATAATGTCAGGAACAGAAATTAAATGAAATATTGAGAAATAATAAGGTCCAGAAAATTTTACCTCCTTCACAAGTTTCTCTCTCTGTGATTGGATGCTTGATATCAGGTATATAGTCCTTTGCTATTTTTCAGAAAATAGTTTTCATTCCTCCAAAAAATATGAAAGTTTTGACCTTTGGGTACTAGGCAGGATTTCCATCCTAACTTCTATTCTGGTTTGAAAGATTTTACAATAGTAGGTATTTATGTATCATCTTTTTTCTAAGTTACTCAAATAAATTTTCTATCACTTACCTGTTATTGTCCATGAAGTATTAACAGCTACATTTTTCATGTCACCGATAGAGAAAATGACAGTATAATGAGACGATTTATCTATTATCATACTGACAGCTATGCTTGAGGTTTGTTGTGAATTCCATACTCTTCCCTCAAGCAATGCCTTTGTTGAGAAAACAAATAAAGGAGTATGGGAATGGAACAAAAACAGGACAGGTGAATAGATGCAAGGGTTTAAATAGGATAAAACTCAGATGAATCATCAGAATAAATCTATAGAAATCTACACTGACAAAAAATGTCTTGTTCTTAAAAACTGTACAAAGAAGGCAATTATTTTATTGAAATAGTATATAATTGTTCTTCTGGACCAACATGCAAAGGCATCAAAATGTACACTTTTCCATCTACTTTCAAAATCTTGGAAACTGATAATATGCATTTCCTCTAAAGGGGAATTTGGTAAAAGGAAGAATTTTACAGTGTTTGTGTAAAATTGTCTTGGACATTTGAATGAGTTATCTATGTAGAGAAGATGTTATGTGTTGAGTTTTCCAAAAAAATATGTTTTAGCTATGGATTTCTACAACTTTCCAGAAAATCAATATATCTTCGAAACAAATGAAGATGGTTTTAAAAACTGAGTTCTTGACTTTCTAAATTCAATTGACTTTTAGCTCCTTTTCCTAAATTTTATTATCACCTAATGGCACATAAGTAGAAAAGTTTAAGAAAATGGTTTCTCAAAAACAGTGGTGATACAGCTCAATGGTAGAGTGCATTGCAAAAATGAAAACAAAACAATAAAGCCAATAATAAATAATTTTCCAAAAACTTACCTGGTAGGTAGAGTTTGAATTCTGTTTCTCTTCGGGATTTTTATGTTTCTCTAAAACTTTTAGTCTTTCTGAGACTTTCAGCCAACTTTAAGTAACAAGTATAAAGGCCCTTTTTAGTAGATCTTATGATGGAGATTCACCTCAAAAAAAAAAAGAAAGAAAGAAAGAAATTCATTCTGTGAGTGCACCACTCTGAAGAATGAGAACATCCAGGTAAAATCTAGATAAAAAGGGCCAGGCATGAGTAGGATACAAAATGATAGCACAGAAAAAGAATGCTAAAGGAGGGGGAAAGTTCTGAATATCAAATCGAAACTAACTTAAAAGTGCCTATAAAGTACCCATGGGAAAACATCAGGACATGTTATCTTATTATCTATATTTAAAATGCTTTCTCCTCCTTAGTGCTAAATGCAGTTTATAAGGATCTATTATTGCTGGGTAGTTAACAGTAAGAAATGTTTGTGTTTTATTAATATTAATGTTTAAATTACACATTGTTGTAGGGAACAGAATGTATGCCTTATGTGCAGTGAAATATCTGTCAATGCCCACAGAGAAAACCTTTATTTATATGGGTTAATTTTTAAATTTCTGATTCAATTTTCAACTTTCACTGAGTTTCAAGTTCTGATTCTAACCAGAATTAGTCATTACTTATTGTCAAGCACCACAATCCCATGAGAGGAAAGCAAAATTTTCAGCTTTTGATATATTCTGTTTTGTTTCACTTTGATTTTTTTCCTTTTTATAATTTTATTTATTGAATCACTGTGAGAGCAGTTACAAAGTTTTCGGGTTTAAGTCTCGGTCATACAATGAAGCACCCATACCTTCACCGGTGCCCATTTTCCACCACCAAAAACCCCAGTATACGTCCCCTCCCCCTACCTGTAGGGGAGATGATTTCCACATTACTCTCTCTCTCCACTTTGATTACATTCAATATTTCGACACCAGACCTGCCATTGTTGTTTAGAATTTTACCCTAGCACTCAGATCTGCTGAAAAGAGAATTTGACAATTTGTAGACAATTTGTTTTCTATTGGTGGTTATGAATAACATATGATGTTGTGTGGCCGCAGCAGTGGCCATACAGTTTTGAAATTCCAAAATTTTAATAATTAAATCTGGAGGGATTTCTGCCAAAACCTGCTAGGTTCAAAGATTTGTTCCTGAATCTCTTGGATCATGGCTGTTAAGCAGCTTGATTAGGAGCCAGAGAAGTTGTTTGTGGGCAGTGACTAGGGGTCTCGTTGGGGTGGGAGGAAAGGGCTGCCTCCACGCCCATCCTGAGAGGCCTCATGTGTCACATCATTGAGGTTCCAAACCTGACTGTCCAATGGCCTGGATGATGGTGGTCACTGAGCCATCAAGGAGGAGGAGGCGGAGGTACAGGACCCTTTCCCTCCTGGGGTGGCACTGCCACAGTAATCTACTGCAGGGTCTGGACGCATTTCTGCCAAAAGCTGCTGGGGTCTTGTTGGGGCAGGGAGGAAAGGGCAGGCTCCACCTCCCATTCTGTGAGGCCCTGCGTATCTCGTCACTGTGAGCCCAAACCTGACTGTCCAATGGCCTCTGGAAGATGGTGGCCACTGAGCCGCCAAGGGGAAGCAGGCGGAGAGATAGCATCCTTTCCCCACTGGGTGGTCCAGCTCCAATAGCCCATTGTGGGAACTGGACGCATCTCTGCCCAAAGCCGCTGGGTTCCAAGATTTGTCTCTGAGTATCTGGTCTCATGGCCGTTAAGCAATTTGATCAGGCCTTGCCTCCAATTACATAGCTGAGCCAGAGTTGGTTTGTGGGTGTGTCTCCCACATACCTAACTTTTGGCTGTAAACTTTGCCCCAAGTTTTTGGGGGTCTGGTCAAAGGCACAGCAGCAATTTTGGGGTATCTGGAAGTCTGAAGGTGCCATCAGACTTCTGATGCACTCACCTCACAGGAACAGATTGACCTGCTGGTGGCACCATACCTCCTTCACTTTGATTTTAAAATTCATTTGTTTTCCATTATGTTTACTGACTGAGAATCTATCTGCCAAGGTGAAAACAGTCCCATGTGTAAATTGACAGAAGCACAGTGCTTTTATTTTATTTTTTTATTTTATAAAGTAGTTCACATATATTTGATTACATTTAATATTCAAACACCAATCTTACCACCATTACACCTTCCCACCACCATATTTTGGATGTTTCCATCCTGAACCCCAACCCCTGCCCGAAAGTAGAGTGTTTGGCCAGAAAATTAATGTTTGCATTTTATTGCTAATAAAATTAATTATAGGAGATGAATTGTCTTTTTCTCAAATATTTTCTTCAAAATATTAACACAGTAATTTTTTACTTTAAATTATAAAAATAAGTATAATAGCAAGGTGTGTGGAATACTGTTAAATATTGTAATGATGTATAAAGGCATTATTGTCTCTCCTCCATCATGTCCACACCATAAAAATACACTTTTAAAAGACTTGTTGTAGTAACAATATTTTGCAAATAAAGAACACAAGCTGATACATGTAAAGTATTAGAATGAATAAAAGGTAATATCAGTGAATATCCAGCATATAAGTCTCATTATAAATTTGATACAAAGTATAAAATTTATATTTTTATTTTAAAGGAAACAAAACAGTCAGAAATAATAGTTGAAAATTCTTCACAATATTAAACTGGTGGACATATTTATCCCAGTGAAAATGTTAGTTCTCTTTTCCAATCCCTTCTGTTCTGATTTATTTATTTTATTATTTTAATTTTTTTTTTTTTTTTGCTTTTTGGGTCAAACCCATCAATGCTCAGGGCACTCCTGAATCTGCACTCAGTAATTACTCCTGACAGTGCTTGAGGGTCCATATGGGATTGCTGGGGACCAAAACCCAGGTCGGCCACATGCAAGGCAAATGCCCTACCCTCTGTACAATTACTCTGGCCCCTGTTCTGATTTATTTTTAAGGCAATTTCTCAGCTTTGCCATTTAGAAAATATTTTATATGTTTTGATACTCTAATTGAAATATCTTCTCAATTCTACCTGTGTGATTTCAAAAATTATCCAATTTTAAAATCTCTTATAATAACTGTTTTTTGTTAAACTCTCAAACGTTGGGTCAGAGCAGGTAAGGTGCCTGTCTTGAATGCTGCAGACCCAATTCTATGCCTGGAATTAAATATGTTGCCCTGAGCATAGCCAGGTGTGGCCCCCAAACAAACAGTGAACAAAAATTAGTACTCTTTTGGGGCCAAGGAAATAGTACAGCAGATAAGTTGCTTGCCTTGCACATAAGGACCTGGTTTCTATTTTTGGCATTCCATATGTTCCCTCAGCCTTAAATACTCCTGGGTGTAACCCCAAAGCACACTATAGAATAACGTTGGTTTCTCCTTTCTACCTTGCGACAGGGAGCTTAGGTTTATTGGGTTGCACTCATAACAGTGCTGCCTAGGCACTCCCATTCCTCTATGTTTATCTGTGACATCTTTCTTTGTGCTCTGCTTCCCCAACTAATCAATCACCTTTTCTAATCAGACTCTATTAACTTGTAAATATTGCTTTCCTTCTTTTTTTTATGTCCACTTCATAGTTAATTCAGAACAATATTCTTTTTGTATAGAAATAGGAAGGCAGTTAATGCTATGCTTTTTTAACTTAGGAGTTAATCGACTCCAAATAACATTCATTCTGGAGGATCTGTTTTCTCGACATAAAATTCAGTTGCCCTTAGATCCTAGCACCCCAAAAGCACCCTGATGAGGGACTGGATGAACCCAGGGCAAGCTGTGAGCTACCCTGGCATCGAAATGGGCCAGGCCAATATGCCATAATACTTAACTATAAGTTGAGAGCATGGTCATGGACAAATTCTGTCATGATCCAAAAAGTAACAACTAGATTAGGACCCTGTGAGGGTTAGGAAAGATTAATCTGGCCTGAGCACAGTAGTCTGGGATCTATAGTGACTTATCCCCAGGAGAGCCACCCTACAAGCCTAATGTATCTCTTACTGTGCCCATACAAAATGAATAATATTAAGAAGTATAATTAAGATGAATGTTTAAATGGTTATTGGACTAAGGAAAGGGGAAAACTCCCTGGGTGATATTTCACCCTTGAGAGTATCTCCTATCTGCAGGCCATCAGGAAGGGCTTTGATATGTTGACTGGGCTACCAGACCACAGGATATGGGTATGGTTGCTACCGTCAAGGTTTGGAGGGTGAGAGAGACTAGAGAGACCAGGATGGCAAGTCGAGGAGATACTAGCAAGGGGGCAGGATGAGACTGGAATGGAAGTTTAGTGAGACTGAAACAGGCGGGTGGGGAGAATTGAATAAACGACAACTGATCACCAACCAGCCTGACCCTCATTTTTTCCTTTGTCCACTCTTGGTATTGGCCATCTTGGGTGGGGAATGGCCTGAGGCCACTGAACGCAGGTGGCAAGAAAGAGCTGCAGGCTTTGTATTCATTTTATGAATACACAGAAAACAAACAAAAATCTCTATATAAGGAAGGTTTTAGTACCCTATTTGATAAGGACTATCATCAATAATAAGGACTACCACCAATAAACTTTCTCACCGAGCAACCAGAATATAGCTATGACTATAAAATAAATTGTCAAATACCACTGGAAAATATGATGATGTTTGACATTAGAGTAGGAAGAATAACAGACTTTCAGTGGCATTTTCGTCCTTCCAGGAGTAAGTGAAGCAGACAGATCCATGCCATCTACCTGACCTTGAGCAGACCACTGAACACCGAGGTGGGGGTTTAAAGAGACTGCTGGAAGCAATGAAGAAGTTCAAGTGAAAGAAATACAATGCCTGCCAAAGCCCAATTTAAAAGACTTGGACAGTTTGAATGTAGAAGATATTGAGTCATGCTCTCTGGTAAAAGGAAATACAAAATTAATGACACTATTTCTAGTATTGTAGTCTGAATAAAAGCTTCAGATTTTCTTTAGTATATTCTCTAATTCCCTGACTGGTGTTCAGTAAATAATTGTCTCAATTCAATGACAGGTCATTTAATGGCTGTGCTCTTAAACTGCATTCAGCAAAGGACAATTTTAAATAAGACTGAAGAACATATATCACGTGAGGATTTACACAAGGCAGTAGGTGAAGTGCTTTGAATATTATTTTTCAAGGAATTTATAGTTGATATCTCTCAGAGTAAAGGACAAATAGAAGATAAAGCTGTTTAAAGATATTATGAGAAACTGATGTCTTAAGAGTAAAAATTGTCCTTAATTTTTGTTTATATCAGATGACAAATTCATATAAATATAATATATAAGTAAACAAGTGACTCACAAGTGACATATGGTAAAATTATATACTTATCTAGAAAGTATACAGTGCATTAGAACATTTAAAACTCTTTGTGAGTATGCCTTTAATAAACACAATCTGATTGACATAAGTAATTCTATTGAATGGCTGAGATGAAATAAGTAATTCCATGTGAAGGAGAAAGTGTTTGAATAAAATGGAAAAATATATAAATCAATAAATGTAAGAGCTTATGTGTAAAGAATACAGAAATATGTGATGCTTGTTGTTAAGAAATTAAAATTTATTTATAGTGCAATTTTATGTATACTAATCAAGAATCATAATTTGAGGTTAATTTTGTTATTAGAGTCACATGTAATCTTTGTATAAGATAATCCCAGTTATTTTTTACAATCTGAACATTTGTAAAGAGTTATTACATCATTGTATTATATTTTTAAATATAATTGTTGGAGGAAGACTTGTGTTTATACATTTCTCTTACCCAAACATCAAAAGCCAAATGATATTTCCAAAATATGGTTTTATGGAATTAAAATTAATAAGACTTTGTATACTGAATAATAAATTATATCAATTTTTCAAAACAAATAAGTCTACTCTAGATGGAAAATAAAATAATGTCTTTGAATTATTAAAGTAAAAAATGAGCTAAATTGTATTATTTTTAAAACAGTGAGCCATATTATTTTGTTGTAAAATTGCATTCAGATTTATTTTAAATGATCTTTATGAATTATAAAGATAGAACATAGTCATGAGTAGAATTTTTTATGCCTACCACATATTTGTAAAACTTTTTATAAAACAACCAAAATTAAATATTTTCATTGATATGTAGGAATTTTCTCCTGCTTTGTTTTTTTTAGGCCACACCTGGCTTAAAATTACCTCTGGCTCTGATCTCAAGAATCTTTTGCAGCTACAGTGGGTGATTGAAGCTGGGTCAGCAGCATGCAAGGAGAATGACACCCTCTGAACAGTCTCTCCTTCTCCATGTCGTGATATTTTTATTAAAAGTCTTCAAGAATAACTAAGTGGTGGATAGCTAACTTCAAGAATAACTTTGCCAAGGAAAAGATAGAGTTTTAAGAACTTTGAAGAGTCTGTGATTTTTATTTGAAAAATGCAAAACTCAACCTGCCATAGTTTCAAGGCAAGAAAGCATGCCTCTACTGGATTTAATTATTGAAAGTAACATCAATATGGTAAGTATCAGTTTTCCTTGGAGAAACTGTTAAAGTTCAGTTTCCACAAGACAACCTGAAGAAAACAAAGCTTCCCCTGATGGTGAATTACATTACAGGAAATGTTCTCTGACCTTAGTGAACATGCATCTTTTATGATGGAAATATGCATTCCTTGTGTTTCTCCAGAGGAGACACATCTCTCTCTTACCTGACTGCATTCAAGTTTGTTCACTATATTGAAACGTGCTAAAAAGTAATCTGAAAGTATGGTGAGTGTTTTGTGCAAGATATGTGGAAAATCAGAAGACGCATTTCTCAAAGTCTAAATGAATAAGACATTCTCTCTATAAATATCTCAGCAATTAAGTACCATCATTTGTTTCTAATGACCTCTGGTGAAATTTTTCTTGACTCTAGCATTCTGTCAGCCACTCGAGTCATTCTCAGAAAAATGGAGCTAAAAGTCTTGTTTTCATTTGTCACAGGGAACCTGAAATCAGCCAAGGGTCAGTTTGACAGTGTGTCCAATATAATCTCTGACTAACTAGTAAGACGTGCTGTTTGTAATTCATTTCTAATAGTTGTGCTTAGGTATTTCTTTTGAACAGACTGTATAACATTGTCCTTGTTAACATTTTGGGGTTCATCTCTGACATGAAATGACTGAACACAGGAAAAAAAATAATGGTAAATGTGGAATACATCCAGGTTCTTTGCAGAGAAACTGGCTTTTTCTCTGATGTTTTTGATAAACTTCTCAGAAAAACTAAGATAAAAAAAATATTGTTAGGATGTTTTGACAGGAAATGCAGAATTGAACAAGTAAATTTGGGGTGAGAGGATAGTGCCATATTTGACTGTGCCCGGACTTTATTCTTGACTCTATGCTCGGGGCTCATTCTTGAGAGGCCTTAGGGGAATATATGTGGTGCTGAGGATTTAAATAGATTCATCTCTTTGACTCCTTGTACAGCTAAGTTTAAGATGTTTGAAAGATTTGGAAAGTATGATACTAGGCATTTTCTTTGTGAGAATAATTCTAAAGAGCAATTCTCAGAGATAACTATTAGTATTCTATCCTCTTTTCTAAGGTTCCAAGACTCTTGTCTTTCTGCTTCCAGATTCCAAAAATATTAGAATATCTTGTTTTAGTAGATGTAATGTCACCGTCCCTCCTCCAACAAATCTTCAAACTTTGATTGGAAGATCAGGTACAAAAGTCGCAAGTAAATTTTTAGAAAATATACAAAATACCATATAAAAAATACCATTATTCCCCTCACTTTAGCACACCTGGACCACTGCAACTCAATGACAAGTGTACTCAGCCAAGTGAGTTAAATGGTTGTTATACTTAAGATCAGGACAGCAAGAGTATCTGGATGGCTGAATCACAATCTAGGTGGTCTGATTTCACTATGTCCCTTTTTAAATGTCCACCAAGTTGCTGATTTAAGGTTGATATTTAAGAGAAATAAATAAGAACATTATTTACCAGGTATCATCAGGACAGGTTCTCTCATATTTAATATGGATCACTGTATCTTACCAACCACTTTCCTGATTAAAATTCTTTCACCCCTTTTATCCTGAGAGTAGCTAGGAGTAGATGGAATGGCAGTATTTAGTCACAAAATTACTTTCAAAAGTTACATAAACAATGCAAAGATAATTCATGCTGTACCATTAATTAAACCTAAATCGTCTATATACAATTCATGTACTCCAGCCTATTGTACTATCTCTTCTTCCTTCAATGTAACCTTTCAAGCTTATTGTGTGTGTGCAGGTGGGGGGAGGGCAGGGGGGCAGGGGGAGGCAGTTACTAAGCTCTGCTGAAGATATATCGTGGTCACTAACGGAATAACTTGGCTCTACTATGTGGACTGAAAATTCAGTGCTCTGATCTGTCAGTGAGGTGCTGCTTAAACCCAGTACTTATCAGGGGCAATGATGGATCGTCCTGCTGCCAGTCGGTGGACCCTGTGGTGCTAGAGTTTAAAATCTTGAACTTTGAAGCTAATACTTTAAGCAAACTATTCCAACATCCAGCAATACAAATATCTATATCTCATAGGAAATGTGAAAGTTGTGGTTAATATTTGGAAATCAGTACATGAAAGAGTAGCATTTGTAAGAAAAGGTGCAATACTGTCAACATGTGAATTGTCTCAAAGTTGAAAGAATGGTACAGAGTCGTTTTATGATCCTTTATAACAGAGTCACAGAAGTCATCTGTACATTGGCTACTATATAGTTTACTTCCAAGTGGGCTAAGTTATTTTATGTCAAGTTAGCTGTTATTTGTCAATTTAACCCAGATATTAGACCAAATATTATTCTGAGCATTTCTGAAAGTATACGTAAGATGAGATAAATAGTTCTCATCATATATATTAATATGAAGAAGAGATAAATGAGATAAAACAAAACGAGATTGTTCTTCCTTAGGTGTGGACCTCACGCAATTTATTGAAGATATGAATCAAACTAAAATAAAATAAACATTCCCAAATAAGACAAAACACCTTCAGACAGGAACTTCAACATCAGCCCTCAAGGGTCTTGAGCCTGCCAGCTCACACTGAAGAGATGGACTTACCAACTTTTATAATTTAGTGAGCCAGCAATTTCTTGAAATAAATCACTTTGACAACACATACACACTATTATTTTTGTATTGCTCCGATTACTCTGGGAAAACCTGATCTCAACACCAAGCTGCCATTACTCCTTGGAGCCTCTTGCACAGAGATATTCCACCTTTATTTTCAATGACATTGCCTAGATATGTCAACTTCATCTCCTATTCCCTTCTCCCTTGGGATTCCCTGACTATCTGCTTCCCTTTTCACATCCACCTCTGGAAAATCTATTTGAAAAGCTTCCTCTCCTATGCATCCATCCATAAACAACTTAATATAAACGTGTGGTATGTTACTCATGATTCTGTCTTTATTTATTAATAAGTCCTCAAATCCCAAAGAAACAACACACATACACACACAAGTGGTAGTGAGAAGATTACACACAGTTAACAGCAAGACTGTAACTTGATAAGATGTTAACAGTGATAAGGTACCACTGACAGGCCCCACCTCCCCTGAAATATCAAATATATACTATTTTCGATCTGACCAAAGAAATGTGGCCTCCTTTTATTAAAAAGCAAAGAGCAAACTGGTCAGAGCAGCATAAAGTAGAAATATCTGCGTAATGGAGTTCTTTACATTGTGTTCTGCTTATGATGGTGGGTAATTATTTTAGTTATTATAATAAATCTGCTCAAAAGGTTTGAAATCTGAGCCATTGAGGCCTCAACCAATAAGCTAAGTCCAATTGGCCTTATCAGAGAATTATCCCTTACTCTAAGCATCTGACTAAATGGTAATGATATATTGGCTAGAGACTGAGCTTTATTTCCAAATAAGCACAATCCAAAAGAAATGTATCTTTTATTCAACCTTTTGCAATTTTCCAAATTATAGACCAATGAGGCAATTGATCAATAACCTAAAGTCAAAAAATGTATAGCTAGCATCAATTGTGTTTTTGATTATAACAAAAAGAAGAATTTTGATTTTGTCCACTATCTACAAACAAACATAAAATTATGTTTCTGCATAGTTGTCATTAGTATTGAATTGATGCAACAGACAAGTAAACAACATTAAATTTCATTTTAGCCAAACAGTCAGGAAATCATGATCATGTGTTAGGGCGACCTTTTGTGAATCCAAAACCCCATTGACACAATAGTTTTGCTTCAACTGTGTGAGAAAAGATAAAATCTCTTTCAAATTTGCAGCTGTCATGCTTTCCTATGAAGTCAAGATGTTCTTGAATAAAAACAACCACACTCTTTATTATATCACGTCTTTCTTAAAAGCATACTTGCTAATGTTCATCATTGAATTTAGTGATCAATCCCAATTGGAAACATGAGGACAGAGTGTCAAGCCAGCACTTCTTCTAATCATGAAACAAGGAAATAATTTCTAGGAGTTAAGTTTCAAAACATCTTAGGAGCAAAATAGAGCTGCATTTCTCCGAAGCAGTACCCAGTAGCCATGTCAGGGAGCAATAACTCCTCATACCCCAAGGGATACTTCCAGGTGCAGGTTGCATTCTTTGTTTTAGGCTTCAATTGGCAAAATCATCAATCACAGAGTAACAACTCAAACGAATCATTGGAGCTGAAAGTTCCCAAGCTATTAGCATTTTTCTAGGAATAGTGCTTCTGAAATTGGAAAATGGTCTTTAGTGCTTCTAAGTTGAGGGAATAACAATTATATAAAACATTAATGTCACTAAGTATATGGATGTACGACAAAAAGAAAAATGAATTGAATTGCCATAAAGAGCTCCATTCCCAGGGTTATATTAGTTTCCCTTTACTACTGTGAACGTTGCCCAAGTGTCATTTAACTTTCGCAGACTTACATCCCATTACTGTCTTCGATATGCCAAAAACAGCAAGTCTCACAATGGAGACGATACTGGTGCCTGCTCGAGCAAATTGATGAACAACGAGAGGACAGTGCTTCTGTAAACTATGACTTGGATGATTATATTCATCAGAGCTGAAATATACTCGGTGTGTATGATCTCTGTGCTCCCCTAAGGACCAAGACATTTTTAAAAAGAAGCCAAATCATAGTTTTCTTAAAAGCAGTTGGATTAGCGAGGAAAGGAAAAAAACCCTTAATTAGGTACATACAAACACACACACACACACACACACACACACACACACACAAAAAGACACGGTGGGGGGGGACAGAGAGAGAGAGAGAGAGAGAGAGAGAGAGAGAGAGAGAGAGAGAGAGAGAGAGAGAGAGAAGAGAAGAGAAGCAGCTCTGCGTCAGTGACAGTGAATAAGACACATTGACTTTAAACTTGTCATATCATGGTAATTGCTGTGACTGAATTCAAAGAATGAATAGTGTTATTTGAGTATTTATTTTGGGTGGCAAGATCAACATAACTGATATTATCAACTTTAGCTCTTTTGATTCTTAAACTTAGAGCCATTTTACTTTCTAGCTGGAAATACAAAGTGTGCTAAGGCTTGCTTTACTCAATAGTAGTAACATTTTTGAGCAGTTCCTCTCATATTATACCAACTGATCATTTCCCAGGGGCTGGAGTGGTAGCACAGCAGTAGGGCATTTGCCTTGCACGCAGCCAGCCCAGCAGAGCCGAGATTGATTCCTCCGCCCCTCTCGGAGAGCCTGGAAAACTATCGAGAGTATTCGATATGCCAAACACATTAACAAGAAGTCTCACAATGGAGACGTTACTGGGCCCGCTCGAGCAAAATCAATGAACAATGGGAGGACAGTGTAGACAGTGTAGATCATTTCCCAGGATTATTGAGGAATTGAAAGAGCTATGCTTGGAGTATCATGCTTCACTCAAGTGAGAGAAAGAATCTGGAGTTCCGACCTCCGTCGACAATCAAGAATAAGGGACACTGTCTCGTTTGCTAAGGCATCGAATATCAAATGGACTGGACACAAAATGAGATTTGGAAATGACTGCTGGACTAGATAGAGCCATTACCAACTGGATTCCATGGGATGTCAAAAGATCGTGTGGCTGCCCACCTATGAGATGGTCAGACTTATTTGTCAAGACCCTTAATGATCGGTTTGAGGCTCTTTGTGTTCTTAGAATGAGCAGATGCCATTGGGCTACACTAGCACGTGACAAGGATGAATGGAGACAGTACTGGCTCCCGCTTGAGCAAATTGATGAGTAACAGGATGTCAAGCGATCAAGCGATAGATCTAGATCTTCTTTGGTCAGTTTTAAACTCTTCAGTGGGTCACCATTATCATCATTTTAAATGTAGTAAGTAAAAGCTTTAATGTTAGATAATACCTTTTCTGTGGATTCCTAATGGGGTTTGTCTTAGGGATATATCCTTGATGATTCAAAGGTTGAATGCCATCAAGTCTTAAATACACAGAAAGAAATTTAAGAACCAGTAACTCTATGAGTTATAGTAACAGGCATAAAAATTCATAAATACAGATAATATTAAAAAAATAATGACCAAATTTTAAGGTATCCTGTAGGTGCTTCACATGAGAGGGCAGTGTGCTGAATTCATGACTTTGAGTTTCGAGGTTGAGGTTGTTAGAAGCACTGAGCCACTGTTGTTGCAGAGACCTGGATGGTGGGTGGACACCTCATGCAAGGGCATGTTTATGAGGGTTTGGAGAAGTCTCAGCTGGTGATATAGCACACACTCGGGCTGACAGCACTGTGGCTGACTTGCTGAGTCTGCTGGCGTATTAGATAATACCTGCTGGCGTAATAGATAATACCCACATATGAATTAGTGGGGCCTCATTAAAAAGTTTCCAAAGATCTGTAGTGTGCTTTCTAACTACATCATTCTGCTTTTTTTGATAGAGGTTGGAATGGATGAGCAGAGTTTGGGTATGTTTGACAGAAGTAAGCTGTCTCTCCTCCCCCAACTAGTTCAGTTCTTCAATAGGGGTGAGTAGTGCTATCCTCGGGAATTTGCTTTCAGGGTTCATAACATGAGATCAAAAATGTTGTTTCCAATACCACTGCCATCAGTGAAGCTATACAAGGTCACTTGGATGTCACCTATTAGTGATTCTGAGCCCTGTCTATACCAAATAGTTCCTTGTCTTCAGTTCCAATTTGGGGGTTCAGCATAACTCTTGCTGCTACACAAGGTATATATTTACATCTTACAAATCTCTTCACATTAGCATTTCATTGCTATGCAGTGAGGGTTATTATTTGTAAGTCCTTTTCTCTTTCTCTAACCCATTTGGATGCTGTCCTTGTTGCCGTGTGTGTGTGTGTGTGTGTGTGTGTGTGTGCGCGTGTGTATATGTGTATGTCTGTTTCCTCTTTTGACATTGTTTGGTTGGTTGGTTTCAGGTTGGTTTCTGTCTAAATTGATCCCAGATTCGTTGTTATCTTAGGAGATAAATATAGGTGCTCTGTATTCTGCCTTTTAAATAAAATCTATTCTTTTATTAAGTCTAGTTTACAATGGACTTTTTTTTAACTACTGCTGTACATGTATAGTCTTTCTCTCTGTCTGAAATAATTCTAGTTAGATTCTACTTTTGTTAACTTCAATTAAAATAATTCTTCCTGTGTTTTCAAATACAAGAAAAAAATTGTGCAAAAGACACAACACATCTTATTACAATTTACAGGCTGGAAGCAAGAGTAGGGGTATAATGAATGACACTCTAACTTATGAGAGCAAAATTTATGAAGACATGGGGAATGTTATAACAAATTAAGGTTCTCTGTTTCTTGTCCTTAAGCAGTAAAAATTGAAACAGGAAGCCAGAGATAGCCTGATTCAGAAAATATTTTATTAAGAAGAAGCGTAAGGAAAGAAAAAGAAGGCAGGTAAGGGTCTGTAGAGATAGTACAACAGACAGTGCACTTACCTTCCTTGAAGCCTTCCTCGATTTGATCAGTGATGCACCATGTGATTCATTTAGCACCACTAGGAGTGACACCTAAGTTCCATGTCAGTAATAAGCCTGGACCACCACTAGATATGCTCCCCAAACAAAGACAAACAAAAAATAAAAATGCAAATTATGGAGGGTTCCAGGATAAAGCTGAAACTTCTTCACAATTTTATATATTTTAACAAAATGTGGAAAGAGCATAAGAATATTTTTTATTGAGTTTAAAATAGGTGTGCTGTTAAAAAGGCAGTGAGGTGTTGAGAAGAATATCGTCTGATGTCTGGCCATCCAGGTTATTCAGGTTGTTGGGTGTATAACCTAATTCTTCTCCCAGGACCACATAACTTAACTAGTTCTGCCTATCTTCTTTGTTCCTATCAGAAATATTTTGAGTAAAATATGTTCAGGGGAAAACAACTAGTACTTCATTATTTGTGGGAGAGTGCAGAAGAGATGATTGACATATGTTGCGACTTGAATTAAGTATAAACCATGAACTCATCTATAAGCAGTACTAAATATTGACACTGGGAGTTAACAAAGTGTATTTAACTGGGACAATAGCATTTTTGTTTTAAAGTCTAGTATCATTGCCCTGACTGTAGTGTTTAAAGCAAACTGAAATGTGTTCAAGGTGCATTGGGAGGTATATTTTATTTATTTATTTATTTATTTATTTAGGTTGTTTTGGGTCTCACCTGGCAATGCACAAAGGTTACTCCTGTTTCTGCACTCAGGAATTACTCCTGGTAGTGCTCTGGGACCCATATGGGATGCTGAAAATCAAACCCGGGTTGACCACTTGCAAGTCAAACGCCCTACCTGCTGTGCTCCAGGCCCTGGGAGGTATATTTTAAAAAAAAATTGTTAATTAGGTTGGTCATGTCATTAAAAAAGTTTAGAAAACTTTTATCTTCCAGTGTTTCTTCTCTTTAGCACTATTCTTAATGTTACCTTCCCAGACAGGTGCCTCAGTTGTAAGAATATCCCATTTCTAGTTCTTTCTAAAATAAAGGAGCATCATGTTCTATAAAGTATATTAATAGCACACAATTTCATATTTATTTATTTATTTAATTTATTGTCTTTTGTTTGAACTTAATTAAAACAAGGAAGACCTCAAAGAGAGAAGAGCAGAAGTGATGGTAGATGCAGCAGAAGCCGGGAAAAGCATTTGTAACGCCTGCCTTTACTTCGCCAACTACAAGACAAAGATGACTGCCCTCCGATGTCCTAATGGATCTATCACATCTTCCAGAAGGGGAATGGAGAAGATTATTCATGACTTCTACTCAGATCTCTTTGATAGCCACATCCACCTGCCCACATACCAAATTCCGCAGGATGGATATGTCATTCCCAATGTTCTCCCTTCCAAAATCTGACATGCCATTTCGTCAATAAAGAAACAAACAGCACCTGGCACAGACAATGTCAGACATGAACACCTGAAGAACCTGCCATCAGTACTCATCAATACACTGGCTCGGCTCTTCACACACTACCTGTCTGAATGCAAGTTTCCATCCCAATGGAAAATCGGCAGGACTGTACTACTGTACCAGAAGGGAGACATCCACGACATTGGCAACTATTTCCCCATCAGCCTATTGTCTGTCATCTACAAGCTGTTCACTCGAGTCATCCTAAACAGGATTGGCAGAACACTAGATAAAGGAAAACAATGCGAGCAAGCTGGTTTCCAAAAAGGATTCAGCATGATTGACCTTATCCACATGATAACCAAGCTCATCGAGGTTTCTCCGGAGTTCAAGATGCTGCTCTGTCTGAAGTTCATTGATTTAAAGAAGGCCTTTGATTCTGTTGAGATAGAAGTGGTCATTGAAGCCCTAGCCAATCAAATGTATTGAAACTCAAATACATCAGGATCCTCCATGAACTGTATTATGGATTCACTACCAGGATCTCACCATTCTACAAAGAAGTGATCATTGATGTTAAGAGAGGGGTTCAGCAGGGTGATACCATTTCACCAAAACTCTTCAGTGCCACCCTTGAGAATGTCATGCGACAAATGGAATGTGAAGGAATGAGAGTGAAGATAGATGGTCGGCAACTACACCACTTCCTCTTTGCTGATGACATTGTTCTAATAACACTAAACATTAGCCAAGCGGCACAAATGCTGGCCGACTTTGACCGTGAGCGTGGAAAGGTCGGACTCCAGCTGAATCTCACAAAAACATGATCATGAGAAACAGTCTCATTCCTGATTTCCATTCGCTCTCAATGGAACAACCATCACCAAATGCAACAGTTATGTGTACCTAGGTCGAGAAGTCAATATTACGAATGACCTGGCATCTGAGTTAGGCAGGAGAAAGAGAGCGACTTGGAACACCTTCAAGAGCGTTGAAGAAATAGCTAAGAAGACGAAGAACCTCCGGCTCTAGGCTCATCTCTTCAATTCCACTATTCTTCCTGCATTAACATACACCTCAGAGACCTGGACCCTATGAAAACTGGATGAGAATGCTATTGATGTCTCCCAAAGAGGAATCAAAAGAGCTGTGCTTGGAGTATCACGTTTCACTCAAATGAGAGAAAGAATCAGGAGTTCTGACCTCTGTCGAAGGTCAAGAATCAGGGACTCTGTCTCATTTGCCAAGGTGTCGAAAATCAGATGAGCTGGATACATAACAAGATTTGGAGATGACCGCTGGACTAGAGCTGTTACCAACTGAATTCCATGGACGTCAAAAGACCACATCGCCACCCACCTACAAGATGGTGAGACTTCTTCATCAAGACCCTGAACGATTGGTTTGGAGCTCTTTGTGTTTTTAGAAGGAACAGACGCCATTGGGCAACACAAGCACATGACAGGGACAAATGGAGACATTACAGGTGCCTGCTAGAGCAAATCGATGATTAATGGGAAGTCAAGTGATCAAGTGATCAATTAAAACAAGGACCATATTAATCAGGCTCCGGAGAATAGACAGTTCATGATGCCATAGCATTTGAATTAAGGATGGATAGAAGTTTAATACAAAGAAACATGGAAAGGAAGCAGTCCTTGTAGAATGGATGGATAGAATGAAAATATTGTTATCAAAGACCAAAATTTAATAAAAGCAAAATGTATCGAAGTGAGGTATTCCAGGTATTTGAGCCATGAAACATATAATTTATGACCACCTTCAATGTAAAGAATACTTTTGAGAATTAAAATTAGAAACAAAAGTAAAGGTAAAGGTAAAGGCCCTCCCGTTGATCGTCGATTTGCTCGAGCGGGCCCAGTAACGTCTCCATTGGAGACTTTGTTGTTACTGTGTCTGGCATATCGAATACTCTCGGTAGCTTGCCGGGCTCTCTGAGAGGGGCGGAGGAATCGAACTCGGGTCGGCCATGTTAGCCGCGTGTATCCTTTAAAATAATTTACAAGTAAAATCTTGTAAAAACAGGAAAAATGTAGATTTTTTTAAAAAGTAATATCTCTTTAAGAAATTAATCAGAATTACTTTCATAGAAATACCACCTGATTGCACCTGGATTTCTTGTCCTTAGAACTCTATAAAGTTCCCAGCAATTTATAACAAAGAGCTTGTGTGAACTTAGAATACTAGTCCATCAAATGAAACAGATGCAAAGTAAATCTCAATGCTATTTGGAATTTTAAGGCTGCGTGTGCAGAGAAACAGGAGGTGAGGATAACAGGAAAGAAAAGAAAGAGGTTCTGTAAGATAAAATTGAAAATAGATAAAAATGGGAGTAATCATAGGATTCTTTAAAAGTCTTCTAAGATCTTTTGGCATTATTCTTCGAAGAAATTTTCAAGGAGTTTGTAGAAGCAATTCTTGTACTTCAGGACTTATTTTATTGTAATACCTAGCCTACAGAAAATAATCTGCAGAGATACATCATTTTTCTTGGAGCTATATTGGAATATGTATTCATATGGGAATAGATTTGACCTCCACTGCAGTCTGAGTGCTATATATAGTAAGATGACTTATTGTACGATTTCAACATCTATCTTTAGTGATAGCAAAAATAAATATTTCATTTTCATGACCTTAAAATAAAAAATAAAAACCAAAATAAGTGAGTAATTTTTATTTTCTTTAAATGTGATTTTATTCTAATGACCTACTCAACAAACTAGCGTATGACACACAAAAGGATTACATGATGTGCTTTTTTCATACAGAAATTGCTTTCAGTATTAGACTTCCAGACATAAGGATAGATACACAGAAAGTAATTAAAAATATTATCTACTAATGGAAATACTTGTCTTAATTATAAATAAGAGTACAATTACTTATTTGAGGAAAATGAAAATCTAAGGCTAAAGCTAAATAAACTTTATTTTCCTTCTGCTGGATCATTCATTTGACTTAATAGGGCAAAGTTTTGAAGTCCTTATGGGAAAACACTCAGACTGCCTATGTAGTTTGAAAATTATTCTCCCAGGTGATTTCTTTAAGAATTCCAACATAATCATGCTGTCTTCTTTCCAGTAAAGGTTAGACATGGGTATTTGTTTGCCTTTCCTAGAAATTCAAACTTCTAGGATTCTTCTATGTAAAGAAGGTGGGTGTTTTGACAAGTATAGAAGAGTGTTACTGATTTGCACACTAGCAAATGTCTTCATTACTTTCCAATCTAACTTAGTTCTTCTCAAACCCCATAGCTTGTACCTGACTCCACATTATTATTATCTACTGATGTTTGGAAGTCCTGAAAATGTAGTTGTATTGGCCTTGACTCTTAAAGTATTGCATTTCTCTGAATTAGAGTGACTGTGATAATTTGTTAAAATTGTCTGAGTCCTGGATCCAGAATTCATCCAGTATGCCATGATTTCACACTTTTCTCAGTGGAGTTTTATGACCTTTAAATTTGAAGGGTCTATTCAAGCCCAAGATATGAAGTTGAGTCATATGATTCTCATTCTACCTTGCTAGAATTCAGCAATGATGCATATCACTATGGATTTGTCTCCTTTCTATTGTTGGAGAGGTGTATTAAAACGACTATAATGAATTTTATAACACTACTGTTAGAAATGCTTGATTAGGTTATGAAATGCTCTATTTTAGAAGTTTCCATTTTTCATTTTATACCACTCTAAATCAATTGTGTTCAAATTATAGTACTATGATCAGTAGCATCAGCATTGCCTGGAAAGCCTTTAAAAATGTATATTCTCAGTCTACACTATAACCCTAGTGAAACAGCAACTCTTGAAATGTGGTATTGTCCTTCAGATGATTCTGATGGATTCTAAGTTTGGAGAACCTAGACTTAATAATATCCTGTCTTATCATCTCAGTGCCTATCATTCAAGAATATTGGAATTAAATTTGTTTACATTGCTACAGGAATATTGGCATTTCAATAGACAGTTCAGGTGCAAGAACAGCTAAACCCATAAAAGCAAAATGCTAGTAGAAAAATTTGTGTTATTAAAGGTCCTCAAAGAACATTGTTATGATAAGAGAAATGGGTAAGGTGCCATCAAGCAATTAGACCCTCAAGTAATTATATATTATTTAAGAATTTTGTGATTCATGTGCATTATTTAAGAATTTTAAATTCCAATGGCAAAGACAGAACAGAAAACTTGAACTTAAATTTTAAAAATCGTTAGCAGAAATTATCTTTTCCTACTACTTATTATTTGTATATAAATCTTTTCTAAAGGCATATAACTTGTGTAGCATGAGTGTGTGTCTGTGTGGTTGGGGGAAGCAGTTGCAAGTTAGGGGTGAGGAAATGGGGTGGACACTCAAGCTGTAGATATCTGACTCCAAGCCCCTTATTTATAATAATTATACATGTAGGCATGTAGGCTTGCTTTCTCATTCTAAATTACACAACAAAATAACACCTTTGATACCTATGATTATTGCTGATTCTAAATTTGATGATGTGATGGGTGTTAATATCATAAAACCTCAAAGAAAAATTAATTATTATATAGAAGTATGAAAAATATAGGAATAAACTGTGCTATTTAAATGCTTTATTTTTATTAAATTGTCTATTAAACAGACATAAGGGTGCTTTTCTTGCATGCAGTCTTTTTGGATTTGATCCTTGGTACTCCAATGATCTCCTGAGCCCCACCTGGAATGATTCCTTAGCAAAGATCTAGGAGTACTTCTGGGTGTGACCCAAGACACCAAATATTTTTTTTCCAAAAACTCTGTATAAACTCTTGTGAAGATGAGGAAAATAAAATTCAGAGAACTGAAATTATTTGTTAAATCTCCCAAAGTTAGGAAATTGTAAAGTTCAGCCTCAACTACAAAACCTGACTTACTTTGATTACATAACAAATATTAATTATAAATTATAGTTTTCATGTGTCAATGTCTTTATTTATTGAAAGTATATATGATTCTAGGGGCTGGAGCAATAGTACAGTGGCTGGTACATTTGCTTGCACACAGCAGACCCAGGTTCAATCAATGGCATCCCATAAGGTCACTTTAGTCCTGACAGAGTAATTGCTGAATACAGAGCCAGGAGTAATTCCTGAGCATTTCCAGGGTTAGCAAAAACAAAAACAAAGAAAAAAAGAAAGTATATATGGTTCTAAAATTAACAGTAAATTTTAGAGCATGTTAATATACGTTGCTCAGGAAAATTAAAACATTACTTTTGTCCCCTACTAAAGAGACTGAAATTACTTCAAGGACACTGACTGATTATCTTTTTTAGTACATTCTAAAATATATGCCTTAATTCAACTAAAAGCTCATATTGATCTTTTGGCAAGAACTGAAAAGAATATGATGTATTCATGAAATGCTCTGTCGATAAAGCAGGCAATTGATTTCTGCAATTGTAAATATTGGTTGGATAAAAAAAACTTTATTGGCACATTAAGTCATCTTGAAAGAGTCTTTGCAATGTTGATGTTTTATACACAAAGAGTGCTTTCTTCATAATAAGAAATATGTTATAGGTAAGTACTCTAGCTAAGAGAGGAGAAAATCCAGACATGCTAGAGAAGACAAATCTAATTTAAGCACTTTAAACATTTGAAGTCTGGTTCTTCATGGGGCTATAGTTTCAAACATGTTGAAAGGGTCAGGGGTAATGGGTATTTGATACGCACATATACTGCAACAATTAGATTTTTATAAGGTCAATTAGAGTCAAATGGGTAGTTTAACACAGCATGACTCCTTTAACACTATCAAATAACCTACTTGACTCAAAAGCCCTCAAATCAAACTTTAAAACAAAAGACCATTTTCAAAAAAGCATGACTATCTAGGAGTCCAAGTGCTGACTTATTGCTCTATTTTATTTTATTAGATTAATTATAAAAAACTGAGTTCAGAATGAATTAAAGATAATAGTGTAAAACCAGTCAAGGTAGATGAAAACAATATTTTATCTCTATAATTTATGAAGATATGGTAGTAGCTAGCAACCAAGTCCAGGTACACTATGGCATAGAATATTATAGTTGGTTTATTTTGAATAAGAAGCTAGATAGAAAAATAATCTAGGATTTGCCATTTGTGTCCATAGTGCTCTTATCCAGTTAAAGCAAGATTATTATTTTTATCATGGGTAGAGTTTGACCTAGAATTATCTGTAACTTCATGATAGACTGGCCAAGTATACAGAAGGTAATCTGTAAACTAGGTAAATCCAACTGGGCCCAAATAAAGTAGACCAAATACAATTTATACAAACTGTTAGCCCAACAAATCCAAAGCCAATTTTCCAACTCATTAGAAATAAGGTCAAGTATAAACAACTATTTACAAAAGAGAATGACAAGAAGGTGGAAGTGAAAGAGAAAGAGAAGCAGGAGAAAGAGAAGGAGGACAGGATAAGGATAAGAATAAGGATAAGGAAAAGGAAAAGGAAAAGGAAAAGGAAAAGGAAAAGGAAAAGGAAAAAAGGATAAGGATAAGGATAAGGAAAATAAGAAAGTGTTTCTTGTAATGCCTGTGGTAGAACTGGCTCAGATTTCCTACTTTGGACCTTTTCACATGCAGGGAATGCTTTTAATTGGCTTTTTTCCAAACAAACTTTTTTTTTCACTTTTTGGGTCACACCTGGCAATGCACAGGGGTTACTCCTGGCTAGGCACTCAGGAATTACACCAGGTGGTGGTCAGAGGCCCATATGGGATGCTGGGAATCAAACCCACGTTGGCAGCGTGCAAGGCAAACGCCCTACCCACTGTGCTAGTGCTCCAGCCCCCCAAACAAACTTTTGACCTTGAAGGTCTCCTACTGTTCTCCCATGTACTTTTTCATAATTTATAAGAGGCAAAGACAGGAGTATTAGCACCAAGGTTACAGAATTGAGAAAGTTAAGGAAGAATTTAGAAATGAGGAAATCAATAATACGTAGTACCATAAAGGGCCATCCACAGAGTGGTGCTTTGAATTTATATGCAATGCAATTTTTTTCTTTTTCTATTCACATCTGACATCAAGGATATGGTATTTGATTATATGTCATTCAGGAAACTTTTATATTTCTATATGTTTTACTTATCTAATAATATTGTTAATTATTGGATAAGTAAGTAAACTAGTTAATATAGTTTGGTGTTATAAATAGGAGTTATATAACTACAGCTCCTCTTCTAATAATCTGTACTAGTAGTAGTACTGAGCATAGTGTCCATATTTTTGTTGTTGGTCAACTAGATATGATTTTGTTGTTCTCTCAAATTTATCCACACAATCTTGTGGGAGAAAGGAAGCAATGATGATAGAATAAATAACTTTGTGAAAAAGGAAGTATAATCATGAAATTGGATTAATTTAATTTTATTTTTTCAGGGACATGACAAACTTATTTCGTATTGCTTGCTCCAACAAAACTTAAAAATGGCAAATGGAATTATCATAAGACAAACCAAGTTTGTATTGATTAATTGCTATATAATTTTAACCTGTGTAAATAAGGAAATTACACTCAATTAATACAATTTAGCATACTTCCTGTTCTCATTTACATAACTAAGTTTTCAACTTTAGCATTTAAAACATAGTGCACTAAATTTTACTTTGTACTTAAACTTCATTTTGGTGATCATCATATCTTTCTATCAAAAACAAGGCTTCTTTTTCTTTTTTTACCCCTTGGCAGGCATTTAACAAATTTATTTTATACTACTTAATTCAACAAACTTAAAATATGACAAATAGAATTATTAGAAAATAAACTAATAAAAGTCTATTTGTGATGATTTCTGCTATATTTTTATTTTTTTATTTTATACGGTAGTTCACAATATTTGAATACCAATTCTACCACTATTACACCTTCCCACTACCATATTTGGGATGTTTCTATCCCAAGCCCAAAGCAGAACTGAAATAATATATTTTGTATTGTTTTTTATGAAAACCAGCTGAAAATGCTACAAAAAAGGTATGAATAGAGGAATCAGTGTGAAGATTGTTCTATTTTGGCAGGGGACATTAAGACATTCTTTAAGATATCACTAACATGCTGTTAAAAGTTGAGCATGGTGAACTATTACATATATATCTGTAACTATGTACATATATATATTTTCCTCTATGATTGGTTGCCTACTATTTGATTACTTGATCACTTGACAACCCATTACTCATCAATTTGCTCAAGCAGGCACCAGTAACGTCTCCATTCATCCCTGTTTCGTGCTAGTGTAGCCCAATGGCATCTGCTCGTTCTAGGAACACAAAGAGTCTCAAACCGATCATTCAGGGCCTTGATGAAGAAGTCTGACCATCTCGTAGGTGGGCGGCCACATGGTTTTTTGACATCCCATGGAATCCAGTCTATAATAGCTCTAGTCCAGCGGTCATCTCCAAATCTCATTATGTGTCCAGTCCACCTGATTTTCGACACCTTGGCAAATGAGATAGCGTTCCTGATTCTTGATCATTGACAGAGGTCGGAACTCAGGATTCTTTCTCTCATTTGAGTGAAGTGGGTACTCCAAGCATAGCTCTTTCGATTCCTCTTTGGGAGACCTGGACAGCGTTCTCATCCTGTTTTTGTAGGGCCCAGGTCTCTGAGGCGTAAGTTAATTCAGGAAGAACAGTGGAATTGAAAAGATGTGCCCAGAGCTGGAGTTTATCTTGAACTCCCAAGAAACCTCAATGAGCTTGGTTATTGCGTGGATATGGTCGATCATGCTGAATCCTTTGTGGGACCCAGCTTGCTCTCCTGGTTGTCATTCATCTAGTGTTCTGCCAATCCTATTCAGGATGACTCGAGTTGAACAGCTTGTAAATGACAGAAAATAGGCAGATTGGGCGATAATTGCCAATGTCGTGGATGTCTCCTTTCTTGTACAATAGTACAGTTCTGCTGGTTTTCCATTGGGACGGAACATTGCATTCAGACAGGTAGCGTGTGAAGAGCTGAGCCAGTGTATTGATGAGTACGGACGTCAGATTCTTTAGGTGTTCGGGTCTGACCTTGTCTGGGCCTGGTGCTCTTTGCTTCTTTACCGACAAAATGGCATGTTGGATTTCGGAAGGGAGAACACTGGGAACGAAATATACATCTTGCAGAATTTGGTTTGTGGGCAGATTGACATGGCTATTGAAGAGATATGAGTAGAAGTCATGAATAATCTTCTCCATTGCTCTTCTGGAAGATGTGATAGATCCACCAGGATATCAGAAGGCAGTCATCTTGGTCTTGTAGTTGGCAAAGGACAGGTGGGCATTGCGAATGCTTTTCCTGGCTTCTGCCACATTTTCCATCACTGCTGCCTACTATTTGAACCCTGTCAAATGTGGTGTGGTATTCTTGGAGAATGGGTAGGGAGTATCTTATGCTTTTGAGGCTACGCAGTCCAGAAATAGTTCACTCAAGTGTGAGGCTTGGCCTGAACATGTGGGGAGCAGCCTTGTGTGCATGGCAGCAGTTGGGTTGTGGAGGTTTTGTGGAGGTTGTGGTCCCTTGGTGCAGGGGAATGCTCTCTTCCACCCTTCTCTGGGACACCCTGAGTGAAACAGCCTGCTGTGGAGTCCGGTGGCCTGGCTATGGTGAGCATCCCATGTTGCTCCCTTCTGGGAGAGGACAGACATATGATGTGGGTGGTGGCTGATGATGAGGTTATCTGGCTCCGGTGAGAGGTGGCCTATGGGTGTGATCCTTAGGTCACTAGAGACAGGGGGAAATGGGCAAAGGATCTCTGTTCCCAGTCCCGTTGAACCCAGAGTCCAAGGTCACAAAGTTCTGCATTACCTGGGTTTCGTCGGACTTCACTAGTTTGTGAGATTTGGCCCAAGCATGTGGGGAGCAGTCTTGAGTATGTTGGTGGTTGGGTTCTGGAGGTTTTCAGCTGCTGGAGCTGGGTTCCTCGGGCAAGGGAGGGCTTTCACCCTTTTTTTTAAAAACCTTTCTTAACCTAGTGGAGAATAAGAATATACACCATTAGTCAGTGCCGTATTCAATATCACATGAAAGGAAGTTTTTCCTTTCTTTTAAAGGAGATTTTTTTTAATGCTTCTTGCAGAACTGGTTTCAAGACTATGAATTCCCTGAGAATCAGAATAGTTTTAATAGTACACAAACTTTAATTTTATGTAATCAGCCTAGTTGGGGTTAAGTTTTCGATAGTGTTATGGTATGTTATTTTAGATGATTATCACTAAGAAATATTTGACACAGAATGATTATGAATACTCTATAAAAATGATTAAAACATTTATCATTATAAACATTAAAAGTATTTTCAATGACATTGCCGTAGTCAAGATAAATATGAAAATCCATAGTTGTTTAAGAAAATATTTCAGAATCTATGTGAATTAGATTACAGCACACTCTTAGGTCACAATAGTTTATGATGTAACTATTTTGATATATTTAAAAATTGAACATTGTATTGTTGGGTATTTTCAAGACTTCAAAATGTTTATGAATAATACATCTTTCTTACTATGTGAAGATATTCTATTTGGATATCGTGTCACTGTCATTAATCACAAAGAAAGGGAAATTAGTGTTTGAGCGCTTAGAAGGTTGGTACCATAAGCGTCAATTTAATTTCAGCTAAGCAGTTCTTTTTCCTGTAGAGATTCTTTGGTTCACCTTTAACAACATCTCCTCTAGCAGAGTGTGGGGTATCATAAGCCATCTCCACATTGCCTTAGGCGAACAGAACACAGGTCTGTTCAAGTTGAGAATGGTTACTGCGTAGATGAACTGTGTACATCCTTTCAGCTCCAGAGAGCTCAAAGAATTGAGGTCTGATGTCTTCAAAACTCAGTGAAGATGACCTGAGTGATAGTGCGGTGGGTAGGTTGCTTTGCTTGAGTGAGATCAATCTGGGTTTTGATCCATGACACAACAACATAGTTGCTCAGTTCTGGTGGGAGTTATCCCTGAGTACAGAAAGGAAGTGACATGCCCAGATAAACACACACAAAAATTAAAGAATAAATGAAGAGGAAATAAAATTTAAATCCTAATTGGTCTAGTATTTGTATTTATTATTTTGATAATCAAATTTATTAGTGAAACCAGGAATACACAAAATATTTTAAAAATTAAAAAAATATACACTGCTTAAAAGTGAGATGAGGACACACAAACAAATCTTGGGCCTGAGCAGCTTGAGGCAGAGATGGCCTGGGACTTTGCAATAGGCCTTTTCCACTGGGCTGCGCCAGACAGGGACAGGTGTCATCCTCTGCCTGCCCTTTAGGAGCCCCGGGGGTCACCATTTTCTCGAAGTCAGGAAAAAACTCCAGGTACGAGTCATGGTGACGGTAAATCCCAAGTCTCGCTTAACAGGAGAGGAGTGGGAACTCTTTCTTCCTGATGAGATGGCAAGATGATGCCACATCCGCCCACTGTCTACTTAAGATCCCACATGGCCACGATCCAGAGACACATAAACAGATCTCGGAACCCAGAAACTTGTGGCAGCAACTTCTTCAGACCTTAATTATTATAATCTTAGGGCTCTTAGAACGCGCAGCTGCAAGTATTATATCCATAACAAGCAAGACATTAAGTTATATCCATAATAACCATAAACAAAAAACAAAACACATTGTCTAGCATTGCATCTTCGGCAGGTATGAAGAGTAGTAGGACTGGTCTGGAAATATCAAAGGTAACTAAAGTAGAGAAAGAATATCCTGCAAATTGTCTGCCACACAGGCAGAGGGAGGTCTGGTATGAGGGTGGGGGAATACTGGGGATTTTGGTGGTAGAAAACGTGCACTGGTGAAGAAATGGGTGTTTGATGACTGTATGATCAAAGTTCAAACATGAAATTTTTGTTACTGTACCTCATGGTGAATTAATAAATTTTTAATTAAAAAAATAAAAGTGATATGAATAATTGCTTAGTATGCAGTATCAGTGTTTCACAGCATTTTTCTTTTATCAGTTTGCTAAAATGTTACTTTTATTCATAATCAAAAAGTTATACTTTTTCTAAAGTTTATCAGAAAATATTAAAGACCCATCTACTTAAACTATAAAATAAACTTTCACTTCTTTTTGGGAGGGCGTGGGTACATCAAGCTGTGCTCAGGGCTTCCTCCTTGCTCTTTAACTTCCTATTTAAGAAAATAATAAAATATTAGAATCACTTTGATAATATATAGTATTTGTAGGCACTATCTTCCAACCGCACTGCCATATAAGTACCGCACGCTAACCGATTGTGCCACTAGATTACAATAGATTACTAAACTCATTGAGGTTTCTCGGGAGTTCAAGATGCCGCTCTGTCTAACGTTCATTGATTTAAAGAAGGCCTTTGATTCTGTTGAGACGGAAGCGGTCATGGAAGCCCTAGCCAATCAGGGTGTACAAACTCAATACATCAGGATCCTTCGTGAGCTCTATTGCAGATTCACTACCAAGATCTCACCATTCTACAAAGAAGTAATCATCCATATCAAGAGAGGGGTTCGGCAGGGTGATACCATTTCACCAAAACTCTTCAGTGCCACCCTCGAGAACATCATGCGACGACTGGAATGGGAAAGCATGGGAGTGAAGATAGATGGTCGGCAACTACACCACCTCCGCTTTGCTGATGACATCGTTCTAATAACACCAAACATCAGCCAAGCAGCACAAATGCTGAATGACTTTGACCGTGAATGTGGAAAGGTCGGACTATAGCTGAATCTTACGAAGACAATGTTTATAAGAAACAGCCTTGTTCCTGACGCTCCATTCGCTCTCAACGGAACCACCATCTCCGAATGCAACAGTTATATATACCTAGGTCCAGAAATCAACATGATGAATGACCTGGCACCTGAGTTGTGCAGGAGGAAGAGAGCAGCTTGGAATGCCTTCAAGAGCATTGAAGAAATAACTAAAAGGACAAAGAACCTCCAGCTAAGAGCACATCTCTTTGATTCCACTGTTCTTCCTGCATTAACATATGCCTCAGAGACCTGGACCCTACAAAAACAGGATGAGAACGCTATTTGGGTCTCTCAAAGAGGAATTGAAAGAACTATGCTTGGAATATCACGATTCACTCAAATGAGAGATAGAATCCGGAGTTCTGATCTTCGTCAACGCTCAAGAATCAGGGACACTGTCTCATTTGCCAAGACATCAAAAAATCAGATGGGCTGGACATGTAATGAGGTTTACAGACAACCGCTGGACTAGAGCCATTACTGATTGGATTCCACGGAACATCAAAAGATCACGTGGATGCCCACCTACAAGATGGTCAGACTTCTTCGTCAAGACCCTAAATGATCAGTTTGAGGCTCTGCATGTTCCTAAAATGAACAGATACCATTGGGCTACACTAACACGCAACCGGGATGAATGGAGACGTTACTGGCACCCGCTCGAATAAATCGATGAATAACGGGGATTAAGTGATTAAGTGATCTTCCAACCATTGAGATAAATATTTAATAATATTTTTATTAATTAGTATATAGAGTAATTATACAATACAATTGGATTTTATGATAAAATGCTCACAAAGAGGCCTTTGGAGAACTAACAGTGGAGTAAGGAGAAAACCGGATACAAAGTATTTTATTTTAATCATCCTATGAGAAGGAAACATGCAATGAAGTTAAATATATGTTCTTTACTTTACTAGGGGTCTGGAGAATTCTGTGGTGCATGTGGCCTTGCCAGAGTGATTCCTACTTTCCAGGAAGTTGGAGGAGTTTGCTTCAATCATAGTCCAAGTGATTAAAGAAGACTAAATGGTGTGTTACAAGGTATAAAAAAATATGTTAAATCACAGATAGAGATAAGACTATTTTTGCTTTTGTTTTTATAGCTACTCTGTGACTCGGAATTCATATAAACTGTGGAAAATGCTAAGAAGCCGCTAAAAATCAAACGTCCACCAAATATCCAAATATCAGTCCCACAAAAGATATAAATGTCAATGATTACAGATTATAAGTACACTTTAAAGGCAATTGCTGGGGCCAGAGCAATAGCACAGCAGGTAGGGCCTTTGCCTTGTATGCAGCCAACCTGGTTTCGATTCCCAGCATACCATATGGTCCTCCGAGTACCACCAGGAGTAATTTCTGAGTGCATGAGACAGGAGTAACCACTGTGCATCACTGGGTGTGACCCAAAAACAAAAACAAAAACAAAAACAAAAGGCAATTGCCATACAGAAATCTTTAATATTTATGCATGCTAGGCACACCATATATTTAATATGTATATTAAATATCTGGGCTGGAGCAATAGCACAGGGGTAGGGCCTTTGCCTTGCATGCGAATGACGACAGTGTTTTTTTCCATGCTCCCTTGCTTGTCCCATGAACTACCTTCCGTCTTATCCCAGCTCCTCACTCTCTATCCCGCATAAACATTCCCCAGTCTGTGGCCACAATCTACGAGAGACCACTGCGCCTTGTATTTTGCCCCTTTTTTGGTCCGCTCTGGCCTGCTTGTACTGGGTCAGGTTTCTGGGCTCACAACCCTACCTGAGAGAAGAGTGTGTCCAGAGAGAGAAGGAAGACTCCTTTTATCTTCTGCCAAATCTTACTTTAGACATCCATTTCTACATTCTTATTGGCTACCTGTACCATGAGTGGAGACTTAAAGTGACACCTCAGCCGTTGCTGTATCAATACCACTGAGAGCAACTCCTGAGCACCCAGCATGAAGTAACAATCAGCACTGGCAGTTATTATCCAACCCTCTTCCCAAAATATGAATGCTATTGTAAGTATATTCCTATTATCTTCCAGATATACTCAAGTATGCTGAGGAAAATGTCAAGCCTGTTTTCATGAAACTATCAGTGTGGATTTATGAAAATTTCCCATCTTAAGGAGTTACATGAGCAGTTCAATGTTTTAAGGAAATGTTTGAATATAATATATATTTTTGATAACTCAATTGACTGGATTATTCAATTGACTGTTAAGAGAACTTTACTGAATAGATTGTTATACAATTGTCACTTGGTTAAATTGCTCAATTCACTGTTCTTTTTCTGCTTTTGCAGTTGTCCATACCCAGTGATACTCAGGACTTATTCCTAGTGTTGTACTCAGGGTTCGGTCCTGGCATTTCTCAGGGGAACATACGTGGTACAGGAGATTGAACCAAGGTTGGTAGCTTGCAAGGTAAACACTTCTCCTGCTCTACCATCTCTCTAGTCTCAATTAACTGATCTTTCAAGAAAATATGGAACAGATAGGAAGGGCAATTTGTTGGTGGAGCATGGTGAGTGGTCCTTTGGTTGGGGTGAAATATATATACTGATGCTGAAGAAAGACTGCATACCTAAAGTGTATAGAGTTTCATAAACTAATATCATCTCAACTTAAAAAATGAAGGAGTGGGGATTGGAGTGATAGCATAGTGGGTAGGGCATTTGAATCAAACCCGGGTTCAATTCCAGCATCCCATATGGTCCCATATGGTCCCATATGTTCCCCCAAGCACCGCTGGGAGTAATTCTTAAGTGCATGATCCAGGAGTAACCCCCATGCATCGCCGACTGTGACCCAAAAAGAAAAAAAAATAAAGAAATGAAGCACTTAAACACAAAGACAATAGTTAAACAAATATTTCTGATTCCTACTGGTAGCATTTAGTGTTTCCCTTTAATCATATTGTCTTTCAGGAATATATTTCTTTATATAATCCAGTACTAGAATCAGAAAAATTAGATTTATTATTTAATTACACTCAATTATTCTCCCTCTAATGAGTAAAAATTATAAATATTCCAAGTACCTGATAATGGTTTTTAACTTTATCTGAGATGAAATAATTAAAATGCACAGATAGTGCACTGCTTTCTTAAAAATTATAAAACAAGACGCTTTACAATAAAAATGGTATAGAAATTTTTAGTATTACCTATATCCCAATGTAAAACTAGTTTAAAAAGGATAGAATGTTGTGTTTGAAATATATTCTTTCTTATTTCTTATACTAAGTAAAGGCTGTTAAAATATTTTGATGTTATATGCAATGAAAAATGAAGATGGTTTTGAAAAGGGGACAGAAAGTAGGAATGGTATAGTGATGAGTACCCTGGGATTCCTTTTTCTTCATAGATGCCAGGTTTTATTCTGGAGAAAACAGCAACCAGTAATATCAATAGGGACGAAAGTGCTGAGAAAGGTTTTTATGAAAGGGTCATAAAAAGTGCAACCCCGTAGGACAGAAGATGTTTATAAAATAACCAGAGTGGTCTAGTAAAGTGTTACATATAAACCAAGAAACCAAGAAAAATACATGACCTAATTTCCATTCCCACTGATAGTAGCTGAGTCTGGAACATTCATCAGAATATATTGAGTTATTCTCTTTATTCACTCTACCTTGCCCATGTTGCATCAAAGAAGGTCAAATGAATATCACTGAGTGTTCTTACCACAAGAGAGTAATGATGTCCTTTGTTACTTTATCATTATAGATGAAACTCAGTGCTTGGACATCTACTCCCACTTAGTATAAGAAAGCAACCTTAAGTTTTCGTGCTGGGGTTGTATCAGAGGTCATATCCTGGAGAATTTGGATTTTCACCACTAGAGGAAGTAAATAGGCTTTCCCTTACTTGACGAAACTACCACAAACCCATTATGAAAGTGCAGGACATGACTCTGAGAAAAGCCTGGAGATGTCAGTCACAAAATCTGCATACTAATTTTTTTAAGCAGATTAATTTCTGGGTGAGGGTCGTCCCAAGATCATGGAATCTGGCTGGGTGCATGGTGACGATTTTGTGGCCTCACTAATTCATAACCAAAGTAGTACAAATGACTTGTCAGAAATGTGTATAAAACAAACCAAAAAAAATATGGATAGATGTCCCCAGTACAGAAGCAATGAAGCTTAAAAATATGAAACTGAAACCCTTCCTAGATGACTTGACAAATACTATAAATAGATTTATCTATTGGGGAAAATGCTGAACTGTGATGAGTATCTAAAAGTTTAATCTAGTAAATGTAATTTTTAAAAAAATAATAGAAATATAAAGACAAAATAATTTTCTTTGTTTAAGCATGCAATTATGTGACTCAGTTGCTGAAGAGACAGTGCAGTGGTTAAGACATTTACCTTGCTTGTGGGTGACATGGATTCAATCTGCTACCACATATAGTTTTGGGTAGGGTTGTCAGTGGCATGGAGTTAGGGTTGAGCCACGCTCAGTGCTAAGAGACAATTCCTTGCTCTGTGCTCAGGAGTCTGCTGATGGTGCTTGGAGGGCCATACATGATGCTGTGGATTCACACCTGCAGGTCACATGCAAGGCAAACACATGAACCCCCATACTGTAATTCCGACCAACGAGAGTTCCTTCTTGACTATACTATACCAACACTGTGTTTTCAGTCTTTTGTGTGTGTATATATATCTATATCTATATCTATCTATCATCTATATATCTATCTATCTATATATGTGTGTATGTATATATGTATATGTGTGTATATATATGCATATGCCATTATTGCTGTAATGACCTGATCTCCCATGGTCATTTTGATTTGCATTTCTCCAAATAACAAGTGACAGTGAAAACTTTTTGATATACCTACTAGTTGACCATACATCCTCTTCATTAAAGTTTTTTTTTTGCTCATTTTTGCTGGGGTTGGTTATAGGCTTTATTGTTGTTACTGTTGCTGAGTTTTGTGAGCTTTTTATATATATTATATTTTAGCCTTTCTTCTGATGTGTGGCACACAGGTGTTTCCTCCCATTCAATAAGGCATCTTGATTTTTGCTTGAGTGTCCCTTGTCATGCAAGACAACTTTATAGTATGAAATTCTGTTTGTTCATTTTTGTTTTTGTTGTCTGGGACAATGGAGGCAAATAATTGAAGACACATATGAGGTATACATTTTGGAGAGTTCTGCCAACATATTTTTCTGAATGAATTTTTACAGTCTGGTCTGATCTAAAGAACATCTCTCAGTCATTTTGAATTGTTTGAATATGGTCATATATGCCCTGTATCCTCTTGCCCAACCTTCTATTATTGAGTTAAATCAACACCATTTGGTTTGGTTTTCTTTCTAACTTTTTAGGCACCATGATTTATAAAAACTTATTTATAGTTTCAAGCACATAAGTTTCCAACTCCAAATCTATCACTAGCATATGCCTCCCTCTACCAACGTCATAAGTTCCCCTCATAAGCTGCTACTCCACCTCCTTAACAAACCCATTTGAAAACTAATTATTATAGGTTGTGGTACATGCTTACAATACTCTTCTCTCTTACTGTTTTGCTACACATAATTACCTCACCTCTACACCTCTAAAGTGTACAAGTCTCTCAATCAAAAATATTCTGATACCTCTACCTCTCTTCTGTCTCTTGGCATTCTCAGTTCCTTAACCCAGCACCAAGTGTTTGTCAAGATTTTTAAAATATTCTAATTTAATTTATCATACCTTAGGCTATATTTATAATAATCTTGACATTTATAGTCTTAGTGTACAGAGATACCTCACTCTCTCCATCACTAATGTGCTGAAGTCTTCCCTACTGATGACTCCATGAGACCTACTGTTCATTTAGTGCCCCCCCCATCTTCTGTTCTGTGAACTCCAGTGCCCAGAGTTTGTTATTGATATTCACATTTTGTTTCCCTCTACACCAGACAGTAATGATATCATGTAGTTATTATCCTTACTCCTCTGATATATTTCACTCATTGGATACACTTATGTTCCATTCAAGTTGCTTTGAAGCTGCATGATTTTGTCTTCTTTTTTATCTGCATACTATTCCATTGTCAACACAATTTGTAAAAGAGTCTTTTCTTGCTCTTCTACATGTAGCCAGTTCATTTGTCATAGATACTCTTTTCAGAAATACCTTTATTTTAGTGAAGCAAAATGTTTTATTGAAAGCAATTTAGAGAGATGAGAGGAGAAAGAGAGGGATGAGGGACAGCAAGAGATAGAGGGGAGGAGAGAGAGAGAGAAAAAGAGAGAGAGAAGAGACAGAGATGTTCAAGAAAGAGGGTGGGCTTCTCCATTCTCCAAAGTGGAATAAAAGCCACTATAAATTCTATAGACTCTTATTTCCGTTCAATTGTTCTGAGAAAATATGTTTATCTATATTTCTCTTCTGTTTTGTTATTTGCACATAGAGATTGAACAGATTTTTGCATATTCGTTTTGGGGTCTATTACTTTGCTACTATTGGTATGTTGTTTCCAAGAGTTTCTTAGTGAAGTCCTTAAAGTTTTTTATCTTAAATGAACATGGTATATTATCATCTTCAGATAATGATAGTTTAAGTTGGGGGCAGAACAACAGGGAGGGCATTTGCTTTCCACATGGCTAACCGAGTTCAATCCCTGGCATCCCCATATGATCCCCTGAAAACCACCGAGAGTGATTCCCGAGTGCAGAGTCAGGAGTAACCCTTGAGCTTCACTGAATGTGACGCAAAAAAGCAAAAAAAAAAAAAAAAGAAGAAGAAAAATGATAGTTTAAGTTATTTTCTAATATCAATGCTTTGGTTTCTTTTTTTCTTAGCTGCTTGCTGTGGTTAGGCCTTCCAAAAGCATATGTAATAATAATGGAGAAACTGGACATCCTTGTTGTATACTTTGCTTAATCTCAGGTGAGAATCTTTCAAAAATAATTTTGTGTGTAATTAAAGAATTGTGATTTATAGAGTTATTGATAGTCGAGTTTTGCTCGATTTGCTCGAGCGGGCCCAGTAACGTCTCCATTGGAGACTTTGTTGTTACTGTGTCTGGCATATTGAATACTCTCGGTAGCTTGCCGGGCTCTTCGAGAGGGGCGGAGGAATCGAACTCGGGTCGGCCATGTTGGCCGCTTGTAAGGCGAACACCCTACCCGCTGTGCTATCGCTCCAGTCGAGTTTTAGGCATATAATATTTCAACACCAATCGCACCATCTGTATCAATGTCCCTCCACTAGCATTCCCGTACTCTATTCCCCACACTCCCCACCTCACCCCTTGCCTGGCACCTTGACAGATACATGACAAAGTTCAGTAGTGGCAGCTTAGATCTCATGTTTTTAGTGTTGCTGAATCTGTGATTTCCACATCACAAGTATCACTGAAGCTGCAACACTTGTTCCCCTATTACTTCCCTTTCCCGTCTTCTTCCTTTTCCTTGGGGATGGGATCTTCTAAGATGTTTTGTCATTAAATAAAATGGTAATTGTGGGATCCTTACATATAGCCATCACTAGCTTGAGTTATGTTTCCTCCTACCCTATTTTGTTGAAAGTTGTTACCTTGAATTGATGATGAATCTTGTCAAAAGAATTCTCTGTATCAATTGATATGATCATGTTTTTCATCTTTATCTCTACGGATATGATACATTACATTAATTCATTTGTGCCACAAGTCATCCCTGGGAAGACTCCCAATTCATCATGGCATACAAACCTTTTGATATGTTGTGGATTTGGTATGCTATGACTTTGCTAATGACATTTCATGAATACTTATAGGAACATCAGCCTGAAAATTGATTTTTTTAGTAATATCTCAGTCAACTTTAATAGTGTTATGTTGGTCTCATAGAAGCTGTTAGGATTACTTTTTGTTGAAGACCTTGAGGTGTATAGGTAATGAGTAGTTTTTGAATTTTGTTAGAATTCACTGATGAATCCATCTAAATCTAAACTTTTCTTCGTGGAATGATTTTCAATATAGTTTCAATTTCCTTAACCAAAATTGATCTGTTCAGGTTTTCTAGTTCCTCCTGTTTAACTCTTGGGTCTATATAATTCTAAAACTGCATTAATTTCTGTTCTGATCTCCATGTTCTCCAGCTCAGTGGCATAAAGTTATAGCAACCTGTTAAGGTCTCTTTTATTTCTGAGCTCTATTGTAATTTCTCCCATTTTTATCTTTGATCCATTTTATTTGGGGCTCCTCTTTTTTTTCCCATCATGAGTCTAGCTAAATAAGGCTATGTAAATATTGTTTACTCTTTCAAAAATTGCTCATAATTTCATTTTTTGTTTAAATTATTTCATAATGTCTATTTTAGTTATTTATGCTCTAATTTTTATTATTTCCATTCTTCCACTTACTTTGATATTCTGTTCTTCTTTTCAAATTTGTTGAGCTGTGAAGTTAACTGTTCAATTGTGCTTTTCTTGTTTCCTAGTGTAATCCTGTAATACTTTGAAGTTCCTCCTAGTTCTCTTTTTGTTTTGTCCCAAAAGTTCAGACAGATTGTGTCCTTATTCTAATTCATTATGAAGAATATTTTCTTTCCACTTTGCTGTTCTTTTTGATCCAAAACTATTATACAGTCTGTTGTTCAATTTTCAAATTTGGAGATTCTCCTGTATTTAAAAAAATTATTGAATCATAATTAGATTGTGATGTTGTTCATGATTGAGTTTCAGTCATATAGTGTTCCGGAGATCATCCCCAGACCAGTTTACATTTCCCACTCACTAAAGCCCCAGTTTCCCTCTCACCAGTCCACCTGAATCAAATCTGAAACCTGCACAACCTAACATATTGGCAGACTGACTCTCTTTCTCGCTCTCTCTCTCTCTCTTTCTCTCTCTCCCTCTCTTTATCTCTCCGTCTCTGTCTCTGTCTGTCTGTCTGTCTGTCTGTCTGTCTGTCTCTCTTTCTCTCCCTCCATCCCTATTCTCATTTACATAAGGAATATTTCAACTTTGGAATACAAAGTATATTGCATTAAATTTTATTTTATACTTGAATCTCATTATGGTAATAATCATGTCTTACAGGTCATCCTTAAAGTTATTCATTATGATTAAATAAAAAGAAAAGAAACTGCCAAACACATGAGAAACAGGAGTAATGACAAGGCATCCTAATTCCTCCTGGCCACTGCTGTGTCCATGGAGGTGTAGTCTAACTTGAACTTCTGCCCCAGGCCAGCAGGAACACCATTTTTACAATTCTTCGGATTGTACTGAAGATAAAATTGATAATCTGGTCTTCTTCACTTCTTCAGCAGCCTTAATAGCAGAAAAGACCTGTTCAAATAGAATATTTAAATCAAATGCATAATCTCATATATAATAACCCAAATATACATTTCAATGGAAAGCCATTGAACATAGTTTACACAGTTCACTCCCTGACACAACATCTGGCATGTACTGAGTTTCACCAGGTGTGAACACTGAGCTCAGAGTCAGGAGTAAGCAAGCCCTCAGAAATGCTGGGCATAACACCAAAAACAAAACAAAACAAAACAACTCCCTAAAGTTTCAACAAAAATGAAGAATGTCTATCAATATATAGAAGCTAACAGTTAGATGAGTCAGAGGTTAAAATCACTTGAACACATATCAACTTGTTTAAAATAAATAAGAAATAAAACTCTCAGCAAAGGGAGCAGATATAAAGAACCAAATAAACTTTTTTTTCTTTTTGGGTTACACCCACAGATGCTCAGGGGTTACTCCTGGCTCTGTGCTCAGAAATTACTCCTGGCAGTGCTTGGGAGACCATATGGGATGCTGGGGTCAGCCATGTGCAAGGCAAATGCCCTACACACTGTACTATTGCTCCAGCCCCCAAATAAACTTTTAATTAAAAACAAATTACCATTAAAACTCACTTTGAACTCAAAAGAAGAATGCAGCAAATAGAAGTAAGAATGGGAAAATTTAAGATAGAAGATAGAAACAACCGCAATATGAACCATGATGAGAAAACAGACTAAATAATATTCAGAGACCTGTAGTATTATAATAAAAAATTTAATATTTGTGTCACTAAAGTCTGAACAAAGTAGATATTATTTCATAAATTAAAATTTTCCTAAAAGTAAGATCTCTAAGAGTATAATTTCATTACTAATTATTCTTTAAACCTTTGGAAAATCTCTTTCTAGAGAAATTTTCCAAAGGTTTAAAGAATAATTAGTAATGAAATTCATATCATCTGTTTAAGAAGTAAAGAGAAGCACTTCTCATTTTATTTTATAACGTAGAATTATACTGACATCAAACAGACAACTTCTGAAAACCTACAGAAAATCCTTTATTAAGTAAAAGCACTTACTAATAGTATCACTTCATCACTTGACATCCCATTACTCATCAATTTGCTCGAGCGGGCTCCAGTAACATCTCTATTCGTTCCTTTCAAGTGCTTGTGTAGTCCAATGGTATCTGCTCACTCCAAGAACACAAAGAGCCTTAAAACAATAATTCAGGGTCTTTTTTGAGAATATAAATTTCTATATTTTTCATAAAAATATAATAGGTAACACAAATTTAATCTGACTTGCATAGTCAATGAATTCTTTGATTCCCAATATTGTATACTTATCTTTTTGTCTTTTTTATTTTTTTTTTATTTTTTTATTTTTTTATTTTTTATTTTTCTTTTTTATTAGTGAAACGACATGAGGTACAGTTGTAGATTTACAAATTTTTGTGCTTGGATCTCGGTCATACCCCAATCAAATACCCATCCCTCCACCAGTGCCCATTTTCCACCACCAGGATAATATCCCTCCCCCCCCATCCTCCCATCCCCCCATCCCCCCCTGCCACTGTGGCAGGGCATTCCCCCCTGTTCTCTCTCTCCTCCTGGGCGCTGTGATCAGCCAAAGAGGCATTGAGTGGCGAACATGTTCAGTCCAGTCTACTTTCAACCTGCATCTCCCCTCCTGGGAGGATCCTCCAAACACCCTCCACTTGGTGTTCCCCTTTCTATCTGCGTTGTCCTTTCCCCTAGAATACCCAGCTGGCCTCTAAGTTATGGAGTAATTCTCCTGGTGTTGCTCTCAGCTATTCTTGGGTATTAATCTCATATTTTATTATTTTATATCCCCCAGATGAATGCTATCTTTCTATGTCTATCCCTCTCTTTCTGACTCATTTCGCTTAGCATGATACTTTCCATATTGTACCACTTGTATGTAAAGTTCATGACTTCATTTTTTCTAAGAGCCACATAGTACTCCATTGTGTAGATGTACCAAAGTTTCTTTAACCAGTCATCTGTTCTTGGGCACTCAGGTCTCTTCCAGTTTCTGGCTACTGTAAAGAGTGCTGCAATGAACAAACAAGTGCAGATGTCACTTCGGCTACACGTTTTTGCCTCTCTGGGATATATTCCCAGGAGTGGTATCGCTGGGTCAAATGGGAGCTCAATTTCTAATTTTTTGAGGAATGTCCATACTGTTTTCCAGAAGGGCTGAACCAGTGGACATTCCCACCAACAGTGAAGGAGTGTCCCTTTCTCGCCACATCCGCGCCAGCAACGGTTGCTTTTGTTCTTTTGAATGTGGGCCAGTCTCTGAGGTGTGAGATGGTATCTCATTGTGGTTTTGATCTGCATCTCCCTGATGATTAATGATGTAGAGCATTTTCTCATGTGCTTTTTTGCCATTCGGATTTCTTCTTTGAGAAAGTTTCTGTTCATTTCATTGCCCCATTTTTGGATGGGGTTGGATGTTTTCTTCTTGTGGAGTTCAACCAGTATTTTGTATATCCTTGATATCAATCCCTTGTCAGATGTGTATTCGGCGAATATTCTTTCCCATTCTGTAGGCCATCTTTGTATTTTGGTCACTGTTTCTTTGGAGGTACAGAAGCTTCTTAGTTTAAGATAGTCCCATTTATCTATCTCTGTTTTCACTTGCTCAGCCAGTGGCGTGTCATCTTTGAACATACCATTAGCCTCAATGTCATGGAGGGTTTTGCCAACGTTGTCTTCAATGTATCTTATGGTTTCTGGTCTGATGTTGAGGTCTTTAATCCATTTTGATCTTACCTTTGTACATGGTGTTAGGCAGAGTTCTGAGCCCATTTTTTTGCATGTAGCCGTCCAGTGATGCCATCACAATTTGTTAAAGAGGCTTTCCTTACTCCACTTCACATTTCTTGCACCTTTATCAAAGATTAGATGATCATATGATTGGGGGGTGATGTCAGTGTATTCAACTCTGTTCCATTGGTCTGCAGTTCTGCCTTTGTTCCAGTACCATGCTGTTTTGATTATTACCGCTTTGTAGTAAAGTTTGAAGTTCGGGAGGTTGATTCCTCCCATTTTCTTTTTCCCCAGAATTGCTTTAGCTATTCGTGGGGGTTTATTGTTCCATATAAATTTCAGGAGTGTTTTCTCCATTTCTTTGAAGAACGTCATGGGTATCCTTATAGGGATTGCATTGAATTTGTACAGTGCTTTCGGTAGTATTGCCATTTTGACAATGTTCAATCTTCCGACCCATGAGCAGGGGATGTCTTTCCATTTCCTCATGTCCTTTTTTATTTCCTGAAGTAGCGTTTTGTAGTTTTCTTTGTACAGGTCCTTTACTTCCTTAGTTAGGCTGATTCCTAGGTACTTGATTTTCTGGGGCACAATTGTGAACGGGATTGATTTTTTCATGTAGCTTTCCTCTCTCTCACTGTTTGCATATAGGAAAGCCATGGACTTTTGGGTATTGATTTTATAACCTGCAACTTTACTATACAAGTCTATTGTTTCTAGGAGTTTTTTGGTGGAGGTTATTGGGTTCTCTAAGTATAGTATCATATCATCTGCGAATAGTGAGAGCTTTATTTCTTCCTTTCCTACCTGAATGCCCTTAATGTCTTTTTCTTGCCTAATTGCTATTGCAAGTACTTCCAGTACTATATTGAACAGCAGTGGAGAGAGTGGGCATCCTTGTCTCGTCCCTGATCTTAGAGGGAAGGCTCTCAGTTTTTCCCCATTGAGGATGATGCTTGCTGTAGGCTTGTGGTAGATGGCTTTAACTATGTTGAGGAAAGTCCCCTCTATGCCCATTTTGGCTAGGGTTTTCATCATAAAGGGGTGCTGGATCTTGTCAAATGCTTTCTCTGCATCTATTGATATGATCATATGCTTTTTATCTTTTCTTTTGTTGATATGATGGATTATGTTGATTGATTTCCGAATGTTGAACCATCCTTGCATCCCTGGGATGAATCCTACTTGGTCATGGTGTATGATCTTTTTGATGAGTAGTTGGATTCTATTTGCTAGTAGTTTGTTGAGGATCTTTGCATCTGTATTCATCAGGGATATCAGCCTGTAGTTCTCTTTCTTTGTGTTATCTCTGTCTGCTTTTGGTATCAGTGTGATATTTGCTTCATAGAAACTGTTCGGAAGTGTGTTTGATATTTCAATTTCATGGAAAAGCTTAAAGAGGATTGGGAGTAAGTCTTCTTTAAAGATTTGGAAGAATTCACTGGTGAATCCATCCGGGCCAGGGCTTTTGTGCTTGGGGAGACTTTTTATTACCATTTCAATTTCCTTGATGGTGATAGGTCTGTTCAGGTATTCCAGGTCTTCTTGGTTCAGCCTTGGGAGTCTGTAGGAGTCTAGGAATTTATCCATTTCCTCGAGGTTTTGATGTTCTGTGGCATAAAGCTTTTCAAAGTACTCCCTGAGGATCCTTTGAATTTCTGTAGTTTTTGTTGTAATGACCCCCTTTTCATTTCTGATTCGGTTTATTAGGGTTTTCTCTCTCCCTTTCTTTGTGAGTTTTGCTAGGGGCTTATCGATTTTGTTAATTTTCTCAAAGAACCAGCTCTTGGTTTCATTGATCTTTCGGATTGTTTTCTGGGTTTCCATCTCGTTAATCTCTGCTCTGAGTTTTATTATTTCTTCCTCCTGTTAGGGTTGTGCTCCTTTTGTTGGTCCTTCTCCAAGTTCTTAAGCTGTGAGGTTAGTTTATTTATGTGGGCTCGCTCCTCCTTCCTGAGGAATGCTTGTAGAGCTATAAACTTTCCTCTTAAGACTGCTTTTGCTGTGTCCCATAGGTTTTGGTAACTCGTGTCCTCATTTTCATTCGTTTCTAGGAATCTTTTGATTTCCTCTTTAATTTCCTGTCTAAGCCACTCGTTGTTTAATAGCGCACTGTTTAATTTCCATGTGTTTAATTTAGTTTTCTGTTTTTGTGTGTGATTTACTTCTAATTTCAGCGCATTATGGTCTGAGAAGATTGTTGATACAATCTCTACCTTCTTAATTTTATGGAGGCATGTTTTGTGGCTCAGCATGTGGTCTATCTTGGAGAACGTTCCATGTACGCTTGAAAAGAATGTGTATTGAGCTTTTTGTGGATGAAGTGTCCTGTATATATCTACTAAGCCCCTTTCTTCCATTGTTTCCCTCAGATGAAGTATGTCCTTGCTAAGCTTGAGTCTGGTTGATCTATCAAGAGGTGACAAAGCGGTGTTGAGGTCTCCCACTAGTATTGTGTTGCTATCGATGTCTTTTTCCAAATCTATGAGTAATTGTTTTAAGTACTTTGCTGGTCTCTCATTAGGTGCATATACATTTATTATTGTAAGTTCTTCCTGTTGTACAGATCCTTTGGTCAATAGGAAATGGCCTTCACTGTCTCTTATGACCTTCTTCACTCTGAAATCGATGTGGTCTGATATTAGGATAGCTACCCCAGCTTTTTTCTGGGAGCTGTTTGCCTGTAGGATTGTTTTCCAGCCTTTGACTCTGAGTCTGTGTTTGCTTTGACTATTGAGATGCGTTTCTTGCAGGCAGCAGAATGTTGGGTTCAATTTTCTAATCCATCCTGCCACTCTATGTCTTTTAATTGGTGCGTTTAGCCCATTGACATTGAGCGAGATTATTGTTATGGGATTTTGTCCCATTGTTCTGTTGAAATTTGGTGTATTTGAGAGGTCTGTCTTGCCTTAAAGTAGCCCATTTAGTTGTACTTGTAACCATGGTTTTGAGTCTATGAAGTTCCTGAGCTGTTGTTTGTCCGTGAAACTGTGTGTTGTTCCTTCTATTATGAATGAGAGTCTCGCTGGGTAAAGTATTTTTGGAGAAGCATTTATTTCATTGAGTTTTTTCACTATGTCCCACCACTGTTTTCGGGCCCTGAGGTTTTCATCAGAAAAATCAGCAGTGAATTTTAAGGATGCTCCTTTGTAAGAGATTTCTTTCTTCGATCTTGCTGCTTTCAGAATTTTGTCTCTGTCTAAAGTTTTGGTCATTTTGATCAGGATGTGTCTTGGGGTATTTTTATTCGGATTTCTTCTAGCCGGTACCCTTCGGGCCTCCTGGATGTGATCACAAGTTTTCTTCAGCTCTGGAAACGCTGTAGCAATGATTTCTTTGACAGTTTCTTCTTCATCAAGGTTTTCTTCCCGTCCCTCTGGGACTCCAATAATTCTTATGTTACCCCTCTTGGCTTCATCTCGATCTTCTCTTGCCATCTGTTCTCGAACTGTGAGTCTCTTTTCCATTTTCTGCTCTTTTCTGACAAGACTCTGAACTTGATCTTCGAGCTCACTGATTCTGTTCTCAGCCGCTGTTACTCTGCTGCTGAGGCCTTCCACTGAGGTTTTCAATTCGGCTACCAGGTTTTTCAGGTCCGACATTTCCGATTGCATTTTCCTCATTTCTGCCTTCAAATCCTCTTGTCTTTTATTGGCATTGGTTTCCATTGTTTCTTTTAGTTCCCTAAGCATCCTGAGTAGCTCCATTCTGAATTCCTTGTCAGAGAGGTTGTCTATCGCTATAGTACTGTTGGTGTCGTCTGGGCTAGCCTCGTGAATAATAAAGTTTGGTGGGCTTTTTTGCGTTGCTTTACCATTGTGACCAGTGTGGTTTGGTCCGTCACACTCGCTGCTACTGTTCTAGTTGAGTGAGGAGAGGCTGCCAGGAGCCGTCCAGCTTTGTTGCTGCTAGATGCGCCTCTTTACCTTTCTGAGTCTGACCTTCTTCTCAATCAGGCGTTATTCTTTGTTTTATAACTGACATTGAGTGAAACTTTTGGAGGCGTTACTATTTATTACTGAACTTGTATAGCTGTTTTCGAACTGAACTTTTGTTGGAAATGGAGTAGGCGAGTGGGATTTTGTTGAATTGTAGTGGAAGAGGTGAGAAATTTTGTTTGGTATTAGGTAACAAGTTGATGTAAAGGATGAAAGGATGCAGGTCCAAGTTGATTGAAGCAAGCGATATACCTGCGGCCGCGTATGCGGCCGCCCGCCCGGAAGTAGGCCACGCCCACTTTTAGGCCACGCCCCCTTCTTAGAGGCCACGCCCCCAGACAATCCCAGGCTACTCCCTCCCAGGATCCTGGGATACGCGCTGTTCTCCGGCTGGCCTCGCTCCCCGGGCCGCGCGTCCGGGTTCAGGGGCGGGGCTCCGCTCGGGTCCTCCAACCCACCTGGATGGGAGGGGCCGGTGTGCTGCCGCGCGCTGCTCCGGCTCTGGACGCGCGCTGGGGCTTGGGCTCGCTGGGGGTCCTCGCTCTCCTCCCTCCCTTCTCCTGCTGGGCTCGCTCCGCGGGCCGCGCGTCCGGGTTCAGGGGCGGGGCTCCGCTCGGGTCCTCCAACCCACCTGGATGGGAGGGGCCGGTGTGCTGCCGCACGCTGCTCCAGCTCTGGACGCGCGCTGGGGCTTGGGCTCACTCATCTTTTTGTCTTTAAAGCAACAAAATACTGTTACATCAATCATTTTACAAAAAATAAAAGTCATCTATTATATACTGTTACCTCATTCATTTTACAAAAAAAATTCATCTATTATATATATACTGAGATAACAATTCTATACATTCAAGTAATGTGGTTTTAAAACCAACCCTTCTGACCATCAAACCTTTAGCATTTTCTAGCGTATTTTTTCCCCATTTTTTATAATTTTATTTATTGAATCACTGTGAGAGCAGTTACAAAGATTTCAGCTTTAAGTCTCAGTCATATAATGAAACATTCATCCCTTCACCAGCGCCCATTCTTCATGACCAAAAACCCCGTATACCCCCATTCTACACCCTCCCCCTACCTGTGGGGCAGATGATTTCCACATTACTCTCTCTCTACTTTGATTGCATTCAATATTTTGACAACAGACCCACCATTATTATTTGGGATTTTACTCCACACTCAGATCTGCTGAAACAGCAACAGTAGACAATTTGTTTTCTATTGCTGGTTATGAATAACATATGATGTCGTGTGGCTGTAGTAGTGGCCGCACGATTTTGAAATTCCAAAATTTTAACAATTAATTCTGGAGGAATTTCTGCCAAAACCTGCTGTGTTCCAAGATTTGTTCCTGAGGCTCTTGGATCATGGCCATTAAGCAGCTTGATCAGGAACCAGAAAGACCGTTAATGGGTGGCAACTCGGGATCTCATTGGGGTGGAGAGAAAAGGGCTGGCTCCAACTCCATCACGTGAGGCCCCACGTGTCTCATCACTGAGGGCCCAAACCTGACTGGCACTGAGGGCCCAAACCTGACTGGCCTCTGGTGGATGGCGGCCACTGAGCCACCAAGGGGGAGCAGGTGGAGGGACAGCACCCTTCCCCCCCCCCCCCCCGGGGTGGCCTGGTGACAATAACCTTCTGAGCAGTCCGGATGTATTTCTGCCAAAAGTTGCTGGGTTTCAAGATTTGTTTCTGAGTCTCTGGGATCATGGCCTTTAAGCAGCTTGATCAGGAGCCAGAGAGGCTGTTTGTGGGCAGCGACTCAGGGTCTTGTTGGGACGGGGAGGAAATGGCCAGCTCCATCCCCATTCCATGGTCCCCACGTGTCTCATCACTGCAGGCCCAAACCTGATTGTCCAGGGGTCTCTGAAGGATGGCGGCCACCTGGCTGCCAGGAGGAACAGGCCAAGGCATGAAACCTATTCCCAGCTGGGGTGGCCTGGCTCTGGTAACTTACTGTGGGGATCGGATGCATTTCTGTCAAAAGTCATTGGGTTTCAAGATTTGTTTCTGAGTCTCTGGGATCATGGCCATTAAGCAGTTCGATCAGGAACCTGAAAAGCCATGCCTCCAATTATTTAGCTGAGCCTAAGGTGGTTTGTGGGTGTGTCTCCCACATATCTAATTTTCGGCCACTTACTTTCTTGGTAAACTTTGCCCCAAGTTTTTGGGGTCTAACCAAAGGCACAGCAGCAATTTGGGGGTATCTGGAAGTCTGAAGGCACCAGTAGGCTGCTGATGCACTTGCCTCACAGGTACAGATTGACCTGCTGGCAGCACAATACCCCCATTTCTTCAGAGTCTTGATGGAGAAGTCTGACCATCGCATAGGTGGGCAGTCACATAATCTTTTGACGTCCCATGGAATCCAGTCAGTAATGACTCTAGTCCAGCAGTCATCTCCAAATCGCATTACATGTCCAGCCCATCTCATTTTCAACACCTTGGCAAACAAGACAGCATCCCTGATTCTCGATCATTGACGGAGGTCAGAACTCTGGATTCTTTCTCTCACTTGGGTGAAGTGTGATGCTCTAAGCATAGCTCTTTTGATTCCTCTTTGGGAGACCTGAATAGCGTTCTTATCCTGTTTTCATAGGATCCAGGTCTCTGAGGCATATGTTAATTCAGGAAGAACAGTGGAATCAAAGAGATGTGCTCGGAGCCAGAGATTCTTCCTCCTCTTAGCTATTTCTTCGATGCTCTTGAAGGCGTTCCAAGTCGCTCTCTTACTCCTGTGCAACTCAAGTGCCAGGTCATTCATCATGTTGACTTCTCGACCTAGGTAAACATAACTGTAGCATTCAGAGATGTTTGTTCTGTTGAGAGCGAATGGAAAGTCTAATAGTATATTAGAAAATAAATGTGTGTGCTACATAAGAAAATATGTACCACGACCAACTGTGGTTTGGGACTAGTTCAAAAAACATTAACTATAATAGAATATATTAAGAAGCTAAGAAGGAAAAGAATTAATTACTCATATATCTGAAAAGCACTTGAAACAGGTCAGCATAATATCCCAGGAAATACAGGAATTATAGAAAAAAATTTTAAAATCTGAAACACTATCTATAAATGCACAGCTACATCATTTAGTAGTGTATGACTATAAGCTTCCCATATTAAGATAGAAAATAAGACATTGCTGACTGCTTGATTACTCTTTCCAAAACAATGCTGGAATTTATAGTCTAGATTTTACAGCATGATAACAAAATCAATGAAACATAGATAAGAAAGAAAAAACTGTCCCTATTTTAAGATGACATAGTGTTTTACATAATAAATTTCCAAGTAACTGCAAAAATTCTCCAGTACTAACAAGTTAGTGCAGTTATGTTATTAGATACAAGATGAATGAGTAAAAATCGGTATCATTTATAGTCACTTAAAGTGAAATTCTGAAAAGTAAATCTAATAAAATGTACAGTAATTATATGCTAAAAACTACAGCGCTCATGAAAGACATTAAGGAAATTCTAAATAAATGAAGACAAATGTGTCCATGTATATGAAGAGTCAAGATCTCCCTTCTTCTTAAATTGATATAAAGGTAACTGCAATTCTTACCAAAAATCTCAGTTGGATTTTGTATAGACATAATGAAATAATTTAAAATTTTCACCAAAAACGGCAATAGAATTAAAGTAGCTAAAAATGTTGAAGCTTTATAGAAACAATATGATATGTTAGTCTTAACAGTGAAACTGCAGTACTTACACATATCTGGTAGGAGATTTCATGTTAGAGATTTCACATTTAGATGTAGCACCTGAGATCTGAAAGAGAAAATACACTAGGTGCTACTCTGAACATGTGGGGTGGTGACAGTAATCAAACTCTTAGTCTCACATTTGCAAAGTAAGTGCTCTGGCATTCGGGACTCATATACAGAATTTTAAGTCCATTGCACAGTTACAGTAATACAGACCAATCTTTGTTGTTTTTTTGTAGAAAGGTAAACAAATATGTATATGAACAGAATAAGCTTGAAATAGTCAGAACATATGGAATATAAGCACAATAAGCCAATTCTGACAATCACTTAATCACTTAACTTCCTGTTAGTCGTCGATTTGCTCGAGCGGGCGCCAGTAATGTCTCCATTTGTCCCTGTCGCATGCTAGTGTAGCCCAATGGCATCTGTTCGCTCCGGGAACATGAAGGGCCTCAAACCGATCGTTCATGATCTTGACGAAGAAGTCTGACCATCTGGTAGGTGGGCGACCACGTGGTCTTTTGACATCCCGTGGAATCCAGTCGGTAACAGCTCTAGTCCAGCGGTCGTCTTTAAATCTCATTATGTGACCAGCCCATCTGATTTTCGACACCTTGGCAAATGAGACAGCGTCCCTGATTCTTGATCGTTGACGGATGTCAGAACTCCGGATTTTTTCTCTCATTTGAGTGAAACGTGATATTCCAAGCAAAGCTCTTTCTATTCTTCTTTGGGAGACCTGAATAGAGTTCTCATCTTGTTTGCGTAGGGCCCAGGTCTCTGAGGCATATGTTAATGCAGGAAGAACAGTGGAATCAAAGAGATGTGCCCAGAGTCGGAGGTTCTTCGTCCTCTTAGCTATTTCTTCGACGTTCTTGAAGGTGTTCCAAGCCGCTCTCTTCCTCCTGCGCAGCTTGGGTGCCAGGTCATTTGTCATGTTGACCTCTCGACCTAGGTACACATAGCTGTTGCATTCAGAGATAGTTGTTCCGTTGAGAGCGAATGGGGCGTCAGGAACGAGGCTGTTTCTCATAAACATTGTCTTCGTAAGATTCAGCTGTAGTCCTACCTTTCCACACTCATGGTCAAAGTCGGCCAGCATTTGTGCCGCTTGGCTGATGTTTGCTTCATTGTGAAGCAGAATTCTGACAAAGGTTAAAAAAACCAAATGAAGAAAAAATAATATTTAAAACTAATTGTTCAGTTGAATGTCTATGCAAAAACCAAACCAAAATACTGAAATTTAAATTAAAATCATACTGTTTCAAACAAAAGCACAAAATATCACAAAGTTTGCAATTATTAACAGTATAAAACTAGAAAACACAGGAAAACAATCTGAGACATGATACCAAGAATGCTACCAAGAATTCTACCAAGAATGATACCAAGAACCCCTAAAAAGAAAAATGGCCTAGTTTAGTTTCATGATAATTAAAAACTTTTTGTTCTCTGATAAGACTTATTATGTGAATAAAAAGATAAGCTGAATATTGGAATAATATATTTGTAAGTCAACTATTTTACAAAAAATTTATATATAACATATATAAAAGATGATCAAAATAAACAAATCTTTCAGTTAGAAAATGAGCAATAATCTTTCAGTTAGAGATGCATAATGACACTTCACTAAAAAGAATAAATGAATAGCAGATAAATTCAAGAAATGATATGCAACATCAAACAATTTTCAGCACCAGTGCTTATCAGGGAAGTTAAAATTAAGATCAAAATGAAATATTACTACATACTTAAATTTAACAAAATGACAATGCCAAATACCAGTGTGGATGTGGAAGAATTAGAATTCTTACACTTTTCTATAGAAATGCAGAATTGTATCACCTAGAATGGTATAGTAGTTTACCTATTAAAGGAAATGTATGATTCCTACTATTTAATAGTATTTATTGACTTTTCTTTTTGACCAGGGAAAGAAATAGTTATATTTACACAAAAAAGGTGCATTTTTTCACCATACTTTATTCATATTGGCCCCAAAGAGCAAATAATCAAATTTCCTTTAATATTTTGAAGATAAATTATTAGTATTTAGAGCCATAACATAAAGAACTACTCATCATTAGAAAAGGAAAATCTTCATATATACATTACAGAACAGTAGTCAGAAAATAATATTGAGCTTAAAATGCAAATAAAAAATATCAATTGTTGTATGATACTGTTTATATAACCTTTACATGATATGGTAATAGCTGAATGAAGTTTGAGATTAGAGATGGGAAAAACAGGGTGTTATGACTATAAAGAATATTTTTGTGGAAAATAGTTTATCTTAAAATATTTGTATAATGGTGGTTACACAAACTTACATGTGTTATAAAATTATGTGTAAGTGCATATGCATTGTTTCTGTGATCATATTATAGTTTCATATTATATAATCAGAATACATATGGCTTGACTACTATATTTACAAATTCCTGTAAATCTCTGACAGCTATAACTCAAGATAAAAAATTTATGCAGTCATTGCAAGTTTGAATATAGATTACTGCACATTTCTACTTTCATATTCCATTACTTATCTCTATATATATTCATTTTTATCCTTTAATCTGTCAATGGATATTTAGATTGTCACACTTCAATGGCGAAACACTTAAAAATATTGTCTAGGCTAATAAAGTTGCTTATACAAGGACAAAATCTGCATGATGGCACTGAAGTCAGTATCTAAAGTGTCAAACTCACAATCACAGAAAGTTATTGCCAGTCAGCTAGGAGAGGGAGAAAGGAGACTTTTCCAAGAGATACATAGTTCCTCCCAGGATGGGAGATGCATGTTGAAAGTAGACTATGGTCCGAACATGATTGCCACTCAATGCCTCTTTTGCAGACCACAACACCCAAAAGGAGAGAGAGAACAAAAGGGAATGCCCTGCCACAGAGGCAGGGTGAGATGGGGGGGATGGGGGTGGGAGGGATACTGGGATCCATGGTAGTGGAAAATGGACACTGGTGGAGGGATGGGTATTTGATCATTGTATAATCGAAACCCAAGCACAAAAATTTGTAAGTCTACAACTGTACCTCATGGTGTTTCACTAATAAAAATTGAAAAAAAAAAAGAAAAGAAAAAGAATTTTGGAACTCTGTTGTAGAATGTTATGTAGAACATTAATACTCTCTAACTTTGCAGTTTTATGGAGGAAGTTCTAGTTTTACCTGCTGTTATGACTCATTAAAAATTAAATTGAGACTGGCTGGAACATTGTATCCTACAATGTACGATAGTAGATTTGCCTTGCACCCAGCCAACCCGGGGTTCAATTCCCGGCATACCATATGGTCCCCCAAGCATCGCCAGGAGTAATTCCTGAGTGCAGAGCCAGGAGTAACCCCTGAGCATTGCTGAGAGTGACCCCCCCAAAAAAAAAATTAAATTGACACAGGAAATACCTTTCTAGATCGCTTTTCGTAAAAGGTGAAAGAGCAACTCTGTTTCCCCTTTGCCTGCTGTTGTTTGTGGCTCCATTTTATATGACTTAAGTCTACATTTTAGACATTCTTGCAGATTTCTGTACTTTCTCTGAGACTAACAGTTTACACTTTTTTCAAGATCATAAATTCTGTCTCAGCCCTTGTGCTCACAAGAGAACTGGAGAAAAGGGACAAGACCCATGTAGGGGGCCTAATAGATCGCCTAACAACAACTAAAGAGACAGCCCCAACATCCTAAGTGAAAATACTGTAGGGAGTTAGCCTTATTTTAGCAGCACAAAGGCCTTAAATTACCCAGGCTGTTTTGTAAGACAAAGAGAACTATCATTCCTTGAAGTCATCTCCTCAAGTAACCAGAGATAAGTTTTGCCAGAGGTCACACATTTTACTATGGTTCCAGATAGCCTAATTGTATCCTTATGTTGGGAATTAGCCTTATTTTGATACGTAACACAAGGATCAAATTAGCCTATAATAAACAGACAGAAGTATGAACCATACTTAACTTAGTTCTATACTAATTCCCTCCCCTGCTAAGGAGTTTCTTTTTCTTCTACTTACTCTCTAATTAACTCTTTTATTTTCTAACTCTGAGTCTAAGGATCTTTATTACTTAATATTTTCATTCTTGAAAATATGGGAGAACCTGGAAACTGTAAATGAATAGAGACCCACTGTTAATACTCCTGCAACATAAAATGATAAAATGATATACATGCACTGCATCCAAATATGTGACCTCCAGTCCACACAACAATGAAGGAACTGGAAGGAAGCTGAATCATGATACTTCAAAAAAATGAGGGCATAACAGTCTAAATCATGCTATTTTCAGCTGAAGTCCTCTCTATTACCATTCGCACTCTTGAAGTATCCTGTACATAGTATTTTTTAAATATCAATACCTGAGAAATTAAGACAGCATAGTGATATGGAAATGTATGGACCAGAGAACAAAAAAGTTATGCTCCATGATGTCAAAGAAATAGTCATGTTATCTGATATATTGATGGTTTGTTTTATACTTTAATTTCCTCTTATATGAAACATAAGGGATAGAGAGGAAAAAACCCACCAAATTATCTGTAAATGACTTCTACTCATCTTACTGTATGAATCAATATATATCATTAACCTCTTTCCAAACTCTTACAGTAATTTTCCCGAGTGGTTTCTAGCCTGCACATTTCATGTTAAAAAACAGAATTCAATTGAGTGCATTTTAAAGATTTTATTATTAGCTTTTTCCAATGAATCCTAAATCAGGCATCATGCAAAAAATAAAAAAGAGAAAAAAAGAATCTCTACCAAAGGAAAATTTTTATAGTCAAAATAAAAAACATATATAGCAGGACACAAGTTCACAAACAAAAAAACAAACAAACAAACCTGTGCTGGTTATTGCAGTTACTTTTTTTCAAAGGAAGGACAACAGGATTCTATCAAGTAGTTTTTCTAACTAGTAATGATCAGGTAATTCCTAGTTGACTGGTTCCATTTGTTGTAAAGTCAAAACTGTAATTATATCTATTTGTTGAATCTGGCTGGGCACAATCCACTGGGGATTCTTGTCTTTTTTTTTTTTAAAACTTTTACATATATTGCTCAGGTAAATCTTCCTAAAAGATGTCTTGGTATAGCTAATTTAAATAATTAAAATTAAAAGAAGAAAAATATTGTGGTTTGCCTTTTTTTGAACACTACTTCTAATAACATCTATTAAGTTTATGCTCACTTATATATACCAGAAAATACACTAAAACTCTTACTACTGTGGGGGGGGTTTGTTGTTGTTATTGTTATTTGTTTTGTTTGGGGGCTACATCTGAAATTGCTCAGAGTTGACTCCTGGCCCTAAACTAAAGGATCACTCTTAGTGGGATCAGGAAAACCTGTGCTCTTGGGATCTGACTGCAATTGCTTACTGCAAGGCAAATACTAACACTAGCCCCTGTACTCTTTCTCCTTTCTCCTTTTATTTTAATTCTCATTACAAACCTGTCAAATTTGGATTATTTTATGAAAATAAAAACTGAAGCACAGAAAGGTTTAATAACTTTCCAACATCAGACAAATAGCTTAATAGCAAAATGGGGAAATGAGAGAAAACATATATTCTAATGGAATTAGCATACGAAACTAATGAGAGATAAAAGGAGTGTCACCAGGTGATTTCTAAAATAATCATCTTATAAATTACATAAATATTACAAAAATGTTCCTATCCTCTGTCTGTCATTTTCCCTTTGGTTTTCTTTTTTGAGGAGAGGGAAGTTTGAAATATTGGCCACAATTGGTGGTTTTCAGAGGCTACTCCTGATTCTGTGCTTGGGTGTCACTCCCTGTAGCATTCAGAGGACCAGGGTACCATACCTGGGCCTTCAACATGCAAAGTATGTGTTTAGCCTTTTGCGGTCTCTCTGCAGATTCTACTTTTAGCTTTCTTAATTTTATATCAGCAGAATCACCATCACTGTCACTGTCCTCCCTTTGTTCATGGATTTGCTCGAGCAGGCCCAGTAACATTGTGAGACTTGTTACTGTGTTTGGCATATCGAATATGTCACGAGTAGCTTGCCAGGATTTGTGGTGCAGGCAAGATATTGGTTTAAAAAAAATGCAATGAAATAAAAAAGACATTATTAAAAATCTTTGGTAATTACTTTTCTATTTTGAAAATTCTTCGTGTTTACTTCACAAGACTTGGAGTAATGGATTGCATTGAGTTTTACTTGTAATGAAATTAATAAAGGCTATTTTTAAAGACTAAAGAATTTCAACAGAATATTTATTTCCTTACAGTAAGCATGGAAACTTGAATGTTTAAATACTTTAAACATAAATGTGTACGTTCAGTTGGGTTCCCTCATGCCAACATTAGGGCTGAAATTGGAGAGTTAAAACTTATCATATATATATATATATGTACATATATATATATAGTGCTCAAGTAGTTGATTAGGATAAGCTTTTAAAAGATTTAAGAGGCTTTGTTTGTTGAACAAATGCTTTGTATTCTACCAATGGGAAATAGGTTAAGCCTGCTGTGTCAATTAGCTTAATTGATGAGAACTTCAATTGGTCCTGGGGTGTGTTAATTTCCTTAGGTGAACCTATTGAGAGAACTACTTATAGAAACTTTCACAGTTGGGAAAGCTTTCAAATGCACTTGAATTAATTTGAGATGGGATAGCATACTTTCACATGTGTTAAATGCCCCGCAATTCATTTTTGTTTCAGTCTTTTTAATGTCAACATAATTTTTGCCTCCCTCTTCCTGTCACTTTCATTTCTTCTTAGATAAGAAATGCAACATTGTTCTGATCACACTAAAGTGTAAAATTAAGACTAGTAGTTTGAAAATTACTATTTATTATAAGAAAGAACATTCTCAATGTTGTTTGGGTGATAGCATGTGTCCTGTGAGGATAGTTTATCAACAGACTTATGTGTATTTGCTTGTGAATATATCCACACAGCTGTTTGATCACTTGATCACTTGACTTCCCGTTAATCATCGATTTGCTTCAGCAGGTGCCAGTAACATCTACATTTGTCCCTGTCGTGTACTAGTGTAGCCCAATGGCATCTGTTCGTTCTAGGAATACGAAGAGCCTCAAACCAATCATTGAGGGTCTTTACGAAGAAGTTTGACCATCTTGTAGGTGGGCAGTCATCCCACGGTCTTTTGACAGCTCTAGTCCAGCGGTCATTTCCAAATCTCATTACGTGTCCAGTCCATCTGATTTGCCTTGGCAAATGAGACAGCATCCCTGATTCTTGACCTTTGACAGTGGTCGGAACTCCATGATGCTCCAAGCATAGCTCTTTTAATTTCTCTTTGGGAGACCCGAATAACATTCTTATTCTATTTTCAGAGGACCCAGGTCTCTGAGGTGTATGTTAATGCAGGAAGAACAGTGGAATTGAAGAGATGTGGCCAGAGCTGGAGGTTCTTTGTTCTCCTAGCTATTTCTTCTATGCTCTTGAAGGCATTCCAAGCCACTCTCTTCCTCCTGTGCAACGCAGGTGCCAGGTCATTCATCATGTTGACTTCTCAACCTAGGTACACATAACTGTTGCATTCGGAGATGGTTGTTCATACAGCTGTTTAGATACTTTATGTATATATAGTAAACCTATAAATCACAACTGCGTTACACCTGTCTTACAAACCGAACAAAAGAGAATACACATTATCCCAGTAGAGTTAGAATTTCCATATAGATTTTAAAAACTGCTTATACATTACAATCTCAAAAGGCAATTAGGACAGCATTCTAGACTTGACTAAGAGGCAGGAGAGGCATTGGGTTATGTCTTAGCCTCACTTGCAAACCAGAGAACCTGAGTATCACATTCTTAAAGCTTCTCTCCCTCTCCCACATCACTCCCTTTTGTATAATGGCCAATGACACAGAGAGTGATGAAGACAAATGATATAACAGAATATAAAACTCTGGATCCCTAAACCTTTTTTTTTAATTTTGCAGCTGATTGACAAGTTTCCGCTAAGCTATCCTAACCCTATTTTCACAAGACTGGTGTTTGCATTAAAATCTTAGGTTTCCTGGTTTATCATCATTTAGTTCTATAGGAGCTGAATATCAATTTCACTTCAACAACCCATCATGTAGTACACTTAAAGCATTTTCATTTCCAAGTATCTAAAAGCCGACAATTCTCAAAATTCTATCCTCACTAAAGGCCATTTCCTTCTGAATACATCCATTCTCTAAAAAATTGCATTGGATAGATCTCCCCGTCTAAACTACACAAATTACTATGCAATTATATGTAATAAATATAATCTTTATTTTTCATATATATCCTCTTTGAGTCATTAAAAGTCATAGCCCTCAAAGGTGGTTTTTTTATAAATTTAAATGCTGGAGCGATAGCACAGCGGTAGGGCGTTCGCCTTACAAGCGGCCAACATGGCCGACCCGAGTTCGATTCCTCCGCCCCTCTCGGAGAGTCCGGCAAGCTACCGAGAGTATTCGATATGCCAGACACAGTAACAACAAAGTCTCCAATGGAGACGTTACTGGGCCCGCTCGAGCAAATCGACGATCAACGGGAGGGCCTTTACCTTTACCTTACCAATTTAAATAAATTTGCACATGCTCCACTTCTTGATATTAAAGGGGTGAAGAATGATAGGTAGTGCTTAAGAGTGAGCCACAGAGCTCTGCAACCACCAAAGTATGCACAATTCTATCACCACTATTTCAGGAGAGAAGTAATGTCAAGAATATTACACCATGTTCTTTAATCTTTTTAGTGTTACTTCTGTAGAAATCCTATTCTATACTTTTTCCTATCATCCTTTAGAACTTTGATTCTTTTATATTTAAATAATAACTTTCTCTGACATCAAGTTTCTTTACTTCTAGACTGTGGGGCTGTCAGGATTGCAGGGGGTTATACTTCGTACGTGGGAGCAAACTCAAGACTTCAAGATTTTCCTATTTGCTCTCTAATCCACTGAGAAATCTTCAAGTCTTTTCTTACAGGGGTTTCCTAACAGAAGAACCATCTGAATTCCCTGGGTTCTTTCAGGAGGCCTTGGGACATGACCCCATAAACTTTTAATTGCCCAGTGAGTGCTTTAAGCCACTGAGCTAATTTCTAGATTCATTCTGAATTTGGGGAGAGGGTGCTTCTGAAACTCAATATCAATAACAGTTATATATGTATATCCCGACCAGCCACCATAAATTGTCTCCTCATCTTTTTATCTAAATTTAATCCTGATTTCTTTCTGGGCTTCTTTCTATCGGTCATTTCAGATGGGAATATGCTTTGTGTCTGCCTGCTTCCCACATCATTCTACTGAAGAGGATTCTTATCTCTTTTTTTCTTGTAGTGACCTCTTGTAGTGATTTCTTCTGTTTTGCAGAACACTATCAATTCTAAAGTCACTATTTTGTATTTTATATGATATAATTGAATTTCCCACTGTCCTTTTCAATAATTCTACTATATTTGATATATAACTGTTTATGAAAATACTTCTAGCATTCACTGTTTTCAGAAACATTTCTCTCTTTCTCGTTCTTTCTCTCATTTCTGTAATAGCAATACCCTACCTTCCATTTCCTCTATTCCTGACTTACTTCTAGTATTTCAACTTCAACTCTCTTCCCAAAGCAAGGACATATCTGATTTTATGACTTTTCAATGTTTGTCAGCCCCTTTAATTTTCTTTCCTCTTTCTTCAGATTAAATTTCCTAGTCAATTATTATAATCATTCTGCTTCCTTTCATATGCACTCAACCATATGCAAATGGATGTCTGGAGAAAAAACACACAAAATCATGCTGACTGGACACTATTTTTAATTGTGATCGTTAACCTCAAGTGGCTTCTTAATGCTGCCCAGTAATCATATTTTATTTTGCTATACTTATTTACACTTCCACTCAGAGAACTATTTTATAGTTTCTCTTTTCTCAAACTTACAGAGTCTCCTTTCATATCCTCATTCACAATGGATGGGATGCTTGCTCTTCTAGAGCCAAATGCAGAATTTGCAAGATGTAGAAAGAGCAGGATGAAAATGCAAGTCCTGATTTAAAAAGAAAAAAAGAATGCACTGTTAAAAGGACTAAAATATAATGCTTTTTCCTTTCATTGTTTCTTTCAATCTCCAGCATGTATTTTTAATTTGGTGTTTAATATTGTTCTGAGTATATAAGATTAAAATTTTATACTGTCTGTATGAATTTTATCATTTGCTTTTGAGTCATGCCATCCCCGTTTTAAATGCAAATAAAAAGAGCAGTGAACTTATGTGCAGAGTTTTCTAAATGACAAAATCCCCCCTTTATGGCTTACATATGTATGTACACTCTTCTTTCCAAAGTAGAAGAAATGTTACACAGAATCAGCTGAACATTTTTTATATTTATTTCTGTGGGGGGAAATGTGTATCTAGGACCAAGGAGAATGTTCAGTGGACTAAACACATACTCCAAAGCATTTCATTTAAGCCACCCTCTCTTCTAGAAACCTGCTAAAGAGAGCAAATAGAAAAAGTGCAGATAGTCTTCCAGAACGGAACACTGACAAGGGAAAGTCAAGAGGACTCAGAGCACTCTGAGGGTTGTCAAAGAGATAGAAAACTTCTAAGTCCTCAGAGGATAAAATAGGGTATCTATGTAAGAAGGCAGATTTGGAGAAGAAGGACAAGGAGAATGGAGAACAGGACCAAGAGTAGAGATAGTAGAAGATTAGACACGTTTTGTTGGAATCTTCTCAAAATTTTAACTCCTATTTATCCCAATTTGCAGAAAGATAGAATTGCAGAAAGTAAAACTATTTGAATTCTCATTTCCTACTTATATTTTCTCACCTGATATTGATTTCTTGCTACATTGAAAAATACATAAAGTAACTCTTATTTGGTAAAAGTCTTCTCACCAATTTCCAGTGACAAAATATACAACTAGTGGGCTATGTTGGATTTTGAAGTAGGTTACTATATCCTTTAAGAATCAGTGTTTTGGAATTCTCTCAAAAATATAGAAGACTATTGCACAACATTTTTTCTAGCGAAAATTATTTTCCTTTCCTATTTCAATAGTTCTCCATTTATCTGGCAATACTGGTTATAGAAAATTGGCAGGTAACTTGTGGTCAAACATCATGCATGAGCTCCTTTATATGACTCTCTTATGGGTCAACGTTTTATAATATAAGTCAAGGGGTTCCTGCTTGGCATGTGTTAACTAATTAACAGAAATAACTAGATAAAAAGACTATAACTTTCAATACCCATTATAATTAAGGAAATAGGGAAACTGTCTTCTTTTAATTCGATTACATGAGCAGAGGAAATGCATACCACATATATGTCCATACTTCTTTGCCACATATAAATAATTTCTGATGACCTATGAACACAGTGCACAATCAACACACAAACTGGGATTTAGAAGACTTAAAGCAAATGTCAGATAAAATATGCCTGACTGTAGATAAGCCTGTGGCACTAACAGCAATAAGAAGTTGCAAGGAACATAATATGAAAATAGCAAATAGTCATAGACATCAGAACCTGAAAATCTGTCTATGGAGATGAGCTTGGGTAGAGACCAGGATATGTATGGGAGAGGACACTGATAAATTTGGTGGAGAAAAGTGGACAGTCTTTTTTCTTTCTTTTCTTTTCTTTTCTTTTCTTTTCTTTTTTTTTTTTTTTTTTTTTTTTGCCTCTTGGGTCTCATCCAGCAATGGTCAGGTGGTACTCCTGGCTTGGCACTCAGGAATTAACTCTTGGCAGTGCTTAGGGGACCACATGGGATGTTGACCCAGGTCAGCTTCATGCAAGGTAAACACTCTACCCGCTGTACTATATCACTCTGGCCCCCCAAAATGGACATTCTGATGGAGGTTATAGGGTTACAATCATGACACCCTGTCACTAACAGTCTTATAAATAATGGTGGCTCAAATAATAAAATATGAATGAGCACTTTTTAGATGGGAGAAAAAATGAACAGAATCTTCCTTAAAGAAGACACACTGTCAGGCCTGAGCAATAGCATAGCGGGTAAGGTGTTTGCCTTGCACGCAGCCTACCTGGGTTGGATTCCTCCACCCCTCTCGACAAGCCCCGGCAAGCTACTGAGAGTATTCCGCCTGCACGGTAAACCCTGAAAGCTACCTCTGACATATTCGATATGCCAAATACAGTAACAACAAGTCTCAGAATGGAGATGTTACTGGGCCCGCTGGAGCAAATTGATGAACAATGGGAGGACTGTGCTACAGTGCTGCTACAGTATCCCTGTCACCCTGTTGTTCGTCATTTTGAATAGTAAACTGCATCCATATTTTTCATTAACGGGGTACTTTTTCCCTAAGTACTTTACCATTGACTGGCCACTGTCACTGTACTCACATTGTTCATCGATTTTCTCAAGCAGGCCCAGTAAAGTCTCCATTGTGACACTTGTTACCGTGTTTGGCATATCGAATACATCACGGGTAGCTTTCCAGGCTTTGCCGTGCGGGTGCGATACTCTCGGTAGCTGCTGGGCTCTCTGAAAGGGGCAGAGGAATCGAACTTGGGTCGGTCATGTTGGCTGCGTGCAAGGCAAAAGCCCTACCCACTGTGCTGTCTCTCCAGCCCATTGACTAGTACATAGAGAAATATAAAATTAAAAAGCACAGTATCCAAATAGTGAGCATGGGCTCTTACCAAGGCAGCACAACATGGTTTCACTTATTATAAATAAGAGGCTTTATGTGAATGATTAATTAAAACAGTGATGACATTTTAGATGAGAAAATAAATGATGCCACTTGTAGAAAAATACATTATATCAAGAAGCAATGTGCATACTGGACCTCTAGTGCCCCCTTTTCAAAAAGTAGTTAGCCTGAAGGAACCATGCCAAGGAAAGACTGGGAAGCTGAGATCACAAATATCCTTAGGACAAGTGCCAAGCAGATATAAATATTTTTTGTGCTTATGTATATCATCACCAATTTTGAGGAGGCTTTCATATGTAGAGATATGAGGTAATACAAGTTTTGTTTAAGAAATTAGCTCTAGGTTTGCTCTTCCCAGAATCGCCAAAGTGATAATGAAGAAGCTTTTAGGTTTAGTAGTAAGAACGAAATATTAAGTGAAACTTTTAAAAAAATCAAGAGGAAATTGATGGTTTCTTTAGCCATCCCAATATTGGTGATAGGGAATCAGGAGGCTGAGATAATAGCACATACAAATCAAGGACAAAGCTGAGGCGATAGTTCAAAAGGCTGGAGCACATGTTTACTGCAGGGGTTCAAGTTTGATCTCTGACAATACAGAGCCCCAGAACACTTTCAAGGGTGACCACCTAGCACCAAGCTGGTGTAGTCTCTGACACACCATTGGGTGTGACTTCAAAACAAAAACACACAATAACCTCAAAGCCTAGAGTTCTATGTTATGGAAGCCTCATATATTTGAGAGTGGAAACCAATGTGAACTTAAACACATGCTCTGGAAAAACAGCATGCAAACAAACTTTGAAACAGATCTTAGCTAAATTGAATCAGGAGACTCAAGAGAATCAGTTGAAATTAGTATCACTAGCCCTGACCAGACTAAGAATAGGACCCAAAGGAAAGCTTAAATGAAGTCCTTATGAACTGTTATATGGGAGTCTCTCCAATAGCTGCCTGAAACATTAACTTGCTCAGATCCAGAAATGGAACAAGCTATTAAACACATTATTCAGTGGGACACAGTTATCTCCAAGTTAAACAAATATGCTAATAATGTGGTGCCAGCATCTACCGACATAAAATTGATTTGCTTTGTGTCAGGGAATTGACTGTACAGAAAACTTCAAGGTCGGACTCACTACTAGGTCAGCTTAACCTTCTTTTGAAAGAAGGCTATAAATATTAAAGAAAAATATATTTAATTATAGTATCAAAATAAAATTATAATTAATTATATTTAAATTTATATTAAATTACAATATATAATAAAAAACAATTGCATTTGTTGATATCTATCTATCATTTCAACATTCTCTGTTGAAAGACATATCAAGGAATACATTTCTCTTGCAACCAAAACAAATAAAAACCACAAAAGATAAAAAGAATCTATGGCAAAATGTATTCCTAAAACTTATTGGCAGTTGAAGGAGAGAGTGATAATCAGTGGGTAGGGCATATGCTTTGCACACAAAATTGCACTGTTTGAAAAATTGCTTTTCAAATATTTGAATTAATGTATTATATAATTATATATTTAATGTATTATATATTAATTATATAATTATATTAACCATATAATTATTGTATTATATATGCAAAACATACCTGGTTCCTTGGGAGATATTTGCATGCACATGTAGGACCATTTTCCATGTTTCACATTTCTTTTTATCGTCAAAGACATTTATATCAAACTTTATCCAAAATATTTTTCGAAGAATAGTAAGCAGTCTTAGATATGAAAATGTCATTCCTGAACTAACCTTACTAGGGCAGGAGACAAGGCCTTTGGGACAGTGGTTCTAGGAAACTGACACTCTAGTGGTGTGTGGTGATGGAAATGTATAAGCATGAAACTGTCATTAACAGTATTATAAATTAGAGTAGATTGCTAAAAATACATGAGAATAAGCCTCGTTCCTAGAAGCAGATTTTTAATTCAACAGTAAGAAGAAAAACATTTACCTATGAAAATGAACGTGGTAGGTCAGAACTGTGCTCAGGGAATGAGTATAATGATATTATTTTTATCACTGCTATTGCTACAATGGGCTGGAGCGATAGCACAGCGGGTAGGGCGTTCGCCTTACAAGCGTCCAACATGGCCGACCCGAGTTTGATTCCTCCGCCCCTCTTGGAGAGCCCGGCAAGCTACCGAGAGTATTTGATATGCCAGACACAGTAACAATAAAGTCTCCAATGGAGATGTTACTGGGCCCGCTCGAGCAAATCGACGATCAACGGGAGGGCCTTTACCTTTACCTTTATTGCTACAATAAACAATATATTTTCTTTTCTCCGGTTGATAGATTGCAACCAGAGTGAAGCTTTGGGAATTTTGACGTTCCTGTTAATAAAGGTAAAGGCCCTCCCGTTGATCGTCGATTTGCTCGAGCGGGCCCAGTAACATCTCCATTGGAGACTTTGTTGTTACTGTGTCTGGCATATCGAATACTCTCGGTAGCTTGCCGGGCTCTCCGAGATTCCTGTTAATAACAATGCATATATTTTTACTGTTATAACTTGAAATTTTAATATTGAAAAGAGTATCATCAAAATAAAAACAATTAGGGATATATTCACAAGGTATGTGCAAAATGTAGACTGATGATAAAACAGCTGAGCAAAAGTGAAAACTACTTTGAATGGAGAATGGAGAGATATTCAATTTTCATGGATTAGAAGATACACTAATTTTAAGATGTTAATTCCTCCATAAAAAAATAACTCATTGGTTAAGAATCATAGGACTTTTGTGTATAAATACATAATAAAAAATTAATTGCACGATATTAATATCTGTGAAAAAAGGAGAGGGATAGATAGAGAATAATCTTTCTCACATGTGGAATATAAATATAGTATGGAGATTAAAATGGCTACAAACAAAAGAACCTGAGAATTGGTATGCAGAACTGAAATTGTCACAGTAGCGGGATTGAGAAGTGGAGAGAGAAAACAGGGACAATAGTGGAAGGACTTGAACACTGCTGGAGGAGTTGTTAAAAATTTCGGAATGCAGTATGCATAAATCCCTACCATTAACAGTAATGTAAATTAAACTGCTTAAGTGAAAAAACATAACATTCAAAAAAAATTTCAAAAGCAACATAATTAAGGTCCTGTACTTCATGATTTAAAATTTTTATACAATATTCAGGTGAACATAAATATAAACATATATTAAATGAACTTTATTGAAATTTAGAAATAGAACCATATTATTTGGAGAATTTACTTCCAACAAAGGTGTAAGGGTAATTAAATCAACAAGGAAAAATGTTGTTTACATAAAAGAGGCTAGAATGGCCAGGATCAAATATGTGAAGTGTAAGTATAATGTGAGTATATTTTAGTGTGTGATACATATGTACATATTGCATTATATATAACCGTATTTTATTATTATTAATTTTATTGAGACATTAATACAAACATAAAATGTATGTGTATTAAAAATGGAATATAAATATGTATGTGATTGTTATCTGACACTATATCTTGAAATAGATCATAGTCTTAAACATAAAAAACCTCAGGGCCAGTGAAATAGTATAGTGGGCAGGGCATTTGCCTTGCATGCTGCAACCAACTCGGGTTAGATTCTTGGCATTCCATATGGTCCCCTGAGCACCCTCAGGAGTAATTTCTGAGTGCAAAGTCAGGGGAAACCCCTGAGCATCACCAGTTGTGACCTCAAAACAAACAATAAAGGGACCAGTAATACACTACAGTGATTAAGGCACTTGTTTTGTACGCAGTCAAAACCGGTTATATACCTGGTACCACTTATGATTCCCTGAACAATGCCAGCAGGGATCTCTGAGCCGAGAGAACCCAGAGTAGGTGCTGAGAACAGTCAAGTGTGGCTACAATTAAAAAAAAAAAAAAAGTGCTGAACTAGAAAAAGAAAAAAAATCTAAAAAGGAATAAAACATAAAACATTTATGAAATTTAGATAGACCAATGATTCTGTATAAGACACGAACAGAAACTTTCTAAAAAAAGAAATTTGGTAATATAAAAATAAAATAATAATACAAAGCCCTTTTATTCTTTCAAATATACCATTAAGTAAATAAGAGATCAAAACAACTTGGAGAAAATATTCACAGGGAATTTCTTCAGAAATTAAATTATCAAGAAAGAAACAAAAAAATGACCTTTACAATTCAATAACAAGAATAAACCAAAATTTAGATAGGTTAAACATCTTCTAGTTATCCTGAGCACATGGTATTCATATATACCCGTCATCAAATAAATACAAAATAAATAAAAAGAACTTACCCATACAAGTCTACTAGATACTAAATTTAATATATGAAAACATTAAGTGTTTGAAATTTGAAATGATTTTTAAAAGTTAGAAATGCATACATTGCTGGTTGACAAAGATTGACAGTGTTTGGTGAAAATTATATTTACATCTACTTTTCCTATTTAGGAGGTGACTGCTTCTCCAAACTCAAGTTCTAACCCATGTGATATGAATTGTGACTGCTTTTAAAAATTATGATATTGGAGACATTTGAGATTTTTAGTAAGGCAGGCCAAATAAAAGAGGAACTTACTTTCAGAGACAGACATATAAATGAGAATGCCATGTACAACTGAACTCAGTTATCAGAGCTATTCTTCAAAATGCTAAAGATTGTCAGAAATCTGCCAGTTGTTAGAAAAGAAACAAATTCTTCACTGTAACCTTCAGAAGGAACCAATCTAACTGACATCTTGATATGAAATTTTGTAACTTCCAGAACTATGACAATACATTTTGTTGTATAAGTCATCTAGTTTGTAGAGCTTTTTTTCTGTGTCCACAATAAAAATTAAACGATTGCCAATACTGATATTCCTCATAATGGGAGGGGATGGCATTAAACACTAATTGTTTTTACTAAGTATTCTTGTGACTTTTATCTTAGTAAGTACAGGCTTGCATTTTACACACTATCTAAGATACTTAGCAGCAAAGTTGCTTGGAGACAGTAATTTTGAGAGATGATAACTTTGAGAGAGTAAGCCTCTGTAAGTAAGATCTGATAAACAAGTCATAAGTTATTTATAATCAATTCAGGTTCTATTTGTTATTTTGGCAAGTATGTTCCTTAAATTATTTAGTATCTATTTCTCATGGGATAGAAAACAAAAGTGAAGGAGTTTAAATTTTGTTATATACAACTGAAGTAAATTCATCTTTGGGTAGTTTATGCATAAAGACGTTATTTATTTCATTGCAAAATTTTCCTTAAGAGATATTTCTACATGTTCCTATTTTCTTAAAGTATATCATAGTCACAGAGCAAATGCAAATGCTAAGATTTCAAATAATTTTGAGTATGAGTAGGATTAACGACAATTATGAATTTAAGGTTATTTTGTGTGATTATTTTAGAGATTAAGGACAAGGAAAGAATACAAATAAAATATCTGCTACTTCTGCAATAAATGGCAGTGGAAACAAGGCTTCCAGAAAATTCACTTGAAATTTGTTTCTTTGGCACCATCACATTGCTGAAGGACATCCATTTGTCCTTCCTGGCGCCATAATAAAAAGTGTCAATCTCCCTGTCCCACAACCAAGTGTGTGACCCCAGGTCAATGCAAAAACAAGGAAAGGGGAAAGAAAAGAAAAATTAGGATTTTTTTCCCACTCTCTTTTTCCAAATGCGATAAGCTACTTATTGCGATTAAAATAGGTGAGTGATATACCACACATTAGTAATGATAAGCATGATGGAAAATAGCTAGGAACTGATCTCTTAACTTGGAATAAAAGTCATCTAATGACCTCAGGTTGTATCTACAAATTACATAACAGAAACACAATGTCACATTTAAATCTAGGAAACCAATGCTAGAATAGATGGTTTTGAAATAATGCTACTTTTTTCTCTTATATAGTCATGTTATTTTGATTATTTATGAATTATTAAAATATTAATTTTAATATATGTGTTATTTACTTTATCTCAAGGTTTTTTTATCTAAGGCAGTAGCAACCAGTATTAATTTATGTCAGACATTATCTACTACAGCAGTGTAGGAAACCTTGCATCATTTTGAAACTTTCTATACAATCTTGGTGTTTGGTATATATATATTTTTCTATTTTGTTTATTTTCTCTTTCAATTGTATTTTTTGCTAGTAATGTTAGAAATGTTTGTTCCATTAAAACAAATTTGCTTTTCTGTATTATCCACACAACAGTGTGTTTAATTTTATTTTCTTAAATAAAACCTCACCCCATTGGTGATATATTGAAAGAAATTTCTTTTAGCTAAAAACTGACACCAACCTAGGCTAACCAGAGCTAGCCAATTGCTATGAATTATAATCTCTTTTAGAAACTGACTTTTTTGAATTTTCTGCTTCTAATTTTTTCCTGAACTCTAATAAGTCAGACTTTCAATTACCCCTTTACTTTGTAGTATGTTAACATTTGAGTACATTATACATAAAAAAGTTGCTATGATTTATGTTTTACACATAACTGTTGTAGCTGTATGATTTAATTCTTCAGATGCTTGTACTACCCACAGTAATATAGCACTGTAGCACTGTAGCACTGAACTCCTGTTGTTCATTGATTTGCTCGAGCAGGGCTAGTAACGTCTCCATTGTGAGACTTCTTTGGCATATCGAATATGCCACGGGTAGCTTGCCAGGTGGGTGAGATACTCTCAGTAGCTTGCCCGGCTCTCCGAGAGGGGTAGAAGAATCGAACCTCACTCAGCGGGGCTGGCTGTGCAAACGCCCTACCACGGTGCAATTGCTCCAGCCCACAGTGATATATATTGTATGATAATTTTTTCATCTCCTATTAATTCTAGAACAGTGGTAGACACATAAAAGACATATTATAAACTTGATTCTATAATTATTTAAAACAGAACATACTGATAATTTTTTCATTTATTATTTTTTCTTTTATAAAAGGCTGCATACATAGATTTCTTATTTTACACCCTTGTCCTTGAGAGATATTCTATCCTGATTTTGTCAAAGTTTTAATAAAAATGATTCATTTATTACAACAAAGTTCTAATTGTCTTCAAATTTGTGAAAAAAATCATAAGTTTCTCTTGAATGTACAGTTTTTTTGTGTGTGCATTAATATATTGCTAGGGTGTACAAGTAGTAGTAGTAGATATGCCAAACACAGTAACAACAAAATCTCCAATGGAGACGTTACTGGGCCCGCTTGAGCAAATCGATGAACAACAGGAGGGTCTTTACCTTTACCTTTACCTTACAGTAGTAGTAAGTTGGTTTCCTGTAAATTACTTGTACAAAGAAGTATACCTTGTTGTATTTGAAATTCAGTGATCCTGTAACAGAGGCATTTCTTACACAGTAATATTATATTTAATTTAAAATGTATTTTTATTTAATTGCATATTGAGCCTAATATTAACTATAAGACTTGCATGAGAATAATAGTTAAAATGTACTAAATAGATTAAAAATTTGACTCATTTACTACAGTTTTACCACTGGGTGATTAATTACTTTAAATTTGCAAAACTGGGAAACATTTAATAGTGTGTGAATTATTCAAAGTAATAAAATATCTCACAGTGACAAAAGCAATAAAATATCATTCTATGGAATTAAAGTGAACTTTTTATTTGGAGGAGATAAACTATCTTTATCTCATCACAAATAACATTTTTTGTATCTCCTATTACAGTTGTGGAAAATTGCTATTTTCTATGCCAATTTTTACTGTGATTATGAGCAGAAAAGTCCCCACACAGATGGTAGTGGGAAATCAAGCGTCCTTGAAAATATATACTGTTAAAATAAATTATATATGAACATAAATATCTACAAAGATGGACATATGTACATAAAATATATAATTTGTAATTTTTCACACTGTAAGAAAAAGTGTAACAAGTGATGGAAGCTGAGGAATACATTAGAAAGAAATACTATTGCTTACAAAATTCACTAAATCCTATGGTTATTGCTTACCTATGCAGTTTATAATATCAGGTTTGCTAAAACAATTTCACTTCAAAATGCATTAATAGAATAGAAATGAAATGATAATTACAAGTTATTTAGCCATGTTTAACTAATTAAAAAATGTATTAGTATTCTTTGTTGCTGGGGCCGCCCCAGGTCCAGGCAACCTCTGATTTCGGAAGTCACACCCACAACCCTCCCCCCAGCGACATCTTACAGCACACAGCAGCAAAGAAAAAAACCGGCTGGAGAGCCCCACAGCTCCAGGAGAATGCTCCAGGTCCCAAACAGAGCCGATATCACTGGGAGGTCCCAGATGGGGTAGGTGCTGCATCCCACCTTCTCCAGATGGAACCCTGGTGACCATGAGCCTGCAAGCGGGTACCAGGACATTTTTTCCAAACCTGACATCTCCTTATATACAAAGTGATCAATGGAAAGTAAATCATCCAACGTTTATCCCTGAAAATCAGACTCAACTCTTTTGCAAACCACAACACCCAAAAAAGAGAGACAGAACAGAGGGGAATGCCTTGCCACAGAGGCAGGGTGGGATGGGGGGATGGGGAGTGAGAGGGATACTGGGATCTGTGGTGGTGGGAAATGGGCACTGGTGGAGGGATGGGTATTCGAAATAAATAAATAAACAAATGAATTAGTAGGCAGATAAAACCATTAAAGTCTAAGAAAAATTTTGGTGGAAGGCTAAAAATAATTTATAATATTCTTATTTTCCTTTCCTAATGACAGTGGATAAAAACAAATGTATAAAAATAAATATTTTATATAGTTTTCATTGCAAATGAACCTGCATTGTAGCACTGGAGCGCTGTCCTCCTGTTGTTCATAGAATTGCTCCAGCGGGCACCAGTAATGTCTCCATTGTGAGACTTGTTGTTACTGTTTTGGGCATATGGAATACATCATGGGTGGCTTGCCAGCCCTGCCATGCAGGCGGGATACTCTTGGTAGCTTGCCAGGATCTTCGAGAGGGGCTGAGGAATCAAACCTAGGTCAGCCGCATGCAAGGCAAAGGCCCTACCGGCTGTGCTATTGCTCCGACCAGAGCCATAGCATGAACCGGAGCCATGGTGTGGTGGATAGGGTGCAAGTACATCTAAAGTAAAAAATTAAAATTACTTGTATAATCATTTAAAGCATTATTAGAGATAAGACTACAAAATAAAAGTTGCATGTAAATGTGTATAGCATAGAACATCATTACAGTAGACCCAATATCAAACAAATTAGTGCAGGAATTGTGTGGAGACAAGAATGGTGAAGCAGGGGTTGCTTCTCAGCTCGCGTGTGGTGGAGGTGTCGACAGGGCAGGCATCGAACGTGTTTGGAGCCACGTCTCATACCATTTTCTAGTCCAGCCCACCAAGAGGCCACAAGGCAGAAATTATGATGACTATGAATCTGTGAATGAATGCATGGAAGCTGTTTGTAAAATGTACTAAGAACATCTGAAGAGCATGAACCCCAACAGCCTCTCGATCACATATGATATCAGTCAATTTTGGGTGATTTTATTAACGATCTGGAAGACTTCAGCAGCCTTGTTTACCGAGCTGATACCCAGACATACCAGCCTTACAACAAAGACTGATTGAAGAGATCTACGTGCTTCTTCAGCAGCAGGCCCAGCAGGCCTGGAGATAATTGAGCTTGAAGAATTAGGGGGATGGGGTAAGCTTGGAATACAGGTGTGTACAGCAAACTCTAGTGGATGTTTTGTATTCTAATAATTCTGTTTCTATTTGGTACAATCTAGCCAGGATTGAATGTACTGAATGAAATATGACAATCTTGTTGAATCTGAAAACCTCCATTGCCTCCTTCCCTCTCCCTACCTCCTCCCCCCCCCCTTTTTTTTTACTTAAAACATATTTACGATGTTTTAGATGGAAAATGTTCTTTGTCAGTTATTGTTGGTTTCAACCCTTCCAACTATTTGTTTCCACTTTAATAGTACGTACTATACTAACCATTCTTCAGGATCGGGTGGGGCGTGTGTGATTACAAAATTATGTCCTCAAGATAAAATCTTAGTGAAAGACAAATAAATGTTTTTTAGTTAAAAAAAAAAAAGAATAGTGAAGCAGGATTGCAAAGATAGCAGAGTTCTAAAATGCTATAAGATAAAATTTAGAAACAGGTCTAAATTATAATTTTGCAAGACACCTTTTAAAAATATTAATTAGAAATAATTTTCATGCTCTATTTTAGCACCATAGCACTGTCCTCCTGGGCTGGAGCGATAGCACAGTGGTAAGGCGTTTGCCTTGCAGGTGGTAGACCCAGCCAACCCAGGTTCAGTTTCTCTGCCCCTCTCAGAGAGCCCAGCAAGCTACCGAGAGTATCTCGCCCACACGGCAAAGTCTGGCAAGTTCCCCGTGACGTATTTGATATGCCAAACACAGTAACAAGTCTCACAATGGAAACGTTACTAGGCCTGCTCGAGCACTGTCCTCCTGTTGTTCCTTGATTTGCCTGAGCGGGTACCAGTAACGTCTCCATTGTGAGACCTGTTGCTACTGTTTTTTTGGCATGTCAAATATGCCATGGGTAACTTGCCAGACTCTGCTGTGACAGCGGGACATTCTCGGACTCTCTGAGAGGGACAGAGGAATAGAACCTGGGTCGGTCGCGTGCAAGGCAAATGCTCTACCCGCTGTGTTATCGCTCTAGCCCATGCTCTATTTTAATGAGAGTAAAATGTAATTGAAGATTTGGAACCCAAGAAACTGGAATTTCAAATACTAGAATGCATTGTATAATTTCTAGGCACATAGGGAATGGAACCTACAAACAGAAAAGGAAGTTGAGAAAAGGAACATATTTACAGATAAGAAAATTAAATTACAAAATACACAATAGAATATAGACAAGGACAAAAATATAGTAAAAATCAGATAGACTACAAGTCAAAAGATCCAAGGAAAATTTAACTCAAAAGTAGAAAGGCATTAAGTAGCAGATAAAATAATATTTTTTTCCTGTTTGTTTCTTCCAATGGTCAGATCATTTTTTAAATTTTTTATTGAAAATAATTTTGATAGAGAAAATGCACAATTCAAGGAGATTCCTAAATGAAAGAGGAGCTGAATTTATTGCTATGTTGTTAACTCTTAGACAAGGGGTTAGATCTGCACTAACCCTAAGATATTTTACATAATATTATTCAGAATATTAGTGAATAATGTGCTTTTATTATATGAATGGGGTTTCTCTCAGCTTTATCAAATTTTTTGTTTCACATCTATGGCCTTACCGTGGAAAAAAATTAAAAATGAAAAAAAATTAAATCTAGCATCTAAAACTAAGGGGTATGCTAAAACAGGAAAACATTTGTTGATGCGGGAAATCTCAGTTTAATCAATTTGGACGATTTCCTGTTTAATAAAATCAAGTTTGCTTACACATTTTAATGCAAATGGATACATCAATTTTTGAGTAAGGTTCATAATGTCATTACTTTATAATGCAATAGTTCATTTCCCAACTGGTTTATAAAAATTGATTTTAGGTATGCACAAATGTAGTTATTTATAGAAATGATCATAACATGGGACTGGAGAGATAGTACAATGAGTAGGACACCTATCTTGCATCTGGCCATTCAGTATTTGAACCCAGCACCACATATGGTCCCTGAAGTCCTGCCAGGAATGCTCTCTGAACATAGGATGAGGAGAACCCTTGGGGGGGTAGGGCAAAAAACAAACTAAAACAATACAAAAACCAAGAAATTGTCATAACTCATGTCACTAAGTGAAAGACATACTGAAAGTTTATTATTTGGGGGGATTCTTTTAATAAAAACTTTTTATATCTTATTAGCTTTAAAACTTTATTTTCAAGCTAAATTATTTCTAACTCTATTATCCAGGTAACTCAAATGACATCTTAGTCACATTATATAGCACTAATAAGTTAAGCATGTGTTTTACTTAAAGAAACAATTGAAAAAAATGCATTAATGCATATTTTATGCACCTAGTACTGCTTTGTGCTAGGTTCTATGGAGACCTTAACTTACAAAATTGTTTATTCTTAGAAGTTCTAGTTTTCTCATAGTTAAATTGTCAGTGTTTTTAACTTACCTCTATATTCAAACATATGATCAGAATGCATGTGCATACATGCAAATGTATTCTGCAGCTTAAATGCTGCTAGTCAGAGGGTGTTTTTGTTTATTAGTTTTAAGAGAAAATTTATCAGTACACTGAAAACCAGTGTTTCTTGCTAAAATATATGGTGCTGAAATTTGTCTGGTAGCAACGATAGAAGCTAACATTTATGAAGTTTTTATTTATGAGCTATCCTTGTCTAAACATATCCCATGGATCAGATCATCTTATTCTCATAAGTTAATAAGAAATTAGACATAGCTGCACATAGCTGGTAAGTGGCATTACTGAGAGGAAAGTCAAGAAGTCTGACTAAAGAGACTGTTCTCTGAAGTAGCATGCTATAATTATTTGATTTCTTGGAAGTAAAACTTCATTTCTATCATCTCTGCTGACTAGCACAGAATTATTCAAAAAGGGGAGGATCAACATGCATTTATTGATTAACCAACACCACAGAGACCTTTAGTCTAGCTACATTATTGCTTTTGTTACTGGATTCTCCCTTGGAATTTGCTTCTTTCCCTGAGCACACAAAATTATTCAAGGCTGGAAGAAATTTAGAGCAGAAAAAGTGCGTTTTCAATGACTGAAGAAATGAAAGGCTGAGCTAGTGCTTGTAAAATAGTACATCTCCCTGGGAGGGTTTGGTAACGCTACTTTCATAGCATTGGGAGATAAGGAAGGGTCATCACATACAGGCATCTTAGCATGCCTCATTAGTACCAAGTATTGAGTCTAATAGTAAAAATGAAGCCAAAGGTTCATTAAAATGACTGCCAGAATGATTTTATTCTTTCTTCTCCCTAGTCCTCTGCATCATCAGTTCCCTAGAAGTGTTGGTAGCCCTTTATACCTGCAAGCACACAATTAAAACAAACTGTCCCTCTGGACATATCTTTGAAATGCTACTGGAATGTTCTTGGCCATGGCATGAAGCACCTATGCCTTTTTTCTCACTTCTACTCCTTCCCTAAACATGTGTCCCTTTATTAATTTAGCTATCTTATGAGTGGTTAATGTATGAATATTATCCATTTTACCTTACTAACAGTACGGGACCCATTACCCATTTTTTATTTCCAGTCGATCTGTGTTTTAAACTTGTTTTTGTTTATCTAGGTATCACAAACATGAAAAATAATGCCTGACATACAGCAGATACTCCATATTTATTGAAGAAAACACTTTTCTCTTTTGTGGTATTGTTTTTTTTTAATATAACCAATACCTGGTGTACTTCAATACTATGTGTTTGTTCACAAATGATATAAAACATCTTCCCTATCACCAGTCTCTGTCTCCTCAACTACATCCATATTTTCACATTCCACAGCCATGTCTGTTCCTTGCATATTCTGATCTAGAACAGAAACTATGCATTTCTTCTCAGTAGACATTTATCACTAAATGCTTGTAAATTCAACTTATACAAGAAAGAAACAACTTGAGTGGCTGAGAAGGTTAAAGAAACTATGGTAAAACCACACAATGTGATACTGTATAACTGTTAGGAAGACTGAAGTCATGAAATTTGTTTATATATGGATGGGCATGGAGAGTATTATGCTGAGTCAAAAGGAGAGGGACAGACATAGAATGATTGCACCCATTTGTTAGATGTAATAAAACATAGTGTAAGACTAATTTCCAAGTACAGTAGAAACAAGGATCAGGGGAATTGGTCCATGGTTGGAAAACTGCTTCAAGTGGTGGGAGAGAGAGCAGATGGAATAGAGAAAAAAACACTATGACAATAATGGTTGGAAGGGATCACTTTGGATGGGAGATGTGTGCTGAAAGTGGGTAAAGGACCAAAACATGGTGGCCTCTCAGTATCTGTAGGGCAAACCAAAATGTGCAAAAACAGAGAAAGAGAAAGCTGAAAAGTACCTACCATGGAGGTAGGCTATGGGGTGGATAGCAGACAGATACTTGGGACACTGATGAAGGGATGGATGTTGTAACATTGTATAACTGAAACCTGATCGTGAACAGTTTTGTAACTGTGTATCTCATGCTGATTAAATTTAAAACAAAAGGAAAAAAAGAAAGATCTTACCTTGAGCTTTCATCATTCATCACACTCCACCAAAATTCCAGCTTTGTATGATTCTGACTTTCACAAAATTCGAAGTTTTATTTTACTTAATAAAGTTTCTATTTTATTTTAATAAAACTTTATTTTAATAAATTATATGGTTTTTAAGATCTTGGCAAAATTTAACTTACAGTGTTGAAAATCTCTTTTTATATTATTACTCCACATAAACCTCCATCCTCTACCATGCCAGTACATTTATTACAATTAATGACTCTAGCAATGCACACATCATTAACATCCAAAGTCCATAGATTTTGATATTGCACATCCTATAGGTTTGAACAAATTGATAATGATTTATATTCACCATTATTATAGCAAATGTAGTCTAACTGCCCAGAATAATCCTCTGGATTTTATCTATACCTCAAGCCCCCTGTTAAGCACATACATTTTACTATCTTCATAGCCTTATATTTTCTGGAATGGTATATAGGTGAAATAATAGAGCACTTTTAGAATTACTTCTTTGCTGTAGTAATACAAATTTAATTTTAGTATTAAATTATAGGTTCATCTCACTTATTTATCAATTTAGAACATCTGGTTTCTTCCAAGTTTTGGCAACTATGAATATAGCTGTTTCAAAAGTCTATGAGTATGCAAATTTAAGTTTTATCTTATTTTGGTTGGTATCTTGCTGGGTTATATAATAAGAATTTGTTTTATTTTGTAAGAAATAACAGCCAAACTAACTTTAAACTTGTCTACCACATTCCATTTCCATCAGCAGCAAGTGAGAATTCCTTATCCTCTATGTCCTCCCTTCATTTGCTATAGTCATTGCTTGGATTTTGGCTGTAAAATAAATCTATGTAGAATTGCTTTCATTTTAATTTTTTGTTTTAATAATAGAGTATTAGGCATCATTTCATATTCTTATTTCACATAGGTCTGTCACCTACGTATCTTCTTTCGTGAGATGCTCTTAAGGTATTTTACCGAATTGCTAAGTATTGATTTATGTGTTCATTCTGTAGATTGAATAATAGTTCTTCGCCAGATAAATATTTTGAAATTTTTTTCAACATTATCTTGTTGTTTCATTAGCAACAAATCAAAAGCATTGAAGGTGCTTTTTCAGATACAACTAATTTCAATACATTTCTGATAATCAATTATTTCTTTCCTGAAATTTACCTTTGATGTTACATATTAAATGTCCTCTCAACCAAGCCCAAATCATGTAGTTTTCTCTTGTAATATTTCCTAAAAGTTTTATAATTTCTCTTTTTACATTTTTGTCTGTGATCTATTTTAAGTTTAATTTTCTAAAGGGTAAAAAATAAATACGTACGCTTACTTTTTCAGCTATTCAGTTGTTATGCAATTTCTAAGATAACTTGATTATATTTGGTCAATTTCTGATTTATTTTCCCTGATCTATTTATTTACTTTATTATTTATCAGCATTTATTATTATTTATCTATTTATTTATTATTTATCAGTATCCAAACACAGTAACAAGAGGTCTCATAATGCAGATGTTACTGGGCCCGCTAGAGCAAATTGATGAACAATGGAAGAAAAGTATCAAACTGCTTTGAGTACTATAGCTTTATTGTAAGTCTTTTGTTTACTTTGTTTCCATTCCATGCCAAGAAGAATTTAGGGTATAATACTTATGAATTCCTCCCTGACAAGTTTTGAGGGACTAAATGGTACCAGGATTATACATGGCTTTCCCACACGCAAGCATGCAATCCAGCCATTTGAGCATTTCACAGACCCAATGTAGCAAATCCTAAAATTGCTTAGTGATAAACCTCCAACTTTCTTGTCAGTATTATGTAAGCTAGTTTAGGTTTTTTGTCTCTCTATGTGAATTTGAAAATCCTATTGTCAATATTTACCAAATACCATCTGTGATTTTGATGGAAAATTGCATGAAATCAATAAGAAACGACATTGTGTACTATTTCTACTCCTGAAAAGAAATATCCCAACATTTATTTAGTACTTTTTAATGTTATCAGATGTTTATAGTTTACTTCACATAAAAATTACAATGATTTTATTGGTTATTTCTAATTAATTCAATTCACTTAATAGCACTGTAGTACTGTCCTGTTGTTCATCGATTTTGCTCAAGTGAGCACCAGTAACGTCTCACAACAAATTGTGAGACTTGCTGTTACTGTGCTTGGCATATCGAATACGTCATGAGTAGCATGCCAGGCATTGCCGTGCAAGCAAGATACTCTAGGTAGCTTGCCCGGCTCTCTGAGAGGAGCAGAAGAATCGAACCCAGGTCAACCGTGTGCAAGGCAAACACCCTACCTGGTGTACATACTATCACTCCAGCCCCAATAATCATTTTATATTTTCACCTTATTTTAAAATTCCACATTATTTTCTAGTACATAGAAAAATAGATTTGTTTAATATTTATCTAGAATCTTATAGTAATTTCAATGTAATTACAATATTTTAGGTTTTGGATATTTGTTTCCTCCATTAGTCAGGCTAGATGTTAATTATATGGATTTTTTTCAAAGAACCTATTTTTAAATCAATTTCTTCTTTTATTCTTACTATTTCTTTTAGGGGGAGTTCACTTTCTTCCACTTTGAAAAAAATTCTTAGTTGGACCCTGAGATGATTGATTTGAAGTTTGTCTTCTTTCTTCTGAATAGCCAAAGCTATTATGAGTGAAAACATGGGAGCTATTCCATTTCCTGACTTTAAATTGTACTATAGAACTGTAATTATAAGCACTGTAAAAGTACTATAATAAAGATAGACTCTCAGAACAATTGAATAAACTTGAGAACTCAGAGATGAAGCCTGAGTTCTATAGACAATTACTGTGACAAAGGAGTTGGGTGCAGAAAGAAAAGCCAGGGAACTCACCTGGACTAAAGGTTTGAGAAAACCGGAGAGCCACATGTAAAAACAAAACAAACAAATGAAAAAATTTGTTTCACACCATATACAAAAGTGAACTCAGATCTGGAGCAATAGGAGAATAGGTAGTATGTTTGCCTTAATCATGGCTAACCTGGACTTAATCCTCAGTACACATTATAGTCCCCCAAATCCACAGCAGGAGTGATCCTTTAGTGCAGAATTGTACAAGGGGGGTCACAGGTGTAATTAATGCAAATTGGCCTGGGGCAATGACTAGTGAACCAACTGGTAGTACAGAGGATCCACAGGAAGAAGACTAGGTAGTACAGAGGGCCACAGAAAACAGGTCAAAAGGGGGTGGGGGGGAATCACAGAGCAAAATTTTGAGATATTTATGGAAAATTTTCTGAGAAGATAATTCAGTGTGGTGACTCAGGTTTCATACCTGTCTACTTGTAGTCTTGACGACCCTAGATCCTGTTTTTAAATTTTCTTTTGATATTTTGATGAGTAAGATATTTTTGCGTTGATTTAAAAAAGTATATAGAAATATTTAGCATAATTTTTATTTTTCACTCATCCCTACATTTTATACCTTAAGTGAATGCCAAGCACAATTATAAGAAGAAACTTTTTCTACCTGAGACTTTTTTAATGTCAGCGAATTTGGGCACTGCATTCTGGAACTCCTTGGCAACCGAGCTTTAATTTCATTGTTAGAGATTAGGTAATAGTACCATGTTCTAAAGCCATAGACCATCAGTAGTTCTGGAAGTGCAACCTGATTCATTTTGTGCCTTATATCTTTTCCCTCTGGTGCGATGGCTCCACTAGCTGACTCAGACTATTGGGTTTCTTCCCTCTTCCATTACCCAGGTGGAAAATCACTATCTAATTAACTATTTTCCCCAGATTTATTACTTGTCCCCAATGGGATATTTGGCCTGAATGACCTACTCAGACATTAATGGTTACAGAAGTCCTAAATTATTTTATGGAACCGAGATTGTTTGCTCTTAAATATCTTGGCTATGTAAATTACCCAAATGTTTCATATTATTCATCGTTTGTTCACAGTAAAGGCAGGCAATAGATAAAACTCTTTATATTTTAAGAAAAAAGTTTCCCCAAGAAAAGCACTTAGTTTATTTAGTTGAAACTTTTAGTTCAAATATCAGGGAGTTCAAAAACCATATCATCCATCATTGTTGGATATTTTCTCATGAAATAGATTCTGCTTTTGCAATGACCTTATTTCTCAAAGAGTTCTCAGAAATCATCTATCACTTTCTTTCTTTACCTATTTAGTAGTAGAAAGGGCATTAGTGTTTCTTAAATATTTCTTTGTAGAAAAATACTCTGAGAATCTAAGAAAATCCATAAAGTATCTCCACAAAAATATTTACTGGTTCAAGAGAAATAGGTCAATGTGCTGAGCAAAAGATTTGCATGAAGGAGACCTGGCTTCAATCCGAGAACCACATGTTTGAGGAAAGCAGGGACAGAGAACAATGCACAGAGCTGGGAGCATACCTTGAATATTTCTGGGTGTGCCCTTCCCATAAAAAAAGCCATTTACATATGCTAAGTATTTTTTTTTAATTTTTATTAGTGAGACACCATGAGGTATAGCTGTAGACTTACAAATTTTTGTGCTTGGGTTTCAATTATACAATGATCAAATACCCATCCCTCCACAAGTGCCTATTTTCCACAACCACGGATCCCAGTATCTATCCCACCCTGCGCCCCCTCATCCCACCCTGCCTCTGTGGCAGGGCATTCCCTTTTGTTCTCTCTCTCCTTCTGGGTGTTGTGGTTTGCAAAGGAGGCATTGAATGGCAATCATGTTTGGTCTATAGTCTACTTTTAGCATGCTTCTCCCATCCTGGGAGTATCCTCCCAACATCCTTTATTTGGTGCTCCCTTCTCTATCTGAGCTCCCTTTCCACCTAGCATGTGTGGCTGACCTCCACGCCATGGAGTAAAATTCCTGGTACTAATCTCGGCAATTCTTGGGTATTAGTCTCCTATTTTGTTACTTTATGTTCCCCAGATGAATGCAATCTTTCTATGTCTATCCCTTTCTTTCTGAGTCATTTCGCTTAACATGATACTTTCCATGTAGTATGCCTAAGTATTTTTATATAGAAAGTCTGTGAATCTCCTGTACCTCAACTAAGCCCAAACCTTGTAACATTATAGAGGTAAAATTATTTTAGTATTATGTACATAGTCACTAATACATGTTTTACTTAAATATTAATGGTAATACGTGCATTTTCATATGTTTTTAACCAGATATACCATATTCTGGACTGTCTCATTTATTCTATATATTATATGAGTACACTACTTCCAGTACCCAGCCACCGCCATGCTCCAGGCTGCTTTATGGACACATCATAAGACACTTAATACCCATTTTCCAAGATTACCACACCATATTTGATGAAATTCAAATATGGTGTGAACCATGGAAACACCTATAAGGGTGATTAGAGACCGCTCTAAAAGTCTACGTCCCTCTCGGAGAGCTGGGCAAGCTACTGAGAATATCTCGCCCACATGGTAGAGCCTGGCAAGCTACCCATGGTGTACTCGATATGCTAAAAACAGTTAAAACAATGGGCCTTATTAGGCTGACCCTGAAAGAGACCCCAACATGGCAGCATTAAGAACGATGAGCAAGGAGCGGCTGATAAAAATCTCAGGGCCGAACTAGGCTGCCAAAATGAAGAAGGACTAAAATGGCTGTCTGTACTTTCAATGCACGTATGCTGGCATTGGAAGCATCACTGAGGATCTGATGGTGCAAGCACAGATCAAGTATGACATCACTGGTCTGACCAAGACGAGAAAGCATCAACCACATCACACCACTTTTGACGCTGGAGAAGAACTGTTCCTCGGAACATACAACAAGAGATGTGTTTGTGGTGTCGGTGTCCTTGTCAACTCGAACTTGACACTGAGTATTGATTCATTCGAATGCCTAACATTCTAAATCAGATGCTTATGCTTGAATAGATGTGGCTCGCTGCTGGCAGTTTCTTTCTTCATCATCTATACTCCAACATCCAACTACAATGAAGAAGAAATTGAGAAGTTATACATGGAGCTGGAGAAGTTCTATAAAGAAGAACACACCTCCTGCAAGATCATTTTGATGATTTCAATGTCAAGATAGTACCAAGAAGACAGCCCAAAGAACTCCACATCAGGACCCATGGTCTAGACTGGAACGAACAGGGTGAGAGACTGTCTGAGTTCATCATGTCGACCAAAACAATCCATGGTAACTTGCGTTCCAAAGGCTGAATCTAAACATTAGACATGGGAGTCTCATGGTGGATAGTTCCACAATGAAACTGACCACATCATATTTAATCGATGGTTTTGCCTGACTGATATTGTTATCCCAAAATTCCAAATGGGATCGGGCCACCATCTCCTTTGTGCAAAATTCTACTTCACGGAGTGGGGGAAAAACGTTGCAAAGTTTAAGAAGAGAACTTCTAGAATGACAACCAACTAGGAGCTCTTTGGCAATATTGTAGCAACATGAGAAGAAGCCATCATTGGCAACATTGATGAGGAATACAGGCTCCTGGTTCAGCACCTCCATGATTGTGCAAGGACCGCCGAGAGAGAGAAAGCCACAAAAAGATGGCTGTCTTCGAAAACTCTCGAGCTCATTCACCAACGTGGCTGAGCAAGAGCCTCAGGCAACCACAAGCTAATGTCTGAGCTCACAAAGCAGTGAACAGAAGCGATTAAAGAAGATCTCAAAGAGCAGCAATGCTGGATGATGAGGCAGAAGCTGGGAAAAGCATTTGTAACGCCCGCCTGTCCTTCCCCAACTGCTAGACCAAGATGACTGTCCTCTGATGTCCTGATGGATCTCTCACATCTTCCAGAAGGGCAATGTAGAAGATTATCCATGACTTTTACTCGGATCTCTTCAATAGCCACGTCCACCTGCCCACATACCAAATTATGCAGGATGGATAAGTCTTTCCCAACAATCTCCCTTCTGAAATTCAACACGACATTTCATTGGTAAAAAAGCAAACAGACAAGGTCAGACCCGAACACCTTAAGAACCTGCCATCAGTACTCATCAATACATTGGATCAGCTCTTCACACGCTGTCTGAATGCAAGGTTCTGATCCAGTGGAAAACCAGCAGGACCGTTCTACTGTACAAGAAAGAAGACATCCACGACATTTGTAAGTATCGCCCGATATGCCTGTTGTTTGTCGTCTACAAGCTGTTCATTCGAGTCATCCTGAATAAGATTAGCAGAACACTAGATGAAAGAAAACCATGCGAGCAAGCTGGGTTCCGAAAATGATTCAGCATTATTGACCGTATCCACAAAGTGACCAAGCTCATTGAGGTTTCTCAGAATTTCAAGATGCCGCTCTGTTTAATGTTCATCGATTCAAGGAAGGCCTTTGATTCAGTTGAGACTGAAGTAGTCATTGAAGCCTTAGCCAAACAGGGTATTCAAACTCAAGACATCAGGATCTTCCATGAGCTGTATTACGGATTCACCACCAGACTCTCACCATTTTACAAGGAAGTGATCACTGACATAAAGAGAGGGGTGAGACAGGGCAATATCATTTTGCCGAATCTCTTCAGTGCCACTCTGTAGAAAGTCATGTGACCACTGAAATGAGAAGGAATGGGAGTGAAGATAGACAGTCTGCAACTACACCACCTCTGCTTCATAGATGACATCATTCTAATAACACCAAACATTAGCCAAGCAGCACAAATGCTGGCCGACTTCAACAGTGAGTTGGCCAAGGTCAGTGGAAAGGTCAGACTTCAGCTCAATCTCACGAAGACAATTTTTATGAAAAACACACTAGTTCCTGACGTTACATTTGCTCTCAATGGAATGACCATTTCCGAATGCAACAATTATGTGTATCTAGGTTGAGAGCTCAACATGATGTATGACCTGGTACCTGGAACTGTGCAGGAGGCAGAGAGCAGCGTGGAATGCCTCAAAAACATTGAAGAAATAGTTAAGAGGACAAAGAACCTCTGGCTCCAGGTACATCTCTTCGACTCCTCTTTTCTCCCTGCACTAACATATGCCTCAGAGTCTTGGGCCCTACAAAAACAGGATGAGAACACTATTCAGGTCTCCCAAAAAGGACTCGAAAGAGCTATGCTTGGAGTATCATGCTTCACTCAAGTGAGAGAAGGAATCCAGAGTTCCAACCTCTGTCAATGACGAGAATCAGGGTTGCTGTCTCATTTGCCAAAGCATCGAAAATCAGATGGGCTGGACATGTAATGCGATTTGAAGAAAACTGCTGGACTAAAGCCATTACCATCTGAATTCCACGTGAAGCCAAACAAACGCGTGGTAGCCCACTACAAGATGGTCAGACTTCTTCGTCAAGGCCCTGAACAAATGGTTTGAGGCTCTTCATGTTCCTGGAGCGAGCAGATGCCATTGGGATACACTAGCACATGACAGGTACAAATGGAGATATTACTGGTGTCTGCTCGAGCAAATCGGTGTGTAACAGGATATTAAGTGATCAAGTGATTGTATTAGTAAGAATATAAAATCTGGACTGAAATCAGAGTGGGGAAGTATACTTTAAAAGAAATTTATTCAAAAACTAGGAATTATTGAGAAAGGTGGGGTACAGGTAGGTAGAAGAGATGACTAAACTTTGGAATACCGAATATGTTGCTAGGATATTTTAGAACTGAACATTCACCCTGGAAGCCCCAGAACATCTCTAGGGTTGATGACTCTGGGTCAACCATATCACTAAAGGAACCAAATATCACTATATCACTGGTCCAGGGCCTTGCTTTGGGTAAACAGACTGGTTGGCCAAAAATTTCAGGGAGTGGGTCCAGGCCTCTTGAGCACCTCTTGGAAAAAACCTCCTGCAACAACAATAACAACAAAAATATATTTGCTTCAATATTCACTGAAATTCTTTAAAGTTTACATTATATATATGTATATATATATATGTATAGTTGTACTCTTCTTCACTCAAATTTCCAGAGAGAGAAAAAGCATCATTCTTATTGTCAATTTCTAATTCCTTTTGAATTACTATGTATTGTGCAAAAGTTGTCATTCAGCTCTACTCATACTCTGAGGAGAAAAAAAAATATTGATAGATCATATTGTTAGAACTCTCAGCTGAAATATGCAAGATAAAGGGTTTTAATGAAATGGCAGAAACTTATATAAAACAGTCAAATTAGGGGGAAAATAGTGGTGTCAGAGTGATGGTACAGAAGGACGGGTGCTTGCCTGCATTCGGCTCATTTGGATTCTATCCCATGCAACTCATATGCTTCCTGGAGCCTGCCAGGACTAATCCGTGAGTGCAGATCCAGGAGGAAGCTCTGAGCATCTCAAGGTGTACTCCAAAAAGAAAAAAAAATTCTTGTTATTTTGGATCACACCCAGCTGTGCTCAAGTCTTACTCTATACTCAAAGATCACTCCCAGAGATGCTCAGAAGTCCAAATCAGATGCCTGGATGAAACCCATGCAAAGTAAGTGCCTTACTCACTATAATATCTCTCCAGTCCCTGAATCATTTTTTGAATGGATAGAAAATGTATTTATGTATGGTAAGATCAACAGACCAGGAGATAAAGGGCACAGATATCAGTTTATTCATGCTGTTAGAATCCAAGAGATGGAGGTTATAGTAGAAATCACCTGAATAAATCTTAAGAGAAGGGAACCTGTTGACAAGAGCTTTTATTGTGCTTCCAAGGGAAGGAACAGGTGAAGCAGAGTATACTGATTTTAGGATGGGAGAGTTTTAAAACTAATTTCAGCATTTCTAGGTCACAGGGTTTGTATGCATTGTCTACTCCCCTTTTCTGGGGTGACTAATGTAAGTGACTTTGTTTAAAGGAAGGTATTTGTTTAAAGGAAGGTAGCTGGGGTGTGAACTTGGCTGGTGGCTCAAGGAGACATAATAGCCACTTGTCAGGACTTCAAAGTTAAGCTCTATTATTTGATATCATCTCCGCACACATGAAGGTACTGGCAGAGGGACAAAGCCACGCGGGTTCCGAGGCCGAGATCTCCAAGCCTACTCGAATTGGAGTCGAGCATCCTCCACCCAGATCCTCCAAATTCCAGTAGGCGGGGGTCACACCCACCACCTGGCCCCCTGGCGCCGTGTAATCCCATCAGCGGCCAAGACTCAGAGACTATAAAATCCAGCTCCTGGACGAGACCAGTGCAGTGAGTCTCCTGCCCCTGCGCCTGGCTGTTCCTCGCTGGGGTCCCTTGGAGGGGAGCGGGTTGAGCTTTCCTCCCCGCCCCGACCAGGGCCCCAGCAGCTGAAGACCTCCAGGACCTGCCACCACCATGCTGAGACCACTCTCCGCACACATGAAGGTACTGGCAGAGGGACAAAGCCACGCGGGTTCCGGGGCCGAGATCTCCAAGCCTACTCGAATTGGAGTCGAGCATCCTCCACCCAGATCCTCCAAATTCCAGTAGGCGGGGGTCACACCCACCACCTGGCCCCCTGGCGCCGTGTAATCCCATCAGCGGCCAAGACTCAGAGACTATAAAATCCAGCTCCCGGAACCGCGCGGCCGCATTCGCGACCGCGCGACATCTTATCAGAACATCTTTTTATGATATTTTATTATCTCATTCCTACTTTGGACAAACTTGCAGGCTATCGAGTATAGCCTGCCCACAGGGCAGAGTCTGGCAAACTCCCCGTGGCGCACCAAATATGCCAAATACCAGTAACAATGATGGGTCTCTTCTCCTAAAGAGCCTTGAATATAATCTCAGGGCTAGGATGAAAGAGACGTTACTGGGGCCTGCTCGAGGCAATCGACGAATCGACGAATTTGATATCAAATGTCTGAATAGAGGGAACTTTTCAGAGAGAAGGCCCAGTCATCCTAACTTGCATAGAATATAAAGGTAAAGGTAAAGGCCCTCCCGTTGATCGTGGATTTGCTCGAGCGGGCCCAGTAACGTCTCCATTGGAGACTTTGTTGTTACTGTGTCTGGCATATCGAATACTCTCGGTAGCTTGCCGGGCTCTCCGAGAGGGGCGGAGGAATTGAACTCGGGTCGGCCATGTTGGCCGCTTGGAAGGCGAACGCCCTACCCGCTGTGCTATCGCTCCAGCCCCTGAGGAAAAAAAATAAGAGCACAAGTGGAAGTCCAAGGGGTCCTGAAGGACTGCTTCAGAGCTAAGTTTTTCATTTATATTGCATTTTTCAAGCAAATAGAATTGTAAGTTCTGGGGTCTTCCGTATAAACTTGGTTGTAGTTTTAACTAATATTAAAAACATGAAAGGGGTCAGAGCAATAGTATAGTGAGTAGGGCCTTTGCCTTGCAGGCAGCTAACCTGGGTTCAATCCCCAGTATCCCATCTGGTGCCCCAAACACCTCCAGGAGTAATTCCTAAGTTAAGGAACTAGAAGTAACCCCTGACCATAATCCTGTGTGACCTGAAAAGCAAAGAAATAAGTAAATAAATAAAGAAGATATTTGTATTTGGTAATATTTTTTCATGTATTTCTCAGCTAAAGGTGGTGGGTCCAACAATTGTATGATAATGGGCATAAATGAATAATCTATCAAAGCATATGTAAATGGGTGGTATTTTTGAGTAGTCAGAGCAGAAGGAATAGTTGTTGTGGAGGTCCTGTCAAGAGTTATTGGGAAAGTATATTTGGTCATGGGGAAGTAGATTTTTTTTTCAGGGCATCAAATGATTTGACCCATATAAAGTAAATCCCTCCTGGTAGAGCAGTCACCAACATTAAAATTAGAATAGGTGTTTAAATGAAAAAATGTTTTACTTCTGGTCAGAAAATTTTGGCAGTAGTCTTTGACATTTAAAATGCCAAACTTAAGCTTTTAAAGTCTGAACTCTATTTAGGAATATAAGAAAGGGAAGCTTTAATACTTTTCTTATAAGACCTTATTTAAATAGGCATTTGTAAAACCATAACATTACATAATTGGATGTCTAGTGCTCACAGGTATCCAATGCCATATAATGTATTGGATTTCAATGAAATTACCATCTTATTGTTGAGAATGGATTGGTTAACCAATTTTTATTAAGAAAATTGTTAAGTTTAACTCCAAATGAAAGTCAAATAACTATATGATAAAATAGTTCATAATTTTGCAGCATTTAGAAAACCCGAAAATTTTATGAACAGATAAAGTTGAAAAAAAAGAACATATGATTTGCCTGTGACATGCTATAAGGGTAGAGGGAAGTCAAAAAATGGAGAGATAAGCTATCTGCTTTGACTTTGCTTTCTCTCTTGAAGCAAAGCTTTTATAGAGATGAAGCTGTGATGGAAAATTGGTAGAGACTGGCCTTCTGTTCTAAACTGCTCAGGTTTTCGTAATTCTTCAGAACAAAGTATTTTGGTCACTAGTACATTACAGCTAGAAGGAATTAAATCTTTCAGAATTGATCCACTAACTCCGAAGTGCACGCGTGCGCGCAAATACACACACATACACACACACACACACACACACACAGACAATTTGCAAATATGAGCTTTCAGACATTAGACTGAAAAGGTACTTGCTGTGCCTTTTGTTGACCGTGTGGCCAGATTTTTTTTTTTTTTTTTTTTTTTTGCTTTTTGGGTCACACCCGGCAGTGCACAGGGTTTACTCCTGGCTCATGCACTCAGGAATTACTCCTGGCAGTATTTGGGGGACCATATGGGTTGCTGGGAATCGAACCTGGGTCTGCCCTGTGCAAGGCCAACACCCTACCTGCGGTGCTTTCACTCCAGCCTGTGGCCAAATCGTTTTTGCCCCTGATAATCTAAATGTTTTACTGGAGCTTAGATCCCTACATCACGATCACGACCACCCTGTTGTTCGTCGATTGCCTCGAGCAGGTGCCAGTAACGTCTTCTTCGTCCTAGCCCTGAGATTTTTTTTTTTTTAAAGTGCCATATTCAAGGCTTTTTCAGGGTTAGGAGAATGAGACCCATCATTGTTACTGGTATTTGGCATATTGGGTATACCACGGGGAGTTTGCCAGACTCTGCCGTGTGGGCATGTTACATTTGGTAGCCTGCCAGTTTGGTAGCCTGCCTTCCGGGAGCTGAGTGTGATGATCTCTGGATCCTGGCCATTGTTGGAGTTACACGGCAGTTGGTGGGTGTAACTGTCTAGTTACTGGCAGGTCCAGTCCCAAACTGTGCAGGCTTGGAGATCTCAGCCCCGGGTCCCACACACCGGGTTCCTCTGTCAGTTCTTTTATGCGTGAGGCTCATCCAAGTGTGTGGAGAGTGCTCCCAGCATGGCCTTGGCTGGGCCTCGGTGGTCTTCAGCTGTTGGGCCCTGGTGGAGACAGTCAGGCATAGGGTAGGAGACTCTGTCTTGTTCTCTCCCAGGAGCTGAGTGTGATGATCTCTGGATCCTGGCCGTTGTTGGAGTTACACGGCAGTTGGTGGGTGTAACTGTCTAGTTACTGGCAGGTTCAGTCCCAAACTGTGCAGGCTTGGAGATCTCAACCCTGGGTCCCACACACCTGGGTTCCTCTGTCAGTTCTTTTATGCGTGAGGCTCATCCAAGTGTGTGGAGAGTGCTCCCAGCATGGCCTTGGCTGGGCCTCGGTGGTCTTCAGCTGTTGGGCCCTGGTGGAGACAGTCAGGCATAGGGTAGGAGACTCTGTCTTGTTCTCTCCCAGGAGCTGAGTGTGATGATCTCTGGATCCTGGCCGTTGTTGGAGTTACACGGCAGTTGGTGGGTGTAACTGTCTAGTTACTGGCAGGTCCAGTCCCAAACTGTGCAGGCTTGGAGATCTCAGCCCCGGGTCCCACACACCTGGGTTCCTCTGTCAGTTCTTTTATGCGTGAGGCTCATCCAAGTGTGTGGAGAGTGCTCCCAGCATGGCCTTGGCTGGGCCTCGGTGGTCTTCAGCTGTTGGGCCCTGGTGGAGACAGTCAGGCATAGGGTAGGAGACTCTGTCTTGTTCTCTCCCAGAAGCTGATCCCTACATACTGAAAAAAAAAAGTCCTCATAACATAATTTAACATATAAAGCAGCTCCTGAACTCCATCCAGAGTTTTTTCACATAATGACCTGAAACTATTTCTATCTTTTCATCCCTATGTAAACGCAAAAGTCAGATCAAAAAGATAGAGCAGCTATTTATTGATTGTCCAACTTTTCTGTTCTAAATATTTTTATTATGCAAATAAAAGTCTGGTTTGTCAGACTATATAAATTATAGGTGCATGACTTCACACCAACTGAAATGTGTGATATCTAACTACCCACCACCAAAATTTTAGTATTTCCCCCACCATCTGTCTAATAAACTCATTCTTTCCATTTTTTACTCTCTCCCATCCTGTTGGCACTACTTTGTCAATTCTTAAGGTTGTTTCAACTTTTTTCTCATTGGTCATTTTGTCTTTACATACCACACACCTGAGTGAAAACATCTAGTATTTATTTGTCTCTAGCTTTCTGAATTATGCTGTTTCACTTGGGATTTTGAAGTGAAAATGTCTCACATTTTTGTGGCATCATATTTTTGTGTGTACACCTACCAATTCTTTAGCCAATTATACTTCCATAGGTGTTGCATATGCCTGCATCAGATATATAGGTAAATGCACCCTTTTCTGGATTCAGCTTTTTGTGTTCTTCAATAGGCTAGAGTGGGATTGCTAGAAAATGTAGAAGTTACATTCATAAATTTTTGTGGCATCTCCCAAATACACGAATATATAGGGGCTGTACCAATTTACATTATCACCAACAGTATAAAAGGATTCTTTTTTTTTTCTATGCAGCCTCGCCAATTTTTGCTCTCAGAGATACAAAGTGATAGTTTATTGTGGTTTGATTTATATTTTCATAATAATAAGAGAAATTTATTTTCATATGCTATATATCTTTCTTGGAGAAGTATTTATTCAAGCTATATCACTTGTTGATTGGATAGTTAAGATATTATTATTTTTGAGTTGTATAAGTACTTCATATATTTTAGATATACTTCCTCATATATAAATATAAGTGAGCTGTGAATATATTCTCTCAATTAGTAAGTTTCCTTTTTCTTTTTTGTGGTGGTGTTTTTGCTGTGCAATTTTTTTCAGTTTGTAAATTTACCTACCCACAAAAAGATAAACTTTATAGAGATAAAACAAATGCCATTGCATAATAATAAAGTGAAAATATAATGAATATAAAATATAGTATATGAAAACATAAATAACTATAAACCTAAAAGAGATAAAATTATACATAATGATAATTATATAATAAAATAAGTTACTTCCCCAGTTTGTAAATAAGAGAAATTATTCCTAAGTATATTAAATTCAGGTCAGCTGTATGCAAGGCAAACATCATACTCACTATGCTATTGCTCCGTTTCATCTTTTTAAAATTGAACAATTATATCTTACAACAGTAATAAAGTTATTACTTTATTTTTGTCAAGTATGGCACCAAACCCTCTTGCCAGTATTTCAAGATCCCTCCACCTTTATCTCATAATTACTCACCCTTCCCTCCCAACCTCTCAGTTTCCAATTCTCTTGATACTGTCTCAGGAATTAGTTTCACTGGAGACTATCTAATCTCTTTGGTTGTTGATTTATACTCTGCATATGAGCAAGATTTTCCTTTTCCTTTTTGACTCACTTTATTCAGTAAGAAACCCTTTGATGCCATCCAAGTTGCAGCAACTTTCATGATTTCATATTTTCTCATAGATGAATCAAATCCTATTATATATAAACATGCCACAATATCTTTACCCACTCATCTGTTATTGGGCATTTGGACTGCTTCCAGATACTGGCAATTGTAAATAGTGCTGTAATGAAAATAAGTGTACATCTGTCTTTTCATATTGGTGTTTTCGTGTTCCTGTGGTAGATTCCCAGGAGTGGAATTGTAGGCTTATATGTAAGTTTTATTTGTAATGCACTGAAGAATGCCCAAACAATTTTCCAGCAAGGCTATACTGTTCCCAAAAGATGAGAGTTCCTTTTTCAACACATCTTTAACAGCACATCATTTCTGGTCTTTATCAAAGAACATCATACTTGTGTGAGGTGATATCTCATTGTCATTTGGGTTTGAAATTCCTTGATATTCAGTGATAATAACATGTTTTCTCATGTATTTTGGCCATATATTTGCCCTCTTTGAGTAATCTTATACCACACTTCACTTAATCACTTAATCCCCGTTATTCATCGATTTATTCGAGCGGGTGCCAGTAACGTCTCCATTCATCCCGGTTGCATGCTAGCGTAGCCCAATGGTATCTTTCGTTCTAGGAACATGCAGAGCCTCAAACCGATCATTTAGGGTCTTGACGAAGAAGTCTGACCATCTTATAGGTGGGCGTCCACGTGATCTTTTGATGTCCCGTGGAATCCAATCAGTAATGGCTCTAGTCCAGTGGTTGTCTGTAAACCTCATTACGTGTCCAGCCCATCTGATTTTTGATGTCTTGGCAAATGAGACAGCGTCCTTGATTCTTGAGCATTGACGAAGATCAGAACTCCGGATTCTATCCCTCATTTGAGTGAAACGTGATATTCCAAGCATAGCTCTTTCGATTCCTCTTTGAGAGACCCGAATAGCGTTCTCATCCTGTTTTCATAGGGTCCAGGTCTCTGAGGCATATGTTAATGCAGGAAGAACAGTGGAATCAAAGAGATGTGCTTGTAGCTGGAGGTTCTTTGTCCTTTTAGTTATTTCTTCAATGCTCTTGAAGGCATTCCAAGCCGCTCTCTTCCTCCTGCGCAACTCAGGTGCCAGGTCATTCATCATGTTGATTTCTCGACCTAGGTATATATAACTGTTGCATTCAGAGATGGTGGTTCCGTTGAGAGCGAATGGAGCGTCAGGAACAAGGCTGTTTCTTATAAACATTGTCTTCGTAAGATTCAGCTGTAGTCCGACCTTTCCACATTCACGGTCAAAGTCGTTCAGCATTTGTGCCGATTGGCTGATGTTTGGTGTTATTAGAACGATGTCATCAGCAAAGCGGAGGTGGTGTAGTTGCCGACCATCTATCTTCACTCCCATGCTTTCCCATTCCAGTCGTTGCATGATGTTCTCGAGGGTGGCACTGAAGAGTTTTGGTAAAATGGTATCATACCTTAAATAAATAAATATACCACACACAAAAATCAATTCAAAATGAATCGAATTAATGAAAGAATTTGATATCAAACCTACCAGCATCAAAAAAATCAAGGAAAACATAGGCAGGGCCCTCCAAGATCCTGACCTCAGAGAAGCCTTCAGTAATACAACCTTACTGGCAAATGAAACAAGAGCAGAAATCAACAAACAGGACTACATCAAACCAAAGCTGCAAAACAAATGAGACTTAAAACAAAAGATATCATATCTATAGAAGAAAATATTTGCCCACCACATATCAGACAAAGGCTAATATCCAAGATACATATAGAACCCTCAAAGCTCAACCCTCAAAGCTCAATCAAAAACGAAGAACTTCATCAAAAATGGGTTGAGGAAGAAATCTTCATTGAATATCTGCCTAAGTTACACATTAAAGTTGGAATTTGAAGGCACAGCACTTACTTTTTTTATGTCAAATATTTAAAATTTTGCTTTGAATCAAATGAGATGCATATAACAACATAGTTGAAAGTCTATATATATTCAATGTTTGCATGCTTTCTAATAGAGTGAGCATCTCTCTTAATTTTTAATGTATTTTTCTACTTACTGATTTATCATTGGTTAATCAATACTGTAGAGGGTTATAATTATGTATGTGTATAAGTCTTACAAAAACAGGATGAGAATGCTATTCGGGTCTCTCAAAGAGGAATCGAAAGAGCTATGCTTGGAATATCACGATTCACTCAAATGAGAGATAGAATCCAGAATTCTGATCTCCGTCAACGCTCAAGAATCAAGGACACTGTCTTACTTGCCAAGGCATCAAAAATCAGATGGGCTGGACACGTAATGAGGTTTACAGACAACCGCTGGACTAGAGCCATTACTGACTGGATTCCACAGGAAGTCAGAAGATCACGTGGACGCCTACCTACAAGATGGTCAGACTTCTTCGTCAAGACCCTGAATGATTGGTTTGAGTCTCCGCGTGTTCCTAGAACGAACAGATGCCATTGGCTACAGGGATGAATGGAGATGAATGGAGACGTTACTGGCATCCGCTCGAGTAAATCAAGTAAATCGATGAATAACGGGGGATCAAGTGATCAAGTGATAAGTCTTAATACACTAACAAAGTTTCAGGGATGTATCTCTTCCCCCGAAAAGACCACTATGCCCTTTCTTTTCCCATCCCATTTATTATTCTCTGGTAAGCATAATTTTCACTGAATTAGTAGGCAATTTTCATGTTGCTCTTTTATTTTCCAGTTGTTTGCTTTATTTATGTTGAACATAATGAAATCAATTGTTCATTGTTTTTTAGATTCTTTCTTAGTGTAGTTGTTCCAAGTTCCATCCATGTTACTGCATATTATGTATGATTCAATCTGTTCTATTTCTTTTGATTATTTTATTTTATAAAGTTTTTCACAAAAATTTATTACATTTAATATTCCAAAACCAACCTTACCACCATATTTTGAACGTTTCCATCCTGCACCCCTGCAAGCTTGTCCCCAAAGCAGAATCTAAATAATTTATTTTGTATTATTTGTTATGAATAATGGACCAAAAGTGATACGAAGAGTTTCCTTAGAGGAAGTATGTGAATATTGTTGTTTTTCACCCTGGAGCTATTAAGTCCTTGTCTTGGAACACCAGTGGTGTAGAATATGAGATGTTACTCGGCCTCATTTGCAACCACATACTGCATGAATTTTGGCCATGAGCATGGCAATGATTGAGTTCTGGAGATTTTCGGCTGCCAGGGCTATATTGGGGCAGGTAGAGGGACTCACCTACTTCCTCTTCAAGTTGTCCTGAATGAGACAACTTGCGCAGGGTCTGGAGTCATCTTGTGGTGTGATATACATGTTGCTCATCTCTGAGAGATTTATTTCTCAGTCTCAGGATCATGGTCATTAATGAGCTTATATGGCACCAGAAGCAGTTCCTAGGCATAGCTGCCAGGCTACCAGAAGCACAGAGGCATTGGGGGAGGTCACCTATTCCCCACTCTGTGCGAGCCTGGATATTTCAGTCACAAGTGATTCAATCTGTTTTAAAGTTTAGTTTTTCTCTAAGTAATGTATCACAATGTTTTATTCCCAGTCTCCTGTTGATGGACAGTCATTTGACGATTGTGAATACTGCTGCTATATGCATATGGACCCAAATGACATAGATTATTTTAATATTTTTGGATAAATGTTTAGATGTGTTGTTTCTGGATCACACGATGCTCTAATTTGTTTTATTGAACTTCCAAACCACTTTTTCATAGTTTCTGTGAAGGTCAAACAATTTACTTCTGCTTTGATTGTAATATCTTTTCTTCCACATCCTCACTGACACTTATTTGACATTTTTGATATAGACTGTTTTCAATGATATGGATGATAAGTCCTTGTTCATTGATTTTTATTTTATTAATAATAAGTGATGTTGAGTGTATTTTGTGTGTTATAAGCTTTCTGTATGACTTTTTTTGAAGTGTTTTTTCTCATTATTTTATTGAGTTAGTTGTTTTATTCTTAAGTTATTAGTACTTTACATATTTTAGATATTAATGCATTGAAAAATACATGACATGAGTATATTTCCTCATATTTGCTAGGTTGACATTAGACTTTGCAATAGTTTATTTCACTTTGTAAAAGCATTTTTATCCCATTCAGTCACATTTGTTTATTTTTGTTTATGTTTCCTTTTCCAAAAGAGTTCATTTCCCAAATATGTCTTTGATATCTGTATCCTGGAATACATCACCTATGATATTTTTCAAATGAAATTTCTGGTCTAATTTTCAAGTATTTGAGCCCTTCTGAATTTTCTGTTATGTAAGTTGTTGTTATCTTTAAATTTTCTTTTGTTATTTTTACATTTGCCATTTCAGATTCCCTAACCATCTGTTCGGGAGGTTTTTCATTCTCCATTCTATGAACTGGTTCCATTGTCACAGATTAGATCTTGATAACTTGATCACTTGACATCCTGTTACTCATTGATTTTTCTCGAGTGGGCACCAGTAACATCTCCATTTGTTCCTGTCGAGTGCTGGTGTAGCCCAATGGCATATTCTCGTTCCAGGAAATTGAAGAGCCTCAAACTGATCATTTGGGGTCTTGACGAAGAAGTATGACCATCTCATAGGTGGACATTCACGCAATCTTTTGACATCTCATGAAATCCAGTCAGTAACAGCTCTACTCCAGCATTGTCTCCAAATCGCATTATGTGTCCAGCCTATCTGATTTTCGATGCCTTGGCAAACGAGACAGCGTCCCTGATTCTTGATCGTCGTTGGAAATTGAAACTCTGGATTCTTTCTCTCACTTGAGTGAAGTGTGATACTCCAAGCATAGCTCTTTCAGTTCCTCTTTGGGAGACCTGAATAGCATTCTCATCCTGTTTTCGTAGGGCCCAGGTCTCTGAGGTGTATGTATGCAGGAAGAACAGTGGAATCAGAGATATGCCTGGAGGCGGAGATTCGTCATCCTCTTAGCTCTTTCTTCAATGCTCTTTAAGGCAATCAGTGCTCTTCCTCCTACGTAACTCAGGTGCCAGATCATTCGTCTTGTTGAGTTCTCGACTTAGGTACACATAACTGTTGCATTCGGAGATGTTTTCTCTGTTGAGAGTGAATGGAACGTCAGGAATGAGACTCTCATAGATGTTATCTTCATGAGATTCAGCTGTAGTCTGATCTTTCCACACTCATGGTTGAAGTCGGTCAGCATTAGATAAGTATGTAAATATGGTCCTATTTCTGGGTCATATATTTCCATTAATCTGGTATTTCTTTTTGTTATGGTATTATACCACATTAATTACTGCTGCTTTGTAATATACATTAAATTCAGCAAGTAGATGAATCATTTTTGTGATTTCATATAAACTTCAGAATTCTTTAAAAATTTTTGATAATGATTCTGCTGCCTCTATAGATTTATTTTTAAGATAATCATTTTAGTGTTTATTTCTTTGATAAATACATATCTTTGTTGTTTCATTTCTTTTAATAATTTTATTTTTAGTGTGTAAGTCTTGTTTTCTTTGAAATATTAATTTGCAGGTATTTAATCTTTGATGATAAAATATAATATTATTTCTAAACTTTGCTTTCTTTCAACTCATTGTCTTCATACAGAAATTCAACAGATTGATTTTTTTATTGATTCTGTGTCCTACTACTTTACTGAACTCTTTAGCATTTCTTAGGGTTATCTCTGTAGACAATTGAAGAGGTTCAGATTGAAGGCTTCCAGTTTTAGTTAGATCTCTCTTGACAAAGTCTGAACTGCTATGTAAGATTTTATGTACCATGCTCTAATGGCTTACATATGCTTATCAATAAAGCAGTTGTGCAAGGAGGCTTTCAGAGCATTCGGTCTGATGTAATTGCTGGAAATGTTTCAGTCTATAGATTCTTAACTTAGCAGTTATATAGATATTTTCTCCTCCATAAAGGGATCTGATGGTACTCTGAGACCTGCACATCTTAAATATTCATACTTCTTCTCTGATTAAACTTCAATCTACACAGCAAAATATTCCAACCACTGAATCTAGGAGTATAGACCAAGATCCTGACTTAGAAGCTCAGTACTCATGATGCTGGAAGGGGTTCTACTATAAAATTATATAGCAAATATTTAGAGACAACTCAAAATACTCAGGTCCAAACTACTGAGTCCTTTGTGGGTTCTGATGGGGTCATGGGGTATTAGAAGATCTCACAGATCCCTTTTCATAATAGGAATCTAGAATTCCTATTATGCCAACTCTGACCTCCAGTGTCTACACAGTAAGAGGAGACTTGATCTCCTTCTATCTACCAACACCATGATTATAAACCCCCTCACCTTCAAAAACAAAAGGATTTTTCAATAATACACAGTATTTTGTGGACATATTCACTAAGAGTGTTTTATTATCTAACCAATCCATGATTTTAAATATCTATTTGAAGATGTGCAATGAGGTCTAATCTCTCTCTCTCTCTCATTCTCTCTCTCTTTCTCTTTCTCTCTCCCTATTTTCTTAAAAGTTTTTTTTTAAGTGACTGAGCATTAGAATGATTGCTGGAACAAGAATGAGTGAGGGAACAGAAAACATGACAGACAAAACTTAAGAAGTCATGTTCATTAATACCACATCTTACAATTAGTGACAACTCCCATAAAAGTGGAGATATTAAAATATTTGTAAGAATTTATCTTAGGCAACTTCAAATTTTCCAATTAAAAGCTTTTGGCCTCAATGGAAGAACCAGCTCATTATAGCCTTAGATGTTCACAGTGTTTTTCCTCCTCTTATATTTTTTTGCAATAAAGACATTGCTATCTTGAGCTCCATAAGCCTTTTTTTAAGGAAAGCTAAATAAACCCAATGCAATTTTTGAAACTTTATTTGAAACTAATTACCAGTATTTTAAATATCCAACTCAAGATTTAAAAAATGCTATATATAGGAAAATTTCATGAGTTAAAAAAGTCACCAGTACCTATGAATGTCAATTACTGTTTTCTTTCAATTTTTTCTGAACACTAACTCTTAATGTCTAAAGTATTTGGAGAAAATAAACTATAAAGCATGATCAACAGCATTACCTAAAAATGCCTCTTCAGTGAATAAACAGACGTTATTTTAATGAGGAACTGTACTTTGCAGAGCACAGTCAGCATTCTAATGAGGCAAGGAAGACTCATGTGATAATTAACAAATTTTTGTATAGGTAAGATGACAATAAAGTAATAGCTTGAATAAATAACTAGTCAAAGTTGAGACTGCAACTCATATTTGATTTGATAGTTGGAGTGCAAAATATTTTTTTTAAAACTTCAATAATGGCAAAAACGTCACCTAAAGTCTATGAAAGATATAAATATATGAAGAGAAAAGCCAACACTGCTACTTTAAGAGATATATAAACATGAGCAACATAAAATTCTAGGTGCCTTAAACTGTATTGAATGTGAAAATTATTAAAAATTTTGTGTATGGAGAGCACACAGGATTTTTTTTTTTGAGTCACACTTGTTAGAGTTCAGGAATTATTTCTGCCTCTGTGCTGAGGGATTGCTCTTTTCAGGGGATTGGGGGGACCACATAGGGAGTTGGGGATAGAATCTCGGTGACCAAATGCAAGGTAAATGCTCTACCTGCTCTACTATCTGTACGGCCACCACACATATATATTTTATTGAGCTTCCAGTGGATAAATTTAGACATATTTGTGCATAGTTATCCTGACAGATTCTTGGGTCTCACTTGATTTCATTAGCCTTTTAAAAGGATACTTCCTGTAAAATAAAGTATTTGTATTTCCATTACAGTTTTTTAAATTTTATTTATTTATTTTTAAATTGGATAACCAGGAGATACACAGTCACAAAGTTGTTCATGATTAGGTTTCAGTTTAACAATGTTACATCACCCATCCCTTAACCAGTGTACATTTTCCACCTCGAATGTCCCCTGTTCCTATTCTACCCCACTCCTCCTAGAGACAGGTCCTTCTCTCTCTCCTTCTCTCTCACCCTCCCTCTCACTCTCTCTCTCTATCTCTCTCTGTATTATGCCTTGCAGTATAGTACAGGTACTGAAAGGTTATTATATTTGTCCCTTACTCTATGCTGTGAAGGTTTGTCCCTTTACCTACATTCAGCATGCAGTTCTTGTCCAGAGTGATCATTTCCAACTATTTTCACTGTAGTTTTTAAAGACGAATTTGCCCCCACTATTTAATTATTTATTTTAAAATTCTGTAGATGAAATTGTATTCTCTCCTATTCACTATAAAAAGGTTATTGAAAATGGAAATGTTGTTGTTTATCCCTATAAATATATGTAGCATTGTTAATGGAATAAAATATTATAGCTCAATAATTACATTCACAAAAAGAATAAACTTAATTCCCCCAAATATGTGTCATAGTTAGATCAAATTGATGCTATCATTCACTAAGAAAATATTTTAATATATTTTATATTAAAATATTTTAATATACTTCAGCTCTATAAAATCTGTATACTTCTATTGTCTACTTTTCCTAATGTGAGTCAAAAATGCAAAAATGCAATAGAAGTTAATATTTTTTAACACTGAAAAAAAGAAATACAGTGATTTTCGTCTTTTCTTTTGAAAAGACCAGAAGTGAATGAATTCTGAGGTTCATTCTGTATAAATAAAAGACTAGAATTTAGAAATGACTTGTTGCATTGATTACTTGCGGACACAAAGGATTATTTTTATATAACTTGTATAGCTTTAAATAACTTTAACTGCTAATATAATGAAAAGCTAAGGAGAATTAAAGTTTATAAATTTCTTCAACCTTCCAGAGACTGCGAGTTAATGAAGTGGCAAATTGCATTTCAACCTTTCTTACCTCTGTATAGCTTTTCATTGAGTAAATATATCACAACTTCTTAATCCATTCATCTGTGGTTGGACATCTTGGCTACTGTACTCTGTGCTGCAGTGAACATATTTGTGCATATATTATTTTTTAAATGAATGCTTTTGTGTTTTAGGGATAGAAGCGAAGCCAAGAAGTGGGATCACTGGGTTGTATGAGAGTTCTTTCATTTTACTTTTTTGAGAACGTGTATTGTTTTGTATAGAATTGAACCAGCCAACATGCCTACCAATACTGGCTATTTCCAGACTCTTTGATATATGATTTTCTCACTAGTGAGAGATTATATCGCACTACTATTTTGATTTGCACTTCTTTAATAATAAGTGACAAAGAAAATGTTTCATTTGGTTCCTATCTATCTCTATGTCTTCTTTGAGAAATTGTCTGTTCATCTCCTCATACTTGGATAGTTAGTAGATTTTATTATTGCAGAGCTTTGTGAGTGCTTTATACATCTTAGTTAGTAACTTTGACATGTGTACAAAATATATTAACCCATTGAGTAAGGTGTCATTTTATTTTAGCTTGAATTTCTTTTACTATAAAAACCCTTTTAAATTTGATGTAGTATCACTTATTTATTTTGTTGTTGTTGTTTTCACCCTTGTAATCAGCTGGATGAAAATATCTCTGAGATTCATTTTTCAATGAGTCTGTCTCTGTTTTCTAGCATTTACTTTATGGATTTTGATCTAATCTTAAAATCTTTAATCTATTTCAAATTAACTTTGTGAATGGTGTTCGATAAGGTTACAGTTTCATTTTTTAAATGAAACTATCCAGTTTTCCCAAAACCATTTAATGAAAACTTTGCTTTACTTCATTTATTTGGCTACTTTGTTATAGATTAACAGTCTATAAATCTGAGAGTTTAAAACTAATAGTACTAGGAGTACAGAGCCAGAGAGGCGGTATGTGGGCGGCGACTCAGGGTCTCGTTGGGATGCGGAGGAAAGGACCAGCTTCACCCCCATCCCATGAGGCCCCACGTGTCTCATCACTGTGGGCCCAAACCTGACTGTCCAGTGGCCTCTGGAGGATGACAGCTACTGGGCCACCAGGGGGAACAGGCCAAGGCACGAAACTTATTTCACCTCGGTTGGCCCAGCGCCGGTAACCTATTGCAGGGATCAGATGCATTTCTGCCAAAAACCTTTGGGTTTCAAGATTTGTTTCTGAGTCTCTGGGATCATGGCCATTAAGCAGTTCGATCAGGAACCAGAGAGGCCATGCCTCCAATGATATAGCTGAGTCGGAGGTGGTTTGTGGGTGTGTCTCCCACATACCTAACTTTTGGCCGTTTACTTTCTTGGTAAACTTTGCCCCAAGTTTTTGGGGTCTGGCCAAAGGCACAGTAACAATTTTGGGGTATCTGGAAGTCTGAAGGCGCCATCAGGCTGCTGATGCACTCTCCTCACAGGTACAGATTGACCTGCTGGCGGCACCATACCCCCTAAAAATTATCTTATATCATTTATTGTAAGAAATTATTTCATTTATGATTCATTTAACTAACATATATAATAATCAGCCAATATCAATTTAAAATTCCATGTTTCATAAAATTTGAGGAGAGCAAAAGAAAATAAACATGCAACTTATATTACACCAGAATAGGATAAAAAAAGGATTAATTTTACTTTGATATTTTTGAAAAAAGGAATAAGTTACTATCATATATCTCATCTTAATAAAAATCTTTATTTAAAAGAAAATGAAAATTGTATGTCCAGGTGAACATATTTTTTACATTAATTTTCTTCTCAATTCATTTTTCTCTAAAAATTCTTAATATCCACTTAGTAGAACTCTCTGGTTGTTCCACATCTTTAGGACTTTTTCATGTTTTTATTTTTGATATATTTTCCACTTTGCTTGTTTAATTTCAGAGATTGATGTTTAGGTAGTCTCAAGGTCAGAGATTATTTTATCAGATATACCAAATCAATTAAACTCATAAAAAGCATTGCTCACTTCTGTTTTTATACTCACACCTTTTGTATCTTAAAAGTTTCATTTATTGTATCCATTTTTTTTTACTTAAAGTATCCAGTGGTTCAGTGTATCCTTGTTTCATGTTGACCAAGACCATCCATGGTAACTCACAGTTCCAAAAGGCCGAATCTAAATGTTGGACATGGGAGTCTCCCGGTGGATGGTTCCACAATAAAATTGACCACATCATATTCAATCCACATCTTGCCTGACCCATGTCACTGTTGTCCCAAAATTCCAAACACGATCAGACCACCATCTCCTTCATGCAAAATTCTACTTCACAGATCAGGGAAAAAGGTCTGCAAAGAGTAAAAAGAGAATGACCACCAACTGGGAGCTCTTTGGCACTATTGTGGCAACATGCGAAGATGCTAACATTGACAACATTGACGAGGAATATGATTGACTGGTCAGCACCTCCATGATTGTGGAAGGAATGCCGAGAGAGAGAGAGAGAGAGAGAGAGAGAGAGAGAGAGACATAAAAAGACACCTGTCTTTGAAAACTCTTGCGCTCATTCGCCAATGTGGCTTAGCGCAAGCCTCAGGCAACCACGAGCGAACGTCCAAGCTCACAAAGCATTGCAAAGAAGTCATAAAGGAAGACCTCAATGAGAGAAGAGCATCAGTGCTGGTAGATGTGACAGAAGCTGGCAAAAGCATTTGCAACGCCCGCCTTTCCTTCGCTAACTACAAGACCAAGATGACTACCCTCCGATGTCCTGATGGATCTATCCCATCTTCCAGAAGGGCAATGGAGAAAATTATCCATGACTTCTACTCGGATCTCTTCGATAGCCACATCCACCTGCACACACATCAAATTCCAAAGGATGGATATGTTGTTCCCAATGTTCTCCCTTCTAAAACCCAACACGCCAATTTGTTGGTAAAGAAGCAAACAGCACCCAGCCCAGAAAAAGTCAGACCCGATCACCTGAAGAACCTTCCATCAGTACTCATCAATACACTGGCTCGATTCTTCAAAAGCTACCTGTCCCAATGCAAGGTTACGATCCAATGGAAAACCAGCAGGACTGTACTACTATACAAGAAGTGAGACATCCATGACATTGGCAACTATTGCCAGATCTGCCTGTTGTCTGTCATCTACAAGCTGTTCACTCGAGTCATCCTGAATAGGATTGACAAATCACTAGATGAAGGACAACCATGCAAACAAGCCGTGTTCTAAAAAGTATTCAGCATGATTGACCATATTCACACAATAACAAAGCTCATTGAGGTTTCTTGGGAGTTCAAGATGCTGCTCTGTCTAATGTTCATTGATTTAAAGAAGGTCTTTGATTCTGTTGCAACTGAAGCCATCATCGAAGCCCTAGCCAAACAGGGCGTTCAAACTCAATACATCAGGATCCTCCATGAGCTAATTTACAGATTTACTACCAGGATCTCTCCATTCTACCAGGAAGTGATCATCCATGTCAAGAGAGGGTTTTGGCAGGTTGATACCATTTCACTGAAACTCTTCAGTGCCACCCTCAAGAACGTCATGCGACGACTGGAATGGGAAGAAATGAGAGTGAAGATAGATGGTCGGCAACTACACCACCTCTGCTTCACTGATGATATCATTCTGATAACTCCAAACATTAGCCAAGTGGCACAAATGCTGGCCGACTTTGACCCTGAGTGTGGAAAGGTTGGACTACAGCTGAATCTCACGAAGACAATGTTTATGTCCAATGGTCTTGTTCCTCACCTTCCATTCACTCTCAACAGAAAGAACATTTCCGAATGCAACAGTTATGTGTACCTAGTTCGAGAAGTCAACATGACGAATGACCTGGCACCTGGATTGAGTAGAAGGAAGAGAGTGACTTGTAACGCCTTCAAGAGCATAGAATAAATAGCAAAGAGGATGAAGAACCACCGACTCTGGGCACATTTCTTCAACCCCACTGTTCTTCCTGCATTAACATATGCCTCAGTGACCTGGGCCCTACAGTAAAAGAATGAGAATGTTATTCGGGTTTCCCAAAGAGGAATCGAAAGAGCTATGCTTGGAGTATCATGGTTCACTGAAATGAGAGAAAGAATCTGGCGTTCCGACCTCCGTCGACGATCAAGAGTCAGGGGTGCTATCTCATTTGCAAGACGTCAAAAATCAGATGGGTTGGACACGTAATGAGATTTGTAGATGACCACTGGAGTAGAGCCATTACTGACTGGATTTCATGGGACGTCAAAAGATTGAATGGCCACCCACCTACAAGATGGTCAGACTTCTTTGTCAAGACCATGAACAATCGGTTTGAGGCTCTTTGTGTTCCTAGAATGAGCATATGTCATTGGGCTACACTTACACGTGACAGGGATGAATGGAGACAGTTACTAGCTCCCACTCGAGCAAATCAATGAGTAACGGGATGTCAAGTGATCAAGTGATCCAGTGGTTCAAATCTATCATCTACTTTACCCGGTAGAGATTTATTTCATTGTCATAGTTTCTTAAAATTCATAGTCCAATAATTTTAACATCTCTCTTGCTAGACAGTCTTATTCTCATACGTTATTTGTCTTTTCGAACTGTATTTTTTACTTTTATATAATTTTTAAATTTGTCTGTAAACAAATTTTGACATGGCTCACTGAATAAAAAGGAAACTGCTGTAAATAAACTTGTTATTTCAGTTGTAATTTGTGTAGAAAATTTGGAGGTCATTTGTGGTTAAATTTGATAATACAGTGATTATATCTCATCATTTTTTTCTGACCTTGCTCTGGACTCTGAATTTCACAAGTGCTTTTTATCCCTACCCTTTCATTTGGTGGAATAGAATAACTAAGTATACAATAGTTAACTACAGTTTTTTTTTTCTTCATATAGAAGTCAAGGTCAGTTTTTTCTCTTAGCCCATCCCAACCAGTCACTGATAAAACCAGAGAACCTATTTCTAGTTAACTGATTTCCTTGAGGACCTGCCTTATTTAGGACAGAATTCTCTGGTGCATCTCAAAAGAAAAACAGAGGGTGAAAAACAGCCCCTTTGTCCCCATCTCCTTGTAGAAACTTAAAAGAATGTTTCTCTAATATTTAATTTGGGAACATGTTCACTCTAATGAATGTTTTTTTTTTCTTAAACTACAAACATGTTTTTGTTTTGTTTTCGTCACGTTTTACTTTAATTTACTATTTTTTGTCTTTATGGCACATAATAGTGTAATCACAGAATTTGTCTGTTTACATATGGTTTTTACTTTACTAAGTATAATTCCTTCTAGATTAATCACCCATGTTGTTGCAAAAGGTGCCATTTCATTGTGTTTATTTATTTGTTACTGGATACTCAAGGGTCACTTAAGTCTTTTACAGTTGGAATGTTATAAATTATGCTTCACTAAACATGGGCACATATGTATCTCTTTGAAGCAGTGCTTTTGTAGTTTTCTGTAAATTTCCAGAAGCAGGATAAATGAATACCATGAAAGATTGATATTATTATAATTTTGTTTAATTATTGAGAAATATACAAAATTCTTTACATAATGGCCACACCAATTTATATTCTCATCAACAATATTAAGGATTACTTTCTCTATATATTCTTAAACCTTCTTTTCCTATTTTACTTAATAATTTACTATTTTTTTCTATTTTAACTGTCTGAATTGGTCACATTCAGCTTCCTGAATGTGATCTAAGAATTGCTGACTTTATGTTGTTGTATTTATCACCTATTAAAAATGAATGATAGCTTTTTGAATTATTAGATAAAGTACAGGAGAGTGGAAAACCTGCAATAAAGTTCTCATGATAATTTCTGATATTCTATGATTCATTGCCATGTATAAATACAGAAATTTTAAATTAAAGAGCCAATCTTTTAATATATTTAAAAAATTGGTTTTTATTTTTTTTGTTATATTCCAAAGCACAACGTATCTCTATTTTTAGTTTGCCTCATGTCTTTCTTAGTTTCGTCAAATTATATCCATTTTCCTTCTCTTAATGTTCAAAAAGTGTCCTCAAACATTTTTTAATAAAAGTTATTATTTTTCTTATTTCCTGACACGAACCTGTATTTCTGTGAACTTCCTCCAATAGTTCCGATAGCGCATATCTTCACTCTCCTTTGTTTCTCATATTTTAAAAATATCTGAGACTAGAAAGAGTACAAGTAAAAGTCTTGCTTTGCATACGGCTACCTTGTATTCACTCTCTGGTGCCCCAAATGGTCGAACAAGCACTACCAGGAGTGGTACATGAGGACAGAGCCAGGAGTCAGTCATTAGCATCAGTGAATGGGGGTCCCAAACCGAACCCAACTCCCAAAATATTCTTTGATTTCCTCAGTTATTCAACTAAACATTTCTTTTACTTCCACATCTCCACTAGCACTTGTTGATTTTGTTAATTATAGTATAGTTCATTCTCACTGGCATGAAGAAATATCTCATTGTCCTTAGATTTGTATTTCCTGATAATCAGTGAATATGAGTATTTTTTTGTGTCTATTGACTTTCTGTATGTCCTCTTGGGAGGACTGTTTGTTCATTCCGTTCTGCCATTTTGTGATGGGGTTGTTTATTTTGCAGTGATTGTTGGGTTTTGTGAATACTTTATATACCTTGGATATTGGCTCAAAGTTAGGTATATAGTAAGAAAATAGTTTTTTTTTCACTTAGTAGTTTGTATGTTTAAGTCGTTTAATTTATGTCTTTTAATCAATTTCTATCTTATTTTGCAACACTGAAGATTTTTAGTCTGATTTATAACTTATATTCAGCTTTATTTCCTTGCCAATTATACTGGGTTACTAAAGACAGATCCAAAGACAAAATACTCTATATTTTGTCTGCATTTTATGTGTTTATGGATTTTTTGTAATATAATATCAAAGTTGCAGATACATTTTGAAATGACTTTTTTCATAGTTTAGAACAATAGTCTAATTTTAAATTTTTTACACACAAACACAATGAAATATTGCTCAGCCTTAGAAAAATAGGATATCTTGCATTTTTCTGTAATGAAAAGTTTAATTTTAATTAAAATAAGTTAGAAAGAGAAAACAAACAAACAAACACTGTTTTTTTTTTTCCTCCCGTGGTTCATCAATTTGCTCGAGCGGGCCCAGTAACGTCTCCATTTTGAGACTTGTTGTTACTGTGTTTGACATATTGAATACTTTTGGTAGCTTGCCAGGCTCACCGAGAGGGGTGGAAGAATCAAACCCAGCTCGTCAAGGCTGGCTGTGTGCAAGGCAAACGCCCTACAGTTTTGCATTATTCATATGAGGCATATAAAGAAATAAAGCATAACAATAGGTAATGTCCAGTAAAAACAACTTTAAAATCTGAAGATAGGGGAGGTTACCAAAGAGAGAGAGAGTGGATGGGAGTGTCCCATGAGGTTATGTTCACATTGTAGCCCTAAACATGTGAAAATGTATTTCATTGCAAAATTACCTCAATAAGAAGTAAATTTAAATTTTATTTATTTATTTGGCTTTTGGCATCACACCTGGTGATGCTCAGGCTTACTCCTGGCTCTTCACTCAGGAATTACTCTTGGCAGTGCTCAGGGAACCATATGGGATACAGAGGATGGGACCCAGGTTGGCCACATACAAGCAAATGCCCTCCCCATTGTATCATCGCTCCAGCTCTGTAAAATTAAATTTTAGTGATCTTAAGTAAATTTTAAAAGTATACTAAATTTTATATAAAGTACAATAATGATTTTTCTAAAGCCCACATTTAAACTTTTGATTTAAATGATAATAATACAGTAATATGGGGCCAGATTGATGCTACAGTAGGTAGGATTGTTTGCCTGGCACGTGACCCATTTGGGTTAGATCCCTGGCATTCCACATAGTCCCTTGAGCATTATCAGGGTTGATTCTGAGGTCAGAGCCAAGAATAACTGCTAAGCATTGCTGGATATGGCAAAAAAGCAAAACAGACTAAAATAGTAATATGTCAACTTAGTTCCATTTCAGATACATTATGTATTTTATGATATTATTTTCATAATATTGTTTTATTTAATTTAGATCATAAAACACCTGATGTCTAAAATTTGGTTACTTTTTTTTCTTTTGGGTCAAGCCCAGCGATGCACAGGGGTCACTCCTGGCTCTGCACTCAGGAATTACCCCTGGCAGCTCTCAGGGGACCATATGGGATGCTGGGAATCTAACCTGGTGGGCCGTATGCAATGTAAATGCCCTACCCGCTGTGCTATAGCCCCTGCTTACATTTCTAAAAGTGTTTTTATTTCATGCACACAATTTTTGTATAAATATTAATATAATGTTTATATATTTCTCTATAAAATGAATAAAAACTTTAAATTTATTTCTAGCATCCTTGAGTATATAAAATATTTTTTGCATTTTTATATCCTAATTTGACTCTTCGAGAACACTCTGTTTCTCTATCTCTCTGCATCTCTTTCTGTGTTTCTATCTCTGCCTCCTTCTCTCTCTCCTCCACCTGGCACCACTAACATCAATATCTGGATGAGATAATCTAGGTAGATGCCATTTTACATGGAGCAAATAGAGGCAAAGGAAATGAGGCAGAGAATACAGAAAGTCTTAATAGGTTAAAAATGGGTGCAACATGCTGGGGGAAAAGGAAGCTCAGATAGAGAAGGGAACACCAAGTAAAGGATGTTTGGAGGATTCACTTGGGATGCGAGAGGTGTGCTGAAAGTAGACTATAGACCGAACACAATGGCCGCTCAATACCTCTATTGCAAACCACAACACCCTAAAGGAAAGAGAGCAAAAGGGAATGCCCTGCACAAAGGCAGGGTGGGATGGGGGGATCAGCTGGGGGTGGGGTGGGAGGGCTACTGGGATCATTGCTGGTGGAGAATGAGCACTGGTGGAGGGATGAGTACTCGATCACTGTATAACTGAAACACAAGCATGGAAGTTTGTAAGTCTACAACTGTACCTCATGGTTTTTCACTAAAAAAAAAAAAAGTCCAAAAAGTGTGCTTTAAAATAAATCTTTGTTTAGCCTCTGTCTCTTCAAGGAAATCATATCACTGTGTCCAATATATTTCATGAAAGATTTAAACTATGAAACTGCTAAACACACTTTTCTTATTAGTGAACAATTATGATTTAGGTATATTATTTTATCCTCAATAAACTACCAAATAGTGAGATTTTCATAGAGATTGATTTTTGCTGGGTTTGTTTTATTGCATACTAATCTATTACTATTGATTATATGTAATAAAAGTAGTTTAAAGAAAAATAATATTTTATGGGAACTTTTCTTGTTAATTAATTTTCTTTAAAATTGAGTGCAGCTAATTTATAATTCTGTAATACCCACATTGGAAAAACCTCATGATAATTTGGAAATCTATGTTAAAGGAGAATATAATCTCTCAATAATGTCGGGAACAGTGATAAATTTTTCCAAATTCACCATAATGCTGTTAATTGGAGATGTCAAATAGTTTTTCCAAGTAAAAGTGCCCATGCATCAACAGTTTTATCTAAATTTTATTAATGTAAGTTATAACTTTCTATATAGGTATTTCTGAAAACAAAAATTTTGACAGCAATGGGTGACAATATATTTTCTTTGTACTATACTTATAAGACATTTCTTGAAAGTCATGAGTTTTGTATTAATATTCTATGATACTGTACTGTGTGTAGTTTGGAAATACCCTCTCTCCAAAAGAATACAGTAAATAAAGACCAGGTATCATACAAGAGATATTGCAGCATTAGTAAGAATATGCTAAACAGATTTTGTGATCAATGTAGAAGGGATTTGATATTAAATATTTTAAATGGATTGACATAGCCATAAGCATTCCAACACAGAGGAATAAGGAAGAATGATCAGCATGTTTTAAATAAATTCTAATATAGTTTCAGAGTGATCAGAGAATCTTTGGATGCAAAAGGAAGAAAACAGCTTCTTTTTAAAAAAAAATTAAGATAATGTAGGATTTTTAAAAAATTAAGGTATCTAATGGTAGAAATAGTTGCAATGGTTCATTTGTTTAGTAAATTAATTAGCCAAGCTTAAAATAAAAATATTTTGAGAAATTAAAGAACTGATAACTTAAGAGAAATAAATTTAAAAGAGAAAGAAAGGAAGAGAGAGGGAAAGAAAAAGGAGAGAGAGAGGAAGAAAGAGTGAGAGATATAGGAAATGTTTAAGACACGGCTTTGACAAAACTGTCAACACAACTTTGTCTTTTCTATTTATATCCATAGAAAGGGGTGGAGCGATAGCACAGCGGGTAAGGCGTTTGCCTTGTACGCAGCCAACATGTCTGACCCAAGTTCGATTCCTCTGCCCCTCTTGGAGAGCCCGGCAAGCTACTGAGAGTATCTCGCCTGCATGGCAAAGCCTGATAAGCTCTCTGTGATGTATTTGATATCCAAACACAGAAACAAGTCTCACAATGTTACTGAGCCCGCTCAAGAAAATCAATGAAAAATGGGAGGACAGTGACAGTGACTTTGTTTTATTTTCAACAACTTAAACTAGGTAAAAAATTAAAAGATCAGTATTTTAAATGACATCATTTTCATTGGAACATATAAAATACAGCATTAAATTTACCACATCAATCAGTTTATAATGTACATTTCTCCTTGCCCTTATTTCTACTGTCCTTGGGTATTCGTCTTATGTTTTTGTTTTACCACAAATGAGTGCAATCATTCTATGTCTGTTCCTCTTTTTCTGATTCATTTAACTCAGCATAATACTCTCCCTGACCACAATTGGAAGAATTCTTAAAGTGCTAGGGGAGAAGGCAATTGGAAGAGAGAAGGGACCACTATGACAAAGGTAGCTGGAAATAATCAAGCTGGATAAACTTCATGCTGAAAGTACGTAAATGAACAAATATGATAATTTCTCAGTGTCTGTTTCACAAATTATAATAGCAGAAGAAAGAGAGAGAGAGAGAGAGAGAGAGAGAGACAGAGAGAGAGAGAGAGAGAGAGGAAGAAGCAAAGTGCCTGCCATAGAGATAGGCTGGGGGTCAGGGAGATATGTGGGATGAAGACTAGGGGCATTGGTGCTGGGAAGTACACTGGTGGAGCAATGGTTGTTGAAACATTGTGTGGTTGAAACCTAGTGATGAACAACATTGTAACTGTGTATCTCATAGTGATTAAATTAAAAAATAATGATAATAAAATGAAAATTTTGATTATTTTGATTTTTTTATGTTTATGTATAGCAAATCTCTCATTTTTCCCCTTGAAAACCTAAAATTTTCAATCCACTAAACATTAATTCTCCTACTCTTGGTAGCCCTTGGAAATTACCTTACTACTCTCTGCTTTAATAATTATGACTGCTTTATGTGTGCAGGGGCTGGAGCGATTGCACAGCGGTAGGGCGTTTGCCTTGCACGTAGTCAGCCCGACCAAGTAGGGTTCGATTCCTCTGCCCCTCTCAGAGAGCCAGCAAGCTACTGAAAGTATCTCGCCTGCACACTAAAGCCTGTCAAGCTACCCGTGACGTATTTGATATGCCAAACACAGTAACAACAAAATCTCACAATGGAGACATTATTGGGCCCACTTGAGCAAATCGATGAACAATGGGATGACAGTGACAGTGACAGTGACTAATTTAGGTACTTCAAATGAGTAGAGTCATGCCACATTTGCCTTTTTCATTACTAGCTTATTTTATTTGACATAATAATGTTAAATGTCACATAGAGGCAATGACCTCTATGTAACAGAATTTCTTTTGCTTTTAATGTTTCATAATGTTGCTCAAATATATAAATATTTTCTTTATTCTTTCTTTGTTTATGGACATTCAGGTTGACTTTATCTCTAGACTATTGTGACTAATATTTATATAAACATTAGCATGAATATTTCTATTTGAGATAGTACTTTGAAATCTTATAAATATATATCTAGAAATAAAATATATATCTCTACATGTGATAATGTAATTTTAACTCTTTGGAAACCTTCATATTCTTTTTCAATAATTGCCAATTTACATTCTGGTCCACAATGCACAAGTTTTTCATTTTTCCATACAATTGTGAATATTCAATTTCCATGGACAGAGCGATAGCCCAGCAGGTAGGGTGCTTGCCTTGCACACGGCCGACCTCGGTTTGATTTCTTTATTCCTCTAGGAAAGCCCGGCAAGCTACCAAGATTATCCTGCCTGCAAGGCAGAACCTGGCAAGCAACCCGTAGCATATTTGACATGCCAAAAACAGTAACAACAAGTCTCACAGTGGAGAAGTTATTGGTGCCCGCTTGAGCAAATCGATGAACAATGGGAGGACAGGGCTACAGTGCCATTCATTTTTCATATTGACAGTGTCATCCTAATGGGCTTGAAAACTGGTTTCAGAAAAATTATATAATTCTCCTGAAGAAATGAGAACATTTTAATACCAAATATAAATTTTTATAAGTATGCTAGGGCTGGAGCGATAGCACAGCGGTAGGGCGTTTGCCTTGCATGCAGCCAACATGGCTGACCCGAGTTCGATTCCTCCGCCCCTCTTGGAGAGCCCAGCAAGCTACTGAGAGTATCTCGCCCGCACGGCAGAGCCTGGCAAGCTCCCCATGATGTATTCGATATGCCAGACACAGTAACAACAAAGTCTCCAATGGAGACGTTACTGGGCCCGCTCGAGCAAATCGACGAACAACGGGAGGGCCTTTACCTTTACCTTTACCTATAAGTATGCTAATTATTTTTTCATTTAACACTGAGTACATAGAACTATTTAACAGGTCTATCTCACAAATCACAAATCATCCTGTTATTCGTCGATTGCCTCGAGCAGGCCCCAGTAACGTCTCCTTCATCCTAGCCCTGAGATTATATTCAAGGCTCTTTAGGAGAATGAGACCCATCATTGTTACTGGTATTTGGCATATTGGGTACGCCACAGGGAGTTTGCCAGACTCTGCCGTGTGGGCAGGCTACATTCGGTAGTCTGCCAGTTTGTCCAAAGTAGGAATGAGATAATAAGATGTCATAATAAGATGTCGGGAGCTGGTTCCGGGAGCTGGTTTTTATAGTCTCTGAGTCTTGGCCTATCTATGTAAAAGAATTTTTGGCTATTAAAGTAGCTGACTTTGTTTACCAATTCATTTATTTGTGCTTTTCAGTATAATGTGATTCTATTTTTAATTATTGTAGCATAAAACTATATGTAATGAATGATTTTACCTAAAGATATGAGTACTTCCTTTTATAAAAAGAATTAAAGCTGTGTTATATATATGTTATGTATACAAATAATTTATAGATATTTTATTATGATTTTCTTCTCAGAATGGTCAACTATAAGTGAGAAAAAAAAGATTAGGAAAATGTAGTAGGTTTTTCTTGCAAAACTATAGATTGGTATAATTGACATTAATAGTATATTATCTAAGATGAAAATATTTTGTGTTTCTCTAGCCACATTTACTTATATGTGTGTAAGATGATTAGAGGAAAAGAGATATTTAACTGTAGTTGGGGTTATATTAAAAGCAAGTTAAACCTACTAAGAATGGTAAAAAAAATCAAGATTTTATGTAAGGGAATAATTTTATGAATAACATATGGAATCAAAACTGGGATATGAGACAATTGTATATGTCACATGTAGAAAAATGAGTAATAGATTGTAGGGTGTCTGTTGCAAATGAGCAGAATTAAAGGGAGTGTGCTAGGTTGGAAGTAACTATTATGCCTGAAATTGAAATTATGAAGGAGCGATGTTTTTTATAATGATAAAAATGAGCATGGTAAAAAAAAAGTAGACAAATAGCAGGAGAAAATATAAAAGGAAAATTTAAGTAATGAGTGATAGAACTACCCTATGCATAAAAGTCACTCTTTTTTTCACTTCTGTGAATATTTTAATTTTGTAATTTTCATATTCTTCTGTGGACTAGCCACCATGAATGACCTTGTTGAAGATGATTCTGATTTTTTTCTCAGACTGTTTGAATAACCCTTACATGTGTTTAGAAGTTTTATACAGTTAGGGAGTTTTAATACACTTTCTTCAAATGAACTCTATAAATAAGTTCTGAACAACCTGGTTATTATCTGAAATTTAAGCATGCAGAGCATTATATTAAAGGTTACTCCACAGGAAAATGTTCCTCACAGGTTGTGCCAAAATATAATATAACTTAATTAGGGAGCTACACTAGCATCAGCAAATTTCTGTGTAGGAAAATAGGCATTTTAAATACAAATTTTCTCATTTAGTTCTTGATAGTCATAGAGATAGAAACTCTTGCATCGCAGACCTTTAATTGTAAACTGTCTTTGGAGATGATATTGCTGCTCTCTTAGGGAAATCTTACATATAGTTCCACCAATTATCCACAAAGGATTATCATAGATCTTCACAAAAGGCATAGATAGGAAAAAGGATATATGAAATCAAAATAAGGCTTAATTTCAGGTACTTTATATTTTTATTCTTTTACGATCTTATTTATAATAATGTCTACTGTGTTATGCTCAGAAGTAGTTATAGTAATCATGTTTTATTTCAGTTATTTTTTATATATGAGGATTCTAAGAGTAATATCACTATTATGAAATTAATGTATGGCAAAAAAATGACTAACCCAATTCAAACCAAAAAAATGATAAACTCTCTTAATTACAGTTTTTTAATTGATTTTCCCACAAGAAAAGTTTGTTATTTTCATAAATTTAATCATTATAAATATTTTTAAAGAATTATGTTATTATATATAAAAGTTGATTCTTTAAAAGTATAAGCTTTAGAATATTTCTATATTCAAATTTCTATATTCAAATATTTCTAGAAATATTTAAAAGTTCCCTCTAAAAGTCATCTGCACATTTTGTGAGTACTATATTTTTAAGTGAACCTCTTCAAGAGTATGATAAAAAGAAAAACATCAAATGTAATAATGAACTCTACAAATATACATCCTTTTTCATCAATACCAGCCACTTAGTGTCATATTGTTTCAATTTACTCCTTTATTTATTGAAAGGTAAATATAAGAGAAGTAAAATGAACAGGCTTTATAGTGGTTCAAACTCTGGGATATTCAATTACTTGCTAGCAACTGATGACTAGATTAGATATATCTCAGTACATCAAAGAGGTTAAAAAGGTTCCTCCAGAGACAAAGGTGCTTTAGAGCAATTTCACTTCTAATTATGTTTCCTGTAAGATTTTGTTTGTGTCTGATTTAAAATAGGATGTAATCTGCTAGAGAGAAAAAGGAATCAAAAGATTAACATCATTTTATTATCTCATGTGAAATGGGCCTGGGCTCAGGCTGATTTGATGAAACTATTTATAGAATATTCTGTTCTGTTATTTAAAAGTGCAGTTGCCACTGAATAATGTGTATAGATGTATTAATTTAGTTGCGTATGAACATAACATCATCAGCTAATGCATATAATCAAAGAGTTTGACTTTGTATAACAAAAGACCATCCTGGTACTCAATCATTTCCGAACTGTGACCTTTGCAAAAAAATTTTTTTGATGATAAGTGAAATGCATAGACCTGCAACAAATGTCTGTCAAGTTCAACTAAAAATGAATCAGATAGATAATTCTATTACTTATTTCACCCACAAAATTAAAAAAAAATAATAAGAGCCCAGGCACTGGGGAGAGAATAGCTTAGTTATTAGAGTTGTAAATTTTGTATGTGCAGAATTCCCAGATCAACCTCCAGTTCTACAATGATTCTAAACGACTTGCCCCTGTAGGTCTCTGAACATCATCAGGCTAAGTAACACCAGAAGGCTTGGGTAAAGCCTTGAATCCTGGAATTCAGTTGGCTTAGTGTCATTGGAAGGGATGCCCACACCCCTAGAGGACGGCTGGGGAACTCCTTGCCCCCAAATGGTAAAGGTACTTTTTCACACACAATGAGACACATTTGGAATGGGAATTTACTGAGTAAATTCAAGGCATTGTAAATTTGAATGTGTGAGTGTACCTAGTGAGCATAGATTTATCTGAAAACAAAATAAAATACTTCCTAACAAGAATCTGTATACTATTTTATGTACTACTGATATGTATGCTCTAAAATGGGACAAAGAGCAGTTTCTCTGAACTATCTATTGCTTGAAAAATAAACAATTGCAACTGATGCTGTTTAATAATAAACAACTCCCCCCCCGCCGCCCTCTTTTGTGGGAGACCTTCACAGGACTGAGTCCTGGAGATTTTCACCTTATCAGTCTTATGAGTAAATGAGAAGCCCAAGGATTCAATGCTGTTCTGATCTGGTGATGCTGGGGATAACGGGGACCACATTTGAGTTGTTCAGGGGTCTTCAGAGTCTGGTGACACTAGGAACATAGAGGAAATCAGATTTCACTGCACCCAAGGAATGCACATTAACCCCTGTTAAGACTCCAATAATATGCAATATAATTCCTTTGTTCAATGTCATTTGAACATGCAGCCAGTGGGAAATTATTCTCTTTCCTCAAAATAAAAATCTTAGTCTTTGGCCTCAAAGCTGTGCCTGATTTTTGTGATTGTGCCTTGCTTTAGTGATGGGAATATAATGCAGGAGCTAATAGATGCAGATGTACTTTACTGTTGAAACATATCTTCAGACCCTGACCTCAGTTTTAAAATTCACTTCTAGATAGTAAATGTTCTCTAATCATAACAAATTGTTAGCATAATATTATTAAATATGAACAAACTTTTAAACTATTAAAAGTTCATGGAATAGTCACCGTTAGCTATATTAAGAAAATCTCTAAGATGTCATTAACCAGTGGAGCAGCTTGCTATCAGATCTATGTAGTGGCTCAGTTTTGCTTAATTCTCCTTAGCTCAGCTGGTCTGTTTGATTTAAGAGTTTGCATCCATTCAGGTCATTCTTACTTGTATTCATCAGTCTTCATTACCTATGTCTTCTACTACTGCAGACATTTTCTTCTCGTGATAAATAACAAAATACAAGAGATAAAAACAAACTTGTAAGCGTATTCTCTTTGCATTTTGTACCAAAGTCTCTGTTCTTATCATCTTCACAGACATTTAATTAGGAACAGAAACTCATAAGGTCAAGTTTAAGGTCAGCGAGGAATTAATTTTGCTATTTGGGGTGGGGTGGACAATAAGCCAAGGACAAAAGAGCCAGCAAAGAAATATTAGAAAATAATGCAAGATGCACTCGTGTTTTTTAACCCTTTTACATGTGAAAACCAGCACTAACCATACTCATTTCCCAGCTAAAATTTCAGAACAGGTTTAGGACCTCTTTCTCTTTGTTTTGCCAGGTGAGAAGGATATCACTGATACTCAGGGATCTGAGCAATAACTTCCAGGGATCCTGTGCCCTGCTGTGCGGTGTTTGGTGCTCTTCCATAGAAATGCTGGGGGACTCCAGAAGTATTCTTGCTGATACTCACTTAAAAGCCAAGTGTCCCAGAAAAACTGAGCCTTGAACATGCTTAAATGAAAATCATATTTTTTAAGCGGGTAGGGCGTTTGAGTTGCATGCAACTGACCCGTGTTCGATTCCTCTGCCCTTCTCGGAGAGCCCGGCAAGCTACTGCCCACCCACACAGCAGAGTCTGGCAAGCTACCGAGAGTATCCCACCCACACAACAGAGCCTGGCAAGCTCTCCCTGGCATATTTTATATGCCAAAAACAGTAACAAGAAATCTCGGGGGGGTATGGTGGCACCAGCAGGTCAATCTGTACCTGAGAGGTGAGTGCATCAGCAGCCTCATGGCGCCTTCAGACTTCCAGATACCCCAAAATTGCTGCTGTGCCTTTGGCCAGACCCCAAAAATTTGGGGCAAAGTTTACCAAGGAAGCAAATGGCCAAAAGTTAGGTATGTGGGAAACACACCAACAAACCACCTCCGGCTCAGCTATATAATTGGAGGCAAGGCCTCTTTGGTTCCTGATTGAACTGCTTACTGGACATGATCCCAGAGACTCAGAAACGAATCTCAGAACCCAGTGGCTTTAGGTAGAAATGCGTCTGGTCTCTGCAGTAGGCTACCGGTGCTGGGCCAACCCAGGTGGGAATAGGTTTCGTGCCTTGGCCTACTCCCCCTGGCGGCCCAGTGGCCAACATCCGTCTGAGGCCACTGGATAGTCACACTTGGGCCCCCAGTGACGAGACATACAGGGCCTCACGGGATGAGGGTGGAGCCGGACTTGTCTTCCCCACCCCAATAAGACCCCAAGTGATCGCCCACGAATGGCCTCTCTGGCTCCTGATCAAGCTGCTTAACGGCCATGATTCCAGAGACTCAGAAACAAATCTCAAAACCCAGTGGCTTTTGGCAGAAATGCCTCCGGACTCCACAGTACGTTACTGTCGCCGGGCCACTCCAGGGAGGAAAAGGTGATGTCCCTCTGCCTGCTCCCTCTTGGCGACTTGGTGGCTGTCATCCTCCAGAGGCCATTGGACAGTCAGGCTTGGGACCGCAGTGACAAAACTTGTTGGGTCTCACAGGATGGGGGGGGGGGAGGTGGAGCTGGGCCTGTCCTCCCCACCCTAACGAGACCCCAAGTCATCGCCCACCCACACAACAGAGCCTGGCAAGCTCTCCCTGGCATATTTTATATGCCAAAAACAGTAACAAGAAATCTCACAATGGAGACATAACTGGAGCCTGCTCGAGCAAATCAATGAACAATAGGAGGACAGTGCTACAGTACTACAGCCTATTCCTTACCTCATCTATAGAATCATTAAACAGTTTCTAGCCATTTCTTTAGGACAATACTTAAAGCACTTTAGTCCCCTCTCTTCTCACATGAATTATAACTTGCTGTCCCGAGCAAACATGTATATTTGAAAGTTAGCCTAATCTGTCTATTGGAGTAGACAGTGTCAGTCTCTGTTGACACTGGAGGCATTCAGTGATCTCTGTTGCTCATTTCCAGAGCAGCTTTATAGCCAATCTTTGTGACCTGCACACTTGTGTCTCCCAGCTACAGAGGTTGTATTTCAGCTTTCTGAAAGAATCTTTAATAATACCACTAAATTAAATTAAAATAAGTAGGCTTCCTCTCCTATCTATCCAAGACAAAGGATGGATGAAGAAAATTAAAGAAAGCTTCACTTTTCTTTCAAAAGTCAATTGATGAATCATTTGCATTTAAAAATATCAAGTGCACTTAATATCTTATCTTTTGTGTCATGGTTCTCTGAATGAAGAGCTCAAGAATGATGAAATACATTCTTGCTGTGTTTCAACTATCTTCTTTGAAATAAATGAAATGATATGACATATACTTATTTTTCAGCAGGTATTTTACTTGCCACCTTGACAGAGATACAATTTTAACTTTTTTTTTTGTGTAAAAAGAGTAAAGTTTATAGACAATTCATGTTCATAGTTCTGGTTTTCAGGTTAACTTTGTAACTAATTCCTTAGAGTGGATATATAAAAAGTTCAGGAATTTTGTCCAGTATTTATCAATGATACATTTCTGTATCATTAAAAATGTTACTGTTTTCATAATCTAGTTACTTGTACTAATTTTTACTTAAGAGCTTTTATTTTTATTTATTTATCTATTCATTTATTTTTTGTTCTTTGGGTCACACCTGGCAATGCACAGGGGTTATTCCTGGCTCTGCACTTAGGAATTACTCCTGGCGGTGATTAGAGGACCATATGGGATGCTGGGAATTGAACCAGGGTTGGCCGCGTGCAAGGAAAGCGCCCTCCCCACTGTGCTATCACTCCAGCCCCTTAGACATTTTTAATTCAAAAAGTGTATATAATTTTTATATCATTTCCTCATTTTAAATGTTAAAACAGGCAGTAAATCAATTTAAAAAGTAAATGCAGATGAAAAATGGTTAGCAATTGTCTGCATGAGTTTATTTCCATTTATCTAATTCACCAAACCACCAATGTCATTAAATTGCAAACTTTCTGGCTTTTCTTAAAAAACAATGGATAGCTTGAATGTCTCTGCAGAACCTAACTTAAGTTCACTTGTGTATACACACACACACACACACACACACGCACATACACATACACCCCAAAGTCCCTTTCAAATGTTCAAGTACACTCTCTATCATAACTATTTTGCTTCAATATATATATAAATACTTTCCCCTAAGCCATTGGTAAATGGGCTCCAATTTTTCAGTTTATAAAATGAATAATGGACTTTTACTAAAAGGGAACAGACAGATTATGAAATATATATTTAGTTATTCAATCACACTATTACAGAGATGCAAATTTAAATAAAATTTGTTAGATAGTATTTTATTTTAATAAGAATATTAATAAATGGTCAAAAGTGGAAGAGAAGCTTTTAAGCAGTGGCTACTTCTAACTAAAATCACATTATGATTTTTTTTAGCTCTTAACAAATTAGTTCTGTCTCTACTTGATTATTTGAAGATCTAAAGGTAAAGCACTATGGTCTCTATTTTTTTATTATTTTTTAAAACTTTTTATTAATGAATCACTATGAGGTACAGTTACAAACTTACAAACTTCCATCTTTGCATCTTAGTCTTACAATGATCGTGTTGTCTCTAAGGTTTTGATCTGGTGGTTTTATTAGTAATTATTACTCACCATAGTAAATTGCTTATGTCTATCATAAAGCACGTGTTGTTTTTGTTTTAAAGGCCAACTCAATTATTCTATCTGAACTTGGAAAAAAATAAAAAACACCCCCAGAAACAATTAACAATAGAAAATAAAGCAAAAACAAAATTCCCCTGAAAATTACATATACATTTGAGATTTTAAGCACCTTTATTAACCATATAAGGTCTTAATTATTAGACCCATAAATTGGTTATTAAGTTACTTATTAAGTTTATAGCTTGTACCTCTTAGGATGTATGTAAGGTGAAAAAAATAATATGAAATTGTGACATCCTGTTAAAAAGAAATGAGTTAACATTGTAAATGGGTGGTATTTTCTTTTTTATTTTTTCCTTCATATGGTCACTATTCCCACTGATATTTTGATATCTTAATAAAAATCCCCCTTTTTTATGACTGCAGTTATGTGAACTTTCATAGAGGTGTAAATTTGCATATTGTCAAAATAAATCTTGGAAAATCAAACAATAAAGAGTTAACACCCTTACTAAGAAGAAAGTAAAATTTAAAAAGCAAAACATTAGATTGTAGTATCAATTCGCTTGAACTTTGATGAAATTTAAACTCAACTGTACAATAAGATATACCTTTTATTAATTCAAATATTCCTAATATCTTTTATTATTTCTCTGTATCACTTGACTTGATCACTTGACATCCTGTTACTCATCGATTTCCTTGAGTGGGCACCAGTAAATCTCCATTTGTACCTGTCGTGTACCAGTGTAGCCCAATGGCGTCTGCTTGTTCTAGGAACACGAACAGCATCAAACTGATCATTCAGGATCTTGACGAAGAAGTCTGACCATCTCATAGGTGGGCGGCCATGTGATCTTTTGACATCTCGTGGAATCCAGTCGGTAATGCCTCTAGTCCAGCAGTCATCTCCGAATCTCTTTACCTGTCCAACCCATCTGATTTTCGACACCTTGGCAAAAGACACAGCGACCCTGATTCTTGATTGTTGACAGAGGTCGGAACTCCGGATTCTTTCTCTCATTTGAGTGAAGCATGATACTCCAAGTATAGGTCTTTCGATTCCTCTTTGGGAGACCCAAATAGCGTTCTCATGCTATTTTTGTAGAGCCCAGGTCTCTGAGGTGTATGTTAATGCAGGAAGAACAGTAGAATCGAGAGATGTGCCTGGAGCCAGAGGTTCTTTGTCCTCTTAGCTATTTCTCCGATGCTCTTGAAGGTGTTCCAAGCTGCTCTCTTCCTCCTGTGCAACTCAGATGCCAGGTCATTCGTCATGTTGACTTCTCAACCTAGGTACACATAACATGCATTCGGAGATGTTCGTTCCATTGAGAGTGAATGGAACATCAGGAACGAGACCATTTCCCATAAATAATGTCTTTGTGAGATTCAGCTGTAGTCCGACCTTTCCACACTCTCAGTTGAAGTCCGCCAGTATTTGTGCCGCTTGCCTGATGTTTGGTGTTACTAGAACAATGTTATCAACGAAGCAGAGGTGATGTAGTTGCCAAACGTCTATCTTCACTCCCATTCCTTCCCATTCCAGTCATTGCATGATGCTCTCGAGGAGTTTTGGTAAAATGGCAACACTCTGCTGTACCCCTCTCTTCTCATCAATCATCACCTCCCTTTAGAATGGTGAGATCTTGGTAGTAAATCTGCAATACAGCTCACAGAGGATCCTGACATATGGAGTTTTAATGCCCTGTTTGGCTAGGGCTTTGATGACCGCTTCCATCTCAACAGAATCAAAGGCCTTCTTTAAATCAATGAATATCAGACAGAGAGGCATCTTGAACTCCCGAAAAACCTCGATGAGCTTGGTTATCATGTGGATATGGTTGATTGTGCTGAATCCTTTTTGGAACCCGGCTTGCGCACATGGCTGTTCTTCATCTAGTGTTCTGCCAATCCTATTCAGGATGACTCGAGTGAACAGCAGATTGGGCAATAGTTGCCAATGTTGTGGATGTCTCCCTTCTTGTACATTGGTACAGTCCTGCTGATTTTCCATTGGATCAGAACGTTGCACTGGGACAGGTAGCATGTGAAGAGCTGAGCCAGTGTATTGATGAGTACTGATGGCAGGTTCTTCAGGTGTTCGGGTCTGACCTTGTCTGGGCCAGGTGCTATTTGCTTCTTTACCAACAAAATGGTGTATCGGATTTCAGAAGGGAGAACATTGGGAATGACATATCCATCCAGCAGAATTTGGTATTTGGGCAGGTGAACATGGATATTGAAGAGATCTGAGTAGAAGTCATGGATAATCTTCTCCATTGGCCTTCTGGAAGATGTGAGAAATCCATCAGGAAATTGGAGGGCAGTCATCTTGGTCTTGTAGTTGGCAAAGGACAAGTGAATGTCTCAAATGCTTTTCCCAGCTTCTGACTCATCATTCAGCACTGCTGCTCTTCTCTTTTTGAGGTCTTCCTTTATCGCTTCTCTGCACTGCTTTGTGAGCTTGAACATTCACTTGTGGTTGCCTGAGGCTCTTGCCTAGCCACATTGGCGAATAAACTGGAGAGTTTTTGAAGACAGGTGTCTTTTTGTGGCTTTCTCTCCTTCAGAATTCTTCATACAATCATGGAGGTGCTTGACCAGTCGATCATATTCTTCGTCAGTGTTGTCAGTGAGGGCATCTTCCCATGTTGCCGCAATAGTGCCAAAGAGCTCCCAGTTGGTGGTCGTTCTGGGAGTTCTCTTCTTAAACCTTGCAGCCCTTTCTTCCCAGTCTATAAAGTAGAATTTTGCACGAAGGAATCGGAGGTCTGATCCCGTCTGGAATTTTGGGACAACAGCAACATCAGTCAGACAAAACCGTCGATTGAATGTGATGTGGTCAATTTCATTGTGGAACTCCACCTGGAGACTCCCATGTCCAATGTTTAGATTTGGCCTTTTGGAATTGTGATTTACCATGGATGGTCTTGTTTGACATGTTCGTTCCATTCTAGGCCATAGGTCCTGATGTGGAGTTCTTTGGGTGATCTTCGAGGTCCTATCTTGGCATAAAAATCACTGACAATTATCTTGTAGAAGGTGTGGTCTTCTTTATAGAACTTCTCCAGCTCCATATAGAGCTTCTCTATTTCTCCTTCATCATTAATGGATTTTGGTGTGTAGACAACGAAGATAGAGTCTGCTGGTGGTGAGCCACATCTATTCAATTGTAATCGTCCAATATGGGTTGTTAGGCATTTGAATGAATCAATGTTTATGGCCAAGTTTGTGTTGACAAGGACACTGACACCACCAACGCCTCTTTTGTTGCATGTTCCAAGGAACATTTCCTCTCCAGTGTCAAAAATGGCATGATGTGATTGATGCCTTCTCATCTCTGTCAGACAATGATGTCGCACTTGATCTTTTGCGCCTGCACCATCAGGTCCTTGATGTATGCATCAGATGCCAGCGTACATGCATTGAAATTACAGACAGTCATGTTTGTCCTTCGTTTTGGCAGCCTAGTTGAGCCCTGTGATTCATTGGCCTCTTCTTCCTCATTCTTCTTAACACTGACATACTGGTGGCTCTTTCAGGGTCAGGGAATGAGACCCATTTTATTTACTGTTTTTGACATATCGAATATGCCATTGATAATTTGCCAGGCTCTGCTATGTGGGTTAAACACTCTTGGCAGCTATCCAGGCTCTCCAAGAGGATATAGACTTTTAAGGCGGCCTCTAATTGTCCTTGCAGGTGTTCCCATGGTTCAAGCCATATTTAAATCCCATAAAATATGGTGCAGCAATCTTGTATTAAGTGTTTTATGATGTGTCTCGCATGTCCTAGAGACTGGAGCAGCTGGGTAGTGGAGGTAGTGGAAGTAGTGGAGGTCTGACAGGTTGCTGGGAACAGGAAGAGGATTTCTGTTCCCCAGTCCATTGAGCCTGGAGTCCACGGTCACAGAGTTCTGCTTCCCTGGTTCTGTGAGGCTTCACTCATGTGTGAGTCTTGGTCAGAGTGTCCAGAAAGTGTCCTGGAGTATGGGGGTGACTGGGTAGTGGAGATAGTGAAGGTCTGTCGGACTGCTGGGAGCAGGCACAGGATCTCTGTTTCTGGGTCCATTGAGCTCCCAGCAGCCAGGCAGACCTCCACTACCTCCACTACCTCCACTACCTCCACTACTTAGTCGCCCCCACACTTCAGGAATCTTTACGGACACTCCGGCCGAGACTCATTTCTCTGCATATAATTATATATTTATATATATATATATATATACCTATGAGCTGAAGTGATAGCACAGCGGTAGAGCGTTTGCCTTGCACGCAGCCAATATGGCCAACCCGAGTTCAATTCCTCCGCCCCTCTCGGAGAGCCCAGCAAGCTACCGAGAGTATCTTGCCTGCACGGCAGAGCCTGGTAAGCTACCCGTGGTGTATTTGATATGCCAAACACAGTAACAAGTCTCACGATGGAGACATTACTGGACCCGCTTGAGCAAATCGATGAACAATGGCAGGACTGTGACCGTGACCGATATATACCTATATTCACATGTGGGCTGATGTGATAGCATAGCGGGTAGATGTTTGCCTTGCACGCGGCCAACCTGGTCGACCCAAGTTTGATTCCTTAACCCTTCTTGGAGAGCCGGGCAAGCTACTGAGAGTATGTCTCCTGCACGGCAAAGCCTGGCAAGCTATCCATGACATATTCAGTATGCCAAACACAGCAACAAGTTTTATAATGTTACTGGGCCCGCTCGAGCAAATCGATGAACAACGGAGGACAGTGACAGTGATATTCACATGTAACAAAGACATATTTTCTATAATTCATACATTATTACATTATTTTAAAAATGTTTAATGCACTGTAGCATTGTCCTCCTGTTGTTCATTGATTTGCTCTAGCAGGCACCAATAACGTCTCCATTATGAGACTTTTTGTTACTGTTTTTGGCATATCAAATACGCCACGGGGAGCGTGCCAGATTCTGCCATGTGGGCGTATACTCTATGTAGCTTGCCAGGCTTTTTGAGAGGGATGGAGGAATTGAACCTGGGTCGGCCACATGCAAGGCAAACACCTTACCCACTGTGCTATCGCTCCAGTGATATTTTAATGAAAATGTTTTATTAACTATTTAATAAAGTATTAAAGCGATAAAATGTTAAATAAAGTATTTTATTTAGGGAGCCTCCTAAGCAGGGCATAGGTACCACTACTGTTGTACTAGGCCAACCAGGCCAGTGTTTCAATACTAGGGCCTATAAATTAAGTTCTACTCTGGCCTTCTGGTGCCAGGAACCACAAAAGCCAAGCTGGCATTGTTTGCAAGCCACCATGACTCACCCACTGGTATGGAAAGTCCAGAGCTGCATCCGTTGATTCTTGGGAAGTCCTGTGATACCAGGGGTCTAACCCAGGAAAAGCTACACAACCTAAGTTCTGTATTATTTCCTGATCCCTTCCATACTATGTAATCAAAACTTTTATACTTTAAAAAAGTACTCATGTGTTACTGTTACACAATTTCATTGCAGAACACTATTCACCATCATGAGATAGAATCTATGGATTGATTTTTTTTTTATAAGGACAACACTCTGAGTCTACTCAGTTGCTGCATAATTTAAAATGCTACTATGTTCTCTTTAAAGATTTTCAAACCATGTATTTTCTCTTCACAATAATATTAGGTACAGATGAGAAAAATATCCTCATACCTTCAATATAGTATAGCTTGGGATTTTTTAAATTTGTGTTTGGATTAGAAAAGTTATTCTCTAGGAAATAAACTTCTATACATTTCATTAAGATTTGGGTTTGGAAAAAGTTGCTGATTCATATAAAAATCAACTCATCACCAACACAAATAGTACTCATATTTATTTTGTCAATGACTCTAGTTTAAAGTGTTGAAATTGATTAAATACTTTTACAGTGGTAACATTCTATGTAAGTTTTTATTGCAAAGGGAAAAAAGATATCTGTGTATTCTAGAAAAACAAGCAATAAACTGAAGTGTTTAGTGACATGATTTTTCCTTCGATTAAAATTTAGGAAAAAATACCAGTTGTTTGATCCCTTGCAAGTGATTAGCTTTGAAAATGTTTTTTGATATTATAATGTACATAGGTTTGAATATAAAATGGAATTTAATGAATTTCACATTTGACTGTGATAAAAAATTTGTAACTAGCTATTTTTAATTCTTTTTATTTTTCAGTGAAGTAAAATGGTTTTGTTTAGTAGGCATGTGAATGGAAATCTCATAAGTCTAACAAACGATTTATACACCTTACGTTGAGATATGTGCAGTTGCAAAGTAAACAGTGTTGGTGCTTATTTTTAAATAAGTTTTGCTTAAGATTTCATTTAGTGACACCACTATTCCATAATTTTTCAATAATTTATTTTATTTTACTGGAATAATAATCACACGAATCACGACCATCCTGTTGTTCGTCGATTGCCTCGAGCAGGCCCCAGTAATGTCTCCTTCACCCTAGCCCTGAGATTATATTCAAGGCTCTTTAGGAGAATGAGACCCATCATTGTTACTGGTATTTGGCATATTGGGTATGCCACAGGGAGTTTGCCAAACTTTGCCGTGTGGACAGGCTACATTCGGTAGCCTGCCAGTTTGTCCAAAGTAAGAATGATATAATAAGATGTCATAACAAGATGCGGCCGCGCGTTCCGGGAACTGGTTTTTATAGTCTCTGGGTCTTGGCCGTTGATGAGATTATATGGCGCCAGGGGGCCAGTTGGTGGGTGTGACCCCCGCCTACTGGAATTTGGAGGATCTGGGTGGAGGATGCCCAGCCCCAATCCAAGTAGGCTTGGAGATCTCGGTCCTGGAACCCGCGTGGCTTTGTCCCTCTGCCAGTACCTTCATGTGTGCGGAGAGTGGTCTCAGCATGGTGGTGGCTGGTCCTGGAGGTCTTTGGCTGCCGGAGCCCTGGTCGGGGCGGGGAGAAAAGCTCGACCCACTTCCCTCCAAGGGGCCCCAGCGAGGGCAGCCAGGAGCAGGGGCAGGAGACTGGAATAATAAATACCACATTATTACAGTTTGTTTTATAATCTGTTCTTATATAAAGCATTTAATGTGTTATACAAATATTCTTTTTTGAATATTCATCAATTAGTTTTCTTTTAGAAGAAAAATTTAAAGGAAAAAGACAGACTTGTGTGCATAAACACAAATTGAAAATCAAAGAAAATGAACATATAAAATTTTCACTGCATATTTTTTTAAACTCCATGAAAGAATAAAGCAGTGACTTACAGGTATTACATATCATATACATATATTTAGAATAACACTGTAGCACTGCCCTCCCTTTGTTCATCAATTTGCTTGAAAAGGCACCAGTAACGTCTCCATTAGAGACTTTTTGTTACTGTTTTTGGCATATCGAATACTCCACGGGGAGCTTGCCAGGCTCTGCCATGGAGGCAGGACACTTTCATTTGCTTGCCACGCTCTCCAAGAGGGATGGAGGAATTGAACCCGGGTCAGCCACGTGCAAGTCAAACACCCTACCCTCTGTGCTATCACTGCAGCCCATATTTAGAATAAGATGGCATAAATACTTGAGATAAATTCGCATCAAATGTTCATTATATATCACTGTCTGTCCTCCCATTATTCATCGATTTGCTCAAGCGGGCCCAGTAAGTCTCCATTTTGAGACTTATTGTTACTCTGTTTGGCATATCAGCTTGCCAGGCAGTGAAGGTGAGATACTCTCGGTACCTTGCCTGGCTCTTCGAGAGGGGCGGAGGAATCAAACCTGGTTCGGCAGGCTGGCTGCTTGCAAGGCAAATGCCCTGCCACTGTGCTATCGCTCCAGCCCATTATATATCATGACACTATAATTAAATATGCAATAATTAAGAATAATCTTTAAAATTAAAATTCCAGGAAGCCAAATTTTAATGTGATAGATGGAGATTAGGCTGGCTAGGGTATTTACAGACCTCATAGCAGTAACTGTACACTGAACTTTATTCCTTCTCCACTCTTTCCCCATTTCTGTTGTTGCAATAACTGGGACCATGCGGTGCTTTTTTTTGTGTTTCACACATTAGCTGTAGTGCTTAGTGTGCCAGATATCACACATTGTTTCGATGTCCAGGATCACAAATGGGAGTGTTCCTGACACTTGCTTGCATGTGATGTCAGGGACTGAACTCACAGCCTCATGAACAGAAGGCAGGTACTCTACTTTTGATTCATAACTTATGCTTCAAATCTTATGTCTGCACCATTCCTGACCAATTTTGTCATTTTTGAAAAGTTACTTAACTCAGTTTTCTCATCTGTTAAATGCAGTGCATTAGGGAGATTATTGAAATGTCTCTCCTTTTAATTTTTAAATACTATTGATCCTGAAGTGTCATGTGCCCATTTTCCTTAGCGGTATTTATTTTAAGGAAGAACTGGAAAGAAAACCTCCCCCAAAAAAACTTAAAAAAAATTAAGTTATAAAACATGATAGGGAGTCAAAGAAAATACAGAAAATACAGAAGGCAAGGTGCTTGTCTTAGAAGCACAGAGTCAGTCCCTGGTACCACATATGCTACTACCCCAGTCCCCAGTCCTTACTGCACTGCCAGGAAGGAATAGGATCTGAGAACATCTGAGTGTGTCTCAAAAACTAACAAGCAAAAAGAAATATAATAGGTAGATGTGTTAACCATTCCTGAAATAAAATGTAATCATTAAGCTGAAATTATGAATTTTAGGTTTCTGACTCTTAAAAAGAAGAAAATTGAATATTTAAATTGCAATTGTATAAGCAATGAGCACATGGACTTTAGAAGAAAAGGAAATAAATATTTTAGGTACTTAAGTGATTTTTATTTTGACTTTCATTAATATAGTTCAGACATTAATGGTGGTAAAATAGTTCCATACATATTTTAAGTTATAAAATTACTTATGCAATAATGCTGTAAGTTTTATTCATATTTTAAGACTTAGTTTAAATGTTTTCCCTTGAGGTACAAAGAGATGAGATAGTACATGTATTAAGGTGCTGGCCTTGCATACGGCTGACCCTACTTTGAACCCTGTCATCACGTATTATCCCGTGATTACTATCAGAGGTTCCTTCACAGAACAGGGAGGCAGAATTAGAACCTCACAAAACCCAAATACTGTCCAGTGCTCCTCCACCTACCCCCAAATTAGAAGCCTTCTCCTAAAAAAATTCCATCCTCCTTTTATTTCTATTGTAGATTTTATATTATAGAATTTATTAACTTAATCTTTATTGTACTTTTCAATATATCAGAATTGTAATTCTAATTCTACTAATTGTAAATTACGTGAAGAAAGGAGCTTATTATCCACCTCTATGCTTTTTTTCATAATTTCTATCTTTGCACTACAATAGATAGCATGTGTTTAGTCAATTCGATTAGCTGAGTTGTATAAAATACAATGATAGTTTAAGTTGATTGACTCATCTATTCAGTAACTATGTATTAAGAGTCAAGTGTTGCTTGAGGACCTGAGGTAAAGCAGGTAAAATATAATAAAATATAAACTATAAAAATATTAACATCTAACCTATTACATCAGGCAATAGGAACGCTTTGCTGCTTATGAAGCATAAAAAGAGCACACAGAGTATTTAAGGCTTGAAGGAACAAGCTAACTTAAGAATGCAAGGTCTCACAGATTTTGGTAAGAGAGCCACTGTACATTCACTCTAACATTGTAGTTCAATAGAAAATTTAGAACCAAAGATTGACATAAACTTGATGAAATTTTAGAACATCATCTTGTTCTTTGCAGCTATGCTAAACGTGTACAAAAATTGGGGAAAGGGAATCTAGTTTTTATAGTCTTAAAAGGTTTTATTTGTTTATTTTTGCTGTATCGAGGGCTCCGAAATAGTGTTTAGAGTCTGGAGGCTACTCACTATGATATTTTGGTTGTCTATGCCAGGCTTTCAACACTTGGACCCCAGGATGCAGTGCTCCTCTCATTCTGTGGTTCAGACCTGTGGTGATTTTCAGGCCTCCAGTATAAAATCCTGGGAGTCCATGTGATAACAGAGAATCTCAGTTGTGATTGTGTGAATACAAGGTATGCTCCTTAACAATTGTACTATTTCCTGGCCTCTGAATGATACAAATTTGAGAACAGAACATAAATTTTGATGCTCCATGTACCAGAGGTAATAGAAATGGATAGATTTCTTTGTAATTTAAATTGTATACATTGCTAGTTTTGGTCACTCAAAATTTTCATAGCCAAATAAGACTCTAACAGTATACATGAGCTGCTGGTATAAAATTACCAGATTTTTTCTGAATCTTTATGTAAAAGAAGTCTTATTATGTGCAAGATTGGTGAGATTCTTCATATTATTTTCCAGATAAGATATATATTCAACACTTTGAATGTTTTGCTCACTGGTTTATAAGCCACATAGAATACATTGTTTGTTTTTCATAATTCATATGTATAAAAAATGAAACAAAAATTTTGTTAGTACACCAAACAACACATGGGATAAGCAAAGAAAAATGAAATGAATCAATATTTTGATTAAAAATTTATGCTATGTAAATATAAGTTATATATTTTCTACCTAAGTGAATCTGCCTAAGAACCTATGAAGTAATAATTGTTTTTCCATTTATTTATTTATTTAAGTAGAAGTAGCTTTATTTGGAGAAATGTAAGGAAAAGAGACAGCAAGACATAGGTATTCAAAACAGAACAGAGCTTTCTCCAAATTTGAGAAAGCCACGACTACATCTCTCACACTCAGGAACAGGTGAATCCCCAAAATAGAGAAAGCACACCTCTTTCTCCATTTAACACATGAAAAATTAACCAACAATGATTTCCCTGATGCTTTCAATGCCATTTGATTATTAGAGTTTGAATAATTATCTGTTCTTAATTTAATTCATAAGTTTTAATCTACCTCTATAGCTACTTACTGCAAATACTGTATGATGGTTTGGATTTATTTTTTTACTTCCTAACTTAAGATTCAGTATTTTAACTTTTATCAAACTTCTTGATGGAAGTTCTAGTAATAATTCTTCATTTACCTGTGATTGTATTGATGTTATAAAATTTCAGTACCAAGTTCCAAGTGTTTCAAGCCATAAAGTTCAAAAAGGAAAGTAAATATAATGTGTTACTTTTATATGCATGTATGTTTGTGTTGCATATACATATATGTGTTTGTATGTATAGAAAAGCATACGATGGTTTGTCTACTGTAATAATTGCTGAGTATTTCTTTTATTGTTTGCTTTTTTGGGGCCACACTCATTGGTGCTCAGGGATTATTCCTCTTTTGAACTCAGGAATAGCTCTTGGCAATGCTCAGAGGACAATACCCAGATCTAAGCCAGCTTGTCAGCATGCAAGACAAGTGCTCTCTGCATTCTACTCTCTCCAGTGCCTAAATATTACATTTTAAATGACAGTTTAGTGATTTTATTTCATTTGTGTGTCACACCCAGCAAAGTTCAGGACTTTTTTCTGGTTCTGTGCTGAAGAATTACTTCCAGTGTTGTTCTAGCGACCTGTGTTAGAAGCATGCAAGGCATAGTGTTACTACTATATAATTTCTCCAGCCCTAGTAGGTGATTTTTTTTAGGTTGCTGTTTTGGGTCAATATGAATACAAAAATTGATATTTATAACAAATAACTTCTCAGCACTCTTGTGAACAAATCATCATCAATTATATACAATGGTTATTAGTGAAAGTGATTGTAAAATCAACAAGCTTTCAGATTAGTGTCCACTTAGAATTTTTCAGGATAAAATTATATGAGAAGGTCATTCTCAGATTCATTTATTCCTGGCTGTCTTTGAAAGTGCATGTTAAGAAAAATCTATTTTGCAAATGTATCATAATTCTTCATTTCCCAGATATATTAATTATTTTTATTTCATTTGTTTGTCATTGACTATTTCATAAAAAATTATGTACTAACTATATTCTTCTAATTTTATAGTTTTCCAACACCCACAGAATTAAATTAGAAGACTCATAAAAAAAACGGTAAGCTATAATTGAACATTTGGAATTCATGAAATTAAATTCTGATGTCTCAATAAATCTAGTGTATATGCAGCCTGATGCAGCCTGCCTTTGAATGACTTTTGAAATGAGTCTGTACATTGCTCATATAATGCAATGTTTTAATATATTTCAATATGCTTTCAAGAAAAACAGATTGATGTGTCAAATTAAATACTGCATCCTGTTTGTCCTCGAATGACTTTTATGTAGGAACAATAAAATGCTATTCCTATTATATTTCCAATTTATTAAAAAATCAAGCAAATTTTTCTTTCCTATATAGTTCTAATAACCAGGGAATATTAAAATCACAATGATATTATATGGAATTTTCATGTACAGAATATATAACATTTTTCCTCATGGAATTGTTAAAGAAAATGACACTTCCATAATTATGTTTCAGATAACTATTACTATACTATTTACTGGTAATCCTGACGAATGGAGACCATATATTATAAACCAGTCTCGATAAGATACAACATAAATTGATATAGCTAAAGAATTTTAGTTCAATATCCTTAATTTGTTTCCTGCTTACCAAAAGTTCAATTACAGAGACATTTTTTTCCTTTTTAAAAAAATTTAATCTTTTCTTTCTTTTTTTTTTTCCCTTTTTTTTATTAGTGAAACACCATGAGGTACAGTTGTAGATTTACAATTTTTTGTGCTTGGGTTTGATTATACAATGATCAGATACCCATCCCTCCACCAGTGCCCATTTTCCACCACCATGGATAATAACCCCCCCATCCCCCCATCTCCCCCTGCCTCTGTGGCAGGGCAATACCCTGTGTTCTCTCTCTCCTTTTGGGTGTTGTGGTCTGCAAAAGAGGCATTGAGTGGCAAACATGTTCAGTCCATAGTCTACTTTCAACATGCATCTCCCCTCCTGAGAGGATCCTCCAAACACCCTTTATTTGGTGTTCCCTTCTCTATCTGAGCTGCCCTTTCCTCTAGAATGCCCGACTGGCCACTAAGCTATGGATTAATCCTCCTGGTGCTGATCTCAGCTATTCTTGAGTATTAATCTCATATATTGTTACTTTATATCCCCCTGATGAATGCAATCTTTCTATGTCTATCCCTCTCTTTCTGACTCATTTCGTTTAGCATGATACTTTCCATGTTGTACCACTTGTATGTAAATTTCATGACTTCATCTTTTCTAAGAGCTACATAGTACTCCATTGTGTAGATGTACCAAAGTTTCGTTAAACAGTCATCTGTTCTTGGGCATTCAGGTTTCTTCCAGTTTCTGGCTATTGTAAAGAGTGCTGCAATGAACAAACAAGTGCAGATGTCACTTCGACTATACATTTATGCCTCTCTGGGATATATTCCCAGGAGTGGTATTGCTGGGTCAAATGGGAGCTCAATTTCTAATTTTTTGAGAATCGTCCATACTGTTTTCCAGAAGGGCTGAACCAGTCGACATTCCCACCAACAGTGAAGGAGTGTCCCTTTCTCACCACATCCGTGCCAGCATCGGTTGCTTTTGTTCTTTTGAATGTGGGCCAGTCTCTGAGGTGTGAGATGGTATCTCATTGTGGTTTTGATCTGCATCTCCCTGATGATTAATGATGTAGAGCATTTTCTCATGTGCTTTTTTGCCATTCGGATTTCTTCTTTGAGAAAGTTTCTGTTCATTTCATTGCCCCATTTTTGGATGGGGTTGGATGTTTTCTTCTTGTGGAGTTTAACCAGTATTTAGTATATCTTGGATATCAACCCCTTGTCAGATGTGTATTCGGCGAATGTCCTTTCCCATTCTGTAGACTGTCTTTGTATTTTGGTCACTGTTTCTTTGGAGGTGCAGAAGCTTCTTAGTTTAAGAGAGCCCCATTTATCTATCTCTGTTTTCACTTGCTCAGTCAATGGCGTGGCATCTTTGAAGATACCATTAGTTTCAATGTCATGAAGGGTTTTGCTAACTTTGTCTTCAATGTACCTTATGGTTTCTGGTTTGATGTTGAGGTCTTTAATCCATTTTGATCTTACTTTTGTACATGGTGTTAGGCAGAGTTCTGAGCCCATTTTTTTTGCATGTAGCCATCTAGTGATGCCAGCACAATTTGTTAAAGAGGCTTTCTTTACTCCACTTCACAATACTTGCACCTTTATCAAAGATTAGATGATCTTATGATTGAGGGGAGATGTCAGTGTATTCAACCCTGTTCCATTGGTCTGCAGTTCTGCCTTTGTTCCAGTACCATGCTGTTTTAATTATTACTGCTTTGTAGTACAGTTTGAAGTTAGGGAGGTTGATTCCTCCCATTTTCTTTTTCCCAAGAATTTATTTAGCTATTCGTGGGGGCTTATTGTTCCATATAAATTTCAGGAGTATTTGCTCCATTTCTTTGAAGAATGTCATGGGTATCCTTATAGGGATTGCATTGAATTTATACAATGCTTTCGTAGTATTGCCATTTTGACAATGTTAAGTCTCCCGACCCATGAGAAGGGGATATCTTTCCATTTCCTCATGTCCTCTTTTATTTCCTGAAGTAGCGTTTTGTAGTTTTCTTTGTACAGATCCTTTACTTCCTTAGTTAAGCTGATTCCTAGGTACTTGATTTTCTGGGGCACAATTGTGAACGGGATTGTTTTTTTCATGTTGCTTTCTTCTCTCTCACTGTTTGCATATAGGAAAGCCATGGACTTTTGGGTATTGATTTTATAGCCTGCAACTTTACTATATGAGTCTATTGTTTCTAGGAGTTTTTTGGTGGCGGTTATTGGGTTCTCTAAGTGTAGTATCATATCATCTGCGAATAGTGAGAGCTTGATTTCTTCCTTTCCTACCTGAATGCCCTTAATATCTTTTTCTTGCCTAATCACTATTGCAAGTACTTCCAGTACTATATTGAACAGCATTGGAGATAGTGGGCATCCTTGCAGAGACATTTTTAATGGACTAAAAATATAGTATTAAAGATGGCCTCTCCCTTTCAGCATATACTGTTTAGTCTTGAAGATACAGTAAAATTTCAGAAAATATAGTCATCTAGGAATTGTTCTAAAAGTGGAATCTCAGAGCACCGTAATTTTAGTATGACATAATTTTATACTTGAACAAAATAAACACTGTCCTCCCATTGTTCATTGATTTGCTCGAGCGGGCCCAGTAATATCTCCATTTTGAGACTTGTTGTTACTGTGTTTGGGATATTTTTGCCGTGCAGGTGAGACACTCTCGGTAACTTGCTGGGCTCTCCAAGAGGGACGGAGCAATTGAACCCGGCTCTGCCAGGCTGGCTGCATGCAAGGCAAATGCCCTACCGCTGTCCTATATTTTAATACTTTTGTTCCTCAAGTAATTCACATCAATGCACATTAAATTGTTCTTTCTTTCCCTCCCTCCCTTCCTTCCTTCCTTCCTTCCTTCCTTCCTTCCTTCCTTCCTTCCTTCCTTCCTTCCTTCTTTCCTTTTTCTTTGCATCATACCTGGCTATTGCCTTGGATGTGGCTGACCCAGAGTAGATTCCTCTGCCCCTCTTGGTGAGCTCTGCAAGCAACCAAGAGTATCCCACCCCCACGGCAAAGCCTGGCAAGCTACCCGTGGAGTATTTGATATACCAAACACAGTAACAAGTCTCACAATGGAGATGTAACTGGTGGTGCCCACTCGAGCAAATAGATGAACAACGGGAGGACAGTGCTACAGTGCAGTGTTACCCGGTGATGCACAAGGGGTAATCCTGCCTCATGCACTCAGGAATAATTCCTGGCGGTGCTGGGGCACCTTATGGGATGCTGGGAATCAAATCCACATCATTCACGTGCAAGGCGAATGCCTACCTGCTGTGCTACTGCTCCACCCCCTGCACCATGAAATTGAGAGGCGCTTTTTCACTATGTACCTTCTCATTTCCTCTCGACTACTGAAAAATACATGGCCATTAATTACTTTGTTCTTTATCAGAGAATACATGCCTGTTTTCTGCTTCAAGATGATTGAATAATTTAGGGACATCTCTTGGCTGGAGCGATAGCACAGTGGGTAGGGCGTTTGTCTTGCAAGCAGCCATCATGGCCGACCAGAGTTCAATTCCTCCACCCCTCTCGGAGAACCCGGCAAGCTACAGAGATTATCTCGCCCACACGGCAAAGCCTCCCCGTGGCATATTCGATATGTGAAACACAGTAACAACAAGTCTCACAATGGAGACGTTACTGGGCCTGCTCCAGTAAATCAATGAATAATGGGAGTACTGTGGACCATGGAGGGGGTTCTCCATGTAGTTGAATGTCATGACTGTTATGCCTTTTGTTCTCATTAGTCATTTCTGAAAACTTTATGAGAATTTTGGGTGTCTGCTGAATTAAACATAAAAATATTTACATCTTAATGCTTTTCAAGTATCTTGTTAGAAACAAATATTGACACACAAAATTTAGTTCAGGGTTTGGGACTGGAAAGTACAGCAGGTGGGACCTTTGCCTTGCATGCGGCAGAACCAGGGTTGATCTCTGCTATCCCATGTCTGTCCCCAAAGCACCACCAAGAGTAATTCCTGAGTGCAAAGACAGATGTACTCTCTAAGTATCACTGATTATGGCCCAACCCCCCCAAAATTATATTTGCTGGGTGATTTATCTGATGGACTTAAATTTAATATTATACTATGAAAAGGATTTTTATTGCTGTCCCCATTTTACACATAAGAAAACAAGTTCTGTAATGTAACCAGGGTCCGTCACATCAGAGAGTAAATGTACTGGATAATAAACTGAAATTTCACCAGATCATGCCTCCAGAGATCTTATTCACAATGTAATAAACATGAGAAATTAATATTTAAGATTTTGTAACCATAAGTAATGGTTACAAAATCACAGATATGTATTTTGAGTACATTGTCATAATTTATGTCACATGATAATGGCCCCTACATTCCTCTTTTGGGTGTTTTGTTCTTATGACTTTTTCTTTCTTTCATCATTATTCATTAAATATTTCATAGGCAGAATGACATGATTTCTTAGGCAGTTCCAAAATTTTCTGCACAAAATTATACTATTATTTCTTTATCTGAACTTCACACAATGATAAACATTGATTCATTTTCTCAAAAAATTACTATTAAATATTTGTTTTGTCAGACACAGTGTTAGGTATTGGTGTTATAATAATGGAAAATTAATTAGCCTGAGTATTTAGATAGGTCCCAAACTATTTAGTGAGAAGGATGTCAATTAAAGTTGCATTATACTGATGATTATATAAGTACAATTGATCAAAGCTTCACAAACAAATAAGTAGGTTATGATAGAATCAATACATGACAATACTGCAGGGTTTTTCAAAACAATGGAAAGTTTTAAAGTGGTTTATTACATTGAGAAAATAATTTGAACAAAGATTTCAGAGGAAACAAGGATGTCATGGAATAGACTGAGTGAAGGTTGAAAATGTGCTCAGTTAAGACCCTCCTCTACAGATCTAAATATTAATAGGGCCTTCTACCTTCAAATGGTATTATTGAAGTCCTGATTCTAGCACTTCAAAATGTGACATCATTTGGCCACAGTCATTGCAGATATAATTAGTTAACAAAGAGTTGCTCTTCAGAAGTTGAAGGTGGGAGGAAAGAATCTTAATTCAATCAACTTTTGACCTTGTAAGACAACCATGTGTAAACACAGAAACACCAAGAAAATGTCAGGAGACCTGGAGGGGAAAACTGCAATTATGCAGTTGCAATAATTGTAACAGTTGAAAGAACACTGTAACACCAAACTCTGAGATGCTGGGAAAATAGAATGAAAGATTCCCCTACTGATTACAAAAGGACCATGCTCCTACCAAAATATTAGTTTCATATTTTAGCCCCAAAATTACAAAATAATATATTTTTGTTTTTTTAAGCATAACAGCCTGTGAAAGCTTGCTACAGTAGCCCAAAGAAACTGATACAATCACCTTGAACTATGAGCTTTGAAATCTGCTTCAATATTTTTTCTGCAAAAGGTAAACAGGCATAAATCACAGAATATCATCTTGTGCTTGCAATTTTTGCCTAGCATGCAATGAATGAATAAAGAATATTTTTTTCTGAAAAAATAATAATGGTAATAAATCACAATGGCATTATAAGATATGATATTAGCATAATTTTCTTTATCATTTCTATGTTATATCCTATTACATGTGAAATATATATGTAAATAAATTAAAACTAAGTATGTTAGCAATAAAATTCATAGCATAATAAATGTTACTTGGAAAAAAATTTTTAATTATTCAGTAAAACTCAGTAATTACAAAACCAATATCAGTTAGTGGGGGAAAATAGTTTCCTGTCAATAGTAGTGTAATTTTTCTATCACAGATAGTGATAATAATAAAATTAGAGGATAAGTAGTCCTTTAATAGAAATAATTGCACTCATTGTATGTGTTCAAGTTTTTTTTATATAGGATTATCTCTAACACCTGCTTAATGTTAGGTACATGCATTTTTTTTTGGGAAAAGGGGGAAACCTGGACCTATTCAGGCCTTATATTCGTGGCTCTGTAGTCAGGGATCACTCCTGAAAGTGCTCGCGGGACCTTATGTGGTGCTGAGGATCAAAATCAGGTCAGATGTGTGCAAGACAGCCCCCTACCAACTATATTATTTCTCTAGTGCCTGGTAAACAAATCTTAACAAAAGAATTTAATATATATCGTTTTCATTGTAGAAATCCTTTACCTCTTTAGTTAGGCTGATTCTGAGGTATTTGATTTTCTGGGGCACAATTGTGAACGGGATTATTTTTTTCATGTCACTTTCCTCTCTCTCATTATTTGCTATATATAGGAAGGCCATGGACTTTGGATGTTGATTTTATAACCTGTGACTTTCCTGTACAAGACTATTGTTTCTAGGAGTTTCTTGGTAGAGGATTTAGGATTCTCAAGATATAGTATCTTATCATCTGCAAATAGTGAGAGCTTGATTTCTTCCTTTCCTATCTGGATACGTTTAATGTCTTTTTCTTGCCTAATCGCTACTGCAAGTACTTCTTCTAGTACTATGTTAAACAGAAGTGGTGATAGTGGGCGTTCTTGTCTTGTCGCTGATCTTAGAGGAAAGGCCCTTAGTTTTTTCCCATTGAGGATAATGCTTGCTATGGCTTGTCGTAGATGGTTTTGACCATTGAGGAAAGTTCCTTTAAAACCCATTTTGGTGAGAGTTTTCACCATAAACAGTGCTGGATCTTGTCAAAAGCTTTCTCTGCATCTATTGATATGATCATATGGTTTTTATCTTTACCTTTGTTGATATGATGGATTATGTTGATTGATTTCCAAATGTTAAGCCATCCTTGCATCCCCAGGATGAATCCCACTTGGTCGTGGTGTATGATTTTTTTGATGAGTTGTTGGATTCTATTTGCTAATATTTTGTTGAGGATCTTTGCATCTGTGTTCATCAGAGATATTGGCCTATAGTTTTCTTTGATGGTGGTGTCTTTGTTTGCTTTTGGTATTCGTGAGATATGTGCCTCATAGAAGCTGTTTGGGAGAGTTCCTGTGTTTTCAATTTCCTGGAAAAGCTTAAGGAGTACTGGCAAAAGGTCTTCTTTGAATATTTGTAAGAATTCACTAGTGAACCGTCTGGGCCTGGGCTTTTGTGTTTGGGAAGACTTTTGCTTACCCTTTCAATTTCCTTGTTATGAATTGGTCTATTCAGGTATCCCAAGTCTTCCTGGTTCAATCTTGGGTGATTATAGGAACCCAGGAATTTATTTACTTCTTCTAGGTTCTCTTGTTTTGTGGCATACAGACTCTCAAAGTAGTCTCTGATGATCTTTTGGATTTCATTGGTTTCTGTTGTGATATCCCCTTTTCATTTCTGATTTGGTTTATTAGGGTTCTCTTTCTTTCTTTCTTTCTTTCTTTCTTTCTTTCTTTCTTTCTTTCTTTCTTTCTTTGTGAGTCTTGCTAGTGGTTTATCAATCTTATTTATTTTCTCAAAGAACCAGCTCTTGGTTTCATTGACTTTTCAGATTGTTTTTCTGGTTTCCATATCTTTAATTTCTGCTCTAAGTTTTATTATTTCTTTCCTTTGGCCAATTTTGGGTTCCTTTTGTTGGTCTTTTTCTAAAATCTGGAGGAGGCATTACCCTCCCCAACCTCAAACTCTACTACAAAGTGGTAATAATTAAAACAGCATGGTAGTGGAACAAAGCCATACCAATGGAACAGGGTGGAATATCCATACGCACAACCCCAAATGTATGAACATCTAATCTTTGATAAGGGAGCAAGAAATGTGAAGTGGAACAATGAAAGCCTTTTCAACAAATCGTGTTGACATAACTAGACAACCACATGCAAAAAAATGGGCTTAGACCTCGACCTAACACCATGCACAAAAGTCAGATCAAAGTGGATTAAAGATCTCAACATCAGGCCAAAATCCATAAGATACATTGAAGACAAGGTCGGCAAACCCCTCCAGGATATTGAGGTTAATGGCATCTTCAAAGACGACACTCCACTGCTCAACCAAGTGGAAATAGAGATAAACAAATGGGACTATCTTAAATTAAGAAGCTTCTGAACCTCAAAAGATACAACAACCAGAATACAAAGACAATCTATAGAATAAAAAAGGATATTTACTCAATACCCATCTGATAAAGGGTTGATATTAAGGATATACAAAGCACTGGTTGAACTCTACAAGAAGAAAACATCTAACCCCATCAAAAAATGGGGTGATGAAATGAACAGAAACTTCCCCAAAGAAGAAATCCAAATGGCTAATAGGCACATGAAAAAATGCTCTACGTCACTAATCATCAGGGAGATGCAGATCAAAACAAAAATAAGATATCATCTCATACTACAGAGACTGGCCCACATCCAAAAGAACAAAAGCAACTGGTGTTGGTGTCGTGTGGCGAGAAAGGGACTCTCCTTCACTGCTGGTGGGAATGCAGACTGGTTCAGCCCTTTTGGAAAACAGTATGGACGATTCTCAAAAAATTAGAAATTGAGCTCCCATTTGACCCAGCAATACCACTCCTGGGAATATATCCCAGAGAAGCAAAAAAGTGCAGTCGAAATGACATCTGCACTTCTATGTTCATTGTTGCAGTATTCACAATAGCCACAATCTGGAAAAAAACTGAGCACCGGAGAACATATGACTGGTTAAAGAAGCTTTGGTACATCTACACAATGGAGTACTATGTAGCTGTTAGAAAAGATGAAGTCATGAAATTTACATACAAGTGGTACTACATGAAAAGTATCATGCTAAGTGAAATGAGTCAGAAAAAGAGGGACAAACATAGAAAGATTGCATTCATCTGGGGAATATAAAGTAACAAATTGGGAGACTAACACCCAAGAATAGCTGAGATAAGTAGGCTATTCTTGGGTGTTAGTCTCCCTATTTATTACTTTAATAAGATAAGTACCAGGAGTTTCACTCCATGGCTTGGAGGCCAGCCACACATGCTGGGGGAGAAGGCAGCTCAGATAGAGAGGGGAACAACAAGTAAAGGGTACTGGGAGGATCCTTCCAGGATGAGAGATGCATGCTTAAAATAGACTATAGACCAAATATAATTGCCACTCAATGCCTCTTTTGCAAACCACAACACCCAAAAGGAGAGAGAGAACAAAAGAGAATGCCCTGCCACAGTTGTGGGGTGGGATGGGGGGGTGGGAGGGATGCTGGGAATATTGGAGGTGGGGAATGGGCACTGGTGGAGGGATGGGTACTCAATCATTGTATAACTGAAACCCAAGCACAAAACTTCGTAAGTCTACAACTGTACCTCATGGTGTTTCACTAATAAAAATTTTTAAAAAGAATATTATATATATTAAAATTATAATTTCCTCTTTGAAAAACTCATACTTTTGCTCATTAAAAATGTTACTTATATATTATTAAGTCATATATTAAAATATAAAATCTAGATTCCAATATTTTCATCTTTTAAGCATTTTATGAAAATATCATATGGTTTCATTACATAATAAAATTATTTTCAGAAACAGATTGCAAGGGCCATAATTCTCTGATAGTTAAGTGATGGTGAGCACTTTTCATCTGCCTATTAACTGTTTTTCTATCTTCTTCAGAGAAGTATCTGTTAGTTTCCTTTTCTTGGTTTTTCATAGGGTTTAATAGTTTTTGTTATTGATCTTTGTGAGTTCTTTATATATCTTGACTATAAAAACTTTATCTGGTGTGTTGAGTGCTACAGAATGCATTCTTCTTATTCCTTTTTGTTTTAGTCCAGGTTTTTAATTTGATCTAGTCCTATTTTTTCTCTGATTTTTCCAATAAAAAAATTCATATTATTACTAGAACATTTTAGAACCAAATCTCTATTGTTATGCTGATAATATCATCAAAGTACTCTATGTTCTGGTCTGACCTCAAAACCTTTCATCCACTTTTAATTGAAATTTGTGCAAACTGAACTATTTGGACCCAGCACCATATTTTTATGTGTGTTTATTCAGTTTTACCCACACCACTTGTTGAAGTGACTATCTTTACTATACTTCATGTACCCAGTTCCTTTGTCAAAAATAGGTTGAGATCTTGTGATTATCTTTGATTAATCAAATCTCATTTTAAGAGAGTCTATCCTAAATTAAGAGTGTCTATCCTTAATCCAGTATCATTCTCTTTTTATCGCTATAAATGTGTAGTGCAGTTTCAGTTAGGTAATAAAATACCTCAAAATTTCCAATTTCTCAGTATAGCTTTGTCTATTCAAACAAACTTTGTTACTTTTCCAAATTCTAAAAGAATGTGACACCCAAGAATAGCCGAGATAATATCAGGAGGTTTACTCCATGGCTTAGAGGCCAGCCACACTTGCTAGGGAAAAAGGCAGCTCAGATAGAGAAGGGAGCTCCAAATAAAGGATGTTGGGAGGATCCACCCAGAATGGGAGATCCATGCTAAAAATAGACTACAAACTGAACATGATTGCCACTTAATGCCTCTTTTGCAAACCACAGCACCCAAAAGGAGAGAGAGAACAAAAGGAAATGCCCTGCCACAGAGGCAGCATGGGATGGGGGGGAGGGAAGGATGCTGGGAGCATTGGAGGTAGAAAATGGGCACTGGTGGAGGGATGGATACTCGATCATTGTATAACTGAAACACAAGCACAAAAATTTGTAAGTCTATAAGTATACCTCATGGTGTTTCACTAATAAAATTTTTTTAAAAATTTAAAAATATAAATGTATGTTATCTGAATTTTGTATAGGGATTGCATTGAATCTTTCTAACTCGGGTAGAATGGTCATTTTGACAAAACTGATTATTTCAGTTCTTGACACGGAATATTTTTTCATTTCTTAAGACTATCTTCTAGCTCATTCTTAAGTGACGTAAAGTTTTTAAGGTATATATCTCTCACATCTTCACTTAAGCTGATCTCTAGCTACTTGATTTTTTAACACTATTTTGAACGGAGTGAACACCTTGATAACTTTTTCATTAATTTTATTATTTGTATATGTGAATGCAACCGATTTGTGTGTTGGTTTTTTAGCCAGTATTTTGCTCTATTGCTTTAATGTTTCTAGGAGACTTTGAGTGGACCCATTGGGGTTTTCTATATAGATTATTATGTCATCTGCAAATAGTGAGGTTCTAACTTACTTTTCAATTTGAGTCCCTTTGATTTGTCCTTGCCTTAACAATATTGTTTGGACTTAAAAATATTATATTGAATAAAAGCGGAGACACTGGACATCCTTGTTGTATGCCGGATCTCCGGAAAAAGCTTCCTTCCTTCCTTCCTTCCTTCCTTCCTTCCTTCCTTCCTTCCTTCAAGAATGACACTGGTTGTGACTTTATATATTGCTTTCTATTATCTTGAGAAATGTTCCTACAACTCATATTTGTTGAAGTTTTTATTTAACTATATCCAAAGTCTTTTGTATTTGTTGGTATCATATTCTTATGGGTATATAGAGTTTGTAGGTTTTTATTTCTCTTTTATGCTTAGTTTTTCTTTCTTATCATGTTGGTTATGTTTCTGATGCTACTTTATCATTTGTTGCCTTGTTAAAATTTTTTTATTTTTTTTGTCTTTTTTTCTTTTTTCCTTTTTTCCTTTACACATAGAATAACTCCTTTCATTATTTGTTGCAGAGCAGGATTTGTGCTGATGTCATCTACTAGCTTTCCTTTATTTTAAATATTTTACTTTTATCATATTTAAATTCCCTTTATAAAGAGCTTTTAGGTATTATTGGCTGGAAGTTTTATCTCTGAAAATGTGAATATTTAATTTCATGTTCTTCTAGACTGTTGAGCTTCTTCTCAACATATAAGCTGAAAGAGATATTTTATAGTATACCTTTCATGATGACATCTTTAAGTATTTTTAAGCATTAACTTTTAATAAATTAATGTTAATAAATCTGTTTGGTCATTTGAGGTGCAAATATTTAAGTTTTTCTCTGAGTTTTGCATATGTACTTAGTTCTTCCTCATATTTGAGAAGTTTACAATTACTATTTATTTCAATATGATCTCTGTTATCATGTCAATGGGAAAACTTGTGTTCTCATATTTCTTTATATTTATTTTTTCTTGAAATTCTGAACTTCTTTGCTAACTTCTTTTCTATTAAGTTTGTCGTACATCATCAAGTTTTTACTTTATAGCTCTTTTCAATTTTTTTTGTCGTTATTTCCTTCAATTCTATGACTTTGTTTGCCCTCAAGAGACTTGTAATTTTCTTTGATGAATTTCCTCTTATTTTGCTAATGGCAGCCTATAGGTTTTTTCTCCTTGTTTATTTTGGTTTGTTTCTTTTCTTTTCCTGCAGTTTGTCTGGTGCTTTAGTTAGTGGTGAAATCTTGTTTTTATAACAAAGAATAATGGAGGAGGCAATGGAAAAAAGAATATGAAAATGTGATTGTTCATATTTAGGGAATAAAAATGGAAAAGAAATAATCCAGAGGGAGAGAACCAGGTTTCCACTTGGTCTCCATGACTGATACCTATTGTGCCAAAAGCTTTCATTATAATTCCCTATCTTGTGATCTGTAATTAATTTCTCACTTTCATACTTTTGTTTGTATGCTTCCTTTGTCATATATTTTTGGTCACACCTAATTTGCTTAGGGTCTTCTGGCGATTTGTTAAGGTCATTCTCAGTGATGTTAGTGGGCTATATGGTGTTAAAATAAATCCAAGATGGCTGCATTTAAAACAGTTGTACTAGTCCCTGATCTATACCCTTAAATTTTCTGTATTTTATAACGGGAGTTTTATTTGAAGGCATAGTTTTTTTTTTCATTTATTAATCAAATGGAAATATTTATTGTGCCTGTATAAATAATCCCCTGAGAAGGTTTACATGAAAATATATATCGATTTTTTTACAATTAATTTTAGGAAGCAGACAGTAATGATCATGTGTCTTAGAGATTATCTTTTTCAGTTGAGAAATTTGGGAGACCTTGAACTTCCTTAACTGAGTTTAAAATCTCCTTTAGTTATGCATTGTCTTTCTCATCTTATTTAGCTATTTATTTGTGTGTTTTATTTGTCCTTTCATTGTGTTCTATTTCAAATAATTTTAAGTGAATTTTCTGAATGATTTTGTCATTCAGAAACATTCGTAGTTAGGGGGCTGGAGCGATAGCACAGCGGGTAGGACGTTCGCCTTACAAGCGGCCAACATGGCCGACCCGAGTTCGATTCCTCTGCCCCTCTTGGAGAGCCCGGCAAGCTACCGAGAATATTCGATATGCCAGACACAGTAACAACAAGGTCTCCAATGGAGACGTTACTGGGCCCGCTCAAGCAAATCGACGATCAACGGGAGGGCCTTTACCTTTACTGTTCTTAGAGCTACTGTTTCAGAAAGTTTTTGGTATTGAATAAGAGTTTTCTTTTTCAGGGTCATGTTTCCTTGGTGGTGATTTTTGTAACTTTGCAATACTGTCTACATATTAAAAGAGCTAGACACCTCTTTTAGTCTTTACAGAGCACTCTTTGCCAAGGAAACACTTTCACTAATCTTAATCAAATATTCTGAGTTTGTAGTCTTGCAATCTATAAGTATTCTGACTACTCATTCAGTGGATAGGTAAGACTAGTTCCTGGGTTGGTTAACAAACATATTGCTTGCATCAACCAGAGGAGGTATAGTACTTCAGTAGAAAGGGAAGTCTTGGTCCCTGCGTTATTGGAGCTGGACTGGGGATTGGAGTTACAGGGTAGCCCTGAAGTCTAGGCAATAGTTGCTATGTACCTAAGGACTGAATGTCATAAACCTGAATTTGGTGCTCCTGTTACTCAACCTAGAATTAGGTTAGACCATGACTTTGGTTCTAGGAAGCCATAGTAAATTATGAATCCATTAAGTGAAAACTGGTGTAGGAACAAGTCAGAAGATGGGGTATCAAGAAAAAATGACTTACACTCTAGTCCAGGTCCATAAGAGGTAGATGCATTGACTTCAGTCTCCTACTGTGACACAGCATTAACCTGAGTACTCAGAAGCTGGACAATAGGGTGGTGCTTCAGTGACTGTCCCTGTGTTGGTATAGTCTTTATTTAGGACCCACAATAAAGTCAGGAGCTGACTTTATGTTCATTTCCTCAAAGAGAGTGTGTTTATAAACTGGACAGTCTGTACTTGTGGAGGGATGATGGGCAAAGTGTAAAATTGTCTTTTATAACCTTTTCCAATGTATCTTTTCCTATTCCTTTGCAGCATCTAAAAGCATCTAAAAGTTACAATGCCTTACCTAAAATCCTGAGCTCCTAGGAAGGCACTTTCATATATGAATTGTTGTTAAAATTGATATTTTCCCATGGGAAGGAATGATACACCCCAGGAAAACAGTAGCAGGGTCCTATACAGTAATTGCCTATGCCAACTCAAAAAATTCTTTTCACCTTTTGTTTTATTGCCACATCAATGTGTGTCTAAACATACATACAATATTTTCAACTCTATTGAGTTATAAGTGAAATATAAAGCTGTAAGATATTTTAAAATTCTTGTGATTTGATATTCACGTATACTGTGAAAGAATGCATATCTTAAAGCTCATTAGCACATCCTTCAGCTTGCAAATTGATCTTTCTTATATTGAGTGGTAAGGCCATTTTAATTATGCTCTCAATAAATTTTAAGTGCATAGTAAAATATTAACAGCCATAATCACCACTTTATGCATTAGATGCTTAGAACATATTTGTATTATTACTAAAAGTTTACACTTTATCAACCTCTCTTTATTTATCTAATTCCATAGTCTCTGGCAATCGATTTTCTACTGTTTATAAACAAGTCTTTTAAAAGACTATTTATAAATTATAAGAGCAAAGACTTCACTTTATAATTTGGTATTGCAATTGGAGCGCCAACATGCTACAAAAGTTCATCTGTATGTATCTTTAGCTGTTCATTCACTAATGAATAGAACTAAGTGACAATTCTTAGGTTATTTCCATTTTATGACTTGTGAATAATGTTGCAGCATATAATATAGATATCTCTTTAATATTCTGTTTTAATTTCTCCTGAATGTGTACATAGAAGCATGATTTATAAGTCATATATCAATTTTTTAATCATATAACAATTTTATTCTTAACTTGTTGAGAAACCCTCATAATGCTTACAATAATGTAAAGGCCCTCCCGTTGATCATCGATTTGCTTGAGCGGGCGGGCCCAGTAACGTCTCCACTGGAGACTTTGTTGTTACTGTGTCTGGCATATCGAATACTCTTGGTAGCTTGCCGGGCTCTCCGAGAGGGGTGGAGGAATCGAACTCAGGTCGGCCATGTTGGCCGCGTGTAAGGCGAACGCCCTACCGCTGTGCTATTGCTCCAATAATGAGGGCAACTCTTTTCATTGCCCCCAAAAGCACTCACTTTCTATTTTCTCCAAACCCTTACCAACATTTACCATTTGAATTTGGTGATAGCTAGTTTAATAGTTATAAAACTATTCATGGTGGTTTTTCTTTGCATTTCTCTGATAATTCGTGATGTTGAACACATCTGTATGTACCTGCTGGCTGTTTATATGCCTCTGCTTATTAGAAACTTAGGACATTTAAGAATATTTTTGGACTTTTATTCATTTTTTTGGTTAAAAGATTTTGTGAATTCTTTACATGTAGAGCACTAGTTCCTATTAGCAATATGATTTGAAGATGTTATGTATCAATTATTAACTTCTTTTAGGTTTTGTTGATGAGTCACTTCACTGTGAAGCAGATGCTTTTCAGATTCAATACAGTGGCACTTGTGTTTACTGTCTTTATTTCTGGTGTCAAATATAAAACACTATTATGAAGACCTATGTCAAAGAACTTGCTATCTCTATTTTTTCATAAGCATTTCTGGTTTCAGAGTAAATTGACACTTTTATGAATTTTGAGTTGAATTTTTTTATCTGGTGAGATAGGTGTCCAGGTATTCTTTTTCAAATGGATATATACTTTTCTTATTATGCTATTTATGAGAAAATCTTCTCTCCCATTTGTATATACCTTACTGTTTTGCTATTATGGGTATTAATGATGCTGGTTCTGTTTAACCAATGAAAAATCCCATTCAAAATATTAGTATCTAATTGGCATAAGGAATCAGCACCAAAATCTCTGTGGTATTGTATTTTTTACTCACATAAGGTTATTTGACATACTAATATTGTGTAATCCACAGTTCCTAGGTTTGATTTCCTATATGGAAGTTTTAATGCTACAATTATCTTTTATGGGGTATAGAAAACCAGGGCATCCTCAGGCTGCTCTCCTTTTATATGACACAGAGCTACATGTTTAGACATCATCTGCTGTTTATTTTTTCTCACTGAGAGTATCTCTTTCCATTCCATTTCTTATAAAAAATGTTATTATCATAAACCTAATATTGGATATTGATAGTATTCTATTCCATCTAGTGGGCAAAGTATAAATCATTTCTATTTTCCCATTGTCCATTACTGTATCTTTTGTGTGATGCCATGTAATTTTGTACCCCTTTATTTTAAATTATATTATAAATATTTCTGATTTCTGTTACATAAAACTGGAATATATATGTAGACTATTGAGTCTTTTTTTTTTTTTTTGCTTTTTGGGTCACACCCGGTGATGCTCAGGGGTTACTCCTGGCTCATGCACTCAGGAATTGCTCCTGGCGGTGCTCAGAGGACCATATGGGATGCTGGGAATTGAACCTGTGTCGGCCATGTTGGCTGCGTGCAAGGCAAATGCCCCTACCCGCTGTGCTATCGCTCCAGCCCCCACTATTGATTCTTTAATGAAAATTTCATCGTAATTATTTGAAATTTTTTTGTTAACTTGACTACTGCTCTTTGTCTAATAGTTATTCTCCATTAATGACCCATTCAATGAGTTTTATTTGTACATGATGTTGCTGATTTGTCTTGCTCCCTAGAAAGGTGATTAATTTTTAGTACTCCAGATAGAATCAGATTATCATTCCTTTAAACTCAAAAATCATTAATTTTTAATTTAGATAAAAGTTTTAAAATTGTGCATATATAAATATATATATATATATATATAATTTAGCATTGATCTTATTTCAAAAGGATTTTGTGGACCCTAACCCTAGCCCAGAATCGGAAGTCATTACCAGCGATATTTACCCTAGTAGTGCTGGACCTGATAGGTGAAACAATGTGGTGCAGTTCAGGCCTGTATATTATAGACACTATCAAGAGCTCTTTGGCAGTGCTGGGACAATCAGAAAAGCACACCCTTTGGTACTGTGAGGACCATGAGTTGCTGGAAAGTAATCTTGGGGTATCAGGCATGCAAAGACACGCTCTGCCCTTTTAGCTTCCTTCACCCATTTATGAAGAATTTTAGAGGAGGAAGAATAGTACAATGGGTAGGACATTTCCTTTGTGTGTATCTTATCCAGGTTTGATCCCTGGCATTCTATATGGTTCCCTGTACAATGCAATTGTGATTCCTGAGTTAAGAGCCAGGAGGTGGACAAAAAAGCAAAAGAAAAAAAAAGTAAGAAAAGATAGATTTTTTATTGTGCAATTGGTATTCTGTCATATTTACTGTATTTGGGACATTTTACATTTACTATAAAATATTACTGAATTGTTATTAAATTTTATTTTTGTATGTTTTACATTATATAACTGCGGGTAGGGCATTTGCCTTGCACGCAGCTGACCTGGGACATTTTACATTTACTATAAAATATTACTGAATTATTATTAAATTTCATTTTTGTATATTTTATATTATATAACTGCGGGTAGGGCATTTGCCTTGCATGCAGCTGACCCGGGTTCGATTCCTCTGTCCCTCTCAGAGAGCCTGGCAAGAGCTACCCAGAGTATCTCGCCCATACAGCAGAGCCTGTCAAGCTCCCCGTGGCATATTTAATATGCCAAAAACAGTAACAACAAGTCTCACAATGGAGACGTTACTGGTGCCCTCTTGAGCAAATCGATGAACAATGAGAGTACGGTGCTACAGTGCTACAGTACTATATAACATATAAGCATAAGTTATGTTTAATAATTTTAGATAATTTCCCCCTTAATAGTGTTATGTTCTTAAATAATAAATGGTATTTCACATGAAGAGCTCAAAATCTGAATTAGTTCAAAATGAAATAGCATAGCAAAAATCTGAACTGCTTTAAGAGAAAAATATTAATGCTCTCAGCATTTTATTCTATAGTACTACACTCAATGTGTTATTCAAAATGCAAAAGATACTCTGGCCTAATATAAGAGGTTAGAACCACCTGATATGACACACATTATTCTTTTAGCTTTTGCATCTGCAGATACCTAGCATATGGCTCTAAGAAATCATTTGGTTGACTAGAAACCTCAGAAATATACTAATTTTGTTCAGGACAGTGACTACTTAGCCATTGTTATGACTAATGAGGCAGCTATTCTAAAACATACATGTTTAATATTACCTTTGTGTATGAGAGCACAGGGTTTTAGGGACAGTCATAATATTCCACTATCGACCTGAGAGCTATTAGCCAACCACTATGTTTATTTCACTGCAAATATACTCCACCAAAATGAGCAAACCCCAGAAATGACTCCTCAAAGACCATATATAGCCACTGAAATCTACTTTAGGTATCAAAGCCAGGTTTGAGTATTAAGTATCACTTCCTTCTAGTTAAGCAGTGTAGTGTGTTTTATGTGCATTAAATAGATGAACACATCTGAAATTATTTAAGTTCTTTGTGTTTAAAATATTCTCTAAGACTTCACCATGTTCTCTCACTGATTGGTACAAACGATTCTCTAGGGAGTGATTTCAAAACAGATTATGAAATGAAAAGATCTACTTGTCACCAAAAACATGCATAGAAAACTATGAATGATCAAAAGAAAAAAAACACTGATATTTGGATTTAATATCTCTGAGTTTTATTTCTTGTATATTTATTTAATTTTTTTTTTTTTACTGAAGAAGCCTGGCCAGTGGGCACCACCACATGCAGAGAATTCTCCAGGCCCCATACTGAGCCGATATCACTGGGAGGTACCAGATGGGGCAGATACAGAATCCCCACTTTCTCCAGATGGAATCCTGGCGACCATGAGCTTCTACAACCAGAACCATTCTTCTGAACCACATGGAGTTCACTGGGCCAGGCAGTTCCAGCCTGATTCCCAGTCAGACCCTTATCCCAGAAGTCATGCCCTCAACCCGCCCCCCAGGGCCATCTTGATATGCAAAGTGAGCAATAGAAAGAGAATGATCTAGCATGTTCTTGGAAGGCAGGTTTGAATAGTGGTGGGAAAATTAGAGCAAAATATAATGCCCAACAGAAATGCATCTGGACTTTACATTAAACTATGGTGTCATGCTTCCCTGGGAGGGGAAGGGTATTTGTCTCTCTGCCTTTTCCCGCTGACGATGGTGGATTGTAGATGTTATCTTTCAGAGCCTAATGGACAGCCAGGTATGAGACTGCAGTGATGAGGTACACGGGACCTCATGGGATAGGGAGGTGGAATCCATCCTTCTACCTGCCCTGATGAGGCCCCGAATTGCCACCATGAATGCCTCCTCTGGCTCCTGAATAGCCATGATCCCAGGGCACAAAAATCAATCTCGGATACCACAAGCTTTTGGCAGAAATGATCTGAACTGTGCATTAAACTATGGTGCCATGCTACCCTGAGAGGGGAATGGTGTTTGTCCCTCCACCTTTTCCCTCTGGCGGTGGTGGCATGGGGCCACCATCTTTCAGAGCCTAAAGGACAGCCAGGCATAAAACTGCAGTGACAAGGCATGCGAGGCCTTGTGGGATGGGGGTAGAACTCGTCCTTCTCACCGCACTGACAGGACCCCAAGCTGCCGCCCACAAATGCCTCCTCCGGTTCCAGAATGAGCATGATCCCAGAGGCACACAAACCAATTTCAGAACCCAGTGGCTTTTGACAGTAATTCCGCCAGACCTATTACTAAAATATCAGAAATCCAAAATCATGTGGCAGAGATAGCGGCCGGGTGACCTATGCTCTTCATAATCAGCAATAGAAAACAAATTATCTAACAATGTCTTTTTAGCAGGTCTGTCTGATTTTTGGGGAAAATTCCAAATAATAATGGTGGGTCTTTTGTCATAATATTGAATGAGATCAATGTAGAGAGAGAGTAAAATGGAAATCTGCCACACAGGCAGGGGGAGATGAAAGGGAGGGTATACTGGGGTTCTTGGTGGTGAAAAATGTGCACTGGTGAAGGGATGGGTGTTTGATCATTGTATAACCACCTGATTCTTAAACTGAATGGTTTTGTGGCTGTTCTCACGGTGATTCAATAAATAAAAATTTTTTAATAATTAAAAAAATAATAATAGCACTGAACTGTAGCACTGTCCTCCCTCCCATTTTCTATCTATTTTGCTCGAGCAAGCCCAGTAATGTCTCCATTGTGAGACTTGTTACTGTGTTTGGCATATCAAAAACATCAAGAGTAGCTTGCCTGGCTTTGCCGTGCGGACGAGATACTCTCGGTAGCTTGCTGGGCTCTCTGAGAGGGGCAGAGAAATGAAACCCGGGACATGGGCCAGCCACATGCAAGACAAAAGCCCAACTGCTGTGCTTTGCCTTACTTTGTCTTTCTGCCCCAGTATCTTTATTTTATATGCGATCTCAATATTATAAAGTACTATTATGGTATTATATATACCTGTATTAAAACTAAACACATTTGTACCTATATGCCTCAAAATAAACTTTTCAAAGTTCACTTGATCATTTGATATCCCATTACTCATCAATTTGCTCAAGCGGTTGCCAGTAATGTCTCCATTCATCCTTGTTGCACGCTAGCGTAGCCCAATGGCAGCTGCTCGTTCTAGGAACACGAAGAGCCTCAAACCGATGGTTCAGGATCTTGAGGAAGAAGTCTGACCATCTCGTAGGTGGGCGGCCATACAATCTTTTGACATCCCGTAGAATCCAGTAGGTAATGGCTCTAGTCCAGTGGTCGTCTTCAAATCTCATTACGTGTCCAGCCAATCTGATTTTCGATCCTTGGCAAATGAGACAGCGTTCCTGATTCTTGAGCATTGACGGAGGCTGGAACTCCGGATTCTTTCTCTCATTTGAGTGAACCGTGATACTCCAAGCATAATTCTTTCGATTCCTCTTTGAGGATCCGAGTAGCATTCTCATCCTCTTTACATAGGGCCGAGGTCTCTGATGGATATGTTAATGCAGGAAGAACAGTGGAATAGAAGAGATGTGCTGGAGCTGGAGGTTCTTTGTCCTCTTCGTTATTTCTTCGATGCTCTTGAAGGTGTTCCAATACACTCTCTTCCTCCTGCGCAACTCAGGTGCCAGGTCATTCTTCATGTTGATTTCTCGACCTAGGTACACATAATTGTTGCATTTGGAAATGTTCATTTCATCGAGAGCAAATTGAACGTCAGGAATGAGACTATTTCTCATAAACATTGTCTTCGTGAGATTCAGCTGGAGTCCGACATTTCCACACTCACGGTTGAAGTCGGCCAACATTTGTGCCACTTGGCTAATGTTTGGTATTATTAGAACGATGTCATCAGCAAAGCGGAGGTGGTGTAGTGGCTAATCATCTATCTTCACTACCATTCCTTCCCATTCCAGTCGTCGCATGACGTTCTCGAGGGTGGCACTGAAGAGTTTCAGTGAAATGGTATCACCCTTCTGAACCCCTCTCTTGACATCGATGATCACTTCTTTGTAGAATGGTGAGATCCTGGTAGTGAATCTGTAATACAGCTCACGGAGAATCCTGATGTATTGAGTTTGAATGCCCTGATTGGCTAGGGCTTCGATGACATTTCCATCTCAAGAAAATCAAAGGCCTTCTTTAAATCAATGAATGTTAGACAGAGCGGCATCTTGAACTCCCGAGAAACCTCAATGAGCTTGATTATTGTGTGGATATGGTCGATGGTGCTGTATTCTTTTTGGAACCTAGCTTGCTTGCATAGCTGTCCTTCATCTAGTGTTCTGCCAATCCTATTCAGGATGACTCAAGTGAACAGCTTGTAGATGACAGACAATAGGCAGATTGGGCGATAGTTGCCAATGTCATGGATGTCTCCCTTCTTGTATAGTAGTACAGTCCTTCTGGTTTTCCACTGGAACAGAACCTTGCATTCAGACAGGTAGCATGTGAAGAGCTGAGCCATTGTATTGATGAGTACTGACGTAGGTTCTTCAGGTGTGCAGGTCTGACCTTGTCTGCGCCAGGTGCTCTTTGTTTTTTTACTGACGAGATGACGTGTTGGATTTTAGAAGGGAGAACTTCGGGAATGACATATCCATCCTGCATTATTTGGTATGTGAGCAGGTTGACATGGCTATTAAAGAGATCTGAGTAGAAGTCATAAATAATCTTCTCCATTGCCCTTCTAGAAGATGTCATAGATCCATCAGGACATTGGAGGGCAGTCATCTTAATCTTGTAGTTGGTGAAGGGGTGAAGGACAAGCGGGCATTATGAATGCTTTTCCTGGCTTCCGCCGCATCTACCAGCATTGCTGCTCTTCTCTCTTTGAGGTATTCCTTGATCGCTTCTCTGCATTGCTTTGCAATATCAAACGTTTGCTTGCGGTTGCCTGAGGCATGCACCAAGCCACGTTGGTGAATAATTCAAGAGTTTTTGAAGACAGGCATCTTTTCTTGGTTATATCTCTCTCTCTTGGCATTCCTCGCATAGTCATGGAGGTGCTGAATCAGTCGATCGTATTCCTCGTCAATCTTGCCAATGATGGCATCTTCCCATGTTGCCGCAATAGAACCAAAGAGCTCCCAGTTTGTGGTCATTCTGGGAGTTCTCTTCTTAAACTTTGCATTTCTTTCTCCCCTCTCTTTGAAGTAGAATTTTGCACGAAGGATACGGTGGTCCGATCCTGTTTGGAATTTTGGGATAACAGTGACATCAGTCAGGCAAAACCATCGATTGAATATGATGTGCTCAATTTCGTTATGGAACCATCCACCGGGAGACTCCCATGTCCAATATTTAGATTCGGCCTTCTGAAACTGTGAGTTGCCATGGATGGTCTTGGTCAACATGATGAACTCAGACAGTCTGTTACCCTGTTCGTTCCATTCTGAGCCATGGGTCCTGATGTGGAGTTCTTTGGCTGATCTTCTTATCTTATCTTGTCATCAAAATCACTGACAATGACCTTGTAGAAGGTGTGGTCTTCTTTATAGAACTTCTCCAGCTCCATGTAGAACTTCTCAATTTCTCCTTCATCATAATTGGATGTTCATGTATAGACAACGAAGATAGAAACTGCCAAACATATCTATTCAAATGTAATCATCTGATTCGGGTTGTTAGGCATTCAAATGAATCAATGCTCATGGTGGGATATTCTCGGTAGCTTGAAAACACAAATAAACTTTACAGGTTTCCTATTCAGGCATGTGCTGTTATGATACTCTCAGTAGCCTTCTGGGTTCTCTGAGAGCAAGAACTAGAGAATAAGAAGTCTTCTGGGAGCTTGGTGTTATAGTCTCTGGCTCCTGGCCATTGATGGAGTTACATGGTAGTTGGTGGGTATAACTGTCTAGCTACTGGAAAGCCCAATCCCGAAACGAGCAAGCTTGGAGATCTCAGCCCCAGGTCCCACACACCTGGGTTCCTCTGCCAGTTCCTTCATGCGTGAGGTTCATCCAAGCTTGTGGAGAGTGGTCTCAGCATGGCTTTGGCTGGGTCCCGGAGGTCTTCAGCTGTCGAGCCCTGGTGAGGTCAGATACAGGGGTAAGAGACTCTGCTTTGTTCTCTTCTGGGAGCTTGGTGTTATAGTCTCTGGATCCTGGCCATTGGTGGGGTTACACGGCAGTTTTCAAAGTTAATAACTTCTATTAAATCTTTTAAAAGTTATTAAATAACATAACTTTGAGACTGGGATTTGGCCTAAGTGGTAGAGAAAATGCCTTTCATATGTGAGGTCTTGGGTTTGACCTTCACTGCTATCTGACTCCCTGCATGACTGGTTATAGGGTTCATTCCCAGGCACTACCAGTTCCATGGCAACTACATATAAATTTGACAATTCTCTATGTTCTAATATTTTAAAATTCATATTTGGGTTGTTTTGGTTTTGCGGTCACACTCAGTGGTGTTCAGGACTTACTCCTAGCTCTGCACTCAGGAATTACTTCTTCTAGTACTTGGGGGACCATTTAGGATACAAGGGATTGAATCCAGGTCAGCTGTGTGCAAGGCAAGTGCACTATCCACTGACCTATCTCTCCAATCCAAATGTCATATTTAAGTTAATGCATTTGCAATGGTGTTGTAATTTTAGTCTTCAGATAGACTTAACTTAGCACTCCACCATCAACATGCCCAAGACTTTTCAACCATGGGAGTGTATTACCTCTATTCCACCCTCTCTCTCACTAATCTGATGTGTTCAATTTGTATGTCATTACCCTGTTTTTTTTATCAATTGCTATTATCTATATTCTTGTATTATTACCATGTAAAAACACATGACTAAGATAATCTGGTGCTAGTCCTTCTACTTCTGATTTATTATGCTTGTAATCAAAATACCTTCCAATTCCAATCAAATTGCAGCAAACTACATGATTTTCTATTTTCTTAAAACTGCATAGTATTCCATTATATATCTGTCTGGCATAAAACATTTTTTATATTCTGGCTATTATCTAAATAGTGCAATAAATAGTTGTGCATATATCTTTGCATATTAGTGGTTTGATGTGCTGATGTCAAGAAGTGGAATTGCTAGAATGTAAATTTTTACTTTAGTTACTTGAGATGTAGCCAAATAGTTTTCCACAGAAGCTGAACTAGACAGCATTCCAACTGGCAGTGGATGATTGTTCCTTTTTTAAAAAAAAATTATTTTTTTCTTTTTATGTTTATTTATTGAATAACTGTGGGAAAAGTTACTAAGCTTTCAGGTTTAAGTCTTGGTCATACAATGATCAAACAGCTTTCCCTTCACCAGTACTCATTTTCATCACCAAGAACCCCAGTATACACCCCCTCCCACCCCTCCAAATGTCTCTGAGGCAGATGATTTCTACTTAACTCTTCTCTACATTTATTATATTCGCTACTTCGACAAAAGATGCACCATGGTTGTTTAGAATTTCCCCCCAAACAATCAGAATTGCTGAAAAGGCATTGTGAAATATTTTGGTTTCTATAGCTGGTTATGAGAGTCATATAACGTCATGCATCCACGATTTTGGATTACTGCAAAGAGCCAGATATTTACAAGATTGGTTTCTGTGTGTCTGGTGTTATGGCCATGCTGGAGAGGCGCTCGTGGGGGGTAACTCGTGACCTCAGTAGGGTGTGAAGGACGTGCTGGTACTGCTCCCCTTCCCATGAGACTGCAGTTGCCTCATCACTGCCGGCTCATACCTGGCTTTCCAATAAACTCTGAGGTGGCAGCCACCTTGCTGCCAGGGGGGAAAAAGGCAGAAGGGAACAACACCCTTTCCCTCCCGGGGAGGCATGGCACCGTAGTTTTATGCATGTTCCATTCACTTTTCTGCCGCAAGCTGCCGGGTTCTGGATTAAGTCCTTTTGCCTCTGGAGTCATGGCCATGCCGGAGAGCCGCTTGTGGGAGGCAATTCGTGAACTCGGTAGGGCGTGAAGGAAGAGCCGGTACTACGCTCCTTCCCATGAGACTGCAGTTGCCTCGTCACCGCCGGCTCATACCTGGCTTTCTAATAAGCTCTGAGGTAGCAGGAAGGGGTTGGGAAGGCAGAAGGGAACAACACTCTTTCCCTCCTGGGGAGGCATGGCGCCATAGTTGATTGTTCCTTTTTGTCCACATTTCTGCCAACACTGTTTCAAGTAATTTTGATGTATGCAAATCAAAAAAACAATGAGCTATAATCTCATACAGGTAAGAATGGAATGTGTTCTAATATATATTTCTTCTTTTGTTAACAGAGAATGTTTCAATGGAGGAAAGATATTATAGGCACACTTTGTATTAATCAACTATTACATCATAATCAAAAGTTGTGAGAATATATGCTACAATAATAATCATTTGGCAAAAAAAGCTGTGGCTAATTAGACCTGTTATAAATTAATCGTGTACTTTTATATTTAAAATTTCCACTCAAAATAATTCTAATAAAGAGTAATATTCTCTGCTGAAGTATTTTAAACAACTCTTGAGATAAAAAATAATAGCTCATAAAAGGTACAGTTTAATCACAAATCTGACTCAAAATATGCATCTAGAATATACACAAATCAGTTCTGATTTGACCATGTTCCTTAGAGAATTTCTTCTCCATGCTGTTTGAAACTCAGTTTTAATTCCTTGTATGTAGTGTGCTTCCAAAGCTCACACTTAGACCCTGGTTTTACATTATATTTCATATTGTTTGTAATGAGTTCTTTTAAGTGTTTTATAATTAATGTAATGCCATTTTAGGACCTTTTTTAGCTATAGCATAAAAATCTTATATGCTGATAAATGCTTTTTCTAGTTTATAAAGCAAAATCAGAATTTTTGATATTATATTCATATGTTTATGATATAAAGCAATGATCAAATTGAAACTAAACCTTATAAAAATACAGCTAATTAGTGTCTCCTTACAACAACTTTGTATCTTGATTTCTGTATCAATTTTCATTTCCAAAGTATGCTCATGTTAATTAAAAATCAAGCTTCTCAGAAGAAATAAGTCACAGAGAAAATGTTAAGGAATTTTTTAAAAGTCCTACAGGACTTTGAAAACTATACAGACCAAAATTATATATTTGTATTTGTGATTTATGATATTTATTTCTATTTATTTGAATAATTTATTTAGCATCTAAAATATTCCAGGAAAATAAAAGATAATCAAGCATATGTGTCTGTTACCCGAGTAAACGATTATTTTTCCAAGTTAGATATTTGCATCTGTATATTAATAAAAATACTAGGCTTCTCTGGTTTCTGTAGTGTAGCGGTTATCACATTCACCTCACAAAAATACTAGACTTTTGTTTCATCATGATAGTATATGAAGGAGCTGGAATCTCCTTTTCTCGTGTAAACAATACATATAAAAATGCATTTGAAATAATTGATGTAAAGACCTGATAACCAGGCAAACAGAGATTAACAACAAATGATAAAAGGATAGATTTAAAGAAGTTTGAATACATAAAGACATGCTCATATCAAGGAAGAAACACCATGGCTGTTGTGGTAATTCATGGTCTGGAGATTATGGGAAAATTCTTTCTCAGCATTGGGTCCACCAGTCCATTGATCGTTTTTAGTGGAGATGACTTCCCCAAGGCCCACAGTGAGGGCAAGTGGAAAATATAACCAGGAGAATGGAAAGATGATACAGATTAAAGAACCTGCCTTTCATGGACCACACAGTGATTCATTCATACATGAACTAGTGATGTAAAAGCAGTTTGAAAGGTACAAGAATCATATATAAAATAATGCTGCATAATATTCTAATAGCATTTATCCAGGAGGTAGAAAACTTTAGAATTTATTATGAGGACAGAAACACAAATGGATGTCATCTTGGCAATCTCTCTAAACCTTGCTAATGGTAGGATTGATGGTCTGCTCCACAATTTAATAGTTTGTGAGGGAGCTGTCCATATTCCATTGACATGGCAGCACAAATTCATTCTTCACCATATTACAACTTAATATTGGAGTACCAAATGCAGCATACCATGCTTCCCCCTCAAATTATAAATAAAACAAGGATTCTTTCACCTTTTGAACATCCATGACTACAGTAGTACATTAGTTACAATTTATCAACTTACACTGACTCTCAAACCACAACTGAACTATAGTACACATGTGATGCAATTTTTATATATTTAGTAAAATGAGTAATATAATGTTATCAGTATATCATCAGACTATGTTATTCTAAAGATCATCTCTCTCTTCCTGTTATGTCACCCACCCCTATTTCCAAGCCCCACTGTTAGCAGTCAAGGATTTTTAAATTTTCTTCACATTTTATCATTTTCCAGCTTGTCTTATATTTGGAATTATATCACACTCTTTCAAACTAACTTTTTTAGTTGTGTGTACTTAAGTTTCCTCCATAACTTTTCATGATTTGATGGCTCATTTCATGTAGTAATGAATAAAGTTTCATTTTTCTATATGCATCACATTTTATCCATTTCCATATTGAAAGACATTCGTTTGCTTTCTAATTTTGGCAATTATGAATAAAACTCCTTCAGGCATCTGTGTGCAGGTTTTCATATGAGCATAATTTTCAATTTGTCTTGATAAATATTAAGGATTACAATCATGAGATCATAATGTAAGTTCAGTTTTGTAAGGAACATTGAGTCTACATTCCAAAATAACTATCATTTTTCATTGTCAATAATAATGAATAAAAATTCAATTTTCTACAACTTTATGAGCATTGTCTGTAATCTGAATTTCAATACTCTAATAGTTGTAATATTTAATTTGTTAAATAAATTATATTTACTCCATTGCAATACCTTGGTTCTTTAAACAAAAATTAACTGATCACATATATCCAAAATACATTTCTGGACTCTATAATTCTATTGAGCTATTATATATTTTTATTATCTTCTTGATTATATAGCTTCATTCTAATTGCTGAAATCAGGTAGTGTCTACCTTCCTGCTTTGTTATCCTCTTTCAGTATTGCATTGCCTACCTCTTCTACATTTTTGGCTCTCCATACCAACATTACAATAAGTTTGCTGATAGTAATAGGGTAGATTTGTGTTATTTTTAACTGGCATTACATTAAATAAATTAGACTTAAATTATACAAACAGCTTAAAATATTATCTTCCTATCTATGTATCAGATTTTAGTTACTTGTAATGAGCTGTGGGGAGAAGAAAACACATAGTCCTAGGTTAGGACCCAGTCTCTGTGAGTTTATGTCCATGACCTGTGATATTTGCGGGTTTTCCCGCCTAGTTCTTTCTCCCCTTAGTAGAGTCAGTATCTAGCACTGACTGGAGTTGCATATTTTTTTCCTGCAGATAAGTCTCAGATTTTCCAAATTTCTCTGAAGGAGGCTTTTAAAGGAAAAAAACAGTATCCTATGGTGTTTAAAAAAATTTCTTTGTGGAATCCCATTCTTGAAGCTTATGTATTTCACTATTTTATGGTGGAAAATCATTCAAATTTCTAGAGGTAAATTTTTTTCAAAGTTTTGTTTCAAATATTACTGTTTCTTTATGACTGGGTTACTTGTACCCTTTACTTAAGTCTCCTTTTAAATGACAATTACTCAGTTATAATTCAAGTTTTCCTATCCCAGAAAGAGTTTCCACAGAAAATTATGCTGATAAATATATGCTTAAAACTGAATTTGCAATATTTGGTTGTTGATCTCCCTACTTTCAGGGTCAATATAGTCTAACACTTTTCATGAACCCAAGAAAACTTGTTGATTTTCAGTCTGTTCAGTTTTTATGCCTGATTTTACAACAAAATTGGAACTTCCAGGCTTTTCACAAGGGGATTTAAATTATAAAATTATCTTATATGTAAAGTAAAGTAAAGGCCCTCCCGTTGATCATCGATTTGCTCGAGCGGGCCCAGTAACATCTCCATTGGAGACTTTGTTGTTACTGTGTCTGGCATATCGAATACTCTCGGTAGCTTGCCGGGCTCTCCGAGAGGGGTGGAGGAATCGAACTCGGGTCGGCCGTGTTGGCTGCGTGCAAGGCAAATGCCCTACCGCTATGCTATCACTCCTTTGTATATGTATGTGTGTATATATATATATATATATAGAGAGAGAGAGAGAGAGAGAGAGTGTTTGTGTGTATATAGTTTGCATACATATATATACATATACATCTTATATGTATATATATGTATACAAACTATATACACACAAACACACACACACTCTCTCTCTCTATATATATATATACACAAACATATACAAAAGTATACACACACACATTTTATGGGAGTTTGACCACAACTGGTAATGCTTGAGGGCTACTTTCAGCTCTGTACTCCAGAATTGCTCCTGGTCATGCTCAGAGAACCATGCAACTCTGAGGATCAAACTAGAGTCAACTTAATACAAGGTAGTTGCTTTGACCTATTTCATGTACTATCTTTCAGGTTCTTTATTTATGTAAAATATTTATATATGTGTATTTATATGAGTATACATCTATATATATTAAATTTTTTAATCACTTCCAATAGTTCTGCTACCACACCACTCAGTAATCAGAGGTGGCAGCATTTGGGTAATAATGCAGTGTGGAGGCTCACACAGGACTCCCTCATACAAAGCTTACGCTCTAGATTTTTTAGCATGTCCTCAGTCCCTGTGTTTTATTTATTTTGTGCAGAAGGGCCTTTAGAGCATACACAACAAAAACTGGGGCCACTCCTAGAAATTCTTAGCCAATCTATTCTCTATATCAGTTCAAAGACACAAGGGTGCAGTACTGTCGGGCCACATAATGCCAGGATCTACACAGGTCATCCTGGATGCATTTGAAAGTCTTTAGGGCCATATCTGGTATTGATGATGAGAATACATAGTGCTGGAGATTGACCTGGGGACAGCCATATGTAAGACATAAAACAGAATCTCTTTACTATATCTCTGCCCCAGGCCCCTATTTCCCTATTTTAATATTTATTATTTTTTATATTCATTTTATTTTTGTCCATTTGCTTTTCAACTTTTAAAAGAAATTTAATTATAACTGGGATATTGCTTATTTCTTATTAGATGAGCTTTTTGAATTATTATCAAGAATTTTTAAAATAAATATAGTAATTAGATTTTACAAAATTATCAATAATTTATGTAACTTTTATCATAGAAATGGCCCTCCCGTTGATCATCGATTTGCTCGAGCGGGCCCAGTAACGTCTCCATTGGAGACTTTGTTGTTACTGTGTCTGGCATATCGAATACTCTCGGTAGCTTGCCGGGCTCTCCGAGAGGGGTGGAGGAATCGAACTCGGGTCAGCCATGTTGGCCGCTTGTAAGGTGAACGCCCTACCCGCTGTGCTATCACTCCAGCGGGTAAGGCGAACGCCCTACCCGCTGTGCTATCGCTCCAGAAATGAAGTTTCTATTATATTTATTGATAATCTTTTTCAATGAAGTATAATTTAAATAAATTCAAATTTTGTACTGTACTTGTTTAATTCATATACTAGAATGGAAAGAAATATACCAATTATTTTATGCTTTGAATTATATCAGTATTTTATACATTTTCTGACATTGTAACATATTTCTGAAAGGACATTTTCCTTTAAATTATACATATACACTTGATATTCGTAATCTAATTTTTTAAATAAAGAAAAAAAACATCTGCAATAATTGTAATGGCCTAAGGTTATTAATGTGCATTTTCTTTTGACCTTTCAGACTTTTTTTGCATCACATTCTTTTTTTCTCAACTCTGCCATTCTAAGAAGGTCATCATTTGATTTTGAAGGAATCAAAGAAAAAAATTATTTCTGACTTTTAAAAAGTTGATTGGGAGATAATTCAATAGTCTTGAAAGCTAAGGTCTTACAAGGGGAAAGAATGTCGGATGTCTTTATCTCTCTCTTTTTTGTATCAAGAATGAGTATAGTAGAGCTATATCATAGAGTTGCATATTAGACAAAGCAAACATGGAAGAAAAGTCTATTTTTCCTAGCTCAAGAAAAGTTAAAGGAAGAATGAAGGAGAAGCAAAACTGAGGGGCTGATTTCCTACGGTTCTTTCTCTAGAATGTTGCATTTATGTTAGAGTGGGACACAATAGAGTGCTATTCATTGAAAACAGTGAACAACCTGTGACTAATATCCTGCAACAGATATAAAAATGTCAGTTTGATATTGCCGCGCTATCCGGAAAGGGGAGTCAAGTGCGTTTTATTTCTCCAGAGAAACACTTATTTCCTATAGAGACAGAAGTAAGTAGAAATCTTGTCAGATTTTACAGGGTGAGGCAGGACACATTCAGAGGAAACCATCTAAAATCAATGATAGTTACTCCCATATCTCAGATTAGGTATATCTAACTCACTAGAGAGTGTCAATAGACCCCCAGAGTACAGATTGTGGAACAAAAGTGCTCAGTAATAAACATTCAAAGCAAGAACATCTAAAGACAAAACATTTGCCTTAAGTACATAATTTCTTTGTACTTTTTTTTCATATCATAGGAAGTTAACATGCTTATAGGAAGTATACAAATGGTGAAGTCAAGTATGTGTTTCTTTTAAAATCCAAATTAATAGATATTCATATGGCAGAAAGAAGTTTTGAGACATATGGGTAAGAAAGTTAAGACTATATGCCTGGATTGATTTTTGTTCGTGGATATAGATACTTTGACCTTGCAATTTTTTATTGCAGCTTAGGTAATAGGATTATAATAATGTTACATTTTATGATTTTGATCTACAAATTACTGCACCTTTATCAACATCAAAGTGCCAGGATTTTCTGACACTGTCCTTATGTCATTTCTACCCACTCTTTTGTACTCTTTTTCATCTCAGTTTAATAATGCAGAGTCAAGTGTTTGTAACACTTCATATTATCAATTACCTAGTTTCATGTTCTTATAAAAACGGACGAGAGAAATTAATTATATTTTATTTCTCTAACTTACTTTACCTAACATAGCACTGCAGCACTGTCCACCTGTTGTTCATTGATTTGCTCAAGTGGACACTAGTAACATTTTCATTGTGAGACTTATTGTTACTGTTCTTGGCATATCATATACATCATGGGTAGCTTGCCAGGCTTTTCTGTGCAGGAGGGATACTCTTGGTAACTTGCCAGGCTCTCCAAGAGAGTCGTAGGATTCGAACCCGGATCAGCTGTGTGCAAAGCAAATGCACTACCCGCTGTACTAGCATAGTGTCTATTAATTCCTTCCAAGTTGCAATGGCAAATTTTCTTCATTTAAATAATATTTCATTATATATAATATGATATTTTATGTGATATTATTTAAATATAGAATATATGCTGAAGTGATAGCACAGCAGGTAGGACATTTTCCTTACACTTGTCCGACATGGCCAACCAAATTTGAATCCTCTGCCTATCTTGGAGAGACCACCAAGCTACCATGAGTATCTCGCCCACATGGCAAAGCCTGGAAAGCTACCCGTGATGTATTCGATATATCAAAACAGTAACAAGTCCAACAATGTTACTGGTCCCACTCGAGCAAATAAATGAACAAGGGAAAGACAGTGAGAGTTATATTATATTTATTATATTACCACAAATCACACAAATCATCCTGTTATTCATCGATTGCCTCGAGCAGTTCCCAGTAACGTCTCCTTCATCCTAGCCCTGAGATTATATTCAAGGCTCTTTAGGAGAATGAGACCTATCATTGTTACTGGTATTTGGCATATTGGGTACGCCACAGGGAGTTTGCCAGACTCTGCCATGCGGGCAGGCTACATTCAGTAACCTGCCAGTTTGTCCAAAGTAGGAATGAGATAATAAGATGTCATAATAAGATGTCGCACGGCCGCAAATGCGACCGCGCGGTTCCGGGAGCTGGTTTTTATAGTCTCTGAGTCTTGGCCGTTGATGGGATTACACGGCGCCAGGGGGCCAGTTGGTGGGTGTGACCCCTGCCTACTGGAATTTGGAGGATCTGGGTGGAGGATGCTCGGCCCAAATCCGAGTAGGCTTGGAGATCTTGGCCCCAGAACCCGCGTGACTTTGTCCCTCTGCCAGTACCTTCAGGTGTGCGAAGAGTGGTCTCAGCATGGTGGTGGCTGGTCCTGGAGGTCTTTGGCTGCCGGAGCCCTGGTCGGGGCGGGGAGGAAAGCTCAACCCACTCCCCTCCAAGGGGTCCCAGCGAGCGATGACAGCCAGGCGCGGGGGCAGGAGACTGCACTGTTCTCTTCTGGGAGCTGGTTTTTATAGTCTCTGAGTCAAGACTCAGATTATATTATAGGCTGGAACTATAGCACAGTAGGTAGGGCATTTGCCATGCATACAGCCGAGCCGGATTCAATTCCTCTGCCCCTCTCACAGAGCCCAGCAAGGTACCGAGAGTATCTCACCCACACGGCAAAGCCTGGCAAGCTCCCAGTGACGTTTTAGATATGCCCAAAACAGTAACAACATGTCTGACAATTTGTTGTGAGATATTACTGGTGCACGCTTGAGCAAATCGATGAACAACAGGAGGACAGTGCTATATTTATTATATATAATATATAATATATTATATAATATATTATATATATTACATATATTATCATTTATTATATTTCTTTATTATATTATATATTATAATTTATATTATATCATTTTTATCATATTCTATTTATTATATTATGTAGCTATATATACATATATACATTTATATAACATAATATCTCATTGTATATGTATACCAATATATAATGACTTCTTCATTCATTCATCTATCATTAGGTTATATGTTTTTTACAAAAAAAGAGAGAAGAGCAGCAGTGCTGGCAGATGCGGCAGAAGCCGGTAAAGCATTCCAAACACCTGCATGTCCTTCGTCAACTACAAGACCAAGATGACTGCCCTCCGACGTCCTGATGGATCTATCACATCTTTCAGAAGGGCAATGGAGAAGATGATCTATGACTTCTGCTTGGATCTCTTTAATAGTCATGTCCACCTGCCCACATACCAAATTATGCAGGATGGATATGTCCTTACCAACAGTATCCCTTCTGAAATCCGACTTGACATTTCATTGGTAAAGAAGCAAACAGAACCCCACCTGGGTACGGTCAGACCCAAACACCTGAAGAACTTGCTGTCAGTACTCATCAATACACTGGTTCAATTCTTCACACACTATGTGTCTGAATGCAAGGTTCATCCCAATGGAAAACCAGCAACACTGTACTACTGTACAAGAAGGGAGACATCCACAACATTGGCAACTATTGCCCGATCTGCCTGCTGTCTATAAGCTGTTCACTCGAGTCATCCAGAATAGGATTAGCAGAACACTAAATGAAGGACAACCATGCGAGCAAGTTGGGTTCCGCAAAGGATTCAGCACAATTGACCAAATCCACATGATAACCAAGATCATTGAGGTTTCTCAGGAGTTCAAGATGCTTTGATTCTGTTGAGATTGAAGTGATCATCGAAGCCCTTGCCAAACACGTGCTTTCAAACTCAGTGCAACAGGATCCTCCATGAGCTATATTACAGACTCACTACCCGAATATCACCATTACACAAGGAAGTGATCATGCGTGTCAAGAGAGGGGTTCAGCAGCGTGATACTATTTCACCGAAATTCTCAGTGGCACCCTGGAGAACGTAATGTGATGACTGGAATGGGAAAGGATGGGAGTGAAGATAGATGGTCGTCAACTACACCACCTCTGTGGGAAGCCAAGAGACCTCTCATAGATCCTGGCTATGGTTCCCATGTTAGGAACTGCTTGGGGCAGACATTGGTGACAGTCTCCTAGGGCTTCCTGACCTCAGTGAATGCCTGATCTATAGCAAATAACATCAGGCTGACAGTTATCTTATCTGGCCTTATCTATAGTAACCTCCAGGATGCATCTACTGCCCTATGACTCTTTGATATACAAATGTAAAGCTCAGGATGCACCTACTGCCATAAGACCCTTTGATGTACAAATGTCTACCTTGAATGTTAGGCTAAACTCTTGTTGCTGACCTTACCATATATGGTTATATTACTTCTGCTCCTGACTGAGCTGCCCCGACCCTATATAAACAGCCTGTATCCCTCAATAAAGCCTGTCCCTTTGACTGTGAGTGTGGAAAGGTCAGACTACAGCTGAATCTCACAAAGACAATGTTCATGAGAAACAGTCTCATTCCTGACATTCAATTGCTCTCAACAGAACAAATAGCTCCAAATGCAACAGTTATGTGTACGTAGGTCGAGAACTCAACATGCTGAATGACGTGGCACCTGAGTTGCACTGGAGGAAGAGAGCCGCTTGGAACACCTTCAAGAGCTTCAAAGAAATAGCTAAGAGGACGAAGAACCTATGGCTCTGGGCACATCTCTTTGATTCCATTGTTCTTCCTGCATTAAAATATGCCTCAGAGACCTGGACCCTACAAAAACAGGATGAGAACACCATTTGGTTCTCCCAGAGAGAAATCAAAAGAGTTATGCTTGGACTATCACGCTTCACTCAAGTGAAAGAATGAATCCAGATTCCCAACCTCCGTAGATGATTGAGAATCAGTGATGCTGTCTTGTTTGCCAAGGCATTAAAAATCAGATGGGCTGGACACGTAATGAGATTTGGAGACAATCACTGGACTAGAGCCATTACCGACTGGATTCCACAGGACGTCAAAAGATCGCATGACAGCCCACGTTCAAGATGGTCAGACTTCTTTGTCAAGACCCTGAATTATCGGTTTGAGGCTCTTCATGCTCCTGGAGTGAGCAGATGCCATTGAGCTATACTAGCATGTGACAGGGATGAATGGAGACGTTACTGGCACCCACTCGAGCAAATAAATGAGTAACGGGATGTCAAGTGATCAAGTGATCAAGTGATATTCTCTCTATTACACATATTGCTGCAAGAAACATAGGTGTGAATATATTTTTATCAATAAGTGTTTTTGTTTCTGTGTAGATATTAGGAAGTGGAATTGCTCAATTAGCTGGAAGCTAAATTCTTATATTTTGAGAAATATTCATACTGTTATTTGTAAGAAGCTAAGCCACATCATTTTCACACCAAGTGAAAGTCAGTTCTTTTTCTCAACACATTTTTTAATATATTTATTATAGGATTTTATGAACAAAGCAAAAAATATAAAATCACTACTTTACATTAAACCCAAAGGTCACCATATTACCTCTAGTATATAAAAAGTAATTTTGTAACAACTAGATATAATTAGTTGTTCACATTATTGTCGCTATGTGTTTTGAGATCTGATATGAGGTTTGTGTTGGAATACATGAAAAAAAAACACACATTTGGAGTGCCCTGGAAGGAAATGGATAGAACCAGAGTTATCAGAAGTATATTTATACAACAACAAATGAACTGTAGCACTGTTAAAGATTTAGTGCCAACATCTCGATCACATTATCTAATGAAAACAAATTTTACTGGCACTATTATTCTCAGTAAAATTATAAGAAGTATTATAAAGAAGCTAATATTGTCTAGGTTGGCCTCTGCCCAGCTCCAGTCCCAGGAAACAGAGGAAACTCAGTGGGGTCAGGGTCCCTTGCTTTTCACTTGGGGTCACCATTTTTCCCCCCAGGTCAGGATTGCTGCATCCACAAAGAGCACCTCTGTGGCCATCCCGTTCTTCACCTCTCCAGAACTCACCATGAACACAGAAAGACATCCTAACTCTAGGCACCTAACCACATACAAAACAACTACAGACGCCAAAGATCACAATGGAAAGTAATGCAGAACACAACCAGGTTTAGTGAGTGAAGATGCTAGCCCAGAATGCTCAACCAGCTATTTTTTTTATAATCAGCTATTCTATCTCCTGATAAGGAACTTGGAGAGAACTTTGAGGGTATATAATGAGCTCAAAGAAATAATAGACTGGTTGCCAATAAAACACAAGAAGATATGAGAGAAGAAATGAAGAAACTGAAAATAGAAATGACACCAATGTTCCATAGAGGCAGCCTGAGGGGGCAGGGGTGGGGGAAATTGGGGGGGGGGGGGCTGGGGGTGTGGGTATTGTTGTTGGGCAGGACATGAACTTAAGATATTGGTGGCAGGAAATGTGTACTGGTGAAGAGATGGGAGTTGGAACACTGTTTGGCTTAAACTCAGTAATGAAAAAAAATTATTAATACTAGTTTTTTTTTAAATTTAATCACTGTGAGAACAGTTACAAAGCTTTCAGGTTCAAGTCTCGGTCATACAAAGATCAAACACACACCCCTTCACCAGTGCACATTTTCCACCACTAAGAACCCCAGTATATTCCCCTCCCACTCCTCCATCGTTCAGTGTGGCAGATGATTTCCACTTTACTCTCTCTCTCTCTCTCTACTTTGATTACACTCAATTTTTCAACAGAAGATCTACCATTATTATTTGGAATTGTCCCCAACATTCAGACCTGATGAGAAGGCATCATTAGATAAATTTTCCATTGCTGATAATGAAGAGCATATTGGACTTCTGATATTTTAGTAATTAAGTCTGGAGGGATTTCTGCCAAAAGCCACTGGGTTCCAGGATTGGTTTGTGTGTCTCTGGAATCATGGCCATTCAGGAGCCAGAGGAGTCTTTTGTGGGCAGCAACTCGGGGTCTTGTTGGGGTAGGGAGAAGGACTGGTTCCAGCCCCCCTCCCGTGAGGCCTCGTGTGTCTCGTCACTGCAGGCACGTATCTCTCAGTCCAATAGGCTTTGAAAGATGGCGGTCACCACGCTGTTGAGGGGAAGAAGGTGGAAGGGACAACGCCCTCCCCCCCACCCCTGGGTTGGCATGGGGTGTGCAAGGCAAACACCCTACCCGCTGTGTTATCGCTCCAGCCCCTTTTTTTTATTATTATTATTTTTGGTAGAATTCAATTTTAAAATAATAAAAGAAACTATTTAGAATTTAGGTACAAACAGTGAGTATTAGAAACACTGCTCCTGGATAATTATAATACATAGCACAGCGGGTAGGGCGTTCGCCTTACAATCGGCCAACATGGCCGACCCGAGTTCGATTCCTCCGCCCCTCTCGGAGAGCCCGGCAAGCTACCGAGAGTATTCGATATGCCAGACACAGTAACAACAAAGTCTCCAATGGAGACGTTACTGGGCCTGCTCGAGCAAATCGACGATCAATGGGAGGGCCTTTACCTTTACCTATAATATGCATGACAATCACAACAGGTTTAATAATGCAAATTAGTTTTGATGTGTTAACTAAGTTTCAATTTAGAAAAAATGCTAATTACTCTATATCAAAGCTCAGTGCCCCCAATACAAAATGCAAAATTAACAAATATATTTTAGGTTTTAAAATTGTTTTGGTTCAATATGCGCACTCAATGCCTACAGTTTACTACTTTTTACTACATTTTACTACTTTATACACACAATTATTACTAGATATTAGAATGGAGTTTTTACCTAGCTTAAAACTGAAAAATGTATAAAATAATAGATTTATTAACATACACTTTTTTATTCGCTGTCAGTATTGTTTTCTTAAAGACTGAAAATGCGGTTAATATTGTAATTCTTTAGTTTATAAAATTGAATTCTGGAGCAATAGACATACATTATCAGAAATCAAGCAAAAACAGAGTTGTCCATGTTTCCCTTCATGAGCAAAAGCCAAGAGTTAGAGAAAGGTAGTAAGTGGAAGAGAAGCAAAGGAAGAAACAAGGTTAAGAGCTGGAAAAAGCAATAGTATGGGTGAGAACAATAAGTAAATTATTGTAATCAAAGAGTCTACAGCCAAGAAACTCAACTGTAGATCAAACTTCTAGGTAGTATCAGTAAAACTAAAAAATTAATAAATGGATAAAAATTAATAAATGTATAGAAATATGTTTACAGGGAAAAACATTTCAATTATTGACAAATAGAAGATTTATGTAAGAACTTTAAACAATTATCTTGCACTGTCATTTGTTGTTGCTAGTGCTTTTGCTGGTCTCAATTTTCTTCATAATACTATCAATTTTGACCATCAGATCTTGGAAATTATAATTATTATTACAAGAGCATAGTTAGGGTACACTGAGTACATCTTACATTTCTTAGAATTCATAGTAAAACAATATTGCATACTGAGTGACATCAAGTAAATTGGTTAAAAAATTGTATAATATGATATATAGTCTCTAGTTTCCACCAGGTAGAAAAAAATTCATTTTAGGATTTTGGGTGGGAGGGTCTGAGACAGCATGAGAAGGAACCAATTTCATTAAACTTGAATGCCCCCTTCTCAAATATTATCAATATCTATTGAAGTCAGGATGGTAAAAAGCACTTTTGTAAATTCTCCATCCTAATTCTATGTGCATCACAGAGAATGACTCTAATTAAACAAGCTACACATTTCAGCAAAAAGAACAAAAATGCATCCAAGATAATTTGGAATAATTAGCTATAGAAGTTTATCTTAAATGAATATCAATTTAAAAGTGTAGAGACAAAATTATTTCTCTCATAAATGAGGCATAAGAAGTCTATCTTAAATAACTATTCATTTAACAGTGTATACACAGAAAGATCTCCCTAGTAAGTGAGGTATAAAGAAGCAAAGTTAGGTTAAAACAAATGCCCAAAAGCAACACAAACTGAGAACTGATCCTTAGTAGGAAACTTACCACAGGGGAAGTGATAGGGGGAGTAAGCCAATTGTGAAAAGTCTTCATTTTGTTGAAGACTGTGATGTTGAAATGCATTATGCATGAAATTTTATCATCAACAGTACTGTGAATTATGGTGCTTAAATTTTTTTTTTAAATAGTGTGTGGGCACTGAGTGAGCAGATATTTTTACAAAGATGACCTAGAGATGGAAAATAACCTCTGAATATCAAGTTATAGTGTGAAAGTTACAAAAACTCAGATCATAAAAGATTCTTTCAATTTTATTTTTCTACAAATACTCCTACTCAGTCATTTTACGTAGATTAAAAATCTAAGATAGTGTTCTTTTATCAGAGTACATTGTAATTTATATTTCTGGCTAATTTTATTTTAAGGTTAATATCCACAGTATGTCACACTATATTAATTTTTACAGGAAATATGACCATAGAACAATAACAATATGTCTTTTATAAAAGTATAATAGGAGAATAGTTTTAAAAGAAGCAAACTATTACAAATAAATTTATACTTTTCTTATGATTCAACTGTTCTACTTTTATCAGAATTATAAGTAGACTTTATCAAAAGCTTTTGAATGATTACATATTTAAGGGATCATAGTGAGCTATCTGCAGGTCCTTATAAATCTCTGAAAAACAGGAAGGTACTGTACAAGAACTTCACCAATAGGAGTGAATTCTTATTTTCAGAATTATGCTTAGTACAATGGATAGTATGTCACACAGTGCTAAAGTAACACAGACTTCTGTAGAGGAGAGTCACCCCAACTGAAAGGAGTCAAGACAAGCACTGGTAGCTCTCCCAGGCAGAATGTAGTCTATCATCTGGGAACATGGCATACTTCTGAAAATGTGAGGTTAGAACAAAAATACCTTTACTCATAGCACTGTCATTTATAGCACTTCCAAATCTCATCTACCCCCTTGATTGATTTTCGTAAATCAGCACACATCTAAATAAAAAAAAAGCTTGTCATTATAAAAGTCAACTAGATTTAGAGAAGCAATTGATTCCAGACCATTTTTGCTATGCTTATTTGTTCAACTCCTCCTTACCCAGGAAAATTCATGGACAATGTATTTGACAGAAAGTTAAAAATCTATGGAAATAATAATGCATTGTATTTAGATTTTATAGAGAATTCAATCTGTGTGATATGTTGAATTAGATTAGTCAAAATTCTTAAAGCCCAAAATGTCAAGTGTTTTGAGACAGAAACTAAACCAGAATACTCAATGTGGTCACAACAAACGTAAGTCAGCAGCCCTCTATAAGTAACAAGTTATGAAAGCTATTGAAATGGGAAGTAAACTGAGGGAAAATTCCTCTATTCCAAGCCATGGGTAAATGCAGTGATAAGCTGTTTGTATTTTATTACTCATAGTCACATAATTTTTAAGTATTAATTTTGTGATATGTTTGTTAGGTTATATTTTCTAAAGTAAATTTTTTCTGGGGGTATGGTGCTGCCAACAGGTCAACCTGTACCTGTGGGGCGGGTGCATCAGCAGCCTGATGGTGCCTTCAGGCTTCCTGATATCCCAAAATTACAGCTGTACCTTTGGCCGGACTCTAACAACTTGGGACCAAGTTTACCAAGAAATTAATGGACCAAAAGTTAGGTCTGTGGAAGCCACACCCACAAACCTCCTCCAGCTCAAATATACAAGCTCATGGCTTTCTCAGAGTTGGGATGGGCTACCTCCTCCCACTTCTCAATTCAAATGGAAGCACTGGCAGTCACTCCCATGAACGAACTCCAGAGCCACCCTATAAGCTCTACTACTGGTCTTATTTCAGAGACCCCTAAATAAATCTCGAAAGAGATCAAAAGCCACAGTAAAGCTTGGACCCATGCATGTCTGAACTGACCGAAGTAAATCAGAGGGGATGTGTTGGCCTGTGCCTGCCCAAGCAGAGTCTCTGGCAGCCACTTGCTTCTACAATCCAAAATCGTCACCATACCCCCAGCCTTACTCCACCATCTCTAGGATGGTTCTCACTAAGATATAATTTGTTGAAAATTTTGTAATGTGGATCTTAGCGCACCAAAATCCCTGGCTCAGAGACACAGAGGCAAGTCCCAGAAGACATCACAGCACTGGAGATCTCTCCAGGCCCCATACAGAGCCAATATCACTGGGGCACCCCAGAAGGAGCAGGTGCAGTCCCCCCGCCTACTCCTGATAAAATCCTGTTGACCAGAGTTTCCACAAGCAAGACTCAGCTATGGGGGTTCCAGGACTGAATCTCCAGGCCACATGGCAGCAGAGGACTATCCCTCCCTGGGTCCTGGCCCTCCCAGAAGACTGGCTGTCATGCCCACAATTTGCCTCCAGGTGCCATCCTAATGCATTAGCAGCTCTGGCCCAGAGATTCCCAATTGAATCCTAAAATGGATTAGTGCCATACAGAGATGTCTCTGGAACTAAAGCATTTACAATCTAGAAATTTACATTTACACTCACGGCCACGCGAGTTCTCATGATATTCAAAATGAGCAATGGAAAATTATCTAGCATCTGCCCCTGGCAAGTAGGCTTGAACGGTGGTGGGAAAATTTGAGCAAAACATAATGCCCCGAACTAGAGAGAGAGTATTGGGGAGATTGTCTGCCACAGAGGCATGGTGAGGACTGGAATGTGTGTGTGTGGGGGGCGGGGGGGGGGGAATTGCTGGGAACATCAGTGGTGGAGAGTGTGCAATGGTGGAGGGATGGGTGTTCCATCATTATACGGCTGAATCTCAAGCTTTGTAATTCTATCTCACAGTGATACAATAAAATAAAAAGGTAATGTGGAGTTCATGCCCAATTCAATCAGTTTAATCAATGGCTGTACAAATAGCAGTACTCCTACGTTCACTGTCATACTGTCCTCCAGTTCATCGATTTGCTTGAGCGGGCCCAGTAATGTCTCCATATTTTGAGACTCCTTGTTACTGTGTTTGGCATATTGAATATGTCACAGGTAGCTTGCCAGGTTTTGCTGTGTGGGCGAGATACTCTCAGTAGCTTGCCGGGCTCTCCGAGAGGGAAGGAGGAATCGAACCCGGCTCGGCCGGGCTGGCTGCGCTCAAGGAAAGTGCTATCGCTCACTCCTATGTTGTTTAAAAAAAAAGTAAAGTTTTTACAAAAAAGCCTATTGGAACAAAAATTGAAGTGACAAGCAATTTTAAAACTAGCACAATTAATTACTATAGAAATCAAAAGCTTATGTTCTGCATATTTTATACCATTAGACTGAATAACAATCTGTCATCTATTTGTATCTGTCCTATTATTTAGATATAGTAACGTATTTAGATTTTTTCATTCATTCTGGGAAGTAAATTTATTCACTAAAAATATTCAGAAGTCATACATATTTTGTCAGACAGAAGGAGGTGATACTAAGCTCTTGTACTATCTACTAAAATAATGTAGGGGAATACAAAATACATTAAATAACTGTGTGTCACCAGAAGTTCCTGGTTTAAACTTGTACCAAAAATGAAAAAAGAAAAAAAAACTGACATATTTGGAATGGTAAAGAACCCTTAAGTTAAAGAGGAAATGGGAATTGATGTAGTCTCTCAATTATATCTCTTAGACAAAATTTGGGATCAAAGAACCTCCAAAAGAAACAAAACAGTTTTTTTTTTATCAAATAAGGATCATTTTTAACTGGAATTTAGTGAGAGAAAATCAAGGATTTCTGCTTTTAACCCCAATCTTCTATGTTAAAGAATTTTTGTTCTTTAGATAAATTAAAAAACAAACATGCAAACAAAAAAATGCATGTTTCTAAACCCATACTTACTGAAGCAGAGATTACAGCACTAGTAAAAGTCCTTCAAAATGTTTAGACTGATTCAAAAAGAAAGTATAGAAAAAGTAAAGTTTTTGATGCTGGTAGACATGATTCCAATTGCAACTCTCAGAAATATTAGCATGAAGTAAGATAGAAATAAACAAAAATCTCCTATATAATGATAATCTGTGAGAGTTATACTGTGATTTCCACTTGGCATTTTCCATATACTATTTTCTATGTTTGCACTTTTGAGACCTTTAAAAAGAAAATTGTTAAAGTAAGTAAAACACAAACATCAAGATATATTTATGTCAGTGCAAAAAGAGCTAAAGTTGCTCAAAGAAGCTGAATCTAGGTATAAAACAGGGTCGGGATGTGAAAAAAGTTTTGCTAATTTATTTGAAACATGGTTATGATGCCTTTGGGAAAATATAGAAATCATAGAACACAATATTTAAATTGGATAAAGATTTTTTTAAAGGGACATTTATCTTATTAAAGTATGTGTATTCAATTTGAAGATGATGAGAAGCGTGATCAATACTTCATATATGGGAATTAAATTGATGTTTTTAGAAGGTAACTGGTAGTAGTGAGGATATTGGGTTGGAATGGAGAGAAGCCAAAGGAAATAAAAAGAGTAAAAAATAACAATAAAAATAAAGAATATTGCAATGATGCCATCAAAGCTAGAGGATGAAAGAAGTTAAGACAGAGGTTGCAAATAATTGAAAGAGGAAAAAAATACCCGAAAGATAAGTAAAAGGTGAAATTAGTCAGAATGAGTAGAATGGCTGTGAAGCTTATAAAGTACCTAAGGAAATTTCTAAATATGAAAAGTTGGCAAATAGAACAAATGATTTTTTTTTTGCAACTGGGATAGGGTATGGAACAAATATCAAGATATGTTGAAAACTATTAAAATTTGAAAAGTAACACTTAAATGTCATTTAATATATTTATCTAAAAATTCTTATAAGAAGTGAATGAAAGTTTGATAAAATATACATTTATCATCTAATTAAATGTGTTTTCCTTAATTCATTTATTATCTTCACCTGCTCCCTTCCACATTTACCAAAAAAATCAATAAAGAAGAAAATACTTTGTTTATACTCTTTTTCACAATCTCTAAGCTACTTTATTCCAAATCAGTCATCCTCCTCTGGAGTCTTTGTCTCCCATTGTTCATCAATTTGCCCAATCAGGCCCAGTAACATCTCCATTGTAAGACTTGTTGTTACTGTTTTCTTGGCATATTGAATATGCCAAAGGGAGCTTGCCAAGCTCAGCCATGCGAGCAGGTTACTCTTGGTAGCTTGCTGGGCTCTCCGGGAGGGGCAGAGGAATTGAACCTTGGTCAGCTGCATGCAAGGCAAATGCCCTACCCGCTGTGCTATCACTCCAGTCCTCTATTGCCTCTTTTCCTTACGTTCTTAAGCAGATTCTCCCCTTAACTTTTTAAGGTAGAATTTGCCATTTATCTATGTAAAACTTTGCAAAATCCCCATGTAAAATGAAAACATTACTTTATAATGATTAAGTTAGTCCTCCATTTTCTTACTTAAATCCAGTCCCTCCTTTCCCATTTTTGTGCTGCAGTAATTCTGAGCTCACTCCGATGCCAAGTCTATTCCCACCCTAGGATCCTGGCACTCTGTTCTCTTCATATTTACTTTTCTTGGCTCCTTGCTGTGTTCCTGACATGACAACTTAAAAGAGCAGCTTTCTTTTTTTTTTTTTTATTGGTAGATTTATTGGTAGAATTATTGGTAGAGAAAGTTGTAGATTTACAATTTTTTGTGCTTTGGTTTCAATTATACAATGATCAGATACCCATCCCTCCACCAGTGCCCATTTTCCACCACCATGGATAATATCCCTCCCACCCCCATCCCCCCATCCCCCCTGTCTCTGTGGCAGGGCAATCCCCTGTGTTCAAAAGAGCAGCTTTCTTATCACACATCCTGAATCAACCACCTCATTCCTCTTAAACAAATCAGTAGATTTTAATTTTCTTCACAGCTTTTGTACTTTAACACTTGCAGAATTTCCTGCACATTTGTTTATTGTCCATCTGCCTCCCTGGAGGGAGCAGGGATTCCAGTGGCGGCAATGATTACAGTTGAGAAGAGGCCAGTTCACTGGCATCCAATAGTCAAGAACTGAAGTCTTCATTAAATCCTGTGCTATCATTCAAAGTAACTAAGACTTACGTTACTTCAATTTTTCATATGTAAATTATAATTAATTTTAGTATTTACCTAAGAAAATACTTATAAGGTTAAATGAGTTAAATAGGATCCGATATATTTTAAACATAAGAAAAATTGAGTCTATTAAATTCCACAGTAGACCTTAACTCATGGAATAGTTACATGTGAAATAGCTACAAGTGAAAAAACAAATATTGAAAATAATGAACAAACTATATCACATAATTTATATTGAGACTCTTCTTTTATAAAAAGTGTTTGTGTACTAAACTTTTGATATATATGGGGATTAATTTTAATAATATTGATACGGTCCTCCCGTTGTTCATCGATTTGCTCGAGCGGGCCCAGTAACGTCTTCATCATGAGACTTATTGTTACTGTGTTTGGCATATCGAGTACCTCACAGGTAGCTTGCCAGGCTCTGCTGTGCAGGCGAGATTCTCTCGGTAGCTTGCTGAGCTCTCGGAGAGGGGCAGAGGAATCGAACTCGGGTTGGCCATGTTGGCTGCGTGCAAGGCCTACCGCTGTGCTATCGCTCCAGACCAATATTGACACATACGGGAAAATTTTTTTAATGCCTTATAAGTGTAGATATTAGGTTATTCTGGTTCTTTAGTCATTTTTCTCTATGACATGGGATTCTGTAAGCATGTAAGGCAAATAATGAAAACAGTACTTGTGGCTTATTAAATTAGATAGTGTTTCTGTATGTAACCCCATGGCTATAATATAAAGCAGTCTCAATTGGAAACTGGGAAGAATATAAATTATTGTTTAATTGAAAGTGCCAGGGAGACCTGAAAAATGACAGAATGTAATTACCCAAATTGGGTATGGGCCAGGCCAGTACTGATACGTAATTTTTTCCCCTGAAGTTTCTTTTCTTTTCTATTTTTTTATTATTATTTTTAGTGAAACACCATGAGGTACAGTTGTAGATTTACAATTTTTTGTGCTTGGGTTTTGATTATACAATGATCAAATACCCATCCCTCCACCAGTGCCTATTTTCCACCACCATGGATAATATCCCTCCCACACCCATTCCTCCCATCTCACCCTGCCTCTGTGGCAGGGCAATCCCCTGTGTTCTCTCTCTCCTTTTGGGTGTTGTGGTCTGCAAAAGAGGCTTTGAGTGCCAAACATGTTCAGTCCATAGTCTACTTTCAACATGCATCTCCCCTCCTGGGAGGATCCTCCAAACACACTTTATTTGGTGCTCCCTTCTCTATCTGAGCTGCCCTTTCCCCTAGAATGCCCGGCTGGCCTCTAAGCTATGAAGTAATCCTCCTGGTGTTGATCTCAGCTATTCTTGGGTATTAATCTCATATTTTGTTTCTTTATATTCCCCAGATGAATGCAATCTTTCTATGTCTATCCCTCTCTTTCTGACTCATTTCGCTTAGCATGATACTTTCTATGTTGTACCACTTGTATATAAATTTCATGACTTCATCTTTTCTAACAGCTACATAGAACTCCATTGTGTAGATGTACCAAAGTTTCTTTAACCAGTCATCTGTTCTTGGGCATTCAAGTTTCTTCCAGTTTCTGGCTATTGTAATGAGTGCTGCAAATGAGAAAATGCTCTACATCATTAATCATCAGGGAGATGCAGATCAAAACCACAATGAGATACCATCTCACACCTCAGAGACTGGCCCATATCCAAAAGAACAAAAGCAACCGATGCTGGCGTGGATGTGGCGAGAAAGGGACACTCTTTCACTGTTGGTGGGAAAGTCGACTGGTTCAGCCTTTCTGGAAAACAGTATGGACGATTCTCAAAAAATTAGAAATTGAGCTCCCATTTGACCTAGCAATACCACTCCTGGGAATATATCCCAGAGAGGCAAAAATGTATAGTTGAAGTGATATCTGCACTTGTTTGTTCATTGATACGTAATTTTTTAAAAAATTGAATATATGTGAGCTAGACCATTACAAACCTATTCATGATTGGGTTTCAGTCATACAATGATCCAACACCCATCCCTCCACCAGTATACATTTCCCATCACCAATGCCCCAAGTTTCCCTCTCACCATCCCCAATACACTCTACTCCTCAAACCCAGCCTGCCTTTGTCACAGGCCCTTCTCTCTTTCTTTCTATCTCTCTCTCACACACACAAATACTCTCTCTCTCTCTCTAAGATAAAGCCTTTGAATTTCGAGTTTTTTTTAAATTTATTTATTTATTTTTAAATGGAATCACCATGAGATACACAGTTACAAAGTTGTTCATGATTTGGTTTCAGTTAAACAATGTTACATCACCCATCCCTTAACCAATGTACATTTTCCACCTCGAATGTCCCCTGTTTCTATTTTTCTATTCTACCTCACTCTTCCTAGACAGCGGCCCTTCCCTCCTCTCTCTCTCTCTCTCTCTCTCTCTCTCTCTCTCTCTCTCTCTCTCTCTCTCCTTTTTCTTTTGTGCATCATTTGCAATAACGGTACTAAGAGGTCATTGTGTTTGTTCAGAGTATTCAGTAATTTTATTGGGAAAGTAAGGCTGGAGTAGCTTTTTAACTGTGTGGAAGCTTTAAAGGGTAGGCTTGACTGCTGAGCCTTCAGGAAGTACAGGGAGATGGGGAGAAGTAGCCCATCCTGACCCCAAGAAAGCCTCGAGATTTCAGTCAAAAAACCCCACATACCCGAATTTTCAGCAGATTATATCTCATTGACGTTCACCTTGAGATGGTGGAGTATGGCCGGAGGGGCATGGCCATGCTTTCTTGATTCTAGAAATAAGCAGCTGCCAGGGGCTCTGCTTGGGCAGGTTCGAGGCTAACCCTCCCCCCTCTGATTTACCCTGGTCTATTTAGCCTTCTCTGGTCTGAGAATAACTGAGGCTTTTGGTCAATTTCAAGATTTAATTTTGGGTCTTTGAAGGCTGATAAATGAGATTGTATTGCTGAGCTAGAGGTGTTTTGTGGGCATGGCTCCCAAATACCTAAATTTTGACTGTATAATTTCTCAGATACATTTAATTACCCAGCTGCCACCACATTCCAGGATGCTTTCTGGACACTCAGACCGAGACTCAGGCACATGTGCAGCCCCACAGAATCTTGGAAGCAGAACTCTGTGACCTTGGACTCCAGACTCAACGGACCTGGGAACAGAGATGCTCTGCCTGCTCTCAGAAGCCCGGCAGACCCCCACTACCTCCACTACCTCCACTATTGAGCCGCTGCCATGCTCCACGATGCTTTCCAGACCACACGGCCACTTTGTGGTGGCGCGACACATCATAAAACACTTAATATAAGATTACTGCACCATATTTGATGGGTTCAAATATGGTTTGAACCATGAGAACACCTGCAAGGACGATTAGAGGCCACCCTAGAAACCTCTATCTCTTTCAGAGAGGCTGGCAGGCTGCCGAGAGTGTCCCCCCAGCACGGCAGAGCCCAGCAAGCTATCCGTGGTGTACTCGATATAACAAAGCCAGTAAATACAATGGGTCTCATTTCCCTGACCCTAAAAGAGCCACAAATATGGCAGCATAAAGAAGGATGAGGAAGAAGAGGCTGATAAAATTGCAGGACCAAACTAGGCTGCCAAAATGAAGAAGGACAAAAATGACTGTCTGTACTTTTAATGCATGAACATACGCTGGCATAGTATGCATCCATCGAGGACCTAATGGTGCAAACATGAAAGATCAAGAACAAAATCATTGGTCTGACCGAGATGAGAAGGCATTAATCACATCATGTTGTTTTCAACACTATGGAAGAACTGTTCCTCGGAACATGTGAAGAAGGAGGCGTTGGTGGTGTTGGTGTCCTCGTCAACACAAATTTGGCCATAAACATTGATTCATTCGAATGCCTAAAAACCAAAATCAGACAATTACACTTGAATAGATGTGGCTCACTGCCGGTAGTTTCTATCTTTATTGTCTATGCACCAACATCCAATTATGACGAAAGAGAAATTGAGAAGTTCCACATGGAGCTGGAGAAGTTCTATAAAGAAGCCCACACCTTCCACAAGATCATTGTGGGTGATTTTAATTCCAAGATTGGACCAAGAAATCAACTGAAAGAACTCCACATTGGGACCCATGGCCTAGAATGGAACGAACAGGGTGAGAGACTGTCCAAGGTCATCATGTTGACCAAGACCATCAATGGTAACTCACATTTCAGATGGCCGAATATAAATGTTGGACATGGGAGTCTCCCGGTGGATGGTTCCACAGTGAAATTGACCACATCATATTCAATTGACAGTCTTGCCTGACCTATGTCGCTGTTGTCCCAAAATTCCAAATGAGATCGAACTACCATCTCCTTCATGCAAAATTCTACTTCACGGAGCGGGGAGAAAGGGCTGCAAAGTTTAAGAAGAGAACTCCCAGAACGACCACCAACTAGGAGCTATTTGATACTATTGTGGAAATATGGGAAGATGCTGTCATTGACAACTTCGATAAGGAATACGATAAACTGGTTCAGCACCTCTGTAATTGTGCGAAGAACGCCAAGAGAGATAACCACAAAAAAAGCCTGTATTTAAAAACTCTCGAGAAAAGCAGTTCTGAGCGTCTGCCCTCGCCTCTTCACTTCTCATGCTGCACCCATCTCGTCCCAAACCCAGGTCAGTTCAGCCACCGGTTCCCTTCAAGATCCCAGGCGTCCTCCCAGATGCCCAGAGAAAAGCAGTTCTGAGCGTCTGCCCTACCCTCTTCACTCCTCACGCTGCGCCCATCTCGTCCCAAACCCAGGTTTCTGTAGAGGCGTGACCTCTTCGCTAGCGGGCGTGGCTTCTTCGCAAGTGGTCGTGGCCAATTTTTCATAGGGCCAACACTTACGCATCCACAGGACCCATACTAAGGAACCTAGTTCCCAAGGAATCTAGTCCCCAACCTACAAAGCAATATGAAGAAACAACGCAAATCCCCACCACAAGGGGAGGACAACGAAAACAATCTAGAAGATTCTGTCAATACCGCTCACCTAAGGGACCTCTCTGACATAGAATTCAGACACAAAGTCATGAAGATCTTCAATCAATTCAACGAAAAAGTCAGACAGCCAGTAACACCACAGAAAAAATCGAAAAATTACACGAAGAAATTAGAGCAGAAATGTCACGATTAAAAGATTCCGTAGATGAAATGAGAAACTCAGTCTCTTCTCTTAACAATAGAATGACCGCAGCTGAAGAGAGAACCAGTGAGCTGGAAGATCAGCTGCACCAAGCCAACACACAACAACAAACAGTGGCAAGGGACCTCAAAATAGCTCTACAGAGAATCAGAGTCCTAGCAGATGATTACAAGAGGAACATTAGAATCATGGGACTACCTGAAGCTCAGGGAAACAATCCCAACGAAAAAAACACCATCAAACGAGTCATTGCTGAAAAATTCCCAGAGCTCCACAATGCCCCAAAATTCAGGTTCAAGGAGCCCGAAGGGTGCCAGCTAAAAGAGACCCGAACAAAAACACTCCAAGACACATCATAGTTAGAATGATCGATGCTGCCAATAAAGACACAATACTGCAAGCAGCAAGGGCAAAGAAGGAAATCACATACAAAGGAGCACCCCTTAGATTCACAGCAGACCTATCAGAGAAAACCCTCCAGCCCGAAGACAGTGGCAGACATAGTGAAAAAACTCACTGAAATGAATGCTTCACCAAGAATACTCAATCTGGCTAAACTCATACTCAAAATCGAAGGAACGGTACACTATTTTCTAGATAAACAGCAGCTCAGGAACTTCATAGACTCAAAACCGAACCTAAAACAAGGGCTAAAGGAGCTACTATAATACAAGACAACCCCTACAACCACAACACACCCTTACAGAAAGATGACACAAAACCCCATAACCATACTCTCTCTCAATGTCAACGGTCTAAATTCACCATTTAAGAGACACAGAGTGGCAAAATGGATACAGAGACAGAATCCAACATTCTGCTGCCTACAAAAAACTCATCTCAACAGCCAGAGCAAACACAGAATCAAAGTCAAAGGATGGAAAACAATCCTGCAAGCAAACAGCTCCTTCAAAGAAGCTGGGGTGGCCATAATAGTATTCGACAACATTAATTTCAACTTGCAAAAGATTAGAAGGGACAGTGAAAGCTATTTTCTCTTCATCAAGGGATACGTACAACAGGAAGAAATCACACTCTTAAATGTATACATACCTAATGAGGGAACAGCTAAATATTTAAAACAACTGCTAACAGATTTTAAGGAGAACATCGCTACCAACGCAATAGTAATTGGAGACTTCAACATCGCCTTATCACCTCTGGATAGATCAACAAGAACAAAACCCAGCAAGGAATCATTGGCTTTGAAAGAAGAAATAGAAGAGAAAGGACTTATAGACTTATACAGGGCTTTACACCCCCAAAAGAAAGAATACACATTCTTCTCCAGTGCACATGGAATATTTTCCAAAATACACTATGTGCTAGGACACATAACATACCTCAACAGAATCAGGAAGATAGAAATAGTATCAGTCATCTTTTCGGACCATGATGCACTGAGGATAGAAGTGAATCACACACTGACACGGAGAACCAAATCAAACACCTGGAAATTAAACAACTCGATGCTGAACAACGAGTGGGTCGGAACGAAGTCAAGGACAAAATCAAAAGATACCTGTAAACAAATGAGAATGAAGACACAAGCTACCAGAACCTATGGGATGCAGTGAAAGCCGTAGTAAGGGGAAAATTCATAGCTCTGCTAGCATATCTTCGGTCTGTAGAAACGATGCACATAAACAACTTAACCTCACAGCTCAAAACCTTAGAAAAGGATCAACAGAAATAGCCTAAATCAGGCAGAAGGAAAGAAATCATAAAACTTAGAGCAGAAATCAAAGACATGGAAAACAAAGAAACAATCCGAAAGATCAATGAAACCAAGAACTGGTTCTTTGAGAAAATAAATAAGATAGATAAACCACTAGCAACACTCTTAAAGAAACAGAGAGAGAGCCCTAATAAATCTAATCAGAAATAAGAATGGGGATATCACAACAGAAACCAAATATATTCAAGAGATCATCAGAGACTACTTTGAAAATCTGTATGCCACGAAACAAGAGAACATAGAAGAAATGGATAAATTCTGGATTCCTATCATCTCCCAAAGCTGAATCAAGAATATATAGAGTACCTGTATAAACCGATTCACATCAAGGAAATTGAAACTGTATTCTAAAGTCTTCCCAAACACAAAAGCCCAGGTCCAGATGGATTTACTAGCGAATTTTTCCAAACATTTAAAGAGGACTTATTGCCAGTTCTTCTCAAGCTTTTCCAGGAAATTGAAAAAACAGAAACTCTCCCAAAAAGTTTCTATGAAGCCCATATCTCTCTAATACCAAAAGGAAACAAAGACACGACAAGAAAAGAAAACTACAGGCTGATATCCCTGATGAACATGGATGCAAAGATTCTCAACAAAATACTAGCCAATAGAATTCAACAACTCATCACAAAGATCATACATCATGACCAAGTGGGATTCATCCCAGGGATGCAAGGATGGTTCAACATTTGGAAATCAGTCAACATAATCCATCATATCAACAAAAGAAAAGATAAAATCCATATGATCATATCAATAGATGCAGAGAAAGCATTTGATAAGATCCAGCACCTATTCATGATGAAAACCCTTGACAAAATGGGGATAGAGGGGACTTTACTCAATATTGTTAAAGCCATCTACCACAAACCTACAGAAAACATCATCCTCAATGCGGAAAAACTGAGAGCCTTCCCCCTAAGGTCAGGGACGAGACAAGGATGCCCACTCTCCCACTACTGTTCAATATAGTCCTGGTAGTACTTGCAATAGCTATTGGGCAAGAAAAAGATATTAAGGGCATCCAGGGAGGGAAAGAAGAAATTAAGCTCTCACTATTCGCAGATAATATGATACTATACTTAGAGAACCCTAAAACCTCTACCAAGAAACTCCTAGAAACAATAGGCTTGTATAGTAAAGTGGCAGGAGTCCATGACATTCCTATACACAAATAGTGAAAGAGAAGAAAGTGAAATGAACAAAACAATCCCATTCACAATTGTTCCCCAGAAAATCAAGTACCTGGGAATCAGCTTAACTAAGGAAGTAAAGGACCTGTACAAAGAAAACTACAAAACGCTACTTCAGGAAATAAAAGAGGACATGAGGAAATGGGAAAATATCCCCTGTTCATGGATGGGGAGAATCAACATTGTCAAAATGGCAATACTTCCCAAAGCACTGTACAAATTCAATGCGATCCCTATAAGGATACCCATAAGATTCTTCAAAGAAATGGAGCAAACACTCCTGAAATATATATGGAACAATAAGCCCCCACGAATAGCTAAAGCAATTCTTGGGAAAAAGAAAATGGGAGGAATCAACCTACCTAACTTCAAGCTCTACTACAAAGCAGTAATAAATAAAACAGCATGGTACTGGAACAAAGGCAGAGCTGCAGACCAATGGAACAGAGTTGAATATACTGACATCTCCTCCCAAGCATATGATCATCTAGTTTTCGATAAGGGGGCAAGAAAAGTGAAATGGAGCAAGAAAAGACTCTTTAATAAACTGTGCTGGCAAAACTGGATGACTACATGCAAAAAGTGGGCTCAGATCTCTGCCTAACTCCATGCACAAAATTATGATCAAAATGGGTTTATGACCTCAACATCAGACCGAAATCCATAATATTTAGTGAAGTCTAAATTGGCAAAACTCTCCATGATATTGAAGCTAATGGTATCTTCAAAAATGTCACTCCACTGGCTAAGCAAGTGAAAACAGAGATAGGCAAATGGGACTATCTTAAACTAAGAAGCTTCTGCACCTCAAAAGAAACAGTGACCAAAATAAAAAGAGAGCCTACATAATGAGAAAGGATATTCACCAAATACACATCCAACAAGGGGTTGATATCAAGGATATACAAGGTACTGGTTGAACTCCACAAGAAGAAATCACCCAACCCCATCAAAAAATGGGGCGAGGAAATGAACAGAAACTTTCGCAAAGAAGAAATCCGAATGGCAAAAAGGCACATGAGAAAATGCTCTACATCACTAATCATCAGAGAGATGCAGATCAAAACAAAAATGAGATATCATTTCACACCACAGAGACTGGCCCACATCCACAAGCACAAAAGCAACTGGTGCTGACACAGATGTGGCGAGAAAGGGACCCTCCTTCACTGCTGGTGGGAATGCCGGCTGGTCCAAACCTTTTGGAAAACAGTATGGACAATTCTCAAAAAATTAGAATTTGATCTCCCATTTGACCCAGCAATAGCACTCCTGGGAATATATCCCAGAGAGGCAAATAAGTGTGGTTGAAGTGACATCTGCAATTGTTTGTTCATTGCAGCACTCTTTACAATAGGCAGAATCTGGAAAAAACCTGAGTGCCGGAGAACAGATGACTGGTTAAAGAATCTTTGATACATTTAAACAATGGAGTACTATGTAGCTGTTAGAAAAAGATGAAGTTATGAGATTTACATACAAGTGGTACTACATGGAAAGTATCATGTTAAGAGAAATGAGTTGGAAAGAGCGGGATAGATACAGAAAGATTGTATTCATCTGGGGAACATAAAGCAACAAAATGGGATACTAACACCCAGGAATGGCTGATATTAGTACCAGGAATTTTGCTCCATGACTTAGAGGCCAGCCACACATGCTAGGAGAAAAGGAAGCTCAGATAGAGAAGAGAGCACCAAATAAAGGGTGTTGTGAGGATCCTCCCAGGGTGGGAGAAGCATGCTGAAAGTTGACTAAAGACCAAACATGATTGCCACTCAATGCCTCTCTTGCAAAACACAGTACCCAAAAGAAGAGAGAGAGAACAAAAGGGAATGCCCTGCCACAGAGGCAGGGTGGGATGAGGGGGATGGGTGTGGGAGGAATGCTGGGATCTGTGGTGGTGGAGGATGGGCACTGGTGGAGTGATGGGTACTTGATCATTGTATAACTGAAACCCAAGCACAAAAATTTATAAGTATATAACTGTACCTCATGGTGTTTCACTAATAAAAAAATTAAAAAAATAAAAAAATAAAAACTCTCGAGCTAATTTTCTTTTTTTTTTTTGATTTTTTTTTTTACAGTTGTAGATTTACAATTTTTTGTGCTTCGGTTTCAATTATACAATGATCAGATACCCATCCCTCCACCAGTGCCCATTTTCCACCACCATGGATAATATCCCTCCCACCCCCATCCCCCCATCCCCCCTGTCTCTGTGGCAGGGCAATCCCCTCTGTTCTCTCTCTCCTTTTGGGTGTTGGGGTCTGCAAAAGAGGCATTGAGTGGCAAACATGTTCAGTCCAAAGTCTACTTTCGACATGCATCTCCCCTCCTGGGAGGATCCTCCAAACATCCTTTATTTGGTGCTCCCTTCTCTATGTGAACTGCCCTTTCCTCTAGGATACACGGCTGGCCTCTAAGTTATGGAGTAATCCTCCTGGTGCTTATCTCAGCTATTCTTGGGTATTAATCTCATACTTTGTTACTTTATATCCCCCAGATGAATGCAATCTTTCTATGTCTATCCCTCTCTTTCTGACTCATTTCGCTTAGCATGATACTTTCCATATTGTACCACTTGTATGTAAATTTCATGACTTCATCTTTTCTAACAGCTACATAGTACTCCATTGTGTAGATGTACCAAAGTTTCTTTAACCAGTCATCTGTTCTTGGGCATTCAGGTTTCTTCCAGTTTCTGGCTATTGTAAAGAGTGCTGCAATGAACAAACAAGTGCAGATGTCACTTCGACTATACATTTTTGCCTCTCTGGGATATATTCCCAGGAGTGGTATTGCTGGGTCAAATGGGAGCTCAATTTCTAATTTTTTGAGAATCGTCCATACTGTTTTCCAGAAGGGCTGAACCAGTCGACATTCCCACCAACAGTGAAGGAGTGTCCCTTTCTCGCCACATCCACGCCAGCATCGGTTGCTTTTGTTCTTTTGAATGTGGGCCAGTCTCTGAGGTGTGAGATGGTATCTCATTGTGGTTTTGATCTGCATCTCCCTGATGATTAATGATGTAGAGCATTTTCTCATGTGCTTTTTTGCCATTCGGATTTCTTCTTTGAGAAAGTTTCTGTTCATTTCATTGCCCCATTTTTGGATGGGGTTGGATGTTTTCTTCTTGTGGAGTTGAACCAGTATTTTGTATATCCTGGATATCAACCCCTTGTCAGATGTGTATTCGGTGAATATCCTTTTCCATTCTGTAGACTGTCTTTGTATTTTGGTCACTGTTTCTTTGGAGGTGCAGAAGCTTCTTAGTTTAAGATAGTCCCATTTATCTATCTCTGTTTTCACTTGCTCGGCCAGTGGCGTGGCATCTTTGAAGATACCATTAGCTTCAATGTCATGGAGGGTTTTGCCAACTTTATCTTCAATGTACCTTATGGTTTCTGGTCTGATGTTGAGGTCTTTAATCCATTTTGATCTTACTTTTGTACATGGTGTTAGGCAGAGTTCTGAGCCTATTTTTTTGCATGTTACCATCCAGTGATGCCAACACAATTTATTAAAGAGGCTTTCCTTACACCACTTCACATTACTTGCACCTTTATCAAAGATTAGATGAGCATATGATTGAGGGGAGATTTCAGTGTATTCAACCCTGTTCCATTGGTCTGCAGTTCTGCCTCTGTTCCAGTACCATGCTGTTTTAATTATTACTGCTTTGTAGTACAGTTTGAAGTTCGGGAGGTTGATTCCTCCCATTTTCTTTTTCCCAAGAATTGCTTTAGCTATTCGTGGGGGCTTATTGTTCCATATACATTTCAGGAGTGTTTGCTCCATTTCTTTGAAGAATGTCGTGGGTATCCTTATAGGGATTGCATTGAATTTATACAATGCTTTCGGTAGTATTGCCATCTTGACAATGTTAAGTCTCCCGACCCATGAGCAGGGGATATCTTTCCATTTCCTCATGTCCTCTTTTATTTCCTGAAGTAGCGTTTTGTAGTTTTCTTTGTACAGGTCGTTTACTTCCTTAGTTAAGCTGATTCCTAGGTACTTGATTTTCTGGGGCACAATTGTGAACGGGATTGTTTTTTTCATGTTGCTGTCTTCTCTCTCACTGTTTGCGTATAGGAAAGCCATGGACTTTTGGGTATGGATTTTATAACCTGCAACTTTACTATACGAGTCTATTGTTTCTAGGAGTTTTTTGGTGGAAGGTATTGGGTTCTCTAAGTAGAGTATCATATCATCTGCGAATAGTGAGACCTTGATTTCTTCCTTTCCTACCTGAATGCCCTTAATATCTTTTTCCTGCCTAATCGCTATTGCAAGTACTTCCAGTACTATATTGAACAGCAGTGGAGAGAGTGGGCATCCCTGTCTTGTCCCTGATGTTAGAGGGAAGGCTCTCAATTTTTCCCCATTGAGGATGATGCTTGCTGTAGGCTTGTGGTAGATGGCTTTAATTATGTTGAGGAAGGTCCCCTCTATACCCATTTTGGCTAGGGTTTTCATCATAAAGGGGTGCTGGATCTTATTAAATGCTTTCTCTGCATCTATTGATATGATCATATGCTTTTTATCTTTTCTTTTGTTGATATGGTGGATTATGTTGATTGATTTCCGAATGTTAAACCATCCTTGCATCCCTGGGATGAATCCTACTTGGTCATGGTGTATGATCTTTTTGATGAGTAGTTGGATTCTATTTGCTAGTAGTTTGTTGAGGATCTTTGCATCTGTGTTCATCAGGGATATCGGCCTATAATTCTCTTTCTTTGTGGTATCTCTGTCTGCTTTTGGTATCAGTGTGATATTTGCTTCGTAGAAACTGTTCGGAAGTTTTTTTGATATTTCAATTTCATGGAAAAGCTTAAAGAGCATTGGGAGTAAGTCCTCTTTAAAGATTTGGAAGAATTCACTAGTGAATCCATCCAGGCCAGGACTTTTGTGCTTGGGGAGACTTTTTATTACCATTTCAATTTCCTTGATGGTGAGAGGTCTGTTCAGGTATTCCAGGTCTTCTTGGTTCAGCCTTGGGAGTCTGCAGGAGTCTAGGAATTTATCCATTTCCTCGAGGTTTTGATGTTCCGTGGCATAAAGCTTCTCAAAGTACTCCCTGAGGATCCTCTGAATTTCTGTGGTTTCTGTTGTAATGACCCCCTTTTCATTTCTGATTCGGTTTATTAGGGTTTTCTCTCTCCCTTTCTTTGTGAGTTTTGCTAGAGGCTTATCGATCTTGTTAATTTTCTCAAAGAACCAGCTTTTGGTTTCATTGATCTTTCGGATTATTTTTTGGGTTTCCATCTCGTTAATCTCTGCTCTGAGTTTTATTATTTCCTTTCTCCTGTTCGGGTTGTGCTCCTTTTTTTGGTCCTTCTCCAAGCTCTTAAGCTGTGAGGTTAGGTTACTTATGTGTGCTCGCTCCTCCTTCCTGAGGAATTCTTGTAGAGCTATAAACTTTCCTCTTACCACAGCCTTTGCTGTGTCCCATAAGTTTTGGTAACTCGTGTTCTCATTTTCATTCGTTTCTAGGAATCTTTCGATTTCCTCTTTGATTTCCTGCCTAATCCACTCGTTGTTCAATAGTGCACTGTTTAATTTCCAGGTGTTTGATTTAGTTTTCTGTTTTTGTGTGTGATTTACTTCTAATTTCAGCGCATTATGGTCTGAGAAGATTGTTGATACAATCTCTACCTTCTTAATTTTATGGAGGCATGTTTTGTGGCTCAGCATGTGGTCTATCTTGGAGAATGTTCCATGGACGCTTGAGAAGAATGTGTATTCAGCTTTTTGTGGATGAAGTGTCCTGTATATATCTACTAAGTCCCTTTCTTTCATTGTTTCCCTCAAATGAAGTATGTCCTTGCTAAGCTTGAGTCTGGTTGATCTATCAAGAGGTGACAAAGCAGTGTTGAAGTCTCCCACTAGTATTGTGTTGCTATTGATGTCTTTTTCCAAATCTATGAGTAGTTGTTTTAAGTACTTTGCTGGTCTCTCATTAGGTGCATATACATTTATTATTGTAAGTTCTTCCTGTTGTACAGATCCTTTGATCAATAAGAAATGGCCTTCACTGTCTCTTATGACCTTCCTCACTCTGAAATCGATGTGGTCTGATATAAGGATGGCTACCCCAGCTTTTTTATGGGAGCTGTTTGCCTGTAGGATTGTTTTCCAGCCTTTGACTCTGAGTCTGTGTTTGCTTTGACTATTGAGATGCGTTTCTTGCAGGAAGCAGAATGTTGGGTTCAATTTTCTAATCCATCCTGCCACTCTATGTCTTTTAATTGGTGCGTTTAGCCCATTGACATTGAGAGAGATTATTGTTATGGGATTTTGTCCCATTGTTCTGTTAAAATTTGGTGTATTTGAGGGGCCTTTCTTGCCTTAAAGTAGCCCATTTAGTTGTTCTTGTAACCATGGTTTTGAGTCTATGAAGTTCCTGAGCTGTTGTTTGTCTGTGAAACTGTGTGTTGTTCCTTCTATTATGAATGAGAGTCTTGCTGGGAAAAGTATTTTTGGGGAGGCATTTATTTCATTGAGTTTTTTTACTATGTCCCACCACTGTTTTCGGGCCATGAGGGTTTCATCAGAAAAATCAGCTGTGAATTTTAAGGATGCTCCTTTGTAAGAGATTTCTTTCTTCGATCTTGCTGCTTTCAGAATTTTGTCTCTGTCTAAGGTTTTGGTCATTTTGATCAGAATGTGTCTTGGGGTATTTTTATTCGGATTTCTTCTAGCTGGTACCCTTCGGGCCTCCTGAATGTGGTCACAAGTTTTCTTCAGCTCTGGAAATGTTGTAGCAATGATGTCTTTGACAGTTTCTTCTTCATCGAGGTTTTCTTCCTGTCCCTCTGGGACTCCAATAATTCTTATGTTACCCCTCTTGGCTTCATCACGATCTTCTCTTGCCATCTGTTCCCGAATTGTGCGTCTCTTTTCCATTTTCTGCTCTTTTCTGGAGAGTCTCTGAACTTCATCTTCGAGCTCACTGATTCTGTTCTCAGCCGCTCTTACTCTGCTGCTGAGGCCTTCCACTGAGCTTTTCAATTCGCCTACAAGATTTTTCAGGTCTGACATTTCTGATTACATTTTCCTCATTTCTGCCTTCAGATCCTCTTGTCTTCTATTGGCATTGCTTTCCATTGTTTCTTTTAATTCCCTAAGCATCCTAAGTAGCTCCCTTCTGAATTCCTTGTTAGAGAGGTTGTCTAACACTACAGTAGTGTTGGTGTCATCTGGGCTAGACTCTTCAATATGAAAGTTTTGTGGGCTTTTGCGTTGCTTTACCATTGTGAGAGGTGTGGTTTAGTCCTTCACGTTCACTGTTACTATTCTGCTTGATATGCAGTGTGAGTTACGATAGGCTTATGAGTTATTGGCTACTGTGTTTCTAGTGGCTGAGCTAAAATAGAGAAGTTTCCATCTAAGAAGGTAGCTTATGGTTCCTATGGCATACGTAGTGGTAAAATATTTCGCGGCCGCTAATGTGGCCGCGGCTCCGGAAAGAGTCCCTGGCACTGGCGAGGAGTTGGGAATGTCTCCTGTTTGGAATTGGAGCCGTTCAGCTTTGTTGCCCAGAGCTGGGCCTCTGTGCCCGTCCCACGCAGATCAGGGGTTGAAAACCGGCTTTCTAGGGGCTGGTTCTAGCTGCGCATGCCCAGAGAGGGACCCAGGCCCTTGGGGGCAGGCTGTACCTGTTGGAATTGGAGCCGTTCAGCTTTGTTGCCCAGAGCTGGGCCTCTGTGCCCGTCCCACGCAGATCAGGGGTTGAAAACCGGCTTTCTAAGGACTGGTTCTAGCTGTGCATGCCCAGAGAGGGACCCAGGCCCTTGGGGGCGGGCTGTACCTGTTGGAATTGGAGCCGTTCAGCTTTGTTGCCCAGAGCTGGGCTTCTGTGCCCGTCCCACGCAGATCAGGGGTTGAAAACCGGCTTTCTAGGGGCTGGTTCTAGCTGTGCATGCCCAGAGAGGGACCCAGGCCCTTGGGGGCGGGCTGTACCTGTTGGAATTGGAGCCGTTCAGCTTTGTTGCCCAGAGCTGGGCCTCTGTGCCCGTCCCACGCAGATCAGGGGTTGAAAACCGGCTTTCTAGGGGCTGGTTCTAGCTGTGCATGCCCAGAGAGGGACCCAGGCCCTTGGGGGCGGGCTGTACCTGTTGGAATTCGAGCTAATTTTCTAACGTGGCTTGGCGCAAGTCAAAAGCAACCACAAGTGAACATCCGAGCTCACAAAGCAGTGCAGAGAAGCAATACAGGAAGACCTCAAAGACAGAAGAGCAACAGCATTGGCAGATGAGGCAGAAGCTGGGAAAAACATTCGCAATGCTTGCCTGTCCTTCGCCAACTGCAAGACCTAGATGACTGCCCTCTGACATCTGATGGATTTATCTCATCTTCCATAAGGGCAATGGAGAAGATTATCCATGACTTCTATGCGGATCTCTTTGATAACCATGTCCACCTGCCCACATACCAAATTCTGTAGGATGGATATGTCATTCCTAATGTTCTGCCTTTCGAAATCTGACACACCATTTTATCGGTGAAGAAGCGAACAGCACCCATCCCAGACAAGGTCAGACTCGAACACCTGAAGAACCTTCCGTCAGTACTCATCAATACTCTGGCTCAGCTCTTCACATGCTACCTGTCTGAATGCAAGTTTCCATCCCAATGGAAAACCAGAAATACTGTACTTCTGTACAAAAAGGGAGACATCTACGACTTTGGCAACTATCGCCCGATCTGCCTGTTGTCTGTTGTCTACAAGCTGTTCACTTGAGTCATCTAGAATAGGATTGTCAGAATACTAGATTAAGGACAACTATGTGAGCAAGCCGGGTTCCACAAAGGATTCAGCATGATTGACCATATCCACAAGATAACCAATCTCATTGAGGTTTCTCAAGAGTTCAAGATGCTGTTCTGCCTAATGTTAATTGATTTAAAGAGGGCCTTTGATTCTGTTGAGCCTGAAGTCATCATCGAAGTCCTAGCCTAACAGGGCACTCAAACTCAATACATCAGGATCCTCTGTAAGCTGATTCACTACCAGTATCTCACCATTATACACAGAAATGATCATCTATGTTAAGAGAGGTGTTCAGCATGGTGATACCATTTCACAAAAACTCTTCAGTGCCATGTTCGAGAATGTCATGTAACGACTGAAATGGAAAGGAATGCGAGTGAAGATAGATGGTCAGAAATACACCACCTCTGCTTTGCTGATGATATCGTTCTAATAACACCAAACATTAGCCAAGCAGCACAAATGATGGCTGACTTTGACAGTGATTGTGGAAAGGTGAGACTACAGCTGAATCTCACAAAGACAATGTTCATAAGAAACAGTCTCGTTCCTGACATTACATTCGCTCCCAACAGAACAAATATCTCCGAATGCAACAGTTATGTGTACCTAGGTCGAGAAGTCAACATGACAAATGACCTGGCACCTGAGTTGCACTGGAAGAAGAGAGCCACTTGGAATGACTTCAAGATCATTAAAGAAACAGCTAAGAGGACGAAGAACCTCTGGCTCTGGGCACATCTCTTCAATTCCACTGTTCTTCCTGCATTAACATATGCCCCAGAGACCTGGGCCCTACGAAAACAGAATGAGAACTCTATTCAGGTCTCCCAAAGAGGAACCGAAAGAGCTATGCTTGGAGTATCACACTTCACTCAAGTGAGAGAAAGAACCTGGAGTTCCTACCACCATCGATGTTCAAGAATCAGGGATGCTGTCTTGTTTGCCAAGGCATCGAAAATCAGATGGGCTAGACACGTAATGAGATTTGGAGATGACCGCTGGACTAGAGTCCTTATGGAATGGATTTCACAGGACATTCAAAGATCACATCGCCTCCCACCTATGAGATGGTCAGACTTTTTCGTCAAGACCCTGAATGATTGGTTTGAGGCCCTTCGTGTTCCTAGAATGAGCAGACACCATTTGAGCTACACTATAGCATGCAACAGGGATGAATGGAGACATTACTGGTGCCTGCTCGAGGAAATTGATGATTAATGGGATGTGAAGTGATCAAATTCTCAGAAAATTTGGTCCTGAGTTGTAGAAATTTAGCTAGAGGAACATTGATAATTTGGAGATATCAGGAAGCCTGAAGGCACCATAAGGCTGATACACTCCCCATACAGGTACAGATTGACATGCTGTTGACACCACACCACCATATATATATTTTTTTAATGTGAATTTTTTTCTTTTGTTGATGAAACATTTTGTCAAAATATTCCTGTTTTATACAACTAGTGACTCGGTTTCCCAAATATATTCATGACCCCCCCCCCTTTATTCCCTTAGAGAAAGGCAATTCTCACAATAGGAGTTTTACAAACTTCTTATTTACAATTGGCCACTAGTTTTAATAGTTCTGATCTATGCTGCTCAAAACCCAAAAATTTTCAAGGGTTTCTGATCTAGATCAGTCTTTGTTCTTGTATGATTATTTTTTTCTGCAGAAATTACAGGCTATTAATTTAGTTTGAGTTTGGAAATTCTGTTGTTTCCTCAGTATTGGGAATAGAAAATGTAATCTGTTTCTGCCTTTAGGCAAGAAGAAGAAATTTAATAAAATATTTTATTTTTAATGTATCTTTTATTTATCTTTGGCTTTAATTCCATGGCATACAAAGACTATCCAAAAGATTTTATGATTTATCAGGATGGCTTTTACTCTGAAATAAGAGTTTATTAATTTTGTTAAAGGTGGAAGAAAAGTTCATTCCTTCCTAATGCCCACCTGGCCTATAGTAGTTGCCATTATCATCTCTTAACTCACAGGGAAATCAAGTGTTAGAGAGGCTAAATACGTTCTGCACTATTACTGACCTTATACTTCTCTGGGCTGGTATAATAGCACAGCAATAGGGCATTTGCCTTGCACGCGGCTGGGTTTGATTCCTTTGTCTCTCTCAGAGAGCCCGGCAAGTTATCAAGAGTATCCTACCCGTGTGGCTGAGCCTGGCAAACTCCCCTTGGCATATTCGATATGCCAAAAACAATAACAACAAGTCTCACAATGGAGACGTTACTGGTGTCTGCTCGAACAAATAGATGAACAATGGGAGGACAGTGCTACAGTGCTACAATGCTATATTTCTCTAACCGGACAGAGACTCCAGCTCAAATCCAGGTGATCATGGAGCTACTACTCCCCTCAACTGGTTCACCAGGACATCTAAACACAAATCTTTAGAAAAGTTTAAAGACCTAAGTCCAAGTTTATCCATAAATTTAAAGATTTTGCCACATATTCTTGGAAAATGTGACATAAATATGCAACATTAGTGACAATACCCATTCTGCTACTGCTCATACTCCTTTTCTCAGAGCATAAACTGTTTTTTAGGACTGGAATGCATGAAGGTCTCGGCATCTGTTCACTAAGAACTAAACTGCAGGTCCCAGTAAATGTATTCAGTGGCTTGATGCCTGTTTTACTAGAATTTGGTCATGACTTTAAGCCCAAATGCCAGCACAAGTGCAGAATATTATCATGGCAGTGCTTCTGGGTGAGCCCAGCAACTCTGCTTTTTCTGATCCTGAAAATAATTAGTATCAACTATAATTCAGTGTGTAGTGTGTAAGCACCACAATAGAGTGTGGCCACTGGTGAGCACAACTTAAAAAAAGTCTAAGTGTTGGTGGGAATGGTGACTCGTTCAGCTTTTTTGGAAAACAATAGACAGTCCTCTAAAACTTAGAAATTGAGCTTCCATATTATTCAGCAATACCCTTCAGGGAATATAACCTACAGACACAAAAACACAACACAGAAAAGCCACCTGCACTTCTATGTTCATTGCAACATTATATGCAATAGCCAGAATCTGGAAACAACCTGAGTGCTCACAAGCAGAGGACTGGGTAATGAAACTATGGTACATATACACAATGGAATACTATGCAGCTGCAAGGAAAAATGAACTGATGAAATGTGTTTATAAATGGAAGCACATGGAGAGTATCATGCTGAGTGAAATGAGTCATAGGGAAAGGGACAGGCATAGACTCATTGCACTTATTCGTGGAATATTAGGGAAAAAAACAACAAAAATATAGTAATAGTATGAAACTAATAGCTGAGAACAGTAGAAATGAGGGCCAGGATGTCTGGCCCATTATTGTAAGCTTTTCACAAGTGGGGATGGGGGAAAGCTGTAAGGACATAGAAAAGGCCATTATGACCATGTTAGCTGGAAATGATCACTCTGGGAAATAACTGAGGGCTGAAAGTAGGTAAATGGACAAACATGATAAACTTTTAGTAAATGTATTACCAACCATAATGTCCAAAAGGAAAGAAAGAGAGAGAGATGGAGACAGAGACAGACAGAGACAGAGATAGAGACAGACAGAGAAATAGACAGACAGACAGAGCGAGAAAGAGAGAAAGAGAAGAAAAGTATCTGCCATAGAAACAGGCTAGGGTTGGGATGGCAGGAGGGAAACTGACGACATTGTGAGTGGAAAATGCACACTGGTGAAGGAACAGGGATTGGGATATTGTGTGACTGAAACCCAAATCATCAGCAACTTTGTAACTGTGTATTTTATGGTAATTCAATTAAAAAGAAAAAGCAATAAGGAGCCAGAGTGATACTACAGTGGGCAGGGTGATTGCCTTGTACATGGCCCACCCAAGTTTGACTCCTGGGAATCCCATATGTTTCCTTTGAACAGCACTGAGAATAATTCCAGAGTGCAGATCCAGAACTAATGTCTGAACATTGCTGGGTGTGGCCTACCCCAAAATACAACTTTTATAATCATGAAGTACAAACAATGGTGAACATCTGTGTGAGCATCACAGAGATCCCCTAGCAAGCACCACAGCTGGAATATGCATGCCACCACAGTGTGCAACCTGCCAAGTGTGAGTTTACTGCAACTCATATACAGACCCTGAAAGCACCATAATAGCCACAGTCAGGCATGTGCAGTCCGAGTCCCAAACAGAAGCAATAAGGTAAGAAAAAAAGCGAAATGAGGCAGGGACTGAAAAAGAGAAGGATTTAAGAACCAGGAAGTCTTCTTGGGTATGAGAGCCCTGGCAATAGAAAGATCACCATTGTGCCAGGGAAAAAGCACACACACACAATAACAGACCTGCCCAGCTGCAAACATAATTCTTGCATCTCCACTAGGAAGAATTCAGCATTGTAAGCCAGTATAAAATGTATTTCACTCATTCCAGCACCAAGTATCTTCAAAAGAGCTTGACTCAACATGTTAGTTTCATGAGGGAACCAGATGCCAAAGTTTCAATCTCTGCTTCACCACTTGCTAATTATAAGGGGTAAAGCAGAAATCTTAGACAATTAATTTCTCTGTGCCTCAGGTTTCTCATTTGTAAAATAGAGATAATAACACTTTCCGCATCAAATCCTCATTATTAGGATTAATGTGTTAATAGCTGTGGATGGCATAAAACCATATAACTGTATGATTGAAACATTCTCTGATATTATTATGACCATAAATTTCTGTTCATTAGTCTTTCTGGGGTCTGGAGATAACTTTGGTTTGAATTAAGGTATGTACTGAATAACAAAAATTAATTAGAATATGAGAAAGGCCTTCCACTTTACTATTATTTATCCCTTGTGTTTATTGTCTTATATTCAGCACTCTAAAATTTTGTGGCATCTATAATATTTATAAATTTTTAATGCTAATACAGAAGGACAAGGGTTTTAACACATTAAGATGGCATAAAGACTCAATTTAGTTCTTAAATGCAATTTTTATAAAAATATGATGACTTCATATTAAAATACAATATTTACACTTCCTTTGGATGTACACTTTTTTTCTTAAGGTCACCCATTTTAATAAACTGAAATTGTCCTGTTGGAAGAACCATTCTCTTCTATGAAGGATTAGGAGAAGGTGATTGAACCTAGATGCCTCCGTCTCAGGTGTGGATTGATAAAAGAATGTATCAAAGATCTAGGGTACTCAGGTAGAGCAAAATCAGCTTATTGAAACCATTATACTAGTCAGAATGACACAGTGAAGGCATCCAAATATTGTTCCTCTGTTTAGCATTGTTAGGGGGACACATTTTATAGCATATTTCTGGGATACTTCTGGCAGGAAAATGCTTTCTATAGGTTAGTTGGTCCTCAGAGGAGGTATGTAGGAGACAGGAACCCAATTCCAATTTGGGAGATGAATCCAATCACATAAAAAGGTTAAAAATAGGTACAATAATTTCAACCAACTATGAAATGTTCTAAGCTAATCATATATGGATAATAAAGTATGCATGAAATAATTTAAGCCTATCTGGAATGGTATAGTGTGACCAATTCTAGGAATAGGGGCAGCAAGAACTTCCCTCCAAGAAATGCTTTTGTTCTGGAGTGCAGCAGGTGAATACATAGAAACTGCCTTCCCTCTGCTCTCTGGGAGTCACTTTGCATGTGTTTTGGTGTCCTGATCAAGGTAACTATTTAAGGACTGCTTCTTCATTGATTATGCACCAAATGAATGCAGAAGTATAAGCCCTCCTGGCTATGAGAAACAGATGTTGTAGAGATGTTCACAAAAATCAGGGTGCCAGAAAAGGGTCCAAATAACTGTTGCACGACACTGATAATCTGGAAAAAGGTATCGAGGATGAGCACAGGGTTGTGTTTGGGGAACTCAATTACCAAAAGCAACTCTATAGATTTCTGAAAAGAGTGCTATACCACAATCATGCCTCTTCAGGCTAACAGTCTTAGAACAAGTACATTCTGACTGCTCTTGATTTCTTTATACATTTCCCTAGAGTGGCTATCTATTGGAGTCTTCTTCTGTTTCTCTAATTGTTACAGATCCACACAACCTAGGAATTCAAGCCCTGTCTCTAAAGCCAGGAGATCAAGGGACATCTCCCTAGTGGCAGTTACAAAAGCAGGCATGTGAGATCTGTGTGAAAATTCCCCTCCTCAAGATACTTATGATTTCAATATAATAGCAGAAAGCAGGCAAATTGAGCTAGCCACTGTAGTGAGCCCAGCCTAAGAGGTAGTGCAACATTATGGCCACTGAATAAAAAATAAAGAAAAAAGAATTTTTTATAAAGGTACTTGGTAGTTTTAGCAAGTGGTTTGAGTGGAGAGTGCAATGACATGAGACAACAAGAGTAGAAAGTTGACAGCTATTAAGGAGCAAAAAGATGGCATCCACCAGTTTTTGCAAAAAAAAAAAATGAGTACTTAATGAGTACTTTATCTTGCTCCTGACTCTATTGCTTTCCAGTGATCAAAGGAGCCTCCTGAACATACATCTTGAGTTCCTTTTAAAGCTTACTTCTGTGCTGGGCCCTTGTTGAAAGTAAACACATAAGTACAAAAACAGCTATTTCTCGATTTGCCACTTTACCAAAAGTCTTGTTTGCCCAAGTCCTAATGATTTTGGGGACTTTGCTCTTCAATGCAGGTCTTAAAAATTGAGATGTCCAGGGCTAGAGAAAGAAATGGAGTTTGTTTTGCATGTGACTGACCCAGGTTCAATAGAGCCAAGATATATGGTCCTCTGACTCCACATCAGAACTCATGACCTAGAATGAAAAGAACAGAGTGACAGGTTCTCTGAGTTCATCATGTTGACCAAGATCATCCATAGTAACTCACAGTTTCAGAAGGCCGAATCTAAACACTGGACATGGGAGTATCCCGGTGGACAGTTCCATAATGAAATTGACCACATCATATTCAATCAATGGTTTTGTCTGATGTCCCTGGTATCCCAAAATTCCAAACAGGATTGGACCACCGTCTTCTTTGTGCAAAATTATACTTCACAGAGTAGGGAGAAATAAATGCAAAGTTTAAGAGAAAACTCCCAGAATGACCAACAACTGGGAGCTCTTTGGCTCTGTTGCGGCAACATGGGAAGATGCTGTCATTAACAACATTGATGAGGAATACAATAGACTGGTTCAGCACCTCCATGATTGTGCGAGGAATGCCAAGAGAGAGATGACCATGAAAAGATGCCTGTCTTTAAAAACTCTTGAGTTATTCGCCAACATGGCTTGGCGCATGCCTCAGGAAACCGCAAGCGAACGTTTGAGATTGCAAAGCAGTGCAGAGAAGCGATCAAGGAACACCGCAAAGAGAGAAAAGTAGCAATGCTGGTAGATGCGGCAGAAGCTGGGAAAAGCATTCGTAATGCCCGCCTGTCCTTCACCAACTACAAGACAAAGATGGCTGCCCTCCGACATCCTGATGGATCTATCACATCTTCCAGAAGGGCAATGGAGAAGATTATTCATGTCTTCTACTCAGATCATTTAATAGCCATGTCCACCTACCCACATACAAAATTCCACAGAATGGATATGTCGTTTCCAACATTCTTCCTTCTAAAATCCAACACACCATCTCGTCAGTACAGAAACAAAGAGCACCTGGCCCAGACAAGGTCAGACCTGAACACCTGAAGAACTTGCTGTCAGTACTCATCAATACACTGACTCGGCTCTTCACACGCTACCTGTCTGAATGCAAGGTTCCGTCCCAATGGAAAACCAGCAGGACCGTACTACTGTTCAAGAAGGGAGACATCCATGACATTGGCAACTATTGCCTGATCTGCCTATTGTCTGTCATCTACAAGCTGTTCACTCGAGTCATCCTGAATAGGATTGGCAGAACACTAGATGAAGGACAACCATGCAAGCAAGCCGGGTTCCAAAAAGGATTCAGCACTGTCAACCATATCTACACGATAACCAAGCTCATTGAGGTTTCTCAGGAGTTCAAAATGCCACTCTGTCTAATGTTCATTGATTTAAAGAAGGTCTTTGATTCTGTTGACACAGAAGCGGTCGTCAAAGACCTAGCCAAACAGGGCATTCAAACTCAATACATCAGGATCCTCCGTGAGCTGTATTACAGATTCACTACCAGGATCTCACAATTCTACAAAGAAATGATCGTCCATGTCAAGAGAGGGGTTCGACAATGTGATACCATTTCACCGAAACTCTTCAGTGCCAAACTCGAGAACGTCATGCGATGACTGGAATGGGAAGGAATGTGAGTGAAGATATATGGTCGGCAACTACAGCACCTCTACTTTGCTGATGGCATCTTTCTAATAACACCAAACATCAGCCAAGCGGCACAAATGCTGACGAACTTTGACTATCAGTGTGGAAAGGTCAGACTACAGCTGAATCTCACAAAGACAATGCTCATGAGAAACAGTCTCGTTCCTGGCATTACATTCGTTCCCAACAGAACGAATATCTCCGAATGCAACAGTTATGTGTACCTAGGTTGAGAAGTCAACATGCTGAATGACCTGGCACCTGAGTTGTACTGGAGGAAGAGAGCAGCTTGGAATTTCTTTAAGATCATCAAAGAAATAACTAAGAGGATGAAGAATCTCCAGCTCTGAGCACATCTCTTCGATTCCACTGTTCTTCCTGAATTAATATACGCCTCAGGGACCTGGGCCCTACGAAAATAGGATGAGAGCACTACTTGGGTCTCTCAAAGAGGAATCGAAAGAGCTATGCTTGGAGTATTATGCTTCACTCAAATGGCAGAAAGAATCCGGAGTTCCGACTTCAATCAACGCTCAAGAATCAGGGACTGTCTGATTTGCCAAGGCATCGAAAATCAGATGGGCTGGACACGTAATGAGATTTGAAGATGACCGCTGGACTAGAGCCATTACTGACTGGAATCCACGGGACATCAAAAGATTGTGTGGCCACCCACCTACGAGATGGTCACTTCTTCATCAAGACCCTGAATAATTGGTTTGAGGCTCTTCGTGTTCCTAGAATGAGCAGATGCCATAGGGCTATGCTCGCATGCAACAGGGATGAATGGAGACATTACTGATACCTGCTCGAACAAATCGATGAGTAACAGAATATCAAGTGATCAAGTGAAGAAGCGCTTCAGTTGGGGTTTCCATGATTTTACTTTATAGATTTAAACAGTAATGAGATTTGTTTTTGAGAAATTATATTCATTTTTTAGGTTTCACATTTTATTGTACTGCCTACATAAAAAGACAACATACCTTTTTCATATTCTTGAAAATTACAGTATTAGCTGTGAGGGGGGTGTGATTTTTTAACTTTTTTGTCTTTACATTTTTTCCATCAGTATTTGTTTCTGAAATCTTCTACAAAAATAAAGATGCATCTTAAAATTTGTATTTACTAGTAAAGTATTCTTTAAAAAATAAATGTAGTTTATAGAAATTGATGCTTTTTCTATTAATTTTTAAATAGTATTTACCATCTTCTATTATCTTTGATTTGCAGTTAATGTACTTCTCTATTTTACTCAGAGGTTCTCTTACATCTTCATTTCCAAAATTTCAGCTCAGAGTTACATGTCAAATGATTTTTTGGGGGGGCTAAAATTTCTGAACATGGGACTGGCAACATAGATAAAGGGTAAGGTCTCTGATTCAAATCCAGTCCCCATATATAGTCCCTGACCACTGCTAAGGGTCACTTCAAAACAGAAAGCCAGAAATAGCCCCTAAGAACTACTGGATATGGCCCATCTCTCCCAAAAGCTCCAAATTTTCCAAACATAAAGGATATAGATTGTTTTCTTTTCATGTCTGTTCTGTGCTTTCTCCTATTTATTCTAGGAGCTTAGAAAACTATTTTCTAAAGTTCCTGCTTCTAATCCTTGTCCAAAAAACAGTGCCATTTTCTAGCTCTTTCCTTTGTACTGACACATTGCTATACACATTCAGTAATTGGCACCATACAAAATATTCTTCCTTCTATTTGTTTTATTGTATAGGTTTATTGTTGTATCATTATTATTAATCAGTTGGAGAAAAAGCTGATGTTAGCATTCCAATGAAAATGTCTGTCATGCATTAATACTTATTGTCTTTGATTTTGCTTCCTAGCCTTTATGCCTGGTCATCTGTTTTGTTGACTGCTCAGATGTGATCCAATGATTTTATGTCTCCTCTTCCACCTAAATCATATACTGCTTTAGGGATGACAGCTGTCAGGTTGCAGTGTGCCAGCACAAATTCCTGTTGATTGTGTTGTTCATTTTTTATCTATTGATGCAAAGAATGTTGGTTTTATGAAACAATGTGGAGAAGTAGAAGAAAAGAAATAGATTGTTATATAAAGAACAAATAAGACAGATATTTTCCCAACAGAGAAGTTGCATATAGGTAGATCATTAGATAAAGTTATGAAATTATACAGCTGTGCAATGGCTGTGCTCACCATTGAGAAAAATGACAGAAACCAAAATTAATTTCATTTTACTGAACCAAATGTTCTCTAGTCATTCTGGAGAAATGTTTGACAGCTTCCATGGAATTAGTAAACATGCTTGCAGCACTCCTTTTATTTTGCTAGTATGTTGTATATGAAATCCTGAGTATATATTCTTGTAGTCTAGATATGCCATTATTGTGTTTCAAAATATGTACTTGATTTTTTATTTCATTTTCTTGTTGTTGTTCTTGTTCTTGTTCTTGTTGCTCTTCTTCTTCTTCTTCTTCTTCTTCTTCTTCTTCTTCTTCTTCTTCTTCTTCTTCTTCTTCATCTTCTTCATCTTCTTCTTCTTCTTTTCTTTTTCTCCTCCTTTTCCTCCTCCTCCTCCTTCTTCTTTCTTCTTCCTTCTCCTCCTTTTCCTCGTGTCCTTTTTCTTTTTCTTCAACTTCTCCTTTCTCTCCTTCTTCCTTGTCCTTCTACTCCTCCTCTTCCTCTTCTTTCCCTTCTTCTTCCTCCTCCTCCTTCTCCTTCTCCTTCTACTTCTCCTTCTACTCTTTCTTCTTCTTTTTGCTAATTAATAGAGGTTTTCTATACAAGTTTTTTTGTTGAGTATGTGTTCCCCAATTTGTAGGTATGATATCACTGACTATATGATAGTTTATTTTTTAAAACATGTTTCTTTATTTTAATCTAAAATTTGTCAGTTCCTTCCTTCATTTGGGGGGATTCCTAACTCAGAAATCTTTGTATAAAAAAGAAGAAATCTTTGCATATTCTAAGTTCAAAACTTTATCTTAGATATATATTTATATTAATTTTTCACTTTTAAATTCGCAATTATTTTTGAAATGACTTTTGGTATTGTGTCTAAAATATTTTTCTTACAGACACTCAAAAAGTTTATTTTCTCCTCACACCTACATAATCACCTATATAATTAACTTTATGCACTTTTAAAATCAAAAACTTTAAAAACTTTAAAATTTATATATGTAATCAGTGCTCACTATAAACACTTATACTTTAACTTTTTCTAAGTTTTCAATTTTTAAAAAATTATTTTAATTCCTTTATCTACTTGTAAGTTTTAGTTTCCCCATATTTTCATCATAATTCTGAGAAAAATATAAATATTTGCAACAAGGATTTAAAGGACGTTTGGATGTAAAATATTGATTCACTTGGCACATATGCAAACATTGTTAATTTCAGTGCCATAAATTCAATGTATGCTATACTTCCAGGATTTATATTCACAGATGGAATGACTGAGAGTGGTTATATATCAGTTTGTCTAAGGATAGCAGATATTCAGATGGAGTTAGCTATGCAAGACTTTTTGGGGAAGAGGAAAAATCCTTTAGACAATTCATTTATTCATGTATGTTTGTTTGTTTGTTTGATTTAGAGCAACAGCTGATAGTGGTCAGCAGTTACTCCTGGCTCTGTGCTCAGGGATCTCTCCTGGCAGATCTTGGATAACCATATGGTGTGTGGGAAATCAAATCCGGGTCAGCTGCGTGCAAGACATTAGCCAAACTGCTGTACTATCATTCAAGCCACCCAGCTTACAGTTAAATGTGTCATTTATGAAAACAAAAGTAGTTTCAGAATGAGCTAGAGATATGTCAAATTCTCCTCTAGCCAACAAATTTGTGCAGTAGAAAGTATTTTTTAAGTAGATATTCCAAATTGGCATTAATTTCAGATCTTTGCCTACTTCCATGGTCATCATTGGCAGTGGGAAATCCAAGAAGAGTATAGTCTTGGTCAAAAAATTTTATACTGTGGCTGAACACTGTCATACAACTGCATTCTTTTTTGTTTTGTTTTGTTTTGTTTTTTCTTTTTTTATTAGTGAAACACCATGAGGTACAGTTATAGGCTTACAAATTTTGTGCCTGGGTTTCAGTTATACAATGATCAAGTGCCCATCCCTCCACCAGTGCATTCTTTGCAACCAAATATCAAACTCTTGAAGGAAGATCTGAGAACTTTAGCAAAACCCTCCCTGTTCATTAAGATATAACTCTTGTAATTACTGACTGAGCACATGGAATGTTATTAACATCTCTGTCCTTGTCTCCCACCTCTGTAAAATGATAAAAATAACTAACTTGTGTAGGAATACTGTACACCTAAGTGTGTTGTAAGTGTTCAGAATAGTAACTGAAACTAAACAGAGAACTTGAAAATATTTGCTTTTGTTATTGGCATATTCTCATGTACTTCGTCACTTCCTTGCATTTATTCTTTCTTATATAATCCTCTTTTTCCTTTTGCACATTTTTAAAGATCATTTTGCTATGCAGCCAAAATTACTCAAAAGTCTTTAAAAGTTTTCAAGGATTTTTTTTTTTGGTAAATTCATTCACTACTCATATTCTTCTTCTTAGTTTTAGCTGCCACTGTTTATTGTAGTCAGTCCGTGTAATTTCATTTATCAATATCTTATTCATTAATCAACTCTCATTTTAGATACCAGTAATGCCATTTAGAGCTAAAAATTAAAGTGTGCATTAAAGTTTTATGTCAAAACCTTTCAGCCAATGTATTGGTTCAACCCTTGAACAAAAGAAATATCCTTGAGGGAAGATCATATGAACTATATACTACATTATTTAGATAAAAGGGAACTATCACATCCCTCAAGTTTAAATAAAATCTTTTGTAGTAGACCAGATAATTTTTACTTGTTTTGACATACGTGCAATAAAACAGTTCATAAAATTCTATTTTAAACACCTCTGTCTATAAGGATAAGAAAGTTTTAGATAGCCTGAATGTTTATAACGATTTTCATCCTTTCAGATACTCTTCTAAGATTAGTAAAAAATATTGCAAAATAAAACAGCTTTAACCTTGGTCTTTTACTTTTTTAATTTTTTTGCTTTTTAGGTCACACCCGGCAATGCACAGGTGTTATTCCTTGCTCTGCACTCAGGAATTACCCCTGGCAGTGCTCAGGGGACCATATGGGATGCTGGGAATCGAACCCGGGTCTGCCACGTGCAGGGCAAATGCCCTCCCCGCTGTGCTATTGCTCCAGCCCCAACCTTGTGCTTTTTAATCTTTTTTCAGAATAAAAAATTTAACAGCAAACCATTGTATTTATAATCTTACTCATTTCACGAAAGTGGAGGTATTTTAGGTGCATCTTTCTCTTAAAATAACTCCCACAGGGCAGGTGAGGCCCCTCCCCACCCCAGTGGAGCCAGCTCTAGCAGCCAAAAACCTCCAGAACTCAACCACCTTCACACCCATGGTCGCTCTCCACACACTTGGATGAGCTTCACCCAGGAGTAAATCTATTCCTAGACATCTCATACTTTACATCACTGATATACCAAGAGTAGCGCACCACATACGAGGGGTTCAAAGTACAAGGCAAACAATCTTAGGGGGAAATACATTTATACAGATATAGATATAAGCACACAAGTCTCAACATTTAACGACATGTTATTAATCTCTTCTAGAAGAAATTAATGACTCCTAGGTGAAATACAACAATTTTCACACACTATACTCTAAGAAAGCTTTATTGTCCCATTTTTAGTGGGTTAGTCATAAGAAATAATACAAAATAAATTATTTTGGTTCTGCTTTGGGTGTAGTGTTTAGGGTTTTGGATGGAAATGTCATGGTGGGAAGGTATAATGGTGGTGGAATTGGTGTTGGAAAATTGAATGCAATCAAATATTGTGAACAATTTTATAAAAATAAAATTTAAAAAAGACAACTCCCAAAAAGCAGTAGTGGAATTGTCATTAATAATCCTACAAAATGAGTGTGGGGATGTGATTCAGGAGGAAGAGAAAATGCCTTAGGTGTGCAAGGCCTTGGGCTCAGCTCTCACCACCTGATTGCCTTTCCTTCTCCCAGCACTGCAGGGTGTGTCCACCACAATAGTAAAAATGCAATCAAACAAACATGGAATTCACTAAACATAAGCTATGACCGCAGTAAGGAAATGAAGATGTGCAGAGAAAAGTTAAAAAAGGAAGGAAGAAGGAATATTACTCCACCTAGTTTTTACTGATAATTTAATATTTTCTTATAAGATGTTTCTTTGTCATCACATAATGAGAGTATGACATAGCAAGAATATCAGTAATGAATCTAAATGCTATTTTCATGGTACTTCAATCACAACTCTTCAAAAACACAGACAGAACAATAATTTATTTCTCATATGGATGATGGAATGAAAGAGGCTTATGTACTAATTTTTAAACTTTTTTTTAATAGTGAGATATCATGAAGTACAGTTGCAGACATACACATTTTTGTGCTTGGGTTTCAATTATACAATGATCAACTACCCATCCCTCCACCAGTGCCCATTTCCCACCACGACGGATCCCAGTATCCCTCCCACCCCCCATACCACCCTGCCTCTGTGGCAGGGCATTCCCTTTTGTTCTCTCTCTCTTATTGGGTGTTGTGGTTTACAAAAGAGGCAATGGGTGACAATCATATTTAGTCTATAGTCTACTTTCCGCATGCTTCTCCCATCCTGGGAGGATCCTCCCAACACCTTTATTTGGCGTTCCCTTCTCTATCTGAGCTCCCTTTTCCCCTAGTATGTGTGGTTGGCCTCCAAGCCATGGAGTAAAATTCCTGGTACTAATATCGGCCATTCTTGGGTGTTAGTCTCCTATTTTGTTATTTTATGTTCCCCAGATGAATGCAATCTTTCTATATCTATCCCTCTCTTTCTGACTCATTTCACTTAGCATGATACTTTCCATGTTGTACCACTTGTATGTAAATTTCACGACTTCCTCTTTTCTAACAGTTACATAGTACTCCATTGTGTAAATGTACCAAAGTTTCTTTAACCAGTCATCTGTTCTCCGGCACTCAGGTTTTTTCCAGATTCTGGCTATTGTAAAGAGTGCTGCAATGAACAGACAATTGCAGATGTCACTTCGACTATACTTTTTTGCCTCTCTGGGATATATTCCCAGGAGTGGTATTGCTGGATCAAATGGGAGCTCAATTTCTAATTTTTTGAGAATCATCCATACTGTTTTCCAAAAGGGCTGAACCAGTCGGCATTCCCACCAACAGTGAAGGAGTGTCCCTTTCTCACCACATCCGCACCAGCACCGGTTGCTTTTGTTCTTGTGGATATGGGGCAGTCTCTGTGGTGTGAAATGATATCTCATTGTGATTTTGATCTACATCTCCCTGATGATTAATGATTTAGAGCATTTTCTCATGTGCCTTTTAGCCATTCGGATTTCTTCTTTGTAAAAGTTTCTATTCATTTCATCTCCCCATTTTTTGATGGGGTTGAATGTTTTCTTTTTGCGAAGTTCAACCAGTACTTTTTAATATCCTTGCCATTAACCCCTTATCAGATGTGTATTTGGCGAATATCCTTTCCCATTCTGTAGACTGTCTTTGTATTTTGGTCACTGTTTCTTTTGAGGTACAGAAGTTTCTTAGTTTAAGATAGTCCCATTTGTCTATCTCTGTTTTCACTTGCTTGGCCAGTGGTGTGAATTGAACTCAGTTCGGCTATGTCAGCCATATGTAAGGCAAAGACCTTACCCATTGTGCTATCTCTCCAGCTATAAACAATAAAAGGAATACTCGTGGTTTCACTTGTTCTTTGCAGAGGAGAATTAATCCCACACATGCTGATTGACCTGACTTCAGGACACAGACAAACATTTCTCCCAGTGTCTCTGGCATACAAATCTGGGGAGCCCAGGGGCAGCTCAGTTGCTAAAACCCCTGCTGGCCAGCCTGAGTCCATGAGTTTCATCCCCGTTACATGCCCAAATACTATCCCAGCAGGGCTCTTTTGGGAATTCCAGAACCACAACCAAGAGTCTGATCTATAACAGGTAACCAAGTGTGTCCTACCCTCAAACATCACAGCAACAAATGAGGTGGGAAGGGGATTGATGAAAGATAGTCTGCGCAAAATGTTATCAAGGAAAATTAATAAGAGACACAGAATGATATCTCTCATAGATGAGAAAAAAGAAAAACATAGTAGGTGAATGATAAGTGCCCAAAGGTTACAGAAATGAAGGGCGTAAGAACCAAGGGTCAGAAAGAAAGATAAAGTAAACTTAGCAATAATGTAGTACAAGTGCTACTGTAGTAACTTTCTCCTGTATACTAGTGCTGCCCAGAATAGAATTATTTCTTGACTCATTACCTTGACATAATACAAAGAAATAAGCCTTATATTCAAATATTGTTCTTCTGTGCATAGTTGAAAATATATCTAAAAATGATATATAAATTGTACTAAATGAACCATCGATGGGGTGAAATATTAAGTAAAGACAATGCATTATCCATTTGAATTAGAATCAAGATCATATTAAATTTTGTTTATTTAAAAGATGAATAAAATTAATCATAAAGAACAACTTCAAACTGTTTCAGAATGCTGTTTATGCATTTTCTTTATAATTATGCATTCGAGAGCACAGCAATTTTATACTCTGGGAAAGGTATAAACTGACACCACTTTAGCTCCTGTTGCTTTTACTGAAATAGTTCATAAAAGTTGAACTTAATTTAAAGTAGATAAATCAGCATCATTCAATGGACATTTTTGTACACTATGTTCTATGGTGTTTTTTTAATAGCAATTTAAAGTAAAGTGGGAAGGGTTTCCAGTTCTAAAGTGTTCTTTCAGTATTGACCTTTGATATTGCATGAAAAACTGTACTCCAAAACTGGCAGACCAAATATTCATGGTGTTGCAACAAGCATAGATTTGTAAGCCAAAGTTTTTTACACACTGCGGTAGTTAGAGATTTATGTTCCCAGTCCTCCAGTGCAAGAAAATAATGTGCAAATGCCCTGCCAATTAGTTATGCATAGTCACTCAGCTTTGGCAGTAATTCTTCAAAAGATAAACTCAGAATGAAAGAAGTGGAAGTATGACCTGGAAGAATGAACAGGGGTAGTAGGACAAGATCAGGGTTAGGGGCTGGAGCAATAGCACAGCAGGTAGGGCGTTTGCCTTGCACGTGACTGACCTGGGTTCAATTCCCAGCATCCTATATGGTCCCCCAAGCACCGCCAAGAGTGATTCCTGAGTGCAAAGACAGGAGTAACTCCTGAGCATCTCTGGGTGCGACCCAAAAAGCAAAAAAAAAAAAAAATCAGGACTAGATCATATATTAGACCTATAGGTTATGTTTCCTTTTTTTTTATTACTAACACTTTTATTTTCACCACACATTTAATTGCAATCAATTAATTTATATAGCTTTCAAATAATCTCTTTTTCCTTATAGTTTTATTCTTTTTAGACATGAAAATCATATCCAAAAAGAGACTATCTTTTCAACTTTGTTTGAGGAAGGGTAGTCATCCTGTAAAATAAAAATAATTATCTCTGATATGTCCTATGTTAATGACTTAAATATAAATGTGTAAGGTTATAACTTTTTATTTTACTTACTTTGTTGGCCATAATGGTATTTAATTTCACAGTTTAATTTCTAAATTATTTTTTTATTAAGTTCCAGGTCTTTAAGCATGTGCTTAGGACTCTTATCATTTTCTTTAAGGAATCACATAGTATTTTTACAGTGTTTGTTTACGTAAGATTTGCTGCTTACACATGTGTGTTCTCTTCTTTGATTTACTTGTAGGTGTCTCCATGGCTTAATGTTGGAATTTTTCTTTATTCTATGGCAGTGGCAGAAAGAAAAGAGGACTAGGTTTAGAGGAGATCAAATGCCTCAGTGGATTATAATAGTTCCAGTAGTTGTTAAGAGGTTGATTCTGAGGAAGCTTTCCAAGCTGCCTCTTTGTTTCAGCACTTTCCCAAACCCATTTATGCCAAATGCCTGTATTACAGTCATTTGTCTCTGAAAGACAACTTGATAACTGCCATTCCCTGGGAGGGGCAGGGGGAATCATCTGTTTCAGCTGTCAATGGATTAAAAGACAAGAACTCATTTTTACTTCTTTGTTGTTTGTTTTTTGAATCAAGCTCTATTTCTGCCAGAAACTCAAACATTTTTCTCTGTCTCAAAAGTAGATTTTTATTTCTACTCTCTTGGCCATCTTCTAACAGATTATTGTTTCTACTGTCTTTACCCTCCTCTGCCAACAATAATGGTGGCTTGTGCATACAGACTCACACCGAGATCTTTTCACCAATTGATCTCTACCCCCACCCACTCCCATTCCATTCTTAATTTTGAACATTCATCTTCATATAAATCAATATATCTCCCAGGCATAGCAGGCTGTGAGTTAGTGAATTCTGGTGAATTTTTTTATATCCAAACTCGGTTTTTCACACTCTTAGACAGTTTTGTTTTCTAGTATATATTCTGCCAGTTTACCTGAAGTTCATTAATTTTAAGTTAGTCAAAATTGACATAAATATTAATTTACAGAGAGCTTAATATTAATTATAAATGTATTATTCTTATACAGTTACACAACCTGTTGCCTAGAGGCAGTTATAATGTGATGCTCCCCTATGCCAGGGAAGGGATACCTCTTTCACAATATGCTCTAAGAGCTAATCTCACATAAATTCTATGATTGTTCAAGATCATGAATTTAGTCATCCTAAAAAAACTTACCTATAGTATTCTTTTTTTAATTCTCAATTTATAAACTGAAATCATCTCTTCTCTCAGTGATCCAAGCACTTGCTCTATGACTAATACTGTTTAGTGGGTTAGACGACTATATAGATATGAGATCAAATACCTCAGTGGATTATAATAGATCCAGTAGTGGTTAGGAGGTTGATTCTTCTGAAGAGTTCTAAGCTGCCTCTTTGTCTCAGAGCTACCCCAAACCCATTTATGCCAAATGCCTGCATTACAGTCATTTGTCATTGAAAGATAATTTGATAACTGCCATTCCCTGACCTGAAAGGGACAGGGGGAAATCATCTGTTTCAGACCTAATCACACTGTTAAGGTCTGAAAATGCAAATAAATTGGCCCAAGGAGTTAGTATAAGGATTAAGGGTTTTACCTTTCATATTTTCAACCTCAGTTCATCCCTAGCACCACATGGCCAAGCATCACGTAATATCAACCTGAAGACCCCACAGCACCACTAGTTATGGTCCTGGATCCCTCAAGAAGACAATGGTAGGGTCCAAACATCACTGTATACTGGGACAGTACTACTGAACTGTCAGTCCATGACAGAATGTTGTTGGGAGTGAATACCAACCCTTCCAACAAACATCAATTGAGAAGAGTCCCCCAAATAAGAAAACACGTATAATTAAAAGGTAAAAAAGCATAACTCTAATTACAGATGCATTGTAAGCAAAAATTCATCATGTTCTATCCAATTATTATTTTTACCCTTCTATAAAAGGTCAGACCACAAAACTAGCACATAATGAAGCTAAAATTTGCTTCCACGTCTGTGATTTTCTAACTTGTTGAGCACAAATTCTTTCTGTTACCTGATGACTTTCATTAGAATAAAATCACTACTTTAGTGGATATAGACATGTTAAATAAGTAGTCAAATTTTTCTCACTTAATTGTGCATAAATCATAAAAATTCCCTTACTCTAATAATGCATGTGCATTTTTTACTCATAAATTATAGGTGGTTCACAATATCTCACATAATATTGATACTAAATTAAAAATGAAAGTAAAATTAAAAAGAGGTCAATATAAAGACTTTATTTTATTCTCTAAAGAATAACATATAGTTAGGTGTACTTACATATAGTAGAGAGAGAGTTGCATTCAAAAAGGAAAGAATTGGACCTGAGCGATAACAACAGGTTGGGTGTTTGCCTTGCATGTGGCAGAACCCGGGTTTGGTCTCTGGCATCCCATATGGTTCCCCCGAGCACTGCGAAGAGTGATTCCTGAGTGCATAGCCAGGAGTAATCCTGGAGCATTACCAGCTATAAGCCAAAATGAAAAAAGGAGAGGAAACCAAATAATTTTGGTTTATTTATTCCATGCTTCACCAGTAATGCTGGAGGTCATATACTGCCAGGGATCAAACTTGGATTTCTGTGCCTTCCAGGAATACACTGATTTCTTTGAGCTGTCTCCCAGTCCCTTAAAGGACTAAAGAACAGTAGGAATTCTAGGTCATCAAAAATAGAACATTAAGAGAAAACATTATGTTTCTCTTTTGTTATCAAAACAATGATTTTGTTTTTCATATATATCCTTCCTTCAAATACCTGCATTTTAATATAATCATCTTTTGTTTAGCTAATGAGGCATTATCTATTTTTTCTAATCCTGTAACTTGATATTTTATTATTATTCTCCTTTACAAAATTTACCTTAAAATAAGTAATTAAACATTTATGCATTTAAATAATATAAGATACATGACTGAAAATACTTAAAATATCAGTGCCATAATAATTTTAATGTTAGTTACATCTTTATGTTCATATAATTTGAATCTAGATTTCAGTATTTAGAAAGTTCAACAGTCTAGGTCATCAATACAGCCATGTGAAAGAATAATTGAGAATAATTTCTTCATGAGAACAGAATAAAAATCAGTTTATCAGAGTGGTTATATCTAATGGAATGATATAATATTGGGGTATACGGAAAATTTAATGCCAGAGGAATAGCAGATATTCACTTTCATGCTAATTGGATTTACACAATTTGCAATGCTGAGTAATAGCAGAGTAATAGCAGTTACATAATAACAGCAAATGTTGAGAATTTAGTATAGCAGCTATGTCCATTGAAACTGGGCATGTAAAGACATTGACTGTCAACATTGTTTGGTTATAACATTATTAGCCATTTATCTTCCCTCCCATCCATAAATTCATTTATCCTTCTATCCATAGAGAGTCATTCATCCATTTTATGAATGTATATCCATTTAGTATTTATTGTTCATGTGCCTTATTCCTTTGCTATAACAAATATTGGTATATTGGCATTAAAAGTAAATGGGGTTTTTATCATTCTAGGAGAAAATAAAGACTTTTATTTAAAATACAGAAATTAAATAAATAAAATAAAGCAAACAACTTCAAATCTGATGAATTTCATACAACAGAGATACAAAAAATGTCCCCAAAGTCATAATAACTAAAATGGGGTATATTCTAATATTCTCTTCTGTTATTCATTAGTAGTTTTCCCTACTTAGTCCATGAAAGAGAAATACAAAAAAAAAAAAAAGAAAAAACTCTCTTCAGTTAAAAATTCTCCACAACCCCCTATAAAGTATTACTATATAGTATAGAGTCTTCAAGTAATCTGGCCCATATACCTTTTTATTTTATCACTGTTTTGATTTTGTTATCTAAAGTTTAGGGATGAGTATAAGGATAAGATTGTTTTTACTAAAAAAGAGAAATTAGATATGACCCTTTTCTAGCACAAGGAAAAGGATGAGGAGTGGATATAGTAAATAAATAAAATTTGGGTACACAAAACATACAGAGACACACAAATACACAAATTTAAAGAACAATTTTTACAAAATCAAAAACATTGAGTCATTTTTATATTCACTAAAAACAATTCGACCCTCAGCATCATGGCCTAAATGATGTTCTTCACTGTGACCTCTATTAGTTGTTGTTTATCCCTGGTATAGAAAACAGATTTTAATGCAATTAGGGAGATCAAAGTTTTCCATTAATGGTCTGACCTTAGCTCCACTGATTGCAAAATGGAAAAAGAAGGAAAGGAACTATAATCTGCTTCAGAAGAATAAATTTAAGTCTATGCTTTAAATTATTAAAAGGGGAGATTAGTCTAATATTGGATATGCTGAATTTGGAAATATTGATATAATATTGAGCTGGAGCAATAGCACAGCAGGTAGGGCGTTTGCCTTAGGTGCAGTCAGCCTGGTTGATCCGAGCTCGATTCCTCCACCCCTCTCGGAGAGCTCGTCAAGCTATCGAGAGTATCTCACCCACCTGGCAAGCTACCCATGACGCATTCGATATGCCAAACACAGTAACGACAAGTCTCACAAATGAAGATGTTACTGGGCTCGCTTGAGTAAATCGATGAACAACGGGAGGACAGTGCAGTATAGTGCACTGCAGATATAATATTGGATAGTACTATGCAATTGATAACAGAAAACAGGAAGACGTATATTTTATGTTTTCTACTAGAATTGAATAAAAATTGTATTGTTTTCTTGTCTTGTTTGTTTGGGGCCACAATCTATGGTGCTCAGGGCTTACTCTAGGCTCTGTACTTAGGGATCACTCTTGGCGATGCTCAAAGCACCATGTGTAGTGACAAGAATAAAACCAGGATTCGCTGCATTCAAGACAATAGTCTTATCCCCTACATCCCTCTCAGCCCTGACCATACAATTATAGGTCCTCTTCTTGGAGTGGATCTTTAGAATGTAACCATGGAGAGTTTAAGTTTAAGGACAATATTTAAAATCTTAGAATGAAGTTTGTCAACAGTTCCGGCATTCAGATAAGTGAAATCAAAACAGTCATAGCAAATGTATGTATGATGAAAGTGTCAATTCTGGTATTCAGGAGTTATATCAGCTTATAATAGCTGCCATAAAAAGCACAATTTTTTTTTCACTGTTATGAAAGTTGGAATCCATGATCAAGTGTCAGAGGGTTTGGATTACTCTGAGCATACTCCTTTTAGAGGAGGCTGCCTTCCAGCATGTCAATCTGTCTTTTCTCTAAGCAGCAAGATGTCTGTTGTTTATATGTATGTTATGAAACCCTGCTCATGAAATGGTAACAAAAGTAATATTAATTCAACAGAAACCCTAAAATGCTCATTTTAAGTTAAGCATCTTTTTTTTTCTTTTCTTTCTTTCTTTTTTTATTTTTGGGTCACATCCAGTGATGCACAGGGGTTACTCCTGGCTCTGCACTGAGGAATTACTCCTGGCGGTGCTAAGGGGACCATATGGGATGCTGGGAATCAAACGCAGGATGGCCACGTGCAAGACAAATGCCCTACCTGCTGTGCTATCACTCCAACCCCCAGTTAAGCATCTTTTTAAAGTTCCTATATTCAAATAAAGTTATATCGTGGACAACAGGGATCAAAACTCAGAAAATGCATTTAACGCCCAGTATTTTTATAAGACGCAATTTTATCCTTAACAGTTGATGAGGAAGAAACACATTTCAAGAAGCAAGGTACATTGAAGAAAATCACAGTTATGGAGGAGAAATAGATTTAAAAATCAGTTTCAGAATGCATGAATTATTTTATTAAATTAATTATTCCCTTCATAACAGGAAGGGAATATAGAATTTGAAAAATTCAAGATTTAGTACTTGAGAAATTATGTCTAAGTATAGTAACTTAGAGCAAGACTGAAGTAGCTTTATTTTTCACTCTGTGTATAAAAATCTCAATATTTGGTTGATGAAAGAAGTTTATATGCAGAACCAAGTGGGAGGTTTATATCAAATATTTTGAAGAGGAATGGAAGAAAATGGACTAGGAATAAAAGAGAGTAAGCAGAAAATGTCCAACAGTGGTGTTACTATTGTGTGAGTGAAAAAATGAGTAATTCAATACTAATTTTATAATGCAGTGGACTGCTATGTTATTTCTGGTAAATGAAAAGTGACTTTTGTGATTCCCTTAGCACCCTTTGCTACTTGAATGAAGTATAAAAATAGGTCAAATGCATAGAAAAAGAGTATAGAATAGGAGTTGCCAAGGGTTGACTTTGAAGTAGGAAACTAGGAATTGCTATTAAATAGGTATACTTTTCACATTCTTTCTGATGACTAAGTTCTAGAAATATGGTATTCAGTATTGCGTACACTTACAATACAATATACCAATCCTTCTCAATCAGGGGATATGTGGCCTTCTGTGGAAACCAAGGATATTCTAAGGGAGGCACAGTGAAAATTACATAAATGGAGTGCCTCAGTAAAAGGATAATGGGTGGTTGTAGAACAGAAGGTCCCAGGAAGGAAATAAGACCATAAGGGGGTCACTGTTAGAAAAAGGTTGAGAAACATTTCTGTATAGATTTTCAAATGTTGGTAAATAAAATCTGCCCCTCTCGGAGAGCCCGGCAAGCTACTGAGAGTATTCGATATGCCAGACACAGTAACAACAAAGTCTCCAATGGAGACGTTACTGGGCCCGCTCGAGCAAAAATAAAATATTAGGTTATGAATATTTTTAGATCTCCTGCCCCCGCGCCTGGCTGTCCTCACCGGGGCCCCTTGGAGGGGGGGAGGGTTGAGTTTCTCTCCCCCGCCCCGATCCCGAGCAGAGCCCCAGCAGCTGAGGACCTCCGGAGCCAGCCACGGCCATGCTGGAACCACTCTCCACACGTCCGGATGAGTCTCATGCATGAAAGAACTGGCAGAGGAACCCAGGCATGTGGGTCCCGGGGCTGAGGTCTCTGAGTCTACTCGGATTGGGACTGGGCCTTCTCCACCCAGACCCCCATCTTCCAGTAGTAGGCATCACACCCACCAGCTGCCGACAGCGCCAGGTTGGTCCCATCAATGGCCAAGACGCAGAGACTATAAAACCCAGCTCCTGGAAGCATCTAATTATCTTTCTTTTGGAGAACCTGGCAGGCTACCAAAAGTATCCTGCCCACACGGCAGAGTCTGGCAAACTTCCCGTGTCGTACTCAATATGCCAAATACCAGTAACAATGATGGGTCTCATTCTCCTAATCCTGAAAGAGCATTGAAATGGCTCTTTTAAAATCTCAGGGCTAGGTAGAAGGAGACGTTACTTGTGCCTGCTCAAGACAATCAATGAACAACAGGATGATCGTGATCATAATGCTAATATACCAGAAATCCTATAGACTACCAAAACAACTTATTGGAAATAATGAACCAGTATAGCAAGATAGTAGGCTATGGAATTAACACACAAAAAATCTGTAGTATTTCTGAATGCAAATAATGAACTAGAAGTACAAGAAATAAAAAGACAAGTTCTTCAAATAGCAACTAAAAATATCAGGAAAAAAAGATAAAAAATGTATACAAAGAAAATTATGTGACCCTCCCCTGAGCACCAACAGGAGTAACTCCTGAGTGCAGAGCCAGGAGTAACCCCTGTGCATCGCCAAGTGTGACCCAAAAAGCAAAAAAAAAAAAATTATGTGACCCTACTGAAATAAATATGAGGGCACCAAGAAAGAAAATATTCTCTTTTTATAGTTTGGAAGAATCAATAATGACATAATGACCTTTTAATACTAAAATATACAGAGCAATAGCACAGCTGGTAGGGCATTTGCCTTAAACACAGCTGACCCAGGTTCAATTCCTCCATTCCTCTCAGAGAAACCAGCAAGTTACAGAAAGTATCCTGCCCTCACGGCAGAGTCTGGGAAGCTCCCCATGGCATATTCGATATGCCAAAAACAGTAACAACAAGTCTTATAGTGGAGACTTTAATGGTGCCCACTCGAGCAAATTGATGAACAATGGGAGCACAGTGTTACATTGCTACACAGATTTAATCCAGTTCCTATTAAAAGTCCAATGATATTCTCCAAGGACTTGAAGCAGACTTTATTTATTTAAGAAACAGGAAATTGTTTATTTCCTAATATTGAGTTGTATTGTAAGGCTATAATAATCAAAACTGTTTGGTACTGGACTAAATATAGACTTACAGAACAATGGAATAGAACTGAGGTCCTGAGATTAAACCCTCATATTTATGAACAGATATTCTATAACAAAAGAAGCTAAATATATAAAGTGAAGCAAATAAAGTCACTTCAACAGATATTTTTTGGAAAAGTAGATATCCAATTAAAATTTAAAACTGGAATTATGTTTTGCATGATTCACAAGTCAACTCTAAATGGATTAAAGGCCCACGATTAGACAAGAATTCATAAAAGTAAAATGAGAAAAACATAAGAACTTAGCTGCAAATAGACTTATGAAGTGTCTTCAAAAATCTTACCACAGAGACTAAACAACAAAAATAACCAGGACAGCATCAAATTTAAAAGGTTTTGCATAACAAAAGATTATTGAACTGAAATAAATATACACTCTATTAAATGGGAGAAAATATTTGCATATCACATATCAGATAAAAAGTTAATATCTCTCTTCCTTTACATCCCCAACACTGTGCCTGGTCTTCTTCCTCCCCCAGGTAAGTCATTATTCAAGCTCGGGACTGACTTTCCTGGCATATGCACCCCAGGTGTCCTCTAGGACACTGGAACACTCACCATCCCTGAGCCTCTTCCTGTTCATACCCCATGCTGTTCATGCCTAGCCTTCTTCCTCCCCCATGTTGTAACCCCACATACACCAGGTACCTGAGGGGGCGTGGCCTCTGTAGAAGTGAGTATGGTCTCTGTAGAACTGGGTGTGGCCTCTGTGGAAGTGGGCGTGGCCTGAGTTGGAGCCCAGGCATGCTCATGCGGCCACAGGTAATTAACTCATACCCAGCAATCTCGTGTAACATCTCAGACTCCATACATCCACACAAACAGAAAGAAACATTGCAAATCACCACCACGAGGGGAAGACCATGAAAAGAATCCAGAAGCTTCATTAGGTGCTACTCATCTAAAGGAACTCTCTGAGAAAGAATTCAGATATGAAGTAATAAAGATGTTCAAAGAACTCAGTGAAACAATGAGACAGATATCCAGTAAACTAAAGGACATGAGAGAAACAATCAAGAAAATACCAAAAGAAATGAGAGCAGAAATGATATGAAGTAATAAAGATGTTCAATGAACTCAGTGAAACAATGAGACAGATATCCAGTAAATTAAAGAACATTAGAGAAACAATCAAGAAAATACTGAAAGAAATGAGAGCAGAAATTGGAAAGCAACGCACAGAAGTGACACGAAAAAGATTTGGTAGATGAAATAAAAAAAACTCAGTCTATGCCCTCAACAGTAGGATGGCCACAGCTGAAGACAGAATCAGTGAGCTGAAAGATCAGCTGCACCAAGCCAATAGGCGACAACAAACAATGGCAAAAGACCTCCAAATAGCTCTAGAGCAAATCAGAGTCCTACGAGACGATTCCAAGAGGAACAACATTACAATCATTGGAGTACCAGAAGGTCAGGGAAACAATCCCAGTGAAAAACCCAAGGATAAACAAATCATTGCTGAAAAATTCCCAGAGCTAAACAATGCAGTTATTCAAATTCAATAGGAGCCTGAAGGGTGCCAGCTAAAAGAGACCCTAACAAAAACACTCCAAGACATATCACAGTTAGAATGATCAATGCATTGGATAGAGACAGAATACTGCAAGCAGCAAGGTCAAAGAAGGAAATCACATACAAAGGAGAACCCCTTAGATTCACAGCAGACCTGTCAGAGGAAACCCTCCAAGCCCAAAGCCAATGGTGGGATGTTGTGAAAAAACTCACTAAAATAAACACTTCACCAAGAACACTCTATCTGGCTAAACTCTCACTCTACTCGAAGGAGTGGTACACTACATTCTAGATAAACAACAGCTCAGGAGCTTCATAGACTCAAAACCAAGCCTAAAAGATGGGCTAATGGGGCTATAATAAGACAAAACAAACCCTACAAACACAACAGAAAGATGACACAAAACTCCATAACAATATCTCTCTCAACATCGATGGCCTAAATTCACCAACTAAGAGACACGGAGTGGCAAAATGGATTCAGAGACAGAACCCAACATCCTGCTGCCTACAAGAAACTCATCTGAACAGTCAGAGCAAATACAGAAAGTTACCCTCCTTCAGTGCTGGTGGGAATGCCAAATGGTTCAGTCCTTTTGGAAAACAGTATGGACGATTCTCAAAAAATTAGAAATTGAGCTCCCATTTGACCCAGCAATAGCACTCCTGGGAATATATCTCAGAGAGGCAAAAAAGTACAGTCGAAATGACATCTTCACTTCTATGTTTATTGCTGCACTCTTCACAATAGCCAAAATTTGGCAAAAACCTGAGTGTTTGAGAACAGATGATTGGTTAAAGAAACTGTGGTACATCTACACAATGGAATACTACGCAGCTGTTAGAAAAGATGAAGTCATGAAATTTACATACAAATTGTTCTACATACAACTGGAAAATATCATGCTAAGTGAAATGAACCAAAAAGAGAGACAGACATAGATGACTGCACTCATCTGGGGAATATAAAGTAACAGAATAATGGTCGAACACTCAAGAATAATTGAGATAAGTACCAGGAGGTCTGCTCCAGGGCTTGGAAGCCGGCCTCACATGCTGGGGGAAAATGCAGTTCAGATAGTGAAGGGAACACCAAATAAAGGATGTTTGGACTCGCTTGGGATGTGAGATGCGTGCTGAAAGTAGACTATAGACTGAACACGATGGCCACTCAAAGCCTCTATTGGAAACTACAACACCCTAAAGGAAAGAGTGAGAAAAATGGAATGCCTTGCCACAGAGGAAGGGTGTTGTGGGGGATGGGATGTGGGCGTGGGAAGGCTACTAGGATCAATAGTGGTGGAGAATGGGTATTGGTGAAGGGATGGGTACTTGATCATTGTATAACTGAAACCCAAGCATGAAAGTTTGTAAGTCTACAACCGTACCTCATGGTGTTTCACTAATGAAAAAACAAAAACTGGGGGTATGGTGCTGCCAGCAGGTCAGTTTGTACCTGTGAGGCAAGTGCATCAGCAGCCTGATGGCACTGTCAGGCTTTCAGATACCCCCAATTGCTGCTGTGCCTTTGGCCAGACCCCAAAAACTTGGGGCAAAGTTTACCAATAAAGTAAACAGCCAAAAGTTAGGTATGTGGGAGACACATCCATAGACCACCTCTGGTTCAGCTATATAATTGGAGGCATGGCCTCTCTGGTTCCTGATCGAACCGCTTAATGGACATGATCCCAGAGACTCAGAAATGAGTCTCGGAACCCAAAGGCTTTTGGCAGAAATGCGTCCTGTTCCTGCAGTAGGTTACTGGGGCTGGGCCACTCCAGGTGGGAATAGGTTTCGTGCCTTGGCCTGTTCCCCTTGGCAGCCCAGTGACCACCATCCTCCAGAGGCCACTGGACAGTCAGGTTTGGGCCTGCAGTGACGAGACACTGGGGTCTCACCAGATCGGGGTAGAACAAGCCCTTTCCTCCCCATATCAGTGAGACCTCTAGTTGCCACCTACAAATAGCTTCTCTGGCTCCTGATCAAGCTAATTAATCGCCATGATCCAAGAGACTCAGAAACAAATCTCGAAACCCAGTGGCTTTTGGCAGAAATGCATCTGGACTGCATACAAGATGACAGATGCCTCAGATATTATTGGAAAGCCAGGTATGAGCTGGCGGTGACAGAGCAACTGCAGTCTCATGGGAAGGGGGACAGTACCGGCTCATCTTTCACGCCCTACTGAGATCACAAGTTGCCCCCCATGAGTGGCTCTTCAGTACAGCCATGACTCCAGAGGCAAAAGGACTTAATCCAGAGTCCGGCAGCTTGTGGCAGAAAAGTGAATGGACCATGCGTTAAACTAGGGCGCCATGCCTCCCTAAAAGGGAAGGGGTGTTGCTCCCTTCCACCTTCCCCCCGCCCCGCCTGGCAGCAAGATGGCCGCTGCCTCAGAGCTTATTGGAAAGCCAGGTATGAGCAGGCAGTGACGGGGCAACTGCAATCTCATGGGAAGGGGAGTGGTACCGGCTCGTCCTTTGTGCCCTACCGAGGTCACGAGTTGCCCCACATGAGCGGCTCTCTGGCACAGCCATAAAAACAGATGCACAGAAACCAATCTCATAATTATCTGGCTCTTTGCAGAAATCCAAAATCGTGAGGCTGCTATTGCAGCCATACAAGGTTATATGATTCTCATAACCAGCTATAGAAAACAAAGTATTTCACAATGCCTTTTCAGCAATTCTGATTGTTGGGGGGTAAATTCTAAACAATAATGGTGCATCTTTTGTCGAAATAATGAATGTAATCAATGTAGAGAAGAGTTAAGTGGAAATCATCTACCTCACAGGCATAGGGAAGGGTGGGAGGGGGTGTATATTGGGGTTCTTGTTGGTGAAAAATGAGTACTGGTGAAGGGAGAGGTGTTTGAACATTGTGTGACTGAGACTTAAACCTGAAAGCTTAGTAACTTTCCCACAGTGATTCAATAAATAAAAATAAGAAGAAAAAAATAGATAAATAAAATTATTTTCACTTAATCACTTAACTTCCCGTTAGTCGTCGATTTGCTCGAGCAGGCGCCAGTAATGTCTCCATTTGTCCCTGTCATGTGCTAGTGTAGCCCAATGGCATCTGTTCGCTCTGGGAACATGAAGAGCCTCAAATCAATTGTTCATGATCTTGACGAAGAAGTCTGACCATCTGGTAGGTGGGTGGCCACGTGGTCTTTTGACATCCCATGGAATCCAGGAGGTTCTTCGTCCTCTTAGCTATTTCTTCAACGTTCTTGAAGGTGTTCCAAGCCGCTCTCTTTCTCCTGCACAGCTCGGGTGCAAGGTCTTTTGTCATGTTGACTTCTCGACCTAGGAACACATAGCTGTTGTATTCGGAGATGGTCGTTCCGTTGAGAGCGAATTGGGCATCAGGAACGAGGCTGTTTCTCATAAACATTGTCTTCGTAAAATTCAGCTCTAGTCCAACCTTTCCACAGTCACGGTCAAAGTCGGCCAGCATTTGTGCCACTTGGCTGATGTTTGGTGTTATTAAAACAATGTCATCAGCAAAGCGGAGGTGGTGTAGTTGCCGACCATCTATCTTCACTCCCATTCCTTTCCATTCCAGTCATTGCATGATGTTCTCGAGGGTGGCACTGAAGAGTTTCGGTGAAATGGTATCACCCTGCTGAACCCCTCTCTTGACATCAACGATCACTTCTTTGTAGAATGGTGAGATCCTGGTAGTGAATCCGCAATACAGCTCACGGAGGATCTTGATGTATTTGGTTTGAGTGCCCTGATTGGCTAGGGCTTCAATGACCGCTTCCATCTCAACAGAATCAAAGGCCTTCTTTAAATCAATGAACGTTAAACAGAGCGGCATCTTGAACTCCCGAGAAACCTCAATGAGTTTGGTTATTGTGGAACCCGGCTTGCTCGCATGGTTGTCCTTCATCTAGTGTTCTGCCAATCCTATTTAGGATGACTCGAGTGAACAACTTGTAGATGACAGACCATAGGCAGATTGGGCGATAGTTGCCAATGTCATGGATTTCTCCCTTCTTGAACAGTAGTACGGTCCTGCTGGTTTTCCACTGGTCCGGAACCTTGCATTCAGACAGGTAGCGAGTGAAGAGCCAAGCCAGTGTATTGATGAGTACTGACGGAAGGTTCTTCAGGTGTTCAGGTCTGACCTTGTCTGGGCCGGGTGCTGTTTGTTTCTTTACCGACGAAATGGCATGTCGGATTTCGGAAGGGAGAACGTTGGGAACGACATATCCATCCTGTGGAATTTGGTATGTCGGCAAGTGGACATGGCTATCGAAGAGATTTGAGTAGAAGTCATGGATAATCTTCTCCATTGCCATTCTGGAGGATGTGATGGTTCCATCAGGATGTCGGAGGGCAGTCATCTTGGTCTTGTAGTTGGCGAAGGACAGGCGGTCGTAACGAATACTTTTCCCAGCTTCTGCCACATCTACCAGCACTTCTGCTCTTCTCTCTTTGAGGTCTTCCTTGATCGCATCTCTACACTGCTTTGCGAGCTCAGACGTTAGCTTGCGGTTGCCTGAGGCATGCGCCAAACCACGCTGGTGAATTAGCTCAAGGGTTTTCGAAGACAGGCGTTTTTTTGTGGCTCTCTCTCTCTTGGCGTTCCTCGCACATTCATGGAGGTGCTGAACCAGTCAATCGTATTCCTCGTCAATGTTGTCAACAGTGGCATCTTCCCATGTTGCTGCAATAGTGCCAAAGAGTTCCCAGTTGGTGATCGTTCTGGGAGTTCTCTTTTTGAACTTTGCAGCCCTTTCTCCCCGCTCTGTGAAGTAGAATTTTGCACAAAAATATAAAAAAACCCCAAAAAACAAAAAATAGCTAATATCAAAGATACATAAAGAATTCACAAGGATCAACAACCAAAAAATCTAATAACGTATGCAAAAACAGGGGTTGGAGGGGGGCTGAAATGAACAGCACTCCTCCTCAAAAAGGCATGCAGATACATGAAAAAATGTTTTTATCATTATTTATTTTAGGAAAATTCAAATAATAAACAATAAGATATTGTTTCACACAGTTGAGAGTTGCATATATCTAAATGTCTGGACACAGTACTGGTAGAGATGAGGTAAAAAGGCTCTATTTGATATTAATGAAAGTGTCATCTAGATCAACCTCTGTGGAAAGCCATTTGGAGATTTCTCAGAAAAGGAAGACCTTCCTTACAACCCAGCAATGTTATATCTTGGATCCTTCCCCCAGGACACAGAACCATTAATTATAAAGGATATATGTGCACATATATTAACTATAGAATGTAGTATAAAGGCTAGGACATGGAAATAACCCAAATGTCTGACTACAGATAAATGAGTCCAGAAGTTGAAGTATAGATGCACAATGGAATACTATGCAGCTTTAAGAAAAGATAAAATCATGCAATTTTCTGTTATGTGAATAATAATACAGAATATCATGCAGAGTAAAGTCATTGAGAAGTGGAAGGACAGACAAAGAAGTATATCATAAGTGGGGCATACTGATAGATAGTAAAGGAACAATAAATGGTCGCAAGCCATAGAACTTATGAATTGGTTCAAAGAACTGAGGTTATCTGGGAGCGATGGGTAGAAGTAGTCTTTAGACACTAGTGGAGAGAAGCAGGCATTCTGATAGTGGGTGTGGTGTTTGGATAATGTTCACATGAAACTATCATTAATAGTAGTGTAAATCACAGTACCTCAACATAAATGGGGGAGGGGTGTGTGGGAGTTCTCCCTGGCATGACTCCTTGACTACTAAAGGTTCCTGGCCCTGTAGGGAGTGCCCGGGTCCCAAGTTCTCTGGAAATTGGGCTGTTGTCAGGGGAATCTGACATTTCTAAGAATTACATAGATTAATTGGCCTTGATTTGTCAGTGGCCAATGGCTTGAAATGCGAAAAACAGACATCTTTGGGTGTCGGCAATACTTCAAATGAGTGCCTGCTTAGAGCATCAATGACAATGCTCCAGCAGCTTCTTTCTAGTCACCAGAATACCCTGCCTCCCCTAACACCTGCTCATTAGTGCGCATAGGCATTCTCCCTCAGCCTCTATTTAACCATTGCCTTTTAAAATAAACTTTATCATGTGGATACAAATCTATGGCTCTTATGGATGGCTATGTCTGCCATGGTAATTTTTTTAACCACTTAAGAAGTAGGATGTAGTTTCAATCTCACTGGAAAAAACTGACAAGAAGAGAAATGAAAGTGGTGATAGAAAGAAATAATTGAAAGTAATGGTGGTGTTGAAAGGAAGGAGATTTTAGAAAGAAAAATTTTTAGAGAAATGTTTGGTAAAATGTTGGATAAATAATAGAAATAGAGTACTGTTATCCACAAGAAATAATGATGACATTATGGGCTTAAATAATTTAGTAAATAAATTTGCTTAATTTCATTTAAGAATAAGTAGAGAAAGAGCTAATGCAAGTCTACTGACATTAACGGAACTAATCATCTTTTTGTACTTTTTTTGTGCCCATGCTCACATAAAAAAATGTTAAGAGCTAGGAGGTTATTGTAATTCTGTAAGAATGCCTCATCTTTTAATTGTCTGAGTTATCTTCATTACAAACTTTCCATGAAAATTTTAATAGGCTGAATATATGTAGACTGAGGAAAGCCAATTTGTTTCTAAGGAGTCTTTTAATAGCTATTACCAAATCTAGGAAAATAGACCTTTAAAAAAGAATTAAAGTTGATTCAACTGTCTCAGAAAAATGTGAGCTATCTGAAAATACCACGTTCCTCAACGAGTGGAAGTTGTTGTATAAAAATAAATTATCTCAGTGTATATTTAGTCAGAATGTGGTAAATAACGATATTCATTTTTTACATATTAAAGTAGAAAAAACTTGCAGACATATACTTTTAAGGAATATTGTCTCTTATGTTGTTCAATATAAAAATGCTTAATGGTATACAACCACAAAACAGCAAGTCTGGAAGATCGTTAACCTAAGAGTGAAATGATAGTGGAATGAATCTAGGAACATTGAGCTGACAGTGAACTGACTTTGAACTCACACCACCTATTTTCAATTCTCTAAAAAATAAAGAAACTAAAAGAAAAAATAGAAAAATAGAATTTATTAAGATTTACTACTGAAGAAAACTTAAATAGACTATTTTATCCATTCTTAAGAACATGTAACTGGGTGATTTTTCTAGCAACATGATGGTAAACCATGATTCAATTCATTGTGGTTTTCTTTGGTGTTTGAATAGAATTCTATTAATAGTGACTTTGTTAACTATTTGAAGCTACTGTAACTGGTCTTTGTTACTGTTCTCTTAGAAATCTTCTCTCTATCAGTCTCTCACATGTCCTTATTTTCTCTATTTGTAACTTTGATTTATAATTTTTTGTGTATAAAATGCTGACTGTAACTGAATTCTAGTACACATATCTCACGTTAAATTTCTCTGTAATAAAATATTTTCACTCATAACCTACCCTCACAAAATCAAATTCTCACTTCAGTCATTATCTTATCAACTAGATTAATTTAATACAAGTCAAATACCTACCACTGAATGAACCTATTTTTCTTTTACTTCTATACCTCAAACAAAGAACACATGTAGAAACCAATTTAGAGATTTACACACAAGCATTTTAGAAGTATGAATAATTTAATATCCTAATAAAGTTAGTATCTCTATTGGCAATTTGAGAATAGCTTTCATGAAATTCTGAATTAGTTTGACTCTTAGCATCTCTAGGACATAAAAATTCACGACTCCACAGAAGGTCTAAGCAGAACCAAATCAAGTCGCCACCAGAAGTTACCAATTTAAGAACTTACTCAAGGATTGGCTTTCCCTTCTTATCTGTTTTATTCTATTTGGTTTACACACTTATCTTCTATAGGATTATTTCTGAAAACATACTTTTCCTCTAAGTATATTTTCATACTCCATTTTAGTTCTATATATCAATTAAGACATACCCTCTAATGATCAATGAAAAGCAATGTTTTCTTCTCCTGTATCACAGTAGGATTTTTATACACTCTTCTTATAGTTGGCTATACTTAGCAAAGAAATTATTTGAAGGGGAAATTGTATGCTATTTATGTCTAAAGTAGGGCTGGAGCGATAGCACAGCGGTAGGGCGTTTGCCTTGCACGCAGCCATCATGGCCGACCCAAGTTCGATTCCTCCACCCCTCTCGGAGAGCCCGGCAAGCTACCGAGAGTATCTCGCCCGCACGGCAGAGTCTGGCAAGCTCCCCATGACGTATTCGATATGCCCATGGCATATTCGATATGCCAAACACAGTAACAACAAAGTCTCCAATGGAGACGTTACTGGACCTTTACCTTTACCTTACCTTACCTTATGTCTAAAATACCTATTCAATTGTTGTCAACGTTGTAGGCTTTCAATCAGATCATAAAGAGACAACATTTTCTTCCTTTAAAGTGAATGACACCAAAAAAGGTACAGAACAGACATGTATGTTGTCTGGAAAATGAGTAAATGCCTTCACTATAAAGTATTTATTTCATGAGCATTAGTATAACTCTAAAAACCACACTGGAATTTTTGTAACCAAAATCTCAAATATTATTCAAAGGTATTCATCTAACTTTTGAGAGAAACATGACTTTTACAAACCTGTAATTATATGTTAAGAAATTTAGAGGTGTTATGGATACGTAAAGTCATAAAATCTTGAGATAATTATCTAAGGCTGTGTCTCTATAGCACTGTAGTACTGTCCTCCTGTTGTTCATAGATTTGCCGCGCAGGCACCAGTAACATCTCCATTGTGAGACTTGTTGTTACTGATTTTGGCATATCAAATATGTCACGGGGAGCTTCCCAGGCTTTGTCAGGTCTCTATAACATCTCTATAAGAAAAAAGAGAATATCTTAGAAAATAACATGTTGCTGTGCCAGTCTTCTTCCCCTCCCAGGTCAGTTAACACACCAGTATTCGAATCCAGGACTTGGATTCATCTGCACAAACGGCCCTGGCGTCCTCTAGGACCCTGGGAAAACAGCATCCCTGAGACTTTTACTCTTCGTCCCCAACGCTGTGCCCATCCTCTTCCCCTCCCAGCTAGTACTCCCTCACACACACCAAGGATGTGTGGGGGTGTGGCCTTTTCAAAAGTGGGCGTGACTCCTGTACAAGTGGGCGTGGACTAATTTTAGGTGGGTGTCCGCTCTCATGGCCACAAGTAGTTTAGTCATACCAAGAAATGTAGTATAACATCTCAGTGCCCATACCTACACACCAATATGAAGAAATAACGCAAACCCAACCACATGGAGAGGATGAGGAAAAGAGTCCAGAAGCCTCAGTAGGTGCTACTCACCTAAAGGAACTCACTGAGAAAGAATTCAGAGATGAAGTAATAAAGATGTTCAATGAACTCAATGAAACAGTCAGAGAGATATTCAGTAACATGAGAGAAACAATCGAGAAATTATGGGAAGAAATGAAGGCAGAAAGGTCACGAATAAAATATTTGGTAGATGAAATAAAAAAAACTCAGTCTTGCCCTCAACAGTAGAATGGCCACAGCTGAAGACAGAATCAGTGAGCTGAAAGATCAGCTGCACCAAGCCAATAGGCGACAACAAACAATGGCAAAAGACCTCCAAATAGCTTTAGAGCAAATCAGAGTCCTACGAGACGATTCCAAGAGGAACAACATTACAATCATTGGAGTACCAGAAGGTCAGGGAAACAATCCCAGTGAAAAACCCAAGGATAAACAAATCATTGCTGAAAAATTCCCAGAGCTAAACAATGCAGTCACTCAGATTCAAGGAGCCCAAAGGGTGCCAGCTAAAAGAGACTCTAACAAAAACTCTCCAAGACATATCACAGATAGAATGATCAATGCATTGGATAGAGACACAATACTGCAAGCACAAAGGTCAGAGAAGGAAATCACATACAAAGGAGCATCCCTTAGATTCACAGCAGACCTATCAGAGGAAACCCTCCAAGACCAAAGTTAATGGTGGGATGTAGTGAAAAAACTCACTGAAATAAATGCTTCACCAAGAATACTCTATTGGGCTAAACTCTCACTCACTCAACTTGAAGGAACGGTACACTATTTCCTAGATAAACAGCAGCTCAGGAAGTTCATAGACTCAAAACAAAACCTAAAACAAGAACTAAAGGGGCTACTATAAGACAAGACAAACCCTACAAGCACAACAGAGTCATACTGAAAGATGACACAAAACCCCATAACAATGATCTCTCTCAACATTGACAGCCTAAATTCACCAATTAAGAGACACAGAGTGGCAAAAAGGATTCAGAGACAGAACCCAACATTCTGCTGCCTACAAGAAACTCATCTCAACAGTCAGAGCAAACACAGACTCGAAGTTAAAGGATGAAAAACAAACCTGGAAGCAAACAGCTCCCTCAAAAAAGCTGGGGTGACCATACTAGTATCCAACAACATACATTTCAGGTTGAAAAAGATTAGAAGGTACAGTTAATGCTATTTTCTATTCATTAAGGGATATGTACAATCGGAAAAAATCACACTCTTAAATGTGTACACACCTAATGAGGGAACAGCTAAAGATTTAAAACAACTGCTAACAGATTTTAAGGAGGACATTGCTAGCAACACAAAAGTAGCCGGATACTTCAAAATCACCTTGTCACCTCTGTATAGATCAACAAGACAAAAGTCAGCGAAGAAACATTGGCTTTGAAAGAAGAAATAGAAGATAGAGGGCTTATAGGAAGCAGTGAACAAAGTACAAAGACAGCCTACAAAATGGGAAAGAATAATCTCCCAATACACATCCAACAAGGGGTTGATATCCAGGATATACAAACTAATGGTTGAACTCCATAAGAAAAAGACATCAAATCCCATAAAAAAATGGGGTGACGAAATGAACAGAAACTTTCTCAAAGAAGAAACCAAATGACAAAAAGCACATGAGAAAATACTCTACATCACTAATCATTAGGAAGAAGGAGATCAAAACAACAATGACATATCATCTTACACCACAGACACTGATCCACATCCAAAAGAACAAAAGCAACCTGTATTGGAGCATATGTGGCGAGAAAGGAACCTTCTTCATTACTGGTGGAATGCCAAATGTTTCAGCCCTTTTGGAAAACAGTATGGACGATTCTCAAAAAATTAGAAATTGAGCTCCCATTTGACCCAGTCATACCACTTCTGGGAATATAACCCAGAGAGGTAAAAAAGTATAGTTGAAGTGACATCTTCACTTGTTTGTTCTTTGCAGCACTATTTACAATTGCTTGGATCTGGATAAAACCTTAATGCCCGAGGACAGATAACTGGTTAAAGAATCTTTGGTACATCTGCACAATGGAGTACTATGCAGTTGTTAGAAAAGAAAATGTCATGAAATTTACAAACAAGTGGTACTACATGGAAAGTATCATGCTAAGTGAAAGTTGTCAGAAAGAGAGGGACAGACATAGAAAGATTGCATTTATCTAGAGAATATAAAGTAACAAAATAGGAGACTAACACCCAAGAATACCTGAGTTAAGTACCAGAAGGTTTACTCCATGGATTGGAGGCCCGCTGCACATGCTAGGGGAAAAGGCAGCTCGTATAGAGAAGTAACACCAAATAAAGGGTGTCGGTAGGATCCTCCCAGGATGGGAGATGCATGCTGAAAGTATAGACTGAACATGATTGCCACTCAATACCACTTTTGCAAACCACAGCACTCAAAAGGAGAGACAGAACATAAGGAAATGCCCTGCCACAGAGACAGGGTGGGTGGGTGGAGGGATACTGGAATCAATGGTTTTGGAGAATGGGCACTGGTGGAGGGATGGGTACTCGATCATTGTATAACTGAAACCCAAGCACAATAATTTGTAAGTCTACAACTGTACCTCAGTTTCATTAAAAAAAAAAGAAAATAACATGTAACATGAAATGTAAATATGATGTTATTGTAGAAACAAGTATTTTCATTTTAATTTGACTTGCTCTCATAATATTTTATGGAGTAGATGTAGAATCCTGATAAAAATAAAATTTATTGTTTCAACAGTTTCAAAATTTTTCACAAAGCTGAGAGCTTTTATTTTAAAGTTTTAAGACATATAACTCCTTCTAATGCCTATGAGGCTTTCTCAAAATTAATTTTATACTACAACAGCCTTATATAAAGTCATCAGATAATATTATCACCCTGCTTATAATAGGAATATTTAAGGAGAGTTGGATAAATATATATGTATATGTACATACATATTATATCTGAATCTCTATGCTTCATTATCTGTTCAATGTTCAGGCTTCTTAGTATAATTCTTTCCTGACAAACATGTTTTATAAAATTATACTGGACCAACTTATTTAGAGTCCCTTTTCCTTTCTGATTTTAAATTATATGTTTATCTTCACCTATGCTGGGACACTGTCTTTTCCTGTATTACTGTATCTTTAGTGAGCCACCCAATTACAGATGTTATTCAATAAATCTAAATTGGAAAAATAAAAGAGCAATGGTCCAGGAAGACAGAAATATCTAAGGAATTTACACTGGTTTTGAATGTCAGTCTCACTGTCTACTTGCTATATAGCACAGGTAACTTACTGTGCCTCAGTAAAATAGAAGTCATAAAAATTACAAAGTCCTCATACTGATGTGAAGATCAAATGCCTAGAATACAGTCTAGCATAATAACCACTCAATAGGAATTAGCTATTATCAGTAGAATGGAAAAAGAAAAGAAAAGAAAAAACTGGCAACAAAATCTTATTTAAAAATAAGCTAGCAATATATCCATCGAGGGCTGGAGCGATAGCACAGCGGGTAGGGCGTTTGCCTTACAAGCGGCCAACATGGCCGACCCGAGTTCGATTCCTCCGCCCCTCTTGGAGAGCCCGGCAAGCTACCGAGAGTATTCGATATGCCAGACACAGTAACAAAAAAAAAAAAAAAAAAAGTCTCCAATGGAGACGTTACTGGGCCCGCTCGAGCAAATCGACGATCAACGGGAGGGCCTTTACCTTTACCTTTACCTTTTTTAAAATGAGGGATTCTAGCACCTTGGATAGGGAAGAAGATCAATAAAAGATAATATTTCTCTCTTTCTGTAATAAAGAAAAAATCTAAAACTGCTCCTTTAATGTGACCTTAGAAATAATTGACCATGATCATGGATGATTTAAATAGGACTATGAAGCATGATTATTCTTCCCAGTTACAAGATAATACATAATGGCATGGAAGAGTCTCAGAAAGGAGAAACATATATGTAAATGCCAGGCTTTACTTACATTTAAATTGTTTTTGAATAATATTCAGAAAACATGTTATGATGCAATTTCACAAATTAATCTACATCTGATATCAAGGAAGAGAGGCTTATGCTTGACTGTCTGAAAGTATCCTCTGGGGAATCTTATAAAAGTACATATCACAACTTCCAACTTTGAAAAGTCTTTTTCAGTAAGATTGGGTGAACCTGAATTCTGAATTTAGAAATGGTTTTGATGACCATTTTACAAATATAATATCTGTATACATTTATAATTTATAAATATAATTATAGTGCAATTAAAATAAATATAAATACTATAAATAAATTATATTTATATATTGTATATTATATAAATGTATATTTATATAAAATTAAAATAAAATATAATTATATTATATTTACAAATATAATTTGTAAATGTAAGTGTATAATTTACAAATTTATGTCATTTCACATAGGTTGTGTGAGTACCAACAAAATCTCATATATAAGAAATCAAGATTTCAGAGGCGTTTTCACGGGAACTTAAGACACAAACTTTATTAGACTGCATGAAAAATAGAGAAAAACCACTGTAATGCAATGCTGTCTACTTAAATTCAGAAAGACATTTTAAAAACCTTATTAAAGGAATATTTGGGTTATTTAACCAGAAAAAGTTGAAATATGAAAATACAAACTGTATAATTAAAAAGTTTGAGAAAGTTATCTTACAAAGAGAAGACAAAGTGTCACATATTTTATACTTCCACTTTCCTAATTAATTCATTTCCAAATTAAATTCTATCTGAAGTCAAATGTAAGGCTTTGACAACAGCTACTAAGCACCTAATTGTATGCCTATGAACATACATAATCAAGGGCAAATATATTCTCAAAGAAGCTTCAAATAATTTCAGCCAACTTGTCATTTTAGAATGAATCTTCCCTGGCTATTCTCTCTATATATTAAGCTCCATGATAGGCTAACACATTTATGTTGTTAAAGATCAAGATTGTGTTTGCACTTGTTGGATAAATATCATTTACTCAAAATAAGGGACTTTGGTAGTTTGACTTTTAGTCTACCTTGAGATCTGGAAGTTGAATACATAGATATTGAGAATATGGAAACAGCCATATTTTTAAAATAAGCTTTTACCTTAATAAAAATTAACAAAAATACTGTAGATAATGAAAATATTTTCTATATTCATCACATCCTACCTGACCTACTATTAACATTTTACATTTAGAATAATTAATTTAGATTTTCTAATTTTTATTACCTTTTATTCTTTTATAGTCTGTGACACAAGATTGCATGTAGATATTATATCCCTTTGGCTACAAGTTCCTTAGAGTTCCCTTATTTTTGATGATTTTTTCAGTTTTGAAGAATATGGGCTAAATTTACATTAGTATTTTCCCATTAGGATTAGGATTTGTCCAGGGATTCTCTCTTAGGATTTGTCTCTTCATTAGACAAAGATTATGTTGTTTGTTTTTTGAGATGAAGGGGTTTGGCCACATATAATACTGTTCAGGCTTCTTATGTTGAACTCTTAACCGAGAGATCACTCTTGGTGGGATTCCGGGGACCTTAGATGATTCTGGAAATTGAACCTTGAACCTTGAACCAGGTGCCTTTCCTGCTGTAATACTGTTCTGGCCCTAAAGTTATTGATTTGGGGGAGAAAATGTCATTCTTAACATGCCAGATTGAGAGCCTATGTGTTGGAATGGTTTATATTGATAATAGTAACTCTCACCACCATCCTAAGATAGTTATTGTCAGATTTCTCGTAGGTAGTATTTCTTTATTCCTTTCTTTTTCATTTGGTGCTTTATAGAAGGAACTTAGTGTGTGGGACCTGCATTTAATGAATTGGAAGCTATGCTTTCCCTATGAGATTTACTTGTTGTTCCTGTCATTTTTTTCATATAAGTTAATAATAAAATAATGAGAACGCTATTCGGGTCTCCCAAAGAATTGAAAGAGCTATGCTTGGAATATCACGCTTCTTTCAAGTAAGAGAAAGAACCCAGAGTTCTGACCTCCATCAATGATCAAGAATCAGGGATGCTGTCTTGTTTGACAAGGCATCAAAAATCAGATGGACTGGACATGCATTGAGATTTGGAGATGACCGCTGGACTAGAGCTGTTGCTGACTAGATTCCATGGAACATTAAAAGATCGCATGGCTGCCCACTTACGAGATGGCCTAACTTCTTCATCAAGACCCTGAATGAACAGTTTGAGGCTCTTTAATGTTCTCAGAGCGAGCAGATGCCATTGGGCTACACTAGCACGAGACAGGGACAAATGGAGACGTTACTGGTGCCCTGTCAAGCAAATTGATGAGTAACAGGATGTCAAGTGTAAATTTAATAAAAATAAATATTAATTAATTAAATTAATAATTAAAATTAATTAAATAAATATAAATTAATTACTTAATAAAATTAATAAAGGCAGAGTCTCCTGCCCCCACGCCTGGCTGTCCTCACCAGGGCCTCTTGGAGGGGAGTGGGTTGAGTTTCCCTCCCTGCCCTGACCAGGGCTCCAGCAGCCGAAGACCTCCAGAACCAGCCACAACCATGCTGAGAACACTCTCCACACGCATGAAGGTACCTGCAGAGGAACAAAGGCATGCGGTTTCTGGGGCTGAGATCTCCAAGCCTGCTCAGATCAAGGCTGATCATCCTCCACCCAGATCCTCCATATTCCAGTAGGCAGGGGTCACACCCACCAACTGGCCCTCTGGCACCGTGTAATCCCATCAACAGCCAAGACCCAGAGACTATAAAACCCAGCTCCCAGAAGAAATCTTATTATCTCATTCTTACTTTGGACAAAATGGCAGGCTACCGAATGTAACCTGCTCACATGGCAGAGTCTGGCAAACTTCCCGTGGCGTACCTAATATGCCAAATACCAGTAACAATGATGGGTCTCATTCTCCTAACCCCGAAAGAGCCTTGAATATGGCACTTTTTAAAAAATCTCAGGGCTAGGATGAAGGAGATGTTACTGGGGTCTACTCGAGGCAATTGACGAACAACAGGATGGTTGTGATCGTGATCATGATTAAGAAAGATTTTATTACACTTTGAACTGAATCTAGCATTTGTTGTATTGCACAATTTCTTCCAATTTTGGGTATTGGAAACCATTTTAGTTGGTTCCATGGCTTTAATCACACATCCTATCATTGGCTGTTTTTTGCTGATGTTGCATTTGTTTGTCTTAGTAAACATTTTCTTCCTTTATTGCAGTGCAAAATTCTCCTGGCTTATCTTGTATGTTTTCTATTCTTAGGCCAAAAACAGTCATTTCTTCAAGGAACATATGTTTTAAGTTGAAGAATGGTGAAACCAAGATCTGATTGCTAACTGTGATCACTGCTATTAGGATGGCATTGATGCTAGACTCACTGGCAGAAGTTTAAAATACGTGTGTCTACTTCTTAATATATGTACATCTATTTTTAAATATTGTATATGTTATAATAATGTATGTAAGATGGCTATGAGTTCACATAGATGTTATAAACTCTAATCCATTATTCTATGAATCTGTTATCTTCTTCCTCTTACTAATCTGTAAGAAGCCTTATAATCTCACACTCTACTAATGAAAAACCCGGATTCCTTGGTAATCATTAACTATCAATTTTATTTTGCATGTAAAGGATTATTTAAATTCCTAAACAGTTAAGGTTGTGTAAAGCTATCAACTTGGCTTCTGTGATGATATAGAGTTACATTTAGTTCTAGTATTACCTAGAATATATAATTGTATAATCCACTATTTTCAAAATTGTGGATTAGTGACCAACATTTAATCAATCTCTTTATTTCACCTTGTCTCGAATATTTTACCATATATTCTATCATTCAAAATCTTTTAGTATATTTAAATGATTTTCTAGAATTTGTGTAATGGTTTACTTTTTATGAAATCTTCTATGGATTTTGAAAAATATATGGTTTCAAATAGCCATCATTAAATTTATGGATTGTGTTTTTACTATTGCACAAAAGAATCAACAATTCCTAGTAAATAAATTTCTTATATATTTTCTAGAAGTTTTTTCATTTTTATTTTATGCTCAGGGCACCCATATTTATGTATGATACATAAAATTCTTTGGGATTTTGATTATTTTTCTTAGAATGAACTTTCCATCTAGGACATTTTTGTGACAATTTAAGGATAAAGATTGACTTGGATTAAAGACATGAATTTTCCTCCTGTAAACCTCTTGTATGTTTCTGAAATGTTTATTTGATTTTGTGAGAATGTATCATAACTCTAAAGGACAAAAGAGGAGGGAGGATCATAGATAATTTACTCTCAAATCTGCATTGTTATATAAGAAATCCTCCCCTTAGTGATAATCCTAGTCAGGAGAATCCCCTCCATAAAACAAGTCTGGCTAATTTAAATAGGAGGGCAGCAAAGGCCTAAGTAAGAACATATAGGAAATTGCCATGACTCTAATACTCCATTTTTAATCATTATTTATTTATTTATTGCATTTATGGGTCACACCCAGAGATGCACGGGGGCTACTCCTGGCTTTGCACTCAGGAATTACTCTTGGTGGTGTTCAGGGGACCATATGGGATGCTGGGAATCAAACTTGGGTTGGCAGAATGCAAGGCAAATGCCCTACCCACTCTGCTATGGCTCCAGCCCCTCTAATACTCTACTTTAAAAGGTGTTTGTTGATTGTGTATCACCCTATGGACACAGTTATGCAAATATCCCAGTCTTTGTTCTAAATCTATCTGCTTACAGCTCTTAATCTACCTGTCAATTGATACAATGGCTCATGTGTCTGGAGCCAAGGATCTAGAATGGGGATGCAGAAATTATTTTCAATAAGTGGTCAGTTTATCTATCCCTTTGGGCTAGAGAGATAGCACAGTGGTAGGGCGTTTGCCTTGCACGCAGCCAGCCCGGCCGAGCCAGGTTTGATTCCTCTGCCCCTCTCAGAGAGGCCGGCAAGCTACCGAGAGTATCTCGCCCGCATGGCAGAGCCTGGCAAGCTACCCGTGATGTATTCAATATGCCAAACACAGTAACAACAAGTCTCAAAATGGAGACGTTACTGGGCCCGCTCGAGCAAATCGATGAACAACGGGAGGACAGTGTTTGTTTTGTAGCTGAAATCTGAGTATTCCATAGCATCCTTCCATCTCATTCTGTGTGACAGACCCTGTTTGACAAGAAGTCAAAAGTACGAATTCAGTTGGTTTTAATATGGTAAATTGCCATAGTGCCAGAATGTTTGAGGTGCAAATTTATAACATGAGCTTTTAGGGGGATGGGGGGCAAAGGGGGGGCTGGAGCATGCAGTAGCTTGACTTGAATAGAAAAACTAAAAGTTACTTTCTTCTTGTGCAGATTTTACTTCAGCAATGGATACCAGGAGGCCAACCTGATAGACAGCAACTTGGAAACCACAGCACAGCTATCAGCAATGCAGACAGGTGGGCATGGCTGACATTTTCAAACTTAGATTTATTATCCATAAATTCTTAGAGAATTCAAAGGTTGGAGTATTCTCCCTTGGGTTGGAATTCAGGTTTTGTTAATTAAAACCCCATTTATCTAAATTGTAGTAGGTTTCCCACAAATCTGAAATGTGAACACCTGCAAGTGATATTGACATTCTAAAGCCCAAGCTGCATTGGAATTGGCAAGTTCCTCCCCCACCCACCCACCACCCCCAAGGAGTGTTGTTGATCTAGATGTTTCTTTGGGAAAAAAATATGTAGGAAAAAAAACAACAACAAAGTCCAACCAATATTGTCCTCCTTGAAGATGGATAATTTTTAGAGGCAAAGAGACATCACTGAATTGATCATTTTTTATTCTGAATTATTTTACATTGGCTATTTGGAAGCAGCAGAAGAGTATGATAAATGAAGGTACTGATGCAAGATTACTTGGACTTGTATTGCAGCTCAAGAAGTGACTAGATAGTTGCTCTTGCATAAATTATATAATCACTCTGTGTCTCAGCTTCTAATTAATATCAAATCATAGTGAATCTAATGCTGCCTTTACCATAGGGGCTTCCACCTGTTTCATTTAGTGCTGCGTGGAGGGAGGGGGACGGTGAGGATTTCTCCTTAGGCCTCCTTGCCTTATTTCCTAGTTTCATACATAAGTTTCCTTACTGCTTCCTCAATCAGGGAGCTTGCAAACATGAGACTGAGAAAATCAGGTTGTTAACCCGTGATTTATTAGTGGAGGGTGGGTCTAATTAAAGAACCTACATTTATAACTTGGAGATCTTTCTAAACCAACCAGTTTCTCATTTCTATTTTAGATGTCACATCATTTTTCCTCCCATTTCCACAGACATGAACTCTCAATAGATGAATTTAGGAGGAACATAAGCATGTAGATGATGAGTGATTCAGAAAGTTTCCCAAACTTGGCAGTTAGGTCAAGAATTAATGTAAGTGTTCCATCCGAAAAGACAAAAGAAAAAGGAAAAATTTCCTAATAATAGAAATGGTTCTTGAAAAAAAGTAAAAAGAAAGAAACAATGAAAGAAAAAAAAAGGAATTTTATTTTACTGATTGCACTCTTTGGCAACCTTGGATTTCATTAAAAATAATAGCATCTATAGCCAGAAAGAGAGCAGGCGATAAGGTCCTTTCCTTGGACAACCAACCCCAATTTGATCCCCAGTACCACAGTACATGATCCCCCAAACTCTTCCAGAAGAAAAATCTGAGCACATGGCCAAGAGTAAATCCTGTGCTCAGCAGCATGTGATCCAAATTTCCATCATTACCACCACCATCATTTTCCTATTAGATATGATTTTCTGCCAAAATGCTCTGACCAATAGAATGCCAGAACTGTGTTAGGGAGTGAGTATAGATGTTAGACTCTTTCATAGCTTGTGTTTGATTCAGTTAGATCCCTGGCAACACATATGGTCGCCAGAGCGTTATACCTTGTATCCAGAAGTTATTCTCTTTGCTATAAAATAAAAACAAATCATTAAATCTATTCCTTTTCCTTCAATTTTTATAAACAATATGAACTTTTGTGAAGTTAAGTCAAAGGCTACTTTTAATCTGATCTTCTGATTTATTTATATATTTATATTTAATTTATGGGTTTATAGCATTGAATATCAGATTTTTATGAATAGTAATCTATTTACATATATTTTATTTATTAATTATACTGATATCCTCATGGCAATAATTAAAGTTGGCATTTTACTGCAAATCCTATTTTCTAGATGTTTTAGCATGGCAATAAATATTTTCTGAAGCTAGTACTAAACTAAAAAATTATTAAAATTCACTTTTAATATATTGAGGTGGTGTGTGTGTGTTTTTATTGTTATTGTTGTTGTTGTAGTTTTAGGTTTTTGGCTTTTTGGGTCATACCCAGTGATGTGCAGGGGTTACTCGTGGCTCTGCCAGGATAGTGACAGAATTACTCCTAGAGGTGCTTTGGGGACCATACTAATGCTCCAATCAAACCCAGCTCAGCTGCATGTACAATAAATGCCCTACTTGCTGTACTTTTGCTTATCTACTTGTATAGGATGTTAATAATTTCTACTAGTCGTTTGTCTCAGTCATATATATCAACATTTTCTATTTAAAAACATTGATTTACTGAGGTAATACTGGTTTACATGACTGTATACATTTGAGGCTATAACTTTATACCTCTTCAAAGTATATTATCACACAATAATCCCCAGTAAATTACGAATTTCTCTCCACTGCAGTTCAGTGGACTAACCTCCCTCCTCCATAACCCTGATTAGGCAAGCCCTTTCCTTCCTGTAAACTTAATGTTGTTGTCCTAATCCTAGGACTTCCTTCTGTTCAGTTGTGTCTCTTCCCTTGTTTTGCTTTTCTTTGTACCACATGTGAATATTGTTATAGGGTATTTGACAGTTTTCTTCAGATTTATTGCACTTTAAATGATTTCTAGCTATAATCATGATATTTATAAAGGTATAATTTTATTTTATATCGTCAAGTATACACATTTTCTTTGTTCAGATGTGTCATTGGATACTTAAGCTGTTTCCATATCTTGATAGTTTAAATAATATTGCAATGAACATTGGTGTCTATGTCTTTCCAGATTAGTAGTTTGCATTCTTAGGGTAGGTATATAGACAAGGAATTGTGAAGTCATATAGTAGATCAATCTGTGAAAGTTTTTTTTTGAGAAATATTCATAGCGTTTTTCAAGAAGTTGAACAAATATGCATTCTCACCAACAGTATATGAAGGTTTCTTTCTCTCCACACTCCTGCCAATACTTATTTCTTTGCTTTTAAAAAAATTATGCCAGCTGGAGTGATAGCAGAGTGGGTAGGGCATTTTCCTTGCATGTGGCTGACCGGGGTTCAATTCTCGGCATCTCATATGGTTCCCTGAGCATATGGATCCTGCAAGAGTGATTCCTGAGTGCAAATCCAGGAGTAAACCCTGAGCATAATAAATGACGATCATGACCATCCTGTTGTTCGCCGATTGCCTTGAGCAGGCCCCAGTAATGTCTCCTTCGTCCTAGCCCTGAGATTTTTTAAAAAGTGCCATATTCAAGGCTCTTTCAGGGTTAGGAGAAAGAGACCCATCATTGTTACTGGTATTTGGCATATTGGGTATACCACGGGGAGTTTGTCAGACTCTGCCTTGTGGTCAGGTTACATTCAGTAGCCTGCCAGTTTGTCCAAAGTAGGAATGAGATGATAAGATGTCACGCAGCCGCGAATGAGGCCGCACGGTTGCCGGAGCTGGGCTTTATAGTCTCTGAGTCTTGGCTGTTGATGGGATTACATGGTGCCAGGGGGCCAGTTGGTGGGTGTGACCCCTGCCTACTGGAAGGTGGAGGATCTGGGTGGAGGATGCTCAGCCCCGATCCAAGCAGGCTTGGAGATCTTAGCCCTGGGACCTGCATGCCTTTTTTCCTCTGCTGGTACCTTCATGTGTGTGGAGAATGATCTCAGCATGGTGGTGGCTGGTTCTGGAGGTCTTCGGCTGCTGGAGCCCTGTTCGGGGCAGGGAGGAAAACTCAACCCGCTCCCCTCTAAGGGGCCCCAGCGAGGACAGCCAGGTGCGGGACAGGAGACTGCGCTGTTCTCTTCCGTGAGCTGGGTTTTATAGTCTCTGGGTCTTGGCCGTTGATAAAACCCCTGAGCATAATAAATAAATAAATAATTTATGCTTTCCTAATGGATGTAAGGTAGAGATCTCATAGTTGTTTGAGTTTGATTTTCTCTACAAGTCAAAACTTTTCAAGTTAAATTACCTCTGATATTTAATGATTGATGTGGATTCAGAATAGTCTACCAAGATCTGAATAGTCTCCTTGTAAAGGAAATAGAACTTACCATAACTTTGCTAATTTTATACTTTTATTAATTTCAGATACTCTAGAGAACTCCTGAAACCCAAGCACAAAAATTTATAAGTCTATAAGTGTACTTCATGGTGTTTCACTAATAAAAAAAATGATAAAAAAAAAAACACAAAGACAATTTACTTTCCCAAATACAGACTGGACTGAAAGGGGGTATGGTGCCACCACCAGGTTAATCTGTACCTGTGAGGCGAGTTCATCAGCAACCTGATGGCGTCTTCAGACTTCCAGTTACCCAAAACTTGCTATTGTGCCTTTGGTCAGACCCCAAAAACGGGGCAAAGTTTACCAAGAAAGTAAACAGCCAAAAGTTAAATATGCGGGAGACACACCCACAAAACACCTCCGGCTCAGCTAGCTAATTGGAGGTAAGGCCTCTCTGGTTCCTGATAGAACTGCTTAACTGCCATGATCCCAGAGACTCAGACAAATCTCGGAATCCAGCGACTTTTGGCAGAGATTCGTCCGGTCCCCACAATGGGTTACTGTTGCCGGGCCACCCCAGGGCGCAAAAGGTATTGTCCCTCAGCCTGTTCCCCCTTGGTGGGTCCATGGCTGCCATCCTCCAGAGGCCACTGGACGGTCAGGTTTGGGCCCACAGTGACGAGACACGTGGGGCATCACGGGATGCGAGTGCAGCTGGCCCCTTCCTCCTCACCACAACGAGTCCCTGAGTTGCCACCCACAAACGGCCTCTCTGGCTCCTAATCAAACTGCTTAATGGCCATGATCCCAGAGACTCAGAAACAAATCTTGAAACCCAGCAGCTTTTGGCAGAAATGAATACAGACCCCGCAATAAGTTACTGTTGCTGGGCCACCCCAGGGGGGAAAGGGTTCTGTCCCTCTGCCTGCTTCCCCTTGGTGACTCAGTGGCCGCCATCCTCCAGAGGTCACTGGACAGTCAGGAATGGGCCTGAAGTGATGAGACACACAGGGCCTTGCGGGATGGGAGGAAGTCGGCCCTTTCCTCCCCGCCCCAATGAGACCCCGATTCACAGTCCACGAACGGCCTCTGTCTCCTGATCAAGCTGTTTAATGGCCATGATCCAAGAGACCCAGAAACAAATCTCGGAACCCAGCAGGTTTTGGCAGAAATCCCTCCAGATTTAATCGTTAAAATTTCAGAATTCCAAAATCTGAATTCCACTACTGCGGCCACGCAACATCATATTTTACTCATAACCAGTAATAGAAAACAAATTGTCTACTTTTGTCTTTGGAAGATCCGAGTGTTGGGGTAAAATCCCAAATAATAATGGTGGGTCAGGTGTCAAAATATTGAATGTAATCAAAGTAGAGAGAGAATAATGTGGAATTCCCCCAAGGTAGGGGGAGGATGTGGGATGGGGGTATACTGGGGTTTTTGGTGGTGGAGAATAGGCACTGGTGAAGGTACGGGTATTTCATTGTATGACCAAGACTTAAACCCGAAAGGTTTGTAACTGCTCTCACAGTGATTCAATAAATGAAATTATAAAAAATGAAAAAAAAAGTAAGGTGGAGTTCATGCCCAATCCAATCAGCCTAATCAGTGGCTGAATAAATAGTAGTACTCCTACATTTAAAAAAAAGCCAATGGATTAAGTTGAAAGTTTGAAAAAGAGAATATGAGAAAAAAATAGACATAATGGGAGGTGAGTACTTAAACTTTCCTCACTCCATGACCTCTAGAATCCTAGCAAGCAGACAAAAGACTGAAATAATCTTCTTCAGGTAAACTGGACCAATTTGGAGGCAAGACCTAACTGAAATGCTGAAAGTGAAGTTTTCACTGTCAACTATGAAATATTAGCAGACAAGGGTAAGGTGACATTTAAGAACACTTTCTTTCTTTTTTTTTTCTTTCTGGGTCACACCCGATGATGCACAGGGCCTATTCCTGGCTCATGCACTCAGGAATTACTCCTGGTAGTGCTCTGGGGACCATAAGTGATGCTGGGAATCTAACCTGGGTCTGCTGCGTGCAAGGCAAATGCCCTACCTGCTGCGCTATTGCTCCAGCCCCTTAAGAACACGATTAATAAGAAAAACAACCCCTGAACAAAGAAACAAAATTTAAAGATAACAGGGCAGAAAAAAAATCAAAATTATAAATTTTAACTTCATACTTAATCTTTAAACAAAACAACTTTTGTTTTGTTTTGGTTTAGTTTGGGGATATACCAGCCTGTGCTCAGCACTTATTACTGTCTGGTTGCGCTGGGATCAGTCCTGATGGTGTTTGGGGGGCTAGATGTAAGTGATCAAACCATGATCAGCTGCATGCAAAGTCAATACCTTAGCCCTTGTGCTCTATCCCTGTGTTTTCTCACCTAGATCAAAGTTTGTTTTTTTTTTCAATTTTATAGATCAAAATTTAACAAAGTAGGAAGATGAAACAGTTACCAAAAATGTAGAGGTGAGGATAAGAATAAGTTTAAAGAAAAGTTAAAACAAAAAGGAAAGTCAAGAAGATGCAAGAGACACACTGTGTGTAATTAATGTAGCAGAGTGTTTTCCATCAATCAATCATCAGGAGAAAAAAAAATACTTAATAGCTTATTGAACATTTCTAGACAATATTTTATTTTTCTTTAATATAAACAAATCAAGAAATAACATAACTAATCAGGCAAGTTTCTGTGTTAAGGAATATCTGCACGCTCTAAGAGGGAAACGCAGAAAGTACTCGGCTTCCTCCCAACTCTATGCTCTGGGCTTGCTCCTTGCGGTGCTTGAGAATCATTTGCAATGCTAGACAACAGAGCTGGGTTGACCACGAGCAAGGCAAGCAACTTCTCCACTGTACTGTGTCTCCCGTCCTAAAATAAAGCACTTATAATGTTTTTTAATTTAAAAGAAAATGTCTTTTTCTTGTGATTATTTAGATTCATGGTCTCAATTTTTTGCTCAGTTTTGCTAGCAGTATTCTGACCACGGTGCATGAACACAATTCTTTCTTCTTTGTCTATTCTAAATTTGAACCAGTGGAAAATTTTAAGTAAATTTTTGTTATCTTCAAAAGGTTTTCTGCAGAACCTGCAAGGGCAATTCCAGCAGAGAGAACCAGGCACTAATTAGCAAATATATGGATTTTTTTTTTCTGTCTTCTTAAGAGAACAGTGCTGAGGGCACAGGGGAGGAATAAAACAACAGGGATTGTGGGTAAATGTTAGTCAGCATCCTGGGAGAAATCCAGAACCCAAGACCAGTTCATCATTTATATCCTTCCTGTAATTCTGGAGCCTGCTCAGTGTGGGCAACGCAGACGTCAATTAGCAACTTTACCTCTACTTTGTCAACACCGGGTTTGCATGTTTTCTTTGAGCGGGTGGCTGGAGGAACACAGTTGTGCACAGAGCTCTTTTTTGGCTCTGTGCTCAGGGATCGCTCCTGTTGATGCTCAGCTGGGACTAGATGTGGTTTGGGGTCTAGAGCCCAGGTTGACTGCGTACAAGGCTGTGCCCTTCCCATTGACACAATCTCTCTGGTCCCAACAGTCTCCACTTTTTGATATTATGGAGCGCAGGGGCAGGAGACACCCACTAGAAAGTGCCTCCTCTGCTTTGTAAAGCTGAAAGCAGTGAACGAAGTAGGTCACAGGTATTCTAAGTTTCATGAAAAAGGAAATCAATATGCTTCCTGTGTTTATTTCTCTACCATGGCTCTTTGATTAGCATGCAGAGAATAGATTTTTTCTTAAAACACACGTTTTAAACTAATGGGATTTTACCTCAATAGTTAAGTCTAGCAATTCGATTTAACTATATCATCGTGTGTTCCCTTATCTCCCTTATCCCAATATTCACTACTTATTTCATCGAGGTGAAGGCGACTGTCACACTTCAATGAAGGATCCTTCATAAACTGCAAGTGCTAGTTGGAGAAAGCTGAGATTTGAGAAACCATGCTGTGTTTCCATGGAAACTACCTGTAGTTTTAAGAAAAAAAATCTCTGAGACAGATTTTAATCTCAAATGCAAGAAACACAAAACTACACATTCTAAATGGAGAAGAAGAGTGGGATAATGGAAGAAATGCTAATTTGTAGCAGAGTGATTGTTTTCTGCAAACTTCCAAACGCATTCTAAAGTTACATTTGTCATATGCATATCATTTATCAATAATGTGTCAGTTTGATTTTTGTCAGAAGTTCAGGCACATTGAAAATAAAATATTTTTCTGGTTAAAATAAACATGTCATTTTCTTCTTAAAGCACTTGTAAGAAAGCCATTTTAAAGGAGGAACACTATGAAGGAACTTTTTTTTTTTACTTGCATAATGAGGTTATGAAAACATAGTATAGACTCATCTCTGGAAATATAACATCATTCCCAGACACTAAATTAAAAGAAAAAAAAAGATTGAGTATTAAAACTTAACTGAGGGTAGGAAGGCATGGGAGAAATATGTTGAACAAATGATTATTCAGAATAAATGAATAGAATTCTTTTGCAGTGTTTATGATGAAAAAAACAAAGAAAAAGAAAAAAGTTCTGTGATAACTTCAAAAACATTCCTTAGGATGTTAGTTCAATTAAGAGTGAGCTGGAGGAAAGTGATATTGCTAAGGCTTAGCTAAGAGGCTTAGCTAAGACAACGAAAATGTCTTTTAAAAGTTTTGAAAGATCTTTTTAGTGTTTTTATCATCCAGAAAGATCAAAGCCAACTAGATGATTACTGATTAGGTAATGAACCTTACAAAATGGCTTAAACAATTATGTTTCCTTAGTGAAAGTCATTTTTCTACTGCAGTAGAAAAGACTAAAGTGATGAGAATTTCTTAAATGTCTGAAAAAATATTGTTATGATAGTTTAAATGAGGGGTTATTTAAAGCAAACTTCTGTGTACAGGGACATATAGAATGGAGTCAGGAAATTTCCCAGTTGAAATATATAGTCAGAAATCTGATAATTTCAATTTTTCTTATTTGAAAAGGATTTTTGTCCCTTTTTGATGTCCTATTCTCTTTTGGAGACTGTTATTTCTTTTATAAAAAAATAACTTCAATAACTGTTAAGAAATTATTTCAGCTTCTAAGGGTTTAGCAGTAAATAAATTATGGGAAGTGTCTAAATACACAGAACAAATTCTAGAAAACATATATGTAACACCATGCCAGTTGAAATAAGTTTGATTAAAAAAAAAAAAAAAACAAAACAGGCTGTCTGGAACTAGAAGATCAAAAACAGGGTTAAGTTGCAGTCAACCTTGGCTTGATCCCCAGCATCACATATAGCCCTCAGTGGACAAAGCCAGGAACAGCACTCTTGAATGTGGCCCCCAAACAAACAAACAAAAACAAAGGAACAGAAAGAAAAAAAGCCTCAGGGTTTGGCAGGAGGACTCAATGTTAAAAATAAAAGAGTGGTATTTAAAGTAGTGATTTGTTTTGTAATAGCACCAATAGTATTGTTTTATATGTGTGGTGCTACCATACTCTGCCCACCATCATAATAATAGCATGCTGCCTAGTGTCTGCTACGAGACTGCCTGGATTCCTCCACTTTTATCTCAATATTACTTCTCAGCCCTCCATCACCCAGCACCCTTTCAGCACAGTTTTATTTAATCTCATGATTGTTTCCACTGGGAATGTCAAATTCCTGATGTTTTTCCCTACACTTCACAAATGGGTTAGATTACTTGGTGTTCATCATTTTCCTTTCTGACTTACCTCACTTAGCAGACTCTATTGACTTCCATCCAAGAGGCAGAAGACTAAAGGATCTCATGTGTTCTCATAGCTGAGTAGTATTCCATGGTGTGTATATAGTATCATCTATTGTTGAGCACTTGGGCTGTTTACAAATCTTGGTTACTGTAAATAATGTTGCAGAGAACATAGGCGTGCAATGTTTTTGGTGCGGCTACTCAGGAGTATGATTTCAGGATCAAGGGAAACTATTTTTAATTTTTGGAAATACCTCCAAAATATTTCCCAGAGAATTTGGATTAAGTGACTTTCCTACCAGTAAAGAAAAGATTCTGAAGCATTGCTTTTCTTTAATAAAAAAAAAGGATAAATAATAATACATTTTCATTTTACACACAAATTACAATAAGTCATAGGGGTTTTGTTTTATATTGTTTGGGAAACACATGGTGATACTCAGGGCTTACTCCTAGTTCTGTGCTTAAGAATTCTTAGTGGAAGAATATGAGGGACAGTATAGAGTTTCAGGGACCAAATCCAGATCAGTCTCATGCAAGACAAGCATCTACCCACTGTACTATTTCTCTGGTCTTACAGTAGACTTTAGTTTAATTCAAGCAGATTGTTACGCATTTTTTCTGGAATTATGAAAAGTATATATATATATGTATATATATATGTAGCTGTATAAGTTACTAACAAAAATAACTAATCAGAGAAATAAATAAGAGTATAAATGATATGCCAACACTACTTTAATAGAGTTTGAATTATTTTAATAATTAACATAAGTTTTACTATCATTTGATTGAATAAATTCTTATGGCTATCACTTTATTCCATAGACTGAAATTAGTCCAATGAAGAGAAAGGAGAAATAAGTAACCTTGGTGTCCATTTGGGTTTATACTGTTCCAAGTACAATCCTAATTCAAATAAAATCAATCATGTAGATTCAATACATTCATATAGATTCAATACATTCCTTTGTAGGGAATTTTAAGGATATTTTACAATCATTTATCTCATGCCAAATGACAAGGACAAGAAAAACAAATTTTTGTGCCTTTGGGATTTCTTCTTTTCCAATGTTTTCATAATATAGGAGAAAATAAGAGCATCAGTAGAAGCTTTTCGATTAGCCAAAGGATGCCATGAAGTCCTTTGAAAGGGGCATTTGAATTCCAATCTCCTGTAATATATTGTACCAAAACCCTGAATTCCTCCACTGTACTTCCCACTCCGCCCCCCCCCAAAAAAAAGAGAACATTTTAAACATCCCAACAAGGGATTATAAAGCAATATTACTCTTACATGACAATTTTATGTATATTATTATTGTTGTTGTATTTAAATTTTATTTCCCTGAAAGATAGTACAAAGTTGTTTTCCCACAGATCAATGCCAAAAGTTTGGACTGAGCCAATGCTGATTTCAACTTAAATTACCACCCACCTGGACCTGATTCAGGCTGTCAATTCAAAGGGAAAATTCTACCTAAGTGCAATACAGTCTCTGGATCTGTCCCCTGATTAGATGCACAGAACAAGATTAATTAGGAGAGGCGACAAAGCATTTGATTGGAGATGATTCTGAGATACAGTAGGGTTTGGGGTAACCCAAACTATTTGGCAAAGAGGAAGTTAAATGAGTTTGGAGTAAAACTATTTAAGAAATAACAAGGTTGTTCCTAATTCTGAACTGTTGCCAGAGCTTGCTGAAGATTTTTAGCTAGAAATGCTTTCAAGACAAGACTTTCTCGTTTAGATTAGCCCAAATTCTGAAAACTAGCTTTCACGATAGTGAAACATCACTATGTACAACATTTCAAACAAAGACTCACACGCAAGTCTTTAAGCTAAGAAGAAACTGAAATAGATCTAGATTTTATGTCTGGAGAACACTTTCAACCTACAGTTTTTATACTAAAAGAATCAAAAGAAGAAAGGTTAGTTTTATTAGATATTTGTGAATCTCTTACCTGAAGAAAAAAATTTCCAGGTGAATAAGCATTATAACTGGTTCAGTCTAACAATATTTTTAGTTCTTTTAAACCTATAGGATATGTTTATTTAAAGGCAGGTTATTAATCCCTGTCTACTTAGGGGCTAATATTGTGGCAGTTTTTCTATAAAGCTGGTGAGGAAGAGATGCTATTTCTGGAAGATATGCTAGCATCTCTCAAGGATTTTATATATTTGACTATTTGGGGAACTGTGAGAGTGTTTCTAGCTGTTCAGTTTAGTGGTGAGTAGGACTAAAACAAGTTACTTACTAAGTCCATTCCTTATCTGTAAAATAGGGCTAACACCTACTTTATAATAATGTAATACCTACATTATATAGAACTGTTTTTAGAATTTAAAATCCGTATAGGCAGAGTCTCCTGCCTCCGCACCTGGCTGTCCTCACTGGGGCCCCTAGGAGGAGGGTGGGTTGAGTTTCCCTCCCCAACCCGAGCAGAGCCCTGGCAGCTGAAAGCCTTCAATTCCAGCCACAGCCATGCTTAAGACCACTCTCCACACGTTCAGACGAGTCTCATGCATGAAGGAACCAGCAGAGGAACCCAGGTGTGTGGGACCAGGGGCGTAGATTTCCAAGCCTACTAGGATTGGGGCTGGGCCTCCTCCACCTAGATCTCCCATCTTCCAGTATGTAGGCTTTACACCCACCAACTGCCGTGTAATCCCATCAACGGGCAAGACTCAGAGACTATAAAACCCTGCTCCCAGAAGCGTGCCACCACATTTGTGGCCGCATGATATCTTATTATCTAATTCTTACTCTGGAAAACCTGGCAGGCTACCAAAAGTATCCTGCTCACACAGCAGAGTCTGGCAAACTCCACATGACGTATTCAATATGCCCAAAACCAGTAACAATGATGGATCTCATTCTCCTGACCCTGAAAGACCCTCCAATGTGGCACTTTTTAAAATCTCAGGGCTAGGACGAAGGAGACGTTACTGGGGCCTGCTCGAGGCAATCGATGAACAACAGGATGACAGCGATACACTGAATCGGTAAAGGGCACAAAGTAAATGCTAAATATGCTTGCCATTATCGTGTACTCTTTGTGTGTGTGTGTGTGTGTTCATGTGTGTGCGCATGTGTGTGTTTCACATAAATGCACTGAGCAAGTAGGGTTGGAAAGATACTACAATACTACAGTAGGTACAGACTTTCCCTGCATGGAGCCAATCCAAGTTTGATTCCTGGCTCTACATATAGTCCCCTGAGAAATTCTGGGAGTTATCCCTGAACACAGAGCCAGACATAAGTCCGAAGCACTGCCAGGTGTGGTTCCACCCAAAGAGAGAAAAAAAATGAGGGGAGAACTGGTAAGAAGAGAAAGAACTTTTTGTTTCCCCCACAACTTACAGAAATATTCTCTGGCTTAGCTTCTATGGAGAACAAAATGGAGATTTCCCCACCAAAGTAAGAACAGTTTCCATATGATACAATGGTTCCATTAATTGGCATCTACTCCCCCAAAACACACAGATACTTGTTCATTGTAGTACTATGTACCATAGATATGAAACCAAACTAAATGACCTGAAAAGAACTGGAATATACAAAAAGTCACGAAGAAATAAGAGAAAGAAAAAGGAAACTGGTAATTTTTTTCTTTGGTTACACCCAGCGGTGCTCTCGGGTTACTCCTGGTTCTGCAGTCAGGAATTACTTCTGGCAGTGCTCAGGAGACCACATGGGATTCCAGAGATTGGACCCAGGTCAACAGCATGCAAGGTAAATGCCCTACCTGCTGCTATGACTCCAGCCCCAAGAAATTTAAATTTTTCAAGGATGATTATTTAAGGTTATTTAGAAGAATATATATATTGATTTTTAATGAAAGTGCCAACAATAAATTACTGTCTCAATTAAAGCTAAACTAGGTTTTATCACTTCATAGTTGAAGATATTTTATTGCTTAGAGCACAATAATTACCAGTAAAAACGCATGATAAATCTAAATGGTGAATAAAAACACATTTCTCTTTGAGTTTTTGGAAATCTGTGCACAATAAAAAAGAAATACTTCAGTTTATGAATTCTTGTAATAATGCGTACAAGTTAAAATTTAAAAGATGCTTATGATTCAGGGCATCTTTAAATAAAATCAATATTTTCTCAGCCATCTAATAATAGATAACACCATAATGCTCAACAACAAAAGAATAGTTGTCAACTAGTGAAAGTAACCTCAAGTAGATTGTGGTATTTCTATTTAAAGATAGAGACAACTGAGATAAATCTACATGCACTATAATCACATCTGAAGAAAATCAGACTTTACATCAAATACTTTATTTAATATGAATATTTATGAGAAAAATATGTACACAGAGAAAAATCTGTCAAGTTTATGTGTTATGTTAGGAAGTATTGTGAGTAAATAAAATAAACCTGAAGTTATCTCAACCTGTCAGCTCTTATAGGGCTAGAAAAGTGTCCTTGAATACCTTTCACTATTTCCTCATATAAAGTAACATATTATTTTGTAAAACTGTCGTGCTCCTACTTGTGAATAAGACTTTTTAAAGTGTTATCACACTGTAAGGTCTCAAACATTTCACTTGCTTCTGAAGTAGTATTAGTGAAGATAACCCTACTAATTATGCAAGCAATTATCATTAGGATTACCTGACTAAATTTTTTTCAGCACATGAGGGGTAATATGTGATTCCCACAAGAAATTGTGCACAATTGTACATACAGAAATAATTCTTCCTTCACAATGCCCCCCCCACAGTAGGTTGTTCAGACGCCACAACCCACAGAGTAGATCACTCATTAGTAATCATATTTCTCTTAAGTCAGTTTTGTCTTAAAGCACCCTTTATCTTTAGTGTATTATTTACCAAAATTACACCAAAATTAAGTGAGTTCAGACCTCCAGTTTACCCCTTTACATGAAATTCAATCCACAATGATATTTTTATGTATTAACATGAGTTCTTAGAATGCAAGATGAATGTTTAAAAAAAAATCACAAAGCCCCTTTTCACCCCTAGATAGAACACATGGAAATCAGAAGAGTTAAACATCATATTAAAACATGGGTAAGTTAACTTTTTCCATCATTTGCTAGACCCTTCAGAGAAGACTGATTCTTTTTCTAGTGTCTATATCCACCTCATAGGGCATAATACTATTCAGAATAGTGTTAACTGGGGCTCCTAGATTTATGTGCATAACTCTAACCAAAGTGAACTAATCACAGCAGAGGTTTACAGCTAATGGAATAGATCCAAAAGTCAGAGTAGATTCAGGTAAATACACTTAAAAAAATACACTTCTACATTTCACTTGGGCAAGAGTCTCTCTTACGTGTATTTTTTTCTCCCCTCCCTACCATCCATCCCTCTCTCATTTTTCTTAGACACTTTCCAGGTAGGACTAAAATTGCATGTTCCATGTCTATTAGAGCACAGCACAACTCTCAGTTTCAGAGAGTAATTTCACCAGAACCAGAGAAATCATCCTGTTTCACAAATACAAAGAATCAACTATGCTGATGAGAGTTAAGGAACACTGAGAAAGTAGAAGCAACAAACTCTTTGTTTTGGTGCTAAATTGTGAACTCAAACATGGAAAATTTAATGCATTTTTTATGCATTTAATTTTCTCATCTAATGAGAACATTATAATGGCTTGTTAAATTCAATTAAGAGCTATAATCTAAAATAGAAGCTGTGGAGACAGTATAGAGGTTAGGCACTTGCTCATATGTGATTTCACCCCTGGCACCATGTGGTCCCCTGAGCATCACTGGTTAAGACCCTGAGATTCCCCCACCACCACCACTGTAGGGAGTTGATTCAGGTAATTCCCAGCAGGGCCTCAGGACCCAAGCAGCAATGCATCTCCTGACCTTTGTACTGAACTAATGGTCTATTTAGCAGAGAATCACTGGGAGAGGTGTCTTGAGCACCTCTTGGGAGAACTATCCCTTCCTGACCCCTTTCCCAAAGAAGGCCTCGATGGAAGGAGCTATGGAACTATCATGACATTTGTCAAAAATAAGAAACAAATATCTTTTACTTGAGACTTTATTCATATTTTAGTATCTATTTCCTTAACGTCATTTTGCTCTTCTAGGATCAGTACCAGGTACCATTTGTAGAGTTGCCATGTTTCCTTTGTCTCTTCTACTTTATAATGGTTTTACAGTCTTCCCTTTCTCAATGACATTGGCTGTTTTGGGGACTCTGCAGTATGTCCCTCAAACTGGGTGTTTCTGGTGTTTTGCTTTTCCCCACAATTGGACAGTTTATATTAAAGAACACCACAGAGGAAGCATTTTTTTTAAGTACAAAGAAAATTGAACCTGTTTTCTATTGGGAAATGACGCAACTGAAAAGCAAAACTTTAATAATCTGTAAGAGAGGATGACTGTCAGAGTCATATGCCCTTTTAATAGACAAAAGGAAAAAAAGATTTCAAAACCCAGAAACAGAGATCAAACTTATATGAAAATAAATTCATCATACATAAAGGAATGTCCAAAAGAACTTATAAGCATAATATGTATATGTGCTGGTTGTTCACTTATATTTTCTTTTGAATTTCTTGAATTTTTATTGCTGTCTAAAATAAATCACAAATCAGCTTAAAGCAATATACAATTATTTACCTCATTTCCTGAATCAGCATACCAGATATGGTTTAACTAAATCCTCTGCTCAGGGTCTCAAACGTTAGTAATTAAGGTGACAACCTACACTTGGAATCATAGATTTCAGGGTCCTCATCCAAAGCCACACAGTTATTCGGGGAATTCACTTCATTGAAGGTATAGTCCCATGGTGACTTGCTTCTTCAAGCCTGCACTGTTTTCTCTAATATTTTCCCTCACATTTGTATCTCTTTTATGGGTCACTTGATCAGGTCAACCCACCACGGTTATCTATTTGAATTAAGTTACAGTGAACCCACTAGGGATCTCAATTACATCTCCAGAATTTCTTCATCTCTGCTATATTTTAATTATGTAAATGATAACACAGTACTTGTGTCATATTCTTTTTAAGTATATTATCAGTCCTGCTCGTATTTATTATGTGATTGATTATATATGGACATGGCTCACTGAGTGAGTGTGGTATTTGATTGGGCGGAGGAGAAAGCAGTAATAATAAACAAATAATAAAATAGATAAAATAGTAATAAATTTATCTTTTCATTTCTAAACTAACATCAAGATTTCTAGAGCTTCTCGTGTGTGTGTGGTACTCCTAATGGCTTATGCATCCCACTCCTGTAATTTAATGACTAAATATTTTGAATTCTCTTTGAAGGATGTTACCATAAATAGAAAAAAAAACATTAATATTGATTGACCTATGAAGAATTATGATGAACAGATAAATGAGGCTGATTTTTAACACAAGACTTTCCTGTCTGGAAAAGATGTAAATATTTACTTAAATTTTTTTTTCTAATGTATGTTTTGTTTTAAAAGCAGTGTTGGGGCCAGAGCTATAGTACCACAGATAGGGCACTTGCTTTGCATGTGGCCGACCCGGCTTCGATGCCTGGCATCCCATATGGTCCTCCTAAGCTCTGCCCGGAGTAATTCCTGAGTGCAGAGCCAGGAGTTACCCTTGAGCATCACCGGGAGTGACCCAAAAAAGCAAAAAAATAAAAAATAAACAAAAAATAAAAAGCAGTGTTAAGATTAGTAAAATATTTAATAGAAAATGTGCAGGAATTATGTTAATATTTCAGTAACTATTACTATTTCAAACATACTGTTAGAGTAATAGTTGACAAAAAGACTGTTTACTGGAAACTTAAAGAATTGCTTCTATTAATACAGTAAATCATTCCAATAGCCTTACTCTTCTGTAAGCAATGGGGTTTTAAAATCATTTTTGATAGACAGTGCTTCCTTAAAATTGTCTTTTAGAAAACCATGAAACTAAACAATAATTTAATTTTTTATATTTTAACTAATGAAGAGAAAATAAAATCATCTATAGAACATTTGGCCACAACTATTAATCATAAAACATATTTACAGTCTTCCTGAAAGCAGCTTGAGGGAATAAGAAATGTTCATGAAAGAAACCGCTTTGTGATATTGTATAAGCGAAATTTCAGGTGAATATTTCTTCAGTTCAACAATCTACTCTTTTTCCAACAATGGGAATATAAAGTTGTAGAAGACATTAATTGCAAGTAGGAGCAATAAGGAACATGTCGGTAGGGCGTTTGCCTTGCATACGGCCGACCTGGCTGACCCAAGTTTGATTCCTCCACCTCTCTCGGAGAGCCCGCAGCTACCAAGAGTATCTTGTCCGCACGGCAAAGTCTGGCAAGCTACTCATGACGTATTCTAAATGCCAAACACAGTAACAAGTCTCACGATGGAGACGTTACTGGGCCCGCTTGAGCAACTTGATGAAAAACGGGAGAACAGTGCTACAGTGCCTTCCAACTTTTTAATGTATATTTGATATTTAAAAATGTGAATAGATTTTGTTTTTTTTAAAGTATTTGATATAAAACTTAAGTATGGCTATGTAATTTTTATTTTTTGAATGTCCATATTAATAAAATAATAAATTCTTTTAGTAATACAGTATTATTTCTATATTATGGGATAACAGAATGGCATTTATAGAAAATTCAGATAAAGACTTTTAAAAATTGCTGCAATTCAGCACTCTTTACAATAGCCAGAAACTGGAAGAAACCTGAATGCCCAAGAACAGATGACTGGTTAAAGAAACTTTGGTACATCTACACAATGGAGTACTATGTAGCTCTTAGAAAAGATGAAGTCATGAAATTTACATACAAGTGCTACAACATGGAAAGTACCATGCTGAGCGAAATGAGTCAGAAAGAGAGGGAGAGACATAGAAAGATTGCATTCATCTGGGGGATCTAAAGTAACAAAATATGTGATAAATACCCAAGAATAGCTGAGATCAGCACCAGGAGGATTATTCCATAGCTTAGAGGCCAGCCGGGCATTCTAGGGGAAAGGGCAGCTCAGATAGAGAAGAGAGCACCAAATAAAGGGTGTTTGGAGGATCCTCCCAGAAGGGGAGATGCATGTCGAAAGTAGACTATGGACTGAACATGTTTGCCACTCAATGCCTCTTTTGCAGACCACAACACCCAAAAGGAGAGAGAACACAGGGGATTGCCCTGCCACAGAGGCAGGGGGAGATGGGGGGATGGGGGTGGGGGGATATTATCCATGGTGGTGGAAAATGGGCACTGGTGGAGGGATGGGTATCTGATCATTGTATAATCGAAACCCAAGCACAAAACATTGTAAATCTACAACTGTACCTCATGGTGTTTCACTAATAATAATAAAAAAGAAATTTAAAAAAAATTGCTGCAATGCTTTACAATAGCCAGAATCTGGAAAAAACCTGAGTGCCCAAGAACAGATGACTGGTTAAAGAAACTCCTGGTACATTTACACAATGGAGTACTATGTAGCTGTTAGAAAAGATGAAGTCATGAAATTTACATACAAATGGCACTACATGGAAAGTATCATGTTAAGCGAAATGAGTCAGAAAGAACAGGATAGACACAGAAAGACTGCATTCATCTGGGGAACATAAAGTAACAAAATGGGAGACTAACACCCAGGAGTGGCCGAGATTAGTACCAGGAATTTTACTCCATGGCTTGGAGGCCAGCCACATGTGCTAGGGGAAAAGGAAGCTCAGATAGAGAAGGGAGCACCAAATAAAGGGTGTTGTGAGGATCCTCCCAGGATGGGAGAAGCATGCTGAAAGTACACTATAGACCAAACATGATTGCCACTCAATGCCTCTCTTTCAAACCACAGGACCCAAAAGGAGAGAGAACAAAAGGGAATGCCCTGCCACAGAGGCAGGGTGGGATGGGGGGATGGGAGATGGGAGGGATGCTGGGACCCATGGTGGTGGAGGATGGGCGCTGGTGGAGGGATGGGTACTTGATCATTGTATAACTGAAACTCAAGCACAAAAATTTGTAAGTCTATAACTGTACTTCATGGTGTTTCACTAATTAAAAAAATAAAATAATAAATAAAAAAGAGAAATAAAAGAGAACACAAAGAAATGGAAACACATTCCATGCTCATGGATTGGGAGGATTAACATCATCAAAATGACAATAAAAAGCATTATACAGATTCAATGTATAATGTCCCTATCACGATACCAGTAACATTTTTCAAAAAAACAATCAAACACTCGTGAAATTCATATGGAACAATAAATGCCCATGAATAGTTAAAGCAATCCTTGGGAAAAGAAGATGGGAGGCACTATCTTTCCCAACTTCAAACTGTACTACAAAGCACTAGTAATTAAAACAGCATGGTACTAGAGTAAAGACAGACCCACACATCAATGGAACAAGTTGAATATTCTGACAATGACCCTCAAATATATGATAACCTAATCTTTGACAAAGGAGCAAGAAATATGAAATGGAGCAAGGAAATCTTCAACAAGTGGTGCTGGGAAAACTGGACAGCTACATGCAAAAAATGAACCTCAGACCTACTTCTCATACCAGACACAAAAATCAGATCAAAATGGATTGATTAATCCTTCAGTCTCACACCTGATTCCATAAGGAACATGGAGGAAAATGTGGGCAGAACTCTCCATGACATTGAAGCTAAAGACATCTTCAAGGACAAAACACCACAGTCCAAGCAAGTGACAACGAAGATAAACAAATGGGACTAAATTAAACTAAAAAGCTTCTGCACCTCAAAAGAAACAATGACCAAGATACAAAAACAGCCCAAAGACTGGGAAAAAATATTTACCCAATACCCATCTGATAAGGGGTTAATAACCAAGATATATAAGGCACTGATAAAACTTTACAAGAAAAAAACATCCAATCCCATAAAAAAAATGGGGGGAAGAAATGAACAAAAACTTTCTCAAAGAGGAAATACAAATGAACAAAAGACATATAAATAAAAAATTATCCACATCATTAATCACCAGGGAGATGCAAATCAAAACAGCAATGAGATATCTTTTCACACCACAGAGACTGGAAAATGAAAAGAACAACCAGTGTTGGCTCAGATTCAGGAATAAAGAAAATTTCATTCATTGTTGGTGGGAATGCCGACTCTGTTAAGCCTTTTTTGAAAACTGTCACTGTTATCGTCCTCCCGTTGTTCATCGATTTACTCGAGCGGGCCCAGTAACGTCTCCATTGAGACTTTGTTGTTACTGTGTCTGGCATATCGAATACGTCACGGGGAGCTTGCCAGGCTCTGCCGTGCGGGCGAGATACTCTCGGTAGCTTGCCGGGCTCTCCGAGAGGAGCGGAGGAATCGAACTCGGGTCGGCCATGTTGGCTGCGTGCAAGGCAAATGCCCTACCGCTGTGCTATCGCTAAAAATATCCTTCAAAAAACTAGAAACTGAGCTCCCATTTGACCCAGCAATACCATTTCTGGAAAAACTTCTGCCATACAGACAGGCTAGGGGTAAGGGGTGGTGGGAGTAAAACTGCAGACATTAGTGGTAGGAAATGTGCACTTGGTGGAGGGATAGATGTTGGAACATTGTATGACTGTAACCCCACCATGAGCCCCTTTATTGTGTATCTCTCACCGTGATTCAATTAAAAAAAAACTAAAAATAATTGCTGCAATGGAGCTAAGAAGTAGTTATAATGTTTATTAGGTTTTATCTTTTTTTTTTTTTATGAGGTCCCTGGGATCAATCCTACATCAGACATACGATTCACATGTGTCTAACCCATTGTACTATCTCTCTGATCCCAGTCATAATGTTCAAATTAAATACTGACCAGGGATGTAAATTTATGTAGTTTCTCTAGGTGGGTTGTTAATGTGTAGGAAAAGTTCAGTTTCTAAAGCATGTCAGACCTCTGCCAAATTAAATAAAACAGACACACATACACAATGTGTATACATACTTATATTTACAGATTTATAAAGTGTGTACAGTTAAAGTGAACTATTTTATAAATGTTGCATATCTCAACAGACAATATATGAGTGCCAGATGAGCAATATAAATGAACTTTTATTCAGAAATCAAGTAAATCATATTTCAGATTTTATATTTTAAGGTACAATTTCATGTATGCTTTTATTAAATGAAAGTTAACAAATCCATATAACAAAATAGTAATCTTTTAATTATACATTCCTAAAAGAGAAATAAAAGTTAATAAATTACTAAGATAAACATTAGGAACAGCAGTTTTTAACAATTATAATCCTTAAGGGGAAGAGTAAAGGGAAAGATTGGGTTTATATAGTTAAAGCAATGGAACTGATTAAAACTGTAAAAATAAATCACTAAGATTCATGCCATATATAACTTCTGTTTTAAATAGTTACATTATTCAATTCAAACCACGATATTTTAGGTGAGAAAATCAATTATTTATTCTTTATGATCATCATAATCTAGGACTGTATTGCAAGTCTACTGATAAAGGCAGCTCTAACGAATACCTGAGAAAGATTCTGAAAGCATTAGTACCTAACAATTACAAACTTTTTAGAAATAATTTTCCTAATAATTTTATTTAAAAAAAGGAAAATAATAAATATAAACAGACCATGAGATCAGAACCTAATCATTTTTCCTTGACAATAACTTTCTGCAATGAAGGTGGATATGTTTTAACTACTTTGAAACTTATCATTACTAGATGGTTGAGGTAATATACTAGGAACAAAGCACTGAATTCAAGAGTGCTATAACAGGTTACCTAGATTATAATTAGAGGTTCCTGAACATAGTTGCCAATCGCTCCCTTTTCAGAAAAACAGTAATGTAAACAAACAAACAAAAAGTGCCCCTTAACCTAGGCCCTTCAGAGTTCTCCCTTTAGAGGGGCACTTTTCACTTTGGTGAAAACTGAATTACCTCTTGCAATAGAACCAGATTAGATAGTGGTATATCCATATGGAGGATCTGCTGACTTTGGTTTTACACATTCCCTTTAATCTCATAATCATTTCATGAAATTATTGATTTTCTTCGGTTTAAATACATAAACAAAGAAAAAGTTGTAATCTATCTTATGAAAAGATAACTGTAGCATATTTAAAGTTTATTCCTAAAATAATACAGTGGCTAACTAAATATTAGAAAAAAATCCACAGGTTATCTTCCTATGAAGATATCTGATTATATGATCATGTGATTGATTCTAGAAATTTCTTCTAAAAAGTAGATTATTATTATTGTGGAAAATCTATGGCCTAATTATTCTCTAAGAAACATCAAATTTATAAATATGTTTGACACTATTCATGACTTTTAAAAAGTGATATTTTATTTCAAACCATCTAAAATAACTATTTCATCTGATTTAAATAACTGTTTAATAATGAACTCCCCTGCTAATTTGTTTTTGAATAGTTTATATCATGAATGAAATAAATGTATAATAAATAATATAAAGTAGCTACATATACATTAGTGCTCAGCTGACAATCTAATTATAAATATTAAACACAATAAACTGTATTTTATTCTGTAACTTAAATATTCATTTTTAGCACATAGATGATTAATTTCTCACAACATAACTAATTACAAGTATAAATTACAAGACTAGAGCCATTACCTGCTGGATTCCATGGGACGTCAAAAGACCGCGTGGCCACCCACCTATGAGATGGTCAAACTTTTTCGTCAGGACCCTGAACGATCAGTTTGAGGCTCTTCGTGATCCTAGAACAAGCAGACACCATTGGGCTACACAAATGGAGACATTACTGGTGCCTGCTTGAGCAAATCAATGAGTTATGGGATGTCAAGTGATCAAGTGAAATTACAAGTATTAATTTGATTGCTACCATAAAAGTTTGTTTCTGACTGAATATTATAATATACAGTATATTTTGAAGTATTACTGGTTTTTGCTTGTTTTAGTTTTATATTTTGGCTATCTCCAGCTATGCTCAGAGCTTACTCCTGGAATCACTCCTGGCGATGCCTGGAGAACCATATGGAGTGTCAGGGATGAGACCCAGTTGGAAGGCCAAGCACTCCCTGCTGCACTTTCTCTCCAACCTTGAAGTATTCTCTTTTTAATGAAATATTTCAGCCATTAAGTACAATACTCAAAAGCAAATAAAACACATATTGGAAATAAATTTCAAATACAAGTAAATTTTCTCTATCAGTTTTGGTGACCATCCTTTAAACATTAGAAATAAATGAATCCAATTGATAGCCAATAGAGAAAAGTTAATACTTATGGTTGGTCCCTTTAAAACATTAACAAGTTGAAGACTGCTGCAAAAAAGTTTGCTCTTCAAGTCCCTGTTCTCCCTTGAACACATATCTTGCTTGCTTGGCTCAATGTTTCTTTGCTTGCCTTTTTCACCACTCCACAGAAGCCTGTGTTCTCTCTTAAACACATACATCTCTCTCTTCCCTCACATCTTTCTAAATAAGTCTTATACCAAAAAAAAAACCTGCTGCAAAACCATTTTTGTACACTATTATCTTCAAACTATTGTTTTCTTAATCACTGAGGCATACTTATGAACTTTTATATAAGAACTTTCCATATTTTCTAAAATCTGATTTTCAAGATTAGAAAGCAAAAATATTACATATGCAAAACATTTTGCATGCTAAAGATAACCAAAATATGCAAAAATGATTTCTTTTGTGCTGTGGGAAAACAAGCTTTCCTAACACAATATGGTTCACAGCAGAAAGTAAATGAAACATGTACTTTATCTTTAAGTTGGTCTTTTCTCCTCAAGAGAAATACCAAATATACACATAATCCTACTTCTTTTGATCTTGAATACAAGCAGAATTTAATGTTGTATTAACTACTTAACATAATACAAGCATTTGTTTGTGAAGTAAAACATATTAAACTGCTCTCAAAGTAGAAATGTTCTTTGTCAGAAATTCAGCAAGCCATGCCACAGGAACAGTGTTCATACTTCTCTCACTGCAGCACTGAGAAGGGTTGTTATGAGCAGTGCATACTGATCTGATCTTTCTTTCTCCATAACTTAAAACAAGAGGCATTTATGAAGTGATAATTCATCATTATAAAATTTTAATGAATGCATTAAGAATTGGCTTAAATGAATACACCAAGAGGCAGCTAGTGATCTGATGCATAAGTAGCTCTTTCCTTACTGTATTTTTCAGACCACTTGCGAGTTAGTTCTAGATATAGATTTGGTTTATGAGGCCGATAATCCAGGTATACTGTTTTACTGGTTCTTCTTGGAACAGCTTTTTCAATTTGAGTTCCTTCATGCCACTCATTAAAAGACGTGATAGAAATTAAGCTGGGCTGGTGTCTCAGTGCAGACTTGAGAGCATGTTCATAATATATTCCATTGATCCGATTTCGAGTGTTAACAGCATTCCATGGACGGATGCTTGTATCTATGTATCCTGGACCCACACTTGGGATAAATAGTAAGTTGAATTTCTTGCAAAATAATTTTAATGACTCCCAATTTCCATATGATGACCCATAAGTAAAGCCATTTGTGGCAAAATATGTGTATATTCCATCAAAACCACCACGATGAATATCAAGTGCATGTTTGTGTTCTACTAGAAGTGCAATAAATAATCCATCATAAGGAGAATTGCGAATGCTGCTACGCCCTTGGGCAGTTAAGAGATGGGCCCATTCTTCAGGTTTGGTAATATAGGAATCATAAATATAAAACATAGGAAGGGCTTTGCCAGTCTTAGTCTTGTACCTATAAAAGGCTGGATGATTTCCATATCTAGAATAAAAAACATAAATAAAAGTAAACATTTACAACTTATTTTTCATATGCAATTCTTTCTTAGGTACTAAAATGAACACAACTGCTGCAGATTCAGCATATACCAGTTATAAAAATTTAATTATTAAAATTGCATATTTAATTTTAATACTGGGAAATCAGACAGTGAGATAGGCAGATATTAATTATCTTACACTGGGATTTAGAAATGATGACTAACACCATGAAAAAGCCCGCTTTCTTGGGATTGGGGTGAATGTTCAAGCCCATGGGAAAACTGAATTTGATCTCCACATCTTGCATTGCCAGGCAGGATCCAATAAGGAAAACAGCCCAATTTCTGTATAAATTCACATGTGGCTTTTTATTTTCTGTAATATTTCACTGTTGCCAACAATTTCTTGTGACTAATGAAATACTATTCAAAGTATCTGTAAAATTTTTGAATAAAATAAAACTACTAATAAATGAAAATATAGTTTTGGATCTGCTGCTATAAAATAGATACACATTTCCGAGCGATAGCACAGCGGTAGGGCGTTTGCCTTGCACGCAGCCAGCCCGGCCAACCCGGGTTTGATTCCTCCACCCCTCTCAGAGAGCCCGGCAAGCTACGGAGAGTATCTTTCCCACATGGCAAAGCCTGGCAAGCTACCTGTGATGTATTTGATATGCCAAACACAGTAACAACAAATCTCACAATGGAGGCGTTATGGGGCCCACTTGAGCAAATCGATAAATAATGGGGGGACAGTGCTACAGTGCTACAGATCTAACAACAATTTAAAATAATATAAGTTGGAGCTGGAGTGTTAAAACAGCGAGTAGGGCATTTGCCTTGCATGCGGCCAACCCAGGTTTGATTCCCAGCATCCTTTATGGTCCTCCAAGCACTGCCAGGAGTAATTCCTGAGTGTAGAGCCAGGAATAACCCCTAAGCATTGCTGGGTGTGACCAAAAAAGCAAAAAGCAAAAAAAATACATATATATGTGCTTATATAAGTCATTATATCATCTTAAATTGTTATATTTAAGATACTTGACATCTTATATTGTCATATCCTTCATTGTTATATAAGATAATATAAATTTAAGATGAAAATATGACTTAATAGCCCAAGAAATAGGAAATAAAAGGGCGAAACAATCCTTAATTGTCCTATTCAAAAATAAATGGTAAGGAACTACAGAAATGTGATCTAAATCTATTTTTCTTACAACAGTAAATCATTGTACACTATCATTAAATCATAACAGTAATTTTAAACACTGAAGAAACTTACTTGTCTATAATATACTTGACATTTTTGTACATGTTTTCATAATTTCTATCTTTATATGGTTCTATGTGAAAAGTGACCTAAAGCAAAAACAAAACAAAAAATTAATTTGAGAAAAACTATCTGATTAAAGTTTATATCATATTTTAATGAAGAAGCTAACTTAAATAGTCTTAAGATACTTATTGAGCACCGACTTTCCTAGTAAATAACATTAAGATAACATTTAATGAGGACTTTCTCTGTTAAAAATATGCTAAACATTCTATATTTTGATCTTAATTCTTATGACTATGAGTTTCTATTTTAATTCATATTTTTTTTCTTAAATGAAACAAAGTTAGAATAGACTTAGTAACTTGTCATCTAGCTAGTTTTGTGGTGGGTAATAGAGGCAGTTTGAATTGAGTATGCAAATTATGAACCCTGCTAATACTTCTTAAACTTTATGAACAAAGTAGAAAAATATTCCATATTCAAGCCTCCCTCCCTTCCTACCTACATCCCTACATGCTCTGTTATTTTGGGCAACCTTTGGCTATGCTCAGGCAAAAAGGAAAGATGGAAAGAGAGGAAGAGAGGGAGGGGGGAAGAAGGGAGGGAGAGACTTCGATTTTCTTTTCATATATGACCATTAAGTTTGCATTGTCAACAGCAAATGTCTTGTTTATTTGGTTCAGGCAACAGTTAGAGATGCTGGAAAGTGAACAAGGGTTCCCTTGTGTAAAAATATTTAGACAAACCTAGCACTTTAAGCTTTCTCCCTGGCACAGCACATGTCTTAAAAGATGAATTTTACTCTGTCCTCCCATTGTTCATCGATTTGCTCGAGCAGGCCCAGTAATATCTCCATTGTGAGACTTCTTGTTACTGTGTTTGGCATATTGAATACTCTCGGTAGCTTGTCAGACTCTCCGATAGGGGCAGAGGAATCGAACCCGGCTCAAACAGGCTGGCTGTGCGCAAGGCAAATGCCCTACCGCTGTGCTATCACTCCAGCCCAATTTTACTCTATCAATTTATAAAATAATTCATTTTATTGTTATTGATATATTTAACAGAAAAAGCTAACCATCAGTATTACAAAAGACAAGCACTGTCTGTCACTATCCTCCCGCTGTTCATCGATATTTGCTCGAGCGGGCCCAGTAACGTCTCCATCATAAGTCTTGTTACTGTACTTGGCATATTGAATACGTCACGGGGAACTTGCCAGGCTTTGCCGCGCAGGCGAGATACTCTCGGTAGCTTGCTGGGCTCTCTGAGAGGGGTGGAAGAATCGAACTCGGCTAGGCCAGGCTGGCTTTGCGCACGGCAAACGCCCTATCCTCTGTGCTTGATATTGCTTAGTGAGACAATTTCTGCATCTTTACCAGAATAGAAAACAGTAAAGGTAAAGGTAAAGGCCCTCCCGTTGCTCGTCGATTTGCTCGAGCGGGCCCAGTAACGTCTCCATTGGAGACTTTGTTGTTACTGTGTCTGGCATATCGAATACTCTCGGTAGCTTGCCGGGCTCTCCGAGAGGGGCGGAGGAATCGAACTCGGGTCGGCCGTGTTGGCCGCTTGTAAGGCGAACGCCCTACCCGCTGTGCTATCGCTCAATCCGAGAAAACAGTAACCAAAATAATTTTATTATTACATTTTTGTATTTGAGCAACTTTCTGCAATATTCAGGGATTATTCCTACCTTTGTGCTCAGAAGTGACTCCTAGTAGTACTTGGGGGGTACAATATGTGGTGCCTAGAATTCACATCATGGGTGGCAGGATGCAAGACAAGTGAGTGCCTTAGCCCCTATACTATCTCTCCGCGCAGCAAAATATTCATGTTCTAACAAGAAATAGTTACCCATAGATTAAAAAAAAAATGGTTGGTCTTATTAGCCTCATTTTTATAAAAATTATTTGCCATGTCTAAATAACTAGTAATATAGATGGTGCAATTAATACTTCCCCATTTAAGATAGATGACAACAGAAGATTGTAAATCAAAATCTTCATTTGTACTGACTTACCAGTAATTATTAAATATTCTTAAGGCAATACAGTAAGTTTATGATGTTGATTTTAGAGTTCGATCTTCATTAAAATATGTATGAAATTATATTCGTTTAATATAAACTATTATTATTTGATTTTTTAAAAATTGCTGTGGCAGGCATATCCTGCAGTGCGTAATATGTTGTACCAGAGATCAAATCCTGTGCTATGAGTGATATCTTTTTGTTTTTAATTATCTAATAAAATAAAATATATTCCATGTTAATCAGCACTGTTTTCATAGAATTTTAAAATTAGAATTTAAGCCAAAGAATTTCCCTACTTTTAATAATTTCAGCAATTTTACACAAAGAAAATGTTTCTCATTAGCAAAATAGTCAAATACATTTCTGTAGTACATTATGTCTTACTAGGAAAGGTAGATTTTTCAGTGATGATGATGTTGCTTTTCAATTTTGCTGAAAAAATGTGTATCTACTTTAATGTTCATATACTATTACCATGGGTAATTCTTTCTTTAGGATAAATGTTGTTTTCCCATGGGGCTGGAGCGATAGCACAGCGGGTAGGGCATTTGCGTTGGACGCAGCCAGCCCAGCCGAGCTGGGTTTGATTCCTCCACCCTTTTCAGAGAGCCAGCAAGCTACTGAGAGTATCTTGCCTACAGGGCAAAGCCTGGCAAGCTCCCAGTAACGTACTCGATATGCCAAACACAGTAACAAGTCTCACAATGTTACTGGGCCCGCTCGAGCAAATCGATGAACAACGGGAGGACCGTGACCCTCTCCCTGTCATGATACATTAAAGCTGAATCATTTATGTTATCTTTCTTTTGAAAGTAGATAATACTATATTTAATGTAATTTAAAGTGCTAGTATTAATAAATGCATAAGGCAAAATAATAACGTATATTTATAACTTCAAAATTATTTTAAAGGTTTACTTAATGATGAGACCTAGTCACTATTTCCATCTTATATTTGGAATAATCTGTTAAACTAATACTAAAAAAAGTGATTGCATGATTTTTGCATTGAAGAATAGAAATCCTATAAATATCCCTTCGTTTCATGTAACTAGTTCTGACCTTGTCAGTCTCTTCTCTTCCCTGTAAAGTAAACTTCAGAAAAAAAATTATCTGATATAGTAAAAGAATGACAGCAATATATAATGTAAAATGAACCATCTTTTAAATTTTTCCATTTTTATGTACCATTTTTGGTACTGCGATTCACAACACCATTAATGACAGTTTAATGCATATAACATTCCAACACCACACTCACCACCAGAGTGCCTACTTCCTTCAACCAATAGTGGCCAGGACATCTCTCAAGCTCAATTCTATAACTCTTCAGTTCTATTGTCTTCATACAATTATACATGAGTAAAACAGTCATTATGGGTGTTTTGTGATATGGTGCTGGGAGGAATGTCACACACCAGTACAGATGAAAAGGAAGACAAATCTCTGTACAGGGTGCAGAATAAGTCAGCCCAATCACCAAGATACCTCTCAACATGGCTGGGTATAAATCGGGCAAGGGAAGACTTGGGTGAAAGGCAGAGAGAATATAAAGTAGTCTAATCTTCCTAAAATAATTCCAGCATACCAACAGAGAAAAACATCACACCCAGTGAGTGTAAGGTGGATATGAAAAGTCTGGGAAATCCTATTTCTAAATCTCCCTATCAGCACCCAGAATACTCAGGTGGGGATTATAAGACTGAATTATAATTCTTTAGTATTAGGGAAATTAAATATTCTCCACCTTAGTATTAGAGATATTAGAAAGAGACATAAAAGAATTTCAAAAGTCATTAATGAGAATGTGTTCAGTAGAAAGTTTAGGTATGATTCCCTTGGCTCTTAGTCTGCCAACAATGCCTGTGAGCCTACTGCTAATGTTGGATTTTTCCTTTTCTGTTGTTCCGTCCTTGCACAAGATGCTATCCATGTGCAATTGCAAGAGAAAGCTCTTGAAAACAGAATTCAGAAAGCACAAATGAGCTTTATTACAATCTTATGAAAGCATAAGAGTTCAATGGCCAATGTAATAAGAACTGTAAAGCAAAGCAAACCAAATTTGCCCCATAAAAAGTGTATTAGAAGTGTATGGAAAGCACACAATTACAAACACTGAAAAAAAACTCAAAAGCGCCATAGGACAAAACAATCTATTCAGTGAAGACAATGAGAAAAGAGACAGGGAGGCTATACCATGAAAGGGAATAACAGTCTGCACTCAAACGCAAAGAAAAATAATAGTAATTTAAAAATAATTCTGAGACAGCTTTGTGAGTAAAATCAACAAATAACTAAATTAGTGAGGAAAGTTAAATAAATGAGTGAATGGAAATAGTTCTTTATCAGAGAGGGGGAAAAAAAAGAATAAATGGAAATACTGAAGATGTGAATTCAATGAATGAGAAGTATACAATGGAGTACATATGAAGCAGGGAAGACACAGCACAAGAAAGAATAAGCAACTTGCTAAGTACTTAGAAATAACAAAGTGGGAGACTATATTTTAAAAAGAGTAAAGAAAGCTTGGGTGACTTAGTTTGCTTTTTTGATGGAAAGTCATATCAAAATAATTGATATTGAAGAAGAGGAGAAAAGAGAAGAGTTCATATGAAGAAACAAGCTGGGGAACTTCCCAAACCTGAGGAGAGACTTAGACATAGAAGCCTATGAAGACAATAGATCATTCTACTATAGCTGTCACAAAGCAATGACAAAGAACCTTAAAGAAAGGGCTGTGGGAGAGCATAACACACAAAGGAACTCCCCTTATGCTATTAGCAGACATCTTAGCAGAAGCTTTACAAGTAAAGACAGAGTGAAATGACATTTCCAAAGTGCTGATGGACTTAACTGCCATGAAGAATATTTTATCTGGCAGTTTTCCTTCAGATACAAAGGGAAATAAAAACAAAATCTAATGTAGTCTGCCACCACTAGTCCTGCCTTGAAGAAGTGTTAAAAGATCTTCAAGTTAAAAAGAAAGACACCATTAAGTCATATGAAAGCACATGAAAGTGTGTAAAGCAATAAGGTGAAAGACAGACATTAATAATGCTATATGAGGATGGTGTGTTAAATAATAACCGATAGTATAAAGGTTAAAGAAAAAAAGTAAAGATAACTATCACAACTATAAAGTGTTAGTAAATACACGACTATATATATATATGTGTGTGTATATATATATATATTTACACACACACACTGTAATAATAATATATGGGCTAGAGCAATAGCACAGCAGGTAGGACATTTGCCTTGCATGTGGCCAACCTGGGTTTGATTCCTCTGTCCCTCTTGGAGAGCCCGGCAAGCTACCAAGAGTATTCTGATCACATGGCAGAGCCCTGCAAGCTCTCCGTGGTGTATTTGATATGCCAAAAACAGTAACAAGTCTCACAACAGAGACGTTCCTGGTGCCTGCTCGAGCAAATCGATGAACAACAGGATGACAGTGCTAATAATAATATAAAAGGGAATAATAAAAATTTGAACTTTTATTGTGAATCAACAACAAACTTCAATAAGTCTAAAATTTGCCACTTCATCTATAAGATCTTTTTTCACCCCACAATGAGTAAACCTACATCCTGTGCAAAAAAAGGAGGAAAACAATACAACAACACCACACGCAGAAAAGAATCAATTTACAAAAGCAGATAGAAAAAAAAAACCTGTAAAAATAACAACAAAGTAATTTAGTATTATGGATTTCAAACATCTTTACAAATCAAATTTGATTTATGTAACTAAAGTCAATTCTGGGACTGGAGCAATAGTACAGTGGGTAGGGTGATTGCCTTCCATGCAGTCAAGTTGGATTCTAATCCCAGGCATCCTATACGGTCCCCCCGAGCACTGCCAGGAGTAATTCCTGATTGCAGAGCCAGCAGTAACCCCTGAAAGCATTGCTGGGTGTGACCCAAAAAGAAAAAAAAAGTTAAGTCAATTTACCAATCAAAAGCCACAGATGAAAACAAAAAGACCCAATTATGTACTACCAGCAAGAACTAATTTAGCTCTAAGATCACAGCAAGATGTGAAGTGAATGGATAAAAATATAATTATTCAAGTAGAGTTCACAAGAAAGCAGCCGTAAATTTACAGTAGGCAAAATAAATTTGAAGCTAAAAACAGCAAAAAAGTAGCAAGGAAAGCCAGTATATAAGGATACAGGGATTCATTAACAACAATATGATCATGATATAATTCATCAGGGCACTAAATACGTCAAGAATATACTAAGAGACATGAAGGAAGAAAAAAGAGTTTAGAACTCTAACCCTACTTTCATTAAAGGATACCATATAGACAGAAAACTAAAAAGAAACACGATGGGCTTTATTTGTAACATTAAACTGAAAGGATCTAACAAGAATGTCTGGACCTATACTCAGCTATAGCAGAATGCACATTCTTCTAAAGAGCACAAAGTATATTCCATAGATATCATCTTGGAATGCAAATCAAGACTTAAACACTTTTAAGAATTCAAACCATAAAAGTAAAAGGTAAAGGTAAAGGTAAAGGCCCTCCCGTTGATCTTCGATTTGCTCGAGCGGGCCCAGTAACGTCTCCATTGGAGACTTTGTTGTTACTGTGTCTGGCATATCGAATACTCTCGGTAGCTTGCCGGGCTCTCCGAGAGGGGCGGAGGAATCGAACTCGGGTCGGCCATGTTGGCCGCTTGTAAGGCGAACTCCCTACCCGCTGTGCTATCGCTCCAGCCCGTATCCTTTCTAAATACAATGTTAAAAATGAGGTATCAACAACATAAGAAATCTACAATTATTGTAAACTAAAGAAGTAGCTTAAACTAGTAGCTTTTTTTTTTGGGGGGGGGGTTGGGTAACACCTGGTGATTCACAGATGTTACTCCTGGCTCTGCACTCAGAAAATTACCCCTGGTGGTGCTCAGGGAACCATACAGAATGCTGGGAATTGAACCCAAGTTGGCTGCGTGCAATGCTACAGCCCTATCCATTCTGCAATTGCTCCAGCCCTAAACTGGTAGCTTTTAAACATTCAATGGGCTTTAAGAATCAAAGAAATGTGGTTTTGTGTAGTGATCTTATATGCTAAAGATTTGCTACATCTGTTTATTCTAATCATTTATTTGGCAGAATTTGGGGGTTCTATATATATAATATATATAAATAGTGATAGCTGTACTTATCCCTCAATTTTTATACTTTTCATTTCTTGCCTAGTTGCTTGAGATAAAATTTTGGTACTAATCCAAAAGAGGGCTGGAGCGATAGCACAGGGCTGGAGCGATAGCACAGCGGTAGGGTGTTTGCCTTGTATGCTGCCAGCCTTGCCGAGCCAGGTTTGATTCTTCTGCCCCTCTCGGAGAGCTCGGCAAGCTACTGAGAGTATCTCGCCCGCACAGCAAAGCCTGGCAAGCTACCCGTGACATATTCAATATGCCAAACGCAGTAACAACAAGTCTCAAAAATGGAGATATTACTGGACCCGCTCGAGCAAATCAATGAACAACGGGAGGACTGTGTGTTTTTTTTAATCTGAAAGAAGTGGTGACATTGGGTTACCCTTCCCTTCTTCCTGATATCAAAGTAACAATTTTCAGCTTTTCACCGTTCACAATGATTCTGATATTCATGAATAATGATCTGTGAGCTTATCATACATGAGTTTTATTATTTTGTGGTATTTCTCCTTCATACGAACTACTGTTTTAATTATAAATTAATGTTAATACCTACTAAATGATTTTATAAATCTAAGCAGAGATATACACTTTATCGTTGCTGTTGTTTATTTGGTATAGATCACATTAAATGATTTGTAGGTGCTGAATCCCCTTGCATCCCTGTAGTAAGGCCACTATATTGTGATGCGTAATCACTTTTTATGTATTATCGAATCTGGTTTGCTAATATTTTGTCAAAAGATTTTTCTGTTCCATCTTCATGAAAGGTATTGACTTGTACTTTTCTTTCTTCATCAAAAGTTGTCAGGTTGTGGTACAGTATAACAGTAGCCTAGGAAAATGATTTTGAAAATGTTCTCATTTCTTTTGTTTTGGGAAAGGAGTTAAAAGAATGATTTAGGAAGGGTGCGACTTTTCCAGTTGGGCAGCAGCAGTGGGGGATGGAAGCATAATGGTTTGCAACACAGGTACTGTAATTTTAAAAATGATTTTTTAAAAAAAGAGTGATTTGCATTAATTCTTCTTTGAATACCTGGTATTAGTTAATCAATGTAGCTACCTAATCCCAGACTCCTCTAAGAGATTTTTGATTAGTGATTCAATCACCTTACTAATAGTTGTTCTTTTCTGTTCTGTTTCTGTACTCCTTCATAAATCAGTCTTAGTAGAGTATGTTTTCAAGAATTTACCCATTTCTTCTATGTTGTCAATATTGGTTTATAATTATTTATGGCGAATAAGCTATTACTTCATTTTCATTTCTGATTTATTTGAGGCCTATTTAATTTTTAACAATGAGTATACCTCAAGCATTGTCAATTTGATTTTCCTTTTAGTTTAAGTCTGGTATTATTTCCTATTGTTGATTCTCCATTTTAGTTTAAGTCTGATATTATTTCCTATTTTATTGTTTTGTTTTATTTTTTTAACTGTGGAATATGTATTTTTTTCTTCTTCCTTTATTTGAAAGGACAGGCAGTGTTCGAGAATTTATTTTTCCTCTTGTGGTAAGCATTTACCTCTGAACTTCCTTTTTATAGACATTTGCTATATCCCAAAGTTCTGCTATATTGCATTTGATTTTCATGGTTCTGAAGGTACAAAGATATAGAAGAATGTTCAACATCAATAATCATCAAGAAAATGAAAAATTAAAACTACAAAACTGCCACTATGTGTCTGCCCAAATGGCAACTGTCATTAAATTACAAGTGTTCATGAAGATAGAGGCAAAAGAATCTTACATATTGTGGGAATGTTATATGGTTCTGCACTATGGGAAACAATATAAAAGTTTCTCAGAAAATAAATGCCACTAGAAATGGAATCCTATTATTTTCTGTGACAAAAAAGAACTATGAGGGTATCAATACACCACATAAGGTGCCTAATTTGCATCAACTAGAGTTTGATTTTTGGCACTATTAGGAATAATCCCTGAGTACAGAGTCAGGACTGAAACCTGAACACCTCTGGATGTGCTGCTTCATCCAAAAATAAAATACAGTTTTTTAAAAAGTAGCAGAATATAAAGAATATAAACTAGTGTCACAAAGTTATGATGATTAATAAGTACGTCTTTTATACTTGATTTTAAATTATTACTGAATTATATCGGCAGTAAAGGCCCTCCCGTTGATCGTCGATTTGCTCGAGCGGGCCCAGAAACGTCTCCATTGGAGACTTTGTTGTTAGCGATAGCACAGCGGGTAGGGCGTTCGCCTTACACGCGGCCAACATGGCCGACCCGAGTTCGATTCCTCCGCCCCTCTCGGAGAGCCCGGCAAGCTACCGAGAGTATTCGATATGCCAGACACAGTAACAACAAAGTCTCCAATGGAGACGTTACTGGGCCCGCTCGAGCAAATCGACGATCAACGGGAGGGCCTTTACCTTTACCTTTACCTTATATCGGCAGAGTCTGGCAAGCTACCCATGACATATTCGATATGCCAAACACAGAAACGACAAGTCTCACAATGGAGACGTTACTGAGCCTGCTCAAACAAATCAATGAACAATGGGAGGACGGTGCTACAAAGCTACTGAATTACATATTGGGTTCCAAATTGAACAATCTAGTTTCTGATACTCGTTTCATTTGTCTCTTTTTCTTTCCTATCCTAACATCATACTCTTAACTTCTATACCTTATAGTCCAGTTGTCATCTAGAAAGGTAAGTTTTCTACTAATTAATAAGTATCATTTGGGGGGAGGGGAAATGAGTGGACCACATCTAGTTGAACAAGTCTTACTCCTTCCTGCCCTGTTCTCAGGCGTCTCTCCTAGAAGTATTTGAGGGGATCATATGCAGCCAGAGATGGAACTGGAGTTGGCTGAGTGCAAGACAAACACCCAAAGTGCTTTATTATGTCTCTAGATAAAATGTATATTTATTCACTTTTTTTTCTAACACAGAATAACTAGAATTAAATAAAATCTACCCATTACATTAGTTAGAGACTTTAGTATCACCATATTTGCAACTTTGAATCTTCCCATCACATTGCTTTCTATTTATGCAAGTCTTTACATTCTTCTTGAAAAACACAGACTTTTTGGATACCTGTTGCTAGATTATTTTCAATTTATATTTTCCCATATTTTTTCTGTAATCTAGGAATCCTACATGCTTGCATATATTTAGTCTTAGTCATTTTAATGAACTCATATCTAATAAATCTTAGCTACTTCTCATGTTTTTTAAAAGTACCTTTAAAATTATATTCAGACAACTAACTAGACTTATTTTTTAGAATTTTAAACTTTGTTTAGAAATGACACTAAATAAATGATACTAATAATACTGACGATAGAAAGCATTTTTTATTGTACTCAGCTTAATGAGTATGATAATCATTCTTCATTAATATGAAGTTTGGTGATATTGGTTACTAAAGAATTTTCATAATTAATATTTTTGTTAGTAATGAACTTATTTTCTCAAAATTTGATATACCGAAATTCAGAAATGTTTGTATATTCAATTACTACTCAAAATTCAATATATACTGAATTATTACTATTTCTGTTTTGTGGACACACCTGTAGTGGTTGGAGGCTACTCCTGACTCTGCTAAGGGGTCAACTGTCAATGTTAATTGGGAAACTTTGTTGTATTAGATACTAAGCTTGAGTTTTCTGCATACAAAGTATGTGCTCAGTAACTGAGTTATCTCTCTAGCATTCAGTAAATTATCTAAGCAAGTACATTCTGTTTATTTTACTTATATAATGCTCATTCTTTGCTAGTCACTAATAAGCATGCAATCACCCAGTATTTTAGTATGTATTTCCTATTGAGATATTAGGATTCAAAGTCACAAAATTTATATAACTAAGAGGTAAAACTGAAAGGTTTTTTGGATTTGGATTTCATACTCTTGAAACTATTCTTAGATTCTTCCTAGTAGACACTTAGATAAGTTTACTTAGCATACAGATAGAAGAAGAAAAAAGGTGGAATCTGGGTGAAATGGGTGAAGATGGTTAAAATACATTTCCAGGACCAGATGTGTGGCTCAAAGTGGATTAATACGTAGTATGTAGGTGTGAGGCCCTGTACATCTTATGTGGCACAGCATGACCATTTGAGCATGACCATTTTGAGTATAAACCTGGTGGTCCCTAAGCACTGCGAGAAGTATCCCTGCCCCACACCCCAGCCCCACTATGTTTAGGTCCCCACAAACAAGAAACATCAAATAAAGGTAGAAGGGCCCTGAAAAACAGCTCAAAAGTCTACAGCATACATATGTTTTCAATGCAGAGGTCCTGTATTCTATCCTGGGTATCACAATGACCCAACCACTGAGCTCTCTTAATCATCACCTGATATGACCCCAAACCAAAGGAAAAAAGGTTCAAATTTTCAGTTGTTAAATAAATTCTGGGGATGTAACTCGCAGCACGGTCACACTAGTTTACAATGCTATTTGTATATTTGAAAATTACTATGAGTATATTAAATGTTCTCATCACAAGAAAAAAAATCTGTAACTATATGTGGTGATGTATGTTAATAAGACTATGATAATCATTTCACAATATGTACTTATGAAAACATTATGTTGCACATCTAAAAGTAATGTAAGGCTATGCATTAAACACATATAATTCAGTTAAAGACAACAAAATACCTTCAGGTTATATTTATGAGCTTTATCCAAAATAGTTGGTACCAAGTTATCAGTAGGTAATCCATTCTCATCACTTGTGTCAGGTGGGTACCAAGAGAGAGCTAAAACACCTAAGAACAAAGAAAAAAATAACAAGTACAGAAACAGAAATCACTATAGGTATTCTTAAACTAAAGAAGAGGCATATGAAGGATTAAACTACTAATATTAAAAAGGAAACATTCTCTTAAAGTGTTTTCTTTTTTAAATTTCATTAAGGTCACTTGCACCACAACATCACGGTCACGGTCACGATCCTCCCATTGTTCATCGATTTGCTCGAGTGGACCCAGTAACATCTCCATCATGAGACTTGTTGTTACTGTGTTTGGCATGTCGAATACATCACGTGTAGCTTGCCAGGCTCTGCCATGCGGGCGAGATACTCTCAGTAGCTTGCCGGGCTCTCTGAGAGGGGCAGAGGAATCGAACTTGGGTCGGTCATGTAGACCGCTTGTAAGGCAAAGGCCCTACCACTGTGCTATCGCTCCAGCCCACCACAACATCATTGTTTAAATTTTTTACTTATTATTACGTATATATAGGGCTGGAGCGATAGCACAGTGGTAGGGCGTTTGCCTTGCGTGCAGCCAGCCCAGCCGAACCGTGTTCAATTCCTCCACCCTTCTCAGAGAGCCTGGCAAGCTAATAAGAGTATCTTGCCCGCAGGGCAAAGCCTGGCAAGCTCCCCATGATGTATTCAATATGCCAAACACAATAAAAAGTCTCACGATAGAGACATTACTGGGCCTGCTTGAGCAAATCGATGAACAACGGGAGGACAACGCTACAGTGCAGTGCTAAGGTTTCATGAACTTGTGAATTTGGACCACATATATTAAATATATATGTGTACATATATATGAATTCTTTATTGAATATCACTATCTTTCAATTGATAGATTTTACATTTTAGATTAAGTTTTAGGTTTAGAGAAAAGCTGCACAGAAAGTACAGTTTCTGGGTAGCACCTGCCAACACACTAGGTTCCATTCCACAAACATTTTTCAGTTATGCATATCTTTCATCAGTATTGGCACATTTGCTATTAATCTTCATTCCTCCTTTTCCTCCTCCTCAACTCCAGCGACAGTAGACTGATTTGGTTTATGCCCTATATACTTTTGCTTTTTCCACAATGCACCAAGTAATCATAATATATTCTTATAAATAACTTTTTCAGACTAATATCTTCTACTTAGCACTATGTACTTACGTTCTTTTATTTATTTTAGAGTATGACACTTCATTACTTTTACTGTTGCATAATATGCCATTTTATAAATAGCTATGTGAAATTTTTGAATGGTTCATTAACTTTTATCAGATGATTGAAGAAAGTGAAGAAATTTTCTTCTTGTACTACTACTTTCAACTGATAGATTAGCAAAACCACTTCAACAGCCAACAGAAAAATAACTGAAGAGGATATCATTTGAATGAAGTAATTATAGTATCGTTATATATGATATATAAGACAAAATATACACAAATGTACTTAAGAAATATAACCTAAGATACCAATATAAAGAAATGTCACTAGAAAATGGCACTAATAACCAAATTAGTCAACAGATTGATTCTTCAAGTAAAGGGGGGGAAAATCACAATGGTATTAAAAGAGGAACACATAAAATAGAGGAAATATAAGGATCAAAATCTGAGAAAAGAACCATAGATATAACTCAAATGGTACATAATATGCAAGAGATGAATGATCCTGGACTCTATTCCCAGATGCCCCTCCCCAAGTGCCTCCCCTCCCCCAAGTGACTGAGAACTAAATTGTAAATTCTTGATAATCATACAATGTATGGGAAGATGTAGCAGTCCCAGTCAGAAGTGGGAGACCTTTTTGGCTATTCGTGACATCATTTATTGTCCTTATAATACATGCATATATGTTGCAAGGTAGCCCACAAAAAGCACATGATTACGCCCTGTCATGTTCCAAGGCAAGATCACATGATTTCACATGATTTCAAAACAAAACACAAAATAAAATTTTCACTAAGATTAACAAAAAATTAATGTCTTTGTTCTCTACCCAATCTGAGAATAAAATAACAGCAACTTCTGATCAAAATCTAATAAAATGCTTCAAAAACTGTGAGGTAATGTATTAAACAGAGTAAGACTCCCTCCAAAAATATCACAAAAATATTCAGTAAACAAAAGACAGTGGAATAGTAAATATGAATACTATTTAACTCTACAGTTTGTATGAATAGCTTTTCCAAAATATGTGTTTCTTTCAGACACTGAAGTATTCTTTCAAACTAAATATAGAGAAAAAAAAGAAAGGTAAGCCCTTTTTCAAATCTGAGCACCATTTAAATTACACAGAACACACTTTAGTTTAAAAATGCTAAGGCATGTAAAAAAGCAAGAAAAATAGTTTTGCTAAGAAACAAACAAAAATCAACAGAATAGAATCGAGACTAAAAAAATGCTAAAATTACTAAATAGTCAATTTAAAATTTAAAACTCTTTAAGGCCTGAGAGACAGCTCCAAAGGTTGTGGAGTGTGTGATTCCTGAATGCGGAGCCAAGAGTTACCCTTGTGCATTGGCAGGTGAGGCCCCCAAACAAGACAGAAGTATGCATGGCAACTGATGAACTACACTTACTATCTTCATCACTTCTTGTGCTTAATTCCAAGACTGGAAGAAGAGTAAGAGAGGAGAGAGAAAGAGGAAAGGGAGATGAGGCAAGAGAGGGAAGAGGTGGAGGAGAGAGAAGCTGATGGGGCAAGGTAAGAGGAATGGAGAGAGAGAGGAGGAGGAGCTGGAGACAGCATCATAATTGAGGGTATCACTGGTGGATTCTACTTTGGTTTTCACTAACCACTGCAACAAACCCTAACAGTAAATACCTGAGGGGAGCTCCACCCAGTACAGCAATCTGGATGCAGAGAAAATGACTACCAGCAAGCCAGCCGTACACTTAGAGACTAAGGGTGCTCAGCTGCTTGCCAAAGGAATTCTATACAATGATATACCCCTGCAGGCTCAGGGCCCGCCAGTCTCTGAACTCTACTAGCACCAGAGTGCTGTCCCCTTGCTGGCTCTCAGGCCATAGCCTCCCCATGGGTCCAGCACGACTGAAGACAGCAACCACATCCATACAGGTGCTTTGGAAGTCACTGGAGTCCTGGAAACGACAGGGTATGAAGGTCAGGACACTAAAGAATGTGCCTCCAGACCCAGCATCCTGAACACTGCATGGGTCTCTAGGGGCCCGGCCGTCCAGCATCTGTGGAAAGCCGCTGAATACTGGCACCCAGAAACTCCTTGCGGGGGACTGAGCACACAGCCAGCCCCACGTGCTTCTGTAGCTCTCCTTACATTGTCCCAAATCACTGTCTAATTCTCTCAATGACAGAGCTGATGCTCAACACTCTCAATCTGGGAACCCAGCACATGGTCACCACTGGACAGCCATAAAGGCACTCACCTGATGACTGTTTCGAGCTGCTCTAGACTGGCACAAACATGCCCTCCAGGATTTGTGCTAGCAATGCCCTGGCTGTTTCTTATATGTCAGGCAGCCAATTAAACTCCACCTCTGACTCGTACCTCACTGTGTTTTCTGTTACACAGAGCTGAGAGCTCGGCTTAACTTCAGATTTGATCTAACATAGTCTCCCCAGCTGCTGCCCAGATCTGCATGTTGTTGGCACTTAAGCAGCAGTCAGACACTTGAGAATTTAGATGTCCTGGTTGCTGCCAAGGGCTTTTTGGTTTATGCTCATATAGTCAGAGCTTGCCACTCACAATAGCAACAACCAGCCATTGTCCAGGCTCACTGAAACGCAATGCTACAGCTGGAAATAAGCACACATGCCTATGAATTCCTCGGTTATTGCCAGGTCTCAAATGTGCACCAGAGATGAGGCCAGTTGCTATGGAATGTGAAATCCCCCAGTGCCAGGCTCCCTGTATCCTTGATTACAAGAGAGTGAGGTACTTGATTACCTGGAATTTGAAGAAACAGGTCTGAACATTCACAAACGTGAATCATCCAGTCAGCTCCAGGCCACTGAACCTCACTGCTATGAGCAATAACAATTGCACAATCCCAGCCAGCCATTGTCTAGGCACATTTAAGTTTAGATTCCCTGAAAGATCAATAGTGCTATAAATTGATACTCAGTGAAATGAAGAGATCGATGGAAGAGAGCTTTAACAAAGACAGAGAAAGAATGAGGGAAAGTATAAGAGAAGTACAGACAAACATAACAGAGCCAAGGACTACAGTGGTTAAATGAAAAAAAAAAACACAGGGGGTTCCAGAGTATAACAGAATAAGAAAATAATAATAACAATAACAATAACAACAACAACAAAAAAGAAAAGGGTCAGATTCTGCCAAACAAATATAAAAATAGTAACTCAGAACACCCCCATCACCAATCAATACTTACTACCAATCAATTGTATGAAAACTGATAAAGAAACAATAACCTTGAATTAGGAATTGTACCAGATGTATTTGCCAAGATATTTAGATGTCTCTCCACTCTTCTCAAAAGCTGAATACTTAGCTTTGCCCAAATCAGGAAAATGCACAAATGAAATGAAAGTAAGTAGAAGAAAGCAGGCCTGGATGGAAGGATGTGGTTCAAGTGGTTGAGCACTTCCCTAGGATACCTGCTACGAAATGTACCACGAGCATCAAACACAACAAGGGACAGAATGGGAAACTCCTAAACAGTATTACCCAGTGTACCCCCGCCACTACTTTTTTTAATTAGGACAAAAACAATAGAAAGGACTGACACCAAAAGCTCATTCTTCAAATTAATTAAACTGATAAATCCTTAACTATGCTCACTAAAAAAGTAGAGAAAAAACCCTAAGAGGATCAGAAATGATAGCAGAGAAGTTACAACAAATGTCATATAAATAAAAAGGATCAGAAGAACCACTTCAATCCACCAGGTTCAAGAATCTAAAGAAATAGACATATTCTTAAAATACTACACTGTTCTAAGATTAAATCAGGAAGAACTAGAAAACCTCAGCAAAACAACTATAAACAAACAAACAAAAAAATGAAACATGTAATCAAAAGTCTCCACACCACACCAAAACCCAAAAACCCAGAACTAGGATGGTTTCCCTGGGAGCTGTACTTAATCTTGATGCACTTCCTAATACTGAAGAGATTCTGCCCCCCCCCCCCCCCGCCCAGACATGTTCTATGAAATCATTACCTTATGCCAGAAACAAATGTGGACATCACATAAAACCACAGACCCATTTTCACAATGAACATAGATGCAAATTCTCAACAAAATATTGGACAAATAATCCAACAATTTATTAAATGGGTCATATACCATGAACAGGTAGGATTCATTCCAAGGATATAAGACCAGTTCAAAATACACTTATCACTTACATATATATTACTCTAGCTCAATGAAAGGAAAGATAAAAATCATATGGTCATATCAACGAGAGAAAAACTTCTGACAATATTCAACATCCATTTATAATTTTTTAAAATATCTATTAAAATGGAAATTGAAAAGACGTCAACATATATAGGACATGCATCACATAGCCACAGTTTACAAAATGCTCAGTGGTGAAAAATATGAAACCCAGTTAAGCAAGAAACATATATAAAAGAGATCCAAATGTAAAAAAGTAGAACTAGGGGCCGGAGCGATAGCACAGCGGGTAGGGCATTTGCCTTGCACGCGGCCGGCCCGGATTTGATTCCCAGCATCCCATATGGTCCCCTGAGCACCGCCAGGGGTAATTCCTGAGTGCAGAGTCAGGAGTGACCCCTGTGCATCGCTGGGTGTGAACCAAAAAGCAAAAAAAAAAAAAAAAAAGTAGAACTACCTTTATTTTCAGATTATGTATTATACAAAGGAAAACTGAAAAACTACTAAAATATATGGCTTAAAATAATTAACCAATAAAGTGGTAGACTTTAACAAGATGCAAACATTTGCTGCATTTGTTTTGCAATAAAAAATAAAAAGGGAATAAAAGCCTAATCCCATTTCCAATTACATATAGAAGAATTAAGTATCCAGGAATAAATCAAACAAAGAATCACAAAAGCTCATACTTCTAAAACTGTACATTAAAATAAATAGTAAAACATATTAGGAAATGTAAGGATTCTAATGGATTGAAAACATTAACATTATAAATTGCTTTATCTAGATACAGTGAAACTCTTATCAAATTCTCAGCAACAGGCCAGAAAGGTATTACAAAAGGCTAGGGCTTTGCATGCAGCGGCCTAGGTTTCATTCTCAACACTAAGCAAGAGAGAGATCCCCAAGCAGTGCACCATGTATAGACTCAGATTATGGCCAGATTCAGTGCCCACCACCAAAGCCAAGAGAAAATAACAAAATGAGAAAAAAAAACCCTCTGGGAAGGTTTTATTTTTAACAAAAGTAGAATAAAATATCACTGAAATAGGTATAGAAACCTATATATAATTACAAAGAACCCAAATAACTAAAGCGATCCCAAGTTTTAACAAAAAGAATGGAGGCATCATGTGCCCCATCCTCAAACTGTATCACAAAATTATAGTAATCAAAACAGCAAAGTACTGAACTCAAAGACAACAATAGCTAGAACTGAAAGTGAAAAAATAGACGTCAATACATGGACAGTTAATTTAAGATAAAGGATCCAAGAGCCTAAAATTGAGACAGAAAAGTATTTTTTATCAAAAAACGGAGATAGGGATAGACCTACAAAAGAATGAAAATAGATCACACTTTCACATGATGCGCAGAAGTTAACTCAAAATGAATTTTATGTTACAATCCAAACCATAAAATATAGAAGAAAACGCTCTAAGATATGTATTTCCATGATATATTATGGGACTTTACACCAATGACAAAGCAACAATATATTAATCATGATTACATTAAACTAAAAAGCTGCTACACTGTGAAAGAAAGCATCACTCAAAGAAGAGAAACCCTAAAAAAGAGAGAAACCCTAATGAATGTAAAAAAAAATCTGCAAAATATATTTAACAAAGGGCTAGTATGAAAAATATGTGAGGAACTCACAAAATTTAACATGAAAATAAGCAACTCAAATCAAAATATGGAGGAACTAGCAAAAATAGACATTTTAGAGAGATGGCCAAAGGAATATGAAAAAGATACTCATCATCTTTTGTTATTTGGAAAGGCTAAGCCAAAATTAGATAAGACATCATCCCAGGCTTGCAAGAATCACTATTATCTAAAAGACAAGAAGAATTCACAAATGCTGAAGAGAACAGACAGAGGGAACTGCATGTTCACTGAACCCTGTTTAGTATATTAGGAAACCCTTGTAGACTACTTGTGGGATATAAATTGGTGCAGGCATTATAAAAAAAGAATATGGAAATTTTTCAAACAATAGAGGGACTGGGGAGATAGTACAGCAGGTAGGGTGCTTGCCTTGCATGCATGCTTCCAGTCCAGGTTTGATCCGCAGCAACCCATATGGTCCCCTGAGCACTGACAGGAGTAATTCCTGAGAGCACAAGAGAGCACAACTAGGAGTAATCCCTAAGTATTTCCAAGTGTAGCTCCAAAACCAACAAAATTAACACATTAAAATTAGAAATACTGTACTATCCAGTTATCTTACATTTGGGAATTTACCTGAAAATACAAAAAAAAATTGTAAAGATATAAGCAACCCCCATGTTCACTGCTGCCATCATTAGTAATAGCTAAGACCTAAATAGTAATTTAGCATACATCAATAGGATGATTAGATCAAGATGACATAAAATAAACATACAGATGAACACATCTCTGCTTAAAAAATAAAATAAAATAAAATAAAAAGTTCTCTCACCTGCAGCACAGACAGTCCTAGATTTTATGCTTAGTGAAACAAGTCACATGAAAGACAGAGTATGTTTTCACTAATAAGTGGTTCATAAAGAAACAAAATGAACAAAATAAAATAAAGTGTTAGACTATGAACCAAATCAGATCACAATTTAAAAGAGAACAATATTTGGTAAACTGGATTAAAGGAATGAAATGTATGGGAACCTGGGGCTGGAGTGATAGCACAGTGGGTAGGGTGTTTGCCTTGCATGCGGCTGACCCAGGTTTGATTCCCAGCATCCCATATGGTCCCCTGAGCAGCACCAGGAGTGATTACTGAGTACAGAACCAGGAGCATCACTGGATGTGACCATCTAGTCACAAAAAAAACAACAACAGCAACCAAAAAAGGAAATGTATGAGAAAAGATGTAAATCAGACTAGTGGTCCGTTTAATATAATTTATACTAACTCCTAATGATGTACACCTGAATCCTGTATTATAAACTAATGTAACATCAGTAAAAATGATACCTCTCCTTTTCCAAGTTAAATGAAGAAATATACATGCACTTAAGTTTATAACTTAAAATTAGAAATAATTTGAAATTACCGATTAATTTACTGTTCTACACATTTTAATATGTATCTATCTAAATATACAAACATATTTCAAAATATAAAATACATGCAAATAAAATAATTACCAATCAAAGCTGAGGATATTTGTTTCATGTGAGTTTCAATAACAGAAGGATCTCGAGAGCTGTAACTTCCCAATTCAGGGTAAAAATTAGAGCCAATGTCTTCTGGAGGACTGTGTTTCCCCTGTGGATAATTATCACCTATGCTTGAGTCCCAATGCGTCAGGATTGCGTGGTTCCAATGTACATATTTACCATCATATTGTGGATTTCCATACCAGCTATAGTAAAACACATGTAAATAGTAATTCAGAGGTGACTGTTCTTCCAGGTAAGGTTCAGAGGCTTTAGAATCTTTCACAACTTCAATGCCTTTTAAATTCTCAGTATTTGTTTCAATGTTGATTTTGTCACTCTTTTGGGAATAAAAAACTTTTTTCACATGAGATGTCCGTTTACTGAAAACTGGAAGGAGGTCAAGTCCAAAAGGATCTCCCAAAGTACCTTTATTTGGTCTCAGCATTTTTAAACCCATCATCAAGCAGAAAATAAATAAAATAAAAAATGACAAAATGATGCAATTTCTTTTTCGAAACTTTGCCATGATGACATACTTTGAATTCCAAAATGGTCAATGGTTATCTGCAATTCATTGAAAACAATAATCAGTAAGTAGTGTCAATAGTATTGTCTAATTTATTCAAAATGAAGATCCATAAACTTTACTACTTTGAAAAAATTTTAAGTGCATTATGATATTAAGTAGATCACCAAATACTGTTGTCTGCAGCAGAATCTATATATAGGGATATCAAAATTACATTTTTTAGATAAACATGATGATTATAATATTTTTAGTTTCAATGTTTGGGCAGAAGTTGGATATATCAATATAGGGAGAGAATATTTAATGACTCATAAAATTTTCCAAATATAAACAAAATGAAGGTTAAAAGTTTAAAAAGGAAATACTTCCAAGTACAAGAAAGCCTAAGACTAAATGGATTTTCAATGCACAGTTTTTAATTAAAGGAATGCCTTCACAAAAATAAAAAGAATCATCAATGTTAAGATATTTTTGTAAAGAAATAGAACGTGATAAAGAATAGACCAGGAAAAAAGAGCACAAATCAGAAACTCCCAGTTCAAGAGATCTTATTTTGTAACTTTGAAAATCTTTTTGAAAGAGATCATAAACATCAATTTTATGCTTCTAAAATGGTATTGTAAGTGTTTATTTTAATATACATGTAAAATTTCATGGTTTGAGCAATAGCACAGCGTTAGGGCATTTGCCCTGCACGCAGCCGGCCCGGCCGACCTGGGGTCTGATTCCTGCGCCCCTCTCAGAGAGTCGGGCAAGCTACCGAGAGTATCTTGCCTGCACAACAAAGCCTGGCAAACTACCCATGACGTATTCAATATGCCAAACACAGTAACAAGTCTCACAACAGAGACATTACTGGGCCCGCTCAAGCAAATCAATGAACAATGGAAGGACAGTGCAGTGCTACAGTACATGAACCAAATACTGAAATCTACTTTTTACTGAAAATTGTCTTATTAGAAAGCTATTTGGCAAAAATGCTAACATTGAATGTATGTATAAAATAACTCTTTAAAATAAGGGTCATGGGTTGGAGCAATAGCACAGCAGGTAGAATATTTGCCTTGCATGCGGCCAACCCAGGTTCGATTCCTAGCATCCCATATGGTCCCCTGAGCTCTGCCAGGGGTAATTCCTCAGTGAAGAGCCAGAAGTAACCTATGAATTCCGGAGAATAATACTAAGTTCTATACCTCAAGTATTAAGCTGATTAAAGAGACACAGTTTTATAATTCTACTTTGGTTTGGTTTATGGGTCAGACCCAATTATGGTCAGGGCTCTGGAATAATACCTGGCAGTGTTCAGGGTACCACATAGGTTGTGAAAATGGGGTTCAAAAGTAGTTCAGTCACATGCAAAGTACGTATTACCTGCTATACTGCTTTTCCAGTTCCTAAAACATAGTTTTTATGCTTAAAGTGCATAGAGTCTATGAGGAAAAAGAAGACAAACATGCAAATAACTCAAAGAAAAATTAAAAAAAGAGAAACAGAAGACCCATAAAGGAAGGAAATGCCATATGAACTAAAGGGCTTAAGGAAACTCTTTAAAAATACATAAGTTTTTATAAACTGTCAGGGAAAAGAGAAAAAAATGACCCTGTTGGAAACAATATGCTCTAGAATATAGAGAATTGAGTAAAAGAACGATAATTGACTTTGTTGAAACAAATTAAAGGAAGAAGATAAAAGGTGATGAAAGAAAATAATGGACAATACAGAAGTAAAAACATCAATGTCGTAGTAAAAGCAAAACAAAGACATTTTCAAACAAATTATTCGGGAAAGATTTTAGCAGCGGCATATTGACACGATAAGGTAAAGGTAAAGGTAAAGGCCCTCCCGTTGATCGTCGATTTGCTCGAGCGGGCCCAGTAACGTCTCCATTGGAGACTTTGTTGTTACTGTGTCTGGCATATCGAATACTCTCGGTAGCTTGCCAGGCTCTCCGAGAGGGGCGGAGGAATCGAACTCGGGTCGGCCATGTTGGCTGCGTGCAAGGCGAACGCCCTACCCGCTGTGCTATCGCTCCTTATTAAAGAAATTATTTATTCATCTCGAGGTAATTTTTTTAAGAAAAAGATGAAGATACAGATAGATGTGAAAATTCACAAACACTAATAGATCAATTTGTGAATAGCACTATTTGTGACTCTAAAAACAGTTGAAAAAATAAAGCAGCATTCTTTGAAAAGACATAATGTAATTTTATGTCTACCATAGCAAAAACAAAAGGCAAAAAGAATGTAATATACATATACATAGTACATATTTGCACACTCACATATATATATACATATATATATATATATAGAGAGAGAGAGAGAGAGAGAGTAACATGTTTCATCTAGTACACAAAAGAAACCCATGACAAATAAGTAAAAATCTAATGAGGGGGCTGGAAAGAAGCATAGCACGTAAAGGCACTTGCCTTGCACATGGACCATATATGGTCCCCAGAACCAGTGATTCCTGAGCAGAGCCACCAATAAACCCTAAGCACTGCACGGTGTTATAGCCCAATAACAAACAAAAAAGAATCTAATGAGGTTGATTATCTACAGGGCAGTAAGGAGGAAAAGGGTAGCAAATTTGGGAGGATTAAAAATGAGGAAGCAGCATTGGAGGAATGAGTGTGTCTACACTGAACATAGTTTCTCGTACCGTTTGTCTTTTTGAATCATGTTATAGTTTACATATGAAAGAAAAACATTAACTGCTATACTCTAGCTACTAGGTTCTATGCAACAGTATAGATTAGCAAATCTTAAATACTTCAGTGCATTCCAAAAGTAAAGTGAATAATGGATTCAGGGGTAAATTCAATCCTTGGCACAAACCCCTCTCCAACCATAGCCAGGTATTGTCATCAGGGGATGCACGCAGCAAAGGGACCACCAATTTGCCTAGCCAGAGCATGGAATTGCCCAAGCAGCCCACAGAGCCACCCCACTTGCAGCCAGCAGTTTCCCAAGTGGTCCCACCCGCAACTTGCCTAGTCTGAGCACTGAATTTCCCAATCAGGTAGGACCAGCTATGAGGGTACTAGGGCCTCTGGAACATGGCTCAGCCCTCCACAATCACCCCACCCAACAAAACAGCAAGCAAATAAAATTATGTGTTAGAAAATGTGGTTCAGGATTTGCAGTGACAAAAAGAAAGAAAGAAAGAAAGAAAGAAAGAAAGAAAGAAAGAAAGAAAGAAAGAAAGAAAGAAAGAAAGAGAGAAAAGGAAAAAGTATTATAAATGAAGTGAGATACTAGAAAAGGAAAAAGTATTATAGATGAAGTGGGATACTAGACTAAAACATGCTGTCAGACATAAATATGCACCACATAAAGTCTCCTGAGCACTGACAGGAGTGAGCCTGAGCACAGAGCTAGGAATCAGCTCTGAGTACCACCAGGTGCGGTCCAAAAAAGCAGGAAAAAAAGGCTCATGCCAGCATTTTGGTATTTTAAATATCCCTCTGTACTTAACAGAAGCTGGCTCTTTAGAGAAATGTTGATTCTAAGACCAATGGGAAAGTACAAGAACACCGAACAGCTTGCCACAAAGTAAGAAAGCGTTCAAATGACATGAAGCCATGCCCAAAGGTCACACAAGCCTTCTTGAAGGAGCAAGTCATGGGTTAAATCTAGACAACTTCAGCATCAAAATTGTGAGTAAAAGTCTGCCAAGAATCTGCCAATTTATAAACTCAGATGAAATAATGGAATTAGAATATCACCATTTAGCAACTACCATAAGAACTCAATTAAGCAACAACTGCCAAACATTAAATGGTAAAAGTTTAATAAGAACTTGCTTTGCATGCAGCTAACTGGGTCAAATCCCTGTTACCAATATTGTGCTCTACACAATACTACAAGGGATTGTAGTACTACAAGGGATCAGTTCTGAACATAGAGGCAGGGCTAGTCTCAGAGCACTGCCTCTTGGACTCACCCACAGTACACCCCTGCCCAAGATGTTAATTTGCTGCTTTAGATGGATGGACATGGAGAGTAACCTGCTAAGTGAACTGAGACAGAAAGAGAGGAACAGACATAAAATGATTGTACTATTTTGTGGAATATAAAAAAAAATTAAGTATGGGACTAATACCCAGGAATAGTAGAAACAGGGGCCAGGAGGATTGGTCCACAGGTGGAAGGTTGCCTTAAGTGCCGGGGGAGAAGGCAGTTGGGAAAGAAAAGGGACCACTATGGCAATGCCAGTTAGAAATGATCGTTCTGGATAAGAACTGCATGCTAAAAGTAGGTTAAAGGAATCAACATGATAACCTTTCAGTACCTGTATTGCAAACCATAATGCCCAAAAGGAGAGAGAGAGAAAAAGAAGGTGCCTGACATAGGGGAAGGCTGAGGAGAGTGGGGTGGCATGAGGGAAACTAAGACTTTGGTGCTGGGAAATGTACACTGGTGGAAGGATGAGTGTTGGAACATTGTATGACTGAAACCCAACCATGAACAGCTTTGTAACGGTTTCTCAAGGTGATTTGATTTAAAAAAAAAAAAAAGGAATCTATCTCATAAAGATACATCAAACAATATATAGAGTGTATACAAATATACACAAATGTATGCTCAGGATCAGATTATCCACACATTCTACACATACATATAACGAGCACTTGTATAACTAGACATAACAAACACATAAGTATGTTTTCTGTGTTATGGAAAACAAATGTAGTAAAATACTACAATCTGGGGCTGGAAAAACAGGATATATAGAAGGTAGGGAACTTGTCTTGTACACAGACTACTCAGGTTTGATCCCTAGCACCCAATATGGTCCCCTGAGTGCAGAGCCAGGAGAAAAACCTGAGCATAGTGGGGTCTGGTCTAAACACCAGCAAAAAAAATTTTTTTAAAAGAAACATTAAAATTTGGGGAAAAGACACTCAGATTTCAAAATTGCAGTATTTTGGAATTTTTTCATAAATCATTTTTTTAATTCCATTGGAGGACAGGAGCTATTAATCTAATGTCTGCTTATTTCGGCAAATGGTCAAATCACATGCTCATTCAAGCTTTGAAGGACTTCGATATCTATGCAACATCTAGAAGTGAAAATTCTATGTTCAGAATATGGCAGTACTGCCAATACGAACAGAGATGATGTCATTGATTTAGGCAAGCTTCTATTATCTGTTTGCCTAAAATTTCCAAGTTTCCTTGACAAAAACAAATCCTTTCCTAAAAGTGAGAATTTTGACAAGCTGAGGAGGATATAGATATTTGTGTACCTAATTAATCATTACAGAGAAAAAAAACAGGAATTCTATAAAAACACAGTAACAACAAAGTCTCCAATGGAGACGTTACTGGGCCCGCTCGAGCAAATCGACGATCAACGGGAGGGCCTTTACCTTTTTATATAAAAACACAATACCAAGGGATATTAAAGATGTACACAATGTAAATAAATAATAAACATGTCAAGTGGTTACCTCTAGGTAAAACAATATATTAATATTTTCTTAGTCTTCTAATGACAAAATTTCCAATAAAAAATTTCTTTGATAGACATATGATTTTTATTCTTTTTCATTTTCATTTTTCAAAAAATAAATGTCTTGTTTGTTTGGGGGCCACACCAGCTTGGGGTTTATTTCTGGCTCCGTACTCAGGGAGACTCTTGATTAGTGCATGGGTGACCAACTGAAGTGCCAGGGATGAAACACTGATCAGGCACATGGAAGGCAAATGCTGCACCTACTGTGCTTGTTCTCTCACTCTGGGTTAAGGATTTTTTAAGGAGATAGCAAGAATACTGAAGAATCATAGAAAAAGGGTAAAAACAACTACTGAATTTATAAAAAAAAAAGTTAAGAAACTGATTTTGAGATGCTGAGCAACTAGTTGGAGAACTGCATAGATTCAGGATATGTAACAGGAAAAATATTTATTCTGGAACCTGAAGGCTTCAGTTCAAAATAAGCCATACTAACACAGCCCTGTGACACTGAAAACGCCACTTAATTTCCTCCTTTAAAAGAACATTGTAAAGAATTTTGTAAAATAACTGTTTTGCAAATCATGCAAAATAATGTATATAAAAGAAAATATAAGTGGCAATGTTTTAATTAGTAACTAATTCAACTGTAAAACAAATGAATAGCAAAGAAAAAGAAAAGAAATAGCCCTGAGTTTTCAAACTTGTTAGCTTTACTGACCTGATTAACATATGAAGACAAAACATCCTTTATGGTAGCCACCTGTTCTCTCGCCTATACAAATAAAGGTTTCTTCTTTATATTTCACTTTAAATAATTACCACACCATTAAAATCCATTTACTCTATCCCAACCTCGAAATCTTAATTAGCAGTGTCATTTCAACCTAAATGCAGAATACTATGACTCAAAGTATGTGCTCTAATGCCTGTGTTCAAATTCCAGATGTGCCACTTTTCAGCTTTTTCATTTACACATTTCCTGATCTTGACCTGTTTCTTTTCTCAACTGTACAAGGAGTTACTACTTCACTCATATATTTTTCTGAGAATTTATGTGGTACATCACGATCATGATCATCCTGCTGTTCGTCGATTGCCTCGAGCAGGCACCAGTAACATCTCCTTGGTCCTAGCCTGAGATTTTAAAAAGTGCCATATTCAAGGCTCTTTCAGGGTTAGGAGAATGAGACCCATCATTGTTACTGGTATTTGGCATATTAGGTACGACACGGGAAATTTGCCAGACTCTGCCATGTGGGCGGGATACTTTCGGTAGCCTGCCGGGTTGTCCAAACCAAAAATGAGATAATAAGATGTCTGAGAATTTAATGATTATAAAATTTCTAGAACAAGTTCTGGTTTAGTGTAACACTAAATAAATATGAAAAAGTATTTATTATGATGTGGTGATTAAAGATTAGTGTCTGACAGGCAATGAGAAAACAAAACATAATTCGTTCTCTATAGTTTTCTAATTTTTAAGTACTACGTATCCTCCAAGTCATAGTCAAATGTTGCTTCTTCTAATTGATTTCTTAATAATTGCAAGAGCAAAAGTACTTCTTCATTATCTAATTAAGCAGTATTTCTTAATCTTTTTCCAAAAATGGCTTTACATTGCTTCCTTCCTGTGCTATCTGCCCCCCTGTCAGCCCTGTCAGCTGGACAACACACTGACTAGTTGACCCTCTAGGCTAGTGCTACTGTGCACCATTTACATGATTTTTATCTGTGACCCCTTTGAAATATCCGGAGTGTCCACAGAAGACCATATAGTTCCAATTGAGAAATACTAATCTAAAGCACTATTCGCTTTTTAAATGGGTTTATTTATGTACAACACCATGAGCACCATGAGATATCTACATAAGTAAATCCTCTACTAGGCTGTTCCTTAAGGCTCAAAAATTAGCATAATCTTCACGTTTAGTAATACATCTAACACACAATTAGTAAAGACTTTTTAAACAATTTAATTTTTGGCTCCTTTATTTTCAACACTGGAATATCTTTTTTTTTTTTTTTTTTTTTTTTTTTTTTTTTTACATAGGAGCACTGCTATTTATTCAGCCACTGATTAGCTTATTCAATTGGGCATCAACTCCACTACTGGCATATATCTTAAGTCTATAAAATATTCTAGTATGCCTTTGTGATTTGACTTTTGTGCATGGTTAGAAGAAGTCTGAGTGGATTTTTGCTGTTGTGTTTTTTTTTTAAATGTGGCCAGTTTTCCCAGCACCATTTGTTGAAGAGGCTGCCCATATATCTGATGATCTGTCTCTCAGTTTTCAATTCCATTTCACTGACATGGGAGTTTGTCCTTATTCTAGGCTCCTTTAATTACTACAATTTGTAGTACAGTTCAACGTTGGGAAGAGCAATGCCTCCCATTTTCTTTTTCTCTAGACCTTAATATCAAACCTGATTCTGTAAGTTACGTTGAGGAAAATATAGGCAGAGCTCTTCAGAACACTGAAGCCAGAGATATCTGAAAGCAGTCAAAGCCCTTCACCAAGGAAACAGAAACATGATAAACAAATGACTACATTAAATTAGAAGTTTCTGTACCTCAAAGGAAGTGGTGAACAAAATATGACACCCAACTGACTAGGATGAACTATTTGCCTCTCACTCATCTGATAAAGGACTAATACACCAGATATATACAACACTGATAGAACTATATTAAAAAGAAACTTCAACCCCATCAAAGAATAGAGAAGAGATGAACAGAAATTTCTTCAAAGAAGACCTACAAATGGTCAAAGGCTTATGAAAAAAAAATGCACTGAATCACTAATTATCAGGAAAATGGAAATCAAAACACCAGTGAGATATCCAACTCACACTACAGAAACTGGTACTCTTCAAAAAGAATAAGAACAACCAGTGCTGACTGGTACAGATGCGGGAAAAAGGGACCCTCATTCACTGCTGGTGAGAAGGTTCATTGGTCCAGCCTTTTCAGAAAACAATTTGGAGATTCCTAAAAAACACCAGAGATCAAGCTCTCATTTAACCCAGCAATATCACTTCTTGAAATCTACTCCAGGGGCCCAAAAACAATAGAGAAGAGATATTTGCAGCCCATGTTCCTTACAGCTCTATCCACAAGAGCCAAAATCTGGAAACAAGCAAAATGTCCAAGAATAGATAACTGGGTAAAGAAAACTAAGGTACATATACACAATACAGTATAACTCAGCCAAAAGCAAAGATAAAACGATTCAATTTGCTGCTATGTGGATGAATCTGGTGTCAAGCTGAGTGAAGTCAGAGGGATAGACACCACACAGAATAATATGTGGGATATAAAGAAACATAATACAGCAACAGTACAGTACTGAAACCAGAATTTTTTAAAATATATATGTGTGTATATATATATACATATATATACACATACACATATATCACTGTCACTGTCCTCCCGTTGTTCATCGATTTGCTCGAGTGGGCCCAGTAACGTCTCCATTGTGAGACTTCTTGTTACTGTGTATGCATATCAAATACAACATGGGTAGCTTGCCAGGCTTTGCCGTGCAAGCGAGATACTCTTGGTAGCTTGCAGGGCTCTCCGAGAGGGGCAGAGGAATCGAACTCAGGTTGGCTGTGTCAGCCGCGAGCAAGGCAAATGCCCTACTCACTGTGCTATTGTGCCTCGTTAGTGCAGTAGGTAGCGTGTCAGTCTCATACACATATATATGTATATCTGAAAAAGTGCTTCTCACAGAGGGAGGAAAATGGGGAGGGGTGCATAATGAAAGGCATTTTGGTGGAGGAGGGAAGTGAACACTAGTGAAAGGATTGATGGTGGAACATCACATGTCTTAACCCAATTATAAAAATCCTTGTAATTCATGATGACTAAGTATTTTTTTAAAAAGGTACTAATATGTATATTTACTTGAGTTATTTATAATCAGTCTATTAAACAGAGAGAAGTGACAAAAGAGCCAACAATTTTTAAAAATCTGTATTAATAAAAATGATCATACCAACAGAATCATACAAGTTTTGATATAACCAACAGTTCTAATAATCTCACAAGGTAACAGCAAATCTACTACTTGTTTGATTTTATTTCTTCTGGTTTGGGAACCATACAAGGCAGCACTCAAGGCTTCTGGTTTTGTGCTCGGTGATCAGTTCTGGTGGGGATCAGGAGACCAGATGGGGTGACAAGGATTGAACCTGGGCTGGCAGCATGCAAGACAATTTCCTTATCTGCTGTACTAGCTCTCAGCCCCTCATATGATAAGGGAATTTAATAAAAGAAGTTTCAGAAGTCACCTAACAGGAAAAAAAAAATAACTGCAAACATCTTTGTTTCGAAGCTGGCACATACTCAAACTATTAGAAATGGTGTCTATTAGAAATCTGTCTCCTTCAATACTATAACATATAATAACAGAAGCTACATATATGACATAAATTTGTTTTTTTTTAATTGAGGTACCATGGTTTATAACACTATAGATTCCTGATACCTTGAACATCTGTATAGATTTGATTTTGAGGTCAATTGAGGTCTGAGATGTAATATCTATTACTGCTTCAAAAAATATTTTCTGCAACCTTATTTCTAAGAAAATGACAAAAAAAAACAAAGTCCACTTATGATATTTATATTCTAAAAGTATACAGACTTCCAATGCATTTTCTTTTTCATTCTTGTTTTCTTCTAAATACATTTTCTAAAAAACAACTGGAAAGAGAGTTTACATTAGAAGACACATCTGGAACTTTCAAGATGAGTTTCTGTCCCAAAATTTCTTTGCTTGTTAGTGTTAATGTAAATGCGAGGTGAAAACGAAACTGGGGGTAAAAGAAACACGATTATGTATAATCTCTTCAGTTCATTTTTAATCGTCATGGCCTAGAAGCAGAGCTTTTATAATAGCATTTACAGGTAACAGGACTGTGGTATAAAGACGTTGGTAACTTTTCAAGTCTTTGAGGGATCCAGTGGAAAATTAAGCTAACATTAAACAACTAGCAAACCAAGCATGGTTCTAGAAATTTAATTTTTGTTCTCATACTATTCCACCTAGCTACAACTTAATTACAAAAAAAAAGTTTAGAGAACACCATTACTATATATTACCATGTGGCTCTGCTATGATTTACTGATTATGGTTTTAGAAAATGACCAGTGATCTTTACCATAAACTGTAACCCAAATGTAATCTGAAGACAATTTACCTTCTGATCCAACACATGGCCAACAGCCCAATCTCCCACAGTACTTTATAGGCAAAGCCACAAAACGCACTTTATAGGCAAAGCACAAAACGCACAGTACTTTACAGGCAAAGCCACAAAACACACTCACTCCGGAGTTTATAGGGCAAGATAAAAAAAATAAATAAAACCACTGCCATCAAAATAATTCTGCATACAATGTGATTTTGTATCTTTTCAACCCATCACTAAAACACTTCAACAAAAACCACACACTCACTCTTAAACTTCTCTTTTTTATTCACATAAGTCAGCATTATCTTCCCTTGTTTATTTTTCATAGCACTGCTATTCCCTTAACATTTAAACCCCTAGGGTCCTGCAACAAGAAAAAAACAAACAACAACAAAAAGTCCTGTCTTGACTTCCTGAACCTCTATTGATCTTTTGGAAAATGGGAAAAGATGCCAGCCAGGCAGAGTGGAATACTAAGACTTTGCAAAACACAAGTGTGGCAGGGCAGGGCCATGCACCGGCAAAGCTGAGCGGACAAGTCACGCTCTGCGGTGGCCTCGCATCCTTAGGGCTCTCCCCCACCTGGCTCCAGCAACCTTGAGGCTTACAACGCGCCAAAAGAGGCCACGATCCTCCCGAGTCTACCCCTGGGCTCTAGGCCAGGGCCCAGCTGCAGTTTGGGGTCCAAAGAATTCCGTGCGGGAAGACAGTCTTGGAATTCCCAACTTGCTAGGGACGGGAAGGCGAAAAAAAAAAAAAAAAACCGCGGCGATCGGTGGTTCGACTGCAAAAAAGTGGCACAGATAGGCAAGCGGGGTCGGGATCCAGCACCGCAGAACGCACTAGGGCTGGCCCAGAGGAAAAAGTAGAGTCTAGTGACAGATCCGAGCGGCACAAAGTCCCCGCACAAACAGCTCCAAGCATCAGCCCGAGGGGCGCAGGGTCAAAGGCCGTTGGCAGGCGAGCGCGAGCCGATTGGCTGGCGGGCGAGTGCGCAGGCGCTCAGGGTGAGCCCTTGTCCTTCCAGGATGCGTTTGAGGGGCCCCGAATCCGTCCAGTTACTCACCCGGGCTCTGGGAATCCGGTCACCAGGAGAAACTATAACGCTAGAACCCCGGAGGCATGAGACCGAGAGAGAAACGCTGGCCGCGGCCACTTGAAGCCCCGCCCCCTTAAAAGGCCAACGCGGGGCGTTCCGGAAGCTCTGTGGGCGGGGCTTGTGGGGCGGGGGCGGGGCTAGACGAGAGGGCGGGACTCAAATTTGCCCAAGCGGTTTTCTCGGTCTGGGAGCGTCCGGAGGGACCACTGAGAACCCGGGAATGCTTGCGGGGAAGCCGGAAAGAATGGAGAAAAGGGGCAGAAGAGAGAGGTGTGGTATTAACCAACTGCTTTCACTTCCAGAATCACCCTCCCCTCTCTTAGAAACTTGTTTTTATTTTGAAGTTTCCCCTGAAAAAGTTTGCCCTAATCTCGGGCCTCCGTTTTTTGAAGCGAGTCACTCAAAATTTGATTTTAACTCAACTACACCGTGGTTTTCAAACTTTTAAAATTAAAGAATTATTTCATGTACTTATTTCCTGGAGCTTTACTTGGAAGCATACAATAGACAAAGGTGGCAGTTTTATTTAGCAACTGTATCAAACCACATTTGTATAAGACTACAGAGAGTGATAGGAACAATTGAGAATAAAGCAGGTTTGAAGATTAAGGACTTTTTGTTTCTTTTTTTTTCCTTTTTGGAATTTCAGATAACCTTAGCGTACGTCAGCTTTTGGGAGGTTAGCTATACCTGTCTAGTTACATAGTAACAAAGAAATCCTGATTCATAGTCTACAATGTGCTGATGTGTGTACAATTTTGTAAGAACAGCCCCGGAAATAAAATTGCATCATTTAAACAAATTGATTGTGAAATATACCTACAAATTGTATTCTAGGCAGCCACATTTTAAATAATAATAGTAAATTTACAAGTACCAACTACAGAGCTGATGATAGAGAAAAATACTAGTATTTTTTTAATGTTCAAGAATAGACTTCCGAAGTATTTCTTAGAAATATCATGTAAAGTTTTACTGAATTTCTTGCTCTTTTTGAAAATAGTTATGTGAATCTCTAGTGTTGCATTTTATATTGTGCATCAAATAGCATTTTCCCCTCTTTGCCATTTGTTCAGCTATTCAGGTTTTGAGGTTCATCAAGACAAAAATCCATTTCACATAAACTAAGATACCTCAACATTCTCCATGACACCTGCTGTTGTTAGATTTTTAATTTTTGCATTTCAGTAAAATCTGGTTACTTTTTAATTTGTATTTCTCCTCATCAGTGGGATTATGTGTGTTATGATATGCTTAGTGGTTATTTTGCTTATAATGAAATCTCATTGTTTGCTTTTGAAAATTAGTGGATAATTTTTATAAATTTTAAAATTAATACTTCTCATCAGTTTTATGAGCTGCAAATAACCTTTCTATAGATTTCCTGGTATATGTCTTTGCTTTTATTTTGTTGTGGGAGGAGTCTAAAATCAATATACTATCTCCCACTGAGTTTATTCTGCCTATTATGATGTCTCTTGAAGACCAAATTTATTTTAAATTTTAAGCATTGCTAGTAACACTTTAATAACACTTTACTCTTTTATTTCATGAATTCTGCTTATTTAATCTAAATCTTTCCAACCTGAGACCATAAGCTGATGTTCTATTTTCATTGAGAAGATACACAAAAACTTACTTGAAACCTTGCTAGACAAGTCTAGCAAGGTCTCCACAAAATGGTGAAATGACAAATCCCAGCCAACAGTCTAGGTCTGCTACAATAGAGTTATAAGACCTACATGAGGAAAATTTCTAAGTAATAGTCCTTACAGTGCTCAGTGAAATTAAGATGGCAACAGAAGAAAATGTCAACAATTTAAAAGTACGAAAGAAAGTCCAAGAAAAATCCATTGAGAAATTATAGAGTCACACAGTAGCTGAACTAAAAAATTACAGTCACAACAGTCAAGAGCAAAGTGGAAGAAGCTGAAAATCAAATCAGTTATCTTAAAGTACAGTAGTAGAAAACGATTTTTTTTTTGAAAAACAAACAATCCTGGCATGAGTGAGTGTGCTTCACTATGTTTTGATAAGATGGTTAGCCTCAGAGGGTTTGCTGTCAGTGCTGTGCCCTAGTGACAAAGGCTTTCCAACTGCACTGCACTGCACTGCACTGCACTGTCCTCCCATTGCTAATTGATTTGCTTGAGTATGCCCAGTAACATCTCCATTGTGAGACTTGTCACTGTGTTTTGCATATCGAATACATCACTGGTAGCTTGCCAGGCTTTGCCAGGCAGGGGAGATACTCTCCGTAGCTTGCTGGGCTCTCTGAGAGGGGCGGAGGGATGGAACCTGACTTGGCAGGGCCAGAGCATGCAAGGCAAATGCCCTACGGCTGTGCTATGGAGCTGTGCCATGGATGTGAGGGCGATCTGGCTGCGACATCTGTTACCCCATTGATCACCAGAGTTGATTCGGTTGATCTGGCTGGCTAGGCATGTGTGCCCTTCCTCCCTCACCACTCTAGGTACATCCCTCCTGAAGCTGAGTGCTTAGTCTTAGAGGACGGCCTTCCCTGAATAGAGACAGACTGGTCTTTGGTCGAGAGTATATGAGTAGCTGCGCTCCCCTGCTAGAACCTCCAAACAAGCTCTCAGGGCTTTTCCAATTGTCTGAAAATATACTACACGCAATATATACATGGTTGTAAACACTTAAGATCTTGTTAATATTCAATTTCCTTCCAATGCCAAAAATTTAACTTTTAACTATGCAAATAACAAATCTTAAGTAAAAGATGTCTGGGCTATATGAGGGAGTAGTAGGAGTTATATAGTTGTAAATTGCTATAGTCAGTAGATTTATGTTCCTCCCATATTTGTAAGTTGATACCAAATCTCAAAGTGAAGTTATAAGAAGATTGGGGGTTTGGGGTTGATTAGATACAAAAGGGAATCCAGACAAATCTGTCACTGGTCTTCGGCCAAATTAAAATATGCTCTGACGTACAAAAGAGGGCACTATCTGGCGTTCCAATATTTCATAACCAACTTCCAAAGATGAAGAAACAAATGCTAATGTGGTAAATCATCTGGTCTGTAGTATTTTGTTATATCACCACTTAATAGAATGACACTAATAAAGTCAAATTCCCTTGAACTTGATTGTGTTTCAAGTACTGGCCACGTCATGGCAGTCTTGAAGAATGGACCTGGGAGAGAATTTCACTAACCCTACTCTACTAGACAGAGACTTCAACTCTAGTTGATGGGTACTATTAGATTCAAATAAACTAATGACTCTATAGGGCCAAATATCCTAGGAAGAACCTGTCCCATTCTCAGGTGTGGTGGCAAATAAGCCAGATTTATACCAGTAATCAAAGAAGCAGAGTTCTGTCTCTGCTATATACATTTTCATTCATTTCATTTCATCATCCTGTTATTCGTCGATTGCCTCGAGCAGGCCCCAGTAACGTCTCTTTCATCCTAACCCTGAGATTATATTCAAGGCTATTTAGGAGAAGCCTTCAGGGTCAGGTGAATGAGACCAGTTGTAGTTACTGGTTTTGGCATATCAAATACACAGCGGATAGCTTGCCAGGCTCTTCCATGCGGGCGGAATACTCTGGTAGCTTGCCAGTCTTTCCGAGAGGGATAGAGGCTTTTGGGGTGACCTCTAATCACCCTTGTAGGTGTTACCATATTTGAACCCTATCAAATATGGTACGACAATTCCAGAAGATGGGTATTTAGTGTCTTATGATGTGTTGCGTGGCCGTCCTGGAGTGTGGCGACGGCTGGGTAGTGGAAGTAGTGTCATGACAAATGACCTGGCACCCGAGCTGCGCAGGAGGAAGAGAGCAGCTTGGAACGCCTTCAAGAATGTCGAAGAAATAGCTAAGAGGACAAAGAACCTCCGGCTCCGGGCACATCTCTTTGATTCCACTGTTCTTCCTGCATTAACATATGCCTCAGAGACCTGGGCCCTACACAAGCCAGATGAGAACGCCATTCAGGTCTCCCAAAGAAGAATAGAAAGAGCTATGCTTGGAATATCACGTTTCACTCAAATGAGAGAACGAATCCGGAGTTCTGACATCCGTCGACGATCAAGGATCAGGGACGCTGTCTCATTTGCCAAGGTGTCGAAAATCAGATGGGCTGGTCACGTAATGAGATTTAAAGACGACCGTTGGACTAGAGCTGTTACTGATTGGATTCCACGGGATGTCAAGAGACTGCGGGGCCGCCCACCTACCAGATGGTCAGACTTCTTCGTCAAGATCATGAACGATCGGTTTGAGGCCCTTCATGTTCCCGGAGCGAACAGATGCCATTGGGCTACACTAGCACGTGACAGGGACAAATGGAGACGTTACTGGCGCCCGCTCGAGCAAATCAACGACTAACGGGAAGTTAAGTGATTAAGTGATTTAGGAGAATGAGACCCATCATTGTTATTGGTATTTGGCATATTTGGTACGCCACGGGGAGTTTGCCAGACTCTGCGCTGTGGGCAGGCTACATTCGATAGCCTGCAAGTTTGTCCAAAGTAGGAATGAGATAATAAGATGTCATAAAAAGATGTCCTGATAAGATGTCGCTCGGTAGCGCGGTTCCGGGAGCTGGATTTTATAGTCTCTGAGTCTTGGCCGCTGATGGGATTACACGGCGCCAGGGGGCCAGGTGGTGGGTGTGACCCCCGCCTACTGGAATTTGGAGGATCTGGGTGGAGGATGCTCGACTCCAATCCGAGTAGGCTGGGAGATCTCGGCCCCGGAACCCGCGTGGCTCTGTCCCTCTGCCAGTACCTTCATGTGTGTGGAGAGTGGTCTCAGCATGGTGGTGGCTGGTCCTGGAGGTCTTCGGCTCCTGGAGCCCTGGTCGGGGCGGGGAGGAAAGCTCAACCTGCTCCCCTCCAAAGGGCCCTGGCGAGGAACAGCCAGGCGCGGGGACAGAAGACTGCACTGTTCTCGTCCGGGAGCTGGATTTTATAGTCTCTGAGTCTTGGTGGTTGATGGGATTACACGGCGCCAGGGGGCCAGGTGGTGGGTGTGACCCCCACCTACTGAAATTTGGAGGATCTGGGTGGAGCATGCTCGACTCCAATCCGAGTAGGCTGGGAGATCTCGGCCCCGGAACCCGTGTGGCTTTGTCCCTCTGCCAGTACCTTCATGTGTGCGGAGAGTGGTCTCAGCATGGTGGTGGCTGGTCCTGGAGGTCTTCGGCTCCTGGAGCCCTGGTCGGGGCGGGGAGAAAAGCTCAACCTGCTCCCCTCCAAAGGGCCCCGGCGAGGAACAGCCAGGCGCGGAGGCAGAAGACTTCCTAGCTATATACATACATGTATAAAAGTAAAGTAAAAGTAAAGGCCCTCCCGTTGTTGATCATCGATTTGCTCAAGCAGTCCCAGTAACGTCTCCATTGGAGACTTTGTTGTTACTGTGTCTGGCATATCGAATACGTCACGGGGAGCTTGCCAGGCTCTGCCGTGCAGGCGAGATGCTCTCGGTAGCTTGCCGGGCTCTCAGAGAGGGGCAGAGGAATCGAACTCGGATTGGCCATGTTGGCTGCGTGCAAGGAAAACGCCCTACCGCTGTGCTATACACATGCTATGTACCCTATGTGTTTCTATGCATATTTTAAAGTTTTATATATGTGTATATACATATATACATTCATTTGTATATATAAATGTAAAACTTTTTAAATTTTCTATACTAAAATAATCTTTGGATATGACATAAACATCATTCTTCATTTTATATATATATCATATATAAAATATTTTTGTAAAATATGTTGATATTTGTACTTAATGATGGTTTGACTTTGTTTAATAACCATAATAAGCATATATTAATTTTTCTCATTTAAAAGAACAAAGGATCATGGGAGATAGTCCTAGGTTTAGGGTGCAAGCTTGACATGCACCAGGTCAGGTTCCACACATGACATCTCAAGAATGACAGGAGTTGCCCTGCAGAAACTCCAGAACGGTAGCGCCCGAGCAACACTTTATCCTCAACACCTAGACTGATCCTCTGGCACAGATGGTTTAGTATTATCATTAGTGGTCCCAGGGCGGCCCTTGAGGACCCTCCACCAAAAGAACAAATTTAAAAAAAAGTAAAAAGATAATAAACAACAAATTAATCAATTTGGGTCAGGATAATTGAATTCACTTGTTATATCTTCAACTATAAATACCAAAGAAAATAAATTTTGCTCTTTGAAATATATATTCCCTGAATTATTCATCAAAATACGTGAACAGACACTTTGCCACAGTTTTCTATTTTAATAATTTATATTTTATGATTTAAAAAATTTTTATCTTGAAAAGGATCTGTAATGTTAAGGAGGAGAGTAATGTTATCACTTTATGGAAAGGAAAATATTCAGAATACCTGGGTAAGACATGTCCACAGAAATCCTTATGCAGCTCATTGTAAAAGCCAAAAACCTCTGACTTCTGTTACCTCTATGGCCCCAATTAAAAAAATAACACTTTTGCAAATTACATTTTATTATCATTCCCTGTTTTTCATTTCTAATTTCACTACTTCAGTTAAAAGCTTCATCACCTTTTATGTGATTCTGATTGATCTTTTACTTACCTTCGACCTTTCAGTGAAATTGCCACAGAGCAATCAAAATGATCTCTATGAATTAAATCCTTATACCTTTCTAATTCTTTTTCTGAGACTCAGGATAAAGTAAAAAACTCTTGAACACAACTTAAAAGAGGCCTTAAGAATTTGACCTCTGGTTAACTTTACAGTATCAAACTCAGTATTTTATACTACCACACCCTTTTCACTCTAGCTATAAGAAACTATAATCTATTGAAGGCTTGCTTGTGATAGTTCATCTCTTATATCTTTTTTTTATGGTTTAATTGCCAGTTAAATTTTAGAACTCAACTTTGACATAGCATTTTGTATGAAGTTTTTTTTTCTTATAGCCAAATTATATATTTTTCTTATATCCTTAATTTTATCCCATTATCAACTTATTTTGAAAGTTATTATGCAGTCTCTCTCATATCCATCTGCTTATCTGATATGCCAATTTCATTGATCTGTAGCCATCAACAGGACATGATATAATTTTTTTATTAAATCAATCCAACAATGTATTAATTTTTAAATTAACAGATAAATGAACAAGTAAAGGAATTGATTTGAACACATAGAAACATATCAGTGTTGGGCATAATACCTTATAAAGTGAAAATGAAAAATAAGCCACATGCAGTGATGCTCAGGGATCACTCTTTGCCTGAATTAATTAAAATGAATTAATTTATAGGGAAAAAATCAATTAAACGTGTTTTTTTTTTAGGTTTTAGAAAGATACCATTGAAAATAAATCTAAGCGATTCTAACATTTCAAGTTTACTATCAGAGATGGATAAAGGCACTGGCACAGAATGGAATGAGATAGAGGCATTTCTAGTAGACACTTTGACTGTTCTGATCAAAAGTATTTTGAGTTCTATGTATTTGATGTCATATAAGAATGTAATTTAGGGAGAAAACCGGTAGTGTGTTTTTTTTTCCCCTGGTACATTATGATTCTTCCTAATGGTTAGGGTAATAACAAAGGAAAAGGCATCCAGATACATGGTTTCCATAGACAAAAGTCTGGACAAGTGGAAGTGAGAGACAGAGAACTTTGAAGGGAAATCTTGTAAATTTTAAAGGATATACCATGCAAAAAATATATTATCCTACTAGACCAACTCATATCTAAACTTTTTTCACTTCATTGTGGGACACTATATTACTAAATTTATGTTTACTGCTTTTACCACTACAGAACTATTTTGAAAAACACACTTATATATGCAGGACAAATATTTTCAAATTGTGCACATGCTTCTATTGTTACTTGGGCAACTATCAGGCCATAAATGGTTTTGTCACAGTCAAAAATGAGAACAAAATACAAAGAAAATATAAAGTGGGATAGTTCTAATAATGGAGAAAAACAGTTTTTCAAAATGTATTCTTTTGTTATTAAAAAAAATCTTCCCAGGGGCTGGAGTGATAGCACAGCAGGTAGGTCATTTGCATTGCACAAGGCCAACCTGGGAGCGATTCCCAGTATCTCATATGGTCCCCCAAGCACCACTAGGAGTAATTCCTGAGTGCAGGAACCAGGAGTAATCCCTGTGCATTGCTGGGTGTGACCTAAAAAGAAAAAAAACTTCCCTGAATAATTACAAAAAATAAAAAAAAAAGTTATCTCTTGTACTAGCAAAATTTCACTTGAATTCCAGAATAAATGCTGTATATACATAAGTATTTGTACATATATGTGTATATATGTATTATGTAAATATATGTATATATAAAATGAAACAACTATCAAAATACTATACCCAAACCCTGTAACATTCTGTTTAATGTCTTAACTTCAAGGGGTGCAGTTCAAAAAACGTGGAATAAAATTAAAGCCTCACACCTTTATATATATCTACATGACAAGAGACCATTGACCTCAGTCATTTCTGTACAGGAAATCATGCAGAGGGACATTCTTTGACATGTTTCCATGATCTGTTTGATTTCCTGTCTAGTTTGCTGCAAATGAGAAAAGGTCATCTTTTTATACTTATGGTAATCCTTTGCACACAAAGCCCCATCTTCTTTATCGAATAGTATATAAAGGTGTGCTTGGTTCCAACCATATTTTTAACTCTTGAAAATAATATTGTAATGGACATTAGCATTGGTATAAAGTTTTACATTATTTCTATATTTTTAAAAAGATACCAAGAGATTGAATTGTTGATGTCTATGCTACTTCTACTGTTTGGCCATGTAAATATTTCTTTGAAAAAGTGAATACTAAATCTCTATTCATAGTTTAATTGTACTGCTCTTCTCTCATATGAATTTTATACATTGGATATTAATCCATTTTCAGATGTATGAGGAAAAATATCTTCAAAATTTTTTTTGTCTAATTACTACGAGATAAACCTTACAAAGCTTTTTATAATTGGAATTTACTCGTGCATTGCTCCAATATCCAACCCTCCACCAGTGTATATTTCATAGTACCAGTGTCCCCAGTTTCCCTCCCATTATCCTCATCACCACCTATTCCCCAGCCTGCTTCTATGGCAGATGCTTTCTTCTCTCTCTCTCTCTCTCTCTCTCTCTCTCTCTCTCTCTCTCTCTCTCTCTCTCTCTTTCTCTCTCTCTTGCCTTCCCTCTCTCGCTCCCTCCCTGCCTCTCTATCTCTATTTCCCTCTCTTCCTTTCTCTCTCTCTCTCCCTTCCTTCCTCTCTCTCTTTCTATATTCTACATTTCCTCCCTCCATCTCTGACTCTCTATCTCTCTCTGTCTCTCTCTTTTGGGCATTGTGGTTTGCAGTACAGATACTGAAAGTTTTATCAGAAATTTCCCTTTACCTACTTTTAATACTCTGTTCTTGCCCAACGTGTCATTTCCAACTATTACTTTATTTTTTAAAATTTTTTAAATTTTTTTATTTTTATTTTTTTTATTAGTGAAACACCATGAGGTACAGTGTAGATTTACAATTTTTGGTGCTTAGGTTTCGATTATACAATGATCAGACACCCATCCCTCGACCAGTGCCCATTTTCCACCACCTTGGACAATATCCCCCCCACCCCCATCCCCCCATCCCTCCCTGCCTCTGTGGCAGCGCAATCCCCTGTGTTCTCTATCTACTTTTGGGTGTTGTGGTCTGCAAAAGAGGCATTGAGTGGCAAACATGTTCAGTCCATAGTCTACTTTCAACATGCATCTCCCCTCCTGGGAGGATCCTCCAAATACCCTTTCTTTGGTGCTCCCTTCTCTATCTGGACTGCCCTTTCCTCTAGAATGCCCGGCTGGCCTCTAAGTTATGGAGTAATTCTCCTGGTGCTGATCTCAGCTATTCTTGGGTATTAATCTCATATTTTGTTACTTTATATCCCCCAGATGAATGCAATCTTTCTATGTCTATCCCTCTCTTTCTGACTCATTTCACTTAGCATGATACTTTCCATGTTGTACCACTTGTATGTAAATTTCATGACTTCATCTTTTCTAACAGCTACATAGTATTCCATTGTGTAGATGTACTAAAGTTTCTTTAACCAGTCATCTGTTCTTGGGCATTCAGGTTTCTTCCAGTTTCTGGCTATTGTAAAGAGTGCTGCAATGAACAAACAAGTGCAGATGTCATTTCGACTATACATTTTTGCCTCTCTGGAATATATTCCCAGGAGTGCTATTGCTGGGTCAAATGGGAGCTCAATTTCTAATTTTTTGCGAATAGTCCATACTGTTTTCCAGAAGGGCTGAACCAGTCGACATTCCCACCATCAGTGAAGGAGTGTCCCTTTCTCGCCACATCCGCGCCAGCAGCCAGCATCAGTTGCTTTTGTTCTTTTGAATGTGGGCCAGTCTCTGAGGTGTGAGATGGTATCTCATTGTGGTTTTGATCTGCATTTCCCTGATGACTAATGATGTAGAGCATTTTCTCATGTGCTTTTTTGCCATTCGGATTTATTCTTTGAGGAAGTTTCTGTTCATTTCATTGCCCCATTTTTGGATGAGGTTGGATGTTTTCTTCTTGTGGAGTTTAACCAGTATTTTGTATATCCTGGATATCAACCCCTTGTCAGATGTGTATTCGGTGAATATCTTTTCCCATTCTGTAGACTGTCTTTGTAATTTTGGTCACTGTTTCTTTGGAGGTGCAGAAGCATCTTAGTTTAAAATAGTCCGATTTATCTATCTCTGTTTTCTCTTGCTCTGCCAGTGGCGTGGCATCTTTGAAGATACCATTAGCTTCAATGTCATGGAGGGTGTTGCCAACTTTGTCTTCAATGTACCTAATGGTTTCTGGTCTGATGTTGAGGTCTTTAATCTATTTTGATCTTACTTTTGTACATGGTGTTAGGCAGAGTTCTGAGCCCACTTTTTTGCATGTAGCCGTCCAGTGATTCCAGCACAATTTGTTAAAGAGGATTTCCTTATTCCACTTCACATTACTTGCACCTTTATCAAAGATTAGATGATCATATGATTGAGGGGAGATGTCAGTGTAATCAACCCTGTTCCATTGGCCTGCAGTTCTGCCTTTGTTTCAGTACCATGCTGTTTTAATTATTACTGCTTTGTAGTACAGTTTGAAGTTAGGGAGGTTGATTCCTCCCATTTTCTTTTTCCCAAGAATTGCTTTAGCTTTTCGTGGGGGCTTATTGTTCCATATAAATTTCAGGAGTGCTTGCTCCAATTCTTTGAAGGATGTCATGGGTATCCTTATAGGGATTGCATTGAATTTATAAAATGCTTTCGATAGTATTGCCATTTTGACAATGTTAAGTCTCCCGACCAGGGGAGCAGGGGATATCTTTCCATTTCCTCATGTCCACTTTTATTTCCTGAAGTAACGTTTTGTAGTTTTCTTTGTACAGGTCCTTTACTTCCTTAGTTAAGCTGATTCCTAGGTACTTGATTTTCTGGGGCACAATTGTGAACGGGATTGTTTTTTTCATGTTGCTTTCTTCTCTCTCACTGTTTGCGTATAGGAAAGCCATGGACTTTTGGGTGTTGATTTTATAGCCCGCAACTTTACTATATGAGTCTATTGTTTCTAGGAGTTTTTTGGTGGAGGTTATTGGGTTCTCTAAGTAGAGTATCATATCATCTGCGAATAGTGAGAGCTTGATTTCTTCCTTTCCTACCTGAATGCCTTAATATCTTTTTCTTGCCTAATCGCTATTGCAAGTACTTCCAGTACTATATTGAACAGCAGTGGAGAGAGTGGGCATCCTTGTCTCATCCCTTATCTTAGAGGGAAGGCTCTCAGTTTTTCCCCATTGAGGATGATGCTTGCTGTAGGCTTGTGGTAGATGGCTTTAATTATGTTGAGGAAAGTCCCCTCTATACCCATTTTGTCTAGGGTTTTCATAATAAAGGGGTGCTGGATCTTGTCAAATGCTTTCTCTGCATCTATTGATATAATCATATGCTTTTTATCTTTTCTTTCTTTTGTTGATATGATGGATTATGTTGATTGATTTCCGAATGTTAAACCATCCTTGCATCCCTGGGATGAATCCTACTTGGTCATGGTGTATGATCTTTTTGATGAGTAGTTGGATTCTATTTGTTAGGAATTTGTTGAGGATCTTTGCATCTGTGTTCATCAGGGATATCGGTCTGTAATTCTCTTTCTTTGTGGTATCTCTGTCTGCTATTGGTATCAGTGTGATATTTGCTTCGTAGAAACTGTTTGGAAGTGTTTTTGATATTTCAATTTCGTGGAAAAGCTTAAAGAGGATTGCGAGTAAGTCCTCTTTAAAGATTTGGAAGAATTCACTAGTGAATCCATCCAGGCCAAGACTTTTGTGCTTGGGGAGAATTTTTATTACCATTTCAATTTCCTTGATGGTGATAGGTCTGTTCAGGTATTCCAGGTCTTCTTGGTTCAGCCTTGGGAGTCTGTAGGATTCTAGGAATTCATCCATTTCCTCGAGGTTTTTCTCTTCCGTGGCATAAAGCTTCTCAAAGTACTCCCGGAGGATCCTTTGAATTTCTGTAGTTTCTGTTGTAATGACCCCCTTTTCATTTCTGATTTGGTTTATTAGGGTTTTCTCTCTCCCTTTCTTTGTGAGTTTTGCTAGAGGCTTATCGATCTTGTTAATTTTCTCGAAGAACCAGCTCTTGGTTTCATTGATCTTTCGGATTGTTTTTTGGGTTTCCATCTCGTTAATTTCTGCTCTGAGTTTTATTATTTCCTTTCTCCTGTTCGGGTTGTGCTCCTTTTTTGGTCCTTCTCCAAGCTCTTAAGCTGTGAGATTAGGTTACTTATGTGTGCTTGCTCCTCCTTCCTGAGGAATGCTTGTAGAGCTATAAACTTTCCTCTTAACACAGCTTTTGCTGTGTCCCATAAGTTTTGGTAACTCGTGTTCTCATTTTCATTCGTTTCTAGAAATCTTTTGATTTCCTCTTTGATTTCCTGTCTAATCCACTCGTTGTTCAATAGTGCACTGTTTAATTTCCAGGTGTTTGATTTAGTTTTCTGTTTTTGTGTGTGATTTACTTCTAATTTCAGCGCATTATGGTCTGAGAAGATTGTTGATACAATCTCTACCTTCTTAATTTTATGGAGGCATGTTTTGTGGCTCAGCATGTGGTCTATCTTGGAGAATGTTCCATGTACGCTTGAGAAGAATGTGTATTCAGCTTTTTGAGGATGAAGTGTCCTGTATATCTCTACTAAGTCCCTTTCTTCCATTGTTTCCCTCAGATGAAGTATGTCCTTGCTAAGCTTGAGTCTGGTTGATCTATCAAGAGGTCACAAAGCGGTGTTGAAGTCTCCCACTAGTATTGTGTTGCTATTGATGTCTTTTTCCAAATCTGTGAGTAGTTGTTTTAAGTACTTTGCTGGTCTCTCACTAGGTGCATATACATTTATTATTGTAAGTTCTTCCTGTTGTACAGATCCTTTGATCAATAAAAAATGGCCTTCACTGTTTCTTATGACCTTCTTCACTCTGAAATTGATGTGGTCTGATATTAGGATGGCTACCCCAGCATTTTTATGGGAGCTGTTTGCCTGTAGGATTGTTTTCAGCCTTTGACTCTGTGTCTGTGATTGCTTTGACTATTGAGATGTGTTTCTTGCAGGCAGCAGAATGTTGGGTTCAATTTTCTAATCCATCCTGCCACTCTATGTCTTTTAATTGGTGCGTTTAGCCCATTGACGTTGAGAGAGATTATTGTTATGGGATTTTGTCCCATTGTTCTGTTGAAATTTGGTGTATTTGAGGGGCCTTTCTTGCCTTAAAGTAGCCCATTTAGTTGTTCTTGTAACCATGGTTTTGAGTCTATGAAGTTCCTGAGCTGTTGTTTGTCTGTGAAATTGTGTGTTGTTCCTTCTATTATGAATGAGAGTCTCACTGGGTAAAGTATTTTTGGGGAGGCATTTATTTCATTGAGTTTTTTCACTATGTCCCACCACTGTTTTCGGGCCATGAGGGTTTCATCAGAAAAATCAGCTGTAAATTTTAAGGATGCTCCTTTGTAAGAGATTTCTTTCTTTGATCTTACTGCTTTCAGAATTTTGTCTCTGTCTAAGGTTTTGGTCATTTTGATCAGAATGTGTCTTGGGGTATTTTTATTCGGATTTCTTCTAGCTGGTACCCTTCGGGCCTCCTGAATGTGGTCACACGTTTTCTTCAGCTCTGGAAACGTTGTAGCAATGATGTCTTTGACAGTTTGTTCTTCATCAAGGTTTTCTTCCTGTACCTCTGGGACTCCAATAATTCTTATGTTACCCCTCTTGGCTTCATCACAATCTTCTCTTGCCATCTGTTCCCGAATTGTGAGTCTCTTTTCCATTTTCTGCTCTTTTCTGGAGAGTCTCTGAACTTCATCTTCGAGCTCACTGATTCTGTTCTCAGCAGCTCTTACTCTGCTGCTGAGGCCTTCCACTGAGTTTTTCAATTCACCTAGGAGATTTTTCAGGTCTGACGTTTCCGATTGCATTTTCCTCATTTCTGCCTTCAAATCCTCTTGTCTTCTATTGGCATTGCTTTCCATTGTTTCTTTTAGTTCCCTAAGCATCCAAAGTAGCTCCCTTCTGAATTCTTTGTCAGAGAGGTTGTCTAACACTACAGTACTGTTGGTGTCATTTGGGCTAGACTCTTCAAAAAGAAAGTTTGGTGGGCTTTTGCATTGCTTTACCATTGTGACAAGTAAGGTTTAGTCCTTCATGTTCACTGTTACTATTCTGCTTGATATGCAGTGTGAGTTAAGATAGGCTTATGAGTTATTGGGTACTGTGTTTCTAGTGGCTGAGCTAAACTAGAGAAGTTTCCATCTAAGAAGGTAGCTTATGGTTCCTATGGCATATGTAGTGGGAAAATATTTCGCGGCCGCATTAGCGGCTGCGGCTCCGGAAAGAGTCTCTGGCACTGGGCGAGGAGTTGGGAATGTCTCCTTGTTGGAATGAGCAGCCGTTCAGCTTTGTTGCCCAGAGCTGGGCCTCCGTGCCCGTCCCGCGCAGATCAGGGGAGAAAACTGGCTTTCTAGGAGATGGATCTAGCTGCTCATGCCCAGAGAGGGTCCCAGGCCCTTGGGGGCGGGCTGTACCTTATTATTGTCATGCTCTTCCCTTCTCTATCTCATGCACCCTCCATTTCTCACACACTTATGGTTGATTGCCATCACTGAACGGTCCTCCTAGCCTCTGTTTTCCCTGGCCATGGATATTAGTCTTCTAATATGTATAGATTATAAACCACAAATTATTGCAGTCAATCTATATCGTCCCTCTCCTTCTGACTCATTACACTGAGTATGATACTCCCTATGTCCATCCATTTATAGGCAAATTTCATGACTTTATTTTCCCTAACAGCTGCATAGTATTCCACTGTAGAGATGTGTCATAGTTTCTTTATCCATTTGTCTGTTCCTTTATCCATTTGTCTGCACCTCAAAAGAAACAGTAACAAAGATACAAAGAGGGCCTATGGAATGGGAAAGGTTATTCACCCAATAAAATTCTGACTAATATCAAAGGTATACAATGCACTGGTTGAACTCTACAAGAAAAAAAAATCCAATGCCATCAGAAAACGGGGAAAGGAAATGAACAGAAACTTTCTCAAAGAAGAAATTCAAATGGCCAAAAGACACTTGAAAAAATGCTCTTTATCACTAATCATCAGGGAAATGCAGATCAAAATAACGAGGTACCATCTCACACCACAGAGACTGGCAGATATCCAAAAGAACAAGAGCAGCCAGTGCTGTAGCAGATGTGGGGAGAAAGAAAGTCTCCTTCATTCTTAGGAATGCCAACTTGTCCAGCCTTTTTGGGAAACAATATGGACATTCCTCAAAACACTAGAAATTGAGCTCCTATTTGACACAGCAAGACCGCTTTTGGGAATATATCCTGGGGACCCAAAAACACACAACAGAAACACTATCTGCATTTTTATATTCATTGCAGCACTATTCACAATAGCTAAAATCTGGAAACAACCTGAGTGCCTATTCACAAAATAATAATTGCACTGTTTTCTTCCTTTTATTTTATTTTTCTTACCCGAATGAATTTCAAAACAATGTAGTCACAATTGTGTATTTTATTTTAATTTTCCTTCTTTTAAGTTTTAATTCCCAAAGACATGATTATACAGGTGAGACTGTTTCACCTATGTTATCTTCCATTTACTTTATGTTTTGCAGTCTTAACTCAATATTTGCCTGGAGCGATAGCACAGCGGGTAGGGCATTTGCCTTACACGCGGCCAACATGGCCGACCCGAGTTCGATTCCTCCGCCCCTCTCGGAGAGCCCGGCAAGCTACCGAGAGTATTCGATATGCCAGACACAGTAACAACAAAGTCTCCAATGGAGATGTTACTGGGCCCGCTCGAGCAAATCGACGATCAACGGGAGGGCCTTTACCTTTTACCTTAACTCAATATTTGATGTGAATCAAACTGGTAATTGTGATGCCTTGCGTTTGATCTTGCATTAGCATGGCCTCCTCCCCCCCCCTCCCACCGAAGCATGGCACAGAGTGACCCTCGTGGCTCTTGAACACTGGAATTTATGTGTTTAGATGCATTTAGAGAGTAATCAAACATTCTCTTTTTGCACATGGCTATCCGGTCCCATTTCTATTTGTTGAAGACAATCTTCTTTCTCCATTATATTATCTTTAATCTTTTGTTATAAATTAAATGTTGGTAAAGGACAGACCATTATGAATGAAATTATTTCTAGGATTATAATTCATTCAATTAATGGCACACACCAAAAAACAAACAAACAAGCAAGCAAGTTCCAGTGTGGATGTGGGGTAAAGGAATACTAATTCACTGCTGGTGAGAATGTCAACACACTTTAGTAGAAAACTAAACACGTGAGAACTTTGAAAACAATATGAACTCAAAAAACTAGGAATTGAGTTCCATATAATCTAATGATTTCACTTCCTGGCATCTACTCTAAGGTTCCCCCAAATATTTAGAAAATAATGAATATTTGGCATTTTGTTTAAAAGAAATAATATAAATAAATAATTGATGAATTGAAATATTAAAAAGTTTTTTGTGATAAGAAAAATCAGTTAACTTTCTATATGCTTGTTTTCAAATTCTACTTAATAGCCTGGAAGTTATGAGGTTTTGTAAGTGTATCTTGACATTTAATTTGCATAGATCACTTAAATATGTAGCAATTTAATGTTTACATATACCTTATAAAATACAAATTAAAACCTGAATTTTTACAATTTTTTCTTCAGATTTGAAGTTTGTTTTTTATAGATAAAGAAACACTCATAAAATTTTAGTCCAGCCACTTAAAAATACTCTAGCATTTAAAGCATATCAAAGTGCTAAATAACTATTTTGCTTAAAGAATATATAAATAGGAATTTATTGGAATACATATTGTTCATTGCAGCACTAGTTACAATAGCCAGAATCTGGAAAAAAACTGAGTGCCCGAGAACAGATGACTGGTTAAAGAAACTTTGGTACATTTACACAATGGAGTACTATGTAGCTGTTAGAAAAGAAGAAGTCATGAAATTCACATACAAGTGGTACTACATGGAAAGTATAATGTTTAGCGAAATGAGTCAGAAAGAGCGGGATAGACACAGAAAGATTGCATTCATCTGGGGAACATAAAACAACAAAATGGGAGACTAACACCCAGGAGTGGTCAAGATTAGTACCAGGAATTTTGCTCCATGACTTGGAGGGCAGCCACACGTTCTAGGGGAAAAGGGAGCTCAGATAGAGAAGAGAGCACCAAATAAAGGGTGTTGGGAGGATCCTCCCAGGGTGGGAGAAGCGTACTGAAAGTAGACTATAGACCAAACATGATTGCCTCTCAATGCCTCTTTTGCAAACCACAGGACCCAAAAGGAGAGAGAGAGAACAAAAGGAAATGCCCTGCCACAGAGGCAGGGTGGGATGGGAGGGATGGGGGGTGGGAGGGATGCTGGGACCCGTGGTAGTGGAGGATGGGCACTGGTGGAGGGATGGGTACTTGATCATTGTATAACTGAAACCCAAGCACAAAAATTTGTAAGTCTCTAACTGTACCTCATGGTGTTTCATTAATAAAAAATAAATAAATAAATAAAAATAAGGATATACTAGATCATTGACACAGTACAGAGGGTATGGCAATTTATTGCATGCTGCCAACATGGGTTAGATCACTGGTATGCTATGTCATCCCCTGATAACCACCAGAGAGATCCCTGAGTGCAGAACCAGAAGAAATCCTTGAGCAAAGAGAGTGGTGTGGTCCAAAAAATAAAAACTGAAATAAAACAAATTGAAAAAACAAAACAACTCCCTGAAATAACAATATTACTCAAAGTAGTTTTTACAATAGTAAAAATGTTAACCCATTTATTAATATAAGTTTATTTTAAATTGAAGTATATAATATCTACAAATTTTGTATCTTACATTTAAAAAAATGTATTTTGTATTATACAAGTCGATCCTAGAAACATTCAGATCATATACAAAAATAGATATTAATATAAAAATATGCCCAATATTTATTTTGTGTGAAAATATGGGATTTTTAACAGAAAGTAAGTGAAATGTAGTTATTGCAGACTTCTTTTAAAACTTTATACATTCATAAATAATATACATACATGTGCATCAGTAGATATGAATGCTTATATTAGAAATCTGAAGTTATTTTTCTCTAAGTATTCAAAATATTTTAATTTTGCACTTTCTAAAAATCCTTTTTTTGAAAATTGACATTAATTTCAGCAGAAATTGCTTTGCATGTGGCTGACCTGGCCAACCCGGGTTTGATTCCTCCACCTCTCTTGGAGGGCCTGGCAATCTACTGAGAGTATCTCACCCACAGGGCAAAGCCTGGTAAGCTCTCCATGACGTATTCGATATGCCAAAAACAGTAACAACAAGTCTCACAATGGAGACATTACTGGATCCACTTGAGCAAATCGATGAACAATGGGAGGACAGTGCTACAGTGCTACAATTGTAATAAGAACTCTGATATTTAAAATAGTGTATAAATACAAAAATTTGCCATTTGATGTAACACAGGGAAAATACTTTGTAAAAATAAAGACAATCTTTAAATACTACAGTAAGTTTTTCCAAATATGAAAATCATTCAACTGGGGACTAGAACGATAGCATAGCACGTAGGTTGCTTGCCTTGTGCACGGCGAACCTAGGTTTGAATCCCAGTATTTCATATGGTTCCCTGAGCACCTCTAGGAGTAATTCGTGAGTATAGAGTCAGGAGTAATCCCTGAGCAAAAGAAGCACATCCCCAAAAAAGAAGAAGAAAAAGAAAATTATTCAACTGCAAATTAGAAGGCAAACTAAAATTATTTGACTTCCTCATCTTAAATAGAAGTAAGCATACATACTTCAGTTCTGGGATGTAGTGATAGCACAGTAGAAGGGTGTTTGCCTTGCACGCGGCTGACTCGGCCAACCTGAGTTCGATTCCTCTGCCCCTCTCAGAGAGCCCGGCAAGCTACGGACAGTATCTCACCCACATGGTAAAGCCTGGCAAGCTACCCGTGACATATGCCAAACACAGTAACAACAAGTCTCACAATGGAGACGTTACTGGGCCCTCTCGAGCAAATTGATGAACAAAGGGAGGACAAAGACAGTGACAGTGACTTCAGTTCTAGATAGCAAATTGCAGAAATATGTGTTTTATTTTACATAGTGGTTGTCATATTTATAAGCGTTTTTAGAAATATATGAAATGATGCCAGACAATACAATATTATGAGGTAGACTAACAAGAAGTTTATCTTAAATTGAATAGAACTTACTGATTTTTTATAATTGACAATTGATTTAAGTTCAAATTTAATTAAAAAAAGAAATTATAGCACACTTAACGAACCAAAGAAAATTGTATCTTCGGTTATAAAGAGAATACACAAAATGTAGCTAAATTCAACTGATATATTAGAGTCATTCAGTTAACTTTCTACGTTGATTAAAATAAATATGCAATCTTCAATAAATTACTTCCTGATATTCCACTAAGTCATTTTACTTGAAAGAGATTTCAAATGGAGAAAAATAGCAGACATTTAAAATAAATTTAGGACCACCTGCAGTTTGACTCTTAGAAGTTTGATGAGAAGAGATATTTTAGTCAAGTATCTGATGTAAAACATCACATTTCTATAATCATTTTTGATTGGAAAGGGTATTCTTGGAGGTAGTCCAACACAAAATGGCATTCAAACTAAAAGATGAAATTCCTTTTTTTTCTGAATATTTGAGCTGCTAAGACTTAATTTTAAAGAACTAAATTACTAAATATGTACTTTTCTTGTCAAATTCACTTAAGATTTATTAGTTCATATTTTTCTATACTTTTGAAACAGATTAACTTATACTACCAAAGAGGTGGAACAAGAAAATTTATAGAATTAAAAATAATTGTAAACCATATGAAACTAGAGTAAGTAATATATGAGTTGCTGAAATACAAAGGAAATCAATTAACATATTAGAGTTTGTGAAAAATATTAGGTTTTTTTTGTTTTGATTTTTTATTGAATCACGGTGAGATACAATTGCAAAAATTGCTCATGATTGATTTTGAATAATGTAATACTCAAATACCCATCCCATCATTCCTTCACCAGTGTACATTTCCTGCCACCAATGTCCCAGTCCCCCACCCCCACCCTCAGCCTGCTTCTGTGCCTGACACTGTTTTTCTCTTTCTTTTTCACCCCCTTTTTTCCTTTAGCACAGCGGGTAGGGCGTTTGCCTTACAAGCGGCCAACATGGTCAACCCGAGTTCGATTCCTCCACCCCTCTCGGAGAGCCCGGCAAGCTACCGAGAGTATTCGATATGCCAGACACAGTAACAACAAAGTCTCCAATGGAGACGTTACTGGGCCTGCTCGAGCAAATCGACGATCAACGGGAGGGCCTTTACCTTTACCTTTACCTTTTTCCTTTTAGGCATTGTGCTTTGCAATACAGCAACTGAAATGATACCAAGTATAACACTTTACTCCTTTCAGCCCTAAATTCTTGCTCAGAGTGATCATTTTCAACTATCATTGTCATCTTGTTCTTCGTAGGGTGTTTTCCTTGCACACAGCCAACTCACCTGATACCCAAGAAATTCTTTAGTGACAGAATTTGGAAAATATAAGCAATATTTATACTTATAGTATAAGAGAATGCTTATACTCACTTTAGATTATACCTGTCCCAATTAAAGCAAGAAAAGCAGCAGTTTTCTTTTTAACAGGTCTTCTTTGGGTCATAATCATAAGGTGTGTGCAATTCATTCTTTTAGAGTCGAGATTTTTAAAACAACTGCATTTAATCACTACAAAGTTATTCACATTGGTTTTCAGGCATACAATGTTCTGACATCAATCCCTTCACCAGTGTCTACTTTCTTCCACTCCTACTCCCTATATAGTTACTTTAGATGTGCCTTCAGAATGACCAAATTCAGATTTTCTTTTCTTTCCTTTTGATTTTATTTTGGGGTTACAGTCAGAAATGCTCAGGGCTTGCTACTGGCTCTATACTCAGGGATCACTCCTGGCAGTCTCAGGGCACCATATGTGGTACAGCCCATCAAAAGAGGCTGGGCCTTCACAAAGCAAGTGCCCTACCCACTATACTTTTGTTCTAACCAAAAATCAGACTTTTGAAGCAAAATTTTTTAGGATGTCAAATGACATTTTTATTGATGCTGAATTTGTACCCCAGCAATTTGACTCTTAATGTCCTCTTTCCCTGATAACTTACTATAACTTTATCTCTGGAGTAATTTGAGGATTCCTTTTCCCTCCCTTTGAACATGCAAGTCCTCAAGAACTGTCCTAAGTATATTCTTAAATATGTAATGCACCCTTGATGTCAGCTAGATTGCACACATGGCTTAATATTGTTAAAGCCTCTTTAAAACAGAGTTGAAGGTGAAGAATGAAAATCAGAGTAGCCTCCTAGGAAGAAATGGCATGCTAGTAAATTCCTTTGTTTCTTAAAATTGCTACCTACAATTTAGAGTAGTCTGCCAATTTTGTTATTCCTGAACCTCTATAAACAATACCTTATATTGTCACAAAAATTTAAGTAAAAAATTGACATTCCAAACTTATTTGACCTAGCATTACAATTTTTTTCAAAATAAAAACAAAACCAGACAAATAAACAATCACTCATCTTGCCTCTCTCCCCACACCTATACCCCACTACCACTCTTCAGGAAATCTACCTTCTTTAAGCAAGCAGAAATCACCCAGCACCACCACCAACAGTCAACATTGGCGTGGATCTATCCAGTGTCCCAAGAGTGTGCTATCACCACTTTGGGAAACAATGACCTAGATCCAGTTAAGATACACACAATGAGGTATTGAAGAGATAGTATAGCAGGTAAGATGCACCCAAGCACAACCAGGAATAACCCCTGGACAAAACCCCAGGAGCAAGTCCTGATTATTTCTGGGTGTTCTCCCCAAAAATATAAGCAAAGCAATGACAATGATGACAAAATTAAAGTTGATATCGGGAGTTTGGAAAATTGCACTTCAGGAGGTAGAATTCAATGTTACAAAGAATTCATTAACAATATTAACTTGGAGGGTGTTATGTCAGATGAAACCTCCTAAAAGGGAGAGCTTTGAAAATTACAGAAAGGAGAAAGAGAATCAGGTGGCATCTGCATGTTCTCCCCAGACTGAGTGCTAGGCTTTGAATTTCAAGGCAATTACAAGCCCTCTTTTTGTTGTAGGAGATGGTTAAACCCTGGGGAGCAAATACTAGATATGTAACCAAGAAAGGGATTTGAACCAACAGAAGGGAAACAAAAAACAGGTCAAGTCTTCAGAATTTATATGTAGACTATCTATGAAATAGAGTATCACTAAGCTATAAGATAAAATGAAATATTACTGTTTCTGCAATATGGGTAGAACTAGAGTTGTGTCACATAAAGAGGGAAGAAGTCACCAGATGAACTCATGTTTTGGTATATACAGTAGCAACAATACATCTTTATTTGATTTCTTGGCAAGATCTGTTGAGATTCAGGGCTTACTCATGGCTCTGTGCTTGAGAGATTATAGCTCATGCAAGTAGCTGCCCACAAGGCAAATGCCTTAGCCCCTGTATTATCCCTGTGGTCTGAAACAAAGTTTAGTAAAAAATAAATAAATAAAACGAAAACCCTTAGAGTTTGAAGATAGGTCTAAAGTTAATAAGGTAGGGTACAAGTGAACTAAAAGGGTCATATAAAATTGGGGGAAGGAATACTGGCACTTTGGTAGTAAGTGTGGTACCATTGTACCCCTAAAACTTATAAATGTTCCTGAAAATTCTTAACTCAGTTTATAAAGAACAGTGGCTTGGCAAATATAACATTGCCACACTAAACTTCTGTTTTCCAGTTTTACCAGTTGTCTTAGTAACATACTTGATAGCATCTACCTCTAATCTACATCTAGTCTAAGATCAGTAATACATTTTAGTCCTATGTTCTTCAATATCTTTTAATCTGTTGCAAATATAGTCAGTTATTTAAATCATTTATGACATTAAAAAAAACTTATTTCCTTCTTTCTTTGAGGGAGATTTGCCTGATATTTTTAATGATAATATTTAAGTTATGTTTTAAATAGTAAGATATTGTATAAGTGACAGTTATGTTCTTCTCAGTTTACTGTATTTAATATGACATGTTATCTGTCTCTCATCACTGATATTAACATTGATCATCTGTAAATCACTGTAGAGTTAACAAAAAGTTGTTCCTTTCAAATAATAAATATTTGTGGAGTGACTCCTTAAAATCATACAAATATCTTGTTTCCCATAAAAATGTGTCTCTCCTTCACCCCCTAATTTAGTTTCATTGATATTTCATATCTGAACCAATCCCTATCATAACAGTTGCAAAGTGTTGATTCTATCTTTCATATGTCTTCTACCTCTGTCAGTGGTATTTAACATTCTATTCTAATAAACAATTCTCTCTCCTTTCTCATATTTTTCTGTTCATTATGGGTAGGTGCTTATGTGTTCCTACATTTTGAAATCATTAAAAATTAATAAACTGAATTATAAAATAAATACAAAAAAAGTGGGACAAATGACAATTCTTAGTGTCAGAAAGTTGGGATAGAAGTCATTAGGTAAGATTTTTATAGAATGAAATACTAGAGTTGAGATTTAGGAGATAGTTTTCAGGAAATAAGGGGTAGATGCTGAGGGATTTCACAGGTAAAAACTATCTCTTATTTTAAATCCCTGAGTGATGCTAATGCACTGCACATTATACAAACAAAATGTGCTAAATATGAGATTCATTGTACTGTAATTAATACAACTATCAGAATCATCTCTAATAACCCATATTTTATCAAGGCTTTACAAATATTAGCATTAAAACATAAGCACTTGACCTTTAAAATTCAAGACAACCAACCATAAATATCTACACAAATAAGTTACCTTGAACAGAGAAACTTTACTTATTAAGTGATATTAACATGTATTTAGCCTCTAGAGCTATAGATTTACTGTAAGGAGTTGATAACAGGAATTGTGGATGCAGAGAAGTTACTCTTTCTCATAATTTCTTACCTGGAAGGTGGAAATCAAGGATAGTTGTTGATAAAAGTCAGTCTAAACCTGAATACTTAAGATCCAGGGGAACAGATAATGTAAGTCCCAGTGAAAAAATAAAATATGAGAGGAGATACCTCAGTTCTAGCACTGAATTTTCAATTTTCAATTTAAATTTAAAGGGGGATGAAGGCACTGAAATAACCTGGCTAGAAATCAAATCTCAGTGATGTCGTCATGAATTTACTTATTCTGAATTATCATCTTTCTCTGTCAATCCAGACACTATATCTAGATGTATGATATAGGAAAAATATATATGTTTTTATATCTTTGATTGCTTGATTTGTTTTGAGTCATGCCCAGGTTTGCTCAGGGATTACTCCTGGTGGGAATCCAGGGACCATACAGGGTGCCAGGGATGGAACCTGGGTCAGCAACATGCAAGGCAGATACCCGCTATACTATCTCTTTCCCACTTGTCCTGTGCATTATTACTGCATGCTTTATGAGGAGATTTAACTACTAAATGATCCACTGACAACATTGTATGACTTGACTACCTTTTAGATTTGAGAACTTGGGTGCCCTTCTAACTTCATTAGGTATTGGGTCATGGTTCTAACTAATTTTGGAACCACTTTCCAAAATTTTATAACCACTAAATAAATTATCACTTTGTTTATGAAAAAAATAAGGGGGATGAAGGTAGGAAATTCCTCCTCCCCTTTTTTTGCTCTATTCAAACATTTAATGAGTTGGATGATTTTTCACTCGTGGGGAAAACTTTGACTGAGCTCATGATTTTAAATGCTAATTTATCAATAAATAACCCCTCAATATTAAAAAATAATGTTTACAGAGATTCTTCAAAGATAAACAAGATAAATGTCTCTTGCATAAAAGGAATTTTGATAGATTGATTTGCATATCCCTTAATCCTCTGTTAACAATATCCACCTAAGTGAATATTATAATACACTTAGATGACCTATTAACTCATTTATGAAATTTGTGACCTAACATCTTATTGTAATACCTCTTTTTTCTTATTAGGTAGCATATATGACATATATGTGTATATTCTAACATTCAATTCAACAACCTCAATTCTGTCCAGATAAACTCCTCCCTTCAGACTCCAGCTGTTGGAAAATTCAAAGGTTTAAGTGACAGTCATCTCAGAACTAAAGATAGCACTCTCAAAGTGGGTATACAGACTTAATTTTCAACCTAAGTAAAAAACACCTAGTGCAAAGGATTTTTTTTAAAAAAGTTTGAGTTTTCTGCCTGTGTACCCAGTTTATCAGAGAGAGAAAAGGAGGAGCTATCAGAAAGCAACACAATCAGACTGTGTTTGTCCCCAGGCCACAGCTGGGAAGAGATAAGGAGGATAGATAAGACAGAGAAAGGACCAATATGGCACTCATAATTGGAAATGATTGCCCTGAATAAGAAGTGTATATTGATTGTAGGTAAAGGGATATACACGAAAACCTTTCAGCATCTATAATGCAAAACACAATGCCCAAAAGTAGAGATAAAAAGAGAGACAGAGAGATAGAGAGAGAAGAGAAGAGAGAGACAGAGAGAGAGAGAGAGAGAGAGAGAGAGTAATTTTAAACATACTGTGAGGGCTGGAGCGATAGCACAGCAGGTAGGGCGTTTGCCTTTCACGCGGCTGATCCAAATTTGATTCCCAGCATCCCATATGGTCCCCTGAGCACCGCCAGGAGTAATTCCTGAGTGCAGAGCCAGGAATAACCCCTGCGCATTGCCGGGTGTGAACCAAAAAGCAATAAATAAATAAATAAATAAATAAAATTAAATAAAATAAATAAAAATAAACGTACTGTGAGAAAACTGTAGAGAATTTCAGATCTATTTGACTGCATTGGTAGAATAACCTCTTAATTACAGGGATTTCAGAGGAAGAGAAAAGAGTAAAGAATAACTGACTGATGACTAGAATCTTCCCTAGTCTGAAGAGGGGAACATGTGCACTGATTCAGGAGACTCAGAGAGTATCCCAATCAAAATAACACCAAGACCTACTGAAATAAAAATGGTAATAAATAATGAGAGGAATAGACACCTTAATAGAAAAGAGAAGCAAAATCTCAAACACAAGGAAAACAACATAAAACTCACACCATATTAATCAAATGAAACTAAAAGCAAGAAGCCAACAGAATGACAAAATAAATGTACTGAAATAAAAGTACATTCAGAATCTGGAAACAACCCAAGTGCCCAAGAAGAGACAACTGTTTAAAGAAACTATGGTATATCTACACAATGAAATACTACACAGCTGTTAGAAAAAATTGAAGTCAGAAATTTGCTTATAAGTGGATGGATATGGAGCATATTATGTTAAAGTGAAAATGAGTCAGAAAGAGAGGGACAGACATAAATAACTGCTGTTGGAGCTAAGCCAGGACATTAGGATGAGACTCTGGATGCTGCCCTGCAAGTAGGAAGCAGAACAGAGGTGCCACTTTGAGTTAAGTGGGCAAGTTAAAGCTTGTGAGTCCAATTGATTTGGAAAAATACAGCATGCTCTCATATAATCACCTGATCATACATTATCTTGGCAATACAATGTACCAGTTTTCCCCCTCTCTTACACATCCTTAATCTGGTTTGACTTTTAAGTACCAGTATGACCCTTTTCTTTGTTTTTTGTGTAACCTAACACAAGAATGTGTGGGACGTAATCTATAGAGCCTATGTGTCTAGCTCCATATCTTCCTCTGATGTTTTAATCATTACAACATAGCTTTGACAAGACAATGTATACCCTGATGTTCTTTTGACAAATGCTTATCCTATAACTTTGTATTCTCGTTAGTGATTCTTTCTTTGTGATGAAGTCATTAGGATGTAACTGATAAAAAATAGAATAAATGGAGGCCTCTGGCATCTGTCCTTGGTCATGAACCATATCTATGCCTTGGTCCTCTGTACTCTTTATATTCCTCTCACGTGTCTTATCTCTGTGCCTCCAACCGACTGATATAACTTCATGCAACAGACTGCAATCATTTGAGGACTATGAAATAACATAGTATGAGACTAACATCAAAATATAGTAAAGACAAGGGCCAGGTGGATTACTCCATGGTTTGAAGCCTGCCTTATGTGCTGGGAGAAAAGGCAGTGGAGATAGAGGAGAGACCTTTAAATCAATGATGGCTGGAATGATTGCTTGGGATGAGAGATATGTGCTAAAAGTAAACAAAGGACCAAATATGATGGCCTCTCATTATCTGTCTTGCAAACCATAATGCCTCAAAGTAGAGAGAGAGAGAGTAAGAAGGAAAGTCATAGAGGAGGGGGTAGGTTGGGGCAGGGGTAGCAGAAGGGATACTGGGGACATTGGTGGATAGAAATCTACACTGATAAAGGGATCATTTTTTTGTATGACTGAAACTCAATCATGAAAGCTTTGAAAGTATCTCATGATGATTCAGTAAACATAAAATAAAAAGAATAAAAGTGCCTTCAACTTAGTATCCTCTAACCTACAAGGACATCCATCAGATTTTTATCTGTATAATATTAATTTTAAAATAACATATTTTAAAATTAATATTATACAGAGCACATAAAGATGGTAAAAATAATCACAGTCCAGGAAGAATTAGGTGGAAGAGGAAAACTAATAATGAAATATGTCTAAAAGAAGAAATGAACAAGCTCCTTAGATAGATAAGATTGTCCTAAAAGTTTTGAGGTTGAATATGTTAAACTCTTCCACTAGAAACAAAGTCTAATAATATATGAGTACCGAGAGATGTGACTAAGCAGTTATTTTCAAGAGACATACCTAAGGATATATGACCTAGAATGTTTAAAGAAATAAAGGAAAAATAAAAGAGAACTGTCAGAGCTATATTGCATAAGTCAGATAAAGAGTATGTACATATATATACACACATATATATTATATATAAACACACACACACACACACACACACACACTCTGGCAAACATGATAGTACTGCAGGTACGATGCTTCCTTTGCATACAGCTGATCCAGGTTTGATCCCTGGTTCAAGGCCACCAGGTTAAAATGGGGGAAAATATACTATTTGAAATTGCATCTCTAAGGCTTTACAGATAAATGTAGAAAAAGTAAAAGCACAATGATGATATTAAAGTTTGTCCTATAATTTTTTAACTGACTGAGTTTGTTCCAAACAAGCAGCTTGTATATTTGCTTCTAAACACCAAAGTATCATTTACAAAAACTGGGTGTCTAATATACCCCAAAGAAAAATTAAATTAAATAAAAGCTGAAATTGTGCATGCAATGCTATTATATTTCAGTACAATAATATCCATTAGTAACAAAAGTTGAAAATTAATTACTTGGAAAAAACAATGCATGGCTCATTAACATGGATCAAAGGGAATTATTGATTGTTTACAAAGCAATACAAATGAGGTTACTTTATTAAATATTTGCTAGGAGCTTAATGTTCATAAATTCTTTGGCTAAATTCAGAAGACAGCTTGTCTTAGTCATGAGGTAGATAATGCATAAAACCAAGACAATTCATCTGTAATATTTATGACTGAATGCCATATGTTTGGTATTTCATCATGGAGAGTAAGTCATTATTTTCTAGGCCACACCTGGTATTGCCTAGGGCTTACCTCTGGCTTTGTGCTCATAGATCAATTCTGGAAGTCTTAGGGGACCTTGTCTGGTGCTGGGGATAAAATCTGGTCAGCCTTCTGCAAGGCAAATGCCCTGCCCACTGTACTATCAATTCTTTTTTTCCCCCAAATGTAGTTTAAAAAAAAGTTGCACTCAGTCTAAAGATAAAAAATATTTAAAAAGTGTTTTTAATAAAAGAAACACGTCACAAAATAAGACAAGCAATTTTAAAATTTTGAATAAAAATCAATGATTAAAGTCACTTTTTTTAAATATGTAGATTTTTGAGGGACAGAGAGAGTGTACAAAGGTATAGGTGATTGTTTTGCATGTTGCCAACTCTGAATACATCTACAGCATCACCCTGAGAACCTCCAGGAGTGTCCCTTGGGCACCGATTATAGCTGTAATCCCAGAGCACCATCAAATGTAACTCACTCCTCAAGAAACTCAAGTCCGGCAAAGTGCATTTTCTTACTCAGCTAAGAGTCAAAGGACATATTGTGGTCAATAAACAAAGAAGATAGTTCCTTGGGAAAGATAGTAACTCAGTTTCCCTTAGGCAGGAAGCCACACCAAACCATGTAGGACCACACAGGAAAATAGTAGTTAGGGAGAAGAAGGTGCAAGGGAAAAGTAGGACGAGGGTTTTTCTTGTTGTTTCTACAGGGTATAAGGGTTATATCCTATAGATATAAGTTAGTTAGATACAACTTAGTTATTTAGTTAGTTCTCTAATAACTAACTCTGTGTTCTGAGAATGGAGAAAAGATGGTGGAGCTCTGAAATAATTGAATTGCATGGGTTAGATATGCTTGCAGGCTAATCATGAATTACCTCTAGGATTTAGCTAGCCTTGGGAGGAGCAATCTCTTCAGGTTCTGTGAGGTGCAAAGATGAAAAGCATTAGACTTCAAAGTAGTCTTTAAGTGAAGCTGTCCTTATCGCTCTTCCACATCCATGGTGGTTGCTGTATCCCTAGTAAGAAATAAAAGATTTATAATCCCTAGCTGCAACAGTATCTATTCACTAAGGAATTCCTTTACCTGCATCATTATTTTTAAGTAGTAATGCATGTAATGCAATGCCGTCGCCTGGAGCAATAGGACAGCGGGTAGGGCATTTGCTTTGCACGTGGCCAATCCGGATTCAATTCTTCTGTCCCTCTCAGAGGACCCAGCAAGCAACCGAGAGTATCCTGCCCACATAGCAGAGCCTGGCAAGCTCCCTGTGGTGTATTCGATATGCCAAAAACAATAACAACAAGTCTCACAATAGAGATGTTACTGGTGCCCGCTTGAGCAAAATTGATGAACAATGGGAGGACTGTGCTACAGTGCAATGCATGCAATGACTTGTCTTTTTAGAAAAAGATTTCTCAACTTTACTTTGTATTTAGGAAATTTTCAGCAACATAACTTTGTTGAGGCTTGGTTCTATACATTGCATGCTGTTCAGCAATATCCTTGGCCCATACCCATTAGATACCATTAGCTACCCAGTTCCATGGTAATCATATTTGTCTCCAGTCATAGTCAGATGTTCTGGATAGAAAAGGTGGTTGAAAATCTACAAAATCTTCTCTAGATAAAGAATATAAACATAAGAGAATAAAGAAAAATGCACTATAATTCTGGGCAACTCTAAGTCATCATTCTTTCTCATGTTGCACTTGTGATGAATTCTACAATGTATGTACACTAAAACTCTGGTCCTACTACACACTCGTAGAGTTGACTCATGGGTTTTCATACATCCTTTGAATGCATATACTAACAACTTCAAAATTCACATTTCCAGTCCAGATTCACTGCTTAAGAATAAAGCTAAATAATTAACTCCGTATTCTGTGTCTTGCTTAAAAGACATATTTTTTTCTGATAGAGCAGGGAGATACTGTGGAGAATAGGGTGTTTGCTTGCACATGATTGATCTGGGTTCAATCTCTGACATTGCATATACATATGGTTTTATGGTGACCTTCAGGTGTAATCTCTGAGTGCAGAGCAAAAAGTAAGCTCTGAACATTGCTATATGTGGTACACAAAAGAAATATAACCAAAAAAAAGTTCTCTAGAAGCATTTGCTTTTTAAAAGCATCTTAAATCACCTGATAGTTTTGTAATATTACGACTCATTGATTCTTTTTATCAATTTCCTCATCTATAAAAAAGAAGATCTACTTATAAGTTTAAATGATAATCTTACGAGTTAATGTATATATGAGGATATTCATGGGAAACTTAAAGTTTTCAATACATATTAGCTATTATTATTTATCTGTATACTGTTTTGTCATGAAATTCTTCATTTGTCAACTAAGATATTTCTTCTCTTTTTCCTATTTCAGTAAATGTCCTTACCAAACACTTATTCCATCCACTTTTTCAGCACTGTTATAGAATTTTTTCATATTCTATTGTGATTACCTCAAATACATCAAGTTATCAATTTTGTTGAAATTTGTTTATTTTCTTCATCTGAAGTACTTTCATTTTTACTGTATCTAAAGTCAAGAACATCTATCTAGAGTCTAGAACATAAACCATACCAATCTGGAGTCTATACTATGGACTTTAGAGTCATAACAAGTTTGGTTAAAATAACATTTTACTAATTGAATAATTTCTTCTATTCATCATTTCCTTTTGGGTGAGTGGGTCACACCCAGTAGTTCTCAAAACTTACTCCTGACTATATGCTCAATGATCACTCCTGGTGGGTCTCAGGGTGCCACTTGGGGTGCCAGAGGTTGGCTGAACTGGGTCAGCCTCTGCAAAGCAAATACCTTCCTCATTGTACTATCTGTCTGACCCTTATTCATTATTTTCTTTAAAAGGAACATATGCATGCTTGTCTTAGAGATTACAAAAGCTAGTTCAAGAGAAACATCATTCGTGTCATCTTCATCTAGAAATAACAAACCAGTAGTAATAAGAGTAAACTGAATAAATTGTGAGTGTCTTAATATGATAAAATACTAAATAGCAACAAAAATAAGAAAAATACCAATATACACTACAACTTGGTTGAATCATTTCAAGATAATATTGAATGACCTCCTTTAAAAATATGTAAGATACAAAAATATAGTATTTAAAATTTAAGCAAAAAATTAATCTTAACTACATTTTTGTGGTATCCCTAGAGGTTAAATTATAAAGATACACACGAGTGCAATTACCATCAAAGTAAAGGAGCATAAATAGGTCTAGGAAATGCTGAGAAGGGTTCGTTTGAGAAATAATGTCCGAAGGCTTTTATGGTGCTGACAATGTATATTTTATCAGTTCAAAGGTGGCTGCATGCAATATTTTTATATAAACATTATTTTATACTGTAGAGAAATTTACATATTTCTCAGTACGTTCCACTTCATAATTTCAAAAGGGCAAATAAAAAATGTATAAAATTAAATACAGAAAAAATGTGGATAATTCACTAACCCAAATATATGCCATATAAAATTTTATTTATCTAACAAAAATCTATATGTAATTTTTATGAACATTGGGTTATCAGTCCTGAAATCAAGTTCACTTTAGAAAAATACTTAATTCTTGCAGCACTGTTTCCTTGGAAATAGTAGAGTTAAGATAAATGAAAAATATTTCGTCTGCCTCATTTCTTGTGTGTAACACAACAGCTGCCTCCAGTTAGGGTGGCTGTGAGTTGGCACTGGGCCTATAAGATAACTATGGTATAAAAGCTTTGTGGGAAATCTAAACTAATGTTACATGTGTTGAGGTGACCCACAGGATTCTCAGCTTCCATTTGTGGCAAACTTCTGTGCCCACATAAGTTGGCCAAAATGAATCTGCTTCTTTGTGTACTAGGTAAATTACTGAGATAAAATGAGGATGTGATTAAGATGATGAATCTAATGTATTCTCATTTTATTTTAGTCCAGAGTAAAATATGATCTTATGCTATGTCTGAGTTGAATTCCTAACTTACTCTTATAATCACAACTATACAGCTAGATAATAGTATATTTTTACGCCTTTGAATAAACTCACTGTAATGCAAGAAATATAACTGTGTAGTAGTGGGTAAATAGTCTAAAATAATATAGCTGTTTGCTATAACATGTGGATTTATGTCCTGGTTTACTGGTAAAATAACCAAGGAAAAACAAAAATGAGGCAGATAGAAGACAGCTAAAGAAATATAGAGAGGATAAATTTTATTGTAATTGATTTTAGTTGAGAGTAAAAGTAAAAGATTAAAAGGAAAGAAATTGAAAAGATCCCCCCCCCAAAAAAAAACTTTACTAGTTTCCATGATCAGTAGTGGGGAAAGTAGAAAATCTGTTTCATATTTCATACCTATTTTCCAAATAAATGTTGTGACACATGTTTCCTCTAATCCATTTTGAGTGGATCTGAATCCAATGATGCTATGAGGGAACAGCAACAAAATGTGCTAAAATTGGTGAGATGAAGGCCTAGAAATAAAAGAGACTGACTTAAAGACTAGGAAAAAATTTCCCCTACACATTTAGTGGAAGTTTAACATGATTTTCCTTTGCTAAAGTGGAATACCCTAGAGTTATCCTAAGTAAACGATATCAAGGTAAGTAGATAGTAGGTAATAATGGATCATAAATATCTAGAAATAAGAGGACAAAAGAAGTTTTTGAAAAATCTAAGGTAGGATAGAGATATTGTGAAAGACCATGATCAATTCCAGTTAGGATAATGATAAATAGATACATTCATTCAACCTATTCTCTTTCCTTAAATTATAGCCAGAAAGGATATGCTACATAGACGGAAGTCCTTGGGAATCTTACTGATCTATGACTTAATGTTGGAACATCTTTTTCTTCACAAATATGCCCTGTTTAACATGTGAGATAGACCAGAGTTACAGAAAGCATTCTTCCAGAAGCCTGTGTCAGACCTGGTAAAAACTACAGGGCAAATTGTACAAGCTGACAGAAATGACAAGCTATATTACTTTCCAACAGAAATCTTAGATTGGGTGGTCACTTTCCATAAAGTGCCAAGACTAGTACTAATTCTAAATGCTGCCTTATTGCCATGGTATATGTTGACCTTTGCTTTAATCAAAGCTACCATTTATTTCCAGGAAAAGGGCAAGGAGGGCCTCAAACAGCTCTATTGTTACCAAATGGATAAAAATAATCCAATTTAGGGAAAATACCCAAAGGGATAAAAATATCACATTTTGTGATGCTCAGCAACATCTCTGAAGAAGTTTTTGCATGTTTACTAGTAAGGTTCTCTATTGTGTTAGGTTAATATTCTAAGGGAAATTCCTTGTTTTGAAGTAAACTCCCCAAAAGAGGCATTTGGATACTAAGAGGCACCTAACTATTAACAAGATGTCACTGGAATATAGCTTTCTCACCATTCATTTACAGCACTTATGCCATACTTTAAAATAAATCATGTTTATGGAATTTAAACATGAAGAACAGATAAAGTAATAGCGATTCTTCTCTGAGAGCAATTAGATAGTATTCCAGTGTGGGAGAACCAGGTGGATTTAAACCTGGATATTGTCAAGCACCTTAATAGCTGGGCATCATCAAACCCCAAGACAAGAAGGAATCCCAAATTCACTGAACACTGTAGTAACTATCCCTGTAAGTGAAATATAAATGGAATATGAGTAAGAGATGATTATTTGGGGAAGTTATACTGCAATAAAAACCAATTTTTGAGGTGATAATTATTGCCTTAGTAACTTGTCTACTGCTACTTGGTACAATTTTAAAGTGGTTTGTGTGGTAAAGATTTCTTTAATCTCATATATTGCTACTAATATATTAGCTTACATATAAAATTAAAGATAAAATATATTACAATAATTATATTAATCTACAATGATATTCATCAAAATAGCTTAAAACTCTTAATACTAGGCACATGAAAACTTATTAAAGATGGGAATAGGGATATAGCTCAGTGCTAGCACTTCTCTTGCATGTATACGGGCTTGAGTTCAATCCTCAGCATTGTAGACAAATAACAACAACTCTCCAAACAAAATGATTAAATAATAAAAGTTAAAGCAACTTTCTGGAATGCACTGTAGCACTGTAGCACTGTCCTCCCGTTGTTCATTGGTTTGCTGAAGCGGGCACCAGTAACGTTTCCATTGTGAGACTTGTTGTTACTGTTTTTGGCATACGAATATGCCAACAGGAAGCTTGCCAGGCTCTTCCGTGCGTGTGAGATACTCTCACAAGCTTGCTGGGCTCTCCAAGCGGGGTGGAGGAATCAAAACTGGGTCAGCCATGTGCAAGGTCAACGCCCTACCTGCTGTGCTATTGCCCCAGCCCAACAGGAATATTTTTGCAAAAGTATTAATAGCCAAAGATAGAAACAACTCAGATGTCTAAAAATGGATGAACCAATAAAATGCTGTGAAAACATACTATGGGATATTTTTATTCCATATATTCAGCCAGATAAAATTTAAAGTGTATTACAATATATAATATGAATGAACCTTGATGTTAATTGCAAAATAGACCACAAAAGACCAGTTTATGATTCAATTCATATGAAACATCAAAAATAGGTAAAATTGTAGAGACAAATTCAATTAGGGACGGGAGCAATAGCACAGTGGGTATGGCACTTGCCTTGCATAAAGCCAACCCAGGTTTGATCCCCAGCACCCCATATGTGGTTCTGGAACGCATCCATAAATTATTTGTTAAGTTATAATGGTCTTAAAAAGATTCAGCAGGTTACGCATATGTGAGAGACTTGTTCATGTATGACAAAGTATGTTTTCAAGGCTAGTATGTTTTAGGTAAACTGTGCATATCAGTATTCTGCAGATCTGCTAACTTGCTTTTTCTTACATATCAAAAACTAGAAATGGATTTCCACGCCTTATTTACAGTACCTCAACAGTTCCACATCCATAATTCAGACCCTCTTCTTGCTCATTCTCTCTTCAAGTCCTACATTCACCCTCTTTGCCCATAACTCAACTCATCATTGCTTGCAGTGAACTGAGGTACTGAATAAACTCTGTTCATCACACCTCACACTGTACACACTAACACCTCCTATGGTATTGTGGAGTAGAAGGTTGGAACATCAGATGAACCAGTGAATTTAACTGATCATTTTAAATCTTGCCCAAGGAAAATATATTGTCACAGTAGATCATGGGATGATAGGGGTGGGTTAAAGGAGATGATAAAAGAAAGCGTCTAGACAGCAAGTCTCTTTGCCCATTAACCTATGCCCAGGTAGCTGTCAGGACAGTGAGGATCTCATCCACATGCACCTGGATGTGGCCTGAAACTAAAGAAAACACAGGGGACAGGCAGCCTCTAGTGGGACAATCGTAGAGAAGACCAATGGAAAATTATAGAGTAGCAAGTTTCAGCAGGGAGAAAGAGGTGACAGAATTCTTCATACAAATTTCAGACTAGGAAAGTATATACAGGATAGAGAATGGCATAGGGATGATATCAAGCCATAGTGCAGTGAAGGTGAGCAGGCAGTAAGGGACAAAATTAGCAAGTCAAACACTGGGGCTTAGGAGGACAGGGTGAGCTACATCAAAAGTAGATAAAGGAGAGGTTTGGACATTGGGGAGGGTGCCAGACCAATCTACTTAAACTTAAATGCATTTTATATTTCTTAAACATATGTCTCATATATAATCTTTCATACAATTCTCTGGAACCCAGGAGATTAAAAATAAATCCACTTTCATACTAACACTACCACTGAATGTGGATGGTCAAGAGAGGAAAAGAATAATACTCATCCTAATCCCATAGCAGCTCCAAGCGAAGTAAGATACAAAGATTCATCCTCAGAGCACAGCATACACACGGGGGGTGTTTAGAAATACACCAACTTCCATGAGTGAAAATAATAGCATGAAAAGCTCTATTAATATCAAACAGGTCTGTAAGCTCTCAGAATGACTATAGCAATGACATGTTTAATGAACTCAGGCAGTGAACAAAACACAAGGAAGTAGAAATCATATTGGAGATGACAAAATATCAGTCAAAAGGGACAAAACTGGAGTATGGCAAGTGAAGCATAAAACTCAGCAGACTCTCCAGCACGGCCACGACTCCAGAACACAGAAAACAATTTCTTAACTATCTGACTTTCAGTAGAAATACTTCCAGGATCAATAGGTAAAATAGCAGAAATCCAAAACCAACATTTAATTCTTGAACCCAGCTGTAGAAAGCAAATCACTTCACAATGCTTTTTCAGCATGTCTGATTTGGGAGGGGGGGGTAAACTCTAAATAATAGTGGTGAATCTTATTGAAACAATGAATCTAATCAAAGCAGATAGAGTGTTAACTAGAATTCATCTGCCTCACAGGGACGGGGAGGGGTGGGGGGTGGGGTTTTATTGGGGTTCTTCAGGGTAAAAAATAAGTATTGGTAAAGGGAAATGTGTTTGATATTTGCATGACTGAGACATAAACCTGAAAGCTTTGTAACCTTTCCCACAGTGATTCAATAAATAAATTTAAAAAAATAAATAAATAAAAAAAAAATAAAACTCGGCAGAAAGCCTGAGCAGCAGATTAATAGCAGCTGAGATAAAAATTTGTGAGCTCCAAGATGAGGTTTAGGAAATCTCTAGTAAACAACAGAAGAATGAAAATGTCTAAAAATAAATGATAATAAGGGTGTATATATATATGTATATATATATATACATATACATATAACCACTGGAGAATTAAGAAGGCCCATTGAATGAAGAACCACTAGTGGGAGAGATCATTGATAAGAACTTCCTAGAGATGAGAGGGTGTTGGCACACAGATCTTGGAGGCCTATAGCATCCCAGAAAAAATAGACCAAAATATAAAAACTCCAAAACACAATGATCAGAATGAATTACAAAATCAAAATACAGAGACAATAAATAATAAAACAGTAAAATCAATAAAGATACTTATTTAAAAAGGAACTCATGAATCCCTCTAAGATCCATAGAAAAAAATCCATTAAATAAGATTCTATGGACCATAAGAGGATGGTGGAATATAATTTTAAAATGCAAATTGACGCCACAAGTAGAATGCTCTATCCAGTAAGATTATCATTCAAATATGAAAGAATGATATGAAACTTCATGGACAAGCAACAGTTTCGAGTGTTCATAGCTTTGAAACCAATTTTGCAACAGGTGTTTTAAAAGCTTCTTATAAAGACAAGAGAAACTTCACAAACATGTTTCAAAATACTCCTGGAAAATGATGGCAACAAATACCTTCATTTAAGTAATTTCACTCAATTTCAGCGATCAATCCTGAACACTGCTAGGCATGTTGGACTTCTAACTATGTACATGAACACCTCCACATTTTTCTTTCTCTATCAAAAAGAATAAACAAATTTTAAAAACTGTCAATGCTCTAAGAGCTATATTCAGACTTTTCATTGAAACATCCGCGAACGACATAACCATGTATCCTATACTTTTAAAATCTCATTCCTAATTACTTTATTTCTTTGCACTAATAAATAAATGGAATTTTTAAATGCTTTTATATCAAAAAAGTATTTTTCCTGGTCATTTTCATATTCCCCCCATTATAATCATCCGCTTTATTTTTTATTGTTTTTGTTTTCAGACCGCAACCAGAGATGCTAGGGGTCAATCCTGATTCTGCACTAAGGAATTCTGGAAGTGCTCAGAGGATCAAGTGGGATGCTGGGGATCCAACTCAGGTCAGCTGTGTGCAAAACAAGCATTCCTACCCCTGGACTATCTCTACAGCATTAATCATCCACTTCTACCTTAACATTACATGTCTTCTATTTAAATCAGTTTTAAACGATGCACTCATTATAAGGTGAAGATAATTATTCAGGCTTTATCGTGGTAAGACTCAATTATATAGCATGCTTTTTCTCACTTTGATCTAATTTTACGGTCATGCAATTTGTCTACATTTTTCAAATATTTCTTTTTAAGTGCTTGATATAATAAATGAAGAAGACAGATGGTGGACACAAGAATTTTGAAGACTAGGCTATTATGTCAGAATCCATTCATTAATATTTCAAGTAAAACATCAGTGTTTCAGGATTTTATTCATGTTAACAAGTACTCAAAGACCTTATAAATATGAAAGAACTGAGAACTACAAGTATCTTTAGTTAATATATCTGAGTGGAGCACCACTGGCATCCAGCACTACTACTGGGGAGTCTGCCTTTTAATGTCACTTTTCTCTAACTTCAAGTCTCAAGCTGTTTCTATTACAAAGCTTCCCCATAGCCATTATAAAACTTTTACTTTGACAAAATTTTAATACTTTATCAAGTTAACTCATGTCAAAAAGATCTTTCCAAATAAGTATATGCAATTTTATGTTTAAATTAAGTATTTAAGTTCTCAAGAGAATGGTAATACAAGCCCAAGCCATAGATCAGGAGAAAATATTTGTTATATATGCATACCTATATACATATATATATGAAAGCAGCTGGATAGATATTATAGGAACTAACACATTTTTTAACATGTGTCTTACCCTGGTTCAAAACCCAACACTACATTAAGTCCTCTAAGGACTCCCATATGTGACCCGCTGACCACAAAGTCAGGATTAAACCCTGAGCAGATCTGAATGTGATCCTGAATATATATTTGATGAAAGACTGTTATTAAAATAATGTGAAGAGCTTTTAAAACCTATTAAAAAATAAAAACCAAACAGCCAAATTTGAAAATGAATAAAGATCTAACACGGGGTGGGATGATAGCTCAGTGGTAATACGCAAGGATATGAGTTTGATTTTCAGCAGTGCATGACCCCGGAGCTTCACTGGGTGTGGCTGTGATGACTTTCTGCACCATTGTACTTGAGTACAACCACACCCCTGGTCCTGCGATTGTTAAGTCAGTACTGGGCCAGTCAGTCAGTTAAGTATCCTCAGGAATTCCTGAGGCATCCAGAGCACTAAGCATAGTTTGGAAAATCATTCTCCCCAAAATTGTATTAGATGCCTCTTTACTGCTGGTGGGAATGCTGACTGGTTCAGCCCTTCTGGAAAACAGTACGGACGATTCTCAAAAAATTAGAAATCGAGCTCCCATTTGACCCAACAATGCCACTCCCGGGAGGCAAAAAAGTATAGTTGAAGTGACATCTGCACTTGTTTGTTCATTGCAGCACTCTTTACAATAGCCAGAATCTGGAAAAAACCTGAGTGCCTGAGAACAGATTACTGGTTAAAGAAACTTTGGTACATCTACACAATGGAGTACTATGTAGCTGTTAGAAAAGATGAAGTCATGAAATTCACATACAAGTGGTACTACATGGAAAGTATCATGTTAAACGAAATGAGTCAGAAAGAAAGAGATAGACACAGAAAGATTGCATTCATCTGGGGAACATAAAGTAACAAAATAGGAGACTAACACCCAAAAGTGGCTGAGATTAGTACCAGGAGGTTTGCTCCATGGCTTGGAGGCCAGCCACACATTCTGGGGGAAAAAGGAGCTCAGATAGAGAAGGGAACACCAAATAAAGGGTGTTGGGAGGATCCTCCCCGGATGGGAGAAGCATGCTGAAAGTAGACTATAGACCAAACATGATTGCCACTCAATGCCTCTTTTGCAAACCACAGGACCCAAAAGGAGAGAGAGAGAACAAAAGGGAATGTCCTGCCACAGAGGCAGGGTGGGATGGAGAGGATGGGGGGTGGGAGAAATACTGGGATCCATGGTGGTGGGAAATGGGCACTGGTGGAGGGATGGGTATTTGATCATTGTATAGTTGAAACCCAAGCACAAAATTTTGTAAGTCTATAGCTGTACCTCATGGTGTCTCACTAATAAAAATTTTAAAAAAAGAATTAAATGGGTGTTGAAACAAACATATAAAATCATTCTCTGCAAAGCTGAAGCAATTGAACAGGAGGTGGGATGCTTCCCTTGAACATGGTTGAACAAGGCACAATCTCATGCCACTCTATATTGTCCACTGAGTACCTCTACAAATGATCCCTGAGGAGTAATTGAGGCATAAACTCAGCACACCAATAGGTGTGGCCCCCAAAGAAACACAAAAATATTCTATACATTGTATGTCATTAGGGAAACTGTAATTAACTGTTAGTATGAGACACTATAAATGTAATAGGATGGACAAAATTTAGAACACTGACAAGTGTTTTTTGAGGATATAGGAAAAAAAGGAACTCTCATCTTTAGGTGTTATTAACACAAAATGATACCACCACTAGTTTTGCAAAAATGAACATGCACTTCACATACAATGCAGAAACTGATTTTTGATATTTACCACAACGATTAGAAACCTTATATCCATAAAAAAAAAACCTTCACATTGATATTTAAAATGTTTTGCTTAGATTTGCCAAATATTAGAAACATTAGAACTTAAGTATGTGAGTAAATATACTCATAATTCAGACACTGGAATATTATTAAGCATTAAAAATTAGTGGAAATTAAAATTTAGGCATTAAAAATTAGGGCTGGAGTGATAGCGCAGCAGTAGGGCATTTGCCTTGCGCGCAGTCAACATGGCCGACCCGAGTTCGATTCCCCCGCCCCTCTCGGAGAACCCGGCAAGCTACCGAGAGTATCTCACCTGCACGGCAGAGCCTGGCAAGCTCCCCATGACATATTTGATATGCCAAACACAGTAACAACAAAATCTCCAATGGAGATGTTACTGGGCCCACTCGAGCAAATTGATGAGCAATGGGAGGGCCTTTTATTTTTTTATTAAAAATTAGTAACCATGGTATTAAAAGACACAAAAGATCCCAACATGCAAATTGCTAATATTTTTTTAATTTAAAAAATTATACTATACAAAATGAATTTCAGATAATGTCTTTAATATCAAATGTGTTTCAATATTTAGGTAAAAACATGCTGAGTAGAACTATTTTATGAGTCATATGGTTAAGAAAATGATTTTAATTGAGACAATTAGTGTGTCACTTGTTCTTGTTAAGTAGAATATAGACATTCTAAAGAAAAAAAGATGGTGTATTGTCAATCTATCACCCCCTATGTTTACTGAAACAATGGAGAATGGTTGCTGTTGATTCATTTATCAGTGTAAATGACTTCTCAAGTAACTATACAGAGAATGAAATGGAATTTAAAGAAAACACAAAAATGAAAATAAGTTAACAGCTAAGTAGTAATTAATATAATTTAATAATTTGGGAGTCATCAAACATTTCTAGCAGTTCAAGAAACAAGTTAATAGCTACTTTAGTTATGAATTTCATCATTCACCAGATACTTTTCTGTTTTACTTGTCTAATTTTGTGATATCTTAAGTAGTTTTTGTGGCAGATATCTACTGTGTGCTTTTCAAGTTGTCAGAATAATCTTCAAATACATTTCCCCCACACTTTGTTTTTCTTCTTAAAATCCTTCTGTATGACTTTTTTTTTCTCTTGAGAAGCCTGTGTTCTTTCTTGAATATCTGTCTGTATCTCTGTCTCTGACTCTTTGTCTGTCTCTCTCTCTCTCCTAATTGCCTCACACTTCTTTAAATAAATTTATTTTAATAAAACAATTTTGGGATTGGAGCCATAATATAAAGAGTAGTGCACTTGCCTTGCATGCAGTCAAGTTCAACCCATATGGTTCCCTTACCCCACCAGGGGTGATTCCTGTATGCAGAGACAAGAGTAAGACTTGAACACTGCCAAGTGTGGCCCAAAACCAAATAACCAACCAACCAAACAAAAACTGTCTGGCTTCACTATTTCACCTCCTCCCAAAATTCTTTTCTGTGAACGAAGAAGTTTGTAGATGAGTGTGCTGAGGTTAGGACTGATTTTTTTCCCTATGAAGACCAATTCCTCATTCCAGCTAGTTCCATGGCTCCCAAAAACTCAGATAGTGGGGATAGGTTCTTGAGCCATGCAGAACAAGTAGACTTCAGTTATATCTTGATGTGTGTGGCTGGTGGGATTTAGGATTAAGTAGGTGCTAATAGCCCACTGTATCAATCCTAAACCACAATAGGTATTTCCCTTAGCTGAGATGGGTTTAGTAGAAAGGTGGAAACATTCTTTTCTAGAAGCTACCTACCTTCTCATTTCACTCAAGATATTAACTGTGACTCTTGGAGGGAGATAGGAGTTAGGAGATCCTCAACATTATTAAAGATCTACAGAGGAAACCCTACTAGTGGGGATCATTTATCCAAATATAATATAATAAGTGTATTATAATATAACATGGGCTGGAGCGATAGCACAGCGGTAGGGTGTTTGCCTTGCACGCAGCCAACATGGCCAACCCGAGCTCGGTTCCTCCGCCCCTCTTGGAGAGCCCAGCAAGCTACCAAGAGTATCTCGCCCGCACAGCAGAGCCTGGCAAGCTGCTCGTGACGTATTCAATATGCCAAACACAATAACAACAAAGTCTCCAATGGAGACATTACTGGGCTCGCTCAACCAAATCGATGAACAATGGGAGGACAGTGACAGTGACAATATAATATAACATATCACACACATATGGCTACAATCAGTAAGGCTCAAGATTTACTCCTGTCTCTGTGTTCAGGGATCACTCCTGGTAGTGTTTGGAGTGAGTGGACATGGTGCCATTATTCTAGGTAAGCCACATGCACGTCAAATACCTTAACCCCTGTACTAACTATCTCTCTGACCCCCAAAGAGTATATTTTCATTAAGTCTAATGGAAAAAAATCCTCTAAGTGATTAATAATTAATTATAGAAAGAAACAATGCTAGATGACTTAATAATAATTTTTGTGGTAAATTCCATTAAATCATAACACTAGATGTCTTTAAAATAAGATTCACATATTTATATTTGTAACAAAATTTGTGTAAAAAATTATTTTTAAGTTATTATGACTTTACATAAATTTTACAATATCCAATATCAGAAAACAAAAGTGGCATTACCCAAGTTTTAAAATGCAGTTTATCCTATTTCTATGACTATTAGTGCTTACTTGAAAAAATTATGATTAACTTAAGCAAGCAATCGTGTGTGTGTGTGTGTGTGTGTGCGCGCGCGCACCCGTGTGTGATGTATTATGCTAGAAATCAAGGGTCTCGTATACAAAGAAAGCACTGTCTCACTGAAATACAGCCCTGTCCCCTATAAATTTTTTAGTTCAGTTTCTTACACACACACACACACACACACACACACACACATACCCCTCACCCAACGAGAGTGGCATCGAATGCAGGGCTATACCTACTTATATATTCTAATATATAATGAAACACCTCTTAATGCATGTTAAGTAGGTATTTAATACACAAGTGAAAACAATTTTGAGGTTACTTAGGCTAATGAACAACTCTGTGTATGTGGTGTTTATTTTGTTTTGTTTACATTTTAACAAAGGATTTTACTATCAAGTTAATATGTCAAAAGTTCATTTGATAGATTGAGGGAAAGTGATACAGAAAAATTTAATGTTTTTGATGGTATAGGAACACTAGAATCAGTGAGGCTTTTCTCAATACATCCAGAAAATACCTCTTTCAGGAGGTTTCACCTTGGTATAAGTCCCTCTGAACTTGGAAGAAACTGTCTCCGTCATCTAGAATTCAAATTAAGTCAAAAGCAAATGTGAACTCTAGAGACTGAGAAGGAACTCTAGTCTTCATTTCTGTGTCTTTTAGCCTTTTTCTAATAGAAGAAGCAATTACTACTCTCCTCTTGGGACTTAGAAGAATATAGCTGTCCTGGTGATACAAGATAGTAGGGGAGGATTGAGGCAGAGAAGGTTCCTATCACTTGGGTGTAAGTTTATCAGTGTACAGACCTTCTGTAATTAAGAATCACATCTTTTCACCCAAAGATAATGTGATACCCTCCTTGGCACAGGAAATCTACCCTTTCTTTCTTCTTGGTTTCCCAGAAATCCTGATAATGATATATATATCTCTTACCTCTTATTTTTCTTTAGAAGTTACAACCATGAGAATCTCCATAAGTATATTATTAGAACTAGTTTTCAATCACTAACCTCACTGGTGCTATTTTGACTACTGCTTCAACCCAAGAAAAACCAAAAGGGAATGCTATATTCCCCTGTGCCCCAACAACAGCCTTAAAATAGTTTAAATAATGGTAAAAGACAATAAGCAATGTTCACTATATAGGAGAATTTTCTCTTTATTCTTCCTATAAATGAAGCCTACAAAGTAGACAAAAAAGCTATTTACTCAGGTTTTGCAACTGGAGATACTCTTGCTCAAGTATTCAGTCAGATTTTCTGCTCCCTCCCCAGGAGAAATTGTCATACATAGAAATGTAGTTCTACTTCTTATTTATCCTATAAATTAATTGTTGTTTCTTCATTTAGCAAGCTTACTTATCCTTCTCTTTCCCCTCTCAAAACTAAAAAAATGTAATAAAATGACTCAACTTACTCTTTTAAACCTCTTTGTATTCTTTTTAATTTTTTTTGTGACATACCCAGAAGTGCTCAGTCAGGTCATACTCCTGACTCTGAGTTCCAGGGTCACTTTTGGTAGTGGTTTGAAGAATATATGGGGTGCTGAGAATTGAACTCAAGTAAGCTGAATGCAAGAAAGAGCCCTACCCACTGAAATGTTGCTCTAGTACAAGATTTTTTTTTCTTTTTTGTAAATTAAAAAAATATTAAACCTTAGTTTTTAGCATTTATAAACAGTTGGGCTTCTTAAATTTAAATTGGGTTTATTTGCAATAAATTGAAGCATATATATTCTAAGATATATATATATTTATATATAAATATATATAAACAGGACTTTTTAGTTTTCCTGGTTCTAAACAGCATTAATTATACATAAAAATAGAAAGCAAAATGATACCAAACACAATTATTATTTTAATCACAGACTTTCAGGGGAAAAACAAATACCATGGTCTTATCATATTTAAAAATGCATTCCTTATTTAGAAATACTTGGGTATGAGTGTGTGAAGATATAGTTTAGTAAATGTGCACCTTCTGCTACCCTATTTTCAGAGTCTTCTGGGGTCTCTAAGTAGTAAAAGTTTGGAAACTGCATGATCATCGTACTCTCTCTCAGGTTCTCTGAAGGAAATTCTATTTCATTTTCTATGCTTATGTTTTCCATGTTGGTATTTAATTTTGCACTACACTTTCAAATTACATCTGTATTATTTTCAGTTACTAAATCTCAGCATCCTCATCTGCAAAACATATTCAATAAAATAATACTGAACAGCTAAAAAATCCTTTTGAGTTCCCATATTCTTAAAAAATTAAGTTTATAAGTCATTGTGAAATTGTCCCAAGTCATCTTCCCCCTTGGAAGCTATGCCTCAATTATTTTCTTTCAAGCACTCAAGGAAAACAAATATCTAACAATTTAATGTATTAAGTTTCAAGTAATTAACTTTGCTAATTTTCACAGAATTCTAAAATATAGATGTGCTTTCTCCTCACATTTAAAATGACTCAGAATACCCTTAGTGCTATTTCTGGCTCCCTGAGGTGCATTGGTACACAATTCAGGTATCCTGACATTCTGGTTTATATTTTTCTTTGATTCTTTATTTCAATTCTAGAATCTATTTTTCCAAATGTACTTTGCATATGGTCTGAAGAAACTGTATGAACATTATATATGCAATTTTGCTTATTCTGATCACTGCATAAACTATGTTTTCCTATATATGTCAACCCAAAGAACAATTTACCTCATTATTAAAATCTACTTATACTATTATCTACTTCTAATACTTACTCTACTCTTTTTTCCCCTCAGATTTGCCTATTTGTATGCTTTATACATTTATCAAGAAAGCTAGAATATTTTGTTTGAATCATTTATTTATTTTTTGACTTTGGGGTCACACATGGAGGTGCTCATGGCTTACTCCTGGTAGTGAATCATAAGCATAGGCAAATCAAACTGGAATCTGATGCCTGTAAAGCGAGTCTATACTATCTGCCCCTGAATTATTTATCTATGACTTCTACTCTTTTTATTTAAAAATTTTAATTTATTTTTATTTTTTATTTCTATTTTTATCTAGAATTACAAACCCCTTTGTCAAGAGTCTGTCTTTTCTTTTAATATCCAGAATTTTATAAAACAAATTTGACTAATTAACAAACATTTACTAAATACATACAGAACTTTATGTTAGTCAATACCAAATAAACATCCTGTAGAAGAGTTAAATAAAGTAATTGATTTATGGATAACTCATAATTTTATGGTTTCCTTTGAAAGAGATTTTTTTGACCAAATGTTTTCTAAGATGTATCTTAGCCTTCAGTAGTTTCTAGAATACTGTGATCCAGAAAATCTTTAATGAATTCTTCCATAACTCCTAAGATTCCCAGGTTGCACCATGACTACCCTTATTTCCTTTAGCATTTCAACCTGAGAAAGATCAAGATTGTTTCAGGCAACGCCTGGAGATAAGGTCTCTCCAAATTTCTGTGGGAGGATTAGAACTAGCTCCTATAAACATCAGCAAGTGAATTTTACTTGGGACACCTCCATTCTCATTTTTCAGAACTGTTTTTCACATCCTTAACTTTATCAAGTTTGTTCTACCCCCTTTCAAATTTCTTTAGAATGCTTCATAATTGTATGCAAATAGAAGTGAATTTTATGGTTATATAGCAATAATTATTACTGATAAAAACTTGTCCATGCCACTTTAATGAGTAGCAAACTTTATATTTATAACTATAAATAATTTTTTCATGGGTGATGACTTTCTAAGCCATGCTCAGGGGAATTGCAGTTTCTTAGAGCAATTACCAATCACAGGGTTGATTGTTCAGTGCAAGGTCCTGTGCATCCAAGGTGTTTTGTATTGCCTGGGACACTGCAGAAGACCTCTGTGACTTTAAGACTTTACCAAATGTTGTTTAGAAAACACTGTGGTGCAATGGATTGAACCAAATTTGCTTCATGCAAGGCATGCCCTTATCCTTCACCTCTTTGGCTCCACCAAAAGAATAGCACAGCGGTAGGGCGTTCACCTTACAAGCGGCCAACATGGCCAACCCGAGTTCGATTCCTCCGCCCCTCTCGGAGAGCCCGGCAAGCTACCGAGAGTATCTCGCCCGCACGGCAGAGCCTGGCAAGCTCCCCATGACGTATTCGATATGCCCATGGCATATTCGATATGCCAAACACAGTAACAACAAAGTCTCCAATGGAGACGTTACTGGGCCCGCTCGAGCAAATCGACAATCGACGGGAGGGCTTTGAATTAATACATCTAGTATTATAAACAAAGTATGTTCTTTATTTGTTTTCAAATAAGTGTTGATCTTAAATCAACTTTAAATTTCTTATCAAAAGCTGCTGCATCTTAGAAAAATATGTTTATCTCTTTTTAAATTCAAATTTTATAATTTCCAGAAAAAAATGTAAGCATTGGGGTGTTTTCATCAATATTGATCTGCCAATTTGTATTTTAAAACATTAATCATATAGGTCATCAATACATAATATATACACACACACACATATATGTATATATAGATGACAAGCCAGTCAGAAGGTATTAATCTCTTAATATAGGTAGGGGTCCTGACTTTGCAGATGCTAAATCAAAGGCTATATATATTCCTTGATGGTCTGCTGCTATATAAAAGGAAATGTCTTGGCTATTTCCCAGCAAAGCACTTGACTTCTATAGATTTGTCGAAGAAATGAGATCACATCTAACTTCCCTTCCAGTGTTATAGGTATTCTGCTGAAGTATAATAGCTTCTTCTTTTCCCTTAGGGATACTGAATTTTCTCAATGATTTTTCAATTTAACAGGTAATTCAATTGCCATTAAACAGTTGCTTCTGGATAAGACCCAAAAGAGTCCTCCTTCCAAAAATTAGTAATTCTTACAACATCAAAGACTATGAATTACCAACAATTCATCACATATTTAATAACAACAGTACTTTTATCTTGAGTGCTTTTAAAGGATTCTATTTTTTCTTTCTGTAAAGCTAAAAGCCCTCTTGTGAGGGAGAGATTTTTTTTCATTATTATATTCACTGGTCAAATGGAGGATCCAGGGCCTGGAGTTTCTATTAAGTCACAGACACCACTGGAGTCAGAAGGCATGGAGTATCCAAACAGACAAATTGAGGAACTTGCTTTAAGTTCTCAGTTGTGCAGTATACAATTCTATTTATATGAGCATATAAAAAGAAGGAAGTGGAGAGAATTCTAACACATTATCATACTAGAAATTTCTTCTATTTTATGGATTTAACCAGAGGGGATTTGTATTGCATAATATTATATATATATACATATATATATATAAAATTCATGCTTAGGATTTTATATTATCTCATAGATTTTGCAGAATACTATGTTAGGTAGTCCTTCACGTCAAAGTTTGAGAAATATTAAGTGTCAAATCTGGGTTGTGACAGATGGAGCTCTCAAGATAATATACTCTCTGTCTGAATATGTTTCTCATAAATATTATCACATAAAAATTAAAAGTATATAGGACCATTAAGTGTACTTAATTTTAATGATTTTTTAACTAAATCTAATTTTCTAAATTTAAAGATATAGGAAAGGAATTATTTTGAATTAGTGGAATTAGAGTGCTCAATCAGACCAATGAGTGACTTAACAAAAATTCATTTTTGTAGTACAGGATAATGAAACCAAATTCTGGGCAGAGTAATGTTCATCTAAGTTCTCTGTCTTCATTTTCTTTGCTATGTATCTATTTTTGGCCTTTAGTCTTCACCTGTTTTCAAATTTTCCCCTTTTATAAAATCACTAATCAGATGTAGATGCACCCTACCTGAAGACACTAGAACTTACACCCAGGCCTCACTGGATATGAATGGTGGGGTGGTAAAAGAATTTGTCAAAATGGAGGATTCCAGAGAAAAAGAGAAGTCTATGAGACATTTGGTCATTTGTTTGCTGAGGTGGGGGTAAGATATTTTTTTGGTGGTGGGTCTGGGAGGGAGGGGTTCCATGTTACTGTATGTATCTAGGCTGCTAGTATAAGTGGGAAGTTTCTGCTTTCTAGAGATGAGTTTGTTCTGGGATGGTGTAGCCAGTTCTGAGGATAGTTTCAGTTGTATTTAAACAAAATTCTGATCTAATCATGAGAAGGGAATGAGATGTCTAAAAAATAATTTGAGTTTATCCTGGGAAGAAAGTAAATAGCCAATTCTAAAAAGTGAGCAGCAAAAGTGAGTGATAGTAGGACCTCAAGAGTCCCCCGAACTTTCTAGTAGGAACAATTTCAGTCTGACAGGCATTTTAGATACAGGAATCAAGCTAGGTGTCATTTTAGGAACTTCTGCTAGACCACATCACTTAGAACCTCAGTTTACTTATAGAAATTTATAACACTAAAAAGAAAAACAGAGACAGTCTGAGCTACTGGGAGATTTGACTACAAAATATGATTTGGGGGGAAACAGTTTAATACATAACACTTTTCATTCCATAAATTCACTCTGCCAAGTGAACCTGTCTCTGGTTCTTTGCGAATAATGCTGCTTCAAGATTTTTGCTGTGTGTGTGTGTGTGTGTGTGTGTGTGTGTGTGTGTGTGTGTATACGCAGGCACACATGCTATTTAAAAGAATACAATGTGAATAATATCCAAAGACATGAAAACAAAGGCCAGGAGGACTGGTCCATGGTGGGAAGTTCACCACAAAGGGAAAAGAGTGCACTTAAGACATAGAAGGCAGTATTATGCTGGAGCGACAGCACAGCGGTAGGGTGTTCGCCTTAGAAGCGGCCAACATGGCCGACCCGAGTTCGATTCCTCCGCCCCTCTCGGAGAGCCCGGCAAGCTACCGAGAGTATCTCGCCTGCACGGCAGAGCCTGGCAAGCTCCCCGTGACGTATTCGATATGCCAAACACAGTAACAACAAAGTCTCCAATGGAGACGTTACTGGGCCCGCTCGAGCAAATCGACGATCAACGGGAGGGCCTTTATATTTAGAGCATATCTCTAAGAGAAGGGTTCCAGCATGCATTGTGTTATAAATGAATACTCATAAATTGATTCTCTATTGATTGTTTTAATTTTAAAAATTTGTAAAACACAGTTAAATGTGGGAGAACCAAGTTATTAATAATTGAAGACTGATTTACTTCTGACAATGTAAAACTTGATTCATTTAATTGCTATACAATTAAAGGATTTAGTGTAATTATTTTAAAAACTTAGGGCATGAAGTAGTAAAAAGTCAAACTCTTCTCACCAAAACCTTTATATTAATTCATATTTTTCTGACAATTATTCCTATTAAGTGGATAAAGGTAAAGGTAAAGGCCCTCCCATTGATCGTCGATTTGCTCGAGCGGGCCCAGTAACGTCTCCATTGGAGACTTTGTTGTTACTGTGTCTGGCATATCAAATACTCTCGGTAGCTTGCCTGGCTCTCCGAGAGGGGCGGAGGAATCGAACTCGGGTCGACCATGTTGGCCGCTTGTAAGGCAAACGCCCTACCCGCTGTGCTATCGCTCCAGCTATTAAGTGGATATAAAAATTTATTTTCAAAATATTATAGTCTATGGTTAAAAATGAATAATTAACCATAAACATGTTTTTTACTTTTAAATGTGACTTTCTAAAAGATAAAATCATTTTTTTTCCTGATAGAAGAATATGTTGTTAGCTGGTAAAGTACAAAATGATACATGGTACATTCAGCACAAATGAGAAAGGATAATGAAAAAATATTAGGCAACGTGACACCTAAATAATAAAAATGCTATTAATAGTAATGCTTCATCATACAATGTTCTAACTCCAAACTAACCACCAGTGTCTGCATTCCTAATCTGTGGTACAGAAAGTAAAAAAGCAAGGGAATAAACTCTTGACCCTGAATTATTGAAGTTAAAATGCCAAAGAAAGGATGGATAGCATGGGAAAAAAGAGTAGGTAAGTTGGTTGCAATATAGAAACTTTGTTCAGGAACCTTGACTCTTCGGTGGTGTGGAGGTAAGGTAGTGAACAAATCTTAGAAATTTTTTTTCAAGTATTTGCAGACTGGACAAGTATTTATTTTTTGAAATTAGAAACTTAACAGAGTTTTCTAAGTTTGTTTGGGCTACTTTCCCCTTTTCTTGAAAAAAAAAATCACTCAGCACCACTAACTACCCATAGAAATATCACTTTTTTAAGCAAACAGAAAAAGCATCTCCAATTACATAAAGGTACAATTGATCCCCCAATCAATTATGTCAGGACCCTACATGCCGTGGTATCAGCCACTTTGGGGAACACTGCAAATCAGAACATTTAAAATACATAACTGGGGGAAACTATCTAAGAAGTAAGGGTCTCTGTGTCAATTACAATATTCAAGAAATTTTTCCATTAAAAGTCCCTAAGACATAACTCATACGGCTGAAGCAATAGGCAAGCGGGTAAGGCACTTCCTGCTTGCTTTGAACACAGCTAACCCTGGTTCTCATCCCGTATGTTCCCTGGAGCACAGCCAGGAATAATTCCTGATTACAGAACCAATAGACAGGCCTGAGCATCTCTGGATGTGGCTCCCAAACAAAGCAACCAGCCAAACAAACAAACAAAAACAAAATAAAGTAGATCAAATATTATAGCAAATATGATCAGAAGACGAAAACTCTCTCATGAATATTCCTTGCATGTTCCCACAGGAATGCCTTTAAGTTTCAAATTTTTTTAAAATAATAAATTCAGACAAAACTTTCAGGACTGAAGCAACTGATACTTTGGGGGATAATTTTTAAGTTATTTTTCTCAGTAAACAAATTAGTGAGCAAAATGAAATATTTCAGTTCTGTAGCATCTTTGGTTCTAATGCTGATGATTATCTGTTTATGAAACTCTAAAATTATGCTCAAAATTCAGTCATCTCATTGTATTTTCTTTTTCAAGGAATTAATTGCTGCAATATTCATACATCATAGCATTTACTCACTTCCTCTGTCAGTTACATATAACTACATATTATTTACCTATCTAATAATTACACATTTAATATTGTATCTTACATATTATTTCATATTCATCTATTTACATGTGAGTCATAGATATGACAGATCTCTACCACAGTCAACTATTTGGGGAGCCTTCCAACTAGTGCTTGGGGAACCCTTTGGAGTAACTCCAAGCAAGCTGGAGTGACTCAGTTCTTGACAAACAAGCTGAAAGACTCAATTCTGGGCAAAAGGATGTAGTGTTGTTTAGGACTTATGATATTGGGGAGGACTCTGGAGCCAGAGGTTAAATAGTGTTGTTTCCTAATCCCCCATACTATCTTTCGATCCATAAGGACATTTTTATCTTCTCAAATGAAAAAAATCCTTTGACTTAAATATTTCATTAGTTAATTTAGATTAATTAATGATTAATTAAGTAAATCATGAATAACTAATTTAATTAATGATTAATTACTGTAATGATTAATTTCATCACATGAGTGCGTTTAAATGATATCTCAGATTTTTTTAGCAACTATCTTAAAGGATCGATGAAGATGGAATTATTGTGGTTTTATGTCTCCTATTCCAGTGCCTTAACTTATTGCAAAGTGGGTTTATTACCGAAAACACACACGCACATGCACCTGAAACTAGCCCTAGGACATCGTTAAAATATAAAAGCATGGTTGCTGAACAATGACTCTGAATTCATGAGCAATTTGGGAATCGGTTTATGCTCATTCACTTCCAGAACACATGGCTCTTTGCATCTACTTAATTGCAAAATGTCTTACATCTCCTCCGGAGGGTACTGCTTTGTATTGGATTGTATACATCTTGATGCTTTAAAAAAAAATCAAGTTTCTTTCATTATAATATCATGAAATCCTTAGTGAAATTAAGGAATGAATTAAAAATTGATGTTACTATCATTGAAACACATCTATTTTATCTTCTGATTCTTGCATACGTGCATATGAATAAAATGTAATACCGACCCCCTAAAGCACAGACATACTTAGAGAATAGTGCAGGTTAACATTTTTTTCTTTTGGTATTTTTTTCTACACGTCTTGAAGCAATACATATTAAATAGAATCGGTAATTATTTTACTTTATCTTAAAGTTAAAATTAGTAACAAAATTCATTTTTATTTACTCTTATACTTTTGTTTTGGAAAAATTGTAAATATGACATGGGCTGGAGTGATAGCACAGTGGTAGGGTGTTTGCCTTACAAGTGGCCAACATGGCCAACATGGCCAACCCGAGTTAGATTTCTCCGCCCCTCTCGGAGAGCCTGGCAAGCTACCGAGAGTATCTCGCCTGCACGGCAGAGCCTGGCAAGCTCCCCGTGATGTATTAGACATGCCAAACACAGTAACAAGAAGTCTCATGATGGAGACGTTACTGGGCCGCTCGAGCAAATTGATGAACAATGGGAGGACCGTGACCGTGTAAATATGACAGAAACAGGAAAAGTTAGATCTATTAAAACAATAATTATTTTAAAATATTCTTCACTGAAGCTTTTAAGATTCCCTTTTTTTAAAAAAATAAATTTCACAGTGACTTTTCACGTGTGTCTGTGTATCATGTCTTTTTTATTGTGTTTCCTGTAGCACAGTGGGTAGGGCGTTTTCCTTGCACGCAGCCAACATGGCCGACCCGAGTTCGATTCCTCCGCCCCTCTCGGAGAGCCCGGCAAGCTACCGAGAGTATTCGATATGCCAGACACAGTAACAACAAAGTCTCCAATGGAGACGTTACTGGGCCCGCTCGAGCAAATCGATGATCAACGGGAGGGCCTTTTTTTTTTAAATTTATTTTATTTCATTTTTATAAAGTTGTTCACAGTATTTGATTACATTTAATATTTGAACACCAATCCCACCATCATTGCACCTTCCCACCAAACTCAAAATCCTGCACCCAAAGCGGAACCAAAATAATTTATTTTGTATTGCTTGTAATGAATAATCTGTTAAAATGATCAAAAAAAGGTTTCTTAGAGGAAAGTGTGTAAATATTGCTGTTTTTTACCCAAGATCCATTAAGCATTTCTATAAGAGATTAGTAAAATGTTAAAGGTTGAGCCTTGAGTGTTGTATTTCCCCTAAGATAGGTTGCCTTTAAATCCCTACTTCAAACCCCTATGTGGTATGCTACTCTGGTTTATTGGTGGTGTAAAGTACGAGATATCCAACAATAGATTCACTCATGGGGTGAGGCCTGTCTGAACGTGTGAAGAGCAGTGCTGAGTGGGGCTGCTGTTGAGTTCTGTAGGTTTTTTGCTGCCAGGGCTGGCTCTGTTGGCTTGTGGAGAGGCTTCATCCGCCCCCCTCTGGTTGTCCCGAATGGAAAACCCTGGTGTGGGTTCTGGAGGCATGGCTATGGCGTTTCTTTCAGTGTTCTCTCTGAGAGATTTATTATTGAGTCCTCTTGTCTTCTTTTAGTGCATTTAGAAGGAATTTGAGGAAATGTTGTTTTGGTACCATAATAAGTAAAACAGTGTATGATGTTTTGAAAAGACTTAGAGTGAATATGGCTTTTAAAGAGTCTTCCATACTTTTGGTTGTAAACACTTTATTAAAACAAAATTTATATACTATAGAATACACTTTGATAAGAGATTAATTATTCTCTTGTGGTGATATCCAAATTGTTTAAAGAATAAATTCACTTGTGAATACAGGTCTTTCATGTGCTTGGTTGTAGTTTTAATATAGATTTTTGCAACTGGAAATGAATTGAAATTATATATACTTATAGAGAATTTGAATTGTATAGAAGTTGCTTCCAAAAGTTTTTTGCTGGTTACCATATATTTGACTATCATTCTTTCCTTGCACACTTACTAATATTCTTACTATCATGCCACTGTCCTCCCATTGTTCATCGATCTGCCCAAGTGGGCCCAGTAACGTCTCCATTGGAGACTTTTGTTGTTACTGTGTTTTGGCATATTGAATACATTACGGGTAGCTTGCCAGGCTTACTATCATATTTTTGATATTTATAAACATAGCAGGAGAAAAAGAGGCAAGTCAAATATTTAATAAAACTTTACCTCAACCATCTTGAGCTTGTGACTTGTATTAAAAACTTCAAATCAGAAGTCATCTGATGGTCCTAGCATAAATGCAGCTGACAATAGACAAGATCAGTGATCCATTTTTTTTTTTTTTTGTTAACTGCACCATTTCGGTTTCTCATAAGACTTCTGGGCCAAGTTAAGAAAAAGGATCCAATCTCAGGTCATCAGAAAAAATTTAAAAAAAAAGTGTGCCCAACATAGCATTATTAACCTATCATTTTTCCTTAAGGTGATGTATATATTCTAAATAAACATGTTTATATCAGAGTTACTAATAATATTGAATTAGGAGCGATAGCACAGCGGTAGGGAGTTTGCCTTATGCATGGCAGGCTGGGCCGAGCCAGGTTCGATTTCTCCGCCCCTCTTGGAAAGCCTGGCAAGCTACCAAGAATATCTCGCCTGCACAGCAAAGCCTGGCACGCTACCTGTGACATATTCGATAAGCCGAACACAGTAACAACAAGTCTCACAATGGAGATATTACTGGGCCAGCTCAAGCAAATAGATAAACAATGGGAGGACAGTGCTACAGTGCTAGTTTTACTAGTTCCATCAGAGATACGATAATAATAATATGATATTATTGTCTTTTACTGAGGAATGGGCTGGAGCGATAGCACAGCGGTAGGGCATTTGCCTTGCATGCAGCCAACATGGCCGACCCAAGTTCAATTCTTCCACCCCTCTCGGAGAACCCGGCAAGCTACTGAGAGTATCTCGCCCGCAAGGCAGAGCCTAGCAAGCTACCCGTGATGTATTTGATATGCCAAACATAGTAATAACAAAGTCTCCAATGGAGATGTTACTGGGCCTGCTCGAGCAAATTGATGAACAATGGGAGGACAGTGACAGTGATTAATTGTTAATTTTTATTGAATGCTTTAGAAAGAATCATTTTTTTTTTTTTGCTTTTTGGGTCACACCCAGCTGATGCTCAGTGGTTACTCCTGGCTCCACACTCAGGAATCATTCCTGGCGGTGCTTGGGGGACCATATGGGATGCTGGGAATCGAACCCGGGTTGGCTGCGTGCAAGTCAAACGCCCTACCTGCTGTGCCATTGCTCCAGTCCCTAGAAAGAATCAATCTTCTGTACTATAGCACTCTACTTAATATGTTTAGAATTTAGTCTTTAATGTCTACATTCTTCAATCATTGCTTAACTTTCCACTATTAATTGCATATTAAGACCTCTATATGTCTGCTTTGAAACACAATAGATCTTGTGTTTTCCTGATTTTCTTCCCTTCACTGCTCTTGTTGTGGTCATGGAGGCTTATACACTTGTTTCAATGCTTTGTCAAGTTTGTAGTGCTTTCTAGAGGTTGCACTGCTGAGCTTGCAAATGTTTCAGTTGTGGTGCTCACATAATCTCTTTCCGATGATCACATACTCCTCGCTGTGGGGTATCAAATATCACACCTGTTGTTTTATTTCTAAGGGATCCCAAACAACAGACACACTGGGATATTATCTGTAGGTAGTGGTGTCACTAGGTAATAAACCTGAGGTCTCATATGCAAGGTAGCACTTTAACCATTGAGGTAAACTATATCCAGGCCTCAGCAAATGCTAGATAGATAGATGATAGATAGATAGATAGATAGATAGACAGACAGACAGACAGATAGATATAGATATATACATATATACATATGTATATATTTGTTGTTATGCACTAGTAATATTTAATGGTAAAACATACATCAAACCATAAAATTTTGCATTTTAATACTTTAAAATGTACTAAAGAATGGTGTTAATTATATTTACATTATTGTGTGCAAGCATCCCTTCCAAAATTTTTCATCATTTTAAAATAAACTTGCATGCAGCCAACATGGCTGACCCGAGTTCGATTCCTCCACCCCTCTCGGAGAGCCCGGCAAGCTACCGAGAGTATTCGATATGCCAGACACAGTAACAACAAAGTCTCCAATGGAGACGCTACTGGGCCCGCTCGAGCAAATTTAAAAATAATTTTCTAATAACATACACCAATTCTTGAAAACTAGAATATTACTTTTTTTTCCCTAAAATTTTATCACACTACCTGTCTCATGTAAGTGGAATTATACAGTCTCTTTTGTAAAAGGATTATTTTATTTAGCATGTTTTTGAGATTGATAATTGCTATCGTATTTGTCAGTTTCATTCCTTCTAAAGCTGTATTTTACTGTATGAGTATTATGAATTGAAAAATAATTTAGCTAAGTCATTTAGGTTCTTTACGTCTCTTACCTGTTGTGAATTATGACATCGTGAACTCTGGCAAATAGTCTTTAAGTCTACTTTCAATACTTTTGCATACATAGATATATGCAGAATAGACGGATGGCTCAGTAAATCTATGCTAATTTGGAGGTAGCTGCCAAACTGTTTCCATGTAGCTACACCATTTTACATCATTGATGGCAATGCACAATGACTCTATTTTCTCTATATTCTTGTAAACAATTGCTATTTTTTTCTGCTTATTATGATAACCAACAGAGTAAATGTGCATTTTCAGCTCACTGAGTTCGATATGTGTGTTCACATCAAGGTTTAAAACGTTCCGAAAAGCAGTCAATGTTGAATAATCTCAAGGTTTTATACAGAAGTGTGGAATTGCAACTTTAAAAAAAAAATAGGTGGTGTTTGGAGGATGGAGCAATAGTGCAGGAGGCCCATCCATATTCAACCCCAGACATTTTTTTTTTTAATTTTATTAGTGAAAAACCATGAGGTACAGTTATAAATTTTTGTGCTTGGGTTTCAGTTATACAATGATCAAGTACCCATCCCTCCACCAGTGCCCATCCTCCACCACCACGGGTCCCAGCATTCCCTCTACCCCCCAGACATTCTTCCCATAGAGTTCCCCTAATCCTGTCAGGCGATATCCCTGAGTGCAGAGCCAGAGAAAAGCCTTGAGAACCAAAGCAAACAAACAAAAAAACAAACAAAAAGATTGTCTGATCATGTATAATTCTACCTGAGATATGAACTAGAGGTGAGAAGCTGTCATCCATTTTACAGGTTATATGCTCACCCACATATATGCTGTTTGTCTCAGAGATATCCTATTAACTTATGTTATTTTAATAGCTCCAATAAATAGTAAGCTTGCAGTCACTGTCATTATATCATCCTAAACAAGACATGTTTTCATCTGGATTTAGTCAAGAACCATTAACATCTTCAGTTCTGTTGGAGTGGAGATGATAATAATTGACATGATGTAAGAGCAATTTGCTAGGCTAAGGAACTTAACTATTTCAGTTGTCCTGCTTATCTTAGACGAAAAACATGGACTCTGTAGGGAAGCCTTAATTCACAATGTATCCAAAATTGAAAATACCTTCATGAGTGTTACGATTTTGAATATTCAAAAATATAATTGGAAGAAGGATTTGGAAATCGACTTAATGTACTTATGCAAGCAGTATTTGTAGAATGACAAAGAATTTAAATAGGTATTTTAATGAAATAAAAATATTCATCCATAAAGACTATTTAAAAAAATTTGCAACTCTTGACAAGACAGGTTTGATGGGTTTATTAAGAATTTTTCTAATAAACAGCATTAACACCCTGATTCCCCTCTCAGGGTCAGCCTGGATGCCTGCAATTCTGTGGTAAACTCTCATTCCCAACATTTAAGCTCTGAGTTATGAGGGCAATTGAAAACAGAAGCATGAGTGATTTGAGGCAAAATCATATCTGTTTTGAGACTAGGAAACCAAATGTGGCACAGAATTTAGAGGGGAATTATTCTTGTGTCTCTATGCAGAATGCTGCAGCACAGCTGGATGTTCAAAAGCTATGACAACATTCAGATATGAAAATTTTTCCATGGATAATATGGATTTCCTCTGAGCCAATACACTATCAGTTTTTCTCAATGTACCTGAACAGCAAAAGAAATTGGACAAAAAGAAGGAGAAATGAATAGAACCTGAGTAGAGGCTCTGGCATGGCTGTAGTTGAACGACTGATATATTCATTGTTCATGTGAGGAAACTATTTGGGAGTTATTAGGAAAATATTGAACATTTTGGAGGGATACAATTTCTAAAACTCAGACTGCCAGGGAAATTTGGGATTTACTCATTTGTATTAGTTAAAATACCCAATGCTGCAATGCAGCAGACAAAATCATTTTTCAGACTGAATAATGGGTAATCAGAGTGAGCATTGACTTTTAAAAGCAATTGTGCAGAAGAAGTCAAAATCAAGCATTGTCAGATTACTGCCATATTCTCTTCAAGGGGTGGAGGTGACCTATGTTTAGTCCCATAACAGAGTTCGGCTTAAGTTACCCTTAGGTTTAATATTAGAGATAGGAATAAGGGGTCTTGTTAGGTTTAGGGTTTGGGTTAGGTTATGTCCAATCTTGAAAATAAAAATTAGGTAAAGAGAATAATTTTAAGTTTAGGGAAAGTGGTGCGTTTGCATCACCAATTTATATGAATTTATTTAGCTTTTCTTGTTAGGTTAGAATGAGCATTACATCTAGGGATAGGATTAGATTTTGCCATAGGACTAGAGGTTAGGTTTTGATGCATTATTATTTTTTCATTTAAAAATAATTATTTTCCAATTTTCCCTTATACTTTATATAAACACTGTGGTTTACAAATTTGTTCATGATGATTCGTTACGGGTATTCAATATTCCAATCCCAATACCATCACCATTATACCTTCCTTCCACATTTGTCTCCAATTTTCCCAACCACCCCTTAAATCTGCCCCCATAGCAGACCCTCATTAATTTATTTAGTTTTGCTTGTTATCAATAATTTTCTGATAGAATGATCAAAGAATGTTTCCTTAGAAGAAAACTAGTGAAGATTGCAGTATCTTAGCTACATTCAGGGTTAAAAATCAGTGCTTAGACTGTACTACTGTACTACTGTACAAGAAGGGAGACATACACAACATTGAAAACTATCACCTGATCTGCCTATTGTCTGTCATCTACAAGCTGTTCACTCGAGTCATCCTGAATAGGATTGGCAGAACACTAGATGAAGGACAACCATGTGAGCAAGCCGGGTTCCGCAAAGGATTCAGCACCATCGACCATATCCACATGATAACCAAGCTCATTGAGGTTTCTCGGGAGTTCAAGATGACGCTCTGTCTAACATTCATTGATTTAAAGAAAGCCTTTGATTCTGTTGAGACGGAGGCGATCGTTGAAGCCCTAGCCAATCAGGACATTCAAACTCAATACATCAGAATCCTCTGTGAGCTGTATTACGGATCACTACCAGGATCTCACCATTCTACAAAGAGGTAATCATCCACGTCAAGAGAGGGGCTTGGCAGGGTGATACCATTTCACCAAAACTCTTCAGTGCCACCCTCAAGAACATCATGCGACGACTGCAATAGGAAGGAATGGGAGTGAAGATAGATGGTCGGCAACTATACCACCTCCGCTTTGCTGATGACATTGTTCTAATAACACCAAACATTAGCCAAGTGGCACAAATGCTGGCCGACTTCGACTGTGAGTGTGGAAAGGTCGGACTACACCTGAATCTTATGAAGACAATGTTTATGAGAAACAGCCTCATTCCTGACTCTCCATTCACTCTTAACGGAACGCAACAGTTATGTGTACCTAGGTCGAGAAGTCAACATGACAAATGTCCTGGCACCAGAGCTGCGCAGGAGGAAGAGAGCAGCTTGGAACGCCTTCAAGAGCATCGAAGAAATAGCTAAGAGGATGAAGAACCTTCAGCTCCAGGCACATCTCTTTGATACCACTGTTCTTCCTGCATTAACATATGCCTCAGAGACCTGGGCCCTATGCAAACAGGATGAGAACGCTATTCGGGTCTCCCAAAGAGGAATTGAAAGAGCTATGTTTGGAATATCACGTTTCACTCAAATGAGAGAAAGAATCCGGAGTTTCAGCCTCCATCTATGATCAAGAATCAGGGATGCTGTCTCTTTTGCCAAGGTGTCAAAAATCAGATGGGCTGATCACGTAATGAGATTTAGAGACGACCGCTGGACTAGAGCCGTTACCGACTGGATTCTACAAGATGTCAAAAGACTGCATAGACGCTCACCTACCAGATGGTCAAACTTCTTCATCAAGATCATGAACGATTGGTTTGAGGATCTTCCTGTTCCTAGGACGAACAGATGCCATTGTGCTACACTAGCACGCGACAGGGACAAATGGAGACTTTACTTGCGCCCGCTCAAGCAAATCGACGATTAATGGGAAGTCAAGTGATGAAGTTAAGTGCTTAGAATGATTGTTAATTTTAGGATAATTAGTAGGTTCAGTCCTAGAACTGGATTAGGTGAATAAAGAAATAGTGTTGGGGTAGGGCATCTATTAAGATTAAGATCTCAATTCTGTTATGTTTAAAGTAAAAAAATCAGTGTTAGGTGTAGGTTTATTTACTCTATTTTGTAACATTAAGCCTAGGCTAGTATAAAGTTGCTACAGGGTTCAGGTTAATGGCTATGGTTAGTTTTCGGATCATTCGGTTACTGTTAGGTTTAGGAATTTGTCACATTTGAAGTGTCTATTTTAGATATGTGTTGAAAAAGAAAAGTAAGAGCAATTATTCCCATAGCCTTCACAGACTTAATTTTTGGACTACCATTCACCAGAATTTGGTAGCATTTCTAGTAACATGATTGCAGTGGCCAAGTTAGTGAGACATATAAGAATAGCTTTTACTTACCAGACTTTTTTAGGTTAGGAATGGAGTAAAGATGTATTAGTCACACAGAGGGGAGAGAAGGCATTTAAACAGGGAATGTATGGTAGATGAAAGATTTTGAAGAAATCAGCAGTGTTTGTCTTTGAAATTTTTATTCTTTAAGTCATATTAAAACAATTCTGCCATTACATCTATATTTTTATCATTTTGGGAGATGTATTCACTATCATAAGTACTGTTTATCTCCACTTGCTATTATAAAATTATAGTGGAAATTTATATTCCAATATTCATAAAGAAAAATTAAAAAATGGTGTGCACAAACAAAGTGTTTGGGAGAGTGAAAGAGTTATTGATCCTTGCTTGAGTGTTTAGTAATCAATTTTGAATACTGCTATACATATTAAATTGTATAAAATAGAGGATCAAATAATTATAATTTTCTTTTTTATCTTATATGTCCATATTTGTGACTACAACCTTAAAAATATTTCATAGATCACCTAGGTTTTCTTCTTATAGACTCCTACTTTTTCACTTCTAGTATCATTAGACAGAACACCAATTTTCTGAAATTTACTTTAACAAGTGTACATGGACAATGTATCAATGAAAATCTTATGTGTGTTTATTTACAGAGTAGACTTATATATACCAAAAAACATAACAATTGATGATTTGATGATACACACAATGAGAAGAAATTAGCTTTATATTCATGCAAATAGGGCTGGAGCGATAGCACAGCGGGTAGGGCGTTCGCCTTACAAGCGGCCAACATGGCCGACCCGAGTTCGATTCCTCCGCCCCACTCGGAGAGCCCGGCAAGCTACCGAGAGTATTCGATATGCCAGACACAGTAACAACAAAGTCTCCAATGGAGACGTTACTGGGCCCGCTCGAGCAAATCGACGATCAACGGGAGGGCCTTTACCTTACCTTCATGCAAATGAAGTTAAGAAAATATATAACAAAATTTGGCACCTAGACCACACACTTCAGCAGATCTTATGGACATACCTGGTGTTTACTTTGACCTCTAGGTCTGATGATTCAATAAAAGGAACCGAGAATGTGGCACTACACAGGCTCTTTAGTGCCTGGAACCACCAGGAACATGTACTGCAGTGCTGGAGGATAAGAGGCATCCAAGTCTACACCCAGCAGCTTTTGCGAAGGCCATGTGGTGCTTGGATTAGACCTAGGTCCTGCATTCTCCCCTGATCATAGAGTTATTATCCTAGCCCCAGATGACTCTTTGTTTTTAAATAAAAACCTCTACCACATGGCCAAAAAGATAATATACCAGATAATGCACTTGACTTGCATGTACCCTATCCAGGTTCAATCCCTGTCAACATATACAGTCCGCTGAGTACCACCAAAGTGACCCTAGAGTACAGAGTCAGGAGTAACCCCTGAAGATAGCACCCCACTTCAATCTTTATTAAAAAAAAAACTCCAAATCAGTTTGTTCCAACAAATAAGTAGAATATACACACATTAATTCACTTTATTAGATACTTGCAATAAATATAGGTGAAGACTTGGGCTCAAGGGGATGTGAAATGAATTTTTTTTTGCTTTTTTTGGGTCACACTTGGCAATGCTCAGGAGTTGTTCCTGACTCTGCACTCAGGAATTACCCTTAGCGGTGCTCAGGGGCCCATATGGGATGCTGGGAATCGAACCCAGATCAGCTGCATGCTAGGCAAATGCCCTACCCGCTGTGCTATTGCTCCATCCCCATGAAAAGAATATTTTTAATTGAAAAAAGGATACCTGCAATACTTTGATGACAAGAACAATTAATTTTTATTCTTAAGCGGAATGCATGAGTGATAGATTATAGTTTCAAGCATTTTAGGTTTAACTTTGGGTTGTCCTTTCTCCTCCCACAGGGTGTTTAGGTTTATTGAGTTACATCCACCATACTGCTCCCAAGGTATACCCAATTCCATCAGGCATTCCCAATCCTCTTTGTTTATCTTTAAACTCTCCTTTGTACTCTTTTTCCCCTGTTAACCACAAATATCCCCAAATCAGATCTTGTGACCTGTAAAGTCAAATTCTTCTGAGTGCTCTGGAATTTGCCTACGTAAGTGAAAACTTGCTTTTCTTTTCTTTTTTTTAATGTTCTTTATGTAGTTTTAGTGCAATGTCCCTTTTGTGTAGACACTGGAAGACAGTCAATACTATGCTTTTGTTACATAGGAGTTTATTGGCTCTGAATTATATTTACTCCTGGGCATCTGCCATATTTACTTGACTTACATCTCAGTTGCTCTTAGTTCCTAACACCCCAAAAGGGGGAGTCCTAGTGCAGGACAAGGATGGACCCAGGGCAAGCTCTAATCTATACTGGTATCAGAAAGGAACTGGCTAAGTGCCATAAAAATGTAATAAGTTAAGAGCATTATCATGGAACAAACTGACATGACTCAAAAAGAAGTTACTGACTAACCCTTGTGGGTTTTGGAAAGACTAACCAGGCCTGAGCACTAAAGTCTGGAATATATAGTGATAGGTCCCCAGGAATAACCACCCTTTAAACTTTATATATCTCTTACTGTGTTCATACAAAATAACTAAAAATATTAGTAAGATGATTGTTTAAATGGATTACTAGCAAAGAAAAGATAAAGCAATATGCCCCTAGATGGAATTCTACCCTTCGGTGGATGTCCTAGGAGTAATTTAGAGAGCTGAATCCCTAGAAGAGATTCTGTCCTCGGGAGAAACTTCTAGAAGGACTTCCCCTAAAGGAAGGGCTTTACCACAAGGACTTAATGCAGAGCCCAGCAGCTTGCTGCAGTAAAGTGAATGGACTATGTGTTAATCCACGCCACCATGCCTACCCGGAAGGGAAAGGGTGTTTCTCCCTTCTGCCTTTTTCCCTCTGGACAGCAAGATGGCGGCTGCCTCAGAGCTTTTTGGAAAGCCAGGTATGAGCCAGTTGTGACGGGGCAACTGAAACCTCATGGGAAGGGGGGCATTCCGGGCTCATCCTTCACACCCTACCAAGGTCACAAGTTGCCACCCTCCCCCATGAGTGGCTCTCCAGCACGGCCATGGCTCTAGAGCCACAGAAACCAATCTTATAATTATCTGACTCTTGGCAGAAATACTTCCAGGCTTAATAAGTACAATATCAGAAATCCAAAATTGCGTGGCCACTATTGCAGCCTCGCGACATCATTTGATTCTTGAAACCAGCTGTAGAAACAAATTATTTCACAACGCCTTTTCAGCAGGTCTGATTTGGGGGTGTAAACTCTAAATAATAATGGTGCATCTTTTGCCGAAACAATGAATCTAATCAAAGGAGATAGAGTGTTAACTAGAATTCATCTGCCTCACAGGCATTGGGAGGGTTGGGAAGGGGGTTTATTGGGGTTCTTGGTGGTGAAAAATAAGTATTGGTGAAGGGAAATATGTTTGATGATTGCATGACCGAGACTTAAACCTGAAAGCTTTGTAACTTTTCCCACAGTGATTCAATAAATAAATAAATTGATTAAAAAATAGGAAGGGCTTTACATCTGTTTGTTGTTTATGATAATGTTCAACCACATCTATGTGTAATTGCTATTCACCGACCCTTCATGATTTCTCTATAACTAATGCTAAGATTTGAATAAATAGCCACTGATTACCAAGCAACCTGTGAACCCCATTCCTTTCTTCGTCCATCACTGGCCAGCAGGGGTAACAGTGGTTTTTCCCCAAATGCACCAAGGGAACCCTCCGGTCACTGTGAGCCAGTGACTCCCTGGAATGGTGAAGCATGAGGACTTAATTGATATTTTATTAACAGTTGTCTTCAACCTTCGGCTCACTGACCAGTACTGCCTCACAGGAATAGAAACTCTGAAAACCACTGGTTAGCTGCCTTGGTTCTAAGTGTTAGTTTGTTGATTGGTGTGTGGGGCAGGTACCTTTTAACAGACATTGAAGAAAAGTGCTTTATAAGAATTTGGGGGACTGGAGTGGTAGCAAAATGGTTAGGGCATTTGCCTTACACATGGCCAACCTGGGTTTGATTCCCAGCATCCTATATGGTCCTCCAAGCAGCACCAGGAATAATTGTTGAGTTCATAAGCCAGGAGTAACTCCTGTGCATCACCAGGTGTGACCCACAAGGCAAAAAAAAAGAATTTTGATTCTTGAGATGATGAGAATGTATTGAATATTTTGGAAGCTCAGAAGTAAACGAGAATACTTATCTCAATTGGTATAGTGACAGGCAAAATGCATCAAATGATATTTCTATTTGCTAATTTTGTATTAAAATTGCAGAAAATAACAAGACTATGATAATATGATCGTTTTGTAACGTTTTGATTAGCAGCATGGAGAAATTTTACTGCTAATTCATGGTTTTTTGAGGCTGTCTTAATTTTGAGGAGAGATGATTGCATCTTATTGCAGTACTTTGATTAATTTTTTGCAAATTATTTAAGTTGTATGGTCTGGAACTTTTAATACATTAGACTTTATAGAAAATCTAAGCTTTTTATAATCAGTGATGTGTATTTTCATTATTTTATTTTTATATTAAAATATTTCTAATTAACTTACAGATTCATATAATTTCCTGATAAAGTGATAAATTCCTTTAAAATATTGAGGACATTTCTTCTTTATAACATACAAGTACACATTTTCTGACAACGATTTTTTAAGTTACCTAAAATTAAACTAATTATAATTTTAATAAAACATATTTCAAATGGTCATTAGACATTGATTTGTGCATTTTTTCTCTTGCCAACCCTGGTTATTCTGTCAAAATGGCAAATACATACCTACAATTCTTTCCACACATAATTAGGCGCTCCATTTGCAATACTTGAATTTGAATTATAAGAGGCAAAATCTCCATTAAAATTTTTGTGGAACTTGCATTTCATTTAAAAGTTCTGTAAGTTCACAATGTGCTTAACCACAGATATATACTCATTATGAGATCTACATAGAAATGCAAATGACTTATAAATACCTGTACATTTTCAATGCTAATGTAGGTGCTGCTGTAAAAATGGAAACTACACTACAACAATTTTAATCCTACTTGCAGTACTCTGTCTTTAACATCAAATACACATAAGACTCATATTCATCTGATTAAAGTGTCATATCTTGGTCCTAATCAGCTCGATTTAAATATATGTAAGTATCTGAGTGCTACCTCTCATCAGAAAGTACATCTGCAACAAATTTGCTTATATTTTCAAGGTTTTGTATTAGGCTTTGTTGTTTGTTTGTTTATTTGGGGACCACACCCAGAAGTGTTCAGGGATTACTCCTGGCTCTATTCTCAGGGACAACTAATTTCAGGGAGTGAAAGTGAACATATGGGGTGCAAAGGATTGACCCAAGCCCAGCCATGTACAAGACAGGGACCTTACCTAATATCCTATTTTGTTTGCCTCATATATTAAAAATTTCCCTACCTAAATGCAAATTAGAAAAATATTCATGATGCTATAAAGATATTTCATGCCTAGAACAGATTCGTAGTAATGAAAATGCTTGACAAATGCTTTATGATAAAAATTTCCCCATATCTATATAGATATATAGATATACACAGAGAGAGACAGAGACAGAGAGAGAAAGCAAGAGAGAGAAGATATTCAGGATAGATAGTTGCAAACATTTTATGGATCATTATTCAAAATCAGAAGCTTTTTTTTTTTTTGTTTTGGGCAGACAAGATAAAATGTGCCTCTAATATATTGTTGGCAGTTGAAACAGAGCTCGAACAAAGGAAATAGAAAAGCTTTGACATATTTTCAATTGGTAAGTTTCCAAATGATAAATTCCGTTTCTTTTATTATACTTTTTTAAAGCATCATGTTGTTCAATCTATTAAAATTAATCAGATTATTAACACATATTAAATGGACTGAACAAGCATTATTTCCATAAAATTACATATAGAAAGAACAATTTACAACTGAATTTATATGTCTACAATGCATATTTTGCAGAACTTTATACAAAATAAATATGTAGTTCTTGAAGATTATATTCTTTCCCTGAATGGGAAAACTAATTTACATTAAAGACTGAGCTTGATTAATCAGAAATATGTTTGATAAATTTAAAAAATGAAGATGCTTGATTCACTTTGCTGAATATTCTAATATTCTTTGAGAAATCCCAAATACCAATTATATTTCCATGTCCATAGCTTTAACCCTTCTGGTTGGAAGGCTTAGCTCACAATGGAAATGTTAAAAGAGAAAAAAATGAACAATCAAATTTCAAGATGGTAGAAGGAAATAAAGTAAAATAGAAAGAAAAATAAGAACAAGTACCTTAGCTGGGACCAGAGATCAATCCCGAAAGCTCCTGGAGAATACCAGGAGTGATCCCTGAGTAAAGATCCAAAGAACACCCTGAGCAAAGAGAGGCATGTCCCAAACAAAAACACAAACAAGAGAACATGAGTATACTCATACTTATACATTAGCATGCAAATATTTTGGACTATGATACATTTTAGAAAAAAAATCTATACCCTATATATATATTTAATAAAAAATGAATTCAAGAGACATGTATTCAACAATTCAGATGGCCAAATGTAAGAAATTTTATGTAAGAAGTGATATTTATTTTGAAACAGTTCATTGAGAGGAAAAGGAACAAGGGAAAATTAATGGCATTGTCACTTAACAGAAAAGACCAAATAATAATGCCTTAATAGTTTTGCACTTGAAATGTCAGATAGAAGAGACATTTTGACAGTGACTATTTTATGTTTCTAATTTTAGAAAAAATTGCCTTGGAATAGTTTTCTGTATACAAAATAAACATGAAATAAAACAATTACAAGGAAAAGATGAATTTATGTCTTTTTATTATATAATTTGTGTAAAGTGTTTTAAGTATAGGGGAAAAAAAAACATTGACCTGATTGTTAGAAAAATAGGATCCTCTGTAATACTGTTGCAGGGAAAATAAAAGTTTTTATTTCAAGCTAAGCATGTGCTAGCTTCTGGTATGCCATATTAAGATAACAGTAATTAAAATATAATTTGTTTGGTTGTGTCCTTCTAGATCTTTTACCCCCTGAAAATTAGCTGCTTCTTGCCACTGCATGAGAATAGAAAAATCATAAAAATATTGAAGAAAATAAAAAACAATAAAGACAAAATTGAGATCTAGTTAGGAGTATTGGGATGGGGACTGAATTTGTCGTAATTAATCCACAATTATATCTATAAGAGGTAGTTAGGTTAGAACAAGAAGCTGTCTCTTCATTAACTCAGGGAAGAAAAACTAGGCAATTTGTTATGAAAACCTCACAATGCTTTCAAATTTCAAACTCCAAACAGGCTAGAGCAATAAAAAGCTCATAAGACACTTGCCTTGCTTACAGCCATCCCTGTCTGATCCTTGGCATTCCATTTGGTTCTGAGCACCACAGGGAGTAATTCCTGAGTTCAAAGATAGGAGTAAACTGAGCAACACCTGGTGTGGCCCAGAAAAAAACAAACAAAGGAACAAACCAACCAACCCAACCCCCAAGGAACTCAGAAACTTTCTATCTGATTATGCTGTTAATTTAGAATTTTGATTTTATTTTCCCTGGTCAATAGTACATGAATATCCAATTGTTTTTGTTCTCTAGGAAGAGCTAATATGACTTTGACATGGATGGTATCTGATGAGAAACAATTAGAATTTAGAGATAAAACTATTTTACTTCAGTAAAATTTCCCTTTTTTAATTTAAATCTCCAACAATTTTGATAAAAAACGTTGTCATGTAACTACTGTCACAAATACTTTCATCACTTCCCATTTATATATGTTACTTTTAAGTCTGTGCTGACTGCTGTAAACATTTTTTTTTCTTAGCTTTGTCAGGCTATTTGTGCCTCTGTCTTTAGGGTGAAGTTCTTGTCATCATTTTGCTCCCTGGTGATGATGTAAGGAGATAGTTAATTAAGGTCAGACCTTGCATATCTTTCCATCAATCTGCATCAATCTAACAATCTTTGCAAAGTCATTATTTTATTTATAATTTACTATTTTCACAATTTCATTTGACATCTTGTGATAATTTCTATCCCAGTGCTGAAATTGCTAATATATTCATGTATGTTGCCCCCCTTGTTTACAAGAGACCTTACCATGTTAAGAAAAGCTATTATAATTTTCATGTCTGTTACTTTCAAAAGGCTTGTGGGGCCTGGCAAGATTGAACAAAGGACTAAAACATACACTTTGCATGCTTTGCATACAGGATTTGATTCCTGACATCCCATGATTTGCCAAGCATTGAAATAGGAATATTCCCTAAATCCTGATGGGTATGTCCTCCCAATTAACAGAATAATTTGAGTCAGGTTCTATTCATTTCTTTGTTTATTTAAAGTCTATACCCTCTTTCCTTTTTATAGTATGACTTATAATTTGTGAAAAAGGAGAGAGACGAAACTAAATTATATCTATATATGTAAAAATAGAGGCTCCATTATTACTAAAGTTTTAGAAATTTATTATGAAACTGAGTCAACTAGAAATGAATCAGAATTAAGTTCTAAATTAGGGTTAATTCATAAAATTTTTATTTTGCTTTCTTTTACTATAGTACATCCTCATTACTTCCATTTTTATCTGCTGTTTAAGGTTGGTCAGATTTCTGAATTGGTGAGGTTCTTAGTATTTATATTCCACTCTCAGTTTGAGTATTTCCCAGAAGTCTACATTTTCACTCCTTTTGCCTGTCCTTTGATGGCAAACTGCGGCACCACAACTGACTTCTCATCTTCCTAGAGTGGAGAAGAATGTCAAATATTCTCTTTTGCCCTGTTTCTTTTTTTTTTTCTTTCTTTTTTTTCTTATCCTTGTCAGGCTATCTGTGCCTCTGTCTTTAGGGTGAAGTTCTTGCCATCATTTTGCTCCCTGGTGATGATGTAAGGAGAGAGTTAATAAGGCTCAGACCTTGGATTATCTTTCCATCAAAAGTGAGTTCCCCTCCCCCACCCCTTTAATTCCCTTACCCTGACTGCATTCTTTACCTGTGCCCTCAGGTGAAAGGTTTTGTTGCCTTTGATCTGGAGATATTAATCTTCTGTTCCAAATGTGAACTTAATATGGTTAAAGTTTTGTCTTAACTATAACAAAAACAAAGGCTGTTTCTAGTTTTTTATCCTGTTCTTTCTAAAATTCCATGGGGTGGGCTGAGAACAGGTACACATTATGAAATCCTTATGCGGCATATATAAGGTAAAAACTTCAGTATCTGAAGCTCTCTCCAGAATTTTGTATTTTCATTTTCAGCCTTAAGTTGAAGAAATTGGCAGTCTTTCCTTCCTCCACTTCTCTGCCCCAGATGAACCAAAAATGATCATGGCTGATCTCTAGATATCTTAAAAGAAACACAGTCACCAAACCCAGGAACTTGTGAGAAGTCCATTTAATACTGTTTTTCTTAACTAAACTAGAATATCAGTTATCCCTAAGAATTTGTTCTCAGTTGGCCAGTGTGCAATTTTTTTGGTTAACAATAATTCACAATTGAATCTTTTCTTCACCAAAGAAAGACGAGACAATTTGCCACAAGGTCTTTTTATATTTGCCATGGAATGTTATGTAAGCCAAAATAATTTCCTCTTCACATATCTTGCTCTCTGCATTTCATTTTACGCACTTCTTTTCTGGATCACCTTTCTACTTGTTAAACAGGACCCTACCCAATTTATGGATCATTTTCTAAAGCCAATTGAATAATAATATTAAGTTGGCTGGAATTTTGCTATTTAACATAGACGATCAACTTTCCTTAGATTTTAGTCTACTTGGCTGTTCAATGATCTCAGCCATCTGACATAGTCATCAAAATTTATGAATTTTAAAAATATTTAAACATTTTAACGATGAAAATAATAGTATTTCCTACTTTTACTTTTAAAAGCAAAAATTTAAATATAATTCTAGAAATATTTTAAAGATCATGTTGAAAGAACATTTTGGAAAGTACATGAAAGATGGCAGAAAGAAGCTAAGAATGCATAAATGTATTCTAATTTATGTCAAGGAGTTTATAATAAAGTTATAGCCATTGCATAAGTTCACGGTCATGGTCCTCCCATTGTTCATTGATTTGCTCGAGCGGGCCCAGTAATGTCTCCATCATGAGACTTGTTGTTACTGTGTTTGACATATGGAGTACGTCACGGGTAGCTTGCCAGGCTCTGCTGTGTGGGCGAGATACTCTCGGTAGCCTCCTGGGCTCTCTGAGAGGGGCGGAGGAATCGAACTCGAGTCGGCCATGTTGGCTGCGTGCAAGGCAAATGCCCTACCGCTGTGCTATTGCTCCAGCCCTATTGCATAAGTTACTACAAAAAAATTTTTTTAAGACTTCACCCCCCAGCCCTCTTGCCCAAGGTATCCACTGAGCACCCAGGCCAAAGGAGATCCCTGGCAAATTTTACAATTGCATCAGAAGTGGGACTTTAAACCTACTCAGGCACCTATGTGGCCAACTCCCCTACAGGTGTAGAGGTGATGGAGGGCATGGACTTCAGGGCGACAGCTGATCACACAGCCACAGTTATTTCCCAGCACTTTGAACTAACATCTCAGTCTCCATTACCTAATTCTGTGGAGGATAGTCTTTCTATATTAAACACATTAGGCCAATAGTCCACTAGCATATTCCAATCTCACCAAAATAACAGTGAACCCAAGAAACTGAGCAAGCCTAATATAAAAGAACACATCCTCTGAAGCTTATGAGAGGCCTCACATAAGTAACAGAGGAGCACCAAGGAGAAATTTAGTATTCTGGAAGGTAGAAAAGGTGACCAACATCAACCTAGTTCATCCAGAATCCTTTCTCACAGTGAGAGGGGGCACTGAGAGTGAACTGGAGGGTCCCACCTCCATACTACATACATACTACATACATACTCCATACAACATGAAGCAGCAGCAAAAGTCCCTACCATGAGGAGTGGATGAAGAAAAGAGTCAAGAAGTCTCAACAGGGAAAATGCCCACCAATACAATCTCGCTGATAAAGAATTCAGAAATGAAATATTAAGGATGTTCAATGAACTCAAAGAAATGGTAGAACGGGCATCCAGTAAATTAAAGGAGACCATGAAAGTAACAGTGGAAAGGACAGCCAAAAAATATAGGAAGAAATGAGAGCAGAAATAAGAAAACAACAAAAAGAGGTGTCACTAATAAAGGATTCGATAGATGAAATTAAAAACTCAGTGAATGCCCTCAACAGTAGAATGACAACAGCAGAAGACGGAATCAATGAGCTTGAAGATGAGCTGCAGAAAGCATACAGGGAAAAATATATAATGGAACAAAACCTAAAAATAGTTCTAGGGTGAATAAGAAACCTAGGGGATAAACTCAAGAGGAACAACATTAAGAATCATTGAAGTACCAGAAAGACAGGGAGGCAACCTCAATGAAGTAGCAACAGTTAAAAATATCATTGATGAAAAGTTCCCAGAGCTGGAGAATGCAGGTATCCACAGCCAAGCATTCCAAAAAGTACCAGTTAAAAGAGATCCTAATAAAAAGACTTCAAGACATATTATAATCAGAATGATGGATACCACAGATAGAGACAAAATACTGCAAGCAACAAGGTCAAAGAAGGAAATCACATACGAAGGAAATCACATACAAATCACCCCTTATATTTATAGCAGACTTATCAGAGGAAAGTGTCCAAGCCCAAAGACAATGGTGAGATATGGTAAAACAAACAAACAAACAAACAAACAAAAGCAACAAAAACAACAACAACAACAAAACAATGAAATGATTGCCTTACCAAGAATACTTTATTCTGCTAAACTATCACTCAAACTTGATGGAATGATACACTATTTCATAGATAAACAACAGCTCAGAAATTTCAGATTCAAAACCAACCTTAAAAAAGAACAAAAGGGTCTACTGTAAAACAAGACAAACCCCTACAAGCACAAAAAACCTCTACAGAAAGATGGTACAAAACGCCATGACCATAATCTCTCTCAATATCAATTGTCAAAATGCACCAATTAAGAGACACAGAGTGACAAAATTTATTAAATAACTGAACCCAACATTCTGCTGCCTACAATAAACACATCTGAAAAGTCAGAGCATACACAGGCTCAAAGTCAAAGGATAGAAAACAATCTTTCAAGCAAATAACTCCCTCAAAAAAGCAGGGGTGGACATACTAGTATCCGATAAAATAGATTTCGAGCTGAAAAAGATTAGAAGGGACAGCTAAAACCATTTTTTAATAATCAAGGGATATGCACAACAGGAAGAAATCACACGCCTAAGCATATACACACCCAATGAAGGACCAACAAAATACTTAAAATAACAGCTAATAGACTTCAAGGAGAACATTGGTAGCAATATAATAGTAGTTGGAGACTTCAACACTGCCTTAACATATCTGGATAGATCAGCAAGATTAAAACTCAGCAAGGAAGTATTGGCTTTGAGGGAAGAAATGAAAGAGAGAGGGCTAACAATAGTATACAGGGATTTCCATCACCAAAAAAATGCCGGGTTTTCCAGTGTACACGAAACATTTTCCAAGACAGACACATGCTGGACCACAAAACATACCTCAATAGAATCAGAAGGATAGAAATTGTATCAACTCTTTTTTTAGACCATGATGCACTGAATATAGAAGTTAATCACATATAGAAACAGAGAATAAAATCAAATATCTGGAAATTAAAAAAACTTGAACAACGAGTGGGTCAGGGAGAATATCAAGGAAGAAATCAAAAGATATCAGGAAAGAAATGAGAATCAAGACATGAGCTACCATGACTTGTGGGACACAGCTAAAATAGTGTTGAGGGGAAAATTTATAGCTCTGCGAGCATTTCTCAGGAAGAAATAAAGGGTCCACATAAATAACCTGACTTCACAGCTCAAGACCTTAGAAAAGAACCAACAAAAGGAGCCCAAACCGGAAGGATGAAAGAAATAATACAACTTAGAACAGAAATTAACGACATGGAAATCCAAAAAACAATTTGAAAGATCAATGAAGCCAAGAGCTGGTTGAGAAAATAAACAAGATTGATAAAGCACTAGCAAGATTCACAAAGAAAGAGAGAGAACCCTAATAAACCAAATCAGAAATGAAAAAGGAGGCATCACAACAGAAACCAAAGAAATTCAAAAGATCATCAGAGATTACTTTGAAAGTCTGTATACCATGAAACAAGACAAACTAGAAGAAATGGATAATTTCTTGGATTCCTATAACCTCCCAAGACTGAGCCAGGAAGATTTGGAATACCCGAATAAAACTATTTCTATCAAGGAAATTGAAACAGTAATCAAAAGTCTCCCCCCAGAAAAGAGCTCAGGTCCAGATGGATTCACTAGCGAATTCTTCCAAACATTTAAAAAGAATCTATTTATTGCCAGTTCTTTTCAGGCTTTTCCAGGAAATTGAAGAAACAGAAGCATTTCCAAACAGTTTCTATGAGGCACATATCATTCTAATACCAAAAGAAATCAGAGACACTACAAAAAAGAAAATTACAGGCCAATATTCCTGATGAATATGGATATGAAGATCCTCAAGAAAATATTTGCAAATAGAACCCAACAACTCATCAAAAAGATCGCACACCACAACCAAGTGGGATTCATCCTGGGACTGCAAGTATGGTTTAAAATTCACTAGTCAATATACATAATTTATCATATCAATAAAAGAAAAGAAAAACCATATGATCATATCAATAGATGCAGAGAAAGCATTTGACAAGATCCAGCACCGTTTATGATGAAAACTCTCACCAAAATGGGAATTAAGGGAACTTTCCTCAATATAGTCAAAGCCATTTACCACAAGCCCATGGCAAGCTCAAAGAGGAAAAACTAAAGGCCTTCCCCCTAAGATCAGGGAAAAGACAAGGATGCCTGTCCTCACCACTTCTATTCAATATAGTTCTGGAAGTACTTGCCATAGCAGTTAGACAAGAAAAATATATTAAACGTATCCAGATAGAAAAGGACGAAATCAAGCTCTTACTATTTGCAGATGACATCATACTATGTTTAGAGAACCCTAAAGCCTCTACCAAGAAGTTTCTAGAAATAATAGACTTGTATAGTAAAGCCTCAAGCTATAAAATCAATATCCAGAAGTTCATGGCTTTCCTACACACAATGAGAGAGAAGAAAGTGATATGAAAAAAGCAATCCCATTCATAGTCATTTCTCAGGAAATCAAGTACCTTGGAATCAGCTTAACTAAGAAGGTAAAGGACCTGTAAAAAGAAACCTATAAAACACTACTTCAAAAAACAAAAGAGGACATGAGGAAATGGAAAGATGTCCCCTGCTCATGGATTGGGAGAATTAACATTATCAAAATGACAACACTCCCCAAATTGTTATACAGATTCAATGCAATTCTTATAAGGATACCCATGACATTCTTCAAAGTAATTGACCAAACACTCCTGAAATTCATTTGGAACAACAAACCCTCACAAATAGCTAAAGCAATTCTTGGGGTGGGGTGGGGGGGAAGATAGGAGGCATCATCTTTATCAACCTCAAACTCTACTTCAATGGAGTAATAATTGAAACAGCATGGTATTGTGTATAAAACTCCATAGGCGGCTGGGGGAGGCCCCAACAGCTCTTCCCCTTGCTGCCTGCATTCGGGGTAGGCCCGGGCCTCTCACCCACCCAAGTGGCCTGGGTCATGGGGCAGACAGTGAACAAAATGAGGGCCAAGCCAGTTGATTGATCAAGTGCCGTTTATTCCATTCTCCCCATGCACCTGCCCCAGTTTCTCTGAGCCTCCCATACCCTCATTCCTGTCTCCTCCTGTCTCTCTCACTCATCTCTCTGCACTTCATATTGCAGCTTGGGCTCTCTCTCTCCTCTCACCTGCTCCTGTATTATTCTTCTACATTCTCCTCTCTCCATCCCCCTTGCTAGTCTCTCTGTGGTCCATCTCACAGCCCTGGTCTCTCCTCTCTCTCCAGCTCTCTCCTCTCTCTCTCCAGCTGTCTTGTCTCTCCAGTTCCACAGCACTCTGGGCTGACACTGCACACAATCAGGTAGCCAAATCAACATAAGGAAGCCCTTCCTGAGGGCCCACCAGGTTCAAAGGAAACACCACCTAAGACACCACCTAAAACACCACCAAAGCCCTTCCTGACTGTCCAGGGAAAAAAGCCAACTAAGGTGCTTTTCTCCTTTCCTTAGTCCAATAATTCCATCAACATCTCAATTCTAGTTATTTTTGTATGGACACAGTAAGAGATAACATTGAGGCTTATAGGGCAGCTCTCCTGGGAACATCTTGCCACAGACTCTTAATATAGTACTCAGGCCAGATTACCCATTCCTAACCATAGCAGGGTCCGAATCTAGTTATTACTTTTTTAGATCATGACAGCATTTGTCCATGACCAAGCTCTTAACTTATAGTTAAGCATTATGGCACTTTGGCCAGGCCCATCTTGATGCCAGGGTACCACATAGCTTACTGCTTGCCCTGGCTCCATCTAGTCCCTCATCAGGACCTGGCTTTTGGGGATGCTAGGAAGTAAAGGCAGCTGAGGCTTAAGTGGAGAGAACAGATTCCCAGGAGGAAACTATCAACAAGAGTCACATTACAAAAGCATAGTATATACTGACTTCTTGTGTCCATACAAAAAGGACATTGCTCTGAACAAACTATGCAAAGGACTTGGGGAGAAGAGAAAAACAATATTTACGAATCAACAGAGTACAAGAAAGAAGTTACAAATAAACGCAAAGGAATGGGAGTACTGTGATGGGAGCAACCCAATAAACCTAAACTACCTGAGACTATGCAGGAAGGACAAAACAGTGTTATCCTACAGTATTGGAGCAAAGACAGTTCCACAGACCAATGGAATAGGGTGGAATATCCCTACAAACACCCTCAAATATGTGATTATCTAATCTTTAATAAGGGGGCAAGAAATGTGAAGCGGAGCAAGGAAAGCATCTTTAACAAATGATGCTGGCAAAACAATAGCTACATTAAAAAATGGGTTCAGACCTTTACCTAACACCATGCACAAAAGTCAGATCAAAATGTGTTAAAGACCTCAACTTCAGACCAGAATCCATAAGGTACATTGAAGAAAAAGTCGGCAAAACCCTCCATGACATTGACGCTAAATGTATCTTCAAAGACGAAATGCCACTAACCAAGCAAGTGGAAACAGAATTAAACAAATGGGACTATCTTAAACTAAGAAGCTTCTGCACCTCAAAAGAAAGAGTGACCAGAATACAAAGACAGTCTACCGAATGGGAAAGGATATTCATCCAAGACCCTTCTGATAAGGGGTAAATATCAAGGATATGCAGGGCACTGATTGAACTCTATAAGAAGAAAACATCCTATCCCATCAGAAAATGGGGTGATGAAATGAACAGAAACTTTCTCAAAGGAGAAATCTGTATGGCCAAAAGGCACATGAAAAAATTCTTTTCATCACTAATCATCAGGGAGATGCAGATCAAAACAACAATGAGATATCAGCTCACACCACAAATACACCCAAAAGAGAAAAAGCAACAGGTGTTGGCATGGATGTGGGGAGATAGGGACTCTCCTTCACTGCTGGTGGGAATGCTGACTGAATCAGGTCCTTTGGAAAACAATACGGACATTTCTCAAGAAACTAGAAATTGAGCTTCCATTTGACCAATACCACTTCTGGGAATATATCCCAAAGATGCAAAAAAAAAAAAATACAGTAGAAATGACATCTGCACTTGTATGTTTATTGCAGCAATATTTACAATAACCAAAATCTGGAAAAAAACTGAGTGACTGAGAACAGATGACTGGTTAAAGAAACTTGGTACACCTACACAATTGGAATACTATGCGAACATAGGTGGTGGAGAATGGACCCTGTAGAATAATAGGTACTCGATCATTGTATGACTGAAATGTAGTCATGGAAGTTTGTAAGTCGGTAACTGTATCTCACGGTGATTCATTAAAAAAAATTTAAAAGTTTTAAAAAAAATTAAAAAATTGTTTTATCAATAGGAAGATAAGAAATTTTGAAATGTAGATTATGACACTGCTTGTGTAGTCTCTATAATATAATATTTTCTAGTATGAAAACAATATTCTCTTTCTCAGATTAGAATGCTTTGCACTTTTATAGGTCTATTCAGACTTCCCTCTTTAATTTTCTAAATTTTCTAATTTAGTAAGAGTAAATTCCTCTCACTAAATTTTCCATTTTTACATGTTACCTATTTCATATGAACTCTAAAATAAATCAGCAAAGAAGCTTTAAGGGTTTATTTATGATATGACATATGATGATTACCACATATGATCCAAGTAAAATATAAAATTTATTTTAGATGTCAGTTTAAAATTTCTTAATGTCAATGAGAATAGACATCAAATTACATTGCAGAAATTATTTAAATTTCATTATTCACAGGTTAAAATCATGTAGTAATTATTACAAATTGACTTATTTTTTGACAATTCCATTTGCAATATCTTTAAGCTTTTTTGGATCACACAATATGAAATAAATTTGCTATATTCCAGCCAACGGGACAGGGTGGGGCTGGGATAGAACCTAGGGATGTTGGTAGGGAGATAGAGACACTGGTGATAGGATTGATGTTGGAACATTGTATGATTGAAATAACTGTATTATGAACAACTTTGTAAATCACTTTATCTTATAAAATGTGATTTATCTTAAAATATATGTTTATATTAATAATAATATATATACATGTTTAAAATGTTTTTCTCTTTTCATCATCATGTTGTTGACTTGATATTTCACAAAGAAAATGCCACTTATAGTCATCTAAAATAGTTTACAAAAATGGATAGCATTGAAAGAGACTATGCTTGATAGAATTTCCAGTATTTTCTTTTTTTTTTGAATTTCCAGTATTTTCAACAGAATCTTCTAAAATTGAAAATAGAAGGTCTGTTGGGATTGGGAGTTCCCTAGCCCAGGGAGGTGCGGAGAGACCAGATAGACATAATTCCTGCAGGAGTAAAAATGGGGTTTATTTTAGACCAGCATGCTGGGGCTCCGCAGCATACCCCAAAAATGGGCAGTGGCTGAGAGCCCCGAACTTCTTCAAAGGGGATCTTATATAGGCCTTCACTGGCCGTTACAGCAAAGCCCGCGCATTTCATAGCCAATAGATTTGTAACAACATATACTTTCTTAACCAATCCATTTAAAAGTACCTCACTCCTTAGCCTATAGATTCAAAGATCAGCATTTACATACATCGATTGTCAGCACAAGCAAGGTTATAGCTGGAATCATTAAGCCTTAGGTATTCTCCCTTGGCCATCCTTGTTTTGAGTTACCCAAGTCTGCAGGGTGCTTTAGTGAGACAATACATTCCAGGAAAGGGCAATTTCCCCCTACCACCCGCATCCTGAGTTATCCTTTACCCAAATCTGCAGGGTGCTTTACTGAGACAATACATTTCAGGAACAGTAAATACACCTGAATCCTGTCACACTTGGTTTAGAAAGAAGTTATGCCCTGTTCACTTTCCAAGTCCCCTCTCCCCCAGGTGCAAAGCAGCCAAGCAGTTTTACAGAAAGCAATGTTGCAAGTTAGCTGAAGTACACAAAAATTTGATGCCCTAATATGGATTCTTTCAGGTCTTGTAGTGATTTTATATAATACATATGTTATATGCATTTTATATAAAAGTACATATAACATATAGGTCATGTATTATATAATCATATTTTATAAATAATGCATATGCATTATATACAATCATATATGTTATGCATATATAATGAGAGCAAATTGTTCTCCATACAGTGCAGAGAGTCTAGCCAAAGGTTATTGCAAGTGATACTCAACTACTCAGCCTGATGTGTGATCTTGATAGTTAGATGCTCTGGTAGTGGGTCCACAGGTTCTTGGGGGGCTGTTTGGATACCAGTATGGATGCATCTGAAGGTTTTCAGGGATCCATGGAATGTAGGCAGCAAATGGCGAACTTTCAGTACACAAGGTGTAGTCACAGCCCTTTGAGCTATTTCCCTCCTAATTTGTATATTTTTGTTGTTACTGAATGTTGGGGGGAAAAGTTAGAGAAATCATAAAATAGACTTAACTATATTGCTATTTAATTTATGTGACAGAATTTCTATCTAAGAAATAAAGAGTACAAAATAAAAAATGTTATACTTTTTCCACCAGGAAAGCTAGGAGAAAGCCTCAAGGACCAACAGAAACTGAGATACTGATTTATGCTAAATGGTAATAATGCTGAAATACTCAAGTGGGCTGAAAATCTGGGGACCATGTCTACGAGGCAGAATTCTAATACTCAATCATCCATGTTTACTTTGTTTTTCATTTTAATAAACTCTAACTTAACTCTCATTTCATTCCCTCTCCCCAAATCAGCCACCCAACACATAACCATGAAAGGACTTGCCTATAGCTTGCTACAGTTTGTCAGTCCTAAATTATAATTTTTTTGCTATTACTGTGTGACCAATGTCATTTTTATGCATTTTTTATTTTGTTCCATACCTGGTTGTTTTCAGGGCTTATTTCTGGCTCTGTGGTCATGGAGAACTCCTGGTATTTCTCAGGGTATTACATGGAGTGTTTAGAATCAAACCGAGGTCTGCCACATGCAAGATAAATGCCCTACCTTTTGTACTATTTCTCCAGTCCTAGAGTGAACTGTAGCACTATAGCACTGCCCTCCCATTGTTCATTGATTTGCTCAAGTGGGCACCAGTAATGTCTCCATTGTGAGACTTGTTATTGTTTTGGGTATATCGAATACTGTGTAAACACACAAAAAATAGAAGGCTGGCAGTCTGGCCGTTTCCCCACTCCAGGGAGGTCGATGGCGATGGTCAGGCGAAGGAAGGAAACGAGGCCAAGCTGGTTGGTCTTAGCAGCCGTTTATTACATGGAAGAGATGTATGTCATGGAGGCCTCAGGAATCCTCGAGCACGTGCGCGCCTGAGAGCCCCAAAGATCCTCTTATATAGATCATAGACCCTCTAAAAGGCGCATTACAGTGATGTCATCAAAAGGAGTTACAGAAAGAATGTTGAGGCGGCAAACCATACATTGTTTCTTTACATCCACATTGTTTCCTTACATCCACAGGCCAGTAATACTGGCCTCCGGAAAGAAGATACAAAGCCAAACTGAAACCTTTCAGGAGCACTTTCACAAGCTGCAAGCACCTTGATTTGCATCCCAAAGACCAGCCTGGCTAGAGCTGGGAATCTACATCCCAAAGATCAATCCTGGCTACCACCTGAGATCTGCATATCTAAGACCAGCTAGGGCTCTGAGAGAAAGGGGAAACTGTCTCAATATACTGGAATCATTTACTGAAGACAGTTTGAAGGGGAGAAAGCAGTCTCTTCCAAGCTAGTCAGGAAACACAGGAAACTGCTTCTAGGACGTGTTTCTCCTCTCCTTGTCCAACCAACATATAAGCATACATAATATTAATCATTTTGTATGGACACAGTAAGAAATACTTTGGGCTTATAGAATTGCTCTCCTAGGGCCGTCTTGATCTCAGACTGCAGTGCTCAGGCCAGATATCTTTCCTATTCCTAGCAGCAGGGCCCTAGTCTCATTGTTACTATTGGATCATGACATAATGCCTATGATCAACCTCTTAACTTATAGTTAAGAATCGTGGCACCTTGGCCTGGCCCATCGCGATGCCAGGGTAGCACATAACTTACCGGCTTGCCCTGGTTCCATCCAGTCCCACGTCGGGACCCTGCCCTTGGAGTGCTAGGAAGTGAGGGCAACTGAGGCTTAAGCTGAGAAGGCAGATGCCCAGGGGTGAATAATATTCAAGGCCAATTAAATCCTAAGTTATAAAGAATAATATTAATTAATTGTCTTCCTGTATCCATACAAAGGGACATTGCATTAAGGTAAACTGCTCAAAAGACATAAGGAGAGGAGAAAGGCAATATTAACTTACAGTACAGCTTCAGTGTCTAAGAAGGATGAGACCTTACAATTTGGTTGGGGAAGAGAGGATAGAAGTGGTTACAAGCTGACAAAGTAATGGGAGTGACTCGGGAGCACTGTGATGAGTGCGATTCCGATAAACCTAAGCCCCGTGTACTCCAACAGAATACACCACGGGGAGCTTGCCAGGCTCTGCTGTGCAGACACAATACTATCAGTAGCTTGCCGGACTCTCGGAGAGGGATGGAGGAATCAAACACTGATTGGACGTGTGCAAGGCAAACACCCTACCTGCTATGCTATCGCTCCAGCCCCTAGAGTGAACCTTTTTTTTTTTTTTGCTTTTTCGGTCACACCCGGCGATGCTCAGGGGTTACTCCTGGCTTTGTGCTCAGGAATTACACCTGGCAGTGCTCAGGGGACCATATGGGATGCTGGGAATCAAACCTGGGTCAGTCGCATGCAAGGCAAATGTCCTACCCACTGTGCTATCACTCCAGCCCCAAAGAGTGAGCTATTTTTAACAATGATCTTGCTTTAATTTACCTCATTTCAAAAAGAAAATTTAAATATACAACTCAGCAACTGGAAGCTTAGATTAAAATGATAAAATTAAAAACTAATTTTATAAGAATTACCACCCCCAGTGCCATCTTACAGCACACAGCAGCGAAGAAAACAGGCTGGCAGGTTCCACAACTCTCGGAGAATTCTCTGGGCCCCATACTGAGCTGATACACCGGAAGCTCCCAGATGGGGTAGGTGCTGTCTCCCTGCCTTCTCCAGATGGAATCCTGGTGACCATGAGTTTCTACAAGCATGACTCTGGTATGCGGGTATCAGGACTATTTTCCGAACCATGCGGCTGCTTATGCAACTGTGCGGCATTTCCTGATATGCAAAGTGATCAATGGAAAGTAAATGATCTAGGGTTTGTCCCTGAAATACAGGCTTGAATGGTGGTGGGAAAATCTGAGCAAAATATAATGCCTAACCGAAATGCATCTGGACTGTGCATTTAACTATGGTGCTATGTCGCCCTGGGAGTTGAAGGGTGTCTGTCCCTCTGCCTGTCCCCCTTTGCGGCATCGACATGGTGGCCTGCATCTTTTAGACCCTAATGAACAGCCAGGTATGAGACTGCATTGACGAGGCACTTGGGGCCTCGTGGGATGGAGGGTGGAATTGGCCCTGCTCCCCACCATGACAATTCTCCAGGTTGCCACCCTCAAACAGCTCCTTCGGCTTCTGAACGACCATGATCTCAGAGGCACAAAAACCAATCTCAGAACCCAGGGACTTTTGGCAGTAATCCCTCTAGGTTTATTACTAAAATATCAGAAACCCAAATTCGTGTGGCCACTATATTGGCCATACGACATCATATGCTCTTCACAATCAGCAATAGAAAACACATTATCTAATGATGTCTTTGTGGCAGGTCTGAATGTTGGGGAAAATTCCAAATAATAATGTTGGGTCTTTTGTTGTAATATTCAATGAGAGAGAGAGAGAGAGAGGAGAGAGAGAGAGAAGTGGAAATCTGCCACACAGGCAAGGGGTGGGTGGGAGGGGGGTATACTGGAGTTCTTGGTGGTAGAAAATGTGCACTGGTGAAGGGACGGGTGTTTAATCAATGTATGACTGACTGAAACTTGAACTGAAAGGTTTTGCTATTGTTCTCACCGTGATTCAATAAATAAAAAAATAAGAATTAGTTATATATATCAGTCACTTGAAAAATTACCATCACATTAGAAGAAAGCAAAGGGTAGGGGCTGGTGAGAGTACAGCAGGCTGAGTTCATGCTTCGCATGTGACTCACCCAGGCTCTATCCTTAACATCCCTTATGGTCCTCTGAGTACTATCAGGAGTAATTTCTAAACACAGAGCCAAGAGTGAGCCCTGAGCATTGCTGGATGTGGTCTTTCCCTGGCAAAAATAATAAGAAAGAAATGGTAGGTCATAAACAATAATGGAAAATGAAAACCATCAATAAACATTTAAAAAGAAATGTTTATATATAACATTAATATTTAATGATCAAGCATGAGAAACAGTTTTTACTTAGTCAACTATTTTAAAATCACTGTTGTAAGCATTAAATAATGTAGAAAATTTGGTATGCTTGTAAATTTTGAAAACGGGAGTAAATACAGTGCAAATTTCGTTGTTGTTTTGTTTTGTTTTATTTTGTTTTGATGCCACACCTGCCAGTGCTCAAGGCTTACTCTGGACTCTGCACTCAGAAATTACTCTTGGTGCTAGGGGGTACATATGGGATGCTGGGTATTTCATTTGGGTTAACTGTGTGCAAGACAAATACCCTACGTGCTATACTATCAATCTAGCCTCTTAGTAAAAAATTTTATAGGTGTCATCTAACAAAATATATCTGTTGCCTAATTATTTAATGCTGTATTTTAATTTAATTTTTAATATTTTAATATATAGCTTATTCTGACATTAGCTAAAATTATAAAATGTTAAAGACAATTAAAGTATCCAAATAACAAATGTGTTAATTAACTATGATATTCTGTGTGAAGGAAACCTGAAGTTAATATAAGTTGCTGTGAACAAGTACTTATTGAGCATAAGCATATATAGGAAACTGATTATATATTCATGCATAGAATCAAATTTAATTTTGCCTACATGATCCATCCCATAAGGTTAATATTATTCCTATGCTTTTAATGTTCTTCTCAGAAAACCTTTATTGAATAGCAAATAATGTTAATACATAACATGACTAAGACTCAATCTTGTTCTTACAAGTATTCGCAATAAAATCAGACAATTGGTGCCGTAACACAGACACAGAATTTATTGTCTCATTTTATTTTATTTATTTGTGGAAAAGTGTAGACCAAGACATGTAAAAAACAAACTTACAAAGAATTGACTCAGTAACTCAGTATATAAAATATTTTATGTACTTCTTTCAATATTTAATAGGTAAAGCAGATTAAGTTATATAGTACATAATGCTGTCTTATGCTCGTTTACACTGAATAATGATCATTAACTTTCAACAGACAAATAATAAAAACTGACAAATGAAAGAATAGGCACTGCGTTACTATCTTTTTGTTTGCTTTTCTTTGGAGGCCGTACCTGGGAGTGCTCAGGGCTTACTTCAGGCTCGGTTATATGCTCAGGAATCACACCTGGACAGGTTCTGGGGGCCATATGGTGTGTGCCAAGGATTGAACCAGCTTGGCTGTGTGCAAGGCAAATGCCCTGCCCACTGTGGTATTTCTTCAGCCACATTTTCATGTTCTATTTTTATTTAAATTATTTCTGTTCTTCTACTCTATTATTTCTCTTTTCCACTTATTGAACTTAGGCTGATCTCTATACTTTTCACTATAATTTTCCTTATCCAACTTCAATAATTTTGATAAAAATGGAACTTACTAATGGTGGGATTATAGACCAAAATAACTAATTAGAGAATAATTTACAACTCAATCATTTTTAACTGCACATGTTGTAGAATTCAAAACTTCTGTCTCATTCTTGGAATTTACAATACACACACATAAAGAAATTATGTGAAAGAATGTTTATTGTAATTTTATTTGTCATAGGTAAAATTAAAGGGGAAAATAATAACTATTGTACTGTATATTAGACATTTATTAAAATGCTATGTATCAGTGAAATTATCAGGTGAGCTCTTATGTTTATTTTATCACATGAATAAAATTAATCAAAATGTCATGTAGAAAAGAAAGTTGAAGAAGATGTGCAGTATAAAAATGTGATAAGCTAATAAACATTCATATAACTTTATATATTATACATACATATGTATGTAAATACATTTCTTTATAGTTATATTATAAAAACTTGCTTGGTTTGACATACACAAAATTGTTGTATGTCTTAGAAATAGAAAGACTTGTAGAGGAGACATTAGCACAACTAATTTAATATGTATTTGTAATTTTGTGTCCTGAATAAGAAAGTATAAGATTTTGAGAAATAAAAATTAGAATTGGTTACTTTCTTAAGTCATAAGTGTAACTGAATTTTAACTTTTTATACAACAAATAAAATGAATTGTATAACAAAAATATCATAATTATTAAAATAATAAGAATAATGTAAATGTTTTATATTGATCAGAACAAATTTTATGTAAAATTGCATGAGATTTTATGAAGCTTATGCAAAGTTTATTTAAAATTCTGATTTAAAATTCTAATTCTAATTTTTTCTGATAGTAGAACTTACAAAATTCACTGTCCTTGTAGTTAAGGTAACATGTTTACAATAGTGTTATTTATGTTGTTATCTATTATTATATTATTTATGTTGGTTATTATTTTCAATCCCTTATCACCACCTAAGTGCCCAATATTCTACACCAATGCCTTTATGTTGCTTCTAAGCTTTTGCATTCCTTCCCCTACTTGGTGTACTTAGTTTTGTAATCCAATTCAGGTCAAAATTTACTCATTATTTACTACTATCTATAAGTCAGCAATTAGTGAGATCATTAGGTTTTTGTTCTGTTACTTTCTGTGATTTATTTCTTTTAACATCATACAGTCTAATTACATCCAAGATGTAGCAAATTGCATGATTTAATTTTTTATAGATGCATAATATTTCACTATATGCATTTATATACACTATTCCATAGTATTCCACTATATTTCATATATTCCATAACATATGGTATTCCATAATTTGTGTGTATATGTATGTCTATAACACACATATATATATATACATACATATGCATATGCCACAGTTTCTTTGTCCTTTCATCTGTGGTTAGACACTTGTGTTGCTTCTATATCCAAGTTATTATAATTATCATTACAATAAATAATCATGTGCATACATCTTTTCAAACTAATGTTTTCTTTTATTCTTCGAATTGGTATCTATTCTTAACTTAAAAAGAAGTTTTCAGCATGAACATCTCTATAACTGTATATCTCATAGTAATTCAATTAAAAAGTAAAATAAAATAAAAGAATTCCCCACACTGTTTTCCATAGAGAATGCACCAGATAATATTCCCACTGACAGTGGATAAGGGTCCCTTTCTCATTAGATTTTGTTGCTATATTTTTAAGGGAAAAAATAGCTTATAGTCCTTCCCAGTGAATTTGTAGAATGGGTATGGAGCACCTGTGTAAACTTGTTTCCTTACAAATATTTTGGTTTATTTAAGAGTTGTCATAAAGATCTATGTATCTGACAGTCACTTAAAAAGAAAAAGGGAGATTCAGGGGATCTCTGTAATGGTTCTCTTGGATTAAACATAAATGAACGCGGAACCCTTGTGAGCCTTAATGTGCTAGCAGTTTCCTAACAATAGAAATCTTTTGGGAAATATGAAGCAATGGGAAAGAAATGTGTTGTCAAAGAATGTGACACAGTACCTCTTTCTTAGTTTGTATTTTTATAATGTTTCTTTATCCACCCAGGAAACTTCAGGCTGTAAAATTTGTTTTCCTATTAAAGAGAACAATTCTACCTATTGAAACTAGTCACTATTCCTATAGGTATTACTTTTTACTTTGGTTCTGTTTATAGACATTTGATTTGCCTCTCAAGAACTTAGTTTTCTAACAATGCCTTTTGCTATATTCCTTTTGGAATTATTAAACAACAACAAAAATACCTCTTCCCTCTTTTTTATCTTTAATCACTTTCTCTTTCACTTTCTCATACATTTGATCATATTCTCCCTGGGACTTCCTAGAGCTTTATAGCTTATAAATCAAAAGCATAACAATTCTGGAACACAACTTTAAATGAACTTGCAGTCTTAAGGGAATTGTGATTTTTTCCCCGGTTTTACAAATAATAAAAGAACTTTGATCTACTCTCCCCATTTCTGTGCTTCATTTCAGGTGCTATTCAAGGTTTTTGTTGTTGTTTGTTTCTTTCTTTCTTTCTTGATTTGATTTGGGGACCACAATTGGGAGTACTCAGGAGACCATGAGTTTCTGAGCATCAAATCCTGGTGTCCTGTGTGAAAAACCTTTACGTTCTCTTTCTACACAGAGTTTTCAAGTTTTAATTATTTTGTACAAAGGACTATTCAAGAAGAATATACATTTGGGAATCAATTGGTTTTAGTTTAATGGAAAATATGTGGTTGGTAGTTACCTTCATCTTAAATTGGTATATTTAAACTTCTAACTGTAAAGATTAATACCTAGCATGTTTAGCTTGACGTTACTGGTCCCACTCGAGGAAATCGATGAACATTGGGAAAACAGTGAACAGTGACATTTTACCTTGAATCCTAATGTATTAAGTTAACTGGCAATGGATGTTACTAGCAGTGAGAAATAAAATGGAAATGTATAGAATGAACAGCTATAGAGCACAGTATTCTAATATTACGAGTAGAATTTTTAGATTTTTTCTTTGAAACTTATTTTATTTTAGAACATATGATTATAAATATATGTTTTACTGATGAACATACTAATTTTAAGAAAAAAAATATGGGTGTGTGTGTCTGTCTGTCTGTCTGTGTGTGTGGGGGGGGGAGAGATAGAGAGATTGAGAAAGAGATGACAGCCCCAAAACTAAAGGAAATTCATGTCCTAAAACAAATAAACAAATAAAAAACACTGGCAATCCTAAAATGGAGTATTAAGGTAAAGAAGATCACAAACTCAGAGTTGGGGTATGCAAAACTGAAAAATGAACTTTACAACACAAAATTTATCATAATCACAAAGGCACATGTCTAGAGCAGAATTATCAACAATAAAAGCAAAAAGTAATTTTATATGTGAAATACTGTTTTGTTTCTATTAAAAGAATGTTTTATATACTACTAAGAGGAAATAAACGGCTACAAATTTTAGACAGGTGGAAAAAATAATGCAGTGATAAATAAATCAAGCAGTTCTTTCAATATTTTTTGTTCTTTTTCTTATATGTAGTATTTATAGTCAGCTAACTTTTATTATGAAAAAATCATTAAAATACTGTTTTAATATAAGTACTAAAATTATGGCCGGAGCAATAGCACAGCGGGTAGGGCGTTTGCCTTACACGCAGCCAACCCGGGTTTGATTCCTCCGTCCCTCTCAGAGAGCCCGGCAAGCTACCGAGAGTATTCCGCCTGCATGGCAGAGCCTGGCAAGCTCCCCGTGGTGTATTTGATATGCCAAAAACAGTAACAACAAGTCTCACAACGGAGATGTTACTGGTGCCAGCTTGCGCAAATCGATGAACAATGGGAGGACAGTGCTACAGTTCTACAGTATTTTATTTCTTAGAGAGTCAGATTCTCATATCCTCGAGCTCGAGGCCCTCCCGTTGATCGTCGATTTGCTCGAGCGGGCCCAGTAACGTCTCCATTGGAGACTTTGTTGTTACTGTGTCTGGCATATCGAATACTCTCGGTAGCTTGCCGGGCTCTCCGAGAGGGGCGGAGGAATCGAACTCGGGTCGGCCATGTTGGCTGCGTGCAAGGCAGACGCCCTACCCGCTGTGCTATTGCTCTCATATCCTAACTTTTAAAATTTTTGGAGTCTAAAAATTCTTGATCTTTCTGACCATGGGATTTTTACTATGTGAACAAAGCAGACTTCGATTTGTATCCCTGTGTACATTCATGCTCTAAGCACAATAGCCAATTCAGTACAAGATCTGGTAACAACCCAATGCCCAAGAACAGGTTACTAGATAAAGAAATTGAGGTTTGACAGAGATAGTAGACATATGGCCAGCCTGAATTCAATTCTGGGACACATTAAATCTCCTGCCATGAGTGATCCCTGAGCACAGAACCATCAGCCTGAACCCTGTGAGAGCATTCTGTCTCCCTTTTCTCACAGATAGACAGACAGTCAGACACAAACACACACAAACACACACACACACACACACACACACACACACACACACACACGCTTCTTTCCTTAGAATTAAAACAAGCCAAAAACAAATGTATATATATGTACAACCCAACTATAAAATACAAAAGAGATTCACATGTTAGGACTTACTTGCTTTTTCACTAATACATCCAACTTTATATAAAATTATATTTGAGGACCAAGAAGAGAGTACAAGGGTTAGCTTACCTGGCATGCACCAAACCCGAGTTCTAACCTTATCATCCCATATAGTTCCCCTAGACCTCTAGGAGTGATCTTTCAGCACAGAGTGAAGAGTAAGACCTGAGAATTTCTGGGTGTGGCCACAAAATATATGTATATGTATAGATATATGTACAAATATATCTATCTATATATATTTGTAGATACATCTATAGAAAAATATAATATTTCATTTCACAATTCCTCTTATAACAGAAATATAAATATAAAATATATTTTAAAGAAAAAGTAAATGAATAATTATGTTACCACTTATAACATTTCTCTGATTAACTCATTATTCAAAGTATAAAATGTTATTTTGAAGTTTGAATTTATAGTTAATATTGATTTAAAATATAATAATGGCATTATAAAATTTTTACAAACCAGAAAAAAATCAGAAAAAAATTTTCAAATTAAAAAGTCAATATGGTATTTGATCGTGGTATGACCGAGATCCAAGCACAAAAATTTGTAAATCTACAACTGTACCTCATGGTGTTTCACTAATAAAAAAAAAAAAAGTCAATATGGTTTATACTATATGAGCTTTCTCATTCCTTTTGATACAAGAAATTCCTATTTTGCTTCAATTTACTAAAGGAAATACAAAACTATATGATGGTTCTAATTCAATCTAACATTTTAAGTCCCAGTATATACTAAAATTAGGTCTATCACACAAATCAGAGTAACATTTCACTTTCTGTTTTCCTTCACTAGTATTCAATGGGCTAGCACAGTGGGTAGGGCATTTGCCTTGCATGTGGCCAACCCAGGTTAAATTCCTCTGCCTCTCTTGAAGAGCCCAGGAAGCTACGGAGAATGTCCCGCTCTCATGGCAAAGCCTGGTAAGCTACCTGTGATGTATACAGTATGCCAAAAACAACAACAAGTCTCACAATGGAGACGCTACCTGCTGGAGAAAATTGATGAACAACGGGAGGACAGTGCTAGAGTGCTACAGTATTCGATGGAAGAAGAATTTTTCAACAGAAACAAAACAATATTGTTATTTTATTAAATACCACAGAATATTTACATATAGGGCTGGAGCGATAGTACAGCGGTAGGGCGTTTGCCTTGCATGCAGCCAACATGGCCAACCCGAGTTCGATTCCTCCGCCCCTCTCGGAGAACCCGGCTAGCTACCGAGAGTATCTTGCCTGCACGGCAGAGCCTGGCAAGCTCCCCATGACGTATTCGATATGCCAGACACAGTAACAACAAAGTCTCCAATGGAGACGTTACTGGGCTTGCTGGAGCAAATTGATGATCAACGGGAGGACCTTTACCTTTTTACCTTATTTACATATAAATTGTCCATTCAACATTATTTCAAATGCTTAAATTGTTCTAAGAATATTTTCATCTTTAATTTTGACCAGAACACTAGCAAATTCGACCTGCATGGGAAATTTCTTTTTCTAACACTGCTGTAAAAAAACACATAAATGATATTCAGGGGGAACATAAGGAAAGATGTTTGAATTGCCTTTATAGGTTTATACAAAGAAGTCTGCCTAGAATTGAGTCTAGGCTCACATGACTACTTGTTTGTAAGATTTCTGATGGTTGTCATTGTTGAAATGTAAGAGACCCAGCTTCTCTATTCCTACTCTCCATTCCCCCTCTATCCTTCTCTCCCTTCTCCCCCATTTTCCTTTAATCAATAAATATTGACCACTTACCCAGGAAAAACTGGCAATGTATGAATGATCTTTGACCTCAAATAGTTTCCATGAAGTAAGAATTTGAAAAGTCAAAGGGCAGAATTTTGAAATACCAGAAACGCTATGATACAGGAAGTTTGGGAGGCCTGAGGACACAAATCAGGATGGGAGGTGTGGGGTGGTTACTTATCCTAGATTTGTATTTGAATCTTATCCGAGGTGAGACTTTAATGAGGGGCAACATCATATAAAAATCACAGAGAAAGAAATCTTAGGTCAGGGAAGGAGTTTGAAGCTGTGATCAGTGTGCGTGAAATCAATGTAGTAAAGAGATTATGGTCTTACTGAATGATACACTTCCTCCTTTGTTTTATAGTATGAGCCTATTTAATTCTCTCATCTCCTAGAAACAGTTGAGCTGCATACCTTAAAATTTGTTTCAGAATATTTTGGCAGCTTTCTTTTTTCTATATAAAATGTGTGGTTATAAAGGTTTTTGTTGAACTAATTCTATATCTTTAAAATTTTTTTGATTTGTCATTTCACATGCTCAACACAATTAACAAAGTTAGAGGGAGAAAAAAAATTGTCTTCATCCCATTGAAGATACTGGTATCATGTGGTTTTGCTTTAAATAGACACCGGATGGCATCTCTAAGTTTTAAAATCTTCCATTTGTGGCCACTAGCAAGCATTTTCCTCTTAAGTGACTGCTTAAGCGCTCTAGCCCTCAAGACTATTTAAAGCAGCTAGGCTTAGAGAACTGTTCATCCAAGAGAAGAAACGGCATGTGCCATTCTCCAGTTATATGCTTCTATCAAAATTTGAAAGGTTACTGAATAAAGAACTTGTAGACACATCTTATAGTAACACTGGGGTGTTAACTAAAATATATTCCACTCTACATACCAACATGCTTTCCTAAAGGTAAATTCCCCATGTTGGATAAATACTTGTCACATTCTTGTTGTTATAGCGTCCATAACACTTACTTAGCACTCTTTATTTGTCTAGCATTGCTGCTTCCCACTGAATTGTCAAAAAATCTATAAAACTAGAATTGGCATTTTGTAACACAAAAATCCTTGGGGGGGGGTTAGCTCCTTAAAATCTTGGAAAATATATATGCAAAACTATATATACAGCACTAAGCTTTAAATGCAAGCAGTTTGATTATAAGATCTTAACTTTATACTGATGGCTCTCACAGTGATTTTAGTGACAATCAAAATTGCAATCATGATATAGAAGAACAAGTTTTAGGTTATAATGACACAGTTGCTTATATAAAATTAAACCTGGTGAATAACTAAAACATTAATGTACCTCTTGTGTAGCAGTGTCATCTTATTGAAAATTGTCTTTGTATTTGTTGTTGTTGCAACTAGCACTTCATCAAGTGTTTAGCCCTCCTTGAAAATGTAAGCCTTTTTTTTTCTTATTAACTTTAGAGATTTGAGTGTAGGTGACTCTACTTTTAAAGTAGTCAAGATAGTTGAGTGGCGTTTTAAATATAACCATCTGGTAAATTATATTCTAGAATCCATTTATAGAATCAATTTAGAGCTGTGCACTCTATAATTTTGAAGTGTTTTCATTCCTGGAAAATGATAATTTTATTTAGGATATTTATGCATGAAATACTTTATGATTGTATGATTTCATTAGTAAATGTATTGCTTCCATCATGCCAAAATTTATCACAAATAAAGATGCCTATCATGTTGGCATTTCTTATTACACATTGTTTATTATGATTATTACTATTGATTATATTAGTTCAGTAACATTTCACTTTTATGTAAATTTTGAAACACAGCTACAAAAGTTAAAATATAAGTAAAGTGATATGTACAAATCAATTAAGTGCTTCATTTACTAGAGAAATGAGCATTTACTTGTATAAATATCTCCAGGGGTGATATGAGGCCCGATGGCTCTCCCCCTTGACACCCACATTTGGGGACCCTGGGCGGGCGGACGGTGGACAAAAGGAGGGCCAAGCCGGTTGATTGATCAGATGCGTTTATTTCATTGTCTCCACGTGCCATCCCCAGTCTCTCTGAGCCTCCCATTCTAGTCTCACACTGCTCCTCATTCTCTTCTCCTCCTGTCTCTCCCACTTATCTCTCCATGCTCCATTTTGCAGCCTGAGCTCTTTCTCTCCATGCGCCTGCTCCTGTATTCTTCTACATCCTTCTCTTGCTAGTCTCTCCGCACTCCATCATGCTGCCCTGCTCTCTCTCTCATCCAACTCTCTTCCTTCCTCCAACTCTCTTGTCTCTCCAACTCCTTCACACTCTGGGCTGACACAGCGCCTAATCAGGAAGCCAAATCAACATAAGAAAGCTCTTCCTGATTGCCAGGTTCAAGGGTGGAAACACAACATGCTTATAGGGCAGCTCTCCTGGGAACATCTTGCCACAGACTCAGACTACAGCACTCAGGCCAGATTAATCTTTCCTAACCCTCACAGGGCGTGAGTCTAGTTATTACTTGTTGGATCATGACAGCATTTGTGCATGACCAAGCTCTTAAAGTAAAAGTAAAGGCCCTCCCGTTGATCATCGATTTGCTCGAGCGGGCCCAGTAACGTCTCCACTGGAGACTTTGTTGTTACTGTGTCTGGCATATCGAATACATCACGGGGAGCTTGCCAGGCTCTGCCATGCGGGCGAGATACTCTCGGTAGCTTGCCGGACTCTCCGAGAGGGGCGGAGGAATGGAACTCGGGTTGGCCATGTTGGCTGCATGCAAGGCAAACGCCCTACCGCTGTGCTATCGCTCCAGCTCTTAACTTATAGTTAAGCATTATGGCACTTTGGCCAGTCCCATCTCAATGCCAGGGTAGCACATAGCTTACTGCTTGTCCTGGTTCCATCTAGTCCCTCGTCGGGACCTGGCTTTTGGGGGTGCTAGGAAGTAAAGGCAGCTGAGGCTTAAGTGGAGATAACAGATGACCAGGAGGAAAACATCACCAAAAGTCACATTACAAAAGCATAGCATATACTGTCTTCTTGTGTTCATACAAAAAGGACATTGCTCTGAATAAACTATGCAAAGGACTTAGGGAGAAAAGAAAAACAATGTTTACCAGTCAAAGGAACACAAAGAAAGAAGTTACAAATAAACACAGAGGAAATGGGAGCACTGTGATGGGAGTAATCCAATAAACCTAAACTACCTGAGGCTATGCAGGAAGGACGGAAACAATGTTATCCTACATCTACTCCAACCATTTTTGGGGGAAAATGCACTGAATATAATAAGAGTAAGGAAATTGGTTCTAGCAAATGTCCTAACGATGTTATTATTCTCATATTTAACTTTTCAAGGCTTTAGATTACCTGTCAAAAGCCAGTCTCATTGATCCCATGCTGATTTTTACCAGCACTACATAACCAGAGTTGATTCTCTACTTGAGATTTTATTTTATTCATAGTAAAGCTTATCTTTTCTATCTTTTCTCATTCATAACCCAATTAGCTTTCCTAACAGAGAAATTTAGGCAATAAAAATGATAATAATGACAACGGTCAATTCATTAAAATATTATCATTTTTAGCTTGTGTGGTAGTCCTGTCTAAAGTTCTCAGAAATAAAAATATTTTAATATGTTAAATATTAGTTATATATACATATACATGTGCATATATATATAAGAACCAATATATGAACACTTAATATATAGCCTGGCAAGCTACTTGTGATGTATTTGATATGCCAAACACAGTAACAAGTCTGACAATGTCACTGGGCTCTCTAGAGCAAATAGATGAACAAGGGAGGACAGTGACAGTGACAGCCTATTAGTAAACTTAAATTATGCCATGGCAGTTCTGGCTACATATGTTTCCATAGTACTCCTAGATGAAGTTTCACAAATATGCGATTATCATTTTTTCTGAATAAGAATATCATATAATCAAGAAATTCCATTTTAAACAGTGTTACAGCAAGTTTGAGGCAAGTGAGATTCTTGACTTAGACACAAAATGTAAAGAGGCACCAATATATTCTATAATGAGTAAAGAAAGCATTTTCATATGATACATTTTAAACTAGTGATACGAGAACATCCATACTCAACAAAATATCAAACTTTTAAATAAGTATAGCATTAACATTATCAATTTTTTAAATTTATGTTTCAAGTTTCACTGATGTCACTAGAGTTATAATTTTAAGATGTAACTATTTAAATGCTCATCACCAATTAATAACACAGGCAGATCACAAAAGTAATTGATTTTTTTAATAAGTATTATAATAAATAAGGTCACATATTATAGTGCCATTCAGATAAGAACAATATAGTAGTGACAATCAGGGCTATGATTTCATTTTACAATGGAACAGATGAATTGGGACATAATAGTTTAGAAAGATTATCAGAGACTGTTGTATTTCTGAAAATTTAGTGTTACAGAGGTACAGGTGCTAGAAATATTGAAATAGAATGGAGGGAGGAGGTAGGAAAGTTCTGTAAGATATAACACAACTAGGGAAAGAAAGATGGCGGCCGCACGGGAGCCTTGTGGACAGCAGGTTTGAGCCGGTGGCGGGGGGCAGCAGGGGCCTCATGGGAAGGGGGGCATTCTGGGCCGTCCTTCACGCCCGACCGAGGTCACCAGCTGCCCCCCACGAGCGGCTCTTCGGCACGGCCACGACTCCAGAGCACAGAAACCAATCTCTTAACTATCTAACTTTTAATAGAAATACTTCCAGGGTTAATAAGTGAAACAGCAGAAATCCAAAACCGCGTGGACGCGCGACATCATTTTATTCTTAAACCAAGCTGTAGAAAGCAAATCATTTCACAACACTGTTTCAGCATATCTGATTGGGGGGAGGGGTCGTAAACTCTAAACAATAATTGTGCATCTTCTATCGAAACAATGTATCTAGTCAAAGTACATAGAGTATTAACTAGAACTCATCTGCCTCACAGGAATTGGGAGGGGTGGGAGGTGGAGTTCTATTGGGGTTCACGGTTAAAAATAAGTATTGGTAAAGGGAAATGTGTTTGATACTTACATGACTGAGACCTAAACCCGAAAGCTCTGTAACTTTTCCCACAGTGATTCAATAAAGAAATAAACTATTAAAAAAAAAAGATATAACACAACTAGAAATTGGACTCAGTATACTGAGGTAATAAAATCAATCAAAATATACGCAATAATTTTACAGGGGGTAGGGCAATTGTCTGACAAGTAGCCAATCTTGGTTCTATCCCCTTGGTGTCTTATATGGTTCCCCGAGCCTGCCAGGAGTGATTCCTGAGTGCAGAGTCAGGAACAAACCGAGAGAGACAGAGAGACAGAGACACACAAAGAGAGACAGAGAGAGAGAGAAAAGAGAGAAGAGTGAAGAGAGGAGAGAGGGGAGAGAGGGAGAGAGGAGAGAGAAGAGAAAGAAGAGAGAGAGAGGAAAGATGAGAGAGAGGAGAGGGAGAGGAGAGAGAGGAGGAAGAGTGGAAAGAGAGAGAAGAGAGAATGAGAGAAAGAAATAATATCTCACTGTTGTGATACTATACATATACATTATCTGATTTTGTAATAAAGAATGAACTAACTGCATGCTTTACTCATACTGATGTTAGTGCTGTTATTATTGAGTTCAAAACATGAACAGTTGAGAAAGAAAAGAATTATTCACTGTGATTTTCTATTTAAATGTAAACATTATTTTATATGAAAATAATGAATAAAGTTTTGGTATGGGAGGGAGAATGTAAAGGCTGAGTCAAGAGACTCAATGAATAGCTATAATCATTAAATAGAAATTTATTTATTTAATATTACAAGAGTAACCCATAGTGTAAATAGAAGTTATCCTGCGGTATCTAGCCCAGCCCATACAGGATTGCTAGAAATAATTGCTAAATTTTCAGGATTTTTTTAGGTCAGTTCTTTTCTAGCTTAAAATTTTCCAGCATGGGAACATTTCCTATCATAAAAATTAGTGAATTACAAATAGGAACTTTTTTTCCCCCAGTAAATTCATTGCTAGTTTCACCAGCTCATCACTGACATGATATCATAACCATAGAAGAACAAATGAAGAAAACTGCTTCGATATATACAATAAGCTAAATATTCTATTTTCAAATAATTAATATTATTTTAATTGATGGATTAGAAAATATAGTGTTAAGTCATTGGAAGATAAGCATTAAAAATAAAATGAAAAAAGTTGATTCATAAAATTCCAATTGAAGTTAAATATATTGGGGTTGGAGATTAATTTTAGTATGAAATATTCTATATCCTTAGTAGTCATTCCACATTGGAATTGAATATATTTTATAATTAAATATAGAAATATTTGATTTACCCTTAAAATATTTAACCTAGATTCATGAAGCATTTCATGCATCTGCTTTTATTTTCCCAAATATTATTGCCTGTCATAATTTAAACATCAAAACTGAGATAAGCACATAACTGTGAAATATAATTATAAATGGTGCCTACACTCACAGCTATCTAAATCATTTCAATGGGTTAAGAGCTTTCAATTCACTTGATAGCCACTCATCAGGCAAGAGCATAATGCACTTGGCATTTGGGGATTCTAATCTGCCCTGCTCCCTGTGGAAATCCCATTTGTCTTCCTAAATGCAGACACCTACTAGTTGATGCATTACTGCTTTCAGGTAAGCAGAACAAAACACATGTAGCAAGGAAATCTACAGAGAAATATTTCTATAGATTATGTTTTAATAAAGAGATAAATAGATCTTTAAGTCCAGCTGATATTTAGTTTAAATTAATATGGAATATTATTCAATTTTTCTTGTTTCAGCTCTGGATCATTGTCTTATTGATCTGCTCAAAAATTACTTGGACTTTTCCCTATAGTTTAAATTTCATTGATGTGAAATTGTAGCACCTACTTCTGTATTTCTCATTTTCAGGTTAATTTCTCATGCAAGTCTTAGTGTGAACTTAAGAACATAACATTGGAGACAAAAAGATTTCACACAGAAGTTCTATCATAAAAAGGATTATAATATCATGAGAAATATTTTAGAGCCCAAGCAGATTTGTCTTTATTATATTTATTTTTTTCTAGAGAAGTTATCAACCTTTTCAAGATGAAGAAACTAAGTTGCTTTCATTTTAAAACTTAATGAACCATTTGAAAAATGATTTTCTTTATTCTGCTGGCAGTAGAGTCAGTTGTAAGCAACTCCCAGTTCTATAATTTGCATTGCAATTTACAAATAATGAAAGCATTTAATACTGGACTTTGAGATATTGTGCCTTATGAAATATAGAATGTAATGCGAAAAGGATAATGACTTTGTGATTTTCAGTTATATCACAACAGTCTGACAAGCTGATTGATGAAACAATGAATATTGTATTTTAAAATAAAATGCTTTGATAAATCTGTTTTGTATAATCTGCTAGATGTTTCACCCCTTAAAATATATATCGCATTTGGGCATTCTCACATATGTACCTTTCTTCCCCATACATAAAACATAGGAGCCTTAGGTTTAAACATCATGGGAGATTTCCTTCTCTGTCTAGGATGAGAGGGGATTGAAATGGAAGAGGTCTGAGTGATAGCACAGCAGGTAGGGTTTTTGTTTGCCTTGCACGTGGCTGATCCAGCCGACCTGAGTATGTCATTGAACATGGACAATGCAGATCATTTGAATTAAAACTGGCTGTAAGGGATGAGGAAATAGTATAGGATTTAGTTAAATTATACGTGTTGCTTAATCTGGACCTCAGTTCAATCCCTAGCACCACACGGAATCCAAGTATTAAAGGACGTAGCCCTGGAAGACCAGACTCCCCAACCTCCAGCACAGCTAGAGTGTTCTCAGTACCTAGTAGTTCTCAGTACTGTGTGACTAGAGCTCCTCTGTCTTCAAGGCCTGAAGAAAAAATGAAAAAAAAAAATCTAATTGACTTGAGAATCACTGGGAACATTCATACCACCCCAACCCGCAAGCACTGTCTGGGAAGGCCAAAGGATAAAAGGGAATAAATGGGCTACCAGTGTAAAATGCATAGTGCATTGTGAATAAAGAGTGTAAAATATATTACTAGTAGTTTTATTTCATTGTATTTGACTAAATAAAAATAAATGAGTCCAGTTATATATATTAATTAATTAATTATAGAAATATTGTAGTGTTTATTAAATTTTACAAAACTTTAAAATTAAATTAGCATTCATTATTGGAAATGGATATTGAAATAACTTTCACATATATGTCTCTTCTATTTATGTGTCCAATAGAGAAATTTAAAAATATATGATTTGCATTTGTAGTTCACATTTCTATTGGACACTATAATTCAATACCTTTCTAACATAACATTGATTCAAGTATAAATCAATACTAAGGGACAAACTTTGGTTGTTTATGTGTTTGTGGGTTTTGTTTTGACAATAGACATGTTCCCTCTAAAGTTTTGTTTCAGGGGACCAGAGAGATAGTTCAGCACATAAAGGCTTTTGCCTTGACCTTGGCAACCCAGTTTTCCTGGCACCACATATGGTCCCCTGCCATGAGTAACCCCTGAATGCAGAACCAGGATTAAATCTGGAGCCCAGCCAAATGTGTTCCAGCTCCCCAATTTTGAAAAACAAAGTTTCTGTTTTATCTTAAATTTATGATACCAAACACCAGTGTTATTGCAAGAAAAACTCTTATCTTTATACTTATTAAGTAAATGTTAAATATAAATCAAGGTGCTATTTCTAAATTGAGAAAATGTTTTTTAGGTGTTTGTTATAAATCTTGGAAAATTTTCCTCTCTCCTCCATACAGCTTTATATAGCACTCCCCTGAGAAGATAAAGCAATTTAAAAGCAGGCATTGCAGGATTTGGTTTTCTCCCCACATGGTGAGTTACTTTTATTTTCTCTTCTACTTACCAATAAACTTTTCTATTTAAAAAAAAAGGAGGTATTATGGATATTGTGCTATTTTATGACAATTTTCAAATGTTGATACTATCAAATAATGTCTTAAACCCAGAGATAAATCTAAAATTATTTAAAAATATTATTAAACATATTATTTAAAATTTTTATAAAATCTTTTGTACTACCAATTTTTCATTTTTTTTTGCTGAAATTTTCATGTAATATAAATTATAAAATATAAATTTCTTAATTATCACTGTAATGGCAATCACTGTCCTCCCATTGTTCATCGATTTGCTCGAGCGGGCCCAGTAACATTGTGAGACTTGTTACTGTGTTTGGCATATGGAATACATCACGGGGAGCTTGCCAGGTTTTGCTGTGCGGGCGAGATATATGTAAAAATATTCACATTGTTTCTTCTATAAAATAATAATTAGAAGTTGATCATAAAATGCTTATTATATGCCACATGTTTTTCTAAGTAAAATTCTTACAATAAACCTAAGAATTGCACTGTAGCACTGTCATCCCGTTGTTCATTGATTTGCTCAAGTGGGCACCAGTAACATCTCCATTGTAAGACTTATTGTTACTATTTTTGGCATATTGAATACGCCACGGGGAGCTTGCCAGGCTCTGCCATGTGGGTGGGATACTCTCTTTAGCTTACCAGCTTCTCTGAGACAGACAGAGGAATCAAACCTGGGTTAGCTGCATGCAAGGCAAACACCCTACCTGCTGTGCTATTGCTTCAGCCCAAACCTAAGAATTGCTTACTATAATTATTTTATTTTTGGTTTTTGAGCCAAACCTGCCTATGTTCAATGGTTATTCCTGGCTTTCTGTTCAGGAATCACTCCTGGCAAGGTCAGAGGACCATGCTGGGAATTGAACTCAGACTGGCCAAGTACAAAGCAAGTTCCTTGCCTGCTGTACTATTGCTCCAGCCCCTATAAAAATTATTTTTAATGTATAAGGTAAATTTGTTTTACATGTTGGTTTATTGTTGGTTTATGATCTGTTTGAGTTCATTTTGTATGTGGTGTAAGGCAGGGGTCTGATTTTGTTATCAGTCTTTTTTTTTTTTAAATTTTCTTATGCAGTTGGGCTGGAGCGATAGCACAGTGGTAGGGTGTTTGCCTTGAGTGCAGCCGGCCGGCCAAGCCAGGGTCGATTCCTCTGCCCCTCTCAGAGAGCCTGGCAAGCAACCAAGAGATACCAAGAGTATCTCACTGTCCAGCAAAGTCTGGCAAGCTACCCGTGACGTATTCAATATGCCAAACACAGTAACAACAAGTCGCACGATGGAGGTGTTACTGGGCCACCTTGAGCAAATCGATGAACAACGGGAGGTCAGTGCTACAGACAGTGCAAGTAAATGATACAGAAAGAGGTTAATTCACATGCACTAAGTTAATTGGAGACGAGATTAGGATCAATCTTGAAAGTCAAGTTACTGAATATCTAATTATATACCGTTTCTTTTAACCATATTATTTTGAAAGTATTTCACAGTCAAACTTTCAAAAATTTTAGAGAATAATTCATTGCAGTTAATATAGTATACATATACATATATTTTTAACAAATTAAAATAGATTAACATTTGTTGAGCATAGATCATACATATTAATTAGAAATTTATATTTGTTCTATTGTTAAATCTCAGAACAATCTTTATTCACTCTTGTGATTTCCATTTAAGAATGAAGAAATTTATAACTCAAAAACATGAAAGCACAACTATCTAAAGTTCTGATCATTCCTGAGATCAAAGTCTTGCTCTTTATAAATATAGACTAGAGACAAGTGGTAAAATAAAATCTAGGTCTGTAGAGAAAACCAACATTAGAGCCATTTTTTAAAGTTAAAATATAACTTATGACTGCAAAACTTAAGATATATTAAAGAAAGGACAAACCACAGGGGAAGGGACAGAACAATAGATAGAAAAACTAATGAAAAGGTAAAATCAGAAAAGAAACTACTCTAATTTTGATTTCTAAATATTTGAACAGAAAATAAGTATATTTTATGAATAAATTTAAAAAATATATTGTGATATCAAATAATTTTTCTACTTTTCTGTTTTTAACTACTTTATTATATTGCAGTAATATTTTTATTTTCCACATATGTGTATAAATATGTAATCTAAACTACAAGCAAGATAAAATAAAATGTTAAAAATACTAGGAATATACAAAACCATCTTTGATATAACAACATGTATTACTTTCAAGCTATTCATTTATAATTACTACTTGTTTGAGATATTCAATTTGTTTATCTAAAAGATCAGCCTTAATGTACTCGTAAAAGTTTTGATTTTTGAAATATTGTTCTAAGGCTCCAAACTAATCTTTAGAATTCAATAGCACTGTAGCACTGTCCTCCCATTGTTCATTGATTTTCTTGAGCTGGCCCAGTAATGTCTCCATTGTGAGACTTGTTGTTATTGTGTTGGCATATTGAATACATCAAGGGTAGCTTGCCAGGCTTTGCCGTGCGGGTGAGATACTCTCAGTAGCTTGCTGGGCTCTCCAAGAGGGTTGAGGATTCGAACCCAGATCGGCCGGGCTGGGCTGCATGCAAAGCAAATGCCCTACCGCTGTACTATTGCTTCAGTGATAAATTTTCTGAATTCAGTATTAATTTATAATCTTTTTATTACTTGCTATTTTCTTGTGGCATTAAACTAAAAGATTTTTGAGGTAAACTGTCCATAAGATCACTTTCTTGAGGGAGAGTTAGTCCATTTAATTAGCAAAATACAGATAGAATTTAGAGGCTATATAGGGCAGTCAATAAAAATATTCATGGAGACTCACAAATAAATTTCTGAAGAGAGCAACATATTGCAGAGATGTCTTCTCATCCAGCTCCAGGCAGAATTCATCCTGGAACCTTGGAGTGAGGGTTTCCGCCAACTGCCCCAACAGAATCCCAGCAGCCGCAAACCTCCAGAACCCAATCCCCTCTATGCTTTCAGCTGATCTTCACAGTCGCAGGATGAGACTCTCACATGTGAGAATGACTCCACGAAAAACCTAGGTATGCAGGTTTTGTGATTGAAATCTCCAGGCTCTCACGGAGTCAGGAATGGGTGCTCTTCCCCCATCCCCCTGTGCTTCTGGCTATCTGGCTGTCAAATCCACATAATATAAGCTCGTTAACGGCCATGATCCAGAGTCTCACAAATAAATCTCAGAGGAAAGCAACATGATGCCTCCAGAACCCCAAATCATCATCCAGTTAAAAATTTAACTCCAGCTCTACATATATTAAGTATATGTTTTTAAATATTATATATATGTATATATATATATCAGCATACAGGGCTTAGCCTGTAACAACATGTTAATGATCTCTTATAAAGGGACTAATGACTTCAAGATGAGATACAACAATTTTCACACTTTCCTCTAAGGAAATCTTTTTGGATTATTTTCAGTTGATTATTCATTATAAGCAATACAAAATAAATTGTTTAGTATCTGCTTTTGTAAGCTTGTGTGGTGGTAGGGAAATTCCAAATAATGTGGTAGAAAGGTATAATGGTGGTGGGATTGATTTTGAAATATAGAATTTAATAAATAATTGTGAACAACTTTATAAAAATAAAATTTAAATGATCTTCAGTTCTCAGATGTTAGCATTGCAAACCCACAGAAACTTTACAATACAGAAGTTATAAGGTCACAAGATCAGATCTCTTTACCCTTTTTGCATGGTAACTTTAGGAAGCGATGAAGTGAACTAAGCACTCGGTAGGTTAGAACATTCATTTAGATTGTGAGCAGTAGGACAAAGGGATGTATTTCCATATGCTCTACATTTGCAAAAGATTAATAATGGCAGAGAAGGAACAGCTGCTTACAAGGACATTTTGGGATCAGCTGATACTATATTATAACATGGCATCCTCACAGTGACTGAAATATAATTACTTCTTTATGTGTGGAAAATGAGAGCAGAGAGGTTATGTAACTATGTAACTTGTCAAAGATCACAAGATCACAGCAAATAAATGATGGGGTGGGGTTAAACACTAACACACACACACACACACACACACATATATATGTATATATATATATTATATATATATATATTTCAAAACTTAATTGTTGTAAAAAGTTCACCAGGAGAGAAAAAAATAAGCAAAGGATTTATAGGTCCTTATTATTTTGCATAGAAAATTATCTTTTGGTTTTATGTTTATAGCTACTTCCATAACTGAGTTCAAAATTGATTGGAAAGCTGTTAGTTTGAGGCCTGGTGTTAGGAAACACCATTACCAAAACAAACAAAATGTTTTTGGGGCTTATCTCAGAATAACCCATGCAAATAACCAGATTCATAAAAAATGAGTAGCAGTGTTACTTACGGATACCAAAACTCATTTATTTCTACTACATTTTCTGTTGGACTGCAACGATAGCAGTAGGGCATTTGACTTGCATGTGGCCCACCCAGGTTCGATTCCTCTGTCCCTCTTGGAGAGCCTTGGCAAACTACCGAGAGTATCTCCCCTGTACGGCAAAGCCTGGTAAGCTCCCCGTGATGTATTCAACATGCCAAAATCAGTAACAAGTCTTACAATGGCGATGTTAATGGTGCCCACTCCAGCAAATTGATGAACAAAGGGGAGGACAGTGCTACAGTGCTACATTTTGTGATAATGCTGTTCTACCTTTACATTTTCAGCAGCTATTAGGAGATAAATTTCTCAAGGCATATATATTATTGGGTTGTTACTGTAAAAGTGGATTTATTCTTGAGCATGTGGATTCTTTAGTATTTCATGGAATATTTGCATACGACTCCAGATGCTTATGACTCATTTGTGGTATAGTTTAAGTGGGGTGTTATAGGTCCTTTCCAATGAACAAGTCACTTTCTTTATCAGTGAATGGTGTCACATTTCTCGTCTCCCGATGTCCAGTGCATGTCCCTACATGGTCTACAGGCCTTCAGTGGTCTTCCCCATACCATGTTCTCTGATACGAAATCTGCAGCTGGACTCATATAACCCAGTGTTTTCTTGCTGAGGCTTGATACACTGCAATCCGTCTCTGGAACCTCTATCCCAAAGGCTCTGACCTCTTAGTTTTTCCTTATTTCTTGTAAGAACATGTAAGAACAATAACATGTAATAACCTCTGATATCCTGGCATAAGTTTTGGCATAGGTAAGAAGGAAGGGGACAAAGAGAGACTGCCCACTGTTTGGGTATACGTGAAGGGTCACAGAGAAATGAAGTATTTGGAAGTTTCCTTCTCCAATTTAGTATTTCCCACCAACAGCCATGCCATTTTCTAGTTTTACATTACACGTTTTCTGTAAGATTTAAAATGATGAATTAAATAAACTAGATTATCTAGCACCGCACCCCCACCCTCCAACTCCCAATTCACTCCTGCAGTGGAGCACTGAAAATTCACATTACAGTCCTTTATTTTCCACTGATTTGATCTCTGTGGTGTCAGAAGGGGTGACAAAGTAAACTGTGAATTTGATAAGCATGTGTTGTTTGTAACTGTCCTTTTCTCTGAGAGAGCAATCCAGCAAGCAGGAAGAACACATTTTCACACACTTTTCTGTAGTTGGCCTCTGCCTGCGGCCAGTTCTGCTATGAGCAGGAGGCATTTGAGTGACCATTTCTAGCCGCGGGCATTTTATATATTTGAACTTATTATGAAACCCCATCTCTCAAGGGATATTTGATGAGCAATGAAGACAATATTTTAATCTTTGTAGTATTATAATATTTCTTTTCTCTCATGGTTCAGAAATCAAAAGGAGTATACTAGAGGTGGATATCTATCTTATCTCTTAAAGTCTCCAACATTTGGTGTATTTTATGAGAAAAATCAAGGAATCAAAATGGGAGTGTAATTATAGACTTAACATGTGGAGTGTTTTTTGTGCGTGTAGCTTTGAGGCATTCTGATATAGACAGAAAACTGTGATGTTAACAGCTTGCCAATACTGACAACAGACGAGGTAGGATTTTGTAGTTGGGAGGATTCAGAGAGTTGACCACCCAGTTTTTAATGTTAGTGTGTGTGCTTATTTTGAGAATATCCACATATCCAAGACTGCTTTTATGAAGACTACAATCTAGTTAGAGGAGCACAGAATTGATTGTCTGGTTTTCAACATTTAAAGCTAGGAGGATACATACTACCTACTCTATATAGGGGAAAGCTGGAGGATGAACACTGCCTAATCTAAACAAGGTGAAACTGGGGCATAAAAAAAATACAGCTTAATCTAAATAAGGTAAAAGGTGGGAGGTCTGGACTTGATGTCCAGCCATCTGTGCTTCTGCCTAAGACACAGCCAAGTTTTGCTTAGGACTGTTGACTTAGTCTAAGAGTATACCAAGAGAAAAGATTTTAGAATATTCATGAGGGGATTTTCATGAGTTCTTTGGAAAATTTGTATGTGGGTGATTTAAATTACTTAACAGGACATAATCTCAGACTTTTGTTGGGTACACACTAAAGTATTCTATTTTCCTTTCTTTTTGTTTTTTGGTTCATACCCAGTATTACCATCAGGAATTACTCCTGGTTCTGTGTTCATGTATCACACCTGATGGTGTTCAGGTGATCATATGTGGTTCTGAGAATCAAACTTTGGTCAGCTGAATGCATGGTGAGGACCTTACAATACTATCTTCTCTGGCCCACTGAAAATATTATTATGATATTTTAGGGAACTATTTTATAGGGTTCCCTTTCAAAGTAGACTGAGAATCATGAACTCATAACTCACAGGAGATAAATTGAACACATTAAATCAAAATATTTGTTTCTGTGACCATAAAAATTATTACAAGTATTTAGTGACTTGAAATAAAACAATTTTTTTCTTTTAAAGTTCTGGAGTCAAAATTTTGAAATTAATCTTAAGGACTAAAATAAAGTTGTTAGTATAGCTGACTTCCTATGGAGTCTGCAGTGTAAACTCTATTACTTTTTCCTTTTCAGCTCATCGACACTGTAAATTTCTTGGTTCATGGTCCCTTCTTTTACTGTTTGAGTATTTTAACCCCCTCTACTTTCATCATTATATCTCCTTTCTGTTGAGATCCTCGTTTATTTTTAAGATTTTTTTTGTGGTTGCATTGGGTGGGCCTAGCTGGATACCCAGGATACTGTCTCCATGTCGGGACTTTCACCTTAATCAAATATGCTGTCTATTTTGCTAGCTAGGTAAATATTTGCAGTTATAAAGATTAGAATGTGGATATCTGCAGGGTCATGGATATACATGAAGTCATTACTTACCTGCCACGTGAATAAGATACCTTGAATAAGATCTTGTGGCTAGTATAATCATGTCTAGCTACTACAATGATGCTCTCAGAGAAGAGATGTCTTATGATTTTTGTGATTGGGATATTAATTGCTGTTTAATCTAATTTGTGGGGTTTCTTGGATAATTTGGAATGAAAAACATTAAAAAACCACTATCATTCTTGACAGAATGATATCTATATCTATATCTATATCTATATCTATATCTATCTATATATCTGTGATATAGAGCTATTTTGTCACTTCAGCACAGCGGGTAGGGTGTCTGCCTTGCATGCAGCCAACATGGCCGACCCAAGTTCGATTCCTCCGCCCCTCTCGGAGAGCCCGGCAAGCTACCGAGAGTATTCGATATGCCAGACACAGTAACAGCAAAGTCTCCAATGGAGACGTTACTGGGCCCGCTCGAGCAAATCGATGATCAACGGGAGGGCCTTTACTTTACTTACTTTACTCATGTTTGGAAATCAATATCTAAAAAGGTAAGTATGGGAACAGAAAACAACCTTGAAAATATAAGATGTCTTTTCTCAGAGACCTGAGAGAATACGTGGGACATATAAGAATGAGGATTATCCTAGAAGTTTATGAAACTAGCAGTAATATTAAGAAAAATTTCTCCAGTTCTGTCATTCACTTAAAGATAGTTCTTAGCACTGTCGTAGCACTGTCCTCCTGTTGTTTATAGATTTGCTGGAGCGGGCCCAGTAACGTCTCCATTGTGAGACTTGTTACTGTGTTTGGCATATTGAATACATCACGGGTAGCTTGCCAGGCTTTGCCATGTAGATGAGATACTCTGGGTAGCTTTCCGGGCTCTCTGAGAGGGGCAAAGGAATTGAACCAGGATTGGCCAGGCCAGCCGAGTGCAAGGCAAACGCCCTACTGCTGTGCTATCGCTCCAGTTAATATAATTCATGGTCTTCTGTATTTTTACTAAATCTACATCTAGGAAGTTTTAGTGATTTGTCTGGGTCATATAGTTTACAGTAATAATTAAAAGATCTCAAAGTTCTTTCTGTACTCTGTAGAAACACTGCTATATTAGGTTCTGGGTTCAATCCTTGTTACTTGTACAAGTGCATACACACACTCAAACATACACAAACACAAACACACACACCTGCATACACAGAGGCTCATATGCATACAGGCACACACATTCACTCCTCTGACACATGTACCCTTTTTGGAAGTGGATTGTTAGCATAGGTACTAAGTGAGTTACCATCTAGAAAGCAGCGCTTTCATCTTTCTGCTAGGCCACTGGGAAAAGGGTTAGTATAGGTCAGGATTGGTAAAGGTTGCTTAAGCAACTACACAGTGCAGACACTCATATCCTACCAGCCCCATGAGGCAGCCATCAAGCCGTGCCTGAAGTCACTTGTTTTGCCCAGCCTGGGAATGGTCTCCATCATCTGAGTCATTGGGAATCTTCGACTCAGGCTGTAGAGACAAATTGCTCTTTGCAGGATAGAAAAGTCACTCCTAACCTCAGCACAGGCCTTCCAGATCATTCACCTTCTCTTGCAGGAGTCCAATCAGTGAAGCAAAATAATTTTTATTTAAAAAGAATTTTACTTTGGGAAAATTTTTTTTTAAATAAAAACTCATATGGTCCCCTAAGCACTGCCAGGAGTAATTCCTGAGTGCAAAACCAGGAGTAACTACTGAGCAATGCTGGATGTGACCCAATAAAGAAAAAAAAAATTCAATAAATTGGTTTCTTTAAAAAAATTTTTTTTACTTAGAGAAGTGTGAGGAGAGAGAGAGAAGGGCTATGTAATCAAGAGAGTATAGGAGCTTCTCGAGGTTGGAAAAAGTGAAGAGACACTTTGGGGAGATGGTTATATACAATTTGTCCAAATTGTCTTAGCCTGAAGACATCTGCGGACAGAAAAGTTAATCTGGGTGTTGCCTCAGGGTTAGCCATTTGCTCTTGATGGTCCTTTTATATTCTGATCAAGACCTTGTAGATAGATTTTCCTTTTCTGAGAGATCCACCATCTCAAAGGAACTCAGAATTTGCATCTCAAAGAGATGCCTTCTTCATGCTTTCAAGCTACTTCAGAACTGAACAGATTTGTTCTAAGTTTTATTATTTCCCCTAAACTCATTGCTCGGCCCTCCCTATCTATTTGCTTGCAGTACACTCCAGGCCCACTAATTCTTGAAGAAGAACTTCAGTCTTCATTTTTTTATCCATATGGTGCAAAAGAGCGAGCTGTTGTAGTCCAGAACAATTTTAATTTGGTATATACAGCTGATTAATATATAATTTGGTTATCTTACCTATTTGTTATGTTATCTAAATTTTATTAAAATTACTAGTGGGAGAGAAAATGTTAATTTCGGTCATTTTAGAGATACAAGAAACAGTGAAAGCAAAGCAAAGATACTTTTAGTGATTTATTAAAGTGTTTCTTAACCATGTTCAATGTAGAATATGTGTTTTAGTTGTTTTGGGCATAGTTCTCGGAAAGAAATGTGCTTTCTAGAAATATACCTACCAATTGCCGTCACTCTCCAGGCCGCTTTCCACACGCTCAGACCTGACATATCATAAGACACTTCCTACCCATTTTCCATAATTACCACACCATATTTGATAGAGAAATATATATATGTGTGTATATATATATATATATATATATATATATATATATATATATATATATTCCTCTAGGAGAGCCAGGCAAGCTACTGAGAGTATCCCGCCCTCATGGACAGAGCTTGGCAAGCTCCCCGTGACTTATTTGATATGCCAAAACCAGTAACTATAACAGATCTCATTTCCCTGATCCTAAAAGAGCCTCCAATCATTAGGAAAGACGAGTAAGGAGAGGATGCTAAAATCTCAGGACTGGGATGATTAGAGACGTCACTGGTGCCCCCTCGAGTAAATCGAAGATAAACAGGATGACACTGATACAGTGATATATATACCACTGTTGAGAGAGAGAGAGAGAGAGAGAGAGAGAGAGAGAGAGATTAGAAGCTGCTCCTGGGTCACGATCATGATCATCCTGTTGTTCGTAGATTGCCTCGAGCAGGCACCAGTAATGTCTACTTCTTCCTAGCCCTGAGATTTAAAAAGAGCCATATTCAATGCTCTTTCAGGGTTAGGGAAATGAGACCCATCATTGTTACTGGTATTTGGCATATTGAGTACTACACTGGAAGTTTTCCAGACTCTGCCCTGCGGGCAGGATACTTTCGGTAGCCTGCTGGGTTCTCCAAAGGAAAAATGAGATAAGAAGATGTTGCGTGGCCGCAAATGCGGCTTCCGGGAGCTTGGTTTTATAGTCTCTGCGTCTTGTCCATTGATGGGACCAACCTGGTGCTGGTGGCAGCTGGTGAATGTGATGCCTATCTACTGGAACATGGGGGATCTGGGTGGAGAAGGACCAGTCCCAATCTGAGCAGGCTTGGAGATCTCAGCCCCCAGACCTGCATGCTTGGGTTTCTCTGCCAGTTCCTTCATGCATGAGGCTTGTCCGGATAGTGAACTCAGCATGAGGCTTGTGTGGAGTGTGGCCTCAGCATGGCTGTGGCTGGTTCTGAAAGTCTTCAGCTGCTGGGGCTCCGCTCGGGGGCGGGGAGTGGGGGAGGGAAACTCCCTCCAAGGGGCCCCAGTGAGGACAGCCAAGCGCGGGTACAGCTCCGGGGTACACCTTCTAATTCATCATACTGACTGAAACTGAACATTCGGATATATTCATAAGCTCTAGGGACTCAAGAAGCTTTTCTGTTTCTTTGTTTTTGAGGGAAATAGGTAGGGGGGGAAGGCTGTGGTATGTATCTGGCTATACTCAGAGCTTACTCCTGGCTCTGTAGTCAGGGACCATTCATGGCAGGACTCAAGAGACATATGCAGTGCCTGGGATTGAACCCAGGTAGGCTACTTGCAAGGCTAGTGCCTTTCCGGCTTTACTGTCTCCCCATCCCCCTAAAAACTTTTTGGAAAATGGATCAAAGGGCAACTGCTTCCTGGTTTCACCTTCTCATGGTTTATTTCAAGTGGGTAAGCCTATAGAATTGAGATCCCTCCAGGCGTGCTTGAGCGCAGACCTAAATCAATGAACAGATGCTTTGGTTCAAGATATAAGCTTAAATGATATCCAGATGGGACTCTGAGCCAGGCTGGGGGATGGGTGAGAACCTTTCCCACCCCAAAGGACCCAGCCCGGGCAGCTGACCTCCACTGCCCAACCACCACCATGCTCCAGGCTGCATTCTGGACCGAAGGGCCTCCTAACCTTTTATGCCTGTCAGAGAGCATGGTAAACTACTGAGAGTATGGGCCTGCACGAATAGAGCCTGGCAAGCTCCCTGTGGCATATTCGATATGCCAAATACAGTAATGACAATATATCTCATTACCCTTACCCTGAAAGAGCCTCCAATCGTTGGGAAAAGACGAGTAAGAAGAGGCTGCTGAAATCTCAGGGCTGGGAGGGATAGAGATGTTACTGGTGCCCGCTCAAGTAAATCGAAGATTAAAAGGATGAAAGTGATGACAGTGATATATATATATAGATAGATAGATAGATATAGAAATATATATATGAAAAATACTGAATTTTGAACTTTGAACAAGAGTCTGATTATTATATTTAATAATAGGAATTATCAAAACTTTTAATATACTTTTAAATAATATAAACTCTGAAGCATATAGTGTTTTGAAATTCTTTTTTCAAATAAGCTGTTTTTGCTTTCACATAATATTTTGCTCTCAGGATTCTGAAAACTGTTCTATATTTGTAAATTGATCATTGTTTTTCAAATATATTTGACTTTATAATCAAATGGCTTTGGTAAAAATCCCTTTTATTTTCTAACTTATTTCTGGCTCTGTGCCAGAATTACTCTAATGGTGCTCCAGAAAAATGTGGAAATCTGGGACTCGAACCCTGATCGGCCAAGTACAAGGCAAGTCCCCTAACAACCAAACAATCTCTCTGGCCTCGGCAATCACAAATTTTGAATCACATATACCAAATGAATTTTTTAATGTATAGGTAAATGTAATAATTACATTAGTTAATGCAAACTACTATTATGGGACAATATGAAGCCAATTATTTGATTTGATACAAAACTAAAACTTATTTATAAAGGAATTTTATTACATTTGTAAAGCATAAGAAAAAGTTGGCTAATAAACTACCCAGCACATTTAATCTCACACGTCACAAAACTCCAAATGAGAAAATGCACAGTACATTTAACCTCATGAGATAAAAAACTCCAAATGAGTTTCTATGCATTGGCAATGACACGAGTTAAAAATACTTTGTTGTACACTGTCTAACTGTGGGATGTAACTCCGTGCTTCATATTGAAGGTAGCTAATGCACTTTGTTTTTTTCCCTTTTGCACCTTGGTTTTCTTTAAAATGTGTCAATTTGCAGAGTTTAGTGAAAGAAAATTCTGGGGAAGCCTACCGAAGAAAACTTAAAAAAATAATTGATGTAATAAAATTAATACTTCAGGAAACTATTTATAAACTAGAAGTATTAAAGAGACAATATAATTAAATGTAGTAGATACTTCTTTGGAAAACTTAAACAAATAAATGGGGCTGGAGCCATAGCACAGCAAGTAGGGTGTTTGCTTTGCAAGCAGCCAACATGGACAACCCGAGTTCAATTCCTCTGCCCCTCTCAGAGAGACCGGCAAGCTACTGAGAGTATCTTGCCCACACGGCAAAGCCTGGCAAGCTACCTGTGGCATATTCGGTATGCCAAACACAGTAACAACAAGTCTCATGATGGAGACGTTACTGGGCCCACTTGAGCAAATCAATGAACAACAGGAGGACAGTGACAGTGAAACGAATAAAATTCAATATTAAGATAATTCAATATTAAGATAACATGATCACTTGATCACTTGATATCCCATTACTCATCTTACTCATTGATTTGCTCGAACGAGTGCCAGTAACATCTCCATTCATCCCTATTGTGTACTAGCGTAGCCCAATGGCATCTACTCATTCTAGGAACATAAAGAGCCTCAAACCAATTGTTCAGGATCTTGATGAAGAAATCTGATCATCCCGGAGCTGGGCTGCCACACGATCTTTTGACATCCCGTGGAATCCAGTCGGTAATGGCTCTAGTTCAGTGGTCGTCTCTAAATCTCATCATGTGTCCAGTCCATCTGATTTTTGATGCCTTGGCAAATGAGACAGCATCCCTGATTCTTGAGCGTTGACAGAGATCGGAACTCCTGATTCTTTCTCTCATTTGAGTAAAGCGTGATACTCCAAGCATAGCTCTTTCAATTCTTCTTTGAGTGCATGGTTGTTTTTCATCTAGTGTTCTGCCAATCCTATTCAGGATGACTCGAGTGAACAGCTTGTAGATGACAGACAATAGGCAGATTGGGCGATAGTTGCCAATGTTATGAATGTTTCCCTTCTTTTACAGTAGTACAGTCCTGCTGGTTTTCTATTGGGACAGAACCTTGCATTCAGACAGGTAGCATGTGAAGAGCCGAGCCAGTGTATTGATGAGTACTGATGGTAGGTTCTTCAGGTGTTCAGGTCTGACCTTGTCTGAGCCAGGTTCTCTTTGTTTCTTTACCGACAAGATGGCAGGTTGGATTTCAGAATGGAGAACGTTGGGAACGACATATCCATCCTGCGGAATTTGGTATGTCGGCAGGTGGATGTGGCTATCGAAGAGATCTGAGTAGAAGTCATGGGTAATCTTCTCCATTGCCCTTCTGGAAGATATGATAGATCCATCAGGACATCGGAGGGCAGTCATGTTGGTCTTGTAGTTGGTGAAGGACAGGCGAGCATTATGAATGCTTTTCCCGGCTTCTGCCGCATCTACCAGCACTGCTGCTTTTCTCTCTTTGAGGTCTTCCTTGATCGCTTCTCTGCACTGCTTTGCGAGCTTGGACGTTCACTTATAGTTGCCTGAGGCGTGCACCAAGCTATGTTGGTGAATAAACTCGAGAGTTTTTGAAGAGAGACTTTTTTTTTTGTGGTTATCTCTCTCTTGGCATTCCTCGCACAATCATGGAGGTGCTGAACCAGTCGATCATATTCCTCGTCAATGTTGTCAAACAAATAACATGAAGAATAATAAAAGCCAAATGGAACTATTAGGAAAGTGAACCCAAAATTTATAAGTGCATAAAAGAAGCTTTGTGTTTGTATGTATATATATAAAAGATTTGTTTAAAATATTACTTTCTTTGAAAATATAATTAGAAAATCCTGTTGTTTTTGAAACTTTTGGTAAAAATATACACCCTGCAGTGCTCAGAGCTTATTCATGGTTCTGCACTCAGGGAACAGTCCCAGGAGCAGCTTGGGAAACCATGTGGGGCGCTTGGCATTCAGCCCCAGTTTGTCTGATGCAAGACGAATGCCCAATCTGCCTTAATATTACTATGGCCCAGGTTTTTATATTTTTGTTTTGTTTGGGGGCCAGATATGTTAGTGCTCAAGACCTAGGGCTTACTCTTGGCTCAGAACTTGGAGGAGTCACTCCCAGTGATGCTCAGGGATTTATGCAGTACTGGAGATGGAAGCAGGGCCTTATGCAAAGCATGTGATCCGACTCTTTAAACTATCTTCCTAGACTAAGTTTGATTGGTTTTATAAAGAAAAAGAACTATGGCTCTATCTTTTATAAGCTCTCTGGAGTATAGATACAATACAAGGTTAACAAACTCACATACTAAACTTAATGCAACACCGAATCAAGGAAAAAATTAAGCTGAAAGAAAAATTATTGGCTATTCTTAATATGAATATGAAAATTTTATAAACATATTTAAGAAATTTATAAATATCTCAAAAAGATTCATGATAGATTTACTTGCAAGCATTAGAAAATTTGTTACTATAGATTCTAATATTATATAAAAATCATCTTTAACTTAACTGGAATGGACAGCTTATTATAAATATCAGTTGATAATATTCAAACTTTATTTTATTTTTGGGCTGAAGTGATAGCACAGCGGGTAGGGCATTTGCCTTGCACATAGCCGACCTGGGTTTGATTCCTCTGTCCCTCCCAGAGAGCCCACCAAAGCCTGACAGGCTCCCCGTGGTGTATTTAATATGCTAAAAGTAGTAACAACAAGTCTCACATTGGAGACATTACTGATACCCACTCAAGCAAATTAACGAACAACGGGAGGACAGTGCTACAGTGCTACAGTGCTATTTTTGTTTTTTAAAACTAAAAGTGAAATTTTTATAACTAAGGAAGTAAAATTTAAGACACATACTCATTAAAGCCAAGAAAATTCTATATTGAAGAGATCTATAATTGAAATGTATTAAACTTATAAAGTTGGGAATAATTAGAAATAATGTTTGTTCACTAATTCAGAGATAAATAGACCTTTATTTTTTTGTATCATTATTTACAATAGCCAGGAATTAGAAAAATAAGTATCCATTAACAGATAATTGTATGAAGAGTACTTGAACATATACATGATAAAATACTAAGTAAGTATAACAATTATGAAATTTTGAAATTTTCAACAATATAGATTGAACTACAAAGTCTGATACTTAGTAAATAAAGCTGATGAAGAAAAGTAAACACAATAAGATTTTACTCATGTTTGATATATATGTGTATGTGTGTATATACATATATACATATATTTGTAAAACAAACAACGAATGAACTAAATAAAACGAATAGGTTTTTGAGTATAAAACAAAATAAGTTCTTATCAGAAGGGAAGGCAGAAAAGAAAAAAAAGAGAGCTCAAGAGGTCAATTTTATTGTGAAGGATAGAGTAGGACTATCACTAATGAACTTAAGGCAATATAAATGTATGTGATTTATAATAATGGACACACATTTTATATGATATTATATTACAATATTATTTCAATAGAAAATTTTAAAAGAAAATTGAGGTTTTTTAAAAGTAAAGTTTTAATAGTTCTAGATGATAATTATTTTAAAACAAGTTTTGTTAAATTGTACAAATACTTTAGTGGCAAGAATCAATGTACTTTTATTCAACTAACTTCTTTTGCTTCTTTTATTCGAAGTCCACATTGTTACACACATCAAATAAAAATAAACTTATTTTGAAATAATATATCAGATTCAAAAAGGTGATTAATTATAAAAGAAAAGGACCAAACAGAATAGAGATGTGAATTTAGTTGACCACTCTGTAGCACTGTCCTCCCGTTGTTCATTGATTTGCTCAAGTGGGCACCAGTAACATCTCCTTTGTGAGACTTGTTGTTACTGGTTTTTGGCATATCGAATATGCCACGAGGAGCTTTCCAGGCTCTGCTGTGTGAGCAAGATACTCTCAGTAGATTGCCAGGCTCTCCAAAAGGGGTGGAGGAATTGAACCCCGGTTGGCCGTATGCAACGCAAATGCCCTACTCTCTGTGATATCGCTCCAGCCCAAATTATTAGGAAGAGGCAGGGGATACAGCTCAGAACACTTGTCAGTTCCACACACAGAAATAACGAAACTAAATCAATCTAAAAGCATGCTTGTTATTTTTTAAAGTTTTTTTCAAGACATGAATTGAAATGTTAGCATTTGAAACAGTAGTTTCTAATTTTTTTCTCAAATATCTTTCTGAAAAGTATCACCTCTTAACAAGCAAAAGCATATAATTTCCCTTGTATTACCACCATTAGAGAAGTGTAACTGGGATTGTTTTTTTTGTTGTTGTTATATTTATTTATTGAATCACTGTGGGAAAAGTTACATAGCTTTCATGTTTAAGTCTCAGTCATACAATGATCAAACACCCTTCCCTTCACCAGTACTTATTTTTCACCACCAAGAACCCCAATGTAACTCACCCCCAACCCCTCCCGATGCCTGTGAGGCAGAATGATTTCTACTTAACTCTTCTCTACTTTGATTACATTCATTATTTCGACAAAAGATGCACCATAATTGTTTAGAATTTCCCCCCACCAATCAGAACTGCTGAAAAGGCATTGTGAAATAATTTGTTTTCTATAGAGGGTATTTGATATGCCAAACACAGTAACAAGTATCACAATGGAGACGTTACTGGGCTCGCTCAAGCAAATCGATGAATAACGGGAGGACTGTGACCGTGACCTAAAGCTGGTTATGAGAACCATATGATGTTGCGTGACCGCAATCGTGGCCATGTGATTTTGGATTTCTGCTATTTTACTAATTAAGTCTGGAGGGATTTCTGCCAAGAGCCAGATAATTATGAGATTCGTTTCTGTGTGTCTGGTGCTATGGCTGTGCCGGAGAGCCACTCATGGGGGCAACTCGGTAGGGCATGAAGGATGAGCCGTACTGCCCCCCATCCCATGAGGCTGCAGTTGCCCCATCACTGCCGGCTCATACCTGGCTTTCCAATAAACTCTGAGGCAGCGGCCACCTTGCTGCGGGGTGGGGGGGTGGGGAGGGCAAAAGGGAAGCATGGCGCCGTAGTTTAATGCATGGTTCATTCACTTTTCTGCCGCAAGCTGCCAGGCTCTGAATTAAGTCCTTATGCCTCTGGTGCCATGGCCGTGCTGGAGAACCGCTCGTGAGGGGGGCAACTCGTGACCTCAGTAGGGCAAGAAGCTGGGATTATTATTTACTCTCAGAAATTTAAGTATTAAAACTCCACTGACTATTCAGTCTTGGATGATATGATTCCAAGTTATATTAGTTAGGTATTTATTTAGGTATTTTATTCCAGCCAGATTCAGGTTCAGAGGTATTTATAACTGAAATGGAAGAAATATTCAACTAGCCTTATCTGGGGTCAATAAATTGATATCATTGTTTTTGTAATAAAGTAATTTATATCAAAATAGATGTCAAACTTTTACTTTGTAATAAATCTTTTTTCCTATATGCTAGAAAGTTATTTAAATTAACATTATAAATACTTTACAAATAATAAAAATGTCAAAATTGTCATCCAGACTACATATCCTTTTGGTATTTTATGAATACTTCAATTTATGTTGTCCTGACACTCTACATGATGAGAGAATAATACATTTCTTAGGAAACATTTTCTAGAAGGCATGATTTCAACTAAAGTTTCATGTGAAGCATGTTTTATTTTATAATAAAGAAGAAATTAGTTTAATAAAAGCTAACTCTTTCCAACGTGCTTTGGGAATTTTTTATGATAGTATATATGTCATAGCAGGAAGTAAAACACATATTTATTTACAATAAATTCGAAATGATTAATTTACTGTACACTAAAACAAATCAAAAGTTAGATTATGTATCTTTGGATGATGACATATATCGCATTGTCAATATTGGGAACAATTGGTGAGTGACAAAGCATATTTCAAATTATGCCTTGTGTTACCAAGTTCCTACTACTCAGTCTCTATCCCTACATTGATCAGTTCATTATAATAAATATGTGACTCTGGCAGTACATTTTTGAAGGACTTATTAGGCTAATTGTCACCAGAGGTATTACCGCACACTGGTGGCTCTGTGAGAATGAAATACTGAAGTGCTACTCCAAACATCATTATCTTCCCATTTCATGCTTACTTGCTATCTTGGCATCTCAAGTTCTAGCTTCACTTTTGCTTTCTGCTCATATGTATTATGGACCAAACATTTTCTCTATGATACATTTTCATACAATAACATTTGGTAACTGTTCAGAAAAACATACCTTCAAAAGTTCAGCTATATATAGTGACTATTCAAGCATCTGAAAAGGTGTGGAAATAAGGAAGACTCTTTTAAGTTTTAATGTTTTATTTAATTTTTTATTTTTAATTTTTAAAATTTTATTTATTTATTGAATCACTGTGGGAAAAGTTACAAAGCTTTCAGGTTTAAGTCTCGGTCATGCAATCATCAAACACATTTCCCTTCACCAGTACTTATTTATATATAAGCTCAGCTATATATAGTGACTATTCAAGCATCTGAAAAACTGTCATAATAAGGAAGACTCTTTTAAGTTTTAATGTTTTATTTTAAATATTATTTAAATAATATTAAATTTATTCATGTTCAATAAATATTAAATATTTTAAGTACTGCTAACAGGGTGCTTGCCTTGCAAGAAGCAGACCCTGGTTCAAGATTTGCAATTGCATATGGTCCCCTGAGCCCTCCAGGAGTGATTCCTGAGCATAGAATCAGGAGTAAAGTTAAAAGCAATGCCAGGTGTGGCCCATAAAGCAAATAATATAAATAAGTAATGGTAATGATTACATTGAAAATAAAATTCCATGTATTAATTTGATCTCTATTGGTGACTCCAGAATCATTCTAGGATTGATGGGTATAACTTCTATTTTAGGTTGTGGGTGTTATGAAAATTCAATACTTATTTTCATAAAACTTTGCCTAGAGAAACCTTATATCTAATACTTTTCTCCAAATTTTATATGTCATGCATTAAATAGCAAGACATGCTTGGCTTACTTGAAAATAGTACAAAACAAAAACAAACCACACCAAAACCACTTGCAAGAAAGTTTCTTCCTTATAAGGTGCTGGGAAAACTGAATAGCTACAAGCAAATAAGTAAAACCAGGAAATTACCCAAATCTGTCTGCAAAAGTTAGTTTAAAGTGGCTAACCTGGAATAGGTGTTGGAATATTATAAACCTGAAGCTCAGCTATGAGTAATTGTAAATCATGATGCCATCATCATCATAGTCATCATCATCAAACAGTGTTTTAAAAAGAAAGGGAAAGGTTAGGGGCACGTTTCCAACATTTTCAATCATTTCTCTCTTACTGGACTTCTGTTTTCTTGAGTTAAATTCAGCTCCTCAGAAGGATTCACATAAAAACCTCATCACTTAGTTTTGAATTAGAAGTAGACAAGTGAAGTTAAGAATAGTTACAGGTAATTTAGTTACTTCAGCATCAGGTACTCGATGGAAATTATTCTTCCTGGTTATAATTCTCATCTTTCTAGTTATAGTTCTTGTTGTGAACAAGAGTTAAGTCCTTTGTTTCAGTGTGTGAGGGCAGTTGAAGATGAAGAACAACGGGAAAAAAAATAAAAAACTAAGTCATCAATTTGCTCCTGCTCCTCTGTTTTTTGCTCCCTCTTTTGGACCCTAGAGGCTAACATTCCTGTTAATTGACTTTTGAGCAAAAGTGGCAAAGGATATTTCTGAGTTGAAAATATATGCTTGAATCTTGCCCCTCCTTGTAGCTATGGGTCAATAAAACTCTGGCAGTCTTGAATTCTTACAGAACTGAAAAGTGACTTCTCATAGGCTTCTAAAATTGCTTTAAACACATTGAATTAGTGAAAACTAAGCAATTGATTCTCTTTTGTATTATAAGCATTCCAGGATTGCATATTATCTAATATAATGTATCTGATATTGTTGTTCTTTTACCTCATAAAAGAGGTAAATTTCACTATGAAGAAGGAACTTACTATTTATGCAAATAGCTGACTAGTTAGGAATTTTGATTTTACTTTTAATATGTGTTGTTACTTCTCAACAAATTAGTTATAAGGAAAATGAGACCTTTTTGTGATGAATTTATGAATGGAGAAATAGTTCTCTTGATCAAAATGACCAAAACCTTAGACAGAGACAAAATTCTGAAAGCAGCAAGATCGAAGAAAGAAATCTCTTACAAAGGAGCATCCTTAAAATTCACAGCTGATTTTTCTGATGAAACCCTCATGGCCCAAAACAGTGGTGGGACATAGTAAAAAAACTCAATGAAATAAATGCCTCCCCCAAAATACTTTTCCCAGCAAGACTCTCATTCATAATAGAAGGAACAACACACAGTTTCACAGACAAACAACAGCTCAGGAACTTCATAGACTCAAAACCATGGTTACAAGAACAACTAAATGGGCTACTTTAAGGCAAGAAAGGCCCCTCAAATACACCAAACTTTAACAGAACAATGGGACAAAATCCCATAACAATAATCTCTCTCAATGTCAATGGGCTAAACTCACCAATTAAAAGACATAGAGTGGCAGGATGGATTAGAAAATTGAACCCAACATTCTGCTGCCTGCAAGAAACGCATCTCAACAGTCAAAGCAAACACAGACTCAGAGTCAAAGGCTGGAAAACAATCCTACAGGCAAACAGCTCCCATAAAAAAGCTGGGGTAGCCATCCTTATATCAGACCACATCGATTTCAGAGTGAGGAAGGTCATAAGAGACAGTGAAGGCCATTTCTTATTGATCAGAGGATCTGTACAACAGGAAGAACTTACAATAATAAATGTATATGCACCTAATGAGAGACCAGCAAAGTACTTAAAACAACTACTCATAGATTTGGAAAAAGACATCAATAGCAACACAATACTAGTGGGAGACTTCAACACTGCTTTGTCACCTCTTGATAGATCAACCAGACTCAAGCTTAGCAAGGACATACTTCATTTGAGGGAAACAATGGAAGAAAGGGACTTAGTAGATATATACAGGACACTTCATCCACAAAAAGCTGAATACACATTCTTCTCAAGCGTCCATGGAACATTCTCCAAGATAGACCACATGCTGAGCCACAAAACATGCCTCCATAAAATTAAGAAGGTAGAGATTGTATCAACAATCTTCTCAGACCATAATGCGCTGAAATTAGAAGTAAATCACACACAAAAACAGAAAACTAAATCAAACACCTGGAAATTAAACAGTGCACTATTGAACAACGAGTGGATTAGACAGGAAATCAAAGAGGAAATCAAAAGATTCCTAGAAACGAATGAAAATGAGAACACGAGTTACCAAAACTTATGGGACACAGCAAAGGCTGTGTTAAGAGGAAAGTTTATAGCTCTACAAGCATTCCTCAGGAAGGAGGAGCGAGCACACATAAGTAACCTAACCTCACAGCTTAAGAGCTTGGAGAAGGACCAAAAAAAGGAGCACAACCCGAACAGGAGAAAGGAAATAGTAAAACTCAGAGCAGAGATTAACGAGATGGAAACCCAGAAAACAATCCGAAAGATCAATGAAACCAAGAGCTGGTTCTTCGAGAAAATTAACAAGATCGATAAGCCTCTAGCAAAACTCACAAAGAAAGGGAGAGAGAAAACCCTAATAAACCGAATCAGAAATGAAAAGGGGGTCATTACAACAGAAACCACAGAAATTCAGAGGATCCTCAGGGAGTACTTTGAGAAGCTTTATGCCACGGAACATCAAAACCTCGAGGAAATGGATAAATTCCTAGACTCCTACAGACTCCCAAGGCTGAACCAAGAAGACCTGGAATACCTGAACAGACCTATCACCATCAAGGAAATTGAAATTTTCCTATTCTTAATGTTTTTTACAGCTCATATGTCTATAACATATAACATATGACTAGGTCTACTCTGTATTTTAGGGGTAAGGAGGTGAAAAATATTTGGTTCAATTTAAATGAGTTTGTTATTTTGTTCTGTTGTGGTTTTAAGATCTTTACTATTGTAGAATTTTATAAGTTTATAATGTGGCATTGTAGCACTATCCTCCCGTTGTTCATTGATTTGCTCCAGCGGGCACCAGTAACATTTCCATTGTGAGACTTGTTACTGTTTATAATGTAGTTTTTCTTAAGTTAGAATCCAGGATCAAAGATTTCTATGAGCATTTAGATGAAGATAAATTATATATCAGAAACAACTGATTAAGCAGTGGGAGAGTGCACTAAGAAAGGGAAGGATTTCTGTAAAGAAATTTATGCCAATTGGAAAATAACAGAGAATACAGTTGACAAAAGAGTTGGTGAAGGAACTAAAGAACATTAACAGGTGATTTAACTTTATAATTTAAAGTAAAGCTTTCATGAATAATTAATTCACAGTATTCAAAATGTGTAAATAGTATCAGTTATAAAGGTTAAATAGCGTGCTAAATTTTAAAAATCATTGACCAGTCAAAAAGCTCTAAAAAACACTCATTTAAAATTAATATCTATCAAATAAAAGACAATGTTTATGAGAAACAGCCTTGTTCCTGACGCCCCATTCGCTCTCAATGGAACGACCATCTCCGAATGCAACAGCTATGTGTACCTAGGTCGAGAGGTCAACATGACAAATGACCTGGCACCCGAGCTGCGCAGGAGGAAGAGAGCGGCTTGGAACGCCTTCAAGAACGTCGAAGAAATAGCTAAGAGGACGAAGAACCTCCGGCTCCGGGCACATCTCTTTGATTCCACTGTTCTTCCTGCATTAACATATGCCTCAGAGACCTGGGCCCTACGCAAACAAGATGAGAACGCCATTCAGGTCTCCCAAAGAAGAATAGAAAGAGCTATGCTTGGAATATCACGTTTCACTCAAATGAGAGAACGAATCCGGAGTTCTGACATCCGTCGACGATCAAGGATCAGGGACGCTGTCTCATTTGCCAAGGTGTCGAAAATCAGATGGGCTGGTCACGTAATGAGATTTAAAGACGACCGTTGGACTAGAGCTGTTACTGATTGGATTCCACGGGATGTCAAGAGACCGCGTGGCCGCCCACCTACCAGATGGTCAGACTTCTTTGTCAAGGTCATGAACGATCGGTTTGAGGCCCTCCATGTTCCCGGAGCGAAGAGATGCCATTGGGCTACACTAGCACGCGACAGGGACAAATGGAGACGTTACTGGCACCCGCTCGAGCAAATCGACGACTAACGGGAAGTTAAGTGATTAAGTGATCTATCAAATATTGTCAACTTTCAAGTTTTTATTTACATGCTAGTTTTTAACTGCCACTTCATTGTGAAAATGCAAAGTGTATCTTTAAACATGCTCTATAATGTTTCTGAAAATTTTATTTCTAAATTTTAATGTTATGCTTTAATAACGTGATAGTATCATCAGATATTAAATATATAATATGCTAATTTTATGTTTAACCAGACTTATATAAAATTAAAATAAAATAAAGGGAATATTACTCCTGGAATACCAGAGAATCTGAAGTGTATTTTATACCTCTGACAGTTTTGCATAGGTAGAAACCTATGAATGCCCTCTTATATAATAATTCCAGCTATAAAATAGATTGCTCTGGATTATAAAATAGCAATAATAAAATACTACACTAACTAGTACATAGCCTATGAAGATTCCAGAATAAGACTATAAAGTATTTTTTCATTATGTTTATTATTAAATGTACAGGACCACCTGTTTTGAAAGCATGTTTTATGTAAGTCACTAAAATGAGAAAAACAAAATATAAAGAAACCTAAATTATAAATAATTCTGATAATCTTAATATGCAAATAAATTTTATACATATTTTATGAATATAATTCCATATTTTTGTATATATCTCTAGACTACCTCTAGAGATATTATCTTATATTATTACTACCTTTAGCTTAGTTTTATACATGAATTTCTTTAAAAGTATTATATAAATACTTCTGTAATAATTTCTTGACTTCCACAACTGTTGAGTATGTATTAGAACATTTTAATGCTTGGTTCAAATTATTTACATTATGGCTTGTGATAAATATTATATTTTGATAAATAAAGATCTTCATTATAATGTGTATTTAAATGTACTTTTATCGATTTATGGCTCAGTAAACAATTCAAAGCTACTGTTTAAAAATTTTGTGTCTATTTTAATTGCGGTGATCAATTTATCAACACAATTCTTTCTGTTTCTCATGATCTTTTTCATGTTTATTATTGAAATTTAATGAGTCCTCTTTTTACAAAAGTTAATTCATCAAGTTGACATTTGTTGCTATCATTAAATTGTCTTATGCTAAATTTTATCTGATTTATGTTGAAATAGAGGGAAGCTCATAATTAAATTTTAATAGTTCATCTCTTGACTCAGGGGATTGTAATAAATGTCATATCATCTATTGATATTAATATTTCTTCTACATCTTTTCTTCACTTAAGCATTAGGAACAATGTTTAATAATATTTCAATAATTTCTGTTGTCTTGTTTTCAGCTAAATTTAAGTTTTTACTAATGTCATTGACTTTGATTTACTATAGAACTTTAACATGCTTTATTATATTAATAAATTTCTTAATATTAAACAGATTTATCTTTCTGTATGAAATATTGCTTTCTCTTAACATATTTGATACATTATTGAATTCTACTTACTGATGTTTTATTGGGAAGCTTGATCCGTACATTTAAAAAAATACTATGTATCTGAGGCTGGTAAATGCATTTTTTTTTGGTTTTTGGGTCACACTTAGTGATGCTCAGGGGTTACTCCTGGCTCTGTACTCAGGAATCATTCCTGGCAGTGCTGGGGGACCATATGGGATGCCAGGGATCAAATCTGGGTTGGCCATGTGCAAGATAAATGCCCTATCCTCTATACTATCACTCCAGCCCTGGTCAGTGCACTTTGTATTTAGGCTCCATAGCACAGCGGGTAGGGCGTCTGCCTTGAACGCAGCCAACATGGCCGACCCGAGTTCGATTCCTCCACCCCTCTTGGAGAGCCCGGCAAGCTACCGAGAGTATTCGATATGCCAGACACAGTAACAACAAAGTCTCCAATGGAGACATTACTGGGCCCGCTCGAGCAAATCGACGATCAACGGGAGGGCCTTTACCTTTTACCTTTTACCCATCTTTTAGTATCAAGAATTTTTTGGTTCCATAAAATCACTTTAGTTAGGATTAAGTATTAATTATTAAAAATATTTTTCATACACAATTCATAGAAGGAACCATGTACTAGGGACTACACAAACAGATATGCAAGAATTGAGTGACATAAATTACAGAGGATTAGGTAGTAGGAAAATAGGCTAAATTCTGGGATTTTATTGCATCAGAAATGGCAGAGCATAAGATTATCATTCACATGGACTCTAGGTCTTGCTAACTGAAATAGAGAGCAACAATAAAATACCAGAAAAGTATAGAAATATATAGCACTGTAGTACTGTGCTCCAGTTGTTCATTGATTTGCTCGAGCGGGCAAAGTCTCTATTGTGAGACTTGTTACTGTTTTTGGCATATTGAATAAACCACGGATAGCTTGCCAGGCTCTGCCGTGTGGGTGGGATACTCTCTGTAGCTTGCCAGGCTCTCTGAGAGGGATGGAGGACTCAAACCTGGGTAGGCCAACACATGCAAGGCAAATGACCTACCCGCTGTGCTTTTCATAGAAATATATAGCAGTATAAAACTATGCAATTCAAAAGTGGATTTACAGTGTACTACTAATACAAGAATTCTCAAAATTAGTAATATGTTCATAACATAGAGTTGAAAACTCTATACTCCTGAACATTTGATACTTAATTCTTTACTCAGTTATAGTTTATATAAAAATCTGTGACGTATTTAAAGTGCAAAACAATGAATAGGGATAAGTACACTCATAAAATAATCAGTATATGCCACCAATATTCCCATTGTCACAAAAATCTCCTTCACATTTATTTATTATTACTCTATGTTTATAGTATTGCTTTTTGTTATTAAAAAATACCCATTATCAGGGTTGGAGAGACAGTACATGCACCCATTTTGCTTTGATTTTTGGCACAACATGTTGTTCCCTGAGTACTGCCAGGAGCACTCCTTAGCACAGAGCTAAGAATAATCCCTGAGAATTACCAGGTATAAATACTACAAACGCTTCTTACTTCCAATCCATCCATCCATCCATCCATCCATCCATCCATCCATCCATCCTCTTAGCAAATTTATGAGATTAATATTTCTCATTTTAGGTACTATACTATTCACAAGGAGTTACTTATCTGTTTATTTCTTTTTTAGCCCACCCCATCATCTGTTGATATTATGTAACTTAAACTACGTGTAACTTAAATTATTGTGTTATTTAAGCTATGACTAATGCCTCACTCTTTTCCTTAGAATTTTGCAACCAGCATTCGATTCTGCTTTGAATTTGACTATTTCATATTTCTCATATTTACCCACATCATCCTATTCTTTGGACTCATCTCTGTAATTGCAAATGGCAGAATAACCTTTTCTGTCTTGCTATTTCCAATAGTCCACTGTGTATATTTAAGATGTCTTCCTTATTAGTTTATTATTTGATGAACAATTAGGTTGCTTTCATGTCTTTTCTATAGTAAATAAGGAGTATTGTAGAATAATTAGTTCTGTTTTTGTTTAAAAAATCAAATTTTTCCAAAAAATTAAAATACATATTAATTTGATAATTAAAAGGCATATTAATGGATAACATGAATGGGGTAACATATTCAGAACCATACCTCTAGCAATGAGATGATAACTATGACATATAAGGAACTTATAAAAATCAACAATGAGAAAGAATAAAATCTTATTTTAAAGAAGGGGACAATAGCAAAACAGACACTTTAACAAATAAGACATTGAGATGAACAATAGGCACATGAACAAAGTTACTTATTATCAAGAAAATGCAAGTTAAAAGGATAATGATATAATGATATACTACTATATATATCTGAGAGAACAGTCAACCTGAAAAGACCAGAAATAATATGTGATGAAAGGGGAGTGTAAAATAGTAAGCCATATACACTGTGTGTAGTAATATAAACTGGTCCATCATCTATGGAGTAGAGCATGAAGATTAAAATATTAAATGGATAAAATATTGAAACATATACTGCATGTATAGTAACTCGAGTCTTGATATTTCTCCAAAAAATATAAAAGCAATGATTTGAAAAGACATAGTCACATTTCTGTTAGTTGTAATACTATTTACATAGCCAAAATATGACTATAAATTAAATACACAACAACAAAAAAATGGATAAGGAAAACAAGCTAGATGTCACTGTCACTGTCCTCCCGTTGTTCATTGATTTGCTCAAGCGGGCCCAGTAACATCTACATTTTGAGACTTGTTGTTACTGTGTTTGGCATATTGAATACGTTATGGGTAGCTTGCCAGGCTTTGCCGAGTAGGCGAGATACTCTTGGTAGCTTGCCGGGCTCTCTGAGAGGGGCAGAGGAATCGAACCTGGCTTGGCCGGGCTGGCTGTGCGCAAGGCAAACGCCCTACCACTGTGCTATCGCTCCAGCCCATGCAAGATGTGTATACAAAATACTACACAGCCATGGGAAAAAAATAAAATCTTGTTTTGCAACACTCTCAGAGCTGGGGAATGACTGCTCAGTGCAATTATTCAGAAGAAAGACTAATATTGGATGACTTTGCCTTGTGGAATGCATAGGAGTAGATAAAGCAAAGGTGGTACTGGAGTTAGTTCAGCTGGTAAGGTGCTTGCTTGTATAACTGATGGATTCAATACCCAGGACCAAATATGGTTTCCTGAGCACCACCAGGAGTGTTTCCTAATCAGAGTCAGAAGCAAGCCCTAGTCCCAACCATGTACAGCGCCAAACTCCCAAGCAAAACAGAAAATATTCAAGGACTCAGACTCCAAAACAGTGGTGGCCAGAGGTGAAAAGAGCAGAGAAGAGTTCTCTGGACTGTGCAAGGCAAGAACAGTACCCACTGTGCTATATGTCCTGTTCCATTCCAGTGAACTGTGATGGAGGAACATTGGCTCTGCCTTTGTCACAGTACCATGCTGTTTTAATTATTACTGCTTTGAGTAGAGTTTGAAGTAAGGGAGGTTGATTCCTCCCATTTTCTTTTTTCCCAAGAATTGCTTTAGCTATTCGTGGGGGCATATTGTACCATATGAATTTCAGGAGTGTTTGCTACATTTATTTGAAGAATGTCATGGGTATCATTATAAGGATCACATTGAATTTGTACAATGCTTTGGGAAGTATTGCCATTTTGATAATGTTAATTCTGATCCATGAGCAGGGATATCTTTCCACTTTCTCGTGTCCTCTTTTATTTCCTGAAGTAGCATTTTGTAGTTTTCTTTGTATAGGTCCTTTACTTCCTTAGTTAAGCTAATTTTTAGGTAGTTGATTTTCTGGGGCACAAATGTGAAAGAGATTGTTTTTTTTTATGTACTTTCTTCTCTCTCACTATTTTCGTATAAGAAAAAATCGCTAGTGAATTCAGCTGGACCTGGTCTTTTATTTTTGGGGAGACTTTTGATTACAGTTTCAATTTCCTTGATGTTAATAGGTCTATTCAGTTACTCTGGATCTTCTTGATTCAGCCTTGGGAGATTATAGGAATCCTCCTGGAATTCCTTTATCCATTTCTTCTTGTTTCGTGGCATACAGACTTTCAAAATAGTTTCTGACGATCTTTTTAATATTTTTCATTTCTGTTGTAATATCTCCCTTCTCATTTCTGATTTGGTTTATTAGGGTTTTCTCTCTCACTTTTTTTGTGAGTGTTGATAGTGGTTTATCTATCTTATTTATTTTCTCGAAGAACCAGCTCTTGGTTTCTTTGATCGTTTGGAATTTTTTTTTTTTTTGGTTTCTATGTCATTGATTTCTGCTCTAAGTTTTATGATTTCTTTCCTTCTGCCTGATTTGGACTCTTTTAGTTGATCCTTTTCTAAGCTCTTGAGCTGTGAAGTCAAGTTGTTTATGTGGGCCCTTTCTTTCTTCCTGAGAAATGCTTGCAGAGCTATAAATTTTCCCCTTAAAACATGCATTTTGCTGTGTACCATAGGTTCTGGTAGTTTGTGTCTTCATTCTCATTTGCTTCTTGATATCTTTGATTTCGTCCTTGACTTTCTTCCTGGCCCACTCATTGTTAAACATTGAGTTGTTTAATTTCCAGGTGTTTGATTTGGTTCTCCATGTTTGTGTGTGATTCACTTCTATTTATTTTGGGGAATGTAAAGCCCTGTTTATGTCTATAAACCCTCTCTCTTCTATCTTTTCCTTCAAAGCCAATGTTTCCTTGCTGAGTTTTGTTCCTGTTGATCTATGCAGAGGTGATAAGGTAATGTTGAAGTCTCCAACTACTATTTTGTTGCTAGCATTGTCCTCCTTAAAGTCTTTTAGCAGTTGTTTTAAATATTTAGCTGTTCCCTCATTAGGTGCATATACATTTAAGAGTGTGATTTTTTCCTGTTGTACATATCACTTGATGAATAGAAAATAGGCTTCCCTGTCCCTTCTAATCTTTTTCAGCCTAAAATTTATGTTTCCTGATACTAGTTTGACCACTCCAGCTTTTGTGAGCAAGCTGTTTGCTTGCAGAATTGTTTTCCACCCTTCAACTTTGAATCTGTGTTTGCTCTGACTGTTGAGATGAGTTTCTTGTAGGCAGCAGAATGTTGTGTTCTTTCTCTGAATCTATTTTGCCACTCTGTGTCTCTTAATTGGTGAATTTAGACCGTTGACTTTGAGAGAGATTATTGTTGTAGGGTTTTGTGTCATCTTTCGGTATGTGTCTGTTGTGCTTGTAGGGTTTGTCTTGTCTTATAGTAGCCCCTTTAGCTCTTCTTTTAGGTTTGGTTTTGAGTCTATGAAGTTTCTGAGCTGCTGTTTATCTAGAAAGTCATGTACAGTTTCTTCGAGTTTGAGTGAGAGTTTAGCCGTATAGTGTATTCTTGGTGAAGCATTCATTTCACCATTGCCTTTGGGCTTGGAGAGTTTCCTCTGATAGGTCTGTTGTGAATCTAAGGGATGCTCCTTTGTATGTGATTTCCTTCTTTGACATTGCTGCTTGCAGTATTGTGTCTCTATCTGCAGCATCGATCATTCTAACTATGATATGTTTTGAAGTGTTTTTGTTAGGATCTCTTTTAGCTGGCACACTTCGGGCTCCTTGAATCTGAATGGCTGCATTGTCCAGCTCTGGGAATTTTTCAGCAATGATTTGTTTTACTGTGGGTTTTTTATTGGGATTGTTTCCTGAGCTTCTAGTACTCCAATGATTCTAATGTTGTTCCTCTTGTAATCATCTTCTAGGACCCTGATTCTCTCTAGAGCTATTTTGAGGTCTCTTGCCATTGTTTGTTGTTGCCTGTTGGTTTGGTACAGCTGATATTTCACCTCACTGATTCTGTCCTCAGCTGTGGTCATTCTACTGTTGAGGGCACAGACTGATTTTTTATTTCATCTATGGAATCTTATATTTGTGACATTTCTGTGCGTAGCTTTCCAATTTATGCTCTCATTTCTTCCTGGATTTTCTTGATTGTCTGATCCATTGTTTCTTTCATGTCCTCCTTCAATTTACTGGATATCTGTCTGACTGTTTCATTGAGTTCATTGAACATCTTCTTTACTTCATATCTGAATTCTTTCTCAGAGAGGTCCCTTAGGTGAGTAACACCTACTGAGGCTTCTGGACTCTTTTCATCATCCTCCCAACATGGTGGGAGGATCGTTTCTTCATGTTGGTTTGTAGGTATGGTGTTACACTAGATTTCTTGGTATGACTAAACTACCTGCAGCCATGTGAGCGTTGGCTGGCCCGGACTTAGGCCATGCCCATTTCTGCAGAAGCCCTGCCCAATTCTGAGAGGGCATGCCCCATGGGAACCTGGTGGGTTGGGGGTACTAGCTGAGAGAGGAAGGAGACCCATCCGCACAGCTTTGAGGAAGAGAAAGAGGCTCAGAGCTGCTTTTATCCCAGGGTCCTAGAGGACATCAGGGCACTTACACGGAGAAGGCCAAGTCCGGGTTTGAATACTGGTGGATAAACTGACTTGGGAGGGAAAGAAGACCAGCACAGTGTTGGGGATGAAGAGGAAGAGGCTCAGGGCTGCATTTGTCCCAGGGTCCTAGCAATGGTACAATTTTCTATACCGTTAAGTGGCTCTTCGAATGATTGCTTATCTAGTTTATTGATGTCAGCTGTCATTAATCCTACATTTTATACTTTAAATTAGGTTAATATTTTTTAATTTTTTAAAATTTCTTTTTATTTGGAGAAATATATAACATTCACACTCTGAGATTAACTGGCTCCTGCTATAACTTTTAAAGTCCAGTTAAAAAGGAAATATTTCACTTTGTCAATTTCACAGAAGTTAGTTACACTTAGTTATTTTGCATACCCTCTCCCTTGTTCTGTTTTAATGACCATATAAAGCATTATTTTGTCAGAACTGCATATAGTTTTAAGATATGGAATTGATTTTCCTGGAGATTGCTGCCTCACTGTGGACACATTAGAAATTGCTGAAGTTTGACAAGCAAATATCTGGCAAAATTTATTTACACATATTTCTCAAAAATTACATAAAGACATATCCACACAGATTTTAATAAATGTAAAATATTGTATACTCTGAGAAATCTATTTATGTGATGCCCAAATAGACCTTTTAAAGCTACAATGTCATATATATTAACTTCATTATTTTCTACATTGTCAGTATAGAGTAGTGGAAAGATAAATAATTTTCATAGTCATAATCCTTTCTCAATAATTTAGTACTCACAATCACTCCTGTTGCAAATTCAGGATGCTGCCTATATTATCATAAATTTATCTTAACATTCAACATTTTATTCTACGTTATCTTGATTGATTTTAAGTTTGCTTATAAGAACATAATGGAGCTAATAAAATAAACTTCATTATTATTAGTGATTTCATCAGAATTTTTCCATAAAACTTTGGTTCTAGTAATATAAATACCGACCATAATTCAAAAAAGTAACAATGAAGCCATTATCTATTTCCGTTTTTATTTTAAAATGTCTGCATTTTCATTCATAGCATTAAAATAACTCTTCTTAGATTTTATTAAAAGTCACACTGGACTGTCTTAATCAAAGTAATTTAAAAATTATATTATAGAATGACTTTTGGTAACATGTGAGCAATATAGTTTCAACATATTCCTGCGGCTCGTATTTATTTGTTTTTGTTTTTGTTGTTGTTATTGTTGTTGTTGTTTTGATCTTTGGGTCACACCTGGCCATGCACAGGGGTTATTCCTGGCTCACGGACTCAGCAATTACTCCTGGCAGTGCTTGGGGAACCATATGGGATGCTGGGAATCGAACCCAGGTTGGCTATGTGTAAAGCAAGCACCCTTACTGCTGTGATATCTCTCCAGCCCCAACCCTGCAACGTATGGAATGTATCCTCATTTTTGTGCTATTCTTATTTTTGTGCTTTCTATACTTGTAGATCATAGAGTTCTAATGCAGTGTCGTATAGTGGAGGAAATTCTGGGAAGGACATTAGGAACACAAGAATTTATTAATTGTGGATCACTATTTAGGTGTTAGGCTCTTGAGTGCCATTTTGATGTACAGTGCGTTCTTCAACTTTTATCAGATGACATTAAAGGAGCTAAAGCCATTTTCCAGAATCCCTTAATTATTATCTAAAATATAAATGGTTTCTATAACAGTTTATTCTTTAAAGAAAGCCCTTGATTCTGTTGAGAAGCGGTCATCGAGGCCCTAGCCAAACAGGGCGTTCAAACTCAATACATAGGATCCTCCGTGAGGTGTATTACAGATTCACTACCAGGATCTCACCATTCTACAAAGAAGTGATCATTGACATCAGGAGAGGAGTTCGTCACGGTGATACCATTTCACCGAAACTCTTCAGTACCACCCTCTAGAATGTCATGCAATGACTGGAATGGGAAGGAACGGGAGTGAAGATAGATGGTCGGCAACTACACCACCTCCACTTCACTGATGACATCATTCTAATAACACCAAACATTAGCCAAGTGGCACAAATGCTGGCCGACTTTGACCGTGAGTGTGAAATGGTCAGACTGCAGCTGAATCTCACCAAGAAAATATTTATGAAAAATAGACTCTTTCCTGATGTTCCATTCACTCTCAATGAATCAGACATCTCTGAATACAGCAGTTATGTGTACCTAAGTCGAGAACTCAACATGACGGATGACCTATCACTTGAGTTGCACAGGAGGAAGAGAGAGGCTTGGACCACATTCAATAGAGTCAAAGAAATGGCTAAGAGGAACGAAGAGCCTCTGACTCCGGACACATCTCTTGACTCCATCGTTTTTCCTGCATTAACAGATGCTTCAGAGACCTGGACCCTATGAAAACAGGATAAGAACGCTATTCAGTTCACCCAAAGAGGAATCAAAGGAGCTATGCTTGGAGTATCATGCTTCACTCAAGTGAGAGAAGGAATCTGAAGTTCTGACCTTCATCGACGATCGGGAATCAGGAACGCTGTCTCGTTTGCCAAGGCATCAAAAATCAGATGGGCCAGATATGTAATGTGATTTGTAGTCGACCGCTGGATTAGAGCCATTACCAACTGGATTCCACGGGACGTCAAAAGATCACGTGGCTGCCTACCAATGAGATGGTCAGACTTCTTCGTCAAGACCCTGAACAAATGGTTTGAGGCTCTTCATGTTCCTGGAGAGAACAGACACCACTGGGTCACACTAGCATGAGGCAGGGACGAATGGAGATGTTACTGGTGCCCACTCAAGCAAATCAATGAGTAAAGGGATATCAAGTGATCAAGTGAACAGTTTATTCTCTGTTTAATTTGACTGAAATAAATCTAATTCATATTCATTTGATTGAGCTGTGTTCAAACTAAAGAGTATTTATCACTGCTTTCCATAGACAAATCCTTTTAGGAAGCTTGGGCTGTCAGAAATCAACTGTATAGAGAGAGAAAGACGAGAAAGGGGTGATAATATTTCTATTTCAAAGCCTTCATTGTTTCTGTCATTTTAAATTTTATTCTCATTACTGGTGAATCATAAGTAACTGTAAGGTTGGAAAAGGTACCCTTTGCCATATCTTCCTTCTCTTCACCTGGTCCCCCACTAACTTACTGTGCTGTCCATCTAGGCTTCCTGGGATCTATTCAATCTAGGAAAAGTTTTTCTGTCTTTCTTCATGTTCTCTCTAAATCATTAGCTGTGCCTTTCTATTTTCTTTGTGCTTTGTTTTCAACCAACTTTCTAGCTTTATAAAGTTCTAAATGAATTCTGATTAAAATACATATTAGTGTCTTTCCTTTTCTTTTTTGATCCTAAAAAAAAGGTTAACTAGATCAGAGACTTAACTCATGTAAGGATAGACTTCTTCACCAAAATAATAAAGGTAATAATTTCTGTTTAATAATTTTGTTATAGAGACAGAATTGTCAAATGAAGAATTTTTTTAAAATGTCATTCTAGAACTTAACTATAACCCATATTACACTTAACAAACACCGATGCCATGAAATTTGCTGCACGTAGCAATAATTCATTTGCTATATTTTATTCTTTCTATTTTTATGAATTGTGGAACTGTTTTATTTTATTTTATTTATTTATTTTTACTTTTTTATTGAATCACTATGAGATAGACCCTTACAAAGCTATTCATGATTAGATTTCAGTCATACAGTATACTTTGGCACTATTTTAATATGGCTATGAATAATTGTATTTAATATTTTTATTATTATGCATTAAGCTGTACAAAGCAGTGTCTGTGTCTATGTGTGTGTGTGTCTATCTGTCTGTGTGTTCATGTCTTCATGCCTATATGTACTCATTTGTAGTTGGTATATCAGAATTTGGAATTATTGTGACAAAGGTTACAGGACCATTTAAGTTAAATTTAATTTGATTCTCTTTATCAACCCTGATCAGGATTAGAAGGTGTAATTGTAATCATTCTGGAGTAATAAAAAGAGCCTTGCTATAATTGCTCTGCTATTATCACTAATGCTTTTGCTTTCAGTACTTTATTTTTAGGGCCCAGTAGTAAAGCCAGCAAAGTGAAATTATTTCTATTCAATTCATGTGTAATATAAGTAACAGATTTAGAAATACTACTCAAGACATGCAAGTCATCATAAAACCCGCTTAAACTTTGAGTCAAAAGCAAGATGTTCTGTAGTAATAAACATGGGCTTTCTTCAGAGCAATTAGCTCTATTCCTGGAATTGTCATATAGTACCATGCACTCTGAAGGGTCTGAGCGTTTATCTAATTTTCAACTTAATTTAGCAACAAATTTTTTTTTGGTGTTGCTATTTTTGTTTCATGACCAGTGGAGCTCAGGACTGACTCCTGGCTCCATGCTAAAGGATCAATCTTAGAGGGAATCAAGGGCACAAACGGAACTCCCCAGGTTGAAAGGCAAACACCTTACGCACTGTAGTATCACTCTGGTAGAAGTCAGAGATAAGATGGTTTATTACTTACTGTAGTAATGTTAAGTCTTAGTCTAAGTCTATTTAAGTACTCTGAATCCCACCAATAGAGAACCACAAGAGAATACCTGATGACAGAGTTGTTTGCATTTCTCTGAGTAGCAATTTCAGAAAGGAAGATAAGTATGTCTGTTCTTTGCTCTAGATGGACACAATTCTCTTTCTCTCTCTAATTCTCTCTCTTTCTCTCTGCCCCACTTTCTGTCTTTCACTCTCTCCATGGCTCTCACAACAATTAGAGTGAGAAGATAGCCTTATAGAATCTATATGTAACTATAAATGGAGACTCTATCCTTAGCTTCAAATATTTTTATCCATACATATGTCCTAGAAAATGTAAAATGTAATTTAGAAAACAAATGGTTAGTACTTTTCTAACAGGAAAAAATGGAACGGATAGATAAATCATGGCCTCCCATCAATATATACTCTTTGCTTTCACAGAGTCTTGATTATGGTAAAAATTTCAAAGGATATATATATATACCATTTTGTTGGTCATTTTTACATAACAGAGAAGTGTGACAAAACTGCTTAATTCATCTGCACACAGTTACTTTAGTCTACAATCATTAGTGTACACAACAGGAGAATGAGATCAACTTGTAGAACACACCTTAACTGTGTCTGCCTAGAACCCCTGCAGCAACCAGTTCCAAACTGGTGCACTAACCAGGGTGTGCTAGGCTGCCATTGAGAGAAAAATATTAAGTGTTATTTTCAAATATAGGGTGGAGTTGGAGTTCTTCCTTGTACAGCTACCTGACCACTTGGACTCAAGGGCTTATGGGGAAGCTCTGAATCTGACCTTGATAAGGGTGAGCTGGCACCAAGGGACTCTGAACTCACAGATGATTAGTATAGCTTGATGGCCTTGCAATACTGGCAACTTGGGCTTGAAACAGGTAAAGCCAACACCTGTGGTATCTGTAAAACTTACTGCTCCACATCTGCATTAGATCATAGAGACCCTGTGACACTCTGTCCCACTTAGCCCATGTAGCCATAGATTTGCTGCTCCTCTTCCCATCACATGCTTTGCATCAAATCCATTCCTTTTACCCTATATTACCATTTATTTCCCTAATAAACATTGTAGTATGATCAGCAATCTTTGGAACTGGTGGGTTGTGTACCCCAGCTCATTCCTACGTAGGTGTCTCTGAGCTATCAGCCTTTGAGCAAGATTTTCTTCCCATTACCAGGTCTTCCTGTAGTTGCTCCTAGATTTTCAAAATAGTTCTATATCACTCTCTATCACTTATCTTAGTAATTTAACGAGGAGCAATAGCACAGCGGTAGGGCGTTTGCCTTGCACGCAGCCAACGTGGCCAACCCGAGTTCGATTCCTCTGCCCCTCTCAGAGAGCCCGGCAAGCTACCGAGAGTATCTCGCCTGCACGGCAGAGCCTGGCAAGCTCCCCGTGACGTATTCGATATGCCAAACACCGTAACAACAAAGTCTCCAATGGAGACGTTACTGGGCCCGCTCGAGCAAATCGATGATCTGCGGGAGGGCCTTTACTTTACTCGAGCTCGAGCTAAAATGATATAATCTCCTTTGGAAATAATCACATTCCATAATCAACTTTCCTTTGTTGAGTAGAGTTTACAATCAAAGGCATTCACATATTTATGAATAAGCTGCACTGTAGCACTGCACTGTCCTCCTGTTGTTCATTGATTTGCTCAAGCGGGCCCAGTAACGTCTCCGTTGTGAGACTTGTTGTTACTGTGTTTGGCATATCGGATACATCATGGGTAGCTTGCCAGGCTTTGCCGTGTGAACAAGATACTCTTGGTAGCTTGCTGGGCCCTCCGAGAGGGTGGAGGAATCGAACCTGGCTCTGCCAGGCCGGCAGCACGCAAGACAAACGCCCTACTGCTGTGCAATTGCTCCAGCCCATAGATAAGTTAGACTTTATAAACTTGAAAATATAATACCTTCATTTTAAACAACATTATGATTATTTAACCCAAAGTAGTAGTTTATACTAGTCTAGGGCCACTGTAATTTGGCAAAGTATCATGTAAAGTTAGAGAGGTTATGTTACCATAGTTGTGACTACTGAACAAAATAATCATATTTATTTTCTTGAGTTAGACCCAGATTCAGGAGCTCCAATTCAAATTTAACCAGAGCCAGATCATCAGGGAATCAGATTCAGATATTTCTATTTCTCTTTATTATTTATTATTTATTTATTTATTTATTTATTTATTTTTTGCTTTTTGGGTCACACCCAGCGATGCACAGAAGTTACTCCTGGTTCATGAACTCAGGAATTACTCCTGACCGTGCTCGGGGGACCATATGGAATGCTGGGAATCAAACCCGGGTCGGCTGCGTGCAAGGCAAATGCCCTACCCTCTGTGCTATCACTCCAGCCCCTCTACTTCTCTTTAAATCAAAGTTTCTACAAATTTAATGTTGGCAATTCAGATAAATAAGTTGCAAATAAAGTTTTTATTCCAACACATTGCTAACGAGCTATTTTATTTTTATTTAAAAATTTCATTGATATTCTGCAATTTATAATGCTATTAATAATGGTTTCTTATGCACAGAATTCTAACACCACACAACTTACCCATATATACTCTTCTTCTCCCAAGGAGCCCAAGTACTCTCCGTGAAAGAATTCATAGCAGAAGTGTATGATTAAATACGTATCAGAATATAGTATTTTAAACAGGAAAAATATGAACAGAATTATGTGTAATAGATAAATCTATTTGGATATGTAGAAAAATATATTTATGGATTAATATTAAATATTCAGCATTACTATCAAAATAACTGATCACAATGATATTCAATGATATTAGCTAGTGAAATTCTTATATTACTCATCACTGAGTTTTGATTATAAAAGTATCTATTAAATTCCATATATTAAGATCTCCTTTTAAATAATACTATATACAGATCTGTTTGTACATACTCTTTGGTTTAAATCTACTTACACACACTTCAATAAAACTAGATATACTCACGTTGAATGAAAAAATAAGTACTTATTTTCTAACTTCACTTTGTGTGCTTGGAAAATATAGTTTTGCTTTTGTGTATCTTAGCCATATAAAAATAAGCATGATGATTTAGGAATAATTTTGTAGATTATTTTAATTGTGAAACTATTTTTTTCTTGTTATTCATGTATGGAAGTCATTCATTCCTGTATTGGTGAGCCTATAAGCCAATAATTTATGTGCTCGTCATTTGTTACCAATGCATCATGTACTCTACTAGAAACCTAAAGGAACCTTAGGATATAAAACTTTATGGTCAGACAAAAGCAATGAAAATGTGGAGATCAATATATAAGAAATAAAAAGTTAATTATAAAATAATGTTAACTGGAGAGGATAGACAATGCTTCAGAGAGTTCACATTGAAAGAAAAGTAAAGTTTACAAAATATAGAAAAGTAGAATTTGCATTAATTACCAGATAAGAACATCTGCTTTGTAGCTCTAATTGTTTATAATAAAAAATGTTGTATTCTTTGAGAAGAATATCTAAATTGCAGAAAACATATAATTCCCTAGCTTTATACCACTGTGTCATTGACAAAATTTTAAGGTTGATCTAAATATAAATTGATGAGACATTGGAACAAATGAACAAATTATCACATACATATTTACTGTACAATTGATTATGAGATTCATCAGCAATTGATACCTATTAAATGTTTGTTTCTCCTTCCTTTAAATAGTTTTGCTCAAGTAAATTACTTGTTATTTCTCAGTTCCTAGGATATACAGCCTCCATTAAGTAGAGATTTTTGATTAATCCCTACCAATGGAGTATGGGGGTATTTAATTTTTTACTTTTAATTTCAGACCTTCTTTAAAAGTTATTGAACCCTAGAATAGCCAAGATAAGTACCAGGAGGATTACTCTATGACTCTGACTGAGGACAGCTGCACACACTAGGGGAAAAGGCAGCTCAGATAGAGAAGGGAGAATCAAATAAAGGGTGTTGGGAGGTTCCTCTCAGGATGGGAATTGAATGATGAGAGTAGACTATAGACCGAACAAGATTGCCACTCAATGTCTCTTTTGCAAACCACAGCACTCAAAAGGAGAAAGATAACAAAAGGGAATGCCCTGCCATAGAGGTAGGGTGGGATGGGGGAATGGGGGGAGGGAGGGATACTGGGACTGGTGGTGGTGGAGAATGGGCACTGGTGGAGGGATGGGTATTTGATCATTGTATAAACTGAAACCCAAGCACAAAAAATTTGTAAGTCTACAACTGTACCTCATGGTGTTTCACTAATAAAAATTTAAGAAAAAAAAGTTATTGAATATGCTGTATTTGTATTTTAATTAGTTCCTATTACCTGAACAAAGGGCTTCAAGGTTGTAGAAAAAGTCCACAACGCAAAATGGAAGGATTAATCCCCTAAATATTATGACAAAGAACCATATGAAAACACTACTGAATTAGAACACTAAGATTTCATTCATCATATTAACAGTTGGATACTATACCAGCATATTTATTGCAACAAACCAGTCAAACAAATTATACTCCTATTACATTGAGCCACATTTTTGTTATTCTTTAGAGAGCGACAGAACTAAGATGCTTGGACTTGACAGCTTAATTTTACATTTGGCTTAATTTGACACAATATACAATATTCCTTTAATATTAAATTTTCTGAAAGTCAAGTATTTCAAAGTAATAGAGTAACTTTTTTTTGGAACTAACATTATGAAGGTTTATAAAAGAAAGCTTAAGAAAGTCACAAATTAGTCAGAGGATCTGAATAAAGGTGGGTTGAAAACAGTAAGGGTAGACAATGGAAGGGGATTTGGTAAAAAGTTTATTTCGAACTCTACAGCAAGGTGATTTAGAATGCATTTCCTTTTTTTTATAACCTCATTTCAGCAGTGTCCAATGTCTTTTAGGAGACAATTTAGATGCTTCAGTAGATTTTATTGCTTCATTCTAAATTTGCCAAGTTTTCCTTTGTGTATAGCATCAACTAGAATAAATGGCAAGAGAATTGCCTCCAGTTGTGATTGTTCTGTTTCTGGTTGACACCACAGCCCTCGGTGATTTCCCAAGAATGATACCAACATTCAGAATTAAGATTACTGTATTTTAACATTATTTGGCTTTTGTATCATACCCAGAGCTCATCATTTCAGGAAGCTTATCCTTTGTCATAGCATTCTTATGTCTTAAACAGTACATTATTTATATCTCTATCAAATGTTTATTTTAAAAGGTGACTCTCTCTTTCTCTTCCTACCCCCCTCTCTCACACACACATATACACGCACTTTCTCCTGTCTTTTTTCATTTTTCATGTGATTAGTGAACCTTTTAAGTATTTTAAAAGGCATACATATATTTTGCTCAGTCTAACATATTAAATGTAGACTTATAAATTTTAAATATACAAACTATTTCCTCAGTTTGTAAATGGAATACATGTGCTTTATACTACATATGCATTCTCCGTATAATCTAATAATTAAATAGATTCTAAACTAAGATCTAGGTATGAAAAGCAGCAAAAATGTATATGATGACCCCTTATTAAGAGAAACAGTTTAGGATTTCCTCCACTAAATTAATCCTAGTGGCCTAAGTAAAACTATTGAAAGCATTGTATCTTGCTACAAAAATTTTTTTTTGAAAATAAGTTTTATTTGAAAGTTTTGAGGAAGGGCAAGGGCGAGAGAGAAAGAGAGAGAGAGAGAAAGAGAGAGAGAGAGAGAGAGAGAGAGAGAGAGGAGGGAAGAGGACAGGGGAGGGGAGGGGAGAGGAGAGGAGAGAACATGGGCTCCTCCAGAGTGGAGATACATCCCAGTATTAGATATGCAAATATGAAAGGACATGTCTCAAGAGGAGAAACGTGGTGACACAGGAGCTTGAACACCACATGCACTCAGCAACAACACATGGGCACAGGCAGCCAGGCAACACATGCAGTGTTGGCTATTAACCCCAAGTGTTTTAGGCTTCAACTTGCCTCTTTTCCTCTCCCTAGAGAAACTTACAGTGCTCTTATGAGTACTCACAGGTGTCTGAGTTTATCTTTAACCTTTCCTTTGTGCTTTACTTCTCATTCTGTTAGCAATTATATAGCCCACGTCAGGCTTGGTCACTTATAGGTTCAGTCAAACTTTCTGGTGACTTTGGACTTCAAATCTGTAGTGAATTATTTGCTTTACTCTTCCCTAATGCTTTACTATAGAACGATGTTTTTTACTTAAACACAGAAAAACTGTTATTGCTATGCTTCTAATATTTGGGAGTTAATTGACTCTGAAATATATTTACTCCTGGGCATCCATCATAATTACTAGACTCAGACTTTTGTTGCCATAGTTTCTAACTCCCCTAAAAGCTGAGTCCCACCAAGGGATATCTGGATGGACTTGTGGCAAACAGTTAAGCATCCCCGGCTTTGCTATGAAACAGTCTAGAAATCATAAGGCACAGTTGTTGTACATACTGTAATGACCTAAAAGAGAGGATTCCATGGGATAGGAAAAGCTAAACTGACTTGAGGACTTAGTCTGGGATTTACAGTAAAAGTTCAGTGGACTTTGAACCTTTTCCCTCAAGTCCAGAAAAGTAAATTTTGGAATCTATATTTCTTATTGTGTTTAAGAAATAGCTGCAATATTAATAATAAGAAAACTTAATATGATTATTGAATATGTACTAGCAGTGAGGGAAAAAAAGCAATATAGATGGAATGTCAGTCCTGGACAAATTTCTCAGAAAACCTCTAGACAAAATGCTTCCTTGAGTTAAATCCCCCACACGCAAAGAATTACCTCTGTCAAAACGCTTTATCTCTATAAATGATCAATCACACCTGTGTGCAGTTTTGTACCTCAAGTCCCCTCAGAATTTCTATAACAATGCTGTTTGGTTCTGAATAAACTGCCATTGACTGTTAGTCCGTTGTCCCCTCTCTTCCTTACCTCTGCCAAGGAGGCAGCTCTTAACCACTGAATGCATCATACCTAGGGACCCTGTGACACACTTTCCTCACAGGGCAGCAGAAGTGTGGGCTTCCTTTGTTAAAGTTGGCTTTTATAGATTTTTTTCTTTTGCATACTGTTGGGACCACAGCAGAAATGTGTTAGAGCCTGTCACTCTTAGATGCACCAATAATTATTATGAGTAGTTTAGATAGAGAAGATACTTAGCCTTTCAATGAGAGAAGCATTTCTAGTTTTTATTAAAAGTAAGTTTTAGGTCAACAATTGCTTCAGAGGAATAGGCAAACTTGTTCTTTGTCAAAAGTTCGTTAATACTTGGTGTAGATAGAACTAAGTATATCCTGAAAAGATGAACCCAACTAGAAATTCCATTATGTTTCACAGCAGTGGGATTGTTCAAGATAACTTGGTAAAGTCCTTTCCACTTAGGTAACAGTTGAACTGAAGGGGATCCAGCCTTCCCTGTTTTTAATAAAAATGAACTACCAGGATGCATTTTATTTGGAGGTATTTCTTTATTTGGGTGAGACAGAATAACATTTCTATATTCCTGAAATCCGGGCTTTACTTGCCCTAGATTCACAATATGGTTAGCTCAAAAATTTTTGAGTCCAGTAAGAAATGCATGATTAAAAAAGGGCCTGACACATAGCAACACAAACCTATTTTCCAGGGGTCTGTACTATCCCCAATAGTTTTAGGATTTCTTTCCCATGCTTTACTGAACTATTTTCAGCTGTTTTACAGTCTTCTTTCTGCATGTGCATGGAAAAAAAAACAAGAAAATATTTTTCAAATCAGTATAGATGTTTACTTTGAACTCCTTAGCCTATTACTAGCCTCAAAAAAGAGCATGTCTGCCTTTTCAGCTGAAGTTCTCCCTGATACATCTCTGGTTTCCACCCTCCTGGTCAGACTAGTGATAACATGTGCAGCTCTGAGTCCCTTTATGAACTAGACTGCTACAGTCAGTAAACCCTGTTTTATGTGTATTACCCAAGGGGTACCTTTTAAATCAAGCCAATTGGGAGACATTTATTAAATCACCTCTATAGAACTAGAATCTGATTTCTATGAAATGGCAAGTTACAAAAATATAGTTTTCAATACACCTTCACCTTAAATTTGACAGATGGCTTAATAAACCTGACTTGATATTTTGTATAAATATAAAAAGATTACAGAACTCTTCATTTGGGTACCCCATTATTTACTGAGAGGTCCTGAAAACTGATTAAGGACAGAGCAGGTGTATTACATGGAGCAATAGCACAGCGGGTAGGGTGTTTGCCTTGCACACAGCCAACATGGCTGACCCGAGTTCGATTCCTCAGCCCCTCTCGGAAAGCCCGGCAAGCTACCAAGAATATCTTGACTGCACGGCAAAGCCTGGTAAACTACCTGTGACGTATTTGATATGCCCAACATAGTAGCAAGTCTCACACTGTTACTGGGCCCACTAAAACAAATCGATGAACATTGTGGTGACAGTGACAATAGTTTTTACCTGTCACAGCATGGTTACCCAGGTTGGCCAGTGTGAAGATAGGAAAGTCAGGTCAACACAGTGAGCTGGAGGTGGCCTTGGGACGCTCATTTTTTGTAGGAGTGTCCTAGAAGGAAGGAGTAAATCCCAGGGTAGGGAGAGATCTTGCTTTTTTTCCCATAAGTTGATTTATTTTATATATTTTTCTATATTTAGTACATTTGTATTTTTTTAATTAAATCATCGTGAGCTACAGTTACAAAACTTTCATGATTGGATTTTAGTCATACAATGATTGAACACCTGTCCCTCTACCAGAGTACATTTTTCAACCACCAATATCCTCAGTATCCCTCCCCCTTGCCCACCCTCACCATGCTACCCCTCCCCCTGCCTCTATGGCACATAATCTCCCTCTTACTCTCTTGTTACTTATGGGTATTATGGTTTGCAATACAGATAGTGAGAGGCCATCATGTTTGGTCCTTTATCTACTTTCAGAACACATCTCCCATCCTCGGATCACTAAGTCAATGATGGTTGGAAGGATTGCTTGGAAGATATCCTGCTTTCCAGGGCTTTCCTGATGCTGAAAATAGGTCTCAGGCTGTGGTCAGTCATTGTAGATCTGCAATTCCTTGTTTTCCAAAGAAGAGATCATTTCCAAGTCTTCCTTGAGAAAGTCTGCTTCCAAGGATTTCCCTGAGGTTAGTAAAGTTACATGTAACAATATCTATTATTACTGGCTCTGCTCCTGTCATTTCTTTTCATTCACTCTGTCCTGAAGCATTTCTTCATTCCATTTCAGAAACTGTTTCACTTTAACAAAATTTCTTTCTTTTCCTCCAGTGATTTTCTTTTCCTCCAGTGATGTTTTCACCCATTATTTTTCTTACTTAAAATATGTAACCAGGGCTGGAGTGAATGTACAGTGGGTAGGGTGTTTGCCTTGCACATGGCCAACCCGGGTTCGATTCTCAGCATCCCATATGGTCCCTTGAACACTGCCAGGAGTGATTCCTGAGTGCATGAGCCAGGAGTGACCCCTGAACATTGCAGGGTGTGATCCAAAAAGCAAATATATATGTATATATATACATATATATGCAATTATAAGTCATATAATCACATCAACAGATTTAACTTCCTTATCTTTTTGAACTTAGTAAAACTGGATCTCCCAAGAGATTTGAAAACAAGCTGCGAATCATTCTCTCACTTAGCATGATAAAATTGTACTCTGCAGCTCTCTTTAAAATTTTGTTGCAGATCTATCTGAATAAGAGCATTAAATCAACATTATAGTAGTCCAGAAAGCTTTATGATATTCACAATTAAAGGTTTTACAATACATACTATACTTGGCAAGAAAGTTTATTCCACGTTATGAATTAACCAGATCACTCTTGTCTTTAGAGTTTTATCCTTAGAAATTTGATTTCTACAAATTAATAGGTTTAAACATATACAGAAAGGATGATACTTGTGGATAAAGTTCTCTAAAGGTCAAGAGTATGGGGACAAAGATGACATGAAATTCCATTATCTCAATAATTGCATGCATTTTAATGTATTATGCTAATTAACAATATAGTCTAAAAACTAATTACAGTAATTTCCCACATTTTTACCCAATTCTCCATTATTAGAAACCAGTCAAGTTAAAGAAGGTCTTTGTGTCAAAGGTTAAGTTTTAAAATGACCCTCTTTTATTCTCTTCAGTCTGTTATCAGTAGCTGACTCATTGACAAATAGACAATAAGTTCCCTGGGTAAAGAATTCCTCAGGAGCAGAGAGGTGAGAAATATAGCTTTAACTGCAGTTTTTAAGGATATTTGTGCCTCTGAAACTGCCAATATTGTTTTCAAACACCCTACAAAATTAGTATTTAGAAACTGAGGCGTACATTTCCATACCTGTAAACAGCAACAAACTATGAAGAGGAGAAGCTAAAACCTGACTTTGGCAATTTCTTTCACAGAGTCTTTTGTAATTTCTGCAGAGGGATTTTTTAACCCCTTTTGACTTATATCTCCTGTGGAACTTTCCATTATCTGCTGTTTCCATTAACTCCTGAAGTAAGGAACCTTGCAGCGCTTAAAGTTTGCAGGAGGGTACACCACCCCACACCCTGGCAAATGTCCCGAAAAGTTGTCAGAGAGTCATTGGATTGGATGCCTCTGTTAATGTTCTCTGCATTGCACCTGAGGCATCCCTAAGGTCCAACATGGCCTCAGACACGACCACAGTTGCATGCCCAGAGCCTAACGTAGAGTGCAGTAGCTTTGGAAGAATTTTCTTCTGGATTTGGAGAGAAAAAGTTTTGGCTTTGCTACACCTTTATTTTCAGCTCTTTTGGCCTGCTTTTAGTTTGCTTAGCCCTGAGTCTGCTTGCTGGCCTTATTAACATCTCAATTCCCTCCTGGCCATCATTAAACAATTCTCTTTGTTGCCCTGGGTGCAGAGTTAAGGGAAGTTTCTTGCCTGCAGGTTGTTTTTATTGCAGGTACTCCCAGAATCTTAAAGGTCTTAAGCACTAGTGGGTTTCCCTTGTCTCCTTCTCACGTGGTTAGTGGTACAGGAGACCTACAAATGAGGGGTGTTCCTTACTGAGATGTCACATTCACAGAGAGGTTAATCACAGAGGATCCTCCCACAAGAGATTTTTTTTTCCCAAAGGGCATATCTCTGCAGGAGATTTTCAGTTACCTCCTTCCTAGTTATTCACTGTATCATGGTCTCATCTGTGTCATCACTGAATGATGCATGTGGGGTCCTCAGGTGACATGTGAAACAGGAAGAAGAGAGGCAGTAGTATTGAGAAGCGAACCTGCCATTTTCTCTCTATCCAGCCCTGCCATCAGGAGATATCTGGGGAAATCTAGGACTGGTAGGAATCTGCTGAGGGCCTCACTCCTTGCAGTAAAGAATAGTCAATTCTAGACCTTACTCAGGACTTTCAGGTTTTCATCTTTCCCTAAAAGGGAGGAAAAATCAGGAGAGTAGCAGTAAAGTTAAAACAGATTTTATGTGGAAGTTTTGAGGAAGGTGAGAGACAGAGACATAGACCAAAAAAGACAAATGTGCTCAAGGGAGAATCTGCGCTTCTCCATAGTTGAGATAGAGTCCCAGGACACAGCATTAGATTTGAAGGTACACATCTCAAGAGGGGAGATGTTGGAGACAGAGGTGCTCAGGCACCATTTGCACTCATCAGCAACAAATAGCCAAGAGCAGCACATGGGCCTGGAGTCTAAGAGCCACTATACAAAATCTTAATTTACAAAGTCATGCAAGACATTATGAGCAATTAATTAATTTATGTGTCTGTAGTCTATTCCTTTCAAGGAAAGATTTGGTAAAATCTTTTTAAAGACCTATTGAAATATAACTAAGTTAAAATAAATAAGGTAAAGGAAATAAAAATAAAGGGAAAGGAACAAACAAGTACTTTATGACATCTGTAAAGTTGTTACATTACAATATTACATGTGGTCTACCAAAGTATAGTGGGATTATTCCTTCTCTTCATCCACATTATTACAGGTATAGTAAGAGCTCTTCTCAAGTTTCATCTATGCATCTAAGAAAGCATTTGCACATCACTTCAAATTACTTTCAACTGTAAATAACTTCAAGTCTCCATTTTCTCAGATGGAAAAAAAGGTTAAAATCAGACCATTCTCAGCATTTTAGAAATGAATTAATGTTAAACATAAATCAAGTATTTTCTTTTGTTTCCTGACTTATATTCATATCCCTACATTTTTATCTCACTCCCTTTATATAACAATGAAAAATATGCTAGACCTTTGCAGAATATTAAATATTACTACAGATAAGATCATCATTTTTAACAAACTTTTTGAATATTTTATCTATTTAATAAAATAGATTGCCAGACCTTGCCCGGGCAGGCCATATACTCTTTGGTAACTTGCCGGGCTCTCTGAGAGGCATATCTATCTATCTATCTATCTATCTATCTATCTATCTATCTATCTATCATCTATCTATCTATCTATTTCTCTGTATGATTTTGTTGCTGTCTGAACCCCATCAAATATGGAGTGGCAATTGTGGAAAGTGGGTAGGAAGTGTCTTATGATGTGTCATGTGGCTGAAAAGTGGCTGTGCAGTTCAGAAAGCGTCCTGGAGTGTGGTGGCAGTTGGGTAGCGGAGGTTGGCTGCTGGGGCTGGGTCCCTTGGGGCATGGAGTGTTCTCACCCGAGTGAAAACAGCCTGGCCCAGTCTGCGTGGATTCTGCTTCTCCCTCTGACTCCTTGGTAGTCTGCCAGTGGGAAACCCTCGACTCCGATCCTTTGCTGTCTCCTGTCTGGAACCCAGCAAGTCCTCATCATGCATGAATGCATCTCTATCCACGTTGGCCAGGCTGGTGTCCAGATTGGCAATGTGTGCTGGGAGCTCTACTGCCTGGAACATGACATCCAGCCCAATGGCCAGATACCCAGTGACAAGACCATTGGGGGAGGAGATGACTTCTTCAACACCTTCTTCAGTGAAACGGGTGCTGGCAAGCATGTGCCCAGGACAGTGTTTGTAGACTTGGTATCCACAGTCATTGATGAAATTTGCACTGGCACCTACCGCCAGTTCTTCCATCCTAAGCAGCTCATCACATTAAAAAAAATCCCAAAACCCACTGGCTACAGAAAATGACCCTAGCCTTATATCTAAACTCCTGCCATCAGCCTTGCAAAAGTTACAGTGGTAATCAGAATTTTAGGTGGCGGTGACTCAGTTTAATCTCCTAAATGCTTTTCTGAGTAAGGAATAGTGTAGGCAAATGCAAAGAACACTCTTCAAAGCCAGGAGAACAGTTCATCTAACTTTCTCTTTGGAAGACTGACTGGGGCAGTCATAAAATGGAATCAACTACCATGCCCTTTATCTCTTGGGAATGGAATTTAAGAAAATAGTTTTCCTTAGGGAACATCATGTTATCATTTGTGATGAATGAAAGTTTGGAAGGCTAACTTTCACATTGGGAGATATTCTCAAGACATACACTTCCAGTTCTAGACTCTAAGCTCTACTGTTACCAGCCATGGAAACACCAAGAGAAGGCTCTATCTCCAACCTCAGAGATGCATGTGATTACCTCTGACTTCAACACTATCTGGTGTTAAGATCTGAGTGCTCTGCTGCATGAACTTGACAAACAATGGTGCTCACAAGCAGTCTGATCACTACCTCGAGGAGCTCATCCTGCCCATCATGGTGTGTTGTGCCAAGAAAGGGGAGTGAGAGTGCCACATCATTGTGCTAACAGATGAGGATTCTGTGGACTGGGATGAAGACCACCCCCCACCTATGGGCAAAGAATATTCCCAAATTCCTTATAGCTCAAAGCTCTACAGATTCTTCAAGTACATTGAAAATGGAGATGTCGCTAAAACAGTGTTAAAGGAACGGGGCCTAAAGAACATTCCCATTGGAATTGAAGGTTACCCTACCTGTAAAGAAAAATTAAGAAGCGATCTGGTGGCCGATCTAAAGTAATCTATAACTATGTGCAGCTCCCCTTTATCCAGATGTCATGGGAAAAGAAGAAGGAAAGAGTCATCATGTGGATTTCCAGTGTGGTCAGAATAAATCACTCACTAATCTGGTGGCTGCTGGAGAGGATGTCTTGGAAGACCAGGGGATATTAGTGCACCACCCACCACAGGTGAATGAACTGGACCGAGTGAATGCCCACTTTCTCAGATGACTTCTAATGACTTTTAGGTTTAGGACCAACTGTGGGTCCACCCTTCTTTGTAGGTTTTCTCTGTTTGGGTTACTCAGAGTTAACCCTCACCCTGGTTAGTCTCCCCCATCCTTTCCCTTTATCCCATAATTAATGTGTGTCCTTTCCAGAAAGTCTGTGCCTCTGGTGCAGGGGTGGAAAAGCACTCACTGGTAACTGAACTATCAGCTTTGCACCAACTTGAAATTGGGGGTTGGTGTTGTTTAGAGTCTACAAAACTGCAGGAGCAGGAAAGGAAGTCAAGACTCCCGTTGCCTCATATTCAGCAGAGCTCTCCTCACTCTTGAAACTCTATCCTTGGATTTTGTTGTGTTCTGTTTTACACCAGGCAAAGGGACCAAACATAAGGAGACAATCTCTAGCTCTACAAGCAGGATGTTCATTAAGTATTAAAGAAAATGCCTCTGTGTTGAGATGGCGTCTGGAAAGAAGCAGGCCTCATTCAATGTGTCCAAGAGGAAATTTTTAACAGCTTAAACTTGGTTTTGTTCTTTATGATGCAGTGAACAATCCAAAGCCATAGGATTTTTGATGTATAACAGTAAACAATGGTTATGAAACTTAAGATTTAATTTGTTTTTCAGCTTAAACAGATTATTTGGAATGAAAGAACCTCTCAGATAAGGCTACTTCGCTATCCTGGCTTGTACTCTAGTATGAAGTCACAGGTCTACTGTCCAGCATAGCACATTGCTCACTCTTGTGGTTTGGAGATCTTTAGGACTGATAACTAAGAGGCTTTCAAAATCTGGGTGGAAATTTCTCACACATGCTCAGTTTTTCAATAGAAAGTTATAAGGGAAGGAAGGAAGCATTTGGGGGTGAAAGTGGAAGAGAAACATCAACTAGCCTGGCTTTATCCTGGTGCAGTTTTTTTCATGCTATGGAGTTTGAAGTACCAGGACACTTTATTTTTGAAAGTAGTCCACTGCTCACCCACTGGGTAAGAATTACTATTGTCATCCTCAAAGGATGGATGAGCTAAAGGGACTTGGGGCCTAGTAATCTGGATGTCATACATGCTATATGACAACCCCCCACCCCCACCCTTACCCCCTTGGTACTGAACTGCTTTCCCTTGGTGTTTCTATAGTTTGGGTAACAATGATAATTTAAATAATCGCCATTAAAGTAATATTAAATATAATAGCTGTTAAATTTCAGTAACATTTTCATTTCTAAAGATTTATAATTTAATAATTTTTTTTTTCTGGAGTGTTACAGACAATAGGAGCCAAAAAGATAATAGTATATTTCTGGCAAAAAGTTTTATGAGTGATCAATGTTTGTGTCATAAATCCATTATTTCAAGCAATCACATACATTCTAGCTTTTGGCTTCCCTTTCCTTAATGGATTGCTCTTATGCTCATGGTAACAGAGCATGTTTTATCTGCAGGTAAAAAGAAAGGTGAATAAAAAAGGGGAAAAGAAGCACAATGTACAAGTCTATTGACTAAAATAAACAAAACAAAACAAAAAAAATCAACATTGATCTTATTACACAGAACTTCCCCAGACCAACACTAGAAGCAGATATTTTAATACTGTATTTTTAGAAATAATGCAGAAAGGAGATAGAAAATCTTATAAGCACCTTTATGGGTAGTCAAATAGCAACATTTTTTTCCAGAGGATACTCACATTTTCACTTTTTTTAAAAAAACATTGTATTATTATTATTTTATTTGTTATTTTTAATTAGTGAAGCACCATGAGGTACAGTTGTAGACTTAAAAAATTTTGTTCTTGGGTTTCAGTTATATGATGATCAAGTACCCATCCCTCTACCAGTGTCCATTCTCCACCACCAATGAACTCAGTAGCCCTCCCAGTCCCCGATGCCCCCCACCTAGTCCCACCTCTGTGGCAGGGCATTCCCCCACGCCTTTTATTTAAGCGTTATACAATTAAGGGCTAGAGAGGTAGCACAGCAAGTAGGGCATTTGCCTTGCATATGGCGGCCTACCTGGGTTTGATTCCTCAGTCCCTCTCAGAGAGCCTGGCAAGCTACCAAGAGTATCCTGCCCACATGCGGAGCCTGGAAGCTCCCCGTGGTGAATTCAATATGCAAAAAAAAAACAACAAGTCTTACAATGGAGACGTTACTGATGCCTGCTGTAGCAAATCAATGAACAAAGGGAGAACAGTGCTACAGTGCTATATTATTAAAATTCTGAGTGCCTTTTATTACCTTCCTCCAATAGTCTGTGGTTAAAGGGCATATTTTAAGCTCTTTGGTTTCTAAACTAGCAATCTTTCTTTTAGCTTACAAGCTTGCAGCCTAAACTTTGTTTTGGAAGTTTATGTGTATAATTTTGGGACCAGAGCCAGCTGTACTTAAAGTTTTATTCAGTTGCTACTAACTTGAGAAGACCATGGACTTTGTGTCCTAAAAACCCATCTTGCTTATCAATGTCACAAGAAGGGATTTTAATCTGGAAATAGCATGGAAAGGAAATTTGAGCTGTAGAATAGTGGACTTCTGTATGAACAATAAAATCTCAAATTTTGGTTCCCTGAGATACACTCTGTTTTATCCTCAAACCTAAACAGAATAAAATTTACTTGGGAGAAGGGTAAATTGAGGATAACCTATGCTTAACTTTAAGCTTTGAGCCAAGGACAATTGTATTGCAGTGCCTCAATTCAAATGAACCTGCTTTACCTGGAGAATGGAGGAAAAGTGTGGCAGTAAACTAATACAGTTTTGACAGCTTGTCTCATTATTCAAAAGTCAGGATTGTGAGTTTCAGTCATTCTAGGTCTTTGGATTTATTTTACAGATTTAGAATGGACTGAAAAGATAACCTAGATATGCAAATCTGTTCTCTTATAAAACCCCAGACCATTTTTCAGGAGAAATTACCTTTTTACAGTAATTAAAAGAATTTTTAATTTAAAGGCTTTAGAATGTTATTTAAACCTCAGTTCATTTTTTTCCCCATTGTATCCCTGGTCTTTTAGAATGGTGAGACATACTCTCAAATTATTCTACCAAATTTATCCCCAAGTCAATCTAGTTGGAACATAAGAAGATGGGACTTCTGGTAAACCAGTGCCAACAGTTATAAAATAAAAGCGCCCCTTTAGAAGCAGATGGTGGACGGGAGGAAAAGAGGTGGTGGTTAGTAGAAGTAGGGTCAGGGTGAGAGACATTGATAGATGGAAGTAGACACTGGTGAAAGGATCAGTGTTGAAATGTGATATTCTTGAAACAATAACGAATAACTTTGCAATTCATGATGAATTACTAAAAAAGGAAAAACAGAAAGTGGTAATGTGGACCATTTTAAATTGCCCAATAAATTGACTTCATTAACCTCCCTCATTATCTGGTCAGAGAAATATAAAATATTGCACATCCATAAATCATTTTCCCATGGTTTTCTTTTCATTTATATTATCTTTTTATCACTTGATGTGACACAAAAACCTATTCTGCTGTACAATAAATTCACAAATTCCCTTAGGAATTTCCCCTCTTTTTATTAACTCTTCCCTAATTAGCTTGAACATGTATTTCATTATGCTTAAAAGCAACTTGCTAATGATGTACAAAGCAACTTATGAAGGCTTGCTAAATTTTATACTCATTTATTCTCATTAGTGTTAGTATCTCCTCAGAGCTATAAATCACTATTTTATCTTGCAGTCTAAATGTAAGACAACACTATTAAACTTCTCTTACTTTTTGTACAAAACAAAACAAGAATGAGAACTTAGAAAATTTGAAAGGAAAATATACTTTGCCATTATTGCATTATTTCATTGAGGAGTTCCTTGATTTATACCTTTATCCACCTTGCTTTTAAGTTACGTGATGCTAAAACTTAAAAATAATGTTTATCAATTTGTTCACTATTGGGTTATTTAGTGAAATTTTCATTTATAGTAAATCTAATGATTATACTTATAGTTTTCTAGTTAATACACTTTAAATAGGGAGAACTAATTCAAAGATGAATGATTCATACTTATATTACTAAAGTTTACATATACATTTCCCTCAATTTAATTAATTTTTTTATTGAACAACCATAAGATAGATCGTTACAAAGTTGTTCATGATTGGGTTTCAGTCATACAATGTTCCAACACCTATTCTTCCACCTGTGTACCTTTTCTACCACCTACATCCCCAATATCCCTCCTGCCATCCCCTCAAACCCATTTTTTTCTTTCTTCTCTCTCTCTGTCTCTCTCTGTCTGTCTCCGTCTTTGTCTCTCTCTGTGTCTCTGTGTCTCTATCTCTGTCTCTCTCTGTCTCTCTCTCTCTCTCTGTCTCTCTCCCTTTCCTTTTGTGCATTATAGTTTACAATATAGGTTCTAAGAGGTCATCATATTTGCTCAGGGTGTTCATTGTTTTTATCAGGAAGGTATATCTGGATTTGCTTTATTTAACTAGGTGGCAGCTTTGGGGTGCAGATGTAACTGCCAGGGCTTCTGGAGGCACAGGGACATGGGGGAGGTAGCTAATCCCGACCCTGAGAAAGCCTGGAGAGTCAAAAAAACCCGCATACTTGAATTTTCAGCAGATTAATATTTCTGTGAGATCTGTCCTGAGACAGTGGAGTTTGGCTGGGGACATGGTGGCAATTCTGGGTTGTAGGAACAAGTGGCTGCTAAGGGCTCAGTTTGGATGGGCACCAGGTAAACCCACCCCCTCCAATCCACCCTGGTCTGTTCAGCCTTCTGTCAGTTTGAGATTAACTTCATCTTTTGATCTCTTTTATGATTTATTTATGAGTCTTGAGCAAGTCCAGTAACTGAGCTTGTATGGCTGAGCCAGTGGTAGTTTGTGGGCATAGCTCCCACATACCTAACTTTTGGTGTTTGAATTTCTTGGAAAAGTTGGTCCTGAGTTGTTGGAGTCTAGCCAGAAGCACAGTGGTAATTTTGGATTGTCAGGGAGGCTGAGGACCCAATCAGGCTGCAGAAAGCCTTTGCCTCCCTTGTCCATGTTGAACTACCTGTGGTACTGTGCCCTCTGGGCTCCAGTGGTGGTGAGAGCAAGGGCCAGGCCCCAGGCCAGGGCTGGTAATTTTTGTGGCTCGAGGACTCTTGTTGAGCAAAAGCCACCACCAGTTCAGCAGAACCTGCCCAGAGGGCACACATCCCCATCCTTACTCTCAAGACAAGTGGTGCTCAAGGAGATTTTCCTCCATAATATGCTGCTGGTGGCACTGGCATCACAGGCAGGTCTGGGAAAGAGATGGCAGTGAGGATGATCTGCTGGTGGTAAGTTGCATGAACCGGCCTCCAGTGGTGGGAACATAGGTGCCACCTCAAATCTAAGACCTGCACTCCATGGTAGGGCCAAGTTGGATCTGAAGAATCCTATTCACTCCCATTAATATTTTGCCACCAAAGGATCAGGTGCCGATAGCAAGAGCTCCGTCAGGTTTCCTGCATGAGTACCTCTGCCAGCTTTGTGAGTCCCAGTGTGGCTTGGTACCAGTTTGGTTCCACTTAAAGTCACTCTTTTTGAGAGAAAATATTTAAAGGGCACTTAGAGTCATTCACGCAGAAATTTTATGACCCCATTTGCCCCACTCTTCTGAACTACTCAGAGCTGCTGCTCTGCCAGCTCTCACTCCTGCTGCAGTACCAACATCATCTTCTCTTCACCCCTCACCAAAGTTTAGCTACTTTATTCTTATCTTTTACATACACATATCACTGTATCACTGTTATCCCATTGTTCGTCTATTTACTCAAGTGGGTGCCAGTAATGTCTCTACTTAGCCCTGAGATTTTAGCAGCCTCTTCTTACTCATCTTTCCCAATGATTGGAGGCTCTTTCAGGGTCAGGGGAATGAGACCCTTTATAGTTATATAGACTGGTTTTGGCATATCAAATATACCACGGGGAGCTTTCCAGGCTCTGCCCATGCAGATGCAGATGGGATACTCTTGGTAGCTTGCTGAGAACTCTGAGAAGCATATAATTTGTTGCCTACTGTCTGGACTCCATCAAACATGGTGTGGTAATTATGTACAATGGGTAGAAAATGTCCTATGATGTGTCTGGAAAGTGGCCTGGAGCATGACAATGGTTGGGTAGTGGAGGTCGGCTGCTGAGGCTGGGTCCCTTGAAGTGCGTAGGGCTCTTGCCTGCCTCCCTCTGTGACTCCTCGAGTGGAAACAGCCTGGCACTGAGTCATATACCTACACATATATGGTATTTTAATAACTAGCAACATATTATTAAGGAAGCATCTAAACATATGACATTATTTTATACCATAACTTCATATTTAGAATTAAATTCATATGTATAGTCATATGCATCTACTCAAACATTAATAAGAAACTTACATTTAGAGCTATAAATTGATTCATTTCAGTAGGTTTGTTTTGTTAATTCTGAATTCTTTGTTACCAGGAACATGTTTTTCCATGGAATAAAAGTTTAGTAGTGGGTAGAAAATTGGCTCTGAATCTTTTTCATTATATCCAAGTAAAGTAAATCATTTGAGCATCATTGCCAGAGTAAATAGTAATGGGGTTTAAGTAGTTACATGAAGCATAAATAAAATAGACTGTGAGTTATTCAATAGGAATGGTAAATATGTGTGAATATAGTATTTGTGTCATAAAGTTGCACTCATAATAAGATGTAATTTGTGCAAATTATTTCCCCATTCCTCTTAGCCTTGATTCATACTTAAATGTCAACTACCTATTATTCAATACTTTTCCTAGTTAGTGCCATTAAAATGATACTGAATGGGAGCTAATCCAATTTGTAGCTAACAGATATTTGCTTAAAACAGTCATGTCTTCTCTCTTCTAAGGATTTGGTAATACAGCTATTGACTGCAATTGGATCTCAAGTGCTGTGCATAGAGAAAAAATGTGCAATGGAGAAAACTTCATAAAATGCCTAATTTATGTTTTTTTCTGATGATAAAATATAAAGTTTTAATAATTTTTATTTAATTTTCAGAAGATTAAAGTTGTAAAAGCAAGGCTGGTTTTCCCATACTGTTTGGGAGGATCCCATACATTATCCAGGAACCTTTCTTACCCTAGGCATTTTTAGACCTACTTCTGTAATATTCTGCAAAGAATAGAGATATCCCTAAATTACTATAAGCCTTATTGTAAGACTTTTATAGGCCACGTGTGTCTCCAGACTTTTCTAATTTACAAAGACAGAATCACATTCTGAGGTGATATTGCTCTATAAAATAAATTATATTATTTGGTTGCATATATTGGAATGTTAATAAAATCTCAGGAATATCAATCTTATATTTTTACAATCACAATGTAAATGCCCCCTGAAATCTACTATATATAATAAATTGAATTTTAACATTGTTTTATATACATAGGCTCTATCACAGTTTAATATATATGTAAGTTCAAGATTTAACACTTTATTTATATAAAAATATAATATAAACAACCATAAAGCACCATCACATTGCCCTATTTAAGTATAGATATGTGCATACAACTGTGTGTATATGTGTATTTGCATATATATGTCTATTTGTGTACATTTTGCATGTTTTAATGGTTGTCTTTCTGTTAGGTTTGGCCATTTAGTTGGTAGTTCTAGAGTAGAACTAGCAAACTTCTCTTAGGCTTAGAAACTTAAATCATACTACTAAACTTATTAGACTCACTGCAATTTTTTGATAACACAGAGTGTCAATATTCATTTTTGAAAGTCTGATTCAGGGGTGGAGAGATAGTAGAGGCATACATTTGCACTAGATCAACCTAGTTCTTACCTCAGTTTCATCTCAGCACCACCTGGTAACCAGAATGTTGCCAAGTACAACATTGGAGGCCCTTGAATATCACCACCGTTCCCTAATCAGCACCAGGATGCTCCAGGTAATCCCTGCACTACAGGACTGAAGTATTCTGTGTCTCTGAGCAGTACTACCTTCTGAGGATTTTCCACCTGGACTGACTAAGAATCACAAGAAAAAATACTGAGTACTTCTTGGGAGACATTCCCCACCCCCCCCACCCCCCACCAGAAGGTGTGGAATCTGGTAGACTTTGGTTTAATTTAAGCTCAGGACACTCTAGTAAAGTCACATATTAGATAACACATGGTAAATGGCAATGTTGTGTCATACGCATATTTTTGCAAACTTAAGAATGAATGGTCCTGAGATGCAGTTGGAAAAATAGAAAATAATTTGTTTAATTTATGGAACACTAAAGCCTTAGCAAAAAAATTTAAACCTTACAGTTACAATTAGTATTGAGTCATAACTTAGTAGTTGTTTAGCATTTAGGAAAATTATTGTATTTGATGAGAAATAAGATGCTGTAATTAAATTAAATGAGAGCCATAACTTTTATTTTTGTGTGTATGTATGACTTTATGTAGATCAGTCATATTGTGACAAAATGTTAATTCCCTAGGTATCAAATTATTTTAAGAAAAGAACTTTCCACTATTTAAATATTTATTAAAAGGTAAAGGTAAAGGTAAAGGCCCTCTCATTGATCGTCGATTTGCTCGAGCGGGCCCAGTAACATCTCCATTGGAGACTTTGTTGTTACTGTGTCTGGCATATCGAATACTCTCGGTAGCTTGCCGGGCTCTCCGAGAGGGGTGGAGGAATTGAACTCGGGTCGGCCATGTTGGCCGCTTGTAAGGCGAACGCCCTAACTGCTGTGCTATCGCTCCAGCCCTGAATGCGCTCGATCTCGTCTGATCTCGGAAGCTAAGCAGGGTCGGGCCTGGTTAGTACTTGAAATATTTATTATTCATTATTATACTATTCTCCCATTTGGAGGCTTAAAAAAACTATTTTTTCCCCAAATTTCAAATATTTAAAGTTTCATCAGTAATTAATACTTGTTTAATCATAGTTATCCATTTGTATGTCTCTTAAATTTCAAAAGTAAGCCCTATTCTTTTCCAGAGTAATGGTAATTTGTTAAAATCAACCATACCCAAATATGTAAAAATGTACTTGACTTATTTCTGACAAAAGAGAAAATAATATTTAAAAATTTCACAGAAATAATTACCAAATAACTACATCAAAAGATAGCATGGCCGCCCACCTACAGGACTTCAAAAGATTGTGTGGCTGCCCACCTATGAGATGGTCAGGCTTCTTCATCAAGACTCTGAATGATTGGTTTGAGGCTCTTTGTGTTCCTAGAACGAGCAGGCGTCGTTGGGCTACACTAGCATGCGACAGGGACGAATGGAAATGTTACTGGTGCCCATTCAAGCAAAGCAATGAGTAACGGGATGTCAAGTGATCAAGTGAACTAAAAATGTCTGATAAACATTTTATTTGACTTCAGAAAATGTTTGACTTTTTATTCCAATAAAATCATACTTGTATCCTACTAAAACCTGCACAATTTAAAAATATGTTATTCGATGCCTTTTTACTTTCAAATTCCTACCAAGGCAAACTACTAACACATGATAGAAATAACTTATTTTTGCCACCATTTGTTAAAAAAAGAGTGGATCTTTATTTTACATTTTTGAACAGGATACCTTTAAATTAGATATGGAATGGATAGTCATCAAGTTTGTTTATGTATTTTATTTTTTTTCTTCAAGCACTTTATATTTTTATTAATTTATACAGAATGACCAAACTGGGAGTGATATTAATAAATCTCTTATTTGATTAAAAATTCATTTTTCTTCACTTCTTCCTAGATAATCCACATAGATGAATTTGCAATAGTCCTCTTCAGTTCAATTCTTGAATAATACCCCTCCTTGAACATTATATTGATAAACATAGAAAGTGTAATTCTCTGGTGAAATGCTGAAGAGAATTCATGACAGCAGGAAAATAAGAGTGAGGCCCCAAACCTGACTGTCCAATGGCTTCTGGAAGATGGCGGCCAGGGAGCTGCCTAGGGGGAGCAGGAGGAGGGACAACACCCTTTCCCCCCTGGGGTGGCCCGGCAACAGTAACCTACTGCACAGTCCGCATGCATTTCTGCCAAAAGCCACTAGGTTTTGAGATTTGTTTCTCAGTCTCTGGGATCATGGCCATTAAGCAAGCAGCTTGATCAGGAGCCAGAGAGGCCATTTGTGGGCGGCGACTCGGGGTTTCGTTGGGATGGGGAGGAAAGGGCCGGCTCCATTCCTATCCTGTGAGGCCCCTCGTGTCTGGTCACTGCAGGCCCAAACCTGACTGTCCAACGGCCTCTGGAAGATGGTGGCCACTGGGCTTCCAAGGGGAACAGGCCGAGGCACGAAACCTATTCCTACCTATGGTGGCCCAGCACCAGTAGCCTACTGCAGGGACCGGACGCATTTCTGCCAAAAGCCGTTGGGTTTCGAGATTTGTTTCTGAGTCTCTGGGATCATGGCCATTGAGCAGTTTGATCAGGAACCAGAGAGTCCATGCCTCCAATTATATAGCTGAGCTGGAGGTGGTTTGTGGGTGTGGCTCTCACATACCTAACTTTTGGCCATTTACTTTCTTGGTAAACTTGGCCCCAAGTTTTTGGGGTCTAGCCAAAGGCACAGAAGCAATTTTGGGGTATCTGGAAGTCTGACGGTGCCATCAGGCTGCTTTATGCACTCGTCTCACAGGGACAGCTTGACCTGCTGGTGCCACCATACTCCCATAGACAAATACTTTTAATAATTTGGTGAAAATATTTTTTTCATAGAAAAAATGCAAATATATCCCTATTTGGGCATACAATTTTCTTTTTTTCATATATTATATATTTTATTAGTGAAACACCATGAGGTACAGTTGTAGACTTACAAATTTTTGTGCTTGGGTTTCGATTATACAATGACCCATCCCTCCACCAGTGCCCATTTTCCACCACCATGTATCCCAGTATCCCTCCCACCCCCATCCCCCCCATCCCACCCTGCCTCTGTAGCAGGGCATTCCCTTTTGTTTTCTCTCTCCTTTTGAGTGTTGTGGTCTGAAAAAGAGACATTGAGTGACAATCATGCTCGGTCCATAGTCTACTTTCAACATGCATCTCTCATCCTGGGAGTATCCTCCAAACACACTTTATTTGGTTCTCCCTTCTCTATCTGAGCTGCACTTTGCCCTAGAATGCCCGGCTGACCTCTAAGCCATGGAGTAACCCTCCTGGTACTGATCTCGGCTATTCTTGATTATTAGTCTCATATTTTTTTACTTTATGTCCCCCAGATGAATGTGATCTTTTTATGTCTTTCCCTCTCTTTCTGACTCATTTCACTTAGCATGATACTTTCCATGTAGTACCACTTGTATGTAAATTTCATGACTTCATCTTTTCTAACAGCTACATAGTACTCCATATCAAGAGTTTACTAAATTTAGAAAGTACTTGGATCCTAGGTTACAAGTTGATGTCTGATATTTTAGCAGACAAACTTTGATTTAAGAATTAAACAGTTGTGGTTAAATGACAGTAGTTATCTTGTATTAAATAAGATATTTTAATGAGTTATATTTATCAAATTAATTTTGCAGAACAAGAGTTCAATGTTAGTTATAATCATTTCCTATTCATAGTCAAATATGCTTAAGAAATGCCAGCTTAAATAGATTTAACAATTATAAATAGCTTTCTCTTAAAAGGTGTTTGTTAGAGTCTTTAATACTATTTACAGTGCATTTTTATTTCCAGGAAGGGGAATAAACAGGGAGTTTGAAAATAATTTCTACATATGATTGTTTTTTTCTTTCACAGACCATCTCATAGAAAAGAAATCCTCTGAATTTCATAAATGATTTTTTAATTCAATTCAGGCAAAAATACTTAATTGAATATAATACCAGTTTGTGCAGTTCTTACACATTGTTAAAAGCTGGAGAGGAAGGTCAATGGATTGAGCACATGCTTTTTCTGCAGAAGACTCAGGTTCAATACTGCATCACCTTAGTAGCACCAAGAGGAATCCCTGTGTAACCCCTGAGTCTATCCCCCCAAAAGCACTCAGTGTGGCTCCAAAATGAAATAAAAAAGCAAATAAAAATAATTGATCTTATTGTAATTCCCCAATATTGACAAACATTGAAACTCTCAAAAACAAGTTAAGCTTATAATTTAAATTTTAGTTGGCATTGATAGAGTCTCTAGTAATTATAATAGCACTGTATTTAAGAAAATAAAGTAATACTAGATAAATGAATTTGAATTCAATTTTGAATTTCTTCAATAGATAGTCTATTTATGAACAAGTATAATATTAAAGTAACTTCTTAATGATTAGAAAAAGTATTATTGATAGAGTCTGAGTAGACAGATAGTCAGTGAAGCCAGAAACCAATTTTAACCACACTGTGATTCTGACACTGGGCTTGAAAGCTAATGATTCTGTTGGTCAAATTAGAGTCCATCTTATGTATCTTAATCTTATTCATTACAATAATGCACTTCAATAGAGTGCAGTATTGAAAGAGAAAAAATTCATGAATCAAAAAATTTATGAAGATTCCAGACTATAAATAGTTATGTAGATCATTCAGTCACTACATATGTGACATTTATACTTTATATATATAGCATTGTCCTCCTGTTGTTCATCAATTTGCTCAAGCAGGCACCAGTAACGTCTCCATTGTGAGACTTGTTACTGTGTTTGGCATATAGAGTACACCATGGGGAGCATGCTAGGCTCTGCAGTGCAGGCGTGGTACTCTCTGTAGCTTACCGGGCTCTCTGAAAGGGATGGAGGAATTGAACCCGGGTCGGCCACATGCAAGGAAAACACCCTACCCACTGTGCTCACCTTTAGAACAGGATGAGTTTGTTATATCATAAACTTATCTAATAGTAAATGGTCTGAGCTACTGTTAACTAAACATAATAGTTTCTTCCAATGAAATAACTTGATGATTTTTTTTTGTTCTTATTTGAGCTGTACTCTACAGTGCTCAGAGCTTTTGGCTCTCCGCTCAGGGATTATTTCTTGCAGGACTCAGGGGACCTTATGTATTGCCATGTATTTAACGCAGGTGGGACACATGAAAGACAAGCTTTCCACCCACTGCACTATCTGTCATCTCCTATAATTTCTTAGTTAATACAATAACATATGATATTTAAATTTATTTCTTTAGTGATGTGATTATTTTAATAATGTTTCCAAGGTACTTAGTTATCTTAATTCTAAAAAGGTTTCAAGGAGAATTTAAATCATATTATATGACAATGTTCAGAAATCTTTGAATATGAATTTGCTCAACATCCATTTTGGATTTAATCCTGCTTCTGCCCTATCCCTCTTTGTGTCACATCTACTTCTATTTAGGTATCATCCATATATCTTTTTATCTATTTATCATCTCCAATGAAGCATATCTACAAAACATATAAGGAAAAATTTCAATATTCAATTCAAACACCTCTGGCTCCAATGTGAAGCCTGAGTCTGATGCTTGAATGACCTAAAGGGGCAAAGGGGTGAGCACAGCTAAGGAGTCTCGGGCATGGCCAAAAGAGGCTGAGGGGTCCTCAATGTATACTCCTGCCTCTGTGCTCAGGAACTCCTGCTAACAGAACTCTATGTGGTGGGGACTGAACTTAGGGTGTCGCATCACTGAACTTGAGCTGATTGTCAAATTGGAGCAAGAAGAACCAGGGACTGCAGGAGAAGCCCCAGTCCAGATATTCACAAGTCTCATCACTGCAGGACAGTGAACAAATGGTACCTGAATTCAGGAACCTGAAAGGTGTTAAGGAATAGCAACAGGGGCTATGGTGCCACCAGCAAGTCAACCTATACCTGTGGGGTGACTGCATCAGCAGCCTGATGGTGCCTTCAGGCTTCTGATACCCCAAACTTGCCACTCTGCCTTTGGTCAGACCCCAACAACTTGGGACCTAGTTTACCAAGAAATTAAATGGCCAAAAAATGGCCAAAATAGGTATGTGGGAGCCACACCCACAAACCACCTCCAGCTCAGTTATACAAGCTCATTTATTGTCCTTATTTCAAAAACAGGGCTGGGACGAACAGAGACATTATTGACGCCCACTTGAGCAAATTGATGAACAATGGGATGACAGTGAAACAGTGATATCTCCATCTACCTAACCACCTTACCAAAAACTCTCCGTTTCCCAGTCAGTATCTTAGAATGTATATATTTGTCCTATGGATTCCTGTATTTTTGGTAAACAATTTATTAATTATATACGTTTTCAAATGTATTTATTCCTAACTTCAAGCTTAGAAATGAGATCTTAATATCTTAATATCTTGATTCCTTCACTTCTGAGAAGATTACATTCCAGTATAGATGAGGTGCAAGGGCATTCTATCAGAACTCATAATTAGAAATGAAATTGGTCCAGAACAGTTTTGTCTGTGGAGCAACCATCTTACCTTTAGTTATGTGCTTGAGTGAATGCAGCCTAATTATCATCTCTCAGCTGAAAATGAGTATCCCAAGCTCCAGCTGCTATGGAGCCTGTGTTTCATTTTTTTTTTTCATCAATGAGGCAAGTGTAGCATAAATCTGCGAGACACAAAGCTGGGACTGAAGACTCAACACTTACTGCAGCTATATTAGGCAGAATGTTATGAAAGCAAACACTTTGCTGTTTGTGAAGTTAAGGAAATGGGATTTATAAAAATTCAGTATTCTGATGAAAAGAATATCAGTATATCAAGTAAATGTAAAATTTCACAGTTTCAAAGGATTAGAGTGCTATGACAAACATAATTGCAAATGGAGAACAATATTATTTTTCTTATTTTAATAAGCAGAAATCTCTTTGTCTTAGTATCATTAGTAATAACTACAATTCTTGTAAGAATAAATGCAGAATCTTCAGCAGAGATAATTTTGATGTCTGCCTTTAGCTAATATAAAACTAGAAAGTGTGCTTTAATAAATTTTCTGTTTCAATGACATGAGAAGTAGAGTTAACTGCTTGTGGGGCTAGAGCAAATAGCACAGCTGGTAGGGCGTTTTCCTTGCACGCGGCTGACCCGGGTTCGATTCCCAGTATCCCATATGATTCCCCAAACACCTGCAGCAGTGATTCCTGAGAGCATGAGCCAGGCCAGGAGTAATCCCTGCTCATTGCCTGGTGTGACTCAACACCCCTCTCAAAAAAAAAGGCACTTAAAAAAAGAGGTAAAGGTAAAGGTAAAGGCCCTCCTGTTGATCGTCGATTTGCTCGAGCGGGCCAAGTAACGTCTCCATTGGAGACTTTGTTGTTACTGTGTTTGGCATATCGAATACTCTCGGTAGCTTGCCAGGCTCTCCGAGAGGGGCGGAGGAATCGAACTCGGGTCGGCCATGTTGGCTGCGTGCAAGGCAGACGCCCTACCCGCTGTGCTATCGCTCCAGCCAATACCGAGAGTATTTTGCCCACACAGCAAAGTCTGGCAAACTACCCGTGATCTATTCAATATGCCAAACACAGTAACAGTAAAAAAAGAGAAGTAGAATGAACTACTTTAGATTCAGAGTCATTATTGACTGAAAATAAAGGGATGGAAAATACATTATGAAAAATAATTTTTTATTTGTTTTGGGGTCACAATCCCTGGTGCTCAGGACTAACACTTTGCTCTGTGCTCAGTGATCATTCATGATGGTGCTCAGGTGACCATGTACAATAACAGAAATCAAACTGAGAGTGGCCTCGTGAAAGACAACTACTTTCTTGGCTGGACCATCTATCTCTCTAGCCTCAAAGATAGCATTTGTAACATCATTCATGATGTATTGATCTGACTGGCAAAAGAATGTATGACCATTCCAAATTTTTAGGGAGAATAATAATACATTGACCTGAGTCTATGTTCTCTTACTTAAATCTCATGTTCTGTCAAAGGCTGAAGCTCTAATATTCTTTATATCTGAACTCAAATGAGAATTTTACCCTAAGTATAAAGGGAATAAAGATTACTTAGTCTGGAAATTCTATTATAGTTATTCATAAAAAACTTTCCCCCTGATGAAGTTGACACAGAATACTCAGTAGGAAAAAAATTCTGCCAAATTCTGACATTTTAATTTTTTTCTGATTGTTGTCTATACAGTTTATATGTATTCGATAATTACTTAATCACTGTATTTTGTCTAGTGATTGAATTTGTAACAACAACAAATATATTAGATATTGGTAGGTAGTTTTTCCCATACCAATTTGATTTCTTAATATAACAGAAGTAAAACATTATTTTTAGCTGCTTTACTTAGTACTTGACTTTATTCTACTACAAAATTACAGCAGAAACTACGTTTTTTAGAAAGTTACTGATTAGAATTTAACCTTTTGTAACTAGATTCCTAACTCAGACTAATTCATCTTAGCTGGGCTACAAATTAATGTCACTACCACACATCTGTAAATTCCTCTGCAGAGACTTCAAATTTGAGCGGATATGCTGGCAGAATTATTTATTGGAAGGAAAGTCTAAAGCATAATTATGAAACACATGAGTGGCCTATTTTTTTTAACTTTAGGTTTTCTCTCTATTGATTCAAGTATATCTTTGTTTTATCTGGTTATACTTCAAGGTGCCTCTATGTCTACTTCAACTAAATATATTATAAATCATGGTCACCAAAAAATGATGAGAGAAAAGTACATCTGAATAGATTCTTTTTCAGGGATTGAGTTTTGAGGGAAAGTGGGTTACTCCAATCTGTCAAGCAATGATAACCACAGAAAACTGCCTTAAAATATTCAGTTTTATAAATCAAACACAATTTCTAATTAAAGGGAATAATATAGATATATTTAAATTTATAATTAAAAAAGTGATATGTGCTTATTGACTTCTGTAAATAAAATTTAGTTCCAGTTGATATCAAGGAAATAGAGAAGTATTTTTCAAAAAAAAGAGCCAACCATTCTTCTTTCAATGCTTGAGCAGCAATGTTAATCTTGAATGTGTTAATCTGACTCATCCTAGGACCTATTGATGTAGGCTTTATGAATCCCTTATTCCTGGAGGCTATTGGGACCACCAGAGCCACACCTTTTAGTATTGGGCAGGGGGAGTGTCCTACTGTGCTGAGGATCAAATTTTGGTTCTTGTATGTGTAAAGCATGCACTATACTCCTGACCTTTCTCCCTGGTTCTCCTTGCATATCTTCAAACCAAGGATGCCTAAAGTTGGATAAGAACAATTTTATTTTATTTTTTAATTATATATATATATTAGTAGTATTTCTTTTTTTTTTTAGTTTTTAATAGTGAGACATCATGAGGTACAGTTGCAGACTTACACATTTTTGTGCTTGGGTTTCAATTATACAATGACCAAATACCCATCCCTCCACCAGTGCCCATTTCCCACCACCACAGTCCCCAGTATCTCTCCCACCCCCCATCCCCCCATCCCACCCTGCCTCTGTGGCAAGAACAATTTTAAAGGAAAACTATTTTTAAACTCTGGTGCATACGTGAACTGGAAGACTTACATTGTTTCAACAAAATGTAATATTTATTACATATGTTTAATTTGAATCCACAATTTCTTTGTGATATGTAAGATTATCCTGTATTGACACTTTTCCCTTTGTGGTGAAAAAGGTGTAGGGGCTGCTGTACCATTTTATTTTGAATATTTTTAATAAAAACTAAAATTTTAAAGCAAAGAAAGAATAGCAGAATTGAAGCATGGATTATAGGTAAATGATTATAGGCAAACGAGAATGAAAACCATTTCAAAGAACCCTGGAATATATCAAGTCAGAGCAATAGGACAGGGAATAGGGCATTTTCCTTGCATGAATCCCAGATTTGATCCTTGGCACTCCCATATGTTTCTCCAAATCAAGCACTGACAGGAGTGATCCCTGAGTGAAAGCCAGAGAAAGCTCTAAAAACTAATCAACATACAAAGAACTGTGGTATATAGACTAACGCAGTGAATAAACTAGGACCATCCCTCCCTTCCCTCAGGGCATTGCAGATGATTTGGTGAATGGGAAGGGTCATTTAGTTTTTTTTCTATAGTTTATCACTCAAAAGAGTGAAAGACCCATGTAGAGAAGATATCAAATAGTTGAAAAAAATCAAGGAAATTTTAATGACTTGCTGGAAGTAGTTTTGATAAGATTACCTCAGACATTGACTATGATTTGTAAAATCTGTGACCCCTCCTCAATGCAAATATTAGTGGAGAGCTTGCCTCTTGTCACATCTAAAGTCTACCTCTACACACTCTATCAACTGAAGAAAATGTCCAGGACAGCAGGAAAATGAGACACTGATTTTCAGTCTCCTAGTTCCTGGTTATCAGGGTGCAGGCAGAAATTAAAATGTTTGGCTCTAGTTGTCCTACAATCTGACTCTGGACAAGTGATATAAATATGCATGACAGAACTTAGAACTAATTCAGGAGTAGCAGCATTTCTCTCTATGACAGATTGGATGAAGATATGTTAATATCTGTAAAGTCATGGAAGAGGGGTTAACAGAAGCAGCATGGGGCCTAAAATCTGTTATCTGGGATTATTCTATTCTATTTTATTCTATTCATTCATCTATTTTGGTATTTTCACCCACATGGCGGTGCTCAGGACTTATTTTCAGCTCTGTGTTAAGGAACCAGACATGGAGATACTCAAGGAGTCAGCTGTGTGCAAGTCAAGCACCTCACCCACTGGACCACTTCAACACTTGAGTTGATTTTGGCTGAAGGTTTAAGTTCTTCCTGGCTTCTCGTCTTTAGCTTTTGTACTACTTTTATTTATCAATGACATCATTTTAGTATTTTCTATTTATATTACTTTAACTAGGAAATTTTATTTGTGTCTAGGAATACTGATGAACACATTTACCATAATTGAAGTCTTATAATAATAAAGGGCATGTTCTCTTTTGTTATAAAGGGATATAGAAGTGAGAAGATTTACAATAAGATACTAAAATATGTACATGGTTCTACTGAGATTCCATCCATATACCAGAGTTCATTTAGTGCGGTGACAAAAACATGAGACTTAGGTTTTGAAAACTGTGTTGAAATACATCTTGCTATTTTTTTAGCTACAGGATTGGCTGGAGCGACAGCACAGTCGATAGCGCGTTTGCCTTGCATGGGGTCAACCTAAGTTAGATTTCTCTTCCCCTTTTGGGGAGCCCAGAAAGCTACCAAGAGTATTCCTCCCATGTGGCAGAGCCTGGCAAGCTCCCCATGGCATATTAAATATGCCAAAAACACTAACAACAAGACACATGAGACATTACTGGTGCCTGAGCAAATAGATGAACAATGGAAGGACAGTGCTTCAGTACTATAAGATTGGTTTAACAGCTCAGAGAATCTATAAGGGAGGATAATAACTAATCCAGAATTAAAACCAAATGAAACAGTAGTATCTGGAATTTATTGTTTTATCTGATGTCCGACCATATAGTTATAGCATTGAAAAATGGTCCTTCTGGTGAAGAGTGTCAAAGTCACACATATTCATTGAAGAAATGATAGTTAAAGTTACAAATTAAGATAGACATAAATCAACTGCAGCATTCTACTAAACATTTCTGTAAAGGAAATTATTTTCATATGACTACAACCATACCTTTAAATATTCTCAAAAGTTGTCATTATGTCTGCTTAAGGACAGAGTTGTATAGTTCTGACAGAGACGAGAGACACCAGAAAGTCTCTACTGGTGGTTTTCACTCTTTCTTATGTCTTCAGAATAGCACCTGGGGATTATAAAACACTGGTCTATTTGTTTAATATCATTTTTTTACAGAGATGCTTGCTAACCTCTAACATAAACAGATGGACCTGATGAGAAAGAAAATGTAAAATAACAGATGAAAATTGAAGAAAACTTTACCTAAGCCTCTCTTCCTATTCGTAATACAATATTATATATAAGGAATATTAACATTTATGATATTTTCTTAATTTGGAGGGTGTCATTAATATTTCCATGTGTGTATAGAGAGAACAAGTTAATCAAAACAGTCTAATAAAAAGTTAATAGAGATGAAAGTGTATCTTTTTTATCAAGTCCTGTCACCTTCGTGGAGGGAATATAAACATAAAAATAATTCCTAATTTGTTTTTAACTTTACTGAGAAATTTAAACATTATGTAACTTTGGGAGGAAATTCACAGGTATTTCCTCAAATAGATCAATGAAATCAAATTGAATCAGTAATTTATCTGTGTGGATTTATTAGCAGAAAAACCTATGAGCATAGATTCAAAATTGTTGTGATATTTTTGCTATAACAAATACTTTTAAAAACACAGTATAGAACTGTTATACATATTTTAAACTCATTGAGGAGGTGAAATGATGAATTGATTGTCTTAGGTGATAATGATTTCAATTTTCCTCTACTTTAGAGAAAAAAATTAATTGCATCTTCAATCTTCAATAAAAATTTTTAAATTGTAAAAAAAAGAAAATAATTACATCAATTAAACTAACAGTTCAACCCATGAATGGCCTATCAATGAGTCTACAACTAATACTGTCTATACAATTTACCCATTAAATTTGATGAACAGTTTGAGAGAAACAGTTTCATTAATAATGCTCTGTGCTCTCCAAATGACTCTTCCTAAGTAGGAATTAAGGAAGATAATAATCCACTATAAAGCATGTGACTTTGGAGGTCAGAGATGATGTAGAGGACAGTTTGCATGTGTGAGAGCTGGATCTATTTGTGTGGCACTGAGTATCTGCTTCCACACTGCTGGGATTGATGTAATAGTCCTCCAGAACTGTCAGGAGTGGCTATTGCAGTGAACACAGAGCACCACCTAAAGAGGACCTGGTCCCTGAGCTCCACAATGGGTGTGGGCCTCTCCAACAATGAGGATTGATAAGAAAAACAACAAATGCCACTTTGACATGATTGTTTTGCACTGAATAAAATTATGCAGACTAGACTCCTGGAAAACATCCTACCTCTTCCTTAACTACCTAAAAATTTAGATGAAATCTGCACCAAGAAGTTAACTATTGTCAGAAAGAATTTTTTTCAAAATCAATAAAAATAATTTCCATGGCCAGGGAAAGTTCTTTTCCAAAAATGTGTGCTTCTCAGGTTCCTGTCATCCATCTTCAGTCATGTTGAAGACCCTGATCTGTATCCCCTACTCCTTAGGTCAATATTTTATATCTGTAAGTCTCAACATCCTGACTATCTTTGAGACTCATACCTTTTTATTGACACTTATACATGCAAAGTAAGTGTTTTCCCTGGTTAATCTGTAGCATAGCAATTTAATTATTAGATTATACAAAAGCTTTAAAAGTGAACAAAAGCTTACCCTATAATTTTTTGACCTTAAGGCCAATAGATTTATTGCTTGTACACAAAATTTATATCTCAGTACATCATGATTAAAGATATTGTCTCTAAATAATGTATTCAAGATAGCCACTTCTATAAAAATATTACTATCATTAAAAATGTTTACAAATCATATTTAATAAAATTTATCTAAGTATCAAATAAAAAAGTAAACAAAATTGCTATCTAATTTGGTCATTTATTTATAATGTTTTATTCATTTTGTTTGGAAATGTTTGGGGCGAGAGCAATCATAGCACAACGGGTAAGGTGTTTGACCTGGATTCGATTCCCAGAATCCCATATGGTCCCCCAAGCACCACCAGGAATAATTTTTGAATGCATGAGCCATGAGTAACCCTTGTCCATTGCCGAGTATGACACAAAAAGAAAAATAAATAAAGAAAATGTTTTTATTTGAAAAAAATTATAACTACAATCGTTGAAAGTACATGATAGCAGTTAGAAATATGTTATCTACTATATTAATAGAAAAAAAACACCCCCATGATTTGAATAGATGACTGTTTTCTTGTCTTCTGGCAATAAAGTATTTATATTTCTTTCCATAAATATTGAAGCATTATGTTTTTATCTACACAATTTTTTTTGTGTTTGACATGAATGCTTCTGTTGATTTTTGACCAATCTTTTAAGGCCAAAAATAAAAATGCAAAAAGCATCTTCTTGGGAGATTTATAAGAGAAGCTAATGGAGATTTTGTTTGCAGTTCATTCCTGATTTTTTCTGAAGTCCACATTAGATGAATTTTAAGATTAAATTTTTGTTTAATTTCTAAAACATATGAAAATTGAACACTCAATAGATCTTGCTTAAAGAGTCCAGGATGGATATTCATCATACTGTTAATACCCTCCTTATCATCACATCTAGAATCTCTGAGTGATAATATGGAATAACCATCTTCATTGGACTAAACAAAGATTATCTATTAACATATCATGACCAACTAAATGATAGTCACAGTCTCCAAATGACTTTGTCTCAGTAATGATTTGTGTGTATTCTGAAACGAAATTGATTCTCTAAAACACTTAGAGGAGAAAATTTCCACCAATTTGAATACAAAGTAGAGAATCTGATCACATATTTTATTCTGTATTTAATTAAATTGAAAAAATAAGAATTTATTAAAATATAAAAATTAAACTTCACAGTTCAGGTAGATTATTTTTCATTTGGTAATATTCTGTATCCTTCTACAGTTATTATCATTATTTAGGAAATGGTTACTGCAATTTGGATTAATTACCCAAAGACCAGTTTTTTTTTATGCTGACTACACTATTTTCTGTAGTAGCAAAATGATAGAAATAACATATTTCAGACCTGATATAAGCAGCTTATCTTATCATATTTTTTGTATGTATACAGCTGCCATACCTATATTTCTCTGAGGAGAGCATGAAATAAAAAAATATAATTTAAAAGTCTAAGCTGTAGCAGATTTAATTCAGGAATTTATGGACTCACCACTAGCATTATACTCTGAGGAGTATATTTAATATAGTATATTATGGCAGTACCATTCAATGTACTGTGGTTTAAGAGCTTGTCAGCATTTCTATTTTAAATTTGTTTTTTGGTGTTTACGATTTGACATTAAGAATAGCTGGGGCTTGATAAAACAGTTTGTGAAGATTGAATTCAGAATCAAATTGTATCATTTTCATTTTAGACCAGTAGAATGAACGTCATAGTTGTGTGAAAGCATTAAATCAGGTCAACTGAGTTAGAACTTCACCTTGAAAAAGAGGAAGAAGGAGAATTATGTGGTGAATTATACAGAATATGTTCCAAACACACATTTGGTTGTTAGAGAACATAACAAGAAGTTGAGTTTAGGATTAAGAGGAAAAAATCAATTGAAAAGCTTGAAGTCATTCTTTATTAAAAGTCTTGTTAGTTACATATAATAAATCTTTTATAAAACAGACTGCATTTAATTGAAGAATTTGTAGAAGGAAAATGGTGTTAAAGTTTTGGAAAATTAGATTTTAATATTTGGCATATCCATAAGATAGAAAGCTTTGTTTTCTTCAGTGGTAATGTCAATTGCCACAGAGATTTACATGCCATCACAAAGCAGTGATTTCAAGCTTCTGTTTCAACACTAAACAAGAAAATTAAAACATAGGCAAAATAAAAACATTATTCTGTCTTTATTTCTCTGATTGGAATGCCAAGAAGACTAAAGTTCATAGTATGATCAGAAATGAGAATCAATGATTAGACATCATAATATAAAGAGGGACATCATAGGCTAAAGAGGCAGCAAACATTTATTTAACCTTGTGAAACAGTTCATGTTTCCAGCATAGGATATTTTGTTAACTTGTTCTGGATACAAGCTGAGTTAAATTCACTCTCCCTTTTTTATGAAGTACTGAGACAACATTATACATTTTTAGTGTATTTGCACATATTATAAATTGTCATCTAATCCCACTAGTTAATTGATTGAGATTGTACCTAGGGTTGACATGGATCGTTTATAAAACATTTTTTGAAATATGTAGTAGCTTAATACAAAATTTAGCAACAGAAAGAGAAAGGAATAGAGAAAGAATGCTATTCTCTAAAAGAAAAGAAGGAAGGAAACATAGTATGAGAAGTAAATATCATAGAGCAAGAGCCTAATAGGCTTCTTCTGGTTTACTTCTAAGATTCAGCTGAATATGTATTCAAGTTAAATAAATTGACAATTTTCATCTTGTGTTAAGGATCCCTAATTTTCATTATGCTTTACTTAAACTGGGATATCAAGGAATGCACCAATTAACAAAATAATGCCCTTTCAATGGCAGTTATTTAAATTTCATTAAATTATAAGATTAGATTCATATCTGTAACTCCTCATACACTCAGCTTTTTTTTTATACTGGGGATCAAGTTGAGGATGTATTCTTGATCTTGCTATCTCATTTAAATATTATTCAGACTCATAAAAGTCTGTTTTTAATCACTATTTAAAAAAAGGCTTGCTTCTATTTTTTTTTGTTATTTTCCTTACAAAAAAAGGAAATTTATTCCTTTTTACATTAAGAAACAAATGCTAAATATTCTTTGTATACTAAAATATAAAACATTAAGTTTGATTCTAGTATTTGGGGTTGGATTTTGATCTGAAAAGTAGTACAAAATAATAAACCCCTCAAGTGAGATTAAATAATAATAAATATTTACAAACCTGGAAAAAAAGAAAACTGACATTCTTTTAAGGGAAAACATTTATTCACATCTTTAGATTCCGTCTATGGAAGTCCTCAAATGCTATATCTTCTTAGAATGCAACTGCAAATGGCAGATTTCCTAAAACATAATTTGACATTGAAAGGGAATAGTTAATATTTTTCATTCCTGCCTGAAAAATGCATAGAAATCTTCTACTTTGGGGCCCAAGGTAAAATGGGTAATCTCCAATCATTATTCTGATGGTCCGGAAGCCACTCCTAGCAATACTTGGCTAGAAGTTTCAGTGCTCTGGCATAGGTATTCTGGGAATCATTAGTGTCACTTGGTAATTTTCAGGGTCCAAATATTGCTGGAAATTGAACTTTGTGACTCTGTAGGCCAAGCATGTGCCCAAGACCCTTAAACTACTTTCCTAGTTCCATGATATTCCTTTATATCCATTTCCTACTAGTGAACTAGATCATCTAAGACCATGAGAGTTGAAATATTGGCTTAGAAAACTGATAGTTCAAAGAAAGAGAATCTTATCCAAGATGTACTTTAGCAGAGCATGAGATGACTTTTCAAAGAATAATCATGTGATGTGCCTGGTGGTATAAAGAGAAAAATGATGTTGGAAAGACAACTGGCAGATGTCTGTGGTATCAGATGTCTGTGTCATTTCACAAAAAGTGAAGTTACTTCAGAGCTCTTGGAGCAGATGTTGTGAAATCTCCATTTGTGTGAGAAGATTAGTACAGTGGGTCACAAAAGAAGAAAGATGAAAGATACAGGAGGTCCTCTGGCAACAAAGTTAGTAATTGGATAGGCAGTAGACAGTGAGAACAGAGATCACTGTAAGCAAGACAGGAGAGGTCCAGTCATGTTAAAGCAGAAGGCAACAATAGTCATAGTTAGGGGAGAATGTGAAACATAATGTTAAATCTATATCTGAGTCCTTTTGATCTCAGGGAAATGGAAAAATCAATAGTAAAGAACATGTACATCTAAGAGAAGGAAAGACAGGTTTAAATTTAAAAATAAAATAAAGTTATATCAAATTACTTTTTGTTTTAAACATCTCCCATGGATCATCTATTTTATGAATTTTAACATTTTATGTTTTTACTGTCATGTTTTGTAGAATAGAAACCGTCAATCACATTATAAAAGTACCTATATATATATATATTTCCTCAGATTGATTTTGAAGTATATGAAGCTAGCTAATTCATTTTGGATATAAAGATCTTAGGAGGCACTTGGTATAGTGGATGTGAAATTGAATCCTGAGGAATCAGATGAGGAAAATCATTTATGGGATGGAGGGGATGTGGGGTGGGAGGGATACTGGGATCTGTGGTGGTGGGAAATGGGCACTGGTGGAGGGATGGGTATTTGATCATTGTATAATTGAAACCCAAGCACAAAATTTTGTAAGTCTGCAACTGTACCTCGTGATAAAAATTAATAAAAATTTAAAAAAATTTAAAAAATAAAAAAATTTAAAAAATAAAAGGAAAGGGCATCTTGAAAAAGAAAACAGGGAACTGCTTTCTTGCAGATTGTAACAGAAGAAACTGGAGAACCATTTTTCTGTTTTTCTTGCCACTTTGAGAGTATAAATGCAATCAAGGAAAACTCCTAATGGAATTCATGGGCCTTCATAAATCGAATGATACTGAGCACAAATCTTGGGGTAATGCCTGAGAAAAAATTCTGGATGTGGCCCCCAAACAAAAGCAAACAAAAATCTTTAGTTCTTCGTACCAGATATTTCAGTAGATATAGTGTTTGCCTTATATGCGTCTAACCCAGGTCCAATCTTGGGCACTCCATATGGTTCCCCGTGCCTGCAAGAATGATCCCTGAATGCAGACAAGGAGTAAGCACTGAGCACATCATCCAGGTGTAGCAAAAAAATAAATAAATAAAAGGAAATTTAATCCAGGGCTAGGGAAATGGCCCCAAAATAACGGAGCCCATATTTTACATGTTAGGAGGCCTGGATTTAACCACTGACAACACACTGTTCACTGAGCTGATTCACGAACTCCTCTTGACTCCACAAATATATATACATATATATATATATATATATATATATCATGATCACGACCATCCTGTTGTTCGTCGATTGCCTTAGCAGGTCCCAGTAATGTCTCATTCGTCCTAGCCCTGAGATTTTTTAAAAATGCCATATTCAAGGCTCTTTCAGGCTTAGGAGAATGAGACCCATCATTGTTACTGGTATTTGGCATATTGGGTACGCCACAGGGAGTTTGCCAGACTCTGCCATGTGGGCAGATTACATTCAGTAGCCTGCCAGGTTTGTCCAAACTAAGAATGAGATAGGATGTCCGGGAGCTGGGTTTTATAGTCTCTGGGGAATAATAAAACAAAAATTCCTGTGAAGTAGCCCAAGGGCATGAAGACCATACCCCTCTGAGATATAAATTCTGAACTCCTTGAAGAGGAAAAAACAGAAGCACCACCCGGATGCAGAAATCCAAGGCTCTGCCACTAGAAGGGTGAAACTCTGAGAAAAGGAGAAGCTACAGATGAACCTGAGATCATGAAGAGATTACTACAGTTGCAAGGTATGAGATTAGGAGAACAACAACAGTACAGGGCTTTCCTGTGACAATGCCCTGGTTAATTTTTAATTTTTTTTGTGTATGCAAAACTCCAGGGGAAAAAATCATTTGAAAGAATTGTATAAAAGCTCATCCTGACAGGGCTTGCATGCGGCCGATCTGGGTTCCAACCCCAGCATCCCATATGGACACTGACCACATCCAGGAGTGATTCCTGAAGGCAGATCCAGGAGTAACTCCTGCGCATCACCAGGTGTGACCCAAAACAAAAGCGAAAAATAAAATAAGAGCTCTTCCCCAAAGCAACTGAGCTTGCTCTTCAAACCCATGTTTGTTTCTGTGTTTCTTTGCTTATTACTACTCTGAAGAAGCCTGTGTTTTCTTTTGTACTCCTCCCTTTCTCGCTCTCCTCACATCTTTCTAAATAAATTTCAATTGAAACGGCCTTGCTTCATGATTTTACCTCCTCCTGAATTTCTTGTCTGTGAGAGAAGGTGATGGGCCCACAATGCCTCCCTGAGCACTGGTGGCTGTGGTGGGTCGCGCAGAGAGGTGCCAACACTCTTTTCTCCAGTCTGCCTCCCTCGCTCCCCACTTTCCCTAGCAGACTGGCAACAAAGCCAAGTGCCTTGCACACCTCCTGTCCTCTCTCTCTCTCTGAGCCCCACAAACACTCTGGGAGTGCCCCAAGCCGAAGTGCGGCTATATACTGAAGAAAGCCACACTCAGAGACCCTGCCACCGGAAGTGTCCCCTCTCTGTGCTCCAGGCCCCCAGAGTTTAGTCTCAGTGATCTCAACCTGAACCTGAACCCCAAGGCCCTCCTGCATTTCTGACACACACAGAGACAGCCTGTGAGAGAGGAAAAGCCACTAAGTTCAGGCCACTGGACACGTGGCAAGTACCAGACAGAAAGCACCAGTCGTGTCCTGGAAGGCCGGCAGCGCGACCAGGCTGTGGATGCCTGTTGGCCTGGGGAGTAGGGGCAGTTCCCAAGACAGTTCCATGGAGGACAGACAGAATGAAGTGCCGCCCCGGAAATAGGAGGGAATCACAGGGTCACAGGAGGGGTCACAGAGAGGCTGGTGCCAAGGCCCCAGCAGAGTACAGAAGGTTTGTGCGGGGTGTGGGCCCGTTTACTACACAGTATTTGTAATTTCAAGGACAAGCATAATATATATATATACACTCAAATATCCAAACCAATGAACAAATAAGAAAAAAATGAAAGTTTAATTCTTCTCTTAGAATGCAGCTTTTAGAAACTGCTACGGTGCATGCCATCCACTTTCTCACATCATTTTGTCTATTTGGGATTAGTTTCTCTGATGTTTTGTATCAGGAGATAGAAAATTACAAGACTCTTCTTTGTTAATTTTTACTGTTATTGCTGTTTATATTGGTTGACTAGAAAATGGTGAAAACTCCAATGTGTTTACATGCTAAGTGGGTTGTTTCCATGCAAATCTCCCAAGAGCCCTGAGGAGACTGACTACCTCTCTCCACTGAACTGCAAATAGTGACATCACCACACCCCCACTTAATATGTGTTTCCTAGTTTGCCATGCAGTGTAGTCTCAGAACTTTATTTCTTTTCTCTTCTGTGGGAACTTGACGAGACCATATTGTATACTCTGGAAATTTTGAGAGTGATACATTTTTTTCTTTAGCTTTCCACAAAGCCACCTGGCTTCAGTTCTCTTTCTTTCTGTGCATGACACAATGCAGCCAATTTAACAACACTATTTCCTAAGCAGGTATCACCATTGATGTGGTATTCTCATCTTACCTTCTTGAAGAAAAATCCCAATATCTATGAATGCTTTTCCCTAAGTTCCTTTCTAACTCAATTTTGAATACAAGGGCCATATTCTATCTCTGGTTCCAGAAAAAACAAAGAAATTGCTGTTTGTCTAATAATAATGTTCTCCTCACAAAGTTGGGTTGCTAATTCAGTAAATATCAGTGCTGGCATCTCTCAATAGACCTAATGGAGATAGCTGAATTCAACTGCCATTGACCTCTTTAGAATATGGCAGACTTTGCTACTTTTTCTAAGTTCTTAAACTTATCTTGCCCTTTTAAGTGCTTAGAGCAGCAGCTGGGTCACTATTAATTTTACATGCAGATTCAGCCTTATTTAAATTTACTGGCTAATTGGGGGGAACAAAATAGTATAGTTAAGTACCCTGAAATGAGATAGTTAATAAACAATCCTCTATCTTTTGCAATGCATATGTAAAACTTTTCTAGAGAACGATGTGCCATGGTATTTTCTGAGACAACTCCTTTACTGCATGCCTGAAGCATACTTTTACTAGTATAATAATAAGGCTCCTCAGCAGTGGAGAAACGGGTTTGTGGTACTGTTACATTGCTTTGGAAAAGAGTCCACCAGGCTTTTGTGAACTGAGGCAAGGAGTAGATGGGTAGGGAGCTCCTCACTGTGCTTGAAGAAATAAGAACCAGAATGGAAAACAGAGAGTCCATGTTGAGTTAATACATGAAGTAATATGAATTGTAGGCCCAATGCACACTTGATTGATTTCTATTTATATAACTATCATTAGGAACAAATACTCAATAGAGCAAGTACTTGGTTGCCGCCAAATTTGTAAATCTGCATTACTGGGTATATAAACCTTCAAGTTTCTGAGGCTGGGTACTGAAAATTCTTTAATGAAAACCTTGCTTTATTCAAATCAAGCAAATAAATTTTCTGACATTCAAACTAAGCTGGTAAAAGAAAATGATTTTTCACAACTTGAATCAAGAGAAATGCCATGTTCTGGCTGGAATATCTATTTGCTCGTTCTGATGACTTCTCTATCTAAAGATTTTATACTCAGGGCTTTATTCATGCCAGCCATATTGCTGGGAAGAAATAAAACTCAAGGAAAGAACAGATGAGACGATAGGTGAAAATAAAATTCATATAGTAACATTTATTTTTTAAGGAGATTAAAAATTATACTGTACTGGGACTGGTGAGAAAATACAGCAAGCAGGGAATTTGCCTTGAGTGTAGCTTTTTGGGTTCTACCCCTGGCATCCATATGGTCCTCTAAGTTCCACCAGCATTGATTCCTGAGCACAACATCAGGAGTAAGCCCTGAGCATGGCTAGATGTGACTCTAAAACAAAAATTGTATTTTCTTATGAGGGTAGTGAGTATATAATTTATAGAGTTCACTTCGCAAGCAATGGGATATTTAAAACTTACACAACAATGGACTATAAGGATAGAAAAATAGGTAAGCACTTGCTTAGCACATGATCAACCTGGGTTTTATCCACAGTATCACATATGATACTCAGAGCTCCAGAAGGAGTGGCCCCTGAACACAGAACCAGTAGTTATCTCTTAGTTCAGTGGGTGCTGTCAAAAACAAATAAACAAAACAAAATCTTATACAGTATCACTTAATCACTTAATCACTTAATCCCCATTATACATTGCTTTACTCGAGCGGGTGCCAGTAACGTCTCCGGTCTCCATTCATCCCGGTTGCGTGCTAGCGTAGCCCAATAGTATCTGTTCGTTCTAGGAACATGCAGAGCCTCAAACCGATCATTCAGGGTCTTGCCGAAGAAGTCTGACCATCTTGTAAGTGGGCATCCACGTGATCTTTTGATGTCCCGTGGAATCCAATCAGTAATGGCTCTAGTCCAGCGGTTGTCTGTAAACCTCATTATGTGTCCAGCCCATTTGATTTTTGATGTCTTGGCAAATGAGACAGCGTCCCTGATTCTTGAGCATTGACGAAGATCAGAACTCCGGATTCTATCTCTCATTTGAGTGAATCTTTGTCTCCAATGGAGACGTTACTGGGCCCGCTCGAGCAAATTGACGATCAACGGGAGGGCCTTTACCTTATTTGAGTGAATCGTGATATTCCAAGCATAGCTCCTTCGATTCCTCTTTGAGAGACCCGAATAGCATTCTCATCCTGTTTTCATAGGGTCCAGGTCTCTGAGGCATATGTTAATGCAGGAAGAACAGTGGAATCAAAGAGATGTGCTCGTAGCTGGAGGTTCTTTGTCCTTTTAGTTATTTCTTCAACGTTCTTGAAGGCATTCCAAGCCGCTCTCTTCCTCCTGCGCAACTCAGGTGCCAGGTCATTCATCATGTTGATTTCTCGACCTAGGTACATATAACTGTTGCATTCGGAGATGGTGGTTCCGTTGAGAGCGAATGGAGCGTCAGGAACAAGGCTGTTTCTCATAAACATTGTCTTCGTAAGATTCAGCTGTAGTCCGACCTTTCCACATTCATGGTCAAAGTCGTTCAGCATTTGTGCCGCTTGGCTGATGTTTGGTGTTATTAGAACGATGCCATCAGCAAAGCGGAGGTGGTGTAGTTGCCGACCATCTATCTTCACTCCCATGCTTTCCCATTCCAGTCGTCGTATGATGTTCTCGAGGGTGGCACTGAAGAGTTTTGGTGAAATGGTATCACCCTGCCGAACCCCTCTCTTGATATGGATGATTACTTCTTTGTAGAATGGTGAGATCTTGGTAGTGAATCCGCAATAGAGCTCACGAAGGATCCTGATGTATTGAGTTTGTACGCCCTGATTGGCTAGGGCTTCCATGACCGCTTCTGTCTCAACAGAATCAAAGGCCTTTTTTAAATCAATGAACGTTAGACAGAGCGGTATCTTGAACTCCCGAGAAAACTCAATGAGCTTAGTAATCGTGTGGATATGGTCGATGGTACTGAATCCTTTTCGGAATCCGGCTTGTTCACATGGTTGTCCTTCATCTAGTGTTCTGCTAATCCTATTCAGGATGCTCGAGTGAACAGTTTGTAGACGACAGACAATAGGCAGATTGGTCGATAGTTGCCAATGTCGTGGATGTCTCCCTTCTTGTATAGTATTACAGTCCTCCTGGTTTTCCATTGGGATGGAACCTTGCATTCAGACAGGTAGCATGTGAAGAGCCGAGCCAATGTATTGATGAGTACTGATGGTAAGTTCTTCAGGTGTTCAGGTCTGATCTTGTTTGGGCCAGGTGCTCTTTGTTTCTTTACCGACAAGATGGCATGTTGGATTTCGGAAGGGAGAACATTGGGAACGACATATCCATCATGTGGTATGTGTTATGTGGGCAAGTGGACGTGGTTATTAAAGAGATCTGAGTAGAAGTCATGAATAATCTTCTCCATTGCCCTTCTGGAAGATGTGATAGATCTATCATGATGTCGGAGGGCAGTCATCTTGGTTTTGTAGTTGGTGAAGGACAGGCGAGCTTTACGAATGCTTTTCCCAGCTTCTGCCGCATCTACCAGTACTGCTGCTCTCCTGTTTTTGAGGTCATCCTTGATGGCTTCTCTGCACTGTTTTGCCAGTTCGGATGTTCGCTTGTGGTTGCCTGAGGCATGTGCCAAGCCACGTTGGCGAATAATTTCAAGAGTGTTCGAAGAAAGGCGTTTTTTTGTGGTTATCTCTCTCTTGGCATTCCTTGCACAATCATGGAGGTGCTGAATCATTCGATCGTATTCCTCATCAATGTTGTCAATGACGGCATCTTCCCATGTTGCCACAACAGAGCCAAAGAGCTCCCAGTTAGTGATCGTTCTGGGAGTCCTCTTCTTAAACCTTGCATTCTTTTCTCCTCGTTCTTTGAGGTAGAATTTTGCACAAAGAAGACGATGGTCTGATCCCGTTTGGAATTTTGGGACAACAGCAACATCGGTTAGGCAAAATCGCTGATTGAATATGATGTGGTCTATTTCATTGTGGAACCGTCCATTGGGAGACTCCCATGTCCAACGTTTATATTCAGCCTTTTGGAACTGTGAGTTACCATGAAAGGTTTTGGTTGACATGATGAACTCCGAAAGTCTGTCACCCTGTTCGTTCCATTCTAGGCCATGGTTCCCGATGTGGAGTTCATCGACTGATCTTCTTGGTCCTATCTTGGCATTTAAATCACTGACAATGATCTTGTGGAAGGTTTGATCTTCTTTATAGAACTTCTCCAGCTCCATGTAGAACTTCTCAGTTTCTCTTTCACCATAACTGGATGTTGGTGCTTAGACAACAAAGATAGAAACTGCCGGTAGTGAGCCACATCTATTCAAGTGTAATCGTCCGATTCGGGTTGTTAGGCATTTGAAGGAATCAATGCTCGTGGCTAAGTTTGTGTTGACAAGGATACCGACACCACCGACGCCTCTTTGATCACATGTTCCAAGGAACAGTTCTTCTCCAGTGTCAAAAATGGCATGATGTGATTGATGTCTTCTCGTTTCGGTCAGACAAATGATGTCGTACTTGATCTTTCACGCTTGTATCATAAGGTCTTCAATGGATGCAGTAGATGCCAGCGTATGAGCATTAAAAGTACAGACAATCATTTTTGTTTTTTTTTCGTTTTGGCAGCCCATTTCTGCCTTGGTATTTTATCAGCCTTTCCTTCCATATCCTTCTCGACTCTGCCATATTCAGGGTTAGGGGAATGAGATCCATTTATTACTGGATTTGGCATATCAATTTGGTCTATTTGGCAAATTTACATATGTATGGCCTTATAATAGCCCAGTAAAGGTATTAACATCAATACATCAGTTTAATGGCAAGAATTGGCTTCTTTATTGATAAAACTTGCTTTTGTAATTGTTAAACATCTTTATATAATATAAATCATGCAAATATAATTGTTGCATTATTTTGAAAATATATCACGTACATGAAAGATACTAGGTGATGATTGCAAAATCTTTTAATTCCCAAATACACCACTTGAATAATACTGGCGGTTCCTCAAAGTAATTTTTTTTATTAACATGAAAAAAGCAGACCCAAGGATATCTGATTAGTGCTCATAGCTTGGCATTTTCTTATTTACTACAAATTGACAAAGAAAACTGTTATAGTAATATGATGGACAAGACAAATGTATGGTCAATATATAATTATATAAGAAAGAAAATAAAAGCACTTTTCAAACTATGAGAAATACATAATATTTCTATTTGTGGTTAGAGTGAAAAGCTTCTACTTCTTTACTGACACCAGATTAAGTTATTTTTATAATCTTCTCAACCTCAAGAAAAGAAAATTATTACCTCTGCTTCTTGTGAAAATCTATTCCAGAGCAAACCTCCACAAACTGTTATCTTCCCCAGATTACTTAAGAGTAAAGATCTAACTGCATAACTAATCCTCCTAACAGCCTCCTATTTAGACATGTTGTGGGTTACATAGTGTACTTTCTCTGTCATTGTGCTGGGTCAATCAATTCAAATTTGCCTAATTACAAACATAATTATGGTGATCTTTGGTTGAAGGGCATCGGTAGTATAAATGTAAATTTCACTTAGTTCTAAATTACACAGTGACTAAAATCTTATCTGCATTCATCTTTATTGTTTGATTTTGAAAGAAATTTTTCCAACCAAGATATTACATGCAACAAGTAAATGTTTCATAATATTTTCTCATAATTGAAAAGGTTGTGTAATTAATAGATTATTTCTGTGTCCATCAGAAATTAGGATTGAAAAGAAAATCTTAGCATTTGCAAATGACTTTTTGTAATAAATAGATTTTTTCCCTCTGGTGCCCTATTGTTCCAGTGTTAATTTCTGAACCATAAAAGCAAATTATGCTTGTCAAGAGGCAGCTGCTATGCCCTGTTGACTGAATGTCATTTTGCTATTTAGAGTTAACTTAGATGTAATTGTCAAATGCAAAGGGAACTCAGACCACTTTTCTTTGACATTAAAAGAAAAAAAACTAAGGAATCTTTTACTGCAAAGAGAATTTTTATACTAAGACTGATTATGTTTTCCTATCTTTAAAAATAAAATAATGTTCCCTGCCTAAAAATGATCTTTTATATAATAGCATTTGCTCAAGCGGGCCCAGTAACGTCTCCACTGGAGACTTTGTTGTTACTGTGTCTGGCATATCGAATTCGTCATGGGGAGCTTGCCAGGCTCTGCCGTGTGGGCGAGATACTCTCGGTAGCTTGCTGGGCTCTCCGAGAGGGGCGGAGGAATCTAACTCGGGTCGGCCATGTTGGCTGCGTGCAAGTCAAATGCCCTACCACTGTGCTATCGCTCCGATAGGGTAGGGCATTTGCCTTGCCCGCAGCCAACATGGCCGACCCGAGTTCGATTCCTCCGCCCCTCTCGGAGAGCCCAGCAAGCTACCGAGAGTATCTCGCCCACACGGCAGAGCCTGGCAAGCTCCCCATGACGAATTCGATATGCCAGACACAGTAACAACAAAGTCTCCAATGGAGACGTTACTGGGCCTGCTCGAGCAAATCGATGAACAACGGGAGGGCCTTTACCTTTACCTTTTATAATAGCATTAATATTTGTCTATTATTTACATTTTTGGTTTTGCAAAATATATTCAAGTATGGATTTACATATTTTTTATTTGAGAGTAAAACATAAACATGCTTTTGTCTTTTGTCAATCATCTTGTCAGCAGCTATAAGCTTTGCACCAATTCTAATACATTTTACAGAATTAGGGTGTCGAATGTTGCTACAGAAAGCAAGGATATGCAAGTGACAATCATCATGATTCAGAAAGACTCATAATGGTCAACAATAAAAAAAATAGAACAAATAACTTTGTGAATTAGTTGTTAGTTTTTCCATAGTTAAAAGTCAGGTTGTGAAACCACATGGTAGGAAATATTTATAACACAAAAAATTGCAAGTGAATCCAGGTGAAGAACTTAAAATTTATTTTATGTTTAAAGAAAATATTTTTAAATACATATGTGAAATTTATTCCGTTCAAACAATATCCAAAAAAGGGGGAAGAAAATCTGTATATTTAACTATGTTCGTATAGAGAAACCAATTTAAATCACCCAGGTATAGAAAGTTATTTGTTTTTTAGCTGAGATCTAATTTAAAAATCAAAACATAAGACTTTACATAAAATTTGAAGTTGTAATAGATGTTATCATAGAATATAGCTGGCTTATTAATAAAAATCATTAGTCTCTTAAAAGAAACATAACTACTTATTCACAATACCTTTAAACGTTTATTTACAATACAATACAATGTTTAACATGTACCCACATTAGAGTATTACTAAGTTTTGCGCTTTTGATATACACTGGCTCCAAAGTGCCTAAAACACTCTTATCACCTTCTGTCTATCACTATTAGTTTACACCTTTGTTCGCCACCTCAACCTACCCCCACTCCTTGTAATCTCAGTTTTATAATCAAAAATGGAGGTTTTGACATCATTTAGTACAGTTTATTTCCTTTCTCCCCTGTATATACCACAGAGATAATCTGGCATTTGAGTAGTCCACTTAACAAGATGCCCTCCAACTGAATCAAGCTGTTACAGCAAATTCCATCTTTCAAATAGTTGTTTAATATTCCTTGCATATATATGTATATATATATATATCCCAACGTCTTTCATTAGTCATTTGTAATTCGATATTTGAGTTGTTTTCTTATTCTAGTATAGTAAATTAACACTGCAATCATAGGTGCTTTTAGTTTTTAGCTTTTAGTTTAATGGTGTGAGTGTGTGTGTATGTGTGTATGTGTGTGTGTGTGTGTGTGTGTTTATTGGGGATATAAGCGAAGAACTAAAATCTGTAGATCATATGAGTAATGATATTGTTATGTTTTTGAGAAGTTTCTATATTAGATTAGTAGAGGCTGAGTCAGATAATCATTCTATACATCAATGTGTATATATGTTTTCATTACTATACATATTAAATTGATAGTTCAACTCACTAAACATTGAAATCAGAGCCCCAAAAGTTTTTCATTACCTAATAAAAATATGTGAATAATAAACTGTGAACAAAGATCCTATGGTGAACTAAAATTTTTCTTTTAAAGGAAGAAGGTCTGGGAGAGGGTAAAAAAGAAACCCTTTATTCGAGCACAGGTGCCCCCCCACCGTTTCTTACACACAGGTGCATCCCCCTGGGCGCCCTCCCAGTCCCGTCCAGGCCCATGATCCCGCTTGCATGGCACCTGGACAGCGGGATGAGGGCACTCCCCGGAGTTCCCGAGCATTCTCACACAGCCCCTGCCTTTCCTCTGCACAGGCCGTGGGCCCCGGTCTGTGGACTAGCGTCAGAACCAGCTGAGGGTGTGGCCTCCACATAGGGGGCATAGTCTCCTCAAAAGTGGGCGTGGTCTTCTCTGAGGCAGGTGTCTCTGAGGCAGGTGTCCGCTCAGTATCTGCTCACACAACCATGGATATATTTCCCACTCCCAGTACTCTCGACTCATATCCCAACCTGTATCACCTAATTCTTTGGAAAAAGTCCTGGCTACCTTAAACACAATATGGCAATAATCCACTGGCCTACCCCAATTCCAACAAAATGCCAGCATGCAAGAAACTGTTCAAGCCCAATATAAAAGAGCACCTTCTCCAACACTTTACTAGATGCCTATCATAAGCCACAGATTAGTGTCTGAGAAGAAGGTCATATTCTAGAAGGGGAGAGGGTTGAGCACCATTGACCCACCTTAATCAGAATCCTTTCCCACAGTAAGTGGGAACACTGTTGTGAACCTCAAGGTTTTACTTCCACACAGCCACAACAGCATGAAGAAACAGCGCAAATCTCAACTATGAGGAGAGGACAAAGATAAAAACCATATGAATACATCAATAGATGCAGAGAAAGATTTTGACAAGATCCGGCACGCATTTATGATGAAAACTCTCACCAAAATGTGTTTTGAAGGAACTTCCCTCAAGATAGTCAAAACTATCTATGAGAAACCCATGGCAAGCATTATACTCAATAGGGTAAAACTAAGGACCTTCGCTTGAAGATCAGGGACAAGACAAGGATGCCCACTATCACCATTTCTGTTCAATATAGTACTTGACATACTTGCAATAGTGATTAGGCAAGAAATGACATTAAAGGCATCCAGATAGGAAAGGAAGAAATCAAGCTCTCACTATTCGCAGATGGTATGATACTATATCTCGAGTATCCTAAATCATCTACCAAGAAAGTTCTAGATACAATAGACTTGTAGAGTAAAGTCACAGGTATAAAATTAATGTCACAAAATCCATGGCCTTCCTATATGCACATAATGAGACAGAGGAAAGTGACATGAAATAAACAACCATTCACTATCATGCCCCAGAAAATCAAATACCTTGGAATCAGCCTAACAAAAGAGGTCAAGGACTTCTACAATGAAAACTACAAAATGCTACTACATGAAATAAAAGAGGACATGAGTAAATGGAAACATGTCCCCTGCTCACAGGTAGGAAGAATTAACGTTGTCAAAATGGTAATATTCCCCAAAGCATTATACAGATTCAACACAATCCCTATTAAGATACCCATGAAATTATTCAAAGAAATAGATCAAGCACTCCTGAAATTCATACGAAACAGCAAGCACCCACAAATAGCTAAAGCAATTCTTGGGAAAAAGACATGGGGAGGCATTACCCTCCACAACCTCAAACTGCCACAAAGCCATAATAATTAAAACAGCATTGTACTGGAACAAAGGCAGGGACGCAGATCAATGGAACAGGGTGGAATATCCATGCACACATCCCCAAATGTATGAACATCTAACCTTTCATAAGGCAGCAAGAAATATGAATTGGAACAAGGAAAGCCTCTTCAAAAAATGATGCTGGCATAACTGGACAACCATATGCAAAAAAAGGGCTTAGACCTTGACCTAACACTATGCACAAAAGTCAGATCAAAATGGATTAAAGATTTCAACATCGAATCAAAATGCTTAAGGTACATTGAAGACAAGGTTGGAAAACCCCTCAACAATATTGAGGCTAATGGTATCTTCAAAGATGACACTCCTCTGACCAACCAAGTGGAAAGAGACATAAACAAATGGGACTATCTTAAATTAAGAAGCTTCTGCACCTCAAAAGATACAGTGACCAGAATACAAAGATAATCTACAGAATGGGAAAGGATATTCACTCAATACCCATCCAAAAGGGGTTGATAACAAGGATATACAAAGCACTGGTTGAACTCCACTAGAAGAAAACATCCAACCCCATCAAAAAGTGGGGTGACAAAATGAACAGAAACTTTCTCAAAGAAGAAATCCTAATGGCAAAAAGGCACATGAGAAAATGTTCTACGTCATTAATCATCAGGGAGATGAAGATCAAAACAATAATGAGACATCATCTCATGCCACAGAGACTGGCCCACATCCAAAAGAACAAAAACAACCCGTGTTGGTGCAGAGGTGGCGAGAAAGGGACCTCTGGTGGAAATTCTGACTGGTTCAGCCCTTTTAAAAAACAGTATGTTGGGGGTATGGTGCCGCCAGCAGGTCAATCTGTACCAGTGAGGCAAGTGCATCAGCAGCCTCATGGCGCCTTCAGACTTCCAGATACCCCAAAAATTGTTGCTGTGCCTTTGGCCAGACCCCAAAAACTTGGGGCAAAGTTTACCAAGATTGGAGGCAAGGCCTCTTTGGTTTCTGATTGAACTGCTTAATGGACATGATCCCAGAGACTCAGAAACGAATCTCAGAACCCAGTGGCTTTAGGTAGAAATGCGTCTGGTCTCTGCAGTAGGCTACCGGTGCTGGGCCAACCCAGGTGGGAATAGGTTTCGTGCCTTGGCCTGTTCCCCCTGGAAGACCAGTGGCCGCCATCCGTCTGAGGCCACTGGATAGTCACATTTGGGCCCCCAGTGATGAGACACACAGGGCCTCACAGGATGAGGGTGGAGCCAGGCTTGTCCTCCCCACCCCAACAAGACCCCAAGTCATCGCCCACGAATGGCTTCTCTGACTCCTGATCAAGCTGCTTAATGGCCATGATCCCAGAGACTCAGAAACAAATCTCAAAACCCAGTGGCATTTGGCAGAAATGCACCCAGACTCCACAGTACGTTACTGTCGCCAGGCCACCCCAGGGAGGAAAGGGTGTTGTCCCTCTGCCTGCTCCCTCTTGGCGACTTGGTGGCTGTCATCCTCTAGAGGCCATTGGACAGTCAGGCTTGGACCCGCAGTGACAAAACTTGTTGGGTCTCACGGGATGGGGGGTGGTGGAGCTGGGCCTGTCCTCCCCACCCTAACGAGACCCCAAGTCATCGCCCACAAATGGCCTCTCTGGCTCCTCATCAAGCTGCTCAGCGGCCTTGATCCCAGAGACTCAGAAACAAATCTCGAAACCCAGTGGCTTTTGTCAGAAATGTGTCTGGACCCCGCAGTAGGTTACTGTCACCAGGCCACCCCAGGGGGGAATGGGTGCTGTCCCTCCGCCTGCTCCCTCTTGGCGACTTGGTGGCTTTCATCCTCCAGAGGCCATTGGACAGTCAGACTTGGGCCCGCAGTGACAAAACTTGTTGGGTCTCACGGAATGGGGGGGAGGTGGAGCCGGGCCTGTCCTCCCCATCCTAACAAGACCCCAAGTCATCTCCCACAAACGGCCTCTCTGGCTCCTCATCAAGCTGCTCAACGGCCTTGATCCCAGAGACTCAGAAACAAATCTCGAAACCCAGCGGCTTTTGTCAGAAATGTGTCCGGACCCCGCAGTGGGTTACTGTCACCGGGCCACCCCAGGGGGGAATGGGTGCTGTCCCTCTGCCTGCTCCCTCTTAGTGACTTGGTGGCTGTCATCTTCCAGAGACCATTGGACAGTCAGGCTTGGGCCTGCAGTGATGAAACTTGTCGGGTCTCACGGGATGGGGGGCAGATGGAGCCGGGCCTGTCCTCCCCACCCCAATGAGACCCCAAGTCATCGCCCAAGAACGGCCTCTTTGGCTCCTCATCAAGCTGCTCAACGGCCATGATCCCAGAGACTCAGGAGGAGATCTCTAAACCCAGTGGCTTTTGGCAGAAATCCCTCCAGATTTAAGTGTTAAAATTTCAGAATTTCAAAACCACATGGCCCTACTGCAGCCACACGACATCATATGTTAGTCATAACCAGCAATAGAACACAAATTGTCTATTGTTGCCTTTTCAGCAGATCTGAGTGTTGGGGTAAAATCTTAAATAATGGTGGGTCTGGTGTCGAAATAGTGAATGTGATCAAAGTAGAGAGAGTAATGTAGAAATCATCTGCCCCACAGGCAGGGGGAGTGTGTGGAATGGGGGTATACTGGGATTTTTGGTGGTGGAGAATGGGCACTGGTGAAGGTACGGGTGTTTCATTGTATGACTGAGACTTAGACCCAAAAGCTTTGTAGCTGCTCTCACGGTGATTCAATAAATAAAATTATAAAAAATGGAAAAAGGAAAAAAAAGTAAGGTGGAATTCATGCACAATTCAATCAGCTAATCAGTGACTGAATAAATAGCAGTACTCCTACAAAAAAAGACAAGAAAAAAAAATAAATAAAAAACAGTATGGACGATTCTCAAAAAAATTAGAAATTTAGCTTCCAGTTGACCTAGCAATACCACTCCTGGGTATATATCCCAGAGAGGCAAAAAAGTATAGTTAAAATAACATCTGCACTTCTATGTTCATTGCTGCACTGTTCACAATAACCAAAATCTGGAAAAAAACCAAGTGCCCAAGAACAGATAACTGGTTAATGAAACTTTGGTACATCTACACAATGGAGTACTATGCAGCTGTTAGAAAAGATGAATTCATGAGATTTACATACAAGTGGTACTACATGGAAAGTATCATGCTAAGTGAAATGAGTCAGAAAGATAAGTATACACATAGAAATATTGCATTCATCTGCTAAATATAAAGTAACAAAATAGGAGACTAACACCCAAGAATACCCAAGTTAAGTTCCAGGAGGTTTACTCCATGGCTTGAAGGCCAGCCTCACATGCTAGGGGAAAAAGCAGCTCAGATAGAGAAGGGAGCATCAAATAAAGGATGTTGGAAGGATCCTCCCAGGTTCGGAGGTGCATGCTGAAAGTAGACTATAGACTGAACATGATTGCCACTCAGTTCCTCTTTTTCAAACCACAGCACCCAAAAGGAGAGAGAGAATAAAAAGTAATGTCCTGCTATAGAGGCGGGGTGGGATGGGGGGATGGGGGATGAGAGGGATACTAGGATCATCGGTGGTGGAGAATGGGCACTGGTGGAGATATAGGTACTCAATTATTGTATAATTAAAACCCAAGCACAAAAATTTGTAAGTCTACAACTGTACCTCATGGTGTTTCACTAATAAAAATAAAAAAAAAACCATAATAATTGCTAAACAAACAAAGAAACAAAAAAGAAACCCTTTTATTTATCTGTTAGAATACAATATCGGGGGTGAAAGGTTTTTGTTTTATATTTTAAATAAGGCATGGGAGGCATTTTAGGAATACTTTTTAATTTGATGTGTTCTATCCTATTATACAACTATGTAGCTAAAAGAATTGGTGTAGGTAATCCCTGTCCACTTATCAAATGAAATGTATCTATTTTTTTCTGTAAGTCCTTGTTGTGTCCTACTGCTTTTCATTTACATCCAGAAATAAGAATATTATTTTTTATATTTTCATAAATATCATGACAAAATCAATTTTTTTTCTTTTTGGATCACACCCGGCGATGCTCAGGGGTTCCTCCTGGTTCTGCACTCAGGAATCACTCCTGGTGGTGTTTGTGGAACCATATGGGATGCTGAGAATTGAACCTGGGATGGATGCGTGCAAGTCAAATGCCCTCCCCTCTGTGCTATCACTCTGTCCCCCAAAATCAATTCTTAATAAAAATGTTTATTATTCTGTTCAAAAAATAGTGTTTCATCACAGCATCTTTCTTATATGCCACAGTCTTTTCCCCATCCTATGTTATCATCTAAAAATTAGACAAATTAAGACAGCATGGAAAAATATAACATAGTTTGTGCCTGCCAATGCCACTAGACCCTGTCATCAGTGTGTAATTCCTTTTCTAAGTAATTTACCATACTCCTGTTGGTTTTTAGAAAATGAAATCATCTATATATTTATTAAGGTTTTCTTAGACTCTTGCCCAGAAAGAAACTAATTTATAATTTTTTATTTAGAAGGAAAAGTCCAATGAAAGGTGTGTTTATTAGGTATGAATGACCTTAAGGGAGCAGAAATAAGACACAAAATAAGGCACTAACAAACACTACCAAAACAGAAAATTCTGATAGGTATGAAGACAATTTCAGTATTCAGAAATTGAAATTCTGAAGCTCAGTAGGAGTTGGAAAGTTTGAAAAAGGAGAACAAATGAATAGGTGAAACTATTCCATAGATGCTGTGCCAAAGCACAGAAAGGAAAAAGGTCCCCAAGTGTCCTCCCTTCTATTTCATCTGCAGGTGGCTAATATCTCTTTTAATTGATTTTCACAAGTTTTAGTTGTTTGGGGACCATAGGGCAGAGATGAATCATGACTGAATTTGATAAAGTGTGGAAAAAGAAACATTATATTTCTATATCTCATACAAGTTTTAACATTAATGCTTGATAGGTCAATGGAGATTTTACTAATGATTTCTGATTTATATTTCATTGCATTTGAATATTGTTAATGCTTAGTTCTTGAATTATACAGAACTTCATTACTTCTGATTTTTCCTAGAAAACTGTCTATTCAGACTTTTTTCATTTTAGCTAATCTTTCTTTATTTTATCTTTAATATTTCTAAAGCTTTTTATTTAAATATATATGCAATATCTATTTTAATAACACTGTATACTTACTAATCCTATACAAAAACCATGTAGTCGCATGTGTTTGTGTACAAATTTTGTATTTTCATAATTTTTAATGTTTTGGGAACTTTCATATTTTCCTTATTTAGTTAAAGAGTGATAGCACAGCGGGTAGGGCGTCTGCCTTGCACGCAGCCAACATGGCCGACCCGAGTTCGATTCCTCCGCCCCTCTCGGAGAGCCCGGCAAGCTACCGAGAGTATTCGATATGCCAGACACAGTAACAACAAAGTCTCCAATGGAGACGTTACTGGGCCCGCTTGAGCAAATCGATGATCAACGGGAGGGCCTTTACTTTTAGTTAAATCTCTGAATAAAAAATAAGAAAAAATCACAGTCCGTATTTCATTATATTTCAGATAGGGAACTAAAAGTGTTGATAGTGAGCCTTAACAACCTGTCTAGCTTGTAAGTGGATATTGTTTGTGTCTATCATATGGAGAAATATGCCTTCATTTTACAATAGATTGGCTGTTGATGATCTTACTTACTATTACTATGATCTGTATTAAGTGGTTTAGTAGTAATATTGCATAAAAATAATTTCACATTGTCATTTCAGCATGCATATCATGTTTATGTGTCCCATTAGTGAACATGATTGACAGGCAGCATTGTTTTTTGTTAATACTCTAAGATCCTGTGAATATAAACTCCTCAGTACATTTATACAATGCCTCACAAGATCAGTTACTACATTGATAATTATATAAAACAGTGACTTACAGTTTTTCTTACTATCACTCATTTGCTAGTTGAAATTCTTTTGCAAAGAAAGTTTTTCCTATTTCATTTCCCTTTAAATTTTGTTTAAACATTTATATTTATTATTTATTTTGCAACAATCAATTCTGCTGTGGTTCTTGTCTGGTTCTTGTCTGAGGGATACCTCATGGAGGTGCTTGGGAGGCCATACATAGTGTTCCCTCTTTGACTCTTCAATCCCCTTTCAATAGATCTATAGGTACACTATTATTATTGTTGTCGTTATTATTACGTATAATAATAAATAAACATACATAATAATATATTATTATTTTTTATATTCCAAAAATATCGTATAATAATAGCCTAAGCTACCAGGGGCATATTCAATATGCCCAAAGCAGTTACAATAATGGGCCTCATTCCCTTGACCCTGAAAGAGCCCCCAATATGCCATTGGGCTACACTAGCACGTGACAGGGATGAATGGAGATGTTTCTGCACCTGCTCAAGCAAATTGATGAACAATGTGATGACAAGTGATATAAGTGATACAAGTGATATTATTATTCATTATAACTGACATCACCCATTTGGTGAAATTTGTATGGTGGAAGACTCTAGATTCTTCAAATGAACACAAATAATTTATCTATATATCTAAAAGTGCCTATTTCTTTATTTTAAGGCATAAATTGTTTCAAGGTTCCTTCAAGAATGTTGGACTCAATCAAACATTTTAGATGAATTTGAGTGTTAAATGTACTACTCTTTGCTTAGGGGTGCCATTATCTCTAATCTCAGTGATCAGACAAGTATTTTAAATAAATAACGAATTTATACTGAAACTTTAAATTCAAATCTAATACCATTTGTCCTTCTTCAACGTTTTTTTAGGGGGGATGTATACCCAGTGGTGCTCAGGGCATACTCCTTGTTCTGTGCTCAGAGATTACTCCTGGAAGTGCTGGGGATTGAAGCCAGATTGGCTATTACATGATCAATTCCCTAACTATTCTACTATCTCTAAAGTTTGTCAACTTTTAAAATTTAGTTTCAATTTCCATTTAATTTTTTTAAATTTTTATTAGTGAAACACCATGAGGTACAGTTGTAGACTTACAAATCTTTGTGCTTGGGTTTCAGTCATATAATGATAGAGAACCCATCCCTCCACCAGTGCCCATTCTCCACCACCACTAATCCCAGTATCCCTGTCACCTCCCGACCCCGCATCACCCTTGCCTCTATGGCAGGGCATTCCCTTTTGTTCTCTCTCTCCTTTTGGGTGCTGTGGTTTGCAAAGGAGGCATTGAGTGGCAATCATGTTCGGTCTATAGTCTACTTTTAACGTGCATCTCCCATCCTGGGAGGATTCTCCAAACACACTTTATTTGGTATTCCCTTCTATATCTAAGCTGCCTTTTCCCTTAGAGCGTGTGGCTGGCCTCCAAGCCCTGGAGTAAACCTCCTGATACTTAGCTTGAGTATTCTTGGGTGCTAGTCTCCTATTTTGTTACTTTATGTTCCCCATATGAATGCAATCTTTCTAGGTCTGTCCCTTTCTTTCTGACTCATTTAACTTAACATGATACTTTCCATGTAGTACCAATTGTATGTAAATTTCATGTAGTACCAATTGTATGTAAACTTTATCTTTTCTAACAGCTACATAGTATGCAAAAAAAAAAAACACTTCAGAGTAACAGTAAATGCTGCTGTCTCTAAATCTTGTGTAAATTTCCTTTTATCAGATAACTTTTAAGAGAAGATAACCAGGGACTGGAGTCTTAGTTTGGTAGGTAGTGTGCTTGTTTTGCAATAGGTAAACTGGCATTAGGTCCCCCAAAGCCACCTATGTTAATCTCTGAATGTGGAGCTCCAAACACTGCTGGGGGTAATCTAAAAACAAAACTAGAAGAGGAGGCAAACATAGAGGGATGTTCTGAGAACTGTAGATATCATTTTGTTTTTTAAACTAATATTGTATAAAGCAATACTGTGTATTTTTATTTCTTATTTCACTTCGCATTTTATCTTTTAAAAATCTTCCTTATAGGATAATGGTATTGCAATTTTGTTTTCTTATTTTTTGATATTGAAGCATATATACACACCTGTTATCACATTGTTTCAGTCTTTCTAAATCACATTATCTTATATATCTCTCTACCCAGAACTCTATATTCAACATAAAAATTTTATTCACTTAGAAACTATTCCTACTAGCACTGCTATACCAGATATGTTTAGAATAATCTAATTATATATTGTTTAGATTTATTGTACATACTATATTTACAATGTTTCTCTGACTAAAATCTTTTTTGGATCTCTTGTAAAATGTCCACTTTTGTTTTGCTTCTAATTGTATTGTATTGTTATAATTTGATAACATTTGGTTTTATTTTTTGTAAATGAGTTGGAAGTTGAAGATTACTTATCTTCAAATCAAATTATTTTGCTTAACTAACTCTAAAACTTGATTGTTTCAGATGTTTTTCTATGCTTCTTCTAGAATTATTGACTTGTAGATTTAGTTATTTTGGGGGGTATTTCTTGAATTGCATATCTTTTGCAAAATTGTTCTTTGGTACTCTATATTTTTTCCTGTTTCCACTAGGGGTGCCCCAGAGGGGGGCAGGTGAGAGTCCTCCCCACCCCAAGGGACCCAGCCCCCACAGCCGACCTGCACGACCCAACCACGGCCATGCTCGAGGCCACTTTGTGACACATCATGGGATACTTTCTACCCATTGTCCATAATCACCACACCTTGTCTGATGGAGTTCAGACGGTAGACAACAGATCATAGTGTGAAATATATATATATATATATATATATATATATATATATAATGTGTGTGTGTGTGTGCTGAGCCTCTCAGAGTGCTCAGCAAGCTACAAGAGTATTCTGCCTGCACAGGCAGAGCCTGGCAAGCTACCCATGTCGTATTTGATATGCCAAAACCAGTAACTATAACGGGTCTCATTCTCCTGACCCTTGAAAGAGCCTCCAATCGTTGGAAAAGACTTGTAAGGCGAGGCTACTAAAATCTCAAGGTTGGAACGAATAGAGATGTTACTGGTGCCTGCTCGAGTAAATTGAAGAACAACGGGATGACAGGGATACAGTGACAGTGATATAACACTTTAGTTCCTCTTCTAAAGGGAGAGTTGCCAAGCAGTATTCAGCACTGTGGGGACTGATTTTGATGATTTTCAGCCAACTGTTCTGAATGATTCAAAGGTAGCACTCAAACACACAGTGGTGTTTTGACCCTGTCATTTTGGGGACAACCAAGGTCAGCCTAGTAGTGTTTGATCATCACAAAAGACATGTAGGTGACGCCTCCAGGGTTATGCCCAGCAGCTATGATACTGGAACCATGTAGTGATAGATTTAACCTGCATTGGTCACAAGTAAGGCGTGCACCTTAACCCCTGTACTATCTCTTGGGTCCCATATTTGATCTTTTTTAAGTAATGATTTTGTTTTCTTTTTGAACCAAACCCAGTAGATCTATGGATACACCTTAGATTCTGTACTCAGAAATTGTTGCTAGAAGTAGTTGGAAACTATGCAGTGTAGGGAGTAGAACCTAGGGTTCCCACATACAGAGCAGGAGCTCAGTCTTTGAAATCTCTCCCTAGTCCTTTATCCTTTTATATTACATAATCTTGTACAGTTTCCTCTAATTTTCCTCTTCTCTAAATTCAAAAGATTTTATCTGTATCAGAAGCTCCATTGGATACATTGATTTTCATACTCCATTTTTATATTTTCATAGTAGATCTGTTTTCATATGTGAAAATATGTATTTAGGATATTTAATTCAGATTGAATTTTTGTATTTTAATCCCTCTTATTTTGGCTAGTTTGGTGAAAGCATTATCATGAAATTGTATGTTATACTTTACCTTTTTCCCTGTGGATATGGGTTACTATTGCTGCTTAATTTATAGTGCATTATCTTAGATATGTATACTTTTGTTTTGGTTTGGTTCAATTTGGCACTACATCAAAGCTCAGGGCTTTCTCCTGGCTTCACACTAGGGATCACTCCTGGAAGTCTCAGGGGGACCTTATGGGAGCTGGGTATTGAATCCAGGTTGGCCCTGTGCAAGGCATGAGATACTATCCACGTATCATCTATGGTACTATCACATTTGTACTTACACAGTTGTATGTGTATTTATGCTTGCACACATGGGAGGACACAGCTAAATGATAAGGAGACAGTGATCAAAATAATACATGTCTCTTTGAAAAGTGCCATTTGATTGTTACTTGACTACCGAAAGTATTCGATATGCCAAACACAGTAACAACTGTCTCCAATGGAGACGTTACTGGGCCCGCTCGAGCAAATCGACGATCAACGGGAAGGCCTTATCTTTACCTTTATAATTCGAATTTCTTTAAAAAATTGAAAATGCATTCAACTGATGTGTTGTTTATTTTTGATATTTCTTCAGTTTTTATATAGGTTTCTTAATGCTTATATGTAATTCCATCTTTTCACTTAATGTGAACACTCTGAGATCCTTCTTTCTTTAATGTACTTTTTAAATTTTTTTTTGACATGCCCTCCCTCTCTACATACTTTAATTTCCACCTTTTGGTTCCCAGTGCAAAAACACAGACCATGCTGCATATTTTTCCCTTTGAATTGAATCAAATTTCTATATTGTTTGTGTGTGTCTTCTTTCAGTATTCTATCAATAACTAAACATGTTTTTGAGTTTAATAGTTTTCACATGCTTTTGTCTGCTCTTTAGTTGATAATTTATGGAAATTTATGTCCTATTATTATTTATAATAATTTATATAATATTATTTGTGAGTATTTTCTGATTTATATTATATTTTAAGGTATTCACAAAGTTGGATTATTAAATTGCAAGATGCATTTTATTATTTGTAAATTACTTTATATTTGGTAATCTGCTATTAACAAAACTATCGGGCTTATCTACAGATTTTATTTTGAAATCAGTATGCTAATATTTTATAAACATGTATATTTCCCATTATTATAGAAAAAGAAAAGAAATGGTGACAGAGAGATATTACAGTGGGTAAGGCATTTGTCTTGCTCATTGTCAATGTGGGTTTGATCCCTGGCACCTTATATGTTCCAGAGCATAATCAGGAGTAATCCTTGAATGCAGAGCTAGCAGTTAAGCCATGAGCACATTGCTGGGTGTAGTACTAAAACGGTCACCAACAACAAAGTGAAAACCATTTCAAATATGTTCTGATTTATATATTATGCAATTTATTTGTTATTTAATTTGGTGGGCCATACCCAGCAGTGCTCAGTGACTATTTCTAGCTTTGTGCTCAAATGACCCCTAGCAGTACCTAGAGGACCATATGCAGTGTCAGGGATAAAACCAGAGTTAACGGTATACAAGATAAGAATCATACCTTCTATACTCTCTCTCTTGTATATTTTGTTTATTTTGTAATTATCTTTTATTTTAGGTACTTTTGTAAAATTTCTAAGCTGAAATGATTAATTTCAGTGAGTTGATTTTCATTTTATTTTTAGCAAGATAACTTTTGAAATAGCTATCCTTAAGAGCCATCATAAACAATACCAATAAAAAGGAGAAATAATTCTGCATGTGATTTGATGGGCTGGAACGATAGCACAGCAGTAGGGCGTTTGCCTTGCATGCAGCCAACATGGCCGACCTGAGTTTGATTCCTCCGCCCCTCTCAGAGAGCCCGGCAAGCTACCGAGAGTGTCTCGCCCGTGCGGCAGAGCCTGGCAAGCTACCCATGATGTATTTGATATGCCAAACACAGTAACAACAAAGTCTCCAATGGAGACGTTACTGGACCCGCTCGAGCAAATTGATGGATAACGGGAGGACAGTGACAGTGACAGTGACAGTGATTTGATATTACTATTAAATTGTCTCAAATTTCTATAATTGATAGAAGTCAGTGGTAAAGGGTGTGTTACTGATTTTTTTGAGTTTCCTATTATTCATGAATCTATCACAGATCTGCATACGGGCAGTCTTGCCATACTCACAAAATTTTAGCCATGTCCGTTTACTGATGACATGAATTTAAAGATGCCATTATTTGCTATCATTAATCATTCAAACATTGGAGGGGCCACTGTCTGTCTGTCCTGTCCTCCTGTTGTTCATCGATTTGCTCGAGCGGGCCCAGTAACGTCTCCATCATGAGACTTGTTACTGTGTTTTGCAAATCCAATACGTCATGCGTAGCTTGCCAGGGTTTGCCATGTGGGTGAGATACTCTCGGTAGCTTGCTGGGCTCTCTGAGAGGGGTGGAGGAATCGAACCCGGCTCTGCCGGGCTGGCTGCACGCTAGGCAAACACCCTACCATTGTGCTATGGAGGCACCAATATTTAAATAATAACTAAAGTAAAATACAATAATTTGGAAAAAATAACTGGTTCTCTTTACTTGAATCCATTTTTTTTTCCCAGCTGGAATACCGTAATTAATTATTATTTAAAGGACCCCGAGACTTTTACTGTCCTCTGTTACCTGACCAAAGGTGAGCAAAGGGATCATTAAGAATTTGAAAAATAAATAAATAAATAAATAAATAAAATTTCCAGTCCAGGGAGATATCTCTGTGATGAGATACGTGTGTATCACAAACTTCCTGATGATTGCCTGGGTGACTCTGGTGGTTCGCATCACTGCAGGACACCAGCATGACATTCTGGTTTAGCACTGTAGCACTGTCCTCCATTGTTCATTGATTTGCTCAAGCAGGCCCAGTAATGTATCCATTGTGAGACTTGTTGTACTGTGTCTGGCATATCAAACACGTCATGGGTAGCTTACAAGGCTTTGCCTTATGGGCGAGATACTCTCAGTAGCTTGCCTGGCTCTCTGAGAGGGGTGGAGGAATTGAACCCAGCTCAGCCTGGTAGCCGCACACCAGGCAAACACCCTAACGCTGTGCTATCGCTCCAACACAACTTCTTGGGGTGCTAGTAACATATACATTAATATTGTTGCTATAAATTTACTTTTTGGGTTGGAGCTTTGGACTATATTCATGGTGCAGAGGAATGATATCTGGCCATGTCTCAGGGACTAAAGGCAGTCATGGGGATTCAACTAGAGGTCAGCTGCATGGCAGCCAGATGCCTTACCTTCTGTACACACACTTATATACATCCAGCATCTCTACACACACTTTTGCAAAACTTATATTTACTAGCAGTTCATAGAAAAAATTAGGAATTTTATACCATACATAAGCCACACTTTATAGTTGAGTCACTATTTAAAAGAATTTTTATTATGACAAAAACACACATCAGGGCTGAAGCCCATCTGCTAATGTTTTGAACTGAACTTATTTTGATTTTTTCCAAAGAAAACGACTAAGCCAGTATATAGACCAAGAGTATTTTATTTTAGGGACTGGAGCGATAGCACAGAGGCTAGGGCAATTGCCTTGCACACGGCTGGGTTTGATCCCAGCATCCCGTGTAGTCCCCCGAACATCCCGTATAGACCCTCAAGCACTGCCATGAGTAATTACTGAGTACAAAAGCCAGGAATAACCCCTGTGTATCGCTGGGTGTGAACCCAAAAAAGCAATTAATTAATTAATTAATTAAAATAATAAAGAGTAATTTATTTTAAAATACTAGGAGATAGTATTTATTTTTTACTGAACTCTGTTTCATATATATCTATGGATATACACATTTACACACATCTAGCATATATGTGCATGTATGTATATGTCTATGTATAATTGCATATTTTATTTTTAACACTAAAGAATTTTTATAGTGAAAGTGAATAGAAAATAATTAAGGAAAAATAAACATAATAGATTTACTGCAGTAGTTGGTTCCTACTCTTAAAACAGTAATTCTTAAATGTGTGTATTACAATAAATGGGAAAAAGTGAATTCTTATTTTATTATAAAGCAAAACCTGCCCTCTAGTGGTTACCAGCTGAGTTTTAAATCAGGAAAAACAATTTACATCCATGCAAGATTATTTTAATATTCAAAATCACTTATCTTTTTAATTTTAAGTAACCTACTAAAATACAAATATCACAAAATATTAACTTCTCTATTTTTATATTAACAATAGATATTACACAAGTTTTGAATGAAATGATTTTTTACTAAATGTCAACAAAGTCTCCAATGGAGATGTTACTGGGCCCGCTCGAGCAAATCGACGATCAACGGGAGGGCCTTTACCTTTACCTTTACCTTTATAAACAAAAATGTGGGGTTTCATTTTCTATTTTGCATCAGCTCAATAGATATTTTGTTTTGCTTTTTGCCTTTTAGAGTCAAAAGTAACCCCTGGCGATGCACAGGGGTTACTCCTGGCTCTGCACTCAGGAATTACTCCTGGCGGTAGCTCAAGGGATCCTATGGGATGCTGTGAATCAAACCCAGGTTGGCCGCGTGCAAGGCAAATGCATCGTGCTATCACACCAACCCTCTCTACAGATATTTTGATTATTGCTAATGAACAGCAAAGTAGCACTGTAGCACAGTCCTCCCATTGTTCATCGTTTTGCTCCAGCGGGCACCAGTAATGTCTCCATTGTGAGACTTGTTACTGTTTTTTGGCATATCAAATACACCACGGGGAACTTGCCAGGCAAGGACAGGATACTCTCAGTATCTTGCTGGGCTATCAAAGAGGGATGGAGGAATCAAACCCGGGTTAGCCACGTGCAAGGCAAACGCCTTACCCACTGTGCTATCGCTCCAGCCCTAACAAAGTAGGATTGATAAATCATTCTTAATGGAGTGTGCAGCACATTGATAGGTCAAATGGACAAAATCTTAGTGTTAATAAAGTTGAACCTAGTTTACTAACCAATTTTAGTGTAACTCATCTATTAAGTTTTTATTTTACCGATTATGTTGGAGGAAGGACTTCAAAGCAGTGCTCATGAAACCCTGTGGAACTTCAGCTTAGAGTACAGGACTCAGAACTTCACTTTCTGGTTGTCAGGGACCCCCAGGATCAATAAAGTTGTTTAGCCCTGGAGGTGGGAATGTCCTTTGGGGGTTCAAACTGAGGTCAGTTAAAGACAAACAATCCCCCCTTCTCGCTGCCCCCTTCCCCCCACAGTCTCCCTCATGTGGGGTGAAGATTTTAATTGCTTAAATAAAATAAGCAGAATATCATGCATATATTAAAATCTGGCTGAAAAATATTTGTTTAAAAATTAGGGGGAAAGGAAACCATGGGGACCTTTATAAGGTCTTAGTCACTGCATAAAAGAAAGTATAATTTTAAATGCATAATTGTTAAATGGGCTGGAGCTATAGCACAGCGGGTAGAGCATTTGCCTTGCACGCGGTCAAACTGGGTTAGATTCTTCCATACCTTTCGGGGAGCCCGCTACAAAGAGTATCCCACCTGCCATCAGAACCTGGCAAGCTCCTCGTGGGTATTAGATATTCCAAAACCAGCAGCAACAAGTCTCACAATGGAAACGTTATTTTTGCCCACTCGAGCAAATCAATGAACAATGGGAGGACAGTGCTACAGTGCTATTATTTTATAATTTTATTTTATTTTTCTTATTTAAAATATCTGGCGAGATACTCTCAGTAGCTTGACAGGCTCTCTGAGAGGGGTGGAGGAATTGAACCCGGATCTGTCGGGTCGGCCGCTTACAAGGAGTTTAAAAGATGTAGAATGAGATATTCGTAAGCAAAATGTTGAAGAAATTGTAAACATTGTACTGCAGAGACTTTAATTCTTTCAATCTCCTATATTATTATTGCCCTTTGATATTAACCACGTTTTGTATTTTCACTTGTATTTCTTAATAAGTAATGAGATTGAATTCGGACGATCAGATTAACATTTTCCATGACATTTATGACATTTTGGCCATTGGTTTTTAAAGATATTTCTTCTACCCATTTGTTTTCACTCTCACATGTTGAAGCCTTTAGACTTATATTTATAAACTTTATAGTTTCCACAATTCTCTAAGGAGAGACAAATGTTAATAATTTACTGTTCTACTCCTTGATTACAGAATCTCATATTATTTACTTAGTGCTTGAGTAGTATCCCTCAAACCCATTCAACCCTTCAAGTCAGAATGGTTCTTTTTTTAGAAAAAGAGTTTTTGTAGCCATAAACATTTAAGATCAGATCATATGAATCAGGATGAGAGAGACCTAAATTCAGTTGTTAGAATCTAATGAGAATGTTATTTGGAGAAAGAAAGATAGAAAGGAAACATCTTATAAATGTGAACACAAAATTGCGACTGCTATACCAAACTAAACCAAATGAAATTAAAAATTATTAGAGACCATCAAAACCTAGATCAGGAAAGAAGTCATTCTTGAAATGTTTCTAAGGGAACATATTCCTGAAAAATAATGATTTCAGACTTCTGTGCTCAATAGATGTGAATAATAAACTTATATTCTGGAACTTAATTTGTTTTAATTTGAACAGTCCTAGAAAATAAGTAAACCTTTTAGCAATTTTGCTAATTATTTTCAATATTTCAGTCTTGCTATAATGCATTTCATTTTAAAATGTATACATTTAAGACCAAAGAAATAGCACAAAGGGCTGACCACATGCTTTGCATGTATGAGGCTCAAAATAATCCTTGACAACCCTCAGACCCTGAGCATTACCAGGAGTGACCCTCAAGCACAAGATCAGAATAGCACTTAAACATTGCCAGGTTTAGCTCAAGATTCACCCCTGAAAACCTTTAAAAAAACATTTTATTCATTTTAATGTAATTATAAAATCATATTGATGGAACTATAATATATGGTACTGCAATTTACAGTAAGATGATACAGGTTTACATATTTCATATCTATTGGTATTATATTTAGGGACATGTTATATAATATGATTTATATTCTCTAGATCACATTTCCTTTTATCTTTTAAATTTATCTATATGGTTAAAAAATCTTTGTAAATAATGCATTACCTTGCCTTGCATACAATCTACCAAGGGTCAATCTCCAGCAACCCACTTGTTTCCCTGAACCTCTCCAGGAGTGATGCTTGAGCATAAAGCCAGAAGTAAGTCCTGGCCACCTGGCCTCGTGCCCCCACCCCCTCAAAATGAAATTCCACTCAAATACAGTATATAAAAAATGAAAACTCAGAGAAAACAAAAAGCAGAATACTTGTTTTCAGGGTTGGGGGAAGGATAATTAAAGCTGTATTCAGTGAATGTTGTGTCAATTACGGGAAGTGACTAACTTTTAGAGGGCTGTAAAGAAGCTTATTTTTTTAAAATAATAAGCACTTACCCTAATATAAGCTTGAAAAATTGTTGAATATAGACATTTGAACTACAAACAAACCAAAATAAAAAAAACTTTTGAAAATGATGGGAAAATTATAATTTTGATAGTAGCAATGGTTTCTTGGGTGTAAGTCTAAGCCCAAACTCATCACATTGGAATATATTAATTACTGTCACTGTCACTGTCACTGTCACTGTCCTCCGGTTGTTCATCGATTTGCTCAAGTGGGCACCAGTAATGTCTCACAACAAATTATGAACTTGTCGTTGCTGTTTTTGGCATATTGAATACATCACAGGTAGCTTGCCAGGCTTTGCTGTGCGGGCGACATACTCTCAGTAGCTTGCTAGGCTGTTCGAGAGGGGCAGAGGAATGGAACCCAGATAGGCCGCTTGCAAAGCAAACACCCTACCATCTGTGCTATCTCTCCAGCCCTATATTAATTACAATTACATTAATCAAATAAAGTACTACTTTGCTTTACTTGTAAATAATATGGCATAGTAATTCTAGAAGTTAGATTACTCTCTTCCCCATGGTGATTGTTATTTTTTTCTGTTGCTATAAATTTAGTGATTTCACCCACTCACCCAAATTATTCATGTACAATGTGTATTTCTTATCATGTGTGGCTACTAGTATTTATACTTGATTTGCTTATGGCCAGTAATGATTAGATAGAGATTTCCAAAAATATCTGTCTAACAGTTTTTACTTTTGTTTATTGAGGCTTAATTTCAATAAGCTTGAAGGCATTTTACCCTCTTCCATAGACTTTGCTAAACTTTATAGTTAGTTTGAGCTGACAGACTAAGGACCTTTTAGAGCTGTCCTAAAGAAAAAGTGTGAATTTAATTTCAAATACTTTCTTAGCTTTTCAATGTTTCATTTGAACATTTCTCAATACTCAGTTTTATTTTGCAAGCTTTTTTTTTTGTCTTTTTTTGTTAACCAGCAAAAGTTAAGTCCTGTCACCTAGAAAGCTGTTAAGTTAAACAATGGTTACTGATTGCTTTTGACAAAAGCTTAAGGCTTAGTATCCCTAAGCAAAGCTTTGACAAAGGTTAAAGACACATCTTTGGAAAGGCACTTTAAGCAAACTGACAGGTAGGTAAAATAGTAATGAATCTCCAGAGAGAGGATTTTTGTGTAGTTCCTAAGTCATTTTTGTGTCATACAGATGGTTTCAAAAGCTATTTTAAGTTGTGAATATTGTGAAACAAAAATTTTCAGAATATACCAGTGGTGAAGACTGGGGATAAGAAGAGCATAAATTTCACAAATTATGCTGCTCGTACAGAAATTAAGCAGCTTTTCTTGTGTTTCCAGGTTTATAATTCTCGAATACTCTGAATTCAGAAAAATGTTGTAATCTACATTACTTTAATAGATAAATGACTCTTCAAAGACCATTATTCTGCCATATTGCAACTCAAATCCATCATTTTAGAAGTACCATTGCTCCTTGTACTGTCAATTAATGTCAAAATTTATAGGTTTGATCTTTTTTTAATAATTTTAACATAAAATCACATTCTATTCTTATCTTTCACACAGTAAATTATTTCAGTTATATTTTGTTGTTTCAGTTCTCCGGTTATATTTTGAATATTCTGAAACTGCTTTGTGGTGGTCTGAAGAAAAGCTTGCTTTTGATTCAGAAAAGATTTACTATATATATATATAACATATACATATATATGTATAATATAGTATTTCTATAGAGAAAAGCATTCCTGCGTTTTTTCTTGTAATCCATTTAATAATTATAATAGCTTTTAGATAATTCTCTTGAAATTATGATTCTTAATTTTAATGTGCAAGTTTATTTTTATGTGTATCCAGTATGAATATTTTCTCATTAGTTCAACCAAGAATTGTAAATACTATGATTTTAAATTCTGAAGCTGTTGGAAATATCTCAAAGGCTTACTTTTGCATAACGGTGCTAAGTGTGTCCGGAACTTTGCAGTAAGATTGATAGTATCCTGTTTAGAAAAGAATTTCTAGCTTTTGCTGTTTTTCACCAAACACCAAGGACATCAGTAGTATGCTTTAAATTTATATATTTTCTTATAGTAGAGCTTGCATGCAGGTTGAGATAACAGTAAAAAGTTGTAAAGTATACTTCAGTTTTAACTTAGGTATAAACTTTTACTGAGGTATAAAATTTAAAGGGTTTCCAAATAAAACTTTAGTAAATAACAATAAAGTATTTTTAAATTAAAAAAATAAAAACTTACTGATGAACAAAAATTTTAAATTGTGAAAGAAGATATATTTAGTGTCACAGTGGTATTTGAGGTAAAAGGAAAAATACATAATTTTCCAAGTCACCTCATTTTATTTTATTTTACTTTTAATTTTGCACTACATATGGGAATACTCAAGGGTTATTTCTGGCTCTGCACTTAGGAATTAATTCCTGTTGGTGCTCTGGAGGCCATATGGGATTCTGGAGATCACCCTGGGTGGGCTGCAGGGAAGACTAGCAATATCTACTCTGCTATCTCTCCAACTCCATCCAAGTCACCTCATTTTAATTGAACCTCTGAAAGCAGTTTTATTAGTAATTTTAATGTTTTATTTTATATGCATTGTTATATATTTAAATTAGAAAATTTGATATTATGGATAAATAGATCTTATTTATCAAAAACAATCATATATAGGTTTTCATAGATTATAAATGCATTTTTTGATAAATATCCTTATATGAGTTTTCGTGGTACTTAATGGTATAGGATAGAAATTATTTCAAACTTCAAAAAGCACACTAATGAAAAGTAGCTCAAGTACTGTCATGGTAAGTTAGGAGTACTATTTCATTGTTTAAATGATAAAGATGAGACTTACTACATTTAAAATGATGTAAATTTTTGCAGTTGCTTATAAAATACAGAGAAAAAGTTTTAGATAATTTTTTTTTATTTTGTAGATTAGTTTTTGTAGAGAGCAACATAAATATGTGGAGTGGTTAATCTATTTAAAATGAAATAATTGCTAAAGACTTGTTAGGAGGTTGTATGCGGTATTTAAAGTAATAAAGACAGGAATGGTCTTATAGAGAAGTGATGTTTGTGTAAAATTCTAAAGTGAGTAAGTGAGAAAATCATGAGGATATCAGCAAGAACATTACTTCAGGGAGAAGAGCTATTGCAGAGGTGTGAAGAAAAATTATGTCGAGGAACACTAAGAAGCATTAAAAAAAATCAGTGTGACTCAATTTGAGTGAAAAAGAGAGAAACAAGGAAGGTGGAAAAAGTAGGATATGGAATGAGAAATGAGTCAGGAACATAAGTGAGGAATCATAAAATAAAGGCATTAAGAAAATTTTTGTTTAGTGAAAATGAAATTGGATTTTGATCAGTGAGTTTGCCATTTAACAAGATTTGGTAGATTTGGTATCAGTTTTAGCATGTTCATTCTGCCTATCTGGGCAAAATAGATTACAAGTTATCAGAAATAACACTGTTGGAGATTCCTTAAAAGAATGAAAAGTTCTATCTGATCCAACAATGCTACTTGTAGGTATTTATCCTAAAGATATGCAACACCAATTTAAAGACAATTTGCATACCCAGTTCAGGACAATACTGTTTGCAAATATGCGAAACTTAAAAACAGTTAAATGTTCATTAAATATTCACCAAGTAACTAGATATAGTGCTTGGTTTTGGTTTTTGTTTGTTTGTTTTTATTGTTGTTTGGTTTTTGAAACATACACAGCTGTACTTAGGGCTTTATTCCTGACTGTACTTAAGGATCACTCTGGGAAGTGCTTGGGGCACCATGTGAAGTGCTGGGATTGACCCTCCTTGGTCCTGGTGCAAGGCAAGAGCCCTTTGCCCTCTACTGTCTCTCAAACCCTTAGATACTACATTTGACATTAAAAGGAGGGAATCTTGTCTTTGGGGACAAAATAGATGACACTTTAGGTGATTCTACTGAGTGAAATAAAGTACTACAAAGAAAAAAATGCTGAGTGTTTTCACTCATGTGAAATATGAAAAAAAATAAACTAATCTGGAGAAAAAAATATTACTCCCAAAATCAGTGAAGACTTTGATGATTAGTTGAAGGAAGGGGGAGGTAGAATGAAAAGATGAATATTTTGGTCACTGGGTAGCACTGAAACTTCAGTGGTGAAGATGGAGACACTTATACACATAAAGGTGAAAAAATAAACAATTCAAATTTTGTGATAATTTTAGCAAATGCTAACTCAATAAAAAATTCTGTCATATAGATGGAAGATTTTGGGGTTTGGTTCAGGTTTATGCTAGTGACATTATAAGTGGTAGAAAAAGATACAATTCTTTTTTTTCTTATTTATTTTATTTTCTTTTATTGAGAGTGTTGGGGACAAACCCAGCAACACCAAGGGTTTACACTAGTCTCTGCTCAGATATCAGTCCTCACAATGTATGGAGCACCAAAGTGATACCAGGGATCAAATTGAGGTTGGCCTTATATAAGACAAGATTTTTAACCCTGGTCCTATCTCTCTGAGTCCAGAATTCTATTTTACATTTTTGAACAGAGAATATTCCATGTATTGGTTAAAGAAGAACTAACAATACTTAATATATTGGACAAAAATACATATATAAAAATTGATACCAAATATTTTGACCACAGCCATATTGAGAATAGACTAGAGTTGTCATTAACAGAAGAGGTGATCTGTGGAAGAATCTCAGAAACTAGTTTTGGCATCTTTATATTTGAGATAAAACTCAAATAGATGTTTTAGTAGTCTGTTGGATAATGTGACAAGCTGAATACTGTCCTCCACCTGAAAGTTCAGGTCAAAATATTTAGAACCTCTAAAATAGCCGTATGTGATACAAAGGAAGTTACAGATATGATGACAAATTTTGAGTTGGAGGAATTATATTAGAATATCAACTTGAATTCAATGTAAATACTTGTTTTTATAAGATGGAGAGAGAGGATCAGAGTCAGTAGTAGCTAATATAATAACGAAACAAGAGGGTTGGATTAAGTCAAAATATGGCTATGATGTGAAGAATGCAAACAAATTCTAGAAGTTGAAAATTTTAGAAACAAATGGATTCTTCCTTAAATTCACCAGAAAGAAATCTATTTTATTGACATATTAGATTTGTATTATTCACAAGAGTAGGAAAGGCATTAAACTTTGGCCAATTTTTTGAAAAGTAATGAGAGATTAATACAGATACTAAGAAATGTTCATGAGAAAAGAATACATTTATATTGTCAAATGTAAATCTGGGAATATTGATATCTAATTAGATGAGTCCATCTGAAAAGGGGAGATAAAGAGAAAAACAAAGAGCTAGCCTGGGCATGCCAATACTTAAAGCCTGGAAACCAAACCAGTAGGTACAGAAGATATGGGACGCAGTCATAAGAAACCAAATTATAGTGTCCTGATGATTTTGACAGTCAATGATATTATTTAAAGAAAAGAGCTGGGGATGAGTTTCTGTAGTAGAGCACTGCCTTGCAATGTGTGATGCCTGGAATTAATGAGGGAGAAGTTGAAAGAGGTAGTGGGAGCAAGAAAGAAAAGCAGGATTGGAGGAACACAAAATACTGAATGAAATAGTGGATTCATGCAAGAAAAATGGAAAATGAGAAATTAGAAGTTGCAGATACAAAGAAATCTCTGAAAGTCTTTGGCTGACTTGGAAAAGAGTTAACTAATTTTTGTGTTTTAGAGCCAGGGCTTTTGGTGTTCAGAGCTTACTCTTGACTCTGGAGGATCACGCATGTAGTGTTCAGGAGACCATATGCAGTGCCAGATAGCCAACTGCTATCTGCTGTGTGCAAGGCAAGTGTCAAAACCCTATACTACATGGTCTCCAAACACTATCAGAAGCAATTCCCAACCGAAGTACAAGACTAGAAGTAGTCTTTGAGTGCACACCCACGTGCGTGTGCACACCCACACCCACACCCCCCCCCCACACACACACACACACAGGGAGAGGGAGAGAGAGACAGAGACAGAGAAAGAGAAAGCGAAGGAGGAAGAGATATAGGGAGAGAGATTAATAATCAGAGCAGTGTGGAAAGATTTTCTGTAAGTGTTCTGAGTAGGTGAAGAACACATAACACACTAGTCTATTTGTAGAAAGAAGAAATATGTAAAATACATGAGGTAGCTACAGAAATTTGGTATGTTCAGTAGGTTCAGTAATTTTCCTGATGAATTCAAAGTATATTAAACAGATGAAAGTAAGGGTCCAGGGTGCTGAGGACCTGGGTCTGACTTTTTTGATATAACAGTCTATGAAATTTATACTAGTTTCCACAGACATTTCCTTCTCTAAAATGATCTTTGAAATACTACATTTTAATAGACCAGTTTAGAGTAATTTTACATTTAGAGTAGCATTTGGAAAGAAGAGGGGGTGAAAAGACACTGGTGGAGAGATAGGATTCTCACACTGGTAGTCGATACAGTAAAGTAACTTCTATGCCTAAAATATTATTGCTAACAGCATTGTAAATTAACATTTCTAAAAAAAAACAATTAAAGGATGATCCAGAGATTTTTTCATATATTCTGCTTCTTGTTTCCCCAAAATGCTGTCTCCACCAATATAAATATGAATCACCAAAACTATATGTGTGCACATGTCTATCTGTCTATCTATCTTATGGTTGAACCAGCACAGACACATCTCAATCACCTAAAAGTATAGAATTTGCTATAGAGTTATAGGGTGTACGCTTTTTATTGTATATCCAGAGGGTTGAACAAATAAATTGTGACATATATCCTTCATTATAGTTCATGTAGAGCATTTCAGTTTCCTAAAAATCACCTCTGCTCTGGCTATTAATCTCTTCCCAGCACACTTGGCGAACACTGATGATATTTACTGTCTTTATATCCAGAAAGACAAATTGTTGGAATGATACAGTGTGTAACCTTCTGATATTGGACTTATAAAATTTGGTAATAAGTATCTATGAGTTTTTAAGTTTCTCATGGCTTTATAGTACATTTTATTTTTGCTTTGGATAATATTTCATTATATACATAAATTCAATTTATTATCCATTACCTAAGTAAAGGAGATTCTGGATGCACCTATTTTCTAAAGCTTCTATAAACACCAATGCACATATTTTTGTTTATAAATTTTCAATATCTTAAGTTATAATACAATGAAATTGTTGAAATGTACAAAGACTATGTTCAATTTAGTAACAATGATTAAAACAAAACGAACCCAACAGAAATTGCAGAGCTCTTTTCCACAGTGACTGTACTATTTACACTTAGACCAGAAATGAGTCAGAATGTTCCATATTCTCTCTCCAAAGATTTCTGGTCTCAGTTTTCTGGATTGTTTTAATTTGTGTTTTCTTAATGACATGTTAAGATGTGGGGCTTCTTTTCAGGTTTTTGTATACCATGTATCTTCTTGTGAGTTCTCTATTATTGCATTGGCCCATTTTTAATCAGAAGTTATTTGTATAAATTTATGTATTTGTGATTATTATTGGTTTATACATATATACATATACCACTAAGAGTCCTTTTAAGGGAATGGATACTTTTAAGGGAATGGAGTATGTGCTACTGAAGTTTATATGGATTCACAAAAGATCCTGAATATTCAGAGAAATCCTGACCCAACCTGTAATTAGATAAATTTTGCTATTATTCTTTCTTACTATGCTAAATTTCTTCCTAAATTTCTGCTAAAGTGACACTTGATAATGTCACTTAAAGAATAGAAGTTTCAAATTTTAATGAAATACACTTATTTCTTTTATGATCATTCATTATGTTCTAGATCTAAAAAGGCATGAGCTATACTCAGTATTTTCTCAGGAGATCTATGCATAACCTTTTACTGTTTTCTTTTAGTTTGAATATAATGCATTTTTCATGTTATACTTTAATATTTAATTATAATTCAACTGAAAACATGATATAACTCATAGTTCTGTCTCTACATCCTCCTTTACAGATTTTATGCTAATTTTATGTCCCCTAATGTCCTAATATTCACATCAGTGTTACTCATTTTCTCTCTCCCTTTGTTCATAATCTATTCTAATTTTACTCTTGTGGCTTATGAACATAAAGGGTTTATAACTCAGTAGCCTATGATTTTCTAGGGTTATTAAATTAAGAATTACTTAAAATATTTTTCATCATGTGAATCATTGGTTCCTTTAAAAACTACATAGAAATGTTACACATCAGGTAAAATAGCTATAAAAGTATTATGTGTGAATAAAAGTGAAAATAAGAGTAAATACTGTTAAAATTATTTTTATATAATTAACACAAAGTGAAAAGAATGCTAGCTACCATCTCTCATAATGAGAATTTTAAACTATAGCACTGTAGCACTGTCCTTCCATTGTTCATTGATTTGCTTCAGCGGGCATCAGTAACATCTCCACTGTGAGACTTCCACGTTGTTATGTTTTGGCGTACTGAATACATCATGGGGAGCTTGCCAGTCTGCTGTGAGGGCGGCATACTCTTGGTAGCTTGCCGGGCTCTCTGAAAGGGACAGAGGAATCAAAGCCAGGTCAGTCTAGTGCAAGGCAAATGCCCTACCCGCTGTACTATCACTGAAAACAAAACAAAACAAAAATTTTAAACTATATCTAAAATTATTTGAATGCAGTTTTTAAATTATTAATTACTGTGAGATAAATATATAGAGAGATTAAAAATATCTAAAAACTAGGTGGAGAGATTCCCTCGATACTAAGATATTTTGTGAAATTGAGCATTAAGATATGTTGTTCAATAAAATAATAAAAATACTGTAGTTGTAATTAATAATCAGGTCAGAACTAATATGCCAAATGTGGAAAATATTAAAGAGTTAAAAGTTTTGACTGGAGAAATGTACTTCAAGTATATCTCTTGTCTTGCATATGGCTAATTCAGTTCAATCTCCAGCACCACATATTGTCCCCTGTGGTGACAATGTGTGTTGTCCCGGGAATGATACATGAGTAAAGTCTGAGTACTGCCAGGTGTGGGCTAGAAACAAACAAATGAAAAAAGTTGAAAGATTTATAATGAAAGCTATATAACACCATTAAACAAAATAGAAGATGCAAATAAGTTAGGAGATATTCAATGTTCCTACTTTGGAATAATTAACAAGGTTAAAATGCCCTTATTACCGAAAACAATGTACGGCTTCAATGCATTTTTTTCCAAAATATCATGATACTTTTAAGGGAATGGAGTAAGTGCTACTGAAGTTTATATGGATTCACGAAAGATCCTGAATATTCAGAGAAATCCTGACCCAACCTGTAAGTTCAAGTGTGGGTGTGTTTGGTGGCTGACAACAGCCTCCCTACGCCAGCAGACAGCAAGAGAGGAATAAAGGAATGGGGCCACAGGCTGGTTGATAATCAGTGGTCTCATGACATTCAAGTCTCATGACATTAGTTACAGAGAAATCATGAAGGATGGGGTTAGCAATTACATATGGGTGTGGTTGAACATTACCCTAACAATGAACAGACCTAAACCCCTTTATTCAGGGGAAGTTTTTTTCAGGAGATTAACTCAAGGACGAAACTTCATCTGAGTGCTCAGCTGTCTAGAATCCTGCTTGGAGATCACCCAAGAACACAATTTCCTCAAAGGGCATAATGCTTTCTCCTTTCCTTAGCTAGTAATCCATTTAAACAGTCATCATAAATCTACTTCTTAATATTCTAGTCATTTTGTATGGACACAGTAAGAGATATATTAGACTTAAAGGGTGGCTCTTCCTGGGAACACCTCAATATATATATATATATATATATATATATATATATATATATATCAGACTACAGTCTTCAGGTCAGATTAGTTTTTCCTAACCTCAGCAGGATTCTTATTCAGTCACTTTTTTTGGGGTCATGGGAAAGTTTGTTCCATGGCAATACTCTTAATATATTATACTTCTTTTGTTTTCTTTTTTGGCAGGGATCACACCCCATGATGTACAGGGGTTACTCCTGGTTCAGGAATTCACAAATTACTCCTAACGGTGCTCAGGAGACCATATGGGATGCTGGGAATTGAAACCGGGTCAGCCGCGTGCGAGGCAAATGCTCTACCCGCTGTGCTATTGCTCCAGCCCCTGTTATTCTTCTTGTGGCTCTTAGCCTGTCCCTTTTCAATGCCAGAGTAGCTTGTGGTTTGCCCTGAGTCCATCCAGGTACTTAGCTGGTACATTCCCTTTGTGCATGTTAGATCAAGTTTATGTGAAGGATACTCAGGAATAAATATTATTTGAAGTTAAATAGCTCCCAATTTACAAAAGCATAGCATTAACTGTCTTCCTATGTCTATATTAAAAGGACATTGTTCTAAAATAAACTATGCAAAGGACATAAAGGAAAGAGAAGAGCAATATTTCACTTACATATACAATATCCAGAATCCTAAGAAGAATTTGACTTTACAAGTTACAGTGTATGATTTGGGGATATATGTTAACAGATAGGAGAAGGAAAGCACAAAGTAGAGGTTACAGATAAACACAGAGGATTGGGAGTGCCTGACGGAATTGGGTGTGCTTAAGGAGCACTGTGATGGGTAAAACTCAATAAACCTATGCTTACTGCAGGAGGAGCAAAGACAAACCAATGTTACTTATAAAAATGCTTAGAACTCTAATCCACCGTCAGCCAAAAAGAATGTAGTCATCATATTCCAAACTTCACATAGACTATGAAGTGTGTAGCACTGTAGCACTGTCCACCTGTTGTTCATCTATTTGCTCAAATGGGCACCAGTAATGTCTCCATTATGAGACTTGTTGTTGCTGTTTTTGGCATATAAAACACACCACAGGGAGCTTGACAGGCTCTGTCATGTGGGCGGGATACTCTCAGTAGCTTGCTGGGCTCTCTGAGAGTGATGGAGGAATCAAACCCAGGTCGGCCGCATGCAAAGAAAATGCCCTACTCGTTGTGCTATCGCTGTGTGTAATTATTATATTTTTGTATAATTAAAAACCCTACAGTAGCTGATGTGTGGGATACAATTACCTATACATAAATGTATCTCTCTATAAATATGTGTATATTATAAGTACATAAAAATAATTTACAAAAACAGAGACACATGCAATGTATAATTGTCTAGACCATAGATCAAGGTACACAACTGATATTCAAAGTTAGGCAAACTGCAATCACAGCTTATACTCAGAAATTTTACTTTATTGCTTTTAACACTTTTACAGTGACATGATAAATGTTTAAACATTTGTTGAAAAGAATATATTTCATCATCTGAATGGCTCCTTTTGTGTTGTATGGAAATATAAATCTGTTCTAACATTATCTCATTTTAAGTAAACTCTATGACTGTGCACATAGAACTTATAGAAATTATAAAATTTAGATTTATATATAGTTACATACATATTAAGTAAAGTAAAGTAAAGGCCCTCCCGTTGATCATCGATTTGCTCAAGCGGGCCCAGTAACATCTCCATTGGAGACTTTGTTGTTACTGTGTTTGGCATATCAAATATGTCACGGGGAGCTTGCCAGGCTCTGCCGTGTGGGCGAGATACTCTCGGTAGCTTGCCGGGCTCTCCGAGAGGGGCTGAGGAATCGAACTCGGGTCAGCCATGTTGGCTGCGTGCAAGGCAAACGCCCTACCGCTGTGCTATTGCGTTTGCCTTGCACGCAGCCAACATGGCTGACATACATATTATAAATTTTTAAGTAACTATAAATTTATAGTTACACATCTATTATAAGTTTATAATTTACATATTTATTATAAATTTATTGTAAATTAAAAAACTTAAATTTACAATTAAATAATATAAAATATATTTCTGTAATATTTAATTCACTTAATCACTTAACTTCCCATTAGTTGTCGATTAGCGGGTGCCAGTAATGTCTCCATTCATCCCTGTCGCGTGCCAGTGTAGCCCAATGGCATCTGTTCGTTCTGAGAACATGAAGAGCCTCAAACCGATCGTTCATGATCTTGATGAAGAAGTCTGACCATCTGGTAGGTGGGTGGCCACACGGTCTTCTGACATCCCGTGGGATCCAGTCGGTAACAGCTCTAGTCCAGCGCTCGTCTTTAAATCTCATTACATGACCAGCCCATCTGATTTTTGACACCTCGGCAAACGAGACAGCGTCCCTGATTCTTGATCGTCGACGGATGTCAGAACTCTGGATTCTTTCTCTCATTTGAGTGAAACGTGATATTCCAAGCATAGCTCTTTCAATTCCTCTTTGGGAGACCCAAATAGCATTCTCATCCTGTTTACGTAGGGCCCAGGTCTCTGAGGCATATGTTAATGCAGGAAGAACAGTGGAATCAAAGAGATATGCCCGGAGCCGGAGGTTCTTCATCCTCTTAGCTATTTCTTCAACGTTCTTGAAGGCGTTCCAAGCCGCTCTCTTCCTCCTGCGCAGCTCGGGTGCCAGGTCATTTGTCACGTTGACTTCTCGACCCAGGTACAAATAGCTGTTGCATTCGGAGATGGTCATTCCCTTGAGAGCGAATGGGGCATCAGGAACAAGGCTGTTTCTCATAAACATTGTCTTCATAAGATTCAGCTATAGTCCTACCTTTCCACACTCACGGTCAAAGTCAGCCAGTATTTGTGCCGCTTGGCTGATGTTTGGTGTTATTAAAACAATGTCATCAGCAAAGCGGAGGTGGTGTAGTTGCAGACCATCTATCTTCACTCCCATTTCTTCCCATTCCAGTCGTCGCATGATGTTCTCGAGGGTGGCACTGAAGAGTTTCGGTGAAATGGTATCACCCGGCCAAACCCCTCTCTTGACATCAGCCATCACTTCTTTGTAGAATAGTGAGATCCTGGTAGTGAATCCGCAATACAGCTCACAGAGGATCTTGATGTATTGGGCTTGAATGCCCTGATTGGCTAGGGCTTCAATGACCGCTTCTGTCTCAACAGAATCAAAGGCTTTCTTTAAATCAATGAGCGTTAAACAGAGCGGCATCTTGAACTCCCGAGAAACCTCAATGAGCTTGGTTATTGTGTGGATATGGTCGATGGTCCTGAATCCTTTGCGGAACCCGGCTTGCTCGCATGGTTTTCCTTCATCTAGTGTTCTGCCAATCCTATTTAGGATGACTCGAGTGAACAACTTGTAAATGATAGACAATAGGCAGATCGGGCGATAGTTGCCAATGTCATGGATGTCTCCCTTCTTGAACAGTAGTACGGTCCTGCTGGTTTTCCATTGGGACGGAACCTTGCATTCAGACAGGTAGCGTGTGTAGAGCCGAGCCAGTGTATTGATGAGTTCTGACGGCAGGTTCTTCAGGTGTTCAGGTCTGACCTTGTCTGGACCGGGTGCTGTTCGTTTCTTTACTGACGAAATGGCGTGTCGGATTTCAGAAGGGAGAATGTTGGGAACGACATATCCATGCTGTGGAATTTGGTATGTCGGCAAGTGGACATGGCTATCGAAAAGATTTGAGTAGAAGTCATGGATAATCTTCTCCATCGCCATTCTGGAGGATGTGATGGATCCATCAGGACATTGGAGCGCAGTCATCTTGGTCTTGTAGTTGGCGAAGGACAGGCGGGTGTTACCAATACTTTTCCCGGCTTCTGCCGCATCTACCAGGATGAGAAAGGAGAGGCCGATAAAATCTCAAGGCCGAACTAGGCTGCCACAACGAAGGAAGACAAAAATGATTGTCTGTACTTTCAATGCACGTAAGCAAGGATCAGATGCATCCATTGAGGATCTGATGGTACAAACACGAATGATCAAGTACGACATCACTGGTCTGACCAAGACAAGGCACGAATCTCACCATGCCGTTTTCGACACTGGAGAAGAATTGTTCCTCGGAACATGCGATAAAAGAGGTGTTGGAGGCGTCGGTGTCCTTGTCAACACAAACTTGGCCAAGAGCATTGATTCATTCGAATGCCTAACAAGCCGAATCGGACGTTTACATCTGAATATATGTGACTCACTGCCTGCAGTTTCTATCTTCGTTGTCTACGCACCAACATCTCATTATGATGAAAGAGAAATCGAGAAGTTCTACATGGAGCTGGAGAAGTTTTATAAAGAAGACCACACCTTCTACAAGATCATTGTGGGTGATTTTAATGCCAAGATAGGACCTAGGAGATCAGCTGAAGAACTACACATCGGGACCCATGGCTTAGAATGGAACGAACAGGGTGAGAGATTCTCTGAGTTCATCATGTCGACCAAGACCATTCATGGTAACTCACAGTTCCAGAAGGAAGAATCTAAACGTTGGACATGGGAGTCTCCCGGTGAATGATTCCACAATGAAATAGACCACATCATATTCAATCGATGGTTTTGCCTGACCAATATCGCTGTTGTCCCAAAATTCCGAACGGGATCGGACCACCGTCTCCTTCATGCAAAATTCTACTTCACAGAGCAGGGAGAAAGGGCTGCAAAGTTTAAAAAGAGAACTACCAGAACGACCACCAACTGGGAGCTCTTTGGCACCATTGCGGCAACATGGGAAGATGCCATTGTTGACAACATTGACGAGGAATACGATCGACTGGTTCAGCACCTCCATGATTGTGCGAGGAACTCCAAGAGAGAGATAGCCACAAAAAAACCCCTGTCTTTGAAAACTCTTGAGTTTATTCGCCAATGTGGTTTGGCGCATGCCTCAGGCAACCACAAGCTAAAGTCCGAGCTTGCAAAGCAGTGCAGAGATGCGATCAAAGAAGACCTCAAAGAGAGAAGTGCAGAATATTTAATTGAGTTTAAAATAATTAGAATGTAGCTATTGAGAACTTGAAATATGATTGACCTCATTTGAGATGTTTATAAGTGTAAATTGGGTTAAAATGTTTAGTATTATAAATGATGAATACCTTCCATATGTATGCTTTCAAAGGAGAACAATCGATGTTTATTGACTTCATTAAATATACACAATTAAAATTAAATTTAGTTTATTACTTTTTTTTGGCTTAGAATTCTATATGCTGCTTACATTATATTCCACTTTGACACTGGTGATATACACACTGGCTATTGGGCAAGAAGATAGTAGAGTGGTTGGGGTGCATGCCTAGCATATGCAAGATTGTGTTGCTGAGTGGAGACACACAGTTTCTAGATACTGCTGAGTGCATTCCTGGAGGTCTCTGGAGCACTGTGAGTGTATTCTGGGTAATCCTGGATATTGCAGAGCATGAGAAGCGGCATCCTCAAGTATCCATACTGAGCCACTGGCCCACTTAGCTAAAAATGGCTAGTGGGACCTTCTATTATTTCCTGATGCACTTGAGAATCCCATTGAAACTTCTTTTGAAATGCTATCAGGCAAAAATCTGCCTGTAAAGTCAGTTGTGTCATCTATGAAGGGTGTTAGGAAAAGTGATGGCTGAGAACTGACTGTCAGGTGATTAGTTTACACTTGATGTAGATTTCAAAGGGTGGGGTCTCCCAGGCAGTGCTTAAAGGCTCCAGAGATTACTCCTTAGGCTTCTCAGTCAAGTTGACTGGCAGTTCATGGCAGGACTCAAAGAAGAGGTGTTGCTCCAAACTTGTGTGCTGGGGACCCATAAAAACACGCTGACATTCCTTAGGTCCTGCAGGTACTGAGTGGCCCCTGGCAGTGCTCCAGGGGCTGTGTGTTTCTGAGCTCAAACTCAGTCCTGCCACATGTGTCCCTGATTTTTGAGCTCTAACTTCCAGAACTACTTAGTGATATTTTAAGACAATAATTCCTACAATTCACTCCGGCTCTTTTCTGATATACAATAAAATCATCTCTGCTATTTGTTTTCTGTCTACACAAATAAAATTTTAGGAAACATTTAATAGAAATTTTAAACAGATAGATCATTAATTATGGAGGGTGCCTTGTATTTTTTTTTTTTGTTAAGTGTAGCACTGTCCTACTGTTGTTCATTGATTTGCTACAGCAGACATCAGTAACTTCTTCATTGTGAGACTTGTTGTTACTGTTCTTAGAATATTGAATATGCCACAGGGAGCTTCCCAGACTCTGCTGTGCGGATGGGATACTCTCGGTAGCTTGCTCGGCTCTCTGAGAGGGGTGCAGGAATCGAACCCGGGTCGGCTGTGTGCAAGGCAAATGCCCTACCCACTGTGCTATCACTCCAGCCCTTGTCAAGTATAAAAACAAATAATTTACCATTTGACAAATCTGTCATTTAAATAATTAACATATTTATACAGAGAGCCTAGATGCTTCATCTTTATGTCTAAATAAATTGGTAACATGCATCTGTTTTTCAGGGTAGAACTATATTGACTGAATCACATACTTTCCCTTTTAAGCATCACAGATTGAGTATTAAATCTCACCAGGACACAAATATACTGCTAATTATTTCTGCCAAAATATTATTTACTAAGTACACATAGGATTTAAGACAATACATTACTTTTAATTGATTCATATGAAAGAAACAAAGAAACTTTAGGACTGTATTTTTTTCAGTCTGGTTATCATTAACATTATTTTAAATAGCAAATAAATTGCTCACTAATACTTATATTTTATGAGATTAATCATACCATTATTTTTTTCATCACTTAAATGTTAGACTAAATGTTTTATTAAAAAAAAATCTCAAAGTGACATTAGACAATATTATATGCAGGAGTGCTATACTGAAATCATGACAATAGAGGCCAGTAAAGCACTAGACTAGTAACTTCACAATAAGAAATCATCCCGATAGGGAGAAAAAGAACCTAACATTATAAACTTGGATGCCTTATTTAGCGATAGCTATGTAATATAATATTTTTATTTTAAGTCAAAAATAAAAATTAAAGAGTTTGAGTAATGGAAGAATTTGGCACAAAACTAAAGGTCAAATGCGATCTCTCAGCACAAAGCAAAAATTTAAGCTTTCTGTAGTTAATGAGAGATTTTATTTTATAATGGAGCCTTGGGGGTATATGTATTTTAAAACTCACCTCTGTATATTTTATATTACCTTTATAACAAAGAATCTTGCCACTTCCCATATATTCTTATAGCAAAACAATGGAGTATGTGAAGTTCATTTACTGTACATTTTTTTGTGAGTCTGAGTATAATCAATTAAAATGAAGAGTGTATTCTGAGTTCATTAACACTTCACTTTTCTTGTCCACCGAACTGACTTACAAAGTAAAATTTTAATTGATTTTGTTGGTGTTTTAGAAGGTCGAATAATAGATTTCCCAAAACTATTAACTTCTTATGGATTTTCTTTTCAGTAGAATTTCTAACATCATAATATAGGCTTATTTATTTTTTCCAAAATAAATATTGGCAAAAATCATTAAAGCCTAACTAATTATATTAGATTTTAAAACTGAGTCTGTTTTCATCTCAAAAACTTCAGATATGTCTGTAAAATAACCTGATATAATGGTTGAAAGAACATTTTTAATGAAAAAAAAATTACCGCAAACCTAACATGTGTATGTAATAAGAATTCTTTTTTTTTCTTAATTTGAGGTTTTATATGCCTTTCTGATTTAGGTAGCAGTTCGTTTTGGAAGCACAGATGCTGCAAAATTGAAGTTCACTATCTTTCTGTCAAATCATGTATAACTTCACATACTTATTTACTTACTTAAGTCTTATTTTATGCAGACAATTTATGTATATTGAAGTAAGAACATAAAATAACCTTTTTTAGCTGGTTCATAGTAAATTTCATGACTCTCTTTAGTATATAGAATAGCTTATTGCAGTACTGTTATGTTGCACTTATTTTTTTTACTTATTATATACAAGGAATTAAGACTTCTTCCATTCAAACTTTTTCTCTTTAGTTTACAGATATGATTTTGATTTTATGTTAGAAAAGTAACATTCTGTTGATTTCAGTATAAATGAGTTATAACTAATTTACTGAATTATAATGATTAAAATTTTATTAAATATCATCTGTCTCAGCATTTTAACATTGTAGGGCTAGTGATTGCCTAACTGTATCAATGAAGATGTTTTCTTTGTATGTATTTTTTTTCTTACATGCACCATTTTAAACCACTTTCTGTCATCTGCCATGAATCTATTTGCCTTTTTTACTCATATTCTTTACGAAGTCAGAAACTATAGTGGTTGAAATAAAACATTAAGTGAATGATCATATGAATATTAGTTTTATATTAGAGATTTTAGTCATTGTCTAGGAAACAATATGAATATTATATTTCTTATGGCTTTCAATAGACATGACAAAAGTGAGCCTCAGTTGGTCAAGATTACACACTAGAGTCATTTTATTTTTTGAATCAGAGGAGGTATACTTACATATCATGTAGTCCCCTGATAATTATAAACAATAATCATTTATAAATTTAATATTACTTTTTCAAATTATTTAAAATAATGTATTGTGACTGTAAATATGACATAAATTGCTCTTTATTGGAGTAGAATAAAACTCGTTTTAAAGATCAAAACCCATGAACTACTTAAAAATGTCATTTTTCTGCTTATAACTAGATCTTTTCTTAGAATAATAAATTAGGATCTAGAACTTGGAAAAGTAAGGAGCGATAGCACAGTGGTAGGGCATTTGCCTTGCATGCAGCCAACATAGCTGACCTGAGTTCGATTCCTCTACCCCTCTCGGAGTGCCCGGCAAGCTACCGAGAGTATTTCGCCTGCACGGCAGAGCCTGGCAAGCTCCCCATGACGTATTCGATATGCCAGACACAGTAACAACAAAGTCTCCAATGGAGACGTTACTGGGCCCGCTCGAGCAAATCAATGAACAACGGGAGGACCTTTACCTTTACCTTTACCAACATTTTCATTCAGATGGAGTATGAATGTGTGTTGAATGAACCAGTAAATATATTGTACTTAAATCAAAAGTCTCATCATATGTCTCAACAGTTTACAAAGGAACAGAATATAAAGAGTAGGAGAGAGCCTCTATCTAAAAATAATACTTAGAAATATCCAAAATGATAATTAATAAGTGAGCAAGTTGACTTTTTTCATCAACAACAAATTTTCTTTAGTGTATTAAGGAAATAATCGATTTATAATTCTCAACAAGTTGAACTATAATTCAAATGGCATTGGAACATTTTTCACCCAAAGAGTTAAAAAGCCGTTCATTAATAGCTCCCCTGTGAAGGAATTTCTAAAAACCTTTTCTTAAGAGAGGGAAAAATTCTCTGTAGGAAACAACAATGAGCAGAAAATTTGGCAAATGTATGGGAGAGCTTAGATAAACATTGGTTATATGATGCAACCATAACAATGTATAATGACTGCTGTTTAGTTGGCGATTAAAAGAGTGTATTCAAGGATTGGAGAACAATAACGAGACACAACAAAGCAATGGAAAAAAGTACTAAGCCATCCAGTTAACAAAGGTGAAAAGCAAATTTACTGAAGTGCAGTGATAGCACAGCTGTAGGGCATTTGCCTTGCACACGGCTAACCTGATTGGCCCAGGTTCAATTACTTTGCCCCTCTCGGAGAGCCCGGCAAGCTACCGAGAGTATCTCGCCCGCACAGCAAAGCCTGGCAAGCGCCCCGTGATGTATTCGATATGACAGACACGGTAACAAGAAGTCTCACAATAGAGACGTTTCTGGGCCCGCTCAAGCAAATCGATGAATGACAGGAGGACAGTGCTATGGTGTATATATATATATATATATATATATGTATATATATATATACACATATATATATACACATTCATATATATGTATATATAGGCATATATTTTAGAGCATATAAATGTATACATCTAAACATACTTATAAATATATATAGACTACAAAATGTGTAAGTAAATATGTATGATATAGAAAGCAGACATTGACAGAAATGAATATTTAATGAGTCAGAAGTTTGAGAAAAGTTATACTCCATCTTCTAGGTGAATAGGATTTGTTATACTTTATTTTACCTGGAGCTCAAGAACAAGAGTTTCTGAGCTGGAAATGAGGCTATTCACCTGAAAATGCCAGTAAGGTGAATAGTTCAACATATCTTTTATAGAGTATTTTGATGTATTTGGAACCAAGATCAATAAAGAACTCTTTAAGTGTTTCACTAGAGGCATTAATGAGGCTGTTATCATTGAGCAGTTTCTCTTGGTAACTCCCAAAGTGCTAATAACATAATAATATGGAATGAAACCCTAATAGAATAATAATTTCAGCCAGAAACCTGGAATAGTAACTTACTTGTATTATGAGTGCTGTGGGTTCATTTCTGTAACTGTTTCAAAGAAGCTGAGGTTTTATTTTGTATTAGTTTTACTAGAATTCCAGAAGCTTTCATAAAGAACACAATGCCAATTTATTTGAAGCAGTTTTTAAATATGTCCACTTTACTAACCCTTACCTCTCATACTACTTTTCTTCAGATCTCACCTTTCTACTGAGGCCAACATGAAAACTTAATTTATTCCTGTGCCCCCTTCCTCTCCAGTCTCTAATAATATTTGCATATGATTCGATTTTCATTTTCTATTTTTACTTTTACCCATATCAATAATATCAGGATTTCCAGAAAATTTTCCAGATTAAAAGCTGAGCCTTTGAGGACCAGGTCTATAGCACCATGAGTAGGGCATTTGTCTTCTACATGGATATCCTGGGTTCAATCCTAGGTGTCAAAAATAGTTCCTTGGGGCTAGAAGCGATAGCACAGCGGGTAGGGCGTTTGCCTTGCACGCAGCCAAGATGACCGATAGAGGTTCGATTCCCAGCATCCCATATGGTCCCCCTAGCACCGCCAGGAGTGATTCCTGAGTGCATGAGCCAGGAGTAACCCCTGAGCATCGCCAGGTGTCAACCAAAAAGCAAAAAAAAAAAAAAAAGTTCCTTATTCCCTAACAGGAGTTGTTGCTGAGCACAGAACCAGAGAACCAAATAAAAATAAAATTAAACCTTAACCTTTCAGTTTGTTATGGTAATTAAACATGTTAATGGAATGATTGGTCCCATGGTCCAATAAACTCTCTCCTTTTTTTTCTTTTTTTTAGCATTTTTAAATGTTAATGGGAAGGTGACTAAGTAGTAGATCATCTTCTTTGCTATGGGGGACCCTGGATTGGATGCCTGATTGGGGTATTGGGGGGAGATACAGGATAGATCTCCTCAGTCTACTGTGTCGTCCCTTGTTTTACAAAGCTTTTGTTTAAAAGCTCAGTTTTACAAAAAACAGACTTCTACCCCTAGGGGTTCACTAAAACAGTCAGACTCTGAAGACTGAGCACTCCCTCCCCCTGACTCACTCTGCACTTTTAATCTGTTTATTTTGGATTTTGGGGCCACACCCCATATTACTCAGGATTTATTCATGGCCTGCACCCTGAGTATCATATGGGATGTCAGGGATTGAACCCAGGTTGGCTACATGCAAGGCAAGCACCCTACCCAATGTACTACCATACTAAACAAACTTTATTATTTGTTTTATAATTCTTTTAATTAATCACCATGAGATATACAGTCAGTTATAAAGTTGTTGATGATTGAGTTTCAGTAACACAATCTTCTTCCTTTTTTTTTTGACTCATTGTATTTTTTATTAAGGTTTAGGTAATAAGGATACTACATCGTTCAATAATATGATATTGACGTGCTAGGTTATTGCACTCTCCCAAAACCAAAGTGCCAATGACACTGTGCCCCCATTCTGATGTCCCCTTACACTTGACATTGTTTCCCTCCCATATCTCCATATTTATTTATTTATTTAATGTAGGAGTACTGCTATTTATTCAGCCACTTCTTAGGCTGATTGAATTGGGCATGAACTCCACCTTACTATATTTTTTTATTTTTTATAATTTTATTTTTTGAATCATCATGAAAGAAGTTACAAAGCTTTTTGAGTTAAGTCTCGGTCATACAATGAAACACTCGTACCTTCACCAGTGCCCACTCTCCACCACCAAAAACCCCAGTATATCCCATCCCACAACCTCCCCCTACCTGTGGGGCAAAGGATTTCCACATTACTCTCTCTCTACTTTGATTACATTCAGTATTTTGACAACAGACCCACCATTATTATTTGGAACTTTACCCCAACACTCAGATCTGCTGAAAAGGCAACTGTAGGCAATTTATTTTCTATTTATTGCTGGTTATAAATAACATATGACATTGTATGGCTGCAGTAGAGGCTGCACAAGTTTGAAATTCTGAAATTTTAACAATTAAATCTGGAGGGATTTCTGCCAAAGCCTGCTGGGTTTCAAGACTTGTTTCTGAGTCTTGGATCATAGCCATTAAGCAGCTTGATCAGGAGTCAGAGAGGCCGTTGGTGGGCAGTGACTTGGGGTCTCATTGGGATGGGGAGGAAAGGGCTGGCTCCAACCCCATCCTGTTAGGCCCACGTGTCTCATCACTGCAGGTCCAAACCTGACTGTACAATGGCCACTGTAAGATGGCGGCCACCCAGCTTCCTAGGGGGAGCAGGCAGAAGGACAGCATCCTTTCCCCCCTGGAGTGGCCCTACGACAGTAACCTACTGCAGTAACCTACAATGGCCACTGTAAGATGGTGGCCACCAGACCGCCAGGGGGAACAGGCCAAGGCACGAAACGTATTCCCAGTTGGGGTGACCCAGCGCCCGTAACCCACGGCAGAGATCGGACGCATTTCTGCCCAAAGCCGTTGGGTTTTGAGATTTGTTTCTGAGTCTCTGGGATCATCGCCGTTAAGCAGTTCGATCAGAAACCAGAGAGGCTTGCAAAAGAGGCATTGAGTGGCAGTCATATTTGGTCTGTAGTCTACTTTCAGCATGCTTCTCCCATCCTGGGTAGATCCTCCCAACATGCTTTATTTGGTGCTCCTTTTTCTATCTGAGCTCTCTTTTCCCTTAGAGAGTGTGGCAGGCCTCCAAGCCATGGTGGAGGGATGGGTACTGGATCATTGTATAACTGAAACCCAAGCACAAAAATTTTGTAAGTCTACAACTGTACCTCATGGTGTTTCACTAATACAAATAAAAAAGAAAGAAAGAAAGAAAGAAAGAAAGAAAGAAAGAAAGAAAGAAAGAAACCAGAGAGGCCATGCCTTCAATTATATAGCTGAATCAGAGTTGGTTTGTGGCTGTGTCTCCCACATACCTAACTTTTGGGTATTTACTTTCTTAGTAAACTTTGCCCCTAGTTTTTAGGGTCTGGCCAAAGGCACAGCAGCAATTTTGGGGTATCTGGAAGTCTGAAGTCGCCATCAGGCTGCTGATGCATTCGCCTCACAGGTACAGATTGACCTGCTGGTGGCACCATACCCATGAAGCCACACAATATTCTAACACTCATCTCTTCACCAGTGCACATTTCTTAAAACCAAGGTCCACGGTTTCCCTTTTTAACTCCTCAACCTTCCCCTGCTGCATCCTACCTCTAAGTCAGACACTTTTCTTCTGTCTCTGTCTCTCTCTGTCTCTGTCTCTGTCTCTCTCTCTCTCTCTCTCTCTCTCTCTCTCTCTCTCTCTCTCTCTCTTACTCACACACACACACACACACATGTTTTCTCTCTTCTCTCATTTTCCTTTTAGGAACAGTGATTTGTAATACCATTACTGAAATAAGGTATCTCTTTACATCCTTTCAGCACTCAGTTTTTGCCCAGAGTGATCATTTCCAACTATCACGGTCATAGTGGTCACTTTTCTGTCCTAATTCCACTGCACCTTCCCCATGGCAGCAAGATTCCTACCATGGATCAGTTCTCTTGGTCATTGTTTCTACTGTCTTTGGGTATTAGTCAAATACTATGTTTTTTTTATATATATATAGCACAGCGGGTAGGGCATTTGCCTTACAAGCGGCCAACACGGCCGACCCAAGTTTGATTCCTCTGCCCCTCTTGGAGAGCCCGGCAAGCTACCGAGAGTATCTCGCCTGCACAGCAGAGCCTGGCAAGCTACCCATGACGTATTCGATATGCCAAACACAGTAACAACAAGTCTCATGATGGAGACATTACTGGGTCTGCTAGAGCAAATTGATGAACAACGGGAGGACCGTGACCGATATGTCCCTCAAATGAGTGCAATTATTCTATATTTGTCCCTCTCCCTCAAACTCATTTCACTCAGCATGATATTCTCCATGTAAGTCCATGTATAAACAAATTTCATGAATTCGTTTTTTTTTTTATAATAGCTGTGTTGTGCAGATGTACCATTATTTCTTTATCCACTCCTCTATTCTCAGCCATTTTGGATGTTTCCACATCCTGACAACTATAAAAAGAGCTGCAAAGAACATAGGAGTGCAGACGTCTTTTCTGAATTGTTTTTTGGGGCCATAAGGTGATAGCCACAGGATTGGTACTGCTTGGTCATATGGAAGCTCAATTTATCATTTTCTTGATAAATGTTCATACTATTTCACAGAAAGGATGAACCAATTGGCATTTCCACCAGCAGTGAATGAAAGTCCCTTTCTTTTGACATCCATGCCAGCACTGGTTGTTCTTTACTAAGTGTGCCAGTTTCTGAGGCATGAGATGATACTTAATTATCCTTTTGATTTATATCTCCCAGATAATTAGTGATGCAAAGCATGTTTTCATGTGCCTTTTGACCATTTGTATTTCCTGAGGATGCTTCTGTTCATCTCTTCTCCCCATTTTTTGATGGAGTTTTCTGTGAGTGTGTGTGTGTGTCTGTGTGTATGTGTGTGTGTGTGTGTTTGTAAAGTTCTACCAGTGCCTTACTTGAATACTAACATCTTGTCATATGAGTGTTGGTTAAATAACTTTTTCCTTTTTATCAGCTATCTTTGTATTCTGGTCATTGTTTCCTTTGTGGTACAGAAGCTCTTAGTTTAATGTTTTTCTTTGCTTTGACTTTCTTGGTCATTGGTGTTTCATCTTTGAATATACCTTTAGTTTTACTGTCATGAAGAGTTCTCACTATTATTTACTCTATGTATCTTTTGGATTCAAGTGTGATATTAAAGCCTTTAATTCATTTTTATTTGACTATTGTACATGGCATTACAAAGAGGTCTGAGTTTACTTTTTTTATGTAGCTGACCAGTATTCCCAATACTTATGGTTGAAGATGACTTCCTTGTTCCACTTCACATTTTTTGCTCTTTATCAAAGATTAACTGATTATATACCTGAGGTTCTAAATCAGGATATTCAATTCTATTCCATTGATGTGAGGGTCTTTATTTTAATACCATGCTATTTTAATTATTACAGTTTTGTAGTAGACTTCAAAATTGGGGAAAGTTATACTTATTATTTTCTTTTTTCCCAAGGAATGACTGCTATAGTTGTCTAAGGGGATTTATTGTCATACACAAATTTCAGGAGTGTTTGATGTATTTCTTTAAAAAAACACATGGATATTTTTATAGGGACTGATTTGAAACTGTGCAATACTTTGGCATATATTGTCATTTTGATGTATTATTTCTCCCAATCCATTATCAGGGGATATATTTGAGTTGCTTTTTCTTTTCTGTTTGTTATTAACTTCTACTTCTCATGATTCATGGTCTGAAAGATAGTTGATATGATTTCTAAGATCTTGAATTTATTGACGTATGTTTTGTTTACAAACATGTGTTCTATCTTGAAGACTGTCCCATGTGCATTGGAGAAAAAAATATGTATTGATCTTTTGAAGGTGAAAAACCCTATAATATCATCTATATGCATATATATCTGTATATCTATTAAACACCTCTCTTCCATTTTTTCCATCAAATGAAATATTTTCTGGTTGAGCTTTAGTCTAGTAAATCTAGAGGTGACAAGAAGGTGTTGTTAACAACATCTACTGTGTTAGGATCAATGTCTTCCTTCAAGTCTATTAGCAGTTGCTTTAAGTATTTTGCTAGTCCCTCATTAGATGCAATATGTTTAGAAGTGTTAATTTATCCTGATATACCTGACCCTTGATCATTAATACATCACTGTTTCTATCTCTAATAAATTTTATAAGCCTGAAGTCTATGTCATGTGATACTGGTATGACCACCCCAGCTTTTATGCAGAGGTTATTTGCTAAAAAATTGTCTTCCTACCTTTGACTTTGAATTTGTATTTGCTCTGACTGTTCAAATGTGTTTCTTGTAGGAAGCAGAGTGTTTGGGTTCTATTTTCTAATCCATCCTACCACTCTGTGTCTCTAGTTGGTGCATTTAACCCATTGGTATTGAAAGAGATCATTGTTATGGGGTCTTGTACCATCTTTCTGTGGGAGTTTGACAAGTTTGTGGGGCTTATCTTACGTAAAATGGTCCATTTATTTCTTCTTACAATGATAGTTCAGAGTCTATAAAGTTTTTAAGTTGCTCTTTATCTGTGAAGTTGCTTATTGTTCTTTCAAATATGAATGAATGTCTGTCCAGGTAAAGTGTTTTTTGTGAGGCATTCATTTCCCTGAGTTTTTTCACTACATCAACTACTGTCTTTGGACCCAGAGGGTTTAGGCTAAGAAGTCTGCTGTAAATCTTTATTTCTTTTCATTTTTGGGGGGTGTCCCACCTAGTGGTGCTCCGGGATTACTCCTGGTTCTGTACTCAGGAATTACTCCTGACAGTGCTCGGTGTACCATATGGTGTGCTGGGGATCAAACCTGGGCTGGCCATGTGCAAGGTAAATGCCCTACCCACTGTACTACCACTCTGGCCCTGTCTCCTATAAATCTTAAGGAGGTTCCTTTGTATATAATTTCCTTCTTTGATATTACTGCTTTCAGTATCTATATCTATAGTTTCAGTATCTATATCTATAGTTTTCTATATCTATATCTATATCTATAGTTTTCATCATTTTGGTTTAGGATGTGTCTTGAGGGATTTCTATCTGGGTACATGCACGTTTCAGTTTTGGAAACTTCTCAGTAGCACTGTAGCACTGTCTTCCCATTGTTCGGTAACGTCTCATTTTCATACTTGTTGTTACTGTATTTGGATATTGAATACATCACGGATAGCTTGCAAGGCTTTGCCGAGCGGGCGAAATACTCTTGGTAGCTTGCTGGGCTCTCTGAGAGGGTCAGAGGAATTGAACCTGGTTTGGCCGGGCTGGCTGCGCGCAAGGCAACCGCCCTAACTGCTGTGCTATCACCCCAGCCCTGCTGATGGGTTATTGTTGTGCTATCACTCTAGTACATGCCGACGGGTGCTGACCCCTTTAGTGGGGGCAGGGGTAGGGGGGAGTACGTGCATTTATCAGTACTTGGATAACTTCTCAGAAATGGTGTGTTCTTTCTGTTGCTTCTTTATCAGCTTCCGGCCCTCCTGAGACCCTGATGATTCTTATGGTGTTCCTTTTCAGTTCATCCCAAAGTTCTCTTGTCATCTCTTGGCTAATTTTGAGGCTTCCTCCACCCCCCATCATGAAGTGCTGTCTGGAAGTTAACTGCACTTCATCTTGAAGCTCACTGATTCTCTCCTCAGAAGCTAGACTCTGCTGCTGAAGCCTTTGAGTGACTTTTTCATTTCACCAAGCAAGTTTCTCAGATCTGCTTCTTGTTTTCTTATTTCTGCTTATGTTTTATTAGAGGTCTGTTCCATTGTTTCTTTGAGCTCCTTATATATCCTTAACAATACCTCTCTAAATTTCTTATCAGAGAGATTGTTTAGTTTGTAATTACTGGCTCAGTCTTCCTGGCTAGCATCTTCACTCAGTCTGGTGGGTTCTGTCTTGCTTTAGCATTGTGACTTTTTATTGTGTGTTGTTATGTGGTTAGGTGCCTAAAGTTAGGATGCCTTTTATGTATACAGTGAGTTATAGAGAGGCAACAACAACAAAAAATTATCCCTCCCCTCCTTATCGACTTCCTGCTCATGGGACAACTTCTATCTCTGAGGCAAAATTGAGATACTGAGTAAAAATTAGGGTCTCCAACACCCCTGAACTTCTCAGTTTTCTGGGATTGGACTGGACTAGGCAAAGCCAAGCCATGGTGGATAAGCAGCCTTCACTGCTCTCCTTATCCACTTTGGGGACAGGAGGCAATCCTGCCTAGGGGTTGCAAAATGACAATCTGGAGTAAAAACAAGGTCCACAATGCCACTGAACTTCCACAGTTTTCTCCAATACATTTGTTACCTTATTCAATCCTCACATAATTTGGACTCTAACATGTTCTTCTTACATCACTGTTGATTTCTTTACTCTTTCCCAAATTTTAATATAGACATAAATAGTCACTTGCACTGTTAGCAGTTAGTTACATTGAGAAACTTTAGTTTCAAAATATAGAATTTTAAATTTTTATATATAAATTATTACCATAAAAATTCTCTTATCTATAGTTTTCATCACTCTGATCCATATGTGTCTTGGGGATTTTTATTTATATTTTGTTTTAGCTGTTAATTTCTGGGTCTCTTGATCTGGGTGCATACATTCCTTTCCCTTTAGTCATTTGTTGTTTACTATCTCTGTATCAACCTTAACAAACCTAGTTTTCTATTACAGGTATCACTTGATAATGGGCTGTAGGTTTTCTTTAGATATAACAAGTATTTTTAAAATTATAAGCAACCTCTCAGTATTTTTTTTTGGTGGGGTTTCACACACAGTTAAACTCAGGACTTACTTCTTCCTCTTATTTTTCAGTATGGTCAGTCCCATAGTTTTCAGTGTGATGTATAAATGTACACAATTTATAGAATATTAATCAGAGTGCTGGTAATAAGATATATTCAGGAAAAAACTATCCAGAAGATCCTTTCAAAGAAGTGCTCAATATATCCCAGTTAAGAATACCCAATCCATTTGTGCATGACTTGTTTATTCAATAGTGTCAGATTAACATTGCAATTACAATGGCCTGAATGATTCATGGAACAGATTAAAGCATTAAATAAAGTGTTATTGTAGTCATTATGCTTCATTCTAAGTGAACATTTTCAGAGCAATATCTAAGTATTATAGCACATAAAGTTAATAGGGATTCCCTGAGCACTTCCAGGAGCACCGACCCCTGAGCAATAAGGGAGGAACAGCCCCTGAGTAACCCTGAACACCAAACAACAACAGAATAACCATGCTATCAATTTGTTTTTACTTATAAGTATAGGTTTCCTTTGATGCTTATAGCAGAGTTGTGCACCATAATAAATCACTAAATAAATTAATATGTTTCCACTCTTTTAAGGTTGCTACAGATTAATAATTTCTTACACTGTTTTGAGATTCATATTAAATCATTCAGTTCACTCATTAGGAACAATTGCATTGGTAGCACAGTCCAACTCTAATCTGCATCATCTTTTTTATCATACTTTAATTATATTAATTATATTATATTGTGCATTGGTAGCACAGTCCAACTCTAATCTGCATCATCTTTTTTATCATACTTTAATTATATTAATTATATTATATTGTGTATTCGATATGCCAAAACCAGTAACTACAACTGGTCTCATTCACCTGACCCTGAAGGCTTCACCGACATGACAGCACTGAGAAGGATGAGAAAGGAGAGGCTGACAAAATCTCAAGGCCGACCTAGGCTGCCACTACGAAGGAAGACAAAAATGATCGTCTGTACTTTCAATGCACGTACGCTAGCATCAGATGCATCCATCAAGGACCTGATGGTACAAGTGCGAATGATCAAGTACGACATCATTGGTCTGACCGAGACAAGAAGGCATGAATCTCACCATGCCGTTTTTGACACTGGAGAAGAATTGTTCCTCAAAACATGCGATAAAAGAGGTGTTGGAGGTGTCGGTGTCCTTGTCAACACAAACTTGGCCAAGAGCATTGATTCATTCGAATGCCTAAAAACCCGAATCGAACGTTTACATTTGAATAGATGTGGCTCACTGCCTGCAGTTTCTGTCTTCGTTGTCTACGTACCAACATCTCATTATGATGATAGAGAAATCGAGAAGTTCTACATGGAGCGGGAGAAGTTCTATAAAGAAGACCAGACCTTCTACAAGATCATTGTGGGTGATTTTAATGCCAAGATAGGACCGAGAAGATCAGCTGAAGAACTTCACATTGGGACCCATGACCTGGAATGGAACGAACAGAGTGAGAGACTGTCTGAGTTCATCATGTCGACCAAGACCATTCATGGTAACTCACAGTTCCAGAAGGCAGAATCTAAACGATGGACATGGGAGTCTGCCGGTGGACGATTCCACAACGAAATAGACCACATCATATTCAATCGACGGTTTTGCCTGACTGATGTCGCTGTTGTCCCAAAATTTCGAACTGGATCGGACCACCGTCTCCTTCGTGCAAAATTCTACTTCACAGAGCAGGGAGAAAGGGCTGCAAAGTTCAAAAAGAGAACTCCCAGAATGACCACCAACTGGGAACTCTTTGGTACTATTGCGGCAACATGGGAAGATGCCATTTTTGACAACATTGACGAGGAATATGATCGACTGGTTCAGCACCTCCATGAATGTGCGAGGAATGCCAAGAGAGAGATAGCCACAAAAAATCACCTCTCTTTGAAAACTCTTGAGATAATTTGCCAGCGTGGTTTGGTGCATGCCTCAGGCAACCGCAAGCTAACGTCTGAGCTCGCAAAGCAGTGCAGAGATGCGATCAAGGAAGACCTCAAAGAGAGAAGAGCAGAAGTACTGGTAGATGCGGCAGAAGCTGGGAAAAGTATTCGTAACGCCCGCCTGTCCTTCGCCAACTACAAGACCAAGATGACTGCCCTCCGACTCCTGATGGGTCCATCACATCCTCCAGAACAGCAATGGAGAAGATTATCCATGATTTCTACTCAAATCTCTTCGATAGCCATGTCCACTTGCCAACATACCAAATTCCATAGGATGGATATGTCGTTCCCAAAGTTCTCCCTTCCGAAATCCGACACGCCATTTCGTTGGTAAAGAAACAAACAGCACACGGCCCAGACAAGGTCAGACCTGAACACCTGAAGAACCTGCCATCAGTACTCATCAATACACTGGCTCGGCTCTTCACTCGCTACCTGTCTGAATGCAAGGTTCCGTCCCAATGGAAAACCAGCAGGACCGTACTACTGTTCAAGAAGGGAGACATCCATGACATTGGCAACGATCGCCCAATCTGCCTATTGTCTGTCATCTACAAGTTGTTCACTTCTGTCATCCTAAATAGGATTGGCAGAACACTAGATGAAGGACAACCATGCGAGCAAGCCAGGTTCCGCAAAGGATTCAGCACCATTGACCATATCCACATGATAACCAAGCTCATTGAGGTTTCTCGGGAGTTCAAGATGCCGCTCTGTTTAACGCTCATTGATTTAAAGAAGGCCTTTGATTCTGTTGAGACAGAAGCGGTCATTGAAGCCCTAGCCAATCAGGGCATTCAAGCCCAATACATCAGGATCCTCCATGAGCTATACTGCGGATTCACTACCAGGATCTCACCATTCTACAAAGAAGTGATCGTTGATGTCAAGAGAGGGGTGCGGCAGGGTGATACCATTTCACCGAAACTCTTCAGTGCCACCCTCGAGAACATCATGCGACGACTGGAATGGGAAGGAATGGGAGTGAAGATAGATGGTCGGCAACTACCCTCCTCCGCTTTGCTGATGACATTGTTTTAATAACACCAAACATCAGCCAAGCGGCACAAATGCTGGCCGACTTTGACCGTGAGTGTGGAAATGTAGGACTACAGCTGAATCTTACGAAGTCAATGTTTATGAGAAACAGCCTTGTTCCTGAAGCCCCATTAGCTCTCAACGGAACGACCATCTCCGAGTTCAACAGCTATGTGTACCTAGGTCGAGAAGTCAACATGACAAATGACCTGGTACCCGAGCTGCGCAGGAGGAAGAGAGCGGCTTGGAGCGCCTTCAAGAACATCGATGAAATAGCTAAGAGGATGAAGAACCTCCGGCTCCGGGCACATCTCTTTGATTCCACTGTTCTTCCTGCATTAACATATGCCTCAGAGACCTGGGCCCTACGAAAAGAGGATGAGAACACTATTTGGGTCTCCCAAAGAGGAATCGAAAGATCTATGCTTGGAGCATCATGCTTCACTCAAATGAGAGAAAGAATCCGGAGTTCTGACATCTGTCGACGATCAAGAATCAGGGACGCTGTCTCATTTGCCAAGGTGTCGAAAATCAGATGGGCTGGTCACGTAATGAGATTTAAAGACGACCGCTGGACTAGAGCTGTTACCGACTGCATTCCATGGGATGTCAAAAGACTGCGTGGCCGCCCACCTAACAGATGGTCAGACTTCTTCATCAAGATCATGAACGATCGGTTTGAGGCCCTTCATGTTCCCAGAGTGAACAGATGCCATTCAGCTACACTAGCATGTGACAGGGACAAATGAAGACATTACTGGCGCCCGCTAAAGCAAATCGATGACTAACGGGAAGTTAAGTGATTAAGTGATTAATTATATTCATGAAACATATCTTGATCATATTTGTGTCAATAAAAGGATGACAAAAAAAGGCATGCTTTCTGTATGATATGTAGTATTGTAACAGATATCCTTAACTTTGCTTGTCAAAGATTAACAATATATATTAATGGTTTTATTTGTGAGCATTTTCATCTGTTTCTTTGTTCCTATGCTGGAATCATACCTTTTTATTCATTTAATCAAAAGCAGATTTACTGTTAAGAGTTTAGTTTCAAAAACAAAAAGTAGAACTCATCCAGTGGTTAAGAGGAATCCAGGAAAACCTGTCCTAGTAAAACCAATTTACAGTTGATGGGCTGACTTGGGCAGCTGAGCAGGGAAGCTTTTTGCTTGAAAATCTTCTCATTTGCCTGCTCAAGATTTTCAGTTGAAGGGAATGTTTCTTGGCTCTGTTGGGAGTGCCCATGGCCCTGACTTAAAAGTTTTTATTTTATTTATTTAATTTTTTTGAAACATGGACTCATTTCTCTTGATGGAGTAGAGTCTTCTCTACATCAAGTCTTCCACTTCCCACTGGTTTCCTTCAATCTCCACAAGTGTGTGTGGCAGTGGGGTCAAAGGGGGTGTGCTTCTGTGCTGAAAATATGACCACCAGCCCACAGGATTCATAACCCATCGTGAGTACCCACCACATCGAAACTGAAGTGGTTTTTGTGCATGAAATGAGGTGGAAGCAAGTATATATTTTGTATCAGCTGCTGATTTATAGAAGCACAGATGAGCTAACACTGAGGTTGTAGAATTGTAAGCGAACCTAAAAGGTTGTAGTTTTAACAGTAGAAATTTTGTTATGCTGCCTTACAAAAAGAATCATTGTTTCCTATATAGAGGTACTTAAATTTATTAAGCTATTAATTCTAAAGCTAATGCCATATTTTTGAAATATAGTTGTAGAGCACATTTGTGAAATTTTCAAGTAGTGAGGCAAATTATATTTTGTTATTACACCCTGTTGTGAGATTTATGGCTAATCACAATTTTAGATGTATGAAGTAATTTATAGCTCTATGAATAGGACAGAGGAGTAAGAGCTTTCCTATTTAAGTATTAGTGTGATATACAATATAATTAACTAAATGGTAGCAAAAAAATTATTAAGCTATGTAATAACTTTTTTTGTCTTCATTTACCAGGTCCATTTTATTCCATGTTAGCCTTCAACCTGTAGATTATTATTCACGTTGTGAATTTGTACAGAGATACTAAATTTATTTTACTTTTTCATTACCTGAGGGATTTGGTATGATTATTAATACAACTATATTTAAAGATGTAGCTTTGTAACATTTGCTGAAGATCAAAATCATTGTCACTGTCACTGTCCTCCCGTTGTTCATCGATTTGCTCGAACGGGCCCAGTAACATTGTGAGACTTGTTACTGTGTTTGACTTATTGAATACATCATGGGGAGCTTGCCAGGCTTTGCCTTGCCGGCAAGGTAATCTCGGTAGCTTGCCAGTCTCTCTAAGAGAGGCGGCGGAATCGAACTCAGGTCAGCCATGTTGGCTGCGTGTAAAGCAAACGCCCTACCTACAGTGCTATTCATCCAGCCCAAAGATCAAAATAGCCTCTCAAAATGTTTTAGTATAACCAGATTGATACTTCAGAATGAATTGCCAAAACAGATTATTAGATCACAGTAGTATTTAAAAGTAAATTATAAAACACTGGGCAAGAATTGATTAAGAAATAAAAATGGTAGTGAAAATAACTAACTGTTCACAAATGATAAAATTACTTGAAAATACTTGTTTGTGCAAAGTGCTGTAGACTTTGTCAACAGTATTCTCCAAGGACCAATCTATCCTTTCTACAATATGTATAAACTAGTGAGTAGATGATCAGATCTTGTCAATTATACTCTTAGAATTCAAAGCACAAAGCTGGTAAAGATGAAAGAAAATGGCAAAGAGAGAATATGGCTTTTCTGATCTGTACTATATTTTCTATTCATGGAATAACCAAGTGGAATGAATATACCTGAGCCTAAAATATATTATAACTTATTCAAAACTTTATATCATGAGGAAATATGACTGAGTAACTTTCCCTACTCAAACAGATCATTAAGGTTTGCATTTATTAGTTTGTATTTATTAATTCCTTTGTTTAAAATAGTAAATCTTTTGCACAATAACTAGTTTAATAACAGAAATTTTGTACTGAAATGAAAAGGAGTTTGGCTGATGGAAACAGACATAAACAATTTTCTTTCTTTCTTTCTTATTTTTTTCTTTTCACATAACGAATATTTTCCGAAGGTAAATGTGACAGATGGAGCAGGGCTGCAAATATTACAGTAAAGTCATTATCATATACATACAATCTATATGTTCTCATAGTAGATTATTTTATTTTATTTTTCTGATATTTATAAAACATTTCTTTGATTTTACATAATGTTTCCATGTTAATAATTATTTAACCTGTAGTCTTTTGCAGTCTATTAAAAGAATCTGGCATTAATAATCATTTTTATTCACATACAGATTCTTAGAAATCATGATTTAAAAAATCTACACTGATTCTTATTTGAAATAACTCTACAAAGATTTTGTTAATTGTGGCAAAAATAGCTTTTTTCAATTTCTTTAATTTTTATGGTTTCTATTTAGAGACTGGTACTGTTAGAAGCTGCCACTAAGGCAATATTACAGTTCTGCTGGGGGTTTAACTTATTAGATTTGGACCTAACCTTATCAAACGAGCTTCTAACTAATGATTATACTCTACAGACCAGTTTCACACTAATTGGCTTTTCTTGTTTAATTGTTTTACAAAATTGATAATTTAGTAGAAATATAATAAGCCTTTAATATTTTGTATAATTTGGCACCTTTCTGGTCTTTAGAGGGTTCTCACTTAATAGAATATTTGAATGCACATTGTAAAATTTAGGTCTTGGTTCCAAAAAATGATTTGTAGTCTATATGTCATTATGAAGAACGTTTTGATAATGCTATGGTCTGCTACATATGTTATATTGATTCTACTTGAATATGATATATATTCTTATAAATTTTCATTTTATAAGAAAATATACTTCATTTTTGAGGAAAATAGTTTCAACTAATGAAATTTCAGAAGAACAATTTATAAATTCTATTTCACAATCAAAGAAAAAAATCTATTTGTAGTTTTCACTTCATTAAATTAAATCTCAGCTGCATTATTTACTCAATTTTACTTTAATGTGGCTATAGCAAAACTTGTTTCCTGATTTCTAACATAAGGCATTGTACTTATTGATATATTAACAAAACAGAAGATTCTTTAGTTTCTTTGAAATATTTGTTGATACTTCTTGCTTCAGAATCTCAGCTGGAGTTACCCTATGTGCTTTTTTTTATCACTTGCTAAAGAATTGTGAGCCTAAAATATATTATAACTTATTCAAAACTTTATATCATGAGGAAATATGACTGAGTAACTTTCCCTACTCAAACAGATCATTAAGGTTTGCATTTATTAGTTTGTATTTATTAATTCCTTTGTTTAAAATAGTAAATCTTTTGCACAATAACTAGTTTAATAACAGAAATTTTGTACTGAAATGAAAAGGAGTTTGGCTGATGGAAACAGACATAAACAATTTTCTTTCTTTCTTTCTTATTTTTTGTCAGAATTCAACTCCTTTAGTTTATAGAAACTTTTGACATATGACCTTTGATATATAAGCTTTAGTAAAATGTGTGGCTTTCATACTTTTATACTAGTAAATTAGCACTGGTCTCCAAATCTATGGTTGAAATTCACTGGTTAGACAACAACCCTGTACCCCGTTAGCAGGAAGCTCCAGGGTTCTCTGCCAACCATATATTCTAGGTAAGCTATCTACTTCATCTAGAGCAGACTAGGAACAGGAAGTAGAAAACGTGTTAACTATATAAAGTACAGTGAATACTTCTTGCTTGAAGTAAACTTTGGAAAACATCAAACATGAAGCTTTTATAAAGATAGAAAATTAAAAAAATGATTATCTTATTTGATGACACATCACAAAATGTATTATGCTATGTGCATGTCCATAAGACATTATCCTACTAATAATGAAGTAAAATAACTTAGATATTTAAAGATCTTATCATTTTTTTGTTAAATGTGGAATTTTTTTTCCCCAAAGGAAAAAAGGGAAGTTTTTAGTATTGATGCTTTATGTATACACATGAAAGGAAAATTTAGATTTTATGACAAAATAGTTCTTACAACCTTGTTATTATATTAAGATTATATTAATCTTATTGCACAAATAGAATTAAAGAAGTTTTGACTACTTCTAAAGGATTATATTCACTTCATAAAAACATAGATTGAATGTATCAATAATTTTGAGGGGTAGTTTGGGCAACATTCAGAACACTCTGAAATCTGTGCTTGGGAGGCAGTGTTGGCAGAGTTCAGTGGACCATGTGATGCTGAGAATTGAATCAGTGCTGACCACATGTGAGGAAAGCACCTTAAACCCTTACTAACTGTCCAGTCCTGTCTTAACACTTTTTTAAAGGAATATTATTGTGATATACCATTTTGACGTTAGTTTTGCTCTTTCAGAGTTGCCTTCAAAATATTTATTCTATTAGTTTTAGACATCAATTTTATTTATATATTCTTTTGTGAGTAACAAAACTTAATCTCTAAGTACTTTTAAAGAGTGTCAAATTTCAGAAAATCAGTATCTTAAACTGTGAAGAATCCATGTGCAGGTATGATTTAGATATAGTTTAGAGTGTTGTACAGCATGATCCATAGGGTACATTTCCCCCGATATGCAATCTAATCAGAACCCAGCACATGCCATCAATAAAGCAGGAAGTGAAGTTAATTACAGGTTTCTATTCAGAGTCCCTGTGCCACTGGTGGCCCATTATAATGAATCATTCTTCCAATTGAGAAAAGATTGACAGGAATTTTATAAACTTTTCACTCCCCATGTCTTCCCTTTGTAATAAGTGCCTGCTGTACATTGGGAAAGTGATTAAATATCAATTTTGTGGAAACCTGGGAATAATGGTTAAAAGACTAATGAGACACTATTTTTACTGCCTGAGGTACTATGACTCCCCCATGCGTCAGAAGAATGCATGTCACTCTAATTAGTCATCATTTGGCCTGTTGTTTTTCCCCCCCTCTTGCTCTAATTAAGAACTTTAAACTTAAGGTCTTAGTGAGAGAAATGTTCTTGAAAGATCAATATGATTGCCATTTCATAATTCATTTGATTTTCAAACCAAAGGTAAGCACCAATTTTATTTGAAAAATAGCATTTGTAAAAAACCAATTTCCAACTGACCTTATTTCCAACGTAAAACTTGCTTTATTAAAATTACATTTTAAAATACCTTCAATGGTTCCAGTACTAAAATTATGACTACCTTTATATTTAATATGCATTTAAATTTATTATTCCAATTATTCTGTCTATTTAAGTATAAGGAGCACAATACATATTCTATAATAATATCTGAAGTAGAAGCAGTTCTTACAAAAGTAAAATAAAGTACATACTTTCTTCAACATTAAAATAAATTGACTACTTACATTAGATGAAGCATTTTATTTTTCGGAGAATTTGAAAAATTACTTTTTCCCTGAGCTTAGATACATCATGATTATTATTAAGACAGAGAACAAAGAGTTATTATTTTATAGAAAAATGGATTTGTATCTACCCAGATGCTCAGAGATATATAACTCAAAAATACTTACAAAATAATTCTCAAAAATTAGGTAGTACAATAAACATAAATATTTTAACTGTAAAAACGAAAGAAATACAACAAATAATCATTTTTGTTTATATTCAAGTGTCTCTGATGCCTCACGAGATTAGAATTATACATGTTCTCTCCTCCAGGTTTTTAGTGAATTTTAAAATCTAAATAGTTGATTTTTATCTTTACTAATGTTGTATATATACACATGAAGGCAGTTGGGATAGAGAAGGGAGCAACATGCAAAGACAGATGGAAATGATCACTCTGGATAAGAACTGTGTGCTGAAAATAGGTGATTGAACAAACACCAACCTCTCAGTATCTGTAATGCAAACTATAAAAGGAAAGACAGAGAGAGAGAGAGAGAGATTTTTGAGGGGCAGTGAGGGGGATGGAAGGGAAACCGGGTAAGGACACGGCTGGTGGTGAGAAACTGGTGGAGGGATGGGTGTAGAAATATTGTATGACTGAAACCCAAACACAAACAGCTTTGTAACTGTTTATCTCATGGTGATTCAATAAGAAAGAAAGAAAGGATGGAAGAAAGAAAAGAAAGAAGAGAAGGAAAGTAAGAAGATAAAGGGAAAGAGAGAAAGAGAGAAAAAGAAAAGCCAGACAAGTGAGTTGTCATCCCAAGGGTCTTGAGGGAACTCAGCAATGCCACTGATGCTCCTCAGGGGGAAAAAGGAAAAAAAAGAAGCTATTAAGACAACGTAGGGAGAAAAGGAATGTACATTGTTGATGGTTATGTAAACTGGCATGGTCATTATGGAAATAAATATGGAGATTCCATAGGAGAAAAAAAAGTTAGCAAACACACAAATTCCATATATTTCAGCTGTCTCACTTCTGCACATTTACTGGAAAAATTTAAAATACGAATTTGAAGAGATATATTTACTCCTGTGTTATTTTTTTCATTATTTACAATAGCTACAACCTTGCAAACAGCCAAAGTAGCTATCAACTAATTTTAAAAGTGGGGCATATATACACAATGAAATACTGTTCAGCCATAAAAATGATGAAATTCTGCCATGTTCAACAACATGAAATGATATAGAGTCTATCACTTAATAAAATAAACCTGATTGAGAAAGACTGTTATATATTACAGTGATATACATATTTAGAAAAGACAAACGGAGGAACTAAATAAATTAAAAATAAGCATTTGTATTATGTTACCAGAAGAGGAAAGGAAAGGTAGTGTGGGTAAATTAGTAAACTAGTAATAAGGAAGAAGTATATGCAAAGGGCAGAATTAGATTTTTAGTGGTGAATTTGAAGTAAAAAAGAAATTATTTTCAATAATACACACGTGGGACTGGAGAGATAGCACAACGGGTAGGGCGTTTGCCTTTCATGCAGCCGACCCAAGTTCGATTCCTCTTCCCCTCTGAGAGAGCCGGCAAGCTACCAAGAGTATCCTGCCTACTCAGCAAAGCCTGGCAAGCTACCTGTGATGTATTTGATATGCCAAGAACAGTAACAAGTCTCACAATGGAGATGTTACTGGGCCCACTTGAGCAAATCAATAAACAATGGGAGGACAGTGTTACAGTGCACACACACGAAACCAAGCAATTTTATTATGCAATGTTACTTTAGTAAAATAATAAAATAGAAAAATGAGAGAGTAGTATTTAGATAGCTGTCTGAAATATGGTTTATATTTTACTAATATATATTCATAAAGTCACTTAGGAGACCAAAATAGTATTTTATGTATATATTTAACTTTAAGTTACAGTTTCTAGGTTATGACTCCTCAAAACCTTAGAATTTACCAAGTGTCAAGTGTGATTAAAAATGCTTCTAAATCCAAGGCCCAGTTGCTAAAGAACCAACTATATGAGATGGAATTTCTAGTATCACCCCCAAATTTCAGAGAGAAGAGACAAACTAGAGATTAAGATTAAATGTTAATGGAATTGGGTCTCTTCAATAGCCACGTACACCTGCCCACATACCAAATTCCGCAGGATGGATATGTCGTTCCCAAAGTTCTCGCTTCTGAAATCCAACATGACATTTCATCAGTAAAGAAGAGAACAGCACCCAGCACAGACAGACAAGGTCAGACCCGAACACCTGAAGAACCTGCCGTCAGTACTCATCAATACACTGGCTCGGCTCTTCACACACTACCTGTCTGAATGCAAGGTTCTGTCCTAATGGAAAACCAGAAGACTGTACTACTGTACAAGAAGGGAGACATCCACGACATTGGCAACTATCGCCCGATTTGCCTGTTGTCTGTCGTCTACAAGCTGTTCACTCGAGTCATCCTGAATATGGTTGGCAGAACACTAGATGAAGGACAACCATGCGAACTAGTCAGTTTCCGAAAAGGATTCAGCACAATCAACCATATCCACATGATAACCAAACTCATTGAGGTTTCTCGGGAGTTCAAGATGCCACTCTATCTAACGTTCATTGATTTAAAGAAGGCCTTTGATTCTGTTGAGACTGAAGAGGTCATCGAAGCCCTAGTCAAACAGGGTGTTCAATATCAATACATCAGGATCCTCTGTGAGGTGTACTGCAGATTCACTACTAGGATCTCACCATTCTACAAAGTTATCATCCATGTCAAGGGAGGGGTTCAGCAGGATGATATCAATTCACCGAAACTCTTGAGTGCCACCCACGACGACTGGAATGGGAAGAAATGGGAGTGAAGATAGATGGTCGGCAACTACACCACCTTATCTTTGCTGATGATGTCATTCTTATAACACCAAACACCAGCCAAGTGGCACAGATCCTGGAAGACTTCGACTGTGAGTGTGGAAAGGTCGGACTACAGCTGAATCTTACGAAGACAATGTTTATGAGAAATGGTCTCGTTCCTGATGTTCCATTCACTCTCAATGGGACAAACATCTCCGAATGCAACAGTTATGTGTACCTAGGTCGAGAAGTCAACATGACAAATGACCTGGCACCTGAGTTGTGCAAGAGGAAGAGAGCGGCTTGCAATGCCTTCAAGAGCATGGAAGAAAGAGCTAAGAGGACAAAGAACTTTCAGCACTGGGCACATCTCTTTCATTCCACTGTTCTTCCTGCATTAACATATGCCTCAGAGACCTGGCCCTACGAAAACAGGGTGAGAACACTGTTTGGGTCTCCCAAAGAGGAATTGAAAGAGCTATGCTTGGAGGATCATGCTCCACTCAAATGAGAGAAAGAATCTGGAGTCCAACCTCCATCGAAAGTCAAGAATCAGGGTCACTGTCTCGTTTGACAAGGCATTGAAAATCAGATGGGCTGGACACGTAATAAGATTTGGAGACGACCTCTGGACTAAAGCCATTACCAACTGGATTCCATGGGATGTCAATAATTGCATGTCTACCCACCTATGAGATAGTCAAATTTCTTCGTCAAGACCCTGAATGATCTGTGTGAGGTTCTTTGTGTTCCTAGAATGAGCAGACGCCATTGGGCTGCATTAGCACGTGGCAGGAACGAATGGAGACGTTACTGTCACCTGCTCAAGCAATTCGATGAGTAACAGGATGTGAAGTGATCAAGTGATCAATTGATTAATGGAAATTATTTTTAAATATCTAGGCTATGTACTGAAGCCTACGTAAAACTGCAGGAGATTTCAATTCTGAAGAGCTTTAGTTAGGCAAACTCCGAGATCTGAGGAGATCTGGAGATACATGTAAGCTTGGTGCCCACTCTCCGGATCTGGTAAAAACTTTTATAAAGTATTCCATTTTGAAGTTCCTGTGTTACTTTCCTTAATAATAAATCAGTCATACTGTGAGTAAAAGTTTTCTTGAGTTTTTCATATTGCTCTAAAACATTCTTATCTACAGTCAGTTAAAAGCAATGTAACTACCAGTTGTCTATCTGAAGACTGATAACAAAACAAAACAAGAATTCTAAAACAGTATATGGATATCTCTGTTTATTATTTACTTTATGTAAGATATGTAAATGACTCAGTACCTAACAGATATGTAGATAAAGAAGTTGTGCTGGATCTGTAGAGCTAGTAAGATGTTTGCCTTGCATGGTGTCAACCCATGTTCAATCCCTGAAAACCGATATCACCTCTTAATCACCTACAGAAGTGATCACTGAGCACAGAGCCAGCATAAGCACTGAGGATCACAGGAGGTGGCCCACAAATTAAACAAACTCGAACAAAAGGATACAAGAGGAAGAAGAAAGTGTGTCATTAGGAGTCTATACAACTCAGCTTTAGGAGAAAAATGAAGTCTTGCTTCTTGCTATGACACCGAGGGAAATGTTAGGTTAAATGAAATGTATCAGAAAGCAAAGGACAAATTCCAGGTCCTCTGAATAATAGGTAGTAGTATATAAAAAATAAGGGGATGGTCAGCATTTATTGAAAAACCCATAGATTCTTGCAGTACTGAGCTTATGTATGGTGGGTGTCTAAGGAAAGGGTTGCGGTGGAGGGATATTGGCACTTTATTGGTTATAATAGATTAGGAACATCACCTCTAGTAAGTGTAACACTAGAGATTTCTTCTGAAATGTTTTATTTTTATTTTAAATATTTTATTTTAGGACATTTCTCTGAATCCAACATTCTGACTTCCGCCGTCCCCATTGTTAATACACGCTCAACAAAGACATAGTTCAACAGAATTATCTGCAATTTTCTCTGCATGCATATGAATCATTTTTTTAAAAAAATGAGACATGAATTCATTCACGAGAGCTAAATTTTCTTGCAATAACCTCAGCACTAACAATTACCTGAATGTTACTTCTTTCCAAAGTTAAATCTATATTCTAAAATTACAATCTTAGAGAATAAGTAAATGCAATTTTCTTTTCATATGATTCAAAAGTTATATTCACTGAAGAAAGCATAATTTAAAAGAAAAACAAAGAAAAATAAAGACTGGGTAGAAAATATAAAAACACTGCTATTGAAAATTGCACAGTACTTGTAGTTAGTGCTTTTTAGATTATCAATGACCAATATATTAGAAATAGAATATGAAGAAAAGACTGCCTTGAAAAATTAAAAAATTGAATATGTATTGTATATAATTTATATTCTTGTAGTAAAATGATTCATAATATTTGGTACCTTGTCAACACTGCTTTTAGTTTTATTTTATATCAATACTATTATATTAGACTTTTAATCCATTTGAGATAATGCCCATTTTCATATTGCTGATTACTAAGATATTCCTCTTATTATTGTGTCATTTGCAGCAACTGTACTATTTGGTTTAGCAGATAATATTTTCTAAATTTATCTTATAAATATCATCAGTTGAAATAAGTGTTCTATATGTGATTTTTCGAACTTCTTTTTTTTACTTATTTTGATATCAACTATGGCAGGAATAATCTATTAAACTATTCTTGATGTTGAGATTTAGGTTAGAATTTTGCCAACCAAATTACTTCTTGAACAATAATTTATTATAATTTTATAAAATTATGCAAATTTTTATAGTATAATATAATCATAGCTATTTAAAGATTACTTTGCTTTTTAAGTTTTGAGAAACTGTGAGTTTGAGAAGTATAGGATGTTGTGTTAACCTATTATCTTGTTGTGTCACTGTCACTGTCACTGTCCTCCTGTTGCTCATTGGTTTGCTCGAGAGGGCCCAGTAACGTCTCCATTGTGACAATTGTTACTGTGTTTTTGGCATATCTAACATGTCACGGGTAGCTTGCCAGGCTTTGTAGTGTGGGCGAGATACTCTCCGTAGTTTGCTGGGCTCTCTGGGTAGGGCGGAGGAATAGAACTCAGGTTGGCCATGTTGGCTGCTTGCAAGGCAAAAGCCCGACCTGCTGTGCTATCGCTCCAGCCCATCTCATTCTGTATTGATTCATATTTCCTAAGAATGTACTCATAGTATGTTTAAAATATGAAACTCATTTATAATATTTAATTTTAATAAAGTAAGCATATTTTTATATTAACTCAAAATGAATACATTAAATACATCCCAAATCTATTATAAAATAATAAACACCCAGAATGATTATGTCATTTGGGAAAAATATGGTCTTATTATCTACTCTGTTTGTAATTATTATCTTTTCCTTATAAAATGACAGCATATTATAAAGATTGCAGGATATTAATATTTTAGTAAATTTTCTTCATCCATAAACTATTAATTATATCAAATTTGTAATCAGGTACTGCCCAAGGAAAGAAATACATTCTTAATGTTCCAAATCTGTATCACTGGTATATTAAAATATTTAATGAGGGGGTGTATTTTAGTAGTTTAAAAACCAATATTTTTAAAATTTGCAAATGATTTATATTGACTTAATTGCTTTGCATATTGATGCACTGTTGTTTGAAGATTCTCATTAGAATATATGCTTTTAAATGAAGTATTTACAGATACAACGTAAGGAAAATATTAGAAAGAATTTGGCAAATGACCAGATATGAAATAATGGATAAAATGTTATATTTATATGAAAGACCAAATTTTACAAGGTAGTCTATTCTATATGTTCTCTATAAATTCAGTAACAATAATTGTTCTTACTACTTCAGAATTTCACTGGTATAGAGAGGCAATTCTCTCTTGACAAAATGGTCAAGGCTGTAAAAAATAATTATAGGGTTAAACTACGCTTCTGAACTATGTAAAAATTATTTTTTGTCTGAATATCTTATCACAAACAGTTCATTCATGTCAGAAGTGAAGTAACACTTTCCTTGAAGCAATCGGCAATTCAATTTTCTGTGATAAAAATTAAACCGTAGATAAATGATAGTAGTGGGAAAGCAAGGTTGTACATATTTGGATGTTGGTTTAGTGTTGATGTTTTGCCTGCTCACTACTCCAGCTTGACATCCTCTTTGTCTGTATACTATTGGAAAACACAATCAAGATGTTCTAATCGCCTTAACATTCTTAAGCTTCCTAGCAAGTGCACAATATATTAGGAACAGATGTTCAGCTTAGTGGGAAGTCTCACTAAAGGTCTGAATGCCTGATCCTTTCCAAAAAATGTATAGCATCTGGCATGTTTGAAATAGAACTGCTCTCATTTATTCATCCATGGAATGATACTCCTGTGTGATTAGATACTATGACTCACTTTTCTGGGGATGACTTAACTCAATTTTTCTCAAGAGAAATAACTTAGGAGAATTGTCAAGGAAAAAAAAAATTGAAAAAAATAGCATCATGTGTTAAGACTGCGGCTGGCAGCAATATTGCCCTATTTTGATTTTGGTTTGATGATTGGCATTTTTATGATTCTATATTTTATTTCAGACTTGTTAGACATTGTCTATTTTATAGACAATCTTATCATTCCTACATCTTTATTTCTTTTTAGAATGCATTAAAATGATTTAAATTTTTCTTTTCAAAAATTATGCAAACTTTTAAAATATTATTCTGGTACGTATTTACTGAAGTATTTTATAGTTTTTTTCCCTTACCTGTGCAGCCTCAAATATTTTAAAATTTGAGTCTCTGTTGTGATACACCTGCATTTATTTATTTATTTATTTATTTATTTTGGCTTTTTGGTCACACCCGATGATGCATAGGGGTTACTCCTGGCTCTGTACTCAGGAATTACTCCCTGGACCTACTCATGGGATCATATGGAATGCTGGGAATTGAACTTGGGTAGGCAGGTCGTGTGCAAGGGAAACACCCTACCCCTGTGCTACTGCTCCAGCCCCATGCCTGGATTTATTTAGACATTTTCAAATCATTGTTCTGTGGTTCAGTTGAACTAAAATTATTCATTGTTATTTATTCATTGTTTTATAGTACATATCAGAACTACTTAAGGATTACTCAGAATATTAGATTTTAATTTTAAACATTTAAAGTGAGAAGTAACCTGATCGAGATTTGAAAATGTATAATAGGGTTACTGTTAAAGACTATGCCCAATACCTTTTATAGTCTGTAAAAGTATGTGCCGACATCAGAACTGGAGAGATAGTACAGGTAATAGAGCACTTACCTTACATGTGATCAGTCAGGTTCAATTCACTGGCACCCCATATTGTTCTTTGAAGGTTGTCAAGAGCGCTGAACACAGAAACTGAGGTAAGTCTTGGGCACAGTTGGGAGTGACCTGAAAATCAAAAAAAAAATTAGACATAGAAATTATTATTTTTTCAAAATCAGTTTTGGGTTAAATAAATGTGGGTGAGGAAAAGATAAACAGATAAAGATACGTATCTTCACAGTCACTGTTTAAACACTAGTGAGTGAGTTAGGAAAATATGATTGATGATGATATTATGCCAATTTGTGCTTTTGTCAAAAAACAGAATTTTAAATCAAGATGAACAACATATGGAAGACAATACAATGGAAACACAAGAAAAGTAAAATTAATGCAAAGAGTAAATGTAAAAAGATTAAGAACATGTGATATGAATCAAATAACTTGATTAGAATTAGTGGCGACATTCTTTTTTTGGCATTTGAGGCTTTTTTATTCTTTTTTTTCTGCATCTTTCTTATTTTATTTTATTTTAATTTTTTTATATTTATTTATTGAATCACTGTGGGAAAAGTTACTAAGCTTTCCGGTTTAAGTCTCAGTCATACAATGATCAACACCTCTCCCTTCACCAGTACTCATTTTTCACCACCAAGAACCCCAGTATACCCCCCCTCCCACCCCTCCAAATGCCTGTGAGGCAGATGATTTCTATTTATCTCTTCTCTACATTGATTACATTCATTATTTCAACAAAAGGTAAAGGTAAAGGGTAAAGGCCCTCCCGTTGATCATTGATTTGCTCGAGCGGGCCCAGTAACGTCTCCATTGGAAACTGTGTTGTTACTGTGTCTGGCATATCGAATACTCTCGGTAGCTTGCCGGGCTCTCTGAGAGGGGCGGAGGAATCGAACTCGGGTCAGCCATGTTGGCCACTTGTAAGGCGAACGCCCTACCGCTGTGCTATCGCTCCAGCTCCTTCAACAAAAGATGCACCATTATTGTTCAGAATTTCCCCCCAAACAATCAAAAGGCATTGTGAAATATTTTGTTTTCTATAGCTGTTAATGAGAACCACATAATGTCACGCGGCCACGATTTTGGATTTCTGCAAAGAGCCAGAAAATTACGAGATTGGTTTCTGTGTGTCTGGTGTTATGGCCATGCCGGAGAGCCGATCTTGGGGGATAACTTGTGACCTCGGTAGGTCGTGAAGGACGTGCCGGTACTGCTCCCCATTCCCATGAGACTGCAGTTGCCCCATCACTGTCGGCTTGTACCTGGCTTTTCTATAAGCTCTGAAGCGGTGGCCACCTTGCTGACAGGGGGGAAAAAGGCAGAAGGGAGCAACACCCTTTCCCTCCTGGGGAGACATAGCGCCATAGTTTAATGCATGGTCCATTTACTTTTCTTCTGCAAGCTGCCGGGCTCTGGACTAAGTCCTTTTGCCTCTGGAGCCATGGCCATGCCAGAGAGCCGCTTGTGGGGGGCAACTCATAACCCCGGTAGGGCATGAAGAACGAGCAGGTACCGTCCCCCCTTCCCATGAGACTGCAGTTGCCCCTTCACCGCTGGCTCATACCTGGCTTTCCAATATACTCTGAGTTGGTGGCCACTTTGCTGCCAGCTGGGGGGGAAGGCGGAAGGGAGCAACACCCTTTACCTCCTGGGGAGGCATGGTGCTGTAGTATAATGCACTGTCCATTCACTTTTCTGTCGCAAGCTGCCGGGCTCTGGATTAAGTCCTTTTGCCTCTGGAACCATGGCCATGCCAGAGAGCCGCTTGTGGGGGACCACTTGTGACCTCAGTAGGGCGTGAAGGATGAGCCGATACCACCCCCCTTCCCATGAGACTGCAGTTGCCCCATCACCGCCGGCTCATACCTGGCTTTCCAATAAGCTCTGAGACGGCGGCCACCTTGTATGCAGTCCAGATGCATTTCTGCCAAAAGCCGCTGGGTTTCAAGATTTGTTTCTGAGTCCCCGGTATCATGGCTATTAATCAGCTTGATCAGGAGCCAGAGAGGCCATTTGTAGGCGGGTCTCGTTGGGATGGGGAGAGTTAGCTCCACCCTCATGTGGTGAGGCCCCATGTGTCTCGTCACTGCAGGCCTAAACCTGACTGTCCAGTGGCCTCTGGAGGATGGTGATCACATGGCCACCAGGGGGGACAGGACAAGGCATGAAACCTATTCCCACCTGGAGTGGCCCAGCGCCAGTAACCTACTGTAGGAACAGGACGCATTTCTGCCAAAAGCCTTTGGGTTTCGAGATTCGTTTCTGAGACTCTGGGATCATGGCCATTAAGCAGTTCGATCAGGAACCAGAGAGGCCATGCCTCCAATTATATAGATGAACCGGAGGTGGTTTGTGGGTGTATCTTCCACATACCTAACTTTTGACCATTTACTCTCTTGGTAAACTTTGCCCCAAGTTTTTGGGGTCTGGCTAAAGGCACAGCAGCAATTTTGGGGTATCTGAAAGTCTGACGTTGCCATCAGGCTGCTGATGCACTCACCTCACAGGTACAGATTGACCTGCTGGCGGTACCATACCCTCTAGTGGCGACATTCTTAGACAACAAAAGCACTAAGAATATATTACCACTTAATCACTTAATCACTTAACTTCCCGTTAGTCATCGATTTGCTCGAGCGGGCGCCAGTAACGTCTCCATTTGTCCCTGTCGCGTGCTAGTGTAGTCCAATGGCATCTGTTCGCTCCGGGAACATGAAGGGCCTTAAACGGATCGTTCATGATCTTGACGAAGAAGTCTGACCATCTGGTAGGTGGGCGGCCACGCGGTCTCTTGACATCCCATGGAATCCAATCAGTAACAGCTCTAGTCCAGCGGTCGTCTTTAAATCTCATTACGTGACCAGCCCATCTGATTTTCGACACCTTGGCAAATGAGACAGCATCCCTGATCCTTGATCGTCGACAGATGTCAGAACTCCGGATTCGTTCTCTCATTTTAGTGAAACGTGATATTCCAAGAATAGCTCTTTCTATTCTTCTTTGGGAGACCTGAATAGCATTCTCATCTTGTTTGTGTAGGGCCCAGGTCTCTGAGGCATATGTTAATGCAGGAAGAACAGTGGAATCAAAGAGATGTGCCCGGAGCCGGAGGTTCTTCGTCCTCTTAGCTATTTCTTCGACGTTCTTGAAGGTGTTCCAAGCCGCTCGCTTCCTCCTGCGCAGCTCGGGTGCCAGGTCATTTATCATGTTGACCTCTCGACCTAGGTACACATAGCTGTTGCATTCAGAGATGGTCGTTCCATTGAGAGCGAATGGGGCGTCAGGAACAAGGCTGTTTCTCATAAACATTGTGTTCGTAAGATTCAGCTGTAGTCCTACCTTTCCACACTCACGGTCAAAGTCGGCCAGCATTTGTGCCGCTTGGCTGATGTTTGGTGTTATTAAAACAATGTCATCAGCAAAGCGGAGGTGGTGTAGTTGCCAACCATCTATCTTCACTCCCATTCCTTCCCATTCTAGTCGTCGCATGATGTTCTCGAGGGTGGCACTGAAGAGTTTTGGTGAAATGGTATCACCCTGCTGCACCCCTCTCTTGACATCAACGATCACTTCTTTGTAGAATGGTGAGATCCTGGTAGTGAATCCACAATACAGCTCACGGAGGATCCTGATGTATTGGGCTTGAATGCCCTGATTGGCTAGAGATTCAATGACCGCTTCCGTCTCAACAGAATCAAAGGCCTTCTTTAAATCAATGAACGTTAAGCAGAGCGGCATCTTGAACTCCCGAGAAACCTCAATGAGCTTGGTTATCTTGTGGATATGGTCGATGGTGCTGAATCCTTTGCGGAACCCTGCTTGCTCGCATGGTTGTCCTTCATCTAGTGTTCTGCCAATCCTATTCAGGATGACTCGAGTGAACAACTTGTAGATGACAGACAATAGGCAGATTGGGCGATAGTTGCCAATGTCATGGATGTCTCCCTTCTTGAACAGTAGTACGGTCCTGCTGGTTTTCCATTGGGACGGAACCTTGCATTCAGACAGGTAGCGAGTGAAGAGCCGAGACAGTGTATTGATGAGTACTGATGGCAGGTTCTTCAGGTGTTCAGGTCTGACCTTGTCTGGGCTGGGTGCTGTTTGTTTCTTTACCGACGAAATGGCGTGTCGGATTTCGGAAGGGAGAACGTTGGGAACGACATACCCATCCTGTGGAATTTGGTATGTTGGCAAGTGGACATGGCTATCGAAGATATTTGAGTAGAAGTCATGGATAATCTTCTCCATTGCCGTTCGGGAGGATGTGATGGAACCATCAGGACGTCGGAGGGCAGTCATCTTGGTCTTGTAGTTGGCGAAGGACAGGCTGGTCTCATTCACCTGACCCTGAAGGCTTCACCTACATGGCAGCACTGAGAAGGATGAGAAAGGAGAGGCCGACAAAATCTCAAGGCCGTCCTAGGCTGCCACAATGAAGGAAGACAAAAATGATCTTCTGTACTTTCAATGCACGTACGCTAGCATCAGATGCATCCATCGAGGACCTGATGGTACAAGCACGAATGATCAAGTACGACATCATTGGTCCGACCGAGACAAGAAGGCACGAATCTCACCATGCCGTTTTCGACACTGGAGAAGAATTGTTCCTCAGAACATGCGATAAAAGAGGTGTCGGAGGCATCGGTGTCCTTGTCAACACAAACTTGGCCAAGAGCATTGATTCATTGGAATGCCTAACAACCCGAATCGGACGTTTACATTTGAATAGATGTGGCTCACTGCCTGCAGTTTCTATCTTCGTTTTCTACACACCAACATCTCATTATGATGAAAGAGAAATCGAGAAGTTCTACATGGAGCTAGAGAAGTTCTATAAAGAAGACCACACCTTCTACAAGATCATTGTGGGTGATTTTAATGCCAAGATAGGACCGAGAAGATCAGCTGAATAACTTCACATCAGGACCCATGGCTTAGAATGGAACGAACAGGGTGAGAGATTCTCTGAGTTCATCATGTCGACCAAGACCATTCATGGTAACTCACAGTTCCAGAAGGCAGAATCTAAACGATGGACATGGGAGTCTGCCGGTGGACGATTCCACAACGAAATAGACCACATCATATTCAATCGATGGTTTTGCCTGACTGATGTCGCTGTTGTCCCAAAATTTCGAACAGGATTGGACCACTGTCTCCTTCATGCAAAATTCTACTTCACAGAGCGGGGAGAAAGGGCTGCAAAGTTCAAAAAGAGAACTCCTAGAATGACCACCAACTGGGAACTCTTTGGTACTATTGCGGCGACATGGGAACATGCCATTGTTGACAACATTGATGAGGAATACGATCAACTGGTTCAGCACCTCCATGAATGTGCGAGGAACGCCAAGAGAGAGATAGCCACAAAAAGTCGCCTATCTTCAAAAACTCTTGAGCTAATTCGCCAGCGAGGTTTGGCGCATGCCTCAGGCAACCGCAAGCTAACATCCGAGCTTGCAAAGCAGTGCAGAGATGCGATCAAGGAAGACCTCAAAGAGAGAAAAGCAGAAGTACTGGTAGATGCGGCATAAGAATATATTACCAGAGAAGAGATTTAGGGAATATACAGAGATAAGGATGGATCTGGGTGAATACTTGCTCACACTTGTACCTCAAAAAAAAAAAAAGGACTCACATGTATTCTTTATCTTAATGGGCTATTACCTTGTGAGTTCCACAAGGTCTCCTCAGGGCCTTCCCGCTGATCTTCTCAGCCAGGAAATCAATGCTGAATCTCAGAGAAGCCATGGAGATTTGGCTGGTATGTGGCTCTTTTAGGTTTGGAAATTGTAGAATAGCCTCTCCTCAAGAATAATGTTTTTATGTCAGAAAGAGAATTTACAGACAAGAATGAAGATGATGTAGAGATAATGAGGAAAGTAATAATTCCTAAGGCATATTTCCAGATGTTCTCTAGAAAGAGCTATAATGTGCATAAGAGGTTGGGTATGAGCAATATGATTGGTAACGTTGGTGGTAACGTTGTGTAGGACTGTAAGTACTACATGCACTTTCATGGCATGCTTTTCATTAGTATCTAATTATGCAGCTAAGTGGCATGCACGTTAATTGGCATCTTGGACTTAGTGAGGAGAAAAGTAAAATAGGGTAAAAACTGGAGTCTCAAAACAAGTTGGTTCATTTTATTAGATACATGAGATAGTTCTTTTTGCTTCTTATATTATTATTTTTCAGACTATCTCTCCTCCAACAAATATACAAAAATATATTCGGCTTTGAAGAAGCGAAAAAGAACTATGGAGGTATCACATTTCATAGAAGAAAAAGAAAAATTCTAGTCATTTACACATTAATAATATTTCTATAATCCAGTCTATGTCTGTTTCAAGTGTATAGACACATGGTTAATTAATGACCTATGTTACAAAACTGTAATATAGGTAAAGCTCAGTAGCACTGTAGCACTATCCTCCCGTTGTTCATCAGTACTCTTGAGAAGATACCAGTAACGTTTCCATTGTGAGACTTGTTACTGTTTTTGGCATATCGAATACGCCATGGGGAGCTTTCCAGGCTCTGCCATGTGGCAAGATACTCTCCGTAACTCGCTGGGCTCTCCAAGAGGGATGGAGGAATGGAACCTGGGTCAACCACATGCAAGGCAAACGCCCTGCTTGCTGTGATATCACTCCAGCACAGGTAAAGCTCAATATAGAATACATCACATCAATAACAAAGTAAAACTCAGAGTCCACATGATTGGATTAAAAATACTATGATATATATATATATATATATATTCACAATGAAATACTATTCAGGTAAAAGCAAAAGATGAAATCATGAAATTTGCCACCATGTAGATGGACTGGTATCATTTTGGTGAAGTCAGTCAGGAGAGGGACAGATAAAGAATTGCCTTTCTCATATATTGGTTATAAAGAAGTATGCTGAGGAAATAATAAATTACCAAAAGCAATAGAGCATGATTTCTGGTCTATAGAATAGTTTACTTGGTGATGAGTGGAGTGGAAGGATGCATGAAGGGGAACCTTAGAACATGATAGAGGGAAGGGGGCACTCTGGTGGTGAGTGTGGTGTTGAAATGCTGTATGCATAAAATCCTTTCATTAACAGTATTATACATCATGATGACAAATATTTAAAAAAGAAACAAATATATCTTTTAAAAATTAAAATACATTTTCTTATAATATTAGCATTTGAAGATGGCATGATATGTATATACAAATTTACAGATAGATAGATACACACATACACGTATCATGTAAATATACACATACATACATCATGTAATTTATCTATGTATCAGAGAATTTTAAGCTTGTTTGACCTACAATGACATATTCTGAAAAAAAAATATTGTGGTACCCCCATGGAAATCTGTCTGCTCCAAGTAAACAAACAGCAAGTGGCCCCAAATTATACCCAAGGTCACTAATGCACCCCTATAGCTCTTGTTCTTCTCAGGGTACAATATTTCCCACTTTGGGAAACATGTATGGGAGTCTAAGTACTTTTGATCTTTTTTACTAACACATTCAAAACTTAAATTTGAAGTGAGTTTTCTGTCCAAGTGATTTTTTTTTGTTGTAGTCACAGCTAGCAGGATGATAAGGGACAGTGGACTCTTGGTATATTCACTAGATTTAAAAATATTTACTAATGTATATGTCATTTGTCATGATAATTTACTTTCAAGAAATTAGGCACAGAAATCCCGTCTTCATGCAATGAGCATTGGACTTCATAGCAATTATTTCAAGATGTGCATATTATAAAGAAACCCCACTAAATATACTACCATAGATGAATTTAGTACTACAGAGACAAATAATAGAATTTATTAAACACATATATAAGAAATATTTGCAAATCATGATAAAGTGAAATTTGTGAGAAAAAAATTTATAGTAACATTGAAGATAACATAATCTATTAAAATTTGTGAACACAGTATTTTAAGGGTTAATATATTGATTTTCACAGAAGTGAAAATGACAAGTGACAGCAGTATTCCCCTATTTTAAAATACCTAAAAATTGTATCATGAAGTTGCAATATAAATTTATGCATTTTTTCAGAAAACTCATCACTGAGTGCAATAAGAAAGATTGGACTACTTATGCTACTTTTGTAAAAATGAATCTACCTGTTTTTTAAATAAGTCTACTTTGACTACTTTCACATGCAATATTCCCATCTGTCAAAACCATGAGTTTTACAAATAAAAAAATCAAAAAGACCCTAAGTTTACACATATTCAAAAGGGAAGACAAAAGGCACACCTGAGAAATATCTGAAAAATGTATTATAGACTTCTCATTTTATTTTTATATCTATATTCTGATGTGGAGGTCTTCAGCTGATCTTCTCAGTCCTATCTTGGCATTAAAATCACCAACAATGATCTTGTAGAAGGTGTGGTCTTCTTTATAGAACTTCTGCAGCTCCATGTAGAACTTCTCAATTTCTTCTTCATCATAATTGGATGTTGGTGTGTAAACAACGAAGATGCAAACTGCCGGCAGTGAGCCACATCTATTCAAGTGTAATCATCTGATTTGGGATGTTAGTCATTTGAATGAATCAATGCTCATGGCCAAGTTTGTGTTGACAAGGACACTACACCACCAATGCCTCTTTAGTCGCATGTTCCAAGGAACAGTTCTTCTCCAGTGTCGAAGAAGGCATGGTGTGGTTGATGCCTTCTCCTCTTGGTCAGAACAATGATGTCGTACTTGATCTTTCATGCTTGTACCATCAGGTCTTCGATGGATGCATCAGATGCCAGCATGCGTGCATTGATAGTACAGACAGTCATTTTTGTCTTTCTTGTTTTGGCAGCCTAGTTCAGTCTTGAGATTTTATCAGCCTCTCCTTTCTCCGACCTCACAAAGCAGTGCAGAGAAGTGATCAAGGAAGACCTCTAATAGAGAAGAGCAGCAGTGCTGGCCGATGTGACAGAAGTGGAGAAAATCATTCGCAATGCCTTCCTGTCCTTGGCCAACTACAAGACCCTAACCCTACAATATCCTGATGGACCTATCACAATGTCCAGAAGGGCAATGGAGAAGATTATCCATGAGTTCTACTAGGATCTCTTTGATAGCCACGTCCACCTGCCCCATACCAAATTCTGCATTATGGATATGTCATTTGAAACATTCCCTCTTCCGAAATCAGACACGCCATTTTGTCATTAAGGAAGTGAACAAGCTCCCGTCCCAGATAAAGTCCTACCCGAACACCTGAAGAACCTGCCGTCAGTACTTATCAATAAACTGTCTCAGCTCTTCACATACTACCTCTCTGAATGCAGGTTCCATCCCAATGGAAAACCTGCAAGACTGTTCTACTGTACAAGAAGGTCAAAATCCACGACATTGGCAACCATCACACGATCTACCTGTTGTCTGTCATCTACAAGCTGTTTACTCGAGTCATCCTGAAAAATATTGGCAGAACAGTAGATGAAGGACAACCATGTGAGCAAGCTGGTTTCCAAAAAGGATTTAGCACAATTGACATATCCACACAGTAACCAAGCTCACTGAGGTTTCTTGGGAGTTCAAGATGCCACTCTGTGTAACATTCATTGATTTAAAGAAGGCCTTTGATTCTGTTGAGACAGAAGCAGTCATTAAAGCCCTAGTCAAAAAGGGCATTTAAACTCATTACATCAGGATCCTCCATGAGCTGTATTATGGATTCACTACCAAGATCTCACCACTCTACAAGGAAGTGATCATCGAAGTCAAAAGAGGGGTTCGGCAGGATGATACCATTTCACCAAAACTCTTCAGTGCAAGCTTTGAAAGTCATGCAAAGACAGGAATGGGAAGGAAGGGGGGTGAAGATAGATGGTTGGCAACTACACCGCCTCTGCTTTTCTGATGACATCATTAGAGTAACACCAAACATTAGCCAAACAAATGCTGGCCAACTTTGACCATGAGTGTGGAAAGGTCAGACTGCAGCTGAATCTCATGAAGACAATGTTCATGAGAAACGGACTTGTTCCTTACATTCCATTTGCTCTCAACAGAACGAACAACTATGAATGCAATAGTTATGTGTATTTAGTTTGAGAAGTCAGCATGATGAATGATCTGACACCTGAGTTGTGCAGGACAAAGAGAGTGGCTTGGAAAGCCTTCAAGAGTGTCAAAGAAATAGCTAAGAGGATGAAGAACCTCCGGCTCCGGGAACATCTCTTCAATTCCACTGTTCTTCCTGCATTAACATATGCCTCAGATATCTGGTCCCTATGAAAACAGGATGAAAACACTCTTTGGGTTTCCCAAAGACAAATCAAAAGAGCTATGCTTTGAGTATCGTGCTTCACTCAAGTGAGAGAAGGAATCCAGAGTTCCACCCTTTGTGGACGATTGAGAATCAGGGACGCTGTCTTGTTTGCAAGGCGTTGAAAATCAGATTGTCTGGACATGTAATGAGATTTAGAGACAACTGCTGGACTAGAGCCTTTACAACTGTATTCTACGGGACATCAAAAAACTGCGTGGCCGCCCACCTACAAGATGGTCAGACTTCGTGAAGACCCTAAATGATTGGTTTGAGGCTCTTCGTTTTCCTGGAGCGAGCAGATGACATTGGGCTACACTAGCATGTGACAGGGATAAATGGAGACGTTACTGGTGTCCAGTCGAGCAAATCAATGAGTAACAGGATGTTAAGTGATCAAGTGATCAATATTCTGATATAATACCCACCAAGGAATGTGTGTGTGTGTGTGTGTGTGTGTGTGTGTGTTGGGAGTTAAAATTAATGCAGCTATTTAAATATTTTATTTAATAATGTTCAACTACTTAAAATATTATTTTCATTTCCCTATTAATTTCCACTAGCATATGTCCAGCATGGATTTGATCTACATACCATGTGGTCTCCTATGTATTTATTGTGTCCCCTGGAGGCTTCCATTGTCTGGGAGGCCTTACTGATTCCTTTTATGTTAGTGCTGCCCCAGCAGTACTGCACCCTCAGTTCTTACCTTTGAGACACTGATCTTGTTACTTGAGTTTTGCTGTGAGTGGCCCCGAGATCCCTGAGAACGACTTGGGAGACTTCCACAGTTAAATATCATCGTTTCATATAATCATCTGAGTCTGTCTGTTAGTCTATCTAGCTATCATCTGCCATATCTCTACATACTCTCTTCTTTCTGTTACTGTGTTCTAAACTAGGAATTAGATTGAAAAATATGCTTCCAAGTCTTACCCAAATCTCCTGTCTGCATTTGTCTTCAATGAGCCACACTCTTATTCAACCCAAATCTTGTCAAGCAGAATATCATTATCCCATGCAATTACTAGACTCCTTTTTCCATCTTTCAGATAGTCTTGTCTGAAAAACAAAGGTCATTGTTTTTTGATCTAGTGATGCATTTTCTCATTTTTCTCTGGATCTCCCTTATAAGAGCAATTGGTTCTTTGTGTTTTCTGATTCTCAGTACCTTCTGACCTTCTTTTTTACAGACGTGTATTGAAATGAGCTCCAAAGAGTGAGGATAATAAGGCTAAAATCAGTAGTGGGCAAATACCAAGAGTGAGAACTGATGAAAATCTAAAAACAAATTATCAAAGGCAAATACAAGGCTTGATTCATTTAAAATCAAGTAATATATCAGGAGAGTCAAGGATTGTCATTTACATGGAGTGCAGGTAGAGATGAATTGGGTCACACCTGACTTATTCCTGACTCTTTCCTTAGGTCATTTCTGCCACTACTCTGGATAACACATATGGTGCCTAGGATCCAACATGGCTTGGCTTCATATAAAGTAAGGATACTATTTATCCTTCTTACCCTGTTTTTTTCTTTTCCATCACTTAAAATCTTGTTCAAGTCATAGTTCAGAAAATATACAAATAAAGACAAAGTGCAAAAAAAAAAAACTAAGTTCATATCTGCTAACAAAAAATACAGTAGCAATGTCTTCTTCATACTTACCTTTTAGGTTTTAACCTTATGACTGCAATAAAGTTTTCAGTGTTTTGGGGTGAAGATGACTCTTGTTCTAACCAGGCATCTAGCCATGACCCTCTGAATACTGCCAGGAGTGACCCTTGGTCACAGATCCAAGATTGTGGCCCCAGTTGGGTGTGGCAACAAATTCCTTCCCTCAAAGTAAAACAAAAGTTCCGGAGAGTTAAAGATCACTGTTTTGTCCTCAACTCTCACTCCTTTTTTTCCTAATGTGACCGCAGTGAAGATTTTATTATTGCTTTATCGGTCACGGTCACGGTCCTCCTGTTATTCATCGATTTGCTCGAGCGGGCCCAGTAACATCTCCATAGTGAAACTTGTTACTGTGTTTGTCATATTGAATACTTCACGGGTAGCTTGCCAGGCTTTGCCATGTGGGCAAGATACTCTCAGTAGCTTGCCAGGCTCTCTGAGAGGGGCGAAGGAATTGAACTTGGGTCGGCCATATTGGCCGCTTGCAAGGCAAATGCCTTACCCACTGTGCTATCGCTCCAGCCCTATTGCTTTATATTCAGAGTAATTTATATTTTTCATGTAATTGTTAAATATAACATACTACACTAATTTAATATTTATGTGCTAATGATTTTAAAGTCAAAATTGAGAATTGTGGGTTATTACTGAGCTTGCAAAAATATCTGGGAATAAAAATACTAATTGGAAAATTTTATTTTTTTTAATGTAGGAGAACTCCTATTTATTCAGCCACTGAGTAACTGATTGAATTGGGCATGAACTCCACTTTACTTTTTTTTCATAATTTTATTTATTTTTTTCTTTTTATATTTATTTATTGAATCACTGTGGGAAAAGCTACAAAACTTTCAGGTTTAAGTCTCGGTCATACAATGATTAAACATCTTTCCCTTCACTGGTACTCATTTTTCACCACCAAGAATCCCAGTATACCCACCTCCCTTCCCTCCCAATGCCTGTGAGGCAAATGATTTCTTTAATTCTTCTCTACATTGGTTACATTCATTATTTCGACAAAAGATGCATCATTATTGTTTAGAATCCCCCCTCCCCCCAACAATGTGTATTGCTGAAAAGACATTGTGAAATACTTTGTTTTCTAAAGCTGGTTATGAGAATCATATAATGATTTTTGATTTCTGCCAAGAGTCAGATAATTGCGAGATTGGTTTCTGTGCATCTGGTGTTATGGATATTCTGGAGAGCCGTTCGTGGGCTGCAACTCATGACCTCGGAAGGGCGTGAAAAACGAGCCGGTACTGCCCCCCTTCCAATGAGACTTCAGTTGTCCTGTGACCGCTGGCTCATATCTGGCTTTCCTATAAGCTCTGAGGTGGCGATCACCTTGCTGCCAGGGGAGGGGGGGGGAAGGTGGAAGGGAGCAACACCCTTTCCCTCCCGTAGAGGCATGGCGCCATAGTTTAACGCATGGTCCATTCACTTTTCTGCCGCAAGCTGCCGGGCTTTGGATTAAGTCCTTTTGCCTCTGAAGCCATTGCTGTGCTGGAGAGCCACTTGTGGGGCAACTCATAAACTCGGTAGGGAGTGAAGGATGAGCCAGTACTGTCCCCCTTCTCATGAGACTGCAGGTGCCCGGTCACAGCTGGCTCATACCTGACTTTCCAAGAAGCTCTGAGGCGGCGGCCACATTGTATGTGGTTCAGATGCATTTCTGCCAAAAGCTGCTGGGTTTCGAGATTTGTTTCTGAGTCTCTGGATCATGGCCATTAAGCAGCTTGATCAGGAGCCAGAGAGGCTGTTTGTAGGCCACGACTCAGGGTCTCTTTGGGATGGTGAGGAAAGGGCCAGTTCCACCACCATCTGGTGAGATCCCACGTGTTTCATAACTGCAGGCCCAAACCTGACTGTCCAGTGGCCTCTGGAGGATGGCAGTCACCGGGGCACCAGGGGGAACAGGCCAAGGCACGGAACCTATTCCCACCTGAAGTGGCCCAGTGCCAGTAACCTACTGCAGGAACAGGACGCATTTCTGCCAAAAGCCTTTGGGTTCCGAGATTCGTTTCTGAGTCTCTGGAATCATGGCTGTTAAGCAGTTTGATCAGGAGCCAGAGAGGTCATGCCTCCAATTATATAGCTTAGCCCGAGGTGGTTTGTGGGTGTGTCTCCCAAATACCTAACTTTTGGCCATCTACTCTCTTGGTGAACTTTGCCCCAAGTTTTTGGGGTCTGGCCAAAGGCATAGCAGCAATTTGGGGGTATCTGAAATTCTGACGTTGCCATCAGGCTGCTGATGCACTCGCCTCACAGGTACAGATTGACCTGCTGGCAGCACCATACCCCCAATATTAATATTTTTGAAACAATTGTTTTCTGTATTTAAGCACTATGATTCACAATACTCTTGTTTCAGGTATTCAGTATTCCAACAGCAGTCACACCACCAATGTGCCCTTACCTCCACCAATGTCTCTAGTTTTCCAACAAACTGCTAAGACTACTCCCTTGGCAGGCACTAATTAATTTATTTTATATTGCTTATTACAACACCCATCTCATAACGGTGTTACTAAAATGGTAGCCTGAGGTGTTACTGAGCTTTAAAGTGTGAGTTAGGTCTTTTGTATTGTTATTTTCACTCATTGATCTTAGTGGGATTCTACTCAATTTCCCAATCTAATTTTCTTGTTTCTCCTGGGCTGTTAGCTCTGCGATGTTAGCATCCTTTAGGCATTTTTGAGCCAGAATGATCAACTGCAGGTATCTCTCAGGCCTCTCTGAAATCAGTCCAGAAGTTTGGCCTTTCCTCTGGCGGCAGCAGGAGCCAGATGTGGGTGGGGGGAGCAATGAGCCTTTGGCAGGACAGGTGCTCTTCCTCCATCCTGCCTCCATCTTTTCTTGGTGGTGGCCTGACCTGTCTTAGATAACTCAACTGCTATAGCCTCTCCTGAAATATATTTTAAAAAGTAAGATAGAACAAAATGTAAGGCATAGAGAAAGAGTGTATTTTTGTAGAAAAGAATGTATTAGACGATTCGAAGTAAAGACAGAGTCTTGTAGTACAAAACAGGTACATATCAAACAGAATGTAAGGTGACTAGGTATGGCAGATATGTTTATTAGGAAAATTCAGATACAGGAGAAACACCCAGCACTCCTAGTTAGGCTGGTAAAGTTAGAAAAAAAGACTTTATATGCTCTTTTCCCAGTAAATAATCTGTCCTCATGATCCCTCTTGTTCTGTTTTGTGAACCTGAAATGAAATTCTGGCCTTAATCTTGATCTTTAAAAATGTCTCCATTTTTTCTACTTTTAGGAATGAGTAGCCCGATACTCATTTTACTGTAGACTTTTTATAAATAAAATGAGTAGCCTGCTATTCATTTTATTGTAGGCTTTTTTAAAACAAAAAAATTCATGTTCCTATACACTGTATCCTGATGAAGTTCTTTAACTTTGCCGCAGCTACTACTGATGACTTCCCATTGTTTTGTTGTCATTACCCTCCAAGAATTCAACGTGGAATCCTGGTTTTCTCCCTGATGGACTGTTTGACACCCCTGATCCTGCTACCCTGATTAACCCTGCCATTGGGCTTGGCTTGGCAAAAGGGTCTCACCCCTCCCATTGACATTGTGCTAGTGAGGCAGAAATAATGGATGATGTTTTAAATGCTGCTGACAAGGCAAAGGACATTGATAATGAGAGTAGAGAAGTTAACTTTCTGAAGAGCAGGAAAATTACCTGAAGAAGGCTGATTCAGCCTTTGATTCACTAATTAATTTTTGAAACAGACAGAAGTGTCAAGAGCCCAAGAGGTCAGGGAACTGAAGATTCTTCATTTCAGTTCAATATAAAGGCAGTAAATGAAAACAAAAACTTGATTGTCAGACATATTCTCAGAAAGAAATCTCAGTTATTTCTTGGAGCTGATATTTAGCCACACATAGGTTAGGTTAAAGATTGCAATAACCAGAAGCACTACTGAACAATGAAAAAATTCAATATTTATTTGATGTAGCTTGATCAAAGAATTTTGTATTTGCTAAAGTAGACAAATTGATATAATATTTTGAATCATAATTTTCTCTCAGGAAGTGTTTGTTCTTTAACAATGCATAAGATATAACTCCTTGGATTTTCTCAGTATTTATTTTATCTGAATCTCCAAGGCATATTACCATCATTGCCAAAATTTTTACTTATATATTACATATGATTAACATATATAGTTAAATCCACATTTATAAACTATTTTGAAATTAAAGTGATCATTTGAATAGTGTAGGAAAACATCCTTTTTAATTGCTATATTATAATCTTAATGTTTACCAAATACGATATAATTAGAATATATCAAATCACACAGTGAGGAGTGGGAGAGATGGTACAGCAAGGTAAGATGCTTGCCTTGCATATGATAGATCCATTTTTAGTTCTTATAATCTCAGAGAGTCTGCAGAGGTCTCTAGGAGTGATCCCTAAACTTCTCCAGATTTGGCCATCTGAGCCTACTAAAATAAGCAAACAGAAAACCAAAACATAGAGTGATATTATGCTATGTTACTACTGTAAGATGGATCAAAAGGACCAAGAATGTGTAATGCAAGCCCTTCGTTCAGTCTCTGCTATTGACTTGTTCATGGGAGTGGCTCTCTAGTCCCCTAGAGCCTTGTTTATTAGATGGTGTCACAACCCTAGGTACTATAGGGATCAATGAAAAGTTAAAAAAATTTTTATGATTAATTATTAGCAAACTTTATGCATATATATGTATGTATACATGTATAATTATATACCTGTTACTCAGTATTGCATAAAGATTCTGGAATGAAAAGGAGTTGAGAGTAAATAAAGTTTCAGAAAACCTACCCCAGAGCCCCTAACAACCATTGACTATGACTCTAAAGCAAAACAAGACAGTATTTTTTAAAAAAATTTTATTAGTGAAACACCATGAGGTACAGTTGTAGACTTACAATTTTTTGTGCTTGGGTTTCAATTTTACAATGTTCGAGTACCCCTCCCTCCACCAGTGCCCTTTTTTCACCATCACTGATCCCGGTAGCCCTCCCACACCCCACCTCCCCCATCCCACCCTGCCTCTGTGACAGGGCATTCCCTTTTGTTCTCTCTCTAGTTTTGGGTGCTGTGGTTTGCAAAAGAGGCATTGAGTGGCAATCAAGTTTGATCTGGAGTCTACTTTCAGCATGCATCTCCCATTCTGGGAGGATCCTCCCAACACCCTTTATTTGATGCTCCCTTCTCTATCTGAGCTGCCTTTTCCCCTAGCATGTGCAGCTTGCCTGCAAGCCATGGAGTGAGTCTCCTGGTACTTATCTTGGCTATTCTTGGGTGTTAGTCTCCTATTTTGTTACTTTATGTTTCCAGATGAATGCAATCTTTCTATATCTGTCCCTCTCTTTCTGACTCATTTAGCCTAGCATGATACTTTCCATGTAGTACCACTTTTATGTAAATTTCATGACTTCATCTTTTCTAACAGCTACATAGTACTCCATTGTGTAGATGAAGTTTCCAAAGTTTCTTTAACCAGTCATCTGTTCTCGGGCACTTAGGTTTTTTCCAGAATCTGGCTATTGTAAAGAGTGCTGCAATGAACAAACAAGTGAGATGTCAGTTCGACTATACTTTTTTGCCTCTCTGGGATATATTCCCAGGAGTGGTATTCCTGGGTCAAACGGGAGCTCAATTTCTAATTTTTTGAGAATCATCCATACTGTTTTCCAAAAGGGCTGAATCAGTTGACATTCTCACCAGCAAGTGGAGGAGGGTCCCTTTCTTGCCACATCCACGCCAACACTGGTTGCTTTTGATCTTTTGGATATGGGACAGTGTCTGTGGCGTGAGATGATATCTAACTGTTGTTTTGATCTACATCCCTGATGTTTAATGATGTAAAGCATTTTCTCATGTGCTTTTTGCCTTTCAGATTTCTTCTTTGAGAAAATTTCTGTTCATTTCATTGTCCTCTTTTATTTCCTGAAGTAGTGTTTTGTAGTTTTCTTTGTACAGGTACTTTACTTCCTTAGTTAAGCTGATTCCTAGGTACTTGATTTTCTGGGGCACAATTGTGAATGAGATTGCTTTTTTCATGTCACTTTCTTCTCTCTCACTATTTGCGTATAGGAAAGCTATGTACTTTTGGGTATTTATTTTATAGCCTGCAATTTTACTATACAAGTCTATAGTTTCTAGGAGTTTCTTGGTAGAGATTTTAGGGTTATATAAGTATAGTATCATATCATTTGTGAATAGTGAGAGGTTGATTTCTTCCTTTCCTACCTGAATCCCCTTAATATCTTTTTCTTGCCTAACCACTATTTCAAGTACTTCCAGTACTATATTAAACCCAACATTCTGCTGCCTTCAGGAGACACTTCTCAATAGTCAAACCAAACACAGGCTCAGAGTCAAAGGCTGTAATACAATCCTACAGGCAAACAACTCCCATAAAATGTTGGGGTAGTCATCCTAGTATCAGACCACATTAATTTCAGACTGAAGAAGGTCACAAGAGACAGTGAAGGCCATTTATTTTTGATCAAAGGATCTGTACAACAGGAAGAACTTACAATACTAAATGCACCTAACGAGGGTTCAGCAAAGTACTTAAAACAACTACTCACAGACTTGGAGAAAGACATTGATAGCAACACAATACCAGTGGGAGACTTCAACACCGCTTTATCACCTCTTGATAGATCAACCAGACTCAAGCTTAGCAAAGACATATTTCATCTGAGGGGGGAAAAATGGAAGAAAGGGACTTAGTAGATTTATACAGGACATTTAATCCTCAAAAAACTGAATACACATTCTTCTCAAGTGTGCATGGGACATTCTCCAAGATAGACCACAAGCTGAGCCACAAAACATACCTCCACAAATTTAAGAGGATAGAGATTGTATCAACAATCTTCTCAGACCATGATGCACTGAAATTAGAAGTAAATCACACACAAACAGAAAACTAAATCAAACAACTGGAAATTAAACAGTTCACTTTGGACAACGAATGGCTTAGAAAGAAAATCAAAGAGGAAATCAAAAGATTCCTAGAAACGAATGAAAATGAGGACACGAGTTACCAAAACTTATGGGACACAGCAAAAGCTGTGTTAAGAGGAAAGTTTATATCTCTACAAGCATTCCTCAGGAAGGAGGAGCGAGCACACATAAATAATCTAACTCACAGCTTAAGATCTTGGAGAAGGACCAACAAAAGGAGCACAATCCGAACAGGAGAAAAGAAATAATAAAACTCAGAGCAGAGATTAATGAGATGGAAACCCCAAAAACAATCTGAAAGATCAATGAAACCAAGAGCTGGTTCTTCGAGAAAATTAACAAGATCGATAAACCTCTAGCAAAACTCACAAAGAAAGGGAGAGAGAAAACCCTAATAAACTGAATCAGAAATTAAAAGGGGATCATTACAAAAGAAACTGCAGAAATTCAAAGGATCCTCAGGGAGTACTTTGAGAAGCTTCATGCTACGGAACATGAAAACCTCGAGGAAATGGATAAATTCCTAGATTCCTATAGCCTCCCAAGGCTGAACCAAGAAGACCTAGAATACCTGAACAGACCTATTACCACCAAGGAAATTGAAATGGTGACAAAAGTGTCTCCCCAAGCACAAAAGTCCTGGCCCAGATTGGTTCACTGGTGAATTCTTCCAAATATTTAGAGGATTTACTGCAAATCCTCTTAAAGCTTTTCCATAAAATTGAAATTTTAAAAACACTTCCGAACAGTTTCTATGAAGCAAATATCACCCTGATACCAAAAGCAGATAGAGATACCACAAAGAAAGAGAATTACAAGCCCATATTCCTAATGAATACAGACGCAAAGATCCTCAACAAACTATCAGCAAATAGAATCCAACAACTCATCAAAAAGATCGTTCACCAAGACCAAGCAGGATTCATCCCAGGAATGCAAGGATAGTTTAATATTCAGAAATCGATCAACATAATACATCATATCAACAAAAGAAAAGATTAAAACCATATGATCCTATATATAGATGCAGAGAAAGCATTTTACAAGATCCAGCACCAATTTATGATAAAAAAATACCCTCGCCAAAATGGGTATAGAGAGGACTTTCCTCAATATAGTTAAAGCCATCTACCACAAGCCTACAGCAAGCATCCTCAATGTGGAAAATCCGAGAGCTTTCCCTCTAAGATCAGGGATGAGACAAGGATGCCCACTCTCTCCACTGCTGTTCAATATAGTACTAGAAGACAGTAATAATGCTTAAGAAGGTATTACAATTTTAACTAGTCATGATTAAGGATCAAATTAGAGTTTGTGTGTATGTGTGTGTAAGCATATTATAATAATTACTGTACTTCATGAAGAAGTATATTTAGTATCAAAACTTTCAGTTAGATTATTTTTTAGACAACTCTGGTTTTATAAAATGGTAAATCCATTGTTCACAGGCTACAAAAATGCATAAATAAATTTTATAAGAAATGGAGAATTTTTGTCTAAATAAACATTATTTTCGAATTTATAATCACTAAGAAAAATGGAGCAAAAGTAAGTAATATCCTCAAGTTAAACAATTTGTCTCCTTCATGTCACTACTGTGCAAGAGAGATCCACTGTGGACAAGGTTCAGATCTTAAATTACAGGTGGAAAACAACCAGGAGATATTGGCACAACTTCAGGGACTTCATGACACAGACTATAAAATGATGCTGAAAATTAACCTGGAGATAGAATTCTTCATCATTGGCATCATAGGAAGAAGAAAATTCTTAGAAGTGTCAATTTATGATAGTTTGAAAGTCTGAATTTTCAGCAATTTTATATAGTGTATGGGAGCTTCTTGGTTTTAACTGGAAGAAAAAATAGATAATAGACACTGTGGAACACACAAGAGAATCAAGAGACTTGGAAGAACAAAAAATCAGGTTTAATTTATAAGAAAAAATTATATGTAAGACCATTTTTATATTTTGAACACTGATTAATTCAGACCCTATAGAGTATTACTTTTATTATTTCTTCATTCATAAAGGATTGCTTTTATCCATATTTGATAAATCAAAAATCAGAATTTGAAATGGTAAATAATATACCCAAGGAATTCAATAATAATTTTCAGTAGAATTAAATAAAATATCTATTTTTAAAAAATTTCTAATTTTCTGGTTTTAATCCATATACTAAATAAGATTCAGCTATATTATACCAACTCCTTGGTTTAAGGTTTATATTTTTAACCAGTGAAAATACATTAATGAAGGCTATGGTTTACGAATATAACTATATCTCAACTAACTGCATTATAAAATACAATTTTTTGTGAGTTCATTTTGTATTAATTTTTATGTTTTTAAGAAAACACAAGTTAGAGCATCTTTTAGATATTAATGTGTATGGAATGGTGTCCTACCTGAATCTACTGCACTTAAAAGTCAGGAAGCTAAACCAGAAGCCTGAGAGATAATGCCTGGGGTAAGGTTCTCACCTTGTATGCAACCACTCTGTTTCAACCTCCAATACCACATATAATCCCCTGAGTACTAACAGAAGTGATCCCTGAGCAAGATCTAATAATAATCCTTGATTGCCTCTAGGTAGGGGACCCTCCCCTGTACCCCACATCCAAACAAAAGGAAGCAAAACTAAAGAATCTAGGGAAATACGTTTGGCTCAAAGTGGTGAAGCTTTGTTCGATATATAGGTTATTTATCCAACCTTCAGGTAGTATGGCTCTGGGCTCTGTTGCCTCAACACAGAACTTTCTAGAGTGATTTTGATCCCAAGCTTTTCTAGCTTTGACTCCTCTCAAACCTAAAAATAACAATAATATCAATGATTTGCTTCAAGGATGAGTAAATTTGTAAGTTGCAATTCAAACAAAATGTTATCTGTCTATCTAAACCTCAAATATATCAGTTAAATTTATTCTAGTCAAGTGATAATTCATCTTGATTATTTTTCTGAAAATGTTCAGTTTATTAGAGTCAAAATTAAGCATAATATGAAAGAGATAAATAATAGAAAAATAAGTAAGTCTGAAAATGACCCATGAGGACTATTTTCCAAAGAGGTTAGAAATACAAAAGAAAACTTTATTTTGAATAGATAACAGAATTATATAATTTATAGAGAAAAACCCAATATTTCTCAATACTGAGTTGACTGAGGAAAATGAGTGATTACTTAAGTGTCTCCAGATTCTTCCTTGATAACAAAAGTGCAAGATGATTATGGCTGATTGGGTGAAAAATTTTGTTTATATATATATATGTATATATGTTTGTATATATATGTTTATATGTGTATATATGTATATACACATAAATTCATATATATATGTTACAAACTGTCTTTAATACCACAAGTTTAAGCATTCCTTGCATAGATGATTTTCGAGTATAAAATACACTTATGCACAGTTGTATTCATTACTCTAAGCACTTAAGATTTATAAATATATTGATATTAATTGCATTTGCTTTTATAATGTTCTCATGCAATATGTAAGAAAAGAATTAATCAAACAATGTTGTCCTATTCTGGTCACTGCTGCAATCACTGCCACTAGCTTGCTAGTGTTTTGATAGCCTTGCCACTGTCTGCACTGTGCCCATCCTATCCATAATTATTAAGACATTTATTAAAGCTGGAGACATCAATATGGTAAATATTGGAATTTAAATTTACATTTGACAGATACACATAGAAATTCTATTATCAACAAAATGTCCTTGACTATTCCATTATGATAATTAGGATAAATTTCGTTAATCGATAAGTCAGTAAACATAGTAATGTAAATCTGGAGTTGATCTATTGTTTTCTAAAGACTGGTTAACTTTGCCCCAAGTTTTTGAGGTCTGGCCAAAAGCACAGCAGCAATTTTGAGGTATCTGGAAGTCTGAAGTAGCCCTCAGGCTGCTGATGCAGTCGCCTCACAGGTACAGATTGACCTGCTGGCGGCACCATACCCACCAAGCCGTACAATCTTCTAACACTCATCTCTTCACCAATGCACATTTCCCAAAACCAAGGTCCAGTTTCCCTCTTTAACCCCTCCCCCTCCCCTGCTGCATCCTACCTCTAAGGCAGACACTTTTCTTCTCTCTCTCTCTCTCTCTCTCACACACACACACACCCACATACACACACACACACGCATACACAGTTTTTCTCTTCCTCTCTCATTTTTCTTTTAGGCACAGTGATTTGCAATACCATTACTGAAATAAGGTATCGCCAACTATCATGGTCAGAGTGGTCACTTTTCTGTCCTAATTGCACTGCACGTTCCCCATGGCAGCAAGCTTCCTACCATGGATCAGTTCTCCTGGTCATTGTTTCTACTGTCTTTGGGTATTAGTCAAAGACGATGTTTTATATATATATATATATATATATATATATATATATATATATATCCCTCAAATGAATGCAATCATTCTATATTTGTCCTGCTCCCTCAAACTCATTTCACTCAGCATGATATTCTTCATGTAAGTCCATGTATAAGCAAATTTCATGACTTCAATTGAAGTCTGGCTAAAGACACAGCACCAATTTTGGGCTTGACCTGCTGGAGATACCATGCCGCCTGCACTGTTTTTTTTATGTGAAACTTCATATGACAAGTTTCAAAAGTGGTCTGAAAATCCTATAAAATATGAAGAGAATTTTATTTTAAATTTAGAATTGAATATTTAATATTATGTAAGCAAAAAATTCTTGGAAAAATATTAGTATTTACTCAATAAGAATAAAAATATTAGTGCATACTATGACAATATGGTACAATCTATGATTATGACAATAAGGCAGACATGCTAAAGAAATTTGATCAGGAATGTGTTAAAGTTGACTCTCTGATTCCAGATATATTAGGAATTTTATAAATTACAAGAGAAAAATGGGTTCCATATTCGAAGAGTCAGGGATTTACTTCTTATTCCAGACTCTTTCAATGTTACTTATCAGGAGGCTTTGTTTCAGATATAAAGTATAATGAACATTTTTAAATGTGCAGTGATATTTTATGAGGAGAAAGAAAGTCCAACTAGTCATAAGTAATTATATTCTGAGTGAATTTATTCTATAAATAATTGTTTTCAGTTTGCTATTGTGCACTTTGTCTACCCTTTAATTTGATGGATAATGGACAGTCTTAAAGGCAATGTATACTTACTCACAAACTGTATTCAAAATAAAATATTGCATAGCAACTTGGGAGAAAATTTTGGTTATTACAAAACCAACTCTCAATAATTAGCTTTCATTACAAGTTATATTAAACATAAGTGCTTTAAAAATATATTTTTTTTTTATAAATTTCTATACTGTGGCACTGTCACAGTCCTCCCATTGATCATCTATTTGCTCGAGCAGGCCCACTAATGTCTCTATTGTGAGACTTGTTGTTACTGTGTTTGACACATTGAATATCAAAGCCTGGGGAGATTGCCAGGCTTTGCTGTGCCAGCAAGATACTCTCGGTAGCTTGCCGAGCTCTCTGAGAGGGGTGGAGGAATTGAACTCGGTTTGGCTGGTTCCTAATCTAACTGCTTAATGACCATGATTCCAGAAACTCAGAAAGAAATCTCAGAACCCAGTGGCTTTTGGCAGAGATGTTTTTGGTCCCCTCAATAGGTTACTGGTTCCAGACCACCCCAGGGTGGGGGGGCAGAGTGTTGTTGGCGGCTTGGTGACTGCCATCTTCCAGAGGCCATTGGGTAGTCAGGTTTGGACCCACAGCGACAAGAACATGCAGGGCCTCACGGGATGGGGGTGCAGCCAGCCCTTTTCTCCCCGGTCCAATGAGACCCCAAGTTACTGCCCACAAATGGCCTCTCTGTCTCCTGATCAAGCTGCTTAACAGCCATAATCCCAGAGTCTCGGAAACAAATCTTGAAACCCAGCGGCTTTTGGCAGAAATGCGTCTGGCCCCTGCAGTAGGTTACGGGCACTGGGCCACCAAGGGGGAACAGGTTTTGTGCCTTTGTCTGTTCCCCTGGGAAGCTCAGTGGCCGCCATTTTCCAGAGACCACTGGATGGACAGGTTGGGCCCTCAGAGATGAGATACATGGGTCCTCATGGGATGGATATGGAGCTGGCTCTTTCCTCCCCACCCCAGTGGAACCCCAAGTCACCACCCTCGAACGGCCTCTCTGGCTCCTGAACAAGCTGCTTGACAGCCATGATCCAAGAGACTCAGAAACAAATCTCATAACTCAGCAAGTTTTGGCAGAAATTCCTCCATATTTAATTGTTAAAATTTCAGAATTCCAAAATCATGTGCACACTACTGCGGCCGCACAACATCATAAGTTATTCATAATCAGCAATAGAAAACAAATTGTACACTGTTGCCATTTTGGCAAATCTGAGTGTTGGGGTAAAATCCCAAATAATAATGGTGGGTCTGGTGTCAACATATTGAATGTAATCAAAGTTGAGAGAGAGTAATGTGAAAATCATCTGCCCCACAGGTAGGGGGAGGATGTGGGATGGAGGATATACTGGAGTTTTTGGTGGTGGAAAATTGGCACTGGTGAAGGCACGGGTGTTTCATTGTATGACTGAGACTTTAACCCGAAAGCTTTGTAACTGCTCTCACAGTGATTCAATAAATCACTTATCACTTAACTTCCCGTTAGTCGTCGATTTGCTCGAGCGGGCGCCAGTAACGTCTCCATTTGTCCCTGTCGCGTGCTAGTGTAGCCCAATGGCATGTGTTCGCTCCGGGAACATGAAGAGCTTCAAAACGATCATTCATGATCTTGACGAAGAAGTCTGACCATCTGGTAGGTGGGCGGCCACGCGGTCTTTTGACATCCCATGGAATCCAGTCAGTAACAGCTCTAGTCCAGCGGTCGTCTTTAAATCTCATTACGTGACCAGCCCATCTGATTTTTGACACCTTGGCAAATGAGAAAGCGTCCCTGATTCTTGATCGTCGACAGATGTCAGAACCCCGGATTCTTTCTCTCATTTGAGTGAAATGTGATATTCCAAGCATAGCTCTTTCTATTCTTCTTTGGGAGACCTGAATAGCGTTCTTATCCTGCTTGCATAGGGCCCAGTTCTCTGAGGCATATGTTAATGCAGGAAGAACAGTGGAATCAAAGAGATGTGCCCGGAGCCGGAGGTTCTTCGTTCTCTTAGCTATTTCTTTGACACTCTTGAAGGCGTTCCAAGCCTCTCTCTTCCTCCTGCGTAGCTCGGGTGCCAGGTCATTTGTCATGTTGACCTCTTGACCTAGGTACACATAGCTGTTGCATTCGGAGATGGTCGTTCCATTGAGAGCGAATGGGGCGTCAGGAAGGAGGCTGTTTCTCATAAACATTGTCTTCGTAAGATTCAGCTGTAGTCCTACCTTTCCACACTCACAGTCAAAGTCGGCCAGCATTTGTGCCGCTTGGCTGATGTTTGGTGTTATTAAAACATTGTCATCAGCAAAGCAGAGGTGGGTAGTTGCCGACCATCTATCTTCACTCCCATCCTTCCGATTCCAGTCGTTGCATGATGTTCTCAGGGTGGCACTGAAGAGTTTCGTTGAAATGATATCACCCTGCCGAACCCCTCTCTTGACATCAACGATCACTTCTTTGTAGAATGGTGAGATCCTGGTAGTGAATCCGCAATACAGCTCACGGAGGATCTTGATGTATTGGGCTTGAATGCCCTGATTGGCTAGGGCTTCAATGACCGCTTCCGTCTCAACAGAATCAAAGGCCTTCTTTAAATCAATGAACGTTAAACAGAGCGGCATCTTGAACTCCCGAGAAACCTCAATGAGCTTAGTTATCGTGTGGATATGGTCGATGGTGCTGAATCCTTTGCGGAACCCGGCTTGCTCGCATGGTTGTCCTTCATCTAGTGTTCTGCCAATCCTATTTAGGATGACTCGAGTGAACAACTTGTAGATGACGGACAATAGGCAGATTGGGCGATAGTTGCCAATGTCATGGAGGTCTCCCTTCTTGAACAGTAGTACGGTCCTGCTGGTTTTCCACTGGGACAGAACCTTGCATTCAGACAGGTAGCGAGCGAAGAGCCGAGCCAGTGTATTGATGAGTACTGATGTCAGGTTCTTCAGGTGTTCAGGTCTGACCTTGTCTGGGCTGGGTGCTGTTTGTTTCTTTACTGACGATTCAATAAATAAAATTATAAAAAGAAAAAAAAATTAAGGTGGAGTCCATGCCCAAGTAAATCAGCCTAATCAATGGCTGAATATTTACACTCCTACATTAAAAAAAATGCATACTTGGTTATATGATGCAATAATGTAGGGCTCCAAATACGCTTGGGCACTTGAGTGTGACCTCCTTACCAAATATTTTACTAAAAGTTTCTTAGAGACTTCTCACTTACATTTCATTTATGTAGGTAGAAAAATGAAAGCTTCTTTCCTTTGACTCATACTTCATTTTTTGAGTTGTACACATATACTACTTTCTAATTCTGTCAAGACGGAAGACTGAAATAGTTATTACATAACTGTTACATAGGAGTCTCCTATGTAAGAAGATGTCCCTGAAGGCTTGTGGGCAGCTTGCTGTGAAGAATGGACTAACTCAGATTCACAGACAGAGGACTATTCTAAGCTACAAATCTTCCTTTACAAAAAAGATGCACTTGCTTCAGGTTATTACAAAACATAGATGGACCCAAAAGCAAAGTAACAATCAAGATTTATTTTAAAACATTACTTTATATTTAGAATTAAAAAATGATAAAAACATTCAAACTGGAATGGTTTTGGGGTCCAGTTGTATTTGTATGTTAGCCCCCTCAAAGCTTAAAACTGATGATTAAACTTAAGTCCAAGGTTATACTTTGTCCTTTGATCCACAACATGGTTTTGAGCACTATTGTTTGCATGGACAAAATAAACAGTTTATCATCTTTGCTCTCTGATATTTTTTATCTTATTGTGTTCATTTATACGACTTTACTTGGTAGAATTTCACATCTAGTTCTTTAATACATTTTGTTACACAATCACATGTAGAGAAATCTGATATGCCTTTATAAGTAATAAGTAATTTAATCTGTTATGCCCTTATAAGTAATAAATAATATAAATCTGATATGCCCTTATAAGTAATACAGTCTTGCTCCAAATGTCCATAAGTTTAATTGAAATTTATATAAATGGGTAGTATCACATTTTTGTACTAAAATCTACATCTTAAAAATATTATGTATTCTGTATCATGTAGTATAGTCTGCAATAAACAAAGCAAGAATAAGAAAAACATTTATAAGTCTATATCTCAACTTCAAATTCATTGTCACTAGCTAGTAACCTCATGTGTAAACTTTTATTAAGTTTGCCTTGCACGCAGCCAACATGGCCCACCCTAGTTTGATTTCTCCACCCCTCTCAAAGAGCCCGGCAAGCTACCGAGAGTATCTCACCCGCACGGCAGAGCCTGGCAAGCTCCCTGTGACATATTCGATATGCCAAACACAGTAACAACAAAGTCTCCAATGGAGACGTTACTGGGCCCACTCGAGCAAATCAATGAACAACGGGAGGACAGTAATACAGTGATACAGTGATAAAGTATCTGGAAAAAATTATGTATTTATTCCATGACTTTGACTTTTTAAATTCTACAACTTAAGGAATTACTTGCTCTCTTGAGTTTTAAGCAGTGGCTTAAAATAGTAAAAATTCATTTCTAATGAAACTCCCATTTTATCTATTTACAGAGAAAACATTAGTCAAATTTTTTCTTCTTTTTTCTTTTTTTTTTGTTTTGTTTGGGAGTCTTCCTGGCAATGCTCAGGGTTTACTCCTCACTTTGCACTCAAGGATTACCCTAGCACTGTTTAGGGGACCATAAGGGATATCAAGGATGTATACTGAAAGTAGGTAAAGGACCAAACATGATGGTCTCTGAGTTATCTGTATTGCAAACCATAATGCCCTAAAGTAGAGAGTAAGCAGGAAATTGTCTGCCACCAAGGCCAGGGATGGGATCAGGTCGGGGTGATGGCAGGGATACTGGGGACATTGGTGGTGGAAAATGTACACTGGTGGAGGGATGGGTGTTTGATTATTGTATGACTGAAACTCAGTCATGAAAGCTTTGTAACTGTACCTCACAGTGACTCAATAAAAAAATGCAAAACAAAGGTGATATCAGGGACAGAACTTGGGTGGGCCTTGTGCAGGGCAAGTGCCTTACCCACTGTATGATAGCCCAAGCTCCCTGATTATATTTTCTGAGAAGAAAAATAAAGTTGATCTTCCAAAGGGGGTTGTTAAATTGATGTTTCCTATTGATTTTGTCCTATTAATGACTTCTGTGACTGTGACTCATATGACAATGAGAGTCTATGAACAACTTTGGTGAAATTTACATGAAAGATTTACTTTAGTTTACTTTTAAGAATCCTTATTGAAAACAATGATAGAGTCTTTCCAAACTATACTTGCGCTTAAATTGTTTGTCCTTAATTTTGCTATAAAAATAATGGGAAACTTTTGAAATTACTTTCTTTGCTTTATAAATCTCTGCACTCCATAATTATCACACTATAGCTGCATGGTATCTAAATATATTGTTTTTATAGGAGTCTAATTTGTCTTTAGAGAAGATTCAATCACTAAAATTGAACTTTGATATTATGGCAGTACCACACACTTTTAGATAAAGCATCCCAGGTAAGCAGGAAATAATTCCAGGTAGTTATTTTAAAGTGACTCTTCATAATACATTGGTGGGGAAAAAGTCAAAGAAGTTTGTGCTAAATCCCCTTGACCCTAACTTTATCAACACCCAAAAGTGATGTATAAATGAAAGGGAGGAGGAGTTGTCAAGGGCAATGGTGCAATTCGATGGGCAAAACTTGTTGAAAAAATTTTAAAAATACAAACATAGCAGCTATGCATATAAAAATTTTCAAACAAAATAAAAGTAGGAGGCTTATAATACTTATCAACATTTATTTTACAATTAATTTTAAAACAAGAATTTCCACAATCGTAGCACTGAGTAGATTCATGAGAAAAGAGAAAAATGTGAAAACGAAAACCTACATGGAATGCTATTCATGCTTCTACTTTTAAATTTGTTCCCACACCTAACATTAGACAAGTCATCCTGGAATGAAGTGTTTCTCCCTTGTTGAGGCTGAGGAAACCTGCAGTCGGCATACATTAGCACTTAATCTATCACAGGCATTATGTGTGCAAACATGAAAATCTGTCCCTATTCTCATATTCTAGTGGGGAAGACAAATGAATAAATATATTAATAAAATTCCACTAGCACAAAGTTGAAAGAAGAAGAATCCCAGTGCTGCTAAGGTAGCTGAAAAGTCTAGAAGAAATTCTTAGTGTTAAAAAAGAATTCAGTTTGACGTAGAACATAACACTATGTAAATGTGCATCTCTCTTAATGAGATGTGCACACAAAATAATAGTAATTAAAATTATTTTTGCTAATTGTTAAACTTTGCTTTAATATTTTGGTTCAGCCTAAAATTTTATTCTTAGTTATATTTTTTACTAAGTGCACATGTGAAGGCATATATTAAAACACTATTTAAAAATTATAAATTAATTTGATATTAAGTTTAGGGTCTACATTTTTAATGAAAAAAGTAAACTTAAACTTAAACTATGCAAAACATTGTGCTAAATACTTGGTTCAAAATGTGGGACAGAGACTTTCTGGACTAAAATAAATCAAAGTATGGCTCATTGAGGTAGTATAGGACTTAAATCTTATATGCTGCAAAACCAGGCTTAAGCCTTGAGCACTTCTTAAACTTGAGCTCAAACTCCCACCCAAAATTTTTAACAAAGTAATTTTTATATTATAAACTATTCTAACTAAAATGGAGTTTCAATTTTAATTAGGATGGCCCTTAAATATGTACTGTATACGGTTACTTTCTATTAAGATTTCGAACAATCATGGGATCACGTTATAAATGAGTATAAATATATAAAATGGGAAGTTATGTTTTTATTTACATTAAGAATTATATACAAACTTATCCATACATTTATTTATGTGTAAAATATATTTAAAACAATTTTCTTCTGTTTTACACACAATGACACCAAAATTAAATATTCATACATTAATATTCTGTGGATTAAATAAAACATAAATATTTCCAATACTGTGCACACTTTAAAAATATATTGCTTTTTTTAGTGTTTTAGTAAAAGTATGAAAGAAAATAGGATGAAATCTTGCATTTGTATTTGTAATGTTTATGCCTTAGGCTTGAATTGCAATATATCATCAGTTAATGGAAAACTTTTTAAACATAGGAATGCTCAGCTCAAATTGGAGCACTGTATTTAATTGCATAATTTTGCTTAAAAATTTTAAATATATAAGAAAAAATTGCAAAACTTGAATTCTGTTAATTTGCTATCTCTTGAGATAGAGAATAGGAGAAGCTTTTTTTTATTTGTGAAGAATTTGTGCAATTTTTTATAGAAAACTACTTACTGAATTTGAAGTTATAATTTTAGTCACTAATAAGCCGTTTTCATTAATTATCATCTGGAAATACATATTACAGTTTTCTTTTATTTGTGATGAAAATTCAAAAAGAAAAATCCCAATCAGAAATAAAATAAGAACTATATTTAGTTAATAAACAGAAATTACTGTTATTTGAAACATCTTATATTTAGTACTATAAATATTTTTAACATCTATTTTTAAATCTGGCTTCTACTACACTACACGTACTGATTTGATTAGAATTTTTAAAAAAATTTTTATAAGCATTTGCCTAAATAAAGCTCTATTGTATGGAGGGTTTAGTGCTCGGCTAATTAAAATCTAAATTTGAACTAAATATCACAATGCCCCATCTCACTCTTACATAATCGTTTCAATTACTAGGGACATTTGATATATTGGCAAGTAAATTTTATGAAAAGAATGCAATTCACACATCTGGTCTGATATAAATGGTTTTGAATAGTTATTGGCTTCATTGCCCTCAGTTTTTGGTCCTGTTTGTATATAACTATGTGTTGTGTATTCTGATTTTATTGGTAGTTAATTATGAACATAAAATATCCAAAGTGTAAATAAAAAACACCTTAGATATTTAATGGACATATTAGTCATTAGTGATACTAAATTAAATTAATAGCCTAATTGATAGATTGTGTCCGTAGTTGCCCATCTGATTTTTACAGACCAAGAATAGTTACTTCATACACATTTATGGATTCTTGAAACATTTAACTTTTTGAAAAAATTGTTATTACTATAATATTATTACCCATCAGGTTAGAGGAAAGAGAATCATATATCATATTTCTATTACAAAACTGATGATGTGAATCTGTTAGAACAGTTCCATCAACCCCTAAAATTTAATATCAAGCAAATTCCAAAAAAGAGCCTTCCAGAACTCAAAAGAAGGTACAGTATTTTCCCTAAGGATATAAACTATCTAATAAACATGATCCTTATCTAAGATGATACACTTTATTGGTTTGCTACAAAGAAGGCAGAAGAAAGCTAAAAATCAAAATCTTTAAAATAAGATTTAGTTTTACCCTTTATTACTTTTAGTGATATCTTTAAAAATAAAATATTATTCTAAAAATGTACACATAACAAACATACAAACTTCCATGTGTATCACAATACATTAAAATTTTAATAAAACAGTATATTATATAAATACTACAAACATTTACACTTCACTGTTAGCTAAAATGCATTAGTTATTTGACAGAAAAATGCTTAAAAAGTCTTTACATACAAAATTTACAAAGAGAATTGAAAACTAGATTATTTATTTATAGGTTCTTCGAGATCTAAGCTACAAAATGAATCAGAGTGGCAACTAGAAAGGATTCAGCAGTAGTTGTTGAGTGAGCCATCTATGTATGTTGATTCTTAAGAGGAGGAAGAAATTCTTTCTTTTCTTCATCAGGTTAACATTAAAACAAATCCCATAGATTTCTGAATGATGATTTTTTAAGTGATAAAACAGAAAAACAACAACAATCCATTTGTGTTCTGAAGATACTGAGAGAATAAATGATGGAACCACTATTTCAGAAATGAAGCCATCATGCTAGATGTGGTCATCATACTGATTTGGCTTAAAATCTTAGATGTGGCCTTTTTAAAGCTAAGTGTGTGTATGCTATTTTTGTGTGCCATATATGCAAGGTGTTTGGGAAAAGCTAAGTATAGCTTCTAGTAGGTTGTGGTTAATCATCTGGAAGAGTGAATGATTTAAATTTATGAAAACAGAAGACAAACATCAGATAACCACTGGCTAAAGAGCAACTGAAGGAGATCAAAGAAATACATACAGGAGGGGAAAGAATCTGTTGATGGAGAACCCATAACAAAGGCAGTTGGCATGCACAAGAGTGTAAAGGAAGCCTACATATTACCAACTCAACTAAGATCTTTCCTACTTTTTACTATTTATCATGTTTGACACCCTTCCACTAAGCTTCTCACTCCTCTTGTTCTCAGTGAGTAATTGAGATCATTCACTTGATCACTTGACTTCCCATTATTTGTCGATTTGTTCGAGCGGGCACCAGTAACGTCTCTATTTTCCCCTGTCAGCTCTTAGTGTAGCCCGATGGCATCTGTTCATTCTAGGAAAATGAAAAGCCTCAAACTGATCGTTCATGACCTTGATGAAGAAGTCTGACCATCTGGTAGGTGGGCGGCCACACGGTCTTTTGACATCAGTGGAATCCAGTCGGTAACGGCTCTAGTCCAGCGGTCGTCTCTAAATCTCATTACGTGACTAGCCCATCTGATTTTTGATGCCTTGGCAAACGAGACAGCGTCCCTGATTCATTTTTTTTTATTAAAAATTTTTTTAATAGTGAGACATCATGAGGTACAGTTGCAGACTTACACATTTTTGTGCTTGGGTTTCAATTATACAATGATCAAATACCCATCCCTCCACCAGTGCCCATTTCCCACCACCACGGATCCCAGTATCCCTCCCACCCCCCATCCCAACCATCCAACCCTGCCTCTGTGGCAGGGCATTCCTCTCTGTTCTCTCTCTCCTTTTGGGTGTTGTGGTTTGCAAAAGAAACATTGAGTGGCAATCATGTTTGGTCTATAGTCTACTTTCAGCATGCTTCTCCCATCCTGGGAGGATCTTCCCAACACATTTATTTGGTGTTCCCCTCTCCATCTGAGCTCCCTTTTCCCCTAGTATGTGTGGTTGGCCTCCAAGTCATGGAGTAAAATTCCTGGTACTAATCTCGGCCATTCTTGGGTGTTAGTTTCCTATTTTGTTACTTTATGTTCCCCAGATGAATGCAATCTTTCTATGTCTATCCCTTTCTTTCTGAGTCATTTCAATCATTGACGGGGTCGGAACTCCGGATTCTTTCTCTCATTTGAGTGAAACGTGATACTCCAAGCATAGCTCTTTCAATTTCTCTTTGGGAGACCTGAATAGTGTTCTCATCCTGTTTGCATAGGGCCCAGGTCTCTGAGGCATATGTTAATGCAGGAAGAACAGTGGAATCAAAGACATGTGCCCTGACCTGGAGGTTCTTCGTCCTCTTAGCTATTTCTTCGATGGTCTTGAAGGCGTTCCAAGCCTCTCTCTTCCTCCTGCGCAGCTCAGGTGCCAGGTCATTTGTCATGTTAACTTCTCAACCTAGGTACACATAACTGTTGCATTCGGAGATGGTCGTTCCGTTGAGAGTGAATGGAGCATCAGGAATGAGGAATGATTGAGATCATTAGAAGAAATTAAAAAGAGACCGTTAGTAAAGGAGTCAGACTTTTCTATTCAGAGGTATTTGGTCAAGTAAAAGTAAGCTCAAATAGGTAAATTTACTTAAAATGTTTAAATTAACATGACTGAATAGGTAAGGTGCAAGATTATGTTGTATTTTGTGATAAAGTGCTTAGGTAATTTCATATAAACTAGATATTTTAATAAACTTGATCAAATAGTACTTCATCTGACAAAATTGGCATGTGCTTCTCATAGCCACTTATTTAATAGTCAACAAATGCTAAATCATGAAAAGCATTGAACACATATCTCTTAAAAATTGGATGTTCCTTAGAAACAGATACAAACAGCACTGCTTTATGATAATACCTCAAATATCAATTTAAAAATGATTTAATTTTTATTTACATATCGATGTTTTCATATTTACTTCTTTAACCTATGCTGCCATGACTTGTGCCTGACCTAATTTATATTTATTCATCTAATTCTAGCATTGTAATTCTTGACATTTTTGCTTTCCCTAATCTAAAATTTTAAAATTATATTGAAGGTCTGTTTGGTATGTTTTTATTATTTCTTAAACTATTAGATGCAGTTTACTGGATATGACAATACATTTTGGTTATATTTTCCTAAAATTTTTTTCTGGTCAGTGAACTGATATATCTTAAATGATTCTAATTTCTTTCACAATAGCAAACTATTTAAGCTGAAAACATGTTATATTATCAGGTATTTGATTATTGAAAAAATATAAATAATATTATTTTCTGTGAATTCTGAAGGTGAATATTTTAGACTTCATTACTTATATTAGTTTAAGTACTCAACCATCCAATTAGTACAAAGACTCTTTAACATCCAGAATTGGAAATGAGGAATATCATTTGTACTTGATTTTAGAATGTATGTCAGAAATAATTAGCTTCTGTAACAGAGAATGACTCTGAGTTTATTGTAAGCCATGACTATAGCATAGGAAAGTACTAACAGAAAAAGAAACTGTAAAGTTTCAAGGACATTGTGTTTTTGACTCAGCCATCAGAAAAATGCTTCAGCCCAAAATCTATAGACTTAATATAGTTTTACAATTCCATAGTATGAAAGTCAAAATAAAAATTCAGTCAGCAATGAGCAATGTCATCATCTTTCAAATCTGGAAGCAACTATTTCACAATAGTTTTAATGTATTTTAATAATGATTTTATTTGTGTGAGGCACTCATTCTTAGGTAATATCTACTCATCGATCTATTTTATTTTCCATTGACAGTGGTCTTCTCTACTTTTGAATGAAGATTTTACTAGTTTTGGAACCTAGAGACAACTTACTGCCATACTACAAAGAATTACTCTCAGTAATGTGCTGAAGTTTATATTTTGTAATGTTATGTGCATCCATATTTTTTCTACAAATTACTTAAGTGTATTTGAGAAAATTTATTCATGAGAACATTTTTCTCCCAACACAATTCTTAGGTTTTTATTTTTTTGCTTAAAATAAATAAACAAACAAACAAAACCAAAATAATATAGCTTTGTTTGGCTGTGGCATAAAATCTGGGAGAAGTTTTATTAAACCTATTTATGTGTTTTCTGATTCGGAGGTAATTACATTGAAAGAATGGGTCCATTTCTAGAAATGTTTTGGAAAATTCAAAAATATTATGTTATCAACCAATGCATCTTAGTTATTTCAGTCTCAGGCACTGAAAATGTGAATTCTCATATATTTGCATTCATGCTACATATAAGAAAAAAAATTAAATTTATAAATGAGAAGACTGATTAAAATATGCATTTTAATTTGCTGCCTTTTGTAGTATAAATGCATTTTTATATATTTGCATTTATAAATTATTTCTTTAATTCGCATTTAGGAAACTGTATTTTTTCCTGATATTCATGCAAATGATTATTGAGAAATTAACTCTGCAACATTTTTGATGTTAGGCTAAGATCTTTCCTTTGTACCAAATTATATGTAATAAAGAAACTACATTATAGGCAATAATGCTTGAAAAAATGTTAGACTGCTCGGTTAGTGATCCAAAATGTTCTCAAAATATTGAGATATAAAGGACATCATTTGTATCAGCATATGAAGGATAACTTCGTGAATGCTTTTTTATTTTATACACACAAGCTTTTGAATGATATTAAAGTTTTGTTAGATCATATTATAGAAGCGGGGTCATACAGATTTCAGCCCAAAGGAAGAAACTAGGGAAATGTTTGAAGATGAAAACGTTATGATATGTAAAAGTAACAGCAAGTGATCCAACTCTTTTAGTGTTAAGAATTTTAACATGGTTAAAAATATTAAGGTTCATCTTATATTAGTAGGGTCACATAAGATCATTTGTACTTTAAATTTTGCCTATAGCTGACAAAATATTATATTAATTTATATATATATATATATATATATATATATAGGGGGGATGCAAATGCAGTGGTGTTCAGAGCTTCCTGGTTCTACAGTCAGGGACCACTATATGGGGCTTAGATTGCATTACCAGGGATTGACTTGAGCTAACCATGTACAAGGCAAGCACTGTACTCACTGTGCTATCCCTGCAGACCCCCTTCCCATATGAATCTTTTAAATAATGAATATGTATAGGAGGGCTGGATCTATAGCACAGCTGTAGGGAATTTGCCTTGTGTGCAACCAGTCCCGCCAAGCCAGGTTCGATTCCTCTGCCCCTCTCGGAGAGCCCAGCAAGCTACTGAGAGTATCTTGCCCGCATGGCAAAGCCTGGAAAGCTACCGTGATGTATTCTCTATACCAAACACAGTAACAAGAAGTCTCAAAATGGAGAAGTTACTGGGCCCGCTAGAGCAAAATCGATATGCATAGGACACTGCTTCTGCCGCTTCTACCAGCACTTCTGCTCTTCTCCCTTTGAGGTCTTCCTTGATCGCAACTCTGCACTGCTTTGCGAGCTCTGACTTTAGCTTGCGGTTGCCTGAGGCATGCACCAAACCACTTTGGCGAATAAGCTCAAGAGTTTTTGAAGACAGGCATTTTTTTGTGGCTATCTTTCTCTTGGCGTTCCTTGCACAATCATGGAGGTGCTGAACCAGTCGATCGTATTCCTCGTCAATGCTGTCAACAATGGCATCTTCCCATGTTGTCGCAATAGTGCCAAGAGCTCCCAGTAGGTGGTCGTTCTGGGAGTTCTCTTTTTAAATGTTGCAGCCCTTTCTCCCCACTCTGTGAAGTAGAATTTTGCACGAAGGAGACGGTGGTCCGATCCTGTTCGAAATTTTGGGACAACAGCGACATCAGTCAGGCAAAACAGTCGATTGAATATGATGTGGTCTATTTCGTTGTGGAATTGTCCACCGGGAGACTCCCATGTCCAACGTTTAGATTCTGCCTTCTGGAACTGTGAGTTACCATGAATGGTCTTGGTCGACATGATGAACTGAGACAGTCTCTCACCCTGTTTGTTCCATTCTAGGCCATGGGTCCCAATGTGAAGTTCTTCAGCTGATCTTCTCGGTCCTATCTTGGCATTAAAATCACCCACAATGATCTTGTAGAAGGTGTGGTCTTCTTTATAGAACTTCTCCAGCTCCATGTAGAACTTCTCAATTTCTCTTTCATCATAATGAGATGTTGGTGTATAGACAAAGAAGATAGAAACTGCCGGCAGTGAGCCACATCTATTCAAATGTAAATGTCCGATTCGGGTTGTTAGGCATTCGAATGAATCATTGCTCTTGGCCAAGTTGTTTTGACAAGGATATCAACACCTCCGACACCTCTTTTATCGCATGTTCCGAGGAACAATTCTTCTCCAGTTTCGAAAACAGCATGGAGAGATTCGTGCCTTCTTGTCTCGGTCAGACCAATGATAGTACTTGATCTTTCGCACTTGTACCATCAGGTCCTTGATGGATGTCCTTCGCCAACAATAAGACCAAGATGTCTGCCCTCCGACATCCTGATGGATCTATCACATCCTCCAGAATAGCAATGGAGAAGATTATCCATGACTTCTACTCAAATCTCTTCGATAGCCATGTCCACTTGCCGACATATCAAATTTCACAGAATGGATATTTCCTTCCCAACGTTCTCCCTTCCGAAATCCGACACACCATTTCATCAGTAAAGAAACGAACAGCACCTGGCCCAGAGAAGTCAAACCTGAACACCTGAAGAACCTGCCGTCACTACTCATCAATACACTGGCTCGGTTCTTCACACGCTACCTGTCTGAATGCAAGGTTCCATCCCAGTGGAAAACCAGCAGGACCGTACTACTGTTCAAGAAGGGAGACATCCATGACATTGGCAACTATCGCCCAATCTGCCTATTGTCTGTCATCTACAAGTTGTTCACTTGAATCATCCTAAATAGGATTGGCAGAACACTAGATGAAGGTCAACCATGCGAGCAAGCCGGGTTCTGCAAAGGATTCAGCACCATTGACCATATCCACACAATAACCAAGCTCATTGAGGTTTCTCGGGAGTTCAAGATGCCGCTCTGTCTAACGTTCATTGATTTAAAGAAGGCCTTTGATTCTGTTGAGACGGAAGCGGTCATTGAAGCCCTATACAATCAGGGCATTCAAGCCCAATACATCAAGATCCTTCATGAGCTGTATTGCGGATTCACTACCAGGATCTCACCATTCTACAAAGAAGTAATCATTGATGTCAAGAGAGGGGTTCGGCAGGGTGATACCATTTCACCGAAACTCTTCAGTGCCACCCTCGAGATCATCATGCAATGACTGGAATGGGAAGGATGGGAGTGAAGATAGATGGTCGGCAACTACACCAGCTTTGCTTTGCTGATGACATTGTTTTAATAACACCAAACATCAGCCAAGCGGCACAAATGCTGGCCGACTTTGACCGTGAGTGTGGAAAGGTAGGACTACAGCTGAATCTTACGAGGACAATGTTTATGAGAAATAGCCTCGTTCCTGACGCCCCATTCGCTCTCACCAGAACGACCATCTCCAAATGCAACAGCTATGTGTACCTAGGTCGAGAAGTCAACATGACAAATGACCTGGCACCCAAGCTGCGCAGGAGGAAGAGAGCAGCTTGGAATGCCTTCAAGAGTGTCAAAGAAATAGCTAAGAGGACGAAAAACCTCCGGCTCTGGGCACATCTCTTTGATTCCACTGTTCTTCCTGCATTAACATATGCCTCAGAGACCTGGGCCCTATGCAAACAGGATGAGAATGCTATTCGGGTCTCCCAAAGATGAATTGAAATGCTTGGAATATCACGTTTCACTGAAATGAGAGAAAGAATCCGGAGTTCTGACATCCATCCACGATCAAGAATCAGGGATGCTGTCTCGTTTGCTGAGGTGTCAAATATCAGATGGGCTGGTCCCGTAATGAGATTTAAAGACGACCGCTGGACTCGAGCTGTTACCAACTGGATTCCACGGGATGTCAAAAGACTGCGTGGCCGCCCAGCTAACAGATGGTCGGACTTCTTCATCAAGATCATGAATGATAAGTTTGAGGCTCTGCATGTTCCTAGAGCGAACAGACGCCATTGGGCTACACTAGCACATGACAGGGACAAATGGAGACGTTACTTGCGCCCGCTCATGCAAATCGATGATTCACGGGAAGTTAATTGATTAAGTGATTAAGTTATAGGACACTGAATGAAAGGATTTATGTTTAACTGAGAACCACAGAAACAATATTTTTAAGGGAGTGGGATATGGTCCAGGACTTTGCAAGATGAGTCATGAGCTCTGATCCTGGTGCTTTGAGCTGATTTTGATAATAATAGAAGTGCTGTCTGAGATCCCTAATTCTGAAATAAATTTCTGATGCAACTACAGCAAAGTGTTCATCAACATGAGGCTGACCTCGAATTTTTCCTGGCAAAACGGTCCCCACTCACTTCCATGTGAAGCTCTAGAAGCAGTCAGTCATTGCCCCCATGGCCCAAATGGTCCTTGACTGCAGAGCAGCACTGGATCCTTGGACATTGCCAGTGAACTGCTGATCTGTTCTTGAGAACACCAGGAGTGTCTCTGGGCCCCCTTAATACTGTTTGGGATGAAAAATTATAAAATAAAATAAAGCAAATCTTATGACTGCTAAAACCTGGAACGAAACCCAGCTAGTTTGATTTCATGTTTGGGTGACCCTTTTAATTATTGTAATATCAACACAGGGAAGGTGAGAAATAAAAGATATTTTATCCATTATACTTGCATACTGATATACACGTCTAACAAAAATTACATACAATTACATATAAATTTTTACTTATGATATATCTTATCTATATTATTATATTCTATTCTATTTTTTCTATTCTGCCTTATTTACATATCTGTTTCATTATAAATTCAATTACTAGCTCCATTATAAGATTCAGTGGATCATACTATCAGTATCAAAACCACTGGTATTGGGTTTGTAAATATTGAGGGGGTGGGTTTTTAGAAAGGTAGAATAGATAGATTAGTTCCAAAGAAATTAAACTGGTAGTGCACATGAGAGATAAATTCCTCTTATGTGGGCTCAAATGATAGTGTAGCAGATAGGATGTTTGCCTAGCACACAGCAAACCAGGGTTTAGTCCCCAGATCTCCATATGGTACCCTAAATACCAACAGGTATTATCCCCGAGTGTATAATTAAAAGTAACTCCTGAGCCCTGCCAGGTGTTCTTCACAAACAAAACAAAACAAATATCTTGTATACATGAGAAAAAAAACCCCAAATGATAGTGCACATAAAAGATAAAAATGAATCTGTGAAATATTTTGGAGGGCATTTAAAAGTGTTGCATGCTAAAAAGAGTTTGAAGATGAAACAGATAAAGCTAAAAGGAATAATTCTCTATTTCAAAGATAGATCATAAGTTCAGGGAGACTAGCAGATTAAATGAGAGAACAGATATGGGAGTCATATGGCCCTGTAGGTGCTGAGATACTGAATTCTCTCTTAGATATTTGATGTAAAATATCTTTTTATCACTCAGATAAAATCCAAAAGATACAAAGGAAAAGAGAGAAATCAAATGTATATGAACAAAGATATAATTGCTAGATCACATCATATATGAGATTTATGTCTTAGTGTTTAATGTGTTAAAGCATGCATCTTGCTTACTCTAACACATGATGATAGTGTTCTATTTCCTCTTGAGAATAACAAGTTAGGAATAAAGGTGTATTTCATCTTGTGTCTACACCATTCAAATAAAATGTGTTTGTTTTGATTTATTTTTATATTGAAGAGTAGTCCTTATTCTAGTCAACTTGGAAAAAATGAGAAGATGAGAGAACGCTTGTGAACAACTGTGTGTGTATGTTTGTGTGTGTGTGTGTGCGTGTGTGCTGATGTATGTATCAGCCTTCATAGGCTTTTGCTAAAATTGCTTTTACTAAAAATTCATTGAACAGAAAAGTCACTTAATTATGAGAAAACATCATCAAGATGCATAGCCAAAATGAATGGGAAGATTTAATTTGGTAGCAATATATTACTATTTAAGTTTCCCAAGCGTTGTTGTAATAGTATACTAAAAACTATGTGCTTAAAAAACAAAAATAATGGTTCACAACTATACATCTTGCAATTCACAATTAAGGAGTTAGTAGTATTGGTTCAGAGTTTTGTTAGACAATCTGTCCCTCATGTTGTCTCACCAAATTTCTATGGTTTCCTAGCCATCTTCAGATGCCCTTGACTTGTAGAACCAATACTTATGTCATTTTTCATCTCCACTTATCATTATTTTTATATTTGATCCAAGATTTCTCTTTTATAATTTTGAATTAGTGACATATCCTACCCCTATATTATCTCATCTTGACTAATTACAATTGCAGCAGCCTATTTGTACATTAGGTCATATTTTAAGGCACTGGGGGGGGGGAAGACTGTAACACGGGAGTTTCTTTGTGGGGAAAGGGAGAATGGGGAGTTCAATCACTAACAAAACTTAAAAGAAAATTTCAATAGTAAACTCACAAACTTGAAATCACCTTAATAAGTAAGATGGCTGAATTTCATCAAGTGAGATAGAGAGAAATTGGAAGAATGCTGTGAGGAGAGGTGTTGGAAGTGCTTAACGTAGGAAAGCAGGCAGAATAAATATTCAGCGATTTCTCCAGGTGTATCAGAGGCGAGGGTCAGATGAGGATAATCAAATGAGAGTGATGCAGCCATAGATTCAAAGAATGCGTGTTGTGAGTGTCTGAGAAGAATGCTTCTAAAGCTTCTAAAGGAAGATGTAGTCAGTGCCAATTATTGCAGCTGTCGTGCAGCTCCTAGCCAGGTTTGTGTTTAGGACTGTCTTTGTATAATGAAGATATTCTCATACAGAGAACAATAGCTTGCCCAACATCCTTAATGAGTTACTGTCAGTATTGGGATTGGCAATGGAAGCTCACAAGTCAGAAATAAGCCAAGCTACTGGCTCTTTAATCTATATGTACCACCTGCCTGTTTTCACTAGGAGAGACAGTGAGAGAACACACATTTGTCTCTATAGAATTTTAACATGTGAAATGTTTTGGATTGCTTATTCTATCTTTCTGTTATATTTTGGGACCAAAAGTTTTTTGCTTCTATTTCATGCCAAATTAGTATCAATGAATTAATGCTATGATCCTATTATGAGAATATCTACGGAGAAAATAAGGCACGTTCTTGTCTTTAGTGTATGAACTTTAACAATCATCAAGTCCCGTAAACTTATTTTTTATTATAGTTATTAATGATTGTTACAGTTCAGGTATAATGGATATGTAGATTAATAAATATTTAGACTAGAAGCTTTATTATATGATTTATCTCTATAGCATTCATACATTAGTTACTTAATAAAATATTTAATTTTATTTGTTTAATAGTTATATGTTATTCTCTGTAAAGTATATTTATAAAGCACAAATTAAAATTAATATAGTGTGAATCAATATATTTTAGTGTGAACTGTATTTAAAATATTTATTTTTTAGCTTATGTGTCATGCTTATGTGCAGAGCACACACAAATACAGTATGGAACAAAATTTATTAATATACTGTAAAATATAAACGAGAATAATCTACAGATACTGTTCCCCTTGCTTTTCAGATAGCCAAATCTAAAGAGATTTCTACCGAAGAGTTGAAGAAAATGTCCATATAACCTATGAAAAATAATGAAAGTATTTTTAATAAGGAATTTCACTGTATCACTGTATCACTGTCATCTGGTTGTTTATCGATTTACTGGAGTGGGCGCCAGTAACGTGTATATTCGTCCAAGGCCCGAGATTTTAACAGCTTCTCCTTACTCGTCTTTGCCAACGATTGGAGGCTCTTTCAGGGTCAGGGGAATGATACCTGTTATAGTTACTGGGTTTGGCATATTGAATATGCCACAGGGAGTTTGCCAGGCTCTGCCCATGCGGGCGGGATACTCTCTGTTGCTTGCTGGGCTCTCCGAGATATATATATATAGAGATATATATATATATCATAGAGAATATATATATATAGAATATATATATATATATTCTCTCTATATATATTCTCTATGATTTGTTGCCTACTGTCTGAACCCCATCATACATGGTGTGATAATTAAGGAAAATGGATAGGAAGTGTCATATGATGCGTCCAGGCTCCAGGTCGCATGGTCACAAAAGCGGCCTGGAGCATTGTGGTAGCTGGGTAGTGGAGGTCAGGTGCCAGGGCTGGGTCCATATATCTATATAATTTGTTGCCTACTGTCTGAGCTTCATCAAACATGGTGCAGTAATTTATGAAAAATGGGTAGGAAGTATCTTATGATGTGTCGGAAAGTGACCTGGAGCGTGGTGGTGGTTGGGTAGTGGAGGTCGGCTGCTGGGGATGGGTCCCTTGGGGTGGGGAGGGCTCTCACCTGCCCATCTCTGGGGCACCCTGAGTGAAAACAACTGGACATGGAGTCCGGTGGCATTGTTATGGACACCTCATTTTATACTCACATCTGGGAGGAGCAGCTGTGAGTTCTGGAGGGTGGTCGATGAGGAGATTATCTGGTGCCAGCCTGGCGCAGAGTCCAAATGAGAAATTTAATTTTATGTAATTTTGTTTATATATTTTTATTATTGTTTTAGTAATACAAATGGGACTCCGCGCCAGACTGTTTTCACTTGGGGTGCCCCAGAGAGCGGCAGGTAGGAGCCTTCCCTGCCCCTGGGGACCCAGCCCCAGCAGACGACCTCCACTACCCAACCACCACCATGATCCAGGCTACTTTTGGAACTGTGCAGCCTGGAGTGTGAACACATCATTTGACACTTCCTACCCATTTTTCGTAAGTATGTTTGATGGGGCTCAGACAGTATATATATATATATGTATATATATATATATACATACATATATATATATACATATATACATATATATATATATATATATATATCTTGGAGAACCCAGCAAGCTACCTAAAGTATCCTGCCCACACAAGCAGAGCCTGGCAAGCACCCTGTGGCATATTCAATATGCCAAAACTAATAACTATAACAGGTCTCATTCCCCTGACCCTGAAAGAGCCTCCAGTTGTTGGCAAAGACGAGTAAGAAAAGGCTGCTAAAATCTCTGGGCTGAGACAAATAGAGACGTTACTGATGCCTGCTTGAGTAAATCGATGAACAAAGAAAGAGAAGAGAGTGATACAGTGATACAGTTTTAGTATATTATATATAATTTCCATACTGTATATTCATTTTAACATATACATATATACTAGTATGTATATGTAATTCATACTAATATCCCTAATTACTATGAAAAGGACTTTTATGTTGACATTTAGGACGGGACAATAAGGTTGACAAAGTTTTTGTTATTTTTTTTCTTTAGGTAGCAAGTTAAATTTAACATAAATGTAATTTACAAGAACAATTGATATTGCAACTTGATTAGCTTGTCACTTGAATAATTTCTACTACATAAATTTAATTATTCACAAGCAGCATAGTTTTATTGACATTATATTTGTTAAAGAAATTCCTATATCAAAGGGAGCATAAAGACCTTTTTTTTTGTACCCTTGTGTATTTATTACAGATAGATGGCCAAATAGTTTTGGAAATTGAAGAAGTATATAATAGAGTATGAGATGTTTATTTATGTATATACATACACATATATGTATACAAATTTACTACTTTTTGAATTGAAGCCAATCTTACTACTTAAAAGAGATCTTCTGCTTATATTATGACATTATTGTTAAATCATCTCTATGTAAGAAGGATTAAATTCCTATATTTTATTTGTCTTATGGCTATTTTCATAAATTTCTTGAGTTACATCTATAAGTTCTCATATTTAACCTTAAAGGCTGTGTTGTCAATTGATTTTTGAGCAGCATGATTCCTCCAGCATTCTCTGTGAAGGAAGGATCCCTACAGTGACTTGTTTAAAGCGAGATGGTTGGATTTGGTTATCTCTGCTGCTCTTGTATTGGTTGAACAGAAACATAAATGATCGCTCACACTTATCTGATACTTGAAAAAAAGAAAAAAACACAAAGTTTGTAATTGTATGAAACTGATCTGATTTTCCTTCTATCTCCTATCCAGCCATCTTGCGTATCTAAAGGAAATACTAAACTTCACTGCAAAGATTTCTGTGTGTATAGACTGTTCAGTATAAAAATGTCTGCAGTTGTATGGGCTTTGATTTCATTCCTGTCTAATAAATTCAGATTTTCTCATAGTTACAAGATTAAAACAACTAATATAACTATTCAAGAAACTGTCTCAGATATTTGTAAACAATAACAAGGATGATTTTATTCAAAAACTATTATTATAATCAGGAAGAAAGACTGAATTCAACACTCCTTAAACAAAAGACAGATTTTAAAATTTAAGGACAAGTTAATAGGCAAATACTAGAAGATAATATGATCAGTTGACATCATTAGACCATCTGATGAAAATTTTATAAAATGGTGTAAAGCTTTTTCATAGAGACAAATGGAAAACAAAATAACATTTCCTCTCCTTTTGCTAGCAAAATAAATCATAGACTGATATTACACTTTTTATTAACAATTATTATTTTATATTTTCATATATATCTGTAGAATTTCTTAAGCCTATTATATTTAAAAATATAAATATTATAGAAAATATTTTTGCCAATTCCAAGTGGCTGGGGTGATAGTACAACAGGTAGCATGTTTGCCTTGCCTGTGCCCTACCTGCAGTTGAACGTCAACATCCCACCGGCCACCCAGCAACACCTGGAGTATTTACTGAGTCCAAATCCAGGTATAACTCCTGAGCATCACTGCATGTTACCTCCCTCAAAAATTGCAGATGTCATTTTTTTTATTTTTTGGGGGGGAATAAGACATACCTGGCAGTGCTCAGGGCTTACTCCTGACTCTACACTTAGAAATTACTCCTGGTAGGGTTAGGGGACCATATAGTATGCTTAGTTTCAAACCAGGTTGGCCACATGCAAATCAAATGCCCTAACCTCAGTACTATTTATCTAGCCACAGCAATTTTTTGTGGTTGTTGAAAATACGTAAGCCATGATTTGAATAGAGATTTTCAGAGGAAAAATTACCTCTGGATATGCAAAACGTTTTACAAGTTTGGGAATGAATGTTTATATAATAATTGTAATGCATTGAAACAGTGAAAACTTAAGATATATATTTTGAATATAGATATAGTATCTAATGAATATTTTCGGTCAATATTTAGTTATTTTAAAGTCTTTTAACATTTCTGAAGTAACTGTAGCTTAACTTTAAAAGAATATCAGTAAAAACTAAAGAGACAGTTTGTGAGAATTATAAATTTTAATTGAGATAAATTAACAGACTAATATTTTAATTACTTTAAAATGAAAATTAACATGGTATATAGTTATTTTTTATCTTTTAACTATTGATGCTTTTCAAAACAATTTGATGCCATTCATCCATTAGACATTTTTGTAAGTATTAATATGTATGAGTGTAAAAGTTCCCATTTCTTAGAGACAACAAAACAAGCAAAGTAGAAAATACATATACAATAATATATGCAATAGGAAAAGTTAAAGTTTATTTTAAAATAGGGGCATAAAAAGATTCTTCTAAAAACTTAAAAATGAAAAATAAAAACTTAAAACCTATCAAAAATGGGGAGAGGAAATAAGCAGACACTTCTCAAAGGAAAACAGATGGACAGACAGTAGGCACATGAAAAAGTCCTCACCATCTTATCATTAGAAAAATCTAAACCGGGACTCCAATAAGATATCACATAATACCACATATCAAAATATATAATGCAATCACATATCAAAATATATAACACCACCTATTTCATATATCTGTAAGAACAGCACATATCAAAACTAATGGGAACAACCTATATTGGTGGAGATGTGGTGGAAAAGGAACTCTCATCCACTGCTGGTGGAAATGCTGTCTGGTACAAACACTGTAAAAAAACTATAGAGAGTGTTTATAGTAAACTTAGAATGGAGTAGCCATATAACCTATCAAATTTAATTTCTGTATCTACCTCTAGAATGGGCCAGAGTGATAGCATGGTGCATAGGGCATTTGCCTTACAAGCAGCCGACCCAGGTTCATTTCCTCCACCCCTCTCGGAGAGCACGGCAAGGTATCAAGAGTATTCCACCCACATGGCAAAACCTGGCAAGCTACCTGTGATGTATTCGATTGCCAAAACAGTAACAAGTCTCACAATGGAGACTTTACTGATGCCCGTTCAAGCAAATCGATGAACAACAGGAGGATAGGACAATGCTACTGTGCTAACCCTAGAATACAAATATATTCATTCAAAAGGACGTATTCATACCATTATTCATTGCAGCACTAGCCTACAGCCAGCATATGAAATTAACCTGTGTATCCTATGAGAGATTTCATTTCATTTTTTTCATTTCATCATCCTGTTAATCGTCGATTGCCTCGAGCAGGCCCCAGTAACGTCTCTTTCATCCTAGCCCTGAGATTATATTCACGGCTCTTTAGGAGAATGAGACCCATCATTGTTACTGGTATTTGGCATATTTGGTAGGCCACGGGGAGTTTGCCAGACTCTGCCCTGTGGGCAGGCTACATTCGGATAGCCTGCAAGTTTGTCCAAAGTAGGAATGAGGCAATAAGATGTCGCGCGGCCGCGAATGCGGCCGCGCGGTTCCGGGATCTAGATTTTATAGTCTCTGAGTCTTGGCCGCTGATGGGATTACACGGCGCCAGGGGGCCAGGTGGTGGGTGTGACCCCCGCCTACTGGAATTTGGAGGATCTGGGTGGAAGATGCTCGACTCCAATTCGAGTAGGCTTGGAGGTCTCGGCCCCAGAACCCGCGTGGCTTTGTCCCTCTGCCAGTACCTTCATGTGTGCGGAGAGTGGTCTCAGCATGGTGGTGGCTGGTCCTGGAGGTCTTCGGCTGCCGTAGCCCTGGTCGGGGCGGGGAGGAAAGCTCAACCCGCTCCCCTCCAAGGGACTCCGGGAAGGAACACCCAGGCGCGGGGGCAGAGACTGCACTGCTCTCGTCCGAGAGATTAATGGATTATTAAAATTTGGTATATATACAAAATGAAATACAACTCTGCTGCAGTAGTCATGATATCATGCAGTATGCTACAAATAAATACAACTGGAAAATATAATGTTGAATGAATTAAGCCAGGAGCAGAATGCCGTACACAAGATGATCTCACTTATTTGTGGCATTTAGAACAATTACACAACAGAATGCAATATACTAAAGAAGAAATGCATAGATCTCCTTTGACTCCAAAGTATAGGGAGGAAAAGGACATAGAAGGAAAGGATTGGGTGGGGTCCGGAAGAATATGAGGAAAAGGAAGTAATGGGGGAACAAAGCATAGGGGCTTCAAGTACACAGATAATGTGGAGGAATAGTTCCAGGTGGGTATGAAATGGGAGTGATACTGGTTGTGGGATCTGTGTTAGAATGTTCGTGCCTAAAACTCAACTATCAGTAACTTTGTAAATCAGAGTTCTTTAATTCAATAAAAAATTTTAAAATATTTTAAATCTCTAAACTGTAAAATAATGAAGAGAAAATGTGTCAGATATATGTTCCAAGCAAATGAACTTACAAACTGGATATAGGAGGGAAGGAATTATAGAGTTGAGAAACAGACTAAGGTTGAGACAGAGAAGTGAGATAAGGAATGTTTAGACACACGTTGGTTCTAGCTAATTCATTTATTATGATCTTGTTGGGGCTGGAGTGATAGCACAGTGATAGTGTGTTTGCCTTGCACGCAGATGGCCCAGCTGAGCTGGGTTCGATTCCTCCGCCCCTCTTGGATTGTCCAGCGAGCTACCAACAGTATCTCACCCACACAGCAAAGCCTGGCAAGCTACCCGGGACGTATTCAATATGCCAAACACAGTAACAACAAGTCTCACAATGGAGACGTTACTGGGCCTGCTCGAGCAAATTGATGAACAACAGGAGGACCGTGACCGTGTATGATCTTGTTACTTTTGTCATAGTATTAAGGGTTTAGTTAAACTCCCTAATTTTATGCATCATATGTGCAAATTACTGGTATAACTCTTTCAATAAACATCCAGTGCCCAGCCCTAAGTGTCTCCTAGATAAAATCCAACCACTTTCATGTTACATCACGGTGTGAGTAGAGTCTTACAGTGCTTCAGAGGCCGAGTTATATGACTACAGCACCCAGGAAAAACAAGGTGAAGGGAAGGGGAAAAAAATTCTTTCATCCTTGAAATTTACCAGCTCCCCTTTTGAAATTAGTTTTGAGTAATCCAGTCTTAGCCTAGAAACCCAAAAGTAGTCTAATCTGGGACTTTTACAAAGAAGTGAGCCCCATGTCCTTTCGCCTGTACCCTGCCATGACCTCCTAGCTCGTGAGAACTCTGGAGGTGTGCTGTGCACCTATTTTTAAAATTTTTAAGTATCACAGAACATGTGGTAAGTACCAGGGATGTTAGTGAGTTACAGTCAGATTATCATATGTTAAAAGGATTAACATGATGAGACCATTTAAAGTATGTGCAAATATATGAGAGATATGGCTGAGATACAAGTTTCATTAGACACTCATATGATCTTTTTTCCAACTTCCTCTCAAAACTAATTCCTGTGTTAGGAGAGTCGAAAACAAGGGCAATATTCAGCTGCCCAGAACAGCTGTTCTAACCAGAACAGCTCTCTCACAAAACCTGACTGTGCTAACATTAGAATTTCTGATTTCTAGCTTCAGAACTATGAGAAATAACTGTTGTTTAAGCTGCTCAAGTAATTTGTTGTATCAGCATAAACTGACCAAAAAATTACTTTTTTACATGTTTTAATCAGAATCATTTTATAGTGAATCTGACAAGTGTTCTTGTACTAAAAGTCTGTTCAAGTCGTTTTGACCCATATTTTATTTATTCCTGAAGTGTGTATGGTCCTGTGGATGTAATCCTGACATCAGTACCATGACTCAACCCATTTTGATCAAAGGAATACATTAATCAATAAGCAGTAATTAGGCACTTGCTCTACAGAAAACATCATATTAAAAGCAAATCATTATGACACAGTGCCTAATCTAGGAAATTATTTTCTCTCTGGGAAGAAATAATATAACCCCCCCCAAAATAATTATGAATATGAGTCAATACTACATCCTTGTGATTATATTCCATCTCAAAATAATACTAAACATAAGTTTAATGAGCAATTACAATGTTCACATAAGAAGCACAGACCTACATTATATATATATATACTTTAACCTGCATATAATTTAATAAATTTAATAAACCATAGTCCAGAGAGAATAAATTAAAGATAACATCTTTAATTGCATCCACATAAAAAATCCACAGTATTCACATAAATAAGTATAATCATTACCCAGAGTGGGGTCTCTCCTCTGTCCAGAGAGATAAAGGAGAAAGCGTGATCTTCGTTCTTGACTGAAACTTTGAAAAAAGTTTTAGAGATCAAGATGTTAAAGGCATTATCAGCACAACAGAGAGAAAGGATGTGGCAGGGAAGTGTGTTGGTAGATACTGAGTGTTCATTCATTTTAGCAATTTATTTTATGAAACTATCTTGGAGATTTAAAGAGGTAGAACTTTATTGTAGGTATTGTTTAGAGAAGGATGATAAGGATAGAATTACTATAGAACTACTAGATCTGGAAATGAGGCAGCATATGTAAGGGGAGCTCTGTAGGGAATAATCAATAGGCTTTCAAAACTAATTAGATGTGAGAGCTGTGCAGTGTCTGGTTGTGAAGGATTGAATGGCTTCAGGAGTGGCAAAGGATGGAGTGACAGTTGGGGTCTTTCAGTGAGAGAGCTTAGACATAAAACACAGAGAGTATTCAATAAAGACCTAAGAAATGAAAAAATATGATTTTATCAACAATAAGTAAGAAAAAATAAAGTAAGATTTACACAAATGCAAAATTCTGTGTATCTACTTCCAAAACACACTTGAAATACATTAAGAACGAGTATATCAGATGAAATATCTGTACTGTGCCATTAAACACTGTAAACAAAAAGATGTTAGGTCAAAAATATTTATCCATTAACCAGGTAATTTTAGTTAGACATTTTAAATAAAATATCAATGGCATCAATGTTTCTGGATATGTATATATTTTAAGTTTTTTTTAAGTATTAGTTTAATATAAAAAACAAAACGTAATGACTAAAAAGTCAAAATGGCAAACTGAGTTATAAAAATTGGCAAATAATCCTTAAATAATTTGCTATTAAAATGATGAATTATGTACCAATTTGTTATGAAATATTTTTATAGGGGAAGGGAGAATTTTATTAAGCATTATTGAAGTGTAATTCATATTAAGATTTCTATTTTTATATATTTTCGCAGTGCTTCAATTGAACCTATTATATATATTAACATATATATGTATCTATATATGTATATGTTTTGTTTATAAGTAAAATAAATACGTTACCTAGAAACCAAGTTTTTTAAATGAATAATTTCTGAATTATGATAAGTTCCTGCATTTTATTTTTTAATCCATTTTATGACATTAAAATTACCAAAAATTAAATGTGTATAACACTAACTGTATCATCCATGAGTGGCAAAGTACTTACAAATTCAACTCAAAAATTTTCTCCTGAATAACACAGAAACCTGGATCTTTTAATAAAGCTGCAGTTTCATACAGGATTTAACACACTTATACCCTGGTAAGCCTTAATTGAAGGCTTAATTTTTTGCCTATCCTAAACTTTCTGGTGAGATGTCGGGAAGGCAGCTGTGCAACTGTGCTTCTGCACATTAGTCGCTACTTGAAATATCTACCAACTAGAATTCTGTACGTGAATTTATTTGAGGAGCTTTTTCTTACCACTTGTGGTAGTAAAGTAAGAATATCACAGCATCTGCTAGCTAAAAACATAGAGAATGTTCATAAACTTTTAAAACTAATAAATGTTGGGGTCTCAAGAGGCTAGAAATCCTTTAATTAAATTTTATTATATACCTTTAAACTCCAGATTAGATGAGACACTAGGAATATAGTTATATGGAATGTTTAATTGATCTACAATTAAATTTAAGTTTTCTTTATTTGGGCTAGAGCGATAGCACAGCGGTAGGGCGTTTGCCTTGCACGCAGCCAACATGGCCGACCCGAGTTCGATTCCTCTGCCCACCTCGGAGAGCCCAGCAAGCTGCCGAGAGTATCTCACCCGCACGGCAGAGCCTTTCAAGCTCCCCGTGATGTATTCGATATGCCAAACACAGTAACAACAAAGTCTCCAATGGAGACGTTACTGGGCCCGCTTGAGCAAATCGATGAAGAACTGGAGGGCCTTTATTTTGAAGAACTATAGATTTTAATAAAATGCTATATATTTTAATAGCCATGTTGCATATCCATTGTGCAATGTTTATTACACTTACAGTTAATCCATTTTTATAAAGGAATAACAGTTCAGAACTGATAAATATTTGTTCAAAATCACACTACAGTTAGGTGAAAAGAGAGAGGCTCTTATTGGACTTAAGCCTTTCTTCTTTTTCCTCTCCCAAGATTCCTTCTAAATCTTTGGATAGACTTTTCTTATCATGTTTCAATGTATTTTTTAATCATCCTCAGTTATAGGCAGTAATTGATATTATTGCTCCTCTCTTTTTCTCTGTTTCTTGCTGAGTGAAGTCACTGATATTATGTTAGTAGTAAATTTTGAGGTGAATTCCTTATGTTAGATTGCTGCTTTAACTTCTATACTTAAGTTTACACTGAACCATTTTCACCTTTGTAAGTCAAACTTTGATGTTCAGTTAATAAAATTACAATCACAGTTGCAAACCTCTTGTCTTGAATGTATGACCGAGTGATATATACTCATGAAAATGGAAATTATGAATGATGTTATTTTGTGAAAATGTTAAAGTAACTATACGTGGGGTATTTATTTCTCTGTGTCATGATTCTACACCAAACTAAAAGTTTTGTTTCCCATCATATTAATTAACTTTTGCGGGAATAAATGACTTATTATAGCAGATGGTTTTAAGAGTTTATAAGAGTACATGTTTAGCTCTTGGATACAAGACAGAACCTTACTGTAGTTAGTTCTTAAAGTTTTTGCACAGCCCCTGTAAATAGTTGATAAGAGAAACCATGACAGCCTCATTCCTCTGCTTGTGTTGCCTTTAAATCATATATTTTAATCCATTGTGGAAAAAAAGATATTTGTACAAAATGTAGGTGTTTATGATATATATTTTGGGGGGGGAGTAAGATTCAACAATGAAACAGTGCACAAAATAAAAAAATAATTTGTGGGAATTTTATGAAAATGCTTATGTAAGTAATATCACGGTTTAATAGTAGGTTGTATAATATTATAACAACTACAGAAGTACTTACACATATTGTTGACTGCAAATGGTTGGTAAAAGTTGTGACCCATTATTATTAGAGAGTGAAGCTCCTTAGAAATACAACAATCTGAGTGAGGCAAAGTGAGAAAAGTGCAGGGGCCTCAAGTTCTTTGAGAAGTGCAATATTGCCTCATGAATCTCTGGATCCATTTTATTCATGGAATATAGATAGATGCCCTAAGATTCTAATCTTAACTGCAAATTCTACCTTTGATTTTTCAGTTACATATGGCTGAATTCATGCCTTCATCTTGAGATTGGAACTTCTTAAACTTTAAAGTCTTCACACCATCCCTTGCCCCAAATCATTCCAAATTGCTTAGGCTATAGGAAGATTAGGACTATCACCCTAGAATTTCTTTTCCCCCCCATTAAATAAGCAACCAAGTCAGTGCTTTCAAGGTAAAATTGAATTTCAGAAGGAAAAAAATTCTGTTTTCACAAAACAGTTGGAACACCTTTTCTGAAAAGTAACTCATACTGTGATGTCAACAATTACAATGATGGTTCTCATTCCCCTGACCCTGAAAGAGCCTCCAATATGCCATCGGGCTACACTAGCCCATGACAGAGATGAATGGAAACACTACTGGCGCCCGCTTGAGCAAATCGATGAACAATGGGAAGACAGTGACAGTGACAGTGACAAGTAACTTATAAGAGTTCATAGCAAATCTATCAATTGGAGCTCTATAAGCCAGAAGAGAGTAATGGGGTACAGTCCAAAACCTCATTGAAATGAATACCTCACCAGAATACATATGCAATGAAATTATCATTCATATTTGAAAGAACAATATAGAGCTTCAGGGTTATGTAACATTTTAGATAATTCATAATTTTAAAAGTAGTTTTGCAAGAGAAGTTGAAAAAAAATTCTTTAAAACATAGAAAAACTTCCTAGTATGTATCATTGAGTATGACACTCAGTCACATGTAAATCCTCTACTAGATAAAGAAAGTTATGATTACTCTTAGCTTGATAAAAGATTTTATATATTTTCAATAACAAAAGGCCCTCCCATTGATCGTCGATTTGCTCAAGCGGGCCCAGTAACGTCTCCATTGGAGACTTTGTTGTTACTGTGTCTGGCATATCGAATACTCTCGGTAGCTTGCCGGGCTCTCCGAGAGGGGCGGAGGAATCGAACTCGGGTCGGCCATGTTGGCCGCGTGTAAGGTGAACGCCCTACCCGCTGTGCTATCGCTCCAGCCAGAACCTCCAAACAAGCTCAAGGTCAATAACAAATACTATCACTTAAATGTTCTATATCTTATCCAGGTTTTCTTTTTAATTACATCCATAAAGTTTTTTATTAAATCATTTTACCTATAAAGCAGACACTTAAAATATTTAAATATAAAATTTTTAAAAATAAAACCAATACTCCCCTCTTCAAATAAAATACAGTTTTATTCTTGTATAGGCTTATTCAAGATTTATCCCATAAAAGTTTCTTTTCCCTGGGGCTGGAGCAATGGCACAGTGGGTAGGGCATTTGCCTTGCATGCAGCCAACATGACCGACACAGGTTCGATTCCCAGCATCCCATATGGTCCCCCCGAGCACCACCAGGAGCAATTCCTGAGTTGCATGAGCCAGGAGTAACCCCTGAGCATCGCTGGGTATGACCCAAAAAGCAAAAAAAAAAAAAATTCTTTTCCCCCTCCCTGAGCCACACCCAGAGAAAAAGGGAATAACTACAACACTACAATATATAATGTCTTGTTTTCTTGGAGTCATCTGTGACTCATTGTGTGTTTTTAATTCATTCATATAGATTTCATCATATTTTAAAACAAATAATTCAACTTTTTTAGTAACTTTTAGATAATGAGTATAGGTCTTTGTGTTATCAATTAATCATTATATTACCAGAATCAGGTATAATCTTGGATTCTGGTAAATAGTTATTTGGAATTACTTATGAATAGATAAATGGATAATTAAATTTAACTCCAAACTTACTATGAAAAAGAAATTCTTGGTTCCCAAGTAGACCCCAATCAATATCTAAACTTCAGAATAGTGTAAGGGAAATAAACTATTCCCAATTATGTAAACCACCCTTTTAATGCTGTAAAGGTAAGTTTATGACTACTGTTACATATTCACGAAGCATAGTCGACCTTTGACCTTTTTTTGGTGTGGGGGGCAAGGAAGAGAGGGGTGTAAAACCTGGCACTTCTCAGAGCTTATTCTTCTCAGGGATCACTCCTGGCAGTCTTGGAGGAGCATATGGGGTGTCAAGGATCTAATGTTTGCAAGGCAAATGCCCTTCCAGCTGTACTATTGCTCTCTCCTTATCATTCACTTTTTAAATGTGTGCTGTTGAAAGAATTAGAACATTAATTTAAAATGGTAGCAGTTATTTATTTATTTATTTTTATTGAATACAGTTACAAAGCTATCATTTTTTGGTGATATACAGTTACATAACTATCATGTTTGTGTATCTGTCATACAATGATGAAACACCCATCTCTCCACCAGTACAAATTTTCTACCACCAATGTCTCCAGCATCCCCCTCCTCATTCCACTCTCCCGCGACCTCTGTCACTGTCACTGTCCTCCCATTGTTCATTGATTTGCTCGAGCGGACCCAGTAACGTCTTTATTGTGAGACTTTGTTGTTACTGTGTTTGTCATATAGAATACGTCATGGGGAGCTTGCAAGACTTTGCCATGCGGGCGAGATACTCTCGGTAGTTTGTCAGGCTCTTTGAAAGGCGTATAGGAATCAAACTTTGGTCGGCCGTGTTGGTTGCATGCAAAGCAAACAACCTATTGCAGTGCTATCACTCCAGCCCCCGCGACCTCTATGGCAGGCAATTTCCCCCATACTCCCTCCCTAATTTTGGCATTATAGTTTGTAATACAGATACTGAGAAGCTATCATGTTTGGTCCTTTATCTACTTTCAGCACTCATCTCCCATCCCGAATGATACCTCTAAGCATCATTGACTTAGTGATCCCTTCTCTATTTCTGGTGTCTTGTCCCCCAGCTCATGAGGCAAGTTACCAACCATGAAGCAATATTCCTGGTCCTTGTCTCTACTGTCCTTGAGTGTCATTCTCATATTGTTATTTTGTGGTAATGGTGGTAGTTTTGAAGCTAATTTTGAAATTGTAATTCTATACCAACCTTTCTACATGATGAAAAGTAAAACACTGAAAACAATAAAATGCTGTTTGCAGTCATGCAATATAAATGTAAAAATTAATTATAACATATTTAAAATGTTAATAAATATATAGGTGTAAAGCTATTTTCAGTAGCAACTGTATAATTGCACCTATCATAGACATGTATAATTTCTATGAAGACAGAAATAATTATATTGTCTCTAGTTTCTACTTTTTTGATGTGTGAGTGACTTTTATTACACACACTCTCAGCACTGCATAAGGCATACTTCTGGTTCTGTACTCGATAATGTTACTCTGGGTTTCAGAGCACCTTATAGGGTGCCAAGGATCAAACGTGTTGGCCAAATGGAAGGCAAGTTCATGTCTCACTGTATTTTCTGTTCAGCCCTTGTAGATACTACTTTTAACCTTACTCTAATACTCTGTCTAAATATAGGTGATGAATGGGTAGAAAGTAATGATAAAATGTATGTATCTCAGTAAGGTATATGGTTAATATCAGCTGATACTGATTTCACATCAATTATTTTTTTTACTCTGTATCTAAAATTCTTTCTTTTAACTGTAGTCTTCACATAAATTCCTTAATATTAATATAAATTTGAGTTTTTAATCAAACATTCTATAAGGGCTCTTAAAGCACTAGCACTTTGGCTCCACATTTTGGGTCTCTATACTAAAGCCAGCTGTATAAGGTTCCATTTTTGCACATACAACTACTTTTAGCACAGTAGACTGCCAAGCTTCACTGACTATTTTTTTCCATGCTGCCTGCTCTATATTTATTATTCTCCTCAGAGTTTTCAAATTTAACAAATTCACAGATGCTTTCTCTGTCTAGGCTCATTTATGTAGATTTTTATGAGAGTAAATATGTCTACTGACCCACCCAACACTTCTTTTCTCGCTGCTCTGTAAATTGTCAGTGTTTTAATCATCCCCACTTTTACTAAGAATCTCGCCTTGGTGTAATCATTTCATCATGATGTTTGAATACTCTTGTAACCATGATAGCATCGAGGTTAATTGCACAGAATTTTATAACCATACTATACTATTTATTTCTTATTTAAAAGCATTATTAAGGATCCCCATTTGAAGAGATATCAATATAATTTCGTTTTATAATCAGCAATACTTGGAAGAACACTTCATTTGTTTTACAAATTTGGTTTTGCAAATTTAGACAGATTCTTGACAAGTCTCAAAAGTAATATTTTAGCAATAAAATGATTATTTTCGATTATGGTCAATTAAATTTCCAGAATTTAAATTTTATTCAGAAAGAAAACTTAAAAGATGTATATATATATATATATATATTATATTTGTAAGTTTAATAATTACTTCTTTATAAATCCTCATAGTTGAATTTTTAAAAAGCCATATAACTTACTAGAAGGACATTGTTCGTTGTTATAATGCAAATATATCAAGGATAGTTAGCTTTAAAATTAGCATAGTTTACATGGTGTAACATAGTTATTTAAACTTTTTACAAAACCTTTCTATAAAAATCAAGCTTTTAGCATTGTTCTATTGAAATAATGCTTAAGACCAACATTAAAGAATGCTTAAATCATCAAAATTATTAGCATTTTAATGCTAATTAAAATAAAATAAAATCTGCTTCTAGCAAGTTTAAAGGGTTTTCTATGATTCAAGTCAGATGATAAATTCCATTTCAGTTATTCATGATAATGATATTTCTTTATGCTGTGAAGCTTTCATCTGGTTAAATGAAGTTTTCTGATTTGTGGTAAAATCACATACTTTCATTATATCTATTGTCATCATTAATTTAGCATAATTAATTCTACACATGAGTTATTACTGATAATGAAAAATTGAGAATTAGCTAAAGCATATAAAAGTTATTTATTGATTAAATATTACAGATCTAGGATCAGAGAAATAGCATGATACTTGTTACAGCACTTGCCTTGCATAAGACTGACTCACTTAAATAACTGGTACTGCATATGGTCTCCTGAGCACTATCAGAATCCCCAAACAGAGCCAAAAAAATCCAAAACACCACTGAGTGTACACATAAACAAACATATGTATATGTCTCAAAAATTCAAATATTCATAAAATCATCAATTTTCTTTCCTATAATTAAATCTTTTTTATTTTGCTTTTCTTGTGAAGTTATGTTATACGGTTATCTATTACAAATGTATTGCATTTCAGAATGATTTTCTACAACATCCACTTTCCTAAAAATCTTGATTTTATAGAATGCATTAAGGCAAAATTTTGGGATTTAATGAATACTGCTAGAAGTTAAACTATTGTTTTCTTTGCAACTTTCATTCAGAAATTGTATCCTAATACCAATCAGTTCTGAAATATTAGCATTCAAATAGAGAGTAAACTGAAAGTAGAATTTATATTTATAGACCTTAAACTTGAGAATATTTGATACAGATTTGTCCATAATTTTCAAACTGAAAATTGAAATAAAAATCCGATTTTACATATATATGTATGTTTTAATTTATTTTCAAAGAATATTTACAAGTTACAGCCACTTATTCTTTTATAAATAAATTTTAGATCATTGTAATTCATTTTTAATAACTGGTAAGTATATTTTAAAATTAACTTTACTATAGCAGAATAAACTTTTCTGTCATGTATTATATTATTCACATTTGGCCCAAGAATAAATAGAATTTTTTTAGATTAATTTGCAGAATTGTTTTTTTTTTCTTTCAAATGATCACTATGTTTTCATTTAGCTACATTAATTTTTAGTTTATAATTTAATATATTTAAGATGCACAGACCTTAATAAAAAGTCTTTTCTAAAGTTATCCTCTTTAGAATCATTACTTTCCATAAAAAATTTTAACAAATATCAGTCTAAATTCAATCAAGAATATATGAACTAAAAATAAATAAAAATGTAGCTAGCTAGTATTTAAATAGGAAATTAATGAAGGGTGAAAGAAAGGATATGCCCCTGGCCAAAAAAAAAATAGTAAACTTGCTCTATTTTAAATTCATAGTTGAGTAATTCAGATGAAGTAATTGACATCAAGAAATAATAAGTTTTAACTGAGCTCTTAAATAATATTTAAACTTGATGTATTATCATACTTGTAAATGGAACATAATTTAGAAAATCAATATAATTTAGGATATATTTGCTCTAAAACATTCAAGAAAGATCATAACAAAAATAATGAACTTAGTCATTATAGTGAGTAAGTAGTTTACTAGTAAAATTCTTCAGAAGTGTTAGTATTGGGAAACTATATTGGTAGTTTACAAACAAGTGAGAAATTTAATTATTTTTCTGGTAACTGATCATAAATGAACAGGTTGAATTGATAAAAGGATAGGAAGAGCTTGATCCTAGTGATATAGTACAACTGATAGGGTGTGTGCCTTGCATGCAGCGAGCCCAGGTTTGATCCTTGGCGCCCTCTCTGGTTCCCCATGCCACACTAGCAATAATCCCTGAGAGCAAAGCTGGGAGAAAACCCTAAGAATTGTGAGTATGCCCATAACTTAAAAAATAAAAGAGGACTTGATCACTTGATCACTTGATATCCCTATACTCATCGATTTGCTTAAGCAGGCACCAGTACTTCTCCATTCGTCCCTGTCATGTGCTAGTGTAGCCCAATGGCGTCTGCTCATTCTAGGAAAATGAAGAGCCTCAAACTGATCGTTCAGGGTCTTGACATCTTGACGAAGAAGTCTGACCATCTCGTAGGTGGGTAGCCACGTGATCTTTTGATGTCCAGTGGTATCCAGTCAGTAATGGCTCTAGTCCAGCGGCTGTCTCCAAATTTCCTTATGTGTCCAGCCCATTCGATTTTTGACGCCTTGGCCAAATAAAACAGTGTCTCTTACTCTTGATCATCGACGGAGGTCAAAACTCCAGATTCTTTCTCTCATTTGAGTGAAGCATGATACTCCAAGCGTAGCTCTTTCTATTCCTCTTTGGGAGACCAGAATAGGGTTCTCATCCTGTTTCACAGGGCCCAGGTCTCTGAGGTGTATGTTAATGCAGGAAAAACAGTGGAATTGAAGAGATGTGCCCAGAGCTGGCAGTTCTTCGTCCTCTTAGCTAATTCTTCAATGCACTTGAAGGCGTTCCAAGCTGCTCTCTTCCTCCTCCGCAACTCAGGTGCAAGGCCATTCGTCATGTTGACTTCTAGACCTAAGTACATGTAACTGTTGCAGTCGGAGATGTTCATTCCATTGAGATTGAATGGAATGTCAGGAATGAGAATGTTTCTCATAAACATTGTCTTCATGAGATTCAGCTGTAGCCTGATCTTTCCATTCTCACGGTCGAAGTAGGCCAGCATTTGTGCTGCTTGGCTAATGTTTGGTGTTATTAGAATGATGTCATCAGCAAAGCGGAGGTGGTGTAGTTGCCAACCGTCTATCTTCATTCCCATTCCTTCCCATTCCAGTCGTCACATGATGCTCTGGAGGGTGACACTCAAGAGTTTCAGTGAAATGGACTCACCCTGCCGAACCCCTCGCTTGACATGGATAATGGGCGATGGACGATGCATGGATGATGGAGCTCATGGATGATCCTGATGTATTGAGTTTGAATGCCCCGATTGAGTAGGCCTTCAATGACTGCTTTCATCTCAAGGAAGCAAAGGCCTTCTTTAAACCAATGAACATTATACAGAGTGGCATCTTGAAATCCCGAGAAACATCAATGAGCTTGGTTATCTTGTGGATATGGTTGATTGTGCTGAATCCTTTGCGGAACCCAGCTTGCTCTCTTGGTTGTCATTCATCTAGTTTTCTGCCATTCCTATTCAGGATGACTCGAATGAACAGGTGGTAGACAACAAACAATAGGCAGATCGGGTGATAGTGGCCAATATCGTGGATGTCTTCCTTCTTGTAAAGTAGTACAGTCCTGCTGATTTTCCTTGGGACAGAAAGTTGCATTCAAACAGGTAGTGTGTGAACAGCTGAGCCACTGTATTGATGAGTACCGATGACAGATTCTTCAGGTGTTCAGGTCTGACCTTTTCTGGGCCAGGTGCTGTTTGCTTCTTTACCGTTGAAATGGCGTGTCAGATTTTGGAAGGGAGAACATCAGGAAGGACATAACTATCCTGCGGAATTTGGTTTGTGGGCAAATGAATGTGGCTATTGAAGAGATCCGAGTAGAAGTCATGGATATTCTTCTTCATTGCCCTTCTAGAAGATGTGATAGATCCATCAGGACTTTGGAGGGCAGTAATCTTGGTCTTATAATTGGCGAAGGACAGGTGGGCATTGCAAATGCTTTTCCAGGATTCTGCAACCTCTGCCAGCACTACTGTTCTTCTTTCTTTGAGGTCTTCCTTTATCGCTTCTCTGCACTGCTTTGTGAGCTCGAACGTACTCTTGTAGTTGCCTGAGGATTGCGCCAAGCCACGTTGGTGAATAAGCTCAAGAGTTTTCGAATAAAGGTTTTTTTTTTGTGGCTATCTCTCTCTTGGCATTCCTCGCACAATCATCGACGTGCTGAACAGTTGATCGTATTCCTCATCAATGTTGTCAAGGACAGCATCTTCCCATGTCGCCACAATAGTGCCAAAGAGCTTCCAATTGGTGGTCGCTCTGGAAGTTCTCTTCTTAAACTTTTCAGCCCTTTCTCCCCACTCTGTGAAGTAGAATTTTGCATGAAGAACACGGTGGTCCGATCCCATTTGGAATTTTGGGACAACAGTATCATTAGTCAGGCAAAACTGTCGATTGAATATGATGTGGTGAATTTCTTTTTGGAACCATCTACTTGGAGACTCCCAAGTCCAATGTTTAGATTCAGCCTTCTGGAACTGTGAGTTACCATGGATGGCTTGGTTGACATGATGAACTCAGACAGTCTCACCCTGTTCGTTCCATTCTAGGCCTTGGGTTTCGATGTGGAGGTCTTCGGCTGATATTCTCAGTCTTTTCTTGGCAGTTTCTATCTTCGTTGTCTATTCACCAACATCCAATTATGATGAAGGAGAAATTGAGAAGTTCTACGTAGAGTTGGAGAAGTTATATAAAAAATACCACATCTTCTACAAGATCATTTTTGGTGATTTTAATGCTAAGATAGGACCGATTAGATCAAAAGAGGACTAGTGAGAGATATATCTGAAAAATACAAAATCAGGCTGGAGGGATAGAACAGCTGGTAGGGCATTTGCCTTGCACATGGCTGACCTGGGTTAGCTTCCCAGCATCCCATATCGTCCCCCGAGCACTGCCAGAAGTAATTCCCGAGTGCAGAGCCAAAGTAACCCCTGTGCATCGCCAGGCGTGACCCATAATGCAAAAACTAAATAAACAAATAAAAAATATTGTATTTAGTTTAGATTTAACATGTATGTACTAATATCTGTTTTATGGTAATGTTAAGTCCAGAAACTAAAATATTTATGATAAATCTACAAATAATAAATCTTTGAATGAGATTATTCAAGCATATAATGTTATTTAAGGGTGTATTTGGCATAAGACCACACCTTCTACAAGATCATTGTCGGTGATTTTAATGCCAAGATAGGACCGAGAAGATCAGCTGAAGAACTACACATCGGGACCCATGCCCTAGAATGGAACGAACAGGTTGAGAGACTGTCTGAATTCATTATGTCCACCAAGACCATCCATGGTAACTCACAGTTCCAGAAGGCCAAATCTAAACATTGGACATGGGAGTCTTTCAGTGGACCGCACCACAACGAAATTGACCACATCATATTCAATTGACGGTTTTGCCTGACTGATGTCGCTGTTGTCCCAAAATCCCAAATGGGATCGGACCACCATCTCCTTCGTGCAAAATTCTACTTCACAGAGCGGGGAGAAAGGGCTGAAAAGTTTAAGAAGAGTACTCCCAGAATGACCACCAACTGGGAGCTCTTTGGCACTATTGCTGCAACATGGAAAGATGCTATTGTTGACAAAACTGACGAGGAATATTATCAACTGGTTCAGCACCTCCATGATTGTGCGAGGAATGCCAAGAGAGAGATAGCCACAAAAAAACGCCTGCCTTTGAAAACTGTTGAGCTTATTCACCAACGTGGTTTGGTGCATGCCTCAGGCAACCGCAAGCAAAGGTCCGAGCTTGCAAAGCAGTGCAGAGATGCGATCAAGGAAGATCTCAAAGACAGAAGAGCAGAAGTGCTGGTAGATATGGTAGAAGCCGGGAAAAGCATTCGTAATGCCCGCCTGTCCTTCGCCAACTACAAGACCAAGATGACTGCCCTCCAACGTCCTGATGGATTTATCACATCTTCCAGAAGGGCAATGGAAAAGATTATCCATGATTTCAACTCAGATCTCTTCCACAGCCATGTCCACTTGCCCATATACCAAATTCCATAGGATGGATATGTCGTTCCCAATGCTCTCTCTTCCAAAATCCAACACGCAATTTTGTCCATAAAGAAATGAACTGCACCCATCCCAGAGAAGGTCAGACCTGAATAACTGAAGAAAGAACCTGCCGTCAGTACTCATGGCTCTTCACAAGCTACCTGTCTGAATGCAAGGTTCCATCCCAGTGGAAAACCAGCAGGTGTGTACTATTGTGCAACAAGGGAGACATTCAGGACATTGGCAACTATTGCCCAATCTGCCTATTGTCTGTCATCTACAAGCTGTTCACTCAAGTTATCCTAAATAGGATTGGCAGAACACTAGATGAAGGACAACCATGCGAGCAAGCCGGGTTCCAAAAAGGATTCAGCACCATCAACCATATCCACATGAAAACCAAGCTCATTGAGCTTTCTCGGGAGTTCAAGATGCTGCTCTGTCTAATTTTCATTGATTTAAAGAAGGCTTTTAATTCTGTTGAGACAGAAGCAGTCGTTGAAGCTCTAGCCAATCAGGGAATACAAACTCAAGCATCAGGTTCCTCCGTGAGCTGTATTACAGATTCACTACCAGTATCTCACCATTCTACAAAGTAATCATTGATGTCAGGAGAGGGGTTCGGCAGTTTGATACCATTTCACCAAAACTCTTCAGTGCCACCCTCAAGAACATCGTGTGACGACTGGAATTAGAAGGAATGGGAGTGAAGATAGATGATCGGCAACTACATCACCTTCGCTTTGCTGATGACATTGTTTTAATAACACCAAACATTAGCCAAGTGGCACAAATGCTGGCCTACTTCGACCGTGAGCGTGGAAAGATCAGACTACAGCTGAATCTTACAAATAGAATGTTTATGAGAAACAGCCTCATTCCTGACACTCCATTCGCTCTCAACGGAACGACCATCTCCAAATGCAAGTTATGTGTACCTAGGTCGAGAAGTCAACATGATGAATGACCTGGCACCTGAGTTGTGCAGGAGGAAGAGAGCAGCTTGGAACGCCTTCAAGAGCGTCAAAGAAATAGCTAAGGGGATGAAGAACCTCCCACTCCAGGCATATATCTTTGATTCCTCTGTTCTTCCTGCATTAACATATGTCTCAGAGACCTGGGCCCTATGCAAACAGGATGAGAACGCTATTTGGGTCTCCCAAAGAGGAATTGAAAGAGCTATGCTTGGAATATCACGTTTCACTCAAATGAGTGAAAGAATCTGGAGTTCCAACCTCCGTCGACTATCAAGAATCAGGAACGCTGTCTCGTTTGCCATGGTGTCAAAAATCAGATGTGCTGGACACGTAATGAGATTAAGAGACAACCGCTGGACCAGAGCCATTACCGACTGGATTCCACAGGACGTCAAAAGACCACATGGCCTCCCACCTACCAGATGGTCATACTTCTTCATCAAGATCATGAATGATCAGTTTGAAGCTCTTCATATTCCTAGAACTAACAGACGCCAAATTGGGCTACACTAGCACGCGACAGGGACAAATGGAGACGTTACTGGCGCCTGCTCGAGCAATTCAACAATTAGCAGGAAGTCAAGTGATCAAGTGATCAAGGATTTTCCATATTAGCAAAAATATATTATTGTATATGTAAGCAGTAATAACTATAGTAAAATTAATGCACTTTACTATTTGCTTATAACATCCAGAAAATTAGAATAGCACTTGGCTGGTATACAATAACTATATAGTATAATAATGTTCCATAGTATATTACTCAAATATCATTACCCTAATATGTAGATATAAATATTTATAATGATTGTAATTATTTATGTTGCTATATTTTTAAATTGAGACAATAAGTGACCCTTTTTACCACATGTAAAGTACTTTATTTGGTTCTAGTGAATTACTGTGTATAAAACTGCATTATGTTCAATGCATAGTTTTTCTACTTTTGGAGTGAGTTATTATGACAGGTGAATTCCACTGGCGACCTTTGACCAGGTAAATTTGACCTGTCACTGCTATGCCCAACCTCTGCTTTCTGACACAGTCCATACCAGAACTACTAAAAAACACTACTGGAAAAAAATTTCTAAGTTCTTTCTTTATTATGTGATTTCTTTGGCTCTTAACTTTAAACTGCTAAACGTTGCTTGCCCAAACCTATTGTGTTCATGTGATACTTCTAATTTATTTGCCTATTGTCTGCTTTCAGTTTTATCAGCGACTTCAATGTCTTTTTAATATTGTGTTCGCATTCCAGCTATCTTTCTGCCAGTACTAAATTGGCTCATTTTCTTCTCGACAGTTCAGTACACTGACCACGCACAACAGCCTGTGTGATTTGCTAAATTGAGTCACTTGTGCTGTTATTTATGTTTATTATAACTGCTATTTACATGGCAAGCTGTAATCTTGATTTACAATGATAGCATTAATTGACTGCATTTGACTGTGTACCTTAACTCTCCATAATTTGCCTATAAATTTTCAGAACTTTGTTGTGTTGTTTAGAGTGGGAGGCTCATGACAATTTTTTGCAAGACTTCCCTATTCATGTTGCTTCCACTAATTGGCTGTATGTGGTGTAGAGCTTAACCTCACAGAAAGGTTTCCGGTTTTCTGCCAAAACAAAATTCTCCTTTATCCCTTCTTAGCAATGTTTAGTTCTCCTACTGGTTTTTAAATTACAAGGCCATGAGACCCCTAGTACCACCTGTGGCCAGAAAAATATCACCATTCTGTCACAAACAAAAATTTCCATGTAAATTTAACTTAAGCTAATAGAAAAAGCAACAATCAGTGTAAAGTTACAATGGCTTTTCCATAAGCTCTCCGCAGCTGTTAGTTTTAATAACTGATATTACCAACTTAGTCCCCACACCAGAGCTCTTCAAGTAGCCTTTCCACTGGAAGAATCTGCAGTATTTTTAAATGGTACCTGTGACCTAGAGCATTACATTCTGTTGTCCTGAATGGGGTGTACATGCTGGAAAATATTTTTATGAATCACACAATAAATCTAATCCATAACACAAGTGAGAAGCTTCTCTTTGCATAAGCAAAAGTTAGATGAAGTATAGAGCATGAAAATATATTTACAGAAAATACATTCTACTAATATGTGGATGGCATTTAGAGTTTTTTGTAGCCTGATAGGAATCAGGTCATTTAGATTCTCTTCTGATCTATTCCCTCAAAACATTCTACTTAGATTCAGTCATTTAATAAAATAACTGGGTAATCAGAAAAAGTAAATAATGCCAAAGAAAATGAGAAACTCCAATTTTCATGAAATAAATTATTTTCCTATTGAATCGATGGATCCTATCTTAATTCCTCCAAGGGCCTGCTAATCACAGCAATTTCTGTAATGTTCTAACCTGGAGATAATGATAAATTTATTTAACCTGAACTTCGTAAGAACTTTCAATTATTCAGTTTCAATGACTTAAGTGGTTATTTAATTATTTATTTATTTTTGAGTTTTTGACTACACTTAGTGATACTCAGGAGTCAATCCTTCCTCTGTATTCAGGAATTACTCATGGTCATGTGCAGTGTACATTATGTGGTGCCAGGGATCCAAACTTGGATTGGTAGCATGAAAGACAAAATCTCTACCTGTTCTTCAGCCCCCATAAAGTACTGTCTCTCCGGCCCCCAACAGCAATTATTTTAATACAACAATGTTTGTGACAGTCTATAGTTATTGTTTGTTCTTCTCTGGTATGTATGTGTGTCAAAAATTATAGGAATATATATATGTATATATATTTTATTTATATTTTAAGCTAATTTTGAACTCAGAGTTGTATGAGTACTTGGTTTATAACAAAAATGCTTGGTCTATGAAATATAGCAAGGAAAAATGCTACAAAAATGAGTCTTGGAAAATTGAACAACCATTTGTAAAAAATGAAGATAGACCTCTATCTCATACCGTATCAAAATTTAATTTAAATTTATTAAATATATTTAGCACTGTCACTGTAGCACTGCCATTACATTGTTCATCGATTTGCTTGAGTGGGTACCAGTAATGTCTCCATTGTGAGACTTGTTGTTACTGTTTTTGGCATACTGAATACGCTACGGGGAACTCGCCAGGCTCTGTTGTTCGGGCGGGATATTCTCAGTAGCTTGCTGGGCTCTCTGAGAGGGACAGAGGAATTGAACCCGGGTCAGCTGTGTGCAAGGCAAACGCCCTACCTGCTGTGCTATTGCTACAGCCTTATTTAACTGGAACAAAATACATAAAATACATAGATGCAATCTTATTTTGTTATCATCTTATTACTTCACTTGTTCTATAATCGAATCTATAATTATGATAATTTTAGGAACACACTATTTATTGTCATGGTATTGTTGTTTGGATAGTTTTCTGAAGTCACACTAATCAAACTACATGATCTTCCTCTAGACTACCTCTAATAGATTCTGCTTATACTCTCTCCTCTATCCTTATACTCAAATTAATAATTATTTCTAACTTAATAATACCTTAAAGTAGGCAGGGATTCATCACAGTATTTTAATAACACAAATTTGGGAACTGTAGAGACAGTATTTAACACTGTTTAAACATTGTACAGTGTTTAAAGCACTTATGGTGCATGAGGCTGTCCCAGATTTGATTGCCAGCATTCCATTTGGTCCCATAAGCACAGCCAGAGGTGATTTCTGAGTGCAGAGCCAGGATTAACCCCTTGATTATCACCAGGTGTGACCAAAAAACCAAAAAAGTTTATTTTTTTCTTTTTCAATGACATTCCGTTCATTTTTTTAAATGGAGGTAAACATGATCTTACAGTTTCTGGGTTTCTTACACACACACACACACACATTTGTAATCTCTAGATATTCTCTCATAACTCACACTTCCTGCAGTTCTTAAATTTATTGAGTCCAATTGAAGGTATTCTTACATGCTTTGAACTCTCCATTATTTACTGTAACTTTCCATACTCTCATCAAAGATTAAATTAATTTTAATTAAATTTAATTAAATTAATTAAATTTAATTAAATTTAATTAAATTAATTTAATTAAATTTAATTAAAATTAATTAAATCCTATTTTCTAAAATCCTTGCCTTATTTCTATTATTTAAACTTACAAAGTCATTCTTATTTCCTAGTTAGAATTTCTAATATAATTTTAGTGTTCTTAGTGTTCATATGCATATTTTCACTTATTTTTGTTTTAGGTTTATATTTTTTACCTGAAATTTTATAAGGGTTTAGTGTGTGTGTGTGTGTGTGTGTGTGTGTGAGAGAGAGAGAGATTCTTTTTAATGTCACTGAAAAAAGAAAAAGGAAAATAATATTTTTCATGTACACTACTCAACAATTACTTGCTGAGTCAATAAATTGATACATTTTTATCAGTAATTGAAATAAACTTTAAATCCTTTTCCTAGTACGTGAAAAATAATAAAATGCATAAGAGGGTGAAAATTTTGACACCCTTCACATGAAATAAAGCCAAATAATATACAGTTAAGAATTTTTTCCTTTTTACACTAGTTTTTGAGTCACATCTGGCAGTCCTTAAGTCATCCTCCAGACTCTGATCTCAGGTATCCCTGCTGGCAGCTCAGGGGACCTCATGGAGTCCCTGGGATCAAACCTGTCTACAAAACAAGCTGTCCTACCCATTGTATTATCATCCCAACCCATATTTGAAAGTTCTCAAGATTCTGTAGAAAATTAATATAGCATCACAAATTGTTTGGAACTATTCATTTTTAAAATAATGTTGTAAATGGGAAGAGTTAACTCACAGAAATGATTTCAATTTTAGAAAATAACATTTTGAATGAGAACATTGAAAAGACATTTAACTTTAATTTTTTGCAAAATGATTAAGTGGTCACATGTGCTTTTGCTTTGTGTATGTTAGTGGGTTATACTTATATGCCTTGGTGAATATATGATACACTAAAATATATTGAATTTAATTTCTTAGTTTAACCCTGCATATTTTGTAATAGCATTCTGCTCTGCTTAATGATATGACTTCAGCTTAATATAACTTTTAAATTTTCATTCTAGTATTTCCCACTTAATAAGTGATACTTCTATAAGAGAAAAGAAATTTAAATTAATTTTCAAGGAGGCAAGATCAACGCTGATGCTCATGGGCATCTAATTCCAATTCGAATACATTGGTCCACAAAACCATTCTTCCTTTTCTTATAAAAACAACTAAATCCATACACTCAAGTTGTGAACTCCAGTTATATACCAGAAGGAATTTCTGTCCTTTGTTATTTTAATTGTTCTATGTTTTCAAGTTTAAATTATCAACTTTAGTGTTATTTGACATGGTGCAAGAGCATGTTATGATTCTTTACTTCTTTTCGTTTGTTCATTTTTTTTCTCTAACTAACAAGAGGTCTAGTTAGCAGCTTTGTGAAGATTTGCTGTTACCGCTGTTGGCTCTGTGTTATTAAAACAAACTACTCACAAAAAAATTCAGACATTTGGCAAGATTTAACAACTAAGCTATCAAATAAAATATCTGTAAAAATTAGTTAAATTTGATGTTAAGAATTTATTCATTTGTTGTGAATCACATTTGTCTTCATAACTCAAAAGAATATTTATTCATTCCATATGATTCTAAATTGGATTATTATATATTATCTTTCAGAATATTTATACTTTTTCATTATTTTATTTTCATAATTTATTTACACTCAAAAGTAAATGAGATAACAAATAAATAGTTTGGGACTGAAATGATAGTACAGCAGGAAAAGCTCTTGCCTTGCATGCAACCAACTAATTTTTGATCCATAACACTCCATATGGTACCCTGAGCTCCACCAGGAGTGATCTCTGGGCAAAAAGCCAGGAGTAAGTCCTGAGCACCACCAGATTTGCCTCAAAAAACGAAAGAAAAAGTGTTACATACTAAAGAATCGCTTCTATTAATTTGAGGAGTTGTTAGAGTCTTTTACAAATTGTTGGAAATTTTTCTTTCTAATTTTAAGAGATGTTGTGTTTGATGAAGAAAATATATTTACTCAATTATTTGATTGTGGATTATTAAATATGTTGTTTTAATTAGTAGTTCTACTTTGAGTATTGAGACTTTTGTTTGAGATTCATCTACTACATAAATTTTTCCTTTTTTATTATTATTATTCACATTATAACCATAGATGATCAGACTATGATATTGGTAAAAATAGTTATAAGTATTTATATATTTGGATTATAACTAAAGCACTTATCTTTTTTTATTGAGTCTAAAAGTTTGTTTTGGTTATCATAGATTGATCTTTGATATGTCTATGCCAAAGACAAATATCTCTGTAAACTTGGTATTTGGCAGGAGAAAATAATGTAATATTTTGTCTACCACAAAGTTCTCACATTTATATATACTTGAAGTAGGGTTGAATAGTGAATGATTACTATCAATCTAAAAGAGTTGAGTTGTTTTAATAAATTTTTTATTGTTGTTGTATAAAATCTAACTAAAATACTCTTAAGAAATTAATTCCAACATATTTTAAACTTTTACACAACTCTAGAGTTAGAGTATGAAAGATTTTCTTAAGGGAAAATTTTATACAAGTACAAATAGTTCAATTGACTCCTTATTACTTGATTTTTAAAATTTTATGTTGATGACCAGAAAATTATAGAATGCTGCAAGTCCAGATCTTCAAGAATTTGAGCATACTGATTACCAATTCCAAAATAAGCCCTGGGAGGGACAATGGTTAGATTCCTGGATTTAATGTAGCTGTCTTACAAAAATGGGCAAGCAGAACTGTCTATATAAAGAAAACCAGTTTAGCAAGCTGATCCAGTGGCAGCAGTTTGATCTGGGCAATTTATCCAGATCAGTAATTTGATCTAGGTATATAATCCTGGGCTGAGTTTTGACAGGAGGGATTTATATACCATACAGGGTAAAGACTGAGCAAATAATTTCCCTGGCATAGTCTTGAGAAAGATTACAAGGAATGAGGATGGAGTACTAGATAGAAACAACTAAGATAACCTCAGTGGGTGAGTGTATAAACAAATTGTGCAATAACTATACAAAGGGATATAATTCAATTCTATAAAGTAATGAACTAGTCATGTAGAGACGAGTGTTCTGAAATGCACACTAAAAAGTGAAAGAGACTAGTTTTAAAAGTTCACATAGCTTGATTCTGACTATATGCTATCTTTAAAGAAAAAAGGCAATGGGGACAGTGAAATGATACATGGATGCTAGAATGTGGGGGTAGAGAGAAGGATGAATATTCATCACAGACTATTTAAGCAGCGAAATATTTTGTCTGAAGATCTTTTGATGAATACAGTTTTTTCAAAAATCATGGAAACCACAATACCAAGAATAAGCTTTAGTATAACTATGATTTAGTGTAATAATGATATAACAATGTGTCTCTAACTTCATTGATTGCAACATTTTGCTGTTCTGCCAAATTATGTTGATGAGGAAAGATTATTTCTAAGGTGGAGGTCATATAGTCCCACAAACACAGAGAGACATGCCCGACTCCTGATCATATAGCCAGTTGTGACCCCTAAGCACAGTTTATTGTGGCCCAAATACCAAAGAGAGAGAGAATGAGAGAGAGGGAGAGAGATTATAGTTACTTGCACAAAGAGTGTTAAAATTAAAATAGAAAAAATAATGCTTTGTCTCAAATTGCTCATGCAGATATTTCAACATAAAAATAAAAAAGAATAACCATGATTGCCAATATGTTAAAAATTCAATTTGTTAAAATTCTTTTACAATTTTTGTAGCTGAAAATATAGATCTCTGTGGTAGTGAATCTCCATTCTTCAAAATAATGTTTAATATTTTCTATATATAATAACTGAATACAAATTTAGATTTAATAGCTTTTATTTTATTTTAAAAATTTATTTCAAATGTTTGCTGTTATTAGAACAATGTCATCAGCAAAGCGGAGGTGGTGTAGTTGCCGATCGTCTAACTTCACTCCCATTCCTTCTAATTCCAATCGTCTCATGACATTTCTAAGGGTGGCACTGAAGAGTTTCAGTGAAATGGCATCACCCTGCCAAACCCCTTTCTTGACATGGATGATCACTTCTTTGTAGAATGGTGAGATTCTGGTAGTGAATCCATAATAAAGCTCATGGAGGACCCTGATGTATTGAGTTTGAATGCCCTGATTGGCTGGGCCTTCAATGACCACTTCGTCTCAACAGGCTTTCTTTAAATCAATGAAAATTAGACAGAGCGGCATCTTGAATTCCCAAGAAACCTCAATGAGGTTGGTTATTGTGTGGATATGGTTGATCATGCTGAATAGTCTGCGGAACACAGTTTGTTCACATGGTTGTCCTCCATCCAGTGTTCTGCCAATCCTATTCAGGATGACTTGAGTGAACAGCTTGTAGATGACAATAGGCAGATTGGGTGATAGTTACCAATGTCGTGAATGTATCCCTTCTTGTACAGTAGTACAGTCCTGCTGGTTTTCCATTGGGACAGAACCTTGCATTCAGACTGGTAGTGTTGAAGAGCTGAGCCAGGGATTGGTGAGTGATGGTAGGTTCTTCAGGTGTTCAGGTCTGATCTTGTCCGGGACAGGTGCTGTTCGCTTCTTTACCGATTTAATGGCGTGTCAGATTTTGGAAAGGAGAATGTTAGGAATGACATATCCATCCTGCAGAATTTGGTATGTGGGCAGGTGGGCGTGGCAATCGAAGGGATTTGAGTAGGAGTCATGGATAATCTTTTACATTGCCCTTCTGCAAGATGTAATAGATTCATCGGGATGTTGGAGGGAAGTCATCTTGGTCTTGTAGTTGACAAAGGACAGGCGGGTGTTGCAAATACTTTTTACAGCTTCTTCCACCTCTGTCAGCACTGCTGCTCTTCTCTTTGAAGTCTTCCTTTCACGCTTCTCTGCACTGCTTTGCAAACCTAGACATTCGCTTGCAATTGCCGGAGGCTTGCGGCAAGCCATGTTGGTGAATAAGCTCAAGAGTTTTCGAAGACAGGCGTTTTTTTGTGGCTATCTCTCTCTTGGCGTTTCTTTGGCATTCCTCACACAATCATGGAGGTGCTGAACCAGTCTATCGTATTCCTCTTCAAAGTTGTTAATGACGGCATCTTCCCATGTTTCCATAATAGTGCCAAAGAGCTCCCAGTTAGTGATCCTTCGGGGAGTTCACTTCTTAAACTTTGCAGCCCTTTCTTCCTGCTCGGTGAAGTAGAATTTTGCACGAAGGAGATGGTGGTCCCATCCCGTTTGGAACTTTGGGACAACTGTGACATCAGTCAGTCAAAACCGTCCCTTGAATATGATGTGGTCAATTTCATTGTAGAAACATTCACCGGGAAACTCCCATGAACCAAGCAGCACAAATGCTGGCCAACTTCAACCGTGAGTGTGGAAAGGTCAGACTCCAGCTGAATTTCACAAAGACAATATTGATGAGAAACCATCTCGTTCCTTATGGTCCATTCGCTCGCAATGGAATGACCATCTCTGAATACAACAGTTATGTGTACTTCGATTGAGAAGTCAACATGACAAATGACCTGACACCTGAATTGTACAGGAGGAAGAGAGAGGCTTGGAATGCCTTCAAGAGCGTCAAAGAAATAGCTAAGAGGATGAAGAAACTCCGGCTCCAGGTATATGTGTTCAATTCCCCTGTTCTTCTTGCATTAACATATGCCTCAGAGACATGGGCCCTACGAAAACAAAATGAGAAGGCTTTTCTGGTCTCCTAAAGTGAAATGGAAAGAGCTATGCTTGGAGTTTCACCTTTCACTCAACTGAGAGAAAGAATCTGGAGTTAAATTGATTTGTTATAAGTTAATATTTCTACTTAACATATTTTTCACTTCTGGAAGATTCTGAGATTAGTGTAAAATATCAGAGTTAAATATTATTTTTAATGTGTTAATACAGTAGGGCTCAAATCAGTTTAAAATGAGATTAACAGCAATTAGTAACAGAGATACTGTTTAAATTTTTGAAAGAATGCATGTGATGAAAACTTGAAGGTGTGATGGATTCTAAAAACCACCTACTAATCATAAATGTTTTCAGTTTCCTGACACATTTTTAAATTTCCTCTGTAGATAGTATTATGGATAAATTCTCTGCTTTTATACATATAACTGAAGACCTCCAGTTCCAGCACAGGCATGTGTAAGACCACACTCCACACGTTCGGACAAATCTCACGCATGAAGGAACCGGCAGAGGAACTCGGTGTGTGGGATCCAGGGCATAGATCTCCAAGCCTGCTCCAATTGGGACTGGGGCCTTCTCCACCCAGATCCCCCATCTTCCGGTATGTAGGTGTTACACCCACCAATTGCCCCAAGCAGCATGTAATCCCATCAATGGCCAAGACCCAGAGACTATAAAAGCGAAATCTTATCATCTAGTTCTTACTCTGGAGAACCTGGCAGGCTACCAAAATTATGCTGCCCACAGGGCAGAGTCTGGGAAACTCCCCGTGGCGTATTCAACATGCCACAAACCAGTAACAATGATGGGTCTCATTCCTCTGACCCTGAAAGAGCCTCGAATGTGGCACTTTTTAAAATTTCAGGACTAGGATGAAGGAGACATTACTGGGGCCTGCTCGAGGCCATCGATGAACAAAGGAAGACAGTGATACAGTGATACATATAACTAAAAGGAAAATTTGAAAAATTTGCCAACAATATTTTAGTCACATAAGACCTCTCAATTTTGTTTAAATTCACATATATTTCTTTTTGTGCTGCACAGAATATAATTAATGTTTTTAGTTAATAATATATTGAAATCCTTAAGCAAAACTTCTCTTCAACTAATCTGGAAGAACAAAATAAGAGTACAAGAAATTTTTAGTGCATTGAGTTGGAGACAAGATATCTATAGCATACTCTCTTAAATTAGTTACTCCATTTATTGTAGACTGATTTGCTGCCTACTGCACAGCAACAAGTCTCACAATGTTACTGGGCTCACTTGAGCAAATCAATGAACAACGGGAGGACACTGACAGTTATAGTGATTTATTGTAGAAAGCAGGAGTTCTTTAACCCAATCCTTACTCTTTCTAATTATGGTTAAAAAAATGCAACAACCACATATGATTCTCAAAGTTTTAAAACAGGTAATTAAGAAATGAAAATAAAAATGGTTTACAGGTTGCTTCTCTGAAATTTTAATAATGATGACTTTTTTTCCCATCTCATCAAATGTTACATTATCGTTATTGTTAATTGTGAAAAGGGAGATAGTTTGAAGTTTCAGGCTTTGTGAATTTATTATACTAAATAATCTTAGTTCTGTTAATATGTATGAAAACATATAGTCACTTTTATTGTGCACTTACTTGTAGGTGCCATATAGTCACTTATATTAAAACAATAACTCAGATATAATGTAAACTTTCTGAAACTTCAATATAGTAGAAAAATCAGGAGTCACTTATAAAGCAGAGAGGAATGTGACAAGTGACCAATTTCTACAGAAGATCATATTACGAAAAACACAGAAGTATGGAAGCAAAAATCTAGGAACCTGCCTAGTTTTAAAATTCTTATAATAAAATTTTATTTTATGGAATGAAATATGAAGTAAAAATTCCAAATAATAAGATCATCCCACTTATGGCACCTGTGCATTTGTGAGTATAACATGGTATACACATGGTAAACAATTAAGTACCTCATTTCACATTAAACATAGCATTTCAATCCAACCTCTGAAAATGGTTAAATAATTGATTTAGGAATCATAATACCTGCATTATTGCAGTGTTAATAAACAGTAGTGTTTAAGGACATAGCATTTTTGTAAATGCACTAAAATAGTCCTTGTATTTGCCAAAAATGTAGATTTCTTAAAGTATAATTATCATTTTACATTTAAAATATTTTACATATTTAGAAAACCTTACAATTTTCTTATAGTTAAATAATAAATTTATCCTAATACAAATTCATGTTTGAATACAACTTAATTTGAGTTATGATATATTTCACAATTTTATCATCAAATTTAGTGATAACTTTTGATTTTTTATTTTAGAAACCAGCTGTATTTCATTTAAAAACTTTGGTGAGTAGTTTCAATTCCATGCCATTTTTGTTTAGAATAAATTTTACTTTAGTTCAATTTACTTAAATTTATGCTAAAGTTATTTATTTTAGGGAAATTAATTATAGTTAGATAAAGTAACAACAATATAGCTCTATTAAAACTCTTGTCTCTATACTTTTGAGTTATTGAAATATGTATATTATATAACTAATGATGTTGTACCATTATGCGTAAGCAATTTGATTTATATTGAATAATACAGTAACCAAATTAATGGCAATATTATGAATAAATAACCTATGTGGATATTATAGCCGACTTTCCATTTATTAGGTGTTGTATAATAAAATATATAGTAATTTTAAAATATTTGGTTGTAGTTAGAAAATTTTTGATAACAAGAGAAAAAATAATTTGTAGTGGATGAATATGGTAGAATCAATTTAGTGCTTAAATAATAACAGAAACCATTGCAAAGCAAGTTTCTTATAAAATTTCATCTGTTTCATAGCACATTCATCAATACATGTATTTGAAATACCCATCTGAATTTTAGAGAAGCTGTAACTTTACTTCAGGATACAAGGTGGTGCTGTTTCATTTTACAAACAAAACTGTAGTTAACTAAAAGCTAGAAAAACCAGAATGAGGACATCATATAAAGAGAGCAAGTATATTGAAGTCACTTCCTTATTTCTACACGCCAGTTATGATTTGGTTAATTCAAAAATGGATAAGCTATATCTACACACACTGCACAATGTAAATACAGAGGCAATAACAATATCCAGTCAAGTATAAAATGTTCATTTTTTGTAGTTTATAGGATTCTGTGCCCTGCAATATTTGCAGTGTTACTGAAGGCCCCAGTCTTAAAGGAATACAATCTCTGGAAGCCCAATGGAAAAAAAAGGAAAACACAAAACATGTGAAGTTAAGAATAATTTTCAGTTTTTGTTGGTTTTACTAAAAAACCTGTAATACTAGTTTTTTTAAATAAAACTTTGAGTAAAGTTTTTAATTCCAATTATACTGATCTAAAACATTAATGAAGACCAAAGATTGAAATGCCTTCTATGTTGTCAAATACTAATTCATTGCCAATTTATAATCTGAATGTAGATGTTACAAAAAAGATGAGACTTTTAGTACACTAATTATGTAGAAGTAAACACATATTAATCTGAGTCACATTATCAGAGACAGCACTTGTTTTGTTACCACAATCTCCCAGAAATTGTCATCATGGGTTTACATTAGGTGATGCTGTTTGACATATCTTTACATTTTATATAGAAATAAAAGTTAAGCAATGATTAAATTTATAATGCTAGTTTATTAAAGTGGGAAATAATTCATAAACTCTGCTAGTAAACTTCCATTTTATCTGAATTAAACAGAAAATAAAAGATGGAAAAGCAAGTCTGTGTCTTGGAAGATGCAATTAGCAAAAGATCAGATAAAGGTTAAAGATCTATGGAATGCATTATTATGAATACTAATATATCTTTAAAAGTAGATGTTCATTGTCATACAGTATTAGTACATTGTGGCTATACATAATGAAGTAGTTATCTGCAGAATTAACTTACCATAGATCAGTAAATATGATTTCCTGAGACATCTGGACAACTGATCCTTGTTCTTCTTTGACAGAAGGAATATACTTATATCAAATCTTGTGAGCCTAGAGAAACCAATAAACAGAATCTAGGTTAATGATTGATGCATGGAAAGTTTTATTGTTCTAAGATTTACACAGGTAAACTTAAGATCAATGAGAAGTACTTAGTCTGTAAAAGATGTTCCTGGAACATAAAAACTAAAATTAATAGATATCAAACCCTAATTATACAGCAAAGATTGAAATGGGAGATGGAAATTTGCTAAAACTTAATCTGATATTAGTTGCAATAATTATAAATATTTAAGGATTAGAGATTATTTTCTATTGGTTCCTAACAATGTTGATTTCTGCTGTTTCTACCATAATTTTCTGATTTAGTCAGTAGTATCAAAAATAAAGATGACTGATCCAATGGTTTAAATAATTTATTTTGTTATAAATTTATTTCTAGTTATGATACAAAAGTGAAAATATATTATAATTTATACAATTTCCCTTTGTCTTAAAGTCTCAATTTTATCATCATTGCATTGCTATCAATAACAGAATTTATTAATATTTTATAGACATAATGTTTACTTTCAAATCTCAGTATATTTGTTGAGTCTATATTTCACTTAACTCATTGATGAATAGCTGAGCTTCAGGTATGTTTTTCTTCACACATGAAGCATTGACATCAGTTTCCTAATTATTGTAATATTTGGTATCTCTCTAGTTTTTATAATTGAATATGTCTGTCCAAAGAGTCTTGGGTCTCTCCATTTCTCATACAAGCTAGTACACATGCAGTTATTATCTTATGCTAATAAATGTTAATAAGTAACTCTTGACTATGACTTTTTTTTCTGGAAGATGTTTATTTTCCAGTTTGACTAAAATTTAATTTTTACCTAGGATAGTCAATAACATAATTAGGATACGATTCACTGCTAACTCTGCTATATCACGTTTTTTCCTGAAAACCAGGGCAGCACAGTACATATTTGCTCTCTTCATTCACACATTTTTTAAAAATAATGAATTGATAATTTTTTTACTCAATTTTTGACTTCTCTACCTGCATAATATAAAATAGCCTAATGTTGGATTACCTGAGTTCTACTGTAAATGTTTTTAATTATCTCAAGATCCGTGTGAAGATTTCATTTAATTTTCTCTATGATGTTTTAACATTTCTAATTAGCCATTATCTCTATTATTTTTGGATGGTGGAAGGGAAATGATATGGAACCTTTGCTTATTACCTTAGTTCTATTTTTCAAAATCTAACTTTTAATCTCATGTTTCTTCTTTATTCCTGAATTTAATTGTTTATTTCATTACACCAAGCTCTTCTTTACATCCAGGTTTAATTTTCCACTCAAGTAATTCGAGTTCTTCTATAACACATAAACTTCCAAAATATAATCACTCATACCAGAGATAAATTTATATTCCATTTACCTATAAGTCACAGTGGATGTTCTAAATTGTTTGGTGGAGCTCCAGAAAGTCATTCAAGTAATTGGACTAATTTTCATCCTGTATGTTCAATGCATAACTTCTGAGCTAATTGCAGTCACTGACAAATTATTATACAGAGGGAAGATAAAAATAATCAGGGTAAGAAATTTTACCTTAAACAAGAGAAGATGAATTCAAACAGTTGTACTCTAAATCACATTTTCTTAGTTTGTACATTTTCTTGATTAACTAATATTCATTTTTGTTCTGCATTATATTTTCATGTTTCAATGCCATTTTATGTCTTTGGGAAAAAAAGAATTTCACTTGTCTTTTTATTTTTCCATTATTAACTTTTAATTTATCTGAGACTTCTGAGACCTGTTTAACTTTACCCCAAAACTAATGTTTACAGTATATAAGCTTTTTATTATAACCACAATTTTAGCCATTGTGTTAAGAATGGAATCATAGAAAGAAAGACAAAATCATAACTATAAAATTTTAGCCATGTCCTCTTTGTTTAATGTTTTCGTGTTTATGACTTCTGATTATTCCTTTTCCTTTTTTGGAAACTGAAAACATTTTCTCAATTTTTATTATATTTACATTTTATTGAATTATAACAGTGCTATTGTCTTAGTAAACTTACTTCATATTTACTAGAAGTATTTGTAATTAATTGTTAGTACTTTTATTATTTTTGTATAGTCTATGAGGATTGGTACTACAAGTTTTATTGAAAATTTGTTGTGGCTATGGTTTGAACATTATTTAAAACATTATCCAAATAACAAACTATCAAAACTATTGCTACATAGCTTAACCAATGAAATGTCCATTAATGGCAATAAATTTGAAGATATAAATGCTGATTTAGTGACTTTGTTTACTGTTATTAAGTGTAGATTCATTAAATAAGATATACTGTTGTTTTAGGTGGCAATCTAAGGAATTTCTTTACACATCATCTAGCCTTTTAGTGGAAATCAATGCCATCCGATGAATTGTATAACCCCTGTTAGAATGCAGACGATAAAAAAAATAGCTATTAAGGCCACTTTCTTTTTGTTTTAAAAGTGTGATTATAAATACTTTGAAAGAATTATGTTCTATTCATTTATGATTGTATTTTTCAGCTTATATAAGCCAAAAAATTTCTTAATTCAATAAAAGAGTAAATTACCCTGATTCTACATGTAATGAATCATAGAGAAATTTTATCTACTATGCTTTAAATGTTTACACTGTTTGCTTCTATATAAAAGGTTATGTTTAAAGATCAAATAAAATATAATTTTTATAACTTTGCTAGAATGAATACTCATAAGCATCAAAATTAAAAGAGGTAACTGTTCAAAATAGTTTCCTTTGGACTGAAAGCAAGTATGAAATCTTTAGTTAATTTAGAAAGTGAAGTCTCTGAGAAGGGACCTATAATGAAACTGAAACTTCAATTATACATAGAGAAGCAGTTCTGAGTGTCTGGAATAAAAATCCTAAACTTGAATTTATGATTGCCATGTGCAGTCTATTCCTTATACACTGTATTTTTTTCTTTTTTGCTCTGGTTTCATTTTTATAGACTGTCATATACTATATATGAACTCATTTTTACATTAAACCCTTTGGCAAACTCACCTCAGTATTTAAGGAATTGCTGGTCTATTTGAGAACTTGGCTTAAAACAACAAAGGGGCAAATGGTAGAAAGATGGTAAGATCTGCTTTTAGATTAACAGCCAATGAGCAAAAAATAGATATGTATGCACAAGTTCGTCTGCAGATCTAAAATAAGTTATTCTTAATTATAAACTATGCTAATCTTTAATTTGCATTGAACCTAGGTTTGTGTCTTTCAAGTGCTTGAGTCAAGGGAGTGCTATGTGTTCTCTCTGTTGGGGAAGGCACATATTATAGGGCTGGATTTTCCTGTAGAAACCTTCACAGTTTTGACATTATGAAAGATTTTCCATGCGCCATTAATCATTTTTCACTTTCCTTTAAAGTTGGTCTTTTTCAATAGACATTATTTTGATCCCAACGGCTTACAACATTGTCTTAAATTATCTCTGAATTCCTTAGACAATCCTTCATGGGTATGTTTACTTAATAGTCACATCTCCATTGCCTAAATGTACTATGTTTTATATAAATTTATATAAATAACCCATACATAGAGAATTGTATGGATAAAAACATAAATATATACATATTTATAGATATGTGAAGTCATATTCTGCAGATGTGTTTTTGCTACAGTGTTTCTTCATCTCAAATGAAAACAATATTTTTTTCCAGTTGGCATTACATTTTATATATCTTTAAATTCTGTCAACTCTCAAAATGAATCTAAAATTAGAACACTCATAATGACCACTGAACCATCACTATGGAACAGGATAATATGAGATTTTCCTGAGTTATTAAAGTTTCATGTTTATTTAATTAATATAAAGATTTCTATTCAAAACACATGTTCTGAGTGTAAAGGCACTGGCTAAAGAAAAAGAAGCTGGGAAGAGTACAGGGTAAGATATTTGCCTTGCACAAGGTCATCCCTTATTTGATTCCTGGCACCAGATATGGTCCTCTGAACACTTCCAGAAGTCAGCCTTGAGCACTGCTGAATGGAAACCCCCTCACAGAGAGAAAGAAAGAAAGAAAGAAAGAAAGAAAGAAAGAAAGAAAGAAAGAAAGAAAGAAAATCAATCTGAATTTGATTTAAGGTTTTGCAATTGTGATTCAAGAAATTTGATTAATAACTCCAAATAGCAATGTTCTTATATGTAGAATGATAAAATCATGTTAAACCAAATTATATTAAAACAATTGTGTAATCACTAACTGACTAGGAATCCCACAGTTCTCTCTTGCTGATTTCTTTCGCATCCAGACGGCTGATGCCATGGGCGACGAAGGAGGAAATGAGGGTCAGGCTGGTTGGTGTTCAGTTGCCATTTATTCCCTTCTCCTCACGTGTTCAATCTCACTAAGCCCCTCATTCCTATCTCCTCCTATCTCCGTCCTCACTCCTCTCTCTGCCGCTCTGACTCATGTCTCTCCCTAGTGTCTCTCTCCAACTACTGGTATTGGGGGTAGAAACTACATCCAGGTCAGGTAGCACAATCAACATATCAAAGCCCTTCCTGAATGCCTGCAGCCAGGGTATAGGCTCAAGGGCAAAATGCCACATAGGGTTTCTTTTTATCTTTTTCTTAATCCAACAATCGTCTTAATTTTACTCCTTAATAATATTACTTATTTTGTATAGACACAGTAAGACCTGCATTAAACTTATAGGATGGCTCTCCTGGGGACATCTCTCTATAGATTTCAGACTACAGTGCTCAGGCCAGATTAATCTTGCCTAACCCTAGCAGGGTCCTAATCTAGTTGTTACTTTTTGGATCATGACAGAATTTGTCCATGACCATGCTCTTAACTTAAAGTTAAGTGTTATGGCTCTTTGGCCTGGCCCGTTTTGATGACAGGGTAGCTCACAGCTTGACTGGGGTCCATGCAGTCTCTCTTTGGGCCTGTGCTTTTGAGGTGCTAGGAAGTAAGGGCAACTGAGTCTTCTGTCGAGAAAGCAGATGCCCAGGAGTGAATATCATTTGGAGTAAATTAACTCCCAAGTTACAAAAACATAGCATTAACTTTCCTCCATGGTCTATACAAAAAAGGACATTGTTCTGAAATCACTGTGCAAAGGACATAAGAGGAAGAGAAAAGCAATATTACAAGTTAACAGCATCTTATTAGGGGATACAGGTGATGGACCAGTTGGGGAAGCAAAGCACAAAGAAAGAGGTTACAGATAAACACAGAAGAATAGGAGTGCCACAGGAGCACTGTTAACGGGTGCAACCCAATAAACCTAAGCTCCCTGTGGCAAGGCAGAAAGGACAAACCAATGTTATCCTCCGCTAATAATGTGCATAAGTGACATATAAGTCAGACCTGAAAAAGGTGTTTATTACATTTTATAAAATTGGTACTTAATTTTGTAATAAATTACAAATGTGATATTAATTTAGTGACATCTCAAATGGAATGATGACATACCCTGTAGCACAGTTCTCCTGTGAGACTTGTTGTTACTGGTTTTAGCATATCAAATACGTCATGGGGAGCTTGCCACACTCTGCCATACAGGCAGGATACTTTCGGTAGCTTGCCGGGGTCTCCAAGAGGGGCAGAGGAATTGAGTCCGGGTCGACAGGGTGCAAGGCAAACGCCCTACCCACTGTGCTATCACTCCAGCCCGATGACATACCTAGGCATTGATAATAGTAGAAAGCTATTGACATTATGACTCTAAAAGATCAAGAATAGTATTACTAGATATCAGAACTCATTATTTCAAAGATGGAACCACAACTGGTCTGTTAGACACAAGCTTGAATTACAGAAAAGTTCCATTTTAGAAATGCATCTGGGAAAGTTGAAGGAGAGAATAATCTTGCTTTTCTCTTCCTATTGACCTCCAAAATCCCATCATCATTTACATTCTCCAGAAGCCAACTGATAGTGACTCCACTGAAATAACACATAATAGATAAACTAAAATTATGAGAAATGTAATGGAGAATGAGAGAACATACCGGAAATATTTGGTCCAGGAGTGGCACAAGGTGTCACAAAACATCTAAGCTTTGGCTCTGCATTCTAGAGCAGTGTTTCTCAGTTAGGGATCACCCCCGCCCAACACACACACACAGGCCCTAAAATAATCTAAAGTGGCTAGAGATAAAAATCACATGAATAAGGAAACATGAAAAAAGTGGGGGAGGGGGCACAGATAGAAACAAGATCAGTAGGGTGACATGGTGAGAAAATGATTAGGAAGCATGAGTTTAAAGGGTACGTCAGCGTTCATGGAAAAGAGAAAATTTAAATCTCCATGGCAGAGACATTGTATTAACATTGTATTAAGTAGATGAATAGAGTAAAAGAAAAGTATTTTTATAGTATGGGGTTAAGAACAAATGCCAAATTAAATATTTCTAGTGAATCACCTAACATAGGTCTAGTATTTGTATTACACATGTATAGTATATATGATTTTCTTATAGTTATTTTTATAAAATTTCCTTAAATATATTTACTCAATTATGTTTATCAAACAATATTTAATAAAATTGTATACATTTTAATTTGTAAACTTTTGGGTCAATAACAAATACACAAAATTACCTGATGAACATCAGAAAGAATATTTAAAAAGGTATTTTAGAATATTATTTCAGATACTATATGTTGATTTAGAAATGCAAATAAGTCACTGAGACATCTGAGTTTAATAATGTACCAAAAACAAGTAAAGCAACTTAAATCCCAATTCAAAAATAAGATGAGCAAAGCTCTTCGTTGATGTTGATAAAAGGTCAGCATTAATTTTAATGACTTTCATTCATGATCATGAGGGAAAATATATTTTATAAGGTCTTGAATTCATATTTATTTTGTTGACTGATACATTTTCATATGTTAATGAAGATGAACTTAGAATGTAAAAGCATAGCTTAGAAATGTAATTTGCTAATTGTAAATCTCCTTGCATCATGGTTATGTTGCATTTTTATTACATGTGTTGAAAATTCAAAGATCACATCTGGGATGTTTAAGATGTCTTGTTAGGAAGTGAACTACCTTACACTCTTATAGTGACTTAGCTTTGCAGGTACCTCAGATCAAAAATACATGTGAACCAAAATCCTTCCATAATATGTTAACACAAAGTTTAAGAGTCACACACCTATTCCTAGATTTTTTTGAGGAAAAAAATAATCCTACTGCATAGCAATTCAGTATCAGTGAAACTAAATACAAAATGTTTGTTCTCCCAGGATGTGTCGCTTTGTCCCATTTAGTAGCTCTAATAGATCAACATTTGAGATGAGTTTGGTTAACCAATTAGATTCATCCCACTGTTGGAATATCCTGCAAGATGGTTTAAAGATTACATTAGCAAAACACAGAATCTCAAACTGCAAATTATAAATAAGGAGAAGAAAGGAAAATGCAAAATGCTTAATGCATAATTAATTAAAGTACTGAGCATGGGTTTGTATTATTTATTACTAAAATGAAGCATTTTAAAAATAAAACTATACAAAGTATATGAAATCTGACCAAATATAATTTTGTTCACTTTAGGTCAAATTTACTTGGTATTATATTTAGTATTTATTGTCTGCAGCACTTGCATTTTAGTTATTACCAGAAATATGAGTTATTTCTACATACAGTAGCTTATTTGAAAAATTCCATATTATCACTCTTCACTTATTCCCACCTAATACACCTGCAAAATACACTTGACCCTCCACCCAATTGGGCTACACTAGCACACAACAGAGAGGAATGGAGATGTTACTGACGCCCACTCAAGCAAATCGATAAGCAATAAGTTGACAAGTAATACAAGTGAATTACAAAGAAACAACATTTCCAGTATGTAACTCTATTTAACTAAAATAAAAGTCAGTAGTACTATTGATCTTACCCTTATATTTCTTTCTTGAAGGATTAAAAATGGGCTGGAGGGGGTATGGTGCCACCAGCAGGTCAATCTGTACCTGTGAGGTGAGTGCATCAGCAGCCTCATGGCTCCTTCAGACTTCTAGATACCCCAAAATTGCTGCTGTGTCTTTGGCCAGACCCTAAAAACTTGGGGCAAAGTTTACCAATAAAGTAAACGGCCAAAAGTTAGGAATGTGGGAGACACACCCACAAACCAACTCCGACTGAGCTGTATAATTGGAGACAAGGCCTCTCTGGTTCCTGATTGAGCTGCCTTATGGCCATGATGCCAGAGACTCAGAAACAAATCTAGAAACCCAGCGGCTTTTGGAAGAAAGGCGTCTGGTCCCTGCAGTAGGCTGCCAGTGCTGGGCCGCCCCAGGTGGGAATGAGTTTTATGCCTTGGCCTGTTCCCTCTGGTGGCCTAGTGGCCGTCATCCTCCAAAGGCTACTGGACAGTCAGGTTTGGGCCTGCAGTGATGAGACAAGTGGGGCCTCATGTAATGGGAGTGGAGCTGGCCATTTCCTTCCCATGCCAATGAGACCCCGAGTCGCTGCCCATGAATGGCCACTCTGGCTCCTGATCAAGCTGCTTAATGACCATGATCCCAGAGACTCAGAAACAAATCTCAAAACCCAGTGGCTTTTGGCAGAAATGTGTTTGGACCCCACAGTAGGTTACAGTCACTGGGCCATCCCAGGGGGGAAAAGGTTCTGTCCCTCAACCTGCTCCCCCTTGGTGGCCTGGTGGCCACCATCTTCCAGAGGCCATTGGACAGTTAGGTTTGGTCCCACAGTGACGAGACATGCGGGGCCTCACGGGATGGGGGTGGAACCGGTCCTTTCCCCCCCACCCCAACAAGACCGCCAGTCACCACCCAGGAACGACCTCTCTGGCTCCTGATCAAGCTACTTAACAGCTATGATCCCAGAGTCTCAGAAACAAATCTTGAAACCCAATGGCTTTTGGCAGAAATGTGTGCGGGCCATGCAGTAGGTTAGCAGCTCTGGTCCACCCCAGGTGGCAATAGCTTTTGTGCCTTGACCTGCTCCCTCTTGGCTGCTCGGTGGCCGCCATCTGCCAGAGACCACTAGACAGTCAGTTTTGGGCCCGCAATGATGAGACATGTGGGGCCTCATAGCTTGAGGGCAGAGCCAGCCCTTTCCTCCCCACCCCAATGAGACCGTAAGTCACAGCCCACAAACGGCCTCTCTGTCTTCTGATCAAGCTGTTTAATAGCCATGATCCCAGAGATTCAGGAACAGATCTCTGAACCTAGCAGGTTTTGGCAGGATATCTCTCCAGATTTAATTGTTAAGATTTTGGAATTTCAAAGATGCACAGCCACTGCTACAACCGTGCCACATTGTATATTATTCATGGCCAGCAATAGAAATGAATGAGACCAGTTGTAGTTACTGGTTTTGGCATATCGAATACACGACGGATAGCTTGCCAGGCTCTTCCGTGCGGGCGGAATACTCTCGGTAGCTTGCCAGTCTTTCCGAGAGGGATAGAGGCTTTTAGGGCGACCTCTAATAGCCCTCATAGGTGTTACCATATTTGAACCCTATCAAATATGGTACGACAATTCCAGAAGATGGGTATGTAGTGTCTTATGATGTGTTGCGCGGCCGCGCAGGTCCGGAAAGCGTCCTGGAGTGTGGTGGCAGCCGGGTAGTGGAGGTAGTGTCGGTAGTGTCTGCCAGTGGGGTATTTATCTGGTCCCAGTAGGGGTAGGGTGAGTCTTCTGTGCGCAATCCGATCCCTGGGTGGTTGGTGGAAGCAGACAGGGCAGGGTAGGGTGGGGCTCCTGATTAGAATCCCTTTGTCACCTGTTGTTGGTGGGAGCAAGCAGAGAATCTCTGTCCCTGGAGTCCAAGGTCTCAGAGAATTCCGTTTATCTTGTTCTGTGGGTCTTCAGTCATGCGTGAGTCTCGGCCGGAGCTGCCACGCGGGTCTGGAAAGCGTCCTGGAGTGTGGCGGCGGCTGAGTAGTGGAGGTAGTACACTAGCACGCGACAGGAACAAATGGAGAAGTTACTGGCGCCCGCTCGAGCAAATCGAAGACTAATGGGAAGTTAAGTGATTAAGTGATTAAGCAATAGAAAACAAATTGTCTACTGTTGCCTTTTCGGCAGATCTGAGTGTTGGAGTAAGATCCCAAATAATAATGATGGGTGTGGTGTCGAAATGTTGAATGTGATCAAAGTATGGAGAGAGTAATTTGGAGATCATCTGCCCCACACGTAGGGGGAGGGTGTGGGATGGGGGTATACTGGGGTTTTTGGTGGTGGAGAATGGGCACTGGTGAAGGGATGGGTGTTTCATTGTATGACTAAGACTTAAACCCTAAAGCTTTGTAACTGCTCTCATGGTGATTCAATAAATAAAATTATAAAAAATGGGAAAAAATTAAGGTGGAGTTCATGCAAAATTCTATCAGCCTAATCAGTGGCTGAATAATTAGCAGTACTCCTACATAAAAAAAAAATGGACTGGAGAGATAGTAAAGAGCGTAAGGCAATTGCCTGGCATGTTGTCTACACAGGTTCAAACTCTGGCAACCCAGGCAATTGCCTGTCATGTTGTCCATACAGGTTTAATCTCTGGCATCCCATATGAATTTCTGAGGCCACCAGGAGGGATCTTTGAGAGACGGGTGTAAGCCACCACTTTTTGTGCCTGCATGCTCATCCCTAACTCCTTTTGCACCAACATCACAACATTTAAATTTCAGTACTCTTGATGTTAATGAATGATAATACAAACTTTAGTGACGTCCGCGGAAGATTCCAAAACATCTGTTTATAGTCAATTAGGTAAATATTGTTATTTTTAAAATTAATTTCTTTTATTTCTAAGCTTTATTTAGAATACATAGTGCAACATAAAAAACTATTACAAAATGCCACTAACTTGATGTCATCAGAACTTTGTAATTTTAACTGTAGGGCGTTTGCCTTGCGAGCAGCCAGCTTGGCCGAGCCGGGTTTGATTCCTCCACCCCTCTTGGAGAGCCCGGCAAGCTACCGAGAGTATCTCGCCCGCATGGCAGAGCCTGGCAAGCTACCCGTGACGTATTCAATATGCCAAACACAGTAACAACAAGTCTCAAAATGAAGACGTTACTGGGCCCGCTCAAGCAAATCAGTATTCTTATACATTCCATAGATTACTTCTAATGTATTTAAAGTTAATATTTGCTGAAAACTTGTTAGTAATTAGTTTGTCTAATTGAGTAGTATGTAATGGAAATTGGAGTAAATCATATGATCATCTTAGAATGAATAAAGAAAAAACTTAAAAGGTCTTCTTGTCCAGACAGTTGTACTTAAATATTTTCTGGACTTCAGAATTTTTAAGAATTTACGTAAGGTAAAGGTAAAGGTAAAGGTAAAGGCCCTCCCGTTGATCGTCGATTTGCTCGAGCGGGCCCAGTAACGTCTCCATTGGAGACTTTGTTGTTACTATGTTTGGCATATCGAATACGTCACGGGGAGCTTGCCAGGCTCTACAGTGAGGGCGAGATACTCTCGGTAGCTTGCTGGGCTCTCCGAGAGTGGCGGAGGAATCGAACTCGGGTCGGCCATGTTGGCCGCTTGTAAGGCGAATGCCCTACCACTGTGCTATCGCTCCAGCCCTACGTAAAAAAGAATTTACGTATATGATTTAAATAAATTTGACTAAGTTATAATCATAAAATTTTCCTCATGAGTATAAATTTTATTATATTTTGATTATATAAAAGAGTTTTCAACATTTCTAATCATCTAGTATGTGTAAAGAGTAGATTGACAATTTACAAAAATATTGCATTGTTATTAGGTGACAGGGCTACAATGTTGTTAATAATGATTTTTAATATACAGTTCTGCTGTGATTCCATCATAAAAGTGACAAAGATATTCCATAACTGTCCTTATGTGAATTTTATTTTTGACTTAGCTATATTCTAATTGTTTATTAGTTTTAAATTTATAACTAAATTACACATAGCTTTTAGAGAATTATGGTTTAAACAGGAAAAATGCTAGGAACATTTAATTTTTTTAATATTTAAAGTGTTAAGCACTGTGATTTAAAGCAGTTAAGGATTCCTAGAAAAAGAAACATTTATTATAAAGCAAGTTTTGTTATATGATTCTGAAGAATGATCCAAAAATAAAACCTGAGTCTTCTTGGTTCTAACTTGTTTGCATTGATGTTTGTTATATATCAGGTATTGCAGTTAAAAATGATAGATGATTTGCTTATTATTAAATGAAGCAATTTTTTTTAAAGTTTTATTTATTGAATCACCGTGAGAACAGTCACAAAGCCTTTCAGTTTAAGTCTTGGTCGGTCATACAATGATCAAACACCCATGTCCCTTTACCAGTGCACATTTTTCACCACCAAGAACCCCAGTATACCCCACCTCCAACCCGCCTCCACATGTGTGGCAGATTTCCACTTTACTCTCTCTCTCTCTCTCTCTCTCTCTCTCTCTCTCTCTCTCTCTCTCTACGTTGATCACATTCAATATTATGACAAAAACCCCAACGTTATTATTTGGAATTTTCCCAAACATTCAGACCTGCCAAAAAGACATCATTGGATAATTTGCTTTCTTTTGTTGATTATAAAGAGCATATGATGTAGCGCAGCCGCTATCGTAGCCTCGTGAATTTGGATTTCTGATATTTTAGTAATAAGCCTAGAGGGATCACTGCCAAAAGTCCCTTGGTTCTGAGATTGGTTTGTGTGCTTCTGGGATCATGGTCGTTCAGGAGACAGAGGTGGTGTTTGTGGGTGGCAACCCTGGGCGTTGTCATGGCAGGGAGCAGGGCTGATTCCACCCCCCATCCCACTAGGCCCCACATGCCTCATCAATGCAGTCTCATACCTGGCTGTTCATTAGGCTCTAAAGGATGGAGGCCACCATGTCAATGCTGCAACGGAGGACAGATGGAGGAACAGACACCCTTCCCCTCCCAGGGCGGCATAACACCATAGTTAAATGCATAGTCCAGATGCAATTTGGTTGGGCATTATATTTTGCTCAGATTTTCCCAGCACCATTTAAACCTGTCTTTCAGGGACAAACGCTAGATCATTTACTTTCCATTGATCACTTTGCATATTAGGAAATGTCATGTGGCCGCTTACTCAGCCATGTGGTTCGAAAGAATAGTCTGCTACATGCATACCAGTGCCATGCTTGTAGAAGCTCATGATCGCCAGGAAAATGAAGCAATTTCTTATCTCTCTCCCTTACCACTCACATAAGCTAAAAGAAATACGTGACACTTGAATTCTAAATCCTTTTCTTTCCTGTCATTTTTCTTTGATTCACTATTTTTATAAAATTTGCATTGTTCTAAATTAAAAAAAATCTATGAGCCTGAAATGTGAACATAAATATTTCTGACTTTTAGAGACTATTAAAATTCCAATGTCTCCTTAGAATTCGTTTTTCTTCTATAATGTGCATTAATAGAACATATTAAAATTCTATAATATTGAATTTCATATTTTTCAAGAACTTTCATGGAAAATGATTTTTATCGGTATCATAAATATACATGCCATGTTCCACCTAACTTACTGCTAATTTGAACAATATTTTAAAGTCCTTTTTGGTAGAATTGTGATTAATTTTCATAAATATATGTTTATGAATTATATATAAAATATTTATAATTATAAATTTCATATTTATATTTATATAAATCCATATATTATTAGAAAATTAGTATTTTTCATATACAAATGAAAAAGTGAGACAAAATGGTTTTCCAAAATAAATGGAGTGCTATAAGATCTTTGCATCCTTTACATTTTTTTAATTTTTATTTGTTCTTTGGGTCACACCAGGCATTGCACAGGGGTTACTCCTTGCATATGCACTCAGGAATTACTCCTGGCGGTGCTTGGGGACCATATGGGATGCTGGGAATCAAACCCAGGTGGGCCAAGTGCAAGGCAAACACCCTACCCACTGTGCTATTTTTGCTCCAGCCCCTGCATTGCTTAGATTTTGAATGAACAACAAACCAGATACTGTACTAAGCTTTGAATACCAGAAATCTCAGTTCAACTGATATGGTTTGCCAATAAAGGGAACTTCTTTTCCATAGAATATTTTTAATAACTTTGGGAATTTCAAATTTTCCCGTAAAACTCCAATGTGGGAAATATCTCTTTTATTCTTAATTTTTAATAGAGTTATTTACTTTATTTCCTAGACATTAAAAATTATTTACCTGACTGTTAAATTCAGGACTGTAACTGATTTTTTGATGTTGTTCTAACAAAATGATTTTCCTATAATCGTGCTTAATGCTATGAAGTAAAACATATTAAATAAAATAGTGTTTAATAATATGTTAATATGTTTCAAAAATATGTGATGAAAAATTAGTGTGAATCTTCTATTAAAATAAATATCTAAACACTATAAAAATATCTGTAAAACCAGTAATGTATAAATAAATATTTGGAAATTTCCCTAATAAACGATGAAAATAGTTTGAAAATCCATACTGAACAAAATGTGTGACAACAAAATTTAATCCTTATAATAAAAATCAGTGATACTGTTTAATTAATTATTTATTCTTCTTTTTTATTGTTATTTTTGTTTTGGTTTGAGGTCACACCTGGATGTGCTGAGAGTTTACTGCTGGTTCTGTACTCAGGTATCACTCCTTAGCAGCCTCAGGGGACCAATTGTGGTGGCAAGGTCAAAACTAAGATCGGATTGGCTGCATGCAAGGCAAATTCCTGATTTGCTGTACTATCATCAAGCCCATCAATTAAATTCTTATTAAAGGACAAATAGAAAATTACACTTAATTTGTGTAGCGGGTGACATGAAGAAAATATTTGTTTGGACTATGTAAAGCACAGAGAATATAAATATTTCTATGATGTGCTTATCTTTTCATACATTTAAAGTGGGTGTAAAATGTTTTTAATTACATATAGTAACTGCTAGGAAAAGACTGCATGCTAGAATTATCATGGAATTCTTTAAATTTTGGTAGTTTTGGTGATGAGCATTTGGAGTAAAGTAGCATATTATTACATGTATTTGTGCCTGGTAAAACATTTTAAAAGTTCAGTACTTTAAGGTAGAAAATTCATTTTTTTTTCACAAGACAACTAGAAGGCAATCTATCCTTGATGATAGTCTCTGTAGCAAAATAGTTAAAAGAATGACACCACCGCTTCCACTGTAGTTTTGTGTATTCCTATTATTTCTAAATTTTAACCTTAAGGTATATACCAATTGTGTATGTGGAAATCTTTCTAAATGTTTTATTGTCTCTTAGAATAACTGAATATTACTTGAATTGCATAATAATCCTGTCTCTAATTCAAGTAAATGAGGAAAAATAATCATGTCTAAAATCCATCATGCCGATACTATACTTAGAGAACCCTAAAACCTCTACCAAGAAACTCCTAGAAACAATAGGCTTGTATAGTAAAGTGGCAGGCTATAAAATCAATACCCAAAAATCCATGGCTTTCCTATATGCAAATAGTGAAAGAGAAGAAAGTGACATGAAGAAAACAATTCCATTCACAATCGTGCCCCAGACAATCAAGTACCTAGGAATCGCCTTAACTAAGGAAGTAAAGGATCTGTACAAAGAAAACTACAAAATGGTACTTCGGGAAATAAAAGAGGACACGAGGAAATGGAAAAATATCCCCTGTTCATGGATGGGGAGAATCAACATTGTCAAAATGGCAATACTTCCCAAAGCACTGTACAAATTCAATGCAATCCCTATAAGGATACCCACAACATTCTTCAAGGAAATGGAGCAAACACTCCTGAAATTTATATGGAACAATAAGCCCCCACGAATAGCTAAAACAATTCTTGGGAAAAAGAAAATGGGAGGAATCAACCAACCTAACTTCAAGCTCTACTACAAAGCAGTAATAATCAAAATAGCATGGTACTGGAACAAAGGCAGAGTTGCAGAACAATGGAACAGAGTTGAATATACTGACATCTCCTCCCAAACATATAATCATCTAATCTTCGATAAGGGGGCAAGAAAAGTGAAATGGAGCAGGGAAAGCCTCTTTAATAAATTGTGCTGGCAAAACTGGACGGCTACATGCAAAAAAGTGGGCTCAGATCTCTGCCTAACGCCATGCACAAAAGTAAGATCAAATTGGATTTATGACCTCAACATCAGACCGGAATCCATAATGTTTATTGAAGACAAAGTTGGCAAAACTCTCCACGATATTGAAGTTAGTGGTATCTTCAAAGATGTCACGCCACTGGCTGAGCAAGTGAAAACAGAGATAGACAAATGGGACTATCTTAAACTAAGAAGCTTCTGCACCTCAAAAGAAACAGTGACCAAAATACAAAGACAGCCTACAGAATGGGAAAGAATATTCACCAAATACACATCCGACAAGGGGTTGATATCAAGGATATACAAGGTACTGGTTAAACTACACAAGAAGAAATCACCCAACCCCATCAAAAAATGGGGCTAGGAGATGAACAGAAACTTTCGCAAAGAAGAAATCCGAATGGCAAAAAGGTACATGAGAAAATGCTCTACATCACTAATCATCAGAGAGATGCAGATCAAAACAACAATGAGATATCATTTCACACCACAGAGACTGGCCCACATCCACAAGAACAAAAGCAACAGGTGCTGGCACGGATGTGGCGAGAAAGGGACCCTACTTCACTGCTGGTGGGAATGCAGGCTGGTCCAACCCTTTTGGAAAACAGTATGGACGATTCTCAAAAAATTAGAATTTGATCTCCCATTTGACCCAGCTATAGCACTCCTGGGAATATATCGCAGAGAGGAAAAAAGGTATAGTCGAAGTGACATCTGCAATTGTTTGTTCATTGCAGCACTCTTTACAATAGCCAGAATCTGGAAAAAACCTGAGTGCCCGAGAACAGATGACTGGTTAAAGAAACTTTGGTACATTTACACAATTGAGTACTATGTAGCTGTTAGAAAAGATGAAGTTATGAAATTTACATACAAGTGGTACTACATGGAAAGTATCATGTTAAGCGAAATGAGTCAGAAAGAGCAGGATAGACACAGAAAGATTGCATTCATCTGGGGAACATAAAGCAACAAAATGAGAGACTAACACCAGGAATGGCTCAGATTAGTAGCGGGAATTTTGCTCCATGACTTGAAGGCCAGCCACATGTGCTAGGTGAAAAGGAAGCTCAGATAGAGAAGAGAGCACCAAATAAAGGGTGTTGTGAAGACCCTCCCAGGGTGGGAGAGACATGCTAAAAGTAGTCTATAGCCCAAACATGATTGCCACTCAATGCCTCTCTGGCAAAACACAGTACCCAAAAGAAGAGAGAGAGAACAAGGGGGAATGCCCTGCCACAGCGGCAGGGTGGGACGGAGGGGGGTGGGGTGGGGTGGGAGGGATGCTAGGACCCGTGGTGGGGGAGGATGGGCACTGGTGGAAGGATGGGTACTTGATCATTGTATAACTGAAACCCAAGCACAAAAATTTATAAGTCTATAAATGTACTTCATGGTGTTTCACTAATAAAAAAAAAACGATAAAAAAATTTAAAAAATCAAGATATTTGTGTGTAAAATAAATAAATAAATAAATAAAATCCATCATGCCCATGAAAGTCTAAAAAGATTTAAGTTTAGCACAATAGTTTATATTAATTCACTCTTTCTAGTGCCTTAAATGTATTCACTTTTCCATGCTGCTTAGTGGTTAGTATATTGAGATTATTTTTAATAAACTCATGAGATTTAGAAAGAATATAGTTAGAAAAATGTCTACTTATTATAAAATATAACATTAGTTCATAATATTATATCATGAACTTATTGTCACAGATATCAGTACATTCAAGAATTTATACACTTATTATAATCATAAAAATTATAATCCCTTATGTTCATTTTATTCAAACATACCTGTCTTTCATTCTGAATTTGAGTTTTTTTAAAAATACTTCACTATTCATATGATATCACTGCATCTTAAAAATTCTGAAAAATAATGTTCATTGTCATTGAAAGCCATCTGGTAACAAACATTAGGTAACTTGATTCATTTGCCAAGAGGGTGCAGAGAACAATGTATGATTCACATCAATATTTCACTAAAATCTAAAATATCTAGTGAAAATTGACATAAAAGTAAATATATGTTAGCGAGTATTTATTATGCTAAGCATGTTCGTTGGACATACTACTTAAAAAGCATTGCATAATAAAAGCACTTAGGGGCCATAACAGTTTGAGGCCAGGTAGGGCATTTGCATTGCAAACAGTCAACCTGGGTTTGAAAACAGGTATTCCATGTGGTCACTTGAGTACTGATAGAAGTAATCGAGTAATCCATGAGCATTGTTTTTGATGTGACTCAAAAACCAAAATAAACGCGCAGCTAGAAACAGCCCCGAGACAGCCGGTTTTCAACCCCTGAGCCGCGTGGGACGGGCACAGAGGCCCAGCTCTGGGCAACAAAGCTGAATGGCTCCAATTCCAACAGGTACAGCCCGCCCCCAAGGGCCTGGGTTCCTCTCTGGGCACACGCAGCTAGAAACAGCCCCGAGACAGCCGGTTTTCAACCCCTGATCCGCGTGGGACGGGCACAGAGGCCCAGCTCTGGGCAACAAAGCTGAACGGCTCCAATTCCAACAGGTACAGCCCGCCCCCAAGGGCCTGGGTTCCTCTCTGGGCACACGCAGCTAGAAACAGCCCCGAGACAGCCGGTTTTCAACCCCTGATCCGCGTGGGACGGGCACAGAGGCCCAGCTCTGGGCAACAAAGCTGAATGGCTCCAATTCCAACAGGTACAGCCCGCCCCCAAGGGCCTGGGTTCCTCTCTGGGCACACGCAGCTAGAAACAGCCCCGAGACAGCCGGTTTTCAACCCCTGATCCGCGTGGGACGGGCACAGAGGCCCAGCTCTGGGCAACAAAGCTGAACGGCTCCAATTCCAAACAGGAGACATTCCCAACTCCTCGCCCAGTGCCAGGGACTCTTTCTGGAGCCGCGGCCGCTAATGCGGCCGCGAAATATTTTCCCACTACATATGCCATAGGAACCATAAGCTAACTTCTTAGATGGAAACTTCTCTATTTTAGCTCAGCCACTAGAAATACAGTTGCCAATAACTCATAAGCCTATCTTAACTCACACTGCATATCAAGCAGAATAGTAACACTGAACGTGAAGGACTAAACCACACCTCTCACAATGGTAAAGCAACGCAAAAGCCCACCAAACATTCATATTGAAGAGTCTAGCCCAGATGACACCAACAGTACTGTAGTGTTAGACAACCTCTCTGACAAGGAATTCAGAAGGGAGCTACTTAGGATGCTTAGGGAATTAAAAGAAACAATGGAAAGCAATGCCAATAGAAGACAAGAGGATCTGAAGGCAGAAATGAGGAAAATGCAATCAGAAATGTCAGACCTGAAAAATCTCGTAGGCGAATTGAAAAGCTCAGTGGAAGGCCTCAGCAGCAGAGTAACAGCGGCTGAGAACAGAATCAGTGAGCTCGAAGATGAAGTTCAGAGACTCTCCCGAAAAGAGCAGAAAATGGAAAAGAGACTCACAATTCGGGAACAGATGGCAAGAGAAGATCGTGATGAAGCCAAGAGGGGTAACATAAGAATTATTGGAGTCCCAGAGGGACAGGAAGAAAACCTCGATGAAGAAGAAACTGTCAAAGACATCATTGCTACAACATTTCCAGAGCTGAAGAAAACTTGTGACCACATTCAGGAGGCCCGAAGGGTACCAGCTAGAAGAAATCCGAATAAAAATACCCCAAGACACATTCTGATCAAAATGACCAAAACCTTAGACAGAGACAAAATTCTGAAAGCAGCAAGATCGAAGAAAGAAATCTCTTACAAAGGAGCATCCTTAAAATTCACAGCTGATTTTTCTGATGAAACCCTCATGGCCCGAAAACAGTGGTGGGACATAGTAAAAAAACTCAATGAAATAAATGCCTCCCCCAAAATACTTTTCCCAGCAAGACTCTCATTCATAATAGAAGGAACAACACACAGTTTCACAGACAAACAACAGCTCAGGAACTTCATAGACTCAAAACCATGGTTACAAGAACAACTAAATGGGCTACTTTAAGGCAAGAAAGGCCCCTCAAATACACCAAATTTTAACATAACAATGGGACAAAATCCCATAACAATAATCTCTCTCAATGTCAATGGGCTAAACGCACCAATTAAAAGACATAGAGTGGCAGGATGGATTAGAAAATTGAACCCAACATTCTGCTGCCTGCAAGAAACGCATCTCAATAGTCAAAGCAAACACAGACTCAGAGTCAAAGGCTGGAAAACAATCCTACAGGCAAACAGCTCCCATAAAAAAGCTGGGGTAGCCATCCTTATATCAGACCACATTGATTTCAGAGTGAGGAAGGTCATAAGAGACAGTGAAGGCCATTACTTATTGATCAGAGGATCTGTACAACAGGAAGAACTTACAATAATAAATGTATATGCACCTAATGAGCGACCAGCAAAGTACTTAAAACAACTACTCATAGATTTGGAAAAAGACATCAATAGCAACACAATACTAGTGGGAGACTTCAACACTGCTTTGTCACCTCTTGATAGATCAACCAGACTCAAGCTTAGCAAGGACATACTTCATTTGAGGGAAACAATGGAAGAAAGGGACTTAGTAGATATATACAGGACACTTCATCCACAAAAAGCTGAATACACATTCTTCTCAAGCGTCCATGGAACATTCTCCAAGATAGACCACATGCTGAGCCACAAAACATGCCTCCATAAAATTAAGAAGGTAGAGATTGTATCAACAATCTTCTCAGACCATAATGCGCTGAAATTAGAAGTAAATCACACACAAAAACAGAAAACTAAATCAAACACCTGGAAATTAAACAGTGCACTATTGAACAACGAGTGGATTAGACAGGAAATCAAAGAGGAAATCAAAAGATTCCTAGACACGAATGAAAATGAGAACACGAGTTACCAAAACTTATGGGACACAGCAAAGGCTGTGTTAAGAGGAAAGTTTATAGCTCTAGAAGCATTCCTCAGGAAGGAGGAGCGAGCACACATAAGTAACCTAACCTCACAGCTTAAGAGCTTGGAGAAGGACCAAAAAAAGGAGCACAACCCGAACAGGAGAAAGGAAATAATAAAACTCAGAGCAGAGATTAACGAGATGGAAACCCAAAAAACAATCCGAAAGATCAATGAAACCAAGAGCTGGTTCTTTGAGAAAATTAACAAGATCGATAAGCCTCTAGCAAAACTCACAAAGAAAGGGAGAGAGAAAACCCTAATAAACCGAATCAGAAATGAAAAGGGGGTCATTACAACAGAAACCACAGAAATTCAGAGGATCCTCAGGGAGTACTTTGAGAAGCTTTATGCCACGGAACATCAAAACCTCGATGAAATGGATAAATTCCTAGACTCCTACAGACTCCCAAGGCTGAACCAAGAAGACCTGGAATACCTGAACAGACCTATCACCATCAAGGAAATTGAAATGGTAATAAAAATTCTCCCCAAGCACAAAAGTCCTGGCCCGGATGGATTCACTAGTGAATTCTTCCAAATCTTTAAAGAGGACTTACTCCCAATGCTCTTTAAGCTTTTCCACGAAATTGAAATATCAAAAACACTTCCAAACAGTTTCTACGAAGCAAATATCACACTGATACCAAAAGCAGACAGAGATACCACAAAGAAAGAGAATTACAGGCCGATATCCCTGATGAACACAGATGCAAAGATCCTCAACAAACTACTAGCAAATAGAATCCAACTACTCATCAAAAAGATCATACACCATGACCAAGTAGGATTCATCCCAGGGATGCAAGGATGGTTCAACATTCGGAAATCAATCAACATAATCCACCATATCAACAAAAGAAAAGATAAAAAGCATATGATCATATCAATAGATGCAGAGAAAGCATTTGATAAGATCCAGCACCCCTTTATGATGAAAACCCTAGCCAAAATGGGTATAGAGGGGACCTTCCTCAACATAATTAAAGCCATCTACCACAAGCCTACAGCAAGCATCATCCTCAATGGGGAAAAACTGAGAGCCTTCCCTCTAAGATCAGGGACGAGACAGGGATGCCCACTCTCTCCACTGCTGTTCAATATAGTACTGGAAGTACTTGCAATAGCGATTAGGCAGGAAAAAGATATTAAGGGCATTCAGGTAGGAAAGGAAGAAATCAAGCTCTCACTATTCGCAGATGATATGATACTCTACTTAGAGAACCCAATAACTTCCACCAAAAAACTCTTAGAAACAATAGACTCGTATAGTAAAGTTGCAGGTTATAAAATCAATACCCAAAAGTCCATGGCTTTCCTATACGCAAACAGTGAGAGAGAAGAAAGCAACATGAAAAAAACAATCCCATTCACAATTGTGCCCCAGAAAATCAAGTACCTAGGAATCAGCTTAACTAAGGAAGTAAAGGACCTGTACAAAGAAAACTACAAAACGCTACTTCAGGAAATAAAAGAGGACATGAGGAAATGGAAAGATATCCCCTGCTCATGGGTCGGGAGACTTAACATTGTCAAAATGGCAATACTACCGAAAGCATTGTATAAATTCAATGCAATCCCTATAAGGATACCCATGACATTCTTCAAAGAAATGGAGCAAACACTCTTGAAATTTATATGGAACAATAAGCCCCCACGAATAGCTAAAGCAATTCTTGGGAAAAAGAAAATGGGAGGAATCAACCTCCTGAACTTCAAACTGTACTACAAAGCAGTAATAATTAAAACAGCATGGTACTGGAACAAAGGCAGAACTGCAGACCAATGGAACAGGGTTGAATACACTGACATCTCTCCTCAATCATATGCTCATCTAATCTTTGATAAAGGTGCAAGTAATGTGAAGTGGAGTAAGGAAAGCCTCTTTAACAATTTGTGCTGGCATCACTGGACGGCTACATGCAAAAAAATAGGCTCAGAACTCTGCCTAACACCATGTACAAAAGTAAGATCAAAATGGATTAAAGACCTCAACATCAGACCAGAAACCATAAGGTACATTGAAGATAAAGTTGGCAAAACCCTCCATGACATTGAAGCTAATGGTATCTTCAAAGATGCCACGCCACTGGCCGAGCAAGTGAAAACAGAGATAGATAAATGGGACTATCTTAAACTAAGAAGCTTCTGCACCTCCAAAGAAACAGTGACCAAAATACAAAGACAGTCTACAGAATGGGAAAGGATATTCACCGAATACACATCTGACAAGGGGTTGATATCCAGGATATACAAAATACTGGTTAAACTCCACAAGAAGAAAACATCCAACCCCAACCAAAAATGGGGCAATGAAATGAACAGAAACTTTCTCAAAGAAGAAATCCGAATGGCAAAAAAGCACATGAGAAAATGCTCTACATCATTAATCATCAGGGAGATGCAGATCAAAACCACAATGAGATACCATCTCACACCTCAGAGACTGGCCCACATTCAAAAGAACAAAAGCAACCGATGCTGGCGTGGATGTGGCGAGAAAGGGACACTCCTTCACTGTTGGTGGGAATGTCCACTAGTTCAGCCCTTCTGGAAAACAGTATGGACGATTCTCAAAAAATTAGAAATTGAGCTCCCATTTGACCCAGCAATACCACTCCTGGGAATATATCCCAGAGAGGCAAAAATGTATAGTCGAAGTGACATCTGCACTTGTTTGTTCATTGCAGCCCTCTTTACAATAGCCAGAAACTGGAAGAAACCTGAATGCCCAAGAACAGATGACTGGTTAAAGAAACTTTGGTACATCTACACAATGGAGTACTATGTAGCTCTTAGAAAAGATGAAGTCATGAAATTTACATACAAGTGGTACAATATGGAAAGTATCATGCTAAGCGAAATGAGTCAGAAAGAGAGGGATAGACATAGAAAGATTGCATTCATCTGGGGGATATAAAGTAACAAAGTATGAGATTAATACCCAAGAATAGCTGAGATCAGCACCAGGAGGATTACTCCATAACTTAGAGGTCAGCCGGGTATCCTAGAGGAAAGGGCTATTCAGATAGAGAAGGGAGCACCAAATAAAGGATGTTTGGAGGATCCTCCCAGGAGGGGAGATGCATGTCGAAAGTAGACTATGGACTGAACATGTTTGCCACTCAATGCCTCTTTTGCAGACCACAACACCCAAAAGGAGAGAGAGAACACAGGGGATTGCCCTGCCACAGAGACGGGGGGATGGGGGGATGGGGGTGAGAGGGATATTATCCATGGTGGTGGAAAATGGGCACTGGTGGAGGGATGGGTATCTGATCATTGTATAATTGAAACCAAAGCACAAAAAATTGTAAATCTACAACTTTAAAAATAAAGGGGGAAAAAAAAATTTTAGCGCAAAAAAAAAAAAAAAACCCAAAATAAATAAATAAGTTAAATTAAAATAAAAGCTGTAGAATTTTATAACTATTTGACATTAGGACAGGGTGGTCTTTTAGTTTTTAGGCACTCAATATGTTAGCTACTTCAGAAGTTTTTTATTCTCCAGTTTATACATAACTCAAGTTGACTTTATTGAATAATTTTGACTTTATTGAATAATTTCTAATCAATAACATAACAGTATAAATATTACCTAAAATATATATTAACAGAGTAGGTGTTTGTTGAATTTCTACATAAATATGACAAGTGGATGATATGCTCCTTCAGATGTTTGTTAATACTCAGAGTAGCAAGTGTAAGAAAAAAATTTTTATTAAGGCATTGAAAAATTTTATACTTAGACTTTTGAACTTTCTTTGAATTCAAATGCAAAATATATGTATATGGATATTTATATGACATCAACCTCCTAAACAAATACCAGTTTTCCTGGAATACCAACAAGAAATATGGATTCATTACTTAATAAAACATTCAACTCCCTTTGTATTTATCCACAATATTAGAATTTTAATATTTTTGATAAATTAAAATTTCCTATATAGCATAGTTGTCAATGCTTTGGTATGACAACTATATTTACAGTTTCATTTTGATATTAATAATGTGAAATGCCAGGTTTGAGTTCAAACAATTGCTGAACACTGAAAGCAACACCTCTGTAGACTTACAGAACTTTTACACTTTTCTGTTAGTATGCTAAATTTAGGACATAAAGTTCTAAATGATGGCCAGAATTTCTTAGAACTTTTGTGACCAAAAGTCATTACTAATAAATCTTCCACAAAATAAATCTACAAAAACTGGGGAAGAATACTGCTCAGTTCCTGGAGTCTCCCTCTCACTCTCACTCAATATTGGTGATGTATGAGAAACAGTATTGGTACAACAGGGATGGCTGATTATGGGCAGTACTAGCCAATATTTTTTCTACTTGGCTAATGCTCATTTTCATAGATTTTGATCATAAGGTATTTTCAAATATTACTGGTTCTTTAATAAATTTAATCATTTGCGTGAATATCTTAAATATCTAATCCCAATTTTACAAGATATAAGTAAAGAATAAAATATTTGAGGCCTGTGGTCCTCTTTTCTACTCATCATGTTAAGAATTAAATTAATCATTTTTGTCTTCATAGGGAAGAACCATGTTATGTTCAGAAAACATTTTATTGGCAAAAGTTGCTGTTGTCACGAGACAAAACTCCAATATTTGTAATATGAGAGAAGAGTGATTTTTTACACTTTTTAAAATAGGTGGAATTTACAAAAAAAATGTATAAAAGGTCCAAAGTAAACATGCAGAATTTTTAAAATATTCTGTAGTACCTCTTATTTCTTGCCAGGCTCTCTGTGTGTGAGGGATACTCTAGGTAGCTTACCAGGCTCTCTGAGAAGGACAGAGGAATCAAACCTTGGTGGGCCACATGCAAGGCAAATGCCCTACCCGCTGCGCTATTGCTCTAGCCCATGGTGTAGTTGATATGCCAAAAAACAGTAACATCAAGTCCCACAATGGACACGTTACTGGTGCCCGATCCAGCAAATCGATGAACAACAGGACAGTGCTACAGTGCTACCTCTTATTTATTGTAAAGTATTTTTAAAATACTGCTGGCAACAGTATTTAACACATTTTATAATAAAATGAATATTTCATTCTATACTAGAAGCTAAAAATTATCACAATGTTATTCATATGCTAGATAAAAGTGAATTGACCCGAAAAGGCTTACTTCAGAATGTACATTTGTAATTATTTGTTTAAAAAAGTGCATTCCAGTAAGCCAAGTAGGGAGTTAATGGCTACCATTTGTAAATAGGTGATATAACTTATTGTAATGCTCAATTATCTCTGGTCCATGAACTGTTCAATTATGCAGGCACTCATCTACCAAAATAAATACTCATTAAGGTGCGCTTCTCTGCCAAAGATATCAATTTTCTGAATTTTTATATGTATGTGGGATACATGAGAAATGGACAAACAATTGCAATAAGGGCTCTGACACTTAGCTATAATTAAAAAATTTAGATGCCCATTAAAGAGCAATAAAATGGGTTTATTTAGAAAAATCCATAAAATTATCTTGTAAGATGCATTTCTGATCGGATAATAATAAATTAAACTTCATATTGACAACCAAATTCTATTCATTTAATTACAAATGATCAAGGATGAAAAAAAGAGTGTCATTCAAATTATAAGTTAGAATAATAAATAATACACACACTTGCCCTGTTAGTTCTTCAAACACTGAAAAAAGAGAGCTCATGCATCTCATTCAAACTTCAAAGTGACTTTCTCCTTTTTATTTCTAAACCAAAGCTTTCAAGAATGGAGGCCAGGTTTCCTTTACAATTTAAAATTCAAGGAGCATCACTTTGAAATTTAATAGAGCAGTGTTTGCTAAAGTAAACATTTTAGTCACAGTGCCAGCAGATGCTTCCACATCCACAGCTCTTTCTGCAGGTTTTAAAGCTGTGTTTCAAACTTCTGCAACGTCTCTTCCCCCAGCAGCCATTCAAACAGATATTTTTTGGAGGACAGTAACCCAGTTCTAACACAGGCACCTTTGTGCCTGCTTAAAGCAATCTCAAGACTTAAAAATTTCTGATGGCACTTTAATCATAGTGAAAAATCAGCCAAGAACACAAAGATGGGGGTTTCCAGTTTCTTGTTCAGTTTGTGTGAGTTTTTGTTTTGTTTTGAGTATCCAACATCTATACACATCCAACATCTATACACAGGGTCCTACATAAAGAGGCACCTTCAAGGCAGACAGAGGGAGGGTTAGACAAGCATTTAGGATGACCAACACGTGCTGTGAGAAACCTTTTGTATTATTATAAAACGGGTTACTAACACTGCTCAGAAAGAGTGCTGTTTTTTGACAACACATACTAGATCCAATTATAGTGAATGAACAGTGGAAATTCTTTTCTTATTGAAAGCTAAATCAGCTTAGCAAACCATGTAATTTTTTTCCAGTAAGCTTAGAACATAGACATGTGTGTGTATTAAAAGGATTTTTTTCCATGCACTGACTACTAGATGTCATAATAAATATTTTTATCCTTGCTGAATATTTATTTGATTTTTTGAAAATTGCGTTTTATATTTCAACTGCTTTAAACAATGGCATATAAAATACCTAGACAATTACTTAAGTTATGTATTTTAATAAATATTTTATAAATTCAATTATATTTAATTCATGATACATATCAAGAAATTGAAAGCATAGTCTAAGAAATGCATTAGGAAATTTTATTTAGTTTAATTTACTTTGTTTTGACGGTCATTAGATATCAATTAATATTTCAAAAGTAGTACATTCATTAAAGATCTGTTAGAATTTTTGACTAAAATAATAATGAATTTTGCTTACATTTTATTAAGTCAAGACCAAATATTTTTATAATATTTTATAAAATTTCTATTTTACAATCTACATACATTGGCAGAACATACACTGGTGTGTTTTACAGGAATGTTTTCTACATAATTTACAGGAATTAATAAAATATTTTAAAATTTAATTTTGATTTTTAAAAATTTTAGGCTTTTATGTTTCATCCTAATTTTTAAATTGCAGATACACATTAAACAGTACAATTGTTAATTCTTTCCAATTTACCAGCTGTTTAAATATACTGTATTTAATGACTCATGTGAAATTTTCTTCAAATTAAATTCAGTTAAAAACTTTTAAAAAAGAAAAGAGTTCTAATTCTAAACATGGAAGAGGCAAATTCAAATGCATTCTAGTGTTTGTTGTGTTATCAGTTGAATATGTTTTCCCCCTGGCACAATAATTGTAGCATTGAGTTTTCTGGCAACAAATGGCTGCTGGGGGTCACCAAATGTCTCTGATTTGCTACAGCATTTAATCTTCCACAAAAGCTGTTTACTGCTTCAAATACACTGAATGCCAGGAACATTATCCTTTAAATCATGCCTAGCTGCTAATTAATGGATGTATAAATGTCTAACAGCCAAGACTTTAAAGCAGAGCCATGAGTGAATATAGCAGACATTCTGCACATAACTAAAATAGATTTCTCATGAGCCATAAACTCTGATTTTTCTACATAGCTATTGTCATGCTGTGTATCTAACCAGATTGAAATACATTTGAGAAATTTACTTTAAAGCCATCTCAAACTGAAAATATATTAACAGTGCTAGAATGGTTCAGCATAACATTATTAGGTTAAGGGCTACAATTTCTGTCTCTCCCAGGTTTCTTGAAATGTCTACATTATATAAGACAAACAAAATCTTAAAATTCAAAATTTAGGTCACATATTTGACATGTCTTTGTAAACTTTATTAAGCATAATTTTGAATATCCTTTAATAAAACAAATAAGTATTGTTTTCAAAATATTTTATGCCTATAATCTTGCATGGTATGGCAATGGCATCATTTGAGAAAACACAACTATCTATCCAAATTAGTTTGGTAACAGAAAAGTTATCACATTTTACATTTGTTGAGCATGCATTGTGTCTGGCACCATACTAAACTGAATCACTTTACATAAAAAACCTGCATCATTTTACATTAAAAACTGCAAAAATTTACATTTTGCAGTTATTAAGATTGCAAGAAATGCTGCATTTCTTGCAGTCTTAAAAATTATTCTCTCTGATCACTGTCACTGATCACTGTCCTCCCGTTGTTCATCGATTTGCTCGAGCGGGCCCAGTAACATCTCCATTGGAGACTTTGTTGTTACTGTGTTTGGCATATCGAATACATCACGGGTAGCTTGCCAGGCTCTGCCGTGCTTTTTAACAGTCTGATGATAGCAAGGACGTTAGTATTTAAAAACATGCACTCAGTTTCAGTTTCCTAAGAGCAGAGAAGATTACTCTAATGAAACACACTTCATGACTCCACATCCCTTGATTTATGGTACCAAGACCATTCATGGCCTCCAAGATTAGGTTTCTGTCTTGTTTTTCTTGTCTATAGATATATGTTAACATTTTAGCAAGTTTGTATACAACAGCAGGAATTTCCTAGGAAATAAAGAAATAATCACACAAGGAAAGTGAAGGAACAGACAAAATATTATTAATCAGACAATTAAACATCAGACAAAAAACATTTAATGGGATTAAAGCTAATATTTAAAAAAGTGGTGCCAAAAATCTTGGTTTCCCCCCTTATTTTATGAATTGTTTTCAAATAACATATTAATAGAAAAGTAATTTAAATTTACAAGGTGAGTATAGATGCTCCTCTTTACCTATCAAAATGTGAAGGGGAAACTGAAAATTAAGCATTGAATAAAATTTGTCCTCAAGTCAATTATTTGCTATTAGAAAGTATAACCCTTAGCTTATTTATACATTGCAAAAATTTTGTATATAATTTTTGTGGAAATTACCTTTAAGGTCTAACTTTGAATAAAATTGATTTCCAGCTTAGCTATATCCTCACCACATTTGTGACCTCAGTATTTATGCTTTTCTTTCATTTGAAAAAGACTTAAAATGCATACATTATAATCAATCTACTATTGCATTCCATGACATCATATCTTCAAAGTATTCCACAAAACAAAGAGTCTCTCAACAATTATTGTCAATTATCTTTGTCCTCCTTGTGATTATAAATGCTTCCCTAACCTGCATTTCAATGTATCCCACAGCTGGACTTCAATTAAATACCATTTTTGTATTCATATACATACATATAGAGAGAGAACGGAATAGACAGATGATAGATAGATAGATAGATAGATAGATAGATAGATAGATAGATAGAACTACCTCTCTATCTATCCATATCCTCCAACATGGTCACATATTCTTCAGTCCCATCGTATAATGACTATAAAATAATTATGCAAGAAATGGTTTGCTGCACATCTGTTTTAATTAGACAAAATTAAACAAAAAAAGAGAAGATAGGAGGGAGAAGAGGATGGAGGGATGAAGAAAGGAGGGAAAGGACAGAAGGGAGGGAAGAAGGGAGGGAGGGAGGAAGAGATGGAAGGAGAGGGAAGGAAGGAAGGAAGGAAGGAAGGAAGGAAGGAAGGAAGGAAGGAAGGAAGGAAGGAAGGAGGGAGGGAGGGAGGGAGGGAGGGAGGGAGGAAGGAAGGAAGGAAGGAAGGAAGGAGGGAAGGAAGGAGGGAGGGAGGGAGGAAGGGAAGGAAGGAAGGAAGGAAGGAAGGGAGGGAGGGAGGGAGGAAGGAATGAAGGAAAAGGAAAGGAAGGAATCACTTAATCATTTAATCACTTAACTTTCCGTTAATAGTCGATTTGCTCAAGCAGGTGCCAGTAACATCTCCATTTGTCCCTGTCTCGTGCTAGTGTGGCCCAATGGTGTCTGTTCGCTCTAGGAACATGAAGAGCCTCAAACCGATCGTTCATGATCCTGATGAAGAAGTCTGACCATCTGGTAGGTGGGCGGCCACGAGGTCTTTTGACATCCCGTGGAATCCAGTCGGTAACAGCTCTAGTCCAGAGGTCGTCTTTAAATCTCATTACGTGACCAGCCCATCTGATTTTTGACACCTTGGCAAACGAGACAGCGTCCCTGATTCTTGAAATTCTACGGATGTCGGAACTCTGGATTCTTTCTCTCATTTGATTGAAACGTGATATTCCAAGCATAGCTCTTTCAATTCCTCTTTGGGAGACCCGAAGAGAGTTCTCATCCTGCTTGCATAGGGCCCAGGTCTCTGAGGCATATGTTAATGCAGGAAGAACAGTGGAATCAAAGAGACGTGCCCAGAGCCGGAGGTTCTTCATCCTCTTACCTATTTCTTCGACACTCTTGAAGGCGTTCCAAGCCGCTCTCTTCCTCCTGCGCAGCTCGGGTGCCAGGTCATTTGTCATGTTGACCTCTCGACCTAGGTACACATAGCTGTTGCATTCAGAGATGGTCGTTCTGTTGAGAGTGAATGGGGCGTCAGGAACGAGGCTGTTTCTCATGAACATTGTCTTTGTAAGATTCAGCTGTAGTCCGACCTTTCCACATTCACGGTTGAAGCCGGCCAGCATTTGTGCCGCTTGGCTGATATTTGGTGTTATTAAAACAATATCATCAGCAAAGCGAAAGTGGTGTAGTTGCCGACCATCTATCTTCACTCCCATTCCTTCCCATTCCAGTCGTCGCATGATGTTCTCGAGGGTGCCACTGATTCCACAATGAAATTGACCACATCATATTCACTCAACGCTTTAGCATGACTGATGTCGCTGTTGTCCCATAATTCCAAATGAGATCGAACCACCTCCTTCTTTGTGCAAAATTCTACTTCACAGAGTGGGAAGAAAGAGCTGAAAAATTTTAGAAGAGAACTCCCAGAACGGCCACCAACTGGAAGCTCTTTGGCACTATTGCAGCAACATGAGAAAATGCCGCCATGACGAGAAATATGATTGACTGTTTAATCACCTTCATGATTGTGCAAGGAATGCTGGGAAAGAGATAGCCACAAAAACACACCTCTCTTCAAAAACTCTCGAGCTCATTCCCCAACATGGCTTGGCACAAGACTCAGGGAACGACAAGCAAATGTCTAAGCTCCCAAAGCAGTGCAAAGAAGCGATCAAGGAAGAATTCAAAGAGAGATCAGCAGTGCTGGCAGATGCAGCAGAAGCCAGGAAAAGCATTTGCAAAGCCCGCCTATCCTTCGGCAACTACAAGACCAAGATGACTGCCCTCCAACGTCCTGATGGATCTATCTCATCTTCCAGAAGGGCAATGGAGAACATTATCCATGATTACTACTAGGATCTCATCGATAGTCATGTCCACCTATCCACATACCAAATTCCACAGGATGGATATGTTCTTCCCAATGTTCTCCCTTCTGAAATTCAACATGCCATTTTGTCAGTAAAGAAGCGAACAGCACCTAGCCCAGACAAGGTCAGACCCGAACGCCTGAAGAACCTGCCATCAGTTCTCATCAATACACTGGCTCAGGTCTTTTTATGCTATCTGTCTGAATGCGAGATTCTGTTCCAATGGAAAACCAGCAGGACTGTACTACTGTACAAGATGTGAGACATCCACGATATTGGCAACTATTGCTGGATCTGCCTGTTGTCTGTCATCAACAAGCTGTTCACTCAAGTCATCCTGAATAGGATTGGCAGAACAGTAGATGAAGGACAACCATGTGAGCAAGCCAGGTTCTGCAAAGGATTCAGCACGATCGACCATATCCACACTATAACCAAGCTCATTGAGGTTTCTCGGGAGTTCAAGATGCCGCTCTGTCTAATGTTCATTGATTTAAAGAAGGCCTTTGATTCTGTTGCGACAGAAGCTGCCATCGAAGCCCTAGCCAAACAGGGCATTAAAATGCAATACACCAGGATCCTCCATGAGCTGTGTTACAGATTCACTACCAGGATCTCACCATTCTACAGGAAAGTGATCATCCATGTAAAGAGAGGGGTTCTGCAGGATAATGTTTCAGCAAAACTGTTCGGTGCCACGCTCGAGAACATCATGCAATGACTGGAATGGGAAGAAATGGGAGTTAAGATAGATAGTCAGTGACTATACCACCTCCACATTGCTGCTGACATTGGTCTAATAACACCAAACATTAGCCAAGTGGAACAAATGCTGACTGACTTCGACCATGAGTGTGGAAAGGTCAAACTACAGCTTACTCTCATGATAATGTTTATAAGAAACAGTCTCGTTCGTAACATTCCCATTCTCTCTCAATGGAATGAATATCTCCGAATGCAACAGTTATGTGTACCTAGGTCGAGAAGTCAACATGATGAATGACCTGGCACCTGGGTTGCACAGGAGGAAGAAAGTGGCATGGAAAACATTCAAGATCGTTGAAGGAATAGCTAAGAGGACGAAGAACCTACAGATCTGGTCACATCTCCTCAATTCCACTGTTCTTCCTGCATTACCATATGCCTCACAGTCCTGGGCCCTATGAAAACAGGATAAGAACTCTATTGAGGTCTCCTAAAGAGGAATTAAAAGAGCTATGCTTGGAGTATCAAACTTCACTCAAATGAGAGAAAGAATCCAGAGTTCTGACCTCCATTGACTATCAAGAATCAAGACAGCATCGACGATGCTGTCTCGTTAGCAAGGCGTCGAAAATCGGATGGGCTGGACACATAATGAAATTTGGAGATGACCTCTGGACTTGAGCCATTACTGACTGGATCCCTCGGATGTTAAAAGACCACATGGCTGCCTATCTACGAGATAGTCAGACTTCTTTGTCAAGACCCTGAATGATTAGTTTGAGGCTCCTCATGTTCCTAGAATGAGCAGATGCTATTGGGCTACACTAGCACGCGACAGGGACAAATGGAGACATTACTGGCACCCACTCAAGCAAATCAATGAGTAACGGGATGTCAAGTGATCAAGTAATCAAGTGATTTTATAGTCTGATAAATTAATAAGATAAATCAATTATTATATTCTTATCTTTATATGGTAATCTTAAGGAACTGTAAAGGCATTTTTAGGGAAAATTAAACTATATATTACAGAAATGCAATAATAAATTTATGATGAGATAAAGGATCTAATAAAAAATAACTTTAACAAATTCTTAATATAACAAATATTTACAGGACTGATGCTTGATATTATGAATCATATTTTTAATATTCATTTCATGAAAATCTGAGTATTTGATAAAATAGACTCTATAACACATATAAATGATATTATGTAGAATATTATCTTTCTCCTTATTTTATAACTGTTCTTATTTTATAAATTAGTTTACAATATTTAATTACATTTAATATTCAAATACCAATCCCACCACCATTGCACCTTCCTACCACCATATTTTGGATGTTTCCACTCCAAAACCCAATCCCTGGCTCATAGAAGAAACAAAATACTATATTTTGTATTTTTTGTTATGAAAAACCACTGAAAATGTTACAAAAAAATTATCCTTAGAAGATACTTCACCCAGGGGCCATTAAGCCCTCCCATAAGTGATCAATAACAAGTTGTTAAAGGTTGAGTCTTCCATTGGCCTGCAGCCTCTCCTTCACTGATGGTGGGAATGCTGACTGGTTCAGTCCTTTTGGAAAACAGTGTGGATAATTCTCAAAAAATTAGAAATTGAGGCAAGCCCCCAGGCATCCCCTGGATGCCGGGGGACAAAGCGGATCTGAGCCTCTCTGCCTCTTCCGTTCCGCTGCCCAAGCCGAGCTGGTCTCTTCTCCCCAACCACCCAGGTCAGTTTTTCCGCTGCTTCTCGAACCCGGGACTTGGATTTCACCGTGCAAGCCCCCAGGCATCCCCTGGACGCTGGGAGACAAAGCGGATCTGAGCCGCAAGTAGTTTACTCAAACCAAGCCTCCTAAACCCTTCACCTACACAGCAACATGAAGAAACAACCCAAATCCCTGCCACAGGGAGACGACGAGAAAACAAGTCCAGAAGCCTCAGTAGGTGCTAGACACCTTTGGGACCTCTCTGACAAAGAATTCAGATATGAAGTCATCAAGATGTTCAATCAACTCAATGAAACAGTCAGACAGATATCCAGTACATTGAAAGAGGACATGAAAGAAACAATCGATCGCACAATTGACAAAATACAGCAAGAAATGAGAGAGGAAATTGGAAAGCTTCGCACAGAACTGGCACAGATCAGAGATTCCATAGATGAAATCAAAAACTCACTCTATGTCCTCAAAAATAGAATGACCACAGCTGAGGAAAGAATCAGTGAGCTGGAAGATCAGCTGCACCAAGTCAACACACAACAACAAACAGTGGCAAAAGATCTCAAAATAGCTATAGAGAGAATCAGAGTCTTAGGAAGTGATTCCAAAAGAAACAACATTAGAATCATTGGACTACCAGAAAAAAGATTAGAAAAGATTAGAAGGCACAGTGAAGGCTGTTCTCTCTTCATCAAGGGATACCGTACAACAGGAAGAAATCACACTCTTAAATGTATTTAAAACACACATAATGAGGGAACAGCAGAATATTTAAAACAACTGCTAACAAATTTTAAGGAGAACATTGCTAGCAACACAATAGTAGTTGGAGACTTCAACATCACCCTATCACCTCTGGACAGATCAACAAGAACAAAACCCAGCAAGGAATCATTGGCTTTAGAAGAGAAAGAGCTTATAGACCTATATAGGACTTTACACCCCCATAAGAAAGAATACACATTCTTTTCCAGTGTACACGGAACATTTTCCAAGATAGACCATGTGTTAGGACACAAAACATACCTCAAGAGAATCAGGAAGATAGAAATAGTATCAGCCATCTTTTCAGACCATGATGCACTGAGGTTAGAAGTGAATCACACACAGACACAGAGAACCAAATTAAACACCTGGAAATTAAACAACTCAATGCTGAACAATGAGTGGGTCAGGAACGAAGTCAAGGATGAAATCAAAAGATACCTGGAAACAAATGAGAACGAAGACACAAGTTACCAGAACCTAGGGGATGCAGTGAAAGCCATATTAAGGGGATAATTTATAGCTCTGCAAGCACATCTTAGGTCTGTAGAAACAATGCGCATAAACAACTTGACCTCACAACTCAAGACCTTAGAAAAGGATCAACAGAAAGAGCCTAAATCAGTCAAAAGGAAAGAGTTCATAAAACTTAGAGCAGAAATCAATGACATGGAAACCAAAGAAACAATTAGAAAGATCAATGAAATCAAGAGCTTGTTTTTAAAGAAAATTAACAAGATAGATAAACCACTAGCAACACTCACAAAGAAATAGAGAGAAAAAACCCTAATAAACTGAATCAGAAATGAGAAGGAGGATATCACAACAGAAAGCAAAGAAATCGAAAAGATCATCAGAGACTACTTTGAAAGTCTGTATGCCACGAAACAAGAGAACCTAGAAGAAATGGACAAATTCCTGGACTCCTATAATCTCCCAAAGCTGAATCAAGAAGATCTGGAGTATTTGAATAGACCTATTAACATCAACGAAATAGAAACTGTAATCAAAAGTCTTCCCAAAAACAAAAGCTCAGGTCCAGATGGATTCACTAGTGAATTTTTCCAAACATTTAAAGAGGACCTACTGCCAGTCCTTCTCAAGCTTTTCTGGGGAATTTTAAAAATGGAAACTGTCCCAAACAGTTTCTATGAAGCCCATATCTCTCTAATACCAAAAGGAAACAAAGACACCATGAGAAAATAAAACTACAGGCCGATATCCCTGATGAACACAGATGTGAAGATTCTCAACAAAATACTAGCAAATAGAATTCAACTACTCATCAAAAAGATCATACACCATGACCAAGTAGGATTTATCCTGGGATGCAAAGCTGGTTTAACACTTGGAAATCAATCAACATGATCCAGCATATCAACAAAAGAAAAGATAAAAAACAATGATCATATCAATAGATGCAGAGAAAGCATTTGACAAGATCCGGCACCCATTTATGATGAAAACCCTAGCCAAAATGGGGATAGAGGGGACTTTCCTCAATATAGTTAAAGCCATCTACCACAAGCCTACAGCAAGTATTGTCCTCAATGGCAAAAAACTGAGAGCCTTCCCCCTAAGATCAGGGATGAGACAAGGATGTCCACTGTCTCCACTGCTGTTCAATATAGTACTGGATGTACTTGCAATAGCGATTAGGCAAGAAAAAGGTATTAGGGGCATCTAGGTAGGAAATGAAGAAATTAAGCTCTCACTATTCACAGATGATATAATACTATACTTAGAGAATCCTAAAACATCTACCAAGAAACTTCTAGAAATAATAGGCTTGTATAGTAAAGTTGCAGGCTATAAAATTAATACCCAAAAGTCCATGGCTTTCCTATATGCAAATAGTGAAATAGAAGGACGTCACATGAAGAAAACAATCCCGTTTACAATTGTGCCCCAGAAAATCAAGTACCAAGGAATCAGCTTAACTAAGGAAGTAATGGACCTGTACAAAGAAAACTATAAAACACTACTTCAGGAAATAAAAGAGGATACGAGGAAATGGAAAAATATCCCCTGTTCATGGATCGGGAGAATTAACATTGTCAAAATGGCATTACTTCCCAAAGCACTGTATAAATTCAATGCAATCCCTATTAGGATACCCATGACATTCTTTAAAGAAGTGGAGCAAACACTCCTGAAATTTATATGGGACAGTAAGCCCACACAAATAGCTAAAGCAATTCTTCGGAAAAAGAAAATGGGAGGAATCAACCTCCCATTTTCAAACCTCCCAACTTCAAACTCTACTACAAGGCAGCAATAATTAAAACAGCATGGTACTGGAACAAAGGCAGAGCTGTAGACCAACGGAACAGGGTTGAATATACTGACATCTCCCCCAAACATAGGAGCATCTAATCTCCAATAATGGGGCAAGAAAATTGAAGTGGAGCAGGGAAAGCCTCTTTAACAAATTGTGCTGGCAAAACTGGATGGCTACATGCAAAAAATGGGCTCAGATCTCTGCCTAACTCCATGTACAAAAGTAAGATCTAAGTGGATTAAATACCTCAACATCAGATCTGAATCCATAAGGTACATTGAAGAAAAAGTTGACAAAACTCTCCATGACATAGAAGCTAATGGTGTCTTCAAAGATGTCACACCGCTGGCCAAGCAAGTGAAAACAGAGATAGACAAATGGGACTCTCTCAAACTAAGAAGCTTCTGCACCTCAAAAGAAACAGTGACCAAAATACAAAGACAGTCTACAGAATGGGAAAGAATATTCGCCAAATACACATCAGATAAGAGGTTGATGTCAAGGATATACAAAGTACTGGTTCAACTCCACAAAAAGAAAACATTCAACCCCATCAAAAAATGGGGAGATGAAATGAATAGAAATTTTCACAAAGAAGAAATCCGAATGGCTAAAAGACATATGAGAAAATGCTCCACATTATTAATCATCAGGGAGTTGCAGATCAAAACCACAATGAGATATCATTTCACACCACAGAGACTGCCCCATATCCACAAGAACAAAAGCAGCAGGTGCTGGCGCGGATGTGGTGAGAAAGGGACACTCCTTCACTGTTGGTGGGAATGCTGACTGGTTCAGCCCTTTAGGAAAACAGTATGGACGATTCTCAAAAAATTAGAAATTGAGCTCCCATTTGATCCAGCAATACCAATCTTGGGAATATATTCCAGAAAGGCAAAAAAGTATGGTCGAAGTGACATCTGCACTTGTGTGTTCATTGCAGCACTCTTTACAATAGCCAGAATCTGGAAAAAAAAAAAAACCTGAGTGCCTGAGAACAGATGACTGGTTAAAGAAACTTTGGTACATTTACACAATGGAGTACTATGTAGCTGTTAGAATAGACAAAGTCATGAAATTTACATACAAGTGGTACTACATGGAAAGTATCATGTTAAGCGAAATGACTCAGAAAGAAAGGGATAGATATAGAAAGATTGCATTTATCTGGGGAACATAAAGTAACAAAATAGGAGACTAACACCCAAGAATGGCCGAGATTAGTACTAGGAATTTTACTCCATGGCTTGGAGGCCAACCGCACATTTTAGGGGAAAAGGGAGCTCAGAAAGAGAAGGGAACACCAAATAAAGGGTGTTGGGAGGATCCTCCTAGGATGGGAGAAGCATGCTGAAAGTAGACTATAGACTAAACATGATTGTCACCCATTGCATCTTTTGAAAACCACAACACCCAATAAGAGAGAGAGAACAAAAGGGAATGCCCTGCCAAAGAGGCAGGGTGGGATGGGAAGTGGGAGGGATACTGGGATTCCTGCTGGTGGGAAATGGGCAGTGGTGGAGGGATGGGTAGTTGATCATTGTATAATTGAAACCAAGCACAAAAATGTGTAAGTCTGCAACTGTACCTCATGATGTCTCACTATTAAAAAATTTTTAATATAAAAAAGATTAGAAACTGAGCTCCCATTCGATCCAGCAATATGACTCCTGGGAATATATCTCGGAGAGGCAAAATGTATAGTCGAAATGACATCTGTACTTCTATGTTCATCGCTGCACTATTTATGATAGCCAAAATCTGGAAAAAATCCGAGTACCCGAGAACAGATGACAGGTTAAAGAAACTTTGTTATGTATACACAATGGAGTACTATGTAGCTGTTAGAAAAGATGAAGTCATGAAATTTACATACTAGTGGTACTACATGGAAAGTATCATGTTAAGTGAAATGAGTCAGAATGAGAGGGACAGACATAAAAAGATTGCATTCATTTGGGGAATATAAAATAACAAAATAGGAGACTAACACCCAAGAATAGCCTAGATAAGTACCAGGAGGTCACTCCATGTCTTGGAGGCCAGCTGCACATGCTAGGGGAAAAGGCAGCTCAGATAGAGAAGGAAGCACCAAATAAAGGGTTTGGGGAGGATTCTCCCAGGATGAGAGATGCATGCTGAAAGTAGACTATAGACCAAACATGATTGCCAGTCAATGCCTCTTTTGCAAACCACAGAACCCAAACAGAGAGAAAGAACAAAAGGGAATGCTCAGACAGAGGGGTGGGGTGGGATTGGGGTATGGGGGTGTGGGAGGGTTACTGGAGCATTGGAGGTGGCGAATGGGCACTGGTGGAGGGATGGTTACTCAATCATTGTATAACTGAAACTTAAGCACAAAAAATTGTAAGTCTACAACTGTACCTCATGATGTTTCACTAATAAAATTTAAAAAAAATTAAAAAAATCAAAGTTGAGTCTTGTGTGCCTATATATATATATAATATTTTTTCATATATAAAAGGTAAAGGTAAAGGCCCTTCCGTTGTTCATCGATTTGCTCAAGCGGGCCCAGTAACGTCTCCATTGGAGACTTTGTTGTTACTGTGTCTGGCATATCCAATACTCTCGGTAGCTTGCCGGGCTCTCCGAGAGGGGCGGAGGAATCGAACTCGGGGCGGCCATGTTGGCTGCGTGCAAGGCAAACGCCCTACCGCTGTGCTATCGCTCCTTATATTAAAAAATATTTCCCTCCAAGGCTGGTTGCCTCCATTAAATGTGGTATGGTACTTTTGGAATATGAGTAGGTTGTGTCCTATGAAGTGCTACATTCCCAGGAGTAGGTTCACCTGTGGTTGAGGTTCAGCAAAAGTATGTGGAGTGTGGCTGTGAGCATGGTGCCAGTTGAGTTCTGAAAGTTTTTGACTGCCACGTCTGGGTGTCTTGTGGAGGGAAGAAGGTATTACCCACTCCCCTCCAGGGTGCCCCTAATGAAACAGCCTAGCATGGGGTCCAGTGGCATGGTTATGGCAAGCGTCATGTTATGCTTCCTTCCAGGAGAGAAGGACATGCAATCTGGAGTGGCCTATGATGAGATTATCTGGCGCAAACCAGATGTGGTTTATGGGTGTGACTGCTGAGTTCCTGGAGCCAGGAGATACAGGCAGAGTATCTTCATTCCTGGTCCCAGTGAACACAGAATTCTCAGTCACAAAGTCCTGCATATCTGGGTTTTCTGGGTGTTTACTCATGGGTGAGACTCAGCCAGAATGTGTGAAATTCTCCTTATTTTGTTAGGCAATTCCACCCATGCTGTCCATAAATTTTTCAATTTTTATCTTATAGTTGGTTAGTATTTTATTGACTGTATTTCATCTTTTCTTTATCTAGTTAGCTATTAATGGGCACATGAGTTGTTTCTACATACTTAATGCTATAATTAAAGTAGTATTAGAACAAATATAGGTATGGATATGTCTTTACAAATTAGTGTTTCTGGGTAATTCAAATAGGCACATAGGTGTGTAAGTGCTGAATTATATAATGGTTTTTAATCCTTTAGATTTCTCCATACTTTATGCAAAGTAGTTGAGTCAATTTACATTTCTACTAGAAGTGTGGAGAAGTTACTTTTTTTAAACATGAATTCATTTCTTATTGAATTAAGACTATTTTTAACGTTGTGAGTTGACATCTTACTATTGTTTTGATTTGCATTACACTAATAATTTGTGAGTAATATATGATAATTCACTTTTTTTCTTTTTTTTCATGCAGTTGTTAGCCATCTGCTATTTTATCTTCTTTGATGAAGTATTTGCCCAGCACTTCTACCCACTTTTGAAGTAAATTGTTTTACTTACAATAATTGAAAAAAAGATTGAGACAGTGAACAGAAAGGCATACAACTCTGTAATGAAGTGTTTCTTCTACTTTTTAAATATGTGCCCACCCAATTTTATTAAGGTGGACCAAAAGACATCTACAAAAGATGATGTTGGACTCATGGCTCAGTGCTTGGGTATTTAGGTGCAACAGTTCCTGGCCCATCAGAATCATATTTGGTGATTTTCAGGACCCATCATGGTTAACCTCATCAGTACTAGTGTGACCATGTCATGTCATAGATTCCACATCTTACATATGCAAGGTCCTTATACATTCTATGCATGTGTTCTACCAGTCTGGACTATATCATAATTTCCCATCCTTATTTTCAGAGTTGTTTTCTTCTTGTTAAGACTTGTGAGCTCATTATATATCTAGGGCTTTCTTTGGTAAGACAATTTTCTTAAAATAAAGATGTTTTATTCAAATATTTTCTCCAATTCATTAGGATGCCTTTTCATTTTAATGATAATGTTTTGCATGTTTATATATAAGATTGAAATATTGGATCAAATTACAGTTGATTTTTCTACACAGTGTGAAATATTCATGCACTTGTGTCCTTTTTCATTGTCTATACAGTTTTCTCATTTATAGGAGAATCTATTTTGTTTATTTTATGCTCTTGGTTCACTTGTAAATTAAATACATACATATATGTATATATATGCATACACACATGTATATATATATATATGATAATATAATTCTGGGTTCCCAATTCTATTCACTAAAGTCATTTGAGTTAAATGCCATGCAGGCTTCACTACCTTAGTAGTAGTGCAGTTTAAAGTTAAGAAAACTGGTGACATCATATTTTGTCTCAGTGTTTCTTTGTCTATGTAGGGTCCTTAGTGATTCTATAAAATTTTCAGTAACATTTGTTCAATTATTTAAAAACATTATTGAGATTATTGTAGGTATTAAACTGAATCCGTATGTTTTTAGTAGAATGCAGTAGAGTGTAATATTAACATGATGGTCCTCTTATTTCTTTTTTTGAAGTAAAACAGATTTTATTTGGAGAGTTTTTGAAGGTGTGGAGCGTGAGAGAGAGAGAGAGAGAGAAACAAACGTGTTAGAGAGAGAATACGGGCTTCTCCAAGGGCAGAGAGAGCCAGTTCTCTTATTCTTAAGAACAAAATATTTGCTTCTCCTATGTCTTCTAATTTTTCAATAGTCCCTTATATTTTTTGTGATAAAAGTTTTACCTCCCTTATTAAGTTTATTTCTGGATACTTGATTACTGTGGTGCAACTTAAACATTTTGAAATCTAAATTCCATTGTTAATCTTCTACTCTTCAACTCTTGTCCTTCAAGGCTTTTCCTCTTTTTACATATTTAAAGGTTTCATTGTCTTGATTTATCTTTCTTCAACTATTTTATTTATTTATTTATTTATTTATTTATTTATTTATTTATGTAGGAGTATTGCTATTTATTCAGCCATTGATTATGCTGATTGAATTGAGCATGAACTCCACCTTATTTTTTTCTTTTCTATAATTTTATTTATTGAAATACCATGAGAGCAGTTACAAAGCTTTCAGGTTTTTAAGTCTTCGTCTTACAATGAAACACCTGTCCCTTCAGCAGTGCCCATTTTCCACCACCAAAATCCCCAGAATACCCCCCATCCCACACCCTCCCCGTACCTGTGTGGCAGATGATTTCCACACATTACTCTCTCTCTCTACTTTGATTAAATTCAACATTTTGACACCAGACCCACCATTATTATTTGGAATTTTACCCCAATACTCAGATCTGCCAAAAAGGCAACCATAGAAAATTTGTTTTCTATTGCTGTTTATGAATAACATATGATGTCACACGAAAATTTAACAATTAAATCTGAGGGATTTCTGCCCAAAACTGCTGGGTTCCAAGATTTGTTCCTGAGTTTCTTGGATCATGGCTGTTAAGCAGCTTGATCAGGAGCCAGAGAGGCCATTTGTGGGCGGCGACTCAGGGTCTCGTTGGGGCAGAGAAGAAAGGCCCAGCTCCACTCCCATACTGTGAGGTTACAAGTGTCTCGTCAATGCGGGCCCAAACCTGACTGTTCAAAGGCTTCTAGAAGATGGCGGCCATCGAGCCACCAAGGGGGAGCTGGCAGAAGGAGAACACCCATTCCCTCTCCCCGCCCTGCAGTGGTCCGGCGCCGGCAACCCATTGCAAGGACCATATACATCTCTGCCAAAAGCCTCTGTGTTCCGAGATTTGTCTCTGAGTCTCTGGGATCATGGCCCTTAAGCAATTAGATCAGGAACCAGAGAGGCCTTGCCTCCAATTAGCTGAACCGGAGGTGGTTTGTGGGTGTGTCTCCCACATATCTAACTTTTCGCCATTTACTCTTGGTAAACTTTTCCTCAAGTTTTTGGGGTCTGACCAAAGGCACAGCAGCAATTTTGGAAGTCTGAAAGCGCCATCAGGCTGCTGATGCACTCACCTCACAGGTACAGATTGACCTGCTGGTGGCACCATACCCCCCTTCTTTAACTATTTTATGGTCTGATTCTTACTTTATTTATTTTTCATAGATTCAAATTTTATTCATACACTATCATAGATTCCTTTCCTCCATATTCAACTATTTTGGTCAAACCTACAGAATATCAACTCTAGAATCTTTATTTATATTCTTCCTACAGTAGGTGTTCTGGGTTTATAAAAATATATACATATATAATATAAACTCAGCATATGACTCATGCTGATTTAACTTTAAAATCTCTAAAAATGATGCATATACTTTAAATAGAAAATTTATATATATTTTATTAGTGCTCTATCCTGGTCAGTTGCATGCAAGCCTTACTCTTTACTTCACTTCTTTTAGGGGGATGAGAGCACCATTATTGAGAAACTGCTATTAGTTGAGTTTCATACATAAAATATCCAGCACCACAAACTCCACCCAGGTGTCTGCTTCCCTCCACAATTGTCTCAGTATCTTTCACCTACCCACCTCACTGTGGTGAGCTTCCTACTGAAGACAAGTTCTCAATTGATGTTACTTAGGACATTTTTTCCAAATCCCACATATGTTAAATATGAGAGAGATCACTGTGTACTTTTCCCCTCCTTCTGACTGATTTCACTCAGCATGATATTCTCCACTTTTAATAATATGACAGCAAATTTCAGTTTTTCTTAGAGTAATACTGAATTTTCTTACTTTAGTTCATTCATTCATCATCCTGTTATTCGTCGATTGTCTCGAGCAGGCCCCAGTAACGTCTCTTTCATCCTAGCCCTGAGATTATATTCAAGGCTCTTTAGGAGAATGAGACCCATCATTGTTACTGGTATTTTGCATATTTGGTACGCCACGGGGGGTTTGCCAGACTCTGCCCTGTGGGCAGGCTACATTTGATAGCCTGCAAGTTTGTCCAAAGTAGGAATGAGATAATAAGATGTCATTACAAGATGTCCTGATAAGATGTCGTGTGGCTGCGAATGTGGCCGCGCGGTTCCGGAAGCTGAATTTTATAGTCTCTGAGTCTTGGCCGTTGATGGGATTACATGGCACCAGGGGACCAGGTGGTGGGTGTGACCCCCGCCTACTAGAATTTGGAGGATCTGGGTGGAGGATGCTCGACTCCAATCTGAGTAGGCTTGGAGATCTCGGCCCTGGAACCCGCATGGATTTGTCCCTCTGCCAGTACCTTCATGTGTGCGGAGAGTGGTCTCAGCATGGTGGTAGCTGGTCCTGGAGGTCTTCGGCTGCCGGAGCCCTGGTCGGGGCGGGGAGGAAAGCTCAACCCGCTCCCCTCCAAGGGGCCCCAGCGAGGAACAGCCAGTCGCAGGAGCATTCTTACTTTACATAGGTTAAAATCATATATCAATCACTACAAATTAACTTTTGTTGATTTATCTTACGATAATTCCATTTACCATTTCTTTAAGTTTTGTTGGAAGAAGAAATATGATATAAATTTGTTATATATCAACCAAGAGAACACGATGAGAGATAGCAGGGACCCTGGGGATGTCTTTGGTGGTGGTTTAGTGTTGCGACATTGTATGCCTGAAACAATTCTATTATGAACAACTTTGTAAATTACAGGATTTTCATTAAAAAATTTAAAAAATCAGAATTTTTGTTGGAAGTATTAGACTAGTATTAGACTAGTATTAGACTAGTATTCCCCTCAATTTTAATTATTTCTCCCATTCTATGATAGAACCTAAGTGCATTTTGACTTCAAGAAAACCAGTGAAAACACTGCCAATTTTGTTTTGTATTCTAGATATTTAGAGAGATAGAATTTTGATTGTAGCTTTGTGGTCCTATCTTTTAAGATTTTATTTTGAGGCACGAGTTGTTTACATTACCTTTAAATCAATGGATGCCTTCCCTGCTCTGCTAGAAATATCTCTTTTCAATCAAACAACTTGGAGTTCATTTTTATCATTACTAAGTGTTTTATTTTTGTTTTATGAAGCATAATCATTTAAATTTTAAGTTTTATTTTATTTTGTACTTCATTTTACTTTTTTGGTCTTTGGGCCACATCTGGTTGTGTTGAGGGCTTACATCTTGTTCTGTGCTCACGAATCAGTTCTTGTAGATTGGGGAACCATATGTGGTGCTGGCAATCAAACTGTATCAGCTGTGTGCAAGACAAATGCCTTACCTGCTCTACAATCACTATGGCCACTCTTTTTAGTTTTTTATTTACAAGAGCATAAGTGCTTATGAATTTTAGGCATGAACAGATATTAAGCTTGTCCATATTTAAAACATATATAATTGTTTTATTTTACGGCAGAGCCTGGCAAGCTACCTGTGGCATATACGATATGCCAAAAACAGTAACAATAACAGGTCTCATTCCCCTGACCCTGAAAAAGTCTTCAATACAGCACCGTTGGGAAAGATGATAAGGAGAGGCTGCTAATATCTCAGGGTTGGGACGAATGAAGACGTTACTGGCACCTGCTCAAGTAAATCAATGAACAATGGGATGACAGTGATACAGTGATACCGTGATAATTGTTTTATCTAGGTTGGTAGAAAATTCTTTCCAATGATTTAAATGAACATACTTGAAACAAATTTGTACCTAAAAATGTCAGTTTGTAACTTTGTTTCCTTCAGTGTTTTAGAAGGATCCTTCTCCCATTTAGATTAATGTGTGGGTAAATTGAAACAAATATTTAATTATAAGGTATTGTCACATCATCTTTTAATATCCATTTAAAACACCATACGAAAGTTTTCTAAAAGTATAACAACTACCAAGAAGAAAAAAAGTTTCTGTTAGATTCTTCGATAAGTTCTCGGATTAAAATATCTCTCATATTTGCATATATAATGTTATATATTACATATATCACAATCACATATTCGTTATTATAAGTGAGTCTAAGATGTACATTTGTTATTTCCTTGTTTTGTGGTTTTTGAGCCACTTGGTGGTCCGCAGGGCTTACCTCTCATTCTATGGTCAGTAATCATTCCTAGTGAGACATGGGGAACCATAGGTGATGTCAGAGATTGAATCTGGGTCAGCCACATGCAAGGCAAATACCTTACCCATAGTACTATTCTCCAGTACCTATTTTTTTTCTTTACTTTATATTTTAAATATTTTATAAGTTCAACTACTCATATTTATATTATATTTTAAAATGTTTTAGTCTTGTAGTAAGTGTATATGATATCATTAACATTTTTTATTTTATCCTGTATGTAAACATTTATGGATTTAAAATTTTATTTCATATAAGAGTGATCCCCATGCTTTTGGTTTGGTTTCACTTTGTATTTGGAGCTACACTCAGCAGTGCTCAGGGATTACTTTTGTCTCTGTATTCAGTGATAACTGGTGGAACTTGGAGGATCGTGTGTGGTACAGAGAATCCAAGCCAGGATAGCCACAATTCAAAACCATTTAAGTATGTAAAAAATATACTCATATTTCAATACATAGTTTAATTAAGGAATTATTTTAATAATACATTTCCAGAATGCCATTTTCAAATTGAATTCCCTTATAACCTCACTTATTTAAATATCACATATAGGGGCTGGAGCAATAGCACAGAGGATAGGGCATTTGCCTTGCATGCAACCGACCTGAGTTCGATTCCCAGCATCCCATATGGTCCCCTGAGCACCGCCAGGAGTAATTCCTGAGTGCAGAGCCAGGAATAACCCTTGTGCATTGCCAGGTGTAACCCAAAAAGCAAAAACAAATAAATAAATAAATAAATATCACTTATATATAAATTAAATGCTGACTTATACTAGAATTTGGTATCTAAGTATCTTCATATCTACTCTCGATAATCCAGAAAGGTATGTTGTTTTAAACTGTCATTAATATTTTTGGTACATAGTACAAACTCTAGTTTTGGTACAAACTCCATTTCTTTCTTTTTAAAAATATCTTGGTCTTTAAAACATTTAGTCAATGAAATCTTGTTAGGTATATTTGACAGGGACAGAATAAATTCCCAAGGAAGCAAATCCTTCCTTTGACTCCTGTCAATTAGGTAGAACAATATATAAATACTATAGTATTTAAAAGCATAGATTTCTGGTTGTTTAACCTTCTACTGAAATTGTAATCCATTCATATTATGTATGAGATCTCAATTCCAATTCCCACATCAATCTGTACAAAGGTTTCATTCCTATCTCCCTGTGAAAGCTACATCTTTTTATTCCCTAAATTGCTGATACAAGAACCCTCCCCTGCCCCAAGCAGTTATGAATCATCTCTATTTTTGACACATGAATATTTCTTTTCATTTTCAGTAAGCTCAGCTGTATTTTTAAGTCATTACCACAAGAGAAATTTAGATTATCATGGTCTGTTATTTCTACATTTCAAAGGATTTTTTTTGAAAATTTAAGATAAAAAATAGTTAAATCATATCCCAAGTGAATTAAACTATCTAAAGTTATTTTTCCTATATGTAATCTATACAGTTCAATAACTCCATTTATTAAATTCTTTATTCAGTTGTGTGATATAATTATTTTATAACTAGTAAAAAATTAGATCATGATAAGAATACATTAGATGAATTTATTTTGTTTTTAATTAGGACACTTCTCCAGTAACAACGCAATATTAATAAACTACATGACAAAATCACTCTTTTCTTTTTAGCATAGAGGAACACCGTACTGTATCCCTCTGATGTCATTCTAGCTTTGCACAGCCACTGTTGATGTTATTTGCTCAAGTGTCTGAAAATCTAGTGTGACAGACACTGTCAAAGTTCCCAAAGATGTGCTTTCCTAAGTAAAATTTACTGTTAGTAAGAATTTGACACTCTTTAAATTTAAATTTTGAATTTTAAATATAAAACAATAGAAACTTTAATCTATTTCTTAATCCTTCAAAACTGTCCAACAAGAAAAAAAACTTAAACCTTTTAAACTAGGCTATAGCATTTTTCACTCACTCCTGTAATAGGAATAGAACACAAATTAGACATAAAAATTTCTTTCAACTTTCAAATACAATTTTAGAGTAAAAGTTTTATTCTGAATTTGAAATTTGCCAAGGTCTGTGGCTGAGTTTCAGATACCCACTTCCCTTCTTGGCAGTAGATAATTTGGAAATCAGGAGTCTGCACATTTGAGATATTTCCAGGCTCAGAGTGTCAAAAAGACAAGATGGCATATGGTGAAGTAAAAGGGATTTCTCACATTCAGGAACACATTTCAACTTCCAAAACATAAAAATAAATAACTGCTTTTTTAAATTCATAAAAAATAATGAGAATTTTTCCCAAATATTATAGACATATCAAAGTTAAGCAGCAAGATGTTTGAGTCTGTCACTTCCTGCAAGCTTTCCACTAAAAGGATAAGTTCAAATTTCAGGATTGTCAGATTAAGTTTGGCATTCAAATGCTTCCTTCTTTGGCAAAGATCTCAGTATTCCCTCTTAAAGAAAAATTATAGTCTAATTAAAGTATACAATTTAGTGTTTTTATACCAACGTTTTCCTGCGGAGTTTCTTCAATACTTCATTTGCTAATTTTAAGCTTAATGGATCCGAAAATGATGGAAATTGACATGTTAGAAATGTCTTTGGAGATATTTTACTCGGCTGCCCATCTACCTAGCTAATTGACTTATAATGTCTCAGTTTTTAAGATCCAGTTCATTTATTTACTACTTTTATAAAAATGTTAATATATGTTATCAGGTAAGTTATAAAAATAATAAGTAGTCACCAGTAAGTTCTCTGCAACAAAATATTTATTGGCAGAAAAAATATCACCAAATAGTAGAAGATAGAGCATATGTGCATATTTTCATGATTTCAGTATCTATAATTTATTATCAACTGCTACATTCCTGTAAATGCGTTAACATACTTTCTCTAAACTGAAGAGTAACTCATTTGACAATAGTGTTAGACTTATTTGGGGACATTAAGTGGAGAAATCCTGTAACTTTAACAAGAAAGTTTTATGAAGTTGCCCATATGAGTCTTCATTCATTATTTAGATTTATACAAGAAATATCTTTGTGAGACAGCTTTTTCAGAATATGAGCGCAAGGCTAAACACATTTGGAAAAAGATATAAAATTATCAAAGAAAGTAGCATATTGTAAAAACTCATTTTGTAAAGCAGTTTTCCAAACTGTCAGATTATAGAAAGTATTTGTATGTGGGTAGAGTAAGGTTTTTTTTTTCACCATTTATTTTAAGGTAATAAGTGTACTATAAACTTTGTAAGTGTCTTGCTTTTCTAAGAGGCAAAACAAGGAATTTGTTTCCCAGAGGAGTTTATGAACTTGAACAACTAATATTCTAGATTGTAACACACTAAAAAAAATTAATGGCAAAAATATACAATTACCTACAAATTTTTTATACAAGAGAAAGAAGTGTATAATATATGCATCTCTAGGTAATGAAGCATTACTAATGTAATTAATCTATGTGATCTTCATTTTCTTACATAAATATATCTATTATAAATACTTAAGGAAATTAAATTACAGATAGGAGGCACCCTGAACTAACAAAAGTGTTGTTTCAAAATAAGATACTTGCTTATACCAGTTATAAATTCATTTAAAATAAATATATATAACATGCATATTAGATGATTTTGAATGTTGGAATCAGACAGAATTACCTTTGTCCTCAATTTTATTAAAGATATTATATATTTAACTTTAAAATTTGGTCAGGATTTGGTCTCATTTAAACATTTTTTAATCTACATTAGTCTATAAATTTCGAGATAGCCAGTTCTCTGGGCTAATTGTGTCCTTAAGATAATAACTTTTACGACTAGTTAAAAAAAAACACAGGGGCAGGAAGATTTCTCAATGAGCTGAGCTCATTTTTTCGCATGCAGTAGATCTGGCCTCAATACCCAATATGCATGGATTTCAAATGCGACAGGGGGTGATCCCTGAACACTGAGTCCAGAATAGCTCCTGAGAACTGAAAGGCATGTCCCAAAATCAAGCAAAAAATATTTTGTAAGTAAAAGTCTTGTTAAGTAAAATATTCCACCATCATGTTAGGATTATGTTAGCACTTGTTTTTACCACAAAATACCAATTTTAATGGCAAAATAGGCTGAAGTTTTGAACATGTGGATATGTAAGAAGTTTAATTTCAAAAATATTATTTATTGTTTATTGGACAGAGATGTTTAACAAGAAAATTTCTGAGATATCCCACAGAGAGAGGTATCAGTGTCAGAAAAAAAATGTACATAATTAAAAGCTTTAGGTTTTTCTAGGAAGATCATATTTGATCATATCTGTATGATGACAATATTAATATAAAATTTAGAATTTAAAATATATTACATTCTTTTAAATATTCAAAGCTTAATGATGCTATATAATATTTACTGGTTCTTAAAATGTAAGAATTTTCATGAATTTTAAAATATATATGAATAATATTGTAATAATGTAATAATAATATTATAATAATGTAACAATTATTATAAAATCCTTACATTTGTTTTCCTTACCAAAATCAATTAATGAAATTGATTTATCTTTGTTCTTGGACTTTTAATAAAAATTAATGCATTTTTGAAATATCCTTATAGAAAAAACATAGCCTGCACATTTATTTACAGCTCTAAAATAACTCTGTTCAAGTGCTCTTCCAGATTCAATGACCATAAATCATTTATAAAGTGTTTTTAGATTGCTTCCTGAAAGTATTAATAGGTTGTAAGGTTTTAACTGATATTTGCTATAAGTATCTATACCAAACCTTGCTCCAAAAATAAGTTCTATATTTCTAATAAAAATAATATATCTATTTGGCAGTAAAATGCATATTTGAGCTTAAACATGTCTAGAAAAGAAGAAAAACTCCCCTTGATTTTAAATCAGACAAATGTCCTCAAGTCTTATCTTAAAAAGATACCTCTATTCTTTAAGTTGTTGAGCAAATTAAAAATCTTGAGTCATTTTTAGAGCTCCTCATAGTCTCTGAAAATAAAATGCACTCCTCTAGCTTCTCTATTGGTTATTTCTGTGAAATGTTCAAACCACACCTATGTGGTTTGAATGTTCAAACCACAACTATTACCTATGTAATAGTTGTGCTTCTGTAATTATATTTCAGAGTACAGTTTCTGAGACTTTTAACACATGACTGCTATCCATCCAGAAATGCTGTTAACATGGTTAAGTGATACCAGAAGAACTTAGATTTATCAGATAGTTAATGTGAGTTAAGTTTTAGTTATTATTTATTCAGAATCATTTTACTGTTGTCAATATTTTCATAACCTACACTTACTGAACCCCAAGCAGAATTTTGACACAGAATTTAAGAAGTTAGGTTTGAGAGAATCAAGTATCATGTGGACTAATCCACTCATTTTATCTCACATTACTCAATAGACAGTAAAAAAGCATAGTATCAAAATATAAATTATTCAGCTTTCTACTGATAAAACTGTTTTTATGACTGTCCATTTCACTGAATAAAAGTTTTTAGCATGTTGGGAAAAGGACTACTTGATTTAATTCATTTTCATCTCTCACTCAACACATTCTCAACCATTTATATTTTCTCTCATGATTTTTTAAAAAGTGGTCTTATTTTATTTATATTATTACTGAGGTGGGCTGAAGTGATAGCACAGTGGTAGGGCATTTGCCTTGCGCGCAGCCAGACTGTTTGAGCCGGGTTCGATTCCTCCACCCCTCTAGGAGAGCCTGGCAAGCTACCGAGAGTATTCAATATGCCAAACACAGTAACAAGAAGTCTCACAATGGAGACGTTACTGGGCCTGCTTGAGCAAATCAATGAACAATGGGAGGACAGTGTTTGTTTGTTTGTTATTACTGAGGTAAGGTATTTCAACAGGGGAGATATTTATGCTTCAGGGATATGCAGTTGCCATATCATGCTCAATCACCACTGGAATGTCACTATTACTTCAGCCTATACGTAGACCCTTCTTCCGTATAATCTCCCCACCATCTTCTTACATCTGTCTTTCACTTTCTCAATTATTTAACGTGAGGCCTTTTGATTCTTATTGTGCCTTAGTAAAATACAAGATTTAATCTTTTCTAAAAGCTGGGCAGTACTTTCCTATATATACAGAACATAATTTCTTTATATACTCATCTAGCTTGAGTTCCAGATTTTGGTAAATAGCAAAGCAATGGACATAGGTGTGCATGTTTTTGTCTGAATTCACAATTTCATTTTTGTCTAGATAATACATAAAATAATAGTTAGATAGTGTCATGGTTCTATTTTTTAAGTATTTGAAATATTTACATGCTGTTTTTTTTTAAATAAATTCTGAATCAGTTTCCAGTGCTACCGCTAGTGAATGAGTATTCATTCTGACCATATTCCTGTGTACCCTGGTTGTTTCATTTCTTTTTGATCTACGCCTCTTTTGTAAGTAAAATGTTAACGATAATGACTCGTTAGGTGCTTCCTAAAGTAATTCTCTCTGGATTTAGTTTCTCCACAGAGTAGCATGGTGTATTTCTTCTTTCTTTGCTCATAAGCTATATATTTAAGTGACCTAGTGACATTAGTGACCTCTTTGTAATTACCACTTGTATCATTCATTGGCTGACATAGTGTTCTATTTTTCTACATCTGATTTTATTTTTCTTTAGAGAATTTGACATTTTTATTATTTTCAGTAATTGTAATATGAGTTGCTTTGATAAGGAGTTTTGTCACATATAGTCATTGACTTGAAACCAGTCAGGCCAGTAATTAGAACTCTGAGCATAGTTGGTCACAAGGAATGTGACACACATTAACAAGCTGGAGAGAGAGCGAAGGAGAAAGAAGAAGAAGAAGAAGAAGAAGAAGAAGAAGAAGAAGAAGAAGAAGAAGAAGAAGAAGAAGAAGAAGAAGAAGAAGGAGAAGAAGGAGAAGAAGGAGAAGAAGGAGAAGAAGGAGAAGAAGGAGAAGAAGGAGAAGAAGGAGAAGAAGGAGAAGAAGGAGAAGAAGGAGAAGAAGGAGAAGAAGGAGGAGAAGAAGAAGAAGAAGAAGAAGAAGAAGAAGAAGAAGAAGAAGAAGAAGAAGAAGAAGAAGAAGAAGAAGAAGAAGAAGAAGAAGAAGAAGAAGAAAGAGGATTTAGAGATGGGCTAAGGGAGTGGGGAGGTGATTAGGAGAAAAACTGGGGACACTGGTGATGGAAAATGTACACTGGTGAATAGATGGGTATTGGAATATTATATGGCAAACTCATGAACAACTTTGTAACTGTATGTCACAGTGAACAAAGAAGGAAAGAAAGAAAGAAAGAAAGAAAGAAAGAAAGAAAGAAAGGAAGGAAGGAAGGAAGGAAGGAAGGAAGGAAGGAAGGAAGGAAGGAAGGAAGAAAGAAAGAAAGAAAGAAAGAGTGGCGGGAAGGAGGGAGGGAGGGAGGGAAGGAAGAAGGAAGAGAAGGAAGAAGGGAGGGGTGAGGGAAGGAAGGAAGGAGGGAGGGAGTGAGGGAGGGCGGGCAGCAGGCAGGCAGGCAGGCAGGCAGGCAGGCAGGCAGGAAGGCAGGAAGGCAGGCAGGCAGGCAGGCAGGAAGGAAGGAAGGAAGGAAGGAAGGAAGGAAGGAAGGCAGGAAGGCAGGAAGGCAGGAAGGAAGGAAGGAAGGAAGGAAGGAAGGAAGGAAGGAAGGAAGGAAGGAAGGAAGGAAGGAAGAGAAGAAAATAAGAAAGGCCCTGAGCAAAGGGCAGCTTGGTGTATTTATTTTAGCAGTATCTTATCTCTGGATCCCATTATAAGGGACATTCTTTACAAGTTAATTAACAAAGGCTAGACTATTTCTACAGCTGTGGCCATAGGGTGAGAAGAAATGCATATTGTTTATTCGTTGTTGAGGCTATGGAATTCTACTATCATACCGTTGCAGAACATTTCCTGCTTGCCTTTACAGTCACTCTTATCTGAGCTAAGCTTGTTTTACCAAGTGGCTGTTCTGGTCTTGTTTTACTTTTGTCTGTCTATTTGTTTGTTTGTCTATTTTTGTCTTGTTTTATATTTTGGAGGGAAATTTCCTATGACTCACTCCTATTACAATACATAGAACAGAGGTAAGAGTAATAGCCCAATGGCCTGAGCACATGCACATGCTTTGAAAGGCTAAAATTTCATTCCCATCACTACTTCGTTCCCCAGAGAATTTTCTCAAGTATTTCTCTCACTACTTGCAGGATAAGGAAGCATTACTGTCATTTGTACTTGAAGAAAACTATTAGTATGGGAGATAGGGCAATTACATTGCTAATGGTCCACCCAACTTCTATATCTGGCTCCATATATGATTTTCTCAGCATCTCCACGAGAGATTCTTGAACACAGAGGTAGGAACAAACCCAAAACACTGCTTGGTGTGACCCAAACAAACTGTCACTGTTAAGGTCACTGTCCTCCCATTGTTCATTGATTTGCTCGAGTGGGCCCAGTAACGTCTCCATTGTGACACTTGTTACTGTGTTTGGCATATCGAATACGTCACGAGTAGCTTGCCAGTCTCGCCCATGCGGGCGAGATACTCTAGGTAGCTTGCCGGGCTCTCTGAGAGGGGGGCGGAGGAATCAAACTCGGGTTGGCCATGTTGGCTTCATGCAAGGCAAATGCCCTACCTGCTGTGCTATCGCTCAAGCCTGGCACAAACAAACACATGAAAAAAATTAAAAGAAGGATCTGTCTGTACCTACTGCTAAAAAGGGATAGACACAGAAAGATTGCATTCATCTGGGGAATATCACAATCATGATCACGATCATCCTGTTGTTCTTCAATTGCCTCGAGCAGGTACCAGTAACGTCTCCTTCTTCCTAGCCCTGAGATTTTATTTTTTTTATTTTTATTTTATAATTTATTTCTTTATTGAATCTCTGTGGGAAAAGTTACAGAGCTTTCGGGTTTAGGTCTCAGTCATGTAAATATCAAATACATTTCCCTTTACCAATACTTATTTTTAAACCTCAAACCCCAATAGAACCCCACCTCCCACCCCTCCCAATTCCTGTGAGGCAGATGAGTTCTAGTTAATACTCTATCTACTTTGACTAGATACATTGTTTCGATAGAAGATGCACAATTATTGTTTAGAGTTTACGACCCCCCCCCCCCAATCAGACATGCTAAAACAGCGTTGTGAAATGATTTGCTTTCTACAGCTGGGTTTAAGAATTAAATGATGTCGCACGGCCGTGCGGCTTTGGATTTCTGCTATTTTACTTATTAACCCTGGAAGTATTTCTATTAAAAGTTAGATAGTTAAGAGATTGGTTTCTGTGCTCTGGAGTTGTGGCCGTGGCGGAGAGCCGCTCATGGGGGGTAGCTGGTGACCTCGGTCGGGCGTGAAGGACGGCCCATTACGCCCCCCTTCCCATGAGGTCCCTGCCGCTCCCACCCCCGGCTCAAACCTGCTGTCCACAAGGCTCCCGTGCGGCCGCCATCTTTCTTTCCAGAGAGGAGCGTGCGAGTGGGTCAACACCCTTTCCCCTCTGGGCAGGCATGCTGGCGCGGTTTAACACATAGTCCATTTGCTTTTCTGCTCCAAGCGGGTGACTCTCTGTGCTAAGTCCTTGTGCCTCCGGGGCCGTGGCCGTGCCGGAGAGCCGCTCGTGGGGGGCAGCTGGTGACCTCGGTCGGGCGTGAAGGACGGCCCATTACGCCCCCCTTCCCATGAGGTCCCTGCCGCTCCCACCCCCGGCTCAAACCTGCTGTCCACAAGACTCATGTGCGGCCACCATCTTTCTTTCCAGAGAGGATTGGGCGAATGGAGCAACACCCTTTCCCCTCTGAGCCCTGAGATTTTAAAAGAGCCATTTCAATGCTCTTTCAGGATTAGGAGAATGAGACCCATCATTGTTATTGGTATTTGGCATATTAAGTAAGGCACGGGAAATTTGCCAGACTCTGCCGTGTGGGCAGGATACTTTTGGTAGCCTGCCAGGTTCTCCAAAGGAAAAATAAGATAATAAGATATTGCGAGACTATGAATAAGGCCATGACTTCCAGGAGCTGGGTTTTATAGTCTCTGCATCTTGGCTGTTGATGGGACTAACCTGGTGCTGGTGGCAGCTGGTGGGTGTGACGTGGAGGCCAGCCACATGTGCTAGGGGAAAAGGAAACTCAGATAGAGAAGGTAGCACCAAACAAATGTTGTTGGGAGGATCCTCCCAGGATGGGAAAGCATGCTGAAAGTAGACAATAGACCAAACATGATTGCCACTCAATGCCTCTTTTGCAAACCACAGGACCCAAAAGGAGAGAGAGAACAAAAGGGAATTCCCTGCTACAGGGGCAGGGTGAGATGGGGGGACGGGGGGTGGGAGGGATGCTGGGACCCGTGGTGGTGGAGGATGGGCACTGGTGGAGGGATGGGTACTTGATCATTGTATAACTGAAACCCAAGCACAAAAATTTGTAAGTCTATAACTGTACCTCATGGTGTCTCACTGATAAAATAAAAAAAAGAAAAACTATTCAATGAATATATAAATTAATGATTGTATTATATTACACATTCCCTGATTTGTCTGTAATCATAATTTCAAAATAATAAATTATTGATTATAAGATAAAAAAACTAACAAAGTTGTAGTCTATTTTTGTCTTGGATGGAAAATGAATGGGAGAGGAGGCGACCACAGAGGAGGGGATGGGAAAGGAGGAGGTGAGGGGAGGGGAGAGGAAGAGAGAAGGGAAGTGAAAGTGTGTAGGAGAAGGGAGGAGAGGAGAGGAGAGGAGAGGGGAGTGGAGGGGAGGGGAGAAGAGGAGAGAGGAGAGAATATGAGGAATGGAGAGGAAAAAGAAAGTTACAGAGTAGAAGAAAGAAAATGAGAGTTGCTTAGAACTATAAAAATAACTAAATATGTTATTGTTTATAAGGAACCTAGTTAATGATTAGGATGATCAAACTTTCATAATAGACAATAATGAGCATAAGCGTAGCCTGTAATCCCACTTAGAGTGCTGGAAAGAAAAGCTATGATTCCCTTTGAAAACAACTTATTGAGAACAAAGACCAATGTGAACTTCAACCTTCAAGAATGAATTTTAAATTGGAAGTTTAAATAATTACCAGTTTATTTAGATACTGCTATTGGCAAGAGTCCTCACAGGTCAATGCTTTCAAGAACCCATAAAACAATGATGATATCACTTACTACAATGAAATAAAATGAACATCCCATATTTTATTTGAGTTGTGACTACTTACCACATTTTAAATATTGTTATTTAAAGAGAAATTGTTTTCCATGATTCTAGAAGAACCAATTATTGCTTAATAAAATCATATCAAAGGATCATAACCTTAGCAAATATTTACAATAAAAGATATTTAATCATGTGTTTAAAATATATAAATTGCTTCTAATTATTAATTGTTGAATGCTTTTAATAGAAGAAGGAATCATTTTGCTATTCACTTAGTACTGCAGAGGGTAAGAAAATATATCTGGTTGTTTTTTGTTTACCTTAATCATAGTTTTGTTATTTAATAAGCTATCATGTAATGAATACAGTTTAACTTGGCACATGAGGAGAAAATGTTACTGCCTATTATCTTATGGCATATGTCTCTCATAAATTCTTGCTTTTAAAAAGCAAATTTTTAAATGTATTGTTCCATTGAGGTACACTATTCTTCCTTTTTTTCATTCTATTATCATATATTATAAAAAATTCTCATTTTCTAAGCTGATTAGGTGCTGTTCATCTCTGTTTACAGTATCCTGTGCCCACCATTGAAATATAAGAGCACGGTGCACAGGATTAGTTGTATTTATAATTCTCTTAATATCTCCATGAAATGAAATTTCTTGCTGACATAAATAAAAATAAAGCCATTCTTTGTACATACCATAAGGCCTGCATAATAGAATATATTTTAAATATATTTAATTGTTACATTGACAAAAGAAGAAAGTCAGCAGGACAACTGTAAATTTTATGTGTCTAATTAAAGAGAAATGGCAGTATTAATGTATTTTTATCATTCAAAAAGTTGAAAAAGATTTTGCCAAGTCAGCTTTTACTTAAGTAAGCTTCTTAAATAAAACTAACACTACAGTTAAGTGATTGTTGACTAGTAATTTCAAGTACCTATCTATCTATTTATATAATTGACATTAATAGTCTATCTACAGACTATTATCGCATAATAGTCTATATAAGTCTATATACATAATAGTCTCTCTATATATTTATATATATAGTTTTTTTTGTTTTCTTGTTTGGTTTGGGAGCCACATCTTGTGATGCTCAGGGATTGCTCCTAGATCTGCACTCAAGAATCACTGCTGACAGTGCTCAGGACCATGTGGGATGCAAAAACTCAACCCAGTTTGGCCATGTGAAAGCAATCTCTTTACTAGCTGTAATATCTTTTTTGGGGGGGAAGGAGGTCACTCCTGGTAATTCTCTCGAATTACTCCTGACTCTGCACTCAGGAATTATTCTTGGTCATGCTCAGAGGAGCATATGAGATGCTGGGAATCCAACACGGGTCTGCCGCATGCAAGACAAACGCCCTACCCTCTGTACTATCGCTCCAGTCCCCAACCAGCTATAATATCTTTATTACAGCAATCGATTATATTTTAAGGTTTAAGCTGAAACTGCATTTCACAAAAAAATAGTATGTCTTGTAACAAAATACAAAAGTAATTATCATGAATGGATAGTAATGTTAACTGTTAATATCATAAATCAATACAGATTGAAATGTCTTACTAAATAAAAAATATTAGCTAATCTCCAAGAAATTTTCTTTCTGAGGATCATGAAAATAGAAACTAACAATTATTTGTTTTCTTCTTAGAAAAATACATTTTTGACTGTAATTTCAAATCTTAATATGCTAAATATATTTTTGGATTTTACAAAGAGAAATATGGTGATACATTGGTAGTAACAGCAGGCAGGGGATGTTGTATATCCAGGTAAAGAAAAAAACAGAGAAGATAGCAGAGTTTCTATGTTTATTTTCTAGGAAATAAATTGTACTTGGTTAATTCTGTTACCAGAGAGACTTGAATAAGCTGATTATCAAAGTACCCATGAAGTAAGTAAAGGACAGGAATGAATAAAACAAGGACAAGAATGAAGGAAAGTTCTCATCCTGGGAGAAACAGGATCAGATATATTCTCTTCTTCCACTAAAATTTTCCCCTTATATGCCTCTCTCTCTATCTCTCTTTGTATATATATATATATATATATACAAAATAAAATTTAAACATCACTTATGAAAATAAAGACAATTAAGAGTAAGAGATAAATGGTTGAAATCACGATAAAGAGCTTTTTGATCAGTTAAATGAAATTATACTTAGTGTAACTGCTCTTATTTTCCTAATTTAACCTTATTTTAATTGTAATTTTTATTTGACACCGCCAAGTTCATGTTGTTTGGTGCACATGACAGGATATTTAGATGAATATGTAATAATATTTACAAAAGTTTTTTTGTTGTTGTTGAAGGTAAAAGTAATAGACTTTCTAACTTTTGGACTAAGTAGTAATTTCACAATAAACTCCTGGCTTCTTTGACTCCTATAAATCAAGACAACTTATAGATTTTTTTGCCTCTTTTTTATTTTATATTTTATTAAAAATAGGATATTATCTATAATCCTGCCATTCCAGATATGGCCCATTAGTCACAGGGAAAAAATAGATAACAGTTGCAAGAATAATCAGCCCAAATTCATCAAGACGACTAAAAACAACATCAAGTAAATATCCCATTAGTAATGTGCCAGAAGCCTGATCATTGTGAGTGAAGGATGGCATATTAATGGATTTATTCTCAAATTCATATATTTTAAATTAACAGCAATCAGTCAATTACACGCATGATATTGACTTGCTTCATATTTTGTCCTTGAGCAAGCTAGAAACAAACAGATGAAACAGTTACATTTATGATGGATTTGGAGGAGGTTTTTAATTTAAATCATAGCAAATAGTATATCTTTCAGTCACTTAGAATTATAAACTTTCCATTAAAAATAACTAACTATAAAAATAAGCACAAATAACAGTAAAATATAAGTGGAAGTAACATAAGCAAACAACAAAAACCCTAAATGAAATAAAATTGTCTAGATATTGAACAGAATATTTTATGCTCTGGTCTACAATTATATAATGGATTTCTAAAGTTAGCTAAGGCATTTCCTGAAGTCAATTTTAAAATCATTATTCTAAAATTATATGGAATAAAGTAATTCCTTAGAAATTAATGTTTTTATAGTTGACTAGAAAATAAAACAATTATAATATTTGCTGAGTGTTTGCTGACAGAAAAGTTTATACATATCACATATATTGAATATATTTTTGGTATCCCTAATTTATAATATTGTAGAAGTATAAGTTATGGCGTTTTAGAGTTCAGTGTCTGTGTATAGTATATCATGATATTCACAAAATACCTATTATTCATCTCGCCTACAATTGACCCCTTAACTTCAATTCATGTACCCACAACTCCCATCACTTCCTCTCTACTAATTACTGTCCTCTTATCATGATTTAAGAGCTTATTTGTTTTGTTAATTTTGTACTTTTAAATAAAATTATTCTTTTAAAATAATTAAAAATAAACAATATATTTTCTGTGCTATTCTATTGAGTACTTGCAGTTGTATTTTTGTCTGGCCACATACAAAGCAAGTGTTTTTATCCTCTGTAGCCTATTCCTTGGCCCCAGTCATCTCAGTTTCAAAGCAAGTTCTTAAGTGGTTGATAGTTACTGCTTCTACAAGATCACCATTATGAGATTGGTGTGCTTTCTTGAAGTTAATTTTAAGACAGTCAGTATATTAGAAAAAAATCAATATCATAAAGAAAAGGATTCAAAGTCAGTATAATGAAACAAAGATGGATTTAAAATCCAATTTTTACTGAATATATCAATGTAAACAAATATTTTTGTTCATATTTTTAAAAAGTATTTTTAAACTTCTTCCTTAGGTCTCTCTTTTATTTAGATTGATGCGATAGCACAGCAGGTAGGGCGCTTGCCTTACAAGCGGCCAACATGGCCGTCCCGAGTTCGATTCCTCCGCCCCTCTCGGAGAGCCCGGCAAGCTACCGAGAGTATTCGATATGCCAGACACAGTAACAACAAAGTCTCCAATGGAGACATTACTGGGCCCACTCGAGCAAATCGACGATCAACGGGAGGGCCTTTACCTTTACCTATTCTAGGAAAATAATTAAAGACCCATTAGAAATTTTTCTCTATTTGTTTGTCAGTAAACACAACAGAATGATGATTAAGAGATATTTGTTATAAATACAGAATCAAAAGACTCTCCTTGACTAGAAACTATATTGTTTGGATCATGTAAGTACATAAAAGGCATTTACTCATTTTTGTTGATTAGCAATACTTACTCATCCATTTATATCATGTTCCACTTTATCTATCCATGAGAACAATTAGATAATCATGGATTTTTATAACAGTTACGTTTGAGAAATTAGCTGATTCAATGGTCTTGTTCTGTGGCAGAACAGTCCTCATAAGTAAAAATAACTGATTATTATTTTCTATGTAATGATTCTATTATTATCAAAGATTTCATCTATTTGTTGAGTAAACTATTCATCTTAAATAATTATATTAATATTAATAAATTCATTAAAACCTTTAATCTACCTGTGCGGGTATTTTACCAAAATATATAAGTCATATAAAGTTATACTATCGTGTCACTTTTATCTTTCCCTCTTCAAAATTGTTTAACTATAATTCTCAACCATGAAACTTTTCAGAGTAACCATGTTTGGAGCTAAGTTTAAGGCTTGAACCAAAGTTAGAAAAAAAATACAAAAAATTAAGTATATTCTTATATTGGCATGGCAGAGTCTGGCAAGCTACCTGTGGCATATTTGATATGCCAAAAACAGTAACAATAAGGGGGTCTCATTCCCCTGACCCTGAAAGAGCCTCCAGTCCAGCAGCATTTGGAAAGACGGGTAAGGAGAGCCTGCTAAAATCTCAGGGCTGGGGCAAATGGATACGTTACCGTCACCTGCTTGAGTAAATCGATGAACAACAAGATGACAGTGACAGTGATACAGTGATTCTTATACTAATCTTTTATATGAAACAACATCTCACTGATTGTATTAATTAGGTCTGTGACATCCAATTACTTTCTGAGTTTTAAAAAAACTAGCAATTTCTCCCCTTTGTTTCGTCTGATGCTTAAAAATATTTCTATTTGACCTTTCTATTATTCTTGTAGATACTGAGAATGTTGAAATGAAAATTTGAAGTTAAAACATCTTATGAGATAACTTAGTCCAGAAAAGTCTACACTGTGATAGTAAGTTCTGCTTTTTTGGATCAGAAAATCAACATCTACAGGAACACTATTCCAAATGAAAGAGGTAAATCTAGTTTGTCACAGTCTCTTCTCTCTATATAAGAAAATTTCCCCACAACTTTAAGATAGAGTTTTCCTAGTTGTGATGATTTTTGAAAATTGTTTAATATCTGAAAATGTTAGTGCTATTAATTTAATATCTGAAAACTTTATTGCAATTAAATTAACTTAGTGTCCTCAGTCTAACCCTCACTTCCAACAATTTACATAACTGTCCAGCAGCCAGACAAATATATTTTATTTTCTTCAAGGAACTTGTCATTTAGTAGGTTAGAGAGAAACACTAAAAGTCATCAAGTATAAGAAGCAAAATGTGCATGTGTTTGAAAGTGGATGAAAAAAGAAAATATATCACAATACAAAGAGAACAGATATAATGCAGGGAGTAAAAGAAAGGTAATAAATTAATGACCTTGTTAGAAAAATGTGAGAATTAAGAATTTGGAAACAAGGAGAAACAGAGAGCTTGCTTAATGGGCAGGAGTGTGTGTTTAGTATTCCAGGCAACCAGAGTTTCATTCCTATAACCATAAGATCACTCATGTTCTGCCTGCAGTGGCCCCACAACTGTGTCAGGAAGTATCTCCTGACCACCTCTTGATATGAAGAAAAAACGAAGGGTGCAGGAAAGAAAGAGAAGGGAAAAGAAGGAAGGAAGGAAGGAAGGAAGGAAGGAAGGAAGGAAGGAAGGAAGGAAGGGAGGGAGGGAGGGAGGGAGGGAGGGAGGGAGGGAGGGAGGGAGGGAGGGAGGAATAGACTAGAGTAAAGGAACTATTCTAGAGCCTTGCATCATAAACTGTAGATCACAACCCAATATAGTCTGTACTAAATGTCTGCGTGTGGGGGGCAGGGCAGGAGTGTGTGGGAGTGCTACATAAAATTCGGAACAGAAATGTTACAAATGTGTTATAAACAAAATTTGATTATGAATCAAGCAAGCTCTAGGACTAGAGAGATAGGAAGAGGGTAGGAGTGGATAGGACCCTTGCTTTGATTGGGGTCAACCAGGGTTCAATCCCAGGCATCCTAGATGGTCCCCTGAGAACTACCAGGAGTGTTTCCTGAGTGCAAAGCTGGCAGTAAGCCATGAGCACAGCTGGTGGTGACGCCCTTAAAAAATAAAATAAAAACATCAAATAAGTCATGAATCTGAGATGTTTCTAGCTCTGCTAGTCCAATTTGTATTTTTTAAACTTGTGAAAATACTTTAATAAGTCCTGTTCCACAGCAATTGTTTACAAACTTTTTATATCTGCAAACTGGATAGGAGAAAAATTTCATGTGCTCCTAAGACAATAAAAACAACAATAGCAGAAACCTAATTATTTAAAATATTTTTGTGCATTAAGTTTTAAATATAATAGCATAAAATGAAGACTTTATACAATCATACCATGTGCTGAGGCAGTGAAATTTTTGTGCATCTTCCAGAAATTTCTGCCTACTAGTGTTGGTTAAAAACCATTGTTCTAAATGTTATTTGGGAAATCAGCATTCCATATTGTAGAATCAGATTCAGAGGAAACCACTCTTTCTGCCGCGAGAAAAAGTAAAAATTCAATGGGACTAATGTAGGGTAATGAATATTTGATACGAACAAGATGGTCATAGAAGTGAGTCAATTAAATTGTAGTTCAATAACTTATACTGAGAAAAATATTGACCTATAATTGGGTATTAAATACAGGAATGGAATTATCTGCCTCACATTTAAAATCATTTATTCTGGTTACTGTATTGGGTATATATTATGGTAGCGTTAATACGGGCAGAAAGAAATCAACTATGATATAATTGCATAATTCTAGGGGAAATTTTATGGTGGACTAAATCAATGAAGTATTTTTTTATGGTAAAAAACTGAGAAAAAATGTGGAGAGAAATAAAAGATAAACAGGAAGCAAGTGAAGAGTAAAAGGAAGAGAGGAGGAAGGAGGGAGGGAGGGAGGAAATAACATTTTCCCAGACTAAATATGTGATGTAAAAGAACGGTATAGGAAAAAATAAACTTATTTTTTAAAAAAGATCATTATGATTTGCCATTTATTGAGAAGTTAAAATCAGCAAATTTAACAGATTCGTTAAGAATACTTTGAGTCCATTTTGTATATTTAAAATGTTTGAAGCTCTTTAATATATTCAGACAGCAAATTCAAGTGACCTTAAGAGCATATATTTAAATACACATTGTCTGAAGCTCTGATTGCAATTATGGGATTTGAGATTATCAGAATACTGATGGGACTTAAATATATAGGATTCAGTATGATCACTAAAGTAAGGGCCAGGACTGAATCTTGTAGCGCCCGTATAGTTTAGTAAAGCCACTTCCTGGGGTAGGTTTTAAGGAATTAGAAAATAAAAGGAAGTTTATTTGTAGAAATTGGCACTTGATAGCTATAATAGCAATAGTTTATTAATCTTATAGATTTGATTAACTACTGTCTCTTTCCTATTTATGGACATTTATTGATTCCAACGTTAATTTTGTTCCATGGTCTTCAGCAGTGAATAAAAAAGAGTGGGAAAAGCAATCAATATGGGGAGAAACAGAATGAATTTTTGTTCTTTACTGATAAAAGTCTGATGAAAGCAAAGTAACTTGTGGGAAGTAAAAATATAGAGATTTTAAGGAGATTGCATACATAAAAATTTTGAGAATTGATTTAAAATAACAAGAGAAAGCATCTACTAATTTGCAACTTAGAATAATTATAGATATGAAAAAGTAATAGCCCATAAACGTGTATGTGTTTATTTTTATAGAAAAATAATTGAATTTATGTCTCTGTTGTCAACATAAAAATGTTGTATTTTTCTTAACATAGCATAAACACTCTTTAGAAGGTAGCTATGGAGTTCTTAAACATTGAATTATTCATTTAATAAAAATCTAATTTATCTTGCCCAATGCCATTCAATAAAAGTGTTATTTGGTAAGGCCATCATTAATTACTCAGCTGGCAGAAATAATTATTTTTAGATATTCTCCTTTTGGCAGCTCAGCAAAACGAAAGCAAAAATTGCCTCTGTAGAAAAAGCAACTGGAGATTTCTTTGTAGTCAGCATTTAAAGGTGACTTCTGATCTGTTGTTAAGACACACTCCTCTGGAAAAAGAGCAGATGGCACTTTCCTCTCACCCTTTGCTTACTTTACAATTCATTCATAGAAAAATTAGAGGCTCAACAACAGCATAATTTCAACCTTGATGCTTGCTCCTTTTTTTTCTATCTTTTTTTTTTTAAGAACTACATCAAAATTGACACTAGTACAATGGGATTTTACTTTCTCCTTACAGAGCAAAGATGTTGCTGATTATACAGATCTGAAAATGAAAACACCGAGATAACAAATTTAAAGATCCAGGACTTTAAAAAGGAGATATACAAGTTGTAAATTGAAAAGCCTTGGAATATGCTTCAGGATATGAAAGTCTTAAACTACTTTGTGGAGATGAGTTTCAATTTATAGCCAATTTTCCTTTCTTTTTCACATCAGCATTTGATTTGTATAGCACATACTTGCAAACAGAGGCTACCAAGTCAACAGAACACTCTTCCATACGGAAATTCAGATGAACTGTTTACTGATCACTCTGTCTCAGTACCTTCATTACACAGCTAAAGTGATAGAAAGACTGTCTCTATCTGCATATATATATAATAGAGAAAGAGATTTTATGTATGTATATGTATCTATATATGGACAGAGAAGAAGAGAGATATTTGGAGATTTGGAATTAGTGACACACACACACACATATATATGTATATATATAAACACATACATACATCTACACATATATATGTGTAGATATATGCCACCATATCTTTTGTAGTGTGTAAAAGGGTTACACAATTTCTATTTGTACATATGTACATACAGTTTTATAATGATCAGCTTACCTCTTTTCTTAGATCACATTAAACTCAAAATCACATTAGAGTGTTTTAAAATTTTTAGCCATTGTGATAGTGTTACACTGTCCTCCTGTTGTTCATCAAATTGCTTCAGCAGGCCCAGTATCATCTCAATTTTGAGAGTTGTTGTTACTGTGTTTGGCATATTGAATACATCATGGGTAGCTTGCCAGGTTTGCCGTGCAGGCAAGATACTCTTGGTAGCTTGCCGGGCTCTCTGAGAGTGGAGGAGGAATTGAACCCGGCTCGGCCGGGCTGGTTGCACGCAAAGCAAATGCCCTACTCCAAATCTCCAAATATCTCTCTTCTTCTCTGTCCACATATAGATACATATACATACATAAAATCTCTTTCTCTATTATATATATATGCAGATAGAGACAGTCTTTCTATCACTTTAGCTGTGTAATGAAGGTACTGAGACAGAGTGATCAGACCGCTCCAGTCCATTGTGATATAAAATAGAAAATAATAAACAAATACCAGGGATGTCATTTAATATATATGTTGCATTAAAGAAAAGTCATAGGGAACAAAAGGGAGAAAAAGAATTGAGCACTCACCCAGACACTGACAGTATGAATGCAACAAAATCAAAGATAATATAATATCCCAACATTTTGAGCAGCAATATAATTTCATAATAAAAATCCATAGAATCAAAATTTTATTTAAATGTTTCAAGTTTATAAATATCAAAACTATAGTAAAAATTTAATACAATCATTATCACAGTGATTTTATACTATTTATGGAACTTTATAAGAAGCTTTATAATAAAATAATTATTTTTAAATGTTCAGAGTAAATCTAGATATTAAAATGCTAACATTAATATGAAGTAAAAATTTGATGAAATGAATGTGTGCATACACACACACATACACACACACACAGACCAGAATAAGCAAAAAGGTAACCAAGATCAGTGAAACAGGTAAAGGGGTTCAAATTAATGATATAAATACTTGAAACATAAAAGTCTAAGAAAAGATCATGAAATTTAAGAAGGCCTTTGTAGAGTGTCTGGCCCTGCCATCAAATCACAAGCTGTAGAGTGAAATACAAACTTTTTAAATTCATGAAATAACAAAAATGCATCACAGTTTGGAGACAATGAATATATGTAGCATATAGAAAGGAGAGTCACACATAGAGACCTACAGAGACAGAGCTGAACAAAGAAAAAGGAGTATAGAAAGAACAAGAGAGAATATGAAGCTCTTTTATTCTTCAGTAGTAGAAACTTAAAATCTTGAGAGAGATGGGAAAATTCACAAGTACTTGATCACTGATCATTTGACATCCCGTTATTCATCGATTTGCTCAAGCGGACGCCAATAGTGTCTTCATTCATACCTGTTGCGTGCTAGTGTAGCCCAATGGTGTCTGCTCCTTCTAGGAACCCAAAGAACCTCAAACTGATCATTCAGGGTCTTGACAAAGAAGTCTGACAATGTCATAGGTAGGAAGCCACGCGATCTTTTGACATCCTGTGGAATCCAGTTGGTAATGGCTCTAGTCCAGCGGTAGTCTCCAAATCTCATAGTGTGTCCAGCCCATCTGATTTTCAACACCTTGGCAAATGAGACAGCAACACTGATTCTGGACCATTGAAGGAGTTCAGAACTCCAGATTCTCTCTCTCATTTGAGTGAAGCATGATACTCCAAACATAGCTTTTTTGATTCCTCTGTGGGAGACCAAAATATTGTTCTCATCCTGTTTTCATAGGGCCCAGGTCTCTGAGGCGTATGTTAATGCAGAAAGAACAGTGAAATCAAAGAGATGTGCCCAGAGCCAGAGGTTTTTCGTCCTTTTAGCTATTTCTTCAATTCTCTTGAAGCCATTCCAAGCCACTTTCTTCCACCTGTGCAACTCAGGTGCCAGGTCATTCGTCATGTTGAGTTCTCAACCTAGGTATACATAACTGTTGCATTTGGAGATGTACATTCCATTGAGAGCAAATGGGGCATCAGGAACAAGACTGTTTCTCAGAAACTTTGTCTTCTTGAGATTCAGTTGTAGTCCAACCTTTCCACACTCACGGTCAAAGTAGGCCAGAATTTGTGCTGCTTGGCTAATGTTTGGTGTTATTAGAATGATGTTATCAGCAAAGCGGAGGTGGTGTAGTTGCCAACCATCTCTTTTCACTCCCATTCCTTCCCATTCCCACTGTCACATGATGTTCTCAAGGGTAGCACTGAAGAGTTTTCGTGAAATGTTATCACCCTGCCAAACCCATCTCTTGACAAGGATGATCACTTCTTTGTAGAGTGGTGAGATCCTGGCAGTGAATTCGTAATACAGCTAATGGAGGATCATGATGTATTGAGTTTGAATGCCTTGTTTGTCTAGGGTTTCAATGACTGCTTCTGTCTCAACAGAATAAAAGGCTCTCTTTAAATCAATGAACGTTAGACAGAGTGGCATCTTGAACTTCTGAGAATCCTCAATGAGGATTATTGTGTGGATACGGTCGATCGTGCTAAATCCTTTGCAGAACCCAGCCTGCTCTATGATTTTCCTTCATCTAGTGTTCTGCTAATCCTAATCAGGATGACTTGAGTGAACAACTTATAGACGACAGGAAACAAGCAGATCGGGTGATAGTTGTCAATGTCGTGGATGTCTCCCTTCTTGTACAGTACTACAGTCCTGGTGGTTTTCCATTGGCACGGAACCTTGCATTCAGACAGGTAGTGTGTCAAGAGCCAAGCCAGTGTATTGATGAGTACTGACAGCAGGTTCTTCATGTGTTCGGTCTGACCTTGTCTGGGCCAGGTGCTGTTCGTTTCTTTACTAATGAAATGGAGTGTCGGATTTCGGAAGGCAGAATGTTAGAAACTGCATATTCATCCTGTGGAATTTAGTATGTGGGCAGGTAGATGTGGCTATTTAAGAGATATGAGTAGAAGTCAGGGATAATCTTCTCCATTACCCTTCTAGGAGATGTGATATATCCATCAGGATTTCAGAGGGCAATCATCTTCGCCTTGTAGTTGGCGAAGGACAGTCGGGCATTGTGAATACTTTTCCAGGTTTCTGCTGCATCTGCCAGCACTGCTGCTCTTCTCTCTTTGAGGTCTTCCTTTATCACTTCTCTGCAATGCTTTGCAAACTTGGAATTTCGATTGTGGTTGCCTGAGGCTTGCGCCAAGCTACATTGGCAAATAAGCTCAAGTGTTTTTGAAAACAGGCATTTTTTTGTGGCTATCTATCTCTTGGCGTTCTCACAATAATGGAGGTGCTGAACCAGTCAATCATATTCTTCATCAATGTTGTCAATGACAGCATCTTCCCATGTTGCTGAAATAGTGCCAAAGAGCTCTCAGTTGGTGGTCGTTCTCGGAGTTCTCTTCTTAAACTTTGCAGCTTTTTCTCCCCACTCCGTGAAGGAGAATTTTGCACAAAGGAAACAGTGGTCTGATCCCATTTGGAATTTTTGGACAACAGTGACATTGGTCAGGATAAACCTTCAATTGAATATGATGTGGTCAGTTTAATTGTGGAACCATCCACTGGGAGACTCCTATGTCCAACGTTTAGATTAGGTCTTTTGGAACTGTGAGTTGCTATGGATGGCCTTGGTCGACATGATGAATTCAATTTCTCACCCTGTTCATTCCATTCTAGGCCTTGGGTCCCAATGTGGAATTCTTCGGCTGATCTTCTCAGTCCTATCTTGGCATTAATATCACCAACAATGGTCTTGTAAAAGGTGTGGTCTTATTTATAGAATTTCTCCAGCTCCATGTAGAACTTCTCAATTTCTCCTTCATCATATTTGGCTGTTGGTGCGTAGACAACAAAGATACAAACTGCTGGCAGTGAGCCACACCTATTCAAGTGTAATCATGCAATTCAGGTTGTTGGGCATTCGAATGAATCAATGCTCACGGCCAAGTTCGTGTTGACAAAGACATAGACACCATCGATGCCTCTTTGTTCGCATGTTCCAAGGAACATTTTTTCTCAAGTGTCGCAAATGGCATGACGTGATTGATGTCTTCTCGTCTCATTCAGACCAATGATGTAGTCCTGGATCTTTCGCGCTTCTACCATCAGGTCCTCAGTGGATGCATAAGATGACAGGATACGTGCATTGAAAGTACAGACAGTCATTTTTGTCTTTGTTTTGGCAACCTAGTTCAGCCTTGAGATTTTATCAGCCCTTCTTTCCTCATACTTCTTAATACTGCTGTATTGGTGACTCTTTCGGGGTCAGGGGAATGAGACCCATTGTATTTACTGGTTTTAGCATATCAAACATGCTGTAGAGATCTTGCTAGGCTGTGCGGTGCAGGTGGGATATTCTTGGTAGCTTTCCACGCTCTCCGAGAGGGATAGAAGCTTTTAGGGTAGCCTCTAATTGCCCTTGCAGGTGTTCTCATGGTTCAAACCATATTTGAACCCTATATAATATGTTGGGGCAATCCATTAAGATGGGTATTAAGTGTCTTATGCTGTGTCTTGCAGACACTTTGTGGCTGCATTGTTCAGAAAGCATCCTGGAGCATGGCAGTGACTGGGTAGTGGAGGTAGTTGAGTCAGTGGAGGTCTGCTGGTGAGGTATTTATCTGGTACTGGTAGAGTGGGTCTTCTGTGTGTAATCCCTGGGTCGTAGGCGGTTGGTAGAAGGACCAGAAGACCCACCCTACTGGTACCAGATACATACTTCACCAGCAGACCTCCCCTACCTCCATTACCTCTGCTGGCTGAGACTCATGCATGAGTGAAGCCCCACAGAACCAGGTAAGCGGAACTTTGTGACCTTGGACTCCAGTCTCAATGGAACTGGTAACAGAGATTCTCTGTCTATTCCCACCAATCTCCAGTAACCAAGGGATTAAAATCAGGAGCCCCAACCAAGCCTGCCCTGTCTACAGCCACCAACCACCGGCGACCCAGGGACCCAGAAGTACTACTTATTTTTAATAGATTCATGGTAAAGCAATAAGTAACACAGTACCTGATTATGTCTTTCAATGATTTTTGAATGGTTTTCAGTTATTTGCTAAAGAAACACAATATTATTAGAAACAGTTTTCAAAAACTCTACTGAGCTAGTAAATGTTTTATACAGCAATTGCTCATAAACATATTTTTGTGTTTGTCACTATCACTGTCTTCCCATTGTTCATCAATTTTGCTTGACCGGGCCCAGTAACATTGTGAGACTTGTTACTCTAGTTGGCATATTGAATATGTCATGGATACATTGCCAGCCTTCCCCTGTGGGAAAGATATTCTCCATAGCTCTCTGAGAGGAGCAGAGGAATCAAACACTGGTTGGCCATGTTAGCCACATGCAAGGCAAATGTCCTAACCGCTGCTATCGCTCTAGCCCTTGTGTTTGTAATTTCATGAAAATAATAAATATATAATGTAGTTTTAAGGAAAAGATGAAGAATAAAAGAATGATGGAAAAAAATTGGGCTGGAGCGATAGCACAGCGGTAGGGCATTTGCCTTGCATGCAGCCAACATGGCCGACCCGAGTTCGATTCCTCCACCCCTCTCGGAGAGCCCAGCAAGCTACCGAGAGTATCTCACCTGCACGGCAAAGCCTGGCAAGCTCCCGGTGACGTGTTCAATATGTCAAACACAGTAACAAGAAGTCTCAGGATGGAGATGTTACTGGGCCCACTCGAGCAAATTGATGAACAATGGGAGGACCGTGATCATGACCGGAAAGGAATTCAGATGCTAAAGACAGATAAATATTTTAGGTATTCCTGACTCCTTATTACCTATTAAAAAATAAGGAGATATTGGTCAAGTAAAAGGAAATGCAACTGGGAGAAGATTCCTACACAGGATATCTAGCAACATACTGCAGTGCCCATTACAGTGAGTGAGGTATAATTAAGAACCTTTAAGGTTTTGTGTTCAACTCAGTATTTCAAACTCAGTCTCTTTCTCATTAACAATGGAAGTTGTTTTTTTTATAGCATCTTTATATACTCTGAAGTCTTCCATTGATGTTTAATACAAATGTGTCCACAGAGACAGGCACACATCAAAAAGAACAAGGACAACCAGTGCTGGCGTAGATGTAGGGAGAAAGGATCTCTCCTTAATTGTTTGTGGGAATGCCAATTGGTCCAGCCTTTTGGAAAACAATATGGGTATTCCTCAGAAAACTAGAAATCAAACTTTTATGTCACTCAGCAATACCAATTCTCGGAATATACTCCAGGAGTGCAGAAATGCCGTCTGTACTTCTATGTTCATTGCAGTACTATTCACAATAGATAGAATCTGGAAACAACCTGACTGCCTGAGAACAGATGAGTGGTTAAAGAAATGATTGTATGTCTACACAATAGAATACTATGTAGCTGTTAGGAACACTTAAATCATAAAGTTCACTTATAAATGTATGGAAATGGAGAGTATCATGCTGAGCAAAATGAGTCAGGAGAGGGAAAGAATGATTGCACTCACTTGTGGGATATAAAGAAGCATATGTAACTAATATGTGACTAATACCGAAGGACAAGTAGAACACAGGCTAGGAGGTCCACGGTTGGAAACACGCTTTTAGTGCTGTGGAGAAAGCAGTTGGGATAATAAAGGGACCACTATATGATAGTTTGAAATGATCATTCTGGATAATAACTGCATGCTAAAAGTAGGTAAAGGAACATTCATGGTAATCTCTTAGTACCTGTATTGTATACCATAATACCTAAAAAGGAAAGGGGGGGAGAGAGAGCTGGTGGGGGTAGGGGAAGGAAGGTGCCTGCCGTAGAGACAGAAAACTTGGATATTGGTGGTAGAAAATGTACACTGGTGGAGGGATGAGTGTTGGAAGATTGTATGACTGAAACCTAACCAAGAATAGCTTTGTAACTCATAATGATTCAATTTTATTTAAAAAAACATCTGTAAGTGGGTTTTCAAAACAAATTATATTTAATTATATTTGCATATAAACTCAAGCAGAAAAAATTTTCCTGTTACTTCCAACATCAAAAACAAAAAGGAATTTAATTCAGTAAAATAAGCATTCAAAGTTATATTAAGAAAACAAAAAAATATACAGGGAGAATAACTAAGCAAGAATAATCTTACAAATAAATAAATTGGAAAGCAAAAAGACACCAGAGAGAGAGAGAGAGAGAGAGAGAGAGAGAATGAAATTCAATTCATTTCCAAAGAATAAGGTGTGAAATTATTATTTTGAAAAAAGAGACAAATATATAGGACAGAAAAGCTATAACATCATAATTTTTTGTGAAAACAAGTGTATTCACAGAGATAGCTGGTAAAATCATCTATGAAATGAACAACTGGTTTTGAAAATGTAAAAGGTCACAGAATGTTCTATGAAAAATTGGTACCAAAATGATATACACACTGAGACATGTTCTAGTTTAGTTATTGAATCTAAAAATAAAGACTATTTGAAGACATTTTCATGCAAATAGGAAAAGAGAATAGGTGAATAAAGCAGTGGTAAGGGTGTGGAACAAATTTACCACAGACTGTCGTCAGTGAAGATTTAAAACAGAAGAAAATGGATATCAAAGAATGTATTCAACTGGTTAAACTCCACAAGAAGAAAACATCCAACCCCATCCAAAAATGGGGCAATGAAATGAACAGAAACTTTCTCAAAGAAGAAATCCGAACGGCAAAAAAGCACATGAGAAAATGCTCTACATCATTAATCATCAGGGAGATGCAGATCAAAACCACAATGAGATACCATCTCACACCTCAGAGACTGGCCCTCATTCAAAAGAACAAAAGCAACCGATGTTGGCGTGGATGTGGCGAGAAAGGGACACTCCTTCACTGTTGGTGGGAATGTCCACTGGTTCAGCCCTTCTGGAAAACAGTATGGACGATTCTCAAAAAATTAGAAATTGAGCTCCCATTTGACCCAGCAATACCACTCCTGGGAATATATCCCAGAGAGGCAAAAATGTATAGTCGAAGTGACATCTGCACTTGTTTGTTCATTGCAGCACTCTTTACAATAGCCAGAAACTGGAAGAAACCTGAATGCCCAAGAACAGATGACTGGTTAAAGAAACTTTGGTACATCTACACAATGGAGTACTATGTAGCTCTTAGAAAAGATGAAGTCATGAACTTTACATACAAGTGGTACAATATGGAAAGTATCATGCTAAGCGAAATGAGTCAGAAAGAGAGGGATAGACATAGAAAGATTGCATTCATCTGGGGGATATAAAGTAACAAAGTATGAGATTAATACCCAAGAATAGCTGAGATCAGCACCAGGAGGATTACTCCATAATTTAGAGGCCAGCCGGGTATCCTAGAGGAAAGGGCTGTTCAGATAGAGAAGGGAGCACCAAATAAAGGATGTTTGGAGGATCCTCCCAGGAGGGGAGATGCATGTCGAAAGTAGACTATGGACTGAACATGTTTGCCACTCAATGCCTCTTTTGCAGACCACAACACCCAAAAGGAGAGAGAGAACACAGGGGATTGCCCTGCCACAGAGACAGGGGGGATGGGGGGATGGGGGTGGGAGAGATATTATCCATGGTGGTGGAAAATGGGGACTGGTGGAGGGATGGGTATCTGATCATTGTATAATTGAAACCAAAGCACAAAAAATTGTAAATCTACAACTTAAAAAAAAATAAAATAAAATAAAGGGGAAAAAAAAAAAGAATGTATTCAAAGTTTTAAGGAGAATATATCTCCCAAATAAGGCAAATATTTAATTTAAGTTCAAGTTATATTTTTGAAGACAGAGGCAGTCATTATCAGACAAAAATAAAAGTAATAAAATAAAAACCACAGAGATACCTATCAAATTCTTCTTGAGAAAGGACAAGCCATCCAAATCCAGAAAATAATACATGGATCAGAATTTCAAATCAGTATAAAGTTTGGAACAATGTAAATGTTGATTCCCACATTTAGATACGCGGGTAAGTTTAAACAATTGAAAGCTTTATGTCTACAGATAAGAAAGAATTCAAGTGTTCTAAATATTAATATATGAAAAAAGCATAAAATGCAATAATAAATGAAAGTGGTGAAGAATGAATGAACCAAAAATGAATCAAAGTCTACTTCTCATAGTCTAGTACGTACTTACTTTTATGCAAAATTTAATTTGGGAAAATAATAATGGATCCAGCACAATATTTTCAACTACATATATTTCCTCTAAAAATAAGATACTAAAGTCCTTTTTCCATTTTTTAAAAAAGAAAGTGTTTATATGTAACTTCATATTTTTTCAAATTTGTTTTTATTCTACAAAATCAGTTAATATTAAATTTAATGATTTTTGATGAATTACTAAGCTATGACCTCATTTTTAGGAACATAATTTTAAGAACATAAGCTTGCAAATTTAATTTTAAATAAACATGCATAAAAATTTAAGCATGCATTTTAATTTTCTTTCTTGATGTGAGTAAAGTATAGCTAGAAAAATGACTCTTGTCCATTTTGTATTTGTTGACTTTTGTAAAAAAAAAAAAGCATTCTAGAAAAATCATTACCCTAAATGACAATGACCTTTATAACACATGTTTGATTCATATGACTTAGCTCTGTGTGACCAATAGTGAAAGTGGAAGGCTTCAACCTTGGCAATAAAAGAGTTTCAAAACTTTTTTACACAGAAATTTCAGATTCAGATATTATGTGGTGTGCTATTCTACCTTAGCTTTGCCTCATGGAATTATCTAGTAATGAATTTTATTTATTTGAATTTTCATAGTATTAATGTAGGGTAAAGACAATCAATCTCAAAGCTTGGAATCTTAGCTAGGAAACTTTTGGCTCTAGTGAGTTTTGCTCAGTTTTTTAATCTCATTTTCTGAAAGTCTTCTGTATTTATTAAATATACACATGGTACATTAGGCATAAGTAGAACCTTATCATGCCTTGTGTCTTTAAATATTACAGTGCTGAAGGGAGTTACTATTAACCTGACATAAATCTAGAGGAAAAAGAAAGAAAAGCAATTTTTCATATGTATTATATAGATATATACATATATATCTATATATGTATATCTATAAATAGTAAAATGACAATTTTGATATTGAAATGTTGAAAAGTAGGGCACGTATTTAAATTTGGAAAACTCCACTGACAATGCTCCATGGCATCTTGTCTGTTATAGCTGTGACCTTTAGACTGATGCTGTCACATCAGTGCACACAAGTGATCTGTTGTAAAGCAAACACAGATCCATTTGCCCATCCAGAATGTCCAGTAAATAGTGTATAGTGTCACTTAACCATTGGTTCTTACCTTTTCAAATATCTACAAATTAAATTCCTGGAAGCTTTATAGCTAAGTTCTAAATACATTTATTTCATAGTGTTAGTTTTTATGGAGAATTAATTTCTGGAGCGTTTTTAAGAGAATTATTGGAACTATATTTATTCTTTTAATGAATGCACAATTATTTCCACCTAAGGCAATATTCTTGAAACTTGATAAATTTTAAAAGATAAGAATATATGCTTCTTTGTTTATATTTGACGTATTATTCCCATTTTTTTATTACTTTAAGATATAATAAGGATGGGCTGGAGTGATAGTACAACAGGTAGGGTCCTTGCCTAAGGTGTCACTGATGTGTATAAAATCTCTGGTACACTGCTTGGTCCCCTGAACCCTGTCATGAGTGAATCCTGAGTGCATAACCAGAAGTAAGCCCTGAGCACTTCTGGGTGTGGCTCCAAAACAAAACAAACCTCATACTATCTTCCAGTCTCAAAGAATTAGTGCTTCTTCCCTTCTTTCTATGACCTCTTCTGTTTATTTCACTCATAATATATTCTGCAAACATTTATTGGATACTATGCTCAGATATCATGTTACATACTGAGAGTACAAAGTGAATAAGTCACAGTTCAGGATGTTTCTCTATTTCAAATTCAATTCTGGTTAATTTTGTTCAGAATCAAAAATTACAAGGCAGGGAGGTCTGTGTTTGTGACAAAGCAACAACTTTACAAATGATTGAAGGAAAGAAGGAAGTGGGAAGTGTTGACACATTTATTTTATATATATCTATATTTCATATTTCAGTTTTAAGCCTGTTTGAAAAAAGTTGTTTCCATCCTTTCGACACATGCAATGTGACATGAACATACTGTACTTATCGTCTCTTCTAAACTACAGTCATATCCCTTTCCGCTGGACATTTTTGGTGGTAGTGGGTGAGCTTTTGGACAACACCCAGCAATGTTCAGAGATACCCCTGACTATGTTCAGGAAAGAACACTTCGGTAATACTTGGGAATCATTTGCAATGCTCTGGATCAAGGCAGTTTGGGTTGTACAGGCTTCATGGAAGGCAAGCACCACCTTACCTTGTACTCTATCTCTCTGGTTCTGCAACTTCATAATTTTTCTATATATAAAAGCCTTAATGTTGTAAAAATTGTATTTTAGCTATGAAGACTTCTTTAAATTCAGCAGGAGTCATTTTTTTAACTGCAGGTAGATGACTATGGATATTTGACATAATTTAACAGTTTACCTTTACTGCATTGTTCTTACATTTTATACTAAAGTTCCTAAATATAGAAATGATAGCAATCACCTGGAGAAAAAATGTGTGTGTTCTGATAATACTTAAATGAGTGTGATAACATAGTGGTAGTTTAAAAACCACTTAATTGAAAAATTGCCTTTATAAATACATTAATTCAGGGGTATTTGAAGCAGGAGATTATATTCATGATGCCCTTGGTTCAATCCCTGTCATATCAGAAGGAAAACAAAAACAAAAAGGGGAATTATTGGGAGCAGACCTTTTATATTTAGAGAAAATGGAGCATCCAGTTAAGATTGAATTTTGGATAAGTGAATTATTTTAGTATATATACATTTCCCTAATAATGCACATGCCTACTTACACTATTAGATCCAGAGAGATAGTATAGCTACTAGGTCCTAAACTGTGCACCTGAGGGTCATTGTATTTTTTTTTCAATAGCACTTGATACTTAGAATATAATGAACAATTTAACAAAAGATACTTAATTTTATTTTGTATTAGTCATACTCTACATAAGATCTTTATAAACACTCAAGCATAGAAAAAATACAATTATATGCTTTAAGTTTCTTTCCTTGGGTCAGACTGACCCCCATTTGATGTCCAGAATTGCATGATTCCTTGACTGGGGAGAATTTTATTTTGGGGAGGGAGAAAACTTATACTAGTTTAGTATTAGTGTATGTGTTTGAATGTATATGTTCATGTGTGTGCATGTGCACACATGTGTGTGCAAAATAATCATGATAGTACTATTTTCAGTTTCTATAGTACATGAATATAGCACATGATTTAAAAAGAAGAAATATCTATTTAAACAGACTTATGAATGCTACTCAGATATAATCAGATGCTATAATATTGTTCCCTGAAGAGCTTATGATGCATTACTGAAGAAAAAGATGCATGAGCCTGTTCATCATAAACTACATTTTGTTTTAGAAAATAAAGGATATCTAATTCTTTCACATTCATTTCAATGTATTTTCCTTTCTTTAATTATTATTTAACTATTTTGCCAATTCATGGATAAAAATGTTGGTGAATTTTTATTGCATTTGGACCTTGTCAAAAGTGTTGGTTTAAGGGAAATATTTTCTGCCAAGTTTCTTTATCTCCATGCCAAGAAACTTTCAATTGGTTTATAAACCCATGTGTATTTTAAATGAAATGAATACATACATTTTAGATGCTTTTACCCTTAACTCACCCAGATGGTTTATAAGACATCCAATAAACCTTTGATTCATGTTATAAGAAATAGATTGCTTAAAGGTTTTGGAAGTCAAGAAGTAAGGCACGTCATTTGCAAAGATTTAAGTGGACCCAAATGTTGTAACACTTCTTGCATGATGGTAGCAGGAGAGACACTCTCTTAATTTAGAAGATTTTGGACTGAAATTTGCTGAGGTGGATTTAGTTCTTGGTTAAGTGTTCAGAGCTAATAATACTATGCTCTACACTTAATACCTATATGTCTTGGATCACTCTAATTTAATTAACCTGACTGGTATGAACATGTAGCCTACTACTAGCCTCAAACACTTATTGCCAACATATGTCAGATATTTAAAATGGTATTATTTTACCTTTTAATACTAGATTATTTTAGTGTATAAATTTGCTTCAATAATGTCTTAGAAGTAAGGGATACAGTTGTTACTAAAAAGCATATAGAGCTACTTGGCCCTAAACTATACACTGGAAGGTCATTGTATTATTTTTTAAAATAGCACTTGATACTTAGAATATAAAAAGGCCCTCCCGTTGGTCATCGATTTGCTCGAGCGGGCCCAGTAATGTCTCCATTGGAGATTTTGTTGTTACTGTGTTTGGCATATCGAATACGTCATAGGGAGCTTGCCAGGCTCTGCCGTGCGGGCGAGATACTCTCAGTAGCTTGCTGGGCTCTCCGAGAGGGGCAGAGGAATCGAACTCGGGTCGGCCATGTTGGCTGCGTGCAAGGCAAACGCCCTACCGCTGTGCTATCACTCCAGCCCACTTAGAATATAATAAACAATTTAATAAAAATACTTAATTTTATTTTGCATTAGTCATTTGCATCTCTAGATAAGATCTTTATAAAAAGTATACAAAGTATACATTTTATACTTTAATTTCAGTATAAACTTTTATTAACAACTTGGTATAAAGCATTGCTAAAAAAACCTTTTAAGTATTATTTTATTTCATAGTGAGAGAGCTTACATGAGAACAAGGCTTCATCCTTCTACATCTAGAGAGTTGTTCACCATTTGCAAACACACATATTTCTATGAAAGTATTCCTTATCTGTCTCTCCAAAAATGTTAGTTCCAATGAAGTTTTATAATATATCTATGACACTCAGAATATGGGAATCCTGGTCTTTCCATGCCAGTTTGGAGCAAATAAATCTTTCATTATTACTTTGCATTCTGAGTTCATCAGTAAACCATAATTAACACCTTAATAATAGTTTGATTGAATTTGGTTTCTCTTTGTTTCTATTTCTCCCTAGTTTGGGAAGAGAGGTTTGGGAAGAAAAGAGGAAGGGATAAAGAGGGGAAAGAGTTTTCTACTTACAATTATCTATCAGGACATTGCAATTTAGCTCATTCTTAATGATTTTATGAAAGGTTTTGTGAACTCCATTAAGTTTTAATACTCTAAAGACCAAGGTTTCTGTAAAGAAATCCAGGAAACTTGCTATACAATAACTGAAATCACCACTGACTGGACTAAGTATTTGAACTTGTTTGAAAATTGATACTAGAGAAAAAAGAAGCACTAATCTGAATAGCAAAACATTGCAGTAGTTTTGATCAATTTAATAACAATTTATTTCCATTATTTTGTAATTCTTAAAACTAGGTAGAATGTGCTTTAGCAGTTAAATGGTATAAGTTTAAAATTATAACTCAAGGATATGATAAACAGCACAGTGGGTAGGGCACTTACCGTGCACATATCCAACTCAGTTTGATCCTGACACCACTTATGGTTCCCTAAATCCACCAGGATGAAATGTAAGCACAGAACTAGGAGTAAGCCATGAGCATGGCTGGTTGTATCCTAAAACACTGTCACTGTCACTGTCCTCCCATTGTTCATCAATTTGCTCGAGCGAGTCCAGTAACATTGTGAGACTTGTTACTGTGTTTGGCATATTGAATATGTCACAGGTAGCTTGCCAGGCTTTGCTGTGCAAGCGAGTGAGATATTCTTGATAGCTTGCAGGGATCTTCGAGAGGGGCGGGGGAATCGAACTCGGGTCAGCCATGTTGACTGCATGCAAGGCAAACGCTCTACCTGCTGCTCTATTGCTCCAGCCCATCCCCAAACAAACAAGATCATAAGTCGAAGAGCACAGGAAAAAAGGGTTGAATCATTAATTCAATGTACTAAAAAATAAAGAGCATTATCATAAAATAAAGACACTTTGAAATTAGTTAAGACATACAAAACACTAGGAAGTGAGAAGATACACTATGGCTGAGGGTCTGAAAGAGAAGCAGCCTCTCATGTTCAAATCTATACTTCATAGAATAATTTCTGATTATAGAAGAAGAAAGACATTACCCTAATAATTAAATTGGGAGTAATAAAAACTGGAGAATGAAAGAGAAGTTGAAACATATTCAAAATTAAGAAATTTTGGAAAATAGATGATCAAAATATATTATGTGTATTATATTTCTTCTTACTGAATTCACATTAATTTCAAATGTGCAATCTTATTAGTCAACACATAGGTATACTAAGGTCATCACCAGATTCTGGTTTTCATTCACCATCACACAATTGACACCTGCTACCTAATTTTAAGCATCTTTGTAAATTTAATGATTTTAGCTAATAGTTATTTGTAATATTCATTTTTAAGGTTCTGTGTTCCACCCATTGGAAAAAATTCAGATGCTTCAGGATGCTGACAGTGACTAAATGTAGATCGGATCTTTTATAATCTAGTTGGCATTAATGTGTATTCAAAATAGGATTTCTATCTTATGAAAATATTTATTTATCAAATAAAATATAAATGTAAGAAGTATTGGTGACATTCAGATCACTACGAATGCAACCATGCATTTTTGAAAATGATGTGAAAGAATTTTACAAATAAATTATGAAGTAAATCACTTGTAAGTTCTGTGTAATTTTAAATATTTGATGTAGAAATTACAAATTAAATAATTTTATTATTATTACTATTTATAAAAAATTTTAGCAGGAATTGTGGCTCAATTGTAGTACTCGTGCCTTGCATGTATGAGGCTCTGGGTTTTATAACCAGTATCCTAAAAATGGAACAAGCAGAAAAATTCTTTGACAATCTATCTCCCTTTCAGACATATCTGTGAATGAAATATACTATGTAGTGTCCTATATAAAAGTAAAACATAAATTTAGGAATGTAAATTCCTATTAGAAATAAAAAAATTGAATCAGCCACGGTCAATAGAAACTTCTTTTTCTGCTTCTGATCGATAATTTCATGTTCTATTTTAATCTGACTTGCAAGACAGTGGAGTTTTCTCTTCATCCCATTGCTTATTGGTGAAAAAACTTGCAGATACATTAGGCCTTGGAATTTGTGTTCTGTTAACATGATACTGTTGAGTAGAGTTATGTAGAGTTGCTTATATTCAAAATAGTGTAATTTTTAATCTCCGTGAAATGAAAATAATGTTAAAAATTTCTGTAATTTTATGTTTGCTCCCTCATTAGTTCTGAGAGTTAAACTGATTTACTTTAGTGATCTAATGTTCAAAGTTGTCCTAAGTTGTGAGATCAAGCGTGGGTGTATTCAGAGGCAGAGAACCACATCCCAAGGTCGGCCAATATCGAAGGATGGAAAACTAATGAAGGAATAGGGACACAGGTTTGTTGGTAATCAGTGAGCCTTTATTCAAGTCTCTCAGCCTTAGTTATATAGAAATAGTGAAGTGGGGTGGGGGGGTGGAGAGCATAGGTATGGTTAAATATTATGACAATAAACAGATGGGAAGCCCTTCTCTCAGGGGACATAATTCAAGGAGATTAACTCAATAACAAAATCTCATCTGGGAGTTCAGCACTCTAGATTAATAGGAGATCCCCTCAAGGGCAGAATTCCATCAAAGGGCATGTTTTTTTTCCTTTCCTCAGCTACTAATCCATTTATTTCTACTCATTTTGTATAAACACAATAAGAGATATACTCAGCTTAAAGGATAGGTCTTCCTGGGGATATTCTAACTGTATATACAAGATTACAGTCTTCAGACCAGGTTAGTCTTTCTTAATGCCAGCACGGTCCTTATTCAGTTACTTATTTTGGGGTCATGATAGACCCACAGAACAAGAAAGGCGGAACTCTCTGAGACCTTGGACTCCAGGCTCGGTGGACCCAGGGACAGAGCTTCTCTGCTTGCTCCCACCACCACAGGTGACAAAGGGATTCTAATCAGGAGCCCCACCCTACCCTGCCCTGTCTGCTTCCATCAACCACCCAGGGATCGAATTGTGCACAGGAGACCCACCCTACCCAGATAAATACCCCACTGGCAGACTTCCATTCTCGACACTACTTCCACTACCCAGCCGTCGCCACACTCCAGGACGCTTTCTGGACACATCATAAGACACTAAATACCCATCTTCTGGAATTGTCGTACCATATTTGATAGGGTTCAAATATGGTAACACCTACAAGGGTAATTAGAGGTCACCCCAAAAGCCTCTATCCCTCTCGGAAAGACTGGCAAGCTACCGAGAGTATTCCGCCCACACGGAAGAGCCTGGCAAGCTATCCGCTGTGTATTCGATATGCCAAAACCAGTAACTACAACTGGTCTCATTCACCTGACCCTGAAGGCTTCACCGACATGGAAGCACTGAGAAGGATGAGAAAGGAGAGGCCTACAAAATCTCAAGGCCGACCTAGGCTGCCACAACGAAGGAAGAAAAAAATGATCGTCTGTACTTTCAATGCACGTACGCTAGCATCAGATGCATCCATCGAGGACCTGATGGTACAAGTGCGAATGATCAAGTACGACATCATTGGTCTGACCTAGACAAGAAGGCACGAATCTCACCATGCCGTTTTCGACACTGGAGAAGAATTGTTCCTCGGAACATGTGATAAAAGAGGTGTTGGAGGCGTCAGTGTCCTTGTCAACACAAACTTGGCCAAGAGCATTGATTCATTCGAATGCCTAACAACCTGAATCGGACGTTTACATTTGAATAGATGTGGCTCACTGCCTGCAGTTTCTATCTTCGTTGTCTACGCACCAACATCTCATTATGATGAAAGAGAAATCGAGAAGTTCTACATGGAGCTAGAGAAGTTCTATAAAGAAGACCACACCTTCTACAAGATCATTGTGGGTGATTTTAATGCCAAGATAGGACCGAGAAGATCAGCTGAAGAACTTCACATCGGGACCCATGGCCTAGAATGGAACGAACAGGGTGAGAGACTGTCTGAGTTCATCATGTCGACCAAGACCATTCATGGTAACTCACAGTTCCAGAAGGCAGAATCTAAACGATGGACATGGGAGTCTCCCGGTGGACGATTCCACAACGAAATAGACCACATCATATTCAATCGATGGTTTTGCCTGACTGATGTCGCTGTTGTCCCAAAATTTCGAACAGGATCGGACCACCGTCTCCTTTGTGCAAAATTCTACTTCACAGAGCCGGGAGAAAGGGCTGCAAAGTTCAAAAACAGAACTCCCAGAATGACCACCAACTGGGAACTCTTTGGTACTATTGCGGCAACATGGGAAGATGCCATTGTTGACAACATTGACGAGGAATATGATCGACTGGTTCAGCACCTCCATGAATGTGCGAGGAACGCCAAGAGAGAGATAGCCATAAAAAGTCGCCTATCTTCGAAAACTCTTGAGCTAATTCGCCAGCGTGGTTTGGCGCATGCCTCAGGCAACCGCAAGCTAACGTCCGAGCTTGCAAAGCAGTGCAGAGATGCAATCAAGGAAGACCTCAAAGAGAGAAGAGCAGAAGTACTGGTAGATGCGGCAGAAGCCGGGAAAAGTATTCGTAACGCCCGCCTGTCCTTCGCCAACTATAAGACCAAGATCACTGCCCTCCAACGTCCTGATGGATCCATCACATCCTCCAGAACAGCAATGGAGAAGATTATCCATGACTTCTACTCAAATCTCTTCAATAGCCATGTCCACTTGCCGACATACCAAATTACACAGGATGGTTATGTCGTTCCCAACGTTCTCCCTTCTGAAATCCAACACGCCATTTCGTCGGTAAAGAAACAAACAGCACCCGGCCCAGACAAGGTCAAACCTGAATACCTGAAGAACATGCCGTCAGTATTCATCAATACACTGGCTCGGCTCTTCACTCGCTACCTGTCTGAATGCAAGGTTCCGTCCCAATGGAAAACCAGCAGGACCGTACTACTGTTCAAGAAGGGAGACATCCATGACATTGGCAACTATCGCCCGATCTGCCTATTGTCTGTCATCTACAAGTTGTTCACTCGAGTCATCCTGAATAGCATTAACAGAACACTAGATGAAGGACCACCATGCGAGCAAGCAGGGTTCCGCAAAGGATTCAGCACCATCGACCATATCCATACGATAACCAAGCTCATTGAGGTTTCTTGGGAGTTCAAGATGCCGCTCTGCTTAACGTTCCTTGATTTAAAGAAGGCCTTTGATTCTGTTGAGACGGAAGCGGTCATTGAAGCCCTAGCCAATCAGGGCATTCAAGCCCAATACATCAGGATCCTCCGTGAGCTGTATTGCGGATTCACTACCAGGATCTCACCATTCTACAAAGAAGTGATCGTTGATGTCAAGAGAGGGGTGCGGCAGGGTGATACCATTTCACCGAAACTCTTCAGTGCCACCCTCGAGAACATCATGCGACGACTAGAATGGGAAAACATGGGAGTGAAGATAGATGGTCGGCAACTATACCACCTCCGCTTTGCTGATGACATTGTTTTAATAACACCAAACATCAGCCAAGCAGCACAAATGCTGGCCGACTTTGACCGTGAGTGTGGAAAGGTAGGACTACAGCTGAATCTTACGAAGACAATGTTTATGAGAAACCGCCTTGTTCCTGACACCCCATTCGCTCTCAATGGAACGACCATCTCCGAATGCAACAGCTATGTGTACCTAGGTCGAGAGGTCAACATGACAAATGACCTCGCACCCGAGCTGCGCAGGAGGAAGAGAGCGGCTTGGAACGCCTTCAAGAACGTCAAAGAAATAGCTAAGAGGATGAAGAACCTCCGGCTCCGGGCACATCTCTTTTATTCCACTGTTCTTCCTGCATTAACATATGCCTCAGAGACCTGGGCCCTATGCAAACAAGATGAGAACGCCATTCAGGTCTCCCAAAGAAGAATAGAAAGAGCTATGCTTGGAATATCACGTTTCACTCAAATGAGAGAACGAATCCGGAGTTCTGACATCCGTCGACGATCAAGGATCAGGGATGCTGTCTCATTTGCCAAGGTGTCGAAAATCAGATGGGCTGGTCATGTAATGAGATTTAAAGACGACCGTTGGACTAGAACTGTTACTGATTGGATTCCACGGGATGTCAAGAGACCGCGTGGCCGCCCACCTACCAGATGGTCAGACTTCTTCGTCAAGATCATGAACGATCGGTTTGAGGCCCTTCATGTTCCCGGAGCGAACAGATGCCATTGGGCTACGCTAGCACGCGACAGGGACAAATGGAGGCGTTACTGGCGCCCGCTCGAGCAAATCGACGACTAACGGGAAGTTAAGTGATTAAGTGAAGTGATAGACCCATGCTCTTCACTCATTATAGTTCTTATGGTGCTTAGCCTAACCCTTTCCAAACTCAAGGTAGCTTGTGGCTTTCCTGGATCCATCCATCCAAATTCTGTGTGATACCCTACTTTCAGGGGTTTTAGGAAGCAAGGGTAATCGAAGCTTAAATCACGTAAATATGATGGATGTCCAGGCATAAATGTTAATCAGATGTTACAAAAGAATAGCATTAACTGTCTTCCCTGTATAAAAGGGACATTGCCCTATGCAAAGGAGAGAGAATAAATATTTCACCTTACTTATACAGGGCTGGCGTGATAGCAAAGTGGCTAGGGCATTTGCCTTGCATGTGGCTGACCCAGGTTCAATTCCTTTGTCTCTCTTGGAGAGCCTGGCAAGCTACCGGAGAGCCTGGCAAGCTACCGAGAGTATTCTGCCTGCACAGCAGAGCGTGGCAAGCTCCCTGTGGCGTATTTGATATTCCAAAAATAGTAACAACAAATCTCACAATGGAGATGTTACTGGGGCCCACTCAAGCAAATCGATGAACAACAGGAGGACAGTGCTACAGTGCTACATGTACAAAATCCAAAGCCCTGAGAAGAATTTGACTTTACAAGTTAAAGCATCTAATTTGGAAATAAGTGATTCAGATAGGGAAAGAAGAGCGCAAAAGTGAGTTTAAAGATAAACACTAAGAATTGGGAGTGCCTATAAATCGGATGTGCTGAGGGAGCACTATGGTGGGTGTAACTCAATAAATCTGAAGTCCTGCTGAAGGAGAAAGGGCAAGCCAATGTTATCCAACACCAAGTGAACAGAATTACTTTTCTCTGACATCCACTTAGCAATGATGTTTATAAGCTGACAATGAATCAGAATGACAATCTATGTGCAGGGAACCAGGAGAGATGCATGTCAGCACCGTCGCACATCCATTGGCTTGTTTTGTATGTCTTGTTCCTGGTTTATGTTCTTTAAAGTCAAATCACAAAATAATCCTAAAGGATCTTGAGGGCAACCAGGTTTGTATTAGCTGTTCTCACATTTCAAAGATTTTATGAGAAAATATAAAAAGGTAAAGAGCTGCTACTTCGTAAAAAATTGTCATTTATCTTTATGTACTGCCCATGGATATACGTAGGTTTATAAATAAAGACTTTTGCAAACAATAATGGAATTTTCACTGGTACATGCTTTATTAGAACAAAGGCATCACAGATAGTCATAAATCTGTCTAATAAGTATACTTCTATCTAGTAAAACTAACTATCCTCTCTTAGATTGTATGTAAAAATAGGAAATTGGTGACTATGAGTTAATGCCTATTTGTTATTAATATATATTCACTATATATAGTAAAATCAAATGTGGTAATGTTACCTGAAGTTCAAATTAATAAATTCAATTTATTTTTCATAAACTAATAAGCTATCCATGGTTAGTATTAATTTATCCAATTCTTACAAAATTTACAGTTACAGAATATTTAAGAAAGTACTTTTAGATAATCTGAATGATATAACATTTGTCTCTTTATTTGAAACACTAGAAAGAAAGAATAGTGAATATATAATAAAAATAGATCTAATTTTCTAAATCTCAGAAACTGTGGCATTTAAGTCCTTCCATTCTGTTTCAGGTAGGTCAGCTGATTTTTGCATGGCCACCTCAAAGAAAAAAGTTTACATTTTCTTATATCATAACAATGTCTTGCCTATTTTTTAAGGTAATCTTTCATTAACATAGTGATATCTTCTGTTAGTTTTCAGAATAATCCCAGGCTTTCAAGCAATCTGACCATGTAAGTGACTTTCTTTGTTTATAATATTGTAAGAAATGACTTTTCTATAACCATATATTAGATAATGTAATGGGATAAACAACTTTCATATTCAACCAAATTTCCCAATAACAAAAATTATGTTACAATCAATCTCAAGGACCCTAAATTGTTATTTATTATTAAAAACATTTTTATCTTATTTTCTTATTGATAGTATCTTAATATCTTTGTTGTAGTCTATCCTCCCTCCCTCCTTCCTTTCCTTCCTTTTTTCCTTTCTTCCTTCCTTCCTTCCTTCCTTCCTTCCTTCCTTCCTTCCTTCCTTCCTTCCTATTTCTTTTTTTTTTATTTAAGATTACTGCTATTTTCCTTCTTTATTTCTTTCTCTCTTTTTCAATCTTTCTCTCCTCATTCTTCCTTTATAAGAACTTGGGGCATAAGCCCCAAAGCAGTCAGGGTTATGCATCAACACTATAATAAATGTAATCCTTTGTACCCATTCTTATCTCCTGCTAATAATTATGACCCTTCACCCCAAATATATATGTCCACTTGAAAATTGCCTCCTTTTGTATGGATTAATGATACTAGAAAGTTTTTATAGTATCATTTTCTTCTCCAATCACAATTTAGTCAGTGGTCTCATGAATAAGATAAAACAGAGAAGATGAGAAGATGCCCTCAGTGTGGCAGCAGGCACCAGAGCGAGCAAAGTGATGGTAGCTCTCAGTGCTCTTAACTGGCCAAAGGGGTCACAGAATTTCTGTGCGAATGAATTTGAGTATTCTTTCTCAAAAAAGGTTCCTTCAAGTGAAACTAACTCTGTACCTGGCACGGAGGAACAGCGCAGAGTGGAACTCATGAAGATGACAGCAGCGTGGTGGTGGGCACCAAAGCTGGCAGACCAACAGCAGCTATGGGCAGCAAGCTACTATGGTGGCAAAATTTTTGCATGAATTAATAGTATTCTTCAGGGGAAACCTGGCACAATCATGGTGTGTGAGTCTGGGGTTTGAGGGGGTACATGGAGTTCCCACCATGGGGGACTGGCTTGGTCAGCCTTGGTGGCTTGCTACTTGCAGTGCATCCTATAAATAAATATCAAAAGAAATCAAAAGATTACAGGAAATCAGATCGGCTCTCACCACTAGTGCCTCGAAGCATATGATAGAGGAAAATCTCCCTGAACCCTAGAATGTGGCGAGAGCCCCAGGTCAGTTTTTGCTGGACTGATCATTGTGGCCTGCCCAGAGATTCTGGGCCACATACAGTAGAAACCCTAACCTGAGTCCTTGTCCAAGCTGGGGCCACTGCTTCCACTGGGGCCCAGAGGGTGCAGCACAGCCAACTGGTTAACCTAGACCTGCTGGCGAGAAAATAGCAAGCAACCTGATGGTGCTCTTGGGCTTCCTGACACCCAGAAGTTGCTGCTATGCCTCAGGATAGTCTTCAACATCTCTGGACCAATTTTCTGAGTTAAACCTCCAAAAATAAGGTATGTGGGAGCCTCACCCAAAAACCTTCATCATACAAGTTCATTATTGATCTTGCTCCAGAGATTTGTTAAATAAATTCTCAAAGAGATAAAAATGATGCAGTAAATGTTTGTGGAGCTGTGCATGGCTGAATCAATTGGGGAACATCAGAGGAGAGTGGGTTAGTTCAGTGCTTGCCCAAACAGAGCCTCCGGCAGTTGCTTGCTCCCATGATCCAAACTCACCACCATGTTCCAGGGCCACACTCCACTGTCTTAAGACGAACGGCACCGAGATATTTATCTGCTGAAAACTTGAATAGGCAAAATTTGTTTATGAAATCTCAAGGCTTTCTCTGAGTAAGACTGGGCTGCTTCCTCTACTTCCCTAAACTCCTGGAAGTCCCTGTAGTCACCCCCATGAAACAATTCCAGTGCTACCATGAAATCTCTTATATCGGCCTTGCTCCAGAGACCCATAAATAAATCTCAAAATACATTGAAAAGCTGCAGTAAATCTCAGCCCCACATATGACTGAATAATCTGGGACCCATCAGAGGGGGCTAAATTAGGTCAGTGCCCAACCAAACAAATGGCCCAACAGCTGCTTCCTTCTACAATCCAAAATTATTGCCTTGCAGCAAGACTAGCCACTGTCTTGGGACACACTTCAATGAAATATTAAACTGCTGAAAATTCAAATTCAGGCTTGTGGATGAAATCTCTAGGCTTTCTCAGAGTTGAGGTGGACTTCCTATCCCCGCCATGTTGTGCTTCTGGAAGCCCTGGCAATCAAGTCCACATCCTAAAACTGCCACCCAGCTAAAAATCTACTCCAGCTGCTGAGTAGGTTGGACTCCCTGAACTCCCTGAATAAACACTGTGTCCTCTTAGTACCTGCATTGTATGCCATAAAGCACCAAAGGAGAGAGATAGAGAATGAAGAAAAGTGCCTGCCATAGAAACAGGCTGAGGGGTGGGCATGGGAGGTGGAGAGAGGAAAATTGAGGACATTGGTGGTGGGAAATGTACACTACTGGAGGGATGAGTGTCAGAACATTGTATGACTGAAACCCAATCATGAACATCTTTGTAATGACCTATCACACAGTGAATCAATTAACAAAATTAATTATTTAATTAATTAACACAAATTCGTCTCCTTCACATCTCCTCTAGACATCTTCAGACTGTGATGAATTTTCCAATGCACATGCAAGCGCAAACACACAATGTTATTTTTATGTCACTGCAACTGCTTAAGATAATGTGAAGATGCCATTCTGTCATATATTGTGGTCAAATGTTATCAAAGTTATTGCAGTCTAATTTTGACTTTTTGTTGACTAAAATTAAATCTCAACTTATGAAGTAGCTATTAAAAGTCATGTTTTTATAACTTTATGCTAGATTTTAGCTTTTTGTTATATTTATCTGGTCTGGAATTAAAAAAAATCACATTTTCCTAATTATTAGATTCTTATTAAAATATATTTATCAGCTACTATCAGAGGATATGGTCACTGTCACTGTCCTGTCACTGTCCTCCCGTTGTTCATCAATTTTCTCGAGTGGGCCCAGTAATGTCTCCATCAGAGACTGTTGTTACTGTGTTTGGCATATCAGTACTTTACGGGTAGCTTGCCAGGCTTTGCCGTGCGGGTGAGATACTCTCGGTAGCTTGCCAGGCTCTCCGAGAGGGGCAGAGGAATTGAACTCGGTTCGCCCATGTTGGCTGCATGCAAGGCAAACGCCGTACCCGCTATCCTATCGCTCCAGAGGATATGGTATATGAAGTTAATTTCAAAGTGCACTCTAAAGTAAGATGAAAACATTTTCTAACCTCTATGCTCTTATTGGGGTTGTTATATCATTTGGCATTCATATTACACATTGTAACTATAGCTGTGGAATATTAAGAGTTCTATCAGTCTTAACTAAAGTCTAAAATACTTGACATGAACCCATCATTATTAGAGAAGTTCAGATAATTTCTGAAGAAGGAAAGGCTTTTCATTATTAAGTAGAATAAATTGTATATTCAGGGGAATCTCTTTATATTAGTTATGCTACTTCCTAAAGAGTTGAAATGTGTGTTATGGTTTTCCTATATCAGGTTCACTAATATTGAAATTAAAGATGGGCTTAGATAAGAGATCTTATTTTATTTCAAAATAAATATGCTTTGCCTATTAGATTATTTTCTCTATGATTGTCCCACTGAGTTGCAAATTGTTCCTATTATTTTATCATGTGCTTCATTTCTGTTGCCCTGGTAACAAAACATAATTGCCTTTTTAATATTTATGTATTTTATTCAAATGATTCTCTTTAACTAAAGGAAAAATGAACTCTTAACAGTTGAAGGGCATGCCAATTCTAATCACCATGAAACTTTAGTTTTTTAAAAAATTATTTTTGCTTTTTTTGTGTTAGCTGTATAATATGAACTTCAGTAAAGTTATTAATATAATTTTTAAATATTTGACAAAATTGCACATTCAAAAGTAAAACTAATCAAACTTATTTGCAAAATGTGACTGTGATAATAACATATTCCATTTCATTAGTAATAAGTTAACTATTCTCATTAAGACATATATTTTATTTTGAAGAAAGTTAAATCTGACCCTTTTATATGATCTATTATACTTCTGCAGTGACTGAATATTATATAATTTATAACGGAGAGTTTATTTAGGATTGACTGATTGAAAGAAGTTTCTCACTAATTAAGCATGAGAAAAATACTGGCTTTCAATCAGTTTGCACAAATTTAAATTCAGTTACGTTAAAAAAGACTCTCCTTTAAAACATTTAATTTAATATGCAAATATAGTTTGATCAATGACATATATATGTATTTTGAGAATATTATTACTGATGATAGAAACATAGTTTCATTTTATTGAGTCATTATAAAAATTGGGAGAATTATATTACTGAAAATAGAGATAAACATTGTGAAAAAAATTTAGTTTTCAAGACAGAAACTATTATATAAGCTAGAGAAGTTTTTAAAAATTCTAATTTTTAACAATAAACCTACTTTTTCATTGAAAGCATAGTGAACACCAGTCACTTGTTAGACTGAAATAAATCATAATTATATGAAAATAACAATAAAGGAATACAAATTAAATATAAATTATTTTAAGGAAAAATGTAAATATTAATAATTAACAGTTCCTCTGAGCATAAGATAGCACAGCAGGTAGGGTGTTTGCCTTGCACGCAGCCAACCTGGCGGACCCCAGTTCGATTCCTCCGCCCCTCTCGGAGAGCCCAGCAAGCTACCGAGAGTATCTCGCCCACACGGCAGAGCCTGGCAAGCTCCCTGTGATGTATTCGACATGCCAAACACATTAACAGTTTCAAAATTGTGTGTTTAATGTATTGTGTTGCTGTGTTTGTTACTATCTTATTACATTGTATTACATTGCTTGTAAAACAACTGTCACTGTCACTGTCCTCCTGTTGTTGATCCATTTGGGCCCAGTAATGTCTCCATTTTGAGACTTGTTGTTACTGTGTTCGGCATATTGAATACATCACAGGTAGCTTGTTAGACTTTGCTGTGCGGGCTGATACTCTCAGTAGCTTGCAGGGCTCTCCAAAACGGGCAGAGGAATCGAACCCAGCCCATAAAACAACTAATTCATATAAATTTATGTAGTTTAATTAACTTTTAGAGTTATTTAAAAGGATTTTGTAAGCTTAAATTGCAATTTCCATTATGTATTCTGTCTTTAAATGTACTCTGAAGTTATTTGTAAGTGACTGAAATTTTTAACATATTTGAAGCAATATGAATTACAAATTCTTTCACAACCTACAAGTAAAATGTTCTCATTTTAAAGATAAGTCTGTTTTATTTTCTAACAAATCATTTATTTATAGAAATTTTAGGTTCACATAAAATTTAGACAATTCAGAGAGTCCCCATATACCTCCTGCACCTACACATACATTACCTCATTATCACCACTCAGGCCAGAATAGATACATAATTAACTAATGGACCTATATTTATACAAGAACACTATTCCATGGATTGTATTAGGTTTCATTCTTGATATGTAACATTGTATGGATTTCAGCAAATGTGAATGACATATACCCACTATTACTGTACCATGTCAAACGATTTCACTACCATAACATTTTATTTGCTCTGAATATTCATAATTTCTGTCCCAACATTGTCAACCACAAAAATTTTTATGTCTCTACTTTAGTCTTTTTTATTATTGGCATATATTTGGATCACATAGTACAGTATTCTTTTTTTCAGTTATAGCAATACAGAAATTAAAAACATATTTCTGATAATGTCATCTATATCTGTAAAAAATATGCTGAGAAAAGAAGTGATTAATTCTATAAGTTTAAAAATAAGTCATTTCAATTCTTTTTGAATTTTTTTAATTTTATTTTGGTTTTTGGGTTACACTCGGCAATGATCAGAAGCTACTCTTGGCTCTGCACTCAGGAATTACTCCTAGCAGTACTTGGGGAACCATATAGTATGCTGGGGATTGAACCCAGGTCGAATGCATTCAAGACAAATGACCTTCCCACTGTAATATCGCTGTGGCCCTTATTTCAATTCTTATGTATAAACTTAAAATTTTATTACAATAGCTTTTCAAAGGTTCATTAACTTTTAAAAACTTTATTAATCAAAGCAAGAGGAAAAAGGACAATTTTATATTTCAATCTCTTGAATGTTTATGTTAAAATCAATTTTTATGTTTATTTATCTTTTAAAAAGATGTGAAATACATGTGTGGGTAATAATATATTAAGAATATGTATTTTCAGGTTAAATGCATCTTTTCTGTATTTCTAAGACAAGGTCTTATGAGTTACTGAAAAATGACCTTGAAGTTTCTAGTCACATAATGAATTTGTACATTTCTTTTTACAATTCTGTGTTCATCATACATATCGGGACACTCTTGCTTTTGCTGCTTTGGAGCCACATCTTGCATTTCTGAGGATATACAGGGAAACTTTCAGAGCTGCTCGTGCTAAATCCTGACTGTGCTCACGGTTGGGTGTGTTCAGGGGACTGAACCTAAGACCTCAGACTTGCATGGCAGGTACTGTAACACTAGTGCCATATTGTTAGCATGAATGTTCTGTTTAATTAGTATTTGTTTGTTATGGTACATAATTACTTTAAATTTTAATTATGTGAGAGTTTGTACTAGCGGTAGGGCGTTTGCCTTGCACGCAGCCAACATGGTCGACCCGAGTTCGATCCCTTCGCCCCTCTCAGAGAGCCCGGCAAGCTACCGAGAGTATCTCGCCCGCACGGCAGAGGCTGGCAAGCTCCCTGTGATGTATTCGATATGCCAGACACAGTAACAACAAAGTCTCCAATGGAGATGTTACTGGGCCCGCTCGAGCAAATCCAGAGTTTGTACAAGATGGTTAGATTCCTAGCAAAATATACAGTATATACATACACACACATATATACATATATGTATATATAAAAAAAACACTACTCATATGTCACAGACTCCTGACATGTTTTTAGATCTTGGCTTCTGAAAACAACACTGAAATAAATGTAAGGTTGAGAATAATTTTTTTAATTATCACATTTACTTGGTTGAGCAACTAGTAGTATAATTTTAAAAAACATATTATACTTCAATATTTAATCTTTTGTGACCTCTCCCTACTGTTCCCCACTGTATTTCATAAAGGGTAAACCAATTTACATGCAGACTGATAGTAAATAAACTTTTTTTTTAATGATCTCTTTTCTTACAACACTTTTGAATCTTTTAAGTGTCGGCCCTTTGCATAGGTGTGTGGTGATATCTCATTGTTATTTTGATTTGTGTTTCCCTTATTGGCAATGATAATAATAATAACAATGATCAGTGATCATAAATATTTTATGCATTTATGGACATCTAAATGTCTTTTTAGAAAATTGTCTTTTCAGCTCTTATCTCCAATTTTTAGGGAATTGTATTTTTTGTTGTGGAGTGAGTTTTGTGAGTTCATATAGCTTGAATATTATACCTTTGCAAAAATTACATTATAAAAATACTTTCTCCTACTCAGTAGGTTAGCTTTCTTGTTTTGTGATTTTTTTCCATAATAAATAAGGCTTTTATTTTGATGTAATGCTATTTGTTTAGTTTTGCTTTGATATTTCCTGCCTATGGATTTGTGTTATCAGAGATGTCACTGAAGTCAATAACATGGAAATTTTGTTTTCTTTCTTGCTTTTTTGTAAAATAAACCATTTTTATTTAGTAGATATGAAAAGAGAAAGATTAATTTCCATAAAAAGGTAACGGGACATTATGTATTCAAGATATGATTTGGGCAATAGCAGATGGAGTAATTTATGCATCTGTATATAAAGATATATGTGTACATATATAAAATCAAAGTACAGCTGTTGTGCGCATATATAATATATATTCAGGTGGCCATACCACCATGGATCAAACCTAGGACTTTAGTCACACAAAGAATATGCTCCAATTCTCAAGCTATCTTCCCAGGCCAATAAAACTATTCCATTAAAATTACATTTAAATTTTATTCTCCTGAAAAACCTTACTTGGCTCTTATTTTATTAAACCACTTTGACTATTTTTAATTGGTATATTATGACGGTTTAGATTTTAAATGATTATATAATTGGATCATAACTAGCATGTTTGCAGTAGGTCTTGTTATATTTGAATTTTGTTTCTTTTCTACTGTCAATAGACAGGGACAAAAGATGGAGCCCTGGATGGAAAAGTCTAATCATGCTGCAAAGACAGTAAGCCTCGTGGCACAGAAAGGACCAAATATTTCCTATTTCCAGCAGAAATGCCAACTTACAGAAGGGCCCCAGCCTCTCCTTTCTTCTGAAAAAAGCTGATAACTCCAACCTTCCTTATCTACAATAAAACTGGCAACTTATAATGATTCTGATAACCTCAGTTCCCCTTATCTTCAGGCTAAGTATGTTCCTCTAAACTATACCATCCTAAAAGCTGCCATGACATTTTCAAGTTGGCCATAATAGCAAAGAGAGATGGTTGGAAGTCTAATTCCAGGAAAAGTTGCTGAGTTGCCGCTGAGTAAGACCACTTTTCAACCCACCTTTTGAGTCAAATATTATACCCTTCATTACAGAAAAGAGTGCAGTAAGGGTTCATTGCCTGCTGGGATAGTTTGCACTAACGCTGCCCACTGCGGTTTCCATGAAGTATGTCTTCCTCCTTTATCTTTCAATAAACTCACTAGGCATTTGCAGACAACTGAAATATTCATGAATTATTTGGAGATTTGCCACTAGAGTTTGTTTCTGTCCCAGCAGTACCAATTATACCTGAAAGAAAATTTCTTGGTGTCTAATGTATATTTATAACAAAAGTATATAAGCAATACTATATTTTTGTATAGTATATATTTATTCTAGAGCATCATCAATTCTTCCCTTATATCCATTGTCTTATTGTTTACTCCTTTTGCTTCTCCAGATTTTATAGTAACTGAAGTTAGAAATAAATCAATTCTATTAGGATTTTAGACAGTCATCTAAATACATGATTTATATTATTATTTAAACAGTTAAAATTAGAACATTTAACACCAATAAATTTGTGTTAGCTTTACTTATTTCTTCCCCCATGTTACTCTTCCTATAACTTCTAACTACTGAACTACATTTTTTTCTTCTTATATAGTCTATTAAACTTTATTTGCATGCAAATCTCAATTATTTGCCCCAGATATTGTTTGTCTGAGAACATGTTTTTCTCTGATTCACTTTTACAGTGTAATTTCATGGAATATTGAACTGTAGACTGGTGCTTTTTCTCCCTTCAGCTTCACTATGTTGTCTCATTTTCTTGTTTACATTCTTTTGAGATTTCAGATGAAGCTCCTTCATCCTTATTCATGATAGGTAAGGCATTCTGTTCCTCTTTCAACTTTCTTTTAAGCTTTCCTTTTTATTTTGATTTTCTATAGCTTGATTATGACGTTCCTATCACTTTTTTGTTTTCTATTTTTAATTTGTTTTCTGTGATTTCCACTTCCTCAGTGTATCATTTGATAACCTTTCTTGATTTGGAAAATTACCAGTCTTTTAATTTCAAATATTTCCTCTGTTCCATTCTTATTTTTTATCCTTTTGGTACTACTATATTGTATGTCGTAATTGGGCAGGGGGAGTGGTCCACAGTTATTGTTATTTTTTATTTCATTTATTTCTCCTTGCATTTCCATTTTCAATGTGTTTACTGATATACCTCCAAGCTCACTTACTCTTTCTATATATGAGTTAATTCAAAGGGAATCTTGATTTCCATTACAATGTTTTACATTTTAATATTTCCTTTTGATAATTTCATAAGGCATATATCTCTTTTCCTACTGTAACATCTGTTCCTACATGTTTTATTTTTTCTAAGGTATACTTTAACATATTAGACATAATTATTATAATTCCCCTGCATCATAATATTAATATTATTAATATATTTGATTATGACATTTGTGTTTTCTTTTTCAACTTCTTTCATGATTGCCTGTTGGCCTGCTTTATAAATACTATTCAAACAAATATAACACATTATATAATAAGTTTTATGTTAATCTTATAAAGAGATGGACTATGTCTCATATTGTCTTTAACTGTGGGCTCCAAATACTTCTAATGCTCTCACATTTTTTCTCTTTAAATATAGTCTGAGTTTCACTACACTTTATATTGCTATAATTATTTTACCACTAGAATTTTTCTATATGATGATACATCTTAGGAAAGCATTAGTGTTTTACAATCTTTGTTTCCCTCTTCAACTTTTTAGTGGTCCTATAAATGTGAATCTCTGCAATTCACAGCTGGGCTTCAGCAACAGAGCTTTGAAATTCTTCTTGTGAAACAGAAAATATTAGAATGGGTTAGATTGGAAAGATTGACCACCTTTTAATTGCAATCAAGCTTGGGTCTTTATTCTCGGAAAACAGACTTTTATAGGGAATATTTTGAGCATACTTCATAATTACAAATATCCATTTCTATAGGTTATTTTAGAGTTCCACTGTGCAAAAATCAGCAAAATTCTTGAAATGAAACCAAGGGAAAGTGTGGGATCTCCATAGAACTGTAACCCCAAGAATATCTTACACTCAAATTAATCAGTTCTCTGTCCAATAACTCCCAAATATTTATGTAATTCTGACTACAACAGTTTCTTCTTCAAGAGGATAGGTGTTAGGTGTGACACTACATATTCATTTCTCTCAATGTGTCTAAGTGATTGCTTGCTTTAGGACAAATCAGATACATCCAAAATAGATCATTGTATTTTAGTCTATTTAATCTTTTTTTTCCATCGACATATGATGACCACTAGGATCCATACACACTGGAGAAGAAATTGCAATCCACTTCCTTGAATATTTTAATATACTTTTATAAACTTTCACAGGGATGTTGCTTCCTTCTATCATGTAAGAACATTTGTGTGATTGCCCAATTTCTTTTAGTATTTTCTTTTTCTTTTTTCCTTTCTTCAGCTCTTCTCTTTCTATGCCAAACCTCATATTCTATAAAGGTTTTCAGAATAAAGACACCCATTTTTATAGATCAATTGCCAGTTTGAGTTCTTTGGGTCAATACACTTACACTTTTTAGTTATTGTATATTTGAAGGCTCACAATACTTTAAAAGTAAAGATTTGAACTTCCCTTGAAATTAAAGTGTGGTAATTATAAGCTCAGAGTTATACTAGAGAATCGTAATTATGCTATATTTCCAACAACTGCTTCAGACAAGTATGAGCTTTCATATTTATTCTTTTGGGGAAAAATTTCCCCACAAAACCAACTTTATCATTTATGTAACTGTTTTACCTTTTATCGAGCCAAACATTTTTGTTTATCATTGATCTAAACATTGTTGAAAATTAATAGGTTATGAGGGTACTACTTAATTTATTTATTTATTTTAAATTTTTATTAGTGAAACACCATGAGGTACAGTTGTAGACTTACAAGTTTTTATGCTTGGATTTCAGTTATACAATGATCGGGTATCTATCCTTCCACCGGTGACCATTATCCACCAACAATGATCCCAGTATCCCTCCCAAACCCCATCCTCCCAATCCCATCCTGCCTCTGTGGCAGGGAATTGCATTTTGTTCTCTCTCTCTTTTTGAATGCTGAGGTTTGCAAAAGAGGCATAGAGTGACAATCATGTTCGTTCTGTAGTCTACTTTCAGCATGCATCTCCCATCCTGAAATGATCCTCCCAACACCTTTTATTTGGTGCTCCCTTCTCTATCTGAGCTGCTTTTTCCCCTACCATGTGCGACTGGCCTCCAAACCATGGAGTGAACCTCCTGGTACTTATATCGAGTATTCTTGGATAGTAGTCTCCTATTTTGTTACTTTATATTCCCCAAATGAATGCAGTCTTTCTATGTCCATCCCTCTCTTTTGGATTCATTTCACTTACCATGATACTTTCAATGTGGTACCACTTGTATGTAAATTTCATGACTTCGTCTTTTCTAACAGCTACATAGTACTCCAATGTGTAGATGTACCAAAGTTTGTTTAACCAGTCATCTGTTCTCGGGCACTTATTTTTTTCCCCCAGATTTTGCCTATTGTGAAGAGTGCAGCGAGGAACATAGAAGTGCAGATGTCACTTCAACTATACTTTTTTGACTCTATGGGATATACTCCCAGGAGTGGTATTGCTGGGTCAAATGGGAGCTCAATTTCTAAGTTTTTGGGAAACGTCCATAAGGTTTTCCAAAAGGGCTGGACCAGTCGGCATTCCCACCAGCAGTGAAGGAGGGTCCCTTTCTCGCCACATCCATGCCAACACCGTTTTTTTTTTTGTTGTTGTTCTTTTGGATGTGTACCAGTCTCTATGGTGGGGGATGATATCTCATTGTTGTTTTGATCTGCATCTCCCTGATGATTAATGATGTAGAGCATTTTCTCATGTGCATTTTTGCCATTCGTATTTCTTCTTTGAGAAAGTTTCTGTTCATTTCATTACCCCATTTTTTGATGGGGTTGGATGTTTTCTTCTTGTGGAGTTCAACTAGTACTTTGTATAACCTTGATATCAACCCCTTGTCAGATGGGTATTGGGTGAATATCCCTTCCTATTATGTAGACTGTCTTTGTATTTTGATCACTGTTTCTTTTGAAGTGCAGAAGCTTCTTAGTTTAAGATAGTTCCATTTGTCTACCTCTGTTTTCACTTGCTTGGCCAGTGGCGTGACATCTTTGAGGATACCATTAGCTTCAATGTCATGGAGGGTTTTGCCAACTTTGTTTTGCCTAAATTTGTTTGTTATGTGCAAGAGTATAATACTTCCTTGTATGCAAGCCTTAAAGACATATCAAATATATGCATACATAGTATATGTATATATGCATATGTGTCGATACATATTTTTATGAACAAAATTGTCCTTTGAGTTAAAAAAAGATATATATTTTGCTAAGAACTATGCAGAAAATAGTTTATAATATTATACCTAATTTGAAAGCTGAAACAATTTTATTTTATTCTTTTTGGCTCACACCTGGCAATGCACAGAGGTTATTCCTGGTTCATGCACTCAGGAATTACTCCTGGCGGTGCTCAGGGGACCATATGGTGTTGGGTAACATTGCTTTGTCCTTCAAGAAGCTTAGGTTTTATCTGGTTACACCCACCACAGTGCTCCAGAGGCACTTCCACTTCCATTGTGTTTACATGTAAGCAGTCTTTCCTATGCTCTCCTTCCTACCCAGTTAATCAGCTTTCCCCTTAATCAGACTTTGTTAATTTGTAAGATCAGTTTCCCAGAAATCTATGATTTTATATGTATGAGTGAAATATTGCCTTTCTCCTCTCCTTATGCCTTATGAATAGTTTACCTTAAAGTAATATCCTTTTTGTATAGATACAGAAAGAACGTTAACATTATGCTTTGTAACTTAGGATTTGATTGGCCTTGAATATTATTCACTCCCGGGCATCTTTCTCGACTTAAGCCTCAGTTGCCCTTAGTTCCTAACACCCCAAAAGCAGGGTCCCGACGAGGGACTGAATGGACCCAGGGCAAGCAGTGAGCTACCCTGGCAGCGAAATGGGCCAGGCCAAAGTGCCACGATTCTTAACTATAAGTTAAGAGTTTGATCATAGACAAATGCTGTCATGATCCAAAGGTAACGACAAGACTAGGATCCTGCTAGGGGTGGGAAAGACTATCTGGCCTGAGCACCATAGTCTGAGATCGAGATGGCCCTAGGAGAGCAATTCTATAAGTTTAAGATATTTCTTACTGTATCCATACAAAATGATTTATATAATATTTTATATGCTTGTCGGACAAGGAGAGGAGAGGCACGCCCATGGAATTCTGCTCTAGGGTGGGTCCTCCTGCTAAGGAAGGATCTGTTCTAGGAGCGGTCTTCCCTGAGGCTAAGATTTCTACCCCTGTTGATCTCCACCCCTATTGATTGTGACCACACCTATGTCATTGTCTTCCCCAATTGCTCTTGGAGGGGGATATAGGGACAGTAGATTGGGCAAAGGAGAGAGAGATAGAGAGACAAGGGGAGAAGAGGAAAGAATCAGAATAAATTACGACTAATACCAACCAGCCTGGCCCTCGTTCCTTCCCCCGCCTGACCATCGCCATCGACCTCTCCGGGGTGGTAGAAGGGTGAGACTACCGAACGCGGGTGGCGGGAGAGATAGAGCCGCCGCCGTGTGGGTGCCGTGCCACCTATTTGTGTGAGTTTACACATCATGGGATGCTGGGAATCCAAACTGGGTCTTCTGCATGCAAGGCAAATGCCCTACCCGCTGTGCTATCACTCCAGCCCCAAAAGCTGAAACAATTTTGAAGTTCCATTAGTTATATCATTTCCATATTGAATCAGAGTTAGAGTAGTCTTTGAATTTAATAAACAATTCTAATGCTTTAATAATTTAACATTATATTATTAGCAATCATTTAGGCAATGATATTGTTTAAGTTTTAAGAATTAGTTTATTAGACTTACAAGTCTGTCTTTGGTGATTTATAATATATAACTTAAATATGTCAGCTTATTTATATTGCATCACATCAAAATGGTATTATTTATTTTATTCTTATATCTATGAACTTACTGTTTAGAATAATCTTAATGTGGAATACACTATTTGGGTAACAAGACCAAAATACCACAAACTGAAGCCTCCAACAACAAAAGTCTGTTCCCCACACTTTCTGACGGAGAGAAGATCAATATTCCGGTGACAGAAATTTGAGCATTTTCTTCCTAGTTTTTTCTGTGCTATTGTTTTCTGTCTTCATATGGTATGGGAGTGAGAAAAAGCTCTGTCTTATTATAAAGACACTATGTAACTGGGTGAGAGATCTACTGTTTTAAATTTATTCAACATTCATTCCTTGGAGGCTCTATCTCCAAATTCAGCTTTTAATGGTTAGAAATCCAATATGTAAATTTTGGGTTTCGGGGAGAGGGCACAGACGTTGAACTTAAAAAACTTATAAAAGACTTCATAATAATGTTTGGAAAGTTTGGAGAGATTTGAGGGAACTCTTTATTTATTTATTTTGCTACAGGTACATCTTTGGAATATTAGGCAGATGATTATGGGATAACTCATGAGCTATGCTCTATAGCTCTACAAGAACGTAATAATATATGGAAGGCTACATTCAGTGTTCAGTACAAAAAAATCTTTAAAAACATGTATATTTCTTGAAAATGCATAAGTAGTTCAAGTGTAAAAAAAAATTAAAGAGATAAATATGCTGATGAGTAGAGTCAGGTCAAAACCAGAACTCTAGAGATGAGAATATAGTCGTGGTTTTGAGGGAACTCTAGAAATTATGTAACTTTTTCTAAAATATTTTTATAAAAAAAAACCCCCAAAATAAAAAGTGTGTTGTGTTAGTGGACATTTATTCTTATAGCATTCATATCTAATAAGATTGAAAATTATACCAGAAAGATAGTTTAATGAGTTGAGTGCATGTTTGCTTACAAGAGGTCTGAGTTTGATTACCTGTGATGTGTTGTTACCCTGTGCTGAATTATTCCCCAAATGACTATGTATCACAGAAATAAAAAATAAACACCCCCTCACACTGATGAGTGTGATACCCAAAAGAAACAATCCACATTTTTAAAAAAATTTCAAACATGTATTTAAGTTCTTAAAACTTTTAGACTGCATTATTTAAAATTGAAATTATAGGTAATCACTATATTCAGAGCTTTTCATTCAATATTAAGAGATTGGCATTTTTCTTATAAATGTATACTTATATATTTTATATCCATATACCAATTTCTCTCCTTCATTCACAACACAATGAAATTTCAGTATAATAAAATATAGAAAACTGTTAGAGAAATATAAGAATACCATACTTATAATCTTTGAGTAGGAAGGGATTTCTTAAGCAAGATTAACAAAGTATAGGAAAAGGGACACAATATATTAGAGAAAATAAATGTCCTACTATACATGAAATATTTAGAAGACTGAAAACTTTAAGCAAGCTTATAGATTTAAAATCAAGTAACTGTTGGCCATGAATACAAATTGAGAGTATATAAAGAACAATAGCACAGCCGTAGGGCGTTTGCCTTGCATGCAGTCAACATGGCCGACCCGAGTTCAATTCCTCCGCCCCTCTCGGAGAGCCCGGCAAGCTACCGAGAGTATCTCGCCTGCACGGCAGAGCCTGGCAAGCTCCCCGTGATGTATTCGATATGCCAGACACAGTAACAACAAAGTCTCCAATGGAGACATTACTGGGCCCGCTCGAGCAAATCAACGAACAACGGGAGGGCCTTTACCTTTACCTTTACCTAAAGTAATAAAATAAGAGCAAACAAGGTAACTATATAAGGAGGGATACATATACACACATATGTATATTATTCAAAATCATTGTTTGTAATGTGAATAAAAATTAGAACTATAATAATTTATGTTTTCACCCAAATAGATAACAAGTATAAAGATACCTGATAATATTTGCCATAAGTTAGTAGCCAAACTTAATGAACTTATGTACATTTTTATTTATTATTGAAAGTAGTGTGACACTATATAATACTGTTGAAAATTCTCAAATTCTCAGGGGCAAAGAGAGAGAACAGTGGTTAAATCGCTTGCTTTGCAAGTGGCTGACTTGGGTTCAATCCCCAGGACGGCAGAAATTCCCCGCAGCCCTACCAGAAGTGATCCCTGTGTATGGAGAAAGCCTTGAGCACCAATGAATGTGCTTCCCACACCGCCCTCCCCCCACCAAAATAAAAAAGAGAAAATTCTCAGATTCTCAATTTAGAAATTAACTATTTTGTATATATCCTTGGAATATTACATTCATCATCAAAATATTCAGCATTGAAAATGTATAATCAGTAAATTAATACTGAAACTACTTGGTAAAGGTAAAGGTAAAGGCCCTCCCGTTGTTCATCGATTTGCTCGAGCGAGCCCAGTAACGACTTTGTTGTTACTGTGTCTGGCATATCAAATACGTCACGGATAGCTTGCCAGGCTCTGCCGTGCGGGCGAGATACTCTGGGTAGCTTGCCGGGCTCTCCGAGAGGGGCAGAGGAATCGAACTCAGGTCAGGAGTTCTGGACTGTAGTGTGTTATGCCGATCGGGTGTCCACGCTAAGTTCGGCATCAATATGGTGACCCTCCGGGAGCGGAGGACCACCAGGTTGCCTAAGGAGGGGTGAACCGGCCCAGTTTGGAAACTACTCAAGTGTATCAAATAGATTCTGTATTACCTTTGCATTTCTTTAAGTCTTCATTTTTAACCCTTCATTTCTGATACCTCTGGTCACTAAAAGCATCAGTGCATGAAACAATTCTCCACAACTCCACTTGAGTGTCCTATAATATAACTTAAACATGACAATATCTACTTGAAGAGAATTTCAGATACCACAGGTTAAGAAGGAACTACCATAATATTTTTCCCACTCAATTTAGAAATTTAATCAAAAGAATCAGACACCTAGGTCCTTTACTCTGTAAAACTTTACTATAAATTGGAATTTCTCTGATAGCCTCATGTTCAATTGATTCACTAGAAAAACTACACTAGGAATCTGGTAAGCATATTGATCAATTTATTTTTAAAAATCTGCTAAAGTGGTTGTGGATGTACATACCACAATGTCTGAGTGTGTCCTGAGCTCAAGAGCGTCTAAGAAATTGTGAAAACTCTTCTCAGTAAGTGTACATGTTTACCAACATGGTGGCTTTTTAAACCCATTACTTTTGGGGCCACACCTGCCTATGTTCAGGATTACTCTTGTTTCTGCACTCAGGGATCACTCCTGGTGGCCTTAGGGAATGATACAGTATGTTGGTCAGCAGACCCAGGTCAACTGCCTGCAAGAAAAGCACCCTCTCACTGTATAATCTCTCTGAACCCAATGTTTCATGTTTTTCAATCAGGTTTCATTAAGCAGGTACAATCAATTGTTAACTCCATTTCCCTCCTCCTTTCAAGTATTGTGGGTTGACTACAAATCCTTAAACCTTGAAGCTAGAAAGATAATACAGCCTGTAAGGCATTTGTTTTGCAAGTGGCTAAAACAGATTCTATCTCAGCACATCATCTGGTCCCTAAACCACCAAAAATGATAGCTGAGCACAGAGCCAGGAGTACACCTGAGCACAGCCAGGTGTAGCCCCAAATCAAAAACAAAAATTACAAACCTTTAATTATGGCTGTAACTTTTGGTGACTGACCACCATCCTAGGATCAACCAGAGTCACATCATCAGAGCAAATAATGTTCTTGGTCCTTAATATCACTTTAACATATTATCGCAAGGACTTCGAGAGCTATGAAGAACACATTTATATAATATATAAAATATACAGTTATTTTTCATGTAATATTAGATTGAACCGCATAGGTCCACCATAATACTTATTTTTGTATTCCTGGTTAATGCATCCGCAAATTCAACCAACAGAGGACATCTATTGATGAAATCTATGACTGTGAATCCAGTGGAGATAAGAGGGCTGAATATAAGTTACACATGCATATTTGCTCTGTAGGTGTCAGCACTTCTTTCATAATTGGCCAAGATTCCACTCTTTTTATATATTTGAATACATTATTCATTTCATGTATATACACACATGCATTTATATTTACATATATACACATTTTGTGATGTTATAATAACAATGAATCAATCTCAAGAAAATGAGTATTTTCTGGCATGAAAATCAAGTGAAAATGGGATGCAAAAATGATCATTGTATTTATATAAAAATTTAAAAGACAGATCTAAATATTATACTGATATGTATGTATGTCAGGTACAGTAAAGTGATAAAGAGAATCATGTATATGCAGAGCTAAATAATTATGGTTGTGAAGGGGAAATTATGTAGTTAGTTATAGTTATGAAAAATATAAAACAATACTAAATTTATTGCATTTTACATATATTACTGATTGTATTTTTTTATGTTTTAAAATGTTAGTTGACAATGTTATTTAATCTTTTTAATAAAATTAAACTTAATTAAAATTAAAAATTAATGTTTTTTATATGAAAAGTAATATATTTGAGAGTTTTAATAGATTATTTTTCATTTAGGTCACTTTTATACTACACTTTTGATATTACTGAATTTTAATTACAAGAATGTAATCATTATTATGCAAATTTTACACATTTATTTTCAGAAATAATTATATGGACCACCCTCAAACCGATTTAACACTTGCATGAATACAATGAAGATAAATACTTTTGCATTTTTATTTTATTTTCTAAGATTTTAAAAATTGGAACAAATTATTCACTTTTAAATTTTCAAATGAAGTTTAAAGTTATGAGTGAGCTTTAGTTTTGTATCAAATTATCCTATTGTTTATAAAAGGGATGAGTTTCAATTAAAACCCAGCTCCCAGAAGAGAACAGTGCAGTCTCCTGCCCCTGCGCCTGGCTGTCCTCACCAGGGCCCCTTGGAGGGGAGCGGATCAAGCTTTCCTCCCCGCCCCGACCAGGGCTCTGGCAGCCAAAGACCTCCAGAACCAGCTACCACCATGCTGAGACCACTCTCTGCACACATGAAGGTACCGGCAGAGGAACAAAGGCAAGAGGTTCCCAGGGCTGAGATCTCCAAGCCTACTCGGATCGGGGCTGAGCATCCTCCACCCAGATCCTCTGAATTCCAGTAGGCGGGGGTCACACCCACCAACTGGCCCCCTGGCGCGTGTAATCCCATCAACGGACAAGACTCAGAGACTATAAAAACCAGCTCCCGGAAGCGACATCCCGACATCTTATTATGACATCTTATTATCTCATTCCTACTTTGGACAACCTGGCAGGCTACCGAATATAACCTGCTCACGCGCCAGAGTATGGCAAACTCCCCGTGGCGTACCCAATATGCCAAATACCAGTAACAATGATGGGTCTCGTTCTCCTAAAGAGCCTTGAATATAGCACTTTCTTAAAAATCTCAGGGCTAGGATGAAGGAGACGTTACTGGGGCCTGCTCGAGTCAATCGACGAATAACAGGATGGTCGTGATTCGTGATTCATGAGTTTCAATTTGTATCTTTTCTGTTGACTAACATCTCCCAACTTCAATTATATGAGATTTTTAAAATATTAAGTCACTGTGATTTACACTGTTATTAAAATTTAGAAAAAGTTATTGCTCTTGAGAACCATTGATAGCAATGTCAGGAGCACAGGTATATAAAAATATCTAGAGATTCATTGAGGGGTAAATGAGGTATTTTATATGTTAACTAAATGGCTTTTTTAAAGTATTTACTAACTTAGAATAATTTTCTTCTCGTTGGAAAACACAATTTTAGTGTTTTAATATTTTTCCTAGGGAATATTTTGAGTGTTTTAAAGTTGGAAGATAACTAATAAATTGCATATTGTCACTATCTTCATGCAGAAACTTAAAATTCAATTTTACTTTCAAGTAATATTTATCTTAGAAATTATTTTAATTCATAAGTTCCCAAGGAGATGGTGGCTGATGTAACTGATTGTAAGGAAAGTCACAACACCTCCTGCTACTCTATATTGAACCAATTCCTCTAAAGATGACCTGAACACTAGCTGAACAGGTCACTCAAAATAAAGAATAAAAGGACCACATTCTTTTATGTAGGAGAGGAAAAAAGGAGATTTTACTGAAAGCTCTCAGGCTAAGAATTCTTTGAGGTGGTCCTGAGGCCTTCTAAGCACCTCTTGGAAGGTCTAAAAACAAAAATTGAGGTACCTGCTTGCCCCCTCCCCACCCAAACTCGGGACCTTGAAAGCCAGCCACCCCTGGGACCCCGACCTGGGTCACCTGCCTCCACTTCCTCAGGGAGCACCATCCCAACTAGTCACCACCCCTCCCAAACAGGTGTACCCGCTTGTTGCCCCAACCCCACCCAAACTCGGGACCCTGAAAGCCAGCCACCTCTGGGACCCCAGCCTGGGGCACCTGTCTCCACTACCACAGCGAGCACTAGCCCAATGAGTCGCCGTGCCTCCCCAATAGGTCTGTACCCACTTGGCACCCCCTCTCAACCCAAACTTCAGACCCTGGCCTGGGGTACCTATCTCCACTTCCGCAGTGAATGCCAGCCCAAGTAGATGACGCCCCTCCCCAACTAGTCTGAGGACTAGCATCTGGACTGGCTGGGGGCATGGCCACCACAGTAGAGGGCGTGGCCTCCTTAAAAGTAGGCCTGGCCTCCTCAAAAGTGGGTGTGGACCCCTAGGGCGTGGCCTTCTCAAAAGTAGGCGTGGCCTCATCAAACGTGGGCCTGACCTCTTCAAACGTCTGTGTGGACCCCTCAAAAGTTGGCATGGCCTCCACAAAAGTGAGTGTGGCCTTCTCCAAGGCCATGGCAGTTACATTTCCAACACCCAACACTCTCGACTCACATCCCAGCCTTTATCACCTAATTCTATGGAAAAATTCCTGGCCATCTTAACTACAACAAAACAATAATCCACTGGCCTACCCCAATTCTAAGAAAAATTCAGTACGCAAGAAGCTGTGCAAGCCCAATATTAAAGAGCACCTCCTTCAAAGCTTCACTAGATGCCCCTCATAAGTCACAGAATAATGCCTAAGAAGAAGGTCAGACTCTAAAAACGGAGAAGGGTGACCACCATGGACAGACCTTATCCAGAATCCTTTCCAACAATAAGAGGGAACAGTGCTAGTGAATTACAGGGTTTTACCACTAGACAAGCAAAACACATGAAGAAACAGAGTAAATCTCCACTACAAGGAGAGGACGAAGAAGAGTCCCAAATCCTCAACTGGGGTTATCCAAATATACTATTTCCGATAAAGAATTCCAAGACGAAATGCAGAGGATGGTCAAGGAACTACATAAAAAATCAATGGGGCAGATATCCAGAAAAAAAAAGGAAGAAATGAAAGCAACAGTAGAATGGATAGTCAGAAAATACAGGAATAAATGAGAGCAGAAATAAAAAAGCTACAAAAAGAAGTGTTACAAATAAAGGATTCGGTAGACAAAATTAAAAACTCAGTATGTGCCCTCAAGAGTAGGATGAATACAGCTGAAGACAGGATCAGTGAGCTTGAAGATGAGCAACAGAAATCGCATAGGGAACAACAAACAATGGCAAAAGACCTCAAAATAGCTCTAAAGAGAATCAGAGACCTAGGGGATGACGCCAAAAGGAACAACATTAGAATCATCAGAATACCTAAAAGACAGGGAGGCAACCCCAATGAAAAAGCCCCAGTCAAAGAAATCATTGCAGAAAAGTTCCCAGAGTTAAAGAATAAAGACATCCAGGTCCAAGGAGCCAGAAGGGTGCCAGCTAATAGAGACCTGAATAAAAACACTCCAAGGAATATCATAGTCGGAATGAAGAATGCTGTGGACAGAAACACAATACTGCAAGCAGCAAGGTCAAAGAAGGAAATCACATAAAAAAGAGCACCCTTTATATTTACAGCAGACCTATCAGAGGAAACCCTTCAAGCCCGAAGACAATGGTGGAATGTAGTGAAAAAAAAAATCAATAAACTGAATGCCTCACCAATACTTTATCCAGCTAAACTCACACTCAAACTTGGTGGAACAATACACCAATTTGTAGATAAATAACAGCTCAGAAACTTCATAGACTCAAAACCAAATCTAAAAGAAGGATTGAAGGGGCTCCTGTAAGATAAGAAGGAAAGCACTTTTAAACACAACCAATCCCTAGAGAAAGATGGCACAAAACCCCATGACAATAATCTCTCTCAATGTCAATGGTCTAAATGCACCAATCAAGAGACACAGAGTGGCAAAAGGCATCCAAAAACTAAAAGCAGCATTCTTCTGTCTACAAGAAACTTATCTGAACAATCAGAGCAAGCACAGACTCAAAGGTAAAGGATGGAAAATAATGACGAAAGCAAACAGTTCCCTCAAAAATGCTGGAGTGCCCATAGTATCCGGCAACATAAATTTCAGTTTGAAAAAGATTAGAAGGGACAGCAAAGGCCTTTTTTTTTTTTGCTTTTGGTTTCGGGTCACACCTGCCAATGCACAGGGGTTACTACTGGCTTTTCACTCAGGAAATGCTCCTGGTGGTGCTCAAGGAACCATATGGGATGCCGGGACGAACCCAGATTGGCTGTGCGCAAGGCAAATACCCTACCTGCTCTGCTATTGCTCCAGCCCCCATGAAGGCCATTTTCTATTTATCAAGATATGTAAAACAGGAAGAAATCACACTGTTAAATTTATATGTACCTAATGAGGGACCAGATAAATACTTAAAACAACTGCTAACAGATTTTAAGGAGGACTTTGCTAGTAACACAATAGTAGTTGGAGACTTCAACATCACCTTATCACCTCTGGATAGATCAACAAGAACAAATTCAACAAGGAAACATTGGCTTTGAAGGAAGAAATAGAATAGAGAGGACTAATGGGCCTATACAGGGCTTTAGAGCCCCAAAAGAGAGAATTCACTTCTTCTTCAGTGCACATGGAACATTTTCCAAAATAGACCATGTGTTAAGCCACAAAACATACCTCAATAGAATTAGGAAGATAGAAGTAGTATCAACAATCTTTTCAGATCACAATGCACTGAAGATAGAAGCAAATCACACAAAAACACTGAGAAACAAATCAAACACCAGGAAATTAAACAACTCAATGTTGAAAAATGAGTGGGTCAGGAAGGAAGTCAAAGACGAAGTCAAAACAAAACACACCTGGAAACAAATGAGAATGAAGACATGAGATACCAGAACGTATGGGACAGCTAAAGCTCTGCTAAGAGGAAAATTCACAGTGTTGCAAACATTCCTAAGGAAGGAAGAAAGGGCCTACATAGATAACTTAACCACACAGCTCAATATCTTTGAAAAAGACCAACAAAAGGAATCCAAGCCCGGCCAAAGGAAAGAAATAATAAAACTTAGAGCAGAAATTAACAGCATTGAAACCCAAAAAAAATCTGAAAGTTCAAAGAAACCAAGAGCTGGTTCTTTGAGAAAATAAAGAAGATTGATAAATCACTGTCAATAAGGTAAAGGTAAAGGCCCTCCCGTTGATCGTCGATTTGCTCGAGCGGGCCCAGTAACGTCTCCATTGGAGACTTTGTTGTTACTGTGTCTGGCATATCGAATACTCTCGGTAGCTTGCCGGGCTCTCCGAGAGGGGCGGAGGAATCGAACTCGGGTCGGCCATGTTGGCCGCTTGTAAGGCGAACGCCCTACCCGCTGTGCTAAATCACTGTCAATACTCACAAAGAAAGGGAGCGAGAACCCTAATAAACTGAATCAGAAATAAAAAGGGGGACATCAGAACAGAAACCAATAAAATTCAAAAGATCACCAGAGACTACTTTGAGAGTCTGTATGCCACAAAACAAGAGCTAGAAGAAATGGATGAATTCCTGGATTCCTATAATCTCCTAAAATTGAACCAGGAAGACTTGGTATACCTGAATAGACCCATTTATATCAAGGATATTGAAGCGGTAATCAAATGTCTTCCCAAAAACATAAGCCCGGGTCCTGGCGGATTCACTAGTGAATTCTTCCAAACATTTAAAGAAGACCTTTTGCCAGTTCTCCTCAAACTTTTTCAGGATATTGAAAAAACATTAACTTTCCCAAACAGCTTCTATGAGGCGCATATCTCCCTAATACCAAAAGCAAACAAAGACACCACCAACAAAGAAAACTATAGGCCATTATCCCTTATGAACATGGATGAGAAGATCCCCAACAAAATATTAGCAAATAGAATCCACAACTCATCAAAAATATCATACAACACGACCAAGTGGGACTAATCCCGGGGATACAGGGATGGTTTAACATTGGGAAATCAATCAACATAATCCATCATATCAACAAAAGTAAAAACCATATGATCATATCAATAGATGCAGAGAAAGCTTTTGACAAGATCCAGCTCCCGTTTATGATGAATACTCTCACCAAAATGGGTTTTGAAGGAACTTTCCTCAAGATGATCAAAGCCATCTATGACAAACCCATGGCAAGAAGTATCCTCAATGGAGAAAAACTAAGGGCCTTTCCTCTAAAATCAGGGACAAGACAAGAATGTCCACTATCACCACTTCTGTTTAACATAGGACTGGAAGTTCTTGCAATAGCAATTAGGCAAGGAAAAGACATTAGGTAACTGCAGTCTCATGGGAAGAGGTGTGGTACTGACTCATCCTTCACACCCTACTGAGGTCACAAGTTGCCCCCCATGAGTGGCTCTCTGGCATAGCCATGGCTCCAGAGGAAAAAGGACTTAATCCAAAGCCCGGCAGCTTGTGGCAGAAAAGTGAATGAACCATGCGTTATCCCATGGCACCATGCCTCCCCGGGAGGGAGAGGGTGTTGCTCCCTTCCGCATTTTTCCCCACCAGAAGCAAGGTAGCCATCTTCTCAGAGCTAATAGGAAAGCCACGTATGAGCCGGCGGTGACAGGGAAACTACAGTCTCATGGGAAGGGGAACAGTACTGGGTCATCCTTCACGACCTACTGAGGTCACGAGTTGCCTCCCATGAGCAGCTTTCCCGCATGGCCATAATACCAGACACGCAGAAACTAATCTCAAAATTATCTGGCTCTTTACAAAAATCCTTCTAGACTTACCTAGTAAAATATCAAACATCATATGGTTTCATAACCAGCTATAGAAATCAAATTATTTCACAATGCCTTTTCAGAATTCTGATTCGGGGAAATTCTAAACAATAATGGTGCATCTTTTGTCGAAATAATGAATGTAATCAAAGTAGAGAGAGAGAGTTAAGTAGAAATTATCTGCCTCACAGGCATTGGGAGGGGTGGGAGGGGGATATATTGGGGTTCTTGTTGGTGAAATATAAGTACTGGTGAAGGGAAAGGTGTTTGATCATCGTATGACCAAGATTTATATCTGAAAGCCTTGTAACTTTTCCCACAGTAATCCAATAGATAAACATAAGAAAGAAGAAAAAAACTCCAGGAGATGCTAAAAAATAAAGACACTAAAGGCATCCAGATAGAAAAGGAAGAAGTAAAGCTCTCACTATTTGCAGATGATATGATACTATACCTCAAGAATCCTCAATCCTCTACCAAGAAACTCCTAGAAACAATAGATTTGTAAAGTTGCCCCCTATAAAATCAATGCCTCAAAATCCATGGCCTTCCTATACACAAAGAATGAGACAGAGGGAAGTGACATGAAAAAATAATCCTGTTCACAATTGTGCCCCAGAAAATCAAATACCTCGGAATCAACCTAACTAAAAAGGTAAAGGACCTTTACAATGAAAACTGCAAAACATTACTTCAGGAAATAAAAGAGGACAAGAGGAAATGGAAACATGTCCTTGGCTCATGAGTAGGAAGCATTACCATTGTCAAAATGGCAATATTTGCCCAAAGCATTATACAGATTCAATGCGATCCCTATAAGGATACCCATGAAATTCTTCAAAGAAATAGACCAAGCACTCCTGAAATTCATATGGAACAGCAAACACCCACGGATACCTAAAGCAATTCTTGGGAAAAAGACATGGGGAGGCATTACCCTCCCCAACCTCAAACTCTACTACAAAGCCATAATAATTAAAACAGCATGGTACTAGAAAAAAGGTAGTGTCACAGAGCAATGGAACAGGGTGGAATATCTGTCCACACAACCCCAAATGTATGAACATCTAATCTTTGATAAGGGAGCAAGAAATGTGAAGTGGATCAATGAAAGCCTCTTCAACAAATTTTCTGACATAACTAGACAACAATAGGCAAAAAATGGGTTTAGACCTCGACCTAACACCATGAAAAATAGTCAGAAAATGCTGTACATCAATAATCATCAGGGAAATGCAGATCAAAACAACAATAATATATCATCTTACACTACAGAGACTGGACCACATCCAAAAGAACAAAAGTAACTGGTGTTGGCATGGATGTGGAGAGAAAGGCACTCTCCTTCACTGCTGGTGGAAATGACAACTGGTTCAGCCCTTTTGGAAAACAGTATGGACAATTCTTAAAAAATTAGAAATTGAGCTCCCATTTGAACCAGCAATACCACTCCTGGGAATATATCCCGGAGAGGCAAAAAAGTACAGTTGAAATGACATCTGCACTTCTATGTTCATTGCTACACTATTCCCAATAGCCAAAATATAGAAAAAAACAGAGTGCCCGAGACCAGATGACTGGTTAAGAAACATCTACATCTACATAATGGAGTACTATGTAGCTGTTAGAAAAGATGAAGTCATGAAATTTACATACAAGTCTTACTACATGCAAAGTATCATGCTAAGTGAAATGAGTTAGAAAGAGAGGAACAGACATAGAAAGATTGCATTCATCTGGGGAACATAAAGTAACAAAATAGGAGACTAACACACAAGAATAGCCGAGATAAGTACCAGGAGGATCACTTCATGGCTTGGAAGCCAGAGGCACATATAGGGGAAAAAGCAGCTCCAATAGAGAAGGGAGCACCAAATAAAGGGTGTTGGGAGGATCCTTCCAGGATGAGAGATGCATGCTGAAAGTTGACAATAGACTGAACATGATTGCCACACGATGCCTCTTTTGCAAACCACAGCACCCAAAAGGAGAGAGAAAACAATAGGGAATGTCCCACCACAGGTGTGAGGTCGAATGAGGGGGTTAGGGGGGGTAGAAGGGGTACTGGATTCATTGGAGGTGGAGAATGGGCACTGACGGAGGGAAGGGTACTCAATCATTGTATAACTGAAACCCAAGCACCAAAATTTGTAAGTCTACATCTGTACCTCATGGTGTTTCACTAATAAAAATTAAAAAAAAATCCATACATTAAAAAAAATTGAAAACAAACTTACCAACAAAGATTTTCCAACAGTTCTTGCATACGTAGAAAAAAATATTTCTTACTTGCAGCAATGATAGTATAGGACATGTGAACTTACCTTGCATGTAACAAGTCTGGGTCATTTCTAAACATCACAGGAGTAATCTCTTAACAGAGACCCAGGAGCAAGACCCAGTAAGTTGGGTGTGGCCTCAGCTCTACCCCCACTCCTAAAAAATGCACCTTATTTTGTTTGGGGGAGAACACAAAAAGGTGCAAATATGCACCATCTAAATAGAGTGTCAGCATTCAGTATATACTATTAAAATCTCATTTCATATATTTTAGTGATACAGTTATAGTATTCACAAGAATCAAGAGTTAGTCTCAAAGCATGTCTCTTTTCCAAAAGTAGTGAAGACATCAATTTCTGATGAAAAGATGCTTAATATAAGATGTAGGAAATAAAATGAAGTAACTCTCAGTAATAATAGTTATGAAAAGTAACATGAATTGAACTCACCTCCACCGTTTGGAATTTAAATGTGGCAAAGTAAAGACTGTTACTGTCTTTCAGGGCTGAACTCTTGAAAGGGAATAACATAAGCAGCTCTACGGAATTAGGCAGTTTCCAACACTGACTGTAGAATTCGAGGTAATACGTTTAGTTGGGACACATTTTGAACTGGAACTTCACACTTTTCTTGTATTATTTATTAATCTCACTACATTAAAAGCATCATTCTATATCCTGTAATACCAATACAATTCAGATGATGTGTTTTTCTCTGGACCAACACTGTAGCACTGTAGCACTGTCCTCCTATTGTTCATCAATTTGCACTAACAGGCACCAGTAACATCTCACAACAAATTGTGAGGCTTGTTACTGTTTTTGGCATATCCAACACATTACGGGGAGCTTGCCGGGCTTTGCTGTGCAGGCGAGATACTCTTTGTAGCTTCCTCAGCTCTCCAAGAGGGGCAGAGGAATCGAACCCTGGTTGGCCATGTTGGTTGCATGCAAGGCAAACACCTTACCCACTGTGCTATCGCTCCAGACCTCCCTGGACCAGAGCTTCACTGAAATCTAGTGGGGCACTGTTTTGTCTACCATACCCTGGACTCCATAAAACCAACACAGATAATAAACGGGGTCACATCAAAGCCAGTGATTTTCCCCTCTACAAGACATAAATATTCTGCTAAGTAATTGGGTTTTTTTGTAATAAAAACAGTTTCAAGAAATAAATATTAAATATTTGATCTCTTAATTTGAAATTATTTTTCCTAAACAGGGCTGGAGCGATAGCACAATAAAAACAGTTTCAAGAAATAAATATTAAATATTTGATCTCTTAATTTGAAATTATTTTTCCTAAACAGGGCTGGAGCGATAGCACAGCAGTAGGGCATTTGCCTTGTATGCAGCCAGCCCAGCTGAGCCGGGTTTGACTCCTCCGCCTCTCTCAAAGATCCCGGCAAGCTACCGAGAGTATCTTGCCCACACGGCAAAGCCTGGCAAGTTCCCCGTGACATATTCAATATGCCAAAATACAGTAACAACAAAGTTTCAAAAATGGAGATGTTACTGGGGTTGCTTGAGCAAATCGATGAACAATGGGAGGACAGTGTTTTTTCCTAAATAATCTCACAATTTTAAAACCTTAACAAATAACTTATTTTAATTTTATTATTTTATTTATCTGATTTATTCATTTAACAGACTAGAAGTAGCTTCTAGTGGCCAGATAAATATGGTTAAAAAACATCTTAGGACTGTTAGCATCCTTTCATGGGTGATAGTCATAGCCAATGTATTATGGTTAAAATCAAACAACATCTATTTTTTAATTACACACACACAAAAACACACATATAGACATACAAACACACACATACAAGGACACACACACACAAACGGAAAACTTCCATAATTTAAAGGGTGGGATAATCTTCAATAAACCAGCCTATGCAAAATGTATTGTTTGTTTTTATTTTTAGATAAACATATATTTTTAACATGTTTCAATAGATAAAATTTTAAAAAGGACATATAGGACACATTAAATAAATTATATATCTGCAATAACCAGAACAGTGTTATATTTTATTCCATTATTTCTTTTTTCCTTTCTTTTTAAAAAAATTTTAAAAATTATTTAGTCAATGTGAAATTAGTTATTCATGATTGGGTTTGAGGCAGGCATATGATGTTTCAACGTTGATCCCTTCACCAGGGGTCCACCTGCCGCCACCAATGCCCCGCCCCCAGACCCATTTGCCTCCCGCTCACCTGTCATTTGCTTCTTACCCACCTATCTGCTTCTCAAAAAAAGCCCCTTCCCCACCAGCCACTATTTTACTGCTTCTGACACTTTAGCTAACCTTTCAGCACAGACTCTTCCTAGTTGAGTAAGAAAGAGAAGGACAGGCATAGAAGGACTGAACTCATTTGTGGAATATAAAGTAACAGAATTGGAGACTAAAACCCAAGAATAGTAGGGATAGGGACCAGAAGGATTGCTTCACAGCTTGGGAGATGGCCTCACATACTGGGGGAAAGGACAGCTGAGATAGAGATGGGACCCCCAAGTAAAGGATGCTTGGAAGGCTTGCTCAGGATAGGAGATATGTGCTGAAAGTAGACTATAGACTGAATTAGATGACCACTTAATACCTGTATTGCAAACCATAACACCCAAAAGGAGAGAAAAAATAAAAGGGAATGTTCCTGCCACAGAGGCAGGACAGGGGGATGGGGTTTGGGTGGCGGGAGGGATACTGGGAACATTGGTGGTGCAGAATGAGCACTGATGGAGGAATGGGTACTCAATCATTATATGAGTGAAATTTAAGCATGGAAGTTTGTAAGTCTATAACTGTACCTTATGGTTATTTATTAAAATAGGTAAAAAAAGTAAATGAACTCAATTTAAATTAAATAGCACAACATTTAAAAATAATAAATAAAATAAGGTTCAAATAGTTCATGTGAATTTTAATTACATTACAGATAATTATTTATGTCTATCAAGTAATATATATGGAATTTGAACTGACAAATTCTGATGGTTAATACTTGCAAAAATCTTTAAGAGGCGGCCGGGGTGGGCTGGGGGTGGGCTGAATTCCCCTACCGGCCGAATTCAGGGTCATGGGGCAGACGGTGGAGGAGACTAGGGCCAAGCCGGTTGATTGATCAGTTGCAGTTTATTCCATTCTCCCCACGCACCTGCCCCAGTCCCTCTGAGCCTCCCATTCTAGTCCCCACTGCTCCTCCTTCCGTCTCCTCCTGTCTCTCCCAGTCATCTCTTCTCACTTCATCTCACAGCCTGGGCTCTCTCTCTTGATGTGCCTGATCCTGTATTCTTTTTCTACATTCTTCTCCCTCTGTCTCCCTTGCTACCTGACTGGGTGCAGTGTCAGCTCAGAGTGCTCTCTGTGGTCCATCTTGCCGCCCTGCTCTCACCTCTCTCCAACTTTCTTACCTCTCCAACTCCCTTCTCTCTCCAACCAGCTCTCTTGTTTTCCAGCTCTCTTCCTCTCCAACTCCCCAGCACTCTAAGCTGACACTGCACCCAATCTGGTAGCAAAATCAACATAAGAAAGCCCTTCCTGAAGGCCCACCAGATTCAAAGGGAATACCACCTAAGAGCCATCGCCAACCACCCCCCCCACCGCCCCTTAAAGATTTTTTACAGCTGGTGTCCCAGGCGGGCCTGAACCACCAACCTTTCGATAAACAGCCGAATACTGATTTTGACTGTTGGATGGTAAGATGTTTAAGGTAGTAAAATGTATTCAGGTGAAAGTTACACACATTCCAGAAACCCATGATCTAACACATTTATGATTAGGGCCCAAGGATATAACTCAAAGGGGTGGATAAAAAATCTAATATATACGTGCCTTTCAACCCCTATAAATCTTATACACCATAGGACCCTTCAAACCTCCCAGGGAGGGAGTATAGAACCTAGAAGAGAACTGTAGTATCCGACCTGCACTGCCGGTCCAGACCACTGCTAGGTAAGTGATCTTATTTAAAAAATATTATTCTAGGGGCTGTAGTGATAGTACAGCAGATAGGGCATTTGCCTTGCAAGCGACTGACCCAAGCTCCATCCCCAGAATTCCCCAGCATTTCCCAGAGCACTGCCAAGAGTAATTCCTGAGTGCAGAGCCAGGAGAAATCCCTGTGCATCACTGGGTGTGATACAAGAAGAAAAAAAAATTATTCTATTTTGTGTTTCTATACTACAGATTATAAATAAATAGACAAAAATAAATACAAGTTATATAAAAGTAGTATATTTTTCGGTAAATTCTACCTGATATGAAGAACTACAGAATTTTTAGAGGGTCATTCTTTGTTCTACTTTCCTGATATTAAGTAGTATTAAAAAAAAAAACCTTCATATTTTGGCCCATTTTTTCCCTTTTGTCTTTCTCTCTCTCTCTCTCTTTTTGGATTTTTGAAGGGGGAACAACTAGAAAAGCTCAAGTTTAACTTCTTGATCTGTCCTATGTGACAACTCCTGGCAGGCTCAAATAATATGGGATTCTAGGGATCTAACCCAGTTTGACTGTGTGCAAGACAAGCAACCTACCACTTATAATATTATATCTGGCCCTTCTTTTGGCATAACTTCTTACTCATTTCACTTAGCATGATACTCTGCATGTTGATCCATTTATATGCAAATGTCATGACTTCATCTTTTCTAACAGCTGTGTAGTATTCCACTGTGTAGAGGTACCAAAATTTCTTTAACCAGTCATCTGTTATCAGGCACTCAGGGATTTTTTTCCAGATTCTGGCTATTGTAAACAGTGCTGCAATAAATATACTAGTGCAGATATAATTTCTACTGTACTTTTTTTTGCATCTCTGGTATATATTCCCAGAAGTGGCATTTCTGGATCAATGGGAGCTCAATTTCTAATTTTTGGAGAAATGTCCATATTGTTTTCCAAAAGGGCTGAATCAGTTGGCATTCCCACCAGCAGTAAAAGAGAGTCCCCCTTTTCACACATCCATGCAAACACTGGTTGCTTTTGTTCTTTTGATGTGTGCCAGTATTGATGGTGTGAGATGATATCTCACTGTTGTTTTGATCAGTATCTCTCTGATGATGAAGAGCATTTTTCATGTGTCTGTTGGCCATTGGATTTCTTCTTTAGGAAAGTTTCTGTTCATTTTAGCATACCATTTTGTGATGGGATTGGATGTTTTCTTCTGGTAGAGTTCAACCACTGCCTTGTATATCCTTGATATCAACCCCCTTATCAGATAGGTATTGGATGAATATCCTTTCCTATGCTGTACAATGTCTTTGTATTCTGGTCACTATTTCTTTTGAGGTGCAGAAGCTTCTTAGTTTAAGATAGTCCCATTTGTTTATCTCTGTTTCCACTTGCTTGGTGAGTGGCATTTCATCTTTGTAGAAATTTTTAGTTTCAATGTCACTGACAATTTTGCCGACCTTTTCTTCAATATACCTTATGGATTCTGGTCTGATGTTGAGGTGTTTAATCCACTTTGATCGAACTTTTGTGCATGGTGTTAGGTAGAAGTCTGAACCCCATTTTTTTTGCATGTAGGTGTCCAATTTTGCCAGAACCATTTGTTAAAGAATCTCTCCTTGCTCCGTTTCACATTCTTGCTACCGTAATCAAAGATTAGATGATCATATATTTGAGGGCATGTGGCAGGATATTCAACCTTGTTCCATTGGTCTGTGGATAGGTCTTTGTTCCAATATGATGCTGTTTGTATTATAATGCCTTCTAGTAGAGTTTGAGATTGGGGAAGGTGATGTCTCCCAACTTTTTTCCCCAAGAATTTCTTTAGTTATTCATAGGGGTTTATTGTTCCATATAAATTTTGGGAGTGTTTGATCATTTTCTTTGAAGAATTTTATAGGTATCTTTATAGGGATCGCAATCACTGTCACTGTCACTGACACTGTCCTCCCGTTGTTCATCGATTTGCTCGAGCGGGCCCAGTAATGTCACCACTGTGAGACTTACTGTTACTGTGTTTGGCATATTGAATACGTCACAGGGATCTTGCCAGGCTTTGCTGTGCGGGCAAGATACTCTCAGTAGCTTGCCGGGCTTTCCTAGAGGGGTGGAGGAATTGAACTCAGTTCGGCCATGTTGGCAGCTTGCAAGGCAGCTTACTATCACTCCAGCCCAGGGATCACAATGAATCTGAATAGTGTTTTGGGATGTATTACCATGTTGACAATGTTAGTTCTCCCAATCCATGAGCAGGGGATGTATTTCCATTTCCTCATGTCCTCTTTCATTTCTTGAAATAGCATTTTGTAGTTTTCTTTGTACAGATCCTTTACCTCCTTAATTATACTGATTGCAAGGTACTTGATTTCTGAGGCATGATTGTGAAGTGGATTATTTTTTCATATCACTGTCTTCTCTCTCATTATTTGCATATAGGAAAGCCATGGACTTTTGGATATTGACTTTGTAGTCTTAAACTTTACTATACAAGTCTATTGTTTCTAGAATCTTCTTGGTAGAGGCTTTAGGGTTCTCTAAATATAGTATGATATCATCTGCAAATACTGAGAGATTTCTTCCTTCCTCTCCTATCTGTATGCCCTTAATATCTTTTTCTTGCTTAACCATTATTGCAAGTACTACCAGTACTATATTAAATAGAAGTGGTGAGAGTGGACATCTTTGTCTTGTCCCTGATCTTAGAAGGTGGACTTTTAAATTTTTCTGATTGAGGATAATGCTTGCCATAGGCTTGTGGTAGATGGCTATATTGAGGAAAATTCCTTCAATACCTATTTAGGTGAGATTTTTCATCATAAACGGGTGCTGAATCTTGCCAAATGTTTTCTCTTCCTTTGAGTTTAAGTGAGATTTTAGTCAGATGGAGTATTCTTGGTAAGACCTTTGTTTCATTGATTTTTTTTTCACTATATCCCACCATTGACTTGGAAGGTTTCCTATGATAAGTTTGCTGTAAATCTAAGGGATGTTCCTTTTTATGTGATTTCCTTCTTTGCCCTTGCTTCTTGTGGTATTGTGACTCCATCCATGATATCCATCATTCTAATTTTGATATGCCTTGGAGTCTTTTTATTAGGGTCTCTTTTACCTGGTACCCTTCGGGCTCCTCAGATCTGTATGCCTGCATTCTCTAGCTCTGGGAACTTCTCAACAATTATATCTTTAACTGTTGCTATTTTATTGGCATTGCCTTCCTGTCTTTCTAGTACTCCAATGATTGGTGATTATTATGTTGTTTCTCTTGAGTTCATCACTAAGGTCTCTGACTCGCCCTAGAGCTATCTTGTGGTCTTTTCTTATTGTATGTTGTTGCCTATATGTTTTCTGCAGCTCATCTTCAAGCTCACTGATTCTGTCTTTGGCTGTAGTCATTCTACTGTTGAGGACACTCACTGAGATTTTTATTTCATTTACCAAGTCGTTTATTAGTGACACTTCTGTTTGTAGCTTTCTGCTCTCATTTCATCCTGTATTTTCTTGGCTGTCTGTTCCACTGTTTCTTTCATGTCCTCCTTTAATTTACTGAATGCCTGTTCCACCGTTTCTTTGAGTTCATTTAACATCTTCAATATCTCATCTCTGAATTCTTTATTGGAGAGATTGTATTTGTGCGTAAACCCTGTTGAGTCTTCTGGAGTCTTTTCTTCATCCTCTTCTCATGGAATGAATTTGCTCTTCTCTTCATGTTGTTGTGGTGGTACGGAAGTGGAACTCTCCAGTTCACTGTCAGTGTACCCCTCTCAAAAGGATTCTGGATGAACTTGGTCAATGGTGGTCACCTTTTTTCCCTTCTAGAATACTACCTTCCTCTTTGGTATTCCTCTGTGACTTATGTCGGGTCTCTAGTGAAGCTTCAGAGGATGTGTTCTTTTATATTAGTCTTGTACAACTTGTTATATTCACTGTCATTTTGGTGTGATTGGAATAGGCTAGTGGACTATTGGCCTAATGTGTTTGAGATAGCCAGGGTGTTCTCCACAGAATTAGTTAATGGAGATTGGGATGTGAGTCCAGAGTACTGGGATAGGGGAAAATAACTGCTGCTGCCTCCATGACCAAGTCCCCTACCACACTGTGGTTCCTGCCAGATGCTGGGAGGAGTTATCATCCGAGTTCTGGATGGGGCGCATGTAGGGAATGGGTGACCAGTATTCATTTATTTTTTAATCATAAATTTTTGATGCCTATAAGTAATTGAAATTTTGTTTTCTGATAAGTAAAACTAAAAATGTTATGAAAATAATTAACTATAAAAGGTAATTAGAATAGTTAGTACAGTTATGTCTGAAAATCTCTAATACTTATTTTCTTTCCTAGTTGTTCTTTTCCTCAATGTTCATTCTTTAGAACATCTAATAAGTCTTTCATTGATCAATAACTAGAACATATCACACTTTACTATACAATAACTCACCATAATAAACAACTCATAATCTTAAAGATGATGATGGAGAAAAAAGAGGAGAATATGAGAGTAAGAAAAAATATAAATTTTCCTGCTAATGCATATGATCTTTAAATATATTTCACTGGTGTCTTCATGATGAAACTAGAGGATATCATACTGATATAAGTCTGACAGAAAGAGAGGGATGAAAATAGAATGATTTTTCTCACAAATAGGACATTAAACAAACACATACACACAGTACTGAAATAGCAAACCACAAAATGGCAACAAAACATGGGAGTCAGCCTAGAGAACTAAGGTTATCAACAGAGAGGTGAGTGTTGAGTGGGCAGAGAGCTTTGGGACATAGGTGGAGTGAAGCAGACACTCTGGTGATAATAGTGATGTAAGAATACTGTATGTGTAAACTCAGTCTTAACAGCATTGTAAATCATGATGCATCAATAAAACTTGTGAAAAAAATGAACGTAAATTTTACTCATTGCTTCTCCCTGGCACCTACTATTTCAGTGACTTTGATATATTCAAACTTTTGAAGTATTTTTTTAAATATTCAATTTTAGAAACATGATTTTGTTTATTACACAAATTCTAACTTACTCTGGAGAATATCACCTTGAGTAAAATCAATCAAACGAAAAGGAAAAGACTCAGAATGATCTCTTTCAAATGTAGTATATAAAGAAACTACCTAGAGGAGTATCAAATGCCCAAAGGCAATTGCAATATAGAGCAGGGGAACTAGTCTTCAGCAGGAAGATTGCCACTGGGACTGGGATTAGGGTGGAACCTAATTTAGGATAGGCAACACTTTAAAAATAAGGGATAGGAAATGTTCCTGACACAGATCCAGGCTGTGGGCAGGAGGAAATTGGATGCATTGGTGGAGGATAGTGAACATTGATGAAGGGATTGGTGTTGGAACAGAGTATGCCTGAAGCTCAATCACAAATACCTTTGTGACTCTATACTTCACAGTGATTCAATAAAAAATAAATAATTTTAAAGTTAAAATCACCAATTATGCAGATGAATTTCAATATCTCTATATTCTCCCAGACTCTCTTTATCTGTATTTCTTTATTACATTTTGAATAGCCATTATACAAAGTTTAAGATTTCATTGTTTTAGATTTGTAATTATTTAAAATCAGAGGTGGTGAACATACTTTCATATATTCCTTCTGTATTCAAATACTTTCTTCAAAGACACTCCCATTCAAATACATTACATATTATAACTCATTTATACTTTTACTATTGAACTATAGGCATACTTTATATGTTATCCGAATTTATCTTTAATCATATATTTGGTTTGCCAATTTTTTCCTCCCATTTCATAGACCTTTTCGTCATTACTGATTTTCTTTGGCTCTGAAGAAGAGATGTATTGTGTTGTTTTGTTTTTTGTTTAATTTATTGTAGTCACTGTCTCAGAACAAAATAGTACTGTAAGGAAAACAAAGGCAAATACTGTTTAGGTTGGAGCCCATATCCTGCACCCATTCCCTAGTACCAAAAACAAAACTTCAATAATAAGCCAAAGTCATATTTTAAAGTACCCACTAAAATTATTTAAAGATATTAACAGAAAGTTTTGAAAAATTAATATTTTTAGATGATTCATTTTTAGATGACTCTTATTTCAAGAATGAGAAGCATGATGTAGAGACTAAAAGATTCAGTAGATGTTAGTGAATAAAAACACTTTACATGATTGTGTTTCGATAATACAATGTTCCTAGACCCATCTTTCCACCAGTTTACATTTTCCATCACCTATATCCTCCATTTCCCTCCTGACCCCACCTCCCACACCACCCCAATCTGCCTCTATGGCAGGCAATTTTCTCTGTCTCTCTGTCTCTCTGTCTTCTCTCTGTCTCTCTATCCTTTTGGGCATTGTCATTTTCAATACAGATACTGTGAGGCCATCATATTCAGTCATTTGCCCACTTTCAGCAGACATCTCTCATTCTGAGAGATTCCTTCCATTATTGTCATAATCATCCCTTCTCAGTCCCAACTGCCTTGTCCCTCAGCCCTTTAGGCAGGCTTCCAAGCATGGATCATTTGTTGTGATCCTTGTTTCTACTGTCCTTGGGTGTTAGTCTCCTATTATGTTTTATTTCTTTTTTAGTTTTTGTTTGTTTATATTCCACAAATGAGTGCAGTCATTCTATGTCTGTCATCCTGACTTATTTGACTTATTTTTGTAACTGTATCTCGCAGTGACATTGTGATTCAATAAAAAAAAAAAGAATAACATTTGGAAAGACAAAAATAAACGTGAAGCTATATAATTAAAAATATATATTTAAAGTTACATAATTTCCTTTCACTAGAATAGATATGCATGTATAAGTATATTTGCATATTTTAGTAAAATGAAATAAAGAATTAAAAATCCAGAAAAACAAAAACACTTTACAATTACAGTGAAACAGGATGTTTTAGTGAATAAAACCTAAAAAGGGCCTGGAGAACTAGTAACAAGGTTAAGGTGCTGCTTTGTATTCTGCTGACTTCAAGCACACAGAGATGACCAGGTAATCCCCAGCACCCCAGGGCCTGTGGAGTTCTGCAATTTGCATCTAATCAGTGGTATTTTGGCAGACAATAGTGAGGAGGATTCCCAGTGTTCAGAGAAGTGCTTGGGTGACCTCCCTCCACCTCTCAACAAAAAATGAAATAGTAGAAATCAACCCTTTAGCCCTGTAAAAGAAAAGTTCCAAAAAAGAGTGATTAAATAAGCAAGGAACATTTTATTAAACACTAAGAGCAGAGAGATTGAATTACCTTCTTCTGAGACAAAACATGGAAAGTGTTTTGAGAGCTGGCATGAACGACTTGGAAAGAGTAGAGGAGATTAGTGGGCAAACTGGTCAAAGTTCAAAGTTTACATGTGTTTATTCGCAGGCCTTTATCAAAGTTAGGGTTCTGTGCCCTTGGAGAGGCTGGCAAAAAAGGAGCGATATACATATACGCAATGCTGTATAGGCTAACTTTGATAGAAATCCTTCCAGGCATAGAAGAGTTGGAACATAGAAAGATTTTATAATTGTAAATTTTCTAATGTGAATGTCTAAGGAAAGAGTGAGGTGCAAATAGTCAGAAAGAGGTCTGTCAAAGTTCAGTCAATGGTGACTGTCAAAGCTGTCAAAGGTGTCCAGAATTACTCACAGTATTGGAAACCAAATAATCTTTTTCTAGGTTTTTTCTTTCTTTCTTTCTTTCTTTCTTTCTTTCTTTCTTTCTTTCTTTCTTTCTTTCTTTCTTCCTTCCTTCCTTCCTTCCTTCCTTCCTCTCTCTCTTTCTCTCTCTCTTTTTTCTTTTTAAGTTTTTATCCTACGCAGGGACCATGCCTGTCAGTTCTAGGGAACCAGTACTTGAGGATCTCTCAGGCTGTTTCTCAGAGAAACAGTGACAGGATATGTACTTGGTGCCCCTGACTATAAAGAATGCGCACAGACTGTTAGGCATTTTCTGTTGGGAGAGGCACATCTGGCTTTGCTCAGGGCAAACTCCAATCTCCACACTGAGGAATCACTTCTGTTAGTGTTCGGGAGACCATTTGGGGTGTCAAGGATTGATCCCAGACCATCCATGTAAATATTAAACATTCTATCAGTTGTACTATTAATGTAGCTCTTAAAACTGAAAATTTGAGCTATCTTACCAGTCCCCTTTTCTAGTTCTATGGCCACTAACGTATGATTGAAATTTGACATTTTACAGAAACATCTTAGAAAAAAAGCACTGCTATGCTTAAGTTATTTTCTCAACAGAATTTTTTATAAATTAATAAAAAATTTCCTAATCTGATCCTTTAATACTGTTAAATTCATTAAATAAATGATGGCCTAGGATGCTTTATCAATAACGCATTGCTTCAGTGAGAGGGATTTGCATCAATAGTATTTCTAAGTTACTAAAAGAATACTACTAGAGCAAAATTTAACAATTCACACAGTGTGAACCATCACAAGCTAGATTTAATCAGTTATAGTACAGTAATAAAATACTCGCATAATAGAAGATATAGCACATAATTGTCAACACAGGCTAACCTTCTTCTGTATGCATTTATAACATAATTTAGTCAACAATGAAAAAAGCCATTTGACATAATGATATTAATAAGCTTTACTTGATAAATGAAGACCTTCAAGACATTTTAACAAGTCTGGCTAAGTTATAGAATCTAAAAGTTACTCACTTAAAACTTTAGTATTTATTTTACGCTATTTGCTGATTTTGTTTCATGGGAATTTCCTATTTTTCAATCTGACTTTCCACTTCTCACTAATTTAAAATAATTTTTGTGTCCAATGAAGACTGTACCTTTGGTCTATTCTTTAATTTTTTTCTCTTACATTCTATATCATGTTTTAAAAAAGGATATTGTTATTTTACTCGTGATTGTCTTGCTATTGATTCAACACTTAAGTTTTCTACCTGCCTCTGTATTTATCCATTTCTGGTTGCTTTTAAAATTATTATCACCAATCATTTACTATTTGTCACTTTATGTTAAAATTATCTTTATCTTTATATCTTAATCACTTAATCACTTAACTTCCCGTTAGTCGTCGATTTGCTCGAGCAGGCGCCAGTAATGTCTCCATTTGTCCCTGTCGCGTGCTAGTGTAGCCCAATGGCATCTCTTCGCTCCGGGAACATGGAGGGCCTCAAACCGATCGTTCATGATCTTGACAAAGAAGTCTGACCATCTGGTAGGTGGGCGGCCACGCGGTCTCTTGACATCCCGTGGAATCCAATCAGTAACAGCTCTAGTCCAACGGTCGTCTTTAAATCTCATTACGTGACCAGCCCATCTGATTTTCGACACCTTGGCATATGAGATAGCGTCCCTGATCCTTGATAGTCGACGGATGTCAGAACTCCGGATTCGTTCTCTCATTTGAGTGAAACGTGATATTCCAAGCATAGCTCTTTCTATTCTTCTTTGGGAGACCTGAATGGCGTTCTCATCTTGTTTGCGTAGGGCCCAGGTCTCTGAGGCATATGTTAATGCAGGAAGGACAGTGGAATCAAAGAGATGTGCCCGGAGCCAGAGGTTCTTCGTCCCACCACCACAGGACGCTTGCTCCCACCACCACAGGACGCTTTCCGGACGCGCGCGGCGGCTCCGGCCGAGACCCACACACAACTGAAGACCCACAGAACAAGATAAGTGGAACTCTCTGAGACCTTGGACTCCAGGCTCGGCGGACCCAGGGACAGAGCTTCTCTGCTTGCTCCCACCACCACAGGTGACAAAGGGATTCTAATCAGGAGCCCCACCCTACCCTGCCCTGTCTGCTTCCATCAACCACCCAGGGATCGAATTGTGCACAGGAGACCCACCCTACCCAGATAAATACCCCACTGGCAGACTTCCACTCTCGACACTACTTCCACTACCCAGCCGTCGCCACACTCCAGGACGCTTTCTGGACACATCATAAGACACTAAATACCCATCTTCTGGAATTGTCGTACCATATTTGATAGGGTTCAAATATGGTAACACCTACAAGGGTGATTAGAGGTCACCCCAAAAGCCTCTATACCTCTCGGAAAGACTGGCAAGCTACCGAGAGTATTCCGCCCGCACGGAAGAGCCTGGCAAGCTATCCGCTGTGTATTCGATATGCCAAAACCAGTAACTACAACTGGTCTCATTCACCTGACCCTGAAGGCTTCACCGACATGGCAGCACTGAGAAGGATGAGAAAGGAGAGGCCGACAAAATCTCAAGGCCGACCTAGGCTGCCACAACGAAGGAAGACAAAAATGATCGTCTGTACTTTCAATGCACGTACGCTAGCATCAGATGCATCCATCGAGGACCTGATGGTACAAGCGCGAATGATCAAGTACGACATCATTGGTCTGACCGAGACAAGAAGGCACGAATCTCACCATGCCGTTTTCGACACTGGAGAAGAATTGTTCCTCGGAACATGCGATAAAAGAGGTGTTGGAGGCGTCGGTGTCCTTGTCAACACAAACTTGGCCAAGAGCATTGATTCATTCGAATGCCTAACAACCCGAATCGGATGTTTACATTTGAATAGATGTGGCTCACTGCCTGCAGTTTCTATCTTCGTTGTCTACGCACCAACATCTCATTATGATGAAAGAGAAATCGAGAAGTTCTACATGGAGCTAGAGAAGTTCTATAAAAAAGACCACACCTTCTACAAGATCATTGTGGGTGATTTTAATGCCAAGATAGGACCGAGAAGATCAGCTGAAGAACTTCACATCGGGACCCATGGCCTAGAATGGAACGAACAGGGTGAGAGACTGTCTGAGTTCATCATGTCGACCAAGACCATTCATGGTAACTCACAGTTCCAGAAGGCAGAATCTAAACGATGGACATGGGAGTCTCCCGGTGGACGATTCCACAACGAAATAGACCACATCATATTCAATCGACGGTTTTGCCTGACTGATGTCGCTGTTGTCCCAAAATTTCGAACGGGATCGGACCACCGTCTCCTTCATGCAAAATTCTACTTCACAGAGCGGGGAGAAAGGGCTGCAAAGTTTAAAAAGAGAACTCCCAGAATGACCACCAACTGGGAACTCTTTGGTACTATTGCGGCAACATGGGCAGATGCCATTGTTGACAACATTGACGAGGAATACAATCGACTGGTTCAGCACCTCCATGAATGTGCGAGGAACGCCAAGAGAGAGATAGCCACAAAAAGTCGCCTATCTTCGAAAACTCTTGAGCTAATCCGCCAGCGTGGTTTGGCACATGCCTCAGGCAACCGCAAGCTAACGTCCGAGCTTGCAAAGCAGTGCAGAGATGCGATCAAGGAAGACCTCAAAGAGAGAAGAGCAGAAGTACTGGTAGATGCGGCAGAAGCCGGGAAAAGTATTCGTAACGCCCGCCTGTCCTTCGCCAACTATAAGACCAAGATGACTGCCCTCCGACGTCCTGATGGATCCATCAGATCCTCCAGAACGGCAATGGAGAAGATTATCCATGACTTCTCCTCAAATCTCTTCGATAGCCATGTCCACTTGCCGACATACCAAATTCCACAGGATGGGTATGTCGTTCCTAACATTCTCCCTTCCGAAATCCAACACGCCATTTCGTTGGTAAAGAAGCAAACAGCACCCGGCCCAGACAAGGTCAGACCTGAACACCTGAAGAACCTGCCGTCAGTACTCATCAATACACTGGCTCGGCTCTTCACTCGCTACCTGTCTGAATGCAAGGTTCCGTCCCAATGGAAAACCAGCAGGACCGTACTACTGTTCAAGAAGGGAGACATCCAAGACATTGGCAACTATCGCCCGATCTGCCTATTGTCTGTCATCTACAAGCTGTTCACTCGAGTCATCCTGAATAGGATTGGCAGAACACTAGATGAAGGACAACCATGCGAGCAAGCAGGGTTCCGCAAAGGATTCAGCACCATCGACCATATTCACACGATAACAAAGCTCATTGAGGTTTCTCGGGAGTTCAAGATGCCGCTCTGCTTAACGTTCATTGATTTAAAAAGGCCTTTGATTCTGTTGAGACGGAAGCGGTCATTGAAGCCCTAGCCTATCAGGGCATTCAAGCCCAATACATCAGGATCCTCCGAGAGCTGTATTGTGGATTCACTACCAGGATCTCACCATTCTACAAAGAAGTGATCGTTGATGTCAAGAGAGGGGTGCGGCAGGGTGATACCATTTTACCGAAACTCTTCAGTGCCACCCTCGAGAACATCATGCGACGACTGGAATGGGAAGGAATGGGAGTGAAGATAGATGGTCGGCCACTACACCACCTCCGCTTTGCTGATGACATTGTTTTAATAACACCAAACATCAGCCAAGCAGCACAAATGCTGGCCGACTTTGACCGTGAGTGTGGAAAGGTAGGACTACAGCTGAATCTTACGAAGACAATGTTTATGAGAAACAGCCTTGTTCCTGACGCCCCATTCGCTCTCAATGGAACGACCATCTCCGAATGCAACAGCTATGTGTACCTAGGTCGAGAGGTCAACATGAGAAATGACCTGGCACCCGAGCTGCGCAGGAGGAAGAGAGCGGCTTGGAACGCCTTCAAGAACGTCGAAGAAATAGCTATCTTTATATAATACACAATAATATAATTTATCTTTATATAATACAAAAGAGATCCCCTTTTTGGTATTTGTTTTATTTGTTGGGAGTCCACTTCAGGCTGTTTTCACGTGGAGCGCCCCAGAGGCGGGGTTGTTGAGAGCCCTCCCTGCCCCAAGGGATCCAGCCCCAGCAGCCCGACCTGCACTACCCAACCGCCGCCACACTCTAGGATGCTTTCTGGATACATCATAAAACACTTCCTACCCATTTTCCATAATTTTCACACCATGTTTGATGGAGTCCAGACAGAAGGCAACAAATCAAACAAATCAACAAATTATATATATATATATATATATATATATATATATATATATGCCTTTAGGAGAGCTTGGCAAACTACCAAGAGTATCTAACTATCCCGTACACATGGACAGAGCCTGGCAAGCTCCCCATGTTGTATTCAATATGCCAAAACCAGTAACTATAACAGGTCTCATTCCCCTGACCCTGAAAAAGTCTTCAATTGTTGGAAATGACAAGTACGGAGAGACTGCTAAAATCTCAGGGCTGGGACAAATGGAGACATTACTGGTGCCCACTGGAGTAAATTGACGAAAAACGAGATGACAGTGATACAGTGATATGTTAAAACCTACATTTCTATATATAATTTACCTATAACAATCAGATGTCAGTAACTATTAATCAATTCCTGATTGAGTGGAAGTAAAAGAGAATCTCTACATGAAAGCATACATCACTTCTTTAAATACAGAACTTAATTTCCACCCCATTCCCTAGATAAACATCTGTAAGTAACCAGCATGCAACTTATCTTGTCTTCACTGTCATTGTGTCCACATAACTATTGCAATTTTATTTTTCAGATGACTTAAGTAACAGGTTCAGTTTTCCACTTCAGATTTTCATTTTCACATTTCCCTTTTTAAAATAGGTTTATAACTAGACTAGGGATTTTTCACTGAAAGAGGTTACAAGGTTTCTTAAGGCATTTTCCCTCATCACTCCCTCAAATTCTGGACTGTGGACTCTTGGGAAGAGAAGTGGTTTAGTTATTGGAACTGAACACACTTAAACAAACATTCTGTAATGCTTTGACCTTCTGGTTCCTGTTTTGAAGTGGGTATTACAAACAAGGGATTTTATTTACCATTTCTCTAAGAGTATGTTCTTGTGCCTGTTGATATTAGGATAGGATACAGTGGTTACACTTCAAGTGAATTATGTTTCCAACTGCAAAGTCTTGGTGAAACTTAACAGAACATTGAAAGAATTTCTGTTGTTGCTAGTGAGATAAATTTACAGGGAAACTGCTCAGATCACAATCTAAAATAACCTAGGATATTGTAAACATATATATGTTTATATATGTGTATATACACATTTATTTATTTATAGTTAATACAATAAAGCCATCTATTGGTCTTATGGCTCTCACATGCAATACACTGTAGCTGAGTTTAAATATGAGGACTTGTTTTCATTCAGAAAGTGTTAATAGACTCTAAAAGGATTATAACATCCAAATATTTATATATTCAAGTGCTTTAAACTTATTAATACCTATTTGACCAACCAGTTATGGAAATTTTTAGAAGAATAAATGAAATTATTTTAACCAATAAAAACATGTTTTTTCTTGGCTAAAACTACCTGTAGAGAAAAGGGGAAGAGAAGTCTGAATTCCGAACTAGAAATAACTGGAATAAGAAGGAAAAAAATACTCCAAGACCCCCCCTGAGGCAATGGGGAGTAAAACCAAAGATTGAGTTTAGAGGAACATTGTGGCTTTGTGAATTGCTTTAGGGAGAGCAAAAACTTGAGATTGCCAAAGAATGAGACAGATGGTAATAAGGAGTATGTGGCTGGAGAAGCACATGGACAATCAAAAGCATCTCTTCCCCAATCTCTGACTTCAGCAAGAAGCCTTGATGCAGAAAAATTCTCTCTTATTTCTAGGCTTGTGTGCTTTTGTATAAGAGAGTATATGGACTGTGAACAGAAAACAGGTTGCTTATTGCATAATTTCATTTTATCTTACTTTCACATTTTACATGAACAAATGATCCTTTTCCTTATAAACTAATTTTCCTCACACCATCCTGACAATGAGGTGTTCTGAGAATCTCCAGTGGGTCCCCTGGACAACTTGTGAACAATGTGGGAGCACTTAACCCTCAAGTAATAAAATAAAAGAGTTAAATCAGTATATATGACGTTTTAATTTATAAAAAACACATATTTTGGTATTGAACACGAGGGAATTTGAATATGTCACATCTGAAAAAGTCACAAGTTAAAATGTATGTGTATAGGTACATATATATATATATATATATATATATATATATATAATGGTGAGATCCTGGTAGTGAATCTTCAATAGAGCTCACAAAGGATTCTGATGTATTGAGTTCATATGCCCTGATTGGCTAGGGCTTCTATGACCGCTTCCGTCTCAACAGAATTAAAGGCCTTCTTTAAATCAATGAACATTAGACAGAGCGGCATCTTGAACTCCTGAGAAACCTCAATGAGCTTAGTAATCGTGTGGATATGGTCGATGGTAATGAATCCTTTTTGGAATCAGGCTTGTTCACATGGTTGTCCTTCATCAAGTGTTCTGCTAATCCTATTCAGGATAACTTGAGTGAACAGTTTGTAGATGACAGACAATAGGCAGATTGGGCGATAATTGCCAATGTCGTGGATGTCTCCCTTCTTGTATAGTAGTACAGTCCTGCTGGTTTTCCATTGGGATGGAACCTTGCATTCAGACAGGTAGCGTGTGAAGAGCCAAGCCAGTGTATTGATGAGTACTGATGGTAAGTTCTTCAGGTGTTCAGGTCTAATCTTGTCTAGGCCAGGTGCTCTTTGTTTCTTTACCAATGAGATGGCATGTTGGATTTTGGAAGGGAGAACACTGGGAACGACATATCCATCATGCGGAATATGGTATGTGGGCGAGTGGACGTGGCTATTAAAGAGATCTGAGTAGAAGTCATGAATAATCTTCTCCATTGCCCTTCTGGAAGATGTGGTAGATCCATCAGGATGTCGAAGGGCAGCCATCTTGGTCTTGTAGTTGGTGAAGGACAGGCGGGCATTACGAATGCTTTTCCCAGCTTCTGCCGCATCTACCAGCACCACTGCTCTCCTGTCTTTGAGGTCATCCTTGATGGCTTCTCTGCATTGTTTTGCCAGCTCGGATGTTCGTTTGTGGTTGCCTGAGGCATGTGCCAAGTCACGTTGGTGAATAAGTTCAAGAGTGTTCGAAGAAAGGCAGTTTTTTGTGGTTATCTCTCTCTTGGCATTCCTTGCACAATCATGGAGGTGCTGAATCATTCGATTGTATTCCTCATCAATGTTGTCAATGACAGCATCTTCCCATGTTGTTGCAACAAAGCCAAAGAGCTCCCAGTTGGTGGTCATTCTGGGAGTTCTCTTCTTAAACTTTGTATTCTTTTCTCCTTTTTCTGTGAGGTAGAATTTTGCACGAAGGAGATGGTGGTCCGATCCCTTTTGGAATTTTGGGACAACAGCAACATCGGTTAGGCAAAACCGCCAATTGAATATGATGTGGTCTATTTCATTGTGGAACCATCCACCGGGAGACTCCCATGTCCAACGATTAGATTCAGCCTTTTGGAACTGTGAGTTACCATGGAAGGCCTTGGTTGATATGGTGAACTCAGACAGTCTGTCACGCTGTTCGTTCCATTCTAGGCCATGGATCCCGATATGGAGTTCATCAGCTGATCTTCTTGGTCCTATCTTGGCATTAAAATCACCAACAATGATCTTGTAGAAGGTGTGATCTTCTTTATAGAACTTCTCCAGCTCCATGTAGAACTTCTCAATTTCTCTTTCACCATAATTGGATGTTGGTGCATAGACAACAAAAATAGAAACTGCCGGCAGTGAGTCACATCTATTCGAGTGTAATCGTCCGATTCGGGTTGTTAGGCATTCGAATGAATCAATTCTCATGGCTAAGTTTGTGTTGACAAGGATACCGACACCACCGACGCCTCTTTTGTCACATGTTCCAAGGAACAGTTCTTCTCCAGTGTCGAAAACGGCATGATGTGATTGATGTCTTCTCGTTTCAGTCAGACCAATGATGTTGTACTTGGTCTTTCGCGCTTGTACCCTCAGGTTCTCGATGGATGCATCAGATGCCAGCATACGTGCATTAAAAATACAGACAATTAATTTTGTATTTCTTCGTTTTGGCAGTCTATTTCTGCCTTGGGATTTTATCAGCCTTTCCTTCCACATCCTTCTGGACTCTGCCGTATTCAGGGTCAGGGGAATGGGATCCATTTTTTTTTTACTGGATTTGGCATATCAAATAGACCACGGATAGCTTGCCAGGCTGTGCTGTGTGGGTGGGATATTTAAGGTACCCTGCAAAATTAAATGAATGTAAATAAAAAGTCGCACAGCCGCGAATGCGGCCCCACGCTTCTGGGAGCTTGGTGTGATAATCTCAGGATCCTGGCCGTTGTTGGGGTTACACGGCAGTTGGTGAGTGTAACTGTCTAGCTACTGGCAGGTCCAGTCCCAACCTGTGTAGGCTTGGAGATCTCAGCCCTGGGTCCCACCAGGATCTCATCATTCTACAAAGAAGTAATTATCCATGTCAAGAGAGGGGTTTGGCAGGGTGATATCATTTCACCAAAACTCTTCAGTGCCACCCTCGAGAATATCATGCGATGACTGGAATGTGAAAGAATGGGAGTGAAGATAGATGGTTGGCAACTACACCACGTCCACTTTGCTGATGACATCATTCTCATAACACCAAACATCAGCCAAACAGCAAAAATGCTGACCGACTTTGACCGTGAGTGTGGAAAGGTTGGACTATAGCTGAATCTTTCGAAGACAATGCTTATGAGAAACAGCCTCGTTCCTGACGCTCCATTCGCTCTCAACGGAACCACCATCTCCGAATGCAACAGTTATATATACCTAGGTCGAGAAATCAACATGATGAATGACCTGGAACCTGAGTTGCACAGGAGCAAGAGAGCGGCTTGGAATGCCTTCAATAGCGTTGAAGATATAACTAAGAGAACAAAGAACCTCCAGCTACCAGCACATCTCTTTGATTCCACTGTTCTTCCTGCATTAACATATGCCTCAGAGACCTGGGCCCTACGAAAACAGCATGAGAACGCTATTCGGGTCTCTCAAAGAGGAATCGAAAGAACTATGCTTGGAATATCACGATTCACTCAAATGAGAGATAGAATCTGGAGTTCTGATCTCCATCAATGCTCAAGAATCAGGGACGCTGTCTCATTTGCCAAGGCATCAAAAATCAGATGGGCTGGACACTTAATGAGGTTTACAGACAACCGTTGGACTAGAGCTATTACTGACTGGATTCCACGGGATGTCAAAAGATTGTGTGGACGCCCACCTACAAGATGGTCAGACTTCTTCATCAAGACCCTGAATGATCAGTTTGAGGCTCTGCATGTTCCTAGAACGAACAGATACCATTGGGCTACGCTAGCATGCAACAGCAATGAATGGAGACGTAACTGGCACCCACTCGAGTAAATCGATGAATAACAGGGGATCAAGTGATCAAGTAATATATATATGTTTGTATGGACTGGAGTGATAGCACAGCAGTTAGGGCCTGCATGAAGTCGAATCGAGTTCAATTCCTCCATCCTTCTCGGAGAGCCTGGCAAGTTACCGAGAGTGTCTAGCCCACATGGCAAAGCATAGCAAGCTACCCGTGACATATTCGATATGCCAAAAAGAGTAACAAGTCTCCCAATTTGTTGTGAGATGTTACTGGTTCGATGAACAACGGGAGGACAGTGCTACAGTGCTACATGTGTGTATCTACAGACATGTGTATACTGATATCTGACATAACAATTGGTATACAGTAGGTACTAAATGAATATTTGTTGAATGTTCATGTGAATGTTGAATTTCTCAGAGGATTTATGACTTACAGTGTTTCTAAGATCTTAAGCAAGATTATTGCAGGAGATATCTCAATGTATTCTTTGATTGTCTCTATTATCTCTCATCACAAGTATTTAGAAATATTTGCAAAATATTTTAATTACCTTGGAAAATTTATTTTACATTAAAACTGAAGGGTAACCATTTTGGTTCATACAAAATTTTTGTACTTTTTTTGTTCCTCTTACAAAGTGCTTACTGGTGATAAAATTTACTGTGGATGGGAGCACCTAAACACGAGGAAAAGAGACAAAAGTTATTTTTTGTGTTTGCTAGAGAGACAATAGAGAAGGTGAGGTGCTTGCCTTTATGTAACTGACCTGGGTTTAATTTGTGATATCCCTTATGAACCACTGAGCACTGCCAGGGGTGATCCCTGAGCACAGAGTAAGAAGTAAGCCCTTAGTACTGCATGTTATACCTCCCAAAACAAATAAACAAAGCGAATTATTTGTGGACTAGATTGGTCTCACAACTGCATTTAATCAGTTATAGCTATACTATGGTGGGATGCTCCTTGCTCCTTGCACATTTCTAAAGAACTGCTGTGGTGGTGTTCGGGGGATCATATGGTCCCAGGATAGAACCCAGGTCTTCTCCATGCAAGGGTGTTGAGAATAACTGCACTATTAAGAATGTAGGCTTGGGTCCTTAAGTGAAAGTTGGGCTGCACATGAACTAGAAACAACTTAAACATTATAAGTGGTTATTAGAAGAGAAATAATAAGACAGTTACTAGTAGGAGAACATCTGGTACTCTCACCAAAATGCATATTGTTAGTGTTTTTAACATTCTTCTAACAGATTAAGATTAAGGATAATTCCTTAGAATAAAATAGATCCAACACAAAATAATTAAGATATATTCATCGTAAAATAAAATTAATAAAATAGCATAAAATGTTCTAAAAAATTCCAAATAAGATCCTTAGGGAATATAAATTTGTTTATATTTTATAAAATTAGAAAAGTCAATAAACACAATCAACTTTTTTTTTCACAGGCTTAACAATGTGGTAAAAATCAGTCCAAGCAATTTAAAGAATGATTAACTAGAATCTGGGAGATTGCACAAAGGGCTGTAAGTCACGTCTTGTGTGTTCTAATCTGTAATTGTTATCCCTACACCACATGTATGCTGCCCCCCGCCCCCAATATCCCATTCAGGCTTCATCATCAAGTAACACTGGTGGCTCCAAGCACTGCAAACATGGGCTTGATTTCACTTAGAATGGTTGGAACTGAAAAGCACTGTATCACAGACACACTGAACCATTAGTACTGCACAGCTGTAGAGCACTTGATTCAAGTACTCTAGAAGTTGGAGATTCCCTCAAACCTTCATAGCATTTGCTTAATCTCTCAACCCAAATCACCCACCACTTAAACAGTAATAGAAAAGCCTATATTTGGGGCAAAGCAATATTCTACAAATAGTTAATTTAACTTACATGTATATATATACATATATATATATATATTTGAAAATGTCAGGTGTACTTCCAAACCTAACTGTAAAATATTAAATTTGACCCTGTCATTTATCAACCAAACAATATAGAAATTTACTTATTAGAGTGACCTCAACATTGAATTGGAGAACTTGTGGGAAATGGCAGAATAAAACACCAGCAAGAAAAGTTTCCTAAAAAAAGTACAACCATAAATAAAGTACAAGTCATGGAAAAACACAACAGCTCACAGCTATATTGCCGGAGAGACACATGCATCTATTGGTTATTATTGTGTGGAATAAGAGGATTTGGGCTTGTGAAAGGAATACACTACACATTTTGTAATAGGTACCATTTTTGGCCTAAATCTGACTGCTAGGTAAGTATTAATCTAGCAGAATAAAGAAAATCAAATATATAAGATAAAATGAAAATAATGGCATTGATTGAAGGAGAAGACACCAAAGAAACTTTTAGGAAATATAAGTAAAGGCCCTCCCATTGATCATCGATTTGCTCGAGCGGGCCCAGTAACGTCTCCATTGGAGACTTTGTTGTTACTGTGTCTGGCATATCGAATACGTCATGGGGAGCTTGCCAGGCTCTGCCGTGGGGGCGAGATACTCTCGGTAGCTTGCCGGGCTCTCCGAGAGGGGCGGATGAATTGAACTCGGGTCGGCCATGTTGGCTGCGTGCAAGGCAAACCCCCTACTGCTGTGCTATCGCTCCAGCCCTATATATAGCCCTTTATATTTCCTATATATAGGAAATATAAAAAATAAAGTACTATATTGGAAGAGCAAAATGATTTTATAAATACTCTTAAATGCAAAAAATTATTATTGGATGAGTAAAAAGAAGTTAGGCAAAATGTTTTAGAAAATCCTTTTAGTAAAAAACTCATAGGAAAAAATCTTTTAGAAAAAAAATTTTAGGAAAAAAATTTACCTAAATCTTTATTTTTCTTTTTTTCCTTTCTTTTCTTTTATTGGGTCACACCCGGTGATGCACAGGGGTTACTCCTGGCTTTACACTCAGGAATTACTTCTGGTGGTGCTCGGGGTAACTTATGGGATGCTGGGAATTGAACCTGGGTTGGCCGTGTGCAAGCTAAACACCCTACCCACTGTGCTATCGTTTCAGCCCCTTATTAAATCTTTTAAGAAATACAAGACATAATGAAAAAGTAGGAGACAGAAACCATATTTGAAGAAATAATATCTGAGTATTTGATAAACATGAAGAAATAACTAAACTCAGCAAGCTGCATGAATATCCAAATTTCTGATAGTAAAATATCAATACCAAGATACATCATCATTAATGTATATAAAGATTACATAAAAACATTTCTCAACTAGAGAAACAGAACATACAAAGGAACTTCAGTCTTTCCATAGACTTAACAGAAACTTCAAAGGTTAGGATAGTGAATTCACTTCACTTGATCACTTGACATCCCCTTACTCATCAATTTGCTAGAGCGGGTGCCAGTATATCTCCATTCATCCCTGTTGCACGCTAGTGTAGCCCAATGGCATCTGCATGTTCTAGGAACATGAAGAGCCTCAAACTGATCACTCAGGGTCTTGACGAAGAAAACTGACCATCTCGTAGGTGGGCGGCCACACGGTCTTTTGACGTCCCATGGAATCCAGTCAATAACGGCTCTAGTTCAGTGTTAGTCTCCAAATCTCATTAAGTGTCCAGCCCATCTGATTTTCGATGCCTTGGCAAACAAGACAGCGTCCCTGATTCTTGACCATTGATGCAGGTCGGAACTTTGAATTCTTTCCTCACTTGAGTTAAAGGTGATATTCCAAGCAGAGCTTTATCGATTACTCTTCGGAGACCAGAATAGAGTAGGGCCTGTTTTCGTAGAGCCCAGGTCTCTGAGGCATATGTTAATGCAGGAAGAACAGTGGGATCAAAGAGATGTGCCCAGAGCCGGAGGTTCTTCATCCTCTTAACTATTTCTTTGATTCTCTTGAAGGTGTTCCAAGCCACTCTCTTCCTCCTGCACAACTCAGGTGCTAGGTCATTCGTCATGTTGATTTCTCGACCTAGGTACACATAACTGTTGCATTCGGAGATGTTCATTCCATTGAGAGTGAATGGAAAGTCAGGATCAAGACTGTTTCTCATAAACTTTGTCTTAGTAAGATTCAGCTGTAGTCGGACCCTTCCACACTCATGGTCAAAATCGGCCAACATTTGAGCCGCTTGACTAATATTTGGTGTTATTAGAACGATGTCATCAGAAAAGCAAAGGTGGTGTAGTTGCCGACTGTCTATCTTCACTCCCATTCCTTCCCATTCTAGTCATTGCATGATATTCTCAAGGGTGGCACTGAAGAGTTTTTTTGAAATGGTATCATCCTGCCGAACCCCTCTCTTGATGGATGATCACTTCTTTATAGAATGGTGAGATCCTGGTAGTGAATCCTTAATACAGCTCATGAGGATCCTAATGTACTGAGTTTGAATGCCCTATTTGGCTAGGCCTCGATGACCACTTCTCACTCAACAGAGTCAAAGGCCTTCTTTAAATCAGTGAGCAAAGTGGTATCTTGAACTCCTGAGAAACCTCAATGAGCTTGGTTATCATGTGAATATTGTCAATCATGCTGAATCCTTTGCGGAACCTGAATTGCTCGCATGGTTGTCCTTCCCCTAGTGTTCTGCCAATCCTACTCAGAATGGATCCAGTGAACATCTTATAGATGATAGACAACAGGCAGATCGGGCTATAGTTGCCACCGACACCATGGACAACTCTTGTTGCATGTTCTGAGGAATATTTCTTCTCCAGTGTCGAAAACGGCATGATGTGATTGATGCTTTCTCATCTCAGTCAAACCAATGATGTTGTACTTGATCTTTTGTGCTTGTACCATCAGGTCCTCAATGGATGTATCCAATCCATCATACGTGCATTGAAAGTACAGACAGTCAGTTTTATCTTTCTTCGTTCTGGCAGCCTAGTTCAGCTTTGAAATTTTATTAGCTTCTCCTTCCACATCTTCTCAACGCTGCTGTATTGGTGGCTCCTTCAAGGTAAGGGAAATGAGACCCATTGTATTTACTGGTTTTGGCATATCGAATACACCATGGATAGCTTGTGAGGCTCTGCCATGTGGACGGTAGTTTACCAAGCTCTCCAAAAGTGATAGAGACTTTTGGGGCAGCCTCTAATCACCCTTCTAGGTGTTCCATGGTTCAAACCATATTTGAACCTTATCAAATATGGTGTTGCAATCCTAGAAAATGAGTACTATGTGTCTTATGATGTGTTGCATGTGAGCTTTTGGCCGCGTGGTCAAGAAATTTTCCTGGAGTGTGGCAGCAGCTGGGTAGTGGAAGTAGTGGAGGTATGGAATTTAGTGAATTCACATCATTGAAAAATTAAAACCTTACATATAACTTAACTTTGCTAAGACTTACAAATGGTTTATTATTAAAACTTTGCATGCTGGAAGGAATGATGTAACTCATGTTGTAGTTGTATCAAACAGGATTCAAAACATAACTATTCTATCCAGTGAGGACACCACTTAAACTTGAACAAAACTTAACAAACAATAAGTGAAGTTTGTGCTCACTAAAGCACTTTTGCAAGATGTACTAAGTGGTCTTCTCCAAATGCAACTAAATCCCATCTGAGAGTAGCAACACAGTAGGTGGGTGGGGACTGGAGACAAACACAAGATTCTGGAAAGAGGAGAGTAGTAATATAGTCTTGCATAATTGGACTTGAGGTCCATGTGCTTTAAACTTAAGAGGGAATGTAAACCAAGAACTTTAGTGGTACCATATTCTCAAGTCAAAGGTATTTCAAATAATCAAGAAATGGAAAAAGGAACCTTACTACCACATAAAAGGCGGAAGTCAAAGTATAGGAAAATAATAAAGGTCAAAGAAATAAAACAATCCCTGTAAACACTGAGAATCCATTCCACATGACAATAAAACAACAAAGTACTTTGTTTCCATAATTTAAATTAACACAAATGATCTCAATTTAACAATCAAATTGCACAGACTAGCAGATGGATGAGAAAAAGTAACCCAAGCTTGTTCTACTTACAGGAGATATACTTTAGCTGTCAGGATAAATGGAGGATCAAAATAAATGGCTGTAGAAAAAAAAAACAACAGTAACCTAAAAAAAATTAGAATGTGACATACTTATATCAGATACAGTAAACTTCAAACAAAATAGATTATGAGACAGAGATTAACATTATATAATTATGAAGGAACCCATACAACACAATTATTTAACAAACACTACAAATACAAACCAAAAGATAATCAATATATATGGAACAACTATTAAAATATATGAAGAAAAATATTGACAGTAAGTCAATACTATATTTTAAAATCCCTCTTTCACTGTAGGTTAGATTAGTCAAGCCCCATGCCCCATAAAACTAAGTAATTTTCAAAAGTACTTGCACATTATATGTTTAAGTCATTTAATATTCAGATCATATAAGAATTTGTACAATTCAACAGCCAAAAATATAAGCAACTTAATAAAAATGTATGTACAAATACTGAATAATTTCCCCAAGGAAGATATGTGTAGGCCCCATACCTCATTTGGCATATATCAAGGCACATGATTTATTATTAGATAAAAGCAACTTAAAAACACAATTAAATCATCTCACATTAGTATGAATGACTATGAGAAAATGACTAGAGACAACATGTGTTAGATAGAATGCAGATTTGTATGTGTGTTTCAGTGATGAAAGTGGGGGTGGAGGATTGGGAGATAAACAATGGTTATGGAATGTAAATCACACAATTTTCTTGGGAAGGTATGAAGATTATTTTTAAAGCAAAAATTCACTGTGATCCAGCTTACCTTTGGCATATGCCAAAGGAATTTAAAAATACATAGCCAAATATTAAATCAGACCTAAATGCTCATTGAAAGGAAACTAAAATAGACAGATTCCATACATTTAATGTAATATTTATGTTACTTAGAAGACAAAATTACGTCTTTGGCACTCAAAATATGGTTGCAGAGGTGATTTTACGAAGTAAAACAAAGAGGAATAAGATAACCACTTGATGGTTTTGCTCATATGTAGTATACAACTTTGATAACAAATTATCTGAAAAAACTCAATAAATATAACCTCTAATATTAGTCACTTGCTGGAGTGATAGTACAATAGGTAGGGTGTTTGCCTTGCATGCAGCCAACCTGGGTTCAATTCCTCCATCCCTCTTGGAGAGCCTAGAAAGCTACTGAGAGTATCTCACCCACACGGCAAAGCCTGGCAAACTACCCATGATGTATTTGATATGACAAAAACAGTAACAAGAAGTCTCACAATGCAGATATTACTGGTGCAATCTTGAGTACATTGAGGAACAAGGGGAGAACAGTGCTACAGTGCTAATATTAGCATGAAACAGTGACAGTAACCTGCACAAAGACTTGTTCACTGCAGGATGCTATCCACCAACCACTGTGACTTGGGACTTGGCAAAGTTGTTTGACCTGGCACAGACCCTTTGCTCTGGGGTCTTGTTGTACCAGCTAACAGAAAACCTCAGGCCACTCCATCCACCTAAAGGAGATCAATCTGAGGCTGAAGATGCGCCAGGCACTGCCCAGAGATGCAGGCAGGTGCATGTTGTCAGTGTACAAATTGTTACAACAGGCCCGTCACCAGGAGCTTACATTCAGTAGACAGGTAACACCTGCAGGGAAGATTAGAGGTCGCTGCCATTTCCATCTTCCTCCTGGAGAGCGCGGCAAGCTACTGAGAGTATCCTCCCACAGGGCAGAGCCTGGCAAGAAACCCATGATGTACCAAATATGCCAACAACAGCAGCTAAAATGGGTCTCATTTCCCTAACACTAAAGGAGTCTCCAGCTGAGTTGGGAAGAACGAGAGAGCTGGTACTAAGCAGATGGTACACAAGTCAATGGGCGGGAAGGCACCCCGCAAGTAGCTGGCCACCAAGGCGGCCCTCAAAAGTGTGCCAGCCATTGGTGGTGTGAAGAAGCCGCACCACTACCGGCCCTACACTGTGGTGCTATGCAAAATCCTCCAGCTGCTGTTCCAGTGACTGGTGCGTGAGATTGCCGCGTGGGACTTCAATACCGACCTGCTCTCCCAGAGCTCGGCCATTATGGTGCCACGCATGTGAGACCTACCTTGTGGGGCTCTTCAAGGACACCAACCTCTGCACATTTCCCACCAAGTGCATCACCATTATGTCCAAAGACATCCAACTCACATGCTGCATCTGCAGAGAGAAAGCATAACAATGCTAAAAATCTCAGGGCTAGGACAAATGGAGATGTTACTGGCACCCATCGAGTAATCGATGATTAATGGGATGACAATTACAGTGACAGTTACAGTGACAATATTAGAGGAAAGGAAAGGAGGTTCAAATAGAGAGCACTGTTCAAGTGGGTGTATTGTCTTGGGACTTTCATGATGGATATTGTACACATATATACATGCCAAAGAGTGTCCCAGGAATACCTAAATAAAAACAAACGGTAAATCAATTAAATATAAAGGGATTGGGTAAACATGAACTATGTCTAAGGCTAATAATATAGAAAAGAAGAGGATATTTGTCCTGTGGTTCTCCCTTTATATCTACAATAATGCATCAACAATACATAACTGGTAGTCTTCTACTCATTATTCCAGGATTTATGAGATAGTCATTCATCTGTAAACTACAGACAACAGACAGATCAGGCAATAGTTGCTAATGTCGTGTATGTCTTCCTTCTTGTACAGTAGAACAATCCTGCTGGATTTCCATTGGGACAGAACCTTGCATTCAGACAGGTAGTGTGTGAAGCGCTGAGCAAGTGTATTGATGAGTACTGAAGGCAAGTTCTTCAGGTGTTTGAGTCTGACCTTGTCTGGGCCGGGTGCTGTTCTGTGTGTCATCAACAAGCTGTTCACTCAAGTCATCCTGAATAGGATTAGCAGAACACTAGATATAGGGCAACCTTGTGAGCAAGCCGGCTTCTGCAAAGGATTTAGCACAATCGACCATATGCGCATGATAACCAAGCTCATTGAAGTTTCTCGGGAGTTCAAGAATCCGATCTGTCTAATGTTCATTGATTTAATAAGGCCTTTGATTCTGTTGAGACTGAAATGATCATTGAAGACCTAGCCAAACAGGGCATTCAAACTCAATACATCAGGATCCTCCATGAGCATTCACTACCAGGATCTCACCATTCTACAAAGAAGTGATCATTCATGTCAAGAGAGGGTTTGGCAAGGTGATACCATGTCACCGGAACTGTTCAGTGCTACCGTTGATAACATTATGTGAACGACTGGAATGGGAAGGAATGGGTTGATGATAGATGGTTGGCAACTTCACCATCTCTGCTTTGCTGGTGACATCATTCTAATAACACCAAACTTAGCCATGTGGCACAAATGTTGGCCAACTTTGACTGTGAGTGTGGAAAGGTTGGACTACAGCTGAATCTCACGAAGACAATGTTCATGAGAAACGGACTTGTTCCTGACATTCCATTCACTCTCAACAATTTGAATATTTCCTGATGCAACAGTTATGTGTACATAGGTCTAGAAGTAAACATGATGAATGACCTGGCACCTGAGTTGCACAGAATGAAGAGAGCTGCTAGGAACGCCTTCAAGAGTGTCAAGGAAATAGCTAAGAGGACAAAGAACCTCTGGCTCTGGGCACATCTCTTCGAGTCCACTGTTCTTCGTTCATTAACATACACCTCAGAGACCTGGGCCCAACAAAAATAGGATGAGAATGCTATTTGAGTCTGTCAAAGAGGAACAAAAGAGCTATGCTTGGAGTATCAGGCTTCACTCAAGTGAAAGAAAGAATCTGGAGTTCCGAACTCCATCGATGATCAAGAATTAGGGATGCTGTCTCGTTTGCCAAGGTATCGAAAATCAGATGGGCTGGACATGTAATGTGATTTGGAGACGACCGCTGGACTAGAGCCAATACCAACTGGATTCCACGGGACATCAAAAGACTGCGTGACTGCCCACCTATGAGATGGTCAGACTTTTTACAAGACCCTGACCAATCAGTTTGAGGCTCTTTGTGTTCCTGGGGTGAGTAGACGTTATTGGTCTACACTACCACTTGAAAAGGACATATGGAAATGTTACTGGTGCCCACTCAAGAAAATCGAAGAGTAATGGGATGTTAAGTGATCAAGTGATCATTCATCTGTGTTATGGAAGATAGGTGGAGTGAAATGTACAGAGTAGGTTTTTGGGAAATATATATATGGCAGGGCTGCCAGCATGCGTAAGATCTTGGTGAGGAAAGAGACAGAAAAAAGGCCTAAAATCTTGACCCCAGTGAATCCCAAAGCAGCACAACTGAAATTCAGTACAGAGTCCAGGATCCCATTATACCAATAGAGAAATTATACTCTACTAAAACTTTCTATTCCCCACAAGTTCGAAACTGTGTCTTCAAGTTTTACAATATCCAAGTCTGAGACATATATGGCCTTAGAGAAGGGAGAAAACAACACGGTTATGCATGTATACTAAACCTCACCAAGTCCATCCACATCAATGTTTAACTCATTTCTTGCCCTTCTATTCCACACTCACACTGAGGTAGTTCATCAAAGAACCCTGGGCCCTTACGGGGTCCAGAATAGTGAGTAGTAACCTAAAGTTTAAATTATAGTAACACCTACTGGTAAAACAAATAAAAGCAAAAAAATATGAAAATGCTGATCGAGGTTTAAAACAAAACTCCAAATGCACTATAAAATATAATTGATGAGCTACATACAGAATGAGAGAAAAAAATCAGAAAATAAAAACTTCAAATACCATCACAAAATTAATTACTACTCCCCAGGAAACAAACTTAAAGGCAAATATGATTGTGACCTCCAGATAAAGAATCTAAAATAGCTACAATAAAGAAATTAGGAGATACAAGAAAACTCATAAAGATCAATTTGAAGAGTTTACAAACAAAACTGAGAAGCAGAAGGAGTACATTATCATAGAAATTGAAGTGATAAATAAACTATCAGAAACTCAGTGCATGAATAATTCAATAAACAATATAGAGTACTATTTACTTCAAGTATAAAACAATAATATTGGTAGTATTGTAAAAAATGTAATAAAATAGAAAAGAGTATGATATAAAGTATTGAAATACATAATATGTAGAAACTATAAGGAACTCAAAAACAGAAATCTAGAAATGCTTTGGTTGATATCTAATGTCAGCTTAAGGAAAATGGATTTACCTTAAGGAGAAGAGAAGGAAAAAGAGAAACAGATTGAAGTTACAAAAAAAAGTTTGTTGATATAGGAGCAATAATATAACAGGTATGGTGTTTGACTTGTACACAGCAGGCTGACCTGGGTTCATCTGAAAAGCCCTAAATGGTCCTCAAGGCCACCACGCATGGTTCCTGATAACAGAAACAGGCATAAGCCATGAGCACTGCTGGGTGTGGTCCCCAAACAAAACTCTGAGAATTGAAAAAAATTAAATATTTAAAACTGATATAAATGTACCTGAAACTGAAATATGGCCTACTTACCTAAATATATATTTGAACAATGTTACATAAAATTGTCAAAAGTCAGTGATAAATAATATTAGGTCACATGAGAATAACAACATGTAACACACAGAAGCACACAAATAATGTCATTGATAACAGATTTCACAACCTCTATTAGCTCAAAATATTCAAAGATTAAAAATTTTCATTGCAGCATATTTTATCCTGCAAAAATACTTTTGCAGACAAAAATAATCTGAAGTGCATCAACACAAAATTTCTTGCAAAAATTTTTGAAACTTTGATCTGAAAAAGATAAAAAGAAGTTCACAAAAAATTAAACAATGGAACAAATAGAATCAGAAACATTTAATTTCTTCTCAGAATAATTTATTAAACGCTAAATTATAGACTTAATGTAAATGGTACCATATTAAAATAATTATCAACACTATAAATTGATAATGGTCCCAGCACAATGATAAAAATTTTATGAGAAAAATATCAAAGGGGTAAATAGAATCTTTGTAACTGATAGGCAAATAAAAACATTATGATTGAATGGGGGAAGGATTTGAGATTTGAGCCATTTTTCACAAACCTAATTTGGTAAGTGGCTATTCACAGGCACGATCCCACTACTGATCAGCACGGGAGTTTTGACCTGCTCCATTTACGACCTGGGCCGGTTCACCCCTCCTTAGGCAACCTGGTGGTCCTCCGCTCCCGGAGGGCCACCATATTGATGCCGAACTACTACAGCCCAGAACTCCTGGACTCAAGCGATCCTCCGGCCTCAGCCTCCCGAGTAGCTGGGACTACAGGCGTGCGCCACCACGCCCGGCTTATACTGAGAAGGGCACCTCGGTCTCATTCTCCTAAAGAGCCTTGAATATAATCTCAGGGCTAGGATTAAGGAGACATTACTGTGGCCTGCTCGAGGCAATCGACGATTAACAGGATGATTTGTGATTTGTGTGAATTTGGTAATAGAGTAGGCCTTAATTTGTGGTAGTGTTAGAGATTTGTTCTGGATTAGAGTTCTGGACTCACTCCTACTGTGCTTAAGAAAACACATATGATGTGGAGGATTTACCTAGGGTCAGCAGCATGCGAGACAAGTGCCTATTCACTGTACTTCAGCCTATGAACTATTTTTTTTTAAGAGGCTACTTGGTACTTGATTCACACTTAGCTCTTCTACTCTTGGGGTGGATCAAGTAGCAAACTGGGGGCTGGATAAGTAGTACAGTTCTCAGGGCACTTTGCAGTTGAACCTGAATTTGATCCCCACACCACATAGGTCACCAGAACTAATTCCTGAGCACTGATCCAGGTGTATACCCTGAGAATTATTAGGTGTGCACCCCACAAAAATATCTTATAAAAGTAGCAGACTGTGCCATCTTTACATTTCATCAGTGATCAGTACTATAAGTAAAGAATTGAAGACGTATTATGTCAAGCAATGATGAATTATGTGCAAATAATACATTTAAAGAAATACAGTTAATGTGTGCAATTTTGGATGGTGTAGTCAGAAATTGAAGTGATGTTATCAGCACAAAGAGTAAGAGTTGAGAAATGTGACATCTTGGGGAGAAATGTCCCAGGTAAGGAAAATCTTGAACAAAATTCCTCACATTACAAAGACATTTGGAGTGTATGTTGTTGCAAATATATTTAAACAAATTATACCCACCATCACCCATGTACCCGCCCAGAGTCTGGGCTCCTTCCTGGGTCTGCGTGTCTAACTACACCCCCAGAGAGCAGCCGGTTTTAATTCTTGGTCTGTAGGGGATGTGAATTGAAGCACACTGCATGCAACCAAAGTTGAACCGTCTCGGGCACCCTCTGCTCACTCACCCAGGTCCCCCCGCCCCCGGCAGGAGGGCCCCTTCTTGGGGCTGTGTGTCTACACCCCCAGAGAGTGCAGGTTTTCATCTTTGGTCTGCGGGGGTTGGGAATTGAGGCACCCCACTAGCCCAAGGCAAGTATCATTCTCAATGGAGAAAAACTAAAAGCCGTCCCTCTAACATTGGGCACAAGACAAGGTTGCCCACTTTCGCCACTCCTATTCAATATATTACTGGAAGTCCTGGCCATTGCAGTTAGGCAAGAGAAAGGTATCAAGGAAATACATATAGGAAAGGAAGAGGTCATGCTATCACTATTTGCAGACCATATAATACTATACTTAGAAAACCCAAAGACTATACAGAAAAGCTCTTAGAAACAATTGGTCAGTTTAGTAAAGTGGTACGCTACAAAATCAACACCCAAAAGTCTATGGCTTTCTTATATACAAATAACAAAAGAAAAGAAAGAGACATTTAAAAAACTATCCTGTTCACGATAGTACCTCAGAAAATCAAGTGTCTCGAAATCAGCTTAACCAAAGAGGTGAAGGACCTATACAAGAAAAATTAACAAAACACTACTTCAAGAAATAAAAGAGGAAACTTGGAAATGAAGACACATCCCCTGCTCATGGATAGGGAGGAATAACATTATCAAAATGGCAATACTGCCCAAAGCGCTATACAAATTCAATGCAGTCCCTATCAGGATACCCATGATATTTTTCAAAGAAATAGACAAAACACTCCTGAAATTCATATGGAACAATGAACGCCCACGAATAGCTAAAGCAATCCTTGGGAAAAAGAAGATGGGTAGCATCTCCCTCCCCAACTTCAAACAATACTGCAAAGCAGTAGTAATTTAGACAGCAAGGTACTGGGCTAGAAACAGAACTGCAGACCAATGGAACAGAGTTGAATATTCTGTCACAGACCCCCAAATATATGACCACTTAATCTTTGACAAAGGAGAAAGAAATGTGAAGTGGAACAAGGAAAGACTCTTCAACAAGTGGTGTTGGGAAAACTGAACATCTACCTGCAAAAAAATGAACTCTGAACTCTGTCTAATGCCAGGAACAGAACTCAAATCAAAGTGGATTAAAGACCTCAATATCAGACATGAATCCATTAAGGTACACAGAGGAAAATGTAGGCAGAACTCTCTACGACATTGAAGCTAAAAGCATCTTTAAAGACGAAACAGCACTGATCATGCAAGTGGAAGCAAACATAAATGGGACTACATCAAACTAAGAAGCTCCTGCAATTCAAAGGAAACAGTGAGCAAAATACAGAAAGAGCAGCCCATAGAATGGGAAAGAATATTTACCCAATACTCATCTGATAAGGGATAAATATCCAGGCTATACAAGACTCTAGTAGAACTGTACAAGAAAAAAAAACTCCAACCCCATCAAAAATGGTGAGAAGAAATGAACAGAAGTTTCCTCAAAAAAGAAATAAAAATGGTCAAAAGGCACATGAAAAAATGCTCTGCATTGTTAGCCATCAGGCTGATGAAAAATCAAAACAATGAGATATCATCTCACACCACAGAGACTGGCACACATTGAAAAGAACAAAAGCAACCGTACTGGTGTGGATGTGGGATAAAGGGACACTCTTTCATTGTTTGTGGGAATGCCCACTACTCCAGCCTTTCTGGAAAACAAATTGGACAGTCCTTCAAAAACTAGAAATTTAGTTTCGATATGACCCTGCAATACCACTTCAGCGAATATATCCTGAGGATGCAAAAAAGCACAGTAGAAATGACACCTGTACCTATATGTTCATCGCAGCACTGTTCACAATATCCAAAATATGGAAACAATCCAAGTGCCCTAGAACAGATGATTGGTTAAAGAAACTTTACTACATATACACAATGGAATGAATACTATGCAGCTGTCAGGAGAGATGAAGTCATGAACTTTGCTTATAAATGGATAGACATGGGAAGTATCATGCTAAGTGAAATGAGTCAGAAAGAGAGGGACAGACATAGCAGAACTGCACTCATTTGTGGAGTATAAAACAACATAACATATGGTTGACACCTAAGGATAGTAGATACATGGGACAGGTAGATTGCTCTATAGCTGGAAGCCTGTGTCATCAGCAAAGGGGAGAAGGCAGCTGGAATAGAGAAGGGATCACTAAGAAAATGATGGCTGGAGGAATTAGTAGAGATGGGAGATGTGTGCAGGGAGTAGATAAAGGACCAAACATGATAACCTCTCAATAGCTTTAGAGCAAAACAATGCCCAAAAGTAGAGAGAGAGTATGGGGAAAATTATCTGCCATGAAGGCAGGGGGAGGGTGGAAAACGGGGGTTATACTGGGGATATTGGTGGTGAGGAATGTGCACTGGTGGAGGGATGGGTGTCTGATCATTGTGTGATTGTAACCCAAACATGAAAGCTTGTAACTATCTGATGGTGATTCAATAAAATTAAAAAAAAAAGAAAAGAAAAAAAACCAAATTGTACCCTTTTAATAGCTTTTAGGGTCAGTTAATAATGTTGAAAGTATTGCAGTTTACTTCAATTTTAAGATCTTAAAATGTTACAGTACATCAATACTAACATCAATTTCTTCTGATTCATATGACTTCTGACCTTGAAGTTCTCATTGATTTTTTTGTGTCATTACTTTGAATTGGTCAATGTCATATTCCTGAGATTAAAGCACTTAAGCAAAGATAATAATATCCTAGATTTATTTTCTGATTTTTAAAAAGGTCTTTTTAGAAAATGTTCAATTCTACACTATGTTATGTGTGAGTTCTAAGAAGTCTTTGAAATTTCCAATATTGAAATTTATTATGTGGTAAGAACATACAATTTAACTTAACGTTTTTAGGAAGGCAGAGAAGTTAACAACTCTGTAGTGAAACCACATGAATGTTTAATAAATTTAAAGCTAAAAATGTAGATCCAAAGCTAAGGGTCTTAGCAGAAATTTGTAGATATTATGCATTAGAAAACATTATTTTATTTATAACATTACTACTATGTTATCTTTGTCACATTTTATTTATAAGAATAGAACTGTTATATGAAGAATTTAAGTACTATTTCAGAAAAACTTAAGTTGGAAATTTTTTGAGGATTATGCTTGTCCAAAAGTCAAATGTTGTAAAACTGAAAATGATAAATCTTCCAAACATAGCATTATATATAAGCAATTTTTTAAATCAGTGTTTCTCTAAAAAACAAAACAGGGAAATACCTATACTGTTCTTTTAAAACTAACTCTAGAAATACACAATGTATATATGTAAGCTATACCATATAAAGAAATATTTTTTGTAATCAAGTTATTTAATGTTTCCAAAAACTTATAAATAAAATTTATTTAAACATTAAGTTAGAACTTTCACATTGCTCTGAGCTAGGGAGTTTTCAGTGAAGGAAATAGAAAGAATTAAGGAGAACTGGAGATATTTTTGCAGTAGTAAAATGAAATTAAGGTAAAAAGATAAAATTGGTAATAAGAGCAATACTAGGATGGCAGAAAAATTATAGGCCCTTTTAAGTTCTTTTTTCATTGCATCAATTAATTGTTTTGACTGTCTCAAATAATAAAATTAAAAAAGTACGAACATGAACCCAGGTCACTTACCTAAGTTTATACCAGTACTAAACAACAGAACTTATGCTTTCAAGAGAGTTTGGCATAGGGTAGTATTCACCTTATTTGAAGAAGAATAAATAAAAATATGTTATTATAGTAGAAATAATACAGATTTATAAACTATTGCATTTACTGAATAGCAATGATAATATTGATGCATTGAACAGTAATTGCCTACATGATTTCTAACTTAGAAAACTATGAATTTTTATAAGGTTCCTGTCTAGAAGAAAAGCAGTCGAAATGTGAAAGTCCATATAGGTCTGATGTGACAAAGGAAAATATGTTGTAGTGATGTCACTGAGAGGCAAAATAAAAAATATTAAGAGGGTGTTGTTGCAAGTTTCCATATAACCTGGCTACTATTTATGACAAGTATAAGTCTGAAATTGCCTGCTGTTTTTATAGGTTTGTATATATTTACCATTCATTTTTTTCTTAAAAAATACTGTGTATTAAGTCTTTCCTCTTCAAAAAACTGGCTTGAAACCTGGGATGTTATTATTTAATCTGTAAATTATTCTGTTTCATTATCTATATCAATGCCAACATTATTTTTGTCATAGAATTGTCTGACAAACAAGTAACGTATCTTAATTAATGCATTGTAGTTGTTATTTTCCTTATAGGGTGATAAGGATAGTAAACGGCTTACATATTTCTCAAACTTTTAGTTTGGACAGGAACAAAAAAGATGAGCAACTAGAGTGTGGCTGATGCACATTCTTTGTTTTTATAAAATTTATAAACAATAAATAAGTGCAATTTAGATTATTTAAAAGTGTAAAAAAGAATTTGTATTATAGCTCAGGTAACATGGTTATAGTTTTTTTTTTTATAGTTTTGACCTACCAAAGTTAACATATACTAAAGTTAATGCCCCTTCAACACTCCAAACCCTCTCTCACTATCTTTCCATCGCTCCAAGTACTCATTCCTCTTTTCATTTCTGACACCTTACTGCTTTTTAATCTCAATCCTGCAAGCCAAGACCTAGGATTTGTTATCATTTGAAATTCTCCATTCAATTATTTAGTTTCTCTACATACCACAGTTTACTGAGACTATTGGATATTTGTCTATCTCTTCCTGACATAAGAGATATGTCTTCATTTTACACAAGACCCTCCAGTTCCATCCAAGTTGTGCCAAACTACAAGATAAAGTGAATCTTGTACACAGATATGCTTTGGTACTATAGGGGTATTTAGGGTGTATATATTTTGGTAATAATCTTTACCATTAAAGCAGCACTAATTTTTAAATCTGCGTTGAAATTTATAAAGCTTTTTGAACTATAAATTATTTAATAATTGATTTAAAAGAGAGAATTTGTGTTTTAAAATGAAGTTATGAACTTGTATCATTGGTTTATTCTCAATTATAATTTAATATATTTATTCACTTTTGTAACAATTATTTTATGTCTTATATTATCTTTATTACTGGTACCTTTTTTCTTTACTAATGCTTAATATCTTTGGAAATAATATTTATGACAGAATGCTCAAATATTATAGGAATATTATGATGGGTAGTGAAATAATTTAAGAATTTTTTTCTACACAGTTAATGATGTGTGTGATTTGACAACATCTCTTCTTGTATTAATGATTGGCTAATCTTGCCATCAGCTGCATATTTAAAACTTGTGTAACTAAATATTATATAATGCATACCTCATTTATAATGTATGGTACTATGTTACAAATGTTATCAATCTTGAGTATTAAAACTATTCACATTTTTAGTTTTGTTTCATTTTAAGCCCATAGCAGACAGGGCTTACTCCTGATTCATGTATCACTTACGGCCGAATACCAGGGACCATATGAGGTTCTGGGGATGAAACTTGATTGGTTGTATGCAAGGCAAATGCCCTACACACTGTACTATCTCTTTAGCCAAAGCCATTCACTTTTTCAATCAAGTTAAATTTTGGCTTTACTAGCAAGATTTCAGAAATTTTTAAAACTAAACCTTTATTATTAACCATGAATTGTGCTAAAGATGGATCTATGAGATTTTGATTCATTCACTTGGGAATTTATAGTCTTTTCTCAAATTGTTTTCAATAAGATTCTATGTCTTACAATGCTATTAATGCTAGTATATATGCACATATTTCCAACACCAGACTCATCACCAGTGTCCCACCTCCCTCTCCCAAGGACTCTAAAACATCTCCCTCCCAAGTACACTCAACTCAATTTTGTGGTTCAGTTTTCCCATTATGTATGTTGGCTTTGGTTTTTTGTTGCTAGCACACTGTGTATATTTAAATTCCACATACACGGCAGATTATTCTGCAGCTTTCCCTTTCCTTCTGACTGACTTCATTAAGCATGATATACTCTAGTTCCATCCATGTTGCTGCAAAATGTATAATTTGTTTTTTTTTAGATATGTATAGTATGCTATTGTATACTATGTATATATAATATAATTTATATTATACATTATGACAGATTCATATTATAAATTTATAACATAAATGTATATTTGTTATAAATTTATATACATTATATGATAAATATATATAAATATTCACTTAGATTTGGGTATTTCCATATCTTGGTTATTCTACTAAATGCAGAGATGAATATAGTGTGGGCATATCTTTTCTAATGTTTTCATGTTTTAAGGAATAGATGCTAAGAAGTGGTATTGCTGGATAGGATGATAGCTCTTTTTTTATTCTTTGGATAAAGCATCAAATTGCTTTTTATAATGCCTGAACTGTATGTCAGAATTTATTATAAATATAAACTTGACATTTAACAGCCATATTAGCATCTCATGTTATTGCGGGTTTCTTATTTGGAATGTGAGGAGAGTGGTAGTAGGTAACAATCTTGAAGGGCAGGGGCACTTGCCACTTTCTTTTCTACTCACTTCATTTTCCCAGTAAATGTCTGGGAGGGTTAATACTGAGACAATATGCCATGATGCCATGAGAACCGGCATGAACATGAACACTCGCATCCTTCTCAGCTCCATTAAGCAAATACAGATTGTGCTTGTTTCCCTCTCGATCTACATGATATGGGAACTCCTGCCACCTGATTTCTTGGGGAGCCAAGGAATTCAGGCTTAAATTATGAATTTTTCTTTTTAAGAAAAGGAAAAACATTCTTAAACCTCCAGGCCCATTCTTAAGACTACAGGCCCATTTCTTTACTTCCAATAAAAGATTTCTAAGATGAAACAACTAGTAAAGTAAAAGTTTTATTTAGAGATTATATGGAAGGAAACAGTGAGTCGTATTCAAGAGAGATTGAAGCCTTCTTAGAAGGGAGCAAGAGCAGGTAATAAACACAGTAAAATAAATGAATTGTGCATCCAAATTTAAGATGAGGATAACCCCTAGAATGGACAACCATACCACTTGCCCTTGTAAAGTAGAACTAAAAGGTTTGCTTCTAACATGGCCCTATGAGGGGATTTCGATGTGAAGGCCATTTCTAGGGCATTTTCAAGAGGAAGAACATTGAATATTTGCTGGCACACCTTTATGTTTTTACTTCAGCCTGTGGTTCCTCTGAAACTCTCTACAGAGAGAAGCTCCAGAATTCTCTGGGCTGATGATGCATCATGTAGAATGCTATCAGCTTCAGTTCCTGCATCCACAAAGTGGGTCTTTACTTTATGCTTTTTAAAAAGCAATTTCAGAGCTAATTACTGAGTAACTCTTTGAGGCACATTACTTTGAGTCTTTTTTTTTTTTTGAGAATTCATTGACAGAACAACTTTTGTTGCTTAGTTCACAAACTGTTATTGACCAAATCATGTAAGCTTTTTGAGTATGGTTACTATCTCAAAAAAAAAAAAAACATAAACAAAAAAACAAAAAACGATATGTTGCATTTTGTAGCACTGTAGCACTGTCCTCCCATTGTTCATTGATTTGCTCTAGTGGGCCCAGTAGCCTCTCCTTTATGAGACTTGTTGTTACTGTGTTTGGCATATAGAATACGTCATGGGTAGCTTGCCAGGCTTTGTCTGGGAGGGGTGGGGGGAGATACTCTTAGTTGCTTGCCGGGCTCTCCGAGAGGGGCCCTCCGAGAGGGGCAGAGGAATCGAATCCAGATTGGCCAGGTCAGTTGCATGCAAGGCAAATGCCCTACCCGCTGTGCTATCACTCCAGACCGGTATGCTGCATTTAATGTTTTTATTACACCTATTAGTTGTACTGTGAAATTACTGCAGCTTTGATCACAAGGTGACATCTGCTCAGTCACCTTGACTAATCTGTGACTCTAAAAACTGGACATGACTAAAACACTATTCTGTGTTTAACATAGAGCTAAAACTTTGAAGGTTAAGAAAAGAAAAAAGTATAGTAATTATGGAGCCACTACTCTTTCATTCCTTGGGTGGAAGTAAAAATTTTTTTAAAGCACCAATTGTCTATTTTTATAAGGCATTTATTTCTATTTTTTCAATTTTCTTCCTGCAAGTTTTGATTGAAATGACATAGCTCATTATATTTTGTTGCTCCCCCTGTTACATCTGATTGATTTCACTTAAGTGTGAAATATGTTAAAAACACATCAATTGATTTAGACGGTTTTTTTTTTGCTTGTCTATTTATGTACTGTATCACTGTATCACTGTCATCCTGTTGTTCATCGATTTCCTTGAACAAGCACCAGTAACGTCTTCTTCATTCTAGCCCGGAGATCTTAGAAAGTGTCACTTTCGATGCCCTTTCAGGGTCAGGGGAATGGGACTCATCATTGTTATTGGATTTTGGCATATTGTATATGCCACGGGGAGTTTGCCAGACTATGCTGTGTGGGCAGGATGCTCTCAAGTAGCCTGCCGGGTTCTCCAAGAATAAGAACTAGATAATAAGATGTCTAAATTAAAAAATACAACAGAAATTAAAATAAAACAACACTGTTAGAAGAAAGTTAGAACCCAAACAATACCACAAAGGAAAAAGAGAGAAATTAAAAAGACAAAAAGCGGGCTGGAGTGACAGTATAGTGGGTAGGACGCTTGCATTGCATGTGCTGATTCAGGTTCAATTCCTGCATCCCTTATGCTCCCCTAAGCACCACCAGGAGTGATTCCTGAGCTTAGAGTCAGGAGCAACCCCTGAACACTCCCAGGAGTTACCCCCAAAAGTAAACCAAAAAAAAAAAAACTGGAAAAAGGTTTGAGATATGAATATTGATAAAGTTATTCATAATTGAGTTTCAGGCTTATAGTTTTATAACACCAATCCCATCACCAGTGTCCACTTTCTTCCACCAAAATCTCCAGTTTCTTTCTTTTACAATACCCCCCCCCCACACACACACAGACACACACACACAGACACAAATCTTCTTCCCCCCACCTCCCCACCTCAGGTATTTTTTTACTTTTTATTTTAGGCTATACAGTTGCTGATAGGCATTTGCCTAACTCTTTCCAGCTGGACACCCTCCCCCAGAGTAACTACCTCCGGGTCTCAGTGTCCCCACCACTCCCTGTGGTCTGCATCCTATTAAAGGCCAGTTCTCAACTTCCATTGCCTCTGGGCAAATTTTAAGAAGTTGTCAGTTTTTGAGCCAGAGAGATAGTACAGAGTTTTGCTATCTAAAACCAATCTGTAGATGTTCAAACCAAAAGCTAAATGATAACAGGATACTAAAGACAATCTTCTGAGTGCTCACTGGGTTGTAAAAAAGAAAAAGCATATACCATGTGTAAAAAGAAAGGGCACTTGGCGCTGAAGCAATAGTACAGTGGGCAGGGCATTTGCATGGATGCGATCGACCCGGGTTAGATCCCCAGCATCCTTTATAGCTCCTGGAGCACCGCCAGGAGTAATTCCTGAGTGCAGAGCCAGGAGTAATCCCTGTGCATCGCCAGGTGAGAAAGAAAGAAAGAAAGAAAGAAAGAAAGAAAGAAAGAAAGAAAGAAAGAAAGGAAGGAAGGAAGGAAGGAAGGAAGGAAGGAAGGAAGGAAGGAAGGAAGGAAGGAAGGAAGGAAAGAAAGAAAGAAAGAAAGAAAGAAAGAAAGAAAGAAAGAAAGAAAGAGCACTTGTCTTGTATGTGGCCTACAGAGACTCAATCCCCAGCATCCCATACGGTCCCCTGAGCACCGCCAGGAATAATTCCTGACTGCAGAGCTAGGAGTAAGCCCTGAGCATCGCCAGGTGTGGCCCCAAAACCAAAATATTAAAACTTTTTAATTTTGACAATAATTCTAAGATAGTTTGGGGAAGAAGAGCTTGGGAAAAGAGGTGCACTGTGTGACCCACAGAGCAATGCTTTAACAGAGGCTGTCCACAGGGAAAGAAAGGGGAAATTTAAAGCTACAAATCTAGTGTGGTACTAGAACTTTCAAATCAATTGTAGCACTTGTAGCACTTTCCTCCCGTTGTTCATCGATATTTGCTCAAGTGGGCCCAGTAACGTCTCCATCGTGAGACTTGTTGTTACTGTGTTTGGCATATCGAATATGCCATGGGTAGCTTGCCAGGCTCTGCCGTGCGGGCGTGATACTCTCAGTAGCTTGCAGGGCTCTCCGAGAGGTCCAGAGGAATCGAACCCAGCTCGGCTGGGCCGGCCGTGTGCAAGGCAAATGCCCTACCACTGTGCTATCGCTCCAGCCCTCAAATCAATTAGAGCTCTTTTTTTTAAAAAAAATAAATAAAAAGTAGGGGGCTGGAGCAATAGCACAGCAGGTAGGGCATTTGCCTTTATGTACTGTAATAGGCAGTTATAGGTCCTCTCTTACAGACCATGAAACACAGTGTCAAGTCTGACTCTCTTTTCTATTCTTTAATCATATTCTGTTTTTCCAGTATCTTGTGAGTTTTTATTGACTTCCACAAACCTTTTAAAATTAGAGGTCATTGTCATATTTAAGGATATAGGGGAAGCTGTTTTAACACTAATATACTGGGGTATATAGAAAGCTAATTGTCAAAAACTATTTTTACTACTATCTTTGAATACTAGCTGTTTTTTTATAGCATCTATTTTTTTCTAATAAAAAGGACTTAAGAAACCTTATTTACATTTAAAGAAAAGAATTTTTTTTAATTTCCAGCACTTTTATAGAGTTATGCCATAAAATGAGGTAGAGATTTAACTAGAGCAGTAGTAACAGAGTCAGGACACAGTATTTTTGAGATTGCACATTTATGTAATTTAAAGACAGAACACTGAATGAGTTCAGACAGATTCAAAAAACATTGATTTGTAAAAGAGTCTAGAGAAAGAAAATACCTTGTATGATGTGGTCATTTTAGCCAACATGTGGAAAAGGACTTTCAGAATTAGAAAGACAAAATAGAGTATTGATTACATGAAAACCACAGTAAAATGGTCAATTGTATTTTTCGTATGTTAAGATAATGTTATATGGAAATTAGACCATGTTCTCCCTATGGTTTAAGTGGATGAGGAGACTCTAACTTTATTTTTATGTATATAAAGTTCCTCACTAAAATCTACTACCAAAGCTGCTTTGATCAGTAGTGGAAAAACTCATGAGTAGGTAATGTCTGATCTACCAATTAAATAATGAGAGCAAGTTGAAATTAATGATGAAGTGTATTTATCTATTTCTATATGTTAGTGTTGTTAAATTATTTTAGCATTAAAATACCTGCATTTCTGCCTGTGATTAGACATTTAGTTAACTACAAATCATTATTTCTATAATGTCAATTCATATTTTTTAAGTGTTAAAGATACTGGAAGTCTATCAAAATTACATCAGCGATATGAACAAAATATTTGGATGGACTCAATCTGATACTTAATTGAATCCATTAAATTTCTATATAAATTGTGGTAAATATAACATATTTTACACATGTAAAATATTTTGCTATTATCTTCTCCTTACTCATGTATTATTGATAACTTCCATTTCCAAGGATCTCAGAGAGGTTGAAAGAGAAGACAGCTATGCTCAGAGCAAGGCTTTAGCTTGAATAAAGCCAAGTTTTATGAAGAAAGGCATTTTGCTAAATTCCTGTAGCTCCCAGATATATATCATGGGACAAGCCAAGAAAGAACAGATGGTTTCTTTCAAAGGAAGGGAAGGTATAACTTTCTGCCAAATAGGCTGAATGTGAAGCTGGACTATAAGAAGAAAGAATAAAAGATAAAAGAGCAGCCCATGTTTTCTGTTCCCAGGCATGGTAAAGAAAGCATTGTAAATAAATAAAACAGACTGTAGGTTTCTTGTTCTTTTTTCTCTCCCCTCACGTGAGCACTAGTTTTAAGGAAAGAATGAAAGCATCTTTAGAAGAATCCAGGTATTATAGAGAAGATTGAAGGTATTTTTCTGATTTTTCTCCTGCATATGACTCTATTCATAAGCACTCAACAGCTCAAGGTATATCCTCCTGAATTCAGTCTATTTGTACAATGTGATAAGCTGGAGGGTTTCTGTGGAAGTCTTTCCTAAATTTCCTGAGAGATAAGGTGACAAGACAATTCCACTTGGAAAGATATTAGGGAAACTTTAAGAAATTTATGAGTCATTCCTCAGAGTGAAAACCCTACCTAGGGGTGAGTAAGTGATTGGGAACTGCTTTCAAAATGGATAATGATTTTAATCCTGAGATCCAACAGGTCTAATCTCAGTAAAATCCAGAGTACACTACATAAACTGGCCAGCATTCATTATGAGTGCGTTCTTAGATTTAAGACAACAATTGTTTTGTTCATTTTCTATAACTCTAGTCTTTCACCATGTGTCATAAAATCCAGATATTTTAATTTATTTTTTCCTTTTTGGGTCGGCTGGAGCAATAGCACAGTGGGTAGGGCATTTGCCTTGTATGCGGCCAATCTGGTTGGCCCAGGTTCGATTCCTCCGCCCCTCTTGGAGAGCCAAGCAAGCTACGGAAAGTATCTCACCTGCACAGCAAAGCCTGGCAAGCTACCCATGGCATATTCCATATGCCAAGCATAGTAACAATAAGTCTCACAATAGAAACATTACTGGACCCACTCGAGCAAATTGATGAACAACGGGAGGACAGTGCTACAGACAGTGCTTTTTGGGTCACACCCTGCGATGCATATGAATACTCCTTGTGCATGCACTGAGGTCTTACTCCTGGTGGTGCTCGGGGTACCATATGGGATGATGGGAATTTAACCTGGGTCGGCCGCATGCAAGGCAAATGCCCTACCCGCTGTGCTGTTGCTCCAGACCCCAAACTCAGATATTTTAAAATGCATCACTTAATATCAAATAACATAGCTTAGGGCCTCTACTTATAGCTGAGATATGTTTAGAATGTAAACAGAAAATTAAAATTAAAAACTTTGAGAAAATAGATAAGAAATTTTATGGTAAAGTGGGAAAGAATATAAGTGTTATGGTACAAAAATAGGATAATTTTAGTAATGTGGTATTGTTGCCATTTTTAGTTCATGTAAAATATAATGATTTGTTCACAATAAAAATTTTCATATTTAAAGAAAACAACTTTTTTAAGGAGGGTGTAAACAGAGGAGAACATACTCAATTATAAAGCATTCTAATAATTAAATCTATTTTTAATGAATAGCTTTTAAATCTGTTCTTGAAGATTGCTGATTCCCTGTGCAAGAACTGTTATAGACTGTAAACTGTTCCATAATAAAATATATATGTATATGTATAAATACCAAGAAAACTCTTTCTAATATTTAGTAAGAATTTATTTAATATAAATGTTTTACTTTAATGAGAAAAAATTTTTAAATTTTCTTATTTGAGGCTGGGTGCTTCACTTGCACATTGCCCATATAGGGTCAACCCATGGCATACCACCTGGTTCATCCATGCAGGGTCAGAAATGATCCATGAGCATAAAGCCAGAAATAATCTCTGAGCACCATGATAATGACCCTAAAATAAAAATAAATAATAAATAAATAAAATCTTCTTGTTTGATAGTTTTTAGTATATCGCTTAATTTTTACCACAGGTAAACAGGAGGAAGAGTTACAGATATTGTTAACTAAATTATCCATGAATAAAAAATTTTGAAATGTATTACCTAATAAAAATTTCTTGGTTTCTTGTTTTACATTCACTCACCTTAATAGTAAAACACATATACAAAGCTATTGTGTATGGCTAATTCTTATATTTAAAAAAAATTTACAGCTAATTTATAGCTATTGTCTTCTAAATACAGTCCTGACCAGCAAACTGCACCGCTTTATCGGTTAAGAAACTTTTTACTCTAAATACATGATCCTGAAACAGAAAACCGAGAGGTGGGATGGGCCCAGGGTGGAGGGATTCAGGGAGCCCAAAGATGCTTGCAGGGCACACACAGTGACTTACCACATTCATCCCTGTGAAAGATCCCCATGATTCCCAAGCTGAAGAAGCAGAGCTACCTGCTCAATCTCATCTCTCTAGGGTTCAGCTGAGCTCAACATAGACTGAGGCTAAAACTGAGGCTCAAGGCTTTCCTCCAGCCATGAACTGGGGTAGGGACAATTTCCCCATAACCAACAAGACTTCCTTTTGAAGCCAGGAATAGGGAAGAGTCAGCCCCCACACCCCCCAGCTCCCTAGAGCTTATGGTTCTGTGTGTGGAAACAGATGGACTGATTACATTAGGAGAAAAGGGAAGGAAAAAGATAAGTTCATAGAGGCACTGACCTTAGCTCACAATCTTCCTGCCCGAAATGTCTCTTAAATGACTATTCAATTAAAATAAAGGCAATATATATATATATATATTTATATGGGTAAATGTCTATATTATATAATACAATTGGACCAGGCACCTGGAGGTGCCCAGAACATTCTCCTGGCAAAACTTTATAGGGGAGACCATACGGAGTGCTGGAGATTGAGCATGCAAGATAAGTGCCCTACCCTCTGGACTACCAATCTTGTCCCCACTGTCACTGTCACTTTCCTCCCGTTGTTCATCGATTTGCTTGAGCAGGCCCAGTAACATCTCCATTTTGAGACTTGTTACTGTGTTTGCCATACAGAATACGTCACGAGTAGCTTGCCAGGCTTTGCTGTGAGATCGAGATACTCTCAGTAGCTTGCCGGGCTCTCTGAGAGGGGAAGAGGAATCGAACCCAGCTCATCTGGGCTGGCTGTGCACAAGGCAAACGCCCCCCTGCTGTGCTATTGCTTGTCCCCAGTTACCATTTAGTTTCCAACATTTTCTCTAAAATTTTAGTTACTGCTGAGCTAATTTTAATATAGAAAGTAATTAGTCATATAAATATATGAGTATGTTTATTATTAGCACTGATGTAAAATTTGGTATTAATACTTGATACATACTTGTGTTAAAATATTTCACTTTTTTCTACACTATTTTAAAAAATAAATGGAAAAATAAAGACAATTTTACAGAAAGCAATCAATTTAGAAATAATGAAATAATTCATTATATCAAACAGTTACTGTGATTTCTAATAAGAATTTTAAATTATTAATTTGGACTCTTTATTGAACAGTTTATGATTTCAACTGCTGTTACTTATTTCTTTAGCAATTACAGAACCAATTCAGAAGGCTTTGTCAGCAAACACTCTAAACAACAAACCTTCTGAAATGGGAAGGCATATGAAGGTTATAGACTTTTTCCATAGTTCATAATTCCGCATTGGGAGTGAAGTAGTTCAGTTATAGGCTTATTTAAATATAAATGAGTGCTTTCTCAACAAGAAAATTCAACATGGAATAAATCAGGAGTAATAGAATCTTCAGTCTAAGATTTTTTTATTGGGATATACAATACTCTATATAAAGCATAATTAAATCTTCAATTTATTTAATGTAGTTCAGTTTCAGAATTTAATGAGTTTAACTTTTGAGTTAAAAAAATAGGATGTCTGAATTTGCTTCATTATCACTTTGATGTAAAAAAAAAATGAGGAACTCTCTTCCAGGAAGACTTCAAGACTGTGCTGTTTTTGAAACAATAATTCTCACTCCTACACTTCCTTGAAATGAGGCTGTCTTGACAGCCTGAGTGGGTGAAGTGGGAAAATAATGCCTCATGTAGCCACGTAATACTTCAGGTAAAGATAGGACTTAGAAAAATACTGTCCTTATGAGCAAAGCAGATATCCACAAAAGAACTGCCATTTTTCTATATTTTTCCTAAATCACCTTTGTCCTATTCTCTTCTTTTCTGAAGAAATGTCTGAGCATTTCTTTGCCAAAGGCTAAGTTGGAGTGAGAGAAAGTGAAGAAAGCTATCAGCTTCTCAGGAGGTCTTGAACTCATGCCAGTTTGTCTGCATGACTATGCATGAAAGATGGCAGAGATGACAGTGTTGCTGTCAGAAAAGGCAGAGCCTGGTGTCATGATCTCAGTCTTGCATTTCTTTTCCTTTGGTGTGGGTTAGGGTGACTTAAAAATGATATGAGGGGTAACAGTGGGGCTAAACTTTAAAATGCACATACAAACCTTTTTAATGTTGTGACTAGTTCAGTTCCTTTTGTAATAAAAGAGTCTGGGTGAAACATTCTATATAATTATTTTGTTGACTTTGGGTTGGAGTCTGAATTATAAACACAAAAAGATTAAAAAAGACACACTTGAACATGTAAGGTAAATTTTAATTTTTATGGAAAGGTGGCAATCTCATAAAACATTTGTTTTTGCTTCACTCTAACACTCATAAATGGCATACCAATTTTTCCTTCACAGAGATCAACAAAATCTAAAATATTTATATGCTTAAAAGTTATACGCACTTTTGGTCTCCGATTTTATGAAGAGGAAATCAATGTCAGAGAGATTAAGAGTCTTTCAGGGTCACACTGTTAATAAAACGTTAGAGTCAGATTTCAGACACAGGGTGTCTAATAGGAGAGTCTAAACAGTTAACCACTTCATTGCAGAGAATGATCAGAAGTTCTGGGAGACAAGAAGCCAGAGGAAAAATTGTACAGAGAGAGACAAATTGTTGCTTGTGTTTTTTTACAGACCATAATTTGTGGAGAAAACATATGATGAAAGTGTGATTGTTAAAATTTCCATATTCAAACCTTGAAATATTAGGTTGCCTCAAGAATTAAGTGTTCCATGAAGTGGGCTGCAATTATGGAGAAGAATTGGGAATTGGTCTTATATTGTTTGAGGCATTTCTCAGATCAATTTGAACTTATTCTAAATCCAATATGACTGTGCTTTAAAAAGAGGGTTAGGGTTATTATGAACCAAAGCAAAGATAGTATTCTGTGAAAGTGTAGTCTGTTAATGCAGATATTTATAACTAAAGGGAAAGTTAGCTTGTTGTGGATAGTAGATTGCTACATCACATATAGCCTTCAATTTATATAGGAAGACAGGCTAACAAATGAAGAAATAGTGTTACTTGTAAATTGCCCATGACAGGCATAAATGTGAATAGCTAGATCTTTAGGAAAAAATAAGATAAGCATCAAAATGAAAGTTTTAAAACAAAAGTTAATCTCCTTTCAATCTTGTTCCCCTGTTCATACTTGTAGAAATTGGTATTAACTTATATACTACTGGTATACTTGTACAGAGATAATGAGATGGTATGAAATACACTAATCACAAAGTATCATCCGCTGAAAATTAATGAAATTTTCCACATCTCTCCACCTTTATACTATCAAGATAAATACATGGAATTGATGAAAAATGTGATTCTGAAGTGTATTCCCAAATTATCATAAATGATGAACATAAAACAAAATAGCCTGGAAATCATCTTGCTCAAGATCTATATGGTGTTTACAGATAAATCTCTGATGCACAAAAGATATCCTGTGCATTCTGAGCTTCTCTTCAACATTACATTTTAAAAACAGAGAAAATGTGCATGCATTTCTTTTTTTTTATCTGCTTCGGGGAACTTTTATCGTTTTTATCGTCTGTATTTTCAGCTGTGCTCCCTGAATGCTCACGCTGCTGGAGTGCCTTGCATTGGGGACAGAAAAGCAATGTACCATGGTCAAGAGTAACTATCAGAGCAGTTTCATTTTGAGCAGGCTCTTTGCCCAAAGTCCTAATTCAAGTAATGCTAAGAGATCTCTAGAGGTTGCAAAGAATGGCAATTGCAAGTGTATAGTACACAAAATCACTTTTGTTTTGAAGTATACTTATGGAAAGTTTTTCATTCAACTGTTCTTTTCTGTTTGCTACCTAAGTCTGTATGTCAGACAAGGCAAAAGCTGTAATATCTGGCCACACAAAGGATCAATTGCAAGGATATGCATGATTTTGTCCTTTTTTGAAATGATTCCTAAGCATTAGTGAGGACATTTTACTTTGTAATATACTGTTTCCTTAATTCTAATAGAATTATAATTTATCTGCATTCTGTGATAAATGCATTTCATTATTTCTGAGCTGGAGTGATAGCACAGCAGTAGGGCATTTGCCTTGCACGTAGCCAGCCCAGCCAAGCCGGGTTCGATTCCTCTGCCCCTCTCGCAGAGCCCGGCAAGCTACCGAGAGTATCTCGCCTGCACGGCATAGCAGGCAAGCTACCCGTTATGTATTGAATATGCCAAACACAGTAACAACAAGTCTCAAAAATGGAGACGTTTCTGGGCCCACTCGAGCAAATCAATATACAACAGGAGGACAGTGTTTGTTTGTTTGTTTTTATTTCTGTTACTCAATGAAAGTGCTTAGCATCATGAAGGTGATGTTTATTTTGTTTATACTTCAATTCATAATTAAATTTACTTTTTCAGAAGTGCTTTCTTCAAATTTTTAAAATTAAATTCATCACATATTTTTCGCAATCATATTAAATCAATTGAATTCAGGCAAATTTCCAAATAGTACAATCATAATTCTACAATCATAATATATGCTTAATCTTAAAATTTATTACCATTGTAGCTACGTCCTTAAATTTTGGTAAGCAGTTTTACTTGCATTAGTTACCACCACTCCATATTATAGATATCTATTTACATCAACAGATTAAGTAAGTTGTATTTTTATCCTGCTTTAAAATCTCCATTTTTTGGTGTAAATTTATTAGCAAGTATGGTTTATGTTAATCTTATCTATCTAAATAATATCAATTGTTCTTTACTTACCATTTCACTTTTTAAATTTAGTACATTTTTGTGTCAAGGATCAAACTCAGGCCTTTATCCTTACTAGTCATGTATTTTATTCATGAATTACAACCCTAGTTATAGTATTTTAAAATATAATAGCATAGTATTTAAAACTCAGAGATAACATTATATCTCAATCTATTATTTGTTATTTGTAGACATACCAAAATATTCCTGATGACACAAAACAGTATGGCAAAACAAAACTACAAACACACCATACAATGATTTTTACCAGCTATTTTATGATTTGCAAGCTTGATCTTTACAGATTTTAATTCTTCTGTCTCTTTTATTAGTCATATTTTCCCTAATGCATTCCAAACTTTCTCCCATGTTACTTATTCTATGTATATTATATTATTGAGAATATGTACAATTCCATTTATACACTTTACTAGAAATCTGAAGTTTATCAGAATCACTTTCCTCTCCTCTACAACTAAGGCATTAAAAGTTTTTTTTAATGATTACTGCCTTCCTTTCTGAAGCAAGGGTTTTGTTTTGATTTGATTTGGGGACATTACCAATCCAGCAATGGTCAGGTATTACTCCTGTACTCAGTAATTACTTCTGGTAATTCTTCAGGAATCCATTTAGGATGGTGGGATTCAACTTGTGTCAGCCACTTGCAAAGAGAGTGCCCTACCCACTGTACATTTCCTCTAGTCTTTTTCTCCCATTTGAAGGTCAAAGTCTTGAGAACAAGCAAATTATTTCATTTAGCGTTGTATTACCAGTGTATAAAATTGTGACTGGAATAGGGCTCAAAAGTTTCTAAGTGTAAAGAATTTTAAAAAGTGCCATTTTTAAGCCTAGGGAGATAGCTCAGAGGACAAAAGTGCATGCTATGCATGTGAAAACCACAAAATGAACCCCAACACCATATGGTCCCTCAAGTACTGTGCTGACAGCAGCCTTAAAAAGGTGTGCCCCCTCAAAAATATGGTATTATTCATAAATATATTTTAAATTATAGACTGATTTCCCTCCAAGAATTATGCTCCATTATAATGGCTTGTTTTGTTCACCAAAAATTTTTACAACAGTTATAAGTTATAGCTGTATCTCAAAAGTCTGGATCGCAGGCTTTGCATAAACAGGGCACACATTAAATCACAATATGACCCTCTCAACATGGTTAAATATAGCCTTGGTGTTCCCTGAGCAGTGACAGCTTGAGTCCTGGTAACTCTTGTAATACTGTCATATCACTGGACCCTAGAACTGAACAATCATTATTCTATTTTACTTCTCAGAAAAGAGTATATAACAAGTAATTGAACCCTTATTTGCTAGTTTCAAATTGCATTATGTCCGTCTTTTCATGCATGCACCCAGTTAGATTGACATAAAGACATATTTTCATAGTCAGAATATTATAATTATGATTTTCAGCATGAAAATAAGGCTTTTCCCTTTCCTATATCTCACAATTACTTAAAAATATTGATATATTATTTTTCTCTACCCAACAACAGTTTCTAAAAAGATTTCCTTGGATGTATGTCCTTTCTTTCCACAAAGAAGCTGCATAAGGTGATTTTTGGAAAATAAATCTAGGAATAGTCTTCCAGAATGAAAAAGTTACATCTTTTTTTGCTAAAAATTACTTAAGGAACTAAGTGGATTATTTATACATGGGGCATATTATTGTGTTTTATATCTGGAAAGGACAAGTGCAAATAGAGAGAACAAAGTTTAGAAATATGAATTAGAATTTAAATTTAAGATCAGGATTATACTGAATATCATTCATATAATTAGCTACCTTATAAGTATGCTCTATTTTTTATGTTCAAATTTGAAAAAGTTTGTGTTTCATATATTCTGCTTAATATATATATAAGACTCACCTAAAATATAGCCATGTAATATACTTTAAATTACTAAATAAGTCTTATAATGTATATATTTTTTAAAAATCTCAGACTTTTTTCTTCTCTAAAAAACTCAAGTGTTAAAATTTGTCATTCATAATTAAAATTATATTCAGACTGAGAGAAATTCACACACAATATGCAGCATATTGGTTATACTTAAGCTGGTGGCTCTCAATTACTGATAGCTCTGAATTATCTGAAAAGTTTATTAAAACACAGATTATTATATGTTTTAACCACAAAGTTTCTGACTCAGTGATCATAGGTTAGAACCTACGAATTTTAATTTTTAATGTTTTTTTTTTCAGTCGCTGATCATTCTGCTTCTCTAGGGACCACATTTGGAAAGCGCTGCTCAAGCAAAGATGGTCTTGGTTCATTTTGAAAATACATTTAAATCTTTGAGGAGCAACGACACATTCAACTGTGCAGATTTTCCCTGGCATTCTTGTTTTATCTTTCTTTACTTTTTTATCTATTTTGCTTTATCTTTTCAAGTAAAAAGAAATGGAATGGTTCCTCTCCTCTGCTTCCTTCTCAAGGCAATAAGCAGAATCTGCACACCAGCACAGTTTTTCAATAATAAGAGGGTGAATGATCAGCATTTGAACTCTGAAGCAGTCAGCTTCACTGCCAAAGATGCTCGAAAAAGCAATGTTGCCCTTGCTCCATGTATGTGATGAGTGAATGGTGAATGGATAAAAGCAAAGTAGCTGCTGTTTGGCATTACTTTTATTACTGTAAATGATATCATCTGTTTGCATTTACTTTAAAGTTGATCAAATGTAACAGGAGACAGTGTTGACAGATGCTGAGAAAGTGTTAACCTTTCCTTTTATCTTTGTTGCTTATGTGTATCTTGTATCATAAAGCTTCTTAGTTTTATTAACTGATAGATGAAATGTTGTACAAAATACCTTCACAAAGAATTCCATTGTTAGAAAGAATTGTCGGTAACGTTGTAAATGATATAGTCAAACTGGCTGTTTCTTGCATGGTAATACCCGGCACTTTTTATAAATTGGTTTTCAGTAAAAATTCATGGCTAAAAGAAAATTAAGCTATTTTGAATAAGAATTGCATTTATGCTAGCTAATTGACTCATATGTATACAATTAGCCTATGCTAAGTATATTTTCAAAAAAAATTTCTCACTGGCTGTATAAACACTGATTTATTTTCTTCAGAAAATTTGGAATTAAAATTATTATTCATAAGGTGGAGTGATATTATAGAAGACAGGGCAGTTGTCTTGCTTTTAATGACCAGGATTTCGTCCCTAGACTCCCATATGATCCCCTGAGCACACAGAGCCAGAGGAATCCCAGAGCATAGCCAAGTATTGCTAAAAATAAAAATTTGCTATTAACACTTTTTCTATATATCTATTAAATCCAATTGATATCACTAAGAGATAATATTTGCAGACTTTCTTTTTCAAAGGGAGAATTTAATTTAATCCTATAATGCAAAAATGGGGTTCATTAAAATGTTTTTCAAATACAAACAGGCGCAATTTAATTTTATCAAACATTCTACATTTCCTCTATGAAATTCTCACTTTATGAAAAAATTAGGTCTTACGAAACTGTTCTCTCAGTCCTTCCTAAGAACCCTATAAAGAAATCTTAACTTTTTAGGGACAACGTGCTTAGTCTTTTATTATATAAAAATGTTCTGAGACATTTTGCTCCTCTGGAATTAGATGATATTTCAAGAATTATTTGATTCTGCTTTCCTCTAGATACTTGAAATACCAGAGTTGTATTGTGACAGTCTGTGCCCATTAATCAAGGCAGTCTACAGAACACAGAAGATATTCTAAGTTGCCTGTGTTACTTTTTATAGTACATATATAATTTTCTTCAGGTGATGTGCCTTTGACTTTTGTGTGATCAGTGATATTCATAGATTTTTACAGAATACTACATCCAGAGTCTACAAACTATGTGAATTTTTTGTGCAATTCATATCTATTGCAAATATTCTTAAACACAAACATTAAGTAATTAATATTTAATTAAATACACTTTTTCTTGTGACAACTCAAGTGGTTAGTGCATATTAACAAACTTAAAAAATAACAAATTAAAAACTTGTATATGTGCACCACACAGGGAAAAAATATTCATTTTATACTGTCTATTACCAGAGAGCTCAAATTGTTTCCTGAGCATATGTGGCATATGTGTAACGTGAAGTACCACCATTTTCCTTTTTTTCTGCTGTTTAACTGATGTATCTTCACATCAATGCCGTGTGTTCCTTTCAATTTTAAAGAATATTTAAAAACTGATGGATTAACACATAATAGTATTAGTCATATTATTTTTTTAAATAATGCATAGGATTATTGACATTTTATTAATTATGTTTGGGGAAGAAAAATAAGTTAAAGAATATTATAGTTGTGAAAATGTTAATGTCCTCTGTCTTTTCCTTTCAGACCTTGAAACACTAATTTTTATTACTATACCCAAATGATTTCTCCCCATAATTGCAAGATAAACCTAGACTCTGAAAGCACAAAATTTCTGTGAGACTGGAAATGGATGCTTCTTTTTTAAGTGGTAGGGGCTCATATCCACTACTCAGGATATATTCAGCTCTATACTTAGGGATCACTCCGGGAAGTTCTTAAGGAACAATGTGCAGTGCCAAGATTTAGACTAGAATTGGTCATGTGTGTAAGATTTGCTCAAGCGGGCCCAGTAACGTCTCCATTGGAGACTTTGTTGTTACTGTGTCTGGCATATCGAATACTCTCGGTAGCTTGCCGGGTTCTCTATGTTGGTTTAAGCTCCCATATATGTGGTAATTTGTTTTTCCCACAATAGAAAAAGAATACAGATGTATCTCCATAGTTTGCTAAAGATCACAGACTTTATTCATTTTCATAGTAAAGTACATTTGTATTTATGAGTGCATATTATTGTATATTGCCTATTCATTCTTTTTAACACAATAATATACACCCTGATGAGCTAGAATCAGTGATATGTAGTAGTAAACAAATTTTAAAATATTTATAATAGAGATGGGAGACAATGACATGGTTAAAAATACAATATTTTATCAAATACTCATTTATCCCTTCATTTCAGTAATACAAACTACAATTTATTCCATTAATTTAAACCACAACATTTTAGTATCAGTGACAAGTAGATAAACTTTTACAGAAATGATGACATATTTGAAGGTCTTTAAAAGGAATTTGTGTCTAGTCATATATAAATACACAAATGAAAAGAACATGTCCTGACATCTACTCAAATAATTTTAGCCCTTTATAAGGTAAAGAGGAAGGAAAATTATTTGTTGCAATGATGGATGGAAAATTCCAAAATCTAAGTAACAGATGATTCAAATATTGGTCCAAAGGTGGGAATCTTTTCAAATTTCAATCCATCATTGCTGATGTTATTTTACTTGTGTCTAAGGGAATCAAAAGAAATTAGTTAAAGGAACTGTTTAAACCTCTTTGCAGGATTTGGTGATTGTTGTCATTCTTCAAAGAATTTTAAATGTGAGAATTTACAGAAGATAGCCCAGTTTTATAATCAGAGATGTAGTTTGAAATTCCCCGGTGAATTTCTTTCTTCAGTTTCCAAAGTTTAGGTCATGTTGAACAGAAATATTAGGCAACAGTAGAAATCCTACCTTTATTTTCTTGAATTTTTTTCTGACTATCATAAGTTTTCAGGAATGTTGTATGGAATTCAGTAATAGAAGTAAGGACAAGAACTAACCACTCAATTTTCTTTTTCAGCTTCAGTCAATCAAGAGAAAGCATGTTGTCAACAGCCTTCACCTCTAATATCTAGTCAAGCAGGCTCAGTCTGAGATTGATTCACGATTGAACTATGTTTTCACATGATTAACCTACTCATTCACACCTGAGCCACATTATAAAGATGGCCTAGGAAAGCTTCACTTTTGCACTCCATGGGCTATCACTCCTCTGAAGAGGAACATCATGATGATATCGGTTCAATCTTGTGCTATTAACAAGAAATTAACATCAAAAGAAAAAAAGGATCAGTTCATAATTTTATTATTCAATATTTTGTTTCATGAACTAATTTTATTTTAAAATTAACTCCAAATTATTTTCTTATTTTTAACATGAGAAATTATATATGCAGCTGAATTTTAACAAAATGGTTAAACAGTTTCAAGGAAATTTAAAATAATTTTGCCTTAACATATATCCTATTGATACACATGCAATTTTGCAGTTCAAATGCAATATGTGGCATTCCACAGAAAAAGGGAAATAGACCAAAAGATTATTTCTAATCAGCTAAAATATTAAATTCATAGAAAAATAGTGTTAATATTGTAATATCAATTTAAACTTTTTGATTAAGTTCTTCTTATCTGCTATTCAAAGTTTTGAAAGCTAAAATTTAGTTTCTCATTTAGTCTTCACGCTGCTTTTGAGTTTAGTAAAATTGACTAAATTAAAGATAATATACTTAAATTAAAATTGTGCCCATATTGTATGAGTCAGTTGAAGCATGAGCTGTACCTCATAATTGTTTCACTTAGTTTTATTATAGTTAAAAATGCAATAGATACCATATAATTTCTGTTAAGAAGTAGTATGAATGGAAAGTCATTTGTGGGTGTAATAGCGTTATTCTTTCTTTTTTAATTTTAAAAGAAATCCTAATCTCTAAATCGTAGTCAGAAAAATGCTGTTATGAAGTATGCCAAAATCAGCTTTAGTTTCTCCCAAAGGAAAGAGAATATAATACCCAAAAGGGGCACCATTTGATCTCTTATGACTGTACATCTCATGATGTGTCACAAAAAAAGTGCCTGTTTTGGTACTAGATTTGTACCCTAACCAAAGTATATGCCAGCACATCTGCAAAAATAACCAGTTCCTTTTCCTTGAACATACAATCTCAATATTTCAAAGTATTTTGCTTTCCACCATTGCCTTTTAGTTATGACAGACAAACTTTAGAGTCCAATGGACAGGATCAGGAAGCTCTATGATGCCCAACCATTTTCTGAAATTATTTTTGATTGTGTGTCTGGTAATTTCTGTTTTATAAAAGATATACCACATAGTAACAGAATACTGAGTTCAACCATTAAAGACAAAGGTTGTAAAAAAAGACAAAGATTGGTGATAAGGAAATGGTATAGACATTTGTTAGTGAGTGTAATTAAGTGTTAATTTTATACTATCATGTTTACATTGTCATATATTAGAGAACATTTTAGGAAGTGATTAGTATGAATTAATGCACAATTATCAGGTTTAATGGAAGTCAATCAGAATTACGTTAAATATTATTTTAATGGGCTGGAGCGATAGCACAGTGGGTAGGGAGTTTGCCTTGCAGGAGGCAGACCCAGCCATCCCAGTTTTGATTCCTCTGCCCCTCTTGGAGAGCCCGGCAAGCTACTGAGAGTATCTCACCTGCACAGCAAAGCCTGGCAAGCTACTCGTGACATATTCGATATGCCAAACATAGTAACAACAAGTCTCACAATGGTGATGTTACTGGGCCCGCTCAAGCAAATTGATGAACAATGGGAGGACAGTGCTACGGTGCTATTATTTTATTGCATTCCCTTATTTATTAATAAATGTAGTCATGCACAAGAGACTCAGCATATCAAAAATTTAAATGCTTTTTTTGTCTTACTGCATACAAGGCACTTTTCAAAGTGATAATTATTAAATTATTTGTTAAATTATTATTTATAAATTAATAAATAAATAGAATAAATCTAAGTTTTGGGTAGTAGAGTATAAACAGAAACTAGTCACCGACTTGTGATTCCAAAACATCCCTATAGATTTTTAAAGAAAAGTTGAAGTTTCAATTTAGAATCAGTTTTGAAACTGTGCTGATCTTTGGATCCTCAGAAAAATCAGAGTCCATACCAACCCAAGCACTGATGTACTCATTAGTGGAGCACACTATTTCCTTTTCTGACCCTTGTACTATTGATCTTGTTAAGATTGTAGTCTTTGGGAACTAATTTATCCTAATGTAGAGTTGCCTCAGTAAAAGACAAGTTTAGCTGATTATTGTTGTATTGTTGACACATTGCTATAGTCAAAAAGTCCTGTAATCATTGAAATATAGCAATCAGAAGCAGTGTAAAATATTAACTGAAATGTAAGTTCTCTGGAAAGAACTTCATCTTTCATGAATCCTCACTGGCACCATATAAATGGAGCATTCCAAAGTGGAATTACAAGCCTACCGGGAAATTCACTAAGGATTTTAAATTAAACTCAAATAAATCTTGCATTAGAAAAGGCAATTTCTGTGACTATGATAGCTAAATTAATTCTTATTTCCCAGGTTGAGGAATTCTGACAAACAACTGCAATGCTGTGATAATGTATTTGACAGATAAACAATACTGTGAAATGAAGTAAGTCATATTTTTTAAGTATCATAATAACTAATGCTTTAATATAGAACAGATTTTAATGCATCATAAAAGAAATGATGTGATAATATATTTTGCTAAAGAGTTTAGCAGTGGGAGTAAAACTCAATTAAGGCCAGACTCATTAACACTTAATTTCATTTGGGCCTTTATTGCTTGTAATTGTAGAGTTTCTTAACTTTATCCCTAACTCTCACTCATAATTCTAGTATGCCTCACATCAATTATGGATGATGATACTTCTTGAAATACCAGTGGATGAGTTTTTTCTTCTCTGAAGATGTTTTTTTTTTTTTCTTAAATCTGACATTCTCTTGATTTAAGAGAACATGAGCTGGTAGGAAACCAGATCCTTGTAATTGTGATGATAATCCCAAGAGGTTTGAAACAATAGAAAAAATGCAATTTTGACATATATTAAGAATTTTAATTATATGGCAGAAGTTACAACTGCAATATTAGTATAGGCAAATACCAGTGGATTCAAACCAAATCTTGTATTTTAAGACATGTGAAAGTAGTATTCTATTCCTTTGAGTTCTGTTGAAAATATTGATTTTTTTTGCAGTAATTAAAACATTAATCTTTTGTTTTAGTACTTTGCTAGAAGAAATAATGTTAGACAGTCCCATAAGCAGGTAAAGCAAAATATATTATTTAAATTTCATTAAAATTCAAAATTAAAACATTATCAAGCACAGAAAATATAAATCATAGCTTCTAAAAATAATATAGCCACTGTGAAAAAAGTTAGTTTTACAATAGATTTGAACTTATTTATAAACAAATGTATCATAAATCTTGAGATAATATGATTTTCTTTGTGCTTGTCCTCATTTTTTTTTAAAATAACAAAAATGTCATGTTTGAACTTAGATTACATGGTCATTAAATACACATTCATTCACCAGTGCACATTTTCCACCACCAAAATCCTCATGTAGAGGACTGTTGTATGTGTTATCCATGAAGTATTTTTGATATTATATAAATTTATTCTACAGTTTAATTCATCGTCAATCTATAAATGAGTTTTGATGAGGCTGGGGAGATTGTATAGTGAGTTGGACACTTGCACATGATCTCCCCTTGTTTGATTCACAGTATCCCAGATGGTACCCTGAGCACAGCCAGAAGTGATTCCTGAGTGCACAGGCAGGATTAATCCCTAAGCATAACAGGTTGTGACCCCAAACCACCTTCTTATACCCTCAAAACTATGTTTAAGTTTTGAAGTATAATAACCTAAAGAAGATGTATTATTTGCACATGCCTATATAAATACTCATTCATTTTTACTCTATTTTGACTATTAAAAGTAAAGTAAAGGCCCTCCCGTTGATCATCGATTTGCTCGAGCGGGCCCAGTAATGTCTCCATTGGAGACTTTGTTGTTACTGTGTCTGGCATATCGAATACGTCACGGGGAGCTTGCCAGGCTCTGCTGTGTGGGCGAGATACTCTCAGTAGTTTGCCAGGCTCTCCGAGAGGGGCGGAGGAATTGAACTCGGGTCGGCTATGTTGGCTGCGTGCAAGGCAAACGCCCTACCACTGTGCTATCGCTCCAGCCCTCATTTTGACTATTATTTAATATAATTAAATTTAATTATTTCTCATATTTTTCTATTTATTATTTTTCCTTATGATTTTTCCCTCTAAATTTGTCTTCCACTAGGATGACATATTTTAATTTTATGTTATTGTTTGAATTTTTGCAATATAAGTCTATATTTTTAGTATTCCACTTAAATATTTAATGTAATCATTTAATATATTTAATAATTAAATATACACTTCTTTGCGGTGAAGGGGAATTATTTCTGGGGTCATACCAAGCAAAGTTAAACACTTACTTCGTATTCTGTGCTTATTGGTACCTCCTGACCCTCCTGACAGTGTTTGGGGAACCATATGTGGTTCTGGAATAAAATCAGTGTTGGCTGTGTGCAATGCAAGAAACTTGCCCCACTGTATTTTCTTTCAATCCTCAAAAATAATATTTTGCATAGTGCAGACAAAATGAAAGTTTGCATTATCATTTAAAAAGTTTTTAAGTTATTACCAATTTTATTATTCTTTTTAAAATTCATATAAAGTACTAGCTCAATACTTTAGATGCAAATTTAACATTTCTAAAACATACTAGATATTTGTTTGGAGCGATAGCACAGCGGTAGGGCGTTTGCCTTGCACGCAGCCAACATGGCCGACCCGAGTTCGATTCCTCTGCCCCTCTCGGAGAGCTTGGCAAGCTACCATGAGGATATCGTCCACACGGCAGAGCCTGGCAAGCTACCCGTGATGTACTTGATATGCCAAACACAGTAACAACAAAGTCTCCAATGGAGACGTTACTGGGCCCGCTTGAGCAAATGGATGAACAACGGGAGGACAGTGACAATGACAGTGAAAATTTTAAAATTTATTATCACTTTGTATATAAGGAGATGTCACACGACCGCATAAGCGGTCAAGCAGTTTGGAGTAAAAGTCCTGGTTCCCGCATGCCCGAGTTATGCTTGTAGAGGCTCATGGTCACTGGGTTCCATCTGGAGAAGGTGCGATCCGGGACCTACCCCATCTGGGACTTCCCAGTGATCTCGGCTCTGTTTGGGACCTGGTGCATTCTCCGGGAGCTGTGGAGCCTCCCAGCCGCTTTTCTTCTCTGTGGCTGTGTGCTGTAAAGATGGCGCTGGGGGGTGGGTTGTGGGCATGACTTTCAGAATCAGAGGTTACCTGGGAGCCGGGGCAGTCCCGGCAGTTTGGAGGAAAAGTTCTGGTTCCCGCATGCTCGAACTATGCTTGTAGAGACTCATGGTCACCTGGGGTTCCATCTGGAGGAGGCAGGTTATGGCACCTACCCCATCTGAGGCTTCCCAGAGATCTCGGCTCTGTTTGGGACCTGGTGCGTTCCCTGGAGCTGTGGAGTCTCCCAGCTCTCTTAATTTTTTTTTATTAAATCACAATGAGATACAGTTACAGACTTACAAACTTTCATGATTATATTTCAATCATATGTAGACCAAGCACCCATCTTTCCACCAGTGACCATTCTCTACCACCACTGTTCCCAGTATCCCTTCCACAACCCCCCACCCATCGCCACGCCCTGCCTCACATTCCCTCTTTCTCCTTTTGGGTGTTACAGTTTGCAATACAGGTACTAAGAAGCCATCATGTTTAGTCCATAAGCTACTTTCAGCACACATTTCCCATCCTCAGCCATCCTTCCAACTATCATTTACATAGTGGTCCCTTCTTTATCCCCACTGCCTTTTCCCTCAGCATGTGAGATTGGTTTCCAAGCCATGGTGCGATCCTTCTGGCCCTTATCTCTACTTTCCTTAGGTTTAGTTTCATATTATATTATTTTATATTCTACAAGTAAGTGCAGTCATTCTATATCTGTCCCTCTACTTTTGACTAATTTCACTTAGCATGATATTCTCCTTGTCCATCTGCTTATATGCAAATTCCACGAATTCATCTCTTCTAACAGCTGCATAGTACTCCATTATGTAGATGTACCAAAGTTTCTTTAACCAGTCATCTGTTCCCTGAGCTGTAGGATAAAAATTGATTTGTCCTTTCTTCCTTGCCACAAGGAGTGTAGGTTTATCAGGTTACACTCATCACAGTGCTCATGAGTCACTCCTATTCCTCTGTGTTTATCTGTAACCACTTCTATGCTCTCTTTCCCAATCAGTTAATCAGCTTTTCCCCCTAATCAGACTCTGTTAATTTGTAAGGTCAGATCCTTATAGGCACTGAACTTGTATCATAAGCTAATATTGCCTTTATCCTCTCCTTACGTCTTATGAACAGTTACTTTAAATTGCTTACTTTAAAGGAATGTTCTTTTTGTATATATACAGGGAGACAGTTAATATTATGATTTTGTAACTTTAGGATTTAATGGCTTTGAATATCATTCATTCACTGGCATCTGCTTTTTCGACTTAAGCCTCAATTGCCCTTAGTTTCTAGCACCCCCAAAGCAGGGTTCCAATGAGGGACTGAATGGACCCAGGGCAAGCTGTGAGCTACACTGGCATCGAAATGGGCCAGGCCAAAGTGCCACGATTCTTAACTATAAGTTAAGAGTTTGATCATGGACAAATGCTGTCATGATCCAAAAGTAACAACAAAATTAGGACCTACTAGGGTTAGGAAAAACTAATCTGGCCTAAGCACTATAGTCTGAGATCAAGATGACCCCAGGAAAGCAATTCTCTAAGCTTAATGTATCTCTTACTTTGTTCATACAAAATGACTAATAAATATTAATGTCTATGGGCTGGAGCGATAGCATAGCGGTTAGGGTGTTTGCCTTCTACGCAGCCAATATGGCCGACCCGAGTTCGATTCCTCCGCCCTTCTTGAAGAGCCCGGCAAGCTACCGAGAGTATCTCTCCCGCACGGTAAAGCCTGGAAAGCTACCTGTAACGTATTTGATATGCCAAACACAGTAACAACAAAGCCTCACAATGGAGACATTACTAGGCCCACTCGAGAAAATCGATGAACAACGGGAGGACAGTGACAGACAGTGACATGAATGCCTATATGTTTGTTGGAAAAGGAGAGGAGAAACACACCCATGAGATTCTGTTCTAGGGTGGGTCAATCTGCCAAATGAGAATCTGTCCTAGATGTGGCTTTTCCCAAGGAAAAGAAATCTAACCCTATTGATTGTGACCACACCTATGTGTAAGCCCCAACCCCTCATGGTTGTAGGATTTAACTAGACTATAAGAGTGGGCTGGGGGATCCAGATTCCAGAGCCAGAAGTAGGATGAAGGGGGATCAAGAAAGAGAAAGAAGTAGCATGGGGGAGGGAGAAGCAGGAGGAGAATCAGAGGAGAATGGAGAGAAAAGTGGAGTAAACTGCAACTGAACCAACCAACCTGGCCCTTGTTTCCTTCCTTCACCTGCCCATCACCATCGACCTCCCTGGGGCGAGGGAAGTGGTGTGAGACTACCAAACGCAGGCAGCAGGAGAGATAGAATGCCATAGCTGCTGCCCCTTTTTGAGTATTTACACTTGGCACAGGGTTTATTTCCAGATTCCAGATATTGTAAACAGTGCTGCAATAAACATACAAGTGCAGATGCCATTTCTACTGTGTTTTTTTGTTTGTTTGTTTGCTTATTTTTGCATCTCCAGGATATATTCCCAGAATTGGTATTGGTGGGTCATATGGGAGCTCAATTTCTAGTTTCAGGAGGAATGTCCATATTGTTTTCAAAAGTCTGAACCGATAGGCATTCCCACCAACAATGAATGACAGTCCCTTTCTCCCTGCATCTATGTCAGCTCTGGTTATTCTTGTTCTTTTCAATGTGTGCCAGTTTCTCTGGCGTAAAATGATATCTCATTGTTGTTTTGATTTACATCTCTCTGATGATTAGCAATGTAGAGCATTTTTCATGTGCCTTCTGGCCATTTGAATTTCATTTTTGAGGAAGTTTCTGTTCATTTCTTCTTCCCATTTTTTGATGGGGTAGATGTTTTTATCTTGTAAAGTTCTACCAGTGTCTTGTATATCCTGGATATTCAGACCCTATCTGATTGATAGATTCTGGGTTAGGGATGTGCAACACAATTGCCCTACCCGCTGTATGATCTCTCTAGCCCAAGATTCATATAACTTTTACAGCCCATAGAATCTAGTACCTTACATTTTCAGCATTAAATTCTCTCAGTATTATTTTAGGGATTTCCCTTTGTTCATTTTTTGGAACTACTTTACATTTGAATTATTTCAAAGTTTCAACAGACGTTTCCCATTAGTTTGATAAGTTATAATGACTAAACTTTTCATTAAATCCTGAATTCATTATCAGCATTATGTGTTAAATGTGTTTACAAATTTTATTTTATTTATTATTTTTTGGGGGGAATCATATATTTACCTTTAAACTTTTTATATTAGTGAAACACCATGAGGTACAGTTGTAGACTTACAAACTTTCATGCTTGGGTCTCAGTAATACAATGATCGAGTAACCATCCCTCCACCAGTGCCTGTTCTCCTCCACCAATGATCCTAGGAACCCTCCCAATGACACACCCCACTCCACCCCCAACCCGCCTCTATGGCAGGGCATTCTCTTTTGCAAACTCTTTCCTTCAGGGTCTTGTAATTTGCAATAGAGGTATTGAGTGTCCATTGTGTTTGGTCTAGACTCTACTTTCAGCACACCTATCGCATCCCAAGCCAGACCTTCAAACATCCCTTACTTGGTGTTCCCTTCTCTATCTGAATGCCTTTTACCCCAGCATGTGCTGCTGGCTTCCAAGCCATGGAGCAGGTGAGACCTCTTGGTACTTACCTCAATTATTCTTGGGTCTTTGACTCCTATTCTGTTACTATATATTCCCCACAAAAGGCAGTCTTTCTATGGCTGTCCCTCTCTAACTGGCTAATTTGACATAGCATGATACTTTCCATGTAAAAACACTTGTATGTAAATTTCATGACTTCATCTTTTCTAACAACTGCATGGTATTCCATTGTGTAGATGTACCAAAGTTTCTATAACCAGTCATCTGTTCTCAGGCATTTGGGTTTTCTCCAAATTTTGACTATTGTGAACAGTTCAGCAATGAACACAGAAGGGCAGATGTCATTTCGACTGTACTTTTTTGCCTCTGTGGGATATATACCCAGGAGTGGTATTGCTGGGTCAAATGGGAGCTCAAATTCTAATTTTTTGAGAATCGTCCATACTGTTTTCCAAAAGGGCTGAACCAGTCGGCATTCCCAGCAGCAGTGAAAGAGGTTATGTTTCCCACCACATCTGCACTAACACCGGTTGCTTTTGTTCTTTGGATGTGGGCCAGTCTCTGTTGTGTGAGATGATGATAAATCATTGTTGTTTTGATCTGTATCTCCCTGATGATTAGTGATGTAGAACATTTTCTCATGTGCACTTTTACTATTCATATTTCTTCTTTGACAAAGTTTCTGTTCATTTCATCACCCCATTTTTTGATGGGATTGGATGATTTCTTCTTGAGGAATTCAATGAGTGCTTTGTATATCCTTGATATCAACACCTTGTAAGATGGGTATTGGGTAAATATCTTTTCCCATTATGTAGACAGTCTTTGTATTTTGATCACTGTTTCTCTTGAGGTGCAGAAGTCTCTTAGTTTAAGATAGACCAATTTGTCTATCTCTGTTTTCACTTGCTTGGCCAGTGGCATGTCATCTTTGAAGAGAGCATCAGCTTCAATGTCGTGAAGGTTTTGCCAACATTTTCTTCAATGCACTTATGGATTCTGGTCTGATGTTGAAGTCTTTGATCCATTTGGATCTTACTTTTTTATGGTGTTACGTAGAAATCTGAGCCCATTTTTTTTGGATGTAGCTGTCCAGTTTTGCAGCACAATTTGTTAAAGAATATTTTCTTGCTCCACTTCACATTTCTTGCTCCCTTATCAAAGATTAGATGATCATATGTTTGAGGGAAGATGTCAGTATATTCAACCCTTTTCCATGGTCTGCAGATCTGCCTTTGTTCCAGTACCATGCTGTTTTAATTATTACTGCTTGATCACTTGATCACTTGATATCCCTTTACTCATCGATTTACTCAAGCAGGTGACAGTAATGTCTCCATTCATTCCCTGTTGCGTGCTAGTGTAGCCCAATGACATCTGCTCGTTCTAGAAATATGCAGAGCCTCAAACCGATCATTCAGGGTCTTGACAAAGAAGTCTGATCATATTGTAGGTGGGTGTCCACGTGATCTTTTGACGTCCTGTGGAATCCAGTCAGTAATGGCTCTAGTCCAGAGGTCGTCTCAAAACCTCATTACATGTCCAGTCCATCTGATTTTTGATGCCTTGGCAAATGAGACAGCGTCCCTGATTCTTGAGTGTTGATGGAGATCAGAACTCCAGATTCTATTTCTCATTTGAGTGAAGTGTGATACTCTAAGCATAGCTCTTTCGATTCCTCTTTGAGAGGCCTGAGTAGTGTTCTCATCCTGTTTTCGTAGGGCCCAGGTCTCTGAGGCATATGTTAATGCAGGAAGAACAGTGGAATCAAAGAAATGTGCTCGGAGCTGGAAGTTCTTTGTCCTCTTAGTTATTTCTTCAACACTCTTGAAGGCATTCCAAGTTGCTCTCTTCCTTCTGTGTAACTCAGGTGCCAGGTCATTCATCATGTTTATTTCTCGACCTAGGTACATATAACTGTTGCTTTCGGAGATGGTGGTTCCATCTACTGCTTGATAATAGAGTTTAAAGTTAAGGAGGTTGATTCCTAACATTTTCTTTTTCTCAAGAATTAATTTAGCGGCTTGGGAGCTTTGTGGAAAGCCAGGTATGAGCTGGTCGTGATGGGGCAACTGAAGCCTTATGGGAACGGGGGCATTCCCAGCTTGTCTTTCACGCCCTACCGAGGTCACGAGTTGCCCCCCACGAGCGGCTCTCCAGCACGGTCATGGCTGCAGAGCACAGAAACCAGTCTTATAAGTATCTGACTCTCAGCAAAAATACTTCCAGGGTTAATAAGTAAAATACCAGAAATCCAAAATCACGCGGCAACGTTAGCAGCCTCACGATATTGGTTGATTCTCATGACCAGCTGTAGAAAACAAATTATTTCATAATGCCTTTTCAGCATGTCTGATTTGGAGGTGTAAACTCTAAATAATAATGGTGCATCTTTTATTGAAATAATGAATCTAGTCAAAGTAGATAGAGTGTTAACTAGAATTCATCTGCCTCACAGGCATTGGGAGGATTGGGAGGGGGGGTTATTGGGGTTCTTCGTGGTGAAAAATAAGTATTGGTAAAGGGAAATGTGTTTGATATTTGCATAACCGAGACTTAAACCTGAAAGCTGTGTAACTATTCCCACAGTGATTCAATAAATAAATTAATTTAAAAAATTAATTAAAAAAAAGAAAAAGATGGCTGGAGGAATCGGTTGGGATGGAAGATGTGTGCAGAAGGTAGATAAAGGATCGAACATGATTACAAACCATAATACCCAAAAGTAGAGAGAGATTATGAGGAATCATGTCTGCCATGGAGGCAGGAGGAGGGTGGGAAACCGGGGGTATACTGGGAATATTGGTGGTGGGGAATGTACACTGGTGGAGATTGGGTGTTTGATCATTTTGTGATTGTAACCAAACATGAAAGCTTGTAACTATCTCATGGTTATTCAGTAAAATCTAAAAAAAAAGAATTACTTTAGCTATTCATTGTTGCTTATTGTACCATATGAATTTCAGTATTTCAGGAGGGTTTGATCCATTTCTTTGAAGAATGTCATGGGTATTATTATTACGGGCAAAGGCTGGCAAGCTACACATGATGTATTCAATATGCCAAACACAGTAACAACAAGCCTCAAAAAAATAGAGACGTTACTGGGCCCGCTGGAGCAAATCGATGAACAACAGGAGGACAGTGCAGTGCAAACCATCCTTGCATCCTTGGGATGAATCCCACTTGGTCATGGTTTATGATCTTTATTCAGAGTCATTATTTCCGTGCTGAGTTTTAATCTTCTTGATCTATCTAGGAGTGATAAGGCAGTTTTGAAGTATCCAACTACTATTGTGTTGCTTGTAATATCCTTTTTAAGGTCTGTTAGTGTTGTAGGTATTTGGCTGGTCCCTCATTGGGTGCATATACATTTAGGTGTGTAATTTCTTCTTCCTTTACATATAGATCCCTTGATTAATTAAAAATGGCCTTCACTGTCTCTTCTATTCTTTTTCAACCTAAACTCTATGTTGTTCGACACTTGTAAGGCCACTCCAGCTTTTTTTATATGGATTGTTTGCTTGAAGGTTTGTTTTCCATCCTTTGACTTTGAGGCTGTGCTTGTTCTGATTGTTCAGATGTGTTTCTTGTAGGTAGTAGACTGTTGGGTTTTGTCTCTGAATCTATTTTGACACTCTGTGTCTCTTAATTGGTGAATTTAGACCAGTGATGTTGAGAGAGATTATTGTTATGGGGTTTTGTGTCATCTTTCTGTAAGGGTTTATTGTGCTTGTAAGGTTTTGTCTTGTCTTACAGTAGCCCCTTTAGCCCTTCTTTTAGGTTTGGTTTCAAGTCTATTAAGTTCCTAGCTGTTGTTTATACAGAAAATAGTGTACTGTTCCTTCGAATTTGAATGAGAGTTTAGCCAGATAAAGTATTCTTGGTGAAGTGTCCATTTCAATGAGTATTTTCACAATATCCCACCATTGCCTTCATGCTTGGAGGGTTTCCTTGATAGGTCTGCTGTGAATCTAAGGGGTGCTACTTTGTATGTGATTTCCTTCTTTGACCTTGCTGCTTGCAGTATTGTGTCGCTATCTGTGGCATCCATCATTCTAACTACGATATGTCTTGGAGTATTTTTGTTAGGGTCTCTTTTAGCTGGCACCATTCGGACTCTTTGAATCTGAATGTCTGCATTTTCCAGCTCTGGGAACTTTTCAGCGATGATTTGTTTAACTGTGGATTTTTCATTGGGACTATTTCCCTGACTTTCTGGTACTCCAATGACTTTAATGTTGTTCTTCTTGGAATCACCCCCTAGAACTCTGATTCAATTTAGAGCTATTTTAAGATCTCTTCCCATTGTTTGTTGCTACCTGCAGCTCATCTTCCAGCTCACTGATTCTGTCTTCAGTTGTAGCCATTCTTCTGTTGAGGGCACATACTGCTTATTTTTTTTTTATTTCATCAACGGAATCTTTTATTTGTGAAATTTCTGTGTGTTGCTTTCCAATTTCTGCTCTCATTTCTTCCTGTATTTTCTCGATGGTTTCTTTCACGTCCTTTAATTTACTGAATATCTGTCTCACTGTTTCATTGAGTTCATCGATAATCTTTATTACTTCATATCCGAATTCTTTCTCAGCGAGCTCCCTCAAGTGAGTAACACCTAATGAGGCTTTTGGACTCTTTTTATCGTCCTCTCCTCATGGTGGGGCTTTGCATTATTTCTTCATGTTGGTGTGGTGGTATGGAGACTGAGATGTTACAGGAGATTGTTCGGTATGAGTAATTTACCTGTGGCACAAAATTAGGCCATGCCCACTTCTGCATAGATCATGCTCAACTCTGCAGAGGCCACGCCCCCTAAGAGTATCTGGTGTGTATGGGGGTACAACCTCAGAGGAGAAGAAGACCCAGCAGGGTCAAACAGGAAGAGGAAAAACAGGAAGAGGCTCAGGGATGGTGGGCAGCCCAGGGTCCTAAAGGACACCTGAGCGCGTACACAGGGAAAGCAAAGTCCCGGGTTTGAATAATGACTGACCAGGTAGGAGAATACTGGGCCAAACTTGCTGATTTTAATCACCCATATTTATTATTAATTCAAAATACATGATCAAAATATTGTCTTTGTCTTTTTAATATTTTATTGATATATTTACAGAAAGTTAATTAACAATATACAACTATATAATAGAGAAAATCTCAAAATACAGTAGCATATTGAAATGATCACTGTTTTATTGAATAAAAAATGTCATCCTGTGACTTCTTATAAAATTATGACTTTTAACACATTCACACTTATTTATAATTTCATATCAAGCATTCATTTAGATATGTTTAGTTAAAATTTTAGTAAATCTTTGGCGTTTAATTATTTGTCAAAGTTTAATAATGTTAGCTGCTTAGAGCTCATTGTAACATGATAAAAACTTAAACTTTTTTGACAAATTGACTTAAAAATCTTCTTATGTAAAGTATTTCATTAAAAACTATTTTTTATTCTTTCATGTACTCTAAAAGTATAATATAGATAACATGGGGAGGGACAGAGAGTATAGCAGGTAGTATATTTGCCTTGTACAGTGATCAATGAAATTTAATCCCTGACACCACAAATGGTCCCCCAGCACCATCAGGAGTGATTCACAAGGACAGAGCTAGGTCAGAACAGAGCTGTGTCAAGACGTCACTCAAAATAAAGGGGGAAGTACATTAATCAAACTTATAAAATATTTTTTATTTACCAAAAGTGAAATTTTGGTAGCATAGTTTACATTTTGGTCAGGTTCATTTCTAGGAGTTGAAATATAATATTTCAGATACATTTATCTCTTTCTTCTTGTTATAATGATCAATTCTTTTATTTTTTTACTTAATTGTTTGTTTTGTTGGTTTGTACTCTGCTTTGTAAACATTCAAGTTTAATTGTTTACCTTTTACTGCTAATAGTTTACTGGCCTAGGGAAATTCCCAAAATTCATCTTCTGTTTTATGTAGGTTGGAAAATATATTGAATTTTATGAGAATGGAAGGTAAAGTCACATCGAAAGTAGGAAATATCTCATTTCCTGACTAGAAGTTTCAAGTATTTGGGAAAGAATCTGACAATAATTATGAGAATAAGCAAACACAAAAAAGTAATCTAAATATTTAAGGTCACAATTGATTTATTGTTATTTTGTCACAAATTATAATTATCAATATTACTGTTCACATGTTCCAGTTGAAATAGTTATATTAAACTCCAAAATAGAGTGACAGACTAGTTATTTTAGTAATCTTTGTTTTAGCATGTAAAACATGTGTTATTCAATTTTATTATTTTTTAAATGCTTAGTGCATGCTAGGCAAAGAATATGGCATTGAATGTGCAGACACACTATACTTGGAATATGTCCATATACAGTTCAGATCTGTGCAATGCGTCTCAAAGCAAAGCCTGGCAATGAGTTTTTTGCCTCAGAATACTCTTGGTGTATAGATTTCATAATACAGATCCCTTGGGGCAAGAGATCTAGCCTAAAAAGGGTTAGATGCCTCTTGGTTCCTACCTTGATTCTTAGCACTTTTGTTTCCTGCCCCAGTCCCTGCCTGTACCACTGGACATGGCATGGCAGCTCTGAGATCACACCACTGAGATCAAGCACAGAACTCTCAGCCCCCCACTGCCAGGGTGAAGCTTCACCAAGAGTAATTCCAAGATACTGAGTACTACAGGGGAAACATCCCAAGATAAAAATAAATAATAACACAATCAACTCAAATAGATGCAATTTTCTTCAAATGTGTGACTAAGAATTCCTGGACATGGGAACCTGATTCATACTGTTTAAAGATTCACTTTTTTACTCGCCCCAGAATTTTAAAAAATGGTCGGGTTTAATCTGTAAATATGAGCTAACTGCCTTAAAAAATTCAACATTTGGATTTTTACAACCCATCTGTGCAATTTTAATTTTTTCAAGTTAAAATTTTTGAAACAAAAAGAAAATTTCAAGTAACATCATTGCAGTATATTACATTATCATAGCTTTTCCAGTGCTAATTATTTTCTCACAGAGAAAAATAGATCTATTTATAGAAGGATTTTAAGAATACCTAGTACACATTTTAGGATATAGTACACATTCTGATTTCTGATCATAATATTATATATACCACTCAACTGTTCAATGAATAAGAAGTTATTACTTCACTTTAAGATTATGACGCTAAGCATTAAAAATGGAATCAGTATCTAACATTGGTCTATACATCTAGAGTGCTTTTCTTGACTGCTAAACTGTAATATAACTGTAATATGCATGGTAAAGCTCCCATGTGCTTGCTGGCTAGAAAATTTTCTTAAATTTACCTTGTAACTCACAGAACTATACTGTGAAAACTTACTGATATAAGTTCAACAGTTGGAAGAAAAAGAAAAAATTTATTCATATAAAAATAGCCCTAGAAATTTAATAAATAATGGTTTGAAAAAATAACTTGTTATACTATTTTTTCTAATCAATAATTAAGTGTGGGTGTAGGCTTATGGCTTAGAAAACTGATAGTTCCTATTCAGTTCTCATTGTTTAATTTAAAATGGATGAGCCAAGTTTTGATCACTTTGTCACTTTCCGCTTCTTACAATAATGAAGTTTAAGTGAATGAAAATAATAATAACTACCAATGCAATAGGAATTTTTAACCACAATGGTTATACATAAAGTTTTGTTAATTATAGAGACCTACTCCCATGATTAGTAATGTTGATTAGAATCACTTGTAGACATGAGCATGTTCACACAATCAAATACAAGTGTGTTTGTTACTTTAATTATCCACACCTGCAAACATTTGAAGAAAAATACCCCAGTGATTTTTTTAAGTATCTGAAATGGAAACAAACCTTGTGCTTATTCTAATATTTAAACTATCTTTAGACTCTGTCTTTATGTTATATAAAATAAATTTTAATAATTTTATGTAAAATAATTTTTTAATTTTGTTTTTCATTCAACCCTTTAATTTCTCTTGGATTCCTTCCATGTACCAATTTACTAAGAAGTCTCTATTTCTGAAACTAGGTTTTTAAACAATATAAACACAAGTATCATACCATTTTTTATACATGAAGCTGAATCTCTTTGTGGCATACATGAAGTCATTAAGAAATTGGGGCCAGAGCCAGAGTATAGGGGTTAAGACTCATTGTATGACTGAAATTCAAACATGAAAGCTTTGTAACTGTAGCTCATGGTGATTCAATTAAAAAAAAAAGACTCATGCATCACAAGTGACTAACCTGGATAGCCTGAGCACAAAACAAGTTGTAAACCCTGAGCACAGCCCAGTGTGACCCCCAAACCAGGGTTGGAGGTGGAGAAAAAAATAAGGAATAAAAGAAAAAGAAATTGAACTGAAAACTCATTTTTATTCTTTTAAAAATTCTTTTAAAACTTCATTTGAATAGTTAAAATATGCTTTAATGATAAATAGAGTAGATAATAACTCAAAATGTGTTCAGTGTTATGTCCTAGGTGAGGTTTATGAGTATATATATACAAATTATTTTTTTTAAGGAAAATGATACCACTTACACTGGCAAGAAAATTTCTGAAAAGATACAGAATTGTCACAAGAACCACAGATACTGCTTGGATCTCACAAAGAAATGTAACTTTCTTTTTGCCTTTACCAGTCTCAGAAAGTTATTGCTTTCATATCTCTACTACTTCTTTGCATATTTATCTTATTTCATAGTCAATGTTTTTTGTTGTAGCTTGCAGCAAACTGTTTTCTAGTTGTAGACATACACTTTCTCCATACTCTATCCTAAAATCACACTACTAAAATTTGTGCTATCTAAATTTAATTCTTGAGGAGAATAAAAATCAATCTGAGCATTTACCCTCATTGGTGTAATAAATTATGATTCACAGGTGGGAACCTCACATTGTGGGCGAACTCAAAAAGCTATACATTTATTCAGACATAAAATAATTCAGGCTAAAAATAATTCTTGGTTCTGAAAGACACTTAAATGTGTTCTATATCCATATGGATGTATGTATATAAATACACATGTATACACATATATATATACACTTAAAGTCTCTACAGAATTAGTATATCAACCACTTGAAGAAGTAATTTCTCTGTGTAATTTTATTTAGAATATTTAATGTCTACTTTTAGAAAATTTCAATTATGTATTATTAAAAACTTAGAATATTTATAGATTACATCAACAAAATTTATTTTATAATAAAAATCTTACACTTTGACCTGCATTATAATGTTTTCTTTTTTTCTACTCTTTGTTTTTTAAGTTCAATTAAATATACATTATAATGTATGTTATATATATATATTTTTCTCAGAAGAATTGCCAAGCTGATGAAATCCTTCGTTATTTCGTTATTCAGATTAAAAACTCTGGGCCCTTCTGAGCATGGAGTGGATAGCAGCCCCTCGCCACTTGTACTGTAAGAAGCCCCAGAACCCACACCATCACCTACATAAACCACGGAGCTTCACAGCAAATCTCAAGTGATTTCAAGTCAAAGAAATTTCCCACTTATACAGGTCCTGGAGTGCACCTTTCAAATTTAAAAATACTGACAGTTCACTAGGAGCACACTACATTAATGGAAAAGTACCATAAAAGCCACTAATATCAATTAGGAAAAACAATAACACAAAAGCTCAACTAAGCAACAAAAATCTCAGTAAATCTTCACACAATGACTTTAATAACACTATTGTGAGATATAATCATTTTTACAAGGTTTCTTTTACTGAACTATATTTTGATAATTCAATTTATAATTTTTTTGTAACAAGCAATGTAAAATGAATTATTCTGTGCTTGCTAAGGGGACAGGCTTCAAGGGGTGGTTGGGAAACTGGGGACAATGGTGTAGGGAAGGTCAGACTTGTGGTGGGATTTGTGTTGAAACATTGAATTCCTGAAACAACTCTACTGTGAACAACTTTGAAAATCATGGTGTTTAAATAGACTTAGAAGCATATTTTACAGAGAAGCATTTACATTTTATATTTATCTTTCTGTCTGGGTAATTTCACTTACAATTTATCTAAGTTGCTATAAGTAATGGCTTGCCTTTTCTAGTACTGCCTAATATTCTGTTTACATAAATGCCACATTCCTTTATGAATTTAACTGAAGAAACCTTAAATTCTGTCCATAACTTGGCCATTGTGAATAGTAATTAACATGGTTCAAATGTATTTTCAAGCTAATTATTTTATTTCTTTTAGATATATTTCTAGTAGTGGAATTTCTGGATCCAGAAGTAGCCCATTTTTAATTTCTTGAGCAATCTCCATATTAATTTTTATAGTAATCTTATGGTTCTACATTTCCAAAAACAGTGCATTTAAAAATATATTTGCCATAATTTATTAACTCCTGTCTTTCTGATGATAATACCAGTAGTGAATTATGTCTAATTGCTTTGATCTTGGTTACCTTCATATTTGGAGATATTGACCTACTTACAAGTACCTTCTGTCATTGATACATATTTTTTATAAAAATGACTCTGTGGGCCTTAGCTCATTTTTAACCTGTCATCATTCCTTAGTTTTTATTAAATACTATTATGGATAACTATTGACACAGTATTTACTAATATATTTAGGATATTAACTTTTTGTTAGATATGTAGTTAGCCAATATTATATTCTATTCCATTATGCATTTATTTTTCCTTTATTTATTTATGGTTTAATTTGCTATGCAGAAAACTTTAGTTTGATATAATCAAACATCCTTATTTAACTTTGTTTCCTTTGCTTCTGTTTTAATTAAAAAAATCAAAGGCAGAAAAATAAATAAAAAGAAAATATATGTAACAAGAAACAAAGACAAATTCTTAAAAAATAGATCATTGTCATGACAATTGTCAAGGAGATTATGACCTCAAGATTTCTTTTAGGAGTTTTATAGTTTCAAGTCTAGTCTAACCACTTTTATTATAGTTTTAAGTTATCTATTCACTATTTGAGATCATTTTGAAAGTTTGAGATGTAACTTTTTTCTTTAATTTTTGATATGTTTTGGGATCTCTATTATAGAGTCTTTTTGGACAATTGGAGAACAAATGAATCAAAACATCCCTCACCATAAAACTGAATTAAAAGCTATTTTAATTGCATAAAATGTATTTTATCACAAGGGAATACATATAACAAAGGAGAACTATGTAGATGGACCCCTGAGAATAAGCCAAAGAGAGATGGCTGGAATAAGTAATTTTCCCATCCCAATCCTGCTGATGAAACATCTGTTCAATTTGTTTGAATTGGAAAGCATAATATATAGCAATAATCGTTTATAATTTTGAATGGATAGCTAGAAACTAGCATGTCTTCAATAATACTAAGGAGAAAATTTAAGTCAAGAAATAAATGACTAAACCTAACATCTTTACTGAAGTAAAATTAATGTACAAGGGTCAAGAAAGGTGATAGAGTAGATAGGGTGATTGCCTTGTACATGGCCAATACAGCTTAGATCACTAGGAATCCATAGGGTCTCCATTGCTGCACCAGGAGTGACCCCAGGACACACAACCAGTCATAAGCCCTGAGCACCACTGGGTATGGTAGAAAAACTAAAAAAAATCATGTGCAAAATTTTAAGAGTATAATATATATATGTGTGTATATATATATAACTTGAGGGATTAAAATATGTACATTATATGAAAGAACCAGCACAATCAAGATTATATTTAGTGTGCTTAAAAGATTGTTTGTGTCCTTTGCTATGAAAACATATAACTTGTGAAATACTTTGTTATTTAATATTTTAGTGCATATCTAAGTACATTTATATAGGCTATACATTTTTCAATAGATTTCTAGTATATATAATTTATATAACTAATCTGTACCATTAAACTGTTCTTTTATAACTTTTTCTCATTAACCTTTACACTAATTTTAAACAACTCCCATATTTTCCTATGATTCTGTGAACTGGGATTTTAAGATAATTCAAACAAATGAGAACATTAAGGATTTTCACTCTGCTCCTATTCTTCAACAATTTGCTTGAGCAGGCCCAGTAACATCTCCATTGTGAGACTTGTTCTTAACATTATATATATATATATATGTATATATATATATATATATAACTTAGATCATATTTTTGTTAGCCATTCAGTTGATAGTGTGAATTTAATTTTTTCCCATACTATGTCTATTGTCAAAAATTTTGGCATTGGACATAGTAGCAAAAATCATTTTCAACTTTCATTCAGATGTAGAATTGCTACACTGTATCATATGTTAGCTCTACTTTTGAATCTTTTAAGGAAATTTCAAGCTGTTTTACATAGCAGCTGCATCATTGTACATTTACACTAGCAAAGTTATAAGTAATTTACATATTCATAAATACTTATCTTTATTAAAAACATATAAGCAATGCGGGCCTGAGTGATAGCACCGCATGGAAGATACTGGTTTTGTATTTAGTGGACCCTGGTTCAATACCAGGTATTTCATAAGTGGCTTCCCTGCACTACCCTTGCAACACCAGGAGGAATTCCTAAGTGCAGAGCCAGGAGAAACACTGAACAATTCAGGGTATGCCCAAAAGAGAAAAAAAATAGAAATAAAAAATTTAAAAGTAAATATAATTCATATTGTGATTTTTGTTTACTTTTCTTTAATTGATCACTTTTGTTATTATTCATTTACATTTCTTCCTCAGGAAATTCTTATCCTTTATTTTTATTTGATTTATTTTGTTATTATGCTACTGGGAGGCAGACATTTTGTTCATATTATAAAATTTCAACTCTTATCAGATATATAATTGCAAATATTTTCTCATTACAGTAGATCTTTTTATTCTTTTGATTTATTCTTTGATATTAAATGTCATTATTTGAGTACTCATACTTGGTATATTTTTGCTTTTGTTTTCTGTGCTTTTTGTGCCATATCCAAGAAACCAAAGTCAAGACCAATAAATGTCAAGAAGCTTTCTCTTTGCTTTCTCCTAGGAATTTATAAATTTAGATTAATGTTTAAGCTTTTTATCTCTTTGGAGCTAATATTTATACATTGAATATAGGCTTGAATTACATTATTTTGCATGTGGTTAGCCAGTTGTTCCAAAGACATATATTGAAGATACAACTCTTTCTCTATGCTGTATTCTTTCCACCTTTTAACAAATATTCCTTAATTACATATGCATGGTCAAGGAAGTACATGTTTCTAAGCTGGATTTTTGTCTGTTCCTGTTCAAATCAACTCTGTCCTAATTGGTGATTTGTATAATGTTTTTGTTGTTGTTTTTATTCTATACTGTGAGGTACTGAAGCTTTCTCCTGGATCTGTAACAAGTAATCACATCTGTTGATTCTTGGGGGCCCACAAGTGGTGCTGGGTATTCAAACTGACAAGGACCTTATCTTCTATACTATCTATCTGGTTACTATATGTGTGAAATTATGCAAAGAATTTAGCACTTTTTGATTAGTTCTTTCTGTTAAGAAATGAGATTAATTCAATACAATACATCTGTGTATAGTTTCAGATTCAATACTATACATGGGCTGGAGCAATCGCTCAGTGGGTAGTGCGTTTGCCTTGCACATAGCCGACCGGGGTTCAATTCCCCCGCCCCTCTCAGAGAGTACAACAAGCTACCAAGAGTATCTTACCCGCTCGGTAAAGCCTGGCAAGCTCCCCCTGCCACATTTGATATGCCAAAAACAGTAACAATAAGTCTCACAATGAAGACATTACTGGTGCCCACTTGAGCAAATTGATGAACAACGGGAGGACAGTGCTACAGTACTGCACCACCATAACCATGCCACTGGATTCCGCACCAGGCTGTTTTCCCTCAGGGCGCCCCAGAGTGCGGTGGGTGAGAGCCCTTCCCTCCTCAAGGGACCCAGCCCTGTCAGCGGACCTCCACTACCCAACCACTGCCAAACTCCAGGCTGCTTTCTGGACACATTATAAGACACTTCCTACCCATTTTCCATAATCATCACACCATATTTGATGGGGTTCAGACAGTAGGCAACAAATCAGAGAGAGGAATATATAAATATATGCCTCTCGGAGAGCCTGGCAAGCTACCAAGAATATCCTGACCCCAGGGGCAGAACCTGCCAAGCTCCCCGTGGCTTATTCGATATGCTAAAAACTGTAACGACAACAGGTCTCATTCCTGACCCTGAAAGAGCCTCCAGTCGTTGGCAAAGATGAGTAAGGAGAGGCTGCTAAAATCTCAGGGCTGAGACAAATAGAGACATTAATGGTGCCTGCTCAGGTAAATCCAGGAACAATAGGATGACAGTGATACAGTGGTTCATCTGTGATGTTTAAATGCATAAATGTATGATGAAGGCATGATGTTAGTACATTTTAGGTCTTTTGTCTATGGCTAGTTTACAGAGCTAAGATGCCATGTTTCCTTGTGCAAACATTGCAGCATAACTCCTTCCTTCCAGTTTTGATGTGAGTAGCTTTGAAAACTCCAGTTATAGAATCTGGGGAAAGGCACTGTGCTACACCCAATAGGACTTAGGAGCTATTCCTAGCTCTGTACTTAGAGGTTGCTTGTGGTCATTCTTGAAGGGTCATGTGATGCTGCAGATTGAGCACAACGGAATATATGGTGACTTTAAATACTGCACTATCTCTCCAGGCCTGAGCTGTAAACTATTTTATCTTTCTTTATATGCCATCAAGATTTTCAATCTAATTGGACTGATATTACAAGAGATACACAATCTTGGCTATTCTAGAACTCCCCAGCCTTTTTTTCTCCCACTTTGTCCCTAAATCACTTCTTTTTCTCCTACCAAGACATATGGCATCATCTCTTCTGAGCCTTCAGTTTTTGAAGAAGTTTAACTCTCTCTATGATTCCTTCTGCAAAACATCCTGAGGCATGGAATTTCAAAAAGCCTCATTAGAATTGTCGTGCTTTGATCAGGGATGAAGAAAAAATACAGAGAAAAACAGAATATCATATATTTAACATGATCCTGCCATGTTAAGAAGCTCACTTCATGTTTTTTTCTGTATCTTAGTGCAATTTTAGCAATTGTTAGATTATTTTATCCATAATTTATTATTATGTATTAAGTCATCATAATATTGTGAGACAGCTTTTCATTCCTAATTATATTAATTAAAAATAAACTAAGCATCATATACAAATTTCTTTAGTGAACTCCTGAAAAATCACACATATTTCTGTGGAAAATAAGTGAATAGAAGAAACAGTGTCAAACATATATGAAATTGTATGCAGGTTTTACCACTCACTAACTTACGGGTTTTGAAAAAATTTTTCCCATAATTTTAAAAAGAAATAAAGAAAATCAATTAACCTATACTTTCATGTTAGTGGTTGCAAGGGATTATTAGTGGAAGAAGTTGTCCAAAAGAAAACCAGAAATTTGGGGACTTACAGAGGTTGTTTATATGTCCTTATTGTGGTTATCTGATAAGATCTGTTGAATATAAAACCTAAAATAATTAAGGTTACCATATATTTTACATAGAGAGCAATAGATGCATACATGTACAGATCTATACACACTTACTTATATACATATACATACAAATATACATACATGTGCATGTGTATATATGTGTATGTGTGTGTATATATATGTTCTCCATTTAATGATGGTTTTAAGACTTTGCCTAAATATGACAATCAGCAGTGTGCAATAAATTTTAGAAATCATCATTATTTATTATTGTAATTCATATTGTCATTAAAAATAAAATGTATCTTGTAGAGATTTTTACAGGTTTGGAAAAGCATGCAACAGTTTGCACTTACCGTGGCAATGGCAATAGGGATTACTATCCATAGTCTCTCAAATCTATGGATAAAGAAAATGGAATAGAAACGAACACAGTTTTGAGAAAAATTCAAAGGAATGAAATACAACACAAGAAGAAACTTATCATGAACCACTGTCTTTACGTGAATTATTTTTGATTTCTGTAATATTGGTCTTCTGTGATATGGGTATCTGTATAACATACTCATATACAATGCTTATTTTGACTAACAATGTTATGCTCCCTTTTAGCTTAGTCAGGAATCAGTTTACTTTTAAAGAGGTTATAAAATTAAAAACTTAATAAAATACTAACGTTATATTAAGGTACCCATTCAGAACTTAAGTGGAATATTATTAGTATTACACTATGGAATATATACCTATTACTGTTGGAATTCAAGGGGCTTTGAAAATTTCCTTTTAAAAGGTGTATTATTTGGGGATTAATTCGCTTACAATTGCAATTAGTAGGGTAGAGAAATAGTATATAAAGTAGGTAGGTTTGCTATCCTTGCACCTGGCAGACTCTGTCTCAACCCTTGGTATCCCTTCTGATCACCTGAGCACCACCAGAACTAGTTCCTGTATGCAGAATTAGGAATAACTCCTGAGCACTGCAGGTTTAGCCTTAAACCACAAACAAAAAATAATTGTAGGAGAACATTGGTTTGTCAGTTCTGCCTTGCCACAGGAGCTTCGGTTTATTGGGTTACTCCATTCACAGTGCTCCCATTCTTCTATGTTTATTTGTATCCTCTTTCTTTGTTCTCTGCCTACCCAACTAGTAAATCACCTTTATCTCCTAATCAGAATCTGTTAACTTGTAAATATAGCTTTTCTCTTCTAATGTCCTTTGCATAGTTACTTCAGAACAATGTTATTTTTGAGTAGACACAGGAATATAGTTAATGCTATGCTATGTAAGTTGGGAGTTTTTTGACTCCCAATAATGTTCATCCCTGTCACCTGTTTTCTCAATTTAAGCCTCAGTTGCCCTTACTTCCTAGCACCCCAAAAGCAGGGTCCTAATGATGGACTGGATCGACCCAGAGCATGCTGAGAGCTCCTCTGGTATTGAAATGGGCCAGGTCAAAGCGCCATAATACTTAACTCTAAGTTAAGAGCATGGTCATGGACAAATTCTGTCATTATCCAAAAAATAACAACTAGATTAGGACCTTATTAGGGTTAGGAAAGATTAATCTGGCCTGAGCACTGTAGTATGAGTTGTAGAGAGCCAGGAGAGCCACCCTACAAGTTTAATGTATCTCTTACTGTGTCCATACAAAATAACTAATATTAAGAAGTAGAATTAATATATTAATTAAGTTGCTGGACTAAGAAAAAAACCCTAGGTGGTATTTTTCCATTGAGCCTGATCAGTGATCCGGAAAGGCTTTGGTATGTTGATTGTGCTATCTCTAATACTGGAAGTTGGGGAGAGACCAGAGAGAGACCAAGGCAGCCATTGGGAGCGCAGAGAGACTAGCAAGAGATACTGGAGGAAATGGGAGGGAATGAGGGGCTTAGTGAGATTGCAACAGGCGCGTGGAGACAATAGAATAAAAGGCAACTGATCACCAACCAGCCTGGCCCTCATTTTCTCTTTCATCTGCCCATGGCATAGGTCGTCCCAGGTGGGGAGTAGCCTGAGACCATGGAATACAGGTGGCAAGGGAGAGCCGTGGGATTTCATATGTGCTTCGTGATTATACAAATAATAATAAGCAAAAATAAATTAATTAGTACAGAAATATTAAAACACATATAACCATCTTCAGTAAGCATTCACATAATTTTTAGATGGTTTCAGAACTTTAAGGTAAGGTAAAGGTAAAGGCCCTCCCGTTGATCGTCGATTTGCTCGAGCGGGCCCAGTAACGTCTCCATTGGAGACTTTGTTGTTACTGTGTCTGGCATATCCAATACTCTCGGTAGCTTGTCGGGCTCTCCGAGAGGGGCGGAGGAATTGAACTCAGGTCGGCCATGTTGGCCGCTTGTAAGGCGAACGCCCTACCGCTGAACTTTACAAGCCTAAAATAAATCACACAGTTGATTTATTAGAAAGCAAATTAAGGAAGTAGGGCATCAGTAATGTCTCCAGTGTGAGACTTGTTGTTACTGTTTTTGGCATATCGAATATGCCACGGGGACCTTGCTAGACTCTGCCATGAAGGCGGGATACTCTCTGTAACTTGCCAGGCTCTCCGAGAGGGACGTAGGAATTGAACCCGGGTGGGTTATGTGCAATACAAATGCCCTACCTGTTGTGCTATCGCTCCAGCCCCTGAAAGAAATACACATTGACAAATGTAAGTACCAATTTCCAAATTTTTCCCATTTCTTTTCCTACAATTTTTCTAAAGAAGCTAGTTTAGAACTTTTAAAGTAACTTGTTGGAGAGAACATTTTACAAAGTATCACGGTCCTCCCATTGTTGATTGATTTGCTCAAGCAGGCCCAGTAACATGAGATTTATTGTTGCTGTGTTTGGCATATCGAATATGTCATGGGTAGCTTGCCAGGCTCTCCCTTGTGGGCGAGATTTTAATGAAGATCAAACCCTAAAATCAACATCATAAAGTTACTGTATTGCCTTAAGACTATTTAATAATTACTGGTAAGTCAGTACAAATACAAAGTATCAGTTTATGTTATTTTGAAACACTTTTTAACCACTTTTTCCTTCCTCCCTCTTTTTCTCTTTTCCCCTCTACCTCTCTCGCCTCTCTCTTTATCTCTCTCTCTCTCTGCCCTTTCTATGTGCTGTGATATCACTGTCACTGTCATTATCACATCGATTTGTTCAAGCGGGCCCAGTAACATCTTCACTGTGACATTTGTTGCTATGTGCTGTATAGTGCTAACAATTCAAAAGAATAAGGTAGTTATGTACCATTAAAAATGAAGAGATTGAGTACTTTGTGAAAGCATAGTCGGTTAGTTTATGCATATCACACGAGTATAATATGAGCCAAAGAGTTTTTATTTAGGAAACCACTCCTAAATCTAGGTAAAATCTTGGAAAGTCATATTGTTTGTATAGTTCTTTACTATTAACATTGATATCCTATCCTGTTTTCTTCTACTACTCTATGGTGTGCTTTCTATATTCCATGGATAGTACTGCAGAGTTAAAAATATTATGTTATTTGGTAGGCATAAGGAAATTAGAATGATTCCATTTACAGATGAGAAAACTGAGATACATCTTCTCATTAGGACAGAGTTCAAGATTCATAGATCTGCCTATATGACATGACTCCTGGAGTGTCAATGAAAATATGATGTAAATATTTTCTGACCATTATTCTTACGTGACACGATATTGGAGACAACACTGTGAAATCATACTGTCAATTTCTTGCATTATGAAAAGATTGTCAATTGGATAACTATTATAACATTGATAATTCCTACAATTAATATTTTCAAGCACCAAATATTTTTATCCAAAGTGCACCATTTTTTATGTCTTATCTCATGTCCTTGAATAATAATACTCACTTCTATGTCTATATTTACTTTCCTTATCTATTATATTAGATTCAAATATTGCTAAAGGGATTTTAACTTCCAGAGGCTTATTATTTTACTTTCTGCAATGCCCTCAAGGATGCTGCCAACAACTTTTGCCACCTTATTACCAATACCATGGCTACTTTTGATTGATAACTGCTGACATACATTTATAAAATTCAGACACATGAAGACATATTCCAACACACATTTGTGTATTTATTTGCACAATAGCATAAAGAATTTATACTTCTGAAGTCCTCAAATAAAAAGTATTTTCTCTTTAGCAATTCTCATCTTTGCTCCCTATTCTTGGATGGCTGATAAATTGCTTTATAAACATGTTTATCCTTATTGAAATATATCAAGATACATTTAATTGAAATTAACAATATTTAAGCGATTGGAAATTATAAGTGCATGTGTTTGTAGTGTTGGAATACCAATTAAATGATACGATTCCAGAAAATTTACCCAGGGGATACCTTGGTAAGATATTCTATATCAGAGAAGATTAAAAAAAATAAAAGCTATGGATCAATTTTGTTACAAGTATTTTAAAATTATCCATATATAAGCAAACTAAAAGTTTTTAACCAGAAAATATGGAATAATTTGGAAATATTTAAATAAAACAACTAAACACAAATTACAAAAGGTCTTTAGAGTAGTTTGTGATTTTTACATGTACCTCTAGAACATATTGGATACATAAAGAAGTTTCTAATTTGGGGATTGTCACCTAGTAAATGTTTTATATATTCCAGCTGAAATTCTTATCATTACAGAGAAAAATTCTGAGCAGAGATGCAAAATATAACGCTGTTTCACAGTATACATAATTTTCAAGTATTTCTATGACTAAGTTTAATATCTTCCTCTATCAACAAGGAAAACAATGGTTTTTCCATAAAAAAAAATTGCAAACTATTGTGCATTTTAGTAAAGTGGTCTATCAGGATTATCATCCTCTTGTTCTGAGAACCACATAAAAAGTATTTATGAAGGCTTTGTATTCAAATTTTATTTCTTTGCCATATATATGTTTCAAACTTTTGGGAAAATACTGGTAAAAATTGAGTTGTAAATATACAGGGAAGAGATGTGTGTCAGTGAAAAGTTTATCTCCTATCATGCCAACATACACAGAATATCTTCATTACCATAGATTTTATTTAATATTATAGGGTAGAACGTGTAACTTATACTGAGTTTCAACCTATTAAATTAGAAAAAGAAAATTTCATTGACATCTGTCAAATTGACAGAACATTTTTTTACGTTCCTTAGATATAATCATGCATTTTGCAATCTGTCTTATGTGTAAAATAAAGAATAAAGTTTATTTCCCTACTATATGCTACATGTTGCTAGATATTATTTGCTTTGTAAATTGTGTGTAAATTTGCTGAGATTAGTCTTTTAAAAAATGTTCTCCCATTTAATCTAGCCACATATATGATTTAATTTTTATGTTCTGGATAATTTGATAGGTCAGGAAAGATTTGTTGTTCTACTTACAAGCAAAATTATAAAATATAAATGATTACTCTAAAAGTAACTTTCATTTAAAAATATTATATGTTTCAATAATCCCATCTAGATATTTCCCTTAAAATGAATGATTTTTTCAAAATAATTTTAAAACTTCCCATTTCTACTAACAACAATGATTTTGAATGTACTAGCTAAAAAGTAATGTCAAGAAAATAATCTAAGGTTGTATATTGCCAAGAGCTAGAAATTAATGTCAGAGAATAATATTTTTTAACAAAGAAAAGTAGGCCAGTGGAAGATGTTCAAAATATGAAGAAGAACAGAACTTAAATATTTGACACATTTGGGACAAGGTATTCTTGATGGATCATTGTCTTGTCTTGTTTGCTGACCCACATAGTACCTAGTATCAATCAGAGAGAAAGTCTCCTGACTACAACCCCCATTTATGAGCACTTCTCCCCAGTGCTCTGTCAATGGAAAGAAAAGCTTTGATTTATTCACTTACCATCATTGTCTAGTCTATCATTCTTTTCCCTGTTCAAAGTATCTATTTGGCGTTTCTACAAATGCAAAGTTGAAATTGCAAATAGGGACTTAAATGCACTGACATGGATATGGGTATGTATTGCATATAGGTACAATCTGCTCGCAAATATATTTTCTCAGAACAGCATAATTATCATAAAATAGTTCTAAGGATTATGTTATAAGACATCTTTTTACAGTCTATATTATGCTGTTACATTTGTAAGATAGAGTTTCTGCTGATACATCAGAATAGCTCTATATATTTGATCTTTTACTTTCATTTTGGAAATTGGTAAAATGTTTCCAGTTATATATCTTGACCTTATATAAATATGATCTTCATCATAATATTCATTAAGTTCAGGGTTATTGATCCAAAACTTATAAAGTATTGTAAATTCCTAGACACTGTCTAAATAAATCTAGATACATTTAATAGTGCTATGAACATTTTATTAATGCTTCTATTTTAAAAAAAATTCTTCAAGGTAATTCACATTAAGTAAAAAAAATAAGAAAATTTCCTATAATTTTTGAGAGAAATCAATAAAAGTGGGTTAAATACTAATTTCTTAGATTTTCTTTCATTAAATTCATGATAATTTTGAATTTCTTGTATACATTTTCAAACTCTTCTATGGAAATTAAGTATATTGTCTTCAAGTATGTAGTATTTTGCAGAGGCAACATTTTATATATCAATATTAGAAAAATATATATTTGGTCAATCATTGGTTCTTGTATGATTTAATTTCAATTTAAAAGGTCAAAATTGCTGCTATAATACATAATACGACCAAAAATTGGCAATAATTTTATTTTTTATTTTATTTGCTAAATTGTATATAATGCAACATACAACCTTTTACACAAAACATTAAAATGCTTTATTTGATATTATGTTTTTAATGAAATAAAGCAAAGAACTCCTGAAATGAAAAGAGATAACATTTCAAACAAGCAATCTGTGTTTATTTTTTCTACCTGAAACATTTGCATCTCTAGATTAAGCAGATTTGTTAATCAGTTTACATCTCCAAGTAGGCTGTAGTTCCTTAAATATTTATACAGCCTTAATGCACATCATGCTGGTTTTATTAATTTTAACCCCAAAGCCTCTTCTACCAATTACTACTTAATGACTATATTGCTTTTCCTCTTGATCGCTTTTGTTCTTTGCTATGATATTAAACAAAAAGAAAGGATAGTGTGAAAGGGAGAGGTTGAAGCATAAAGCTTGAAATAAAACAAATAAAATGTCTCTTGGAATGATTCACTAAGCAGATCTCACTATTTTGACTCACCTGTCTATTGCAGGCAAACTTCTCTCATTTTAATTTTGTTTTTCTTTCCAATGTCCTGTTTTTTTTTTATCTTAAGGGAAAAAAAAAACCTCTTTTTGTTTGAAGCAGTTTATTTTAGGTTTGCTGTAGCTTGGTACAAACACATCAAAGTCCTTGAATCATACCATATCTTTTGGCAAATTAGAAAAAAAAGATGAAAAACATGCATTAAGAGGTATAGCACAAGCACTCTACCAAATAAATTTAAGATATTTATTTAAATTTGGTAAAAAATATTAACACCTAGCTTCACAAAACATTCTTAATAAATGTATATAATTTAATTTCTTATCCATTTTCACATACATACATGTGTATTTATATGTGCGTGTCTGTGTGTGTGTAGAATGTGCACTATTATTTTAATGTAAAATTGTAAGTTTCAAGATAATTCAGGTGTTTTAGAAATGTTTGTACTCAATTTTCTATTATCTCAATGATTTCATTTTTTAGTTTTATTTTTAGCTGCTGGCACCATTTAAATGGCAACTAAATTTTTGTAAAGAGAAATCGTCTTATAAATATAGGGAACTGCAAACATGATTTTCTTTTCACATAACTGGAATACTTATTTAAGTGTTTACATTGTCTTTCAAAAAATTGGGAAAATTATTGCATGTTGCCATACGTAGGCAATATGTTTCTAACACAAATATTTTAAAAGCAATTAAAAATAAACCTTAAGGAAACATATTCATCTGTCTCTGGCAGATAATGCTAAAATATTTGATTATATGTATCCAGACACCAATATACCAATTCAATAATTAAAAAAACTTATCTTGGTCAACTAATTGCAGGAGAAACTCCTATGGTTTTGGTTTTAAGGAGGAAGTATGCTTTTTATATATACTTTTAGGAATCTTTCAAGGATTTGAATTTTGTATTTTTCCTTATGTAGACTTTACACTTCCCTGGAAAATGTTTATCCTATTCCACTTTCTTTTATGACAGAACATACTGGTTTCTTTTTTGTCTGTCACCAATCACTAACATTTTATCTCACCAACCCTGGGGATGAACTCTGTCATAGTCTTTCAACTCTCCTACATCTTTTTTCCAAACATTTCTTATTTACTTTTAAACTTTGTACCTTTATTGCTATTGAAGTTATTATGATTTCACTTTTTTTCTATGATTCATACTCATTTTTTAAAAGCCCAGATTATGTTCTTCTACTATAAATTCTGGCCGCCAAATTCCTTTGCTATATTATGACTCAAACATTTTTATGCTTGAAGCTGTGATACATGTTTCTCCTGTTTTTCAAAACAGAGGCATCAAACCTAAATTCATGCAGATAACGAGTTACCTAGAGGTACTTCATATAGTTTAGTGAATGAAATAAGCGATCTGTTCTGCCCGATAATTAGCTCTTAATAGGTCACATCGCTACTAACTCACTAAAGCAGAGTGACTATCCTGCAGAAATTACATTGACACCGCAAAGATTTGATACTGTCAGTTGAAATAGAGCAATTTTTTCCCACCGTGTCAATTTTTTCCAGCCTGACTTCCGTGAGAGAGTGCCCGAAGAGAGAATTCTTGAATCGTCTTTGGTGCCTTCTGAATTGAAGGTCGCACACTCCTTGGCTTCAATTAATCCTGTACAGTGAATTCTACATTGTTCTAGAACCAAATCACATAGTGCTAGGCTAATGCAATATTAAGGGAAAACAAAACAAAACAAAAAACCCATACATCTTCCTTATGCTACAGTATCATATTCAGTCTGCCTGTTCCTTTTTAGAAAGTATTGTTTGTTTTAGAAAAGCAGTTAGACTAATAAAACAAATATAATATCTGTGATTTGTTACAGAAATCAAGATTGCAAAAGTGCTACTTATTTTGAAAACTGGCAGTCATTTTTACAAGGATTTCAAAAGATCAAATGATCTATATTTTGTATTCTGAAATTAGATTGTAAACAGAGAACCTCATCGCTTGAACTTTCCTTTTCTTTATATATACACATTTTTATAAAATATTCATAAGAAATTGTTGACTATAGAACTATCGCAATTCTCTTGAGTGATCCTACGAGTTTTTCAGTCAATGAGCTCCATGTAGCTCTGGCAGCATAAGCTATGCTCCATAAATCAGACTAAAACCATTTTGCGCCGCTTTTAAAATTACTGCTATCAACAAAACCCATGAGCCTGAATTACTTAATCTATGCAGATGTTGTTAACTGCATTAATTATTTAATTCTGACAATAAAACAGCAGTATCATTTGCCTTAATACCGACCATTCACGATGCTACTGATTTTTGTAAAGACATTTAGCGGTATGAACACTAGATGGGAGTAGACAACCTTTTAAGCTTCATGCAGGAGTACAGCACAAGAAAGGTAGTTATGAAAATGGTTGTTGCTAAACTTAGAAGTAAGGTAATTCTAGGTTACTGTATTGCATTTCTAAGCAAAGCTCATAGCATACCTTTGCTAACTAGGGTAGATTACATTAAAATTGAATTACTATCCTGGAGAATTGAACTGATTTGAAGGACCTTCTTCATTGCCAGCAGTCATCTTTATGACTTCATTATAAACTATATATAAACTTTTCTACTAATTTATATGGAAACAAATTTCACGTACCAGTCTGATAGCAACTAGTTCCATGAATTCAGTGGCACTACTCGGAGTATGATTGTATATTTAAGTAATCCTGGTAACTATAAGTTAACAAGAAGAATTGCATTGATTATTGTCCTACTTAGATTGTTAGTTAATTGATCATTCATTTTCATGTGTTGAATATTAAGTTCCCCAGTCAGACATGTGCATAAAGCAAAATGTTCTATTTTTTTCCCCACCAGGACACAGTGAGCCCTGGCAGGTCAATGAAATTATAATTGGTTCTAATTAGCACTCTTCAAGCTGTTAATTTTTTTTTTTAACCCTGCATCTAAATCACAGTAAGAACGTAACAACTGTCTTTGGAAGTGGCAAAGATGCCCCAAATATGAGACTCCCTCAATTTAAGTGAGCATCTCTAAAGCTGAATTACTTTTCTCTTCTCTACTTTTGGTATGTCTTTTGGGTGATTTCTGAAATGAAAAAACATTTTAAATTGCCATATTTTTCTCCATGAAAAAGCATGTCATTGTAATAGTCATGCTCCTTTTGTTATTGTGTTGTTATCTTTTATAGCTACACAGGGAGCAAGGTCATTAACTTGAGGCAAATGTCACATTTTCTGCATAAGCTTTAGCTTTTTTACTTTGCTTTGTTTTAAGAAATAGTGGAAATTACTGGTTCTGGTTTCAGTTGTCTTCAATGATAAAAAGTAAAAATTATCATTGTCTTCAATGATAATTTACAAATATTATTTTTGCAATATTAACCTCTATTTTTAAATATAAATTACTCAGTTTCAAAAGGTTTCAAAATACCTAGATAGCAATAACAATTGAAATTAATCTTACAAATTTATTTTCTTAAAGGTGTTGATAAATTCTTCTAAAATCACTTTTAAAACAACATTTATTATTAAATAAATGTTTCACTTTATTTCCAATAGTTTGTTTTGAAATTTTAATTTCTAATACTGTATTCTCTGTTTAGGAAATTATTAACAAATTTAAACTCATAATCTAGATTATTCCCATCAATTTTTAGTCACAACTCTTCTTCCTTAATGTCATGCTTATTTTAATAAACAAATACTAAACCAAAACATAATTTTATTTAACAAATGTTAAATTTCATTGCAAATTTAATTTTTTTCTGACTAAATCTTATAAATTTTTAAATAAAAAATGTTAAAATAAGGTAAAAAATCTACTTTCTGACAATTGTGGAATTATAAGTAAATAATATCTACAACCATATTAAAACGCCCACTATCCCTTAACTTATAACAATATGTTAGCCAAATAATGGAAAAAATGAAAGTTGTCTTCATGTAAGAAACTGGAAATTGAAATTCAAATTAAATCTGAATGTCTCAGGTATTATTCGAAGGATAACTGAATCTTGAAATATTTTAGCTGTAAAACAAGATCCTTCATTCTTGAAAGAATTTTTAAATTAAATCTTTGCAATTATAAATATGGCATAAAATATAAATTATATCCATTCATACTATAAAATAGATTATATTAAGCTCTCATTTATATGGCTAAAGAGATAATCAGAGTTTAATATATTTTAATAACTAAATTTTGCCTCATGAAACAATTTAAAAAAGAAGTCAACCCAAAAGCAAATTGATGTAAGTCTCTTTTTCAAATAAGCCTGATAACATATTGGCAACAAAAAATGCATTATATAAAGCTCAATATTAATGAAAGTGACACATTTCCATTAAATGGTGGTTTCTTCTTTTTTTTTTTTTTGGTTGGTTTCTTCTTAAACCATATCCTGCTAAAATAAAAAAAATTGTGTTATCTTATGAAGTTGTATTTATGAAAACTTCTATTTTTAATATTTTAAATTAGCAATTTAAAATAATGAGATATTAAAATATTTTTAAAAAACTGTGTTGATTTAGTTATTCATAATCATTCTGAAAGTTTTATTGGAATAAATTTTGTATAAATCTATATAATTGTTTGGAAGTCATTGTATTCTAGATTGTTATTTCTCTTTCTGTCATATGTCAGATTTAACTAGGTCTATAATCTTTATTTAAAGCTGTCTTATTTTGGCACGTATACAACATTATGTTTTCCAGTTAGCTGATTTTTGTGTCTGAGTTGCAAATATCCATGAGGCAAATATATTTCAACATACATGACTATTCATCCATTATATATTTTAATTTCTATAAAGTATGTATTTATATATCGCAGATATACATATAATTTATTTATACATAAACACATATAATTGAGATGTCATAATAGAAACTGTCTCTTTCTACTGGCATGTTTTAATTTATAGCCTCTTAGTATAAATTCAGCAGAAGAAAGACAAATTACTCTGCTGGGGACAATTGAGTCAAACCACACAAAATTTGGCTGGGGTTTTTGTTGTTTTCAAATGTGTCCAGTTCAGAAAAATATGTACTAGAAACAGCCAGTCATTTTCAACATGAATATGTAAATTACAAATTAGCCAAGTGGTATGTGAATCTAGAATAGTTATGTAAGTAAAAGAGAAATTAGGTATGAGCTTTTACTGAATATTTGCTTATAGTCACTTGCATTTTGTTGTCTTGAATTAAAATTAAATGTGTGATCGCCTGTGAACGGATTAAACACTTAAGCTATAGGCAGAAGATTCCATTCCACCTTTTACCTACTGTGAAACCATCTGTGAGCTTCTTAATCTGAGTACCTCAGTTTCTCTATCAAATGAGTAGTGCCTGTTCTGTAACTTAAAAATAAATCCTACAACAATTAGAGGAATTCATGACTTTAGTTTTGTAAAACACATTTGGACTTGGGAATAAGGGAGGGAAGATAAAGCTCTGAGGTAACTTACACGATGAAATCAAAGAAAAACTGCTCACAAAGAAACCATAGATTTATGCAAGTTTTACAGAACAAGCTGTGTATATGCAACATAAGCAGTATGTTACTGTATCTGACTAGTTGGCATGCAGACTTGGAGCCCTCTCCTGATTGCCAGCTAATGTGGTCTAAGAATCACAGAACTTTATTAATTAAAGTGATTAATTGCTATAAATATTTGTTGTCAAACATAAAAAGAATCTGTGCATTTTCATTATAATTATTAGCAAAATTGTATTTCATCTAAACAACTTCCTTTGTTGTTCATGGTGATGTGGTAGATAATATGTACTATTTTGCCTTTTCTGTGTAATAGCAGTTATAGTATATAAATTTAGAAAGATTAAAAACTGTCTTACAGAGAATTCTTCTCTACATTTTAATTAAAAGTGAGAAATTTTAGAATTTATATTTCAGAATGAACATTCACAAAAATAGTATGCAGACATAATTATTAAAATTGTCAACCTCATTGAATGTGAAATTTAATGAACATAGCCACATAAAATTACCTAAAGAAATGTAGACTAAATTTCTATAGCTTCTGGATATAAATAAGAAGATACATATTATGCATTGAACTCTATTTTATTATCACAATTAAAATATGTTACAAAAAATTATTAAAATTGCATGACTTGTTATGAATAAAACTTTGAAATAAGTACATTACAAAAGGCAAAGAAGATCAAGGTAGAATAAAGCTGTGGTTTTTACTTTTGCAAAAAGAGTAAGAACAAGCCTTTCTAAACAAGTTTATTTGATTTGGAATTATTCCAAGCTTGTGTAACATAAACTTGATGTTAATTCCAGAATAATCAGCCAGAGGGAATGGTTTTATAGTATACATAAGGTTTGAAATACTTGGACTTCCTGCAGCTACAGGTTCAAATCCCAATAGAGCTCCATTCTTCACTGGTGGCTAAGTTAAGTACCATGCACGTGTATATACATGTGTGAGGGGATTTTTTACAGATGAAGTGTCCAAAATGAGAGCACTGGTTGCACTGTGTGAAGATCCCAATGCAATTTTCCTAAGAACAGAGTGTGTGGCTCATGAATGACTGCAGCTTCTGGGAATTTTGCCAAAAACCTAGGGCAACGGAGAGTGTGGCTCTGCTCTAAAGGAGATTAAATTCCCTATTTAAAAGCTCCCTATACTCCACCATTGTGAGGGCTACACTCATTATTTTTTCTATGTTGGATGGTGGGTTAATACACATGCCTATAATACAATATCTTAATTCTCCTTTCCCTCCCTGTCTGGGAGAGTTGGTAGACTTGCTACCACACACAGCATTCATGGTTATTGATTTTCAACAGCAAACACAAAAAGCTATTACAAGGGAAATATTCTATACACTGGATGGATAACCACGTAAGCAGCAAAAAGTGACCCTTAGCCCTTAGCTCAGTAAGAATACAAAAACCTACACATTTTAAAATATTCTAAGGTTGTGACATCAATTTTCCTGCAAGTTATTTAGTTGTATATTTTCGATTATGGTTTGTGGTCCCAAACAGTCACCACTTGGTTTAGTATTGGGTAAAATAAGATGAATAAATTAAAACCGATGTCTTTTTGAAATATCTCCTATTGTGAGTTAGGCCAACAGTTTTTTTTAAAGTAAGGAATTAGATAAATAATAGATCAAACTTTGGTCACATACTGAATATTGATTAATCTATTCCTTATGTAGGAAGTTGTTTTATAAGAGCATGTGATAATTGTCAAATATGCAGTCATAGAGAATGTGAGATGGGGAACAATGTTTTTGATACTGTCACTTTACAGAATGAATGCACATTCATTTTTGAAAATACTACTGTTATAATTTAATCACAGTGTGTATTTAAGATGTTTAATATGGGGGCTAGAGAGATAATAAAGAGATCAACACATATACTTTGTGTATGACTGGGATTTTGATAATTGCTTAAATCCTGAGTTTGTCAGGTATGACAGAGTCAGGTGCAAACCCTAACACCACTAGGTGTGCCCAAAAAAGAATACTTACCATGGAAGAAATATGAAACATATTTTACCTATTTCTATTAATCCCCCCAAATTTGTCTCTCATAAAATAATGTTATTACAAAGTATATTTGCATATAAAATTATGCACAGAAGGATACTTTTAAAAAGAAACTAGGGGAGCTAGAGAAATAGTACATAGGGTAGGATGCTTGCCTTTCACATAGTCAACTCAGGTTCAATCCCTGGCACCAGTTATGGTACCTGAGCATGACCAGAAGTTATACCTGAGTACAAAGCCAGGAGTAAGTCCTGAGTACTACCAGGTATGATCAAAACAATCCCTCTCTCTAAATAAAATGAAATTAAGGTGTTTTATTATCATTTAAGAACTATTTGAAAAAAATGACATAGTGTGATACTATAAATTTATAGAATCATTTTGACAGAGGGTTGTGGATTGGGCCACACCTGACAGTGATCAAGGCTTACTCCTGACTTTTTGATGAGGAATCACTTCTAAGGGTACTGAATGGACTATGAGTAATCACTTCTAAGGGTACTGAATGGTGAGGACTATACTGAGGACTGAATTCAGATAAGCTTCGTGATATATAATGATCTTCAATGTGATCTAAAACACAAAAGGTACCATGAAAATATAAGATACATTTAGTTATCTATGACTTGTGTTAAAAACAGTAGTTTTTGAAGGAATCAAACAAAAGAAGAAAATAACCCATAAAGTAATTGTCCAGATATTCTAAATGATCATTAAGTTATGATCTAACTATAGTACATACAGTAAGATGCATTTGACATTAGAAGTCTTGTGAAGAACTGCTATTGTAGTTTAATTTTCTTACATACTCAATTTTGTTCTTTCAAGTATATGAAATTTAATATCAGGAATTAGGGTGTTTGATATTTACACAACTATTTAACACTTAAAGTCTGTAGTTCTAAGAATTAGAGACAGTTTAAATTTTTTCCTTTCATTTATATGAAAAAGTTTGTGTGTAATTTATATAATGGTAAAATTATATACAAAAATGTAGAGAAATCAACTAAAATAAAAAAATAATGCAGTTGTACTAAACTCATAATATAAAACTCAGGTGAATTTCTTTGTTTTAATTTTTAATTTTTAAATGTTTTTAAATGAATCACCATAAGGTACAGTTACAAATTTAAAAGCTTCCATGCTTACGTTTCAGTCATAAAATGATTGAGTACCCATCCCTCCACCAGTGCCCATTCTCCACCACCAATGTTCCCAGTATCCCTCCCACTATCATCACTCCTTCCCTCACGTCTTCCTGCCTCTGTGTCAGGCATATTCCCTTTTACCCTCTCTCTCCTTTGGGGTGTTATGATTTGTGATACAGGTATTAAGTGGCCATCGTGTTTGGTCTGTAGTCTAATTTCAGCATGCATCTCCCATTTCGAGCAAGCCCTCCAAGCATCTTTTATTTGGTGGTTCCTTCTCTGTCTGAGCTGATTTTTCCCCCAGCATGTGAGGTAAGTTTCCAAGCTGTGGAGCAATCCTCCTGATCCTTATCTCTACTATCCTTGGGTGTTAGCCTCCCATTATGTTACTTCATATTTCACAAATGAGTGCAGTTCCGGTGCATATCTATACTCTGGCAGCGACAATAATCAAGAAGTATTACATCAGAATCAAAGTTCTTTTGAAGAACATTAATATGCTAATTAATTTTGTTTTGAGGCTACTCAAGCCCACTCGTATTCAAGAGCTATTCCTAGTACAGAGCTCACAAATCTCTCAAGGTTGTACTCAACGGACCATATAGTTCTGGGGGTTAAACCTTGGACACAAAGCACATGCTCAATTACCTTGTGTTGTCTTTCCACCTAACATACTAATGCTGGTGAAAATAAAAGTACCTCACTGGGATAATCCAAAAATGATGCTAAATTGAGATAGTTATCAGATTTATAGATGAGACAATTTTATTACATGAAATGTCAATGCTTTTTTACTTAATTGTAGATTAGAACACTTTAAATCAAAATCCACATTGTTCATTTTGTAGGAATTTTCAGGATGATTCTATGGTTTAAATAGGTGAGTAAATGCCAAAATTTTCTATGAAGCATTTGGAGAAAACTGCTGCTGAGATACCATGAGTTATTACAGATGTATAGTAAATAAGATACTGGTTATTTATGTGCAACCTTAGTAAACTTTAAAGTTGTTAGAAAAATCTGAATGATCAATAAATACATGATTGTTTAGTTTTATACAACACTGGCTTTGATTCTGTGTTCTTTGATCAACTTTTCAATAAATTATTCTAGTAATGATTGGTTATGTTATCTAATTTTAGTTAAATGTAACTAAAATAAGAATCTTATTAGTATTATCTAAAAGAATGATATTTGGGTCCATTTAGATTTCTGCTATGGAAGAAAATTATTCACAATCACACAATCAATCACAAATCATCCTGTTATTCGTCGATTGCCTCAAGCAGGTCCCAGTAACGTCTCCTTCATCCTAGCCCTGAGATTATATTCAAGGATCTTTAGGAGAATGAGACCCATCATTGTTACTGGTATTTGGCATATTGGGTACGCCACGGGGAGTTTGCCAGACTCTGCCGTATGGGCAGGCACACATGAAGGTATGCACACACGGAAGAAAATTATTACTGCAACAAAAAGTTGATTCGGAGACATAGTTTAGTAGATAAAGTTCTTGCGTTTTAGTAGCCAATACTGGTTAGGTCCCCAGCACATCATTGGTCCCTTGAACACCAGAAAGAATGAACTCTGAGTTCAGAGCAAAGAGAAAGTGCTAACGTGTAATATAACCTGCAAACACACCAAAAAGGAAAAAAAAAACAGTAAAACTTTTGAAAAACAATAGCACTGTAGCACGTCCTCCTGTTGTTCATTAATTTGCTCAAGCGGACACCAGTAATGTCTTCATTGAGAGACTTGTTACTGTTTTTGGCATATCGAATGTGAAGGTTGCCAGACTCTGCTATGTGGGCAGGATACTGTCAGTAGCTTACTGGCCTCTCCGAGAGGGATGGAGGAATTGAACCCTGGTCAGCCACGTGCAAGTAAATACCCTACCCGCTGTGCTTTCACTCCAGCCTTAGAAAACAATAAATACTTTCATATATTTGTGTACAAGTACAGGCATATCAGAATGACCAGGGAGATCATCGTTACCTTACACAAAACAGAAATCTTATTATTTATCTATCAGTAGTATCATCCCCAATAATCATGTAAAATAATCAAATAAAATGATAGAGTGATAGTACAGCAGGTAGGCACTCACCTTGTATGAAAAAGACCTGGGTTTAATACCTGACACCCCACATGGTCTTCTGAGCCCAACAGGAGTGATCCCTGAGGTCAGAGCCAGGAGTACCATTGGGTATGGTTCCAAAAACAAAAAAAAGAGAGAGAAGTTCTATACATGAGTGAAATAAATAAATAACTGTAAAACATGACAATCTTGGGGATGAAATATGAGATACAAAAAATAAAATACAGATACATGTATTAATTTAAAGAGCATGCGAAAGATTAAATAATATATTACTAAGAATAAAATGATAAAGTACAATTATAAATTACATCAAGGAAATAAAATACAGATAGGATTTTTGCTTTCTGTCAGAAAAAATCTATTCTTGAGGAGAGTCATGAATAGATTTCAAAGCAATGGAAACATTTTAGTTATTATGTGTCAAAAACTAAAAACAGTATTCACACCATTATTGGATTTTTGTTTAAACATATAATTAAATAAGAAATTTACTTACATATTGGGGTTGGATCTATAGTACACCTGCCGGGGCACTTGCCTTGCAACCTGTACACAAGAGTTCAATCCCTGGCACCACATATTGTCCCCCTAAGCCAGAAGTTATCCCTGAACACCACAAGATGTGGCCAGACTAAACCAAACCATTGCACTTCATTTTGTACCAGTTAATATTTAACAATTAAGTTTTTTACTCCAAAAAGATGAAATCTACATTAAATAATAAAACAATTTTACTCAAACAATGTATCTTATTACTTAGGTAATATTTGTTTTTAAATGCTTGCAATTTAGGTCTGAGGCTCTCTTTTGGTGTGCAACATCAGAAAAAAACAGTATTTACAAAAGAAAAGAAGAAAATCATTTAGTATGTGATAACTAAAGATACATCATTTCAATTAATTCTGTACCTCAGCATTTTGAGCATAATCTAAGCTTCTTCTTACTCTGACATAGAAATTAGTATTGTTACATTGGACTTTAATAATACATAGACCAAGGTACCATGAAATATTATATCCATAGTTAATATGTTCCATATTACAACATTGTTCACAAATATACTCTGTAGAGATAGAAAAGAGGCTGTAGACACTGGAAAAGGTTGCTACAAAAATGTATGACTTTAAAGCTTTAGTAGAGGGTCTGGTGAGGGCTATAAATATGTAGATGTGAGAATCTTATCATCTAAAATTTGTTATTATAATAAACCAATTATAAATGAACTAAAATGCAATCACAAATCACAAATCATTCTGTTAATTGTTGATTGCCTCGAGCAGGCCCCAGTAACGTCTCCTTCATCCTAGCCCTGAGATTATATTCAAGGCTCTTTAGGAGAATGAGACCCATCACTGTTACTGGTATTTGGCATATTGGGTACGCCGCGGGGAGTTTGCCAGACTCTGCCGTGTGGGCAGGCTACATTCGGTAGCCTGCCAGTTTGTCCAAAGTAGGAATGAGATAATAAGATGTCATAATAGGATGTCCAGGAGCTGGTTTTTATAGTCTCTGAGTCTTGGCCGTTGATGGGATTACACGGCGCCAAGGGGCCAGTTGGTGGGTGTGACCCCCGCCTACTGGAATTTGGAAGATCTGGGTGGAGGATGCTCGGCCCCAATCCGAGTAGGCTTGGAGATCTCGGCCCCAGAACCCGCGTGACTTTGTCCCTCTACCAGTACCTTCATGTGTGCGGAGAGTGGTCTCAGCATGGTGGTGGCTGGTCCTGGAGGTCTTTGGCTGCAGTCTCCTGCCCCACGCCTGACTGTCCTTGCCGCCGGAGCCCCTTGGAGGGGAGCGGGTTGAGCTTTCCTCCCCGCCCCGACCAGGGCTCCGGCAGCCAAAGACCTCTAGGACCAGCCACCACCATGCTAAGACCACTCTCCGCACACATGAAGGTACTGGCAGAGGGACAAAGTCACGCAGGTTCTGGGGCCGAGATCTCCAAGCCTGCTCGGATCAGGGCTGAGCATCCTCCACCCAGATCCTCCAAATTCCAGTAGGTGGGGGTCACACCCACCAACTGGCCCCCTGGTGCCGTGTAATCCCATCAACAGCCAAGACTCAGAGACTATAAAAACCAGCTCCCGGAAGAGAACAGTGCAGTCTCCTGCCCCCGCACCTGACTGCCCTCACCGCCTGGCCCCCTTGGAGGGGAGCGGGTTGAGCTTTTCTGAATTACATTGTATATAAGCACAAAACATAAAAATTGACAACTCTTTTACTGAAACAGGATTTGCAAAAACTTTGAAGTTTCTCACAAATTCAAATATACTCGAAAGTTTAAGCCATACAAATGCATCAAATAACTTTTGATATGGGCATTTCCTTTTTTCAGGCACAAAGAGGTGATAATATGCATTCTTTCTGCCTAAATTTTTAAAGGATCTTCCTAGAGATAATGTTTATTTACATCATTTTGGTAAAGAAAATAAATGTTGAACTTTTCATGCAGTTACACACTGTGTTTTTCATTCCAGACAATCACCATTTCATTAATATCCTGAAAAGACAAAACTTTGTCATTTCTAAGAAACAACAGAAATTTTCATAGATTTAAAAGTTCTATGCATTTTACAGTGCATTGAAAAGATCTTTTTGAATTTTTTTAATAATGGAGTTTGTCTCTATTTCCTTCCTTCACTTTTTTTAAAACTAGCCTTTATTAATTTTTTGATTTATTATGTTTTTACTTTTCATGTTTTATTTTATATCAAATTGTTTCCTGAATTTTATGTTTATTCTTTAATGGTATATATATTCACAATTGATTTGTTTTAATTATATTTTTCAAGCTAATAGATCTCTCAAAATGGATTCCAATAACATCATTTTTATTTTAGGTATTTCACAAAGTCTAAGTCAGTTTTAATTAAGTGATATCAAAATATACAGTATATTCAAATCTGAAAAAGTTTTAGGGTGTCTTCAGTATTGAATGTTCTAGTCCAACAAGGTTTCATTTACCTCTCTCTCTTGCTCTCTTTCTTTGTTTTTCTCTTGGAGTTGTTAGTACAATCAAAGAGAACAGAACAAAAATAGATTAAGATTATATGCATAGACTCCCAGCAGAGTCACAAAAAAACAATTGTATACATAGACTAAGATATAAATTTATTTATTCATTATTTCATAATCACTCATAAGTAAGATTACTCTTGAAATGTTCTAGCTCCCTATGGGTTTTATTGTTACATAAAAACTCATTTTAATCTACACATTTTGTATTTTACTTTAGATAGGCAATATTTATTATTCTTGTACTATTTGCTAAATATTGTGAATATTGATATTTAAAAACTCTGATGTCATTGAGTTTACATTTTCCTGAAATAAGAATTACTTCCCCATGTGCTGTGAGCACCGATTTAATAGACAGTGATATTTATTTCTCAATCTACTCCCTGATTTATTTATAACTCCATTAATGTAGATAAAAATGATTGTTATGGGGCTGGAGTAATAGCACAGCGGGTAGGGTGTTTGCCTTGCATGGGACTGACCTCGGTTCAATTCCCAGCATCCCATGTGGTCCTCTGAGCACAGCCAGGAGTGATTTCTGAGTGCATGAGCCAGTAGTAACCCCTGTGCAAAGCCGGGTGTGACCCAAAAAGAAAAAAAAAGATTGTTATTTATTCCATAGAGTAAAGGTGGTTTTATTTCACTTGTAGTGTAGTAGGATATATGTCTAACCATACTATATACTTGTATGCATGGCATAATATATACTAATTAAAATTAAGATAATAAATATACAACGTTTTGGTAGTTAGAAATTTTTTGAAGAATTTTAAAATTGACATGAAAAAAGAATAAATAATAGATGTTAAGGAAAGTTTATGTTGAGCAGAGGACATTGTACATATAAAAACTCTGTAATCAAGCACTATATTTAGATTACAAATAGCATCTCATAATCAGTATGTATTTCCTCATAATGGAGCATTAGAACTGTATAGGATAACATCCTGTCTTGTTTTGTATGATTTTTTTCCTTACTTAATAAATGGTACAGAGTATACATGGCTTGGAAGCATATTTATTGTTACAAGGCAATATTTGGTTTGGGCATGTATAACAACCCAAGCATTTGCTTCAGATGAAAACATTTGTTTCAGCAGAAAATTTGGCTTTCATAGTTTATGGAAGTTTCCAAATTGTTTTTCAATTGTAGTGAAGTAAGCATTTGGTTGAATGCATATATTGTAGCCAAATGCTACTACACATGTTTAATGAACCTGAGAACTCTCCTGGGGTCAAGGACCTTCATTATGTTTTTACTAGTGCACAGTTAAGGATTTATCATGTAGTTGTGCAATTAAAATGCTCCAGATTTTCATTTAAAGGAAAAAATAAAATTTATAACATCTCACCAAAAGTCCAAAAGTCTATCTTAAGAAAGAAATAAGTATGCTTTTTTCAGATTTGTAAAATTTTTAAAAATATAAACATTGAAGTAGATAACTGTTTAAAAAGGTAAAGGTAAAGGCCCTCCCGTTGTTCATCGATTTGTTTGAGCGGGCCCAGTAACTGTTTAACATTTCTGAATTTATTTAGAACTGATGAAACAGTATAATATCTTATTAAATAACTATAACATAATTGGTAAAGGTAAAGGCCCTCCCGTTGATCGTCGATTTGCTCGAGCGGGCCCAGTAACGTCTCCATTGGAGACTTTGTTGTTACTGTGTCTGGCATATCAAATACTCTCGGTAGCTTGCCGGGCTCTCTGAGAGGGGCGGAGGAATCGAACTCGGGTCGGCCATGTTGGCCGCGTGTAAGGCGAACGCCCTACCCGCTGTTGAATACAGCAAAATATTTAATATTCATTATTAATGACACAAGTATTGAATTCAGTTTTTTTGTTTCTATAGAAATTATTGCACAGTGGTAGGCATTTGCCTTGCATGCAGCCAACATGGCCGACCCGAGTTTGATTCCTCCGCCCCTCTCGGAGAGCCCGGCAAGCTACCGAGAGTATCTCGCCCGCACGGCAGAGCCTGGCAAGCTCCCCGTGATGTATTCGATATGCCAAACACAGTAACAACAAAGTCTCCAATGGAGACGTTACTGGGCCCGCTCGAGAAAATTGATGAAGAACGGGAGGACAGTGACAGTGACAGAAATTATGAAGAGGAGGAATGCAATATTTTAATTTAACAAATATAAATTTTGAGTAAAATATAGAGGAAAAAGTTGCACATTGCCTAAGCCCAAACCTAATCTTTTAATTTTCCTTTATCTATAAGTGTCCACCTAGAAATTACATGGTGGGGCTGGAGTGATAGCACAGCAGATAGGGCACATTTGCCTGGTACATGGCCAACCTGGCTTCAATCCCCAACATTTCATATGGTCCCTCCAAGACCATCAGGAGTAATTCCTGAGTGCATGAGCCAGGAGTAACCCCTGTGCAGCATCATGTATGACCCAAAAAGCAAAAATAAATAAATAAATACAAATAAAAAAGAATAGAAATGACTTGTGTTTTCCACCTCATACCTAGTTATGGCCATGAGAATAAGTTTTCACCATGATGCTAAGAAAGTAAGTGATAAAACCTTATACTGAACAGCTTTAAGGGAACCATATATAGTGTAAAGCAAGCACCTTAACTCTTGGACTATATATCTGGCCCAATAGCAGTGCATTTTGAGGGTTAAAAGGCCCAAAAGCACAATGCAGAAAAGTCATTTTCACTCCTATATTCTTGCAGTCAACCAGGTTCAATGTCCATTACCCCTTATAATCCAGTGAATCCCACCATGAGTAACCCCTAAGCACAAAGGTAAGAGTAATCACTGAGCACAGCCAATTATCCCTGGCTCCCCAAACAAAACAAAACAAAATGACTACTATTTGCGGACAGAAACATAATGTAGCAACATACTTGAAACCCTGGTTTGATCACATAGTTCCCAGAGAGTCATTGGGTATAGTCCTGGAGATGTGACTTCCTGCTAAAAAGAACCCTTTAAACAGAATCAAATGTATTCCTAATATCCAACATGTTTAGATCACTTGATCTCTTGACTTCCCGTTATTCGTCGATTTGCACAATAGGGCGCGAGTAACGTCTCCATTTGTCCCTGTCGTGTGCTAATGTAGCCCAATGGTGTCTGTTCGCTCTAGGAACACAAAGAGCCTCAAACCTATCATTCATGATCCTGATGAAAAAGTCTGACCATCTGGTACGTGGGCGGCCACACAGTCTTTTCACATCCCGTGGAATCCAGTCAGTAACGGCTCTAGTCCAGTGGTCGTCTCTAAATCTCATTACATCACCAGCCCATCTGATTTTTGACACCTTGGCAAACGAGACAGCGTCCCTGATTCTTGACGTCGACAGAGGTCGGAACTCCGGATTCTTTCTTTCATTTGAGTGAAATGTGATATTCCATGCATAGCTCTTTCAATTCCTCGTTGGGAGACCCAAATAGCGTTCTCATCCTGTTTGCGTAGGGTCCAGGTCTCTGAGGCATATGTTAATGCAGGAAGAACAGTGGAATAAAAGAGATGTGCCCGGAGCCGGAGGTTCTTCGTCCTCTTAGCTATTTCTTCAACGTTCTTGAAGGCGTTCCAAGCAGCTCTCTTCCTCCTGCTCAGGTCGGGTGCCAGGTATTGTCATGTTGACTTCTCGACCTATGTACAAATAGCTGTTGCATTTGGAGATGGTCATTCTGTTAAGGGTGAATGGGCCATCAGGAATGAGGCTGTTTCTCATAAACATTGTCTTCGTAAGATTCAGCTGTAGTCCTACCTTTCCACAATCATGATCAAAGTCGACCAGCATTTGTGCCGCTTGGCTGATGTTTGGTGTTATTAAAACAATGTCATCAGCAAAAGCGGAGTTGGTGTAATTGCCGACCATCTATCTTCACTCCCATTCCTTCCCGTTCCAGTCGTCGCATGATGTTCTCGAGGGTGGCACTGAAGAGTTTCGGTGAAATGGTATCACCCAGCCAAACCACTCTCTTGACATCAATAATTACTTCTTCGTAGAATGGTGAGATCCAGGTAGTGAATCCATAATACAGCTCACGAAGGATCTTGATGTATTGAGTTTGAATGCCCTGATTGGCTAGGGCTTCAATGATCACTTCCATCACAACAAAATCAAAGGCATTCTTTAAATCAATGAACATTAGACAGAGCGGCATCTTGAACTCCTGAGAAACCTCAATTAGCTTGGTTATCGTGTGGATATGGTCGATGGTGCCGAATCCTTTGCGGAACCTGGCTTGCTCTCATGGTTGTCCTTCATCTAGTGTTCTGCCAATCATATTGATGATGACTCGAGTGAACAACTTGTAGATGACAGACAATAGGCAGATCGGGCAATAGTTGCCAATGTCATGGATGTCTCACTTTTTGTATAGTAGTAGAGTCCTGCTGTTTTTCCACTGGGATGGAAACTTGCATTCAGACAGGTAGCGTGTGAAGAACCGAGCCAGCGTATTGATTTCTTCTGGTGTTCAGGTCTGACCTTGTCTGGGCGGGGTACTGTTTATTTCTTTACTGATGAAATGGTGTGTTGGATTTCGGAAGGGAGAATATTGGGAATGACATAAACATCCTGTGGAATTTGGTATGTCGGCAGATTGACATGGCTATGGAAGAGATTTGAGTAGAAGTCATGGATAATCTTCTCCATTGCCATTCTGGAGGATGTGATAGCTCTATCAGGATGTCGGAGGGCAGTCATCTTGGTCTTGTAGTTGGCAAAGGACAGGTGGATGGTAGGAATACTTTCCCCTGCTTCTGCCACATTTACCAGCACTTCTGCTCTTCTCTCTTTGAGGTCTTCCTTGATTGCATCTCTGCACTGCTTTGCGAGCTCGACGTTCGCTTGCGGTTGCCTGAGGCATGCACCAAACCACATTGGCGAAAAAGCTCAAGAGTTTTCGAAGACAGGCATTTTTTTATGGCTATCTCCCTCTTGGCATTCCTCGCGCAATCATGTAGGTGCTGAACCAGTCGATTGTATTCCTCGTCAATGTTGTCAACAATGGCGTCTTTCCATGTTGCCACAATAGTGCCAAAGAGCTCCCAGTTGGTGATATTTCAGGGAGTTCTCTTTTTAAACTTTGCAGCCCTTTCTCCCTACTCTGTGAAGTAGAATTTTGCACGAAGGAGACGGTGGTCTGTTCCCCTTTGGAATTTTGGGATAACAGCGACATCAGTCAGGCAAAACCGTCTATTGAATATGATGTGGTCTATTTCCTTGAGGAATCATCCATCGGGAGACTCCCATGTCCAACGTTTAGATTCGGCCTTCTGGAATCTTGAGTTACCATGGATGGTGTTGGTCGACATGATGAACTCTGACAATCTCTCACCTTGTTCGTTCCATTCTATGCCATGAGTCCCGATGTGAAGTACTTTGGCTGATCTTCTCATCCTATCTTGGCATTAAAATCACCCACAGTGATCTTGTAGAAGGTATGGTCTTCTTTATAGAACTTGTCCACCTCCATGTAGAACCCCACTACCTCCACTACCCAGCCGATGCCACACTCCAGGATGCTTTCCGGACCCACGCAACCGCTCCGGCCGAGACGCATGCACAACTGAAGCCCCACATAACAAGATAATCAGAACTCCGAGACCTTGGACTCCAGGCTCAATGGACCCAGGGACAGAGATTCTCTGCTTACTCCCACCAACCACAGGTAATGAAGGGTTTAAAATCAGGAGCCCCACCCTACCCTGCCCTGTCTGCTTCCACCAACCACCAGAGACCCAGGAATTGGATTGCGCACAAAAGACCCACCCTACCCCTACAGGGACCAGAAAAATACCTCACTGGCAGACCTCCACTACCCCACTACCTCCACTACCCAGCCGCCGCCACACTTCAGGATGCTTTCTGGACCCGCACGGCCACTTTTCGGCCATGCGATTCATTATAAGATACTAAATACCCATCCTCCAGAATTGCCATACCATATATGATAGGGTTCAAATATGGTAACACCTACAAGGGCAATTAGAGGTTGCCCCAAATGCCTCTATCCCTCTCGGAAAGCCTGGCAAGCTACCTAGAGTATTCAGCCCGCAAGGCAGAGCCTGGCAAGCTATCTATTGTGTATTTGTATGCCAAAACCAGTAATTACAATGGGTATCATTTCCCTGACCCTGAAGACATCACCGATACCGGTAGCATTGAGAAGGATGAGAAAGGAGAGGCCGATAAAATCTCAAGGCCGAACTAGGCTGCCACAATGAAAGAAGACAAAAATGATCTTCTGTAGTTTCATTGCACATACGCTAGCATCAGATGCATCCATTGAAGACCTGATGGTACAAGCGCGAAAGATCAAGTACGAAATCATTGGTCTGACTGAGACAAGAAGGCACCCATCTCATCATGCCGTTTTCGACACTGGAGAAGAATTGTTCCTCGGAACATGTGATAAAAGAGGTGTGGGAGGTGTCCGTGTCCTTGTCAACACAAACTTGGCCATGAGCATTGATTCATTTGAATGCCTAACAACCAGAATCAGACGTTTACATTTGAATAGATGTGGCTCACTGCCGGCAGTTTCTATCTTCGTTGTCTATGCACCAACATCCAATTATGATGAAGGAAAAATTGAGAAGTTCTACATGTTTAGAATGAAGTAAAAAAAAATTAATCTCAAACCCAAGTAAAACCACAATTTGTGAAAAAATCTATTCATTTCAATATGTTACAGAAATAGATATAACTATGTAACATATATATCAAAGCGTTATTATAATATTCTTAATTTTAATTTATTATATCTAAAAGTAAAAAATAGTCTCAGCGGAATAATATAAGAAATAAAATAACTGAGTATAAATTACAGAATAAAAAGTATACTAAGAAATAAATATGCTATATCACCTTAATTGTGTACCTGAAATGACAGAAAATAATAGCAACACACTTGAGAGATTAGCTGAGCTTTCTCAATTGAACTACATAATCAATACAAGCTTAAAAACTGCATAGCCACAGGGACAGTGAACTAAATAAAATATTAAACTTTTGTCTTATTAAAAAAAACAGAAAAAAGAAAAAATAATTTGGCTCCGGGAAAGTATTCCAAGAAATAACCAGTGGAATTTTCCTAAATTTGGTTTAAAACATTAGAGTTTCAATGAATATAAGGCAATTTATATAATAAAGCTAATGGAATACAACTCATTTTATGAGGCCCTGGGTTTAATCTTCAGCACCACATAACCAAAAACAAAATGTTTCACTAAAGTGGCCAAATATCAATAATAGATGTGATAATTATATGTGTGTATATTATTCTACATTGGGAAACAACAAATAATATAAAACTGTGTAAATCGAATTTTTTTTTTGAAAAAAGTATGTGCTGTGTATTTGTGCACTTTAGAATTGGAAGTTCAAGAGTATGTAATTTATCTTTCTTTATGGACTCTTTCTATCTCTTCCCACCCTCCAAATATTCTCTAATTAAAATATTCCACTAAGATAATTCTATTAACAAAACAGTGATAATATATAAATAAGATTATAGAATCTATAAAAATCTATAAGTTTTTTCAAATAAATAAGAAAAAACAGAAAAATTGAGGAACAAAAAAGAAAATAAAATAGTTTGGGTGTAAATGATCTAGATGCATAACTTTAAAGGAAAGTTTCTAGAATGATTTTAAGATAAACCACAATCTAAATAAATGCTGTCTCAAAGAAATTCACTTCAAGCATCACAAATAGGGCAAAATTTGATGATGGATGAAATATAATAATTCCATGATTAATATCAATTTATAAAACAAAATAACACTGACCATATTAATATCAGATGAAGTAGTCTTCAAAGAAAATTACTAGAGATAAAGGTAAAGGTAAAGGTAAAGTCTTTCCCGTTGATCATCGATTTGATCGAGCGGGCCCAGCAACGTCTCCATTGGAGACTTTGTTGTTACTGTGTTTGGCATATTGAATACGTCACAGGGAGCTTGCCAGGCTCTGCCCTGCGGGCGAGATACTCTCGGTAGCTTGCCAGGCTCTCCGAGAGGGGCGGAGGAATCGAACTTGGGTCGGCCATGTTGGCTGCGTGCAAGGCAAACGCCCTACCGCTGTGCTATTGCTCTAGCCTAGCACTAGAGTATTTTACAAATTTTACAAATTTTACTAGAGATAAAACTCTTCAATAATGATTAAAGGATCAGTATACCAAGAAACTTTATGGACTGAATGGTGTATTAAATGTTTTATGACAGTGGTCAGGGTGCTGCAGAATCAAATCTGGAGTAGCCACATGTAGAGCAATTACCTTACTCACTGTACTATTTCTCCAGACCAACAAAAGTTTATTTAAACAATAAGTCAATAAAAATTCTAGCAAGGCTAATAAATATTAAAAGAGTATCACTGTATCACTGTCATCCCGTTGTTTATTGATTTGCTCGAGTGGGCGCCAGTAACGTCTCCATTCATTGCAGCCCTGAGATTTTAGCAGCCTCTCCTTACTTGGCCCTGAAACTTTAACAACCTCTCCTAACTCGTCCTTTCCATTATTGGAGTCTCTTTAATGGTTAGGGGAACGAAACCCATTATTGTTACTGTTTTTTGCATATTGAAAATGCCACAGGGAGCTTGCCAGGCTCTGCCTTACAGGCAGGATACTCTCAGTAGCTTGCCGGACTTTCCCAGAGGACAGAGAATGTATATTAGGTACATCAGTGGGCTAGACTGAAAGAGGTAACTCGACTGTGAATGTGGCCATGCACTTCCGGGAGCTTTGTTTTATAGTCTCTGGATCTTGGCTGTTAATGGGATTATATGGCTCCAGATGTAGTTTGTGGGGGTGACTGCCAAGCTACTGGAAAATGGGGTATCTGGGTGGAGGACGCCCAGTACCGATCAAGAGCAGGCTTGGAGATCTCAGACACCGGCCCTGCATACCTGAGTTCTTCTACTGGTTCGTCCGAGCGTGTGGAGAATGGCCTTGAGCATGGCTGTGGTTGGGTTCTGGAGGTTTTCGGCTGCCAGGGTTCTGCTTGGGGCAGAGAGGGAAACGCAACCTGCCCCGCTCTGAGGGGTCCAGGTGAAGACAGCGTGGTGCAGGGGCAGAAGATTCTGCCATTAGAAGAGTAAGATGCAAATTACCAGTATCAGAAATAAAAGAGTACCTATTGCTATAAATTCTGCATTTATTTAAATTAACCATGATATCCTGTATCCATTTATTTAAATTAACCATGATAACTTTAATTGTTAAAAACTTAGCATAAAGAGGTAAACTCTAAAATCATCTCCAAATTACTAAAACTTAAATGAAATAATGGTCAAGACAGACCATATACTAAAATTGGAATGACACAGAGAAGATTAGCATGGCCCCTGCGTAAGGATGACATGCAGATTCGTGAAGCGTTCCATATTTTGGCTGGAGCAATAGCACAGCGGGTAGGGCGTTTGCCTTACATGCAGCCAACATGGCCGACCCAAGTTCGATTCCTCCTCCCCTCTCGGAGAGCCCGGCAAGCTACCGAGAGTATCTCGCCCGCATGGCAGAGCCTGGCAAGCTCCCCATGACGTATTCGATATGCCAAACACAGTAACAACAAAGTCTCCAATGGAGTAGTTACTGGGCCCGCTCAAGCAAATCGATGAACAACGGGAGGATCGTGACCGTGATCCGTGAAATGAAATAAAGTTGATTGCTGTAATAATAATTTAAATTTATTGTATCTTAAAACATTTCCTCGAAAAATCTCCATTCATGTTGTTTTCTGTCGAATATTACTAAACATTTAAAGTAGCAAAAATTTTTGATAATTTTCCTAATTTGGGGCTGGAGTGTATAGCACAGCAGAAAGGGTAATTTGATTTGCCTGTGACTGACACAGGTTTGATCCCCAGCACAATACATGGTCCCCAAGTCCCACCACCACTCATGATCCCTGAATTCAGAGCACCGTCCGTGTGCTACACCATCTCCTCACAAGAAAATTAGTTATTTCCAAATTTTACAAAATCTACTCCAGAATATAGAAACCAACACTTTCAAAAAATCTCTTATAAACTATGCCCAATAAAAGTGTTCTTGGCCTTTTATGTCAGAGAAACTCAAATCTTTTCCAAAACATGCACCTAATTTTTCATGCAGTTTTAGTTCTAGTAGTTAGAGACTGGAAACAAACTTCATGTCTTTCAAATTTCATGTCTAAATTGTTAATAAAGAAAGTGTGGTTCATCCAAGTTGTACAAGACTGTTGCAGAATATACCAAAATACACTGAATAACAGCTTAGATATTTTTCAAGAAAATTGAACAGAGTGAATTAAATTGACTGAAATTTAGCTATAGCTCATCCAAAGATTGCATACATTATGGTTTAATTTATAAATTCTTCTTGCAATGATAAACTTATGGGAAAAGAGTTCATATTAATGGTAGTCAGGGACCAGGATGAGTGTGGGATGCTATTAAAGGGAAAAAGAATAAGGTAAAAGTCAGATCCATGTGCTGATGGAAGTACTCTGCGTCATGACAATGTAAACAATATCCTGATTGTAACATTGTACTTTCTTACAACATTTTACCACCAAAGGGGAAATGAGTAAGGTACACAAGCTCTGTCTTTTTTCTTACACATGCATGTAAAACTTCATGTAAAACTTCATTTTTAACTTCTTGTAAAAGACATACAAAATATTTTTTAAAATTATAATGGAAGACATTAAGTTCAGGAAATTATATTACTGTTCTGAAGTTATTTGACTAATACATTTCAGTAAGGACTAGCACAGTTTTCTTTTTTATCTAAGATGTAGACGAGTTTTCTTTCCTCACAACCATTTAGAGCCAGTGCTGATATTCAAGGGGCAAGGCTTAAAAGGTTTAAGATAGAAACTTCCTAGACAGAGGAACTAGGAAGTTTTAATCGTTCTTTCAAAAATTCTAGCCATTTTATTTCTGTGAATAAGACTCCATAGCCAACAACTATTCTTATTTAATGGTCCAGATCTAGTTCCTATATAATTTGAGCAACCAGCTTTGATTCATTTCCGGCATATGGAATTTTTTAACTAAGACAATAACAATCTCTCTTGGGAGTCATGTGTGGCCCTATGTGCCCAACCCCCAACAAAGCAAATTACAGTGATGTGGTTTTATTAAATTCATAGACTACCTAAAGAGTTTTACTGCAAAGCAATCATGCAGATATAAAAATAATTATTATGAGTCACTATCATCTAGGAGAGATAGTCTATTGGAATTCAAATGAAAACATTCTCATGTCATTATTTTTGTGAAACACAAAAGAAATAACTCTGGGAAACTCCTGTTTGCCGAGTTGGCAACAAACCTTAAGAGGCATAATTTAAAATAGGCTAGAGAAATAGTACAGGAGATTTCACTTGCCCTGAATTTGGCTATGGCAGCTAAAACCTTAGTGTGAATCCCTGGCTTCTTATACAAATCTCCTCTCCACAGCCAATGGTACTGTCTTGAGGGCGTGAATTTTCCTTATATTTATTAGACATATACCCAAATACTACTGTCTTAAGAAAGGGATCGATGCATTATTCTCATTGAAAAATTAGATCATTGGTATGCAAGCAAACTGAAATCGCTATGAAGAATATATAAAATTGTTCTGAAATTACTCACAGTGACAACTTGGCTAAACTCATGTGGTATCTATATTTCCAAAATAGTATTTAGTTTAATTCGATGAAGTGAAAAATACTTCTGATATCCTGGATTAAATAGGTATGGATTTCCTCATGTTCTATAAATATAGGCTGTAATAAAATGATAAGATGGGTCACATTTGTATAATATAAAACACATACTATGTTGGAAAAAATAAGCTCTGTATATGTGAAAATGACTACATCACTTTCACATATAATTCCAGTTGTTTTTAAACAGCTGAAAGTATTCAAAGTGCTTTTAAAATAAAATCAGCATCTAACATTACTGTTTTCCAACCACAGAGGAAATATTTAATGGAAACTATACTGAAATTTACACATGAAAATCCCTCCAGTTTTGTTATAATGATATTCTGAAATCTAAAGTTCATAAATACAACTTTTTTCTATAATATTTTGGGCAGAATTTTATGATCTTTGCTTCGTCTCGCTTAACTTATTTTTTTCTGATTAACCAGAGTAAGAAAATAAATAATGCAAGAGTAGAGTAGAGCTGAAAAGAGGTGCTTATATTTCTTTTTCTACTTTAGTTTTAAACTTTTAGCTTACAGGTATTCAACTGAAAACAATTTTATCATTATTTTAAGTTTTGCTTCAGGAGAATGCAGTTTGGAATATTGCTTGGCTCTCACTTTCCTCAAATTTGGTGCACACATTTAACATCACACAGCTTACCAGTAATATGTGTCCAGAAAGTTACATTGTGCCCAGCAACGGCATGATGTGCTGTCATATTAATACAACAACAACAAAAAAGGTTATAATACGGAATTCCAAGTAAGAATTGAACTCAATATTTACAGGGGCCAAAGACAGATCACAGGGGTTAAAACATATGCCTTCCCTGCTGCCTACCTCAGTTCAGACCCTGAAACTGCATTGTCCCCAACTATTGCCATATATATCCCTGGGTGCTCCACAGCTAGCTCAGCCTGTGAGGCCTGAGCAATCTGCATCCTTGAATTCTCAGATGGAACCTAGAGAGTGGTTGACTGAGAATTGCAGATATGGAGATTTTGGTCTCCTGAGCTCAGCTTTGGAGGTTTCCTATTAAAAATATCTAACTGACATAGAATAAATGTTCAATAATAATAGTATTAATAGTTCAAACACATTGATATTTAAGTAGCACTCTAGCACTATCCTCCCGTTGTTCATCAATTTGCTCAAGCGGGCACCAGTAATTGTGAGACTTGTTGTTACTGTTTTTGACTTATCAAATACATCAGGGGTAGCTTGCCAGGCTTTGCTGTGAGGACAGGATACTCTTGGTAGCTTGCTGGGCTCTCTGAGAGGGGCAGAGGAATCGAACCCGGGTCGGTCACATTTAAGGCAAACACCTTGCCCACTATGCTATCACTCTGGCCCATTTTAAGATATTTAAAATATTTTGTTCTTTAAATAAATACGTTTAATGTTGTGAGTGATAGCAGAGTGGTAGGGCTTTTGCCTTGCAAGCTGCCAGCCCGGCTGAGCCAGGTTCAATTCCTCTGCCCCTCTCAGAGAGCCTGGCAAGCTACTGAGAGTATCTCACCTGCATGGCAAAGCCTGGCAAGCTACCGTGATATATTCAATACACCAAACACAGTAACAACAAGTTTCACAGTGGAGACGTTACTGGGCCTGCTCGAGCAAATCGATGAACAATGGGAGGACAGTGCTATTTAACTCAGAGATAATGTTGTCTATTTAATATGTTTTTCTATGCTACTTTAACATAAAATACTGGTAGCAAAGTAAAATAAAATGCTTATTAATTTTTTTTTACAGTATGTGGTATACCTTATGGAAAACTTATGGATACTTCTTAAGTTGTGATAATGGCTAATCACAACCACAAACATTTTTATTTAATCAAGCACAGAAGCAGACAATCAAATCAAACACCCGGAAATTAAACAGTTCACAACTGAACAACCAATGGTTGGGAGGAAATCAAAGAAGCACTATAGCACTGTCCTCCAGTTGTTCATCGATTTGCTCAAGAGGGCACCAGTAACATCTTACAACAAATTGTGAGACTTGTTGTTACTGTTTTTGGCATATCAAATACATCACAGGTAGCTTGCTAGGCTCTGTCATGAGGGGAAGATACTCTCAGTAGCTTGCCGGGCTCTCTGAGAGGGGCAGAGAAATCAAACTCGGATTGGCTGCGTGCAAGACAAATGCCCTATCCGCTGTGCTATTGCTCCAGCCCAAATCAAAGAAGAAATAAAAAAAATTCCTGAAAAAAATGAAAATGACACAAGCTATCAGAAGCTGTGGGATACAGCAAAATCAATGTTAAGAAGAATGTTTATAGCTCTGCGAGCACTCATCAGAAATAAAGAAAGGGCCCACATAAATAACTTGACTTCATAGCTTAAGATCTTAGAATATAACCAATAAAGGAGCCCAAACCAACCAGTAGTCTTTTAAAATTAATATATTTATATTTTAATTGTATTAAAGTGAGATACATTGTTGCAAAGTTATTCATTATTGGGATTCAGTCATATAATGTTCAAACACCCATCCTTTCACCACTGTACATTTCCCACAATCAATGTCCCCAGTTTCCCCTTCAAACCCACACCTGACTCTGTGGCAGGTACTTTTCTATTCTCTATCTTTTGTATACTGGTCCCTTCTCTATCCTAACTTCCCTTGGCATCCCAGACACTCTTGTGGCAAGCTTCCAACCATTGACCAACTCCTTGTTTCTGTTTTCCCCGGCCTTGGATATTAGTCTCATGCTATATGTTATTTTTTATATCCCACAAGTGAATCCAGGCAATATACCCCTCAAAAAACAAATAAAGAAATTTTTCCATGTGTGGTGTCAGTTATGCAGAATTTTAGGAAGAGAATTTATGTTGACATCATATCTAGAATATAGCAAAAAAAAGTGTTCTTTTTCTTGGAGACTGATAAAAAATATTATGTATATTTCAGATTTAGTTGTTTAGAACATCATTGTGATCTACTTACAACTACATCTGGCATCTTTGGACTGGATATTTATTTTCTATAATTTTTGTTTGTTTATTTTATTTTCATGTTTCTCTTTATAAAACAAGAGAGGTATAAAACAAGAGAGGATCTTGGGTTTTGCTCTAGTGCAGGTACTTACCAATTCAGTTTTTAGATTTCTCTTAAATTCTATTGCCAGAAATACTAGGTTCCGATCGTTTCATAATATTAGATGGTTTATATGACAAAGTTACATTATTTTCTGGAACAATGATGTAAAAGGTTTAGCACTTTTTTACCATTCTCTCTCTATTCTGACCATAATAAAAGTCCATAAAAATTTTTTCAAGGTAATTTAGCTTCAACATGGGTGTTTTTCTGTTTGATTTTTCTCCATCTACTTACTCAGAGGTATACAATAATCACTTATCAACTTAAACGGAACATTTTAGCTACAATTTCCCTATGCTTCTGGATTAGTCAGGTCCTATTTCTTTCAATGATTCCATGACTACTCCTGACAGCAAGTAAATAATTATTATTCTGAATCTAATTGCATTAAAGTGCCCACCAACTATAATTCTCCATCTGGGATGCAGGCTAAGCATTTTAATACCCAGGGTCTGTGATGCATGTACAGTGTATGTGGAACTGTTCTTGCAGTCCCTGGGAGGACTGGCTCAGGACCTATGTGGCAGAGAAATTACACTTCAAAAGTATGTACACCAAATGTTTGAGCTACTTCCACAACTTTTAATTCATATATGTTTTGCTTTATTGTTTGTGCTTTCTATAGACCATAACATCATAAAGAGGATTACTATATATCTATGAATAAATTATTATTATATATCACCATATATTACATATATACATATGTATGTGTGTGTATATATATATATACACATTTGTGTATAGTATAGATGGGCTTGGGGATTCAGAATCCTTACATGTGCACTAACCTCTGTATTATTAGTTGTCTTTCATTTTTATGAAATGATCGCTGGAGCGATAGCACAGCGGTAGAGCGTTCGCCTTACAAGCGGCCAACATGGCCGACCCGAGTTCGATTTCTCCGCCCCTCTCGGAGAGCCCGGCAAGCTACCGAGAGTATTCGATATGCCAGACACAGTAACAACAAAGTCTCCAATGGAGACGTTACTGGGCCCGCTCGAGCAAATCGACGATCAACGGAAGGCCCTTTATCTTTACCTTTTTCATTTTTATTAGTCACTAATTTTATAAATTCTAGTTTAATATTTTCTTAGCTTCCTCTTGCTTCTATAACAAATTATTAAAGGTTATTTTCTTTACATGTAATAAATATATTGTCTTAGTTTCATTGATTAGAAGTCAAAAATCTAGATGAGCATTTTCCTGATAAGACTCCTTTGTCAGGCTTTTGAAGCTTCTGTGATTGGTGAATACTTTTGGGATTTAAGCTTATGTAACTCCAATCTCTGTTTCTATGGCATATTATCACTTTATTGTATACATAATATACAATATTATGTTTCAGAAATAAAATACTGTTTTTTACTGTCCTTTTTTTACTGTTTTTACTGTTTTTTACTGTTTCAAAAATAAAATACTGGGTCCATCTAACATCTTAAATTTAGGTATGTAAAGCGCAGGTGGCTCTTCACATCCCCCATTCTGAAGTCCATGTACCCACATAAAAGGAAATCTGGCAGCTGGATACTCAGTGTTTCACCCTGAGAACCACCTCCCTTGTGAGGAAATTCTCCCCAAACCTCAAGCATGACATCTGAAACTCAGGTGTGTGAACCATGGCAGGTTCTTCACACTCTATTATCATGAAATTGTCCCTCTAAAAATCTAAACAAGATTGATAAACCACCAGCAAGACTCACATGAAAGAGAGAGACAGAGAGAACTGTAACAAACAAAATCTGACATGAAAGGGGGATATCGCAATAGAAATTTCAGACATTCAAAGGATCATTAGAGATTACTTTGAGAAACTTTATGCCATGAAACAAAGGAACCTCCAGAAATGGGTACATTCCTGAATTCCAATAATTTCCCAAGGCTGACTCAAGAAGATTTGGAATACCTGAACAGACCTATCACTATAGAAATTAAAATTGTAATTAAAAGTCTCCCCAAAACAAAATCCCTGGTCCAGATGAATTCACTATTTAATTATTCCAAACCTTTAAAGAAGACCTATTCCCAATACTTTTCAAGCTCTTCCAGGAAATTAAAGAAACAAAAACACTTTCAAGCAGTCTTTATGAGGAAAATATAACCCTGAAAGCAAAAGTAGATAGAGATACAATACAAAAAAGTGAATTACAGGTTGATATCCCCAATGAATACAAATGCAAAGATCCTCAACAAAATACTAACAAGTAGAATCCAATGACTCATCAAAAAAGATCATATACCATGACCGAGTAGGATTCATCCCAGGCATGCAACGATGTTTTAACATTCACAAATCCATCAACATAATAAACCATATAAATAAAATAAAATATTAAAACCATATGATATAGTGATAGAGAAAGCCTTTGACAAGATCCAGCACCCATTTATGATAAAAACTCTCAACAAAATGGGAATTGAAAGTACTTTCCTCAGTATAGTCAAAGCCATCTACCACCAGCCCGCAGCAGGCATTATTTTCTATGAGGAAAACTAAAATCCTTCTCTATAAGATCGGGTACAAGACAAGTTTGCCCATTCCTGACACTTCTATTCAATAGTACTGGAAGTACTTGCCATACAGCAAGGCAATAAAAAGATATCAAGGCATCAGATAGGAAAGGAAAAAGTCAAGCTCTCACTGTTAGCAGTTTCATGTGATACTACGCTCAGAGAATCCTGAAGGCTACACCAAAATGTTCCTACACACAATAGATTTGTATGAGAAAGTGACAGGTTTCAAAATCAATACCCCAAAATTCATGGTTTTCTATATACAAATAATGAAAAAGAAGAGATATTAAAAAATCTTGTTAATAATCATGCCTAAGAAAATCAAGTATCTTGGAATCAGTTTAACTAAAGAAATGAAGGAAATATACAATGAGAACTACAAAATACTACTTCAAGAAGTAAAAAAGGACACAAGAAAATGGAAACACATCCCCTGCTCACAGATGGGAAGGATTAAAATTGTCAAAATGGCAATACTTCACAAAGCATTTTACAGATTCAATGTGGTCTTTAGAAGGGACCCATGATATTTTCCAAATAAATAGAATGAAACACTGAAATTCATATGAAAAATATACCCCCCCACACACACGGATAGCTAAAGCCATCCTTGGGAAAAAGAAGATGAGAAGCAGCACCTTCCCAAACTTTGAACTGTACAAAGCAGTAGTAATTAAAATATCATGGTACTGCAGTAGAGACAGATCCACAGGAAAATGGAATATTGTTAAATATTCTGACATAGACCCTCAAATATATGATCATGTAGTATTTGATAAAGGAGCAATAAATGTGAAGTGGAGGAAGGAAAACCTCTTCAACAAGTGTTGCTGGGAAAACTGTACAGCTACATGCAAAAAAACAAAAAAAAATCAGATCTCTGTCTAATATGCACAAAAGTCAGATCAAAATGTACTAAAGACCTCAATACAATATCTGAATTCATAAGGTACATAGAGGAAGACAGGCAGTGAAGCTAAACGCAAATTTAAAGAAGAAACACCACAGACCAAACAAGTGGAAGCAAAAATAAACAAATGAGACTTCATTAAACTAAGAAGCTTATGCATCTCAAAAGAGACAGTGACCAAGATACAGAGACAGCACATGGAATGGGAAAGTATTTACACAATACCCATAAGATAAGGGTTAATAATAAGATACATAAAGCACTGGTAGAATTTTACAATAAAAAGACCTCCAAACCTTCCAAAAGTGGGGAAAATAAGTGAACAGAAACTTTCTCAAAAATGAAATACAAATGGCCAAAGATGTAAAAAACATTCTATGTATTGTTAATCATCAGGGAGATACAAATCAAAATAACAATAAGATATTATCTTGTACCACAGAGACTGGTGCACAGAAAAAAAAAAAACTACCTGTGCTATCACAGGTCAGTTGCGTGTAGAAAAGGACTCCATTTAATTACTAGTGGGAAAGTCGACTGGTGCAGCATTTTTTTGAAACAGTATGGGTATTCCCCAAAAATCTAGAAATTGAGCTTCCATATTGATCAGCAATACCACTTCTGGGAATATATCCCCAATGTGCAAAAACACACAGCAGAAATGACATCTGAACTTGTATGTTTATTGCAGCAATGTTCACAATAGCCAGAATCAGTAAACAACCTGAGTTTCCAAGGACAGGTGAGTGGTTAAATTAACCATAGTACATCTACACAGCGGAATACTATGCAGATGTTAGAAAAAAAAATCAAGTCATGTAATTTTCTTATAAACGAATGGTTATGGAGGATATTATGCTGGAGTGAAATTAGGAGAGGGACAGACAAAGAATGACTGTAATCATCTGTGGGGTATAAAAAAAAGCACAGTATGAGACTAAAACCTAAAGAGAGAAGGAACAAGGACCAGGAGGATTAAAAACAAGGGCCATGGTTGAAAGTCTCCTCATGGTTTGGGGGAGAGTTGGGATTGAGAAGAGACCATTATGACAATGATGGTTGGAAGGTATTCCTCTGGATGGTAAATGTTTATTGAAAGTTGGTAAAGGGCCAAACATGATGGTCTCTTCATATCTGTATTGCAAATCATAATGCCCAAAAGTAGAGATAAAAATAAAGAAGAAAAGCACTGGTAAAACATTACGATAATGAAAACAACAATGAAATATCTTACACCACAGCGATTTGCACATATAAAAAAGAACAACAACCAGTGCTATCACATATAGGCAGGCTGGGAGTGGGGCTGGGTGAGGTGGGGTAGTGGGAGGGTTACTGCAAATATTGGTGGACAGAAATGTTACTGGTGGGGGTATGGGTGTTAGAATTTTGTATGACCGTAACAGATTATGAAAGCTTTGTAACTGTATCTTGCGGTAATTCAACAAAAAATAGTAAAATTTAAAAAATGAAAAGAATTTTTGGACTTAAGAGATACCAGAATAGTCCATAAGATCTGTTCTGAGAAAAGAAGAAAAAAAACAAAATGAACATTCTTCCTCAAGACTGAAGCCAGTACCTCTTATCTGATTTTTTGACTGCCATTCTGCCCTACAGATTACAAACCAATTCTAGTAATCACACAATCTAATTTATAAAAACAAATGTACAGTTATCGCTGCTGTAAGGTAATATGCTTGTTTTTATAGACTAACTTTCTGTTTTCTCACACTTTTTATCTTTTTCTACTTTTGGTCTAAGAGTTTCCACGTAGTGTCCAGGAGTCCTGGAGCTAGTCCTTGTGATACACAGCCATGTGGGCAAAATAATTCAACACAAAGAACCAAGAAGTGGGTTTTATTAGACTCGGGTTCCAGCAGTCACCAGGCCACCCATCAAATGCTCATGGGACAAGTGATACTGAGAATATAATTGGCAGTGGGTCCCAAGGTGTTCCAGTGGTTAACTGAATGATTTTTTTCCCTTGTTCCTCTACATTTTTCAAATAGGTTTTTATCATTGGTGATTGTATACAAAAATAATGTGACTCACCTTGCCTCATCTGAAACACCTCAGGTCAGCCTAGCCTCTGAGTTGAGATCTCTGGAACCTTTCAAGATGGAGTATACTCAAGTCCTCACCATTCCCAGAGACCCAGCAACCCATACATAATATTCTCTGGCACATAAATGCCCAAGCTTCATAAACTCTGTGACTGATATCAACAAGACATTAATCTGTTGAATTGCCCCAGCCCCACAATTCCTAGACACCTCCAAATAAGACAGTAATGACAGCCTAATAGTATCAGAGAAAATTAGACTGCGAAAGTTATCTAAAAGACACTAAGCTCAATGAACATAAAACAAAATGCAGAAGGCTTAAATAGCACAAAATACCTCAGTAAATTTGCAAAGACTTTAACAACACTTTTGCAAGATGCAAGACACAGCAAACAATATAAAATGAATAATATTTTGCCTGCTAAGGAGACAGGCTTGGAGAGTAGGTGGGAAATTGGGAACACTGGTGGAGGAAAGGCCACACTGCTGGTGGGATTACCGCAGGGACATTGAAGGAACTGAAACAACTCTATTATGAACAACTTTGTAAATCATATTGTTTAATTAAAAAATAACTCTCGGTATATTTTAGAGCAGAATAGTATAGTACAGTGTTACAAGGAAATTAAATTCAAACTTCTAAAATAAGAGATTCTAAGAAACACATTAACAATTTTTTAGTAAAGGCTGAAGCTCCATAATCAGAACAGTGTCCAAATTTGGGTCTTGCCAAGTGTAGGGATTCTTGGACAAGCATTGATTTATTATAATTCCACTTTCCCATCTGTACAATGACATTATTAATGAATACTATCTCATGGAGTGTTACAAAGATTTAATGAGGTCCGGAATGTAAAATGTTAGTATCTTAACTATAGAGAATATAGAATATATTCAGTGGCAATTATTATTTCTCAATTTTAGATTTAGAATTCTGACAATTATAGGAACAATGAATAATAAAACTATAGAAAATCTTCTTAAACATAGTTGACTGATGCCTGACTGAGTGTGTAGGGTATAAGCACCAGAACTTTACATTAAATTGCTCTATTTTTCATTGATAATGACATATTCTTAGAAGAGAAAAAACAAACTTTTAAAATAAAAAATGTTACTCAAATGAGGAAAACATGGAATCTAAATTGTTTGACAGCTAAGGTTCAAGATAGATAATAGAAAAGCAGTAAATAATTTTGAAAATGTTCTACCATGAGTTCTAAAAATAACAGTAATAAAGATTAAACTAAGTATCACAGAAGCTTAGACCTCAGATTTCTTGTGTATGTAATAATTCTGTGTGTGTGGTACCCATATGTGTGTTTAGGAGAATAAACTTTGCCAATCATATAGCGCAAATAAATAGTCTTCTCACTTATGTGGTAATTAATTTTCTAACAGTTTTGTTGTTGTTGTTTTGTTTGACCACAAACTTAGCGGTGTTCAGAGTTTACTCTTAACTCTGCACTGAGAAATCACTTCTGTCAGTATGGGAGGGATCATATGGGATACCAGAATTGAACCAGAGATGGCCTCATACAAGGTAAATGCTTACCTGCTGTACTATAGTTCTAGCTCTTCTAGCAGTTACACCTTTATTGCAGCACTTAGGAACATATGGCAGAATTTGAAAAAACTACAAGCAGTATGTAATGTGTGAAAATATGGTTTTGTCTTGTATTCCTTGAAATAGGAAGAAAGAATTGTAGCTAAATAAGTTTAGTAAGATTGGTATCACTTCCTGGCAGTGCAATCTTGGAGGAAGAGGGAAAAATGCACAAGCCAGGTAACGTCACCTTAGGTTACTGCAGCCATAGTCATTATACTTGAGACACAATTCAGAAGTAATAGTAATATGGCACATAATGATAGCACCAGATTATAGTGATCTTCAAGGAATTTCTAGATTTAATTTTTGAGAATAGCAATTTAATTTTAAATAGGGCATTCCATAATTTGATGTGAAGATAAAGTAAATGTCTTATTTATATTTAAATACCTAATTTTTCTGTTTTGTGCAGAATCTGATTCATCTTAAATAGATTAAGATGACTGGAATGGGAAGGAATGGGAATGAAGATAGACAGCAACTACACCACCTCCGCTTCACTGACATCGTTCTTTTTTTTCTGAAGGATCACACCTGGCAATGCACAGGGGTTACTTCTGGCTCTGCACTCAGGGATTACTCCTGAAAGTGCTCAGGGGACCATATGGGATGCTAGGAATCAAACTCGTGTTGGCCACTTGCAAGGCAAACACACCCTCTTTGCTATCGCTCCAACCCCTATTGAAACTGTTCTAATAACGCCAAACATTAGCCAAGCAGCACAAATGCTGGCTGACTTTGACTGTGAATGTGGAAAGGTCAGACTGCAGCTGAACCTCACCAAGACAGTGTTCATGAGAAACAAACTAGTTCCTGACGTTCCATTTGCTCTCAACGGAACGAACATCTCTAAATGAAGGAGCCACGTGTACCTGGGTCAAGAACTCAACATGAGGAATGACTTGGCACCAGGACTGTGCAGGAGAAAGAGAGAACCATGGAATGTCTTCAAGAGCATCGAAGAACTTGTTAAGAGGACAAAGAGCCTCTGGCTCTGGGCATATCTTTTTGACTCCACCATTCTTCCTGCATTAACATAGGCCTCAGAGACCTGGGCCCTATGAAAACAGGATGAAAATGCTATTCAGGTCACCCAAAGAAGAATCGAAAGAGCTGTGCTTGGAGTATCACGCTTCACTCAAATGAGAGAAAGACTTCGAAGTTGTCTGAGACATGCGCCAAACCACGTTGGCGAATAAGCTCAAGAGTTTTCGAAGACAGGCAATTTTTGTGGCTATCTCCTGGCATTCCTCGCACAATCAGTGAGGTGCTGAACCAGTCGTTGTATTCCTCGTCAATGTTGTCAATGACGGCATCTTCCCATGTTGCAGCAATAGTGCCAAAGAGATCCCAGTTGGTGGTCGTTCTGGGAGTTCTCTTAAACTTTGCAGCCCTTTCTCCCCGCTCTGTGAAGTAGAATTTTGCACGAAGGAGACAGTGGTCCAATCCTGTTTGGAATTTTGGGACAACAGCAATTTTGTTTTATTAAAGCAAAGCACTGTGAGTTACAATGTTCTTCATAGTTAGGTTTCTAACATAGAGCGTTCCTTCCAGATCCTGCCACTAATGTTCACTTCCCTCTCCCAGCGTTCTCAGGTTCCCTCGACTACCACCAGACCCATCCTGAATCTTCAGAGGTATCCTTTTTTAAGTTTGGTTATTAAAATTTGTTCTCCTAATTTCAGAGAGTCAGTAATTTATTTAATCTGAAGTTTGGATATTTTCCTCTATCATTTCTAAACATCAGCAGTGATGTACCAGAATCCTCTTGACCCCTTATCCCAATATTTCTCATCTATCTTTTCTTTTCCTTCACTCTATTTTCTTTTACTTCATATACTCTAGAGCCAAAGGGGATTCAGGCTCTTTAAATTGTTACCTTTCCTCATCCCAGTTTTTCTAAATACCACAGACAAGTGATACCAACCTGTATTTATCCTTCTTCTAACTTATTTCATTTAACATATCTTCCAGTTCTATCTATGTTGCAACAGATTGTATGATTTCATCATTCCTTATAGCATAGTACTCCACTGTGCACATATCTCACATCTTGATAATTCAATGATCATTATTGGACACCTAGGCGGATTCCAAATCTTATCTACTATATGAATGCTGCAATGAACAATGGTGTGCAAACACTGAAGGAATATTTTTTCTGTCCTGGGGGTAGATGACCAAATGTGGATATTTTATATGTTGTTAAAATTAAAATGTTACATATTTAAACTAAGTGGGGTATATGAATTATCATAATTTTTTATACTATGATAGCAAGATGTTCACTATTCATGTAAATTTAGACTGCCAGTAGAAATTTAATATTACAAGTCCAAATATTTTATTCTTGGATAAAATATTAATAAATTATATTTTAATATAGGAAGAGTATTCCATTTCATTGCACAATAACGGCCACCACATAATCACAGTGCCTTGTTTTTAATTAACACTATAGCATCTATTTTAAAATTTCATGTTATTATAAACTATTACATAAAGTGAAAATTATGGTAAAATATGGAATGATTATCAAGTAAAATGTAGTACTTTAGTTGAAGAAATAAGGAAGAATACAAATATTTTAAGTATATAATATGATCAAACAATTCGATCTGAATAGAGCATAAAATTACATAGGACTAGATCTATCTATCATCTATCTGTATATTTGAATATATGAATTTGTATACCTATATATTTTGGATCTAATTTTACATATACAACGGGCTAATTTATAGTGAAAAGAAATATTTGTGGATGTAGTATGTAACTAATAATCATTGTTATTATCTGTTATTATTAATATTATGTAATACTCTAGACTTCTCATTTCTTATAGATTCTCATGTTTCATTATTGTTGTACTGAATAAAATCAAGATAGAATTTTGGAAATAACTTACTCCTTACATCAAGGCCCAAGACAATATAATGTCTTCATAATTTAAACAGTTATTTAAGAAAAATATAATTTTAGAGACATGTGTTGGGCAATACAGAGAAATCAAAATTTTATGTTTAGTCAACTCAAAGTTATTGAAAGAAGTATGTTTTTCTGTTTAACACTGAAAGAACAAAAGGAGGACAACCATTGTCTTGGTATCCATTGAGAACTAGAAAGCGTGGTGAGAGATATCCTGGAGATTAATATGCATTCAAGAAATGCTCAGCTAAAAGAAATACAGGGCTGAGACAAGGCTTTCTGAGTTGTCTTATGTACTAATCTCCAAATCAGGGTAAGTAATAATTAACTATACATTCTGTACTTGGCGGGGGGATTAATACTATAATACATGATTACAGGAGTTTAGAGATAATAATGAGTAAACTCAATAAGGATAGTGTAGTGAGGATACAGTCACACAAATAAAATTCATGGTAACCAGCATTAAAGAGCAAGGTGTTAATCAAAGTAAGTACAAATATTGATTGTTTTTCAGGGAAAACTTATGCAGCATCCTTGCATGGAATAGAGCAAAACAATTGTGGTCATTCAGTTGTGAGGACATATATAAAATTAAAAAAAATCTATCACCAATATAACAAAGTACCTTAAAATATGAATTAGATCTATCAGAATTTGTGACAGATGAGGTAGTTGTACATACTGATATTTTACTGTATCAAATTTACATTAAAATGTTATAACCTGAGTTCTTTTCTCTTTTATATAACAGCACTTGCATAATAATAGGTTATATTTTTATCACTTGATCACTTGACATCCCAGTACTCATTGATTAGCTTGAGTGGGTACCAGTAGCATCTCTATTCATCACTGCGGCGTGCTGGTGTAGCCCAATGGCATCTGCTTGCTCCAGGAACACAAAGAGCTGCAAACCATTCATTCAGGGTCTTGACAAAGAAGTCTGACCATCTCATAGGTGGGTGTCCAGGCATTCTTATGACGTCCTGTGGAATCCAGTTGGTACCAGCTCGGCCAACCTCCACTACCCAACGGCTCCCTTGGTTCAGGACGCTTTCCAGACTGCGTGGCCGCAAAGCAGCCACGTGACACATCATAAGACACTTCTTATCCATTTTCAAAAACTACCACACCATACTCGATGGGTTTCAATTATGGTGTGAACCATATGGATCACCGCCTCGCTGTGGCGGTGGTGGTGAGGCAACGGTGCCTATCTGTGAAGAGTGAACCAACAGGTGCTGCAGATCGCTACAACATGCCAGTCAACCAAATGCTTGCATTAGGTAAACTAGGAGCACCTGTAAGAGTGAGTAGAGGCCACCCTAAAAGCCTCCATTCCTTTCAGAGAGCACAGAAAACTACTAAGAGTATCCTGCCTGCACAGCAGAATCTGGCAAGTTACCAGAGGCGTATTTGGTATGCCAAAAACAGTAAAAATAATGGGCCTCATATTTTATCATGATTTTATAATAAAGATTTATGAAGAATAGCCATTAAATTATTGTTTAAGTTCATAATATATTTTGCTCTCAGTTTAAACAGAAAATACTGTGAAATTGTATATAATAAATTACTTAATACAGATATTTTATTATCCTATATATAGTAGAATATGAGCTTACAAGTTATGTTTCGTCTTCATCAGGAATTTGAGATAGGACTTTCTATTTTTATCCTTGGGTCTTGATTGCAATAAAAAGATAGTAATGCATATTAAAATAAAAGATTCTGAATTACTTTTATGAATTACATTTCAAGTATTATTATTGATTTTACATGAAATTAAGTCCCATATATTTTTAGTGGTAAAGATAATTTTATTAAATTTATAAATACAAAACTTGTCATATTGAGAAAAAGTAATCTATATATATTTTCTGGGTGCGTGAGATGTACAGGTTGCATGTGGCCAATTGATGTTTAATTCCTTGCTCCACTTATGCATCCCTGAACATGGTCAGAAGTGATCCATGAGTACAGAACCAGGAATAAATCCTGAATGTCACTGGATATGCCCATCTCCTCCTCCCCGCCAGATAAAAAGCAGTAGCTTTAATTCCTTAACTTTTTATATTATTGAATTAGTGAAAGAAAACTGTAGCCTACAGGCTAAACCACACCCCACTGACTTTTTAAATATAAAAATAAAGTTTTATTGCAACTTTGATTCATGTGTATATTAATCGTATTTTCTTTCAGAGAAAAACAGAATTAAACTGTTTCATAAAAGAATTTATAAACCAATTATACTTACTATTTGAGAATTAAAATGTTCTTGACTCTGGTATCTGATTATATCCTCAACTGATGTTAAGAAGATAGTATTTTCCTCAAGTAAAACTGAAGTAGTTATGATACTATGGAATTCTAGGAAGTAGCTACAAACATGTTAAATTTATTAAATAAAACCTTTGATGGAAATGAAAATTTACCTATGAAATTAAATTAGTCTAACATATAACAGGCACCTCATGAATTTTTATTAAACTCAGTTCAATTAATTTCACATTGGGGGTGGAGCAATAGCACAGCAGGTAGGGCATTTGCCTTGCATGTGGCCAACCCAGGTTCGATTGCCAGCATCCCATATGGTCCCCTGAGCACTGCTAGGAGTGATTCCTGAGTGCAGAGCCAAGAGTAACCCCTGAGCATTACTGGGTGTGACCCAAAATGCAAAAAAAAAAAATCACATTGAAGAGCTGCTCAATGCATATACATTATACTGTGATGACATATTTAATTAATTAGCTTGGTTTTAATATTCATATATATTTAATAAAATCTCTTCATGTAAGATTCATGCCCCAAGGTATATTCGATATGCCAAAAACAGTAACAATAAGTCTCACAAAGCACATGTTACTGGTGCCCGCTCGAGCAAATTGATGAACAACGGGAGGACATATCTTTAGCATTGTAATTCTCTACTTCTATGACTTACTAGATATGCCTCTCTATAAATGTGTATATCCAGTGATATCTGATGTATCACAAAAATGTGACAAAATTATACAATTTCAGGTGAAGATTGAGAACAAATCTTGCCAATATTTGCAATATAGTAACAAATTTGTTAGAAATGTTTTTAAAAAATGACTTGGGTGTCTAAAACATATTACAAGATTTTTATAAATGAAAACTGAGAAATAAGAGTAAGAATATTCTGCATAGCAGAAAAAAGAAAAATCTTTGAGTTCTGGCAATTATAGAGAATAGGACTACTGATGAAAATCTTAAATCACAATTAGTGCTGGAAAGACTAGAATGCGTGAGATGATCTATCACAGAGATCATAATTACCATGATAGAAGTGCATGAAGAGGTAATTAGTTAAGGGCCTGTGACCCTGAACAAAATCATTCAGGTACACATTAGTTCCTTATTTGGGCATGCAGCACCCATGGTGGTATATTTCTTCTAATTCTTAGTGATAACAAAATAGTTCCGGAACTATGGGAGAACCAGTTTTCATGTTCCTAATTATGACTAAGAAAATACTTCATTCAGCAAAACTATTGTTCTTCACTTGTCTAAATCTTTGTTTACACTGTCAATATTTCTAACTTCTGAAACATTTTTTTAGTACATTTTGGGGGAAGTGGTGGTTTGGGCCACAACTAAAGTTGCTCAGGACTTACTCCTGGCATGATCAGAGGACCATATGGGGTGCCCAGAATGAAACCCTGGTTCACCTCCTGCAAGGAAAAGGCCCAACTCACTATATTATCATTGTATATATTTAAAGTTATATGCATGGATCAGAGAGATAAAACCGACATAACAGGGGTAAAGAATTTACTTTGCATGTTGCTCATCAGGACTGCTCCCTAGCACCATATGTGGTCTCTGAAGCACCTCCAGGAGAGACCCCTGAGCACAGAGCGTAGAGAATACATAAGCACTAAGAATTGTGGTCAAAATGCAAAGAATAAATAAAAAAAGAGAAGGAAAGAGTGAGGAAAAAGAGAGAGGAAGAAAGAGAAAAGGACAAATGGAGGAAGGAAGAAAATAGGAAGGAAGGAAGGAAGGAAGGAAGGAAGGAAGGAAGGAAGAAAGGAAGGAAGGAAGGAAGGAAGGGAGGGAGGGTTTTATGAAAATAGTTCTAGTCTATTCAAGTACTAACATTTTATGCACATATTAACAGCAGATCTATTTGCCATCCTATATACAAGCATACACATGTATTTTAACCACATATATAAATATGCATGCAGAATATGAAAGGTAATCCATAATTATCTCAAATGGAAGATATAAGATCTTAAATTTATTATGCTGAAAGCATTAAAGATGAATAAGTAAATAAATTAATATAAGATAAATATATTTAATACCCTCAGAGAAATACTTTAAAATAAATAATGATAAAATTAATAACTGATTTAAACAGTTGAACATTTCATTTGTGATATCTAAAATTTGGATAGAAAAATAAGAATAGCTAATTGAAGTAGAATATAAACCTAAATATCTTTCTCTTTATTACTAATGGTATTATTATTATTATTATTATCATTAATATTGGGCTGGAGTGATAGCACAGCGGGTAGGGCGTTTGCCTTGCGCATGGCTGACCTGGGTTTGATTCCTCTGTCCCTCTCGGAGAATCTGGCAAGCTACCAAGCGTATCCTGCTCGTACGACAGAGCCTGGCAAGCTCCCTATGGCATACTTGATGTGCCAAAAACAGTAACAAGTCGCACAGTGGAGACTTTACTGGTGCCCACTTGAACAAATCAATGAACAATGGGAGGACAGTGCTACAGTGCTATTATTATAATTGCTTGTGGTCAAAGAAAGCAGGGGATAATAAAGATTAGTCGAGACTCTGAACTGAAGAGTAGTTCCCAGTAATGCTCAGGGAAAATGCCATGTCAGGGATTAAATACAGCCAACTGTGAACAAATTCCAGTTTTACTTTGTCCTATGCATGCTGGAGGTAATATATGAGCACAAGGCCAGTTGTGAAATCCTCAGAATCACTGGATGCGGCCAAACTCCACAAAACATAATTCTAAAATGTTTTCAAAATAGCATAAACAAAAACATAGCTTTTAAATGCCCAATGAGAACTTGTTCACTGATAAAATTAATTGCTAGTTATAAGAAAATTTGCTCGAGCGGGCCCAGTAAAGTCTCCATTGGAGATTTTGTTGTTGCTGTGTTTGGCATATCGAATATGTCACGGGGAGCTTGCCGGGCTCGGGCTCTGCCGTGCGGGTGAGATACTCTTGGTAGCTTGCCGGGCTCTCCGAGAGGGGCGGAGGAATCGAACTCGGGTCGGCCATGTTGGCTGCATGCAAGGCAAACGCCCTACTGCTGTGCTATCACTCCGGCAATGACAGCTGCAGCAGCAACATGTAGCTTTCACAAGCACCTTTAAGACTTTACAAAAGTGGGTTGGTGCATAAATATTTAAATATTATTTAAATAGTCTTTACAATAGATGATAAAACTTGTAAAATTTAATTATATTTAATAACATTTAAAAGGATTGAAGAGGAATCTCTTTTTAAGAGAAAGCTAGAGCTAGGGAGGAAAATATTCAATCCTGTTTTCACTATAAACATTTCATTATTATTTGCTCAATATACTATTAGACTAGATGACTAGACAAAAGAAAACCTTTGCAGCATACATATAAAATTATCATTGACTGAACAATGCCTAGAGGTTACCAAGTTGCTGGACATCATTTGCTAGAACAATGAAAATTTAATGATTTTTAAAAAGAGCTAATATGAAGAGACACTGGAAATACATAAATACAATTTTGTAGTGGAGGAATACTGGTATTTTGATGTTGATTGTAAAAAGACAAATATTTAGTGAAGTGTGAAATTGTAACCCTAAAACTACTGAAGGTCAAGGCCACACTATTTAATATGCAATAGGAGAAATTTGGAAGTGCTTGAGTGAAAAGCACATGGCTTTGCTTGTGAGAAATTCTAGCTTGATAAACAGCACTACATGGCCTTTACAATCATTGAGGAAGGGATAGAGTTCCAGAGGTTCCATAATCTTGTGGTTATGCACTAAAAGGTCTGCAGCAACTTGGGACCCAGGGTTGAACAGGTGACTAGGTTGATCAATTATTGTCCTCTGAGCACTGCAAGGGTGTTGCCCCTCCATTCTGCAAAGAAAACAAACAAAAAAATGTTATTTTGTTCTAGAGATGAAGGTTAGCAAAAATAATTATGAAATTGGTAACCCTAGAAAATTAAATATATATAAACTATTTAGTTGATGTGACTTTCAATTGGACCCCAAAGAATCAGGAATGAAAGATACTGCAATGAAATTTATAAAGCTATTTTCAATGAAAGATACTGCAATGAAATTTATAAAGCTATTTATTTATTTCAGTGAAGCGGAAAAGGTTTTATAGATAAAAATTTAGAGAAATGTGAGAGGAGAACAAGAGAGAAACACACATTCAAGAGAAAACATGGGCTTTTACAGCATGGAAAAACAAAACAACAACATTTTAAAAGTTATTAAAAAAACAATTCTGAATAGGGTCTGGAAAACAGTACAGAAGGCAGGGTGTTTGCTTTGTATTTACCCAAACCGGATTTGGTCCCCAGCTCCCATATGATCTGCTGAGCACTTTCAGGAGTAATTTTTGAGTGCAGAGTCAGGAGTAACCCCTGAGCATCGGCTCTTGTGACCCAAAAATTTAAGATAAAAATTCAGAATATAACAAATAGGAGCTTATACAATGGTCAAACCCTGTGTATTTTGAAGTCTGATTGGGAAGTAAGGGAAGAGAACACACAGAAGAAATATTTGAAAATGTAATAGTTTTAACACATCATAAAATAGCACACAAAAACAAATGCATTCGTTGAACTAATGACACCAGTAAACAAAAATGTTAAAGAGATTCTTAGGAATAAGAAAAATTTACTATTGGGGCAAGAGAAGGCAAGTCACTTGCATGCAGCCAATGTTCAAACCCTGAACCCCATATGGTCCTCTGAGTCCAGCCAGGGGTATGAAGTAAGCCATTAAGTTAAGACCCAAAACAAAGAAAAATAAAGAAAAATTTACCTTTGTAAGATCTAGAGGGATTGTCCAGGAGGAAAGATACTTTTTATAAGAAGCTGTGATTGCCCAACCCTGGTTCAAATGCTTAATGCCACAGTAGTATATAATCCCCTAAGCACTTCCTGGCTCTCCTCAGAATATGGAGTCAGCAATAATGCCTTAGCACCCTAGGGTATTCCCTACCCTATCTAGAACATAAATCAAAAATAAAATACAGAAAAATTATGAATATAATATATGTTCAGTAGAACTGCCATATTTAAAAAATACAAAGAATATGAGAAGCTATTTTTCATAAAAGTAAAATAATTCAAAAGCAGGAATATAAACATTATATAAATGTAGAATATACTAAACCTTATACTAAATCTTTTGTCTGAAACAAAAATATTCACAGTAGCAGGTGTTTGGAGGATTATAATATAGAGAGTAAAAATAAAGAGCATTACTCTAATGCAAAGAAAGAGGAGTGAGAGATTAATGCTTCTTACATGGTATATGAAGTGCTATAATATGCATGAAGATAGAATCTTATAAATGTAAATATCTATAACCCAAATTATCACTAGAGGGAAAAGCTGTCACTTTATTCCTTTCAATTTGAGAGCTGATTGACACATATCAAATGGCAAAAAACCCCGCTGAGTATAGGTTGTCACTAAGAAAGTAGATAATTTTGACAATAGCTCTGTGTGTGTGTGTGTGTGTGTGTGTGTGTGTGTGTGTGTAGTAGAGACAGAGAGAGAGAGACAGAGACACGAACACACACACACACTCATACAAAGAGAAAGAGAATGAGAGAGAGAGAGAGAGAGAGAAAGAGAGAGAGAGAGATCCTAACTGAATGAGAAGGGTTTTGAACACAGTTGGGAAGTGATATTTTTAAAAAATATTTTTATCCAACTTTTAGACCTCTATTGGTATTATTAACCTGTTGATTCTGAAAGGTAATTGAAGGAATTCAGATCGATCTGTTATTACTTTATAGTCTTTATTCAAAGAATAAAAGGCATGGTCTGCTGGAGTTCTAGCTGATATTTTAAAGCGTTTGATCCTATAGTACTCTACGCAGTCTTCAGTATTTTTCAGAGCTATAATACAATTTATTCCTGCTTTTCCACATCTATTATATTCCCATTACATTAAAACATAAAATTAGAAATAAAATACTGTCTGCAATAAAATCAGAGTCTAAATCACTGACAGACATTCTAAGGAAATAAACATATGGTTTTAAAAAAAATACCTTCCCTGGGCATCCACTTGTAAGATAATTGAGAACAGACTGTAGGTCTAATTCATTGCTAACCACTCTTCTTTGCCTTCTATCTTAAACTGAATTAGTGCTAATGCAGCATTAAAAAATTATGCAGTGATGAGATAGCAGAATCTCAACCAGAATAATATGCTTTACATAGTTCTTATTTCTTTTTTGACAGCTGATAAGATATTACTTTTAAGAAGTACACAAATAAATCATCTTGGATTTTTAAAAGATATTCTTGAGATAAATTTTGAGATGATTTCATATTAGTGCAAGCACAATTTTGCAGTATATTTCATATTAATATAATTATATTTTATATTAGTTTAATAATTTAAAATATTCAGGAAGTTTTCGTGTACCTTACGTTATTGATCTAATACAAAGTTCAAAATCACAAACAGAACACATATCCACTTATTGATGTTTGGATTGTAAATATTGGCAAAAAGTCCCATAGCATCAAAATATAACTCAATTCATTAAAGTGATAATCAGTCTAGTTTAAGTTAACATATTTATATATGCACTTATATATAAATCAAATATTTATGTATTCATTCATATTTCTTTTCCCCCTATAAATTTTATACTTTTGACTTTAGTGTATCACCACAAAATACTAGTATTCAATGAATTTTTAAATTTATTGACTTTGGGGGACCATGATTTGCAGTTCTGTTACTGGAATGGTTTCATGCATAAAATACTCCAGCATTAGAATCTCTGCCAATGTCCCCTTCTCTCCACCATTGCCCCAGTTCTTCCTTCTATTTCTCCCATCCAGTTGACCTGCCTTGGTAAGTAATTGCTAAAGACAGGTTCAGTTTCTGTTGCATTTTGAGAGTAATTTTAGGATACACATTTGTACAGAAATTCGAAACAGAGTATAAATCAATACTTCTGAAAAAAGTGCTTTCCAGTAAGTAAGTAAAATTACTATCTTCCCAAATGTGTGAACATCTAAATGTTTAGTATATTTGAGATCATTTTATTAAATAATAATTTTAATTATATAACAAATTGTATTACCTATTTTTCCTTATAAATTTTAATAATGGATTATTATACCATTTTATTACAGCAACAAGTAATTTTGTTGCTGTGTAAGATCAGTGTGTCCTGTTTTCCAAATGGGTGCTAGTGGTCTTTTTCATGTTTCAGTTTTAAATTTTATTTTCATAAAGTTACTCACAATAATTGGTTACATTCAATAATTCAACACCAATCCCACCACCATTAAACCTTCCCACCACTATTATTTCAAAGTTTCCCATCACCACTCAAACCTTCCCCACAGGTAGATGCTAGATAATAAATTTTGTGTTGCTTGATATGAATGGTATAAGATGTTTGTTCAGGGTCTATCTCACAGTGATACAACAAAATGTTTCTAAAAAAAGAGTACGAGATATCGGGATTCTAAAAATTTTGATAAGTGGGATCTGGAGCTATCTCTGCAGTGAGCTGTTTGGTTCTGAGATTCATTTGTGAGACTCTGGTTTGTGACTGTTAATGAGCTTAAATGCACCTGGAGGCAGTTCATGGGTGTGACAGTCAGGATCTCAGACGTGAGGAGATGGGAAGGGACAGCCCAGTCCTGACCCTTTGAGTCACTGCCCCCCTCCCCATACCTGGGTTTTTCAGCAGATTTATTCTCTGCTTGTGGTCATTAGTATCCAATTTTTAAAATAAATTGCTCATCTGTTATTCTAGCACTGGAGTGATAGCACAGCAGGTAAGGGGTTTGCCTTGCATATGGCTGACCCAGCCGACAGGAATTCGATTCCTCCGCCCCTTTCGGAGAGCTGGGGAAACTACCGAGAGTATCTCGCCTGCACGGCAAAGCATGCCAGGCTCCCCATGACGTATTTGATATGTCAAACATAATGGCAAAAAGTCTCACAATGGAGACATTACTGGGCCTACTTGAACAAATCGATGAACGTGAGGACAGTGCTACAGTACTATTGTTCTAATTCATCTGCTATTTTGACTTTATAATTGCTTAAATATATGTAAAAACATATCAATTATTATTTTGACTTGATACTTTAACATTTCCATCCAGTCAAATGAGTAAAAGTATTGTACTAAAAGAGGAAGGACTAGATCATTCTTGATCCCAGTGTTCAGACAGGAAACAGTGAAGGGAATAAATCCAGGGGGAAAGAAAAGAAGTAACGTGTCAAAGGCTTGAGAATTGTTAATTGATATGTTGCTAAATATATGTGACTCAAATATGTACAACAACCCAGACTGATAATTTTCTTTTATACTCTTGAATACGGGTCAAAATTTTAGGCTTAAAAAATAATATAAACTTTGGGTTCAATTACAAGTACAGAGAATTTTATTTTCTGTTTCCCAGTTTAATAACTGATCTGATTCTTAGCTTGATTCTCCAAATTTAAGGGCAGTGTAATGAATTAAGAAAACTGTAGCAGCATGAAACCAATAAGATAAAATAGTTTTTCAGTTATACCAGTAACATGAGTGAAGGGTATAGCCATATACTCAAAACACCGATTCAATAGAACTGAAAGCATGAGATTCTTAGAACTTCAACCATTGAAGCTTTGTAATGTGCCTGTCAAATTGACAGGTGGGGATAGCATTGGAATTGGGATGGAAAGGGAATATGAAAACGCTGGTGAAGGGAAGTTGACACTGGTGGAGGAATCGGTGTTATTAAATGCCTAAAACGCAACTACCAGTAACTTTGTAAATCACGGCTCTAATAAAAATTAAAGAAAGAAGATTCTCATCCAGTCTTTTCCTAAGCCTAATTTCTATAGATTTTAATTTAAAATGCTTTTCTAATCATAATATTCCAGTCAGTTTACAATCAAGTATGTTATCTCAAGAAGCATAATCATGCTTATAATAATATTAGTTCACTTCACTGCATGACATGTTACAGAATTATTTGCCCTTAGATGCACCCACATTTCTCTCAATAACTTTTTCTTAATAGCAATCCTTTTTTCTTTTTTTTTTACAAATCACTTTTTTCTTGATTTATTCTATCGTCATGGACTTATGCTTCAATGTAGAATTACTAACCTACGGATTAAGTCATTAAAAGATGAATCTGTCATTTCTAAGGGTGAAAAAATGTGACATTTGAATTTAAAAAAAGAAGCAGGTCAAATATAGGCCAAGAAAAAAGACCATGAAAAAAATATACTCTGCAGCTTTGCCTTAAGATAATCATCTGATAATAAAGTGAATAATTTATTGTTAAATCTTAGTCATTAAACACTATTTTTGTGTGTGAATATGTCAGAAATTTTACTAGTTTTACAATTGAGAATTATTGCCTCTCCTTTATAATGTTATGTTTGATTATCAATTAAAAAGCTTGAACTATTACACAGTTTTTATAGAACAAATATTTTGCTAAATCCCTATAATTTCTTTGTTCATCACATTGCATGTTCTCATGTCCTATTAAAATTTGATTCAACATTTTCATCCTCATTTCTTTTACCTCAGCTTTTGCTCGTTCCCCACAATGAAATACATCAATACCATCATAAGTCAATTTAATACAGTGTTTTATTCACCCACACTTTGTGATTTCAAAGCAAATTTAAGAAGTCTTAAATAATACTACAATCATTTATTATAGTATATACTATAATCATTTGTTATAGTATTGGCATAAATCTTTCATCAGTTAAATTTGTCAGATGATGCTAAATATACAGAAAAATATTCTATCTAAAATAATCCTCATTTAAAAATTAAGACAGGAGCAGACATAGGTGTATAATGGATCAAAAATTTTAGAGTATCAAAAGACATGTTTCTTTAGGCCTTGGGCAGAGGTATGAAATATTGCACTAGTAAAATATTTGGAGTGGGCCATCAAATTATATAGGCTTCAGTTATTACATAATTTGGATCTTTCTCTTCCAAGAAATATAGTTGATGATTAGACTTTTATAATGCTTTAAATATATAGCTCCTACCCTCTAAAGCCATTCAATCTGTGAGAGAGATAGTAGTAGGGAAAAGATACTTGCCTTGCACATGGTTATTTCTGATTCAGTCCCCTTCAACCACGTTTGGTACCTAGAACACTACCACAGTGATTCCAGAACAAGACCCAGAAGTAAAGTTCTGGAAGGATGTGGCTCAAATTCTTTTGTGACAAAAACAAATACTTTTTTATACTAGTCAATAAAGGTTGAAATTTTAGACTGAGAATATAAGATAAGCTTTGGGTTCAATTAGAATTTTATTTTCTAATTCCCAATTGAAAAAAGTGATTTGATTCTTAGCTTGATTCTCCAACTTTAACAGCAGTGTCATTAATTAAGTAAGCAGCAGTAGTATCAAACTAAGGTAAAGGTAAAGGTAAAGGCCCTCCCGTTGATCGTCAATTTGCCATGTTGGCCGACCCAAGTTCGATTCCTCTGCTCCTCGCCCCTCTCAGAGAGCCCGGCAAGCTACCGAGAGTATTCGATATGCCAAACACAGTAACAACAAAGTCTCCAATGGAGACGTTACTGGGCCCGCTCAAGTATCAAACTGATAAAATAAAATAAAGTTTCAGTATAAGTAGTATAAACAAATTAATCCTATATTTAATAAGATATTGATATAAAATTAGATGAAAAAAGAACAATTGAATCGACATAAAATATAAAATGTTAAATATAGACAGAAGAATGAGTAATTTCAAAAAACAATGGTAAACTGAATTTTAAAACTTATTTAAAATTTGCCTATTCATATTTTAAAGGAAATGATTTTTAAATTTGAATTCAAATTTTAGAGGAAATGCCTTTGCACAAGCTAATGAGATCATGGTGTACTGTGTGTATTCATCTAACAAATTTACAACTTTTAATTAATTTTTATGTAAAATATAAAAAGTGAAATAACTGAAAATAAAGTATATACATACAGAGATGTAAGAAAAGAACAGAGCAATGCTTAATCCCAAATAAGTGTTGTAAAAATTGATTCTGGTTATAGGCTTTTCTTTTGAACCATTATTCCTATTAAGATTTCTCTGAAGCTATTGAACTAGCTATTTTTAGGGTTTTTTCTTTATTTGGGAGCCTAAAAGAGGGGATACAGCATATTAGACCAAATTGATTACATGGCTCATATGAAGTACACATAGTAGCCCTCAATAAGCATTTGAACAATAAATTGACCTTTCTATATTAAGTTAACTTTTAAAGAGCAAGTCATAAATTTAAAAAAAACTTGCACATAAATACTTCTGTTGTAAGCACAGTTATAGATGTTAACTTATTTGTTTTCAGAATCTGTTTCTTAATTTATGAACTTCATACACAGATCCTTATAATTCTGAACATTTTCTTTTACTCCCTGAAAATGTTGATCAAATCTAGGTAGTATTGCCATTTTGACAATGTTAAGACTACCTAGATTTGATCAACATTTTCAGGGAGTAAAAGAAAATGGGGGTGGGAGGGATATTATCCATGGTGGTGGAAAATGGGCACTGGTGGAGGGATGGGTATCTGATCATTGTATAATTGAAACCAAAGCACAAAAAATTATAAATCTACAACTGTAAAAAAAAATAAAATAAAATAAAGGGAAAAAAATAAATAAAAAAAAATCTAGGATTTCATTTGTTCTTTAAGTATATTAAAAACTAGCACATTAATTTATCTATTGTTTTTTAACATCTTCAAACTTATTTATGAAACAATGTTTCCCTTCTTCATAAATCCCAAAGTATTTTTCTGTACATGTATATCTGTGCTTATTAAGAAAGTGGCCTACAGCACCCGGTATTCCCAGGCGGTCTCCCATCCAAGTACTAACCAGGCCCGACCCTGCTTAGCTTCCGAGATCAGACGAGATCGGGCGCGTTCAGGGTGGTATGGCCGTAGGGCTGGAGCGATAGCACAGCGGGTAGGGCGTTCGCCTTACAAGCGGCCAACATGGCCGACCCGAGTTCGATTCCTCCGCCCCTCTCGGAGAGCCCGGCAAGCTACCGAGAGTATTCGATATGCCAGACACAGTAACAGCAAAGTCTCCAATGGAGACGTTACTGGGCCCGCTCGAGCAAATCGACGATCAACGGGAGGGCCTTTACCTTTACCTTTACCTTATTAAGAAAGTGATTGAGAATGAGAAATTGAGAACAAGAGAGATTATTCAATGACTGCTCTTGAAAATTTTTATTGTAATATAATTGAATTTATAATATATATTTGAATTTATATCCTAATATGTGATGACTCACATATAGTCAGAAAGAAATAATACTCTTTTAAAAAAAGCTCACACATATAAGACTGTTACTAACCCCATACTTAAAGAACTTGAGGCACAGAGAGGTTAAGGGTTGTATGCTTACAATTCTATAAATCTCTATATCAGTATACTTTACTGTAGTTTTATTGTGATAGTGTAATGCTTGCTAATATAAAGGCTGATAGAGTGGGACATCTAAATTATTTAACTTTTGGATATTTCATTTGTCAGAATCATTTATTTCTTGAATATATTGAAATAAAAACAATAAATTTCTATTTCTTCCAGTATAACAGACATAATCACGGTCCTCAATTGTTCATCGATTTGCTCAAGCGGGCCCAATAACATCTCCATCGTGAGACTTGTTACTGTGTTTGGCATATTGAATACATCACAGGTAGCTTGCCAGGCTTTGCCGTGCGGGCGAGATACTCTCGGTAGCTTGCCAGGCTCTCCGAGAGGGGCGGAGGAATTGAACTCGGGTCGGTCATATTGATTGCGTGCAAGACAGACGCCCTACCCACTGTGCTACCGCTCCATCCCACAGGCATAATATATATATAAAAGTGAATAATTACATGCATAACTCTTATTTAAGAATATTCTGTATTTTATAACTTTCCGCACATATGATACTAGAAGTAAAGACAGAAAGTCAAGCAAGTGAATATATATATATACATATATATACATATATATATATATATATATATATATACATACATGGGTTTCACTAGGTAGGATCTGCAGAAACTGACATTTCCCTGCTTTGGGGAAAAGTAGAGCCCTCTCCTCATACCGTCCTTCACAGACTAATAAATTACTTGAGGCTGCAAAAATCTGAGTCCCCAAGAGTAAATGCCATCAGCATAAATTTATTAATATAAAGTTTTCTGTCAAATGTAAGTCAGTGTAACATCTCATGCAGCTGATGAACATGAAAACTGTAACAACTACTTTTTGAAAGTTTATAGCAATATAGTAAGCTGAACTTCCATTTGATTATTTCTCTGAATCACAGGACTTTTCACATATTATTAACCATTTGTAATCAATAAAGATTCTGTAATACAAACACCTAGAAACCAGATATATTTTTATATATTTATATATTTATATATAACAATATATATATAACAATAAAATCCTGGGAACAAAATGCACATCAAATCATATTATATAGTATAAAATTATGGTATGCAGTGGCAAAGGAATATTTTTAGCAAAGATTCATAAATATAATTAGATACAACAGCATGGGTAGATTTCAAAATCATTATACTGATTTGATGAATAAAATACAAAGAATGCATCTATTATTTTTAACATTTTTTAATTAGGCTAAACATTTTATTTTAGCAGTAGAGTATTAAATGTGCAGTTTAGGATAGTACTAATTTCCTGGGGGAAGTAAGAGTTATTTTAAGAGGAAGCACAAAGGGTTTCTAAGGTACTTTAAAACATTCTATTTGTCCTTGTAGAGGGTAATAACTTAGCTATTTTTATTTAAATTGAATATATTCAAAGTTTTGTAATATAGCATATGTCATAGAAAAATAAAATGTTAGTAATTTAAAAGATGAAGTGTAAATAGAATATTTAGCAGGAATAGCTGGATGAATGAGCATGTCAATGGTTCTAATGGGAAGGTTTCTCTCAAAGAATTTAGTGTATGTTTGAAAGTGTGCTAAGGAAAAAAATGAAGAAAGAGAAGAAGGTAGAGTAGAAATATTAAGTATGATAGTGCTACAAAAAATGTTTATTTTTAATTTTTAAATGTTATTCTATAAAAAGTTTTCATCAAAATACTATTATACTGACATTAGATAAAGGTTCATAAAAATGAATATATATGGAGTAGAAAAAACACCAAGAAAGTATACTGGAGTCTAATTGTCTCTTTTTTGATAGCTATATAAACAAGATAGAGGTTATTTACCTGTTCGCCTAACCATGTATCTATAAACATACTGAGAGTACAAAAAATACAAAGGCAGCCTAAAAAATAGTAGTGAAAAGAATATAAGAGGATTCACCTAAGGCATTAAAGGTCTGTCCTTTCTGAGATGTTGGTATGCAAAGATTAGAATGTTTTTAATTATTAAATTGAGAGATACTTATAAGGCTTCATCCCATGCATGCCTACAGAGGCACTTCATGGTCCTGAGCACTGTGTGGCTCCCAGGATGGTTGGGCCTAAGCTGCACCATCTTACTTACCACACAACTAAGCTGTGCTTTTTGCTGAGAAAGGCCCATGTATCCTCAAAGAGATGCTTAATAATTCCCCTTATTCATATTTAAAATAAAATAAAATAATGTATTTATGTATTTGTTCATTTATTGAAGCTGTTTTTTTTTTTTTGCAGTTGGGTAAGAAAGATCGTACAGTGGATAGGGACTTATCTTGTACACTGCCAACTCTGATTTGATCCTCAATACTAACTATGGTCCTCCCAGCCCCATCAGTAGTTATCCTTGAGTTCTGAGTCAGGAGTAATCCCCAAACTTCACCAGATTTTTCCACCACCCACCAAAATAGCATTTATTTTTGCTGTTAATTTGACAAGATTATTGCTTATGACAGCAAAATGTTTCATTGTGTCTAAACCACCATTTCTTTTTCTCTCTCTTTTTTTAAGAGACATTCATTAAGGCAATATGATTGACAAAATATGGCAGCCATGGGTGTTTAGCAGATCTATGCTCAGGGCTGTGGACTCAGCAAACATTTAGTCTGACACCCCAGTGGTCAGCCATAGAATATGATGTTTCCTGGGACCATTTTGAGGAACCCAAATAAGTAGTAGTAGATCACATTGAAAAGCTTTGATAGGAATGAAGACAGTACCGAAAACAGTGGGGTCACCTAGGAAGTTCTCTCATTGTAGAGCAGTAAAAATAGTCAGCTGGAGAGTTTACAACATGCACAGTGAGAAAGTGGTGCAGAATCCTACCATATTCAGAGAGCCAAATAGTATCCCTGAAGACTCAACCAGTACTAGCCAGATATGTAGCACAGTAGCACTGTCTTCCTTTTGTTCATCGATTTGCTTCAGCAGGTACCAGTAACGTCTTAATTGTGAGACTTGTTGTTATTGTTTTTTGGCATATCAAATACACCACAGGGAGCTTTTAGGCGGGATACTATTGTAGCTTGCTGGGCTCGCGGAGAAGGACAGAGGAATCAAACCCAGGCCAACCACATGCAAGGTAAACACCCTACAGGCTGTCCTATCACTCCAGCCCAGTCAGATATGTTAAACTTTCAAATTAGGACTTTAACATGGAAATGTGGAATATGTTTAATCATTTCAAAGAAACAATGGAATGGACAGCCAATAACACATTAAAGAATATGATAGCAGAAATGAGAAAGTTATAGCAGAACTGAAAGAGATAAAGATTTTGGTAGGTGAAAAGAAAAACTCAATGGAAGACCTTGACATTAGAATAACAGTAGCTGGAGGCAAAATCAGTGAGTTCCATACCACAGAAGAAGATATTTTTTTTAAAAAAGTCTTAAAATAAATGAACAGTAGAAAAGAGAACTCTGGCATGAATTCAAGAGGAATATAAGAATAATCAGCTTCCCAGAGACCCAAGAAATCAACTTTGATAAAGAATCATTGGTCAAACAGATCATCACTGAGAACTTTTTCAGAAGTGATGAGTGCATGCACACAGACTCAAGAGGCCTGAAGGATAACAGCTAGAAGAGAACCAATAAAAGGACTCCATATATATCCTAATCAGAGTTATGGAAGTCATTGACAGAGATAGAATACTGAAAGCATCAAGATCAATGGGGAAACTGTGTACAAAGGAGTTTCCTAAAGATTTCTCAAACAAGACCCTATAGGCCTGAAGACAAGGGTATTAAATGTATTAAAAAGCACACAAACACGCACATACACCAACAAAAACAACACCAAAATGAAACAAATGACTCGCCAAAATTACTTTACCTAGACAGAGTTTTGCTCAGATTTGAAAAAGCAATAAAGAAATTAACAGAATAACAACAATTTAGGAAGCTCATAGATTCAGAACCATCTTTACAAGAAGAGCTAAAGGGGCCACTGTAAGACAAAACAAATACGCCAGATTTCTACAAAAGTATGGCACAAAACTCCATGAGAGTAATCTTACTCAATATCAATGACGTAAATGCACCAATGAAGAAATACGGAGTGCTAGGGTGGATTAGAAAATTGAATTCAACCTTCTGCCCACTACAAGAAACACATTTTGATAGGAAAGGTAAACACAAACTATTGGAAAACAATGTTACAAGAAAACAATCTCTGTAAAATGACCAGAATGACCATACTGGTAAAAGATAAGATCTATTTCAGGAATTAAAAAGAAACAGAGAGAGGAATGGCTGGAACATATTGAAGCTCAATAAAGTTTCCTTTTTTACTTTCATCAATGCCAGCACTCATTAGTCTCATTATTTTTCATAAATACCAGTCTCTGTGAGACGGTGTGATATCCACTGTGTTTATTTGCATTTCCTTACTTAGTTGCAATACAGAACATTATTAGATTGTGAAACACTTATAGAATATCACTTTTGACCACGTATATTTCTTCTTTGAGTGAGTTCTCACTTTTTGATTGGATTGGATTAGTTTTCCCTTGAAAATTACTACCAGTGCTTTATATATCTAGTATACTCTATCTTAGTAGAAAGTTTGCCAGTTGTGGCTTGGAGGATAAAGCAGGAAAAACCCACTTGAAAAATGGTAGAGGAAAGTGATCACTGACAAGGATGAGATTCTGAAAGAAGATAATGTGATATGCATGATATTCAATCAGAAACAGAATTGGAAACGTACCGTGTCTTAAAGGGAAGGGAAAAATGAAAAAGTCGACTCACAAGTAAATCTCTGAAGAAAGCAACACATTGCAGAGATGTCTCCTTACCCTGTACCAGGGTGACTTCAATGGGAAGCCTCATAGTGGTACATGTGTGTCCCTCCACCTGCCCCAAAAGAAACCCAGCAGCCACAAATCTCCAGAACTCAATTAGAGAGGAAATCAAAAGATTCCTGGAAACAAATGAGAATGATTACATGAGCTACCAGGTCTTTTAGGATATAGCAAAGTGGTATTAAAAGGAAAATTCATAGGTATGCAAATTTTCACAACAAAGAAAGGGATCATATGAATAAGGTAACAGTACAGTGTAAGAAAATGAAAAATGACCAACAGAAGGATACCAAAAAAAGGCAGAGAGAAGGAAATAATAAAACACACCAAAAATTTATGAGTGGAATTTAAAAAATCTAACAATAAAATCAAGAGCTAGTTCTTTAAAAATAAACAATAATGGTAACCCACATGACAGAATTACAAAGAAAAATAATTCTAATCATCTGAATTGCAAATGAAAGTGGTACATTATAAAAGGTACCATAGAAGTTCAAAGAATAAGTAGATACTGCTTTGAAAATCATTATGGATAAAACAAGAGAAACTAGTAGAAATGGTCAAATTTTTGAGTCCTATTACCTCCCAAGCTGAACAAATATGACAAGAAATAAACAAATGGGCCTATCACTATTGAAGGCATAAAAATGGTAATCAAATGTCTCCCCAAACCCTACCCCTCTCAAAAAATAAACAGACTCAGATGCTTCACATGTGAGTTATTTCAAATTGTTTCAGAAGTGTTATTACCAATATTTCCAATCCTTTTCAGGCAATTAAAGAAATGCAAATATTTCCAGACAGTTTCTATGAAGCAAATACTCCCCTGGTTTCAAAAGCAGAGACATATTAAAAATGGAAATTTACAGACCAATATCCCTGATAACCATAGATGCAAGAAACTTCAATAAAACACGAGCAAATCTAATCCAACAACTCATCAAAAAATATTCCATGACAAAGTGAAATTTATCTCTGGGACCGAAAAAGGTTTTACATAGACAAGTCAGTCAATGTAACATACCATACCAATACAAGATAAATATAAATCATGTGATCATATCAATAGATACAGACAAAGAATTTGACAAGATCGACAACCATTCATGGTAAAAACTCTCAAAAAAAAAGGTAGTTGAAGGAACTTCCCTCAATTTAGCCAGTGTCAGTTATTGCAAGCCTAGAGCAAACATACTCAGAAAAAAGCTGAAAATCTTCCTAAGATTAGGCACAGGACAAGTTTTCCTACTTTCTCCACTTCCACTAAATATAGTATTCGAAGTACTTTTTATACTATTAGGCAAGACAAATATATTAAGGGCATCCAGATCAGAAAAGAAGAACTCAGAGTTTCACTATTTGCAGATAACATGACACTATATCATAAAACACCAAAGATTACAAAAAAGTCACTAGAAACAATATATTTGTGTAGTAAAGTGGCAGCTATAAAAACAACATGCAAAAGTCCATAATTTTCCTATAAGCAAATAAAGAAATGAGAGAGATGTCAAAAAAGTCCCACTCAGAATTGTGCATCAGAAAAATAAAGTACCCAATTACTGGCTTAACTCAAGAGGGGAAAGACATATACTAATAAAACAACAAAACACTTTTTAAGGGAATAAAATAATACATTAGAAAATAGAAAAATATTGCCTGCTCATGGGAGACATTGTCAAAATGGCAATACTCCCATAGTATTATAAGGATTCAATGCAGTCTCTATAAGGAATCTCATGACATATCAAATAGATAAAACAAGTCTGATAGTTATATGGAACAATATCCACTCCCTGAAAATGAAGATGGAAGGCATCACTTTCCCCAACTTTAAACTACATTACAAAGTAGTAAATAAAACAGCATGATACTGGAATATGATAGGTCCTCAGATCTACGGGTAGAATTGAAAACCCAGAGACAGATTATAGGTATATGGTCAGTTAATTTTTGATAAAAGAGCAAACAATATGAAGTGGAACATGGTGGCTGGAGTGATAGTACAGAGGGTAGGGCATTTGCCTTGCACACAGCTGACCAGGGTTCAATCTCTGGCATCTCATATGCTCTCCAAAGAACTGCCAGAAGAAGTAATTCCTAAGTGTAGAGCCAGGAATAAACCCTGAGCATCACTGAGTATGATCCAAAAAGCAAAAAACAAAACAAAAAAACCCAAAAATAAATTTTAACAAGGAAATTGTCCTCAACAAGTAGTACTGAGTCAACTGGTTGGCCACTTGCAAAGAAAAAGAAACCCTAAGACATGTCTCTGGTGGCATGCACAGAAGCCAAATCAAAATGGATTAGGTACCTTGATATCATGTCTGAATGTATAAGATATATAGAGAAAACTGTAAGCAGAGCTCTATGTAGGGCTGAAGTTTGAGTCATTGTTAAGGATGAAACACAACTGACCAAGCAAATGGAAACAATGAAGAGCAAATGGGACCACGTGAAATTAGAACTTCTGTACCTCAAAGGAAATAATGATCAGAATGAAGAAACATCCTCCATATAAGCAGAAATTATTTGTCATAACTCAGCCAATAAAAGGTTAATTATTTGCCAGAACTCAACCAATAAAAGCTTAACAAAGCACTGGTAGAACCGTACAAGAGTATAACGTCCAAGCTCATCAAAAAATGGGGAGAAGAGACAAACAAAAACTTCCTCAAAATTTATGTACAAATCAGCAAAAGACATATTAAATTTTTCTGCATCATTAATCACAAAAATTCAATTCAAAACAAGATCTCACCTCACCAGAGAGCTTGGCACTCTTCAAAAAAATAAATCAACAACAAGAAGTGTTGATTCTTAACTGTTCATACTGAGCATATGGTGGTGAAGAATCTTAACTGTTCAGACTGAGCATATGGTGGTAAAGAACCCACATTCACTGCTGGTGGGTAAGTGGACTGGTGCAGCCTTTCTGGAAGACATTATGGACATTTCTCCAAAAATTGGAACTGTTCTTTTTGACCAAGCAATTCTACTTCTGGGAATATATCTCAAGGACCCAAAAACACAATGCAGATGACACTTTTACTTCTTCTTTCATTGCTGTACTATTTACAACAAGAAACATCTGGAAACAACCCAAGTATACAAAAACAGATAGTGCATAAAGAAACAATGGTACATATACACAGTAGAATGGTATTTGGCTGTAAGAAAAATGAAGTCATGCAACTTTGAAACTATGTGAATGGATCTAGAGAGTGTCATGTTTAGTGAATTCAGAGAGAGAGGAAAAGACTCAGAGTGATCTCTCATCTGTGGGACATAAAAAAACTCGGGGTGAGGGTGAGGGATATGTCCTAAATGCCCTAAGTAATAAACAATGGAGAGTAGGTGATCTGGTCATCAGTCAGAAGCTTGTTCAGTAGGAAGCTTGTGTGGAAGGGGGCGGTAGGGGTGATGAATTAGAGAAGGACCACTAGGAAAATGGGTGAGGATTAAAGTGCCTGCCACAGAGGCAGGCTAGGAGGAAGGAAGTGTAGTGGACACTGGTGAAGAGATTAGTATTAGAATACTATATGCCTGAATCTCAAACATGAATATCTTTGTAACTTTGTAATTTATGGAGATTCAATTAAAAACCCAGCCATAAAATGATATCTTTAATTCTCACAGAAATTAGTGAAGCCATTTGTTTGAAAAATCTAAATTTTCAGGCTGAAAGGACTTACCAATTTTTTAGAACAAAGAATATTTAAAATTTTTAAAATCCCACTGAAAAATTTAATTATTACAAAAATTAAAACCTAGAGATAATGAATATGTAGTCTTGGATCTAGGAAATAGTAGAGCAATCTGTGTACAACCCAGCATGCATGCACATGGCTTCTATCCTCAGTGCCATATGGCCCTCCAAATGTCAATTGGTGTGGACATGGAGGTCTATGTACGCTTCAGTTGGCTCTGGAGATGCTGAACATTGCTGAGATGGTCATTTATTCTCTTGTAGGAGGACCTGAAAAGCACTGATTCTTCAGTTTCTTGCACTGAACCACCAGCCATGATGGTTGTGTTTTGCCATTTTACTCTCAATCTCCCTGGCACAACTTGGGACCACCTGCCTCCACCCACCCCCAAATGTGGTATCAACGATGTTTCAAGACTATAAAAGGTTAAATAACAAACTGTTAGCTAAAATTAAGAGAACAAATATTTTCCACTTAAAAATGATGCATAGACCATGAGCTTCTAAAAGCGTTGCTCCATATGCAGGTACCAGGACTATTTTCTGACTCGCGCCGCTGCGTAATACAAAATGATCAATGGAAAGTAAATGATCTAGAGTTTGTCTCTGAAACACAGGCTTGAATGGTGGTGGGAAAATCTGAGCAAAACATAATGCCAAACCCAAATACATCTGGACTATGGTGCTATGCCACTCTGGGAGGGAAGGCTGTCTGTCCCTTCACCTGTCCCCTGTTGCGGTGGCAGCATGATGGCCTGCATCTTTTAGAGCCTAAGAATGGCCAGGTAGGTGACTGCATTGACGAGACATGTGGGGACTCATGGGATGGGGGGTGGAATTGGCTGCCTGCTCCCTGCCATAACAATGCCCCGGGTTGCCACCCTCAAATGCCTCCTCAGGCTTCTGAATGACCATTATCCCAGAGGCACACAAAATAATCTCAGTACCTAGGGGCTTTTGGCAATAATCACTCTAGGCTTATTACTAAAATATCAGAAATCCAAATTCTCGTGGCTGATATTGCGGTCACATGACATTATATGTTCTTCATAATCAGCAATAGAAAAATTATCTAATGATGTCTTTTTGGCAGGTCTGAATGTTGGGGAAAATTCCAAATAACAGTGGTGGGTCTTTTGCCATAATATTGAATGTGATCAACGTAGAGAGAGAGAGTAAAGTGGAAATCTGCCACACAGGTGGGGGGTGGGTGAGAAGGTGGGTATACTGGGGTTCTTGGTGGTGGAAAATGTGCACTGGTGAAAAAACGGGAGTTAGATCATTGTATGACCGATTGAGATTTAAACTGAAAGACTTTGTGACTGTTCTTACAGTGATTCAATAAATAAATTTAAAAAATGATGGATAGATCATATAATGATGCTAAAATAGTTTTCAAAATAGCACTGTAGCACTCTCCTCCCATTGTTCATTGCTTTGCTCAAGTGGGGCACCACTAAAGTCTCACAACAAACTGTGAGACTTGTTGTTACTGTTTTTGGCATATTGAATACATCATGGGTAGCTTGCCAGGCTTTGCCGCATGGGCGAGAGACTCTCAGTAGCTTGCCAGGCTCTCCAACAGGGGCAGAGGAATGGAACCCAAGTCATCCACGTGCAAGGCAAACACTCTACGTGCTGTGCTATCGCTCCAGTCAGTGTTTCAAAATAAATAATATTAGTTTTTTTTTTCTATTTTCAGGGAAGGGGGAGCTTGCATCTGATGGTACAAAAGGTTTACTCCTGTAGCAGGACCCGTGACTTAGATTTCCAAGCCTGCTTGCATTGGGACTGGGCCTCCTCCACCCAGGTTCCCAGTTTTCCAGTAGGATGACAGTCATACCCACAAACCACACCCCCCCTTCCAGGTGTCATCTCATCAACAGCCAAAATCCAGAGACTTTAAAATAAAGGTCCTGAAAAAGAACAATGCAGTATTTCCCGGAGAGTGTGGCCGCAAAGGGGGCCATATGACCACTTATACTGTAGTGCACTGATGTACCTAAAGTAGCATACATGTGGTTTTAACATACTTGCTTGTATTCTTGTACATGCAGACTTAAATAGTCCCAGAATGAAATACAACAACCTCTACACACTTCCCTTTTTCTTGTGGTGAGAAGATGCTCACTGGTAGGGTGGGTGGTATTTGAATATTTATCTGTAATGAATTACTTTGAACTACTTTATGAAAATAATATGTATTAAAAATCATAAAAAAACACACAAAAGGATTACTCCTGTATATAAGTTTAGGAGTTACTATTGACAGTGAAGAGGACAAGATGAGGGTATCAGAGATAACAACTGGGTAAGCCACAGGCAAGGCAAATGACTTATCTGACCTATTTCTCAACCCCCCAAATAAAAAGTTTTCTTATAAAACATTAATATATTTTCTAACTGGCAGTCAATTCTAAAGGCAAAATTTTATTTAGTTTTAACATTTTCAAAATTATCCTCTGCTATTAAATAGCTCTTTAAAAAATTTTGGCGGGGGGTATGGTGCCGCCAGCAGGTCAATCTGTACCTGTGAGGCGAGTGCATCAGCAGCCTCATGGTGCCTTCAGACTTCCAGATACCCCAAAATTGCTGCTGTGCCTTTGGCCAGACCCCAAAAACTTGGGACAAAGTTTACCAAGAAAGTAAACGGCCAAAAGTTAGGTATGTCGGAAACACACCCACAAACCACCTCCGGCTCAGCTATATAATTGGAGGCAAGGCCTCTTTGGTTCCTGATTGAACTGCTTAATGGACATGATCCCAGAGACTCAGAAACGAATCTCAGAACCCAGTGACTTTAGGTAGAAATGCGTCTGGTCTCTGCAGTACGCTACCGGTGCTGGGCCAACCCAGGTGGGAATAGGTTTCGTGCCCTGGCCTGTTCCCCCTGGTGGCCCAGTGGCCGCCATCCGTCTGAGGCCACTGGATAGTCACATTTGGACCCTCAGTGACGAGACACTCAGGGCCTCACGGGATGGAGGTGGAGCCGGGCTTGTCCTCCCCACCCCAACGAGACCCCAAGTCATCGCCCACGAATGGCCTCTCTGGCTCCTGATCAAGCTGCTTAATGGCCATGATCCCAGAGACTCAGAAACAAATCTCAAAATACAGCGGCTTTTGGCAGAAATGCATCCGGACTCTACGTTACTGTCACCGGGCCACCCCAGGGAGGAAAGGGTGTTGTCCCTCCGCCTGCTCCCTCTTGGTGACTTGGTGGCTGTCATCCTCCAGAGGCCATTGGACAGTCGGCTTGGGCCCGCAGTGACGAAACTTGTTGGGCCTCACGGGATGGGGGGGCGGGTGGAGCCGGGCCTGTCCTCCCCACCCCAACGAGACCCCAAGTCATCGCCCACGAATGGCCTCTCTGGCTCCTCATCAAGCTGCTCAATGGCCTTGATCCCAGAGACTCAGAAACAAATCTCGAAACACAGCGACTTTTGGCAGAAATGTGTCTGGACCCCGCAGTAGGTTACTGTCGCCGGGCCACCCCAGGGGGGAATGGGTGCGGTCCCTCAGCCTGCTCGCTCTTGGCGACTTGGTGGCTGTCATCCTCCAGAGGCCACTGGACAGTCAGGTTTGGGCCCGCAGTGACGAAACTTGTTGGGCCTCACGGGATGGGGGGGGGGGGGTTGGAGCCGGGCCTGTCCTCCCCACCCCAATGAGACTCCAAGTCATCGCCCTCGAACAGCCTCTCTGGCTCCTCATCAAGCTGCTCAACGGCCATGATCCCAGAGACTCAGGAGCAGATCTCTAAACCCAGTGGCTTTTGGCAGAAATCCCTCCAGATTTAAGTGTTAAAATTTTGGAATTTCAAAACCACATGGCCCTACTGCAGCCACACGACATCATATGTTATTCATAACCAGCAACAGAACACAAATTGCCTATTGTTGCCTTTTCAGCAGATCTGAGTATTGGGGTAAAATCTCAAATAATGGTGGTTCTGGTGTCGAAATATTGAATGTGATCAAAGTAGTGAGAGAGTAATGTGGAAATCATCTGCCCCACAGGCAGGGGGAGGGTGTGGGATGGGGGTATACTGGGATTTTTGGTGGTGGAGAATGGGCACTGGTGAAGGTATGGGTGTTTCATTGTATGACTGAGACTTAGACCCAAAAGCTTTGTAACTGCTCTCATGGTGATTCAATAAATAAAATTATAAAAAATGGAAAAAAATTTTGGCGGTACAAATTTTATATCATAACTAAATTATATTGAAATCATTTGCTATTAAATGCATATTTTAATATGTTTTATCTATATTGTCATTTTATATTAATTGTATAACACATGAGATAGACAACTTAAGAAGTTAATACTTAACTATAAGTAATTATCCATAACATCTAGTAATTTCAGAATCACAAAAATAAGGAAAATAAGTCTTTGGTTGCATTTTTATTAAATATAGTTATCTCCATAGACTATTTTTATCTTTATATCACTGTCTTCTTTCCCACTCATGCATATAAAATAGACATGTTGGTCACATATTCTATCAATCTCTCCAAGTATCTATTTATCTTTGATTAAATATTTAACTAGATAAGTGATCAATAATATGTGTTTTTAAATTTTATAAAATTCGGCTGATTACATATTTCTTAAATTTTTATTACTTATTACATATAAGCATACATAATATGTTTTTTATTTTATAATTAGGGACTATCATAAAATTCTTTGGGTTAACAGTTCTTTTCACAATAATAAAGAAATAAAATTATAAAAAAACATTACCTGAAAGTAGATAAGTGATCAAACATTATAACCTCTCAGTGTCTATATTGCAAACCATAATGCCCAAAAGTAGAGAGATAGTATGGGGAATACTGTCTGCCATGAAGGCAGGGGGAGGGAGGAAAATGGGGGGTATAGTGGGGATATTGGTGGTGGGGAATGTGAATGGGTGGAGGCATGGGTGTTTGATCATTGTATGATTGTAACCCAAACATGAAAGCTTGTATCTATCTCACAGTGATTCAATACACGGGCTGGAGCGATAACACAGCGGTAGGGCGTTTGCCTTGCACGCAGCCAACATGGCCGACCCGAGTTCGATTCCTCTGCCCCTCTTGGAAGAGCCCGGCAAGCTACCGAGAGTATCTCCCAGCACAGCAGAGCCTGGCAAGCTACCCATGATGTATTCGATATGCCAAACACAGTAACAACAAAGTCTCCAATGGAGACGTTACTGGGCCCGCTCGAGAAAATCGATGAACAATGGGAGGACAGTGACAGTGACAGTGACTTTGAAATTACTGCATCATTTTTTGTGATAGGAAATAATTGACTGTCATAATTAACTTCCAGCTTCCTTGATGTACTTCTTTTATGTACTCTAAAGAGACAGGAAGCAGAATCTCCCGACCCCGTGCCATGCTGTCTTCAACAGGGCATATCAGAGCGGATGGGTTCATTTTTCCTCCCCACCCCAAGCAAAAACCCAGCAGCCGAAAACCTCCAGACCCCAGCTGCAGCCATGCTTAAGGCCACTCACCACATGGTCTGACGAGCCTCACACATGAAAGAAACGGCAGAGGAACCCAGGTATGCATGACCCGTGACTGAGATCTCCAAGCCTGCTTGGATCGGGGCTGGGTCTCCTCCATTCAGCTCCCCAGTTTGCCAGTAGCTTGGCAGTCACACACACAAACTTCCCTGGGCACTATGTAATCTCATCTAGGGCCAAGATCCAGAGACTCTAAAACAAAGCTCCCAGAAGATAGCAATGCAGTATTTCCTGGATGACCTATTATACTCTAGCCCACTTACATACCAAAAGTAGAACACATTTGTATGGTTTTTCCATACTTGCTTGTGTTCTCTTATATATGGACTTAAATTGCTCCAGAATGAAATACAACTTTCACACTTCTCTCTTACTATGGTGGGAAGATGCTCGCTGGTGGGGTGGGTGTTTGAATATTAAGTGTAATGAACTGTTGTGAACTACTTAATGAAAATAAAATGTATAAAAATTGCAAAAAAAAAGACGGGAGAGTAAATTATATGAATAAAAATAATTAATGACAATACTTTCTGTCAATTCAAAGATATCCGAGGCATTGCTTGCATGGTAAATTATTAAAAAATTACATAAACATATATATGTATAAAATGCATATATGTATGCATACATATAACTTCCTATAGTAAAACTAATGGTGCATATAGTTTGCAATATATTTTAATGATTTAACAGCCTTAGATAGTAGTATTTATACAGTCTGCACATACATTACTCAAGTTTTCCTTTAGAATGCATTGGTTAGCTAGAAATGCCTTGATTGAAGGAAGGAAACCTTTAACCTTCATAATGAATAGACCTCTCATTGCTGCTCTCATGTTCTGAGTCCTCGGTTTATCTTTATTTCTAGCAGTGTGACTCTAAATCAAGATTAAAAAGCAACTCAACATGAGGTAAAATAAAAAGGAGGTCATTTAATCACCCTGTTAGCTTCAAATGATTATTGATTCTTGAAGGTGATGTCTAATTCTGCCAGAAAATCCATTTCAGTAATGATTACTGCCTCGGTTTTATCTATGATACTAGAGGTTATTAAAAGTCCTATTCTTCAGGGAAGTATACAACTTTATGCCATTAATATCATATTCTATATTTTTAAAAGTCTTAATGGAATTTTTAGCTCTGTCTTTTAACCTGAAACATAATTAGAGTAGCTATTTAGGAATATGTGCTTTACTATAAGTTTATTCTATACAATCCTATTGAAAAATAATTACATAGAAATACCTGATTAATAAACAATCATCAAATAATGTACGATATATTGAACCTCTCACTGTTTCTTATTATCATAAACACACAATACTCAAGTATGATGCCTAGAAATCTGACAATGCTATATTGTTTTTTATTCACACTAATTATTTCAGAGTCATGTCTCAAAGACTATTATAAACACACGTTTGCCAATATATGTAATGAGAATCTCCCAAGAGATTCAAAAAGTTAATACACATAATGTAGGTGCCTTTAACACAGATATACTAAGATGACCCTTATTTAAGTATGTTAAAAGGATATTGTGTAAAAATCAAGAATTTATTTCAGCAAACAACTTTCTATATTAGCACTTATTTTTTGAAATCCGACAAAATAAAATAGAAGGATATATCCAAATCTTAATTTAGGTGGTGATATCTCAGAGTCTGAATTTGTGATTTAAAATACTACTGAACTGTTATTTAAAATAAGCTGATAAAAGACTGAAACCATTTACTATAGAAAGTGACAAGATATATAAGAGTATAACTGTTACATGTTTGCTTACAAGTGTACATTAAACATTACCAAATAGAGCAAGCCACGATTGTAACCATGAAGGTTCAGTTTCAAGGTCACTCAAGGATCAAATGACAAACTAAGGAAGAAATTTATTCACAAAGTTGGAAGGTTGGAAGACAGGAAATAATGTCCTCAAAGCAATCACATTGTCTGAAATGGTGATAAAAAACAAACAGAAAAAGTTTTCATGGAGGAAGAGAACAGAGTCATTCCTTTTTAAGAAGGATGGGTTCATGAACAATAAAATTTCTTCATGAGCTGCTCCCATTATGCACATGATCTTAACTGAAAACAGAAACACCTTAAATGAGGAGAGGCTGTTAAAATCTTAGGGCTGGAACGGATGGAGACATCACTGGCGCCCATTCGAGCAAGTCATTGAACAGTGGGATGACAGTGCTACAGTGCAGTGCTACTCAGGTATCAACAGGTATGACTAGCATAATTATAGAATAACCAAGTGGATGATATCTTAATAAAATGAAATACAGCAGGGGTAATTAGTATGAAAATTATTAACGCAGTTTTGAAATAAATGAATTTGAAGTTTTTATTTATGAGATTTCTCTAATGTTCTTAAGATAGGTAGAGCAGACACAGAAATTCTGTGAAAAGCATAGATGAAATATCTAATTGTATGTATCAACACAACAATAAGTGAAATGCTAACAAGTATTTGTGTATTGAAAGAAAACCATACTTTGCAAGTTTATTTTCCTTTTATTATTTTTGTATTTAAATCAAAGATAAAGCTTCCTGTCCTGCTGAGACCATGATTTGTCCCCCATGAGCAGCTCTCCGGCATGGCCATGACCCCAAAGGCACATGGACCCAATTCGGAAACCAGCAGCTTTTGGCAGAAATGTGACTTTACTTTGCATTAAACTATGGCGCCATGCCCCACTGGGGTGGGGGTACTGGAGGAGGATGTCTGTCCTTCCACCTTTCTACCCCCCGGTAGCACAATGGCCATCGCCTCAGAGCCTATTGGACAGCCAGCTATGAGCCGGCAGTGACGGGGCAACTGCAGCCTCATGGAATGGGAGTTAGAACCAGCCCGTCCTTCCTGTCCCACCGAGACCATGACTTTCCCCCCACTAATGGCTTTCTGGCACTTTCATGGCCCCAGATGCACACAGACCCAATTCAGAACACAGCAGCTTTTGGCAGAAATCCTTCCAGACATAATTAGTAAAATATCAGAAATCCAAATTCGTCATATACTCTTCATAACTAGCAATAGAAAACAAATTATTTAACTATGCCTTTTCAGCAGGTTTGATTGTTGGGGGAAAATTCCAAATAATAATGGTACATCTTTAGTCTAAATAATGAATGTAATCCAAGTAGAGAGAGAGTTAAGTGGAAATCATCTGCCTCAGAGGCAGGGGAGGGGTGGCATGGGGGATGTATTGGGGTTCTTGGTGATGGAAAATGTGCACTGGTGAAGGGATCTGTGTTTGATAATTGTATGACCAAGACTTAAACATGAAAGCCTTGTAACTTTTCTCACGGTGATTCAATAAATAAATTTTAAAAAATAAAATAAAAATAAATAAAAGATAAAGTGCATCACATTAAGATACTAAGTGAAATCAATGTATAAAGAAAACTAAAGACATTTTAAAATAAAATTTTAAAAAAATCATAAAAGAACTATACTAAGTAATGTAATTTACCCTTATTTTATGATATGATATTCATATCCGTAAATATGCTGTAGAGTGTTATATTTGTCTAGTCATTTAATGTGACAAACTCTATCTCAGAAGTTAACACATTATTCACAATATAAGGAAAAAATAAATAAACAAAATTCTTCATAATTAGTGTCACTTGCAAAAAAAGTGGCAATATATAAATATAATAATGCTTTTATTTTAAATAGAGTAATCAGGAATATTGAGTATAGAGACATTGAGAAAAAAATGTTTTCATGTTAATAGCATAAACATAAAATTGCAGTGAGATACATCATGTAATCACAAATTATAAATTTACTTTTGTTGAAAATGTGCATGTAAATTTAAACTATAATTTTGAATTCTGCCAAATTATAACAAACTTTAAAATTAGGATTAACTCTATCTTTTCAGAATATTTTTCAGAACATATATAAAAATTTGTTCAAATTAGTTCAGAAAGATAAAATATAAACCTAAAAATTAGAAACTTAAGTCTCTGGGATCTGGAACTACACAAAATATACTTAGATTTAACATCAGTAGTACTATCCAAAAAAAGTGAAAAATGTACATCATGAAAAATTTAAATGAAACTATCATTTTATTCAAATGATAAAGTGTAACCTAAATATTTGAGATTAAATATACAATAAATAAAGCATAAATTTCTTCACAGTTTGATCAGTGACCTTTAAGATAGATAATGAAGTTTGCATAATTTGTAAAAAGATGAAAATTGGACAGAGTTTAAGAGAAATATGAAGAATTTTTCATTTATTGTTGCAAATGTAAGGTCAGTATTCAAAAGAGAGGATAGTAGAAATGCGATTGAAGTAGCACTGTAGCACTGTCCTCCCATTGTTCATCGATTTGCTCTAGTGGACACCAGTAATGTCTCCATTGTGAGACTTGTTACTGTTTTTGGCATACAGAATATGCCATGGGAAGCTTGCAAAACTCGGCCGTGTGGGCGGGATACTCTCAGTAGCTTGCCAGGCTCTGCTATAGGGACGAATGAGTCGAACCTGGGTTGGCCACATGCAAGGTAAACGCCCTGCCCACTGTGATATTGTTGGACCAATAAAAGAAATTAAAAAATAATAGCTGAAAACTTCCCAAACTTGCTAAAAGTTATACTAATATCAAAAATGATATTCATGAAATTAAAAAAAATCTAGCAAGACAGTAAAATTTCATTTTTTAAAGCCAAAGAAAAATATTTCTTGTAAGAAATGAAAAAGTAATAGTCAACAAGAATTTATAATATTAAAATCGACTTCATATAACTCTTTGTCAAGTTAAGTGCAAACCAGATGCAGTGGATAGTATCAGATGTTCTCAAAGGGAAATATAAGTAAATCAATAATTGAAAACTGTCCACAAATTTTCAAATCGGCAAAATTTCCCTTTGAAAGTGAAAAATAAGCACTGATAAATAAGAGTAGATGAGTAAGAATAGATAAAAATATCTAAGAATATTTTCCTCCACCCCTCTTGGAGAGCCCGGCAAGCTGTCGGGAGTGTCTCGCCCATATGACAAAGCCTGGCAAGCTCCTCATGACATATTCAATATGCCAAAAACAGTAACAAGTCTCACAATTTGTTGTGAGACATTACTGGTGCCTGCTCTAGCAAATCGTGAACAATGGGAGGACAGTGCTACAGTGCAGTACTACCTAGCCAAGGGGACTCGAGTGAACAACTTGTAGATGACAGATAATAGGCAGATTGGGCGATAGTTGCCAATGTCATGGATGTCTCCCTTCTTGAACAGTAGTACAGTCCTGCTGGTTTTCCATTGGGACAGAACCTTGCATTCAGACAGGTAGCGAGTGAAGAGCCGAGCCAGTGTATTGATGAGTACTGACGGAAGGTTCTTCAGGTGTTCAGGTCTGACCTTGTCTGGGCCGGGTGCTATTTGTTTCTTTAGCGACGAAATGGCGTGTCGGATTTCGGAAGGGAGAACATTGGGAACAACATATCCATCCTGTGGAATTTGGTATGTCGGCAAGTGGACATTGCTATCGAAGAGAATTGAGTAGAAGTCATGGATAATCTTCTCCATTGCCGTTCTGGAGGATGTGATGGATCCATCAGGACGTCAGAGGGCAGTCATCTTGGTCTTGTAGTTGGCAAAGGACAGGTGGGCGTTACGAATACTTTTCCCGGCTTCTGCCACATCTACCAGTACTTCTGCTCTTCCCTCTTTGAGGTCTTCCTTGATCGCATCTCTGCACTGCTTTGAGAGCTCAGACGTTAACTTGTGGTTGCCTGAGACATGCGCCAAACTACGCTGGTGAATTAGCTCAAGACTTTTCAAAGATAGGCGATTTTTTTTGGCTATCTCTCTCTTGGCGTTCCTCGCACATTCATGGAGGTGCTGAACCAGTCGATCATATTCCTCGTCAATGTTGTCAACAATGGCATCTTCCCATGTTGCCGCAATAGTGCCAAAGAGTTCCCAGTTGGTGGTCGTTCTGGGAGTTCTCTTTTTGAACTTTGCAGCCCTTTCTCCACGCTCTGTGAAGTAGAATTTTGCACGAAGGAGACGGTGGTCTGATCCCATTCGAAATTTTGGGACAACAGCGACATCAGTCAGGCAAAACCATCGATTAAATATGTTGTGGTCTATTTCGTTGGGAATCGTCCACCGGGAGACTCCCATGTCCAACGTTTAGATTCTGCCTTCTAGAACTGTGAGTTACCATGGATGGTCTTGGTCGACATGATGTACTCAGACAGTCTCTCACCCTGTTCGTTCCATTCTAGGCCATGGGTCCCGATGTGAAGTTCTTCAGCTGATCTTCTCGGTCCTATCTTGGCATTAAAATCACCCACAATGATCTTGTAGAAGGTGTGGTCTTCTTTATAGAACTTCTTTAGCTCCATGTAGAACTTCTCGATTTCTCTTTCATCATAATGAGATGTTGGTGCGTAGACAACGAAGATAGAAACTGCAGGCAGTGAGCCACATCTATTCAAATGTAAACGTCCGATTCTGGTTGTTAGGCATTCGAATGAATCAATGCTCATGGCCAAGTTTGTTATGACTACCCAGGCACCGCCACACTCCAGGACGCTTTCCGGACCCGCATGGCAGCTCTGGCCAAGACTCACGCACGACTGAAGACCCACAGAACACGATAAGCGGAACTCTCTGAGACCTTGGACTCCAGCTCAGTGGACCCAGGGACAGAGTTTCTCTGCTTGCTCCCACCAACCACAGGTGACAAAGGGATTCTAATCAGGAGCCCCACCCTACCCTGCCCTGTCTGCTTCCTTCAACCACCCAGGGATTGGATTGCGCACAGAAGACCCACCCTACCCAGATAAATACCCCACTGGCAGACTTCCACTATCGACACTGCCTCCACTACCCAGCCTTCGCCACACTCCAGGACGCTTTCCTGACCCGCGCGGCCGCAAAGCGAAGACACATCATAAGACACTAAATACCCATCTTTTAGTAGGAAATTCTGCTTATTTTGATTGCCAGGGTAGCCAACTAAAATCACAGAAACAATAAATCTGTAAGACAGGGTTGCAATTTTTCTAGAGTTATTTAATCTACTAGATGTTCATAGGGAAGAGAAACTGACTAGAATTTTCTTGTGTTGAAGATGGTGAGTCTTCGTGACCAGATCCAGTTATATGTTCTGTTACTAATCTATATTTTTATTTCAATATTTGTTTTTATATTTTATCTTATGTGTTTTATATATAATTGTCTTCAGATTAATCAATGATAAAGTACGCATGAAGAGCTCACTATTTTTATTGCTAGATACTTGTTCCTTTTTTAATTATTTTTCAATAGGTAAAATTTGAATTTTCCTTTACGTTGGTAGAGATGTGCTTTTATTTCAATCAAAGTATTTGAGATTGTAGCCTATTAGTTATCTAATAAATTAGTTAACCGTAGACTTAAATATATGGGCAAAATATGGGAGACCCAGGAATCAGAAGAAAATCACTACTTATGGCACTGTCTGTGCCATAGCACTGTTCTCCCATTGTTCATTGATTTGCTTCTGCGGGCACCAGTAACATCTCCATTGTGAGACTTGTTACTGTGTTTGGCATATCAAATACACCACAGGGAGCTTGCCAGGCTCTGCCATGCATACAGGATACTCTCAGTAGCTTGCCAGACTCCCCAAGAGGGGCAGAGAAATTGAACCCAGGTTGGGTGCATACAAGACAAATGCCCTACCTGCTGTGCTATCTCTCCAGTCCACTACTCATGGCACAATCTGGAAAGAGTGCTTCATTTCCTCTATCAAGCAAGCTTCAGATGTATAATGTGGTGATGAAAACAATGGGAAAGTGAACTTGTGTAACTGATAAAAATTGAACTTGGAAACTCTTAACATCTTAAATGTATCTGCTAGCATTTTTCTTACCTTTCTATGATTTATAAAGACAATAAACCTGGGAAATCATTGGGTCATCCTAATTTCTTATGTCTCAGGAATCAGTGTCCTTTAGTCCGAAGTTCAATGTTTTTGAAAGCATTAGCTGATAAATTTTGTTGTTTCCTTTTTTTATTTTATTCTTAGTCAAACGTGTATTAGGTTTTTTAATTTGTTTTGTTCTATTTTAAATTGAATCACCACGAGATGCCAGTTACAAAGCTGTTAATGATCTGGTTTCAGTCATACAATGTTCCAACACTGATCCCTCCACCAGTGTACATTTCCAATCACCAATGACCAATGGTAAAATTTTCATTATACCATCATGCCCCAGTTTTCTTCTATTAGGTGCTTTTAAAGGTGATATACATATATATATATGTATAAATATGTTTATATAGAATATATATGCACATATACATACTCAATGTTAGAAAAGACTGCATGTTTATAAGTGTGCACTTCTATGTACTGTGATAATCAATTTTTCTAGGAACAAGGGATAACCTGATATATAGAAAGCTTTGTAAAATATCAAAATAGTCTCACACAGAGAATTAGATATTCCATATTGCGTGAATTTGTTTGTATGTGGTTTATCTACTTTTAATGTGAAACTAGTTAAGATGAAATTTGCAAATGTGCATGACTTTTGTGCCATCAAAAATCTAAGAATTTGTAACTATGATTTGCTGTATCTTTATTTCATTTAATTCAGCCACGTTTAATAAATATATAATAAATGAGTGTTATAGAATTGGTAATATTGTGTCTTCTCACATCTTTGATATTTAAATAAGCTGTGACAAATTGCAATAAAATTTTCTTTGACCTGTCTAATTCATAATGACCCTTTCTAAATGATGAGAAAACAAGCTTTGCCATATAAATTTGTTTAAATCAGTTATCTGTAGCCATTCTTTTCAGAGGGCCAAGGTTTCATCTAAATTTAATCAATTACTAGTGAATTATATTTTAGTTTTGTTAGAAATGGAGAGAATGGCCATTTTTTCATGTTTTGTTAGAAAAAAGGTAAAATGTATTTGACTATGATATACAACAGATATAATTTAAAATGATCGCTCCAAACCATTACATAATTTATAGAGTCATGAATACATTTCCTTTTTTAAAAGTAGATTTCAAGTTATAATTAATAAGAACATTATTTGTTTTTTCATGCAAAATCCAATTGCACTTACATTTCTAGTAGATTTTATAAAAATTGCTTCGGACCTCACAGATTGTTTTGAGGAACTTGGGCTAACAAATATGACACATAAGAGTCATTAATGGTAAACAACATAATTGTTTATCATTTAGTGAAAAATATCATGTGCTATACTCAAAACTGGCAAATCAATTTACATTGTCAGTTAATTCTTTGTTAGTTTTGCCTCCAGTTATTCCCTGTCTTGGTTTTATGTGGTTGATCTATAGCAATGATGAGGCATTTTATACTTTATTTAAAATTCCTCTAACACACCCATTTAATCTTTTATTGAGTAGAAATAATTTTCTCAAACATAAATGCCGTACAACTGAATTTCCCAAAACTACATTAACTACCCCCTTGTCTTATATTATTATTTTTCTATATACTCTCATTTAAATGCCCGCAACTTCATAAATGTGGCCAATGTATTTTGAAGTAAAGCGCACAATGTTAATTCAATCTCATTGTAATAATTCGACAGTTTTAAGTTTATTGAAAAAAATATTTATTTTACTCACTAAATATATTAAATGCCGTTGAAAAATTTTTAATGGGAAGACAATACATTTTGAGCATTAAACTTTCTGCAATGCCTCCAAATTACTAAGTAAAATCTTTTGATGAAGCTCTAAGTCTGTAAGGCTGAGAACGGGTGTAGATCATAAAATGTAATACGCAGACTACCCTGCTACAATGTAGCAATTTAACAAAATACATCATTTACTAAATATTATCTTTTTAAATAAAATCAATAAATGACTTGCTTAGAAAAGGAGCAGAGCATCAAGAATAATACGAATTTATCTAACTCAGTGAAGTTTATTTTATTTGTCAAGGGAGTGCACACATTGTACCTATATTCACATTATTCACATATTTGACACACAGGTGTTATTCTCTGTATTTATAAGATTGTCTGTTAGTTTGAAGACCCTTTGTTGTGAGTGGTATGAGCTATACTGATTATAGGCATATAAAATCGAAAGAAAACTGTTTCCTAATCCTCCTCATTTCCATCTGTTTGGTTGCTAGTTCTCAGGTATTATTTAGACAGGCAGATGTGCAATCTGGGAACCCATCCAAATTCACTCTATTTAATTCTTTTTCAAAGAAAAAGAAATATTCATTATTGTACTTAGAAAATAATTTTTCTCTACTAGTGTTTACTCCTAACTGAGCTTCTATGTTTTGATCATAATCCATAAGAACTCAGTGTCATGAGGCATCAGCTTTGGTCATGTTTCTTCGTCCTCTTTTGTCACATCAGAAAAATGCTATTTTCTGATAGAAGTCTCTAGAACATTTTCCAGAAAAAAATGATTTCATTATGATTGTTGATCTCTTCAGTATTGGCATAGAGGAAACCCACATTAACATCCCTTACTATGTCTCTTTTGCTAACACAATTGTGAAAACAGTCAAATCCATTACATAACTGACATAAGAATAACGTCTATGTTTCTTTGAGCAACTGAACACAACTGGATATTCACACACTAATGAAACAGAATGTTTATCATTAAAATTCTCTTTGTTGAAGTTAATATTTAGTTTTATTTTTTCAAAGGACATTGCTATCACTTACTTAGTGATGCCCAGCTTACAGAAAATGATAGCAGGACCATATTTGGAGAGGTCAATTGGATGCAGTAAAATGTGTGGCAGATGGTGACATAGTGTGTGGGAGGTAGGATGGTGTGAGGGGGAATACACAAATAGAAATAAAAAGATTAACTATAGGTGACAGCTGCTGGTGAGGGAGTTGACAGATTTTTTTTCCTGTTTTCCAAGACTTTCACCACCATTGGTTTAGAATTAGAAAATGTGAAACCAGTGTTGGCACTTTTGATCTGTTTTGGCATCACCTGGAGGTATTGCATTACTGTCATCAATATTAGCCAAGAATTGATTCTTTGAAGTAATTTACATGACCAAAGAACTACTGAGAACCAAGTGCCCTTGTTTACTCTCATCTTACTGAACATTATTAAATAAGAACTACATGTTTTTCAACAGGAAGGAAAACAATGGCAAAAAAAGTTTGTACTATAATAAATTGTATTAAATTTTATTGTTACAATCTATTATGCATATCATATGCATAAGAAACTTGTGATGACAGAATCATCACCATTTAACAGAAACAAAATGATTCATTTACTAAGTATCCAAGTATCTTCTTAGAACAGTACCTGGTGAATAATATTTGTTTAACATAAAATTTTTGTAAATATTCAATGAAACATTATCTTTCTCAGTCCATAAAAAGGTGTTCCATTATTAGGTCAAACTGAAAGGAATATGTTACAAAATGCTGTTTAAGAAAAAGATTTTACATTTTGGCAAATACTTATACAAACAAGTTTTTACTAGCTAAAATATTATATATGATGCAATATGTATAAATATATATGTAGTTTAGAAGAGAAGGTAATATTTCACAGAAGGAAATCACTAGAACAAATATGAAAAGATAAATCACAATGATTATGTTCTCATATATCTTTTTTTTCCAGTCTTTGCTGTTATACCTTGTGGTTCTCATGTTGTACTGCCAGTAGTACTTAGTGACCATGATTTTTTGGTAACTGAACCAGCATGTCCTTCACTCTCTGCTCCTATTCAAGCCCTACCATTATGTATGATCCTTAAAGATTAATAGGTTGTGCATAAATATTTTTAATTATCTGGAAGAAGAACTAACAAAAGCTGTGATTTAACTACTGTTTAAGAATGAATATTATGAATATTACTTGCATGAGGTGATAGAGCAAATCGATTTATTTTATAGAGACAAAATTTCTGGATAATTCTACCACTAAGAAATTTGGCAAATTCCCAAGCTTACCAAACTAAAATGAGTAAAGGTTTTTGTGCATGGAGATTGAATTTTGTGGATGTGGACTGAGGTTCCTTAATAAATTTCAGTGCTTGAAACTTTTGTCTAAACAGAACTTTCATTTAATAATATCACTATAATTTTTTGAAAAAAGCACTGGTACACCAGAAAATTTAAAAAAAGGAAATAAATATCCAGTGATTTTAAAAAAGTATATTTATTTTTTAGCTTTACAATACAATGTTATATGGAATGTCATTGGAATTGTGAATGAGATTGTATTGAATCTGTGCAACCTTACTGTAGACTGATCATTTTACTAGCATTAATTATTCTAATCTATGAACAAAAACTATTTTCATACCCTTGTGTCTTCTATTTAATAGTGATGTTTTATTAATCCAAAGTAGTATATAATATATAGTGAAGCATACCTAGTGTATATATGCATACATAAATATATATACACACAAAAATATATATTACATATATATTATATCAGTTGAGAAAGAAAATCAGTGACCAAGAATGAAATAATTCAGACACTGGTGTAGATAATTATGACTTCTATAATGAATAGAATCAAGAAAAAACTCTTCAAAAAGGACATAGTAAAATGTTCTAGAATACAAAAAAAAAGATGAAAAGAATCCAACAGTTCTTCCTTTACCTTCCATGCCTCCTTTCAGTCAGTCAATATATGCTCTGTGATTTTGACACCTATTTAATCTGACCTCACCACACTATCCAGTACAGATCACCTTTGCAGACCTGAGTAATCTTGTGGGTAAATTTTGGAGGTTGCCAAGTTCTGGTGACCAGATTTACCTGAAATATTTAACTTGCTATTGCAACCCAGTATTGGTCAATGTCGGAGTCATAGAATTCATTAAACTTTGCATCTTTAGGTCACAGAATGCTTCCAGGTATGCATTAGTCTAGGAATATCGTTGGTGCCAAGTACTAACAAATACAAATACCCTGATAACTACACAGGTTTGCTCGCATTATATTTATCTTAGACACTCATTACCCGGACTCTCCATTACCTCCTGAAAAGTCTTTCTTGACTGAAATGTCATGGTACGTGTAACTGAAAACTCTGGGATATAGCAACATTTTTCAAGCCATGATGCTATTGTTGCTACCATATATTTGTGACTGGAAATACCCAGTAGTTTCCTAGAATGATATAAATTAGAAATGATATAAATTAGAAATATAGTCTATGTATAGAATTAGCAAATATAAACCACAAATTGCTACAAAGCCTTATGAAATCAGATTTTTATTCTTAGCACTTACCTATAACTGTTTACAGTGAAAAAAAGAATAACGTATATTTATGGATTATTATTATGGATTCGGAGATGGTCGTTCCGTTGAGAGCAAATGAGGCGTCAGGAATGAAGCTGTTACTCATAAACATTGTCTTCGTAAGGTTCAGCTGTAGTCCTACCTTTCCACACTCACGGTCAAAGTCGGCCAGCATTTGTGCCGCTTGGCTGATGTTTGGTGTTATTAAAACAATGTCATCAGCAAAGCGGAGGTGGTGTAGTTGCCGACCATCTATCTTCACTCCCATTCCTTCCCATTCCAGTCGTCGCATGATGTTCTCGAGGGTGGCACTGAAGAGTTTTGGTGAAATGGTATCACCCTGCCGCACCCCTCTCTTGACATCAACGATCACTTCTTTGTAGAATGGTGAGATCCTGGTAGTGAATCCGCAATACAGCTCATGGAGGATCCTGATGTATTGGGGTTGAATGTCCTGATTGGCTAGGGCTTCAATGACCGCTTCCGTCTCAACAGAATCAAAGGCCTTCTTTAAATCAATGAACGTTAAACAGAGCGGCATCTTGAACTCCAGAGAAACCTCAATGAGCTTGGTTATCGTGTGGATATGGTCGATGGTGCTGAATCCTTTGCGGAACCTGGCTTGCTCGCATGGTTGTCCTTCATCTAGTGTTCTGCCAATCCTATTTAGGATGACTTGAGTGAACAACTTGTAGATGACAGACAATAGGCAGATCGGGCGATAGTTGCCAATGTCATGGATGTCTCCCTTCTTGAACAGTAGTACGGTCCTGCTGGTTTTCCATTGGGACAGAACCTTGCATTCAGACAGGTAGCAAGTGAAGAGCCGAGCCAGTGTATTGATGAGTACTGACGGCAGGTTCTTCAGGTGTTCAGGTCTGACCTTGTCTGGGCCGGATGCTGTTTGTTTCTTTACCAACGAAATGGCGTGTCGGATTTCGGAAGGGAGAACGTTGGGAATGACATATCCATCCTGTGGAATTTGGTATGTCAGCAAGTGGACATGGCTATCGAAGAGATTTGAGTAGAAGTCATGGATAATCTTCTCCATTGCCGTTCTGGAGGATGTGATGGATCCATCAGGACGTCGGAGGGCAGTCATCTTGGTCTTATAGTTGGCGAAGGACAGGCGGGCCTTACGAATACTTTTCCCGGCTTCTGCCACATCTACCAGCACTTCTGCTCTTCCCTCTTTGAGGTCTTCCTTGATCGCATCTCTGCACTGCTTTGCGAGCTCGAACGTTAGCTTGCGGTTGCCTGAGGCATGCGCCAAAACACGCTGGCAAATTAGCTCAAAAGTTTTCGAAGATAGGCGATTTTTTGTGGCTATCTCTCTCTTGGCGTTCCTCTCACATTCATGGAGGTGCTGAACCAGTCGATCATATTCCTCGTCAATGTTGTCAACAGTGGCATCTTCCCATGTTGCCGCAATAGTACCAAAGAGTTCCCAGTTGGTGGTCATTCTGGGAGTTCTCTTTTTGAACTTTGCAGCCCTTTCTCCAAGCTCTGTGAAGTAGAATTTTGCACGAAGGAGACGGTGGTCCGATCCCATTCGAAATTTTGGGACAACAGCGACATCAGTCAGGCAAAACCGTCGATTGAATATGATGTGTTCTATTTCGTTGTGGAATCGGGAGACTCCCATGTCCATTGTTTAGATACTGCCTTCTGGAACTGTGAGTTACCATGAATGGTCTTGGTCGACATGATGAACTCAGACAGTCTCTCACCCTGTTCGTTCCATTCTAGGCCATGGGTCCCGATGTGAAGTTCTTCAACTGATCTTCTCGGTCCTATCTTGGCATTAAAATCACCCACAATGATCTTGTAGAAGGTGTGGTCTTCTTTATAGAACTTCTCTAGCTCCATGTAGAACTTCTCGATTTCTCTTTCATCATAATGAGATGTTGGTGCGTAGACAACGAAGATAGAAACTGCAGGCAGTGAGTCACATATATTCAGATGTAAACGTCCGATTCGGCTTGTTAGGCATTCGAATGAATCAATGCTCTTGGTCAAGTTTGTGTTGACAAGGACACCGACGCCTCCAACACCTCTTTTATCGCATGTTCCAAGGAACAATTCTTCTCCAGTGTCGAAAACGGCATGGTGAGATTCGTGCCTTCTTGTCTCGGTCAGACCAATGATGTCGTACTTGATCATTCGCGCTTGTACCACCAGGTCCTCGATGGATGCATCTGATGCTAGCATACGTGCATTGAAAGTACAGATGATCATTTTTGTCTTCCTTCGTTGTGGCAGCCTACGTCGGCCTTGAGATTTTGTCGGCCTCTCCTTTCTCATCCTTCTCAGTGCTGCCATGTCGGTGAAGCCTTCAGGGTCAGGTGAATGAGACCAGTTGTAGTTACTGGTTTTGGCATATCGAATACACAGCGGATAGCTTGCCAGGCTCTTCCATGCGGGCGGAATACTCTCGTTAGCTTGCAAGTCTTTCCGAGAGGGATAGAGGCTTTTGGGGCAACCTCTAATCACCCTTGTAGGTGTTACCATATTTGAACCCTATGAAATATGGTACGACAATTCCAGAAGATGGGTATTTAGTGTCTTATGATGTGTCCAGAAAGCGTCCTGGAGTGTGGTGATGGCTGGGTGGTGGAAGTAGTGTCGCCCCATTTGCTCTCAACGGAACGACCATCTCCAAATGCAACAGCTATGTGTACCTAGGTCGAGAGGTCAACATGACAAATGACCTGGCACCCGAGCTGAGCAGGAGAAAGAGAGCGGCTTGGAATGCCTCCAAGAACGTGGAAGAAATAGCTAAGAGGACGAACAACCTCCGGATCCGGGCACATCTCTTTGATTCCACTGTTCTTCCTGCATTAACATATGCCTCAGAGACCTGGGCCCTACGCAAACAAGATGAAAACGCTATTCAGGTCTCCCAAAGAAAGAGCTATGCTTGGAATATCACGTTTCAGTCAAATGACAGAGAGAATCCGGAGTTCTGACATCCGTCGACGATCAAGAATCAGGGACGCTGTCTCATATGCCAAGGTGTCGAAAATCAGATGGGCTGGTCACGTAATGAGATTTAAAGACGACCGCTGGACTAGAGCTGTTACCTACTGGATTCCACGGGATGTCAAAAGACCGCGTGGCCGCCCACCTTCCAGATGGTCAGATTTCTTTGTCAAGATCATGAACGATCGGTTTGAGGCCCTTCATGTTCCCGGAGCGAACAGATGCCATTGGGCTACACTAGCACGCGACAGGAACAAATGGAGATGTTACTGGTGCCCGCTCGAGCAAATTGATGACTAACGGGAAGTTAAGTGATTAAGTGATTATTTTGGATTATAACAAAAACCCTGGAGCGATAGCACAGCAGTAGGGCATTTTCCTTACTCGCAGCCAGCCCGGCTGAGATGGGTTCTATTCCTCCGCCCCTCTACGAGTGTCCAGCAAACTACGGAGAGTATCTCGCCTGAATGGCAAAGCCTGGCAAGCTACCCATGACGTATTCAATATGCCAAACACAGTAAAAACGAGTCTCAAAATGGAGACATTACTGGGCCTGCTCAAGCAAATCAATGAACAAAAACCCAGTATAGACACCAAGCACATCAGACTTTCTAAAGTCCTTGATAAATACTTTAAAGCAATTATAATTAGGATCCTCGTTGAAATTAGAAAAGCAATAAAAAATGACTTCAAGAAGTACAGAAAAAAATCTGTAAAAAATTCAAGCAGAAATAGCTAAGAACAGAGTAATTAGTTTAACTTAATAACAACAAAAACAAAACAGAGGGCCTCAGCAACAGAATGTATGAGCCAGGTAGCAAAGGAGTGCCTCTAAGATAAGGTAGATTAAATCATCAAAACAAAACAAAACAAAACAAAAAACCCAACAACAACGAGCAACAAAAACAATGATAGTTAAAACTGAAAAAAAAAAAACAGCTGTTTGTTTTAATGGGCAGCATTAGAAAAATAACACAAAGTTTTCAGAAAGAGAGAAAATAAAATGGACAAAATACTGATTGAAAAAATAATACCAGAGGACTTCTATATTTTAAAACTGTCACTATTAAGGATGTAGGATTCTGGTTTTGGATATGCACAACTCGGGTTCAATCCTTGATAACTCATATATGGTGTCCTATGCATTTATTTATATATGTATATGTATTTATGTACTTACGTACACACATATATATACATATACATATATATATATACACACACACATATCCAAAGAAGAAGTGGATTTAACTTAATAACAACAAAAACATGTTATTATCAATATCTCAAAAGCCACCTGGTTTAACAGGTAGCTTTTGAGATATTGAAAATCCATCTGTTTCCTAGATCTGATGTGCAATATCTAATTTTCACTTAGGTAATTAGGAAGCAAGTGAGACTATAGTCTCAAGAAAGGGAATTCTACGATCATCTTATTTGATAATGTTCTGTCCTTCCTGGAAAAATTCCTGGATTGGTTAAGACTAGTAAAATCTAAAATTACCACCTGCCCAGCATGGACACTTAATCCCATTAGGTGCTCAAATTCCACTTGATCTTCATAATGTGAGAACTTCTTTCCACCACCAGATTTCACAGCCTAGTGGATGGAATAAAGATTTGTTCCCTACAGGAAAAGGAAATCAACACTGACCTCTTTTCTGGTTCACTGGATAATCCCCCAATCTCACAGACAATTTAAGGAAAGAGAAAAATAGTGCAATTAGACATGTTTATTCAGGGAATATCAAAGGAGCTAAAGAGAAAAACATAATTTTCATATGGACCATGATTTTTCCAGAAGGATAAAAGACCTGAATGGTCTTTGAGTTATAGATGGATTATCTTCAGAAAGTCCTTGACTTGGGAATTCTCAAAAAAAAAAAATAGGAGTTTATGGAGGAATTTTCTTGGGACAGAGCTTTAAATATTTGTTGGACTCTTTCATGTTCTTTTTTATTTTATTTATTTATTTATTTTTTTAATTTTTATTAGTGAGACATCATGAGGTACAGTTGTAGATTTACAAATTTTTGTGCTTTGGTTTCAATTATACAATGAACAAATACCCATCCCTCCACCAGAGCCTATTTCCCACCTCCACGGATCCCAGTATCCCTCCCACCTCCCATACCCCCCATCCCACCTTGCCTCTGTGGCAGGGCATTTCCTTTAGTGTCCAGGGCTTTTTGCTCAAGTGTCAGTAATGTTCGGGACTTCTTTTTCAAGCATCACTCCTGGGTATGGTGGGAAGCGTGAGGGGGGAATCATATGAAGTGCTGAATACGGAACAGCACTATCCTCCCATTATTCATCAATTTCTCGAGCAGGCTCAGTAATGTCTCCATTGTGCCACTTGTTGTTACTGTGTTTGGCATATTGAATACGTCAGGGGTAGCTTGCCAGACTTTGCCGTGTGGGTGAGATACTCTTGGTAGCTTGCCAGTCTATCCGAGAGAGGCGGAGGAATTGAACCTGAGGCGACTTGGTTGGCTGCATGCAAGGCAAACGCCCTACCCGCTGTGCTATCTCTCCAGCCCAATATTAATGCATATATACAAAAATATATTATGTGATTTTATAGACAAAGGAAGATTACATTGATACCTTAGGACGTTTAAATCCATCAAAATATGTCTTAATAAGTCTGAAAGACAGTAACCTTTATTTAACGCTTTTGTGTTATAAATAACTATAGGAACTCTGGTTCTGGAATATAATAAAGGAATGAAAGGAAGAATACCAACATTTAGGAGTGTTTGATAGAATATGCATGGATATTTATGTTACAGATCTCATTAAATTTAAAATTTTATTTTAGTTTGTAGATGACACAATTCAACTTTTAAATAATGTCTACTTTTATCCTTAGATATGGCTTTTGAAACCAGAAAAATAGCAAAAGATTTAAAGCTCTTGCCTTACATGTGGACAACTTCAGTTTGTCCCCAGAATTATATATGGTCCCTGAGCACTGTAAGGAGTGGTCCCTGAACATTGAGTCAAAAGTAAGCTTGAGGAACTCTTATCAAGCAAATAAAAATGAATTACTTGCGTCTATCATAAAGGTAAAGGTAAAGGCCCTCCCGTTGATCGTTGATTTGCTCGAGCGGGCCCAGTAACGTCTCCATTGGAGACTTTGTTGTTACTGTGTCTGGCATATCGAATACTCTCGGTAGCTTGCCGGGCTCTCCGAGAGGGGCGGAGGAATCGAACTCGGGTCGGCCATGTTGGCCGCTTGTAAGGCGAACGCCCTACTCGCTGTGCTAAATGCCTAATTTAGTATTCCATTTGACTAACATTTTGTTGTATTAGAAATACAATAAAAATTGTTTCAACTACACATACTTTCCCTTTTTATAACCATCAATTTAATAATTATTACAATCATTCTAAATCTGTCCCTCGCTTTTTGATTCATTTCATTCAGCATGACACTCTCCATGTCCAACTATTTATAGGCAAATTTCAAGACTTCATTTGTCCTAACAGCTGCATAGTATTCCATTGTGCAGATGTGCCATAGTTTCTTAGTCTCTTCTTCTGTTCTTGGGCACTCAGGTTGTTTCTGGCTATTGTGAATAGTGCTGCAATGAAAAAATCAGTGCAGATGGTATTTATGCTGTGCATTTTGGGGCATATTTCTAGAAGTGGTATTGATGGGTCAAATGTGAGATCAATTTCTAATTTTTTGAGAAATGTCCACATTGTTTTCCACAAAAGGCTGAATCAGTTGGCATTCACACCAGCATTAATGAAAGGATCTTTCTCCCCATCTCTTCACCATATATAGAATGACTACATTCATTTTTGGTATATAAAAATAACATAGAAGAAGACTAATATCCATGGCCAGTGAAAATAGGGCCCAGGAGAACTGGTCAATGATTAGAATACACCACAAGTGTGCTTGGGGCGGAGGGTAGGTAAGGTAGAGAAGAGATCAGTATGATAATAATAGCTGGGCATGATCACACTGGACAAGATCTGAACATTAAAAGTAAGTAAAGGGATATTCTTTATAACCTTTCAGTAGCAATATTGCAAACCACAATGCCCCAAAGGAGAGAGAAACAAAGAGAGATGCAGATGGAGAGAGTGACAGAGAAAGAGACAGAGAGAGAAGAAAAGCCCCTGCCTAGAAGCAGGCTGAGAGGTGGGGGATGATGGAAAGGAAACTGGCGACACTGGGGCTGGGAAATGTACACTGGTGGAGGAATGGTGTTGGAATACTGAATTATTAAAAACTAATCATGAACAGCTTTATAAGGTTCTATTTAATGATGGTTCAATAAAAGAAAATTTAAAATGAAAAATTCCAAAAATAAAATAAATTTTTGCACAATTCAAAAATCACAATTTTCTTAACAGATAAAGAATAAATTTGATATTTAAAAATTAAAATATAGTTTAATGCCATAGAAATTGGGGAAAAGGCTACAATACATGCTTTGTTTGCAGGGGATCCAGGTTTGATCCCTGTAATCACATGGTCCCACAAATGTCACTGGAACCAATTCACAAACTAAGCAGTCAAAATATATCTCAGAATAGAAAGTAGAAAGTAGCACAAGAGCAGACTTTTAATGCCCTTGCAGAATGGGAAAAGACACAGGTGGCCAGATGCATTGAGATTCTGAATAAGTGGAATCCACAAATATAAATTTGTTTGGATGAACAGGAAATAATTAAAAGTTTTATTCATATTGAAATAGATTCTCAACTGAAATTTCTATTCCAGCATTAAAACTCTTATTCTGTGAAGTGTTTATTCAAATCAAACTAGGAAAAGACTCATTGGCTTTGTCTGTTTTACAGGGTTGTATTAACTTCGTTTTATATTAAAGATTTAATTAATTGAGGTACATTTAAATTATTTGATATATTAAATATATATCTTCCTGTGTCTTACATAAGTATATTTTTAATATTGTCAGAAAAAAAGTAACTTTAGGTATACAATAAAATGTCTACTAACATATTTATATCTTTATATTCACATTTTAAAATACTAGATTACAACATTATCATGAACTTTATTAATAAAACTATTAAATACAAAAATAAAAGATTTAAATTATACTAACCTTATTTTGCTAATCTTAATTATGACATATATATAATTTAATAACACCACATGGGCAATCACTACATTGGTGATAAGTAAATAGATTCAATACTGTGTGTTAATATAGAGGATAATGTTATTTAATAGTTAATTGTTTTTTTCCTTTCTGATTATATATTTTGGTTATCATACTTATTTGTCTTTATGACATTCTCAAAGTACAATTGGAGCCAATACAATTAGTTATTTCTCAAGAGGTTGTGTTTGCTTATTTGTATCATATCCAGCACTCTCCAAGAACTATATTCTGGGGCTAATCCTTGCTTAGGGATTATATTACTTAGGGATTGCTCCTGGCATTAAGGACTGAACCCCAGCTCCCACATATGAACAGATCTCAGTAACCTTTTGAGCTGCCTCCTTGACCCTAAAGAAAAACTAGGCAAAGTTTGTCTCATATAACTATGTGTAAATAGTTTAGCACAGGGCCTGGCATATTATATGTATATTATAAGAATCATTTTCTACATGATTAGTTATATTAGTTCTGGCAATCACCCTGTAGGAAACCTGTAGACAAATTAGAGCACATAATATGCTGAAAGAAAAAGTCTGAAGAGGTTATTTCCCCATTACAGACAATAATTCATTCAGACAATCTCTTTATGATGCATCTGAGCAAAACCATAAAACAAACATCCACAATTTAAAAGTAGATATGTATGGGTATACCATGCAGAGACCACTCTCCACACGCCTGAAGGTACCGGCAGAGGAACAAAGGCATGCAGGTCCCGGGGCTGAGATCTCCAAGCCTGCTCGGATCGGGGCTGAGCGTCCTCCACCCAGATCCTCCAAATTTCAGTAGGCAGGAGTTATACCCACCAACTGACCCCCTGGCGCTGTGTAATCCCATCAACGGCCAAGACTCAGAGACTATAAAACCCAGCTCCCAGAATGTGGCCACGTGACATCTTATTATCTTATTCCTACTTTGGACAAACTGGCAGGCTATTGAATGTAAACTGCCCAAACAGCAGAGTCTGGAAAACTGCCCGTGGCGTACCCAATATGCCAAATACCAGTAACAATGATGGGTCTCATTCTCCTAACCATGAAAGAGCCTTGAATATGGCACTTTTTAAAAAAATCTCAGGGCTAGGACAAAGAAGATGTTACTGGGGCCTGCGCGCGGCAATCGACGAACAATAGGATGGTTGTGATTGTGATAGTGATGTACGGGTATATGCATGCATATATATACATATATATATATATATATATAAAGAATGATCAAGTCAATTGGCAAAGTTTATTAAAAATTGAGATGCTATGGAACTGAAGTAATAGTACAGGAGGTACTTTGCAAGGCACCCAACCAGGTTTGGTCTCCAGAACCCCATGTAGTGCATGAACACAGAGCCAGAAGTGATCCTTAAGCATTGTTGGGTGTGGTTCCCAAACAAAATTAAATAGATAACAAAAATTGAGATGTCAGTAATAGCAAAATAAGGCTCATCATAAGATTGATTCATGGAGATCATTTTGTACAAAGAAAAATGATGTCAGATTATATCACTTGATCACTTGACTTCCTGTTAATCGTCAATTTGCTCGAGCGGGCGCCAGTAACGTCTCCATTTGTCCCTGTCCTGCGCTAGTGTAGCCCAGTGGCGTATGTTCGCTCTAGGAACACGAAGAGCCTCAAACCTTAAATCAAGTTCATGATCTTGATGAAGAAGTCTGACCATCTGGTAGGTGGGCGGCCACGGGGTCTTTTGATATCCCGTGGGATCCAGTCGGTAACAGTTCTAGTCCAGCGGTCGTCTTTAAATCTCATTACGTGACCAGCCCATCTGATTTTTGACACCTTGGCAAACTAGACAGCGTCCCTGATTCTTGAAATATGATGGATGTCGGAACTCCGGATTCTTTCTCTCATTTGAGTGAATCGTGATATTCCAAGCATAGCTCTTTCAATTCCTCTTTGGGAAACCTGAATAGCGTTCTCATCCTGTTTGCGTAGGGCCCAGGTCTCTGAGGCATATGTTAATGCAGAAACAACAGTGGAATCAAAGAGATGTGCCCAGAGCTGGAGGTTCTTCGTCCTCTTAGCTATTTCTTCGATGCTCTTGAAGGCATTCCAAGCAGCTCTGTTCCTTCTGCGCAGCTCGGGTGCCAGGTCATTTGTCAGTCAGGTAATCATTGATGTCAAGAGAGGGGTTCGGCAGGGTGATATCATTTCACCAAAACTCTTTAGTGCCACCCTCGAGAACATCATGCGATGACTAGAATCGGAAGGAATGGGAGTGAAGATATATGGTCGGCAACTACACCACCTCCACTTTGCTGATGACATTGTTCTAATAACACCAAACATTAGCCAAGCGACACAAATGCTGGCGGACTTCGACTGTGAGTGTGGAAATGTCGGACTACAGCTGATTCTTACAAAGACAATGTTTATGAGAAACAGCCTTGTTCCTGACGCCCCATTCACTCTCAATGAAATGACCATCTCCGAATGCAACAGCTATGTGTACCTAGGTCAGGTTATATATTGGGGGAAAAGTCAGCTCTGATAGAATAGAGAGACTACTGTATAAGCCTTGCTTATTTAGGGATCATCAGGAAATCCAATTGCTTTATAACAGTGCGAGTGAGACAATGAGTACATAGAAATGAATAAGAAATAATGGATAAGCAAGGGAATAAATAATATGGTTAAAAGGAAATAGATGTGATACAGACAAGAGATAATGGTGGCTAAGTTCATGAAAAATTAGTCAGATTTTCTCATATTAAAATGTGGGCAAGGAGAGACAGCAATAAATAAGGTTTTTACTTTAATTTTGCTTTTGCATGTGAAATAGGAACAATATTGTTTGATGAAGTCTTTTGCAGATGGATATTTTTAAGTGGGTCAAGAGGAAATATCTTAAAACCGTGCTAATTATATACTATATAACCTTTAAGTTAACTTGTAAAAGTGGAACTTTAAAGAAATGTGTATAAAGGATTAAGCTATAAATGAATATACAGGAAAATAAAAACATTGATAGTATATTAAAACATAAGACTAAAAGAATTCACAAGATATGAAAACCCAAGATAAAGTGTCAGAGTTCATTCATGGAAGATTTAAAACTAAAGAGGAAAATATAAATTTACTGGAGTCCTGGAAGCCAAGTAAAATAAATAGGTCAAGAAAATGTCTACACTTACCTAAGATCAAAAAAGTAAAGTCTGAATGTTGACCATTGAAATCAACAACACGCATGATATTTGTGACTTAGAAAATAGAAGTTGGTTATAATCAACAGTAAATATGAGAAGCAATGCTAAGAGAAAAATTGAAGACAGAAACTACAAATAGTAGAGTTAAAGTTTTCTGCACAAATAAATGAAGGTAAATATGCCCTACTTGTGAAATAAATAAGGTCATAAACATACTTTTATTTGTCAAAAAATAACATAACTTCTGATTGTGATGTTCTTAAGGTAATATTTGATACTGGGCTAGAGCAGTAGCATAGCGGTAGGGTGTTTGCCTTGCAAGCCACCAGCCCGGTCGAGCTAGGTTCAATTCCTCCGCCCCTCTCGGAGAGCCCGACAAGGTACCAAGAGTATCTCGCCCGGACAACAAAGCCTGGCAAGCTACCTGTGACGTATTCGATATGCCAAACACAGTTACAACAAATCTCACAATGGAAACGTTACTGGATCCCCTTGAGAAATCGATGAACAACGGGAGGCTAGTGCTACAGTGCTAACATTCTCACCCTTCAAATTTTTTTTATCTACTCAGAACTTGTAAATATGATAATTTTTATAAATAAGGTATTGCAAATATATTCAAATTGCAAAAAGATGAACATTATTTAAAACTTTTCACTATACAACAGACACTTGAACACTTATAGGAGAAAAGATCATGCTAATGTAAAGATTTGAGTGATGACTTAGAGTGATGAATCAGAAAGCCTAAGAATTTCAAAGTGAACTATGAGAAGCTAAAAATATCAAGGAACATTTTTCTTCCCCAAAGCCTTCAGGGAGAATTATTGATATCAATATGTTTAGACTCTATAATTGCTACAAAATATTTCTTTCAAACCATGCAGTTTATTTAACTTTATTCAACAGCTATAGGACAGTACAGTTTGAGAAATTTGGTTATAGGATAAAAGCAGAATACTCACCAAAAGTGCAAGATAAGAAGTCACCTTATGAGGGCACACATTCTGGAAGGTGACTAGATGTATGAGAAAAAGAGATATTACCCATTAATCATTATCAAGTTTATCTAAAGGATCATAAAAGTTCACAATGAAGACCATAAAATGAGTTTAAACTATTGCATTGAATTAGTTTTTAATACTGAGAGGTGAATAATGGAATGTGGCTGCTAATTTATCATTTAAGTACATGATGCTCTTTTATATCTGTATGCATTTTTCATTCTTTTTTGACTATCCCTTAAATATTCTACTATAAAACAATTCCTATACTCCAAAATTCAGTTAGAATATCACTTCTCCCAAACCCTATCAGATTTTATGTAGTCTGTATTTATAATATATTGTTTCATGATGAATTTTATATAAAGAACAATTTTCCATCTTTCTTATTAATATATATTTTAAATTAATGCTCTAATTCATTGAGATTAGGAGCCATGCTCTGAATGAATCTCTCAGATTATCAAATGCCAAGATATTTTGATATGACATAAATGTGTAGTGATATTCAATGAATACCATATATATTGTCAATGCTTTTGATGGGATTTTATTATAAAATTTTATTTCAGCTTTTAATAACTTTTTCTATAGTAAAACCAAGACATTTTTCATTTTGCCTCACTAACTCTACTATAAACCAGTTTGATTCCCTAAGGATTTTGAAGATGTAACGCATTCTCACATTTATGTCTCTTTACTCTATAAGGTCTGACCATCCTCCCCATATCAAATTGGAAAAAGTCTTATTTTCAAATCTTTGTATAAAGTCACTTCGGTGATCAGATATATGGAGCTACAAATATAATTTTAAATAATAGTTGGGTAATACAAAGCACTGCACAATTTCTATAAAATAAAAACTAAATTTTTATAGAACTAGAACATCTCTTTTGTTGGTCTCTTGCATTTGACTTCATAAATGAGCACCATTTATTTCTGCTCATTATTATCTGCATCTGATAGAAAATAGAAAAAACAATTGGAGATTAATTTAAAATTTGTCATTTGCTTATTTACTGGAGCTTTTGGACAGAAGTTAGTTAAGGATGTGAACATTAATGACTTCAGTGGCAGAAGGAGTTATTTGAGATTTTCATTCATCCAGATTCTGCTATTTCCCATTTCCAAGGGTAACTGAGAATTGAATGAATCATGAAATGATGTCTTCCCATCAGTATATCTAAAATGGTTCCAGTGGATGAGAGAGTTAATATAGCGAGAACATATCTATGAGCAAAATCTACTACTTTACAGTTAAAATGTACTTTCTAGATCCTTCGAAGAATAAGTTTGACGCGATTGACAAAATGTGCCATGTATTCCATATACTTGGTCATTATGGTGACTAAAAGTAACAGTTTATCCAAAAATGTCAATTTAAAATTGTCAGGTAGATTCAGAAGGTCATGCACCTTTTTTGTCTTTTAGAAAATATAAAATATTATGTAGATTATTTACTTTAATCCCATAAAATACATCTTTAAAGGCCAAAGAAATTGCACAAATATTTATTTAACTATAAATAATGGTCAGTGATACAAAATACTTGAAAACAAATTTTCCTAAATCACAATTAATTGATTGAACTTTTTGTTAGAGTTGATTAATATTTTATTTATACCTGATCAGATTTAAAATCTCAGCTCATCATATGAGATAAAAATGGCTATCATTTAATGACCCTTTTATGCAATTATTTTTCTTACTGTATTAAATGGTAGTAGAAGATTGCTTCTGCAATGCTTTTAGAGATATTTCTTATATAATATTGACATTGTGAAATAAAAACAATATTTATAACTTATCCTCAATTTAGAGATGGAAGGTCTTAAGATCACTTACCAAATAAGAAGTGAAGGCAAGACATAAACTGAGATTGTTTAACACAAAATACTATGTTCTTTCTATTACATGTATGTGAAGGTCATTGACTAATTATATTAGATTTTGGTTCTAATTATGAGCCTATCAAAAATTAGAAAGAAGACTGAATTATTTTAATTTTAAAAAGCATAGGAAAAAAACAGGTCTATTGTTTTCTTCTTTTTCTAGATTTTCACATAAAATATTCCATATACTTGTATGTGTGTATGAGTGTGTGTATGTCTGTGTGTATGTATGTAACTCACAGGTATATATTAGCAAATAAATGTTGAATACAAATAAAAACAATTCCTTTGAAATTTTTAAACTTTGAAATATTATTAAGTTTTTTGAATTTTAAGCAACACTTTACATTTATATAATTGCATATAACTGTGAATCTTTTTAGCAAATCTATTTGTGCTTAGCTAGATGACTAATTTCCTGAATATATTTTGGAAAAAAACACAGATAGAATATATTTTTATTTTGAGACATCTAAAAATAAATTTATGAATCTGATTTCAAATTTATAGTTTTTTAATTTCATTGCTTTTTTTGAGGAAGGGGAGAAGAATCAAAGGACTGGTGATTAATGCTATTTTTTGCTCCCTTGTTTTTTTGGACAAGAATTTAAATATCCTGAGAGATTTCTAGGAAGATAGTTAAGTGAGGAATCATTTTGTTATTCACAACCTCACTGGTTGTGAAGTGACCTTCGCAGAAAGCAGGCTGCTTATGGAAAATACTATTATTCATTAATTGGTTTTATTTATTTGATATGAATGCAATTATTTGACCTCTGTAATTTTATTTTATTTTTTTTAATTTTTATTTATTTATTTATTTTTTGCTTTTTGGGTCACACCCAGCGATGCTCAGGGGTTTCTCCTGGCTCTGCACTCAGGAATTACTCCTCGCGGTGCTTCGGGGACCATATGTGATGCTGGGAATCGAACCCGAGTCTGCCGCGTGCAAGTCAAGCGCTCTACCCGCTGTGCTATCACTCCAGCCCCATGATCTCTGTAATTTTAAATACTACCATTCAAAAACATTTCATCTGACTGATCTTTGCAGAGTTTTTAAAACAAAGTTTATTTAGATCAACAAAATGAAATGATAGAAGACACATTGCATAGTGAATAAATAAAAAATTGCATGACTTTTATGTTTATGCCTCTCTAACAATGAATTTACATTCTAATTTATCTGATTTTAATAACATTCAAATTCTACCATGTAAAACATTTCATTGAAAATGAACCCTAACTATATTATTATGTTAAAAAAATAAGTGTTTAAGCCTTGTTTCTCACTGCTTTCTTTATTCAGACATATCCAGTCTGAGATATTTTAATTTAAAATTTATTATGATATCTTTACTAGTTATCTGTATTAGCTATTTCTCATGTAAAATTAACAAATATATGAGGAATATTTTTCCTTTAAAAGTTTTTGAAGCATAAAGTTCATAAAGTTATAAAATTGTTTAAAAAATTTAAAAATTGGCCTTATTTTTACCCTGCACATTTAATCTTAGGATTATACTCCAGCACATCAACATCATCTTCGATATACATTTTTAAACCCATGGAACACATAGTGATCCTTTATCAAACTTTTAGAAAATAATGCCTTCCAGTCAAAAGATATATAGGCTTCATACTGAAAATATACATTCAAAATCTTCCTTGAAATATTCTTGGTAAATTATATATATTTAAATCATTTTTTATTTGAAATAGGTATTAGCATTTGAAATCAGACAACTGTACATTACCATATATTCAATCTTTTCATTAAATATATATTTATAAAATCAATATTTAACAGATTATTTGTTTTTATTGAATTTTATTATTTGTTTTTTCATTTTCCTTTTCTATATTTTGTTCTTTCTTCCATCCTCTATTTGGGGTAATAGGTTGTTTTCAGTTAATACATTAAATCATTTTTCAAATTGACTGTATCTTAATGTGTACTGTGATGATTGTTATTCCTGTCCTTATATCTATCACCAGTCTATCACTGAAAGTGTAATGTGAAAGAATTAACATACAAAATATTCTCTTATTCAATATAATGTTTATAAAAATATGCTGAATATCATAGCAACATATGTGTATGTATTTTCAAACAAGGGGCTGGAGCGATAGCACAGCGGTAGGGCGTTAGCCTTACAAGCGGCCAACATGGCTGACCCGAGTTCGATTCCTCCGCCCCTCTCGGAGAGCCCGGTAAGCTACCCAGAATATCTCGCCCGCAAGGCAGAGCCTGGCAAGCTACCCGTGACGTATTCAATATGCCAAACACAGTAACAACAAGTCTCACGATGGAGACGTTACTGGGCCCGCTTGAGCAAATCGATGAACAAAGGGAGGACTGTGACAATTTTCAAACAAGATACATATTTGACAGAGTTAAAATGAAACCAGGAACACTACTCTAACATTGACCTAAATTTAATACCTTGTTTGGTTTCTTTCATTCTTCATGCTCCAAATTTTATTCTAATATAATTTTCCTTCTGTCATCGCAATTTAATCTAGCTCTGCTTTGAGACCCACTTGCATATAATAAATTCGTTTTTCTGATTTTTTAAAATTTTGCTTTTGATTTTGTAGATTACAGGATATTAATTTACAATGAGGTATTTTTTTATCATTTCAACTGGTGTGTTCCTTTCTTCTGGTCGTTATAGTTTCTGATCAAATATTCTTAACTATTTGGATCAAAATTCAAAAAAGCTCTTAGGTATAATAGATTTGTATAGTAAAGTGGCAGGTTACAAAATCAGTACACCAAAATCCATGGCTTTCCTATATACAAATAATGAAAAAAGAGATATTTTTAAAAAAATTCCATTCACAATCATGTCTCAGAAAATCAAAGTCCTCACTTAGAATTAGCTTACCTAAAGAGGTGAAGGACCAATAAAATAAATAAATAAATAATTAACCTAAAAAACACTACTTCTAGAAACAAAAAGGAAAAGAGGAACTGGAGACACATCCTCTGCTTCCTGGATCAGAAGGATTAACTTTGTCAAAATGAATATACTCCCCAAATCTTTATACAGATTCAATGCAGTCCCTTTATGGATACCCATAAGTTTTTATTCAAAGAAATAAAGTATTCCTAAAAATTATACATAACAATAACCCTCCACAAATAATTTAAACAATTCTTGGGAAATAGTAGATGGGAGGCATGACTTCCCCAACTTCAAATTCTACTACAAAGTGGCACTGATATAACTTTGCAAGAAAAAAATATAACTTCTAATATAACTGATATAACTTCCCCTGAAAAAAAACTGGGAAGAAGAAATGAAAAGAAACTTCCTCAAAGAAGAAATGTAAATGGCCAAAAAGACATGAAAAAAATGCTTTACATAGGTAATTATTAGGTAGATGAAAATCAAAACAAGAAGGATCTATCATCTCATACCATAGAGTCTGGCATATATCCAAAAGAACAAGAGCAACCAGTACTGGAATGAATGCAGGAAGAAAGGGACTTTCCTCAAAAACCTAGAAATTAAGCTTCGGAATGACCTAGCAATATCACTTCCGGGAATATACCTTGGAGATTCAAAAACACATTGCAGAAACAGCCATTGCACATCGATGTTCATTGCAGCACTATTCACAATAGCCAGAATCGGAAAACAACCTGATGCCCAAGAAAATATGATTGAATGAAGTAACCATAGTATATCTACACAATGGAATACTGTGCAGCAACAAAGAAAAAGAAGTCATGAAATTGGCCTATAATTGGATGGACATGAAGAGTATCATGGTAATTGAAATTAGCCTTAAGGAAAGGGGACAGACATAGAATGACTGAACTCATTTGTGACATATTTTTTTTAAAGTATGATATCAGTATCCAAGAATTATAGAAACAAGTGCTAGGGGGAATGGTCCACAGCTGGAAGCTTGCCAGAAGTCGTGTGCTTGGAACTGTTCATCTAGGATAGAGAAAGGATCAAAATCATCCAAGGTAGTTGGAAATGATCACTTTGAACAAGAATTGAGTGCTGCAAGTAGGTAAAGGGACACACATGATAAACTATCAGTACCCATACTTTAAGCCCTTATGCTCAAAAGGAATGAGAGAGAGAGAAGAAAATTGCCGGCTATAGAAGTAGGCTTGGAGTCAAGGGCGGGAGGAAAGCTGGCGACGTTGACAGTGGGAAATGTACACTGGTAATTTGATGGGTGATAGAACTTTGTATAAGTGAAACTCAGTGATAAGCAACTTTGTAACTATGAATCTCAGGGTTATTTGATAATGAAAAATAAAAATAATATTATTAAATTAAAAAAGTAAAGGTAGAAAATTGGATATCACACTATGACTCTATACAGCTGCCATAATATTGCATGAGGTAAATACTACAGACTCCACCAAAAACATCCTTAGATACATAAAACTATACAGCCTAGTGTCAAAGCACACAATGAATACGTAGAATTTCATTGCAATTCTGTATGACATAGGAGAGAAATATTTTTAAATATAATTTGTAAATTATATTTAATGTATTTAATACCTAATATCGGATCAAAATTCATACTAGATAGGCAAATATAGACAAAAGTTTTTATGATACTGACTTCAAAAGAAATTATTCTAAAGCAAAAGTGACTATATCGAACTAAAGTTTCTTCAATATAAAATAAATAATGACTACAGTAAGAAAACTCTACTGAGTTTGAGAAAATATTCATTCACCACACATCTGACAAATTGTTTATGTTCAAAAATTATAAATCATCACAACACTTAGAAACCAATAGAAGCACATCAAAAACTTGGGAGACAAGCTAAGCAGACTCCCACACTGAGAAAATATAGAGATAACTCAAATGTATACAAAAAGTTCTTTTCATCACTTAATTTCAGAAAAATACAAATCAGAATGAAATTGTCAGTTCAGTCTGCCATATATCAAAAATACCATAAACACCTGGTGCAGGTGGGAATTTTCAGAGAATGATAACCTCATCTACTATTAGCATGAAGGTAATTTGGTTCAACCTCTAGAAAAGTAACATAGTGACATCTCAAGATATTAGGAATAGATCTTTCACATAATTCAGCATTTTCACTTTTTACTCTCTATTTCTCTAGGTAAGTCATGCAGAGAGTAAAGTAAAAATATAATCCATAATTTATACAAGAACATTTTAAAGAACAAAATTCATCGTTATATCCTCTGATTATTATCTTTGGATTACTGAACATATATTAATATTTCCAAGTACATGAAGCTGTACTTAAAGACATCCTAAAAATGAGAATGTTTTTGTCATGTAGGATGTTTTTACTAAATTGGTAATAAAAACATGCCATCCTCAAAAGAGAATTGAGATTAAACATAAGGAGAGCACATTGGGGAAAAACAAACAAACAAACAAACAAATAAAAAAATCTTCTATGTCAAAAATGGATATTGGCTGGGCTGCTAACTAGAGGGTTTTATGAATACTAAGCTAGACCATGATTTAAGAAATACTATGATAAATGAAGCTGTTACAGAGAGTGAACTGTGTAACTGATCATCATTGACTTTTTGAGATATTGAAAGCTTTTAATTTTAATTTGTGTGTTTTATAGAAAGCTGGGCCATTATTTGAAGCAAAGGAATTATATGATTCAACCTAATCTTAAAAAGTAAAAGGCATTTACAAAAATGTAAAAAAAATTTTAAAAATGTAAGTAAAATAAAAAGAATGCAGAGAGATAATTAAAAATTGGGTTAAGCAGTTATGATTGCGAATTCCTGTCTTCTTTGATACATTTCTGGGTGAGTCAGACAAGGCTTTCCTAAGACCTAAGTTATCCTAAAACTGGTACTCAGCTAATCAAAAAAAATTACTCTCTGAGGAAGTTAATGAGAACTTAATAACTATCAACAGCAGTGGAAAGAGCAAAATTTGGTAGAAGAAACTATCTGATATGCAGAATGGCTGAGAACTGAGAATCTGCTTTTAACACCAAGTAAAACCTTCTTGTCACCCAATCCCCCACGTAAACATGTTAGAAAATAATGAAGCATAGTACGTATATCATAATATTTTAAATCTAAAAATCTTAAAAGAACTTAATTACTGACTAGAGTTATTTAAAATTTCCACACAGAGCATCTCCATGAAAGAAATATTCTCGTTATTGACTGAAAATAGGATTTTCCTCAGATCCCTCTGTTCTATAAAAAATGTTTCACTGCATAATGGAGACACTGTATACGAAGATGGGGGACAGCAATCTCAGCAAAGAGAAAGACAAATAAAAAGACCTGACAGGTACACTTGATTAAAAGTAACATTTTGAATAAGTTGAGGGGAAAAAATTAACAAGAGAAAGGGATAGAGAGATAGCACAACTTCCTGGATACTTGCTTTGCACACGCCTGATGCAAGTTTATTCCGCCACACCCCACAAGCGCCCCTGAGCCAAACTAGAAATGAATGACACCTAAGTTCAGAGTCAGGAGTAAGCCTGAACCAAAGTGTGTGACCCCCACAAAGGTAAGGTAAAGGCCCTCCCGTTGATCGTCGATTTGCTCGAGCGGGCCCAGTAACGTCTCCATTGGAGACTTTGTTGTTACTGTGTCTGGCATATCGAATACTCTCGGTAGCTTGCCAGGCTCCGGGCTGGAGCGATAGCACAGCGGGTAGGGCGTTCGCCTTACACGCAGCCAACATGACCGACCCCCACAAAAATCAAACAAAATTGAACAAGAAAAGAACCACAAAATAAAGAAAAGAAAGAGTTAATAGTGATTATACTGAAAGGTAAGAACATATTTCATATTTGTAAGAGCATGAAAATTATGTAGAAAGAAGATAAACTGACGTAGAAAGAAGCAAATAACAGATAATTATAGCAAAAGTTGAATTGGTAAAACGATATCAAAATATAATACATCAAGTAAATCGAGTAAATGCACATTTTAAGGGTTTTTTTTTGGTATGTACATACACATATATTTAGATTGTTAAGATTGGTAGTAAAAAGAGACAATATCTTATGTTCTTTCAATTTTACTGGGTTTAATTGAGTAATTACTGACTTATTTCTACATAATTTATTCCCTTTTGTGTGCATAGAAGGGTCTTTAGACACAAAACCAGGCATGGTTGTTCCTCAAAAGAAAAAAGAAATGTACTGGAACTGAAATACAAAAGCTTATTTTTCTGCCTTCTGGAAAAGGAAAGGAAAAGAAAGGGACTAAGCGCAGTATAGGAGAGCACATATAAAGCAAGCCACCACTTTATCTCGTAAATTAAAAGAAATATTAGTCACACAAAATTTTAATTTAAAGAAGGATCAAGAAAGGCAGGGAAATAGGACAACATGTATGGCTTTTGCCCTGCACCTGGCTGACATGGGTTTGAACCTTTGTTGTTCCTGTGATCCCCTAAGCCCCACCAGGAGTGATCCCTGAGCTCAGTTCCAGAAGTAAGTCCTGAGCACAGCTGGATCACTTTTAAATGGGTGATGACTTATGCACACACATTTATCTCTGTAGCCTGATTCAAAGAACTAGAAATAACTGTGAGGATATATAGAGAATATCCATGAAATTAAGGAGAAAACCCTTATTCTGAATTCCTTCCAGAGAAGTTTCCCTATAGACACTTATAGACTACAGAGAGCTAACAAATAAAAATGTGTGAGTGGTTATGTCTCCCAGAGACACTTATGTATTCTCATACTATTCAAACAGCAATAAGAGCTTCTATTTCCTAGTGATGGGAAGTACCTGAAGAATTTATCTATCATCTACAAGCAGTGCAAACTATACCCTGTAACATAATTTAAAATATATATATATCCATTTGTTAGAAATGAAAATTGAGGACAGATGTTTATATTTGGTTTGAAAATCATTCTCTAACGTAGGAAGACTTCAGATATTTAACTAGGTTGATGAAAATATAAAAATCAAGCACTTTTGATCATGCTTCAGAAAATAAAACACTGTACAAACTAATTTTATATATTTTCTTTTCTGGGCATTGGTTTTTGGAACTATGAATAATTCATAAAAGTAATATAAGTTTTCAAAGTGGAGAATATGCTTGGAGAGTCTATTGCAATATTAATGCAACTCTACAAAAATGTTAATTTTTTAAATAATAAACTTTAAAATGCTTTACACATGTCATTTCCAGAGTTATCTGTGATAATATGGAATCAATATTATTCCTATTTTACAGAGAAGTAGATGCAGATGATTGTGAATCTGGATATGAGAATGAATACATATTATATGGTTCAATAAAGAATACTTAGAATATAGAGTCCAGAAACACTTTCAGAACAAATTTTGTCTTTGGTATGATCTCATAGTTACCTCTTCTTCATTTAAAGTTCCCTTACACTGAATTTTAGATTGATCTTCCTGGACCCATTTGATTGGCAAAATACATTCTTACAAAGTTTAATGATATTTTATTTTACTTCCTTATCAAAATTTATTTATTGGTGTTCATTCCCTAAGGACCTTGCTAAGTAATTCCTCTCACAGGTTAATGGAACAATGTTCTATCTTCCCAGCTAATAGAGTTGCATTTCAAAAAGCCATTCTGGATACATTAACTTATGACATTAACTTATGTAGGAAAATTTATATAGATAAAAAGACTTTCAGGCATCAAGAAAGCCTCTTACCTAATATATGAAGTCACTTGGAAAGCCATTTAGTACTATAATATTGGTAACGTTTTTAGTCATGGCATCCAAGTGTTGGTAAAAGCTGAACTTTTAAACATCTTGGACTCTTAGAGTAGTTTGAAACTGCCTTTTCAAATTATAAGGAGTCAAAGTGATCAGAGGGTGTTGATTTCTACTGGATTGTTCACTTTTAGAAAATGGATCAAGAATTTTTTGCGTGTGTATATTTAGCTGCAAGAAACTGGTAAAATTTCAAAGTTATCACTTTCTTATCCAAGTAAGAGTAAAAATTATGCCGCTAAAACATGAATATTTTAATACTTATGTATGTCAAAATTGTGTTAAAGTGTTTATATATCATTAAGTCATCTTAAGGGGTGAGCATGGCAGATATACAAAATAAACACATTTTAAGACCAAGAACAAAGCTGAAAAGACTGGAGTATATGCCAGTATGCATCAAGCCCTAAACTTATTCTATCATTAGTCTGTATGGTCCATCAAGAACCACTTGGTTTTGTATTATAGCTAAATATATATGTTACCTGCTAAACAAAATGCTCACGTGTCACACAGCAAAGTTTAACTTTTTATTAAAAGAACTGTGAGTTTTGATTCTGAATTCAACAGGACCTGGAACAGAGATCCTCTGCCTGCTTCCACCTGTCTCTGGTGACACAGGGATCACACCCATAAACCACTCCCTTCTGGTACCAGAAAATTTCCTCAACAGCCACCCTCCAGAACTCACGGTTGCTCCTCCCAGACTGGAGAATAAAAGGAAGCTCCCAGAACCATGCCATCGGATTCCGGGCCAGGCTGTGAGGTGGATGAGAGCCCTCCTCAATCCAAGGGAACCCAGCCTCAGCAGCCGATGTCTACCCCCAACCACCGCCATGATCAAGGCCACTTTTCTACCCATTTATGCTTCTCAGAGAGCCTGGCAAGCTACCGAGAGTATCCCATCCGCATGGACAGAGCCTCAAGCTCCCCTGGCGTATTTGATATGCCAAGAACAGTAACTACAATAGCTCTCATTCCCTTAACCCTGAAAGAGGCTCCAGTTGTTGGGGAAAGAAGAGTAAGAAGCGGTTGCTAAAATCTCAGGGCTGGGAGGAATAGAGATATTACTGGCACCTGTTCAAGTAATTCGATGACCAATGGGACATCAGTGATATAGAGATGCTCCAGAAAAACCTGTGTGTTCTCTTAAACACATGTTTCCTCTTTTATTCTCTCATGTTTAACTAAGTAAATTTATTTTAATGTAACTATTTTACTGTATTTACTGTTTTTGGCATATCAAATATGCCACGGATAGCTGGCCAGGCTAAAGAAGGCCTTTGATTCTGTTGAGACTGAAGCGATCATCGAAGACCTAGCCAAACAGGGCGTTCAAACTCAGTACATCAGGATCCTCTGTGAGGCGTATTACGGATTCACCACCAGGATCTCACCATTCTACAGGGAAGTGATCATTCATGTCAAGAGAGGGGTTCAGCAGGGTGATACCATTTCACCAAAACTCTTCAGTGCCACCCTCAAGAACATCATGCAACAACTGGAAAGAGAAGGAATGGGAGTGAAGATAGATGGTCGGCAACTACACCACCTCTGTTTCGCTGATGACATTGTTCTAATAACAAAGCTGCACAAATGCTGGCCAACTTCGACCGTGAGTGTGGAAAGGTCAAACTGCAGCTAAATCTAACAAAGATAACGTTTATGAGAAACAGACTTCTTCCTGATGTTCCATTCACTCTCAACGGAACGACCATGTCCAAATGCAACAGTTATGTATACCTAGGTCGAGAAATCATCATGGTGAAAGGCCTGGCACCTGAGTTGCTCAGGAGGAAGAGAGTGGCTTGGAACACCTTCAAGAGAGTCGAAAAAATAGTTAAGAGGACAAAAGACCTCCAGCTTCAGGCACATGTCTTCGACTCCACCATTTTTCCTGCATTAACATACATCTCAGAGACCTGGGCCCTATGAAAACAGGATGAGAACGCTATTTGATTCTCCTAAAGAGGAATCGAAAGAGCTATACTTAGAGTATCACACTTCACTCAAGTGAGAGAAGGAATCCAGAGTTCTGACCTCAGTCAACAATTGAGAATCAGGGACACTGTCTCGTTTGCCAAGGCATCACAAATCAGATGGGCTGGACACATAATGCGATTTGGAGATGACTGCTGGACCAGAGCCATTATTGACTGGATTCCACAGGATGTAAAAAGATCACGTGGCCATCCACCTAAGAGATAGTCAGACTTCTTGCTCAAGACCTTGAATTAACGGTTTGAGGCTCTTCATGTTCCTGGAGCGAGCAGACGCCATTGGGCTATACTAGCACGCGGCAGGGACAAATGGAGATGTTACTGGCGCCCACTCTAGCAAATCGATGATTAACGGGATGTCAAGTGATCAAGTGATAACTACTTTAGAAAAACAAAACAAGAAGGTGTTGGATTTTTGCTAAACCATATAATGCTTACAAATTGGGTAGTTGGATACGGGAATGGGGTAGGAATGGGACAAACTAGAAACATACAATTAGCATTGTTTTCAACAAAATTGTCTTAGTAATAACAAAATATAATTTAAGTGGGAATACATTGCCTAGAATATTGTACGCAAAAAAATATCAGGAGCGATAGCACAGCGGGTAGGGCGTCTGCCTTACAAGCGGCCAACATGGCCGACCCGAGTTCGATTCCTCCGCCCCTCTCGGAGAGCCCGGCAAGCTACCGAGAGTATTTGATATGCCAGACACAGTAACAACAAAGTCTCCAATGGAGACGTTACTGGGCCCGCTCGAGCAAATCGATGATCAACGGGAGGGCCTTTACTTTACTTACTTTACTTTACTTAACTGAAAGGGAAAAGTGGGATATGGATTTGTGGCTGGGATTCCAGATTGTGAAGCAAATTAATAGCAAAGTAAGGTAAGTAGGACTATTGTGTTTTTCTGTGAAAGGTTCTAATGTATTGAATTCGGTGGCTAACGTGAGACAGTAGATTATACAAACTAATGTGGACGTTTATGAGAATTTGTCAGCAGAGAGCTGGAGATTGTGGAGCTCTGTGTATTGAATTATAAACTGTTTCATGAGAAGAATAGACCTTTGGGCAGGGAAGGTAGGAGACAAATGTTACTCTAACAGCTCTAGGTAAGTAAGAGGAAGAGGCAGTTAAGTGACTTAGGAAAATAGCAATGCAGTATTCATCACGATCACGATCACGATCACGACCACACTGTTGTTCGTCGATTGCCTCGAGCAGGTGCCAGTAACGTCTTCATCGTCCTAGCCCTGAGATTTTTTTTTTTAAAGTGCCATATTCAAGGCTTTTTCAGGGTTAGGAGAATGAGACCCATCATTGTTACTGGTATTTGGCATATTGGGTATACCACGGGGAGTTTGCCAGACTCTGCCATGTGGGCATGTTATATTTGGTAGCCTGCCAGTTTGACTAAATTAGGAATGAGATGATAAGATGTCACGCGGCCGCGAATGCGGCCGCGCGCTTCCGGGAGCTAAGTGTGATAATCTCTGGATCCTGGCCATTGTTGGAGTTACACGGCAGTTGGTGGGTGTAACTGTCTAGTTACTGGCAGGTCCAGTCCCAAACTGTGCAGGCTTGGAGATCTCAGCCCCGGTTCCCACACACCTGGGTTCCTCTGTCAGTTCTTTTATGTGTGAGGCTCATCCAAGTGTGTGGAGAGTGGTCCCAGCATGGCCTTGGCTGGGCCTCGGTGGTCTTCAGCTGTTGGGCCCTGGTGGAGACAGTCAGGCATAGGGTAGGAGACTCTGCCTTGTTCTCTCCCAGGAGCTGAGTGTGATGATCTCTGGATCCTGGCCGTTGTTGGAGTTACACGGCAGTTGGTGGGTGTAACTGTCTAGTTACTGGCAGGTCCAGTCCCAAACTGTGCAGGCTTGGAGATCTCAACCCCGGGTCCCACACACCTGGGTTCCTCTGTCAGTTCTTTTATGCTTGAGGCTCATCCAAGTGTGTGGAGAGTGGTCCCAGCATGGCCTTGGCTGGGCCTCGGTGGTCTTCAGCTGTTGGGCCCTGGTGGAGACAGTCAGGCATAGGGTAGGAGACTCTGCCTTGTTCTCTCCCAGGAGCAGTATTCATAAGTAAAATAAATAGAGATATAAATTAGAACAAGTTTTATAATTTGATAGAATTTTACCAAATTACAAAAAAAAATAAGGAGTAAGCATTTGTCAAAAAATATCCTCAGATTGACTGGCCCATATTCACAAGAACAAAAGCAACCGGTGCTGGTGCGGATGTGGTGAGAAAGGGACACTCCTTCACTGTTGGTGGGAATGCCGACTGGTTCAGCCCTTTTGCAAAACAGTATGGATGATTCTCAAGAAATTAGAAATTGAGCTCCCATTTGACCCAGCAATACCACTCCTGGGAATATATCCCAGAGAGGCAAAAAAGTAAAGCCGAAGTGACATCTGCAATTGTCTGTTTATTGCAGCACTCTTTACAATAGCCAGAATCTGGAAAAAACCTGAGTGCCCGAGAACAGATGACTGGTTGAAGAAACTCTGGCACATTTATACAATGGAGTACTATGTAGCTGTTAGAAAAGACGAAGTCATGAAGTTTACATACAAGTGGTACTACATGGAAAGTATCATGTTAAGCGAAATGACTCAGAAAGAAAGGGATAGACATAGAAAGATTGCATTCATCTGGGGAACATAAAGTAACAAAATAGGAAACTAACACCCAAGTATGGCAGAGATTAGTACCAGGAATTTTACTCAATGACCCAGAGGACAACCACACATGTTAGGGGAAGGAGGAGCTCAGAAAGAGAAGGGAACACCAAATAAACGGTGTTGGGAGGATCCGCCCACGATGGGAGAGCATGCTGAGGGTAGATGGTCGACCAAGCATGATTGCCACTCAATGCCTCTTTTGCAGATCATGGCACTCAAAAGGAGAGAGAGGGAAGTTCCCTGCCACAGAGGCAGGGTGGGATGGGGGTTGGGGGGGGAGGGGATGCTGGGATCCGTGGTGGTGGGAAATGCACACTGGTGGAGGGATGGGTGTTTGGTCATTGTATAATCGAAACCCAAGCACAAAAATGTGTAAGTCTACAACTGTACCTCATGGTGCCTCACTATTAAAAAATAAATAAATATAAAAAGATAAAAAAAATAAATCTGAGACTATAAATTTAAAAAAAAATATCCTCAGATTATATATGTCTCTCTTCCTTACATTCTCCAGAAATGATAATATCCTTTACAAGGAATAGCTAGATTTTCTTTGTGGGGGAATAAAATGTTCCTAAAGAAAAGTTTATACCATGATGCTTAAAATGTCTAACAGTGCTTAGGCAATCTGTTTATTTAACAAGGTGTCATTTGACCATTGTGATAAATAAGACTATGAATATGACTTAAAAATTAAGTATCTCAGTTGCATTACAAGTTTATGATCATATAGAAGCATAGAAAAGGCCATACAAATTTAAATAACTGCTTCGTATCTCAAGACTCATGCATGCAATATTTAAATAATCTCTTAAATACTTTAGAAACTTGTTTTCTTATTCAGATGTTTACTTGTTTTTTGATGTACTTTTCTGGTCTCAGGAGTTTTACCAATAGTCACTTGGTCCCCACCTGGTGACTCTTAGCCTACAGCCATGTCCTAGATTAAAGAGTCACCAAGGCAATGCTCAGAAGCTTTCAGAATCACACCCATGATGCTCAGGAATTATGCAGTATCAGAGATTGAAATGGGGACTAAGCAAGCGTCTGAATAGATGTAATTTCTCCAGCCCTTACAGTCTTTATTTTTCACATACAATTGATATGACTTAAGATATGTATACCAACCTTTAAGCAATATTTTGCTGTGTTTGTCATAGTTACAAGCAATTTCAAGTTATCATGTGTTGTTTAATAGCTACAGACCTTACAAAATAGGCTTAGAGGAATTTGCAATACATAACAACTGACTTTTAAAAGTTCAGAGAAAGTTGTTATGGCTTATTTGAAGATATTATATAGTTTACCAGAGTCTCCTGGGCTTGTTGACATCCCTGACTCTTTGTGAATGAGGCCTTTTTTATTCTCCCATCATTTGTTTAGCTCTTTCCCTAATTGATTTTCTATGCTAATATACTAAAGGTCTGCAGAAGGCAATGCCTCAGGTGTGACAGATGAAATAAGGTGCTTTAGTCATTGCTTTTATCTTCCATGTCTAATGTGTTGGTTACAGCTGTGCAGTTTAACAGCAAAATCAATACATCATTTGCTGCAGGTACTCAAAAGAATTTGGAAACCCTTAAGTCTTTTAACTATGAGATTTCCTCTAGAATATTATTTATTTATTGTAAATTTATTTATATAAATGCAGATACTACATTCTACAAGGTGAGAGATTTTTTCTCCTGTCTACTCAAATATTGTGTTTTCCACTAGCTAGTTAAATTACTTTTCTCTGGGTTTTTGGAACATCTGCCAATCTAAATGAATCCTGTAAAGTGTAAAATAAATGTTTAAAAAATCTTTTCCATTTTGTCTAAATCATCTTTGAGCTTAAACATTTAGCATATGTTCTACTGAAAATGGAACCACTTTGTATTGTGCATGGAAAGCAGTATGTGTGGGGGCACTTGGGTAATTTCTCATGTAAATGGATGCTTTTATTGCCAGTTTTCCATTTTACATTGGCAATGACATGGTTTAAGCCTAAAACAAGAGGGGGAAAAAACTTGATTAGAACATTTTTCCTATTCAATATTTTCCTGTCTATATTTATGTTCTGTCCTTTATTATTCTCCAACTGTTTGATGAACATTTGGTTTACTCTAAATGTCAGATTCCAAAGGATAGGAAATATGTCCCTGACTGTACTTTACTCTCCCATTCTAGTACAAACAGGTGCAGATGTATATTGTGAGGCATTCACTAAAGCTTTGAAAGCCCACACACAACTTATCAAATCCATATATTTTCATCAGAGAATTTTATGAAGTCTGTTAATATCAATATTAATTGAATATTTCCTAATAGATAAGTTTTTGTGGTATGTTAATGACTTACAAAATTTTTAAAAAGTAGCTGTGATTTCAATAATTTTATTTTCAAAATGCTCAGCATTATCTTCTAAAATAAATTTACAAGATAATTAATTCATATGTTTATTACAAAGAGGATGCATCTTCAAAGAAAGAGATCAAATAGAGTGAATATACACCAGTTTATCAACATCTGTGAGGTCCATATCTTAGTATATTATTTGTAATAAACCTCCTGTCATTTGAATGTTCTGGGCATTAACTTGCAATGTTCAAAGACTATTTCAGCTTCAGTCAATTGAGTGACCCTTGGTGGTGCTTGACAGATCATAGGTGGTTTTTGGAATAGTAACCAGATTGATCACATAAAAGCAAGTGCCTTAAACCCTATACTATCTCTGTAGCCATCAAATTAATTCAACTCTAAATTTTAGAACATCATAATATAGAGCATTGGCCTGTCTTTTGCTTGATCTACATGGACTAATTGTTACAAAGGCTGTGCTTATTTATAATGATGACACAACAACGAAGTGAAATCTTGATATTCAAATTAATATTCACTGTCACTGTCCTTCGTTGTTCATTGATTTGCTCAAGCGGGCCTAGTAATGTCTCCATTGTGACAATTGTTATTGTGTTTGGCATATCGAATACATCACGGGTAGCTTGCCAGGCTTTGCCGTGTGGGTGAGATACTCTCGGTAGCTTGTGGAGCTCCCCGAGAAGGGTGGAGGAATAGAACTCGGGTCAGCCATGTTGGCCGCTTGCAAGGCAAACACCCTACCTGCTGTGCTATCACTCCAGCCCAAATTAATATTAACTCGATTTAAGTTGATATTAAGTTAGTTTACATAACTTCGATATAAGTGATTCTTATCTCTGATTTCAAAAGTACAACATTCATAATTATGCAATCAGTTAAATAGAAAAATTTAAAAAAATTAAAATACTTCTTAGAAATTACAAAAAATGATTAAATTTATTATTATTAAAATGATTAAACAATTAAATTATTCATGGTTTTGATTGAATATTACTTCTCTTAGAATCCTATTTATATGGCATGTTGTAGCAAGAGGAGAAATGTATATTCATACATTTCAACATAATAAATTTACTTGGCAAAGCACATTTATTCTACCAATTGCATCATGTTTTTCTTTTTCTTCAAGTGATATCTTTGGATTAATCAACAAGGGATTTTTCTATAGTGAAGCATACTTCTTTTCCTGAACATTCTAAGCTAGACAGGTAGCTTTATTTGTAGTTCCATCCATCTGTTTTTTAATTGATTTGTTTGATCACTTGATCACTTGATATCCCATTACTCATCAATTTGCTTGAGTGGCAGCCAGTAACGTCTCCATTTGTCCCTGCCCTGTGCTAGTGTAGCCCAATGGCATCTGCTTGCATAAGGAAGAAGAACCTCAAAAAGAAGAACCTCAAACTGATTTTCTTAAGCAAAGAAATTGAATGAGGATGATCATACAAAGATTTTGCCTCAAGAAGGAAAAAAATCCGTATTAAATTTTTAGAATTTTTAAAAAAATTTTCTTAGTGATTACTCATTGGAAATGGTTATTTTTTTTTACTTCATTGATCAACTAAAAGAAGTGATACATGATTTCTATAATTTTCATTACTATAAAATATGATATTTTTGACCAGGGGTTAAGACTAGATTTTATAGGTGACTGATTGAAGTTGATTGCTGAACTAAAGTAGGTACTTTCAGTTAGTTGTGTATTAAAGAGACTCAGAGTACCTTCATGTTTAGACAACATATCCATTTAGAGGCAATAAGTACTTGTAAGAGAGATTCCACATTAGTTTGCATTTGACAGGAGGATGCTACTTATTTCTCAGTAGGAATAAATCTTCCCTTAAAGGGAAGAAGAAAAGAAATTCTTTACTTTGCTTAAATATAATTATGTTGGTGAGAATCAAATAGCCTTAGGCTGTTTCTACATTTGCATTCCAATGGTATAATATTTTCATTGTTATACTCAAGATGCTTTAATCTACTTCATTGTGTAAATTGGGAAGTAGCCAATTTTATGGTATATTGATGCTTAGGAAATCTTTCCTGAGATTGTGTCATCAATCTTTTGAAAAGTATGACCAGAAAACTATACATTTGATGTAGCTATTAGTCAAGAAAGCAAGCAATAATCTTAAGCAGTAACAAAAATATAACTCCACCCCAAATTTTGAAGATAAAACAACCTAATAAGACATATGCATTCTGTTTTTCTCTTCTGGTAAATAATTACATAAATAAGTACACATGAATATGTCTAAGATATTAAATGATATAACTAGCTTTCATAAAGTAACTGCTATTTAATTTGTATTTGTCAGCAAGAATCAAGGACACTTACACACACAAAAAATAAGACTTTGGTCACCTTTTGGAACTGTTAGTAAAGATAACCGTCTGCACAGATATTAAGAATTTCAGACAACATAATGAATAAATACATTTACTGAAAAATAAAGTGTTCTTTGCTAGAGTTCTAGAGTTTTCTGAAGGTGGCTGCTCTCAGATATGGTGAGAAAAAATGAAAGGAGAGAGAAAGAGATGGAAGAATTGATGAGGAAGAAGGGAAAGGCAGAGCAATATCACAGAATTTCATATTTCATTTTTATCTCCTCAAGAAGAGCAGCTCAGACTTGGAGGTTTAAAAGGAATAGTTTCTCTGGCCGGGTAATCGCATATAGTGGTGGTGGAGTTTTGAACCACAGCGCACTTCTGCGGCTGGTGCGTCTGTTCTTTCGGAGGTCGACTGCATCCCAGAACATGACGACTGTTCCCTAGCTGGAGGAACTGGAGTCCTTCAAGTACAGTGACCTGCAGAACCGGGCTAAGAGTCTGGGCCTCCGGGATAACCAGAGGGCAGACAAGTTGTTAAAATCCTTGAGAGCCCACCTGGAACAAGAAATAAGAAAGGAAAAAAGAATCAGGATGAAAGTCAAGCTCCTGCAGTCTCTTGCGAAGAGATGAAGGTACAGATCAGAGAGGGAGCTGGCGGGCCACATCACCAAAACCAAGAGAAGAAGGAGGACTCTGCACAATCCCCCTTGACCCACAGCAGGACCTTTCAGGGATGAAAACAAGTGACTCCGCCGCATGTCTGAATCCAGAAGAGCCTGGAGACCTGGGGCTCAGCACTGCTGTGAAGACTCCACACCCATACCAGACTTGCAGGGAGGAGAATGCCTTGGCCTCAGGGAAAGGAGAAATAGCAGGTCAGGAAGGTTCAAAGGTACCCTCAGGAAAAAAGAAGCCTCTCGACACCTATGGGTTTTATAAATCTGGAGTAAAGAAAAGAATTGCAAGCACAATTACTCCAAACTTTAAGAAACTTCATGGGGCTCATTTTAAGGAAATGGAGTTCATTGATCAATATATGGAAAGGAAAAAGAAGCATTTTGAAGAACACAGTTCACTGAGTGAACTGAAGAAGCAGCCGGTCAGCAAGGCCGTAGTGGCCACTCCAGTGGCCCAGAGAGGATGTGTCTCTGAAGCCTGCATGCCTGTCAGCCAGTGGTGTTCTCAGGGCTGGGTTCACACCCCCAAGTCTCGAAACACCTCATGTGTGAAGAGGTCAGGAAAGAGCTCAGCCACAAAAATGAACGTCAGGTTTCAGCCACTACTAAAGATAAAGAGCATAAGTATTCACTCACCAAGACTCCAGCCAGAAAGTCTCCCCTTGTGACCATGCCTTGGAGTACCTCAAAAGGCCAGCCTGCTCTTGGGACAAACAAGTTAATGACCCCACGAGGGGATTCTGCTGTTGTTTCTACCTCAGTTGAAGCACGCTGCTGAGGCCTCAAATACTTCAGTCTCCCAGAAAAAAAAAGTGCTTGATTTCAAAGCAAGTTTGTCTCCTCCACTCAGCTATGAATCACACAAAGGAAAGCTGAAACCATGGGGACAATCTAAAGAAAACTGTGTGAATGAACACATAAGCAGAGTCAGCCTCCACAAGAACACGTACAAACAACCTTGCTTCAAGACCAGGGAGGAGCAGCGCAAGAAACATGATTGCCACTCAATGCCTCTTTTGCAAACCACAACACCCAAAAGGAGAGAGAACAAAATGCCACAGAGGCAGGGTGAGATGGGGGGGTGGGGGATGGGAGGAATACTGGGACCTGTGGTGGTGGAAAATGGGCACTGGTGGAGGGATGGGTATTTGATCATTGTATAATTGAAACTCAAGCACAACAATTCGTAAGTCTACAACTGTACCTCATGGTGTTTCACTAATAAAAATTAAAAAAAAAAAAGAAAAAGAGCAAAAGGAGAAGAAAGCAAAGGTTTTGGCAGCTCGAAGAGGACTTGTGGCTAAAAATTAATCATCTTGTAATATTATGTAAATATTCTTTTATTTTGAACTTCTTGTAAATATTTTAGTGTTCTCCTTTTCAGTCACTAGCTATCTTTCTGCTCCTTGCTGACATTGTATCATGGGAATGGGCCTTCCATGTGCCACGGCACTGAAAGGACATTCATTTCTAAAGACCATGAATCCTTTAGAATGATTTTTATTTAAGTCCCGATACAACTGTTTTCTAATTAAGACTTCTTCAGTAGTTTATTGGGTAGCACTGTCCTCCCATTGTTCATTGATTTGCTCAAGCTGTCCGAATAACGTCTCCATCATGCGACTTCTTGTTACTGTGTTTGGTATATTGAATACGTTCCGGGTAGCTTGCCAGGCTTTGCTATGTGGGTGAGATGCTCTCGGTAGATTGTGGGCTCTCCCAGAGGGGTGAAGGAATCGAGCCCGGCTCGGCTCGGCTGGGCTAGCTGCGTGCAAACCAAGTGCCCTACCGCTGTGCTATCTCTCCACCCAGTAGTTTATTAACCTAGATATTTTCATGTCAAGTTCCCTCTGTAGGCTCCAACCTTGCAGTGCTCTTCTAGGTAAAAACATTTATCTAATAGTAGCTAGTTATGCTGCAGGCTTTAGCAGAAATTAAGCAATGAGAGTAGGCTAGAAAGACCTGCTTGATGGACCATGGATCTGTGGGCCACAGGAGCCAGTTACAGCATCGGGATCTTAAAGGGTTTTATTTAAGCTTATTTATATCTTTGCTCTGATCATTTTATGTATTTGCCATCTTAACAAAAACTAAAGCATATGCTATCCCTGCTCATAAAAATGTATTCTGATATTTGAAAAATATTGCTTTGAGAATTACTGTACTCTGTCCATTATAGTTTTAGTTTAGGGCAAAGAATTGAGTGGCTTAGTATCATATCTGTGTCCTTTGCACCTATCAGAAGCTTCTGAGTTTGCCCTGTTTATGATTTCCATAAATAAAATTGTGGTAAGTTTAAAAAAAATAAAGGAATAGTTTCTTCCCATACTCCCATTGCTGCTAATGTCAATAAAACATAGTGATTTCAAAATAGCAAAAATAAACTAAATATCATGGAAGGTAAGTAGGGTAACTGATTTATCAATTGTTCATCAATTGGTTACTATTATATTGATTGCCTACTGTTTGCTAGGTAATAGATAGTCAACTATAGGGGATAAAATTGAACCATGAGAACTAGAGTCATAGCATTATAGTTAGGGAACAACGATTATATTCTAATTGGATGACTGAAATTTTGACTCCCAACCTTCTACAGTCTAAAGAAAGCATTAAAATAATAATGATATACTATTATAAACTGTAGCACTTGAAGATATCTGACATAAATATTCATTAGTTCCACAGATGATTTTAAAAAATAATTGATAGCATATCTATATATTTAATTTCTAAATTTAAAAAAGCAATTGAAAATCATTTCTTATAGTCTTTTATAAATAACAAATGAATAGTAAGTTTAAAGTTTCACTTCATTTTGATAGTGTGCAAATGGAAGCTGATTTATTATTTTTTATTTAATTTTACCTGGCAACAACCACCTTTGAATTTTCCATGGAGATATGGTATTACAACATACATACAAGTGTAGATTAAAGTTGAAAAGGCTGGACAGCAAAAATTTTATAAGGAACATAGGTAAAATCATGAAGTTGTCAGAGAGAAACTGATTCTCTATTTACTCATGTATTTTGTTCACGCTTATCTCAATTATTTTATTGTTTGTTGTCAAGAAAATGAAAAGCAAGAATATTATAAACACATACAAACTATCAAAGCTTATTAAATGTTTAAATCCTTGTTATTATAGAAGTGATTAGGTAATTAATACAGTATTTTTTAAAGAATTAAAAAAGAACTAAATATGATTTATGTGAAAACCATTTTCAATACCAGTGGTAGTTCTTTTCTTTTTTAAATATTTCCCATATAGTAGCATATTCCATTGCTACTATAACCATTTCACATATAAAGTATTTATAAAACCCTTCTCCATTATTGGAATTTATGGAAATAATTAGTATTTGAAATATTAACAAATAGTCTTAAAGATATATAGTGATTTTTACATTTAGGTATTAGGTAAGCAAACATAGGAAACACCTTGAATGTTATCAATTTTCTTGACATTTTTCTGGTTTAATAATTTTAAATTATTTAAAGTGATGGCCTATTAATATCAAGACAAACCAAATGAATTTTCTATATTTGTTATCACCCTAGGTCAAAAACTTTAAGGTAAAATAAAATATAGAATTTCTAAGTATGATTTATAATATAGTAATATTTAAATTGTTTGAGAGTGCCATATTTGACTTGAGAATTTCCAATTTTCCCTGTGGCACTTTGGACCATAGTAGTTTTATCTCCTCTTGTTTTTCTATCTCTTCTCTCTCTTAATCTCTTTTTTCTCTCTCTCCCTATTTCTCTTTCTCTCTCTCTCTCTCTCTCTCTCTCTCTCTCTCTCTCTCTCTCTCTTTCCCTCATCCCCCACCCTAGAGGATAGTGTGAAAACAGTCCCATACTACCTTATATTGTGCAGTTGAGTTCCCACATTCAGGTAAATCACAGGAACCAGCATATGTGGAGTGCAATGAATAAGCCTTGCTCTGGAAAAATCATCTTTATGAGAAGCATATCCCCACTGCCACGTAGTATGCTCCTTTATTTCTTGATGCTGATATTGGCTATGTTCTAATAATTTAAATTATTCTCAGGAAAGAATTCCCTCTATTAATTAATAATAGCCCAATGAATTATTATGTTAACTTATATTACTAATATCTCTATACCATGAATGTCTATGAACTCTTCTAGCACTGTCATCACTGTCACTGTCATCCCATTGTTCATTGATTTCCTCAAGCAGGCACCAGTAATGTCTCCATTTGTCCTAGCCCTGAAATTTTAGCAAGTGCCACAGGCGGGGGTCACACCCACCACCTGGCCCCCTGGCGCCGTGTAATCCCATCAGCGGCCAAGACTCAGAGACTATAAAATCCAGATCCCGGACGAGAACAGTGCAGTCTTCTGCCCCCGCGCCTGGGTGTTCCTTCCCGGAGCCCCTTTGAGGGGAGCGGGTTGAGCTTTCCTCCCCGCTCCGACCAGGGCTCCGGCAGCCGAAGACCTCCAGGACCAGCCACCACCATGCTGAGACCACTCTCCGCACACATGAAGGTACTGGCAGAGGGACAAAGCCACGCGGGTTCCGGGGCCGAGACCTCCAAGCCTACTCGAATTGGAGTCCAATTCGAGTCGAGCATCTTCCAACCAGATCCTCCAAATTCCAGTAGGCGGGGGTCACACCCACCACCTGGCCCCCTGGCACCGTGTAATCCCATCAGCGGCCAAGACATCTTATCAGAACTTTTTTTATGACATCTTATTGTCTCATTCCTACTTTGGACAAACTTGCAGGCTATCGAATGTAGTCTACCCACAGGGCAGAGTCTGGCAAACTCCCCGTGGCGTACCAAATATGCCAAATACCAGTAACAATGATGGGTCTCATTCTCCTAAATAGCCTTGAATATAATCTCAGGGCTAGGATGAAAGAGACGTTACTGGGGCCTGCTCGAGGCCACATTGGAGGCTCTTTCAGGGTCAGGGGAATGAGACCCATCATTGTTACTGGGTTTTTGTATATCAAATACACCATGGGGAGCTTGCCAGACACTGCTGTGCGGCCAGGATACTCTCGGTAGCCTGCTGTGTTCTCCAAGAGCAAGAACTAGACAATAAGAGGCCACACTCTTCCAGGAACTTGATTTTATAGCCTCTGCGTCTTGGCTGTTGATAGGATTACACGGCGCTGCAATAGTTGGTGGGTGTAATGCCTAGCTCCTGGAAGATGGGGGATCTGAGTGGAGGAGGCCCAGCCCCCATCTGAGCAGCCTTGGAGATTTCAGCCCCAAGTCCTGCACACCTGGGTTCCTCTGCCGGTTCATTGATGCGTGAGGTTCCTCCAAGCATGTGGAGAGTGGTCTTGAGGATGGCTGTGGCTGGTTCCGGAGGTCTTCAGCTCCTGGGGCTCTAAAATTTCCCTCAGGGCAGGGAGGGAAATTCAACCTTCCCCCCTCCAAGGGCTCCAATAAAGATAGCCAGACACGGGGGCAGGAGACGTGCATAAACCTCTCTAGCAGGCAAGATATATATATATATATATATATATATATATATATATACACACATACACACTTTATATGTGTATATTATTTCTACATATATGTTTCATTACAGTCAATGCTTCTTTTGTTGATTTGTGATTTTATAAGTTTCATAGATCTGTAGATTTGATGCTACATTTCTTTACACAACAACCTTTTAACCATTATGTTACATAACTACTGGAAATCATTGTGATATTTCAGTTCAAAGGAAGTATCATTTCAGCAATGAGTGAAGTGTGTCCTATGTATACAGCCCCTAGAGCATTCTCTTATTCTTTAAGATATAGTACTGCAAAAGTATAATTCAGGTCATTACCTCTAGTGCTTTCCAGGGTAGAGAAGCACATTATATTAAATTAGTAGTAGACATAGGAAAGCTTTTTCTACACAGTAAAGCAAAACCATAAATTTGCAACTTCAATGATAAGTTTCAAATCTCTTATGGGTTATTTCAAATTGTTTGCAAAAGTCCATGCTCTGAATTCCAAGGGAAAATTTGAAAAACTGTCATCTTTGATGAAAATTCTGAGGCAAGATTTTGGCAGAATACTGTTGTATAAAATAAAATTGTGTCCTTGTTTATGTGTGTAGCAAGTTTTATCCTATTTTATCAGTAAAATATTTTGTTTTGAACAATTAATGTGACATTTTGTCCTATGCAGAACATAGATAACATCTTTCTGTATAATAAAAAAAACATTATCATCATCAAAAGAGAATAAAGGAGAGTTCTATTTCAAGTGGTGCAGCACTAAAATTTTTAATAATTATATTCCTAATCACTGGAAAATTAGGCAAAATATGAAATATACATTTTGAATCTTGGATTAGAGGAATTTAAATATAAAACACTTGATAAATGAAGGGAAGAAAATGAACCATGCTGTACATTTGCTCCATTGTTTGCTCATGGGGAAATGTGAAGACCTAGTATAGAAAGACCTCTAAGAGCATTAAAGGAGCTGTTAAACTCTATTCTTTCCTTCAGTCTTTGACAATAGTAATCAATAAGAATCATCACTCATGTAAGGTAAAAATTGAAAAAAATTTCATAGTTACATTTTCTGAACTTCCTTAGATCTGAAAATCATTTAAATATCCACTAGTTAGTGCAGAAAAATAACTTTCAAATCTGAAAGTTTTCAATGGCGACCTCAGAAAAAACTATGCTTCAGTGATGAGGCTAAATTTGTTGAGAATACAAAATACTTAGAAATGGGGTGTTGTATCATGACCAGTAGTATTCAAGGCTTATTCCTGACTCTGTGCTCACTTTTTAGAAGTGAGCTTAGCTTAGAAGAACATATCCTTATATGCAGTACTGGAATCATGCCCTGGTGTGCCACATGTAATCTGGCCAATCTGACTGCATGTTTAAATCCTATACAATCTCAAAATAGATATTATAAAAGGAAAAATATTACCTTAAAATTATCAAAATAAGCTAGTAAGTTCTAAATTTATAGGCAGATAAAAAGATTTATATTACTTAAACTAAAATCTCAATTTAATGAAGTCATTATACTACAATAACTAAAAATAATTATTAATCGTATGGTAACAGAGAACAAAAGTACATTCACTATGAAACAGAAAAAAATATTGCTAGTTTAGAATGTAAAGATGCAAAGCTATATTGAATAGACCAAAACATTTACTAGAAAATATATTTTTATGATAAGTGAAAGAAAAACATTAAGAAATTTCAAAAGATTTTTAAAAACATCTTCTAGATAATTTACTAATGGCCTCCCTAGCAGAGGAGCAAAGAGCCAAGACACTACATACTGATGATGAAAATGGCCCATTGAAGCAGGCTGCTAGAATACTTAGAACATTTGACAGGATCGAGGTATGGTACTGCACATAGAGCTCTACTGAGGCAAAACTTATCATTGGAGGCAATTCTCATTGGAGGATTAACTAAAGAAGATGCTCTGTCTCTCAGGGACTGTATGGAGAGATTTGCTCAGAAGTGACAAACATTATATTGCCTTTCTCTTCCCCTAGATATTATTGAATATTAAAAAATTAAGTTTACTCCTTATTAATGCTTGCAGTTATTTGGATAAACACAGTAAGAAATATAGATTCCAAAACATAGTTCCACGGGCTCTGAGGGCAAGTAAGTCTTTTACCATAAATCCCAGACCATGCTTTCAGGTGAGTTCAGCCTGTCCTTCCTTAAGAGGATCCTATCTCTAAATCATAAAGTCTTGCATCAAGACCAAGCTTTTATGCTTTCTAGACTGTCTCATTTTAATGCTTGTTAGATATTAACTCTAAGTGTTTTAGACTTCATAAGTGAATCACCTGTATTCCTCCCCCCAGAAAAACTTACAGTGCTCTTAAGAACACACCTAATCTCCTGAGTTTATCTTTGCCATTGAGTGAGCTTTGCCACTTGCCCCAGGTCCATCCAGGTCCTGCTATGGGACCTCCCCTTTGGGGTGTTAGGAACCACAGCAACCAAAGCCTGAGTCAATTATGACGGATGTACAGGAGTATATATATTTCAGGGACAACCAATACCCAAGTATTAGGAGAATAGCATTAACAATCCTTCTGTGTTTAAAGCAAAAAAGATTACTCATATTAAAATATGAAAATGCTATAGGGGAAATATAGAGGCAAGTAATTCACTACAAATACAATGTTCAGAGTTATCAGAAAATTTGATTTATAAGTAACCAACCGTGACTTGGGGAATTTTGACAATAAGCATAAAACACAAAGGAAAGGTTAAAGATAAACTCAGGGTATTAGGGGTGCTTGTAAGAGCACTTTTTTCTGGGGGGATGAAGGGGTGATTCACTGATGAAGCTTAAAAAACTTAGGGTTAATATCTAACAAGTTAACAAAAGAGAATAGGTTAGAAGTTGGGTTAAATTGATAAGGGGCTTGGAGGAACGATGAAATGGTATGGAGATTGGTAATTGGTAATGACATTGAAAACTGGTATTGGAGAACTTCTGGAGTCATCATCATTCAATATATATATATATATATATACATTAAATGGTAATTTATATACATAAAACAGAAAGTTATAAATAAATGTTGCATTAATAAAAATTATTTGAGTTTATTTGGGCATTGGTAGATGATATTAACTGGAGGTCAGATACTGCAGAAGAAAAATATTTGTTGAATTGAAGCCTCAGTACTTTTGTTGTGCAAAACTATAACAGAGAAAAATAAGAAAAACTAGCATAGTAATTTCTCAGTGGCTTATGAGATATACTAAGCAGTTTATATTACAATAAGCTGACTTGCATTAAGAGAGATGTTAAGAGAAAAAATATGACAAGTGGTATACTGTGGACTAGTTATACAAAAAACTTGATATAACCCAATAAAGATTAATATAAGTTAACCATTCTGATGAAATCAGTAGTTGAAACTCATAGATAAAATTGAAAGTTATTCAAGAGAAAAACATCATAATCATAAAAATACACAGCTAAAATGTTGATTAAACTAAAAAGAATCTTTCACCTTGGATTTCTATATTTTGCAGTAAAATCTCATACAGATTTAAGAAAATGAAAGTATTTTGAGGAGAGGAAACAATTTTATTAATTACTAGCAGATTGCAATATCATTATGTGTTTCATGTCTTACCTATCTAATTATTGTCTAATCAGAGTTTGCAAATATATTCTGCTATGGTTTGTGGAATTTATATCCTCTTACCATTCCGACTGTTTGAGGTTTAAGTTCATCATCACTATGATGTGTGAGGTCACAGTCACAGTCACAGTCACAATCCTCCCGTTGTTCATCGATTTGCTCTAGTGGGCCCAGTAACATCTCCATTGGAGATTTTTGTTACTGTGTTTGGCATACTAATACATCACGGGTATCTTGCCAGGCTCTGCCATGCGGGCGATGTGTGAGTTAGTGAAATTTATTTTTTCTCACTTGGATTGGACAATTTCTTATTAATATTGTTTTAAACTTTTCTCCATTTAATTTATCAGTGACTTGTCAAATGTTGATCATATTCATAGATATGTGAGTGCATTATTTCTTTTATTCTACTTCTTTAAATTTTATTTCTTCTGTCAATGTTAACATTAGCCTGATAGCTCCAGCTTTATAATGAATGTTGAAATAAAGAGTTTTAAACTAAGAGGGCCAAATCCACCAAATAAGTTTTAAGAAAACATTATTTAAGAAATAATAAATTTTAATTCATTAGCATTAGCATTGTCTAATTTTAAAATAAACAATCAAATGACAAATGTCAGGATGAATAATCACTGTCACTGTCACTGTCCTCCAGTTGTTCATCGATTTGCTGGAGCGGACCCAGTAACATCTCCATTGTGACACTTGTTACTGTGTTTGACATACCAAATACGTCACGGGTAGCTATCCAGGCTTTGCCGTGGGGGAGAGATACTCTCGGTAGCTTGTGGAGCTCTTTGAGAGGGGCAGAGGAATCGAACCTGGGTCGGCCGGGTTGGCCACGTGCAAGACAAACTCCCTACCCACTGTAGTATCCCTCCAGAAAAGGGTGCAAAAAAAACAAGATATGAAGAATAAGAATATAATGCACATCAGACAGATAGGGAATTTATATATGGACTATGCATAAAGACTCATTATTAAATCATGCTGTTCTATAATATAAAGAAAGAATTGTTTTAATAGAATATTGATGAATAGAGATAAATGATAATTAAACAAAATGACTAAAATAATTTCATTAATTATTAGAGAAAATAAAACTGTAGTAAGATAATACATTGGTGACAGACTAACAAAATTGGGCAGTATCAGGTAATTTTCTAACTATGAAGCAAAGCAGACATTACATTGCTTTTGGGAATGCTTAAAGTCTACAAGAATTTTGAAAATTTTTTCGCAGTGTGGGGAAAGATTTCTACCAGGCTAACTCCTTAAACAGAACAAAACTAGTGTTTTTAAGGTAGTGGAGGCTTTCAGAAGGGTGTACATTATGTCTAGTTCTGTAATGTTCTCTGGCTTGTGGCTGCTGATATTGTTCAATCCTTTATGAATTCTGTCTCAAGTATAATGTCCAGCAGTATTGTTGTTTTCAGCCATGAGGGTGACACATAGCAATAATATGCTTGAGCTCACAGAAGAGTGGTAACACATGCCCTTTAGTAAATGCTATTTTGCTGGCTTTAACAATATTTTTGTGCAATGGGACCCTAGAAAGGTTTTTATTTAAGGAGCAGTGAGGAAGCTGATCTTTCTAGCATGCAACTGTCACTGTAACTGTCCTCCTGTTGTTCATTGATTTGCTCAAGCGGGCCCAGTAATATTATGAAACTTGTTACTGTGTCTGGCATATTGAAGATGTCACGGGTGTCTTGCCAGGATTTGCTGTGCAGGCATGATACTCTCAGTAGCCTGCCGGGCTCTCTGAGAGGGGCAGAGGAATCAAACTCAGGTCAGCACATGCAAGGTAAAAAACCTACCCACTGTGCCATCACTCCAGCCTGGCATGCAACAAAACAAGATATAGTGGTTACTGGTCTTTGCACAAGCATGCAGGTTTACTCAAGGAAATAAAAGAATGCAGTGACTGCTAAATTGCAGTGTCTCCCCAGGAGAACATTTACTCTTGAAGGATGGAATTCACTAGTACTTTATTCTAGGACTACTATTTCTAGGTGCTGTTGATTTTCATTTTATAAGATCCTTTAATATTAATTTCTTACAAACTTTTTTCAGTACTGATGCATTAATTAATTTTTGTTAACCTCTTAATCTCTAACCTTTCTGTTTCAAATGACAACCTGGTATCAGAGTATTTTTAGTTGATTTTTACATCAGATTTTAACGTCATAACATCATTCCATTCTGTTCTGAATAATTTCTCTGGAAGAATATGTAATTAAATATTATAGGGGTTCCTGTTTCAGTTATACAATGGTTGAGTACCCATCCCACCACAAGAGCCCATTCTCCACCACCACTGATCCCAGTATGCCTCCAACCTCCTATCCCCACATCCCACCATGCCTCTGTGGAAGGGCATTCGTTTTTGTTCTCTCTCTCCTTTTGGGTGTTGTGGTTTGCAAAAGAGGCATTGAGTGGCAATCACTTTTGGTCTATAGTCTACTTTCAGCATGCATCTCCCATCCTGGGAGGATCCTCCCAAAAACCTTTATTTGGTGCTCCCTTCTCTATCTGAGCTGCCTTTTCCCCTAGAGTGTGCGGCTAGCCTCCAGCCATGGAGTAAACGTCCTGGTACTTATCTTGGCTATTCTTGCGTGTTATTCTCCTATTTTGTTACTTTATGTTCAATAGATGAATGCAATCTTTCTATGTCCGTCCCTCTCTGTCTCATTTTGCTTAGTATGATACTTTCCATGTAGTACCACTTGTATGTAAATTTCATGACTTCATCTTTTCTAACCACTACTTAGTACTCCATTGTGTAGATGTACCAAAGTTTCTTTAACCAATCATCTGTTTTAGGGCACTCAGTTTTTTTTTTTCAGAATCTAGCTATTGTAAACAGTGCTGCAATGAACAAACAAGTGCAGATGTTACTTCGATTATACTTTTTCGCCTCACTAGGATATATTCCAAGGAGTGGTATTGCTGAGTCAAATGGGAGCTCAATTTCTAATTTTTTGAGAATCGTCCAGACTGTTTTCCAAAAGGTTTGAAACATTCGGCATTCCCACCAGCAATGAAGGAGGGTCCCTTGCTCACCACATCTGCGCCAATGCCAATTGCGTCTGTTCTTTTGGATGTGGGCCAGTCTCTGTTGTGTGAGATGATATCACATTGTTGTTTTGATCTGCATCACCATTATGATTAGTGATGTAGAGCATTTTCTCATGTGCCTTTTGGCTATTCAAATTTCTTCTTTGAGAAAGTTTCTGTTCATTTTGTTGCCCCATTTTTTGATGGGTTGGATGTTTTCTTCTTGTGGAGTTCAACCAGTACTTTGTATTTCCTTGATATCAACCTCTTGCCAGATGTGTATTGGGCAAATATCCTTTCCCATTCTGTACACTGTCTTTGTATTTTGGTCAGAGAGAACCCTAATAAACCAAATAAAAATGAGAAGGGGAATATCACGACAGAAACCAAAGAAATTCAAAATATCATCAGAGACTACTTTGATAGTCTGTATACCATGAAGCAAGAGAACCTAGAAGAAATGCATAATTCCTGTATTCATATAATCTCCCAAGGCTGAATCAAGGTAAAGGTAAAAGGTAAAGGCCCTCCCATTGATCATCGATTTGCTCGAGCGGGCCCAGTAAGGTCTACATTGGAGACTTTGTTGTTACTGTGTTTGGCATGCTTTGCCGTGCAGGTAGCTTGCTGGGCTCTCCAAGAGGGGCGGAGGAATCGAACTTGGGTCGGCCATGTTGGCTGTGTGCAGGGCAAACGCCCTACCGCTGTGCTATCGCTCCAGCCCTAGCCTGAATCAAGAAGATATAGAATACCTGAATAGACCATTAACATCAAGGAAATTGAAATTGTAATCAAAAGTCTTCCCAAAACACAAAGCCCAGGCCCAGATGGACTCACTAGCGAATTTTTCCAAACATTTAAATAGGACAGATTGCCAGTTCTTCTCAAGCTTTTCCAGAAAATTGAAGAAACAGAAACTCTCCCAAACGGTTTCTATGAAGCCCAGATCTCTCTAATACCAAAAGGAAACAAAGACACCACAGGAAAAGAAAACTACAGGCTGATATCCCTGATGAACACAAATGCAAAGATTCTCAACAAAAAAAACTACCAAATAGAATTTAACTGTCACTGTCACTGTCCTCCCGTTGTTCATCGATTTGCTCGAGCGGGTGCAGTAACATCTCCATTGGAGACTTTGTTGTTACTGTGTTTGGCATATCGAATACATCAAGGGTGGCTTGCCAGGCTCTGCCGTGCAGGCGAGATACTGTCGGTAGCTTGCCGGGCTCTCCGAGAGGGGCAGAGGAATTGAACTCGGGTCAGCCATGTTGGCTGCGTGCAAGGCAAATGCCCTACCGCTGTGCTATCACTCCAGCCTATAGAATTTAACAACTTATCAAAAAGATCATACACCATTGTGTAAACACACAAAAAATAAAAAGGCCGGCAATCTATCTCTCCCACCGCCCGCGTTCGGTAGTCTCAGACCATTTCCCCACTCCACGGAGGTCGATGACGATGGTCAGGCAAAGGAAGGAACGGGGACCAGGCTGGTTTTTCTTAGCAGCAGTTTATTACATGGAAGAGATGTATGTCATGGAGGCCCCAGGATCTCTCAAACACGTGCTCCTTTGTTCTCTCAGCTTCTGTCCTCAGCCCCATCTTCCCAGGCTCTCTGATGCATGTGTCCCCCCAGAGAGCCCTGAAATCTCCCTTATATAGATCATAGTACCTCTAAAGGGCACAATATAGTGATGTCATCAAAAGGAGTTACAGAAAGAACATTGAGGCAAAACATACATTGTTTCTTTACATCTGCAGGCCAATAATCCTGGCCTCACCTTTTTACAAGCTACAAGCACTTAGATTAGCAAAACAAAGACCAGTCTGCTAGAGCTTGGAATCTATATCTCCAAAATCAGCCAGCTTGGAGCCAAGCATCTACATCCCAAAGATCAGGCCTGGTTTAGCACCTGGGATCTGCATGCCTAAGGCCAGCTAGGTTCCTGTGAGATAAGAGAAACTGCCTCAATATACTGAAATCATTTACTGAAGGCAGTTTGAAGGGGAGAAAGTTCAGTCTCATCCCAGCTAGTCAGGACACAAAGGAAAACTGCTTCTAGGATGTCTTTTTCCTCTCCTTGTCCAAACAACATATAAGCATACATAATATTAATCATATTGTATGGACACAGTAAGAAATACTTTGAGCTTATAAAATTGCTCTCTTAGGGCCATCTCAATCTCAGACTGCAGTGCTCAGGCCAGATATCTTTCCTGTTCCTAGCAGCGCAGTCCTAGTCTCGTCGTTACTTTAAGATCATGACAGCATTTGCCTATGATCAAACTCTTCTTAACTTATAGTTAAGAATTGTGGCACCTTGGCCTGGCCCATCTCGATGCCAGGGTAGCACATAACTTACCGGCTTGCCCTGGTTCCATCCAGTCCCACGTGGGGACCCTGCCCTTGAGTTGCTAGGAAGTGAGGGCAACTGAGGCTTAAGTTGAGAAGGCAGATGCCCAGGAGTGAATAATATTCAAAGCCAATAAATTCCTAAGTTACAAATTATATTAATTAATTGTCTTCCTGTATCTATACAAAAGACATTGCACTAAAGCAAACTATTCAAAAGACATAAGGAGAGGAGAAAGGCAATATTAACTTGCGGTACAGCTTCAGTGTCTATGAAGGATGAGACCTTACAAATTGGTTGGGGAAGAGAGCATAGAAGTGGTTACAGACAGACAAAGTAATTGGAGTGACTAGGGAGCACTGTGATGGGTGCAACCTGATAAACCTAAGCTCCGTGTACTCCAACACACCATGACCAAGTGGTATTCATCCTAGGGATGCAAGGATGGTTTAACGCTCAGAAATCAATCAACATAATCCATCATATCAACAAAAGAAAAGATAAAACCATATGATCATATCAATAGATACAGAGAAAGTATTTGGCAAGATCTAGCATCTGTTTATGATGAAAACCCTCGCGAAAATGGGCATAAGGGGACTTTCCTCAATATAGTTAAAGCCATATACCCCAAGCCTACAGCAAGCATCATCCTCGATCTCATGATCATGATCATCCTGTTGTTCGTCAATTGCTTTGAGCAGGCACCAGTAACGTCTCATTTGCCCTAGCTCTGAGATTTTAATAAGTGCCATTTTCAAGGCTCTTTCAGGGTTAGGAGAATGAGACCCATCATTGTTAATGATATTTGGCATATTGGGTACATCACGGGGAGTTTTCCAGACTCTGCCATGTGGGCAGGTTACATTCGGTAGCCTGCCAGGTTGCCCAAAGAAAGAATGGGATAATAAGATGTTGTGTCCGTGAATGCGGCTGCTCACTTCTGGGAGCTGGGTTTTGTAGTCTCTGGGTCTTGGCCATTGATGGGATTACACAGCGCTGGGGGTTAATTGGTGGGTGTGACCCCTGCCTACTGGAAGATGGAGGATCTGGGTGGAGGATGCTCAGCCCTGAAAGCAGGCTTAGAAATCTCAGCCCCAGGACCCAGATGCCATTGTTCCTCTGCCGATACCTTCATGCGTGTGGAGAGTGGTCTCAGCATGGTTGTGGCTGGTTCTGGATGCCTTCGGCTGCCAGAGCTCTGCTCAGGGCAGGGAGGGAAACTCAACCCGCCCCCCTCCAAGGGGCCCCGGCAAGGACAGCAAGGTGCAGGGGCAGAATCTCCTGCATCATCCTCAATGAGGCAAAACTGAGAGCCTTCCCCCTAAGATCAGGGACGAGATAAGGATGCCCACTTTCTTCACTGCTGTTCAATGTAGTACTGGAAATATTTGCAATAGTGATTAGGTAAGAAAAGATATTAAAGCCATACAGGTAGGAAAGGAATAAATTAGATTCTCACTATTAGCAGATGGTATGATACTATACTTAGGGAACCCTAAAACCTCTAGCAACAAATTCCTAGAAACAATAGACTTGTAGCGTAAAGTTGCAGGCTATAAAATCAATACCCAAAAATCTATGGCTATATCAATACCCAAAAATCCATGGCTATATCAATACCCAAAAATACACAACTAGTGAGAGAGAAGATAGTGACATAAAAAATTCCCATTCACAATTTTGACCCGGAATATCAAGTAGCTAGGAATTAGCTTAACTATGGATGTAAAGACCTGTACAAAGAAAACTGCAAAACGCTACTTCAGGAACTAAAAGAGGAAACAAGAAAATGAAAAGATATTCCCAGCTCATGGATCTGGAGAAATAACATTGTCAAAATGGCAATACTTCCCAAAGCACTATATAAATTCAACGTGATCCCTATAATAATACCCATGACATTCTTCAAAGAAATGGAGCAAATACTCCTGAAATTCATATGGAACAATAAGCCCCCAGGAAGAGCTAAAGCAATTCTTGGAAAAAAGAAGTTGGGAAGAATCAAACTCATTAACTTCAAACTCTACTATGAAGCAGTAATAGTTAAGATAGCATGGTACTGGAACAAAGTTAGAGCTGCAGACCAATGGAAAAGGGTTGAATATACTGACATCTCCCCCCAAACATATGATCATCTAATCTTTGATAAGGGAGCAAGAAATGTGAACTGAAGCAAGGAAATCCTCTTTAACAAATTGTGCTGGCAATGGGGTCAGATCCGCCTAACACCATGTACAAAAGTAAGATCAAAATGGATTATAGACCTGAATATCAGACCAGAATCCATAAAGTACATTGAAGAAAAATTTGCCAAAACCCTCCATGACATTGAAGCTAATCGTAACTTCAAAGGTGTCACACCACTGGCAAAGCAAGTGAAAACAGAGATAGACAAATGGGACTATCTTAATCTGCACCTCATAAACCTTTATTTTTTAAACTTTTATGAATGCGGATGATTTATTGGCAGTGTGTTTGATTTTTCCCCTTTTTTCTGCTTATGCTCTCATGTGCGTTAAATTCTTAGCATAATCTTTATGCAAAATAATTGACTTAAGGCTATAAATCTAGGATATGTTCCCCAGGGTATTGTGGTTACTATTGCTTAATCATGGTTACTCCTGCACCTACTAGATTAGTTCAAGTTCTAATGGCAACCAGGAGAAGCTGAGGGAGCAGAAACTGGAAGAGTTTTTCTTGAAAGGGATGTTGAAATCAAGTCTTTCAAAGAGTTGCAAATGTCCAAGCACAGGAGAGAGTGGTCTGCAAGTCCTCAATCCTTTCCTAGGCGGGTTCTAAAATGTGAACTTTGTTAGCTGCTAAAATTTACTGATAACTCTCAGATGTAGTGTTTCCCAACAAATATTTCACCAAAGTAGAGATTAATAGAGCAATCATGAGGCTGTAGTTTGGGTTTCAGTTATATCAGTCTCATTAAAAGCCACAATAAAATATGACGTACTTCTTACAATCTGCAGTATTAAAAAAATAGCCTCCCCTCATTGCCTAGAATAAACTCCCTCTAGAAAGGAGACACTACTGGAGAATCTAAATGTCATGATAAGAATACGAAAGGGCCCTCAAGAGCCCAAGGTTCCCCCCCACCCCCCACTTTACAGAACCCAGATTATGTATGCAGAGACCTCCAGATCAAGACAAACTGGATACATTTCCTGTAACCTTCTCTTAAAAGTTTGTGTAGGCTTTTTGCACTCTGGATATGCCTTTGTTCTCTTTTAGGCCTCTCTCTCTCTCTCTCTCTCTCTCTCTCTCTCTCTCTCTCTCTCTCCCTCCCTCCCTCCCTCCCTATTCCATCACATTTCTATAAGCAATTTTTTCTTAAATAAAATTGTTTTACTTGACCAACAATTTTTAATACCTCCTTTGCAAACTAATTTCAACCCAAATCCTGAAAGGCAGGATGCTTTTTAAGTAAATATAGTACAAACAATGTGTTCAGATATGGGTTGGAAAGGTGCTCTGCATGTGTGAAGAGGAGTCATTCTTATGAAAAGGTCCCTGGGAAAGTCCTTCCATCCCTCTTCTGTGCTCAAATGCTCCACTCCATAGTTAGACTCTTTCCTTCAACCTGAGGATTAGACTCCAAGTCTGCGTTCAGGAATTAGACTGTTATCATCTCTGGCTCAGAAAAAAATTTGTCTTGGCAGCCACAGGAATGGTTCAAGAGCTTCAAGTACCCTAGAAGCAGGGGGCTGGTATCTCCCTCTTCAATCAAACTGTTTCAATCTTAAACTTGATGGTGGTATTTGTAGATGCAAGCATCTGTCTGCTTCCCTAACAAGAGACTGTTGCCCTGCTATCCCAACTCTCTATGCTCATGATACACAGAAATCATGGTAGGTCATCTTATTTATGATTATTCCTTCCTCTATAGATTATTCTATCACGATTCTCTCTAAACACTGGTTGTTTTTAATGCTTACATTTGTCATTCAAATGTGAAAAATCTCCTGTGAATTAACTCATCATCCAATTGTCAAAGTCTCAAATATTAAGAAATTTAACATTAATTTTGCATTATTTATGTATTGATCACAAGCATTATATTTAATTAATATTGAATATTTAACTAATAAAATGCTTCAAAAATATTATTGTGTATCAATTAAATATAATTGTATTCGATATGCCAAAACCAGTAACTACAACTGGTCTCATTCACCTGACCCTGAAGGCTTCACCGACATGGCAGCACTGAGAAGGATGAGAAAGGAGAGGCCGACAAAATCTCAAGGCCGACCTAGGCTGCCACAACGAAGGAAGACAAAAATGATCGTCTGTACTTTCAATGCACGTACGCTAGCATCAGATGCATCCATCGAGGACCTGATGGTACAAGCGCGAATGATCAAGTACGACATCATTGGTCTGACTGAGACAAGAAGACACGAATCTCACCATGCCGTTTTCGACACTGGAGAAGAATTGTTCCTCGGAACATGCGATAAAAGAGGTGTTGGAGGCGTCGGTGTCCTTGTCAACACAAACTTGGCCAAGAGCATTGATTCATTCGAATGCCTAACAACCCGAATCGGACGTTTACATTTGAATAGATGTGGCTCACTGCCTGCAGTTTCTATCTTCGTTGTCTACGCACCAACATCTCATTATGATGAAAGAGAAATCGAGAAGTTCTACATGGAGCTAGAGAAATTCTATAAAGAAGACCACACCTTCTACAAGATCATTGTGGGTGATTTTAATGCCAAGATAGGACCGAGAAGATTAGCTGAAGAACTTCACATCGGAACCCATGGCCTAGAATGGAACGAACAGGGTGAGAGACTGTCTGAGTTCATCATGTCGACCAAGACCATTCATGGTAACTCACAGTTCCAGAAGGCAGAATCTAAACGATGGACATGGGAGTCTCCCAGTGGACGATTCCACAACGAAATAGACCACATCATATTCAATCGACGGTTTTGCCTGACTGATGTCGCTGTTGTCCCAAAATTTCGAACGGGATCGGACCACCGTCTCCTTTGTGCAAAATTCTACTTCACAGAGCGGGGAGAAAGGGCTGCAAAGTTCAAAAAGAGAACTCCCAGAACGACCACCAACTGGGAACTCTTTGGTACTATTGCGGCAACATGGGAAGATGCCATTGTTGACAACATTGACGAGGAATACGATCGACTGGTTCAGCACCTCCATGAATGTGCGAGGAACGCCAAGAGAGAGATAGCCACAAAAAGTCGCCTATCTTCTAAAACTCTTGAGCTAATTCGCCAGCGTGGTTTGGCGCATGCCTCAGGCAACCGCAAGCTAACGTCCGAGCTTGCAAAGCAGTGCAGAGATGCGATCAAGGAAGACCTCAAAGAGAGAAGAGCAGAAGTACTTGTAGATGCGGCAGAAGCCGGGAAAAGTATTCGTAACGCCCGCCTGTCCTTCGCCAACTATAAGACCAAGATGACTGCCCTCCGACGTCCTGATGGATCCATCACATCCTCCAGAACGGCAATGGAGAAGATTATCCATGACTTCTACTCAAATCTCTTCGATAGCCATGTCCACTTGCCGACATACCAAATTCCACAGGATGGGTATGTCGTTCCCAACGTTCTCCCTTCCGAAATCCGACACGCCATTTCGTCAGTAAAGAAGCAAACAGCACCCGGCCCAGACAAGGTCAGACCTGAACACCTGAAGAACCTGCCGTCAGTAATCATCAATACACTGGCTCGGCTCTTCACTCGCTACCTGTCTGAATGCAAGGTTCCATCTCAATGGAAAACCAGCAGGACCGTACTACTGTTCAAGAAGGGAGACATCCATGACATTGGCAACTATCGCCCGATCTGCCTATTGTCTGTCATCTACAAGTTGTTCACTCGAGTCATCCTGAATAGGATTGGCAGAACACTAGATGAAGGACAACCATGTGAGCAAGCAGGGTTCCGCAAAGGATTCAGCACCATCGACCATATCCACACGATAACCAAACTCATTGAGGTTTCTCGGGAGTTCAAGATGCCGCTCTGCTTAACATTCATTGATTTAAAGAAGGCCTTTGATTCTGTTGAGACGGAAGCGGTCATTGAAGCCCTAGCCAATCAGGGCATTCAAGCCCAATACATCAGGATCCTCCGTGAGCTGTATTGCGGATTCACTACCAGGATCACACCATTCTACAAAGAAGTGATCGTTGATGTCAAGAGAGGAGTGCGGCAGGGTGATACCATTTCACCAAAACTCTTCAGTGCCACCCTCGAGAACATCATGCGACGACTGGAATGGGAAGGAATGGGAGTGAAGATAGATGGTCGGCAACTACACCACCTCCGTTTTGCTGATGACATTGTTTTAATAACACCAAACATCAGTCAAGCGGCACAAATGCTGGCCGACTTTGACCGTGAGTGTGGAAAGGTCGGACTACAGCTGAATCTTACGAAGACAATGTTTATGAGAAACAGCCTTGTTCCTGACGCCCCATTCGCTCTCAATGGAACCACCATCTCCGAATGCAACAGCTATGTGTACCTAGGTCGAGAGGTCAACATGACAAATGACCTGGCACCCGAGCTGCGCAGGAGGAAGAGAGCGGCTTGAAACGCCTTCAAGAACGTCGAAGAAATAGCTAAGAGGACGAAGAACCTCTGGCTCCGGGCACATCTCTTTGATTCCACTGTTCTTCCTGCATTAACATATGCCTCAGAGACCTGGGCCCTACGCAAACAAGATGAGAACGCCATTCAGGTCTCCCAAAGAAGAATAGAAAGAGCTATGCTTGGAATATCACGTTTCACTCAAATGAGAGAACGAATCCGGAGTTCTGACATCCGTCGACGATCAAGGATCAGGGACGCTGTCTCATTTGCCAAGGTGTCGAAAATCAGATGGGCTGGTCACGTAATGAGATTTAAAGACGACCGTTGGACTAGAGCTGTTACTGATTGGATTCCACGGGATGTCAAGAGACCGCGTGGCCGCCCACCTACCAGATGGTCAGACTTCTTTGTCAAGGTCATGAACGATCGGTTTGAGGCCCTCCATGTTCCCGGAGTGAAGAGATGCCATTGGGCTACACTAGCACGCGACAGGGACAAATGGAGACGTTACTGGCGCCCGCTCGAGCAAATCGACGACTAACGGGAAGTTAAGTGATAAGTGATCAATTAACAATATTAACTGTCAGTGTTATAATATTATGTATTATGTTATTATAATTACAGTATGACTCTTTAACCATAACGTAATTGAAGACATTATGGTTTCTAAAGATTGGCTGTTGAACGAGTTACCAAAACTTATGGGACACAGCAAAGGCTGTGTTAAGAGGAAAGTTTATAGCTCTACAAGCATTCCTCAGGAAGGAGGAGCGAGCACACATAAGTAACCTAACCTCACAGCTTAAGAGCTTGGAGAAGGACCAAAAAAAGGAGCACAACCCGAACAGGAAAAAGGAAATAATAAAACTCAGAGCAGAGATTAATGAGATGGAAACCCAAAAAACAATCTGAAAGATCAATGAAACCAAGAGCTGGTTCTTCGAGAAAATTAACAAGATCGATAAGCCTCTAGCAAAACTCACAAAGAAAGGGAGAGAGAAAACCCTAATAAACCGAATCAGAAATGAAAAGGGGGTCATTACAACAGAAACCACAGAAATTCAGAGGATCCTCAGGGAGTACTTTGAGAAGCTTTATGCCACGGAACATCAAAACCTCGAGGAAATGGATAAATTCCTAGACTCCTACAGACTCCCAAGGCTGAACCAAGAAGATCTGGAATACCTGAACAGACCTATCACGATCAAGGAAATTGAAATGGTAATAAAAAGTCTCCCCAAGCACAAAAGTCCTGGCCCGGATGGATTCACTAGTGAATTCTTCCAAATCTTTAAAGAGGACTTACTCCCAATGCTCTTTAAGCTTTTCCACGAAATTGAAATATCAAAAACACTTCCAAACAGTTTCTATGAAGCAAATATCACACTGATACCAAAAGCAGACAGAGATACCACAAAGAAAGATAATTACAGGCCGATATCCCTGATGAACACAGATGCAAAGATCCTCAACAAACTACTAGCAAATAGAATCCAACTACTCATCAAAAAGATCAAACACCATGACCAAGTAGGATTCATCCCAGGGATGCAAGGATGGTTTAACATTCGGAAATCAATCAACATAATCCACCATATCAACAAAAGAAAAGATAAAAAGCATATGATCTTATCAATAGATGAAGAGAAAGCATTTGATAAGATCCAGCACCCCTTTATGATGAAAACCCTAGCCAAAATGGGTATAGAGGGGACCTTCCTCAACATAATTAAAGCCATCTACCACAAGCCTACAGCAAGCATCATCCTCAATGGGGAAAAACTGAGAGCCTTCCCTCTAAGATCAGGGACGAGACAGGGATGCCCACTCTCTCCACTGCTGTTCAATATAGTACTGGAAGTACTTGCAATAGCGATTAGGCAGGAAAAAGATATTAAGGGCATTCAGGTAGGAAAGGAAGAAATCAAGCTCTCACTATTCGCAGATGATATGATACTCTACTTAGAGAACCCAATAACTTCCACCAAAAAACTCCTAGAAACAATAGACTCGTATAGTAAAGTTGCAGGTTATAAAATCAATACCCAAAAGTCCATGGCTTTCCTATACGCAAACAGTGAGAGAGAAGAAAGCAACATGAAAAAAACAATCCCATTCACAATTGTGCCCCAGAAAATCAAGTACCTAAGAATCAGCTTAACTAAGGAAGTAAAGGACCTGTACAAAGAAAACTACAAAACGCTACTTCAGGAAATAAAAGAGGACATGAGGAAATGGAAAGATATCCCCTGCTCATGGGTCGGGAGACTTAACATTGTCAAAATGGCAATACTAACGAAAGCATTGTATAAATTCAATGCAATCCCTATAAGGATACCCATGACATTCTTCAAAGAAATGGAGCAAACACTCTTGAAATTTATATGGAACAATAAGCCCCCACGAATAGCTAAAGCAATTCTTGGGAAAAAGAAAATGGGAGGAATCAACCTCCCGAACTCCAAACTGTACTACAAAGCAGTAATAATTAAAACAGCATGGTACTGGAACAAAGGCAGAACTGCAGACCAATGGAACAGGGTTGAATACACTGACATCTCTCCTCAATCATATGCTCATCTAATCTTTGATAAAGGTGCAAGTAATGTGAAGTGGAGTAAGGAAAGCCTCTTTAATAAATTGTGTTGGCATCACTGGACGGCTACATGCAAAAAAATAGGCTCAGAACTCTGCCTAACACCATGTACAAAAGTAAGATCAAAATGGATTAAAGACCTCAACATCAGACCAGAAACCATAAGGTACATTGAAGATAAAGTTGGCAAAACCCTCCATGACATTGAAGCTAATGGTATCTTCAAAGATGCCACGCCACTGGCCGAGCAAGTGAAAACAGAGATAGATAAATGGGACTATCTTAAGCTAAGAAGCTTCTGCACCTCCAAAGAAACAGTGACCAAAATACAAAGACAGTCTACAGAATGGGAAAGGATATTCACCGAATACACATCTGACAAGGGGTTGATATCCAGGATATACAAAATACTGGTTAAACTCCACAAGAAGAAAACATCCAACCCCATCCAAAAATGGGGCAATGAAATGAACAGAAACTTTCTCAAAGAAGAAATCCGAATGGCAAAAAAGCACATGAGAAAATGCTCTACATCATTAATCATCAAGGAGATGCAGATCAAAACCACAATGAGATACCATCTCACACCTCAGAGACTGGCCCACATTCAAAAGAACAAAAGCAACCGATGCTGGCGTGGATGTGGCGAGAAAGGGACACTCCTTCACTGTTGGTGGGAATGTCCACTGGTTCAGCCCTTCTGGAAAACAGTATGGACGATTCTCAAAAAATTAGAAATTGAGCTCCCATTTGACCCAGCAATACCACTCCTGGGAATATATCCCAGAGAGGCAAAAAGGTATAGTCGAAGTGACATCTGCACTTGTTTGTTCATTGCAGCACTCTTTACAATAGCCAGAAACTGGAAGAAACCTGAATGCCCAAGAACAGATGACTGGTTAAAGAAACTTTGGTACATCTACACAATGGAGTACTATGTAGCTCTTAGAAAAGATGAAGTCATGAAATTTACATACAAGTGGTACAATATGGAAAGTATCATGCTAAGCGAAATGAGTCAGAAAGAGAGGGATAGACATAGAAAGATTGCATTCATCTGGGGGATATAAAGTAACAAAGTATGAGATTAATACCCAAGAATAGCTGAGATCAGCACCAGGAGGATTACTCCATAACTTAGAGGCCAGCCGGGTATCCTAGAGGAAAGGGCTGTTCAGATAGAGAAGGGAGCACCAAATAAAGGATGTTTGGAGGATCCTACCAGGAGGGGAGATGCATGTCGAAAGTAGACTATGGACTGAACATGTTTGCCACTCAATGCCTCTTTTGCAGACCACAACACCCAAAAGGAGAGAGAGAACACAGGGGATTGCCCTGCCACAGAGACAGGGGGGATGGGGGGATGGGGGTGGGAGGGATATTATCCATGGTGGTGGAAAATGGGCACTGGTGGAGGGATGGGTATCTGATCATTGTATAATTGAAACCAAAGCACAAAAAATTGTAAATCTACAACTTAAAAAAAAATAAAATAAAATAAAGGGAAAAAAAAAGAAAGGAAAAAAAAAGATTGGCTGTTCATTAAAAGGCTTAGATGCATCAAAGGGCTGGAGGAGTAGCACAGCGGCTAGGGCGTTTGCCTTGCAAGTGACCGACCAGGGTTTGATTCCTTTGTCCCTCTCAGAGTGCCCAGCAAGCTACAGAGAGTATCCCACCCGCATGGCAGAGCCTGCAATCAACCCATGGTGTATTTGATATCCCCCCAAAAATAACAACACATCTCACTTCCTGTTCCCGGAGCGAGCAGATGCTATTGGGCTACACTAGCATGAGACAGGGACGAATGGAGATGTTACTGGTGCCCGTTTGAGCAGATCGATGAACAACGGGACGACAGTGCGACAGCGCAGATGCATCAAAATAAAGTTTGAATTTTGGCTTCCAGAGAGTTCAGCTTGCCCTGAACATGGCTGCATTAGATTCAGTCCTCTGACACCATTTATGGTCACCTGAGACCTACCAAGAGTAATTTCTGAACACAAAACTAGGAGTAACTACTGAGCCTCTCTGGGTGTGAACAAAAGACAATCTTTTTTGTCTAGAGGAAGCACATTTTCCATCACAAGGAAAATTCAAATTTTGAGTAAACAGTTGGTGGGTGAAACTTATACATGGGTTACGGCATTTGCCTTCTGTCACACCAATCTATATTTGATCCCTGGAACCACATAAATTGCCCTTAGCACCACCAGGGGGAACTCCAGAGTACAAATCCACGTCTAGTCACTGAGCACTTCAGGGTGTGACCCTTTCTATATCATTAAAAAAAAAGAGCAATGGTACACTAAATAATGGTTGTGAAACTTTTATATAAGCATCACACTGATGGAGGGATGGGTGTTGGAACACTGTATGACTGAAACCCAAACATGAACAGCTTTGTGGTGCTTGATCTCATGATGATTTAATTAAAAACAATTCTACAAGCAAACACTAACTTTATGAAGTTGGAATGTACATACTTCATTAGACTCTATATATTTCTGGTTCATCGATTTCATCAATTTGCTCAAGTGGGCCCAGTAACGTCTCCATCATGAGACTTCATGAGACTTGTTGTTACTGTGTTTGGCATATCGAATACATCATGCGTAGCTTGCCGGGCTCTCCAAGAGGGGCGGAGGAATCGAACTCGGGTCAGGATGTTGGCTGCTTGTAAGGCAAATGCCCTACCACTGTGCTATCGCTCCAGCTCAGATTTCTAGTTAATGGAAGGAATATAAAGTAAGAGTAGTTATTAATGGCTCTATATAAGAATTATTTTTAAGTGCAATTTTTATAAGAATGATGTACTATTAAACTTATCAATATCTGTACAACAAAGAGTACCACATTATATTAAAATTTATTTATAATGAAAAGAGGAATATGAGAGTGGCACAATAATAGTAGATTTAACACCCCTCTTATAACTGTAGAGAAATTAAATTAAAGGAATAAAATATTAGCTACATTTAATGATAAACTAGGTAAGATAGTCTTAATAGAACTTATAGAAAGAACATTCTACTTCCTAATAACTAAATTTAATTTTCTCAGTTCACATGAGACCTTTTTAGGAAGACCATCTGTGAAATATAAAGCAACAACCAACTTTTGTAAATAAAAGATATTTTTTCTAATCACAGTATCATATATTTATAAATCAATAGAAAGAAGGAAATTGGCAAAATCTGAAACATAAATAATGTATTTCCAAGCAACCAATGGGAGAATAAGAAATAACTGAATAAGTAACCAATACATAAAAAATGAATAATAACAAATAAATGATAAAAATAACAGTCATGGTCCTCCTGTTGTTCATCGATTTGCTCGAATGGGTCCAGTAACATCTCCATCGTGAGACTTGTTGTTATTGTGTTTGGCATATTGAAGATGTCATGGGTAGCTTGGCAGACTTTACCGTGCGGGCGGTATACTCTTGGTAGTTTGCCGGGCTCCGAGAGGGGTGGAGGAATTGAACTCGGTTTGGCCGGGCCGGCTGCGGACAAGGCAAACCCCCTAATGCTGTGCTATCTCGCCAGCCCAAATGATAAAATAAATGAATAAATAAATGAATAACAAATAAATGATAAAATAAATGAATAAACAAACAAATAAATAATAAACAATGAATAAAACAGATAATAGTAAATAATAAATGAATGATTGAATAAATGAAAAAATAAATTAATGCATATACAATTAAATAAATAATAAATAATTGTTTAAAATATAACTGTCATTGTCACTGTCCTCACTCCTGTTGTTCATCGATTTTCTTGAGTGGACCCACTAATGTCACCATTGTGAGACTTGTTGTTACTGTTATTGATATATCAAATATGTCACGGGTAGCTTGCCAGGCTTTGCCATGTGGGCAAGATATTCTCGGTAGCTTGCCGGATTCTCCAAGAGGAAGGGCTGGAATGATAGCACAGTGGGTAAGGCATTTGCAATAGCACAGCGGGTGGGGCATTTGCCTTGCACACGGCGAACCCGACTGACCCAGGTTCAATTCCTCTGTCCCCCTCGGAGAACCCAGCAAGCTACTGAGAATATCTCCTCCTCAAGGCAAAGCCTGGCAAGCTACCCGTAATGTATTCAATATGCCAAACACAGTAACAAGTGTCGCAATGGAAATGTTACTGAGCCAGCTGGAACAAATCGATGAACAACGGGAGGACAGTGACTGTTTAAAATATAAATAATGATGATGAATGAATGGTAAATATATAAATAAATAGATGAATAAATAAATAATGAATATATAACACTGTGCACTGTCCTCCCATTGTTCATTCATTTGCTCGAGCGAGCACCAGTAACGTCTCACAACAAATTGTGAGACTTGTTGTTATTGTTATTGGCATATGAAATACACCACAGGGAGCTTGCCAGGCTCTGCTGTGCCTGCTGGATACTCTCAGTAGCCTGCTGGGCTCTCTGAGAGAGGCAGAGGAATCCAACCCGGTTTGGCCGATTGCAAGACAAAAACCCTACCCGCTGTGCTATTGCTCCAGCACAATGAATATATAAGTAAATAATAAATACATAAATGAATGAATAGATGAATAAATAAAAAATGAATATGAAAACCACAGCACCCAAAAGGAGAGAGAGCCACAGAGGCAGGTAGGATGGGGGGACAGGGGGTGGTAGAGATACTGGGATCAGTGTTGGTGGAGAATGGGCACTGGTGGAGAGATGGATATTCGATTATTGTATAACTGAAACCGAAGCTCAGAAATTTGTAAATCTACAACTGTACCTCATGGTGTTTCACTAATAAAAATATAAATAAAAAATGAATATAAGAATAATAAATAAATAAATGATTAAATGCTGAATGAACGAATGATAAATATATAAATCAACACATGAATGAAAAATCAATAATGAATATAAAAATAAATAATGATACTAAATATATAAATAAATAATAGTGAATAAGTAAAAGAATAAATGAATGAATAAGTGAATGATTAAATAAATAAGAAAATAATATGCACATATACATAAGAAATAATGTGTTTATGAATAAATAAATGAATGAATAATAAATGGTGAATAACAAATAGAATAAATAAATGAATCAATAAATGAATGAATGAATAAATGAATGGATAAATGATGTATTTCTGAACAAGCATTGGTTCAATGAGAAAATTGAAATGAAAATTTTGCAAAAGAAATTTTTTAAATGTTAATGCAGGACAATTATAAAGAACTCATTTGATCTATGTTTATAGTTGCTTAGTTGCCATCAATCCATATTGTACACAATATTTTAGAGGAAAAACACTTTTACTTGAAGATTAGAGCTCTAGAGGAATTAAAAAATACTTTAATATTAATTGCTGTGACAAAAGAGAAAATTTATATAAATATGTAAGTGTAATTTCAACTAACAACTTTATGTATAATATTTGGTTATTATTTAAGCATCTACATAAAAATAGGAACAGGGCCTTATCATTGTTATAATTCTTCTATCTTTCGTACTAGCCTCTGTACTAGTATAGCTTCCTCAAAATTTTCTAAATACCTATTGAATGTTCTGGATCTATAAGGATAGACACAATCTTATGGACAAAATATCATATTCTGATTGGACAGGTGTAGGATAACATTGATTTGTCCTTTGTCCCTTGCCACAAGGAGCTTAGGTTTATCAGGTTATACCCATCACAGTGCTCCCGAGTCACTCCCATTCCTTTGTTTACCTGTAACCACTTCTCTATGCTCTCTTCCTTAACCAGTTAATCAGATTCCCCCCTGAGTCAGACTATGTTAATTTATAAGGTCAGATCCTTCTAGGACACTGAACATGTATTTTAAGCTAATATTGCCTTTCTCCTTTCCATATATCTTTTAGAATAGTTTACTTTAAAGCAATGTCATTTTGTATGGACACAGGAAGACAGTTAATATTATGCTTTTGTAAGTTAGGATTCAATTGGCTTAGAATATTATTCACTCCCGGGCATCTGCTCTCTCAACTTAAGACTCAGTTGCCCTCAGTTCCTAGCACCCCAAAAGCAGGGTCCCAACAAGGGACTGAATGGACCCAGGGCAAACTGTGAGTTACCCTGGCACCGAAATGGGCCAGGCCAAAGCACCACAATTCTTAACTATAAGTTAAGAGCTTGATCATGGACAAATGCTGTCATGATCCAAAAGTAACAATGAAACTAGGACCCTGCTAGTCGATAGGAAAGACTAATCTGGCCTGAGCACTGTAGTCTGAGATTGAGATGACTCCAGGAGAGAGATTCTATAAACTTAATGAAACTCTTACTGTGTCAGTACAAAATGATTAATATTATGAATGCTTATATGTTTGTTGGACAAGGAGAGGAGAAACACACCCATGAGATTCCACTCTAGGATGGGTGGACCTGCTAAATGAGAATCTGTTGTAGAAGCGGCTTTCCCCAAGGGAAAGAACTTTAACCCTATTGACTGTGACCACTCCTATGTGTAAACCCCAACCCCTCATGCGGGGGAATTTAACTAGACTCTAAGAGTGTGCTAGGGGATCCAGAGTCAGAGCCAGGAGAAGAAGGAGAATGAGAGAGGCAGAAGGAGAATGAAGTAGCATGGAGGAGGAAGAAGCAGGAGGAGAATCAGAGAATGGAGATGGGAATAAAATAAACTGCAACTGACACCAGCTAGCCTGGTCCTCATTTCCTCCTTCACCTGCCGATCACCAACGACCTCCCCAGAGTGAGGTAAGTGGTGTGAGACTACCGAACAGGCAGTGTGGAGATATAGGGCCCCCCTGCCCCCCTATATTTGTGTTTACACAGACAGGCTCCAAGGCTAATTTACTACATACATTTTCATTTATGTGTGAAGTCCAACAGATGTCCTGACAATCTCTTGAACTCAAACATGGGATGATTATAGACATTCGGATTGGGAAATTTATTTAGAATGTTTCATGAGAAGACTATTATTTATATCATCTAGTATAGTCCTTCTTTCCCAAGGTTTGCACAAAAGTGGGCTTCAATAATTGACGTAAGGGTGACTTTGTTCTGACTTAATTTGTTTCTTGTAGTCATGTGCCTGATAAGATAATGTCTATTTTTTATCCTGATAAAGATTACTTGTAAAATGATAAGATTGCAAAGCAGCAATATCTGAAAGGTATAATATTCATATAAATGCACAATAGTATAAATATCATTTTTCAAAAGATAAGTTTAAAGTTAAAACTTTTAGACTTAATTTTCATCTAAGTTATACATTTGCAACCCCCAAAATAGGTAAAATTTGGAAGTAATAAGAGAAGTAATTTGTTTGGTTTGAGGATAGAAAATACTAGTTTTCAGTTACTCCAATTTATACAACTCACTGAGCAAAACTGCCTATAAAACAAACCAGTGTAAACTGTATCCAAGAGTTAATGAATTAGGAATGGCAAAAGGGTATTTAAGGAAGTAAACTTCTATGTCCAAGTGATTATAATTCTTTTAATTTTAACCACTGTGTAAAAGGGCAGAGGTATAGTCTAGGTCAGAGAGCATGCCTAGCATGCCCTCTTCCCCACCCCCACCAAATCTGATTACTAAGGTTACTTAGTTCCAAGCACGAGGTGATCCCAGGCCCTGCAGAGCCCAAACAGTTTCACATCCTTATACCATTACATTGAACCACCAGACTGGTTAGCTGAGAACTACAAGTGGACTTGTAATCTACCTTCCCTTTCTCTCACTCCTCCTAATCTCTGAATCTCCTAACCTCAGAACCTCTGAAGCACAATCCTTTGCAAATACTATGTTTTACCTTTTAGATAGAACAGATTGTTAAAGGCAATTCATAATAATGTGATTGAATAAATATGTGTAATAAAGAAAATTTTAAAATATTTAAAACAGTGTGGAAATGGGCTGCCTTGCATGCGGCCAACCCGGGTTCGATTCCTCTTCCCTCTCAGAGAGCCTAGCAAGCTACTGAGACTATCCCGCCTACATGACAAAGCCTGGCAAGCTCTCTGTGGTGTATCTGATATGCCAAGAACAGTAATAACATATCTCACAATGGAGACTTTACTGGTGCCCTTTCAAGCAAGGAGATGAATAATGGGAGGACAGTGCTACAGTGTGGAAACAAAATAAGCGCACAAGAAAGCTTTTGTACCATACCAGACACCACATATATGACACTATTTGCATTGAGATTTGACACTATAATCTTTAAAATAAGTCTATTTGGATTTTTCAAGTTTGAAAGCGTTAGTATACAAAGATTATATGCAAAATAACTTGTAAAATAAAGTCAAAGAGAAAAATTTGATCTTTAAAGAACAAAGAAATTCGATCCTTGAAAATATTTTTCTTGCTACATAGTATATTGTGTAATATATTCACACATATCTATATAAAAGATATTTCCATTTGAAGATTTCCTTCTTAATACTTGAGAATTATGAATAAAAATGTGTTTTCATTTTGTTTTTATTTTTTAATTTAAATTTAATATATAAAAATTAGTTTATAATATAAACTTTGAAAATAAAGTTTCATTTCTTTTTGTGTGTTTAAGTTTCACCATACCAACCACCAAAATGCCATCACACTATAAAAATGACAGTGCTTTTCTCTCATGTCCATCCTCTTCTTCTGCTAACCTCTATTATTTATTTGTTGATTTTTTGTATACATTTCCCCTATGATATTCAGTCTTATGTCTGGCTGTGTTTTGAGGTAACTCCTGGCAAAATTGGAATACTATATGGGTTGGTGGGAATCAAACCCAACTGGGATATAAAACTTGTTGGCCTAGTGCAAGGCAAACACCCTTTCTGCAATCAGCGCAGCCCCCAAATCATTATATTTTTAGAGTTTAGTAGTTATTTTTGCTGCTTTAGTTTTTTTCTTACTTATATTGCATAAGAGTGGAACAATTTAAAACTAAATTTTTATTCCCTGGCTTATTTTACTTCATCACTCATTTCTTCGCTATTGTTGAGAAAGGCAGTTTATCATAATTTTTAAACAGCTGAGTAATATTTCATTAAGGATATAAAACAATGTTTATTGAGTCATCAGTGAGTGGACAATAATATAGATTTTATTTTGGCTTGTGTAAATAATACTACTATGAACAAAAAGTTACAATATTCTTTTGATTAATGCAAAATCATTCTTATATTAAATGTTTTTGTCATCAATGATCAAATAAAGTTTTGATATATTTTTCAATGTCTTATCTATCCTATTTAACATACCTATTTTATGGTTCTATAGTTTCTAGAATTTACCCTTTAGTATTGCTCATAATTTTAAAATATGAAAACAGAATAAATGTCAGAGTCTTAGATTTAAAATTATTTTGGCTTCTGATTAATTATCCCAGTGAGATCATCAGAATATATGGTTTAGTTGGCAAGAGGAACAGTTAACATTGGTAATAGAAAATCTAGGATTTCCTAAGAAACTAAGGCTACTAATCATAAAATATATTGAATTTAATATTCTTAAGTAAGTTTCTTTATTATTTTACTTGTTATGTATTTGTTTTCTAGGAGATAACGATTTCTAAAATATTCCAGAGAAAAATATAATCAAATATTAAATCTGTTGGTTTAGGTATATGTGAAAATATGCAGCACAGATTTTAATTCCAATTTCATTAAAAATTTAGAAAATGCACAAATTAGAATAGGCTCTCATTCTAATAACCCTTATTTTTATAAGTATATTATAAATAAAGCAACTTTTAGTGGAATGATTTAATAAAAAGAGAGAAACAGCATATCTGAAACTTTTAAGGATTCAAATGCTTTTAATATTTGAAACTGAATAGACTAGCTTCTGGTTGTTAGCAAATTTAGTTGACACTATTTTCAGAATGAAGGATATGGAGACTGGCATTGATGATTTAAATTGGCAATTTCATGTTGACATTTGCCTACTAGCTAAATTCTACCACCAAAACAATTTCCTGTAATATTTTCAATAAATAATAGAATTCATACAGAAAAGATTGATTAAATTTGTTTTCTTTTTCTCTTACCACAAACATCGCTTCTGTGCACTTTGTGCATTTTTAATTTTTATTATAATTTTATGCTTTTTAAATGGAACTTCTGCCTAGGAAGAGTTAGCTCCTGGGATCTATCCTGGTTATCTCATTTGCTTCTCTCTCAGAAATCATGCATGAAACACTCTCAAAAATACCCCCACTGAGACATATGAATTACCTGTCTTCTTGTGGCTGAGGAAACTCAGAGGGAAACTTGCAATGAAGCTAAAACTCATGTTTTTTTCTAGAGCAAAGATTGGACAAACAGAGGAAATCTAGTGGTGTATTATATATTTTTAAAAAAACCTGTGTCAGTATGTACTTTTTAAAAGCAAATGAAGTAGTCTTTTCATTTGTATATGCTATGGTTGATACATTTAGCATAGATAAATATTTAATTAGTGATTTTTGTTTACAAAGTTTCTATGCCTAATAGAAAACCACTATTTTTTAGAGTTAGTATACTTTTACTAATCAAAGAACAAAGATAAATCTACTCTTGCCAACCCAACTGATCTCCTACAAAGCATGTTTATTATTTAGACATATTTAATCGATACACAGATGGTTTTTAAACTCTCCTTATTGCTTCTGTAATGTCACTGTTTTGATAGTTTGCATCTAATTTCCATATGTTCAAATGATGATCTTTTGGGTCTAGTCAACAAAACCTTTTGAGGAAATAAAACACATACCTCTCATTCTTGTTTTGTTAAGGAATATAATTCTCTTTTAAAATATATCTGAAAATAGTCTCACTAATGTAATAGTCAAGTGAAGTGCAATTTTCAGAATCTGTTTTTTACAAAATGGCATGCATATTATGGTCCATTTGAGCTTAGAATAGTATACGATATACTTTAAAATATGCTTGCATTTCATGATTCTTAATTTTTATTTTGTCTGATTGTGTAATATTCATATAATTCATTATATGTTAATATAATGTTTATAATTATTTATATATGGATACAAAACACATTAAAGCATTTATATGTGTATCTTTAAAACCTGACCTTAGGTTCAAGCTCATTTTCATTACTTATTAAATAAAATAACTTATTTCTATCTTATCTTAAAAATAGATAAAAAATACAGATGGTGATATAACTTAATGAATTACTATTTATAAAGTGTAAATAATATATAAAATATTTAGTGCTTATAAAGTTTATCAAATATAGTTCACATATGAATGTATATTAGGAATATATTACTCCAGAATATTTTAAGATAGCTTATGGTCAATGTTTAGAAAGTATGTAAATGTAGCACTGTATTACTATCCTATCCTTGTTCATCGATTTGCTCAAGCGGGTACCAGTAACGACTCTCAACAAATTGTGAGACCTGTTGTTACTGTTTTTAGAATATAGAATATGTCACTGATAGCTTGCCAGGCTTTGCCATGCAGGTGAGGACTCTAGGTATCTTGCTGGGCTCTCTGAGAGGGGTGGAGGAATCGAACTGGGGCCGGCTGCATGCAAAGCAAATGCTGTACCTGCTGTGCTATATATTTTCAATATAAAAATAAAAAGCTACTGTGATAATTTTTTTTTTTTTTACTGTGGTAGGGTGTTTGCCTTGCACGCAGCCGACCTGGTTTGACCTGGGCTGACTCTGGTTCGATTCCTCCACCCCTTTTGGAGAGACCCGCAAGCTACCAAGAGTATCTTGCCCACACGGCAAAGCCTGGCAAGCTCCCCATGATATATTTGATATGCCAAACACAGTAACTAGTGTCACAGTGGAGACATTACTGGGTCCGCTATGCAAAATAGATGAACAATGGGAGAACAGTGACAGGGACAATGTTTTAAATCATTTTATAAACAAATACAGATGAAAAGTGAAAATTTAATGTCCTCTGATGAAAATGATGTCCTTGGGAAAGCATATCAGAGCAAAAATAATACTGAATCTTAAAAGGGTAGACCTAGGATTGTGTAGCGCTCTACCAATATCTTATTGCACAATCTTAGAAAATGTAGACCTGCAATATGAGAACTATGTTATTATATAAAGTATTGCAGCAGTACTTTTACATAGAGCCATTGTAAATAACTAGGAGTTTATTATTATATGCTAAGTGTTGAGTGTATTATTAGTTTTATAAGCAATGTTGCAAGGAATTAATTGAACTCCCTCCTTATGACCATGGTTCTTTCAATTATTACTGTTAATATTTCTATTCTTAAATATATAAGAAGTATAATATAAATATTGGATTGATAGAAATCATGCTGAGATATCCTATTTTATTTAAAAACTAATACCTTTATCTAAAGCATTAAAGATTTCCCCCACCAAAAAAAAATTCAGGACTATCTTTGCTTTCAAATGATGGATAGTCTGGGACAGAGTGATTGTACACCAGGTAGGTTACTAGCCTTGCATACAAACTGTGGTTTGATCTTTGGCACCCTATAGTGTTCCACAAAGTCCCGCCAGTAGTGACCCCTGAGCACAGAGCCAGATGTAATTTTGGGCATTGCTGAGTGTGGCCCCCCTAAATAAACAAAATGGCTAACAAAAGTAACAAAACTGATGGATGTCTAATAAACATAGCATTTTTAAAAATCAAGCTAATATTTGGCTGGAGTGAAAGCACAGCGGGTAGAGCATTGCATGTGGCCATTGCATGTGGCCGACCCAGCCGACCCGGGTTCAATTCCTCTGCCCCTCTTGGAGAGCCTGGCAAGTTACTGAGAGTACCTCGCTCGCACAGCAGAGCCTGGCAAGCTACCCATGAAGTATTTAATATGCAAAGCACAGTAACAAGTCTCACAATGGAGACGTTACTGGGCCTGCTTGAGCAAATCAATGAACAATGGGAGGACAGTGCCACAGTGCTAAATTAGTATGAGTTTATTCAAGACTTTGTATAACTTAGTATTCAGTATAATCATGAAATCAACCTGTCAGGGAGTTTAGTTTAAATTTTAAAGTTTCAGTGCTCCTTAAAACTGGTTAATTAACCAAATTCTTAAATATGCTAGATTTTATTTTTCTTTTAAAGCTTATGTTAAAGCAGTTCTTTATTCTCATTAGTAAACCGAGAAAATGAAAGAATAGTCAAAGGGATCATATATTCCTCACAACCTGAAATGTGGAAAGATAGAGATGCAATAATTAGAGGTAGTATAGAAAGAGATATGACTTCCAATGTATATCAAGAAGATAAGATAAGCACTTGCTCATATTTATCACCTCAATAATAAATTGATGAGTGTTTATTCATAAAACATAGTAAGTGCTATATTAAAAGCATATTAGCAATAGAAATGTATATCACCAGGACAACTTCCTGGATTAACTAACTGCTAAGCTAACTGCTAAATTTAAAGAGAATTACAGGATATATATTTAAAAAATTATATGATAAGTGGTAGATGGATAATTCTGTTTTAAGCATCAGTTGATTCCAAAAGAGTACACACAAACTCATGGAACAGTTAGATTCATTCAATTGATCTGTTAACTATGGGAACAAATAGATAAATTCATTCAAGATATGAATTCTACACTCAAGAATTTCTTTTCCTCATATTTCTTTCATAAAGGCTCGAGCGGGCCCAGTAACGTCTCCATTGGAGACTTTGTTGTTACTGTGTTTGGCATATCGAATATGTCACGGGGAGCTTGCCAGGCTCTACCGTGCGGGCGAGATACTCTCGGTAGCTTACCGGGCTCTCCGAGAGGGGCAGAGGAATCGAACTCGGGTTGGCCATGTTGGCTGCGTGCAAGGCAAACGCCCTACCGCTGTGCTACAGAATCCATCCTCAGTGTATGGATGGTATCACGTTCTCATTCTACCCCATTTCTAGTCATACGCTTCCCGATCTAACCTCATAGCTCAGTACTCGATCTGGCAGTGCTTAGGGGCCACTTGGGAAACACATGATAATGTTTCAGTGAAAGATGAGAGACGTGTTACTAAGCATCAAGTTTAGGGCCTTAACCTACTAAATATAAGCTCCGACATGCAAAACTATCTCCCCAGATTCTTTTACACAATTTTTAATATCATTTATGCTGCTCTCATATTTGATCATACTATTAATATGTGTTGGACCCATCATATAGGATTTATCACAAATAAGCCCCTGAACAAATAATCTGAATTTCTTTTATCTCTGAAGTGGTGAAGACTTCACAGATTTAAAGGGTTTATTAATTTTTAGCTTCTAAGAACTATATACTTGTCATTGTATTTAGACCTTTAGAGTCTCAAATGATTGGTGAATGGATCTTTAGGAAATCAGAGATTTGGCTGGATTTACAAATACTGCCTTAGCTCACTGGGAATTTACTTATATTCTCAAGTTGATATCACTTGTATCACTTGTCATCCCGTTGCTCATCAATTTGTTTGAGCGGGCTCCAGTAACATCTCCATTTGTCCCTGTTGTGTGCTGGTATAGCCCAACGGCACCTGCTCCAGGAACACAAATAGTATCAAACCATTCATTCAGGGTCTTGACGAAGAAATCTGATCATCTTGTAGGTGGGCATCCAGGTGTTCTTTTGATGTCCTGTTGAATCCAGTCTGTAACAGCTCTAGTCCAGTGGCCGTCTCCAAATTGCATTCCATGTCCAGCCCATCTGATTTTTGACAACTTGGAGACTGAGACAGTGTTCTTGATCCTCGATCATCAACAGAGGTCAGAACTCAGATTCCTTTTCTCACTTGAGTGAAGCATGATACTCCAAGCATAGCTCTTTCGATTCATCTTTGGGAGATCCAAATAGCATTCTCATCCTGTTTTCATAGGGCCCAGGTCTCTGAGGTGCATGTTAATGCAGGAAGAATGGTTGAGTCGAAGAGATGTGCCCAGAGTCAGAGGATCTTTGTCCTCTTAGCTATTTCTTTGACGCTCTTGAAGATGTTCCATGCCACTCTCTTCCTCCTTCACAACTCAGGTGCCAGGTTGTTCATCATGTTGAGTTCTCGACCTAGGTACACATAACTGCTATATGCAAAGATGTTCATTCCGTAGAGAGAAAATGGAACATCAGGAATGAGTCTGTTTCTCATGAACATTGTCTCTATGAGATTCAGCTGCAGTCCGACCTTTCCACACTCAGGGTTGAAATCGACCAGCATTTGTGCTGCTTGGCTAATGTTTGGTGTTATTAGAACGATGTCACCAGTGTAGTGGAGGTGGTGTAGTTGCTGACCGTCTATCTTCACTCCCATTCCTTCCCATTCCAGTCATAGCATGACGTTCTCAAGGGTGGCGCTGAAGAATTTTAGTGAAATGGCATTACCCTGCCGAACCCCTCTCTTTACGCCGATGATCTTCAATTATGATCATATTGATATATATGATTTAAAATATTTATTTCTGTTAAAAAATTACTTCAAGTATAGAGACTATATAATATAGTCCTGTACAAAAATTGTAGTAAATTTAACTGAGAATTTTGCTTCGGAGCTGGAGAGATAGCACTGCGGGTAGGGTGTTTGCCTTGCATGTGGCAGACCCAGGTTCGATTCCCAGTATCCCATATTGTCCCCCAAGCACTGCCAGGACTGATTCCTGATTTCAGAGTCATGAGTAACCCCTGTGCCCTGCCAGATGTGACCCAAAAAGCAAAAAAAAAAAAAAAAAACCCACGAATTTTTTTTTTTATTCTACTGAGAGATAGCACAGCGGATAGGCCATTTGCCTTGCACACGGCCAATCAGACCTGACCCAGGTTCAATTCCTCCTTCCCTCTCAGAGACCCCAGCAAGTTACGAAGAGTATCTCGCCCACACAGCAAAGCCTGGCAAGCTCCCCGTGACATATTTGATATGCCAAACACAGTGACAAGTGTCACAATGGAGAGGTTACTGGGCCCGCTCCAGCAAATTGATGGATAACGGGAGGACAATGCTACAGTGGTATGCAACTTATTTCAAAATATTAGTCCCATATTATTAACAAATTATTTTCCCATGAAATCAGTATCAATAAGTATTAGTAATCTCAAATTCATATCACCGTTTTTCCATGTCTCTGTTTAGTAATTTCTCTGATGATCATTTGTAGATATGTGTATACAAAGTCTATTCTACTACAGAAAAAGAAAAATATTTTATTTTCTCATTTTTACAAGAGAGACTACTTCAACCTTTTAAAAACTTTGAATTAAATTAATAACAGGCATAGAATTTTCAGAACTAATTTTTCCAGAATACTTTTGTTTTTTCGGGGGATACTTTTTTGGGGGGGGAAGGGTCACACTCAGTCATGCTCAGGGTTTACTTCTGTTTCTGTGGTCAAGAATCATATTTGCTGAGGCTCAGGGTCATGCGTATCAAATTCTGGGTATCAAATTCAGGGAAATCACAAGCAAGACAAGTGCACTACTTGCTATACTTTCTCTCCACAACCCTAGAACTGTTTTTAGCATAATATCACCAAAGAGACATATTATTTATTGCGGCCAATTCATATATGTTCTTTAGAATTGGTATTGATGTTATTCATCATTATTCAGAGGAGAATTTAAAAAGAGAAACTGTGCCGAAAGAGACATTTTTTGAAGGGTAGGAAAGATAGTACAGGGGGTAGGATGCTTGCCTTGCTTATGTCCTTACTGGTGTTTAGTCCTCACCAGCAAGAGTGATCTTTGAGCACAGAACTAGGAGTCATCCCTGGTCACTGGGCACTGCCAGGTGTGCTTGCAAACAAACAAATAAATCTATGTTTATTTTTCAAACAGAGAAAGCATTAATATTCTCATCTCCTCTAAATATCTAATATGCAAAAAGGGAACTAACACAAACTTAAAATTTACTGTTTGTAGTGAATGGAAAACTCTAATTCCAAATACACGTTTCTTAGGAACTCAGTGTTTAACAGAAAGCAAAGTCTCTAAGAAGGAAATCATGATAGAACTTAGAAACTCACCAGCAGTAAATCACTGGAGCTGGATGAGTGCTCTGTGATGAGTGTGGAGGAAATATACTGTGAAATAGCAAAGATATTGACAAGGATATACTTTTAAAGCAAAAGCACTGGGTGATTGAAAAGTTTCTAGACTCCAAAGGGATTCTAGAAATCTCAGTGAAATGTGAGTTTAAAGTAAAAATGTAGTAAATGATATAATAAATAGTTCATTTTTTCTGTTAACAAATACACACTAAGCATGTTAATAGATAAATTGATATATTTTTCTAAAATATCTATATATGTACATACAAACAAATAGCAGAGATGGTGTTTTAAGTTTTGAAACAGATTACTAGACATCACAATTAAAAGGCTTATATTTCTCACACGAGTTATATGATATAAAACTATTTTTTTCTCCTACCTAAATATTTTACTTTTAACATTGTTTGGTTTGCATTATCCCAAGGCCTCACCAATTAAATGTTTTAATCAGCATTAGGAAACCAGTGTTTACACAGCAAAAAGCAAAACATAAATAATTAAAAACATTAAAATGCAAAATACTTTTGCATACGTTATTTTAAATATATTTCCTTCACAAACTTGACATAATTTAGCAACTTCTGTATCCTCCAATTTTTATCTTAATTTAAGTCTTGTTAGCCTCTGAATATCTCCTATTGAAAATATTTGACTGACATATTTTTATGATTTTATTATAATTAGTTAAATTAATATGCCATCAATGAAGAAATAAAGAAATAATAATATATATCATTTTTCCAAATGTCTTAGAAAAATGACTCAAAAAACATTTTTCTAACAAAATTGAGGCATCGATAAGCATCTGACATATGATTGAAGCCACCAGTAAGTACCAAAATGTCACAGCTAATATGGCCATGCTTTTGTGTTACTTAGGTCACTAACCCACTTGATGCATGCAATTTTATCTGAATAATTTGTTTGTAGGCACCATAATCAACAGAAACGCATAGCATTTTAGAACTGTTCAGATTGAAGTATGTTGTCAAAATGCATATATTTGGGTGATTAGAACAACTCCAATAAGTAATGAGAATTTTTTTTTTTTACTTTTTAAAGTTAAAGGGAAACAATAAGCTTATGTATTTTAATTTTCAAACCATATAACCCAGAAAAAAACATAGACCCTCTGATTTCTTATTAATTTCTTATCCACACCAGAGAAATTAATCTGCTTACTCCCCTATTTTTATGTGCAAAAATTTGTATTCTGGCTTTCTGGTTTAAAGAAGTGATATAAAGCTAAGAAGCGATTGAACAACTTCACAGGGATTGAAGCTTATAGGTCTATATGGCTATAGTTCTATCCTGACTTCAAAATTGGCCTTCTCAACAAAGTACATTGAGAGACTCTAATAAAATTAGTACTTTTATTTAACTTTTGAGATAGAGGTAGAGAGAAAGATTTTTAAAAAAATTAGTAGATGCTTAAAAAAAAACAAAACCTCTAGGATAAGTTTAGTATTTAAGAGCTGGAGCAGCATCAGATTCCCATATTGTGCCTGAATTTACCAGCTCCTTAAAAGTGTGAAAAAGGCTTAGAAACTTCAGAGATACCTCAATGCCCATGATCCACCCACTTTAGGGTGTGATTTGAAAAGCAAATGGTGTGTTGATGGCATTAAAAAAGGTATAAAAGACATTTTAATGACAGTGTAATCAAAGATTATACACCAGCTGTCACAACCAAGGCAACCATAGTAATTGAGGGTGACCAGAAGGCTTTCCAAAATAAGCTTCTTTTAAAGATTCATTTAAAACTGTCACCAAGGGACTGTTGACATTTTAATTTTTTCTTTAGATTGGGAGTTGTTATTTTATTTCTTTTTATCTTTTCTTTGCAGAACAGTGGAGCTCAATGTATTATCAGCCTGCTCTATGATGAGTGATCAGAAACTGAAGAAAGAAAAACTGTTTTTATAATAAACATCATTGTTAAAAATAAACCATTTTGAAAGAAATCATTGAATTCATTGGTTAATATCAACTTTCTTAAATGGTTCATAATAGGGATATTATGAGAGATAATATGTACATATATAATTAATATAAGCATTTATATCATTAAAATGTTTAGTAATCTCTACGAGGAGTCCAAGCCAACAGTCTTTGATCAAATTCAATTATTAGTATTAATATCATTGCCATATTTAATGGACAATTTTAATTCTTACAATTCTATTAATTCTATAAGAATGTTTATAGTAAATAATATCAAATATTCAGAGCTCAAATTTTATAAAGAAACTTGTTAAAATTTACTGCATAATATTTCAAGACAATAACAAAGTATTTAATTTTTTTCAAAATTATTCATCTTTGTTGTCTACATACACATACACACATGCACATATATACATGTACATTTAATCAAGAAGCATTAAAGTGCGCATTCAATTATTGAATAAGCATTTCAAATGAGTAAGGTCAATATTTATTCAATAAAATTAGCTTCAATTATTTTATAATTTTTATCCAACAAAAATTTTATTTATTTTTAATTTATACAATAATCATGTATATTTTTCCTGAGATATATGAATTACAAATTTGTTCTGCAATTGGCAGCTTGTTCTTTTGACCCATTATTTCATAGTATCTTTCAAGCAAAAGACTCTAAATTTGAATAAAGATCTATTTATCATTTTGGTTTTTCATGTTTAGTGCTTTGTAGTGAGTTGATAGATATTTTACCCAAGATTATAAATAATTACACAGTACTTTCTTCTACCAGTTTTATACTTTTATATAAAATATAAATCTAAATATATTATCTTTAAATATATCATCCACTTTTATTTAATAGAAATAAAATGTGAGGTATAATGATACTATTTTTCTCTAACGGTCTTCAATTATTCCATAAACATTTGTTAAATTTCATATTTTTCTAATTAATTCTGCTTAAATCTGTTCAAAAATCTATCCCAGGTATTGGAGAGTAGTTCAATTTTTAAAGCAATTGTCTTGTAAGTCAATGACCTTGGTTGGTCTCCAACACTGCATATAATCTCAAAGAATCAATAGGAGTGATCTGAGAGTAGAATCAGAAACAAGTTCCCACCTACCAAAACAAACACACCATTCTTTTGTGTGCTCTGAATTATTTATCTTTATATATATGTTTTATATATTTATGTATTTTATGTATATATATAGATATTTTGGGCTGGAGCGATAGCACAAAGTGTAGGGCATTTGCTTTGTACACAGGTGGCGCGGGTTCGATTCCTCCGCCCCTCTCAGAGAATCTGGCAAGCTACCGAGAGTGTCTTGCCCGCACTGTAAAGCCTGGCAAGCTACCCGTGACGTATTTGATATGCCAAAAACAGTAACAACAAGTGTCACAATTTGTTGTGAGATGTTTCTGGTGCCGCCTTAAGCAAATTGATGAGCAACGGGAGGACAGTGCAGTGCAGATAGATATTTTATGTATTCTATATATTCATTTTTATATGCATGTATTGACTTGTCATTATCTACAGAATGCTGCTGGGACTTGAAGATGAACTTGATGGGAAACATTTTTAAATATAGACACCATTATTTATGATATTGTTAGTAGTAAGTTTTGGTATATAATATTGCTACACTAGACAAACACACACACACACACGAGTATAAAAATTCCTTCACACACCCCTTTTCTCTTAACAATTTCAGTTCTGTAGATTGACTCTCAGGTTCTGTTTTTACTGGTAATTTTTATTCTCTGGCTATGTTTCTATATAGGAAACATATAAAAGATATTCACTGCATTCCTGGGTGATAGTCCAGTAGTCAGGACTGGTCTGGCACTTACATCATTCGAGCACCCCATATGGTTCCCCAAGCAATGCAAGGAGTAATCCCTGCACATGATTGGCTGTGGCCCCCCATACCCTCCCTTAAAAAAATGAGAAATTCTATATTTGTACTTTCTTTAAATCATTTTGCTAAGCATCATACTTTTCAGTTCCCCATAAATATATGTAAAATGTAGTGCTTTGTCTTTTTTATAGCTAAGTAATATTACATTCTATATATACCACAGTTTCTTTGTTCATTCTTGGATATTTTAATTGTTTGTATATTGTATCTGTTGAGAACGGGTTGGCAAATAATGTAGGAATGCAAATATAGATTTGAATTCACATTTTTGTGTCTTCTGGGCTAAACGTTATGAAGTAGAATTACTTATACATATGAAATCTTCATTTTTGGATGTCTGTATACTGTTTTCCACAGAGAATGAGCCAAATGACATTTTCACTAACAATGATTGAAAGTTCCATTTTGCCTAAATTCCAGATAGCACTTTTTATTTCTGTTCTTTTTGATTTATTTCCATCTCACTGATGTGAAGTAATATCTCATTGTGATCTGTATTTGAATTTTCCCGGTAATAAATGAATAAGGACACATTTACATATAAGTATTTGCCATCCTTATGTGTTGTTTGAGGAAATGTCTATTTAGCAATCTTATTTGTATTTTGTTTTTGTTTCTTAGATGTTTTCATGCTTTACAAATTTTAGCTATTAGTGTGGTGAGTTAAAATGACACTCTTACCCCAGAAATATAATGTAGTACTCAGAAAAATGTCCATAGTATTATTAATGGCATAGATCAAATTGAGGTAAAATTTATATGGAGTAATAAAACTCTCAAAATACCCAAATCTGTCCTGAACTAACCTAGAGATACACTTTCAGGTATATGGACACCTGATCTAACTCCAAAAAACTAGGTACTTAAAATGAAGGACAGTCTCTTCAATAAACGGTGGTGGGAAAACTGGATAGCCATATGAAAACTAAAATGAGATGGGAGGCTATTCATTCCCTAGCTTAAAATATACTATAAAACTATGATAATTAAAATTTAGTAGTTCTGAGATGACAGTAGATTCTCAAAAAAATGAAATAAAATTGAGAACCTAGAGATAACTTTTAGGTATATGGACAGCGGATCTTACTCCAAGAAACTAGATGCGTAAAATGGAGCAAGGACAGCCTCTTCAATAGAAAGTGATGAGAAACTGGTTAGCCATATGCAAACTATAATAAGTGAGAAATGAATTTCAACAATGTTTGTATTCAGATCCACGTATATTTTCTCTATTATTTAGACTTTTTGCTCCTTGATGTATGGTTTACACTTTTGGATGTACAAATTCTCCAAATTATGCTAGATTTATGCCTAGATCTTTTTGTCTGTGTGTCGTCCTTCCTTCCTTCCTTCCTTCCTTCCTTCCTTCCTTCCTTCCTTCCTTCCTTCCTCCCTCCCTCCCTCCCTCCCTCCCTCCCTCCCTCCTTACCTTCCCTCCTCCCTTCCTTCCTTTCTTGCTTCCCTCTTTTCTTCTTTTAGTGCTTTATATTTGAATAAGAGAAAATAATTGTATCTCTTATAATAAAGTTATAAGGTAGATGACAAATGTCACATTTTCAAACTGACTACCTAAAGGAAACCTCGTCAGAGAAATTTGGAAATGTGAGAGACAAAAGAAACAACTTAGATATGGTTGAGAATTTGTTAACTTAGACATACAATATCTGTGTCACTCCACCACAGTTTGATGCATAACTCTATATTTTAAACTAAAATAGGGCATTGTCAAAATAATTGAGTCCCTTTCTTTCTACTCCTTGTTATTACCAAAAATTGAACTTTACGCTGAATCATTTATTCCACAAATACTTGTTAGTGACAACACATGGGATTAGAAAATATCAGATGAATATGAGGCCAGAATAAGAATTTGTCACTTGATTCTAAATCCAGGTTAGGACACTATAGTGGTTGACAATTTACTTTAATATTATAAATCTTGTTTTTTAAAGTCTTTGAGATATTTGGGTATCACTGAGATACAAATCAAATTTTAAGAAATACCATTTTCGAAGTCTCAATACAAAATACTAAAGAATATAGAACAATCTAATATTAATAACAGTGATTCAGCATTACTTTCAATGAGATATATATGTATATAATTGATGATATAAAATATATAGATTAATATATAGTCCCCCTCCCCTCTCATAAGCCCCCAGGGTATTCCACAAGGGAATAGGTAAAACTGCATTAATGGGGAAATGAGCTAAGATTAGGATGACAACAAATAGGATGGGGGAACCACAGGAAATAAAAAAAGTGAGAAAAAATGCCATGTTTGGCAGAAGACTTTGAATAAGCTGTTAATCATAACTCCTCTTAGTACGTGTGGCATACATTTGTTTCAAAGTCAAGATGCTAATTAAAACAATATTTAAGTCACTTCCAGTTAACTTCCCAGTTTCTGACCAATCTCAGAGAGTTTAGGGTGAGATATAATTTTTTCTGTATCTAAATACAACCCGAAGTAGAGGCATTGCTCAAAAAAACAAAATATTATAGAAGTTATTAAATTATGTCTATCATTTATGCCTTTAAAATAAAATTTATTATTTGACTTTTGTTTATATAATAGCTTTATCAACATTTATGCAACACATTTTGAACCCCAAGTAACCAAAAAGGACAGAATGGTTTCTTATAAAGGAAAAGATGTCATGACCCATTTAATATTAAACTGTCATTGCTAGTGATATCACTATAGATATCATTTTCCATCTCATGTAACACAACTGAGAAAAATAAATTCTTAAAATAAATTCATATCAGTAAAATAAATTCATATCAGTAAAATAAATTTCTTAAAATAAATTCATATCAGTAAAACTTTAAAACTATATTTAATCAAGCCTGAGGATCTAAATATCAGTTTATGGAAAATGTAGTAGCAAGTGACAAATGACCTGGGAAAGACATTTTTTTCAAGAATAGAACTTGGAAAATTCCATTGCAAAATTATTTAATTTTTCTAAAAATGCAGAATATAAAAATGAAGCAACCTAAACTTCTAAAGGACTAAAAGTTTTTGTTCTTGTTTTGGGGCCACACTCAATTTGACATGAGTAGCCATACGGGGTGCCGGTATCCAATCAGCCTTGTGTAAAGCAAGCTTCTTAACTGAAACACTAAAAGACAGAAATTTAAGAGGCATTTCAACTGAATTCTATATGCAATTGTTTTCAAAACTCATATGAGGTAGACAATAGTAAACTTGGGTACTTGAGACAATTGAAAAAATAGCGAATATTGTGCCATACTTCATACATATATCCCTTCACATATGAGGGGAATTTCATCTTGCATCTTGATGAATCTGTCATGAACTAAAAATCCATTGTCAAAAATATACTTAATACACCTAAGCTACTGAACATAGCTTTTAACTTAGTCTATAGTAAACATGCTCAGATTGCTACATCATCTACAGCTAGATATAATTATCTACCACAAAATCTGTTGTAAGATTAAAGTGCTGGATAGCTCATTAAATTTAGTGGTTATCTTGTAGTTTACTGAAAGTGAAAAGGTTTAATTTTGTACTCTGGTAAAAAAAATTACTTAAAATTTGAAATCACTGTTTATCAGATATCATCTATAGGAGATTGGTGTGAATTTTCTAGGGGTGCATTTTCATTATTGGAGGTATACTTTTAATAAGTCCTTATTATTGAAAATCTGCTTAAAGTAATCACAGATGGAATGGTATTGATTAAATTTGTTGAACACAAACTAATCAAAAGGCTAAAAATAAAACAGCTAAACCAAAAATATTTATTTTATAAAGTTTATATCAGTATGAATATAATTATGCATACATAAATGTTAAATATTAATGCTCATCACTTCTAGAAACACTGGTTTACTATATATTAGTACTTTTGATAATTTAAAAACTATAGTTAGGGCATATGTTTTAATTTGCTTATAATTATATTATCTATTTTTCAAATTTAGATTAATGAGGAATATGTTGTTTTCTAATTCATAGTCAATAATATGGTTTAAAGAGGTCTTAAATCTATTTTCAAACTAACAACATAATGTGTACAGATTTCCCTCTCTCTGTTTTTCTCCTTTTAATAATTGTGGTTTGCAATATAGATACTGAAAGGTTATAGTGTATATCCACTTACCTACTTTTAACACTCAATTTGTACATTGTAAACATGTCCAGTTATTATTGTCATACCAGTTCCTTATCTATCTTACCTACCCTCAAACCCCACACTGGAAAAAGGGACTCTAATTCATTGCTGATGGGAATGCAGACTGGTTCAGTCTTTTTGGAAAACAAAATTGAGCAACCATCTAACAAGCAGTATTGCTTGTGAGAATATACCAGTGGGAAGGGGCAAAAACACAGCAAAAACACTATCTGCACTCCTGTATTCATTGCAGCACCACTCACAATAACCAGAATCTAGAAACCACCTGAGTGTCCAAGAACAGAAGAATGGATAAAGAAACTATGGCACATCTATACAATTGAATACTATGTAGCTGTTAGAAAAAATGAAGTTATGAAATTTGCTTATAAATGAATGGATATGAGAGTATCATGCTGAATGAAATGAGTCAGAGAAGGACAGATATAAAATAACTGCAGTCATTTGTGGTATATAAAATATAGATATAGAAGAATACTAATATCCAATGCCAGGGTAAACATGGCATTGGAGGACTGGTCAATGATTGGAATCTACTTCATAGAAATGTCTTAAATGTTATGCATTTCCTGTCATCTTTTCCTTTCCATTTACAGCTTGGAGTTGATTTTAGGAAGGAGAAACCAGCTATTTTTCCCTGACTGAATGCCAGAAAGGGTCACAAATCTGTGAGTCCCAAATCACTAAACTAAAAGGCAAAACATGAAAGAATTTGACATGTATTTGCTATACTTTATTTCCGTTATATTGGATTTTGTCCTGAGAACATGGATGCTTTTCCCAACAGCCTTTCAGACAGAGAGCACCTCAAGGAATGCTCTTCATCTAGACCTTCAGAAAAAAATATGTTTCCAAAGGAAGTCAAAATTGGAAAGGAAATAGTGTTTGATTTATCTCTGCAAATATACTGGACACAATGGTCACTTTTTGTAATCCCCAACAAATTTATAATTGTGTTTATTTTAGACCACCCCTGGTGGTACTCAAGGGATTACTCCTTACTCTGAAATCAGCAATCACTCCCAGAGGGGCTCTGGGTAACATTGCAAACCCCGAGTTAAAGCTGGGTATTTAACCTGGGTTGGCTACATGCAATGCAAACAAATTATCCACTGTACTGTTGCTCAGATCCTTATAAAAGCATTTTTAATGTGCCCTTATATAGAAATCAGTTCTTTGTCAGGCTGAGAGTTAAATAAAGCCATAATAGATTAGGGTGGCTATGAAATCCTTACAGGAAAACAAAAGAAAGAAAAAGATGAAAATTGAAGAATAAGAGCACACAAAGGTAGATACAAAGAAGCAGACATGGAAGGGGAGATGTGGAGTCAAGTCCCCAAAAATCTAGGAATGACTAGTGTGAATAAACATTGGGACATGCAGAAAAGCAATGCAAAGTTACAGAAATATCAAAAGCTAGGAGAGAAATCTGCCACCTGAAGAATCTGCCACCAGTAGTCTTAAATACAGTGGCTCAGTTCTTCACACACTACCTGTCTGAATGCAAGGTACTGTCCTAATGGAAAACCAGCAGGACTATCCTGTTATACAAGAAGGGAGACATCCACAACATTGACAACTATGGCCTGATCTGCCTGTTGTCTGACTTCTATAAGTTGTTCAATCGAGTCATCCTGAATAGAAAAGGCAGAAGACTAGAAAAAGGAAAACCATGAAAGCAAGCCAGGTTCCAAAAAGTATTCAGCATGATAGATCATATCCGCACAGTAACCAAACTCATTGACGTTTGACGTTTCTCAAGAGTTCAAGATGCAGCTCTGTCTAATGTTCATCTATTTAAAGGCCTTTGATTCTGTTGAAACCGAAGTAGTCATTGAAGCCCTAGCCAAACATGGCGTTCAAACTCAGTACATCAGGATGCTCTGTGAGCAGTATTATGGATTCACCACCAGGATCTCTCCATTCTACAAGGAATTGATCATCAACATAAAGAGAAGGGTTCGGCAGGGTGATATTATTTCAACGAAATTCTTCAGTGCCACCCTCAAGAATGTCATGTGAATACTGAAATGGGAAGTAATGGAAGTGGAGATAGATGGTCAGCAACTACACCACCTCTGCTTCACTGATGACATCGTTCTAATAACACCAAGCCTTAGCCAAGCGGCACAAATGCTGGCCGACTTCAACCATGAGTGTGGAGAGGTTGGTCTGCAGCTGAATCTCACGAAGACAATGTTCATGAAAAATAGACTAGTCCCTGACATTCCATTTGCTCTCAACAGAACAAATATCTCAAATAGAACAGTTCTGTGTAACTAGGTCGAGAACTCAACATGACAAAGGACCTGGCACCTGAGCTGTGCAGGAGGAAGAGAGCAGCAAGGAACACCTTCAAGAGTGTTGAAGAAGTTGTTAAGAGGATGAAGAACCTCCAGCTCTGGGCACTTCTTTTTGATTCCACCATTCTTCCTGCAGTAACATACTCCTCAGAGACCAGATCCCTACAAAAACAGGATGAGATCAGTATTTGGGTCACTCAAAGAGGAATCAAAAGAGCTATGCTTGGAGTATCACGCTTTGCTCAAGTGAGAGAAAGAATCCGGAGTTCCAAACTACATCGATGATCAAGGATCAGGGATGCTGCCTTGTTTGCCAAGATGTTGAAAATCAGATGGGCCGGACACATAATGGGATTTGGAAATAACCGCTGGACTAGAGCCATTACCAACTGGATTCCATGGGACATCAAATGAACACCTACGAGATGGTCAGACTTCTTCCTTAAGACCATAAATGAACGGTTTGATGCTCTTCGTGTTCCTAGAGTGAGCAGACACCATTGGGCTACACTAGCATGCAACAGGGATGAATAGAGATGTTACTGAAACCTGCTCAAACAAATTGATGAACAAGTGATTACATGGAGAGAAAAATGGATGTTTCCTCCTCAAAGCATCCTGAAGGAAGAAACCATTTAAGTATGGATGAACTTTTTTGGTTTGCTTCAAATGATCTTGATTATGATCATTTGCATGGAGAGCCTGGGGGAAAATGTACCCTTAGACTGACATCCGGGCCAAGCATATTTTATGAGTAGTCTTCCAACAGCTTAAGCAGCAGCCGTCAGCCCCTGCAAGTCTGTGAGAATCATCAAACCGATTCTTTTTTATTCATCACTTTTGCTTCAGTGATCTACATGAACTCATGAAAACTCATCCTCTGTCTTTTATTTTTTATCTATTTATTTATTTATGAATCATTGTGAGATAAACCTTCGAGACTATATTTCAGTCATACAATGATTGAGTACTCTCCCTCCACCAGTGCCCATTCTCCACCACCAATGTTCCCAGTATCCCAACCACCACCACCACTCCCACCCCCGGCCTCCGTGACACGCATATTTCCTTTTACTCTCTCTTCTTTTGGGCGTTATGGTTTGCAATATAAGAACTAATTGTTCTTCATGTTTGGTCCATGGTCTACTTTCAGCATGCATCTCCATCATTTGTGAGCCCTCCAAGTATCATTTGCTTAATGGTCCCTTCTCTATCCCAACTGCATTTTCTACCAGCATGTGAAGCCAGCTTCCAAGCCATGGAGCGATCCTTCTGGCCCTTATCTCTATTTTCCTTGTATTTAAAGAGCAATCAGGACTGGGGCACTCTAAGTAATGCAGAGGAGACTGATTGGCCTGGTGATTTAATAGTAGGGGTATGAGGATGTGTTGCTGCTTAGGCTGTGAAATGCTTGGAGATCAAACTATAGCCAACAACTTGAGCCACTAAGCTCTTTACTGCCTGGCCACACTCTATCTTCTGTCTTTTGCATGTGTTTCCCAATCAGGTTAATACCTAATACTTAATATTCTTGAAAATTTCTAAGAGGTGTAACTTATTAACAAGATTCAGTGAATATTATTATTAAATTCTTATAAAATGACAAATCTTGTATCCTTTGCTTTTTCTCCCCCATCTTGTATATATTGATTTAAAAGCCACATATTATATTATAAGTTAAATAATGCATTTTTATTTTTATCATGATGTATTTTTACCGTATAGAATTTGTTTCTTGAAGGCACAAAGGTATCACATTTTTGTCAATACTAGATTTCTATAGTTCTAGAAAATAAAATGTTTAATATACTAAGACAAAATGAAGGTAGAATGGATTATTTGTCAAGAGTTCTGATGAAATTATTTATAAGTGAGAAAATGTAATAAAATTTCTGTGATTTTTGACAATCTACATAAAGTTTATTGGTATTTGGTAAGTTAGAATTCTACATTGGAATACTAATGAAAATAACTCAATGGAAATACTTCTCCATAAGCAGAAATGGTATACTTACTTCAAAACACTAGACGAGATATTCTTTGTCTCATATGTTCTAGTAAAACAAAAAAAAATACAAATAGTGGAAATACAGCTTGGAGTAACTCCTACATGATTATATATTTGAAGTATGTATAAAATTATAAGTATGTATAGGCATATCAACTAATTTAAAAATAGCACTGTAGCACTGTACTCCAGTTTTTCATCGATTTGTTCGAGCAGACCCAGTAACGTCTCCATTTTGAGACTTGTTGTTACTGTGTTTGGCATATTGAATACATCACGGATAGCTTGCCAGGCTTTGCTGTTCGGGCGAGATACTCTCGGTAACTTGCTGGGCTCTCCAAAAGGGACAGAAGAATCGAATCTGGCTCGGCTGAGCCGGCCGTGTGCAAGGCAAACGCCCTACTGCTGTGCTATTGCTCTAAAATTATAATTTGAGACACTTTTTAATGGCATCTTATGTATCTACCAGCTGTTCCCTATTATAATTAAAGATCATGAAGGCAAAAATAAAATACGAACTTGGTTGAAATTATGTAGCAAATAGTTTTTTCAAATGGGTACATATAATTATTGTACTCAATAATTACACAAAACACATTCTGTAATTATTTATATATATAACTTAAAATCCTATTTTCATATTAAATAATCAAGAATTTCTTAGCAAGCTCAGTGGCTTATATATGGAGTTTAATTAAAAATGTAGAGGATCGGACACTCGCCTTGCCATAGTTGACCAGGTTCATTCCCTAGCATCCCACTTGCTCCGCTGAACCCTGCTAATATTTATTATTGAGCACTGAGCCTGAAGAAAGCTCTGAACACTGTCAGGTATATCAAAAAGCAAAGTAAATAAATAAACTAATAAATGCAAATATATTATAAACCACTATTTTGAATGAAAAAATCTAGTTATATATCATTCACTGATCAATAACTTTCCAATCAATAACTTTCTAATCAATGATCAATGATATTCACAATATAGAAAAGTACTTTTTGGTACACACTAGTAAAAAACAAATTCTTGCGTCTAAATGTGCAACATTTCTCATACTCTGTGCAACACTGAAATAAGGAAGTTTTGAGATTTTTTGAGATTCAGACTCATCTTGATTGGAGAAAGTACCATGAATCACTTTTTTAACAAAACATTGACTTCATGAACATTTCATTCCTCTTGGCCTGTTTGGTCTTGCTTCTTGTAACAAGTTGGCATCATAGTCTCAAGTTACAAGTTGGCATCATAGTTTTATTATATCCGTTATTTTTTTCTTTCCCATGACAAAGCCTGGCAAGCTACCTGTGATGTATTTGATATGCCAAACACAGTAACAAGTCTCACAATGGAGACGTTACTGGGCCCGCTCGAACATATTGATGAACAACAGGAGGACAGTGCTACAGAGTTACATTTTTTTCTTTGAATTGTAGGCAGAACATATACTAAAACATGTCACCAACTTTTATTATGTAAAATGTGTAATTAGGAGTGATCAGAACAAACCCTTAGCTCCGCATCAGAAAGCTCAAGTACAGCGTTGTTTTTCACTATTAAAACCCATAGTTTTTAAAGCTCTGTGAATGCACCATATGATATCTGTAATTTTATGCACATTTTAAAACCATCAATATATTTGTTATTGGTATAATACTTGAGTAGAAATAATCTTTAAGCTTCTAGTGTTTTTCTCTTTCAATGATTAAATTGTTTCCATATATGCAAACAGGTTAAAAAGTAAAAACTAATTTTTACTTTACACAGCAACTATTTACCATTAGGAGACCTCAACAAGAGTGATATATCGGTAAGTACTCTAAGAAATTTAATACTTTGGAAAATGCTTAAGTAGAGATTGCAGTGGTTTTAGTAACCTTGTATTTTGTTCTGAGATTTATAATTATTTTCAAAGCTTTTATGGTTACAAAAGAAAATAGACATGAGTGTTACACAATAATGAACGTCCATTAGGTTGTCATTTTGTTTTGTTTTGTTTTTAATTTAGTTTATTTAAACTCTGTGACTTTCAATGTTATTAATAATATAGTTGTAACAGGCATTCAATGTTCTAGCGCCAATCCTAACACCAGTGTGACCTTCTCTCCACCATTGTCCCATTTTCCTAACCACCCGCAATGCCTGTCCTCTCAGCAGGGACAAAAGAATTTATTTTATGTTGGTTCTTACAACTAAATGGCTAATGGAATTATAAAAAAATACTTTAGCAAAAATAACTTTGTGAAAATTGTTAAATATCACTAAGTCCTTGAGACAAAGATTCAAAGTAAATCCTTATTTGAAGGCTTACAAAGCTTCTCCTTTTTAGTTGAACTTTCTGCATTATTGTTTCTCATTTATCGAGCTTAATTGGTTATGTTACTTCCCCATTTAAATTGGTGTGCCCCTACTCCGATGTCAGTATTGTGCAATTTCAAACTCTAAGATCTGCAGAAGTAGGCCAATGGTTGATGTTATAAAGCAGTGGATGTGGGGTGTGGGTTTGGCAACTGGTGTGACTTCCAGTAGTATGCAGGGACATGTAGGGAGGCTGTCCACCCCTACTCCTAGAAGACATCACAGTTTTCAGCATGAAAGCTGGTATACCTGAAATTTTATTCATACAGTTTTCAGCATGAAAGCTGGTATACCTGAAATTTTATTCATTTTCTTTTTTTTTTGTTTTTGTTTGGATGTCACACCTGGAAGTATTAAGGGACTACTCCTTGCTATGCACACAGGACTTACTGCTGGTGGTATTTGGGGAAACCATATAGGACTCTGGAGCGATAGCACAGCGGTAGGGTGTTCGCCTTACAAGCGGCCAACATGGCCGACCCGAGTTCGATTCCTCCGCCCCTCTCGGAGAGCCTGGCAAGCTACCGAGAGTATTCGATATGCCAGACACAGTAACAACAAAGTCTCCAATGGAGACGTTACTGGGCCCGCTCGAGCAAATCGACGATCAACGGGAGGGCCTTTTTATATAGGACTCAAGTTGATTTAACATATGACAAATGCTCTACCTGTTACATTATCACTTCCATTACTGGAATTTTGTTCAGTTTGACATCTGCAAAGATTAATTGTGAAGTAGTGGAGTTGGACCATTGGCATGATAGCAACTGTGGAATGTCAGTGAGGCTGGCAGGGCTTCAGCATTGGATTTTTATTAAATAATTTTTCTATCCCCAATATAATGACATACACAGGAGATACATTTGTTAAATTTTATTTAATCCTTATTAAATAATTACATAAACCCATAAGAATTAAAGCTATAGTAAATTATAATGCAGCTCTGAAAACTCATAGGTAGTCCTTAAACAAGTCTTACTCTTTCAAACTAATATGCCTGGTCTTAGTCTTTATACGATACTAAAGAACTCAAAGTTAAAATAGAACTATTAAACAAAAACTATTAAACAAAAGCTGAAAAAATAGAACTATTAAACTATTAAATTGAACTATTATTATTTTATAATAAATAGAGAATTGATGTTGCTAACTTACAAGGACTACATTTATAACAACTGAACTACAGACTTCCTCATATAAATCTCTAAAACAGATAGCATATACAAATTTACATCAGTGAAGTCAGTTCATCAAGTATATAAACATAAAATATTTCCTATATCCTAAATACCTATTCTTTCCATATTGTGCATTTATAACAGCTTTCAAAATATCAAAGTGAACTTAATAGTGGATATTCATTTCTAAATAAGTGATTTATTGATCTTGATATGTATTTTCACAGGGGCTGGAGTGATAATAGAGTAGTTTGGGGACTTGCCTGACATGCACTTGACACAGGTTCCATCCCTGGCACTTCATATGGTTCCCTGAGCCTGCCAGACAGGAGCATATTTTTGTTCAGAATCAGAAGTTAGTCCTGAGCACAGCCAGGTGTGACCCCCTAACACAACAACAACAAATACATTTACACAATTCTCAGCAACACATATTACTCCATTGAGCTCTATCAGTAGTGACCCCAGAACACACTCACTAGTAAGTTCTAATCACTATTAAGTGTGGCCTAAATACCCTCCAAAAATTATAAAAAGAAAATAAAATCATGTATATAATTTTATTCATCAAATACATCTTTCCCAGAGAATGAACTATCCCTAGCCAATATTTTGGAATAAAAGAATATGTACCAATTTTCGTAGAATAAAGGGAAGTATAAAGCAATTGATTTCATAAGACTAATAAACTTATTTAATTTATTAAATATATCATAGAAATCACATGAAAAAGAAGTAAAAGATTAGCTCATACATTAATAATATTACAAAAATCTTTAATAATACATTAGCAAATGCATCAAACACTGTATTATCACACAAGTAATTTTACATACATTAAGAATTTTCTATGCTTGAGGTCAAAGCAATGTAGAGTCGATAAGGTTCTTGCTTTGCAAATGGCTATCTTGAGCTCAATATCCAGCATCACTTACAGTTCCCAGAGCTTAGAAAGGTGTGATACCTGAACGCAGAGCCAGGAGTAAACCCTGAGCACTACCAGGTGTGGCTCAAAAAAAACAGGTACAATAGAGTTTATTGGACTTGCTTTTGTGTGTTTGTGTGTGTGTGTAAATATTAATATCAATTATGTAAATTCTCATTATGTTGGAATAAATGTCTACTAGATTTTCTGCTTGCTATTATTTATTAAAAATCGTTACAATATTTTCTTACAATCTTTCACTTTGATACAAATTCAAAGAAGTTTTGAGAATGTGGAGCCCTAAGATCACTTTGTTTAACTTGAGAGTTTGGAAACTGACAAATTTGCTTCTTCTCATACTGCTTGCTTTGCATTGAGAAATAAAGCCTGTATTCTCTGAGGCAAGAGTTTCCTGTTTTCTATCGTCATTTCTGAATTAACAATATAAAGCAGTATGAAGTACTTAAAGAATTGTGACAAAACTATATCAATGAAACAATAGGCCTATGAAAGTATGTATGAATATGTAATCATCTCAATTTGTACTCATTAAAATATTTGATAACATCAATAGCTGTGAATGATTTAATATCTTAACAATAAAAGAACTTACAAAATATGATAAATCTATATAAAATATATTCATATCATTTAGCATTTATAATTGTGCACTATTTAGAGCTATAAAACTAAAAAGTTAAGCTATTTTGTATAGGTTTACATATTTTGAGTCTTTCTCTGAAACAAAATATCCGTGCTGTCAAAACAAAAGAGTAATGTTAGTATAAGGCTGAAGGCTTTTGTGATCAAATAATAGAATATTAATGAGCATATAAATGGGATGCTTATATATGAAAGGATACTTTAGAACAATTGAACAATTATATGATTCAAATGCTTTGTTTTGATATTTGAACGTTTATTTAAATTAAATATTTAAATAACCTTGCAACATAAAATAAATTCTCAGATAATAATAATTATATTGATACTAGATTTTGTAAACTTAAAATGAGAAGCACATTTTTAAAATATCTACAGTAAAAAGAATATACAATATAATGATTTATTTTCTTCTTGGTTTGGGGGTCACTCCTAGCAGTATTTAGTGCTGTCTCTTGACTTTGACTTGACTTAGGATCATAAGGAATGAACGCTTGCAAGGCAAGCACCTTAACCCCTGTACCACATTATAATTATTTCTTGAAGTTCACACAAAAATTTTAAGAGAAGTATTAGTTTACTGTATAGGTCAGAAGCTTAGTTAGCACTTCTCTGTCCTATTATGAAGTATAAAACATTAATAAATTGAGGTCTTAAAATTTTTCTTGGGGGCCTGGAGCAATAGCACAGCGGGTAGGGTGTTTGCCTTGCACACAGTCAACCGAGGTTCGATTCCCAGCATTCCATATGGTCCCCCGAGCACCGCCAGGAGTAATTCCTCAGTGCATGAGCCAGGAGTAACTCCTGTGCATCGCCGGGTGTGACCCAAAATGCAAAAAAAGAAAAAAAATTTTCGTGGATCTTCAAAAGAATGAGGTACACAGACAGAACAAAGAAGGACGTTCTTAAGATGTGAAAGTCTGACATAAGGTGCTTAGAAGATATGATAGCAGGTATGGATCTTGTTTTAGCACATATCAGATTCATTCATAAATCTGGTTCCAGATATATTCCTTGGAACCACCAGAAGTGATCACTGACCACAGACTCAGGAGTAGGCTCTGAGCAGACCAGGTTTGACTGGAAAAATAAAAAAGTGGGGAGAAGAAAATGAAGAATAAAGAAATAATCAGACATGAATACAGGTAGATAAAAGTAGTTCTGGCTAAACTGACCAGCTATGCATAAGTCAAAACAGTGCCAGAATAAGAAAATCAAAATATATGTGCTGGAGAGAGTACAGCTGGTAAGCTCGTTGCTTTTTATGTTGTGACTGCAGTTTTATCAGTGGCACCACATACTGTCCCCTGAGTTTCTAAAGGAATGATTCCTTAGCCCAGAGCCAGTAATAATCCCAGAGCATAGCAATAGGGATGGAAGAAGAAAGGGAGGAAAAGAAGAAAAGAAGAAGTGAAAGAGGGAGAGGGAGAGGGAGAGAAAGCAGGAGGGAAGGAAGGAAGGAAGGAAGGAAGGAAGGAAGGAAGGAAGGAAGGAAGGAAGGGAGGGAGGGAGGGAGGGAGGGAGGGAGGGAGGGAGGGAGGGAGGGAGGATTAGAAAAGAAAGATTGCCCAATATTTTTAATTTTAAGACTTAAACATTGTTAAATTTATTCCCAGGAGATTCAATGCATTTCCACTTATCAAAGAAATTCTCCCCAGCCTTCTAGCAAACAGGAGAAAGCAACTATATTAAAATACCACAAAAATACTCTGTTTAGCATGGTCTGATCTCTAATTAAAGAGAACCTGATCTGCTGAGGTATTACCAGAATGTTACTGATAATTAGATAGAAAAGTACCAAAAAAAAAAAAAAAGAAAGAAAAGTACCTTTGCTGATTGAAGGTTGAACCTTCTTGCTAGCAGTAGCCATGAACTGAGAGGAGATGGTCTGTTTGCTGATGACAAGGGTCTGACAAGAGTCTGACAAGGGTCTGATAAGAGGGCTAGGTCTGTTTGATGGTGACAAGGGTCACAGAGTTCTCAGCTGACTCTGCTATTGGTCTGAGGTTAAAAGACATATACCAGGTTTCACTAAGGCTGGGAGATAGAAATACCCAGCCCCACCTTGTCTCACTTTAGGGGCATTAGAGAGCGAGAGAATGAAAGAGAGAGAGAGAGAGAGAGAGAGAGAGAGAGAGAGAGAGAGAGAGAGAGAGAGAGAGAGAGAAATAGACAGAGAGACAAACAGACAAACAACAGACATATACCTGTAACTTATAACTTTCAGCCTCCCAAAGTCTAATAATTAGCAAGGGAGCCTTCTTGCCTGCCTCTAATAGTTGTTTTCTATGACATAGACTCTTCATATCCCCAAATTTACACTTAAATCCACATCTCCATTCCCCATTTTATGAAGCGAAGCACCATGTAACCCAGTGTAAGTATAGCAGGACAATTTGAGGGCTTCCAAGTAACTGCCAAACTTAAGGCATATGAATGTCATTCAGACCCTTTCAATATTGATGCACAGATGTCTTAAAACACTTTTAATCTTGAAATCCAAGCTACTTATCAAGATTGTATCAAATTGCTTTACAGCTATCTTTGGACACTCAAAATCCTGAGTTGTTGGTCTCTGTTAACTTGGGCTACTGGATATCATTATTCAGGTTTCCCCAGGTACTTGAAATCGTGTACACCAGGTTGACCCAAAATCCTTTATAAATTTGGAACAGACATGAACTAGGAGATTAGTATGGCACATCCTAGCAGTGCTCAAACTTTGTACCACAGACTTTGCCAAGCTTTCATAACATATCATCACAAATCCCTGTCCAAGTCTTCTTGAATTGACATTACAGTTATTCTGGTGCCGAAAAAAGGAAAATTCACCCATATCTATAAAGTTTGGGTGATAGAGCTGCCATTGGATTCTTTTACTTCATAGCCTCATTTGCTGTCAGCATATTTTAGATTTTGATACTGAAGTCATTGGGGGACAGAAACCGTGAAATCTAAGAAGCAGTCTAGACCTGGAGTTCAGTGATGTAAGTCCTATAGGACACTCATGAGAAAAAAAATCTCTAATATTCCTCCAAGTAAAAATAAAATTAGAGACAAAGTCAATCCAGAATTTCTGAAGGAGAATTTATTTCCTTCACAGGCTTGCTTGAATATGAACCTTCACCCATAGCTCTCCAATATCACCAAGGATTACAAAGTGATTTATCCGCATTGCTATATCAAAACAAGAACCTGGAAAGGACCATAGCACAACAAAAACTCTAAATATCGCTATGTAGATTTCAAAGCAATAATGTGATTTAAGATTACTGAAATGAGAAACTCAAGGATGAGAATATAAAAGAATAAGCCAATGAGAAATAATTGAACTAAAGAATGCAGGGGTTGAACTAAAAACACAATTATAGAAGTCAAATATTGAATCAGTTATTTCAAGAATAAGGTAGGGAAAACCACCAGAAAAGAACAAGTAAAAGTAAAAAAAATCAACCATTTAAAGAAATTTATAGAATAGTATTGGGGAATAGCATTCACATCATAAGAGTCTCTAAGAAGAGGGAAGAAAAAAGGTGGAAGAACTGTTTAAGATGCCTCTACCTTAATTATGTAATTACTTCTTAAAAACTCTACCTACCAATAAAGTTACATTTGGAGGTTATAATTTAAATATATAAATTGTAAGAATAAAGATACTCCAATTACAGTAATACCCATGAGCAAGCTAACACTTCTTTAAATGTTGTAGCACTGTAGCACTGTCTACTGTCCTCCCATTGTTCATCGATTTGCTCGAGCAGGTACAGTAATGTCTCCATTGTTAGACTTGTTGTTACTGTGTTTGGCATATCAAATACGTCATGGATAGCTTGCCAGGCTTTGCAATGTGGGTGAGATACTCTCAGTAGCTTGCTGGGCTCTCGTGGAAGGGCGGAGGAATCAAAACTGGCTCAGCTGGGCCGGCCACGCACAAGGCAAAACATCCTACCATTGTGATATAATGCAAAATAATATTTTGAAAGCTTAATGTATACATTGGGCTTGTTAAAATAAAAAGGTCTTCTAATACAGGTAATAATGAAAAGATCAGAAGATAGTGTCAGACTGGCATAAAGTGTTTGTGAAGATACATCTGATAAGTGGTCATTATCAAAAACATAAGAGAATGCTTAGAACTTAACTATGGAAAAACAGCACTATTTTAAAATGGAGTGATGGAGAACCGAAAAATAGTAAAGAAATTGGAGTGCTTATCTTGCAGGCAGTCAACCCTCAATATTATCCTCAATACGTGCATCGTCCCCAAGCACCAACAGGAGTGATCCCTGAGTAGAAAGAGCCTGTAATAAGCCCTGAACACAACTGTGTGTAACCTCCAACTCACAAAAAATAAATAAAATTATAAAATGAAAGGCAAAAACGGTTAAAAATATGAACCAATGGACTAACAGATACCTCATCAGAAAAGGTACATGGACAACAAGTAGATTAAATGATTCTTTCATACATATACTATTAATAAAATGAAAATTAAAGAATAATGATATGCTAGTATAGACTTAATATAATGGGCTTTGGGAAAAGTGGATTCACTGAGTGATGGCAAGATTGTGCTGCAACAGAAATTCTTATAACATTGTTAGCAGAAATACCAAATGACACAACTATTTTGGAAGTCAGTTCACTAGGTTCTTCCAAAACTAATCATACTTTAGCCAAAAAGATCCAAATAGATTCAAAAACAACTTGATAATCCTAAGTGGATGAATATATGAATAAAGTAATATGCTTTGATGGACAGAGCATTATACCTCCCAAGTATGGAATATTGTTTAGCTCTAAACAGAATTTTACTGTCAAATTATGACAAGATGTTACCAAGACTAAAATTCATATGACTTATTATGGTTCTAACAACATGACATTCTGGAAAAGACACTTACAAAAGGAGTCCACGATCTGTAACTTCTGAGGGCTAGGGGTAGGATGAGATGAAAAAGCAGAGAACAAAGAATGTTTTTCCTTTTGGGGCCACACCCATCTGTGCTCAGAGTTTACTACTGGCTCTGTGCTGAGGTATCCTTTAAGGTTCCTTATGTGGTGCCGGGGATCAACCTGTGCCTGCAGACTGCAAGGTAAGCACCTTAGCACATGTACTATTTTTTAAGTCAAGAACAAAAGATATTTAGGACAGTGAAAATACTTTGAATGGTATAATAGGAATGGGTATCGCTCTCTTGCTCTCTCTCTCTCTCTCTCTCTCTCTCTCTATATATATATATATATATATATATATATATATGTGAGTCTGTGTCTATCATTATATTTACTTATTAATTTATTCAAAATCATAGAATGTATGATGATAGCATTAGACTACAAGGTAAACCATGGATTTTGGATGTTCAATGTCTTAATGTAGTTAAATCATGTGCTTAATAAAGGGTGCTGTTTCAGTGAATTATGTTGGTAAGAGGGGAAACTTTGCACATGCATGCATACACACACACATTCTTTCTTTCTGGAATAGAACAGAGCTATAAAACTTTCTTTTTTAAATTTATTTGTTGTATCTATCAATCTTGATACTTTTTACAGATTATTTAGTAAGAGTGAATTGAGTAATAAAATTTTATTCTCTACACAACGGATTTCAAAGTCAAGTACTTGAAGCAGCAACAGCAGTAGCATCACATAAGAACTTCCAACAGAAGTAAATTTTTAAGTGTCGTTCCAGTTCTACCAAATCACAAACTACAGGTCTTGCACTCAGAAATCTGTACTTTTACTAGTCCTCTGATGTTCAATAAACTTCGTAAAAACATTACTCCATGCAAACAAAAGTAAAATATTTGAGATATCATTATTCTTAACTGAATTACTATCACAGAAATCCATTACATCTATCCCAGCTTTTTTCCCAATACACACACTATAGAACAGCTAGAATGTTCTCTTAAAAATTCTATCAGATGGTAAGTCACAGGCACAAAACAATTTATGGCTACACAATATCACTATAATAGAAGTTTCTATGTCTATTACACTTGTATAACATTTTCTTACCATAGTTACCCATCTTACCTTGCACTGCTCTTGATTTTTATAAGCTCTGAAATTTCTGGTTTTCTTTCATTCCCTCTGGTTATGAAGTCTTGAATTTTCCACACTTACATCAAAAGTACAAAGCTATAGTCTTTCTTTCCTGCCTAGAAAAGTTCATCCAATTCTGCTCCTTTTCCCTTTTTCTGTTCATTTTAATTTCAAATTCAATTTAAAATTGAATTATTAGTTTACAGAGTACACTGGTTCCTAATTTACACATTTCACCTTCCCTAATACTTAGAAACTATATATTTTGGAAAACAATCACTAAGAAGAACCCTTTTTGGCTGTTTATGTCTTTGTGGTAAAGAGAATACCTACACAATTTTTTTAATTATCTTGCATAAGAGATTTCTTTGTTCTCCCACTTTAATGTATTAATGCAAAATGGATTATTTTGTTTATATCAATGTAGAATTTATTTTTATACATGGTTTATAATCTTATATTATTTATTCATTTTATTACTCTAAATACCTCTTATTTAAAAATTGGTAATTCATTCAGTCAGCTTTCATGTTCTTTTGTCATATCCATATTATAACATGTTATATATGCAATATGTGTAGAGGAAAATATTCAGAAATATTCAGAAAGAAAGTCACTGTCACTATTACTGTTCTCTCATTGTTCATTGATTTGCTTGAATGGGCATCAGTAATGTCTCCATGTGAGACTTGTTGTTACTGGTTTTTTTTTTTTGGCATATCAAATACGTCACGGGTAGCTTGCTAGGCTTTGCTTTGAAGGAGGGATACTCTAGGTAGCTTGCCAGGCTCTCCGAGAGGAGCTGAATATTCAGAAAGTACAAACCAAAATTTTATTAGGGGTAATGATATACCATGTTCCAAATTGTATCTTTATTTACCAGTCTCTCCAAAGTGTAATTTTGAGGGACCAGAGTGATAGTGTAGCAAGTAGGGCTCTTCTTGCATGCATCTGACCCAGCTTCAATTCTGGCATCCTGTATAATCCTCAAAGCCCTGCTAGGCATCATCCATGGGTTATAGGCCAGTAATAATCGCTGAGCTCTGCCAACAAAAAACAAACAAAAATCATAATCTTGAGGACTAGGTGAGTTTAACTAACTTTTAATTTGACTACTAATAACCATAGAATATTGAACATGTGTGAGTCTTCAAATATGTATTGAAATAATAAACCTCAAATGCAGAAAATAAAGAAAACCTACAAAAGTATAATAATAATTTTGAACCTGAAATTTCAAAGATAAATATTTTGCACTACTGTTTTCTGATGAACAAAACCATGAACCTTATTATTTCTTTGTATAGTGCTTGTAGGAAGTCAAGAAAAACCTAAAATAAAACATTTATCTTTGCAATCTGACAAGATCTTCATAAGTTTAAACATGTCTAAATCGTTTATTTGTATTCAACAAATACCTTCGCGTTCTAAGTAGTAAATAAATGATAATTTTTAAAATGCATGTAGGTATGAGAGAAATATTCAAAATAACTACAAGAAAATTGTAGACATTATAAAGAATGTCTACTTATCCAAGCTTCAAGTTGTTACAGTGTTTTATCTGTGAAAGAAAAGGTCATTAAAACAATAGAAGCTTCTAGGCATATACATCTCATCTATTTATTCATGACCAGTATCACATGCGGAATAAAGTAATACAGTAATATAATTTATTTAACTTTTCCCTCAAAAGTTCCTCTGGCACCTACCACATGCAGGGTTTAGTTTAGCGGCACTAAGTATGTGATATACTACATTGAAATTCATGATCTTATTTGAAGACAAGATGAACAATAACTGTTTAAAATATATCAAAGTGATGCTAATTTTGTAAAACAATAATTAGAGTTCATGTTTTGAGAAGCATATTCTTTTCATCATTATTAATATATATTTATTTCTTTGAGTTTATTTTTCTGTATCAGTACATGTTTAATTTTATTCAGGAGGAAACTAAATACTTTGTCTAAGAGTTTTTCAAAATTAAAATTCCTTATTTATGTATCTTTGTAACTTTACTGTGAAATTTTTACTGCCTCAGAACAGAATATTAAAATAAATCTTGAAAAAGCTGTAGTTCTTAATTCTAAATCAGGAACATTTTTGGTGTATTTAAATTTTGTAGTTATAGTGATATTACATACAAAGCTTAAAAGAAATAATTTGTAAGAAAGTGGTATCATAAATATGAGCAAAAATATATTAGGAATTTATATAGCACAAATTATCTAATTAAAGAACAGATATTTTGAGAGTATAATTGCAAGAGAAATTTTCTAAAAAGAAATATCATCAGAATGTATTATTAAGAAACTAAGAAATTGAGGGTTAAGAGCAATAGTATAGTTGTTAGTGTTAGTGGATTTGCCTTATATGAGCCAACCCAATCCAATTCCCGGTATCCTATATGGTACCTTGAACACTACCAGGAGTAATTCTTCAGTTCAGAACCTGGTGTAACCTCTAAATACCACTGTGTGTAGCTCAAAGTCCAAAAATCAAAGAAAAAAGAAAAAGAAAAACTCTACCTAAACCCCTTTGGAAAAACATATCAAGAACATCAAAAAATACTTGGATTTTTATATAAGTCTATTATTTTAGCTATTCATCATAAATTGATCACAGACAGAATATTCTACTATAAAAGCACCACTAAAAATATACCTTGTACAAGTTGTATCTTCCTATTTGTGCGAGCTAGAATGCAAATCTTAATATTGTCAAAATATTCTAAAAACAAGTGACAATTGAAGATCTCATAGATGTCTTACTGTGAGACTTCTCGCAGATCTGAAGTCACGAATTTGATTTCTGATATCCTGCCCTCCACCTCTAACCAGCTTAACTGCAATGAAAACAATACTGTCCTTTCAGAGAAAACCCAGTACCATCACTTAATGTGGGAACTTTGTTCATTCCATTCAGAGCGAACAGAAGGTGAAAAAGTAATTTAAAGAGGAAAATTTCATTACAAAATAATAAAGGTAAAGGTAAAGGCCCTCCCGTTGATCGTCGATTTGCTCGAGCGGGCCCAGTAACGTCTCCATTGGAGACTTTGTTGTTACTGTGTCTGGCATATCGAATACTCTCGGTAGCTTGCCGGGCTCTCCGAGAGGGGCGGAGGAATCGAACTCGGGTCGGCCATGTTGGCCGCTTGTAAGGCGAACGCCCTACCCGCTGTGCTATCGCTACAAAATAATAAATAAAGATAATATAAAGGATGAAGCAATAAATTTGTACTGGTATCCAAAATTTTATATTTATTAAATATAGAAGATAATCGGCATGGAGATTGTGGTAGTTATGGTCAATTCTATTTGCAGAGGAATTCTTTTACTAAACACTCTTTAGAGCTCTCTGACCTAGTAAATCTCTTAATTTCTTTGTTATCTGTTTATCTAAAATAAAATCAGTTCTAAAGAAATTCAAACCATCTAGAGAAAATAAAAAGTTTTATATCATTCTTTTATAGTAATAGAGTTATCGTATTGTCATCCTGAAAATGTTCTTATCAAGATATAGTGAGACTCAACAAAACACTAGCAAATGAAGGTGCTTGATAAGCATCAAGGGAAGCACCAATGATAAATCCTTAACTCTTAATGACATAAATTCAAAAATACTGAACCAGGTTCTAACACATAAAATGAGTGTTTTAAATAGACAACACCAACAACAAAAGCCACCTACATGATTTCCTAGATGATTTTGTGGATTTGATATAGGTGCAGTGGTTAGAGGACAAGAAAAACTAAATGCTTCAATGCTGTTACTATAAAGAAAAAAGTGGCTACCTCACCCGCAGTTCTCTATGCTAAAGAGATGTAGATAACCACTACATTTTTTAAATTTCCTAGTACACAATAAAATGAGAGCTGTTGAAAAAATAACAACTCTGACTTAGTTTTTATTTTTATTTTATCTTAGTTTTATCCTACAATTTTCCCAGGAAAGCAGAAGAGCTTTATGTTGCTTTAAGTCCTCAGCAACGTAGCAGCATATTCTCTATGATTTGGCTCTTGTCTGTTAACAACCCCCTTCTCCAGTTAATTCAATGCCTCTCCATCATGATACCAGTATATAAAGAAATGTTTAGGAAAAAGAAAACAATACTTGAAGTTTATATGTTTACGTCAGATTAGAACTCATAACTCTGCTGTTCATTCTTCAAAAAACTAAGTTAATTTCTTACTTCTTTAGAAAGTTTAAAATTTGTGTCTTTTTATGCTAACCCAATACCAATTGTAATAATGAAAAAGATTTCCCAGTAATTTGCCAAGAGTCTTCAGCGCAAGTAACAACTTAATTTTTGTATAGCTCAGGGGGCGTTGCAAAGGGAGTGTGAGAAGTTCATTATTAACCAGCAGAAAAAAAGGGAGCATGCTAAGAAGAAAGCAGTATTTTTCCTACTGGGATTTCTCTTGGACTACATGATTTGCATGAAGGGCGCCACATCAAACACAGTGGGTGCCCTTTTTCAAATATTAATGTGAAGCTTGTTTTATGTTCTCTCTTGACTTTGTGCCACCTTGTATCAAAGGAACTTAAAAGTAGGACTTGAGGGTGGGGGCGAACTTTTCAAATGTTTCAATGCTTAATAGATTTTTTTGTGTGTGTTTGATCAATGCACCTCAAATTCCTAATAATTTGACATGGATGCACATTTTTCTAGGCTATTTTTATGATGATTATCCTTTTTAAAGTTTTGTTCTATGTGGATTGCCTAAATAGCCTAAACAGGAAGAATTTAGGAGATTGATAAGTATATTGCACACAGAAGCAATCAATGCAGACACTGCTAGTTACTTGAATTTATTGTGGAGGGAGGATTGCTAGTCACTGTTATTTGAAATGAAAATTCTCAGCTATTAAAGTAGAAGCTTTTAATCTCCTTCCTTCGGGCATGATTAAAACAAATCAGATTTGGGGACTACTACGGAGATGAGTCTGTCCGGGTGCAGATGTGCATAAAATAGTGTACAGGTCATGGAATGAGAATGTTAAATTGATCCACTGTGAGTAAATCTAGATTTGTCTCTTCCTGTCTATGTGGGTCAAATAGTAATTTGATCTTGCTATTGCTTATTAAATAATTTAGTACTGCAGCAGAATAGTTTGTGTTCAGACATGTTTTTGGTTATTAATTTTAAGAATTAAAATTTGAAATATTTATAACTCCATGTCAATTTAAACTTATTTTTAAAAATGTAAGATTTATGTGAGATTAAAACTGGCAAAAAGTTTTTTAAGTTTTAAAATTCACATATGGAATGTTTGTTTTGGGAAAATAGGGTGATTTTGTAAGGCAATTTTATAATATTGATTTTTATTGTTGATTATATTTTCATAATAATGGTCCACCAAAAATTTTGTTCTACACTTTATTTGATCTGCTTTCTTCTATCACTTTTCCTAAAGTTACATTAAAAGTAGAATGTCTTTTTTACTTATAGAAAAGCAGTCTCTTTTCTATATCTAGGCTTATTTCTTTAATGTCTACCATATTTCTTGACAAATAAAACATAAATAGTAAACAAAATTGTTTTAGTTTTAATTCAGAGACAATAAACAATAGACCAACATTAAGTACACATTCTGACAAGTACTTCAAATAATGCAAAATGTTATTTCATTTTGTTACAGGAAAGTATTTTTCAGAAATTTTTTAAGTTATCAGCTGAAAGTTTCACCTCCAAACTGATATGTTAAACCCTACTATTTCCCATTGCTGGAGCAATAGAGGATAGAGGGTAGAGGGTAGGGCATTTGCCTTGCATGTGGCTGACGCAGGTTTGATTCCAGGCATTCCATATGGTCCCCTGAGCACCCCCAGGGGTAATTTCTGACTGCAGAGCCATGAGTATCCCTGTGTATCGCTGGGTGTGACCCAAAAAGAATAAATAAATAAATAAAAATTTAGTACTTGATATATCAAGCAAATGGGATCTGTGCTATAAGAGTCAAATGAAAAGCTCACTTTTCTCTGCTTTCTATCATTGATGATATATGAATAACCGCCAGGTTGTATTGTTAAACACCCTAACTAGTATGAACAAAGCTTATTCCTTGATCATGTATTTTGCAGCATTCACAAATGTGACAAATAAATATATCTTTATTACTGACCCTGTCTATGTACTTTTGCTATAGCAACCCAAACAGAATAAGACAGTTGTTGAAGGCAGTGCTTAAAACATTGAAAGTGTCTATAGATTTATTTATTTTAAGATTAAAGTGTCAGAGTTTATTTAAATACTACCAACTAGTAATGCGTTCTTTGTAATTTTTTTTATTTTTTAAAGTAGTTCAGAATATTTGATTACATTTAATATTCAAACACCAATCCCACCACCACTACGTCTTCTCACCACCATATTTTGGATATTTCCATCCGAAACCCAACCCTTTCCTTAAAGCAGAACCTAAATAATTTATTTTGTATTGTTTGTTATGTAAAACCACTGAAAATACTCCAAAAATGTTTCCTTAGAGGAAAGAGTGTGAGGATTGTTTTAATATATATGTATATATTATATGTTTATATATATATATATATACATATATATGGACACAAGTCTCAACCTTTAATAACACATTATTAATCTCTTATAAAAGGGCGTAATGGCACCTGGGTGAAATACAACAATCTTCACACTCTTTCCTCTAAGTGTCTATAGATTTAATTATGCTCCTTGCTGCATCTGGTATTGAAGTTCTGACCCCAAATGTTGATATTTGGAGTTAGGGCTTTTGTGAGTTAGTTAGAAATCTTATATTAGGATGTGAGTGAAATTAGAACCATTAAAAGAAGAGACAATAACTTTTCGCAGAAAATAACTTTTCCTCTTTCCTTTCCATGTGAGAGCATGGCAACAAGAAATCAAATTATAAGCCAGAAAAAGAGACATCAAAAGAAAGTCAAGTATGCTAGCTCTTTAATCATGGAACTCTTATCTAACTCTATAAATATGAGGGGAACTTGAAATTCCTTAAACCTTCCAATTCATGATTTTTTGTCATGGAAGTCCTAAATTATTAGCAAACTGTATTTGCCTACCTATATACTCATAAGAAATAAAATTGATGGTTCATAAACATTTTTAAACTCTGTTATTTAGTACATTAAACACTGAAGATGAATTACACAAATAGGATGATTAAAATGTTCTCTATCATGTCTATAACCTTGAGGAAATTCACAATGTAGTCTCATAATACTCCTTTTATTATTTAATTTCTTTTTCTTAACAAAATTAACTAGATATAGCATTAAATTTGTATTTCAAGAAACAAATATGGGCTATTGTGCCCCAGATGTCCTCTGGGACCCTGGGCCACCGACCATCCCTGAGCCTCGTCCTGTTTGTCCCCAACGCTGTGCCTGATCTTCTCAATACCTCAGGCCAGTCTTTATTAGAATGTGGAACTCCACTCTCCCTGCATAGGCGCCGCTGGCATCCTCTAGGACCCTGGGCCATCCACCATCCTTGAGCTTCTTCCAGTTCATCTGAAACACTGTGCCTGATCATCTCCATCTCTCAGGTTGTACCCCCCCATACATACCAGGTACCCATAGAGGACATGGCCACTCCAGAAGTGGGTGTGGCCTCCACAGAAGTGGGCATGGAAGAATTGGGGGCTGGCAGACACTCATGCAGATGCAGGTAAATTACTCATACCAGCAACCTAGTGCAACATCTCAGTCTCCATACCACCACACCAACATGAAGAAACAACACAAATCCCCACCACGAGGGGAGGACGATGAAAAGAGTCCAGAATTCTCAATAGGTGTTACTCACTTAAGGGAACTCTCTGAAAAAGAATTCAGATGTGAATTAATGAAAATGTTCAATAAACTCAATGAAACAGTTGAGACCAGTAAATTAAAGAAGGACATGAAAGAAACAATAGAGAAAATACAGGAAGAAATGAAAGAAGAAATTGAAAAGCTATGCACACAAGTATCACGAATAAAAGATTCGGAAAATGAAATAAAAAACTCAGTGGGTGCTGTCAAAATAGAATGGCCACAGCTGAAGACAGAATCAGTGAGCTGGAAGATCAGCTGCACCACGCCTACAGGCAATGACAAACAATGGCAAGAGATCTCAAAATAGCTCTAGAACGAATCAAAGTAATAGGAGATGATCCCAAGAAGAACAACATCAGAATCATTGGAATATCAGAAGCTCAGGGAAACAATCCCAATGAAAAAACCACGGTTAAACAGATCACTGCTGAAAAGTTCCAGATCTGGACAACGCAGCTATTCAGATTCAAGGAGCCCAAAGGGTACCAGCTAAAAGAGAGCCTAACAAAAACACTCCAAGACATATAATAGTTAGAATGACGGATGCCACTGATAGAGACACAATACTGCAAGCAGCAAGGTCAACCAAGGAAATCACATACAAAGGAGCACCCCTTAGATTCACAGCAAACCTATCATAGGAAACCCTCCAAGCCAAAGGCAATGGTGGGATATAGTGAAAAAAAAACACTGCAATGAACACTTAAACAAAAATACTCAATTCATATAAATTATCACTCAACCTCGAAGGAACAGTACACTATTATGTGGATAAACAGCAGCTCAGGAACTTCATAGATTCAAAACCAAACCTAAAAATGAGCTAAAGGGGCAACTATAAGACAAGACAAACTCTACAAGCACAAAAAACTCTTACACGAAACCCCATAACAATAATCTCTCTCAATGTCAATGGTCTAAATTCATCAATTAAGAGACACAGAGTGGCAAAATGCATTCAGAGACAGAAGCCAATATTCTGCTGCCTAAAAGAAACTGATCTCAACAGTCAGAAAAAAAGCAGACTCGAAGTTAAAGGATGGGAAACTATCCTGCAAGCAAACAGCGCCATAGAAAAGGTGGGATGGGCATACCAGTATCCGAAAACATACATTTCAGGTTGAATTAGAAGGGAGAGCAAAGGCCATTTATATTCATCAATGGATATGTACAGCAGGAAGAAATCACAGTCCTAACTGTATGAGCTCCCAATGAGGGACCACCGAAATACCTACAACACAATACTGCAAGCAGCAAGTTCAAAGACATATATCTTAAGAAGGACATTCCAAACAACAGACCTTAAGAAGGACATTACAGACCATAACAGACCATTACATTCTAACAGACCTTAAGAAGGACATTGGAAGCAACACAAAAGTAGTCAGAAAGGAAACTTCAAAATCCCCTTATCACCTCTGGATAGATCAACAAGCACAAAACTCAGCAAGGAAACATTGGCTTTGAAGAAAGAAATAGGAGATGGATAATAGACCTACACAGGGCTTTACACTCCAAAAAGAAAGAATAGACATTCTTCTCCAGTGCACACTGAACATTTTCCAAAATTAACCATGTTCTAGGTCACAAAAGATAAATCAATAGAATCAGGAATATAGAAATAGCATCAACAATTTTTTCAGACCACAATGCACTGAAGATAGAAGTGAATCACACACAGACACGAGAACAAAATCAAACACCTGGATATTAAACAACTCAATGTTGAACAACGAGTGGGTCAGGAAGGAAGTCAATGACAAAATCAAAAGATAACTGGAAACATATGAGAATGAAGACATGCGCTTCTAGAACTTATGGGACAGAGCTAAAGCCATGTAAAGGGGGAAATGTATAGCTCTGCAAGGAATTCTCAGAAAGAAAGAAAGGGTCCACAGAAACAACTTGACTTCGCAACTCAATATCTTAGAAAAGGACCAAAAAAAGGAGCGCAAATCAAGCAGAAGGAAAGAAATAATAAAATTTAGAGCAGAAATCACCGGCATGGAAACCCAAAACACAATCCTAAAGATCAATGAAACCAAGAGCTGGTTCTTTGATAAAATAAATAAGCAAGATAGATAAAACACTAGCAAGACACACAAAAAAGAGAGAGACAGAAGCCTAATACACTGAATCAGAAATGAGAAGGGGGATATCACAACAGAAACCAAAGAAAATCAAAAGATCATCACAGATTACTTTGAAAGTCGGTACACCACAAAACAAGAAAATCTAGAAGAAATGGATAAATTGCTGGATTCCTATTATCTCAGAGACTGAATACAGAAGATCTAGTATATCTGAAGTCCTATTAATATCAAGGAAATTGAAACTGTAATCAAAAGTCTTCCCAAAGATGAAAGCCCAGGTCCAGATGGGTTCCCTAGCAAATTTTTCCAAACATTCAAAGAGGATATATTGCCAGTTCTTCTCTAGCTTTTTCAGGTATTTGAAGAAACAGAAACTCTCCCAAACAGTATCTATGAAGCTCATATCTCTCTAATACCAAAATAAAACAAAGATACTGACCCCAAGAAAAGAAAACTACAGGCCAATATCCCTGATGAACACGGATGCGAATATTCTCAACAAAATACGAGCAAATAGAATTCAACAACTCATTAAAAAGATCATACATTATGACCAAGTGGGATTCATCCTGGGGATGCACGGATGGATTAACTTTCGAAAATCAATCAACATAATCATCATATCAACAAAAGAAAAGATAAAAACCATATGATCATATCAATAGATGCAGAGAAAGCATTTGACAAGATCCAGTACCTATTTATGATGAAAACCCTCGCCAAAATGGGTATAGAGGGAACACTTCTCAATACAGTTAAAACCATCTATCACAAACCTACAGCAAGCATTATCCTCAATGTGGAAAAACTGAGAGCCTTCCCTCTAAGATCAGGGATGAGACAAGGGTGCCACTCTCCACTGCTGTTCAATATAGTACGGGAAGTACTTGCAATAGATGTTAGGCAAGAAAAAGATATTAAGGGTATTCTGGTAGGAAAGAAGAAATAAAGCTCTCACTATTTGCAGATGATATGATACTATACTTAGAGATCCCTAAAACCTCTATCAAGAAACTTCTAGTAACATTAGACTTGCATAGTAAAGTTTCAGGCTATAAAATCAATACCCAAAGTTCATGGCTTTCCTATACATAAATAGTCAGAGAGAAGAAAGTGACATGAAAAAACAATCCCATTCACAATTGTGCCCCAGAAAACCAAGTACTTAGGAATAAGCTTAATTAAGGAAGTAAAGGACCTATACAAAGAAAACTACAAAACGCTGCTTCAGGAACTAAAAGAGGACATGAGAAAATGGAAAGATATCCCCTGCTCATGGATTGGGAGAATTAACATTGTCAAAATGGCAATAATCCCCAAAGCATTGTACAAATTCAATGTGATTCCTATAACGATACCCATGACCTTCTTCAATGAAATGGAGCAAACACTCCTGAAATTCATATGGAACAATAAGAACCCAGAAATAGCTAAAACAATTCTTGGGAAAAGAAAATGGGAGGAATCAAACTCCCTAACTTCAAACTCTACTACAAAGTAGTGATGATTAAAACATATGATACTGGAACACAGACCAATGGAACAGGGTTGAATATACTGACATCTCCCCTCAATCATATGATCATCTAATCTTCGATAAGGGAGCAAGACATGTGAAGTGGAGCAAGCATAGCATCTTTAAAATTTTTGCTGCAAAAACTGTACGGCTACATGAAAAAAAGGCTCAGATCTCTTCCTAATACCATGTGAAAAATTAATATGTAAAAGTTCCAGGAGGTCTGCTCCAGGGCTTAGAAACAGACAGCATGTGCTGGGGTAAAAGGCAGCTCAGATAAGAAGGGAACACCAACTAAAGAATGTTTAAAGGACTCGCCAGGGATGCATAGGGAAAGTAGACTATAGACTGAACATGATAGCTACTCAGTACCTCTATTGCAAACTACAACACCCTAAAGGAAAAAGTGAATAAAAGGGAATGTCCTGCCACAGAGGCGGAGTAGGGTGGGCAAGATAGGTTTGGGAGTGGGAGGGTTACTGGGATCATTGGTGGTGAAGAATGGGCACTGGTGGAGGGATGGGTACTCAATCATTGTATAACTGAAACCCAAGCATGAAAGTTTGTAATTCTACACTCTACCTCATAGTGTTTTGCTCATAAAAATGTACATATATATATTAATAAGATGGAATTCCACAAGGGAAAAAGTGAATTACATGAATTTCAGGTCCCCCTCCAAAAAAAAACTCAGTTCCATAATCAGGTGATTAAGATGATTATATCAATAACTATTTCATAACAATTACATTCATCTATCATGTTTTGTATACACCTAGATGTTGAGTGCCAAAAGTAAGAAATTAGTCTATTTCCCTTTAAAATAAGAAATTTCTCTATTTCCCTTCCATGTGCCATGTTATTTACTAATAAAGGAGACCTATTCTAACATTAAAAAAAAAGAAACAAATGTGTACACTCCTAGAAATTAGCGTTTGGATTTCTCAAACTTTATGCTTAGTATATTAATACATTTGTGATATTTCATTGCAATACTATGTTGGGCTGGAGTGATAGCACAGCGGTAGGGCGTTCGCCTTACAAGCAGCCAACATGGCCGACCCGAGTTCGATTCCTCCGCCCCTCTCGGAGAGCCCGGCAAGCTACCGAGAGTATTCGATATGCCAGACACAGTAACAATAAAGTCTCCAATGGAGACGTTACTGGGCCCGCTCGAGCAAATCGATGATCAACGGGAGGGCCTTTACCTTTACCTTTACCTTACTACAATGTAAAGAAGTTATGATAAAATCTGTTAATAACTGAGCATAATATAAAACCAATGGATATTCTAACAAATTTTGCCAAATGTTTCAATATTATCTCTTTATTTGGCATATAAATTCTATAGAGAAAAACACTATATTGAATTGTTTCCTCGCCATTTCACTCTTAAGAAGAAAACAGCATGCTTCCATAATAGTTGTTCCAATAAAAACCATTGGCTCTGCATTTCTGCAATATGAACCTATGTGTGCATATTTCAGTTTTCACATATCCTTTTTAAGACATGTATTGTAAAATCTTAAAACACCAAAGGTTGTGTGTTTGCTGGCCTACTGGACGTCACTGTCTCACCGCCCGCATTCAGTGTTCTGAACCGCTGTGTGTGGCCTGGATGGGGAAGGCTGTTGGCCAAGGGCAGATGGAAGAAGAAACAAGGGCCAGGCTGGTCGATATCAATAGTACTTTATTCTAATCCTCTTCACGCCTGTCTCTCCTCTGTCTCCTTCTCTCTGGGCCCCAATCTGGAAGTTTTCTTTTCTGGCTCTGACTCTGGATCTCTGGAGCCCGATCTCTCACTTCTCCCCTTTCCGAGCTTACAGGCTGAGTTTATATAGCAATCACGTAAGGCGGTGACACAAAGGTGGGTTGAATATTGACAAATCAACAAAAAGAGGTAAGACTACTCCTCCAGGAGATTAACTCAAGGATAAAATCTCATCTAGAGAGATTCCTCCAGATTACTAGGAGATCCGCTCAAGGGTATGTTCTTTCCTCAGCTAGTAATCTACTTAAATAGTTGTAGTAAATCTACTTCTAGTATTTCTAGCAATACCATTCTGTGTGAGCACAGTAGAGATATAAACATCTTATTATACATTCCGCAGTCCTCAGGCCAGGTTAGTTTTCGCAGCCCCAGCAGGGTCAGAGTCTCATCATTACTTACTTTGGATCATGACAGCATTTGTGCATGATCATGCCCTCAACTTATAGAAGAGTATTGTGGTGCTTTGGCCTGGCCCATTTCAATGCCAGAATAGCTCACAGCTTGCTTCAGGACCATGCTTTTGTGGTGCTAGGAACTAAGGGCAACTGAGTCAAGAAAGCAGATGCCCAGGAGTAAATATTATTTGGAGTCAACAACTCCCAAGTTACAAAGCATAATATTAACTGTCTTCCTGTGTCCATACAGAAAGGACATCACTTAGAATAAAAGTTCAGTATCCTTAGATGAGTGACACCCAATAAACCTAAGCTACCTGAGGAAGGACAAAACAGTGTTATCCTACAATGTATATTTAAAATTTTGCTCATTTTAGTATTTGGCTAGCCTTTCAGTATGAAACTATTATTGTTAAGCATTATTATTATAACTATTTTAAACAACAATAGCATACAATTTTATTAGATAGGCATTTTCAACTTTTCCTCCCTTTTTGTTGAAAATAACATATGCATTTATGAAGATTTTGTATATGATGGATCAAGGAGAAAATCTTCAATAAATATTTCCAGAAAAATCAGAATGCAAGATAATTAAAATAGATTCCTATTTCACATAATATATGAAAGTTAATTTAAACTGGATTAAAGAATTTGATATCAAACCTATGTCAATGAAACACATCAAGGAAAACATGCACACATATCCATAAACTTGGCATCAGAGAAGTCATCAATGATACGATCCCATTGGCAAAGGAAACAAAAGCAGTTTTTTTTTAAATGGGACAACATCAAATTCAAATAAATTTCTACTGAGAAATAAATGAAACCCAAAGTTTAAAAAAGCAACAACATGGATACCCTACTTATTTTATACAGAGAATAGTGCTACAGTGCTATATGTGTGTGTTTGTACACATATATATCATATAATATTATATATATACATACATTGCACATTAGCAAACAGCTGACATCTTATAGATGTAAAATAATTCAATATTAAGAAAAAAAGAAACATTTAAAAAGCAAATATTTGAGAGTGAAACTAAAATTAAGATAAAAATGCCTAACAGGTATATGAAAAGGCATTCATTATTGATTATGAGGAAAATGAGATCAAAACCATAATGAGTTATCAGTTCACACCAGCAGAGCTATTCCACAAAAAAAAGTCTTGGAGATGGAGTCAGAAATGTACTAATGGAAATGTGGTGAAAAATAAACTCATGAATTGTTGGTTGGACTATTGTTTATTTACTCTTTTTAGAAAATGGCCTAATTTTTTTTCAAAAAATTAAAAAAGTACTATCATATGACTCAGAAATTTCACTTCTTAGTACCTACCCTGGAAAACACACACACAGACAAGAGTATAGGGAATTATATAACAAGCTAATCTTACATCATAGATACTGTAGCACGTTAGCACTATCCTCCCATTGTTCATCGATTTGCTTGAGAGAGCACCAGTAACGTCTCCAATGTGAGACTTGTTACTGATTTTTGGCACATTCAGTACACCATGGGTAGCTTGCCAGGAGGGTGCGATACTCTCAGTAGCTTGTCGGTCTCTCTTAGAGGGACAGAGGGATCGAACCCAGGTCAGCTGCATGCAAGGCAAATACCCTACCTGCTGTGCTATAAATACCTGAAAAGCAAATATAGAAAATTAAAAATGGGAATTCACAAAATATTAATAGTGACATACTATGACAAATTCAATGTATCTGTGCATAGCAGAAACAATTCAAATTAGAAATTTAGCAAATATAATTAGTCATGTTGACTAAGATGATGGAGAAAATTATATGATAATTGTCTGTACTCCAAACAATTTTTGATACAATTTAGTGCTGTTCAGGACTGTAAGATCTTTTGCAAAACATAAATATGATAGAACATCAAAAATATTCACCTTTAAATGTTATAAAAAAACACATGCCCATAAATACCTATACATAATTTTCTTATTATTAATCTCTAGAAATAAAATATGGAGGAAATTAACAAAATGATTAATATTAGAAAACAGTGCATGTTAATTTACCCAAAATATCATTTTCTACAGGAACAACATAAAGTCAATTAAAATTATAAGAAACCAGACAAGACATGGCACATGCGGTCTGGTGGCATGTTTTTCATGTGAGAGTTTTGCCTGGTTTAATCCTTGTTAGCACATAGTACAGCAAGTCAATCGCCATGCTGATGGTTCTCAAGCACCACCATGGTGTCCTCTTCAGAAACAGTTAAAATTGTTTTTCTATTACTGATAAAAAGAATCAATACAGCAATGTCAATTTTGAAACAACAGCATCAAGCATATACAAAGTGGAATTACATCAAGAATTTTTTTTTTTTTTTTTTTTGCTTTTTAGGTCACACCCAGCGATGCACAGGGGTTACCCCTGGCTCACGTACTAAGAAATCACCCCTGACGGTGCTCAGGGGATCATATGGGATGCTGGGAATCGAACCCGGGTTGGCTGTGTGCAAGGCAAATGCCCTACCCACTGTGCTATTGCTCCAGCCGCACATCAAGAATATTTAAAAATTAGGGGCCAAGTGATAGTAATTGACTTACCTGTGGCTGAACCATGTTTGATTCCCAGCACCATTTATAGTGTCCGGATTACTGCCAGGAACTGTCCCTGAGTTCAGAGGCAGGAGTTAGCCTTGAGCCCTGCTGGAGTGCTTTGTAATTAAAAAACAGAAAAATAATATTTCGGCTTACTTAAAATACATATTTCTAGGAAGAGATATCATCTATCCATATAAAATACCTTAAATTTTTGAACCAAATATATTAGAATGATGTAGTGAATAGAAAATTAATGGAGAATTAATTATGTGCAATTTGGCAGAGAAGAAAATGTAATAAATGAAAGGTACAATTTTCAAATGTATACTGCCTAAGTGATATGAAAGAGTTGAAATCACAAGTCTCTTCCATAAAAGAAGAGAGAAATTTTTCAAAATAGCAAAGTAGAAAACATATACACATGTAGAAAGATGGTCAATGGGATCCTGGGGTACCTAAGGTTTCTTTAGCTTTCAAACCGAAATAGTAAGGACCATAAAAGCAATGGTGAGAGTACAGGGGTTAAGCACATTTCTTACACACAGCCAAGTTTGGGTTAGATTGTTAGCACTGAAGCACTGAATGTGGTTCCCCAAAAGCACAGGGAGGAATCTATGAGCATATAACCAGGAGTAAAGCTTTGAGTACTATCAGGTTGGCCTCAAAAATAAAGAGAATGAGAGAGAGAGAGAGAGAAAGAGAGAGAGAGAGAAGATCAAATATGAGAATTGGAAGGTCTTAGAAGTTTGAGAGGGCAGAAAAGGAAATAATTGCATAAATATCATTCTAATGTATTGGATTTGTAAATACGGCAGATAGCACATAAATTCTTGTGATTAATAGTCATAAAATCACTTTTATTCATTATCAGATTAAGATATATGACTTTAGAATGGTTAAAAATCTAGATTTGGCCTAGTAAGGGGAGAAAGAATATCAGATACTTGACAAAAATTATATGTAATCCTAGATTAGGATAGGAAATGTAAAATTTATGTGTACAGTGAATTCATTAGATCATGTGTGGTGATATAACTTTTATAGAGGAAAAAATACTAATGATCTGAAAGAGTGATAATAAGGAAAAACAAGAAGGGGAGTTGGAGAACACCTTAGGTTGGAGAAATAAGAAGTTAGAAAATAAAAATATCCTTAAGTTAAGGGGATTGGAGGGGGAAAAAAGAAATGAAATTATTATAGCAGAGTTTGCATGCTTTCGTATTTGAAAAATAATTAATTGGAAAATAAGTGTTTCTAAAATTATAGTAAAAATTATTTCCAGAGCTGAATAGAGGCAGAAAATTGAGCTTAACATGATGTATAAAATGTTATATAGTAATGAGATACCTGAAGTTAGGGTGAATGAGAATGGTTACGTGGTGATTTTGGATTAAAAAAAGAAATAATACATTTTATTGATTTTAGTAGTTGTAAACAGGTCAAATATATACATATATATAATATACACACATACATATGCCAGCATGTATATACATACACATATGCATATATTCTGTATACTAAGTTTATACAAGTAATATGTACATATATCTAAATATAGATGTATGTATATTGTATACATATATATGTATACATATATATACATGCTAAGTTGATCAGTGTTTTCTCTGACCGTCTTGAATTTTAAAAATAATGATCTTCAGCACGCTAACCTAAAGTTATATGTATTTTTCATACTCTGATTTTTTTCCAATCATATAAATTTTTGGCCTTCTGATATTTTAGTTATTCATCATTGGAAAATGTTTTAGAAGATTATTTATATCTCAGACAAAAATCTAATAAAATATTTATTAAAAAGAGTCTATTACAACTACGGTGTTTTATATTGCAAGCCATTATGCTATATGCTATATGCAATGTTTGAAATTCCATGGGCATAACCACCATCAGAATTCTAAAGTAATTCTATTAGATTACTCCTTAGGGATGGGATGGGGCACATCAGGTCATACTGGGAGCTTACTCCTGGTTTTTGCTTAGGACACTCTTGCTGATGGCTGGGAGACTATGGGTATAGGGTTGGGGGTGCTAGAGGACCTTACGCAGTGCTGTAGATGGAGTCTGAGTCAGTTGTTTGCAAGACAAGTGTCTTGCTTCCTATAACAGTTTTTCAACTCCTACTCTTTTGCTTTTGAACTGCTTACTTCCCTAAATTATTACAAAGGTGTTTTGAGTTATTATTAACTTGTATTTGTGCATTGACAATAGCAACTCTTGACTGGAGTTGTTATTCTTGGTTTTATGTTTTTAATTTTTTTCTGTTTTAATGTTTCCTGTTTTTTTCAAAAACTGGAAATGAACAAGAATTTATAGTATTTGGTACAATGTAGGATGTTCCTTGTGCATATATTAGGACTTCAGTCTGACATGAACATATGTGCATATATTGGTGTGTTTATATGCACATCAGTTTTGTGACTTCATCTATTGTATACTCTGCAAATGAAAGTATGTCTCCTAAAGTTAAAAAATATCTTTGAAATGTATTTTTTTATTTAAAAATCATGTATTATCTTTTATATTGTTTTCTATACCATGCTTAGAGGGAAGTGGTCTTTTGGGCTTATTTTATGGTATATTGAATGATTCTTTGAAGGCTTGGGAATTTTATCCGAAGTCTGCATGCAGCATTTCCAATATCTAAGATATCGAAGATATCCAACCTGTCTCTAGAGGCCTTTGTTTCAGAATTCGTATCTTTTTTTTATAAATTTTATTAAGCCAAAAAATTATGTCATGAAGTCATTTAACTATTTTTTTCACATGCAAAGCAAATGAAAAATTGCTTGTATAATATTCTATAAATTGCCTTATTATCCTAAGGAAAAAAACTAATATGTAAATATATATACAAAACTATTAGTAGCCATTCCCTCTAGGAGAAGAGATGATATAAGAAAAGTGAAGTTCTCTATTAAATGTATTACTTAAATAATTTAAGTGCAACTTTTACAATCAAAAATATAAATTTTGAAAAATCATACTAAATTTCTTATACTAAGAAGAAGATAGTGATATTGCTTATTATTATATAGGACAAAATAATGTATTAAAAATCATGAGCAAGATATAATGTAAAGATAGTTGATTTATTTAAAGAATAAAATTATGAAAATAAAGGCAATTCACACTTCTGCCGAAGAAAAGTCAGATGGTGGATGTAAATTTGCCTATGATTACCTTAGTTCAGAAAAGAAAGTATCTGACTGGTATCAAAGTGTCCAGTGCATTGGTCAAAGATGATTCACAAGAATTTCCCTTTTTTGATCTTTATTTACTTGAGAATTCTGGCTAGGGATCAATAGTCATCTGAAGCAAATGCAGTGATGAAACTTCTTTCTTTGTATTTTTCTAATGTATTTGTCAGTTTGTTATTTTGATTTACGGTTAGCTTGAAACAGAGATAAACAGAGCAATAAGATTGCTGTGGTGGCCGATAACAACTCATTAATCTTCAATTCATATATTTCCTTCAGTTTAGTTAATCATTAACACAAAATCACTGTCCTTTTTATAGACTTCATTGCCTTGCATTAGAAAAAAAAATCACTGTATTAAGGGTTAATAGGCGTTAGAGCACTTAAAAGCAAACTTCGATTTTGCAATAGAGAAATACCACATATAGTAATGAATCCCTTAGTTTAGAGAATTCTATGACAGGTGGTGCGCTATCTGAAATGATTCACTTCAGCCAATTTTTAAGACCTATTTTTTACGTGGTACATCAAAATGATTTTGCTTTGACTCATCCTGGCTGTGAAAGAGTTTTGTTTTCACATTTCTGTATGAATGTCAGTATAAAGATAGAGGCCATGTCTTAAAGTTGAATGTCATAGAATATTTGCAAGTTTTAAAATGTGGAACTATATAAATAGCTTGGAAATTATAAACACTAAGTGTAAAACAAATATATTATATTCATATACTTCTTGCATTTAAATATAACCACTTTAAAATGTTAAGTCCAAAAGCTAAAGATCGGGTATGATTTTGCTGGTCCAATTTTTATAACTGCTGAATGTCTTTTGAGGTTAACGATCACAAAAAACAAGCAAAATATGTCAATAATAAGCCCTACCTGTCCATATTTTAAGTATTTCTATGAACCAGGTAAAAAAAATGATACTTTTATTGGACAATGTTTGGCAATTGATATTGTCACTAAAAATGCTTACAAATTTATATATTATATATTATATTTTATATATTATATATAAAATATATTTTATATATTTTTATATAGTTTATAGTTTGCTGCAGGTTGACTTTAGGTTGACCTTGCAACCACTCACTACTTTCGGACTAGCCTGGAGCGATAGCACAGCGGGTAGGGCGTTTGCCTTACAAGCGGCCAACATGGCCGACCCGAGTTCGATTCCTCCGTCCCTCTCGGAGAGCCCGGCAAGCTACCGAGAGTATTCGATATGCCAGACACAGTAACAACAAAGTCTCCAATGGAGACGTTACTGGGCCCGCTCAAGCAAATCGACGATCAACGGGAGGGCCTTATTTTTATATAATTATATATATTTTATATATTATATATTATATTTTAAATTATGTATTATATATTTATATATTATATAAACTATAAAATAACTTAGAGTACACTTTCTGTATGAAGAATACTTTTAACATACTTAATTTGATTTCATTTTTTGTCTTTGATTCTTAGTGCTTAAGAAACTCCTCTTATTTATAGATTACTGAGTCACTGAAAAAAGTATGCTAATAAAATGTACTATGGAATATAATTTATTAAACATATTGTATCAACATAAGTCTTCTGTCATTCATTTGTGATTAATTAGGAATATCATACAAGCATAAATAATTAAAAAGTAAAGTAAATAATTTTCAGAATATTTTCCAATTTTACATCAGATTAGATATACATTTATAAATTTCTTAATTTTATATATTAGGTAACGGTCCTCCCATTGTTCATCGAATTGCTCGAGCGGGCCCAGTAACATTGTGAGACTTGTTACTGTGTTTGGCATATCGAATATGTTACGGGTAGCTTGCCAGGCTTTACCGTGCGGGAGAGATTCTCTCAGTAGCTTGCCGGGCTCTCCGAGAGGGGCGGAGGAATCGAACTTGGGTCAGCCATGTTGGCTGTGTGTAAGGCAAACGCCCTACCCGCTGTGCTATTGCTCCAACCCTTTATATATTATTTTATTTATGCAGTCTCTGCCCCCGCGCCTCGGTGTTCCTTTCCGGAGTCCCTTGGAGGGGAGCGGGTTGAGCTTTCCTCCCCGCCCCGGCCAGGGCTACGGCAGCCGGAGACTTCCAGGACCAGCCACCACCATGCTGAGACCACTCTCCGCACACCTGAAGGTACTGGCAGAGGGACAAAGCCACGCGGGTTCCGGGGCCGAGACCTCCAAGCCTACTCGAATTGGAGTCGAGCATCTTCCACCCAGATCCTCCAAATTCCAGTAGGCGGGGGTCACACCCACCACCTGGCCCCCTGGCGCCGTGTAATCCCATCAGCGGCCAAGACTCAGAGACTATAAAATCCAGATCCCGGAACCGCGCGGCCGCATTTGCGGCCGCGCGACATTTTATTATCTCATTCCTACTTTGGACAAACTTGCAGGCTGTCGAATGTAGTCTGCCCACAGGGCAGAGTCTGGCAAACTCCCCGTGGCCTACCAAATATGCCAAATACCAGTAACAATGATGGGTCTCATTCTCCTAAAGAGCCCTTAATATAATCTCAGGGCTAGGATGAAAGAGACGTTACTGGGGCCTGCTCGAGGCAATTGACGATTAACAGGATGATGAAATGAAAAATGAAATTATATACATATTATATATATGCTTCTCTTCTATATACACTAATTCAACCAGGTGTATCACAAACTTCAGCATTGATTTTTTTCATTAGGAAACCAATACTTATCTATTTGTTTCAGATTTGTTTTATTTTCCTGCAGTTATTGTTTTGAACTTGAAAAGAAATCTCTGCTAATATTTTCTCAGAAAGATTTTGGAAACAGTCTAAAATCACAGTATTCCTCAATATCACATTCCTCTTACATCATATATAAAATATATAATTATTATCTCTATTACTAAACTTCCTTTGAAGTTACTGTACCAATATAAGCAAAGGTTCTTGCAATCATATCTGCAGACCTGTTATATAGGATATGTATATGGAAAAGAATTAGACAATTGCAAAACTTCAGTTATTAAACATTTGTTATACTTGTTGACATATATAATTACGGGTTAATTTCACTTTTTGGTGTGGAAACTGCAGAAAGAGTTCCTAAAAGGTGTCATGAAAGTATATATAAAACATCTGTTTTGAATGATTGTGAATCTACAATTCATGTTGCTGCTCTGTTTCCCTCTGAAGCTAAACTAGAAGTTCCTATTTTAGGAAGATATATGGAATCTTTGTGGACAATGTCACCAGAACTTCTTGATCCCACTATTACAATTGATGCAACATTTTGTATTATTTATAGTTAACTTCCTTCTGCTATTTGCAAAAGTATCCAATCTATTTACCTCTATGCCCACTTAGGAGTCATAAAACTATGAAAGGCCTAAGTAACCACCTCCTGGTATGTTAAAAATATAATTGTATCATGCCAAGTAATCATGTTTATTCCTGTATTCTTATACCTAATTTCTTGCATTGCCCATTAAGTTTTGTAGAACCTTGATTTCTTGATTTTATTTTTCTTAATTGTGCAAAGGACAGAGCCTGGCAAGCCACCCGTGATGTATTCGAACACAGTAACAACAAAATCTCCAATGGAGACATTACTGGGCCTGCTCGAGTAAATCGATGAACAACGGGAGGGCCTTTACCTTTTACCTTTTTAAAAGTAGCTCTTGAATGACCTTAACTCTACCCCAGTAACTAGCACCTAGATCAATAAGTAGCAATTGTCATCAGCTTTGGTACATGTTCATGCATTTATATTAGCACTTTTTTCTTTCTTTACAAATCTGACCATGACCTTGACTTCTAGAAACATAGACTAGCATTGACTTATATTTTATTTAATATAAATTAAATGAAATCTCATTTATTCATTTATATTTTTTCTTGTTTCCAGTGTTAAATATGTGATACTATTCCTTGTTAAGTATGTGGTTATAATTTATTCATTTTGTAACTATAAAGGAACTTATTATTTATTTATCCATCATTTCAGTTGAAATGTTTGAAATTTTTCTTTGATTTAAGTTTTACATTTCTATCTGTGAATCAACAGGAATTGATTTTGCCAAGGTAATATAGGTATCGGTTTCTATACAATATCTACAATGTAAATTCAATGTAAAACAATTCTACAATGTAAATTCAAGGACATTAATTTAAAGGATAAACCAGTATCTATAAATGTAGGTAAACTAGCAAATTTCATGCTGTATATGTTTCTTAGTTCAATCCACAGAAATACATGATGTCTCCATCCCCAACATTGAAAGTTATAACCTTAACATAAGCAACACTAAGACCAAACCCTTCTCGGTACTTTTCTTTCTATTGTCTCTTACAGATAGTATGAATGAAATATTACAATGTCTATTAAAATTTTAGTGTCAAGGTCAATTGATAATATTTTTAAATGCTGTAAGTTTATCAATTTTGGAGACTTCTTGTAAGGTGTTGGAGAGCAACTTTCCTCCTGCTGAAACTGCAGGTTTGTCATTACAGCTCTCAGGCTAGGCGATATTAGAGGTATGGATGTTATATAGGGCTGAAAAGTGACTGTAACGCCCTCAAGGTCAATGAATTTTAGCCATCTGACACTCTGCCAGACAGAGGAAGAAGGCATCATGCCTACTCCATGCAAACTGTAGAGTATTGACTCTACGTCCCAGTTATGGGATCAATATTGTATAGAGATGATAGAGACATTGGCTCCCGAGTCAAATATTCCCTTAAATTTCTCACAATGGATCTCAAGAATTAAAAGTGGGAGTTTTCCCTCCCTGAGAAGGGCAGCAATGGCAATCAAAGGATTAGTACTGCCAAAAGCTCTTGTCCTAGAGTGAGTAGATTGATCTGGCATAACAAAAGGAAGTAAGAGTAGCTGAGCAATGTGCTCTCCCTTATCAAATGTCCAAACAGTTGGCACTGTAATAACAATTACTATGTCACCAGTATAATCAGAATCAATGACCCGAGTAAGAACAGTTAATTCCCTTAATACTCAAACTGCTTCTCCCTAAGAGTACGCCTACAGTGCCCCATGGGATTGGTTCCTTTACACCAGAATTTAATTTGTAGGGACACTGGGCAGGGATTATAGTAACTGAATCAGGTCAGAAAATATCCAAGACTGCTCTCTGCTGAGGCTGGTAGAGTGAAGTAACTGATTGGAATCCTGGAAAACCATATTGGGATGAGGGGCTGCAGTCTGGAATGTTTAAGGGGGCCTGGGATTGGCCTCCTTGGTGGTTTCCCCAGATCAGGTTACCATAGCATCAAATCTGGCATGACAGTCCTTGGCCCAGCGGTTTCCACTCTTACTCCGGGACAGAGCCTGAGAAATGCATTCCTCTTCTACCTAGAACAGAGCCTTCATGGTATTTTTGAAGAAGCAGCGGATTCACTGCTACCCTTTCTAAATTGACCCGATTTCCCAACATTGAAACATTTATTCTGAGCTTGTCTCTGTACTGCATAGGCCTCAACAGAATTCATCTGCACCTCATGTTTAACAGAGCCAACATTTCAACATGGCTTCATGTACCCCATTATGTCTTTCTTTTCATTAATGGGGCGCAAAATAGCTTGGCAATCCTCATTTGCATTTGTGAAACCCAATTTTTTCAGCAGGTTTTGTTGAGTCACTTTACACTTAACCTTCCTATCAACTGCATCCATCAACCTCCCTATAAAGTCTGCACATGGTTCCAAGGCCCCCTGAACAATCTTTGTATAGCTTCCCTTAAATTTGACATTTGCATCAACCTTTTCCCAAGCCCACAGGGCTTCCTCACAAGAATGAGGAAAAAAACAGCATGAGGCAAGGTGGTCTGCCTTTTTGTGTAATGCCATTTCCTTTCACCTATTAACATCTCATAAATCAATTTACTCCATGAAATTTTTATCCAGCATGACCTAAGTCATGAGTTTTGCCTTGGCCTCATCACTGAACCACATCCTTTATTGCATGTACTGAGAAGGTCTTAAGCACATTGTAGCAATCACATGAAAATCTTGGGGGTACCCAATAGGCAATTTTATTTTAATTTAATTTTATTATTTTATTTTTTAAATGTTTATTAGTGAAACACCATGAGGTACAGTTGTAGACTTACAAATTTTTGTGGTTGGGTTTCAGTTATACAATTATCAAGTACCCATCCCTCCACCAGTGTCCATTCTTTATGACCAGTGATCCCAGTATCCCTCCCACCCACTCCCTACCCCCCATCCCACACTGCCTTTGTGGCAAGGCATTCCTTTTTATTCTCTCTCTCTTTTTGGGTGCTGTGGTTTGCAAAAGAGGCATTGAGTGGCAATCATGTTCAGTATATAGTATATTTTCAGCATACATCTCCCATCCCGGGAGAATCCTCCTAACACACTTGACTTAGTGCTCCGTTCTCTATCTTAACTTTGTGTGTGTGTGTGTGTGTGTGTGTGTGAGAGAGAGAGAGAGAGAGAGAGAGAGAGGGAGAGAGAGAGAGAGAAAGAGAGAGAGAAAGAGAGAGAGACAGGGAGAGAGAAATGCACTCAAGAAAGAACACTGGATTCTCCAAGGTTGGAGAAAGCCCCTGGACACATTCCAGCATTAGACAGGAAAGCAGGAAAGTACACATTTCAAGAGGGGAGATGCGGGTGATACACGTGCTCAGGCACAACCATGTGCTCGGCCACATGGGCACAAGCAGCACATGGGATTGGGCATCATATATGAGCCAGAATCTTAATGAATTTAATGAAAATTTTCTTTCAATTGAATACAATTTTCAATGAAGTAAAAAGATGAAGAGTTTTAGGAAAAGCAATCCAGGCATACATCTGTAATAAAGAAATTTCCAGATGTACTTCTTTTCTCCGGACAAATCATAGCTCCATATTTACAAATACCAATTTTCTTATAAAGATTTTAGTTTCATCACAGTATAGAAAATAATTTGCAGCAGGAATACTTATGATAAACTTATCATTTAAGCAAGTCAACTACATAAATGATTACACCAAATGTGATGCATCAATAAACAAGCCGATCATTACTCCCATGATTGGCATCTCTAACTTTAAGCAGCACATTATGAATCACTCATTATTCCACTCATTTTTATCTTGGCAGAAAGACAGTTCTAGACATTCAGACATCTCTGACACAACATAGTTGTCCCAGTTTAACCTAAAGAGTGTATCTATCTGTCTATCTATCTATCTATCTATCTATCTATCTATCTATCCATCTATCTATCTATCTATCATCTCACTATTATATTACTTAAAATATATCATAGGGTGGAGGAAAGTGGGCTAACAACTTAAAGGACATGCTTTACATGTTAGAGCCAACAGTTTATTTACTATCACATTATAGAAAGCAGGATACAAGATTCTGACGGTGTTCTCTCTGTCATTTGGAGATATATTTTTATTAATATGAAATTTTAAAAACCATTCGCAATTGCACCAATACTATGATGGCAACAATTAAAGTGAGGTGGAAGTATCAATAATATTTAGAGAGAAGCAGAGTACATTTGACATGCAACTGGGAATAAATACACCACATAACTTTTTAAGTGTTAATGAAGAGTTAGTTATGATTTGTCTTTAAGTGGAGTGAGGTTTCTTTTACTTTACTGCTTTCTTTACCTTAAAAAATTACTTTCAACTTATTGTAATTAGTTTCCAACTTAATCCAATAACATTAGAATATAACCAGAGACAAACGCAAATATACAAAAAGCAGAATGAAGTTTGGAACTAGAAAAAAAGGTATGAAGTAATCTTGCTTGGTGATTATTATTAGCATTTACTACTATATATCTCATTCTTCTTTTAACTTAAGAAAAGCTGAGCTTCAAAAAGTAACAAGGTTTGCCAATATTTTGTAAGATTGTATCTTCAAAAATACTCAAGTATATTCCTAAGGATCTTCAAAATAACACTCCAGTTGCTGTAGAATTACACTGGCATGACTTTTAATGATAGACATCTCTGATTTATAATCATGTTAGAGGAAATCCAGCACAGATTGCAAGGAAGGAGAAAATGGACATTTATTGAATAGCTGTATGTACCAGATAGCAAGTATTTTCACACGCGATCTCTCATACCATCAGTCATTACGCCCTGTTGGCCTTTCTACTAAATGTATCATAATCACCCCTTTTCTCTTCATAACATTACTTGCCCTTGAATTATTTCAAGTACAAGCCAATACTTCTTTTGAGGACTTCTGTTGCTTCTAAACTTCGTTTTCTATAAAGTTTTTTTTCAACAATGTACCATAAGTAAATCTGTTTCAAAACCTCAGATTTAGTTAAGTTTTTGTTTCGGAGAATCTTAGAATATTTACCTTTGGAGTAAATAGAATATTTTCTACCTTAAGTACGAGCCTCATTTTATGATTTTCACCAAAGCTACTTTGCTTTCTCACCTATTCTGCCCCGTAAGTACTCAATGAACATGTAATATTATAAAATTGGCAGGCTCTGCACTTACTTATTATCACCTCTGGTATAATTATGTGTCCAAATTCAAAATTTTATGTATTCACTTTCCTAAATTGTCCTTCTTTCAACATACTTTTCATCCTCTGCAACTTCCAAAACCACCACTCTAAGTCCTATTTTTCTTGGTGTTCCCTTAACAATATCTACATTGCAAGAAAGTGAATGAGTTCATTAAGTCTTATAGCTACATAATATTCCACCATGGATATATTCCTCAAGCTATTTATACATTAATTTGGACATTTTGGTTGTTTTCATATAATTTGCACATGGATTAACATATGTGTGTGCAAATATATTTTTTAATTTCTTTTTACCAAAAATGAAAAATTATTTCATATTCGCGCATTAGAAGGATCAACATTGTCAATCATTCCACTTAAAGCATTACACTGATTAAATATTATCCCCACCGAATTCCAAGAAAATTCTTCAAAACTCTGCTTTAATGTATATGGAATCATAATACTTCCTAAATTGCATAATCAAGTAGGAGAAAAAATATGAAAGTCATTGCTTTTCCTTACTTCAAATAATACTGTGTATATTATATATGTAATTATTTTTATTGAATCATAGTGACATACACAGTCACAAAACTTTTCAATGTTGAGTTTAAGTTATATATTGTTCCAACATCCATTCATTTACCAGTGCACATTTCCTTCCACCAACATCCCTGGTTTCCCTCCCATTGAGCCACTTGCAACCTAGTCTCTATGGCATGTACTTTTCTTCTCTCTTTCTCTGTCTCTCTCACTCTCTCTCTTATCTCTCTCTCATTTTCTCTCTCCCTCTCTCTCCCTCTCTATCTCTCTTTCTCCCTCTTTCTTTCCATTTGGTCCCTATGGTTTATAATACAGATACTAAGGGGTTATCAGGTATATCCCTGAACCTAGTTTCAACATTCAAATAATATTATAAAACTATGATAATCAAAATAGTGTGGTACCGGAATAAAGATACATTCTTAGGTCAAAAGTTTAAAATTTAGACTTAGAGATAAACTTTATGATTTACAAACAATAGTGAAGGAGCTTGGAACATAATTGGAGCAAGGAAAGTCTCTGACAAATAGTGCTGGGAAAAACTGGCTAGTCACAAAAAAGAAAGGAAGAAAGAAAAAAGAAAGAAAGAAAGAAAGAAAGAAAGAAAGAAAAAAGAAAGGAAAGAAGGAAGGAAAGAAAGAAAGAAAGAAAGAAAGAAAGAAAGAAAGAAAGAAAGAAATTTAAAATTTATTGAGATAAGCAGGTAGCTAGGGAAGGGCCACCACGACAATGAAATTATTGAAATGAAATAAAAGAAATTAGCTTTAAGGCTGTCAAGTCCGACCTTATGGACACAGGGACTGAGGCCTAATAAGACTTTTACTTGGAGCCAGAACAGAGACAAGGAAGCTGGACTCCAGTTGAAGAAAAGATTCAGCAGGTACAAAGGCCAGGAAAGAAATTTGACCATTAAGTACTCACATCAGAACCTCCTTATCAAACACACTAGCAATGGAAAGAAAGCAGAAAGTCCCATATGGAGCAGGTTGGAAAACCCCTGTAAAAGTCAACTTGATTGACCTGCGAGTCTAGAACCATCCTTACATCCCCAGGATGAATCCTGCTTGGTTGTGATGTATGATCTTTTGATGAGACTCGAGATTCTACTTGCTAGTAATTTGTTGTGGAACTTGCAATAGTACAGGGATATCAACCTGTAATTTGTGCGTTTGTGTGTGTGTGTGTGTGTGTGTGTGTGTGTTGTCTCTGCCTGCTTTTGGTATTAGGGTGATATTTGCCTCATAGAAACGGTTTGGAAGTGTTTCTGTTTCTTCAATTTCCCAGAAAAGCTTGACCAGGATTGGGAGTAGGTCCCGTTTAAAAGTTTGGAAGAGATCACTGAGTCTCTTCCTGTTTGTCCTGAACACCATGCCAGGTTCTCTTCTCCTCCCAGGTCAGTCATTATTCAAACCTGGCACTTCGCTTTTCCTGTGTACACACCCTAGGTGTCCTGTAGGACTCAGGGCCATCCACCATACCTGAGCCTCTTCCTGTTCTTTCCAAATGTCATGCATGGTTCTCTTCTACTCCCAGGACTTCACTTTCCCCGAGTACACACTCAAGGTGTCTTCTAGGACCCTGGGCCACCCACCATCCCTGAGCCTCTGTGCCCAGTTCTCTTCTCCTTGCAGGTTGTACATGCCATGCATATCAGGTATTTGCAGGGGGCATGGCCTCTGCAGAATTGTGCATGGCCTCTGCAGAAGTGGGTGTGGCCTAACTTTGGGTTGGCAGACACTCAAGTGGCTGCAGATAATATACTCATACCCAGCACCTCGTGTAACATCTCCACACCACCACACCAACATGAAGAAACAACACAAATCCCCACCATGAGGAGAGGAAGATGAAAAGAGTCCAGAAGTCTCAGTAGGTGTTACTCACTTAAAGGAGGTCTCTGAAAAGAATTCATATATGAATTAATAAAGATGTTCAATAAACTCAATGAAACAGTGAGGAAGATGACCAGTAAATTAAAGAAGGGAATGAAAGAAACAATAGAGAAAATACAGGAGAAATGAGAGGAGAAATTGGAAAGCTACACACAGAAATGTCATGAATAAAAGATTTGGTAAATGAAAAAAAAAACTCAGAGTGTGCCCTCAACAGTAAAATGGATACAGCTGAAGACAGAATCAGTGATCTGGAAGATGAGCTGCAGGAAGCCTACATGCAAGATCAAACAATGGCAAGAGACATCAAAATATTTTAGAGAAAATCAAAGTAATAGGTAATGATTCCAAGAGAAACAACATCAGAATGATTGGAGTACCAGACGGTCAGGGAAACAGCCCTAATGAAAAAGCCTCAGTTAAACAAATCATTGCTGAAAAGTTGCCAGAGCTGGACAATGCAGGCATCCAGATTCAAAGACCCCGAGGGTGCCTGCTAATAGAGACCCTAACGAAAACACTCCAAGACATATTATAGTTAGAATGATGGATGCAACAGATAGAGAAACAATACTGCAAGCAGCAAGGTCAACAAAGGAAATCACATACAAAGGAGAACACCGTAGATTCACAGCAGACCTATCAGAAGAAATCCTCCAAGCCCAAAGACAATGGTGGGATATAGTGAAAAAAAAAACCATTGAAATGAATGCTTCACCAAGAATACTTTATCCAGCTAAATTCTGACTCAAACTCAAGGAATGGTACACTGTGTTTTCTGGATAAACAACAGCTCAGGAACATCATAGACTCAAAACCAAACCTAAAAGAAGGACTAAAGTGGCTACTGTAAGACAAACCCCTACAAGCACAACAAATCCTTACAGAAAGATGACACAAAACCCCATAACAATAATCTCTCTCAACATTGATGGTCTAAATTAACCAATTAAGAGACATGGAGTGGCAAAAAGGATTCAGAGACAGAACCCAACATTCTGATGCCTACAAGAAACACATCTTAACAATTAGAACAAAAACAGACACAAAGTCAAAGGATGGAAAACAACCCTGCCAGTAAACAATCCCCTCAAAAAAGCTGGAGTGGCCTTACTAGTATCAGACAACATATTTTTCAGGTTGAAAAAGATTAGAAGGGACAATGAAGGCCATTTTTATTAATCAAGGGTTATGTACAGCAGGAAGAAATTATACTCCTAAACACATATGCATCCATGTAGGAACAGCCAAGTACCTAAAACAACTGCTAGCAGACCTTAAGAAGGACATTACAAGCAATACAATAGTAGTTGGAGACTTCAACACTGCCTTATCACCCCTTATCACCCAGCAAGGAAGTAATGGCTCTGAAGGAAGAAATAGAAGACACGGGGCTAATCTAGAGACGATTTCGTATGCCCCTCAAAAAGAATACACGTTCATTTCCAGTGTACATGTAACATTTTCCAGAATAGACCATGTGCCGGGCCACAAGCATACCTCAACAGATTCAGGAAGATAGACAATTGTATCAACTATCTTCTCAGACCACAATGTGCTGAAGATAGATATTAATCATATAGAGATGCTGAAAACCAAATCAAACACCTGGAAATTAAACAATTCAGTGCTGAACAACGAGTGGGTCAGGAAAGAAATCTAGGAAGAAATCAAAAGATATGGAAACAAATGAGAATGAAGACAGAACTACCAGAACCTATAGGATGCAGATAAAGACATGTTAAGGGGAAAATTTATAGCTCTGCAAGCATTTCTTAGGAAGGATGAAAGGGTCCACATAAAAAACTTGACTTCACAGCTCAAGATCTTAGAAAAGGATCAACAAAAGGAGCCCAAACCAGGCAAGGAAAGAGATCGTTAAACTTAAACCAAAATCAATGATATGGAAATCCAAAAAACAGTCCAAAAGATCAATGAAACCAAGAATTGATTCTTAGGGAAAATAAAGAAGACAGATAAAGCACTAGCAAGATTCAAAAAGAAAGAGAGAGACAGAACCCTAGTAAACCAAATCAGAAATGAGAAGGTGGATATCAAAACAGAAACCAAAGAAATTCCAAAGAACATCAGAGACTACTTTGAAAGTCTGTATGCCATGAAACAAGAGAACCTAGAAGAAATGGATAAATTCCCAAATTCCTGTAATCTCCCAAGGCTTAATCAAGAAGATCTAAAGTATCTGAATAGACACTTGATAAAGTATAAAGTATCTGGTAATAAAGTATCTAAGTATCTGAATTAACATCAAGAAAATTGAAACTGTAATCAAAAGCCTTCCGGAAAAAAAAAGGCCAGGGTCAGGTGGATTCACAAGCAAATTTTTCCAAATATTTAAAGAGGGCATATTGCCAGTTCTTCTCAAGATTTTCCAGGAAATTGAAGAGACAGAAACTCTCCCAAACAATTTTTATGAAGCTCATATCGCTATAATATCAAAAGGAAACAATGATACCACAAGAAAAGAAAACTACAGGCCAATATCCCTGATGAACACGATGCAAAGATTCTCAACAAAATACTAGCAAATAGAATTCAACAATTCATCAAAAATATCATACACCATGACCAAGTGGGATTCATCCCAGGGAGGCAAGGATGGCTTAGCATTAGGAAATCAATTAACATATTCCATCATATCAACAAAAGAAAATATAAAACCATATGATCATATCAATAGATGCAGAGAAAGCATTTGAGAAGATCCAGCACCCGTTTATGATGAAAACCCTCGCCAAAATGGGGATAAAAGGAACTTTCCTCAATATTATTAAAGCCGTCTACAAGCCTACGGCAAGCATCATCCTACATGGGGAAAAAGTAAGAGACTACAACTGTACTTTATGGTGTTTCACTAATAATAAAAATTAATAAAAATTTAAAAAACCCAAAATTTTGGAAGAATTCACTAGTGAATACATCTGGCCCAGGGATTTTGTTTTGGGGTAGACTTTTGATTACTATTTCAATTTCCTTGATAGTTATAGGTTATCCAGTCATTCCAAAACTTCTTGGGTCAGCCTTGGGAAATTATAGTAGTCCAGGATTTATCCATTTCTTCAAGGTTGTATTGTTTTGTGGCACAAAGTTTCTCAAAGTAATCTCTGATTGTCCTTTGAATTTCTATAGGTCTTGTTGTGATGTCCCCCTTTTAATTTCTCATTATGTTTATTAGAGTTCTCTATCTCTCTCTTTCTCTGTGAGTCTTGCTAGTGATTTATTGACTTTATTTTCTCAAAGAACAAGCTCTTGGTTTCATTGAATTTTAGATTGTTTTATGGGTATCCATCTCATTAATTTCTGCTTATTAAGTTTTATTATGTTTTCCCCCTGCCTGGTTTGGGCTCTTTTTGTTAGTCATTTTTCAATGTTTTAAGCTGTGAGGTAAACAATCAACATAATACACCATATCGATAAAAGAAAAAGTACAAACCATATGATCATATCAAAAGATGCATTCAAAGCATTTGACAAGATACAGCATCCTTTTATGATTAAAAAAACTAAAAAAAGGGAGTCAAAGGATATTTCCTCTTTATAGCCAAAACCATCTAACACAAGCCTACAGTAAGCATTATTCTCAATGAGTAAAAACTAAGAGCCTTTCCTCTAAGATCGGGGACAAGACAAGATTGCCTGCTCTCACCAGATATAAAAATATCAAGCATGTCCAGATAGGAAAGGAAGAAGTCAATCTATCACTATTTGTAGATGACATGATACTATACTTAGAAAATTCTAAAGACTCTTTACAAACCTCCTAGAAACAATAGTTTTATATAGTAAAATGGCAGTTTACAAAATCAGTACCTAAAAGTCTATGGCTTTCCTATATACAAATAATGAATGAGAAGAAACAGATATTTTAAAAAATCCTGTTCTCAGTAGTACCTCAGAAAATCAAGTATCTCAGAATCAGTTTAGCTAAAGAAGTGAAGGACCTTTACAAAGAAAACTACAATACACTACTTCAAGAAATAAAAGAGGATACTAGGAAATGGAGACATAACCACTTCTCATGGATCAGGAGGATTAACATTGTCAAAATGTCAATACTCTCCAAAGCATTATACAGATTCAATGCAGTCCCTAAAAGGATACCTATGACATTTTTCAAGATATAGACAAGATATAGGGGATCATCACAGATGTTTTTAGTCTTAAATTTCCCAGTGAGTTTAGTTGCAGTGGCAGATGTGGATCTGGAGAAAATGGATGTCTCATGTAAGTCATGCAGGGGCCCACCAGCATCAATATCTCACACAAAGATTAATTCAAAATGAATTAAAGTCCTTGGTATTAGAACAGAATCCACAAACTGCTTGAATAAAACATAGAATACTATAGGTTATGCATGAGTATCCTAGAGATCTCAAACCTGTATGGATACACTATCCTCCATATCTTGAAATATTGAAGATACGTAGAGGCAGTTTTAATTATTTGATTCCACTGGCAATTATATAAAAAATAAATGAGACTACATCAAATTACAAAGTAATGAATGGCAAAAGAAACTCAGGCTAAAATAAAAAGACAATTTATTTAATGAGAAAACATATTTGTGCAAAATACATTAGCTAAAAGTCTGTTACCAAAGACATATAGAGCACTCACATACTGTAGGACAAAAATAACCAATGATCTTATCAAAATGAGAGACTTCTCAGAAATAAAAAAAGATATTAATAGCATATAGGCAAACAAAGAAGTGTCACAGGTCTCTTTTTATCAGGGAAGTGCAAAGCAACAAGGAGATATCAAAAAGTTTAGAAACAAAAAGGATAACATTTTCAGAAAGTCACCAATTCTACTTCTACCCCAAAGGCACAAAATCAATGCTCTTTTATGGTACCCTTCTTTATCCAGTTGTCTGTTCTTGGACACTTGGTTGTTTCCATATCTGAACTATTATATTGCAATGATGAACATCTGACAAAGTTTCGTCTATGTTTTACATTTTCCTCATCGTCCTCCAAGATTTTTCTATATTGTTGTATTTTGATAACAATATTGGTTCTTGGCATACGCTTTTTAAAATCCAGATATCTGAGTCTTTTCTTGGTTTCTTTACATCTTGGCTTAGTTCTTTCTTTGGTTCTTTCCATTAAAAAAGTTGTCAGTAGTTATTTCTGTGACAATGTTCTTGTTTACTTTGTTTTTCTTTTCTTCACCAGAGAAATGAGGAATAGTGATATTATTCTTCTAATTAAGCTCATATGTCTTAGAGAGACTATAAAACCAGCTCCCGGAAGAGAATAGTGCAGTCTCCTGCCCCCGCGCCTGGCTGTCCTCGCCGGGACCCCTTGGAGGGGAGCGGGTTGAGTTTTGCTCCCTGCCCCGACCAGGGCTCCAGCAGCCGAAGACCTCCAGGACCAGCCACCATCATGCTGAGACCACTCTCCGCACACATGAAGGTACCGGCAGAGGAACAAAGGGAAGCGGGTCCCAGGCTAAGATCTCCAAGCCTACTCGGATCGGGGCTGAGCATCCTCCACCCAGATCCTCCAAATTCCAGTAGCTGGGTATCACACTCAACAACTGGCCCCCTGGCGTCGTGTAATCCCATCAACGGCCAAGACTCAGAGACTATAAAATCCAGCTCCCGGAACCGTGCCGCGCACGACATCTTATTATGACATCTTATTATCTCATTCCTACTTTGGACAAACTGGCAGGCTACCGAATGTAACCTGGCCACACGGCCAAGTCTGGCAAACTCCCCATGGCGTTCCCAATATGCCAAATACCAGTAACAATGATGGATCTCATTCTCCTAAAGGACCTTGAATATTCAAGCAGGGCCTTGAATATATAGCACTTTCTTAAAAATCTCAGGGCTAGGATGAAGGAGACGTTACTGGGGCCTGCTCGAGGCAATCGACGAATAACAGGATGGCCGTGACGGTGACTGTCTTAGAGAGTTCTTAATTCACTGTCTTGTGTTTTATTATCCAATTCAATTTGACTCTACATTCATTTTATCTTTTCCAATTTATTATATTTTTCTATATGCATTCATATGACTCTGATTTCATGTTTTTTTTTTTTTTATTTCAGGAGAGGGTGCACTGCCAGCTGTAGATTGGCAAGGTTTCCTTGTGTTTTCCAGTTCATTTCTGATTATGCCTTAATGGGAATATTGCTTGCCTCTTCCACTGTCTCTTCCACCATGTTTTATAGAAGTTGTTCCTGATATTATTGAAGTATCCCAGCAGAAATTGGTTATGTGTGCATTATTAATGTAAGAACAATGACAAAAGTGGGAAACCAAAATATATAAACCAAAAAAAAAAATCAGTGAGACCATATTGAAAACTTCATTTAAAAAAATCACCAGATGAGGTGGAGGGATGGGTGTTTGATCATTGTGTGATTGTAACCGAAACATTAAAGCTTGTAACTAACTCACAGTGATTCAATAAAATAAAAAAAACAAACAAAAACAGATGATCAGATTTCCCCTACTTAATCTTCAATTTTTAATCTTCAAGTTGATAAAGTATTTAAAATGTTTCAGAATAAAATCATGTAGAAAGAATGTAATAGTTTATATCATGAGATATTGACTTTTGCTGTATTTGTCAATAGTTTTTTCTTTAGGTATAGTGATTTATAATACTGTTAATATTAACATTTGAGGAAATCAGCAATACTACACCACACCCATCAGGTTATCCCTCCATCACTATTTATGGCTCCATTCTTATCTCCTTTTCCCACTTAGCAAACTCAATTCTAGAGATATGCTTTGTATTTAATATTGTTTATCGTTTATTTTTATAATCACTTAATCACTCAATCACTTAATCCCCGTTATTCATCGATTTATTCGAGCGGGTGCCAGTAACGTCTCCATTCATCCCGGTTGCGTGCTAGCGTAGCCCAATAGTATCTGTTCGTTCTAGGAACATGCAGAGCCTCAAACTGATCATTTAGGGTCTTGACGAAGAAGTCTGACCATCTTATAGGTGGGCGTCCACGTGAACTTTTGATGTCCCGTGGAATCCAATCAGTAATGGCTCTAGTCCAGCGGTTGTCTGTAAACCTCATTACGTGTACAGCCCATCTGATTCTTGATGTCTTGGCAAATGAGACAGCGTCCCTGATTCTTGAGCGTTGACGAAGATCAGAACTCCGGATTCTATCTCTCATTTGAGTGAATCGTGATATTCCAAGCATAGTTCTTTCGATTCCTCTTTGAGAGACCCGAATAGCGTTCTCATCCTGTTTTCGTAGGGTCCAGGTCTCTGAGGCATATGTTAATGCAGGAAGAATAGTGGAATCAAAGAGATGTGCTCGTAGCTGGAGGTTCTTTGTCCTTTTAGTTATTTCTTCAATGCTCTTGAAGACATTCCAAGCCGCTCTCTTCCTTCTGTGTAACTCAGGTGTCAGGTCATTCATCATGTTGATTTCTCGACCTAGGTATATATAACTGTTGCATTCGGAGATGGTGGTTCCGTTGAGAGCGAATGGAGCGTCAGGAACAAGGCTGTTTCTCATAAACATTGTCTTCATAAGATTCAGCTGTAGTACTACCTTTCCACACTCACGGTCAAAGTCGGCCAGCATTTGTGCTGCTTGGCTGATGTTTGGTGTTATTAAAACAATGTCATCAGCAAAGCGGAGGTGGTGTAATTGACGACCATCTATCTTCACTCCCATTCCTTCCCATTCCAGTCGTCGCATGATGTTCTCGAGGGTGGCACTGAAGAGTTTCGGTGAAATGGTATCACCCTGCCGAACCCCTCTCTTGATATGGATGATTACTTCTTTGTAGAATGGTGAGGTCTTGGTAGTGAATCCGCAATAGAGCTCATGAAGGATCTTGATGTATTGAGTTTGTACGCCCTGATTGGCTAGGGCTTCCATGACCGCTTTCGTCTCAACAGAATCAAAGGCCTTCTTTAAATCAATGAACGTTAGACAGAGCGGCATCTTGAACTCCCGAGATACCTCATTGAGCTTGGTTATTGTGTGGATATGGTCGATGGTACTGAATCCTTTTCGGAATCCAGCTTGTTCACATGGTTGTCCTTCATCTAGCGTTCTGCTAATCCTATTCAGGATGACTCGAGTGAATAGTTTGTAGATGACAGACAATAGGCAGATTGGGCGATAGTTGCCAATGTCGTGGATGTCTCCTTTCTTCTATAGTAGTACAGTCCTGCTGGTTTTCCATTGGGATGGAACCTTGCATTCAGACAGGTAGCGTGTGAAGAGTCGAGCCAATGTATTGATGAGTACTGATGGTAAGTTCTTCAGGTGTTCAGGTCTGATCTTGTCTGGGCCAGGTGCCCTTTGTTTCTTTACCGACGAGATGGCATGTTGGATTTCAGAAGGGAGAACAATGGGAACGACATATCCATCATGTGGTATGTGGTATGTGGGCAAGTGGATGTGGCTATTAAAGAGATCTGAGTAGAAATCATGAATAATCTTCTCCATTGCCCTTCTGGAAGATGCGATAGATCCATCATGATGTCGGAGGGCAGTCATCTTGGTTTTGTAGTTGGTGAAGGACAGGCAGGCATTACAAATGTTTTTCCCAGCTTCTGCTGCATCTACCAGTACTGCTGCTCTCCTGTTTTTGAGGTCATCCTTGATGGCTTCTCTGCACTGTTTTGCCAGTTCAGATGTTCGCTTGTGGTTGCCTGAGGCATGTGCCAAGCCACGTTGGCGAATAAGTTCAAGAGTGTTCGAAGAAAGGCAGTTTTTTGTGGTTATCTCTCTCTTGGCATTCCTTGCACAATCATGGAGGTGCTGAATCATTCGATCGTATTCCTCATCAATGTTGTCAATGACGGCATCTTCCCATGTTGCCGCAATAGAGCCAAAGAGCTCCCAGTTGGTGGTTGTTCTGGGAGTCCTCTTCTTAAACCTTGCATTCTTTTCTCCTCGTTCTGTGAGGTAGAATTTTGCACGAAGAAGATGGTGGTCTGATCCCGTTTGGAATTTTGGGACAACAGTAACATCGGTTAGGCAAAACCGCCGATTGAATATGATGTGGTCTATTTCATTGTGTAACCGTCCATCGGGAGACTCCCATGTCCAACGTTTAGATCAGCCTTTTGGAATTGTGAGTTACCATGGAAGGTTTTGGTTGACATGATGAACTCAGACAGTCTGTCACCCTGTTCGTTCCATTCCAGGCAATGGGTTCCGATGTGGAGTTCATCGACTGATCTTCTTGGTCCTATCTTGGTATTAAAATCACCGACAATGATATTGTAGAAGGTGTGATCTTCTTTATAGAACTTCTCCAGCTCCATGTAGAATTTCTCAGTTTCTCTTTCACCATAACTGGATGTGGGTGCATAGACAACAAAGATAGAAACTGCCGGTAGTGAGCCACATTTATTCAAGTGTAATCGTCCGATTCGGGTTGTTAGGCATTCGAATGAATCAATGCTCATGACTAAGTTTGTGTTGACAAGGATACCGACACCACTGACGCCTCTTTTATCACATGTTCCAAGGAACAGTTCTTCTCCAGTGTCGAAAACAGCATGATGGGATTGATGTCTTCTCGTTTCGGTCAGACCAATGATGTCGTACTTGATCTTTTGCGCTTGTACCATAAGGTCTTCAATGGATGCAGCAGATGCCAGTGTACGAGCATTAAAAGTACAGACAATCATTTTTGTTTTTCTGCGTTTTGGCAGTCTATGTCTGCCTTGGTGTTTTATCAGCCTCTCCTTCCATATCCTTCTCGACTCTGCATATTCAGGTTTAGGGAAATGAGATCCATTTATTACTGGATTTGGCATATCAATTTGGTCTATTTGGCATAGACCACGGATAGATTGCCAGACTCTGCTGTGCAGGTTGGATATTTAAGGTACCCTGAAAACTTAGAGAAAAGTAAATAAATAGTTGCGCTCCCGGGAGCTTGTTGTGATAATCTCTGGATCCTTGCCGTTGTTGGAGTTACACGGCAGTTGAAGGGTGTAACTGTCTAGCTACTGACAGGTCCAGTCCCAAACCGTGCAGGCTTGGAGATCTCAGCCCCGGGTCCCACACACCTGGGTTCCTCTGCCAGTTCTGTTATGTCTGGGGCTTATCCAAGTGTGTGGAGAGTGGCCCCAGTAAGGTCTTGGTTGGGGCCTGGAGGTCTTCAGCTGTTGGGCCCTGGCGAGGATAGTCAGACACAGGGTAGGAGAGTCTGCCTTGTGCTCTCCCGGGAGCTTGTTGTGATAATCTCTGGATCCTGGCCGTTGTTGGGGTTACACGGCAGTTGAAGGGTGTAACTGTCTAGCTACTGACAGGTCCAGTCCCAAACCGTGCAGGCTTGGAGATCTCAGCCCCGGGTCCCACACACCTGGGTTCCTCTGCCAGTTCTGTTATGTCTGAGGCTTATCCAAGTATGTGGAGAGTGGCCCCAGTAAGGCCTTGGTTGGGGCCTGGAGGTCTTCAGCTGTTGGGCCCTGGCGAAGATAGTCAGACACAGGGTAGGAGACTCTGCCTTGTGCTCTCCCGGGAGCTTGTTGTGATAATATATATATATATAAATTTCTGTGTTATATATGTGATATATGTGTGTATTATCCATTCATAAGGGGTGTTTATTTTTTAATTTTTAAAGAAAACTATAGAATATAAGATAGCTTATGCTTGAAATTTATTAATATACCCCCGTCAAACACTCAATCTGGACCTAACCTATTGGAAAGTTGATAGTAACAGATAAAGACTAAAACAGTGAGGTAGAAAGGCACGCTCCTTATCTCTTTTCCTTTATTTTAGAAATAGTGCTATTACAAAAAAGCTCTGCAATATTGCAATAAAAAATTTTCATTTCACAAATTCTTTTTCAAAATTTAAAAAAGAATCTTATTAGTTTTCAATTTACATAGTGAATGCATCTCAAATTTTGTTACAAACCAAGGTATCTGCATGTGCATGTGTGGAAAAGGTATAAGGTGTAGAGATAATTAAATTTCACATTAAATTTATAAAAGATATAAGGTGTTGAGATGATTAAATTTCACATTGTAATTGAAAATTATCTTAATGGAAACAGTGGAAGAAGAAATAGGTATGTGGCATATATTCATTTTATTTGAGACATTTATTAAATTTGATTTTCTTTGATATGACATTGTTTGAAATCTAAATAAATCAATTTGTTTGATAAGATTCAAATGATTGTGCCACTTTATGTTCATATTTACCTTGAGCCAAGGAAATGTTTTCATCCTCTTTACTTTTAAGAAGACTACTTAAGTTTTCAGATAAAGAGAGAATTACTGTGGAATGGCACAGCAGGGAAGTTAGTTAATAAGGAAGATATATGTTCTTTCCTGAGCTGATTGCAGAACATACCAATAATGTAAAAAAATGACTGTCAAAGATATAAAGTATAGGCTGATTAGTGAAGACCTCTTATATACTGAAGCACTGTAACTGAATATAAAAAGATCCTTTAATGCGTAGAATATTCTATTATAAATACATTTTCTAAACCACCCACCTAAGGATTATTGATAATGCAGATGTGAAACTACATTGTATACATGTATATACACACATGTGTATACATTTACATATACACATATACTCCACATGTGTGTACATACATACATATATACATGCATATACATATATAGAATGTCTATACTGTCTTCACATGTCCTCTTGATTTTCAAAGTATTACGCACATTTAGTATTTTTGTCATAATGTTGGTAAAATAAGGGAATGATATAATAGAAGAAAAAATGAAATGCAAGAAAATAATATTAAAGTTAATGTTAAAATATTCCCTTATGATTTGCAGCTGATAACGCATGTTCTAAATCCTAATTTTATTCAACAATAGTAATCATGATAAGAACATGGCCTTAATGGTATTTTCAGAGTGCAATTGTAAAACCCTGAGCAAAAAACTATTCAATTGTTACTAACTTGGTGACATGGAGATTTTATGACATATTAAATGATCATTTGTAAAAAATAATGGTCAGAGTAAGATTCATATAGAAAATGCAAACATTCCCATCATGGTGGACATACTAATTATACAGTAAAATATTTTGCACAACTAGAGGACATTTTCAGCAAATTATAATGACTATGATTCTTAAATGCTCACAAGCTGTGGTTTACAACGACAATGTGGGTACACTTTTGTGCCAGAAATTTGAGAACAACTTATGCCAATATTTCACTGAAATGTACATAAATTTAGTTAAAAATATTTGGATCATATATCTTTTAATTTTAGTGTTTGTTTTACAAATAGCGCCACTAAATGAACTCCTTGCTTTCCATTGATGGAGGACTGTCAATTGAACTGCTAATAATAGAGATTCTGCAGTCACAATCCTGACAGTACAGGAGAGAGATCAATCATGAGATTTCTTCAATTTAAAATGAACTTATTCTTATTTTATATGAGTCTAGATGCATACTAAATTTGTTTTCTAATTTGACTTTTGAGAATAAAAGCACCTGTTTAGCCATCTTGTCAGCAGAGAAACCGCCTAGCATCAAGCCTCCAGAAAAAAAAATGACATCACTGCATCTTTCTAGCTGAGAACTCTGAGGCCTTCTCGAAATGGGGTGGGCATATTCCTCTTTCTGCTTGAAGGAACAGCAGCCTGTATCCATACCCACAGCCTCAGACATAGAAATGGCCCAGCAACACAACTTTGTTTCACAAAATGGCCAAGCCACAGATCTATAGCTCTTGTGCCTTGTGACCATCTATGCATTTATGACCAGCCCTTTGCCCACAATCACTCAAAATTTCAAAATACAGTCAACCCAGTAGGATCACAAAAAATCTGATGGGAAAGTTTATTAGAAGACCCTCATGATTAAAGAGCCTAGTTAACAAAACAGAAGGCTCAAAGAACAGTAACTAGCTCGGTAGATCCTCAAACAAAGATTTCAGTAACATACATACTTACTACTATTGACCTAAGAATTGATAACTCCATTTACCTTTGTGTTATAACAAACAATATGAAGTTAAATCTGTTTGTGCCTGCAAAGGACAGGCTTAGGTGGTGGGTGGGAAACTGGCGACATTAATAGAAGGAAGGATACACTGGTGTTGGGACTGGTGGTGAGACTGGTGTTGAAACATTTAAGTCCTGAAACAACTCTATTATAAACAACGTGGTAAATCATAGTGTTACAGTTAAAAAAAATAAGCACCTGCTTAAAGAGTATTACTAGATTTAAATTATGCATATATAGAGATAATATATATATATGTATGTATGTTTAGATAAATGTTGGGAACAATAATCTGTTTGCTATTTAGAGAAAAATGTTGACAGCTGTTTGTAAAATTAAGCATTTGATATAATGAAATAATAAATATTTTCAGTTGTAATTCTTTAAAACACAACAAAATTTGCTTTCTTTCACCTTCAGTATAACCGATTTTTATCTGTCTTCCTGCTTCTCAGAGGATCAGTCAGATTTATCTACTTCTGTCTACTGTACATAAACTCTAATACTCTGTGAAGTTGAACTAAATTGATACTCAACTATGACAGAAGTAATATATAATGCACTTCAAAATATCCTCCACATTAATTAGTGAGATAAAGGTAACTTTGTTTCTGTCTCTGAGAGCAAGGATCACTTGGTAATACTGAAACATATAATTAATATAAATTGTCAACAATGATAATTGTATATGTATAAATGTATTCAAAGGAACAGAACCTATACAACAATTGTTGTGCTTTTACTTTCTAAAGTTCATATGCTATATTGTAAAATTGTCTACAGTGTCACTGCTAGCAACTCACCATTCACATCAGCTATATTGATATTATTTTATCTATTTTTAATAAATCACCGTGAGATAGAGTTACAGACTTAAAAACTTTCAAGATTGTGTTTCAGTCATACAATGTTCGAATACCCATCCCTTCATCTATGCCCATTATCTACCACCAATGTTCCCAGTCCCCCTCCTCCCACCCCCCACATCCTCCCCTGCCTCTGTGGCAGGCACATTCCTTTTTACTCTCTCTCTCTCTTTTAGGGTGTTATGGTTTGCAATACGGGTACTAAGTGGCCATCATTGGTCCATAGTCTACTTTCAGCACACATGTCCCATCCTGAGTGAGCCCTCAAAGCATCATTTATGTGGTGGTCCCTTCTCTATCTCAGCTGCCTTTTCCCCCAGTATGTGAGACCAGCTTCCAAACTATGGAGCAATCCCCTGGCCCTTATCTCTATTATACTTGGTTGTTAGTTTCCCATTATGTCACTTTATATTTCACAAATGAGTACAGTCTAAGACAGTCATTCTATGTCTGTCCCTGTCTCTCAGATTCATTTCACTTAGCATGATTCTCTCCATGTTGATCTACCTATATGCAAATTTTATGACTTCATCTTTTCTAACAGCTACATAGTATTCCATTGTGTAGATGTACCAAAGTTTCTTTAACCACTGATCTGTTCTTGAGTACTCAGGTTGTTTCCAGATTCTGTATATTCTAAATAGTGCTGAAATAAACATATCATTTCTACTGTATTTTTTGTATCTCCGGGATATATTCCCAGAAGTGGTGTTGCTGGGTAAAATGGGAGTTCAATTTCTAATTTTTTTTGAGTAATGTTCATATTGTTTTCCAAAATGCCTGAGCCAGTTGCATTCCAACCAGCAGTGAAGGAGAGTCCCCTTCTTTCCCTTCCATGTCAACACCAATTGCTTCCGTTCTTTTGTTTGGGGGCCAGTCTCTGTGGTGTGAGATGATATCTCACTGTTGTTTTGATCTGCATTTACCTTATGATTAGTTATGAAGAGCATTTTTTTCATGTGCCTTTTGGCCATTCGGATTTCTTCTTTAATTCATTTTGCTACCCTGTGTCTCTTAATTGGTGAATTTAGATCATTGACATTAAGAGAGATCATTCTCATGGGGTTTCCTGCCATTTTTATGTAGAGGTTTGTTGTGCCTGTAGGGGGTTCTCTTGTATTACAATAGCCCTTTAGTACTTCTTTTACTATTAGTTTTTAGTCTATGATGTTCTTGTATCTCTATCCATGATATTCATCAGTATTGTATCTCTATCTATGATATTCATCATTCTGATTACGATATATCTTGGAGTTTTTTTTTTATTAGAATCACTTTTAGCTGGTACCCTTTGAGCTCCTTGGATCTGGATTCCTGCATTCTACAGCTCTGGAAACATCTCAGCAATGATATCTTTAACTGTTGCTTCCTCATTGGAGTTGCCTCCCTGTTCTTATGGTACTTTGATGATTTCCTCTTGAGCTCATCACCTAGGTCTCTGACTCACCCTAGAGCTATGTTGAGGTCTTTTTCCATTGTACACCGCTGCCTGTATGCTTTCTGCAGCTCATCTTTAAGATCACTGATTTTGTGTTTGGCTATAGTCATTCTACTGTTGAGAGCACCCACTGAGTTTATTTTTATTTTATCTATTGAGTCCTTTATTAGTGACACTTCTCTTTGTAGCTTTCTTATCTCTGTTCTCATTTCTTCCTATATTTTCTTGGCTGTCCGTTCAACTGTACCTTTCATATCCTCCTTTAATATATTGAATGTCTGTTCCACCATTTCTTTGAATTCATTGATAATCCTCATAATTTCATCTCTAAATTCTTTACTGGAGAGATCATATATGTGGTTCATCCCTGTTGAGACTTCTGGACTCTTTTCTTCATCCACTCCTTGTGGTTGGTAGGTATTTGTGATGTTTCTTAATGTTCTTGTAGTATGGAGGTGGGACCCTCCAGTTCACTCTCAGTATACCACTCTCACGAAAAGAAAGGATTCTGGATGAGCTCGGTCAATGGTGGTCACCTTTTCCTCCTTCTAGAATACTACCTTCCTCTTTGGTGCTCCTCTACTACTTATGTGAGACCTCTACTTAAGCTTCAGAGGGTGGTTCTTTAATATTAGGCTTGTTCAGTTTCTTGTGTGCACCGTTATTTTGGTGAGATTGAAATAGGCTACTGGACTATTGGCCTAATGTTATTGGGATAGCCAGGATGTTCTCCAAAGAATAAGGTAATAGAGATTTAGAGATTGTGATAAGAGTCCAGAGTTCTGGGAAGGGGGAAAATAACTTTTGCTGGAGGCCAGCCCCCCCTCAACCCCTGCCACTTTGTACCTGTGACGGAGTTGGCCAGATCAGTGCCCAAGCAGAATCAAAGTCTCACTTCTGATGTGGTCCTAACACTTTCTGGGAACCCCTCTGGCCTGAGTGCTGTGGAGTACCTTGGCTGAGGCGGGGTGTTCTTAAAGTTCCCCTGGAATATTTTCTGGACACTACCCTGGAGGCCCAATATGGAGATTATTCTAGGCTCAGCCATCACCTCCACTTTTTAGTCTTGTTGGCCACTTAATCCAGTTGGTTAGCAATTAAAAACTTTGCAGTACTGCTACATGGTATTTTTGATTTGTTTGGGGGCCATTCTTATTTGTGTTCAAATTTTACTTCAGCTCTTTGCTCAGAAATCACTCCTGGTGGGGCTCAGGGATCATTTGGGGTTCTAGGATTGAACATATGTCAGGCACATAGAAGACAAGGTCCCTACCTGCTCCACTATTTCTCTAGTCCCTCTACAATGGAAACAAAATACTATTATTTTTATGGAATTCTCTAGGATCACAAAGGCATTATGATTGATCTTGGAAGAATAATATTCCTGTCTTTCTGTGTTCCTGGATGAAGATATACAACATATAATTGTAAAAGAAACACATATATACATATTTATTTAAAAATAATAAAAATGTTCAAATATAGATTATCAAGAAGGTATTTGTATGTAAACATTTGGGTGATATAATCATTACAGTGCTTCTTTACTAAATAAGAAAATTAAGACTAAAATGCTTTTTGTCCTGTTGCTTTCCCATGCACCTACAATCCTTCAGTTGTCAACTACTAAATAAATCTCAAGCTATCTCAGTGATCCCAACAGAGTCACAACGATGTGCTAAGAATTACTACTTATAGATGATTGACTAGGAACAAATATTCAGATGGAAAGCATCCCACTATACTAGATACAGGTGAGCTACATTGCAAATGCATGCCATGGTATAACTTTCCTCTTTGTGTTTTCCCTCACAGTGAAAGTCCACAGACATAATTTATGACATCTAATTCTGATTCAATAAACTTATATTGTTATAACTTTCTAAAAAAGATGACCCATAATTATAACAAGTTAATTTTTGAGAATATCCTTTTCTTACCTTTTGAAACTATCCACTGCTTAAGATAAACATCCTGAGATATGTGTTCGATAGCAAAAGAGTTGTAAAATTATAACTCAAAATATAAAAAAAATAAAAGGCAAGATTTATAGCTGGCAAATCATGACCCGGTGCCATTAAGTTGATGGAGTTTTAAGCAAGAAAAGTGATCAAAATCATTTCACATACTTAAGTTTTTGATCACACAGCTGAAAGAGACCATAAATAAGAACCATACATAAGAGCCAGAGAAGTAGTTCAGTGGTAGGACATGCTATTGACCCAGATTTAATTCCCAGCACCCCTTCTGGTTCCCTGAGCACGGCCAGGAATGAACTCTCAGATCAGAGCTAGGTGTTAGACACCTGAATACCACAGGTGTGGCCACTATTTTAAAATAATATTTCAGTAAGGCTTATAAGCCAATAGCTGAGGATTATCCCAATTTTTGAGAAATGTAATCTCTAGATATGAACTATTGCTTTGTTCAATGGATTTTTTTGTGTTTTCCTATGTGAATTTAATTATTCAACTTTAATATAAATGTTTTTGTCTGTGAATAATCTACAAATTCTTTATTTTAAAATTATTTTATTTATAAATGTATCAATTGTTTTATGATTCCCAGTGATGGCCAAAGAATACATTTAAATAAATGAAAAAAAGACTATGAAACAACTGAAGAAATTACTTAGTAACACAATAAAAATATTATTATTGTGCAGGTAAACAAAGTGAAATAGGTGATGCTATAAGTTCAAGAGAGTTCAATTTTACCTAATATAAATTTTAAATATTAATTTTAATATTTCAAGCTAAATATGTATAATCTGTAGCAATTCTAATTGTCAGATGCAAGTTGATGATTAAGCATATTTTAAAGGTGCACAAACTTTATTAAGTATTCACAGAAAAAGTTTTCAAATACTGAAAAATGATTCTGGTGCATATCCGGAGTGGAGACTTAACATGCATTTATGATATTTTCAGTGAATTTTTATTGGGTCCATGGAAACAACATTTTTGGCAAAAATAATTGAGTTGTAAGGATATGACAAGACAATGTAACATAATTTCTGGCAATTATATAGCCAAGAAATTTGAAATATATTCATTCATGAAAACATGTTGTATATACATATATAAATGGATGTAGAATTTTATATCATGTCATTTTTATCTAAATTTTCCCAACAACTAGAGATTGTATTTGTTATCTTTGTTTTTGTTCCTTTCCCCTCTCCCCTTCATTATACATGTTGCATTTGTAATGATGGTAGTTATACATATGCTTGTCTGTAGTTCTTGCCAGGGTTGCACATCAGATCACAATGCTCACACAGTCAAACATAATGTTCGCTAAGGTTGGCATTCCTACTTGTGGAGCTTGCACATGTGTTTACTGGAGCTTCCACTTTTAGTTGCAGCACTCAAGTTACATTTTTGGAGCTTTCTGAGAGCCCATGCAGTGCTCAGACATGCACATATCCAAGGTCAACAATTCTGGCTGTAGCACTAGCAATTCTTTTTAATTGTGAAGCTCACTGGAGTCACATTCTTTTTACGGTATTTACACACATCTGCTGCAGCACAGTAAATTGCTTATGGAATGGGTGATTTCAAAAAGCACAACTTTCAGGCACAAACAGAACTGTTGGGACCACACTGAATAGATGAAACAAAAGGTCTTTAAACTCATGACCATATGCTTGCAAGATGGGTGTTCTAACTCGCTGCACTATTTACCTTGACTTTGCTGATCATTTACACATCCTATTTGGAGAAATAATTTTAAATCATTTAGTCTATTTTTTAAATCATTTCGCTGACTTTTAACTTTGTTTTCTTGTTGTCAAGGAGTGGGGATTCCAGGGGCTAGAGATAGAGCAAAGCATCTAGGGCACTTGCTTTGTACATGGCAGAACTGGTTAAGATTCCTGCCATGGTATAAAATACCATCAGTCCTACAAACCTCACCAGATGTAATTCCTGAGTGTAAAGCCAAGAGTTAGCCCTGAACACTGACAAAACAATACAAAGAAGTGAGTCCCTTTTATATTCTGACAACCCTTTGTTATATGACATACAATATAACCTATTAGCAAATGTTTGCATCTAATCTCTAGATTATGCTTCTTTATTTTAATAATATTTTGATGTAAAATATTTTATATGAGATTTTGATGCATGCAGTGCATAAAAGTTTGTTTTTGTCATGATGTTTGCTATTTGTTTTATTCTTATGCTGCTCATTCTTTACTGACAAATATGACAAATACAACCACCCCCACCAACAAGATTCAGCCTTAAATTTTATTCTAAGATAATACAGTATCAGTTAGTTTTCTGCTTATGGCATGAGCTGCGTTTCCAAAGCCATATCTTTGCAAGTTTATATCCAATTGTTTCATCATCGTTTCTTGGAAAGATGAGTCATTCCCATAGATTTAGCTCAATACTTTTTGACTATTAGCTATAGATATCTGGAGTTATTTGTAGACTGTAATCTATATTCATTCAGTTTTACGTTCATCCATTTGCTGGTACCAACTATACAGTAGTCTTCACAGTAATGTTTGATTAGTAAGAAGCACCTTCTATATTTAACTTTTAGATTAAAAAATTGTTTAGGGTAATCTGAGACATTTGAATATATATTAAAGCCCGTACACCAATCCTACTGACATCGTCATCTTCTTTCCAACGGTGTCTCAGTTTCTCACCCCACCCTATAAATCTGGTCCCTTATCAGATACAGTCATTTACTGTAAATTGCTTATTATAAAAAATGACTAATGGGATTATGAAAAATACTCCTATATAAGAAAATTTGTGAAGATTGTTATATTTCACTGTGGGGTCATTAAAGTCATTGTCTGAAGGATTACTAAGCTGTTTGCTTCTAGTTAAACTTTCTGTATTATTGCTTTTATTCTTTGAGTTTAGTTGACCGTATGCTACTTTTCCATCTAATTTGGTGTGTTCCTATTGGGATACTAGTGTTGTGGAAGTTGAAGGTATCATAGACTGCCTATACTTCAGGAACTTAAAGTTTTGAATATATTCTAAGAACTTCAAGATCTGTAACAATGGTTCAATGAATTTTAGTGACTTGGCATGGCTTACATATATTCCCAGATAAGATGTGAAATTGTAAATCTAGACCATTGTTTTTCATGATGGCTTTTGTGGGATGTCCAACCTCAATATTTTATATATAAATATATAATTATGTAATTGTATTTAAAATAAAACTATTGATCTTCTCAATATTTTGTCATTAAGATGTGAATTAAAACTTAGAGAAACTGTTTGCCCCCAATGCTCTGAGGATCTTCTTCCCCTAATAGGTCAGTTAATCCGCCAGTATTCAAACCCAAGACTTGGCTTTCTCCACGCACGCACTCCAGGCATCCTCTAGGACCCTGGGTCGCCCACCATCTCTGAGACTCTTCTTGTTTGTCCTCAATGCTGTGCCAGCCTTCTTCCCCTCCCAGGTCAGTTAATCCACCACTATTCAAACCCAGGACTTGGCTATCCCATGCAAGTGCCCCAGGCGTCCTCTAGGACCCTGGGTCACCCACTATTCCTAGCCTCCTCCTGTTCGTCCCCAACGCTGGTCATCTTCTCCTCCCAGCTGGTACCCCACCCACACACACCAGGTACCTTGGGGCCTAGCCTCTTCAGAAGTGGGCGTGGCTTCTGTAGGAGTCAGGGAGGCGTAATTTTAGGTGGGCGGGCGCTAAGGCAGCCGCAGGAAGTATATTCATACCAAGATATCTAGTGTAACATCTCAGTCCCCATACCTCCACACCAACATAAAGAAACAATGAAAATCCCACTATGTGGGGAGGACGACTAAAAGAGCCCAGAAGCTTCAGTAGGTGCTACTCACCTAAAAGATTTCTCTAAGAAAGAATTAAGATACGAAGTAATGAAGATATTCAAAGAACTCAATTAGTCAGACAGTTATTCAGCAACATGAGAGAAACAATCAAGAAATTACGGGAAGAACAGAGCAGAAATTGGAAAGCTATGCACAGAAATGTCACAAATAAAAAAAGTCTGTAGATGAAATAAAAAACCCAGTTTGTGCCCTCAACAGTAGAATGGCAACAGCTGAAAACAGAATCAGTGAGCTGGAATATCAGCTGCAACAAGCCAACGTGCAAAAACAAACAATGGCAAGAGACCTCAAAATAGCTCTAGAGTGAATCAGAGTCCTAAGAGATTATTCCAAGAGGAACAACATCAGAATCATTGGAGTACCAGAAGCTCAGGAAACAATCCCAGTGAAAAAGCCACTGTTAAACAAATCATTGCTGAAAAGTTCCCAGAGCTGTACAGTGCAGCCATTCAGATTCAAGGAGCCCAAAGGGTACCGGCTAAAAGAGACCGTAACAAAAACACTCCAAGACGTATCATAGTTAGAATGATGGATGCCACTGATAAGAGACACAATACTGCAAGCAGCAAGGTCAAAGAAGGAAATCACATACAAAGGAGCACCCCTTAGAGTCACAGCAGACCTATCAGAGGAAACCCTCCAAGCACGAAAGCAATGGTGGTATATAGTGAGAAAACTCACTGAAATGAACACACAAAGAATACTCTCACTCAAACTCGAAGGAACGGTACACAATTTTCTAGATAAACAGCAGCTCAGGAACTTCATAGACCCAAAACCAAATGTAAAAGAAGGGATAAAGGGGCTACTATAACACAAAACAAATCCTACAAGCACAACAGACCCTTACAGAAAGATGACCCAAAACCCCATAACAATAATCTCTTTCAACATCAATGGCTAAATTCACCAATTAAGAGACACAGAGTGGCAAAATGGATTCAGAGACAGAATCCAACATCCTGCTGCCTAGAAGAAACTCATCTGAACAGTCAGAGCAAACACAGACTCCAACTTAAAGAATGGAAAACAATTCTGAAAGCAAACAGCTCCCTGAAAAAAGACGGGGTGGCCATACTCGTATCTGACAACATAAATTTCAGGTTGAAAAAGATTAGAAGTGAAAGAGAAGGCCATTTTCTATTCATCAAGTGATACATACAACAGGAAGAAATCACACTCTTAAATGTAAATATTTAAAACAACTACAAACAGATTTTAAAGAGGACATTGCTAGCAACACAATAGTAGCCGGAGACTTCAACATTATCCTATCACCTCTGAATAGATCAACAAGAACAAAACTCAGCAAGGAAACACTGGCTTTGAAAGAAGAAATAGAAGAGAAAGGGCTTATAAAGCTATACAAAGCACCCCCAAAAGAAAGAACACACATTCTTGTCCAGTGCACATGGAACATTTTCCAAAATAGACCATGTGGTAGGACACAAACATACCTCAATAGAATCAGGTAGATAAAAATAGTATCAACAATCTTTTCAGACCATGATGCACGGAAGATAGAAGTCAATCATTCACAGACACGAAGAACCAAAACAAACACCTGGAAATTAAAGAACTCAATGTTGAACAATGAATATGTCAGGAAAGAAATCTAGAAAGAAATCAAAAGACACCTGAAAACAAATGAGAATGAAGTTACGAGCTACAAGAACCTATGGGATGCTGCTAAAGCCATGTTAAGGGCGAAATTTATAACTCTGCAAGCATTTATGAGGAAGGAAAAAATGACCCAAATAAACAACTTGACGTCACAGCTCAAGAACTTAGAGAGAGGATCAACAAAAGGAGTCCAAACCAGGCATAAGGAAAGAGATCATAAAACTTATAGCAGAAATCAACAACATGGAAACCATATAAACAATCTGAAAAATCAATGAAACCAAGAGCTGGTTCTTTGAGAAAATAAACAAGATAGATAAACCACAGCAAGACTCACAAAGACAGAGAGAGAGAACCCTAATAAACCAAATCAGAAATGAGAAGGGGAATATCACAACAGAAACCAAAGAAATTCAAAAGATAATCAGAGACTACTTTGAAAGTCTGTATGCCACAAAACAAGAAAACCTAGAAGAAATGGATAATATCGTGGATTCGTATAATGTCCCAAGGCTGAATCAAGAAGATCTAGAGTACCTTTAAACTTCAAGACAATTGAAACTGTAATCAAAAGTCTTCCCAAAAACAAAAACTTAGGAAAGACGGGTTTTTTCCCAAACCCAGGACAGAAACAATTTTTTTCCAAACATTTAAAGAGAACCTATTGCCAGTTCTTCTCAAGCTTTTTCAGGAAACTGAAGAAACAGAAACTCTCCCAAACAGTTTCTATGAAGCCCATATCTCTCTAAAACCAAAAGGAAACACAGACAAAAAAAGAAAATAAAACTATGGGCCGATATCCCTGATGAACATGGATGTGAATATTCTCAACAAATTACTAGCAAATAAAATTCAACAACTCATCAAAAAAGTCATACATCATGACCGAGAGGGATTAATTCCAGATATGCAAGGATGGTTTAAATTTCGAAAATCATTCAACATAATCCATCATCAAAAAAAGAAAAGAAAAAAACCAATATGATCATATCAATAGATGCAGAGAAAGCATTTCACAAGATCCAACACACGTTTATGATAAAATCCCTCTCCAAAATGGGTATAGATGCGACTTTCCACAATATAGTTAATTCCATCTACCATAAGCCCACAGCAAGCATTATCCTCAATGGGGAAAATCTGAGAGCCTTCCCTCTAAGATCAGGAACGAGACACGGATCCCCACTCTCTCCGCTGCTGTTCAATATAATACTGGAAGTACTAGCAAAAGCTGTTAGGCAAGAAAAAGATGTTAAGGGCAATCAGGTAGGAAAGGAAGAAATCAAGCTCTCACTATTTGCAGATGATATGGTACTATACTTAGAGTTCCCTAAAACCTCTACCATGAAACACCTAGAAACAATAGACTTGTATAGTAAAGGTGCAGGCTATAAAATCAATACCCAAAAGTCCATGGCTTTCCTATATGCAAATAGTGAGAGAGAAGAAAGTGACATGAAAAAATGATCTTGTTCACAATTTTGCCCCAGAAAATCAAATATCTAGAAATCAGCTTAATTAAGGAAGTAAAGGACTTGTACAAAGAAAACAACAAAATGCTACTTCAGGAAAAAAAAGAAAACACAATAAAATGGAAAGATATCCCCTGCTCATGGATCGGGAGAATTGACATTGTCAAAATGGCAATACTCCCTAAAATATTGTACAAATTCAATGCAATTCCTATAACAATACCCATGACATTCTTCAAAGAAATGGAGCAAACACTCCTGAAATTCACATGGAACAGTAAGCCCCATGAATAGCTAAAGCAATTCTTGGGAAAAAGAAAATGGGAGGAATCAACCTCCCCAACTTCAAACTCTACTACGAAGCAGTAGTAATTAAAACAGAATGGTGCTGGAACAAAGGCAGAGCTGCAGACCAATGGAACATGGTTGAATATACTGACATCTCCCCTCAAACATATGATCATCTAATCTTTGATAAAGGAGCAATAAATGTGAAGTGGAGTAAGGAAAGCCTCTTTAACAAATTGTGCTGCAAAACTGGACAGCAACATGCAAAAAAAAATGGGCTGAGATCTCTGCCTAACACCATGTACTAAAGTAAGATCAAAATGGATTAAAGACCTCAACATCAGACCAGAATCCATAAGGTACATTGAAGACAAATTTGGCAAAACCCTCAATGACATAGAAACTAATGATATCTTCATAGATGCCACGCCATGGCAGAGCAAGTGAAAACAGAGAGAAAAATGGGACTATCTTAAACTAAGATGCTTCTGCACCTAAAAAAAAAACAGTGACCAAAATACAAAGACAGTATACAGAATGGGAAAGGATATTCGCCCAATACCCATCTGACAAGGTGTTGATATCAAGGATATACAAAGCACTGGTTGAACTCCACTAGAAGTAAACATTCAACCCCATCAAAAAATGGGGAGACAAAATGAACAGAAACTTTCTCAAAGAAGAAATACAAATGGCAGAAAAGTGTAAAATCTTAGTATGCTGAAGGTTGTGTGTTTGTGGGCTCTCTGAACGGCTCTATCTCACTGCCCACTTTCAGTGCTCCTGAGCCTCTCTGTGTGGTCTGGATTGGGGTGGCTGTTGTCCAAGGCCAGACAAAGGAAGAAACGAGAACCAGACTGGTCAGTCTTAGTTGCAATTTATTCCAATCCTCTTCACTCCTGTCTCTCCTCTGCCTCCTCTCCTGGGCACCAATCTGGAGCCCTTTCTCCCTCTGGCTCTGACTCTAGATATCTGGAGCCCGAGCCCTCTCACTTCTGACTGCTCTATCAGAGTTTACATTCTTAGTTTATATAGCAATCACGTAGGATGGTGACACAAAGGTGGGTTGAACATTGACAAATCAACAAAGAGAGGTAAGACCACTCCTCCAGGAGATTAACTCAAGGATAAAACCACATCTAAAGAGATTGCTCCAGATTTCTAAGAGATCCGCTCAAGGGTGGGATCCCAATGAGGGTGTGTTCTTCCCTCAGCTAGTAATCTACTTAAATAGTTGTAGTAAATCTACTTATATTTCTAACAATGTCATTGTGTGTGAGCACAGTAGAGATATAGACATCTCACTATACAGTTGGCAGTTCTCAGGCCAGGTTAGTTTTTCTAGCCTGAGCAGGGTCCTAATCTGATCGTTACTTACTTTTGGATCATGACAGCATTTGTCCATGATAATGTCCTCAACTTATAGTAGAGTATCGTGGCGCTTTGGCCTGGCCCATTTCGATACCAGGGTAGCTCACAGCTTGCCCTGGGTTCCATTCAGTCCCTCGTCAGGACCCTTTGTTTAGGGTTCTAGGAAGTAAGGGCAACTGAGTCAAGAAAGCAGATGCCAAGGAATAAATATTATTTGTAGTCCATCAACTCCCACATTACAAAGCATAATATTAACTATCTTCCTGTGTCCATACAGAAAAAACATTGCTTACAATACAAATTCAGTATCCTTAGAAGGATCTGATCTTTCAAGCTAAGCGAATCTGATTAGGGAGAAAAGGTGATTACCTGAAAAGGTGATTACTGGGGAGGAGAGCACAGAGAAGAGTTTACAGATAAAGAGAGGAATGGGAGTGACTCAGGAGCATTTGGATGGGTGTGACCTAAGCTACCTGAAGAAGGACAAAACAGTGTTATCCTACAGAAAAGCACATGAGAAAATGCTGTACATCATTAGTCACCAGGGAGATGCAACAACGAGATATCATCTCACACCACAGAGACTGGCCCACAATCAAAAGAACAAAAGCAACTGGTGTTGGCACGAATGTGGCGAGAAAGGGACCCTCATTCACTGCTGGTGGGAATGCCATCTGGTTCAGCCCTTTTGGAAAGCAGTATGGATGATTCTCAAAAAATTAGAAATTAACCTCCCATTTGACCCAGCAATACCACTCCTGGGAATATATCCCAGAGAGGCAAAAAAGTATAGTCGAACTGACATCTGCACTTGTTTGTTCGCTGTAGCACTGTTTACAATAGCCACAATCTGGAAAAAACCTGAGTGACCGAGAACAGATGACTGGTTAAAGAACCTTGGTACATCTACAACAATGGAGTATTATGTAGCTGTTAGAAAAGATGAAGTCATGAAATTTACATACAAGTGGTACTATATGGAAAGCATCATGCTAAGCAAAATGAGTCAGAAAGAGAGGGACAGACATAGAAAGTTTGCATTTATCTGGGGACCATAAAGTAACAAAATCAGAGACTAACACCCAAGTATACCCGAAATAAGTACCAGCAAGTTCACTCCATGTTTTTTATTTTTTAATAAAAATTAAAAATAATAATAATAAAGATAAACACAAAAGAAAGAAAAGAAAAAATATTTTCAAGGAGGTACATTTGATGCTATATGCATTTCAATGCAATAAAAGAAAGACAGTATCTGGGAAAAAATCTTAGAGAAAAATATTTTTACAAATTATTCTGGTTCATAAAATGGTAGAAACATATTTAACTCATTGCCTAAATAAAGATATTTATACAAACTATATGCACTGTGATTGATTTGGTTTTATTTCTGGAATAGGGTTTGCTTCAGTATTGGAATGCATATGAATATAATTAGACTGCTGCTTGACACATTAAAAGAATCAAAAATAGCTCAATGGATGCAGAGAAAAAGTTGATAAATTTTAAGCTCTATGCCTTTCATTTTCTTTACCTGACAAAAAATAATTTTAAAATAATATCAAATAAGAAATTCTATTTTTGAAATTATAACCATACTGTAAAATCTAAATTGAGATGAGAATGTTTAATTTCCAATATATTACTAGATCACCATTTATCAATGAAAATATAAATTTTGTTATAATCAATATCTTTGTACAGAGATGATGAAATTATCTTCTTAAAAATATAGTAATATATTAAGAAAAATGTTAGAATCTTTCAAGGTTGATCAAGGCATTTATCTAAAACTCATTACGAAACATGATAGGATATTAAAATGAAAATAAGTATTATGACAACATCAAATTTAAAAATATAGAGGCCATGGATGTAGTAAGATCAGTTGTAGTAAAATAGCTAAGTTCTTTCAAGCAGACTACTCTGGTTCAAATCATGGAAACATATGGTCTCCTGAGTACGGCCAAAAGTAATCCCTAGGTGCAGAACTGGGAATAGGTCCTGAGCATTGAACTGTGTGGCCTCCAAAATAAACATTAGTGAATATCTATAGATAGATACAAATATAGTATTAAAAACCTAAATATACTGATATTATGAGACATTCGTGACTAATAAGACTATTAAGAATATTTAAAAATGTGACTAACTAATTCAATTGTATCACTTGTCATCCCGTTGTTCTTCCATTTCTTCCAGCAGGCACCAATAACGTCTCCATTTATCCCTGTCCTATGCTACTATAACCCAATGGCATCTGCTGACTCCAGGAACACAAGAGCCTCAAACCCTTGGTTCAGGGTTTTGATGAAGAAGTCTGACCATCTGGTAGATGGCGGCAATGTGCCCTTTTGGAGTCCCGTGGAATCCAGTTGGTAACAGCTCTAGTCCAGCAGTTGTCTCCAAATTGCATTACGTGTCCAGCTCATCTGATTTTCGATGACTTGGCAAACAAGACACTGTCCCTGATTCTCAATCGTCAATGGAGGTCAGAAATCTGAATTCCTTCTCTCACTTGAGTGAAATGTGATATTCTAAACATAACTCTTTGGATTCCTCTTTGGGATACCCAAATAGCATTCTTGTCCTGTTTTTGCAGGGCCCAAATCTTTGAGGCATATGTTAGTGCAGAACTAATTATACTAATATAAATATAATTATTTGTATATGATAATTACCTATGAATGTATATTTATACATATGTACATATCTATGTGTGTGTGTGCATGATTCAAAAATAGTGGGGTAAAATAGCTGTCCATAATACTTCTGAAGAGCTCAATTTTTTTTTTTTTGCTTTGCTTTTTTTGGTCACACCCAGTGATGCACAGGGGTTATTCCTTCTTCTGCATAACTTGAAAAAAGATGGATAACCATGTTCATAATTTATAAAAACTTTCAAATATAATAACAATTGTCAATTATGTAAAGAAATTGTCATATGAAACAGAACAGAAATTAGGGAGATATTGATTCATATATGCAATTTTTTAGACTATAATGCTAGTAAAAATTAGAACTTCAAATAAAAATGACTCAATATCAATTGAGTGCTAATACAATTGATGATTTTAATAAAATTAGTAAGTATATTTATTTTCTAAAAGCATTCCAAAAAACTTGAGTAAATATCAGACATAAAATAGGGAAAAATATAATTTTGTTAATTTAAGTTATAAAAACTTTCTTAGAAAGATACAAAAAGTAATAATTATTTAAAAATAAATGTTTTATGTACAAACTAAGAACTAATTAATATTTATTAAGAACAAATTCCAAATAAAATAATTATTTGTCATATGTTTTAGTTTCAAAACAGACAAATACTCAAAATGTTTTGTAAAGTTCTACATGATAAAAGGGCAGAAAAAAAGAATAAGCAAATAAAAATCTATAGAGCATAAGTATGGAACTATAGCACTATAGAACACACATATTTCATAGAAGATAGAACAAGAATTATCTATCAATATATGTTAGTATGTCCATATCTTTTGCATAAAAAATTCAAGCCATATGAAAATTATTGTCTATTATTTATATAAATTATTTAATGTTGGATATAGTTAACATACTTTTCCTAGATCACTTAATCACTCAACTTCCCATTAGTCATCAATTTGCTCGAGCGGGCGCCAGTAACATCTCCATCTGTCCCTGTCGCGTGCTAGTGTACCCCGATGGCATCTGTTCGCTCTGGGAACATGAAGAGCCTCAAACCAATCATTCATGATCTTCACGAAGAAGTCTGACCATCTGGTAGGTGGGCGGCCACGCGGTCTTTTGACATCCTGTGGAATCCAGTTGGTAACAGCTCTAGTCCAGCGGTCGTCTTTAAATCTCATTACGTGACCAGCCCATCTGATTTTTGACACCTTGGCAAATGAGACAGCGTTCCTGATTCTTGATCGTCGATGGATGTTGGAACTCCGGATTTTTTCTCTCATTTGAGTGAAACGTGATATTCCAAGCATAGCTCTTTCTATTCTTCTTTGGGAGACCTGAATAGCGTTCTCATCCTGTTTGCATAGGGCCCAGGTCTCTGAGGCATATGATAATGCAGGAAGAACAGTGGAATCAAAGAGATGTGCCCAGCGCCAGAGGTTCTTCGCCCTCTTAGCTATTTCTTCGACGTTCTTGAAGGCGTTCCAAGCTGCTCTCTTTCTCCTGCGCAGCGCGGGTGCCAGGTCATTTGTCATGTTAACTTCTTGACCTAGGTACACATAGCTGTTGCATTTGGAGATGGTCGTTTTGTTGAGAGCGAATGGGGCATCAATAACGAGGCTGTTTCTCATAAACATTGTCTTCGTAAGATTCAGCTGTAGTCCTACCTTTCCACACTCACGGTCAAAGTCGGCCAGCATTTGTGCTGCTTGGCTGATGTTTGGTGTTATTAAAACAATGTCATCAGCAAAGCGGAGGTGGTGTAATTGCCGACCATCTATCTTCACTCCCATTCCTTCCCATTCCAGTCGTCGCATGATGTTCTCGAGGGTGGCACTGAAGAATTTCGGTGAAATGGTATCATCCTGCCGCACCCCTCTCTTGACATCAATGATCACTTCTTTGTAGAATGGTGAGATGCTGGTAGTGAATCCGCAAAACAGCTCACGGAGGATCTTGATGTATTGGGCTTGAATGCCCTGATTGGCTAGGGCTTCAATGACTGCTTCCATCTCAACAGAATCAAAGGCCTTCTTTAAATCAATGAACATTAAACAGAGCGGCATCTTGAACTCCCGAGAAACCTCAATGAGTTTGGTTATTGTGTGGATATGGTCGATGGTGCTGAATCCTTTGAGGAACCCGCCTTGCTCGCATGGTTGTCCTTCATCTAGTGCTCTGCCAATCCGATTTAGGATGACTTGAGTGAACAACTTGTAGATGACAGACAATAGGCAGATCGGGCGATAGTTGCCAATGTCATGGATGTCTCCCTTCTTGAACAGTAGTACGGTCCTGCTGGTTTTCTATTGGGACGGAACCTTGCATTCAGACAGGTAGCAAGTGAAGCGTCGAGCCAGTGTATTGATGAGTACTGATGGCAGGTTCTTCAGGAGTTCAGGGCTGACCTTGTCTGGGCCGGGTGCTGTTTGTTTCTTTACCGACTTTTCCTAGATATAAACTTTAAAGTTGTGTCTCAATTTTCAAAATGGTATATTTTTAAATAAGAACAGTATTAAATTAATTTTAGAAAATTATAAAAAGACAAAAGACTGACAGTAGTAAGTTGTTACATAATTTTAATATACCATTAATATATATTAATATTCTAATACACATTATCATTGATGTATATTTATGACATATGTATCAGAAAAATCATATTAAATCATATTAAACCAGTAAGAAAGAAAAGAAAAAAACTTTTTGATGACATGAGAAAACATATTATTTTTCCAAGTATTTGTATGTCCTGCAGAAAGTCTAAATATATATGGTGGTCAAATCCCTCTCAGATTTGGCTTTTCATATTTAAATATTTGCTCTATTAATATAAACCCTCTATGAAAAATATTCTGTAGTTTCTTCAAAGTATTTAAGAAAAAATATGTCATCATCGGGTCCAGAAATTTTTCTCCTGAGAATTTCCCTAAATAATCCCAAAACAATTTTAAAAGATATTAAGGGGCTGGAGCAATAGCGCAGCGATAGGGCGTTCGCCTTACAAGTGACAACATGGCCGACCCGAGTTCGATTCCTCTGCCCCTCTCGGAGAGCCCAGCAAGCTACCGAGAGTATTTGATATGCCAAACACAGTAACAACAAAGTCTCTAATGGAGACGTTACTGGGCCCGCTCGAGCAATTATTAATTCACCTATGTTATTGTAACATTGATGTAGATATATAGCCTATATATAGAAACAGCCTAAATGTCAAATGGTAATATATCATATAAAGATAATTTGAATATATATGACTACGACTCCACTGGGCTGGAGTGATAGCACAGCTGTAGGGCATTTGCCTTGCACACAGCTAGCCCTGTCCGAGCTGGGTTCGATTCCTCTTCCTTCCCCTCTTGGAGAGCCCAGCAAGCTACCAAGAGTATCTTGCCTGCATGGCAAAGCCTGGCAAGCTACCTGTGACGTATTTAATATGCCAAACACAGTAACAACAGGTCTCAAAAAAATGGAGACATTACTAGGTCCACTCGAGCAAATCGATGAACAACAGGAGGACAGTGACAGTGACTACTCCACTATTAAAAAACAAAAATATTTTACACTGGTGACATTGATGGAACTTGGGGAGGAGGATTTTGTTAAGGAGTAAGTCAGAATGAGGAAAACAACTACTTTTTATAGCTTGTATAAAAGAGAAAAATGAAAAGATAGAAAAGAACAGACAAACCCAAATCTTAATAACTCTTTGAATTATGACAGCTAAACTGGACTTAATAGAGAAATTGGTGGTTGGAGCAAAGAGTGCAATATGCTCTGCAGGATGGTTATCAGACGTGTAGTTTTGGTCATGGAATGATAACAATCACTTAGAAGTAACTTACCCTATATTTATAAAATATAGTGTTTTAAACCACTAACTTGAAAAGGGGTTGGGGATTCCTACAGGATTAAAAAAAACACCTTTTTTTATATAAGGAAGTCATATGAATCCTAGTGACTTGATTTGTCAAAAAAAATGATATGGTATATGTGTGTTTCACCTGAATATATGAATGTGTGCTACCACATTCAACTAGTGGTTTGATCCAATATCTGTATGGCTGTGCTAAAGGATCTTTATTGGCAGGTTCCAGGGACCATATGGGATTCTGAGGATCAACCTGGCATTGGCCATATGCAAGGCAACTCTCTAACTGCTAAACTAGATTTTTAATCTCCATTTTTACTATTTTACTATGTTTAAAAATATAGGTATCTTACTTTTTTGGCAAGCCTTTCTTGATTAACAAGATTGCATGGACCTTCAGCATTGGCAGCTGAAGACCTCCGGAACCCAGCCACAGCCATGCTTAAGACCACTATCCACATGTTCAGATGAGCCTCACGCATGAAGGAGCTGGCAGATGAAACCAGGTGTGTGGGACCCGGGGCTGAGATCTTCAACTGCTCAGATCAGGGCTGGGCCTCCTCCACCCAAATCTTCCAGTAGCTAGACAGTTACACCCACCAACTGCACCCAGCGCCATGTAATCCCATCAACGGCCAAGATCCAGAGACTATAAAACCAAGCTCCGGGCTGTGCGACCTCTTATTGTCTAGTTCTTTTCAGAGAACACAGCAGGTTACTGAGTGTGCCCTGCCCACACGGCAGAGTCTGGCAAGCTCCCCGTGGCGTATTCAATATGCCAAAACCCAGTAGCAATGATGGGTCTCATTCCGCTGACCCTGAAAGAGCCCCCAATATGGCACTTGCTAAAATCTCAGGGCTAGGATGAATGGAGACATTACTGGTGCCTGCTTGAGGAAATCATTGAACAACAGAATGACAGTGATACAGTGATGGACCTATAAAATCTGCTTCCTAATGTAACTTGATTAGGAGTCCCAAATTTGACAGATAATTAAGTGGTGAGAGTAGAGCTGGAATGAATGGGTTGAGTTCTTTTTTTTTTATTTTTATTAGTGAAACACCATGAGGTACAGTTGTAGACTTACAAAATTTTGTGCTTGGGTTTCAGCTATACAATGATCGAATACCCATCCCTCCACCAGTGCCCATTCTCCACCACCACTGATCCCAGTATCCCTCCCACCCCCTGTGCCCCACATCCCACTCTGCCTCTGTGGCAGGTCATGCCCCTTGGTTCTCTTTCTCCTTTTGGGTGCTGTGGTTTGCAAAAGAGGCACTGAGTGGCGATGTCTGCACTTGTTTGTTCATTGCAGCACTGTTTACAATAGCTAGAATCTGGAAAAAACCTGAATGCCCAAGAACAGATGACTGGTTAAAGAAAGTTTGATACATCTATACAATTGGAGTACTTTGTAGCTTTTAGGTGGCTCGTGGCGCAATGGATAGCACATTGGACTTCTAAAGAAAAGATGAAGTTATTAAATTTATATACAAGTGGTACTATATGAAAAGTATCATGCAAAGTGAAGTGGGTTGAGTTCTTCTGTCTCTTTTAGAAAATCCAACCACAAAAGGCAAGTTATTCGTCTGTTAACTTTGCATACATTTTTTAGATGGCCAGTAAAAGCAGAAAGACTAACAGTCTTTATGGAGATTATTTTTTGTTTCCTGAATGACCCTGCCCATTTGTGGTGAGTCAAAGTTTTTCTCTTCCAAGGCCTTATGTTTTTAAGAGTCATCTAATTCTCCCTGGTTTCTTTTTCAGATTAACTTCTCACACTGTTTATCCTATGGCTTGGACCCCATTAATACTAAATTAGAATGATATTTTACTGTATTTCGTAGAAAAATATGGATATTTTCATCCACATTAAGAAATTATAGAAGATAGAACTTCAATTAGGTGCCCCTTAAAGATTTGAGGGCATGAAACCTTTAGAGGGTAATGTTAGATAGATAGATATCAGATAGATAGATATTGGGTCTAGTAGCTTTTGATAAATAAAACTTAAGAATTTGCCTTGCCTTAAAGTAGCCAGAAGTCATGGGAAAGGCATTCCTTTAAGATACAAATCCTGAGGTTTTTGGAGGTGAAGAAATGTAGACACCACCCGAAGAAGGGTGGGCACCAACAGAAAAGGTGAAGCTACTGGAGAATCAAAAAGTTGTGATATTAACTGGAAGATAATTAAGTAACCAAGGATTTCTCTGTGACAACATCCAGATTGAATTTTATGTATGCAAGGTCAAGAAAATTTGAAGAAATTGCAGATAAATCCCTTCTCCTCTACACTATTCTCTGCATTTTTCCTCTTTGGAAAAGCCTGTGTTCTCTTATAACCACATATCAGTCTCCTCTTCCCTCACATTTCTTGAGGTAAATTTCTTTCAATAAAACTATTTTTGCATCATTATAAAAGAGATCTGTGTGTGTTGTGTGTGTGTGTGTGTGTGTGTTTGCTCTTCTCCTTGGAGAATAAAACAGAGTAAGAGGCTACCTATCTATAAAGAGGATTCTAAACTAGGCAAAAGATAATCAGGTACCAAGTCTTGAACATTTTACATCTCACAACTATGAGAATTAATTACTTGTTTAAAAAGACACCCTACTTAGAAAAGGCTTAAATATCACCTTGAACTGTGAGAAATGGTATTAGTTATTTTTAAAGGTTTTAAAGGAAGTGAAAGGAAATCAAATGTTTTAAATCCGTGTTATAACCTAATGTGACCTTAATGTCATCATTATCATTATAAAATAGTTTAATTATCATCATTATAGACATAGGAAGGGTAACTTTAAATTATATCATAACTAATTTAATATAAAAAATTCAAAATTTCTTTATTTTCTTTAGTCAAATATATCAATAGCATGTCTAGGATAAAAACTGGTATATCTTGACCCCACAATCTAATACAATTTTTGCAAGCTAATTTGTCCTGCAGTATACTGTAAAGCTACAAATACTATTTAAATTACAAAAGTTCATAGAAGTTAGAAGTAGGCACTGATAGTTTATTAATGGGATTATTAATATTAAATATTAATGTTCTTTTGAAAGAAAAATAATTCAAGACCATCATTATAGTATTTATTATAATCACCAAAAATAATATGTTTAAAAATATACAAAGAACACAATGATATCTAAGAAATTTTAAAATATTGTGAAATATATTAAGATTGATAAAAGAGCTCTGTAGCTCCATTATGGAAATTCAAATACAAATAATACAAATACAACAAATAAATTGATATTAAAAATATTAGAAGTCACTTAGTGGTAATACAATAAGGTTGTGTGTATTTAATTTTATATATAGTTATTATATGCTTATATTGAAATGTTATTTCACAAATTGCTAATAGAGTTTGACATGACAGGCATAAAAATATAAAGAAGGAATTTTTGAAGTCATCAGGGCCTTACTCTGTAGATGACCAACTCTGTAGATGACCAACTCTGTAGATGACCAAACTTGAGACCATTTCATAATCTTTCATAATCTTTCAGTATCATCAACAGATTCATTGAGAAAAATGACACCCTTCTTATATGGAAAATCCATGAAAAATAGGTAAAACAGCTGCCATGATATGTGACACATAGCAATTCTTGATAAATGTTTCTTTTTAAGAAAACCTCTGTCATTGTATAAAAATGTTAACATACTTAGCCTTTGAAATTATTAGTGTTTTATACATATTTCTTCTAAATGTACCCATGAGATTTTATTATCTCTAATTCTCTAAATGTCAATAGACTTAATTGATGATTGCTTAAGAACAGCACATTCTTGAGAAAAACTATTTTTACTTAAGAAACTAATAATTGTTACGTTCTATTTTTGATTCTGAAGTTATTTGGTGACATCAAAATTAATCTGGGCCAGAAAATGTTGATTACTTAGGAAAATACTGATTATGAGAAGGTCTAAATTTCTTCTCAGATTTTGTGATGTTTAAGTAAGTTAACACAGGAACATAGAGAGACAATAAGGCTTGTAATGCACTTGTCTTTCACATGACTGACCTGGGCTCAATCCACAGAACATCTTCTCCTGAGCCTGGCAGGAAGATCCCTGTGCACAGAGCACAAATAAGCACTTAGAGTAGGCCAGGTATGGTTCTATAACCATAAACAAAAAGAATAAAATTTAAGATAGACAAAAAAATCTCACAAATGTTTTTTAAAACCAAGGTATCATTATTTTAATTAAGAAATTAGTTAATCAGTAGAATAAAATTTCTTTGATATTTTATCACAGCACTTGGGTGTTAATATTGTTATCGGTGAAATTAATATGTACTAAATAAGGAGAAACTATTTTTTATGTATAGCCACCAAGAGCTTTCAAGTTTCTCATTTCTGTTCCTTCTTAATATGCATCTAAGCAACCCTGTATAAGAGAGTCAGCCATCTCTCAGTGATAAAATAAAAATAAAATTCATCCAAATCCATCTCTGTTTTACTGAATACTTATATGAATACATCCCTTTGGAGATTTTTTCTCATTTACTGTGCATGTTAAAACAGTTTTGTTTTTCCTTAATCATTTGTGTCTTGTATAATTTGTCCTTACATCTGTATTATTTCCTAATCTAGAGACTTCTCAAGCCACAAATAAATAGTAAGGTAAGTAATATATTAGCTCCTATCCTGATTTGAATTTTTTATATTCTCCTTGGACATTATTTTATTCTGATTGCCAAAAGTGACTTTCAGAGCTAATAATAATTTTGACCTCTTAAAATTTGCATACATATTTATGTGTATCAATTGAAAAAGATAAACACACGATTACTGGGGGGAAATGTGATTCCGTTGCACAGTCTCTGAAACATAACACTTCATGTATCAGTGGCTTCATTTTTCCACTCAGAAGAGACCTAGTTCTGATGTATACAAAGACATAATATGCTAAACACTGCCTCCATTGTTCCTATCAGCTCGGATATTAAATCTGTGGATATGTTTGTGTACTGAACTAAAACTATCCCTTCAGTTTAGCTGGAGACATATGGGATCCAGATTGTACCTGTCAAAAGTCACTATAGAGAAAACATTGGTGTGGGATAATGTATTAATGTTCTTAATTGTTAGTGTTTGCTTGGTGACCTTCCCATGAGCAGATATGTGTGGCTCTACTTACTGATAAATTCATCCATCTCTCTAATGGCTCTGCCTCTGTAGCTGCTGTTAGCACCAGTTATTCATCACTGAAGCAGAATATGTTCTACTACTGACATGGCCTTCATTTCGGCTAATTGTGGGATGGAAAATTTATATATCTGGAGAGATTTCTCATTTTTTATTTTCTATATGGGTTAATTTGACTGCACAGTTGAAATTCAGAAACATAGATTGTTTCCTTTTCCTGGGTCTCAGGAAAGTCTTTACTGACTTAAACTAAAAAGTGATATGACTGAGATGTCTAGCATAAGTGGCACATTACTCTCTGTTGAAGTATATTACTCTATATTTTATATCAGTTATACAGTAATAGTATTAAAACTTAAATAGAAAATGATGTATACATAGGAGACTTTTTAGGATATATAATTATGACAGTTCTCATATACATTATTCATATGTTTTTATCATTATTCCATAAATTTTAATTTTCTTAGAACTATTATTTTGCCTTTCTCACCCGCATATATTCCAAAAATAATTTCCTATACATAAAGTACAAAATAAAGGCCCTCCCGTTGATCATCGATTTGCTCGAGCGGGCCCAGTAACGTCTCCTTTGGAGACTTTGTTGTTACTGTGTTTGGCATATCGAATACATCACGGGGAGCTTGCCAGGCTCTGCCGTGCGGGCGAGATACACTTGGTAGCTTGCCGGGCTCTCCGAGAGGGGCAGAGGAATCGAACTCGGGTTGGCCATGTAGGAACTTATTATGTAAATTCTCATTTACTATCTCCATGTGCTCTCCATTTTACCTTCTTACAAACTCGAAAATTAATATGAAATGCCTCTCTCTATGTATACACATATATATATTTACATATGTATATGATGTGAATATTCAGCTGTGTCAAACATACAAATAGCTATCTATTATAAGAAAAATATTGGTCTATTGATATAATGAGCTGGAGCGATAGCACAGCAGTAAGGCATTTCCTTGCGCCGAGCCCGGCAAGCTACCAAGAGTATCTCGTCTGCACGACAAAGTCTGACAAGCTCCCAGTATATATTCGATATGCCAAACACAGTAACAACAAGTCTCACAATGGAGACGTTACTGGGCCCGCTAGAGCAAATCGATGAACAACGGGAGGACAGTGCTCCAGGAGTAATTGAACCGAACTCCACCGGGCTGGTCACATGCAAGGCAAGTGCCCTACTACTATAGTGAATTACAACTAGCTATTGCTAGTTGACCAAATTTTATTGAAATTAATAAAATTAGAATTATGTATAGATAGATGTTTGAAGATTACTCTTAATTTTTGATTCAAATTATCTGTTATCTTAATATCCTGACCAATAGCTATAGTTTGTAAGATCTAAATCTTTTTGTGGCATTTCTGAAATTTTATTATTCATTGATATTTATTCTACTGAAGACAGTTGTGATCTGGACAAATCTGATCTGAATTAATGTACAAGTCTGATGTACAATAATGAATATGTCCTATTGGACATTTCAGATTGAGCAGAAATCTAAATCTGCATGAACCCAGTCTCACAGATTACTATAGTGAACTACAATATTGAAGAAAATCCACAGTGTCTCTGAAGAAAGAAGAGAATTCAATGCAATAGTGAAATAAGAATTCAGATAGATGAATTTTTACTCATTTTTGGGTAATTTTTTTAAAATCTTGGTCAATAATCGGGTTAATAAAGATACTGTTCATAATAGTGATGACATTCTGATGAAAACAGGATGACAAAGTGAATAGCTTCAGCAAACTCATAGCCTTTTATATGGAACAGGATATAAATAAAAGAAAAAATGTGTTATTTTTAGCAGAAAACATTTAAAAGGAGGATAAAGGTTTGGTGAGCACCTGTTCATTTAATATTTATTGAGAAACTAACCAAATCTAGACAAGCTCAGATAGAGTACTAGCCTATCCTGATCCTGAGAGATTGAGCTATGTGTTGCATATTTTATTTCCCAGCAGTTGTAATAGTCAAATCACTGCATCTATTTTTTAAACATTAGTATTTACAGAGTAGAAAAGAGTGAAGGGACATATTACAAAGTTTATGGAGAACATTAAATAGCAGAAACATTGTGGTTTCTTAAATTTTAGAAATTTTCTTTGATACCATATTGAAATTAAAGATACAATGCTTTTAAGATGAGCATTTTAATAATTAAAATTATTATTGAATAAATGTTATTTGACCATTATCATAAATGTAAATTTAAATTATAATGTTATTCTTTGAGATATAAACAATTTTGACAAATATAACTGAAAAAATGTCTTATTGTTTTATGGTTAATACAAAATTATTTAGTTTTATAAGACAGTGTATTTAAATGTCTCACTATCATATTAAAAATAATTCTAAAGTGACCTCTGAGATATATTTGTTCCATAAACAGCATCTTTTTCAAAACCATGACTAAGTTTCTAGTGATCAAATTATTATCATTTTATCTAAAATCATATTCCTTAAATGCTTAAAATATTAAAGTAATGGGAAATTAACTTAAAACTATACATATACATGAGATTATGTATTCATTTCATGATCCAATAGTATTTTTTTTCACACTGCTGGTTCACAGGACTTATTCCTCACTCTGTGCTGGTGGATAACTTCTTTTGGGCTTGGAAGACCATATGAAATGCCAGGGATTGAACCTGAGTTTTTTCCATACAAGGCAAGGGCAAGCACCCTACCGGCAATACTATCACTCCATCTTTCACTTAAATATAAGTGAATATATTAGTAGATATATTAAGTAGATAATATAAACTAGTTACCCTAGGTAGAAAATATACATCTTTAAGGAGCAGGACTCTGAGTAGTATAGAAAATGCTTTTCATGCGTGATGTATGGGGTTTGTTCTACAGCATGGCATGGCTTCTCCCATCCTCAACAATATACGGTGTGTCCCCTCAACTGACAAAAATGCATATATAAATTTTTAAAATACAAGGTCCTGTACAATAACACAAATATGTCTCCAACCTAGGTTTGACTTCTTTACTTAGTCTGCAGAGAATTGTCAGCTTGCAGCCCTGAAGGCACCCAGAACCACTAACATGGCCAGAATCATCAGCACAGCAAGACCCAGGCAGCATGGCATCTTTGGGCCCTTACATTGAACCTCTGCTGGCCAAAAATTGCTTCTGGGAATCCTGGTCCTCCTAAGAACAACCCCTCTCTCCAAAAATATATGTATAATAGTAAAATGTTAACAAAATGAATGCTTATCAGTTTCAAATTTTAAAAAAACAGCAAATATAAAATAATTTATAAAAACATCAGATTTTAACAGCTTTGGATGTGGTGGAAAATATTGGTTCCATTTACTTTACTTACTGTGTGACTTTGACCAGTTTCTAGGCTTTATGACTCAGTTTCTCCAAATCTGGAAAAGAAAAGGATAATAATATTTGTCCTTTAAATGATTCTCCTTTAAATAATTGATCAATAATAAAATAAAGAGTGGTTTGGGGATAATTAAAATCATGAGTCATGTATAAAGTTCTCAGATTTGTAAATATGTGACACCTAATAAAAACCAAGTGTATGTTTACCATTCATAAGCTGTTAAATAACTAACCCAGTAAATCCTTTTGATATTTTTCCCTACCATTTCTCAGTGTGAGAGATTCTGTATAGAACTTGGGGTTGGAGAAATAGTGCAGCAGGCAAGGTGCTTCTCTTGCACAAGGTCAACCTGGTTCAATCCCTGACTTCAATATGATTCTACAAGCACTGAAAGGAGTAATTCCTGAATGCAGAGTTGGGAGTAAGGCCTGAACATCATTGGGTATGGACCAAAACCCAAAGAAAGAAAAATAAGTATTCCATATAGAACAAAGTTCATAAGGAAATTAAATTCTCTCAGTGTCCCCAATTATAATAAGAACTAAGGGCATTCTATATCATATACAAATGGTATCTGCTCAAAAAGCCAATTCAAACAAAATGAAAAAAAAAGGGCATTATACTGTTTCTACCATTTGCTCACTGAATGTGACTTTGACCAGTTACCAACTTTGTGACTCAGTTTCTACAAATCCAAATAAGAAAAGAATAATAATAACAAGTAGCCAATTCACCTTGGACAAAAGAAAAGTTATAAATGTGTTTAATTATTTATCCAAAGTTGTCAAGTAAATCAATAAATTAAGGAGGATTTAAAAAGTTTTTTTCCTTTAATAAAGGAAACTTTATTTCTACTGTGCCCTTTTAGATAAACATTTTGTAAAATGTAAATTTAAGGAGAAATAAGGTGACTTTATTATCTGTTTAAATGTTTAAAAGCATATTGCTTTTACCTTGGAGATTTAATCTATTTTTTTTCTTTTTTTTATTTATTTTTTTGTGCCACATTTGTTGTCTGTGCTCAGGGCTCACACCTGGCTCTGTACTCAGGAATCACTCCTATTGGTGCTCAAGAGTCCATATGTGGTGCCAGGGATTGATCACAGGGCGCACGTCCCTGTGAGTAAGGCAAAAAACTTGCCACCATTATTCTATTTCTAGACACGGTAATCTTTTCCTTCAGATAACCTGATATTTTCTTTGTTTTTAGCTTACCTATTGAAAAGTCAAATTTTGTCTGCTTAATATTCAATACTTTACTCATGACTCCATAGATTCTTGTCAATTAACACTTTTCAGGAACTTCCAAATGGCCCTAAAGGGTTATTGCTTGTGTAATGTACTGAAAAATCATTGAAGTATTTTTAAAAGTGTTTGCTATACTGATGGTTTGTATATTAAGTGTTTACTGCTTGATGTTATGGCAAAACAGTTCTGTTTAATAAGTTAGAGTGTTTCTCATTCGTGCTGGCTTATAAACTTTGCTTGTATACTTGTTTGAGCCACCCATGCATGCTTAATAGCTCTTTCTAGCAAGTCTACCTGAAGGTTAATCTAACATCTGCATTAGGTCAAGAGATTCTATAACAGAATCATATGCAGTTGGACTATTACATGGTATCAAACCTATTCAACCAAGTGATTGTGGTCATTTGTTTCTACCTTAATTCCCTTGGAGTGAGCAGAAGATTCTAATCGATTATATAAAAATGTTAACAGAAAAGGTTGAAGCCTAAGATTTACTGAAATACTTATTATTTTACTCAGTAGTAGATAATTAAATTTATTTTTAAAAGCATAGAGATATTTAAAACAAAGCTTTTTATCATATCATTTTAAAGGATAATAATAAGAACTCTTATTTCATAACTAATTAAATATTTAGTTTTATTGAGAAATACATATATGCATGTATATGTGGATGAATACATATTTGACTATATATCTTAAAATATCTACCACATTACCCAGTATTTAGCACAACAAAATTTGATTTTATATATTTTACCCATTAATGCACTTAGAAAACACTATTGAAAGCCCTACAAGGGTAGGCATTGTACAATAAAAATATAATAATTCAAGTGGGGAAAACATTCACCCGAAGTGTGAAAATATAAAAAATAAACAATAGCACTGTTCTCCCATTGTTTTTTGATTTACTCAAGCAGGCCCAGTAACGTCTCCATTGTGAGTCTTGTTGTTACTGTGTTTGGCATATCGAATACGTCATGGGTAGTAACCTATTAATTGTATACACCTGATTTTATAGTAGCACTGTTCTCCCATTTTTCATTTATTTGCTCAAGCAGACACCTGTAATTTTTTCATTGTGAGACTTGTTACTGTTTTTGGCATATTGAATATGACACGGGGAGCTCGCCAGGATCTGCCGTGTGGGTGGGATACTCTCAGTACCTTGCTGGGCTCTCCGAGAAGGATGGAGGAATCAAACCTGGATTGACCTACCTGCTCTGCTATTGCTCCAGCCCTGATTTTATAGTAAATATATAAAATGATCTTGTGGGGAAAAGAAACATTATAGCCAGGAGGATCCTGTCTCGCACATGACAGATCCAGGTTCAGCCCTCAGCACCACCAGGAGTCTTTAGCACAGAGCTAGGAATAAAACCTTTTTCCTACTGGATATGTCCTCCACCCCCAAAATCACCTATATATGTTAGTACTGGAGTGGCAGATAGAGGGAGAAAGAGAGAGATAGAGAGATGAGTCTGTGTGTGTGTGTGTGTGTGTGTGTGTGTGTGTGTGTGTGTGTGTATGTAGGATGTGTGAGGTTCTTGAATGTGATCCTTGGCAGCACATAAAAGTGATCCCTGGGTGACAAATAGCACTGATCCCTTAGCACAGAGACAGGAGCATGCTCTAAGTACACCCAGGTATTTTTCAAAATCAAACAAAAATTCTGTGAATCTATTCAGTGAGATTGGAGCAGAATGAATGATAGAAAAATAGATCTTGGTACATGTCTGATAAATTTGCAACTAAGTGAACTGTAAAACAAGCCTGTCATCACTTAATCACTTAATCACTTAACTTCCCGTTAGTCGTCGATTTGCTCGAGCGGGCGCCAGTAACGTCTCCATTTGTCCCTGTCTCGTGCTAGTGTAGCCCAATGGCATCTGTTCGCTCCGGGAGCATGAAGTGCCTCAAACCGATCGTTCATGATCTTGACGAAGAAGTCTGACCATCTGGTAGGTGGGCGGCCACACGGTCTCTTGACATCCTGTGGAATCCAGTTGGTAACAGCTCTAGTCCAACGGTCATCTTTAAATCTCATTACATGACCAGCCCATCTGATTTTTGACACCTTGGCAAATGAGACAGCGTCCCTGATCCTTGATCGTCCACGGATGTCAGAACTCCGGATTCGTTCTCTCATTTGAGTGAAACGTGATATTCCAAGCATAGCTCTTTCTATTCTTCTTTGGGAGACCTGAATAGCGTTCTCATCTTGTTTGCGTAGGGCCCAGGTCTCTGAGGCATATGTTAATGCAGGAAGAACGGTGGAATCAAAGAGATGTGCCCGGAGCCGGAGGTTCTTCGTCCTCTTAGCTATTTCTTCGACGTTCTTGAAGGCGTTCCAAGCCGCTCTCTTCCTCCTGCGCAGCTCGGGTGCCAGGTCATTTCTCATGTTGACCTCTCGACCTAGGTACACATAGCTGTTGCATTCGGAGATGGTCGTTCCGTTGAGAGCGAATGGGGCGTCAGGAACAAGGCTGTTTCTCATAAACATTGTCTTCGTAAGATTCAGCTGTAGTCCTACCTTTCCACATTCACGGTCAAAGTCGGCCAGCATTTGTGCCGCTTGGCTGATGTTTGGTGTTATTAAAACAATGTCATCAGCAAAGCGGAGGTGGTGTAGTTGCCGACCATCTATCTTCACTCCCATTCCTTCCCATTCTAGTCGTCGCATGATGTTCTCGAGGGTGGCACTGAAGAGTTTCGGTGAAATGGTATCACCCTGCCGCACCCCTCTCTTGACATCAACGATCACTTCTTTGTAGAATGGTGAGATCCTGGTAGTGAATCCGCAATACAGCTCACGGAGGATCCTGATGTATTGGGCTTGAATGCCCTGATTGGCTAGGGCTTCAATGACCGCTTCCGTCTCAACAGAATCAAAGGCCTTCTTTAAATCAATGAAAAATCAATAAAATCATTTAAAGCCTGTCATGTACTAATCTATTCTAACTTTCCCAGCATCTACTTAACTCTATCTTCTGCCTTATCCTTCATGTGCATATTTATAGAAAAAAATGAGGTGTTTGAGAATAATACCAATCCTAATTTTCATGGATCATGGTGAACCTGTGATGTCATCCCTTACAACCCTTGTATTTGCTCACTCAATGTTTTGGACTGTATTTAATTCAGAATTCAAAATCAGTCCTTTTTCAATTAATCTGAGATTTTCTTGACTTTATTATCCTCATCTAAAGTCTGATAAGCGACCGTTTAATACTCATAATACTCAATGTTCATTCACAACTATTTTCATGTACTTATATTGCAATATTAGGGTTGTTTAATCTCACTTACCTTACTAATCACTAGGTTATATTGGGTTATATAATGGATATCTAATAGAAATTTCAAGATTGATTTAGGATAATGAATATTTGAAACTTTAAAGATCACTGAGCAATTGAGTAGTCAGGTCTAGGGAATTGGTCAAAGACTGGACTTTGCATACTGGAAAAATGATCTGATTCCCAGCACTCCACCCCCCAACAACAATGTGCCCATGATCTACCAAAGATTTGATGTTGTGAACTCAGTTCAAAGAACTAGGGAGTAGCCTTTGACAACTGCCATTTACAATTGTCAAAAAGAAACAAAAAAAACTCCAGGATGAAGTAACAGAAAGTGAAAAATGCTGTTTGGAGCCTACTCGCTGTATAACTGGGGAAACTTCAACTTCTTTGGTTGGTTGCTTTCTGTTTGGGTTTGGGGTCACACCTGGTAATGTTCATGAGTTATTACTGGCTCTGCACTCAGAAATTACTTCTGGTGGTATGTAGGGACCATATTGAATGCCTGGCACGAAAACTGGGTCAACCACATGCAAGGCAAGCACCCTACCTTTTGTACTATCTCTCTAACCCTTGGGACCTATTCCTGACAGTACTCAAGGTTCCAGTGGTATTAGAGACTGAACCGAGGCCTTCTACATGGAAATCATGGATTCTAGTTCTTCGAGCCATCTTCTTGACCTCCCAAATTACTATTATATTATTCTATAATAATACTTAAAAATAACTTTGATTTCTAGTAGTTTGTCTATTCACAAATTCTATCCTTGTGGCGGGAGAAAAAATATAATGGCTAAGGCACATGCCTTGCTTATGGCTGATTTATTTTGATCCCCAGAAGCCCATATTGCCCATCAGTCTTTCCAGGAGTCATTCCTGATCATAGTGTCAGGAGTAAGACCTGAGCACAGCTGGTGCCAAAACAAAACAAACAAAAGTAATATATTCCTATGAATACAGGAGATAAGACTGAATTTTATAACCCCAGACTTACAACTTGTGTTAACCTTTTCTATATTATATAGCTAAGGCTTCCTTTTGAATATACTTCAATTTCCTGATTTATTGCTTCATCTATGTGGGAAAAGCATGTTGGTGGTCTGAGACAAGAGAGGAAATTTGTAGAAAGTAAAGGAGCAGAACGTTAATTAGAAAATAGAAGTGGATATCTGTATAAAACCTCTGGGGACAGCCAGGAGGAGGCCCCAATGGCTCTTCCCCTCACTGCCCGGGTTTGTGTGGGCCTGGACTGCTCCTTAGCCAGCACAGCCCGGGCCAAAGGGCAGACAGAGGAGTAGACGAGGGCCAAGCCAGTTGGTTTATCAGTTGCCATTTATTTCATTCTCCCCACGTGCCAGCCCCACTCTCTCTGAGCCTCCCATTTTAGTCTCACACAGCTCCTCATTCCCATCTCCTCCTGTGTCTCCCACTCATCTCTTTGCACTCCATGTCGCAGCCTGGTGTTTCTCTCTCTCTCCATGTGTTTCCTCTTGTTTTCTTCTTCTACATTCTTCTCTCTCTGTCCCTCTTGCTAGACTCTCTGCAGTCCATCTTACCGCCCTGCTCTCTCCTCTCTCCAGCTCTCTCCCTCTCTCCAGCTCTCCTGTCACTCCAACTCACCAGCATCTGGGCTGACACTGCACCCAGTCTGGTAGCCAAATCAACATAAGAAAGCCCTTCCTGAGAACCCACCAAGTTCAAAGGGAATACCACCTAAGAGGTATTCCACAGCCCTTTCTGACTGCCCAAGGGCAAAATACCTCCTAAGGTGCTTTTCTCCTTTCCTCAGTCCAATAACTCTATCAACATCTTCACTGTCACTGTCACTGTCCTCCTGTTGTTCACTGATTTGCTCGAGCTGGCCCAATAACATTGTGAGACTTGTTACTGTGTTTGGCATATTGAATATGTCACAGGTAGCTTTCCAGGCTTTGCCATGCGGGCAAGATATTCTCGGTAGCTTGCTGGGCTCTCCGAGAGGGGTGGAGGAATCAAACTTGGGTTGGCCATGTTGGCTGTGTGCAAGAAAGTGCCCTACCCGCTGTGCTATCTCTCCAGCCCATCAACATCTTAATACTAGTTATTGTTGTACAACACAGTTAAGAGATACATTGAGACTTGTAGGGAAGATCTCCTGGGAACATCTTGCCACAGACTCAGACTAATTGCTCAGGCCAGATTATGCTTTCCTAACCCTAGCAGGGTCTGAGTCTAGTTATCACTTTTGGATCTTGACAGCATTTTGTCTATGACCAAGCTCTTAACTTATAGTTAAGCATTCGACACTTTGGCCAGGCACATCTCGATGCCAGGGTAGCACATAGCTTACCACTTGCCCTGGTTCCTTTCAGTCCCTTGTCGGGACCCTGCTTTTAGGGGAGCTATGAAGTAAGGGCAGCTGAAGCTTAGGTGAGAGAACAAATGCCCAGGAGGAAAACAACAATGAGAGTCATGTTACAAAATCATAGCATATACTGTCTTCTTGTGTCCATAAAAAAAGAACATTGGTCTGAATAAACAATACAAAGGATTTAGGAAGAAGAGAAAAACAATATTTACAAGTCAACAGAGCACAAAGAAAGAAGTTACAAATAAACACAGAGGAATGAGAGCACTGTGATGGGAGCAACCCAATAAACCTAAACTACCTGAGGTTATGCAGAAAGGACAAAGCAGAGTTATCCTGCAGATATACCACCTGAAGATGAAATACATCTTCTAATAACATTATTTTGATTTTCTATGAAGCAATATGGTCCCATGCATCTACACTTTTTGTTTCTTTTTAAAAGTTTTCACTAACCTGTAGTAGTGTCTTCAGTTAATAACACATTTCTATATATCATTCATTAATCTTTCTGTAGATTACTTAGAACACATGTTTTATTGTGTTCAGGTTATATGTAAATAAAATTTTCATAATTTCAGTGCCTACAAAAATTATTCAATCTGTCAAACACAGGAATGCATATAAAGCCCATCTTTTGATCACGCTCTGTGTAATCATTCAACTGCTAGTGAAACAGGAAAGTGCATCAAATACCTAACTGACATTAAGTCAAGGGTCCACTTCTACTTAGCTTCTAATACTATGTCTCTCAAGTATGTCCTTTCTCTTCTTCTCTACTTCTACAATTAATTTGATTGGACCCTTAAGTTATTCATAACAAAAAGTTTATCCCCTTGTTGTCAATATGTATCATCCACAATATTTTTATAAGCAAAAAGTTATAATACTATCTTGTTAAGAAAAATCCTTCAGCATCATTTGTTTAATTTTGGAGGAAGCTGTCTATACAACACCTTTATTTATTTGTTTAGGAAATAAATATAATATTTTATTATATTTATAAAGATAACAGCTTCAAAAATATAAGAGTATTTTTTTAACTTTTATTAGTGAGACACCATGACGTACAAACTTACAAATTTTTGTGCTTGGATTTCAATTATACAATGATCAAATACCCATCTCTCCACCAGTGCCCATTTCCCACCACCACGGATCCCAGTATCCCTCCCACCATGCCATCCCCCATCCTACCCTGCCTCTGTGGCAGGGCATTCCCTTTTGTTTTCTCTCTCTCTCTCCTTATTGGGTGTTGTGGTTTGCAAAAGAGGCAATGGGTGACAATTATGTTTGGTCTATAGTCTACTTTTAGCATGCTTCTTCCATCCTGGGAGGATCCTCCCAACACCCTTTATTTGGTGCTCCCTTCTCTATCTGAGCTCCCTTGGAGGCCAGCCACATATACAACACCTTTAGATTTTTTTCTTTCCATCCTAACATAATACTTTATTTTATTTTATTTTAGTTTGGTCTTGGGAAAACTCTCAGGGATACTCTGAGTATCTCTTTGATTCTGAGCTCAGAAATGGAAAACTTTAAAAAATAAAGTTTTAACCTGACCTTCTATGATTCAGAAGATGTTCACAAGTTGAGTTTCTGGGGCTAATACTGATTATCTAATGTAAACTTGATAATGTTTTTGATTCATTTTTGTAATTCTAGTAAGGATTGTCATGTAGCTCAGGTCCAGCAAGTGAGAAACAATGAGAATATTTTAAAAAGTATTAAAAAAGCTTTCCTTAACACCTCATAAAGACATCTGAGAATCAATGACAGTACTTGAAGGCCTGCAGCCATACTTATCACGAAAGGGAAATAACATGACTACTGAGGTGGGTTTTCCAAGAGGAGGTTTACACACTGCACTTGATTATGTTAACTTCTATTTTATCCTTAAACGTTGAAAAATAGGACTACTAATTTGTGATAGTGTATTATGATTTGCCAATAGAAAGAGAGAAAATAGAGAGGGGAATAAGTAGAGATGGAAGGTAAGGAATGAGGAGTGGACAGAAGGAAGAAGACAGGAAGAAAAGGAGAAAGGAAGAAAGGAAAGAAGGAAGGAAGGAGGGAGGGAAGGAGGGAGGAAGGAAGGAAGGAAGGAAGGAAGGAAGGAAGGAAGGAAGGAAGGAAGGAAGGAAGGAAGGAAGGGAGGGAGGGAGGGAGGGAGGGAGGGAGGGAGGAAGGAAGGAAGGAAGGAAGGAAGGAAGGAAGGAAGGAAGGAAGGAAGGAAGGAAGTTGCACATATTATACTATAAATTGAAGAATGAAACCAATACAAATCATAATGGAATTTCAATTCATTCTCTAGAGTTACCACATGTGTAGGTGAGTATGACTCTTGATAGTAAGCAGTTGTGTGTTCCACTGAATCTATTTTGTGTTGTTGTTGATTTAGTCTTTTTTGATTTTTAAACCACACCAAGAAGTGCTCAGGGTTTACTCCTGGTTCCACTCAGGAATCATCCCTGGTGGGTCTTAGAGACCATTTGAGGTGCCAGGGACCGAAGTCAGGTCTACTGCTTGCACAGCTTGTTCCTGCCTTCTGTATTACCTACCCTCTCGCTTCTATTGTTGTTATTGGCCACACCTGGTGATGTTCTGGGCTTACTCCTGGCTCTGCACTCAAGAATCCCTCCTGGTAGGGCTTGAAAGACCATATGGAGTGCTGGGTTTTGAATCTAAAACTGTGTCCTACCCACAGTAGTTTAGTTCTTTCCCTTCTCTACTAAAAACAAAACAAAAAAGACAAAACCTTCTGTTATCTGCTTCTGTACTTTTCTTTTAAGAAAGCATTATTTACTGTACTGTTAATGATATTATTTTGCACATACAAAGTTCCAATACCACTCTGAATGAGCATGTCAACTTCCCTCCACCATCATAAAGTTCTCCCACAACACAGTTCCATCCTCCACCCTTCATGAGCTCAGTTCTACAACAAAGCTCTCATATTTTACTTTCTTTGATCCTGTTATTCCCTTAGTATTTCTTTACATACGGTATATCCATTTCTCACCTTCCGATTTATTCATATAGCAGAAATCACTTGATTTTTTTCCTTTTTTTAGCGAAGTAAGCTGGAGCGATAGCACAGCGGGTAGGGCGTTCGCCTTACACGCGGCCAACATGGCCGACCCGAGTTCGATTCCTCCGCCCCTCTCAGAGAGCCCAGCAAGCTACCGAGAGTATTCGATATGCCAGACACAGTAACAACAAAGTCTCCAATGGAGACGTTACTGGGCCCGCTCGAGCAAATCGTCGATCAACGGGAGGGCCTTTACCTTTACCTTTACCTTTACCATAGTTTCTTTATCTAACTATCTGTTCTTGACCACTTGGGTAGGCCTCAGATTTGGGCTATTGTGAATAGCAGAATGGTCATAGGAGCACAAATGCCCTTGAAGAATATAAATGTTGTGTCCTTGCGGTAGATGTCATGAAGTAGAATTAATGGTCCATAGAACAAGCTTAATTCTTATTTATTTGGGGAAGGTTTTGTATTGTTTGTAAGCAGATAAAATAAGTCAACATTCCTTCATGCAATCAGTAAGGATTCTTTTTTCTCACATCCACATCTACTCCAATGATTCTGTTCATTTTTATGTGTGCCAATCCAACTGATGTGAGGTGATAATTCATTGCTTTGATTTGTGTTTACCTATGATTAAGTGATGGATGGGATTTTTTTTCATATACCTACTGGCCATCTAAATGTCTTCTTTGAAGAAGTGTCTGTTCATATCTTCTTCCAATTATTTTATATGGCTGCCGTTAACTTTTACAAGTGCTTTATAAATATATATATAATATTTATTATTTGCCAAATGAGTGGTAACAAAATACTATTTTCAGTCTATGTGGTCTCTATTTTGATCATCAATTCTTTTGATGCGGAGAAGTTTTTTTAATTTTATTTAACACAATGACCTGGCACCTGAGTTGTACAGAAGGAAGAGAGTGGCTTGGAATGCCTTTAAGAGCATCAAAGAAATAGCTAAGAGGACGAAGAACCTCTGGCTCCAGGCACATCTCTTGATTCCACTGTTCTTCCTGCATTAACATATGCTTCAGAGACCTGGGCCCTACAAAAACAGGATGAGAAAGCTATTCAGGTCTCCCAAAGAGAAATCGAAAGAGCTATGCTTGGCGTATCACACTTAACTGAAGTGAGAGATAGAATCCAGAGTTCCCACTTCCATCAACGACCAAGAATCAGGGATGCTGTCTCATTTGCCAAGGCATCAAAAATTAGATGGGCTAGATATATAATGATATATGGAGACAACCACTAGACTAGAGCCATTACTGACTGGATTTCATGGGATGTCAAAAGATCGCCTGGACACCCACCTACAAGATGGTCAGACTTCTTCGTAAAGACCCTGAATGATCAGTTTGAGGCTCTTTGTGTTTCTAGAATGAGCAGATGCCATTGGGATACACTAGCATGCTCCAGGGCCAAATGGAGATGTTACTGGCACCCACTTGAGCAAATCGATGAGTAACGGGATGTCAAGTGATCAAGTGATCAAGAAAATACAATGTATCAATTTTTGATTTTATTAAGTTGGTGATGGCATTGAATCATTGAAAAATTTCTAAATTCCATATCATAGAAGGTTCTGCCTATGGTTTCCTCTATATAATTTACAAATCCAGGTCTGAAATCAAGTCCTTTAATCCATTTTGAAATGACTTTACTCCTACTTTTTAAACTTATGTACCTTCTACTTTCTGGATTTTAGCTTCAAAACACTAATGGTGAAACATGTAAAAATAAATCATCAAGGACCTTGTTAGAATGCAGATTTTGAGGCAATAGGGACAGAATAGATTGGATTTCTGCATTTTGAATTATACAGTGCTGATTTTACAACAAAGCATACTAGATAAAGGAGCTGTGTAGGATAACATTGGTTTGCCCTTCCTCCCTGGACAGTGGGAGCTAGTGTGTGTTAATTGCCCCCCCCAACCTGTCAATTACCTTTGTCTCCTGATCAGTCTCTGACTTGTAAATATTGTCTTTCTCTTCTTAATGTCCTTTGCATGGTAAGTTATTCCAGATCAATTGCTTTATGTATGAATACAGGAAGACAGGTAAAAAGACAAGCCTGTGCTTGGGAGTTGATTGACTCCAGAAAATATTATCTCCTGGATATCTGGTCTCTCGACTTAAGCCTCAATTGCCCTTACTTCCTAGACTCCCAGAAGCAAGTGGTGACAAGGAACTGGATAGGACCAGGGCAAGCATTGATCTATGAGCTACCCTGGTATCGAAATGAACCTGGCCAAAGTGCCATAATGCTTAACTATAAGTTAAGAGCTTGGTCATGGACAAATTGTGTCATGATCTAAAATTAATAACTAGATTTGGACTCTGCTGGTGTTAGAAATGATTGATTCAGCCTGTGCACTGTAGTCTGAGTCTGTGGTGAGATGTCCCCAGAAGAATAACCCAATAAGCCTGAAAGTGTCTATTACTGTGTACATACAGAATGGTAAATATTAGGAAGTAGAATTAAAGATGTTAATTAATTTGAAGGCCTAAGGAGAGGAGAAACACACCTCAAGAACTGTTTTGTCCTTGTGGGCTGCAGGTGGTCAGGAAGACTGGAAAAAACATTTGGATCACACTTCCTGTGGGGGGTGTGGTTGGGGAGGAGTGATGAGAGGATAAAAAAGAGCAGTTTGGGGGATAAGTGGGACATTGAAGGAGAAGTAGAGGAGAAGATTTAAAGAGACAGACACAGAGACATAAGAGGACAGGGGATTGGGGGGAGACAGCAGAGAGAGAGAGAGAGAGAGGAAACAGATGCATCAGGAAGAAAGAATAGTGCATTTAGAAAGAGAGAGATAGAGAGAGAGGGAGAGGAGAGAGAGAGAGTTGGAAAGAGCTGGGAGTGATGAGAGATTGAATAAATGGCAACTAATAAGCAACCAGCTTGGCCCTCTTCTTCCTTCATCTGTCCAAGGCAAGAGCCGCCTTGGATGGAGAAGTGGCTCAAAAGCCCCAAACGCAGACAAGAGAGACACCTGGAGAGCCTTCGAGCATCCTTTCACGTGTAATCCCAGAGCAGAGGGCTTAGACATCTTGAGAGTGGGGATTCACACAGTGGTGTCCCTGGGTGTGGGCTCAAACGACCAACTAAAGTAACAAGAAATTACACACAGGTGTTCTATTACTTTTAAATTTTTCTTCTTTTTTTATAAATTTTTCTTTTTTAAAAGAGTTTTTGACAATAGTTCATTACATTTAATATTCAAACATCATTCCCACCACCATGCAGGCACCGTCTCACCACCATGAGAGGAAAGTGTGTGAAGATTGTTGTATTTCATCATGGAGTCATTTAAGTCCTTGTATAAGAGATTACAAGCATGTATGTTTAAACCCAAACAAATACCTACTATTTTTAGTATGTCAGTTGGCTAGAGATTAAGAGTTCCAGGATATTCTATAACTCTCTTGCAGATTCTCTAGGTCTTGGCCATTAAGGAGATTATATGGCACCGGGGTAGTTTGTAGGTGTGACCCCCAAGCTACTGGAAAACTAGGAGGCTGGGAGGAGAAGGCCCAGTCCCGCCCCAAGCGAACTTAGAGATTTCAGTCACGGGTCCTACATGCCTGAGTTTTTCTGCAGGCTCCCCCATAGGTGAGGCTCATCAGAGCGTATAGAGAGCAGCATTGAGCATGGCTGCAGTTGGGTTCTGAAGGTTTTTGGCTGCTGGGATTCTTTCTGCTTGGGGCAGGGAGGGAAATTCATCCTGACCAACTCTAAGTTGCTTCACTCCAAGATAGCTTGGAGAAGAGTCAGGACGTTCTACCTGTTTTCTTCTTTAGCTATCAAAGCATAGCAATAAAAATATGTGCACTGAAAATACATAAAAGACAAATTTTTGTCATTCATGTCTTTTTTTATTTTTGCTATTTGGGTCACTCCTGGCAATGCTCAGGGGTTACTCCTGGTTCTGCACTCAGGAATTACTCCTGGCAATGCTCAGGGGATCATATGGGACGCTGGGATTCGAACCCCAGTCGGCTGCGTGCAAGGCAAACAACCTACCCACTGTGATATCACTCCAGCCCCCCATTCATGTCTTTAAAAAATACACCCCTTCCTTTGAAATCAATGAGTTCAGTAATAGGTCCAAAGAAATCTTCTAAACACTTAGATCAGAAGTATACACATGCACAAACGCATACACACACACACACACACACACACACACACACACACACTGAACACTATGTCTAAATGATTTTATTTAATTCTTATTGCTATCTTCCTTTGTTTGCAATGTATGCTTCCTCTGAATAAACTTCAACAATCACCTAAATTGAGGATTTGAGTGTTAGTCTCCTATTGCGTTACTTTATGTTCCCCAGATGAATACAATCTTTCTTTGTCCTTCTCTTGCTGACTCATTTCGCTTAGCATGATGCTTTCCATCTAGCACCACTTGCATGTAAATTTCATGACTTCATCTTTTCTAACAGCTACATAGTACTCCATTGTGTAGATGTATCAAAGGTTCTTTAACTAGTCATTTGTTCTCAGGCACTCAGATTTTTTCCAGATTCTAGCTATTGTAAACAGTGCTTCAATGAACAAACAAGTTCAAATGTCAATTCGACTATACTTTTTTGCCTCTCCGGGATATATTCCCGGGAGTGATATTGCTGGGTCAAATGAAAGCTCAATTTCTAATAAGTACCAGGAGGTTTACTCCATGGGTTGGAGCCAAACATGCTAAGGGAAAAGTCAGCTCAGATAGAGAAGGGAGCACCAAATAAAGGGTGTTGGGAGGATCCTCCCAGGAGTGGAGGTGCATGCTGAAAGTAGACTATAGACTGAACATGATTGCCACTCGATGTCTCTTTGAGAAAGAACAAAAGGGAATGCCCTGCCACAGAGGCAGGGTGGGATGGGCCATGGCAGGGTGGGAAGGATACTGGGATCAGTGGTGGTGGAGAATGGGCACTGGTCGAGGGATGGATACTCGATCATTGTATAACTGAAACCCAAGCACAAAATTTTGTAAGTCTACAACTGTACCTCATGGTGTTTCACTAATAAAAATAAATAAGTAAATAAATAAATAAATAAAGGATTTGACTGTGGTATTTTCCTAAATTAGGTCATTAATTTTCAAATTCAATGCCACTTAGAAGAAACTCCTAAGAAAGGATTCTAGGTAAAGTTTAGAGCAATATTGATTACCAAAAACCAGTTTCCTATTGCTAAGGGAAATTGAAAGGTAATTGAAAATAAATACCTAGTCTTACTAACATAAAACTTTGTATTCTAAATTACTCTTAAAATTGTCTAGTTTTCACGAATATTTTACAATTCAGTGATCTCCACCATGTTCTTTTGTTCTTTGAAAATAATATTTTTGAAAACACTTACAATTAATTTAGTTAATATACTGACATTTGTAATATTTATAATAAAAACTTTTTATATTATGCACTTTCATTCATAAATGTAATTACATACAAAATGTTAGTTATAAATGAACATTTCCATTCAAGTAAAATATATTAACAAGCACTATAAAAAGACAAAACACTTTTATTTTATATATAGAATAGCTATGAAAGAACAAATTAGCAAAATTTTAATAAGCATATTTCCTTGGGGAAAAGAGTCAGAACTCTTCCAATCTATATACTTTCTAATTACTTTTATGTCAGAACAGATTGTGCAGTTAGATTTATGCTGTTTGTTAATATTTTGTTGGTAAAAATTCATTATATACAATTAAAAAATTAACCACATATACAATTTTAATTACAAACATATTCTTTCCTGGGTGACATTGACCATTTTCATTATTCTCTTTGAAATTAAACAAAGACTAATAGACTGAAAAGAAGAATCAGGGGGAAAATATTTTGCATATAAATAGAAAATACATTTGCTTTGTTATAATAAATTAATATAGGAATACTTTCATTACAAAATCTCATTTTACTACAAATATCTGAAGTTTAATATTTATATTCATTAGTTAATACTAACACTATATCCTTTAATTCAATTTGTGTAAAGTTGTTTAAGTCATTTTGTGCAATTGGTGATGTATAAAATTATTAGAATAATGATTATACTTCAAAAATTTGAGTTAACTATATAAACAATAAAAATCACTAAAATTGTCAAGACACCTATGTTGTGCCAAACTATTCCAATTTTCACAACCAGTTTGCTATCAATTATTTATTCTGCACGTTTTACTATACCTATAAATTAAATTTTCAGGAAAAACTGTTCTCTTAAAATTATCTTCTTACATCCAGGGAGATGGGCTGGAGCAATAGCTCAGCGGTAGGGCATTTGCCTTGCACGCAGCCAACATGGCCAACCCGAGTTCAATTCCTCCACCCCTCTCGGAGAGCCCAGCAAGCTACCGAGAGTATCTCACTCGCACGGCAGAGCCTGGCAAGCTCCCGGTGACGTATTCGATATGCCAAACACAGTAACAACAAAGTCTCCAATGGAGACGTTACTGGGCCCACTCGAGCAAATCAATGAACAATGGGAGGACAGTGACAGTGACAGTGATCTAGGGAGATAGCACACAGGTCAGGGTATTCATCTTGCATGCTACAGGCCATGTTCAATCCCTGCATTATATGTGTTTATCCAATCATGGCCATGAATAATCCAAGTGCAGACCCAGGATCAATCCTTGAACACTGCTGCATGCAGTCCCAAAAGAAACAAAACTATTTTTCTAAAAACTTTTTATTAAGATCAAAATATTCCTATAATAATGAGGTCAGGACCTATAAATATTTAAATAAATATTTCTTCTTATAAATATTTAAAGATTTAGTATTCATGACTAAAAGTAATTTTGAACAACAGATTACTTGAGTTTCCTTTTTGTTTAGTTGTATTTTCCAGGGCCACACTGTAGTCACGTTCAAGGCTTACCCTGATTTCCTTTTTCTGAGATTATTCCAGGTGGTTCAGGGTACCATGCAGGGTGCTGGGGATAGAACTCACTGTACAATCAGTCTGGCAGGTCACTTTGGGACAAGAGGACCCATTACATTATTTTGACAATTATTGCTTGTGAAAATACTATTTTGTAGTTATTTTACAGAATGTACTCAAGAGATATAAATGAATCCTTCAACTATTATTTGGGTTTATGAATTATTTTGAGGAATCAGATTTACAACTAAATTAATTATAATAGCATAGTGATTAATGATAATTATAGACACATTTACTACTTGCTAAACAAATGAGTGGACATCATTATTAAACCATGATATTAAAAAATCATTGTCAATCTAGCATACTATTCTACTAACAGTATTTCCTTTCTCTGTAAAATAAGCCATTTGATGAAACTATAGTTTTACTTCAGAGGGGTCAAATCTTTAGGTTTGTTTGTTTGGGTTTTTTGTTTTTTGGTGTCAGGTGACTTTTTTCTCCTTTTTCTAGCCATACATAGAAAATTTGACTTCATTGTGATTTTTAAAACCATTTTTTTCTAGGAATGCTTATTTCCTTGTATTTTAAACATGCCCAGAGGCTTTGTGCTCTGTATCTGTAAATTTAAATGTAGGCATAGTTATTTGGAAATAAATGAGAAAATAAATAAGATACATAGGAAGGATGCAAGCAGATTTACAGCAGAACACAACACGTTTTGATTATTGACCGGAAAACATGGGAAATTTTGTCATCTTTAATTTACCTTGCTCCATTCTGACCAAAACTTTCTTGACACAAATAATGATGTGTAGAATGGAGATGTGGTTTGTTGAGCAGCTGAGAATTTTTGTGTGCATGTATATGTTTTTCCCTGAAGCAGGATATAAGCATAGATGCCATTCAGTTGGAACACTGACTACAAGTTGAACACAAAGGGCCCTGACCTCATTGAAACAGTTATTTATGGTGAGGCAGTGTCTGCAAATAGCATCCATTAGAACTAAATGCCTAGTGCATGAAATGGGGGAAAGGCACCTTCACAAAAAAATGTAATAACCAGATTAGGTGCCTGCTCCTGAAATTCTTGAGTTTAGTATAGAAAGGTTCCATTTACTCTCAATCCTGAGAACTGTGCCTGGCATTCTCCAATCTCCAAAAATCGACCATGGGTAGAAAATACATCATTTCAGAAGCAGAAAGAGTGCTGATATTTGAAAGACTTTATTTCAAAACTTTCCTGATTTGGCACTTCCCTCTCAAATCCTTTCATATTCTATGATATGTGTTAACAATGCATATATATTTTTATATGTGAAAGTAATCCTAGTACAAAATATTAGAAACATCTATTGAGTGATAAATTTTACCAAATATGTCAAATGTAAATTAAACGCCTAAGTTCAAAGTGAAGAACATGTATATTTTCTACAATGCCATCGGTCCTTTAGAAAATGCAGTACATAAAACTTTAAGAAAAAAAATTAGGGGGCTGAAACAATAGTACAGCAGGTAGGGTGTTTGCCTTGCACTCAACCAATCCTGGTTCAATACCCGGCTTCCTGAATGGATCCCAGACATGGTCAGGAGTAATTCTTGAGTGCAGGGCCAGGAGTGAATGTGAACATCTGTGGGTGGGACCCAAAAAGAAAAAAAAAAGAAGAAGAAGAAGAAAGAAGATTTGTTAAGCTAGTGGCAGTGCAAGAGTACTCTTTTCCTTACACAATTTGGAAAATTGTAGTTCACAAAATAAAATTTTATGGAGTCATGCTCATGAACCACCATCAGTGCCATGTAAGCTCTTTCAAACCATCTATGATTAAGAGATGTAACAATAAATCAAGATCAACAAGTTGCAGAGATTCTTCACAACCCTGTTTAAGGTTGAGCTGCCTGGCCAAACAGAGCTTTAGCAGCTGGAAATCTCCACATTCTTCAATTGCCACCATGCACAGGATGAGACTCATGCAGAAGCTAACCTGTTGAAAAACTCATGTGTATGGAGTCTATGTCTGAAATCTCCAGGTTTTCACACAGTCCAAGGTGTGCTATCTCTGCCAATATTCCTGTACTTCCAGAAACTCTCAAAGTCATTCAAACACCCCCAAATGCTACCGAGTTAAAAATGTAATGCCAGCTGTATCACCCTATTAAAAATTTTGGACTTCTTAACAAAATATGAGATTAATACCCAAGAATAGCTGAGATCAGCACCAGGAGGATTACTCCATAATTTAGAGGCCAGCTGGGTATTCTAGGGGAAAGGGCAGTTCAGATAGAGAAGGGAGCACCAAATAAAGGGTGTTAGGAGGATCCTCCCAGGAGGGGAGATGCATGTCGAAAGTAGACTATGGACTGAACATGTTTGCCACTCAATGCCTCTTTTGCAGACCACAACACCCAAAACGAGAGAGAGAACACAGGGGATTGCCCTGCCACAGAGGCAGGGAGGGATGGGGGGATGGGGGTGGGGGGATATCATTCATGGTGGTGGAAAATGGGCACTGGTGGAGGGATGGGTATCTGATCATTGTATAATCGAAACCCAAGCACAAAAAATAGTAAATCTACAACTGTACCTCATGGTGTTTCACTAATAAAAAAAATTTAAAAAAAAGGAAAAAAAATTGTGCAAAAAAAAAAATTTTGTTCTTCTTGGAGTGACACCTCAAATTCTACAACACTCATAAACAAGCATTAGTACACCAAATTGGATGGGCTGTAATGTAGAAGGCATCCAATCTCAATTAACAAAATATCAACACAGAAGGCTTAAGCTGTAACAACATTTTAGCAATCTCTTACACATGGACTTCATAGCTTCATGGTGAGATACGCAATCTGTTCTTTACTAATTTTATTCTGAGGAAACATTTTGATTTTTTTTAGAAAATTATAATAAGCAATATAACATAAATTATTGAGGGCTCACTATGGGGGCAGACTTAAGGACTGTTGGGAAAACTGGAGGTAATATCGATGAGCAGGTGTAATGGTGGTGGGATTGGTGTTGGTATATTGACTGTCTGAAGCAAATCATCATGAACAAATATGTAAAACGGTGCTAATACAAAGTGTAAGGAGAAAATAAAACTATAAAAATCAAATTCTATGTTTCCCAGTATTTCATTTATATAAATCTGAGTTTTGAAATCAATTCTATGTTTATTTATTTGTTTATTTTTTGTGTCACAACCGGCGATGCACAGGGGTTACTCCTGGCTCATGCACTCAGGAATTACTCCTGGCAGTGCTCAGGAGACCATCTGGGATGCTGGGAATCGAACCTGGGTTGGCTGAGTGCAAGGCGAATGCCCTACCCGCTGTACTATTGCTCCAACCCCACAATTCTAATTTTAGATGCAGAATTTTTTCATAATAGATACTTAGATGAGAAAAATAAATCATTTACTTGATAGAAGTTTATGAATCACCATTATGTCCAAGACTTGTTTTTAAGAGAGGTAGAACTTACAAATACAATTGTGATTTTGTTTATGTTTTTGTGCCACACAAGGTGGTGCTCATGGCTTACTCCTTGCTCTTTACTCAGTGATCACTTCTAGAGGGCTGCAGGGAAATACGTGGCTTGCCAGCTATGGAACCTGGGCAAGACAGGCTTTTTACCCACTGTATAACCACTCCAGCCCCCCAAATAAAAAAGCCATTGAAATACTAGAACTCAAAGTGTTTATACTCAAATCCAAGAGATATATCTTTCATATTATTATATTTTTGAAGTAATTATGATTATGCTATTTTCTCCCTGGTAAATTCTGTATTGATTTTTATATTACAATTAATTTATTAGCACAGCGTTAGGGCATTTGCCTTATAAGCGGCCAACATCGCCGACCCGAGTTTGATTTCTCCACCCCCCTCAGAGAGCCCGGCAAGCTACCAAGAGTATCTCTCCCGCACAGCAGAGCATGGCAAGCTACCCGTGAGGTATTTGATGTGGCAAACACAGTAACAAGTCTCATGATGGAGACGTTACTGGACCTGCTCGAGCAAATCCATGAACAACGGGAGGACCGTGCCTGTGATTTACATAATAGTTAGCTTTAAACCAATAGCAATGGAGTTATTTTATTTCTTGAATCATATTTATATTTCTTTTCATTTCATTATGTTTGTCTTCCCCTAACTTTGAAAGAGCTACCAATATGGCAGCATTAAGAAGGATGAGAAAGGAGAGGCTGACAAAATCTCAAGGCCAAACTAGGCTGCCAAAATGAAGAAAGACAAAAATGACTACCTATACTTTCAATGCACATATGCTGGTATCGGATACATCCATTGAAGACCTGATTGTACAAGCGGGAAAGATCAAATACGACATCATTGGTCTGACCAAGACCAGAAGGCATCAATCACATCACGCCATTTTCAACACTGAAGAATAACTTTTCCTCGGAACATGCTACAAAAGAGGGGTCGGTGGTGTCAGTGTCCTTGTCAACATGAACTTGGCCATAAGCATTGATTCATTCGAATGCCTAACAACCCAAATTGGACGATTACACTTGAATAGATGTGGCTCACTGCCAGCAGTTTCTAACTTCGTTGTCTACACAGCAACATCCAATTATGCATTTTCCTCCTGTTCTTCATCAATTTGCTTGACTAGGCACCAGAAACGTTTCACAACAAATTGTGAGACTTTCTGTTACTGTTTTTGGCATATCCAACACATCACAGGTAGCTTGCTAGGCTTTGCCATGCAGGCAAGTTACTCTCAGTAGCTGCTCTGGCTCTCATAGAGGGGCAGAGGAATCGAATCTGGGTTGACCACATGCAAGGCAAATGCCCTACCCACTGTGCTATATCTCCAGCCCATCCAATTATGATGAAGAAGAAATTGAGAAGTTCTACATGGAGCTGGAGAAGTTCTATAATGAGACCAAACCTTCTACAAGATCACTGTTGGTGATTTTAATGCCAAGGTAGAACCGAGAAGATCAGGTGAAGAACTCCACATAGGGACCCATGGCCTAGAATGGAATGAACTGTCTGAGAGACTGTCCGAGTTCATCATGTCTACCAAGACCATCCATGGTAACTCACAGTTCCAAAGGCCAAATCTAAATGTTGGACTTGGGAGCCTCCCAGTGGACGGTTCCACAACAAAATAGACCACATCATATTCAATCGAAGGTTTTGCCTGATTGATGTCACTGTTGTCCCAAAATTCCAAACGGAATCGGACCAGTGTCTCCGTGCAAAATTCTACTTCATGGAGCGGGTTGAAGAGCCGCAAAGTTTAAGAAGAGAACTCCCAGAACAACCACCAACTGGGAGCTCTTTGGCACTATTGCGGCAACATGGGAAGATGCCATAGTTGACAACATTGATGAGGAATATGATCTACTGGTTCAGCACCTCCATGATTTTGCGAAGAACACCGAGAGAGATAGCCAAAATGACACCTGTTACATTTTTATACATCTATCCCCAACATACATAAGAATCCATTTTTACATTGGCATGATGTTATGAAATACTAATTTCTTCTCCATTTTTGTACCACCTCTTTACAAGAAAGATTCAGTCCTCGTTGAATCAATTTTTGCGAGTTTGATTAAGATTCCTCATCATTAGAGGCCAGAGACATAATACAGCAGGCAGGGCCAGGGCCCTTACCTTACATACAATGGAATGGGTCAATTCTGGTATCATAAATGGTCCCTCCTGAACTTCCAGGAATGATTCCTTACCATATGAACTATGAAGAAATGCTGAGCGTCCTCAGGTATACCTAAAACAAAACAAACGCACAAAGAAAAAACTATGAACAATCTCAGTTGATTTTCTCAGTACTTTAACAGTTTTTCTATACAGTTGACTTCTTTATATATTTTTTCTCAACATCAGTGGTGCTCAGGGCTTACAACTGGCTGCACTAAGGGATTACTTCTGACTTGGTTTAGGAGACCAAATGAGGTGCCAGGGATAGAGCCTCTACCCACTGTACAATTGCTCTGAAACCAACAGATGACTTTTGATTTAAATTTTTTAAAAACTATTAAAATATATACATATATATGGTTTTATTTGTAAAGTAACTGTATCAATTGTTCTACAAGTCACAGTCACTGTCCTCCCGTTATTCATCGATTTGCTCGAGTGGGTTCCATAACGTCTCCATTGGAGACTTTGTTGTTACTGTGTTTGGCATATCGAATATGTTACGGGGAGCTTGCCAGGCTCTGCCGTGCAGGCGAGATACTCTCGGTAGCTTGCCGGGCTCTCCAAGAAGGGCTGAGGAATCGAACTCGGGTTGGCCATATTGGCTGCATGCAAGGCAAACGCCCTACCACTGTGCTATCTCTCCTATCCAGGTTGTTAATATACCAAGTAAAAGATCCTTTTTGATAAAACATATTTTTTTCTTTCAGAAAAACTAAAAGGGTTCAGGTGAACAAACTTTTATTCAAATTAAATATACATTATGTTCCTACAAAGAAGAACAAAATTTCATCATGAATAAATTCATGTTACAAGAATCACCTAGGAATTCACCCATTATCTTATGTTCGTCTAAAATTTGTGATTTCCAGAAATAAACAGAGAAGACTTTTTCAAGACATTGACATTTGTTCTGTTTGAGGCTTGCTAAAGGTCATTTTATTTATTTGCGAGAATTTTGCTTCATTATCTTGCAAGCTACTTCGGTGAATTAGTTCATTTAATACTGTGAAGATGAAAATTGATTGTATTAAATCCTCTTACTTACTGGGCCCGCTCGAGCAAATCCTCTAATTCTGTAAATATTGTGCTAACTTCAGAAACATTTAATTCTTATTTGTAATGAAGAAAAGAAATAGGAAACAATTAATGAGAAAGAGAATACCAAGTTAATTAGATATTATACTAAAGTTAATATCTTCTTGAACTTATTTTAAAAAAATTTAATTTTATTATGGAAGAAAATAGAAGAATGAAATGTGTGTTATAAAAATATTTTCAAAAAATTATGGGAAACAGTGAAAGGATAAGAACTATTAGCAACATCATACTCAAACTTGGATACAAATATCTGGAGAGATCTAAAGTATGTGTTCAAGCTTAAAGCAGTTATAACAAACATGGGGAAAGCAAAATTATCTCTACAGAACCTTGTAGTTATAAATGCAAACAAAACATGAGTGTAAAATTGATAAGAGAAATGAATGAACATGATTAGATCAATTCTATTAAAAGCCATGAAAGACAATAAATGATTCAATAGAAGTAATCTGCATCCAGGTTTGTTCAGTAATCCACTGGAGGTCTTTGTCAAAATCTTTTGACAAGCTAATTAAAAGCAGACAGCTATGCAGCATTTGGTGTTTACCTTTGTGAAATGAATCAACTCATCTTCAAGTTCCTATATTCATATTTTCTCCACTGTCCGTCATGATGACCTTTTCGTTATAATACTATGAATAAACTGCATATTCATCAAGACAGCCTCAGAGTCACAATGAAAATAAAATGCCCCCAGAAAATTTTTAACCAGCATTTAGCTCAATAAAATAAACATGCACTGAACATTGAATATGCTCTGGACATTGTACAGAGTGAGAGAGACCTATAAATAAAAGTCAAAGTTATTGCCCTTGAGAAGTTCAGGATATACTATTTAAAAAAATCTGTAGCCTGAATTTTCATTGTTATTATGCTCCTTAAATCTGTTTTTCTGAGTTAATAGGATGTATTTTCCTCAGGATAATTATGTTCTTTTTACAAAACTGAATTTCTTATAGCTATCTATATTCACCACCAACCCATCCCTAAAATGATTACTAAAATACAGAGAGAGAGAGAGAGAGAGAGAGAGAGAGAGAGAGAGAGAGAGAGAGAGAGAGAGAGAGAAAGGGGTTGTTTTTTGTTTTGTTGCTGGATTTAATACATACTTTGCAATAATTTTGCAGTGGTTCCATAGGATAAGCTAATGCCTTGAGGCTAATATAGTTTATATTTTCCCTAGTGTTTGACAAATAAGTGGAAATTGGAATAAACTATTCTTTACACCAGTAATGTCCTTCAGGGTAATTTTTGCTTTAACAGACTCCTCTTTTCTAAAAATTCAAAGTAGGCCAACTTTACTTCTGGTAATCCATCTCAGACTCAGTCTCACAACTAGGCCAGGAAACTTGGCCATGCCAGCTGTTTCCGCACACTGTTGGTTTTGAAAAATTATATCGCAGAGTTTTGAGTACTCTGGAAAAAAATCTTGAATAAACATGGCTTTAATATTATGGGCAATCTGAATTTGTATCTGACTAGTGTTCAATGAAAAAAAAATTAAAAAAACATTTAGAAGCATTAAAATTAACTTTTGTTTTTAATCTATGATAATTTTTAATCTAGGGAAATCAACATACACACCCTTGTTGTTTAATGTATAGCATTATTTTGATGTTTCTTGACATTGATTCTTCTGTATGGAATTAAAAATAGGGTTAAAAGAATATATTTTTACCTTATCCGCGTATTTTCATTTTATTTCCACTATAACAGAGTACAAGTTATAACGTGCTGATCTCAATGCTAAGCACTGTTTACATATGATCTCATCTGATGTTCTCAACGACCCCTTTTAGCTTAAGACATATAGCAAATGTTAAATGTTACCAGGAATCGCTCATACACATTATACACATTATGCATTTGAATTAACTTTTTGTTATTGTTAATTCAAAGATCATTTAATCTTACCAATTTTTTCTTGACTGCCACAGTTATGTGTTCCCATATGAACTGGGCTCTAACCTGCTTAATGAGAAAATACTCATGACTACTTCCATATTGCAAAAATAGGGTATTGATCCATCAACTTATCAAACAAAACTTAATGGCAGTACTGAAATCCCTAACTAGCATTCTGTCTATGAGTTGGTAGCATTTAACCAGTTATGCTGAAACTTCAAAATCTACACATTTGATGTTGATGTAACTTGCATGAATTTTACATTTGGGAGAGGAGCTTTGAAAAATTTAAAAAGGGACTGGGGGTCATTCCCCCCAAATAATACTCAACCAGCTAGGCTTTTACTTTTATTTTAAATATATTTTTTAATCTATGAAATTCTAAAACTAAGAAGAATCTGAAGAAATACTGCAAGAGTTGAGCATGTGACTAGCATGTTCAAAGCCATGCATTTAATTCCTGGTACTAAATGGTCCCCAAATCACTGCCAAATAGAGGATTGATGGTTTTTACAGGGAAGAACAGCACTAATAACTGGGACACCCTATCCTGTTTGTTATTGTACCTATATTACTAAATAAAATAAAACAAACATGTTTTTATTATTTCTTTATAAATTATATGATATTTTAAAAAATGATGACACAGTACTTTTACCCAATAGACATACATGTATGTATCCATTCCCACCACCTACTGGTGGTAGTTTGGTGCTGTTATTGTAAAATTAGTCTTCATAATGTGTTCATAAATGAAACTTAAGTCTGGTTAAGTGACTACAATTTTTATTTCTGCACAACTTTCAGTTTTACCTGAAGTTTCTAATTGTTCCATTATACTCACTTAGATTTCTATCTACCTACACTTAATTTATTACAAAGTATTCTGATAATTTATTAATTTCCTCCCAATATATTAAAACACACAGTTAATCTATCAAGTATATTTTATTTCCCATCTCTGGGGACATTGCTTTCTTTGAGTTCTCTGACTACTGTACTGGTTTTAAATGAGTGGTTATTAGTCCCAAGGGTGATTTTACAATATTCTGAGAAGCTATTTTTTGATCGTCTAGCTTTAATCTTTGTTCTCTATGAATATGTTCAACATGCCCTCCAGTTTTTAATAAACCATCAAATACAACCTACCTCCAAAAGCATGTGGAATTTCTAGCTTATCCAGGAATAATTAGATAAGCAAATAGTAATATTTTTAATTATCTGTCACACATGCCTGTGAGCCCATTCTCATAAGCCATTGACTGTAAGTTTCATTCTTCCCTAAAATAAAGTATGGGTAACTGTGTTCCAGGGAGATCTGAACCAGATACCCATGGTTGCTACTAAGTTAAAGAGCTGGAGCTAAGAATTTGAGATCTACCATGATAATAGTTCAAACACAGATGAGAGCAAAGGAAACAGCTATAAGTCATTTTTATATATGCTACCAGTATTCAAACAAATATTAAAAAATAAATCAACAATATATTCATAATAGAATCAAAATAGAAAATACAGATAAGTCCATAGGCAAAGAGGTAGTATAGCCGGTATGATGCTTGCTAGCCTTGTATTTGACACCCCCAAGTTTGATCCTCCAACTACATATAGTCCCATGAGACTTCCAGGAGTGATCCCTGAACTCAAAGCTAGAAAAGTTCTATGCACTGCCAACTATGGTTGAAAAACAAACAAGCAAACAGAAAGAGCACAACTAAATCTGATAACAGACATAACAGGAAACAGGCATACTAAAAGCTGATAAATTTAAAGAATTGAATAAATGAAGAGTTTTATGCTGGCCATGGACTAATATCGAATGTTTAAATATGAATTTCCCAAATTAAGCAATATTTAAAAAATAAATACAAATTTGAGTTCTATAAAGCTATTTTTAAATGCTATTTTAATAGACATTGACATTGATCTTAAAATTCAAACAGAAATATAAAGATCTGTAATTAGCCATAACATCTTTGATGAACAAAGTTTAAAGCAACCAGAAACTGATTTGAAAATGTACTATAAGTTTAAAAACAGGCTATTTCTTAGAGGTAAAAGAAACAACTTGACAATGACAAAAGGATAGAAATGTCAATGGACTACAATGTGTACTAAAAAAAGATCTACATACAAATATACACAAAAATAAATGACATTTTGGGAGAAAGAAAATCAGTGGAGAGGGAAAAATCTTTTCAAGATAAAATGCAAACAAATTTATGAGTACATATATGCAAAATTATGAGTACATATGCAAAAATATCACCCAAAAGATATATGGAATATAAGTTAGTACACAAAATACTTGATATCATTAGTTCCTAGTGCAAATATATATATATATATATATATAGTTATATCCTTATGAAGAAAGCACAAACTTAAATAAGTAAACTATAAAAGTCTGATTATATAAAATATTTTGAAGAATTAGCCCAACTCAAATCTTTATATATCACTAAGAATATCTGAGTGATAATGATACAACCACTCGAATACAACAACTTCTAAACTATTACACATTCATCAGTAGACAACCCAATCTAATTAGCTACTGAATGGAAGTAAAAACACATGTCCATAACAAAATTCATCTCTCAATGTTTGCAGCTGTTTAGTTTGTTAAAGCCCAAATTTGGGAAACAACTGAAATACTTATCAAATAGCCTAAGAAAAATTTGTGTAATACCCTTTCATTGAAAGACTAAGTAAACCAAGAGATTTAGGTACTGATACACCAATTACATAAGTGAATCTCATGATAATGGGGGGAAAAGCAGAAAGACACCATGTAATTACATTTCCATAAAGTGTATGTGATTCCTGTCACTGCCACTGTCACTGTCCTCCCGTTGTTCATCGATTTGCTCGAGCGGGTCCAGTAATGTCTCCATTGTGACACTTGACATTGTGTTTGGCATATCGAATACCTCAGGGGTATCTTTCCAAGCTTTGCTGTGTGTTTGAGATACTCTCAGTAGCTTGTGGGACTCTCAAGAGGGGCAGAGGTATCGAACCTTAGTTCTTAGGGTTGGCTGCATACAAGACAAACACCCTAGCTGCTGTGCTATCGCTCCAGCCCAAATAAATAAATAAATAAATAAATAAATAAATAAAGTGATCAAATGATTGCTAGAAACCAAACAAAAGAAATGCCCGGGAGATGGCTCAGCCTTATAAGCGTGAGGCCATGAATTCGAGTCGCACTGTCACACACATGCTCCAGTTTGTCCATTTCTACAAGTGTCCTGTGTGGGATCCTTGGCTCTGGAACAAACATGTGTGAGCACAGGTGCACAGCCACTTGTGTGCAAGGACCACAACTAAAGTGTGTGAGCCCAGGCAAATACTACAAACCCGCTGTACACATGGGCAAAACCAAGAGGTCTCTTGGTCAGAGTGTTGACCACAAGCCACATCCCCTAGCAAGCACTGTAGCATGTTGGAGCACCATTGTAGCCTGCAACCCCTGCCGAGTTCCCCAGGTAAGTGTGTGGGACCCCTCACACTGTCTCAACGACAAGAGCAGCGAAAGGCAGAGAAACGGGTAGAAGAAACAAAATTGAACAAGCCCTCATGAGAGATCGACATTCAGGACCTTTGGGCCCTGAACTCAGGGAAGCTTGGGACACACTTTCTTTAGAACAAACAGGCAGACTGGAGAGTCCCCAGTGGATGTCCTATCGGTTCTGAAGATGTGATTGCATTTTTATAAAATTTTAAATAATTAATTCAGGGACAGAAAGATGGACATTGGGTTGTTGGTGGCTGTGTGTTCGAAAAGTTTGGGTACTCAACATGTGAGTTCAGGAACAAGAGTCACCTCCCTATCCTGCCTGGGAAATGGCCATGGGAGAATAAAGGAGGAAATGGGGGCCACACTCTTGGTGATCAGTCGACATTTATTCCAATATCTATATTGCCATTTATTCTATTTTCCCCATATGTCCATTCCAGCCTCACTGCATGCCCCATTTCAATCTCACACTGCTCCTCAGTTCCATCTTCTCGTGCCCCATCTCATAGCCTTAGTAATTGACCCAATGCCCTGGAGTTGGAAGTAGCAATACACATAGATATGGTTGTACAATCAACAGATGTCAAGCCCTTCCCTCAGGGGAAATTTCTTCTAGGACAAAATCTCATCCTGCAAGATGATTCACCCAAGGGCAGAATACCATCTAGGAACATATTACTCTCCCCTTTCCTTAGTCCAGATTCATTTAGACAGTCATCTGAAATAGAAAAACAAAATTTCACTCACATATACAAAATTCAGAGTCTTTAGAAGAATCTAACTTTAAAAGTCACAGGGTCTGATTTGGAGATATAAGTGATTGGCTAATAGGGGAAGCAGAGCACAGAGAAGTTAAAGATAAACACAGAGGAATGAGAGTGCCTCAGGAGCACTGTGATGGGCATAACTCAATAAAGCTAAGCTCCCTGCAGTGGAAGAGAAAGCACAAGTCAATGTTATCCAATAGGTGGCACAGAAAGGAGAAAAGAAAGAATGATTAATAAAGAGCTTTTGGGGTCAATGGAAAATTCACTATCTAGATCCTGGTGATGATTCTTAATTGTATATGAATGTCAACATATTTCAATTTGCATACATAGTAATAAAAAAGCCAACACAAGACAAAGGAAGAAAATATTTGTTCTCTTGTATTAATATGATTGTGCATTTTAAAATCCCATTATTCTTGTTCTATTGGTTATAGAAAAAGCAAAGTACATTGACAGAAACAGTTATCTTCAACCTGTTTAATGAGAAGCAATATTTATTTTCAGGTTCTACTTTATTTTATTTTCAATTGAGACACCCATTAAATAATAGCAACATACTAAATTGTATTAAAGTAGTTTTACAATGATCAAAGAGTTAATTTTCACTGTATCAGTAATGACTGGCAACCCCCTGACAATCTTAGTGAGAAATGCTATACAGGACAAGGGGAAATGGATAAAAAGTTACTTGCTGATATTTTACAAATTACTTTCTGCCACACATTCAAAACTTGTGAATATGGGAAGATGGGATTCTGAAAGAAAACTGGAAATTGCAAGGCATTACACAAAAGCAAGGTGACCTTAATGCTCAGTCAACTGAAGGAAGGATGTGACAATCAGAACCAGGTTATTATGTCAGATTTAGCAATAACATGTCGTGAAATCAATAGTAGAAATGATTCCTAGAAAAGAGGTTCTGTTTTCTTTCTGTACCCTTTGAAGGGCAGTATCCTGGATGACCTCAGATCCAACTCCTCATGGTGTATTAGATAATTCTAAAGAAGGAACAGTGGCAGTGGATCTCTGTGTTGGTCAGGGGTTGCCACGTTTGTCAATATTTTCAAAAATGAAAATATCAAGTAAAAAGGATGTTCAGACTCAAAATTAAGATATAAAATTAATTAAATGATACGATAGAAAGACACTCCCCTAAGGAGAAGGAAGTAGCAAAGGACTAAGTTCAGTGTGCCTTCTAAGACAGGAGGTCTCTGTGTGTGCATAGGGGTAGGGGGTGTTCCATAGAAAAACTTATTGTGCATTCCCACTTTGCCTAGTGGACGCTGTTTATCTGATGTATTTTAGGTTACTTATTTGACCACCATGCTAGGCACAGGCTGTTATATCAATTGTAAGTCCTGGGACAACATTTTTGGCCCTGAGAAAACTGAAATCCTTGTTTTAAGGAATGACACAGGAAATTGCAGGGAACTAGAACATAGGATGGCACTAATGAAATGGAGAAAAAAAGCTGCAGAGGAGAAATTGGGACTTTCTCTTTCAGTTCTAAAATCATGTGAACTACATTTATTTGTCTCTGGTACCCAATAAAATATATGTTGCCACATTCCTGTCAGAACGACATTATCTGCTGCCTTCTTGCTTGAATGAATTTCATCCTGCTATAAGCAGACAGGTTGTTGATAGAAAGTAGAGTTCTGTGGTTACATATTCAGACTGGCTAGACTGCCTTAACTTGCCTGAATCAATACTAACTGTAACTTATATATAGTAAGATTGTTCATATTAAATTATTTTCTTCTTAGTCATGTGATATCTCTGCATTTCTACATCACAAGTCTGTGTGTCAAGCTTTACACACACACACACACACACACACACACACACACACACACACAATGTAAGCCGAATAACATTTTAACTTTTGGGAAGAAATGTCAGAATCCAGGGTATAATATGTTGCCTTATTTTATCAAAATTATCAGGAGTCAAGTAGTGAAATGGGGACTTATCTTTTTCTGAGCAACAGTTATAACAACAAGCCCTGGTACAATTTTCCAACATAAGATCTTTAGAATAAAACTGTTGTTTACCTCTTGAATTCTCTCTCTTTTTTTTAAAATTTGTTTCAGCAAAGCCTAATTAACTCACAGTGTATTTGGTCCTGAAAAAACATTTTTAAAACTGCTTACTATGTCAGTTTCTTTATCTAAAAATGATTTAAGGTTAATGGATATATGGAGATTTGGTATTCCCGGAGATTCTCTGAAAGGAGGGCATGGTTCTTAGGTCCTGGATGACCTCAGACCTAGCTCCTCAAGGTGTATTAAGTAGTTCTGAAGTAGGAGTAGTGTCAGTGGATCTCACACATCTCTCACTACAGCAAGGTATGCAGGCTAGTAGCAAAAGCTGTGACCCAATGTCATATCAGTGGAAAGATATTTCCTGAAGGCCAGCAGGATGGAGGCAGTTTTGGACACAAACTCTACTATAATGGAGGCTGTATGGCCCTAATTCCTGACTAGTACCATTTTTGAGCATGATATTCAGAGTGGGCGGATGCTCTCATGTCTGTCAGTTAGGTTAATTTCATCCACCATACCCTATTCTGGGAAAGAAAAAACCACCACCCACCAAGTTCCCTCAGATTCCTCCCTGGCATCGAGAGAGGGGATGCATTAAAAAGAACCAACACCAGACTACCACTGGCACCATAGGGATACAGCGAAGAACACTGCCACCAGGAGAGGGTGAAGATAGAACCCCAAAGCCTCCATAAGGAATGCCCACATTCATAATCTGTAGCACTGTCCTCCCATTGTTCATCGATTTGGTCCAGCAGGCACCAGTAACATCTCTATTGTGAGACTTGTTGTTACTGTTTTTGGCATATGAAATACACCACAGGAAGCTTGCCAGGCTCTGCCCTGTGGGTGGGATACTCTTGGTAGCTTGCCGAACTCTACGAGAGGAGCAGAGGAATCGAACCCAGGTCGGCGATGTGCAAGGCAAACACTCTACCTGCTGTGCTAACCTGCTGTGCTATTCCTCCAGCCCCACTAAATAGTTCAGAAACGAAATAGCGAGGATGTTGAATGAGCTTAAAGTAACAGTGAAATGGACATTCAATAAAATATGGAATAATATGAAAAAAATTAATAGAACACGTAGCCAATAGGGCTGGAGTGATAGCATGGTGGGTAGGATGTTTGCCTTTCATGCAGCCGACCCAGGTTCTATTCCTCCACCCCTCTCAGAGATCCCAAAAAGCTACCAAGAGTATTCTGCTCACACGGCAAAGCCTGGCAAGCTACCCATGATGCATTTGACATGCCAAAAACAGTAAAAGCAAGTCTCACAATGGAGATGTTACTGGTGCCTCCTACAAATCAATGAACAAAGGGAGGACAGTGCTGGAAAGTGCTGGACAGTATACAATAAACTACAGCAGGAAATGAGAGTATGAAACAAATGAATTTAGAAGAAATGAATAAATTCCTGGATTCCTATAACTTCCCAAGGCCCAACCTAGAAGACCATATATCTGAATCAGCCTATCACTATCAAGAAAATTGGAGTGGTAACCAAAAGTCTTCCCCAAAAATAAGTCTAGGCCCATATTGGTTCTTTAGTAAATTCTTTCAAACTTTTAAAGAGGACCTACTGCCAGTCTTTTGAAGTTTTTCTAGGAAAGTAAAGAAACATATGAGGCAAAACTTTATGTTAGTGGACCCTATGGCTGGTTTTTATAAAGCAAGTAGGAGGGAGATGGTCAGAGTAACTCTCTCCTGATCTACCTCTGCCTCTCTGGGACCCAACATTAGTAGATTCTTGTCTTTCCTCATAGAAAATAATTTCAGGTAGATGAGCAGTGAAGTAAAACAGATTTTATTTGATGGTGTTTAGAAGAGAAGGGAGAGAAAGTGAGAGAGTAACTCACTCAAGAGAGAACCCAGGCTTCTTCAAAGGTGGAGAGAACTTCTACACACATTCCAACATTAAATAGGAAAGTACACATCTCAAAAGAGAAGATATGGGTGACACATGTGCTTGGATACCACAACCTTTTGGCCACATGGACACAAGCAGTCCATGGACTCGGGCAACATATGCATGGATTTCCTTTGTTCAATGTGGCTTTTATAGGGCTTTTCCGACCTGCCCTCATGGGGTTTCTACCTAGGTAAAAGTCCATTTCTAGGATGGTTGCCACGGTGGGCAGAGATGAGAATGTTTTATGGTCTTTGGAATTTTTTCCCAAGCCTTTTGTTTCTTCTAATGCTTCTCTTGGAGCAGGATCCAGCCTTCTCTTGGTCTGTTGCTGGTGCCAAGTCTTATCAGGCTTTAGTTCCTGTTTTCTGTAAAGTTGGCTTTTTGCAACTTCAGGACAATGATATTATTATTTCCCAAGAAATTTATTGCCATTGCATTGGGGTGGGAGGCTTCCCTACCTGCCTTCCTACATCAATATCAACCTGATACCAAAAGCAGATATAGAGACTACACACAAACTCACAAACAAAAAAGAAGTGCCGAAAAATACCCCGAATAAACAAAAATCCAAAGGTACTTGGAAAAATTCTAGGAAATAGACTTCATCAACTGATCAAATAGATCATACACCATGACCAAGAAGAATTAATCCTAGAGATAAAAGAATAGCTTAATATTCTCAAGTCAATCAACATAGTACACTGTATCAATAAAAGGAAAAATAAAAACCATAGGGTCATATAAATAAATGCAGAAAGCATTGGATATATGGAGCACCCATTCATGACAAAGACTCATAAACATAGTTGGAGTTAAAGTGACTTTCCTCCACATAGTCAAAGCCATCTATCACAAGGCCACAGCAAGCATCAATCTCAAGGAGGAACCTTCCCTCTAAGATCAGGCATGAGAGAAAAGTGCCCACTCTCACCATTTCTATTCATTTATAGTACTGAAATTATTTTTCAGTAGGAAGTTCCTAAGAGTTAGGCAAGAAAAATATATCAAAGGCATCCAGATAGAAAAGGAAGAAGTCAAGCTTTCACTATTTGCAGATGACATTATATTATACTTTGAACTAAAAGTACAAAAGATTACAAAAAGCTCCTAGAAACAATAGATCTATATAGTAAAGTGCCAGGTTATAAAATCCATACTCAAAAGTTCATGGCTTGTATATACACAAATAATAAAAGAGAAGAAAAGAGATATCAAACAAACTCATTCAAAATTTTGCCAAGGAAAATCAAGTGTCTCAAAATCAGCATAGCTAAAAAGGTGAATAACCTGTACAAGAAAAAATATAAAATATTAATTCAAGAAACTAAAGAGGACATGAGGAAATGGAAGCATATAACTTCTCATTTTAACAATGTCAAAATTACTATACTCCCCAAAGCATTATACAGATTCAGTAAAGTACCCATAAGAATACCATAACATTTTTGAAATTAACAGATAAAACAGTCCTGAAATTCATATAGAACAATAATTTCTTCAAAGAGCTAAAGAAAACCCTAGAAAGAAGAAGATAATAAGCATCACCTTCTCCAATTTCAAACTTTGCTATAAATTGGTAGTAATTAAAACAGCATGGTATTGAAATAAAGAAAGTCTCACAGACCAATGGAATAGAGTTGAATATCCTGACACAGACTCTTAAAAATAAGGTCACTTAATCTTTGTTAGAGGAGCAAGAAATATGAAGTGGAGAAAATAAAGCCTCTTCAACAAGTGTTGCAGGGGGAAACTAGGAACTACTTATAATACAATTCACTCAGACCTCTATCTAATCCATGCACAAAAATCAGATCAAAATGGATTAAAGACCTCAACTTCAGACCTGTATCCATAAGGTACATGAACAGAATTTTCTTCAAAGAAGAAGTTTAAATATTCAAAAGTACATTTTTTCAAATGAAAATGAAAAAATGCTCTACATCACTAATCATTGGGGAGAAGCAAATCAAAACAACTATGAGATATTAACTCACACCACAGAGACTGGCACATATTCAAAAGAACAGGAGTAACCAGAGCTAGCATGAAGAGAAGAGAGAGGGACTTTCGATCTTTGTGTGGGAATGCTGACTTATTCAGCTTACTTGGAAAATAGCATGGACTTCCCTCAAAAAAATAGAAACTGAGCTTCCATTTGTTTTGCATTATCACTTCAGGAAATATACACTGATGGCCCAGAAATGCACAGAAGAAACACCATTGGGACTCTATTCATTTCAGCCCTACTAACAACAGCCAGAATCTGAACATAACCTGAGTGCCTGAGAACAGATATCAGGATAAAGAAAATATGGTACATCCACATAGTGGAATAATATGTGGGTGTTAAAAAGATTAAGTCATAAAGTTTGCTCATAAATGGATGGGCACTGACAGTATCATGCTGCATTAAATGAGTCAGAAGGAGAGGGACAGATATGTAATGACTGCACTCATTTGTACGACTTAAAATAAAACTGGTATGAGGCTAATATCCAATTTCAGGTTTATGGTTGGAAGCTTGCCAGAAGCATGTGCTGGTTGAAGGGCAGTTATAATAAAATAGGGAGCAGTATTAATGACAAGAATAGTTGAGGGTTGGAGCAATAGCACAGTGGGTAGGGCATTTGCCTTGCACGTGGCCAACCTGGGTTCGATTCCCAGCAACCTATATGGTTGCCTGAGCACTGCCAGGAGTACTTCCTGAGTGCAGCGCCAGAAGTAACCCCTGAGTATCACCAGGTGTGACCTTAAAAGCAAACAAAAACAAAAAGAACAAAGAATAGTTGGAAATAATCACTCTGGACAAGAACTGAGTATTGAAATAAGGTAAAGGGAATATATATATAGTATATATATAATGAATATTATATATGTATATCAATTCAGTGATGCAAAGCATTTGGGATTTTGTAAATTGATGATTTGTGAAATGTAAACAATCTCTCCCTAGGCCATATAGTACCTCATTTACATAAGATTCTGAGTGATAACATATTCATGCAATATTACCTATAAGCTTATGATGCTAATGATTATCTTATATGATATATAAAAAACAATTCTTTAGAAATGCTATAAAACTTTATTTATACCATAGGCACTATCATATATAAATGTCCATATATAAATATTTAGAACATTTGAGAGGCTTTGTTGTTAGCAGCACAGGCACTATTTTGATTTAGCCAAACTTGTCTTTAGATTTTCATTTGAATAACTTAGATGATTCAAAATATCGGAAGGAAGCATACTTTTCTCAACACTATTGTAGTTGACTACTGTATTGTATTTTTTTGTGGCTGAAATAAAAGTTAGCTTAAATCTATGGAATGGTACACATACACTCAAAGGTTTATTTCTTCCTCACATGCAAGTATTGAATTTTCTTCTATGTATCATTGATGCACCTCTGCAGAGACTTTACCAACTGAGAAAGGAGTATTTAGAATTACCTTGCAGTTTGTCTTTTTTACAGCAGTTTTGAAGGAAAACAAACAATAATCACAGAACTCCAAAGAAGAATATACATAGGAGAGTTTTATGATACAGGTCTAAGAGTTAAATACATTATTCTGTTCATACTCTGTTGGTTTCAGTTCAGTCATTCTGTCACATATAAAAGTCGGTCTCAAAAAATTCTTTAAAAGTGAGTGCAGAAAAGGAATAAACATATTTTTATGATGCACATAGCAACTACTGTTTCAGGTTTGATATCCTGGAATTTGTGATTAAAGGCACTATACATTCAAGGTAATTCCTTTAAGAACAGTTTAAACTTTTTATTTCAGATTTCAGTTCCATTTTCTTGCACTCTCATTCATTCTCCTGTTGCTCCTCACAACAGTCATCTGAGGCAAAAGATAGTGGTTATTATTATTCTCACAGTGAAGAGAATTGAATAAAGGAATAAGAGTCCCTGAGTCAAATGGAGCATAACTACTTAAATAGAGAAATTAAGTGGGTACAGTTAAAAAGGACAAAAGAAAACTATGCTCAGTTCCCAAATCTCAAGGGGGCTCACGCAAGATCTGGTTTAAATAAGCCATCACCGTTAAAGATATTTCTTTATGTTTATTTTTATCTCAAGTTAAACTATTTTCCTGTGTTTTTTTTAAAGAAAATAGTTATATTATCTGATATGTGACCCAGAAAATTGCTACGCTTTAAAATAAATGCATGCATCAGGCCTCAGAAAGACACCACAAGACACTTGCATTATACAGGACAGGCCCAGGGACTGTCCTTGGCACAATAAATGGCCTCCTGGGCACTGCCAGGAGTTAGCCTTCAGTTCAGCTCCAGAGATAAGTCCTGACTACATACAGGTGTCACCAACAAAACAAAACAAAAACTTCAAATAAACCCAGGCATATAAACAATCTGAAAAACTACCTTATTTCACCCTTATTTGTGTAAAGGTCAATTCAGCTTCAGTGGATCTATAATAGGAAGGAATCATAACTTAGTGAACAGGCTTACATGGTGACACAATCTCTAAGTAGTTCCTACATATTATCTCACTTAAAGAAAATTTCAGCACAATTGAGATAGATAGATACAGATAGATAGATAAACTGCTAGAAAAAATAGTTGACTATAATAAAGTTGCAAAATACAAAATCAGCAAACAAAATTTATTACTTTTTATATGCAAATGATGTGATATAAAAGAAAGAAATTTTGAAAAATCATAGTCACGCTGTGTCTCAGAAAATCAAGTAGCAAGGAATCACTTTAGTAGACAAGGTGAAATATCTATAAAAGAAAACTTAAAACATTACTAAAATATAAGAGGATATGCAGAAATGGAAACATCTCCTGTTCATGAATAGGGAAGATTAATATCTTCAGGAGGGCAATATTTGGGTCTGAATCAATAGTTCAATGGATAAGGCATTTTCCTTGCCCACGACTGGCCAGGGTTTAATCACCAGTATCCCAGATGTCACCCAAGTCTTCCAAGAATGATCCCTGAGTACATAGCCAGTAATAAGCAATGAGCTTATTACCACTGGGTATAGCCCCAAAACAAAACCAAATAAACAAGCAACCAGATGACAATTATCTCCCATAACATTATCCGGATTCAGTGTGTTCCCAATAAGAGTACCCATGGCATTTTTCAAAGGAATAGATCAGACCCTCCTGATATTCATATGAAATAATTAACCAGTCTGAATAGTCAAAGCAATCCTTCAGAAAAAGAAGCTGTGAGGCATTGACCTCTCCCACTTCAATCTTTACTACAAAGCTGCAGTCAAACAGCTTGGAACTGAAATAATGACCAACTCACAGATAAATCGAATGCAGTTGATGATGCAAAGACAGATTCTCAGATATATGAACAATTAATCTTTGATAATGGGGCCAAAAGCATGAAGTGGGACAAGAAAAATGATGTTGTGAAATCTGGTTGACCACATGAAAAAAAAAAAAACCAACTCTGACCTCTTTCTAAACCCATTGACAAAAATCAAATCAAAATGGCTTATAAATCTCTATCTCAGACTTGATTCCATAAATTACACTGAGGAAAACTTTGACAGTCCTCTCCATGACACTGAAGCTACAGATTCAATGCCATTGTCCAATAAAACTGAAACAATGATAAATAATGGGATTACAGTAAATTCAGGAGCTTCGGCACCTCAAACAAAGCAATGTCAAAAACACAGAGATATGCCAGAGACTGGGAGAAAATATTTGCCCTCCATTCATCTGACAAAAGGCAAATATACAAGATATAAAAAGCATTTGTAGAAAAAAAAGGAACAAAAAATTTTCAAAAGAGAAATCTAATCACCTCAAAAATGAATAAAAGAGATAAATAGAAACTTTCTCAAAGAAGTCATACAAATGGCTAACAGGCCTATGGAAAAGAAAATACTTTGCATCACTAATTATCAAGGAAATGCATATTATAAAAATGAGGAATCATCTCATACCACAGAGACTGCCATAATAAAAACAACAACAACAATAAAAACAGTATTGGCTTAGATGTAGGGGGAAAAGGGACTCAATACTGCTGGTGGAAATGTGAATTAGAAAGCAAAATTTACATTCCTCAAAATAAAATTAAAAAATTAGTTTTTATTTGACCCAGAAATTACCCTTCTTTTCATATACCCTAAGGGACAAAAAACACAATCTACAAAAGATATTTGCACTCCTATGTTCATTATGGCATTATTCACAATAGTCAAAATCCGGCATTAACCCAAATTCCCTCCAGATGACTGCATAAAAATGATTATATATATATATATATATATATATATATATATATATATATACACACACACACACAAAGAAATATTACTTGGCTGTAAGAAAAGATTAAGTCATTCAATTTGCTACTATGTCAATGGATTTAGAGAAAACATGCTGATTGAAGTTAGTACAACGGTGAGAGACCTACATGGAATGATTTTTCTTGTGTGTAGGATATGAAGTAACATAGTTTGGTCAAAAATGCTCAAAGTCAGTAGAAATACAGAACATGAGAATGGGTCTTCAGCAAGGAAATTGCCACTTTGGGCTTTGCAGGGTTTGGGGTGCTAGAACCGGGAAGAGAACACTAAGAAAATGGTGCTGGGAAATGGTCACGCTCTTTAAGCAGTGGGTGCTGAAAGATGGTAAAGTGTTAAGATCAAAGCCCTATCAGTAACAGTAATATAAAGTAAAGCTCCAAAAGTTTGTAGTTAAAGTGCCTTTATAGAGTGAGTCTGTGGGAAATTGGGGGGAAATTGGGAACATTGGTGGAGGGCAGTATTCACTGGTATAGCAATTGGTGCTTGAATACTGTGTGATTGAAACCCATACAAGAACAATTTTGTAAATTACAGTGACTGAATTCACAGACACACATACACACACACATGCGCACACACACACATGCACACACACACACATGTGCACACACATATTTTAAAATGAAATTGCTGTATAGAGCAATTGAAAATTTAGGCAAATTTGTGAATTTGACATAGACTAGGGATGGGGTTATAGTGTTAGTGTTAGTATTAGAAATAGGGTTATTTACAGGATAAAAGTAAGGTCTATATAGGCATTAGGTGTTGGGTTTCCTTTTTTGTACTCCTGATTAAAACTGCTAGTTAAGTATAGTAAGATTGTTGAATTCAGGTATTTAGTAGTTTTAAGGTGAGTTGGGTGAGGCTTATAATAGACTCAGGAAAAGATTAGAATTCAGGGTAGGGAGCTAGGTTTGGTTGTGCTTATAGTTTAAAATAAAAGTAAAGTTCAGGGGGTACTAGATTTTGGGCTATTGGGTAGATTTAGGCATAGACTAGGTTCAGAGTTGATAGAATTAGGGTTAGATTTAGGACTAGAATAAGGGTTAGAATTGCATAGAAGTTAGGTGTTAGGCTTGAACGTGTTTATATTAAAATTAAAAATCAGGGTTAGTATAGGGCTACAATTAGGATTAGATTAGGATTAGAATCAGGTTATGGCCTTTGTTAGGTTTGATACTGTTAAGTGTTAGATTTGACTGAGTTTATAGTTAAAAATAAATATAAACTATATGGCCAGAAGTAAATTTTTGTTAATTGGTGGAATTTTTGCATAACCCAGACCCTGGGTTAAAAGAGGGTTAAAAACCTTAATAGAGGTTAAAATTTAGATTGGGGTGAGAGTCAGTTAAGGTCAGTTTTGTGTATTATGTTAGGTGCTAAATACATCTCTGTTTACAGTTAACAATGCTAGTTAAGTATACTGTGATTGTTAAATTTAGGCTACTTGTTAGTGTTAAACCAAGGATAAGGTCAGATTTATCATAGACTCAAGATGGGATTATAATTAGGATTTGGGTTAAGATTATGATAGGGCTGGAGCTGGATTGATAATATGCTGGGTAGATAATTTGCCTTGCACATAGCCAACCCTTGTTTGATCCATCCCCGGGGCCCCATATGGTTCCCCTAGTATGCCAGGAGTGATCCCGGAATGCAGAACCAGAATTAAACACTGAGAAGTGCTGGGTGTGGTTCAAGAAAACAAACAATCAAAAAAGATTGTGTGAGAGTTTGTTGTTAAATTCTACTGTGTTTAAAGTTAGAAATAAAAGTATAGAGTAATTTTAAAATTTAGGATTAGTGGAATTAGGCATAAAAAACAGGGTATGAATTTGAATTAGGGTTAAGTCTAGCTTAGAATTTGGTTTGTGTATGGTTTAGGTCCTAGTTTTTAGTGTACGTTCGTAGTTTAAAATGCAAGTAAAGTATAATGTGATATTAATTTAGTCTAATTGATAGTTTTAAGCCAAAACTAGCATGAGGTTTATTGTAATAGTTAAAGAGTTAATAGTAAATCTTAATAGTTTTAGAAAAGGATTAGTTTAAGGCTAGGATAAGTGTTAGGATTGCATAAATATTAGGTGTTATGTTCATGAGTGTGAAATGAAATACACACGAAAATGAAAGTAAATTATATGTGAATCTCAAACTTAGGATAATATGTGGAGTTAGGCTTAAACCAGTGTCATGATTAGTATAGGGTTAGAGTTAGAATTAGGATTAAGGTTAGGATTATGGTTATGGCTAGGGATAGAGTTATCACAGTATAGGTTTTTATGTATTAGGTTTGACTGGTTTTAAAGTTGAAAAAAAAAAGCAAAGTTGTGTGATCTTTAGGATTATTGGTGGAATTAGTCATACACTAGGGTAAGAATCACTATAAGGTTAGGTTTAGGATTTGAATTAGAATTAAGTCTCAGGTTAGGAGAAGTTTTGTGTATGGTTTAGCTGTTATTTTTTTCTGTGTTCATAATTAAAAATGCTATACTTGTACAGCCTGATTTTTAAATTAATTTGTTAGTTTAAGTTTAAGTTTAGAAAAAAACAAACTAAATTCTGAAGATCAATATATTTTGGAAATCATGTCAAATGTGAGGTATTTGGATTATTCTGGAGATTTTTTGTAGGATAATATAGGTTTGTCCTTCCTCCCTGGCCACAGGGAATTTAGGTTTACTGAGTAATACTCTTCACAATGCTCCCGAGGCACTCCCATTCCTCTGTGTTTATCTGTAACCTCTTTCTTTATGCTCTGCTTTCTGAATTGAACCTGTATCCCATAATCAGACTCTGTTAACTTGTAAGTTTAGGTCCTTCTAAGGACACTGCATTTATATTCGTAAATGTAATATTGTTTTTCTCTTCTACTCATGTCCTTTGCATGGTTACTTCAGAGCAATGTCCTTTTTGTATGGACATAGGAAGACAGTTAACACTATGCTCCTGTAACTTGGGAAGTTAATTGACTCCAAATAATATTCACTGTGGAGCATCTGTTTTCTCGACTTAAGCCTCAGTTGTCCTTAGTCCCTAGCACCCCAAATTCAAGATCCCAGCAAGGAACTGGATGGACCTACGGAAAGCTGTGAACTAGCCTGGCATCAAAATGGGCCAGGCCAAAATGCCATAATACTTAACTATAAGTTAAAAGCATAATTATGGACAAATTCTGTCATGATCCAAAAAGTAACAACTGAACTATGATCCTGCTAGGGTTAGGAAAGACTAATTTTTCCTGAGCACTGCAGTCTGAAGATCTATAGCAAGATGCCCCCAGGAAAGCCATCCTATCAGCTTCACTCAAAACCACAATGAGATACCATCTCACACCTCAGACACTGGCCCACATTCAAAAGAACAAAAGCAACCAATGCTGGCATGGATGTGGCGAGAAAGGGACACTCCTTCACTGTTGGTGGGAATGTCCACTGGTTCAGCCCTTCTGGAAAACAGTATGGACGATTCTCAAAAAATTAGAAATTGAGCTCCCATTTGACCCAGCAATACCACTCCTGGGAATATATCCCAGAGAGGCAAAAATGTATAGTCGAAGTGACATCTGCACTTGTTTGTTCATTGCAGCACTCTTTACAATAGCCAGAAACTGGAAGAAACCTGAATGCCCAAGAACAGATGACTGGTTAAAGAAATTTTGGTACATCTACACAATGGAGTACTATGTAGCTGTTAGAAAAGATGAAGTCATGAAATTTACATACAAGTGGTACAATATGGAAAGTATCATGCTAAGCGAAATGAGTCAGAAAGAGAGGGATAGACATAGAAAGATTGCATTCATCTGGGGGATATAAAGTAACAAAGTATGAGACTAATACACAAGAATAGCTGAGATCAGCACCAGGAGGATTACTCCATAACTTAGAGGCCAGCCGGGTATCCTAGAGGAAAGGGCAGTTCAGATAGAGAAGGGAGCACCAAATAAAGGATGTTTGGAGGATCCTCCCAGGAGGGGAGATGCATGTCGAAAGTAGACTATGGACTGAACATGTTTGCCACTCAATGCCTCTTTTGCAGATCACAACACCCAAAAGGAGAGAGAGAACACAGGGGATTGCCCTGCCACAGAGACAGGGGGGATGGGGGGATTGGGGTGGGAGGGATATTATCCATGGTGGTGGAAAATGGGCACTGGTGGAGGGATGGGTATCTGATCATTGTATAATTGAAACCAAAGCACAAAAAATTGTAAATTTACAACTGTAAAAAAAAATAAAATAAAATAAAGGGGGGAAAAATTTTAAAAAAATCACTTAATTTCCCGTTAGTCCTCGATTTGCTCGAGCAGGTGCCAGTAACGTCTCCATTTGTCCCTGTCACGTGCTAGTGTAGCCCAGTGGCATCTGTTCACTCTGGGAACATGAAGAGCCTCAAACCGATCGTTAATGATCTTGACGAAGAAGTTTGACCATCTGGTAGGTGGGCAGCCACACGGTCTTTTGACATCCCGTGGAATCCAGTCAGTAACAGCTCTAGTCCAGTGGGAGTCTTTAAATCTCATTACGTGACCAACCCATCTGATTTTTGACACCTTCGCAAATGAGACAGCGTCCCTGATTCTTGATCATCGACGGATGTTGGAACTCCAGATTCTTTCTCTCATTTAAGTGAAACGTGATATTCCAAGCATAGCTCTTTCTATTCTTCTTTGGGAGACCTGAATAGCTTTCGCATCCTATTTGCGTAGGGCCAGGTCTCTGAGGCATATGTTAATGCAGGAAGAACAGTGGAATCAAAGAGATGTGGCCAGAGACAGAGGTTCTTCATCCTCTTAGCTATTTCTTCGACATTCTGGAAGGCATTCCAAGCCGCTCTCTTCCTCCTGCGCAGCTCGGGTGCCAGGTCATTTGTCATGTTGACTTCTCGACTAGGTACAAAAGCTGTTGAATTTGGAGATGATTGTTCCGTTGAGAGCAAATGGGGCGTCAGGAACGAGGCTATTTCTCATAAATATTGTCTTCGTAAGATTCAGCTGTAGTCCTACCTTTCCACACTCACAGTCAAAGTCGGCCAGCATTTGTGCCGCTTGGCTGATGTTTGGTGTTATTAAAACAATGTCATCAGCAAAGCGGAGGTGGTGTAGTTGCCGACCATCTATCTTCACTCCCATTCCTTCCCATTCCAGTCGTCGCATGATGTTCTCGAGGGTGGCACTGAAGAGTTTCAATGAAATGGTATCACCCTGCCGAACCCCTCTCTTGACATCAAAGATCACTTCTTTGTAGAATGGTGAGATCCTGGTAGTGAATCCGCAATACAGCTCACGGAGGATCTTGATGTATTGGGCTTGAATGCCCTGATTGCCTAGGGCTTCAATGACCTTTTCCATCTCAACAGAATCAAAGGCCTTCTTTAAATCAATGAACGTTAAACAGAGCGGCATCTTGAACTCAAGGGAAACCTCAATGAGCTTGGTTATCATGTGGATATGGTAGATGGTGCTGAATCCTTTGCAGAACCTGGCTTGCTCACATGGTTGTCCTTCATCTAGTGCTCTGCCAATCCGATTTAGGATTACTCGAGTGAACAACTTGTAGATGACAGACAATAGACAGATCGGGCGATAATTGCCAATGTCATGGATGTCTCCCTTCTTGAACACTAGTACGGTCCTGCTGGTTTTCCATTGGGACGGAACCTTGCATTCAGACAGGTAGTGAGTGAAAAGCCGAGCCAGTGTATTGATGAGTACTGATGGCAGGTTCTTCAGGTGTTCAGGTCTGACCTTGTCTGGGCCGGGTGCTGTTTGTTTCTTTACCGACAAAATGGCAGGCAGGTCAGATTTCGGAAAGGAGAATGTTGGGAACGACATATCCATCCTGTGGAATTTGGTATGTCGGCAAGTGGATATGGCTATCGAAGAGATTTGAGTAGAAGTCATGTATAATCCTCTCAATTGCCATTCTGTACGATGTGGATGTGATGGACCCATCAGGACGTCGCAGGGCAGTCATCTTGGTCTTGTAGTTGGCAAAGGACAGGCGGGTGTTACGAATACTTTTCCCAGCTTCTGCCGCATCTACCAGTACTTCTGCTCTTCTCTCTTTGAGGTCTTCCTAGATCACATCTCTGCACTGCTTTGCGAGCTTGGACATTAGCTTGTGGTTGCCTGAGGCATGCGTCAAACCACGCTGGCGAATTAGCTCAAGAGTTTTCAAAGACAGGCGTTTTTTTTTGTGGCTATCTCTCTCTTGGCGTTCCTCGCAGATTCATGGAGGTGCTGAACCAGTTGATCGTATCCCTTGTCTATGTTGTCAACAATAGCATCTTCCCATGTTGCTGCAATAGTGCCAAAGAGTTCCCAGTTGGTGCTCGTTCTGGGAGTTCTCTTTTTGAACTTTGCAGCCCTTACTCCCCACTCTGTGAAGTAGAATTTTGCACGAAGGAGACGGTAGTCCGATCCCGTTCGAAATTTTGGGACAACAGCGACATTGGTCAGGCAAAACCGTCAATTGAATATGATGTGGTCTATTTCGTTGTGGAATCGTCCACCAGCAGACTCCCATGTCCAACGTTTAGATTCTGCCTTCTGTTACTGTGAGTTACCATGGATGGTCCTGGTCGACATAATGAACTCAGACAGTCTCTCACCCTGTTCGTTCCATTCTAGGCCATGGGTCCCGATTTGAAGTTCTTCAGCTGATCTTCTCGGTCCTATCTTGGCATTAAAATTACCCACAATGATCTTGTAGAAGGTGTGGTCTTCTTTATAGAACTTCTCCAGCTCCATGTAGAACTTCTCGATTTCTCTTTCATCATAATGAGATGTTGGTGCGTAGACAACGAAGATAGAAACTGCAGGCAGTGAGCCATATCTATTCAAATGTAAAAGTCTGATTCAGGTTGTTACGCATTCAAATGAATCAATGCTCATGGCCAAGTTTGTGTTGACAAGGACACTGATGCCTCCATCACCTGTTTTATCACATGTTACGAGGAACAATTCTTCTCCAGTGTCGAAAACGGCATGGTGAGATTAGTGCCTTCTTGTTTCGGTCAGACCAATGATGTCGTACTTAATCATTTGCGCTTGTACCATCAGGTCCTTGATGGATGCATCTGATGCTAGCCTACGTGCATTGAAAGTACAGACGATCATTTTTGTCTTCCTTCATTGTGGCAGGCTAGTTAGGCCTTGAGATTTTGTCAGCCTCTCCTTTCTCTTCCTTCTCAGTGCTGCCATGTCGGTGAAGCCTTCAGGGTTAGGTGAATGAGACCAGTTGTAGTTACTGGTTTTGGCATATCGAATACGCAATGGATAGCCTGCCAGCCTCTTCTGTGCGGGCGGAATACTCTCGGTAGCTTGCCAGTCTTTCCGAGAGGGATAGAGGCTCTTGGGGCGACCTCTAATCCCCCTTATAGATGTTACCATATTTGAACCCATTAAATATGGTATGACAATTCTGGAAGATGGGTATTTAGTGTCTTATGATGTGTCGCGCGAAGCGGCCGTGTGGGTCAGAAAGCGTACTGGAGTGTGGGAACGACTGGGTAGTGGAGGTAGTGTCGATAGTGGAAGTCTGACAGTGGGGTGTTTATCTGGGTAGGGTGGGTCTTCTGTGTGCTATCTGATCCCTGGGTGGTTGATGGAAGCAGATAGGGCAGGGTAGGGTGGGGCTCCTGATTAGAATCCCTTTGTCACCTGTGGTTGGTGGGAGCAAGCAGAGAAACTCTGTTCCTGGGTCCGCCAAGCTGGAGTCCATGGTGTCAGAGAGTTCTGCTTATCTTTTTCTGTGGGTCTTCAATCGTGCGTGAGTCTTGGCCGGAGCTGCCGCGCGGGTCCGGAAAGCGTCCTGGAGTGTGGCGACGGCTGGGTAGTGGAGGTAGTGTCAGCATAATGTATCATAATTTGTCCATACAAAACAACTAGCATTAATAAGAAGTAAAATTAAGATGAATGTTTAAATGATTGTTGGACTAAGGAAAGGAGAAACCTGTCCATAGATGGTACTTAACCCTTATATGGGTCTTCTTTCCGAATGAGTTTGTCCTAGAAGAAGCATCCTCTAAGAAAGGGACCTTACATCCATTGATTGTATGAGCACACTTAGGTGTAATTGCTACCGGAAGCCACAGATGATGGGGGATAAAACTAAGGCTGTAATAGCTGTCAAGGTAGGAGGAGAAGAATGAGAAGGAGACAGATGAGAAGGAGGAGGAGAAGAATGAGGAAGAGAAGAATGTAGAGGGGAAGAATGTAGACGAGAAGAAAATAGAAACTGGGTCCAAAGGAAAGGAATCAGGGAGAATCGGGGATCAGTGAGAACCAAGGGGAATCCAGGTGAAGAAAAAGAGATTCAAAGGAGAGTCAGAGGAGAATGGAGATGAAATTGAAATAAACTGCAATTGATACCAACCAGACTGACCCTCGTTTTCTCCTTCAACTGCCCTTGGCATTGGCTGTCCCAAGTGGAGAAGTGGCCCAAAACCACTGAACACAGACAGAAAGAGAGAGCCGTGGGCTTCTTATTCACTTTCTGAATACACAACTTTGAAGATCATATTTTTATACAAAAATCTTCACATAATTGTCAAGAGAATGTTTGTGTATATCTACATAATGTATAAGTGGTAGTACTGACCCTAGAAAATCCAAATGTTGTTGGCTAAAATCTAAGGACTCCTTTTTTATTCTTGGTTGTGTAAAAAAGGTAAAGGCCCTCCCGTTGATCGTCGATTTGCTCGAGCGGGCCCAGTAACGTCTCCATTGGAGACTTTGTTGTTACTGTGTCTGGCATATCAAATACTCTTGGTAGCTTGCCGGGCTCTCCGAGAGGGGCGGAGGAATCGAACTCGGGTCGGCCATGTTGGCCGCTTGTAAGGTGAACGCCCTACCCGCTGTGCTATCGCTCCAGCCGTAACATTAAAAAATCTATTTTAGGGATTATTTTTGGAGAGATACTATAGTAGGTGTGTGCTTGTCTTGCAAGTGTTTCATCTCTGCACCCTGTTGATCCCTTGAGTCCCTCTAGGAGTTATCCCTAGCACAGAGCTTTGAATAATCTCTGATCATTTCTTCTTGTGGCCCCCAAACCAAAAACTCTATTTTAATCTGTCTATTATTATCAAAATTAAACTATAAATTGAGTAATGTATATAATTAAATATGGTCTACATTTATGTTAGGCAAATGACACATAAACATGTACACTAGTGTATGGACTTGGTAAGTTGGTGGATATGTTGATACATTGAAGACTCAGCAGAGTGACATAAATTGAGCAGCTCTTTCCATTGCTGTGGATCTAGTGGTAGTGGGTGGTGTGTCCAAAGCAGTGTTCAGGGCCCAGAGACATTTTAGCAATTCTCTGTGTGAGAATCAAATCGCTCTCATAACTTCTAAATATCATGATCCTGACATCACTGTACTGCTTGAGGCTTGCATTGCCAGAGACCAAGTGGGATAACGCAGTAGTTGTTTGTGGCCCAAAGGGACACAGCTGGTAGTGATTGGTGATCTCTAGGATTATGCCTAGCAATACTTGGAAGCTATGTGGTGCCAGACAGACACCATAACCCCTGTACTCTCTTCCCTGGAGAGGATGAGTAAATTTTAAGGAAAGGGACAGCTTATGGATGTAAAACATCAAGCAGCAGATTGAGAAGTACTCTCCACCTGCTTGCCTTTTAGCTGCATATGTTCCAAGAAACCATTAAATTTCTAAGAAAACCCGACTGATCTGTTATTTTCTGTCCAGTCACTTTGTAATTCCAGGTGAAATTTGTAGTTTAGAATTTTATTTTAGTCTGTTTTAAGATCTACTTTTGGTGCTGCTAAAGCAATCCTCTTTAAGCTTCACTTTCATCGTGAATTAATTAAATTGAGATAATAATGCTTACCTTATAAATTAACATTTGAGCTATTCAAAACACCAAAGCTGTCATCCAGTATATAATAATAGATGATCACTAAATAATTGTGCTGCTATTATTTATTGAGATATCCATTATTGAGAAAAGATGTTAATGCAGATCCAAATCCCAACTCAAAGTAACAGACTACCTTTGTAATATAATATTATTTATGCTTTAGCTTTAATGTATTTAATACTAAAATATATTTACTGAAACTTTTATATTTGGGGAAGACTTTTGAAACATGTCTCAATATTAATTCCCATTTTAAAGCAAGAAAGTTTAATACAGATGTCCTAAGACCAAGTTTATGACTATGTTTCAATGCTTTGTATTGCTAGTCTACCTCACTATTTCTAGAAAAACATTTATCAGTGTTGAACACAACTATCATATTGTTAGTTAGGACTGGAGAGATAGTATAGGAGTTAAAGAGCTTTCCTTACTGATTTTGTAAAGAGTGAGCACCAACAGGAATGACCACTGAGCACTGTCAGGTATAACTCAAAGCCACCTTTCTCCCACAGACAATTGATCCACCAAGCTGAAATATATAATTTTATTTAAAATATAAAACATTTATATATATTCAAAGGTACTTATGAATAAGATACATCATTGTAAATGGTTTCAATAGAACTGATTCATGAGTAATGAGAATTTATTTTCACTTATGATAGATTTAATAAAGTGTCTAATGAAGTCTTCGGATTCTAGAGCCAGGTTGTATTAGAAATAAGTTTATCTTTTCCTTTGCTCTCAGAGAAGCCTGTGATCTAAGAGAAACAAAAAAGGGAACATTTGAAAATAGAGCACAATGCATATTTTAATTATGTACAAAGAAATGCTTAGAATTTCATGCCCATTTTCTGGACCTGGATCAGTAACAGCAGCAAATTAAGATTCCAAGCAACACTATCAGGAAAATCAAACTTGGGTTTAGTTGCTGGTTGTTGGTTTATGTGAATTCTGTCTTCTACTGCATACACCCATCACAACAAATATTTTTATTCAAAACCTTTTAGACTTTTCATTCATAATCATAGCATAGTGTAATTGTTTTAGTCTTGCTTCTTTAAAAGTAAACTCCAAAATGAACTACTTTGTACACCACAGGTGCCTTAATAAAAATAAATGCATTCTAAAAAGCATATTAGGGAAAAGAAAACATAAGAGCTATGTATTCACCAAGGACATTAAGATGAGCATTTGTTTCCTCACACATTGTGAGCTGCAAGCCTAGAATTCTTTGCTTTCATAGTGTCAGTGTATTTCTGAAAGGCAACTTGCCTAGCATGTTTAGAGCATTGTAGTAGATGGATCTGAAGATGGCGTACTGTGACAGAGAGATAAAGTACACACACCTTGCAGGACTGGTATGGAGAACCATGTCAGATATCAAAACCAAGAACAGCAGAGGAAATTCTTTAGACACATTAGATTATTTACATCCATATTTTGCAGTTTTGCAGTAGATTTTCTCAAGTGTAATATTTTGACTATAATGAAGAAATCATTAGCATCTAATGTTTTAACTTTGTTTTTTCACACACTACAAAAGTGTTCCCTAAGTTGTCATGAAGAAATGATGTGCATCAATTTGGAATCTTAATTTTAATTTATATTCACAAGTATTCTGATCTCCCAGTCTCTCATTTCAGAGTTTAATGATAAATGTTTTTTAAAGTAATGGTGGAACAGTTTTTTTAAAAAATCATTTAATACTAGCACCTCATTTATTTTAAAAAAAGTTTTTGCATAGAATTTGCAATATTATAAGGTAAGTTATACAAAAATTATTTTTATACATTAAATTAACTATATGGAGATCAAAAATTATTTTATTTAGCTTAAAAATGTTATAACACCATGATTTACCATGTTGATTACAATACGTCATTTTAGGCAATGTTCCAACACCAATCTAACCACCAGAGTAAAATTCCCACCACCAATGTCTCCATTCTGTCACCCACCCCTCAAATCTGTCCCCTTCAGAGGCACAACAAAAAATTAACTTTAGATTTCTTGTTTCAACACAGAGGATAATGGGATTACACAAGTATAAATCAATAAAAGTCAATTTGTGGTCACTATTATTATATCTCACAATGGTGTTGCTCAAGTAATTTTCTGAGGATTAGTTGGACTGGATGGTGCTTTTAAACATCTGTGTTATTGTCTTCACTCTTGAGCTTGGGTCTCTTCCCCACTTTCCCATCATATTTACCTGGGTCATAATAAACTGACAGTAATATAAAATCTGGAGGTAAACACAGCCACATATGTGCTTCCACACTCCAGGAACTATGGAGTTAAAATGATTTGGTGACTTGGTGACTTGATCAGTTTCAGTTGTGGAGCTGTAGGCTGTTATGCCTTTAGTCAGAAGGAGGAATCTGCCCATTTCCATTCTAAGAATGCCACCAAGTTTTCAGCGCATAGACCAGTCCCCACCCAGAAAGATTCAGTTATGACCTAATTCTTTTAACACGGAACAACATATATAGTTACATGGACTTCTCCAAAATAGACTCATAATGGAGAGAGCAGTCTCACCCGCATACCTTATTGAGGGGTTGGGGGTTGTTGCACTCAGTGTGCTCAGAACTTACTCCTGACTCTGCTTAGGGATAATACCTGGCTGGACTCTGGGATGAGATGAAGCACCAGGGATGAAACCAGAGTCACCCAGAGGCAAGGGAATTTCCTTAAGTACTATCCCTCTATATCATAACACAAATACTTTATGGACATACTGTTTTGGAACTAGACATTTTTATTTTAAACTGGTATCCCTGAGGTTATTGTGCACATTGTCAAGCATGGCCCAGAAACAAAGAGGAAAGTTATAAGAATCAGAGATGGTTATTTATTAATCATCAAGATATATATATATAAATATTTCTATATATATTAGGAATAACTCAATATTGATATATATCAAGATATATATGTATATATATGTATATTAAGGTAAACTCACAATCTTAAGTACATATAAACCTAACAGGGGACCAACAAAATTTTTAAAAGCAGCTGCAAATAAACTTAAGGAAGGACATCTACAGCAACACAATAGTTGGAGATTTCAACATCAGACTATCACTACTTGGTAGATCAATTAAACAAAAACTCAGCAAGAAACACTGAATCCGCAGGAATAAAAGAAACAGGCTATTAACTACTAAGCTCCTTTCCTACTGAAATATCTATATCCATATCTAATCTAGATAGATATATATGTATCTCCTATATCTCTAGAGAGATACATATCTATAGTTATCTATACATATCTGTAGATAGACATGTCGCTGTCACGGTCCTCCCGTTGTTCATTGATTTGCTCGAGTGGGCCCAGTAACGTCTCCGTCATGGGACTTGTTGTTACTGTGTTTGGCATATCGAATATGTATTTCTCTATATATATCTAGATATATAGAGAGAGATATTTATATATAAAGAGAAACAGAGACAGAGAGATACACAGAGACAGACAGAGAGACACAGAGACATAGAAAGAGAGAGAAAGAGAGAGAGAGAAAGAAAGATCTATATGTGGCTCTCCATGCCCAAAAGCTGAATATAAATTCTTCTCCAACACACATGGTATATTGTTCATGATAGATCACTTGTTGGGCAAAAAATTCATACCTCCAAAAAGTCAATAGGATAGAAATTGTATCAACTACTTTCTCAGACTAGGATGAACTAAAAATAAACATGAATGATAAACAGAAATTGAGTAACAACTCAAACTCCTGGAAATGAAACTGCTCATTACCGAAAACCAGTAGATAAGGAAGGAAATCAGAAAGGAAATCAAAAGATTCCTAGAAACAAATGACAGTGGAAATATTGGAGACAGGATATCAGAACTTGTGGGAAACAGCAAAAGTGGTTTTTAAGGAAAAGTTGCAAGTTCAGAGCCTTGCAAGCATTCATTAGAAAGGAAGAAAGAGCCTACATAAATAACTGAAGATTGCAACTTAAAAAAATGGAAAATGACCAACATAAAGAGCCCAACGCTACAGTCAAAAAATATCTAGAGATTATTGAAACTAAGAGCTGATTCTTTGAAAAAACTAAATCAATAGCAATACTCACGAAGGAAAAGAGAAGAACCACACTTAGAAATGAAAAGGAATATATCACAACAGATATAAGAGAGATCCAGTGGATCATCAGGGATTACTTTGAAAAGCAATTATGCCACAGAAGAAGAAAGTTTAGAAGAAATGTATGTCATTGGACTCATATAGCATCCCAAGGCTGAACAACTGAAGAAGATAAGAAACACCTAAAAAGGCCTTTAACTATTGAGAAAATAGAAATGGTAATCAAAAGCCTCCCACTCCTAACAAAATCCCACACCCAGTTGGATTCACTTGTGAGTTTTTCAAACCTTTAAAGAAGACTTACTGTCAATCCTTTAAGGATCTTTCAGAAAATCTAAGAAACAGAAACATTCCCAAAGAGTTACTTATTTTTTTTAATCACAATGAGATACTCTGTTACAAGGTTGTTAAGAATTGTGTTTTAGTTATACGGTGTTCCAACACCCATTCCATTACCAGTGCACATTTCCCAACACCAACGTCCCCAGTTCAGTTTACCTTCCCCACCTCCGCCTGCCCCAGTGGTGACAGGCACTTAACTCTCTCTCTTTCTCGCTCTCTCTCTCTTTCACTTTCTCTCTCTCCCTCTCTTTCTCTTTCACTTTCTCTCTCACCTATTGGACATTCTCATTTCTATTACAGATACTGAAAGTTTATCATGTATATCCCTTTACCTACTTTCAACACACAGCTCTTATCCAGAATGATTTCTTCTAACAATTAATGTCATACTGGTCCGTTCTCTATCGTAAGTGCCCTTCACCCCCCACACATTTGTGTCAAGATTATAATCATAAACCAGTCCTGCTGGCTTCTGCTTTACCTGGCTGTGGAATATTAGACTTGTACTATTTTTTATATCCAACAAATTAGGGCAGCAATTCTATAGCTGTTCCTCTACTTCTGACTGATTTCACTCAGAATGATACTCTTCATATCTTTCCATTTATAAGCAAATTTCATGACTTCATCTTTCCTAACAGCTGCTTAGTATTCCATTGTGTAGATGCATTGTGGTTCTTTATCCAGTCATCTGTTCTCAGGCGCTCAGGTTGTTTCCAGATTCTGAGTATTGAGAACAGTACCACAATGAACATAGAAGTACAGATGGTGTTTCTGTGGTGTGATTTTTGGGCCCCCAGGATATATTCCCAGAGGTGCTGCCGGTTGAATGGGAGCTCAATTTCCAGTTCTTTTAAATTTTATTTTTATGAAGTTGTTCACAATAATTCATTACATTTCATATTCGAACCATCATTCCACCATCATTATACCTTTCTACCACCATATTTTGAATGTTCCCATCCCAAATCTCAAACCTTATCCTAAAAACATAGCCAAATAATTACTTTTGTATATTGTTTTCCAAAAAGTCTGGACCAGTCTACATTCTCATCAGCAATGAAAGAGAGTCTCTTTCTCCCCAGTCTCCACCAGCACTTGTTGCACTTATTCTTTTCAATCTGTGCAAGTCTCTGTGGTGTAAGATGATCTCATTGTTCTCATTGTTTTGATTTGCATCTTCCTGATGATTAGCAGTGTAGGTCATTTTTTCATGAGTCTTTTGACAATTTGAATTTATGTTCACTTCTTCTGCCGATTTCTTGATGGAGTTGGATTCTTTTTTTCTTGTAAAGTTCTACTAGTGGCTAATATATCTTTGACATTAACCCCTTATCAGATGGAAATTGGATAAATAATTTCTTACATTCTGTGGCCTGTCTCTGTATCTTGGTCCCCATTCCTTTTGATCTGCAAAAGCATCTTAATTTAATATATTCCCATTTGTTTATCTTTGCTTCCACTTGCTTGGTCATTAGTGTTTCATTTTTGAAGATGCCTTAATCTTCAATGTAGTGGAGAGTTTTGCCTACATTTTGTCCATGCATGTACCATATGGACTCAGATCTGATGTTAAAGTACTTTATTAAGTTTCATCTGACTTTTGTGTATGGATTATATATAGGTTTGAGTTTTCTTTTTTATTTAATATGTAACTGCCCACGTTTCTCAGTATCAATTGTTGAAGAGGCTTTCTGTTCTCAACTTCATATTTCTTGACCATTTATCAGAGATTAAGTGATTATATATTTGACAGTGTGTGTCAGGAGATTCAACTTTATTCCATCGATATGCAGGTCTTTCTTTATTCCATTACTATACTGTTTTAATTACTACTGCTTTGTAGTACAATTTGTAGTTGAGGAAGGTGATGCCTACTATATTCTTCTTCCTTCCTAATTATTGATTTAGCTATACATATTATTATTGTTCCATATTAATATCAAAAGAGTTTTGTCTATTTCTTGAAGAAATGTCATGGATATCCTTATAGGGACTGCATTGAATCTGTATAGTTCTTTGGGAAGTACTGCTATTTTGGCAATTTTAATTCTCACTAAAATATTAGACAGATTTAATGCAATTTCTATAAGGATACCCATAGCATTTTAAAAAGAAATAGATCAAACATTCCTGGAATTTACCTGGAGCAATAAATACCCACAAACGGAAAATGCAATCCTTAGGAAAAATTAGGTGAGCAACATGAATTTCCTCAACTTCAAACTGTACTATGAAGTGGTAGCAATTAAAATATTCTCCTGGCAATCTAGCTTGTAATCTATCACACACATACACACACACACACACACACACACACACACACACACACACACACACACATGGGGCTGGAGCAATAGCATAGCAGTAGGGTGTTTGCCTTGCACGCAGCCAACATGACCGACCTGAATTCGTTACCTCCGCCCCTCTCGGAGAGCCCGGCAAGCTACCGAGAGTATCTCACCCGCACGGCAAAGCCTGGCAAGCTACCCGTGATGTATTCGATATGCCAGACACAGTAACAACAAAGTCTCCAATGAGACGTTACTGGGCCGGCTCGAGAAAATCGATGAACAAGGAGAGGACAGTGACAGTGATATATATAATGAATATATATATATGTTATATATATATATTCATGACTTTTATCATTTGCATCTCCATTTCTGGTATCTCCATTTTTTGGTGGGATCAGTTATTAAAAGTTTAACAACATTCAATGGTGACTCTTGGGGCGGGATGTCATGACCGTTCTTTACTCTGCCAATAGGGTCTACATAATCATTTTGCCTCTAGTTCAACATTATGGTGGTTTAATAGTAGGTGATAAATCTGTTGGAATCCTCAATAATACCTTCAGGCCAATGACTAGGGACAGGTATAAGCAGCATTGTCGGTAGAAGTCAGTTTCATACATGCTAACACACACAGCTGCAAAGGTGAGTTTCAGGTACACTTGGGGGATCAATCAGTTGTCAGTTTGCAGACAAACACTTATTCAAAGTGGTCAGGGTCAACTACATATAAGCAGTTGTGGCTGTAGGGTCTTGCTAGGTGTATAATATAACAGTAAAGGGACATACATGAGAGACAGTTTAATTGGATGCCATCTCATTTTGGAGAGTCTAGTTACAAAAGTCCAGTAGAACAGCACAGTGATGAGATGCAGAACTAGAATGAGGCCTCTAAGCATCTTTAGAGATATTAAATGTACACATTCATGATAGTCAGTGTAAATCAAGGTAAATAGGATGAAAATGAATAAAGATTCAACAGATGAGACTAACTTCAGGGGAGACCAACAGTGAAGGACAGTGAAAGGAAATACGTCATAACTTAAGCTACTTGTAATGCATGGAACTGAAGGAGTTCCGACCATCAATATGCACTCCTGCATCTGCAGGGCTGTAGGGCTTAACCCCATCATATGTGGGTGTGTGAGGAGTGAGGGTGGTTGTTCACAACCAGAGGTGATCAGGAAGTCTCCTGGCTCTGTGTTCAGGAGTCACTCGTGGTGGTACATAGGGGAACATCTGCAGTGCCAGAGCTCAAACTGAGGTCAATCCATCAGTAAAATACAAGACATATATTTTAACATCTATATTCCTCTAGATCCTCTTTTTTGTTTGTTTTTGGAGCATACTTGGTAGTGTTATATGGACTAATTCTCACTCGATGCTCAGTTGTGCACCTGGCAGTACTTGGTGGACCATGAATACCAAGTATTAGATCTAATTCACCCACACATAAAGTGTGTACCCCAGTCCTTTGAGCTCTCTCCTAGAATTGTACTGTTATACTCTGTTTCTTAAATGGGATCTTAGAGGCAATTTAGAATTGTTTTAGTGGACAGTATCTAACCCATTATTTTGTAGGGGGTCTTGAAGACAAATTCATTCATTCTGACGATGACTTCTATAGTTTTAAGTTTTTAAAAATATCATTGAAAGAAATACTTCTATATATATTGAAGTACTGACATTTACTTTGTTTTAATAATCACATGTGATTCTTAGAGATATGTTTTCTTCCTACCAAAAACACATTGATATGCATATGCTATTCTCATATTGAATAGCTTATGTCATTGTCATTCCTCTCAGAGAGCCCGGCAAGCTACCAAGAGTATCCCACCTCATGTCAGAGCCTGGTAAGCTACCCATGGCATATTCGATATGCCAAAAACAGTAACAATAAGTCTCACAATGGAGATGTTACTGGTGCCTGCTCGAGCAAATTGATGAACAACGGGAGGACAGTGAAGTACAGTGTAATGTCATTCTCATAGAATTTATTTAAAATAAAAATTATTCAAAATAATACCTATACTTTTTTAGGCAATTGGAAGCAAGCATATGCTTAAACAAAATAATAGAATTACATAAATCAAAACGCTTTTTTATTAGAGAAGTAATGCAGTGAGAAGTCTAGTAAGTTTAATTTTGAATAATGGAATGTTTATATTTGGATCAAAGTAATTAAAAAATCCTACACAAATACACAAATAGGGCTACAAAGAGAGAAAAGGAGGTAAGTACATGCCCTGCAACATGACCAGTCCACAGGGTGTCAGGATATAACACTAATTAGGAAGATCACTGAACACTGAAAGGAATGGCCCAAGCCTTGTGCCCTCAGTCCACAAATATTTGAACGAAAAACTTTATAGGCAGATGTCACTTAAGATAGGATTTGAAATAACTATTATACAGTGTCATCAGTGTCATGTTGCCAAACAGTCAGTCTGCATATCTTGATCTTGTCTGCTTCAGAATATGCATCATCCTAAGAATAACTTCATTAAAAGTCCCAGTGATGCTGCAAACATATTTCTGGCATGCTATAGCAGAAAGGATAATCATAATTTTATTCTATTCCCAGAAAATAAAAATTAAAATTATTCATAAATATTATGTGTATGTGTATTTCTATCGCGATGTTAGTAGCATTGTAGCACTATAGCACTGTCATCCCTATTCATGGATTTGCTCAAGCGGGCACCAATAATGTCTCCATTGTGAGACTTATTGTTAGTATATGCTTAAACATGAAAGTATTCATTTATATTAAGGTGGAATTCACAGAATATAACATAAGTTTAAAAATCCATAATTCAGTGCATTTAAACATAAAAATAGAACACACATAGACAGAAACTTTTGAAACAATAATGAGAAGCTGAAATGACTATGATTAATATCTCTGAAAAGACACAGTGAAGGGATAAGGGATAAGCTATAATAGGGATAAAATAGATGCAAAAGACACATGACAAAGAACCATTATTCAAAATATACAAGTAACACTTAAAATTTAGTCAGAAGGTACTGAACTACCCAATTAAATCATGGGAAAATATGTGAACAGATAATATTCAAAGCATAATATTCTGGTGACAAATTAATATGTGAAAATATGTTCAACATAAAATATTATATGATATTATGGAATTAAAAATTATATTTAAAAAGGTATTACTTCTAATTTCTTAGAATAACTACAACCTTATGTACTGACAATATCAAATGCTAAGAAAAATACTTTTAGAAGGAACTCATTCGTTCTTTTGTGGGAATAAAAATTGTGCAACTAAAGACATTTTACCAAACTAAATGGACTTTTATCATATTATGCACTAATTTTATTCCTTGATGTTTATATAAATTACTGAAAGTATTTGTTCAAATAAAATGCTATATATCTTAATTTTCAAAATTAGGAAGAAGTACATGGGTTAATGTCCTTCAAATATGTGAAATGACAACTGGCATTGACAAATCAAATAAAGGACTATAATTTCCCCTAAAAAGAAAAGTTTAATTTTAAAAATAGATTCAATCAGTATTTTAATGTATTGACATGTAAATAATAGTACTTAACATTTTTTTCAAAATGTATCATATGTGCTCATCTGATGCATAATTTATCTTGTTTAAGACAAAATATTATTCTTATAAAAGGAGAACAGTAAACTTATCTTCTTTTAAAATATCTTGTAAAGACAAAACGAAATTAATTATCTGGAGAATACTTGAAATAAAACAGACAATTTAATACTGGCTCATATAGATAAATGGCGAGATAAAGTTATTTTTCTACACTTTGTATCTCCAAACATTTTGACTACTTTGTATTATTTTGGGACTCAATTAGAAGAAAACATCTATAACACTTTGTATAACATAGCAGTAATACTCTAAGGGAAAATCTTGTATAATTTTATAATATAACTAGCAGGATCAATAGAAGAGGAAAATCTGTTGTAATTGAACCTTAGTAGGCGATGCTATCATTATTGTATTTGATAGGATGGAGAATCAAGACTCACTAGAAAAATATATAGGTGATTCCAGTGACTCTCATAGCAATGGGATGGACATTAAAGTAAATGCTGATCTTAGGAACTGAGGGAAATCCCATTTTAATTGGTACCAGTCTGGTGTGAGGAAAATTGGTTAAAAAAATAGTTTTAAATTTATCTTCAGTGAAGAGAAAAAATTCCACATGGCTGAATAATTATATTAAGATTAATGGAAAGTAAAGTTAGCCACAAAGGCAGTTTAAAATAAATCATATTTTATGAAAACTTTTATAACAATGACAGATAATGCCATGGAATTTTCTTTCTGGGAAAGGTGTGAAAATATTATTTGTATGAGATGTCATTAAAATGGTGTTTTCTATAAAACTAAACACTTCTAGTTCTCTTTAGAATTATGGAAGATCTGGTTTGGAGATTTTTTTTCAGTAAACTTTTGGAACTTGAAAATTAAACTAAGATTATATGTCCATCACATCTTCAACGGGGTTTTGTTAATTTTTTGTGCTCATAGTTATAATACTATTTGCATTTATATAGTTTACTAAAGTGCCTCATACACATATATATTCTCAAACACATACTGCCAGAATACAATAAAAGGAGCAGGAAACAGATTTTATATCTGAATTGCAAACCTTGTTCCTGAAGTAAAAAAATATACACATATATCACAACATAAATACCTTTTGTTGATTATTATAAATATATTAATAATCTTAACTCTAGTAATTAGTTATAGTTTTCTTAGTGATAATATCTTAAATGATAGAAAAAAATCAGTGAGGAATTTATGCAAAATAAAGTATCCTGGATTATTTAACTTTGCCTTGTTCCTCTAGGGACTTATTACTGTTTATAGAGTATACATGATAGATTTCCCAAAATAATTAACTAGTGAAAATGATTTATAAAGTATGTCTAGACTGAAAATATAAAAGTGAATTGACTATTTGGTTTTATGAGCATCTATCTAGATATCTAAAATAAAATAGATGCTCTGCAAACAAGTTTAATATTTGTTGTAGCAAGTGTACTGATGTAAGTAATATAAGGAAGAACATTTGAATAAAGTGCATATTTACAATCTAAGAAAGTATTTGTAAATATTCTAAATTGATAAAAAACTATTTGCTTTCAAAAAAGTACTTTTTCTTGATTTAGAAAAAGACAGTAACAGAGAGAGTGTGTGGCAACCAGTCTAAGAAAATATAGTATTTTTTAAGTAAAGAACAAATTATTAAGTTCAGGGTAATTAGTAGGTTTAGGACTAAGCTAGAGTAAGATTAACATAGGATTAAGGTTAGCATTAACATTGCAGTTAAGGTTGGGGTTTGTGATAGTACTAGTGTTAAGGTTTGTTTGTGTTCAAAATTAAAACTCAATGTTATGCATATGGCAATTGTTAAATGTAAGCTAATTGGTAGGATTATGTCTAGGTTAGGTTTGAATTGAAATATAAAGCTAGTATCATTGCAGAAACTATTTTATTGTTTTAATATATATGTATATATACATACATATATATAATATATTCAGGATCCCCGAGCTAATGGTACATTCTAAGATACTGAAAACAATGTGCATAATACATATATAAATATTTACATGCATACCACATAGTATTATTGTTGTAATTATTAAAATCATATTAATCTCTAAACCAGGAATCTCACGTATGCAACTAAGAAAGGCTGAATTCATAGCTTGAAAATAGGGAACTCATCATTAGAGCAATTGTGAATGAGTGCTATGACATCTAAGAGAAATGTATTCTGATAAATGTTTTAGAAAAATGAGCTGGACATGCTTCTCACAAAAGTCCACAGTTCAGTTGAGTTCACATAGTTACATATTTTAAAGCCTATAATATTTTTCAGGTCTAAGGAAAGTTAATTCTGTATGGAGCAATGAATGTGATAAAATGTCTCCATTAAGGAATAGAAGCTCCAAGCTTCTATATCCATGAATAGATATATTGATGAACTCTTCACAGTTTACATAGTGTTGGAATAGAGTTGCGGAGAGATCATAAAAACAAGCAAAACCTCTGGAGCAGAAACAAATGCAAAATCACCCTCTAGTGATATCACTTTATCTCAGGAATATATTGGAATTTCATAAAATATAATTTCCCACTGAGATCGAGTTCAATAACAAAATATAAAAACTTAAATAAAAAAATAATTCACCAAAAGGGAAAGTTAGATTAACCAAACTAAAGTATAACAGCACCAAGACTATGAGAAAATAAAAGAATTTGAATGTACAAAGTAAATATGTTTAAAATTATTAAAGATACACAAATAAAACAAAACAAAAGTATAGATACAAATATAAGTAACACAGTGAAAAGTAACTATATTGTAATTCAAAAAATCATAAATAAAAAAGACATGTTGATTACTCAAACTATTAGATAGAATAAATTAAAAGATTATAAACTGAGAAATATAAAGAATTATAAAAAAATATTTGATGAAGTAAAAGGCCCTCCTGTTGATCATCGATTTGCTCGAGCGGGCCCAGTAACATCTCCATTGGAGACTTTGTTGTTACTGTGTCTGGCATATCGAATACTCTTGGTAGCTTGCCGGGCTCTCCGAGAGGGGCGGAGGAATCGAACTCGGGTCGGCCATGTTGTCCGGAATTCCTAAAACAGAATACAGTGAAGTGGCCTAATACTTTCTAATGGTTGGCTAGTTTAATCTATATTTCAAAGATTCATACAAGTTAATATGCACACATATATCTTATATTTACTGTTCTTAGAATACTAAATATAATTTTAGTGAAATTATTTTATTAATTATGCACAATAACAAGGGGCAGAAAAATGGCACCATTGATATATTTGTGAAATATTTGTGAAACATTTATGCTTTAAGCTGCATACAATATTTAGTTTAGACATCTTAAATATGCTATGAAAAATTTTATTGTTTGATTGCTAATTTAAGCAAATGAAAATGTTAAGATACTTCTGTTGCTGTTGTCAATTGTAGTTGTAGGTTTTGTCCTATTAAATTTAAGTGGTGAAGTGACTGATGTTGAAACATTGCATGACTGAAACCTGATCAGGAAAAACTTCGTGGCTATGTATTTCATAGAGATTTACTGAAAAAGAAAAAAGAAGTGAGAGGTTTAGTGAAATAGTTCAATTTACGCTAATTGGTAAATTAGGCCTGTTTTTGACTAATGTTTAATATAAAGCTTGATATAAAGGAAAGGTTTCTGTTAGAGTTAGGGTATAGGTTTGACTATTGTTCAAGTTGAAAGTGAAAGTTACACGTAAATCCCTATGACTAACTTTCATTATCAAGATCAGGCATAACTAACCTAATACTAAACCTAACTTGAACCCTTACCTCACTTGTAATTCTAATCCTAGCCTCATACTAATCATATCCTAGCCTAGGTATATACATACACATAAGCCTAAAATTAACAAGAGTTTCTTTTACTCACTTTTGTATTTTAACACTATACTATAGCATATTCTTTTTAATTTTGGACTAGAGTATAAATTATGTATTTGGAGTGGTCCTCTGATGATGGGCAAAACATTCCCGAACTTCTAATCAACTCATTGGGTAATATTACAAAATAAAATCCAAACAAAATGAAGAGAGCTACAAATATTCAAATTGTCTAAGCCATAAAGATCACTTTTTAAATTTTAATTTAAAATATAAAATCACTATAGATGAAAGGGACATTGTTGACTATGTTTTATAATGTATCTCCAATTTCATATTATTTTCCATGGTTAGATAATTAAGTTTTTTAAATTATTATTATTGTTCTATGTAACTGTGATGAAGTTTTGGTATCATCACACATAGTATTTTAGAGTTAATCTGTAACCAGGAGATTTGGGAATCATATTGGACCAGTCATTATGTAAATTTAAATGTAAATCTTATCATAAACAACTGAAAACAACTTCTTCATAATTTTCTCCTTGAACATAGAATAAATTGTCTAGTGTGTGAATCACCTAATTTGACTAAAAATGTGTTAACTGTTCTTTCAGCTATTTTGAGAAGTTTATGACATACAAACAGCATTTTTTCCCAATCCCTGTTATTTGTATTCTTATCCATAGTGTTGAAGTGCATTTATTCACAGTCTTTGGATTATACTTTCTGTTTTAAGTAAAACATCTGTGTGTTACCACCCGCTTACAACCACCCCTGCAAAAATGTGAAATCTGGCAAGCTAACAAGAACAAACTGACACACCAGATATTCATAGCTGTAGGTGGGCCGAGGTCTTCCATCTGTGTCGCATGCCACTTATGGTCATTTGACAAAGGTTATATAGTTTGAAAAAGTAAGTGCAAAGCAAAATTAAACTAAAAGCCAACTCTGACATAGAAATATTTTGCTTATTTCATTTTGTATTAGATTGGCAAAACATGATAAAGCTTGCTGAATTAAATTTCATGAAATTTTACCAAAAATCACTGTGACAATTTTAGTAAATGATACAAGATCTTTTTTTAAAAATTATAAGATGTTATCCTTTAGGGGGATTAAAATGTTTTTCTTGTAATATGGTACGAATTAAGTAATGCGTCTTCAAAACTTTAAACTAGTTCAAATAGAAAGTTCTCTACTCTCAGGTCAGTTATCAGTGGGCTGGTTTCATCTTGATTAATAAAACCTTCTGTTATTTAATGATAATAAATTCCTAATGTTCCTGTTGCTTTTGTTGTGATAAAGAACACATAAGAGCACAATAGTAAATAAAATTTTTTGTTAGGTATAGTTGGGCAACCAACTCTAACCCATATTACATATCTTAATTACAAATGTATTTTCCACTCATTTTTGAGAAATAAAAGTTTAACAATATTACATTCATTTCTTCCTTATTATTTAAAAAGAATTAAAGCATCTAAACTAAATACCATAGAATGAGATGATTTTTATCATTTGTTAGTAAGGTTAGTAATACTCCCACTATTTTGTTCACCCTTATTATATGGACACTAGGTGCAAGGATCCTTTGGGGCTGGGCAAGGCTCTTGATATGATCACACTGAATTTGCTAGACAAACATCAGCAGGATGGCACCCCAAACAGGAGCTGTGCTTGCCAGAAGTATTCCATAAATGCAGACCCAGAAGTCAGCCCTAAGCACTGTCAGGCATGACCTCCAAACCAAACCAAACAAACAAAAACTGTGGCCTGAAAGTTAAACTAATACAGTGGGTAAAACGCTTGTCTTTCAGGTGGTTTTGATTGCTAGACACGTTCCTTTTAGTCTCACCGGAAGTGACCCCCGAGAGAGTAAGCCCAGCGCACCTTTTTAAGGAGAAAGGGGAGGATTAAAACTCTGCTTTGTAGCCTGGTTTTAGCTCAGAACCAGAAAACTGCAAAAGTCTTCTTCAGAATCACTATTTTGAGAAGCCTGCTTTGCCGCCTGGTAGTGTTCAGAATAGTGCCCACTCCAGTCTGTGTTTATTTCTTGCCTTGGAGAAATAGAAGGGTTTTGAGTAATCCCTGCTATGCCATGCCTATCTTGGTGTCATAGAACAAGAGCCTGACAGTTACGCAAATAGGCCACTTTAGAGTTCTCTCTTTTTATTATTGAGAAAACTTTATAAAATAAAAGTAAACGAAATTAGAAGCTACAACTGTGTCTGTATGTACTTTTGGGAATGATGATATACAGAATGAATTGTTTTTTCTCTGTAAATTTTAGCAACATAAATACCTCAATTCAGACCCTAATTCTTTAACTTTATAGAGGTATACATTGTAGTAAACTAAGCACATTATATTGACTGTATAACTTGATGCTTTTAAGCAGTACAGATGCTCATAATTAATCCCCGGGAGTCACAATCCTTAATATTTTGTAATCACAAATTATTGAGTTGTATAATCTTTTTCTTAGCCACTCCCCCACTTCTCCTAATCTCTGATATTTCAACAGCTTTGTACATCAAAACTATAAATACTAACAATATTGTAAAGCATATTACCTCAATAATAAAAACAACTTGGGGCCGAAGTGATACTACAGTGGGTAGGGCATTTGCCTTGCACGTGGCCAACCTGGGTTCAATCTCCAGCATCCCATATGGTCCCCCAAGCACGTCCAGGAGTAATTCCTGAGTGCAGAGCCAGAAGCAACCCCTGAGTATTGCTGGGTGTGACGCAGAAAAGCAATAAGTAAATAAATAATAAAACAATAAAATTAATTTCATTTAAGTAAAGAGAACCTCCCCAAATAAGATTTTGGAGATACTCTTTATGTATTTGAATAACTGTATTAATCTATTTGCTCTTATGTAAAAAAAATATCTAGGATTAGGCAGTTCAAGTTTAGTGTAGTAATTCTACAAATTCACAAACCTAAGAACCTTCTGTCTTGCTGCTCTACCAGGACTACTTTCAGCTTACAGTTCAAGGTCATTGCTATCAATTCTTAACTAGTTTCAATAACAAGGAAGAAAGAATATTGAAGAAAGATACATTCCCTTCCACTGATGATGAAACAAGAGTACATTATGATTTGCTAAGAACAGTCTTCTGTAGAATCCCATCTGATTTACCATCTGTCCTATATTTTTCATTTATTAACAGAATAATTTGCAGTATTTTTTTAGAGTGTAATAGAATGGGTTTAATAGTCTTTAATTAACCCTTCTGTTCCCTGACTCAGTTTTGGTCTACTATAGGCTAATAATTTGCCATAATTACAGACAAAGGTAATATCTCAGATTAATCACTGTCACTGTCCTCCCGTTGTTCATCAATTTGCTCGAGCGGGCCCAGTAACGTCTCCATTGGAGACTTTGTTGTTACTGTGTTTGGCATATCGAATACCTCATGGGTACTTGCCAGGCTCTGGCGTGGGGGTGAGATACTGTCGGTAGCTTGCCGGTCTCTCTGAGAGGGGCAGAGGAATCGAACTCAGGTCGGCCATCTTGGCTGCATGCAAGGAAAATGCCCTACCGCTGTGCTATCGCTCCAGCCCATCTCAGATTAATGGTGTTATTAAATCTGCCAAACAAGCAAAAATAACTGGTGTCTTTCCCCAAAACTCTTCTAACCAAAGACAAATTTCAGGACATGTGCTGATATGCACTATGGACATAGTGTTCCAGAGTCAAAGAACTACTTATCAGTAGAATACAAGCTCAGTGGTACTCAGAGTAAGAGGTCTGATGTCTAGGAAATAGTGTGTAAAATTAGTGCTCATTAATTCTGTGTACTTTAGAGTAAACAAATTATCTTTGCTTGTCTGATGATTCCTATATGTTAGTTAAAGGACAATACTGTGCTTTCAGAATAAAACTATTAGCAAAAATATGCACTTGATCACTTGACATCCCGTTACTCACTGATTTGCTCAAAGGGGGGCTGATAACGTCTCCATCCATCCCTGTCACATGGTAGTATAGCCCAATGGTGTCTGCTCGCTCCAGGAACACGAAGAGCCTCAAACCAATTGTTCAGGGTCTTGACGAAGAAGTCTGACCATCTCATAAGTGGGTGGCCACAAGATTTTTTGATGTCCTGTGGAATCCAGTCCATAATGGCTTTATTCCAGCGGTCGTCACCAAATAACGTTATGTGTCCAGCCCATCTGGTATTTGATGCCTTGGCAAACAATACAGCAGCCCTGATTGTTGATCATAAACAGAGGTCAGAACTCTGGATTCTTTCACTCATTTGAGTGAAGCGTAATACTCCAAGCATAGCTCTTTCAATTCCTCTTTGGGAGACCCAAATAGCATTTTCATCCTGTTTTCATAGGGCCCAGGTCTCTGAGGCCTATGTTAATGTAGGAAGAACAGTGGAATTGAAGAGATGTGCCCTGAGCCAGAGGTTCTTAGTCCTCTTAGCTATTTCTTTTTTTTTTAATTATTTGTTAGTGAAATATCATGAGGTACAGTTGTAGATTTACAAATTTTTGAGCTTGGGCTTCGATTATACAATGATCAAGTACCCATACCTCCACCAGTGCCAATTTTCCACCACCATGGATCCCAATATCCCTCCTACACACATCCCCCCATCCCACCCTGCCTCTGTGGCAGGGCAATCCCTTGTGTTCTCTCTCTCCTTTTGGGTGGTGTAGTCTTCAAGGGAGACATTGAGTGGCAATCATGTTAAGTCCATAGTCTACTTTCAATATGTATCTCCCCTATTGGGAGGATCCTCCAAACACCCTTAATATGGTGCTCCCTTCTCTATCTGAGCTGTCCTTTCCCTTAGAATGCCCAGCTGGCCTCTAAACCATGGAGTAATCCTCCTGGTAATGATCTTGGCTATTCTTGGGTAATAATCTCCTATTTTGTTACTTTATGTACCCCAGATGAATGCAATCTTTTTATGTCTATCCCTCTCTTTCGGACTCATTTCGCTTATCATGATACTTTCCATGTGGTACCACTTGTATGAAAAATTCATGACTTCATCTTTTCTACCAGCTAGATAGCACTCCATTGTGTAGATGTACCAAAGTTTCTTGAACCTGTCATCTCTTCTTGGGCACTCAGATTTTTTTCCAGATTTTGGCTATTATAAAGAGTGATGGAATGAACAAACAAGTGCAGATGTCACTTCGACTATACATTTTTGCCTTTCTGGGATATATTCCCAGGAGTGGTATTGCTGGGTCAAATGGGAGCTCAGTTTCTAATTTCTTGAGGAACGTCCATACTGTTTTCCAAAAGGGCTGAACCAGCTGGCATTCCCACCAACAGTGAAGGAGTGTCCTTTTCTCGCCACATCCGCGCCAGCATCAGTTGCTTTTGTTCTTTTGTATGTGGGCCAGTCTCTGAGGTGTGAGATGGTATCTCATTGTGGTTTTGATCTGCATCTCCCTGATGATTAATGATGTAGAGCATTTTCTCATGTGCTTTTTTGCCATTCAGATTTCTTCTTTGAGAAAGTTTCTGTTCATTTCATTGCCCCATTTTTTTATGGGATTAGATGTTTTCTTCTTGTGGAATTCAACCAGTACTTTATATATTCTTGATAATAACCCCTTGTCAGATGTGTATTCGTCGAATATCCTTTCCCATTCTGTAGACTCTCTTTGTATTTTGGTCACTGTTTCTTTGGAGGTGCAGAAACATCTTAGTGTAAGATAGTCCCATTGATTTATCTGTTTTCACTTGCTCGGCCAGTGGCATGACATGGTTAGGCAGAGTTCTGAGCTCATTTTTTTGCATGTAGCTGTCCAGTTTTGCCGGCACCATTTGATAAAGAGGCTTTCCTTACTCCATTTCACATTTCTTGCACCTTTATCAAAGATTAGATGATCATATGATTGAGGGGAGATGTCAGTGTATTCAACCCATTGGTCTGCAACTCTGCCGTTGTTTCAATACCATGCTATTTTAATTATTACTGCTTTGCAGTAGAGTTTGAAGTTAGGGAGGTTGATTCCTCCCATTTTCTTTTTCCCAAGAATTGCTTTAGCTATCCGTGGGAGCTTATTGTTCCATATAAATTTCAGGAGTGTTTGCTCCATTTCTTTGAAGAATGCCATGGGTATCCTTATAGGGATTGCATTGAATTTATACAATGCTTTCGGTAGTATTGCCATTTTGACAATGTTAAGTCTCCCGACCCATGAACAGGGGATATCTTTCCATTTCCTCATGTCCTCTTTTATTTCCTGAAGTATCATTTTGTAGTTTTCTTTGTACAGGTCCTTTACTTCCTTAGTTAAGCTGATTCCTAGGTACTTGATTTTCTGGGGCACAATTGTGAATAGGATTTTTTTTAATGTCACTTTCTTCTCTCTCACTGTTTGCGTATAGGAAAGCCATGGACTTTTGGGTATTGATTTTATAGCCAGCAACTTTACTATACAAGTCTGTTGTTTCTAGGAGTTTCTTTATGGAGGTTATAGTGTTCTTTAAGTATAGTATCATATCATCTGCGAATAGAGAGAGCTTGATTTCTTCCTTTTCTACCTGAATGCCCTTAATATCTTTTTCTTGCCTAATCGCTATTGCAAGTACTTCCAGTGATATACTGAACAGCAGTGGAGAGAGTGGGCATCCTTGTCTCGTCCCTGATCTTAGATGGAAGGCTCTCAGTTTTTCCCCATTGAGGATGATGCTTGCTGTAGGCTTGTGGTAGATGGCTTTAACTATGTTGAGGAAATTCCCCTCTATACCCATTTTGTCTAGGGTTTTCATCATAAAGGTGTGCTGGATCTTGTCAAATGCTTTCTCTGCATCTATTGATATGATCATACGTTTTTTATCTTTTCTTTTGATGATATGATGGATTATGTTGATTGATTTCTGAACGTTAAACCATCCTTGCATCCCTGGGATGAATACTATTTGGTCATGGTGTATGATTTTTTTGATGAGTAGTTGGATTCTATTTGCTAGGAATTTGTTGAGGATCTTTGTATCTGTGTTCATCAGGGATATCGGCCTGTAATTCTCTTTCTTTGTGGTATCTCTGTCTGCTTTTGGTATCAGGGTAATATTCTCTTTGTAGAAACTCTTGAAAGTGTTTTTGATATTTCAATTTCGTGGAAAAACTTAAAGAGGATCGGGAGTAAGTCCTCTTTAAAGATTTGGAAGAATTCACTAGTGAATCCATCTGGACCAGGACTTTTGTGCTTGGGGAGACTTTTTATTACCATTTCAATTTCCTTGATCGTGATAGGTCTGTTCAGGTATTCCAGGTCTTCTTGGTTCAGCCTTGGGCGTCTGTAGGAATCTAGAAATTTATCCATTTCCTCGACGTTTTGATGTTCCATGGCATAAAGCTTCTCAAAGTACTCCTTGAGGATCCTTTGGATTTCTGTACTTTCTGTTGTAATGACCCCCTTTTCATTTCTGATTCGGTTTATTAAGGTTTTCTCTCTCCCTTTCTTTGTGAGTTTTGCTATATGTTGGAGTACACAGAGCTTAGGTATATCACATTGTACCCATCACAGTGCTCCCAAGTCACCCCCATTACTTTGTCAGTCTGTAACCACTTCTATGCTCTCTTCCCCAACCAATTTGTAAGGTCTCGTCCTTCTTAGACACTGAAGCTGTACTGTAAGTTAATATTGCCTTTCTCCTCTCCTTATGTCTTTTGAGCAGTTTACTTTGATGCAATGTCCTTTTGTATAGATACAGGGAGACAATTAATCAATATTATGCTTTATAACTTAGGAATTGATTGGCTTTGAATATTATTCACTCCTGGGCATCTGCCTTTTCAACTTAAGCCTCAGTTGCCCTCACTTCCTAGCATCCCAAGGGCAGGGTCCCGACGTGGGACTGGATGAAACCAGGGCAAGCCGGTAAGTTATGTGCTACCCTGGCATCGTGATGGGCCAGGCCAAGGTGCCATGATTCTTAACTATAAGTTAAGAGTTTGATCATAGGCAAATGATGTCATGATCCAAAAGTAACGACGACAGTAGGGCCCTGCTGCTAGAAATAGGAAAGATATCTGGCCTGAGCACTGCAGTCTGAGATCGAGATGGCCCTAGGAGAGTCTCCTTGTCCAACCAACATATAAGCATACATAATATTAATCATTTCGTATGGACACAGTAAGAAATACTTTGAGCTTATAGAATTGCTCTCCTTTGTAGGATATTTCTTTCTTCGACCTTGCTGCTTTCAGAATTTTGTCTCTGTCTAAGGTTTTGGTCATTTTGATCAGAATGTGTCTTGGGGTATTTTTATTCAGATTTCTTCTAGCTGATACCCTTCGGGCCTCCTGAATATGGTCAGAAGTTTTCTTCAGCTCTGGAAACGTTGTAGCAATGATGTCTTTGACAGTTTTTTCTTCATCAAGGTTTTCTTCCTGTCCCTCTGGGACTCCAATAATTCTTATGTTACCCCTCTTGGCTTCATCATGATCTTCTCTTGCCATCTGTTCCCAAATTGTGAGTCTCTTTTCCATTTTCTGCTCTTTTCTGGAGAGTCTCTGAATTTCATCTTCGAGCTCACTGATTCTGTTCTTAGCAGCTGTTACTCTGCTGCTGAGGCCTTCCACTGAGTTTTTCAATTTGTCTACCAGGTTTTTCAGGTATGACATTTCCGTTTGCATTTTCCTCATTTCTGCCCTCAAATCCTCTTGTCTTTTATTGTCATTGCTTTCCATTGTTTCTTTTAGTTCCCTAAGCATCCTAAGTAACTCCCTTCTGAATTCCTTGTCAGAGAGTTTGTCTAACACTACAGTACTGTTGTTGTCTTCTGGGCTAGCCTCTTCAATAAGAAAGTTTGGTGGGCTTTTGTGTTGCTTTACCATTGTGACCAGTGTGGTTTAGTCCTTCACGTTCACTGTTACTATTCTGCTTGATATGCACAATGAGTTGAGATATCTTAACGAGTTATTGGCTAATGTGTTTCTAGTGGTTGAGTTAACCTAGAGAATGTTCCATATAAGTGGGTAACTTATGGTTCCTTTGTGATATTTAGTGGGAGAATAATTTGCGGCTCCGGAAAGGGTCCCTGGCACTGGGCATCGGGCAGTACCTGTTCGAATGAGGAGAGAGTGCCTGGAGCCATTCAGCTTTGTTGCCACGAAATGTGCCTCAGTTCCCCATCCTACACAGATCCAGATATTTCTTAGATGCTCTTGAATGCATTCCAACCCGCTCTCTTCCTCCTGTGCTACTCAGGTGCCAAGTTACTCGTCCTGCTGAGTTCTCAACCTAGGTACACATAACTGTTGCATTCAGAGATGTTCATTCCATTGAGAGATAATGGAACATCGGGAACGAGTTCTAGGAACTGAATTCAGTGCTCTAGAATGCAAAGGATGCTCCTACACTTTGAACCATCTCCTGGGACCATGTATTGGTTTTCTTATTTTTTCCACTTACTCATTCAAGAGGCTTAGTGTGAATCTTTTATGGCTCTAATTTTCCCTTTACAAGTGACAAAATTTTTATGCATGTCTTCAAGTGATTATAAAATCTGCATGTTTTCATTCTTAAAGTTATTTCCACTCATATGTTGCCTATTTTAATACGTTTTAGCTCATTGTCTTGTTACAAAAGACTTTTTTTTATCTTCTAGATTATTAGGATCTTCATTATTCATTCCAGATTGTAGGTCTTTGTATTGCGCATATTTCTCTGCCTCTTTTGTGATTTGCAGAGTTATTTTCTCAGTAATGTCTTTCAAAGAGCAAAAGTTTGATATCAAGGTTTGAAGTCCAATTTATTATTTATTATATTTAGGGTTTTTGAAGGTTTACAAAACAATAATTTGCTTGTACTACATTTTCTTTCTTCTATACATTTACCTTTTGAGCTTTTACATTTATATGTAGGCTATATTTGTGAGTTTTTCTATGTCTTTGAGGAGTAGTCTTTGAAGTTTTTACCTAAGCTTCTTACATGCACATGAAGTTATACTTGCCCCATTTTATGGGTGGGGAAGCATAATTTTTTAACTTAATAGTATCTCTTTATGAAACTCAATTAAACCTATATGTACAGACATTTATAGGAGCTCCAATTTGTTTTATGTAACATATAGGTTTATATTAATATCATTTGTACATTATTTGTATTTCAATTATTCTGCAGAACTACTTTAGAAAATTAGTCATCAAATTTTTTCTGCTATGAATATTTAATTTTTAAAATTCTTTGAAGTCATTATGCATTTTAGAGTTATCTGTTTACAAAAATGTCTTCTAAAATGTTATTAGAATTAAAAATTAGACATATTTGAAGAGATGTATGCATAAATAATAATGATTATTGAAATTCATAGATTTCAATAGACATAGCTTTTCACAATTTCTAATTAACCCTCTATTAATATCTGGTGTTATTACAAATACCGCTGTCTTTTAAAACTTATGTTTAGTTACTCATAGCTAGTATATAAAAATTAACTTATTTTATGTAATGTCTTAGAAGTTATTTTCATTACTAATTTTCTTTAACTCTACTGTATTTTTATAGCATGCGTTATAATCACTATTTTTTGCTTTATTCTAATATTTTATATATTTTTCTGTTAATTCCAAAGTTCAGGGAGTTTTATATGTATCTGGTTTCTTCTTTGATTCATATAGTAATTTGAAGGACATTTCATTATTAAAGATTTTAATATATTTTATATAAGTTTTTGTTCTTTATTTTCAATATAATATTTCTATGGGCAGAGAATATACTTCATGTATATGAAAGCTTTCATATTTAGTGCACTTTTCTTTATGACCTAGTATGTAACCCCATCTAAGTAGCCACATACACTGGAAAAAAATATATTCTACAATGAATGTGAATCTTTTACGGTGTGTGGGTAAATCTTATTTTTTAAGTAAGATTTTTTTTAATGTATTAAGTTGGTTTAAACTGTTGTTCGAGTATGGATGAAAGAAATATTGACATTTCAAACACTAATGTTATGTTATTTATTCTCTAATTCTATTTTACATTATTTAGTTACTTTATATTTTCTAGTCAAGTGTGTCAGTTTACTTTATTGTGCAATAAAGCTCTTAAATTTATACAAATTTAGGATTGTTTTGTATTTTAAATTATTTATCTTATCCATTTTAATATGTCCTCTTTATCCCAAATAACATTCTTTACCCCAAAACGTCCTCTAATATGATAACAATATGTTCTAGTTTTCTTATGATAATGCACTTATGATTCATATATCACTATATATACATACTATTCCTCTTTCACCTTTTACTTTTTAATCTAGTTAACCTTAATTGCATATAGTTCGGTTTTGCTTTTTTATCCACCAATCTCATGATTAATGGAACATTAGTGATAGCACAGTGGTAGGGCATTTGTCTTACGTGCTGTCAGCCTGGCCGAGCCAGGTTCGATTCCTCCGCCCCTCTTGGAGAGTCTGGCAAGCTACAAAGAGTATTCAATATGCCAAACACAGTAACAAGAAGTCTCACAATGGAGACATTACTGGGCCCGCTCGAGCAAATCGATGAACAACGGGAGGGCAGTTTTTTTTTTTATACTCATGTTCATAAAACCCACATTAAACATAGTCACCGATATGTTTAAACTTAAGTATATCACTGTAGCACTGTAGCACTGTCCTCCTGTTATTCATTGATTTGCTCTAGCGGCCACCAGTAATGTCTCACAACAAATTGTAAGACTTGTTGTTATTGATTTTGACATATCGAATATGTCACGAGGTGCTTGCTAGGCTTTGCCGTGCAGGCAAGATACTCTTGGTAGCTGGCGGGGCTCTCCGAGAGGGGCGGAGGAATCGAACCTGGGTCTGCTGTGTAAAAGGCAAACGCCCTACCTTCTGTGCCCATATCACTTACTATTAAAAAGTATTTCCTTTTCATTCCATTATAGCTGTTCCTATCTTCTTTTGTACTTTTGTATTACATTTTACTATTTTTGAATTATATATTATTATTCTCAGTATTTGACAACAAAATATGCCTTATATGTATGATGTTTGTAAAATATGCATATATATGTATATGTAGGTAACATTAAGTATTGAAACATGTAGCTTTCACCAATAGTATGCTATAAACTAATATTCTCAATTATCAAGTACAATATAGGAATAATTTCAATATGGTTTCATTTTATTCTTCTGCTTTTTCATATTACCTACAAATTTTTACTTCTAATATGCCAAAATGTTGAAGTTTTGTTTAAATAGCAAAGTATTTCTGTAGATGTATTAAGATAGATAATATTCTTTAAAACTAATATATTAGTTTCATCTAGTATTCAGTGTTCTTTGGTCTAATGTAGGTTTTTTCTACTACTGCTTGCCTTTAATACTTACTTGCATATCTTATTTATAAAGATCTTTATTTTGTTTTAAGCTTTGTAGATTATTTTAATTTCATGCATAATTCCAGCATGTCAATTTTACTTAAAGACTTAAAGTATGTAAATTGCACTATATTTTACTTTTTTTCCCCAGAGAAGCCAGTGCTAACTCCATCATTTATAAGATTTCTACTTATTGCATGAGTTCAGTATTATTTCCTTATACTATTTCTTTATTAATTGAATTTTATTGATGTAGCTCATCATAGATAACTTCATCCTTATCCCAAATGGCTATAATTAATTTTAAATGAAGCAAGGTTTTTTTTTATAATGCAAAATTTACTTAGAAAGAGATAGAGGGTACGGTGCTGCCAAAAGGTCAATCTGTACCTATGAGGTGAGTGCATCAGCAGCCTGATGGCATCTTCAGACTTCCAGATACCCCAAAATTACTGCTGTGCCTTTGGCCAAACCTCAAAGACTTGGGGCAAAGTTTACCAAGAAAGTAAACGGCCAAAAGTTAGGTATGTGGGAAATACCCACAAACCACCTCTGCCTCAGCTATATAATTGGAGGCATGGCCTCTCTTGTTCCTGATTGAACTTCTTAATGGCCATGATCCCAGAGACTCAGAAATAAATCTCGAAACCTAGCAGTTTTGGGCAGAAATGCATCTGGTCCCTGCAGTAGGTTACCAGTGCTGGGCCAACACAGGTGGGAATAGGTTTCATGCCTTGGCCTGTTCCCCCTGGAGGCCCCGTGGCCACCAACCTCTAGAGGCCACTGGACAGTCAGGTTTGGGCCCGCAGTGACGAGACACGCAGGGCCTTACAGAATGGGGGTGGACCCTGTCCTGTCCTCTTCACCCGAATGAGACCCCAAGTCATTGCCCACGAATGGCCTTTCTGGCTCCTGATCAAGCTGCTTAACAGCCATGATCCCAGAGACTCAGGAGAAAATCTGGTAACCCAGCAGGTTTTGGTTGAAATTCCTCCAGATAAGTGTTAAAATTTTGGAATTTCAAAATCGCGCGGCCACTACTGCAGCAACGTGGCATCATATGTTATTCATAACCAGCAATAGAAAACAAATTGTCTACTCTTGCCTTTTCAGCAGATCTGAGTTTTGGGATAAAATCTCAAATAATAATGGTGGGTCTGGTGTCAAAATATCATATGTGATTAAAGTAGAGAGAAAGTAATGTGGAAATCATCTGCCCCACATGTAGGGGGAGGGTGTGGGATGCAGGTATACTGGGGATGTTGGGGTGGAGAATGGGCACTGGTGAAGGTATGGGTGTTTCATTGTATGACTGAGACTTAAACTGGAAAGCTTTATAACTGCTCTCACGGTGATTCAATAAATAAAATTATAAAAAAATTTTTAAAAAGTAAGAGATGAGAAAAGAGAAAGAGGAAAATATGTTTTCAAGGGAGAATATGGGCTTTTCTAGTGTTGACAAAGTGAAGAGACATAGAGTCAGCAAGTAAGAAGCACGTTCAAGGTGCACCAGGAGCATGGAACGCAAACCACAAATAGAAAGTTTTTAATATTAAATTTAAGGTTTATATTATATGTCAAACTTTGGTATTTTCCAAATATTCCCTTTGATTTTTCTTCTATGAAAATAATTGTGTATATGTCAGACCCTTGAAAAATGACGCACGAGTTTACCAAGATATAATTTACTCTGTTACACTTAGATATATTTCACTCTATTTCTACTTAAATGGTGTATACCATATACAATATAGTTACTCTTCTATTTTTATACTAAGCCTTATGATACTTTTAAAATTTTAAATAATATATTTTTGTATACATTTTTCTGCTTTTTGTTAGCATCCTGCAATTTTCTATGCATGTTGACGATATTTTCTTTAGTTCCTTCAATGTATTTATAACCAGTTTTAAAGTCTTTTTTTTTATTTTCATGTCACTTTCCATTGACTACTTTTTGTAGAATGAATAATGTAAAAAATTTTACACGTTTTCACGTTTCATACATTTTTAATAAATTACAAATTACATAAATCGTGATTTCTACTTTGTTCAGTGTCCTTCACACTTTGCCTACCCACTATATTGAATATAGAATATACTTAAGACTACCGCTGTCTTCTTGCCACAAATAATACTGAGAATTATCACTTTGCACATATCCCCATATGATTCATTGTGAATATTTGTCTGGAAAATGTCCTAAAGATTTTTATTTCTAGATTATAACTAACTGCATCCTCAATTTGTATATACAATATAAAAATGTTCTCTGGAATGTCTCCCTGAATAAACATCTACTGTTAATCCCTTGTTTCATTCTCCCTAAACAACTATATTTATCATTCAGCTTTGTTCTTTTATTTTAAACATATAATGATATTTGTTTTTATCATTTACATTAGTATAATAGCTAAAGATTTTAATATGTTTTATTTCTGATCATCTTACCTATTACTGGGGATCTTTTTCATAAATGTAATTTTATGTTATTTTAATATCTTTTTGATTAATACATATGCTCAGATCATTCTGCAGACGATGGGCCTTATATAAACAAAGAAGAACACTATGAATTTGCTAAAAGTGTTACTGGCTAGATGATTTAGCAGAGAAAATCTCCTTACTTTGTAAATTCTTCATTATACCACCAAAGAACTGGGTCAGGTAACGTACAAACAAAATGGATATTCTCAATCATGGTACAGAGGTAAACAAGACCAGGGTCAAAAATCATAAAACCAAGGGATGAAATAGCTGATTGAAGAAAGTACATGCATGGAGAGAGACTAGGGTCCTTCGTTATTCAGATGATTAAAGAATCCAGTCTCATCTATTTAGGATTTAACTAAAAGGTAAAGGTAAAGGCCCTCGCATTGTTCATCGATTTGCTCGAGCGGGCCCAGTAACGTCTCCATTGGAGACTGTTGTTACTGTGTCTGGCATATCGTATACGTCACGGGGAGCTTGCCAGGCTCTGCCGGATGGGCGAGATACTCTCAGTAGCTTGCTGGGTTCTCCGAGAGGGGCAGAGGAATCAAATTCGGGTCGGCCACGTTTGCTGCATGCAAGACAAATGCCTTACCGCTGTGCTAGGATTTAACTAATTAGGATTTAACTAATTTAACTAATTAGGATTATACTTTACATTTAACTGAGATGGCATTCTTCCTGGGCTGGAGCAATAGCACAGTGGGTAAGGTGTTTGTCTTGCACACAGCCAACATGGCTGACCCGAATTTGATTCCTCTGCCCCTCTAGGAGAGCCCGGCAAGCTACCGACAGTATCTCGCCCGCACAAGTATCTCGCCTGGCAAGCTCACCGTGACATATTCGATATGCCGAATACAGTAACAACAAGTCTCAGGATGGAGATGTTACTGGGCCCGCTCGAGCAAATCGATGAATAACGGGAATACCGTGACCATGACCGTGACTGGCGTTCTTCCTGCTTCTGCTTGTCCCTGCAGTCACAATGTGGAAAGTTTGATACTCCTGTGAAGTGTTCTATTTTGCTTGTTTTCCCCTTCCTGGTCTTGTCCTGGCAGTGGGAGTTCATATAGGGATGAGAGTCATGCGTAGCTTGAGTGAAGGTAGCTTGAGTCAAGGTAGCTCTTTTCCTCAGTTAGGGTGATTTAATGAGCAGAGTGTTCAATTCTAGTTATTAGATTGTAAACCTTTAGGGCTATCCATAAATTCCTAAGGCTTTTTGAATCATATGCTCAGAATTCTTTTGAACATAAACTGTACTCCAATCATTAAGATCCCTACTTCCTACAAAGTCTTACTCTGTTCTTAAGAATTCTAAAATTTTTTGGCATTGTGACTGCACTTTCATGAAAATTTTGGGGTTTGTGAACTTTGCATTGTTATATCTTTTGGAGCTTTCTTTAATAAGAAACTTAGTTATTTATAAATAACTGTCTCAAAACTACTTATTGGTACAGTCATGTTTATACCAACTCAACTATGCTTTCAATTTAGGCAAAATCACTTGAGCTTAAGAATATTAGATCAAAATATTCATGCCTTGCACATGGCCGACCCAGGTTCGATTCCTTCGTCCCTCTCGGAGAACCCAGCAAGCTACTGTTCTCTCACAGCAGAGCCTGGCAAGCTTCCCATGGCATATTCAATATGCCAAAAACAGTAACAAAAATCTCACAATGGAGACGTTACTGGTGCCCACTCGAGCAAATCGATGACCAATGGGAGGACAGTGCTACAGTGGCATATTGATAAATAAGTAAGATGAAGAGTAAATTGTAAGGACAAAAGAACAGAGATGGCACGTTTGTTTTGTGCAGAATTAGTCTAATATATCCACTCTAATCCAATACAATTAATTAAAAATTAGTCAAATACAATAATGAGAAAAACAGGTATTATACAGCTATATGAAATATGCAGTACAAAGAATGTGTAAGAAACTATTTTAAAAAGTGTTTGATTTATGAGTTCTGTACTTATTTATATATTACCAAGATTTTAAAATCTATACTTTTTATAACTGGCTCTGTTTGTCTTTTTTAACACTCTCCAGCTGCTGCAGTGTATATTTTTATTGCTGTTTTTAAAATGTAAGGAATCAGTTATGTTAATATTTGAAAGCAGATACATTTTTAAAGCATATTTTTCCAATATTTAAGAAAATAAGAAAGCAATAGAAAAACATCTTATAGTCAATTTATCTCATTACTTTTTTATTCTGAACATTTGTCTATATTTGACAGAATGTCAAACAACTTCTTACAATTAAATATACTGATCATCACTTTTTATAATTAAATATTTTATTTATCATTTTAATGGTCAGTCGCAGAAGCATAAAGTTGTTTTCTATTCATTCAGGTCACCTTCATTTCAGAGTTGTGTCTTATATAAATAGTTTCTGCAAGCGGTAATACTACTGCCAAGATTAGGAAGCCAAATGAACCATATATAATGTTAAATTTTTTTTACAATCAACGAGTACATGCCAATACGTAAATCTGGGAATAGTAGATAATATGTGGGCAAAGAAAATCAAGAAAAGAAAAAATATCTGAAATCAGATACAAATACTATTCATTGCCAAACTGTACAAATTTACTGAGACTGAAAGAACAAATGAGGAACAATACAATTTTATTCACTTGTAATGTAATCACTTGTCATCCCATTGTTCATTGATTTGCTCAAGCGGGAATCAGTAATGTCTCAATTTGTCCCTGTCGTGTGCTAATGTACCCCAGTGGCATCTGCTCCCTCACAAAGGAACACAAAGAGCATCAAGCTATTCGTTAAGGGTCTTAATGAAGAAGAAATCCAACCATCTTGTAGGTGGGCAACCAGGTGCTCTTTTGACGTCCCGTGAAATCCAGTCGTTAACTACTCTAGTCCAGTGGTCACCTCTAAATTGCATTACATGTCTAGCCCATCTGATTTTTGACACCTTTGCAAATGAGGCAGCATCTCTGATCTTCGTTTGTCAACAGAGGCTGGAACTCCAGATTCCTTCTCTCACTTGAGTGAAGCATGATAATGCAAGCATTGATCTTTCGATTCCTCTTTGGGTGACTGAATAGTGTTCTCATCCTGTTTTCGTAGGGCCCAGGTCTTTGAGGGGTATGCTAGTGCAGAAAGAACGGTGGAGTTAAAAAGATGTACCCAGAGCCGAGTTTCTTCATCCTCTTAACAACTTCTTCAATGCTCTTGAAGGCATTCCATGCTACTCTCTTCCTCCTGCGCAGCTCAGGTGCCAGGTCCTTTGTCATGTTGAGTTCTCAACCAAGGTACGCATAACTGCTTCATTTGGAGATGTTCGTTCCATTGAGAGCAAATGGAACTTCAGGGAGTTTTTTTTCTCATAAACATTGTCTTCATGAGATTCAGCTGCAGACCAACATTTCCACACTTACAGTTGAAGTCGGCCAGTATTCATGCAGCTTGGCTGATGTTTGGTGTTATTAGAACAATGTCATCAGCAAAGTGGAGGTGGTATAGTTGCCAAAAGTCTATCTTCACTCCCATTTCTTTCCATTTCATTCATTGCATGGCATTCTCGAGGGTGGCATTGAAGAGTTTCGGTGAAATGGTATCACCTTGCCAAACCCCTCTCTTGAAGTCATGATCATTTCTTTGTAGAATGGTGAGATCCTGGTGGTGATCCTCTAATACAGCTCACAGAAGATCCTGATGTACTGAGTTTGAATGCCCTGTTGGCTAGGGCTTTTACAGTTACAAACAAGATTTGTAAATACCAAAGATGCACCAAAACTATCCTCCACAATTAATAAATATGATACAAACAATATTTGCACTTAAAGCTTTGTGGTGGTGCAAATGCCAAAGCATTTTGCAAGTAAACATGTGTTATTAACTTAATTTTCTAGAGATGTGGAAAATCCACTGAATTTAAGCTAAATTAAGGCCACATAAGCTACTACTCAGATTCATGAATAAATCAGAGTCATGTCCTTGAATAGAGACTAGAACTCTACAATGGCCTCTGGTTAACTTGATGAAACTATAGCACCTATAGCAATTAAAATTTAAATGAGCACCACTTAATAAACATGCACATCATATTTCTAATAACTCTTAACATGAACACTTGTGATAGTTCTTTATTCCCATTAATTTGGGTATGGTAAAAAAAACAGTGCTTTTTAGAGATATTTTATTTAAAAGGAAAGTAAAAAACCATTGATACATTAATGAGTATCTTGTGGGTACATCTTCTTGTGAGTACATCAATGAAAGCTTGGAGCAAATGTGAAGCATGACATAAGAAACGTGGTCACTGCACCATGGAAAAGTAACATAGAGTATACAGGAAGAGACAGAAAGTTCAGGATGCTCATCTTATTTATGTTTATAATTAAATAATGTAAAATTAAGTATAAAATTAAAAGATGTATTTTAAATATATTTAAATTATTTTTAAATTATTCAATTTTAAAAATTTAAATTATTTTTAAACTGTTCCAATGGAAAACGAGCAGGACTATACTACAAGAAGGGAGACATCCACAACATTGGCAACTATCACCCAATCTGCCTATTGTCTGTCATCTACAAGCTGTTCACTCAAGTCATCCTAAATAGAATTGGCAGAACACTAGATGAAGGACAACCATGCGAGCAAGCTGGGTTCTGAAAAGGATTCAGCACCTTCGAACATACCCACACGATAATCAAGTTCATTGAAGTTTCTCAGGAGCTCAAGATGCCGCTCTGTCTAATGTTCATTGATTTAAAGAAGGTCTTCGATTCTGTTGAGACAGAAGTGGTCATTGAAGCCCTAGCCAATCAGGGCATTCAAACTCAATACATCAGGATCCTCCATGAGCTGTATTATGGATTCGCTGCCAGGATCTCACCGTTCTACAAAAAAGTGATCATCTATGTCAAGAGAGGGATTAGGCAGGGTGATACTATTTCACTGAAACTCTTCAGTGCCACCCTCTGGAACGTCATGCGATGACTGGAATGGGAAGGAATGGGAGTGAAGATAGATGGTCAGCAATTACACCACCTCTGCTTTGCTGATGACATCGTTCTAATAACACCAAACATCAGCCAAGTGGCACAAATGCTGACCGACTTCGAACATGAGTGTGGAAAGGTCGGACTACAGCTGAATCTCACAAAGACAATGTTCATGAGAAACAGTCTTCCAATCGCTCTCAACAGAACGACCATCTCCAAATGCAACAGTGATGTGTACCTAGGTCGAGAAGTCAACATGACGAATGACCTGGCATCTGAGTTGCACAGGAGGAAGAGAATGGCTTGGAACGCCTTCAAGAGTGTCAAAGAAATAACTAAGAAGACAAAGAACCTCCAGCTCTGAGCACATCTCTTTGATTCCACTGTTCTTTCTGCATTAACATACACCTCAGAGACCTGGGTCCTACGAAAACAGGATGAGAATGTTATTCGGGTCTCTCAGAGAGGAATCGAAAGAGCTAGCTTTTTTGAGTATCTTGCTTCACTCAAATGGGAGAAAGAATTCGGAGTTCCAACCTCTGTCAATGCTGAAGAATCACGGATGCTGTCTCATTTGCCAAGGCATTGAAAATCAGATGGGCTGGACACATAACGAGATTTAGAGATGACCACTGGAATAAAGCCATTACTGACTGGATTCCACGGGACATCAAAAGATTGCGTGGCCGACCACCTACGAGATGGTCAGACTTCTTTGTCAAGACCCTGAATGATTGGTTTGAGGCTCTTTGTGTTCCTAGAACGAGCAGATGCCGTTGCACTTCTCTAGCATGCAACAGGGATGAATGGAGATGTTACTGCCACCCACTCGAGCAAATCGATGAGTAATGGGGTATCAAGTGATCAAGTGACTTTAAATTTTTTTTGTTCATAAACCATAACCATACATTTTAGTATGCTATTTTAATTTACTTTTTTAGTGATCCCACTTCTGGGTGTTAACTCAGAAAATACATTAATTAAAAACACTAATTCAAAGATTTATAGACAACCAGGTGCTAACTTCAGCATTATTTGTAATATCCAAGAATTGACTGGAACCTAACTGTGCATCCACTTTGGTAGATAAAGAAGTTCTGTTATATGCCCACAGTGAAATACAATTTAGATATAAACAAACAAACAAATAAATAATATCATCTGCATCAATATGGATGAATCAAAAGGGTATTAAATAGAGTGAAAAATGTTAGGGGGGCTAGAGCCATAGTACAGCAAGTAGAGCACTTGCCTTGAACACAGTAGATCCAGGTTTAATTCCCAGAACCCATATGTCCCCTGAGTCTGCCGAGCATGATCCCTGAGTGCTTAGTCAGGAGTAAGTCCTAAGTACCAGGAGTGTGACCAAAAAAAGTAAAAAGAAAATGTTACACAGAAAAATGAAAACTGTAAAATTTCAATTACAAGGTATATAAAGAAAACTTGAGATGAACAAATTTTTAGATTACAGGAACAATTAGCAATTATCAGAGGGGTGGATTAATGTAAGATTCACTCGTTCCAATTATATACACAGCAAACTTGATGCTATAATACAGTATTTCTTCTCCAGAAAAATGTATGTATGCAAAGGCTTGAAAATTAGAACACTTTTATATTGGCTGAAATATATTTTCTACTAATATGTAAAGGATAACATTTTATATATTCTTAAAAACTTAATAACTTGAAAAAATTGGGTTGAAGTAATTTTATTTACCATAGGCAAATGTTTTTGTGTTTTATGGCAAAATATTGAAATGCCCTATCTACAATTAAAGCATCACTATTCCTCCATTACCATCCATTGGATGTTAAGTTAAATTCACTAACATAAATTTAGTATTATTTTTATGCACACATGATTTTCCCAAATTATCTGAACTTTATCTAAAACATCTGCAATTCATCTTTTTTTACAAAATTGTTTGGTTAAATTAGAATTTTGATTTTATTCTGTAGTAGTGTACTGTTATACTAAGTATTTATTCTAATAAATAAGCATAACATTATTATTATTGTAGGGTAACATAACAATAAATAAAATAATATGTTTATATGTTTATAATTACATAAGGGCCATACAGGATCAGGTACTGAACCTGGGCTCCTTTTTGCAATGAATGCTTCAAAACTTTGACCTATCTCACAAGTATCGAGATTATTTTTAAGTGCTGTTTTTCTTTTTACTTAAATAGATATGTAATTGTAATGTAGTATGCATTTTTATTATAGCCTCTAAATTATTTGTCACTAATTACAATGAATAGAAAATTGAGGGAATAAAAATAAATAAGTAACAAAAAGATTAACATGAAAATAAGACAACCTCTCATGTACTGTACTGTATTGATGGTGTAGCTACAAAACCTAGGACACAGAAAAATTAATTACAAGTTATTTTAGCAAGTAATTTTAAGCAAGGTCCAAGGACACAAAATAAATATGGAAATATCATTTGCAATTCAGAACAGTAGAAATGAACCAATTACAATAATATTGAAATTAACATAATAAAGAATACATTTGGTGACATATACTTAGGGGTGGGAGCTCGGAAAACATTGCAAAGAAAAATTACAGACAGTATAAATAATGGAGATATGGTGCTAATGGATTGAAGATTTGAAATTGTTAAGTTGTAACTCTGCCCAAGTTGAAATGTGATTGCAATCAACAGCCAAGCTTTTTATAAGTAATCAATAGGCTCATTTAAAAATTATTATAAAAAGGAACATAATATAAGCTAGCCAAAATAACCTTGGAAAAGATCAAGTTTAAACCAATGTAAAGATGTAGTTTGATATGGTGTATTTCATTTCACCAAAAGATTCCAACTAGTCCTATTGATGAATGTGTAGAAAATTACTCTTGAACTGTTGTCATTTTATATTCTTAAAATTTACTTTCACTTATCTTTTTACTTGGGCTGGAGCGATAGCACAGCGGTAGGGCGTCTGCCTTGCACGCAGCCAACATGGTCGACCCGAGTTCAATTCCTCTGCCCCTCTCGGAGAGCCCGGCAAGCCACCGAGAGTATCTCGCCCGCACGGCAGAGCCTGGCAAGCTCCCCGTGATGTATTCGATATGCCAAACACAGTAACAACAAAATCTCCAATGGAGACGTTACTGGGCCCGCTCGAGCAAATCGATGATCAACGGGAGGGCCTTTACTTTACTTTTTTACTATCTTTTTACTTATTCATGCTTGAGTCACACCCACTGATGCCCATGTTTCATGCCTAGATCTGTGCACGGGAGTCGCTCCTGACAGTCTCACGAGATCTTCTGTGTTGCTGGGAGTTGAACCGAGGTCAACTGCATGCAAAGCCAGTACCTTAAATGCTGAATTATCTTTTAATCTTCTTTACCTTTTAAATAGTTATTTGTATAAATTAACATTTAATCAAGCTATTGGTGGTTTTGTCTAAGTATACATCTTGTGTATTCATCTCTAATTTTGATAGATTTATTTTTCATCTGTGACTATTTTTATTATTGTTACCATTAATTTGAATTTCAAAAAAGCCATTTTTGTATTGCATTTGTATGATTTCATCCCAAGGTATTTTAGTTAATATCTGACATAGTTGACACAAATGAGACTACAACCTCATCTATCATATCTTTTATTTTTAAATGATATAGAAATTAGCATAACAATAACTGTGTAGTACTAAAATAATAGAGGCATCTATTTTTTAAAATCATAACTGGAGAAATGACTACATTATTTAACAAATTTCATAAAATATAGTTTAATTCTTGGCTTGTTTCAAAATATCTGGACTGTTTTGTTAATATGTTAAAATAAGGTATTTTTGTTTCTTTTCTAAATTGTGTATATATTAATATTTCATAGATGTGATACTTATGCATTTTTTAAAAGATTATTTTAATTATTTGTAAGTAGTTTGACTTTATTAGGTCATAGAACTACTATATGATAGAATTTGAACCTAGATTATATTATTTCTAAAGCATACATTTCTGAAACAATACAGACACACCTTAGGAATATTTTTAGCTTGATTTCTGACCACACTGATGAAGTAAGTATCATAAATTTTTTTGAGTTTTCTATTGCATTTAAAATTTATGTATATCCACTAAAGTCTATGGAGTGTGCAATAGCATAGTATCTGAAACACCAATATGCAAACCTTCATTTAAAAATTAATTCATTGCTAAGAAATGATAAGCACTATATGAACCTTTAGTGAGTAGCAATCTTATTGTTGCTGGCAGGTCTTGCTTTGAAGTACACAATTGGTGACTGATTTGCTTAGTGAATTTTTTTTTGTTTTTTGCTTTTTGGGTCATACCCGGCGATGCACAGGGGTTACTCTTGGCTTTGCACTCAAGAATTACTCCTGGCGGATCTCAGGGGACCATATGGGATTCTGTACTATCTGCTGTACTATCGCTCCAGCCCCAAGGTTAGTGAATTTTTAAGATTGTAGTCATAGGAAGAAGGAAGTTTGCAACATTTGCTAATTCTTAGAAGAAACATTGATGTATGCTATATTCTTTGATAATGTTTTATTCACAGTAGAATATCTTAAAATTGAAGTGATCTTTACAATGTTTTTATCAATTACTACAATAGGGCATCTTCAAATACGAAGTCATCTTTCAAACAATATTTCTGTTTTATCAGCTAAGTGGTTTTACTAGCCTTTGTAGTCATTTTATCAGTGCCCCCTGGTCACTTTACCAGGGGTATACTTTCTCACAAGAAACACTATCTTTCTTTTGCATATGAAGCAACACTTCCTTACCTTTTGAAATTATAAGATGTCAAAATTCAGCCATTTTATTTTGTTTGTTTTTGTTGTGAGGGCCCACACTCTAGTGCTGAAGGTTTACTCCTAGCTCAGCACTCAGGAATCACTCCAGGCAGTTCTTGAGAATCATAAAGGGTGGTGGCAAACTCACTTGGCCATATGAAAGGCTATGGACTTAAGCACTGTGATACCTCTCCGGGCACTCTCAGTCATATTGTTTAGGCTTCCGTTTTATTTTTAGTTATCTTTGCTGTAACCCAAATTGTTTTAGGTTCCAGCTGTGAATTGCAACTTTTCTTCTTCCCAGAGAATCTTACTCTACTCTTGTGAGCATACCTAATCCCCCAAGTTTATCTTTAATCTTTCCTTTGTGTTTTACCTCTTCTTGTCACAGTTCCCCAAGTCAGTCTTGGTTGCTTAAAAGCCAAAACTTTCTGGTAATTTTGACTGTGTATTTGTAGTGAATTACCTGCTTTTCTATTTCCCCTATAGCCTTTTCATAGTTTACTGTAGAGCAATGTTGACTTTTGCTTAAGCACAGGAAGACCGTTAGTACTGTGCTCCTAATATTTGAGAATTGATTGACTCTGAAATATAGCACTCCTGGGTATCCGTCATAATTATGTAACTCAGGCTTCGTTGCTATAGTTCTCAACATCCCGGAAAAAAAAGGTCCTACCATGAGTCTGGGATGGACCCAGGGGCGAGTGAGAAAGTTACCCCAGCATCTAAATGGAATAGTCTAGAAAGCATAAATGTATGTTGTTGATGCAAGCTGTTATGATCTAAAAGACTTCCCTCATGGGGAAGCACAAGCTGAACTTGCCTGAGGACTTCGTCTTGGATTTATTGTAAAAATCCTCCTTGCCTTTGGAGCCCTGAAAACTAAGCTTTGGAATCTTCATCTCTTACTGTGTTTACTGTGTTTATCCAAACAACTGCGATTATTGATAAAAAGTAAGTGTAATTGTGTAATTGTTTAACATATACAACTAGAAGGAAATAGAAAAGCAATGTAAATGTCCCTTGGAGAGAGAGTGTCTCCTTGAGTTAATCTCTCCAAGAGACTTGTCTCTGCCAAAATATTTCCTCTCTGTAAATGATCAGTCATACCTATTTGCAGTCCTATACCTCAAACCCTTTCAGATGTTCTATAAGTAGCTAGCCGTTCTGTATTAAGGGGCCATTTTCACCATTAGTCTGTGGTCCTCCATCCTGCTAGGGAAACCTAGGGAGGACAGGAAATGACTCTTGGCCACTGAAAAGCATGCCTCGCTGCACTGAAAGCATGCCTCACAGCACTCAGACTTTGTGAACTCACACTCTTTCTGTGTTTTATTACAACTGATATTAATTCATTCACTGAAGTCTTGAATTCCACAAAGTGAGTATTGAAGGTTGAATCAGCTTTCAAATTTATATTCATGTTATGTTAAACTCATATATATTATATCTAATACATAATTTATACATATATACAAAGTATATGTATACATATATGTATGTATACATATATAGTACGGACATACACGTTGTATATACTGTAGTCACTACCAGCTTTGTAACTATACTACATCATAAAAAACCTTCATAGACATTTCTCCCAAACATGTGCCCTACACCACATTTCTTCCTAGCAACATTTATGTTTCATTGAAGCCGGGTATTAAATATCTTGGCTCTTTTTGATAGCTTTTTTTGGTTATTTACATTTTACATAACCACTCAGTTATTTTCCTTCAGTTTTTTACCTGTTTTATTAACATAATCAAATCAAGTTACTTTTGTTTCAATACAAATAATTTCATCTATTTATGGCAATAATAGATTTCTACTTAGTATTTATACCAAAGGGATTTTTCATAAATTTATTTATAGTATGCAATATATATTGTACATATTATAATTGTATATTTCATACATTATATGTATAATGTATAAAATAAAATGTGTTACATAAGATATATAAATGTATTTTCACGATCACGATCACAATCCTCCCGTTGTTCATCGATTTGCTCAAGCAGGCCCAATAACATATCCATCATGAGACTTGTTGTTACTGTGTTTGGCATATCGAGTATGTCACGGGAAACTTGCCAGGCTGTGCCGTGCGGGCGAGATACTCTCGGTAGCTTGCTGGGCTCTCCGAGAGGGGTGGAAGAATCGAACTCGAGCCAGCCATGTTGGCTGCGTGCAAGGCAAACGCTCTACCGCTGTGCTATCACTCCAATATATGATGTATTATATCATATCATATATATTTATTTGTATTTATTTTTTGTCATGGCAGAGTCTTGCAAGCTACCTGTGGCATATTTGCTATGCCAAATGAGTCTCATTTCCCTGACTCTGAAAGAACCTCCAATATGGTCATTGGGAAAGACGAGTAAGGAGAGGCCGCTAAAATCTCAGGGTGGCAAGAGTGGAGACGTTACTGGTGCCCGTTCCAGTAAATCGATGAACAATGTGATGGCAGTGATACAGTAATACAGTGATATTTATCTATTTGATTTATTCCATATTATTAGATTTTATGCTTTGATCATTGTAATATTATTGTTATGAAAATAAAGGCATAAGGACTGAGAGATAGCACAGGGTTTAAGGTGATTAACTTGCACATGACTGTTCACATTTTATTCCCCCACACCACATTTTGTGCCCTGAGAAACACCAAAGAGGATCGCTCAACACACATCGAGGAGTAAGGCCTGATCAAAACCAGGTATAGTAAAAAGAAAAAAGAAAAGAAAAGCAAGGTATGTTTTTTTACATATATATTAAGTGCTTTTACATATGTGTTTGGAAATGTTTTCTCTGGATCTAATAGTCTTTTAATTTGTATGTTGTTTAAAAGTTTCCCCCAGTACATAATATTCAATATCTGTATTACATCCATTATTAAAATAGAATTGGAATAAGTTTTCAAATGTCTGTTAACTCTCAGATTCTTTTTTTAGTCATATCCTGTGAATCACAAGTGTTTTTCATGACATCTAGAATGGAGAATTCTTTTCAGAAATTTTAGTATACTTGGTCCAGATACCTGTGAGTAATGCCTATATAGCAATAGTTATAGCCTTACTAAATATATTATTTAAAAAGTAAACCTGGAATTTGAAATTGCTTCTTAATCCATGGACTTAGATTTGACTATACATCACCATGATTAGAAAACATTACCATGTTTTCTTTTTATATTTTCAATATATATGAAAAATTAATTTATTATTGAAAATACATAAAATCTCTTACAAACTAGGTGTTAAAAACCCTTCTTAATCTAGCGGAAGGCAACTTTAAGAAACAGGAGTGAATGTCATGATCAATGTCAAATGCTGCTGAGAAATTTTCTTGTCTTTTAAAAATGTCCTCTAATGGTTTTTTTCAAGACTGGTTTCAGAGCTATGAGCATCCTACATTTTTAGACTCTATTTCAGAAGTTTGCATGAATTCTTCAAATCCTAATGATAATCTGTCTGGATAGCATATTTTAGGTGATATGTTTGTTTTATCATGTTTTTGTGCAATATTCCTTCATTGTGTTCTAGAGCATAGAATTTTGTTTGATAGACTTGCGATCTGTGAATCTTATAGGTTTTCCTTTGTATGTCCGTTTCTTTTGATATTATTATTTTCAATATTCTGTCTCTGTTTTTGGATTTTGTCATTTTAAAAACAATGTGTCTTAGAGTTTTTCTAACTGAGTGCATTTTCCCTAGGGCCCTTCAGGCCCCTTAGATCTGTATGTCTGTATTCCTCAACTGTTGGAAATTCCCGTATGGCAGAGCCTGGAAAGCTAGCCATGATGTATTCAATATGGCAAAAACAGTAACCATAACAGGTCTCGTTCCCCTAACTGACCCTGAAAGATCCCCCAGTATGCCACTGGGCTACGCTAGCATGCAACAGGGATGAATGGAGACGTTCCTGGTGCCCATTCGAGCAAATCAATGAACAACAGGGCAATAAGTGATACAAGTGATTTATTTAACTATTGATTCTATATAATATTCATCTTCTTCTTCAGGGACTCCAGTGATTCTGAAGTTGTTCCTTTTAAACCCATCTCAAGTTCTCTGTTTAAACCCATCTCAAGTTCTCTGGTATGTGTTTCTTTACACACATTTTTTCCATATTCTGTTGATATACAGAGATTTCCCACAGCTCACATTGAGTCTCTTCTATCTTTTTTCTCAGCTGCTCAGAGCTTCTATTGAATTATACATTTAACATACAACTCTCTTCATTCTGTCATTTCTGATGGCAGTTTTCTGATTTTAACTACTTGTGCTTTGCTGTCTACTTAGGCTATCATTTCTCTGAGCTCATTTTAAACATCCTCATGGAGTCATAATGTCATTCTCTGGGAATTTCCCTCTGGTTGCTTCTGGTTGAGCCTCCCATGCTATTGTTTTCTCTCATTTAATATGATAGGCTTCTCCATTGGCTTTGCTGTGTCCCTGCGGTGCTGATGGTGAATCTTTGTAGTTAGTCCTCCCTTTGAGTCACTGAGGCTGGAAGATATTTTTCCCTTTTTTGCTTTTTCCTTATCTGCCTGTCTTTACTCAGTTACTAGAAGTATAACTGTGAGCAGCGTGAAATTTGATGAATAAAAATCTTCAGGATATGGTGGAGGTCAGATACAGAAGCCACTAGGATCAAGGTAGAAGTGAGGAGGATCTAGCTCTGTTTTCAAAAAGGCCCTCGTCATGTCAGCTAGAAAACTGATCTCACCTTGGAGCAAGCAGGTAAAACAAGCTGAAGATCAGGAGATATGGATACGGGCCTGCTGGTGTTTCATTTTTTATTCTTTAAGGTCATTTTTCATACTGGTGCACTAATTTATATTTTCAAAATGTCTAGTTTTCAACATTCCTTGCTCATTTGTCCATTTGTACTTTTAATTTCAGGTGAGTGATAGTCTACTGTTCCTTACATATGAGTGTGTAAAGATTACAGTAGGGTTATTAATTTTTATAATTTTAATACTTCTATATCTCAAGAAATAGGGAGGTCCTATGAGTGGGAGAAATATAGTTAAGTGATTAGTGGTGGAGCAGTAAGATCATATACAACATTTGCCAAATATGTTCAAATGTTGTATGGACACAGCTCATAGCATCACCAATTATATAGCATTCTGATAGCAACAGCAATCATTACTGATCATAGATCACATAAAATATAATACTTATTTAAAATATAATATATTGTGAGAAATAAATGTGATGCAGGGCCATAAACTAAGAACATGCTGTTGAAAACGGTTGCAGATAAGTTTGATTTATGCTTGCTTAGCACAAACAACTTGTAAATAAATAAAAAACAAAATAACTGCAAAGCACAATAAGGCAAAGTACAATAAAATGATATTTAATTCATGGCCATTGATATCGGAAAGATCCCAATCTCATTAGAAAAATTATCACAGATAAAGCCACTTCTCTAATTTATATAATTGCTTAATTTAATTAATAAATTAAACACTCATGAATATTCATATTATAATTCTCATTTTCATTCTGAATCATGCAATTTCAGAATGAACTTTGGAATCATTTCCCAATTTAATACAGAATGACTTTTCCAAAGTTTAGAGTCACTAAATTGAAAAATAAGCTCAAGTGATGACTCAAATTTTTTTGTCAAATTTTAAAGTGTAGATTTAATTTTCTTGAGGTGCTAATTGAATATTACAGGACCGAGAAAGTTGTCAAACAAAAAATATCAGAAAAGTTTTCATTATGCTTGTTATACAACTTAAATACATTTGTTCTTTCTAAAACATATTATGCTACATATTCTTCCTTTTCTTAAATTTTTAACAACTATCAATTGGTTTCAGAGTTTATCACCTTATTCAAGAAAATCTGAAATGAAGTATCAAAGCTACTTCAGTTGTAAAAGTATCACATCATTTAGCCTGCTAAATGAGATTTTTTCCCCAGTATTTTCCAATTATTATATTCAGAATGTCAATATAACTGGGATCAGTATGCGGGGACATTTGGAATAACACGTAGATGAGACTTTTCTTTCCACAAAATCATTGAATATGTGTTTTTTACTGAGAAATGTAAATTATTATCCCTCTGTGAAGTAGATTTGAGGTAAGGAACACTTTAAACATACTGAGGAGCAGAAACTCACTGGGTAATTTTATGATGAAGACATATTTATTTCTGCCCACCAATGGTTCAGAGACTTCTGACTTTTGTTAATTAAGTCACTTTAAAATGATTATTTTTTAAATGATTATTTGATAGGTTTCTTCGATTAAGTAAACTATGTCAAACATTAGAGTTGCAATATATTGAAAAAAAAGTTTTTCTTGCTTTTTGAAGACTTCTTTTTTTAAAAATTGATCTATACTTATTCATATTGAGAAGAAATAAAATTATTTTCTACTTGTGTGTAAGTTAAAGTGAATCTTATCACTATTTCCTAGATTTAGTGAAAGCATTAGAAAACAGAGAAATGCAAGAAGATCTCAAAATCTGATGAAATACTCATAACATTTTAGAATAAAAATATCAAAAGACACTATTGGTTATAAATAAATCCAATCTTCATATATATGCCATTTAGTGTTTTAATATATCTGTTCCATAATGTAAATCATTAATCTTTAATTATAACTATGCTCCAAAATAATTTTATATTGAACTATAGTAATATTTTGCTATATTATACATATTTAAGTACATTAATTATATATATGTGTATATATATATTTATACACAGAGAAGGAAAGAAAGGAGAAAGAAAGGTACTCATGGAATTGAAGAAACAATGTTAAAGATTTTGGCAAAAGTCACACAGCAATTTATTTCTGAATATATGATTGGAATAAAAAAATGTTTATAACAAAACCTCTTTTTCATTTGGTTTTGTTGAGAGAGATAATAGTGGTTTACCTACTTATGTATCCATACCCAGATGCAAAAATTTAAAAATACATTTCCAATTCTATTTTAACTATATCCTTTCCATATACTCACACTTTGATATTTTAGTTCAAGTAAATTAATTAGCTCAAATATTCTTCATGTGTTACTATTTAATATGCATTTTAACCAACATACAGATCTATAAAATGTTGTGTTAATAATGAGATTAATTATTTGTTAAAATTAAATAATATAATTTATATTTTGGGCTGGAGCGATAACACAGTGGGTAGGGCGTTTTTCTTGCACGTGGCCGACCCAGCAGACCCAGGTTCAATTCCTTTGCCACTCTCAGAGAGTCCGGCAAGCTACCAAGAATATCTCACACATGCAGCAAAGCCTGGCAAAATAGCCGTGATGTATTCAATATGCCAAACACAGTAACAAGAAGTCTCACAATGGAGACGTTACTGGGGTCGCTCACACAAATCGATGAGAAAAGGAGTACAGTGACAGTGAATGTGACTTGATATTTTAATGGTACCAGTTTTTTAATACCAGTTTTTTAATGTTCTATAATACATATTAAATATTGATTGTAAAATATTTAATTTAAATAGTTGCTTCAAATATTTTATAATCAATTTAAATGAACAAAGTTCCAAAGCTTTTCCCTTGCACTTGGTTTATAGTTATTCTTAAGTCATTTTTAATCAATGATATTAATGCATATTTTTTCCAAGAATTATTGGATTTTTTTTGTTTTAGGGTCACACCCAGAAGTGCTCAGGGGTTACACCTGGCTCTGCACTCAGGAATTAATCTTGGCTGTGGTCAAGGAACCATACGGTATCCCAGGGATTGAACCCTGGTCAGATGCATACAAGGCAGATGTCCTACCCACTGTTCTATCTGTCTTTTTCTAGAAATTTTTAAAAAATGAATAGATGATTACTCCCATAGCATATCACCCATTCACATTTGTTAAGATGAGCCACATTCAGTTTATAGTGTTTTGTATTCGAAAATAGCATTGTAAGTTTAAGTTTAGGAAAACAATATTCTATAATTGTAAATACCCTTACATATTTTTGAAGGGAAGCATCATCTTTATCATACTGAGCAAAGTTTGAACGTTGCTCTTTAAGGAGATGTAACTTGTATCTTTTAAGGACATAGTCTCTACAAATGGAACAGAAAAAATAATAAACTAAGATGAAACTACAATTAGTACCCCATGAGACATGCAGACATGAACGATCTGTGAAAAAAATCTCTCAACATTTATACATATTGTTGAATTATGCTAATTTTTTCAATAAATATGCCTGTTCATCAGTTACTTTGATTGATCTGTCCTAAAAGGTAGGGAGCAAAATCCATTGCATTGTTTTATATATGATTTTATTAAAGCTATTCATTGTCACTGTCCTCCCATTGTTCATCGATTTGCTCGAGCAGGCCCAGTAACGTCTCCATTTTCAGTCTTGTTGTTACTGCATTTGGCATATCAAATATGTCATGGGTAGCTTTCCAGGCTTTGGCTTGCGGGCAAGATACTCTCGGTAGATTGCCGGGCTCTCCAAGAGGGGCGGAGGAATCAAACTTGGGTCGTCCATGTTGGCCGCTTGCAAGGCTGTGCTATCGCTCCAGCCTATTAAAGCTATTGTCAGTAAGATTTCTGTCCAGCTGGAGGACAACCTTAAGAATTGACTTCAAAAGGTATTATTTAGAGGACTAGACACAACTGAACAAAGAAATCAGGTCATAATCTAGAAATTTGGGGTACTTTTCCCACTGGTTTCAAATTTGGCCTTTTCCATGGAGAGTATCATGCTAAGTGAAATGAGTCAAAAAGAGAGGGACAGACATAGAATGACTACAACTCACTTTTAGAATATAAAATATCATAATATAAAACTAACACCCGAGTATAGTAGAGACAAGGGCCAGGAACCTTACTCCATGGGTGGAAGCTTGATTTATGAGCTGGGGGAGAAGGTAGCTGGAATAGAGAAGGGATCACTAAATCAATAATGGTTGGAGAGATTGCTTGGGATGGGAGATGTGTGCTGAAAATAGATAAAGGACCAAACATGATGACTTCTCATCATCTGTAATCTGTATTGTAAACCAAAATATCCATAAGTAGAGAGAGAGTAAGAGGACAATTGTCTGCCATAAAGGCAGAGAATGGTGTGGGAGGAGGGAGGGATACTGTGTCATTGGTGGTGGACAATGAACAGTGGTGGAAGGATGGATGTTCAATCCTTGTATGACTGAGACTCAAACATGAAAGTTTTGTAACTGTAGCTCATGGTGTTTCAGTTTAAAAAATTGTCTTTCCACTTGGTTAAAGGCATTAGTATAGACACAGTGGATGTATTAATTATGATTTTGTGAACTCATTTTTGGATTTTTGGATACAGTTTCAGGCAATTAACCCTTAATACCAACAATCAGCAAGTTCACATTGAACTAAATGCCTTTCAGAACTACTGCAATATAATTCATGACTTTAGTGAAAGTCAAGGATAACTTTTGTATTACAGATTCTAATTATTTCACATTGTAGAAATTACTGCCTCCAGGGAATATGTACATAATTAATCAATTATCTCCCTGGAAAGTATTTTTAAGAACCAGAACCAGCCACTTTTGGAAAATTTGGAAGAAATTTTGAATAAGGAATAACCAAAGGCTTTTGACAGTAATGACCAGCACCACCTATGGAACCCAGAATTTCAGAGAAATCAACCAAGATAAAAAAGAGCAACATATCTATGATATAATTTTTAAAGTAATGAAATCTCAGAAATATATGAACATGTCCTGATTGAAAAAAATATACAGGAGTTCCATAGGAAAAAGAAAATTTTTGGGAAAAATAATACAAAGTTTTGTTAGGTGTCCTGTAAATGATTAACCAGTAAAGCAGAATAAATAAGGAAATGAAATAAAAATTATCCATTTATTCCTCAAAGAAAACATTTTAATAACCTAATAGCAATTGTTGAAAATTATTTTCTAAATAAAAGCAGTGAGTAAGTAATATAAATACAAAAAAGGCATGTTATATTATTTCAGATTCCTGGATATCAATCAAAACTTGAAATACGCAAGTTTATGTTATATTTATTGAAGCAGTAGTATCTTAGTATCTCGGTAATAACAGTCTTTTGTGATCATTTTAACTTGACTTTGTCTCTGTCAGTCCCTTGAAGTTTCACTTAAATTATTTAATTCGTATTGCACTTCACTTGTGGAGATTTTACTTACTAGGCCTTAAACTCTACAAAGTTTATTCCCAAAGTTTTGAAAAATATCTATATGCATATCACTGCCTCTATATATTACTCTCCAAAACACAAGCGTGATATTTCAGCTATCTGTAATTGCAATAATATGTGTAGAATAAGAGGCTGATGAAAACATTTAGAGTGGCAAATGCGATATTCACCAGAAACCCCAAAGAGCTCCTATGCATTACTGAGGAATTAACAGGTAACACATATGCAATGAGTAGTGCAATTGTGCAGAATTTTTGCATGACCAGAAAAGATCGTTCAACCTCTAAATTCTCAAATATAGTTTCCTTTAGAATTCACTGGAAGCAGAAAGAGTGTTGTAAATGATAGAGTGTTGTAAACTGCTTGTCTTTATGAAAATCCTACTTCAGAATACTTCAACAAACAGGAAGGCTGTAGGTATTTAAGAGAAGTCTCAATCAAAATACTAGTTGCTAAATCATTCAAGTAAAGACTTTAGTGAGCATGCATAATAATGAAGACAGACTTTACTGGATCAATTTAGAAAAGTCACTGAGCAAGCAAAACAAAGCTACAATCAATAGTAACAACAATAAATCATGGGCAAAGAAAATAACTTTATAGTCAATTTTTAAATGACAATGTGTTTTTAAATCACACAACATAAAATATAACAGATATAGCCGGATAAGTAAAACACTATAAACATAAAACCAGATAAACATAAAACTGGAAAAGATAAGCAATCAAAATCAATTGACCAGGGTCACAGAGATAATACAGGGTTAAGGAATTTTTCTTGCATGTAACTGACCTCAGTAGGATACCCAACACTGTAATGGTCCTTGTAAGTTAATTGTCCAATTTTTTCATCAATAACATCTACTATAAAATCAATTGGCACTGTCATCACTGTCATTGTCCTCCTGTTGATCATTGATTTGCTCGAGTGGGCGCAGTAACATCTCCATTTTGAGACTTGTTGTTACTGTGTTTGGCATATTGAATACGTAATGGGTAGCTTGCCAGGCTTTGCCGTGTGGGCGCGATACTCTCTGTAGCTTGCTGGGCTCTCCAAGAGGGGCAGAGGAATCGAACCCAGCTCGTCTGGGCTGGCTGCATGCAAGGCAAACGCCCTAATGCCACACCTTATTGAGAACATGGGAAAATTATATTTATCACATAGTGCCAATTGCCGAGAGTATCTCACCCACACAGCAATTGGCACTATGTGATAAATATAATTTTCCCATGTTCTCAATGAGGTGTGGCATTTTTTTCAGTTTATTGTCAATGCTTTCTAGAAAACATGAAGCTATTTTACTATAGTTATTTTGTTGGTTAAAAAAATTAATAAATTAGTATTATTATATTCATATCATCAGAAATGTAAATTGTTAAATCATTAATTTTTAATGTAAAGTACATGGGTTTGAATATTTATATTAAAAATTCTATGATTGTTTATATAAATGCAGTATCTATGTTGCAAATCTATCAATATTGGGCAAGTAACTTAAAGTGAGTTTTTCAAAGAGCTACTTTTTTTAACTTAGATTGTGCAATATATGGAATTGTGAAAGGAATTACACAAAGTAAATCAATTCAGTATGATTAATTAACTGTGAATTAAAGTTTGTTAAATATTTCTTCTAATTATAACTTACATTTGTTAGCTTAATACTGAAGTGAGGCAAAGGAGAAGTGATATAGTTTTTAGCTATAACACAATAAGTTTGAAGTATAAGTTTACTGATTCTCATTTAATAATTTTTAAAAAGACACTTATATAAAACAAATGTTTGATTTTATATATTAGACATCAAAGGCACTTTCTTCACTCTTCTGATAGTTAAACTAGTATAAACAGTCTGGAAATTGGTTTACAGACTTTACTTATAGTCAAAGACATCATAAGAAAGATTCTGTCCATGTGCTTGCCTCTAGCTGTATTCCTGGCAAAAATGATTAAAAGGCTCTATAGAGAAAAAGTCAAGACATTTTTTGGTCTGTGATTATAAGTGAGTGTGGTTTGGAAGCGTTTAAATGGAGAAAGACCTAAACTCCTAGAAACCTTGACTCTTTTTTTTTTTATTTTCTAGGTCTTTGCAGCTGACTAGAGTCTCTATTTTTCTCTAAATCAGGTGCCTATCTAAATGAGAGTCAAATGTTTAAGAATTAAATAAAAATAGTACTTATTATTGCATATTTTCAAGTGTCAAATATCAATTGAAAGGCAAGGGTAATCTAAGTCAAAAGCCAGCATATTGGCTTGAAATTGCTAGAAACACTTAAAGGAAAAGATAAATTATAAATCATATGGCAGAAGTGCCACAATCCTACCCGAGTCACACATGGTTTTCTTTAATAGAGAAATCACTTCTTTTATGTAGAGCATATTTCCCTGTAGCTATTCATAACCATTTAGTGTTCAGCCACTTGCCAAAGTGAGAGTCTTTGAAGGTATAAATATAGTCTTACATTCATGAAAGTGACACACTCATTAGCAATTATTGGAGATCAAAGGAAGCATTTCATTTTTTCTCAAAACAATGAAGGAACATCATGCATATTAATGATGTGCTTTTGTTTTAGATTTTTTCTTAAGTAGATAGTTACTGAGCATTTATTACATATAAGTTTTTATGTAGTCCAGGATTCAAATACAAACTAGGGTCCCAATCAACATTTTGTTTTAATTTAACTTATCAATGAACCTCCATTTATTCCAATTTTTTTAAATCTGGAAAACTGAGAAACAAAAATAGATAATCTGTGGAATTAAAAAGTATTACACAAAATTACAATTTATTTTTTTTAATGTAGGAGTGCTGCTATTTATTTAGCCACTGATTAGCTGATTGAATTGTGAATGAACTCTGCCTTACTTTTTTTTTCATTTTTTATAAAATATTTTGACAACAGACCCACCATTATTATAGAAGAGGAACATCATACTTAACTTGATACTTGATAATCAACAAAGATATTCACTGTAAAAACTTATTGTTATTACTACAATTGGAAGTCATGAAACCCTCTGAGTATGCAAAAAATATTGACAAATTGAAAATGACTCAGTTGAGAATCCGTGATGTAAAGCTACTTTATCAAGTTGGTTCAGTAATCCTAAGCAGCAGAGTAAACGAGTTTTTACTAAGACACCTCTTTAAGGCAAATAAAATAGATAATAAAATTGTTGTTATATTTGTCTTAAGATTTCTTGTTCAAATAATACAGGGGGACATGTTTGAAAGCAGTTCTTTTATCCTCACAGTGGTAGGCCTTTTAGGGGTCTTAGGCCCTTTTAAAACTTAAGCTGGTGCCTGTGTTGCAACAGTCTATGTATTTGTGTGGGCCTTGGCTTAAGCCTCCCTCTTTAGTCACAGACCCAACATCCATAGAAAATCATTTTCTTTCCCAAGCTTGGTGAGCAGTATAGGCAAGTTTGCATTGATGCTCTTTGAAGCGTTCAGCTTTGACTTGATGGTCTCTATATGGGTACTCGCGGCCTTGATTTTCTTGTCAACATTGTTTTCATAGTCTTCATGGTTGTGTTTCTTGGTAAAATATGTGTTCCTCAAAAATGTGGGGTTCAGCTCTTAAAGGATTTATATGTTTGCAACTCGAGTATCTTAAAATCATTTCTGAGTGGTTTGGGGGATTGATGGGGTTTAATGCGGTTCTTGGACTTAACTGTGACGGTACCACACCTGAAGCTCTCTAGGACCTGGGACAAGAAGATCTAAATTCCACATTTCCATCCTTCCCTCCCTCCCTCCCTTCTTCTTCCTTCCTTCCTTCCTTCCTTCCTTCCTTCCTTCCTTCCTTCCTTCCTTCCTTCCTTCCTTCCCTCCTTCCTTCCTTCCTTCCTTCCTCCCTCCTTCCCTCCCTCCCTCCCTCCCTCCCTTCCTTTCTTCCTTTTTTCTTTGACTGTACCACACCTGAAGCTCTCTGGACCTGGGACAAGAAGATCTAAATTCCACATTTCCATTCTTCTCTCCCTCCTTCCCTTCTTCCCCCTTCTTTCTTTCCCTTCTCCCTCCCTCCCTCCCTCCCTCCCTCCCTTCCTTCCTTCCTTCCTTCCTTCTTCCTTCCTTCCTTCCTACCTTCATTCCTCCCTCTTTCCCTCCCTCCCTCTCTCCCTTCCTTTCTTCCTTTTGTTCTGTGACTGTACCACACCTGAAGCTCTCTGGGACCTGGGACAAGAAGATCTAAATTCCACATTTCCATTCTCTCCCTCCTTCCCTTCTTCCCCCTTCTTTCTTTCCCTTCTCCCTCCCTCCCTCCCTCCCTCCTTCCCTCCCTCCCTCCCTCCCTCCCTCCCTCCCTCCCTTCCTTTCTTCCTTTTTTCTGTGACTGTACCACACCTGAAGCTCTCTGGGAGCTGGGACAAGAAGATCTAAATTCCACATTTCCATTCTTCTCTCCCTCCTTCCCTTCTTCCCCCTTCTTTCTTTCCCTTCTCCCTCCCTCTCTCCCTCCCTCCCTCCCTCCCTCCCTCCCTTCCTTCCTTCCTTCCTTCCTTCCTTCCTTCCTTCCTTCTTCCTTCCTTCCTACCTTCCTTCCTCCCTCTTTCCCTCCCTCCCTCTCTCCCTTCCTTTCTTCCTTTTGTTCTGTGACTGTACCACACCTGAAGCTCTCTGGGACCTGGGACAAGAAGATCTAAATTCCACATTTCCATTCTCTCCCTCCTTCCCTTCTTCCCCCTTCTTTCTTTCCTTCTCCCTCCCTCCCTCCCTCCCTCCCTTCCTTCCTTCCTCCCTCCCTCCCTCCCTCCCTTCCTTTCTTTCTTTTTTGCTTTGATTTTTGGTGGTGGGTGCTGACCAAGCTTTACTCAGAAGTTCAGTGCTCTACCAGATATTCTCAGCCAACTGGGTTGTAGGTACAGTGCAAGAGTTCTAGAATGCTGCTCGGTTCTGTGGTGCTGTGGATACCAGGAACCTCATCAACGTGGAGGCATCCAGAGTTACACCCCGTTGAGTTCAGGGCCTCCAGGGCTGCAAAAGGCACTGCATAGGTACTACGTAGTGATGGAGTCTTACTTGGTTTGGGTATTACTATACTATCTCCATGACCAGTCACTTCTTAACTTTTCTCCAGCTAGGCAAGTGAGATTGATAATTGAGGTTAGTGTTGTTCTTATCTTTAGATATAGACAAAGATGAGTACTTAGGATCATAATCTTCACATATTGTCTTAGATGAAAAATCAGTTCCATAAATAAAATACATTAAGAATTAAATTTTAAAAGCAATGACATTAAGAGTAATTCCTCAGTTTCCCTCTATATTGCAATTGGGCTATTATTGTCTGTGAGGTATTAGAGATATTACAAAATACTCAGCACTCTAAATCAAGCTTATAAGTTTAGAATCTATTTCTCCAGATACTTTTTTCTATGAAATAACTAAAAATAATCCATAAAACTTACATATATATTTTTAAGATGGGAGCAGGTTTCACACCTGGTGTTACTCAGAGCTTACTTCTGTCTCTGCACATAGGGACCCTCCTATCAGGGCTCTTAGAATAGTGTCATATAGGGTGTTAGAGATCCAAATTTAGATAGGAGTTATGTAATGCAAACATTTTGTCTGCTGTACTCTCTCTCTCTCTCTCTCTCTCTCTCTCTCTCTCTCTCTCTCTCTCTCTCTCTCCCCCCCTATAAAACTCTTTTTTTTCTTTTTGGGTCACACCCGGCGATGCACAGGGGTTACTCCTGGCTCTGTACTCAGGAGTTACTCCTGGCGGTGCTCATGGGACCATATGGGATGCTGGGAATCGAACCCGGGTTGGTCGCGTGCAAGGCAAATGCCCTACCTGCTGTGCTATCTCTCCAGCCCTGCTGACCCTATAAAACTTTTACCCCTTAATTGATTAGAAGTAGTTCATACTCAAACTCAAACCTATAATTTTGGCAATCTATAAAACATATATTAAGCATTTTCTTCTAAGTTACTTAGTATATATTTAATAGTGTTATTTTATATTACTGAGAACTTCAAGCTAATATTATATATTTTATTTGACAATTTATTAAACAGAAGTATTTACAAAAGGGATATGTAAGGTGCCATGCAGTTTGTTTTTTAGCATTACTGTCAAACTATAAATCTAATTATTGCAAGCACTGTAGCACTGTCCTCCCGCTGTTCATCGATTTCTCAAGTGGGCCCAGTAACATCTCCATTTTGACACTTATTGTAACTGTGTTTGGCATATCGAATATGACACAGGTAGCTTGCCAGGCTTTGCCATGAGGACGTGATACTCTTGGTAGCTTGCCGGGCTCTCTAAGAGGGCCGGAGGAATTAAACCCGGCTCAGATGGGCTGGCAGCTTGCATGGCAAATGCCCTACTGCTGTACTATCGCTTCAGCCCAATTATTACAAGAAAAAAGCTAATATACATCATTTTTTATGTGCTTTTTGGGTCACAACCGGCAATGCACAGGGTTTACTCCTGGCTCATGGGATGCAGGGAATCAAAACCAGGTTGGCCACGTGCAAGGCAAACACCCTACCTGCTGTGCTATCACTCCATCCCATATTTAAAAATTTTGATGTTATGCCTGGGATTGATGAAATATCAATGAAATACTTAGAATTGCATTTTAATATAAAATTTAAAAATCTATATGAACTGTAAACGGTCACAGTCATGGTCACGGTCCTCCGGTTATTCATCTGTTTGCTTGAGCGGGCCCAGTAACGTCTCCATTGTGAGATCTGTTGTTACTGTCTTGGGCATATGAATACATCACAGGTGGCTTGTCAGGCTTTGCCATGTGGGCGAGATACTCCCGGTATCTTGCCAGGCTCTCCGAGAGGGGCAGAGGAATAGAACCTGGCTTGGCCAGGCTGGCTGTGCGCAAGACAAACTCCCTACCTACTGTGCTATTGCTCCATCCCATATTTAAAATTTTTGATGTTATGCCTGGGATTGATGAAATATCAATAAAATACTTAGGATTAAATTTTAAGATAAAATTTAAAAATCCATATGAACTGTAAACACCAATATAAATTATAACAACTGTTATTCTGAATTTTATTCTATTTGTTGTCTCATGAGTTGCAGTTAAAGCCATGCTTAGCAACTTTCGTTCAGTTTATGTTCAAAAATGTATCTACCTAAATCTTTTCAGGGCTATTCAGATACCTGAGGTTATTTGAGATCCTAGCAATTGACATATCTCTGTCTTCTTTCTATAGTTGGTAGTTTTAATATTATAAAGTGTACTATCACTCCCAAAGTAGTAATGTATTGCTAGAAATTGCAAGATGCATTTATTCATTTAGTATTAGCAAGCAGTAGAATTAATGTTTTAATAGCTATATTCTTAGACCACACTTATTTTAAAGTAAAGAATTTAATGTTTAGTTTATTTAATTTTGTAATGAAAAAAATACAAAACAATGTTTCCTGCAAAAGCTGGACTTTAGTTTCAATACAGTAAAGTGTTACTCACAAAAGAGTTATCCATAATTTACAGTTTCTCTTTCAATTTTAAACCTTTAACTTATTTAGTATATAGCATAGTCTGTATCAAAAGTCTACTGGATGAGTTATATGCAAAAGAAAGCAAATTTCAAGCAAGAGTGACTTTATTTAACTCTTCAGTGTGGTCAGCTGAACAAAATTTATCTATTCAACTGATGAAGCAAAGATTACCTGTGAAATCTCTGATCTTGGTAGCTCTAAATTAGAGAAGATAGTTAAAAATTCAGAAATGTTTAAAGGATAATTTTTAAACAATTAAATAATGCTTTGATCTCACATTTTTCAAGTTTAGATATATTGTCTTTCAGGTTGAATGCATAGATGAAATGAAATTGTTACTTCCTACTTATTAAAACAAATAAAATATTCACATTAAGTAGTAGTAGTAGCATCTCATCTGTCTCAAATATCTTATGTAATTTATTTATTTGGGGAGGAGAGGTTTGGCCATAGCCAGCTGTGCTCAAAGCTTAATCCTAGCTCTGTGCTCAAGGAATCACATGCAAAGCAGGGGTTTGAACCAGAGTTGGCCAGATGCAAGGCACACTTTTATTTTAACATTTTTTTATTAACGCGCTATTATTTGTAAAGTTACTCATAGCTGAACTTTAGCCATATGATGATGCAGCGCTATTATCACCACCTGTGTCAACTTCCCTCCAGCAGTGTCACTAGATTCCCACCAACGTATCTCAGCTACCAACCTGCCCATTTGACAGGTACCCAACTTTTGATTATTTCAAAAATGTTCTGACACATCTCTTTGGGAGGAACATATTGTTTGGAAAAATTTGTAGTACATAGTAAACAGGAAAGACTGATAGCAAACACAAGCAAGTCTGTCATATTAATTAGGCTAAACTATAAAATTTTTAATAATGTTATGAATATGGATATATATTTTCATGGTTATAAATCACTAAAAATGACATTTCCTACGTTGACTATATGTAAATATAATGCATTTCACAAATAGTGCATGATTTTATTTATCACAATAGACATTTTCTACCCCAAATTTTTTTCCTAAAAATTTAGAAAACTGTATGTCTATATGGTTCATACAATAAATTTCCTGAAAATTTTGCGAATATACTTTTCAGTTATTTCATTTTGAGTTATGATTCCAAAAGTATCATACATGTTATTTTCCTGTTTTCATCATTTTAAAATGTATATTAAATCCATATGTGTTTGTTTTATTAAAACATAGTTTAGATTCACAAATATATTTCATTCAGAATTCCCTAAATACTAAATTTGCCTAAATATTGTATTTAATAACTATTTTTCTAAAGGCTATATTACCTCTAAACTGAAAACTATTTCTAAACACCTACTATTTATATGACGCATTTTTTGTAGATTGTGACACAAGTGACTTAGAAAGGTGGCTCAGTGGCACCATACTTGCCTTGCCTTGCCTGAAATCTTGTGAGATCAAGATTTCAATCCCTGGCACTGATCTACATCACCAACTGAGATCCTGGCACTTCTGTTTGATCCCTGAAGCTATAACATTCAAGTGATCTCCCAGTCATGAGATCAATAACAAACGAAAGGAAAAGAAAAAAACTTCAAAGCATCACAAAAGTAGTTGACATAAGTAATGTTATATAATATAAATCCTATCTCATCAGTTAACACATAGCATAAGGTGTCCCCAAATTAGTGATGGTAATTTTCTTCTTCTTTTCTCAAATGATAGCAGATCATATTTCTCTTACAAAGATGTTTCCTTTTTTGTAATTAGCAAATCTGTGTGATAATACTTTTGACACTTGAAAATATGTGATCTCTAACAGTTCTCCTCTTACTGTCTTTGCATATATTAATTATCTCAAACTGAACTATCAATTTAATGATTTACCACTTTATTATTCTTTCTATATTTTTAGTTGACCTTCTCTGAAAACACTTTTGATTATCAACACAAGATAAATTAAGGTTTTTGATTAAAGGACATAATTTATGCTTAATTATGTCTCTTTAATAAATGGATTTCAGATGACAGAGTTGAGGTGAAATTGGTGGTATATGAGCTTTTCAATGCTTTTCTCTCTCATCTTTTTAAAATATCACTAAGGACTCATGAATTTTTAGTTGTTGCATATTTGTAGAGTGTTTCTGCTTAAAAGATTTTAAATTGTGGAAAAAATATAAAGAATATTTTATACCTAAATTGTGGAAACACTATCCAAAAATATTATATATGGAAATAGAAAAAATATTATTTAAATCAGACAATACCGGCCGCGTTCAGGATGGTGTGGCCGTAGACATAAATTGGGCTAGAGTGATAGCACAGCAGTAGGGTGTTTGCCTTGTGTGCGGCCAGCCTGGCTGAGCCAGATTCAATTCCTTGCCCCTCTCGAAGATCCCAGCAAGCAGCCGAGAGTATCTCGCCTGCACAGCAAAGCCTGGCAAGCTACCTGTGACGTATTCAATATGCCAAACACAGTAACAACGAGTCTCAAAATGGAGATGTTACTGGGCCTGCTTGAGCAAATCGATGAACAATGGGAGGACAGTGCTACAGTAGTATTATTTAAATAAGAATATGTTTTTATTTTTTTCTCAGTCCCCTGGGACTGAGACATTGCATGTTAATATAACTGCACTTGTCAGACAAAAAAAAATGTGTGTATATATATATATATATACACATATATACATATATGTATATATACATGTTTTCTTCATACAAAGGATTTACCTCATGTGCATATAAATAGTGTTTAAAATTTAGCATATATAAGCATTCATCTAGAAATTAAATTATCAGGCATTGTATAAGTTACTCTACAGCCTTAAGTGGCTAATTGTTACTTTCATCAAATAGAGTATAAACTTAGAAAGTGACTTCTTGTGCTGAGAGATAGTACAGGAGATCAGATGCTTGTCTTACAACGGCTCAACTGGGACAGATCCCTGACATCACAAATGGGTCCCCAAACCCAACAAGCATGATTCCTGTATATAGAACCAGTATTAGCGACAGAGCACTACTGGAAGGGAAGAGAGGAAAGGAAGGGAAGAGAAAGAGAAAAGAAAGAGAGAGACAGAAGAGGAAAGAAAGAGAAGGAGGAAGGAAGGAAGGAAGGAAGGAAGGAAGGAAGGAAGGAAGGAAGGAAGGAAGGAAGGAAGGAAGGAAGGAGAAAGAGAGAAAGAGAAAGAAAGAAAGAAAGAAAGAAAGAAAGAAAGAAGGAAGGAAGGAAGGAAGGAAGGAAGGAAGGAAGGAAGGAAGGAAGGAAGGAAGGAAGGAAGAAAGATGAAGAGATAAAAAAGAGAAAGATCAAAAAGAAGAGCAAAATATAGAAAAAAGACAGAAAGAGAAAGGATAAGAGAAAGAAGGGAGAAGGAAACTGACTTGCTTAAGATATAAAAACCTTCATTAATATTGGGCTGGAGCGATAGCACAGTGGGTAGGGCGTTTGCCTTGCACACAGCCAACATGGCCAACCCGAGTTCAATTCCTCCGCCCCTCTCGGATTGCCCAGCAAGCTACCGAGATATGCCAAACGCAGTAACAAGTGTCACAACAGAGACGTTACTGGGCCCGCTTGAGCAAATCGATGAACAACGGAAGGACAGTGACAGTGACATTAATGTTAATAAATATTTTATAATATTTGTTAAATATCAGTTAAAAATCAAAACAATACAATATTTTCAATTACCTAAGTTTTATTTTATACCCTCTATTTTTTAACTATTTATTTATGTATGTATATATATATTAGAGGTGAAAATTATCAAATACATTTCAAAAAAATCTTGCTGAATTTAAAAGGATGTTAAAACGTTTAAAAATGTTTCCTTCTGACAGGCAATTCAATATAGTTAGGGCCCACTACTTTATCACAATTAAGTAGAAATAAACTACACATTTATAAAGATAAAATATCCTCAACATTTTAAACATAATTTATATTCTGGATATCTCAATGTTGTCAAATCCCAAGGGAGTATTAATTAGTTGATTTTAGAAGTGAACCGTTTTACATAGCTTCATCCTCTATAAAGTGTAGTAAGGACTAGCATGAAAATTGTCTAGTGCATTTTTGTGGATTATTTAGGAGGTAGAAGATACCTATAAAGTGACATTTGTGCTGGAAAGTGGGAAAAACTAAAAATATAAGATGACAGAAAAATAGCATCCAATATCAGATTATGGATATAATTTCAGCATTTCAAATATTGGAAATTCTGTAGAAAATAGTCTTAAGAACTGTCACAGAATTTAACAAGAAGCAAAAAGAGCAGTGGGGTTTACTTTTAGGCACCATAAAACATGAATATGTTTTGAAATTTTTACGTCTATGTAAACAGCTGATTTAATGAAAATCTGCCTTATGGTCAGGGGCCCAAGGCTACCAGAATGAACTGATTGCAGTTTACGAAGAGAATGTCACAAGCTTGACAGATTATTTGGCTTAGAGAAATGAGGGCACTGGCAAGCTTCAAATAGAAGATGTCCATCTCTAGAAATCAGAAGTAGAATCTAGTTAATAAATTTAGATATGAAAGGTCCTGAATTAGGTAATGCAAAACCACCTTCTAATTTTCAGTAGAGAAGAAAAAAAATTAAATAATGATTAGAAGCATAGTCGAGAATTAGACTGGAATCCCTTAACTGGTCAGTCAAAAATCATACCTATAGCACTAAGATTAATTGTATTATGAAATTCATCAAATATTTAATGTACTAAAGATTTGAAGTATATGAGTCATTCACGGGGATAAGAAAAGAAAGCATTTTGAAGCAAAGAAGGCGCTTTAATGACTGCAAAGAGATTTCAGATTCTTTGAATTAATAACTGGAATTTGTTCTGAATTTAAAATTAAATGAATAAAAAAATGTAAATTAAATGATTATTGAAATTACTGTTTTAGAAGGGTACATTAAGGCTGGAAAAATAGTACACCAGATAAGGCCTTTGCTTTGCACAGGGTTTGATCTTTGATGCGTATAATATTTCCTAGATCACCAGGAGTGATCCCTGAACACAAAATCAGGCTTAAGCCCTGGGCATACCCTGTTGTGGCCTTTAAAAAAACAAATATAAAGTAAGTGTATTAAACAATGCACTCCTGTCACGGTCACTGTCACTGTCCTCCCATTGTTCATCGATTTGCTCGAGAGGGCCCAGTAACATTGTGAGACTTGCTGTTACTGTGCTTGGCATTTCGAATATATCATGGGTAGCTTGCCAGGCTTTGCCTTGTGGGCAAGATATTCTCGGTAGCTTGCCGGGCTCTCCGAGAGGAGCAGAGGAATTGAATTAGGGTCAACCAGGTGGGTAGCATGCAATGCAAATGCTCCACCCACTGTGCTATCCTTTAAAAGTAGATATTAAAAGTAGATATTATATCTACTTGGAAAGTATTATATCTACTATTAATATGTAATAGTAGATATTATATCTACTATATATGTAGATATAATACTATATAATATGTAGATATTATTATATCTACATATTATATCTACTATGGAAAGATCATTTAATCATTAAGGCCCTCCCGTTGATCGTCGATTTGCTCGAGCGGGCCCAGTAACGTTTCCATTGGAGACTTTGTTGTTACTGTGTTTGGCATATCGAATACTCTTGGTAGCTTGCCGGGCTCTCCGAGAGGGGCAGAGGAATCGAACTCGGGTCGGCCATGTTGGCCGCTTGTAAGGCGAACGCCCTACCGCTGTGCTATCGCTCCAGCAGATATGGTGCTTGCCTTGCTTGCAACCAACCATTCAGTCAACCAGGTTCAAACTTTGACACCACATATAGTTTCTTGAGTCTCAGCAGGCGTGATCCCTGAGACAGAGCCAGTAGTAAGCCCTGAATACATCTGAGTACATCTGAGTACATATCGCCCTTCAAAAAAATTGGGGGGGGGGGATACAAAATAAATAGCTATGAAAGAAATGCTAATGTATTGTTTTAGATACAAATGTTGCATTTTGTTCTACTCACATGTGATTATCATTATGATATTTAAATATTTAAGTGCTTACTAAGTAAAGATTGCATATTTAAACATCTTATTCCTGCATTTACCCTGATGCCGTGCACTACTATCATTCCACCTAACCATTCTTGTTGCTCATTTCTTCTTATGAAAATATGTTGTTTTTCCCTACTATATATTCCAAATTCAGTATCAAAAAATATTTTTATTGTATTGTATTTCCTTGCATATTTAAAATAATGGGATCATCTACTAATCACATTGAATTTCGTATTTGCGTTCAAAAAGCTGGAAAGTCCTTTGCTATTTTAACTTTCAATATGTGAGAGCATTTCTAAAAAACTTGAAAAAAAATCCTCAGGAATCATTCAAAAACTTGAGTAAAGCATGCAGTATTATTTACCGTGGTACATTAAACACATGATTATGTATAACAACTTTACAGTATCATTTTAATAGCACGTTCTTTTAATTGGTTTAACTAAATCTTGTTCATTGAAAAATGTTGAGGCAGATTGTCTAGTGACAGTTCATTTTTTCTGATTATACTTTTAATAACACTTTATTGATTACATGGAACATAGTTTCATCTTTGTGATAATACATCTCACAATAAGAAATCCTTCATAACTGTACTGAAAGAAGTACTTTTGTTAGCTTTTTATAGACAAAATTTAGAATACATTTTGCCCTCTATAGTTGAAAAGTGAATGAAAATTTTCCTCATACTCAATGTCAGAGAATATAAAGTTAAAATTATGAGAATTAGCATAGTAACGAGATTTAGAATAATCAAAATTAACCTTTTAATAAATTGTTTTAGTACTTGATACCATATTTTCATTCAGGATACAGATATGGGTTAGGACCATTGAAATAAAACTTTCCTAAATCTGCCAGTTATCCCTTGGACAAATTTTAAGTACACCTGATGATGTCTAAATTTGTGTTTCATTTGAATTTGGTTCTCAAACATACAGTTCTAGATTGATAAAATTATTTGGTTTGGAAATGCAAAATTATATACTATGATAATTTTACCAAAAAATATATATATAGGCTATGGTCAAAATACATGTAGGGTCCTAAAATATCAAACAGATTTGTTCCAGCTTATTTTAATGACTAAGAGTAAACTTCATGCTACCAATTTCCAGTTGATAATTGTCATAAAGAATATCTTATGTTCACCATCTGCTGACTTTTCTTTAAAAATCATTCCTTGACCTACAAAATATATACTATTTTAGGTCCTTCTCATAGGAATAACTGTCTATATGCCATCTCAAAATTTCCTGTTTTCAAATTTTTTTCCTGATTTTTATTTCAACTGAGGCTTTCTGCTCCCATAATTGTGAATACATTTCTAGTGTGCCTTATTAATACAAATCTAATCGAGCCTAATATAAAGAATGATTCTAAATTTTCATTAGTTATTTACATTGAACTTGAATTATTATTTTAAACTTCCTAGAATCATTTTCCTCACACCCTTTCTCCAATTGCTACCGCTCTTCAGTCAGCTTTGAGTGCTTCTCATCTTTTTATCCCATGTGATCAGTATTACCCACGTCTCATTTTGTCTAAACTCTCCTTTCTTTTCCATATTATTTTTCTCTTTAAACAATCTCATCAAGATTATAAATCTTGACTTTAAATATAATATATAGGGGTCATAGACATAATATAGGATTAAGTTGTGCTTGGCATGCACATAGCAGACCCTGGTTAGATTCTTGACACCACCTAGATAACACCAAGAGTGATTTTTGAGCGCAGAGCTGGGATTAACCCCCAGAAAATCCAGAGTTTTATCTATACATAAATATATATAAATTATTTATTTAATATATGATACTATGTATTTTAACATATGATATATAACATATCGCTGGAGTGATAGCACAGCGGTAAGGTGTTTGCCTTGCGTGCAGCTAGCCCAGCCGAGCTGGTTTCGATTCCTCTGCCCCTCTCAGAGAGCCCAGCAAGCTATGAGAGTATCTCGCCAACACGGCAGAGTCTAGCAAGCTACCCATGATGGATTCAATATGCCAAACACAGTAACAAGTCTCACGATGCAGACATTACTGGGCCTGCTTGAGCAAATTGACTAACAACGGGAGGACAGGACGGTGAACATATAATATATATATATATATATATATATATACCCTGGATTTATATATGTGTTATATGTACATATATATATACATTTATATATACAATTTCCATGCTGATGACAATTTATATTTCTACCCTTTCAAAGCTGACTACTTACCAACTTACTTAACCACCTATTTGATTTATATTTCCATTTATCTAAGTGAATTATCTAGATACATGTTCAAGACTCATTGCAAACAGATAATAACTCCAAGAATAATCACTTTTTCATCCTCTTACAAATGATCCTCAAATTTTTGACTTAATATTGCTATATTACATATTATTCTTCTTTTTGAGTAAGACAAAAACCCAAAGATAAATTAATATTTTCATTCATAAATCACATCTAATTCATCTGTGCAATGTATCACGTGCTCCTTTATTATAAATCTCTGATGTCACACTATATACTGCCCCACTACTATTAATCAGATCCAAGCCTCTACATGTGTACCTAAATAACTGCAAAAGTCTTATAACTAGTTTGTTTAGTTTTCATTTCCAGTAATAATTAATAGCCTACAAAGAAGTAGAATTGAGTCATCTCTTTATTATATATCCTCTGATAACATTTTATTGTACTTAAAATAAATATTAATATACAACATTTTTCTATGATTTAAGAGATTACATGATCTGAACTTCCTAATCTTTCTCTGCATTGTCCAGTACTCTTACTCAGCCATTCTGGACTTCTCAATCAACAACCTAGGCTTGAAATGCTTTTCTTACAAATTTATATATGGTTGGGGCTGGAGCTATAGTACATTGGGTAAGGCATTTGCCTTTCACGCGCCTCACCCAGGATCAATTCCCAGCATCTAATATGGTCTCTTGAGCACCACCAGAAGTAATTCCTGAATTCAGAAACAAAAGTAACCCCTGAGCATAGCTGAGTGTGACCCAAAAAGAAAATATATATATATATATACATATATATATGGGCTTCTATCTTGTTTACAAAAACTATATATGCATGTGTATGGATTGATCATATATATGGTCCATATATATGTATATATATATAGAGAGAGAGAGAGAGAAAGAGAGAGAGAGAGAGAAAGAGTCCATACACTTTCTCCAAAGATCAAGAAAGATGCACCCAATTAAATTTGTGTTAAAGAGAGAATGCTACCAAGTCATGACTATAAATAAACCTGCTTTATTTTCCCCTAACTCCCAGGCCTCAAAAATACAGATATATAGACACAGGTAAAAACTTACCTGGAGTTATTTTCAGTTAAGACTTATTTGTTTTCTAATTCAACATTGCTTATAAGGGTTGTAGAGTTACATAGCAAGAATAAGAACAAGATTTGTTACAGTACAAAGATTGCATTTTGCACAAAATTAGCAATTGCTCTGAATAGTCCAGATATTTCTGAGAGCAGTAGGTTATAAAGTTCAGCCCCTCAGGGTGAGAGCTAGTTTAACCCCTTTTCCAATGCCTAAAAAAATGACTAAGGCATTGTTTGAAGGAAGACACTAAGCAAATATTGACTTGCTCACTACAGTAGTCAAATCTATGGTCTTAATAGAATTATAGTTTGTGCTGCAAACTTAGTTTTTTTATTACCAGAATATTTTGTGGAATTCAAAAAGTAACTATATCTGTTTCATTGAGATTCATCATAATTAAATACTTTAAATTATTTGAAAAAATAATATGCCATTTATATTTTGCATAGATGGAACGGAAGTTGAAGGTAGCATTTCAACAATCAAGGCCTATAGAGAATAAGTGTGCATGGTGGAGATAAAAAAGGAGCATCATATTAGGCTCATTTAACAGTATTTCATTCAGGCATGTTCCACTTTCCCTGAAGGCATAGTTATAAAAATGGTCCCTGCTGAGTTTAAGTCTACACATCACTTGTTATATCTAGAGGGGCAGATAGTTAATGGTTTTACATACCCCTTACTGTGCTCAGAATCATATGTCTTCTCAATCAAATGATACAGATAATTAGTAATTCTAATAAAGACTCAAGCTTGACAAAATTTACAGAATTGATTTCAATTTGTTTGCAGCATATTTAAAATTTCCCAAAGTTTTAAAGCAAACGTTATCAATATATCGTCCAGTGAAGAGCAGATTTAGCATTGCTGTTTTACAGGGAAGAACTTAACAACTGAACTAGGGCCTGACTCTGCGGTATTAGGTTTTAGATTTTAACAAATTCAGTTTCTTTGGTTTCTGTTTCCTGGTTTTTGTTTCCAACTTTTCTATTTCTTAGTTCCTGCAGTTATGAATTGGAGGTGTTTTGTTTTTAGACTTAAGATTAGCAATCAATAGTGCAAAATTAGAAACATATTAAAAGAGCATTGAGTTTTGTAACTTAGATTTGTGTTTTTTTTTAACTTCGAAGTCACATTATTTTTCTATTTAGAAATAAGTCAATTTTAAAATCTCATTGCTTTTATTGTAGATTGGAGGATTGACAATTATGCAACATTGAGTTCAATTAGTTTTTATTAATATCTATATTGAGGTAGAAAAGGAGTACTTTAAGCTAATTCCACACTTAAGATGTAACTTTTAAAAGGATTGGTAACACATATATTAGTTTTTAGGCTGTCACTCTTGTATTTTATCAGCTAGAAGTTTATTTTATGAATTCTGAACAAGTAAATTGTGGACTCATAAAGCAATTTATAGGACAATTTAGTGCCAAATAAATGTTTTAAGTATCAAAGAATCAAATGCATCCAATATGCATTTTCCTTAATTTAGCACTTTCCAAAACTATTTTATTATCCTTATATTTTACAACCATCCATTTATATTATATATAATTATTAAGAAGGACACATTTTTAAAATAGTAAAGCTAGATTTCTTTAATTTGTCAAAATATAACAATTGTCATCATTGTTTAAAATTTTTACTTTGATCATGGCAGGGAAAAATAGGAGCATACATAATCATTTGATATATTTTACCACTTTTCCTTAATACTCTCACGCACACATAAAGTTTCATTGTTTTCTAAGTATTCTATGTATTTTTTTTAACTTCAGTTAAACCTTTTTATTTGTGAAAAGTAAAACTTTAAAATGGAGCCACAGTCTTGGTCACTGTCCTCCCGTTGTTCATCGATTTGCTCGAGCAGGCCCAGTAACGTCTCCATTTTTTTGAGACCTGCTGTTACTGTGTTTGGCATATTGAATACGACACGGGTAGCTTGCCAGGCTTTGCTGTGTGGGCGAGACACTCTCTGTAGCTTGCTTGCCGGGCTCTCCAAGAGGGGTGGAGGAATCGAACCTGGCTCAGCCAGGCCAGCTGTGTGCAAGGCAAATGCCCTACCACTGTGCTATTCCTCCAGTCCCAAAATGGAGCCATGGCAACGTTATTAGCAGAATCATCTTAAATACACTGGACACAATCAAACAATATTCTTAGAAGATAGCAAGAATATCCTGTTTAACAATATGGAAGATGTTAATGTTTATTTACTGTTCTAAAATCATGTAACTTCTTATCTGACTATTTTATCTTGTTGATCCTTCACCTAAAATTTACCTAATTCATTACCTTATCCCAGGTCCAATACCACTACTCTATATGACTCCAATGCTTGCCAGTAGTGATTCCTGAGTGTAGAGCGAGAAATAATTCTTGAGCAAAAGTAGATGGAGCTCAACCCCCAGAACTAATAAAACAACTAGAAACACAATAGAAAATTACCATAAATCCCTCACTACTAAATCTGCACTAAAAATTTATATGTCTGTGAAAATTAAAATGAAACAATAAATACTATAGTACAATATAAATAGCACAGCGGTAGGGCATTTGCCTTGCATGCGGCCGACTCAGCTGACCTGGGTTCAATTCCTTCACCCCTCTTGGAGAGCCCGGCAAGCTACCAAGAGTATCTCACTCACCCTCATGGCAAAGCCTGGCAAGCTACCCATGATGTATTTGGTATGGCAAACACAGTAACAACAAGTCTCACAATGGAGATGTTACTGGGCCCACTTGAGCAAATCAATGAACAACAGGAAGACAGTGCTATAATATAAAATCACTGTCCTCCCGTTGTTCTTTGATTTGCTTGAGCGGGCCCAGTAACATCTCCATTGTGACACTTGTTACTGTGTTTGGCATATCAAATACATCACGGGTAGCTTGCCAGGCTCTGCATGCAGGCGAGATACTCTTGGTAGCTTGCCAGGCTTTCTGAGAGAGGTGGAGGAATCGAACTCCGATCGGCCATGTTGGCTTCGGTCGAGGGTATATGAGTAGCTGCACTCCCCTGCTACAACCTCCAAACAAACAATACAAAATGCTATACATAATTATCATTTGTTTTTTTTGTTAATTCCACATTACTTTTTTGCACTTTCCAACTATTTTATTCTGAATATCATATAGGAGTATTGCTTATTACTACTGCACTGGTAATCTGTTGAATCAATATAAATAAGCTGCCTAAGATAGTCTTAAAGAAGAAAATAAATTATTTAAGTTTATAAATTATTTTTCAGAATGGGTACAAGTTTTTAAAGTGCATATTAAATGTTGCATTATCATTTAAGAACAGTGATAATAGGAACAATTGCTCAGCTCATAAATATTGTACTCAGACTTCAGAATAATCCATTATATTTTTTTATCATTGAATACCAAGTATAACTGGAAAGAACTATATCTAATTTTATTCCTTACAGTGAACTAATTCTGGACCCTAATATACACAAATAAAATATTTCTTTACTATCACAAATATTTTTAAGCTAAAGTGCCTTGAAACTGAACTCCACCAATTTTAATAGACCTAATTTCACTAGTGGATGAAAAAAAAAACTGAACTCATTTATGCTTTGCTTCTCTTTAATTTTTAAAATTGATCTTTTTTATAATTACTTTATTATTATAAAGTATTCTAAATGGCAAGGTAAAATTTAAAGATCATCTGTTGACTGTAAATAGATGTACAAATAAAACCATTTCACATTGCTGATTTTTTAAATAATTCAGTTCTGAATTTTAAATTCAAAACAAACCAAGTAATGGGAATTGGCTAGTTATGTTGGTATACAAACCCATGAAAGTATCCACCTGCGAACACATATTCTAGATTTTTTACAAAATTAAGAAGCATTTAGTACTTCTGGAATACTAAATAAAAAGAGCTTTGAATTAAAATGAGATGAAAGAATGTGAATTTTTTTAAAAAGGCAAAATCAACTAATGCCTAAACAGAAAGAAAAAAAGACAAAGAGGCAGTTTTAGTAACAACTAAAATGCTAATTAGCCTTGAGTTGGAAAAAGAAACTGGTAGGAAATGCTGAGAAATCACATATTATACTGGATAACAAAAAGAATAGTAGGTAGTGATAACAACCACAAAAAGACAAAGCAATTAAGACAACAAGATTCATCAAAGAGCAAAAAATGGCATGAAAGTAAAATTCTAGTGTGCTGGGATAAGAAAAAGCTAGTTTTAAATTTAAATATTTTTATTAAAAATTACATCTGATTAATATGTATTGTAAACTTCTTTTTTATAATAACTTGACTTTATATGTCAAAATCAGTTTGTGGATATTTTTCACTCTTTCTCTACAAAAGTAAATATATAGAAAGTCCATAACTATAAAACTTAATATATTTTTAATATATAGTTGTTGTTATAATTTGTCTGATTATATAAATAGTTCACAATATCATTTAAACATATCACATATCTATTAAATTTTGACTTTATTAAATGTATATTTAACAATTACCTTCCAGAACCTCCAAATTCTCTCTTGGAGTTTGTTAGACTATCAATTTTTTCGTAAGTCCATAAATGTAATATAAATAAGTAAAATTCATCATGGTTTTCTCAATTCATTTTGAAAAAATGTAACACTTATGTCTACTCTCACTTATACTGAAATGTTTTTTGTGTGTTTCCTGATTGTTTCACTTTAGTTCTTTTCTTTTTCCCTCAGAAATTCTTATTTTACATTATTAAAGTATCAACTGATCCTTTTTTTGGTTTTTTTTACAATGCCAGATCTAACAAAGGGATTCACACACATGCATGAACTACTGCTTCCTTCCTTCCTTCCTTCCTTCCTTCCTTCCTTCCTTCCTTCCTTCCTTCCTTCCTTCCTTCCTCCCTCCCTCCCTCCCTCCCTCCCTCCCTCCCTCCCTCCCTCCCTCCTTCCTTCCTTCCTTCCTTCCTTCCTTCCTTCCTTCCTTCCTTCTCTTCTTTTTTTAAATTGTGATCCTACCACCTAGGACTTCGAAGGCTTTAAAGAAACTACCGATCTGAAAATCAGTCTCTGGAGAAAATTAACTTGGAAATGTTTTACAAGTACACACCAACAGATCCAAAATCCTTATCCCAATTAAATTTTTTTCACACTGAAATTCTGGGTATAGAAGATCTTTTATCTTCACCTTATATGCTCTTTTACTCTATTTTCTTTTTCTTCATTATTTGGTATTTTCTTCTTCAAAGTCCTGATTTTTTTCGTTGGTATACCTCTTAGACATGTTTAACCATAATGTGTCAGTAAGTTTTACTTGTTGTGGCAGTAGGGATCACATCAGTAAGGCTAACTGGGTTGAATAAGAATTTGGGATGGTATTGGTTATAGAACTTGTGGCCATATACTTACCAGATTGACATTCTATTACAGAGCGACATCACCTGCTGTTTGAGGAGCCTTGTAAATAGCCCAATAGCCATTTTCTATTTGGGTTTACAGTCCAAGTTACCACCACTAGCCCAAATCATCTTGAGAACAATACACCAGATCATTTCAGAGCATAAATAATTAAACTGCTGGTTTATCATGCCTCACCCGTTCTTTGGAAACAACAATAAAATTTCTCACCCTTCCTCCTTGTTGTCCTGTCTACCTTTTGCTTACCCTGTAGTATAGGGAACTTCCATGGATTGACTCTCCTTCCACTGGAAATTGTAAGTATTGTGTTGCTTTGTTTTGCATGTGTGTGAATGTGTGTGTGTTTATGGCTCTCAATTCCTAATAATTTTTAGTCTTACTAAACTTCAAACCTTCCATTAACAGTATTTAAAATCAGGTATGTCCTTTCCTCTGGTTAGTTAGGATCTGGTAAAATAGCTTCCATTCAAGGAAACTCTTGTTAAAGAAAAAAAAATGAATAAATAAAAAACCTCTAGGTACTTAGGAAATAGCTATATCCCCCTCCTGCTCAGAGTATGAGAGGAGTCCTCTCCAGTCTTCACTATAAGTCAGGATTTCTAGTAGTAAAACTTATAAAAGTATAAGGCTCACCATGTGACTGGGTTTTCTGGCATTTTGAACTCTTCAATCTGTCCAGGCTATGTGTCCAGCAATTCATCAATTTTAGATTAACTTGTTCCACCAATACTGACTCCAGTGGTGGTTTCTGCTCTTGTGACTCTGTTCAAGTAAGCTATAGCTTTATGTGCCTGAACACCGATTTCAAATTTTAGGAGCAGAGGCTTGTTTTTGGTCCCAATTTTCAGATAAATTGAATAGCTTCAATTATTTTATTCCTCCAGTGCAACCAACTTGCTAGAATTATTTTCAAGTCCCTTATATTGTGCGTAAAAATTAAAAAGTCGAATGACTTTGTTTATATTTCTCTAAGCATATTCCATACTTTGTTTCCCTTAATTTATATCAAATTGTAATACCTTGGTTCTCTTATAAAAAAATAAGATAGGCTTTCATATAGGTTTTTGTGTTTTTATGTTATTTATGCGTATAAATAAAATAAATTTATTAGCATATAATCATACAAAATATGATAAATATGTGATAAATCAGAATAGGTAATTGATGATGAATAATGCAATGTAGCACTGTAGCACTGTCCTACCATTGTTAATTGATTTTTGCTCGAGCGGACACCAGTAACCTCTCCATTGTGAGACTTGTTGTTACTGTTTTTGGCATATCAAATACGTCATGGTAGCTTGCCAGGCTCTGCTGTGCAGGCAGGATACTCTTGGTACCTTGCCGGGCTCTCTGATGGAGTAATCAAACCCGGGCTGCATGCAAGGCAAATGCCCTTCCCTTTGTAATGGAATGTATTATTTAAAATTTATTCTCATTCTATTTTTGAATTTTACCAATCAGTAAGAAATACATAGTTGTAATTTGATACAATATTGTCTATTCTGTATAATTTTATGTTCATAGATATTTCTGTAAAAATGTGTTATTTATTTAGATTGCACTACAAAGAACACATCCTTCAACACATTTGAATAAATAAATATATGTTTGCTGTTCATATTAAAGTTAAATAAATCATCAGTGTTTGACATAATTTTAAGACAATGAAACTTATTCAGACACAAGAGAAATTTCCCAGTGGCCTGTGTTTGGACAGTAATTAGACAATAAAGAGCTGAGACTTAAATTAGAAGACCAGCATTCACCTCTCACTCTCTCCCTTGATATCTGTGCTAATTAGGCAAGCTACTTAACCTCTTGGTTCTTCATTTTCTTCAACTATAAGCATACTATATATTACTGGTTCCTTTATATGCTTGTCATGAGAATTAATTATGTCAAAATGCACCTTGAGGATGGGGAGACAGACTAAGTGGTAGAGTACATGCCTAGAATGTGCAAGACCTGAGTTCAATTGTTCCCGCTGCATGTCCCCCAAACACATTTGAGCGTAGTTCCGGTGGCCCTCAAGAAGCAATGGGGTGGCCCTTGTGGCCTCTGAACATACTGGACTATGGATTGCTGGAAGGAGATCCTATTTATCAAAAATAGTACTGTGCTTTGATTATTGTCTCACAAATAGTAAGCCATCTGAGATGAAAGAACTTTTAAATAAATTTTAATATATTTTTGCCTATAGCTGAGATAAGTACCAGGAGGTTCACTCCATGGTTTGGAGGCCAGCCACACATGCTAGGGGAAAAGGCAGCTCAGATAGAGAAGGGAGCACCAAATAAAGAGTGATGGGAGGATCCTACCAGGATGAGAGATGCATGCTAAAAGTAGACTCTAGACCGAACATGATTGCCACTCAATTCCTCTTTTGCAAACCACAGCACCCAAAAGGAGAGAGAGAACAAAAGGGAATGCCCTGCCACAAGCATGGGGTGGGATGGGGGGGATAGGGAAGAGGGAGGAATACTGGGAGCACTGGAGGTGGAGAATGGGCACTGGTGGAGGGATGGGTAGTCAACCATTGCATAACTGAAACCCAAGCACAAAAAATTGTAAGTCTACAGCTGTACCTCATGGTGTTTCACTAATAAAAATAGTAAAAAAATTAAAAAAAGAAAATACAAAAGATTAAATATTTATAACTTATTATCATTTATCTAGTATGTTGACTAAAATCTCTTAAGTGCTCTTTTAGATGCTTATCATATGCTCATGTTGGTATGCTAATTGTAGCATTATTGCACACAAATCTAAGATAAATAAGATAAAGTAAGCAGGTCATTGTCCTCCTGTTGTTCATCGATTTGCTCGAGCAGGCCCAGTAACGTCTCCATTGGAGACTTTGTTGTTACTGTGTCTGGCATATCGAATACATCACGGGGAGCTTGCCAGGCTCTGCCGTGCGGGCGAGATACTCTCGGTAGCTTGCCAGGCTCTCCGAGAGGGGCGGAGGAATCAAACTCGGGTCGGCCATGTTGGCTGTGTGCAAGGCAAATGCCCTGCCGCTGTGCTATAGCTACTTTTGTAGAACTATTCTCAAGTTCTAAATGCAAAAACTAAATGCATATACTGGAAATAGTTATTAATTTTTTTTATTTTTATCTCCATATCTGATTTTATTCTCTTTTTCTGTTGTTGCTGGATGCTGATTTCATAAAATTTTGTGGATAAGCTCTTTCAAAATTGTATAAGAACATAATGGATGCTAGTCCTATATTATTTTTTCTAATTAAAAATTCTAAAATATACATTTCTGTAAAATCTTATCACGTCGAAGGTTGTGTGTTCACGGGCTCACTGGATGGCACTGTCTCACCGCCTGCGTTAGGTGCTCTTGAGCCGCTGTGTGTGGCCTGGATCAGAATGGCTGTTGGCCAAGGGCAGACGGAAGAAGAAAGGAAGGCCAGGCCGGTCTATATCAATAGTAGTTTATTCCAATCCTCTTCACTCCTGTCTTTATCTGTCTCCTTCTCTCCTGGGCCCCAGTCTTGGAATCTCTCTCCTTCTACCTCTGACTCTGGATCTCTGGAGCCCAAGCTCTCTCGCTTCTGACTCTCCTCTCTCCGAGCTTACTATCTTAGTTTATATAGCAGTCACATAAGGCGGTGACATAAAGGTGGGTTGAATATTGACGAATCAACAAAGAGAGGTAAGACTACTCCTCCAGGAGATTAACTCAAGGATAAAATCTCATCTACAGAGATTACTTCAGATTACTAGGAGATCCGCTCAAGGGTGGGATCCCAACAAGGGTGTGTTCTTCCCTCAGTTAGTGATCTACTTAAATAGTTGTAATAAATCTACTTCTAATATTTCTAGCAATGTCATTCTGTATGAGCACAGTAAGAGATATAAATTTAGTTTGATTCTTCCTGAAAACATCTGACTATACATGCCGCAGTCCTCAGGCCAGGTTAATCTTCCTAGCTCCAGCAGGGTCCTAGTCTCGTTATTACTTATTTTTGGATCATGACAGCATTTGTCCATGATCATGCCCTCAACTTATAGTTGAGTATCGTGGCTCTTTGGCCTGGCCCATTTCGATGCCAGGGTAGCTCACAGCTTGCCCTGGGTCCATTCAGTCCCTCGCCGGGACCCTGCTTTTGGGGTGCTAGGAACTAAGGACAACTGAGTCAAGAAATCAGATGCCCAGGAGTAAATATTATTTGGAGTCAATCAACTCCCAAGTTACAAATCATAATATTAACTGTCTTCCTGTGTCCACACAGAAAGGACATTGCTTACAATACAAGTTCAGTGTCCTTAGATGGGTGTGACCTGACAAATCTAAGCTACCTGAGGAAGGACAAAAGAGTGTTATCCTACATCTCCTAGATGGAAATATTAGCAGTTTTGTTTCTTCTCTTCTTTAAGTAGAAAGTCCCTCTATGTGTAGGATGACAGTATACTTTAAACTACAGGAACTCTAATAGCAGAATCCATATAGATATTTCCCAATGATATAATGTTCTTTTAGCTTAAGCAGCATATAACCTATACAAATAATATATAAACTTCTGAATCAATTTTTAACAAATTTTTCTCAATATATCATTCGAAATTTTTATATTATTCTTGTTCATTACTCAAACAAATAAAGTTAAATTCAAATAATCTGATTATGTCCAGTATATAAAATAATAGATAAACATGAAAAACAAATATAATGCACATTTAATATTTTATGCTCTTAAAAAAACAAAATTAATATTTTGAAAATAAATGCTATCTGAAAATTTAATAATCTTTGTTTTTTTTTTCCTTGCTGCCACATACCCCTTCATCTGTTGCTTTTGTGTGTGTCGGGGGGGGGGGGCGTTTGGGCCACATCTGGTGGTGTTCAGGGTTTATTCTGGTGCTGCACTCAAGGATTACTCCTGACGTAATTCAGAGGACCATCTGCGGTGCTGGAGATTCTAGCCAGGTGGGGTACATGCAAGCAAAGTATCCTACTGTCTAAACTGTCTCTCCAGCATAAAATTTTATCATTTTAGTATGCAAACTATAAATAATAAAAACACATTTTAAAAATAAAAGTATGTTTTTAAAAATCTCCTAGAGTTCATGTAGAGTAATGGAATATATACTTAACATTAAAACACTATTTTTATAATATAGATTGATGTTAATATTTATATTATTCTATCATAAAACATTAAGTTATTCTGAATAAACAGTAAGAATAATTATAAGTATGATAAAAAGAATATATGTACCTTAGGAGATGGTACTCACCTTGCATGTGTGAGCCCCTGTAATGATCCCTAGCATTTCCCATACACACGAACACACACACACACACACACACATACACATGCACACACACACCGACACACACACATATACAGTTGTATGAAATAATATAAAATTTTCTTTTTTCTCCATTACGTGGTGTATTCAATATGCCGAACACAGTAACGAGACTCATGATGGAGATGTTACTGGGCCCGCTCGAGCAAATCGATGAACAACGGGAGGACCGTGACTGTGACCACGACTGTGACATAACTAATATCAAACATTTGTGTATTACCTTTATTTTTACTTTTATTTAATTTTGTTTGGGGGGACTACACTTGACAGTGCTCAAGGATCATTCCTCACTCTGTGCTCAGGAATTATTCCTGGTATACCTCCGGGGCCATATGGGTTCCTGGAGCTCAAACCTAGATCACATACATGCAAGTCAAGTGTCTTACTTGTACTATTTCTTCATGGCTCAGATTACCTCCATTTAAATGGCTCAAATTTTTTCAAAACAAATGAAAACATAAGAAAGAATTTCTTAATGCACATTGTCACAAATTTTCAATTTAGTTATTACATTGGCTGGAACAATAGCACAGTGGTAGGGCATTTGCCTTGTGCACAGCCGGCCTGGACGAGCCGAGTCCAATTTCTCCACCCCTCTCAGAGAGTCTGGCAAGCTACCGAGAGTATCTCACCCACATGGCAAACCCTGGCAAGCTACCCAAGTAGTATTCGATATGCCAAACACAGTACCAACAAGTCTCACGTTACTGAGCCCGATCGAGCAAATCAATAAACAACAGGAGGACAGTGCTACAGTGCTACAGTTATTACATTACACATTAGACAAAATTGTAAACACATATTTACATGATTTCATGTTAGAAAACTAAATATAGTGAAGGAGAAAATATTTCTAAGTTGTATCTAATTTCTTCCTTTGGTACGTTGTAGATTTAAAAAAGACAAATTAGAATTTCTGTGATTTAGTTTTATTTAAATAACATTAAAACTTAGAGGGATAAGATGGTGCCCCTATTTTTTTCCTAAGTGTTGAATGACTAAATTTTATTACTAGGCATAATTAAATGCAGTTGAGTTTTTCTCCTGTCTAGTATGGTTCTATCCATAGAGTCATATCTGTGATTCAGATATGGTCAGAAAGTTATTAAAGTAGGCCAGTGAAGCATATGTTTTTAATCTTTAACCATGCTCAATTTGACTACATGCATCTGAATATATCCAATATTAAGAGTTATTGACATTCTTACGAACTAGTGTGATAGCTACAATAGGTTATTTCAAACAACCATTGAACTTTCATTTATTCTGATTGAACCTGAGATTATAGTAAAGTTTGTTGACTCTTCTCAGTATTGAACACATAGTTCATTATTTTTAAAACTGATGAAGAATATATTAGTGCAATTTGTGTGTACTATATCACTTATCTGGTCTTTATCTTCTGATACTGAAGTATCTAGGTAGTTGAAATTCTCCATATTTTATTATTTATGGTGGACCTCTAGGACAGAAGTAGTAATTATACTGATGTGATGATTAAGATGTCTAAAATTATTTTTAAATGAATGCTAGCCAAAGAACAGACATATCTTTTTTGATTAGAGGACTGAGGTTTTGAGTTAAATAGCATCAACTCAATTTTCTGGAAAGAAATGAAGTCTAAAGATTAGATCCTCATTGATTTAATCAGTTATACAAATATTATAAAGCCCAATTAAAACTGTGGGTGTGCAAAGTGCAGGAATGACTTTTGATTGGTTAAACATATCAATACACCAAAAGGGTAATATTTCCTGATTTCATGAAAAAGGATTTTGGAAATTTGCATTTGAAACCCTCTCAGATATAGAAGTATCATTCTAATGGCTTATCAAACTTGTAGGGCTTGTTGAAATCCCAAATTTGTGGTCACTTTTTCTGAAGTACATGTGGCCTGAGAACTTCAAACCTGTGCCTGGTGTCTAAAGATTTAAAGGGATGCTTGAAGAATTTGTATGTCATCCTAGTGCAAGGGCCATATTTATCACTGAATCATTCCACTTTAGTGTATGTGATGCTGAAGAGACCAGAGTATAAGGAGAAGGACAGAGAAGGGAAGAAATCAATGGGGGCAAGTAAGAAGAGATCAAAGGAAAGCAACAGAGAGCAGGGATCAAGGGAACTTATGTACATTGTAGTGTAGAGAAATGGTACAGCTATATATCCAAACCAGAGTCAACAACACTGAGATCATGACATCCAAACTTCAACAAACTTAATTGTGTCTGTGTAAATAGCAGGTTGGGTAGGGTGGGGGATGGGAACTCGGGGACAATAGGAGAGAGAGATTGATACTGATTTTTGGATTGGTGCCGGGCAGTTATGTGTCTAATACTCAATTATCAATAACTTTATACAGCATATTGCTTTAATAAGATAAAAACAATAAATTAAAAAATTCAAATTAGTTTTATAGGAGATTGAATTTAACTTTTGAGCTATCTAATTCATGCTAGTTTCCAGCCAGAACCCATCCAAACAATATAAGATATTTTAATTAACTGAGCTAGAAACTACTCGATGAGAAAATAAACAAGCTTCTTTAATCTTAAAAATATAATATTGAGTCATATCATTGGAAATGAAACATCCTCTTCTTTAAAATATCCCAGTTCTTCAGCTAGAGAGAAAGTACAGTGTGTAGGGCATTTTCTGCTCATGCTATCAACCAGGTTTCTATCTCAGGCACCACATATCAACCCTCAAGCACTGGCAAGAGTGATTCTAGAGAGAAGGGAAAAACTCTGAGTACAATCAATTGTGGTCTCTAATAATAATAATAATAATAATAATAATAATAATAATAATAATAGCTCTACATTTAGGAAAACAGGTCAAACTTCCCAAGATTTAAAATCATACAACAATATACTGTCCTCCCGTTGTTCAAGCAGGCACCAGTAACGTCTCCATTTTGAGACTTGTTACTGTTTTTGGCATATCGAATACGCCATGGGGAGCTTGCCAGGCTCTGCCATGCAGGCAGGATACTCTCGGTAGCTTGCTGGCTTTCCGAGAGGGACAGAGGAATCAAACCTGGGTCAGCCGCATGCAAGGCAAATGCCCTACATGCTGTGCTATCGCTCCATATAACAATAATCATCACAAATTGACTATTATTAATTTATTATATGACAATTCCATTTGCCTACCCTTTAAGTTTTGTTGGAGCAAGCAATATGAAATAAATTTTTTTATGTACCTGTTAAGGTGGTAGGCTGGGAGGTGGTAGAAAACCGGTGCCACTGGTGGAGAGAAGTTTACATTGGTGGTGCAATTGAGAGTTGGAATATTGTATGACTGAAAAAACTGTACTATTAACTTTGTAAATTGCAGTGTTTTGATAAAAATTAATCTGGAATATCAAAAATTTAAACAAGACAAAATTATCTCTCCTCAAATAGAACACATTCTTTTTATCAAGCCACACAGCCTGCTATCCCAACTCTGAAGCTACTTGTCAATTGTCATTCAAAACTTTGATTGATTCCTATCTCTCTGTCACTGTATGCATGCATCATTTTGATCCATGCACAAATGGATAAGAAAATACTAAGAGCTGTATTTGTCAGAGGCTGTGTTGGTGCATGGGCACTAGTTGAGAGGGATTTATTCCCCTTAGAAACTATAGTCAGAAGATAAGAGATTCAGTAGATGGTGAGGTTTAAGCTTTTAAAAGTGAAAAAATATAAAAGGGTACAATCCCTGATGATCTGGTGAAGAAAGAACTGAGAGCTTCTAAAGTATTCCAAGCTGTGCATGAAAGACTCCAAGTGACCAGTAGCATGGTATTGTCAAGGTGTTGTGAATGAGAGTCCTCCAGAATCTTCCTTATCAATATACCTTTAAACAGTTCCTTCTTACTTGCCTCAGTATGAAGCATAAATTCTAATATTTTTAGAATTTTTTTCTTCCCTTGAATGGTTATCCCAATAGACTTTTTTGAAAAATAGTACATTTAGAAGTTTTATGTAATTACAACCTGAGGTCCACTAACACCAAGCAGAGCTTTAAGGAGAGAATGTCTTGCTGTTTGCACAGAAAACCCCTGTGGTTCACTGCTTGTCTGATACTTCAATTATTTGGTTGTAATCACATACTAAATCAGATATTGATTTCCTAGGTATTCAAATTATACCCCTAACTGCAAGCACCAGTAAAAAGGCTTTCTATCATTCTAAATGACACACAATTTGGTGTAATGGGCTTGTTCTCATGTAAAGGTATGTATTCATGTATTTTTAAAACTATATTATAAAACCTATATTATAAAACATAGGGACATTGTTTTAGACATATTTAGACTTTTTTTGTAGGAGAAATCTTTTCATTGGCATACAAAAGAAAAGGTACATTATGATTAGAATATTGAGCATTCATGAAAGTAAACAGTTATTTTTTTCTTTTCTTACAATGTAAGTAGTCTATATATTTATTTTTATTTTTTGAAAATTATAAAGGGTGTGTAAGTAGAGAGCCTCAAATTACATATCAAATGTAAAACTAGGGCATATTACCTAATGAATAAAAGTTTGCCTTACCAAATTTCCTTATTGAACTGTTTGCTCTCAATAAAACAGCCATTTCAGTGAAAGATTAATGTTGTCTCTATTTAAATGAAATTATAATAGTAGATTTTTAAATGATTTGAATTTTCTTTCAAACAAATTATTACTGCTAAAAGTCTCATTTAAAAATTCACAAATTTACTCATAATATTTCCCACCAGAAATACTGTGCTGTTTCTTTTTCATAACAAAAAAATTAAATCACAGAAATGATATTCACAAGGTACAAAGGAGTTATTTTCTACCTGATCTCAGAACACAAGTTTTCTGGTTTGAGTTGGAATATGAAAAAAGATAACATATGAGATTAGAACTTGTACAATTTGTATACATGCAGGTACATACTTAGATATCTAGACTACAATATAAGAACTTTCATTTCTAGGAAGTCTTGTACTTGTTTATCTATCTTGACAGGTAAGAACCACATGCTACATTTTCCCCAAAAATCTATTCCCTTTTCCACCCTTGGGAATCTATGTCCAGGCCTCTCAAGATAGAGAGGTCTTAATGGACAATGGGGGTCATGTAAGAAGTACTTCTTCTTTCTCCAAACATGGTTTGGACAGTGGGCAGGTGCAGTTCAACACTCATACTCCTTGTCTGACCTCTGAGCAGAATTTGGTAAAGGAGTTAGAGCTTTTTTTTCCCCACTGTTTTAAAATGAGTTTATTAAAGAACTTTCTTAGTAAGGCAATAACAATGTCTGATTTGTCATTTGAAAAAAGCTGCTTCTTCATGCTGTATCACAACAATTATGAGATGTTACAGAAGTACAGGCATCTATCTAATGGGATTCTGATAGTCTAGCACAGTGTAGTGATTTCTGCAATGCTAGAATAAATTAAAAAAGTCTCTTCTGTGCTTCTCTCCAAATAGTGATAGATAACGAGGACAGCATGAAAAAGCCACTGTATTTTCTATTCATTCTGTAGTATTGAATCTGTTATTTTTACCATCACAGGCTACAATTTTCACTTTATCCACTTTATTACGTTCTGTCACCTCTCTGAATTCAGCGTCATTCAATAAAAAAGTCCAATCACTCCCCCAGGTTCTCACACCCCTAATCTTTCTCTTCTCATCCATTCTCGGCTTGTAATATTAATTTTATAGTATTAATTTATGGACAGGAGTGATAGCACAGTGGGTAGGGCGTTTGCCTTGCATGCGGCTGACCCAGGTTTGATTCCTCTGCCCCTCTCAGAGAGTCCAGCAAGATACCGAGAGTATTCTACCCGCACGGCAAAGCCTGGCAAGCTACCATGAAATATTCAATATGCCAAAAACAGTAACAAGTCTCACAATTTGTTGTGAGATGACTCTGCTGCCCACTCAAGCAAATCAATGAACAACGGGACACTGTTACAGTGCTATTAATTTATATTGTATGACTTAATTTTTCTTCTAATCATTAATTTTACATCTTTATATTATAACTGTAGGTGAAATAACACAATTATTGTCTTTTTACTTGATATGTTTTATTTTTATGTTTCCCTCACTATCCTTTCAGTTTCTTATAAATGGAAACATTTCATTTTTAGTAAGTGAATGGTATTCTGTTTTCGAAACTTATCCAACCATTAAATCACCTATTAAGCACGTGTTTTTGCTTTTTATGTCACACCTAGCATTGCACAGGGGTTACTCCTGGCTCATACACTCAGGAAATACTTCTGGCCATGCTTGGGGGACCATATGGGATACTGGGAATTGAACCCAGATTGGCCGTGTGCAAGGCAAATGCACTCCAGCCCTCTTAATGAGCACTTTAAGTTATTTTCCTATTTAGGCATTATTTGAAATTCCATAAAAAATGTTGGAGTGGATATACATTCATTTGCATTGAAGTTTTTATATTCTTTGTAGATAAACAAGCTGGAGTGATAGCACAGCATGTAGGGCATTTGCCTTGCATGCAGCCAACATGGCCAACCTGAATTTGATTCCTCTGCCCCTCTTGGTGAGCCCAGCAAGCTACTGAGAGTATCCCACCCGCACAGCAAAGCCTGGCAAGCTACGTGTGACGTATTTGATATGCCAAACACACTAACAACAAGGCCTCATAATGGCAATGTTACTGGGCCCACTCAAGAAAATCGATGAACAATGGGAGGACAGTGACAGTGCCAGTAGATACACAGTTGTCGGACAGCTGAAGCAGTAGTTTGACCTTCAATTTTGGAAAGGAGTCCCATAGCCCCAAAATAATTTTACCAATTAGCACCCTCACAGAAATCAATGAAAGTTTCATCCCCAATGCTGTGCCCAGTCTTCTTCCACCCCCCAGGTCAGTCACTCGAACCCGGGACTTGGCTTTCCCTGTGAACGTGCCCCAGGCATCCTCTAGGACCCTGGAACACTCACCATCCGTGAGTCTCTTCCTGTTCGTTCCCAACGTTGTGCCGAGTCTTCTTCCACCCCCAGGTTGTACCCCCCACAAACACCAGGTACCCATAGGGGACGTGGCCTCTTCATAAGTGGGCGTGGCCTAATTTTGAGCAGCAGGTAGTTACCCATACTCAGCAATCTCGTGTAACATCTCAGTCTCCATATCTCCACAACAACATGAAGAAAGAACACATATCCCCACCACGTGGGGATGACGAGGAAGAATCCAGAAGCCTCAGTAGGGGTTACTCATCTAAGGGACCTCTCTGAGAAAGAAATCAGATATGAAGTAATGAAGATGTTCAATAAACTCAATGAAACAGTGAGACAGACATACAGTAAATTAAAGGAAGACATGAGAGAAATGATCAAGAAAATATAGGAAGAAATGACATCAAAATTGGAAAGCTACACACAGAAATGTTATGGATAAAAGATACCGTAGATGAAATAAAAAAACCTCAGTCTGATCCCTCAACAGTATAATGGCCACAGCTGAAGACAGACTCAGTGATCTGGAAGATCAGCTGCATGAAGCCTACAGGAAAAAACAAACAATGGCAAAGGACCTAAAAGTAGATCAAGAATGAATCAGAGTCTAGGAGATGATTCCAAGAGCAACAACATTAGAATCATTGAAGTACCAGAAGGTCAGTGAAACAATCCCAATGAAAAAGCCATGGTTAAACAAATCATTGCTAAAATATTCCCAGAGCTGGACAATGCAGCCATTCAGATTCAAGGAGCCCGAAGGGTGCCAGCTAAAAGAATGGCGAAAAGGGGCTACTATAAGACAAGACAAACCCTATAAGCACAACAAACCCTTACAGAAAGATGACACAAAACCCCATAATAATAATCTCTCTAAGGTCAATGGTCTAAATTCAACAATTAAGAGACACAAAGTGGCGAGATGAATTCAGAAACAAAACCCACCATTCTGCTTCCTACAACAAATTCATCTCAACAGGCAGAGCAAACACAGACTCAAAGTTAAAGGATGGAAAACAATCCTGCAAGCAAACAGCTACCTCAAAAAAGCTGAGGTGACCATACTAGTATCCAACAACATAAATTTTAGGTTGAAAAAGATAAGAAGGAACAGCGAAAGCCAATTTATATTCATCAACAGATACTGAATAGGAAGAAAGGAAGAAATTTCAACAGGAAGAAATCACACTCTTAAATGTATATGCAACTAATAAGGGAACAGCTAAATATTTATTTAAAACAACTGCTAACAAATTTTAAGGAGGACATTGCTTGCAACAAAATAGTAGCCAGAGACTTCAATATCACCATATAACCTCTAGCTAGATCAACAAGAACAAAACTCAGCAAGGAAACATTGGCTTTGAAGGAAGAAATAGAAGAGAGAGAGCTTATAGACCTATACAGGGCCTTACACCCCCAAAAGAAGAATACATTCTTCTCCAGTGCACACGAAACATTTTCCAAAATAGACCATGTGCTAGGCCACAAAACAGCTCAATAGAATCGGGAAAATAGAAATAGTATCATCAATTTTTTCAGACCATGATGCACTGAAGATAGAAGTGAATCACACAAAGACACGGAGAACCAAGTCAAACACCTGGAAATTAAACAACTCAATGTTGAACGACAAAATCAAAAGATACCTGGAAACAAATGAGAATGAAGACGTGAGCTACCAGAACCTATGAAATGTAGCTAAAACTGTGTTAAGGGGAAAATGTATAGTCTGCAAGCATTTATGAGGAAGGAAGAAAGAGCCCACATAAACAACTTGATTTCACAGCTCAAGATATTAGAAAAGGACCAAAAAAAGGAGCCCAGACCAGGCAGAAGGAAAAAGGTCATAAAACTTCGAGCAGAAATCAATGACATGGAATCTCAAAAAATAATCTAAAAAATCAATGAAATCAAGAGTTTGTTCTTTGAGAAAATAAACAAGATAGATAAACCACTAGCAAGATTCACAAAGAAAGAGAGAGAGAACCCTAATAAACCGAATCAGAAATGAGAAGTGGGATATCACAATAGAAACCAAAGAAATTCAAAAGATGATTAGAGACTACTTTGAAAGTCTGTATACCATGAAACAAGAGAACCTAGAAGAAATGGCTAAATTTCTGGATTCCTATAATCTCCCAAGGCTGAATAAAGAAAATGTACAATACCTTAGTAATACTATTAACATCAAGGAAATCAAAACTGTAATCAAAAGTCTTCCCAAAAACAAAAGCCCAGGTCCAGATGGATTCCCGAGTGAATTTTTCCAAACACAAAGAGAAACTATTGCCAGTTCTTCTCAAGCTTTTCCAGGAAATTGAAGAAACAGAAACTCTCCCAAACAGTTTCTATCAAGCCCATATCTCTCTAATACCAATAGGAAACAAAGATAGTGAAGGGAATGGCAAGTAAAGGATGTTGGGAGGATCCTCCCAGGATGGGAGATACATGCTGAAAGTACACTATAGACCAAACATGACTATCATTCAATGCCTCTTTTGCAAACCTCAGCACCCAAAGGGAGAGAGAGAACAAAAGGGAATGCCTGTCACAGAGGCAGGATGGGATGGTGGGTTGGGGGATGGAAGGGATACCGGTATCATTGGTGTGTGAATGGGCTCTGGTGAAGGAATGGGTACTCGATCATTGTATAACTGAAACCCAAGCACAAAAACTTGTAAGTCTACAACTGTACCTCATGGTGTTTCACTAATATAATTTTTTAAAAAAAATCAAAATCAAAATCAAAATCAAATTCAAAGTATGATAAAAAATGAAGTCACTATTAGTTATTTTTCTCAATATCCAGTTGAAAAATTGTTATTGCTATATACATAAATATATATATGTAAAAGTAGGAGGTGGTATCTCATTCTGAGCTTAATTTGCATTTCCCTAATTTTCTGATATGATGAACCTTTTTTGTATTTACATGTTTATCAGTCATATAAGAGTCTACTGCCCCCGCGCCTGGCTGTCTTCACTGGGGCCCCTTGGAGGGGGGCTAGTTGAGTTCCCCTCCTGCCCCGAGCAGAGCCCCGGCAGCTGAAGACCTCCAGAACTAGCCACAGCCATGCCGAGACCACTTTCCACACGTCCGGACAAGCCTCATGCATGAAAGAACCGGCAGAGGAACCCAGGCAAGCGGGTCCTGGGGCTGAGATCTCCAAGCCTGCTTGGATCGGAACTGGGCCTTCTCCACCCAGATTCCCCATCCATCTTCCAGTAGGTAGGTGTTACACCCACCAGCTGCTGCTGGCACCAGGTGGTTCCCATCAATGGCCAAGATCCAGAGACTATAAAACCCAGCTCCCGGAAGAGTGACTGCGAATCTTATCTCATTTTTTACATTGGAGAACCCGGCAGGCTACCGAAAGTATCCTGTCTGCATGGCAGAGTCTGGCAAACTTCCTATGTCATACTCAATATGCCAAATAACAGTGACAATGATAGGTCTCATTCTCCTAACCCTGAAAGAGCATTGAATATGGCTCTTTTAAAATCTCAGGGCTAGGAAGAAGGAGACATTACTGGTGCCTGCTCGAGGCAATAGACAAACAACAGGATGATCGTGATCGTGATCATGATCAGCCATAGGTATATTGTCTTTGGAAAAGTGTGTATTCAGTTTTTCTGATCCTTTGAAATTGCATTATTTGGTTTATTATTTAAGTTGTCTGAATTCTTTACAAATCTTGAATGTCAATACCTTAACAGGTGTATCCCATACAAATATCTTCAATTTGGTAAGTTGCCTTTTCATCACTTATATATTTTATTTTGCTTAAAAATTTTCTAATTTAATGGAATTCCAGTTCGGTGACCTTAATTTTATTTTCCTATAGCACAGCGGGCAGGGTGTTTGCCTTGTAGGCGGCTGACCTGGGTGACCCAGGTTCAATTCCTTCGCCCCTCTCGGAGGGCCCGGCAAGCTACCGAGAATATCTTGGCCGCATGGCAAAGCCTGGCAAGCTACCATGAGGTATTCAATATGCCAAAAACAGTAACAACAAGTCTCATAATAGAGACATTACTGGGGCTGCTCAAGCAAATCGATGAACAACGGGAGGACAGTGACAGTGACAGTGACTGGTTATTACTGGAGTTGAGTTCCTAAAACTGTCTCTAAACTACTGCTCTGAATATTTAATCTACATTAAGTAAGTAAGTAAGTAAAGTAAGTAAGTAAAGGCCCTCCCGTTGATCGTCGATTTGCTCGAGCGGGCCCAGTAACGTCTCCATTGGAGACTTTGTTGTTACTGTGTCTGGCATATCGAATACTCTCGGTAGCTTGCCGGGCTCTCCGAGAGGGGCGGAGGAATCGAACTCGGGTCGGCCATGTTGGCTGCGTGCAAGGCAAACGCCCTACCCCCTGTGCTATTAAAAGTAAAGTAAAAGAAAAGGCCCTCCCGTTGATCATTGATTTGCTCGAGCGGGCCCAGTAATGTCTCCATTGGAGACTTTGTTGTTACTGTGTTTGGCATATCGAATACATCACGGGTAGCTTGCCAGGCTCTGCCGTGCGGGCGAGATACTCTCGGTAGCTTGCCGGGCTCTCCGAGAGGGGTGGAGGAATCGAACTCGGGTGGGCCATGTTGACTGCGTGCAAGGCAAATGCCCTACCCACTGTGCTATCGCTTGATTACTTAAGTTTTACATGTTTTACAGTTAGGAGTTTAATTCAGTTTGATTTTTTTTTAATGCTTGGGATAGGAGAGAAGTTTGTCTTCATTCTGTTGTATGTAGCTATTTCGATTTCCCAACATTTGTTGCAGAGACTTCCTTTTCTCTATTATGATGTCTTATTTCTTCATCATAGATCAAATATTTACAAAAGTGCAGCTAATTTCAACACTCAGATTGTATTTCTTTGATTTGTACATTTTTGACTTTTTACATTTAATGATATCATTTTGAATTACCATCATTTCATAGTGTAGTCTACAACCTGATAATGACAGGAGTATTTTTCTTCACCATCTTGATTATTTGTGATAGTTATGGTCTTTTATGTTACATGATTAACCTTTGTATTTCTTATCTCCCTAAAATTCACTCAAATATTTTTTAATTGCATTCTGTATATGTATATTTTTTTCATAAAGTGAATATTTCACTGTATTAATTCTTCTCATTCATGTATGAGGACTATCTTTCCAAATCCTAATATGTTTAGTGTCTTTTATATGTATTGTGGTGCTTTCATTATTCAAAAATTTTTAAATAAATTTAATATTCTCTTTTTAAATATTTTAATATTTAATATTAATATTTTATACGTATATTTAATATTTTAATACTTTTTAATATTCATCACTTCTTTTTTAATATTCACTCTCAGGTAATTGTGAGTTTGGGATGCACTTATACATGAGACTTTTAAAAAATTTCCTCTATTTAGATTTAGGAATGAAACATGTTTGTATAATCATTTTGAGACCATTTTGCTCTACATGTTGTCTCTAGTGCCTTTTTAATGAATATTCATATATATACATATATTAGCATATCAACAGCAAATAATGATGGCTTAACTTCTTTGATGACCTGGATTCCTTTTATTTTTTGTCTAATTTATTTAAAACTAAATTAAATTGAAGTTCAAAGTGGTGATAATGAAAGCCTCTATTTGTGATTGATTTTAATGAAGAAGTTTTGAAATCTTAACTCTTGAGTTTGACATTAGATATGAAATTAGGGAATATGGACTCTATTATGTGAGATTTCTTCAATAAGTTGCTTTCCTTCAATTCCTTTTCTATTAATAGATTTTACATTAATAAATGCTGAATTTTGCCAAATACTTTTCCAGCTCCTATTGACATTATACCATTTTTTAATTTTTCTTTTAGCAACATAGTATATTACATGATTGATTCATATTTGTTGAACTGTTTTCTATGCCAGAAATGCATATTAAACCCTTTAGCTGCATTGTTGAATTTGATTTGCTAGTATTTAATTGAGAAGCTTTGTTTCTGTATTCATCAGAAGACTGGTGTGTAGTTTATTTGTTTGAGGGAATGAGATTAGGTCAACAGCCAGTGGCACTCAGCTTTTGATCCTGATTTGTGTCCAGAGATTACATCTTTACATGCTTGGGGGGTCATATGCAGTGCTTAAGTGGCCAATGTCTTGAGAAGGTCTGATTTCTATGAAAGGAGGTCTGCTTCCTCTCCTCCCTTGGTACTCATCACCACTACCAGGAGAAGCCTGATTCCTGATCTTGCTTTTACCATATTTGTGTACTAAATTACCCTCACATGTTTGTGTAGTATATCATCTTCTTGTGTATTACCCACTTCCCCACCCCACCCCCACCCAAAGCAGCAGTGTTATAGTCTAAAAATTTATTTAAGAGTTTAATATTTAACAATTATGTATTTGAGGGATTGTATTCCTATATTAAGAAAAATTAACAGACTTTATCAGAATTATTTGGAAATGAAATGTTTTTTCTGTTTCCATTGCTTAAACATAATAAAAATCAAGACCATCTTTTATTCTATTTCTGAGACTTGTACTTAATATTTCATAAATAATTATACATCTATAATTAAGGTATTTTAAATAATCATTTATGACATTTATGAGTTTTCAATATATCATTGCATATATTGTCTTAACTTTATTATAAAAAGACATTTTAAAAATCCATTTAAAACAATTAGACTGACAAGTAGAAATAATCTTGTTGATGTCTATCATTATTAATTTTAATAATGATATGAAGTTGTGAATGATGGGTTTACACAAAATTAAATTAAAGGAGTAATTCTTTAGAAATGAGTGTTTTATAGCAACTTACTTTTTCCTCACTCTTAAAAACTTCATATCTTCAGAACGTTAAGAAAATTAAGCCCCTGCATCTGCATACAGCCTATGTATGCAATAATCATGGTATCCATATACAAACATGCAAAAAACAAACAAAAGTATGCAAAGCACTTACTGACCAAGAATCACAAATAAAATTTTATTTCACTCTTTCTTTCTTTAATATAATTAAAACCATATTTTGAAAAGTGCTGTACAATGATAATAGGGAATATACAATGATAATAATGACATCAGAACAATTAGAATCAAGTTCTAGTTTGTCTGTTGTATGCTTCTAAACAAGTAACTTTCTGACATCTTTTATCCTTTGTAATAAAATGATGATGATCATTAAATACACACCTCATGGTTCTCAACATTTGTTAAACCCCATAAATGATCTCCATCTGGCATTGCCTTTTATGTCTCTCCACTTCTTAGCTGAAGCTTTGAAAATAAAATTATTTTCAAAATAGAGCAGAATATCAAAGTATTTTAATAAATATTTACTGTGACTTGAGTTATATGTCCCACTCTCACCCCCTAAGACACATTTTAACCCTAAATGCCTTATTACCTAAGAAAGTTACCTTGTCAAAAAAATAGATGCAATTAGTTTAATACAAGATCATGCTGGATTAATTCAAGTCTCAATCAATATAACTGGTGTCCTTACAAGAAGAAAAGAAGACACAGAGATAAAGGAAAAATACACAGAATATCTCCCACATGAAGATTGAGACAAAGATTAGAGCAGCGAGTCTTCAGGAATAGAGCACCAAGCATTGGGTGCATTGGCCTGAAGCAAGAAAGCAGTGAGAAAATTTTCAAGAGTTTTCAAAGAGAGCAGGAACCTCTTTTACTTGATTTTGGACTTGTCATCCCCAGAACTGTGTTTTTTTTTCTTTTTGTGATATATTATTTACATTGTAGCACATTGTAGTACACTGCTAAAGCAACCATAGGAAATCTGTTGAATATAAAATCTTGCATCACACATTTCAATCATAGTTTACTCCTACTAGTTAGAAAAATTGATATAAGCATGAAAAATTTCGTTCCCTTTTGTTCCCAAGATTTAACAGTTAGATGAGAAAAGAATGAGTATCTTGAAAAATTAGATTCTTTTATCAAAACTACTACATAGTAAAGAATTGATTTATTTGAACTTGAACATTTTTTTTCAGGTATCTATTTTTTAAATTCAGTTACAATTTTGTTTTAACATTGTAAAACTACATATTTGGTACTCCTTTTATTTCTGTATTATTGGCAAAACAGAAAATATGTTTTCAGAGTTTCCTAGATTTGTCATTGAAACACTAACATTTAGTTCTGATATATATATATATATATAAAATATACATATGTGTACGTTTAGTGCATGAGAAATATTAAGATGTGTAGTTTATAGAGCAATAGTCTTAAAGATTTATTAGATGCCAAAGATAAACAGTCTTGTCAGCTAATCAAACATAAATGATGTTTATTAAAAATATTATGAGGGTATTACTGCTGCTGAAGCTAGTTAATACAACATACAGAAATTTATTTAATAGAATGTTTCCATATTCCTCTGAGAACGTCACGCTGATACACAGAAACAATTCCTAAATTACTATATGTTCATCCACAAAGCAGTTAAAGCGTAAATTCAATTACTTTGAAGAAATAGGTTTTTATTTTCTGTTCTATTGTACATTTTTACCCTGACTAGAATAAATGAAATTTAACTAGTCAACTTACTTCTTGGATGTTTAATTATCACATGTGAGTTTTTAATAATTACATATATTAGGAACTATTAAGTTTTCAATAAATTTGTGTGTTCATATACTCAATCTTAAATATTAGTATAAAACTGTAGGCTTACATATAGCAAAACCAAAATACATCGTTTGTCCTTAACAAATGTTCATGGATCGTGTACTTAACTGAATTGCTTTAACAGAGACAGTTAGTAGACAACAAGCAGCCACACTAATTCTTTTCAAAGCTAAATGATTTCTTTTTGAAAAATGATAAATGCATAAAGAAAAGCTTACTCAATATTGATTTCAACTGAGCATCTCCCAATATATATCCACATATTTTTCTCTCCTCAAATATGTTTCATATTTATAGACATGAGCAGTTTACTGATTGTAACTAAGGTGTAGTTCATAGTAAAGCATTTTTGTGTAATTTAGAACATGCCTAGAGGTTTTTACGTTGTGCACATAAATAAAAGGTATTATCTACTCAATGGAAAAATCATAAACTTATTGAAATGTTATGATGATTGATTCTAATATCAAACTATAAATTTATTGATGTGAAATGAGGAAATAAACCTTTATATATTTGTGATTCTGACAGATAAAATGTAAGTAAAAATATAAACAGATTATCAAAATATTACAACATGGGCTAGGGAGATATAACTGGTATGAAACTTGCCTTGCATGCAGCTGATCTGAGTTTGATCCTGGATACCCCATATAGTCCACATACTTCAGTCGGGAATGATCACTGAACACAGAGCGACAGTAAGCCTTGAGCACCGGTGAGTATGGCACAATAATCTAAAAATAAATTCTTAAAAATTACAATAATGTAATAGATATTGGTACAATTGATCTTAGCATGCCTACTGTACCTCCTTTATTCTATTATCCCTGTTTCCCCCAAAAACATATTCAAAATATCTTAAATGAATTCCACTAGAATAAACTAAAATATATATCTTAAATGAATTCCACTAGAATAAACTAAAATATACCACTAAAATATATCCCAGAGATGCAAAAAAGCATATTATAAATGACATCTGCACTTATATGTTCATTGCAGCACTGTTTATAATAGTCAGAATCTGGAATAAAAAAAAGAGTGCCAAGAACAGATGACAGGTTAAAGAAACTTTGGTACATCTACACAATGGAATAATATGCAGCTGTTAGAAAGGATGAATTCATGAAATTTGCATATAAGTGGATCATCATGGAACGTACCATGTTAAGTGAAATGAATCAGAAAGAGAGGGGCAGACATATAAAGACTGCACTCATTTGTGGAATATAAAGTAACAGGATGGGAGACTAACACACGAGGATAGTAGAGATAAGTACCAGGAGGCTTGCCGCCACAGCTTGAAGCCGGCCTCACATGCTGGAGTGAAAATTAGCTCAGATCGAGAAGGGAACACCAAATAAATGGTGTTCAGAGGTCCCACTCAAGATGGGAGATTCGCGCTGAAGGTAGACTATAGATGGAACATGATGGCAATTTAATACTTGCATTCTAGACCACAACAACCCTAAAGGAAAGCGGGAGAGAAAGAGACAGAGAGAGAGAGAGAGAGAAAGAGAGAGAGAGAGAGAGAGAGAGAGAGAGACAGGGAATATACCTATCACAGAGGCAGAGAGGGAGAGGGTGGGGGAATGGGGGTTATGGGTGGGATTCTGAGAACATGGGTGGTGAAGAAAGGGCACTGGTGGAGATATGGGCACTCGATCATTGTATAAACTGAAACTTAAGAATGAAAATTTGTAAATCTGTAACTTCATCTCATGGTGATTCATTAAAATTTTCAAAATTAAAAAAAAAGATACTCCTTCTTAAGTTCTCCAAAATACAGCATATTAAATTACAAAATATCAATAAAAATTTACCACACTTTAGAAAAATACACTGTATAACATAGGAGATAATCTTTCATGGTAGGCTGATATTTTAGTCACTGTCACCATCATTCGGTTAATCATCGATTACTCGAGCGGGCGCCAGTAGCGTCTCAATTTGCCCCAGCCCTGAGATTTTAGCATCATAAACTTTATACTCTCTTTCCTCGGATGTGGCAAGCCAACTGGATGTCCTTGGGCATAATGATGACACGTTTGGCAGGGAACGCCCAGAGGTTGGTGTCCTGGAAGAGCCCCACCAGGTAGGTCTCGCACACCTCCTGCAGTGCCATGACAGCTGAGCTCTGGGAGCGCAGGTGGTCTTGAAGTCCTGCGTGATCTTGCGCACCAGCTACTGGAACAGCTCATGTAGAGTGCAGTGTTGGTCTAGTAGCAGCGTGGCTTCTTCACACCACCCATGGCTGGCGTGCTCTTGTGGGCCGCCTTGGTGGCCAACTGTTAGTGGGGCGCATTCCCTCCCCCATTGACTTGCATGCCCTCTGCTTAGTACCAGCCCTCTCCTTCTTCCCAGCTCAGCTGGAGACTCCTTCAGGGTTAGGGAAATGAGACCCATTTTAGTTCCTGTTGTTGGCATATTTGGTACATCATGGTGACTTACCATGTGGGCTCATTACCCTCAGTATTTTAGTTAGATTTCCAAAAATAAAAATAAAAAAGAACAAAGTTAAATTGATAATATGTGATTCACTGGAGTATTGACATATCACAGAAAATCATCAAAATTTTTAAATAATCCTATCATATAAAACATAAAGCTATGACATATCTTAGTCTAGATAAATTGCTCATACTGGTAGACTAAAATAACCAGATTAACTGTTTAAAAGAGAAATCACTGGTTTTTATTTCTTTAGTTTTAAATTGTTTAAAATATTGAATCACCATAAAATACACAGTTACAAATTTGTTGATAATTGGGATTCAGTCATAGGATACTCATCCCTCCAATACTCATCCCTTCACCAGTGTACATTTTCCAACACCAATGTTCTCTGTTTCCCTTCTGCCACCCCAGCCTGCCTCTATGGAAGGCACTTTTCTTTCTCTTACTTTCTTTTCTCTCTATCTCTTTTCTTCTGGGTATTACAATTTGCGATACAAGTACTGACAGTTGATACTAAATGATCATTTAACTGATATTTATTCTATGATACATATGGCTGTAATACTCATACTATATCAATCTTATGTAGAAGAAAACTGATATATAGAAACCATTACAGTGCAGAACTATTAGCAAATAACATCAAATGAAAAAAATTAAAATAAAGTCTGATAAACAATAATTTTTTTTAAATTCTGAGGTAAACTAAATAAAAGAGAAATCACTATGATATAGAATACAAGCAGGACATTTTTAGAAATTCAATTAAGCAAATAATCAACTTGACTTCCCTCTGCTCAGAAAACAGAGCCTTGTTTCCTAATTTAGAGTTAAAAGCATTGTTTTTTTAATGGGATCAATTCATAGTAAGAAATTTTGTAATATGACATTCTGCTTCTAAAAATATTTGGCATCAAATATACAATTTGATGAAATTTAGATTGTCATATTATAAAGAAAAAACAATATATGAAGCATAAAATAAAATGAGAAAAAATGACATAATTAGCCCTAATTTTGAACAATATTTCTCTACAGGTCAATATATTATTATATTTTTAATTTTAAAGATATACCATAATAGAATTAAGAAGACGTATATTTCATTTCAAAGTTTTAAATTTACTTTTATACTTTTCCAAAATATTTAATTCCCTCTGGTGTTCATTTAGTGATTTACATAGAAGGCTTGCTGTGCAGACAAAGCAAGCTGTATTACAATTTTCATTTCTCTCCAATTAATTTTAAAACCTGAGACAGCAGCAAATTCATCAATCACGATGTTGGAATGATTTTTCAGGCTTACATAGGCACATAAGGATATCATTATGGAGGTTTGAATCATTTCCCTCCAGTTTAAAAAAAAAAGCAAAAAACTGATGCAAATCATTGGTTTGCTATATTTTAAGGTAGTTAAACAAGGACAAAAGTAGAAAAAGGTAAAAATGTTCATTTTTCTTTTTGTGTGCTTTAAAAAAATCTTTATAAAACTACTTTGTTCTTTAGCCTTGCCAGTTAAACTGTTAAATCCAAATTAATTAATAAGTTAAATTATAAATATGTCTATAAATAAGAGTGGACATGAATATAATTAGTGTTAACCTTAGAAAGAGAATTAGAACATAACTTATAGAGAGACTTTTGGCACGCACTGTTCTTTGTAAAGAGTCGCCTCTTTATTGTTATGTCCTTAGATTGTATTCCACCCCAGCTCTTACTGAATTGCTCCTTTAACATTAAGAAGTGGGGTCAGACTCTGGCTGATTATAAAAGAAGAAGATAATGAATCCAAGAAATTTACGACATTTGTCCATGAAAAAGTTAACATTTAACATAATTCTGGTGGGAATTTTTACTAAAAATTATGCAAAACTATTTTGAAACACAAAGGTATCAGTAGAAAGATCTAAAAATAAAATCAACTTCAATAAAGTATCTTCCTACATATCACTGTCCACTGTCACTGTCCTCCCATTGTTCATTGATTTGCTCGAGCAGGCCCAGCAACATTGTGAGACTTGTTACTATGTTTGGCATATCGAATACGTCACGAGTAGCTTGCCTGGCTTTGCTGTGCAGGCGAGATACTCTCGGCAGCTTCCCGGGCTCTCCGAAAGGGGCGGAGAAATCGAACTCAGGTCAGCCATGTTGGCTGCATGCAAGGCAAATGCCCTGCCCGCTGTGCTATATTCCAGCCCTACATATAGGTTACTACATTCCTGATTTCTTAGGTTTCCCTACCAGGAACTTCAGATCTTCAAATGTTCTTATGTCTAAGACGTGTGAAATAAATGCTAAATTATGATTAACTATAATGATTAAATTGTATCATTAATCAATTAATTAAAATAAATGTAATTTTATATTTTTGTCTCTTTTGTACATAAAATAAGGCAGTTTATTATTATTTATATCATTCTTGACTAGCATTTATATGGGAGAACATAAATTGTCCTTAATCATCAGTCTATATGCAGAAGGCCCAAAGCATCATATCTGGTACTTAAGGATACTCTAACAACAGTTGTTATGATAATATTATTGTTTGGGCAGGAACAGACACTTAAAAATGAAAAATAATTAATCAACTCCCCAATTTTCTCTGAACACTGAATTTACCCAAAACAGGAGGAAGAGGCGCTTTAGAGAACATGAATTGGAAGTGAGAGAACTGATCGCTCCAAGGTGACACGGGGCTGCTCTAACCCTTTTGTAATGAAGAGGATTTAAGTGTGTTTTCTCTTGGATGCTCAACCCTTTTACCTGGAATTGAGCTTTCATCCTCTTTTTAACCTCCTGTAGTCAATTCAAAAATGTCATGGCAGACTTTAGTCTGGTACAGGTTAAAAGAGAATCCCATAGAGAAGCTGCCAGCGTTATTGGTTACTAAATCTAGGGATACGACACTGTGAGAGTGGGACTTGTCAGCTTTTTAGAAGGCAGGAGAACTTAGGGACCTTCAGCTAGCTGGCAGTTCATAAATAGCTATTTCGCTGAGATATGAGAAATGGGGCTTCAACATATTAACGGATTACTGTCTTTTTAGTAGGACAGGTTTCTCTGCCCAGAAAGCCATTTTCTATTTTATTATGAAGCATTTTGAAGCAGTTTTTGAAAGTGTTAATTGAGAAAATAAACATAACAATAAAATTGGCAAAACTTAATAAACATGAGCTGTTTTAGGTCAATAAATAGAATTTTATTATGCAGAAAATATGTGAACGGGAATTTAAAACAGAAGAAATTTTAAGGGGAAATACCTGAAACTATAACATAGACAATGAGTTAGCTTAATACTTGTCACATGAGATGCAATACTATCACCAGTTTAGTAAAGTGGAACACGTATTGCTGCATTTATTTTCAAAACTGAGTGCTTTCATTTTTCATGTTCAATTTCCGGGCTGGAGAGATAATATAAGGTGTAAGATACTTGCCTTGTTGATGATATTCAACCCTGGTTCAATCCCCTGCAATACATCAGGTATTCTGGGTATACCAGAATCATCCTTGAGGACTGAGCAAGCAGTAATCCCTAAGTACAGCCAGGTGTAGCCTCCTAAGAGTATAATAATGAATGTATTATATGCATATAAATGTATATAATAAACGTATTATATACAAAATATATATAATAAAATTTAACTAATTTAAAATGATGCTATTGTCTTCAACTTTGAACAGCAATATACATATATTTAAATATAAATATTAAATTTTTAAAATATTATGGTACAGAGACACAGTCAGTGTTAAGGCAGTTAGAATTGGCTAACTCCAGTTAGAATTGGCACTATATTTGATCCCCAAGCACCTCCATATTTCAACCTTAGGCAGAGTTAGGACTAAACCTATATTTATATCTAATCTATATCTATCATCTATCTATGTCTATTTTTTGATCATTAAATACTTATTTTTACTTAATCATTTTATTGAATTGTCTTATAAGGGACTGAAGAGACTGTACAGTAGGTAGGGTGCTAGAATTTCACATGGCCAAACTGGATTCTATTTCTGGCATCTCATACGACCCCCCCCCCAATTCCATGAGGAATGATCAACGAGTACAAAGCTGGGGGGAAATTTGCCTTTAACACTTCCCATATCTTCTTTTAGCTCTATTTTCAGAAGAGTCATTTATTCTTTCTATCTTCACATTTGGTTTTATTTAGTTGCTTGTACACCCTGACTCATGAGTCATCTTAAATTTTTGTTCTACTAACCCAAAATACAGTAGATATTATGAATGGACCTTAATTTGGGGATTTTGACACAAATGATTCTACAATCTGTTTTTACTGGATATAAATGATCATGGAAAGTTTAATCTATTGCTCAACTTTATTTTTCTTCTTAGAAAAAGCTATCATTTACCCTGAAGTTTTAATGTGAGAATGGGAGGACCTAATCTACATAGAATACCTAGCATAGAGGTTGACACAATTTGAGTGACTGACATGTATTCGTTCTATTTAGTTCTGTTTCTTCCCCTGGGATCAGTAACTGTTGCTCATATCCTATCTTACCTGATTCTCTGCTTTGACAGTCCTCTTTATAACACCTTCCTCCCTGATTGTTATGAATATGTAGTCTCCTTTATTTCTTATGCTTTTCTATTCTTTCTTTTAAGACTATTAACTCCAGTACCTTTTCTCTAATGTAAATTTTCTTTTCACTATTTCAGATGGTCTAACATGCTAAACTACTCTATATGAATGCCAACTGAACTATCAACCTCAAAAATGCAGTCTTTTTTGTTTATTGCTTCATTCCTCATCTAGGTGTGACTTACTCTCCATTATCATTGTGATGTCACTATATTTTTCCATACTACACTAGGCAGAATAAAAGTCTTTCAGATATATCTGTTTCCTAATCTTATAAATTCACAAATGTCTTAGTTTATAATGCAAAGGTATTGGCATATATTAAGACTCTTGTGACAGAAAGTATATTTTGAATCTATAAGTAAATAAAACATAATTACAAGGGATAGAGGATTATACCTGTGGGGTGATACAATTCAAGAAGTTGATGATGGAGCAATGTGCTTTAAAGTTGGAGTAAGGAAACTTAAGTAGAAAATTTAGTTAGAGGTAGAAAAATCAAGGAAATGAAATCACCCAGGGAACTTCCATGAAGAAAACAGATATTTCTGTAAATCATCTCTTAGCACCTAGAACTGTAGCACTGTAGCACTGCTCTCCCATTGTTCATCAATTTGCTCAAGCAGGCACCAGTAACGTCTCCATTGTGACACTCGTTGCTACTGATTTGGGCATATCAAATATGTTACAGGTAGCTTGCCAGGCTTTGCTGTGCAGGTGGAATACTCTCGATAATTTGCCGGGCTCTCTGAGAGGGCAGGAGGAATCGAACCCGGGTGGGCCGCATGCAAGGCAAATGCTCTACCCACTGTGCTGTCACACTAGTCCACAATGTAGGATGCTAAAGCAATAAATTTGACCTAAATCAATATACTTGCAGCTATTTGTTAGAGAAGCTTTGGGAAATTAATAAACATACATTTATAAAAAGCAAAGTATTTTGAATTCATTTTTTCATATATCTGCCTTCTCTTTGGCAAACATCCCTAATCCAACTTTACTTAATAATGCACTAGAATGTATTGTCTTATATTATTTAGTCCTATCAATTGGTTAGTTGCATCAACACTAGTAGACTAAATGCCTATTTTCTTCTAAAAGTCACTTGTTAAAATCTAATTTCCACAGCAATGTTATGCAATGTTATTTAGAAAGGAAGCTTTTGAGAGATAATTAAATCATGAGAATATAATTGTCATTCTCAAATTAGCATCCATTAAAGAAACATCAGACTTACCTCACTTTTCCTATTATGCATATTACATATATATATCATGTATCATGTATATTTAGATTTCTATCTATACAGAGAGAATACAATCGTGTATGATGCATAAAAATTACCGTTAGCAGACACTATTTCTTGACTTTGTAATTTCTGGTCTTTAGAACTTTGAAAAACAAATGTTACTTAAGTCATCTACTTATATTATTTTTATAGCTCTCTAAATGAAATAAAACGAGCTCTTATTTTACAGACACTTGAAATAAAAATATCTAAATCAGCAATGATAATGTTAAATTTGAGAAACCTGGGCTGGAGCCATAGCACAGCGGGTAGGGCGGTCGCCTTACAAGCGGCCAACATGGCCGACCCAAGTTCGATTCCTCCGCCCCTCTCGGAGAGCCTGGCAAGCTACCGAGAGTATTCGATATGCCAAACACAGTAACAACAAAGTCTCCAATGGAGACATTACTGGGCCCGCTCGAGCAAATCGACGATCAATGGGAGGGCCTTTACCTTTACCTTTACCTTATAATTGTTACTCAGGTACCCGAAACTGCAAGGATTTATGTGAGTCCTCAGCATACTCATTTGATTAAAATAACTCAAATTACTAGTATTAATTCAACTACAAAAGGAAGTATAGTATTAAATTACAGATAAAAGTTATTCCTACCAAAATATAAACTTTAGCTTTTAAAAATAATGATTTTATAAGTGACCAGATTGTCAGTATTGGTCATTTTGATGAGAAAAGCAATTAATCAAAGACAAAGATATATATAAAATAGAAATTTACTATAAAAAATCTTTATAGTATTTTTACAATTAGGGCCTTAAATTTTAATATAGTAATAATCATTACTACATATTAATATTTATTATATAAGGAAAATTTTTAGAAATCTAGGTTCTCCACATGCTTCCAGAGACTAACTTAAAGTGAAAGTTGAGGACATTTTTAATTTTTCAACTTTTTTCCTACACAAATCTGATAACTATGGTGCTGGGCAGAGAGAAGCAAGATTAAATGTGCTGAGGTCAAGGGTATGCCCCCACCTGCAGCTAAGATGAGTAGCCACTGGGTTGAGTTGTGTCCATTGACATAGAAGCCCTAAGAACTGATTTGAGACTTTAACCTGAATTCCCTGTTTAATAACAACACCTTGTTAATTGTCAATAAATTCATAAGGGGATTGAAATGCCACTAGAGGGTCAACCTATACTCATGGGGCAGGTGCATAAGCAGTGTGATGGTGCCTTCAGGCTTCCTGTATCCCAAAATTGTCACTGTGCCTCTGGCCAGACTCCAACAACTGAGAACCAAGTTTTCCAAAAGATTAAATGACCAAAAGTTAAGTGATGGGACCCACACCCACAAACCACCTCCAACTCAGCTATACAAGCTCATTTCTTGGCCTTGCTTCAGAGATACAAAAATAAATCTCAAAAGAGATCAAATGTCAAAGTTATTCTCGGATCTGCCCAAGGCAGAATAGACCAGGGTAAATAAGAGGGAGGTAGGTCATCCTGGTGCCCACTCATGCAGAGCCCCTGGCACCCACTTGACCCCACAATCCAAAATCATTGCCATGCCAGGGCCAGAAAATATTAACAAGTTGAAAATTAGGATATGTGGTTTTTGTAACTGAAATCTCCAGGCTTTCTCAGAGTGGGATGGGCTACCTTTCCCTACTTCCCTGTACTCCCGGAAGCACTAGCAGTCACCCACATGAGCCAAGTCCAATGCTACCTTGTAAGCTCTTCTACTGGCCCTACTTCAGAGACCCAGAAATAAATCTCAAAAGAGATAAAAAGCCTCAGTTAATCTCAGACCCATGCAAGACTGAACAGAGAGGGGAAAATGAGAGGGGGCAGTTAAGTCTGGTGCCAGCTTAAGCAGAATCACCAGCAGTTGCTTGCTTCCACAATCCAAAATCGCCGCTATGTCCCCGGCCAGACTCCACCATCTTGCAATGAACTTCCCGAGATATAATCTGCTGAAAATTCGAGTTTGCAGGTTTTGTAACTGAAATCTCCAGTCTTTCTCAGTGTCTGGATGAGCTACCTCTTCCCCACCTCCTGTATCTCCAGAAACCTCAACCATCACATCCACACTCAAAACTGCCACACAGTTAAAAAAAAAAAAAACACTACTCCAGACTTACCTTCCTGGTAAAAAACACTGAATGCCCTAAATAAATACGATGACCTCAGAGTACCTGTATTGAAAACCATAATTACAAAAGGAGAGAAAGGAAGAAAGAAAATGCCCGCCATAGAGGCTGACTTGGGTGGGGTGGGGAGAGATGTTGGAGGATGGGGAGAGGGAAACGCGTTATTTGTGGTGGAAAATGTACACTGGTGAAGAGATAGGTTTTGGATCATTGTCTGACTGAAATCCAATCATAAACAGTTTGATAATGATCTATAAATAAATAAATAAAACAAAATCGTTGGACTAGGTCTAGGAGTCTTGGATCAACTGAGAGGTGAATAACCAGGGACCAAGCAATTTTGGGATAGCCAGTATAGTCAGCCTAGCAAGATGAGTAGTTTCCCTTTTCTGTCCCTTCCACTCTGTTTCTAAACCAGAAAGGCAGTTATGGAGTTTTTCAGCCTCCTCTGAGCACCTAGGACTTAGACAAACTGGAACTCCTTGATTGATTGTTGCCTTCATGCAATGCAACCAAAGATGTCCCCAGTGGTTGTTGTGGGCACAATGGGATAAAGAGAGAAAGAAAGCAATAGCCTCCAGAACTCCAAGAAAGACCTACTCGAGTAGTATAGCATTGTTTGAGAAACCACACTTGCTTAGACTTCATAGAAAGTTTCAGGCAGAACTCTGCACAGTAGGAGAAAGTTGGGTTCCTGCTTAAGAAAACATTGTAGAACAAAGGCATAGAGGATGGCAATGAAGAGAAATGAAGAGGATTATTAGGCCTCAAGAGATATGCATTGAATTCACCAACATCTTTGGTAGTGAGAAATTTTCCACTGTCGATTCTTGCTCTGAAATGAAAATATAATTCAAGACCAAGTGCAGCACAAAAGTTGTTATTTTATTTCTGAAAGCCATGGGGATGAAAAAATCTTGGAGGATTCAGACTGGACTGTTGGTTAAGATGGCAAGGCAGGCACTTCTGCATTTGAATTGCATTATCTCCCAGCTTGGGACATGCCAAGGACTTCAGTTTGCTGAATCTGCAGCTTATGGTGTACAGAGCTAGTAAATGTAACAAGAAGGATGAACTTTTAGAGCTCCCACTCTGACTGTGTGTGATGGGGGAGGGGAAGAGGAGAGAAGCACTCAGAATGTAGGATTCCAGTTATTTTTCCCTTGTCCTAGGGCTAAAATGATTGGATGGCAAAATTTGCTACATTTGCAGAAAAGAGTCCTTGACACAAATCCTGGGCTAAGAATCATAATTAACAACCACCAAAGTAAAGAATACAATAAGCCAATAATAACCCTAACACCTCCATGGAGAAAGACAGCAGCTGTAGATTTTATCACTTATTGTCCAATTCTGTTCAATTATGATATGATTCTAAAAGCTCAATTAACCTCTTTTTATATGGGGGCACTATTATTTAGTCTTAACTTTGGTTCTAAAATGTCACAGGAAACTCTGTATATTGAATGTCCTTTACTTGATCCATGCATATGAATAAGCACCACTGGTTCTGGTTCCAGACATATGGTGCACCAGTTGTGATTGCAAAGCCCAGTACCAATCAGGGAGCTTCGGCAGATGCTCCTCAATGAAGAAGCAGAGTATGTCTGCCTACCATTGTTAGGCAGAACTGCCTGCCCTGATCTTCTCCCTGTTCTCAGGATAGGACCTAGTTCTCTGGTGTCTTGCATGAAATGGAAGAGCATATATAGATATAGATACAGATACAGATACAGATACAGATACAGATACAGATACAGATACAGATACAGATACAGATATAGATATAGATATAGACATAGATATAGACATAGATATAGATATATAGATATGTGCACATGTGTGTGTCTTCTACTCCTAGTGCCAGTGGCTCATGGTGACCTTACTGAAGTGGGACACCTGTGTCACAATGGACTGAACATTGAAACATCAGGCCTTATTATTATTATTATTATTATTATTATTATTAAAAGAGAGGAGGGCACTTCTGGTGGTACTCAGGGAATACTGCTGGCTCAGGGATCGTTTCTGCTGGTGCTCAGGGAACCTGTGTGGTGCCTGGAATAAAAACTGGGTCAGCTATTTTGTAACTTCCTGATTATCTGTCCCATCAGTCATCAGGAGTTTTACATGTTACTGGAAGGTTTTCATTCATTGCCGTTTTACTGCTATAGTTTCTCCATTCAATGCCCATATAGTACTGGATTTAAATTTAGACATTTCATATTATATGCAAAAACAAGAGACCAGAAGTACTGTAAGGTCTTCATCAAGCCAGGAATCAGACAAGGGTTGTGTACCTCGGACAATGTAAACAGGCATTTTATTCTGTTGTTTTGATTGATATTGGATATATTTAAATAATCACAATTACAAGTGTAATTGCCATTTTAGGATTTAAAATTCTGAAAGAGTGCTACTCTTTGAGTAAACTTATTTTAAACTCACAATAAAGACAAAGTTATATATTTCTAGCCATTCTCATGCACACTACAAAAGGTGGTTTTGTTTGAAAAGATTAATTACATCTCACTATATCATTTTATTCACATGTTCTTTTCATTGCTAAAACTTAACAAGGTCTTTTAGTAAATTCCAATCAGTCAAATTAATATTTTTAAACACATTCTTTAAATTAAAAGTGTAATTTCCTCTTGTTTCCAAAGATGATTTAGATTTACTTCCAGTGATGCACGGTTAGTTTCAAATTCCTTGTACTTCATTTTTCCCAAAACATATGCTAATAACTTCCCAGCATTATGGGAATGATAAACTAAAAAGCACTTTGCATAAATGAAATGGTATATAAATGCAAATTAATAGCACTAATGTATGTTATAATTATATATAGAATCTTCCAATGTGAAGCTTTCTTAAGTTGGGATACATTCCCTGAGGGAAGATAAGGATAAAAGGGTTCACAGAAGGATACATAAAATGGCTAAAGAAGAATGAAATTTAGGCATATTCTAAGGGAAAGTAGGGAAGCTAAGATTATTTAGCCTGGAAATGTGGAAAGATAAAGTGAATATAATTGAGTTATTTAAGACTTTGAAGGGTATAGTAAAAATTGATAAGATCCCTTTTTTATATGCTAGTCTATAATACAAGAAGGAGAGATCACTCAAAACTAATGGAAGGTTAATTTAAAAGGGACAAAAGGAAATACTTAATCTTCACATAGTGTAAAGTCAAACCACATAATTCAATACTTTAGGAGATTATAGATTAAAATACAGATGCCAAGTTTTTAAAATAGAGAAAATGGCATTTTTAGTCAAAGCAATTTTCCGTATTAAATATAGAAAACTAAAAATGCCTGTCCTATGTAATTAAATGATGATCATCAGTATTAGTAATATGGTTATTCCATTTCTCAATTTAGATATAGAATTAGCTGAAGACTGCTGACTTCTTAGCATTCTTGAATAACTTGTAATTTTATTTTCAAGGAGAAAAATCATTGAACCTAAAAATGTGTCTGTGCTTCATTATCACAACATACTCTATTCATCTAACATTCTTTCTGTCTCTTACTAATTACCTGGATTCTTTTTATTAATTTAAAATGTTATCTATTATGAGTTGCGCTGTCAATAAACTATTGAGTCCAATGCTGCAGAGTCAAATGTTATAGAAAGTTTAAATCTTGCCAATTTATATCAAAAAGCTATAGGAATCATTCAATAAGTGAAAATTAAGATTCTTTTATTTTTATTATATTATGCTTTTTCATGATATGAATGGATACTTTAGCAGTTTCAACAAAGATATATAGAAAATGAAAATATTTCATGCATCCAGATAATTGTGTAGTAGCAAATTTGTTAAAAAATGATTTATTCTGGGACTGGAGTGATAGGACAGTGGGTACAGTGTTTGGCTTGCATGAGGCCGATCCGGGTTCGATTCCCAGCATCCCATATACCATATACCCCTGAGCTACCGTCAGGAATAATTCCTGAGTGCAGAGCCAGGAATAACCCCTGTACATCACCACGTGTGACCCAAAAAGCCAATTTTTTTTTCTATTTTAATGTTTTATAGTCATGGAGGTCAGGTTCTATTACATCTCAAGAGGTTCAGTCAGTGGAGAGGTAAGGGCGAAGCTGACAAAGAGCTTTATTAGAAGCAAACAGGTTAGAAAATACAGGACGTTTTAGTAGACAATAAATGTAGATCATTATCTTACTACTTTAATGAAAGTGGCTATTTTTATAGGAACAAAAATACAGAAGTACATTATTAGAAATACATTATTAGAGGGCTGGAGTGATAGAACAGCGGGTAGTGCATTTGCCTTGCACATGGCCAACCCAGGTTTGATTCCTCCACCCCTCTCAAAGAGCCTGACAAGCTACCGAGAGTATCCTGCCTGCACGACAAAGCCTGGCAAGCTACCCGTGATGTATTTCATATACCAAAAGCAATAACAACAAGTCTCACAATGAAGACACTACTGATGCTCCCTCAAGCCAATCAATGAATAGAGAGAGGACAGTGCTACAGTGCTACATCATTAGAAGTACATTATTTTCAGACTGTAGGCACCAACATAGTCAACCAACTCCCTTGTGATGTGGGCTGGTCCTCAGAGGCATGTGAACACTATTAAAAGAAAATATATAAAGGTTCAGATTCTGTGTCATCTTTCTTTCAACAGACGTATGATGAAGAAAAAGATAAGAACACATTGCTTTTATTTTTAACATAGCATGCTCAGAAAAGTTTTATGATTATAATGTTTAAATTTCTCTACCCTCATCCTACACTCCTGGTGGTTCATTTGGTCCAATTTAAGTTTGAGGAAACAAAATTGAGTGTAGATTAAAGTAAATAAAATTGGAATCTAAAACAGTTTTTATGTAAAATATTAAGTTTACATGTGATTTTAACTATATAAAAATTTTAGCTATATTTATTTTCATTAATGGCAATTGCATTAATGACTATTTCTTCAGATAATTGAAAATATTTTATTTTTGTATTTTGAAGGGAAAATTATATTATATTTTATTAATATTTTGAGGGGAATTTCTGCAATGTTTGTAGAAAAATGTTTGATTTGAAAAAAAATCAATAAAGAGTCACACTGACTCATAATTTTCCTTTTAGTGAACTGGTAGCACAACGATCAGTCCATTTTTATCTTATTCTCAGCTACTTTCTGGGTCATGTGCCTTGTGCTACTGAATTATCAGTTACAGAAACAATCTAATATACCTGTTAAAGTTGAAAGTTGATTTTACTTTAACAGCTCAAGGTTAGGTGTTCAAGGATTTTGCTTAAATGTGAACTTCAACCAATTCACCATTGGGCAGAGTATTTAATATATCTGAATTTAGAAAATTCATAGTCCACTGTCTGATGGATGTAACTTTAGGACTAATTTCCATTTATCAGTATTCAAGAGGAAACAAAGTTAAGAAAAAAGTTTATAAATGCACTGAGCTCTTGTGAGTCGTAGTAGAGAAAGTTAGGACAAGATGAAAAATGCAGCATGCATTGTAAAATGTCATGTTGTGTATTTAGCTTTGATTTTTTCAAAACGTGTGTTCCTACGCTTTGAGAATATGCTTTTGCCATTATTATATATTTGAGATAATTTTTTTATATTTTTTTTATTTTCTTTTTTTTATTAGTGAAACACCATGAGGTATAGTTGGAGACTTACAAACTTTCGAGCTTGGGTTTCAGTTATGCAATGATCAATTAACCATCCCTCAACCAGTGCCCATTCTCTACCACCAATGATCCTAGTAGTCCTCCCACCCCCACCCCAATTCTACCCCACCCCAACCCACCTCTGTGGCAGGGCATTCCCTTTTGTTCACTCTTTCCTAGAGGGTTTTGTAGTTTGCAATAGAGGTATTGAGTGTTCATCATGTTTGGTCTATAGTCTACTTTCAGCACGCATCTCATATCCTGAGCAAGTTTGCCAAACATCCTTTACTTGGTGTTTCCTTCTCTATCTGCGCTGCCTTTTCCCCCAGCATGTGCTGTCGGCTTCCAAGCCCTGGAGCAGATCTTCTGGTATTTATCTAAACTATTCTTGGGTGTTCGACTCCCATTCTGTCACTTTATATTCCCCAGATGAGTGCATTCTTTCTATGTCTGTCCCTCTTTTTCTGGCGTATTTCACTTAGCATGATACTTTCCATGTAGTACCACTTGTAGTAAATTTCATCACTTCATCTTTTCTAATAGTTGTATAGTATTCCATTGTGTAGATGTACCAAAGATTCTTTAATCAGTCATCTGTTCTCGGGCACTCGGGTTTTTTTCAAATTTTGACTATTGTGAACAGTGAAGCAAAGAACATAGAAGTGCAGATGTCATTTCTACTACTTTTTTGCCTCTCCGGTATATATGCCCAGGAGTGATATTTCTGGGTAATATGGGAGCTCAATTTCTAATTGTTTGAGAATTGTCCATACTGTTTTCAAAAGGGCTGGACCAGTCAGCATTCCCACCAGCAGTGAAGGAGGGTCACTTTTTCACCACATCTGCACCAACACCAGTTGCTTTTGTTTTTTTGGATGTGGACCAGTCTCTGTGGTGTGAGATGATATCTCATTGTTGTGATCTGCATCTCCCTGATGAATAGTGATGTAGAGCATTTTCTCATGTGCCTTTTTGCCATTCAGATTTCTTCTTTGAGAAAGTTTCTGTTCATTTCATTACCCCATTTTTGATGGGGTTGGATGTTTTCTTCTTGTGGAGTTCAACCAGTGGTTTGTATACCATTAATATCAAACCCTTGTCAGATGAATATTGGCTGAATATCTTGTACCATTCTGTAGACTGTCTTTGTATTTTGGTCACTGTTTCTTTGGAGGTGCAGAAGCTTCTTAGTGTAAGATAGTCCCATTTGTCTCTCTCTGTTTTCACTTGCTTATTCAGTGGCATGTCATCTTTGAAGATACCGTTAACTTCAAAGTGGTGGAGGGTTTTGCCAACTATGTCTTCAATGTATGTTTAGATTACAGTTGGATGTTGAGGGCTTTAATCCATTTTGATCTTACTTTTGTACATGGTGTTAGGTAGAGATCTGAGGCCATTTTATTTCTTTTGCATGTACCTGTCTAGTTTTGCCAGCACAATTTGTTAAAGAGACTTTCCTTGCTCCACTTCACATTTCTTGCTCCATTATCAAAGATTAGATGATCAAATATTTGAGGGGAGATGTCAGTATATTCAACCCTGTTCCATTGGTCTGCAGCTCTGCCTTTGTTCTGGTACCATGCTGTTTTAATTATTTACTGCTTTGTAGTAGAGTTTGGCTGGAGTGATAGCACAGAGGTAGGGCGTTTGCCTTGCGTGCAGCCAGCCCGGGGTTGATTCTTCTGACCCTCTTGGAGAGCCTGGCGAGCTACCGAGAGTATTTAATATGCCAAACACAATAACAAGAAGTCTCACAATGGAGACGTTACTGGGCCCGCTCGAGCAAATCAATGAACAACAGGAGGGCAGTGAGTAGTAGAGTTTGAAGTTAGGGAGGTTGATTCCTCCCATTTTCTTTTTCCCAAGAATTGCTTTAGCTATTCCTGGGGGCTTATTGTTCCATTTGAATTTCAGGAGTGTTTGCTTTATTTCTTTGAAGAATGTCATGGGTGTTGTTATGGAGATCACATCGAATTTGTACAATGCTTTGGGAAGTATTGCCTTTTTGACAATGTTAATTTTCCTGATACTTGAGCAGGGGATATCTTTGCATTTCCTCGTGTCTTCTTTTTTCCCTGAAGTTTCATTTTGTACTTTTCTTTGTACAGGTCTTTTACTTCCTTAGTTAAGCTGATTCCTAGGTACTTGATTTTCTGGGGCACAATTGTGAATGGTTTTTTTTTTTAATATCACTTTCTTCTCTCTCCTTTTTTGAGCATAGGAAAGCTTTTGGGTATTGATTTTATAGCCTGCTACTTTACTAAACAAATCTATTGTTTCTATGTGTTTCTTGCTAGAGGTTTTAGGGTTCTCTAAGTATAGTATCATATCATCTGTGACAGTTTGATTTTTTTCCTTTCTTACCTGAATACCCTTAATATCTTTTTCTTGCCTAACTACTATTGCAAGTACTTCCAGTACTATATTGAACAACAGTGGAGAGAGTGGGCATCCTTGTCTCATCCCTCATCTTAGAGGGAAGGCTCTTATTTTTTCCCCATTGAGTATGATGCTTGCCTTAGGCTTGTGACAGATGACTTTAAGTATATTGAGGAAAGTCCCTTCTATATCAATTTTGGCAAGGTTTTCATCACAAACAGGTGCTGGATCTTGTCAAATGCTTTCTCTGCATCTATTGATATGATCATATGCTTTTTATCTTTTCTTTTGCTGATATGATAGATTATGTTGATTGATTTTTGAATTTTATACTATCCTTGCATCCCGGGGATGAATCCACTTGGTCATGTTTTGATGACTTGTTGAATTCTATTTGCTAGTATTATGTTGACAATCTTCTCATCCATGTTCATCAGGGATATCGGCCTGTAGTTTTCTTTTCTTGTGGTGTCTTTGGTTCCTTTTGGTATTAGCGAGACATGAGCTCCATAGAAACTGTTTGGGAGAATTTCTGTTTCTTCAATTACCTGGAAAACTTGAAAAGAACTGGCAGTAGGTCCTCTTTAAATGTTTGTAAAAATCTCTAGTGAGTCCATCTGGACCTGGGCTTTTGTTTTTGGGAAGACTTTTGATTACAGTTTCAATTTCCTTGATATTAATAGGAGTGTTAAGGTATTCTAGATCTCTTGATTCAGACTTGGGAGATTATAGGAATCCAGGAATTTATCCATTTCTTCTAGGTTTTTTGTTTTGTGGCAGACAGGCTTTCAAAGTAGTCTCTGATAATCTTTTGAATTTCTTTGGTTTCTGTTGTGATATCCCCCTTCTCATTTCTGATTCGGTTTATTGGGGTTTTCTCTCTCTCTTTTTTGTGAGTGTTACTAGTGGTTTATCTTGTTTATTTTCTCGAAGAATCAGCTCTTGGTTTCATTGATCTTTCAGATTTTTTTTTTTGGATTTACATGTCATTGATTTCTGCTCTAAGTTTTATGACCTCTTTCCTTCTGCCTGGTTTGGGCTCCTTTTGTTGGTCCTTTTCTAAGATCTTGTGCTGTGAAGGCAAGTTGTTTATGTGGGCCCTTTCTTCCTTTTTGAGAAACCTTTGCAGAGCTATAAATTTTCCACTTAACATGGCTTTAGCTGTGTCCCACAGGTTCTGGTAGCTCGCATCTTCATTCTCATTTGTTTCCAGGTATCTTTTGATTTCTTCCTTGATTTCTTTCCTGATCCCTTCATTGTTCAACATTGACTTGTTTAATTTCCAGGTGTATGATTTGGTTTTCTGCATCTGTACATGATTAACTTCAATCTTCAGCGTGTCTTATATGAGAGGATAGTTGATACAATGTCTATCTTCCTGATTCTGTTGAGGTATGCTTTGTGGCCCATTGCATGGTCTATTCTGGAAAATTTTTCATTTGCACTGGAAATGAATGTGTATTGTTTTTTGGGGGTGGGGGTATGAAGTACTGTATAGATCTATTAGCCCTGTGTCTTCCATTTCTTCCTTCAGTGCCATTATTTCCTTGCTGAGTTTTAATCTTCTTGATCTAACTAGGGGTGATAAGGTGATGTTGAAGTCTCCAACTACTATTGTATAGCTTGTAATGTCCTTTTTTAAGGTCTGCTAGCATTTTTTGTAGATATTTGGCTGGTCCCACACTGGGTGCATATATGTTTAGGAGTGTGATATCTTCCTGCTGTACATATCCCTTGATAAATAAAAAAAATGGCCTTCACTGCCCCTTCTAATCTTTTTCAACCTGAAACCTATGTTGTTCAATACTAGTAAGGTCACTTCAGCATTTTTGAGGTAGCTCTTTGTTTGTAGGGTTTCTTTTCATCCTTTGACTTTGAGTCTGTGTTTGTTCTGAGTGTTCCGCTATGTTTCTTGTAGGCAGCAGAGTGTTGGGTTCTGTCTCTGAATCCATTTTGCCACTCTGTGTCTCTTAATTGGTGAACTGAGACCATTGATGTTGAGAGACATTACTGTCATGGGGTTTTGTGTCATCTTTCTCTAAGGGTTTGTTGTGCTTGTAGGGCTTTGTCTTGTCTAATAGTAGCCCCTTTAGCCCTTCTTTTAGTTTTGGTTTTGAGTCTATGAAACTCAGTCTATTTCCTGAGCTGTTGTTTATTCAGAAAATAGTGTGCAGTTCCTTCTGGTTTGAGTGAGAGTTTATCCGTACATAGTATTCTTGGTGAAGCATTCATTTCAGTTAGTTTTTTCACTATATCCCACCATTGCTTTCGGGCTTGGAGGGTTTCCTCTCATAGGTCTGCTGTGAATCTAAGAGGTGCTCCTTTGTATGTGATTTTCTTCTTTGATCTTGCTGCTTGCAGTATTGCGTCTCTATATGTGGCATCCATCATTCTAACTATGATATGTCTTGGAGTGTTTTTTTGTTAGGGCCTCTTTTAGATGGCACCCTTCGGGCTCTTTGAATTGGATGCCTGCATTGTCCAGCTCTGGGAACTTTTTAGTAATGATTTATTTAACCCTGGCTTTTTCATTGGAACTGTTTCCCTGACCTTCTGGTACTCCAATGGTTCTAATGTTGTTCCTCTTGGAATCATCCCCTAGGACTCTGATTCACTCTAGAGCTGTTTTGAGGTCTCTTGCCTGTAGGTTTAGTGCAGCTCATCTTCCAGCTTACTGCGGCTGTCTTCAGCTGTAGCCATTCTACTGTTGACAGCACACAATGAGTTTTTTATTTCATCCACAGAGTCTTTTACTCATGACATTTCTGTGCTTAGCTTTCCAATTTCTGCTCTCATTTCTTTCTGTATTTTCTCGATGGTTTCTTTCATGTCCTCTTTTAATTTACTGGATATCTGTCTTACTGTTTCATTGATATCATTGAACATCTTCATTACTTCATATCTGAATCTTTCACAGAGAGTTCCCTTAAGTGAGTAACACCTAATAAGGCTTCTGGACTCTTTTCATCGTTCTCTCCTCGTTATTGGGATTTGTATTGTTTCTTCATGTTGGTGTGGTGATATAGAGACTGAGATGTTACACGAGATTGCTGGGTATGAGTAATTTATCTGTGGCTGCCTGAGTGTCCACAGGTCCAAAATTACACCATGCCCACTTTCAGAGGCCACACCCAGTACTACAGAGACCACACCCACTACTGCAGAGGCCACGCCCCATATAAGTAACTTGTGTGTTTGGGGGTACAACCTGGGAGGAGAAGAAAACTGGGGATGTCCTTCCGGATGAACAAGAAGATGCTGGGGGATGGTGAGTGGCCCAGGGTCCTAGAGGAAGTCTGGGGTGCTTAGGCAGAGAAAGCGAAGTTCCAGTTTCGAATGATAACTGCTATGGGAGTAGAAAAAATCTGGGGACGCTGTGGTGACAAATAGAAAGAGGTCCTGGGATGGTGGGCAGCCTAGGCTACTAGAGGATGTGTGGGGCACGTACACAGAGAAAGTGCAGTCCCGGGTTCGAATAATGAGTGACCTGGGAGGAGAAGGAAACCGGGATGGCATTCTAGACAAACAGGAAGAGGTTCAGGGATGGTGGGCGGCCCAGGGTTCTAGAGGACTCCTGCAGTACATGTGCTGAGATACATATTTTTAAAGAGAAAGAAGCTTATCCTTTGTTAAACCATAACTATATATATGATTTAAAAATTATTTTTTTTTTAATTTTAGTTTTTAAAGCCCTAAACTGTGACTATGTGTTTCAACTGAATAACGAAAGTTTATAATGAGGTTATATCAATATTTTAAGTTTTCCAAATACTCAATTACATATTAAAAATTAAATTTTCTCCATAAGTGTTAATGCCAGCCTATTATTATCTATATGTTAACTTATGGCTGCCTTGTCTTAAAATGATTTGAATGTTACCACATGTATCAGCATTACTATCAGAATTTATACTTAGTAAAGAAACTATTTTAATACAAGAAATTTTTATTCTTATCATTTTATTTCTTTTAAGATTATCATAATCCAGTCTAAATAAAATTAAAAATTATTGAATTATTGATTTGACATTTTCTCAATATTAGAGCACGATGACTATATATCCTTTTGGTAGAATAAATCAATTTTTAAATATTTTTATGGCTTACTACAATTTTTAATTATATGTGAATTATATTAAATAATATGATGAATTTGCAGGCAAATTTGAAGAAGACTTAGAGATTATAAACTCAAGACTTGGAGAGAGATAATAGCTGTCTACTTTTCTTTTAATATAAGAACATTTTATCATCATTTCTTAGCTTATATTCCTTTATTTAAATAAAGAGGTAATGATAATAAAAATTTCTGAGCATTCTGAAACAGACTGTGTAGATATTACTGTGGCACCCTATGTCTAAAGAGATAAGTTAAAAAGGAAAATCAAAATCAACTCCTATTTGTAATGAGTGACTCACAAGCAATTATAGATCTAATTACGCAGCAATTGATTAGCTAGATATCCTGAAGCAAAAGAGTTTTGTGATATCAGATATTAAAAGTTTCAGGATTTTTTTTAGGTTTCCTTGGCACCATAAGTATTCCTTATAATAATGATAATATTTAAGTTAAAAAATTAAATATATATATGTATGTATTTATTGGAGTTAAGTAGGCAAGAAAAACTTAAAATAAGTGCGGTAGGGGAGTAAAACTTAATCCAATTCTGAAACAAAAGGCAAGAAGAAAGGGTAGTAGAAAAATAGAAGAGAAAATTTGGATGGAAATTGATCACTGTGAATAGGCAATCTGCCTGCCAATGGGCACTTATCAAAGTTAGGATCCTACTCTCTCAAAGATTGGGATTTGAGCTATAAAATTCATGTATGAATTCATTTTTAATCGCTTGCTGCCAGAGTTTGAGGAAAATATGCCTTCGTTGTAAAAAGATATAGGAAATGAAGATAAAACTTACATCACAGAGGGACAGAGTAATAATTTACGTTGGCAAGTGTTCAAAAGTTAATGTTGTAAGAAAAGGGAAATCATACCATGAAAGAAAAAATATAACCTGGATAAAAATAAGTTGTGCTAGGAGCTAAAGATGGTACAGATAGTTTTGACACTTTTTGCCTTGCACAGCTGATTAGATACAATCTCTGACACCCTATAGTGTCCCCCATGCAATACCAAGAGTGACTAGAAGCACAAAGAGTAAACCCACAGCATATAGCACAGTGTGGCCCCAAGATAAAATAAAATAAGTCAAGCTAAGGAAATGTGACATCTTGGCCCCCTTCACTTAATCACTTAATCACTTAACTTCCCGTTAGTCGTCGATTTGCTCGAGCGGGCGCCAGTAACGTCTCCATTTGTCCCTGTCGCGTGCTAGTGTAGCCCAATGGCATCTCTTCGCTCCGGGAACATGGAGGGCCTCAAACCGATCGTTCATGACCTTGACAAAGAAGTCTGACCATCTGGTAGGTGGGCGGCCACGCGGTCTCTTGACATCTCGTGGAATCCAATCAGTAACAGCTCTAGTCCAACGGTCGTCTTTAAATCTCATTATGTGACCAGCCCATCTGATTTTCGACAACTTGGCAAATGAGACAGCGTCCCTGATCCTTGATCGTCGACGGATGTCAGAACTCCGGATTCGTTCTCTCTTGGCCCCCTTAGCTTAAAAAAATGGTTTTTATATTTTATTTGTTTGTTCTGTTTTGCTTTACTGTTTTAATTTACTCACCAAGCTGTACTGTCAACAAGGTTTCATGCATACAGCAATCCATTGACACATCCCCTGTTAGAGTGTTTGCTTCTCTCCACATTTACTTGGTCTTTCAACCGACTATTACCCTACTCACTACCATGGTAAGTCTCCTCTGGCTGACTTTACTCAACATGATACCTTCCAGTTCTGTTCACGTAGCTTATAATTTTTATGATTTTGTCCTTTCATATAGCTGAATAATATTCATATATATGGAGCGATAGCACAGCAGTAGGGTGTTTGCCTTGTATGCAGCCAACATGGCCGACCCAAGTTCGATTCCTCCGCCCCTCTTGGAGAGCCCGGCGAGCTACCGAGAGTATCTCGCCCACACGGCAGAGCCTGGCAAGCTACCTGTGATGTATTTGATATGCCATATTTGATATGCCAAACACAGTAACAACAAAGTCTCCAATGGAGACGTTACTGGGCCCGCTTAAGCAAATCGATGAACAATGGGAGAACAGTGACAGTGACACATATATACATAATATATATATATACGAACACATATATAATATCTCTAGCATCATCTGGTTTTGAATACTTGAGTTGTTTCCAGACTTAGGCTATTGTGAATCATGCTCTAATAAAAAGTAGAACAAATATTTTCTTTTTTTCCTCTTTTCTTTTTTAATAGAGATTCTTTATCTTTGGGATAAAGATAGCTTCGGAAAAGGAGCGAAGAGTATGAAGCAGAGCTTATTCAGCAAATAGTATTAAAAAAGCTAGTCAATCACTTGAGAAAAAATGAACTCGGAGTCATATCTCAAGCAAAAACAGGTCAACTTAAAACGGAAAAATAATCACTCAGTCTCCTATCTCACAACAGTGCTCAAAAATCATTCCAAGAGGGATTTAATACCTCTACATTCATTTTTTAAATGTTTATTCTATAAAGTAGCACTGTAGCATTGTCATCCCATTGTTCATTGATTTGCTCGAGCGGGCTCAGTAATGTCTTTATTGTGAGACTTTATTGTTACTGTGTTTGGCATATCAAATACATCACGAGGAGCTTGCCAGGTAAAATATTTGGTGACATTTACTATTCGAACACCAATAACACCAACACTACACCTTCCCACCACCATATTTTGGATGTTTCCATCCCGAACCCCAATCTTTGTCCCAAAACAGAACTGAAAATGTATTTTTGTATTGTTTATTATAAAAATGGTTGAAAATGTTACAAAAAAGCTTTCTTAGAGGAAAGAGTGTGAAGATTGTTGTATTTCACTCAGGGGCCATTATGCCCTTCTATGAGATATCACTAACGTGTAAAATGTTGAGCCTTGTGTGCTTAAATATATATGGATATATATATATATGGATATATATATATATATATATATATCCTTCTAAGAACATTTGCTTCCTCCTTTGAACACCATCAAATGTGGTGCGATACTCTTGGAGTATGGGTAGGATGTGCTGTACTCAGTGTCCCACAGTCCAGGAATTGGTTCACTCGCAGCTGAGGCTTGGCCCCAGCATGTGGAGAGCAGCCGTGAGTATGGTGGTGAGTGAGTTCTGGAGGTCAGGGCTGGGTCCCTTGGGGCCCAGAGGGGTCTCACCTGCCCACTTCTGGGGCACCCCAAGTGAAACAGTCTGACGCTGGGTTCGGTGGCATAGTTATAACATTCAATTTTTTAAACGAAAATATACAAACATATAATGATAGAAAAATATCTCTTTTGGATACTACAAAATCATATGAAGTTTTAATGAAATTGGTGAGTTGGAAATCTAAAATCTCTAGTTTCACTGAGCTCAAAGTCATCTATGAGAGAAGGGTTTGACAAAACCACAGACCTCATGTGTCTATCATAGCAATAAATATCAGACAGAATAAATATTATAACTTAATCACTTAATCACTTAACTTCCTGTTAGTCGTCGAGTTGCTCGAGCGGGCGCCAGTAACGTCTCCATTTGTCCCTGTCGAGTGCTAGTGTAGCCCAATGGCATCTGTTCGCTCTGGGAACATGAAGAGCCTCAAACCGATCATTCATGATCTTGACGAAGAAGTCTGACCATCTGGTAGGTGGGCAGCCATGCGGTCTTTTGACATCCCGTGGAATCCAGTCAGTAACAGCTCTAGTCCAGCGGTCATCTTTAAATCTCATGACATGACCAGCCCATCTTATTTTTGACACCTTGGCAAATGAGACAGCGTCCCTGATTCTTGATCGTCAATGCATGTCGGAACTCCGGATTTTTTCTCTCATTTGAGTGAAACGTGATATTCCAAGCATAGCTCTCTCTTTCTATTCTTCTTTGGGAGACCCGAGTAGCGTTCTCATCCTGTTTGCGTAGGGCCCAGGTCTCTGAGGCATATGTTAATGCAGGAAGAACAGTGGAATCAAAGAGATGTGCCCGGAGCCGGAGGTTCTTCGTCCTCTTGGCTATTTCTTCGATGTTTTTGAAGGCGTTCCAAGTCGCTCTCTTCCTCCTGCACAGCTCGGGTGCCAGGTAATTTATCATGTTGACTTCTCGACCTAGGTACACGTAGCTGTTGCATTCGGAGATGGTTGTTCCGTTGAGAGCGAATGGGGCATCAGGAACAAGGCTGTTTCTGATAAACATTGTCCTCGTAAGATTCAGCTGCAGTCCTACCTTTCCACACTCATGGTCAAAGTCGGCCAGCATTTGTGCCGCTTGGCTGATGTTTGGTGTTATTAAAACAATGTCATCAGCAAAGCGGAGTTGGTGTAATTGCCGACCATCTATCTTCACTCCCATTCCTTCCCATTCCAGTCATCGCATGATGTTCTCGAGGGTGGCACTGAAGAGTTTCGGTGAAATGGTATCACCCTGCCGAACCCCTCTCTTGACATCAAGGATCACTTCTTTGTAGAATGGTGAGATCCTGGTAGTGAATCCGCAATACAGCTCACGGAGGATCTTGATGTATTGGTCTTGAATGGGCATTCAAATATTATAACACTACAAATATTTTTTTACTTAAATACATAGCATGGGCTGGAGTGATAGCACAGTGGATAGGGCATTTGCTTTCCATGCAGCCGACACAGCTGACCTGAGTTCGATTCCTCCGCTCCTCTCAGAGAGCCCGGAAAGCTACCGAAAGTATCTTGCCCACATGGCAAAGCCTGACAAGCTACCTGTGATGTATTTGATATGCCAAACACAGTAACAAGTCTCACAATGTTACTGGGCCTGCTTGAGCAAATCAATGAAAGTGACGGTGAAATATATAGCATAGTCTGATTTGAAGTATTCATATTCTTACTATAATATTATTGATGTTTGAGGTCTTGTCATAGTTAACTTGTAAACATGCTTGCAGATTTATCTGTATTTGTTATTTTAAAATTAATTTTACCTTAGATATTATGTCTCTCATCTATAAAATTCCTAGTGATTGATGGGTTAAGGATATAATTTGGGAATAAACAAATTTCTGTTGAACTTGGCCTCTAGAATATACCTAGATTGTCATCAATAATGTATAAAGCATTCAGAAATATAATACAAATGATATAGTTATTTTTAAATGTCACAACATTTATGATTAACAGACTCAAATTCACAAGAATTAACATATGGCATACCATTGAAAATGAATAAAAGTTAGAAAAGTGCAACAAGATGAAAAAGCGAAAATGAATTGTTCTTCGTGTAAAATGTATTTGGTTACAAGAAAGACATCCGTATGGTTGGTATTATTATGTAGTAGTGTTGGTAGTATTGGTAGTATTATGGTTGGTATTATTTAAAAGGCAAGTGGGGAAATAGTAAAATAGTTTAACAGGTAAAGTGCAACAAGATGAAAAAGCGAAAATGAATTGTTCTTCATGTAAAATGTATTTGGTTACAAGAAAGACATCCGTATGGTTGGTATTATTATGTAGTAGTGTTGGTAGTATTGGTAGTATTATGGTTGGTATTATTTAAAAGGCAAGTGGGGAAATAGTAAAATAGTTTAACAGGTAAGGTGTTTTTCTGGCATGTACCCAACTCAGGTTTGATCCATAGCACCACATTTAGTACCTTGAACTCTGCCAGGAGTTATCTCTACATGCAAAGCCAAAAGTATTTCCTGAGCACGTCATGTGTGGTACCAAAACTAAAATAATAATAGTAATACAACAACGATGATAGTAATAACAATAATAGCCAAGTGGTATTATTTCTCTCTGATACAAATATGACATTTAAAATCTAAACTTATTTCACGATCACGATCATCCTCTTGTTCGTCGATTTCCTTGAACAGGCACCAGTAACATCTCCTTCTTCCTAACCCTGAGATTTTAAAAGAGCCATTTCAATGCTCTTTCAGGATTAGGAGAATTAGATCCATCATTGTTACTGGTATTTGGCATATTGAATATGACACGGGAAGTTTGCCAGACTCTGCCGTGCGGGCAGGATACTTATGGTAGCCTGTCAGGTTCTCCAAAGAAAAAATAAGATAATAAGATGTTGTACAGCCTCAATTGCAGCTGCATGCTTCCAGGAGCTGGGTTTTATAGTCTCTGCGTCTTGGCCGTTGATGGGACCAACCTGGCGCTGGCGGCAGCCGGTGGGTGTGACGCCTACCTACTGGAAGATGGAGGGTCTAGGTGGAGAAGGCCCAGTCCCAATCCGAGTAGGCTTGAAGACCTCAGCCCCGTGACCCGCATACCTGGGTTCCTCTGCCAGTTCTTTCATGCATGAGGCCCGTCCGGACGTGTGGAGAGTGATCCCAGCATAGCCGTGGCTGGCTCCAGAGGTCTCAGCTGCTGGGGCTCTGCTCAGGGCGGGGGTTGGGGGGGAGAGACTCAACCCTCCCCCCTCCAAGGGGCCCCAGTGAGGAGAGCCAGGCACGGGGGCAGGAGACTCTGCGCTGTTCTCCTCCGGGAGCTGGGTTTTATAGTCTCTGCGTCTTGGTCGTTGATGGAACCAACCTGGCGCTGGCCGCAGCTGGTGGGTGTGACGCCTACTTACTGGAAGATGAAGGGTCTAGGTGGAGAAGGCCCAGTCCCAATTCAAGTAGGCTTGGAGACCTCAGTCCCAGGACCCGCATGCCTGGGTTCCTCTGCCAGTTCTTTCATGCATGAGGCCCGTCCGGACGTGTGGAAAGTCATCCCAGCATGGCTGTGGCTGACTCTGGAGGTCCTCAGCTGCTGGGGCTCTGCTTGGGGTGGGGGGGGGGGGGGAGAAACGCAACCCTCCCCCCTCCAAGGGGCCCCAGTGAGGACATATTTAACAATATTTAACATATTTAGCAATATTAATAAAATAGTATGTGAATGAGTGGCACTATAGTGTTTCTATACTGTTACTATAGTGTCAACTATAGTGAATGAATGACACATAATTTCTAAATAGAAATGCAATATAGAGATGGCTCATTGTAGCTGAACATAGAGGGAAAAAGCAGAGAAACTTTGTAGGATGCTGGGTGGCTGTGTTTCCTAGGCTATAAGAATCAAGCAGAAATGGAAAAGAAAACTTTATTTTAAAAGTCCTGATGTAAGCTTAAATAATAAATCACTCAAAATAAATTTTAAAAAATACAATACTAAAAACAAAATAATGTACTAAATAAAACCATTTGCCTTATTAAGATATTTGCCATAAAAAAACGTGTTAGAACAAATGTTTTTTAAATTTTAAATATTTGCCTTAGTGAAAAATGTCTAAAAATACACTTTACCTGTGATGTATTCGATATGCCAAAAACAGTAACAAGTCTCATAATGGAGACGTTACTGGCCCACTTGAGCACATTGATAAACAACAGGAGGACAGTACTAATATAATATTGTAATTTAAAAAGTAACTCTTTTATTTATAACGGTAATTAAAAGTAAGTGTGCTTCTCTTTTTAATACCACAGAAATAAATTTTGAAAACAACATAAGACTATAATTCTTTTCAGTTACAATATTATTTGAGTGCTGAAATATGAGATATGAATATTTTTCTATTAGCCCATCACTTGCATCACTTGTCATCCTGTTTCTCATTGATTTGCTCAAGTGGGTGTCAGTAACATCTCCATTCTTCTCTGTTGGGTGCTAGTGTAGCCCAGTAGCGTCTGCTCGTTCCAGGAACACAAAGGACATCAAACCATTCATTCAGGATCTTGACGAAGAAGCCCGACTTTATTAGTTCATATAAATCTAAATATAGATGAAAGTTGTAAAATTTATAAGCAATATCAAGTCTATCATTTCAATAATATTCAATGCTCTTTAACTTCATACTTAAACTTCCCCAGTTTCATATATGCAGTTTGACTTCTCTAAAATTAATAATTTTTAAGTTCTTAATTGTAACCCTTAACAGACTTACTATTAACTAAGCTCATATAATACATTTGAAAAATTCTAAAATCTAGCTGATAACTACCATTTACTATTGGAACATGGTTTTATAATCCATAATCTGTCTGTGTTCCAAAAATTTATATTAGAAAACCCTGGTAGAATGACCCAATTCATGCAAATAGGACATCAGATACATAGAGACTATGATTTAAGATAAATATTTAAAGAATTTTTAATAGAACAGTTTGCAAACTTTATAAACACTTGATGTTTTAATATTATTAGATATAAATTAATGATATACTAAAGCAATTAAAATGCACTTACATAAAATACTATTCTAATTAAAAGATAATTAAAATGTAAATGTACATATAAATGTATGTATACATGTATGCATACAAATTTGTGCACTCATTTGTGTGTATATATATCCACATAAATACACATATGCATACACACAAACATATATATACACACATACATCACTGTCACTGTCCTCCCATTGTTCATCAATTTGCTCAAGCAGGCACCATTAACATCTCACAATTTGTTGTGAGACTTGTTACTTTTTTTGGCATATCAAATATGTCACAGGGAGCTTGCCACGCTTTGCTATGCAGGCGAGATACTCGGTAGCTTGCCAGGCTCTCCTAGAGGGGTGGAGGATATACACACACATATATAATAAAATGATTTAATAATGTGGTTTAGCACATTTTTAACCTATCTTCCTTGTTCTTTCTTTTGCATCACTGTGTTTGAATACATAATGCAAGTTTGCCTTTATAGCAGATGATACTTTTCACAATAATCATTTAGCATTTCTGTTTCTTAAAGGTATATATATAAACAAAAAATTAAACTTAGAGGTAAATTTGCACCTAATGTAAAACATGTTAGATGTTTTTCATGTTAAAGATATCTTTAGTTATACTAATAAGAATATTCAATAAACTAAATATACTTTGCTGAAGAAAAATTATTTTTTTATTTTTTTCCCAGTCCCCCCGCCAAGAAAAATTATTTAACCATCTGATAAAATAATTTGTCACAAAGTATTCTTTGAAGGATATATTAAATCTGTAGCTCAAGTTGTGTCATTTTTATTAAAGAATGGTTACTGAAAGAAAAGTTAAAATATAAAGAAGATAATTATGATATAATACTGAAAATATTCAGTATTTATTATTGGTGGTATACTAAATGGCATTACTACTTTGAAAACGAAAAAAAAATGCAATTTCTTTTTCTTCCCTTGAAGGTTATTTATTATTTTGATACTAGTGCCAATATTATTATTTTACAATTACAGTGTTTATATATCATGCCCAGCACCAGAGGGACAAGATTCCTCCATTACTTTTCTTGTGACAGAGATTGTCTATTTGTTTTTTTCCTTCTGATTTTCCTTACTTAGCATGGCTACCTAAAATTCCATATAAGTTGCAACAAAGTGCAAAATTTTATCTTTTCTCATAGTACATTCCATTTTGTTTAGACAGCAAAATTTATTTTCCACTCATCTGTTCTTAACAAGGGTTGTCTCAAGATATTTGCTGAAGCAAATATGCTGCTATGAGTGAAAATAGGTATGCATATGTTCTTTATTGCAGTTTTTGTATTATGTGACTCTCTGAATCACATGGTCTAAGAACCTAATTCTTAGAGAATTAAGAATAGAAGTTTTTGTTTGTTTTTTTAAAGCCTTCAAACCATTTACAGAGATTTTGAGCCACACACGCAAACCTCCCACCAGGACTGATTGGGAGTTTACTTGTTTGTTTGTTTGTTTGTTTACCATATACCCACCAGAGTAAGGAGAGGCTACTCAAATCTCAGGGCTGGGATGAATGGAGGTGTTACTGGTTTCCGTTTGAGCAAATCGATGATCAAAGTGATGACAATGATGACAGTGATTGATGATACCCACCAGACCTATACTTCAAACTTTTTGAGATAGATCATTCTCATTACTGTGAGGTAATATCTTATTGTCATTTGATTACATTTTCCTGAAAATGAGGAATGCATTGGCTATAACTAGCAAAATTTCTGGTTTGGTGCATTTGACTTCATTCATATTCCTGCTTTATAAGCTTACTGACTGTTATTTCTTGTATGTTGCTTTTATTTTCTCAGCTAGTTCTTCCTCCCATTTTCAATACACTTGAAATAGAATGAAACATATTACACCTATAGTTATATGAAGTTAATTTTTATGCATACTATGAGTATATGTATCCTGTGTGAGAATTTCTGATGACTTAATTTTACATTTCACATTCTCAAAAATATAAGCTTTGAAAATATTTCTTAAAACCACATAAGAAGTAAATATGTACACATAAAAAATGCTGTGTTCAATGACGTAATTATTAAGATGAAAAGTTACAACAATCATCTTTTATATTACAATGTGTAGTTTGATTCTGTAGCTTCTCCAAAAACAGTTAAAATATAATAGTCTACTTATATTTTAAAACAAATGCATTTTACCTATCTAGATGTTTTAAAGATAAGATGTTGTCATGTTCATTATAATAAATAAGTCCCATCGTATTGAGGATAAGCTTTAGATCAATGATTAATTTAATTTCGTTCTTACATTTTTTGAGTTACAAAAGTAGCTCAAAGTGGCAAAACTAAAAATGGAGACAAAATATTCATATTTAATTTATTAATTTAAAATATGTCAATAAGATAAGTGTACATGGGTTTAAATTCCTATGATTTTGAATTTTATGAGAAAAAATACGTTATTACTTAGCATTTTAATATTTTCATATTTTTTACACATAATATGAAGGTTGAACATTTTACAAATGTCATAAAATCTCAAGCTGCTAAATCATTAGTATTTTGACTTAAATGAGGGTAATGGGAAAAAAGTATATAATTTAAAAGAATTTGCATACAACTTTACAAAAATATGTCTTTACAAATTTTCTTTATAAAAGAATTGTATTAATCTTCTTCCGGCAAGCTACCGAGAGTATTCGATATGCCAGACACAGTAACAACAAAGTCTCCAATGGAGACGTTACTGGGCCCGCTCGAGCAAATCAACGATCAACGGGAGGGCCTTTACCTTTACCTTTACCTTTACCCTATGATATTCAGAGACATGCCATGCTATTAATTTTGATAATTCACTATATAAAACCCTAAATATCTTGAACTCTAGAACTCTAGGCCATAGAATTGTGAAGTGTTTGAATTTTTTGTAGGCATCCTCTCAAATGTATTGACACAACAGCTTGAATTTGTATTTTTGAACACCAAAAATGAGTGAAGGTATTTTAATAAACATCACATTGCTCAAACTGCTTTAAAAATTAAGTTGATTGTCAAAGAAAATTGCATATTATTTCCTAATACTTTGTTGTATACACTATAGGGTTAGTTAGATAATCTTATCAAATACAGAGCAATCAGCACTATTTTACTGGTGTACTCTGTATATACCATTGTTTTTCCAATGTTTGTTGTCAATTTTGTCAATTAAAAAACACCTAAGATTCAGAAATGTGAACAGCTGACAATCACCTCAAATACCAATGACATAGAAGTAGTTTTGTCAATAAATGAGACACTCTAATATTTCATTACCTGAGAGTCATTTATTTGGAAACCTCAAATATTCGTAGGAGAGATTAAAAACTAGAATATTTCTCCAGGCTTGACAGGACAGCTCGAATTCCTGGCAGTCAGTCAGAGCAGATGGTGTAGACCAGTGCTTGGCAGAGTCAGATCCCAAGGCAGTTGGGTTTTAAGAATGTAGAGATGGACCAAACGCAAGTCAAGTACAGGCTGGCCAACTTTATGTATCAAAAATGAACATAGACAAAGGGGCAATGGGTTATTTCTCTATAAGTTTCTATTTCTGCTTTATGAAATCTCCTATTATATAAATTCACATCTAGGAAATATTATTGTCTCTACCCTTTGGAACAAGTCTTTAAAGAAACAATTAATTAGAGCAGAATTAAATTCAGCTGCTAAGAGAGAGATTAAGTTATTTGAGCTCTCAACAACCCAACATTTTCACTCAAATAGTTTGCAAGAGAAGTGAGCATAAAATCTGAGACTATTATATGCACTGCTTTGTTTTCAAATAGTGTTAAGAGGTGAGATAAATCACAAGTGAAATTCGTATCCTTAATTCATATTTAACATAATTTATCCATTATCATAAATCAAATATTAATCTATAACAAATTAGAACTAGTATTAGTAGGCCTCAATGTACTAGTAAGGTGTGAAAATACAAGAGAACATCATAAATCATAAAGTTTTTTCAAGAATTTCCTTTATGTAAATGTACTTTCATTATGAATAAGAATCTAGATGACTATAGTAAATTATATTTTAAAATATTCTATTATGTTAAAAATTTTAATTCATATTTATAAAAATATATAGAAAATTATTCAAATTTTAAATTATGATATTCTGAATTTCTAATATGAAATATAGTTATACAAAGTAATATAATAGATAAGTATCTACATTGTCAGCATGATTAAAACTTTTCAGTGGCTTTATATACTTATGTTGAATTTGACAATATTCTTAATATTGACAGAAGTGTTAGTAAATATGAATAAATTGGTGAAAATAAAAGTAATTTGGTGTAGATTAATTGGGTTAGAAAATAATTTTAATTAATCATTTCTATAATTCATTTTAAATTTATTTGTTACAATATTCAAAACTCGGGTCGGCCACGTTAGCTGCATGCAAGGCAAACGCCCTACCGCTGTGCTCTAGCACATCTGGTAGGGCGTTTGCCTTTCACGTGGCCGACCCGGGCGACAAGGTTTGATTCCTCCACCCCTCGTGGAGAGCCCAGCAAGTTACCAAGAGTATCTCACCCACACAGCAAAGCCTGGCAAGCTACCCGTGATGTATTCGATATGACAGACACAGTAACAAGTCTCACAATGGAGGCATTACTGGGTCTGCTTGAGCAAATCCATGAATAACGGGAGGATAGTGACAGTGAAAGTGACAACATTCAAATAACTTCCACTATTGTTTGAGTTTAAGTGTGTATCATGCATTGCTCTTATACTCTTGGAAATAGCAATGGTTCATGTACACATTTTTTTTTCTATTTCAAACATTTAAACAGCAAACCTAACAAAACCAGAAACAAACATATTTGTAAGAACAATTTCATCTAAGTATAAAATATTTAGATAAAATAGAAGAGAATCAGGAAAGGTGCCAGGAAGGTAAACTTGTTATTTACACATAAGTGGCAACAACAACATAAACTTTTTCTTTCGGTAAATAGAAAGTACAAATTATGGAGGCGTTCAATTCAACTGGAACAGAACAAATATTTGAAGCCATATTTTCTATAACCTTTATTGAGTTTTTGGTTTATTTTGTTTTTTCTTTTTGGGTCACACCTGGCGATGCCCAGGGAATGCTGGGAATCGAACGTGGGTCGGCTGCGTGCAAGGCAAACGCGCTATCTGCTGTGCTATCACTCCAGCCCTGAGTTTTTGATTGAGTCTCATAAATAAAGCAAACTTTAAGGAAACAATTTTATACCTCTTGTTTGTAGTATCCTCCAATTTATTGTTATAATTACATTGAAAATGCCCAGTTGTAAACCAAACCATGCTCAATTAAAAATGTTGGTATTATGTTTACCCATTTTAATTTAATAATTAATAAAGATGGTATTATGTAGTGATAAATTATAGTTATTTCGTATACTATGTCATAATCTTTTTTATTTATTTATTTTTATTTTTATTTTTTTAAATCATCGTGAGAAAAGCTACAAAGCTTTCAGGTTGAAGTCTCAGTCATACAATGATCAAACACCCATCCCTTCACCAGTGCATATTTTTCACCACCAAGAACCCCAATATACCCCCCTTCCCACCCCTCCAATGCCTGTGAGGCAGATGATTTCTACTTAACTCTCTCTCTACTTTAATTACATTCATTCTTTAGACAAAAGATGCACCATTATTATTTGGAATTCCCCCCCCCCAACAGTCAGAACTGGTGAAAAGGCATTGTGAAATAATATGTTTTCTATTGCTGGTTATGAAGACCACATGATGTTGCACAGCTGCAATAGCGGCCATGCGATTTTGAATTTCTGATATTTTACTACTTAAATCTGTAGGGATTTCTGCCAAAAGCCGGATAATTATGAGATTGGTTTGTGTGCCTCTGAGGACATGGACATGCTGGAGCCACTTGTGGGGTGCAACTTGTGGCCTCAGCAAGGGAAGAAGGACGTGTCAGTTCTGCCCCCCCCCCATCCCATGAGGCTGCAGTTACCCCGTCACTGCCGGCTCATACCTGGCTGTCCAATAAGCTCTGAGGCAGCAGCCACCATGCTGTGGTGGGGGGGGAGGGGAAGCAGTGAGGAGGGGAGAGGGGAGGCTGAAGAGACAGACACCCTTTCCCTCCCAGGGAAATGGTGCTGTAATTTAATGCTCAGTCCATTTACCTTTCTGCTGCAAGCTGCTGGGTTCTGAATTAGGTCCATGTGTCTCTGGGGCCATGGCTGTCCTGGAGAGCCGCTCCTGGGGGGCAACTCGTGGCAGTTCCAACCCCCATCCCATGAGGCTGACTATATCATGATCTTTATATAAGATAATGAAAAACTGGCCAGGAAATTTTGCTTTTTTCATTAAAATATAGGATTGTAAAGCAATTTTTAGATGACTACTAATTATAATTGAATTCTCTACAACGCAGTCTTTGGGTTGGGGATTACCTTTAGATTTTTATCTTAATTAAATTTACAAAACTAATACCTTTTATTTTTGTATAGTTGCAATAAAAATCTGACTAATTAGTAAATAATTGATGGGTACGTAAAGATCTAAAGTGTTATGTTATTACTGACAAAGATTAACATTTTTGAAAATGCCAATAAAATAATAATCTTGAGCATCTTCTAAAGTATTATTGGACTTTATCACTAAAAGAGAAAAATAAATAAATTAAATGAAAGCTCAGTCTGTAAATTACTAATTACTTTTGATCTAAAGTTCAGTATTATTTTGGCTATATTAATTTTTCCGAAAGATAAAAATGTTTGCTCATGTGGAGCCTGTTGAATAATACATGAAATAAACTGACAATGTAGATATCATTTCCCAATTTGGAAGAAAAATAACTGAGAGTGTAACTACATTCAAATATAGCTTATTTTACATACTCATTGCATAAATAACTTATTTGCAAGAATATTAAAACAATTTTTCAGCACATCATATTTAGACCTTTTAATATTGTCTAAATATGTTAATACAAATAATTCAGGAAAAAAAGGATAATTTATTCCCCACAACCCCTTTTCTATGAACATTGTTGACTTAAGACTTGCTTTAAGATTAAACACTTCATTAAAATGAAATACATTTGGAAGATATTGAAATCATGAAGTATATATATATATGGCCTGTATCTGTATATCATCAGACTGTTTCCTCTTCCATGAATGACTTACCTGAGGCATCATAATCTGTCATCATGGAAACAGTAACATATGCCAGCATCCCACTGCTTGTGTTCAATTTGCAAACAGTATGTGAAAGTTTGTCAAATTCATGTGCTTTCAGCATGCTACTTTGTCACCATCTTGCAGGGTAAAAAGCCACCAACTCTTACTGTTGTAGTTTTCCCAGCAGAAAACAGGTGTGTATTGATTATATCATCAGCAGGAAAAACACCAGTTTTGTCTCTTCTTTACCAAGTCATTATAATGTAAAGTACAGCTAAAATATGATAAGCTGGAGTGAACTGGAGGGAAAGTTTCCAGGTATATGGTGAATTCTCAGTGTGAATGACCAAAAAGTTTTGATTCTCAATGTGAATGAGAACAAAATTCTATCATTATCTTATAAGGGTTGAATTTTGCTTACTGTTTTGTTTGTTGCTGTTGAATCTACAGTTTTCTATTATATGGATATAATGCTGAAAAATGTGCAATAGGGTAACAGTGCTTTGAGAGGGGCAAGGAATTACACCTATTGTTTTTCTCACGTATTTACTTTTATTTGAAACGTTATATAAAAATAACGGGTCTCATTCCCCTGACCCTGAAAGAGCCTCCAAAACAGCAGCATTTGAAAGGATGAGTAAGGAGAGGCTGCTAAAATCTCAGGGCTTGGATGAATGGAGACATTATTGGTGCCCGCTCCAGCAAATTGATGAACAATAGGACGACAGTGATAAAGTGATACAGTGATTTCTTCACTGAGTATATTTTGTCATTTTTAAAAGCTTAAAATTTCAACGAACAATGTGCAGGATTCCTTCCTCTGCCTGTCGTTTTCAGCATTTCTTGCTTCTGTTTTTTCTTTTGTTTTAGAGATTAGCCTTTCTCACTTGTCTGTTATAATATTTCATTATTTTTATCTGCATGTCCCAATAATAAGAAATGATAAACATCTTTCAATTTGCCTATATACCAGCTATGAATTTTCTTTTCTAAAATTTTAAATTCTTCACATACATTGCCTAAAATCCCTACTTAATTTACTTAAAAATTAATTTTTAGGGGCTGGAGAGATAGCACAGCAGGTAGGGCATTTGCCTTGCATGCGGCCGACCCGGGTTCGATTCCCAGCATCCCATATGGTCCCCTGAGCACCGCCAGGAGTAACTCCTGAGTGCAGAGCCAGGAGTAACCCCTGTGCATAGCCAGGTGTGACCCAAAGAGCAAAAAAAAAATTAATTTTTAATAAAAACTTTTAAAATTAAATACTATTTTAAGCACTGCAGTTAAGCCTGTTATTGCTAGGAGTTCATAAAACACCTTAATAGGGACCCTCTGTGGGTATCTGGAAATCTTCCTTGCAAATCTCTGCTTTATTTTGTCTTCCATTAGTTTCTTTAACTCTTAAAGTTCTCAAAACTACTTGGTACAATATACTTCCATTTCTTTTGGAAAATTTTAAGCTGTCACTGTCACTGTCCTCCTGTTGTTCATCGATTTGCTTGAGCGTTAACATCTCCATTATGAGACTTGTTGTTACTGTGTTCGGCATATCGAATACGTGACGGGTAGCTTGCCAGGCTTTGCCGTGCGGGCAAGATACTCTCGGTAGCCTGCCAGGCTCTACGAGAGGGGCGGAGGAAACGAACTCTGGTTGGCCATGTTGGCTGCATGCAAGGCAAAAATCCTACCTGCTGTGCTGTCAAGGTCAACCTAAATTTTAAGCTATTTTCCTAAAAAATAAAAATTCTCATTAACTATGTTTTTCTTTATGTGATTCAAATTACTTATATATTACACTTCTTAGTATTGTCCTATATTTTGGCATGATTACGATGATAATGATTTAACAATTTTCTCTATTATCTCCTTGATTTCAGTATGAAGAGTATTTATGAATATGTTTTCAAATTCAGCAATTCATTTTTCAGATGCATTCTTCTTCTGCTAACCTCTTAAAAAACGTCTCCACATCTTACATATGCTTGTTCCAATTTTTTCTAATTAATTCTTTAGCATATTAATTTTAATTATTTTAATCTTCCTTGTAATATTGGCAGCATCTGTGTCATAAATACCATATATTTTAAATGAGCATAATGATATATTCAGTGTTTCTAGAATAATTGTCATAAAATTATGCAAATCCTCAATGGGTAGTGTAGCTCTTTATGCACTAAAGCTGTACTATTAAATAGGATTTCTGCATTAATGAAAATGTTTCATTTTCACTAGTCAATTTTATCTATACTGCATATGAAATGTGACTAGTGTTACTAACAAATTAAATTTTAAAGTTTTACTCATTTCAATTCAGTTTAAATAATCATAATAATGGGCTAGAGCACATGCTTTGCATGTAAAAGGCACCTGTTTGTTCCTGGCACCACATGGTCCCCCAGCACTGGAGAAAAAGTCCCTCAGTTTCTTGCATGAAGTACTCCTTGAAAATCTTAGACAAAAATAAAAACAAAAATAAAAATGATCACATAAAAGCCAGAGTGACAGCTTTATGGGCTAAAGCACATACTTTGCATGCAAGAGACCTTGGTTTAATCCTGGGCACTGTATGGTTCAAAAAGCACTGCCAGAACTCACTGCCAAGCACCAAAATTGTCTTCTTCCACTTAAAATAGAAGAAGAAATAGTCACTCTGAATGGGTAATGACCATTTTAGCACAGTTGTAAATAACAAAATCTAAGCTTATTGTAATTTGCGTGTGTGTGTATGTGTGTGTGTGTGTGTGCGTGTGTGCCTTTGGGTCACACCCAGCTATGCTCAGGGGTTACTTCTGGATCTGCATTCAATAATTACTCCTGGCGGTCCTTTGTGGACTATATGGGATGCAGGAGATTGAATCCCGGTCTGCTGCGTGCAAGGCAAACACTCTACCCGCTGTACTATTGCTCCAGTTCCAGTGCTACTATTTTAAATGAAAGATAATTGAATGGTGCACAAAACATTCAATTATTATTTGATTATAAATAAAATATTGTAAAACTATTAAACCCACTATATGAAGGGTTAATCTCGGTGAGTTACCTACTATGACTTATTTAGCATGACCAAAAATCTTTTATATTTTTATATAAAAATTATTATCAGTACAATGAGTACGTTTTCTAAATAAAAAAATATACTACACAAAGTTTAAGCAATTTAAAATTTAAATGATCTGTAATTAACCCCAGAATAGGGATCATGAAATCCAGTGGGAATTATAAGGCTTATTCTTCTATATAAATTAAAATACAGGAATTTAACAATCATTGTTTCTTTATATAAAATAAAAAGTTTTTTATATAAAAGTGTTTTTATATAAAAAATTTTATAAAAAAAGTTTTTTACTGTACTCAACTTTAATAAATTTATAAATAGTATAATCAGGTACAGAGAGGTCAATATTAATAATTAGACATGAATATATTGCTTTATTGAATCCCATTTTGATGATCAATACTTTGAGTATCATTGTCCTCTTATGCAAACTGGATGCAATAACCTTATGCAGCAGCTGATAGCACAGAGGAACAAAACATTTTTAAGGATTATGAATTTTTTATTTTACTTAGAATATCCCCAAGAGTCTGATATTATAACTCAATATAAACATTGACAATACCAAATGTTTACTTTTATTTGTGTATACTTTGTGCATTTTAATTACCAAAAAATAATCACTTCTAAATGGCTTCATCTTTAAAACACATGATCATTTAAGTAGCTCACTTTTTTTTATTTATAACCAGAAAATATAGGATGTGTAACAGTGAGATATAATTCAGATGTCCATGAACTGAATCTATTTATCAATTGCCAGGTTTGGCCAATTCACCCCCTACTGTTATCTTGCATTATTTCAACTAGATGAGGTGTTGTACACACTACTGGTAATTTAGCGAGCTGATAATAGATGCATACCATTTTAACATTACAGCAGGGAGCCCTTGTCTTGCTTTTTCAGTTCACAGCATTGTTACTCAATGTAACACCAATTAACACTTAAGTGATAGAGTTTCAGCTTCTAGGTAAAAAGCTGGAAATATGTCTTTCAAGCCTCTGTACTAGAGCCTTGTGGTTATGATATTTAATCAGCTGAAAGCCCAGGGCATGCACTTGTAGCTGTGCTATTATTTGTAAATGAATGCGGCACTGCAGCTATGGTAAACCTTCCTGAAATCATTTGTGTTAGGTTCTGTTTCTGTTACTGCTCTTAGCTAGTTCCTCACCCAGCAGGCTATTCTGCTACAATGGGACTAAGTATTTTAAAAAAATGTGTTTGTGATCACAGTCATTTTGGAGTGAAATGAGGATAAAACAGTCATAAACAAAGATAAGATTAATTTTCAAAATAAGCATGATGCTACTTGGACCTTGGCAAATTTGTATAATCTAATGACAAAATCACTCTGAAGAGGATATATATTAAGATTAAGAAGAATATAAATAAAATATTCATTTCCTAGACTGAAGAGACTTCATATCGGGAAAATTTATATAAACACACTTATGCAAAAGGAGAAAAAAGTAAAATTTCACAAACCATACTGAATTTTTTTTTTTAGCTCTTTGGGGCACACCCTGTGTTGTTCAGGGATTACTCCTTGCTATGCACTCATGAATTACTCCTGGCGGTGCTTTAAGGGAACCACTGGGGATGTGGGATCAAACGAAGGTCAGCTGTGTGCAAGGCAAACACCCTACTCACTGTGCTATCACTCCCATACCAAAACATATATGATAAACTTAGCTTTCAAAGTGCTAATATCCTTGGTTATTTTCACTACAGGACTATTAAACTGCAATAAACATAAAAATGCGCCGAAGTGTTATGCAAAATATATTTGATACAATAATGGTAGAATTATTGTTACTAACTAGCATCAGGAATAAACCCACAAGTTTGTGTCCCAAATTAATAACATCAAGTCTTTAGCTCATATATTTTCTTATGGAAACACTATGAAAGAATGTTTATCACACAAATACATAGGTCCTGTTGAGTTAGATGTCTGTTTATAATTACTTCCTGTGCTTTGTGATGTTTTCCCCCAGTGTGTTTTTGTTTTTGTTTTAAGGCTTATTTTGATTGTTTGGTTTGGGTTTGGGTTCACATCCAGCAGTGCCTCAGAGCTTACTCTTGGCTCTATGCTCAGGAATTAATTCTGGTGATACTCAGGGGACCATATGTAGTGCAGAGAATAAAGCTGGGCCGGTTTTGTGCAAGACAAGTGCCTTAAATTCTGTACTATCTCTCTACCCCATAGGCATATAACAAAACTATTCTTTATCATCAACAATATTCAAATATACTGAAAACCACTAAGCTGGAACCAGGTTGATTGTCATATTTATTATACACATAAATATCTTTGACCTGGAAAAGTTATGGTCAAAAAACAACACAGTGTAACATTCTGCCATTTGTGCTAATAACTGCTTCTTTTGTTCTAAAATGCATAAGCTATTTAAAGAAACTAGTTTTTGCTACTGCAAGAATCTTTCTATGAAGTAAAAGCTGATAAGCATAGCTGTTGCTCTGACATTTCAGTAGAAATATGAAAAATATGGAAAGTATAATAGTTGAATTGCCTCAACTATATTTTAAAAATATTGATATTAGCAACAATTACAATTAACCTCTATAGCTTAGAGGTGAGGAATAAATGATTTTGCACATGGAATAAAACTTTCATGCTTCTTCACTCCTAGCAGATTCTTTTATTGCTTCTATCAGGCAGAGACAACAGTATGTAGTCTAAAGTTGTTTATGATATCTTATAATCTAGCAATCAATGGCATAAGAAACACAAAAGGCATATTACAAAGATTACCGAATGAGGATTTTTTAATGAGATTAAAATTCAGATATGCTACAATTAGACTTTTCATTTCGAGAGTTCTCAGGGGAAGAGAGTAGATGAACTAATAATTAAAGGCTTATTTTATCATTTTAAAGAGAATTAATTGCAAAGTATTTTACTCTTCTTAAAGTACTAAAATTATATGATACAAATATTAGCTTTTCATTTATTTAAGCGATTAAATATATTCCCTATGAATTAATGAAATGTTACACTTAATCTAAGATGTTTATAATTATAGGCAGTGGTTTTATTCCTATATTCATCACGGATGATAAATTAACAAGTATTTTGTGTAGTAAATTGAAAGTTTAGGAAGTGTATAAAAGAAAAATTCCATTAGAACTAATGAACTAAATAATCATAATGACTAATGAATGCTGTACCTTATTCATCATTACTTTTGAGACTGACCAATACATATGAACAGCAATTACAGATACTCAGTCCAAAAAAGCAAAAAGAATCTGACATATTTAATTAGGTAAAAAGAATACTTAACTAGACTTTTAATACTGAGTTGACTTTTTGTTATTATTTCTTAATATTAAGAATAACAATATTCTAAAAAACATGCTTTATGATGTCTTTGTTAGTTGATAATTCTAAAACTCTTTACTTGTATTATTTTCTATAGTACATTTGTTTAATAAAGTCAAAATCAAGTAATATTATATATTATTATAATTATTTAATAATATCCAGTTGGAAAATAATTTTTAAACAAATTCTGTTATCATTACATTAAGAGATTATATCATCAGTACATTAGGAGATTTTTTTCATAGTATGAAACCATTTTACTACATAGATTTAAATATGCCTGATTAATTATTGAAACATTAATGACACAAGAAAATGCATTTATTTTTCCTATCTTTAAAAGTTGTCTCGACATACACAACAACATGAGGAAACAACGCAAATCCCCACCACAGGGAGACCATGAGGAAATACGTCCAGAAGCCTCAGTAGGTGCTAACCACCTTAGGGACATCTCTGACAAGGAATTCTGATATGAAGTCATCAAGATGTTCAATCAACTCGATGAAACAGTCACACACATATCCACTAAACTGAAAGAGTACATGAAAGAAACAATTGATCGCACAATTGACAAAATACAGCAAGAAATGAGAGCCGAAATTGGAAAGCTCTGCACAGAAATGGCACGCATCACAGATTCCATAGATGAAGTCAAAACCTCACTCACTGCCCTCAAAAATAGAACGACCACAGCTGAGGAAAGAATCAGTGACTTGGAAGATCAGCTGCACCAAGCCAACAGACAACAGCAAACAATGGCAAGAGATCTCAAAATAGCTCAAGAGCGAATCAGAGTCCTACGAGATGATTCCAGAAGAAACAACATTAGAATCATTGGACTACCAGAAGCTCAAGGAAACAATCCCAATGAAAAAACCATGCTTAAGCAAATTATTGCCGAAAAATTCCCAGCACTCCATAATACAGCCATCCAGATTCAAGAAGCCCGAAGGGTGCCAGCTAAAAGAGACCCCAACAGAAACACCCCAAGACATATTATAGTTAGAATGATCGATGCTGCCGATAGAGACACAATACTGCAAGCAGCAAGGGCAAAAAAGGAAATCACATACAAAAGAGCACCCCTGAGATTCACAGCAGACCTCTCAGAGGAAACCCTACAAGCCCGAAGACAGTGGCGAGATATAGTCAAAAAACTCACTGAAATGAATGCTTCACCAAGAATACTCTATCCGGCTAAACTCTCACTCCAAATAGATGGAAAGCTACACTATTTTCTAGATAAACAGCAGCTCAGGAACTTCATAGACTCAAAACCAAACCTAAAACAAGGACTAAAGGGGCTACTATAAGACAAGACAAACCCTACAACCACAACACACCCGCACAGAAACATGACACAAAACCCCATAACCATACTCTCTCTCAATGTCAACGGTCTCAATTCACCATTGAAGAGACACAGAGTGGCAAAATGGATACAGAGACAGAACCCAACATTCTGCTGCCTACAAGAAACTCATCTCAACACTCAGAGCAAACACAGACTCAAAGTCAAAGGATGGAAAACAATCCTGCAAGCAAACAGCTCCTGTAAAAAAGCTGGGGTGGCCATACTAGTATCTGACAACATTAATTTCACCCTGAAAAAGGCTAGAAGGGACAGTGAAGGCTATTTTCTATTCATCAAGGGATACGTACAACAGGAAGAAATCACACTCTTAAATGTATACGCACCTAATGAGGGAACAGCCAAATATTTAAAACAACTGCTAACAGACTTTAAGGAGGACATTGCAAGCAGCACAATAGTACTTGGAGACTTCAACATTGCCCTATCACCTCTGGACAGATCAACAAGAACAAAACCCAGCAAGGAATCATTGGCTTTGAAAGAAGAAATAGAAGAGAGAGGGCTTATAGACTTACACAGGGCTTTACACCCCAAAAAGAAAGAATACACATTCTTCTCCAGTGCACATGGAGCATTTTCCAAAATAGACCATGTGCTAGGACACAAAACATACCTCAACAAAATAAGGAAGATAGAAATAGTATCAGCCATCTTTTCAGACCATGATGCACTGAGGATAGAAGTGAATCACACACAGACATGGAGAACCAAATCAAACACCTGGAAATTAAACAACTCGATACTGAACAATGAATGGGTCAGGATTGAAGTCAAGGACGAAATCAAAAGATACCTGGAAACAAATGAGAATGAAGACACAAGCTAACAGAACCTATGGGATACAGCAAAAGCTGTATTAAGGGGAAAATTTATAGCTCTGCAAGCATATCTTAGGTCTGTAGAAATGGTGCACATAAACAACTTGAGCTCACAGCTCAAGTCCTTAGAAAAGGATCAACAGAAAGAACCTAAATCAGACAGAAGGAAAGAGATCATAAAAGTTAGAGCAGAAATCAATGACATGGAAACCAAAGAAACAATCCGAAAGGTCAAAGAAACCAAGAGCTGTTTCTTCAAGAGAATAAACAAGATAGATAAATCACTCGCAACACTCACAAAGAAACAGAGAGAGAGAACCCTAATAAACCGAATCAGAAATGAGAAGGGGGATATCACAACAGAAACCAAAGAAATCCAAAAGATCATCAGACGTTGAAACAATGAATGGGTCTACTTTGAAAGTCTGTATGCCACTAAACAAGAGAACCTAGAATAAATGGACAAATTCCTGGACTCCTATAATCTCCCAAAGCTGAATCAAGAAGACCTGGAATATCTGAATAGACCTATTAACATCAAGGAAATAGAAACTGCAATCAAAAGCCTTCCCAAAAACAAAAGCCTGGGCCCAGATGGATTCACTAGCGAATTTTTCCAAACATTTAAAGAGGACCTGCTGCCAGTCCTTCTCAAGCTCTTTCAGGAAATTGAAAAACCGGAAACTCTCCCAAACAGTTTCTATGAAGCCCATATCTCTCTAATACCAAAAGGAAACAAAGATACCACGAGAAAAGAAAACTAGAGGCCGATATCCCTGATGAACACGGATGCGAAGATTCTCAACAAAATACTAGCAAATAGAATTCAACTACTCATCAAAAAGATCATACACCATGACCAAGTAGGATTCATCCCGGGGATGCAAGGCTGGTTTAACACTAGGAAGTCAATCAACATAATCGACGACATCAACAAAAGAAAAGATAAAAATCATATGATCATATCAATAGATGCAGAGAAAGCTTTTGACAAGATCCAGCACCCATTTATGATGAAAACCCTAGTCAAAATGGGGATAGAGGGGACTTTTCTCAATATAGTTAAAGCTGTCTACCACAAGCCTACAGCAAGCATCGTCCTCAATGGCAAAAAACTGAGAGCCTTCCCTCTAAGATCAGGGACGAGACAAGGATGCCCACTCTCTCCACTGCTGTTCAATATAGTATTGGAAGTACTTGCAATAGCGATTAGGCAAAAAAAGGATATTAGGGGCATCCAGGTAGGAAAGGAAGAAATCAAGCTCTCACTATTCGCAGATGATATGATACTATACTTAGAAAACCCTAAAACCTCTATCAAGAAACGTCTAGAAACAATAGGCTTGTATAGTAAAGTGGCAGGTTATAAAATTAATGCCCAAAAGTCCATGGCTTTCCTATATGCAAATAGTGAAAGAGTAGAAAAAGACATGAAGAAAACAATCCCATTCACAATTGTGCCCCAGAAAATCAAGTACCTAGGAATCAGCTTAACTAAGGAAGTAAAGGACCTGTACAAAGAAAACTACAAAACTCTACTTCAGGAAATAAAAGAGGATACGAGGAAATGGAAAAATATCCCCTGTTCATGGATTGGGAGAATTAACATTGTCAAAATGGCAATACTACCCAAAGCACTGTATAAATTCAACGCAATCCCTATTAGGATACCCATGACATTCTTCAAAGAATTGGAGCAAACACTCCTGAAATTCATATGGAACAATAAGTCCCCACGAATAGCTAAAGCAATTCTTGGGGAAAAGAAAATGGGAGGAATCAACCTCCCTAACTTCAAACTCTACTACAAGGCAGTAATAATTAAAACAGCATGGTACTGGAACAAAGGCAGAGCTGTAGACCAATGGAACAGGGTTGAATATACTGACTCCCCCCCCCCCCAAGCATACGAGCATCTAATCTTTGATAAGAGGGCAAGAAAAGTGAAGTGGAGCAGGGAAAGCCTCTTTAACAAATTATGCTGGCAAAACTGGACGGCTATATGCAAAAAAATGGGCTCAGATCTCTGCCTAACTCCATGTACAAAAGTAAGATCTAAGTGGATTAAAGACCTCAACATCAGATCAGAATCTATAAGATACATTGAGGAAAATGTTGGCAAAACCCTTCATGACATAGAAGCTAATAGTGTCTTCAAAGATGTCACACCGCTGGCCAAGCAAGTGAAAACAGAGATAGATAAATGGGACTATCTTAAACTAAGAAGCTTCTGCACCTCAAAAGAAACAGTGACCAAAATATAAAGACAGTCAACTGAATGGGAAAGGATATACGCCAACTACACATCTGATAAGGGGTTAATTTCAAGGATATACAAAATACTGGTTCAACTCCACAAAAAGGAAACATTCAACCCCATCAAAAAATGGGGAGATGAAATGAATAGAAACTTTGACAAAGAAGAAATCCGAATGGCTAAAAGACACATGAGAAAATGTTCCACATCATTAATCATGAGGGAGATGCAGATCAAAACCACAATGAGGTATCACCTCACACCACAGAGACTGGCCCATATCCACAAGAACAAAAGCAACCGGTGCTGGCGTGGATGTGGTGAGAAAGGGGTACTCCTTCACTGTTGGTGGGAATGCCTACTGGTTCAGCCCTTTTGGAAAACAGTATGGATGATGCTCAAGAAATTAGAAATTGAGCTCCCATTTGACCCAGCGATACCACTCCTGGGAATATATCCCAGAAAGGCAAAAAAGTATAGCCGAAGTGACATCTGCAATTGTCTGTTTATTGCAGCACTCTTTACAATAGCCAGAATCTGGAAAAAACCTGAGTGCCCGAGAACAGATGACTGGTTGAAGAAACTCTGGCACATTTACACAATGGAGTACTATGTAGCTGTTAGAAAAGACGAAGTCATGAAGTTTACATACAAGTGGTACTACATGGAAAGTATCATGTTAAGCGAAATGACCCAGAAAGAAAGGGATAGACATAGAAAGATTGCATTCATCTGGGGAACATAAAGTAACAAAATAGGAAACTAACACCCAAGTATGGCAGAGATTAGTACCAGGATTTTTACTCAATGACCCGGAGGACAACCACACATGTTAGGGGAAGGGGGAGCTCAGAAAGAGAAGGAAACACCAAATAAAAGGTGTTGGGAGGATCCGCCCACGATGGGAGAGCATGCTGAGGGTAGACTGTCGACCAAGCATGATTGTCACTCAATGCCTCTTTTGCAGACCATGGCACTCAAAAGGAGAGAGAGGGAAATGCCCTGCCACAGAGGCAGGGTGGGATGGGGGCTGGGGGGAGGAGGGGATGCTGGGATCCATGGTGGTGGGAAATGCGCACTGGTGGAGGGATGGGTGTTTGATCATTGTATAATCGAAACCCAAGCACAAAAATGTGTAAGTCTACAACTGTACCTCATGGTGCCTCACTATTAAAAAATAAATAAATATAAAAAAAAGTTGTCTCTTGGGTCAGGGTTCTACTCCAAAGGTCAGGATCTTATTATATATATAAAATATATTATATATATAATATATATTATATATATACACTCTTATTCAACCACAAATGGTTTTTAGCTATTTGTGGCAAGTGCTACCAGTATGTAAAGGAAAGATAATATTTATTCTCCAGGAAAATTGGGAAGAGTTTGGAGAAATTTTTACTAACATTACCAGGAAAGAGTGATATATACCTCTAGTAGGCAGAGCCACAAAAGGGTACTAAACTTTCTACAATACACAGGAAAACAGCATAGCGAAGATATATCTAGTGTAGAAAGTCAAATAAGTCAAATTGCAAGTTGAGTTAACTGGTTAAATTGTGGTGAGACATCCAGATATTATGTAGAGAAGTTACCACATGAAATTTCTCTGGAGAACAAGAAGACAATAGCTGTGCTTTTATGAAAGCTAGAAAAGAAAAGCTTTTTTTCTTTTAGAAAGCTTGTAAAAGTGGTGCTGCTAACAGAAATTAAGACCTCAGAAGTATGCAATGACTCCTACATACAAACACAATCACAAAAGGAGAATTAGGGCTAAGAAGACCTGTAGTTCAAGTGTCCTTTAAATTTCCCCTGAGGGAGGAGAGAGATAACAATGGTTAAGACAATTGCCTCAAGTGGTTGATCCCAGCATCCCACAAGGTCCCCTGAAATACCACAAGGAGTAATTCCTGAGTGCAAAGATTTAAAAGTAACCCTTGAGCATCATGAGATGTGTCCTCCTTTCCAGGCCCCCTCTCCCCCCAAAAAAGTAAATAAATTGCCCTGAGACAATGATGAAAATCCAACTAAAATTAGCTAGCAATGCAACTGGGATATATTGTGCATAGGAGTCACTCTTCAGTGCTTATCACAAGGAAGAAAAAGTTTAAATGGACCTCTCAATAGTACACATTTTAATTTGTTTTTAATTTTATCATTCAGTTAGAGATTAACTTGGCTACCTAAAATAGCCAACCAAAATAGTATTTGTAGAAAGTTATCGCTTTGGCTTCTTACTTCTGAGATAATCCCCCCCCACACACACACACTGATACAGTATCTTTAAAAAGAGAACTTTGAGGAATTCTAAACTTATATTAAAAGATAATTTTCCTTTCATAGAAGAAAGACGTTTTACTTGAAGTTCTGAAGTTTAAGATGTTTGAAACAGTTGTTTTCCATTCACATTTTGTTTAATATATATTTCTCAGGAAAATGTTCTCAAATAATGGCTTATGGCAATTATACCTGTGTGAGACCATAAGTTTTGAAAAACTCACAAAATGTTATTACCTTATAATCTAAGTATATTAAAATTCTGTGATGTGCATAGAAAGCTGATTTCAGTATTTCTTTTTTTGTTCTTAAAAACAGGACCCCTAACTGAGGATTAAATTAAAATAGTCTTTTCATAAATGGTTCCCACTGGAATGTAAATTATAATGCTAAGATTGCTGGTTCTCATGGTCTGTCTTTGTTATTTTTCTATTAAAGTATCTATTTTTAGTATACACTATTAGTGTATATTGGATCTAATGAGAAAAGGATGGCCAGAAAGGACAAAGATTAAAATGTAAATCACATGGGTTGATCAGTTTCTGTCAAGAGGCTGGTAGTGTATAACATTGGCATAGAAATATAGAGCTTATCTTTTACTATGAAGAAGCTATACCAATGAAGTTCTTCCAGCTTTTGTTTACTAGTTCCTTTCCTATTTTTCAGGTATAATTTCAGCTTCCAACATAAAACAAATAAATGAAATACCTCTGAAACTAGAAACAGATCTAATTATATTTTTGTATTTTGATTGACTTTTGTAATTGTTTCATTTCACAATGATTTTAATAGTATGCAGCACTTAATAGAATGACTACAGTAAGATTTCTTATGGTTTATGAAAAAGTGGTATCAGGTTGTAGTGTTAGCAAGGGATAAGGTGCTTACTTGGACTGGAGCTGACATGCCTGGGTTCAATTCTTAGCACTACAATGTCCCCGTGAACTCCTCTAGGGGTTGTATCTGGCCACAGAGCCAGGAGTAAATATTGAACACTGCTAGGTGTTGCCCCCAACCCAAAAGTGTTGTTGCCCCCAACCCAAAACAACATATGAAAAGAAAAGGAAAAGCAGTATCAGCATCACAGGGAGGCCCTTTACAAAGGTAATACTATGGAATCTATATCCCCAAAATACTGAATCAGGACATGAGGATTGAAGATCTAGGAACAAAATTTTAACAAGTCCTGCTGGTGAGTACTCTGTGGGCTGAAGTTTATCTTATTAATTTATTTATTTATTTATTTATTTATATACTTTAATTTACTTAGACTTTAGGGTTCACATTTGGCAATGCTCAGAGGTTTCTCCTTGCTCTTAGCTTAGGAATCACTCCCAGCAGACTATATGGAATGCCGAGAATCAAATCCCAAGACCATGTGCAATCCAATTTCCCAACCCACTACTACTTTCAGGCCCAGCACCACATATGGCCCTGTAATTCCTCCAGGAATGATGCCTGTGTGTGCATAGCAAAGTGTAAACCCTATGTAATGCCCTGTGTGGCCCTCCAAAACATAGAAACAAATTAAGAATATATACATATAAATATATATATGCATATACACATAATAAATCAGTGTAGAATTTTGGTTGGGTTGAGTTATGTGTAGTTCATTTCACATATAATCTGTTGATTATAAATATGTATCTGTAGTAAGAATTCTACATATAAAATCATATCACTATAGTTACCCAGGTCATAGTTTCTAATATACCTTTGCAATAGTTATAATATGTAAAAATGGTGGATATTTTTATTTTGCCTCCCAAAACTGTAAATTATGATACCTCTTGCATGCACTTCAAAAATTTAAAACATATGGAACAAAGCATATAGATAGTATCATTTCAGGTTGTAAGTCAAAGGCCTTCAATTTGTTCTAAACCTGACCCTGTCAAGCTATAGCTAATTGGAAAAGTTCAAAATCATTTGTTTTGTTTCTTCTATTTTTAAACTTAATAACGTTGCTTGCTTACAGATTTTTGCTTCCATTAACCTATTTACTATAGACAAAACATTTAAAAGAATTTGACACTGCAAAATAAATATAAATCAGTACCTCAAATTTTAAGATATCAGTGTATTTATGTATATAACTGTTTATTGCTGACAACTTGATTCCTCCACCCAGTATTTGTATTATTCCTTTTGTCCACTTCTATGCATAATCTATTATACCTATTGTCATCCTAATAGTATTTCATACATGACCATACAAATTTATTAAGAAAAAATAATTAAAATATATTCATAAATAAAAATTTATTTTTTCAAATGTCTAAAAATAGTATTTTAAAATGCTAGCAAAATAAACAAAGTATCTTAGGCTTAAGACTGTCCATATGTCATCTCAAACAGCTAATTTTCTATTGTTATATGCTACATGTTCTCATGAGAATGTTTTCCCCACGTGCACTGTAATATCATTGATCTTCCAACTTCAATTTAGTATCTTCTTGATATCTAATTTTCTTCTCACCACTCTATTGGAGGTAACCTTTCAAAAGCAAAAATTAATACCCCAGGAAAAAGCAAATTAGTGCAGAAAAGGAGCTATGCATCCTATGCAGTGTTACTATAAAGGAAAATTAATATGAAAGGTATTAAGAGGCTCATAGTAGTAGAATTTATTTTTTGAGAAAGAAGGTGAATTTATTGTTACTCTCAATTCAAATTCATACTTATAGACTTTAATTATTGAACAAAGACAAGTAAATAAACATGACACATCTTTGCAATATTTTTCCACAAAGAGAGTATTTCAAATTAGCCACTACAAATGAAGACCAGATAAAGAAATGAAGCAAAATAGCAGGCCTAAATTGTCATCTTTGAGTTCGATATCAAGCATGTCACATAAATATCTACATTTTCACATACTGGGAACTAATTTTCATTTGCGGTATAATATTGGTGTGAAAAACATTTAAAATGACAACGTTTTAAAAAGGGCAGGGAAATAGTACAGTGGTTAGGACACAGGTCTAGTACGCACTGATCCTTGTTTGAAACCTGACAGGATTTGATCCCAGAATACAAACCTGGAGGTTCTTGAGTACTACCAAATGTGACCCAGGAGTCCTTCAGCATAGCAGGGTTGACCCAACTATCTCCAGTACTGCAGGATCTGAGTTACAGGCATCCTAGGGCCCCTGTATTGAACCTGTCAACAGTGCCCCTTCATCCTGAGTAATGCTAAGACGTGTTCACACAAAATAGGGAAAAATATAAATTAAATTGTTTATAATTTCTATGGTAGCAGGGTAAACATTAACTCTTTGTAGTAAATTAACAATTTCATTTAAAAATACAGTCTGTTAAAATTTCATTTACATCTTTATTCTCAGCATTAGTTTTATGCTGGGAAAAAGGAGGAAGAACTAATTCAAATGACTGAAGAGAATACAAAGTATGCATATACATGTGGATATAGGCAAATTTAATACTAGGTCCATTAATGATTTCATACAGTTTTTACTTCAGACAATTGTATGTCTAATTGATTTATCATAGAAAAGCTGAAAAGCATTAGGACAAGTTACCTGAAACCCATAAAAGCAGGTATGATCAAGTGAGTTATAGTTAATTTTTCAATATTGGAATGGATAATAATAGATGAATAATTCTGAAATTTCATAATACAATAAAAACTGTATTTACCACTGAAAATTAATAGAGTTCATACAAATTACAATAAAGTGACTTTGATGAGTCTTAAATATGACCAAAATGCTTCAGCACCAAAATATAGACACCACTGTTACTGTGACTGTCCTCCCATTGTTCATCGATTTGTTAGAGTGGGCCCAGTAACGTCTCCATTGTGAGACTTTGTTGTTACTGTGTTTGGCATATCGAATACATCACAGGTAGCTTGCCAGGCTTTGCTATGCGGGCGAGATACTCTCTGTAGCTTGCTGGGCTCTCCAAGAGGGGCGGAGGTATTGAACTCGGGTCGGCCATGTGGGCTGCGTGCAAGGCAAATGCCCTACCTGCTGTGCTATCGCTCCAACCCCATAAAATAAAATTTTAGTATAAAATGCAAATACTCATATGGGAATAGGAGAGGGTGAGTATGGTGACAACTTTACTCCTTTATTTGTTTGTGCTTTGAAGGGCCCCAAGGGCTTGAATGGGTCACTTTCAGTAGTGCTCAGGGGTTTCTCCTTAGGAGATTATGAGATACAGAGATTAGAACCTGGGTTGGCCACATGAAAGGCTAGCTCCTTAAGCCCTTTACTAAGACGTGATGCTTTCCTAAATATGTCTCTAGTTTGTTCTCTCATTTAAACCCCTGGAGAGTGCAACTTTGTCATATACAGTATCAGGACCCAGGAGATAGTTAGAGTGAATGCTCAGCATGCAACAGTTCCTGTTCTATTTCTGGCAAAATGAGGTTCCCCAGCATTCACTGAGTTCAGTCTTCAAGGCCACCTCACATGTAGAGTGTAGCGATGAAGTAACCCAGCATTACTGAGGTGACCTAGGTACTCCAGACACTGCAGAAACTAAGAAGCATTACATTCTCAGTCTCTGTATAGAAATGCTTACTCTGTTGGGGGAGAATTGAAATAGTGTTCAAAGCTCTGTCTTCAAACCTGATGAAACAGCAAAAGGTTTCTAGAATTATTCAAAAATTCAAACTATTTCTACCATCATTTGCTGCAGAGTTTCTCTAGCAGCTCAAACTATGAGATTGTTTCAAATAATCAGACATCAAACATGCTGCTTGAAAAGAAAATAGAATCTGCTATGTCATTCTTTTCCATTGCTATAATCTTGGTCCCTTCACTGTCATTGACTTGTGTCATCTGACTTGCCCACTCTGAATTTCTATCTTCCTTTTCTCCCTCCACTCCAGGCACAGAAACTCCTTCTTATAGTCTCATTGTTAGCTCTTTCAGGAAAATGACCCACAGTATATCTTTTGGATAAATGGTACAGTTTCTTACCTTAAGGCACTCTAAAAACTCAGATCAAAAAGCAGTTGGGCACAGATAGACATTCTAGAGAGAATATAGCTCAATTTTACATTCAGGAAAACCATTTTACTTAATTCTTAAGACTTTTACATCTAATTTTGCATTCATCTGCCTATTTCCAATTTCTGGGGCATTCAATTTATCAAATAGATCTTTTCTAATTAGATCCCTAATAGTGGATTCAAATGAAATCATATCCTCATTAACATAAAAAGCATTACTCTATATAGTTTCATATTGCCAACATTGTGAAATAAACCCTAAAATTTCTTCATGACATTAGAGTGGTATTCAGAGAACTCAGAAGAAAACATAAAACAAATAAACATAATTGCATACTTTCTGAAATTTAATTTAGACAAGTTCTGATGCTGCCAATATATTGTCACATGTGAATAGCTCATCAAAATTAGGATTATGTGAATGGATGCTGAAGAATCAGATGGTTCTCTGAGGAAAGAAGATAGTTATCTGATATAAGATAATTACTAATAGACATTTAAGTAATAGCAAAACATTGACATGTATGGGTTATATTTGTAGGTCAAAATAATAACATACTTAAACTTTATTAATATTTCTATTAATTCAATCATGTAAAATGATTTTGAAACTGTTTTTGCTACTTTTTGTATAATCCATATTTTAATTCACACATTCATAGTTGAAAAATCAGATCATTGACATTACAGACATGAGTAATTTTGTAAAGGCATTAGAAATATGCCATCAAAAAACTATTGTCTAAACAAACATTTTATTTTTAATTTTCTAAAAGTCACATTAAAATAAAAATACTATAAATTTTAAATCATGTTTGTAATATATAAAAGCAATATATAAAATATTATCTTACCATCTGATGAATCACTGTTACTGTCACTGTCACTGTCTTTCTGTTGTTCATCCATTTGCTCAAGTAGGCACCAATAACGTCTCAATTGTGACACTTGTTGTTACTGTTTTTGGCATATTGAATACGTCACAGGTAGCTTGACAGGCTTTGCCATGCAGATGAGATACTCTCAGTAGCTTGCTGGGCTCTGCAAGAGGGGTAGAGGAATTGAACCTGGGTCAGCTGTGTGCAAAGCAAATTCCCTGCCCAATATTCTATTGCTCTGGACCATCTAACAAATAAAACCATAACATTTTTAAAATATTTTGCTTGCTAGAACTTTAAAATTCTGTATGCATTTTAGATATTAAAAATATCAATTTAGAATAAGTTCATCTGAAATGCTCAATAGTTATACAATGCAACTGAAAGTGCAGTACTGGATATTTTAACATATATTTATTAGGGGAATAAATCGTATCTATTTTTAATTTTCTTAGCAGCGATGATAGTTTATGAGAAACTAAGTTCAACAAAATATATTTCAACAATTTATTAAAAGAAGTATCAGTGGGTATTTATTTAACTATGAAAAGAATAAATATGTTTTGGATAAGATTGTTTCATTTTGTAAAAGTGTCATATATTTTAAATATACATTTTGTTGTGTTTTGCGATCAAAATATACCGGTAACTTTCAGAATTATGAGTCATAATAAACATACCAAAACTTACTACAGTAGCAAAAGTATAATTATTTCATAAGTAAGATAATTATATTAATGATTTTTTGAGAAACAATAACTGGTTTAACATGGATAATATTAATTTAAATACCAATTGATTTTATTCTGATATTAAAAACTATATCACTCTTTAACAGTGCCCTGCAGAGATACAACTAGAGCCCAGATCTATGAACAGTTGGTGAACAAAAGCCATCAGCTACAATTTTTTTCTCTGTACATTAGCAATGCTAATCTCTTGAAGGTCACACAAATCATCTATTTTTTATCACAACCATCTGACTAGTGATCCCAACAGAAAATTTTAGAGGCTCAAGGTTCCTTGTGAAATTGGAATAAAACCTTTAGGCCAGCCTCAAGGGCATTGCCAAAGCAGGTGAGATCCATTAACTTATCTCAAGTGCCAGAGGCAGGAAAAGATTCCTTAAACTGAAAGTCCTGCTGAGGTCCAGAGTTTAGCAATGCAGAGACTAAGAGTGGACTGAAAGATCCACAAATCAGACTGTTTTGGATTCGTCAAATGATAATGACCAGAAGAGTTCCCCTTGAGTGCAGTGGTGGCTGTGAAATGGCTGTCAGGATTCACTGCTGTTCCTGGGAGAGAAGAGCACAGTTTTCACCTAACTAAGGGTCTCAGCAGATTCTAGTTTGTCTTTACATGGACCTTCCTTCCCTATAATCGTGGAGGCTCTTTATTTCTCGGGAAATGGAAAAGACACCTTGGCAAAAACAAAAACAAAACAAAACAAAAAAAATTGCATTCAGGAGCATGGTGAACTCCCTTTGCCTGACTGTTTGCCTAAGAACAAAATCAATGGTCTAAAATATGGGGTTGTTTTGTCCAGGTTAGTTTTGCCTCCCTGTGGCATATAAGAAATTTTTTTTGAATGTTTTACTGGTATGAGTTTTAAGGAATAAGTTTCATAATTTTATAATATTGTGTTTCTTTTTTCCTTTTGTTTCGGGACCACATCCAGCTATGCTCAACTTACTTTTGGCACTAGGCTCAAGAATCACTCCTGAGGGACTCAGGGGATCATATACAGCTCCAGGGAAGGAAAGCGGGTCAGCACCCTACTTGATGTGCTATCACTCCATTCCCATCATGTGTTATTTAATCTGAGGTATGATTAACATCAAAAATTAAATAACACATTCATTTGTTTAAAAAAAAATTATCTGTGTCTGTAGGTGAAAGTAAAATGAATTATTTCATAGAGAGCAAAATGCATGTTTGTGAACAAGAAGCATCTATCATTTTTTAATTAAGGACTCTCTGGAGAGAGATTTAAATATGAGTCTGACACATATTAGTTGCAAGATGAAGAAATTTCTGGAGTGGGAGAGAAGATGGTGGCAGAGCGGTAGCAGGAGCACGAGCTGGCAGAGCGGCTGCAGCTCTTAGCACTCTGCACAGCATGGACCGGCGGGGTCATAAAATTACTGTGTGAATGACTGTAAGTGCCCTTTAAATATTTTCTCCAAAAAAAAAAATAGTTTTAAGTGGAAACAACTGGCACCCACGGGGGAGCGCTAGACTGAGCATGGGCTCGGAAGCTGAGGAGCTACCAGAGTTACCAGAGCTGGCTGCCATAGTGGCAGAGGTTTAGCACGAATCAGTAGGGCTCTCTGGACCCAGCTTGGCACTACTGCAGATCACAGGTCTGGAGTTGAGGGAGTGCCTATGTTCCCACCATGGGATGCCTGCTCAGGCAACTTGTCAACGGCAGTGTCGCCATCACCATTTTCCCCCAGACCAGCCCATACTGCCAGTGCCACATGCAGCTTACTACATGGAGGGAAATTTCCCTGAGCGCCAACTGTCTGGAGATAGAGAATGTGGGTATGTGCCCCCCTGGGATGGTTCTTCTGGACTGGTGGCTATGACTCACCCAGAGCAATAGAGCTGCAAATTTGTTGTAGCCCTGCGCTGGGTCCTAGTATCCACTGGGGCCCAGAGGGTGCAGCACCTGGATATGGTGGGGCAGACAAGCTCATCAGCAACCTGACAGTGCCCCCTGTCTTCCTGACATCCCAGCATTACCACTATGCTCCTGGCTGGACTCCAAAAATCCAGGACTAAATTTTCTGGGAAATTAAAATGTCGAAAGTTAGGTATGTGGGACGCATACCCAGAAATCACCTCCTGCTCAGCCATACAAGCTCAGTTATCAGCCTTGCTCCAGAGACCCATAAATAAATGTCTAAAGAGATGAAAAGTGGCAGTTAATCTCGGACCTACACAAGGCTAAAACAGAGTGGACCGGAGAGGGGTGGGTTTGCCTAGTGCCTGAACATGCAGATCTCCTGCAACCATTTTCTCCCACAATCCAAATCGCCTCCAAGGCCCTCGCTTTCTCCATATTCCTGAAAACACTGTTAGTCACCCTTATGAACCAACTGTAGCTCCAGGATGTAAGTTCTTCTACTGGCCTCACTTCAGCAGCCCACAAATAAATCTTGAAAGAGATCGAAAGACAAAGTTAATCTTGAACATGCACAAGGCTGAACAGACAGGAGTAGATTGGAAGGGGCCGGGTAACTCTGGTGCCTGCCTAAGCAGATCCCCTGGAAGTCACTTGCTCCCACAATCCAAAATTGCCTTCATGCCCCCAACCAGATTCCAATGTCTTGAGTGGACCTCACGGAGATATTAAACTGCTCAAAATTCAGATATGTGGGTTTTTGTGACTGAAATATCTAAGCTTTCTTGGGGTTCAGATGAGCTACCTTCATCACCTCCCTGTACCTCTGGAAGCACTGGAAGTTGTTTCCAAACTCCAAAGCTGACACCCAGTTAAAAAAAGAAAAGAAAAAGAAAAAAAAATCTCTTCAAGCTCTACCATCCCTATAAAAATAATGAATGAATGCCCTGAACAAACACAATGATCTCTTGTATTCAAAACCATACTACACAAAAGGAGAGGGGTTGGGGAAGAGAGGAAGAGAGAGAGGAGAGAGGGAACAGAGAGAGAGAGAGAGAGAGAGAGAGAGAGAGAGAGAGAGAGAGAGAGAGAGAGAGAGAAGAAAAGTGCCTGCCATAGAGACAATGTGGAGAGGGGAGAGGAGAGGGGGGAAGGGGAGTATTATGAGGGAGCCTGGGGATATTGGTGGTGGAAAATGAACACTGGTGAAGGAATGCATGAACTGGTGAACGCTGGATAACTGAAACCCAATAATAAACAACTTTTCAATGGTCTATCTCACTGTAATTCATTCACGATCATGATCACAATCATCCTGTTGTTCGTCGATTGCTTCGACCAGTAACGTCTCCTTCCTAGCCCTGAGATTTTAAAAGAGCCATATTCAATGCTCTTTCAGGGTTAGGAGAATGAGACTTATCATTGTTACTGGTATTTGGCATATTGAGTACGACACGGGAAGTTTGCCAGACTCTGCTGTGTGGGCGGGATACTTTCGGTAGCCTGCCGGGTTCTCCAAAGTAAAAACGAGATAATAAGATATCCCGGAGCTGGGTTTTATAGTCTCTGGGTCTTGGCCGTTGATGGGACCACCTGGCACCAGTGGCAGCTGGTGGTTGTAACGCCTACCTACTGGAAGATGGGAGATCTGGGTGGAGAAGGCCCAGTCCCTATCCAAGCAGTCTTGGAGATCTCAGCCCTGGGACCTGCATGCCTGGGTTCCTCTGCCGGTTCCTTCATGTATGAGGCTTGTCTGGCTGTGTGGAGAGTGGTCTCGGCATGGCTGTGGCTGGTTCTGGAGGTCTTCAGCTGCAGGGGCTCTGCTCAGGGTGGGGAGGGAAACTCAAACTGCCCCCCTCCAAGGGGCCCTGGTGAGGACAACCAGAGCAGGAGACTCTGGGGGCAGGAGACTCTGCACTGTTCTTTGCCGGGAGCTGAGTTTTATAGTTATTACATGATGCCAACCTGGATTTGATCCTCAGTATCCCTGTATGGCTTCCTGAGCACAGAACCTGGAGGTGAGCACCACCAGCACAGCGAAAAAAAAAAAAAGTTGAGAGTCATTGCTGGATGCAGGATTGCATTTCCCAGGTTGCTAATGTGATTCATTAAATTTAAAAAATAATAATTATTGGGCCAAAGCAATAGTACAAAAGTTACGACATTTTTTGTTGCATGCAACCCATCTGGGTTTGACCTCTGGCATTCCAATTGGTACCTGGAGCACAGCCAGGAGTAATTCTTAATCGTAGAGCCAAGATTATACCCTGAACAGCTCGGGTGTGGTCCAAAAACTTAAAAGGAAAAGAGTTTATTAATAGTTAATACTAAAAAATCTTAAAGGGCTTCCTTTCAGAAGCCATTTGCATGGTACTTAATCCCTTTAAATATTTGGCATAATTTGAGCATCTCTATACAGTGACCTGGATTTGGAATATAAGAGGGTAATCGTGGGGGATCTAGACCTAGGTAATTGCTTGGTAATCAAAAGTATTTTTAATAAATTAAAGCAGGGTATTAAAGAAAATAATTTTCTATACATATATATCAGTTGCACACATACATATATAAGGTAGGTCTAACAGTACAAGTTTGTACAATTGTACATCATTACTAATGTGCTTTAAACAATGTAAAGAAAAATGAAGGAAGGAGATAAAATCCAAGCTCATACTGAAATATATTAACAATACTTTTGCAGAAACAGTAATGAATCAATTAGGGTATCAGAAAATCAAATACTCCATAGATATAGACAAATTCAAAACACAATAGCAAAGCAAATGTGGCATATTTTTTTATGACACAAGCTATGGCAAATTAGGAAGAGTGGGCATATGATTTTTAAGCTGAGAAAGTCTGGATGTTAGACTACTAGATGACATTTGTAACTATTATCACTTTTAAAAATGGTTAAATGTATTTGACTAAAAGGAGTGATCTATGAGTATAGAGGTAGGAGTAAGACCTGAGCACTGCCAGGTTTGGACCATCTTATTTCAGGAAAAAGACAAGGAAAGTTATAAAAATGATAAGTCAAACTCATTATATGATGTGTTATATTAAACACACAGAAAATTTTTGAAGTAAATTAGTATTGATAAACACAAAGACAACATATAAAAATAAACTGTCTCTATAAATAGGTAGTAAGTATTCATAAATTAAAGTTAAAAGGAAGTTTTCAAGACTATGAAATTTGAAAATAAAAGTGTAAAGATGATATGATTGTAGATGTAAAATAATATTCAAGTAAAATTTTAAACATCAAGAATGCATGAATAAAGAAATAAAATGGGGAATGTATATTTATCATATTTTTAAATAAACAAAGACACCTAAATGTTTTGAGAATATCAATACATCCTTAAAGTCAGTAAGATGCCAATTAAGAAATTATGTGTTTTGTTTTGGAGTTAATGAGATGAAAGTATTAAAATTTATTTAGCAATTGAAAATATCAAGTGAGCCTTATGTGTTTCTTAATATGTAGATCAACAAAAAATGAAATAATTTACTAGACATTAAGATTTGTATTAAAGTATTGCTAATTTGAGGCAAAGGCTTACAATTCAAGTGTAAAATTTTTTAAAAAATGTGTCTTGCTCTAATGTATCACTAAAGAGGAATATAACAGTACAAAACAATTAACTTGAGATCAACACAGAATCTCCCCACTCTGCACCAGGCTGTCTTCACCAGGGCACCTCAGAGTGGGGAGGGTTGAGTCCCCCTCCCCACCTCAAGAAGAGCCCTGGCAGCCAAAAACCTCCAGAACCCATCCACAGCAAAGCTGAAGGCCACTCTCCACATGCTCGAACAAGCCTCATGCATGAAGGAACCAGCAGAGAAACCCAGGTTTGCAGGACCTATGCCTGAGATTTACAAGCCTGCTCAGATTGGGTCTGGGCCTCCTCCACCCAGATCCCCCATTTTCCAGTAGCTTGGCAGTCACACCCACAAACTGTCCAACTCCTGCCCCCATGGCACCATGTAATCTCATCAATCATCAAGATTCAGAAACTATAAAATAAAGATCCCAAAAGAGAGCCATGCCATATTTCCTGGAGTGTACAATTGTGGACCTCTTATACTCTAGTCCACTGACATACCTAAAGTAGCTCACGTGTGTTTGGTTTTAACATACTTGCTTGTATTTCTGTATATACAAGCTCAAATGGCCCCAGCATAAAATACAACAACCTTCACACACTTCCCTGTATTGTGATGGGAAGATACTCGCTGATTGGGTGGGTGTTTGAATATTATCTACAATGAACTACTGTGAACTAGTTTATGAAAATAAAATGTATAAAAATCAGAAAAAGAAAAAGAAAACAATTAACTTTATAATAATCACAATTAGGTTCTTTAAATATTCTTCTGGATCAATAGTTATTTATGATAAAAATACTGTCATGGTCACAGTCACGGTCCTTCCGTTGTTCATTGATTTGCTCGAGCGGGCCCAGTAACGTCTCCATCATGAGACTTGTTGTTACTGTGTTTGGCATATCGAATACGTCACGGGTAGCTTGCCAGGCTCTGCCGTGCGGGTGAGATACTCTCGGTAGCTTGCCGGGCTCTCCGAGAGGGGCGGAGGAATCGAACTTGGGTCAGCCATGTTGGCTGCTTGTAAGGCAAACGCCCTACTGCTGTGCTATCGCTCCAGCCCTATATTTTATTCAACAAAAAACTCAAAAATATGCTATGTATTCAGATTTTATTTATAAGAATTTCAGGCACTGTGTTAAAGAAGTAAAACCATTAAGCTTTAAGAATAAAAGTTAAAGGAATATCAATATATAATTGAAATCAACAAGCATATACTAAAAATTATTCATAATTAATGGATTAAGATTTTCTCAACTATTCCATGTCTAAAATTCCAATATTTTATATATTGGATAGCACTAAGAAATAAAAACTGCATATTCAAAGAAAATATCTAAGAAAAGAGCACTGTAATTATAAAAAGAATTACAATTAAATAAGTGGAAAAGAAGTCAGAAGAAAACTAATATCCACATATCCAATATGTAATAGTAAAGTGAACTACAGTGATTCCCAGGAGACTACTTAGAAGTTAAGACAAGCAATTTCTAGTCATGAAAAAGAGAGCAAAAACTAGAATTAAATCAAATGCTCAAACAAAGAATGGGTTAAGCGAAACACATGCTATTATTTTTGCTGTACTTATAAAAACAATAACAAAAAATACTAGAGAGTGGATTTTAATACTGTAAGATCTTGTCTAATGAGTGGGTATTTGGTAGAGGGGGACGAGAGTGGGGAGCAGAGAAGAAGGGAGAGAGAAAGAAAAGATAATGTTAATAATTGTATGCACAATGATTTTATACAAAAATTTGTATATGAAAATAAGATGAAATAGAAAAAATGTTAAAATGTATAAAACTACCATATAAATAAAATATCAGAATAACTTAGATTCTTATCTTGTTTTGTCTGAATGTTTTACATATCATGAAAGCTATTTTTATGCTTTTTCTGAAACACTATCTACACTAAAAAGCAAACAGTTATCACCCACACACCACATTCTTCCAAAGAAATAATAACTTATCTTTTGGCAACTTTTGAAGCAGTAACTGTGAATGTACTGCTCATTTGCATAGTTTCTTTCTTCTTTGAGTATTTTGTTTCATCCCCTAATTCTGCATCTCTAGCCCAGGGCAGGTGGTGAGCAAAATGAGACAGAAGATTCAGGGCTGTAGTACACCCAGTATCTGTGAGAAGGAAATACTTATTTGTGGGTCAAGAGTTAACCATAGGTGTTAACAAGCTACTGCTGTCAACATACATGTAGGCAACTTTTAATCACAAATTTCATTATTATCAGAACTCATGTTCTGACCTTTATCTCTCTCCTATCTTTACACTGGACAGTCAAAATGGGATTATTCATTGGATTATCTAAAATACAAAGGGAATGGAGGGAGTGGGGAATAGTAATAGTTGTATTATATCCCCTGTCCTAATTTTTTCTGAACTCATCAAACTCTTTGGGACTGTTTATATTATTTTACATTTAAAACTGCATTGCACAATAGAAACATTTTCTATTCCACTGCCTCAGCTATTCACTGCTAAACTGATACAATAAAATACTTCCATCTTCAGGATTAGATTGGTTGGAAAAGTAGCAAAATAACAGGTACCATGTTTAAGCAAAGTTCAACATCTTGGGAGGGAGCAAATTAGAGAACAGGAAATGGAAAAAACAAAAAGCATCTTTTTGACCTTTTGGGTCACACCTGGCAATGCACAGGGGTGACTACTGGCTTTGTACTCAGAAATTAATCCTTGGGGTGCTCGAGGGGTCATATGGGATGCTGGGAATCCAACCTGGGTTTGTTGTGTGCAAGGCAAACCCCCTACCCACTGTACTCTCACCCCAGCTCAACCAAGAAGCATTTCTGAAAAAGAAAAAATCCATTGGCCCCTTATAACTTCTACATTAATATGTGGCTTATTTGATTTAAATAAATGAGATGAATATTAACATTTGAAAGATTATATTCTAGAGTTATATTCCCTGGATTTCAAATCTCTCATCTGTAGGGCCCATATTTTATAATTCACAAAAGAAATAACAACAAACCTCAGACATTGGTTTGTGTGGAAGATATAAGAAAAAATACTTATAGCATGCTTTGTATGGAATATATATGATGAACTCACAAATGTTACAGTAGAATATAAGCTATTCCTTTTTTTAATGAATCACCGTGAGAACAGTTACAAAGCTTTCAGTTTTAAGTCTTGGTCATAAAATGATCAAACACCCATTCCTTCACTAGTGCACATTTTCCACCACCAAGAACCCCAGCATACTCCCTGTGCCACCCCTCCCCCGGCCAGTGTGGCAGATGATTTCCACTTTACTCTTTCTCTGCTTTGATTACATTCAATTTTTTGACAGAAAACCTGCCACTATTATTTGGAATTTCCCCCCAACATTCAGACCTGCCTAGAAGGCATCATTAGATAATTTGTTTACTATTTCTAATAATGAAGAGCATATGACGTCGTGTGGCTGCAATAGTGGCTGGGCAATTTTGGACTTCTGATATTTTAGTAGTAAAATCCAGAGAGATTTCTGCCAGAAGCCTCTGGGTTCCAGGATTAGTTTGTGTGCCTCTGAGATCATGAACATTCAGGAGTTGGAGGAGCTATTCGTGAGCGGAAACTCAGGGTCTCGTTGGGGTGGGGAGATGGGCTGCTTCCTGCCCCCATCTAATGAGGCCCCGGATGTCTTGTCACTGCAGGTGCGTACCTCTCAGTCCAATAGGTTCTGAAAGATGGCAGTCACCATGCCAGCGAGGGAAGAAAGTGGAAGGGACAATGCCTCCCCCCCCCCCCTCCCAGGGGTTCCACGGGGCCGTAACTTAATTCACAGTTCAGAACCATTTCTGCAAGAAGTTGCTGTGCTCCAAGATTGGTTTGTGTGCCTCTGAGATCATGACCATTTCAGAGTCGGAGGAGCGATTCATGGGTGGAAACTCAGGGTCTCACTGGGGCAGGGAGAAGTGCAGGTTCCAGCCCCTATCCCATAAGGCCCCACGTGTCTCGTCACTGCAGGTGCGTACCTCTCAGTCCAATAGGCTCTGGAAGATGGTGGTCACCATGCCACCGAGGGGAAGAAGGTAGAAGGGATAATGCCTTTCCCCCCTGGGGTGGCATGGGGCCATAGCTTAACTCACAGTCCAGAAGTATGAGTCACCATGAGATACAGTTACAAAGCTTTCATGTTTGATATTCCGCTATACAATGATCAATCACACATCACTCCACAGTGCAAGCTTTCCACCACAAATATCCCCATTATCCCCTCCATTTCCATCTCAGTCCTTACCCTGCACTACGTCAGATAATTGTTCAGATACTCTCTCTATAGTTTTGGACATTATATTTTGCTTAGATATTCCCACCACCATTCAAGCCTACCTTCTTGGGGCAGATGGTAGATAATCTATTTTCCATTGCTCACTTTGTGTATCAGGAAAGGCCAGAGAAATAGTCCTGGTCCCCACATACCAGAGCCATGTTTGTAGAAGCTCATGGTTGCCGAAATTCCATCTGGAGAAGGCAGGAAGACTGCATGTGCTCCATCTGGGGCATCCAGGTGATATCAGCTCGGTTTGGTGCCCAGAGATTTCTCCGGTGTTGTGGTGCCCATTGGGAGTCTTCACGGCTGATTCAGAATATAACCTATCCTATCATTATTCATATTAATATTTTCATACTAATATGGAACATTTCTTTTTGGTGTTTAAGAAAATTCAACAATTTTTAAAAATCTTTGGTGGTTTTTTGCAGCTCTTGAGGAATTTCGTCCAAAATCAAATGCTAATAAGTACAAAAAATAGGTTTTTTTCTAGATTATAAAAGTAATGAATAATGAAATTACTATTTTGACCGTAGAGTGAGCTAATCCATGTACTTCTTTTTCAGTACTCTCAAAATGTAGTAGAGAGAACTTAATGCACCTGTAGTCAAGTTACCAGAAAACTGTGGAAAGCCACAATAAATGTGTTAAAATATCTGTATAATCTCTTTCCTTGTTTCATTAGTTCTATGACCTATCAGTCAGTAAGAATAAGTCAAACATCCATAAAGTGTCATAACATTGAGTTTTGAAGGGTGGAGAGAGATTTTTCATTCCTCAACAAAAACTCAAAAAATAATAATGATTTTAGATATTCATAACAATATGTATTTTCAATAGCTGTATTTAATCTGTTTATAAAACAATTTATAGTTAATAACTTTCTTTATTTAAATAATTTAATCACCATGAGATACAGTTACGACACTTTTCTGATTGGGTTTCAGTAATACAATGTTCCAATATGCATTCCTCCATTCCTCCACCAGTGTACATTTCCCAAAACCAATCTCCCCTATATCCCTCCTGCCAACCACTCCCCCAGCCTGCCTCTATGAAATGCACTTTTCTCTTCTCTTTCTCTCTCTCTCTCTCTCTCTCTCTCTCTCTCTCTCTCTCTCTCTCTCTCTCTCTCTATCTCTCCTTTTGGGCATTATGGCTTGCAATACAGAGATACTGAGAAGCCATAATGTTTGGTCCTTTAACGATTTCTAGCACATATTTCCCACCCAGAGCAATTCCTTCTAAACATAACTATCATAATGGTCCTTTATCTATCCCAACCATCCTCTCCCACAGCCCTAGAGGCAAGCTCCCAACCATGGATTATAGGCCCTGGCCCTTATTTCTACAGTCCTTGGTTGTTAGTCTCAAACTATGGCTTTTATTTTTATATTCCACAAATGAGTGCAGTCCTTCTTTCTGTCGTAGTCCTCCTGACTTATATTATTCACCATGATACTCCCCATTTCCATCCATTTATAAGCGAATTTCATGACTTCTTTTTTATCTAACAAACAATAAACAAACACTGTCCTCCCATTGTTCATTGATTTGCTCAAGCGGGCCCAGTAATGTCTCCATTGTGAGACTTCTTGTTACTGTGTTTGGCATATTGAATACTCTCGGTAGCTTGCCAGGCTCTCTGAGAGGGGCAGAGAAATCGAACCCGGCTCGGCCGGGCTGGCTGCACGCAAGGAAAATGCCCTACAGCTGTGCTATCACTCCAGCCCACTTTATCTAACAGCTGTATACTATTTCATTGTGCAGATGTTCTATGTTTTCTTTAAACAGTCATCTATTCTTGGGCAATCAGGTTGTTTTTAGAATTTGACTGCTGTTAAAAGTGCTGTAATGAACATACAAGTTCATATGTAATTTCGGCTATTTGTTTTTGTACGCAGGGGGTATACTCCCAGAAGTGGTATTACTGGATCAGAAGCTCAACTTCTACATTTTTAGAAATGCCCATATTGTTTTCCAAAAAGGCTGGACCAATCTGCATTCCCACCAACAATGAATGAGACTGCTTTACTCCCCTCATCCTCACCAGCACCAGTTGTTCTTACTCTTTTTGTTGTGTATCAGTCTCTGTGGTTTAAAGTGATATTTATTCCTTTGTTGCTTTGATTTGTATCTTCCTAATGCTTAGCGGTGTAAAGCATTTTTACATGTGATTTTTGGAAAATTTGTATTTCTTATTTGAAAAAATTTCTGTCCATTTCTTCTCTCCATTTTTGATGGGGTTGGAAGTTTTATTCCTATAAAATTCTACCAGTGTTTTATATATCTCATGGTTATTGGGTAAATTTTTCCCACTACATGGGCTACCTGTGTATCTTCATCACTGTTTCTCCTGAGGTGCAGAAGCTTCTTAGTTTAATGTAGTTCCATTATTTATCTTTGCTTTCACTTGCTTGGTCAGTGGTGTTTCATATTAAAAAATGCCTTTACTTCAATATCATGGATAGTTCTGCCTAAGTTTTCCTCCACATACCTTATGAATTCAGATCTGATATTGAGGCCTTCAAAACATATTGATGTGACTTTTGTTCCTGGCTTTAGACAGAGGTCTGAGTTATTATTACTATTATTTTATATGTAGCTGTCCGGGTTTCTCAGCACCACCTGTTGAAGAGACTTTCCTTTCTCCACTTCATATTTCTTGTTCATTTATCAAAGAACAAATTATCATATATTTGAGGGTTGTGTCAATATACTCAACTTTCCATTGGTCCGTGGGTCTGTCTCTACTTGAATGCCCTGCTGCTTTAATTACGCCACATTGTAGAAAAATTTGAAGTTGAGGAAGGTGATGACTACAATCTTCTTTTTCTTATGAATTGCTTTAGCTATTTGTGGAGATTTATTGTCCCATTTGAATTTTAGAACTGTTTTGTCTATTTGAAAAATGTCATCGGGTATAGTTGTAGGGATGGCATTGAATCTGTACAATGCTTTTGGGAGTATTGCCATTTTGACAACATTAATACCTCAATCTGTGAGCTGAGGTGCATCTCAAGTTCCTCGTGTTCTCTTATTTCCCACAGTAGTGTTTTTCAGTTTTCTTTCTACAGTTACTTCACCTCTGTAGTTCAACTGATTCCAAGGTACTTGATTTTCTGAGGCGCAATTGTGAATGAGATTATTTTTTAATATCTCTTTCTTCTCTTTTATTAATTATATATAGGAAATTCATGGACTTTCGGGTATTGATTTTGTAACCTGCCATTTTTCTAAACAAAACAACTATTTCTAGAAACTTTTTTGGTAGCCTTGAGGATTTCTAAGTATGGGCTAGAGCGATAGCACAGTGAGTAGGGCATTTACCTTGCACGCGGCTGACCTGGGCTCAATACTTCTGTCCCTCTTGGAGAGCCTGGCAAGCTACCTAGAGTATCCTGCTCACACGGCAGAGCCTAGCAAGCTCCTAGTGGCATATTCTATATGCTAAACACAGTTACAATAAGTCTCACAATGAAGACATTACTGGTGCCTACTAGAGCACATCAATGAACTTCAGAAGGACAGTGCAACAGTGCGACAGTATCATGTCATCTACAAATAGTTAGAGCTTGACTTCTTCCTTTCCTATCTGGATGCCCTTGATATCTTTATCTTGCCTAAGTTCTATGGCAAGTACTTCCAGTACTATGCTGAACAGAAGTGGTGAGAGTAGGCAACCTTGTTTTCTCCCCATCTTAGAGGAAAGACTTTCAGTTTTTGTTCATTAAGAATAATCCTTACTTTGGGTTTTAGTAGATAACTTTCACTATACTGAGGAAAGTTCCTTCAACTCCCATTATGTTAAGAATTTTTTTTATCATAAATGGGGCTGGATATATTTATATAATTAAATGTTTTTTAAATTTTTTATTGATATTGTTATTATATTGATTGACTTACTAGTGTTAAACTATTCTTTCATCCCCAGGATAAATACTACTTGGTCCTGTGTATGAACTTTTTGATGAGTGATTGGATTTATTTCCTAGTGTTTTGTTGAGGATCTTTGCGTCTGTGTTCATCAGGAATATTGGCCTCTAATTCTCTTCTTTTGTGTGTATGGCGCCTCTGCTTTAGGCATCAGGGGGATATTTGCCTCATAGAAATTGTTTTCAAGTTTTTATGTTTCTTCAATTTCCTGGAAAAGCTTGAACAGAATTGGCAGTAGGAACTCTTAAAGTTTTGGAAGAATTCACTAGTGAATACATCTGGGCCAGGGCTTTTATTTATTTATTTATTTATTTTATTTTTTGATGAATCACTATGAGATACAGTTATACACTTACAAAATTTCATGCTCACGTTTCAGTCATACAATGATCGAGTATCCATCCCTCCACCAGTGCCCATTCTCCACTACTAGTGTTCCTAGTATTCCTCTCCACCCTCTCCCATATCCCCATCCATCTCTGTGGCAGGTGGATTCCCTTTTTACTCACTCTCTCATTTAGGGTGTTGTGATCTGCAATGCAGGTATTAAGTGGTGATCATGTTCGTTCTATAGTCTACTCTCAGCACACATCTCCCATCCCGAGTGTGTGTTCCAAGCATCCTTTACTTGATGGTTCCTTTTATATCTGAATTGCCAGGAATTTTGTTTTGAGGGATACTTTTGATACTACTTCAATTTCCTTGATAGTAATAGGTCTTTTTAGATATTCCACATTTTCTTGGGTCAGTTTTGGGAGAGTATAGGATTCCAGGAATTTATCCATTTCTTCAAGTTTCTCTTGTTTCATTGCATAAAGATTCTGAAAGTAATCTCTAATGATCCTTTGAATTTCTGTGGTTTCTGTTGTGATGTCCCTCTTTCATTTCTGATTCTGCTGATTAGGATTCTCTCTCTCTCTCTCTATCTCTCTCTCTCTCTCTCTCTCTCTCTCTATTGAGCCTTTATATTGGCTTATAAATCTTGTTTATTTTCTCGAAGAACCAGCTCTTGGTTTCATTAATCTTTTGGATTGGTTTTTGGGCTTCCAGATTGTTAACTTTTGCTCCTGGTTTTATTATTTCCTTCCTCCTACCTATTTGGGCTCTTTTTGTTGATCATTTTCCAAGATATTGAGCTGTGAGGTTAAATCATTTATGTGGATTCACTCTTCTTTCCGAGGAATGTTTTGCAGAACTATAAAAGTTTCCTCTTAATACTGCTTTAAATGTGCTCCTTGAATTCTGGTAACTCCGTCTTTATTCTCATTTTTTTCCTGGAATCTTTTGATTTCCTCTCTGAGCCACTGCTTATTCAACGGTGAGCTATTTAATTTCCAAGTATTTGATTTGATTCTCCATTTCAGTGTGTGATTCACTTCTAATTTCAGTGCATCATGTTTTGAAATGATCCTTGATGCTGTTTCTATCTTTTTAATTTTACGGGGGTATGTTTTGTGACCCAGCATGTGGTACATCTTGGAGAATGTCCCATGTGCAGTGGATAAGAACATGTATTCAGCTTTTGGGGGATGAGATATCATCTATCTATCTATCTATCTATCTATCTATATATATATCACATATATGTATATATAGGGGCTAGATGTCATGTGTATATATGTGTGTATGTGTTAAAATCTCCAACTGTTATTGTGTTGCTATCAATGTCTTCATGTCTATGAGTAGTTGTTTTAAGTATTTGCTAGTCCCTCAAATATATATTGGTTCATATATGTTTAGGAGTGTGAGTTATTCCCGAGGTCCAGATCCCTTGATCATTCAGAAATGAACTTCACTGTCTCATAACCTTCTTCAGTCTGAAGTCCATGTGGTCTGATACTAGTATGGCATTACCAGCTTTTAAAAAAAATTATTAATTAATTGATTTATTTTGAATACCCATCCCTCCACCAGTAACCATTTCCCACCACCACGGATCCCAGTATCCCTCCCACCCCCCATCCCCCCATCCCACCCTGCCTCTGTGGCAGGGCATTCCCTTTTGTTCTCTCCTATTGGGTGTTGTGGTTTGTCAAAGAGTTAAGCCTGATTTTCAGGGAGAAACGTTGGATGATTTACTTTCCATTGATCACTTTGCATGTAAGGCGATATCGTGTGGCCACATAAGCCGCTGTGCGGTTTGGAGTAAAAGTCCTGTTTCCTGCATGCCCGAGCTATGCTTGTAGAGGCTCATGGTCACCGGGGTTCCATCTGGAGGAGGCGGGATGCGGCACCTACGCCATCTGGGACTTCCCGGTGATCTCGGCTCTGTTTGGGACCTGGAGCATTCTCCAGGAGCTGTGAAGCCTCCCAGCGACCTTTCTTCTCTGTGGCTGTGTGCTGTAAAGTTGGCGCTGGAAGGCAGGTTGTGGGGGTGACTTCTGGAATCAGAGGTTACCTGGGAGCCGGGGCCATTCCCAGATTTTTTGAGGTAGTTGTTTGCTTGTAGAATTGCTTTCCAGCCTTTGACTTCGAATCTGTATTTTCTCTGACTTTTCAGGTGTGTTTCTTGAAGGTAGCAGAATATGGGTTCAATTTTCACATTCAATCTGTCATTCTATGTCTTTTAATTGGTGTGTTTGGCCCACTGACATCGAGAGATTATTATTATGGGGTTTTGTCCCATATTTCTGCAGGAGTTTGGTGTGTTTGAGGACCATGTATTGTCTTAACGTGGTCTGTTTAGTTTTTCCTGTAACCATAGTTTTGAGTCTATAAAGTTCCTGAGTTGTTGCTTGTCTGTGATGTTGTGCATTGTTCCTTCAAATATTAATCAGAGGGCTGGAGCAATAGTACAGCAGGTAGGGCATTTGCCTTGCATGCGGCTGACCTGGGTTCGATTCCCAGCATCCCATATATTCCCCTGAGCACTGACAGGGGTAATTCCTGAGTGCAGAGCCAGGAGTAACCCCTGTGTATCTCCAGGTGTGACCCCAAAAAGCAAAAGAAAAAAAACAAAAAAGAAAAAATAAGAATGAGAATCTAGCTGGTTAAAATATTTTTGGTTAAGTATTTATTTCATTGAGTTTTTCCACTATATCCCTCCACTGTCTTTGGGCCCAGAGAATTTCTTTAGATAAGTCTGCTATACATCTCAAGGATGTTGCTTTATAAGCAATTCCCTTCTTTGATCTTGTTACTTTCAGTATTCTGTCTCTACTGTTTTTGTCTTTCTGATTTGGATTTCTTGGATTATTTTTATTTGGATTTTTTTAGCTGGTATCCTTTAGGCTTCCTGAATCTGAGTGCATGTGCTCTTCAGTTCTGGAAACATTTCAGCAATGATGGCTCAGACAATTGCCTCTTTATCAGGGTTTCCATCCTGTCCCTATGGAACTCCAATGATTTTCATGTCACTTCTCTTGATGTCATTCATATTTTCTCTTGATATCTGTTGGTTTATTTGGAGGCTCTTTTTATCCTCTGCTGTTGTCTGGAGATTCTCTGGACCACATCTTGTAGCTCACTGATTCTGTCCTCAGTAGCTGTTACTCTGCTGCTGAGGCCTTCCAGTGAGTTTTTCATTTTACCTATCAAGTTTTTCAGGTCTGTCACTTCTGTTTTTATTTTCATTTGTATTTTTCTCATTTTTGCTCACATATCCTCTTGTATTTTATTGGTAGTGCATTCTATTGCTTCTTTGAGCTCCTTATGCTTGCTTCCTTAACAGCTCCATTTTAAATTCCTTGTTTGAGGGTTATATAGTTCATTATTACTATTTGGTTCAATCTGGGGTTAGCAACTTCACTCACTAAGACTTTGCAGTTTAGAGTTGTTTCTTGTGTTTTGTTGTGTGGTTAGAACCCTGAAGTTAGGCTGTCTTACAATATGTTGTAGTGAGTTATGGAGCAGTGAAGAAATGCACCGGATTCAGTGATACCTCTAAGATAGCGTATAGATGAAGTATCATGTCTGTGCAGTTTTGGGGTTAGAGCTTTTAAAGGGACACCATGAAGGTTATTCCTGGGGTGAAATGCTGAGGGTCCAGACTTCCCTTTGTTGGGAGCCAAACTCGAGGCTGGGGGGAGGGGGAAGAGTCCACAATAGTCCACACACATATACTTAAGAACTTTTTAAAATAGTATTGTCAACTTCTGACTGTTGCTGATGTAAAATTGTCTTTTAGTTCTCACTCTACATGTGATTACTCATGCCCTTCCTTCCCCTTTCTTTTTCTTTTTCCCTCCCTCCCTCCCTCCTCCCCTCCCTCCCTCCTCCCCTCCCTCCTCCCCTCTCTCCCTCCTCCCATTCCTCTCTCCCTCCCTCCCTCCCTTCCTTCCTTCCTTCCTTCCTTCCTGCCTTCCTTGCTTTCTTCCTTCTTTCCTTCCTTCCCTCCACCTTTCCTTATTTCCTTCCTTCCCTCCACCCTTCCTTGCTTCCTTCCTTCCTTGCTCCCTCCCTCCCTCCCTCCCTCCCTCCTTCCAACCTTCCTTCCTTCCTTCCTTCCTCCCTCCCTTCCTTCCTTCCTTCCTTCCTTCCCTCCCTCCCTCCCTCCCTCCCTCCCTCCCTCCCTCCTTCCTTCCTTCCTTCCTTCCTTTCCTCCCTCCCTCCCTCCCTCCCTCCTTCCTTCCTTCCTTCCTTCCTTCCTTCCTTCCTTCCTTCTTTCCCTTATTTCCTTCCATCCTTCCTCTTCCTTTTCTTCATTTGATGCAGCTGAGCCCTCAATCTGCATGTAGTGCCATCATTGCAGTTTCTTTAAAAATATACTCATTAGGGCTGGAGCAATAGCACAGAGGGTAGGGCGTTTGCCTTGCATGTGTTGGACCCGGGTTTGATTCCCAGCATCCCATATGGTGCCCTGAGCACCACCAGGAGTAACTACTGAGTGCAGAGCTAGGAGTAACCCTGTGCATCGCCAGGTGTGATCCAAAAAGCAAAATATATATATATATATATATATATATATATATATATACTCATTAATTTAATACAGATATCCTCAAATTATCAATATGTATAAATCATTTAATTTTAATAACAATGTAATAATAACCTCATTATACAATTTTAATAATTCATAATTTAAGGGCTGGAGCGATAGCACAGCAGGTAGGGCGTTCGCCTTACAAGTGGCCAACATGGCCGACCCGAGTTCAATTCCTCCGCCCCTCTCGGAGAGCCCGGCAAGCTACCGAGAGTATTCGATATGCCAGACACAGTAACAACAAAGTCTCCAATGGAGACGTTACTGGGCCCGCTCGAGCAAATCGACGATCAACGGGAGGGCCATAATTTAAATATATTTATGCACAAAAATATTTAAATTAAAGTAAATTTATTTTATTTTTTATATAGTGAATACAGTGTATTTTATTTTATTTTTAAATGTTTATCATTCTTCCACATTTTAAAAACACCATGGTTTACAAAGTTGTTCATGATGATTTATTATGGGAATTCACTTGTAAATAATAAATTTTAAAACATGACATATGCACACAATATTATAAGTAAAAATAATGAGTAATGCCCAAATGTGTGATATGTGATAAATAATATTATAGAGTTCGCACATGTACCTTTGTGGAATGCAATTTCATTGCACATCTGAAATGACAAGACAAACCGTTTATTAGTTTTGATATAAAGCTTAAATATTTTTAGTTTACTTAGGAGATAGAGTAAAACATGAAAAATATCATATGGTGTTTGAAACATGAATAAATTGAAGGCAGTTATTATTGAATAATTATCAAGAATAATACTTTATCCAAATTGTGTCAATCAACATTTAACCTGTTAATTTAAGAAAAAAATGTCCACAAAGTTTAATCATTACATTTGTCAAGAGAAAAAGGAGTATCTGTTTTATATTTGGGCTAATAAAACTCAAAAAAGATTTTCACTTAATTTTAAACATAGGCAAACCATTCTTTTTCACAAAGATAATGTTTGCTTCTACTTAAATTGCACTTACCCAGTGTTCTGAAATAAATTGCTGTTGAAAACTGTAGAAGACACACATTAGAAAGAAAAGAAAGCAGTACTAAATTAAATAACATCTCTCATTTCACATTTAAAATAGATCGTATTTGCATCCACTTCTCCTTGGTTAGATTCAATAAAAAAAAAAGATGAATTTGTCCAATCTCATGATAAAGAGAAACCATTTCCTCAGCTTGGGTTGAATTTCATATTCTTTCCTAGTTTTATAAATTGTCTTCTTACAGTTATTCTTTTCCTTTACCATAGCTAGATCTTTGTTTTTTAGTGGTTCTTATATTAGAAATACTTAAAAATAAAACTACAATAAGATAGCAAATATAAAATTTATAATTATTTGTGGAAAAGCACAAGTATGCATTTTGATGGAAAAAAATTAGTATGAGTAGCAAATTTATATTTGTTTTTCAGGAATTTTCTTGAGCCAACATGATTTACAAAGCTATGCATAATAGAGTTGTTTCAGGGATACAACATTCCAACACCAATCCCACCGCCACTACCCCCTTTTTCCACCAATATCCCCATGTTCTCTCCCACTACCTAGGCTACCCCTTGGCAGGAGTATACATATTTATTTCAAGTTACTTGGTCCAATAAAACTCAAAGGAATTGCAAATAGAATTACCAGAAAATAAATCAATAAAAGTCTATTTGTAACGATGAATTGCTATATGTTTTTAACCTTTCTTATTCCAGTAGAGCACAACCTTATACACCATTAGTGAGCACCATACTCAATGCCACACAATGGGAAGTTTTTACTGTCCATTAAAGGAGTGCTTTTAAAACTTCTTGCAAAACTGGTTTCAAGGCTATCAGTTCTTTAAGATGTTGCCTATCCGCAAAGCTCTGTCTACTTCCTTCAAATATGAATGATAATCTAGCTGAATAGAGTATTTTTGGTGAAATGTTCATTTCATTGAGTTTTTGTACTTTATCATTCCTTAATTTTCAGGCTCCCAGATTCTCATTGAATAGATCTGCTGTACATCTAATGGGTTTTCCTTTGTATGGAATTTCCTTTTATTTATCTTTCTGCATTTAATATTCTGTCTCTATCTTTGTATTTTGTTATTTTACTATAAGTGTGTATGGAGTTCTCCTTTTGGGGTCTCACTGGGACCCTTGGCACCTTTTGGATCTTGGTGCCTGTAATCCTCAACTCTGGGAAGTTCTTATCAATGATTTCTTTAACTGATGTTTCTTTCTAACAATTGCCTTCTTGTTCTCAGGGACAATGATGATTCTTAATATTGTTCCTCTTGAGCTAATCCCATAGCAGTTTACTCCTTTTCATCTTGGAGTTCCTCAATTTCGCTCAGTTTCTGTTATTCTGCCTTTTGGAGCTTCTATTAACTATTGTTTTCTTTTTATTTCACATACCATGTTCTTCCTTTATGTCATTTCTAGCTGAGGTAGATTTTACATTTTGACTCTCATAATTTCTTGGGATTTTCTGACTACCTGTGCTATCACTTTTTTGAACTCACTGAACACCCTCATCATGGTCTCACTCAAGATATTGTCTGAGGATTTAGTGCTGTTTATATCTTCAGTGATATTATTTTCACTCATTGAGCTTGGTGGACATCTGCAAGTTTTCCCTATTAGTTTTCTAGTATTGTTTGCTGTGAGTGAGTCATTGTAGTTACCCCACTGGAAGATACAGAGTGATTAGGCTGGAGATTGTTCTGTCTTCTCTACCTGTTTTAATGGACTGATGGAAGAAAAACTATGAGCAGTATGTAATTTGATGAGTAAATCTGTCATGGGACTGCATATATGATCATGCACTTCAGAAGCTGTGGGCTGGGACCTTAATATGGCACAGGTTGGGTCTGGAGGCTGCTGGGACCCACCCGGAAGGCAGTGGTTTTGTCTCCCATTCTGAAACAGTCCCAGTGATAACAGCCTGAGGCAAGCCTCACCTGGGATGAACAGCAAGAGAAGGTCCTATTTATATTTAATTTTGAATAAAAACTGCAGAAGTGATAAAAAGATTCATGCACATACATGAAAAAGATACATGCATTTGTTTGGTTATATCGTAAGTTATTCTATATAACTCTGGTAGTCACTAAAATTTAATCAGAGCTATGTTTCACTCTAGCTCATTTTTTAATTTAGTGTAGTTATATATATTCCCATATCATGGCTTCATTTTATTTTATTTTATTTTTGCTTTTTGGTCACTCCTGGTGATGCACAGGGGTTACTCCTGGCTCTGCACTCAGGAATCACTCCTAGCAGTGCTCAGGGGATAATATGGGGTTCTGGAAATCGAACCTGGGTCTCCATGTGCAAGGAAAATGTCCTACCCGCTGTGCTATTGTTCTAGCCCTTCATTTTATTTTAAATAAAAAGTTTCATTGGAAAGTAGAAGGGAAAGTGAAAGAATCTCCCCAGTGGGGGAAGAACTTAGTATAGAAATAAGTTCTACCATAAATCATATAATTAAAAGTATATTTAATAACTAAATTGTTTTCAAACACTTTTGAGTTTAGGATTTTATTGATTCTTTAACATTAAATATTAATCCTTGCTATGTACATAATCTTCTTGCAATTAATTTTTCTCATCAAAAAATTTTAGCATACATATTAATAGTGTATTAACTTATCTAATGTAATTGATTGCTTAGATGATATTTTTTAATGCTTATCTCTGCTGTTTAATATTTTTGGAAAGGAACACCACCTATGCTCAGGGTTGTTAGGGAACAACCCAACATGTGTGGTGCCAGGGATTGAATATGAGTTAACTACATGCAAAGAAAGTGAATTATCCGTTGCATTATCACTCCAATCCAACTCTTCATGTAATTTTAAATGTCTGTTAGTAAAATTTCACTTTTGTAAAATGTTAAAAACTAAATATCTGGGATACTTTACTGAAGCAGCAGATAAAAGGAGAGGGGCATCAGTTATTCCTTTATATACCTTTTCGTATTAATCTTTTGTTAGCAATATTAGAAAAATAAATATAGGTCACAGGGAGATCAATATTTTATAAGCATATATTTAGCAAAACAAATTTAGGGGACAGTGGGTAAAGTGCTGATGTTGGTACAATATATGGTTTCCAAACCCAAAAGCAGTTTTTTTGAGTGCAGAGCCAGGAATAAACCTTGAGCATCCCAGGTACGATTCAAACCCCCCAAATAAATAAGCAAATAGTTACCCCTTTAAATCCTGAAGAAATTACCTAAATGTGAAAAATTATTGTTTTACTTTTTCACAATTTCCTTGCTATTTCCAATTATTATACATTTCCTTGTAGATTACCAAAATAATTACATGAAAACTTTGTCTGTAACAGATAGTTCAGTGATTTTAGTTTAAATACAAATGAATGCTCAGCTAGATGTTATTTCCAGGGTAATGAATAGGTGTGCATAATAGTTTTAATATTTAATGACAAATGTATTAAAATTTGTGTATCTGTATATTTTCCACAATAGCAATTTTCACATGAACACATATCTGTTTTATGAATTAAATTATATTTTTTTCTTTTAGAACAGCAGTTAGGTATAAAATTATAAAATAGAATTGGAATTATGTGTAACAAAACTGCAAAGTCATTCTTTCAAGAGCAGAAGGACTTACAGAGATCTATCATAAAACACACATTTCTCATGTTATATGAAAATGTAGTATTCAAATTTACAACAATAAGCAAGAGTCATTCAGCTTGCAACCAGATCAAAGTTGACAGAAAAACCTCTGAGCAGGTGGGTTGCTTCAATTATTTGCCATATCTGATGAATATAAAACAGCATCTAAAAGGTTTTAGAGATCTGTAGTTTGCTGGCTATAAGTCAGCAGTATGACATTGATAATGACGTTTGGTCAAGACAAAGGCTCATGAAAAGAAAGTATTGTGTTCTTTCTTTTTTTTTTCTTTTTATCTTTTTTTTTTTTTTGAATTGGCCTTTGGCTTGGTAGTCATTTAACTATAAATGCAACAGCTGGCCACTGAAATGATGGTATCAGGACCCGTTGAAGGGTACTGAGATGTTATGCTATTGGCAGGCTGTCTATGTATTTGGGATGAAATAAGCCAAGCAGTGGACATTTTAGCAGCTGGCCAAACAAAGGATATTGTTAAGATATCTAACTGCTGAAAATTGGCCATTCTAGCAATATTTGTTGAAAAGAAAGTGATTACCAAATGGATTGGCAAATGTTTGAAGACAATCAATATTCAAAGTTTGAGAGGGTTTGTGGGAAGATAAACCAAAAATGCATAAAATTGCCTTTATTTTAACACTTTTAGGAAAAATTTTCTAAGATTAGACTAGATGTTGTATGGTATAAAATGAGATGGATTATGACTAGACTCCACATTGAATAACCACTTTATACTTTTGGCTTTTTCTTCACAGCAAATAATTCTTTTTCCATAACATAATACACATTTTTATTGCTACCTTGCTACTTTTTTAATTGATGATATTGAATAATGAAATTCTTTAAACAGTTTTCTTTAATTTTTACAACACTGTTATGTTCACTCATTTAATCATAAATGTAATTATTTTAAGACCACTTACCTGAAAACAAATGATATATTCAAAGTTTATTCATTCAATATAAAATAAAATAAAGAAATGTGAAATAGCATACACTTAGTTGTAGTAATGGAGGTGTTATCTTGCTTTAGTAGATAAATACAAGGCTCAGAATGTGAGAGAATTATTTATTGTTCTAAAAGGACATACAGGAAAAATAATGACCATCAACATATGAACCAGAAAAGAGATGTATTGATTTGGTTTTTAATTTTAATAAACTCTTTAGTCTTAATGAATGTTGGAAAGAGTCACTCAGCTTTGTGCAACAATAGTCAATTTACACTATAATGTTCATGCTGGCCAGTTAAAGTAGGGAAAAAACATTTTGCCTGCCTTTAAAATTCCATAATTCTTGACCTATTTAAATTTTTTGAGAGATAACATTTTATGAAGACGATCCTTCCATCTTCAATTTTCTCTGAAAAATTATAGAGGTAGGATAATTGAACAAAAAACTTTAAAGTCAATAATTTTCCAATTCTTGCAAAGAGATCATAGATGGTATTTTAAAAAACATGCAGAATAAGTAAGTTTATCCATATCTATATATATATGTGCATCAAAAATATACTTTAAGTATGATCATTTATTACATAGACAGAATGCTTAAAATTCTCAATATTTTCTTATAAATTTTTCAGAAATTATTATTTAATACTTTTTGATTTTAGTATAAATAATTGGGGAAAATAAAATTATTTATAATTTTTTTACTTCTTTCCATTATTGTTTTGACGATCTCAGAAGACAAGGTAGTATAAGCATTTTATGGTTATTGCTATTTAACTCCCTCCTCTGTTGTTTTGAACTTGTTATATTATGTAATGTAACAGATGCTTCTCTTATTTTTGAATAGTAACTCTGATGTTTAAGAAATGATTCTATTTGCACTTACTTTGAAAAAAACTCAACATTGGGGATTAAAAAGAATCTTAATGGATTGAATGCATTCTTTGCATGCAGGAGACAAGGGATAATTCCATAGCACCATCACATTATCCCCAAGAACCTCTAACCAAATGCAACCCCAACCAAACAGAGAACAAGAATAAATTGAACACTTCATAGTCATACTAATTTCTTAAATATTTAAAAAATACAATAATGCAGTAAATTTTGTCTTACAGTTTATGAGTGTATAGTTTATTTTTACAGTTACACAGATATATGCACAATATCACTATCTCTAGTTATTAAAATTTTATAAAATATCTAGATGTGTCAATTTATGGACAATTTATTACATATATTCATCAAAGGGAATATGTGATTGTTTGACATCTCAGATTCAAAATTTAATATTTAGATGTGGCAGTTTATTTACAATTTATTATATATATTGTGTGATTCCTCAGATTCAAAATTATTTTCCTACTAAAAGAAACGTGACTATAAAATAGAAACCCTTTGTTTCTAGTGACTAATGAAATTATTTTTAATAAAATTATTTTAGCAGAGAATAGAATAAAATACCTTCTTTTATTAAAATATAGAAATTAAGACTGGAATTATAGTTAGCTATGTTTACGATGAGAGTAAAGACAATTATCATGATCCTTAACACAGCACTGGGCTCCTTCAACTACTTATCAGTTTCTGTCTCTCAATGTATGTATATATTTGTATAATATGTAATAGACAATATAATTATATACACAAATATGATGAAATATAAGTAAAATAAAAAAGAGGTTTAAGACAAAGTCTTCAATGTAATTAATCTATAGCTATTAAACATTTTCAACTGAAGCATCAGATTTTATATATATGTGTATGTATGTATATATATCTATATATACATATATATATATAAAGGCCGAAGAGTTTGATTCTGTTGAGACTGAAGCAGTCATCGAAGCCCTAGCTAAACAGGGCATTCAAACTCAATACATCAGGGTCCTTCGTGAGCTGTATTACGGATACACTACCAGAATTTCACCATTCTACAAGGAAGTGATCATCAATGTCAAGAGAGCAGTTCAGCAGGGTGATACCATTTCACCGAAACTCTTCAGTGCCACCCTCGAGAACATCACGCGACAACTGGAATAGGAAGGAATGGGAGTGAAGACAGACAATCCGTAACTACATCACCTCCACTTTGCTGATGACATCATTCTAATAATACCAAACATTAGCCAAACAGCACAAATGCTGGCTGATTTTGACCATAAGTGTGGAAAAGTCAGATAGCAGCTGAATCTCACAAAGACAATGTTTATGAGAAACGGTCTCATTCCTGATGTTTCATTCTCTCTCAACAGAATGAACATCTCCGAATGCAACAGTTATGTGTACCTAGGTCGAGAAGTCAACATAATAAAAGACTTGGCACCTGAGTTACGCAGGAGAAAGAGAGCAGCTTTGAACACCCTCAGGAGTGTCGAAGAAATAGCTAAGAGGATGAAGAACCTCTGGCTCCAGGTACATCTCTCTGATTCCACTGTTCTTCCTACACTAACATATGCCTCAGAGACCTGGGCCCTATGAAAACAGGATGAGAATGATATTCAGGTTTCTCAAAGAGGAATCCAAAGAGCTATGCTTGGAATATCATGCTTCTCTCGAGTGAGAGAAAGAATCCTGAGTTCAGACCTCTGTTGATGATTGAGAATCAGGAGCATTGTCTCATTTGCCAAGGTGTCAAATATCAGATGGGCTGGGCACATAATGCAATTTGGAGATGACTGTTGGACTAGAGCCGTTACCAACTGGATTCCACGGGACATCTGAAGATCGTGTGGTCGCCAACCTACGAGATGGTCAGACATCTTCATCAATGCCCTGAACGATCCATTTGAGGCTCTTTGTGTTCCTGGAGAGAGCAGAAGCCACTGGGCTACACTAGCACGCGACAGGAACAAATGGAGTGTTACTGGCTCCCGCTCAAGCAAATCGATGAGTAACGAGATGTCAAGTGATCAAGGCTGAAGAGTTAGTATATTGGGTAGGGTGCATGTCTTGCGCATAAATCCTCTGGTTTAATTCCTGTCTTGAAACCCTTTCAGTAGTGATACCTGAACACAAAGCCAGGAACAAACCCTGAACTCAGCTAGGTTTGTCCTTCCGACTCCCCAAAGAATTAAGATTTAATCACATAGTCACGTTTTACTGCTCCCATTGCAATTCTGGGCGTTCACCTGTGTTTCTTCTTCATAGAAAAGGAGAGAAAATTAATGTGCCTGTGTATCAAAATAATAGATGCAAAAGTAAATAGTGTAATTACTGTGGCTAGTGTACAGAACTATTTGCTTAAAAGACAATAGATATAAAACTAAATTTGATTTTGTGTCTTATGGGCATTTAAATTTATCTATCATATCATTAATGATTTGGTTTTTTGGTTTTTGTTTTTGGGCCACACCTGGTGGTGCTCAGAGCTTACTCCTGGCTGTGTGCTCAGGGATCATTTGTGGGAGGGCTCAGGGGATTACATTTGGTGTCAGAGATCAAACTAGGGTCTACTGCACAACCTGCAGTACTAGTTCTCTGACCTGACATTTAAATAATCCTAATAATCTACAAGTGCCTTAAAATAAAGTCAAACAGTCATTTAAATTTCCATTGTGAATATTAACTACATCCTTTCAAGGATTATAATAAATATAGCAAACTATCTTTGTTCAAGTTCTATAAATTTGGATAGTGACTTAAAATGAACAAAGAACACTTGTGTTTGTATGTATAAACTTTCTGAAACTAAAAAAACGTAGTTAGGCTCTTAAATATTCCTTTTCTCCAAATTAAACAGAAATAAAATTTTATTTTAAATGTATGGGTCATTCTTTAAGAAGGAGAAAATTAGTTGTAGCATCATAATGTATCTAACAAGCCAAAAGGAAACAATTAAAGAACAATAACTCTAAAATGCTTATTATTTCCTTGGTCTTGAAACAATGATCAAATTCTGAGAAATTTTGCATATATGACAAAGTTTTACTGTCAAACATCTGTGAGAAAAAATGCATTCTCACATCTAACACTCAAAAATAGCAAAAATTACAAATACTTTATTCTCAACATTACTTCTTCCATGTAGACATGGACACACTTGTACTTAATTTAATTATTCTGCCTTCAGAGCCTATTTTTCATCTTTAATTATCATTCCTCCTTAAAAAACACTAGGATTTTTACTCTCATTTAAAAATCCTTTCCTTAGTTATTTTACATATGCATGGATCATGAGTGTTTTCCTTTTCTTGCTTTTATTGTATATTACCTCTTTATTTAAACAACAACAAAGACATCTGTAAGCCTTAACTTGAAGCCTGGGTTTAAATAGTAGAAATGTTCCTTCACATTGATAAAGATGGTAATAAAATTATAGAGATTTTTTTTAAATTAACAAAAATTTCACTTGAGGTATTTGTATGTAGGCAATATTAAATAATAATAATGATGATAATAATAATAAAATTATAAGAAGGTACAATCAATGCCATTATCAGATGTCTTTATAAAGGGAAGATTTTCTTGAGAAAAGGAAAGAAATAATTTACAATAAATATTTTGATTTACATTTTTTTAAATTTTATTGATTCACTGTGAGATATAGCTACAAGCTTTCATGTTTGAGTTACAATCACACAATGATCAAACTCCCATTCCTTCAGCAGTGCTCATTCCCCACCACCAATGTCCCCAGTATACCCCTAATTTCCCACCCTCCCACTGTTCCATGGTAGACAATATTCCCCATACTCTCTCTAAAATTTTGTGATTTACAATTTTTTAAAGAAATATTTAATCACTTGATCACTTTACTTCCCGTTAATCGTTGATTTGCTCGAGCAGGCACCAGTAACATCTTCATTTTTCCCTGTTGCGTGCTAGTGTAGCCCAATGGCGTCTGTTCATTCTAGGAACATGAATAGCCTCAAAGCGATTGTTCAGGATCTTGATGAAGAAGTCTGACCATCTTGTAGGTGGGTGGCCACGTGTTTTTATGACGTCCCATGGAATCCAGTCTGTAACAGCTCTAGTTCAGCAGTTGTCTCCAAATCTCATTACATGTTCAGCCCATCTGATTTTTGACGCCTTGGCAAACGAGAGAGCGTCCCTGATTCTTGATTGTTGATGGAGGTCAGAACTCCGGATTCTTTCTCTCATTTGAGTGAAACGTGATACTCCAAGCATAGCCCTTTCCTCTTTGGGAAACCCGAGTAATGTTCTCATCCTGTTTGCATAGGGCTCAGGTCTCTGAGGCATATGTTAATGCAGGAAGAACAGTGGAATCAAAGAGATATGCACAGAGCTGGAGGTTCTTCGTCCTCTTAGCTATTTCTTTGACGCTCTTGAAGGCATTCCAAGCCTCTCTCTTCCTCCTGCGTAACTCAGGTGCCAGGTCATTCATCATGTTGACTTCTCGACCTAGGTACACATAACTGTTGCATTCGGAGATGGTCATTCAGTTGAGAGCAAATGGAGCATCAGAAACGAGATTCTCTCATGAGAATCTTCGTGAGATTCAGCTGTAGTCCGACCCTTCCACACTCATGGTCGAAATCGGCCAGCATTTGCGCCGCTTGGCTAAAGTTTGGTGTTATTAGAATGATGTCATCAGCAAAGTGGAGGTGATGTAGTTGCCGACCATCTATCTTCACTCCCATTCCTTCCCATTCCAGTCGTAGCATGATGTTCTCGAGGGTGGCACTGAAGAGTTTCTGTGAAATGGTATCACCCTGCCGAACCCCTCTCCTCATATGGATGATCACTTCTTTGTAGAATAGTGAGATCCTGGTAATGAATCCGTAATATAGCTCACGGAGGATCCTGATGTATTGAGTTTGAATGCCCTGATTGGCTAGGGCTTCAATGACTGCTTTAGTCTCAACAGAATCAAATGCCTTCTTTAAATCAATGAACATTAGACAGAGTGGCACCTTGAACTCCCGAGAAACCTTAATGAGCTTGGTTATCATGTGGATATGGTCGATGGTGCTGAATCCTTTTCGGAAACCGGCTTGTTCGCATGGTTCTCCTTCATCTAGTGTTCTGCTAATCCTATTAAGGATGACTCGAGTGAACAGCTTGTAGATGACAGACAAAAGGCAGATTGTGAGATAGTTGCCAACGTCATGGATGTCTCCCTTCTTGCACAGTAGTACAGCCCTGCTGGTTTTCCATTGGGAGGGAACCTTGCATTCAAACAGGTAGTGTGTGAAGAGCCGAGCCAGTGTATTGATGAGTACTAATGGCAGGTTCTTCAGGTGTTCAGGTCTGACCTTGTCTGGGCTGAGTGCTGTCCATTTCTTTACCGATGAAATGACATGTCAGATTTCGGAAGGGAGAACATTGGGAACGACATATCCATCCTGTAGAATTTGGTATGTGAGCAGGTGGACATGGCTATTGAAGAGATCTGAGTAGAAGTCATGGATAATCTTTTCCATTGCCCTTCTGGAAGATGTGAGAAATCCATCAGGACGTCAGAGGGCAGTCATCTCGGTCTTGTAGTTGGCGAAGGACAGGCAGGCGTTACAAATGCTTTTCCTGGCTTCTGCCGCATCTACCACCAGCACTTCTGCTCTTCTCTCTTTGAGGTCTTCCTTGACGGCATCTCTGCACTGCTTGCGAGCTTGAACATTTGCTTGCGGTTGCCTGAGGCATGCGCCAAACCACCTTGGCGAATAAGCTCAAGAGTTTTCAAAGACAGGCATTTTTTTTTGTATTCCAAGGGTATTCCACCCACACAGCAGAGCCTTGCAAGCTATCTGTTGTGTACTCCATATGCCAAAACCAGTAATTACAATGAGTCTCCTTCCCCTGACCCTAAAGGCGTCACCAATATGGCACATTGAGAAGAATGAGGAGGGAGAGACTGATAAAATCTCAAGGCCGAACTAGGCTGCCAAAATGAAGGAAGACAAAAATGATTGCCTGTACTTTCAATGCACATATACTAGCATCGGATGCATCCATTGAGGACCTGATGGTACAAGCGCGAAAGATCTTACGACATCATTGGTCTGACCGAGACAAGAAGGCATCAATCACATCACGCTGTTTTTGACACTGGAGAATTGTTCCTTGGAGCATGCGATAAAAGAGGCATCGGAGGTGTCAGTGTCCTTGTCAACAGGAACATGGCCATGAGTATTGATTCATTCGAATGCCTAACAACCCAAATCGAATGTTTACACTTAAATAGATGTGACTCACTGCCAACAGCTTCTATCTTTGTTGTCTATGCACCAACATCCAATTGTGATGAAGGAGAAATTTTAAAGAAATATTGAAAAGTTAATGATCTAGAAACTCATGGCATTATAAAGAAAAACACTCAAACTCCAATATTTGATATCACAAAAATAAATCAATCTTTTTTGGCTTCAAAACTTTTCACAGTTTCATTTAATATTTTTGAAGACTTAAATTAACTGACATTTTTTAAATTTGAAGCAAAGCTAACAAATATATAAATGTTCAAAATTGAATAGAGTTATTTTTAAAAATAAAGAATCTAGAAGCAACTGAATCCTTTCAATAACACAAAATCACTGGGGAAAAAAAACACAAGGAATTGTTGGCTTTCATACCAAATTTTAAACTGTTCAGAATATATGCAGGCACAGGCTCTCAAAACAATACTGGATCAGTCAACGGACAGTTCAGTACTAATGCCCAGTTTTGCTTCAGCCCAACAGTGCTCAGGTTTCCACAGATACATGGGAGACTGCTCTGGAAATAGCCTGTTAATTCTAAGCTGTCTCCTTGGTCCTTGGGTAAGCACAGTAAGCAGAGAGGACCCAAAACAGGGGTGCAGAAGCAATACAAAAAAATGAATTTGGACATTTTTCCCCAAACAACCTTGGGTTTGTTTCTTTGGACATTGATTTTCCTGAGTATTCATTAGAGATGAATTTAGAAACAATTCACTGAGTTAAAGGAAAGAAAGGAAGAAAGAAAAGCTACTATTTCAGAAAAATAAGGGACTAAAATAAGCTGAACGCAAGTTTTATTGCCACTCTTTTCCATGGACTTTTCAAATGTCAGGGAGAGCAATCTGGAAGGTGATTATTAATTATAAATTTTAAACATAAAGTTTTGGAGAAGAAGCTAAAATTTGTTTTTTAATACATATAATAGACTTCTACATTTTTTCCTTTTTGTATTCTTATTTAAAAAATTTTAAGATACAATGATTTACAAAGTTATTTATAGTTGAATTTTAGCCCCACTATGTTTTCCAGCATCAATTTTACCATCTGTGTCAACTTCCTTCCACCAGTGTCGCCCGGTTTCTTCCCACCCACTAGCACACCATAGCATTACTCTTTTACAAGGACATTTTTAGTTTGGTGGTTTTGGTTTGGATCTCCTACTTTCAGTGTTGTTGGCTCTGTGATTTGTATATGTACCTAGACTCATATCTCCAATATACCCAAGACCCTTGACCCCTGTCTCCCACTACATGCCACCTGTGTTTGCTTTTTAAAATGCATGATGAACTATTTAAACTCAATATTTAGTTTAAATAGGAATTGGTTTCAATCTTCCAAAATTCCTTCCAATCACTTTTTTCAAGTTCAACAAATTTAAATTTAAAATCCACGAGTGTGGTTGATTTGTTGTGTTCACAGAGGTACCCATGCAATTAGAGCAATGGCTGCTTTTTGGATGTTGCCAAATAATTCTTCACTGGCTTTGCAAGTGAAAAAATAAATGCTTTCTCAATTTTTTTCAATAACCCCATTCAATTATAATGTGTACATATTCAATACGTTTTACATCACTTTTATTAAAAATGTATGTGATTAAAAACTTCAATTTCAGTTTGAACCTCTTCTACATACTTTCTCTTCCTCTTTTTTACTGCTACCCATCTTCCTAAGGTTCAAGTTTTTTTCTTTGCACATGAGTCTGGGGATGAAGAAAGGAACCTGACCAAACTTTGCAAACAGTAGAGCACCCAATAAATTTTAGACATTTCTCTGGACAACACTGAAGTATAGGAATGTTCTTCTGTTAGCTAAGAGTTTAAATGTCCAGTACTTGTGCATAAATGTGAGTTTTTAAGTGTTCTGTTTAAACTCTTTCTGCTGCTTCTTTTTTTTCTTGACATCCCCTGTGAGATAGTTTATGAGTTCTTGTGCTTCATGCCCTCACCTGGCTATAAGTAACTTTCACTTTGTACCTGATGAATAGCATGATGAGAGACAAAGAAAGATATATAAATAGATAGATAGATAGATAGATAGATAGATAGATAGATAGATAGATAGACAGACTAGATAGGTAGATAGACCACCAGCCAATCAGACATCAATATGCATATTTATGGGTGATTGCATTGCATATTAAATCAAGCATTAAAATGTCATCTTCATGCCTTTGTTAATGAATTATGCATTTTTAAAACTCCTGTCTGTCTCAGTTTTGTTGCAGTTGTGTCTAAGTGGAAGGAGAGCTGTCTTTCACAGTCAACTCCAACTCCGTTCTACTCACTCTTTTCTATTTCTGCAGATTACAGGATCCCATGGGAAATTAAGAACCAGTAAAACACGCACACACCTATGATGTAGTCACACAACTGTACTCTATATGATTGATGTGCAAAAATTACTATTTCTTTCCCAGTTAGAAAAATAATGGAGTATCCTGAAGTTTTAGAAAGTTAGCTCTCCTGAAAACTTCAAGATTTTTTTGTATCCATTAAATTGTTTTGTGAGTGAATGTATCATTTTTATATTAAAAATAACTTGCTGATAAATAAACATGACTTATATGCCTTGTCACTCACATAGTCTTTGGTATTAGAAGTGGCAAAAAGTTGTTCTTTAAAAAAAGCTCTCATAGAAACTTTAGAAGTTAAGAGTAAGGAATGCAGTGCTGAGGAAAGGGAACTCGTGCCCAAGTAAATGACGATCTTCCCCATGCTATCGCTATCTAGAGTAGCCTTTCAGGTAAAGACATTTAAGTTGTCAAATAAATGATTTAGTCAAATGAATATTAGAAATTTCCATACGTTTGTTAATATTAAAAGTTAAGAACCTCTCTGGAAAGAAAGATGGCAGCCGCATGGGAGCCTGGTGGAGAGCAGGTCTGAGCCGGGGGTGGGGCGCAACTGAAACCTCATGGGACGGGGGGAGCTCCAGCCCGTCCTTCACGCCCAACCGAGGTCACCAGTTGCCCCCACGAGCGGCTCTCCAGCACGGCCACGGCCCCAGAAGCACAAGGACTTAATACAGAAATCCAGCGGCTTGGAGCAGAAAAGCGAATGGACTATGCATTGATCCGCGCCATCTTCCCTGCCCGGAGGAGAAAGGGTGTTACGTACCCTTTCGCCTTCTCCTCTCTGGAAAGAAAGATGGCGGCCGCATGGGAGCCTGGTGGAGAGCAGGTCTGAGCCGGGGGTGGGGAGCGACTGAAACCTCATGGGACGGGGGGGGGGGCGGGGGGGGGGCGGGGGCGCTCCGGTCCGTCCTTCACACGCGACCGAGGTCACCAATTGCCCCCCACGAACGGCTCTCTGGCATGGCCACGGCCCCAGAAGCACAGAAACCAATCTCTTAATTATCTGACTCTCAGTAGAAATACTTGCAGGGTTAATAAATAAAATAGCAGAAATTCAAAACCGCGTGGCCGCTATTGCGGCCGCAACATCATTTAATTCTTGAACCCAGCTGTAGAAAGCAGATCATTTCACAATGCCTTTTCAGCATGGCTGAGTTTGGTGGGGGGGGTAAAGTTTAAATAATAATGGTGCAACTTTTATCCAAATAATGAAGCTAGTCAAAGTAGACAGAGTGTTAACTAGAATTCATCTACCCCACAGACATTGGGGGGGGGGATTGGGAGGGGTTATTGGGGTTATTCGTGGTCAAAAATAAGTATTGGTAAAGGGAATTGTGATTGATATTTGCATGACTGAGACCTAAACTTGAAAGCTTTGTAATTTTTCCCACAGCGATTCAATAAATAAATAAATAAATAAATTTATTTAAAAAAAAGTTAAGAACCTTTGAGTTAAGGTGATTCTAGGACTATAAATCTAGAAGGATGCTTAGCATGTCTCAATCATAACTATGATAAAGAACAACATATAAAAAATCATATTGGACTCAGCTGGCATGAGAAATGGCAAGTAGACAGCTTCAAAGCAGAGACTTCTAGTTTCTCCTGCAACTTGTAGGGATAAGCAAAAGGAGCATTGTCAATATAAGACTGAGAGTCGCAAAACCCTGAAGACCAGGACACTGAACTGTTCTAATTCTTATGTTACAATTAGAACAGGCACCTAATTGTGATAGGCAACCATCCTTTTGTCAAAGACAGAGGAATGGATTATGAAGATGTGGTATATATAAACAATTAAAAGCTATGAAGTTACAAGGAATGTTGAAATCATGCAATATGCTTCAAACTGTTTGGAAGTCAGAAGTAGGTAAAACCAGATGATCTCACTTATCTGTGATATATAGTATAACTGGATGATAAAATTCAATGTAGTAAAGGGGGGTGCCTTCATCAAATGAGTATAGAGTATAGAGAGGAGAAGGACAGAGGAAGAAATATATTGAGAGAGGAAGAGAGTAGATGGGAAAAGGAGGAAAATGGAGAACAGGAGTCAGAATCTCTGTTATACTATGATGTGGTAGAGTGATATAGCTATAAATCCAAAGCACAGATTCAACAATACGAAAAACATAAGATCTAAACTACAAACATCAAACTTTGTAATGTACAGAGGGAAGTTGACACTGGTGATGTGACTGGTGTAAAATTGTTATATGCCTAAAACTGAATTACTTGATTAACTTTGTAAACCATGATTTTTTAATTAAATGCAAAATTTTAAAATAATATGTTTTTAAAGTGGGAAAATGAGTAGAAAAATATACTTTAAAACTTCAAAAATTGACAATGTATTTATCTTCTAAATACTGCACTGCACTTTCACTGTCCTCCCGTTGTTCATCGATTTGCTGTAGCAGGCCCAGTAACATCTCCATTTTGAGGCTTGTTGTTACTGTGTTTGGCATATTGAATACGTCATGGATAGCTTGCCAGGCTTTGCTGTATGGGCAAGATACTCTTGCCGGGCTCTCCGAGAGGGGCGTAAGAATCGAACCCGGCTTGGCCAGGTTTGCTGTGCACAAGGCAAACGCCCTACCACTGTGCTATCGCTCCAGCCCTCTTCTCAATACAATGTTATGATTTTTGTTCTTTAGCAACAGATATGACTTCTGTAAGTTCGTCATTATTCAAAGTTCACTGGAGAGCAAAAGTAGAATTAAAAGAGAATTAGAATTAAAAGTAGAATTAAATTTAATGTGATTTTATACACAGGCCCATAGGTGGTAATCCAAATTTCTTCTCAAAACTTTGAGAATAATTGAGTTTGGATTGCAATCTTAAACTTTATTTTTGGTTAAGTCTAAGAAACAGACATATCTCAGAGAGATTCTCACAACATTTGTCATTGCCGAAACTTTATCATTCTTTTTTTTTTTTAAATTTTTATTAGTGAGACATCATGAGATACAGTTGTAGACTTACACATTTTTGTGCTTGGGTTTCAATTATACAATGATCAAATACCCATCCCTCCACCAGTGCCCATTTCCCACCACCACGGATTTCAGTATCCCTCCCACCCCCCATCTCCCTCATTGCACCCTGCCTCTGTGGCAGGGCATTCCATTTTGTTCTCTCTCTCTTATCGGGTGTTGTGGTTTGCAAAAGAGGCAATGGGTGACAGTCATGTTTGGTCTATAGTCTACTTTCAGCATGCTTCTCCCATCCTGGGAGGATCATTCTTAAAATATATTTTTACATGGTATATTCATTTTATTTGTCAACTAGAATGGACTAAAGGAGATTCTGTTGGCATACAGAATATTATTTCTGTTTATGAGGGTGTTCAGAGAAGAGATTAGCATCTGGTTCCATTCCAGCTACTACACTGACTCCTTAAAAGACAGATTCTTAAGTTTAATGACTGTAGTTTAGGTCTCATGTTTTCACACACTTTGGGTCTGGTGATTTAGCAATCAATGTACAGATAGCTTGCCTTTATACCATTGAGTACCCGTAGTCTCTGGCTCTTGCCCTCTGTTACTTTCAGGTCTACTCTTATTACTTCTCCCTTCCATTTCTCTCTTTCCTTCCCATATTTGTTTTGTACATTAGAGCCAGTGTACACTAGAGCCTGCCCACCTTCTAAACTTCCAAGTTCTAGACAATATCAGTAGGTTAAGTAGGCTTCAACCATCAACAACGTGGGCATGTACCGTCCCTTTGAAGGCCCAAATGGAACAAAATTCATAGTAAATTTCCTTCTACACCTGGCACAGCCTATCCCTTCTGCCTCAGAGGTTCATTCTATCTATCTATCTATCTATCTATCTATCTATCTATCTATCTATCTATCTATCATCTATCTATCTACCTATCTACCTATCTGCCAATCCATCCATCTGTCATGCATTCTGTTGTTTCTATTACTTGGGAGACATCTGAACAATATACTTGTTTTCTTCGATTTCATATTTTCTCTAGGTTTTTTCTTAATTCAATAACTGCTTCTTTCATCTTTTCGCCCCATCATTAGTGTTTTCTGAAAAAGAAGATATTCCTGGAGCTAATTCTTCACTTACACAAACTTCATGACTCATATTTTACATTTCTGTGGTGTTAAATGCAGTGAAATTAACAGATTAAGACTAAAAACAAGTGTGTGTGTATATATAGAGACAGATATAGAAAGATAGATAGATACATATGCCTGTATCTGTGCCTGCCCACATATATATACATATATATATATCCAGTTTAAATCACTCCTCTGAAGTTCACATATCCATACCTAATTATATACCCAATGTCTCATGTGAAACTCTTATGGGTTTCACTTCCTCTATATGGTCATGCTGATGTGATTATTTTTCTATTTACTATTATTTAAATAAGCACTTGTAAAATTTTGGAAAATCATCTTTACTCTTCTCAATCTGTTGTTTTATTTTTTTTCTTTCAGATAATCTTAATTTTCCACAAGAATTTTCCAGACCTTCTGAAATTCTGTTTCAATAGACAGAAATGTATCTTAGAGGACCTAAAATACTTTTGGTCTAAAAGGCAGTTAAGAACCTGACCCTGACAAAAAATGGGTAAAAATATTAAAGGGGAAAAACATAATTATAAAAGAAATGTTATAAAAATGTAATGCTCAAGATGGTGAGCAACAGAACAATAGTATAATATTCTACTGAATATCTGATAGTTGTTAACAAAAATAGGTCTTAGTGCTGAGAACATAACTCAAAAGACCATTGTGCATACTTGGCATGACAGAGAACCCGTTTTAATCCCTAAACTCACATAGTCCCTGGCACACCTCTAGGAGTAAGCACCAAGTTATAGGTAGTACCTGAGGACTATGGTGTGTGGTCCAAAATACAAATAAGAGAAAAAAGAAAAGAAGAGAAATATTAGTATATACGTTAACTAGACTTATTGTGATCACTTTAAAATATCAAATATACAAATATCAACTTATTAACCAAAAATAATATAATGTTGCACATTGTTATCCCTCCCTGTTCCCCCAAACAAATATTTTTATGGATATGACTGCAATCTACTTCTTAAATAATTTACTGAACTATTTTCTTATCTTGTATTTTGTCATTTATTTAAAAAAATTAATTGCTACTTTCATGGCAGAGCAATGAAAGATACAGAGGGTAGGATGCCTGGCTTGCATGTAATTTACCAGGGTTTGATCCCTGGCATTCTGTATGTCCCCAGAGCCCACTCTGTGTGATCTCTGAGGGCAGATCTAGGAATAAACATTGAATACAATGGGGTATATCCAAAGAACAAAAACAAAAACCAAACAAATAAAAATATCTCTTCAATTGCTTGCATTTAAAATCAGGGATATTATCAGAGCTTAGCTAAAAATTTCAGTGGCCATTGTGTTTAATCTCCTTAAGAACAAACATTTGAGGGACAGCCCATGGACAGCCATGGACAGCTGGGTAGGGCAATTGCTTCACTTGAAGTTGACTGGGGATGGATCCCAGGCACCCAGTATGGACTCCCTAGCCCTCTGAGAGGTGATACTTGAGATCAGAGTCAAGAGTAAGCCTTGAATACTGCTGGAAGTGTCGCTCCCCCAAAAATAATAAACACAAGATATATTAAATTGTAAGTTTTGCATCCCATCTGCATTCATTTGCTCACCAATAATTTGCATATCTTGCATCATTGTATGAATAAAAACATTGAGGAAATAAGGAGCTCTTCCTCAACTAAAGTATGAAAAGGTAAAGGTAAAGGCCCTCCCGTTGATCGTCGATTTGCTCGAGCGGGCCCAGTAACGTCTCCATTGGAGACTTTGTTGTTACTGTGTCTGGCATATCGAATACTCTCGGTAGCTTGCCGGGCTCTCTGAGAGGGGCGGAGGAATCAAACTCAAGTCGGCCATGTTGGCCGTTTGTAAGGCGAACGCCCTTCCGCTGTGCTATCACTCCAGCCCATACATAAAATAGAAGCTACTGAAGAAGAAATTGATTTGTCTTTCACATAATGTGAGTCTCATTCTTTCAGTTTCATTTTACAGACTATAAAATGAGAAAAGAGGTAAAAAATAAACCTTTTCCAAGATTGCCCTAGCAAGCTATGGAATCAAACTCTGAGAAGCTTTTAGTAGTCTAAAAACTTTTAAATTTACTCTAAATTTCTTACTGAAGCACCAAAACATGTGCATCATAAAAGAAATAATTTTGGAGAACTCCGGGTCTAACTTTTAGTCTTCATAATAAGTTTTGATCAGACTTGCTGAATTTTTGTGCACATAAGAATGGGTAGTAAATAATATCAGATATATTTAGGTTGCTTGGCTTTTAGAGTTTATAGTGTTTGGAATAAAGTGCCTTGTTTTCTGGACCCCACTGTCTCATGAGTCTGTGACACTACTCTCCAAGCATTTCATTTAACTGAATTCAGTGAATTCTTTAGCTACTAGAATTATTGAATGCTTATTCTGATGAGACAACTTTGAATGTATTGATGATTATACTAGACATTCCATGAATATTAACCATGCTCAGTCTAAATGCACTGAGCATATTTCTAAAAATGTGCTAATAGAATAGCTACTAGATTCATGTGGTTGTTGTTCATTTGAAAGATGGTAGATTTGAACTAAGATATTCCTTAAAGATAAAACTTTTGGAAGCTGGGGAAATAGCTCAATGGACTAAAGAACGTGTTTTGCATGTGGGAGATGCAATTTTAAGCTCCAGGATTTTATGGTTCCCGGAGTACTACCAGGAGCAACTAAACTCCAAGCATAAGCTGGGAGGAGCCTCAAGTATCACTAGATGTAGACCAGGACCCTGAAATGAAACGAAATATAAAACATTTACCATATTTTGAAGCCTTAGCATATAAAAGTATTCTAATTCATTCTTAATTTTACATTGATTTAATGCTAAATATTTTTATTTTATTAGATATTGTTAAAACTATTTCTGGTCTAACTGTTTATTCTAGAAAATATAAAATTATATATATATATACTTGCATTAAATTTATGTGGCATTTTTTAGCATATCTTTAAATATTATCTTATCACATAGTTAGATAGTTCATCATGCAGTAGTCTTTATTAATGAGTTGACAAAAGAATCTCTCCCTAGTTTAGCAAATGTTTGCAAAGAAACAGAAATACAGAAACAGTGAATACACTATTGATTATTGTGATGCTCTATGCTCTATCATTCTGTAGAACATATTACCAAGAAAAATAGATTGGTTTTTGGGAGAAAAATAGGTTGGTTGTGGCATTATTGCCTTTTTTTCGTCTTTAAATATATTAGTAGAGACAATTCTAAATTATGAAGAATACATTACTGACTCTCAGGTATCAATGCTCATTTTAATACTTTCTCTCCTGATTTTTTCTTTGTTTAGGGGCCACACTCAGGAGTGTTCAGGGCTTACTTTTGGCTCTTACTTCCACTCATGGCAGGTTTGGGGGACTCTATATAGTGCCACAGGCAAGGCAAGTACACTACCTACTCTCCTAACTCTTCAGCCCAGCTTTATCCCCACTTTATAATGAATACTTAAAAACGGAAAACTTGAAAGATAATTAAAATGCACACTATTAAACAAGAAATAGACCAAATAGAATTATTTATGCGGGTCTTGCAGAATGCTGATGGATTAGATATATACTCAAGTAAATTAACTTATATTTTCTATTATACCATGGCTAGGAAAGTTTATATACAAAGAAACAGTATGATATCTCCCAGTCAAACCCACATTGCAAATTAGGTTTAATGTAAGTCAAATTTTGATTAGAACTACAGGTTACAAGTTATTGCACATTTTACTCATTAAGTTTGTAAACTGAACTTGAGGTATTAAGTCCTTGATATTCTTTTTGAAAGCATTTTCAGAAATTGCAGTCTATAAAATATTAAACTTATGAGAGAAAGGGAAGAACAAGCTAATTTGCGTAGGCCTCTGATTGTGCATGTCAGTCTGGAGTGAATGTACTTAATAAGCAACCAATATAAGTATGCATATCTTCCTGTGAATGAAGTAAAAACTACTTCATTAGTAATTTTTCATTTTCATGGGGCCAGAAATGTAATACTATGTCTCAAGTACATAAGTTAAGTCCCCCAGTTTCATGCTGAGAAATATAGAGAAAGACAGAAAGAAACAGTGAGACAGAGAGACATAGATAGATGGAATATCTATCATTTATATTTTTATTTTATTAAGTTTGTTGTGTTGTGCTAAACTTATCTATCTTATTTCAATGAAATATATTTGTAACTAGGATATAGTGCCACATAAAAGTTGCTTTGGGTCTCAAATTATTTAAATAGCAATATAATTTATTATTTCAATGGACAATTATAATCCTCTAATATAACTATTACCAATTTATTCACTTAATTTTCTTATGTTAGTCATATAAAATACAAAAATTAAAACATGTGGGACCAGAATAATAGTTCAGTGGGTAGGATGTTTGCCTTGCACACAGCCAACATGGATTCATTCTCCAGCACCCCATTTTGTTCCCTGAACATGCCAAGAGTTACCCTTTAGGGTAGAGTCAGGAGTTAGACTTGTGCACTGCTGAGTGTGGCTCAAAAACAAACAAAAATATTAGTTTTAAATACTCAGAAAATCCCCTTAAGTTGCATAATTTGTATTATCTGTTTTATGTTTTGATATCACATTTCAAACTAAACATAAATATTCTTTATTTTTGTGGCCATTTTACCACTTAGACACAAAGTGTCACAGCCACCCTTTTGGATCTCTTGCTCACACTCTCATTTAAGTCTTGCCCTGAGCTTCCCCAGTTGTGTTTATTATATTTTCACAGAAACAAGTCTCCAGGCATCTCTAACCTCAGTCTTTTCATAGAACTTCATTTTTTACTCAATTTCTGGATTCATTCTCCATTTCATGGGTATTTTTCCAACCTGGTTATTGATTTTTCAAAAATGAAATTTGTTGATTCCATCACTGTATTTACCCTCATTCTGTATTTGTTCTCTCAGCACCATGGGGACTTATCATTTTTAAAGAGGTAGAACACAAATGGTGTTTCCATCCAGCAATCTAGAATTAACTTATCAATACAATGATTTCCACAAGTAATTAGTGTTCTATTTGACCTTCTACAGAAAAATATGCAAAACATTGTATTTTTGTATTTTTTGGATTGTTTTTCCAGGCACATTCCAGAAATATTGAGCATTATCTTTCAGACCTCCGCAATGAATTGAATATCACACTACAGAATGCTGTGAAATCTATTTTATTTCTTTTTATAGTTAGCGATTTAGGGAAATACTTGACAGTGCTCAGGGATTACTCCTAGCTCTGAGTTCAGTGCTCAGGGAATCATATACGGTGCCATGTTATGGAACCTATGTAGGACATTTGCAAGGCAAGCACCCTCCCCACTTATCTATTTTCTGGCTTAATATTTTTCTAACTTTGGTTCTCACAGCATATAGAGGTTAAGTGGGCACTACAGTCTATTAAGCAGTTGGTAGGATTATGTTTAAAAAGCAATTAATATGTAAGATAATTAGTAACTTTCACTGCTCTAAAATGCTAACTAGTATATGAGCTTCTACTGAGTTATGATCTTATTCCTGATGAAGGGTTTCCTTTGGATGGATGGCTGCTGAATAGCCAAACTAGTGCTTACTGACATTGATCTTGCTTTCACAATGTATTAAAATAAGACAAAAGGATTCAGAGCATTAGCAAAGTCGGGAGGGCATTTGCCTTGTACGCAAGCCAAACTTGGCTCGATCTTCAGCATCCCATATGATCCCCGAAGCACTACCAGGAATAATACCTGAGTGCGGAGTCAGGAGTAACACCTGAGCATTGTCAGATATGACACAAAAAAAGCAAAAAAGTAAAATAAAATATAATATGAAATAAAGTTTACAACATCTTTGACATTTTAAAAAATACCATTTGATTCTCGTTATTTGTCTTTTATTGCTTCTTTTTTTAATTTTTCCCTGATGTTGTTTAATGACAGATGTGGAATGTGTTACAAACACCTTAGTTGTTGTGCTTGCAAACACCTAGTTGAGCTTCACTTGAGATCACACACCATGTAGTACAAGGGTTCCAAAGGCACTTCTGCAGTGATTCTATGTGGCATGGGGATTTGTGCACAGAATATGCTACAGCCAAATACCTACAAGGCAGGTGCCATACCACTGACTAAAGCCAGTCATTCTTTGGTGTTTTTCACAGAACATTTCTCTATAGTATACCAACATTTCTCCATGGTATACCATGCTATCAGACAGCATTTATCTGCCATAAAATTGGAGTCATTTGTTCTCAAAACCTGTTGCTGTTTTGTCACAACCTCTTCAACGAGTCAATTTCCCTCCAAGAAAGCACTTTATTTGTTCATCCATACAAAGAAACTACCCATCTATTTAAAACATATTTCTTGTATTACAGCAACATACTCATTTATATTCTCTGGGTCTTGGCCTTTGATGGGACTACACAGCGCTGGGGGGGGGGGGGGCGGCGGGGCAGTTGGTGAGTGTAACGCCTACCTACTGGAAGATGGAGGATCTGGGTGGAGGAGACCCAGTTCTCATCTGAGCAGGCTTGGAGATCTCAGCCCCGGGCCCTGCACACCTGGGTTATTCTGCTGGTTCCTCATGCATGAGGCTCAACCGTGCTGAGACCACTCTCCACACCTTCAGACGAGCCTCACATATGAAGAAACCAGCAGAGGAACCCAGGTATGCGGGACCCAGGATTGAGATCTCCAAGCCTGCTCGGATCAGGGCTAAGCATCCTCCACCCAGATCCTCCATCTTCCAATAGGCAGGGGTCACACCCACCAACTGCTCCCAGCACCATATAATCTCATCAATGACCAAGACCCAGAGACTATAAAACCCTGCTTTCGGAAGTGCATGGCTGCATTTGCGGCCACGTAACATCTTATTATCTAGTTCTTACTCTGGAGAACCTGGCAGGCTACCAAGAGGGTCCTGCTCTCACGGCAGAGTCTGGCAAACTCCCCGTGGTGTATTCAATTTGCCAAAAACCAATAACAATGATGGGTCTCATTTCCCTGACCATGAAGGAGCCTCAAATGTGGCACTTTCTTTTAAGAAAGATTTATCTCAGGGCTAGGATGAAGGAGATGTTACTACTGCCTGTTCAAGGAAATCTATGAACAACAGGATGGCAGTGATACAGTGATACAGTCATATCTTCATACTTCAGTGCTAATGTCAGTTCTTTTATTAATTCTAGTACATCTTCAGTTAAACCTTCTATTGAAGTCGTGAGTCCCTCAAAATCATCCATCAAGTTTGGAATAAACTTTTAAAAAGTCCTGTTAATATTGATATTTTGATCTCAGATGAACTGTCAATGTTTTTCACAGCATGTACAGCAGCAAATCCTTTTTAGTGTGTTAGTGATTGCCCAGATCTATACCAGTGGGAGCAGAGAACCACACAAAATCTACTTCATAAGTAATAAGATTAAAAAATTGAAATGAATCTTGTCTCAATCAACTGTAGAATCAATGATATTCCGCAGACATGGGAGCAACATCAAATTCCCTTTATATCTTTAAAAGAATTTTTAGATTACTATGTAGAATATCAATAAAAAACAATCTTCTGAAAGAAATTATTTTCTGAGCAATAGGTTTCCATAGTGTATTTAAAATATTCAATAAATCATGTAGTAAAGGTATGTGCTGTCACATAGGTTTTTCTGTTTTGTTTATTGATCATGAGTGGTATAAATTTATAATATTTCTTAAGAACTCTAGGATATTCAAAATGGTAAATTAATATTGGCTTCACCTTATACCTGATTTAGCTTTAAAGCTTTGAAACTAAATATTGACATTGTTTCTCTAGTTATAAAAGTCCTGTTAGATATTCTGGATAAATTGCTGGAACATGAGGATGAGCACTTGCTACTTCCTACCACACATAGATGCTAGTGGTGGCCTATTTCCTTAGATCTCATAGACTCTTTTAGCTTAAATCTTTTCTTTTGCTACGTCTAAACCTCCACAGAGTTGTGGATTAGGACTCTGTTCCGAATTATGTTTTGTTTTAAGGGTACATTACATCTGGTGGTAGAATAATCAGAGCACACATTTTAATGCATAGTTCTCTAATATATGGACACAATTTCTAAAGACAAAAATAATTATAATACTATCAACAAAAGTCACTAATTTTAGATAATAAACATACATACAGCGACACTTTGTTCCATTGAAGCAACAGCCAAAATGAAGCTTAAGACTTAAATTGGAAACATGCTGTTGAAAAAAATGACATGATTTGTCTTGCTCAAAGAAGAGTTGTCACAACCAGTAGTTTGAAAATGTGCATATTCATGAGGCACAGTAAAGAAATGCATAGTAAAACAAGATATGGTTGTATCAGCCATGTTTATGGAAAGCAGAATAATATGCTTATTTTTATTTAAAAATTTAGTCTTCAGGACACATGTCCAATAAAAACATGATATAGTGCTTCAATTTATTTTTAATAATAAATTTTAAAACTTGACTAACTTCAAGCAAAGAACAAAACATTTCAAATTCCCTTATCAGCATAAAAATGCACAATCTTATATATACATACACATGTATAGCTGCCCATCTTTTTAAAGTACCCTGTCATGACAATTCAATTGGATATTCATTTTAACTGCTCAAATAAAGTGAAATTTTATAAGATCTGGCATTGCTGTTTGGGTTACTGCTTACATATTATGCCCTTTCTTGTTCTTTTTTTTTTCTCCTCTTACTCAGAGGAGTCTATCAAGAGGCCATGTACAGAAATATCAAGTAAAATATATCATAAAAAGGAACTCTGAGAACCTAGTGACCTGAAAAAATGTAACTTATGAAACTAATGACCTAAGTATGCCTTTAAATCAGAGAGCATCAAGTAAGGCAAAGAGACCTTCAAAATGGACTTGTAAGCACTGATCCAGACAGAAGATTAAATAGCACAATATATTAAAAAACATAAGGTAAAATAGGAAAAGTTGAATTTTTTTACTCCACCTAAGCATTTTATTTTGCAGCAAGTCAACCTTTCCTTCTCCTGTACAATATTTTATAATGTTATTTTAGCTTCCTGTACAATATCTTATAATATTATTATATTAGATTTATTTCATGTCACTCTTCCAATATTTAAATAACTTATAATAGGTTATATAAATAAGTGAAGTATTTATTTGGGAATATAAAATATTCCATCACATTTCTTTTGACTTAGTGTGCATTATAATATAAATTATCTTTATATGCTTGTATTCATATAAAACCCCACTACAATTTATTTTAATCATAAAATGTGTATCTATTTCTAAATAGCAATCAATAAAGGTTTCTAATATATTTGATTATAAGAATGCATTAAATTTTTATGTGGACTATAATGAAGAAAGCCACTTAATTTTCATTTTTTATCAATAAATATTGCCAAGTAGCAGAAGTGAAAGATAACCTTTATACTATTGAATTGAGTTTAAATCCATAGAAACAAGTTTCTATTATATTCAAAATAAGAGGTTTATTTAATTTTTTAATATATTGTCTATTTTTTGGTGTTTGAGCTACACCAGAGGTTCTCAAGGCTTATTGCTGGCTCTGAGCTGATAGAGTACTGCTGGTGGAGATCAATTGACCATATGGGCTATCAGGAACCCATCTTGGGTGGCTATGTACAAGGCAAGCATCCTACTCACTGTATTCTCTTCAAACCAGTTTTATTTTGACAGGAAAACACAAGATTATTATTATTATTATTATATCCTTTTCAATGAGCAAAGAAGGAAAAATTAGAAAATACATAATCTATAATTTCTTTATATTAAAATATCTAATCTACACTTTAAAAATATATTTTATCTCTTGTGTGGAATTTAATAAACTTTATTTGAAATTATGAATAGTCAAATTCCAAATGAAACCACAGTCTATTTATTCTCAATATTCAGTATTCTGTAGTCTTACACAAAGTATTTTTTGTTCATGTGATCAACTGATTATTTTTCTACTATCATAAGTGAACAAAAAGAAGCAGATTTGCATCTCAAAAAAGTAGCAGAAAAATTTAAGTTTACTTTTAAAGTCACATTTTTAGAACTGTTTCCACATTCATGAACATTTTGTTCACTGAGAAAGTGAACAAAACATATAAACATCAATTTTTATAATAACTCAACAGATATAAAATTCTTACTTTTTATATAGGATAATATTCTTCCTTCAGCATATCATATTTTAATTAAAATTTATAATTTGATAACATTTAACAGAAATCAAATTCCTATTCCTTATATAAGAAATGAATAAATCTGAAAAAATTTAAACCATACTTTCATTTTCCTGAGAAACTTCCTTAGTACTTTCGTAAAACATACTCACTTAATCACTTAATCACTTAACTTCCCGTTAGTCGTCGATTTGCTCGAGCGGGCGCCAGTAACGTCTCCATTTGTCCCTGTCGCGTGCTAGTGTAGCCCAATGGCATCTCTTCGCTCCGGGAACATGGAGGGCCTCAAACCGATCGTTCATGACCTTGACAAAGAAGTCTGACCATCTGGTAGGTGGGCGGCCACGCGGTCTCTTGACATACTCATATAAGTTTTATACTCATATAAGTTTTATACACTGCTTTTATCTTGCTTTCAAAACCTGTTTTTTCCAGTTGCAATCTATTATTATATAATTTGACTTGAAGTAGATGTGCAGACTGTCATTTACTATTCAGTTTTACATTCGAAGGAACTTGAGTTACATTTTATTTTACAGTCCCAGAAATCATGTGAGGATGGTTAACTTTACTAATAGATTTTACAACAACAAACCAAAAAAAGGTCGAGGACAAAATAACCAATTTTACCATTTGACTTTAACTAAGTTCCAAAGTTTAATGTAGATTTTCATATATCTTAGTCATCTTTAAATCTGGACATAGTGATCATTGAGAATGAATTGTTTTCTTTCCAATGTAAGAGAGGAATGTTGATTAGCCATTTCTTTGAGTAAACGCAACTACTACAATTTCTATCATTCTGAATGTTCTTTGAAGACAGATGTCATCTGCTATTTCTGCAATTCCCTCTCCCTAATTTATCTCAAAATCTGTGAGAACTTTTAAGCCTCTAAGTAAATAAATTATTATAATACTATCAGAAAGAGAGCACAGAGTTCTTACAATAGTTTCCTGAGAAATTCCGGATATTAAGAAAAGAGTATATCAAGATAAAAGTAGTATATTGCATTTGCTCTTTAGAAATCAAGTACAATGAGATGTCTGTTCCACATAATATGTCAAAATATAACCCCTTTATCTTCATTTTGCTTTAATATTCTTAATTTTACGATGAATTTAATATACTTATTTTAAGTAATATAGATTTTAGAAATAATATCTGTTTAGATATTTCCTTGCACTTGTACCTATCAATCAGAGAGCATATTTGTTGTATATGTATATGTGTTTTGTACCTAAATATAGAGCTATATAATTTATATCAATATTTTAAGCAAATAATGTTGCCTTTCTATCTACCAAAATCCAGGACTGGTTAAATTGAAGTAGTGCACAGCAGCATGCTAAACTCACTTGTTTCATATGAATATAGTTTTGTAACTTTTCCTGCCTGACATTTGTTCTTTAAGTCAAAAGCAATTCTATAAAAGCAGTACTTTTTCATTTTTAACCATCTTCTCTCTGAAATTGCGTAGGAGGAAGCAAATCACTACCACTCAATCTCTGACATTAATTCAGCAGATACATATTTTGATTTCAGAAGAATTATGGAAACATTCTTTCAGAAGAGAACAATGAAAGATAGCATTCTGTGTTTAGCACATTTTCCTTTTCCAAGTTGCAATGGAGCATTGTAATGGTAAAGTAAATTGCTTCCTATTTCTATCTGCTTTAGAAAACTGTGACACTGACTGAGCTGAATCGCTAAGACCACATCTGTACACAGCTAAATGAAAGTTTCTTGTGATGTACAGCTAGGCAGAATTATTTTGTCCTTGGATGTTTTGATAATTACAGTGCATAGGGCATCAATTTACATATAGTAAAATTACATTCAGTATTTTGTCAGGAAGCTCAGTTTTTAATCTAACAATTTTGAATGGAAGGGACTCTATATATGTGTGACCTGAACTAAAGGACCCAGAAAGGCATTATACATTGGACCACTAATGATCAGACTACAGAGCAAAGGTAAAGATCATGTGCAACCCTCAGATTTTGAGTTACAGAAACAGTGTTGTCAGAATTCCAATCATTAAATGCCATTGCCAAATTGAGGCCAGACAAACACAGACGTTCTTCAGATTAAATTTTATTTTCTCTGGAAGCCTTCCGATTTCCTTTGACATCAATGACCAAATCTAATCAGAGACCAAAAATTGGGAGAGCCTGCATGATACCATGTGAGGTTTAGTTCTCAAGCAAAGGGCTACACAGGGAAGAATTAACAATAAAGTTTTAAGGAGAATGCTTATATCACAATGATCACTAAAATGTGTATGGAATCACAAAAGATCCTGAATAACCAAAGTTACGCCAATAAATATGATCAATGCACCATGTTTGCCTTGCATGTGTCAAAGCTGGTTCAATACGGCAACTCATACAGTTCTAAAAGCACACTTTTCTATATTCTGAATGAATTAATTTCCCAGATGTTTCAGCCAGTTAATTGGATAATTTTTTTTTCCTGTGCTCACTCGGGTTTTCCTTACTGCTTATTTATTTGGATTCTTATAAAGATAGATATTATCAATGTTCATTAGTTTCCTAGCTCTAACAGATAATGACAAACTATGTGATTAAAAACTATAATCACGAGACCAGACATTGACAACATAAAAAGATGTCTGTTAACATAAAATTATTGCACTTATCTGTGGGATGTAAAACAACATAATGAGATTAATACCCAAGAATAGTAGAAACAACTTTTGGTCCACGGTTGGAGACCTGCTTCAGGTGCTTAGGGAAAAGGCAGTTGGGATACAGAAGGGACCACTATGACAAAGATAGTTGGAAATGATAACTCTGGATAAGAACTGCATGATGAAAGTAGGTAAAAGAACAAAGAAGATAGCCTCTCAGTATCTGTACTGAAAGCATAATGCCCAAAAGGAGAGAGAGAGATAAAGAAGGAAAGTTTTGCCATAGAGACAGGTTGGGGATGATGGCAGATGGCAGGAAGAAAAAGGGGAACATTGATGGTGGAAAATATGCACTGATAGAAGGATGAGTGTTTGAACATTGTATGACTTAAAATGGACCATGAACTGTGTATTTGTACCTTGTGAAACAGGTACAAACTGTGATTCAATTAAAAAAAAATGTGTCTGTAATTCAATTGAAAAAATGTGTCTGTCAAGATGATAGATTGGGGAATGGGAGTGGTTGGGAGGAGTTGGTAGGGGCGGGAAAATAAAGACATTGATGGAGGGATGTTGACTCACATTGTGAGATTGGTACTGAAACATTGTATGTCTAATATTCAACTACGAATTCTTTGTAAATCATAGTGCTTTAATAAAATATAATTTTAAAGATAAAAAAGAATAAATGTTGCAATCCTTGAACTCAATACATTTAAAAAATGAAATTCCTAGAAAGGTAAATAAATAAGGTTAAAAAGTACTTCTTGAGAAAAACTGTCTCTTGAATTTCTTTGAGGGAAGAATCATTTCTTGTCACTTCTAGTTTCTCAAAACCACTAGTAGTCCTTGCAGCAAAACAACACCATTTCTGGCCATTTTATATAGCAATCACCTTTGCTTAGATAGGTCGTTGTCCTCTCCTCTTAGAAGTACAATAACCATTGGATTTGGAACCCACTCTAATACTAGATATATTAATTAATTTAATTATGTCTTTGAAATTGCTTTTTCAAAATAATGCTGCTTTTGGAGGTTTCAGGTGGGCTTGGATTTTGGTGGACAGTATTCAACAAATTATATCACATTTAATTAAACAATTTGTTGCAATAGAATTTTTTAATCATTTTTTAACACTGAAGATAAATGACTCATGTTTGAAAACTAGACAATTTATTAAAAATAAAAGATTATATGGGATAATGTTATAAATTTATTTTATTTAAAATAATTTGAAGTGATTATATATTATAATTTTCTGGATAATCAAAATTATTTTCTTGTCAAAATTAATTGACATATAAACTAGTGAATTTCAAACCCACTGGGTGTTTTCACACTACCATTGTGTATAAGCATTTTTATTTATCTTATGATATATAGAATAAAGCAATAATTGGTTAAGATATACTTATAAGATTAAAGTATAGTGGGAATAAATTAGTAACAAAAGTCACAAGCTTGTAGTTTAACTAAAGGGTTAGATGCAGCATTACTAGATTGGTGTCATTATGAGAGGACAATTTGAAGTCACAGATAAATTTAGATCACGTAAGGACAGTGTTTGACCAGTCAGAAGTAGAATAATTTCTTAAAACAAGTGATGGAAAAGAAGAAGAAGGTATAAAACTACAAGAAGGTAAACAAAGATACTAAATAATAGAGATCAGGCTCAAATGAGAAGTTTTTCATACACAAAAAACTAATTTTTTTTTTTAAAAAACTGTATGTTGAAAGACAGCTGTTTGCATTTTCACTTGGGGTTCATTATGAGGTATTTAAAGTAGACTATATAGTATTACTTCATCCCTGATTTAGATTCATTTAAATCAATCAATAATTATACCTGATGGTAGGTTTAAATATGTTGAAAGTGTACATCTTATTTCTTATGTTAAAAAGCCTTTTAATTATAAAAGCAATATAAGATAATGACAAAGCATGTCTCTATTGAATGTTTGATAAGACCTATATATGTCAACCGAAAATCAGTAAGCATTCACAGTAATTTCTTCTTACTTAACTTAAAAGGTTTCTAATTTTCATTCATACCTGATAGCATAACAAGTGTATGCAAAATAATGATGGAGCCTGCCTTAGGGGATTGTGCTAATAATTGCATTTGGCTGCTTACATATGATAATTTGATTAATATATGTTCTTACATTTATTTGAGACTCATATTTTTACTATTAATAGCAGTGTGTTTTAGAGTTTGTAGCAATCAATGAGATAAGTAAATAATTTAGACATTCATTTGCACATTTATTTACAGCAACTCACCAGGAGGAAAGTGTCCCTTAGACATTCAGAAAGATGATGTTGACAGGTGTTTATTGAACTCTCCCCTTTCTATTTACAGTTCATAAAAAACATATTCTTGTTTCTAAAATGTATCCATCAATCCAAGTCCTCTTAATTATTTTTCTGTTTTCTTAACTCTATATACAGTTTAACTAATAGAGTAAATAATTTCTGGTTGAAGTAATTCATGACAAAAATATAATGACAATACCTTGCAATTTGATTACAAAAAAGTTTAATTATCTTAGCTAAAGTTTGTTAAAAATAACCATTTTTTCTAATTTTTTAATCCTAATTCTGTTTTATATAGCCAACATTTCTTTGTGACCGAAAACTTTATTGCTTTGAAATTATTAATTTTAGCTAAAGATAACATAAAATATTTGTAGAATAAGCAAGAGAACCATATAAAGCCAAGACTAATGATTTATTTAATCCTTTCTCCCTTTTCTATATCATATGACTTATTTATGCAATTTCTAATAATATAGAGAATAAAGAAATCTTAGTGAATGAATGTGCTTTTTGATGAATCATATTTTTCTTAAGAAAGAGTTAACCTCAGATGCCATTGACTTGGTCTTAATATAAAATTTATTATGTGTTTCTAAAATTAAGACAATATTCAGTAGAAAGGTGATCTCTAAATTCTTTGTAATGGAATCTTGTTTATTACTAGTACACCATAAAAGCATCGAGATATTTTAAATGTTTGATTATTGTCAGTATGAACTTCTTCCTTTGACCTTCAAAAATCTGTTTGTTTATTTTAAGTTCTGTTTTTCTCACAATTATCTATTTCTTTAGCTTCTTTCTCTGTCTTTTATTTTAGATTCTACTGGAAATACTCATTTATGGTTATTTTGGGATGTAAAGGTGCATCAGCTTTAAATGAATTCATGTATGGACACCAGGAAAGTAAAGAATAATCACAAGTAAAGAGATGAATCTTCAAAAACATAATTAATGCCAATTATTTTATTGAAGTGGGAGATCATGATCTTATTTCTTTGTTATTTACCTTATTTGCAGATAGCTAGCTAAGCATCTGACTTTCCTAATGTTCATCTTTATTTGGGGGGCTTACACAGGTTCATATTAATTATATAATCAATGAATTTTCTTAATCTAATGTAATTCGTCAAAGAAAATAATTGCTGAATAGGTATTTGCTATTTTTAATGCAACAGACATTTATTGAACATCTCTAATTTTTCATTTTCAATTTTTATTATAATGTTGTACTGATATGAAAAAAGGGAAAAACTAGCTTTAAAATAATGATAAGGGGTCCGAGAGAAAAAGAGAGCACAGCAGGTAAGGCACTTACTTGCCTTGAGTGCTGCTAACCTGGGTTTGATCCTAGCACTACATACAGTCTCCTAAGCTCCACCAGGAGAGAACCTTGAGTGCAGACCCAGAAGCAAACCGGGAGCAAAGACAGGTGTAGAAAAAACCATCCCTGCCCCTAACAAATACAGATATCATAAAGAGAAAGAACTCTGTATGTAGAAAATTTAACATTACATTCATTAAACAAACACATTATTATGTAACATTTAAATTGTCACAGAAAGTTTGTTTTAACTTTTCAGCTATTAGCAGTGATAGATGCATCTTGATATTTCAATGATGCATGTCTAAAACACATGTCTAAATGCATTGTTACTAAAATTAAAAAATAATCAAGATTGAGATATTTACTGTAGTGAAATATGAGTATATTTAAATAGAGTAAGTATTGTACCTACTACAAAAATTACATCACACATTTGTCATTTTAGATAGATGATGTGATGAAATCTATTATTTGCCATTTAAATATTATGCACCCATGTTCATAAATGAAAAATGTAAACAGCAAATAATTTCACATAAATATGATTTATAATGCATATATATACATATATATTGGCTGGAGGGATAGCACAGCAGGTAGGGCATTTGCCTTAGACAAGGGCTGACCCGGGTTCGATTCCTACATCCCTCTCAGAGAGCCCGGCAAGCTACTGAGAGTATCCTGCCCACATGGCAGTGCCTGACAAGCTCCCGATGGAGTATCTGATATGCCAAAAACAGTAACAACAAGTCTCACAATGGAGACGTTACTGGTGCCCGCTTGAGCAAATCGATGAACAGTGCTACAGTGCTATAGAGATGTAATATAACACTTTAGAACTTTTTGATTTGTCAGTACCCTACATTGTGTTCAGCTACTTCAGTAATTGTATGATCACACCTCTAGTTTAGTCCTAGCATAAAATTTATTTATTAATTTATTTTTTGCTTTTTGAGTTGGACCCAGTGATGGTGAGGAATAGTCCTGGCCTTGCCCTCAGGAATTACTCCTGGCAGTGCTTCGGAAACCATATGGAATGAGGGAGTTGAGCTCACGTCTGCAGCATATAAGACAAATGGCCTACTGCTGTACTATTGCTCTTGATTACATTTAATCCAAAGATCTATCAAGGATCCTAGTGTGAAATATTTGCATGCTCATGTATATAGCCCAATTATCTTAGGTTTCATATGATGTCCATATCAACACAGGTTGATATATAAAGGAAAATTATACATTTTTATATTTTGTTCCATTTATTGTCTGTATCACTGAGATAAACTTCTAAATACTGACATTAAATTATTTTTAAAGTTCACTTAAAGTTCCAAGCATAGGCTATATGTGTATATATGTATATATATACATACATATATATGGATAGGTTTATGATTAGATTAGAGTGAAAGCTAATTTTTAAAATCATGTACATATGTAGTAGCATCAGGTAGAAGTTTCATAACCACACTCTTATTGTAAGAGGGTTACCTTAATGTTAATGAATATATTTATATTTCATATAGGCATTTTTTGTTTTAATTAACTTTTATGTAACATTGGTTTACAAGAATAAAAATTCTGTAATGTTTTAGAAGTACAATATTAATGTACCATCAAAACGATGATATACCTTCATGATTGCTATTTGACCCTTCAGTACCCTAGTGTTTTATAATAATACTTTGTATACTTCGGCTTCTTGCACGCATTTTTAACTTGCCAAATCCTTTACTTCAATGATGAATATGAGTGCCTTTTTTCACATAGTCTGGAGAAAAATTAATTTGACAATGAAATATAATGTCAGTAGTGTACTTTTTGCAGATGTTTCTTAATAGCTTCAAGGAGTTTATCAAATACATTTTCTGTATTCATGGACAGGACCATTGTTTTATGTTTTAATTGTATATTCAACATAGATTATTACACTGATATTTTATTGTATTGTTGGGTACACAACAGTGGTATTTGGTGCCAGGGTGGCAAAACTACTACCAGGGTATTGGGCAACTCGTTCACTCCCAGGCAGTACTCAGGTTACCAAAGACTCTCCCAACCATTGCTTGAATAATTGTGTGCAATTGGGAATTAACACCATAAATTTACACATAAAAGACATATTTTCTCCCACTTAAGCTACATCCCCAGCAACTCTATCATTTGCTTCAGTTTTGGATGCTTTATCTGATTTTTTTGCCTACCTGTATCATTAATAAGAGAAAAACTTGCATAAAGTAACTGACCCTGGAGGCATACTATTAGTTTCTCTATGCTAAAACTTTCTAGCATCAGCAAAATATTGTGAACAGAATGAAGAATGATTTGCATTAAATTGATAGGTATAATAGTTAAACTTATTTTGGAATTCATTTATATTAGTTTAAGAATATTTACTGCATATGAAAATGTTTTGACAATAAGTCTTCATTTAGTTTAGTTGGGATTTGTCTATTCATTATATATAATACCTTCTAAACGCAAACTTTAAATTTATTAATATTAAGATACCTTAAAGGTATTTCTGTGTAAAACATTTCATTTTGTTTTTCTTTAAAAATATAATTGCTTGGGACTCAGTGGGTTGTTGTGTCAAGCATGACAGCTTATTCTTGAAGAAACTCTAAAACTTTGGTTAAAAATAGTGGAAAACAAAGATCTATGAGGAAATGAGAGAATTAAATTAGCAGACTCTTGCATAGAAGACATTTTAAATCCATTTATTTCAAGTGAACTAATATACATTTTGGAATACAGTATGTCCTTTTTCTGTTATTTTTAGCAAAATGGGTTCCTTGCTGTGATAAGTGGAGCAATTGTTAATTTCAGTTCAAAATGGATTCTTCCAAAGCAGTAGGTATTTTCATTAAAGCTGTTGAATAGTTTTCAGTGCTATAAATAGTCTCCAAAATATGTTAAGGATGTTTCTTTAAAATAAAGTTATTAAAAAATCGAAATAATATTTATTGGTTGCTATTATACTGGGCATGTTTTCTGATTGAACCTTCACAATAATGGTATAATGAATGTATTAAAAGGTATGTGCCATTGATATAAAAACCAAGTTCAAGTTATCTCAATCCGTATAATATGGGTAACTTGCACTAGCAAAAATGTGATATGAATTCTGTGTGACAGTAAAATCTATGTTACTTGTATATTTATTAATGCCTTTTTCCATTGGATATTTTTGTGCATTTGTTTTTCAATGAAATAAAAGTCTGCACATTTTATCTATAAATAGTATCCATAATTCAGTTAGGATAAATATATAATTTATTATCCAGATACAAATATTTTTTAAAATAAAAGCTGCATCACTAATTGATGCAATTGCAGTAAATTTAAAAGTGTTTCAGTGATCCTGGAATAAATTTAATATAAAATTATAAAACTTATGTAAAAATTATATTAGGAAGAACATGATGTGATAGAATAAACAAAGAACTTAGTTATTTATAACAACCTTCACTGTCACAGTCACTGTCGTCCCGTTGTTCATCGATTTGCTTGAGTGGGCCCAGTAACGTTTCCACTGTGACACTTGTGACTGTGTTTGACATATCAAATACATCACAGGTAGCTTGCCAGGCTTTGCCATGTGGGCAAGATACTCTCGGTAGCTTGCTGGGCTCTTTGAGAGGGGCAGAGCAATTGAACCTGGGTCGACCAGGTCATCCGCATGCTTAAGGTAAGAAAATTCTTTCCATATGACTAAATGAAAATGATAATGTAACAAGATATATAAAGGTATTTTTAGTTTTAAATGACCCTGAATTTGTTTCATTTATCAAGTAGACCTAAATCAATGATAAATCTATTAGTATTTACTGTTTTAATCCAGCAGTGACTGTTTTAACTATGATACAAATTAGAGAATACACTTTCATAATAATAATAAAGGAAATCATAAGTGAATTGGTGATTTTGCTTTACTAATTTATATTGAATTTTATTGATCAAACCAGAAGTATAATTTTTCAGAAGTATTTTACTTGCATGCAGTCAACCTGGGTTCAATCCTCAACATTTCATATTGTCCCATGAGTAATAATTCCTGAGTGCAGAGGCAGAGGTAACCTCTGAGTGTTTCTAGGTGTGACCCAAAAGGAGCCAAGGAAAAAAAAAAAGGAAAAAAATATTTTGCTTCGTACTTCACAAATCCTAATACTTGCAAGGCAATATGTATTAGGTATAAGTAAAATACGATCTGAAGAGAGACCAGAGTATAAGTAAAATATTCAGAAACTTGTGATACCTAAAATAGCAACAAATTACTCTTAAAATGTTAGTAAATAATTTTCATATATTCTTTTAAATAATAAATACAAAAATACTCATTTTGTAAAATGTGATTTATAAATTATTTTCTACAATTTTTAAAAATCACGACCACGATCACGACCACCCTGTTGTTCGTCAATTGCCTCGAGCAGGTGCCAGTAACGTCTTCTTCGTCCTAGCCCTGAGATTTTTTTTTTTAAAGTGCCATATTCAAGGCTTTTTCAGGGTTAGGAGAATGAGACCCATCATTGTTACTGGTATTTGGCATATTAGGTAGAACACGGGGAGTTTGCCAGACTCTGCCGTGTGGGCAGTTTACATTTGGTAGCCTGCCAGTTTGTCCAAAGTAGGAATGAGATGATAAGAGTGAGTTATTATAAACTATTATAAACGGGAGCTGAGTGTGATAAACTCTGGATCCTGGTCGTTGTTGGAGTTACACGGCAGTTGGTGGGTGTAACTGTCTAGTTACTGGCAGGTCCAGTCCCAAACCGTGCAGGCTTGGAGATCTCAGCCCCGGGTCTCACACACCTGGGTTCCACTGCCAGTTCTTTTAAAAATAGTCTTCCTAATATTTAAAGTTTGCTTAAAATATCCATAAATCTTTTAAAATAAATTTTTGAAAAGAAATAAAATAGGATATTATGAATATTTTTAAAATATCTAAACATTTTATTTAAATGTGCTTTATAATTTGCCCTATAGTTAATAAATTTCTTTCAAAAGTCCAACATAAATTACTTTTATAATTAATGTATACTAACCCTAAAAGCCAGTATCCCTCTCAGAGAGCCTGGTAAGCTACCGAGACTGTTCCGCCTACATGGCAGAGCCTGGCAAGCTATCCGTGGTGTATTCGATATGCCAAAATCAGTAAATACAATGGATCTCATTCCCCTGACCCTGAAAGAGCCAACAATACGGCAGCGTTAAGAAAGATGAGGAAGGAGAGACTAATAAAATCTCACGGCCGAACTAGGCTAACAAAACGAAGAAGGACAAAAATGATTGTCTGTACTTTTAATACACACACACTGGCATTGGATGCATCCATCAAGGACCTGATGGTGCAAGCGCAAAAGATCAAGTACGACATCATTGGTCTGATCGAGAAGAGAAGGCATCATACATCACACTGTTTTCGACACTGGAGAAGAACTGCTCCTTGGGACATATGACAAAAGAGGCATCAGTGGTGTCGGTGTCCTTGTCAACACTAACTTAGCCATAAACATTGATTCCTTCGAATGCCTAACAGCCCGAATCAGATGATTACACTTGAATAGATGCTGGTCACTGCTGGCAATTTCTATCTTCATTGACTATGAACCAACATCCAATTATGATGAAGGAAAAATTGAGAAGTTCTAAATGGAGCTGGAGAAATTTTATAAAGAAGACCACACCTTCTAGAAGATCACTGTTGGTGATTTTAATGCCAAGATAGGACAGAGAAGATCAGCCAAAGAACTCTATGTTGGGACCCATGGACTAGAACAGAATGAACAGGGTGAGAGACTGAGTTCATCATGTTGACCAAGACTATCCATGGTAACTCACAATTCCAGAAGGCTGATTCTAAACATTGGACATGGGAGTCTCCTGGTGGACAGCTCCACAATGAAATTGACGACATCATATTCAATCGAAGCTCTTGCCTGACCAATGTCGCTGTTGTCCCAAAATTCCAAATGGGATCGGACCACCGTCTCCTTCGTGCAAAATTGTACTTCATGGAGCGGGAAGAATAGGCTGCAAAGTTTAAGAGAATTCCCAGAACGACCACCAAGTGGGAGCTCTTTGGCACTATTGCGGCAACATGGGAAGATGCCTTCATTGACAACATTGATGAGGAATATGATCGATCGACTGGTTCAGCACCTTCATGATTGTGTGAAGAATACCAAAAGAGATAGCCACAAAAAGATGCCTGTCTTCGAAAACTCTTGAGCTCATTCACCAACATGGCTTGGCACAAGCCTCAGGCAACTACATGCAAAAGTCCAAGCTCCCAAAATTGTGCAGAGAAGCGATAAGGGAAGACCTCAAAGAGATAAGAACAGCAGTGCTGGAAGATGTGGCAGAAGCTAGGAAAAGTATTGGCAATGTCCGTCTGTCCTTTGCCAACCACAAGACCAAGATGACAGCCCTCTGATGTCCTAATGGATCTATCATATTTTCCAGAAGGGCAACGGAGAACATCATTCATGATTCTACTCGGATCTGTTTGATAGCCATGTCTACCTGCCCACATACCAATTCCGCAGAGTGGATATGTCATTCAATATGTTCTCTGTTCCAAAATCTGACATGGCATTTCATTGGTAAAGAAGCGAACAGCACCAGGCCCAGACAAAGTCAGACCCAAACACCTGAAGAACCTGCCAATACACAGGCTTGGCTCTTCACATGCTACCTGTCTGAATTCGAAGTTCTATCCCAATGAAAACCAGCAGGACTGTTCTACTGTACAAGAAGAGACATATCCACGACATTGGCAACTATCGCTGGATCTGCCTGTTGTCTGTCGTCTACAAGCTGTTCACTCTAGTCATCCTGAATAGGTTTGGCAGAACACTAGATGAAGGACAACCATGTGAGCAAGCCAGTTTCCAAAAATGATTCAGCACAATCGACGATATCCACATGAAAACTAAGCTTATTGAGGTTTCTCGGAGGTTCAAGATGCTGCTCTCTCTAATGTTCATTGATTTAAAGAAGGCTTTTGATTCTGTTGAGATGGAAGTGGTCATTGAAGCCCTAGCCAATCAGGATCCTCCATGATCTGTGTTATGGATGCTCTGCCAGGATCTCGGCATTCTACAAGGAAGTGATCACCCATGTCAAGAGAAGCGTTTGGCAAGGAGATACCATTTCAGCCAAATTCTTCAGTGCCACACTCAAGAACTTCACGCGACAACTGGAATGGTAAGGAATGGGAGTGAAGATAGGCGGTCAGCAACTGCACCACTCTGCTTCACTGGTGACATTGTTCTAATAACACCAAACATCAGCCAAGCAGCACAAACTCTGGCTGACATCGACTGTGAGTGTGGAAAGGTTGGACTACAGCTAAATCTCATGAAGACAGCGTTTATGAGAAACAGTTTCTTTCCTGACGTTCTATTTGCTCTCAATGGGACGAACATCTCTGAATGCATCAGTTTTGTGTACCTAGGTTGAGAAGTCCACCTGACTAATGACTGGCACCTGAATTGTGCAAGAGGAAGAGAGCGGCTTGGAACCCCTTCAGAGCATTAAAAAAATAGCTAAGAGGATGAAGAACTTCCAGTTCCAGGCACATCTCTTCGATTCCACTGTTCTTCCTGCATTAACATACGCCTCAGAGGCCTAGACCCTATGCAAACAGGATGAGAATGTTATTTGGGTCTCCCAAAGAAAAATCGAAAGAGCTATGCTTGAATTATCACGCTTCACTCAAATGAGAGAAAGAATCTGGAGTTCTGACCTCCGTCGACAAACAATAATCAGGTATGCTGTCTCGTTTGCCAAGTGTCGAATATCAGACGGGCTGGACACGTAATGAGATTTGGAGATGACTGCTGGACTAGAGCCATTACTGACTGGATTCCATGGGACATCACAGGATCGCATGGCTGCCCACCTATGATATGGTCAGACTTCTTCGTCAAGACTCTGATGGATCAGTTTGAGGCTGCTTGTGTTCCTAGAATGAGCAGATGCCATTGGGCTACAATGGCACGCAACAAGGACAAATGGAGATGTTACTGGCACCCACTTGAGTAAATCAACGAGTAACGGGATGTCAAGTGATCAAGTGAACACTCATTTGGTTTAGATAACATATATAAATTATTTTTTTAATTTCTTTATTTTTTTAATAATCACTGTGTAATAGATCATTACAAAGCATTTCATGATTGGGTTTCATTCATACTGTGTTCCAACACCCATCCCTACACCAGTGTAAATTTCCTAGCACCAAAGTTCCCAGTTTCCCTCCAATCACCCTCCAATTCCCCCTCTCAACCTTCCTTTCTCTCTCTACCCCCCATCTCTATCTCTCTCTCTCTGTCTGGGCATTGTGGTTTGCAATACAGATACTGAAAGTTTATCATGTATATACTTTTACCTACATTCAATACTTATTTGTTCAAGAATATTAATGTGGTTAAGACCAAACCTTAGGTTACCATGTAAAGATACTGCATAATTTAAAATATTGACCCTTTGGTTATGTACAAATATCACCAGCATTTTAAAGGCAACTAAAACATGATTGGACAGTATAGAAATGAATATATATGATTCCTCTGATCTGTGTCCTTTTTCTTTTTTATAAATTTATTGAGTCACCATGAGAGCAGTTACAAAGCTTTGATCTGTGTCCTTTTTAAGTTTCTGTATTCATTGTTATCTTCACAGTATGTTTATTATATGTCAAATCATTCTCTTCCTTCATTGGTTGCTCTCTTTTTTTCAAAATAGCTAGATGTCCTGAGGGGCCAGGGCCAAACTCATAAGATGCTCAGCACTGCTTTGCTCCAAAGCTGCTGTTATACACAATAGTGCTAAGGGGAGAAATGACAAATGTACTGGGGATCATATTTAAACTGTACGCATACTAAAAATATGCTCTACTGGTTAAGCCCCTTTTTATAATAAGGTAAAGGTAAAGGCACTCCCGTTGATCGTCGATTTGCTCGAGCGGGCCCAGTAACGTCTCCATTGGAGACTTTGTTGTTACTGTGTCTGGCATATCAAATACTCTCGGTAGCTTGCCGGGCTCTCCGAGAGGGGCGGAGGAATCGAACTCGGGTCGGCCATGTTGGCCGCTTGTAAGGCGAATGCCCTACCCGCTGTGCTAAAATTAAGTCTGTTGCTCTTCTCAAATATTTATTATGTCTAGTGTTCATTTAAACACTTTTATTAGATTTGTTTCACCTATATGCCTTACCGTTTTTGCTATTTTAAAAGATCTCTAACAAATGCATACTTTAACAGCATCTTTTTAAAAGTCTGATGACTCATAATAGGTCGACAGATTATTTAAAGAAATGGGAGGGGAGCCAACAAATATCAGGTATAATTTTACCTGATACATTTCTAATTATGTGCTTGAGTTTTTTATATGTACATGTTTATTCATTTCAATACTTATCAAGTGCCTCCTATCTTTTATTACAGTGATTAAACAAATACAAGATTCCAGCATTTTCTTTCTTACATTTTGATGGGCAAAAACTAGAAAAAATATATAGCATAGAATAAATAGTGAATTCTTCTGAGTGACAATATAGTTTCACTATGAAACTAATTATGAAACAAGACATTTCTTACCCATTTTCCATATTTACCACAGAGTGTTTGATGGAGTTCTACAGTAAGCAACAAATCATCCTGTCAGCACGGGCAGAGCCTAGCAAGCTCCAAGAGTATCCCGCCCACACGCTACCAAGAGTATACCACCCACACAGGCAGAGCCTGGCAAGCTCCCCAGGCAGTATTGAATATACCAAAACCAATAACTATAACAGGTCTCATTTCCCTGACCCTGAAAAAGCCTCCAATTGTGGGAAAGACAAGTAAGGAGAGGCTGCTAAAATCTCAGGGCTGGACGGATAGAGACGTTACTGGTGTAAATCGACAAACAACGGGATGACAGTGATACAGTGATACATTCAATACTTAGTTCTAGACAAACATGATCATTTCTAACTATTATTGTCACACTGGTCCCTTCTCTATCTTACCTATCTTCTGCCCCCCCTCTCCCACCCTACCCACACACACTTGTGATAGTTTGGAGGTGGATCTTTCAAGTACACTATTTGTGATACCCTCTCAATGGCAGGGAGAACTCTGGGGGAGTTCGGAAGATAGTGGTATCCTCTTTCCCCTTCGAGGATAGTTATTACCTTCCTCTTCGATGCTCCTGTGTGACTTGTGTAGGGCCTCTAGGACTGATTCAGGGGATGTGTTCTTTGGTTTGAACTTACTGTAACTTTTAAATTGAGGTTTCTTGATTCTTATGTTCACTGTTATTTTTGTGAGTTTTGGAGGTATGTTGATTGGAATAGACTAATGAACTATTGGCTTAATGTTGTTGGGGAAGCCAGGCTGCCATGGTAAGAGTACAGGTGTGTGTTCAATGCAGTATGGGAGGGGAGATTAACTGGCAACGAAGAATCCACGACCTCCATGACCAGACTACCTGATGGGGTGACCATGTGTGTTGGTGCAGATCCTGGGGTCACAGTTCAAGTCCCAGTGCTGATTTCTGCACTTCAAAAATCACAGGAGATTCGCCCTTACACCTAGGCACTTTATCTTGGCTGTGGACAATATATACAAATTCTTAATGCTCATTTATTTTATTATTTTTAATTTTTATTAGTGAAAAACCATGAGGTACAGTTGTAGACTTACAAATTTTTGTGCTTGGTGGTGGAAAATAGACACTGGTGGAGGGATGGGTACTTGATCATTGTATAACTAAAATGCTCATTTGTTTTAAAGGAACAAGCTCTCTAATCATTTAGAGAAAATACAAACTTTTCTTTAAAAAATGAATAAGGATGTTAGGTTATCACTTGATCACATGATCACTTGACATTCTGTTACTCACGATTTGCTCGATCGGGCAGCAGTAACGTCTTCATTCATCTCTGCTGTGTGCTAGTGCAACCCAATGGCGTCTGCTCATTCTAAGAACACAAAGAGCCTCAAACCGATAATTCAGGGTCTTGACAAAGAAGTCTGACCATCTCATAGGTGGGCAGCCATGTGATCTTTTGATATCCTGAGGAATCTAGTTGGAAATGGCTTTGGTTCAGCGGTTGTCTCCAAATCTCATTATGTGACCAGCCCATCTGATTTTCGACACCTTGGCAAATGAGAAAGCGTCCCTGATTCTTGATCGTCGATGGCGCTCAGAATGTCCAAACTCACAAAGCAGTGTAGAGATACAATAGAGAAAGACCTCAAAGAGAGAAGAGCAGCAGTGCTGGTAGAAGCGGCAGAAGCCAGGAAAAGCATTTGTAATGCCCGCCTGTCCTTTGCCAACTACAAGACCAAGATGACTGCCCTCTGATGGCCTGATGGATCTCTCACATCTTCCAGAAGGGCAATGGAGAAGATTATCCATGACATCTACTCAGATCTCTTTGATAGCCATGCCCACCTGCCCACATACCAAATTCCGCAGGATGGATATGTCATTCCGTATGTTCTCCCTTCCAAAATCTGACACACCATTTTGTCGGTAAAGACACAAAGAGCACCTGTCCCAGACAAGGTCAGACCTGAACACCTGAAGAACCTACCATCAGTACTCATCAATACACTGGCTCGGCTCTTCACGTGCTATCTCTCTGAATGCAAGGTTCATTCAAATGTAAAACCAGCAGGACTGTACCACTGTACAAGAAGGGAGACATCCACGACATTGGCAACTATCTCCTGATCTGCCTATTGTGTCTCTTCTACAAGCTGTTCACTCAAGTCATCATGAATAGGATTGGCAGAACACTAGATGAAGTACTAACATGCGAGAAAGATGGTTTCCAAAAGGATTCAGCATGATCGACCATATCCACACGATAACCAAGCTCATTGAGTTTTCTCGGGAGTTCAAGATGCTGCTCTGTCTAATGTTCATTAATTTGAAGAAGGCCTTTGATTCTGTTGAGACAGAAGTGGTCAAGAAAGCACTAGCCAGTCAGGGCATTCATACTCAATATATGAGGATCCTCCATCAGCTGTATGATGGATTCACTACCACGATCTCACCATTCTACAAAGAATTGATCATTGATGTCAAGAGAGGGGTTCGGCAGGGTGATACTATTTCACCAAAACTCTTTAATGTCACCCTCGAGAACTTCATGTGACGACTAGAATAGGAAGGACTGGGGAAAAGATAGATGGTCAGTAACTTCACCTCCTCCACTTTGCTGATGACATCATTCTAATAAGACCAAACATTAGCCAAGTGTCACAAATGCTGACCGTGAGTGTGCAAAGGTCGGATTTCAGCTTAATCTCATGAAGACAATGTTTATGAGAATCAGTAGCGTTCCTGACATTCCATTCACTCTCAATGGAATGAATATTTCCGAATGCAACAGTTATGTGTACTTAGGTTGAGAAGTCAACATGATGAATGACCTGGCATCTGAGTTGCAGAGGAGGAAGAGAGCAGCTTGGAACGCCTTCAAGAGCATCGAGGATATGACTAAGTGGACGAAGAACCTCTGGCTATGGTCACATCTCTTCGATTCCACTGTTCTTCCTGCATTAACATATACCTCAGAAACCTGGGCCCTACGAAAACAGGATGAGAATGATATTCTGGCCTCCCAAAGAGGAATCAAAAAAGCTATGCTTTGAGTATCATGTTTCCCTCAAATGAGAGAATGAATCCAGAGTTACAACCTCCATCAACAGTCAGGGACGTTGTCTTATTTAGCAAGGTGTTGAAAATCAGATGGACTGGACATGTAATGAGATTTGGAGACAACCGCTGGACTAGAGCCATTTCCGACTGGAATCCATGGGATGTCAAAAGACCTGTGGCCACCCATCTACAAGATGGTCCAACTTCTTTGTCAAGACCTTGAACGATCAGTTTGAGTCTGTTCGTGCTTGAACAAATCAATGATTAATGGGAAGTCAAGTGATCAAATGAGATTGGAAAAATGGATTCAGAGACAGAACCCACCATTCTGCTGCCTACAAGTAACTCATCTCAACAGTCAAATCAAACAAAGACTCAAAGTGAAAGGATGAAAACAATCCTGCAAGCAACAGGTCCCTCAAAAAACTTGGGGTGGCCCTACTAGTATCCGATAACATTAATTTCAGGTTACAAAAGATGGGAAGGGACAGTAAGGCTATTTTCTATTCATCAAGGTATATATAGAACAGGAAGAAATCACACTCTTAAATGTATACGCACCTAATGAGGGAACATCTAAATATTTAAAACAACTGCTAACAGATTTTAGGGAGGACATTGCTAGCAATACAATAGTAGCTGGAGACTTCAACATCACCCTATTACCTCTGGATAGATCAACAGGAACAAAACTCAGCAAGAGAACATTGGCTTTGAAAGAAGAAATAGAAGAGAGAGGGCTTATAGACCTATACAGGGCTTTATGTCTTAAAAAGAAACAGTATACATTCTTCTCCAGTGCACACGAAAGATTTTCCAAAATAGACCATGTGCTAGGTCACAACACATACCTCAATAGAATCAGGAAGATATAAATAGTATCAACAATCTTTTCAGGATGCATGAGAATAGAGGTGAATCACACACAAACACACAGAACCAAATCAAACATCTGGAAATTAAACAATTCAATGTTAAACAATGAGTGGGTCAGGTAGGAAGTCAAGGATGAAATCAAAAGATACTTGGAAACAAATGAGAATGAAGACATGAGCTACCAGAACCTATGGGATGCACAGCTAAAGCCGTATTAAGGGGAAAATTTATAGCTCTGCAAGCATTTCTCAGGAAGGAATAAAGGATCCACATAAACAACATGACTTCACAGCTCAAGATCTTAGAATCAATAAAAGGAGCTCAAATCAGGCAGAAGGAAAGATATCATAAAACTTATAGCAGAAATCAATGACCTGAAAACCAAAAAAAAACAATCTAAAAGATCAATGAAACCAAGAGCTAGTTATTCAAGAAAATAAACAAGATAGATAAACTACTAGCAACACTCACAAAGAAAGAGAGAGAACCCTAATAAACTGAATCAGAAATGAGAAGGTGGATATCACAACAGAAACCAAAGAAATTCAAAAGATCACCAGAGATTACTTTGAAAGTCTGTATGCCATGAAACAAGAGAACCTAGAAGAAATGGATAAATCCCTAGATTCCTATAATCTCCCAAATCAGAGTCAAGAAGATCTAGGGTACCTAATAGACCTAATAACATCAAAGTAATTGAAACTGTAATCAAAAGTCTTCCTTAAAACAAAGCCCAGGCCCAGATGGATTCACTAGATAATTTTTCCAAACATTTAAAGAGGATATAGTGCCAGTTCTTTTCAAGCTTTTCCAGGAAATTGAAGAAACTTAAACCCTCCCAAACAGTTTCTATGTAGCCCATATCTCTCTAATACCAAAAGGAAACTAAGACACCACAAGAAAGGAAAACTGCAGGCCGATATCCCTCATGAACATGGATGTGAATATTCTCAACAAAATACTAGCATATAGAATTCAGCAACTCATCAAAAAGATCATACACCATGCCCAAGCTGGATTCATCCCTGGGATGCAAGGATTCTTTAACATATGGAAATCAATCAACATAATTGATTATATCAACAAACGAAAAGATAAAAAAAACCATAGGTGATATCAATAGATGCAAAAAAAGCATTTGACAAGATCCAGCACCCCGTTTATGATGAAAACCCTCATCAAAATAGGGACAGAGGGGACTTTCGTCAATATATTAAAGCCATCTACCACAAGCCTACAGCAAGCATCAACTTCAATGGGGAAAATAATGAAAACCTTCCCCTAAGATCATGGATGAGTTAAGGATGCCCACTCTCTCCACCGTTGTTAAATATAGTACTGGAAGTACTTGCAATAGTGATTAGGCAAGAAAACGATATTAAGGGCATCCAGGTAGGAATGGAAGAAATCAAGCTCTCACTATTCGCAGATGATATGATACTATACTTCGAGAACCCTAAAATCTCTACCAAGAAACTCCTAGAAACAATAGACTTGTACAGTAAAGCTGCAGGCTATAAAATCAATACCCACAAGTTCATGGCTTTCCTACATGCAAATAGTGAGAGAGAAGAAAGTAACATGAAAAAAACAATCCCATTCACAATTGTGCCACCAAAGATCAACTACTTAGGAATTAGCTTAACTAAAGAAGTAAAGGACCTGTAGAAAAAAAACCATAAAACACTATTTCAGGAAATAAAAGAGGACATGAAGAAATGGAAAGATACAACCTGCTCATGTATAGGGAGAATTAACATTGTCAAAACAGCAATAATTCCCAAAGCACTGTACAAATTCATTGCAATCCCTGCAACAATACCCATGGCATTTTTCAAAGAAATCGAGCAAACAATCCTGAAATTCATATGGAACAATAAGGCCCCACGAATAGCTAAAGCAATTCTTAGGAAAAAGGAAATGGGAGGAATAAACCACCCTAACTTCAAACTCTACTACAAAGCAGTAATAATTAAAACAGCATGGTACTGGAACAAAGGCTGAGCTGCAGACCAATGGTACAAGGTTGAATATACTGACATCTCCCCTCAATCATATGATCATCTAATCTTTGATAAAGGAGCAAGAAATGTGAAGTGGAGTAAGGAAAGTCTCTTTAACAAATTGTGCTGGCAAAACTGGACAGCTACATGCAAAAACTAGGGCTGAGAACTCTGCGTAACATCATGTACAAAAGTAAGATCAAAATGGATTAAAGACCTCGACATCAGACTGGAATCCATAAGGTACATTGAAGACAAAGTTGGCAAAACCCTCCATGACATTGAAGCTAATGTTATCTTCAAAGATGTCACGCCACTGGCTGAGCAAGTGAAAACAGAGATAGATAAATGGGACTATCTTAAACTAAGAAGCTTCTGTACCTCAAAAGAAAGACTGAACAAAGTACAAAGTTAGTCTACAGAATGGGAAAGGATATTTGTCAAATATACATCTGACAATGGTGTGGTATGAAGGATATACAAAGTAGTGGTTGAACTCCACAAGAAGAAAATATCAAACCCCATCAAAAAATGGGGCAATGAAATGAAATGAAACTTTCTCAAAGAGGAAATCCGAATGGCTAAAAGGCACATGAGAAAATACTCTACATCATTAGTCATCAGGGAGATGCAGATCAAAAAAAACAGTAAGATATCATTTCACACCACATCCAAAAGAACAAAAGCAACTGGTGTTGGTATGGAGGTGGCGAGAAAGGGACCCTCCTTCAATGCTGGTGGGAATGCCAAATGGTTCAGCCCTTTTGGAAAACAGTATGGACGATTCTCAAAAAATTAGAAATTGAGCTCCCATTTGACCCAGAAATACCACTCCTGGGAATATATCCTAGAGAGGCAAAAAGGTATAGTTGAAGTGACATCTGCACTACTGTGTTCATTGCAGCACTGTTTACAATAGCCAGAATCTGGAAAAAACCTAAGTGCCCAAAAACAGATGACTGGTTAAAGAAACTTTGGTACATCAACACAATGGAGTGCTATGTAGCTGTTAGAAAAGATGAAGTCATAAAATTTATATACAAGTGGTACTACATGGAAAGTATCATGCTAAGCGAAATGAATCAGAAAGAGAGGAACAGACATAGAAAGATTGCATTAATCTGGGGTACATAAAGTAGCAAAATAGGAGACTAACACTCAAGAATAGCTGAGATAAATTACCCAAGCACAAAAATTTATAAGTCTACAACTGTACCTCATGGTGTTTCACTAATAAAAAATTAAAGAAAAAAATTGAAAAAAAAAAAGAAGTGGATTCTTAACCCCCTAGCACCAATTAGAAAATCTGTAGCATTCTGAGTAGCCAGATCTTATTTACTTTATTTATTTATTTATTTATATGGATGTATGTTTGTTTGTTTTTAGTTTGGGGTAAGCACCCTGAAGTGCTCAGGACTTACCTCTGGCTCTGTGTTCAGGAATGATCCCACCGACCTGTGTTCGAATCTTCCGCCCCTCTCGAAGAACCCAGCAAGCTACCAAGAATATATCAGCCACATGGAAAAGCCTGGCAAGCTACCCGTAACGTATTCAATATGCCAAACACAGTAACAATAAGTGTCACAATGGAGACGTCAGTGGGCCTGCTAGAGCAAATCAATGAAAAATGGGAGGACAGTGCTACAGGACAGTGCTAAGCCATAAATAGCTAATACCTGAAAGTAGTAAAGGTAAAGGTAAAGGCCCTCCCGTTGATCGTCGATTTGCTCGAGCGGGCCCAGTAACGTCTCCATTGGAGACTTTGTTGTTACTGTGTCTGGCATATCCAATACTCTCGGTAGCTTGCCGGGCTCTCCGAGAGGGGCGGAGGAATCGAACTCGGGTCGGCCATGTTGGCCGCTTTTAAGGCGAAAGCCCTACCCGCTGTGCTATCGCTATATTTAACAATGGTCAGTTTGTGCAAAAATAATTATTAGTGAATATTTCAAAAATCTATAAATCTTCAAAATATGAAAGTTATACTCACACTAAAAAATTTATTTTACTCTTATTAAAATTTTGTTTGTAATAAAACTTTATTTTGTTTCATTAAGTGTTATATTTTACTTTATTTCTACTGAGTTATATAGAAAAATATAAAGAAATTTAAGAAATATAAGCAAACAAGTATATTTTAAAATAAGGTGAATTTCTACATATCCTTACTTTAATGACGGTTATTATATTAAGTTGCATTACTGAAACTTGGAATATAATTTTAGTAGGCCACAAGACAATAAATATTAGACTCTTCTGAAACCATAATTCAAGAAGTGTATTGATTCTATGACATAGTGATTTGTATGACTGATATAAAGACCATAGCATACAGATATATTTAAGTCTTAGTCTTTTTAAAATAAATTAAATATTACCTTTGGAGAAATAATTTGGGCTCTATAGGATTTCATTGCAATAGCACAGCGGTAGGGAGTTTGCCTTGCACACAGCCAACATGGCCGACCTGAGTTCAATTCCTCCGCCCCTCTCGGAGAGCCCGGCAAGCTACCGAGAGTATCTTGCCCACACAGCAGAGCCTGGCAAGCTACCAGTGATGTATTCGATATTCCAAACATGGTAACAACAAAGTCTCCAATGGAGACGTTAGTTACTGGGCCCGCTCGAGCAAATAGATGAACAACGGGAGGACAGTGACAGTCACAGGATTTGGTATTGGATCAACATTTGAATTTTTCATATTATATTTTTATAGAAAATAAAGCTTGATTAAAAGAAAACAGAATCCAATCACAATATACTCTCAAGATTATAGTTAAGCACCAAACGAGTTATTTTAGTCCCTTTCAAGTTTTGAAAGTATAATTTTCAGTTGGAATATTAAACTGCATTGAAACATGGAATTATTTCCCACAGGTTGTGACTATTGTTCTGTAATACTAGTGTTTGTGTCATGGAAACAGTGATTAAAACGTGCTTTTAAATAAGTGGATTTTGAAAGAGAACTCATATATTGTTACTTTGGTGAGAAAGAGCAAAGCAGTTCACTTAAAATTTGGTTAGGCTATTGTTTAAAAATATTAAAGAAACCAGGGAAATAGGGTAAAAATGAAAAAGAGCATGTATTTTCTGTCTGAATACACTGAAGCACTAAAATTAAATCTGAAAACTTTCTTCAAAATAAAATAAAGAGTTTAAAGGATATAAGATGCTATTATGATTTTACATATCTTTGTGTAATAAAAAATGCACATTTGAAGGAAATCAATATTTATTACTAAAACTATTGAGCTAGTTTACAGTGTTTCACATATGAGTGCATAAATATTTCACTAAAACTCAAGATTGATGGGGGCTGGAGCGATAGTAGGTCGTTTGCCTTCCACGCAGCCGACTGGAGTTCAATTCCGAGCATCCCAATGGTCCCCCAAGCCAGGAGTAATTCCTGATTGCAAAGTCAGGAGTAACCACTGTGCATAGCCGAATATGACCCAAAAAACAAGCACAAAGGCAAAAAACAAAAAAATAATCCAGAAGTGATGTTCTTATTATGCTCACTTCATGGAGTAGAAGGAAATTTTATACTTAAAGTCATTTTTTCATAGTCTAGTGTCTAATTTTAATCATTCTAATATGTTCAGATATCATATTATGTTGAGGATAAATAGTTAAAAGTAATGGAAGGAAAAAGGAATCAGAAAGGAGGGAAGAAAGGGAGAGAAGAAGGAAGCGAAAGAAGGAGAGAATGCAGGAATATATTATATATATACATTTATATACAAAAATATCACTAAGCTAAAAATGCAGAAAGAATACTCAAAATATTTCATATAGAATAAATTGAGAATCTATGAATTTACAGAGCTAAGAGTTTTTCTTTATCAGATTTTCAATATATTTATGTTAATTATTTCATTAATAATTATTATGGATGGTTGAATGATTAAGTTCCATTCTATTTATTAAAGAAATATCCGTTTGTAACCCTATGGATTATTTTTGTTGTTTGGGAGTCAACCAGTGATGGCACAGAGGTGGCGAGAAAGGTACCCTCCTTCAATGCTGGTGGGAATGATGCATGGTTCAGTCCTTTTGGAAAACATTATGGACAATTCTCCAAAAATTAGAAACTGAGCTCCCATTTGACCCAGAAATACCATTCCTGGGAATATATCCCAGAGAGGCAAAAAAGTATAGTTGAAGTGACATCTGCACTAGTGTGTTCATTGCAGCACTCTTTACAATAGCCAGAATCTGGAAAAAAACCTGAGTGCCCGAGAACAGATGACTGGCTAAAGAAACTTTGGGACATCTACACAATGGAGTACTATGTTGCTTTTAGAAAAGATGAAGTCATGAAATTTATATACAAGTGGTACTACATGGAAAGTATCATGCAAAGCGAAATGAGTCAGAAAGAGAGGGACAGACATAGAAAGATTGCATTCATCTGGGGAACATCACTTCAGTTGATCACTTTGATGTCGGTGGGCCCCACAGGTGACTTATGTGAAGTGGGGAGGAGAAAGACAGCCACTTTCTCCTCACCCGCCTCTGCCACCCGGAACCCTGGGTAGGCTAGGACAGGTAAAGTCTGCAGTGAGCACCTGCTTGGCACGGACCTGAGCCCCGCCAGCCCCACAAGGTGGCCGTCAAGCCACACCTGAAGTCCGCTTGATCTTCTCGGCACGGGAGTTAATCCCCGCCACCCGATTGCTCCGGGAGCCACGGACTCAAGCTGGGGCGAGAATTTGCTCTTTGCAGGAAAGGAGAGACCAGTCTAAAGCCTTACCCGAGGTTTCTGGGGTTCTTGTCTCGCTCGCAGAAAAGAATTTCAGGAGTAGACGAGCAGTGAAGTAACAGTTTTTATTTGGAGGCTTTTGGAGAGGGAGAAGAAGGGATAAGCAGATAAGCGGGGGAATGGAGAGTAAGAGAGAGTAACGCGTCCAGTGGGAACGCGGGCTTCTCCAAGGGTGGAGAGAGCGCCAAGTGGGCTCTCGAGCTGGTTCTTATAGATCCTTCCGACTCAGAATGTTCTGGAATCTCCTTGGGGCTGGGTCACTGGAGTCAACCGGATTGAAAGCGGGTTCGAGAGTCATCTGACTTGGAATGTCCTGGGATCTCCTTGGGGCTCGGTCGCTGGAGTCAACCGGATAGAAAGCGGGTTCGAGAGTCATCTGACTTGGAATGTCCTGGGATCTCCTTGGGGCTGGGTCGCTGGAGTCAACCGGATTGAAAGTGGGTTCTCGGAAAGGAGGAATTTCATGGGGAGGAGGCCCATATCTTCAGGGTCTGGGGATGGTCTTATCAAGTCCTTATTCTCTGTCTCCACAGGGTGGGTTGGTCCTAGAATTCTTCTTCTATGAGACTTTGTTTCATTGCAGAGAGCCTTTCCCTATCTACCTGCCTACATCAACTTGATCCCCCATTATTCATCAATTTACACGAGCGGGTGCCAGTAACGTCTCCATTCATCCCTGTTGCATGCTAGCGTAGCCCAATGGCATCTGTTCATTCTAGGAACATGCAGAGCCTCAAACCGATCATTCAGGGTCTTGATGAAGAAGTCTGACCATCTCGTAGGTGGGTGTCCACGTGATCGTTGGCGTCCGGTGGAATCCAGTCAGTAATGGCTCTAGTCCAGCGGTTGTCTGTAAACCTCATTACTTGTCCAGCCCATCTGATTTTTGATGCCTTGGCAAATGAGACAGCATCCCTGATTCTTGAGCATTGACGGAGATCAGAACTCCGGATTCTAACTCTCATCTGAGTGAAGCGTGATATTCCAAGCATAGCTCTTTTGATTCCTCTTTGAGAGACCCGAATAACTTTCTCATCCTGTTTTCGTAGGGCCCAGGTCTCTGAGGCATATGTTAATGCAGGAAGAACAGTGGTATCAAAGAGATGTGCTCGGAGCTGGAGGTTCTTGGTCTTCTTGGTTATGGGAAACATAAAGTAGCAAAATAGGAGACCTACACCCAAGAATAGCCGAGAAAAATATCAGGAAACTTACTTCATGGATTGGAGGCCAGCCGCACATATTAGGGGAAAAGGCAGCTCAGATAGAGAAGGGAGCATCAAGTAAAGGGTGTTGGGAGGATTCTCCCAGAATGGGAGAAGCGTGCTGAAAGTAGACTATAGACTGAATATGATTGCCACTCAATGCCTCTTTTGCAAACCACAGCACCCAAAAGGAGAGAGAACAAAAGGGAATGGCCTGCCACAGAGCAGGGTGGGGTGGGGGTGATGGGGGATGGGAGGGATACTGGGAACAGTGGTGGTGAAGAATAAGCACTGGTGGAGGGATGGGTACTGAATCATGGTATAACTAAAACCCAAGCACAAAAATTTGTAAGTCTACAACTGTATCTCATGGTGTTTCACTAATAAAAATTTAAAGAAAAAAATTAAAAAAAAAAAAAGAAGTGGATTCTTAACCCCATGGTACCAATTAGAAAATCTGTAGCATGCTGAGTTGCCAGATCTTATTTATTTATTTATTTGTTTGTTTGTTTGTTTGTTTTTGGTTCGGGGTTAGCACCCTGAACTGTTCAGGACTTACTTCTGGCTCTGTGTTCAGGAATGACTCCTGGCAGGACTCCGAAGAACACATGGATTGCTGGGCATCAAACCTGTGTCGGCAGCTTATAAAGCAAGTTTCCTAACTGGTGTACTATCACTCTAGTCCCAATATTACCAGCTTTTATGATATAATGTCATGCATTATAATTGGGTGTGGCCCCAAAACAAAAACAAACAAACAAAAACTGTTTAGCAGTTGTATTTATGCTAACAGTAAAAAGGCAATTTTTATAGAGCTTGAAAAAATAGTAAAACTTTTGTGATTCACATTTTTATTAATTATTCAGAATACTATAATCCAGTTTATTTTTTAAATATATTTCTTTTTTGTGTGAATATATAGCTAGATTAAAAACATTTTAATCTCAAAAACTATTCCCAAACCTATAATAAATGTGTTTGACATTCTGGGGCAAAGAAAAGTATTAGAGAAAGTATCTGAATCAATTTTAACAAAATAAATGATTTTACACCTGAGAAAAATTATCAAAAGTATTTTATTAGAACATGAATTTTAAAGATTTTGCTAACTACACATCTTTAAAATGTGAATATTTTTAGTAGCAGTAGCTGCAACAGAATTAGAAGTTGTAATATAATACTAATAACAAAATCAAGTAACCTTAAATTCTTCCTTAAAATTTAATACCCATAAAATGCCAAAAGCATAAATTTTCTGGTTCAAAGTCAAAAGATGCTGACCCTGTAGTAGATATACTTTATTTTTGTTTTAATATGTGAATGTACCTCTTAATTTTTTATTTAACTTCCTCCCTACAAAGTCAAAAGAAAGTGCATATAGAATAGCATTTTATTGAATAGTTGATTAATAAAATTTTTATTGCTTAAAGCTTGAGTTTAAACATTAATTCTAACATTCTGGCTTTAAGACTTCCGATTTTTGTTTAATGACAAGTTAGTGATTAAAAAGAAATTTCTGACTCACAACATTAGTACGCATCTTGGAAATTGGAAAAACTATTCAACAACAGTTTTCATGCAATAAAGAAGTTAATAGAGGTCTGGAATTCTTAGGATTTTGGGGGGTTTGGTTTTGGTTTGTTTTAGGAGCAGGCACATCCAACAGTGCTCAGGGGCTACTCCTGAATCTATGATCAGTGTCAGGTGGTGTTGGGGGACCATCTATGATATAGGTGATTGAACTGGAGTTGGTCATAGACAAAGCAAATGCCTACCACCTGTACAGTCTCTCTGATCCACATTCTTTTTCTGGAAAGGAAGGAAACATAGAAAATGTATTCCGCCAATATATCAGAACTATTTTCTGGGATGAAGGAAAAAGTTTTTTTCAAGCATAAAGGTAAAGGTAAAGGTAAAGGCCCTCCCGTTGATCATCGATTTGCTCGAGCGGGCCCAGTAACGTCTCCATTGGAGACTTTGTTGTTACTGTGTTTGGCATATCGAATATGTCATGGGGAGCTTGCCAGGCTCTGCCGTGCGGGCGAGATACTCTCAGTAGCTTGCCGGGCTCTCCGAGAGGGGCGGAGGAATCGAACTCGGGTCGGCCATGTTGGCTGCGTGCAAGGCAAACGCCCTACCGCTGTGCTATCGCTCTAGCATAGACCACTATTTTACTAAATACAAAAAGCAAAGCGAAGGGGAAAAAAAGAAGAAAGAAAACTTGTGGAATTAGACAAATCACTGATATAATTTTAAGGTGCATTTTAATGAAGAGATGCATGAGAAATATTGGAGTTGAGACTCATATAAATTCTAATCCACTAGAAAAAGAGATGTCCTGTTGCACTTGTGATTACATACTTTGCCTAATACTCCAGAAGGGATACACATAAGCTATAAAGCTAACCTAGTTCTGAATTAAAAATTAAACTAGATGTATCCTAATAAACCTTAGCAAACAAGGCTAGAAAGGTTACTCAAGTGGTAAAGCACATATCTTGCTTGTTCCAGGTCCTGGATTTGATCTCTGGTAAGACATTGCCCCTTAGCATGACATCCTACTCCACAAGCAAAAAAGAAAAAAAAGAAAAAGAAAGAAAAAAAAAGAAATCTAAACAAAACCGAAAACTCAAAATTTGAAATAATTATATGGAGCTATAATTAATTAAGTACCCACAAAAATCAGTGTAAGATTAATTAGTTGAATTCAAAACTTTAGCATTAAGCAATACAAATTTTACTAATCAAATATTCAACAAAATACTATTCTATATGCAAAGAAATAGGAACCTTTAAGTTTTATCTAGGAAAGTTGTTAATTAAAAAAGAAGTTAAGACATTACAAAGGTGCTAAAATTAACAGTCCAGGGCAACTATACTGTCAATAATATATTCATTATGGACAAAGAGTAAAGCACAGGTTGCTTTAAAGGAAATGAATGAAAGATCCAAAAAGAGTATAAGGTAATAATAATTTAAGATATTAAAAATAAATTCAACATCTAGAGATGAACCACACAAACATACAAATTGTGAAATTAAAATTTGACTAAATTGGAATAGCAGAAACAAAATACTACAAAGCAAAATACTCAAAGGCATGTAACAATAATAACAGCAAAGTTCAACCAGAAGGAATTTAGTAGCAGCAGATCTACTCTGCAAGAAATAATTTTAAAAAAATGGTGACAGATTCTTTAGGAAAATATGTAGGTCAGAAAGTCAGATCTACTTTTATAACTTTTATAAAGAAAACATGATGGAGAAGGGGGGAAAATCAGGCCTTAAAAATGTCTACAGGGAATATAGTACCAGGAACTAAATAAAATTAAAGTGCAACTTTAATAAATGGTCCTTAATTTTGAGCTTTTGCTTGTAGGAGACCTGGGTCCAATTTCTGATTCTGCATGCTACCACAAATGATCCAGAACAATATGACAAGAATAGCTCCCAAGCATCAATGTGGATTTCTCCCCAAAATAAAGCAAAACAAAATGTTAGTACTTAAAAGTATATTTTCACTTACGAGATAAAACATTATTTGACACAGCACAATTTACAATACTGCTAACAGTGGAGTTTCATGCATCCAATATTGTATCCCCACACCCTCCACCAGAGTATGTTTCCTGCAACATTGTCTCATTGTCTCCATTCTCCATCCCTCACCCCTGGCTGTCGTTAGCTCATTTTTACTTTTTAACAGTGATTAAGATTCTGCATTAGTATATGCATGCTACACAATGACATTTTGTCTCTCTGACATTTGTAGCTAAACTATTCATAAATCAGTGATAAAATTCTGTCTTGAAAAAACTGTTTGAATTTAAAAAGTATTAGAATAATCTGAACTAAAACTGCTTATAATAAAATTGAGAAATAGGACTTTAAATAATATATCCCAAATAATCCTTTACAAAAGGTAATGTAGTGGAGATAGGACTCAAATTTTTATAAATTTATTTCAAAACATTCTTTGAATTTAGAAATATTTTCAAAAATATAGAATTTATTGTATTTTTATTTTTTCTAGTTTGTTTTCAATTTTTTCAGAAACTATAATCCATATCTATAATCTGTACTTACTAAAGTCTACTATGACAAAAAAGTGAGCTAAATAAAAAGTATTTAATCAAGTATTCAGGTTTTTTTTTTCAGTGAATTTAACAACCTCAAAATTTACACTTTGCTTTTCTATTTTCTAATTCAACTAGTTGAAAGAATCATAGCTGAAATACTCCTAATTCTCATTGATGCATTTTGAAGATCTATGTATTTGACATTCTGTAAAATAATAACTACATTATTCATATAATGATTAAAGTAGAAAGGCAATTAAGCTTCCGTGCTATTTGATTTTTATTTTTACTATTCCAATGTAAAATTAGGTAAAGCATAATTTGAGGTAGTTTCATTGATGCCTCTGAGATAACAGATATTTGAAGAGCAAATATTTAGGAGCTAGAGATGTAGTACAGCAGGCAAAGCACTTGTCCTGCATGTGGTTCACAAGATCTAGATCCCAGGAACTTTATATGGTCCTCGAGGCCATGGCAAAAGTGATCCGTGAGCCCCATTGGAGTCATCCCTGTGAACACAGAGCCAAGAATGAGCTCTGGGCACTACTGAACTTGGCCCCAAATCCAGAAAACAAACAAATAAACAGAAAGTGCAAATGTTCAGTACCAAAACTTTACAAAAGAAACTACATCAGAGTAGTTCTTTTTAATTATTATTTAATTTTAAATTACTATTTAATACTATTTCAATTACTATTTAATTGCAACAGACTTGTGATTTCTCATTTTAAAAAGATAATACTATTTTATGTATTTCATCTTAATTATTCCTTTTAAATTACTGAAGTTAATTAATATTTTTAAATTACCATCTTTCTACAAAAATTAAAATACTTATTTGAGAAGTATTTTATAGTGGAAAAAGAGTATGTAATATATAGAATCTTGTTAAGACAGAGTATAATTTTTCTTCTTCGTCCCTCTCTCCCTCCCTTCTTCCTTCTTCCTTCCTACCTTCCTTCCTTCCTTCCTTCCTTCCTTCCTTCCTTCCTTCCTCCTTTCTTTCTTTCTTTCTTTCTTTCTTTCTTTCTTTCTTTCTTTCTTTCTTTCTCTCTTTCCTGTTCTTTCTTTTTCTCTCTTTTTCTCTCTCTTTTTTTTTAATTAGTGAAGCACCATGAGGTACAGTTGTAGATTTACAATTTTCTGTGCTTGGTTTTCAGTCATACAATGATCAAATACCCATCCCTCCACCAGTGCCCATTTTCCACCACCATGGATAATATCCCTCCAACCCCCCCCCCCCCCCGCCTCTGTGGCAGGGCGATCCCTTGTGTTCTATCTCTCCTTTTGGGTGTTGTGGTCTGCAAAAGAGACTTTGAGTGGCAAACATGTTCAGTCCATAGTCTACTTTCAACATGCATTTTCCCTCCTGGGAGGATCCTCCAAACACCCTTTATTTAGTGCTCCCTTCTCTATCTGAACTTCCCTTTCCCCTAGAATACCCGGCTGGCCTCTAAGTTATGGAGTAATCCTCCTGGTGTTGATCTCAGCTATTCTTGGATATTAATCTCATATTTTGTTGCTTTATATCACCCAGATGAATGCAATCTTTCTATTTCTATCCCTCTCTTTCTGGCTCATTTCGCTTAGCATAATACTTTCCATATTGTACCACTTGTATGTAAATTTCATGAATTCATCTTTTCTAAGAGCTACATAGTACTCCATTGTGTATATGTACCAAAGTTTCTTTAACCAGTCATCTGTTCTTGGGCACTCAGGTTTCTTCCAGTTTCTGGCTATTGTAAAGAGTGCTGCAATGAACAAACAAGTGCAGATGTCACTTCGACTACATATTTTTGCCTCTCTGGGGTATATTCCCAGGAGCGGTACCGCTGGGTCAAATGGGAGCTCAATTTCTAATTTTTTGAGGAACGTCCATACTGTTTTCCAAAAGGGCTGAACTAGTCGGCATTCCCACCAACAGTGAAGGAGTGCCGCTTTCTCGCCACATCCACGCCAGCATCGGTTGCTTTTGTTCTTTTGAATGTGGGCCAGTTTCTGAGGTGTGAGATGGTATCTCATTGTGGTTTTGATCTGCATCTCCCTGATGATTAATGATGTAGAGCATTTTCTCATGTGCTTTTTTGCCATTCGGATTTCTTCTTTGAGAAAGTTTCTGTTCATTTCATTGCCCCATTTTTTGATGGGGTTAGATGTTTTCTTCCTGTGGAGTTCAACCAGTATTATGTATATCCTTGATATCAACCCCTTGTGAGATGTGTATTCGGTGAATATCCTTTCCCATTCTGTAGACTGTCTTTGTATTTTGGTCACTGTTTCTTTGGAGGTGCAGAAGCTTCTTAGTTTAAGATAGTCCTATTTATCTATCTCTGTTTTTACTTGCTCGGCCAGTGGCGTGGCATCTTTAAAAGTACCATTAGCCTCAATGTCATGGAGGGTTTTGCCAACTTTGTCTTCAATGTACCTTATGGTATCAGGTCTGATGCTGAAATATTTAATTGATTTTGATCTTACTTTTGTACATGGTGTTAGGCAGAGTTCTGAGCCCATTTTTTTTTGCATGTAGCCATCCAGTGATGCCAGCACAATTTGTTAAAGAGGTTTTCCTTACTCCACTTCACATTTCTTGCACCTTTATCAAAGATTAGATGATCATATGATTGAGGGGAGATGTCAGTGTATTCAACCCTGTTCCATTGGTCTGCAGTTCTGCCTTAGTTCCAGTACCATGCTGTTTTAATTATTACTGCTTTGTAGTAGAGTTTGGAGTTAGGGAGGTTGATTCCTCCTATTTTCTTTTTCCCAAGAATTGCTTTAGCTATTCACGGGGGCTTATTGGTCCATATAAATTTCAGGAGTGTTTGCTCCATTTCTTTGAAGAATGTCATGGGTATTCTTATAGGGATTGCATTGAATTTATACAATGCTTTCAGTAGTATTGCCATTTTGACAATGTTAAGTCTCCCGACCTATGAGCAGGGGATATCTTTCCATTTGCTCAGGTCCTCTTTTATTTCCTGAAGTAGCGTTTTGTAGTTTTCTTTGTACAGTTCCTTTACTTCCTTAGTTAAGCTGATTCCTAGGTACTTTATTTTCTGGGGCACAATTGTGAACGGGATTGTTTTTTTCATGTCGCTTTCTTCTCTCTCACTGTTTGCGTATAGGAAAGCCATGGACTTTTGGGTATTGATTTTATAGCCTGCAACTTTACTATACGAGTCTATTGTTTCTAGGAGTTTTTTGGTGGAGGTTGTTGGGTTCTCTAAGTATAGTATCATATCATCTGCGAATAGTGAGAGCTTGATTTCTTCCTTTCCTACCTGAATGCCCTTAATATCTTTTTCTTACCTAATCGCTATTGGAAGTACTTCCAGTACTATATTGAACAGCAGTGGAGAGAGTGGGCATCCTTGTCTCGTCCCTGATCTTAGAGGGAAGGCTCTCAGTTTTTCCCCATTGAGGATGATGCTTGCTGTAGGCTTGTGGTAGATGGCTTTAACTATGTTGAGGAAAATCCCCTCTATACCCATTTTGGCTAGGGTTTTCATCATAAAGGGGTGCTGGATCTTGTCAAATGTTTTCTCTGCATCTATTGATATAATCATATGCTTTTTATATTTTCTTTTGTTGATATGATGGATTATGTTGATTGATTTCCGAATGTTAAACCATCCTTGCATCCCCGGGATGAATCCTACTTGGTCATGGTATATGATCTTTTTGATGAGTAGTTGGATACTATTTGCTAGTAGTTTGTTGAGGATCTTTGCATCTGTGTTCATCAGGGATATGGGCCTGTAATTCTCTTTCTTTGTGGTATCTCTGTCTGCTTTTGGTATCAGTGTGATATTCGCTTCGTAGAAACTATTCGGAAGTGTTTTTGATATTTCAATTTCATGGAAAAGCTTAAAGAGGATTGGGAGTAAGTCTTCTTTAAAGATTTGGAAGAATTCACTAGGGAATCCATCCGGGTCAGGGCTTTTGTGCTTGGGGAGACTTTTTATTACCATTTCAATTTCCTTGGTGGTGATAGGTCTGTTCAGGTATTCCAATTCTTCTTGGTTCAGCCTTGGGAGTCTGTAGGAGTCTAGGAATTTATCCATTTCCTCGAGGTTTTGATGTTCCGTGGCATAAAGCTTCTCAAAGTACTCCCTGAGGATCCTTTGAATTTCTGTAGTTTCTATTGTGATGACCCCCTTTTCATTTCTGATTCGGTTTATTAGGGTTTTCTCTCTCCCCTTCTTTGTGAGTTTTGCTAGAGGTTTATCGATCTTGTTAATTTTCTCAAAGAACCAGCTCTTGGTTTCATTGATCTTTCAGATTGTTTTTTGGGTTTCCATCTCATTAATCTCTGCTCTGAGTTTTATTATTTCCTACCTCCTGTTTGGGTTGTGCTCCTTTTGTTGGTCCTTCTTCAAGCTCTTAAGCTGTGAGGTTAGTTTATTTATGTGGGCTCGCTCCTCCTTTCTGAGGAATGCTTGTAGAGCATTTCCTCTTAAGACAGCTTTTGCTGTGTCCCATAAGTTTTGGTAACTCGTGTCCTCATTTTCATTCGTTTCTAGGAATCTTTCTTCTTTGATTTCCTGTCTAAGCCACTCGTTGTTCAATAGCGCACTGTTTAATTTCCAGGTGTTTGATTTAGTTTTCTGTTCTTGTGTGTGATTTACTTCTAATTTAAGCATATTGTGGTCTGAGAAGATTATTGATGATTATTGATACAATCTCTATCTTCTTAATTTTATGGAGGTATGCTTTATTGCTCAGCATGTGGTCTATCTTGGAGAATGTTCCATGTACGCTTGAGAAGAATTTGTATTCAGCCTTTTGAGGATGAAGTGTCCTGTATATATCTACTAAGTCCCTTTCTTCCATTGTTTCCCTCAGATGAAGTATGTCCTTGCTAAGCTTGAGTCTGGTTGATCTATCCAGACGTGACAAAGTGGTGTTGAAGTCTCCCACTAGTATTGTGTTGCTATTGATGTCTTTTTCCAAATCTATGAGTAGTTGTTTTAAGTACTTTGCTGGTCTCTCATTAGGTGCATATACATTTATTTTTGTAAATTCTTCCTGTTGTACAGATCCTTTGATCACTAAGAAATGGCCTTCACTGTCTCTTATGACCCTCTTCACTCTGAAATCGATGTGATCTGATATTAAGGTGGCTACCCCAGCTTTTTTATGGGAGCTGTTTGCCTGTAGGATTGTTTTCCAGCCTTTGACTCTGAGTCTGTGTTTGCTTTGACTATTAAGGTGTGTTTCTTGTAGGCAGCAGAATGTTGGGTTCAATTTTCAAATCCATCCTGCCACTCTGTGTCTTTTAATTGGTGCGTTTAGCCCATTGACATTGAGAGAGATTATTGTTATGGGAGTTTGTCCCATTGTTCTGTTGAACTTCATCTTCATCTTCATCTTCATCTTCGAGCTCACTGATTCTGTTCTCAGCAGCTGTTACTCTGCTTCTGAGGCCTTCCACTGAGGTTTTCAATTCACCTACCAGGGTTTTCAGGTCCGACATTTCCGATTGCATTTTTCTCATTTCTGCCTTCAAATCCTCTTGTCTTTTATTGGCATTGCTTTCCATTGTTTCTTTTAGTTCCCTTAGCATCCTAAGTAGCTCCCTTCTGAATTCCTTGTCAGAGGGGTTGTCTAACACTACAGTACTGTTGATGTCTTCTGGGCTAGCCTCTTCAATAAGAAAGTTTGGTGGGCTTTTACATTGCTTTACCATTGTGACAAGTGTGCTTTAGTCCTTCACGTTCACTGTTACTATTCTGGTTGAGTGAGGAGAGAGTTCCTGGATCCGTTCAGCTTTGTTGCCTCGGGATGTGATGTTGCCTCAGTTCCCCTCCCGCGCAGGTCAAGAGAGAAAACCGGCAATTCTAGGGGATCAAGCTAGCTGCGCATTCCCTGGGGGAGTCCCAAGACGTGGGGGCCAGCTGTACCTGGTTGAATGAGGAGAGACTGCCAGGAGCTGTTCAGTTTTGTTGCCGAACAATGGGCCTTGGTTCCCGCCCGGCACAGATTATACTATTCCCTCTTATATCTTTCTCTTTTTGTTTCTTGTTATATCTGGAAGTTCTCAGGGCTGCACTCAAGAATCATGCACAACAGGGTTCTGCCAATCATATCAAATGTTGGCGATAAAATCCAGGTCAGTAGCATGCTACTGCTTTTTGCGCTGTAATACAACTGTGGACAAAATCTAAATAGTATTTTTTAAAGTGCAGGCATCACTCTCACCACTCACATTCAATAAAGGCATATTAGAAGTAATTGTCTTAGCAGTAACACTATAGCACTGTCCTCCCATTGTCCATCGATTTGCTTGAGAAACCCCAGTAACATCTCCATTGTGAGACTTATTGTTACTGTTTTTGGCATATTGAATACATCACAGTAGCTTGCCAGGCTTTGCTGTGCGGGCAGGATACTCTCGGTAGCTTGCCAGGCTTTCTGAGAGGGGAAGAGGAATCAAACCAGGGTCGGTGGCCACGTGCAAAGCAAACACCCTACTCACTGTGATATTGCTCCAGCCTGTCTTAGCAGTTAGGCAAGAAAAATATATTAAGGGCACCAGAAATGAAAGAAAGAAGTCAAGCTTTCACTCAGCAGATGACATGATACTATACTTAGAAAACCCTAAACACTTTAGAAAATTCTCCTGGAAATGAAATATTTTTATAGTAAAGTGACAAATTACAAAATCAATACCCAAAAGTCCCTGGATCTCCTATATACATGAAAATATGAGAAGAAAAATATATTAGAATAAACAATCCCATACACACACAGACACGCACACTTGTGCCTCAGAAAATCAAGAACCTTGGAATTAGCTTACCTAAATAGGTGAAGGACCTATGCAAATAAAACTACAAACACTACTTCAAGAAATAAAATAGGACATGAGGAAATGGAAATATTCCCTGCTCATGGATCAGGAGAACTGACATTGTCAAAATAACACTATTCCACAAAACATTATTCAAATGCAGTCCCTATAAGCATACCCATGACTTTTTTCAAATATTAGTCAAGTACTCCTGAAATTCATATGGAACAATAATACACACCCACTCACCAGTAAATAGCTAGAGTAATCAATAGGAAAAAGAAGATGGGATTCATCACCTTCCCAAACTTTATTCTGTACTACAAACAGTAGTAATTAAAACAGCATGGTATTGGAATTAAGAGAAACCACAGATCAATGGAACAAAGCAGAATATTCTGACAGCAATCCTCAAATATATGATCACCTAATCTTTGATAATGTAGTAAAAAATATGAAATGAGGCAAGGAAATCCTCTTCAACAAGTAGTGCTGGAAAAACTGGTAAGCTGTATGCAAAAAAAAAAAAAAAAAAAAAAAGAACTCAGACCTCTTTCTAACACCAGGTACAAAGTGAGATCAAAATGGATTAAAGGTCTAAATACCATTCCTGAATACCTAAGGCTCATGGGGGAAAATATGGGCAGAAACCTCTATGATATTGAAACTGATGAAATACCAAGACAAAGCAAGCGGAAGCAAAGATAAACAAATGGGACTACCCTAAAATAAGAAACTTCTCCACCTCATAAAGAAACATTGATAAAGATACAGAAACAGCTCATGGAATGGGAAAAATTTTTAACCCCATACCCAACTGATAAGTGGTTGTTATTCAAGTTATATAAGGCCCTGGTAAAACTCTACAAGACCAAACATCCAATCCCATCAAATACTGGGGAGAAAATATGAACAGAAGCTGCCTCAAAGAAGAATACAAATGGCCAAAAGGCACATGAAAAATGCTCTACTTTGCTAATAATCATCAGAGGGATGCAAACCTAAATAGCACCATATCATCTCACACTACGGACAGTAGTGCACATGCCCTTGGTGAACAAGAACAACCAGTGCTGGCATGAATATAGGGATAAACTGACTTTCCTTCATCTAGAAATTGAGTTTCTATATGGTTCATCAATACCATTTATGGGAATATGCTCCCAGAGTGCAAAAACACATAGTAGGAATGACACCTACACTTATATGTTTATTGCAACACTGTTCACAATAGCCAGAATATGGAAACAACCCAAGTGCCCACAAACAAGAACAGATGACAGGTTAAGAAGAAGAAGGAGATGAATGCTTGAGGGTGAGGAGAAGGAGGGAACCTGGGAACCTTGGTTGTGGGAAATGTACACTGGTGAAGAAACAAGTGATGGCACATTATATGACTGAAAGCCAATCATGAACAACTTTGTAACTGTATAACTCACTGATTCCATTTTTTAAAGTAGATACATTAGGATGGAGATATAAAACACTGTGGGAAGGGTGCTTAATTGCACCAGGGTTTGATCTCTGGCACCACATATGTTATCCTGAGCATTGCCTGAAGTAAGCCCTGATCACAGAGTCAGGAGTAAACCTTGAGTGGAGTTATTTTGGCCCAATCCTGACTCCACCCAAAAAAATGTCAACTTTACCACAATAGAATTTGTAGGAATGAGAAAGTTGGGTCATTTAGAACACCTCATTATTAGAAAATATAAATCTTTTAAATAGACCAAATAAATCCATGTTAATAAATTATAGAAAAATATATAAAGATATTTCTACAAAGAAAATACTGCTCCATCAAAGAAGTCAGTTGAATAATAAATTGGTACATAACTCAGTAGTACAGTGCATGCTTCACATGTATGAGCATGCCCAATACCACAAAATCCCCCAAATATAATTATAGCCGATGACTAAGAGTATGTAACACTTAAGGGACCAGAATGATAATTTAGGGGTGATTTGATTTCTGTTCAGCCAACCCATCATAGTCTATGGTCCTCCGAGCAAAGCCAGGATTACCCCTAAGCACATGATCGAAAATAGCCCCAGAATATCACCAGGTGTGACTTACCTAAGCTTTCTCTCAAAATTAAAAATGATAATCATAATAATAACACTTGAGATTAAAATATATAGGAAATAATACTGTTTAACTTTGAAATAATGATGTTGTTCAATATTCCATACCCTATTAAATTGTCAACCAAATGTGAGATTGGCATTAAGGCATTATCAAACAGAAGAAATTAAAATTGGCAATCCCATTTCCTTTACATAAATCTGTAGGAAATATCATGAAGAATAGTAAAAGGTGGTAATATAAGGGTAGTGAGTTACATAATACAGAAGATTTCTAGGGCTATTCTGCTATACCTTAATAGAAATTACCAATTTATTTGTAGCAGAGGAAAAGGACTACTATGAATAACACCTCTAAAGGTATTGTAACATTCCTGATATATTGACTAATCTGAGTTGGGTGTTCTACTTCTTTTGGAGAGCTGGGGAAATTAATTACTGAAAAAATAATCATCATAAGAAATGTAGCTCCAATCCTGTGAGTACAAAATAGTGTGTCACAAAGGTAATATGTTTGCTAAATAGTTCTTAAATCACCTGGATCTTTGTTTATAAATACTTCAACATTTAATATATCTTTAATAATACTAAGAATAAAAATGCATATTTTGTTTATGCACATTTTTGTATATGACTCTTGGTTTTCATTTAGTCAGTTATATTTATTTTAATATGTCTGAAATGTAAACACGTGTTATATTCTACAAACAGCAATTTATAAGACATCTTTACCCTATGTCAGAGTGACATAATTGTCCTTTCCTGCAATTGAAGAAAAATGATTACTAATCTTGCTGTGTTTTTGAACAACTACAGTAACAAAATTTTTCAGATGTTAAGGTACTATTATTTAAGAAAAAAAGTGCAATATTTGGGTCTGAAAAATGTTCAGTGACATCTTTTCTTAAGATCAAGAAAATAATGTTAGAGTGCCAGAAACAATCAGAGAAAAATAGTGGTAGTTTTGTGTAATATGGTGTTTTTATACTATAGTACTTTTGACTCATAATACAGAAAAATATTTTTAAAAAACCATTTAAAACTGATATAAAAACCAAAATTTTTTGTCATTAAAAAGTTAGGTTTTTTAATAATAAAAATAAATTCTAGAAACACCTTAACCAACTAGTTTCTACATTTTCCTTTGACATGACACATGAGACATATTTTTACATATATGTGGTATAAAACGTCTTTCACTACAAAGAGGAAAACATTTTGTCATAGTTTAACTGGGATCATTTAATCTTATTAATAGCATAAAATAAAGCCGCTTATTATAACCAGTGTCAGCTTAGATTTGATTAAATCAGTAATGTAGGGAATGAAAGGGACAGATAGGAATTCGGACAGATAGAAAGTTGGATAAGTTATAAGTTGTCAATGACTTTTCTTAATTCTCTGGCACAATTTATGCATATTTCAATTTGTATCTACTATATGTCTTTAATTACAAGTTCACAGTTGTGTAAATTAACATGCCAAACATATTTCTTAGAGAAAAATTCTGCAAATTTTCTAAGATTGAAAGTTTCGTGTAATAAATAATGCAAGCATTCATAATGAAACATGAAGGAAAACAAGAGAACAGTAAAATAACTGTGAGGCGTCACTCACAGGCAATAAAAAAGGACATCACTAATCTTGGTTTTTATGATAAAATTTATTATTTATTTTAAAACTAAATACACGAACTACTTCAGAGTTTTAAAAATAAAGACTACAATGTAATAATATTAATGTGACAAAAATATCTCAGTTTTGTATTTAATTGAGCAGAATAAGAAAAAGAGAAAAATAAATATGCATATTCAGAAGAACCACTTCCATATTCTGTCTGTTCTTCAAAGAAAATCTAATTGACATTTAGAATGCAAGTAAAATATTTCACCTACAAAATCATCATGATAGGGAAATGTTATCTTTAGTATGTTTTGCGACAGTGCTTTTAGAAAAGAACAACAAGAAGGTGTTTGCTAATTATTCAAGAGTTCTTTTAGGTATAGATAGTACAAAGAATAGAAATCCCAGCAAAACTGGACTAGGCTGGATGGGGAATGAGGATGCAGAAACATGGAGAATATCTGCCAATAGTTGATGTGAAGAAGTCAGAGTCAAGGACTCAAGGATGACATTGCCAGGTGATTGCCAGGGAAGAGGGCCCAATTGTGAATTTCCCTATTTTATAAGCCGAGCCTGCTTCAAATGCCCAGAGGTCTCTTACCTACTGTAAGAGAGAGTTGGACTATCACTTTTCCGTTCCTGACAAAATTGAAGGCTGTTCGAGTGATTATCTGCCATCTGTTGTCTAAAGCAGTTCAATTGCTGAAGAGTCCTCTAGAAGAGGGGAGGAAGCTCATTCTCAACGGAAGGTTGAATGTACATTCAGAGGTAGATTCAGCTGAGCAAGTGCCCAGCTAATCCCCTTTGCACACAAGGACAAGGCTGCCACCAACTCTAATTGATTCTGAAATGAATCTGTATAGAAAATTAGAAGGTTTTGGATTCCCATGTGAGCTTCAATAAAGAGCCAGGATGTAAGCCTGACAGCTGAATGGATTCAGAAATGAAAATCTGATAAGCGGCTTAAAACTGTACTTAAGTCCAGAAATGATTTGAATGCTGTTGTTAATGGCACATTGTATGTTGTCACCTAGTTAATTATCTCTGAAGATGAGTTCTTGCAGAGGAGAAGATATGCCATTCTTCCACAGCTTTTCCTCATCACATATTTATTAACTCCCTCCCCACTTCCACCCTCCTTCCCTGACTATCATTGCTAGAAGGCGAAAAGAAAGGATTAGGCCACTGCAGCGCCTCTGTGGCTGTCAGTTCACTGTGCCAAACTTCAAATATGAACTGCTGCATGTACTGTCACCGACATTTCCTTTTACATCTTCATTTGCAAATGAGGAGCTGACATTTGTTAGGCCTTGTATTTGCACACAGTTCCACCACATGAAAAGCAAACAGTGTCACTGCTGGCTACTTTGTTTATTCCTTTGCAGATAGTATATGGCCTATTTAGAAATTTTCTTCAGAATTTTTTCTTTAACTAACTGAGATAGATAGTCACAGAGCTACACGTCCTCATATTTTATTCAAGAAGCCGTCTGCAGTTTATGGAGCGTGCACTGCATTTGATAGCTATTTAAAACTGTATTTTTAAAACCGATTTGCACTTTTCTGGTTTCTATTCTTCATGTTTGTTTTCTCTAGATAAATGTAGGTTCATTTTGTGATTTAGGAGCTCAGGTTTTCATCATATTTTTTTAATACTGTGAAAATATTCTCTACCAAATGAAAACAATGAAGTGTAAAAAAGCATAATAAATTTTACAAATATTGTTCTTGCTTTATTAAAGTTTAATCTTTCTAAAAGTAGCTTGACAATGTCAACATTATCAAAGTTATTAAGACCATGATTCGCTTTTTTCCAAAGGATCTCACTTAGGAATTGAAGCTTGAGGACAATCTTACAAAACAATATCTATATTTGCAGATGAGCTATATTCCTGCCCAGAAAGGTAGAAATCTATTTGCTAAGCAGTTACCAAAGAGTTAGTTGCATACACAAATAGAAATCATCCCAATATGCTTAGTACGCATTTAGTAAGCTTAGTAAGCTTAGTCAAGTTTTATGACTTTTGTAAAAAAATAATGCATGAATTTACCTTTTAAGACAATACTATCATCTGGGGTGGGGGAGACATGTTATGTGATTAGTAAATTTAAAAAGGGCAAATATAAATGTTCATTCTCTTGTCAGCTTCCTAGGGTGATATTTTTCATAAACTATTACTGATAGCATAAGTATCCCATCATACTTGCAATTTTTCACATACAACATACCTATTAACAACAAACAAAATTCCTTTCTGTTTTTTCATCTAATTCATTATATTATTTTTGACTTTCACTGGACTGTGTTGATTTCAAGTCAGATGTCAAGATATTGCAAAAGTAAATAAATGATTACAAATGAACTATTTAGAAGATATGACTCCACCATTCTCTTTATAAAAAATGCCTAAATGCCTCAGAGTAGAATAATACATTTGTCTCACAAAATATATGGTAAATTTTGGATTTTACCTGAATATGTGTTGTGTGTGTGAATGGGTAGCTCATAGTTGCCTTTTCTCAGTGTTAAATATCAGTAACCTGAATAATCCCTCTTTTAATAAGTTTCTGTGAAATTTTTCTCTTTGTTACATAAGTATTTTTTGCAAAACTGAGAAAAGTTGCAATACCACTCATGTTCAAACTTAGAAAAGACTAAGAGGCAATATTTGCCTAAGTTTCATGTTAGTAACAAAGATATAAAATATAAGAAAATTTCAGAAGTGCAGAGAGCAGGGAGTTTAAGTGAGTGCTGGTCTTTATGCTTAACTTTGTGTCAATTATTTGTTTGATAATTGAAGACTATGTTCCAAGTTAGTATGAAAGATGAGTTCAAACAACAAAGTATGAGTTCTATTAAGAAAATATCATTGACTAGCAGAAACATTAATAAGCTAAAGCTAAAGAAATATCTTCTAGGGAAAAAAGAACATAAGTGTCTGACATGAAGTTTCTCATTGAGCATTCAAAACCAACTAATCATTCATCCCTCACACCAACTTCTATGATTACTTCCTTCAATCTTATAAAAGAAAATTGTGTCTTAAATATTTTAGGTAAATAACAAAAATCTGACCAAAAGTGTACTCCTTCTGAGTTATGGTGTCAAATTCCAACTCAGGGATGTCAGAATCGTGGCAATAAAATCAGTGTACTATATTAAACGTCTCTCACTATTCTTATTGAGACTTTAGGGATTGATGACATAGAGAAAAACTACAACCAAAAGTTAAGGAAGATAAATGAGGGATAATCAGAATTTTAAAGTGAAGTGATCTTGATAAATGGGATGATGGTGAAGCATTTTAATTTGTAATCAATGTAACAAGATCAATGTAGCTCAAGTTAAGTTAAAGAGCATCGAAATAATTCTATCAAAAGTAAAATGTAAAATGCTTTATTTACAAAAGAATTTTATATTGAATGACTAAAATGTTACTTAGCATACTGTTTTTGGTTAGGACACTAGGAATAGAGAGCTCTATGTTGAAAGCCATGTGCACTGCACCTGAGTTGTATTCCCAGAGCCAAACTTAGTTTTTTTTCCCCCTTCTGTTTTATTATCTCTAAATGATGGCTAAAATTTTGTGAAAAGAAAGCTAAATGTACTGTATTCAGAACAAAGAGCTCTAAATGATACCAAACAACTATTATTCAATAAAATTATACCAAACTCTACTCATGTCCACCAACAATAATCTAAGATTTTCTGGCTGTTACCATTGCCATTTTAAAAATAAAAAATATATATCTAAAAATAAAAAATGAAGTTAGAAGGTCATGTCAAATCTATTTCCTTGATTTAAGGACCTGCTATATTCATCCTCAAATGTTTTCTTCTGTTACAGGCAAAGAAATGTATGACTACTTAAAACTACAAAATGGAAGATAAGAATTTTTTTATAAATAGATAAGTTTTATAGCATAAATAAAAACACCTGGGAGGAACTAGATTTTGAATTCTATTCTTGAAGCAGATATTCTCAACTTCTTTTTAAGAAAATCACTTGGAATCAAACAAAGTTTCCATTCCTTCCTAACGATTTGACTATTTATTTTCTTTTCAGCCTTGCATAAAGACACAGAAACCTTAAATTTTTGTGTCTCCACTGTAACTGGCTTTGGATTTGGCTACTTAGCTATATTATACTGCAGTCTTTATTTTAAGGAGATCATCTTATCATCTGTATTATGTTTCCAAATTAGTTCTGAAATTTAACACATTCATTTAACAAATACATATGGATTTATTGATCTCTAGCCAGACTTGTTATAAGTACCAAGTACAGAGAAATAAGTAAGAATAGAATATCTGTGTCCATAGAGTTTAATTCTGAAGAAGTGATCCCTGAGAGTAGAGCCAGAAATAACCCTAGGGTGCCAAAACAATACAAAACCAATAAAGTAAGTTATCAGTCACAAAGTCACAAGATTTTTCCATTGTGAATCAAAGTACTTTTCAGTTATAAGATAAATATAGTCTGAGCTTTGCACAACTACTAAGAAAAGCTGATAAAGTTCATTCTCATTGATTTGGCATATTTTCTTAGCTTTAAAAAAATCAGAAGAGGTGAGAAAAATGCATTTAAGAAGAAAAATATTGTTTCTAACACATACAAATTTCCAATATCATAGATCAAAATAGGCATGGTTAAAATATAATTCTTAGAGAGGTTATGCTCTAAGTATAACTTTATAGACAAAGTCACTGGTATTGATGAAAATTGTCTTACTAATTTCATATTGGTGAATATGTCTGATTAAAAACTTACTTTATCATGAACTGAAGTTTAACTGTCAGACTATTTATTTCAGAAATCAGGTAATATTTTTGAGGTAAGATTTTAAGGAGAAGCTTCTAAAAAACCTGGAAAAAAACCCAGAGTTAACAAATCCCACTAAAGAAACATTTTATTTGGAAAATATTGGCAGGTGTTTGGCTTTCTTTTCTTTTTTTTTTTTTAGATAAAGAAGGGAGAACAGTTACAGAGATCACAAGTACTTTCATAAGACTATCAAATATGGGTGGCTTGAAAATGAGGTTTTTGAAAATTAAGTCAACTTTGCAATCTATTCTTATGTACAATATTTTGTTACATTCTATATTTCACTGAAGTTTTCTTCTTTCCTAATTGTGTTTCTTTTCTTTCTGTTGTCAGATTTAATAATGTGTCTTGATCTGTTTTCCTCAGTTTATTTAATGATATTTTGTTTTGATCATTATGATTTAAATTTCATAATTTCCATAGGGGTTATATTTAAACATAAATTTTTTGCTAACACTTGCTACTGTTTCTTTCAGCCAAATCAAATATTATTTATTTTTTAAAAAATAATTTATCATTTGTTTAAAATTATGTAATTTAAGGGATTTACACTTTACACTTATATTTGTGTGTGACTCGCCATATCCATTATCAAAGATTCAGTGCCATCCTATTAACAAAGTAAAGTAAAGTAAAGTCCCTCCCGTTGATCGTCGATTTGCTCGAGCGGGCCCAGTAACGTCTCCATTGGAGACTTTGTTGTTACTGTGTCTGGTATATCCAATACTCTCGGTAGCTTGCCGGGCTCTCCGAGAGGGGCGGAGGAATCGAACTCGGGTCGGCCATGTTGGCCACTTGTAAGGCGAACGCCTTACCTGCTGTGCTATCGATGATTAACAAACATCACTCTTTATTTCTCTCACACCCCTAACCTTTCTGTTTGGTAAACAGAAAGATCTTTATCTGAATCAAAGAGTTAACACTGGTTTTATTTACCAGTTCATTTTCTCGAGTAATTTATATTCCACATATGAACTTAACTAACCTGTAGTTGACTTTCGTTTTCTTATTTTCCTCATATAGTATGACTGCCCCAAGTTTTACCTGTGCTGTTATAAAGAATATGAATTTATGCCCACTCTTGGTAAAATGTGTGTCTTGGGAAAGATAGAATGAGGGGTAATAGTATACTGCTTTCTCACTTGTCCATCACTTACTTCTCAATATAGCATATAAGATAAAGTTTTTAAAAGGGGAGAGATATAGGCCAATTCCTCCTTTTTCTCACACCATTCCTAGGATAAAATCCCTGGAAAACTATGGTTTGATCCTGTTTCAATTTAGTGATTGTTGTCAATGTTTAAAGAAATAAGTTTCTTTAGGAATTTGCACAACTAGGTAAACTTATTTATTTCTTTCTCATAAAAGTTGTGATTGCTGCCCATCAATTATTTAACTTTACTAATATCTTCTGGTAGAAGATAGTTTCACTGAAACATAGTTGCCTAGTAGTACTATTTTCTGTTTCTTCCTTTTAAAGTGTTTTTCTTTTTGAGATCAGTCATTTGCTTTTGGGTGTATTATATTTCCTTCTGACCTTGCTGGTCATGTGTCATTTAACCATTAATGATGTTAGAGATTCTGTTATTGAAAAATATAGCCTCTTCTTAAAGAAGGCATTCTGTACCACATGTGTTTCTTAGAACAATCTTCATATATTATTTATTTCCCCATTTTTTAATTTAAAAGAAATTTTACTATTAATATTTTACTTCCTTCTAAATGTGTGATTTTCACTTCCACTATCATCCTTTTTTAATTCTTCTTCACTTGTATCACTTGTCATCCTGTTGCCCATCAATTTGCTCAAGAGGGCACCAGTAATGTCTCCATTCGTCTCTGTCATGTGCTAACGTAGTCCAATGGCATCTGCTCGCTCCTGGTACACTAAGAGCATCAAACCTTTCTTTCAGGGTCTTGACGAAGAAATTCAACCATCTCATAGGTGAGCGGCCAGGTGTTCTTTTGATATCCCGTGAAATCCAGTCAGTAACAGCTCTAGTCCAGCAGTTGTCTCCAAATTGCATTACATGTCCAGTCCATTTATATTTTTGTTAAAATGAAAAATTGGTTGGATGGTTTATGAGTTTTGTCAGATTTGTTTTGATATTTTATAGTAAATTCTGAGAATTTCTGATACCATTCATCCTCCATCTCTGAAATTGGTATTTTTTAGTGTGTGAATAAAAGACCCACTTATAACATAGCAATTTTATATGTAGATATTGCTTTTTAAATGTTATATAGCTTTGTGTAAAATTAAGATTATTTTTTGTCTCTATAAACAATTTAATATCACAGGGAGGATTATTTAATTAAAACAATTAAATGTATTAATATTGCAGATCACTTGAGAACATAAACTTTCTACAAGAAGAAATAAGAAATATAAAACATAAATTATAGAAGACAGAGTTATATTTTAGTTTATTTCTCAAACATCATTCGACAAGAAAAAGTTCAATATCAAAACGAAATCTTGTTTGCTGTAAATTGACATGTATTGGGAAATTTCCACCAATAAAGTAATGAGCGGGTTTCAAAGAATACATAAGTAATGCAGGTTAATTGCCACTGCACCATTTGAGGGGGTGTGGGTTTCCATATAACTCTGAAATTTAAAATATAGAATTTGGAGTAAAAAGGCATTCAATAAAAACCCAAAAAGTTTTTAAAGTGCAGTTATTGATATTAAACAAACTTAAGCACCAGCCAAAGTGATAGTACAGAAAGTAGGACATTTGTCCTGCACATGGCCAAGCCAGATTTGATCTTTGGTATCCCATATGTTTCCCAGGCTGGCCAGGAGTTATCCTTGAGTAAGTCCTGAGCACCACTGGGTATGGCCCAAAAATAAAACAGGCAAAAATAAAACTTGCCTAAGCAGTTTAATACCTAATGATTATTTTTATATAATTTCTTGCATATTTGTGAATCAATTTTTTTATGCTTTGAATAGTAGTCATATAGTTCAGGTATTTATTCTTTAAGGGATTATATATTGTAGTGCATTTGAACATTTGTATTATCAGCAGTCTTAACTTACAAGATATCGTCTTTTTGTATGAAAGATAAACCTTGCATATGTATATTATATATGCATATCTAAGAAATAAAGCATATTGCCTCATAAAAAAGAAATAAAGTGCAGTTATTTTTTTGAAACTGTGTTCTACATTAAATCAATAATGCCAAATAAACACCAATGATATGTGTAGCATTCTGAGATGAAAGTAAGTGGTATTAGTATTCAATCTGGATTTTAATCCTAACTCTTACTTACAAACTGGTTTTTGCAGATTCAAAGTCATTCCAAGATTAATCATGCTTTCTAAAATAATAAGATAACAGTGTCTGCCTTGAAAACAGTTTGTAAGAATTTCAGATAAACTGAGGAAATATGGTAAAGTTGAGTAATTTCTACAACTGTTAGTATTATAATTAGTAAACTATATTGATACAGGTAGAAAGAAAATATATTGAGGGAAGACCTGGTACAACTACTATTGCAACCAGGAATGAAGATCTAGATATACATAGACTACCTTGAAAAAACACTTTGGGCTTTTCTCCAGCTCCATTCAATAATGACTATTGATCTAGTTTAAATAAGATGTTCTTAATAGTGTGAATTATCTTTCTGACCTAAAAACTGGAGCACATTATGTTTTTCTACCAAAATTGCATTTCTACTACCAAATCCAAGTGATCTTTTTATAGTTACAATTTACCCTTGAATAGTCATATCACCACAAACTGGCAACAGTCTGAATGGCAGTAACTCATGTGTCATCTAAGAACACAGCTGTTTGGTTTCATCCACAAGTTACTATGCAAATGCTTGCATGATGGTTCTTTATTAGAAAAAGGCTAATTTCAAGGCATTTCACATTTAGTGAAATAAAGCTGAATACTTATCCTATTCAAGAATTTTATCAACCACTAGTCTTACCCTCTTGATGAGTTTAAATGAAACAAATGCATCATAGAGTGAAATTATTTAGACAGATGTCAGAGTATACTTTAAGAAAAAAAAGGACAAACCACTGTGAAGAACTTCTCAGTTACCAAAGGAGTGCACAGGAGGTGTGCAGACAAATCCTATTACTGAGTAATGGGATTTATTCACATGTCCAGAATCCAGTTTGAAAGTGTGATTCTGCTTAAGAGTTTTTATATGGGACAAAATGCTGTCCTCAGGAAATATGGAATATATTTCACTAAAGTCAGTCTGATTTCCCCTTTAATAAATCACTTGAGAGAAAAGAAAGCAGTTGCAGACATAAGAAATGCTGAAATATCTTGAGCTTAATCCTTTTAAATAAGGTCTATGGTAGGCAATAGACTGGAGAGCAACAGTATCTTGGGAGTGGTGGACTCAAAGACACATAAGATTTCTTATTAAACGGCATCAATTTATTCTATCAATGTAAAGCCCAGACCATAAATATTGTAACTTAAATGATTCTGATTTACACAAATTAAATAGCACACATTTTACAAAAATCAATGCAAGAAATCTATTCACCAACCACTAAGTAATGTCACATGACAGAGTTATTTAAGAATTTTCTCATTATTCACTTTATCAGTAGCTATCTATACAAAATATTAGTTGAAACTGTTACCTTAGAGCAAACATTTTCAAGAAACAAATGCAGAAAGAAATAAAGAGAAAGAAAAGAAAGAAAGAAAGAAAGAAAGGAAGAAAGAAAGAGAGAGAGAGAAAGAGGAAGGAAGGAAGGAAGGAAAGAAGGAAGGAAGGAAGGGAGGGAGGGAGGGAGGGAGGGAGGGAGGGAGGGAGGAAGGAAGGAAGGAAGGAAGGAAGGAAGGAAGGAAGGAAGGAAGGAAGGAAGGAAGGAAGGAAGGAAGGAAGGGGAAAAGAGAGAAAAGAGAGAGAGAGAAAGAAAGAGTAAAAAATGTGAAGAGCCAGATAATAGAGTTTAGGTTTTTTGACTTGGATCTCTAACACTACTACACTACTTTGTCATTATTGTAAAAAAGTAGCCACAAACAATACACTAGTGAGTAAAATTGTTTGACTTTTAATAGAAGGTTTATCAGACTTTGTTAATCTCTAGTGCTAGTCTTTCGGCATCTAATTTAGTATATTTCAAGTATCTATTATAATTCTTGACTTTTTTAGAACTAACGAGAAAATAATAAACACTTAAAATGTGATTGATTTATGTTCCTGGTAATTCATATCCTTATAGTAATGTGTAATAGAGTTTTGATTTATATGCTGCCTCTCCTTTAGCTTGATTCCAGCTGATCAGCTCTGAGATCACCTGAATGAAAAGTGTAATCTGAAAAAACTAAAGCACATACTTTAAATTTATGAAAATTTACTTTAAAAGTCTGTTACCAAACATCTTTCTCCCCAGATTCTAATAAATGTACAATAAGAAAAGAGGATTTTTTTTGATTTTATATAACTAGCAAATAATCAGATAAAATATTGAAAAATTAATAAAGTAAATAAAAGGATACATATTACTAAATTTAATATGTTTATAAAATTTTAAGTTATCAAAATAATCTTATTAATATTTTGGTTTGGAGGTCAACTCCTGCTGTGCTCAGGGCTTATTCTTTGGCTCTGCACTCAGAATTCACTCCTGGCATTGCTCAGAGGACTATATGCCTAATTCAAATTTAGCCTTGAATAAGGCAAGAAACTTACCCACTATCCTATCTTTCTGATCCTAGAAAGATAGTTCTTAGATTTAATAGCTAAAATTAACTCGATTTAAAGTTTAGGAAGGTTTACCCAAGTAAACCTCAAAGAACCCAATCAGTAGGAAATGCTTATAATACTTTTTTCAACAAACTTTTAATTAGACTATGTTTGCCTCTAAACCAGATTAACAAGAACAAGTATACATAATGTTCCAGAATGTGAAGTTGATTAGAAAGATGATTATTTTAAACATGGATGTATTAAGGGGTTATGTTTCTTTTTGTAGATGACTTAGGAAAGTTTCTTTATGTAGATGATTTAGGAAAGTTTTATTTTATTCAAATGAATTTTATTTTGGAAGGTTTATATTGTTTGTGTTTAATGTACTTTGCTTAAATTATCATAAATATATAATCTCTGAAAAATCTATATGCTCATTTATATCAAGGGTTTTTACTTAGCATGCTAGATAAATATTAAAAATATTGAAAACTAGTTCTTAAAATATTTTATTAACTACTTATACTACATAAGATAGACTAGATGTTTATAACAAGGTAAGTTGTCCAAAGAAAACTCAGTAGGTACAGTAGGTGAGGCACTTGTCTTGCCTCACTTGTCTTCCCATCGCTGTGCTATCGCTCCAGCCATGTTGTGTAACAGGGCTCCCAAACTTAGTGATCTTGTACTACTAAAACTCTATGCCCTTTCACCAACATTCATAATGTTAGACAAAATTCTTAACCAATCTTTGAAACTATACAACAAAAATTAGAAATTTATGAAATATTGGGGATGAAATAAAATCTATAGTTATCAGCAGGTTATTTGCAAAATTGTGACTATAATTTGTCATTTGTATAATTTTGAATATAATTTAACTTTGAATATAGTATTTGCTATTATTTGGTTTTTTTTTATTTGTTTGATTCTTGAGCTTTTGTCGTTGTGCTCAGGGCTAACTTCTGCCAGCATTCAGGGGATCATATGCAGTACTTAGGATCAAAGAGGGATCAGCTGCATGCAAGGCAATTGCCCTACTTGCTATACTACCTCTCCAGCCCACATTATTTTTACCTTTAAACAATCGGCTGAACTGATACCTCAGATTTACCATGCAAAATCCTTTTAATAAATATGAACCCACATCCTCTACTTAAATGTTTAAAGAACCAACACATTCCATTACTATAAACGTACCTGAAAACAGAAAATTGCGAAGTTACGACATTAGCTTCAAAGAGAAAGCAGTTCCAAAGTGACCAAAAAAACAATTCCTTGAAATTAAAGTATCTTCGAGTTGTGATTTTCTAGAAATTGTGCTGATATATTTACTGCTTTGCAGCCATATCAACACTTTCGATCTGAAATTGGCCAACTGACCTCCATAAATTGCCATTTATCTTACTCCAGCCCTTGCAACATTTCTTCCTCTACAAACTCTTTTCAAATTATAGATATTGTTATCACAGTTGAAGGTCATTTTAAATCTGTTTCTTGGTTCAAATACTTCTTAAAATCAATAGTATTTCCTGCATATCTCCAAACTTTATTTGATTCAATGGTTAAAGTGGCCACATTCTACACAATACACATTTTTTTGCTGCTGAAAGTCACCTTTATCAAAAGAAAACAGCATTAGAACCTTTAGCTACTTTTGCTTTGGAATTTTACTTTAATTTATATAAATTAATAACTGTCTTTGTATTTATTTCATATAAATATTTTGATATAATTATGAATTTTATGTGGTACAAAATAAATTTTATAAATATTATTGAACTCTGTTAGTTTTCTTAAAAATTCCAGTGTTCTGTAGAAAGAGAAAATAGTTTAGTTATCTATTAAAGTTCAATTTCAAGCCTATTTCTACTCACAGGCACACGCACTCACAACTGTTTATAGGTAGTCCTATTTTTAATGATTTCAGCTTTTGCTTCAAAAGCATTTTGAGCCTGGCTGTATGAAACATACTACTTACAGCACCTGTGGTCTAACCCACTGATATGTCATTCTCCAGAGTAGAAGTAGAAATAGAATTGAAATGATTATTTTCCCTTGATATATTGTACTGAATTATTTGTTTTAAATTATATATTCTATTCTCTGAGAGCATAAATATGCACAGGTATGGAATACAGTTCATTATAATTTTATATGTATATTAAGAATTAATCTAGTTTATTCTTTTAAAATACCTAACCAAAACTAATCAATTCAAAATCTCTGAAGAGATTGGAAATGGTTAACTTCCATAAAATGTTATTTTTAAAATCTTGGATTTGAATGAAAACATTTGACCATAATTTGTTTTATAGTGGATAAGGCAGCATTTTATTTTTGTGTAACAAACATCTTTTTAACAGGTAGATTTTCATGTAAACATATGGTTCCAAATAGTTCTAATATTATTATAATTCCTTTTATATTTATCAAAGTACATTCTTAAAAGTATAAAAATGTTATACTGACATAAGAAAGAGAACAGTTAGTAGGACGCTTTCCTTTTACATAGTTGACCTGGGTTCAATTCCCAAAACTATGGAAGGGGTCCAGAGCAAGGCATACCCCTGAGCCTGGAGTAAGCCCTGAGCAATGCTGAGTTTGGTCCATCTTAGCTTCAACCAATATATTTTTAAATCAAATTTGCACCCCCCCCCCCAGTGTCAAACTGGTCACTGGGGAGGCTCTTCAGTGTGTACATATATGTATGTACATGCAGGTAAGACTTTGGGCAAACTGATATTTCTAAAACCTCATTCAACAAGTGTCAGGACAATTAATGTAGATAATTGTATTTACTTAACTAATAATTCCATAAATACAGAATATATATCATCTTTTGCCAGTGATGTTTTTCTTGCCAAAATGTAGTCATAATAAAAACTACATAAATAGGTAACAGTATTTCTTTTAATCTAGAAAATTACATGAGGATGTCTATTTCATGGCAATCTGTTTTATATATTTTGTGAAGTATTAATCACTTAAACATATTACCAATAATATTTTATTAAGATAAAGCAAAATCTTATATTGACATATCTATAAAATCCATATGATAGCTACTATAGAAAACATTAATGAATTAAAAATGCACCTCTATGTAAACAGAGCTGTGGAAGGGGGTGCCACACCCAACCATGCAGAGAGAGATCTCTCTAGACTCTGTGCTGAGAGATCATATTGGTTATGCTCAGGGACCATATACAGTGTTGAGGATTGAACCAGAGTTTTGCTGAATGCAAGGAAAACACCATAGTTACTATACTATCTTTCCAACCTAATCTGTGAATTTTTATGTCATTTCTTTGGATTGCAAAATATTTTATGATTTAATTAATATAAAATTATTATATGTATTATATATATTAAGAAAACCAGCATGCATATATATTATATCCAATTCACCACCAAAAATCTACTTCTATCCACCTTATGTTTTTGCCTTCTGGTACTAATAATTGATTTAATAGTCCAACATTTAATTTTTGTTTTATTTACTATACATGCCTGACTTCCATACAACATATAAATAAAATGATTAAGTATCTTTCTTTCTCCATATGTCTGATATCACATACCATAATACCTTGCAGGTCCATCCATATTGTTTCAAATCACAGAATTCCATCCTCTTTGTGACTGAACAGTAGCCCATTTTGTTTTGAGATTATATTTCTAATGATGAGATAAGAAATGTAAAAATGGTGGTAGTGTTTTGAAAATAGAACACAATTATTTGCTATATATTTGGTGTTCTGTACATGCTCTTTACTTTTTATTGAGTTTAATTTCAATTGCAATGAATATTTAGCTGATTAGGAAGATACTGTTATTTAACAGGAAAAGCTGAATATAGTTCAAAGCAGCAAATATTAAAATGTACTGTAAATAATCAAATGATTCATCCTCTAAATTTTATTTTTAAATGTAATTCTATGCTACACATTGAAGTCTAAAAGTTTTACTCAAATACTTTTCTAAATATCTTAAATATCTATATGTTGCTTTACATTGCTTTGAGGTATAATAGTTAAAGTTTTATATGTGTGTATACTTATTTATGTTTATATAACTTATATTGCCTAATTTTAAAATATGGTAAAACGTAGTTCAGGAGAAAAGCATGCAGCTACTGTTGATCATTTAAGCTTCTGACTGTATAATGTATATTTGGGATTAGCATAACAATATTAGCTAAGGGCATCCAACAGTGGAGTTTTCATTTTTAAGTTTTTTTATTTGAATTTAAATCAGATCACCAGTGAGTTATCTCTCAGTATTACCAGTAAACTATTTTTGGACACAGAACACAAAATGAGAACTGAATTTTTTTTCTGTGCTAGCTGTCTCATTAAAACCAGCATAGATGATGAGGTGGATTGAAATAATGATAGCTATAAACTGAAGAAGCAATAAATAATATAGAAGGATTTACTTTGTAAATTACTTCTAAATAATATAGAAGGATTTAATTTGTATTAGAAGAATCTAAGGTTAATACAATTAGTTCAAACCACCTGTAGTGACAGAATCTGGGGTAATTGTAGCAAGAGATAAAAAGTACCTGCATATGAGGAGTTCTCAGTTTAGTAAATGAGGTAGCATTTATCTACTGCCATGCAAATTCTGTATGTGCTATTCAAAAAGTTCCATCTAATTTTTTTTCAGAACACACAAAAGCAGTTAGTAAAAGGATTTTACTACTTTTGATTCAATAAATTATAACTAGTTTTGACTGATGAGTAAAGAATAATATAATTTTCTAGAACAAAGGAGATACAAATGTGAAGGACTTTTCTGGCCGTGAAGAGCAATGACCTTTACAGGTAAAAGTTTTTTGGTAGGGAAATTAAATCTGATTATGCACAAAAGGAGCTTGAAGATAAGATTCAGTATATCACTGTATCACTGTGATCCCATTTGATCATCGAATTATTTGAGCAGGCACCAGTAACGTCCCTATTCCTCCCAGCCCTGAGATTTTAGCAGCGTTTTCTTACTTGTCTTTTCCCAACAATTGGAGGTTCTATCAGGGTCAGGGGAATGAGACCAGTCGTTGTTACTGTACTTGGCATATCAAATACGCCACAGGGAGCTTGCCAGGCTCTACCCATCTGGGCAGGATACACTTGGTATCTTGCTGGGCTCTCTGAGAAGCATATATTTATAAATTTCTCTCTATGATTTGTTGCCTACTGTCTGAACCCCATCAGATATGGTGTATAATTGTGGAAAATGGGTAATGTGTGGTGCGGTTGCTTTGTCCGAAAAGTGGCCTGGAGTGCGGCAGTGGTTGAGTAGTGGAGGTTGACAGGCGGGGCTGGGTCCCTTGGGGTGGGGAGGGCTCTCACTCACCCCACAGCCTGACACGGAGTCAGGTGGCATTGTTCTGGGAGCCTCATTTTATACTCCAGCCTGGGAGGAGCATTCATGAGTTTCCTCTATGATTTATTGCTTACTTTCTGAACCCCATCAAATATGGTGTGGTAATTATTGAAAATGGGTAGGGAGTGTCTTATGATGTTTCCAGGAATATGTTCACTCATGTGTGAGGCTTGGCCCGAGTATATAGAAAGCAGCCTGGAACATGGCGGCGGTTGAATAGTGAAGGTCGGCTATGGGGGCTGGGTCCTTTGGAGTGGGGAGGGCTCTCACCCGCCCCCCTCTAGGGTGCCACAAGTGAAAACAGCCTGCCTTCTCCTTTAAAGAAAACATGCTACCTTTTTGCCTCTCCAAATATATTCCCAGGAGTGGTATTGCTGGGTCAAATGGGAGCTCAATTTCTGATGTTTTTAGAATCTTCAAACTGTTTTCCAAAAGAGCTAAACAAGTAGACATTCCCACCGGCAGTGTAGGAGGGTCTATTTCTCCCCACATCCATGCCAACACCAGTTGCTTTTGTTCTTTTTGATACGTCCCAGTCTCTGTGGTGTGAGGTGGTATCTCATAGTTGTTTTGATCTGCATCTCCCTGATGATTAGTGATGAAGTGCAATGTATGCTCATTGCAGCACTGTTTACAATAACCAGAATCTGGAAAAAACCCAAGTGCCCAAGAACGGATGACTGGTTAAAGAAACTTGGTACATCTACACAATGGAATACTATGCACTTGTTAGAAAAGATGAAGTCATGAACTTTGCATTTAAGTGTATCAACATGGAAAGTATCATGCTAAGTGAAATGAGTCAAAAAGAGACAGACATAGAAAAATTGCACTCATCTATGGAATACAAAGTAACAGAATGGTAGACTAGCACCTAAGAATAGTAGAGATAAGTACCAGGAGATTTGCTCCACAGCTTGGAAGCTGACCTCACATGCTGGAGCTCAGATAGAGAAGGGAACACGAAGTAAAGTATGGTTGGAAGACCCGCTAGGGATGGGAGATGTGTGCTGAAAATAGACTATAGATCTAACATGATGGCCACTCAATCCCTCTATTGCAAACCACAACACCCAAAAGAAGAAAGAGAACAAAAGGAAATGCCCTGCCACAGAGGCGAGTTGGGGGGCGGGGGGGGGGGGGGGGTCTTGAGGTGGGAGGATGGGAGGGATACTGGTATTATTGGTGGTGGAGAATGGGCACTGGTGGAGGGATGAGTACTCAAGCACTGTATGACTGAAACACAACCATGAAAGTTTGTAAGTCTGTAAATGTACCTCATGGTGATTCACTAATAAAAATTTTTTTAAAACGCTTTCTGATTTTAAAAGTTCATCATGTCTTCAATCTTTTCTCTGTCACTGTCACAGTGTCTATAAATGATATCTATACATTTGTCATCACTAACAAACCGAAGTACCTAGAAGAAAATTTACCTTTATTCATAATGAAGCTCTATCTATGATAATTATTTTAACATTAGTGCTATACATTTTTACCCTTGACTTTCTAAACTTTGGAAAAATACTTTTTTAATTATTCTGTTCTATTTTCCTAGTATAAAATGAGGCCCCCATGGCCATGTCACCAGAGTCTGTTCCAGGCTGTTTTCACTCAGGGCGCCCCAGATTGGGACAGGGGAGAGCCCTCCCAACACCAAGGGACCCAGTCCTGGCAGCTGACCTCCACTACTCAACTGCCGCCACACTCCAGGCCACTTTCTGGATCATGCACCTGCTACATTATAAGATATTATAAGACACTTCTACCAATTTTCCATAATTGCCACAGCATATCATATGGGATTCAGACAGTAGGCAACAAATCATAGAGAGAAATATAAAACTATATGCCTCTCAGAGAGCCCGGCAAGCTACTGAGCGTATCCCACCAGCACAGGCAGAGCTTGGCAAACTACCAATGGCATACTCGATATGCCGAAACCAGTAACAACAATATGCCGAAACCAGTAACAACAATGGTCTCATTCCCTTAAAGGAGCCTCCAATCAGTGCGAAAAGACAAATAAGAAGAGGCTGCATAAAAGGGTGTTGAGAGGATTCTCCCAGGACGGGAGATGCATGCTGAAAGTAGACTATAGACCAAACATGATTGCCACTCAATGTCTCTTTTGCAAACCACCCAAAAGGAGAGAGATAACAAAAGGGAATGCCATGCCACAGAGGTAGGATGGGTTGGGGGGATGGGGGGTGGGAGGGATACTGGGATCAGTGGTGGTGGAGAATGGGCACTGGTGGAGGGATGGGTATTCGATCATTGTATACCTGAAACCCAAGCACAAAACTTTCTCAATCTACAGCTGTACCTTATGGTGTTTCATTAATAAAAATTTAAGGAAAAATAAAAAAAATAAAATATCAAGGCTGGAAGGAATAGGGACTTTACAGGCGCCCATTTGAGTAAATTAATGAACAACAGGATGACACTGATATAGCGATACTGTGATTCTTTCCTATTCCATAAGTGTCTTCCTTTCATTTTAATTCATTCTTTTATGTTATCAACCATTCTTCCTAATTCTCATGGAAAATTCATTATTGTCACCTAAAAACTTATCATTGCTTTGAGTAATATTGTTTGTCATATTATGGCTAATCTTGTAAATTCTTAATTGATTGAATTTAATGTCTACAAAAGATTTTCATATAATTTCTTTTAAGAAATTTCACTTGGAATCTAAAATTCCTCAAGGAAAAATAAATCACTTTCCATATAGCATTTAGGATCATCTTTAGTAGCACTTTATATTCATTCTCTCAGATCAAATCTGCTTGTGTCAAGCCACCTCAGTACTGTGCTAGTTCTGTCTTCTTTGCTAATTCCCACATCATAAATATAATTCTTCCTTACATATTTTAAGATGAAATCTTTAATTTATTTGACATAAACTCATCCTCTTTTTCACTGTGCCATGTTCATCCCCCCTTTTGCAATCACTTTATAATTTCTAAAATAAGTAAGTAAGTAAGTAAGTAAAGGCCCTCCCGTTGATCGTCGATTTGCTCGAGCGGGCCCAGTAACGTCTCCATTGGAGACTTTGTTGTTACTGTGTCTGGCATATCGAATACTCTCGGTAGCTTGCCGGGCTCTCCGAGAGGGGCGGAGGAATCGAACTCGGGTCGGCCATGTTGGCCGCGTGTAAGGCGAACGCCCTACCCGCTGTGCTATCGCTCCAGCCCCTATTTCTAGCCCCCATTTCTAAAATGTTTGATAATATTATAAATTTGTTTATAAAACATGGACATACACCTTATACCTTTGGATGAAATTAAAGGTTTCTTGAAGTACATAGAACTTGAATATACACATGGATTGCAATTTTTTTATTGTAACTGCTTTTCTTAACCATTTTTCCATTATACCAAAGTTGCTACTTCGAAGTTCCTTTGCTCTTTGTTTGATTTTTTTAAACTGATTTCCAGTTTATAATTAAAACATAAAGTAAATAACATAAAAATAAACTCCGCATCTAATTTGTAGTTATTGGTAGTTCTAATGGAATATTCTGAGAAACATCAGTACCTTGTTAAAACAGTAGCTCAATAATGGTTGTAGGATTATATTAAAATTAAATTAATTTTATTTATTTATTTATTTTTTTTAGGTCACACCTGGTGATTCACAGGGGTTCCTCCTGGCTCTGCACTCAGGAATTACTCCTGGTGGTGCTCGGGGAACCATATGGGATGCTGGGAATCAAACCCAGGTAGGCTGCGTGCAAGGCAAATGCCCTACCCGCTGTGCTATTGTTCCAGCCCCAAAATGAAATTAATTTTAATAGTTCTTTGTAAATCTCCAAGCAAAGCTAAATTTTTCATAGATGCTCTTTGTAATATGGATATCTAGTGTATTTAGTTTTTCCATTTTTCCTAATATTATTTTTGCAACACTTTCCTACTCTAATCATAAGCTTACAGATTCTTCCCTCTGTAAAAATTTCTAATTTCTTGCCAAGATTGAGAACAGTCTATAAATAAGCATTTTAACCAGATTAACCACTTATTGATGTGGGAGAGGAGGAGAACAGTTATTTTCTACATTTGCAACCTCTGCTGGTATTTCCATCCATCTGTTTTCTCCCTAGTACTTTTCTCTCCTTCCCAGATACTTTGGAAGAAGATAATGAATGAACCCATTGTCTCTTAATAGAGTTCAAACTCTCCTGAACTGGTATTCATGATCACGATCACGATCACGATCATCCTGTTGTTCGTCAAGAAGGCACCAGTAACATCTCCTTCTTCCTAGCCCTGAGATTTTAAAAGAGCCATATTCAATGCTCTTTCAGGGTTAGGAGAATGAGACCCATTATTGTTACTGGTATTTGGATTATTGAGTAAGACATGGAAAGTTTGCCAGACTCTGCCGTGCGGGCAGGATACTTTTGGTAGCCTGCCAGGGTTCTCCAAAGGAAAAAATGAGATAATAAGATGTCACACAGCTGCAAATGTGGCCACGTGCTTCGGGGAACTCGGTTTTATAGTCTCTGTATATTGGCCATTGATGGGACAAATCTGGCGCTGGTGGCAGCTGGTGGGTGTGACGCTTACCTACTGGAAGATGGGGGTAGTCTGGGTGGAGAAGGCCCAGTCCCAATCCGAGCAGGCTTGGAGATCTCAGCCCCGGGACCCGCATTCCTGGGTTTCTCTGTCAGTTCCTTCATGTATGAGGCTTGTCCAGACATGTGGAGAGTGGTCTCAACATGGCTGTGGCTGGTTCTGAAGTTCTTTGGCTGCTGGGGCTCTGCTCTGGGGACAGAGGGGGGGAGGGAAACTCAGTGTCTCCTGCCCCCATGCCTGGCTGTCCTCACTGGGACCCTAGGATGGAGGCAGGTTGATTTTCCCTCCCCCTCACCCCCCCAAACAGAGCCCCAGCAGCCAAAGAACTTCAGAACCAGCCACAGCCATGTGGAGACCACTCTCCACATGTCTGGACAATCCTCATACATGAAGAAACTAGCAGAGGAACCAAGGCATGCGGGTCCCAGGGCTGAGATCTCCAAGTCTGCTTGGATTGGGACTGGGCCTTATCCACCCAGATCCCCCATCTTCCAGTAGGTAGGCGTCACACCCACCAGCTGCCACCAGTGCCAGGTTGGTCCCATCAACGGCCAAGATGCAGAGACTATAAAACCCAGCTCCCAGAAGAGAACAGCGCAGAGTCTCCTGCCCCCATGCCTGGCTGTTCTCACGGGGGCCCTTTGGAGGGAGGCAGGTTGAACTGGTATTACTAGTCAAAATAAATTTGTACAAATAAATATATTATTTGAGATTTATATGTTAATCAGATTTATGCATGATCAATCCATAAAGATTAACATATAGCACTGTAGTACTGTACTCTCGATGTTCATCGATTTGTTCAAGCAGGCCCAGTAATGTCTCCATTGTGAGACTTGTTGTTACTGTATTTGGCATATCGAATAAGTCACGAGTAGCTTGCCAGGCTTTACAGGGCGGGCGAGATACTCTCGGTAGCTTGCTGGGCTCTCCGAGAGGGGTGGAGGAATGGAAACTGGGTCGGCCACGTGCAAGGCAAACACCCTATCTGCTGTGCTCCAGCCCAAAGATTAACATAAAATTCCATTTTTTAAACTTTTGTGCAATTTAATACACTTATTATTCCATTTTTCATCTGCAATTTAACTTTATTTGAATACAAATTAAAGTTCAAACAGGGGTTGGAGCGCTAATACAGTGTTAGGGTGTTTTACTTGCCTGTGGCTGACGGAGGTTTAACCTCAAATTCCCCCATATGGTCCCTGGAGCCAATCAGGAGTAAGTCCTAAGAACTGCTCGGTGTGGCCAAAATTATCTTTTTAAGTACAAATATATTGTGTTTTAGATTATAAGGTAATATGTAATAAGTACAAAGACCATAAAAGATTAATGGATAAATAAATACAGTTAGATTTCCTGTATCATTATTTCAACTATTATTATTTTTGTTATTGTGTTTGGCATATCGAATAAGTCACGAATAGCTTGCCAGGCTATTGATACACATTGAATCAAAGATGACATAAATTTCTAAAATTTTTACAATTAAATTATGTGATATAAATTGTGAGATTGGAGAAATGTAAATAATTTAAAATAATATTAAATTTTAAAATAACTCCAGAACTTTTTGTCCTACCAAAAGTCAAATCAAGCTTGTACATTCATTAGGTAAAGGCATCTTTCAAGTCTACTCTCTTATTTTCTTTTCTACGCTGCCTTACTCCTGATCAAATGCCCTCTCAATCTCATATTAGAGCGTCTAACTGAAGTAATGCACACACAGCATGAATACATACACAGATGTTCCAGCTGTGTTGATGGTAGCAACCATATGTTGCCTATTCCGTGAGGGATGTTCATGCCCACTTTACTTTGCACAGTGGGAATAATTGGGTTCAGTGGGAAGCATGGCCTACTGTGATACTGCACCTTTTCAGGTGAGAATGCAAATGAGCTGTAGATAAAAGAAACTGCCACTCTCTGATAGCTGAGATGTTAGTGGAAAGAAAACGCACAGTTATCGAAGTCAAATTGTGTGACAAGAGACAATTAGAAATACATAAGCAAGTAACAAAAAAGATTAGGGATATTTAGGGAAAACTAAAGATATATTTAAATTGCTTTAATTACTGAATCTTAGCTAAATTTTACTAAAATGTCCACCGATTTGCCTGAACATTAGATTATGGATGGAAGGACCATCAGATTAATGGTTTGGTAATGAGAAGCTTTATAGTCACTGGTATAAAACCAGGAATCACAGAAATAACAATTAAGCAAGGGAAATTTTTAAAGATTAAGGATAAGGCAGATCTCTGAGTCAAGAGATAACCTTTGGTATCCAACAACTTCCTTGAAGGGAATTGAATATTAACAAGAGGGATCCTTCCTAGGCCCGGCAGTGACATGATTATGTAACATCCTTCCTGTTACTTAGTTAATAAGAAATATCTCAAAGAAATTGGATTTCTGAATGTGACTTTAGCAAGTTAATTCCAAAATTTATTTGGTCTGTGCTTCTTAAAGAGGAAACCAGATTTATAATGTACAGCGGAAAGTATTTAAATTACCTGAAGCTATGGCTAGTCACCATACCTGTGCATTATTCTTGGCTGAGCATTAGTTAAGGATATTTATAAAGTAATACATATTTGAATGTGAAAGAAAGTTGCTGCTTTCAATTTTTCTAAAAATTGAAATTGCTTTAGTATTTTATTTAACTGATAGAAAGCAAATACAATAGTTTTCAGAAGTTCATATGTTATTGTTGGAAATTTGTGAAATACAGTATGAATATGCAAATAGCAAAATTATTTTTCTTTAGTTTATAGTAACAATGAAATTTGCTGTTAATCTAATAGGTCATCATATTGCCTCAGCTGACATTGCAATGCGTATGTTAAGGAAGGTGTTTAAAAAAGTCTGCAGTCAAGTTTTTAAGATATGAAAACTATGATAATCTCTCACATTTTAGATGGTTAAAAAGGTCAAAAGAAATTAATTAGTTTGTAATAAGTGAAAATTATGTAAATTCCACATTGTACGTACAAATAAAGCTTTATTTTAACACACTGTATGATTCATTTATATATTACCTCTAACTGCTTACTTACTAAGATAACAGAGTTGATGAAAACCACATTACTTGTCCAGAAAAATTTGCCAATTCCTAATATGTAGCAAAACAAAGTAAGCAAAATAACTTTTCTCAGCAGGGTTGAGGTCCTATAGAGCTGACTGCAGTGTAAACTAAAGGTTTGGAAACTGTAGACTAGGGAAGTTACTTGACTGGGTAGAGTAGAGATTGTCATAGACTTAAATATGAAAGTTTTTCTGGCATAACCACTTAGGGTGTTCTTGTCAAATAGATTCTTGTAGTTAAACAACTAGGAAGTTGTTTGAGCCCCAGGGTCTATTTTAATTTATTTTTTTCCCTATTTTCTTTTATTTTTAACTTCATGAAAATCAAGAGCTAAAAGGTAAATCTTTGTATTTTCTAAGAATAAATATTTGTGTTTATTTAAGGATAGGAAAATAAGAGCGTGTCAGTCCTGTTGATGAGCAGGGGTCACTCATGGCACTCCTATGACAATGATAGACCATTAGTGCCAGGGTAAAGATGCAGGGCAAAGCTACATTACCCTCTAAGGTGCCATCAGTTACTTGCCCTTGACATGTGCAAAGCTGTTTTGAAAGAAGGGTGTAAGTTCATGGGGAAAGATTATATCTATGGCTACAGCTGCCTAATTAGCGGGGCACAGTATTAAGCTTAAGGAGAAATTAGAAGAACTATATGGGCTTCCTCACACAAAGTCCTCTCTAAAAAAGGAATGATGGAATGAGTGATTACAAAAGTCATGAGAAAGCAAAGTATCAAAAAGCTTAACATAGTCACAACTTTAAGAGAAATCAGAAAGTGAAAGAAGTAATCACTTCGATATGGAGTTTAGTTTAAGATGTGTGTTCATAAGTGATTTTTGTTTGTTTTGTTTGGATGTTATAAATGCTAAACAAGGTTTATTTTCCACTTTTCTATAGTGTTTACTCACAAATATTATCAATGATGAAGTGAATTTTATTATATAGCAGACATTCTTGAGAAATTATGTGATAGTGATGAGATTTATTAGAAAGTATATCTAGTGGTTCTCCAATGGGTATTAATAGGTGTATTTATTGGTAAGAAAACCTGGTATATCATCATAGACCTTAAATTTGCTTACTGGCAAGTACATAAAAAATATTTTTTGAAAAACAAAGAGATTCTTAGGCAATGATAATATTGTCAGCCACTGTCTGAAATTAGTCGATTGAGATGTTTTGGTGCTATTGAACAAAATGTTTTGTTTTGCGTTTCAAATTTTAACCTCTGTTTAATTGTAAGTACTTAAAGGTCTTTTTTCCCCTTGTCAAATATTTATAAACAGTAGAGGATAAATTAGTTTACTCTCAAATAACCAGCATTTTACTTGACACATTAGAATCAAAAGGTTTATTCTAAAGCAAACAAAATGAATAATCTTGTAAATATTACTAAAATGTCAAAAGAAAAGTTCACAACAATTCTCACAAATAAGCACTCTTTGCTGCTTCACTAACAGTCTTTATATTTTCCTTCATCAGGAACTTAGTGACATATGATACAATCTAGCCAATAGAAACAAAAATGAAAAAAAAAAAGAATAAAATGTGTTTCCTTAAAAAGTAAAATTAATCAAATTAAAACAAAAAATACCAAATTAACACATAGCTATCATCTACTTTATAGCTAAATTTTATTCAATGAAACAAGAATCACATAAGCAAAATAAATATGAATGTTAACAATAGTGCAGGGTGAGAATTGTTGGGAAGAAACATTAATGGTGGAAGGAAGTAGACCCACCAGTACAGGGTTTGGTGTTGGAATGGTATGTGTATGAAGCCTTATATATAGTATTGGAAATCATAGTACCTCAGATTTAAGAGTAATACCATAAAATCCAAATTTGTCATTTAAAACGCTAGAGCTAAAGTTTAGAGGATGGCATTATACAGATACAAATTCTGAAGTAATTTTTTAGAATTACTAGCAGGATAGTTAGTAAAAGTATTCATTACAAATGGCTAAAAAACCTACAGAGGTTGATTGATATTAAGTAAACTGACCATAATAATAACGTTACATATTATATTAATGTAACGTTATCTTTCTTTAACTTATAAAGTATGTATTTTAATTTTATATAAAAAGTTCAATGAATAAGAAAATAATTATTTATATATAATCAATAAGGGAGATTTTTAAAAATATTTTTAGTTGAAGTTCTGTGTTTTACAATAATGTTAATCATGTTTTCCTGTGAACATAATTCTAAAACCATACCCCTGACCAGAGTATCCATCCTCCTCCTCCAAGGACCTCAACACCCTTTCCTTAAACAGCTCCACTCCCCAATTCGACTTAACTCTATGGATTAATTTTCGCATTGCACTACCTTTAGCCCTTTGTTGCTACTTGCTGTGTATCTTTGAAATTCCACATACAATAAAGACCATTCTATATTCATCCTTTCCTTCTGACTTCACTCAGCATGATATTTTCAAGTTCCATCCATGTTGTGGCAAACTACATGGTTTTTTTCTTTCTTAGAGCTATGTGTTCTTTCATTGTGTGTGTACCCCATGACTTCTTGATCCATTTATCCATAGCTGGACATTTGAGTTGTTTCCCTGTCTTGGCTATTATGCTAAGAGCTGCAATGAACATAGCTGTGCATAAATATTTCAAATTAATGTATTTGCATTTGGGGGAGAGAATATGAAAAAGGGTATTGCTGGGACATATCTAAGTTTTATTCTAATTTTTGGATAGGTCTCTATATTTCTTTTCACAGAGGCTGAACCAGCTGACTTTTGCACCACCAGTGGATAAAATTTCCAATTCTTCTTTATTTTCTTTTAACATTAGATTGACACACTCATGTGATATGTATGTATAATTATCAAGAATACAGAGGCCCGAGCCTAAGGACCACATGGAGGGTGCAGGAACCACAGATCCCGGAGGAAAAAAAAAAAAAAAAACAGGTTCCGAAAAGAGCCGAGATCACCCGCAAGTTCCAGATGGAGTAGGTGCCGCATCCCGCCTCCCCCAGATGGAACCCCGGTGACCAGAAGCCTCTACAAACACAGCTAGAGTATGCGGGAACGAGGACTTCTCTCTATATACAAAGTGATCAATGAGAAGTAAACCACCCAATCTTTCTCCCTGAAAATCAGAGTTAAGTTTGGAGCACGGCCACAACCCCAGAAACACAAGGACTTAATGCAGAACCCAGCAGCTTAGAGCAGAAAAGTGAACGGACGATGGGTTAACCCAGGCCATCATTTCTGCCCAGAGGGGAAAGGGTGTTGCCCCATCCGCCCTCTCTTCTCTGGAAAGAAGGATGGCGGCCGCATGGGAGCCTTGTGGACAGCAGGTATGAGCCGGGGGTGTGGGGGCGACTAAAACCTCACGAGAAGGGGGGCGTTCCGGTCCGTCCTTCACGTCCTACCGAGGTCAACAGTTGCCCCCCACGAGCGGCTCCCCAGCACGGCCACAGTCCCAGAAGCACAAGGACTTAATGCAGAACCCGGCAGCTTGGAGCAGAAAAGTGAAAGGACTATGCGTTAATCCAGGCCATCATGTCTGCCCGGAGGGGAAAGGGTGTTGCTCCCTTCCACCCTCCTCCCTCTGGAAAGAAAGATGGCGGCCACATGGGAGCCTTGTGGACAGCAGGTATGAGCCGGGGGTGTGGGGGCGACTAAAACCTCACGAGAAGGGGGGCGTTCCGGTCCGTCCTTCACGCCCTACCGAGGTCACCAGTCGCCCCCCACGAGTGGCTCTCCAGCACAGCCACGGCCCCAGAAGCACAAGGACTTAATGCAGAACCCAGCAGCTTGGAGCAGAAAAGTGAACGGACTATGCGTTGATCCAGGCCATCAAGTCTGCTGGAGGGGAAAGGGTGTTGCCCCATTCGCCCTCTCTTCTCTGGAAAGAAGGATGGCGGCCGCATGGGAGCCTTGTGGACAGCAGGTATGAGCCGGGGGTGTGGGGGCAACTAAAACCTCATGGGAAGGGGGGCGTTCCGGTCCGTCCTTCACGCCCTACCGAGGTCACCAGTTGCCCCTCACGAGCAGCTCTCCAGCACAGCCACAGCCCCAGAAGCACAAGGACTTAATGCAGAACCCAGCAGCTTGGAGCAGAAAAGTGAAAGGACTATGCGTTAATCCAGGCCATCATGTCTGCCCGGAGGGGAAAGGGTATTGCTCCCTTCTGCCCTCCTCCCTCTGGAAAGAAAGATGGCGGCCACATGGGAGCCTTGTGGACAGCAGGTATGAGCTGGGGGTGTGGGGGCGACTAAAACCTCATGGGAAGGGGGGCGTTCCAGTCCGTCCTTCACGCCCTACCGAGGTCACCAGTCGCCCCCCACGAGCGGCTCTCCAGCACAGCCACGGCCCCAGAAGCACAAGGACTTAATGCAGAACCCAGCAGCTTGGAGCAGAAAAGTGAACGGACTATGCATTGATCCAGGCCATCAAGTCAGCCGGAGGGGAAAGGGTGTTGCCCCATTCGCCCTCTCCTCTCTGGAAAGAAAGATGGCGGCCACATGGGAGCCTTGTGGACAGCAGGTATGAGCTGGGAATGTGGGGGCGACTAAAACCTCATGGGAAGGGGGGCATTTCGGTCCGCCCTTCATGCCCTACCGAGGCCACCAGTTGCCCCCACGAGCGGCTCTCCAGCACGGCCACAGCCCCAGAAGCACAATGACCTGATGCAGAACCCAGGAGCTTGGAGCAGAAAAGTGAAAGGACTATGCGTTAATCCAGGCAATCATTTCTGCCCAGAGGGGAAAGGGTGTTGCTCCCTTCCGCCATCCTCCCTCTGGAAAGAAAGATGGCGGCCACATGGGAGCCTTGTGGACAGCAGGTATGAGCCGGGGGAGTGGGGGCGACTAAAACCTCATGGGTCGGGGGGCGTTCCGGTCCGTCCTTCACGCCCTACCGAGGTCACCAGTCGCCCCCCGCGAGCGGCTCTCCAGCACGGCCATGGCCCCAGAAGCACAAGGACTTAATGCAGAACCCAGCAGCTTGGAGCAGAAAAGTGAATGGACTATGCGTTGATCCAGGCCATCAAGTCTGCTGGAGGGGAAAGGGTGTTGCCCCATTCGCCCTCTCCTCTCTGGAAAGAAAGATGGAGGCCACATGGGAGCCTTGTGGACAGCAGGTATGAGCCGGGAATGTGGGGGCGACTAAAACCTCATGGGAAGGGGGTCGTTTCGCTCCGCCCTTCACGCCCTACCGAGACCACCGGTCCCCCTGCGAGCGGCTCTCCAGCACGGCCACGACTCCAGAACACAGAAACCAATTTCTTAACTATCTGACTTTCAGTAGAAATACTTCCAGGGTCAATAGGTAAAATAGCAGAAATCCAAAACCAACATTTAATTCTTGAACCCAGCTGTAGAAAGCAAATCACTTCACAATGCTTTTTCAGCATGTCTGATTTGGGGGGGGGGGTAAACTCTAAAAAATAGTGGTGAATCTTTTATTGAAACAATGAATCTAATCAAAGCAGATAGAGTGTTAACTAGAATTCATCTGCCTCACAGGGACGGGGAGGGGTGGGGGGTGGGGTTTTATTGGGGTTCTTCATGGTAAAAAATAAGTATTGGTAAAGGGAAATGTGTTTGATATTTGCATGACTGAGACATAAACCTGAAAGCTTTGTAAACTTTCCCACAGTGATTCAATAAATAAATAAATAAATTAAAAAAAAATACCCACACATTTTCAAGTAACTAAATGCTCAAATACTTACATGGATTATCTGCATTGGTAAGGAAAATAACAAGTAAAATGTTGGAATAAAACTGAATAAATAAAACATAAAATTTATTTAAAAAAAAAAGAATACAGAGGCCCACTTTCAAACTGAATAAGAATGATTTAAGGTATTGTTTTCTATTTACATATCTCTTCCTATCTCAGATCTTAATTCTACCGTAGAAGACAAAAAGTATTCCAGGTTGTGTATTTTTTTATTCTGATATTTTTGCATAATTATACACATGTAAATAATATTGTTTTGTTTTTTATCATAATAAAAATATACATTAGTACAAGTAAGTATCTGGAAATTCCTCTGTTCACACAATACAATTTTTTATGTATTATTGTAAGTAGATGAGGTAATTCATTACCTTTTACTTCTGCATAATATCCCTATCATTTGCTTCTATCACTTTTCACTTATCCATGTTATGTTCATGTTTATTTGTTAGCCTATAGATTTTTTTCTATGACAAAGACAATTGATATGAACATTGTTTTACATAGCTTTGGGGACAAATGTGAAGAGATTGTTTAAAGTCATAACTGGTGCTAAAAAATGTGTTAATGATTATGTGACTATCAATAATATATAAGTAAAATAAATTGTTTAATAATGTAATGATATTTTCCTATAGCATATGCATCAATTTATATTTTCAGAAGACTGAAGTTTTCCTTAATCCACATCTTATCCATTGGATGCTATTATCAGGTTTCTTGTGAGTTGATATTCTCAGATATGTAAAATATATCCAATGGTGTTATTTAAAATTTTACTTCTTTCATAGTTATTATTTACATGTACTTCTGTAATTCATTTTCTTTTAGTACTATGATTTCAGCTGCGCCACTGGTGTAGTGGTATCATGCAAGATTCCCATTCTTGGGCTGGAGTGAAAACACAGTGGATAGGGTGTTTGCCTTGCACACAGCCGACCCAGGTTCAATTCCTCAGTCCCTCTGGGAGAGCTCAGCAAACTAACAAGAGTATCATGCCCACATGGCAAGTTCCCCATGGCATATTCAATATGCCAAAAACAGTAACAACAAGTCTCACAATGGAGACGTTACTGGTGCACACTTGAGCAAATTGATGAACAACGGGAGGAGAGTGCAGTGGTGCTACTATGATTCTTACCACCCCAATTTTTTATCTTGTGTTGTTTTCTTCTAAAACAGCAGGGTGGGATGGGGGGATGGGGGGTGGGAGGGATACTGGGACTCATGGTGGTGGAAAATGGGCACTGGTGGAGGAATGGGTATTTGATCATTGTACAATTGAAACCCAAGCACAAAAATTTGTAAATCTACAACTGTACCTCATGGTGTTTCACTAACAAAAATTTTTAAAAAATGTAAATGATGGAGAATGGGCACTGGTGGAGGGATGGGTACTGGATCATTGTATAACTGAAACCCAAGCACAAAAATTTGTAAGTCTACAACTGTACCACATGGTGTTTCACTAATAAAAATTAAAAGAAATATTTCTATGTTATTTTCTTAAAGTGTGACCTTCTAGAATCCAGTTATTTTGCTCCTAAAAGATTCCTGAGAACCATGGAAGAAGTCAGTAGAAAAAAAAATATATTATATATGAAGAACAACAAAATTATTTTAATTAAGAATTTCTAATACTTTCCACTTTAGCATTAAATTTTATATGCAAAATATATCAGACTCGAGGAGATAGAATTGAGCAATTGGCTAGTTTGGGCTCCAATGGTCACTGCTTCAGATGGTGGTTTCTCAGAGGAGCATAAGACATAAAAGACAGGATTAATTCAAAACAAGAAACTCAAATTTCAGAAACCCAAATTATATATCATTATGTGTTATATAAAGATATAATAAATACATAAAATTATTCAAAGGGAAGTCAAACAGAATTATAAATGTCAAGGATAAAATTTCTTAACAAGTATAATGGCACACATTTAACTATGACGCTGATAAAGATAAGGTATGAAACTGCAAAAGAAATTATCTAGGACTAATTTATACTCTTGTGCTCATATCATCAACTTGCTCTTAACTACTGACAGAATAAAGAGACTAAATTTGAATGACAACAAGTAACAGGAGCCAAGGGATAATGGACATCCTATTATGATCTGCATACATTTTTTCATGGCTTCAGAACCAGAATTGGAGTCAAACAAACTTATCTAGTATTTTTGCTTAGTCAATGAGAAACACAAAACTTAGATTTGGAAAAAGCAATGTCAGTTCTAATTAAGGTTCAAATAATGCTTCAGTGCAAACAGAGGATGTGAAAGAAGGCTTGAAAACTCTCATATGATATATCATCAGTAATTAAAGCGAGTGTTTGAGAATCTGAGTTCAGGGGCAAGAATATAAGTGGAGAATAAAGAGAGTAAAGAAATTTAAAGTACTAGTGACATGGTGAAAGTTGGCTCAATGAAAAACCAGTGACCAATTCTGGCCCAATCAGTTGGTTATATTAAAACTCATAATGTACTATTCATCTTCAATTATCTATACATTTCAGTACCATAGAACTAATAGGTAGAAACTGTGTTTCTATAAAGAATAATCTTCACTTGCCCTTGGAAATATCATAATAAACAAAAACTAATTGTTTCTTTACTATTTATTGAGTATGGAACTAAAGCTAGACATCTGTATAAATAGGAAGACATTGATTATGATTATGAATAGGTAGCTATTCTCATGAACATTTTATTCTTGAAACTTTTAATGTTATTTATTATTTAAAATTTCTGTTATAAGCTTAGAAGCTAGCCTCACATGGTGCAGGAAAAGGCAGCTCAGATAGAGAAGGGACCACCAAGTAAAGGGTGCTAGGAGGACCCACTCTGGATGGGAGATGCGGGCTAAAAGTAGACTATAGACCAAACATGATGGCCACTTAATACCTCTACTGCAAACCACAACATCCAAAAAGAGAGAGAGCAAGAGGGAATAACCTGCCACAGAGGTGGGGGAGGGTGGAGAGGATGGGTTGGGGGTGGTGTAAGGGATGCTGGGACCATTGGTGGTGGAAAATGGGCACTGGTGGAGGGATTGGTACTCAATCATTGTATGACTAAAACGCAAGCGCAAAACAAAAGTTTGTAAGCCTGTATCTGTACCTCATGATGATTCATTAATAGAAACAAGTAAATAAATAAATAAATGAATAAATAAATAAAATATCTGTTATACAAATACTATTTATGTGTGGAACTTTAATTTCTGGAAGTATTTCTGCTGAGAGCCAGATAATTATGAGATTGGTCTCTGTGCTCTGGAGACATGGCTGTGCCAGAGAGCCACTCATGGGGAGCAACTCGCGATCTCTGTAGGGAGTAAAGGACGAGCTGGGAACGACCCCCTTCCCATGAGGTTTCAGTTGCCCCGTCATGACCAGCTCATACCTGGCTTTCCATAAAGCTCTAAAGCGGCTGCCATCTTTCTTTCCAGAGGGAAAAAAGTGGAAGCTGGTCACTGTTTCTTTTGAAGTGCAGAAGTTTCTTAGTTTAAGATAGTTCCTTTTGTCTATGTCTGTTTTCATTGCTTGGACAGTGGTGTGTTATCTTTGAAGATACCGTTAGCTTCATTGCCGTGGAGAGTTTTGCCACTTTGTCTTAGTGTACATTATGGATTCTGATCTGATGTTGAGGGCTTTAATCCATTTTGATCTCACTTTTGTACATGAGTTAAGTAGAGATATGAGCTCACTTTTTTTTTGTATCTAGATGTCCAATTTTGCCAGTAAAATTTGTTAAAGAGGCTTTCTTTGTTCCATTTCACATTTTTTGCTTCCATATCAAAGATTAGATGATCATATATTTGGGGAGGGGGTGTCAGTATATTCAACCCTGTTCCATTGGCCTGTGGCTCTGCCTTTCTTCCAGTACGATGCTGTTTTAAACATTACAGCTTTGTAGTAGAGTTTGAGGTTGGGGAGGTTGATTCCTCCCAGTTTCTTTTTCCCAAGAATTACTTTAGCTATTCATGGGGGCTAATTGTTCCATATAAATTTCAGGACTCTTTGCTCCATTTCTTTGAAGAATGTTATGGGTATCATTATAGGAATTGTATTGAATTTATACAATACTTTCTGGAGTATTGCCATTTTAACAAGGTTAATTCTCCCGATCCATGAGCAGAGAATATCTTTCCATTTCCTCGTGTTCTCTTTTATTTCCTGAAGTAGCGTTTTGTACTTTTCTTTGTACAGGTCTTTTACGTCCTTAGTTAAGCTGATTCCTAGGTCCTTGATTTTCTGAGGCACGGTTGTGAATGGGATTGTATTTTCTTTCATGTCACTTTCTTCTCTTTTATTATTTGCATATAGGAAAGCCATGGACTTTTGGGTATTGATTTTATAGCCTGCAACTTTACTATAAAAGTCTATTGTTTCTAGGTAGAGGTTTTAAGATTCTCTAAGTATGGTATCATATTATCTGGGAATAGTGAGAGCTTGATGTCTTCCTTTCCTACCTGAATGACCTTAATATCTTTTTCTTGCCTAACCACTATTGCAAGTACTTCCAGTACTATATTGAACAGCAGTAGAGAGATTGGGCATCCTTGTCTTGTCCTTCATCTTACAGGAAAGGCTTTTAGTTTTCCCCATTAAGGATGATGCTTGCCTTAGGCTTGTGACAGATGGCTTTAACTATATTGAAGAAAGTCACTTCTATACAAATTTTGGCAAGGGTTTTCATCATAAACGGGTGCTGGATATTGCCAAATTCTTTCTCTGAATCTATTGATATGATCATATGGTTTTTATCTTTTCTTTTGTTGATATGATGGATTATGTTGATTGATTTCTGAATGTTATACTATCCTTGTATCCCGGGGATGAACACCACTTGGTCATGGTGTATGATCTTTTTGATGAGTTGCTGAATTCTATTTGCTAGTGTTTTGTTGGCAATCTTCGCATCAGTGTTCGTCAAGAATATAGGCCTGTAGTTTTCTTTTCTTGTGTTGTCTTTGTTTCCTTTTAGTATTAGAGAGATATGAGTGTCATAGAAACTGTTTGGGAGAGTTTCTGTTTCTTTAATTTCCTGGAAAAGCTTGAGAATAACTGGCAATATTTCCTCTTTAAATGCTTGGAAAAATTCACCAGTGAATCCATCTCGACCTGGGCTTCTGTTTTTGGGAATATTTTTGAATACAGTTTCAATTGCCTTGATATTAATAAGTCTATTCAGGTATTCCAGATATTCTTGGTTCAACTTTGGGAGCTTTTAGGAATCCAGGAATTTATCTATTTCTCCTAGGTTACCTTGTTTTGTGGCATACAGACATTCAAAGTAGTCTCTGATGATCTTCTGAATTTCTTTGATTTCCTTTGTGATGTCCCCATTTTCATTTCGGATTTGGTTTATTAGAGTTCTCTCTCTCTTTCTTTGTGAATTTCGCTAGTGGTTTATCAATTTTGTTTATTTTCCTCGAAGAACCAGCTCTTGGTTTCATTGATCTTCCAGATTGTGTTTGGGTTTCCATGTTGTTGATTTCTGCTCGAAGTTTTATGACCCCTTTCTTTCTGCCTGGTCTGGGTTCCTTTTGTTGGTATTTTTCTAAGATCTTGACTGTGAAGTCAAGTTCTTTATGTGGGCCCTTTCTTTTTTCCTAAGAAATGCTTGTAGAGATATAAATTTTCCCCTTAACATGTCTTTAATGGTTTCCCACATGTTCTCATGTTTTCGTTCTCATTTGTTTCCAGGTATCTTTTGATTTCTTCCTGGATTTCTTTCCTGACCCACTTGTTGTTTGACATTGAGTTGTTTAATTTCCAGGTGTTTGATTCGGTTTTCTGTGTCTGAACATGTTTAACTTCTATCTTCAGTGCATTGTGGTCTGAAAAGATAGTTAATGCAATGTCTATCTTCCTGATTCTATTGAGGTATGCTTTGTGGCCCAGCAAATGGTCTATTCTGGAAAATGTTCCATGTACATTGGATAAGAATGTATATTCTTTCGGGGGGATTATATGAAATCTTGTATAGATCTAACCCTCTCTATTCTATTTCTTCCTTTAGAGCCATTATTTACTTGCTGAGTTTTAATCTCTTGATCTATCCAGAGGTGATAAGGTGGTGTTGAAGTCTCCAAGTACTATAGTGTTGCTCGCAATGTCCTTCTTAAGGTCTGTCAGCAGATGTTGTAGATATTTGGCTGGCCCCTCATTGGGTGCATATACGTTTAGGAGTGTGATTTCTTCCTGCTGTACATACACCTTGATTATTTAAAAGTGACCTTCACTGTGCCTTCTAATATTTTTCAAATTGAAATCAATGTTATCCAATACTAGTAAGGCCACCCCATCTTTTCTGATGGGATTGTTTGCTTGCAGGATTGTTTTCTGTCCTTTGACTTTGAGTCTGTTTGTTCTGACTGTTCAGATGTATTTCTTGTTCTGACTGTTCAGATGTGTTTCTTGTAGGCAGCAAAATGTTGGGTTCTGTCTCTGAATCCATTTTGCCACTTTGTGTCTCTTAATTGGTGAATTGAGACCATTGTTGATGAAAGAGATTATTTTCATGGGGTTTTGTGTCATCTTTCTGTAAGGGTTTGCTGTGCTTGTAGGGATTTGTCTTGTCTTACAGTAGCCACTTTAGCCTTTCTTTTAGGTTGGTTTTGAGTGTATGAACTTCCTGAGCTGTTGTTTATCCACAAAATAGTGCACCATTCCTTCAAGTGTGAGTGAGAGTTTAACCGGATAAAGTATTCTTGGTGAAGCATTCATTTCATTGAGTTTTTTCACTATATCCCCCCATTGCCTTCAGGCTTGGAGGGTTTCCTCTAATAGGTCTGCTGTGAATCTAAGGGGTGCTCCTTTGTATGTGATTTCCTTCTTTGACTTTGCTGCTTGCAGTATTGTGTCTCTATGGTGGCATCCATCATTCTTGGAGTGTTTTTGTTAGTTTCTCTTTTACCTGGCACCCTTCAGGCTGCTTGAATCTGGATGCTTGCATTCTCCAGCTCTGGGAACTTTTCAGCAATGATTTCTTTCACTCTGACTTTTTCACTGGGATTGTTTCTCTGACTTTCTGGTACTCCAATGATTCTAATGTTGCTCCTCTTGAAATCATCCCTTAGGACTCTGATTCACTCTAGCTATTTTGAGGTCTCTTCTCATTGTTTATTGTTGCCTGTAGGCTTCCTTCAGCTCACCTCCCAGCTCACTGATTCTGTGTTCAGTTGTATCTATTCTACTGTTGAGGGTACAGACTGAGTTTTTTATTTCCTCTACGGAATCTTTTATTCGTGACATTTCTGTGCATAGCTTTGCAATTTCTGCTCTCATTCCTTCTTGTAATTTCTCGATTCTCTGATCATTGTTTCTTCTATGTTCTCCTTTAATTTACTGGATATCTGTCCCACAGTTTCTTTGAGTTCATTGAACATCTTCAATAGTTCACCTCTGAATTATTTATCGGATAGCTCACATTTTTTAGTAACACCCATTGAAGTTTCTGGACTCTTTTCATCATCCTCTCCTCGTGGTGGGGATTTGTACTTCTTCTTCATGTTTTTGTGGTGTTATGGAGACTGAGATGTGAGATGTGACACGAGGTTGCTGGGTCTGGGTAATTTACACTGACCTGGAATAGGGAGAAAAACAGCCATGGCTTGGGGACAAACTTTGGTTTTGTATATTGCCACTAAGAGGATAAGTAGTGTTGGAGTTGATTTTTATTAAATAATAATTCATAATGTCAATAACTTTTAAAATGTCTATTTGTATGTCAGTTCTTTTCCTCTTTCTATTTATAGGAGAATAAAGGTAAAAGGTAAAGGCCCTCCCGTTGATCGTCAATTTGCTCGAGCGGGCCCAGTAATGTCTCCATTGGAGACTTTGTTGTTACTGTGTCTGGCATATTGAATACTCTCAGTAGCTTGCCGGGCTCTCCGAGAGGGGCAGAGGAATCGAACTCGGGGCGGCCATGTTGGCCGCTTGTAAGGCGAACGCCCTACCCACGGGTAAAATAAGATAATGAAACTAGTTTAAAAAATAATTTCAATAATATAACACAAACAAGTAGAGTAAAAGTTACAAAACATTTTGCTTATTATCAAATACCTGGCATTATATGCCTGTTCGTTTATAATGTAATAATAAATGTCATTTATAATATTGAATTTTCTAAATTTTTCTTTGTAAGTTTACATCATGTGATCAACCAAAACATATGATGCCTTTGTATCTTAAAATTGGTAGCAGAGCATATTTTCAAATTATGACTCTTTTAATTTTATACATTGTTGTCTAAAAATAGGATTTTACTCTTTCTATGGGAATCTAGTTTTCTTGTATTTTTCTTTGTAGTTCTACTACTTTCTTTCTTAATAAACTCTACTAAAAAAATCCAACATAGTCTTATAAAACTCTTTATGAAATCAAAAGCTTTTATTTCTTCTTTTGTACAATTCAGCTTGCCATAAGAATTCCTAATAAAGTTGATATGCTTCTTAGTTTATTCTGAGTCTTCATTTATGCTTTCAATGCTCATAAAAATAATTTGCTTGTTCTTTTTTAATAGAGCAAAACCAAAACACTATGAAAATACTGGTGTTATTAACTAGAAATAACACCTTCCTGAGGACTAACACAGTTACATTTACCACAAGACTTGAATATAAATTTGTTTTTGAAATGTCTACTAACATTTTAATATTTACATTAGAATAAATCTTATCTAATTAATTACAAAATGTTTTTACAATGCACTTAAACATTTTCAAAATTCCAATATAGCTGTGCTCCAAACTGTAGTTGGTTATAATCAGGTTACACTGACTACATAGAATCTAAATCATTTATATCAAAGGTAATTTTGACTTCTAAAGTATTTAAATGAGCTCATGATTATATTTGAAAATATAAATCTGTACATACATAAAAAGTATGCATATATAATTTTCTCTCGTTTTAAAGTGTCCATATTTTCTGTGCAAAATTGCTTTAGGAAACAAATCTGCAGTTCTCCATTATCAATACTCATGTATATACTAAAAATACTAGTCTCAGTTTAAGTTTTACAGATTTTACCATAATAAAAATATAGGACTGGCCATTTAAGCTTCTCAAAAATTACTTATAATTTAAGTATCAGGAATTAACTGATATAATAAAATATAAATCAAAAGCTGTAATCTGAGCAGATGCAGAACAAAAATTTAAATCCTGAAAGTAAGGTTAGCAGGTTACACTGTGGTTAAGCCTGATAACATTAATTATAGAGTAATTTGATTAATGCTGAATTTGCAATGTTCTTTCTTAGAATAAACTTTAGTTTTTTCAGAGCATGCAAAGTTGATCTTAATGTGTAAATTTCCTTAAGATCAAATTCTCAATTAATTTCACTTGGTTTTATTAACACATCTTTGCCTTAAGAGGTCGGCATTATTGCAGAGAACATAGAGTTGTTTATGAATAGTATCAATTTTGTCAAAATAATTGTAGTCAAATTTTTACAATTTAAAAGAAGTTAAATTTGTATAGGCTATTATGAGGCTATATATTTAGGCATTAACTTCGCAAAGAAAGTAGTAAATAATACTTAAATTATCAATAACATTCAAGTTTTTTTTGGCGTGCTATTCTCCTAATGATCAAATGAAATAAGATAATTAATGGATTAAAATTGTTTTTTTGTTTCTTTGGAGGTTATACTCAGCTGTGCTCAGAGCTTCTCCTCCCTCCCATCCTCTCTCTCTCTCTCTTTCTCTCTCTCTCTCTCTCTCTCTGATTATTATCCTAGCAAACCAAATTTACTGAGTTGTATGGACACATGTATGACAACAAGATAACCAATTGGGAAATTGGTGATTGAACCAGACTTTAACCAAATAAACTATCCTCAATTTTTAATCCAAAAATCTCTCATGATTGAGATAACATGAAAATGCAAAAACTAAACAATCTCATCTAGAAATTAATGCTGGCAAGCATACTACCAGCTCACTTTAAGACAGAATTATTCCAGGGTTATGATGCTGCCAACAGGTCAACCTGTACCTGTGGGGTGAGTGCAACAGCAGCCTGATACTGCCTTCAGGCTTCCTGATACCCCCAAATTGCTGCTGTGTCTTTGGCAAGACCCCAACAAGTTGGGAACGAGTTTACCAAGAAATTAAATGGCCAAAAGTATGTGGGAGTCACACCCACAAACCACCTCCAGCTCAGCTACAAGCTTATTCAAAATTGGGATGGGCTATCTCCCCCACTTCCCAATACACATGGAAGAACTGGTAGTCAACACCATAATCCAACTCCAGCGCCACTCTGTAAGCTATACTATTGGCCTTGCCTCAGAGATTCCTAAATAAATCTCAAAAGAGATGAAAAGCCGCAGTTAAGCCCTGACTCATACATGGCTGAACAGTCTGAAATAAATTGGAGGGGACAGGTTGGCCTGTGCCTGCTCAAGCAGAGTCCCTGTCAGCCACTTTTTTCCACAATCCAAAATTCCCGCCATACCCCAAGCCTGACTCCACCATGTCAGAATGGAACTCAACAAGATAGCACTGTCACTGTCACTCTCCTCCCTTGTTCATCGATTTGCTTGAGCGGGCCCAGTAATGTCTCCATTGTGAGACTTTGTTGTTACTGTGTTTGGCATATTGAATACATCACAGGTAGCTTGCCAGGCTTTGCCATGTGGGCGAGATACTCTTGGTAGCTTATTGGGCTCTCCGAGAGAGGCGGAGGAATTGAACTTGGGTCAGTCATGTTGGCTGCGTGCAAACACCCTACCTGCTGTGCTATCGTTCCCGCCCTGAAAATTTTGTAATGTGGATCTTAGCACACCAACAGCCCTGACCCAGAGACACAGCAGCAAGTCCCAGAAGACACCACAGCACCGGAGATCTCTCTGGGTCCCATACAAAGCCAATATTACCGGGACACCCAAGATGGAGCAGGTGCTATCTCCCCACCTACTCGAGATGGAATCCCTTTGACCAAGAGCTTCCACAAGCAAGGCCCAGGTATGCGGGTTTCAGGACTACATCTCCAAGCCGCATGGTGGCAGACAACCTGGGCTGCCCCTCCCTGGGTCCCCACCCACCCAGAAGACTGGCTGTTATGCCCACAATTAGCCTCCGGGCACCATATTAGCACACCAACAGCCATGGCCCAGAGACACAGTAGCAAGTCCCAGATGACACCACAGTGCTGGAGAGCTCTCCAGGCCCCATACTGAGCCAAGATCACCAGCGCACCCCAGATGGAGAAGGTGTAGTCTCCCCGCCTACTCTAGGTGGAATCCCAGTGACCAAGAGCTTCCACAAGCAAGGCCCAGGTATGTGGGTTCCAGAACTAAATCTCCAGGCTGAATGGTGGCAGAGTACCTGAGCTGACCCTCTCCAGGTCACCACCTACACAGAAGACTGCCTGTCATGCCCATAACTTGCCTCCAGATGCCATCTTAGCACAACAACAGGCCTAGCCCAGAGGCTCCCAATTGAATCCCAAAATGGATTAGTGCCATACAGAGGTGTCTCTGGAACTCAACCACTTACAATCTAGAAATTTACATTTACAATCGCTCCTGCATGAGCTCTCGTGATATTCAAAATGAGCTATGGAAAATATATTATCTAATGTCTGCTCCTGGCAGGTAGGCTTCAATGGTGGTGGGAAAATTCGAGCAAAATTAATGTCCCAAATTAGAGAGTATTGGGGAAATTGTCTGCCATAGAGGCAGGGTGAGGACTGTGACGTGTATGCATGTGAGGGGGGTGATGTTGGGACAATGGTGGTAGAAAATGTGCACTGGTGGAGGAATGATTGTTTCATCATTGTATGGCTGAGTCTTAGAGTTTTGTAACTCTATCTCACTGTGATACAACAAAATAAAAAAGTAATGTAGAGTTCATGCCAAATTCAATCAACTTAATCAATGGATGAACAAATAGCAGTACTCCTGCATTATTAAAAAAAAGACAGAATTATTCTCAGCAAACTATTTAAATTTCTTAGAAGTATGTTTTTATTATAAAAGCAGAAAATAAATAGTATTGTTCCATTGCTATACCAGGCAGCATTTCAGTACATGAAAATCTCTGACTAAAAGTTTCATGTTTCTTTTTGTGTTTCTGTTTGTTTTTGTTTTGTTTTGTTTTGGGGGAGGGTGGGGCACACCAATGTTGCTCATGGCTTACTATTGGCTCTGTGCTCAGGGGTCACTCCTGGTGGGCTCAGGGGTGTTGGGGATGGAACCAGTAAGATCATGTGCAAGGCAAACACCTTACCCAGTTTCAGATTTCTTGAAATAGAGGCTTAAGGGGTGGAGAGATTTTATAGGGATTTTGCCATTGCCTCGCCCTTAGCTAATAGAACTATGACCCCCAGGACCCGATACATAATGTACAATCACTGCCAGGAGTTATCACAGAGCATGAGCCCCTGTGATACGAGTAAAAATCACTTGATCACTTGATATCCCATTACTCATTGATTTGCTCCAGTGGATGCCAGAGATGCCATTCATCCCTGATGCATGCTAGTAATGCCCAGTGGCACCTACTCTTTTTAGGAACATAAAGAGCCTCAAACTGATCATTCAGCGTCTTGAGGAAGAAGTCTGACCATCTCGTAGGTGGGCGGCCATGCGATCTTTTGACATCCCATGGAATCTAGTCGGTAATGGCTCTAGTCCAGCAGTCGTCTCTAAATCTCATTACATGTCCAGCCGATCTGATTTTCGATGCCTTGGCAAACAAGATAGTGTCTCTGATTCTTGAGCATTGATAGAGGTCAGAATTGTGGATTCTTTCTCTCATTTGAGTGAAGCATGATACTCAAAGCATAGCTCTTTCGATTCCTCTTTGAGAGACCTGAATTGCATTCTCATCCTGTTTTCGTAGGGCCCAGGTCTCTGAGGCGTATGTTAATGCAGGAAGAACAGTGGAATTGAAGAGATGTGCTTGGAGCTGGAGTTTCTTCATCCTCTTAGTTATTTCTTCGACACTCTTGAAGGCGTTTCAAGCCACTCTTTTCCTACTGTGCAACTCAGGTGCCAGGTCATTTGTCATGTTGACTTCTTGTACATATAACTGTTGCATTCAGAGATGTCCATTCCATTAAGAGTGAATGGAACGTCAGGAACAAGACTGTTTCTCATTAACATTGTCTTTGTGAGATTCAGCTGTAATCCTACCTTTCCACACTTATGGTCAAAGTTGGTGAGCATTTGTGCCACTTGGCTGATGTTTGGTACTAGTAGAACGATGTCATCAGCAAAGCAGAGGTGGTGTAGTTGCCAACCATCTATCTCACACCCATTCCTTCCTATTTCTGTCATCGCATGACATTCTCGAGGGTGACACTGAAGAGTTTCGGTGAAATAGTATCACTCTGCTGAGCCCCTCTATTGACATCAATTATCACTTCTTTGTAGAATGGTGAGATCCTAGTACTGAATCTGTAATACAGCTCACAAAGGATCCTGATGTACTGAGTTTGAACACCCTGATTGGCTAGGGCTTCTATGACCGCTTTCGTCTCAACAGAATCAAAGGCCTTCTTTAAATCAATGAACGTTAGACAGAGCAGCATCTTAAACTCCCAAGAAACCTCAATGAGCTTGGCTCTCGTGTGGATATGGTCAATGGTGCTGAATCCTTTTCGGAAATCGGCTTGCTGCATGGTTGTCCTTCATCTAGTGTTGTGCCAGTCCTCTTCAGGATGACTTGAGTGAACAGCTTGTAGATGACATACAATATACAGATTGGGCAATAGCTGCCAAAGTCATGGATGTATCCCTTCTTGTATAGTAGTACAGTCCTGTTGGTTTTTCATTGGGACGGAACCTTGCATTCAGACAGGTAGCACATGAAGAGGCCGAGCCAGTGTATTGATGAGTACTGACAGTAGGTTCTTCAGGTGTTCAGATCTGACCTTGTCTGTGCCAGGTGCTCTTTGTTTCTTTGCCGATGAGATGGTGTGTCGGATTTCGGAAGGGAAAACGTTGGGAAGGACATATCCATCCTGTGGAATTTGGTATGTGGGCAAGTGGATGTGGCTATTAAAGAGATGAGTAAAAATCATGAATAATCTTCTCCATTGCCCTTCTGGAAGATGTGATAGCCCTGGAAGTCTTCAGCTGTCAGGCCCTCGTGAGGACAGTCAGGCATGGGGGTTGGAGACTCTGTTTTGTTCTCTTCTGGGAGCTTGGTGTTATAGGAACATAAAGTAACAAAATAGGACACTAACATCCAAGAATAGCCGAGATAAGTACCAGAAGGTTTACTCCATGGCTTGAGATCTTCCTTTAACCATGAGCTGGGCCCTGGCCCTGGCAAGGATGAGCCTGTTGGTGGGAGTGTTCCAGGAGAGGTGGGCACTGGGTGGGGAGGGTAAAATTAGTCCCCTGAAATAAAAAGTAAATGAGATAAAGCTGCTTACAATTATTGGTCTAAGAATTTGGTTGAAAATGCATAACATGATTTTCATTATTATGTTGTCTATATTAAAGTAAAACAAAACAATTTTTTCTACACTTAGTTAACTATTTTTTTAATTTCCTTAAAAAAAAAACAGTATCTTCCTTGTTCAAATACCATTAAACTTTACCTTTGAATCTTCCCTTGTAAGTTTCTTGGCTTTATGCAATACAGATTCTTACATTTCAAATCTCTGCCATACTTGAGACTTGTTTTTCTTCATACTTCTGTATAGTCACCAAATCTAATATTCTAGAAGTTCATTGAAATTCCTGCCTCCCTACATCCGACAAATTAAACCGTTCAACAATGCTAGCAATTTCAACTTACTCATGCCCCTCAAATACAGCATTTCTCTTGCTCCCGCTTAGTATGGCTTGCAGAATTTGTTCTTTTTGCTTAATTTCAATTCATCCATTACATGCTTGACTTAATGATCATTCTACATCAGACATTTCTTTTCTTTTTCCTTTTCTTTTTTTTTTTACTATCACCAACTATCAGCAACGGGCTGGAGCAATAGCACAGCAAGTAGGGCGTTTGCCTTGCACTCAGCAGACCAGGCCAACCCGAGTAGATTCCTCTGCCCCTCTCCAAGAGCCGGGCAAGCTACTGAGAGTATCTCACTGGCAAGGCAAAGCTTGAGCACATAAATGAACAATGGAAGGACAGTGCTACAGTGCTACTATCAGCAACATTGTATTGATCCACAATGATTGACTGCAGTTCCAGAATAAAACACAGACTTTAGCATGCTTTATTAAGACTGTGCTTCATTCCCAATCTACCTGCCATTCTTATACTTTTTATACATATTCATTATGCTTTTTCATATGGTATTCTCCTTCTATTGCAACAAATTCTCACCTCATTCTTGACTAACTAGCTTCTAATAAAATTCTACTAGGGAAATTTGGCTTTATCATCACCTTTTTTCAAACACTGTCCTTGGTTTTTAGTCAAAGTAGCTGTACTTCTTGGCATTGATGGCATTGACCATAGACTAACAGTCTGTGCTCGATCCTCACTGAGGCATCTGAGCATCTTCAAAGCTGACATTACTTTAGCATCTATCTCAAATGCTAGAATAATATTTGCTTAATGCATATGCGCTTAATGAATCATTAAATGAATGAACCACATATATTTATCCATAATTGTACTTTGAGTCCAATAGCAAACTCATTTAGATCCAAATTCTTTGGCAGATCTCTAAAGTTGACTTTGTTCGACTAGGCATAAATAATAGCATAGTATATTTAGATTCTAATTATATATAGAATACATGAGTTTAAAATCACTTTAGGATAATTTAGTTTGAATAGTGGTTAATATACATTCAATTCATTAGGTTACTATGGATTTTCATAACAGTTGAGAGAATGTGAATTTATTATTTGGAAGGAATGTTCACATTAACATTATTGTTTTTTACATTGTTTTTAACATTGAAAAAGTACTGTTGGAGATTAATATAACATTTCCCTTGTATCATTGTAACATTTAACTGAAAACTTTTTTAGGTAGGTTTTTAAGCAAGTGTGGGGTTTGGAGAGATACTACACAGGGTCAGGCACTTTTCTTACACATGGTCCACCTGGTTTCAATCCTCAGTGCACCACACACAGTCCCCTGAGCCCCATCCAAAGTGATGCCTGAGTGTGATGATCAAAGTAAGCCATGCTCTCCACTGGGTATGACTTCCGAAACAAAATCAAGTTCAAAACTTAAAAGATAAATAATAGCATTAAGTGGCAATCATGTTTGGTTTATAGACTACTTTTAGCATGTCTCTCCCACCCTGCGAGGGTCTTCACAACACCCTTTATTTGGTGCTCTTTTCTCTATCTGAGCTTCCTTTTCACCTAGCACATGTGGCTGGCCTTCAAGTCATGGAGCAAAATTCCTGGTACTAATCTCAGCCATTCCTGGGTGTTAGTCTCCCGTTTTGTTGCTTTATGTTCCCCAGATGAATGCAATCTTTCTGTATCTATCCCGCTCTTTCTGACTCATTTCGCTTAACACGATACTGTCCATGTAGTACCACTTGCAGGGTGGAACAGGGGGCATGGGGGGTGGGAGGGATGCTAGGACCTGTGGTGGAGGAGGATGGGCACTGGTGGAGGGATGGGTACTTGATCATTGTATAACTGAAACCCAAGCACAAAAATTTGTAAGTCTATAACGGTACCTCATGGTGTTTCACTAATAAAAAAATGATAAAAAATAATAGCATTAATTCTATAATATCAAAATTTGGACAAATATCAACAATAGACAAAAAAATAATATTTAAAGGGATTACTTACTACAGAGGAAAGTAATGAGGGAGGATCCTGGGGGTCTGAGCCAGCAATGTTCAGAAGCCATTAGAACAATATACACAGTAGTGCTCAGGGATCATGTGGTACCTGGGAATATTCAGGGCTTCTCACATGCTATGCCTTTATTTTATCACAAGAACCATATACTCAGCAGCAACCTCACCATTTTGCTTTATAGTAGACGGAATCTAAAAAAACTCAGAGTACTTTTGGAGAAACCATTGATAAAAGTTAATCCAATGGAAATAAAATAACATCTAAATTATAGAAAATTAAAATGTATAGTGTTTTAATATGAAAATTGTCCCAATCACCACTCAAGTCTGACCAAATAACAGACCATAAATAATTTATTTTTATTTCTTGTTATTGATAATTAGCTAAATATGATCAAAATAGATTTCCTTAGAAGAAAGTGTGTGAAGATTGTTGTATCTCACCCTAAAGTCATTAAGCCCTTGTATAAGAGATCACTAAAATGTTGTTACAGGTTAAGCCTTGTGTGCTAATATTTTCTTAATCAAGATTAGATGCCTTTTACTTTACATCCCATCCAAATATGGTGTGCTACTCCTGGAATATCAATGCTGTAGAGTGTGACACGTCTTGTGCTTGGAGAATCCTAAAAGCCAAAATGTGGTGATACAGCTGGAATTGAATATTTAACTGATGGTGATTTTGTGGTCCATCAGCATTTCTATAGCTTATTGATTTCTTCAGAGATTTTTTTTACGAGTCTCTGGATCATGGCCAGTTAATGGCTTATATGGCATCAGAGGCAGTCTGTGGACATGACTACCAGGATCCTGGAAGAATGGGGGTGGGGCGGTGGTCGCCTATCCCTGACTCCTTGACAGCCTAGAGATTTAGGTCACAAACCTGCATACTTGAAGGGTTTTTTTTTTTCTTTTTTTTAACAGATTCATTCCTAGATGAATCTAATCGTGAGCCTGCGGCATTCAGCCATAACCATAATAGTGATTCAGTTATGGAAGTTGGATGGTGGTGGGTTCACCTGCCCCTTCTGGTGTGCCACAGATGAGAGTCAGCTTGGCTTGGGGTCTGGAGGTTTCTCTGCACCTCATTGATTTCTCTCGAGATTTATTTATGAGTCATGTTACTTATTTTCAACGTTGTCATTAAATAACTCACATTTTTAAGATCTCAGAAGAAGATTTAAATAATTATATATTTTTTATTAAGTCTATATTTTTGCACTGTTCAACCACACGTTTATCAGCATGTGATAAGGAAACTAACCACATCATTTGAAAACAGTGTAAATAAGTAAAGCTTCTTGAAAAAGACTATTTAATTTTCAAAGCCTTATTATGTGTAAGAACATTTATAATTGTTATGTTACTTAAGTGTTTGGAAGCTGTAAAAATTTTCTGAATCATTTTCTTAGGTTGAATTTGTTTAGTGATAAAAGAAAAGTATATTCTACATCAATTAAAAGAATCTCTTACAAAGTCTTTAGATTTAAATTTTACTATTTTGAAAGTGAAATTGTTAAAATATCATTTTTAATCCATCCCTAGGTGTTAGTAAGAGGTCTATATTAATTTTTAAATTAAAACTATTGTATATATTCCAATTAAAGTCTTGACAATTATTTCCCTGTTGATTCTAAATCAGGAAATAAATGCCAGTAACTGAACTATTGTTATGCTTCCAGCTGCAGCTGCATCATTTTAGAAATAGCTGTGGGAAAAAGAGAGAGAGACAGAGAGAGAGGAAGAGAGAGAGAAGGCAAGAGAAGAAAAAAGCATCAACAACACTCTAGAATGGTTTGTAAAAGGTTTGGGAATCATCTCAGATTTTTAAGAAATCTCAGCTAAACCACTTGCACCTGGGTTCCCTACAGGTACATTTTCTTCTAGATGACAATAGTGTAGTTCATAAATGTCTCTATTATGAGCACATGGAAACATAGCTGTTCATTTTTTTAGTTATTCTATTTTTAATTCATGGAGAAAATATGTCAAATTATCAGTTGCTTCGCTTGCTTGTTTTTAGTTCAGTTCAAAGTGCTTGTATATACACATGTGTGTGAGTTATCAAAAAATGTTGATGCAAAATATATACCTTAATTTATAACAGGCAAAAGATCTGTGCATAAACATGTTACAATAAGAGAACAAACATATGTTTTTATATATTCATTTAAAATTATGAGTCAGATAAACAAATAAAAAACTTAATATATTTTTACCATCTGAGGCCTTTTTTCTTTTTTGGCATTTTGTAGATTCACCTTCAAAGAGTTTTTAGTGTTGTCACAAAATGGAGATGCTAAACTAATACAGATGGTAGTAAGGAGAGAATATAACATGTTTATATTCTCCTGCTAAGAGAAGAATGTACATGTTTTCTAAATAATTCAGTCTAAATAATTCTGGCTAATTTAAATTTTCAGGTGTTTCCTTCAAGGAAAAGATTTAAAATGATTGGCTCTGTGATTGTTTCTACAAATATAATAGTGGATGTAAAATACCTTAAACTTATCTATAGTAATGTTTGTCACTAGTCACTATACATATCAAAAGTAGGAAATGACAAGTGCCTCATTATAGAAAGTTTGCAAACTGAGTGCACAAGTCAGTTACTCATGAGTAAAAAATAATAAAGTTATTATAAAGCAGAAATAAAATAATATGAAATTTAAGGGTAGGTTATATATGACATTTGAGTCCCCACCCTCCCACCTTTTGAGGGAGGAATGGGCCATACCCAGCTGTGCTCAGAGCTTTCTCCTGGCTCTGTACTCAGGAATTACTCATGGCTGTTCTCAGGGACCATGTGTGGTGCAGGGGATTTAACTAGGGGTTGGCCTTACACAAGGCAAGCCTGTTAAATTACATATCATTTTCCAACCCTTGGGTTTTGTTTTCCTTTTTATTTTTAAAAAATCTTGAGAACAAGAAACTTAAAAATTGTAATCTGCCCTATTACTAATTTTTTATCTATGAACATTTTACATGGATTTTTATATACATTTATAAAGTAATGTGTGTATATTTGTTTAACAAGGAGAGTCAGTTAAAGTTCCTCCTTTTACTAATCTAAAATCTACCTTCTTTGAACAATAGCAGATACTTCAAATTGTCCTAAATCAAACTGTTAGCACAAAAGCAGATTTTTCTGCACTGGTGAGTTCTTGAAAGACTAGTAAAAAAAAATTCAGCAGATTAAAAGTTAATTTATCATGAAGATAAAGCAGATGGGTCCGGCTCTCTCTCTAGATGTCCAGACCTCTTCTTTATCCATGAACAATGTCATCTGTCCTGTCCCTGACAATAGCCATCCTGCCATATGGCCTCACTGTCTCATTCTACATATTTAATTTGTGAATGAGGTCCAGTTCGCATCCCTGTACCACCCTGCCTCCAGTGTATACTTTCCTCAGTCTCCGGCCATGGCCATCTGTGCATGGGTGACATCCCTATGCCTTATACCTGTTGCTGGGCCTCTCGCCTTTACCCCAGCAGTTCCTATTATCCTGTCCTGGCTTTCCTAGTTGAAGGCCACTGCCACAGGCATATTAATGAGACTCTTGTGCTCAGCACCTTGTCACTGCCTGGACTACAAGCCCTGCCTGTCTTCTGTCTATGAGGTTTGCCCATACTGGGTCATCTGTCCTCACACACAGCCCTACCTGATCCTAGAGTCTGTAAAGAGAGGGAGATGTTGGTCTAGGAAGAAGGGGAAGAGAAAATAGAGTCCAGACCATGAGAAGAGCGTTGAGAAAGTGAACGAGATGGTGCTGGGAGCTTCCTTTTCTTTTCTGCCATGTATCACCCCCAGACATCCTGTTATCTATTCTGATTGGAAACCTGTACCAGGGGGGGAATTTAAAGTTATCTGGCACTATACCCTTCTGTTCCTGCTATATGAAAGGGGTTTTAAATAATTTTTATAATAGATTTAATGTGATCAACAGGTTTTCTGCAGTCAGAAGTGTGTGATCTTATCACACACACACACACACACACACACACGACACTGTTGATAGACCTTACCTTTAAAATAGAAAGAGTGACATAAATTACTAATACATATATTCCTCCAATGTCCACCACGCTGTAATCCTGCTTACATTTATTTATTAACCCCTAATTAATTGAAACTAAGATTATATAAGAGTAAACTAGAATTGAATTTTTACTGCCTCAAGACATAAGTTGGGAATACCTGTCTTAGATGTGATTTTCTTTTTTTTACCTTTTTTCTTTCTTTTCTTTGTTTTGAAAGTTTTGGGGTCATACCCAGCAATAATCAGGTGTCACACCTAGCTCTAGACTCAGCAAATACGACAGCCACTGTTGAGCCGGTGTCAGTCACAACATTGAACTGAAGTGTTTTACCCACTCTGAAACCCAGATATAATTTTCATAAGTTAAAATGCATAGTCAGTTTTATTTTAATTGCAAATTAAAATGCTTAAATTACTTTTTAAAATTGATTTCATTAAGTTATGTATTTTATATACATCAAAAGCTTGACTAAAACTGGGTGACTGCCTGTTTATGATTTACATGTTTACATATGTGTATGTAGGAAAATTTTGTTAAGAAAAATCCCTTTTCAAAAAGAGAATCTTTGGGTATTTTTTGCTAGTTTTCTAGCTTTATTGCTGTTTGCAGAAAATTACTACAGAAAAAAATGCTAATGCTTTTGTTCCTGGAAAATAAGTTTACATCTTATATATTTTTCTCCAATATTCCCTACAATTTCAAATGGCTGTTTAAACTTTGAAACACACATGTTTTTGCTCACATGACTGCAGCTTTTACTGTGAGCGGAACACACTTTCTTAAAATTCAAGCTCCTCAATTGCTATTGACATTCTGTACTCTTGGAAATGGACAGGCATTTAAATTCATTTTCATATGAAGAACCACATGACAATTACACTTAAAAACAGTCAATCCTTTCCCATTCAATACTTGTAACCAAACTTTTTTTTTTTTGGATTCTGGTACCAAGAGCAATAGTTACCTTTCAGTCAATATGATGATTGCTACAATTGTACTGTATATTTAAGAAGAAAACGACTCAAAATTAAGAAAAAAATTCAAAACTATATCTAAAAGATGATCTACTGAGCACTGAAGTTAGTACAGTGAGCAAGGCACTTGTCTTGAACACACTAATCTGGGTTTGATTCTGGCATACCATATGATCCGCTGAACACTACCAGGAGTAATGCACACAGAGCCAGAGTATGGCTCAAAACTCTAAAATAAATTAATTTTATTTCATTTAAATGAGCCACCTATATTAACAGGTACATTTATAAAGAAAATACAGAAATCACAAATTACACATACTGGATAGTGCTCCATATAATGTCATCAGGGAAATTAAAACAACATTAAGATACCATGCCACACTAATTAGAAGAACAAAATATATGCTAGATAATTTACGTATGTAGCAATACATAAATACAAAAGAACAAAATCAACATGTTAGATACTTGATAAAGGATAAATTCCCATTCACTGCCTGTGGGATGAAAACTTGTTCAATTTCTTTGAAAGACAATCTCAAAGTTTCTTACAGAACTAAATGTTATTGTACCGATTTTTCACCAGTCACATTATTTGCTGTTTACCCAAAGGAGTTGCAAGCATATTGACAAAAACATGAGCATGGATGTTCATAATCACTTTATTCATAGTGACAAATCTTAGAAAGAACAAGGATGTCATCAAGTTGGTAAAAGGATAAATAAACCATGCTGTATATAATAAATTATAACAGCACTAAGTTATTGCTAATGTCCTGATAAGACATGAAGAACTCTTCAATGATTATCATTAAGGTAATAAAGTGAGTTTGAAAAGATAATATACTTTATATTTGCCCTAATTTATGACATGGAAAAGAACAATATATGAAAATGTTTTAAGTGAACAAAATCAAAAATGTTTTCATGTGAAAGGGATAAACAAAGAATCTGGGATAGTGATAAATATTCTGTATGGTATAATGATAGGTATATGACATTACATATCTATTGTATTATCCAAAACAGAATATTAAACACTGATAATAATTTGACAAATCCAGTTTGAGAAAACACCACTCTAAAAAGTTGTGACCATTTATATTCTATTTTGTATGAAGATATGAGTGTAGATATCCATGACATTGGCAACTATCACCCAATCTGCCTATTGTCTGTCATCTACAAGTTGTTCACTCGAGTCATCCTAAACAGGATTGGCAGAACACTAGATGAAGGACACCCATGCGAGCAGGCCGGGTTCCGAAAAGGATTCAGCACCATCGACCATATCCACATGATAACCAAGCTCATTGAGTTTTCTCAGGAGTTCAAGATGCTGCTCTGTCTAACATTCATTGATTTAAAGAAGGCCTTTGATTCTGTTGAGATGGAAGTAGTCATAGAAGCCCTAGCCAATCAAGGCATTCAAACTCAATACATCAGGATCCTCCGTGAGCTGTATTATGGATTCACTAACAGGATCTCACCATTCTACAAAGAAGTGACCATCCATGTCAAGAGAAGGGTTTGGCAGGGTGATACTATTTCACCAAAACTCTTCAGTGCCACCCTCGAGAACTTCATGTTCTTGATGACTGGAATGTGAAGGAATGGGAGTGAAGATAGATGGTCAGCAACTACACCACCTCCGCTTTGCTGATGACATCGTTCTAATAATATTAAACATTAGCCAAGTGGCGCAAATGCTAGCTGACTTCGACCGTGAATATGGAAAAGTCGGACTACAGCTGAATCTCACGAAGACAATGTTTATGAGAAATAGTCTCGTTCCTAACATTCCATTCGCTCTCAATGAACGAACATCTCCAAATACAACATTTACGTGTACCTAGGTTGAGAAGTCAACATGATGAATGACCTGGCACCTGAGTTGCGCAGGAGAAAGAGAGCAGCTTGGAACACCTTCAAGAGCGTCGAAAAAATAGCTAGGAGGATGAAGAACCTCCGGTTCCAGTCAAATCGCTTCAATTCCACTGTTCTTCCTGCATTAACATATACCTTAGAGACCCAGGGCCCTATGAAAACAGGATGAGAATGCTATTCGGGTCTCCCAAAGAGGAATCAAAAGAGCTATGCTTGGAGTATCATGTTTCACTCAAATGAGAGAAAGAATCTGTAGTTCCGACCTCCTTTGAAAGTCAAGAATCAGGGATGCTGTCTCTTTTGCCAAGGCACCACAAATCAGATGGACTTGACATGCAATGAGATTTGGGGATGACCACTCGACTAGAGCCATTACCGACTGGATTCCACGAGACGTCAAAAGATCGCATGGCCACCCACCTATGAGATGGTCAGACTTCTTCGTCAAGACCCTGAATGATTGGTTTGAGGCTTTTCGTGTTCCTAGAATGAGCAGATGCCATTGGGCACACTAGCACATGACAGGGGCAAATGGAGATGTTACTGGTGCCCGCTCTATCAAATCGATGAGTACTGGGATGTCAAGTGATCAAGTGATCAAGTGATGAGTGTAGAATTTAAAAGTAGTAAAATTTACTTGGTGTCTATGAGCTTAAAAGTACATTTTTTTTGGGGGGGGAATACCTTTACTTAGATCTCACATTAACTGCATTTTTCCTACCACAACATTGTAAGAACAGCTACATAAATACTTTTACCAATATATCCTGCTTTGCAGGAGTAGAGTAATAGATGTCTTTAGTGCAATAGACAGCAAACATTTAATCAGGTAATAGAATAATCTAATTGAAATGTGCTAATAGGTACTGAAAACAAATAAACAGAAAAAACCTTCCCCCCTGAAAAAAAAACTAGATCAGGTTGAGCAATTTCTTATTGAACCAGTTTGTTTTTTGTGTCAAAGCCATTTACAAAATCACTCTCTCTTACTAAGTTACAAAGTGAAGAAGTTAGGAATTTAGGAAGCAGCTGGAGTTGTCCACTGAATTATCTCATTAGTACATATGTACTTAGCTGCTGTGTGAGTGTAAATGCAATAATACTGGAGTTTATTTTCAAGTGGATAATCATTCTGCCCCCAATTAAATAACAAATTTAAGGCAATAACTACTTATCTACTGTTTCTGATTTTTTCATTTCTACATTTTTTTACACTTGAATGTTTAACACATTTGTTACGCTTGACTTAATGTAATAAAACAGGTAAGTTTTTCACAGTTATATTTAAGGAAAAGCACCTCACTGCATTGAATAGTCCAGCTTTTTTTTCCCCCTTAAGTACCTATCTTAATGCCTGGACTTACTTAAATTGTAACGTAAATCAGTAGATCATTTTATGGTGTTGAGAATTATTCATTGTCTTTTCCCATTGACATCACATTCTCTAAATAAATGTTCCAGTATAAAAAAATCTTGGACTGCTGAAGTATCAGACCAGATGTTACCACCAGCAGAGTGAACTGTTAAAAATATTCTTCATGCTTCATATTTTCTCAAGAGTCTTTATTGTTTTGCTTTGAGTTTTCTGCACAACATCTAGGTGGATTTTAGAATGTTCTCAATGCAAGGAAAAGCTAGTAACTGTCAATATATCTCTGAGCTGTTCTCCAGTCAAATAGCAGTAAAGTGCAGTGACTAGCCACACATTTGGGCAATTATCTCTTAGCTACAGAAGAGAAATTCTAACTTTGTTTCCTTTAACCTAGCAAAAGGCATCCATTAATTTCATTTAATGAAGATCTAGGACATTGTTATGAGTCTGTGAAGTCTAAAAATACCTGTTCAAATCCGGGCCTTAAAGCTTTTGTGGGTGAGATGCACTCTATTTACCCCGGCCAGCTTTTTCTTCTACTTCTCTATTAACAGTACTAATGGACTTTGAAAGATTTGCATTTCTCCAGCAACTTTATTCTGCCTCATTTTCTTAATGCTATCCTGTGGGTTTTGTCAGCCTCCCTTTTTATCTACTCATTCAGTTGAAATTCAATCCAACAAGCATGCATCATTCTCCCTGAATATTATAAAACCCTTTGCAGCAACCTCTTTTGTGAATATAGTAAATAATACATCTGTATATAATATTTAGTGCCATTTTAAGCTAAGCCATCCCGCATTGTAATGGAATTAGATAATTAAACAAAATAAACTGCTTAACATTAAGAGGCTAGCTGCAGGAAAACTGGGTAAAGCAAGGCAGCAAATAGAACTAAGATTTTTGGCTGTTTTTCTCCTCATTAGTTCAGGTAAAGTGCCTAGATATGCTGTGTAAAGATCTTTCCTCTTTTCTCTCAAAAAGACTGTTTTGTCAGTTTTTGAGCTAGTTGGGCCCTGACCCCTGCCTGTGAAGTTAGCAGGATCCTTCAGCATAAAAAACAATGGTATATAGAATAGATACCATGACCTATTTTTCTTAATACTCTCCTCTTACACGTGTCATTTGAGTATCCAAAAATTTTCAGAAAAAAAAATTAAATTAGGTCTCAAGTCTACTGTTGCTTCTTACAAAAACATTTCCCACACAGAACCCTAATTCCTCAAGTAAAATCAGCATGTTAGGAGCATAGAACTAGAGGGAGTTCCAAACAAGAGGCTGTTTTCCTTCAGGTGGATGACCTTTGGCCTGTACCTTAAGAATCATTTGCCTTTCTTCCCAGGTGCTTAAGGTAACCCCTGTAACCAAGGCAACCTGCATTGCACAGGAATACGAAAACAAAAGGTTGTTTGTTCCCACTGCACCTGCCTTTTTAGCTGAAGGCAGCTAACTTTGGATTCTGGCATTTTCTTCTTTTTTTTTTTTTTTTTTGGCTGTGCAAGAACTTAATTAGAAATAGTTCTAAATTCTGCTTCACTGCTTCTTCTATATCTTACTTGGAAACGAATAGGAGACTATAGGTCGTTTTGTCATTTCCTTACATCTCATGAATTCTTGTATTTATATATTTATTTGATTTGATTTAGGGGCCACACCTTCCTGGCTCTGAGCTCAAGGATCATTCCAGGTGGGCTCAGGGGACTATCTGGAGTTTCTGGGATTGAACGCTTGGATCAGCCACATGGAAAGCAAGCCCCTACCCATTGTATTATCCTTCTGGCCCCTAATGAATTTATTTTATTATTTTGTCATTTATAAATCATTTTATTTATTTTTAAATGGCCCTTACAAATAAATGAAGAATCTGTGTTCATATACCCTCTCTTGGCTTCCCTTTTAAAGTTTCTTTAAAAATCCCAGCTGTTGTGCCAAAAAGATGAAAATTGGGGCTATATGATTGCCAATAGATTGAATTAACTGGAAATATAAAAGTTTCTCAAAGGAGACAAACGGATGGCTAATAAGCATATGTAAAACTATTTTCCATGAGCCAGAGAAATGACTCAATTATCTGCAGTATTTCTGCATGCAAGAAACACAGGTTAAATTCCCAACATCACACTGGTGCTGGGAGCAACAGTAACCTGAGCACGTCTGAGATCCACCCTGAGGTCTGAAGTGAGTATTCCCTAAGTAACCCTTGTTTTTGTTTTGCTGTAACCCCAAAACAACAAAATCAACAACAATAGCAAAACAAAGAAACATATTTAATCATTGCATAGAATATGCAAATAAAAATGCCAATGAGATAAAATTTTATATCAATTAGAATGGTCTATATTTATAAAACTGGAAATAACCAGTGATTTTGTTGTTGTTGCAGCTGTTTTATTATTTGGGCCGCACTTGGCTTCACTTGGGATGGACTCTTGGTTTAGTGCTCAGGAATTACTCTTTAAAGCTCAGAGCATTAATGACATTAAAATGAAGGATTGAGATGGGGGTTAATATCAAGGATATACAAAGTACTGGTTGAACTCCACAAAAAGAAAACATTCAACCCCATCAAAAAATGGGGAGATGAAATGAATAGAAACTTTCACAAAGAAGAAATCCGAATGGCTAAAAGGCACATGAGAAAATGCTCCACATCATTAATTATCAGGGAGATGCAGATCAAAACCACAATGAGATATCATTTCACACCACAGAGACTGGCCCATATCCAAAAGAACCAAAGCAAACGGTGCTGGCGCGGATGTGGCGAGAAAGGGACTCTCCTTCACTGCTGGTGGGAATGCTGACTGGTTCAGCCCTTTTGGAAAACAGTATGGACGATTCTCAAAAAATTAGAAATTGAGCTCCCATTTGATCCAGCAATACCACTCCTGGGAATATATCACAGAGAGGCAAAAAAGTATAGTTAAAGTGACATCTGCAATTGTTTGTTCATTGCAGCACTCTTTACAATAGCCAGAATCTGGAAAAAACCTGAGTGCCCGAGAACAGATGACTGATTAAAGAAACTTTGGTACATATACACAATGGACTGCTATGTAGCTGTGAGAAAAGACGAAGTCACGAAATTTACATACAAGTGTACTACATGGAAAGTATCATGTTAAGCGAAATGACTCAGAAAGAAAGGGATAAATATAGAAAGATTGCATTCATCTGGATAACATAAAGTAACAAAATAGGAGACTAACACCCAAGAATGGCCGAGATTAGTACCAGGAATTTTACTCCATGGCTTGGAGGCCAACCACACATGCTAGGGGAAAAGGGAGCTCAGATAGAGAAGGGAACACCAAATAAAGGTGTAGGGAGGATGCTCCCAGGATGGGAGAAGCATGCTGAAAGTAGACTATAGACTAAACATGATTGTCATCCATTGCCTCTTTTGCAAACCACAACACCCAATAAGAGAGAGAGAACAAAAGGGAATGCCCTGCGACAGAGGCAGAGTGGGATGGGGGGGATGGGGGGTGGGAGGGATACCAGGACCCGTGGCGGTGGGAAATGGGCACTGGTGTAGGGATGGTATTTGATCATTGTACAATTGAAACCCAAGCACAAAAGTGTGTAAGTCTGCAACTGTACCTCATGATGTCTCACTATTAAAAATTTTTTAAAAATAAATAAAAATAAAAAAAATAAAATGAAGGATTGAACCAGGGTTACCTACATGTAAAGCATGCACCATATCTAGTGTCCTATCTCTCCAGCTCTTTTAAATAATTAATATAATTGGGGAATTTAATCAGAAAGGAATTCTTCTTTATTCTTGGTAGAATTATCATCTAGTTCAATTTCTATGAAAAATGCTGTGGACACTAATCAAAAATATCAGTAAAAGAACTTCCATATACCTCAGCAAGTATACTCCTTGGCATCTACTCCCAAGAACATTTAAAAAAAAATTAAAGTATTTAGATGCTTATGTTCACTGAAGTACTTTTTACAATTAGCATAGATATGGGGAGGAGTGGGATTAAGACCCAAATATCCAACAGCAAATGGTTGAATAAATAAAAGGTGCTGTATCTACCTAATAGAATGCTTCACAGCAATAATAAAAAATAAAATATTTTACTATTTTGCCACAACTTGGATGTTAGTAGAGGGTGTTTCATATAGCTATAAGTCAGAGAGAAAAGGACAAATGACATTATCTTTCCATGGTATATAAGAAATGAAACAAAAGATTATACAGTATCCAATGAAAACAAAACAATTAGGGTCCAAGGTAACCAAGCTGTGGGGAGAGGTTCAAGGTCTGTAGAGTGGTGAGTTAGAAGTAACATAAGGACAGTGAAGGGTCTTCAGCTTTTGGTGATGTAGTAACTTTGTAAACCAAATTCATCATTGATATTAACATTATTGTAAATGTTACCCTTATAAAAATTAAGTATTTTTTAAAATAACAAATATCTCAAGTTTAATATAATATTATTATAATGTCTTTTATCTAATGAATTACTTTATATTTTTAGATAACATACCTGGTTTTATTTTTCATTATTGGCATGCCCTAAGCATTTATATGTTAGATGGTTTAGTGAAAGATGAAAATTGCAAGCCATGACTGAACTAGACACTAAATCATGTGACCAGTTTGTCCATTCCATAGTTAAAAGCTAGAAACATGTAAGTTGTGAAATCCATCACAAGAATAAAATTAGGATCCATAAAAGATAGTCACCTTTTTGACACATCTTTGGGGGAACAATTTTGTTCTTTTATGCACCTAGAGCTTCACACTTCCTCTCAATTTTAGATTTTCCATACCATTGTTCCTCAATGGTATGGAAAATGGTAAGGCAGTATCTCCCAGAATTCCTGATGGGAGATAATCAGAACTCTCCCTTATATTATAGAGAAAAAGGGGAAAACTCAACTCACTTGGTAACCCTTCCCCTTCTTTGGAGTTGTCTAATATGGAGGACCTTGAAATCCCTTCTTAGATAGTTCTTCAGTTCAAGTTTATAATTTTTCAAATTCACCTTGGCTACACATTCCAGTGTGATAAAAGCTTTATATATCATAAGGATATGAAGTAATTGAATATTTTTCTATATCATTTTTGTCTTACGTTTTTAAGTTTTCAACTCAAAAGTTAATGTCTTGGAGTTTTTCAATAGAAATGGAAAGTTTTGATGTTTGAACTTTCTGTTTCCACCAAGAATGTTACCAAAGCAAACATTTTGGTACAGCTGGAAAAAATGGAAAGAGATAGCACAGCGGTAGGGCGTTGTGTCTTGCACTCATCCAACATGGCCGATCGGAGTTCGATTCCTCTGCCCCTCTCGGAGAGGCCAGCAAGCTACCGAGAGTATCTCGCCCGCACGCAGAGCCTGGCAAGCTCCCCGTGACGTATTTGATATGCCAGACACAGTAACAACAAAGTCTCCAATGGAGACGTTACTGGGCCTGCTCGAGCAAATCGACGAACAACGGGAGGGTCTTTACCTTTACCATATTATAATTAGTTTTTCTGTTTTGGGCTACAGATTGAATCTGTGATTTAAGGGTTGAAGTGGTATGGTACAGCCAAGAAATAGAGGTTTTAGAAGTACTGAAACTGTTATAAAAGCTCCTCATCAATATAAAAATTCTCCATCTATGTATTAAGGTTTGGTAGGAGGAATGACATATCGAGATCACACAGTATTGCTTGGCACATAAAATTATGCTAGTGAATAATAAGCAATTATTATTAATAGTGATATGGGAAATATGGTTTCTAAAATAAAAAGTACATCTTTTTAAAAAACCTTTTTGTTTTCAGATTCTGTGGTTTACAACCAAGTTAATGATGGTTTCTCATGCACATAATTCCAATATAACACTCATCACCAGTATACCCATATTCTTCCCCCAAGAATACCAGCACCCTTTCCTTGCAATCTCACCCCTCAATTCAATTGTGTGGATTTTTTTTTAAATTGTATTGCCTTTGGCACTTTGTTGATAATTGCTGTATATCTTGAAATACAACCTATGACAGAGAGAGAGATCATTCTGCATCTATAACTTTCTTTCTAACTGATTTAACTCAGCACGATAGCCTCTATTCCATCCATATCACTGCAATTCACATGTTTTTTATTTATTAGAGTTGCATAGTATTTCATCATGTATATGATTTACAACTTATTGATCCATTTATCCATATTTGGACACTTGGATTATTTTTCATATATTGGATGTTATACGATGTTATACTATGTCAAGAATATGTGTGTCCATTTAATTTATGTTTTCATGTTTTGGGGATAAATGTCAAGAAGTATGGCAGTTATACTACTATTTTGTACAGTATCCATATTGGTGTCCCTAGATGGTGGAGCAGATGACATTCCCACCAATCCTGGATGGGTATTTTTTTTTTCTCACCATAACCCTGGTAACATTAATTGTTTCCAGACTTTTTGGCACCTAATATTCTCATTAGTATGAGATATCTCAGTGCTGCTTTGTTTGTATTGTCTTTATCATGATTGAAAATGAGCATGTTTTCATATGCCTATTGGCAATATCTATTCCTATGAACAGGAAAGTGTCTGTTATCTCCTTACTCCTTTAAAAAATGCAGTCATTGGATTTTTTTATTGTTGAGTTCTATGAGTGCTTTATAGAGCTTGGATATCAACCCTTTATCTAATGTATTGTGTGCAAATATATTCTCACACTCAGTAAGGTGTCTTTTTATTATAGCTTACATTTCTTTTGCTATGAAGAATACTTTAATTTGATACAATTCCATTTGTTTATTTCTATTTCTGTTGTCTGTGTCACTGTGGTCATCTTATTAAAGAATTCTCTGCAGTTAATTTCTTGGAGCATTCTGCCAATGTTTTCTTCTGTATATTTTAGAGATTCTTGTCTCATTTTGAGATTTTTAATCCACTTTCCAGTTTATTTTTCTCAATGGTGTGAGTTTCAGTTTCTAATTTCACTTTTTTTCATGTGGTTATTCAATTTCTCCTACACTATTTTTTCAGGACATTTTCTTCATTCCACCTGATATATTTAGCTCCTTTGTCATAGATTAGCTGCCCATAAATCTGGAGTTTAACTGAGGACTCTCAATCCTGCTCCATTGTTTTTAATTCAATAAAATTGTTTTGTCTGTTAAAATTAAAAAAAAGCAATTAACACATGTATTATTAATGGTTGCCCCTATAGATACTTTCTCAGATGAATCACCTGAGTTAATTGGGTACCAATAATCTTATTACAGGGCATTTTTATGTAATACTCCTTTGGAGAGATTCTTCAATGCATCTTTCATCATGAATGATATATATCTTTTAGAATAGGAAAAAATATAGATACACAACCTCTGTATTTTTATTGTTTTCGGACCACCTTCTATATCCTCACTAAGTAGAAGCTTAGGGTTTTCTCTAACCCTAAAATGTTCAAAGACATCATACCTTACTAGATCCCATTCTGAATTCACAATGTTTTAGATTTGTAAAAAAAATAAAGCAATAATTGTGAGGAAGGTTTAAAAGAGAAAGAATGAATCCCTCAGCTCTGTTGCTCCAAATATAGACTGATGACAGCTGTCTTCATGAATTTTTGTCAGCTAGCATCATTTGGGAGAGGAAGAGAAGAAAAGTCAATCATACTAATAACCTAAGATTTTGTGTCCTGAATTAATAGATTTTCTAACCTATTGGACTTTTGAACCAGATGAAGAACTGTTAAAAAATGAATCTGTTTGAAGCATATCAAAAACATCAGTATTTCTATTACAAATTAATCATACTGATGAAAAGTCCAATATTTCCAAGTTAGCATCAAATTTTATAATAATTTTTTTTATTTGTCACATCAAATTATTCCTAGATATTTTTAAAGTTTCTATTCTAAGTATACACTTGTTTTCATATGAACAAATATATTTAATTAGATTATACTATATATATTAATTTTTCCTATATTTGTATAGTGATTGCACCCAGATAGTTTTAGTCTCATGAGGGAAATTTTACAGACGTCAGGTCTTCAAAAATGCACACAAAACTCTAAATAGGTTACTTGAAGTATTATTGAGCAGGTTTACTGGAGGCTTTATTGGTATCTTAATAAATGCATTAAATTTAAAAGTTGACCTCTACAATATTATGATATGGTTACCTAACATTCAGTTGTTTTGAAACACATCCTACACAAATTCAGAAAAAAAGAATATATGTAAAATTATAAACAAAAATTTGACAAAACTTAATTACTATCAAAAATAGACATGATATAATTCTCAAGCAATATATATATGTATATATATATATATACACTCTGGTTTTCAATCATAGGTATAGAATTATGTTCTACATGAATTCTTAACAGCCTTTCTAGGTTGGCAAAAGAATAAAAGCAAAATAAAATAAGATTAAAAATATATAAAGTAATATAAAACTGAATTGAGTTAAATTAAATGAAATTTAAATACAAAGTAACAGTTTCAATGAGAGCAGAAAACTATGCCAGCCTACAGCCAGACTTCAGAGCAAAATAAGAAAAAGATCTACAAAATCAGAACATCAGAACTACAAATACAGCACAGTGTAAGGTCATTTGGTGTAATGGCAAACAGCCTTACATAACTCAAAATGCCCTGGGGGCACTGCTGTATTAGATCACAAGACAATAATTTAAGTTCTGACTGAATCATCAGTGACATTTTAAATGGCTTCCAATGTGTTCTCTTTATATATACAGAAAGGTATATAATAAATTTTAGCAATACATGACACAATGGTTACAATTTTAAGTGCTTTTGTTTTAAGAGTTAGAAAAAAATCATAAAAACATTATTCAAAATGACTCATTCACAGGCGGTTTGCATTTTGGTTCAAAAACAGTCATGAGCTAGAGGAACTAATGAAGTTCTGTTTCTCTTTTCCTGCCTGGATTCTCACCACCTGACTGATTAGGAGAAGCATAAAGAGAAAGCAAACCCCAGGAAGAATTGTTGTCATGAGTCAGGAACCCCAATGATTTGTCCCCTGTACTACCTTAGACTTGTGAATGAATTTACCTTTGAAAAGTGTGTTACACTTAACCTTCCCAACATTCTAGAATTAATGAAGTTGCTATTTCTTTCTGCCAACTACTTTAAATAAAAAATTTGTATTTTTTTCCGTTTGTTTTTTCACTGAGAAAAATTTCAATTTTACCAAGGAAGACTATTCTTTTAAAGACCTAACTTCCCACAGAAACTGTAACAGTGTAGTGAAGAAAAGAGCCAAGTTGTTAGTTCTATATTCTGCTCCATTAACCAAAAGAAATCTATAGCATCATAATGAAATATTCAACACTAATTTATTCAGTGAAATAATATTATTCTCATGTTTATCCATTTCAACCACATTACAATTGTAATGATCAGCCTTTTCCAATGTTTACGTTGAAAAACTCATAAAATAGATGAACTTTTATAGAACAATATTTCTCATTCATATCTTTCAACTGTAGTAGTAAGTTGTTAAAAAATTGAGTAAAACAAAAATATGAAAGTTTCTTTGACTTAAATTTATTTTGTACTTACTTTATTGAATCCAGATGCAAAAACACATCATCTTAATTAAGGAAATAATAACATGAAATAATTTATTATTTGTAAATATATATTTAATATACTTAAGATTAAGACACAGAAAAAGGAACAAATTATACCACAAACATTCATTTGATTGCTATGATACTGAATAGAGTTTTTACTTCTTTTTTCTCCTTTAAATGCTATTTCTTAAATTGCCTGAAAATACTGCCTGACAAAAGTGCTCTGGCTAATACTGTAATTTAAAAGAGCATTGAAATGTGCCCTCAGCTAGGAAAGTCACAGGTTCTTGGTTCTCCTGTTACTTGTGCAATAGGGAGTTTATAATGGAAATGACAACAGACCATTAACTATAGCACTGCTTGCAGGCATTGATATAAATATCATTACAGATTAAAGACCTCTGCAAAATTTAATCTACTAGGATTAGCAAATAAACTATTAGAGCTGAAGATTAAACTGTGATAGACCAAATAAAGTAAATTTCCAAATATATCCTCAATTTTATTTGATTCCTAAACCATTCAAGTTGAAAAATTCCCTATAAGTGAAATCAGGTAAAGGGTATTACAGGGTACAACTAAGAGGGATGAAAAGAAATCTAAGATTATAGTTGATGATAAGAAGATATAAGAGAAAACTATGGGTTCAACATATCTCAACTGTGGCTTATAATTCTTAAATTAGAGAAGCACAAATTTTAAAGCAAATAATTCAGAAAAATACGAATTGATGTTTGAACCTTTGGGAAATTTTCATACCTGTGGCAAGTTTCTGAGTCTTTGAAATATTGTTATTTTTATAAATCAGTTCACAGTCACACACACACACACAAGATATTTACTCATAGTACATGTTTGGTGCATCAGAATATAGTATTTTCTTTGTTAATATCTATATATCCCTTAAAGGAACACCTCCCTATTTTTCATTTCTTAATCCATTTATTTTGTGTTTTAATATGACCATGCAAGCAATGATAGTTTTTATCTTACTACTGATAATTAAAATTAAAGTTGAATGTATGCCAAACCTCATCTTTATATGAATTTCCTGTATTAGATATTCTATTGATTTCCATTTGTACTTTGATTTCAGGTGCTAAATGTTCACCTACTTAAAAATTATGCTAAGAAACACTTATCTTTGTCAACACAAGTGACTCACAGAGAACTAGAAGCTAATATGTTCATTAAGCACTTATTCATTCAGTTTTTCTGTCATGAATATTATTCACGTGTTCATACATTGTATACACTATGGTTTTGAAAAAATTTTCAGGTCTGCTCTGTTTTATTCAACAATATGTACCATGAATGGGGAGGAGCGGAAGCTGGAGTGTATTGTTGTACTAGTGTTTCTACAAGAAAATTAGCTGTTTTTCTGTGTTGTCCCCTTTCAGACAAGAAATTGAAAGCAATGATAGGTTATGGTATAGCAGCACATACTGAGATATTGACTTATCAATAGACTCAAATGTATTTATTTGAAATGAAGAGAAAACCAAAAACATGAAGAGCACTACTTGAGTATATATTATTGACCTTTTTCCTTTTGCTCAAAAAATAAAGTAAAATTTTGCTTTATTGCTCATGTAGTCACGAGCATAGAAGAGTGACTAACAGCTATGGTAGGAACAAGAAAAGTTGGGGCTGGAAAGATAGTATAGTGGGTAACATGCTAACCTTGTGCTTGAACGATCTATTCAGTTCCCAGGAGTTCATATGATCCCCAGAACACAGCCAGGAGTGATCCATGAGCACAGAGAGAGGAGTGTGCCCTTGTTACCAGGAGTCAGTTAGATACCATAGCTTAAAACAAGGCATCACTTGTTTATTGTTGTAAGTGGTTACAGCACCTATGGGAAACAGCAAAAGAAACACTGAAGAAAAAAATCAATGCAGGAGTTAAGATCTCTCATAATAGCTAGAATTCTAGAATTGATGTCAGATAAAAAGAAGCCAGAGATGGATGCCAGTGGGTGACACTGACAATCTACCTTCAGTGAATAACTCCAGTGGATAAACTCTAAACAATACAAACTGAACATGCAAAATTTTCCAGATTTTGTGTTTGGACAGTACTTTATTTTCTTTAGTACTCAGAGCCAATTTTAACTAAAATCTTAGATCACCAGATTCATGCTTATTGTAGAGGAATAATATTTATATTATTGTCAAATATAAGGACTTACATTTTATTAAGTAAAAAGATATTTAGCATTTATGTGTTGGACCATTTCTGCAAAATTATAACATCATGCACATTTGATTCTTCTAATAATGTTATCAGGCTGATACTATTAATATCATTTTGCAAATAAAAACCTGATGGAAAGGCCCCTGCTAAAAGGCTAAAGACCTTAAACAAAATAGAAGTCTTAGTATGTATTCTTAGTAGGTCATAAGTAAAGACTGGCAGCAAAAATGGTAATTGAGAATGAACTATAGAGATGGACTCTATATTCCAGAAATGCTTAGGGATGAGTTAGGAATTCTGTAGAGCAATGGTACTAGAGTGTGTTAGGATTTCTGCAAAGCAATGGTTTAAATATGTATAATTGTCCTTTAGCTTTAGCATCTCATGAATTTATAATGTGACGGATTAAATCTTCCATAAACTCTCAAAACATATTCCATAATAGCAATAGAGAAATAGTCCAATGGTGAGCATAAAATTAACAGTCCATAATTGATATGCAGGTACTACAAAAGTCCCTATATTTTTTGTAAATTTTGAAAGTATTTTATGGCTTTTTCATTATATTGTATTATTTTACTATTATTGTTCTAATTTTAAAACACTTCCATATATTTTCTGTCATGGATATACTTAGAAATTCATATAAAGGCACGTGGATAAAATACTTCATAGAGTCTGCCAATGTGATAATGTTTCTTTCACTGCTTTTCTGGTTTTAATTTTTTGCCCCTTGTTCCATCTAAGAATGTCATGATATTATAATAAATGTATATTACATACTCAACATCTATTTTTACTGTTGCTTTGAATTTATGCTCTGTTATAAAGTCAGGCTTATTTAGACATGCTGAGAAAAATTTTAGCTAGAAAAATTTACCTTTTAAAGAAAATCATTACAATGAAAATTTTCTATGAAGAAAGGATCTTAAGGATTTTATAGAAGGAGGATTGCATTGTCAAATATTTGAAGCATTTGCAGTGTAGTAAACAGATAAGATAGACCATGGCATAGTGACAACTTTGTTCCCAAATATCATTAGTTTTATCTTACAATAATGTATTGCTCATTCAAGGAAGGTGGTGTTCCAGTGGTCTTTTTTCATCTTGGGCCTGAATCACTTGGCACAGGTGGCCTCTCTCATTGATAGGAACTAAGATGAGAGTGGTAGAGAAAGCAGAGCAATCTTAAAGTTCTCTCATCAGAAGTAAAAATAACATTGTTTGTCTTCTGAGTGTACTCATGTGAACTTGTTTTAGGACATCACCTACATTTTAAGGAATAATCAAAATTATGGGGTGCAAATAGGCATATCTCAGAGGTTAGGGTGTTAGGTTTTTCTCTCTTCTACAGACTAATATTGAAGGAATGAAGGGAGTAGAAGAGAATAACATATGAAGAGCAACTGAATATTATATAATTTTATTGCTAAAAATAATTTTTAATTAAAATAATATATCATTTAAATCTTGAAATTAATGCCATCTCTATGTTAACTTGTTACTTATTCTTAAAATGTAAATAATTACACTTAAACAGTATTTAATTAAAATGATTGTGTATGCTCTTAACTTAAATGAAAAATTTTGTTACTTAAATTGTGTTAATAAGTAAACATGGATTTCCTGGGAAAGAAGAAATTCTGCCTCTTAAGTGTGTTATCAGCTTTTGAATGAGTTTCCCAAATGCAGATCTGCTCTCTAGACTTAAATTTTCGGGCACTATGATCACATGACACAATAATTTAAAGTAGTTATTTCTATATCCACACAGTGACCAAGCTCATTGAGGTTTCACAAGAGTTCAAGATGCCGCTCTGTCTAACGTTCATCGATTTAAAGAAGGCCTTTGATTTTGTTGAGACTGAAGTGGTCATCAAAGCCCTAGCCAAACAGGGCATTCAAACTCAATACATCAGGATCCTCCATGAGCCGTATTACGGACTCACTACCAGGATCTCACCATTCTACAAGGAAGTGAGCATCGACGTCAAGAGAGGGACTCCGAAGGGTGATAGCATTTCACCAAAACTCTTCAGTGCCACCCTTGAGAACGTCATGCAACGACTGGAATGGGAAGGAATGGGAGTGAAGATAGACGGTTGGCAATTACTCTGTTTCACTGATAACATCGTTCTAATAACACCAAACATTAGCCAAGTGGCACAAATGCTGGCCAACTTCGAGTGTGAGTGTGGAAAATTTGGACTGCAGCTGAATCTCACCAAGACAATGCTCATGAAAAGCAAACTAGCTCCTGACGTTCTATTTGCTCTCAATGGAGTGAACAATTCTGAATGCAGCAGCTACGTGTACCTGGGTCAAGAACTCAACATGAGGAACAACTGGGAACCAGAACTGTGCAGGAGGAAAAGAGCAGCGTGGAATGCCTTCATGAGCATCGAAGAAGTTGTTAAGAAGACAAAGAACCTCCAACTCCAGGCACATCTTTTCGACACCACCGTTCTTCCTGCACTAACATACAGCTCAGAGACCTGGGCCCTACGAAAACAGAACAAGAATGTTATTTGGATCACCCAAAGAGGAACAGAAAGAGCTCTGCTTGGGGTAGCACGCTTCACTCAAGTGAGAGAAGGAATCCAGAGTTCCAACCTCCATCGACAATCAAAGATCAGGGACAGTGCCTCATTTGCCCAGGTGTAGAAAATCAGATGGGCTGGACACATAATGCCATTTGGAGATGACCACTGGACTAGAGCTGTTACCAAATGGATTCAACGGGAGTCAAAAGAACACCTGGCCGCCCACCAACAAGATGGTCAGACTTCTTCGTCAAGACCTTTAACAAACGGTTTGATGCTCTTTGTGTTCCTGGAGTGAGCAGATGCCATTGGGTTACATTAGCACATGACAGGGTCAAATAGAGACATTACTGGTGCCCGCTCAAGCAAATTGATGAACAACGGGATGACAAGTGATTACAAGTGAAGTGAATTATTTCTAAGTATAAAACTAGATAAATGCATGGATAGAAAAGATATATGGAGGACAACATGGAGGGCGGGATCCACAGACCCCGAAGGAAAAAAATAAATAAATAAAAAACAGGTTACAAAAAGAGCCGAGATCATCGGGAAGTCCCAGATGGGGTAGGTATCGCATCCCGCCTCCCCCAGATGGAACCCCGGTGACCAGAAGCCTCTACAACCACAGCTCGAGTATGCGGGAACTTGGACTTTTCCTCAAAACCGGGCTGCGAGACATCTCTCTATATACAAAGTGATCCATGGGAAGTAAACCACCCAACGTTTCTCTCTGAAAATCATAGTTAAGCTTGGAGCACGGCCACAGCCCCAGAAACACAAGGACTTAATGCATAACCCAGCAGCTTGGAGCAGAAAAGTGAACAGGCTATGCGTTAATCCAGGCCATCATGACTGTCCGGAGGGGAAAGGGTGTTGCCCCATTCGCCCTCTCCTCTCTGGAAAGAAAGATGGCGGCCGCATGGGAGCCTTGTGGACAGCAGGTATGAGCCAGGGGTGAGGGGGCGACTAAAACCTCATGGGAAAGGGGGCGTTCCGGTCCGTCCTTCACGCCGTGACGAGGTCACCAGTTGCCCCCCGCGAGTGGCTCTCCAGCATGGCCACGGCCCCAGAAGCACAAGGACTTAATGCAGAACCCAGCAGCTTGGAGCAGAAAAGTGAAAGGACTATGCCTTAATCCAGGCCATCATGTCTGCCTGGAGGGGAAAGGGTGTTGTTCCCTTCCACCCTCCTCCCTCTGGAAAGAAAGATGGCGGCCACATGGGAGCCTTGTGGCCACAGGTATGAGCCGGGGGAGCGGGGGCGACTAAAACCTCATGGGAAGGGGGGCATTCTGGTCCGTCCTTCACGCCCTACCGAGGTCGCCAGTTGCCCCCCACGAGCGGCTCTCCAGCACGGCCACGGCCCCAGAACCACAAGGACTTAATGCAGAACCCGACAGCTTGGAGCAGAAAAGTGAAAGGACTATGTGTTAATCCAGGCCATCATGTCTGCCCGGAGGGGAAAGGGTGTTGGTCCCTTCCACCCTCCTCCCTCTGGAAAGAAAGATGGCGGCCACATGGGAGCCTTGTGGCCACAGGTATGAGCCGGGGGAGCAGGGGCGACTAAAACCTCATGGGAAGGGGGACGTTCTGGTCCGTCCTTCACGCCCTACCGAGGTCGCCAGTTGCCTCCCACGAGCGGCTCTCCAGCATGGCCACAGTCCCAGAAGCACAAGGACTTAATGCAGAACCCAGCAGCTTGGAGCAGAAAAGTGAAAGGACTATGCCTTAATCCAGGCCATCATGTCTGCCCGGAGGGGAAAGGGTGTTGCTCCCTTCCGCCCTCCTCCCTCTGGAAAGAAAGATAGCGGCCACATGGGAGCCTTGTGGACAGCAGGTATGAGCCGGTTGTGTGGGGGCGACTAAAACCTCATGGGAAGGGGGGTGTTCCGGTCCGTCCTTCACGCCCTACCGAGGTCACCAGTTGCCCCTCACGAGCGGCTCTCCAGCACGGCCACGGCCCCAGAAGCACAAGGACTTAATGCAGAACCCGGCAGCTTGGAGCAGAAAAGTGAACGGACTATGCGTTAATCCAGGCCATCAGGTCTGTCCGGAGGGGAAAGGGTGTTGCCCCAGTCGCCTTCTCCTCTCTGGAAAGAAAGATGGCGGCCGCATGGGAGCCTTGTGGACAGCAGGTATGAGCCGGGGGACTGGGGGCGACTAAAACCTCATGGGAAGGGGGGCGTTTCGGCCGCCCTTCATGCCCTACCGAGGCCACCAGTTGCCCCCCACTAGCGGCTCTCCAGCACGGCCACGACTCCAGAGCACAGAAACCAATTTCTTAACTATCTGACTTTCAGTAGAAATACTTCCAGGGTCAATAAGTAAAATAGCAGAAATCCAAAAACAACATATAATTCTTGAACCCAGCTGTAGACAGCAAATCACTTCACAATGCTTTGTCAGCATGTCTGACTTGGGGGGGTTGGTAAACTCTAAATAATAGTGGTGAATCTTTTATTGAAACACTGAATCTAATCAAAGCAGATAGAGTTTTAACTAGAATTCATCTGCCCCACAGGGACTGGGAGGGGTGGGGGGTCGGGTTTTATTGGGGTTCTTCATGGTAAAAAATAAGTTTTGGTAAAGGGAAATGTGCTTGATATTTGCATGACTGAGACCTAAACCTGAAAGCTTTGTAACCTTTCCCATGGTGATTCAATAAATAAATAAATTTAAAAAAAAAAGAAAAGATATATGGAAAAATGAAGATATCAGTATAGCTATTAGTAAGTCTATATAAAAATACATTAAGTATCTTATTAATTCTGTTTCTATGGATATTTCTGACTATTGACATAAGAAGTGACTAATAACTCATTAGTTACCATGATAGGCCAGGAAAATGACTCCGTAAATTTATCTGTAAAGACATTTTTAAATATAGTAGTTAGAGCATTTTAGAGCATTTTATTATTCTCATGATATTCATTTTCAAAAAAAATAGTGTATTGCTGTTATTTCAAATGTACAGGTTCTTGTCTTCTTTCATAGGTCATCAGTATACTCTTTTTCACACATACTCTTTTAGATCATCTTTCCATTTTTTCTTGTGTTGCTGATGGAGTGTGAAATGTAAAGCTGTTGAAACTTGAGTAAATAGTATCTATTTTATAAAGCTACTTTTAAAGCTGCCTAGATTTCTACCTACCTCTAATTTGCACATTTTTTATTTAAAATATAGAGTTATACTGGTGGCTAGAGTAAATATGCAATACAGATTCTTTTCAACACTTATCTGTTTTAGAAATATGTGGTCTAGCATGGAAACAATGTAAATTATTGCTTAGGTGAAAATATCATTTTATATATAGATTCCTTATGGAACAGAATTCAAAGACTATCATCAGAGGTTTGTACCACCTTCAGCATTTATGGAAGCAGATATATAAAATAAATGTCAGGTTATAAAAACTTGGACCTCCAGTCCTTCAAAAACTAGAAATTGAGCTTCCATATGACCCCGCAATACCACTTCTGGGAATATATCCTGAGGATGCAAAAAACACAGTAGAAATAGGTACACACATCTGTACCTATATGTTCATTGCAGCACTGTTCACAGTAGCCAAATTCTGGAAACAACCCAAGTGCCCTAGAAAAGATGACTGGTTAAAGAAACTTTGGTACATCTACACAATGGAATACTATGAAGCTGTTAGGAGAGATGAAGTAATGAAATTTTCTTATAAATGAATAGACATGGAGAGTATCATGCTAAATGAAATGAGACAGAAAGACAGGGACAGACATAGAAGGACTGCACTCATTTGTGGAGTATAAAACAACATAACATGAGACTGATACCTAAGGACAGTAGATACACAGGATAGGAAGATTGCTCCATAGCTGGAAGCCTGCCTCATGAGCAAAGGGGAAAGGGCAGCTAGAATAGAGAAGGGATCACTAAGAAAATGATGGCTGGAGGAATCAATCGGGATGGGAGATGTAGAAAGTAGATAAAGGACCAAACAGGATAACCTCTCAGTGTCTGTATTGCAAACCATAATGCCCAAAAGTATAGAGAGAGAGTATGGGGAATACGTTGCCATGGAGGCAGGGAGAGGGTGGGAAAGGGGGTGTATATTGGGGATATTGGTGGTTGGGAATGTGCACTGGTGGAGGGATGGGTGTTGGATCATTGTGTGATTGTAACCCAAACATGAAAGCTTATAACTATCTCATGGTCATTCAATAAAATTAAAAATAATAATAATAAAAATTAAAATACACTGCAAAAAAAAACCTTGGTCCTCACAATCACTAAGAAACAGATATAGAAAAAGTGATCTATATTTTCCAGTAATCAACTGAAATAAGAACAATAACAAGAATGATAATTGACAAATAGAAAAAATACATTCAATTAATAAAAATAATATTCAGGAAATATGGACAAGGACATAGCAAAAATTCTCTTTCATGCAGTACAACTGCATTTACAATAGATATTGCAATAAATTTAAGGTATGTTTCTAAAAATAAAACAAAATGACCAATAGTAAGATCAAGATATCAGTCTTAATCCAGGAAGTTGAATGTCCTCTTAATAAGGGCTCATTTAAAAAAAAAATGAGAATAAAAATGATGTGGAAAATACTAAAAAAGACTAGATAAACTTTTTGTAAAATTGAAATAAAGACTAAATTATTGTGTATTCCAATTAATAAAAAGACTTCCTGGGGCTGGAGTGATAGCACAGTGGGTAAGGCATTTGCCTTGCACGCAGCCAACATGACCGACACAGGTTCTATTTCCAGCATCCCATATGGTCCCCCGAGCACCGCCAGGAGTGATTCCTGAGTGCATGAGCCAGGAGTGACCCCTGAGCATCGCCGGGTGTGACCCAAAAAGCATAAATAAATAAATAAATAAAATAAAAAGACTTCCAACTAGGTACATAATCATAAAAACTTTAACACCAGAAATAAAAAATAAAGAAACTAAAACTTTTCAGAAAAATAGTTGCTATGTAAAGAATTAACAATAAGAATAGCTATTGGATTTCTCAATAGCAACCCAGGAAACTAGAATAATGGAGAAATTATTTTGCTACTTTAAGGAATAATAATTTTTCACCTAGAATTTCTTGTAAATCAACAAATCAATTTAGTACAAAAAACATAATTAGGAGAGTTAAGAAATGTCAGGAGCTATAAAATGTTCCTCTGATGCCCTCATATAAGATTTCTTACGGCACTCAAAGTGACATGAACATATTCCAGGAAAGAAAAAATTCTAATAGCCATCAAACAATTTCTTTAATACAGAAATAGCGAACCAATTTGGAGGAGGAGTACTGTAGGTTTTAGGATTTACATTTAGGAATGAAAACACATTTCAAAAGAGTTTATTGTATAGTCACTTTTTGTTTAAAGTGAGGTACTATTGGTTTACAACTCTATATATTTTAAGGGTTCACTTTCACACCTCCTTTCCTCTTTGTTCTCCACCCTTCCTTGGTTACCTCTGTTCTATGATCAGAATCCAAGAGTTTTTATTTTTCTTTTTCCTTTTTCACTTTTTATATGGGCTAGAGTGATAGCACAGTGGTAGGGCGTTTGTATGGCAAGCCATCGGCCCGGCTGAGCCAGGTTCGATTCCTCCTCTCCTCTTGGAGAGCCCGGCAAGCTACCAAGAGTATCTCGCCCAAACAGCAAAGCTTGGCAAACTACCCACAACATATTCGATATGCCAAACACAGTAACAAGTCTCACAGTGGAGACACTACTGGACCCACTCGAGCAAATTGTTGAACAACGAGAAGACAGTGCTACAATGCAGTGCTACTTTTTATACACCTCATATGAGTGAAATATAATAAAGTGAAACCTTCTGATTTTTCACTTTCCATATTCCTTACCAGATTATTCCAACTGGCAATATTTTGTCTTTTCTTACAGCTCAGTTGTATCCCATTGTGTGTATGCAACATGCTTTCTTTTTCTATTCATCTGTTATTGGGCAGTTAGGTTGTTTCTATTTCTTGATTTTTTTTTTGTCAATGGTAATATGGTCAACATAGTAATACATATTTCTTTTCAGATTAATGATATTATATACTTCATATAGATTCCTAAAATGACATTTCTAGATCATGTGGTAGATATATTTCTATTATGTTTTTATAGAGTTACAACAGAAAGAATAGGTGTGGATATCTGAATGTAAGATAGCCTGAATAACGATTAGGGGCTCTTGTGTGCACAATTCATTGGGGCCTATGATTCTGAATTGCTGTGAGCCTGGAAGGTTGATGGAGTGGTTATAAGTCACTGAGGCCTGGTTTCATGGTTTTTTGTGAGTGGAATTGTTATGTATTCTATGTCTAGCTTGCCTGAGTTTAGCAAGTTGATATTCATGGAAACTAGAAGATTTACATTTGCCAATGTCTGTTTTTAATCATACTGACATTTGGAAAATGTGGGTAAAAACCCATGGCATAATACTGTGATTGTTAGGATGAACTGTTTTTACAAAATTAGAGTGCATCTTTGCTGCTTCCAGATGAGTGGATACATATATGTTCCCATAAGCCTGAGTGCTAAGGCTATGTTGGTCTATCACTATCACTATCACTATCACTATCACTATCACTATCACTATCACCCCGTTGTTCACCTATTTGCTCAAGTGGACCCTGTAACATCTCTATCTGTCCCTGTCATGTGCTAGTGTAACCCAATGACATATTGGGGGCTCTTTCAGGGTCAGGAGAATGAGGACCATCATTGTTACTCTTTTTGGCATACCGAGTACACCATGGGTAGCTTGCCAGGCTCTGCTGTGCGGGTGGGATACTCTTGGTAGCTTGCCAGGCTCTCTGAAAGGGATGGAAGCTTTTGGAGCAGCCTCTAATCACCTTTATAGGTGTTCCTAGTCAGGCATATATGCGGTCATGCCGGGTTCTCTGAGAGCAAGAATTAGAGAATAAGAGATCATGCAGCCATGAATGCTTGGTTTTATAGTCTTGGTTTTATAGTCTCTGGATCCTGACCATTGATGGGGTTATATGGCAGTTGGTGGGTGTGTAACTGTCTAGCTACTGGAAGGTGGGGAATCTGGGTGGAGGAGGCCTAGTCCCAAACTTAGCAGGCTTGGAGATCTCAGCCTGTTTGTTTGTCTAAAAAGAAAAAAAAATGACCTTAGGGGCACAGTTCCTATCTGCTGAGAATCCTGACATACTAGTTTTCTAGCAGTCTAGAGTGCCTTTTTACTTGTTTCAAAAGGTCTCAGCAGGAGTGATCAGAAAAGAGGGACCTTAGAGAGGCTGTGTGTACTGTGATCCAGATTTACTTAGCTTTGGTGGTGTTAAATTTCAGATCACATATTTTGTCTTGGGAAAACCTGACTGACAGATAAAACCTCTCTATCATCAGAGTTTGTTAGACTCACATCTACCTTGCTTTGTTTCACAGGTTCTGTGGCACAAAACCCTTATCCATTGCCAATGATTCAAGATGCCTGATCCGCCTGCTAGCCCACCATGGTGAGATATGTAGGGCTGAGTCAGTATTCTAGGCCAGGCAAGTGACATCTGCAGATATCTTGCTTAGCTGCCAACCTGATGTATGTAGCTCATCTCTCGAATGGTGCTTCCTAAAGCAACAAAGACAAAGCAACAAAACTTCAACCAGCAAATCCAACGCTCAGCTCTCAGTGGATGTGAGCGCAATAATGAGTTTTACTAGAATGTGTGTGCTCAGCATATTCTGTCCCTATCTCCACTCTCAGTACTTTAGAAACCCATAGCTGAGGACAATTCTTGGCCTGCCAGAAGTTCTAACTGATCGGTATTCCTTTCAGCAGCTTCTATGCTGCCACCACTGCAGTCTTCTCTCTCCACTGCTGCATTCACTTTACTCCTTCTGTGGAAATCTTTCAGATGGGTGTGCAGATCCACGGCTGACACTGCAGGCATACTCCGCATTTTTTGTTTGCTTCTCAGAAAAATTCTTCTGTAAGAGAATGGGAGATAAGCTCCCCTTCATTCAGCCATTTGACTCCCTACCCTTGTTTATCTGATTTAAAACTCGATATCTTTAATGCTACACTATCTTAGGATTTAGCCAAGCTTAAAAATGCAAAAATGAAATTGCAGATCCTCTCATTTTATTTCCAGAATGAGAATAAATGTGCATAAAACATAATTTGTGAAAGCTTTCTCCTGAATCATTCTATCATGCGTAAGTACAGTGTTCTGATGATGATAGTAGTCTTGACAATACATAACATAACAGTATATAATTATCAGTCTAATGCTAAATATTTTGATAATAAAAGTCAATGATTGCTGTTTTTTTCTTGGATATTTTCAGAAGTCATATTTTAATTATTTAAAAGCAGTTTTTAATTAAATATTTTATAAGATACATTAGTTTTTATTTTCTTTAAACTGGAAGGAAAAAGAACTGAGTTGGTGGTGGAGTAAATTAAATATTTAGAAAGTAGGGTCAGTAGCAGATGTTTCCCAATGCCTTTACACACCATTGGACTTTAATGTAATAAGATGTTTTCTTTTTAAATATGCTAGTGCAATGCTGTGGAAATAAGCTATCAGTAGAAACAAGAAAAATATTTTGTTAAATTAAATGTATTCAGATTCTTATATTATGTTGGCATGTAGTTTTGTTTATAGCAAAAATTTAGGTGAAGTTTTGCTAAGGAAAGTTCACTGAGATCAACTTACCCTTTCATGTTCTGACAATCCCTTTCCTAAAACAGTTGGGGAAGAGAAACGTTTTTAATAAAAACAGTGTAAACTAATCTCCACAAAGCTTTCAGTTCAAGTTGCCACAGTTGTGTGACTTTATCATAAACACACTAGAAGAATGAGTCAAGAAATTGTTATTTATTCAAAGATACAAATTACCATAAAAAGTAATAAACTAAAGTTTTGGCTGCAAACATGCAACTGTTCTAGCAGACATCATGATGAACAACTCTAATAAGGAGTCCATATGGCAACACATTAAAACTCTAGCACACCTCTTAGTATCTGAATTCATTTTTTCACCTTACCTGCATAAACAGTTACTCAACTCTTCTGAAACTGAACACCTCATTCAAGTAAGTCCCAGTTAAAATGTTGTTGCCTTCTTTGAATAATCTATCCCAATAAATGTTATTTTTCTTTGTAAGCACCATTATAGTACACAGTGTTTTTAGTAATTAGGATATTTTATAATTTCTACCTTAGGTGATTATTGGTTATGTGTGTCTTGCATCTCTAATTAGTGTTCAGATTACTGAAATAAATAACTGTTTATCTTTATAATTATCTCTAACAACTCCCTATATCACCCCTTTAGAAACAGGAGCATTATTGATGACAAAACTAAGCTAAGTACTTATTCACACTTAATTTTTCTTAAAGAGTATATTATGTTTTTACAGGCTAAACTTTAATTGGCTGATAAACAATAGATTTTTTCAGGGATGATTTTTTATTTTTGGGCTAAAATTCAATACTAAGTAGTTTTATTATATTTTTATTTTACCAGTGATTCACAAACACTTGGTGTCAGTAATTCAAATCAAATTTGACATTGTCTTTTTGGTGATAACATCAGATTCGATGACTTAAAGGATTTAGTCTTCCATACCACCAACACACTCATTCAGATACAGCAGAAAATAATATGGAAGTTACTATGGGTAAAGGGAAGTTTCCATGCCCTCTTTATGCTTACAATTCTCCCAAAATCTCCACATAGTCTATCACAACCTCAAAGCATTTTTAAACCTCCTCCTTTTGTGTTTATATAGATGTTTCATTAAACAGTTACTGTTGAATTGTTGATTGACCACTGCTAGTCAATATCAATATTTAGTCCCTCTAACGTTCCTAGAGACCTGGAGAAATGTTACTTAAAGTGTCAGTGCTCTATATATGAAGCTGATTGTCAATGCTACCAACTGCGTAGCCAGTTACCAACCTATGATGCTTGCCCTCAAATCATCTTATTAACATAACGAAATACACAAATACACTAATATACAATATGCATATATAATGGGCAGATATTTTCATATAAATTAAAATGTTACACAACCATGGGAGATAAATTGGGACTTGGAGAGGCTCTTTTTTTTCTATTATTTTATTTCTCATTATGTTGAATTTCATGACACCCTCATATCTCATGGATAGTACAATATTATCAAATGTACTGTGTATGAAAGCTTTCTGCTATTCTGCAGTAATATTTTTTGTAAATTTTGACAAGTTTCTTCAGCTGTGCAACGCTTTCTCGGTGCAATTTAATCCCATTGTTATTTTCTTTTATTTTCCTTTTCCATTTAAATCACATCTCCCAAAATATCAAGGACATCAACATCATGGCATATTTTTTAAAATTTTTATCTATCTAGTTAATTACCTATTGTTTTGGGAGTCACACCCAGTTTTCAGGGCTTACTACTGGCTTTGTCGTCAGGGACCACTCCTGTTAGGCCTAGGAAGACCATATTTTGTGTGGCGATCACACTCAACTTGGCCAAGAGTAAGTCAAGCACCTTACCTACTAGTATTACTTCAGACTGTTGTTCTAACTTTATACAGCAATGGTATTTAGGAGAAGCAGGAAAAAAAATCCTTTTTATTTTTATTTTATCATAAAGTACGTGTGTTGACTTCTTAAAGTTAATGAAATACAGCCACACAACATTATATATTGAAAAATAGCTTTTTTGGACCTCTGCTGCTCCACAATTGCAGGTTAGGTCTGTTTCCAATTGAAATCAGTGGGCCTAATGTGGAACTGACTGCATAGCCCCTACCTTTCGGCTGGTCAATAGAAGCTCTAGATATCAGAATAGCAGAAGTTGAGGGGGGGAAAGCAAGGAGCTCCAATATGAGAAATGGGATACTGCTAGCAAGAGCAAAAGGTGAAAAATAGTCTGAAAATAAATAAAGTACATACGAGAGGATTATGGGATGAGTTCAAGAAGAACATTATTAAAAATCATTCAGCCCCTGAAGAATTAAATGGCAAATGCGATTGATAAACAAAAATTAAAGAAATAATCAAGTGTAGCTTTCCAGAATAGAGGATTACAGGCATGAAGATCCAATAGGCCCGAAAGGTCTCAGAATAATAGATTTAAGTGGGAAAACTCCAAGAAATATTGTACTCAAAATGACAAAATCCAAAGATAGAGAGAACGTTGAATGCATTAGGAGTAAACAATTAGTGAATTTACATACAAAGGAAACACCATAAGATGTACAGCAGATCTATCAAATGCACTCTGCAAGCCAGAGGAATATGGAATCATATAGTACAAAAACAAGAAAGAAAGAAAGAAAGAAAGAAAGAAAGAAAGAAAGAAAGAAAGAAAGAAAGAAATTTTACCTAGACTAATCTATCCAGCTAGATTATAATGTAGATTTGAAGGAATAATACAGAACTTCGTGGAAAATAGCAATTTAGAGAATTTATAATCTTGAACTCAGTTTTGCAAGAAGCATTAAAAAAACTCACTAAAACCCTAAAAGATAGGCCAAACACCTAAACATGAGGCATTGACTGTGGCACTTACTAATCGTGCCTATGGTTGCACTCATTTGTGCGATAAATAAATACCTGAATAAATGCATAAATAAATATATAAATAATATATATAACAATTTTGTCATTTTGAGTACAACATGTCTTTGAGTTTCCTTAGTTGAATAAATGCATTTATCTAACATAGTATGTGAATAATACCCAAGACAAAGGACAAGAGGACTGGTTCCATTGTAGGAAACTTGCCACTAAGGAAAGAGCAGAGTGGAGTAAGGACAGAGTAGAGACCACTATGACAATAATAGTTGGAATTGATCAGTCTGGACACAAACAATGCTGAAGGGTTGTAAAGGGTTGTAAAGCAACATGCAAGATACTCTTTCAGTAACAGTATTGCAAACCACTAGGAAAAAATGAGAGAGGAGGAGAGAGAATGAGATGGAGAAAGGGAGAGAGAGAAGTGTTTGCCTTAGATGCAGACTGCAGGGGTGTGGTGAGAGGAGACAGTGGGAGGGAAGTTTGGAATATTGGTGGTGGGAAATGAGCACTGGTGAAAGGATAAGTGTTGGAACATTGTATGACTGAGATTAAATCATGAATAAATTTGTAACTGTACATCTCATGATGATTCAATAAAAAGTTTTAAAAAATTAAAAAATAGAGAAATATGCTACTCCAAGCTTGCTAAGGGACTTTTTATATATTCAATTATGAATTAACATCTTGTTTACATTGGTTAAAATCAGCAATCATCACAAACTGATAATTCCATTTCAAATTTCTTGAAGTTTTGTTGGAGCAAGTAAAATGAAATAATTTTGTGATATCCCTGCCAAGGAGGAAAACTGGTTGGTGGAAGGAAGACTCTCCACTGTGGTGGCAACACTGGTGAAGAAAGAAAGATGCCGGGTTGGTGTGGGGTCATTGTATGTGTGAAACAACTCTATGATGAACACCTTTGTAAGTCATGGTACTTTACTAAAAGAAAAATTTCTGGTAGATTTACTGAGAGTAACATCACATTAAGAAAATTTGTACATACAGAAATTCTTTTGTGAGAAGAAGCATGAATCTTGAGGAATTCATCAAGTGAGATTAATGAAACTCTACTGATATATTTTTCCTTAGAGAGACAAGAATAGAAGACATTGGTGTGTCAAACTGAACCAAAATATATCACAAAGAAATTGAAAATATAGATTCATCAACAATCTCTAGAGATAGTCAATTATAAGAGGTTACGCTCTTTAAATAATCTAAACTTGAATTGCTCCTTATTTATAATTTTCAGACATACTCTTAAAGAGAGCACTAAAGTTGTCTCTAAGGATAGCTACAGAAATCTGAACTTCTCATTTCATAAATTATTAGTCATTTAATAGCAAAAAAATTATTTTTTATTTTAAAATTATTTACAAATTATTTTTTAACAAACAAGTTAACTTAGAAATTTGTCATAATAACTGCTCATTGATATGTTTGCTAAGGTCTCATGTATTCTGTATATTATGTCAAAAAATAGAACTATTTTGTTACTAAAAATGACCTACCAAAGTAGAAAAAAATATGAGAGGGTTGGTTTTTTTATTTCATTTTTTTGAAATTGCAGTGATCTCTAACCACGTTATTTGTCTACTACGTTACTGGGCATATGAAGTGGATAAGTAACATATACAAATGTTTTTGTGCATAGAATTTGTTTAAAATATTGAACACTATGGGAAAAAATAAAAATAAAATAAATAAAATAAAACAAATTTAAAGAATAATAATAAAAATCAGAATACATGACCTGTGTAAAAATAGTGTACTTTAAAAAAAATATTCTGAGAAGCAACAGATGTAGAATTATAATAAACAACTTATACAAAATATCTCAAGTTCTCAACATAAATGAATTTATTAGTCTTTTTCAAGAGTAATAAATTTCTGATTAGGAAATAGAAAAGAGAGAAGAACTATATGACTGCTGAAATAAAATAAGATAAGCAGACTGCACATTAAGTAAAATAAAATTAGTGAAATAAATATCCTACAAAACTATTTCTGAAGTCAGAGGGAATAAATATATTACTGATGAAAATTATCCAAGCGAGGAGAAAGAAACAAGCTCTAAAACATTAGATTTATAGTAATATCTAAAACGTTATTTTAATTATCATAATTTACAGTAATGCTAATGATAGAGATTTAAGAATACAATGTTCCAAGTTGACACTGTCCACCAGAGTGTCCTTTTCCCTCCAACATTGTCTCAAGCCTCCAGTTCTCATCTCTACACCATGGCACATTCAGGTCCATAGACCCTTTCTCAACTTTAGTTGTGTTTATAACAATTTTTAAATCCCCTGTTTAGAGATCACACTTTTCATATGTGTGGTATTTTCAGAGAACTGGAACATTCATAAAAAGACCCTAGAATTTAAATAAAGGTAAAGGTAAAGGCCCTCCCGTTGATCGTCGATTTGCTCGAGCGGGCCCAGTAACGTCTCCATTGGAGACTTTGTTGTTACTGTGTCTGGCATATCGAATACTCTCGGTAGCTTGCCGGGCTCTCCGAGAGGGGCGGAGGAATCGAACTAGGGTCGGCCATGTTGGCCGCTTGCAAGGCGAACGTCCTACCCGCTGTGCCATCGCTCCAGCCCTTTACCTTAGAATTTAAATATACTTTTATAAAAGCATTGCTCTTTTAAAGAACTAAAGTAGTAATTCCTGTGTGGTGTAAGTTTTAAAAAATGCACTTACAAAACACAGAAAATATCGGTTTAACTTCAAACACACTGACAATACAAATGTGACAAACAGCAATAGTATGAAACAAATTACTAGATGTAGTCAATGTAATTATGATGTAGAAAATCATTTTTTGTAACTTTTACCTTAAATATTTTCTCAGATAAACAAAGTCATAAAATGTTTATCAACATGTTACTTAGGAAAAAACAATTTAATAGCACATCTCAAATCACTGAGATACTTATTAAAGCCTGAAATCCTAGACTGATTTAAGTAATGCACAATATAGAGTATGTTAAATGAAAGACAAATGAATAGATGCAATTATTTTAAAATTGTAATACAGTCATCAAATATCACAAATATTTTTTCTTGGAAATAATGATTAAAATTAAAGATTATATCTAATTATTTTCTCTATAAAAGCAAAGCTTCAGAAGAATTTTTTTAAATACACAACTATTTTCTGTAGCAAATAAAGAATATATTAGGCCTTAAATACAACATTTAAGGTAAAATGCAATTTATAAAATTTAATTTAGAAGATATAACAAAATTGAAATTACTCAAATAAAGTAAAATATAGTTCATAATTATTCGAACTGGGGACTTGGCTTTCTCCTCTTCCGTGCCCCAGGCGTTCTATAGGACCCTGGGACGCTCATCATCCCTGAGCCTCTTCCTGTTTGTCCCCAACGTTGTGCCAGTCTTCTTCCTCCCCCAGGTTGTAGCCCCCCCCCACACCAGGTATCAGTAGGGGGTATGACCTCTTCAAAAGTGGGCGTGGCTTCTTTAGGAGTGGGCGTGGCCTCCGGTAATCGACTCATAACCAACAATCTCAAGTAACATCTCAGTCTCCATACCTCCACTCCAACATGAAGAAACAACGCAAATTCCCACCACATGGGGAGGACAATGAAGAGTCAGAAGCCTCAGTAGGTGCTACTCACCTAAGGGACCTCTGTATCATTGTATCACTGTCACCCTGTTCATCGATTGCCTCCAGCAGGCCCCAGTAACGTATCCTTCATCCTAGCCCTGAGATTTTAAAAAGTGTCACATTCGAGGCTCTTTCGGGGTCAGGAGAATGAGACCCATCATTGTTACTGGTTTTTGGCATACTGAATATACCATAGGGAGTTTGCCAGACTCTGCCAATTTTCTATGTCTGCCCCTCTCTTTCTGGCTCATTTCACTTAGCATGATACTTTCTATGTAGAACCACTTGGATGTAAATTCCATGGCTTTATCTTTTCAAACAGCTGCATAGTATTCCATTGTGTAGATGTACCAAAGTTTCTTTAACCGGTCAGATGTTCTCGGGCACTAGAGTTTTTTTCCAAATATTGGCTATTGTGAACAGTGCATCAATGAACATACAGGTGCAGATGTCTTTTCTACTGGACTTTTTTGCCTCTCCATGATATATCCTCAGGAGTGGTATTGCTGGGTCAAATGGGAGTTCAATTTCTAATTTTTTGAGAATCATCTATACTGTTTTCCAAAAGGGCTGAACCAGTAGGCATTCCCACCAGCAATGAAGGAGGATCACATTCTCGTCACACCTGCACCAACACTGGTTGGTTTTGTTCTTTTAGATGTGAGCCAGTCTCTGCATCTCCCTGATGGTCAATGATGTAGAGCATTTTCTCATGTGTCTTTTTGCAATACAGAGCCTATAAAACCCTTCTCCCGAAGCGACATCTTATTATCTACTTCTTACTCTGGAGAACCTGGCAGGCTACCAAAGTATCCTGGGGAATATAAAGTAACAGAATGGGAGTGAACACCCAAGAATAGTTGAGATAAGTACCAGGAGGTCTGATCTACAGCTTGGAGGCCGGCCGCACATGCTAGGGGAAAAGGCAGCTCAGATAGAGAAGGAACCACGAAATAAAGGGTGCTGGGAGCATCCCCCCAGGATGGGAGATGCATGCTGAAAGTAGAGTCTAAACCGAACATGATTGCCACTCAATGCCTTGTTTGCAAACCACAGCACCCAAAAGGAGAGAGAGAACTAAAGGGAATGCCCTGCCACAGAGGTGGGATGGGATCAGGGGATGGGGTTTGGGAGGGATACTGGGATCATTGGTGGTGGAGAATGGGCACTGGTGGAGGGATGGGTACTCAATCATTGTATATCTGAAACCCAAGCACAAAAATTTGTAAGTCTAAAACTGTACCTCATGATGTTTCACTAATAAAAATTAAAAAATATATATAGTTCATAAGTACATAATTGTACACACTCACCTTCAGAGACATACTTTTAAAATATTAGCAGTCAATCATTTTGACTGGCAGTGTTACTAGAATATCATTTTGTATTTTTAAATTATTCAAAGTAAATGCAGATTTATTTTATATTTTGAAATTTTAAAAAATATTGTTACACTAATACAGATAAAATCAATCATTTAGTGCCAGAGAGATAGTTAAGAGATTAAGATGCTTGTTTTGCACATAGCCAACTCCTGACACTGCCAAAAGTGACTTGTCAGAAGAGAAACAGGATTATGTCTTGGTCACTGCTGAGTGGGTCCCAAACCACAATCCCCTAATTAACCTGCTTTAGTGCATGTGGTAATAGGCATGCTATACCCATATTTTTATCTTTTAATTAAGTTACATTATTGTTTTCATCCTAATGGTTGACAATCTTCTATGGAAAACTCAATAGCAGTTTTACTCAACTAAGTCAAATGATTATTGGCCTGGTGGAACTTGATAGAGCAATGTATATTTGCATTAGTTAATTTGCTAGTGGGCTTTCCATTTGTTTTCTTCTTAGGTTAGTTAACTAAAAAGCAGGAAACCAAGCATAAGGGACAAATTTAAAAGTCCAAAAACATAGCTAGAGAGATAGTACACAAAGTTGGGATTTGTTTACCTGGGTTAAACCCCTATTACTGCATATATTCCTGGGGCAAAGCCAGGAGTGATCCTTGCAGTCAGGAGTAAGCCCTGAGCAACAGCTAGGTGTTGCCACGAAACAATAGGAATAATAGCAATGACAATAGTTCAAAGATATGGGAAAATGTAAGATACCATGTTCAATCCCAGGACAAAAGGGGTGCTTGTAGGATTGTATTTGTTCAGAATTGTTCTTTTAAAAATTTAACACAAGTAGTACTTCCTATAGAACAGCAGATTAAAATTTACCATAGAAATGAAAGAGACACTTGGACCTTTATTAAACCCTTTACTAATTCTTTCATTGGTTTTGGTATAGCCTTGGAAATCAAAATCTCTGAGACCAAAGGAAAATGTTTCCTGTGTCAAACGTGAACACAGGAGTTACAGAAACTGTAGAACATTTCAATGAATAAGAATAACAGAGTATAGGGAAAAAATTTGTCAAGCAGTATCTTCTCTCCACATCTTAATGTAGATGAAGCTATTAGATAAAGTTGTCATCATAACAGTTCATGAGATAATTTTGGGAGTTCCCATTACATTACCAATAAATTTAGACTAATGCATAGGCAGTTTCCAGTTCCTTCGAATCTAATATGGCATGTCTTTCTCTCCTATCTCTTTTATTACGTAGTCAAACCACACTTTCTCCAATACACTCTATGTTCTCCCAATAATAACTGCTTGCTCTTGATATACCCATGTATTTTTACGTCATTTCTGTCATTCATGAAAAATGCCATAAAATAATGTCACAACATGAGAAATAAAAGATTTCAAAATATGTTCAGGAACCTACACTCTCCTCAAGTTTTTCTTTGTCAAATTGCCCCTTTTTTATTAAACTCATAATATCCATATATGTGAGTTTATAATTTATGTGTGTGTGTTTTTTTAGAATCTAAGTAATGTAATCTAATAATAATGGATACACAGCGAGTTGGGCATTTGCCTTGCACCTGGCCAACCCAGGTTCAATTTTTCCATCCCTCTCAGAGAGCCTGGAAAGCTACCAAGAGTATCCTGCCCACACAGGAGAGCCTGGAAGCTTCACGTGGCATTTTTGATATGCCAAAAAAAGTAGCAACATGACTCACAATGGAGACATTACTGGTGCTCACTCGAGCAAATCAATGAACAACAGGAGGGCGGTGCTATACAGTACTATAATAATAATGGTGATTTAATATTTTAGTTGTAATATATTATATAACAACACTTTTAACATCCTTGATAACTAGTACCCTAATGCAGGGGAGAGAGAGGGTCAAGAGGAGAATTTGAGAAGGCAGAGGAAGAAGAAAAGTAAAGAAGGAGGAGATAGGGAAAGGAGGAAAAGGGGGAAAAAAGTGAGGATGGAAGGAATAAAAATTATAAAAGAATACATGAAGCAACTTTTAGGGGTAGTACAGGAGAAAAAACCTGGCCAAAACTGGAGAAGTTCAGTGGTAAATATTGTCTTCTAAAAAGCGTGAGAAACTTGTTGCACTCCCAGGTGAATGAATCAATGGTTGCATGAAAACACTTGAATATTATTTAATTAGTGTTTAAAATGTAGTTTTTATTTAGGATAAATGAGATATTAGCAAAAGTGCTATTTTATACATTAAGAAAATACCATGTTGTTAAACGTAAGCAAACACAATACTAAAAGATAACTGGGTGACAAAATCTATCATCATCATTTTATGAGATATTTAAATACTACTCAGAGCTATAAACAAAACAGTTAAATTTACTATCATTATTTTTCCTTATTCATGGTATTTCTTAAATACAAACTTGAACCATTGCATACCTCTTTCTCTCAACAAACTTTAAAGTCAAAATCAGGCTTCGTCACTGTGTAATTACATTTGAATATTGTTAAAATAAATTTAAAGACTTCAACTACAGTAATATACAATGCCTATGTGAAATCAATGTCTTAAATTTACTATTTATGTTTATATATATATATATATAGAGAGAGAGAGAGTCTCCTGCCCCCACGCCTGGCTGTCCTCGCAGGGCCCCTTGGAGGGGGCGGGTTGAGTTTCCCTCCCCGCCCCAAACAGAGCTCCGGTAGCTGAAGACCTCCAGAACCAGCCACCACCATGCAGAGACCACTCTCCACATGCATGAAGGTACCAGCAGAGGAACAAAGGCATGCAGGTCCCAGGGCTGAGATTTCCAATACTGCTCGGATCCAGGCTGAGCATCCTTCACACAGATCCTCCATCTTCCAGTAGACAGGGGTCACACCCACCATCTGACCCCCAGCACCCATGTAATCCCATCAACGGAAAGAGCCAGAGACTATAAAACCCAGCTCCCAGAAGTGCGTGGCTGCATTTGCGCCTGCGCGACATCTTATTTTCTCATTCTTACTTTGGACAACCTAGCATGTTACCGAATGTTATCTGCCCACATGGCAGAGTCTGACAAACTCCCCGTGGCATCCCAATATGCCAAATACCAGTAACAATGATGGGTCTTATTCTCCTGACCCTGACAGAGCCTTGAATATGGCACTTTTTAAAATCTCAGGGCTAGGACGAAGGAGACATTACTGGGGCCTGCTTAAGGGAATCGACGAACAACAGGATGATTATGATCGTGATGGTATAAATATTCACTAGAATATAAAATCTTTAGGCAAACAATGATTATTTTATTCTTCAAAACCAGTAGAAATTGATAAAAAAATAAATTATTTTGGATTAAACCGTTATATTTTGACTAATTCATGGGCTAATGTGATTTTTTTAAAGATTATTATAAAGTGAGGGGGATGGAGTAGGGTAGAGTGTTTACTTTGCATGCAGTCAACCTGGGTTCGGTCTTCTCTACCCCATTTATTCCCCAAGTACCAACAAACATAATCCCTGAGTGTGGAGCATGCCCTGATCACCAGTGGAATAAATAAGAACTCAAATCATGTACCTAATACATAGTTATTGCATACATACTGCCTATATCATGTCATGTCTGCAGCCACACAATTAGTCTTGGAAACTCAGTCTGAGCATTTAGAATTTTACACAAAATGATATCTTCAAAATAAACTAGTTAGCAAAGACCTGTAATGAGTATATTTATGTAGCAATCAAAGTTAAGCTGTTGCTTTTTAAGAAATGCCATAGATTTTGAAATCTATTGATAAACATTCTATTCATAAAAATGGAGGAGATAAGAAATATTTGAATGATGTAGAAATAACAGGAAAAGGTTCTATATCTATAGCCAAATATCCTAATAATTGCTTCACAATGTTAGTTCATATTATATCATTTAATATAAAATAACATTTTGTATTAAAAATTTTAAAATATTTTAGGGATGTTTGAACTGGACTCCCCAACATCAAACGAAATTACTACACTTTAGTTGTTGCTATTGTTTTGGTTTTTGGTGCATCTTGTAGGTATTCAGGGACTATTCCAGTCTTTGTGTTCAGGAGTCACCCCGTCTATGATCAGGCAACCATGTGTGATGCAGTGGATTCGAAACACTGTTGGGTCTATACTAGGCTAGCGCATTAATCTGTGTAGTGGCTCTCTGACCCCAATCTACTACACTTTAAAAGAAGAGGTGAAGAATAGTACAGTGTTTAAGAACTTGCCTTGCAGGAGAACAACTGTGTGAACTTCCAGGCTACACCTGTTTCTCTGAGCATTGAGATATATCACTGACTGTGACGTTGGAGGCCCTCAAGCACCCCCTGGTGGCGAGAAAAATCCCCAGCATTAATCCCTTGTGTACAAGTCACAGTGGATTCTTTGACCCTTGCATTAAACTGCAGATCCAGTTGATCAATATTAGGAAGAATCCTTGGGTTTCCTAAGTGCTTTGTGAAAGTAAAAATAAATATATAAATAATATGAAACCAGAACCAGAGAAATAGCTTAAACAGCTGAAGAGCATGAACTGCGTGCAGAAGTCTTAAATTTTATCCCTGGCTCCCCGTGGTCCCTGATCAGTGTCAGGAGTGATTCCCTGCTCAGGGATCCTTCCTAAGTAAGGAGTAATCCCTGAGCACTTCTTGGCATACCAAAGAACAAAGAGAAAACAAAAGAAAAAATAACATAATAGCAAAAACAATTATAGAAATGCAAAGAAACTCAATAAAAGAAAATAGTTTCAGGCAATAGAGAACTTCTGATACCCTATAACCTCTGGGTACTTTTCTTTCTCATGAACAAATCCAAAGACAATATTAAAATAAGAGTTTTGTTATTGTGTAATTTGATTGACTTATTTTAACTTCACCCCCACACACAGGCCATTAAAAAAACATTTAAAAACTATTGTGATGATTCTTACATGGGATGCATTGTAATTTATAAAGGGAAATTTTCATCTCCATGAACAATCATACCCCATTGTTCATAACATTTATAATCATGTGTGGTTATGTACAAAAATCTTGGAAACTACTGCTCTGCTTGTGTTATTTAAAGCTTCCAATTTGCCCAGGCTTATTAAAATCAAGGCTAAATCATTCCAGTGAACAAAGTCTTAAAGTTTTAATTGCATTGTCACAGGCCTAAGAATAAATTAAAATGTAAAACTTGAACTTAGTAGACATTTAAATGATCAAACTAAAGTGTTAATGCAGGATAAACCTAATCTTAGCAGTACAGGAATGAGGCTTTACTAGCAAGTCTCTTTCAAGAATCAATAAGTGTTAGTGAACAATATTAAGTGATGTGCTTAACAGCCCAACCATTAATACACTTAACCTGGTTTGCTCAAAAGAGAAAGGATAGAAGCCAACTTGGATACAAACAGACTGATGTATTAAAATGTAAATTAAATGTCTCCTTCTGGATGACTTTTCCTAAAAGCATAATCCATTAGTATCAAACTGAAGTTTTTTCTAAATTAGACTAATAATTTCTTCTGTATATAATATGATTCAATATAAAAATATTAATACTGTAAAATCTATTTTCACTGTTTAGGATTATGATATTTTTTCTGAAATATCCCTTAACAAAAGGAATCTTACAGGTAATAATTCATGAGCATAATTTTAACAGACAGCTTTGTCGTGCAGAAACAGAACCAAAGAACACTCTTTTTAAACTTCAAAAATAAATAAAATGAAGACAAAGTGTTGAACTAAGATTTTCTAAATGATTCATGTTAATTGTATGCTTAAAGTGTTCTAAAATAATCTAGCTATTTGTTATAGTCAAAATTTTATATGTGTTTTGGCTATTATTGAAACTACAATAACTAAAAACTTGGAATAAAAAGTAAACAAAAGTAAAGACCCTCCCGTTGATCATCAATTTGCTCAAGCGGGTCCAGTAACATCTCCATTGGAGACTTTGTTGTTACTGTGTCTAGCATATCAAATACGTCACGGGGAGCTTGCCAGGTTTTGCCATGTGGGCGAGATACTCTCGGTAGCTTGCCCGGCTCTCCGAGAGGGGCAGAGGAATCGAACTTGGGTCAGCCATGTTGGCTGCGTGCAAGACAAACGCCCTACCACTGTGCTATCGCTCTAGCCAGCAAAATTGGAATAACTTAATAAATAGTACTTATTTTTAAAATAAGTATTTTTCATTACTTTCACATTTTGTTTACTTTTTCTTCATTACATTTTAATCTAATTAATATCAAAATAGTGAAATCCCACCCCCAGAACATATAAAATGTCAGTCATGGGCAATAAGGTTTACTGCAGTCAACTATACTGGTTTTTTTGTTCTTCTTGACATTCTTAGATTGTTCTGGTTTTGTTCACCCAATTCTAATAAAAAATACTCCTTTAATGCAGCTGCATCTTTAATGTGGGTGAAGTGTAAGTGATGACGCTATTTTCTCATTGTATTTCAACTGCATGAACTTTCAAAATTTGACTAACTCATGTCTCTCATCCTTTTTTTTTATCTTCTACAGTGTCTGTGTGAGGTTTCCTTTATGTCTTAGGGCTTCATTAGAATCCTATCCAAGATAGTCCATCAGTTTGCTCAGTTTGTTTTAAGAAGAGTGTCACATGCAGTCATTCATAATGAATACTCCAGTAATTATTGTTCACTTGTTCTTACCTCCTATAGAAATAGGTTTTTTAAAAAGTAATTTTTGAATTACTATGAGATAAAATGTCCATGATTGGGTTTCAGTAAATGTGCCCAAATAGGAGACTTAACAACTATTCTAGAATGTGGTGAAATGTAATAATTTACATTTGTCTCAAGAGATTGATAAATCAATACTTTTTTAGTATTAAGTTTTGTTGATTTATAATGATTCCAATTACAGAAATGAAGAATGAAAGCCATCCAAAGACATATATTATGTTGATTGAAAATAATTTACCAATGTCATATTACTATTCTGCATTATATAAAACTAATATTTGAATTACTATTTTGTCAAATAATTGTTCAATTCCAATTCTGTGGTAAATATTGTTTTAGCCCAGCAAGCTACCAAGAGTATCTTGCCTGCACGGCAAAATCTGGCAAGCTACTCGTGATGTATTCAATATGCCAAAGAAAACAGTAATAATAAGTCTCACAATTTGTTGTGAGATGTTCTGATGCCTGCTCGAGCAAATGGATGAACAATGGGAGGACAGGACAGGATTGCTTTAGCAATAAACAAACTAAGGATAAAGATCACGCATGCTCTCATGAAGCCTGCATTATACCCCAGGGATATAAACTACAACACTTAAATAAAATATAAAGACACGGTCACGGTCCTCCAGTAACTTCTCCATCATGAGACTTGTTATTACTGTGTTTGGCATATCGAATACATCACGGGTAGCTTGCCAGGCTCTGCCATGTGGGCGAAATACTCTCGGTAGCTTGCCGGGCTCTCCGAGAGGGGCGGAGGAATCGAACTCGGGTCGGCCATGTTGGCCACTTGTAAGGCAAATGCCCTACCGCTGTGTTATCACTCCAGCCCATAAAGACAATACATCATTAATTTCTTAACTATAGTCACTGTCACTGTTACTGTTACTATTCTCCTGTTCATAGATTTGTTCGAGCAAGCCCAGTAACATCTCCACTGTGACACTTGTTACCGTGTTTGGCATATCGAATAAGTCATGGGTAGATTGCCAGGCTTTGCTGTGAGGGCGAGATACTCTTGGTAGCTTGCCGTGCTCTCTAAGAGGGGCAGAGGAATACTATAGTAGAGAAAATTAAAAATGCAGAGAACAATATTATGAAAAAGAACATCACTGACAGTTGAATAGTGATGGGATAAGCAGTGAAGTTATATAGAGGGATTTATTTCCAGATATATGAATACAAGAGAAATGAAAGAAATGTCTGCTATGTCCATGATACAGAAATGTAACATTTTTTGTTAACAAAAACCAAGCTAATGTAAATGTAATAAGAGATTAAGTCAGTCCCATGTGTAGCATATTATATTAAGCCACTTGGACCACATATGGTCATGTCTATATAAATTTCAATAGAGTTTGTTTACTTCTAGTAAACTAGGAAGTCATTTGATAGGACTTAGCAGAGATGTGACATAGTCTAATTCACATTTCAATTATTTGCATTTTGGCTACTTTCAGAGTCTGAAGGGTTTGGGGAAAGAGTTGGAGAAGAAATATTAATTTATTGTTTTTTCTCTAAACACAATTGAAACATGAATAATGGTTTACACAAATATTCTTATGGTAGTAGCAGGGTAAGTTGGGGGGGATTTGGTTACACATATTCTGAGGGGAAAAAACATGTTTAATATGCTAAGAGGAGAATAAAGAATAGTACCGTGACTTTGGTATCAAGTAGCTAACTGGGAAATCTTTGGGTGCAAGAAGTTTGGAAGTGATAGGGATGTAGTATTGATGGTTAAGCTCAAAACACCAAACAGGCAATGCATATGCAAGTAGTATAGATGTTAGAAATTTAGGGAAGAGAATGATGTAAGTAAGACAATTGCGCACTAACAACATAGAGTTAACATTTGAAGATATTTGACTGGATAAGATCACTTCAGAAGTAAAAGTAGATTAAAATTAACTGTAGTTTCTTGTAATTCAATCCTATCAAAGTATTAGGCGGGCTGTAGAGATAGTTTGATGGGATAAGCTTTGCATTTCAGGATAACAGATTAAATGTCTGCTTGGACATGGTCCCCCTGAGGACCGCAAGGCATGAGCCCAGAACGTAAAGTCAGTATCAATAGCTTTGACCCCAAACCTCTCTGCTTTTCACAAAATAGTGTTTAAAGATATTTGGTTTAGATATGTTGATGCACACATAAAGATTGAGGATGTGAGAAACATTGTTATTTACACAAGGTTTTCTGAGATAGAATGAAAGTCTTCCCACCCTGTCCATGATGTTTATTAGATCAAGAAAGAGAGACTATCATGGAGTTTTACTGTGGTTAAGGGATTGAATCAGAATGAGAGTCTAAAATTCTAATCATCTAATTATAGAATACAGACTACTAGTAAAGGAGCATAGTTATAGACACTTTAATTTGATAATGTAAAAATAAGTGACCACAAAAATACTAAAAGAAATAATTAGTAGAAAAAAACTTTTATAGACAAAGAAAGATAAAATATAAATAGTAAAAAGCAAAACAGAGCAATAAAACATCTATGAAAATACCATGGTGACAAGAACAACAAAAAACAGGCTCGGATTAAAAAATTTACACAGGAAATTGGGAGGAAAAACAATATGTAAAACACTATGTAAAATTCAACAAAACAATATGTAGAATTGAACTACAAGAAATAAGAAATAACACATGTATGAATCAAATAGAAAACAAATGATAACATTCTAAATCTGAATCAGGAAGAAATAGAAATTTTTGAACACACAGCTCAAAAACAAGGAAATAGAAAAAAGTTTACTAAGTGAAACACACACACACACACACACACTGAAGGCATCACTCAAAAATTCTAACAAACTTTAAATTTTTTATTTTTGCTTTTTGGGACACACCCGGAGATGCTCAGGGGTTACTCCTGGCTCTGCATTTAGGAGTCACCCCCGGCGGTGCTCAGGGGACCATATAGGATGCTGCGAATTGAACCCAGGTTGGCTGTGTGCAAAGCAAATGCCCTACCCACTGTGCTATTGCTCCAGCCCCAAAATTTCTAACAAACTTTAAAAAAAATTATAATTTTAATTTGTTCTAAAAAATGGGAAGGAAATTTTCCCAAGCATAAGTCAGAAATTAAATATTAATAAAAAATTCAACAATACATAAAAAAATCACACTGTGATTAAATGAAACTTAATAAGGGATGCAAGAATAGTTCAACAAATGCAATTCAATTAATGTGAAACACAACAGAAACAAAGAAAACTGTTTTAAAAGCTGGGTTATGTAGATAGTACAAAGGTTAAGGTACTCAGCTCACACATGGCTGAGTCTGTTTTAATCCCAAGCATCATCAGGACTGATCCCTGAGCACAATGCTAGTAAAAAGCTCTGAGCACTTCCAGATGTGTCACTCCTCAAAAGCAAACAAATAAAAAAGATGGAAAAATATCACAGTAGTTTAAATTTATGCAGAAAATGCATTAGAGGGACCAGAGGTATAGAACAAAAAGGTTACTTGCCTTGAAAGCAGCCAACCTGCGTCCAATCCCTGACACATCATATGGTTCCTGGATGACTGCCAGGAGTGATCTCTAAGCAGAGAAGCAGTAGGAAGAAAGAAAAAGAAAATGCATTTGAGAGGATTCAATGCACATTTATGATAAAAATAATAATAATTATACACACACACATACACTCATACATATGAAAAAAATCTTGACAAAATGTCATATACCACAAATCCACAGTTAAAATTTGAGTTGGTAAAAATCAAAACATTAGAAATCAGAGAGATGGTAACAGTACAGTGACTAGGGCACTTGCCTGGCATGTAGATGATCTGAGTTTGATTTCTGGCACCTCGGTCAACAAATATGGACCACAGAATAATCTTTGAGCACAGAAGTTGATAGTAAGCCTTAAGGATAACTGGGTATGGCCCGTTACAAAACACAAAAAAAAAGTCAAAAATTTTCAAATGGGTATGTAGCTCTGTATACTTGATTTGCATGTATGAGAGCCTGGTTTTGATTCCAAGTACTGAAACACAAGTTAAATGAAGCAAAACAAAACAAAACTTTCCATAAAAATTAGGAATAAAGGGGCTGGAGTGATAGCACAGCGGATAGGCATTTGCCTTGCACACAGCTGGCCCAGGTTCAATTCCCAGCATCCCATATGGTCCTCTGAGCACCGCCAGAAGCAATTCCTGAGTGTATGAGTCAGGAGTAACCCCTGTGCATCGCTGGGTATGACCCAAAAAACAAAAAAAATAGGAATAAGATAATAATGTGAGCACTATTCATTTTGATTTAGGAAGGGGGCTCAACAGTAGAATGCATACCTTTGCAAATTTGAAGCCTTGCATTTCGTCTCAAAACCAAAAAAAGTAAAGGAAATGAAAAATTGTTGTTAATTGACAAATAACATGATAATATGCATAAGAAAATCCTAAAGATTCTACTGATATATTATAATAATAAATGAATATAGTTAAAGTGGTAGGCTATAAAGTGAATACACACGCACACACATACACACTCACACGCGCACACACACACACACACACACACACAAAGACATCACTGAGCAACATGTGTCAGACAATAATAGATACCAAATAATTTCATTCCATTTGGGGCGGACAAGAAGTTGATCTATACTCAGGAATGCTCAGGAGCTAATTTCAGATCTGTTCTGAGGTTACTTAATGTGTTTCTTAGGATAGAATCAGGGTCAGTCACATAGAAGACAAGTGCTTTGAACCCTGTAAAATCTCCCCATTTCTCATATTATTTAACTCTTAGAACATTAAAATATAAAATAAATGTACAAAACAAAGCAAAAAAGTGTTTGTTATTAACAAAAAATTACAAGGAAATAAGAAGTATTAAATGGCAGAGGATCAAACTACTTTTTTGGTTATTCTGCTAATGTAGTCTATATGCATGCCAAATTATAATGTTGTGTATATAAAACCTATACATTAAAAAGCAAGATTACATTTAAAAATAAAGTAAATGCAACTAGAATGTTAATAAGTATAGCACTGTAGCACTGTCCTCCAGTTGTTCATCAATTTGCTTGAGCAGGAACCAGTAACATCTCCATCATGAGACTTGTTATTGATGTTTTGGGAATATCTAATACAGCACGGGGAGCTTGCCAGGCTCTGCCATGCAGGTGGGATACTCTTGGTAGCTTGCCGAATTCTCTGAGAGGGAGGAAGGAATCAAACCTGGGGCGGCCGCATGCAAGGCAAACGCCCTACTCTCTCCAGCCCGTTTTAAGTATATAAGGGGATAAATAAGGAAATGGATAGGCAGTAAACCACCCACAGTGCATCTGTGGTAATAGCTCATCTAATTTAATTACACAATGTATGAATATTTTTATATAAATAATTTTAAAATAATACGAAAGTTATGTGAATTCATGAGAATAGGGAAACCAAGAAAAATTAGCTCATTTGACCGACTAGAATTTGTTGATTGAATAATTTTGTGAGGATATTTGCAAAAACCCAAGCCTAGAAAATTGATTATTTTCTTACAGTTAGGATGTACGCTAGAGGAATGGAGCAATAACTGTGAGGGACAGGCCCAAAATGGACCACCACCAAAATTAATTTAGCTTAGCTTAATAGGAACCTGCATTGCAAAATAACTGTTTTTTCGAGGAACAGGTCTAAATAAACTTTTTCAGATCCGCTTAAGCTTTACAGGAGCCCACATTGCATAATAACTGGTTGTTCTGCCCCTGAGCAAGGAATTCAGATTCAGGTACTCAAGTTACAAGTCACCAGAAGGGTGGGGGTCAGACCAAATAACCAGATGTCTCTCACAAGACCCATGTTGCAAGACCCAGGACTACCCTAAAAGCCAGGACGTTCCTAAACACTGATGCAAATGCTGATCTTTAAACTATAAACTAAGAAGTGATGTACCCTTAATTGGATTGGTTAGGAAAGTATCTGTTATTACAAATCTATTGGCTAGGAAATGCGTGTGCTCTGCTGTAAAGGTCGGTGAAGGCCTATGTAAGATCTCCTTTGAAGAAGTTCGGGATCTTTACCCAACCTGCCAGACCTGCGTGTCTGTGTAGGTGGCTGGACTCTGGCTAGCCAGTCCTACAATAAACCCTGCTTGCTGTTTGCAGTCTCTGGAGTCTCTTTGTCGTTAAAGGGAGATTTTGATCCGTGCCCTAACATAACTTGTTGTTAAGGTATTATTTTGCATGTGTCCAAATTGGATTGCTCCCATCTCACAGTGCTCCCATTCCTCTGTGTTTATTTGCAACTTCTTTCTTTGTGCTCTGTTGACTTGAAAATATTGTTTTTCTCTTCTCCCTAAGTCCTTTGCATAGTTTATTCGGAGGAGTGTCCTTTTTGTATGGACACAAGAAGACATGATTTTGTAATGTGACTCTCAGTGATATTTCCCTCCTGGACATCTGTTCTTTCACCCAAGCCTCAGCTGCCAATATTAAACTTTGATGTATAGTTGAATTATACATAGCTGTAAAAATGAAAATCTGTTATTTCTATATACACTTTTACTGTAATTTATTTATTTAATCTATTACCAATGAGAGACCTAATCACAAAAGGAGAAATACAGTATTAATCTAATGTAAATTAATCTCAATTCTTTATAGAAATCTTATTCAACATTTTCAAAAGATTATCAAACAATGTACTAATTGTATACAACTATTAGAAACTCCCAAAATAAAATTTAATCTTTTTGTTTTGGGGGAACAAATAAAAACTCAAAGGAACACGTGTGTGTATGTGTATGTGTATGTGTGTGTGTGTATGTGTGTGTGTGTGTGTGTGAGAGAGAGAGAGAGAGAGGTGAAGAAGGGAAAAAGGGACAATCCTTATTTCAACTAACTGGAATGAACCCTTTATTAGTAGGATTCAGCACTGCTTTGGTGTTTATTCAGGTAGAGCAAGCCAATTATACAACAGGGAGTACAACCCAAATTGCTTGACCGTCTTCACCTTATGAAACTCTAGGGGGAGAAGAAAGAAATTAACCACGAAGATAGATCATTAAGCACTCAAACGACTATTGTTTAGAGAATTTACTTGTTACTCTATCAATCTATATACAGATATGTGCAAAACAACTATAGTTATTCAACAAACAAGAAACCATTCATACTGAAGAAGTATATTTATAATCAACATTAGTTTTTTTTTTTTGTTTGTCCAAGAAAATAAAACAGGAGGAATCAAATACACAGGATGGTCTTGAGGTAAAATTGCTAGTTAACGAGCTGTGCTGAATAATTTCTTCAGCCACAATTATAAACTGCTTCAGACATGCTGGCTGTTTCAAATGAACCACACAATGGTGAAATGAAGATAGAAAAAGACTCTTTTGAACAAGATTTGGGGGACTCTGTTAATGCACTAAATGACATTATGCACTGTTTCTTGATGAGACTATTTCAACATTTCCTTATTTCTACCACAATTTAACAGTTACAGCAGACCTAGTTTCCTTGAAATTTGTTGTGAGGTTAGTAATGAATTAATTCTACCTGCACTAGATAGAGGATTAAAGAACTCATTTTGTCTTAAAATGGTTGCAAGTCCTATTATGTATATCAACAATTGTGTCTAATAACAACAGTAAAGAAATGCAAATCATTTCTTTTCTCCAGCAGAACATTTAAAGTTATGAAATAAAATTGCTATCTCTTGGCACATAAAAATCTAAATGTGCTGCTTATGATGTAAGTATATATATATATTCATCAAAAATTAAATATGCTTGATGAGTCTTCATATTATCTTGTCATAATATTGGGAAATTACAGAAAAGCAACATGAAGTTCATATACAGAACTTACTGTGAAATTTGTCATTTGTTGTAAATTCGTCATTATTGTCTATTTCATGAGTCTCCATATGTGTGATTCTGTCTGCTCTTATTTTGCTTACTCATTTTTAGAAGTAAATTATAGTATCCCAGTAATTCTGATAAGGTAAACTTAAGTGATTTTAAAATATTTTAATAAATTATTATCAAAATTCTTATCAAAATGTTTTAGACTAACTTGTTAAATTTTCACCTCAAATTTTATTTTAAAAATTTAGTTTTTTAATGTCTTACTATAATATTAAGCAAATTGCTTGGCCCCTGAGAAAGGTAAAGAGTGAGCTGTCTGTGGTCTGGGTTTAGGTTGTTAACATGCCAACAGTTGGCGCAAAGATGGAAGGTAATACTTTGATCTACAGAAATTCCGACATAAACATTTTAGGAACCTGTGCTGTAATTAACTTTTAATTTTTTGATTGCTCCTTGTGTAGACTCTAGTGAAATAGAGTGTCCTGACACTGTCAGGGATACGTGAGGCTCCGCCGAGCATGTGGAGAGTGGCCTTGAGCACGACTGTGGCTGGGTTCTAAAGCCTCACTCATGAAGGAACTGGCAGAGGAAACCAAATATGCAGGACCCGTGGCTGACATCTCCAAGCCTGCTCGGATCAGGGCTGGTCCTCCTCCATTTAGCACCCCAGTTTTCCAGCAGCTTGGCAGTCAAACCCACACACTTCCCCCAGCGCCATGTAATCCCATCAACAGGCAAGATCCAGAGACAGTAAAACAAAGCTAATGGAAGAGAGTGACACAATATTTCCTGGAGCGGTAGATTGGGAACACTTGTAAAAGCCATTAAAGGCCACCTCAAAAGCCTCCATTCCTCTCAGAGAACCCGGCAAGCTACCAAGAGTCATCTCGCCAGAGTACGGCAGAGCCTGGCAAGCTACCCACGCCATACTTAATATGCCAAAAGCAGTAACAATGACGGTCCTCATTCCCCTGACTGTGAAAGAGCCCCAGTACGCCATCAGCTACTCTAGCACGAGCCGGGGACAAATGGAGACATTACTGATGCCTGCTCGAGCAAATCAATGAACAACTGGACAACAGTGTTCAGTGTTAGTTATTCAGTGATACAGTGATAGTTATTCACTAGTTTATTTGATTTATTTTATATCTTATCTTTTTAAAATTAAGGAGTTTTAGTGATAACAAGAAACAACACAAAACTCAATGAACAGTGTCCTACACTTGGTGATTGATATATTCCCATAGGCTCTTTTTAGATTCTATTTTATTTATTGATTTTGTGCTGAGCTCAGAGCTTACTCCAAGTAGGATCTGTGCTCAGAAATCACTCCTAGCTTTGCTCTGAGTACCACACAGGGTGCCAGGGAGCTAATCCAAGTTGGGCACATTTAAGGGAAATCTTTCTTATTACTATCTTTCTGGCCTCTCTTTTATAGATTTTTAAACTTTATTTTTAACTTTTAACTACTATATTAATCTAACAAAACATATGATTAAAACAGAATTAAATTTTAATCCAAATATATTGATTTATAAATTGTTTTACAATATCATATTATTTCAGGCAAACAACTTCACTTACGCACATTCCTCCAGTGCAAACTGTCTTCTTACCCTCTGGTAATCACCGTATTTTCCACAAAATCTAAGAATTATATTTGTCATACTCTTAAGTTTATTTTCTTTTGCTACTTATATTCTTCCTATGAAATACACCATCTATCAATTCTTCATTATATCTGAATTATTTGGCTAAGTATAATCACTTCAAGTTCCTTCCATTTTGTCACAAAGGTCAAGTCTATTCCTGCCCCGCACCCCTCCCATAGGTTATAAGTATTACCTTGAGTATATATACCATGCCTTCTTAATACCTTAGTCCTTGAGTATGTATACCATAACTTCTTATCATCTAATTATCTGTGGATTATTTTTAGGTTCTTTTCAAGTCTTTGTTATTATGAATAATGTTGTTGCAAAAATAGAGATTCATATATTCTTCTGAAAGTGTTATGTTTTTTGGATAAATGTCAGGACTAGTGAGGCTAGCTAATATGGTGTCTCCATTTTCATTTTTTAAGTTATCCATCTCAAGAAGATTTTTTGCTCTATGTATCTGTTAAGTTCCCACATAATATTATTGGTTTTACTGGGACTGTTGCTGTGTTGTTGTTGCTGTTTTCCCCTGGGGGAGTTTAGGGTGTCTTAGCTTTTGAGCAGTAATCTGAAGCTAAATTACATTTTAAAAAATTAAATACTTATGTAGATGGATCTGGAGAGTATCATACTGAATTAAGTTAGAGAGAAAGGGAAAATACAAAATGATTTTTCTTATATGTTGGATATAAAGAAACAAAGCAGAGGAATAACAAATGCCCAAAGGCACTACAAAAGAAGAGCAGGAGAACTGTTTTCTGTAGGAAGCTTACCTCTGGGGTTGAGAGGGGAGGGACAAGTCAGAGACAGCAACACTAGGACAATGGTGGATGGGAAAAGATGCAGTCTGGGTAGCCAAACAGAAACAGAGAATACTGGTAGAGGGATATGAACACTGGTGAAGGCATTAGAGGTGTTGCATTGCATGCCTGAAAATCATGAATAACTTAGTGACATCATAATTTACAATGATTCAATTAAAAATTTTTAAATAGTAAAAAAGAAATGAAACAAAAAAATAAATTTTAATGTTTTTCTCTGTTTGGGATGATCCTTTCAAGATTAAAAATGGCAACTAATAATGCTTCAAAGTCATACAACAAGCTTAAAAAGGGACTAACTAGGGCATCAAAACAATTATTATCCTACGCCTCATGGAACTCAAGCACAAAATATTGGACATAGCCAAAAAATGTATTGAAAATATAAATATATAAAATATATTTAGAAATATATATTTATAAGTATTTATATAGCACAGCGGGTAGGGCATTTGCCTTGCATGTAGCCGACCTGGGTTCGATTCCTCCACCCCTCTCGGAGAGCCTGGCAAGCTACCTAGAGTTTCTCACTCACAGGGCAAAGCCTGGTAAGCTCCCTGTGACGTATTCGATATGCCAAAAACAGTAACAAGTCTCACAATTTGTTGTGAAACATTACTAGTGCCCACTTGAGCAAACTGATGAACAAAGAGAGGACTATGCTACAGTGCTATATATTTCACATAAATATAAATTACATATTTACTTACATATGTCACTGCCCTCCCATTGTTCATTGATTTGCTCAAGCCGGCCCACTAACATCTCCATTGTGAGACTTGTTACTGTGTTCTTTTGGCATATTGAATATGTCACAGGTAGCTTGCCAGGCTTTGCTGTGCGGGGGAGATACTCTCAGTAGCTTGCCAGGCTTTCCAAGAGGGGCAGAGGAATCGAACTTGGGTCGGCCATGTCGGTTGTGTACAAGGCAAATGCCCTACCTGCAGTGCTATTGCTCCAGTTCTATACATATATATAAACACATATATTTGCCAAAAGATATTTGCAAAAGAATAATACATTTTCATTAATAAATAGATATGTGGGGCTGGAGCAATAGCACAGCGGGTAGGGCGTTTGCCTTGCACGCATCCAACCTGATTTCGATTCCCAGCCTCCCATATGGTCCCCTGAGCACCGCCAGGAGTAATTTCTGAGTGTAGAACCAGAAATAACCCCTGAGCATAGCTGGGTGTGAGCCCCCCAAAAATAAAATAAAATAAATAGATGGTGCTTTCCATTCCATTATTTATATTAAATTAAAAGTATAAAATAAAACATAAAATATTTTCTTTAAGATATCATTTCAAAAAATACAGAGTAGCTTTATAGGCTCTGAACATTTTGAATAAACCAGCACAAGATGTTCATTAAATGGAAAGAAAATTCCTGGTGTTGCTCTAATTTCACCTCTATACAGCAGACCCTGTTCATTTTGAAAACTTAATTACATTCAGTGTCGTGATTATAGAACAAGAAGACATTTAAAATCACTAACTGCTTTCACTCCTCCTCATGTCTTTATCTTCAATTCTTTCTTCATCAAAATTTTATAGGTACTTATCATTCTCTTTGTCACTGGTAGCCTTCCCTAATTATCATGGCAGTAATATCCACCACAACTAGAACACTTACATTTTCTGCCTGGCCTAATCATCTTCAATATTCATATATATTTATATTGAGCTTTCTGTCATAAAATCTTTTGTTTCCATTGTCAAAATTGTTAGATATTCTAAAATATTTTCATAAACACTTATACCGTAGGAAAAATGAATTAAGACCTTTCTACGAATAGACTAATACTTTCCTAAGATCCAGAAGATATCTCGCGTTCTACAATGTGTATTCAAAAAATAAAATACAAAAGGCCACGCTGCTTCCCCCACGAAGGGAAGGCCAATGGCAATGAGCAGGTGAAGGAAGGAACGAGGGCCAGGTTGGTTGATATCAATTGTGGCTTATACCAATTTCATCTCCATTCTCCTCTGATTCTCCTGCTTCTCTCTCTCTCTCTCTCTCTCTCTCTCTCTATTTCCCTAGCCCACTTTTTATAGCCTAGTTTATGTAGAATGCCTGTAGAGTGGGGATACAAAGGTGGTGATGCACATTAACAAATCAACAAAGAGAGGTAAGGCAGGTAAGGAAACTCCTACAGTAGATTAACTCAAGGACAAATCTCATCTAAGGATATTACTCTAGATTACTAGGATATTGCTCACAGGTGAGATTCCATCCAGGGTGTGTTGCTTTCTTCTTTCCTCAGCTGGCATTCCACTTAAATAGTTGTAGTAAATTTACTTCTAATATTTCTAGCAATATCATTTTTCATAAGCACAGTAAGAGACATATCAAGCTTAAAGTTTGATTTTTCTTGAGGACATCTCACTATATATTCCAGACCACAGTTCTCAGGCCAAGTTAATTTTCCTAAACCCAGTCAGATCCTTGTCCAGTTGTTACTCTTTGGATCATGACAGAATTTGTTCATGATCGTGTTCTTAACTTATAGTTAAGTATTGTAATGCTTCAGCCTGGCCCATTTCGAAGCCAGGGTAGCTCACAGCTTGCCCTGGGTACATTCAGTCCATCATCGGGACCCTGCTTTTGCGGTACTAGGAACTAAGGGCAACTGAGGCTTACATTGAGAAAGCAGATGTCCGGGAGTTAATATTATTTGGAGTCAATTAACTCTCAAATTACAATAGCATAATATTAACTGTCTTTCTGTGTCCATACAAAAAGGACATTGCTTTAAAGTAAACTATGTAAAAGACATGAAAGAAGGAGAAAAGGAATATTTAACTTACAATACAAGTTTAGTGTCCTTAGAAGGATCTGATCTTACAAGTTAACAGAATTTAATTAGCGGGAAAAGGTGATTAACTGATTGGGGAGGAGCACACAGAGAAGAGCTTTCTGATAAACAAAGAAATGAGAGTGACTCAGGAGCACTGTGATGGGTGTAACTCAATAAACCTAAGCTCCCCATGGCAAGGGAGAAAGGACAAACCAGTGTTATCCTACACCACAGAATAATTATCTTTCAAAATGTTAAATCTCAGCTCTAAGCCCTGGTACTGTATCACTAGCCCAAAGACTGAGAAATAAGTCCTGCCCCACTGGAAAAGCATCTCCAGGAGTGACTCAGAGGACCACCTACAAGCACTGGTGGGAGATAGACCCTTTGAACATTATTTAGACTGTGTGATACCTAAAATAGCTTTGATTCATTTGGGAAACTTATACCAGAATACCTCAATAGCTTCCTATTCACAAAAGTAAAGTCTTGGTATGTGATATTATTATATCAGGAACATATCTTAGGAAAAGGATTTTGAGTAAAAAGCATTGTGGTATACTTAATCTCATCACCAAAATATAAAACTTCAGACTGAGTAAACCATGAAATGCATCATTTTCAGAAGGTCATATTCTCTAATTTCCTTATGATGCACAATTTACTGGACAATATACTAGAGCTGATTACTCTAACTCACCTTAATACCTCAGTAATGGGAACTCATTATGAGTTAAAAAAGCCTCTTCAATTTATGTTTAAAGTGTTTGGGGGCTTAATTTAGAAACCTTTTGTGATAGCACAGTAATAGCACAGTGGTAGGGCATTTGCCTGGCCTAGCCGGGTTTGATTCCTCCGCCCCTCTCGGAGGGCCCGGCAAGCTACCCAGAGTATCTCGCCTGCACAGCAAAGCCTGTCAAGCTACCCATGATATATTCAATATGCCAAACACAGTAACAACAAATCTCAAAATGGAGACGTTATTGGGCCCACTCGAGCAAAATCGATGAACAATGGAAGGACAGTGTTTGTTTATTTGTTTTGTGATATATATATATGTATTACCTCTTGTGATATATATACACACATGTCTATATATGTCTGTGTACATAAATATTGTAATTAATATAATGCATTTTATAGTATATGTAATTATTATATGTGTGTATTTATATATATTTCAATATTTTCTAATACTCCATGCTGTGCCATTGCTACCCCCCCACAGCTTCAGAGTTTGACCTCTTATACTGCAACAACAGGATAGAACAATACTTTTAAAATCTTATGGTTGTGAAGTGATTTGCTTTCTACAGCTGGGTTCAAGAATTAAATGTTGGTTTTGGATTTCTGTTATTTTACCTATTGACCCTGGAAGTATTTCTACTGAAAGTCAGATAGTTAAGAAATTGGTTTCTGTGTTCTGGAGTCGTGGCCATGCTGGAGAGCCGCTCGTGGGGGGCAACTGGTGGCCTCGATAGGGCGTGAAGGGCGGACCGAAATGCCCCCCTTCCCATGAAGGGGGTAAACTCTAAATAATAGTGGTGAAACTTTTATTGAAACAATGAATCTAATCAAAGCAGATAGAGTGTTAACTAGAATTCATCTGCCTCACAGGGACGGGGAGGGGTGGGGGGTGGGGTTTTATTGGGGTTCTTCATGGTAAAAAATAAGTATTGGTTAAGGGAAATGTGTTTGATATTTGCATGACTGAGACCTAAACCTGAAAGCTTTGTAACCTTTCCCATAGTGATTCAATAAAAAAATAAATAAATAAATAAATAAATAAAAAATAAAATAAAATCTTATGGTTGTGAAGTTCATGCCCACTTCAATCAATTTATCAATGACTGAAGTTATAGCCCAGTGGAAAGTGTGTTCACCTTGCATGTATGGAGTCCTGGGTCTCTTATTACACATTAAAAGCATCTTTTTTTTTGAAAGAAGAAAATCTTCTCTCAAAACTTTCATGTTTAATTTGGGGCTATTAAGACTTAACATAAGTTCTGCCTGGAGAAGAGAGTGAGCCATAAATTAATGAAAAACATTTAGATGATAGAGAGAATCTCTATGTAAGTAAATATGCTTCTCTAAGTAAATATGCTTCCAAGTCTAAGATTATGTAATACTAGAGGGCTCACTGAAGAAATTATAATAAATCTTTATATTATAAACAGAGGTAAATACATGTTTCTTCAACTGGCAGTTTTTCTCCTGATAAAAGCTAAAATTTCATAAAATCTACAGGTTCCTTATAAATGAGTCTTTCAAGGAAAGAAGCAGATTAGAAATATAAGAAAGAGACACAGAATGAGAATCAAGATGTAAATATCATTTTTTTTTTCTTTTTGGGTCACAACCAGCGATGCACAGCGGTTACTCCTGGTTCATGCACTCAGGAATTATTCCTGGCCGTGCTTGGGGGACCATATGGGATGCTGGGAATCAAACCCAGGTCAGCCACGTGCAAGGTAAACGCCTTACCCGCAGTGCTATCACTCCAGCCCCTCATATTTTAATGAGTATTTTCATATCATTTGAATGAAAGCCTAAGTGTTGTATTACAGAATAATATGTAATTTTATCAATTTATTTATGTTTGGTTTCAGAGGCCACATCTGGCAGTGCTCAGTGCGTACAATTGCCATATGTTTAGGGGTCAGTCCTGGATGCATGAAGAAGACTGTGTAGCGTACCTGGAATGGAACTTGAATTATCCATGTGCAAGGAAAGCACTTTATCTAATGTAATATATCTGCACCCAAATTTTAATGTTGCTTCCTGTAGTAGTTGTTGTTGTTTTAACAAATCTCCCTACTGTCTTCTGTAGATATTCCACAAATTTACATTTATACAAATAGTGTCCAATAATTCCCTTTTCTCTACATCACCACTAAAACTTGTTTAAAATTTTAAATATTCACAATAGCCAAAATATGACATCAATTTAAATTCCCATTGTAAAATGACTATGTAGTAGAAACTGTTATAGAAACATGACTGAATAACTGTTGTGCTATTAAAGGATGATATAGTGAATATATAGTTGCCTCAGCATTCATACATCTTGGGAGAAGATCTTCCCCAAGATATATGAATGCTGACGTAACTATGATAAGAAAACAGGTAAGGACTCGAAAGACAATTACTGGATGATTTCATTAGTATGTGAAATATGTATAATTAAAATAAGCAACTGAAAAAAAACAATTCAACTAAATATGATGAAAATATGTGGCCTGTAAAATGAAAAAGGGATTCTAGGTAAAAAATTGGTGGCTTGTAGAGGGAAATAGAGTTGCTTGCTATAAATGAAAACAGGTCCACTTATACATTCATTGGGTTGGCACTGAATTTTGGGTGGTATGACATATGTGTGCACATATATGTACATGCATATATATATGCATACATACATATGTATATACACACATGAAGGAATAAATCTAAAGCCCTAGGGTTCTGTAGTATAGTAACATGATGGAAAATCAATAGAAATGGGGAAAATGTATAGAGAGAGACAGTGGGAAAAGAATGTTTGATAGAAAAGTACTAGGAAATACTGAGAGCTCACTTAAGGTTTGTAGCCCTCACATTAAAGACAGTTCAATCATGAAATAGTGCATTCTTCTCCAGAATGCATTCCACATTCTTAGTATACTAGAGAAATAGTTTGAGCAGTTAGATTTTGTCAGCTTAGTACAGAAAATGTAAAATATAATATTGATACAGACTTTCTTCATAGTAATTGATTATAATGTTGGGATAGATTACTAACTTAGAAAGGAAAAGTGATGGACCTCCCATCCACCAAATAGTACAGAATTAATAAAGAAGTTGTCATACCGGGGTTGTGGCATTCTAACAGGAGAAGTTAATAGAAAAGTTAAGAAAGAGTGGCCAGAAATTGTAGCATAATATGAGATTTATGGAAGAGCACCACTTCCAACAGACTTTGACATAGATATAAATATTCCCATATAATGATAAGAAGCCTTTTTAATTGTTTGTGTTGAGATAGACATGCTCATATATATAATGTCATAAAATTTTCACATGTATCATTTAAATTTTATATGTTTATGTATTACACTAAATTCATCATTAAAAGTAAAATTCTACCCTTCACCCTACATGTGACCCATTATCCATTCCTGTCCCTTCTCTAATGAAACCATCAGTTATTTTTTTGTTATTTAGGTAATTTATTCATTTAGTCTTTATATAAATACAATATGAATGAAGTAATGACTTATTTTATTGAACATAATACCTTTTGAGTTCACCAAACTTGTTAGGAATGGCAAGATTTCATCCTTTTTTTATAATTGAGTTGCATTGTATTGTTTCTTGATGATATGAATTTCTGGGTATTCATACAAAATTATTTCTAATGTTAGCTGCCTTAATTTTAAGGGAAGAGATTGAGTGATAAATTCCTACTGGAACCTTGTCCAGGATTATTCTAATTCTTGTATAGTTGTAGATATTAGAAATTTGTTTTTAAATCCTAGCAAGAGTTTTCACATGAAAATTAACATGAATAATTATTCAATTATTTTTTATGAATATCATGAAAAACTAATTGAAAGTTCTGATTATTTAGACAACAAAAGTCATAGTATAATCAAGAGTGAAAGACAGAGTGGGTATTTTTTTACACAGTCATTACATAATAAAGGATATTTGAAAGAATGTAGTTTTTTTAAATGGGCACATAATTTTGAAAATATTATTTATCTATAGTTTATTCCACATGCGCAGGGGCCATGCTAATCTTCTCTGTATCATTCCAATTTTAGTATATGTGCTGCCGAAGCGCTGTGTATTCGATATGCCAAAACCAGTAACTACAACTGGTCTCATTCACCTGACCCTGAAGGCTTCACCGACATGGCAACACTGAGAAGGATGAGAAAGGAGAGGCCGACAAAATCTCAAGGCCAACCTAGGCTGCCACAACGAAGGAAGACAAAAATGATCGTCTGTACTTTCAATGCACGTATGCTAGCATCAGATGCATCCATCGAGGACCTGATGGTACAAGCGCGAATGATCAAGTACGACATCATTGGTCTGACCGAGACAAGAAGGCACGAATCTCACCATGCCATTTTCGACACCGGAGAAGAATTGTTCCTCGGAACATGCGATAAAAGAGGTGTTGGAGGCGTCGGTGTCCTTGTCAACACAAACTTGGCCAAGAGCATTGATTCATTCGAATGCCTAACAACCCGAATCGGACGTTTACATTTGAATAGATGTGGCTCACTGCCTGCAGTTTCTATCTTCGTTGTCTACGCACCAACATCTCATTATGATGAAAGAGAAATCGAGAAGTTCTACATGGAGCTAGAGAAGTTCTATAAAGAAGACCACACCTTCTAGAAGATCATTGTGGGTGATTTTAATGCCAAGATAAGACCGAGAAGATCAGCTGAAGAACTTCACATCGGGACCCATGGCCTAGAATGGAACGAACAGGGTGAGAGACTGTCTGAGTTCATCATGTCGACCAAGACCATTCATGGTAACTCACAGTTCCAGAAGGCAGAATCTAAACGATGGACATGGGAGTCTCCGGGTGGACGATTCCATAACGAAATAGACCACATCATATTCAATCGACGGTTTTGCCTGACTGATGTCGCTGTTGTCCCAAAATTTCGGACCACCGTCTCCTTCGTGCAAAATTCTACTTCACAGAGCGGGGAGAAAGGGCTGCAAAGTTCAAAAAGAGAACTCCCAGAATGACCACCAACTGGGAACTCTTTGGTACTATTGCGGCAACATGGGAAGATGCCATTGTTGACAACATTGACGAGGAATATGATCGACTGGTTCAGCACCTCCATGAATGTGCGAGGAACACCAAGAGAGAGATAGCCACAAAAAGTCGCCTATCTTCGAAAACTCTTGAGCTAATTCGCCAGCGTGGTTTGGCGCATGCCTCAGGCAACCGCAAGCTAACGTCCGAGCTTGCAAAGCAGTGCAGAGATGCGATCAAGGAAGACCTCAAAGAGAGAAGAGCAGAAGTACTGGTAGATGCGGCAGAAGCCGGGAAAAGTATTCGTAACGCCCGCCTGTCCTTCACCAACTATAAGACCAAGATGACTGCCCTCCGACGTCCTGATGGATCCATCACATCCTCCAGAACGGCAATGGAGAAGATTATCCATGACTTCTACTCAAATCTCTTCGATAGCCATGTCCACTTGCCGACATACCAAATTCCACAGGATGGGTATGTCGTTCCTAACGTTCTCCCTTCCGAAATCCGACACACCATTTCGTTGGTAAAGAAGCAAACAGCACCCGGCCCAGACAAGGTCAGACCTGAACACCTGAAGAACCTGCCGTCAGTACTCATCAATACACTGGCTCAGCTCTTCACTCGCTACCTGTCTGAATGCAAGGTTCCGTCCCAATGGAAAACCAGCAGGACCGTACTACTGTTCAAGAAGGGAGACATCCATGACATTGGCAACTATCGCCCGATCTGCCTATTGTCTGTCATCTACAAGCTGTTCACTCGAGTCATCCTGAATAGGATTGGCAGAACACTAGATGAAGGACAACCATGCGAGCAAGCCGGGTTCCGCAAAGGATTCAGCACCATCGACCATATCCACACGGTAACCAAGCTCATTGAGGTTTCTCGGGAGTTCAAGATGCCACTCTGCTTAACGTTCATTGATTTAAAGAAGGCCTTTGATTCTGTTGAGACGGAAGCGGTCATTGAAGCCCTAGCCAATCAGGGCATTCAAGCCCAATACATCAGGATCCTCCGTGAGCTGTATTGCGGATTCACTACCAGGATCTCACCATTCTACAAAGAAGTGATCGTTGATGTCAAGAGAGGGGTGCGGCAGGGTGATACCATTTCACCGAAACTCTTCAGTGCCACCCTCGAGAACATCATGCGACGACTGGAATGGGAAGGAATGGGAGTGAAGATAGATGGTCGGCAACTACACCACCTCCGCTTTGCTGATGACATTGTTTTAATAACACCAAACATCAGCCAAGTGGCACAAATGCTGGCCGACTTTGACCGTGAGTGTGGAAAGGTAGGACTACAGCTGAATCTTACGAAGACAATGTTTATGAGAAACAGCCTTGTTCCTGACGCCCCATTCGCTCTCAATGGAACGACCATCTCCGAATGCAACAGCTATGTATACCTAGGTCGAGAGGTCAACATGAGAAATGACCTGGCACCCGAGCTGCACAGGAGGAAGAGAGCGGCTTGGAACGCCTTCAAGAACGTCGAAGAAATAGCTAAGAGGACGAAGAACCTCCGGCTCCGGGCACATCTCTTTGATTCCACTGTTCTTCCTGCATTAACATATGTCTCAGAGACCTGGGCCCTAAGCAAACAAGATGAGAACGCCATTCAGGTCTCCCAAAGAAGAATAGAAAGAGCTATGCTTGGAATATCACGTTTCACTCAAATGAGAGAACGAATTCGGAGTTCTGACATCCGTCGACGATCAAGGATCAGGGACGCTGTCTCATATGCCAAGGTGTCGAAAATCAGATGGGCTGGTCACGTAATGAGATTTAAAGACGACCGTTGGACTAGAGCTGTTACTGATTGGATTCCACGGGATGTCAAGAGACCGCATGGCCTCCCACCTACCAGATGGTCAGACTTCTTTGTCAAGATCATGAACGATCGGTTTGAGGCCCTCCATGTTCCTGGAGCGAAAAGATGCCATTGGGCTACACTAGCACGCGACAGGGACAAATGGAGACGTCACTGGCGCCCGCTCGAGCAAATCGACGACTAACGGGAAGTTAAGTGATTAAGTGATTATTCCACATGAGGAGAGAATTTTCTATTCATTTAAAATTCATAATCATTGTTTCATTTCTGCAGTACTGAAACGGTAAGCATTATCATTTCACTAAAATGGTAAGCATCACTTAAAGGAAGAGGTTTCTAGGACTAGAAACCTGTTTTATAGTTACTTAAAAATTTTAGGTAAGCTTTATCACAAGAAATTGTTGTATTTTATAATTGTTTCCAGTATTGCTTTGCCTTGTTTCAACCCTATCAAAAATAAATAATTTTCTTCTTATTGCACAGCTTGGTTATCTGCTATTATGAGTGCTTTGAATTTTGGACATTATAATAAATATAGAGAACTCTCATTCAGGAGTTTAACTTCTCATTCTCTTTTCAAAGTATTGCACAGATTTTTAAAGTTTTACTAAGCTCACCTTCTTTTGGGGGGAGGAGAGGACATCATCTGGTAGTGCTCAGGGCTTAGTCCTGGCTGTGTACTTAGAGATCATTCCTGGAGAGCATTGGGGGAGCCATATGAAATGTTGGGGATCAAACCCACATCTGCCACGTACAAGCCAAGTTCCCTATCCACTGTACCATCTCTCTAGTCCTAAAGTGCACCTCTTTTAGCACCAGAGAAATTTTTTTGTGAAATGTGTCTAAAGGTGTGTGTGTGTGTGTGTGTGTGTGTGTGTGTGTGTGTGTGTGTGCGTGTGGTCATGGATAGCAGAGTTTTTTTCTGTAATTTCTTCTAAGACTTTCATATTTTTATGTGTTCCACTTATACATGGTATATATTTTGAGTTATTTTTGTGATAGTTATAAAAGTGTACAAATAGATCATTTCAATATGGATGTCTAGTTATTCCAATACTACTTAAGTATTGTCTTTGCTCCAGTTAACTGCCTTTGTTCCTCTGGCAAAATAAGTTGAGACTATTTCTATGTTTCTTTCTTTATAGGTCTTTATAATACTTGATTTATTGTTTCAGTGTATATATTTCACACCAATACTACACTTTTTTAAGTATTGTAGTTTTTTAGTAAATCTTGAAGTTTCCTAGTGACAACCTTCTAAATTGCTCTTAAGGAAAATTGCATGGGAAATTCTGGACTTTGTTTCCTGTGTAAATTTTAGAACTAGTTTGTTGATATACTCAAAATAATCCTATCATTTTATTGGATTTTATTATTCTATAGAAATATTTGGGGAAATCTGAGGCAGTAGCTATAGTACAATCTGTTGGGCACTTGCCTTATCATGTAGCTGAACTGGGTTCAATCTCTGGCACTACATATGGTCTTCAGAGTCCTTGAGAGTCCTTCAAATTGATTCCTGAGTGCAGAGCAAGGACTAAAACCTGAGAACTTTCAGATGTGGTAAAAATAATAAAATAATAACAGAAAAGGAAAATGAATATTTGGGGAGAACTGACATTGAATATATTGTGAGTATACCTATTTCATGGAATATATTTCCATTATTCATTTTGTATTTTATTTTTTCATTAATAATATCTATGTTTCCTCATAAAAAACTTACTTTCTTAGATCTGTACTGACATATTTTTAGTTATTCACCTTAATTTTGCATTATACTTTGAATATTAAATTTTATTTATTCCTTGCTGATACAGAGGATAGTAATGGGCTTTCTCTATTAATTGCATATGCATACCCTCTTAATAGATGCCAGTATAAGCTTTTCTTAAGCAAGCTCAATGACCTATCTTTCTTTTGCTTCTACTCTTGGCTTGACCCCTGTCCCACTGTAGACCATCATGAATCATATTCTTTTCTGCTGCCAGAGTAATGTTTTAAATACATCAATCAGATAATATAATTTTCAGCCTAAGTCCCTCCAAAGTGCTCTTATTTTAGCTGGGATAAAATATAAACATCTTTCCATGACATAAAATCCCTGATGTGATCTGATTTCAGCTTACTTATCTAATCTCATTTCTTCCTACTCTCATCCTCTTTCTTTAATTTATTTTTCTTACAGGATTAAAGTAAGATTCTTTTCTTCTTATAAGAATTAAAGAATACCCATTGATTTTAATCGCAGAATGGTATGTGTCTATGAAGCTCTTATTTGAAATATTTTCCATTTCCTAGGCATTGCTATAACTCTAGTATATAATGATTTTATCTTTTTTCAGAAAACATATTGACTCTTGATCTTATCTATCTTATGTGTTTATGATTCAACTCATAATTTATACTTCACCAAACCTCCCTATCGCTAATACAAAAGCTCATTTAGCTCAAAAAATTAATTCAGTCTTTTTTATTAATGCTAACCTATCATAGCTAGGTTTACCTGAGAGACACATGCATCTTTGGGTTTAAAGGTGCCCTATAGAGAAGGTACTAACTAAATAATACTAGTGCAATGCAACCAACTATTTTGTCTTTAGGATAAAGTGGACTTGCTAAAACAGTATAAGATTTCATAAATAGCAATATAACATTTTGAATAAATAGAAATGCTATCTGGTAGAAACTAAGATCTTGTATCTCTCTTCAAAAAACACAACAGCAACCAAGTACAGGTAGTTTAGACTAAAGGTACTGTACTTTCTCTTTTTCACTCACTTTAAGGGACAGCATAGTGATCAACCCATGACTCAGAAACTAAAAACTCTAAGGTAAATTTTTGGTACAAATAAAGATTGGGAGCGTTCACAGAAATAGAACTGCAGTACGGAGCACTCCAGGTCTCTCTACACAAGAATGCACTGTATCACTGTAGCACTGTTGTCCCATTGTTCATCGACTTGCTCAAGTGAGCACCAGTAACGTCTGCATTGTGAGACTCGTTGTTGCTGATTTTGGTATATCGAATATGCCACAGGGAGCTTGCCAGGCTTTGCTGTGTGAGTGGAATACACTCGGTAGCTTGCCAGGCTCTCCGAGAGGGGCGGAGAAATAGAACCCAAGTGGGCCAGGTGCAAGACTAACACCCTACATGCTGTGCTATGGCTCCAGCATACACAAGAATGAACATTTTGAATTCTAAAGCAACCCCTGCTAATGTAGCATTGGTAAATTATCAAAATAACATTATAAAAACAATATTTCTAAATAAGAACATACAAAGATTAATTTGTCTGGCTTTCATTAAACTTCCCATCTTAAATTCTGCAGATTAGAAGAGAACAGAATGTCTCACTCACTCTAGTAAATGTTTAAGAACTGCCAGTTGGGACTATTTTACCCAGAAAAAAAATTAAATATGATAGAGACAGGGCCAGAGTACAGAGGGTACAGAATTTGCCTTGCATGTTGCCAACCTAGATTTGATCCCTATCACCCCAAATGGTCCTCAGGTCCCACTAGGAGTGATAAATATATATTTATATAAAGCATGTATATAATATATGCATATATATCCACACACATGTATATATTATAAACATATACATACATATATATGTAATTTTACATTTGTAATTTTACTTTTTCAGAAAAACTAAAATTCTAGAGTTTGCCACAACTAGACTTTGCTTTACATATAGGAAATCATTCATAAAAATCCTTATATATGAATATAGGAAACAAAAGATCATAAAACCTTGGACAAGGCTATAAATGATAATAAACTAGTAGTAACACAAACAACAGTGATATGAAACAATACTATTCTCATAGGAAACTCACATAAAAGATGAAAATAAATACGAGCTCACACATTATAAATGAAAAGTTGGAGTAAGTTTCTGAAATCCCATGACTCAGAGAAAATTACTGAAAATATATTTTAATATATCTGATAAAATACTCTTTCAACAGAGGAAAGTAATGTAACACAGGGTTAACTCATCAAGAAGACAAAATGGTTATAAATCTATCTACTATCTATATATCTATCTAGATACAAACAGTGCACAATATTTTTAAAATATCTTAAGAATCCTCAAGTGTGAAGCCAGGGAGAAAGTTCATGTGTAAAGCACATGTTTAATATCCTGGCTCCTTGAGTTTCCCAGCACTGCATAGCCCTGTAAACACCGCAGGTAGTGACTACCAGATACCACTGAGCATAACACTCGTAGCCCCTGAGTAACACCAGTGGGCTACTAATGACTTTTGCCATTACCTCATTGGCAATTACACACAGCTGGGCTGAGCATCTCAGGGACTCTCAAGCCTCCAGGAGCACTATTAGTGTTGGATACTATAAAATCAAAGAAAAAAGAGAGAGACCTCAGTAAGAGAGACAATAATATAAAAATCATAAGGGAATTTAACTCACCATTTGCAACAATGGATGAATGCCAGACCAAAACAAATAAATAAATGCCAAGGAATTATTAGCATAAAATGAAGTAATTGAAAAAGAGATGAACTTAATGGATATAGGCATAATATTACATCACCCAAATAAAATACATATTTTTTTCCTCAAGTGCACAGAACATTCTCAAGGATGGACCAAATGTTAGTACATACATATCCTAATGTATACACAGTAATAAAATAATATGCAGCATCTTTTTTGACCACAATTATATCAGACTTAAAAAACAGGAACTGATAAAGACAATAGGAAAATGCTCAATAAAATGTCTTTTTCTAAATAACTCTTGGGTTGTAAAGAAATCAAACAAGAAATAATATTTTGTAAATAATAATGAAAACAAGGGGATTTTTGGTTTAAACTCTAAGGATGCACAGAAAGTTGAACGAAGGATGCTGGGGAAGTTATGTGGGGTAGGAAAGTTTACAGCGATTGAGGTATGTGACTTGCATGTTGACGACTCAGGTTTGATGCCTGGCATGGCATTACCTAGAGGCCACCAAGGATTATAAGAGTGGTCAGGAGAGTCCCCAGCATCACGAGGTAGAAGCATTCTTGGGTCTTTACATGGAACCATCTGGAAACACCAAGAGGGGCACTGAACCATTGGCATAACTTGAGAAACTCCTCTCTCTTTCCCAACAAGTTCATGACAATACAAGCCTATAAGGATAAACAAGAAAATACTCAAAATAAAAATCAACTGTTAAATGTGAAGGAACTAGAAGGGAGGAACAACAGAAAAAAATCAACCAAACGAAAGAAATAATAACAAGTATATTGGAAAAAATATGAAACAGGAATCCTAAAGACAGACAAAGGATCAATAAAATCAAAACTTGGTATTCTTAATGGATCAATACAATTGAACCCTCCCCTCCAGTCTCAGAAGGAAAAAGAGAGAAACCCAATTTAAAAAATTAGGAATAAAAAACCAAAGTTACAACTGACAGCATAAATATAAAGATCATAATACTACTGTGAAATTGATAATACAATCAAATCAATAGCCTTGGGGAAATGGACACATGTTTAGAATTATACAACTTTCCAAGATCAAACCAGGGAGAAATGAAAAACTTGAATAGGATTATTACATGTACTGAAATTGAAACAATAATCAAACAAACAAAAGTCCTTCTTTTCAAAGACAGTACATTTTAAAAACAAATATTGCATCAGGATTCAAAGTTTCATCAAAATACATAAGCTCAGTTCCATACAGAGGAATAGTTCTTGCTTATAAGATTAGAAATTCAATAATGAACAGATGGATTCAAATGTGCAGATCTTTGTCTTAAAAACAGATGCACATAGAATAACTGGATGAAGAAATGTAATGTAGTAAAGTGAGGATCCCCAGATCTTCCTTGACCCCAGCGCTTAGGAAGGAGAAAGACAGAGTAGGAAAGAAATTAAGGAGTGGGGAGGAAGAAGATGAGAAAGGGAAGTAATGCGTAACAGGAATTAAGTCTTCAGTTACACTGATGGTATGAGATGGTGATTTAGTCATATATCTCAAAGCACAGACTCAAGGATGAAAACATGAGATCTAAGCTGCAACTATCAAACTTTGTAATGTGCCTGTAAAGGCGGCAGGTATTGATAAGGGGGTAAAATATCAGAACACTGGTGGAGGGAATTTGACACTGGTGGTGGGATTGCCATCATATGCCTACCGGTATATTATGTAGATTGAAATTTTATAAGCCTCGAATTCAACTATCATTAACTTTGTAAAGTTTGGTTCTTTAATAAAAAAATAAAAAAATTAAAATTGAGACGCTATAGTGAATGACCATGCTTACTTACTGGGCTGGAGCGATAGCACAGCGGTTAGGGCGTTCGCCTTACAAGCGGCCAACATGGCCGACCTGAGTTCGATTCCTCTGCCCCTCTCGGAGAGCCCAGCAAGCTACCGAGAGTATTCGATATGCCAAACACAGTAACAACAAAGTCTCCAATGGAGACGTTACTGGGCCCGCTCGAGCAAATCGACGATCAACGGGAGGGCCTTTACCTTACCTTTACCTTACCTTTACCTTACTTGCAGGTAAACACTACTATGACCCAATGTCTTGTACATAAAATTTAATGAAGCTACATACAATTTTAAGAGAAATGTGTACTCTTAAATATCAAACTTGACTAAGAATTTGCATATTATGATGCAATATCAATTCAGTGAAATTCAAGAAGATAGTTTGATAAAAATAAAAAATAGTCAAAAGTGAACACGTAAACAGAGATAGGCTACACAGAAAAAAGCTCATTAAATATTTGTTTTTATCATGCAGCAAATCTAGATTCATGTAGATTAAGACTTTTATAGTACTCCCATAATCCATCACATATTTCCTCAGCTATCCGTCACCAACAGTGTATCTTACTGATATACTTTGTTGATATGCATTTTATAGTTTTAAATTGGCAGTTCACCAACTACTATTATGTCCACCTTCCACTTAAGAAGAAGGAAAAGGAAAAAAAGTATCCATTCTAATTAGTTTTTCACAAAGAAATTCCTTTGAAGCCTCCCACACCTACTATTTGCAACTCATTAGGCATATGCCTAAGAAGGTTGGGAAGTTGTGTTTTTAGGGTTGTGTGTGTGTGTGTGTGTGTGTGTGTGGTAGTGTTGACAGAGAAAAGGGGTATTTTCAGGGAAAATAACCAGTAGTTTCTGACAGAAGTAGGAGTGAAACTGAGTCAGTCTTAATAGAAGGATGTATTTTATTCTCCACCCCAAAATAAATGCTTCTACTACTAAAAAAAATACATAGAAAATCATATGATACCTGATTAATATTCATCATCAATGGTCACTCACATTCCTAAACATTTGTTTCTTCCTGCTGAAAGGTAATAAGATAATAAAATGGTTCAGAGAAAATAACCTTTTTTAAGTACTATTTTGTATAGTTTGGGGGCTACAACCAGCAGTGCTCAGGGCTTATTCCTGACTCTGGGATTGGGCATCATTCCTGGCAGTGCTCAAGGGACCATATGGGGTGCTAGAGATGAAACCCCGTTTGGCCTTGGCCATGTGCAAGGCAAGTGCCAGGCTAGCTGTACTATTGCTCCGACATCTGAAAAAATCAGTTTTTATAAATTACATAAATTTTCACTTTGAATGACAAAATATACAATTTATTTTTATCCCATGATTTCCCCTGCAATTTATGTACATTATTTGAATTTAAATATGCCTTGAGCATATGTATTCTATCATTCTCTACCTTAGGATGATGTTCATTGATAGAAAGGATAAGAAGTTGTAACTATGTGAGATTACAGATAAAAGAAGATTTGGTTTTGAGTCCAGAACTCATGTTTACTAATTAGGGTTCCTTAGCAACTATATGAAAATCAGATATATATAAAACAGAAGTAAGAAAGGGTATTTTCACAGAAATTTTATGAGAATTAAAAAAGAAATTATTTGAGATGAATTTAAAATAAAAAAAAACAGTGTGCACACAGGAATTTTAACACTAACCTTTAAGAAGTGTTCGCATTTAGTCACTTATGAATCTCAGTAATGACTTACTCAACTTAATGAACTAAATATCATGCAACCTCAGTTTCATTTAGAGTTCTATAATAATGATATAGGTTTTTTTCTCTTAAACTCATAAACAATTTACTGTGCAGAAATAACAAAAAAAAATATAAAAGATAACCCTAGGCATGAATCTAACAAGCTCTTATTGAAGAGATGAAAGTTTAGTAGAAGGCTTTTCTTTGGATGACTTCCTCAGAAACTTAGGGTTCTTGAAACAGCTGTTTCAATCCTGGCTCAGTCTGTCTTCTAGTCTTACTCTTCAAATTGTGCATGCTTTGCAATTGTCCCCAATGGATTTTTCTCCCTTACAAATTGGCCTATAGATTAGGCATGACAATTAGCACTAGTCTATAGATTTTTGAACAAGAAAAAAAAATTAGTCTGTAACTAAAAGAAAACATGCTGTGCTCCAGTAAAACAGCTGACATAAATTAAGTCAGAAGATTATAAATGATGAAGCTAAAAGGGACCTTTGAGGCTTTATAGACCATTGTCCTCATTTTATAAATGAGGAATTTGATGATGTGTGTGGGGTTTCTTTTTTCTTTTTTTGGACTGCTCATGGAACTGATCTGTAAATTTTGTAAATATAAGGGTGGGAAAAATAGAATTTTTCAGACTCATTTATCTATGGTTTTATTTTGAATGTGAGTGTAAAATCAGGCACATAAAATCAGAACACACCACTCATCAAAACTTTAGCTCTATGTCCTCTCAAGTTTGAAAATATCATATATACTTTTCTTTCATATGCATTTTGATTCAAATTCGGAGAGCCCGGCAAGCTACCGAGAGTATTCGATATGCCAGACACAGTAACAACAAAGTCTCCAATGGAGACGTTACTGGGCCCGCTCGAGCAAATTGACGATCAACGGGAGGGCCTTTACTTACTTACTTTACTTTGATTCAAATACAATGTTTAAAACTATTATTGTGTTCTGGTCAGATTCTATCTTTTTTTTTTTTTTTTTGCTTTTTGGGTCACACCCGATGATTCACAGGGGTTATTCCTGGCTCATTCACTCAGGAATTACTCCTGGCGGTACTCGGGGGACCATATGGGATGCTGGGAATCAAACCTGGGTCAGCTGCATACAAGGCAAACACCCTACCCCCTGTGCTATCACTCCAGCCCCTCAGATTCTATCTTTAATGCAAATCTACTGTATCAAAGTGAAAGGCTTTCCTTTAAAATAATTATTCACTAATGTAGTAATTTAGTGCATATTTATAAAATGTTCATTTTTATTCTGATATTACACTACGTTTTGAAGATATTGTTCAAATTTTTCCTATATTCTAAGAAACTTTTCTTATGGTATAATGGAGAAAGTAGAATGAAGTTAAGATAATTGGCTCTGGAGTTACTGTGTGTTTTAATTTTGCCTTGCTTACTATCAAAGAAATCATCAGCAACTCACTTATCTTTGTGATCCTTAGTTTCCTGATGTATAAAATCTTTCCTAATATATATTTTATAAGTGTTTATACATAATTAATGCTAAGGTTTAGTGCACTCACTGGTAATTACTAAGCACTAAATAAGTGTTTATTATTTATGGCATACAGAAGTCCTTATCTAGTGACATAAATAGAAAATGAGACAGTACTCAAAATATGATATAACAAAATTTGAGAAAGATATCAACATTTTCCAAAGGACAGAAATTTATGGCACCAGATCTGCGGTGGACACTAAGGCCACACTTCCCTGAGAAAGTAATGTTTAAGTTATGACTTATAAATTTTCCCGGAGTTATTCAGTACTGATTTAAGAGACATAGCATAAAGAATGAATATTCTAAGTAATGCACTTTTGCTTTAGGATGATTGATTTAACAATGATAAGGCAAGTGACTTAAGGTCAATTGATATGAAGGTGTAATGTTGGCATACTATAGTTTAGAAATTATATATAGAATAGGAAAAGAAGGTGACATATTGGAGAAATATTAAAATATAAAATCAGCGATATATAGCTGTTGAATACTTGAGGAGAGTAAGGAAAAAGGCATATAAAACTCTTTGAGTTTCTCCCAATAAAAGAAAATATTAAAACCATATGATTATACCAGTAGATGCAGAAAAAGCATTTCACAAGATTCAACATCTAGTCATGATTAAAAACTTAATAAAGTGAGGATAGAAAAAAATCTTTCTCAGTTAAGCTATCATGAACTCACAGCTAATATCATACTCAGTGGTAAAAAAAACTGAAAACTTTCCTCTATGGTCAAGTGCAAGATAAAGTTGTGTTAGAATACCAGGGGCTTAGGTTTATCAGTTTACACCCATCACAGTGCTCCCGAGTCACTTCCATTCCTTTATCTGTAACCACTTCTATGCTCTCTTCCCCAACCAGTTAATCAGCTTTTCCCCTAATGAGAATCTGTTAATTTGTAAGGTCAGATCCTTCAAGGACACTGAACTTGTATTGTATTATATTAACTTATAAGTTAATATTGCTTTCTCCTCTCCTTGTGTCTTTTAAATAGTTTACTTTAATGCAATGTCCTTTTTGTATAGATACAGGAAGACAATTAATATTATGCTTTGTATCTTAGGGTTTAATTGGTTTTGAATATTATTCACTCCCGGGCATCTGCTTTCTCAATTTAAGCCTCAGTTGCCTTCACTTCCTAGCGCCCCCAAAACCAGGGTCCCGACGCGAGACCGAATGGAACCTATGTGCTAAGCTATGGAAGCTATGTGCTATGGTAAGCTATGTGCTACCCTGGCATCGAGATGGGCCAGGCCAAAGAGCTATGATTTTTAACTATAAATTAGGAGTTTGATCACAAACAAATGCTGTCATGATCCAGAAGTAACGATGAGACTAGACCCTGCTAGGAGTCTAGGAAGGACTATCTGGCCTGAGCACTGTAGTCGGAGATTGAGATGGCTTTAGGAGAGCAATTCTATAAGCTAAAGTATTTCTTACTGTGTCTATACAAAATGCTTTATATTATGTATGCTTATATGTTGGTTGTGATGTAGGCAGGTAGACAGGGAAGGCCCCCTCCCAAGCAATGACAAAAGCCAACCCTGCAGAAAACAGGAAAACAGGAACTAAGGCTTAATAAGACCCTCACCTGGCTCCAGCAACAGACCCAAAGAAGCTCCAGCAGGAACAAAGGGCCAGGAAAGGAATTTCAAAGACCATCACCACTCCCATCCTCCCTGGTAACCTCCTTAGCAACGGACTTTTACTTGGGAAGAAGAAATCCCACATGGGGGCAGGTTGGAGAAACCCTATAAAGGCCATCTTGAACAAAGGAAGGGCACGCATATGCTGCCTGAGCCCATGTGCTGCTTGCACCCACTTGGCCGAGCACATATGTTGCCCGAGCACATGTGTCGCCCGCATCTCCCCTCTTGAGATGTGTACTTTCATGCTTTCGTGTCTAATGCTAGGATGTGTGTAGGTTCTCTCTCTCTGCCCTTGGAGAAGTCTGTGTTCTCTCTTGAATATGTTTCTCTCTCTCTCTCTCTCTCTCTCTCTCTCTCTCTCTCTCTCTCTCTCTCTCTCTCTCTCTCTCCACACCTTAAAAATCCTCCAAATAAAATCTATTAACTTCACGGCTTGTCTACTCCTGAAATTCCTTTCTGTGAGGTGAGACAAGAACCCAGTAACCCTGGGTCCCGGGTAGCAGAGGCGATTGGGGAGAAAGTGACTGTCTTTCTCCTCCCTGCTTCACATAAGTCACCCGTGGGGCCCACCGACAATAGTTGGACAAGGAGAGCAGAAACACACCTGGGGAATTCCGTTCTAAGGTGGGTTGATCCTCTAAATGAGAATCTGTCCTAGAAGCGGCTTTCCCGTGTGTCCTGACTGTGAGGGTCTGACCCAAAATGGACTACCACCAGAATTAATTTAGCTTTGCTTTATAGGAACCCGGCATATAACAACAAAGTCTCCAATGGAGACGTTACTGGGCCCGCTCGAGCAAATCGATGATCAACGGGAGGGCCTTTACCTTTACCTTTATAGGAACCCGCATTGCAAGATAACTGGTTTTTCTGCCCCTGAACAAAGAATCCAGATACAGGTAGTCAGTTGCAAGTCACCAGAAGGGTGGGGGTCAGACCTGATAACCAGATGTCTCTCACAAGACCCATGTTGCAAGACCCAGGACTGCCCTAAAAGCCAGGACGTTCCTAAGCACTGACGCAAATGCTGATCTTTAAACTATAGGCTAAGAAGTGATGTACCCTTAATTGGATTGGTTAGGAAAGTATCTGTTATTACAAATCTATTGGCTACGAAATGTGCGGGCTCTGCTGTAAAGGTCGGTGAAGGCCTGTATAAGATCTCCTTTGGAGAAGCTCGGGGTCTTTACCCAACCTGCCAGACCTGCGTGTCTGTGTAGGCAGTTGGACCCTGGCTATCCAGTCTTACAATAAACCCTGCTTGTTATTTGCAGTCTCTGGAGTTTCTTTGTCGTTAAAGGGAGATCTTGATCCTTGCCCTAACACTGACTAGTTGGGATGAGGCTTAACATTTCTCCCCTTCAAACTGCCTTCAGTAAATAATTTCAGTATATTGTAAGAGGCAGTTTCCCTTTTCTCACAGAAATCTCAGGTGCTAGCCAGGCCTGATCTTGTGAAAGGTTTCAGTCTTGGGTTTGTATCTTCTTTCCAGAGGCCAAAATTACTGGCCTGCAGATGTAAAGAAACAATGTTAGTTTTGCAGCCTCAATGTTCTTTCTGTAATGCCTCTTGATGACATCACTGTATTGCGCCCTGCCCTTTAGACGTACCATGGTCTATATAAAGAGATTTTCGAGGCACTCTAGGAGGACACGTGTTTGAGAGAACTGAGACAACGGGGAACACAGGCCTGAGAGTACCTGGAGATCACGTGCTTAAGAGATCTGGGCCCTCCAAGACATAAATATCTTCCTTGTAATAAACTGCTACTAAGACCAACCAGCCTGGCCCTCGTTTCCTTCCTTTGCCTGCCCATCGCCATCGACCTCCAGGAGTGGGGAAAGAAAGAGCCTGAGACTACAGAACGCGGAACGAGGGCTGCTGGAGAGATAGACAGCTGCTGCCCTTTTTGTGTTTACACAAAGTTGTCTATTCTCAGCACTGTTATATAATATAGCATGTAAGCCCTTGCCATTGCATTTAGTAAAGGAGAGATATAAGAAATATTAACAGCATTAGTAAGGCAAGAGTTGATGCTGTACTACTATTCAGTATTCAGGCAGTTTGAATACCTTTAATTTTTTTTCTAATTGTGAAAAGTGAGAATGAAAAAAGTAATAAGATAAGTAACAGGATGAAATTTCTAGAAAACAAATTATAAGGAAGGTGTATGATGCATAAGATTCCCTCAAATATGTATATGTATGCATGTATGTATATTTATTTTTAATTACATACTCACACATATTGTTGGGATCGGGAGTTCCCTAGCCCTGGGAGGCGCGGAGAGACCAGATAGACACAATTCCTGCAGGAGTAAAAACGAGGTTTATTTAGGCCAGCATGCTGGGGCTCCACAGCATACCCCAGAATGGGCAGTGGCTGAGAGCCCGGAGCTTCTTCAAAGGGGATCTTATATAGGCCTTCACTGGCTGTTACAGCGAGGCCCGCACGTTTCATAGCCAATAGATTTGTAACAACATAAACTTTCTTAACCAATCCATTTAAAAGTACCTCACTCCTTAGCCTATAGATTCAAAGATCAGCATTTACGTACATCGATTGTCAGCACAAGTAAGGTTATAGCCGGAATCATGAAGCCTTAGGTAATCTCCCTTGACCATCCACATTTTGAGTTACCCAAGTCTGCAGAGTGCTTTAGTGAGACAATACACTCCAGGAAAGGGCAATTTCTCCCAACCACCCGCATCCTGAGTTATCCTTTACCCAAATCTGCAGGGTGCTTTACTGAGACAACACATTTCAGGAACAGTAAATACACCTGAATCCTGTCACACTTGGTTTAGAAAGAAGTTATGCCCTGTTCACTTTCCAAGTCCCCTCTCCCCCAGGTGCAAAGCAGCCAAGCAGTTTTACAGAAAGCAATGTTGCAAGTTAGCTGAAGTACACAAAAATTTGATGCCCTAATATGGATTCTTTCAATATATGTTCTCAAATATATATACATATATGTAAATATATCTATGTGGATATATATAGATATACATATATATTAGGATTCTTCTTTCTTTGACTATCAAATAGGAAAACTTAGCTTTAGGAAATCAAATATCCTATTGTGCAGGTTATTCATTAGAAATACTTTTTCTCATCTTTTTCTATTTTGATATTTTCTCTTTGAATTAAAAAAACTAATTTCAGTATTTTGAGTCTAGCTGCAGATGACTTTATATAATCTTCTGAAATATTATTTGAGATTAAAAAAATGGGTATGGTGGCTTTTGTTCATTTGAGAGCATTAATAAGGGAAGAGTTGTAAGTGACAGATCTTAATTATTTTCCTAATCTAAATTTCTCTTGTCTGCCTTTAGAATTCTATAAAATGTATAATGTCCTGTATTCTTAATTCTTTTCCATCACTTTAAAAATCTCCTTTTTTGATTCTGAATGGGTTCTTCTCAGGTTCTAATTTGCACATGCCTAGCCATCTATAATAATACTTCATCTACATGCCAAGTTTATTTTATGATATTTTAATTTCTAAATACTTTATTGGCTGATTCTAAATATTGCATTTTTGAAATTCACTTCTTCTAACTTAAAAGTTTGTGTGTGTATACTCTTTCTTGAGAAATTCAAATGGAATTATAATTTAACATGGACTTAAAATTTTGCCTGGGTATAAAATATAGTCTCTGAATATTCTTGATATGATTTCTTAATGATATCTATCTATCTATCAATACAGTACATAACAATGAAGGAGGCATAAACATCTATTTTGCAAAATATTATGCTAAATAACTTTGTTAAAATACGTGTACCTACCTCTAAATTATAGAGCTAGCACAGCTGATGCAGCCAACCTGGCTGACCCGGATTCGATTCCTCGCCCCCCTTGCAGAGCCCAGCAAGAGTATTTCTGCATGCATGGCAAAGTCTGGCAAGCTACCCATGATGTATTCGATATTCCAAACACAGTAACAACAAGTCCCACAATGGATACGTTACTGGGCCTGCTTGAGTAAATCAAAGAACAACAGGAGGACAGTGCTACAGTGCAGTCAGTGCTTTGCAATTGAAGGCATCCACCACCATCACAAAGGTACACTTGTCAGACTCTTGAAACATGTGGGAAGTTATGTAACCATCATGATGAATAAATTCTAGATACAGCTTTCTTTTGTTGGCAAAGCAAATTAGTTTTTACTAAAGGATATTAAGACATATATGAAGATAGGGGGGAGAGAGAGAGAGAGAGAGAGAGAGAGAGAGAGAGAGAACACAGACTTAGAAGAGTCAGCAGTCAAACATGCCTCAAATGTCTTTTTTGGATGAGGTTATATATAATTTCTTCAACCTCTCTTGACCTGGGGTTACCTGCACACATAGCCGTTTATTAATTGACATTAATAGACATTGTCACTGGGAAAGACTTGCACTATTGGCTCTCCTTTCCTATTCTTATCATGACCTTTAGATACATCTTGTAGCTTGTTCTTTCTGAGAGATCCAGCCTTCTCAGTATGGGGCCTTCAGATTTTTGCATCTGGGCAGTGTCTCAATTTCTCCATCTCTAAAGCTCTCAGAATTTGCATATCAAAGGAATTTGCTTGTCCTGCATTTGGGCTGCTTAAGGACTAAACAATTTTCTCTCAAGTTTTATTAAGTTCCCAAAGGTATATAATACATATCCTTCCTACCTATCTGCCTACAACATTCCCCAACTTCCATAGACTTCACCCCATAGACTTTTCTTTTTTGGGAGGAGTGGGTCATAAGGGTGTTCTATTTTTATTTTATTTTATTTTTTTACATTTTTATTAGTGAAAAACCATGAAGTACAATTGTAGATTTACAAACGTTCATGCTTGGGTTTCAGTTATACAATGATCGAGTACCCATCCTTCCACCAGTACCCATTTTCCACCACCAGATCTCAGTAATCCCCAACCCCACCCCGCCTCTGTGGCAGGGCATTCCCTTTTGCTCTCTTTCCTTTAGGGTGTTGTGGTTTCCAATAGACATATTGAATGACCATCACGTCCAGTCTATAGTCTACTTTCAGCATGCATCTCTCATCCTGAGTGGATCCTCCAAACACCCTTTACTTGGTGTTCCCTTTTCTATATGAGCTGCTTTCTCCCTCTCCCCCCACCCCCAGCATATGCTGCCAGCTTCCAAGCCATGTAGCAAACCTCCTGGACTTATCGCTACCATTCTTGGGTCTTAGTGTCACATCCTGTTACTTTATATTTCACAGATGAGTGCAATCTTTCTATGTCTGTCCGTCTCTTTCTGATTCATTTTATTTATCATGATATTTTCCATGAAGATCCACTTGTATGCAAATTTCATAACTTCATTTTTTCTAACAGCTGCATAGTATTCCATTGTGTAGATGCACCAAAGTTTCTTTAACCAGTCATCTGTTCTCAGGCACTAGGGTTTTTTCCAGATTTTGGCTATTGTAAAGAGTGAAGCAATGAACATACAAGAGCAGATGTCATTGTCATTTAGACTACCTTTTTGCCTCTCCAGGATATATTCCCAGGAGTGGTATTGCTGGGTCAGATGGTAGCTCAATTTCCAATTTTTTGAGAATCATCCATACTGTTTTCCAAAAGGGCTGAACCAGTCAGCATTCCCAACAACAGTGAAGCAGGGTCCTTTTCTCGCGACATCCATGCCAACACTGGTTGCTTTTGTTCTTTCAGATGTGGGCCAGTCTCTGTGGGGTGAGGTGATATCTCATTGTTGTTTTGATCTGCACCTCCCTGATGATTCGTGATGCAGAACATTTTCTCATGTGCCTTTTAGTCATTTAAATTTCTTCTTTGAGAAAGTTTCTGTTCATTTATCACTCCATTTTTTTGATAGGGTTGGACCCATATAGACTTTTCATATCCTTAACTCTTAACAGGAGTGAATTTTGTTAATATAGGTGCAGGCCCTGTCTACAATAGTGAAATTTCATGCTAATTTAGTACTAATGGAACCCAATCAAATATTTATTGTGTTTCAGAGTTGTCATTTTGAAGGACAAATCAGCTAGATCAGACAACCTTTGAAAATATTTTTGACCCTGGAGGAGAAAGTCTTCGCCTAGAAGAAATAAAGAAGAAGTGAAGTCTTCTCCTAGAAGAAGTGAAGAAGATTTAAGGAAAAAAGAAAAATAATGAACAAAGCATGGAGTGAATTTTCTTAAAAGTCTGAAAATGGAGTGATTGCTAGCAAAAGGCTAAGACATTTTGTTAAATTGAAGAAAGAAATATGCAAAATAGAGATAGAATTAAGGGACTAAACTATAGTCTTATAAGAGCCCATTAAATGTCACCTTGAGACGTAAGTGTATCCATATGATGTATTTTTCAGATGCCCTAACTTAATAGCATCATATAATTGACTGTAGAATATTTATTTAAATTGCAGTAGTTGAATATTTCAGTGCTTAGTTAAATCCTTATGTCTGATTTTTAATAGCAATTTTCAAACTTTCCCATGACTACAGTAAATATAAGAAAGGTTCTTTCCTCTATTTTGCAACAAAATATTTGCATCAACTTGCTTGCAACGTGAATTAATGCTAAGTATTCAATATGAAAAGCGGTGTGACATTCATTTTTAAATTTCATGCTTCGTGTCACTTCACCTCTTTCCTTACTAAATTACATTTGGTCACACTTTAACCACACAAGATGATGCAGCTATGTTATATCTGGAAGAGGGGCAAGTAGGTGGAAATGTGCAGAAGTGTAGTGCAAAAAAGATTAAAATTTTGTTTACAACTATACAGTAAAATATACATACAAAGCTTTGGTGCACAGGTTAAATTTTTCCTTAAGAATAACAAGACTGATCAGATGATACTGTATATATTTAAACATATAGTTCAGGTTAATGTACTATTTTGAATCAATTCATAAATAATTTATTAATGTAAAATATGTAGTACTTTTGCTGTAATCGTATTACTTATGATACCTGAACAGTAAGAGGATTTTCAGATTGCCTTACCACTTTATGCAATGTAAAATTAACAGTTGTGTTTTTCTGCAAGATCCTTAAGATATAACAAAATACTTTCTGCAAGATCCGAAGTAATAAATGGAAGTTATTTCAATAACATTGATTTACTAGCTTGTTCCTACTAAAGACAACACTGCAGTACTTTTTTGTACTTTTTTTTTCTTTAACACCATGCATTATAGCAATGTGATCATCTGTTTACAGGTAAGAACACTAAGTCTCAGAAAAAAAGTTTTGTTTTTAAGCTGAGTAAATAACTAAGTTGTTCACTTATCCAGTCAAGATCTGACTTGGGTGTTCAGAATTTTTCCTATATATCTGATAACTTCTATCCAGGACTCATTATCTTCTTTTAAGAAGTTTAAATATTGTTTCAAAAATCAAAGATACCAAAAGTTAAGTATATTAAAATCAGAATGAAAAACAATTGAAAAGGGTGTGAATATGCCAGTAAGAAAATTATTAAAAGTATTAAGAAGGTTTCATAAGTTTTCTTGAATATGAAGGTAATATAATCAAATTTTGAAATAGAACTGTATATAAAATAAAGTATTTATGTAATTTTAAGAACAAATAAATAAATAACACTAATAATAGAAAAAGACAAACTACTATAATTGTTAACTACATTGATTACATATGCTTTAGTTCAAAAATTAGCTTCTACTTTATAAATTGCATGGCATTACAAAATCTGTTTGCTCACCTTTAAAATAAGATTTTTAGGGGAGAGGGGCACACCTGGCAATGCTCAGGACTTTCTCCTTGTTCTGTACTTAGGGATCACTTCTGGTGGTGCCCAGGAGAACATATGGGGTGCCTGAGATCAAATCCAGGTTAGCCGCATGCTAGGCAACACCTTCCTGCATTACTATCACTCTGGCCCTTTAAGAGGATTTACAGGAAACTATTTCATAGTGTTTGGAGGGCTAAAATATAAAAGCCCAAATAAATTAACACAGTTCCTCAAAAATATTGAAGAATCCTATAGGTTACATGGTGATCAAATGTATTGATATGCATAAGGTAAGACATTCACTGTGCAAAATTGGAAGATGAACTAAAAGAGACTGTTCTGGCAAAGGGAAGGATGTTACAAGTGCATAGAGTCATTACTAATGAATAAAACAATTTTCGTGTGGGTGTTGGAGCAACAGCTTAAAAGTTTGGATATTTTGAGAAAGTTTCTGTTCATTTCGTTGCCCCATTTTTTAATGGGGTTGGATGTTTTCTTCTTGTGGAGTTCAACCAGTACTTTGTATATCTTTGATATCAACCCCTTGTCGGATGTGTATTGGGCGAATATCCTTTCCCATTCTGTAGACTGTCTTTGTATTTTGGTCACTCTTTGGAGGCTAAGAAGCTTCTTAGTTTAAGATTCCTATTTGTCTATCTCTATTTTCACTTGCTTGGCCAGTGGCGTAACATCTTTGAAGATATCATTAGCTTCAATGTCATGGAGGGTTTTGCCAAATTTGTCTTCAATGTACCTTATGAATTCCGGTCTGATATTGAGGTCTTTAATCCATTTTGGTCTTACTTTTGTACATGGTGTTAGACAGAGATCTGAGCCCATTTTTTTGCATGTAGCCAGATCAAAGCAACAATGAGTATCATCTCATACCACAGAGACTGGCCCACAACCAAATGAACAAAAGCAACCGGTGCTGGCACAGATGTGGCGATAAAGGGACCCTCCTTCACTGCTGGTGGGAAGGCCGACACGTTGAGCCCTTTTGGAAAACAGTATGGACGATTCTCAAAAAATCAGAAATTGAGCTCCCATTTGACCAGGCAATACCACTCCTGGGAATATATCCCAGTGAGACAAAAAAGTATAGTCAAAGTGATGTCTGCACTTGTTTGTTCATTGCAGCACTCTTTACAATAGCCAGAATCTGGAATAAGCCTGAGTGCCCAAGAACAGATGACTGGTTAAAGAAACTTTGGTACATCTACACAATGGAGTACTATGTAGCTGTTAGAAAAGATGAAGTCATGAAATTTACATACAAGTGGTACTACTTGGAAAGTATTATGCTAAGCAACATGAGTCAGAAAGAGAGCGATAGACAGAAAAATTGCATTCATCTGGGGAACATAAAGTAACAGAGTAGGAGACTAATGCCCAAGAATAGCCGAGATAAGTACCAGGAGTTTCACTCCATGGCTTGGAAGCCAGCCGCACATGCTAGGGGAAAACGCAGCTCAGATAGAGAAGGGGGTATCAAATAAAAGTGTTGGGAGGATCCTCCCAGGATGGGAGATGCATGTTGAAAGTAGACTATGGACCGAACATGATTGCCACTCAATGCCTCTTTTGCAAACCACAGTACCCAAAGGGAAAGAGAGAACAAAATGGAACGCCCTGCCACAGAGACAGGGTAGGATGGGGGTACGGGGGTGGGGGGAGTGGGAGGGATACTTGGATCAGTGGTTTTGGAGAATGGGCACTGGTGGAGGGATGGGAACTCGATCATTGTATAACTGAAACCCAAGCACAAAAATTTGTAAGTCTACAACTGTACCTCATGGTGTTTCACTAATAAAATTTTTTTAAAAGTTTGTATAGTTATAAATGCATGTGTAAGACCTACAAGTTCAGCCCCTGATACCACAAAACTCCTAAGCATTTCTAGGTGTGGCCTTGGAAACCCTTGCTTTATTGCTGAAGCTGGGATGGCTCTGGTGATCTGATATCTCCAGGTCCAAGTAATGAACTGCATAACCCTGCTGGCCAAGAATAGCTAGGGGTGGCTATTGGACACCTAGAGCATTATTTGGAAATCCCTCTTCAAACCATTTGCTGGGGACAGTGGGGTTGACAGTTGGCAAGATCACAATGTGAAGTAATATGTCATGGAGAGAACCAGAATATGTTACTCAAATTTGTTTAGAAATTTTGGAGCAAATGTGTTTTTTGTGTGATAACTTTATGGTGTGTTGCACAAGTAAAGATTCATTGTGTATTAAATACTGTCTTGAATTAAGGTACTGGTTTTCTTGTGAGAATTAAAGGCTTCTGATTATTACTTTTTTACATTTTATTTATTCATTGTGAAATTATAAAGTTATTAATAAGAGGGTTTTAGTAATACCATGTTTCAACATCTATCCCTTTACCAGTGTCCACTTTCCTCCACCAATGTCTCCATCTCCCACTTGTCTCCCATTCACCAGCCTGCCCAAGAGATTATTAGAACTTTGTTTACTCAAAAGCTCAAGTGTGGATCACAGTTCAACAACATTTCAGTCAAGTCCACTTTCCTAGCATGTCTTAATATTTCACTCTACCACTTCGGTGAACTTTTTGTTACTCATACTTCATAGTTATGTATTTATACATACATATATACACATAAATACCACTACATATCACATACTCCTCTGATCTCAGGGTCAACTTGCAGTTTCTAAGAAAAAGCATGATTTTCTCTCCCTCACATCTTTATGCTTGCTGTTTGTGATGCTAATTTATTTTTTCATTTCCTGTTTTGCTTGGGCTGGAGCGATAGCACAGTGGTAGGGTGTTTGCCTTGCACGCAGCCAACATGGCCGACCCGAGTTCGATTCCTCCGCCCCTCTCAGAGAGCCTGGCAAGCCACCGAGAGTATCTCGCCCACACGGCAGAGCCTGGCAAACTACCCGTGATGTATTCGATATGCTGAACACAGTAACAACAAAGTCTCCAATGGAGACGTTACTGGGCCCGCTCGAGCAAATCGATGAACAATGTCAGGACAGTGTCAGTGTCAGTTTTCCTTACTCTTTAGCTACCAATTCAAATATATTTTTCTTTGGAGAATCTCCTGATCCTGACAGACCTCCTTAGTAGTACTTTTAGCACTATGCAGTAATACTCAGTAGACCTACTAAGTAGTACTTTTCATGTACCTTATGACATACCCATTATTTATCTATATCACATCCTTACTGACCTGCGATGCATTGAATTTTTTGTTTATTGCTTTATATTTTCCAAATTATGTAATTAAAAATATGAGTTGCCATATTCACTATTTTATCTGAGGTATTTAAATTAGAGACTTGTTTTCACACTATTGATCACCCATGAATGAATAACTAGAATTATTAAATAACAATGTGGGTCACTATAAGGGAGTTTCAAGTTAAAAGTGCTAGAAAATCCCGTACAGAGTGATGTAAGATATGCAAGCAATTATGGTAATTGCAAAAACATCATTACTTTTGTCCCTGAAGCTCTACTACCTTTTCAATCAAATATGAAGCTTTAAATGTTTGGCCATAACAAAAACTACAATGATGGTACGTAAGAGTTTGTGAGTATTATTATTCTCAATCCCCTATAACTCAGGATCTAAATACAAATACATGCAACAGAAAATATATCAACTGAAATCAAGGTATCTTTTTTCCAGCTTTCTATAATATCCATGATTTCAGTAGCAGTATCTAATTTCCTACTTAAAAAAGCTAAGGAAGAAAGTTAAGATGATTAAGGCTATGACAGCAAGCAATTAAATGAATTTGGTTATTTTTTAAAGAATTAATTGATTCAGTGAAAAGAATCAGCAAGCTGCTTTACAAAATTAATAAATCTCTTGAAGCAATCAATCGTGTAGCCCTAAATCTTGCTTTAATCCCTTGAAGGAAGTACTATGCCAAGAAACTCACAGTCCAGTCTTAATTAGTATTATTCATACGAGAATTTCAAAGTAACATTTACAAACAGAGCTCACTGTTTCCCCCCTGAAATTTCTTACACATCATTATACACCATGTAAGGGAATCATTCCAAAGCATTTTAAAGTGTTTGCCAAATATCATAAATGTTGAAAAAATCAATAGTAAAAATATTGATAAAAATAGCTTTGTTTTTTCCAACATACCAAATCAATATAGCCACTTATATGCTTTTGTGAGAATAATTTCCTTAAGAAATTACCTGAAGTTTTGAATAAATGCAATGCTTTCCATCAACTTTATTCATTTATCATAATAAATATTTTCTTTTAATATTGATGTTACTATTGTCTACTTAATAGACTCTTGTAAGATTTTAACTTTCAATATTTTGCAATATTTTATAACATATTAACAGGTCTTAGCATTCAAAATTTAACATAGACTGAAAAACCACATGAAACAATTTTTGTTATATTAATAGTTGTAAAGCCAAATATTAAAATTGTTCTAATTTTTGCTCTTAGGCATGGATTTAATTCTTAACTAAAAAGTTTCTTTAATAGACTATGCACTGTAGCACTGTCCCTCCCATTGTTCACCGAGTTGTTTGATCAGGCCCAGTAATGTCTCCATTGTGAGACTTGTTACTGGTTTGGCATATCGAATACATCACAGAGAGCTTGCCAGGTTTTGCCGCGCGGGCAAGATACTCTCAGTAGCTTGCTGGGCTCCCCAAGAGGGAGGAGGAATCAAACCTGTCTCGGCGGGCCAGCCGTGTGCTATCACTCCAGCCCTTAATAGACTATATTTTCTTAATATTCGTCTTATTTTTTTCAATGAATTGTTTATAGTAATTTATCTTATTGATACCTATATTTACATCAATAATTGCTGGTATTGTATAGCAATTAATTACATCATATATTCTTGTTATCACATTCATTTTTTTAACATTTAATTAAGTGAATTTAAAAATTTTTGTTTGACTTTAATATTTTAGTTAATTTTATCTATTTAATAATCACAAATCATATCTATATCCTCACTATGTTCTTATTTTTTATTGTCAGGATAGCATTGGTCTTTACCAAATACTGGAAGGGCTTCAAAATAAAAATGCTGAACATTTTTTAATGCCTTATATAGTACTTACTAATTGCCAGTTTAAAACTCTATCTTTTAAAAAAGTGAGTTATTTTCTTTGAAATCTCCCCAACATATCTGTGCACTGTATATTTTATGTATAATTTATAGTATCACGATCACTATCATCCTGTTGTATGTCGATTGCCTTGAGCAGGCCCCAATAACGTCTCCTTTGTCCTAGCACTGAGATTTTAAAAAGTGCCATATTCAAGGCTCTTTCATGGTTAAGAGAATGAGACCCATCATTGTTATTGGTATTTGGCATATTGGGTATGCCACAGGGAATTTGCCAGACTCTGCCGTGTTGGCAGGTTACATTCGGTAGCCTGCCAGGTTGTCCAAAGTAAGAATGAGATAATAAGATGTCGCACAGCCGCGCGCTTCCGGGAGCTGGGTTTTATAGTCTCTGGGTCTTGGCCGTTGATGGGATTACATGGTGCCAGGGAGCCAGTTGGTGGGTGTGACCCCTGTCAACTAGAAGATGGAGAATCTGGATGAAGGATGCTCAGCCCCGATCCGAGCAGGCTTGTAGATCTTAGCCCCAGGACCCGCATGCCTTTGTTCTTATGCCGGTACCTTCGTGCGTGTGGAGAGTGGTCTCAGCATGGTTGTGACTGGTTATGGAGGTCTTCGGCTGCTGGAGCTCTGCTTGGGGTGGGGAGAGAAACTCAACCTGCCCCCTCCAACAGGCCCTGGCGAGGACAATTTTACAATAGGGCCAATAAGCCAATAGGATACTCCTTAGAATCTTCTAAAGTGTTTTAACAAGGATTGTTAAAGTCACACATAAGTCAACAAGCTGAGCACTTTGAATCCAGGACATCCAGGATGTTCCTGACACCACATGACCTACCAGTGCAGCCAGGAGTAACTGCCAAGCACAAAACTAAGAGTGATCCAAACACTACTAGCAATGACTCCAAAACCATCATCAACAGATGTCTCTCATGACTGAGGAAGAGGAAATGTTTCCCATTTAGTTGGTAGCTACTTTGTTTTCAGTTAACTTTTATTAGATTTTTATGAGTGGATTTTAAACTTTGGTGTAGAGCGAGATTCCTAAGTGAAGAGCCAGGAGTAACCCCTGAGCATCACTGGATGTGGCCCCAATTCAAGACTAAAGAATGGAAATAAGATTAAAAAGAAAGAAATCTGCTTTCAGCACTCAGAGGTGGTAAAATTCTTAAAGCTATTACTTACTGACTCAAACATAAAATATTTTATTTTTTTCACTTAACATGGTGCCTTCCAGTTATGCCAAAGTTTTATCAAATTGAACTATTTCATCTAGTTTTTTCATATATTTCTGGTATATAGAGAAACAAAACAAGGGAATAGGTAGTATCTAATGGGGTCAAACCCTTAGTTTTTGATTGCAAAACTAAGATAACCAAGCGTTTAGGGAGAAGGGGAAGGCAGAAACAGTAGAAATGGCATATGAACGGGTGAAAGACCTTGGAACTTTGGTGGTCACACTGTAATAATTGCACACCCAAGCCAAGAAATGTAACAGTATTCTAACAATGTTACCTGTAACACTGTCTTCCGGTTGTTCATCAATTTGCTTGAGCAGGCCTAGTAATGTCTCCATTATGAGACTTGTTGGCATATCAAATACATCACGGGGAGCTTGCCAGGCTTTGCCATGCAAGTGAGGCAAGCGATGTACTCTCAGTAGCTTGCCAGGCTCTCCGAGAGGGGCGGAGGAATCGAACTCAGATTGACCATGTCAGCTGCGTGCAAGGCACACACCCTACCTATACAATATCAAATAGTAGAATAGTTTTTCACAGTGATTTATTTTTTTTCCTTCAAATTGTAAATGTATTTCTTTATCATAGGGACAAGAAGCCAATAGGATACTCATTTTTTCTTGGTTGTAGTAAACTCAACTATAGAATGAATCAGATAGTAAAAAGTCCAGGAAGTCACAATTTATATAGTAGGTAGAGAGGAATACTTAACTGACTGAATAAAAGAAATGTAACCAGAGTTTTCACATAGAATTTTACAACTTTGTAGCAACTTGCTAAATTTAAAATTAGTGTATGAAGCTTATATCCTGTTAGTGAATAGATTCAATATTTAGAGAAATGTAAGTTTCATGCTTAATTCTACAAGTTGCTTTGCTATTCCCCTGAGCAAATTGCTTGACCTCTTTAAACTCTGTGTGCTCTTCTGTAAAGTAAGGACTTTAATTGTCCAGACCTCCACAGGTGGTATACATGAGTTCATAAGATAATGTGCTATGCATATTAACTGTTCACGAAGTGTTAGCTCTTATTATTAAGATGGTCAACAGAATCTATGATGTTTAAGTTTGTGCCGTGTGAGAATTTATCTCTGGAGAAGTGTCTTTACTATATCATTTCTTTCTGAATATCATGATCTTCAGGTAGTATTAGCTGTACAGAAAACAGCTTGCCTGTAACTAACACACAGAATTGGGAAAAATTGTTTTTAATTCAGGCCTGATTTGAGGGAAAACAAAATGTATTAGATTTATATTAAAGAGAAAAGAAACCACCTATCACCTATAATTGAGAACTTTTATCTTTTCAGTTAGGTGTCTTTCTGAAAAAGCTTTTTGAATAGAAAAGTCAAAATTGTTTGCCTACTTTTGAATTCTTTAACATGAAGTATTACAATTACCTTCTCAAGTACTTGACTTATGGAACTGGATGTAAGAAATGTGTTCTAAAGTTTGTTAGTAGACCAGCGCTGCGTATCTATTGACAATAAAGATAATATGAACTAATTTCATGTTATAAAAATAGATCTGGAAATATATTGTCTCAGTATTTTTTTAAAAATTGTTGAGAACTATTTCTGTACAATGTTTTCTTGTTATGTATAACTTAATACATTAATATACTTATATATTCATCATATTGCCTTATCACTGTAGCACTGTCCTCCCCCTGTTCATTGATTTGCTCAAGCAGGCACCAGTAACTTTCCATTGTGAGAATTGTTGCTACTGTTTTTGGCATATAGAATATGCCACAAAGACATATAATTAGTAGTACCAACACCTCAACTATATCTCCTTATAACTATCTCTTTATGTACATAACAAGTTGTTCAGAAAATTCTCATGTACTCTATTACAGTTTCTCCATTATTTTCATTATTAATATTCCATAGCAAAATAGCACTTTGGGGACATTGAACTTATATTGACACTATTGTCACCAAAATCCAATAATTTACTTAGTAACTCACACTGATGCTATACATCCATTAGTTTGAATATTGTATAATTATATGGTATGAAGCAAAATGGCTTCTCTGCCCTAATACATCTAATTATTTGGCCTATTCATCATCTCTTTCCCTTATTCACAATTGTTAGAAATTCTGGTGGGTTTTTTTTTGCTGTTGTTTTGTTTTGTTTTTTACTATCCCTCAATTTTGGATATACAGAGAAACATTTTCAAGAACACAATATTACAAGAATAAAACAAATTTAATCTTTTTAGGATTGGTAACTATCACTTGATGATACATAGTTTTCTTTTATGTATTTTAAGCGTTTAAAAAATCAGCAAATAATATTCTAGATGTAATAGAGTTTACTTACTCATTTATTTACTGGAAGACTTCACAGATACTTCCAAGACTGGAACCATATGTTTGGAAGCATATTTTGTTCTCTTTATTGACAGCTTTATTTTTAAACATAATATACTAACATTAAATCTTCTTTGGTATAAAGAATTGTGCAAAGATAATCAGGAAATTTGATCATTCTAGTATGTCTCTCTTAATATACACTACTCCCTTGGTGGAAAAAATAAGTATTTATCAATATTATCACTTCACAATCTTCACTTTTTAAAATCAAAGTTGCCAGGTATTCGTGAAACATCTCTTTGAATAGCATCCTATAAAGTGTTCATATAAGATTAACTTGAATAGAATCCTACAGCATCAACTAGAACAACACAATCCTGATGTAGCACTTGCCATGTTTGGATAAGTACCTGGAAGCACTGATCTTGTTTCTGAAGACTGTTTGACTCTACACTAAAACCACAGTATCCAAATTTGATTTAGAGCCTTAATTACAATGCAAATAACACCCAATACTTAATTTCAAACCCAAACTTAGTATTGGTTTCAAACTTAGTATCAATTATATCTTACCTGAACACATAAAATGACTTAACATGTTTCTTACTTTAATTCTTTTAGAACTTTTTTCTGAAATCCAATGTATTATCTTCTTATGAATAAATATATAAATTTCCAATAAATTCAAACACCGTGCACTGTAGCACTGTTCTCCCATTGTTCATCAATTTGCTTGAGCGAGCTCAAGTAACGTCTCCATTGTGAGATTTGTTGTTACTGTTTGGCGTATTGAATACACCATGGGGAGCTTGCCAGGCTCTGCCATGCAGGCAGGATACTCTCCGTAGCTTGCCGGGCTCCCCGAGAGGGATGGAGGAATCGAACCCAGGTCAGCCTTGTGCAAGGCAAATGTCCTACCCGCTGTGCTATTGCTCCAGTCCAAAATCAAACACCCATAACAACAACAACAAAAAAAAACCTCAGGGATCACTTCATTCCTGAATTGTACAAATTCCTTTGTACTCACAGTTCTTTGTGTTCCAATTGATATATACAGAAGATAAGGCCTGGGCGTTACAATATCACTTTCATACATTCCCTCATACTCAGTGGAAGCTAATTGCTTTCCTTTCATTAGTTCTCCATCCCACTAGTTCCTTAATGTCTAAATGCTTTGTCTAGAAATCATATATAATTGACTAATAAATTTATATCTTAATACAGATATTCATATATCTTAAGCACTGTCTTATTTCATTTAGTGTAAAGCATTTTATATGTATTAATGTTGAATAATATATCATCCCATTTGATTTCTGTGAAGTGTACATTGTTGCATACCTTTATGTCTATCCATTACTAGTCCTTTTGGGAAATAAGTTCATGGGGCTATGGAGATTGCTCAAGTAGGAATGAATATTCCTAGTAGCACAATACCCTGAGTTTGATCTCTGGTATCGCATGGCCCACTGAGCATTGTTAATTGTGGTCCTAATGGTATCAAGTACACTGCAGATACACCCTAGAATACCTAAATTTGAATATGATAGATAGTACAAATGGGCAAGAGTAAGGCAAATGACTTTTATGTGACTTAACCCAGTTCAGTTTCTGCAGCCCAGAAGGTCCCTTGGCACTTGTGATGATTTCTTAACAATCCCTGACACCAAGTGTCCATGCAATTTTGTACCTTTCAATCCTTGCCCTGAATTTTTATTCCAGTTGGCCAAGAATTATTGGTGGAATCTCTAGGCCTTCTGAGCACCCCTTGGGAAACCCCTCCATAAATCTACCTTCCAAAAATATATGATAAAAGATATATTGATATATGATATATACGATATATGATAAAAGATATATTCTTACTGATATAACATATATAATTATATATACTATTTGATAATTATTTTAAAATTTGAGAAATTTGAGTTTGGACAGATAAAATAGCTGGCAGGGTGCTTGCCTTACATGTGGCTAAACCAGCAGTATTTTTTTTTAAAGTCATGGAAATCACTTTTGAACCCATCTGGATCTGGCTTTTGTACTTGGGGAAATTTTCATTACTTTTTTTTTCTTCCTCTCTTGACATTGGCCTAAACATCTCTATTTGTTCTTCAATCAGTCTTGGACAATTATATGCTTCTAAGAACTTATCAGATTCATACAGGTTCTCCAGCTTGGTGTTATATAATTATAATTATTTGTATTTCTGAGGTGTCTATTGAGATAAATCCCCTTTAATAAATCCCCATTATTCCATTTTTTCTTCATAATTCAGCAAAAGGTTTGTTGATCATAGTTATACTTAGTAAAAAAGCTACCAGTTTCATTGATCATTTGTGTTATCTTCTTTGCTTTTATAATTTACTACTGCTCTAATTTTTATAATTTTATTTCTTCTTCTGATTTTAGATTCCTCTGATGTTCTTTTTCTAATTTCTTTAGCTGTATAGTTAGGCCACTAATTTGAGCTTTTTCTATTTTTCTGTCGTTTCCAAGTTTGACTGTTATTTGGTCTGAAACAAGTTTGGCTGTTCCTGCATAGGTCAGGATGTCTCTGCTTTCTTTAGATGGGTGGATCAGGTGACAAAATATGAAATTCTACAACTTACAAGAAAAACACTTGTAATCATGTGATAAACACAACCTTGGGTAGAATAAATTGAAACCAAATATACAAACTAATGGTCAGCAGAAGAAAGCAGGGACAGCCATACTTGTAGCACTGTAGCACTGTAACACTCCTCCTGTTGTTCATTGATTTGCTCTAGCGGGTACCAGTAACATCTCACAACAAATTATGAGACTTGTTGTTACTGTTTTTGGCATATCGAATACGTCACAGGGAGCTTGCCAGGCTTTGATGAGCTATACTCTCGATAGCTTTCCAGGCTCTCCAAGAGGGGCGGATGAATCGAACCCCGGTTGGCTGCATACAAGGCAAATGCCCTACCCGCTGTGTTATCTCTCCAGCCCAGGCATACTTGTATCAGACTAAAAAGCGTTCAAACTAAGAAAAGCAATGAGATAGGATGGTCATTACCTTCTGGTTAAGAATAAATGGGACTATCCTAAACTAAGAAGCTTCTGCACCTCAAAAGAAACAGTGACCAAAATACAAAGACAGTCTACAGAATGGGAAAGGATATTCGCCAAATACACATATGACAAGGCGCTGATATCAAGGATATATAAAGTACTGGTTGAACTCCACAAGAAGAAAACAATCAAGCCCATCAAACAATGGGGCAATGAAATGAACAGAAACTTTCTCAAAGAAGAAATTCGAATGGCAAAAGGGCACATGAGAAAATGCTCTACATCATTAATCATCAGGGAGATGCAGATCAAAACCAGAATGAGATACCATCTCACACCTCAGAGACTGGCCCACATCCAAAAGAACAAAAAGAAGCAGTGCTGGTGCGGATGTGGTGAGGAAGGGACACTCCTTCACTGCTGGTGGGAATGCCGACTGGTTCAGCCCTTTTGGAAAACAGTATGGATGATTCTCAAAAAATTAGAAATTGAGGTCCCATTTGATACCACTCCTGGGAATATATCCCAGAGAGGCAAAAATGTATAGTCGAAGTGACATCTGCACTTGTTTATTCATTGCAGCACTCTTTACAATAGCCAGAATCTGGAAAAAACCTGAGTGCCCAAGAACAGATGACTGGTTAAAGAAACTTTGGTACATCTACACAATGGAGTACTATGTAGCTGTTAGAAAAGATGAAGTCATGAAATTTACATACAAGTGGTACTACTTGGAGAGTATCATGCTAAGCGAAATGAGTCAGAAAGAGATGGATAGACATAAAAAGATTGCATTAATCTGGGGGACATAAAGTAACAAAACAGGAGACTAACACCCAAGAATAGCCGAGATCAGTACCAGGAGGATTACTCCATGGCTTAGAGGCCAGCCGGGCATTCTAGAGGAAAGGTTGGCACAGATAGAGAAGGGAGCACCAAATAAAGGGTGTTGGGAGGATCCTCCCAGGAGGGGAGATGCATGTTGAAAGTAGACTATGGACCGAACATGATTGCCACTCAATGCCTCTTTTGCAGACCACAACACCCAAAAGGAGAGAGAGAACAAAAGGGAATGCCCTGCCACAGAGGTAGGTTGGGATGGGGGGGATGGGGGTGGGAGGGATATTATCCATGGTGGTGGAAAATGAGCACTGGTAGAGGGATGGGTATTTGATCATTGTATAATCAAAACCCAAGCACAAAAATTTGTAAATCTACAACTGTACCTCATGGTGTTTCACTAATAAAAATTTTTAAAAAAATTGACAGATAAGTGGACTTGACATTCATTTACATATTTGCACTAAGTGAGGGGGCAACAAAGTTTATAAAACAAATACTAACACACTTAAAAGGATACACTGATGGCAAAGTAATAGTGAAAGAAAGGCTTTAAAGCCCCACTCCCATCATTGGATAGACCAGATAGAAAGTCAGAAAGGAAAAAAAATTGAAAAAACTGAATGAAAGAATTTAAAGTTGCCCCCTAGAGAAAAATTTCTGATATCCACCTGTATCTGGTTCAAAATCCACTGCATTGGTAAGTTAAGAGTTAGGTTAATCCAGAAAGTTGTAGCACACCCATGTTACTCAAAGCTTGGTGTCATTACCAGCATCATAGTTAAGTCACTTCAAATTTGTATTTTTATTCAGTGTTAACTGGTTAGAGTCATTTTCAGTGAGTGAAAGCACCCACTTTTTATGGCTCACATGCAGGTGATGCTGCACATAGAATCTCCTTTGATGGTTCTTATTTCCTGATTGCTGAACAAAGACGTAGGTGCAAAAACATAGGCACATTTCAGACTTACAATTTATATCAATATACTACTGTTGCATGCCAATCTCACACAATTGTACTGTCTTTATTAAAAGTACATCAGTCTTCTTTTGAGAATAGGCTCATTTAAGATGTAAATATTCTGAATAATATGTATGCATCAACATTTTAAACACTGGCATTGGCATCTCTAAGGAGTCTAACTCTCTCTTTGTGTCTTGTGTCCTGGTGCCATTCTATTAAAAGTTTTAATACAACATTCTTAAGGCCTCCTGAATCTGTGTACAAGTCTCTCTACTAAGACTGAGGAAATTCTAGACTATTTCTTCTAAAAACAGTTCTTCCTTTATCTCCTTTGCTTCTGGAGTTCCTATGATGTAGAGGTCATTATGCTTGATATCTTTAAACATTTCTTAATTTTTTTCTTTAAAATATCTTTTCTATCATCTATTCTTCATTGTTAATGTTATGTGCCTTTTTTTGAGGTAATTTGTTTGGTTTTTTTACTTCCTTGATTTGACTCCTGAGTCTTGATCCTTTCATTTTTCCCATGGATTAGTTTATTGATTCTCTCCTCCAGTGAGTCCCTCCATTCAGTTAATGTCCGGAGCATTGTTACTCTCAAGTTATGCTTAGATATTGTAAAAAGTTCTAATGCAGTCAAGGACTTGCTCAGAATTTTGTCTCTATCTATTGACACAGAAAAATTCTTTAATTTTTTATTATCCCTGGTGCTTAATGGAAACTATGGCTGAAAATATGAGTTCATGCTGACCTGAATTCCAATGCAGTGATTCCATTTGAAAGATAAAGCTAGTGCCTATTTCTTTATTAATTTCTGACAGCCATATATGTTTTTAAATGCTTGCAAGATCAAACCAGTGCCTGTGACTCTGAGTTATATGCTCCTGGGTACTAACAGAAAATGTGTTATCCTTGGCTTGTTGCTATAGCATCCTTTGATCTGGCCCAGTATAGAGTTTCTAGTATCTAGCTGCTAATGTGGAATCACAGTCCATCTGAATTGAGCAATGAGGAAAGATTATGGACGTATCCTTAATAAGAGTTGTTCAAAAAGCTCATCCTTGTAGCTACTGAAGTAATTTTGCATTTTCTGATACCAGTTTAGGGATAACTGCTCCAAACCTTCACCCAAAGAACTCACTTTTGGAGTTCTTGTTACCTGCTAGACAAATGAGATGGAAGTTTCTCACTATGGTGTCAGGAGCTCCCATCCCCAGATATATCCTGGGGAGAGTAACATCCATTTGTCCTGGGCACTTCCAGTTCCTAGTCATTTGGGGCACAGAAGCTACAGGCACAAAATTGAACCTTGGTAGGATCAAGTTTTCTGCCTTACGTGGGCAGAGCTGATGTGACCCTATTGAGCAGAGTTGAATCATGGAGACTGCTAGGCTTGACTAGGCTTGCACTCTCGTTGGGTTTAGATTTCAAGATTGCTTAGGACTGAGTTAAGATACAAAGCTGAATTCTGAGAAAAACCTAAGTTTCCGGCATTCTAGCATAAACCTGTTGTGGGGGGCAGGGTCAAGTCAGCTCAAAGAATAAGTTTCTTTGATAGAACAAGAAGTGTAAGTCTATTATGGTGGAACCAACTCCAGAATGGCTGTTTCCACCTTGTCCAGGAGACCAGCCATCTCTATTGGGCCAAGTATGATCTAAGTCTTCTTTTTTAAATTAACGGGTACCATTATAAAACTATAAGTTCTGTGAGCTTTGTATTCAGTACCCCCCTCCTTTGATTGGCATTTTCTATCTAGCGCCAGCTTGCTAGTCTCTTTCCTCTTTCAATCTCCTCTTCTCCTTATTCTTCACCCAAGGGAAATGCTCCTTAGCTCTAAATTTATCCACAGTTCTCTGTTCTTCAGAGTTGAAACTCCCTAGGTGACAACTATTTTCTCTAGTCTTTTCTCAGAATTTTCTCAGTGAGACCCCTTATGGAATACTGTGTTCTATTCAATTTTTATGCATTTTTGTGTGTTTTGATGCCACAGAGGCACTGAAAAAAAATGTTTCCTTTTTAGATGTCTTCAAACATTTTCTTTTTATCTTTAGTGTTAACTTCAAATAAAAATCATACTAGGTTCTTCAGAGAGGTAATAAAATCACATTTTCTTATTAAAGGAACAATATACTTGGATTTCACAAATTTTATTGGTTTTTGTTGTTTGGTTTGGGGCCATACTCCATGGTGCACTGGGCCTATATTTGAAAGGACTTGGAGGAATAATACTTAGTGCTAACAACTGAATCCTGTTTGACTCTGCAAGGCAAGTACCCTATCCACTGCACTATCCCATTTCAGCTCCTCATATATTGTCTATGAATATATTTGTGTGGTCTCAAATTCAAACCAAATTGACATATTTTATTGAATTATATTACTTCAGTCTGTTGCAATTTGTGACATTTCCTGAGGCTCAGTTTTTCATGATTTTGATACTTTTGAAGAGTACTGATCAAATTGTAGAATCTGCTTCAACTGGAAGTTGCATGATGTTTTCATATGCTTCAACTACAGCTACAGAGTTGCAGAAAAATCTTCAAAGGACTGAAGTTTCCTTTTCATTGTATCATGCCAAAGGATTCTTGACATTAATATGACTTATGAAAGATGTTGTTTTTGATCATCAGATAGTGTCTCTTGAGTTCCATCCTTAATGTGTCTGAAGAAACAATTACTGTGTTATAATGCTGGTTTTCTACTTCCTTCTTCATTTCTCATTTTGATTTTAGTTACCGCTTTATATGTCTTTCTATACTTATTTGTTGTAGTTAATTTAATGCATCGGCAATATTTATGTTTAAGATCTTGGTATACACAAAATTGGATTCCTTTCCTTATATGAATTTATAATTATATTACCCACATTTATTTGTTATGCTATATTATGCATTGCAGTAATGCCTGCGAGTGCGTTTGAGAGTGCCGGGCTCTCCGGGCTGCTCTCTCTTGCTGCCCACATTCAATATCTCGAGCCACTTCACCACCAAGGATGGTCGTTACCATGGGCGGATGAAGGAAGAACGAGGGCCAGGATGGCTTATGATGAGTTGCCTTTTATCCCATTCTCCTCATGCCCCTGTTCCAGTCTAAACTCCCCATTCCAGTCTTATACTGCCCTTCATTCCTGCCTCCCTCTGTTCCCTTTGCTAAGTCTCCCTGCACTCCAACTCACTGCTCTCGCTAGTCTCTCCCCAACTCCTCACTCTGGTTGGCTGCAGCTTCTTCTTCTTCTAGCACCTCTTTTAACCACACCTCTTCATCTCTCATTTCTTCTAAGACATCTGTCTCTCAGGAAGCACAATCAACATATTTAAAGCCTTCCTGACCCCTTTTAGCCCTGGAGTACAAAATAACACTTAAAGCTGTTTATCTTCTCCTTACCCCCTGACTTGAATAGCACCTTACATCTACTTCCTAATTGTTATTTTGTCTGGACACAGTAAGAGTTACATCTTAGGCTTGTAGGACGGCTCTCCAGGGATATCTCCCAACAAATCTCAGACTACAGAGCTCATTCATTTCATTCATTCATTCATCATCCTGTTATTCATTGATTGCCTCAAGCAGGCCCCAGTAACGTCTCTTTCATCCTAACCCTGAGATTATATTCAAGGCTCTTTAGGAGAATGAGACCCATCATTGTTACTGGTATTTGGCATATTTGGTACGCCACGGGGAGTTTGCCAGACTCTGCCCTGTGGGCAGGCTACATTCGATAGCCTGCAAGTTTGTCCAAAGTAGGAATGAGATAAAAAGATGTCATAAAAAGATGTCCTGATAAGATGTCAGGCGCAGGGGCAGGAGACTGCACTGTTCTCTTCCGGGAGCTGGATTTTATAGTCTCTGAGTCTTGGCCGTTGATGGGGTTTCACGGCACCAGGGGGCCAGGTGGTGGATGTGACCCCCGCCTACTGGAATTTGGAGGATCTGGGTGGAGGATGCTCGACTCCAATTCGAGTAGGCTTGGAGATCTCGGCCCTGGAACCCGCATGGCTTTGTCCCTCTGCCAGTACCTTCATGTGTGCGGAGAGTGGTCTCAGCATGGTGATGGCCCCTGCGCCTGGCTGTTCCTCGCTGGGGTCCCTTGGAGGCGAGCGGGTTGAGCTTTCCTCCCCACCCCGACCAGGGCTCCGGCAGCCGAAGACCTCCAGGACCAGCCACAGAGCTCAGGTAAGATTAATTTTACTAACCCTAGCAGGGCCCAAATCTATTTATTGTTTTTTGGATCATGACAGCATTTGTTCATGACCGTGCGCTTAACTTACAGTTAAGCATTATGGTAGTTTGGCCAGGCACATTTCGATGCCAGGCTAGCTCACAGTATTGGGGATCTAGGAAGTGAGGTTAATTGAGGCTAAAATCTAGAGGACAGATGTCCAGGAGGTGAATATTATTTGGAGTCAAATAACTCCCAAATTATAAAAGCATGTCTTTTTAACTATCTTCCTCTGTCCATACAAAAGGCAACAGCTCTGAAGAAAGTAACAAAGGACATTAAGGAGAAGAGAAAAACAATATTTGCAAGAAAAACAATTTTTGCACGTCAACAGAGTCTGATCAGGAAACAAAAGGTAATTAACCATTTGGTAGAGCAAAACACAAAGAGGTTATAGATAAACACAGAGATGGGAGTAATCAACAAACCCAAGCTCCTCGAGGCCAGGGAGAAAGAAGAAACCTAATGTTATCATACCATGCATATATCAATATGAACTCATGGATATTTGACTGTTGTTGGTTATAATAAAAGTGCTTGATATTTATTTTGATCCCCATATATCCAACCTTGATCATTGGAAGTTCTATTAGGTCGATGCTTTAGTTCCTGTATTTTTTATACATTCCTTTGCATTTTGTTTTTTGGATACATGTGTATGATTTATGCTATACTTAATCACTTTCTAATTTTGTGAATCAATAGTCAATTGTTACTTGACCTGTTACAATTTGACTTACATTTGACTTGCCATGAAGCATTTATTGAAATACAGCTAAACATGTTTGCTGCTGAGAAAATGCTTCGTTGTTCTGCTAGTAAATAAACTGAAACATTTTTATTGAGTAGCAATATGCTGCCAGCAAGTTAAGGTACTTTTGTTGAGATTGTGCGGCAGTAATACTTTCATTTGCAATGATTGCTATGGTCATAAAAATATTTTGCATGCCACATTACAATTGGGAAACATTATCACTGATTACTCTTGGGATAGCATAGTTTGATGATACATCATATTAAATGACTATAAGGCCATTTAGATATTAGGAGAAAACATAGATTGAAATATAGTTTAAAATACTTGAAATGGTGTCTGAAACCATTTCTCAATAGTAAATTCTCTTTTTTAATAAATATATTTTGCGACATATGCCCTTTGTCTCAATATGGTTGGGTGGGTGTTATAGAGTACTTTCAGGATCTCCCCATTGATTAATGAAGGACCATTTAGAGTAAATAGAAAAAGTTGTCTTAAAAATTATCAGATTATAGGCTTTAATCTGAAATCATTTTTTAGTAATCAAATGATGCATTGATTATTCAAGTAACACCCAAAAATGCTATGTATATCAATGTATATGCATACATATATATGTACACACTAATATCTATTGTTAAACTAATTTTCATTTTCACAAATAGTAACTAAGGGTTTCATTCTTTCCACATTCTATGCAACACTTGTTTTATCTCTTTCATGTATTCGCCATTTTTACAGTTGTTTCTGTTTTTAGTTTTAGAGCCACAGTTCAATGGTAGTAGGAAATTATTCCTGATTCTGTGCTCGGGAATTTCTCTTTGTGGTACTCTGGAGGGCTTATTTAGTTTCAAGAGTTGAAACTGGGCTGGCTGCATGGAAGGCAAGCATTTTAATCCTCTATTTTTTACCTAGTCATCAATCTCACACTTGCAAACCGCTAGCTCATTGTTTTGATTTATATTACCCTAAAATAAGAAACGTGCCTATTGACCATCTGAAGGTTCTTTGGAGATAATTATCAGTTTGGATCCTCTACCTATGCTTTAGTTGGCTTTGTTTTGTTGTTGAGTTTTCACTAATTCTTTTTTATATATTTGATATTCAGCCCTCATCAAATGAGTAATGTGCAAATATTTTTTTCATTCATTCAGTATAATTTTGTTGTTGTTTATATTATTATGTAGAAACATTTTAGTTTGTGATATTCTCATTGTAAAATGTTGCCTTTGTTTTTGTTGCTATTAGACTTACGTTGCTAAACACTTCTCCAGTGCAAGTATTTCCTGCAAATGTTTTTTTTTGTGAATTTTTTTGAAATTAGGTTATAGCAATAGTTAGGAAAAATAATAAAGATGCCATATATATATATACATATATATGTATATAAAACATTGAGTTTTCCTCAGATATAATTAAATTTTTCTTAATTGAACTGAGCTAGAAAAATAAAAGAGAGGGCAATTCACTTGCCTTTCTTGAGGCAGATCTGGGTTTGATTCTTGTCAGCGATGAAGATTGAACCCTGGCACAGAATCAAAACAAAACCCTGAATATACTCAGGTGTGACCCGCAAACCAAAATAATAATAACAATAATAGAATAAATATTACTTTATACCAATCAGCAACAGAGTCATAGTCAGTGCCTATATTGAAAAGTGTTATTTTATCAAAGGAATAGTTTTGCATACAAAGATCTTATGCTTAGTATACAACATACAGATAATGTTAACATATAACAAAGGAAATTTTAATTATTGACACGAAAACAATAATCAATGTAGGAGTCAGAATTAGGAAGATATCAGTCTTCAAAGTCCAAATATTTTCAATAATATAACAAACAGTATTCTTTGTAATATATAAATATTTATATATAAATATTTGTAATATATAAATATTTGTATTATATTTATATAAAGGTATGGAAAGTATTCCTTATTAAAGTAAACTTCAGTACATTATGCTTTATCTGTAATTAAATTTTTAAAAACACTATAAATACCTAAGAATCTTGGATAGGATCAAAAATGCAAATCCTAGAAAAGACAAATTATACATATATTTAAGATTTCCCTAGTTGATCTAAATGTAAGTATGATTAGACTTTCATAAATAAAAGTTTTATTAAAATATATTTACATAATTCCTGAAATGGGATTCAGAGTCTTTGAACAGTTGATTTTCAAAAGGAAATAAGAAGTATTGCTTACTTGCTTAGATGCAGAATTCAGGACCAAATTGTGGACAATACAGACGCAAATTATGTGATAATTTTGCCTTTAGTTCACTGAAACTTAATTTTCAAGACAACTCTTAACCAGTAAGTTTAAGCCCATTCAATTCTACTAAGTAATTTATCTATCATTCTTTTGTTTCTCTAGCTAAGAAAAGAGGTAACATACTTTTAACCAAAGGTTAATCTATGTAGACAAATATAAATGCTCAGTTTGAGACGATCCTTTCATCACTTTTAAAAATTTTTCCTTCTTGCTAGCTAACTGAATTATCTGCATCACAACTACCTAGAATGCTTATTAAAAAATTCAATTTCCTATACTTTCGGCTCAGACACCATAGCATCAGAAATCTGCATGATAGAGAAGAACATTTAGTTTTGAAAGCAATACCATTCCATTGAAATTATTCCATAACAGAAAACCTCACATACTTATACTTTTTTACATAATATTTATTTCATTGGGTGTCTTTTTTAATATTCTTTGGGAAAATAATGAGACAAGAATCAGCTAAAACTACACATCAAGTAGTTTAGATCATTTGATTTAATCACCCTAGGAAGGCTTCCTACCTTTCCCATCAATTGAACAACTTATTTAAGGAACTCTGTCAGTTACAATCCTCTTTACTTCACTTTGTCCCCTGCTGATACAGTCTTACAGGGGATTGCAACATGCTGAGTGCCTCAGGGATCTAAACTCACATTACAAAAGCAAACCTTGAATACAGACTGCCAGAAAGGTAGACTCCTCTTGACAACAATACCCACTGTTTAAGAATGAGTCAATAAGAGTGACACCACCTTGGAAATATTTCCCTTTATGAAATGTTCTTAATTCTGAGCCTTAGGAAATGATCCTCATAGACAGATTACAATTGTTCAAAAACAAGCTAGAAATCATAGCAAAAATCCATGTTGTGCACTCATTCTGCATATCAAGTCTGGTTATGGCCTGAAGGTGAGAAGATAATTCAGATATAGTCCTTTTTTGCATTTAGCTACATTAAATAATTGAACCATTCACTCTTGCTAAGAATATTTTGAGTAACATTTAGGTGCTATTGCTAATACAGTAAAACATGGTAAAGCCCTCATCTAGAGATAAAAACTTCAGCTCTATTGATAAAGTTTTAAGACTTGAAATAAAAATTTTTGTTTAAATTTTTGCGATTTGAAGACCAAAGACAACTAATATGATGACAATATAGACTTTATAATCTAGTGACACACTAAGGAGAGCATTCTGAAACTAGCTTAAATCACTGCAATTTTAAAACAAATAAGATTTAAGTTTCATTGAAAACTGCATCAATAGATTCTTACATTGTTCTGAAATCAAATCTTAGAATACTATCCCTAAAAATGTAAATAGTTCTATCAAACTTCTTATCTGATATATCTGAAGAATTTAGGCAATTTTATTTATAATTAAGAAATATGTTCAGCCCAAAGATAGTAGTGACAAGGAACAGGAGAATTGCTCCACGGCCTGGATACTGGCCTCACATTCTAGGGGAAAAGGCAGTTCAGATAGAGAAGGAACCACCAAGTGAAGGATGCTTGGAGGACCCACTCGGGATGGGAGATGTGCACTGAGAAAAGACTATATACTGAACATGATGGCCACTTAATATCTGTATTGCAGACCACAACACCCTAAAGGAGAGAGTGAGTAAAAAGGGAATCCACATGCCACAGAGACAGGGCGGAGCAGGGGAGATGTGGGAGATGTGGGAGGAAAACTGGGAATGTGGGGTGGGGATTGTGGGAGGGATACTGGGAACATTGGTGGTGGAGAATGGGCACTGGTGGAGGGATGGATACTCAATCATTGTATAACTTTTCAGTAAGCACTTTTCATAAGCATGAAAGTTCGTAAGTCTGTAACTGTATCCCATGGTGATTCATTAAAAAATAAAAAAATCATGACAGCTTCATAATCAAGAGTTGAATTTCTGATAGTTTGTGAGCTTTTCAATTTTCACTAATGAAATATATTTTAGAGAAGTCAACATAGTTGACACTAACATGATCTAGATTTCAAACATTAAAATGTACCTGCCAAGAAGACAGGCTGTTTATGGGAGTTGGGTGGGAGGGAATCAGGGGACCGGTAGCCAGTGGGATAGGTGTTGGAACATAGTATGCATAGAACTTAACTACAAATAACTTTGCAAATCATGCTATCTTAATAAAAAATAGATTTAAAAAACAAATAAATGAAAACAAATTTAAAAATAGTTGGAATGTGAAAGCTTTCTAATATTGACTCAGAATTTTTTGTTTTTGAAATCATACTTATCCTTGATATTCTTTTATGAAATAGTACTGAATATGATTTTAATTGAACAAATAAACTAAATTATCTAGATTTTTTATTTTAATTAGTTACAAGAAAAATCAGAGAATTATTGTTATTTAAAATGTTTTTAAAAATTATATTTACACATAACAAAATTTTAAAATAATGGAGAAATATAGCTGTAATCTACATAAAGCACTAATTCCACACTCAACTGTCATGTATGCTAAATGCTAGCATTAGTATATAGCTGCTCAAGGGGTCCTTGTTCATCTAGCTCTTGTATTTTAAATATTGTGATTTACTTTTCTGCTATAGGTCTTTTATCCTTGCACACATACAACATATCAATATTAAAAACTATATTGGAGTAAAAAACTATTTAGTATGTTATTTTTTAACCAAAAGTTTCAACGTGTGAGCTACATTTGAAGCTGTAATAAGAGAGTTTATTTTATAAGGAATTTAGTAGCACACTACTAAAATCATCAAAACTGCATTTTTCGTTGGTAAAATAGGAATAAAAAATGTAGCTTTTTTATGTTTAATGTATCACTATTGTGAAATGTTATGAGTAATTGAGACTGTCTATTTTAATTTAATTAAACTCATAGGAAAGAAGGATATCGTTTGTTAAAAGGAACTACATAACACCAGAGTATAATGCAGATTCCTGAAGGCCAACAGACTCGTATGGACAATTAGAATGGCACCTCATGTTCAATAAATTTTGAATTTACATACATTTAACTTTCTTCTTGTATAAAGAATGTATTAGGATAATTTACAGAGATGTATTTTATTAGCACTGTAGCACTGTTCTCCCATTGTTCAGCGATTTGCTCAAGTGGGCACCAGTAACATCTCACAATAAATTGTAAGACTTGTTGTTACTGTTTTTGGCATATCAAATATGTCACGGGTAGCTTGCCAGGCTTTGCCGTGCGGGTGAGATATTCTTGGTAGCTTGCCAGGCGCTCCGAGAGGGGCAGAGGAATCGAACTTGGGTTGACCATGTTGGCTGCATGTAAGGCAAACACCCTATTCACTGTGCTATAGCTCCAGCACATGTATTTTATTATCTAATAATATTTTAAATGAATGTAGTGGCATTTAGATCCTTTATTTGTTTTAAATAAAAAGCCTAATAAAAATATATCTCAGAATTTGTACATGAGATATTTTCCAATACAATTCAACTTTAATTCTGCCATTACAGTGGAAAATTGCCAGAGAAAAAATGTAAACAGGTGAGCATATCTGTATCTCAATAAAGTTTCATTGAGTTTAGTATGTCCAAGGACTCTACGATTTCTGCTATGCCAGGTAGTAAACAAATAATCCCCTCTTTCTGAACTCTGATCTAAGTATTATGTATATAGTTCTTATGCTTTCAAAGATGCTCAAGCATTTTAAAACAAAAGTAAAACTATATTCTTAGAAAAGTAAAACGATGAAATCCAAATTTTTCTAATATACCTGGGTACAGAGGGAAGGTAAGGCACTTGCCTTGCACTTGGTCTACAAGGTTTTATTTCCAGTACCACATATGGTCCCCAAACTCCACAAGCAGTGATTCCTGAGTGAAAAAAACAGTCATAAACTCTGAGTGCTCCAAGGTATGGTATGAACTCAATCTCTAATAATGACAATGATAAAATTAAAATATATGGGTGAGCTGCTAGGTTAATGATAGGGAAACGTTCAAAAGCGGTGGAAAAACTTTTTGTTTTGTAAACTATAGACTTATCAGTTTAAAAAAGAAAATCTATTCTATCATTACTGTTCTGTATAATCAAATCAACCCCCTCAAATCAAAACCCTAGATATATGATACCTCAGTGAATACCCGCTAAAATCAACTCATTTCTCTTGATCCCTACTAAGTTACTAATTTTATCTATTTCTAGTAAGATTTCATAGAGATATTGAGATGATTTATATTTCATCAATTTCTCAATTGTAAGACTGGACATTAATTCCTATGCAGTTTTTACCTTTTTATCTTTGCTGGATCATAAACACAGAGTATCTATACAGCCCCTTATTTAATAGGTACAACAGCTGCTATCTTAGGACCTTGTTAGTAAAACTGACTCATGGACCAAAAATATTTATGAAATTGCATACCTTGTCACAATCAGAATCAAATATGTATTAAAATTCAACAGCCATACTTTGGGATCCAAATATTATATTATATTATATTATATTAATTTCCAGCTATTCAGAAAAAATCTGAGATAGCTTTATGATCTTACATGTTTATTTACTTAGAATTGTCAAGAGGGTGCCATAGGAAATACAACTTTTGTCATGGCCAGGGTTGCAAGGGAACAGAACCAAATGTGGGAAATGTTCTCTAGACTTGATAACACAAACGTATGATTAAGTATTTTGCTTTCTGCCTGAGTTTTTATATCTTTTGAAGGACTCAATTGTTCTCATGTAGATTTTATTATATGTCATGTTTGTAGTGTGAAAAGGTGTTATTACTTATTACATCAGCAACAAAACATTATTTTTAATATTTGTAAAGGTTATGTTTACAAGACACTGGGGAATCCACTGCATTCAACTTAATAATAGTCACATTTTGAAATATGAAACACATTTAACTTTCTGTTTTTGAACCCAGATAATACTTAGGGATATTATTCTTTAGAGTGGACAACTTTATACCCAGATTCCATTTGAACAATACTTTGCCATTGGGAGACTGACATGCTTTTTACTTTAGACAATGGGTTCCCTAGATGAAGTGACTGTGCACTTTCTATCCTGCTGGATATTCACAGAGAACAGGATCATACTTCTAGTTGACGTTTTTATTTTTAGTTTTACTTAAAGAAATACAAGGAGGAAAATAATAAGAAAGTTATGTTCAAGGAAGTACATGATCTTTTCCATAGGTCAGAGAACCAAAGGTGATATCCTCCATATAGTAAAAGAAATTATACATCTCAGGTTGAGATTTGAGTGATTCTCCTCCCCCTGCCGCAACGGTGAATGTGCTAGGATCACAACTTTAAATTTTATTTTAATTATATATCTTACCCAAAACTTGCTTCTCTTTCTGCTATAACTGAGAGAACACTATAGGTTAAGAATTAAATTATATTTTTTAAAAAAAATGCCCTACGATAGCACAGCGGTAGGGCATTTGCCTTGCACAAAGCCAACATGATTGACCCGACTTCAATTCCTCCGCTCCTCTCGAGGAACCCGGCAAGCTACTGAGAGTATCTCACCAGCATGGCAGAGCCTGGCAAACTCCCCGTGATGTATTCGATATGCCAAACACAGTAACAGCAAAGTCTCCAATGGAGACATTACTGGGCCCGCTCGAGCAAATCGATGAACAACGGGAGGACCGCGATACCGTGATACAGGAAAAGATGAATTGAAGATGCAACTCCAGGCTTTCTTTTTCAGAGTACTCCAAGTTCAAATATGTAACTTACATTTTGTACAAAATCAAAGCATTTCCAAAATACTTAACTATTAGAATTTGTTACATATTTATGAATCTGAAATAGAATACATGTGTGAGAATAATTAAAAAATTAATCAGTATGTTGAAGTTTTATTGTTTGATTTAAAATTCTATATAAAAGATAATATATTTTCTTACATAGTGCACAAAGCCATTGACATAATATACTATAAGGGAATAAATTCATAATTTCTATAATAAAACATCAAAAATGCCATTAAATCTGTAAGTGATATAGGTTCTAGCCAAAAATACCCACATATACCTCCTAAGTGACCAAAATGTAACCATTTTCTCACACATATAAGATGTATTTTAACTCACTTGGGTTTCTATTATCCTCACTACTTGTATCTATTTTTTATTGTATAATAATTCAACATAGTAGTCTTCAATTTATTTTTCCTGTGTTTCTATTCTGTCGGTTTCAACATAAATTTAGTAACATTGTTTTTTAAAAGGCTACATTCTGTATTGTGTAACTGCTGTGAATACAAAAGTTTCTGCTAAACTGAAGTCAAATGCCTTAAATCTATGCATTCTGAATATTTAACAGAAGTCCATATTTTAACATATCAGTCTAATGGAAATAACTGATACTTTTAAGTAAAGCAAACAAAAATATTATACTGTACTTTAGATTTGATGGTCATGAAAAACGTTTTTAATCATTGTCAGCACAATATATTTTGTCAGCGTTTGATGGTTTTAAAGTCTAAATTTCCACATTGATTTATAATATTGAAATTGCTGTGAAATATAGAAACTTATTTAATAATCTTATTTAATACTTCTAATAAATCCCAGTGATTCATATTAGTATTTAATTCTATTTTCAAATCATCAAATATAATACATTTTTTATGAAGACTAACATATTTTCTTGCATTAGCACATGTAAGAGGCTTATAATGACAAAGCCTATGACCTGATTTAAGATGTAGTGAGGAAATAATTCTTAGTTAAGTAACAAAGCAAGTTTACAAGAAAAAAAAAATCTTAAAATAGTATTCCTAAACATGTTCCAAATTCACCATATGCTTCTCTCTTCATAGAAAACTTAAAATGTTAGGGTAACCAAAGAATAAGATAATGGATTAATATTATGGAAATTGCTTATGTATGTATTTGCTTATTTATAATAATGGGCATGGATCTTCAAATTAAAAAAAGAAGAGTTTTATACTTTGTCACAGATCATTAGCCACGGATATCTATCTATCTATCTATAGATAGGTATCAGAGTTGACTGTTGTTCAATGAAATATTTAATCCCCCACCATCTTCTCAGCCAGCCAACCCCATAGCACCTGAAACTCAGCTTGCATTTTCCAACACTCACCCGCATAGCCCCGTGAGATTACTGTCCCAGGTAATACCTATAGGAGAAGTTAACTTCCAACATTCTCCCTCAGCACAAGACCAGAGCAAACACAGTACGGAAGACATGTAAACTTCAACCAATATCAATTAATGTAAGTTGCAATGCAGAAGCATCTACATTTACCAACCAGCACTATAAATGCTCAAAAAATAATTTTAATGACAACATGTTGAGAATGTTCAATGATATCAAAGAAATGATAGCACAGGTAGCCACCAAAGTGAAAGAAAATAAGATAGAGAGAATGAGAATACTATATTCAGAACTTTCAGAAATAAAATAATATTGCTGACTTTTTAAGAAATACAAGAGAACACCTGAGAATTTGAATAACAGGGGCTCAGTTATATGGTTAGATGCCGAAAGCTCGAGAAAACAAAAGGTGGAAAAAAGTCTGAAGAGAAATGAACAGTATACCAGAGCTTCTTTGAAGGACAGGATAAACTTCTGAGCCCTTTTCCACTGAGTATGACATTTATTCATGATGCTTATGATTTTCCTCACAAAGATTAAAAAAGAACTGTTTATTTCTCCTCCTGCCCCTCTCAGAGAGCCCGGCAAGCTACCGAGAGTATCCCGCCTGCATGACAAAGCCTGGCAAGCTACCCGTGGTGTATTCGATATGCCAAAACACAGTAACAAGAAGTTTCACGATAGAGACATTACTGGTGCCCACTCGAGCAAATCAATGAACAATGAGAGGAAAGTGCAGTGCTACAGTGCACTGTTTATTTCTAGCCTGCTAAGGAATTTTATACTTTTTCAATAATGAATTAATATTTCTTTATTATTGAGTATTCTACCTATCTATGTGATCATTTTTACATGCATAGATTTTTATTATAATTTTTTACTTATTAATGCAGATACTTTAGCAATATTTAAATGCTTAAGTTTTTCCTTAAAATTGTTCTTAATTATCCTCTCCTTACACTTACTAAGTTGTGTTTGTAGGGTTTATCTATTTCACATAAACCTTAAAAGGCAAAGCATAAAATTATTTTAAATTTTATATACCTACAAAAAATAAACATCAGTTCTTGAAAAAATTTTCAACTTATTGATTTACAATTTTTTTTTGAAATTTGGTTTAGCTTTAATCATCTCTGTGTGTGTAGGTGTCACCACCTCCACAATTACTTGGGAAGAATGATAAGCATGCATAGTAATGATAATTAAAAATTAAAATAACTTTGTACATCAATACCCTAAACACTGTCGTTACTGTGTCAAACTATGATAAGAATAAAGTTGACTATTGATTGACACAAAACTCTTCAAACCACAGACACATGTACTCATACTATTGCTTGTTAAAGCTTTTGAGTAAAGTAATAAAAGTTTGTTTTAAAGTTGTAGGCTCATAAAGTGACTAATAATACCACAACATTTATTGAAATTGGAAAGTTTTGATTGTTTCTACACAAAAAAGTCAATTTTTGAATAAATATAAAATTATAAGATAAAAAAGAGAAGTTGGGAAACTAAGGCTGTAAACATTATACAATTTAAAAATACCACACCTAAGCACTCATCCAAAGAATATGAAAACACAGAGCAGATTATAGAGGATACCTGCACCCCTACATTCATAGTAGAATCAGTTGCCATAGCCAAAACATAGAATCTACCCAAATGCCCATCATCATGTGGATAACTATTAAAGTTCTTTTACATACATTTCAATAGAATACTACTCAGGTGCAATAATGCTTTTTGCAACATGATGAATCAAATTTGAGGAGATTATACTAAGTTAAGTAAGGAAGAAATCATAGGCAAAGACTAGAATTTTATTCTATATAGAAATCAAAAACTAAAGCAAAATAACTGGAGTAATATAATAAAAATAACTCTTAGAAAATTATGAAGTTGCTATAGGAAAGATGGAAGTGGGGTGAGAAAATAGGTAAAATAAATCATTTTATAAAGTTATGGCACTATAACTGTGTTGGGTATGATGCAGCTTATAATGCATGCAGTGATCTGAAGCATAGCCTCTAAATTTTATACAATTATAAATAATTGTAAATAAATATAATTTTATTTCTAAATTTTAAATATAAAGTGTTCCAGGCAACAACTAACTATAAGCCTACATAAACTATAATGAAAATAATAAAAAATATAGTTATTCAGCTTGTTGATTTATAACCCCAAAATAGACTTGCTATATGAAGTTATTGGTAACATACCTTAAGACACAGACACTGAATATGTTGTTAAAAATCTTTAACAGATGAAGAAAAATAGAAAATTATACTTAAATAAGGTTGCGATTATTATGAATTGAAATATAGATTTCTGGAGGGTGGGAGGGATACTGGGATCCGTGGTGGTGGGAAATGGGTACTGGTGAAGGGATGGGTATTTGATCATTGTATAATTGAAACCCAAGCACAAAAATTTGTAAGTCTACAACTGTACCTCATGATGTCCCACTAATAAAAATTTTTAAAAAAAGAAATATAGATTTCTTTGTAATATTGGCCACATATTATGAATTGAGTTTCAGAGGCTTTCTGAAGGCCTTTGGTCATAATCTTTTTTTTCTCTTTCTTCTTATTTTTTTAAATTTTAATGTAGGAATATTGCTATTTATTCAGCCATTGATTAGGCTGATTGAATTGGGCATGAACCCCAACTTACTTTTCTTTTTCTTTTTTATAAATTTATTTATTGAATCACCATGAGAGCAGTTACAAAGCTTTCGGGTTTAAGTCTTGATCATACAATGATGAAACACCCGTTCCATGACCAGTGCCCATTTTCCACCACTAAAAACCCCAATATAGCCCCACCCCACACCCTCCCCCTACCTGTGGGGCAGATGATTTCCACATTACTCTCTCTCTACTTTGATTACATTCAATATTTTAACACCAGATCCACCATTATTATTTGGGATTTTACCCCAATACTCAGATGCTCATAATCTTTTATGTTTGATATATATGCAAAAAAAATTAACTTTCATATTCTAGCAAAAATGATATAAAAATCACGTTTAAAAATTTCCTTAATTTTACAGTTTCCAACAAGTAATACTTATATCTGTAAAACACCAGTGGGAAGGTAAATGGAATTTATTTTAAGTTTCCAAGGATTCTTCAGTTTGATACTTTTTAAAAATATATAGTTAATATATTTCACATTGTTTATGCTAGTCTCAATCTGTCCCTTTCCTGACTCAAAGTTTTTTTTTTTCAAACATATCTAATTAAAGATTCACATTGCTAAATTAGATCTAAAAGTCTGAGTTCTAATAAACTAAAGCTTTAAGATGCATTTTAAGTAGGTTTTAGGGTTTGTGTTCCCAACATGTCTAATTTACTGCAGTGGATTAGGCTGTACTTACATGAACACAATTACTGGACTGTGGCATGGTTTGTTTGGTGAACTCAGCCATCTTATCTGATTTGAATTACTCCACAGTTGCTCTAATCAATTCAGCTGTGATCAGTGGTTAAATATGGTTGGGGAAAAAAGATCAACCATGAAACAGTCAATTTAAAGACTGCCTAAAAAATAAAAACATACTGTGGGGAAAATGGATTCTAATGAAAACAAAAATTGAATAAAACAGCTGAAAATAAGTATAAATGAAATCGAATTTACTTTAACACTTGAAATATTCTATTTTGGGGGCTTCTAACTTGCAAGGAGCAATTTCTCAAAATAACATGGAACTTTCTCTGATTCATCTGCCATCTCCTTTTCTTATGAGTTTTGGTAGAATCAAATGAATAACGATCTATATAAAAATGTATTCTTAAAATACCCTCTGTTTACATCACCTAGTCATTCCTTTCTTCCTTTAGTGAGTTATGAGAAGCATAATCCTCTGTAAGGTTTGCTGTGGAAAATCCCATTGCATCTCAAAGCAGTAATCTGTCTAGTCAAAAGATAATATTTTAAAAGGCTGAATTGGACCCCTGAGTTCTCCTTAACTAGACACCTGAGAACGAAAAAAAAACAACTGTCAAGATATCTCCTGGATAGTATTACAGAAATTTAATCTATTTATGCACAACTGTGATGATCTACTAGCAGGAGCTGCACAGTTATAATAAAAATCTTTAATTATTTATTTAAATGACTTTATTCATTCACTGAAAAGGATGCTCGGTACAGATTTAGGGTTTTTAGATAGAAAGTATATTTTTTTTCCTTAGAGAATAAGCATGTAAAGAGACATTTTGCTACTTAGATCACTGTAACTACAAACAAAAGAATAGAAAACTCTACTGCCAGAGCAATAGTACAGGGGATAGGGCACTTGCTTTGTAGAGCACCATCAGGAGTAATTCCTAAGTGCAAGACCAGGGGTAACCACTGAGCACTGCCAGGTGTGGCCCAAGAGAAACAACAGTGACAACAAATACCCTGTAACATGGAAAACGTATGCATTATATTTTAACATAGACTGATTTGCATGCAATTGCATTTTTATAGCATAAAAATATACCTAAAACCAAACAGCAGATAAATCACCAATTTTCAAAGAGCAAGTTTGAAATGTAAAAGTGGTGAGCCTCAATTAAGATTAGTAATCTTGTTATAAATATGTCCCTCACTTCAATGATGAATAATGTACGAGTAGACTCTTAAAAGATTGCCATTTTTCCTACAGAGAATAGCACCTATCCCCGCAATGTAGATGACACTCTGTAAGTATAGTCAAACTTTAAAACTAAGAGAGAAGTTTTACTCTTTTCCTTTTCAACAAACCTACCATTTAAATTTAAGATAAAAATCTATTCCATATGTGTATCTGTCTATGTATATATTTATTTGAACACACCTATGTTAAGACGCTAGCTATATTTCATATATTATTAAGAATCTTTTGTACTAATACAATGACTTGCCATCATCAGTTTTCTCTAGTACTGTTTAGAAATTTGATTTGGTTCCTTAAAAATCAATGAAGAAATGAGAAATGTTTCTTAAACAGAAGGAGCTGACATTATAGTGTTCTTTATTATGTACCACCTGACATAACTAGATAAAAAAAGAACAATGAACTGATCTTGTGGTAAAAGCTATATCAACTGAAAAATATTTACTGTTTCTATTAAAAATGAATTAACCCAAACAGACAGGCTTTTAATTGAAATCTTTATCACATTTCCTTCCTATTTAAATGCAAATGTAAAATCCTTTTGCAAACTAAAAGAAATCAGAAACTAAAAAGTGAGCTACAACTTTACATGACCCAGGTCCAATAAAACATGAAATATTAAGAGTATTAAATGAATTTCACATAATTCAATATCACATGACTATAAGAACATCTAAAATAATTTCTTTTTAAACATTAATGGAAATCTTTTATCTTTATGCAATTGATATTTCAAATAATTTTTTCAATAATTTTTAAAAACAATGATATAAAATCACATTTTGCTTTAATGACTTATTATATAAATCATTTTATTTTACAACTTGTCTTAATATATGGAATATTAAAAATTATTTCATGTGAATACAATTATTTATTAAAAGTTAAGCAAAGCAAAACATAAATTAATACCACAGTTTTTGACCAATGCCACAGTAAGTAATATTTTAACTATCAATGAATAAATAGTAACTTATTAAAATACTAAAGTTTTATTAATACTTATAAATACTAAGGCCTCCCGTTGATCATCGATTTGCTCGAGCAGGCCCAGTAACGTCTCCATTGGAGACTTTGTTGTTACTGTGTCTGGCATATCCAATACGTCACGGGGAGCTTGCCAGGCTCTGCCATGTGGGCAAGATATTCTCGGTAGCTTGCCGGGCTCTCCGAGAGGGGCGGGGGAATCGAACTCTGGTCGGCCATGTTGGCTGAGTGCAAGGCAAATGCCCTACCGCTGTGCTATCGCTCCAGCACACAGTAAAGGAGAAATATAATTGAATCCTCAATGACTCCAAATACCAGCAAAAAAAAAAAAATTCAGTCTTCAGTTGCATGAGGTTTACTCCTTCAAGATTATCTTTCACTTACTTTGAATCCCTGGCAATGCAATGACTTCATCTGATTCATCTATGCAAATGGTCCTGAATTTCTAAATTAGCTCTTGTGTTTTTTTGTCTAATAGTATTTACAAGAGTTGAAACTTACATAAAAATATGTTCTTACAAGCTACAAGAATTTATATCTCTTAACTACTTTGACCTGGATTTGTAGGGGTCAGATGGAGCCAGATCTGGGCCTATTTAATTCCAAGTTGGCATGTAGAGTTTGACGTGGTATATGGTTCTCAGTATATTGAACTATATGCATTTGCTGTATTATATATTACTTTGGTCTATTGCTCACTATTTAATTTCTAAAGCATCTGAAGAAAATTCTATTATCAATGAAGAAAAGAATATGTACAACAATAGATAAACATGATTTTGTCATCTACTAGTAAAATATCGTCTTAAGTTTTCTACTCTCTTTGCTCCTAACACATAAATACCAATCCTAATTTAAAATATGTTACTTGGAATATAACTTTATATCTGAATATATCTGAAAACTACTTGGAATATATCTGTTTTTCAAGATTAATACCCCTCCCCTCTCTCTCCCCCAGAAAATTGGTATTGATAGGCTTAAATTCATTGTATCACTGTATCACTGTCATCCCGTTGTTCATCAATTTACTTGAGGAGACTCCAGTAATGTCTCCATTAGTCCCAGCCCTGAGATTTTAGCAATCTCTCCTTACTTGTCTTTCCCAATGCTGTTGTATTGAAGGCTCTTTCAGGGTCAGGGTAATGAGATCCGTTATTGTTACTGTTTTTGGCATATTGGATATGCTACGGGTAGCTTGCCAGGCTCTGCCGTGTGGGTGGGATACTCTTGGTAGCTTGCGGGGTTCTCCAAGATGATTTGTTGCCTACTGTCTGAACCCCATCAAATATGGTTTGATAATTATGGAAAATGAGTAGGGAGTGTCTTATGATGTGTCCAGGAATATGTTCACTCATGAGTGAAGTTTGGCCCGAGCATGTGGAAAGCAGCCTGAAGTGTGGTGGAGGTTGGGTAGTTGTGGTCGGCTGCCAGGACTGGGTCCCTTGGGGCGGGGAGGGCTCTCACCCACCCCACTCTGTGACACCCCTAGTGAAAACAGCCTGGTGCGGAGTCTAGTGGCATGGTTATGGGGGCCTCATTTAATGCTCCCTTCCAGGAGAAGCAGCTGTGAGTTCTGGAGGGTGGCTGATTAGGAGACTATTTGGCGCCGGCAGAAAATGGTTTATGGGTGTAACCCCAGACTTAAATTATTACTAAAAATGTTAATCTTAAAATTTGAAATTACAATGTATCTGTTCACATTAAATTAACAATAACAACAACAACAAATTCCTATAGTAAAAATCTGTGTTTCTAGTTCTCTGACATTTGAAACTTTTCTCTAAATTTGTGGCATATTTTTTGTTAACAATCTTGCTAGAGTGCTTCATGAAATTTACAGTCAAGATTTTGATGTTACACCTTATAACAACAGCAGAACTGAGGTTACCCAAAGATAACAGAGAAAAGAATGAAATCAGGGCCAGAGGGATAGTTCAGCAGGTAAGGCACTTTGCCCTGCACATGGACAACCCAGCTTAGATCCCTAGCACCACATATGCTTCTCTAAACACCATCAACACTGATTTTTTTTTTTTTTTTGCTTTCTGGATCACACCTGGCGATGCACAGGGGTTACTCCTGGCTCTGCACTCAGGAATCACCCCTGGTGGTCACCCAGGGGACCATATGGGATGCTGGAAATTGAACCTGGGTCGGCTGTGTGCAAGGCAAATGCCCTACCCGCTGTGCTATCTCTCCAGCCCCTCAACACTGATTTTTGACCACAGAGCCAGAAGTAAGCCCTGAGCATTACCAGATGTGGCCCCAAACAAACAAAAAGTAGGAGTGAAAACAAAGGAAGAGTGATCTAAAGTTGATAATAAAAATTTTCATGTTAGCCATGCTTGTCCTAGGAGTCCCTTGTTTTCAATTGGAAACTGATAACACAGAAGTAGGACCTGCAAATTACTATTTTATATATAAAAATAAACCTACAATGTGATACCCAGAATCTTAAGGCCTCATAGTTATTTTTATTTAGTTTCACAATTTAGTTCAGAACTCAAAAATAATTATCAGATTGAAGTTGTTACATCACTGGCACACTGGCATTTGTTCTCTCAGATGGCTTAAGAAGACACTGAATCTCACCTTTAAATATAGTTGGATTGGCAAGCATAACCAACAATACCGGCTTTCAAGTTACTTGCCATGGGACAGCATATATTCATTTCCTTAATATTTTGAAGGAAGATCAATTGTAATTATGCGTTGGTATGGTACAAAGGAAAATAAAATTAGATTAAATGTGTCCAGACTCCCTTAGAATTCTTTTTAATTAATTTGATTTTCAGGGGCTGGAGAGGTCAAAGAGTGGGCAAGATGCTTGTCTTACACATGGTTGACCCAAGGTATATCCCTCAACACCTTTCAGCCCACCAGAGATCACTATCCCTGAGTGCAGGATCAGAAGGAAGCCCCCATGAGGACTGCCAAGTAGCGTCTCCATTTGTCCCAGCCCGGAGATTTTAGCATCATAAACTTAATGCTCTCTCTCCACTGATGTGGTATGCCAGCTGGATGTCCTTGGGCATAATGGTGATGTGTTTGGTGGGGAATGCGCAGAGGTTGGTGTCCTCGAAGAGTCCCACCAGGTAGGCCTCACATGCCTCCTGCAGTGCCATGATGGCTGAGCTCTGGGAGCAGCAGGTTGGTCTTGAAGTCCTGGAGATCTTGCTCACCAGCTGCTGAAACAGCAGCTGGAGGATCTCACGCAGAGCCAAGGTGTCTGACCGGTAGCAGTGTGGCTTCTTCATACCACCGGTGGCTGGTGTGCTCTTGCGGAGTGCCTTGGTGGCCAGCTGCTTGCAGGGCACCTTCCTGCCCGTTGACTTGCATGTGGTCTGCTTAGTACGAGCCCTCTAGTTCTTCCCAGCTGAGCTGGAGACTCCTTCAGGGTTAGGAAAATGAGACCCATTTTAGCTACTGTTGTTGGCATATTTGGTACTTCATGGGTGGCTTTCCAGGCTCTGCCATGCGGGCTGGATACCCTCCGTAGCTTGCTGGTCTCTCCAGAGGAAGGATGGAGGCTTTTGGGGGGATCTCTAATCATCCCTGCAGGTGTTTCCCGACTACGGAATGTAAGCTCCTGGTGACCGGCCTCTTGTAACAATTTGTACACTGACAACAACGTCTCTGGGCAGCGCCTGCAGCTTCAGATTGATCTTGAGGTGGATGGAGTGTGCCCAGAACTGTCAAACAGCTGACAGAGCAAGATCCTATCGCATAGGGTCTGTACCAGGTCGAACACCTATACCGAGTTCCAAGTCACTCAGTGGTTGGCGGACAGCATACCACAGTGGACAAGTCACCATGCAAGCCACTGTCACTGCTCCACGCTTGATGGTGTTGTGACTTGGCCCAGCTGGGGGAGGCAGTGATGCTGTGGCCGCCACTGTGGTCTTTCCTTGCCCCGCCGATGCCACTCTGTCCCAGTCCTGAAAAGCAGACAGCGATGTCCAGCAGGAGCCACTCGCAGAGCTCCAGCAGGGATCACACGCGGAACTCCACACCTGGTGCCCTGAGCTGTGCGTCACCCAGAGTGAAATGGTGAGCAGGGTTCAGGAGAGCGAGAGGGCTTCAACGGCATCAGTGCCATCTTACTTCCTATTTTTGATTCATAAAGCCTTATAATACATTTTTATGTAATAAGTGGAAATATGTTCTGTATAAATTTTTCCTTTAGATAATATCTGATTTTTAAGTGTCTCTAAATATCAAAAACAAAATGTAAAAGGTAAAAAACATTCAGAAATTTACTAGAGACTAGTAGTTCGGTTATACTAACACTTAATGCTGCTGCTGGATGTTATGAAATAGAACATTTATCGTTTGTCACAAAATTAAAACATTAAGATCTACATGAATAGTCCACAGACCATGGAAACTAGCCAGTTTAGTTCTCAGGTTCACTAGCTTAGGTTAATCTTGTGAATATACACACACAGCACAAATGTCTATGTGAAAAGAATAAGCTAACTGTGCCCTGCAATAGGCTTCACTCATTTCCATACTAAATACACTGGGTAGATTATACATCATGCAGGGTGACATAAACAGAGATAGAAGGATGCACTCATATATAAGTAAGCTAAAGCTGACTTTTATTTTTCTTCCTAGAAATCTGGGAGATGCTGAATAAGCCAATTATTTTATCTTCCTTTAATGCAAGCATCAGCTGTTTGGTATAGAAGGAAGTGATAGAAGAATGAAAAAGTCTAACTCCAGTCCCCACCACTTGTGTTTTTAAAGATTCCTTTGGAAATGGTCGTTTATTCAGAATCTTTCCAGACTTACTGAAACTACTATATAGAAGGCCTCTTTATGAACAACTCCTTACTCTCTTCGTGAGAAAATGAGGTCTCTAATCTTATCATTGCTGTAATCCTGCAAAGTCCACACAAGGCACAGTATGTGGCTTGTCACTCCCTCTGGTTCTCAGTGACAACAGGAAGTGGGGGAGAGGTGACAGTGCCAGGACTGCAGGCAGGGGTGCTGTCAAGAACGCCTTACCCTTCTCCTCTTTGTAAATAAAGAGGGTAAATCCAATTGACACACATGGAGGTAAACAGGCATTGACATATTTGTAGACAAATTGTCATACTGTAGATTATTCACAAAGCAAATTGTTTTTGATCTGCACTCAGATGGGGGTAGGGTGGGGAGGAGGATTCTGCCAGCACTAACAGCTGCTCCCTTTTCAAGGAAAACAAGCATCTAATGAAAACTTAATTTTAAAATGTTTGGCTACTTCTAAAATTCCTTAGGGGTGTTGTGTAGCACTGTTCTAAACTAAAGAAAAATAGATTTGAGTCCTGTAGAAATATCCTTGGTTCCCTGGCAGGAATGTAACAAATCTGGAGTTAAATTTTTAGACATGCTTGGACTTTGTGTTAAGAGAAAATTTTGAATTAATTATAAAGGAATATAAAAATATATGTCCGAATATCTTTCTTGTTCACCAATCATTTATTGATGATGCCCTGAACAAAATCTGAGTTTAATTTTTATGTTCTTTGTCTATGGACTCTATTTTGTTAGTGAGCATTGAAATACACACTTGGCAAATATATATAATATAAAAATATTATATATATATATTAGAGTTTTTAGGAAGCTACTGTTGAATTGGTTCACTGAAAAAAAACAAACTGATGCAGATTACAGCAACATTATAACAGCAGGTCACATTTCCCAAGACAGTGATCTTTCATGGTTGTTTTAGGTGAAACATCACAATAGTCCCTTGTTCTCCATTGGAAATCAATCTCTAATGATACCATTGATTACAAGAAGCTTGGAGAACCTGTTAGCTTATTCTCATTCCTATTTCTCAATTTTACTATTTTTTTTTTGCAGATTTCTAATCTTTCAATTTTTTTTTTTGGATTCTTTCAAAGGAATCTCCATTTCCTTTAATTAATTTGATTTGATTTTGCTGCTTTCTGTTTGCTGCAAGAAATCAACTATTTGACAAATCAGTTTGAACCTATTATATAATCATGAACAATGTTGAAGAAATATTGTAACTTGTAAGTGAAGTAAATACAGACCAACCTTTTCATATTATAAACATTATAAAAGGAAAAACAAATATTTGGTTAGTCTGACCTGGTAGCTCTATGCTTATAATCTGTCAACTTCCCTGGCCTAATCTGTTGCCACGGAGAACTAATTTTTGTCTCAGATTGTCTCATTTCTTTACTCTTTTCTGTTTTAAAATTATCTCTATGTGGTGAGTTTATGTTGGTTCTGATAAGATCAATCTAATATGGCAAATACAGTTAACATTTTATAATTTATGTCTTATTTCTTGGCATGGCTGCTTAAAACCCATCTTTTCTCAATTTCTGTTAATTCCATTTTCTTTTTAATAGGGAATATGACTGAATACTTTAATTTATCTATAATCATTGTTTTGTATAATTTATGCTATATAGTATTTGTTGTCTTGAATAATTTAATGTTAAAACATCAAGGGCATATATCTCATAAACTGTTTCCCCCTAAACAAGGGAACTTATATGCTATTAAAATCATTTCAAATGTTAATTCCTTTCTACATTTCTTTTTATTATCTTCAATATTTGATCTTAACTGCAGTACACAATATTTTAATCTCTGGCACATAATTAAGAACATGTTTGTCAAAATATGTCAGAACCAGAGGGAACACAGTACAAAATTTTAAAGTTGTTATTCTTTATTGTTGACAGTGATTGCATTTATTTCAAAAAGAATACAGATATAATCTCTTTGATCTCCTGTTCTCTCCCAGATATTTTCATTTATTTTTTCATTACCCATTGATATCCTTCACCTCAAATTATCCCAGCATTTCTAAGCTAGACATTTCTATCTTCTATTAGGAAGTTTAAATATTACCTATGAAAAATTAATGATGATTCTTTTAGTATATTCGGAGTATTTGACTTTATATGTAAACAATTGCTACTTGTAATGTCTCAAAGTTAATTCTTGAAATTACCTACCAATAAGGACATTTTTTTCTTTTTCTTTGCCCTCTCCATGGATTGTCACTTGTTCAAGAAGTTGCTTCCAGGAGATCCTTGTGTCACTCCTCCCTTCAGGATTCACTTACCTACTGTTTTCTCTCTCTCTCTCTCTTTTTTTTATGTAGGAGTACTGCTATTTATTCAGCCACTGATTAGCTGATTGAATTGGACATGAACTCCACCTTGCTTTTTTTTTTCAGTTTTATTTATTTATTTTTCGTCTTATATTTATTTATTGAACAACTGTGGAAAATTTACTGAGCTTTCAGGTTTAAGTCTCGGTCAAACAATGATCAACCACCTTTCCTTTCACCAGTACTCACATTTCACCACCAAGAACCCCAATATACCTCCCTCCCACCCCACCCAATGCCTGTGAGACAGATGATTTCTACTTAACTCTTCTCTACATTGATTACATTTATCATTTTGACAAAAGATGCACCATTATTGTTTAGAATTTCCCCCCCAACAATCAGAATTGCTGAAAAGGCATTGTGAAATACTTTGTTTTCTATAGCTGGTTATGAGAATCATATAATGTTGCGCGGCCACTATTGCGGCCATGCAATTTTGGATTTCTGCAAAGAGCCAGATAATTTTAGAGATTGGTTTCTGTGGTGTTATGGCTGTGCCGGAGAGCTGCTTGTGGGGGGTAACTCAGGACCTTGGTAGGGTGTGAAGGATGAGCCAGTACCGCCCCCCTTCCCATGAGACTGCAGTTGCCCCATCACTGCTGGCTCACACCTGGCTTTCCTATAAGCTCTGAGGCAGCAGCCACCTTGCTGCTGGGTTGCGGGGGTGGGGAGAAAAGGCGGAAGGGAGCAACACCCTTTTCATCCTGGGGAGGCATGGCACCATAGTTTGATGCATGGTCCATTCACTTTTCTGCCGCAAGCTGCTGGGCTCTGGATTAAGTCCTTTTGCCTCTGGAGCCATGGCCGTTTATGCAATCCAGATGCATTTCTGCCAAAAGCCACTGGGTTTTGAGATTTGTTTTTGAGTCTCTGGGATCATGGCCATTAATCGCTTGATCAGGAGCCAGAGAGGCCGTTTGTAGGCGGCGACTCGAGTTCTCGCTGGGATGGGGAGGAAAGGGCTGGGTTACACAGCCATCTGGTGAGGCCCCGTATGTCTCATCACTGCAGGCCCAAACCTGACTGTCCAAGTGGCCTCTGGAGGATGACGGTCACCAGGCCGCCAAGAGGAACAGGCCAAGGCACAAAACCTATTCCCACCTAAAGTGCCCAGTCCCAGTAACCTACTGCAGGAACAGGACGCATTTCTGCCAAAAGCTTTTGGGTTCCGAGATTTGTTTCTGAGCCTCTGCGATCATGGCTGTTAAGCAGTTTGATCAGGAACCAGAGAGGCCATGCCTCCAATTATATAGCTGAGCCTAAGGTGGTTTGTGGGTATGTCTCCCACATACCTAACTTTTGGCCGTTTACTTTCTTGGCAAACTTTGCCCCAAGTTTTTGGGGTCTGGCCAAAGGCACAGCAACAATTTTGGGGTATCTGATAGCCTGACAGTGCCATCAAGCTGCTATTGCACTCGCCTCATGGGTACAGATTGACCTGCTGGCAGCACCATACCCCCGTACTGTTATTTCTAAGTGGAGGCGAAGAAGAAAGGAATTCTGGTTTCTCAGAAAAGAAGAAAAAAAAAGATTATCTTTGGGGTGAAAAATGTACTTGAAGAGATTATGAAAATGAATATAAATTCTAAAATATCCATTAGTATACATATTCTAAGTAAATAATCACATATGAAAGCACAAATGATAATTCTGAGAATGAGACCAACATGATAATGAAGTTCTGCTCAAAGTGCTATAGCTATAAAGAGGTAGAATAAAATAATCAGCTGGTGGTGAGATTGTAGTGCGGATATATTTAATGTAAATGGTGTTTGGCTTGAATATCTCCCCACGTTGTGGAAGCCGGGGCCCCTTGTAGGGGCGGGTTGAATTTCCCTCCCCGCCCCGAGAAGAGCTCCGGCAGCCGAAGAACTCCAGAGCCAGCCACAACCATGCTGAGACCACTGTCCACACGCATGAAGGTACCGGCAGAGGAACAAAGGCATGTAGGTACTGGGGCTGAGATCTCCAAGCCTGCTCGGATTGGAGCTGGGCATCCTCCACCCAGATCCTTCATCTTCCAGTAGGCAAGGGTCACACCCACCAACTGGCCCGCTGGCACCGTTTAATCCCATCAACGGCTAAGACCCAGAGATATAAATCCCAGCTACCGGAAGCACGCAGCCGCATTTGTGCCACAAGACATCTTATTATCTCATTCTTACTTTGGACAATCTAGCAGGCTACCAAATGTAACCTGCCCACACAGCAGAGTCTGGCAAACTCCCCGTGGCATACCCAATATGCCAAATACTAATAATAATGATGGGTCTCAGTCTTCTAACCCTGAAAGAGCCTTGAATATGGCACTTTTTAAAATCTCAGTGCTAGGACGAAGGAGACATTACTGGGGCCTGCTTGAGGCAATCGACAAACAACAGGATGATCGTGATTGTGATTGTGATCATTGTGGAAGCAAAGACTGATTATGGAAAAGAACGATATCCCTTTAAGTTATTAGTTGTTTAGTGAATTGGTTTAGAGCTTTGTTTCAATTTATTATACATAAATTGTAATAGTAATGTCACTTACCTCTAAGGTATCCTGAGTTAATGGAATAAATAATATGACAGAATCTGGCAATGTTCTGTATGTCATTTAACTGCTTATTAAATGATAACTATTATCCTTTATCTTCAGAAAAATGTGGAACAAGGTCATTGCATTATACTGTTCTATTGCTTTATAGTCAACAAATTTTTCTCTTAGTTCTGTTTTGTTGGTTTGTGTCAAAAAAAACAGCAGGTTATCCAGCAGAGTAGGTCAGAACAGAAGGTGTATACACCTGTCTGGACACTAAATGAGTCTATCTTTGTGGTGCAGGTGTTGGTGATGCTCAGTATTAATAATTCAAGGAGTAAAAATGAAATTTTGCATCTCAGGGTCATTTCTTTCTCTCTCTCTCTCTCTCTCTCTCTCTCTCTCTGTGTGTCTTTCTCATTCTCTCATTCTCTTTTTGGTGAATACATACACAGGTACAACCCCTCCAACAAAAAATAAAATCACCTATGATAAATGACTGAGAATTAAGCAGTTTCTAAATTAAATTCATTCATATAGGGGCCATATTTAGCAGAACTGGAGGGCCGGACTACTCTCAGCATCACTTATACCTGTACATGCAGTGCTATTCAGGCTTTGTGGTATTCAAGGGCCACAAGTGCTACACCTAGAGTTGCTATGGTAATGAGGGGGGTTGGCGGGGGATCATGTAGTTCTTGGACTGCATACAGTGCCTTGCATGACTCAGGCATGTGGCTTAACATTTGAGCTATCTGTACAGCTCTTAAAGTTATTTGCCAACAATTTGCTGGAGTCAGATATTAACATCCAAGCGGCTATGCTCAATTTAAATAACTAAAATTAATAATAAAAATTGACCATTAAATGTGTGAATTCTACCTTCAAATACACACACACACAAACACACTCACAGAATTTGGAAGGTTTTGTTATCAATGTTTTCTTATTTTTATTGGTTTACGAGACTATAAATGTTTATTTGATTAGGAGTACAATGCATCATATGACATCCATTACCAAAGTGCTAGTATCCCTCCACCACTGTCTTTGGGAATTTTTACTTCTGCTCCCATCCCCAATTTCCACACAAACTCATTTATCATCTGAGTTCTGTCTTAAGGGTCTATGGGTTTGTTTTCAAAATCGTTGTTTCAAGAAAAAATCGTTGTTTATTTTTGTTTTTAAAAATCCTTTTCTTTTAAATATGTATCTCCTCTCTCTTCTCTCTGCTCTAATTGTTGAGGCACCAATATTGATTTGCATTAATTCAGATCTTTGTTATATATTTTCTAATTTATCTTTATAATAATGTCAACTTTTTTTATTTAACATAAATATAGTTATGGTAGTTTACTCCATCATCTGAATCCAGTCTTATTATTTACCTCATTGATATCGCTTTCCCTCTTGACTCAATATATATTCTAAGCCACAATAATATTCCCTAATTTAGAATGTGTTTTCTTATAATATAAATTTTATTTATATGTCAACCTATTTGAAATAGATTTGATAAAGATTTGACCAAAAATCACTAGCTGTATGGAGTTCTAAAATTAGTAACTAAAATTATTAGTAACTTTATAATACTTATATCTCAGGTATCCCTAACAAACTTGGACAACTAAGATAATTATTAATAAGGAATAAAGAAAAGAAATTCTGAATCATTCCCTTATTTATCCAATAGAACAAATATTTTAGTCTACAAGTTCTTACTGTGGATAGTGGCCATCTGTAGATGAGTTAAGGAGTTCAAAAATTTTTTTCTGGCTAAATAATTTTACTCAAAAAATTAATATCTTTCTTAGGCCTGCTTTGCACATTATCAAAAAGCATTTTTCAAATTGAATTTTGGTGTCAATAACAAGGAGGGATTTTCGTTGTCATTTCAAACAAACATGAGGTCCAGAAAAGCTACCTGTTTTCCTACTCAAGGAATCAAAGGTTTTTAGTATTTTAATCATATTTGTAATTCTCTTACCATTTCTTTATTTCAACAATTTCTGTCACTAGTATGTTCATGGAGAGGGATATTATATTTCATTGATTTAGATATTTACAGAAGTTATTAAATAAAAATATGTTGATTCTATTTATAATATAGCTAGGAAACAATTATGATAGCATAATACATAGGTGTTCCAGAGAAAGTAATAAGTAGGTACTCTTATGGAGACATTAAGCATAAGAAGAAAAGTATGAATTGCCAAAGAGAGCTTTGTAATGAATCCAGGAAAGTTTGGGCAATAAACTGCTTTCCAAATCAAATCGGGGACTTAGGCTACTGAGAGTCAAATCTGAACTTACAGTGTGCTAGATCTGAGATTTTAAAGAGTTGTTTAATGGCTACCTACTTTAGAGGGTTATGATAATAATTATACATAAGATTATGAATGGTCTGGAGCGATAGCACAGCAGGTAGGGGGTTTGCCTTGCATGCAGCCGACCTGGGCTGATTCCTCTGCCCCTCTGTGAGAGACCGGCAAGCTATGAAGGGTATCTTGCCCACGCAGAGAAGCCTGGCAAGCTACCCGCGACATATTCGATATGCCAAAGACAGTAACAACAAGTCTTACAATTAGTTTTGAGATGTTACTGGTGCCTGCTCAAGCAAATTGATGAACAATGGGAGGACAGTGCTACAGTGCAGTGCTAAGATTATGTACAGATCTATACACACTTACACAGAGACATATGTAACTATATATGTTGAAATGCACATTACATATGTAGAGATATATGTATATATTTATACAAATATTTTAGATGAGCATTACATTCATATAAATATTATTATTGAAAAATTTAATAGCAGTGTCAAATTCAGAGAGCTGTTATTAAGGTTTTATATAAATTGAATATCATTAATAAAGTTACTGAGCAAAAAAAGCAGTGACCCAATAATTGGAACTAAGTTTTAAAAGTCAGTAGTTTGAATTAAATACAAGGGGGAAAGCTCACATGCTCACTTTCATTCTAATATAGAACTGTGATTTTATACAGTAAACTTTGAATGGAAAATTATCATTTTTCTTTTATAATTTGAAGTGAGGAGTAGAAAGATAATGTAACAGTGTCCTTCAATGATCTTTATTAATGGTTTGGAAATATAGTCAGACTTTATACAACTAATTTGTACAAAAAAGTGACTGATTTTTCAAACAATTTTCAGGTAGATGTTTAGAATTACGTCTTAAATAATCTGTTTTTTATTACTTGACCTGAGAAAAATAGTCTTTTTTTCCCAAAAGCAAAATAAATTCCAAAAACTCTAACTATCCAAAGATCATTTAAATTGTTGAAAAGAATTGAAAATCTGTAAATACATGCCATGATATTCCAAGTTCCACATAACTGAGTTACTTTATCTAAACCATAGAAGTTCTCTAACACCAGTCCTGGAAATCATTTTGTTTTTATTTTTTTTTAATTTTATTAATACACCATGATGCACAAACTTATTCATGTTAGAGTTGTTTCAGGCATAAAATGTTCCAACGGCAATTCCACCACAAGTGTCCCCTTGCTCCAGCATTGACCCTGCTACCTCTCAGCCTGTCCCTCAACTGGCATACAACAGATTTTTTTCCTATTAATCGCTCCAACAAAACTTAAAGAATTTGTAAATAGGATTATAAGAAAATAAATTGATAAAAGTCAATTTGTGATGAATGATTGCTAAGTGATTTTAACCAATATATATGGCACTAATTTATTATTGTAAAAGGGGCCAGAGTGATAGTGCAGTGGATAGTGTTAGCTTTACACGCAACTAACCTGGGCTCTATCAGGGCATCCTATATGGTCCCCTAAATACCGCCTGCAGTAATTCCTGAGTTTAGAGCCAGGAGTAACCCTTGAGTATGGCCAGGTGTGACGCAAAAAGCAAAAAAAAAAAAAAGCATAAAATCCTTTATCAGGGGCTGGAGCGATGGCACAGCCACCGGTAGGGCGTTCGCCTTGCAGGCAGCCTGCCTGGGCTTGATTCCCAGCATCCTATATGGTCCCCTGAACACCGCCAGGAGTTATTCCTGAGTGCAAAGCTAGAAATAACCCCTATGCCGGGTATGACTCAAAAAGCAAAATAAAATTTTAAAAAAATCCTTCAGCAAAGTAAATACCTTTCTTAATCTAGTAAAGGGCAACCATGTGCACAATTACTGAGTGCCATAGTCAATGCTACATGTTGATAAGTTTGTCAGTTTAAAGAAGCTCTTTTAACTCTTCCTGAAAAACTGATTTTAAGGCTAAAAATTCTCTAATCTGTTGCCTGTACAGGGAGGTCTGTATTGTTCCTTCAAGTCTAAATGATAATGTAGCTAGATAAAATATTCTTGGTGAGGTGTTCATTTCATTGAGTTTTTGTACTATTCCCATCGATCCTCTGGCTTGCAGAGTAAATTTTATTGATCTTCTGTACATCTTATGGGCTTTCCTTTGATTGTAAGTTCCTCCTTCAAAATGCTTTTAGTGTTACTGCATCCAGTATCGTTGGATTTTCTCATTTTTGAGTACAATGTGTCTTGGTGTTTTTCTAGTTGAGTCTATTTTGCTGGATCTTTCAGGTTTCTTGGATCTCTATGCCTGTAATCTTCAACTCTTGAAAATTCTATTTGATGATTTTTCAAAGTATTCTCTTGTCATCATATTTGCTTTACTGTTCTTCTAGGACTCTGGTGATTCTTTTATTGTTTTCCCTAAACTCATCCCATAATTCTCTCTGGTATGCATTTGATTTTCTTTCAATCTATTTTTCACCTTCTGCTGTTTCCTAGCACTTTCCTTATTTCATCTTAGAGTTCTCATCTTAGTTTTTTTTTTTTTCACTCAGCCACTATTATCCTGTCTTTTAGAGCATCTAATGAAACCTTTTTATATCACCTACTGATGCCTGTGGGGTTCCCAGGTGACTTATGTGAAGTGGCTAGGAGAGAGGCAGCAGCCTCCAGAAAAGAAATTGCTATTTTCTCTCTATCCACCTCCACCACCAGGGAAAGACTAGCGGGATCTAGAACTGTGTCTGCTGAGAGACTTGTTCCTTGCAGAAAAGGAAAATCAATGATAGATCTGACCCAGGCCTCTGGGTTCTTGTCTTTCAGAAAAGAATTTCAGAAGAAGGCAAGCAGTGAAATAAAATAACAAAATGCAGGTTTTATCTGGAAATGTTGAGGAAGGGAAAGGGGGGGGGGGCGGAGAGACAGAGAGCCAGAGGCAGAGAGATAGAGACAGAGCAGAGATACAGAGACAGAGAGGCAGAGAGACAAAGAATGTGCAGGCTTCTCCAGTGTGGAGGAGCCCAGTACACATCCCAGCATTATACATGAAAGTACACATATTAAGAGAAGAGATGAAGAAGAGATGAGGGTGACAGATGTGTTCAGGCACCACAAGCACTTGGCAGAAACATATGGACACAGATAGCACATAGGCTCAGATAGAATATTTACATACTTCCTTTGTTCAAGTTGACTTTTATAGGGTTTGTCCCAAGCTGCCACACTTAGGGCTTTATACCTAAGTAAGAGACCTTTGCTAGTGTGGTTGAAAACGGGGTACATTCGGGAGTAATTGATGATCTTCTTTGATATGACTTTTCTGACCTTTGTTTTGGGCTGAGCATCCTCCACCCAGATCCTCCAAATTCCAGTAGGCGGGGCCACGCCCACCAACTGGCCCCCTGGCGCCGTGTAATCTCATCAACAGCCAAGACTCAGAGACTATAAAAACCAGCTCCAGAAATCGCGCGGCCGCAAATGCTATTATGACATTTTATTATCTCATTCCTACTTTGGACAAACTGGCAGGCTACCGAATGTAGCCTGCCCACACGGCAGAGTCTGGCAAACTCCCCGTGGCGTACCCAATATGCCAAATACCAGTAACAATTATGGGTCTCATTCTCCTAAAGAGCCTTGAATATAATCTCAGGGCTAGGATGGAGGAGACATTACTGGGGCCTGCTCAAGGCAATCGACGATTAACAGGATGATTTGTGATTTGTGATTTTGTTCTTGCCAAAGCTTCTCTCAGATGGGGGATCCAGCCTTTTCAGGGTCTGTGCTGGCTCCAGGTGAAGATCTTATCAGGCCTTAGTTCTGGTGCCCACTAGGTGGCCTTAAGGCTGATTGGTTTTGTTACTTCCAAAAAAGTCATTCCCTACCTACCTGCCTGTCTGCTTCACTACCACATCCTTCATTTTGTAATTTCCTGATTGTGGTACTGCATTTTTCTTTTCTCTTCTCATCTCTCTCTTTTTTTCCTTAATTCACATTTAATTCAAATACTTAATTCAAATTTAATTCAAATACTAAATTTTATTAGTATTAGATTAAAAATTTAATTCAAATACTAAATTCAAATACTTAGTTCAAATACTTTCTTATGTTTTGATGACTACTTGTGTTACCATTTGATGACTACTTGTGTTACCATTTCTTTGAATTTGGAAATCCTCATCATAATGTCTCTAAAGATACAATCTGAGGATTTACTGGTATTGTTTATGACTTTTGGTGATACTGTCTTTACTCATTGAACTTGGTGAGGTTTTACATGTTTTTCTCATTGTTTTTTTCTATTGTTTTTGCTGTGTTGGGGGTTAAGTCTTTAACCCACTGAAAGATGCTTAGGGGTTAAGCTGAAGTTGCTCTCTTTGTTCTCTACTGTATTCACAGGAAGAATAACTATGAGTGGTGTGTACTTTGTTGTGTTGCTTCAGGAGCTGTTGTGTGGGCCTATTTATATGGTACAGGTTGGCTATAGTGGCTTCTGGGAGCTAGCCGGAAGGGAGATACTCTGTCAACCTTTCCAAATTAGCGCTGGATGTTAGCTGGAAGCAGGTGTTATCTGGAATGGTGGAAGAGCAAGCAGAAGATCAGGAGCTGTGGTATGGGCCCATTTAAATGGCACAGTGTAGGAATGGGAGTTAAAAGAAAAAAGGGACTCTTCCTTCTGCTCTGGATTAGGTCCAGTGTTGATCATCATTTTTGCTTTTCAGTTTCTCTCTCAGTTAAGTACCATCACACTGAACCAGATTTTAAAATTTTATTTCCCATTGACAATATATACACATAATTTGGTAAATTATTTACCAAAAAGCAGCTGGGTGTTAAAATTATTGATATTTATTAACAACTCTGCCAGAGACTCAAAAGCATTGCGACCTATCCAAAAGTTTAGAAAGAATTTGAAGGGGAATACACATTTAAATTGTCATGTTGTATCCAAAATTCCATGGGTTTGAAAGAGTAAGTGAAAAAAAGAAATAAGAGAATGAAAGCAGTCACATTGAATAAGAGTGACTAGACTTTCGTATTGCTGAAAACATGCAGGACAGAGGTCAGATAAATCCCAGAGTTCTGAAAGGGGTCACTTCACTAAGTTAGAGAAAAGCACAGAGGTCCAATTTTCTGAAGGAAGACATGTAAGAGGGACAAATAATAAATAAATGAATCTTTCTTTGATTATCACTACTCATTTGTCTTAGATCTTCACTTATTTATTCTTAGCTAAGAGGTGGCTACAATTCATTTAGTATACTAAATATATTTTTCTCTGTTTTATTCATAATTTTATTATTTCTTTTTTTCTTATATTTATTTATTGAATCACTGTGGGAAAAGTTACTAAGCTTTCAGGTTTAAGTCTCCGTCATACAATGATTAAACACCTTTCCCTTCACCAGTAATCATTTTTCACCACCAAGAACCCCAATATACCCCCCTCCTACCTCTCCCAATGCTTGTGAGGCAGATGATTTCTACTTAACTCTTCTTTACATTGATTACATTCATTATTTCGACAAAAGATGCACCATTATTGTTTATAATTTCTCCCCGAACAATCAGAATTGCTGAAAAGACATTGTGAAATACTTTGTTTTCTATAGCTGGTTATGAGAATCATAAATGTCATATAATGTCACAAGGCCATGATTTTGGATTTCTGCAAAGAGACAGATAATTACGAGATTGGTTTCTGTGCGTCTGGTGTTATGGGTATGCCAGAGAGCTGCTGGGGAGGCGGGGGAGGCAACTCGTGACCTCGGTAGGGCATGAAGGACAAGCCGGTACTGCTCCCCCACTTCCCATGAGACTGCAGTTGCCCAGTCACGACCGGCTCATACCTGGCTTTTCAAAAAGCTCTGAGGCAGTGGCCACCTTGTATGTGGTCCAGATGCATTTCTGCCCAAATCCTCTGGGTTTCGAGATTTGTTTCTGAGTCTCTGGGATCATGGTCATTAATCAGCTTGATCAGGAGGCAGAGAGGCCATTTGTAGGCGGCGACTCAGGGTCTTGTTGGGATGGGGAGGAAAGGGCCGGTTCCACCCCCATCCGGTGAGGCCCCATGTGTCTCACCACTGCAGGCCCAAACCTGACTGTCCAGTGACCTCTGGAGGATGGTGGTCACCGGGCTGCCAGGGAGAACAGGCCAAGGCACAAAACCTATTCCCACCTGGAGTGGCCCAGCGCCAGTAACCTACTGCAGGAACAGGATGCATTTCTGCCAAAAGCCTTTGGGTTCCAAGATTCGTTTCTGACTCTCTGGGATCATGGCCATTAATCAGTTTGATCAGGAACCATAGAGGCCATGCCTCCAATTATATAGCTAAGCCGGAGGTGGTTTGTGGGTGTGTCTCCCACATACCTAACTTTTGGCCATTTACTTTCTTGGTAAACTTTGCCCCAAGTTTTTGGGGTCTGGCCAAAGGCTCAGCAGCAATTTTAGGACATCTGAAAGTCTGACGGTGCCATCAGGCTGATGATGCACTCGCCTCACAGGTACAGATTGACTACTGGCAACACCATACCCCCTGTTTTTCTCTGTTTTAATAGAATATATTGACTCATTAAAAATATTTTTTAATTATTCTCCAAAATTTAAAACTTATATAAAGTGTTTTTCTTTTTATGCTATGCAATTTTTTTTATATGAAGCATTTGATGACTTGAAGTATCAAATCTGAAACTAACCATGCTTTGCCTGAGTGTCTGAGAGAAAATGGAGAATCGGAATCGTTTATGAGTTAATAATAGAACCTGCACTTTAGAATTAATGAAATAAAATAAATGATGCACTGGTCCATATAAAGAACTGTTCTCATATCAATAATAAAATAATGATATAGCTAAAGATAAAAAGTAAAAGACCAAAATAAGCTCTTAATACACACTATTCATCCATTGTAGCATTTTCTCATTGCTTCTATATCTTTGTAATTGAACTAATATTTTTTGGCACTAACAAGTATTGTTCACATTTAAATTCTAAACGTGCCATCTTAACACTTTCAGAGGACACTTATAATTAAAGTCACATAAGTTAGCTAAACTAATTAATGTATATCAATTTTTCTTGATATCCTTCATTTACCACCCCATCTCATTGATGGTTGGTTATAGCATTAAAATGTTGATACTTCTCCATGGTTCATATCCAAAAGCATTAATGAACTAAATTTGCTTTTCACATTCTCATTTTCAAAGATTTATGGTAGGATGAAGTGGTAACACATGGTAACTTCCACCAGCCTGGAGTACCAGCTGGTAGTGCTTGGTTGTTAAATAATCACCCAGCTTAGCTTTTGTCATCTGGATTTAAAAAATTAATAATACAATTAAAAAGAGAATTTTAAAAAATAATAATGATGAGCATGCTCTCCTTGGTGATATCTTCAGAGATGTAAAGTTAATCATGACTGAAATTTTATCATCTTTCCTACAGATTGGTTAAACTGATTAACAACCAAGAACAAGTTTGAACAAGTTTAACAGGTGGACTAAAAAAAATACTAGTAGGAGGAGATGAGGTCATTACAATGCAAGTTAAGAGTGACTCTGGGCAGTGTACTGGAACACACCCACATGAATTTATATGCCATGGGTATTTTTGTAACCTTTGCTGTATTACTAAGTATAAGAACATAAGCTCAATTCCATTTGGTATTGAAAACTGCCATTGTTTTCTTGCTAGTGTTTTTAACATAGAAGTTATGCTATTTTAAATAAATGTATCTGAGATATTTGAATATTCTATGATTGTTTGAATAAAACTTTTCAAAGTATTTTAAAAATTACCAAAAAAGCACAGAAGAACAATTTTAGCAATATTCAATTTTGTAATTAAGGTAGATAAAGGATAAGAAAATATTTTAGTAGTAATTACAAAGCCAAGTAAAATGTAGAGTTTGAACAGGACACGGATTCTCAACAAACCTGAAACACTTGTTGGCATAGGCATATAGAAAATGAAGGCACAAATCAGTCACATATTAACTACTATTACAAATAATATTTGTCATTTTCCTGATGTATTCCCTTATGTATTCCCCTTTCATATCAACCATAAAATACCTTTAAGGAGTTTATAATCAAAAGACATTTTTATTGCTTCTTCCATAATTAAGACTGCATCAGTGATTATGGCTACCTAAGGAGCAAATCTGTTTTTTACATTCACAACAAAGCAATGGGACGAATTGAATGGGAATGGGGAGATAGTACAGCAGGTAAATCACTTGCTTACATACTGCTAACCCAGCTTTGAGCACCAGCACCACATATGATTCCCAGATGTGATTCTGAGACAGAGCCAAGAATAAACCCTGAACATCACTGTTTATAGCATCAAAACCAAAGAAACAACAATAAAAAATCACAAGGACTCAGTATAGAAACAGTTAAACATTATTATGAAAATTTATTAAAATGAGCAGTAATAGTTCCATTTAAAAATCCTAGAAAGTTCTTTCTATGCCTTTTCTTAACTATAAACAAATAGAAAACTTGTGAATCTAATTTTTTTTTCAGTAAACGGAGGATAATTATGAACCCAAGGAAAAATGTTGGTTTTTAAATTGAGTGATATAAATCAAACAAAGGGAGAAACATGAAAGTGAATACATATCATACTATAAACTGAACTATGAAAATTACTGGTTGTAATAGTAAAATTAAAGCATCACTGGAAGTAAATTACATAATATTATGACTAATCCACAAAGTGGGAAGTGAGGGATAGATTTTAAGTCTAGTTTATTTTCCAAGTAAAATGAAAAAAAAAACTACTTATCAATGGAAGATAAAATGATTCAGAAACCAGTACATATCATTTTAAATGTCTAGAATAGTATAAAAATTTATAGCTTATCAAAAGTGCCTCAGTTTACCATGAAAAATACACAATAGAGGAGATTTTTTTCAATGCATATCAATATTATTAGAATTTCATATGAAGTTTAAAAATCTATACCGAGAAGGTTGAAATTGAATAGAAATAACACTTAAAATATTACCTTTGTAATTAGAAAAAAAGGAGCGATAGCACAGCGGTAGGGCATTCGCCTTACAAGCGGCCAACATGGCCGACCCGAGTTCGATTCCTCAGCCCCTCTCAGAGAGCCCGGCAAGCTACCGAGAGTATTCGATATGCCAAACACAGTAACAACAAAGTCTCCAATGGAGATGTTACTGGGCCCGCTCGAGCAAATCGACGATCAACGGGAGGGCCTTTACCTTTACCTTTACCTTGGAGTAACAAACAAATACTTCTATATGTGGTAAGCAAAGAGAATCAATTACTATTACTAGCAAAAAGCCTGACACTGTCTTATTTTGATTATTTTAAGCTGAAAAGCAGACAAAATATCAGTGTGGTTTTTAACATCAGAATAGTGATTACATTTGGTGTCATAAATGAATAAAATAAAGGCAATGGAAATTTCTGAACTATTGCCTATGTTTTATATGTTGAACTAGATTGAGGACATATGAATTTGTTAAATTTACAAGGAATTTTAGCTTCTGCTAATAGTTATGTTCTTCATTTTAATTTCTTTTTCAGAAAAAAATCTAAAAATACTTTTAAAATTAAGAAAGATGAACATTTGCTAAAATGGATGATTAGATAATTTTCAAGAAATGATAAGCAGAGCCTGGCAAGCTACCCATGACATATTCAATATGCCAAACACAGTAACAACAAGTCTCACGATGGAGACGTTACTGGGCCCACTCGAGCAAATCGATGAACAACGGGAGGACAGTGACTGTGACCGTGACCATGATAAGCAAATGGTTCATTTTGGAAAAAAAAATCAACACAATAGATAATTAACATTATAAATATAATCTGTTCCATTTGGAGATAAAAATAATATTATAGCATCAGGCTTTTATAAGGCTTTGATCTAATATTCTGTTAACAGTATAAATAAATACCATATTTTGTAAGACCATTTGCAACTACTTTAAAGAAGTGAAGAAAGTGGGCAGGAGAGGTTAAGGTGCTTTCCCTATACTTGGTCAAAGATGGTTAGATCCCAGGATTACAAATAGTCTCCTGAACATTGCCAGGAGTTATCATGAGTACAGAGTCAGGAAAAAGGTTGGAGTAACACCAGATTTGGTCATAAAACCATAAAATAAATAATTTGTCATACTTAATCTAATGATATACAGCCCTTTGTTTTGTTATCCAATGAACAATTCAGAAAATTAAAATATATAATTATAGGAATTATCGAGAAGAATCTAATTATGACCTATACATATTAATTACCATATAAGCTAATAATCTGACTTTTAAAAACTTAATAATATGTTGAAAATGATTGGGAGATGATTAAAATATAAATGGCACAGTAGGTATTAAAATTCCCTGTATTATAAGACTCACTGTGTGAATTCTCTGTTTCAACAAAGATCTTGCACCAAGTTTATGAGCCCTTATAATTAAATTTTATGTATTAAATAATATTTATTATGAGATATTTTAACTGAAAAACATATTTATACACCTGCATTTAAGTATAAAATTCACATAAGAATCTTACATACAGAATTCCTTGCTTCCAGCCATAATTTTGATACAGGAAAAAGTGAGGTTGTATAGCACTCATTGTTCTTAATTTCTGTTCATTTCTTTTTCAGTATTTCTAGTGCTTACTAAAGAGTTTAGCACAGGGATATTAGCTGAGGTTTCAGTCCTCATTTACCCTGTACAATGGCTGTTCCTCTAGACATAGAGGAAATGATTGGTAGTCTCAACATTTTTTAATTTCCTTTTATGTCTTCTACAATGTTTTCTGTTGATATTCTCATGTTCTGAAAAACCCACTACTGTCTTTATGTCAGAATTGCTGACAATCACAATTTGTTATAAGCTTGAATTCACTTGCAAATATAGGTTGAATTTGTCAATAAAATTATAAAAAGAAATTCAATAAACAAAGTGACTGATATAATTTTCTATCAATAGCTGCACATATTTAAAAATGCTGGAATAGTTTATTTAAAAAATGCCCAATATGAATTTATAACGAAACTAAAAAAACATAATGAAGAAATGTGTAAAATATTTGTTTTACTAATGTTTAATTTTATTGCTACAAATTTTATTTTTATTTATTTATTTTTTGCTTTTTGGGTCACACCAGGCGATCCTCAGGGGTTATTCCTGGCTCATACACTCAGGAATTACTCCTGGCGGTGCTTGAGGGACCATATGGGATGCTGGAAATCGAACCAGGGTTGGCCATGTTGGCTGCAGGCAAGGCAAACGCCCTACATGCTGTGCTATCACTCCAGCCCCTTATTGCTACAAATTTTAAAAGATGCTTAATGATACTAACATTGATTTAATAAATTATATACTACTATTAGTTATACTTCAGATAAGAAGATAGGGAGAAAAGATTAGAAGGAAATTCTGTTAAGACATTAACAAACTGGAAGTAGGGGGTATGGTGCCCCCAGCAGGTCAATCTGTACCTGTGAGGTTAGTGCATCAGCAGCCTCATGGCGCCTTCAGACTTCCAGATACCCCAAAATTGCCTTTGGCCAGACCCCAAAAACTTGGGGCAAAGTTTACCAAGAAAGTAAATGGCCAAAGGTTAGGTATGTGGGAAACACACCCACAAACCACCTCCAGCTCAGCTATATAATTGGAGGCATGACCTCTCTGGTTCCTGATCGAACTGCTTAATGACCATGATCCCAGAGATGCAGAAACAAATCTCAAAACCCAACGATTTTTGGCAGAAATGCATCCAGACCCCGCAGTAGGTTACTGTCGCCAGGCCACCCCAGGGTGGGGAAAGGTGCTGTCCCTCCCCCTGATCCCCATAGGCGGCTCAGTGGATGCCATCTTCCAGAGGCCATTGAACAATTAGGTTTGGGCCCAAAGTGACAAGACACACGGGGCTTCATAGGATGGGGGTGGAGCCGGCCCTTTCCTTCCCATTCCAGTGAGACCCCAGTCACTGCCCACAAACGGCCTCTCTGGCTCCTGATCAAGCTATTTAACGGCCATGATCTCAGAGGCTCAGAAACAAATCTCAAAACCCAACAGCTTTTGGCAGAAATGCATCTGGTCCCTGCAGTAGGTTACCGGCGCATGGCCACCCCAGGCAGGAATGGGTTTCGTCTCTTGGCCTGTTCCCCCTGGTGGCCCTATTTCCACCATCCGGACTTACTCTGAGCCCCTTGAGTAGTATAAAACAAAAGAACAAAAATATTGTGAACAAGCTGTACATTTTTATATAACTTTGATATTTATTTATTATAGGATTCAAATATTCCTCAGCATTGAATCTCCAATACTATTTTAGATAATATAGTTTTTCAATCCAAATCCCAGATCTGATTTTTTAAACTTCTCAAAAGTCTTTTAATGATGCACAATTTATTATCCTGTGGTACTGAAATAAGGAGATTTGATACATATTTTGTGGTTCTGTGTGAACATATTTATTAATATCTAAAACTTCATTATACTTTTATAATTACTTCACTTCCCAATGGCATATGGCTTTCATAAAAGAAAACAAATGTAATGTTTCATATATAAGATTTATTTCCTTTCTTCCTGGTAATAATGTTTACATTTTCTTCTCCCGTGGTAATTCTTATAAAGACCAATGAAACTTTTAAAAACTGAGTAAGTGCTTGAGTAGAACAGAAACAATTAAAATGATTATACAAGAAAACGAATTCATTCTTTCTGTCTTCACTGTTAATTTCAACAAGAATTTTGTAAAAATTATTCAAGTATTTGTGCCATCTATTGAAGAATACTATGTCAAGACTTTTTATAATTATGTTTCCTTAGAGTTTGAGTGAGATTTTATGCAGATTTTCTGTTATGTAGTTCAGTACTTTTTTGAAACATATAGCACAGCGGTAGGGCATTCACTTTACAAGCGGCCAACATGGCCGACCCGAGTTCGATTCCTCCACCCCTCTCGGAGAGCCCGGCAAGCTGCCGAGAGTATTTGGTATGCCAGACACAGTAACAACAAAGTCTCCAATGGAGACGTTACTGGGCCCGCTCAAGCAAATCGACGATCAACGGAAGGGCCTTTACCTTTACCTTTACCTTTTACTATAAAAAAATTATATTTATTTTTAAGAAATATGAGAATTTTTCTAATAATGAATTTTACAATTGAATTATTCAGTTTCATTTCTCTCACACACATGTATGTATACATATTTACACACATATATACATATTCATATATGTATATATGGAAAACACATTATACATGACCTACCATTTCCTAGTTCTGCAAAAGCGAAGAGCATGTCCCTGATCTAATTAACTTGTGTACTGAGGTAGTAAAAACAACAAAAATAAAGTGATTTCAGAGTGCAGTTCATTTTATAAAGAAGCTAACAATGAATGACACTCAAGAAGAGAAATGACTTTAGATTCCTTGATGGTCTGGGTTATGTGGATTAAGTTCAAAATCTGAGAAACAAAGAAACCCACTAAGTAAAAACCCATGTTAGAATTTTCAAAAGAAAAGAAAGTAATTGAAAGTAGTGATAGAAAGTGATAGAAAGAAGATAACTGGAGTGATAGAAAGAAGATAAAATGGAGACATCAGACAAAGTGATTGGATCTTGCAAAAGTCTATAAATTGCATTGCATCAGTTGCAGCAATAATATGCTAGTTGTTATTATCCCTTTAAAAAAATCACATTAGCAGCATGCTAATAGATTTGTGGTGATTCTTCCATGTGGGTGACTTGTAGTGTACCTTAACAAAACAAATGGCAGCTTCCAGTTGTTATCCAGCCACATACCAGTGGGATGTGAACACTGAAGGGGCTCATTTATTTGAAAAATAGTTCCTCATCTGAGAAGGAGTTATATGAAGAAAATGAAAATTAACAAATTTAATTACTGTGATTGTGCAGTAAAGAAATGATTCTTGGGGCCAGAGAAATAGTGCAGGGATTAAACGACTTTCTCTGCATGTAAACCATCCCAAGTTCAAAACCCTACACCACCAAGAGTGATCTCTGAGCAGAGAAGCAGAAGTAAGCCCCGAGCAACATCAACTATGACCCCCCCCCCAAACAAAAACAAACAAGAAAGGATAGTAACTTAAACTGGAGTGGGGGTGCTGTAGGGGTAATAAATGAAGGTAAGTGAAAAAATTAGGCTGGACTTTGAGTAGGATTCATGATGAGATGAATACCAACATCTAAGTAGTAGAGAACTCAGATATGATTCCTATCTTTGGTCCTGAATAGCCGGGTAGTTTGTTCCAGTTGCTGAAATGCTGAGTAAGAATTTGGTGAAACTGGTATCTACTTACTCTGATCAGCAGCATTCTTTGTCATCTATGATCATAGATATATTATTTCTTGCTATGCATAGTCTTGACCACATGTTGTTTTGACCATATTAATATAAGTACTTGGTTGCCAATACCAAGAATTATCCAGAAAGAAGAAGTGATGTAAAAACTGTCATTGTTAGGAAACTATTAGAGCATTCTCTTCCAGTCATAGCAATCAGTGCAAATTTACAGGAATTTCAGGTCTTACAAATACACCTATTGGGAGATTACCAGAACACACATTTATAACCAAATTCTAAATATAGTTATATTAATACTAATACTAATAGTAAAGTAGTGGACTAAGTAAATTTGAAATATTTTCTTCTTGGATAATTTCATTTAAACTCTGCCATTTGGTCTAATCACTGTAGTGCTAATTATGCTAAATTGAGCAACTAGAAATAAAGCCAGACATCTTTAATTTTGCTTAAAATTCTGCAGCTTTTTTCAGGACTAGACGGACTTCTCTCTGGTAGAGAAGTATAAACCCTGTGATGAAAGTGTGAGGGTGAAGAATTCAACCTAGCTGTCTAACTGGTGTTGGCTGTGCACTTGGAGCTTAGGGCAGTTGTCACCGAGTGTCTCCATGATTCTTCATATGAGCTACTCTAGGGATTTGTTTACTAATTCTCACAAGTCAGAAAATTGTATAACTCAGTCACTTAGAGGGAGTGGAGATCGTCATATCTGGAGCTGCAGTGCTCAGCGACCTTGTGGTATTGAAAATTGAACTGGTGTTGACTGATTGCATGTAAGACACGCTTCTTAGTCCGTGTACACTCTCTCTGGTTCTCTATTTTAGTCTGGGAAGTCCCAATATAATGCTGCAATATTCTAAATGATCAAACAATTCACTCAGCCTAGCATGTTTACATATATAGAAGGTTATAGTTTCCACCTAGAGGGAAGTAGCAAAGAACATGGTCATCTTTAATCTACTTCTGTTTTCCTACTCTGCTTCTTGGATTCATTTCTATTAAGGGGAATTTCCAATAAACTTCCCATGGATGTTAATAAGAATACTTGTGGTACAATGAAAATTTGAAAAAAAATCTGCGTATGTGAATAAACCATAAGCTCAATTGCAGGTGATTATGACAAACTAAGTTTTCAAGTAAAATTTCCATTACAATGATTCAATGCTAGAAAACAAATTGAAATGCCAAATAATGTTCAGTTGAGTTGTGTCCTCAGATAACATTTTCCTAATTGCAGTTTTTGCTTTAGAGAACAGCAATTAGAAAATTACATATGCCGAGAAAAGAGGCCCAGAAAAAGGCCTTGAGATTCTGGCTCACTATTGTTAATGAAGTCATACAATCTGTCTTTACTTATTAGGATTTTTAGAAGAGAACAGCTGAAATGTAAGGCCCATTTAAAATAAAATTACAGAAAGGCTGAAAAGACTTTGATAAATACATTTGAAAGAGTAGTATTTTTTCACCTGTTCATGTGGTGAACATCTGTGGTTTTTTGGCAATTCGTGTTGCCACTCTAAAAGAATCTCCTAGTTCAAAGACTCATCCTCTCTTGTATCCATTTCTTTGAAGTGTCCCCTTGGATCTCTTAAACTATGGGTAGCCAAATGATTTGGGCATGTGGTATATAGGTTCATTACAACTTGTGTCTCAGGATTCAATATTTTATCTTCTAGCCTGTCACTACCTGCTTATACATTTAACCAGCCTGTTTGACTACTTAGCTTTGTAGTTAAACAGAAATTTCACTTTCACCAGCAAAGCAACAGTGTAACATAAGTCTTTATTCACAATTTTCACATGAAAGAAATGAAAGAGAAAAGAAAGATGGTGAAATGTTAACTGTGGGTGATAAAATATAATAGACAATGGAAAAGACATGTATACCATGAGAGCTAGTTTCTCTAACATGTTTAGATAAAAGGGATTGCACTACCTACTTTAGAGATCGACAATAGTAAAAGGCAGCTTGCACTTTCAAATTTATTTTTTAGGAACAACAAAATTCAGTAAATTCTAAGTTATGACTTTAAAACAAGTATCATGGTGTTTACCAATTAACTTTCATTTAAGGTTGTGAGAAGATAGATAAAATCTATTATGAACATTTCCAATCAGAGTATTAGAAAATGAAACCTGAATGTTATTTTTGTGGTACTGAATGTTACCAAAACTTACTATAATCATAATTCTATAGGGATCTAAAAGAACATATTCAGAAACCACTACAAAATGTAGTATTTAATGTTAAATAAATAGTAGAATATATTAGAGACACAGTTTTCATCTTGATTTAATTTTTTAAATTGTATACAATTGGGTACAGTAAGAAATTTCAAAGGATCTTATTAAAATATCAGAAATTATTAAACTGGTTCATATTTCTTTCCCAAATTAATAATCATTTCTCAGAACTTTCCTTCATGAGTTTTTAAGTTTTTTCCACTTCATGGAAAAGTTGACGTATTTAGAGAACTAGAGTTTTAAAAAAATAGTAAAAAATAAATAAATAAATTTAGGTAACGGAATAATACTTCTAAATAGCCCTCTAAGTATTGAAATTCACTTCCATGAATAAAAGGCATAATTTTCTTCTTTTTTTATTCCCTAAAACATTTCAGCCTAGACATAGGATGTATAATAATTTATTTTATGATATTTAAGGCAAATGGTATATTTTGGCATAAGGATCAAAACAATGATTAAGATTCTTTTTGTTTGTTTGTTTGCTATGCTTTTGGGTTACACATACTGATGTTAAGGACTTATTCGTGGTCTGTACTCAGGGACCACTCCTGCCAGTGCTCAGAGAACAAAATGGGGTAAAGGGGATTCAACCAGGTCTGCTGCATTCAAGGCAAGCACCATACCCCGCTATGCTATCATTCTAGTCCCAGATTTATGACCATGTTTTAAAGTTTTTTAAAAACTATAAGCTTAAGTGCTTTATTTTTAATACAAAAATATATTTCTCTAGTCTATTTCAGTGTTCACTAGTTAATATTCACATAGACATATAGAAATATTTGCTATAGCGGGCACTTAGTAAAAATTATTTTCAGTGCATGCTGACCAAAAATTCTTTTTCTTATTCTTTCAAATTGCCTATGAAGCATACATTTATCTATAAGCTGAAACTTTAAGGTGATACAATTCAGTAGGGCATTTGCCTTGCACGCAGCCAGCCTGGCCGAGCCAGGTTCGATTCCTCCACCCCTCTCGGACAGCCTGGCAAGCTACCGAGAGTATTCAATATGCCAAACACAGTAACAAGAGGTATAATGGAGATGTTACTGGGCCTGCTCAAGCAAATTGATGAACAACAGGAGGACATATTTCACTATTTTTCTTTTGAGGTTAAAGTGTGAGTCTCAATCAAGCCAACTGGTAACCATCAATGAAAAGTAAATTTGTCCATAAACAAAGGGAAAATTACATGAAATCAAAGGTGGAAGAAAGATACTTATGACCCAAGGAGATGTATCTTAGACAAAAACAACTCTGCCAATACCACTTCAATTTTTATTTTCCAGAATTGTGAGAAAATCAATCTCACAATTATATATAAGCCACTTAATCAGTGATATTTATTATGGCAATTATAGTGAACCTATGCTTTTGAACTTGATATTTTTAGGTAGTAGTCTATTCTATATGAAAGTTATAAGAAAGAGTTACCTGGGAACTAGATATTAGTGCTTAGAGGTTCAGCTGAAAATGAGATATCACTAAATATTGAAATTGAGAAGCCAAATATAGAGTTTAACTAATAGACCTGAGTATCAGATATGCCTACACTAAAGAGATAGTCCATCAGTGATGAATTGATGTGTTAATCATCATCAAAACCTTATGCAAAATATAGAATCAATCATGAATTGTAGAATCAATAGATATCCATATGTTTGTATGTAACTGTGCAAACTTGTATTACTATTATGTCTTTTTTTCTATAGTACTATTCATAGCTTCCTGAAAGGTTTAAAGATGAAACTAGTATCATTGTATAAATAAAGAATACAGAAGATAGAAAATGGAATACGGATAAGTCATTTGGCACATACAAACATAATCAGGAAATGCATTCTAAAAGTATTATAATAAGTAACTCTTCATTTGAACCAAAGTAGTCATAGGAAAATTTACTAAGTCTTAAAGATCAAAGGAACTATTTAGTAAAAAGATCAATACTTAAGAGACCAGCCAGCATCAGTTTAAATTACTTTTACTTCTCCAATTTTGACATATTTTCTGTGATTATCATTAGAGGAGAACAAGGACTCAGCAAGAGAAGTTGGTCTGTCAGCAAAGAGAAAGCCACAGTATCAGGGGTAAATAAATCTGGGAAGTATTCTGTGCAGCAATGGTGTGCTTACTTACCAAAGAAGTTCAGAGGCCAGAACGCTCAAGATTTTCATTGACATTAGAAAAAGTCATCCCAGGGCATTTGGCTTGCAGTTTCAAAGTACCAAATGAGAGAGAAAATTTTTAACCTTTCCTCCTCTGAATTCTAAACCTTGACACATATGAAAAAGACTAGTTCAGCTTCTCAGGAAAATGCAAATTCAGTTTTCTTATATTTCCTCAATGGTCAGAGTGATATTTTGACTTTACTCAAGGTGTTGCTTTTTATTTTGGTTTGATAAAACTAATATTTCCTTACAATAACTGTGCTAAATTCATAAACTCTTTCAGATACATTTGATTTTTCCTGATTGCGATGATGGTAGATATTTTGAAGTGCTGATATACTTTTGTAATGAACACACCGTTAAACAATTTGGCATCATGAAAGATAACAGAAAAATTGTCAATATTTCTTTAAGCATTGTCTTGAAGTCTATAGAAAAAAAGTCATGCATTTCTGTTTACTTTTTAAATATATAAAATAGACTATTGTAAGTCCTGATGTGGAAAAACGCACTCAGCAATGGTAAGGCATTTCAGAATTAGCCTCTCCAAAAGTCTCCAACTTTTCAAGTTGTTGGAGTGCTGCTTAAAAATATCAAACTGCAAAGATGCACTTCTAGAAATTATAAGTAATTTGTGCATCAAACAATATGTACAATAGTACTATACAGTAAATTGGACCAGCTGCCTATGCCTACCATTACAGCTGGTTGCAAAGTATATAATTTATGTTTTCTGCAGTAGAAAGTGGAAAGGTTTTTTAAAAGTTGTGTTCATGCTTTTATAAAGCGCCTTTTCTTATTTCATTTTTTTAACCATTGTGAGCTCAAACAAGGTGATATTTTGTCATTATGTTTAATGTTAATCCATAGTTGAAGGGCTAGCAAAGCCCATGACCTCTCATTCTATCTTACAAATAGACAACTTAGATTCTTATTTATCTCCATAGTTTTTATAAAATATTCATTTTATGTTAGCAAGTCATTGACAGTGTCTGATAAAAGTAATTGACTCTTAAAATTCTGTAAATTACATGCACTGGTTTAAAAGTCAAAGAAATTTTTTTTAACTTTCAGAATGAAACTTTTGTGATTTTTTTCCTATTTATTTAAATGTATACATCCTGAACATCAAATAAATAATATAAAGTATATTTATATGTTAGAAAATCATAGGTTTTCTGTATTCACAATAAAATAGTTTGAGATTGAGGGGACGATTAGATGCAGACCAATTATTTACAAAAATAATCTCGCTAACATTAATTATTAAGTTAAATTTATACTACCACATAGTAGCCTGAATCACGATCACAATCACGATCACGACCACCCTGTTGTTCGTCGATTGCCTCGAGCAGGTGCCAGTAACGTCTTCTTCGTCCTAGCCCTGAGATTTTTTTTTTTTTTAAAGTGCCATATTCAAGGCTTTTTCAGGGTTAGGAGAATGAGACCCATCATTGTTACTGGTATTTGGCATATTGGGTATACCATGGGGAGTTTGCCAGACTCTGCCGTGTGGGCATGTTACATTTGGTAGCCTGCCAGTTTGACCGAATTAGGAATGAGATGATAAGATGTCGCGCGGCCGCGCGCTTCCGGGAGCTGAGTGTGATAATCTCTGGATCCCGGCCGTTGTTGGAGTTACACGGCAGTTGGTGGGTGTAACTGTCTAGTTACTGGCAGGTCCAGTCCCAAACTGTACAGGCTTGGAGATCTCAGCCCCGGGTCCCACACACCTGGGTTCCTCTGTCAGTTCTTTTATGCGTGAAGCTCATCCAAGTGTGTGGAGAGTGCTCCCAGCATGGCCTTGGCTGGGCCTCGGTGGTCTTCAGCTGTTGGGCCCTGGTGGAGACAGTCAGGCATAGGGTAGGAGACTCTGTCTTGTTCTCTCCCAGGAGCTGAGTGTGATGATCTCTGGATCCTGGCCGTTGTTGGAGTTACACGGCAGTTGGTGGGTGTAACTGTCTAGTTACTGGCAGGTCCAGTCCCAAACTGTACAGGCTTGGAGATCTCAGCCCCGGGTCCCACACACCTGGGTTCCTCTGTCAGTTCTTTTATGCATGAGGCTCATCCAAGTGTGTGGAGAGTGCTCCCAGCATGGCCTTGGCTGGGCCTCGGTGGTCTTCAGCTGTTGGGCCCTGGTGGAGACAGTCAGGCATAGGGTAGGAGACTCTGTCTTGTTCTCTCCCAGGAGCTGAGTGTGATGATCTCTGGATCCTGGCCGTTGTTGGAGTTACACGGCAGTTGGTGGGTGTAACTGTCTAGTTACTGGCAGGTCCAGTCCCAAACTGTACAGGCTTGGAGATCTCAGCCCCGGTCCCACACACCTGGGTTCCTCTGTCAGTTCTTTTATGCGTGAGGCTCATCCAAGTGTGTGGAGAGTGCTCCCAGCATGGCCTTGGCTGGGCCTCGGTGGTCTTCAGCTGTTGGGCCCTGGTGGAGACAGTCAGGCATAGGGTAGGAGACTCTGTCTTGAATATAATTTTTAAAATACAATAAAGGTAAGGTAAAGGTAAAGGCCCTCCCGTTGATCATCGATTTGCTCGAGCGGGCCCAGTAATGTCTCCATTGGAGACTTTGTTGTTACTGTGTCTGGCATATCAAATACTCTCGGTAGCTTGCCGGGCTCTCTGAGAGGGGAAAATACAATAAAATGTACACAAGTTTGTATAATATCTAGTTGGTGAAACAGATATGCTGAAAGTTTCAGTTCTCACTGAAATAATTTTAACCAGAGAATTCAAATTTTGAGATTTCAAATATCAACTCCATTTGAAATTATTCTTATATAAATTGGAAAATAATTTAATGTTTAGATATGAATTATAAGATGAACTTGAAAAATATTGTCATTTTAAATCAAAATTTGTACATATTTTATTTTTTCCTATTAAAGCAATCAATCCTTTACCATACGATTAGCCCTTTTTTATCCGACTTACTTATCACTGTGTCCATTCTATGTCACTAGTTCGTACTTCTAGCATACAAAGTCAATGTGTTTTATTTAGTTCATTTATATATCTGCCACATATAAGTGAAATCATATGGTTCTGGTCTCTTTTCATCTAATTTATTTGTAGGCATTATGCATTCTGGGTTCATCAGGTTTTTGGTAACGACAAGCTTACAGAGATTATCTTTTTTAGGATAAAAATTAACTCTGTGTGTGTGTGTGTGTGTGTGCGTACCAATCATTTATAGATAAGTAATTCAGGTTGTCTTTTAAAAGCATGGATAATGCAGTTGTAGGTTTGAAATTGAGAGGAAACATATGCACATTAAGCAAAGTTACTGAAAATTTTATATATATTTTTTCATTTTGTACCTCCTCAGAAGTGCACTGAAGCCATTTAAACTATCTCAGCAGCCCAGATTTTATATTTTTAATAGTGATTTAAATCAATTAAGTCATATAAATTTTAAAGTATAGGTTATAAATATTTATATTATCCAACTTTGTTCAAATAATAATTATGTATCTAAAATATGACAAATTAATTTTAAATTATATTTTTCAGCTAATGAAGATCCATGATTGATTTATAAGTGATATATGAAAATATATGACTTATTACCTGACATTAATTAGGCAATTAGTCAATTCTTAATTTTAATATGTGTCTCCTGGAAGTAAAATTTGAATATCCAATTAAACATCCAATAAAATTATGAAGTATATTTTCCAAGTTAAGTTTTGCTTATTTTACTCTCTCATGTAACTTTATTTTGGTTCTGTTTCATTAGCTAAGTGACAAGAAATGAACTCAACACTTAGTCCATATTTCTACAATTAAAAGGATATGGAATGGGATTGTAATGTTTTTGGGGGAAGGGTGAGGGGCATTTGGCTACAACCTGGCTATACTCAGGGCTCAATCCTGGCTGTATATAATAGGGATCACTCTTGGAGACACTAATGGATCACACATGTTGCCAGGGATTAAACTTGGTTCAGCTATGTGCAAGGCAAGCTCCTTATCCCTGTACTATTTCTCCAGTCCCTGAAAGCATACATTTTGTGCACATGGACCCAAATGGGATCTCTGAATATATGTATATAGGTAGATAGACTTGCTATCTACTACAGAAAGTAGAAAAATAACTTTCTCGTCTTAGGGTAAAACTAAATAAAGTGATTTTCTCTACAGAAAAATTTACCTCCTAGCTGAATTTTCTCTATATCTGGAAACTCACCCAGTTAAAATTATATCATGGTGAGAGGGGAATAGATTACTTATAGCTTAATAAAGATGAAGGGAGACAAGCTAAAGTGAAGGGTCATTTAAAGTGAATTAGTGAGAAAATGTTATCAATTATTTTGAACAATAGATTTATATATATTTATTTAATTATGAACCTTTTATTTTTATATAATTTTCTAGATTTTGTTTTATGAATTGTTTGAAAAAATATCAGGTCATCAAATGGTTTCTGAGAACTATGACTCACAAAAACTTAGTTTATGACCTCAATATAAACTCCAGAAAAAGAAAAGCATATTTACTTTCAATGGAAAACATTAAAATTTCTTTTATATTTTTATGCATTCGTCTTCCTTATACTTTAACTGCTATTAACTGTTATCTGATTATATAGTATCTTACCCAGGAAACCTTCTTTGATTCTGTTCTCTCAGCTATAATATGGTGATGATATTAACTCTTCATCTCGATGATTGAAAATATTAGAGATGATAGCTCTAATGGGCCTATCTGAAACCTGTTTATTATATTGTGTATGCTACTGTTAAAATCCCTTTGACTGTTTTTCACACTCTGCTGCTCTGTGTAAGTAACTAAAGGAATGATTGACTCTTTACAGAATATAGCAGAATATGATTCCTTTCAACAAGAAAGTAGATAAACAAAGTAAGTTTTTGTTGTCAGTTTGAACAATAATAACCTAGTTTGTAGGGCTAGAAATCATTGCAGTATCAGGCAGTTATGGGTCACATCCAGCTATGCTGTCTCAGCTGTTAGTGACCTGAATTTTAATTTAACTTTTTTTTTAACATCACCATCCCTGTCTCTAAAACACAGTAGAAATTAAGTCTTGTATTTAGGATTGCCTTGAGAATTATAGTCAAGAGGCATAACAGAATAAAGATAATCAAGATATTCATTACATTTGCAAGTGTTGGCCTTCTTAGAAGAGGGAGGATTAAGTTATTTGCATTAAAATTAGCTTACCTTAGTATTCCTTAAAGGAGTGTCTATACTTCTCTGCCATACAAGACCATCTCTTCCTAACCTATTTGTCTAATTATCAGAACTACACTGTCTTTTTTTTCACTTACATATGCATATTTTTTTATGTTTTCTATCCTAAACTATTTCCTCCCCTCCCTGGCTTCACATTTTGTTCTTACTGATCTCATAGAGTTGATGGTGTACTGTCAAAGAAAGAACACAAAGCAAGTTTGAAATAAAGAAGTGGGGCCATTCAAGTGCCCATTGGTGTCAGGATATTGCCCCTCCTTTGAGCTACTCTGTCCCTGTGCACTCTGCATACTAAGTCCTAACCTAAGTCACCAGTAACTGCACTGTGATCTCTAAATCTTCCTGCAGTAGTGAGGAAGGATGTTGGAGAGGGAACATTTTCCATTGTCTTCAATAATAACTCTAATCTCCTGAGGATATAAATGACCACTGGATAGTAAAAACTCCATTTTGAGGCAAAAGGGCAATGAAGTTATAAAATAGCACTGTTCAACATGTTTGGGGTTTGTTTGGTTTTGTTTTTCTTTACAAATCAGGATACAGGAAGTCAGGATGTAGGAGATGCAAGTCATAAATCTCTTAGACAACCACAATTTGGAGACAAGCCCCAGTGCTTCTTCTCCAGGATTTCTCATGTGGTTTATGTTCCCATGCTTGGGTAAGCCTTCAATTCCAGATGCTAACTTACAGTAGCAGCTCAGCAAAATAGCTATCAGTAGGATTCAACTGGGAGATCAGAAGAGACTCTCTGGCCTGATTGATGTACAGCCTACACATTCCCAGGCTTAAGTCCCATAGGCAAGTTCCCATGGGTTAAGAGGCTCACATCCCAAAAAGATTAATTTGGGATGTACGTTAATCCAGACAAAGTATAACTCTGACTCTCTGACTCTGTCTTAAAGAGTTTCTTGTCCGTTTTTTGTAAGCAAGCATCCTCTTTGTCTAATAAACTTTTCATTATTTTCTTTCTTTTGTGTTTTGTTTCTGTTTGGGAACCACACCTGGAGACGCTCAGGGATTACTCTTGATTTTGCACTCAGGACTCACTCCTGGTATGTCTTGGGACCTTATGGGAGGCGTGGGTCAAACTCCAGTCAGCCACATACAAAGCTAGCTACCTACCTAAATAATAAGCTTCCCTTCGCCTCAAATTCTTATAATGAGATATTTTACAAACCCATGCACCTGCTTGCTAGTCCCAACAGATCAGACAGATAATGAAAAAGGAAGCCTCAGTTTCCTCTTGTCAACTGCTGTGAGCAGTCCTGTTTTTTTACTGGCTCCCTCCTACGTTTTGACCTCCCGAAAGCTCCTGAGCTTTTCTGATCATAAAATTCTGCCCAAGAGCTTAGCTCAAAGGGAGACTAAGGTAATGGACAATACCTGGGTAGATGGCCAAAAGATTCAAACCAGCCAGACCACCCTACAGATTCCCTGCACTATCTGTGATACTTGTTGATGGATAAGAAATGCAAAGCCCTTTAAAAAGGCCTATGCACTACACGAGCTTTTAGTTTTGATTTAGTAGTATACTAAGTTCCTCCTCACAGTCCTTTCCCTTTCTCTTCTACTTTCCAATAAACTTTCTATTTTCCAACTCTTAGGCTGAGCATCTTTATTTCTCAATATTTTCATTCTTGAAAATATCAAAGAACTTGGAATTCACAAATGGCGACCAGCCACACTGATTCTGCATCACTAATGTAATCATAAAGTTAACAAATTTGTTGTGTTCTCTTCCAACCACATGTTTTCATTTTTAAAAACAACAGGTTGAGAATTGACCAAGTCTTAGAGTTTCTTTGTGACAAACAATTCAATTTTAAGTAATTTCTACATTTTGCATTTATTTTTTAAATTTTTTGAGATTAATGGCCTACCCTGGTTTGATTCCTCTGTCCCTTTCGGAGAGCCTGGCAAGCTACACATGATATATTCGATATGCCAAACACAGTAACAAGTCTCACAATGGAGACATTACTGGGCCCGCTCAAGCAAATCGGTGAAAAATGGGAGGACAGTTCTACAGTGTTAACGTATTTATTCTAAAAAAATGTCGCATTGAAAAATAAAGTTAAACCTATCCAAGTCAATTTGAGGTAGGCAGGTAGATAGGGAAAGGCCCTTGGCAATGAAACTTGGATTAACAAAATTTCATGGAAGAAGATTTCTAGGACTGATCCACCTTGTGGATACAGAAAACAGACCTGATAAGACCTTCATCAGTTCCTGAGGAACTTGGACCCCTCCCCACAAAGTTCCTCAAATGCTAGGACCTCTCCCTTAATCTGATTAACTCTAGGGATTCAGCCCAAAGACCATCACCATTCCTAACCTCCCTGGTAACCTCCTTAGCAAGGGACTTTTACCTAGGAAGAAGCCCCATGTGGGGGAAGGTTGGAGAAATCCTATAAAGGCCACCTTGAACAAAGAAAGGGTGCACATATGCTGCCTGAGCTCATGTGCTGCTTGCGCCCATGTGGCTGAGCACATGTGGGCTGAGCACATGTGTTGCCCACAACTCCCTTCTTGAGATGTGTACTTTCATGCTTTTGTGTCTAATGCTAGGATGTGTGTAGGGGCTCTCTCTGCCCTTGGAGAAGCCCGTGTTTTCTCTTGAGTACGTTTCTCTCTCTCTCTCTCTTTCTCTCTCTCTCTCTCTTTCTCTCTCTCTCTCTCTCTCTCTCTCTCTCTCTCTCTCTCTCTCTCTCTCTCTCTCTCTGCACCTCTACACCTAAAAATCCTCCATATAAAATCTATTTCACTGAAATTCCTTTCTGCGAGGCAAGACAAGAACCCAGTAACCTAACCCCGGGTCCTGGGTGGCAGAGGCAGTTGGGGAGAAAGTGACCGTCTTTCTCCTCCCCACTTCACATAAGTCACCCGTGGGGCCCACTGACATCAAACTTATAAATTATTTATTCTTTAACACAAAATACACAATTCAATATATCATACTGTGGTAGAAAAAACTTGGGTAGGGGAGAGGTAGGGAAGGAATACAAGTGTAGGGTTATTAAACAAATTGAGTTTAATCCCAAACCAAATTTCAAATCTCTACCTCTTTACAACAGAAATGGCTACTAAACAATTTAACACAAAGTCTTGATGGGTCATGACAAAAGCCATTTTGAAATTAAAAGTGACCTCAAAAAGCCTATATGGATGGTTCTGGCATCTGAGCCATACAGAAGTCCTACCAATTTGTTGTCTTCCAGAGTGAACCTGCTAGATTTTATTCTGTGTTTGAGGTCATTTTCAGATAAACTTGAGGAAAGACTGTCTCAGGCAGACAATGTAGTAAGGTTGGCATTCCACAATAAAGTAAAACGGTAAACAAAAGTCAGAAAAATTCATAGCATGCTTCAACATGGACTTAGGTGCAGTTTCTGCTAAATATCAAATTGTGAGATCTATCTTCCCAAAGTATCTTGAAAACAGGATTTAGACTGCTTTTCTCAAAAGAGACTGAAGAGCCATAGGGGTCATAGAACAGGTCTGCATCAAGTTCTTTCAGCAATTAAATGGTCTTTGTCTAACAAATGAGGGTGTGACTTCAGAGACCCCTACCACTGAAAAGGTTTTACCTCCAACTTAGGATTCTTTGAAATGCAAATTTGAAGAGGAACTTTGAAGCCTGAACCTGAGCTGTGCCTTTTACCCCACCCTAAGGCTAAAGAGTAGTGAAACTAAGGACCACTTTTAAACCAATTCTAATCCTTTTTTTAAAAAAAAAATTTTTTTTAAACAAATATTTAGGGCTCAAATATTGAAACCAGGACAAAGATCAATATTAGACCAGGAAAACTGTTCTTGCCCTAAAGCCTAATGAGAAGGCAGGTAGGGAATCTGGGAATATTTCTGTGCCCTTCTGCACCAGTTCCTTGAGGTCTGATGTGACTGACTGGTCTCAGATATGAGCAGCGAAGGAAAAGTGTTGAGGGGTAGAATGCTAGGTCTCTGGATAGCTTTTCTCCTCACAGGCTTGCAATGGACCATCACAGCTTAATGTAGAGGAGGTGGCACAGCTATTGGAGCTGGAACATAGAGAGAATCTCTGAAACACTGGTTCAGCTGGAGACTGAGCCACAGGAGGGACCAGACAAACATTAATGATGCAGTTTTCTGTTTTGTTTCTACAGAGTCTTGCAGCAACTTTGTGGTCATGTTCACAACCTGCGCTGGATATGTATCAGTGAAGCAAGACCTATCTATCATTCAGCGCTTAGGTGAAGCATAAAACCAGTAACCCCTGGGGTGGAGCAGTGCCTACACAAGAGGGGGACAAAGAGGCTACTTTGTTGCTGCAGCTGACAAAGACCTAGTGGTTTGTTCCCTGAAGTGGGTCCCAAAGAGGGAGGTCAAACTGGGACTATGGAACCTGTGGGCCACTCAGTCTGAGATGCCTGAGCCCCACCAAAATGTTTTATTGTGGACTGGGAAAGTACAGCTCTTCTGCCTATGAAGGTATGGCTTATCTGCCAAGGTCTTGGGAAATGTTTGGTCAAGTAAAACTAAAAAAATACTAGAAGCACTTAAAGATAAACTTGAGGCACCATCCATGCAAAAGTAAACAATTGCAGTTGTTTCTTGCCGTGTTGGGGTATTGGCTGTTCTCTGTGGCCCAAATGACATTAGTAATGTAACCTAGGCAGATGCACCTCTATATGGGATGACCTGGAATTCAACCCAGCAGTGGCAGATCCCACTAGTAGGAAGGTGAAGTCCAGTGGCAGGTTGAAGCTATGTACCTGGTTAGACTTTGGGTACCAGACTGGTCCCCTGGCCACAGGGTGGGTTAGCACAGACCCCAACCTCTCCCATCCCTGGGTGGGGTATCCATATACAATAGTAGAGTACAGTATCAGTAGGCAGAGTTGCAAACAATACTGGGGCAGTGACTTAAGCAGGAGGCTCTGTGTCCCTGGATAGAAAGTGGGGCTTTTGCCTGGTTCTGTAAGGGACTGAGCAGTCTGAGCCCAGATTCTTGTGGAAACTTATATATGGAAGGAAAACTGCAGTGACCATCTAATCCTATGCAGATGAAGTTTAATGTGACATTGGGGGTAGGTGAGGGCATATTATGTAGGATGTGTCTACACTGTTCTTACCAGAGAAAAATGAGGCTGGTAACTTAGACTCAGGGCAGACCCAGCAAGGAAGTCTGTGATAAATATCACCAAGGGTAAATATCCAAGATAGATCCCTCTGATAAACTGTGTGCTAGCTACAGGCATCCCCTTATGATGGAGAATGATTCATCTGAATACCTGCTTTACTGCCTTTACAAGCAGAGTTAGCAGGTGTGCAGGAGTCCAGGGCAATGGAGGGGGTAGAAGCCAGAGTGCCCATAGCAGAGGGAAGTAGTTTGTGGCCTTGATGAGTATGTCAGGCAGAGGCAGGCAGGTTACAATCTAGAGTACTGGGGGAGCAGTTTGTGATTATTTGCTGGAGCGCTGTGAGGAGTCAAGCCACTAAGAGCCTGCAGCAGAAGGAAAGCTTTGGAATGCTAGCAAGGATCTACTTAATCACCTGAGAAAATGAACTTATGGAAAATGTGGGGAGTTGAGAAGCCCAAAATGGGCTGTGATCCAAGCCTGTATGTATCATGAAAGAGCAAGTGAACCATCCCCATCATTGAATATGGACTGATTTAGGTGAGGGTGCGAGAACCAAGTCCCCACAGATCAAAGAGAACAGAGGGAGCAGGGGCTGTAGGGAATTCTGGGGCACCAATGCTTTAGTTCTTCTCTTGTCCAGTGGAAGCAGTGATGGTGGGATGGGTTGGGCCCTGACTGTGCCCTGCATGATCTGGTTTTGCTGTCTGCTAAAGGGGCCTTTGAAAATGTGGAAGGCCTGGCTTTATATATGTCCCTTTTAATTGGAGTGGGCATTTGCTGGCGTTTGCTAAACCTCCCCACCAGGATCATGCCCATATTGGTAAACATCCCCGAAACTGTGCTGGTCAAGGAATATCTCAGAAGAGAGATGCTGCAAAGACGGTGCTGGAAAACCTAAGGGTTGGGTTGTAGGGGCCATGGTAACATTTCATCACCCGTCTGCACTTCAAACCCTACACACACACACACACACACACACACACACACACACACACACACACACACGTGGCCTTCGATCTAAAATGATTACACATCTGGTCATTCATTTGGGAACCTAGAGAGTAAGTTCTTTCACACCTGCATATGTGACTGTCCTCATGGGGGAGTGCCAGGACCTGCCCCAGGTGAGCAAGCGTGATGCAGGGATACCAAGAGGCTTAAGAAAAGAGGCAGAGATAAGAAACAAAAATCATGAGGCCAAGGGGCTAACAGCCTCAGAGACTGAGAGCCTACACTGTCCCTCACAAACAATGTTTATTGTTTAGAACCAGGAATTATCAGAAGAACAACATTCATTGGAAAAATACCTAACTACCTTATTCTATCTGAGCTAGACTTTCACATACCCAAGGACCTTAGTTTGTTGGGATAAACAACAAACTTTGTATGGACATTCTCTAAAATATTCTTTCAGAAGAAGCAGAGATAGAGCAGTTATAGTCTCCCAATCAGGGAGCAGGACTGTGCCTCAGGAGACCAGTCCCAAAGAGATGCGATTATTCTGTCTGGACTCAATAAACTGCAAGTCACCCTTTCTATTCATTTCTTTCACTATATAAAAAAAAATCTATTCTTATTCAAACAAGATGGTTGCTTAGAGTATATAATCCCATCATCTTCCAAATTGGCAGCTCAATGCAGTAAGACCCTTTTTTAACTCAACATTGATTGTGTCCTCAAGTGGAAGTGGAACCTAATCTTTGTTATTACAATATTTCCAAAAAAAATAAAAAGAAAAAAGAAACCAGCACAGGTATCCGAAACTATAGAACCAAGATATCTCATTTATTTTTACAGAGTGAAAGGGGGGAAAGATAGATGAGAAGCAACAGGAGCAAGGGGCAAGGGGTTTCAGGTATACCAGGGGTGTTAAGCAAAGATAGAGTCAACCACATATTCAAATCACACAGTCAACAACGCTGAAATCACAATATCCAAACGTTAATAATAAAATGTAAAAGATGCCTGTCAAGCTTTCAGTCTGGAACTGGGGCTGGCAGGATAAAAGAGGAAAGTTGAGAACACTTTTTGACACTGGAAAGTTCAAACTGGTGGCAGGATCTGTTATGGAATATTGCATATCAAAACCTCAACTATTAACGTATTTGTTACTCATGATGCTATAATCAACAAAATGTTAGAAAAAAACATTTATTTTCACAAAATTATAGATTTATATGTATATATGAGAAATAATTTTGAGAGATTCTATGGACCCTTTACTTACTTTCACTCAGTGGAAATGCCAAATTTCAACATAGTATCTTAATAAATAAATATGTGTGTGTGTGTGTATGTGTGTGTGTATGTAGCCTACATATGTATATTTAGCACTGTAGCACTGTACTTCCATTATTTGTTGATTTGCTTGAGTGGGCACCAATAACGTCACCATTGTGAGGCTTGTTGTTACAGTTTTTGGCATATTGAATATGCCATGGGGAGCTTGCCAGGCTCTGCCGTGCAGGCAGGATACTCTCAGTAGCTTGCAGGCTCTCCAAGAGGGACGGAGGAATCCAACCCGGGTCAGCTGTGTGCAAGGCAAACGCCCTACCTGCTGTGCTATCCCTCCAGCCCATACATATATGTAGATATTCACAGCTACCTGTGACGTATTCAATATGCCAAACACAGTAACAATAAGTCTCAAAATGGAGACGTTACTGGGCCCTCTAGAGCAAATAGATGAACAGCTGGAGGACAGTGACAATGACAGTGCATAATGCATTCAATCACTAGTGTATCTTTCATATTTTTCTTTTGTAACTACACCTGATTTTTTTCAACTCGAATCCGCCCTTAATTCTTGATGATTCCTAATCTGCTCTCAAATTCATGTTTTTTTTTTTAAATTTAAATATTGTTAATACAAATGGAATCTCAGTATGTATTTATTTGGAGCAAGGTGTTATAATTTGGAAATCCATGCAGATAAACATTGCATTCTATTTATTGATAAATACCCTTTTAAAAATGTTGCTGGTTAAATACCATTTTAAAAATGTTGCATATTCGATATGCCAAAAAACTCCAAGTTTAGTTTAGCTACTCACTTCCTGAAATCTGGGTTATCTTCATATTACAGTTCTCATGAATAATGTTGATTAAACATTTGTGTTAGGTGTTTGCATAGGTATAAGTAGCCGGTAAGGCATTTGGCTTGCATGCAGCCCACATGGCTTACACGGGTTCGATTCTTCCGCCCCTCTTGGAGAGCCAGGCAAGCTACCGAGAGTATCTTGCCAGCACGCCAAAGCCTGGAAAACTCCCTGTGATGTATTCAATATGCCAAAAACAGTAACAACAAGTCTCACAATTTGTTGTGAGATGTTACTGGTGCCCGCTCAAGCAAATTGATGAGCAACGGGAGAACAGTGCTACAGTGCTACAGACAAATTATAAGAATAAGTTATCAGCAGTATAATTGCTACATCAGTTATTAGTTACAACTAAATTCTAAGGAATTTTACAGTGATATCTCATCAGCAATGTATGAGTGATTCCATTATCTTCATATACTTGCCATCATTTGAGGTAGCAATACTTTCTTCGCTTGAACTAATTTTATACATGTTCTAGCTATTCTTGCAATTGTATGGTGAGATTTTAGTTTCATTTTTTATGACATCTAATAAAGCTATAATTTTTTTCTCTTATTTATTATTGTAGGTAATGTATATCTTCATGCTTTTGGTCCATGCTATGTATTTAATTAATTAATTAATTTGTTTGTTTGGGTTTCCTCCTGGTTCTATACTCAAGAATCACTCCTTGGGGGCTCACATGGGATGCTGGGTCTTGAACCCTATCTGCTGTACTATCTCTCCAGATCTGCTTTTGTCCATGTTCTAAGTAGATTATTAACTTCCCTTCTTCTTTTTCCATTTATGGTTCAGAGAGCTTTACGTATTCTAGTTGATAGTGTCTTGTAAATATCATTTAAAATATTTTCTCCACATTTTTTTCTATTTTCACTTGCTCATATACACTTCCATTGAGTGTTATAAGTTTTCATGAAACAAAACATCCATTATTAACATCATATCATATTTGTGTGCCACTTCTTAGTGTTTTGATCTGCATCAAGATCTCAAAGACTTTCTTATGTTAAAAATGTTTATTACTTATATTTATGTTCATTAATTATTTTTATTAAAAATGTTACACTTGGGTCTGATTCGTTGTTATCATCATAAATTTCCAATTGCTTCAGCATGGTTCCAATGGAAAAGATTGTGTATTCATCATCAAATTCCTTTTAAATCTTTGAAATAAATTACTGGACTGTGAAAATGTCACATATAAGGAATTTATAACTATATAAAATAAATATATATTTGAAACCTAAAAATGACATAAGAAAAAATAGTAAATCTGAATAAGCCTTTAACTATATAATAAATTGAATAAATAATTAACAATGTTCAAATAAATTTTGTATATATCAATGAGTTGATTGGTAAACTCTACCTGACTTTTTAGGAAGTAATTATAGCAATTCTTTATAATCTCAGAGGAAAATGGAAGAAGGAGTACATCTTAAATTATTCAATGAAGCTACTATTCCCCTTATACCAAATCTCAACAAGACATCACTAGAATAAAAAAATTACAGACAAATATTTTCATGAATATGAAATATGTGTAATAGTATTCAGTGCTAAAGAGAAATGCTATCAAGACATATATGTATAGTGGTTTAGCCACCTCCAGCAGCATTTAGTACTCACTCCTGGCTTTATACTTATGAATGACTACTGGCAGGGCTCAGGAGATTACATGAGGGGTCAGGGAACAAACTTGAGTTGGCCATGCACAAGGCAAGTGCCTGAACTGTCGTATCTTTTTCTGCCTCCATGCATGTATATATTTTTCTTAAATTTTAATAAATTTAAGGGGCTGGAGTGATAGCACAGTGGGTTAGGTGTTTACCTTGCACACGTCCAACCCGGGTTTGATTCCCAGCATCCCATATGGTCCCTTACCACGGCTAGGAGTAATTCCTGAGTGCAGAGCCAGGAGTAATCCCTGAGCATTGTTGGGTGTGACCCAAAAAAGCAAAAAACAAACAAACAAACGAACAAATTTTAATAAATTAGGCTAGGGGATTTTTCAATAGCCCTTCATTAGTTTCTTACATATAGCTTGGTGCAAAGTATTTGACAAGAATTTACTTAATGAATTCTATTAGCATTATTAAATTTTATCAGGTTAGACTACACTCTCAAATATTACTTTTCAAATGGGCTTTGACTCAAAATAATGCAATCTTTTCAAAACTTGATTCACAACATTTTATTCCATATTCATTTTCCATACACTATTTGTGGTAGAAGAAATGTTTATATTGCCTGAAAGTTAATTCCGTGAACTTATCAAAAACTATTTTTGTCATAGACTTCCTGACAATGCTCAGGGGCCTTGTGTCCTAGCTTATTTGGTTTTGCAGTGCAAGCCTGACTGTTCTGTGCTTTGGCCTATAGCAGAGTGCTGCCCAACAGTGTAGTTCATGGAGCCAGTGATTTGTGCTCCAAGGCTTCCAGGACTGTGCCATGCTAATGGGTTTAAGCAGTGCTGAGCAGTAAATTTAAGCCTTCTGCAAGCCAAGCATACTATCTAACCTTGTATACTTTCTCCCTATACCCTCATCACGGCTCATTTGAAACTTTGTTTGCAGGTTTTGAGAGAAATTGGTTATCGCTATATTAGTGTCACATTTTCCATTTATGAATTGCTATCAGATCAGTTTTATAGAATAGAAAACTTGAGGTCAGATCTTTTTGTGAGATTTTTTGTTTGTGTTTGTTTTGTTACTTAAGTACAGTCTAACTGAATATACTTCAGTATTTTCTCTCTATCTTTTCTTTTACTTTCTTTTAGGGGAGGGACTGGATTATTTGGACCATACCTAGCAGTTCGTTGAACTTGCTCCTGGTTTTGTGCTCAGGGATCACTCTTGGTAGTATTCAGGAACCATATGCAGTGCTGGGGATACAACCAGGGCCAACAGCAAGCAAAACAAGTAGTTTATCTCCTATACTTTTCTCCAAGCCTCAATACCTTTCTTAGGTTAAAGTGAATTTGAAAACTGTTGATGACTTCTGATTTTCTTTTTGCCAGTTTGTGAAATTTCAGACGTAAATTTTTTTTTCTATTCACATCTGGGAGATGTGTGTGTGTGTGTGTGTGTGTGTGTGTGTGTGTGTGTGTGTGTAGGTGGTAATGCCTGTATATACCTGTGCATAAATAGATGAATAAAGCTGAACTTCCACAAAAATTTAAAGTAATGATACACTGATTTTTATCAAAAATTATACATTATGAACCATTTTTATTTTGTGAACAGTTTCAATTTGTTTTATTATTTAATGAGGAATTAAATTGGTATTTTAAGTTGCCCTTTTATTGGCATATAATGTTACTTTAATATTAAGTACTTTATACTTTTATTTTTTTCTTCTCTTCATATATGTTCCCTTTCCTCCTGACAGCCAACTCCTGGAAATAAATCATGCCATATACTATAAATACATACTTATGATTTTATTTGAATGATATTCAAAACCCAGGGACACTTTAATGGCCAATTGCAACACAAAGCATGTCTTTTAAGAAAATTTAGTTACGCATTCTTTCTATTCTTAAGATTGTTGTTCAGAAAACAATTCAGAATAGCAATTTTGCTGTAATAAATTCTCAGATCAGCAGGTCATATTATGGTGAAGTGCATAGTTATGTTTAGAGATAAACAAATTCTTGCTACACCATTTTATCATCATGGAAACTAAACACTTAATACTTCTAAAAGATACTCATCATGAAACTAACAATTTTTATTTTATTATATGAAAACTTGTGACAATAGATTAATAATAATGTAGCACTGTAGCACTGTCCTCTCCTTGTTCATCGATTTGCTCAAATGGGCACCAGTAATGTCTCCATTGTGAGACGTGTTGTTATTGTTTTTAGCATATCGAATACGTCATGGGTAGCTTGCCAGGCTTTGCTGTGCAGGCGGGATACTCTCGGTAGCTTGCCAGGCTCTCTGAGAGGGGTGGAGGAATCCAACCCAGGGCCAGCCCTGTGCAAGACAAATGCCCTACCCGCTGTCCTATTGCTCTAACCCAATAATAATGCAATCAAATTTATCTTCATTAATTTTTTGAAAATATATACATTTTTTTAAACAAGGTGATTTCTATACTATTTGTTGTCAGCATAACATGAAACACCTTGAACAAAGCACTTGGTATGTATTTATACTCTACTTTAATGACTTACTTTAAAATATTAAAAATTTAACAGTTTATCTTTAAAGTTGAGTGAATTTTCCTATTCACAAGTTCTTTGTGCAAATGATTACAGTTGTTTCTAAAAGTGTCATCAGAGGTTTCAGATTGTCATTTCTTTGTAAAGCCATCTTTGTCATAATCACCATCATAATCATCATTACTCTACTGCTATCATAAAATAGGAATAAAGCACTTTTACTATGAATTCTTATGTGTTTTCTCTAAGAAATATATATATATATACATATATTCTACCAAAACTATTTAGTATACTTTCAGTTATCCATAAAATTGTCCTGTCCTGTCTTGTCCTCTCTTTGTTCATTGATTTGCTCGAGCGGTCCCAGTAACGTCTCCATTGTGAGACTTGTTGTTACTGTGTTTGGCATAATTGAATACATCACGGGGAGCTTGCCAGGCTTGGCCATGGGGGCGAGATACTCTTGGTAGCTTGCCGGGCTCTCTGAGAGGGGCAGAGGAATCAAACTCGGGTCACCCAGGCTGACCACGTGCAAGGTAAACTCCCTACCCGCTGTGCTGTTGCTCCAGCCCATCCATAAAATTAATATAGAATATTTTTTAATTTAATATATTGAAACTATTCATTTCCTTTACAAAAACATTCTGCCTACATTTCTAAAACAGGCTTAAATTTAAGAAATGCCATTTCATCAATACTGTAATAATCATTTTATTTTCACCATTCTAAAATTTTGCCTCACTAATGCTGTCTCCATGCTCTAGGAAAATATAGTCTGATTCCCTTTGATCAAACTTCAATGTACAGGATGCACTTCTAATGCAATGTACCTCACTAGCTTCTGTTTATCTCCTGGGCATGATTTTAGTTGGAGGGTGAGCCTTAGGAAAAGAGCTTTGAAAGATCCTTTAAAGAACAAATTGTCTTTCTGCCTTGGCAACAGACAGCTCGGCTTTGGTCTAATCCTAACAAAATTGATACTCATATTTCTGAATTTTATGTGAGAATTTACATCATGACTGTTCTACCTTAATCTTATTGTTTGTCATCTCTCTCTAGGTTAGTATGAATCCCGAATGATTTCAGAAAATTGAAATAGTGAAATAATACCAACTGCAAAAATGATTGCCAGTTACAAAGTATTAATCTGTGGAGTTCAAACTCATTAATCTAGATCACCTCCCTTAGAAAGAACAAGTAACACTCATGACAATGTAACTGGAGGTCAGATAAAAAAAAAAGCTATATTAAAGATTTCTAATGTTATGTAATAAATTTAAATGAAGTTAGAAAAAATGTTACTTTTTTAATCTAAAAAGAAATAATGTCAACTCTCAAAGTCAAATTCAATCATTTCAGTTTAGGATATTCTAAACCAAAGAGCTGTGAACACCTTACAAATTAAAAACAATGACAAACATACAGAGAAAACAATCTTTTACTTAAGGACAATCTTTTTACTTCCTCTTCAGTGTCAATCCTTAGGTTACAGCTTACTGAATTCATTTCAAAAACATAACCAGGCTGTGAGTGATTGTATCCCTTTTTGCCTTTGCTCAAATGTTACTCTTTGGAAAAATAAAAGAATAGGTATGGACGATGTATAGCATGTGTTACTACAGCAGCTGTGACCATTTGGATGGCAGAAAAGACATTCGTTAAAGTTTAAGTATTTCTAAGTTGGCAGGTGAAATTCTTAATGGCAGCAACAGATCCTGGTAGCATATTTGGACCGTGATGGTAATTTCATTGTCCACAATATTCTATATAAACATCCTATAAAAACATAGTAACACATTTATGGAGATGCTTGTCAAATTCTAAAAAGAAAATTAATGTAGCATCAAATTTTATAACTATAGAACAGAGAACATAAGAGATCTTGGGAGCTAAATAACCTGATTAAGCATATGTAACTATTTTTTGGGGGGGAGGGATTCATTATCCAAGGAAACACAACATATTTTTCATTTTCAAAAAAAACGGAATGTATGTTTCATATCTGTGCACAGACTTCCACGAAAGAACAAGCTTCTTTAAGTAAAAAAGGAGGATAATTGTTTTTTATTGTATCTTAGTTGATGAGACAGAAGCATTTAGTAGGTTACAATTCAGAAAGAAAGATTCCATTTATAGCAAGTTCAAGAAGGTTTGAAGACCAACAATATATAAAGTAAAATAGTTTCAGAATTGTTGAATATTGTATTGTAAGCCTGATGTATAGCTTATTCAAAGACAATATTAGAAAGTTTCATGAAGTGGAAAGTAACTTAAAGGAAAACACTTTATGATACTATCTTTCTGAGCAAACAACTATTCTTTTAGATTTAATGTTTCATGTAGAATGACATTAGGAATTTTTCTGCCAAAGTAGAAAATGCCTTATCAAATGTTCACGTATAAATTAATATTAATAATTATAAATAACCATCTAAAATTTAATATTAAATTTTCTTTTTGAAAGCATACTGATGTCCAGTTGTAATTACTGAGTCTCAAAAATGTTTTATGTTGTAAGGCTGAAATACATTCACATTTTCATTAGTTTAATTAAAAATGAACAATTGAAAATTAAAAAATAGTCAGTGAATGAATAGCTCTGTGGCTGTGTGTGGGGTAAGGGAATACACACAAAACCCATGTCTGTATTAAAGGTATTTACTTATTTATTTTTCCATTTACTTATTTGAATTATTTCTTACATCCCATGATATTACCTAAATATTTTAAAGTTAAGATAGGATGCTAAATATTTATATTTTGGCAACAGGTAACTGAAGTTACTTGTTTTCAAGTATTTATTTCCTTAAAAATGATAAGCTGACTAGTGGAGAAAAATGCTTTATTCCAAGAAATAAATATTTTAAATATAGCCATTTTCATATCCAGACAATTTTAGAGAATCTAATATATAGCTGGAAGTTAGCAGTAAAATGCTCAACATTTTCTCATTTCAGCGTAAACAGAGAATAATTGGAAGCTTTTTAAAATCTTGTAGAATACACATTTCCTCCCAGGTTCATGAATTTCATATAATATTGATTTTTTTTCCCGTTAATGGTTGTCATATGGGTGCTTTTTGTCCTTTTTATAGGATTGGGTAAGATCATTTAACTGCTAATAATTAACTGATAGAACGGTGATTTTCATCCTTTTCATGTAGTTTTGGCCATTTCCTGCATTTATAGCTTTCTTAATCTTAGATTTCTTTGCTAACATATAGTTAGAATTTTTTTTAGAGTTGCTAAAACTAGAAATAAAATATTTTGAAATTTCCACTTGGCCATAGATATCTCAATGTGTCTCAGGTAATTCTATTTGCTTTTTAACTGCTACTTTAGCAAGGGTTAGAATTAGATAATTTAGATAAGGCATGAGCTTGTAAAGTGTCATGTAGTAAAATTTTAAGCAGACAAAGAAAAATCAAGAATTTTTTGTATCATTGGAAAACTTCTAGATCAAATACTTTGGAAGGTAGTATGTTTTGCACCAGTTAGGAAGGGTTTCAGAGCCTTGGTCTCTGAATATAGCCAAAGATATTACTTTTCAATTTATTACAAACCATATAAGATTATATGTAAAACATATTAAAAACAACATAAATAATATAAGACATAAATTTTCAGTTGGTAAGATTTTTTTGTTGTTTTGCTTTTTGGGTCACACCCAGCGATGCTCTGGGGTTACTCCTGGTTCTGCACTCAGAAATTACTCATGGCGGTGCTTGGAGGGCCATATCAGATGCCGAGGATTAAACCTGTCTCTGCCAAGTGCAAGGCAAATGCTCTACCCGCTGTACTATTGCTCCAGCCCCCAGGTGGCAAGATTTTTGAAAAAGGCAGAGTTTGAAAAGCGAAGAAATATTAAAAAGCTAAAAAAGTAAGAATCAGACTCCTTAGCTTTTAATTTTGACTCAAACTCTATTTACGTAGGTATATATTATTCATTTTAAAAGCTATTTCTCACATCCTGTGTTACTATCCAAATATTTCGAATGTCAAAAAATAAATAAAATAAATTCTGGATGACTGGAGACATAGAACAGGAGTTAAGGCACTTGCTTTGCATGCTGCCAATGTAGGTTCAAATCCCTGGCAACAGACCGTTCCCTGAGGACTGCCAGAAGTGATTTCTGAGCACAGAATTGGGAATAAGCCTGAGTACTGCTGAGTGTGTGGCCTGAATACAAACAAACAAAAAAATTAAATAAGAACAAACAAACCACAACAAAACAACTATACATACAGTTACTTTGAATTTAAGTTAGGATGCTAAATATTTATATATTTGATGTCTAGAAAATTAAGCTACTTGTTTTAAAGTACTGATTTTCTTAAATATATGCGTATATATTATGATTATAACTATCACTGTGTCACTTTCTTCCTGTCATTTATTGATTGCCTCGAGCAGTCCCCAGTAACGTCTCCTTCGTCTTAGCCCTGAGATTTTAAAAAGTGCCACATTCAAGTCTCTTCAGGGTCAGGAGGATGAGACCCATAATTGTTACCGGTTTTTGACATATTGAAAACGCCACGGGAAGTTTGCCAGACTCTGCTGTGTGTGCAGTATGATTATAAAATACACGTATAAATGTATAAAATATATCACATAAGTGCATAATGCATACAACACATTCATGTGTAATGTATGTATATGGATACATATATGCATGTATAAGCATGTGTATTATGTACATAGTGGTCATCACTGTTTATTCAGTATATAGATGTAATCAATATGTAGTGATGGCCACTGAAGATAAATACTGTACTCTAAGAAAGTATTTTTTTTTTTTTATTGAATCACTGTGGGAAAGGTTACAAAGCTTTCAGGTTTAGGTCTCAGTCATGCAAATATCAAACACATTTCCCTTTACCAATACTTATTTTTTACCATGAAGAACCCCAATAAAACCCCATCCCCCACCCCTCCCCATCCCTGTAAGGCAGATGAATTCTAGTTAACACTCTATCTGCTTTGATTAGATTCATTGTTTCAATAAAAGATTCACCACTATTATTTAGAGTTTACCCCCCCCAAATCAGACATGCTGAAAAAGCATTGTGAAGTGATTTGCTTTCTACAGCTGGGTTCAAGAATTAAATGTTGGTTTTGGATTTCTGCTATTTTACCTATTAACCCTGGAAGTATTTCTACTGAAAGTCAGATAGTTAAGAAATTGGTTTCTGTGTTCTGGAGTCGTGGCCGTGAAGAGCCAAGTATTATGACCTTTTTCTTTCCCCACCTGATGTTCAATAGAATAATAATAATAATAAATAAAACAAGTGAAAGTAATATTTTTCCTTATTATTCATTTTTAAAATTAACAAGTGAATTCCATAAGCTTTATTGCCTTCAATCAAGGGTTATTTTCATCCTATACTTGATTTCTTTATTTTTTATTTTATTTTTTTGCTTTTTGAGTTGAATCCGACGATGCTTAGGGGTTACTCCTGGCTCTACACTTAGGAATTACTCCTGGTGGTGCTTGGGAAACCCTATGGGATGCCTGGGATCTAACCTGAGTCAACTGAGCACAAGGTAAATACCCTACATGGCCTACATGATGCACTATTGCTCTTGCCCTTGTGCTTGATATTTTCATGCGCAAAGATTGAAAGGGTCTGGAGAAATAGTACAGTTCATAATGCACTTGCCTTACTAAAGCAATAAAATAATCTAAGCACCATTCAGATGTTTATTTAAAAAAAGTTAAATGTAGGTAATAATGATAAAAATTTTGTTCTTTAGCTATGGCTGGTTCATTACACCACCTCTGAAAATATCAAGTTCTTTCAGAGCAAGGAGGTTAATGAGGACAAACTCTTCCTTTGCCAAGGACAAATAGCCTCATTAATTTGTAATAAAATAATCTTTGGATGTGACATGTGAATATTAACCAATAATTGACTCAAGCAGTCTGAGGTTGTATTTTTATTTGGGAAAGATTATAGGCTACTGCAATGAAGAAGAACAAAAGAGGCTTAACTGGAGAGTACTGGAGAAATTCCAAGCTATTTAAATACTCCTGTTCTATACTGAGTACATAGACATAGGTTACTCAGAAAGGTTCAATGGGAAGTAAAAGCCAAGACTGATTTATAAATGACGTAAAAATTTAATATTCTACCCCATTACTTATATAACATGCGAATATTTCAGGTTCCAGGCATTTAAGTGTAATTCTGTCTAATCATTGACTGACAGCTAATCTATGAATGTAAAGGTCAATTTCTAAGAATCCAAGTTTACAAATTAGAACAAGAACAGAAACAAATCCAAATCAACCAAAGAGCTACTCTCTTGTCTTCATGTGAATATTTGTTTAAAGTTCATGGTGCTATAAATACCAGGGTTTTGGATAAATCTATAGTGACACGTAACTATCATAACAGTGCCAAATAAAATAATTGTATTGTTCTAATTTTTTTTTTGTGCTACCATTTCATCCCTTTCTCCACATGCACAATTCTTGGAAATCAGTAAACATATTACTGTCCCCAATGTGTTCCCTTTTGAAAATGCCATATGCTTGGAAAAAGAGAGAGAATATTTTCCAAGATAATAGGAAGATCTTCTTATCTCTTCAATGGGGAATAGAACATAAAATGTTGTCATTTGCCACCCCTCGTTTATGTAAATGATCATAAGAATTTTCTTTTTTATTTTTAAGTGTGCTTAATTGTACAGACTTTTAAAATGTGTACACACAGCAAATAACAGCGAGAGAATAGATTTTACATAATATGTCAAAGGGGATTTAAACATAAATAACATACTATAACATGCTTATTTTTTAGAATGACAAAATTTGAAGCACAATGACACCAAGTGCTAGTAAGGGTGTGAATCAAAAATTCTACCACATTGCTGGAGGGATTGTGATACAATATAGACAGCCTAGAAATTCTTCACAAGACTAAATATACCTTTAAAATACATGATTCAGCAACCACACTTCTTGGCATTTAACAAAAAGACATAAAACTATTCCACATAAAAACCTATATATGACACTAATTTTAGTTTTATTTATAGTTGTTGGAACTGAGAAACAACCAAGATAGTGTTAACTGGCTAACTGGGTAAATCAAAGATGTTAGATCCATCTGAAGACAATTGCATATTACTTAATAATAAATATAAACTATAAAGTCATTAGAGAAAAAAAGGCACATTAAATGCCTTTGACCAAGAGAAAAAAATGTAATATCAAATGACTTCGTGTACTCTATTTTGGCATTTTGCAAAAGGAAACACAATGGGGATTCAAAATACAAAAAAAATAAAACAACAAAAAAGATTAAATGAATAAATTTTAAATTAATTTAATGTTTTTATTGTTATTCTCAAAATTTTCAATTGATATTATAACATTCCATATATAGAAGTAAAACCTCTAAACTGTCATTTCCAAACACTGTGTACATAGTATTAAACATTTAACAGTCCACTGACAGTCTTTTCTAAAAAAGACTTATACTTATTTTTGTTGTTTTGTGATATACATGGCAGTGCATGAATTAACCCTTGCTCTGCACTCAGTGATCACTCAGTGATCACTCCCGTTGGGCTCAGGACCTTATAGGGTGTTGGTGATCAAGGCAGATTAGCCATGTACAAGGTACAAACGCCATACCTTATGTAACATCTCCCTAGCCCCTAGATTTACTTTTTTTTTCTTTTTATTAGTGAAACACCATGAAGTACAGGTGTAGATTTACAATTTTTGTGCTTGGGCTTCGATTATACAATGATCAAATACCCATCCCTCCATCAGTTCCCACTTTCCACCACCATGGATAATATCCCTCCCACCCTCACCCCCCCAACCCACCCTGCCTCTGTGGCAGGGCATTCCCTTTTGTTCTCTCTCTCTCCTTTTGGGTGTTATGGTCTGCAAAAGAAGCATTGAGTGGCAAACATGTTCAGTCCATAGTCTACTTTCAACATGCATCTCCCCTTCTGGGAGGATCCTCCAAACACCCTTTATTTGGTGCTCCCTTCTCTATCTGAGCTGTCCTTTCCCCTAGAATACCCTCTAAGTTATGGAGTAATCCTCCTGGTGCTGATCTCAGCTATTCTTGAGTATTAATCTCATATTTTGTTACTTTATATCCCCCCGGATGAATGCAATCTTTCTATGTCTATCCCTCTCTTTCTGACTCATTTCGCTTAGCATGATACTTTCCATGTTGTGCCACTTGTATGTAAATTTTATGACTTCATCTTTTCTAACAGCTACATAGTACTCCATTGTGTAGATGTACCAAAGTTTCTTTAACCAGTCATCTGTTCTTGGGCATTCAGGTTTCTTCCAGTTTCTGACTATTGTAAGGAGTGCTGCAATGAACAAACAAGTGCAGATGTCACTTTGACTATACATTTTTGCCTCTCTGGGATATATTCCCAGGAGTGGTATTGCTTAGATTTACTTTTAATAGAATTTATATAATTTTGAAAAAGTGTATTTACATATGTAGTTACCATTTTTAGCTTTTGCTCCTATGGCTAAATTCAAATCTCCACTCAAAATAACTCTATTTTTTTACTCGAAGACTTATTTTGATAATTGTTGTACTGGGGATCATATGATGAAAATCTACTTATTTTATATTTGTATGTCTAAGGGTTGTCATTCATTCTTACTTTTAAAAGATATTAAAGGCAAAGAATTAAATTCTGTCTTGATGTTTCCAATTAAATGTGCTTCTTTTTATTGTACTTTCTCTATTGGAAAGGTGTTGTCGATATTATCCCTGTTCCACTATATATATCCATTAATTCTTTTTCTCTGGTTTCTAGAGTATTTTATTAGTGCATTTTTGCTTTAAGAATTCTGATTTTCAGTTCTCCTGGAAGTTTTCTTTGTGTGTCTTATGCAAAATTCTTGATTCTTTGGTTAACAGTTTTTAGGGAATTTGGAAGAATATCTGAAATTACTTCTTCCATTTATTTTCTGCTCACACTCTTCTTCAGTGATGTCACTTACATATTATGCTCTTTAAATCTTTTCAAAAGATCATTACCCTTGGTCAGAAAAGATAGAATAGCAGAGAGGGCACTTGCCTTGTACACGACTGACATTGGTCCTATTCACCATACCACATCCCTGGCATCATGTCATGTGTGATCACACTGAACACAGATACATGAATAAACCCTGAAAACTACTTTATGTAATCCAAACCTCTCCTTCCTTCCCCCAACTAGTAACAATATTTGTAATATTGGGGTTTTCTTTGTTGTTCTGTGATGGTATTTGATAAGACAAAAATAGCAACAACAAGTCTCACAATGGAGATGTTACTGGTGCCCACTCGAGCAAGTTGATGAACAATGAGGGGATTGTGCTACAGTGCTAGAGTTATGTTTTGGAGCCATAGCAGTAGTGCTTAGGTATTATTCCTCCTTCTACAATCAGGAATCACTCTTGGCACTGCTCCGGGACCATTTTCAGAGAATCAGAGTCAACTGCATGTTTACAAAGCCAGCACTTTACCCCTATGTTATAGGTCAACTCCTCTTTACAATTTTAAATATTTCCTTCTGTGTTACTTTTAATGGTTAATTTCTTTGATAAGTTCTGTTACAATTCAATATATTCTCTTGTAAAATCTAAACATCTTTAATTTTCTAGTTTCATTACATCTATCCACTGTATTTATTATAGTCAGTATAAATCTCATTTTAGAATTTGTATTTATATATTCTCATATCTTTCAAATATAAAGCCCATATCCTTGACTACTAATTCTGACATCCATGTTAGTTCTGGATCAGTTTCAATTTATTTACTTTTCTTATCACCATGAATTATTTCTCTCTGCTTCTCTCATGCTTGGTAGCTTTTCCATTAGATGGAAGATATTGTAAATTTTACTTTGATGTTCTTTAAATCTTCTTCAGCATTTTTCTAGAATTCAAGGATGTTGCCTGAAAAATATTTTATCCTTTTAATATCAGTTGGCCAGTAAAAGAATAGTTATTTCAGGGCTGGAGAGATATCACAGCGGGTAGGGCGTTTGCCTTGCACGTGGCCAACCGGGGTTCAATTCCCAGCATCCCATATGGTCCCCTGAGCATCGCCAGGAGTAACTCCTGAGTTCAAAGCCAGGAGTAACCCCTGTACATCGCCAGGTGTGACCCAAAAAGAAAAAAATATAAATAAAAAAGTAAAAGAATAGTTATATTAGTTATTTTTCTCACCAGCACAATGGGATTTAGCCACAAACTACTCTTTAATACCACATAAGCCATGTTACAGTTGATATCTATGAAGTCTGGAGAAGCGAGGTAGTACCTGTGGGAAGGAAACCTACTGCTTTCTTCTAAGCTTCAGTTTCTAATCTATGTGGTGGGAACCGGCAATATTCCAAACCACGTGTGGATGATAACTAAACAGTTTCTTAGAAATCTTTATGGATCTCTTGTTGTTGTTTTTGGCCTTAGGTAGTTTGACTTTCTTACTCTTATCAGTACTTTATTGAAAACTCTATAATAATCCTCTGCATCTCTATAAATCTCTCTATGCATCTTTCTCTCTAACAGTCTGCTCTGAAAACTTCAATGGCATTGATTTCCCTAAATCCTTAACACTGTTATCTCAAACCATGGAGTTCTTTAGAAACCTCGTCCTTACTTATTTATATAGAAACTCTTTCAAGACTGAAGCTTGGGCAACGATTTAGTTTATCTAAAATTTTGTGTACATTTGTTTGCAATGCTTTAATATCGTTCTCCTACAGTCTGTGTCCATTTTATTTTCATAGAGGTTTTCATTTATCTCCTGCATCCTTCAAATATGGACTACGCTATGATAAATAGAATGTTTTAATCTACATAAACACTTGAAGATAGAATCTTTACTATTTTACTCAAAAAGACCTTTGATTTTGATACTAACTGTTCATGGGCTAGAAGATTAATTTAATTATACATGTACTTGCCTTAAGATGGACAGCAATTCTTAACAGCTGATGCAGTGTTCTCAACAACAGAAACAAAATAGTGTTTCTTTAATTAGGACCCCTTACTAAGATGTATAAAATTATTTTTTCTACAGATCAACAAGCAAAATCTCCATAAATTTTATACAGCTTCCCACATATGTTTGGATGAGTATATGCACTGAAGAACAAAACAACATATATTGAGCTGTGTTTCTGAATTTCCCTTTTCTCTGGGAAGTTCTCATTGCCATAGTATCTTTCAGATAGCTTCAGACTTTTTTTACTATTACATTTCAAATTGTTTCTATGAAAAGGATGATCTGAAATGAACAAATGCAATAAAGCGACAAACATAAAATTTCCAACGTTATAGTTTAAAGAAACTGGAAATAAATGGAAAGCACATCTATTGACTTAATGCTTCTTTATTGAAATACTTTAGAATCTATCAGAATGTGAGGAGTTAAATTATTGCAGAAAATTATAAAGAATTTTTCTCCACTGATGCGTTGAAACATTCATAGAGTGCTTAATGCCATCCAGAATAATTAAACATTGAAGCATTTAAAGTTACAAATGCAAATTTATACTTTTATAAGAAACTTTTTATCCTAAGAAGAAGCTTAATAAGTAGAACAAGAATTTTGTAGAATTGAAATTTGAGAACTGAGGTGTTTTATGGAATTTCAATATTTTCAATTATAAGTAGAAATCAGAAAGGAAATGTTTCCTACTGAAAGCAAGAAACTGAATAAATTAACATTTATTTATTTATTTTTTGTGCCATACCCAGGAGTATTAAGTGCTTACTCCTGGGTCTCTGTTCAATGATTACTACTGGTGGGTCTCAGGGTAACGTGTGAGGTCTCAGAGATTGAATTTGGGTCAGCGAGGTACATGGCAAGTGATCTACCTGCTCTACTATCACTCTTGTCAGTAACTTATTTGTTAAAATGAAATTTTTTTTCAATTCAACCCATTTCTTGAATGCTTAATTTTGCAAGTTAATAGACTTATCACTGGTAAGAACAAACATAAAAACACAGTCTATAACAATGTTTATTACTATTATCTTTAGAATAATTTTCAGTCTTCTATAAGAATATAGTTATGCATGTTATTGAAAAACTAATTTATAGAGAGAATAGTCTGGCAGTTTTTTTATACTTTGATAATTTAAAACACAATCATATGTTTTTCTCTTGATAAATGGTAGCTAAAAATCTAGTCTCATAATAATTAATTACCAATATAATATATTCTGGGATGGAGCGATAGCACAGTGGGTAGGACGTTTGCCTTGCGTGCAACCGGCCTGTCTGAGCCGGATTTGATTCCTCCACCCCTCTCGGAGAGCACAGCAAGCTACTGAGAGTATCTAGCATGCACGGCAAAGGTTGGCAAGCTACCCGTGACAAATTCAATATGCTGAACACAGTAACAACAAGCCTCATGATGGAAACGTTACTGGTCCTGCTTAAGTAAATTGATGAACAATAGGAAGACAGTGCAGTGCATAATATATTCTAATTCTTTTGTCTTTCTTTTGCTTGCATCATCAGACTAACTATTCTGTGCAATTTCTTGACTTTCAGTCATGTATAGGTTAGTCATATAGGTTGACGCAACCAGGAGTCAATAGATATTTTGCTTATACATTTTTAAAGAATTCTTGTTGTTATTTAAATATTTTTACAAAATAAAATCACTAAGATTTCACATCATACAATTTCAAATAGGCATAGAATCCAAGCATACTGCACTATATTATGTCATTGATTTTATTATATGATTGTTTTAATGTGACCAATGCACTCATACAATTCTCAAAGAGGAATTTTTTTAATAGCAACAAGAGTTATATCAAAAGTTGAACTACATGTATGCTTATGAATTGCTGAGTGAATTAAAAGAAAAATAATGTAGACTGATACACCAAAGAATATAATCTTTTGACATCAAACCACTTATTAATGAAAATTAAAAAAGAAATATCATAGAGGAAGAAAAGGAAGGAAGGAAGGAAGGAAGGAAGGAAGGAAGGAAGGAAGGAAGGAAGGGAGGGAACACTGAGACATTTATTATTCTGCTATTTATAAACTTTTATTTTTTTCTTTCAGTGCTCTCTTACTCATGGACATATGCCATATGCCATTAAAAATATTGGCTCTCTTAACTGAACATTATTCAAAACCCAGTTGCAAAGATTAGAAAAAAGAATATATTTAAACCTGGATGTTATAATCTTACCTTAAGAGAATTATTAACACAGAGTACCATATGTAATGGCTGTCTACAGTAAGTGTGGCTGAAATCATTAGGCATATTGAATCCCCGATACTAATTTCAGTGGTATGGATTCCATTTTAAAGCAGCTTTTCTTCAGTGAAGTTCTGGTGTAACTTCAAAGCTAGAACTCAAAGTCAGAAAGCTTAAAACCTGCAAGCATATTTAGATTCCTTAAATGGTCTGGTTTAGGAGATTTCTGGGCATTTGAAGTTTTGTAAACCATTGCAGATTGAAAAAGTTATCCTGTGCAGCTACATTTTCAATAACATGACACTAGATTCATTTCAAAGGTTTTTCTTCTTGGATATCAAGCCACAATCACAATTTCTCCAGGGTGTAGGAACCAGCATCTTCCATATTTACTTATTAAATTTTAATGAAGGAATTGGTTCTTGTGTTGAGGATTAGCCAGCCTGATACCTGCATTTTCTGTTTTATCAAAAGAATAAAAATGGGTAGTTAAAAATGCCTAAAATAATAGTAATAAAGTGTCTTTTTTAGGCAAAAGAATTCTAAAAGGGTAAACGAACTTTGGAGTAAAATTAGTATTTGTTACTGTAAGGACTATATACATATAACATTTAAAATATCAAAATCTAAATGTAAAATTTGTCTCGCTCATTCTGAATACTTTTAAGAAAGCATCATTCCCAGGAATATAGTATGTACAGCATAAATATTTTAATTTTGTTACACTTTATCCTATGGAATTATTTTTAAATGCATTTTTAAGTATGAAGTAATTTAAAATTTATTAAAAAGGAATGAAAAAGGACACTTAGTAGGCAAGGAATGGTTGATAAATATTTCAAAAGCATATTTCTATTTTTTTTACAGAGAAAGGACTTCCCCTTTATTACAATTTATCAAAGTTTCTTTGTCCTTTTTTACTCTGTAAAATTTCCACATAAACTAAGGACAACTTCCCCCAAAATGTAATTTCATTACCTATTCAAATCTGTATATTAGCCTAATAATCTTATTATCAGTTATGGTCAGCAACACTTTCTTGACTTTAGATACTTTCACAGTATTCTCCACAATGCTGATTAAAGTATAATTGAATTTTGATATATGAAATAGTAGCACTGTCCTCCTACTATTTATCGATTTGCGAGAGCGGGGCCAGTAATGTCTCCATTGTGAGACTTGTTGTTACTGTATTTAGCATATTGAATATGTCATGGGTAGCTTGCCAGGTTTTGGCATGCAGGCGAATCCTCTCAGTAGCTTGCAGAGCTCACCGAGAGGGGCAGAGGATTCGAACCCAGGTCAAAATTTGGTAATTGGAGATTCTTTTGTGGATGGTCAGTGGAGACCCAAACAATGCTCAGGTGTCTCTTGGCCCCACTGGCGATTCTCAGTCAACCAGGTAAATGGATTAGTGCAAGGACACTAGGATGTGGTGCAGTATGGATTCTGCTGTTCTGGGGATTAACTTGGCCATGCAAGTGTGCTAGAGCACCTATAGGACTGTACCCTGCAATGTTCTGGGGACCACATGGTGCCAGGGATTAAATTTGTATTGGATAGGCCCCTAAACTCTGTATTGTCTCCCTGTTTCACATTCTTTAACCCAAACCAGGTTAAAAATTCAGTTCCACATGCATATTGTTCTTTCTTTTGGTTATTAGTATAATGCTAGTTTCATAGACTCTATTAGAGAAGATTGATAGTTTCAAAAAGCCAATGAAGTATGGGAAGAAAATCCTCTCAAAGTTTTTATAGAATTCATTAATGGTTCCTTGTGGACCTGGACTCATGGTTTGGTGGATATTTTTAATTACTATTTCAATTTCTTTACTCAAGATTGGTCTATTCAGGCTTACTATTTCCTCTTAGTTCAATATTTAGAGTTCATATGGTTCTAAGAATTCATCTAATGTTTCTAGGTTCTCAAGCTTGGTGCCATAAAGCTGTTTATAGAAAGTTCAAGATTATTTGTATTCTGAATTGTTTATTGTAATTTTTCCCTGTAATCTCTGACCTTATTTATTTGGGTTTTCTCCCCTTCTCTTCCTTTTTTATTTTTGAGTTCAGTCTAGGGTTTTTAGACCTTTTGTATTCTTTCAAAGAACCTGGTTTTATTGACCATTGGCATTATGTTATTTTGTTTTTGTATTTGTGCTCTAATTTTTATTATCTCTTGCTTTCTTCTTGTATGGGAATTCATCTGTTGTTCTTTTTCTAGTTTCTCTAGCTCTGAGGTTAAGTTGTTGATTTGAGCCTTTTCCTTCTTCCTGGTGTGTTCTTGAATAGCTATGAATTTTTCTCTTACTACTACTTCCAAGAATCCCAGAGGTTATGGTGGTATGTTTTGATTTTCATTTGTTTTGGAGAACCATTTGATCTCATCTTTTATCCAATTGTTAAAAATATGTTTTTTAATTTCAAAATATGTGATATTTTTCCAATTTTTTTATGAATGATTTCTACATTTGTAGTTTTATGTTTTGAGATAATATATAGTATTATTTCTATCTTTGTGATTTTATGAATTTTTTTATTTTTTTAATTTTTATTAGTGAAACACCATAAGGTACAATTGTAGACTTACAGTTTTTGTACTTGGGTTTCAGTTATACAATGATTGAGTACCCATCCCTCCACCAGTGCCCATTCTCTACCTCTAGTACTCACAGTATCCCTCCCACCCCCTTTATCCCCCCCATCCCACCCCACCCCTGTGGCAGGGCATTCCCTTTTGTTTTCTTTCTCCTTTTGGGTACTGTGGTATGCAAAAGAGGCATTGAGTGGCAATCATGTTTGGTCAATAGTCTACTTTCAGCATGCATCTCTCATCCTGGGAGGATCCTCCCAATACCCTTTATTTGGTGTTCCCTTCTCTATCTGAGCTGCCTTTTCCCCTATCATGTGTGGCATGGATGTGGCCAGAAAGTGATTGTGGCTGGCCTCCAAGCCATGGAGTGAACCTCCTGGTACTTATCCTTGCTATTCTTGGGTGTTAGTCTCCTATTTTGTTACTTTATGTTCCCCAGATGAATGCAATCTCTCTATATCTGTCCCTCTCTTTCTGACTCATTTCACTTAGCATGACACTTTCCATGTAGTACCACTTGTATGTAAATTTCATGACTTGATCTTTTCTAACAGCTGCATAGTACTTCACTGTGTGGAGGTACCAAAGTTTCTTTAACCAGTCATCTGTTCTCGGGCACTCGGGTTTTTTTCCAGATTTTGGCTATTGTGAATAGTGCAGCAATGAACATAGAAGTGCAGATGTCATTTTGACTGTACTTTTTTGCCTCTCTGGGATATATTCCCAGGAGTGGTATAGCTGGGTCAAATGGGAGCTCAATTTCTAATTTTTTGAGAATTGTCCATACTGTTTTCCAAAAGGGCTGAACCAGTGGGAATTCCCACCAGCAGTTTGAAGGTTAGTCGCTTTCTCACCACATCCATGCCAAGACAGGTTGCTTTTGTTCTTTTGGATCTGGGCCAGTCTCTGTGGTGTGAGATGATATCTCATCGTTGTTTTAATCTGCGTCTCCCTGATGATTAGTGATGTAGAGCAATTTCTCATGTGCCTTTTAGCCGTTCGGATCTCTTTGGAAAAGTTTCTGTTCATTTCATCACCCGATTTTTTGATGGGGTTAGATGTTTTCTTCTTGTAGAGTTCAACCGACGCTTTGTATATCCTTAATATCAACCCTTTATCAGATGGGTATTGAGTAAATAACATTTCCCATTCTGTAGATTGTCTTTGTATCCAGATAGAAAAGAAAGAAATCAAGCTCTAACTACTTGCAGATGATATGATACTATATCTCAAGAATCCTAAATCTTATACCAAAAAACTCCTAGAAACAATAGACTTGTACAGTAAAGTCGCAGGCTATAAAATTAATGCCCCCAAATCCATGCCCTTCCTATAGCAAATAATCTGAGAGAGGAAATTGACATGAAAAAAAATTCCATTCACAATTGTGCCCTAGAAAATCAAATACCGCGGAATCAGCCTAACCAAAGAGGTAAAGTACTTCTACAATGAAAACTACAAAATGCTTCTCCGTGAAATAAAACAGGAAAGGAGGAAATGGGAATATATCCCCTGCTCATCGATAGGAAGAATTAACATAGTCAAAACGGCAACATTCCCAGAAGCATTATACAGATTCAACGCGATCCCTATAAGGATACCCATGAAATTCTTCAAAGAAATAGATTAAGCACTCCTGAAATTCGTATGGAACAACAAACGCCCACTAATAGCTAAAGCAATTCTTGGGAAAAAGATGTGAGAAGACATCACCGTCCCCAACTTCAAACTCTACTACAAAGCAGTAATAATTAAAACAGCATGGTACTGGAACAAAGGCAGGGCTGCAGACCAATGGAACAGGGAGGAATAACGAACCGTATAAGTACCAGGAGGTTCACTCCATGGCTTGGAGGCCAGCCACAGTGGCTCTCTCGCCACATCCATGCCACACATGATAGCTCAGATAGAGAAGGGAACACCAAATAAAGGGTATTGGGAGGATCCTCCCAGGATAAGAGATGCATGCTGAAAGTAGACTATTGACCATATGGGATTCTGGGAATAAAACCCGGGTTGGCTGCGTGCAGGGCAAATGCCCAACTTGCTGTACTATCACCCCAACCCCCAAAGAATAATTTTTTAAAAAATAATAATTATAGACCAAATGTCATTAGCTATTTAATCACTTGAACGACATATTTATTTATAAATAGTCAAATAAGTTTAAATTTTTCTTGACTTTTAAAATATTTTTACAATGTTGAATACTAGCTTAAGAATAATTTAAGAATATAGATAAATATGATTGGAGACATTTTCAGTCGTTTCGCCCTATTTATTTGGAGTAAATAATGACGTCATAATTTCTTTTTTTATATATTAAATAGGATCACTTAATCACTTAATCACTTTATCCCCGTTATTCATCGATTTACTCGAGCAGGTGCCAGTAACGTCTCCATTCATCCCAGTTGCGTGCTAGTGTAGCCCAATGGTATCTGTTCGTTCTAGGAACATGCAGAGCCTCAAACCGATCATTCAGGGTCTTGACGAAGAAGTCTGACCATCTTGTAGGTGGGTGTCCACGTGATCTTTTCATGTCCCATGGAATCCAATCAGTAATGGCTCTAGTCCAGCGGTTGTCTGTAAACCTCATTACGTGTCCAGCCTATTTGATTTTTGATGTCTTGGCAAATGAGATAGCGTCCCTGATTCTTGAGCGTTGACGAAGATCAGAACTCCGGATTCTATCTCTCATTTGAGTGAATCGTGATATTCAAAGCATAGCTATTTCGATTCCTCTTTGAGAGACCATAATAGCGCTCTCATCCTGTTTTCGTAGGGTCCAGGTCTCTGAGGCATATGTTAATGCAGGAAGAACAGTGGAATCAAAGGGATGTGCTCGTAGCTGGAGGTTCTTTGTCCTTTTAGTTATTCCTTCAACGTTCTTGAAGGCATTCCAAGCCGCTCTCTTCCTCCTGCACAACTCAGGTGCCAGGTCATTCAACATGTTGATTTTTCAACCTAGGTATATATAACTGTTGCATTCAGAGATGGTGGTTCCGTTGAAAGCAAATGGAGCATCAGGAACAAGGTTGTTTCTCATTAACATTGTCTTCGTAAGACTCAGCTGTAGTCCGACCTTTCCACATTCACGGTTAAAGTCGTTCAGCATTTGTGCCACTTGGCTGATGTTTGGTGTTATTAGAACGATGTCATCAGCAAAGCGGAGGTGGTGTAGTTGCCAACCATCTATCTTCACTCCCATGCCTTCCCATTCCAGTCATCGCATGATGTTCTCGAGGGTGGCACTGAAGAGTTTTGGTGAAATGGTATCACCCTGCCAAACCCCTCTCTTGATATGGATGATTACTTCTTTGTAGAATGGTGAGATCTTGCTAGTGAATCCGCAATAGAGCTCACGAAGGATCCTGATGTATTGAGTTTGTACGCCCTGATTGGCTAGAGCTTCCATGACCGCTTCCGTCTCAACAGAATCAAAGGCCTTCTTTAAATCAATGAACGTTAGACAGAGCGGCATCTTGTACTCCTGAGAAATCTCAATAAATAGGATCCTCTGCCAAAATTGCCTACGAAACAAAGTTTTTCACAGTGCTAAATCAGAGATAAAGCACTTTGTCAAAGCATAGGTTCTCTCAAAGCATAGGTTCTCTCAAAGCACAGACTTCTCTCAATATAGTTGTTTACTAAAACATGATAGAAGTTTCAGAAATATTTGTGTATTATTTCTTTGAATTAATTAAGGGCACACTTTTAGCATACATCTTTTTGGCTAAACATTATAACATCTTTTTACTAAATCATTTGAAATAGAAATATTTTATATTCAAGATTTATACATTTTCTATATTTTTCACATTTTTAGGGAATTTTCCTACATACTTTATTAATAATGCACACTTGAAAGACTAGTTTTATAATGGGATTTTTAAAAAAATGTGAGCAAATTTGATGAATAATGTATTTTACATGTTGTAAAGCAATAAAATACCTTTGTTTTGTGGGAAAGTTAAAAGGACTATTGTGCAATGCTATTTGCAGAAACCTAGGGGAGAAGAGAAAATTGTGGCAGAGAGGTTTGACGTTTTAGCAAGAAAGACTAACAAATGTGAGTGCAAGAGTATGTTGAAAAGCAACATTAATTGTTTAATGCTGGAAAATAGTTACAGTGTCTTCTTCTTTAGGAGAAATACACCCAAAGTGTAAATTGGAAGTAGTTCATTGATGAAAATATGCCTGACAATTATATTTATTGTACATGTACTTGTGTTTGTAATCTTCAGTATTTTGCTGATACAGTTAAATAAGCACTAATTAGAGTTGGAACTTAATTCCAAACCATTTATTAGCTATTGAATTAAGATGTAATAACAATTAAAAATAAATATTTTGGCAAAAACAATAAGTATGATTGCACTCTCTATAAAAGAGAAATATAAGATATTGTAATATTTTAAATATTAAGGACACTCACAATAACCAACTTCATACATACAATGCACTTAAAGCATTAGCTATTAAAGAGAATTAAGCAAGAAACATGTTAACCTACTTGTAAGAAATCTATATTATTCATTTTGATGAAATAATATGTAAGTTGATTTAATGATGTAGATGGAATGAACTGCTAATGATTTAACACTCTATACTATATATTCCATGTCAAAATTCAACCTAATGCCATCACCACACACCAATAAGCTAACAGGTGTAGACAGAATCAAATGGATTTTCTCATCATTACGTTAACATCTCCAATGTTAAGTGGTTTTATTTTACATAGTGGTTATTAGAACCCTGCTCTCACAAACTGCTGGCATGCAAATAGTTTACATAGTTACTAACTCAACTGTCTATTCAGATAGCAAGGGCAGTATCTCCATGTTTCAACTGTTTGACACAATGATGGATTATTTATTTACTGAACAGCACTGGTGGCCAGAAAATCTGATTTCCATGCATGAAATCCATGAAACCTCAGCCACTGAACAGTTTCTTTTACATGTGGCAAAGGTCATCTATCAAGGGATTTTCTCACGTTTTGTGTGATTGGTCATGCCTCATTTCCTTCAAGAAAATATGATTTCCCTAAAGTCTGTGCATTTTAAAAGACTCACAAAAGACCCAGAAAGTTATTTCCTCTCTGTTTGTGATAAGCAAAGAATATAGAGGCTAACCTACAGGGAACGACAAGCAACTGTTTGTAGCTAGAAACCATATTTAATCCTATCATTGGGCAAGTCTGAGCACTCACCAGGTATAAAAGGGCTGAAAAATTAAACACTTAACCTTGCCGTTTAACCTTGGAAAATTTAATCTGTATTCAAACCATAATAAATATATCTCAGAGAACTACCCTTACATAATAGAAAGGGTTTATTTCATATAATTTATTTCAAATTAAGAGCCATTCATGAAGGACTACATAAAGACTTTGTTACCTTAAAGAATAATCACTGTTTTAATTTTGGTCAGAAAAATTAATGATAAAGAGAAAGAAGAGTTTGTCATTAGTAAAATAGACTTCTGAAAAAGGAGAATAAAGATAAAACTGAAAATCAAGAGAAATCTAAATAGCTTTTTTTGCCTCACAAAAAAGTATAATATAAATTTCAGAGATCAAAATATTTATTATCTATATTATAAAAATATTATCTGGCTCATAATTTACATATATCTTAGAATCTAGTGCAAATATACAAAATTTCTCAGTGCATGCCAGTTCTTAAAAGCACACCCTCACACTTCAGGCATTGTGCTCATGTGTGTAATTCAAACAAGTGACACAGGAATATCATGCACATATTGTAATTTTGATACATTATATACACTGTAATACTGGTAATAAAAATATTATCTATTAGAATAAACAGAAAATTATAATAAACAATACTTTACCAAGTAATGTAATACATGATACTGTCAAAGATTTGTTGCAATCTATTAAAGCTTTAACTTCAAGGCACCATTTTATATGTTGTTTTTTCCCCCAAGGGCACATACATAATTTTGAATTTATTTGATTTACTTTAATTAATAAGAAATTACCTAATTACATGCTTTAGATCCTCAAGATCTGAATCCAATCAAACTGCACCACACCTAATAATCTTAATAGTTTTAGTTCCCTTTTGTGCTAAAACTTTAATTTACCTTTCCAGGAATAATAAAAATTATATTTAGTGAACAATAAATAGGAGAATGGGAGAATTGTGACATGCATACATAGTATGACTTAGAATTTTTCATGGCAAAATTGTGCACATGCTCGTTTGTCTATGTGTGTAAAGCTGCACAAATAAAACTTATATTGAGATACTCCCAAGAAGAATGTGTATAATTATTAGGGACTACCATCACAATTAAAGTTGTGGTGGGATAACATTTTCCAAAGTACTAAGTATCCATTTTCTGAGGGAATTTTAAGAAGGGCAAAGTTGGGGCTGGAGTGATAGTACAGTGGGTAGGGTGTTTGCCTTGCACGTGGCCAACCCGAGTTCGATTCCCAGCATCCCATATGGTCCCCTGAGCACCGCCAGGAGTAATTCCTGAGTGCAGAGCCAGGAGTAACTACTGAGAATTGCCGGGTGTGACCAAAAAAGCAAAAAAACAAACAAATGAAAAAAAAAGAAGGCAAAGTTTTATGGCTAGATAAAAGGAGTGTCTTCTATACTGACTCTTGGATGGGAATAAAATGAATTGCTTACTGGTTTCTCTTGTAGGTTTTATGACAGCAAAATTATGGAGGAAAGGTAGGAAGTGGAGGCAATCATTGTTTACATATAGATTTTTTTTTGGTCATGAGTTAATTTGATATCTTAAAAATAACAAAGTATTATATGTTTAATATATAATATTTGATATATTTACACAGATTTACATATGCATATTATGCCTTTAGTTTAGGTAACATGTACACATGTTACATGTTACCTCAACTAAATGTTATAATGTATGTGTATATAGATACCTCACTGAGCTCAAATATCAAAACTGAAAAATGTTATTTCTAAAAAACCAAAATTCCTCAATGACTAATTTTAACCTGTGATGAGAAAAGAACAAGCATTCAATTAATTAGCTTTGTATTAAACAGATATTTCTTGTTGTGAACAAAAGCCTAAATTCAATGATAGGAGTATTCTTTTTGTCAATATTTTTGTATAATTTTTCTATATAAACCAAATTGTGGATTTCTGTGAGTCATTATGTCATAATTTGAATTTTAAATAAGTCCACTTTTGCAAAATCATATTGTTTTGGAGAAAAGTATATACTGAAGAAGTTTTCTATAAGCAGAATATTTTTGGAAACATTTTATTGTATCTACTCAATAACAGATTCAAATCATTTACTAAATTGGATTAGTTTTGATGATAAATCATTTTTCTAATGTGATGTTTTATCATTTGTTGCCAAAAAGGTATTACCATTGTCAATACAAAAGTCATATTTTCTTAAAATCATCGTAAATATTTATATTTATGTATTTATATTCTGAAATCATATGTATATTTGCAACATGATTTTTCCAGTAATAATTCAGATTACTCTCAGAAACACTTGATCAGTTGACATCCCGTTACTCATTGATTTCCTTGAGTGGGTGCTAGTAACATCTCCATTTATCCCTGTCACGTGTTAGTGTAGCCCAATGGCATCCACTCATTCCAGAAACACGAAGAGCCTCAAACCGTTAGTTCAGAGTCTTGAAAAGAAGTCTGACCATCTTGTAGGTGGACGGCCATGCAATCTTTTGACGTCCTGGAAACCAGTCAGTAATGGCTCTAGTCCAGCAGTCGTCTCCAAATCGCATTATGTGTCCAGGTGTCTGATTTTTGACACCTTGGCAAAAGAGACAGCGTTCCTGATTTGGAACTCCGGAATCCTTCTCTCACTTGTGTGAAGCGTGATACTCCAAGCATAGCTTTTTTGATTCCTTTTTGGGAGACCCGAATAGTGTTCTCATCCTGTTTTCATAGGGCCCAGGTCTCTGAGGCATATGTTAGTGCAGGGAGAATGGTGGAGTTGAAGAGACGTGCCCGGAGCCAGAGGTTCTTCATCCTCTTAGCTATTTCTTCAACACTCTTGAAAGTGTTCAAGCTGCTCTCTTCCTCCTGCACAACTCAGGTGCTAGGTTGTTTGTCATGTTGAGTTCTAGACCTAGGTACACCTAACCGCTGCATTCAGAGATGTTCATTCCATTGAGAGCAAATGGAACATCAGGAACAAGACCGTTTCTCATGAACATTCAGCTGGAGTCCGACCTTTCCACACTCATGGTCGAAATCAGCCTGCATTTGTGCCACTTGGCTAATTTTTGATGATATTAGAACAATGTCATCAGCGAAGCTGAGGTGGTGTAGTTGCCGATCATCTATCTTCACTCCCATTCCTTCCCATTCCAGTCATCGCATGACGTTCTCGAGGGTGGCATTGAAGAGTTTCCATGAAATGGTATCGCCCTGCCAAACCCCTCTCTTAACGTCGACGATCACTTCCTTGTAGAGTGGTTAAATCCTGGTGGTGAATCCGTAATATAGCTCACGGAGGATCCTGATGTATTGAGTTTGAATGCCCTGTTTGGCTAGGCCTTCGATGACCGCTTCAGTCTCAACAGAACCAAAGATATTTTAAAATTAAATGGCAGAGTTTTGTCAGTTGTAATTTAAGGAGTAACAATGTTCTTCAAAGAACACATTGGTGTTAATCTCTTCATATCATTGTTTCTAGAATTAAAAAATATTGGTAATTTTTTTGGAGAGTCACACCAAGCAATCCTCAAAGGTTACTCCTGACTCATTACTCCTGGTGATGCTCAGGGGACCATATGGAATGCTGGGGATCAAAACGGGGCCTTGTGCAAGGTAAATGCCCTATTCGCGGTACTAACTCTCTGGTCCTATATTGGTAATATTTTTGATGCTTAATTTACTTGTCATATTAAGACAAATGAATATCTCTTGTAGTATCACTCAATATTTATAAATTCTGAAAATAATAATTACCTATTACAAAATTTTTGACATTTAGAATTAAAAATTAGTTATTATGAAATCAATAGCAAATTTATGCTGAAAACAAATATAATGTATTAATTTCATTACCACATATTGATTTTTATTGTTTGAAGTAGCTTGTCTAGAGCCTGAGTGATAATATAGTGGATAGGGTGCTTGCTTTGCATGTGACCAACACAGGTTTGATCTCCAGCATTCCATATAGTTCTCCAAGTACTAACAGGACTATCTCTGAGTTCAGAGCCAGCAATAAACCCTTTTCACCACTAATGTTGCTCCCAGACCAAATAAGAAAATAAATACATAGCTTGACTATATTATATTTTATTGACTTTTTTATTCATGTTATGCATATGAACTCAATTTAATATCTTATGCTAAGGTTATCACTAGAGTTGAGAATCTCACATAAATAAAATAAATATCACATAAAAAAATAAATATTATTTACATGTAGCAATTGGTCTCTAATGGAGGCTGTAAAGGGGAGTGCTCATAGGGGCTGCAATTGGAAAACCACCCAGCCATATTTGATAGATCTGTACTATAGTTCAAAATTTTCAAATTTTCTCAATGCCTTTGGTAAAGGAGAAACATTAGTTAGAGAGAAATTAAACTATTTTAGAATAATTGTTGCTATGATGTTACAAATTTCAAATGAGGGTACAAAAATATCCTCATATGATGTGAGAAATAGGCTCACATCATTCAGAGAACAATCTACTGAAATTAATAGAAAGGCCCTTCAACATTTCTAGTATTTAAATTATTTTCTCTGATACAAATAAAAATTCATTTTATAAAAGATCAGTGAAATTCAGTTTTCATAATAATTCCTACTTTATTGAAAATCCGAAAAGGTTTTTGTAAAACTGCAAGTTTCTTCAAATAAATATAAAATATGTTAATTCGGTGATTGGAAAGTCAGTGCACATAAATGTTAATGCTGGGGATTGCTTTGGTCTCTAATATTAGTGTGTGAAATGATTACATTTATTTGACACAGTGAATAGTTACACTTTGTGTTGAAGTTCAACACAACAATCTGCCCTGTTGCCCTTTCCTTATCAGCACCTTCATTTTTCTTCATTTTGTTACCTCATTATAAAGAGAGATTTTATTATCAAGAATTTAATGAAAGTTAGAACTCACTTTACTTAAATGCATGTTTAAATTTAGATGTACTTTTTCTTTAAGTAATAATATAATGATTCTTTTCTACTTGTTCTATATTTATGTCATGAGAATAGTAGATCAAAATTTTATGTTTCAGTGAACAAAACTAAAAATTCAGTATTTGAAGACCTGATAATGGTCAAATCACATTAGATATTATATTTTTCTGTACTTGCCTTAGTTAATGTGATGTGCCTTAAATTTTATGTATTTAGTCATTTATTTTTGCTATTGTGTCACTCCTGGCTGTATTAGGGTATTAGGGGCTTAGTTCAGGCTGTGTGTGCTTAGGAATCATTCCAGGCTATACTTAGGGACTGTATGGAAGTCTGAAGCTCAATGTAGGACTAGCCACATGCAAAGTAAATGTATTAACAACTGTTGAGCACCTACTGCTCATTGTAAAGCATAATTTCACAGGTTATAGTGAGTAGTAGCACTGTAGCACTGTCCTCCTGTTGTTCATCCATTTGCTCGAATGGGCACCAGTAAGTCTCCATTGTGAGACTTCTTGTTACTATTTTTGTCATATCCAATACACCATGGTAGCTTGCCAGGCTCTGCCGTGGGGGCAGGATACTCTTGGTAGCTTGCCGGGCTCTCTGAGGGGGCAGAGGAATCAAACCGGTCGGATGTATGCAAGGCAAACACCCTACCTGCTGGGCTATCACTCCAGCCCTTCAATATATTCAATATTCAAATATTAAATGTCATCAAATATTGTGAACAACTTTATAAAATTAAAATAAAATTTGGAAAAAAAAAAGAGACTCTACTAGCCCCTGGTCCCAAAGAAAGTCTTAGAGAAGGGGAACAGCTGGCCTGACATCATAGCATGCATGAGTGACAAGGCTGGGGTCTGACCCCAGACCCAGCACTTTTCCCTACTCTATAAGCAGCTCCCCTTTATCACTCAGCTCACACTGGACTTACAACCAGGCAGCAGGAAGCACACAGCTCCGTGGAACAGGGACAAGGACAGCCGAACAGTCTGAGAGCAGGCTCTGCGTGCAGAAGGCCCAGACCCCACCCTGCTATGGCAAGGTCCCCTGAGCACAACCGGAAATGAGCCCTGGGCACCTCTGGGAATGGCCCAGAAACCAAAGCAAAGCAAAGCGATGGTGCTGGGTGCATTCTGATGGGGGAGGGATCAAGGGTGGAATTCAAGTGCATGCAGCAGGAGGGGGGGAGGGGGAGAGGAGGGGGCGGGGTCCTGTGGTCTCTGATGAGGACTTGACCTCTGCCCCTCCACATCAATGGGCTCCTCATAGCTGCAGAGGAATTGCTCTGACTCCACAGACCATCAGCCTCTCGACTTTCCCAGCAGTCCCCCTTCCTAATTGGCAGGACCCTCTGCTAAGAACCCCAAACTCTCACGACTCTCCCAGGAGATCCCCCGATCTGGGGATGGTTTACAAGTTGGAGACATTCAGTAAGGAGCCAGCATGCCCCTCCTTCCTCTCCGTGGCTGGAGGACCATTAACCAATTAATGGCTGGGCAGGTGTCAGCCCATTGGGTGACTCAAACAAACAAAAAATGTCCTCCCATTGTTCATCGATTTGCTCAAGTGGGCTCAGTAACGTCTCTATTGTGAGACTTGTTGTTACTATGTTTGGCATATCGAATACTTGCCAGGCTTTGCTATGTTGGGGAGATACTTTCGGTAGCTTGCCAGGCTCTCTAAGAGGGGCGGAAGAATCGATCCCTGCTCAGCTTGGGTGGCTGCCCGCAAGGCAAACGTCCTACTGTTGTGCTATCGCTCCAGCCCACTGGGTGATTATCAGGCGGTAATTGCCATATTGGTACAAGGTAAATACAGGGTGGGACTGTCATCCCCCGCCCCCCCCAAGAGGGCTAACAGGAATTCATTTTACTCCTATTAAGCATAATTATTCCCTGGGCTTGGGAACCTGTGATTTCCAATATTTGCCAACTTCATCCTCAGAAGACTGGAATTGAGAAGCAGACAATGAGGCGGCCTGGGGTGGGGGTCGTAGGGTGGGAGAGACAGAAGCAGGAGTTTGAGAGGCCCAGAGTGCTGGGATTTAGAAGCTGGATCAGGGACCAGAGCGATCGTACAGTGGGAAGGGTGCTGGCCTTGCACATGGCTGACCCAGGTTCCATTCCGAGCACCTCATAGGGTTCCCTGAACCCCACCATGAATGACCCTTGTGTGCAGAGCCAGGAGTAAACCCTGAGCATTGCCAGATGTAACCCAAAAAAACAGAAGAGGAAGAGGAGGAGAAGAGGATGAGGAGGAGAAGGAGGAAGAAAAGGAGGAGGAGGAAACCCAGTATAAAATGCTTAAAACAGTTAAAATAATTGAGTTGAATCAAAGAATAGATTGATTTTGTAAAAAGGTTTGCATAAAACTTGCATGTGTGCTAATGTAGAGGACAAGCTTTAGGTAAATACAGATAGACAAAATTATTAGTTATTAAGTATTATAAAGTATTTGGAACAACTGGCATATTCACTTTAAAATTTTAATAGTTTATTCTCTGAGCAGCATGCCTGACTATATAACTTTTATTTTAAAGAACAAAGATACATGAGGTTGCATTTTGAAAGAAGGGAATACGTTCAATAAAAATATTCCAGATTTCAAAAAAAAATGCTGTGAAACGATATATCCCATAAAGTCCCGTAGAACAATGTTAGTCATTTATTCACACCCTACCATGGTCTTAAATTCTTATGAATTAACTGTTCTGGTTTTGATGAGTATTTATCTACTTAGCATAATGTTTCCTATTCTCTATATTTAAATGATTTCATCTACTCCAATCAAGACAAATCAATTATGTTTCCTCATTAAAAATGTCCCATTGGGGTCATATAAAATTGGGGGAAGGAATACTGGCAGTTTGGTAATAAGTGTGGTGCCATCGTACCCCTAAAACTTATAAACGTTCCCGAAAATTCTTAACTCAATTTATAAACACCAGTGGCTTGGCGCCTCAAGCCTGTGTTGTCTGGATCAACTATTTCATTTGTCACTGCATCTCTGTTTTTCCTTCAATCGTTAATTCTTTCTTTAACACATTCTTTTCCTCCTCCAGCCCTCACATCATTCTAAGTTTTGTTCAATAAAAACCATCTTGGTTCACCAAAACATTAACAAAACAAAGCAAAAAACATGCAGACAATACATAGGACGAAACAAAAATTAAAATAATTTTGTAAATAATTTTAAATTTACACAATTGTTGCAATAATCACACAAATAATTTTATATCCCTACTACCCAGAGTAGGATTACTCTTGCTGACATTTACTTTGTTATCCTTATATATGTATCCATCTGTCTATTGTATATTTGATATAGGTATTTTTCCTAGAAACTTGAGAATAAATTGTGTATTCTAGTGGCTCTTTACTTGTGAATATTTATGAGTCCTTTTCCCAAAATTAATATTATATAACCGCAAATTATAAAAAAAAGGCCAAATTAAGAAAATATAACATTGCCACACTAAACTTCTGTTTTCCAGTTTTACCAGTTGTCTTAGTAACGTACTTGATAGCATTTACCTCTAATACTACATCCAGTCTAGGATCAGTAATGCATTTGATTCCTATGTTCTTCAATCTCTTTTAATATGTTGCATATATAGTCAGTTATTTAAATCATTTATGACATTAAAAAAAACCTATTTCCCTTTTTCTTTGGGGGAGATTTGCCTGACATTTTTTAATGATAAAATTCAAGTTATGTCTTAAATAGTGAGATATTGCATAAGTGACAGTTATGTTCTTCTCAGTTTACTGTATTTAATAAGACATGTTGTCTGTCTCTCATCATCGATATTAACATTGATCATCTGTAAATCACTGTAGAGTTAACAAAAAGTTGTTCCTTTCAAATAATAAATATTTGTGGAGTGACTCCTTAAAAAGAAAAGTCCCATTGTAGGCGCTGGAGTGATAGTATAGCAGGTAGAATGTTCGCCTTGCACTCTGCCAACCCGGGTTCAATCTCCAGCACCTCATATGGTCCTCCAAGCAATTTCTGAGTGCAGAGCCAGGAGGAGTAACCCCCCAGCATTGCGTGCTGTGACACAAAAAGCAAAAAAAAAAAAAGTCTATTGTGGTGGTGGTAGTGATGGCAGTTGGTAGTGCTGGATTGGGAGCAAGTCACTCAGCCATCTTAGGGAAGAATCCTTCATCCAAATATCAGAATTATCATGACTGTTCATTTCCAATATATACACACCGTCTTTTCAAGATATTTTTGGAACACACTTTTGTTGTTACTTTGTTTTCCATTATGTAGCATTTATTGCAGTAATCAGACTTTTGATTATTTAATTTGTTTTGCTTTATTTTGTACCCTAACCTAAGAGGTCCAAAAAAATCAACTCCAATATTTGTGCTCAGGGGTTACTACAGCAGTACGCAGGGTATTATAGTTGACAGTGAAGTTTGAACCTGAGTTCTCTACATGCAGAGAGTGTAACTCAATCAACTGAGTTATCTCTCTTTATAGAGATTAACTCATTTCATCTCTTTACAATAGAGCTTAGTATAGCTGCCTTATTTACAGTTTACTAGTTTCATTATATAAAATTCAGCAGTCACTATAATACCAATGTTTTCCTCTGAATGTATCTTTGAACTTTTTCTTTCTTTCCTTCTTTCCTTCTTTCCTTCTTTCCTTCTTTCCTTCCTTCCTTCCTTCCTTCCTTCCTTCCTTCCTTCCTTCCTTCCTTTCTTTCTTTCTTTCTTTCTTTCTTTCTTTCTTTCTTTCTTTCTTTCTTTCTGTCACACCTGGTGATGCACAGGGGTTACTCCTGGCTCTGCACTCAGGAGTTACTCCTGACAGTCCTCAGGGGACCATATGGGATGCTAGGAATCAAACCTGGGTTGGCTGTGTGCAGGCAAATGCCCTACCCGCTGTGCTATCTCTTCAGCCCCCTGTTTGAACTTCCTTCCCATGTTATTCACTACTTCCCACATTTAATCAAGAAGCTTTCTTTGTTCTTCTAGACAATATATTTAGCTCAAAAATATATTATAGATGCTCCTTACCAGTGAATTTTATTACTACAAAAGTACTTGGAACATGTAGGTGACTAACAAATATAGCACAGTGGTAGGGCGTTTGCCTTGCACACGGCCAACATGGCGGACCCAAGTTCGGTTCCTCTGCCCCTCTCGGAGAGCCCGGCAAGCTACCAAGAGTATCTTGCCCGCACGGCAGAGCCTGGCAAGCTCCCCGTGATGTATTCGATATGCCAAACACAGTAACAACAACGGTGTATTTGATAACAATAATTAAAAACTATAATGAATCAACAAAATTCATAAAGATTAGACTTATTAATATATCAGAATAGTAAACATATATGATGATGTCAACTATTTTATGAGGTTTTTCTTATTATTTTTGGGTCAAAATATTCTGAGTTAGAATCCATTATTTCCACATTACCTGTGAAACTACATTCCTAGATTAGCAATGTCCAGTGGTACCATACACATAACACAATCCTTGTCTTTTAACTTCAGAACATGACCCTTGATAGTGTTATTCAGCATACCTGCATTTGTACATCTTGATAATGTAGTATTAGTACTCCCCACTATTGAAAACAAAGTTACTAGTGCTTTTAATATCCCATATGTTTACAAAACCAATTGAAGTAACTCAGTTGTAATCCAGAAAATTGACAAATATCCATAAAAATTTCCCATCAAAAAGTGGGGAGAAGAGCATAACAGACACCTTTCCAAAGAAGATATACACAAGGCAAATAAGCATCTGAGAAGAAAATGTTCTCAAACATCATTAATAATCAGGGAATGCCAATAAAAACAGCAGGAAGAAGAAGAAGAAGAAGAAGAAGAAGAAGAAGAAGAAGAAGAAGAAGAAGAAGAAGAAGAAGAAGAAGAAGAAGAAGAAGAAGAAGAAGAAGAAGAAGAAGAAGAAGAAGAGTGGGGGAGGGAGAGGGAGAAAGGGGACGGTGAGAGGGGGGAGAGGGAGAAGGAGAGGGAGTTTGAGAGGGAGGGGGAGAGGGAGAGGGAGAGAGAAATGAGGAGGAGGAAGAAGAGGAAGAGGAGGAAGAGGAAGAAGAATAAGAAGAGTAAGAGGAGGAGGAGGAGGAGGAGGAGGAGGAGGAGGAGGAGAAGAACTACCATAAGACCCAACAATTTCATTTTATGTTCATTTCAAAGAACACAAAAATAGTCCTTTGCAAACATATGCACACTGGTGGTAATTAGTAGACATTTTCACATTTTAAGATTAAAATTGTTACAATCTCTCATTTCTATCTTAAACTATTTTCTTTCATTTAAATTATATTTTATTGTGCCATTCTACACTTGACTTCTTTGTAGTCAAGTACTGCACACTGAAATTGTGGTTATCCTGCCTCAATAAAAATGTATTTTATATCTCTTATTAAACAATAATTGCTGATAGCTTCTGTGCTAGACATTTATTAAAAGTGTACTGAAAATAACTCTTAGTAACACTAAAACAAACTGTAACCAAAAAACGGGTCTCTGACCAGTATAAATTTACCATTTGAATGGATAGTTAATAATTTGACATTCTCAAAAAATAATAGAACTTTGAATGTTTAATGTTAGAGAAAGGAAAAAAGTGGATGACCTTGTATGTAACTTTAACGTTTAAGTATTAAAATAGTTATTAAGAGTATGTTGTTAATTAAATTCATTATTTCTACTTAATATCTCTTGAATGAATGAATAAGTGAGTAGGAAAGAAAAAGATCTTTTGTCTTTTGCTTTGTGACTAGTTTGAGAACTATCCTGTTCCAGTTTGACTTTTGGTAAAATAACTAAAATTGTTTCAAATGGCTAATTTCAGATCTTTCCTTATGAATTTCATGAAAGTGTCAAATACAGTTTTGCTTTTATGATGTTGATTTAATTGGTGTCTGCCTCCTTTTTTTGTATGGTATTCTCTTCATTTCTAAATATATAGATTAGACAATTTAATTAAATTACTCTCACCTTTTCAGTTTTTACAGTGATATCTTCTCATTAATTCTGAAAAATAATTTTTCAAACACTTCACTCTTTATGCTGATTTTATTTTGTATTCTTTCCCTCAGTGACTTCCAATTCATCCATGTTTTCTTACTTACATATTTAATATGCATTATATATCAGAAAGATACAAAAAAATGAGTTTCCTTGCACTCTGTATCATTCACAACACATACCAAGTTTGATTTCTGTTATCAATCGGTTCTTTTTAGTTCACTTGGTTTTAGATTTCATTTGACCACTAAGTGTTTCAGTTTCACGTTCTTTTATTTTCTTCCGAGCACAATCATGCTCTCAACTTGAAATTCTTTCTCTTTTTTTCAAACCAAGAAGTGAAACTGATAGTTTTGAACACCCTAGATGCTATCTTCAGCTTCACCGTGTAGCATCATCACCATCCTACATCTGCACAACACCATCCTGCACAAATCTGCTGCTCCATATGTTGCATCAGGCAAAGAGTTCACAATGGGCTTGAATTTGGATCTTAGTCAGATTCCCTGGAGACATTCCATAAGAAAATATATTGCTGAAGCCAACATCGAAATCTTTGCCTGGAGCTACCCCCACTCCAAAGAGAAATATAATGAGAAGGAAAGCATAAGCCTTCAATTCAATTACCACATTTTTTTTTCTCTTTTGAGGAGTTTGTCCTGTTCTTGTTGTTATTCCTTTCTGTTGGTACTGGCAGTTGCCAGATGGGCTTTATTTTAAAATTTAAATATTTTATTTTGTGGCAGTGTTGCCCATTGCATCATGTTCAATGCCAGCTTTTATTTCTTTAAGATACAAATGCTTGGCACATCCTTAAATTGTTTAAGAATCAGAGACTGGGATTTTTGTAGGGAAAGAAAAGAAAAGTATACATTTCTATCTATCATTGAGAGTAACTGAATCATAAGGGCCATTAAAATAAATCTTTGAACTAGTGCTATGTTTCCTTCGTTCATAAACAGTGGATAAATATTGCTTACAATATACACTGACAAATAGTGAAATTTAGAAGAAACCTGAGGTGCAAAGGAGATTAAACAATGAGAGAACAAAGACTTAAGAAATCAAAGCTGATATATCCTGGCACCCACACTTCTCCTTTACTAACACATCTGCAATAGGCAGATACTGGGAAAGCTGAGAGAGCATTAAAATTCGGGAGTTAGTTTAGAAATTTACTAGTTACAAAAAATATTTAGTGTGTGTGTAAATACCAGAAAAAAAATCTTTGGCATAGAAACACATTTTCTCTTAAATCAATAGAGTGATATGTTAATATTTATTTAAATTAATAGAATTTACAATTTATTTTACAGTATTTAATATATTCTTTAAATATAGATTAGAAAATCATCTAATTACTAAAGCTGGATATTGAGGTATTTACCTGTGTGATAGGAATACAAGTATTAGTATTAGAGACCATTTTTAAATGTTCTTGATGATTTTATTTATTTATTTTAATGGATGATATGTTAATTTTATTTAAATTTTTTGATCAATCTCCATATTGATTTTCACAGAAAACTTAAACAGTATATATTCTCATTAATAGCATCTAGTGTTCTTTTCCCCAGAAATGTTTTTCAAAAACAGAATTTGATCTACTATTTGATATTTTTACTGTATTTTACTTCCATTGTAGTACTTTGTGTTCTCCTCCCTTACACTTTATATAAACACTATAGTTCACATAGTTGTTCATGAGTGTTGATATTTTCTAAATGAACAATATACTCTATATGCAAGGAGAAGTCAAGTGTTTTGGTTTGTGTTAAGAGGACTTGTATAATTTTCACTATTGATAGACATTTAAAGCATAGCACTGGTTCACATAAACAGTCTCTAAAGTCAGTCTAGATTGATACTACTCCATTCACTCAAAGGGCAGGGTCTATTTCCATTCTCAGACATTAAATACCCTACAGCATATCCTGATCTTCTATCTCACATAAGCACATAATTATTATCTTGGAAAAGCTGGAACTTTCAGCTGAAAGGTGTGAATGAATTAAAAATTGTTTAGCTCAAAAATTTCTATATAAAGATATCTGCTACTAACCAGAACCACTTGTGTGTGTGTATGTGTGTGTGTGTATGCGTGTGTGTGTAAATTGCTGTCTCAGTATCAGAATTATGTGTGACTAAACTAGTTTCTATTCTGTTCTGATTTAAAAATTACTTCCTTCTCTTTTCTTTTTCTTGATGGTAACCTTGGGTAAAGAATTCAGATCTAACACTTAGTCACTTCCCTAGCACATGCATTTTTTTTCTTTTTAAAATTCATTCTAGTGGTCAAGTATAGAAAGCACAAATTAATTATTTCTGCCTTTTCTATATTTTGAAGTATAGTCATCAAGCAATTTCAACATTTTAGAACATATTTCAAAAGAAAAGACATTTGTTTCTTTTTTTTCTTTTTGGGTCACACCCGGCAATGCTCAGGGATTACTTCTGGCTTTGCTCTTAGGAATTACTCCTGGCGTTACTCAGGGGACCATATGGGATGCTGGGAATCGAACACAGGTCGGCTGTGTGCAAGACAAGCGCCCTACCCACTGTGCTATCACTCCAACCCCGATTTGTTTCTTGAGCAATAACAGTGTAGTTAGATAATTTATATATTAAAAAAATACGTGTGTACCTTACAGCAACTGCTTTCACTTCACCTTTACCCACTCCTCCCTTAATCTCTCTGTTTTTTTTAACTTCCTTCAAAATGAAAATACTTCTCTGACTCATAGTGGGAAAGTTTTTTCTTCTGCTTTCACACTACATTACTATTATATTTTCCTTATGGAATATTTTATATTTAAAGTATAAGTATCAATAAGTAAATGCAAAATGTGTTTATCTCTGTGGCTGGAAAGATAGTACAAGTATTAAGGAAAGCAACTGATCTGACCCATATTTGATCTTTAGTTCCCTAAGTAACACCAAGGAGTGGTGTCTGAGTACAGAATAGGGAATAAGGGCCCTGCACTACCTGGCATGGCCCAAAAACTTCAAAGAAAGTGTTCATATTTATGTGCTTTGACTAAGCTATTGGCTTTATAGCAATAGTGGAATAATCTCCTTAATCACGAGTTCACATAAAAATGAGTTTAAAAATCACTACATAAAGTTCTCGCTATGATGTTATTACTCTTTGCTTTCAATTGCTGCATATTGAAGTTTAGATGAGAATAAAACTGGCCAGGACATATGAAAAGTAAAGAATTGGGCATTATTGAGGCCAGAATGATAGTAAAGCAAGGAAGATGTCTGCCTTTCATGCGGCTGAACTGTGTTCAATCTTTCACACCTCATAGGGTTTGCAGTCACAAGAGTGACCCCTGACCGCAGAGCCAAGAGTAAGCCTGAAATACCATCTGGTGTGTCCCCAAAATGGAAAATAAACATAAAAAGGATTGGGAATTATATGCAGTTATAACAATAATGATAATGGTAACATTGATAATTATAATAGGCATTAATCATAGATGTGAGAAAAAAATAAAGCAAAAAATTGAATAAAATTAAGTTATAGGACATACTCTTATTGAGCCATTAAAATATACCTCTAGAGAAATAAGCATAAAAAATAAAATATTTGACCAAAGATATATACTCTAGGTAATAAGTCTTACACTTTTTATAGAATGATAATATAGTCAAAGAAATTGACTAAAGGACTACTGCTTTTATTTAAAATTTTCTACCAGAGTTTGTTTTTCTCTGTACATCTTTGTGGGTTATGGAACACTTTTGGTAATGTAAGAATAGGTCAGAAATTAAGCTTAATGGGTTATGCTAAATACAGTGGCATGGGAAAATAACTGATCTTTATAATGGCAGTTCATCAAGAATGCGAAAGCAGATTGGTATTAAACTCAGAACAGCTTCTCAGGATTGGCAGATGAAGACAACAAATTTTTCTTGGCCCTCAGTTGTTCATTCCTTAGGTTTTTAAAACCAAGAGAAAAATCTGAAGTGTTCACCTTAAAATTACAAGACAACATACAGTAAGTTTTCAACTCGGTCATATCTGAGGGCATGTAAAATTAACAGATCACTATAGCAAAGCTAAGTACATAAATAATTATTTTTTTGAGTATTGTTTTTAAATCTAATATGAATTGAAAATTCTAGTTATTTAAATTTTAAATAACCTGAAAAAAAACAGTGAAATATTCTAATAATAGAACGTTTTGAATTTTTGTGAAATCAATGCTCAGTTCAAATAATGTTAATACAAAATTTGTTGCTGCTTTTTTACTAAAACAATTGGTAACTATGGCTACAACATTGTTTTAAGGAAAGGAAGTACTCTATTGATATCTTGTTGGTTTCTGTTTATTTTTATCACTAAGAGGGCTGGGATGAAAAATGATTTCCGTATAAAAATAGGTAGACAAAAATAGTACCAATAATTTAATAGCTCGTAAATGAGAGATGGATGTTCTTCTCCCAGTGATATCCAAAATTGAAGAAAATAATTACATTTTATATTTGAGTACCAGAATGACATACGAAGACAATTCAATCAGATTTCCTTTGTCAGAGAATTAAGTGCACATGAGCTGACATCTTTGGTGAAGAGATTATTAATCTACAGGTATCTTTTAGCAGAGTCTTCATTTTCAGTGCAATGATGATTAGAGTTTAGAGCTAACACCCATAACTGTTTCCTTGGTTTTCAGCAGCAATAACATTTTTTGCTTAAGTGGATATTTCTGTATTTTCTTTTTGTACGTGAAAATCTCAAACAGCCCCCCTGTTTTTTGAACACACCCATCTAATTTTTCCAGTGTGAAATATTTGTACACACCCCCTTAAAGGAAAATATTAAGTTGATTAAGAAGGTTCAGTAAGTTCACCAGCTATGAAAACTTAGAAACCTACTCAAAAAAGACTTTACACAGGAGAGTTTTCTCTTACAGAAACTGTTGTACTTCTTTACCTCGGTTAGGCAAGGCATGAAAGAACCTTCCACGAGATAATCATCTATCTCCTTTCTGCTTGAAAGCGATATTGATGTTGGAAGTCTGCACTCTCACATAATGTGAACGAGCTGCCTGGAGTTTGTCGCTCCACTACAAATTTCATTTATGATTTTTATCATGTCAGTGTTTAGTTCCACAGAAAGGCTCTTGACAGTTTGGGGTGCCTGGTATATATTACTATGATTAGACACAAGTTTTAGCTGACCGATACCCTTTACTATCACCATTACAACTGAAAGACATGCACACGTGTTCACAGCAGCATCTGTAAACACTTCAGTGTATTTGCCGTAGTCTAAGCATAAAAATACTCATCAAAAGCACCAAATATTACTGGACCCAGAGGGATAAGGACAGTGATTCAAGCTCTTACATTGCATCTGGTCAGCTGCAGTATGATCTGCAGCATTGCTTTTGGTTGCCAAGCACTGCCAGGAGTCATCACTGAGCACAGAGCCAGGAGTAAGCACTGAGCACCCCCCACACACACCTCACAAAAAATAAAATATCTGAAGTAGTGGTATTTTCAGGTAAGTCAAGACAACAAAGAAATAAAATAGAATATTTACTCATGTCAGTTAACTCATCAATTTCAATGGTAAATGTCTCAATTCCTCTACTCTAAAACTTACTCCTCTTATTTATGTTCATCTCAACAATTTTCTTCATGGTTATCTCTGAAATTGGTGTCACCTTATTTTCTAATGGCTTGAGGAACTTGAATTATTTCAATGATATCTAAGTTGCAAAGTTTTCCAAAATCCTCACCACCAGTAAACTAATCTTCCTTCCTTCCTTCCTTCCTTCCTTCCTTCCTTCCTTCCCTCCCTCTTTCCTTCCTTCCCTCCATCCTTCCGTCCTTCCTTCCCTTCCCTTCCCTTCCCTTCCCTTCCCTTCCCTTCCCTTCCCTTCCCTTCCCTTCCCTTCCCTTCCCTTCCCTTCCCTTCCCTTCCCTTCCCTTCCCTTCCTCCCTCCCTCCCTCCCTCCCTCCCTCCCTCTCTCTCTCTCTCTCTCTCTCTCTCTCTCTCTCTCTCTCTCTTTCTTTTTTTCTTTCTTTCTTTCTTTCTTTCTTTCTTTCTTTCTTTCTTTCTTTCTTTCTTTCTTTCTTTCTTTCTTTCTTTTTTCTTCTGTATTTGAAAGTGGCTAAATAGGAAGCTTGAAGCAGCAAGTTGTATCTTTCACTTGATTTTCCTAACTCTTTATTTGGTTCTTCAATCTTTCATATAAATCAGTGGCTTGTCTATAAGATCATTAATGCTTTGATTACAAATGATGAACAAGTTTAGGTTTCATGGTAGAATTTCAGAAAATTGTACATAAAAGTGACATAGTGATAATTTCTATCAGGAGCTACAAGTGAAACAAATCTTTAAGTCCTCCTAGTTGAAATGCTTAATCAGGTGTCTTTCTGTCCCCTTTTCTATCATAGAGTCTAAAGTATTAATGTATTTCTTTTTCTTAATTTTGTTGAATTATGATGCTCATACTTGACTTACTTTTCCTGTTATCATTGCAAATTTTCTCCTAACTGCTAATTTTTTAAACTTTGCCATTTTTTTGGCAGTGCCAGAATTCAAACCAGGAACTTTCACATGCAAGGTAGGAGCTCCATTGCTAAGTGATATCCCTAGAACCACTCTTCTTGTATTTAAAGAAAGATACATTCTTTTTACTATTTGAAATTTTTGACCATATGTAGGGTTTGGTTTCAATATTATAGTGTAATGACTCAAGAAATAAATTGCTATCCAATACCATGAGACTATCATTCAATATTGTGCAGAATCAGAAAGAATTAAATAATGTTCAGTGATGGTAAAAATTGTATGATGTGTCTAAAACAAATGTCAATAGGCAAATTGAGACAATACCTACAGGAAGAACAAGTGTGTGTGTCTGAACCCTCATTAGCTACATGATCCAGGTAAACCTTGTTTCAAGAGGTGCTCTCTCTCTCTCTCTCTCTCTCTCTCTCTCTCTCTATATATATATATATATATATATATATATATATATTATCGCAGCCAACATGGCCGACCCGAGTTCGGTTCCTCCGCCCCTCTCGGATAGCCCGGCAAGCTACCGAGAGTATCTCGCCCACATGGCAGAGATACTGGCAAGCTCCCCGTGACGTATTTGATATGCCAAACACAGTAACAAGTCTCACAATGGAGACGTTACTGGGCCCACTCAAGCAAATTGATGAACAACAGGAAGACAGTGACTGATATATATATATATATATATATATATATATATATATATATCAGTCACTTTCTTTGGGGGATCAGTGGTTGTAAGTGATTGACTATAGACATGTCACCCTACCCCTGCCCCCTCCACACCTTTTTATGTAGAGGAACCCACTAAATTTTATTTTGTGTGCTTCATTCCTTTCTTTTATTTTTGGTGGGATTTGGAACACCTGGCAGTTCTCAGAGCTTACTGCTGGCTCTAGACTTAAATATTTGTCCTCCTGGTAGTGCTCAGGTGACAATATGGGTTCCAGAGATCGAATATGGGTCAGCCTCAGGGCAAGACAAGCATCCTACCTACTGAACTATTGCTTCAGTACCCCTAAGTTTCTTACCTAAAGAAAAAGTCTTTGATATTTAGTGATATTATGCAATTTAATAAATACTGATCCTTCATAGTATCTTTTATTCACTCATTTTTCTTATAATTATGAAATAAAACATAAAAATGTCCTCTTTCTATGTGTCCTTATCACGCCGGGGTACCCTATTTCTCAATCACTAATTATTTTGTAGGTAAACAAAGAGAAATAATTCTTTTTAAAAGTTTGTTTGTGAAACAGGGTTTGAATTCATACTGCTGACTGCATTACTCGATCTTGAAAGAGAAAACTAAGTTACACTCCACAAGACGGATTATGATTGTTTTATTAAATTGGTGAGTAACCACAATCTTTTATTGAGGAATAAATGGAAATAATTTTACTTACATTTTGAATAAAAAGGAAATTTAGTGTATTTAAAATAACTATGTTTTAAATAAAAAGACCACTAAATATTGATTAGATCAGATCTGTAAAAGAATATGTTATGCCTTTTTAAATTGGTAATTTAAGTAAACTCTGCTAGAATCAATTATAGTTGGCTTTTAAAAATAGCTCATGCAGGGACAGAAAGATAGCTCACTAGGCAGAAGGGTGTGATTCTTGAACAGTGCAAGAGGAGAATTACAAATAGCCCTGGAGCACTAGAACACTACTTGGTGAGCGTCCCTCAAACACACAATTAAACGAAAATAATATACAAGGTGAAAAGCTTTAATATTGTTCTAAATAATCATTTTCTGAATATTTCTGTATGCCAATTAATCCATTATTAGTGGAACAATAAGGTCAGAGTTGTAGTAAAAAGAACATAAATTTAAAGAAAGCTGTAACTTATACCTAACCCATTGCAATTAATTAATGCAAGTATCTTTAACTAAGTGTTAGCAAATGCTTGAACTTTCCCAAGCATTTTTATATCATCAGTTTTACACAGTGCATAACCTACTATAAATAAACACACACACACACACAAAAGGAACCTTCAGGATGGCATAGAAAATAGGGGAAAAAATTGCTCTTTTGAACAAGTGATGAAATAGAAATACAACTTTAGTGACTTGATCAGACATGAGTAGTGAAATACAGCTGTTGAATCATTTTAGCTTCTCTCATCTTTGTCAGTAAACTAAGTGCCTGGCATTATATAGACAGAAAACAGTTTATTTTGGTGGGGAGCTACACATCATGAGCTGAGCTCAGCGCTTACTCCTGACGGTGCCTCGGAGAGCACATCAGGTGCCTAGGAAAGAACCCAGGTCAGCTGCCTACAAGGCAAAAGCTATAACCCTAGTCCTGGCTCGCCAGCACCAGGTAACCATTTAAATGGGTGGAATAAACCTATTGAGTCTCTATTGAATAAAAATCTTAAAATATTGTGAGACTCAAATAGGAAAGTCAGTATGTATTATGAAGATTGATTCCTTAAAATATTTATCTTTATCACTTTGAAAAATTTACCAGTTTGTGCTAGAAATTGTTCTTGGAAAGAGTGATAAAGTAAATGAAGCAGAGTTTGAAATTAGAGCCTTGTCTACTATGCTCTGTTCTTGAACACTGTTCCCTGAAGAGTTTAAATTTTGACATCTACAAACCAATCCCCCAGAAACTTAATAATACTTTGAGGACAACACTCAAAACTTATCAACTGTTTTCATTCTATAGCAGTATAATTAAAAGTGCAATTTAAACTAAAATTAAAATAAATGAAGATTAGTTTCATAAATAAACAATCCTTTAAATAATGAAATTGTCATTATTAGACACCAATCACTTTGCAAACACAACAATAGAATTAAGAATTGTGGTTAAATGTATCAAGGCCAAATATTAAGAGGTGGAAGGTCTTGGGCACTTTAGTGGTGGCAAAGGTGCAGAGATTTTGTACGTCAAAAGCATCAATTTTAGCAGAGACTATAAGTAGTGGGGGAGGGGAGTGGGAAGGAATGTGTGGTGGACTATAGTTCATGTATGAATAGAGGTGGAGGGTCTGAACACTCTGATGTTCATGTTGGTGAAAGTGCAGTGATTTTGTTCACCAACACCATGCAAATTAACGTTTTCATTAATCATTAATTAACATTACTTATATAGATGAATTACGTCTAACTGCCCTCAGCTCTAGGCATTGGTGACATAGCCCCTCTCAGCAGCTGGGTTAAATATTAAGAATTGACTGAGAATACTCAAAGGTAGTTTTTCTCAGTAAGCTTTCGGCCCAGTCTTCCACTCCCCTTCTATCCTATTCTAGTCATTCTCTCTTAATGCTATAACTGTATAGATCACTCCTAACTGTCATAAGCAGTGCATCTTTGCAAAATTTAACCCAATTTGAATGATGAATTGGATTAAAACTTATATGCTGAATATGAATTTTAAGCACAGTTATATTTTATTTCATGAAGTCAAGCTTCACTGACTAATAAAAGTATACATGGAATAATGCATTATAACAAGTTGTTTTCCAAAACTCCAGTTTTCCCAGATTTGTTTGTTGTTTTGCTTTGTTTGGAGCCACACTTGGCAATACTCAGGGTTTACTCCTAGCTCTGAAGTCAGGAATCACTTCTGGCAGTGTTGGGGGGAACCTTGACCGAACCCCAGTGGGCTGCATTCAAGGCAAAATGCCTATCCCCTGTACTACTGTTCTGTCTCTAGTTCAACCAGACTTTTTCTCCCATTCAAACTTCATCTTCTTCCCCTAACTCATCATCATCATCTTCTTCTTCTTCTTCTTCTTCTTCTTCTTCTTCTTCTTCTTCTTCTTCTTCTTCTTCTTCTTCTTCTTCTTCTTCTTCTTCTTCTTCTTCTTCTTCTTCTTCTTCTCCTTCTCCTTCTCCTTCTCCTTCTCCTCCTCCTCCTCCTCCTCCTCCTCCTCCTCCTCCTCCTCTTCTTCTTCTTCTTCTTCTTCTTCTTCTTCTTCTTCTTCTTCTTCTTCTTCTTCTTCTTCTTCTTCTTCTTCTTCTTCTTCTTCGACTTGTGGTTTGCAATATCGGTACTAAGAAGTTATGTATATGACTTTACCTACTTTCAGCAGTCAGTTCTTGTCCAGAGTGATTATTTCCAATTATCATTGTCTTACTGGTCCCTTCTCTCTTCTCTATATTAATTGCTCCCACTTGAGGCAGCTTCTATCCGTGGACCAGTTCTCCTGACCTTTATTTTTTATTGTCTGTGAGTATCAGTCTCATAGTATGCTTTTTTATATATCCCACAGATGAGTGCAGTCATTCTATGTCTATTTCTCTCCTTTTATCTCATTTCGCTCAAGATGATTTCTAAATATTGTTTGTCCTTTTGAAACCTGGCTAACACAGGTCCTCATTCAATGCCTCTTCTACTTGTTTGCAGAAATTTCGTGCTTCCCTCTGTCCTCTCCTTTGACATTTTCATTTGCTCTTTTATTTTCCATAATTTTCTTTCTTTATTTTCCTTCTTATATTTATTTATTGAATCACTGTGGGGAAAGTTACTAAGCTTTCAGGTTTAAGTCTCAGTCATAAAATGAACAAACACCTCTCCCTTCACCAGTACTCATTTTTTACCACCAAGAAACCCAGTAAACCCCCCTCCCACCCCTCCCAATGCCTGTGAGGCAGATGATTTCCACTTAACTCTTCTTTACATTAATTACATTCATTATTTCGACAAAAGATGCACCATTATTGTTTAGAATTCTGCCCCCCCCCCCAACAATCAGAATTGCTGAAAAGGCATTGTGAAATATTTTGTTTTCTATAGCTGGTTATGAGAATCATATAATTTCGCATGGTCGCAATAGCAGCCTCGCAATTTTGGATTTCTGCAAAGAGCCAGATAATTCCTAGATTGTTTTCTTTGAGTCTGGTGTTATGGCTGTGCTGGAGAGCCTCTCCTGGGGGGCAACTCATGACCTCGGTAGGGCACGAAGGATGAGCCAATACTGCCCCCCTTCCCATGAGACTGCAGTTGCCCTGTCAAAGCCCTGTCATACCTGGCTTTCTTATAAGCTCTGAGGTGGTGGCCACCTTGCTGCCAAGGGGGAAAAAGGCAGAAGAAAGCAACACTCTTTCCCTCCCAGGGGGGCATGGTGCCGTAGTTTAATGCATGGTCCATTCACTTTTCTGCCTCAAGCTGCCAGGCACTGGATTAAGTTCTTTTGCCTCTGGAGCCAAGGATGTGCCGTAGAGCTGCTTGTGGGAGGCAACTTGTGACCTCGGTAGGGTGTGAAGGATGAGCCAGTACCTCCCCCCTTCCCATGAGACTGCAGTTGCCCTGTCACCACCGGCTCATACCTGGCTTCCCAAGAAGTTCTGAGGCAGCGGCCTCCTTGTATGCAGTTCAGATGCATTTCTGCCAAAAGCCTCTGGGTTTCAAGATTTGTTTCTGAGTCTCTGGGATCATGGCTGTTACTTAGCTTGATCAGGAGCCAGAGAGGCTGTAGGCAGTGACTCAGGGTCTTGCTGGGATGGGGGAAAGGGCTGGTTCCACTCCCATCTGGTGAGGCCCTGCATGTCTCCTCACTGCAGGCCCAAACCTGACTGTCCAGTGGCCTCTGGAAGATGGGGTCACTGGGCCTCCAAGGGGAACAGGCAAAGGCATGAAACCTATTCCCACCTGGGTTGGCCCAGCACCGGTAGCCTACTGCAGAGACCAGACGCATTTCTACCTAAAGCCACTGGGTTCTGAGATTTGTTTCTGAGTCTCTGGGATCATGTCCATTAAGCAGTTCAATCAGGAAACAATGAGGCCTTGCCTCCAATAGCTGAGCCAGAGGTGGGTTGTGGGTGTGTTTCCCACATACCTAACTTTTGGCCGCTTACTTTCTTGGTAAACTTTGCCCCAAGTTTTTGGGGTCTGGCCAAAGGCACAGCAGAAATTTGGGGGTATCTGGAAGTCTGAAGGCGTCATCAGGCTGCTGATACTCTCACCTCACAAGTACAGATTGACCTGCTGGCGGCACCAGACCCCCTCTCATTTACTCTTGATGAAAACTTTTTTCTTTATTATTTTTAATTTTTTCAGACACACCTGGCAGTGCCCAGGGCTTACTCCTGGCTCTGCATTCAGGGATCACTCTTGCTGGTGCTCTCTCTCCTTTATATAAACATTTTGAATTTTATTGAAAATTAAAAGCAATGCAGTGCCAATGTATACTAGGCAATGTAAAGTTATATTTTATTGAACTTTTTGTTGCTCACATCACTTAAAGACTAAACACACACTCTTTAAATATTGAACGTTCTGAGTCCTTTTTTCTTTCTTATAAGTTTTAATTTAAAAGATCAATGTATTCAGACAAAAAGCAAGATGTTCGTATCACTTTCTTTGGTAAATAGGAATTCATTTTGTTTGAATTTGTGCTTGAATGTCTAATTATGTTGTTTGGAGACCTCTGGGGTTTTTATGATTACCTCTTCAAATAAAAATTGATCAAAGTTGAAAATCAAAGGAAATAGAGAAAAACATTCAAGTACGTTTGATTTAAAAAAAACTTCAAAATATATTTAAAAGTTACTATTTCTAATTAGAATTTCCTATATATCTTAGCTTTTGATACTATAAAACTGTTAACAATAATTAACCTAAAATTGTAGGCTTCTATTGTATAATGCATAGGAATTATTTTCTGTATAAATGTATTTTGCTCGCAAAATGTAATCGAACCCTGTACATATGATACATTCATTAATTTTATGAGCTCAATATTTATTTAAAAATATTCCACTGAGATTTTTTGCTTTATAAATTTTATTTATTTATTTTTTTATATATTTTGGGGAGTGAACATGCCAGCAGTATTCAGAGTGTATGCCTGGCTCTGTGATCAAGCATCTCTCCTGGCAGTGTTAGGATGACCATATGTGGTATTGCAGATCAACCCAGGCAGAATCATATTCAAGGCAAGCACCTTAACCCTTTTTGGACCTCTCATGCTTCATCTTGCCTTTCTTCACATCTGTTTTTATTGTGTTCCATACAACTTAAATATATATTTATTATAAACCGATACTTGATTTATGTTTAGCGTAATGATACATAAACGTTTCAAATGATATGAATTCCAAAGACAGATGAAATTTTAAATTAAACAATTTTGCAACATAACTCATTTGCATTCTATATCATAACAGCATAAGGTATTTTTCTTCCCATGAGTTTTCACAAAACATAGCACTATCACACTACTTTATGCTTTGAAGAGGTCTTCTATGTCACTGTGATTAAGTACTAAATTAACTGAGTTATTTTTTAGTCAATGCTTATTCTTATATGTAGCAATTATCAGGTAATTATGCAAGCATGCCACAAAGCACAAAACCTGACTAGGTTTGAGTTATGAAAACTAAAACAAATTAAAATTGAGGTCTGCAGAGGTAATACATGGTGTATGTTGCTTGCCCAACACTCCAAGGGCCTCCAGATCACTTGGAGTGGCCCCAAACTCAGACCTTGGTGTTTCTCACGAGGTCAGCCACAGGGTGGGGGAGAAGCTGGGGTGGGGGGCCTAAACTTCTATCCTTCCAAGGAAAATTTAAATTTAATGGGTGAAATGTAAAATCATAGTCAAGGAATTAATCATTCAGCAGTAACTCCAAAAGTTGACTCTCTCTCTCTCTCTCTATATATATATACATATATATAGTACATGCAATATATATATATATTACAGTCTATTTAGGTAAAATTATGTACATACCAGTGATGTTAGGCATAGTGTCATGGAAAACTCATGTAGTTGTGAATGGCATGTCTCATCTCATTGCATTTATTACTATACATTTAATTTACAGAGTTTTGCCAAGATAATTCTATGTTGGATAAATAAATAATAGGACTTTCATTTTGTTTTGCAAACAACACCTTCCTGAATTACTTTAAAAATGTTTTAGTTAGTACGTTAAAAAAGGAAAATGTATGTATGCAGTCTCACCAATATTCTTACTGTTAGAAATAATTACATAATTATTGTTCACAAATATGTTAAAATATTTTAGCTACATGGCAAATAGGTACCTCCATAAGAGAGCTGTCGGACCAAATTCTGCAAGAAATGATATTGCAATCACCCCTGATGCTATGCGTGTGTAAAAACAGCCTAGGGCACTTTCTCCTTATACATCATGTTAACACTTGTATATTGGTATTACATGAGATATTGGCAATCTTATGAAAGAATAACAAAAAAGGAGAGAGAGTTTTACCCATTAAAATCCCATTATGGAAATTATACAAGTTATTTGTATCTAGGATAGCCCCAGGCAAAAACTGAAGTTGGTGCTTGTTCTGAGTTCTTGTTTGGTTCTTATTATTTGTACAACCAGTTACATGCCAGGTAGAAATGATAAGTAAGGTAATACTGCTGCAAAATTGCAAGTCTGTTTCATAAAATACTCAAACAGCTCAACATTTTCATGAATTATTATATCTCAGTGAAACTTGTTATTATTCACTCAGACACCTGAAACAAAGTTTTTTGTTTGTGTTTGGGCCACATTCCAAGGTACTCAGGGCTTACTCCTGCCTGTAGATTAAAGGATTACTTCTGGAGGTTCTGCAGACCATATGTGATGTCAGAGATCAAACCCAGGTAACTTGTGTGCAAGTCAAGGGACCTCACATCTGTACTATCATTCCAGCACTCCAGGCTTACTCTTGACTATGCTCAGGGAACACTTCTTTGGGTGCTTGAGGTAGCATATGAGATGCTGGTGATCAAATCAGAGTCTCCTGCATGTAAAATAAGTACCTAAATCCATGAACCATCTTTCAGGATAGAAATAGACAAGCTTATTGCCTCCCCGCCTTTGCCATCATATGTGATTATTTGCTAGGCCAGTTCTCTATCCAAAGGATACCTTACTTTTCTTCTTTTCTTCGTGTTCCCAGCATTTCAACTTTCATAATACATTTGGGACTATTGAAATATCCTCCCCATATTTGCTTCTAGCTTCCTTTTATTTCTCCCCATTTTCTACAGTACCAAAGAATTATCTTTCTAAAGTATGAAGTGACTTTATGATTCCATTTAAATTCAGTCAGTAACTTTGCAAATTTCTTCAGTTATCAAGCTTAACATTTTCCCTGTGCAGATCTCTTTTCCATAGAATCTGTGGCAATTTATATCTCCATCAACATGTACCCGAGTTGATATCCTCATAAAAATTTTTTGTTTTCAATCCTTTTGCATCGGACCTTCTCAACTGTGTGTGATGGAATTTCACTGTAGTTGCGATTTGCATTTCCCCAATAATAAGTGATGCTGAGCAGTTTTCCATTTGTTTGTGGGCCACCTGAACATCATCTTTAGAAAAGTATCTATTCAGTTCTTTTGGCAAAATTTTATATTAAGATCTAGATTTTATGCTGTTCTGTTGTGTGAGTGCTTTATGTATTTTTAATTGTAACTGTTTATTAAATATATATTTGTTCTTTTTGGGGTCACACCCAACCATTCTCAGAGCTTATTCCTAGCTCTGCACTCAAGAATCATTCCTGACTGTGTTCAGGGGAACCGCATGGGATGCTGGGGATTGAATCCAGGTCAGCCACATGCAAGGCAAATGCCCTACTCGCTGTACTGTTGCTCCAGCCCCTCATGTGTGACTTTTCCACCCAATTTTCAGATTTGAGGGGGTGGTTTATACATTCTCAAAGGAATGCATAGGAGCAAAACTTTACAATTCATCTATTCAAATGTTTTTAAATAATTCTGTGGTTAAAAAATGTCCTTTATGTTTGTGTCTGTCTCTGGTATTTTGAGTCTGTAAAACAATGAGCTGTTAAACAACTAAATAGTTTACAAGCTGTGTGAGCTCTGACAATATATTTCTCTCTCTCTTTTTTTGGGGGGCGTCACACCCGGCGATGCTCAGGGGTTACTCCTGGCTTTGCACTCAGGAATCACTCCTGGCACTGCTCAGGGGACTATGTGGAATGCTGGGAATGGAACCTGGGTTGGCCGTGTGCAAGGCAAAAACTCCCTACTTGCTGTACTATTGCTCCATCCCTGACAGTATATTTCTGATACACCTCTTCTCTTCTCTTTCCGACAGGTAAAGGTCAACACATGAAAAACTGACACGGATGATGGACAGAGAACTGTGACTGAAGACTCCATAAAATTGCTTGCATGTCATAGGTGTATAATGGATCTGGATAAGTATCTATTGTCCTGAATCATAAGCAACAAGATGTAGTTTCTAAATAATTTAACCATTCTTTAATTGATTAAGTTTTGTGATTCACTTTTCTTTACTCTTATGGGTTATAAACAAACATGAATATATTCCATATGTTATTTTCTTTCTAGAGTGATATTTCTACCAAAAGTACGCCATTTACATGGCTTTGTGTTAAAATTTGGAAACGAATGTTGAAAGTAAGTAAAGTGATATACATGATGAACTCTCAGTATCTATATTGCAAGCTGTAATGCAGAGAGAGAGAGAGAGAGAGAGAGAGAGAAGGACAGGAGGAGGAGGAGGATAAGGGGATAAGGTAGACAGGAGCAGGAGGCAGGAGGGAAACTGAGGACAACAGTATTTGAAAATGTACACTGGTGAAGGGACAGGTGTTGATACACTGTATGATTGAAACCCAGTCGTGAACAACTTTGTAACCGTGCATCTTACTGTGACTCAATTAAGAAATGAAAGGGGAAAAAAACTTGAAAACCAATAAAATGCTCATTTTTCAATCCTATGAGAGAACTTCAAATATTCTATTTCATCACATCCACCTCTGCTCTTTCTCTCCCATTAAAAAAAAAATTCCCACTACAGGCAAAGTCAATTCTATAGGCAAAGTGTTTGTCATCACTAGAAGCTGCATATTCCCTTGTACTTTTTGATTTTTTAGATCTGGTATATATAATATATCTTTTCCTTCTCCTTTTGACTTATTTCTCTTAACATGACACACTTTAGTTCTACTCACGGTGTAGGAAAAGGCTTGATTTGATCTCTTACTACCATTGAGTAATATTTTATTGCCAATATCTGCCATAAAATCTTTATCCACCCACCTGTCATTAAGCAATTATTTGATGATCTTAGCTATTGTAAACAGCACTGCAATGAATATAGGTATGATTCAACATTTAACACTGTGTTTCCAGGACAGATTCCAGTAAGTGATATTTCTGTGTGAGATGGAAACACTATTTTTAAATTATGAGAAAGCTTCATACTTTTTTCCGTAGACTAAACCAGGTGATCATTCTACCAATGGTACATCAATGCCAACATTGTTTCCGTTTTGTTGTCATTGTTATGGGCATTTTGTTTGCATTTCCTTGATAATCACTTAACTTAATCACTTAACTTCCCGTTAGTCGTCGATTTGCTCAAGCGGGCACCAGTAACATCTCCATTTGTCCCTGTCGTGTGCTAGTGTAGCCCAATGGCATCTGTTAGCTCCGGGAACATGAAGGGCCTCAAACCGATCGTTCATGATCTTGACGAAGAAGTCTGACCATCTGGTAGGTGGGCGGCCATGCGGTCTTTTGACATCCCGTGGAATCCAGTCAGTAACAGCTCTAGTCCAGCGGTCGTCTTTAAATCTCATTACGTGACCAGCCAATCTGATTTTCGACACCTTGGCAAATGAGACAGATGACTATAAGACCAAGATGACTGCCCTCCGACGTCCTGATGGATCCATCACATCCTCCAGAACGGCAATGGAGAAGATTATCCATGACTTCTACTCAAATCTCTTCTATAGCCATGTCCACTTGCCGACATACCAAATTCCACAGGATGGATATGTCGTTCCCAACGTTCTCCCTTCCGAAATCCGACACGCCATTTCGTCGGTAAAGAAACAAACAGCACCCGGCCCAGACAAGGTCAGACCTGAACACCTGAAGAACCTGCCGTCAGTACTCATCAATACACTGGCTCGGCTCTTCACTTGCTACCTGTCTGAATGCAAGGTTCCGTCCCAATGGAAAACGAGCAGGACCGTACTACTGTTCAAGAAGGGAGACATCCATGACATTGGCAACTATCGCCCGATCTGCCTATTGTCTGTCATCTACAAGTTGTTCACTCGAGTCATCCTAAATAGGATTGGCAGAACACTAGATGAAGGATAACCATGCAAGCAAGCAGGGTTCCGCAAAGGATTCAGCACCATCGACCATATCCACACAATAACCAAGCTCATTGAGGTTTCTCGGGAGTTCAAGATGCTGCTCTGTTTAACGTTCATTGATTTAAAGAAGGCCTTTGATTCTGTTGAGATGGAAGCGGTCATTGAAGCCCTAGCCAATCAGGGCATTCAAGCCCAATACATCAGGATCCTCCGTGAGCTGTATTGCGGATTCACTACCAGGATCTCACCATTCTACAAAGAAGTGATCGTTGATGTCAAGAGAGGGGTGCGGCAGGGTGATACCATTTCACCAAAAGTCTTCAGTGCCACCCTCGAGAACATCATGCGACGACTGGAATGGGAAGGAATGGGAGTGAAGATAGATGGTCGGCAACTACACCACCTCCGCTTTGCTGATGACATTGTTTTAATAACACCAAACATCAGCCAAGCGGCACAAATGCTGGCCGACTTTGACCATGAGTGTGGAAAGGTAGGACTACAGCTGAATCTTACGAAGACAATGTTTATGAGAAACAGCCTTGTTCCTGACACCCCATTCGCTCTCAATAGAACGACCATCTCTGAATGCAACAGCTATGTGTACCTAGGTCGAGAGGTCAACATGACAAATGACCTGGCACCCGAGCTGCGCAGGAGGAAGAGAGCAGCTTGGAACGCCTTCAAGAACGTCGAAGAAATAGCTAAGAGGACGAAGAACCTCCGGCTCCGGGCACATCTCTTTGATTCCACTGTTCTTCCTGCATTAACATATGCCTCAGAGACCTGGGCCCTATGCAAACAAGATGAGAACGCCATTCAGGTCTCCCAAAGAAGAATAGAAAGAGCTATGCTTGGAATATCACGTTTTACTCAAATGAGAGAAAGAATCCGGAGTTCTGACATCCGTGGACGATCAAGGATCAGTGACGCTGTCTCCTTGCTAATAAAATATGATAAACAGTATTTAATAGGCCTATTGTTCACATGTCCATACTTTTACCTACCCTACCCATTGTTTGATATGGTTTTTGTGTTTTTGTTGTTGATCTTTGTGATTTTTCTTTATAAAAATTGAATCTTTTCTATCAAATAAATTGTGCAAACATTTGTTCTCCCATTCAGGAGGGTGACTTTATTTTAGTCTTTATTTTTTTTTTTGTCATGCAACAAGATTTATTTTTACTGTTTTCTTTGTCAGTTGAATTGAAGCATTTAAGATTTCTCTGGTCATTCTGGAGGTTCTGTTTATGTTTTCTTTGCTAGATTTTTAATTTTATGGATTCTGTTCTAGTATCAGGTCTTTAATCTACACTAAATTAACTTCTGTGTATAATGTGAGATTGGGATCAACATACGTATTTTGTTGTTTTCCTGTTCACTCAACCCCGTTTATTGAAGAGACTTTACTTCTTCCACTTTATGTATTTAGTTCTTTTGTCATTAACTTTACACATATTTGAGAGACAATCAATTTTCTTCCATTGGTTTGAATGTCACTGTTTACTCCAGTACTACAGTGTTTTGATTACTACAGCTTTATAATGTAAAGCCAAATTAACAATGACTAAATATTTCTTTTTTCTCATAAAGTTTATGAGAAAATTCAAGGCTTTTTATAATTCCATACTAATTTTTTTCATTAGTTTTTCTAGGTCCTTGAAGAATAGATTGTTAAAAACAAACATCTTTAAAGAAGTTGATCATTCAATGCTTTTGTTGAAACATTTTCTTGCAAAGGAGGTACTACTTAATCCACCTCAATCTACAGTCCTCATGTATCTCTTTGGAAAGGCACATGCTTTTTCATAAGAAAACATTTTCTTAGCAATTGGTCCTTGTTAATAATAATTACTGGTATTATCAATGTTACAAAAGTAACAATTCATTTTTTTTTTTACTATACCTATACAATTCTGAGTATAATTTCTGCAGATGTATGAAATAAGCTAAATTTGCTTGAGGAAATTATAGAACTGAACAGAAAAAATAGACTATATATTTGGAAATCACATTTCGAGCAACATTAACACATTTCTTGATATCGCCACACTTTCTTCTTCCCAACAGTTTCAAGTCCATCAATCTCTTCAAACCTTCCATATTAATTTATTTCTTCATTTGAACAACTACGCTGCTATATTTAGTTTACAATCACTGCATCATTATTCAAAGAAAAAAAAGAGCATCTGATCAAACTTCTTACTTTTTCTAATGTTACAGCTATGAATTTCAACTATGTGCACCTGTTTTTATTTTCTGTTATTAAATATATTTCATTGAAAGAACTTTGTCTTCTTGCAATAAGGTTTTGATTTTTGCTGTTTCTCATGATATAGTGGAATTTTTTTTATTTGAACTATTCTTTTCTCTTATTCCTTGGGAAATGTCCTTTGTAATTGAAATATAAAAAAAAATAAAATATTTGAACATAGGCATACCCAAATTAATGTCATGACTCTATGTTCCCCCCTTTGAAGTTAGGAAAATAATAATGCCTAAACAGCAGTGATATGTATATTCATTCATTTCCATATATCACTCAAATAAAGTTGTAATGTTCTATTCCTCATCACACTTGAATATAAAAAAAATAAAGACTGGGCATGTGCTTTTATTGATAATATCAATTCAACGTAAATGCCTACAGTATTTTTTGTTTGTTCATTTTGTTGTTTTGTTTTATTTACTCGCCCCACACAGAAGTATCCAATGCTTATTCCTGGCTTTTTATTCAGGAATCACTATTGGCAGTGTTCAGGGGACTCTAGGAGTGCCAGGGATTGAATCCAGGACTGTTTATGCAAGGCAAGTATATTACCTACTGTATCAACTCTCCAGAAATTTTTTTAAAAAACTGAACAAATACAGCAAAAATACTTGCAGTACTTTTAATTGGATGCATGCATTTAGTTTGTTAAAATTAAAATTTATAATCTCTCTTTTATAATCTGTTAAATATTAACATAATATAAACTAGTACATGCTATAATGTATATTTGGATAAAACTGAAAGCATTAAAGGCGTTTTTAAAAGTATGTAAAAATCTGTAGATTGAGTTTCCATTAACACTTATTCTTTCTTATTATTTTTGACATTTATTCTATATAATTTATTACCTTTTCTTATTGTTTATAACATTTTTCTGTACATTTCCTGTTTCTGGAAATATTTGGTGAACTTAATTTAGCAGCAAGCTCTCCATATCTTGTGTTGCTCAGGTCTTGCCCCTGGCTGTGTTCTGATGGTCACTCCTGGGTTACTGAAGGAATCATATGTAGTACCAGGATCAAAAAAGGGTTGGCTAATTGCAAAAAAAGTGCTTTGATCCTTGTACTGACTTTCAGCTTAATGAAGCAACTTTTAACTATTAAATTGGAATTAATTTATGGATATGCTACAAATCCAGTATGTCCTTAATGCTTTATATTCAGACATAGCCTCTCTTTTACTGGTTATTATGATTGGAATATTTTGGTTATATTCTATTTTTTAGTTTTAAAATTCGTATTTATTTTTATTAAAGAAATGTGATTTACAATGCTGTAGATACTGGAGATTTAGGCATATAATATCTCAACACCATTTCCACCACCAGTGTTAACCTCTCTCCATAGTGTTCCCAGATTGCCGGTCCACTCCAACCCCCAATCCATCCCATCTGTCACCTCAACAGGCACATTACAAAGTTTCAGTGGTTGCAGCTTAGATCTCATGTTTTCAGTTCTCTTGGAATGTTGTTTTTTTTTTATTTTTTAAAAATTTTTATTAGTGAGACACCATGAGGTACAGTTGTAGACTTACAAATTTTTGTGCTTGGGTTTCAATTATACAATGATCAAGTAATCATCACTCCACCAGTGCCCATTTCTCACCACCACGAATCCCAGTATCCCTCCAACCCCCCGTGTCCCCCATCCCACCCTGCCTCTGTTGCAGGGCATACCCTTTTGTTCTCTCTCTCCTTTTGGGTGTTGTGGTTTGCAAAAGAGGCATTGAGTGGCAATCATGTTTGGTATATAGTCTACTTTCAGCATGCTTCTCCCATCCTGGGAGGATCCTCCAAACACCCTTTATTTGGTGCTCCCTTCTCTATCTGAGTTCCCTTTTCCCCTAGCATGTTTAGCTGGCCTCCAAGGCATGGAACAAAATTCCTGGTACTAATCTCGTCCATTCTTGGGTGTTAGTCTCCTATTTTGTTACTTTATGTTCCCTAGATAAATGCAACCTTTCTATGTCTATCCCTCTCTTTCTGACTCATTTCTCTGAATATGATAATTTCCATATAGTACCACTTGTATGTAAATTTCATGACTTCATCTTTTTTAACAGCTACGTAGTACTCCATTGGTAAATGTACCAAAGTTTCTTTAACCAGTTGTCTGTGCTCTGGCACTCAGGTTTTTTCCAGATTCTGGCTATTGTAAAGAGTGCTGCAATGAACAAACAAGTGCAGATATCACTTCGACTATACTTTTTTGCCTCTCTGGGATATATTACCAGGAGGGATATTGTAGGGTCAAACGGGGGATCAATTTCTAATTTTTTGAGAATCGTCCATACTGTTTTCCAAATGGGATGAACCAGTCATCATTCCCACCAGCAGTGAAAGAGGGTCCCTTTCTCACCACATCCGCGCCAGCACAGGTTGCTTTTGTTCTTGTGGATGTGGTCCAGTCTCTGTTGTGTGAAATGATATCTCATTGTGCTTTTGATATGCATTTCCCTGATGATTAATGATGTGGAGCATTTTCTCATGTGCCTCTTAGCCATTCGGATTTCTTCTTTGAGAAAATTTCTGTTCATTTCATCGCCCAATTTTTTGATGGGGTTGGATGTTTTCTTCTTGTGGAGTTCAACCAGTACTTTGTATATCCTTGATATCAACCCCTTGTCGGATGTGTATTTGGCAAATATCCTTTCTCATTCTGTAGACTGTCTTTGTATTTCGGTCACTGTTTCTTTTGAGGTGCAGAAGCTTCTTAGTTTAAGATAGTCCCATTTGTCTATCTCTGTTTTCACTTGCTTGGCCAGGGGTATGACATCTTTGAAGATACCATTAGCTTCAATGTCATGGAGGGTTTTGCCAACTTTGTCTTCAATGTACCTTATGGATTCCGGTCTGGTACCTGTCCAGTTTTGCCAGCACAATTTGTTAAAGAGGCTTTTCTTGCTCCACTTCACTTTTCTTGCCCCCTTATCAAAGATTAGATGATCATATGCCTGGGGAGAGATTGCCCCCTTATCAAAGATTAGATGATCATATGCCTGGGGAGAGATGTCAGTATATTCAACCCTGTTCCATTGTCTACAGCTCTGCCTTTGTTCCAGTACCATGCTGTTTTAATTATTACTGCTTTGTAGAAGAGTTTGAAGTTAGGGAGGTTGATTCCTACAATTTTCTTTTTCCCAAAAATTGCTTTAGCTATTCGTGGGGACTTATTGTTCCATATAAATTTCAGGAGTGTTTGCTCCATTTATTTGAAGAATGTCATGGGTATCGTAATAGGGATTGTGTTGAATTTGTACAGTGCTTTGGGGAGTATTGCCATTTTGACAATGTTAATTCTCCCGTTCCACGAACAGGGGATATTTTTTCATTTCCTGGTGTCCTCTTTTATTTCCTGAAGTAGCGTTTTGTAGTTTTCTTTGTACAGGTCCTTTACTTCTTTAGTTAAGGTGATTCCTAGGTACTTGATTTTCTGGGGCACAATTGTGAACGGGATTGTTTTCTTCATGTCACTTTATTCTCTTTCACTATTTGCATCTAGGAAAGCCATGGACTTTTGGGTATTGATTTTATAGCCTGCAACTTTATTATACAAGCTTATTGTTTCTAGGAGTTTCTTGGTGGAGGTTTTAGGGTTCTCTAAGTATAGTATCATAACATCTGCAAATAGTGAGAGCTTGATTTATTCCTTTCCTATTTGGATGCCCTTAAACTCTTTTTCTTGCCTAATCGCTATTGCTAGTATTTCCAGCATTTTATTGAACAGTAGTGGAGACAGTGGGCATCCTTGTCTCATCCCTGATCTTAGAGGGAAGTCTCTCAGTTTTTCTCCATTTAGGATGATGATTGCCATAGGCTTGTGGTAGATGGCTTTAACTATATTGAGGAAAGTCCCCTCTATACTCATTTTAGTGAGGGTTTTCATCATAAACAGGTGCTGGGTCTTGTCAAATGCTTTCTTTGCATCTATTGGTATGATCATATAATTTTTATCTTTTCTTTTGTTGATATTATGGATTATTTTGATTGATTTCCGAATGTTAAACCATCCTTGCATCCCTAGGATAAATACCACTTTGTTATGGTGTATGATCTTTTTGATGAGTAGTTGAATTCTATTTGCTAGTTATTTTGTTGAGGATTTTCGCATCTGTGTTCATCAGGGATATCAGCCTGTAGTTTTCTTTTCTTGTGGTGACTCTGTTACCTTTTGGTATTAGAGATATATGGACTTCATAGAAACTGGGAGATTTTCTGTTTTTTTTTTTTTCAGTTTCATGGAAAAGCTTGAGAAGGACTGGCAGTAGGTCCTCTTTAATTGTTTGGAAAAATTCGCTAGTGAATCCATCTGGATGTGGGCTTTTGTATTTGGGAAGAATTTTGATTACAGTTTAAGTTTCCTTGATGTTAATAGGTCTATTCAGGTACTCTAGATCTTCTTGATTTAGCTTCGGGAGATGATAGAATCCAGGAATTTTTCCATTTCTTCTAGGTTCTCTTGTTTCATGGCACACAGACTTTCAAAGTAGTCTCTGATGATCTTTTGAATTTCTTTGTTTTCTGTTGTGATATCCCCCTTCTCATTTCTGATTCGGTTTATTAGGGTTCTCTCTCTCTGTTTCTTTGTGAGTGATGCTAGTGGTTTATCTATCTTGTTTATTTTCTCAAAGAACCAACTCTTGGTTTTATTGATCTTTCGAATTGTTTCTTTGGTTTCCATGTCATTGATTTCTGCTCTAAGTTTTATGATCTCTTTCCTTCTGCCTGATTTGGGCTCTTTCTGTTCATCCTTTTCTAAGGTCTTAAGCTGTGAAGTTAAGTTGTTTATGTGCATCCTTTCTTCCGTCCTGAGAAATGCTTGCAGAGCTATAAATTTTCCCCTTAATATGACTTTAGCTGCATCCCATAAGTTCTGGTAGCTCATGTCTTTATTCTTATTTGTTTCCAGGTATCATTTGATTTCATCTTTGACTTCCTTCCTGACCCACTCATTGTTAAGCATTGAGTTGTTTAATTTCCAGGTGTTTGATTTGGTTCTCCGTGTCTATGTGTGATTCACTTCTATCCTCAGTGCATTGTGGTCTGAAAAGATGGTTGATACTATTTCTGTCTTCCTGATTCTGTTGAGGTATGTTTTGTGGCCTAGCACATGGTCTATTTTGGAAAATGTTTCATGTGCACTGGAGAAGAATGTGTATTCTTTCTTTTTGGGGTGTAAAGCCCTGTATAGGTCTATAAGCCCTTTCTTTTTTATTTCTTTTTTCAAAGCCAATGATGCCTTGCTGAGTTTTGTTCTTGTTGACCTATACAGAGGTGATAAGGCGATGTTGAAGTCTCCAACTACTATTGTGTAGCTAGCAATGTCCTCCTTAAAATCTGTTAGCAGTTGTTTTAAATATTTACCTGTTCCCTCATTAGGTGCATATACATTTAAGAGTGTGATTTCTTCCTGTTGTACATATCCCTTGATGAAGAGAAAATATTGTTTTCTGTCCCTTCTAATCTTTTTCAACCTGAAATTAATGTTGTCGGATACTAGTATGGCCACCCCAGCTTTTTTGAAGGAGCTGTTTGTTTGCAGGATTGTTTTTCATCCTTTCACTTTGAGTCTGTGTTTGCTCTGACTGTTGAGATGAGTTTCTTGTAGGCAGCAGAATATTGGGTTCTGTCTCTGAATCCATTTTGGCACTCTGTGTCTCTTAAATGGTGAAGTTAGACCATTGACATTGAGAGAAATTATTGTTATGGGGTTTGTGTCATCTTTTTGTAAGGGTCTGTTATGGTTGTAGGGTTTGTCTTGTCTTATAGTAGCCCCTTTAGCCCTTATTTTAGGTTCGGGTTTTGAGTCTATGAAGTTTCTGAGCTGTTGTTTATCTAGAAAATAGTGTACCATTCCTTCGAGTTTGAGTGAGAGTTTAGCCGAATAGAGTATTCTTGGTGAAGCATTCATTTCAGTGAGTTTTTTTTCACTATATCCCGCCACTGACTTTGGGCTTGGAGGGTTTCCTCTGATAGATCTGCTGTGAATCTAAGGGGTGCTCATTTGTATGTGATTTCCTTCTTTAAATAATTACCTTAAGATGCAATGATTTCTATATATATATTTGAAACTTAATTATGTTTCTAATTTTCTTTCATCCTAATCCTTAGTGTTCACACGATAATTTGCTTGATCTCTAATAATGTAGGATTTTATAATAGGTCATGTTTGCTTTACATTTTTCAGATTAAAATTTTCATATACATATATTTGAGATACAACACATTTTAAATTTTATGTCCAATTTGTTATTTTATGTATTGTTTCTAAAATTAGCATCAAGTTTTAAAAGTGTCCATAGACTCAAAATTCAACTACTTTAATCTATTGTTCTTGATTAATTGTTCTACATTTGATTATTGGTTTAATTTTAACTGAGGTGTTTATATATCAGGAAATTAGCAGTTTTATTAAATGTCTGTAAACATTCTATTATGAGTACATGACCCTTACAGGTTTTAGGGAGCTGAATTGCTTTTTTAAAACTGACTTTGTATTTCAAAATTATATTTTCTTACAGAGAAGACTACAAATACATGATGATTTTCCAGAAAATCACAATCATCACAATCACAATCATCATATTGTTCATTGATTTCCTTGAGCAGGCACCAGTAACGTCTCCTTCATCCAAGCCCTTGAGATTTTAGAAAATGCCATATTCAAGGCTCTTTCAGGTTCAGGAGAATGAGACCCATCATTGTTACTGGTTTTTGGCATTTGAGTTCACCACGGGGAGTTTGCCAGACTCTGCTGTGCAGGCAGGACGCTTTCGGTAGCCTGCAGGGTTCTCCAAAGTAAGAACTAGATAATAAGATGCCACGAAAAATTAAAAAAATGAAAATAAAAAAATTAAAAATGTATTTTGAGGAGATGGACAGTCTATAGATAATCTAACACTGCAAAATTCAAGGTTAAAACCTGTTTCCAGTAGAAAACAAATTATTTCACAATGCCTTTACAGCATGTCTGATTTGGGGGTGTAAACTCTCAATAATAATGGTGCATCTTTTGTTGAAACAATGAATCTAATCAAAGAAGATAGAGTGTTAACTAGAATTCATCTGCCTCACAGGCATTGGGAGGGTTTGGAGGGGGGGTTTATCAGGGTACTTGGTGGTGAAAAATAAGTGTTGGTGAAGGGAAATGTGTTTGATAATTGCATGACCGAGACTTAAACCTGAAATATTTGTAACTTTTCCCACAGTGATTCAATAAAAAAAAAACCTTTTTCCATAGTTTGTCCTCATAATTTTTTAAAGTGTTAAGGCGTTTGCCTTGAGCACCACCGGCCTGGCTGAGCTGGGTTTGATTCCTCCACGCCTCTCGTAGAGCTACCAAGAGTATCTTGCCCGCATGGCAAAGCCTGGCAAGCTACCTGTGACGTATTTGATATGTCAAACACAGTATCAACAAATCTCACAATGGAGACGTTACTGGTGCCCACTCAAGCAAATCGATGAACAATGGGAGGACAATGCTACAGTGCTACAGAATTTTTGAAATTATTTTTCTTTAGTTTTGTTTATTCTTTAGTGAAATAAAATAGTTTCATTTAGAGAAATATGAGGCAAAGTGAAAGAGGGAGAGAGGAGAGAGGGAGAGAGAGAATCTATCTCAGGTTGAGATGTGTCTGAATCTCTGAAGACAGAGAATGCTCTTCTCCCAGTGCCTCTTCTTCAGTGATTTTATACTTCAGAACAACTGCCCTGCCTGGGGTTTTATATTACGGAAGAGCTAAGAGAAAGATCTGGGACTCTTGATGTTGTTTTCCAAAATCTCAATATGAGCTTTTATTGATTTTTTTCAGTTGCTCCTTTACTAAGAGGATCCAACCTTTTTTAGGCGGTGTCTGGGTGGTACTTGTTTCTGTGGCTGAGTAGTGCCGGCATACCTTCAGGCTACCTTAGGAATGGGAAACTGACTTGATAACTTCTTTATATCGTTTGATACTATCTTGATATCATTTCTTTTTTAAAAATTTCCTTTCCAAGTGCTCATCCCTGTCTATCTTCCCTGAACATATACCCAGCACCACCTCCACAATGCTCTCACCTCCTTATAGTTTTATCCTTCTTTATATTTTTTAATTAATAAAAATTTTCAAAATTCTATCCCAGGAACTGCAAGACACTCCTTAGCTGAATAGAAGGTGAGAAGAAAATAGAGGTTGATTTTTTATGTTTCTGCTTTTGAAAATGATCCAACAGCAGTGTTTTTACTGCCAAGTAGTTAACAGATTGTTCAGACTTATAGTTTATGTATTAATGACCTTTTTATGGCAACTCATGTGCTTATTTAATAAGAAATTTGTTGTTGTGATAGATAGCAAAAGTAAACTTCAAAATAACTTGGAAGTAGTACATTATCAGAAATTTAAATATGAAATGAAATAGGTATATTTGAATAAGTAAGCCTGAAAATTTAACTAGTACATGCCTAATGAGTTCAGATCCAGTGGATAAAGAAATCTATGGTTCGTTAGCTATGATGAGAGTCTTACATTTCCTATCATTGTCAAGAACTGAATTCCAGCAATATAATCTTTCTCTTAGTAGGCCAATCATGTCTGATTTTGCCATTGTCCTCATTGCATCCACCTGCTATGGAAATTTAATATACTAAACAATATGCCTTCTCTTTCCTTTTGCTTCCAATTGAATGACATGCATTTGCATTGAACTCAGAAGTCTGTCAAATTATATGAAATGGTTTAGACTCAGCATCGTTTAACCATGTCTAGGGATAATTAACAAAAAGAAAAACATTTGATCATCCATTTCCTTAGTTTGGCCTAATTTCTTATTAAGTTTATTCTTTATCTTGTATTTGATTTTTATTGAGAATTTTCTATAATGCTGAATTTTTCCATTTAAAGGGTAAAATATTCTTTAAGAAATATGTTAATATTGGTAGCAATAGAGATTCCATTATAAGAGCTTCGCAATCATTCACATTCTTTCTTTAGAATGCATTTGCAACACCTGTGACCTCAAGGTTCAACATTTCCCTTCAAGTAACCTTTACCCTCTCATTTCTAGTATGCTTACCTGAGGCTATTTACAGGTGCCTATAGCAGATAGCTATAGTTATCTGAAGTTCTGAAGTTCTCCTTCAAATATTTTCGTAAAAGTAAAAAACATAGACATGACAATAATTTAAAATGTTAAAAAAGTACTTGTTTACCTTTTATATTTAGTTGTGTCATTCCAAGCACAAATTCAGAGTATTATACATGTAAAGTATGTCTTATACTTCAGAACTATATCCTTGCCCAAGCGATAGCACAGCGGGTAGGGCGTTCGCCTTACACGCAGCCAACATGGCCGACCTGAGTTCGATTCCTCCACCCCTCTCGGAGAGCCCGGCAAGCTACCGAGAGTATTCGATATGCCAGACACAGTAACAACAAAGTCTCCAATGGAGACGTTACTGGGCCCGCTCGAGCAAATCGACGATCAACGGGAGGGCCTTTACCTTTACCTTTACCTTTTTATATCCCCTGATATTTTATTTTGTATTATTTAACCAAATTTGTTCAGTGTCAGAAAGGTAGAACAGGAGTTAAAGGCCTTACTTGTATGCCACTCACATTGGTCCCCTAAACACTTTAAGCAGAGAAATCTGAAAATAGAGCAAGGAAGGAAAGAAGGAAGGAAGGAAGGAAGGAAGGAAGGAAGGAAGGAAGGAAGGAAGGAAGAAGGGAGGGGAGGTGTAAAAATCCCATGCTTAGGTTGTGTAAGCCCCTCACACACAAGGAGATTTCACTTGAAGGGATATTTGTGGGCTCGCTGTACAGTGCTCTTGAGCTGCTTCTCCACCCGGGATGGCTGTTGCTTTGAATGGACAAAGAAGAACGAGGGCCAAGCTGATTAGTGATTAGTTGCCATTTATTCAGTCTCTCTTCTCTTCCAGCTATCTTCGACATTCTGTGTGTGTGTCTATCTCTCTGTCTAAACACGCAATTCTTTCCTCCTGCTGTATCTGTGTCCTCTATCTATCTCTCTATCTCTCTCTCTCTCTGCTGTCTCTCTGCTGTCTCCGTAACCGTTTCTCCTTCGATTCCTCTTCCAGCTCCCCAGCTACTTGTTTTTATCCTCACCATGCCTCCTCAACCACACCTCCCCATGGGAAGCTTGATCAAAAATGTTTTTCCAGTCTTCCCGACCACCTGAGATCCACAAGGGTAAAACAGCCTTTAAGATGTTTTTCTTCTCTCCTCAGACAAGCAACTTAATTAACATTTTTAATTCTTCTTCCTAATATTTACCATTCTTCATGGACACAACAATGGACACTTTTATGCTTATAGGGTGTCTCTCCTGAGGACATCTCACCACAGACTCAGATTCCAGTGCTCGGGATGGATCAATCATTCCTAACCCCAGCAGAGTCCAAAACTAGTTATTACTTTTGGATCATGACAGAATTTGTCCATGACCTTGCTCTTAAGTTATAGTTAAGAATTAGGGTATTTTGGCAAGGCTCATTTTGATGCCAGGGTAGCTCATAGCTCAACACTTGCCCTGGGTCCATCCAGTCCCTCATTGGGACCCTGCTTTTGGGGATCTAGGAAGTAAGAGCAGCTGAGGCTTAAGTCGAGAGAGCAGATGTCCAGGATATATATTATCTGGAGTCAATCAACTCCCAAGCCACAGGCTTGTCTTTTTAAGTATCTTCCTGTAACCATACAAAAATCAATTGCTCTGAAATAACTAACCATACAAAGGACAATAAGGAGATGAGAAAAACAAAGTTTACAAGTCAGAGTCTGATCAGGAGATTAGGGGTTAGGGGGCAAATCAATAAACACAAGCTCCAGGCAGCCAGGGAGAAAGGGCAACACAATGTTATCCCACAGGGAGGAATGGAGAGAGGAACAGAGGGAAAGTTAATGTTAAATGGTTATTTCCAAGTGTGATTTAAACTATGTAGTCATTTCCAAAATTAAAACTTTCAAGACAGTTTTATTTTCACTCTATTCACAGTTTACCTGCATGCCTAAAACCTTTCTGAAATAGTATTGCATCATTTTGGTGGGGAGGGAATGTTCAGTCATGCCCAGGGCTTACTTGTGTCTCTGTACTCTCAAATCACTTTTCGCTCTGCACTCATCAGATCATACGGAATACCAAAGGTTGAACCTAGGTCAGCCATGTGCGAGGCAAATGCTCTATCTGCTATACTATTGCTCAGGCCACACAATGCACACTTCTTTTTCTTTTTCTTTTAACATGCTGTGCTACCTATCAGAAATGGTAAAGAAATACAGAGTAGTTGTATGCTCCAAAATCATATACCAAAATTGATCACATTTCTGTATGTAAACAATACATTGCAAATTCTTCTCTGTGCTCTCTTCCCCAACTGGTCTATCATCTTTTTTCCCCGAATCAAACTCTGCTAACTTGTAGGGTTAGATTCCTCAGAAATATACAATTTTATATTTATGAATGAAATATTGCTTTTCTCCTCTTAAGCTTTTGCATAGTTTACTTTAAAACATTGTCCTTTTGTATAGATACAGGAAGACAGTTAATATTATGCTTTTACAACTTGGGAGTTAATTGACTCCGAATGATATTCACTTCTTGCTTTCTTGACTTAAGCCTCAGTTTCCCTTAGTTTCTAGCACCCCAAAAGCAGGGTCCCTACTAGGGACTGGATGGACCCAAGGCAAGCTGTGAGCTACCCAGGCATTGAAGTGGGCCAGACAAAAGTGCCACAATACTTAAGTATAAGTTAAGAGCATAGTCATGGACAAAGTCTGCCATGATCCAAAGAGTAACAACTGAATTAAGACCCTGATAGAGTTAGGAAAGACTAATCTTGCCTAAGACTGTCATCTGAGATCTATAGCAAGGTGGCCCCAGGACAGCAATCCTATAAGCTTAATGTATCTTTCACTGTGTTGGTACAAAATGACTAGTATTATGAATGTTTATATGTTTGTTGAACTAAGGAGAGGACAAATACATCTATATTTTGCCCGTAGGCCAGTCATCTTGCTGGATGAGAATCTGTCCTAGAAGAAGGTTTCCCTGAGGGAAGGACCTTACATCCATTGATTGTATGATAATACCTATGTGCAATTGTTATCCCAGCCCCTCATGATTAGGGATTTAACAACGGCTGTAAGAGTGGGCTGAAGGAGGCAGAAGCAGGAGGGAGAAGTATGAAGGATCAGGATCCAAGAGGAGGATCAGGGGAATCGGGGAAGGGGAAGATTGGGGGGAGAATCAGGAGAACCCAGAAGGAAAATCAGAAGAGAATGGAGATGAGATTGTAATAAACTGCAATTTAGAGCAACCAGTCTGGCTTTCATTTCCTCCTTCATCTGCCCAAAACCATCGGCCACTCCAGGTTAGGGGAAGTAGTGTGAGTCCACCGAATGCAGGAAGCAAGAGAGAGCCACTCGGCCCTTCATATTTATTTTTGGAATTCAAAGTAAATCATTGGAAAGGTTTATGTTTCTTTGAAAATTCTGCCATTATTTTCTCCCTTGCTAATTGTTATTTGTCTTTCAATTATTTAAATCAGCTATTTCATTTTTCAGTAATTTTTTTCCTATATGACCCTACAGTCTAATTTTGATTCATACTTCTCTCGGGCACTGCAGGAATCCTGATGTAATTGCATCACACATTACCTGACACTCAATATTTAGGAAAAGGAGAAAGTAAAGAGGATGGTGACATTGCTAGACTCTACATTTAAAGAAAACACATTTAAAAAATACTTAGATGAGTTTGTAACTATATTTATATGTAGGAATATGCATTTTATATGCAATATATATATTTCTAAACATGCACATTATCATAGTTCTATAAATCCTTCATTATGATCTACACCAAGAAGTTAGTTTCTCTCCACCATTATAGTACTAATATCCTTGTTGAGCAGCTGTCCCTCTGTGGTTGTGTGTGACTTGGGAGAAGTGGGCAGCAAGAAAAGTAGCTTGGAGACCACAGTAGCTTCCACTTCTTTGCTAGATCTACTTTGGCCACCTAGAAAAAGGCCCAGCACGGCTGAAAACTGGTAAACTTTGCTCCTGGAACCAAAGTGGCAAGGATGTAGGCAAGTAGACAGTGAAGGTGCGCATGACAATGAATTCCTAGAGGAAATAAAACCAGTAGCCATGACGTTGCAAAAGACCGACCTTGTGAAGGAAAGCCTTATAAGACTTACCTGGTGCTGAGAGATCCAGAGAAGGCTGAACCCCTCCTCCCTTACCCCACCCAGAAAAAAGCTCCAGCAGGGAAAAGGCCAGAACGAATTTCAAAGAGGACCATCAAGCACTCTGAACTCTAGCCCCTTGGCAACCACCCTAGCAATGGACTCTACCTAGCTGGAAGCCCCACGTGGGAGCTGCTTGGAAAAACCCTATAAAGGCCACGTTGAACAAATGATGCATGGGCATATATATGCTGCCCGATGCCTTGTGCTGCTTGTGCCCCTGTAGCCAAGCACATATGGTGCCTGAGCACATGTGTCACCCACATCTCCCTTCTTGAGATGTGTACTGATATCTTTCAGTCTCTGGAGAAGCCTGTGTTCTCTCTTGAGTGCATTACTCTCTGTCCCTTTGCTCTCTCTCCTTCCTTTTCCTAAAAGCCTTCAAATAAAATCTGTTTTTACTTCACTGTTTGTTTCCTCCTGAAATTATTTTTGTGAGATAGGACAGAAAAAAAAATCTGGAAGGCTTGGGTAAGGCCTACGAATGGTTTTCCTTTCTTACAAAGATTCCATGCTCTACCCTGAGACTGTGGGCTCCCCAAGAAATCGGATGATGGGGATCAACTCCCATGCTGAGAAGATCAAGTGGATGTCAACTGTGGCTTGAAGGTCACCTGGTGGAGCTGGCATGACTCTGGTCCGTACTGCACAAGGGTTCATCCTCAGACTTTATCAGTCCTAGTCTTCCTATCCAATCTTGGGGTGGCAGAGGTAGACCAGGTGAAAGCAACTGTCTCCTCTTTGCCCTGCATAAGCCACTCATGGGGCCCACCGACCTCAGATACATGAGCCCTACGAAGCTGCCATCTGATTGTGATGAATCTCACTTTTTCAGGTTTCTTGGGAGCTGGTCCCCACCCAGTGAATTCTCATGGTACTGTGGACTCAGACTGTAGCCAGAAATTGATCTTTTCAGGAAAGGAAATTCACTCCTCACCTCAGCACATAATTTTATGAAGAGGCGAACAGCAAAAGTAGTCATTATTGAAAGAGATTTATAGAAATGTGAGGGGAGAGAGAGGCAGATAAGTGTTCAAGAGAGAACAAAGGCTTCTCCAGGATGGATAAATCAACTCTTGAAGGAATGTTATATACAATTTCTCTTTTCATATTCATTTTTTCTTTTTTGGGGGGGGGGGAATCAAACATTCCAGAGTGCTCAAGACTTTTATTCCTGGCTCTGCATTTAAGGATTACTCCTGACTTGGGGACCATAAAGTTCTTTCATATTCTTTTTAAGGTTTTTTTCTATTTTTATTTTTCCTTTTTGGGTCACACCTGGCGATGCATAGGGGTTTCTCCTGGCTTTGCACTCAGGAATCACTCCTGGCGGTGCTCGGGGGACCATATGGGTTGCTGGAAATCAAACTGAGGTTGGCCGCGTGTAAGGCAAACGCCTACCCACTGTGCTATTGCTCCAGCCCCTCTTTCATATTCTTAACAGCAACTTTAGATTCTCCTGTAAATTTTCTGGGTGGTGCTTCAGTTTCTCCATTTTAGAAAACTCAGGATTTGCATCTCAAAGGGATGCATTCCTCATATCTTTGGACTAGCCCAGGTCTGGGTAATTTCTATTAAATGTTATTATTTCTTAAAAGCTCATTACAAAGCCCCCAATTTATCTGTCTCAAACATTAAGTTACATTTAAAATCTAAGTTTTCCAAGGTGTATGATTGCACAGACTGGATCCAGGATGCTGCAGATCCAGGGGCACAATGTCCTTTGCATTTGCTGTTAAATGTACAGCAAGGCACTGAGTACTTTTTTTTTTCTCTGAAAGGGGGACAGTGGCCAAGTAAGTTTAAAAACCTCTGAAAAGATCTGTACTATTTTGTTTGATCATGTGATTTTTTTTAAACTCTTCTACAAATTAGTGAAATGTTGCCTTTGTCTTTTTTCGAGGACCTCCCCTTTCATAATCCCATCAGGCATAATCCCATCAGTATGATCAAGCTTATTCCAAAAACAATATCATCTTTTTAAAGTTTTTTAAGTTTCTGACTAGTATTTCTTTGCATGTCTTGTTTATTTAAAATAATTCATTCCTGTTAGTGCTCAGAGTTCAGCTGCTACCATATGTGTTTCTGGGGATCAAACCCATGTTGGCCAAAAGGTGCAGGCACCCTATATGCTATGCTTTCTCTCTAGCCCCCATTTTTCTTCTTCTTATTTTTTAAATCTGTTGTTGGAAGTAGGGCTTTTGTTTTTATTTTGTGGTTATTTTTTTAAAATATCTTGACTATTGTGAAAAATGCTTCAATGAGTATTAGGGGTCAGGGTCATAAATTTTTTCAAATGTGTCTGTAATATTCTCTGATTGCTTAGCCAAAATTACAATAACAGAATTTTATAGTCTTTTTCTCCAAGATTGTTTGAGCAATCTTTGTACTTCTTTCCATAATGCTTCAGCAATTTATACTCCCAGCAGCAGTTGATAAGGGTTCCCTTGTTCCACAATTCTATATATATTTATTCTGTTTATTTTTTCTGTAATACCCATTCCAATTGGTCGATTTAATAAAATTTCTTAAAAAATATTAATAAAAAGTGTAAAAGTTCTCCCAATAACATCCTATTTATTTCAGCAAGCCTGAGCAATGATTGGGGGTTCTGTATTCAGGACTGTCTGGTATCAACTCTGGTACTGAAGTTTAACAGGCTTTGGTAACAAATAGGAATTTGTAGGTGTGAGTTTCTATATCACTGGGATTAACTAGGTTGGGGATGACTGGGGTATTAAAAGTCATGAGTGCATGCTGGAGAGATTATAGTGGCGAAGGTGCTTGCATTACATGGTGCCAACCCAAATTTGATCCCTGGCACCCCATATGGTCTCCTGAACCCTGACAAGAGTGGTTGATTTCAGAGTACAGAGCTAGAAGTAAGCCCTGAGCACCTCCGCATACCAAAAATAGCACATAAAAGACAATAACAGAACACAAAAACAAGCAAAATAGAAATGATGAGTACTTTGTATTGGTTTTGATGTATAGTTGAGAAAGACCTGAGCAGTGGCAAGAAGTTTCATTTGTGAATCGTGGTCATTCAGACCATGACTGGTTGTATGGAAAAGTATTAATTAGGTATGTTTAAATAACTGAACAATCTGCTTTGATTTTGTTGTGTTGATATGTGTGCCTTAACATGCAGTATATAATATTGTACAGAAAGTAACCTAGTAGTGATAATGTATATTTTGTGTGTGGCATAAATAATGCAGCTATTAATCAAAATCCAGGCAATATGGTAAATTGTTTGTTTCCCAATTTTCCCTACTGCAATAGACAGACATTGATGGCCCAGATGCTTTAAATGTAAGGATATATTTAAATGTTGTACTATTGCTCATCTCAATTGATGTGGAGCACATCCTTTGTATGTAGGAGGTTTTATTTTAGTCCCAAGCAATACTGGGTCCCCTGATCCTGGCCTATTGTGATTCCCGAGCATTGGTACAGGAGTAGATCCTAAGCACTGCAGGTTATGACTCCCAAGTCAAATGCCACAAAGCATTAGAAATGATATAATACTGACCAAGATCATTAGCTATGATCTTAGTTAGAAGATATTAGAAAAGCTGATATTTGAAATTCTGAATTAGAATTTCAGTGTCATCTCACTCTTTATCATAATGGTACATGATATATGGTTAGAGTAGGAAGTAAACCTTTTTTTTTTCATATGTCCCAAAAGTAGATCACATTAATTTGGTAGTACGATTAATAGAGAAAAGCAATTAAATCAGAATTTCTCAAAATGTGTTCTATAAAGCATTAATAACTCTAGACAGTCTGTGAGGTAAAATTTTTCTAAAGTAATATCATTAAAAGAAAACCATATAATTAGAAATCTTTCTTAGGGAATCCTGCTTCATTCAGTCTTAGAGCTCATCTGGCCCTGAGGGACTACAAAGTATTGAAACAGAACATTCTTAGGTTATTTTTGAATCTCACAATTCTTGTCTTTCATTTATGGTGCGTATATTTTGATTTTATTTGATAAAACAAGATGCCAGATATACTTTGACACCCATTTAAAAATGAATTTTTTGTTTGTTTGTTTGTTTTGTTCTTGGAGTCACACCCAGTGGTGCTCAGGGATATCACCTGACTCTGCTTACAGTTCAGGAATCACTCCTGGTGGAGTTAGAGGGTCTAAATGGGATCTCCGGGATCAAACCCAGGTGGATTGTGTACCAGGCAGGAATCCTGTCTGCTGTGCTCAGTTTTCTGTCTTATGATGAACTTGAAGGAAGCTTGAATCGTTTGTGAGAATGACAGTAGAATGTCAAAAAGAAAATCAAGGCTGTTTTGTTACACTGCCATTAGTCAGCATTAGCTTACTAAAGATGTTTTAGTACTTATTGCACTGAAAGGCTATTAATGTAGAGACAAACAGATCCACTTGTGTTTTGCTCATATGAAGTAAGTCAGTACCACTTAGGAACACAGATCCGTGTGGGTGTGCATATGCGCTATGAACAGGGAGAACAGGGCAGCTGAGAGGGGAAAAAAACCCAGCTTAGTTCCATACATATTTAAAAGTCAAGATGGGATGCTTAATTTTTTTTTGATTCATTACGCCTCTAATTCTTGACTATGTTACCTTTAATTTTGCTGATTAAAAAGAACTATGTGGGTGGGTTCGTCTGTGCTACTGAACAGCAGGTAGAGAGTAGCTACAGATCTTCCTTGCAAAAGGACAATTAAGGATGTAATCAGCTTTGAAAACTGGAAGTAAAAAAAAAATAGACATGCATCTAAATAACTGCCCAGCTAGCAGATAGTCATTGCATGTCTCCAGAATTCAAATAAATTCTTTTATAAAATTTGGAGAATAGTCAGATTATAAAAAAGATAATTTTTCTGATTGATCATCATTGCATACAAAAAGGCTTGACTTATGCATCTTGCAATAGAACACAATATAAAAGCTGAAAATAAACCATAAAATACAATGCTGAAAATTTCCATATCACAGCTGCCCAGAGCGCATAACAAGGAGAATATTAGTAATGTCCAGATGCACATAAGTCTACAGGGATGCCTCTTGCCAACTGCAAAATGAAAGGAATGACAATGTCAATCACTTCCAATAGACTATGTTAATGTTTTTCAAACAGTTCTTTCACACTCAGAAATAGTACTCATTAATAATGGATAGTACTGTATGAAGGGGAAGGAATGTTGCCTACAAAACTGATAGAATTCATTGTTCATTGCTCTCAACAATGAACTGCATTTCTGCAAGATGATTTTTTCCTTTGTCTTTAAAACTCTACCAAATGGCTTCAAACCTTTTAAGCTAATTGATCCCTTTCTTTTTATTTTTTGCTAACATTTCATCTGTGGTGCTAATGCACTGCCCGTTATCACATTTTCCTCTACCTGTTTCTACCTGTCCTTAAAAAGTCACCTTCTTTTTAATCAAAGTTTTTGACTAGTGCTGCTGAAATGTGCAAGAAAGTTCGCAGGCTTTCAAATTCTGATGGTAAAATCAAGATTGAGTGTTTTTTTTTTTAAATACTTCTTTTTCCTTTCTTCTGCTTAGCTGTTCAAGCAGCTGTCAGTAGGGCCTGTGGGTTTGCTGATATATTTGGAGGTTTCCAGATTGTATAATCAAATATAAGAACTGAAAAAATCACTGAAATTCAGAAAAGTTATCAATTCCACTGAGATTAATTTCCTAATATACCACTTTCTTCAGGGAAGCACCTAATTATCTCTTTTTGACTAAGAAGCCATTTGGAGTCAATTTTATATAATGACCTCCATTTTTTACATTTTTAAGTAAATGCTTTTATGAAATAACTTAGAGTATCATACCAATACCTATTATTCAGTTCACATTAGAAGATACCTTTAAGAAATATCTTCCTTCCTTCCTTCCTTCCTTCCTTCCTTCCTTCCTTCCTTCCTTCCTTCCTTCCTTCTTCCTACATTCATATTTCTTCCTCCCTTTTCTCCCCCACTTCCTACCTTGCTCCCTCTCTCTTTCTTCTTTTCTTCCTTTTTTCCTTTTTTCTTCCTTTCCTCTGGAGACTTGGAAGATCTACCAGTGATTCATGGTCAACCTGTCATGGCTCTATGCAAGGACAGGAGTATGTCTTGAGGTGCTGGGATTACCTGGGCCACCACCACAGTGTAGGGACTGTCTTTGTCTCTTACAAATTACGAATAAGAACATCAACAAATGCATAATTCATATTTCATTTCAAAATTTTACCTAAGAAAGAAGGAAGCATTAAGAAGGACATGCAAGTACTAGTGATCTTATGATCTGCCCTCAGGCTAGGTCTGTTTAAACAATACTCACAAGGGCCAGAAAGATACTATCATGGGGAGAGTCAGGCGTTTGCCTTGTACAATGATGACCCAGATTGAATTTCCATGATCCCATAAGGTGCCCCATACACCCACCAGGAGTTACCGTGAGCAGAGAGCCAGATGTAAGCACTGTTGGGTGTGGCCCCCAAACAAAACAAAACAAAACAAAAAAACTCACAGGTATTTCATGAGTTCTTTTGTATTACTCATACTGAGTGCCTCAGATGTGTTCTCTTTATATCTATAAGAATTGAGCAGAAGAATTAGAACAATAGGGGCTACTGGATGTATAGATTATTATAGGGAATTTCTTTATTCAATAATTAGGACTATTTAAATAACTTGAATATTAATAGGACAATGAATCAAGAAGAAAAATACCACAAGTTCTTTGAAACCCAATGGACAAGGGCCAGCATTTAATGCCCATTAATTGTCTAATCTTTCTCTTTGTAAGAAAATGCTCTGACATTTCAGAGGGCTAATAATTTATTAAATCAAGTATACTCAAGATAATCCTCTGAATTAAAGCCAACTGATTAGGAACATTAACTGTATCTTCAATATTCCCTTGGAGTAGCACTTTGAAATCCGTTTGATTAAAAAATTAAAAAGAGGTATCTAGTGTATTTATACATGCTCTGATATTCTTGGTGCTTTCTGTCCTTTAAATTGTTATGAGATCATTTATATAATGTCTAATTGATTATGCAATTTCCAATTTTCCTTTAACTTCTACCACTAACACAAGAATGCCAATTTTTACTTTCAAATGTATTTTGTAGCTATCAGAATGCTAGAGATAACAGTGAACTCAAGAATCTCATGGATAAATCAGAGTTGGTAGGAAAGCACATATTGTAACTTTTTGTCAAAAACAAGGCAGAGAGGATTCAATGTTAACAGAAACATTTTCACTTCACAATGCAGAGTGTTACTCACTTGAAAATCAAGGCCAAACATTTTCTTTTCAGAAGAATCCTTTAGCTTGCATCTCTAAATTATCCCTTACTATTCTTGCTGCCAAACTAAAAATATGCTTTTTCTATAATTAAGGAGGGATTTACTTGAATTTTTTTGGTCTTTTTTGGGGGATGGTGGGGGAGTAGGGCACACTCTTCAGTGCTCAAGGGACATTCCAATCTATCTCTGTGTGCAGGGGTTGTTCCGAGGGGTTTCATGTGGGTTTTCAGCAGGCAAAGCATGTGCTCAGCTCTTTGAGCTATGTCTCTAGCCCTATTATCTGATGATTGGGGATTCTATCTGTAGTCATCAGAGGGATTTTTCCATTTCTTAAGTCAGGTTTGACTAATAATCCCGCCAATGTTAACCACTTTATCATTTATACTACTTAATTTTTATTCTTGAAACAAAAATTTACTGTATTATTTTATATGACATGCTATGTGTTTGCTTCTTTTCTTTCCCACTTAAATAAAGCTATTTGAAAGTTGGAGCTATATCATTTGTTAAATAGTATATGAGTAGAACCAAAAGATCATTTAGGAACGTGAAGTTCTTTCTAAGATTTAGCATGAATCAACGTCCTTGTTCATAACTCAGAAAGCACTTTAATACTTGGATATTTTAAAAGAGAATAGATTCTTACACTTTAATTAGTGAATATTCTACTGATGCTCATAAGGCAATCATGGTAGGCTTAGAAATAAAATAAGCCATAGTGAACATCTTTTGTAGTGTTAGTGTATAACAGTTTGAAGCATTTATGTATAGTATAATTATTTACTGTAAAATAATTGCACACTGAAGTTTGTGTGTTAGCAGGCTCTCTGGACGGCTCTGTTTCGCCGCCAGCGTTGCATTCGGTGCTCTTGAGCCGCTGTGTGTGGCCTGGATCGGGATGGCTGTTGGCCAAGGGCAGACGAAGGAAGAAAGGAGAGCCAGGCTGGTTGGTTTTAGTTGCAGTTTATTCCAATCCTCTCTTAATTCACTCCTGTCTCCCCTCTCCTCTCTCTCCAACTCTCTTCACGTGCCTGCTCCTATATTCTTCTATATAATTCTCTCTGTCTCCCTTGCTATCCTCTCTGTGGTCCATCTTGCCACCCTGTGCTCTCTCTCCTTCTCCAGCTCTCTTGCCTCCTCAACTCCTCAGCACTCAGCTAGCAAAATCAACATAAGAAAGCCCTTCCTTGGGTCTGGTGTCGAATGATTGAATGTAATCAAAGTAGAGAAAGAGTAGTGTGGAAATCATCTGCCACACAGGTAGGGGGAGGGTGTGGAGTGGGGGATGTACTGGAGTTTTTGGTGGTGGAAAATGTGCACTAGTGAAGGGGCGGGTGTTTCATCATTGTATGACGGAGACTTAAACCCAAAACCTTTACAAGTGTTTTCACGGTAATTCAATAAATAAATTTATAATAAATAAATTTTAAAATACAATGTATATATATATATAAAAAGAAAGCCCTTCCTGAGGGCCCACCAGGTTTAAAGGGAACACCACTTAAGAGATATTCCAAAGCCCTTCCTGACTGCCCAAGGGCAAAATACCTCTTAAGGTGTTTTTCTCTTTTCCTTAGTCTAATTGCTCTATCAACATCTTAATACTAGTTATTTTTGTATGGACATAGCAAGAGACAACATTGAGGCTTGTAGGGCAGCTCTCCTGGGAACATCTTGCCACAGACTCAGACTACAGCGCTCAAACCAGATTAATCATTCCTAACCGTAGCAGGGTCCAAATCTAGTTATTACTTTTTGAATCATGACAGCATTTGTCCATGACCAAGCTCTTAACTTATAGTTTGGCATTATGGCTCTTTGGCTGGGCCCATCTCGATGTCAGGGTAGCACATAGCTTACTGTTTGCCCTGGTTCCATCCAGTCCCTAGTCAGGACTCTGCTTGTGGGGGTGTTAGGAAGTAAGGGCAGCTGAGGCTTAGGTGAGAAAACAGATGCCCAGGAGGAAAGTATCACTGGGAGTTACATTACAAAAGCATAGCATATCCCTGGGCTGGAGCGATGGCACTGTGGGTTGAGCATTTGCCCTGCACGCTGTCGACCTGGGTTCGATTCCTTCGTCCCTCTCGGAAAGCCCTGCAGGCTACCAAGAGTATCCTGCCAGCATGGTAGAGCCTGGCAAGCTCCCTGTGGCCTATTCGATATGCCAAAAACAGTAACCAACAAGTCTCACAACGGAGACATTACTGGTGCCCACTCGAGCAAATCATTGAACAACAATGGTGCAATCATGCTACAGTGCTAACCTTTATCCAGAAACTTCCACTTGGTTACTGAGTTCTGGAACTTCTATTTTGATATTTGAGTACTAATCTTTATTCTATCTCAATTGATAGTACCTTAGTCAACCCCTGCATTCACCATTTAGACTATTACAACAAACTTTATTATCATTTTATCTGTTTTTATAATCTTAAAACCCCAATCATTAATTATTTCCTTATATGCATTTCATCATAATTCTCTACTTGAAAATTTTTTTGTGGTTCTTCATGTCTTTCAGTATAAAATCTAATCTCAATATAGTGTGATTGAATTTTTGGTACTTGCCTTGTGCATATATTTCATAGTAGCTGTACACTATGTTTTATATAAACTAAGTCACTTGTTGTCTCAGGAAGAATAAATATATTATGTGTTATTTCTTTGGCTTTACAAATTTTCATTAGCTTATAATATTCCCACTTCTTTCGGGGGTGGGGGATGATGTTTATGCCACACTTGTTGGTACTCAGAGGGTATTCTTGACTTTGTTCTCAGAAATGACCCCTGCCTTTGCTTGGGGAAATATGTGGTGCCAGATAGAATAGAATCGGTAGAAACCATTCAAGGCAAGTGCCTTACCTCGTATACTGTCCCATTTACCTTGTAAGGTTGTCAATTCATTATTTTGTAAATAGCTCATATACAGGAATAATCTGCAAAAATTTCCACAAGAATATTTTTTTACCAATCTCATGACCTTCTCTCAAAATTTATGTTCTTTTCTACAAATCACATGGCAGTTTAATTTTCTTTTAACTAATTTACATAACAAAACCTCCTTTAAAAAACTAATAAATTGTGACTTGACCTCTGTGTTCACTGTCTGTCACATATATACGCCATGAACCTATTGAATTGGTGAACAAATGAATGGTGAAACAAAATCATTTCTTAATTTTTATATGTAAACTTACAGTTCGAAAGTGATTCTGTTTCAATCAAATATTATTTTTCTCTTCAAATCATTCTTAGTCACTGTTTTGAAAAATTATGTGTATTTCTAAGCTAGACAAATCATTAATATTGAAATTTAATATTGAATGAGTAAACATGTGCACTTGGACATTTTCAGTTTCCTTTACATTGCTAACATTTTAATATCGTTTTTTAATATTTGAAGAGGAAAAAGAACTAACCAGAGTAATCAGAAGAAAACGCACCACTTTTTGGCATGTGTTATGCATTTGCTGAAGCAGAAGTCTGCCATATGCCATACGTGATATGCCACCCAACTTTGCCATTATGTCAGTAAATGCATTGTATCCTGCAGCCAAGCCACATGGAATGGCACGCCTTCCACTTCGGTATTTCTACAAACATTTTTCCACTCAATTCTGTCACACATGGTATCTATAATCTGTTAGAAGGAGTTCTGCCCATTTTGTCACCTTTAACATCTGAGAACTCTTATAGGCGCCAAATGGATTGTTCTTCTGATTTGAATCAGATGTGAGTCATTCTGGGTGAAATTTCCAAAAAGGGTTTCCAGTAGTCACTCTCCATAGAAATTTAAACACGAATGGGTAATGGCATATACAAGGTATCACTTGGATGGCAGTTAATTGAATATTCAAATATATATATATATATATACATATATACATATATACATTTTACTCACATTTATTCATTGACCAAATATTTACTACATTCTAATGATGTGTCAAGTACTTTACTATGTAGTAAGAAGTTAAAAAAGAAAATAGGTACTGAATCACTATCTTTCTTCTCAATGAAGCTGAGGAGAAAGGTATGCTTTAATAGGGAGTTCACTTAATCAAACATGCTAAGACATCTGAGGAGGGAGAGAAAGGCTTTTTTATTCGCCCATGAACTGATGTCTGTGAAAATCAGTAAAAAAATGATGGTATCACAAGCCTTTTTATAGATCATTATTGCGAAATCATCATTACTTTTTTCATGCTCAAGCAACATGGGGCATCCACAGGATGACGTCTTATGAGTATGGTCACAGGGAGTTTCCTAAAATCATTAGCATTTTTACTGCTTGGAATAGGGAAGTTCATCCTAAGTGCAGACAGGATGGTTACCCACTAGCTAAATGACAATTATAGAGTGTATGATATAATCAATTGTAAATAAATAAAAAATCAAAGATATATATAATAAATTTCCTTAACAGTTAAACCAATTAAAAATACTTCATACAATTTCTTATTTAGTTCACTTTAATATTCTCCTGCCATTTGAAAATTTAATTTAGAAATAAAGCTAGATTTCTAAAATAAAATACTATATACAAAAATTCATAAATAAAGAAAATAATGCGTTCAGTGCATAAACATCACAAATAAAAAAAACACAGCTTTCTACTTGAATAGTTTCTACAAAAGTCATGTTTAGCCTTTGGCATGGAAATATTTTCTTACAATCCTCACAGTAATAAATTTGGGGGGAAAGAGACTTTTAACACATTTTTATTAAACATGGTGGAGCTGGAGTAATAGTATAGTGGTCAAAATTTGTTTAAGCCCTGGAACCACTTATAGTCCCCTGAGCATTATCAGGAGTGATCCTTGAATACGGAGACAGGACTAGCCTGGCAAGCTAGTGAGAGTATCCAATCTGCATGGCAAAGCCTGGCAAGCTCCACGTGATGTATTCTATATGCCAAAAACAGTAACAAGAAGTCTCACAATGGAGACGTTTTGGTGCCCACTTGAGCAAATTAATGAACAATGGGATGACAGTGCTACAGTGCTGCATACATCTCTCTATATAAATATACAGATATATTTTGTCAATTTAAACAAATATAACATTTATTAAACTCATCATGTTTTATCATGACGAGAGTTTCTTTGGGGACAAAATTCAAAGAATTTGTTTTGGCTTGAACCATATATAGTTTAATATAGTGATTTAATTTGAACCTTATATTCTAAAGATTTAATATACATAAAAGTATCTATGAGTGAAAGTGTGTTAATTAACATTATTAGTCCCCAATATTTGGTTGATACCATATTTAAATCACTGTCACTGTCACTGTCCTCCCATTGTTCTTCAATTTGCTCGAGTGGGCTCAGTAATATTGTGAGACTTGTTACTGTGTTTGACATACCGAATACATCATGGGTAACTTGCCAGGTTTTGCAATGCGGGCAAGATAGTCTTGTAGCTTGCCGGGCTCTCCGAGAGGGGCGGAGAAATCGAACTCAGGTTGGCAGTATTACAAATATTAAATAAGACAAATTTTCTTAAATTAACATTAACTAATTTATTAAAATTGAGAAAAATTGGGATATATATGGAATTCGAGATCATTTAAAATACGTTATATATTCTTTAAATACAAATTATTTTAATAACTTTTTAATAAAAATCAAGACAATATATTCACTAGAAATTAATCATTCTAAATAATGGTTTGTATGGGAACAGCTTTATTAGTTTAATGTATAATTTCTGCTTATCCTCAGGTACTGCTCATCAATTTTATTAAAGAGTACCGGTATAGTAATAAAGTAATGATCTAGGAGAAACAGTAAAATTAGTTCAGATATAAATACCAAAGGTGCTTAAAATTTTGTTAAAGATGGAAATGTTTGAAATGAAATTATTGGCTGATAGAGAAGCTCTGTAACTCCAGAAATAGGGAAGGTATGGCTGTAGAGCTAGTTCAGTATTTTTTCATAGTAGTGAACCTGACAAATAAGTATTCATGAAATCATTACTTTTATCCAGAGGGATAGGTAAAACACTGGACAGAATTTATTCTTGTTGGCTATCATCTACTTTCATAAATAGTTTTTATTTTATGCATTTAAAAAACATTTTGACTGTGCTTAATTTAATAACCTGATGCAGTAGATGAAAACTGACTTGACAAGTGTGAGAACTGGGCCCTTGATATTAAATATAACTGGGAAATGTTAGGTTATTGTAATGTTAATTTTCTATTTTGCAACATGAGGAAACTTACTAAGTGCTTCTAGAATATTTTATATGTCTAATATTTTAACTATCAATGAATAAATAGCAACTTATTAAAATACTAAAGTTTTATTATTACTTATAAATACTAAGGCCTCCCATTGATCATCGATTTGCTCGAGCGGGCCCAGTAACGTCTCCATTGGAGACTTTGTTGTTACTGTGTCTGGCACATCCAATACATCACGGGGAGCTTGCCAGGCTCTGCCGTGCGGGCAAGATACTCTTGGTAGCTTGCCGGGCTCTCCGAGAGGGGCGGAGGAATTGAACACTGGTCGGCCATGTTGACTGTGTGCAAGGCAAATGCCCTACCCGCTGTGCTATCGCTAATGCAGCTGAATCCCAAAACATTTTAAGAATCACTCTCAATATTTACCGTGCTTTTCTGCATTCCTTTATTTGTCTTTTAAAAGAAGAGTGTTTATGGATTAAAGGAGATATAAAGAAGTATAACAAAGAGGGGCAAAGCAACAGTACCTAAGAAATGGTGCAGAGAATTGAGCTTTTCATGCTGAGGGTCTGGGGCAAAGAACTTTGAAGGAAGGGACCCTGAGATACTGGCAGAGGAAATGGGTACTCTTTTGGATGGGAATGAACTACAAATTAACCCCAAAATGCAACAGACCCTTGGAGAAATTGTATAAAAACATGTCAGAAATTGTATAAAAACATGCTTATAGGGGTCGTGGTTTGGGGACATTTATGCATGAAACTCTACCACTGACAATATTGTAAACACAATGATTAAAATTTAAAAAGTATTATTTTATTCTTTATTTAAACTAAAATTACAAAAATATATTATAATTTTGTTTTCAATGTGATTTAAGGAAAACAACATATTTTAATGTAGTTTAGCATGTAATGCTGTTGTACTGATGATCTATTTATTTCATTACCTATTTGAACATGTGTCGTCATACAGTAGATATATTGCTATCATTTGTCAAGGAATTGTATGCATCTTCAAAGATAATAAATTTACTCAGAAAAAAATGACAGGCAAGGCTATATTTATTTGTAGGAAATTAAATTTGAATTATAATTTAATCATTTGTAGCAAACCATTTCTGATGGGTTTATTCTTTTGCCTCATGTGAAATAATTGAGTCATCAACCATTTTAAATACTGTGTATATGACACCTGCTATTATGCCCCTTTGTGTTTTTTTGAAGCACCATGGTTTACAATATTGTTGATTTTAAGGTTTCTTGCATATAGTGTTACGACATCCTCCACCCTCCACCAGACTATTTTCTTCCCTCCACTATTGGATCAGGCTCTTTTTTCAACCATTTCTGCCTCCTGCCCTCAGTAAGCTTGATTTTGTAAACCAGTTTTCCGGTTCTGATGTCAATGACTATTTGTTATTACTACTCTGTTTCTTTTCAGTCCTTACATGAGAGGTCATTCCGTACCTGTCTCTCTCTTCCTAATGGACTACACTCCAATTGATACTCTTCAGTTCCATCCATTAAATAGCAAGCTAATGACTTTCTCAGGATTTACTCCTGACTCTGCTCTCAGGGATAACTCCTGGTGGGGAAAGGCGCACCATGTGGGCACCAGGATTTGAACCAGGGTCAGTTGTTGAGCCAGTCACAGTCAAGGCAAGTTACATACCCACTGAACTATCATTCAAGCCCCCAAATTCAGATTTTATTTTATTTACTTTTGTACTGTTTGGGGAATGTATCTGGTGGTGCTCAGGATTCTACACTCAGGATCACAACTGTTGGATAAAATTGGTGCGTTCATTCGAGGAAAAGGCTATGCTTTTGTTCCAACAGATATTGACCCCACGAAGAAATTTTGGGTCCCATTACATGTCAACAGGAGTCTAATTCATCCATGTGAATTTAGCCCTCAGACCACCAGAGATTTCACATCCCTCCAAACTTAAGACCTGAGCCATTGCCAGACTGATTTCAGCTGGAAATCACAAGGAAATCAGATGAGGAGCCAGCATCAGAGGACCTGCAACAAAGGACTCTGGCTCTTTTAATATCATGAGTTCACATTAAGAACATTCCTTACACTCCTCTTTTACAGGTTGTGGATTGGACTAGAAATTTCTTCCTTTTAACCCTCCTTGGAATTCACAGATGCTTCAGTTCCCTAAGGAGGAAGGAACACGTTTTAATAGGCACACCTTTTTGTTTCTCTCTAGGATACCCATTTATATTGGAGCTCCTTCTTATCTCTTTCTCTGCCCCCAGGCATGGAGATGTACCAAACCCCCAGTGTTCAAAGCCTCCGATAACTTACAAAAAGTGTTTTTTTTCTCACACATAAGTTAGGTTACATGCACATCTATGGCTGCCATTCAACCTGACCAGAGAATGGCTGTGTTTCTGTGCTGAAGGACTCCTGGCAGAAGTTGTGATGCTCCTGTTCCAGTGCTCCCTGAAGTTCATAGCATTCCTATTAGTTGTTCCACTGAGACTCATTGCTGTGACTATTACTGATGTCAGTGGGCCCCATGGGCGACTTATGTGAAGTCGGGATGAGAAAGACAGCCAGTTTCTCCCCATCCGCCTCTGTGTTACTGGGTTCTTGTCTCACCTAGCAGAAAGGAATTTTAAGAGTAGACATGCAGTGAAGTATATAGATTTATCTGAAGGGTTTTTGAAAGTGTGTATGTGTGTGTGGGGAGGAGATGAGAGAGAGAGAGAGATGCTCAAGAGAGAATGCGGGCTTCTGCAAGGGTAGAGAGAGTCACTACACATGTCCAGTATTAGGAAACCATGAACGTAACTTCTTGAGAGTGGAGAAGATGGTCAAACATGTGCTCAGTAACCACATGTGCTTGGCCACATGGGCCCAAGCAGCACAGGGACTTGGGTAACATATGTGAGCCCTGTGAGGAACAGGTCTAGATAGCTTTTTCAGATGTACTTTTAAATGGATTGGTTAGGAAAGTATGTGTTATTACAAATCTATTGGCTCTGAAATGGGCAGGCTCTGCTTTAATGGCCAGTGAAACCCTATATAAGATCTCCTTTAGAGAAGCTCGGGGTCTTGCCCAACCTGCTGGACCTGCATGTCTGTGTAGGCGGCTCAACCCTAGCTAGACAGTCTTAAAATAAACCCTGCTTGCTGTTTGCAGTCTCTGGAGTCTCTTTGTCATCAAAGGGAGATCTCAATCTGTGCCCTAACAAGCCCCTCCGCTCAAGGTGGCTTTAATAGAGTATCTTCAGGGGATGTCTTGGCTCGGAATGTTCTGAAGTCTTCTCTGCGCTAAATCACTAAAGTTAATCAAATTAAGGGAGAGGTCCGAGGGTGTTTGAGGAATTTCCTTCATGGGTAGGAGTCCAGTCTCCACAGGGTCCATTGCTGGACAAGGAGAGTGTCTTACCAGACCTTGTTCCTGTTTTCTGCAAGATTCACTTTCACACTTCAGAGCTATTACTTGCAGAAAACTTACTGCCATCACCTGGGGAGGGAGACCTCTCTATCTGTCTGCCTGCATACATCACTACCAATGCTGTTGCAGGTACGGCTCTTCAAACCTTGATCCAGATACAAATTTCATCAAAACGTGACTAAATGACTCCCATCACCTCTGCATATTGCAGGAAAATTGGACACTTTACAACAAGCACTGCTCTGGGTCCAGGGGTAGGTTGAAGTACTAAAACAACAAATGAGATTGTTTCATGATGGGAATTTTTCGTCTTTCTATTTCAATTATTTTGCATTTTGAGATGTCTGGGGCTTGTATTTGTAAGTGAAATATTGCTTTTCTCTTTCCTTTATGTCTTTTGAAGTTTACTTTAGAGCAATATCCTTTTTGTATAGACATTAGAAGACAGTTGATGCTATACTCTTGTTAGTTGAGAACTGACTCCGAATAATATTTACTCTTGTGCATCTGTTATATTTACTCAACTTACACCTCAGTTGTCCTCAGTTCTTAGCACCTCAAAGGAGGGTTCCTAAGGGATACTTGGATGGACCCAGGGCAAGCTATAAGCTACCCTAGCTTCTAAAAGGGACAGGCCAAATGCCATAAAACTTATAAGTAATGAACATGGTCATGGACAAGTCTGCCATGACCCAAAAAGAAGTAACTGGATAAAGGACCCTCCTGGGGTTAGGAAAGATTTACCTGGCCTGAGAAATGTGGTCTGGGATATATAGCGAGATTCCCCCAGGAGAGCCACCCTTTAAGTTTAATATATCTTTTTGGTGGGCTGGAGTGATAGCACAGCAGTAGGGCTTTTTCCTTGCACATGACTGACCTGACCGACCCAGGTTCAATTCTTCCACCCCTCTCAGAGAGAGAGCCCTTACTCTGAGCAAGTTACTGAGAGTATCTCTCCTGCACGGCATAGCCTAGCAAGCTACCCGTGACATGTGACGTATTCAATATGCCAAACACAATAACAAGTCTCATAACGCAGATGTTACTGGGCCCACTCAAGCAAATTGATGAAAAATGGGAGGGCAGTAACAGAGATATCTTTTACGGTGTCCATAAAAAATGACTAGAAATATTATTAAGAAGTAAATTTAAGATGACTGTTTAAATGATTACTGGCTAAGGGAAGGGGAACATAATATACTTTAGATGGAATTGTGCCCTTAGTGGATTGAATTTTCTAGCAGAATGCTATTTTGTCCTAGAAGCTTCCTCAGAAGGAAGGACTTTTCATATGTTGATTGTGCTACCTCACCTATGTGTAATTGCTTACCCCAACCTTTGAGTACTGGGAGTGGAATGGAGGACAGAGTGAAACTGAATGGAGAGGGCGAAACTGGATGAAAAGAGTGAAACTGGATGGGTGGTGTGTGAGACTAGGATAAGAGGAGTGTGAGTCTGGTATGGAGACAGAGATTGGAAAAAACAGTGACTGATCATCAACAGCCTGGTGACCCTGTTCCCTCCTTCATGTGTCCCTTGGCAGCGGCCATCTGGGGTGGGGAAGCAGCTCATGGTCACTGAACACGTGTGGTGTGCACCCATATTTTTGAACACACAGCAACTAATATGTTCAGGAGACCATAGGAAGTTTCAGGGATCAATACTCAAGTCAGCTGTGTGTAAGCCAAGCACCTTATTCACTGTACCATATCTCATGCCCCAAATATATGAAACTGGTTTAGGGCTTGAGTTGGGCAAAACCTGGTAAATTTGGGAGCCATGCAATTGGGGAATGATACTTTTCCTCAAAACTAACTTTTTTTCAATCAATTTGAATTTCAATAAGACCCCACTTAAATATCTATTTACTAGATCAGTTTCTGAGCTTGATGAGAATAAGTTTTAGAATGACGGTAAGGATAAAATAGGAAATGAATTGTCAAGAATATGCTGGTTTTAAGTTATTTATTTAGGTGCCATGGTGTGCAACAGTGATGATCTATAACTCATGTTTAGAGAATACAATGATATTGCAGAACAATCATTCGAATGCCAACATCCTCCCTCAGTCTCTAGACCCCTTTTTTTCTTTTAGAAAGAAAACTTTTTATTGAGAGTTTGTAGTTTACAGTGCTAAAATAATGGTTTCTCATACACATAATTCCAACACCATACCAATTCAGAAAACATATTTTCATGTTACATATTGGTTTGATCACTTGATCACTTGACTTCCATTTAATCACCAATTTGCTTGAGCTGGCGCCAGTAATGTCTCCATTTGTCCCTGTTGCGTGCTAGTGTAGCCCAATGGGGTCTCTTCATTCTAGGAACACAAACAGCCTCAAACTGATCGTTCAGGGTCTTGACGAAGAAGTCTGACCATCTGGTAGGTTGGCAGTCATGAGTTCTTTTGACGTCTCCTGGAATCCAGTCGGTAATGGCTCTAGTCCAGCGGTCATCTCCAAATCTCATTACGTGTCCAGCCCATGTCATTTTCGAGCCTTGGCAAATGAGACAGCGTCCCTGATTCTTGACTGTCGACAGGGGTCAGAACTCTGGATTCTTTCTCTTATTTGAGTGAAACGTGATACTCCAGCATAGCTCTTTTGATTCCTCTTTGGGAAACCCAAATAGCATTCTCATCCTGTTTTCATAGGACTCAGGTCTCTGAGGTGTATGTTAATGCAGGAAGAACAATGGAATCGAAGAGATGTGCCTGGAACTGGAGGTTCTTCGTCCTCTTAGCTATTTCTTATATGCTCTTCGTCCTCTTAGCTATTTCTTATATGCTCTTGAAGGCATTCCAGGACGCTCCTTTCCTCCTGCGCAACTCAGGTGCCAGGTCATTAGTCATGCTGACTTCTCGACCTAGGTACACATAACTGTTGAATTCGGAGATGGTCATCCCGTTGAGAGTGAATGGAACGTCAGGAATGAGACTGTTTCACATAAACATTGTCTTCGTGAGATTCAGCTGTAGTCCGACCTTTCCACACTCATGGTTGAAGTCGGCCAGCATCTGTGCCACTTGGCTAATGTTTGGTGTTATTAGAACAATGTCATCAGCAAAGCGGAGGTGGTGTAGTTGTCAACTGTCTAATTTCACTCCCATTCCTTCCCATTCCAGTCAAGGCATGACATTCTCGAGGGTGGCACTGAAGAGTTTTGCTTAAATGGTATCACCCTACTGTGCCCCTCTCTTGACATGGATGATCACTTCTTTGTAGAATGGTGAGATCCTGGTAGTGAATCCGTAATATAGCTCACGGAGGATCCTGATGTATTGAGTTTGAATGCCTGATTGGCTAGGGCTTCAATAACTGCTTCTGTCTCAAAAGAATTAAAGGCTTTCTTTAAATCAATGAATGTTAGACAGAGCGGCATCTTGAACTCCTAAGAAATCTCAATGAGCTTGGTTATCATGTGGATATGGTTGATATTGTGAGACTTGATACTGTTTTTGGCATATCAAATATGCCACGGGGAGCTTGCCAGGCTCTGCTGTGTGGGCGGGATACTCTTGGTAGTATTTAGAAATATATTTTTTAGCACAATAACTCAAAGGAAACAAAGCAGATATTATAAAAAAATTGGTAATATCACAAATCAAAACTTGTCAGAAGCAGAAAATTATTGTGATTTGATGGCTTAAAAATTGACATAAATGAACACTCACAATAGGTTATATAAAGTATTTTTAGCAGATTAGCTGTGTAGTATTTTAGGAAATTTAAATAAGTGGCTTATCAAGTGATCAAAGGATGAAAAGAAAGAAAGTACAAATTTAATATTATTGTAGTAACTCAGAAAAGAAACATTTAATCACTGAGTTGGAAATGAAGGGAAACAGATATCAGCTAAAGAATGATTGGATTTAATGAGAATTATTGGTCCGATGCCTAAGGAAAAAGAAGAGCTAAGGTTGGCAATATATATTTATTCCTCAGTTTCAGTGATATCCAAAAGAAGTACACACACACAAAAAAAGTCTGTTTACTGGTCGGATAATTGCCTTATTTTCCATTTTTAACTAACATGTTTGATTTGTTGCCATTACGATAAAAACATAAACAAATCTGTAAATTAAATGCATATGTGAATAGATTGGCATGTTAGGACAATATAATATACACATGATATGTAAATATAATATTTATAATGTTATATATGTTTATATTTAACAACTTATGTTTATATTTATAAATATAACAAGTAATGTTTATTTTTAATGAGGTTTGGTCTTTCTGCACAAAAAAATCTACAAAATTCACTGGTCATTTGTCAAAATATAGTTTGCACAAATATTAGAAATTCTTAACTAAATTTTAACCTAGCGATTAATTTACAAAAGAAATTTATTTGGAGCAATAGCACAGCGGGTAGGGCGTTTGCCTTGCATGTGGCCAACCCAGGTTCGATTCCCAGCATCCCATATGGTCCCCTGAGCACCGCCAGGGATGATTCCTGAGTGCAGAGCCAGGAGTAACCCCTGTGCATCGCCGGGCGTGACCCAAAAAGCAAAAAAAAAAAAAGAAGAAAGAAAGAAATTTGTTTGTTTGTTTGTTTTGTATTGGGACCACACCTGAAAGTGCTCAGGGATTACTCCCGGATCTGTGTTCAAGAATTACTCCTGGCAGTGCTCCTAAGACCATATCCTCTGCCAGGAATCCAACCTAGGTCGACTGCATGCAAGGCAGCCTTGCATGATGTACAATTCTCTGGCCGATTCAGAGGGAATTCTTAACTAGAGTCAGTAGTGAAATACATTCAAATGTCACTCCTGGCAGCTTGAGAAACCACATCAAATGCTTGTGATGGACCTTGGGTCTGCAGCATGCAAGACAAGAGCCTTACCAGCTAGCTATACTCACTCCAGACTTAATGAGAAGTCCTTTAATATGAACTTCTATTTGTGGCAAGTAACTTTTATTATTTTTCCAGAAGATAATACCTTGTAATCCAAGTTATGTTTCTGAAGAGAACTGAGGATTTCATGAGTAATAACTTGGGAAAAGATAGTTTTTAGATTAAATCATGAGTGATTTTTTAAAAGAACAATAAAGGAGCAGATGTTGGAACTTTTTAAAAATAAGAATTATTCCATTGATTGAATATGTTTGGATTTCTGAATTCCTATAATTATTTTCTTTACTACACATCAGTTTTGTGTTTGGTATAAACTTTTTTTAGTTTATCAGTTATAACATACTTCAAGTTCTGTTTTTAAAATTCTGCTATTTCCTTTACATGATTCATGGGGGTATGCCAATATATGTGTGATAAAAGTGTGGCTCACTATACAGGACAAGATATATTTTGTTTCAGGGGCTGGAGCTATAGCACAGTGGGTAGATCGTTTGCATTGCACACGGCCAACCTGGGTTCTATTCCCAGCATTCCAGATGGTCCCCTGAGCACCGCCAGGAGTAATTCCTGAGTGTAGAGTCAGGAGTAAACTCTGTGCATTGCCAAGTGTGACCCAAAAAGCAAAAAACAAAAAACAAAAAACAGAAAAAGATATATCTTGTTTGGAATGAGTAGTCTTGTATCTCTGATGCTTTCTCCTCAAAAGAAAAATTAAATTTGTGTTAATTAAATTAGCCAAATTAGTAAAGAATTTAGTTGTTTTTGTGAAAATTAGTTTAAGTACTGCCTAGATATTATTTCTATGATCTAATATGAAACAAATAATCAGAAAATTAATAGTAATACAACCCAGCACGTGACTGGTGTCAAATATTGTATTTTATTTGGGATTATAGGAAATTCAGCTTGAGTTATTATAAAGTTCAATTTAACAATCTTGTGGCTCATGAATTCTTAATTTTTAAAAGATTTGAATTTTGAGGAACTTCATTTTAGCCTACAGGATAATTCTATATTCTGCTTCCTATCACAGAGTAATTTATTATATACAAGCACAAATAGGATACTGTCCAGACCAGTGGCATGAACATGTATAAACTTGTTACTGTTACTCTTACTGTTGCTGTTATAAATCACTCAGAGGCAACATCTATCCACATCTATCCAATAATCCACTTAGGGATACACAGAAGTATTTTTGCCAGCTGCAAAGCTCTCTGTGCATGTCTTACAAATACATCTAACACTAACTCTGGCTGCTATAATATACCATTCATTCTGCATTATTTGTTGACATCTGAATGGTGGCCTAGAACAAAAGTATGTAGAGTTCTTATAGTGCATTACCACACCCTTGCTACTAATAAATGTCACCACAAATTGTGCATAATGGGAAAGATTCTCTGTCTTAATTTGTTTTTTAAACTTTTATTCAGTAGTATGACATCATTCCATCCAGGTAAGGAAGATTAGGAATCCTGTGAGCAAGATTTATAGCCAAGTAAGACAGCCCTTTTAAACCACAGAGAAATCCCTTCAGTTTTACAGTCCATGGCATTCCTCTTAACTTGGGGAAGTTGCTTTTATTTGATAAATGTGTTTGTTTGTTTGTTTGTTTGTTTGTGACAGGTAGATCTGGGATGGAAAGCTAGCATAGTCCGTAAGATGCTTGACTTGCATGCAGCTGTCATGGGTTCTCTCCTGGGCCCTACATTTGATTCCCTGAGCACAGACTCAGGAGGGATCCCTGAAGATCTGACAGGAATAAGCCCTGAGCACAGTTTGGTGTGTCCCAAAGCCCTTGGCCCCAACCCTGTCCCAGACGAAGAAAAAAAAGTAAAATCAACGTACTAAAATGTATTTTATTCCTTATGACTAAAAGAAGCAACTACCCTATGTAAAGAAGCAACCAGAATTATTTCTAGTCATAGTTTCATTAAAATCAAACTCTCGTTGATATTTTTGACACTTCTTGCCTTGAGTTCTCCTGTTCAAAGGAAAATAGAATTCTGCTGGTTGACTTGAGGTGAGAATATATATTCTCTCTCTTTCATTTTTATTAAAACTTTATTTCAGTCAACCTGTAATTATTTTGTGAATAAGTATTTTTATTTATTTATTTTTTCATTTTTGAGGATTATATATTCTGACATAAGACTAGATGTATGTTGAGGAAGAACATGTCGTGTCAAACACCTTAGGTCACTGCCCGCAAACCAAATATTTTCATGTACAGACAGCTTGCTTACCCACCAAACTCAGCATCCTCTGCTTGAGCCTTGACATTAAAACTTGGCAGATCAACCTCTTAACATTGACATATTTTCTATTGCCTACTTACTATTGCTTAGAGAGTAAACAATCCAACTGAACTATTAGGGAACTTTGACATCCATAAACAATTTATAAAAACTTCAATTTGGCACAGTGAAACAGCTCAGCTGTGAAGATTTTGTAAAAGAGTATATTGGAAAGAAAACCTGTTTCCTAGGAAAGGCTATTATATTTCCCAAATAGAGGAGTCATTTAAAATAGAATGTGATAAAAAATATATACCTTCTCTTACTTTTCAGTTGGATTTGTGTTAGCAGTAAAGAATTACTTCGAAATAGTTTTGTTTTCTACCTTACCAGTGTAGTTAATATAATTTATGCTGGGCAGAAATTTTATATAGTATTATACTATGATATTTTAGAAAAATTATGTTTTGAAATTCTTGTTAAATGTAGTACAGAACTAAAAAGACTATCAAAGGATAAAAGACAAAACTACCTAATAGTAGATACAGTCAACATATGAAATAGTTTTGTAATAAAAATTTTACTATAATTCTATTATATATAGACATAGCTAATATCCATATATGTTTTAAAATTATTTGGTGTTACTAAATAATTATATATATTTATACATACATATACATGTATATATATAGTTGATTGTCGCATCCCTTATTTACTTGAAGAAAGCACGTTTTTGACTAAAATCTGTACCTCAAATTTACTCTAGCAATGTAAATCTAATGGACATGAAAGAGATTTTTTTATTATAGCTTTACGGTATGCTTCAATCATATATCTTTCAAAAATATTTCAACAATGACCAATAAGTCTTGATTTCTCCACCTGTAGCTCAACAATTTAGGTGACATCAGGAGAAATACTGATAGCAAGTATGTGGACAACATCTGCCCTAAAGGACCAGCCTGTGAGGTGCCCATGAGTGGTGAACTTTGGCTATAGTTAGTATTGTTTTCTGTATTGATGCAATAAATCAGAATCATGTCATCTGAAGATGTCATTGGCAACATGACTTTACATTCCCATGTGTGAGGAGCATTGTGCTATTTTTAGATGGTAGACACAGAAGCAGAATGTTAGCATGAATTGATTTTTTTTCCAATTAGTATTTTAAGTCTACTGCAACTCAGGTAATTTTGTTCCATTCTAATAAAGAATAATAAAGTAGCGATACCACTATCATTACTTTTAAGTTATTACACATACTCGTTTGAAAACCAAGTTTTGAAATATCTTTATGAGAATGGAAGAGACTTAACATGTTAATTTTTAAAAAACCTTTGTTTAAATTAGTCATTTAAAAGTTGACAATGATATAATTCAATTTCTAGGGACAGTAAAAAACACTACAGTACAATTAAAGTGACACCTTACTTAACAATAAAATATGTCTATATATATATTTATATATTCTTTGAATTAACTTATTTTGTTCTGTGTACTTGAATAGTAGAGCAACATAAAGGTACAATGTTCTTTGTCCCAAAAGGAAATCCTTTTGTCTTTCCTTATTCAAGAGCATCGGTTATAAACAAATACTTTAGAGAAAACACAACACTTACAATGGTCTGAATTTTAACTACTGTGTTTAGATTTTCAATTTTCTTGCTTTTTACCCTGCCAGTTTTGATGAGAGTGTTCATATGCCTCACAATATGCTGAGCCTAAGATGCTCAGCCAAGTCTTGGCTTCTTTGAGAGCTTAAACCCTTTAAACTCAGTGCTCTTTCCAGCTGGCAGGTCGGCAGTACTGAGCAGACACTGCAAGTTTCTGCTTAGTTAAGTTTCCACAAATGCTGCTCTGCTTATTCTTAGTGAGAAAGGGAGAATAGTATTTGCTACGTGAACAATTCTATCCATCTTCTTAGTGCACTGTGTCTAATCTGTTTGGAGTTGCAGGCTTTTTCTCTGTTTTTAAAATTCATACATTTTGACTGACAGATACTAACAACAAGCAAGTCAGCAAACATTAATTTTTTTTTATCCCTAACACATATATTTACGTTCCATGAAACCTGCAAATATTTCACCTATTTTCCATTTTTTATTAATAGAGATGTTTGACATAATAATACTCTATAGATTACTCTTCAGATGTTAGCTTTTATAGGGAGATTAAGGCTACAAAAAGCAATATAGACTTTCTTTAATCTCATTTTATTCTTCACATTTAAGCTCCAATTCAGACATTTCCTCTTTAACCCTTCAACACATTCAAACACTGAAAGCCTTTCTGAGAGTTACAAAGATGTCTCAAACCACCTAAACAAAGTTTTATTGTCTATTTATGCTGGACATTTTCTTTATACCATTTCTAAAACCTGAACTTAAAAAAATAAGTTGGATTTATGGTAACACTGAAATCACTAACATAGCATCTGTATTAAAAAAAATCAAATCAGTTTGGGGTAAAGTCAGAACATTCATTATGTTTCTGAATGTTCTCGGTATTAAATTAGTCTGAAGATAAAAATGCTATTTTTTGCTGTTTTGGGTTTTATTCATAGTTGACTTCCCTATAGTAAATTGTTTAATTTGTTGAACTCAAATATCTATGCAATTTCTTAAGTAATAGAATTTATTGTTGACAAAGTGATGATGATTATTATTAATTTGGGAATTATGTATAAGAAGAGGCATATACTAATAGAATTCATTTTAAACCGAAAGATCAGAATAAATAAATAATAAATAAATTTCTCCAGCTCTCATTTATTTTTAGCTGATGTACCATATTTTACTCTTATCTTCCTGAGATTTAAAATAAGTTTATTTTGCTTCATAACTTCTTACTAATAATATTTAAATAACTATAATATATTGTCCATTTCATGTAGATAGTTTTATATTTTTCCTAATTATTAATTTTTGACCCAAGGATTCTTAAATGTTGTTAAGGGAAAATAATCTATATTTGTGAACAATAAAATTTCTCTGAATTTAGTAACATGAAAAAATATTAGGAAGTGGAAGGATGCTACATCAGAAATTTATAATTGAGATGGAAAGCTTGGTTTACAGTAATATTGTATGGGTCACAAACTTTTAAAAACTTTAAAAAACATATACTAAGTGAAATTTAATGATGATCAGAATTAAAACACTAAATATTTCTGTTCTTTAGGAAGTCATCAAGACTTCTTTTGTCTAATAAGCTTAAAAACATTTTTAAAATGATTTCTACTACTCACTATTTCTATTACACTTTGTATTAATCTAAAATCATAATGTAGAAAATATTTTATTTTTAACATCACAAACAGGAAAACAAAATCGTAATTTACATAAAAATTATGTTTTATAAAATTCAAGTTCTATAAAAATGACTTTGAGGAAAAAAAATTAGAGAGAAAGTAATTCAACCCAGTTACCATCAAGGGAAAAAAACAAATGAATATTCAAAACAAGTGATTTATGTGATATTAATACTAATTTTTTACAAAGGTATTGGCAGCATTAATAAATGTGAATTAGGTAAGGTGAAGCACCCTGTAATTTTTTAGCAGAAAACTAAAAGTTTTTTGAAAAGTTCATACAAGAACTTTATTTTATTTATTTACTTATCTATTTTTTATACAAGAACTTCCTAAGAGAGATCTCTACCTGATGACTCAAAGATGGTGAAGAATTGAGCTTTATAATATCTTAACTACTTATCTTTATATTCTTTTCACTAAATTTCTGCTGCTATATTTTATAGTCTGAGCAACAGTTAACCAAAAACCAAGATGATTCAATTGATACAGTGCACAAATGTGTCTTTCAGAGACACAAATTAAAAGAGCACATTTTTCTGCGGAACAGTGGAAAACAAATAGAAAAATGGAGAAAATCTGATATAAATAAAATGGACCAAATAGTGTGAAATCATTGACTAAATAATGTATTTATATATAAGGGGACTCAAGAATGAAAAGTTACATAAGATGTCATCTAATCTCCCTGAGAGTGGAAAGTGGGCAATTGTCTTTCCACTAAAAAATTCTAAAAGTGTACAATTAACTATGTATAAAATTATACAGAAGTGACAAAAATTTTAAACTGAAAATTAAAATAACCATCTGTAGCAGCTGAATGTTTAACATAATGTATGAGAATGATGTTTACTGTTATGATAACTGATAAATCTTATTAGGTCAATTGATAAATGATTACTTAAAAGTAGCTAATAGTTAATGAGTGCAGAATCAGTATATGATGCATTTAAAAAGATACTAAATAATAGGACAATCAGGAAAACATTACATGAAAGGAGCAAAAACCAAACTCATGGCCAACTCTTATTCAAGTTAATATTAGCAATTACAGTATCACTCTATCTGAATTTATAAGCTGACTGCTTTCTGCCTTATTTCTATCATTTTTGCTGCCATGTAAAACATGTAAGCCCTTATTCAATGCATCATAGTTTTTCCTATTTCTTTTGTCTAGAATATTTGCATGAGCATTATAATAGAACAAAACAGAGCAGTGTAAAGTTATTTGAAAGAGCATTTATAGAGCAAATATATACACATACACATACATGGGCATAGATGCAAATATAATCATATATGAGGACACATGAGCTCTGAAAAGAAAAACACACACTCTGATGGTTTTGGAGTCAAAATTTAATTTTAAAAAGAATAAATGATTCACAGTGAATATTGCAGGCAAAATTATATAGTGATTGGAGCCAATATGATCAAAAATTACAGAGCAGAAAGCTGCACTCTTTAGCATAGATAGGAAATAGAAATAGAGTTAGGGATGAAAATGAAATTAGATTTTACTCTACGTGTTAAATCTGGGAAGAAGGATGGTTATTACTCAAAGAATAGCTGATGCTGCTTACTGGTGATTAAAATAAGCTTCCTTGTGTTACCTCTCAACATAAATTGTCAGTGCCTCTCACATTTATCATGAGTATTCTAATATGGGATTTAAAATTCTGATGAAACAGAATAAGTTTTCTTAACCAAATTGGAAACCTAGCCTTACAAATTTATATTTACAGGCCTTAGGATTCTGATCTTATAAAAATTAATCCAGGTGGAAAATTTATGTTGGTTTTCTTATGTTTGTGTGTATCTGCAGGTATAAGGTAACTAATTCAATATTTTCATTTTTACACAAAACAATATGAATATTATTTTATTGTCTTAAAGTGTAAAGATGTCATCTGTTATTAATTGTGTACTTTTTCAAATTTTTTTTCAATTTACACTTTCTTATTAAAGCACCATGATTTACAGTTAAGTTTTAGACATACAATCTTGCAATACCTGTCCCACCACCAGTGTCAACTTTCTTCCCCAAGTGTTCCCAGTTCCCTCCCAGATCCCTCCCTTACTCCCTTCTGACCTGACTCTTGACAGGCACTTCTCTAAGTTTAGTTCTTAAAATTTTGGGCTCTTGATTGCTGTTGTTGATTTTGTGGTTTGGATAATTGGCACTCCTTAACACTACCTCTGTACCTGAATCCACTGACCTGCCCCCCATTTCTTCTCATCTGTCTCTTTTACCCATCAGTTTCATTCTTTCCTACTCTTCCCAATACTCTGAGGATCAGGTAGATCTGGTCATCCTCCCCTCCCACATCACCACCCCTTTAATACATTTCTTTCCCTCGTCCATCTGTTCTAAATACCACATGTAAGTGATGTCATTTTTTCTTTATTCTTCTTTGAGTTAATTTCATTTACCATGATATCTTCTATTTCCATACGCATTGCTGCACAAATCACAAAATCACAAATCATCCTGTTATTCATCTATTGCCTCGAGCAGGCCCCAGTAATATCTCCTTCATTCTAGCCCTGAGATTATATTCAAGGCTCTTTAGGAGAATGAGACCCATCATTGTTACTGGTATTTGGCATATTGGGTACACCACGGGGAGCTTGCCAGACTCTGCCCTGTGGGCAGGCTACATTTGGTAGCCTGCCAGGCAGGCTACATTTGGTAGCCTGCCAGTTTGTCCAAAGTAGGAATGAGATAATAAGATGTCATAATAAGATGTTGCGCGGCCGCGCGGTTCTGGGAGCTGGTTTTTATAGTCTCTGAGTCTTGGCCGTTGATGGGATTACATGGTGCCAGGGGGTCAGTTGGTGGGTGTGACTCCCGCCTACTGGAATTTGGAGGATCTGAGTGGAGGATGCTCGGCCCCAATCCGAGTAGGCTTGGAGATCTCAGCCCCAGAACCCGCATGGCTTTGTCCCTCTGCCAGTACCTTCCTGTGTGCAGAGAGTGGTCTCAGCATGGTGGTGGCTGGTCCTGGAGGTCTTTGGCTGCCGGAGCCCTGGTCGGGGTGGGGAGGAAAGCTCAACCCGCTCCCCTCCAAGGGACTCCGGGAAGGAACACCGAGGCGCAGGGGCAGAGACTGCACTGCTCTTGTCCGGGATCTGGATTTTATAGTCTCTGAGTCTTGGCCGTTGATGGGATTACACGGCGCCAGGGGGTCAGTTGGTGGGTGTGACTCCCGCCTACTGGAATTTGGAGGATCTGAGTGGAGGATGCTCGGCCCCAATCCGAGTAGGCTTGGAGATCTCAGCCCCAGAACCCGCATAGCTTTGTCCCTCTGCCAGTACCTTCCTGTGTGCGGAGAGTGGTCTCAGCATGGTGGTGGCTGGTCCTGGAGGTCTTTGGCTGCCGGAGCCCTGGTCGGGGTGGGGAGGAAAGCTCAACCCGCTCCCCTCCAAGGGGCCCCGGCGAGGACAGTCAGGCACGGGACAGCATTGCTGCACATCAGATGATTTCATCATTACTTACAGCTATGTGATATACACACCTGATTTTGTGTATATACCACATCTTCATGATCCATTGGTCTGTGGTTGGACATCTAGGTTGATTCTAAATATTTGCTAATGTACAAAGTGCTGCAAAGAATAATAGTTTTCTGTTGACTGAAGTTTTTCTACCCTGGGGATAGATTTCCAAAAGTGTAATTTTTGGGTCATATGGTAGCTCAATCCTGAGTTTACTGAGTACTCTCCATACTGTTTTCCATAGGGGTCAAACCAGCAGTAAATGAGTTTCTTTTTCACCATATCCTCACCAACAGAGATTGATTGTTCCCATTATTTTTGATATGTGCCTTTTCTCATTGGTGTAAAATGATACTCAGTATTTTCTTGATTTTGGTTTCCCTAATAATAAGAGATGATGAGCATTTTTTCTTAGGCCTTTTGTCATCCCTTGGTCTTCTTCAGAGAAGTGTCTGTTCATTTACTCTCCCCGTATATTGATGGGGCTTTTAGATTCTTTTTTGATTGATCTTTGTAAGTACGTTAGAGATCCTGAATATCAATCTTTTATCTGATCTGTTGAGTACAAATCTTTTCTCCCAGTTAGCTGTCATTTATTTTTAGTCATGCTTCTTTTGCTATACAGAAGTTTTTTTTTTAAATTTTCTTATAGTCTCATTTGTTTAATTTTGATTCTATAACTTTTGTCAATGACATTGTAACATTGAAAACTCCTTTGAGGTCTAGGTTTTGGAGTTTTCTATGTTTTCTTCAATGTAATTATGAATATGGCCAACCTGGGCTTGAGCGATAGCACAGCTGGTAGGGCGTTTGCCTCGCTCTCAGTCAACCTGGGTTCCATTCCTCCATGCCTCTTGGAGAGCAGGTAAACTACCAAGAGTATTCGCCTGCATGACAGAGCCTGGCAAGCTCCCAGTGGCATATTCTATATGCCAAACACAGTAACAACATGTCTCACAATGGAGACATTACTGGTCCAGGTCAAGCAAATCAATGAACAAAGGGAGGACTGTGCTACAGTGTTACAGTAATTATGTACTTCTTAGCTCCCTGGTGTTGGTTAGGGAATAAATAGGAAACAAATGAAGGAGGAATCATTTTTGAGTGGCTCCATCTTCCAGCCTCCAGTTGCACATGAGTTATCCTTTTAAAGCTTGTTACCAGAACAAGGATGACATCCTCCTATCTGAGAGCAGTTTGTAGCAATCAGCACATGCTCTCCAGGCCCAATGATAAGGCAAGAAGACTGTCTGAGGTTTGTTTCATTTTGATTATTGTTATTGATTTGCTGTAAAAATTTGTGTATAAACTAAACATTAGTTTAGTCTTATGATTTCAGTCAATACTCTAAAACCTGAAATACAATCCAAGAAGAGCTATTTTCAATTTTTGGGAGGTATTACAGTAGCAGGGAGCAAACCCAGAGAAAGTACTCTGGGGAACTGTGGTGTCAGGAATCTAACCAGAGCCTTCTGCATGGAAAGAATCTGCTAGGCAATTGAACTATCTCCTGACTCCTATACGCTATATTTTTAAATGTCAGGTGGAAACAAATCATCTCGGTAGATACAATACAAACATTCCCATTTTTGTCAAGCGACAGAGATTGTGTCAGATCAAAATGCAATGCTCCCTGCGGTGGCAGGGGTTGCACTGGTGATACCCACTACTGCAGAGTTTCAGGAACTCCACAATCTTGATTGACACTAGAACTTCCCAGTCTTCTTGGTTCAGTAACCCTAAGATTAGGTCCTGAGCACTGGTTAATAAGTCCTCCACACCTCGAGCCATCAAAAGAATGACCGGCTATAGTTAAGAAAACTCTCAGAAAACCATCAAAATGGAACATCTAAAGAAAAAAATCTACAATAACAACAGTGCCTACTTGTTTGTCAAAATATGTTGCAAAATATGTTAAAGGGGTATTGTTTAATCATTCTTACATTTTTATAAGGCTGTACATAGGAAAAAATATTTACTTCCATATATAAGGAAACTAAGAAGCTTAGTTAAATTAACTAAGATTCACAGGACAGGAAATGGCTTTAGTATGCAGATGGTACTTCTCTAACAACAGAGCTCTAGTGTTTGTTTAAACACAATTCCTCAAGAAAAATCAATCCATTCCTACTTCCTCTCCTTCCCTTAATTTTTCGTTTTTTCTCTTCCTCCCTTCCCATCTCTTTCCCCACTTCCCTCCCTCCCGCTCTCCTTCCTTCCTTCCTTCCTTCCTTCCTTCCTTCCTTCCTTCCTTCCTTCCTTCCATATTTTAAAAACATTTATTAAACATAAATTTGAAATTGCTATTGATTATCTAGAAACTTGATTTCTGGCCCTAGCTTTGAATAAAATTACTGTGTAAACTTGATGTCTCAGGCAAGGGATCATATTGGTAATAAATGTAATTGTACCAGTATAACTAGACAATGTTTCTGAATGGAATTTTTGTGAAGTTAGTATATATTATAGATATAATTGTAACTTAAAGTTTAAACTACTGGATCCAATCCACCTATGGACTTTTGATGTTTCAAAATGTCTTCTTAGAAGAGTTGATCTATAATATAATAAGCTATTATTCCATTGACATTTATAGATATATATAGTTAATTTTAGGCTATTTTATTGTTTCTTCTTCAACAGAAAAGGATCATTATAGATGACAAATAGGTCTGTAATGAAAAGAAGAGATTTTATTTTTAATTTTGTATTTTGAAAGAAATCAGCAGTGTCCAGCAGAAATCTTTAGTAGGCACTGATCTAAGAATAGGTGTAGAGGCCTGTAAAGATAATACAGCAGTGTAGGATAGTTGCCTTGCATGTCACCAACGCAGATTTAATTACTTGAATCCCTTATGGTCTCCTGAGCACTTAGGGAGTGATCCCTAAGAGAAGAACCAAGACTAAGTCCTGAGTACCAATGAATGTGGCCCAAATAAAACAAAAATATAGGTGTGTGTGTGTGTGTGTATGTGTGTCTGTGTTTCATTTTTCTTTGACTCTAGTTCCTGCAAATGCATTTTTATATATTGTGTGACTATAGGAATGCGTAAGTCCAACTCCCTCACCATAAAGTGGGATTTTTCTAATGAGTTGTTCCAGATAGTCCTCCCTGGGAGTTCACAAAATGCTCTTGTTAAGATTAAGCTATCATCCCAATCCCTGTTTTCAACTCTTTCAGTATCTTTAAAGCACAGCCACTGATTAGAGATACAAAAAAGTTCTATTCATTAAGTTTTCTTCTATCAAATGTCTTAATTACAACCTTCAATAAGCTACTTCAAAATAGAAGTAGCTCCAATTTATAACCTAAGGATAATGCAGTAGAATACATTATATTTCTCAGGAACAGAAAACTTCTCCGTATTTTGTTTTCAATTTTTTTATTAATGAATCTTAAATTTTCTGTTTTCTATTTCTGCCAATTCCTTTATTTGGTCAAACTTCTAGTTTTCCTCAAGTGGGAGCCACAAGGTATTTTTTTTCTTTTCAAATGAACTCTTTTATAAAACTGTATTAGATGTAGAATCTTTCATATCAGAGCATCCTTTCAGATGGAAAGACAGTCCCTGCTGTTGAAAGTGCTTTGAGCTTTCAGCCCTCTTAGGAAACTGTCAACACCTGGAGAGAATTCATTTTCTCTAGCTCTTGCCCTTGCAAATGTATCATTATATATGTATGATTATAGGAGTGTGTGGGTCCAACTTCTTCACCATAAGGTGAAAGTGGGATTCTTTTAATGAGTTGTTTAAGACAGTCCTCCCTGAGGGCTTTTGTCTAGATTTTATTGCAGCTCCAATTTTTCTCTTAGCCTTTTTTTTTCTTTCTTTCCTTACATTTCATAGTGCATATCCCTAAAACTGCTTCTCAGGCACAACACTTAAAAAGTTATTGGATTTATTTGACATTTTTGGATTGTTTAAATGCATTGTTCTTAATAATTTTGATATTATGAAAGTAATATCATCTTCGCATGCTACCTATCTGAATGCAAGATTCCGTACCAATGGAAAACCGGCAGGACTGTACTACTGTACAAGAAGGGAGACATCCACAACACTGGCAACTATCGCCTGATCTGCCTATTTTCTGTCATCTACAAACTGTTCACTCGATTCATCCTGAACAGGATTGGCAGAACTCTAGATGAAGGACAACCATGCAAGCAAGCCGGGTTCCACAAAGGATTCAGCACCATCAACCATATCCACTCGATAACCAAGATCATTGAGGTTTCTCAGGAGTTCAAGATGCCACTCTGTCTAACATTCATTGATTTAAAGAAGGCCTTTGATTCTGTTGAGACAGAAGTGGTCATGAAAGCCCTAGCCAATCATGGTGCTCAAACTCAAAACATCAGGATCCTCCGTGAACTGTATTATGGATTCACTACCAGGATCTCACCATTTTACAAAGAAGTGATCATGGATGTCAAGAGAGGGGTTTGGCAGGGTGATACTATTTCAATGAAACTCTTCAGTGCCACCCTTGAAAACATCATACGACTACTAGAATGGGAAGGAATGGGAGTGAAGATAGACAGTTGACAACTACACCACCTCCGCTTTGCTGATCACATCATTCTAATAACACCAAACATTAGCCAAGTGGCACAAATGCTGGCCGACTTCAACAGTGAGTGTGGAAAAGTTGGATTACAGCTGAATCTCACAAAGACAATGTTCATGAGAAACAGTCACTCGCAATGGAACGACCATCTCTGAATGCAACAGTTATGTGTATCTAGGTCAAGAAGTCAACATGATGAATGACCTGGCACCTGCGTTGCGCCTTCAGGAGCATTGAAGAAATAGCTAATAGGACAAAGAACCTCTGGCTTCGGGTACATCTCTTCGATTCTACTGTTCTTCCTGCATTAACATAGGCCTCAGAGATCTGGGCCCTACGAAAACAGGATGAGGACAATATTCGGATCTCCCAAAGAGGAATCAAAAGAGCTATGCTTGGAGTATCACGCTTCGCTCAAATGAGAGAAAGAATCTGGAGTTCCGACCTCCGTCGACACTCAAGAACAAGAATTAGGGACACTGTCTCATTTGCCAAGGCATCAACAATCAGATGGGCTGGACACGTAATGAAATTTAGAGACGACAGCTGGACTAGAGCCATTACTGACTGGATTCCACGAGACATCAAAAGATCACGTGGCTGCCCACCTATGAGATGGTCAGACTTCTTCATCAAGACCCTGAACGATCGATTTGAGGCTCTTCATGTTCCTAGAACACACAAATTGGGCTACACTAGCACGTGACAGGGACAAATGGAGATTTTACTGGCGCCCGCTTGAGCAAATTGATGAGTAACGGGATATCAAGTGATCAAGCGAATGTATAATTACAAAAGAAATTTTCAGAAGTAGTTGTAAATAAAATATATAGTATGTTCTATTTGTAATAGATTTTCTTTTTTTTTCTTTTTTGCTTATTTTATTTGTAATGAATGTTAAAATCCTGAATAAGGTACACAAAAGTTTTTAATAAAACGTTACATATTGTTTTGTTTAGCACTCCTCTTTCTATCATTGTTTATCACCTATACTTTTCATTAAGTTAAATGATACTACCCTTTATCTACAGGTACACATATGACAGTTGGTGAACTATTCACCTACATTTCTATAAACATCAAAGAAAAAAGGTAAACTACTTTTTAAAATTATTTTTTTACTTATTTAAATTATACTTTTTAATTTTTATATTTGCAAAAGGGTTATATTTCTTCCTCTTATTCAACTTTTACCATATGATTAACTTTTATTGTCATTTTAAAAAATATTTTTATTTGGTCAAAGTATATAGACAATAGAAAGTTTTAATAAACATAAACAAAATTTTCCATAATCAGGTTTTTAGTTTAAACTTTCTTTAAGTAAGTTCCATTAACAAAATGGAAAAAGAATTTAGGCAGTGTTTGGTGTTCTATGCATGATATCTGTTAAAATTTAGAATAACAAGAAAGAAAATCATAATGGAAGCTGAGATAGAAAATACTAATTGTCTAATTAAATCTGCTTCCTGAATCTGAGTAGATGTGCCATTTTATCTGTTAGTTCTTTCACATGAAGTCCAAAAATTCCTTGCATGACTGATTAAATTGAAGGTCCCACATTAATCACAAGCTGTGTGTTTATCTTTCTTTTTTTCTGTTAACTTAAAAGAAAAATGAAAAATTACAGTTATCTTTTACGGTGCTATGGCACAATGCAACATGGCACAATGCAATACCGCTCCTCCCAAACAGACCCACTTTATAGAGATTTAAAAAAATGTTTTAATATTTGTATATGAACTATTCAATAAGTAGATGTGACATATTAAATTCATTTAAATAGAAGAGTAAGCTACAAATCTTAAAATAGTATACCACTTACATAAATCTGTATGGATTATATTAAGAAAACTCTGACCTGACACTTGCAATTTTATATGATAAATTCCAACACAGCACAGATTCCCAATTTCAAACTGTACTTTGTTTCCCCTCTAAAATTTATTTAAACACTCTGGTTTACAAATTTCTCTATAGTATTGTTGATTCGGTTATCCAATGTTCAAGCACTAATCCCATCACTAGTGTGGCTGTCCCTCAACCACTGTCTCAGTTTCCAAGCCAACTACCTCCAAGCATATCCCCTTCAGCAGACACAAAATAATTTATTTTAGGTTTCTTTTTTTTTAATGTAAGAGTAATGCTATTTATTCAGCCACTGATTAGCTGATTGAATGGGGCTCCACCTTACTTATTTTTTTCATAATTTTATTTATTTATTTATCTTTCTTATATTTATTTATAAATAGAATTCACCAGAATTCCAAAGTGCACTGTTTTGCAGAAGCACCTGTACTTGCTCTCAAAAAAAATCACTAATATTAGAACTGTATAGGTAGATGGAGCGATAACACAGCTGGTAGGGCGTCTGCCTTGCACGCGGCCAACATGGCCGACCCGAGTTCGATTCCTCCTCCCCTCTCGGAGAGCCCGGCAAGCTACCGAGAGTATTCGATATGCCAGACACAGTAACAACAAAGTCTCCAATGGAGACATTACTAGGCCCGCTCGAGCAAATCAATGATCAACGGGAGGGCCTTTACTTTACTTTTAATATTAGAACTGTATAGGTAGAATAATATCTCTGGTAACACCTGTAGAAATAGTCAAGCATCCTTAAGAGAAGACAAGTAACATATCCTTTTTAAACAACGTGTTCTATCCTCGCCATACTCAACAGAGGAGACAATGGTGACTATGACTGAGGGGCTACTATCTTTAACAAGTGAAAATACAGGACAATCAGTACAATTTAAATTCCAATTAAAAATGTGTTTTGTTAGTATAAGCATGCATTAAATGTTTCATCCTATATTTGATTTAGCAACATTTACATAGTAAGTTTCCAAAAATAAGAATATCTCCTAAATTCAGTAAGGAAAATAGAGAGTATATATTTCACAGAGAATTTAAAGCAGATAAGTTGGTTACGGGTTGGAGTGATAGCACAGAGGGTAGGGCGTTTGCCTTGCATGTAGCCAACATGGCTGACCCGGTTCGATTCCTCCGCCCCTCTCCGAGAGCCCAGCAAGCTACAGAGAGTATCTCGCCTGCATGGCAAAGCCTGACAAGCTACCCGTGATGTATTTGATATGCCAAACACAGTAACAAATCTCACGATGGAGACGTTACTGGGCCTGCTCGAGAAAATCAATGAACAATGGGAGGACCGTGACCGTGAAGTTGGTTACATAGGATTTTGGAGTTCTAACAGAGCAGAAGGGAAATAGTGAGACAATTTAGTCAATAAAGGAAAGAACTGTAGACTGGGAGACTCCAGAATAGGTGTCAGGTGCTGCTGGATACCAATTGACCTCTTCCAGCCATTGCTAGATACCAGACAAAAGTCAGTTCCTAAAGAACTCTAAGAGACAGAGTGACCGCCCCTCCCAAACAGGTACCCACTGGGCACCCACTCCCCTCCCCAACTTGGAACCCTGAATGCCAGCCACCACAGGCAGCTGGGAACCAGCCTGGGACATCTGCCTCCACTTCAGCAGCAAGCGCCAGCCAACTAGTCGGCGTCCCTCCCCAACAGGTCTGTGGACTAGCATCTGGACTGGCTGGGGTGTGGCCACCACTGTAGGGGTGTGACCTCCTCAAAGTGGGCGTGGCTTTCTCTGACTTGGCCGCAGTTATGTATCCCACTTCCAGCACTCTGGACTTTCATCCCAGCCTTTATCACTTACATCTGTGGAAAAAATTCTGGCCACCTCAACTACAATACAACAATAATCCACTGGCCTACTTCAATTCTAACAAAAGACCAGTATGCAAAGAAGCTGTACAAGGCCAATATTAAAAGAGTATCTCCTCCAAAACTTCACTAGATGCCCATCATAAGCCAAAATAAATGTCTGAGAGGATGGTCAGACTCTAGAAAGGGAGAGGGGTGACCACCATCGACCAACCTTATCCAGAATCCTTTCCCACGATAAGAGGGAACAGTACTAGTGAATTTCAGGGTTTGACTACTAGACAACCAAAACAACATGAAGAAACAGCGAAAATCTCCACTACAAGGGGAAGACGAAGAAAAGAGTTTCAAATCCTCGACTGGCATTATCCACAAATATACTCTCTCCGATAAAGAATTCCGAGACAAAATGCAGAGGATGTTCAAGGATCTACTCAAAGAATCAATGGAGGAGATATCCAGAAAACTAATGGAAGAAATAAAAGACACAATTGAACAGATAGTCGAGAAAATACAGAAAGAAATGAGAGCAGAAATTAAAAAGATACAAAAAGAAGTGTCACAAATAAAGGATTTGGTAGAGGAAATTAAAAACTCAGTAAATGCCCTTAGCAGTAGGATGAATACAGCTGAAGACAGGATCAGTGAGCTTGAAGATGAGCAACAGAAATCCCATAGGGAACAACAAGCAATGGGAAAAGATCTTAAAATGGCTCTAAGGAGAATCAGAGACCTAGGGGATGATGCCAAGAGGAACACCATTAGAATCACTGGAGTACCAGGACAGGGAGGCAACCCCAATGAAAAAGCCACAATCAAAGAAATCATTGCTGAAAAGTTCCCAGAGTTAAAGAACGCAGACATCCAGATCCAAGGAGCCACAAGGATGCCAGCTAAAAGAGACCCTAAAAAAAAACACTCCAAAGCATAACACAGTCAGAACGATAAATTCTGTGGACAGAGACAATATACTACAAGCAGCAAGGTCAAAAAAGGAAATTTCATACAAAGGGGCACCCTTTAGATTCACAGCAGACCTATCAGAGGAAACTCTCCAAGCCTGAAGGCAATGGTTGGATATAGTGAAAAAACTCAATAAAATGAACACCTCACTAAGAATACTTTACACAGTTAAACTCTCACTCAGACTCAATGGAACGATACACCATTTTGTAGATAAACAACAGCTCAGGAACTTCATAGACTCAAAACCAAATCTAAAAGAAGGATTAAAGGGACTCCTGTAAGATAAGAAGGAAAACACTTAGAAACACAACCAACCCCTACAGAAAGATGGCACAAAACCCCATGACAATAATCTCTCTCAATGTCAATGGTCTAAATGCACCAATCAAGAGACACAGAGTGGAAAATTTATCCAGAAACTGAAACCAACATTCTGCTGTCTATAAGAAACTCATCTGAACAATCAGAGTAAACACAGACTCAAAGTTAAAGGATGGAAAAGAATGCTGCAAGCAAACAGCTCCCTCAAAAAAGCTGGGGTGGCCATACTAGTATCCGACAACATAAATTTCAAGTTGAAAAAGATTAGAAGGGACAGCCAAAGCCATTTTCTATTTATCAAGGGATACTTACAACAGGAAGAAACAACACTCTTAAATGTATACTCACCTAATAAGGGACCAGCTAAGTACTTAAAACAACTACTAACAGATCTTAAGGAGGACATTGCTATCAACACAATAGTAGTTGGAGACTTCCCAAAAACAAAAGCCCAGTCCCAGACGGGTTCACTATTGAATTCTTTCAAACATTCAAAGAAAACCTTTTGCCAGTTCTCCTCAAGCTTTTCCAGGAAATTGAAAAAACAGGGACCCTCCTAAACAGCTTCTATGAGGCACATATCTCCCTAATACCAAAAGCAAACAAAGACACCACCAACAAAGAAAACTATGGGCCAATATCCCTGATGAACATGGATGCGAAGATCCTCAACAAAATATTAGCAAATAGAATCCAACAACTCATTAAAAAGATTATACACCACCACCAAGCGGGATTCATCCCAGGGATGCAAGGATGATTTAACATTTGGAAATCAATCAGCATAATCCATCATATAAACAAAGTAAAGTTAAAAACCATATGATCGTATCGATAGAGGCAGAGAAAGCTTTTGATAAGATACAGCACCTGTTTATGATGAAAACTCTCACCAAAATGGGTTTTGAAGGAACTTTCCTCAAGATAGTCAAAGCCATCTACGACAAACCCATGGCAAGCATTATCCTCAATGGAGAAAAACTAAGGGCCTTTCCTCTAAGATCAGGGACAAGATAAGGGATGCCCACTATCACCATTTATGTTTGGTATAGTACTGGAAGTACTTACAATAGTGATTAGGCAAGAAAAGACATTAAAAGTATCCAGATAGGAAAGGAAGAAATCAAGGTCTCACTATTTGCAGATATATGATACTATATCTCGAGAATCCTAAATCCTCTACCATGAAACTCCTAGAAACAATAGCCTTGTACAGTAAAGTCGCAGACTATAAAATCAACCCCCCAAAATCCATGGCCTTCCTATGTGCAAATAATGAGAGAGAGGAAAGTTACATGAAAAAAATAATCCCGTTCACAATTGTGCCCCAGAAAAATCAAATAACTCGGGATCAGGCTAACTAAAGAGGTAAAGGATCTCTACAATAAAAACTAAAAAATGCTACTCCATGAAATAAAAGAGGACACAAGGAAATGGAAACACATCTCCTGCTCATGGATAGACAGAATCAACATTGTCAAAATGGCAATACTCCTGAAAGCATTTTACAGATTCAACACAATCCCTATAAGGATACCCATGGAATTATTCAAAGAAATATATCAAGCACTCCTGAAATTCATATGGAACAACAAATGTCCACGAATAGCTAAAGCAATTCTTGGTAAAAAGACATGAGGAGGCCTTATCCTCCCCAACGTCAAACTTTACTACAAAGCAGTAATAATTAAAACAGCATGGTATTGGAACAAAGCCAGGGCAGTAGACCAATGGAACAGGGAGGAATATCCTTACACACAACCCCCAATGAATGAACATCTAATCTTTGATAAGGGAGCAAGAAATGTGAGGTGATTCAAGAAAAGCCTCTTCAATAAATGGTCCTGGCATAATTGGACAACAACATGCAAAAAAAAATGGGTTTAGACCTCGACCCAACATTATGCAAAATGTTAGATCAAAATGAATTAAAGGTCTCAAAATAAGGCCAAAATCAATAAGGTACACTGAAGACTAGATCGGTAAAATCTTCCAGGATATTGAGGCTAATGGTATCTTCAAAGATGACATTCCACTGACCAACCAAGTGGAAACAGAGATAAACAAATGGGACTATCTTAAATTAAGAAGCTTCTGCACCTCAAAAGATACAACAACCAGAATACAAAGACAGTCTACAAAATGGGAAAGGATATTTACCGAATACCATCTGATAAAGGGTTGATATCAAGGACATACAAAGGACTGGTTGAACTCTACAAGAAGAAAACATTTAACCCCACCGAAAAATAGGGTGATGAAATGAGCAGAAACTTTCCCAAAGAAGAAATCTGAATGGCTAAAAGACACATGAGAAAATTCTCTACATCACTAATTATCAGGGAGATGCAGATCAAAACAACAATGAGATATCATCTCACACCACAGAGATTGGCTCACATCCAAAAGAACAAAAGCAACCAGTGTTGGCCTGGATGTGGCGAGAAAGGGACTCTCCTTCACTGCTGGTGGGAATGCCGACTGGTTCACCCCTTTTGGAAAACAGTATGGACGATTCTCAAACAATTAGAAATTGAGCTCCCATTTTTCCCAGCAATACCATTACTAGGAATATATCCCAGTGAAGCAAAAAAGTACAGTCGAAATGATATTTGCACTTCTATGTTCATTGCTACACTATTCACAATAGCCAAAATCTGGAAAAAACCCGAGTGCCCGAGAACAGATGACTGGTTAAAGAAAATTTGGTACATCTACACAATGGAGTACTATGTAGCTGTTAGAAAAGATGAAGTCAAGAAATTTACAAACAAGTGTTACTATTTGGAAAGTATCATGCTAAGCGAAGTGAGTCAGAAAGAGAGGGACAGAGATAGAAAGATTGCATTCATCTGGAGAATATAAAGTAACAAATGGGAGACTAACACCCAAGAATAGCCGATTAAGTACCAGGAGATTCACTCTAGGGCTTGGAGAGAGAATGCAGCTCAGATAGAGAGTGGAGCACCAAGTAAAGGGTGTTGGGAGGACCCTCCCAGGATGAGAGATACATGCTGAAAATAGACTATAGACTAGACATGATAGCCACTCAATGCCTCTTTTGCAAAACACAGAACCCAAAAGGAGAGAGAGAACAAAAGGGAATGCCCTGCCACAGGGGTGGTGTGGGATAGGGGAGTGGGATGGTGGGAGGGATGCTGGGAGCATTGGAAATAGGGAATGTGCACTGGTGGAGGGGTGGGTACTCAATCATTGTATAACTGAAACCCAAGCACAAAAATTTGTAAGTCTATAACTGTACCTCATGGTGTTTCACTAATAAAATTAAATAAAAAGAAATATGACATTTTCAAATAAAAAAAAAGAACTCTAAGAAACAATTCCTACCTGTAAACTACATAGGGGAGCCCAGCGTAATGTGACCAGAAAGAAACAAATTCTTGTGCAAAGAATGCCTTTGCAAAAAAAAAACCTAAAAGAAGACAAAGATTCAGAAAGAAAGAGAGAAGAAAGAAAGAAAGAAAGATAAAAGGAAAGAAAAAAGAAAGAAAAGAATAAAAATAAAATAAGGAAAGAAAAGAAACAAAACATTACTGAAGTTTGAAAATTGACTGTCTAAAGACATAACAGTAGAAATGCTGTAATTAATAGGACAAAGATAATTTTAGATATTGGCATGTCTTTCAGAAAAAATGATAGTTTTATTTAGATCTTTCCTTATTCTGTTTCTGGACTTTATCTATATGGTATCTCAGATATATACTTGTTGAACATATTTTATTTTGAAGATAAAAATGATTATGTACAATAACATTTGTAGAGCAAAATACAAATGTAATGAATCCCAATAAAAATCATGACATTCATCATAAAAATGGAGAAAGGTCTTCAAATTTATATGGAACCACAAATAAACTTGAACAGTCAAATCAATACTAAGAAGAAATAAAACCCAAGAGGAGGGTTGGAGCCACACTTAGTGGTTCTTAGGCCTTGTTCCTGGATCAGCATCCAAAAATCATTTCTGTAGGAACTGGGGAAACTGCATGGGTTAGAGATCACATTTGGGTAGGCCACATGCAAGCAAGCACCTTAGATGCTGTCCTATCTTCATGTCTCCAGTTTTCAAAATATTGTAAACAACTTGTACAACTCATTAACAGTAACAAAATGCTAGATTTATAATGCAGAGGGCATATATATATGTTTTGCCAAGCAGACATAAAGATGACAAAATTGACAAATGATAAAACTATTGGGAAAATGCAAAGCCATCATGCAATGTTTTGATATCATACCTATTATATATAAGAACAAAGACCCCACCCCCCAAAAATTATAATTTTGTATGTTATGGGTGAGAAGCTAAATTGGTGTAAACACCATGAAAAACAAAGACTTCTAAATAATAATTAAGAATAGAAATATATATGATTTAAGAATTCCACTTTTGGATTTACCTCCCAAATAAAAAATGACCAGTAATTAAAAAACACACAAGAATTTGTGTTCATTGCAAAATCATTCACAAATAGTAAAGAAAATGAAACAACCTAATAGTTCATCTTGAATGAGTAGTAAATAGAACATGGTATAACTGCACAAAGGAATTCTAATTAGTTATAAAAAAAAGATGAAATCTTGTCATTGGTAACATGGATACACTTTGAGGAGTTTATCCTAAGTTAAACAAATCAGAAGACAAAACCTTGCAGCTTCACTTATAAAAGAAGAAACCAGAATAAAAACAGAAAAAATAAAATAAAATTTTGGTTGCTAAAGTGAAAGATTGGATAAATCCTCAAAAGGGGGTCAATTTCATGGTGCAAGGTTAATACTAGATTCTTGATGGAAATTAATATAATATACAAATATACCACAGAACATGATATTTAACAGAAACCAATGATATTAAAAACAATGTCAGTAAAAAAATTTAAAATGCTAGATAGGCAAATTATTTAAAGGTACATTGACAGTAGCTGAAGATGATAAAGAATTTTTTGGAATGGTTCTTAACAACATTTTTCAGTTGGAAAATGTTAACTAAGACCACAATGGTGTATTACTTCATGTTAAGTAGAATCACTAAATTTGAAAGTTCTTTCATACCATTTTTTGGCAAGTATGCAGAGGCAATGGAAGTCTCACACAGTGTTGATAGAATATAGAGTGATATAATAATTTTGGAAAACATTTTAGCATTTTCTTAAAAAATTAAAAATAAATCTAGCATAAGACCCAGTTATTCCATTCTTACATATTTGCCTAAGAAAATGAAAGCATATGTCTGTATAGGAATATGTACAGAAAGTTTATAACAGTTTCAGTTGTAATACATATAAAAAGAAAAATACAAAAACAAATTCTGTAAAAAACTAAATGTCCATACATAGAACTCTACTATATGAAATATAATTTAAGCAGCATCACAGTCAAATTCTAAAAGAATTATGGGAAAGAAGGAACAGAAAGTAAATAACTTTTATGATTCTATTTCTATAAAACTCTAGAAAATGCAAAGTAACCTACATTGATCAAATTATATTTAGTTGCCTAAGAATAGACAGGAAGCAATGAGAAGGACCAGTGGGAAGGAATAAAATGTCTGAGAGTATGTTTAAAGAGGAATGTTATGTTTCATTATCGTGATTACTGCATTAGTCTTCACATATGTCAAAGTTTATAAAACATTGGTCTTTTAATATATAAAGTAAATGTAAAGGTAAAGGCCCTCCCGTTGATCGTCGATTTGCTCGAGCGGGCCCAGTAACGTCTCCACTGGAGACTTTGTTGTTACTGTGTCTGGCATATCGAATACTCTCGGTAGCTTGCCGGGCTCTCTGAGAGGGGCGGAGGAATCGAACACGGGTCAGCCATGTTGGCCGCTTGTAAGGCGAACGCCCTACCGCTGTGCTATTGCTCCAGCCCATATAAAGTAAATGTCACATAAATGATAACAAAATAAATAGTGGAAATATATGAATACAAACATACAGAAGTAACAAATAGGAGCAAATTAATTTTGAAAACTGAAACAATTTTTTAAAATGAAATAATTATTACCATTTATGTGACTCTTACTTATAATAACTATTTAAAACTTGGTTAAGCCACTCAGTTATTAAAATTATTGGCATATAATTTTCTCTGAAATTCTGCCACGTTGGGAGTCTTCAGAATCTATTAATATCAAATTGCATAGAATAATTGAATAAAATTATCTGGATATTAGATTTTAATTTATTATATATTTCATTATTGTATAAATATACACATATATATGTATTTTATATACATATATGGTTTTAGTGTCACATCTGGCAGTGTGTGACCCTCACATGTTGCTTAGTTCTGGGTCTGTGTTTGGAGATCACTTCTGGCAGGGATCAGGGGACCAAACTGTGAGACAGGAATTGAAATCAGTCTAGTTGAATGCAAAAAAATAAAAAATGCCCTACACACTGTACTATCATTTTGGCCCCTATTTCATAATATTTAGGTTTAAATTTTCACTTTATATGTTGAGAATTGTGAACATTGAACAAAGCGACCCTTTATTTAGGGCAATACAGATAGAAATTACCTTCTAAAGATTTTATATACAATGGTTTTTTGAGGGAGGGATTAGGCCTCATTCAATAGTGCTCAGGGCTTGCTGCTACAGAAAGAATCGGACTTGGTGATAGAGATCAAAGCTAAGTCAGCTACAAAAGGCAAGTGCACTTTTGTCTGTACTCTCTCTGTTCCCTGCACTACTTTTCTTACCAAATTTAGGGGTTTTTGGGTTTTCTGTTAATTTGTATTTTCTGGTTCTGGAACAACCAGGAAATATCAACATCATAGACACTCGATATGAGAGTCTTACATATACCATATAACTGAAGGGTGAAGGGAGAGGGACCATTTATTTAAAGGATGCTATCCTATCAGCTGGGTCTCATTCTCCTAAAGAGCCTTGAATATAGCACTTTCTTAAAAATCTCAGGGCTAGGATGAAGGAGACGTTACTGGGACCTGCTCGAGGCAATTGACAAATAACAGGATTTTCGTGATTCGTGATTCGTGATTCGTGATCCTATCAGCTGTCACAATGGAACAAAGGATAATAGCTTAAAAATATTGTCAGATATGAATTCTAAAGTTTTAAGATCTGGTCATAAAATGCAAAGCATAGTTAAGCTCTGTTGTATGGAAATTTGATGGCAATAGCAGGGAAAAATGGTTTTAAAAATTAAAGGGAGTGCTTCAAGAGGTAGGTTGTTGGAACCTAGGAAGAAAATTGTCTACTTGCCTACTTTTCAATTTTAAGTTATTTGTGGGGTCATAATAATTGCATTTATATAACATTGCATGCAGAGTTGATTCAGGAAATAAGCTTACTTTGGATAAGCCAGAACATGACTTTATATATGATTTGAATCAATATATAGCATTTTAAGTCAGTATGTCTCTCTGTTACTTGTCTAAACCCTAGAATCTACAGATACTGGGTTAATTAATATGCACTGTATGAAAAGAGACTTAGAACTTCTGGCTTTAAATATCAAAGGAAATGTGACATCAGCTCACTGTTTATAAGCATTTAGAGGTATATATAGAGGCATATACAGAGGTACATAATAATTGCAGGGATAACATACTATTAGAGACAAAAATAAAGATAAAAATGGTGTTTTTGGAAAATAGATGGAGTTTGATAAGGAGCATTCTGAGAAAGAGGGATATAGAGATAAGTAAGACAGATATCTTTATTTTATATTAAGTAGTATATCAGTTAGTCAAAATGAGAAGTTATAAATTTGATGTAAAAAGTCTAAATGCTGGTTGGTATTAATTATTTGGGATAATCAGAAATCTGTTTAAAGTGTGGAAGCATGGAATTATAATAGTTCCTGGAAATCTTGATTTTACCATGGAAAAGTAGCTGCACTAATAACATTAATAAAACTATCGAATTGTTCTTTTTATATAGAATCATTACTCTGCATGCTTTGCATTCCTCTGATAATTTAATTATAAGATGCAGTTTGTCTTACATTTTATTAAAATATGTAACACTACTTGGCTATAAAAAAGATAAAATCATACAATTTGTTGGTATATAGATATATCAGGAGGGTATCATGCTGAGTGCATCTCATCAGAGAGAAGTTCATCAGAAAGAGAGGGACACATACAGAATAATCGCTTTTATATTTGATAAAAAGAAATCTGGTAAGGGAGTACTAAATGGCTAACAGCCACAGAACCTAAGAACAAATCTAAGAGCCTTTCGCTTGAGTATGCTCAGGCTTCAGAAGAGGCTCGCCTCCAGCGTGCTGCGCTGCGATAAAAAGAAGGTCTGGCTGGACCCGAAGGAGACCCATGAAATCGCCAATGCCAACTCGCGTCAGCAGATCCGGAAGCTGCTCCAAGATGGGTTGATAATCCGGAAGCCTGTGACTGTCCATTCCCGGGCTCGGTGCCGGAAAAACACACTGGCGCGCTGCAAGGGACGGCATATGGGCACTGGTAAGTGCAAAGGTACTGCCAATGCCCTAATGCCAGAGAAGGTGACCTGGATGAGGAGGATGAGGATTCTGCACGGCTACTCAGAAGGTACCCGGAATCAAAGAAGATTGACCGCCTTATGTATCACAGCTTGTACCTCAAAGTGAAGGGAAATGTGTTCAAAAACAAGAGAATCCTCATGGAACTTATCCACAAGCTGAAGGCAGACAAGGCCCACAAGAAGTTCCTGGCTGACCAGACTGAGGTCCTCAGGTCTAAGACTAAGAAAGCACACAACTGCCTTGAAGAACGACTCCAGGCAAAGAAGGAAGAAATCATCAAGACTCTGTCCAAGGAGGAAGAGACCAAGAAGTAAGCAGTACAAGGAACAAGACACCTTTACCTGTCTGTACAGAGGGCCTCTATTGCTTTTGATCACTGAATTAAACAAGACTTTGTCTGGAAAAAAAAAAAGAACAAATCTAAAACAAAGTGCATTGGAATGAAATGGGGTAACTTTCTGGTGGAGGATATGGTCTAATGTTATATGTGTGAACACCCAGTTTTAACAATATTATAAATCACTGTGACTAAAACTATTTTTTTAAAGTTATTTGAGGAATAATATAACTAATCTAGTAAGGTCTTCTGACAATTCTGCTGTGGAATTCTAGACAGTCCTCATTTATTTAACAGTTATTTTTATGACTGCTTTTAATTTCAAAACTAATGCTTAGTTTAAAAATAAGCTAAACTTCAGGACACTCTCATACTTAGGAATTATTTTCTTTAAACTGAGACATTTGTTTCTTGTTTTTCAAGAAAATATTTTCTAATGAAGATGTAAAAATAAATTTCATACATAAAATCATAAATGTACATTCATGCATTTATACACTTACAAACATATGAGCATATACATTACATATATCTACAAAAGCATGGTCAGTAAGTAGATACAACTTTCCAGGTTACTAAATTTTCCCAGGGCTTATTTACAAAGAGATATTCATTTGGATATTCTTTATATTCTTTTGTTTCCTTCTTTAACCAATGCATAACACAACACACTGTTGTTGTTGTTGTAGTTGTTGTTGCTGTAGCTGTTGTTGTTGTTTGTGTTGGGGGGGGTCATAACCATTGATGTTCCAGGATCCTTCCTAGTTCTATCTCAGAAATCACTCCTTGATGGTGCTCAAGAAACTCTGTATGGCATGAAGGATTGCATCAGGATTTAGCCACAAGTATTTTACCCCTGTGCTAGCTTTCAGGAGCCAGCTTATTTGCATTGTTAATTAAAACAAACAAAAACATAATATAATTAATTTTTACTTATGAAAGAATTTCTAAAGCATGTCAATATATAATCTCACTATGTATTGCTTTAAAGAAGTCATATTCCTCCAGTAATTACGTAGTATATTAAATGACTTTAAATTTCACTATATTGATCATATATGTTGAAAAGTAAGCATATTAGAAAATAGATGATTAAATTTTATTTTATCCAACATATTGTGTTTCCTATAACCTTATTTATAATGATAAGAACAGTTTGGTGGAAGGGATATCAACACTTCTGATTTTGATTTGAGCTTCCTAGAGCATGTTTGCAAAAATTTTCTTAGACTTCATGAATATTCAAAGGTCTAGAACGTTTCTTTATAATTTTTCCTTTTTCTTTAGTCAAAATCAGATATTGGGGCCTGGGAGCAGGTTAGGTATTGTCTTGCTTTTGGCTCATTCCATTTTGATCCTTGGCACTGCCAGGATTGATCCCCTAGCATTAGGCCAAAGGTAAATCCTATGTATCTTTTTTTTTGGGGGGGAGGAGTGGCAGGGAGGTGGGATATACTCAAATAAAATGCATTTGTGTATATTCACATTTGCATATATGCATATATACTATACAAACAATGAATATAGATATACTATTTATGATGATTCTACTGTGTGTTCGTGTGTATTCATGTATATCTACAAATGTTGTCTCAGAAAACAGGCAATATATTGAAGACTGTGTTATAGGTGGGATATGGGTAGTCTCTGGCAAATTATAGTAATTTAATATCAAATATTTAATGGAAAATAAGCTGGAAAATATACTTATGAGGGGGTATTTTTTTTCTTGGATCCAGATAAAAATTATGGAGAGAATAATGTATAAAACAGAGTTGTCTAGGTACTGTTGTATAGACGTCCTTCAGAAGAATAATGAAAGACTATGGATGTAATGTATCTAATGGTTACATCAGGGAAATTTTAGAGTAGTTTCTAATATGGAATTTATTTCCCTAAGTGCTTGAACAAGGAACTAATAGAGTCACAAAGTTGCAGAGATAGTTAAATGATAAATCAAAGTTAAGTTGCTGAGATAGTTAATATCTATTAACCTGTTGTCATTATTGTATTTGGCATATTGAATACGCCATTGGGAGCTTGCCAGGCTCTGCCTGTGCGGGGGCAGGATATTCTCAGTAACTTGCCAGGCTCTCTGAGAGGCATATATTTATATATTTTTCTAGAGGTATAAATATATAAAAGTATATATCTCAAGAGAGGAGATGCAGTGGCCTGTGTGCAGTCATCATGTGCTTGCAACAAATGAATACAGACTTCTTTTGTCCAAATTGGTTTATGCACATTTTTCTCAAACTACACACCCCCATCTTACCCCCACTACCTGGCTAAGGTGATTGCCACCAAGGAGTTTGGAGCAGTTGATGGTCTTTTTTTTGATATTCATTTCCTGGTCTTTGTTTCAGAAGTGGAACCTCTCCTCCAAGGGGTACAGCCACCTCTCTCCAGAAGTCTCCTAGCACTTGACCTGAAATTCTGCATTTCAATGACTTCCCAGTCTTCTGAGATGATACCTTGGTGTCAAAGGTCTCCATACCTTTGGCTGGTTCTTGAATTGGCTTTAGCTCAGAGGTTACTTCAGTTTCTTGCTGAGACCTTGTGTTTTGATTTGATTCAGGTTTCAGGTGCTGTTTTCCCCCAAATACAATGCTAGGGACCCCTTATTTACCTATCTACAGAACTAGCACACATGAATTGTACTTTTTGCTACTTGAAGATGAGCCAAAATTTATTACAGGATAAATAATAATTTGTTGACATTGGAGCAATTTCACAAAACATGGTATTTACCAAGTCACAAGAAACCTCAAATGGTTTTTGGAAGTTTAAAAATGGCAAATATTTTCTGTAGGTAGAAGATGAAGAAATAGACTGCGAGGAATAGGCATGCTGGAATGGATATGTTATTACAGAAGTCTAGAAAGTCACAAGTGGATTACATTTCACAAGTTAATTATACCGAAATGGTGCTTCATATCAGCAACAGAGACTGATTCCGTGCCCCCAGTAAAGCAGCCTAGGTGATCAATCAGCAGCTTTTGGACAAGTTGTCTACATTTATTTCTTTTTATCTTATAAGTGTCAGCCATTCATTTGAACAGTATTAGAAGGCTATTTTAAGAATAACGTTTCTTTATTGTTGGCAAGACCTTGACTAGCACTGTTATCTAGGAATTTCTAGACTGCTACCTCTACAGGTATTAATGAGGGTAAGAGTGGGAGAGGCGCACACATAAAGTGTGCAAAGGAGATATGGGAGTGTACCCAGGACAATATTTATTGATTGTATCACGTATCACACCTAGGACTTAGAACATTAAAAATAAAATATTAAAAAATGGATCTGAAATGACAACATTTGAAAGGACACAATGCCCTTCAGAATGTAGAATACTTATTAGATCAGAAAAGCTGTTTATTTAGTATTTCTAGTAGTAATATTATATAATACCAGGAATTTAAAAGGGAAAACTAAATTGGTCCCTTCAGCATTTCCCTAATCATTCAGTGGAGAATTTGGTGCCATCTGTCCTTCAAACATTGGACACTATTGAATGGGAAGACTTTGTCCCCAGGCAAAGCATATACTATTGAACTCTAAGTTATAGCACTTACCAGTAAATAAGTGGGATTCCAAAGGCAGCCCAAGGCCAATCAAATACAATGACTATCATTCTGACAGAATTAATCTGTAGCAACAGGATAATTTTTGTTTGTTTTGTAGTTCTTTGTTTTGCTACTGTTTTTACACAAAAAGAATAGAAAGGAATACATTTTACTTTATACTTTTGCAAGAATTTTTTATAGTTTTACAAGAATATATGTATACAAACAAACACACACACATATACGTATATACATATTGAGGGCTATCCCTGGTGTTGCTAAGGTAGTACTGCTGACTCTGCCTGCACTCGGGAATCACAGAATCACACCTGGTAGGTTTGCAGGACTATAGGGGATGGCAGGGATGAAACCCAAGTCAGCTGTGTGCAGCACAGGCACTCTTGACCCGCTATACTATCTTTCTAATACCCAAAGGATCTATTTTTAAATGTAAACTATCTACTTGAACACTTTCTTTTTTTTTAATTTCCTTTAACATACATGAACATTTTTAATGGAAGAGAGAAGGGTACAATTACTAAGAATAAAAACACTTTAGTAAACGAATATCACTGCCTACTTACTAAACCACCAGGACCTACTTAGGTGGCCATTAAGGATGAGGAGATTTAGATTAGTCAAGGAGAAAGAATATAAGTAGCAATGCTAGGCCAGCCGTCAACCACAGATATAGGAGACATCATTTATCACAGTAAGTGTTGCTTTAAAAGAAAAACCCAGGAGATCAGAGTGGAACTAACCCTGAATCTTTGTCAATAAGCAGAAGCTTCTGAACTTTGAGACCCATTGTCAGTAATTAGCCATGCTTCTTCCCTTGGCCTGTTTGAAGTCAATGCCTGAGCACAGCAGGCTCTAAGTATAAAAGTAGACTTACTCTGGGAAGATCTGGTGTTTTTCTGATGGTTAAAAGTGACTTGTATTCTCTTTGAGAGACTAGCTAAGTTTTCTTTATAAAGTGTGACATTTTAGCAACTTACCTTTACTTGAGTTATTGTCCAATAGTACACAAAGTCTCACAGATCTACTTACATTTTCTGTCACAATTTCCTTGAAAAAGTTCTTGTGCAGTGAATTGCTTTTTAATGTTTGCTTCTCGGAGAAACCAGATTAGCACAAATTGCAAATTACAACTGCAAATGTGACTTTGGTCTCATTCATAGGATCAGTTCTATTCAATAGAATAATTAATTCTTCCCAGTATTATTAGACTGTCAAAGTAAATACTTTCAGACTTCATATTAGAGCAATACATTTTTAATTGAGACTACTGAAACCTAGAGAGTTTAATAGATACGGCAAATATCAAACAGTTAAGAATTTACTCAATTTCTGAATTCTATTGATTTTCTACTGATGACTACAAATCTACAAAAGTTAATCTTTCATGTTTGTCACTCTTTATCAGGCACCAAGCAGGTTGCAAGGATAAATAAATAATTTGAGCACCCACTAATAATAACAATTAAAACTCTGGCTGGACATGGAAATTTCACATAAATACTTCCCATTTTTTGTTCGATAGCTCCTTTAATAAAATGTATTGTCTAGGATTTTGCTGTTTGCCAGGCAACAAGGAACTACCTTTGTATCTGAGGGCTGAACTTCTGTGAAGTCTATATTTAATTCTTGAAATTATTTCACATTCCTGAAGTCACTGATCATGAGCTAACACATTGATACTGTGCTATATTTACTATCACCGAATTGTATGTTATTTTTTACTTATTTATTTGTTTATTTACTTTTGCCTCCTGAATTCAGAAGAGAAAAACAAAAGTTTGGCCAATAGAAAAAATGAATTCACAATGTATTTGTGAATCCAGGTTATATTTTGTTATGAATTAAAAAGATAATTTCTTGGGTCTGGAGCAATGGTACAGCGGGTAGGGGAATTGCCTTGCATGCAGCTCACTCAGGTTGGATCCATAGCACCCTATATAGATCCTTGTGCACCACTAGGCATAATTCCTGAGTGCAGATGCAGGAGTTACCCTTGAGCACCAATATGTTTGGCCCACAAACAAACAAACAAACAAAGAACATAATTTCTGTAATACTCAGTTGTGGCCTTAGATCAGGGTTTCTCAACATTTTTTTTTCCAATTTGCATCTCTCTTCCAAACTTGTTTCCTTCCTAGTCCCCACCCTGTCTTACCAGTTTTCTCCTATTCTCATGCTGTGACCCACTTACGCAGTTTTCACTTATGATGCCCTTAGAATATCTTTAGAGTTCAATGAGGTCCATACACTTCCATGATGTGAAATTATAGTTTTGATAATAAAGTACTTGATCATCAAAATATTAGAATACAATTTGAAAATCAGATATCTTAATCATAATGCTTTTAAAACAGAACCACTACCTGTAACTCTATTCAAAATTTCTGCTCAGGAAAAGCAAACAAAAAATAATATGTAGGTTGCAAATTTTCTGAGTTTTTGTATCTGATCCACTTACAGATCATAGAGGGTGGCCAATAACCTTGAAAAAGAGCTCTACCCATTAGGAATCTAGCAATTAAGAAAACTTACCAATTTGATTACAATTTTATAAAAAAAAATCATGAGAAGAGAGCATATTCAAAAACCTATAAAGACCGTCTTCTAAAATTAGTGGTAACATCTTTAAATCTATATGGAACTTTTAAACTAAAAGTCACCTTCTTTAATATAACAAGTGGGTTTTATTTTATTTTTTATTTATTTATTTTTTTATAAGTGGGTTTTAGATGTTGAACCAAGAGATCTTAAGATGGGGCCGAACAATAGCACAGCAAGTGGGGCGTTTGTCTTGCACGTGGCCGACCTGGGTTTAATCCCCAACGTCCCATATGATACCCCGGGCACTGCCAGGAGTAATTCCTGAGTGCAAAGCCAGGATTAACCCCTGAACATTACTGGGTGTGACACAAAAAGAAAAAAAAAGAGATCTTATGACTACTAAAAAGCATAATTATTTTTCTCTCCTCCACATTCTCATATTTCTAATATTATTCAGGACTGTTCATTATTCTTTTTTCTCCTTTCAAGGATTAGTTTTTTTTCATGAGTTATTCACAATTTTATGGTTAATATATCAATTTCAGTGTGCCTAAAATGGTACCTCTATTCTAGACTACTGTTATATTCACATCAAAGAATTATGCTACTCATACATGATTTCATAAAGTAAATAGTTTCTATTCTATGAAGTATACTATGTTGCATACTGTAATCTTCCCTATACTAAAGTATGTGACTACATATCCTTCCATATTCAACACAGTAAAATAGCTAATTAAAACCATGGTCTACCCCCGAAAATCTAGTTGTTTAAAAGAGGAAAAAATCATTTAGGTAAAAAATAGAATTTTATGGACTTTTGAACTTGAAAATTGGTTTTGAGTTCTGAATCTCCAACTTGCTGCTGTGCTTGATTATCAGAAAATTTAAATATTCTGTGTCTTACGTTTACCTGGTTTTCTTACTAATTGTAAAAGTTCAAAGGCATTACAGAAGTTTTATATCGCATCCTATTTGCATTGTATACTTACAAATATCCTTGTTCTCTGTAGAAAAAATGTATATAATACTTTCAATATCTATCTATATTTTACCTATTCTCAGAGAAAGATTTATTGCCTGCTAATTGATATGTGACTCAACACTAGAATCCCAATTTCTGTGACTGACTAGTCACACTGACTAGTCACACTGACAACACACTGCTGGCTATAAATTTTTGAAGTTTTATTTTATAGAAGCAGAGCCTGAAACAGAATTGGTTATCGCAGGTGTACTGAAAGATTGCTTTAAGGCAATAAGGATATGGAACATGCAAAATGAGGAAGAGGATTCAACTGGGAATCATGTTGCCTCAAGCAAGTCTACTACTGGACTAACTCATGATGACAGTAGAAAGCTCTACAGAGTACTGATTTGTACCTCATTTATGTTCTACAGAGATATGGTCGTTATGGCACTCAATAACCAGCCTTTACTAATTGGCTGTCCAAGGGCAAGAATGAGGTTGTGGAGTTCTTAAATTCTTAAATAGAAGGCCAGCCTTCAGTAGAAAATTATTTTCTAAAGAAAAAAATATTAAAGAGCACATTTGTACTAGCTATTTAGTAGAATATGAATTGACACATTACCTACCCTCAATTTATAATAGATATTGTTCAGAGGAAGTTTAAGGAAAGTCCTATGGCTTAGCATGCCTCCCCTCTCGGAGAGCCCGGCAAGCTACCGAGAGTATTCGATATGCCAGACACAGTAACAACAAAGTCTCCAATGGAGACGTTACTGGGCCTGCTCGAGCAAATCGACGATCAACGGGAGGGCCTATGGTTTGTTCTAGATTCAATATTTTAGAGTTTACATTAAAAGCCAGATTCTATTGCTAGGGCGAATAGTTATGTACAACCAAGTATATCACTCATAGAAACAAGTATCTTACAGAGATTAAATTTTAAAAAATGGAAATGAGGACCAATCCAAAGAAGCAGTATGACTATACTTTATTCTAAAATTATGACTGTCGAGAGAAAGCAAGGAAGTATAGTTATAGTCATGTTTAAAATAAATTGACGTCATTTCTTTTTAATTATACCTCCAGACTAAGTTATAAGACTAAGCCATTTAGGAACAGGAGGAAAAAAAAGACTAAAGAAAAATTGATGAAAGGAAGAAGATACAAAAGTTTGGTGGCTTCTAAAATAATCATACAGAAAAATATATCTTTATTATAACTATGGAATAAAACATAAGTCTATATATAAACCTATTTTAAAAACAGACTCAACATAGCTATTTTAAAAGGGAATAAGGGAGGGACAAGGGCCTACCAATATAGTGCAAGAATTATATAATTTGTGGTTCTCTGCATACAAAAGTCTTCTGAGTTTCTAGAGTTATTTTTAAAATTAATGCAAGGCATCACAATTTTTCTATGCTTATTTATAAAATTGCTTAGTCTAAAAAATTATTTAGAAGTAATCTTAGTATCTGCACATGTTTCCTAAAATATAAAAGTGCTGAAAATTATTTAATATTATTAATTTCCAAGTGCATACTCTAAAATAAGTTTTGAATACATTGTCTTTGTCCCCATATGCTTGGTCATCAGCACTCTTAATAATCCCCTAGCATTCTTAATCAAACTTTCAGAAGCTTAAATTATTATTGAGCAATTTATTTAGGATTATGGCTTAATTCATGATTCTAAAATGAACATACTATCAACTTTTAGGAGTAAAATCACAAGTAACAGAATAATCGTCTAGACCAAATAGGGCTTGAGCAATTTAAAACACTCAGGATTTGAAGGAATTAATAGATAAGAGGATAGATTCATTATGTGGTCAAGAGGTCATTTCATAAAAATATTTTAAATTAAAAAATTAAAACCCTTTTGGTTTTAAGACTGAGGATAAAATGGATTGTCAAGACTTACAGAAAAAGTTGAGGAAGTTTGCAAATTATGCACCTGATTGAAGGGCTAATTAAAATTATCTTTAAGGCAGTGGGAATTTTATCTTTGAATATTTCTGTCTGTGGATGAAATGTCCTTTATTGTTTTCTAAAAGAAAATATGCACAGAAATCTAAATATTCTCTCTTTCTGAATGTGTCAGATAAAACATGTTTTAAAGTATAGTTTTGGGTTCCCACTTAGGTGTTTTTTGTGCTGAACCTGGCCAGAGTATTCAGAATCAAGTGCTGTGCACAGTAAAGGAGGAAGACTAACAGAAACACCATTCTGAGAATTGCCTTGAGTCTACTGAGTTATTTAAAGTGGCAGTGACCAAGTCTACTTTCATCACTGAAAATTAACAAAGTCCTATCACATTGCCTGAGGTTCAGATTCATAGGTGACTCAGATTTCTTCTGAGGATCCTATTGGGCTTTGTAATGCTCTGTTAAATCCAACCCTTTGCTGTAATGTTCTTCCTCACTTCTTTTCAAGTTTGAACTTCACCACATTTCTTTTAAAACTCACCTAAATAAGAATCCCCTCATCAGTATGCTCTGACAGTATCAGTCTATGAAGCTGTTTAGTCTAAATCAGAGACATCAAGAAGACTTGGTAACAGCTTGTTTGTTGGTGCAGGAACTAAGATGTTATTATATTTTGTGGGAAAATTACATAGGCAACCATAGTCAGTAATTTATTCTTGTAATGTTCTTATACTATAGTATTGTACTCTTTTGCTTGATTCTGATGTCAAACTTTTATTAGAGTCCTGACATTTGGAAAGTTTTAAGTAGCTATCATGACTATGATGAAACAGTTATACTTACAAGTAATAAGTGGGAGAAATTAACAATAAAATTTTACTTTATCGCTATCCAATTAAAAATAATAAAATGAAGGACTCTAATGATAGTAGAACAGGTTGAGAACTCACCTTGTATGGAGTCAGTCTGAGTTCAATCTCTCAAATCCCATATGGTCCCCTTAGCCAACCAGGAGTGATCCCTGAGTGTAGAGCCAGAATTAAGCCCTGAGCACAACCAGGTGTGGCTCTCAAACAAACGGCAATATAAAATAGTAGCACTGTCCTCTCGTTGTACGCCAATTTGCTCTAGTGGGCACCAGTGAAGTCTACATTGTGAGACTTGTTGTTACTGCTTTTGTCATATCAAAAATGCTATGAGGAGCTTACCAGGGTCTGCCATGTGGGAACATAAAATAGTAAAAGGAATATTAAGGTAGTCCGTGCAGTACTGATGAAATGGTAAATTGTTCCAGTTACTAATTGGAAATGTTTATAAAATTCGAATATGAAAATATATTTGACATACTATTTTCATTCCTTGAATACACATGTACATTTATGTTCAAGACCTAAATTCATCATATATATATATATATTTTAACTTGGTCACATTTTTTATTCACATCCCACAATACTCAGGAGTTATTCCTGACTCTGTACTCACAAATTACTCCTGGCAGTGCTCAGGGGACCATGTAAAATTCTGGGGACCAACTCGGGTCAACTGCATGCAAGGCGATATTGTCCTGTCCTCTGTGCTATTGCAACCTGCTTCCCGCCACAACACACACACACACACACACACACACATACACACACATACACCGCACATACTGTTTGTTTTGTTTTCGTAGTGGAGATTTAGAAGAAATATAGCTGTCAATATTGTGGAAATCATAGTAGAACAACTTTATATGCTTTGTAAAAACATAAATATCTCAGCACCCTATGGAAGAGTAGGGTTGCATGTAAAATTAACTATCAGAGCACTGTTTTTGATTTATATAAAGGTGGACATATATAAGGATGTTGCATATGTTTAAAAAGAGAATTCAAACATGGGATAAAACTTGGGACAGAAAGTTGAAATTTCTGATCACTTTTAGGTATTTAATAGATAAGGGAATCAGAGATGAGGGTGAAGCAGCTGGCATGGTGTTATTTATTTTTTTTAATATTGGAAGAATATCCTGTTTTGGCTATATATTTGTGAATTTTGTGGGTTCTTTTCTTCTGTTTTGGTAATGATTTGATATGGATTAAAAGATCTTACCTAAGAACTATCAAGGATTAATTAGTGGCATTTTATAGCATAATCATGTTTGGTTTTTATTCTTTTTATCGAGTTCTAAATTACACAGTTCTTTTTCATGGATATTTTTCTACAAAGAAATAACCATTTTTAATAGTCCAATCTTATATAGTCTTCTTTCTTGCATTGAGTATACTACTACTAATATGTATAAAAAATAGTTTTCATTTTTACTATAAAACTATAGTTATTCTTTCTTCATCTGGTGGTTTAATTGAGGGGAAGAAGGCAGTAAAAGATATGAATTTTGAATTAATTTTATTTATATATGATTAATATTTTATTTATATTAAAACTTTATTGACCTTAGCACTAAATTATAATGATATTTCAGGTACATTATTAAAATCAACACTTAAAATGTATATATATTATGTGTGCGCATGTGTATTTTTTTCTTATAAGCCATATTTAATCTAAGATAATTTTAGCATAAAATGTACCTGCACAACTTTGTTCTGCTTAACTACTTCCTAAGAAATATTCTAAATTTTTGTGAGATTTTTAAAGGTCCTGTGTGGTGTTTTCCTGTCCTGGTAATTTGCATTAATGGATATTCAAGAAACCAATTTGTACAGCTCACTGTTGTAAGTTATAACAAAGTCTGGAGACATATGAGGACACATTTTCAGTAGGCTTTTGAAAATGTGCTGACACATTTCAGAAGTGCATCTGTTTTTGCTTGCAAAGACTCACATTTATGTGTGCAACATGAGAAGCTGAATGCACAAACAGGTGGTTTAAAATGGTTTAAATGCTCAGGCAGAATTTAAATGGCGACACTAACTACCTTTTTGGAGGCTACTGAAAAATTTTCCAATTCTCACAGTAAAACCAGTAGCAAATTTCTTGCTATTCCTGAAAGTTTGACTTTATTGTTTCATTTAAAATAGCACTACATATAAAGTTAAATACATAGTTTTTGACTTTCCAAAAGATGTAACCTAAGACATTTTAATAAACTGTGTAGGTTCACTTTATTAAAAAAAATTGCTCTCAGTCTCAGAGTAAATTATACATTTACATATACTTGTATAAGTATGTGTATTTTTAAGCTTGTTTTAAATAAATGTAGAAGCTATATTAGCTATGAAGTACTAATTCACAAAACCAACATTGGATATTTGTTATATTCATATGAATTTAACTACAAAATACATATGAAGCAGATACACATATACATATGAAGCAGTAATTTAAAGTTATTTTTGATTGGACATACTACTTTTGAATATAAATTTTAAAAGTTAATAGTGGGTCCTTTATAATAGAATGTTCAGTGTATTATTGAAAAAAAAAGTCATTTTGCTTTAGTGTTTTTTTTGGCGGGAGGTGGGGGGAATTGCACCCAGTGGTGTTTGGAGGCTACTACTGAGTTTGGGTATACAAAGTGCTCTGTTTTCTTTAGAATTGGATCTGGACAACACAACCATGCAAAGAATGTTCTTTATGTTCTCTAGCCCTTTGCACCATTCCCCTCCACATCGACTTCATAGACAGGTTACAGAAATAAGTAATGTTTTATGAGTGTTATGACATAAGTTTGAGTCTTAAACAACTATATAAAAGAATATTTTGAGAGGACAGGGGCCAATGCATGGTGCTTAATGTCCATGAAGATTGTTATCATTAGAAGATTAAGACTAAATTGTAAAAGTTTTATTAGTAAAATTTCCACATGAGAAATAATGGTATTCAGATGAATGAATGAAAACTTGTAAGAAAAATAACATCAAGTATAGAAAAAATAAATGTGTAAGGGGCTGGTTAACATGATGAAAGATAAGAAGAAGCCAATGATAGTTTCAAATTTCTGACTACGATTATTATTTAATAATCACTTGACCACTTGACATTCTGTTACTCATCGATTTGCTCGAGCAGGCACCAGTAACATCTCTTTTCGTCCCTGTCATGTGCTAGTGTAGCCCAATGACGTCTGCTTGCTCCAGGAACATGAAGAGCCTCAAACCAATCATTCAGGGTCTTGACGAAGAAGTCTGACCAACTCCTAGGTGGGTAGCCACGCAGTCTTTTAACGTCCCGTGAAATCCAGTTGGTAACAGCTCTAGTCCAGTGATCCTCTCCAAATCGCATTACGTGTCCAGCCCATCTGATTTTTGACGCCTTGGCAAACGAGATAGAGTCCCTGATTCTTGATCGTCGACAGAGGTCGGAACTCTGGATTCTTTCTCTCACTTGAGTGAAACATGATATTCCAAGCATAGCTCTTTCTATTCCTCTTTGGGAGACCCAAATAATGTTCTCATCTTGTTTATTATTATTATTATCATCATTTAATAATAGTAGCACTGTAACACTGTCCTCTCGTTGTTCATTGATTTGCTCGAGTGGGCCCAGTAACATTGTGAGACTTGTTGTTACTGTGTTTGGCATATCGAATACATCATAGTTAGCTTGCCAGACTTTGCCATGCAGGAGAGATACTCTCAATAGCTTGCCAGGCTCTCCGAGAAGGGTGGAAGACTCAAACTCGTGTTGGCCGGGTTGGCCACGTGCAAGGCAAAAGCCCTACTAACTGTGCTATTGCTCCAGTCCTTAATAATAGTAATAATAATAATAATGATAATGGTGATGCTAATAGCATGGCTACAAAACTATGAAGATTCAGTAACTTTATATTAGAGAAAGAGGTGATTTCAACCTTAGACTAAAACTATGACTACCATAGTGAAGTAACTCTATACATTAATCAAAAAAATATCCACACTCTTGTGAAACAATAGAAAAAAATACAAAAACATTGTATCTTGATTCTGATACCTGCAAAGCTCTGTAACCCTTCCATTGCATTCCCACTTTTTCACCTAAGTCAATGTATATAAGGTATATTTGACTCCTTTTAAACAATTCACTTCATAAACTCAGAAAAGATAAAATCTGTGGTGGACTTCCAATCGCACAACTTAAAACATTTCATTTAGTTGTATAAATATCACTCATGAAATTTGTTATGTTGATGTTTTCTTGAAATAGTCCACTATGAGTTACTTTGTGTATATGGTGACAGTGGAATAAAAAACAATGAATACGGGTCTAGTGGTCACAATCTATGATAATTGGTACATCAGGACTAAGTGCTTAATTCTATTGCTTAATGATACATTGGTGCTCAGTTACAGCAGTGCTGGAGGCCACCAGGAACATAGTTTTGGCAGTTCTGGGGTATCTGTATGAATTTTTATCCCCACCTTTCTTACCTTCCTTAGAGATATGAGCTATACTATACTATCTCTACATATACATGAAGAACTACTAAAGTTATAGACTTGTGTTCCTTTTCTAAAAAATGCTACAGACTCTTTCAAACACAGTCCTCCTCACCTTGGTAATATCAAATCTATAATCAAAGTATAGGGTATGTTTTCATTAGGTATGTTCCTTTGATATGTTCTTTATAAGCCACACACGTCTGATTATCCTGGCTCTTTACTGATTTTGTGTTAAGTGAACCCTCCAATTCAATCAATATTATAGTGAATAAATTTGATTTTTTTCATATAAAGAATCATTTAGTAATAGTCTTTAGCACTTTTGTGGTGTTAGTGAAGCAATAGTAGATATTTTGCCTGTGCAAACATTTATGCATACTATTTGGATTAGGCTCTTTTAGGAGTATGTTCCTCCAAATTGTTCAGTAACATCCCTGCTTTCTAAGGAATTTTGGTATGGAGGAGCTAAAGACTAATGATGAGCAAAAAAAAAAAAAAAGTGGGGGGGGGAAATAAAAATGTCTAACCTTTCTAGTGATAAAGTTATACCTTGGTTAGATTGCACATAAGATTTCCTGAGAGAGATTCAATATCTATAGAAGTTGGTTATTATTTGAAATTAAAGTAAATATAAAGTTGAAACTTTCTGAAATATATATTTTTTAAAAAAATACCAATCTTCATATATGAACTCTTTCTTGAGAAAGTTCTATTTCTTATGGCACATACCATTTGGTAGACATCATTAACATAGTATCACTTGGAAGCATTCATATATTCATGGCAAAGCAGATTGAGCAGACAAATAGTACTTGAGTTGTTTTTCATTGAAAACCTCCTATTGATATGAATGTCAGAGTGGATGACTCTCTACAGACATTAGTGATCAACTACAAGTGAATTAAGTGTCACATGAGTTAGTCTGTTATAAAAGCAGTGCTATTTGTTTATAAATTACTTTCTATGTTAATTTATAGTGAAAGGTGGAAAAAAATCACAAATTCTTAGTGTTACTTCCAAGAGGACTTAGTCACAGAAGAAATACAAAAATGTATCTAATTTTGAGATTTGTGGTTATTTTACATTTCATGTACATATGTCTTGCCTCTCCAACTAACTTTTAAAATCTGTGATGGCAGAGATTATGTTTTTGAAAGTAGATTTCTGACTGAAAGCATTCTGAGGATTCTTAGTCATCTTTGTATCTCTTTAGTAATTATTTTGACTGGTATATAGTTATATCTCTACGATGTTCTAAAAAATTTAATAATTAAATGGCAATATTGACTTATAAATACACGAACATAATTGCCACAAGCTAAAAAGTATAGTTCCTTTCCTCACCTTTCCTCAATTGTGCTTATGAGATTTCTTTGTGACAAATAAAAAAATTGCATCAACATGGAAAATGTGGTGCATTTGGAGACTTCTACTTTTCTGTGAAAGTGAAATGTGTAAAATAGAAATATTGATGTGAAACATGGGCCTTCCCATCCAAGCAGAGTAAGAACTCAATACCACAAAGCTGTATGGAAATGTAAAAACTGAAGATATTTGTGGTTTCAGCTATTAGTTTGAGGTTTTTTTTTCAATTTTTATTTTATTGAATCACCGTGGGATATAGTCACAAGCCTTCATGTTTGAGTTGCAATCACACAATGATCAGACACTCATCCCTCCACCAGTGCACATACCCACTACCAATATCCCGAGTATACTATCTCCTTTCCCACCCTCCCACTACCTCCATGGCAGACAATATTCCCCATACTCTCTCATTACTTTGGGTCATTATGGTTTGCAATACAGGTACTGAGTGGCTATGATGTTTAGTCCTTTATCTACTTTCAGAACATATCTCTCATCCCCAGTTTTATAAAAGTTTTTCAATTGTAGGGAAACCTGGGAATTGTCTTCTTTTTAGCAATGTGTCCGGGACACATCACAGCTGTTCATTAACATATGAATTTAGTAGAGTTTCAAAATCCCCCAATCATTGTTATCTCTGAGTATATTCTTTGTTGTGAGGGGAAGTGAGTTGTTATTTTATTTATCTGAAGATTGTACTGTGATAAGCAAAGTGTCAGGAATAATCATACCAAATGCTAACTACCACAATAGCATCCAATTATACTTTCCGTGTCTTTCATGGAGGAAAAAAAAAGTGAAGGAATTTTTAAATAACTTATCATGTTTTGATGAGTAGAACATTTTAATGAAAGTTGTATAAACCCTCCAATTATTAAGGATACTAATAAGACAGAGTTCAGATCTGTTATACTTAATAGCCCTTAGATTCCAAGAAAATCTTTAAAGTGTAACAATTTACCTAAACTCTCAAAACATAAAGGATTAACATTAATTTGAGCAAAATAAGACGCAAGATATAAGTAGATATCAGTAGTGGCAGCTGACATTCTGTAGAATTTTTGTATTGAGAAAAGAAAGACACTTGTTTATGTAGTGTGCATGGGTGTGTGTGTGTGTGTGTGTGTTCCCCATTTTTACCACAGAGAGCTTTAACATAATTCAGTAATGGTTATGAGCGTATATTCTGGGAAGTATAACAAAACTAACCAGAACTATTCCTAAAATAGGTTATTTATAGATATAGTCCTAAAGAAAATAACAGAATCTTTGTGTCCTTCAGATTTTTTTAAAATCTGGGGATGTTGTATTATGCCAAGGCAGTCTCTTAGAAAATACAATTTAATAGAAGATTTAAGGAAAGTAAGAGAATGTAATAAAATATCACTTTTAATACAAGATTTTATTTCAAAGAAATATTACTAGAGGGAAAAGGAAAAGGAATATGATGAAAGGAATTTATTTCCCATTAAATGCATTTATATATTCAATGTGTACGTCCTCTGGCAATCTGAAATATATTGCTCTATTTTAGCTTTTAGTTTATAATTCATTAAACTCATTCTCACTTTGCAAAGACTGTGAATAGTCTGGTCTGAACACATCACACCCCTCAAAGCCTACTATAGGTCATTATTTCACACAGAATAAAGAGCAAATTCATTAGTCTGAATTCATTACTTTGAAATTTAATACTTTTATACTTTCATTTTGAAATGCACCTTCACACTGTAAGTTCAGCTAGATATGCTTGCCCTTGAAAATTGGTGTGTTTAGTCAAATGGCATTTTAGAAATTTTATGATTCAGTTATTAATTTTTCTAGATATGGACCATAGTGGGACTATATGTAGCATGAATATTGTCAACTGCCATAAAATATGTGAGTCTTTTTTGTGTCCTCTGCTAAGCATTAAATAGCATAACATAGCTTCACTTTTAAAACATCCTCTTATAAATTCTGTGAGCCTGTATCTTTCTACTGTGTTTCGGTATGACTCTGCTATCTTGGCCTTATGAATCTCATATACAGTGTCTATTATTTCTATTTTATTACTTGACTATCTTATTTATATCTCATCAGTTCTCTTGATGCCCCGTTTCTTTCATAGGTGGGCTAACCTATCAAAGAGTTGCATATCAAGATTCAAAATGTCATCTCTCCTTTGTAACACATTAGGTTCAACTTTTGGACCATATTTATGTAATAAATGGTCACCAGTCCTATGATGGTCACTCACAATTAAGGAAGGGAATAGTTCACATTGGTCAATAACATTTTATTAACTCTTCTGTGAGTATTTTCCAATGCCTAAATTTGCAGACTAGGCCAAATGTAGATGTTAAAGTATAGAGTGAAAGCAAATCTATAAGAAATGACAACAATTTTTACTCTTCCAAATGCTATTATAAAGTTTACTATGTTGGCAGAGGGGTAAGATTTACTTGAAAAAGTAATTTCTAGTTTTGTTGCTACCAGGAATATGCTTCTGCTACTTTGCAAGTCACTTTATTAATAGTTGACACTTGATGGCCTCTCTCGAATGTCTACTTAATGGCAACAGGGTAAGTAGACAACGACAAGTCTAAGCTGTTTTCTTTTACAGTTCAAAGGTTATAAATTTTGTGAGGCAGATGCCTCGAGTGATAAAACACATTTTTTGAAATGTGAGAGGTCATTAGTTCGAACCCAGCACTGCTGGGAAGGACCACCACAATCTTGGAGCTCAAAGGCTGAACTCTTCCTGGCTGCCAAAGGCATCACAAGGAATGGTCCTACATTAAGAATGACTTGGAGTGACTCATTAAAATCATAATAAACTAGGGGCTGAAGTGACTCTTGTCTTGTACAAGGATCTCCTGTACCACATATAGTGAGCCCCACCAGCCACAAGTTAGAGGAGGTAAGCCTGAGAAGAGTTAGCATAGTTCTACAATCCAGATAGTTAACATTAATAAAATAAAAATTAAGAGTATGTGTTACCCAGCTGCTATAATGTAATGTTAATTAACAAGTCTTCACTGATATGTGTGTTTTGATACTCTGAATATCTAAATTGAATCAGTTTAAAATGAATTCACTGATTTTTTTTGTCAACAAATAAATAATAAATATGTTCCCCAAACTTGCAGCTCAAGACAAAAACATAGGAACATAACAAGTTCTTATGCTGATATGTATTTCATTCTGGTGCTAAAGAGACAATATGATACTAATATTATATATGTGTGTATTTATCTATCCATATGTAAACAGTGACAAGATCTATAAAGAGTAACAACAAAGGTAGAATTAAAGATCTAAATTATGTATAGCATATTTTTTTCTTAAATTATTCTTTGTAATTTTTCTTTCAAAAGGCCCTCCCGTTGATCATTGATTTGCTCGAGCGGGCCCAGTAATGTCTCCACTGGAGACTTTGTTGTTACTGTGTCTGGCATATCGAATACTCTCGGTAGCTTGCCGGCTCTCCGAGAGGGGCGGAGGAATCAAACTCGGGTCGGCCATGTTGGCTGCGTGCAAGGCAAATGCCCTACCCGCCATGCTATCGCTCCAGCCCTCTTTGTAATTACCTATTAAAATATCCTGTGGAATATATGTGTTCAAGTAGTTAACAGCTTTTTGCAAAAGCTGCCTACTAGTGAAGAGCTGACTATTGATACTACAATTTTCCATGTCCCAGTCAACATTGTGAATATTCTTTATGCGTGTTCTTTATATGCATTCTAATATTAATCTTTTTTTTTTGCTTTTTGGTTCACACCCGGCAAAGCAGCGGGGTTATTCCTGACTCATGCACTCTGGAATTTCCCTTGACGGTGCTTGTGGAACCATATGGGATCCTAGGAATCAAACCTGCTGTGTGCAAGGCAAATGCCCTACCCACTGTGCTATCACTCCAGCCCCACTAATATTAATCTTTAGGATACTGAATATTAAGTTTTATTACCTTTTTCACTTATGTGGAAAGCAATGCATTTATTAAAGTTTAATAGGTGATTTATAATCAAAGTACCAAACTACTGTTAAAACTAACTTAATTATTATTCAGCAATTATATTCCATAGCTACACAAATTTCTTCAATTTAAAGCATGAATATTGTGGTGGAATAATATCTTGATGTGAGTTTCTTATCATCTGCATCTTTTCATCAGAACAGGCAAAACATAAATCTGGTCTTTTTAGTTAAGTGTCCTTACAGCTAAGTACAATTGAATAAGTTAAACTTTTGGCTTTTGGTTTTTGAAATTCAAAGTCTGGACATTTTATTAGAATGGTTTTAAGGTTTTCAAGACTACCCATAAACTTTTCAAGATCTATGGAAATTTGGAAGAGATGGATACCCCATTTTTAGTTGGGATCTATAATCTGTCATTGGGTCAGAGACTCTCAGACATTTTTTTTTATTCTGTTACACTGATTGCCTGCATGCCAGGGTCTGTTATTACAAGGAAGGCAAATATCCAAAAACATAAAAAATTTCAGGCAACTATGTATTTTCAATTAGGAAGTGATTGAAATAGTACTGTACCTGGAAAAGACTTGTATCCAGGAACAAGAAAAATATCAGAAACAGAGAAACAGAATCAGGGACTAGGTTATGGACAGGATGTAGGATAAGTAATGGGATGTGGTATAATCAAAGCCAAAATAATACATATTCTACAGATCAAAGAAAAGTTATTCTATTTAATGTTATGGGGCAGCAAAGGATACCTGGATGTAGATATAAGTCTATGAATGTAGGTGTCAATGTGGAGGATATAAGCGAAAGCAAAGAAAAAGAATGCATAGAGTTAGGTTTCAGATACCTAATAGAATAGATACTTACAATAGCACACTGAATTAAGGTAAAGGTAAAGGTAAAGGCCCTCCCGTTGATCGTCGATTTGCTCGAGCGGGCCCAGTAACGTCTCCATTGGAGACTTTGTTGTTACCGTGTCTGGCATATCGAATACTCTCGGTAGCTTGCCGGGCTCTCCGAGAGGGGCAGAAGAATCGAACTCAGGTGGGCCATGTTGGCCGCTTGTAAGGCGAACGCCCTACCCGCTGTGCTATCGTTCCAGCCCTAAAGGTAAAGGCCCTCCCGTTGATCGTCGATTTGCTCGAGCGGGCCCAGTAACGTCTCCATTGGAGACTTTGTTGTTACTCTGTCTGGCATATCGAATACTCTCGGTAGCTTGCCGGGCTCTCCGAGAGGGGCGGAGGAATCGAACTCGTCATTGGGTCAGAGACTCTCAGACATTTTTTTTATTCTGTTACACTGATTGCCTGCATGCCAGGGTCTGTTATTACAAGGAAGGCAAATATCCAAAAACATAAAAAATTTCAGGCAACTATGTATTCAGGAAACAAAGTCTCCAATGGAGACGTTACTGGGCCCGCTCGAGCAAATCGACGATCAACGGGAGGGCCTTTACCTTTACCACACTGAATTAAATATTTGAAAAATTACTTTACATTTTTTTCAATATAATCTGATATACAATTTTTGTCAGTACTTATGAAAAATAGTCTTATCATTAAAATATTTTAAAGTATCTCTTTACAAAGAAACATAAGGGACTTATAAAAATGCTATAAGATAAAAAATTATTATTGATATGTGTGATAAGCAAAAATACAAGAAAATATTGATTTGAGATTTGGATTATAAAATACGAAAATCCCAAGGTAATTTTTTTTATAAACTTAGGAATTCAGGAAGTGGGTTTCAGTACCCAAATCATATTCTGGACTAGAATCAGTATAGATTGATGGAGTGAAAACAGGAGATTCAAAAGTGAAAACAGAGATAAACAATGAAAAAAAATTAGATTACTGTAAGAACCTATGAAAGAACTTTATTAGCAGTCAAGAAAATGCCTTTAAATAGATACATTGAATAGGGCAAACAGACCTGAGAGGCTATAGATACAACCAGGTCTATTCATCTCATATTCTCTCCAAACTTTCAGTTTAAGAGAGAATGCGAACTTGTATCTGGATGCAATTGCTAAAAAAAAAAAAAAAAAGAAAAAAGAAAGGAGTATATCCTCATCCTGCTAAAGTTTCAAAAATTACTTTGGGTAGGAATTAAGTAGTTTCTGTTTTAATATATGAGAATCTCTGTCATTATCTTAAATAATAGAAGAAGAAACATAAAGCAATTTTCTACGCATTTATAATTAGGCATGCTTTGCTTTCTTTTCACCTGAATATAAACTGTTTTAATCGCATTAGACTGAAATATATTCTATAAAAATGCTTGACACAAATATAATTATGGCAAGTACATATTTTAGAAACTTTTTTGCGTTAAATAGTATAACTTGATTTGAAATAATTTTGTCATGTGTATATCTTTTTACATGAAAAGAAAGTATGTCTCTGTCTTTTAGACTCAATTTTCAGTGTCGTTTTTAGAGCGGCGATCCCTTGCAAAATGTAAGTCTCAAGCTACACTGCAGAATCTATTTTTATAGAAGGAAATATCCTTCTGTATGATCCTCAAATGAAAAGCTGTCATCCATCTTCTGAATAGGCTTTATCCCTCCTTCAATGGCTAGTTTTGAAACTGCTGATGACTAGAAGCAATTCTTTATAACTCCCTAAATAAAGACATCAGTCTATCAGCAAAAAAAAACAGTACATGAGCTGGAAGGGGCAGCTGTCTCCGGGGGGGGGGGGGGGGGGGGGGGGGGGGAAGAAGAGCACTTACTAGCTTAGTTAAAAGCTGCTCGATGTTATTATTGAGTGTGTGTCAATGTGATGTGTCCTGACAATTTAAAATGCAGCTTCAAGCAAAAGTATTCTTTTTCTTTTAATTTATGCTATATTAACCTAAGTATATAAATTTTCTTATAAAGAAGCGTCTTTCCCACCATCAAAGGTAATTAAAGTCAGAAAGGAAACTTCAAAGCCAAAATGAGAACTGAATTCCGAAATGATCAGTTCATTTTAGGATTAAAGAAAAAGTATTATTCAGAGTGTCTAAGAAAAAGGTGAAGCAAAAAAGCCTCAGTCACATATCACATCCTTCCTCACCCTGACCTTGCCTCTTTATTGTACTCTGTGTGAAATAGGATATATTATAATTAGAATCGGTGAAAAGGTAGTGCGATAAGCTGTTCAAAAGCAAAACGTTAGAGTGAGAATTTAGCCTTCACATAGCTTATATATTTTCCTTTTAAACTACTCCTACTCTACCCCTTCTTGGAAAGGTTTTCAGGTCTTTCTTTGCTCTTGTGTTATATATATATATATATATATATACACATATATATGTGTATATATATGTATATATATGATGGAAATTTATTTATCTTCTATGAATGTAAAGTTATGTACTGAGTCATAGGAAATGTTCTAGCATAAATTTATTGAAGATATACATTTTTCTATTTTCTTTCCTTTTTCCCTCCCTGTTGCAAATGTGAAATGTGTTTCCTAATTTTTTTTGGATTTCACAATTCAGTCTGAGTCTGTGTCTCTTTTCCTGTGTGACTGCTTTTCTGTCACATACAAACACACACACAAACACACACACAGACACACATCAAATCCAGCTTCTGAAACATTAGCATGGCACATGATATCATGGGTTCTTTCTCACTTCCCCTTCACTACTAAGTCATTGATGTATGTATAAATCTAAGGCTCTGATTAACATCGATATAAAATAAGGTCATCTAGACAAGTATAATAACTGCTGTCAGATGAAGAAAGAGTATAATCATTTCAGATAAATTATTCTCCACCTAGAACTTATCCCAAAACATGATCGTGCATTAAAGTCCATCAAAGTGTTCAGTTTTCTATTTAACTTCTTCCAAAGCCATGTATTCTAGGTCAGAATTATGAGTTTTAAAGCCCTGGGTTAATATTTATTCTCACAATTTTTATTTCATCTATTAATTCTGATATACTGAACCATTTTAAAAAAAGAAATATTGTTACAAATGGGCAATAATAAATATCTTACAAAATGAAAAATAAGATCTAGGGATGAACAAAAGATAAAGCATATGATCTGCCTTCAACTTGATGTCCAGGACCATAACATTAAATTAATGAATTAAACAAATAAGTCAAAAATCTAGAAATAAATTAAAGAAACTATAATGAACTGTGATTTCATTAGAAGATATTTATTTCTGCCCCTAAACACCAAACAATAGATATTAGTTTTTATTCTCTGGCATGGAAAAAGAGAAAGAAAAAAGAAAGATAATATTTATTTATTTATTTATTTTTGATAATTTTTATTATAATAATATTTTTTACATTTCCAGCATGTTCTTTTTACTATAAATATATTCAAATTGTCTCTACCAAGTATGCAATATAAATGTAGTGATGTAATAAATATAAAAATCATTGTGTCTTGATTTCTTTCCCTTATATTAATATTCAATATATTAATATTTAATACCTTGCAATTTTAATTTTTGTCTTCATACTGTTATATTGTCTTTATATTGTTTGTCTTCATTTGTTACTCTAATATCTTTAATTCTATGCATTATAAAGTGCATAGAAACTTGAATTTACTTACTAATGCTGTTACTTCGAACTAATTGATCATATTTACTCTGTAATGGGAAAGTTTATGTTTAAATATAAACCATTTGTATAAATCATCAAATAAGATTATTTTGAGCTACCATTTTTAACCCTTTTAGGTAAAATGTCATGTATTCAGTTGTTTTTAATCTTTTTTCAATTATATAACAGATCTTTGATTTTTTTTGTGAGTGGTGATTTCTCTAGCACCACTAAGGTGTGCAGATTAGGAGCTGGGGGACACTCGCTGAAATATTCAGACAAGTTCAATGCTTGACAGCTCAACGCTGGGGCCAAAAACTGCAGAAATGTTCAGGCTATGCAGTTCTTGAAGGCCTTCAAGGCCCAAAGCGGAATTCCAGGGCCCATGTTGTTTGGTAGTTTAAACTTGGGTCCCTGTACATGTTTCTGGTTGACCATTGACTTATTTCTCTCACCCATCATTTGTAAAAAAGTTCATCAAGGATTTTCCAGAAGTGCTGAAGTATAGGCATGGTACATATTTATGCTTTTTCTAACCTGAAATTTTTATGAGAATCCCTTTCTTTTCACAGAATTAATGCTTATAACTGAATTGATGATCATCTATGGAATATATGTGAGATCTGGTTAGAATTTGAATTTCACTTTGGTAACTGTTTCAAGCAGAATATGGAGAAAGACAGGATTCTCTTTTCTACCTGCTCTGATTTCAGATATATTTTATCACATATTTCTCAAAGTATGACTCATATTTAAGATTTAGTTGCTATTTGTTATAGTATGCAAATAAGTTAACCATATATACATATATACATACATAGTAGAATTCTAGATTTATACTAAATATGGGGAATATCAATCAATAATTTATACGTGGTAATAAGAGAATGAATCCAGTGTCAGTGTTAGAGTATAGAGGGTAAGGCATTTGCCTTGTATGTGGCTGATGTAGGTTAGACCCCTCCAACCCTATCAGTCCTCAGGGTATTCCAGGAGTGATCCATGAGCACAGTCAGGAATATTCCCTGAAACTGCTATGTGTGGCCACAAAACTAAACGTGTGTATGTGTGTGTGTGTGTGTGTGTGTGTGTGTGTGCATGTGTGATTGTGTGTGTGTGCGAGAGAGGAAGAGAGAAAGACAGACAGACAGACAGACAGGCGGAGAGAGAGTTCAGGAAGTATTAATAAAATTCAAGTATTTCTAACTTGTCCTCTGCACTGCACTGCACTGTCCTCCAATTGTTCATCAATTTGCTCGAGCAGGCCCAGTCAAGTCTCCATTGTGAAACTTGTTGTTACTAGTCTTGGCATATCGAATACTTCACAGGTAGCTTGTCAGGATTTGTGTTTCCTCTACCATAAAAAATATGAAAGTTGAAATCTAGCTCTCTCAGCTTAGTATAAGTTGGTTATTCATGGCATATAAAATAAAATCCCAATTCACCTGCATATCTTCTGGCTCTTACAAGTACTCATTTCAGAATACAATTGTTATACCTGAACAAGGCTATAAGTCTACAAATACATTTGACTTTTCTCTTTGCTGAAAACTGAAGTTGTTTCTCACTGACAACTATTCTAGGTTTATGAACTTGACAGTTTTCTTTTTCTTTTTAAAATGTTAATTCAAAAACCACTATTAAAAATCCCTCACCTTTAGTGACCACTTTATTTCGAAGATGATCATATTTTTCCTTCAAACTTTGATAATACATGTCCAAACAAACTGGATATGTAACTTTTTTTCTTTTTTTTTTAAATTTATTTATTGAATCACTGTGGGAAAGGTTACAAAGCTTTCAGGTTTATGTCTCAGTAATGCAAATATCAAACACATTTCCCTTTACCAATACTTATTTTTTACCATGAAGAACCCCAATAAAACCCCACCCCCCACCCCTCCCCGTCCCTGTGAGGCAGATGAATTCTAGTTAACACTCTATCTGCTTTGATTAGATTCATTGTTTCAATAAAAGATTCACCACTATTATTTAGAGTTTACCCCCCCCCCCCCAAATCAGACATGCTGAAAAAGCATTGTGAAGTGATTTGCTTTCTACAGCTGGGTTAAAGAATTAAATGTTGGTTTTGGATTTCTGCTATTTTACCTATTGACCCTGGAAGTATTTCTACTGAAAGTCAGATAGTTAAGAAACTGGTTTCTGTGTTCTGGAGTCGTGGCCGTGCTGGAGAGCCGCTCGCGGGGGGGCAACCGGTGGCCTCGGTAGGGCGTGAAGGGCGGACCGAAACGCCCCCCTTCCCATGAGGTTTTAGTCGCCCCCACACTCCCGGCTCATACCTGCTGTCCACAAGGCTCCCATGTGACCGCCATCTTTCTTTCCAGAGAGGAGAGGGCGAATGGGGCAACACCCTTTCCCCTCCGGCAGACTTGATGGGCTGGATCAACGCATAGTCCGTTCACTTTTCTGCTCCAAGCTGCTGGGTTCTGCATTAAGTCCTTGTGCTTCTGGGGCCATGGCCGTGCTGGAGAGCCGCTCGCGGGGGGCGCCTTGTGACCTCGGTAGGGCGTGAAGGACGGACCAGAACGCTTTTTATGAAAATGTTACCAAGAAGATTGTAGATTCACATGCAATTGCAATAATATAGAGATCACATAGGAAACTGGCATTCACATAATCCACTAATATTATACAGATTTCCTTTGTTTAAATTGTATTCAATTGTGTGTATATATGTGCTATAAAATTTGATTTTCTCCACTATTACTTAACCTTATATGTTACTTTTATTTCACTATAGCATGTGCATTGCCTGGTTCTCCATTCTCACTCATTACTTTATAAATATGATATAATACTAAAATTCTTTGACAAAATATGATAGTGATTATTTGCCTTCATGACTCTATGTCTGTCTTTTTTGAAGATAGGTACTACAAATATATATATTTTTCTTAGTAACTGATCTCCACTAAACTCGTCGTAAAAATCACTAAGAATACTTTTCACAAATACATATCTCCAGGTTGAACTCCAAATTAGTTGTGAAAATATTTCCTAGGTGTCTGCTGAGAGACTGGCTTTGATAAAAACATTTCTAAATCATCGATTTTATGCAATATTACTCTTTAGGAACTTATATAAAGGGAAATTCTGATTGTGGGAGCTTGAGTAAATCTTGAATTGTAAAACCGAGTAAATATTGAGCCATGAGTAAATCCCAAGCACCACTGGGCGTTGCCCCAAAACAAAACAATTTTTTAAAATAAATATAAATTTAAGTGCAACAATATTATCCATAAACAATAAATTAGTCAATGAGTTGGACGCTATAAATCTCTGCCTAACTCTTCTCTAAATTGAACGGTGTAAAATCATAATAGAAAAGACAAGACTTTAAAAATAATTATTTTAATCTTTAAAAATATTTTGCACATAATTATATATTTCTATGTTATCTTTGGCTTGCAAAATAATTGATAAAATACAATTGTAAATGAAAGTATGAGTTCTGTATTCAAGTCATATTGAATAGATGTCATAATTAGTCTATAAATGTAGACACTATTTTTCAAAGATACACAGGCCTTATATTTAGGTGCATAATGCTGCTGCACCTAGCATTACCTGCCCTGTATGTTTGGGAGCACCCAGGACTCTGCTCCATTGGCCTGAGAATGGGGAATCATAGTTTTTCCAAGAAAAGAACTGAAGGCATGTGTGCATGCACTTTGTTATTTGAGTTATCTCCCTAGTTGCAACATATTTTGTTTGTTTTCAGTGTTGCAGAAAACAGTCATTGTGCAGGCCAAAAAGAAAAACAGTTTTGGAGGTGGGAAAAGAGACACAGCCCTTGAACTGTACCAAAAAATAAAAAAAAATAACAAAGTTAGGTCAGACGTTTGGTTCTCTGAAATCTTGCTTTTAAATATAAAGGGTGTATTTCCTTGCCAAAAGCTTGTTAAAAGAATAAAAGAAAGAATCATAGTAAAATGATCCATTTCATTCAAAATATATGAGATACGCAGGGGGTGCATGTTATTTTTCAGAATACATAATAACTTTAAAATTCTATAGGGGCTGGAGCTATAGCACAAGAAGTAGGGCATTTGTCTAGCACGCAGCTCACCTGGGTTCGATTCCTCCGTCCCTCTGGGAGAGCTCGGCAAGCTACCAAGAGTATCCTGCCCACTCAGCAGAGCCTGGCAAGCTCCCCGTGGCATTTTCGATATGCCAAAAACAGTAACAACAAGTCTCACAATAAAGATGTTACTGGTGCCCGCTTAGGCAAATCCATGAACAATGGGAGGACAGTGCTACAGGACAGTGCTACAGTGCTAAACCTTATAGATATTGAGAGACATTGCAGGGAAAAGACCAGAGAGGACTATATTTTAAGTTTTCTATGTGAACGATAATTGGATAAAAAAGAAAATCATTAGCCTAGAGATACGTATTTCATAAGGAAGTAAACAAATTAATAAATAGGGCAAAGTAAAACAAATGTGTATAAGGAAATGATAAATTGCATGATGATAGACAAACACTGGAATTCTGGTGACTGACAACATAATAAGCGCACACCAGTATCTCTCAGTGAGATTGCACATCTGCTAATACTTTATCACTCAATGTTACTTCAATTAAAAAATAACTGATTAGAAAGACTCTATTAGTACAAGTAAAAATTGCTTTATATCCTTATATATAAGAAATAATGTGAACAACATAATCAAAATTTATAAAGACAAAAATGTATTTTTCCCAGTACCAGGATATAAAACTTGAAAATTTTATGTAGAATTTTAAGGCAACTAAATCATTAACAGAATCTAACAGAATTTCTACCAAATTTAACTAAAATAGGTTAGCTAATATATGTAAGAATATACTAACACTTTTTCTCAATGAAAATGTTAATTAATAGAGCATGAAAATTTATGGAAATAGACACTGTAAAAAAAGCAACCAAAATTGGTAAAAACAAGTGAAAAAATAATATTACGCTTTTCTCAGATTAGAAAACTATCAATATCAAATAATAGTCATTCAGAGAACATGAAAATGTATATTAAGTAAAACAGTAATTACAAAATCATTTAAACGATTTGATTATAAGATTCTATTTTATATGTGATTGCTTGCAAGTAATAATCACTGCTTTACCAAAAATGTAATATTTTAATAATTAAGCATTTAATATGGCTTAACTTGCCAACATTAGAAAGCATACCTTCTAATAAAAATTTTTAAAACTGTCATGCTTTTTTTTGCATGATATTGCCAAGTAATTTATCTGTTAAAAATATCATTAGAGACACTTATTATAGTTATTGTTTTATTTAGTACAATATATGACAAGCAAAATGGAAAAAATAAAGGAAATTATTTCTTATACCAAATGTGCAATTTAAACATAACCATTAAAAATAAATTTGTCAAAAATGCACTTTTATATTTGTGTTTACTCTGTGGTAAGAAAAGTAACAAACATACCTTTTTTAAAGAACTATGTTATAAAAGCAAATGGAGTTCTAAGCATTAACTTTTGAAAAGATAGTAGAATGCTTTTTAATGAATGTGAATATTTCAAGGGAAAACTATTCTCTAATAGAAAGTTACTATTCATAGAAACTAATTATAAGAGAGGATTTTACTAATTTTAAAGGTGTCTGACCAAGGTGAAAAATTAACAATGAATCATAATGCCACTGGCTGTACACCTGGTGATGTGCCAGCACTTTATCATGCACACCTAAGGCAGAGTGTTTGCTCATGGACTTCACTGACCCACTCACCACAGATACACATCCCATAAACCTGCTGGATATTTGTTATAAGATGTGGGATCATTTAAGATATGTTTTTAAAAATCTTAAAGTCTAATATATTTTTTCTTTTTTCACTGTGATATTCAGATTTTTTATTAAAGAGCATAAAACTTTATTTTTTAATTTTCTTCCTTTTCTAAAACCTCAATAATCTATTTTATTTATTCATTTATTTATTTTTTATTTTTATTAGTGAGACATCCTTAGGTACAGTTGTAGACTTACAAATTTTTGTGCTTGGGTTTCAATTATATAATGATCAAATACCCATCCCTCCACCAGTCCCCATTTCCAACCACCACGGATCCCAGTATCCCTCGCACCCCTCATCCCCCCGCCATCCCACCCTGCTTCTATGGCAGGGCATTCCCTTTTGTTCTCTCTCTCTCTTATTGGGTGTTGTGGTTTGCAAAAGAGGCAATGGGTGACAATCGTGTTTGGTCTATAGTCTACTTTCAGCATGCTTCTCCCAACCTGGAAGGAGCCTCTCAACACCTTTATTTGGTGTTCCCTTCTCTATCTGAGCTCCCTTTTCCTCTGCATGTGTGGTTGGCCTCCAAGCCATGGAGTAAAATTCCTGGTACTAATCTCAGCCATTCTTGGGTATCAGTCTCCTATTTTGTTACTTTATGTTCCCCAGATGAATGCACTCTTTCTATGTCTATCCCTTTCTTTCTGAGTCATTTCGCTTAACATGATACTTTCCATGTAATACCACTTGTATGTAAATTTCATGACTTTGTCTTTTCTAACAGCTACATAGTACTCCAATGTGTAAATGTACCAAAATTTCTTTAACCAGTCATCTGTTCTCGGGCACTCAGGTTTTTTCCAGATTCTGGCTATTGTAAAGAGTGCTGCAATGAACAAACAATTGCAGATGTCACTTCAACTATACTTTTTTGCCTCTCTGGGACATATTCCCAAGAGTGATATTGCCGGGTCAAATGGGAGCTCAATTTCTAATTTTTTGAGAATCTTCCATATTGTTTTTAGAACAACAAGATTTATTACAGTGATAAATCAACAGGTAGATTTAGGTATTGCTGTACTTGCAATTTATAATTTAAACAAAATTTAAATAATTAAAAAATAATTTGCATTTAGTTTAGTTTTCTGCAACTTAAAAATATTTTTCAGGGCCAGAGTTATAGCATAAAGGATAAGGTACTTCAGGTTTCTGACCTCTGTTCAATTCCCTGCCAGAACATTATTGTATCATAGATCCAGGAATAACCTCTGAGCATTCCTGAACTTCAAAACATCCCCCAAGTATCCCCCAAACAATTTCCTCAAAAATTTTCTTCATCACAGTCACGGTCACAGCCCTCCCATTGTTCATTGATTTGCTCGAGTGGGCCCAGTAACGTCTCCATCATGAGACTTGTTGTTACTGTGTTTGGCATATCAAATACGTCATCACAATAATATGTGAAAATCTTAACCTTGTTAAAATTTGCTCCTATTTATTTGGATAAATATAGCTATCAAATTTGATAGCTTCTAAACTTTTACTTGACAGTTTCTTGATCTTGAGTAGTTAAATTTTAGTATTTAAAATATTTTTAAAATTATTCATTTATATTTAATATCTATTTTAGCTCAAGGTTATTATTTCACATTAATTCTATTTTCTACAGCAAAAACATTTGGATAAAATTTTTTTGTGTGTGGCAGAAAATAGATTCTTTGTACCAGAGTCATAGTTATAAGGTTAAAGTGCTTTCCTTGCACATAGTCAACTGTAGTTCATTTCCTGACACTACATATGGTCCCTGGAACACCTCCAGGAGTGATCCTTGAGCACATGGCATGGATAAATCCTAAATACTCATAGGTGTGATCCCCAAACCACACCCACCCCAGAAAGATTCTCATTTAACAAAGAAATACTGATGCTTAAAATTTCCAATAAGTATAAAATGAAATTTTAATATTTTGATTTGCCAGACTGTTTTCTATATTTTATATGCTTTTTCTATATTTCCTAACACAGGACAAAGCAATGAAGTTTCTTCAGAAGAATCTGTTACTTTTAATCCAATTTATAAATGTATTTATCTGTATTCTATATTGAGAAATTTTTAAATTGAGATAATTATAGAAAATTATTTCATAGGATTTATCACATGTGCATATTACTGCAGCAATGGTGATTCACTTATTCCCATATTGTTCTTATTTAATTTATATTAAGAATATTCTCCAATTAGCTCTCAAGATAGAATATGCTTTTACTGATGTCTTTTTTAACATAATTTATTTGCAATCTCTCAATAACATTTCCCCTTTTTTATTTTGCTTGAGAATTTATTTCTAATATATCACCTGGGAAGTACTCTCTTTGAAGCTAGCAACACAATAAAAATATATAAATATTCATCAATACAAGGATAATACTGAAAAATATTGCCGTTGTCTTATAATCACTAAACAGAAAAAAATTATTTTGAGCATGAAAGAAAAAAAGTAGCTGTAAATAATCCAGGGATCAAAGATCCAAGTGGAAAATAATGTGAGCTAGAGGGCAGATTATGCTCTCAGTGTGGAGAAGCCAAATTAAGGAGCTTTCTGAAACACAAGTTCACAGTGGAAAATATAGTTAAAAGAGTCATCTTAACCACGAGACTCCCTTCAGGATAAAGCCAACAGGCTTTAAAGGAAGCTGTTATCAGTCATTTAGTAGTGGAGAGAATATAATTTTGAGTGAGTTCGTTCCTGCTTTCTAAAACCACACTATTGATTAAGAGCTTTACAGAATTTAGATGAACATTTTAGTGAAATAAAATGCATAGTTAGACTTGGCAATTTATTTTTCTTCAATAATTATTTTTAATTCAATGAACTAATGAAGATCCGATTTGGACATATTTTTGGTCTGTCGAATATACAGATTCAGGAATGTCAAAAAGACTATTAGGCTCAATCCTGTGATTTTAGGATTTGTGTTTCACAATTATTTTTATATTTTACTGAATTCATTTAAAATTGAGCTTAATTTTAGCTCAAATTTAGCTTTAGGACTTAATTTTTCTATTAGTATTTGCTATATCAATAGAATTCTACATTTATGGCTGATATATAAAAACACATGTAGTTATTTAAATATTTATGTTTTCAGACAAGCAATTAGCATTGTACTCATTAGAAATATTTATTTTTAGACATATTTTTATAACTTTTTAAATTGATATATAATAATCAATATTTCTATTATTCACTTTTCAAAAATGAAATAAAATGTATTTGTAGAGTTTAAGAACAACTTCTACTTTGTATCACATGGCAATTCAATTGTCACTGTCACTGTCCCTGTCCTCCCCTTGTTCATCAATTTGCTCAAGGGGGCTCAGTAACATTGTGTGACTTGTTACTGTGGCACATGGAATACTGGTAGCTTGCCAGGCTTTGCAGTGCAGGCAAGATACTCCAAGAAGGGCAGGAATCAAACTCAGGTCGGCCATGTCCGTGTTGGCCACATGCAAGGCAAACGCCCTATGTGCTGTGCTATTGCTCCAGCCCGGCAATTCAATTAATGAAAAAAAAATCTCTGAAATCATAGAATTGCAAATAGCTGAAAGTTACTCATAGTATTTTGTTCTAAATTGACAACATTTCATACAAAGACTATGCTGAATAATAAAAGCATGAATATTTGTCTTACAGGCCAGTAGTTGGAGTAATTGAAGTAGATCTTTAAAAAGTAGACTGCTTTAATATGTCTCATTGAAATGTTAAAAATAAAGGGATCTAAATTAAAGTATGAAATGACAGCAACATTAATTAGTTTTAGAAGAATCAAGAATGTGTTAAAAATGGTTGATTTAGATATATGACACATAGATAATAAATATAGCAATACTGAGATAGAAATAATATATATGAATGAAAACAACTTTCAAAAAGTAAAACAACAATCTAGATGAGTGGATGGTAGCACTGTAGCACTGTCCTCCCCTTGTTCATTGATTTGCTGGACTGGGCACCAGTAAAGTCTCACAACAAATTGTGAGGCTTCTTGTTACTGTTTTTTGCATATTAAATATGTCATGGGTAGCTTGCCAGGCTTTGCCATGCATGCATGGTATCATCAAACAAATGTTTCAATGTTATGGGGAAATGTCCCTATAGTTTTGCCCTATTAGCTACCCAGTGGTTCTTGTGAAGAAGAAAGAAAATTAACTCTGATTTAAGAAGATTTTTTAAATTCTATTTAATTATTTAATAGCATTTGGCTTTAGGTCAATTTAAAGAAAAATTTCAAACCTCAAATTGTTCATATTATAAAAAAATTGCTGAGAGTAATAATACATGAGCACACGTTTATCATAAAAGTTGAATTTTTGCATAAAATTACAGTGATGAATTACTACAAATTGCTTAATCAGAAAGTGATTTATTTATTTATTATCTATGCCTTTATCCCTCAGAAATATGACTATAAAGTAAAAGTTGACTTACATGAGAATAATCTAGTAATCTAAAGTAGAAAAATTAAATGAACTCTGTTGATTTTATTGTTGTTATTTAGATAAAGGTACCTTCTGCATATCCAAAACTGGAACTTGAAAGTATGTATGTTTTTACTATCTGCAATTTGACACTAAACATGTTATAAAGTGAATTATAGTAATATTCCTATTTCAACACTTGACAGATAAGACCAGTTAGTATGACATGACAGCTGAATAAATTCTGGCTTAAATACACACTTCATTTTCTCCATTATATAGCTTTTGTAACTTCTCTAATGCTTTTTAAAAAATAATAATCACAAGCAAGTTGTTACAGAGTAAAAATCGATATTTGAAATTAACTTACTATATGAACTTTACTGTGATGATCACTGAATGAATTTCTATGCTTAAGGCCATATTTAAAGTTTAATTCTGGATACTATTTTGCATCTCACTCACCAATTGTGGCAAGCTGACTTTGAATAACAAATAAAGTATATGCAAAAATTGAAATGAAGCTAGTAAAATCAGGTACAATTTCAGTTCATATTTTATTTATCAAGTATTGAACTTGTATCTAGGTTTCTAACAGAAGCAGTAAGAAAAAAAGGCTTAAAATTGCATTTCTGTACAAGAAAATATATGTTTTATATCATGACATTATTCTAGCAACCTCTTATTTACATGATATACTTTGGAACTATATGAATGTGTTATTAAAATTGAAAATCCCTGAATTTTTTTAAAGAATTGTCTTACTAGACAGAAACAATTGCTATTGTTGATTTTCCTTTATTTTCAAATTGAATTCATCTTCATTTTTATAACATCAATGCAACATTTTATTTTGGTCATTGATGTTATAAAAAAATTGGAAAATTAGGAAAATTTATTAGAGTAAAATTTACAAATATGTACAAATAGTAGTAGACTATATTAATACATTTAAAGATTTTCTTCAAATATTATTTATATTTGAAGCTCTTTTTATTATCTATGGCATATTTTTTAAATTCAAATATACATGCAACAATGATTTTACTCTATTCAGCAAATAGATCTCATTATAAAGTTAAAATTATAAAAACGGCATTGGTATAGCATGTATGTGATCAAAATAAATGTTTTAATGAGTCATTAATCATAGACAAAATTTGCCTTATAATTATTTTTATATCATAGTATAGTAACTAGTTAAAGGGTATTTTTAAAATTTTTCATTACATTTATGCTTAAGAAGCAAACATTTTGTACCTTTTTATGTAAATGATGATTGATTTCTTATGGTGAATTTACTTATTTGGTAAAATTGAATGAATGAAGTGCTGATACTTTATTAGGTGATGTACAATTTATTTTGAAGTATCATGGAATTTTCTCTCAAGAATAACTTTAGGGGGCACTGTGCAGCCAGGAGAGATTTCTCCCTGGACAAGTCAGATCATCTTGCTTTCTTTCCTTGCATATGAAAATAACCTGCAAGTTTCTTAAAGGAATCGTGTCAAAAGTAATAAACCTTATTTTTGTGTTTTACACTAAGTCACTGCCTAAGTGAGCAGTTTTGAAAGCTGTTGAAGAGAGTGCTGTGCTTTTTTTGGGGGGCGGGGGTAGGGCGGAGAAACTTAAGTTTATTGCAATAGTACCATAGAGATGCAAGTTTCTATCAAGTTTATTTTAAAGTTAAGAGCTATTGGAAAAAAAGTTTAAAATATGCATAACTAACAAAGTAAAACATGCTTTTCTCCAAAGCAAAAAGAGTGTTGTAGAAATATTTTAAATAATAGATTTGGTAGTACCTAAAAAAAAAATGCTAGATCTATATTAAAAAGCAAACAAACAAAACAACTAGCCAGAACCAAAAGTTGTAAGAAATTCTTTGTAATTGCCCTTACTAATGTAAGCAGAGAGTGGGAAACATCAATGTCAACAACAAATAAAATGATATCAGCAAACATACATAATAAACAAATGTTGTTTGTGATACCTAAGCTCTGTATCCTGCTCCCCCACTCCAATTCTATCAATCACCTCTGGCATTTGTATTACTTTCTGATTCCAAAATATATCTTTTGTCATCTGGAAAGATCAAAGCAAAGACTTCTTAAGAAATAAAGCGCCATGTTAATTAGAAATCCCTCCCAATTTGCTTGCATCTTTTAGACTGTCTGATTGTAGTAAATTAATTCAATTGCTTCTGATAAATCTACCTGGAGGCTTTCTGTAGCCTACTTCTAAATTGTGCAATGCAAGCAAAATAGTTAAAAGGATATTCACTTATACACAAATATATGGAGTTTATGAGTTTCTATCTTTCACGTATGATGAATTAGATTTCAACCTTAACACTAAAAATGTATTATTAATATCTTCCCTTATCTTTTCAGTTGACATTTGAGTGTAATGCTTAAGAAAATGTCTGGATTTTACAGTACTAGGTAGTAGTAACAGATTTATAGAAGGAAACATCATTTTTGAATGTCCTAATTCTCCACAAAATATATGTTTAGAGATGAAGTTTACATGAGAAGTAAAACAGTTTTAAAGAAATTACAAATATTGAAAATGAGGGCTATTCAAAGACAATGAGACAATTTTTACAATATTGATTTTGGGGAAACAGATGAATACTCATATATACTAGAATAAAGAATCTAGTATAAATAATCACTTTATTTGCTGGAAAGTATGATTTCACTTTTAGTATATTTAACTTCTGATCTCTTTTTAAATATTAATTGTAATGGATCAAATAAAATCAATTGTTGTAGGAAAATAATAAAAATTAATTAATATTTGGAATTCTATGTTTAACATAAATATATGATTATATATTCATATATAAAGACAAATATTGATCATTGTAATTTTTTTTAAATCTAAGGATACTGGGCAACTTTCTTTGTTAGAGAGTATAAAGTATAAAAAATATTATATTTAATTCCTGAATTAAATTTAAGAAATTTAATACTAAGAAATTTATATAATTACATTTATTTAGAGACCCTTTGTAACTAAATTTAAGTCCATTTGTTAAAAAATATTGCCCAAAATTTTTATACAATTACATATTGATGAAATTATTAAATTTGTTACATTGATATTTATAAATATTAAAGATTTTAGATTACATATTTTTTAATTGCCAAAGGTGTTCATAATTTCAGATTGCTTTACCTCTAGCTATGTTCCCAAGCACTTCACTTCTTTTAGGGTTTAGATCAGTGTGGCAAATTAAGACAAGAAGAAGAAAGAATATTAGATAATCCCAGATTTTATATCTTTATCAGTTTCTTTGGAAGTGTTTTAGGAGATTAGAAACAGGCTAAGTGGATTTCTAACTTCCTCCTGTGAAATTTAATAATGTTCTTTGTCTTTTGTTTAGGGCTTTGAAGAGGTTAAACAAAATTTATTAAGGAATTTTTTGGAACTCTCTTGCATTTCCTTCTCATTTGGTATGCAATTCATGGGGGAAAATTTCCCTTGATTTGTCTTTTTCTTAAAAATAAATAAATAAATAAATAAATAAGAGTGTTTAGGCACATATAATATCTGTCACCAGGGTATTTTTGATACTTACTGAAAGTTGTTATTAATCGAAAATTTTAATAATAATTTAAGTTCTGTTTTGTGCTTTATGTGAGTTACTTATAATATCTGGCAGCTTTAGTTAATTACTGAGAATATTACTGAACATTTCCTACTTTATAAACTATATGCATATTATTTAGTATGTTTTATTTTATAGTAAATAATTTAAAATATGTATTAATATTTGGAAGTCCACAAGTTAACTAAGCTTTTAATTGTCCTATATTGAGGATCAATAGTTTTAAAATTAAATGTACAGTATTGGCTTTGCACATATTTTATTTACAGTTTTAAACTGTAAGGAATAGTTGTGTGCTGTCTAAAATTTATTTTCTTTAACTATCTTGCATTTAATTGATAGAAATAGCAGAATTTTTACGTTAGTAAGCATACAGGTAAAAGCACATACCAGTAAAAATAAAATACATAAATTAGTTCATTTAAAAGTTTAAAAAGTTTAAAATACTGAGTCAATAAAATGTTCAAAGTCAACAAGTTTTATAAAAAAATTTGAAAATGATAAAATTTAATTAAGGAGAAAATTGAAAAGGTTTTTCTATTGACTATATTTATTAAAAACACTACCAATATTATATTTAGATTTCTTGTAATCCAAAACATTTTAAGAGAGAAGTGGGATGGTTATTAGTGGATAAGGAAGAATGTTTACATACAGAAAAAAATATTCTGCACAACTAAGTATAACTTGAAATTTCTTATTGGATTACATTTTTTCAGGGTTGTTTTATGTTGTTGTTGTTGTTGTCGGTTTTTTAGTGCATGCAAGAGCAATTAAAAAAAGGCATAGTCTTAATGACAATGCCTTTCTACTTTCCTAATACTCTAACTTTTAATTTTTATTGGTGTCAGCTAAGATTGTTCAGTATGAATTTCCAAGTAAAATCACTAATTTCCCTTGTGATTTTGCTAGAAATAGAGATATATCACTTATTGTGAATGTACCAAATCAGAATCTGTATTTTAACAATCTCATAGAACGTATTTCCATTTTTAGAAGCACTAGTATAAATCTTGAAGTAAAAATGAAAGAAAAATCAGAAAATTAGAGTTAAGAACCCAGAAAAAATATTCCTAACTCAGTTTTTACCTCTTGGATTATATGAATTCATTCATTGCTTTATTTTAGTAAACATGCTATCTTTTCTCATATGTTCTCATTAGTCTACAGAATTCCCATCCTCTGTAATAATCAGCATAATGTATTATGCTGATTATTAATATCAAATTAATAATCAAATTAATATCAAATTCTCAGTAAGAAGTCATTAAACACTAAGTGTCATTTAAGGAAGAGAAATGTCACCCCTCTGTCTTAAAGACACACAAAAAGGCACTGGCTGTTTAGCTGACGGCTTCTTTAAAGAGGTCTAATGGAATTCCTTCTTCCAGCAATCCCTATTTGATTTAGTCACCCATAGAGTGAAACTTGAGTACCTCATTTGAGTATTCTTGATTTCTGAATTGAGATATAATGTTAAAGATGCTGTATTTCACTGAAAAGAAGCCATTGCTCTTTAAAATAATTTAGGAACTCCCATTGGAAATAAAAATTTATAACAAAAACTCAGAAGAATTTAAAAATTAATAAATTTTCAATTTTGTAAAAGAAAAAAGTAAGGAATAAGAGTATTTTAAAATAGTGTTCTATCATAAACTATATGAAGATATATATATATGAATACCTCAAAAATTTCACCTGAAATTAAGTACATTGTTTCCTTTACCTTTTCACTTTGAGAGCTATGAACAACTTTCATGTATAAATTTTTGAATATGAATTTCAAAGTATAAAATGGTAATTAGGTTTAATTAGATTATAGAAACAAAATTTTAATTATTTGACTATATCTTTGTGCAATTTCAAAGTTAAAAAAAGTCAAACTATCAAAAATTCAAATTGTTTCACAAGCATTTATGATGAATTTATCTTTAACAGAATATTATTCTAAATCAGGTGTTAGTGTATAATTTTGTAAAGGGTTAGGTGTAATGTATTTTAGACTTGGCAGCAATTCTATCTCTGCATTGACCATAGACAAGAAACCATAGAGACAATGGGAAAATAAATGGACCTGACAGATTTGAAATAATTTATTTAAAAAAAAGCAGAGTAGATTAAGCTTATTATTCTTCTCTAAAGTGATTATTATTTTATTTACATAATTAAAAAACTGAGTTAATGCTTTTATAATAAAATCTAAATTAGTACCTTTCTAGAAACAATACAATTTTAAAATTAAAAATGCAGCCAAAGAGATAGTACAGGAGGAAGGTGCTTGCTTTGCCTGAATCTCACCCCAGTTCAATCCTCAGCACCAAATATGGTTCCTAAGCATTGTTAGCCAAAAGTGATTCCTGAACTCAGACTCAGGAGTAAGCCCTGAGCACCTCTGGGTGTGGCCCCCAAAATTTAAAAAAATGTTTTTCTATTTTTTGCCAGAAAGTCAACTAAAATAAATGAATCCTAAATTTTCTGTTCCTTGGATTGATCAACTCATTCTGCTGTGGTGAATTAAAATATATTCTATTCATGACATTGAACTCACTGAAATATTAATTGTGCTGGTTTCAAATTTTATGGGTATTGCCTTGGAGATTGTTCTTGTGACATATAGTCTTACCAGAAGTGTGTGTCAAGATAGTAAAAGAGCATTACCCGTATACTTTTGGGCCACACCCAGTGATGCTTCTGGTTCTTCACTCAGGAATTACTTCAGGGAACTGTATGGAATGCTGAGGAGCTAACCAGCAAGGCAATCACCCTATCTCTGTTCCGTCACTGTGACCCCTGGACTATTATTTTTGACTTAATTATCTCTTCTCTCTAAACAATTAGTAAACAATTTATCTCTCATGCCCTTTTCAGATTAACATTTCATTAAACATATTAGACATGCATTTGCTTTCAAAGTTTCTGCTGTAAATACAGGTATGATTAATATATCTCACATTACCCATTTCCTCACTTCTCCCAATCAAACATTTAGCAAAACAATTTTATCCCAGTGTTTATTTTTGTTTGTTTTTCAGGAGTCAAGCAATGAATTTCAAGAAAAGTCATATATTTGGATGATAATATAATGCTCATAATTAAAGACTGGTTTAACTTCAAATTTTAATTATCAATATTATTTTGAAGGCTTATTTATTAATATGCCAAAATTATTTTCGAAGCACTTATATGAATTTATATTTAATTATAATCTATGTTATACATGACAATCTAGCTTTTCTATAGTAATTTTTAAGAGTTACTGTTCTATAGAATACTGTAGAATTCTGTAGACCAAAGTTTTAGTTTAGAATCCAAGACTGAATTAAGCAGCATACTATAGATAATGAAATATGCAACTAAAATTATTAAAACACAATCTATTCCAAATTTGTAAATAGGTAAGTGGGGAGAAAATGCTGACCATGTTGTTTATATTGTAATTAGTCCACTTAAATCTCCTGCATCTCAGAAAGAATATCTATGTGTTTAGAAAGCCTTTAACAACATTTCCGGCTTCCTTGGGGCACCTAAGTGCTGTGTGGTAGCAATAAAAAGCTCTTTACCACAGGGATCCCTACAATTAAGAAAAGCAGAAATTGTTAAAGTTTGCTAGTTTTGAAATATTAGCTTTCCTCCTACTTAAACCCAAACAAAAGCACACTATGACTCTAGGTCAGCCCAATACAGATCAGACTCGGCGTCTGATTTGCCCCATACAAGGAACTATAATGGAGTGGAAGCAGCAGCTACTTAATATATGAGTCAAAATTACCCGTGACTGAAGTGAGCACATCAATCAAAAGTTTTGGCATGTTGTGAGCCAGACAAACCAGCGTGGTGAGTATGCGGGCAGGAAAAGCTTCTGTTCTGTATTCAGAACTTTTTAAATTACCATGACATCCCTTTGCATACACCACCGGACTTCCAGCAGGTGGATTTTTGAGGCATTTTGCTTGGAACACAAAGATGTATCAAGAAGAGCACTTGAGATAGTTTCCTGTTTTGTATTCTGCCAAGTAGAGTCGTATAAAGCTTTCCAGATTTTTTGCATTTTTAGGTGTTGGAAAGGAATAAATATAGATCAGAGAACAGAAAATACAATCAAAGAAAAAACAGAAACATCTGCAGATGCTTCTTTATGTTTTAAACAATTATTCTACATTAATTTGATCCACCTCAGTATAAATGCAGTTTGTTAGCTTAAATGATTTTTCTTTAAAGACCTACACTGTTAGGTTTTTTATCAGTTTCAGTTAAGTTTTAGGGATCTTAAGAACTGAAGAAGATATCTTAAACATAACCATGAGCCTAAAGAGGAAATTTTAGAAGTGTGTCTAACATGATAGTATACTGGATCTTAAATGCAGAATATGTCCTATCTCATATGTGTGATTTTTGTTAATAATCAAGTCTCTAAGTGAATATCAGAGCTTTACAAATCTGATTATAACTAAATCTCTTAGTAGCAACTACAGACAACATCAGAACACATATGCTTTGCTAAAAATGTGAAAGCACAGAAGTATGATTAAATAATCCCAGCCCTGGTGAATGTTTTCAATACAAGTTGGTAGGATGTTTTCATAAAATAAAATAACTATTGTTAATTTTGTTAATCATTTCAAATAAGTCACTTTTACATTGATAAAGAAAATATTTGAAAAACTATATAGCTTTGTGATATTAAACCAAAATAAAGATTCATGTCTGAATACTTAGGAAATAACATGAGATAAAAAAAGATGAAAAAATATTTTAATTATCAGTTCAGAAAGTAAGTGAATTGATGAATAAAAATCCTAAGAAGTGTTATTATATCTATGCCATAAAACTGACTGATAGAAAAACAATTTAGTTTAATAGTTTTGAAAAGGTTCTGGGTAAAAGGAAAAATCTAAAGTTGTATATACTCAGTTTTCTATTTTTTTATTTTTATTTATTTATATTATTATTATTATTAGTTTTTTGAGTCACACCTGGTGATGCTCAGGGGTTACTCCTGGCAGTGCTTGAGGGACCATATGGGATGCTGGGAATCAAACCGGGGTTGGCCATATGCAAGGCAAACACCCTACCCTCTGTGCTATTGCTCCAGCCCTCAGTTTTATTTTCTTACATTTGAGATAAATGAATTTAATATCTGAATTCAGATCACAGTGCTTTATGTCTTTCCTTACAGTTTTATCCTATAGCAAAACTATTTTCCATTAAAAACTGCATATTGTAATTGAAATAATGTATATTCCATGGGGAAGCGTATGTATATATTGATACAAGACTCAAAACCTTTATAAAAGTCATATTTAAATTTTATTTGTAATCATTCCACAAATAAAGATAAAGCAAGCTTAAAATTAAAGATAACTCCTATATCACAAATAACTGTAAAACAAGTATACAAAATTATTAGTACAAACATTTCTATATTTCCAAAATTTGCTAGTTTTCTAGCAATCTAAACATTTTTATTTGACTTACATATATTAGATCATTGGTTAGAAAAAAATATCCGTGAAGTCATATACAGGTATTTTTTTCTGTAAACATGTATGTGTGTGTGTGCGTGTGTTGTCTTACCAAAATATTACAAAATACATTTATTAGTTCACAAATCTAGAAGCCATTAGTACATCAATGATGTTTCAGTTAAAGATCAAGAAAATTCAGTTTTAGTGAAGGCTCTCTTCTTGGTTCGTAGACCACTACTTATTTTACATTCACCAGTTCTCTTGTCTATATAGAGGAAAATTTCTCTGGTTTCACTTCCATAAAAATGTTATTCTTATTTGGATAGGATCACACCTTTATGCCGTCATTTAACTCTGGACACCATCCTACAGATACTATACAGTCTCTTTGGAACTTTGGACTTCGGCATAAAACTTTGAGGATGAAATATTGAGTTTACGGCACTGCATAGTGGTGATCATACTACATTTGCATTTATTTTATATACTTAAAATACTTGAATATTAATACTTAAATACTTATGTCTATATTGTACTATATTATTCTTTTAAATGGATTTAGCATTAATGAACTGAAGCAGTTTAGATAATTTATAAAAAAAGTTTTAGCCTTCATTCAGAATTACTTTATTAAATCTGTAATTGGGTGACTGGAGCAATAGTACAGCGGGTAGGGCATTTGCTTGCATGTGGCTGACTCGAGTTCGATTTCCAGAATCCCATATGGTCCTCCAGCACCACCTGGAGTAATTCCTGAGTGCAAATCCAGGAGTAACCCCTGTGCATCACCGGGTGTGACCCCAAAAAGAAAAAAAAATCTGTAATTGGAATTTAGGCATGATGTCTATTTATATATTTAGACAAGAGAGCACATAGAATTATATAAAACTTAAAGCTATACATTTAGCTATTTTCTATTGTTGCCTTTTTAATTGGGCTGGAGCATTAGCCCAGTGGGTAGGGTGTTTGTCTTACACATGGCCAACCCAGACGACTCAGGTTCGATTCCTCCGCCCCACTCAGAGAGACCAGCAAGCTACCTAGAGTATCCTGCCCGTGCGTCAAAGCCTGGCAAGCTACCCATGATTCAATATGCCAAACACAGTAACAACAAATCTCACAATGGAGATGTTACTGGGCCCGCTCAAATAACTCTATGAACAACGGGAGGACAGTGCTACAGTGCTACCTTTTTAATTACACAGTTGGAAGTACATTTAAGTCAGAGAGAACATTCACAGGACTAGAACACATGTTTTGCATGGTGAAGGTCAGATTCCAAAACCAAATGATCCCTGAGCATGTCAGCAAACATAGATTACGTGGCCTCTCGTATTTTTTCAACCTGAATGACACCTAAGGCTTCACTGTTAGGTGGTTTATTTGTTTCTCTGTTTTTGCAGTACATTAATTATATTATTTTTACAAATATGGGGGGCGAAAACAAAAATATTTATAGGGTTGTGACTTAAAATTTTTTCTGTATTAATTTGGGATATCAGTTTTATGAATATATCAGCGAATTTATTAAGATATTTGACATGTGAATATTTGGATCCATGCTAATTTATGTTAGACATTCATCCATAGAAGCTGAGGGGCTGGTATGGGGAAACAAAAACTCATTAGGGATGGAACTTCAGTCCAGAGCATAGTAAGACCTGGGCTACATGCCGAATCATGCCAACATTTGGACATGTGAAACTTCCTACATGGGGGAGATAAATGCAGGGGATGACAATGACTGAATGAACAGTCAATTCTGAATGGAACCATAAGGTGAACAATATGTTTGCAAGGAAAGAGCCAGGTCAAGAATAACCCTGAAATTTAATTAATACAATTTATCTCACACTCTTCCTACCATTTTCTTGACTGTATTTCTCAAATTGCTGAAGCTTTTGGAAGACTCTCATTGCATACAATGCATTTCAAGACACCAAAGACAAAAAGTAAGAATTTCAGAACCACACTAGTAACAATAGATTATTTTATATTAATGCTTCAGTACTTTCCTTCTTTTTCTATTTCACATTCTCTAGATTCAAAATTGCTATTACCGTCGTATAAAATTAACACATGATACAAAGGAAAATGGGATCAGTTTTAGGAGTATTTCCATTCATAATTTAAGATTCAAAGAAAGAGATATGGCATTACTGATATTTTGTAAGAGAATAGGTAATAAACCCACCTCTCAAATTACTGCCAGGCAGATTCATGCTATTCTGCTTTCAAATAAAACCAAGTTTTTTTGGAAAACTGATAAGAGCCCACTTACCTCGTATCCCCAAGACTACAGTATCCATCAACAACCATCTGGATAGTTGTCCAACCACATATCTCTTTGATTTATGATGCCAGCATCTTTATTAATTAAAGACTTTATCAGAGTTTTCTTTTTCATACAGAAATATATATTTCATTGTTGATGTGTTTTCTGTTCTACCATGCTTGAATCATATTACCAGTCTATTCTTTCTTTGTATGATAGAATAGACTGATTTATTTGAAGCAGGAAAACATGATAGTGCAGGAAAAATTTTATAAGCTGTTATTTTCTCAGCAAAATGGAATCATTAAAATTATTAGAAAAGGAACTCTCAAATTAAATAATTCACACTCAGTTTTCAAAACTTTACATCTATGAATGTTTAATCCTTACAAAACATTCCGTGAGTTTTTGAGAAAATGGAAAATCTTTTACCCTTTAATGGGTGCTGAATGGATAAAAACATGTTTAAAGGATTTGGAGTTTCTAAGTGGAGAAAAGCAATTTATTAAAAATAAAATGTTTTAATAAGGATGAACAGCCTTAAATATAAAAATGAAAAAAAAGACAATAACCATTTATTTTGAAGTATTTGAGGTATTTTTTCTTTTGGGGGGCATGGTTGAGGAGGATTTTGAACCACATCCACCTGTGCTTGGGGCTTACTACTGACTCTGTGCTCAGGGATCATTCCTGGCAGGGCTCAGGGGACCATGTGTTACAGAAACTGAATGGAGACAATTGCGTGCAAGGCAAATGCCCTATTCATTCTTTATGCTGTTATTAACATATACACTTGAACATATATGTTAACATAAATTAGCATAGAATTAAATAATACTTTAGCAAATATTTTTTACATTTTTTTCATAGTCTCACAATGTTTAAGTAGGTAATAAATTTTAAACACCTTAAGTAACTTCATAATCTAAATAAACAATCTTGGAAATACTTTTAAAAATTATCAAAATAAGTAAAACATTGTTTTAAGTGCAATATCTCTTTCAGTTCTCATCGAATTAAGCATGCTATTTTGGGTGCAAAAAGGATAGTATAGTGGGTAAGGCACTTGCTTTGCAGGCTGTTAATCTGGATAGTCTAATGATCTAATCTTCCACACAGCTCTGAGCATAGCCAGTTGTGAGCCCTGAGTGCCAAGTCAGGAGTGAGCCCTAAGCAACTGTTAGGTATGTTAGGAAAACAACAAAAACAAAAACAAAAACAACAAAAAAAGTATGCTGTCTTCTACACAGGAAATAATATTTGAAATTGAAACTTTTTTTCACTTTATACCAACAAGCATTAACTATTTTACAGAGTAGGATTAAGTTATCCTAATCAATTCAGAATTTTCTGGAGCCTCAAGCAATGATCAAGAATCAACACTGTTTTAGTATATACTGACAGCCAGCATATAGGAGTAATAAACCCAGAAAAATTAAACTTCTAGCCTTAGTCCCAAACTATTATATAAACTAATGTGTTAACCTATGGTTGGAAAATATGTAGACTATGAAAATACATGACACTTTTTCTTCTGACATCTTATTAATATTTGAAACAGCATTTAATGACCCTCATTAAATAGTAGATTTCACTTAGTGTTAGCATGAACTCCTTGTATTGAATTACTTTTTGTAATGATATTCTCAAATATAGCTAATCCTTACATTCAAGAATTGCTATCAAATTTGAAATTTATCTAAAATGTATACACTATACAGTATAATATAGTCATTGCGTGGCTGGAGCGATAGCACAGCAGTAGGGCGTTTGCCTTGCGTGCAGCCAGCCTGGCCAGAGCCAGGTTCAATTCTTCTGCCCCTCTCGGAGAGCCCAGCAAGCTACTGAGAGTATCTCGCTCGCATGGCAAAGCCTGGCAAGCTACTTGTGTTGTATTCAATATGCCAAATACAGTAATAAGTCTCAAAAAAATGGAGACGTTACTGGGCCCTCTCGAGCAAATATATGACCAAATATCTGTTAATTGCTCCAATTATGTATTTTTATCTATATAGAAGATATAGATATAAAGATATGTACCTATGTTATAGATAGATATTTATACAACTCTATATCTTTTTACACATGCAAACCTTTATAGAGTAAAGGTGAGTGTGCAGACCATTATGAGCCTGTGAGCTAGTTAGACCAAAGTATGAACAGAGTGCTATATAAATCTGTGACAGCAAAAAAAAACTTTACCATCAAGAAAATAACCTCTAAAAAATAAATAAATATAGTAAGTAGAGAAGTTAGAAAAGTAGGTTGTATTGAGGAGGATGTGTAATAAAAATTAAAAACAAAAAAAGAGCGTAAGAAGAACCTGAAATAGGTAGATGCTATGTACTCACAAGTATCACAGCTGGAGATACTGAAGAAAGATATAATTGTATCCTATGGCTTATGGCACTGAACTTTTAAAGATGACTTATAAGTTGCTGCTCTACTTTAAAAAAATGAGAAAAGAATAAAAATACCTGCCAGTATAACTTCACGTAAATGTTTATTATTGGTTGATTTATATGTGTCTCCCACTTTAGACAAATGATAGATTATCAAATAAAGTTCTAAGTATTCAACACTTTTTTTTTGTTTACAAGTCACTGATTTTTAATTGACAGAAATTGTGCAATATGTAAAATATATACCTGAAATAAATCAACCTATTCTAAGTTTCTTTTTATTTTTTGTTCATCTTTTAAGAAAATGCATTTGAATAACTCTGGCTCACAGTTATCAGTGCTCATGTTGTTGAAATAATGCATTCACTTTCCTACCAAGAGTATTTTCTAACACAATGTTCTACTATTGTCTCTGAGATTTTCTTCCAAGTTCTTGACACCCATTCTGCAAGTTTAATGTTTCTATGAAGGGAAGACTGTCATGTCACAACAGTTTTTGTCAATATTCTGATTTAGGTTGTCGGATATGAAAATGTGGATCACTAATTATGAAGAAAAAGAAAAAAATATATTTAGGAATTTTTTTGCTAGATGTACTATGACTTCATAGTAACTTCAGAAAATGAGTAAATTTTAGAAAACATTTAAGTTAAAATATTTTCTCAAGGAGTAGCTTTTCATGCAATATGCTGTCTTTTCTTCAGGAACTTAAATTTGAGTAAATCGGGTTAATAATATTCTAAGAACCTAATGCATAGAAAACATTGTATTTTATATTTAATTGCTCAGTTTTAGTTTATTTTGAAGTACTTCCAGTCGGATGATCCACATTTAGAATATACTGTTTCTTGTTTTCTTTCTCAAATGAAAAAAAAATCATTGGAACAATTCTATGTATGTTTTAAAATAAAGTATACTTAGGTAAAATTCAATGGATAAAAAATATCAATGCTTGAATACTCAGACAGATACTATTCTATTTATTTTTTAACCTTGGCTTAATTATAAAACTGCAATGATGTATTCTCATATTATTTATCTTGACAGTAAATCTATTATCTTTAAGAGTTCACAAATTTAACTGTGTTTTTGTTTTGCCAAATAGGTGGCATATTTTTAAAGATTTTAAAATGTATGTATCTAAAAGATTATTTGAAAACAAATCACACATGAAAAAGGAAAAATGAGTATTCAAATATTTCATGTCATAAGATATATCTACATTTATTTTAATTTCTGCACATTAATTTTGTATTGAGAGCTGTACATCTGGACCAAGAATCAAGGTGATGCTTCTAGCAAAGCCATAAATTAAGTAATATAGTTTACTTCTGGTTTTGTTAAATTCATAGCATGTGGTTCAATGTTTAAGTCATACAATTAGCAAATTGCACAGAATATTTTATTAAATTGAGAATTAGATATAGCAAAATCAAGCATAAAACAAGAAAATAATCAATATTTTTCTATCTTGTTAATGATCGCCTAAATATCTGATTAAATAACACTACATGAAAATATTTGTGGAGACAAACGGGAGATCACAAATTAGGATGACTATAGCTGAATTGAAGTGGGGTAAAATAGATCGAACATCACATGTCAGTTTCATTAATGTGATAGTTCCTGGTATTGAGAAATCTATTGATATAAATACCCACATTCACTAACGGGGTCAATAAAAAGATTTGATAGTCTATAGATAGAGTGAGGGAGTGATGTAGGAAAGGTACGTGGGTCTATGTGAAGACAGCGTAATTTCAAAAGGAAAAGGAAATGAAAAATCAAATGAAAGAGACTAAGTCTCTGCTCTCTTTTCTTTCAAAACGAAGCCTTGCACAGAGTTTATTTCACTTTTGGCCAGGAAAATGTCCCTTTAAGCTATGGGAATGAATTGTCTCTTTTTAACTGCCTTTTCTCCCTGCAGTACATAATCACTGTCTGTCACACTTTGATGTCATAATCATCCTCTGAAGCTCCACCGTTAAAGAGCAAATCTGCTTAACTCACAAAAAAAAAAAAAGGAAAATTACAGAGGCACTTGCTTCCATTGCCTCAATGGCAGCCCATTTGAATTACAGAAGTGCAGTATTATGTCACTTTGGTATTACGGGTGTCATTTCAAAAGCCAAGAGCCTATTTTTAAAAATATATCTTAATCAGTTCAAATAGAAACAGCAACTATTTGCCATTAAGCGAGCATGGTGCTTGTGTGTGAGAGTGTACGTGTGTGTGCGTGCGTGCATGCGTGAGCAGCATGAAAAAGGCATTCGACAGTGGAATGAGGAATGCTAGTGTATCTTCATGCTGCTATGTTACAGAGGCAGAAAGCTCTGAAACTTTGCACCTACGCTGAAGAAATATTATGCATTAAGCTTTCGCTTCTAAAGGATGTTTTCTAACTTGTTTTCCTTGTAACAGGTGAAATAATAATTTGGTGTAGTGAAACAAATTGAAAAATATTAGCCAGCAAATATGTTTATGATAAGCCAGTAAAATTTTTATAAAGTCTTTATTTAAAAAAGATAAAAACAGGTAATTTATTATTTATTTATTTATTTTGGCTTAACTGACAATTGAATATTACTTTTGCAAATCATACATGTTATGTATTTGATCAGAAAATTTCAATATCAATAAAAAGCATCTTTTAAAATAATTTTTTACTATGCCTACACTGATCTGTGGATATCATAATTTAAAAAGTTTACAATTTCAAGAAAATAATTTGGATTCTCATACAATTAATTGGTTCATATTTTTTCTAAATAGTTTCCCTGTTGAATTCCAGTTTTCTTTGAGTTCTATCATAGTCTCAAGCATTTAAAGAAAAGTTTAAATAAAAAATTGCATTTGATACTGACAGTATTTTGTTACATTCTAATGGCTATTGCATATGTTAAAGAAATCCTTCAGGAATTCCTATTAGTCATCTTTGCATATAAAATACTAAAAGCTTGCCCAATTTAGAATAGGGCATTATAACCTCTTTTGCTAATTTAACCTGCTTTTTAGATTCTCTTCTGGAGTCTATGCATTTTTGCTTAATAATATTAACTTCTCAAAGAAAAAATATTCTTTCAATATTAATTTAAATCAACTTTTACAGTAAATTATTAAAAAACCTAAAGCTTGTTTATATTGTGAAAAAGAATGAGTAAAGGAATCACTGCATTGAATGGATGATCAAGCTCTTATTTGTATGAAGTGAATAATCTTATGTTAATTTTCCATCCAATAACAATGTATGTGATAAAATACTATTAATGTAGTCTTTGGAAATGAATAGCAGCAGCACTGTACTTTTCCTTACTACTGTTGTTATTTCTCTGAGTACAATCCAGAAAAATATTTGAATCTTCTATCTTACAATTTACTCAGTTGACATAGTTTTAATTTGATTAGTTCACTTGTCTTGACAAGGTTTAAGGGTGATTTTGTTTGAGTTTTTTAATGTATATATTTTTTGTTCAATAGTAATATTGTACAAACAAAATATAAAGTGCATATCCCACTATTTTTAAACAGTCAGACCTACAAAAATATTTTAAACTAACTACTTTGTGGGTAGTTCACAAAATCTAATTTCTTCAGATTTCTAACTGAAACTTCTAATTCATAATTTGCCTGAATCATCTAGAAACATGCACGCTTTGGTGAGAAAAAGATATTTCTCATCACAAAATGAGGACAACTTGCTTTTATAACTTGATCAATGGAGGAATTACCCATTGCAAAATGTTTTGCAGAGATCTCTATTTTCTTACTTGAGATATCCATAAGTTTTTAAATTTTCCTGGAAGTTAAATCCTACAAACAAAATCTAAGCTTTAAATCATATATGTAAAGGGATCCAGTTCCATTGTAAGACTGTCTACTCTTCCTTCACACCAAAAGGAGATGCTATTCACTAACTGGAGAAAGGCTTGACACAACAAACAGTGTGAATCACAGTTTACCGAGGACTTGTGCAGCTGTACTTGCAAAGAGCCTCCATAAATCAAGACATTTAGAACTTTGTTCCTTCTATCTCCACTAATTTGGAGATTACACATTCTGAGTAGCAAAACAGCTTGTAAGTCAAAAATTCTGTATTTTGTACCATAGTGTTCATCTTTCTAGATTATAAAGACACCTGGATTATAGTACAAGAATCTTATAAATAATGTTAGTATGAATATTTTGAGTGAAATCATGGTGGCAGAATATCCGTTCAAATCACTTTTATGCAAGTATCCGTCAATATAAAAATCATAATGAACGCAAAAACAATAGTAAGGAAGTAATATGAGTTCTTGTGAAATAGGCAAAACAAACATGAAATTTTATAGACAGTGTGAAAGAATGGACAGAAGTTGTAATCTGTGCACATATAGCATTCTTTATTGTTGTGAAGTCTCACCATGACCTTATCTACCTAATATTATCTATCTATCTATCTATCTATCTATCTATCTATCTATCTATCTATCTTATTTTCTTTATTTCTTTATTTTCCCATATTTTCTTAGAAAATATGTTAGAGAAAAGAACATTCCATTAAAACTATTTCTTTTTAGTGGGGTGTGGGAGTTGGTTATACCTGGTGGACCTCAGGAATCTGTGCTCAATGATCAGTCCGGCAGTACCTGGGGACCCTATATGGTGCTAGAATTGAACCTGCGTTGGCCATGTTGAAGACAAGTGCATTAACTCCTGCACTCTCTTCCCAATCTGTCACTCTAACATTGTTAACCACTAATGGCACAATAATATTGCATAATTAGCAGTTTGAAGGGAGGGAAATGATGATCTTAAGAATCAGGTCAAGTAAGTTGCCACTGAGACTCATGATAAGTGACATGACTGTTTCTGAACTTTGGAGAGACACATCTGGAGGTAGTTTGGATAATGGCTCAGAGACACAGATAACAAGAATGCAGGAAAGCTAGTGAGAACAAGAAAAGCAGAAATTCAGATCTGTAATTAGGAAGACCTGAGTTAGTGATTCTGCAAAAAAAATGAAGAAGAATCAGCAAAATATGAAACATTCTGTGGAATGCATGGAATAAATTTAGAGACCAGTTAAAAGTCAGTTGTAAGGAAGAAGATGCTTCCCTCCACCCTTTTTTGGCAGGGATATACTTATATTTTTCCTCATTGTCAAGAATACAAGAAATGTTAAAAATATAAATCTGTACTGTGAGTGGTGATTTTAAGCTTTATGACTTGGATGTTTTGGTGGAAGATGGCAATTACTGAGACATAGTTACATATAGGCTGTGTAGCACAGTTACAGAGACATAGCTACAGGAGATGAGAAATGACAAAGGTGGTGATTTTAGAAGTGTTACATCCGTAGCTATACACAAATTAACCATAGGTAAAGGTTGGTAACATTTTAATGAGATTTTTGTGGTCATCTTATTTCTGTGTATTACTGATGTCTACATACTCACTAGTAAGTAAATGCATCAGCCTTCCTCTCTTGGTACACCAAATTATTCCTAGACTGACCTCAATTATATGAGGCAATTAATTACATTTTCCATATGCTTAATTAGTGACTTCCAAATATTTGTTTTCTATTTTTTTATCCTGTTGGCTGAAACCCGGTTGACCTTTTAAGTCCCTGATCAAAAATGTTCTATTATTTGAAGTGGTCCCTTTCCACTCCCTTCATCTCTAGGATCATCACCCTTGAATCACCTGATGCTAAAGCATGAGAACCTTTTATCATTAAGGTTTGTTTTTCAACCACTTCCACTTGAGAGATGACTAAGTTTTGGAGATTTTAATGAGAGAGGCTATAACTAATTCACATTTGTAATCACACTATAATGGGACTTCAATAATTGTTCATTAAATTAAAGAAATGTAATATGCTGTCCATGAGAATATGCTGTGGTGAGAATATTGCAGTATAATTTTAGGATCATATTGGTCAACCTAAAAAAAAACACCTTATCTTACTGTGAGAGTCATCATAGGCATCTCTGCCAAATGAAATGTACTTGCCTTAAGTATATTTCTCCCTCAGATTATTCTATTGATAATTCTGAAGCATTCTCAACAGACTTTTATTTATATGTTGAAATCCTTATACCATCATTTTTAAAACTTTTTATCTATGCTATTGTACTTAGTGATTTAATTTGTACCTTAGTTCCTGTCTACTTCTACTGCATATCTCCTTTCTTTCAATTTTCTTATAAACACAAAATCTGAATTTTAATTGGATTATGTACAGAAATACATGGATATCCTCACTATTAAATCTGTGAATAAATACCTAGAGATTCTGTCCCAAAGAATGCAAGATTCAGATGGAGTGCAGTTGAACAGACACGAATAAAATATATATTTTTATTAGTGAAACACCATCAGGTACAGTTGTAGATTTGCATTTTTTGTGCTTGGGTTTCGATTATACAATGATCAGATACCCATCCCTCCACCAGTGCCCATTTTCCACCACCATGGATAATATCCCCCCCCACCCCCATCCCCCCATCCCCCCCTGCCTCTGTGGCAGAGCAATCCCCTGTGTTCTCTCTCTCCTTTTGGGTGTTGTGGTCTGCAAAAGAGGCATTGAGTGGCAAACATTTTCAGTCCATAGTCTACTTTCGACATGCATCTCCCCTCCTGGGAGGATCCTCCAAACACCCTTTATTTGGTGCTCCCTTCTCTATCTGAGCTGCCCTTTCCTCTAGAATGCCCGGCTGGCCACTAAACTATGGAGTAATCCTCCTGGTGCTGATCTCAGCTAACGAATAAAATATTTTAATATTTCAAATACCGCATAGTCTTTCTAAAAGTCATTTGACCAACTACCAGAGATGTTTCAGTAATCATTTCCTAGCACATTGTTCCTGTGTTGTGATGCCTTATAGATTCCCCAACTGTTTCCTTTTAGCTTTATCATCCTACATCAAATTGTTTGATCTGGGTAGTTTTTAATAATTTATTTTTTCATTTTTATTTATTTTTTGGCTTCTTGGGTCACAACCGGTGATGCACAGGGGTTACTCCTGCTCAGGGGACCATTTGGGATGCTGGGAATCAAACCTGGGTTGGCCGTGTGCAAGGCAAACACCCTACCCGCTGTGCTATTGCTCCAGCCCCAGTTTTGAATAACTTAGATTAAGATTTAGATGTAACCAGTTGTGAAAAAAAAGTATTACCATTCTGTTAACAAGTACTGCTCACATCCACTCAGGAACATATATCTGTGCATAATGTTTTTTCTTCCTTACTTCTCTGTCGCAAAACCTGGCAAGCTACCTGTGATGTAGTCGATATGCTAAAAACAGTAACAATAAGACTTACAATTTATTGTGAGACGTTACTGGTGCCCACTTGAGCAAATCGATGAACAACAGGAGGACAGTACTACAGTGCTACATCTTCATCACTGTCACTGTCACTGTCCTCCCATTGTTCATCGATTTGCTAGAGTGGGCCCAGTTACGTCTCCATTTTGAGACTTGTTACTGTGTTTGGCATATCGAATACATCACGGGGAGCTTGATAGGCTTTGCCGTCGGGGCAGGATACTCTCGGTAGCTTGCCAGGCTCTCCACGAGGGCAGAGGAATCGAACTCCGGTTGGCTATGTTGGCTGTGTGCAAGGTGAACACCCTACCTGCTGTGCTATCTCTCTGGCCCCTATGTTTCCATAGCAAAGATAAATTTTCTGTAGTAAAAGTAGAGGTAAAATTAGCTTATTATAAAATTATCTAGTCTAAAAATTTGTCTCCATTATATAGGAAGGGCATAAGAAGAGCAAATATTCCTGAACCCCATAGTAGTAGTGTTTATAGTTTACATTCCTGTGTTCACAAAATAGTCCCCTTTCTCACCATTTTTTTCTTCCTCAACGTCTCACAGGCATTTGTTTTTGCACAGCACTGCGTTTTTATGCTTACTTTCAAATACTATGGAAAAATAAATTTACAATATTTATTGGTGCCAGGTATCTAAATGAGCGCCATTCCTTTCGTGGTCCATTATTTTATAAATTTGATGTTATGAATAGTTTTTATAAACAGTTTATTACTTCATCTTTTTCCTTGTTTTGACTCATATTTTTGCTTTGATAATTATTTTTTATTCCATACATTGAGTTTTGAATTCACTTAAACTTTATGAATTTCCTTAAATTTAAATGTTCTAAATGTAATCTCTCAGGTTTCATTGTCAAGATAAATTTCCACTTAAAAATCAAGGTTACTTCAAAACCAGAATTCATTGCAACGTCTCTCTGTTCCACAGATTGTTTTTTTTACTATCATTAGGTCAGTATCATTTTCTTTTTAACTTTTACACATATGTTCCACAGGCATACCACTTCTCATACCACATTCCAGTATTCTAAATCCTGTTTCTTCTTTCACATCTCTAAAACACCATCCAAAACAAACAGTTCTTTCTTCTTTGAAAAACAGTTTTCTCTTGTCCCTGGGGGCAAATACTGCCTCTCACATGGTGGGTCTAAAATGTTTTGAGAACAGATGCTACAAAAGAAATAATCTTCAGGACACAAAACCATGGGGGGCACTGAATTTATTACTAGAATACATCACTGGATGGGCTATCCCTACATACTTTTTTATCCTTGACCCTAGATGGCAGTTGGGCAATGCTTATGTTTAAATGAACTATGAGCCTTTATGCTCAGTACAATGCTTCATTGTCTTGAGTGCTCACAGGTGTTTTTATTAGTTTCTTAAGGTGCTCTTGTTAATAACCAAAACACTGATGTTAATAATAAAGCAAAATATTGGATGCAATGAAGGACACTTAACAGAAGAAAATCAAATTGAAGTACGCAGAGCATATCACCTGTGTTACCACACTAAAATGCTTTGAGGGTAGTATATCAGAGAGTTAGGAAAATTTTATATCTCAGCAGGGAGAACATGACTTTTTTTCAAGCATGAGGTTTTAAATGAATATGACTTGAATAATTCTTAAAGTCAGATACATAGAAATAATGTCTTGTAAGAAAGTAAACAAGAGAAAACAATGGGGTGAAAAAGGAAGAAAGAGCCAGCATAAAGCATCATTAATTCTGCTCACTAAGAATGCTACTTTTCTTCCCTTGCAGGAATCTGATTGAATTATTTTGCCTTACCCACTCTATCTAGTTATGGCCATATGGCTTGCTTTGACCAGAGAAATGTAAGTAGAAATGACACAAATTACTTGCAGATAATGGCTCTCACAGTACATGCGCAAGTTGCCAATACTTCTCCACTTGGTATGATCGTGAACATTTGAAATTACCACGCTCTCTCCAGAGCCTGGGTAGTAAACATCTTCACTGAGCAGAGATTGCTGATGAAACATAAGGTCAAGCAGGGTAAGTGAAACACCTTTTCTAGGGCTAGAATTTGATGGGTAGCTTTTACTGTGCCATTTCCTAACCAAAGCTATTTGACAGATTTGGTTTTCTAACATCATTGCACAATGAATGTAAAAATATTCCACTGTTTATAGCGATGGTTAAAACAAAAACGTCGTTCCATAAGCATTGAAAATTTTATAGGTTAAAATGTTAAAGTAAAGTAAAACACAGAAATTGAAAAACTTCTCTTATAACCTAATCTTTATTAGTAGACAATTTAATAAAAAAATTGTCACAAAAGGCAGAAATTTCATTTTCTTTATACATAGTCTGAAAGTAAAGTTGGAAAAAAATTAAAAATATATGAATTAATAAGTATATCAGGGCAAAACTTGTGACAAGTATTAATCAGGAATGGAATAGAACAAATACATGAAAGCTAAAAATAAAAGCCTGTAAGTTCAATCTACTTTGAAGACATATCCCAAGAAATAGTTTGTCAACAAATGTAATATATACATATTTATATATATAAAGAAACCCCAAATTTATTACAGAATAATAACTTTATAATAAATGCCTCCTTAGAATTTAGCAATTGAATTCAGGAAAATTATGTAGAATTAAAAATTTAGATATTGACTGATTCCTAGAATAAGGATATTTTCTAGAATCAGTATGTTTTTTCTTGCTGTTTTTCAGCCAGTCCCAGAAGTCCTCAGCGCTAACTTTTGACTCTCTATTTAGGGGTCACTCCTAGGGGTGCTTGAGGGACTATATGTGGTGCTGGGGTCCAAACTGAGTGATCACATGCAGGGCAAGCATCTTAGCTCCTGTACTAGCTCTTTGAACCCAATGTTGATATTTAAATGTGATGATATGACTGGTGATAAGGCAGGAAGCAATGTCTCACACGTAGGCATCTCAACTACAGGGGAAAAAGCATATTTCAAATCAAAATAATATTTTAGAGGCTGGAGCAATAGCACAGCGGGTAGGGCATTTGCCTTGCACGCGGTCAACCCTGGTTTGATTCCCAGCATCCCATATGGTTCCCCAAGAACCGCCAGGAGTGATTCCTGAGTGCAAAGCCAGGAGTAACCCCTGAGTATCGCCGTGTGACCCGAAAAGCAAAAAAAAAAAATTTAACCAAATAGTTTTCTATTTGATTTTTGTAAGTATATTTCAAATGTATATTTCACTTGCAAATAAAGAATGTAGTTTTAGTACACTTATGAAACACAAATTGAGCCAATTTAGACATAAAATTTTATGTTCAATGTTGTATACACAACCATACAGCATGAGTTACAACTTTAATATATTTATAAGAAAAATAGAAATATATCAGAGAAATATAGGCACTGATATAAGTAATATATATTGCCAGAATATTAATTACTTAGGATAGGTTAGGATAAGTGTACACATTCAACTATAGCCTAGATATATGTTACTTTTGTACAGTTATTCATAATTAATGAAAGAAAGTAGCAATGAAAAATTAAGGCTTTTAGCAATGCTATTTGAAGACAATCGTTGACCCATATTTTAAAGATAATTTCTAGATACATAGTTTCTGCATTTTCACTAAATGTGATGGGTATAATTTACCAACCCAGATAGTATTATCTAGCAACAATTTCTCTTTTTATAGACTTACTTGTTTTCATTCCTTTTTTATTATTTGTTTTTGCACTGCTTTTAAAAGTTCTTCAAAATTAATAAAATTCAAATATTTAATATTTCCCATTTCTGTATCTATCTTTTTCATAAATATAGTCAACAGAGCTATTTCCACAAGTAAAATATATCTTAGGATTGACAAACAGTTAACTGCTAAAATAAAACCTTTCATCTATCTGAAGAAAAATAGTATGACGTTTCTTCTATTTTTCTCTTGCCTGTGTACCTAAAGGTCTCAAACATATCCATGTGATTCAGAAAAAGATGTTCTTTATCTGTCCACACAACCATGTTAAGACTGGCTTGATACTCCTCAGGAAAAAGTATGTAATTAATAACACTATTGAAACAAGTATGTTAGACTTCCTGGAAAAGTTACTTGTTTTCTGAAGAGAAAGTAGAGAAAAAAAAGTCTTTCCCTCAACCTATACTTCTATTTTCTAGAAACTGGCTACTGTCCCAGCAAACAAGAAATCACTTTCTATCCATTGGAACATTGTTAAAAAAGAACTTTATTCAGTCTTATTTCAATAGTATTTTCTTGGAAATATGAAGACTGAATTAAGTTAATCACAAAAGACATTCACTACTCTGAATTACCTGTTTCACCTTGGAAAGCCACACAAAATGAACCTCTTAAGCCTTTTGAAAATGACCTTTTTCTTTTATCCCCCTCTCCCCCCCTTTCAGCAATGATTTATCTTTGCCCTCGAAAATCCGTTTTACAAAAGGGAGTATGATTAAAGGAAGCCAACCAGCACAAACACTTGCTGAAGATCCTGCTTATCTGGAACTCACTTGACAATGTATGTTTTTGGGGTTGGGAATACTGCAGGTTCAAGGGATAATTCTGCCTTTCAGGCACTTCAATTTATTTCATGCCTGAGCACTGTCATTGTACGCAGACAAGATGAAACGCATCGTTGTGTAAAGAAATTGAAATGGAATCCTACTTGACCCAGCAGGATGGGGCATTATGTTTGACTCAGTAGTGATTCCTGGGATAATATCTAATTCCAGGAGGAAAATTTCTTGATATGGCCACCTGCTGTGAACGGCTTTGTCCAGGGATCACAAGTTGTTCTGGGTGACTAAGTTCAGGACATGCCTAGAAGAATGCAGCCGGTCTCCTGCTGGCATTTAGATCTCTTCATTTTCTTGATGCTTTCTATTCAACAGGAACAACTGAATGGAAGCGGGTGATGGGAGCCTATGAAGCGCTGCGCACTCCAGCATCAGTGAGAGTCAAGGCCCGCTTGACCGGAGATTCTTCCTGATTTAATTTTTAGGGAGCCATCATTATTTCTTCACAAGGCACTTTTTAATTTTTACACTTCTCGGGCCAGCCCCCTTGCATGTCTTTCTCTGTTCAGTGTGTGTGAAGTATTTACTTTGAAAAGGCTGCACACCAATAGATTAAATAAAATAGGAACATTCCGTGCCTCACAAGAGGGAATCGTGCAGACAGCTTTATTACTTCTATCAGAGAACAAAGATTTTTCCCAGCATGCAGAGGATTATTAGGCCAGAAGCAAATAAATGGAATATGTGATGTCAAGGCTTCAAATGCGATCAAGAAAAAAAATTGTCTAATTGATTTTGCTGTAATTATGGATTTTGGACTAGCATACCTCTGCTTTGGCTTCTGAACATTTTATATCTTTCAGAATTTTTAAAGATTTTTTTGAACACACATGTATAGAATGGCCTATTATCCTAACATAGTTTCTCCCGAATATAGAGAATAATGTTTTAAGCCATCTTCTCTCACAAGGAAATGCTCATAGGTTAATGCAACACTGCTCAGTAGTAAATATATGTCTCATGTTCTCTTTTATTTTTTAAATAACAGTGATGATGCATGACATCATTTTTCAACTTTCACCAATCTTTAACTTGGTCAGTTACAAGTGAATTTAATGAATAATGGGAAAGTTATTTGTGGGGTTTCAATTTTCTTATATTTAAATTTCTCTCTGGATATCTGCTTGAAATGAGCAGGATTTTATTCTTTGTGACTATTTCCTTTCTTTTGCTCTTTTATTTTGTTATTGTAGTATAAATGTGGAGGTGTGAGGAAGCAATGGCCATTTGTTGTCTTAAGAGAAATGGATTTTCAATCCTCAAAATTTATGAAAAATACATGACACTATAAATATGTGCATGCATATTCACACTACATGCAAAAGGATATTAATGCAATCTATATGGAATATCGATATGTTCAATACACTTTCACATTATTGCAAATGATTTTATTTTTAACTTATATTTAATATAATTTCCAAGACTATAAAATATATTTAGAAATTTCTCATGGCTTGCATTTTATACTAGTAAAAAAATCAAAAGACATTTAGAAAATATATGAGAACAGTTTCTATAGTCACTTAATAGAGATCCCCAAAAGAAAGTCACATGAGTTATATAAAGCATATTTATATAAATTTAATTAGAGAAACTGAAGTCACTTGCTGAGTTTGCCTTCATACGTTAGTTGCTGCTTTAAGCTAAGAAATGTATACTTCAGAAATTATATTTTATAGCAGTTGGTCAAAGATTTTTAGAACAAAAAAACTGTACTATTTTAAAAGGCAGGGTAGAAAAAGTGTAAATGTATTCTTTTTAGTAGACAAATTACATATGTACAGTTTTGTGATATAAAATATATTACATAGACATACTATGCAAAATTCCAAATGATTTCTTCCTTTTCCTGTGCCATTCTTTCCTGAGCAATTAATTCTAATGGTCATTGTACAAGGTTGTGGAAAGTAGTATGTTAAATTCGTGGCCACATGTGTGAGTAGTTCAGACTAAAATGCTAAGCTTAAATGGGATTTTCACAGAATGTTAAATTGGTTTGTGATATGTTGGGAGTCAAGGTAGTATAACATACTTTTTTCTCTTGAAGTCCTCAGGTCGTGCTGTGTCAGAATACAGAGAGTAGAGTGAACAAAGCATCTGTGTGGGTGATGGACAACCAGGTAAAGTCTACTCCTTAAGAGAATTCATGCCCTTACACAGGGTATCAGAAAATGTGAGGGATGAGTAAGACTGCTTAAAATGATTCATGTATTGACTTTTAAAGTTAAAAATAATGCAGATGTTGATGCTTGTTAGAGAAGTGGCTAATTGGGTTGAATTGTGGCCCAAATAGGAAAGAAGAATGTCTGTCGTGTTGGAGTTAGGTATGATCTGACATGGTATATAAGTCTATGTTAAGTAAAAAGTATATTGACACAGTGGTAATAGAAGCAGCAATAGAAGATTGTATATATACATGCAGATTTCTCTAAGTAGGCAATTAAATTCACAATAAGGGCAAGTATGAAAACTAAGATACATATGAAAATGGAGAAAATAGAATGATCTTTTTATTTTTACTCAAATGGAACTCAAAACAAAATTATTGTAATAGAGCATGACTTGACAGATATACAAGATATACATATGAAGATATACAAGATATACATATGAAAAATTATTAAAAATATGGATGTTCTATGTTCTCTAGCTTAACTAACTGCAAGGGCTTAGGAATAGTGACACATCTGTGAAAAATAAATACAACTGGTGGTTGTATTGGTTACCATATATTATTACTCATTAGATCTGAGCAACCTATAGGAATTGTTTATTTCAGGGTTGGGCAGATAATGAAAAGATGAACTACATCAGGTTTTAATAGTTAAGAACTGTTCAGAAAATAATGGGAACATGATAAGAGCCAAAAGCCTTCTCAAACTTACTTCCATTTAGTGACACTAGAATAATATGAGTATTAAAATAATTAATGACTGAAAACATAGGTCATTGCATAAAATAGAAATATGTAAATTAATAAATAATTAAAATTTTGAATAGGACAGTATCCTTTTTAATGGAGCAAAGTATTTCCCAATTAGTTATAAGGGTAGCATAATTTTAAACAAAGGAAACCTGGCAGAAACCATATTATCAAAGTTAATGTAATTAGTTTATCGAATTATACTATAACAGCCAAAAGTAATGTCACTGATAGAAAGTATTTCCAGAAAAATTGAATAAAGACTCCTCAAGTATTCTTTTTCATAAATACATCGACGAAAAATGAAGAGTTTTTTTTTATTATTGTGGCAATTATTTCCAAGGATTTCTAGAAGCTTGAGAAATACTCTTTAAGAAAAAGAACTGATTGGGGGTGGAACAATAGTACAGCTGGTAGGATATTTGCCTTGCAAGAAGTCAACCTGGGTTTGATCCTTGGCATCCCCTAACATCCCCCAAGCACTGCCAGGAGTAATTCTTGGGTCCAGAGCCAGGAGTAACCTCTCAACATTGATGGGTAGGAAGGAAGGAAGGAAGGAAGGAAGGAAGGAAGGAAGGAAGGAAGGAAGGAAGGAAGGAAGGAAGGAAGGAAGGAAGGAAGGAAGGAAGGAGAAGGGGAAGGGAAGGGAAGGGAAGGGAAGGGAAGGGAAGGGAAGGGAAGGGAAGGGAAGGGAAGGGAAGGGAAGGGAAAGGAAGGGAAGGAGGGAGGGAGGGAGGGAGGGAAGGAGGGAGGGAGGGAGATAATTATTAAAAATAGTCTGTACTTCTAATTTTATCTTATCTTCTTTCTATCCCTTCACAGATGAAAGTATCAAAAAATGAGGAGATTGACAACAGTTAACACAGTGAAAATCAAACAACCCTAAAGTGAAATGCTTTTGAAGGTAAAAACTTAATTACCTGAGAACTAGCATTATTTTACTTGTCTTTAGAATTCATGAAAAAATAAGCCCTCATCCAAAACTGTATCTTTGTCATAATTCAGAAATCACCCAGAAGGAAATCTCTATTCATGTAAAGAAAAATCTGGTAGGGATAATTCTGCATGTTGCCTTAAGAAAACTATTCAACAATCTAAAGTGTAGTAATACTACAGGATTCTTTTCTTGAAAAAGCAGGTGGACCTCTAAAAGGCAGAGGCTCTGGATATGACCCAGCAAGAATTAAGGTTCAGGTAGATTTGTAAGTTTCCAGAGAAATGAAAACATTCCCTATGAAAGAGTCTCTCAGCAAAAATAGAAATGATGTTTTAAGCAAAGATTCTCCTGTTTAAAAATTCTCTAATCACTAAATTAAACAAACAGGCATTAAAGTGTCTATACAAGTCAAAAATACAAACTTACTACCAAGGATGTAGCTCATTAGTGATGTGAAAAATCCTGGGTTTGCAAACCAGCACTGAAAATAAACAATAAAAAGCAAACTTCTTAGAACTAAACCAGAAAACAACAACAACACTAAACATTCATCAACAGCAATAATATTAAAAACAACTACGAAAATAAATTCCAGTGTCAGTAGGAATCTGAATTCTAAGAAAAATTTTTATATAATATAAAACTTCCATTTTTCAGGAAAATATAATAATGTACACAAAGATGTAGAAAAGGCTAATATATAAAAATAAAATACAATAAATGAATATGACACTGTGAATTTATTGACATTACATTTAAAGTAAAGTCACAATGTTTAATTATATTGAAATTGGTCAATGCTTGATACTTGAGGGGGAATAAGGCTAAATATAATTTCTGGAATTAAGAAGTATTGTAATTGAAGGAAAAATTTATTAGACACTCAACAGATTCAAAAGAAATAAACAGCACCAATAAAATTTACTAGATAGGCAAATATTATCAATGCCATAGAATAACTGTAATTATTTTATTCAATAAAATCTCAAAGAAATTCTTAAATAATAACTGTTACTATGTACTTATAAATAATATAGATATAATTTATAATGATAATAATGGAAAAAGATGAAAGGAGATATAAAGTAGAGCAGGATCACAGTTCTGTGTTATGTTCAAATAAAATTTGTGTCAATATGGGGCAAATATTGCTTTATATAATATTTTAATTTTATTTCTTAGAAAAACTTTAAATGAAGGAGTTTAAAAAGATAGCGAAAGGAATAAGCATAAGGATAAAAAGAAATATGGAACAAATAGCAACTAGACAGTTTGAACTGCTATATTTATAAAAATTAAACTTTAACATAAAAACATGATGAAAGAGTAAATTAAGACATTTTATTACAATAACATCTATTAGGAAATTGTAGCAAGTACAAATCAACAAGAAAACAGAAGAGATGATAATATTATAAACAAAATAACTTTTTAAAAAAATTTTAAACTTTTTAAACTTTTTAAAAAAATTTAAAAATTTTAAAATTTTAGTGAAACACCATAAGGTACAGTTGTAGATTTACAAATTTTTGTGCTTGGGTTTCAATAATACAATGATCAAATACCCATCCCGCCCATTTTCCACCACCATGGATAATATCCCTCCCACCCCATCCCCCCATCCCACCCTGCCTTTGTGGCAGGGCATTCCCTTTTGTTCTCTCTCTCCTTTTGGGTGTTGTGGTCTGCAAAAGAGGCATTGAGTGGCAAACATATTCAGTCTATAATCTACTTTCAACATGCATCTCCCCTCCTGGGAGGATCCTCCAAACACCCTTTATTTGGTGCTCCCTTCTCTATCTGAGCTGTCCTTTCCCCTAGAATACCCGGCTGGCCTCTAAGCTATGGAGTAATCCTCCTGGTGCTGATCTCAGCTATTCTTGGGTATTAAACTCATATTTAAACAAAATAACTTTTGTTTATAGCTGACATTTGTAGAATATTCTGTCTCAAAGAAGCAGAATACATATTGTTCTTAAGCATACCTGAAACGTTCTCCAGAATATGTAATACTATTAAATAAACCAAAAGAAAAACAATTTTAATGACATTAAAAGAACTGATACCAACTAAGTATGTTCTTGAACAAAGGGGGACTTAAATACAACTAATAGAAAAAGAATATTGCAATAATTCTTAAACATGGAAGCTATGCCATCCCATTCCTAAATACATCAATAATTCAAAGTAGTGATTATTAAAAATAAAAATATTATGAGGTAGTTTAAAATGTAAATAAAAATTGCTAAAAATATAAAGTATTTTGATATAAATAAAAATCAAATACAACATAGCAAAACTTAAATAAAAATAAACATACACTGTTAAGAGAGAAATCTTTATCTTGTAAGCAAGAGAAATAGAGGCAGATAGTCAGGAATTTCAAAAGGAAAGAAGGAAGGATGGCAGTTAAAGACAATTTCTTTCTTTCTTTCTTTCTTTCTTTCTTTCTTTCTTTCTTTCTTTCTTTATATTTATTTTGAATACCCATCCCTCCACCAGTGCCCATTTCTCACCACCATGGATTCCAGTATCCCTCCAACCCCACCACCTCCCCATCCCACCCTGCCTCTGTGACAGGGCATTCCCCTCTGTTCTCTCTCTCTCCTTTTGGCTGTTGTGGTTTGCAGAAGAGTTAAGTCTGATTTTCAGGGAGAAACGTTGGATGATTTACTTTCCATTGATCACTTTGTATATAAGGAGATGTCGCGCAGCCGCTTACGTGGTTTGGAAAGAATGTCCTGGTGCCCGCTTGCAGGCTCATGGTCATCGGGGTTCCATCTGGAGAAGGTGGGATGCAGCACCTACCCCATCTGGGACCTCCCGGTGATATCGGCTTTGTTTTGGACCTGGAGCATTCTCCGGAAGCTGTGGGGCCCCCCAGCCGGTTTTCTTCTTTGTTGCCATGTGCTGTAAGATGGTGCTGGGGGGCGGGTTGTGGGCGTGACTTCTGGAATCAGAGGTTGCCTGGGAGCCGGGGCGGCCTCATTGCAGTTTGGAAAGAATGGACAATATTTTTCTTAGAGAGCAGTAAGACATTTATAAAAGGAACACCATATACTTTTAAATACACCTTCAACATCATTCATTTACAGCAGTAAAAAGTCTATAAAAAAAGGAGAGGAATGTCAAGATGGCCAAACAGGGTTAACTGCATTTGTATTAACCCTCCTGTAAATGCGCAAACATTTAGATCAATCACAGATGCATATGTAAAATCTTGACAAACAAGTAACAGAAAAATTGAAGACATAAGAAAAAGCTCTCACAATAAAACAAATCTTACCAGAGAACAACATGCTGCAATTTTGTGATTGAGAAGAGATTTCTAAATTATGAACTTTACCTTTGGACATACTTGCAGTAAATACCTGGAACCCTGGTCATATAGTTTTATCCTTAATACAATGGGATAGAGGTTGAACCAGATGGCATTCCTGTCAAATTCAGAATAAAATTCCCATAAAATCCAGCAGTATAACTTCTTGACATATATCCCTCCTCCACAACATAAAAATATTAAGTTGAAAAGATGTATGCATATCAATTTTCATGGCTGCACTTAGTACATACTATAAAGCTCTAAAAAGGACAAAATCAGATTATTTGCATAGAACTACAGCATCATTCTGTGTCTGTCTCTTTTCTTCTGAGTTTCCTGTAAGTCAGTCAGAAGGAAAGAGACAGATACAGAATGATCTCTCAAATATGCAGGACTTAAAGATACACAGTAAGGTGACAAATAATTAAACTGATACACATAGTTGAATAGGAGGGTTAGAGTGAAGGGTGCTGGGGTCCTTGGAGAGGGAGATGGATACACTGATGATTTTAGAATTAAGTCCATAAGGAACCATTATTAATTGTATTGTAAGACAAAAAAAATAATTGAGACAGAGAAAAGTACAAAATAAAATTCAATTTCCATAAATACAACAAACAAACCAACAAAAAACTGGGTTGGGAGACAAGAAACCATAGTATATAAGTAGGTTTCAAGGGACCGTAGAGATGGCTCATTAAATTGGTCATATATTTTACATGTGGGAAGTCTTGGTTTAAATTCTGATACCACATGGACCTCTCCACACCACCGAGAGTGACTTGACAGAGAACACAAATACAGGAGAAATTCTTGAGAATGACCAAGTGTGGAACTTAAACAAATAGGTTAAAAATAAAAGAACAAATAAGTTACTAAATAAGGCCAGAGTAACCAAGAGACAGTATCTTGGTGTTTTTTCACAAACTTGCTGGTAGAAACCATATAAATTTCTCATAGCAACAACACTGAGGGCACCAATCCCTACTAAGTAAATGATTTAAACAAGGCAGAGAGTCAATTGATGAAGGCAAGCATACAAAGAGATATGACTCTGTGTTTCACATTTGTTTCTTAGCAAGTTAGCCTCACACAGCAATAAAAAGCAACCAGGAGGCCTCCAACCTAGAGCCAGAGGGCAAGGAGGTCCCACTGATATTACTTAACCTTCTTAAATAATTTTTAAAAATTTAAAGAAACAGCAGGTAGAGTGTTTGTCTTGAACGCGGCCGAACGGACTGACCCGGTTTCGATTCCTCCACCCCTCTGGGAGAGCCCAGCAAGCTACCAAGAGTATCTCGCCAGCATGGCAAAGCCTGGCAATATATCAGTGATATATTTGATATGTCAAAACACAATAACAACAAATCTCACAATGGAGACGTTACTGGGTCTGCTCAAGAAAATTGATGAACAATGGGAGGACAGTGACAGTGACAGTGACAGTGACAGTAACTTCTAGTTCCAAATAGCTAAATATTGTTTTGTTACCGATACTAGTGAAAGGTATCACACAAAAAGAAATGTGGATTTTTCTTTGTATCATCAATGTAGAGATCCTTAGAAAAATCTTAGCAAGCCTGTTTCTATAATGCATTAAAAGGATCGTGAAGAATTGTGTTTATAGGGATAGATACAAGGAGCGGGTCAACACATGTAACTGACTTATTGTGACACAAGGCATCATATAAATTAATCCTCACTATTTTTACGGGTAAGGTAAACTGGTTTAAGCTTAATGGAAAGTATTATGATCATTCCATTAAAAAATGGAAGAAGTGCGATATAGTTCAGAAGTTTCAATCCTATTTATCTGTCCCAAGAATAAAAAATATATTAATTTGAAATAATTAAATTTGAAAATTAGCATGCATAATCATGTTCATTGTAGTCCTATTTATAAAAGCTTGAACTGGAAATAAGCAGTGCCTAAGGAAAGATTAGTGGATAAAGAAAACAGTGTTAGATGTATACAATGAAATTCTAGTCATTTATAGCTAAAGATGATATTTTACTTTTGCCACAACATGGATGGGAGTGAAAGGGGTCATGTTAGAAAAATAAGTCCAAAGAAGAAAGACAAATACTGAATGACCAGCTTCATATTGTATATATATATATATATATATATATATATATATATATAGGAAACATAGGAAACATCTAAGAAAAACAAGCTGTTAGCCTCTGTCCACAGAACTGAGATTAAGGTGTGACTGATATCAAAGAATCTAATGATCTGCAATCAAGGAACATAACATATTGATGACTGGTCAATTGTGACAACAGTAACAACAGTATGGTAATATTTAAACTCATAAGACATATACAAATTTACAATATTGTAAACTGATGTAGCTTAAATAAACATTGAAACACATTTTATTTAAAATTAACTGAAGAGTAACATTGAATTAAATGTATATTACACATGTATTCATTCACTGTATCACTGTCACTGTCATCTAGTTGTTTATCAATTTGCTTGAGTGGACTCTAGTAACGTCTCCATTTGTTCCTGTTGCATACCAGTGTAGCCCAATGGCATATTGGGGACTCTTTCAGAGTCAGGGGAAGAGGACCATCATTGTTACTGTTTTTGGCATATCAAGTACATCACGGGTAGCTTGCCAGGCTCTGCCATACGGGTGGGATAATTTTGGTAGCTTGCTGGGCTCTCCGAGGGGTCCCTGGTGAAGACAGCCTGGAGCGGGGGCAGGAAATTCTGCATAGCTCTCTTCCAGGAGCTTTGTTTTATAGTCTCTGGATCTTGGCTGTTGATGAGATTACATGGCATCAGAGGCAGTTTCTTGGGTGTGACTGCCAGGCTACTGGAAAACTGGGGGTCTGGGTGTAGGAGGCCCAGCCTCAATCCAAATAGACTTGGATATCTCAGTCACGGGTCCCACATACCTGGGTTCCTCTGCTGGTTCCTTCATGCATGAAGTTCGTCCGAGCATGTGGAGAATGGCCTTGAGCATGGCTATGACTGGTTTCTGGAGGTTATCTGATGCCGGGATTCTACTTGGAGTGAGGAGGGAGACTATACCCAGCCCTTCCCGAGGGGCCCTGGTGAAGACCATGTATTCATTAAATTCTAAAATTTAAAAATAATATTTTTTCATTGTTTTTCTAGAAACTAGTCAACATCCAGATTAATCCATGATTAGTTTGATCAGGAATCACCTTGAAATACAGTCAATGAGCAATGGACACATGTATTACACCAAATACAAATGCATTAATAAGCTATATAATAAGACAAGTGCTATTTAAAAACAATTATTGAATTCAGTTAACATCAAGGGAAAATTTAAAATATATTTACAAAGTTATTAAAGATTTGTCACTTTTTTCTTTTGCATTTATAATTAAGTTCAAATGCAATAATTTAATGCGTAATCACATAGTAACATAGTGCTGAGCTTTTTTAAGGACATATTTGTTGCTTAGTTGCTTAAATATTTGAAGTCATTACATATGAAAAGTTAATATAATTATCAAAATTGAAATTATACCAGTTATATATTTTTTTCATTACAATGTTATAAAATTTGAAATTAAGTGAAACTTAGAAAACTGGAGAAACCTCAAACACATGGTGACAAAATAATGTACCTCTCAGTTATGTTTGGGTCAATAAAAATTAAAATGAATACAAAAAATCTGGAGATAAAGTGAAAAATAAGCAAAGTTATCAGAACCTTTGAGATGCAAGAATAGCAGTTCTCAGAGTCAAGTTAATAGCAATATAGGTCTACTTCAAGGAATAAAAATGATATGAAGCAGTTCAATCATACAACTCAAAAAACATCAAAAATAATAAAAAGAGGAAATTTAGTAGGAGGAAGACTATAATGAAAATCAAACTAAATTAGATAGTAAGTAAAGTAAAGTAAAGGCCCTCCCATTGATCATCGATTTGCTTGAGTGGGCCCAGTAACGTCTCCATTGGAGACTTTGTTGTTACTGTGTTTGGCATATCGAATACATCACAGGGAGCTTGCCAGGCTCTGCCGTGCGGGCGAGATACTCTCGGTAGCTTGCTGGGATCTCCGAGAGTGGCTGAGGAATCGAACTCGGGTCGGTCATGCTGGCTGCGTGCAAGGCAAACGCCCTACTGCTGTGCTTAGAAGGTCATTTAAACAATTGATTATTTTTTTAAAAAGCCATAAAATCTTTAGCGAGTCTAGCCAGAATGAGAGGAATTGCTAATAAATGAAAGAAAAAAATCTATAAAGGATTACATGAAGACTCGCAGATACCAAAAGTACAATGAATCATAAGAGAGTCCTGTATTCTATTTTATTATAAAATATTTCATAAGATTGGAGAAATGAGTAAAATTTCTTGACAGATAAAATATACTATGACTGATTTGCACATACAAACAAATATAAAACTTGAATAAAATAATCACAAATATGGAAACTGTAACAATAAAAAAATTCTCTGAATTACAAGTTTAGAATTAGATAGAAGAGAATTCCACAAAAACTTCAAAGTTAAGTTTAAGATTAATCACTTAATCACTTAACTTCCCATTAATCGTCGATTTGCTCGAGCAGGTGCCAGTAACATCTCCATTTGTCCTTGTCAAGTGCTAGTGTGGCCCAATGGCGTCTGTTTGCTCTAGGAACATGAAGAACCTCAAACCAATTGTTCATGATCTTGATGAAGAAGTCTGACCATCTGGTAGGTGGGCGGTCACAAGATCTTTTGACATCCCGTGGAGTCCAGTAGGTAACAGCTCTAGTCCAGCGGTCGTCTCTAAATCTCATTACATGACCAGCCCATCTGATTTTTGACACCTTGGCAAACGAGACAGCGTCCCTGATTCTTGATCGTTGACGGATGTTGGAACTCTGGATTCTTTCTCTCATTTGAATGAAACGTGATATTCCAAGAATAGCTCTTTCAATGCCTCTTTGAGAGACCCAAATAGCGTTCTCATCCTGTTTGTATAGGGCCCAGGTCTCTGAGGCATATGTTAATGCAAGAAGAACAGTGGAATCAAAGAGATGTGCCCAGAGGTGGAGGTTCTTCGTCGTCTTAGCTATTTCTTCGATGCTCTTGAAGGCATTCCAAGCTGTTCTCTTCCTCCTGCACAGCTCGGGTGCCAGGTCATTTGTCATGTTGACTTCTCGACCTAGGTACACATAGCTGTTACATCCGAGATGGTCATTCCGTTGAGAGCGAATGGGGCATCAGGAACAAGGCTGTTTCTCATAAACATTGTCTTCATAAGATTCAGCTGTAGTCCGACCTTCCCACATTCACGGTTGAAGTGGGCCAGCATTTTTGCCACTTGGCTGATGTTTGGTGTTATTAAAACAATATCATCAGCAAAGCGGAGGTGGTGTAGTTGCCGACCATCTATCTTCACTCCCATTCCTTCCCATTCTAGTCATCGCATGATGTTCTCGAGGGTGGCACTGAAGAGTTTCGGTGAAATGGTATCACCCTGCTGAACCCCTCTCTTGACATCGACGATTACTTATTTGTAGAATGGTGAGATCCTGGTAGTGAATCCGCAATACAGCTCATGGAGGATCTTGATGTATTGGGCTTGAATGCCCTGATTGGCTAGGGCTTCAATGACCACTTCCGTCTCAACAGAATCAAAGGCCTTCTTTAAATCAATGAACGCTAAACAGTGCGGCATCTTGAACTCCCGAGAAACCTCAATGAGCTTGGTTATCGTGTGGATATGGTCGATGGTGCTGACTCCTTTGCGGAACCTGGCTTGCTCGCATGGTTGTCCTTCATCTAGTGTTCTGCCAATCCTAATCAGGATGACTCGAGTGAACAACTTGTAGATGACAGACAATAGGCAGATCGGGCGATAGTTGCCAATGTCATGGATGTCTCCCTTCTTGAACAGTACAGTCCTGCTGGTTTTCCATTGGGACGGAACCTTGCATTCAGACAGGTAGCGAGTGAAGAGCCAAGCCAGTGTATTGATGAGTATTGACGGCAGGTTCTTCAGGTGTTCAGGTCTGACCTTGTCTGGGCAGGGCGCTGTTCGTTTCTTTACTGACGAAGTGGCTTGTCGGATTTCGGAAGGGAGAACACTGGGAATGACATACCCATCCTGTGGAATTTGGTATGTTGGCAAGTGGATATGGCTATCGAAGACCATCCATGGTAACTCACAGTTCCAGAAGTCTGAATCTAAATGTTGGACATGGAAGTCTCCCGGTGGACGATTCCACAACGAAATAGACCACATCATATTCAATCAACAGTTTTACCTGACCGATGTCACTGTTGTCCCAAAATTCCAAATGGGATCAGACCACTGTCTCCTTTGTGCAAAATTCTACTTCACAGAGCGGGGAGAAAGGGCTGCAAAGTTTAAAAAGAGAACTCCTAGAACGACCACCAACTGGGAGCTCTTTGGCACTATTTCGGCATCATGGGAAGATGCCATTGTTGACAACATTGACGAGGAATACGATCGACTGGTTCAGCACCTTCATGATTGTGCGAGGAACGCCAAGAGAGAGATAGCCACAAAAAAACGCCTGTCTTCGAAAACTCTTGAGCTTATTCACCAACATGGTTTGGCGCATGCCTCAGGCAACCACAAGCTAACGTCCGAGCTCGCAAAGCATTGCAGAGATGCGATCAAGGAAGACCTCAAAGAGAGAAGAGCAGAAGTGCTGGTGGATGCGGCAGAAGCCGGGAAAAGTATTCGTAACGCCCGCCTGTCCTTTGCCAACTACAAGACCAAGATGACTGCCCTCCGACGTCCTGATGGATCTATTACATCCTCCAGAATGGCAATGGAGAAGATTATCCATGACTTCTACTCAAATCTCTTCGATAGCCATGTCCACTTGCCGACATACCAAGTGTAAGATTCACAAATCACAAATCACAAATCATCCTGTTATTCGTCAATTGCCTCGAGCAGGCCCCAGTAATGTCTCCTTCATCCTAGCCCTGAGATTATATTCAAGGCTCTTTAGGAGAATGAGCCCCATCATTGTTACTGGTATTTGGCATATTGGGTACGCCACAGGGAGTTTGCCAGTCCCTGCCGTGTGGGCACGCTACATTTGGTAGCCTGCCAGATTGTCCAAAATAGGAATGAGATAATAAGTTGTCATAATAAGATGTCGGGAGCTGGTTTTTATAGTCTCTGAGTCTTGGCCATTGATGGGATTACACGGTGCCAGGGAGCCAGTTGGTGGGTGTGACCTCTGCCTACTGGAATTTGGAGGATCTGGGTGGAGGATGCTCTGCTCCAATCGGAGTAGGCTTGGAGATCTCGGCCCCGGAACCCGCATGACTTTGTCCCTCTGCCAGTACCTTCATGTGTGCGGAGACTGGTCTCAACATGGTGGTGGCTGGTCCTGGAGGTCTTCGGCTCCCGGAGCCCTGGTCGGGGCGGGGAGGAAAGCTCAACCCGCTCCCCTCCAAGGGGCCCCGGAGAGGACAGCCAGGCGCTGGGGCAGGAGACTGCACTGTTCTCTTCCGGGAGCTGATTTTTTTAGTCTCTGAGTCTTGGCTGTTGATGGAGTGTAAGATTATTCTTTTGAAATCAATTAGAGCCCTGTTTATTTATTTTTTATATTCTGCTGCTAATAAAATGAGGAGTTTTAAAATTCAATGTAAGGATGCTTTATGATATTTTATCATTAAATATAAATGTAATGTGTAGTACATATTTTATTACACATGGTATATAATATTTCTGAAATATTAATTGTATAGACTGGAGCAATAGCACAAAAGGTTAGGGCCCTTGCCTTGCACGCGGCCAACATGAGTTTGATTCTTCTGCCCCTCTCGGAGAGTCCTGCAAGCTACCTAGAGTATCTCTCCTTCACAACCAAGCAGGGCAAGCTACCCGTGATGTATTCAATATGCCAAACACAGTAACAAGTCTCACAATGGAGCAAATTGATGAACATCGGGAGGACAGTGCTACAGTGCTATTAATTGTATAATATGCTGTAAAATATGTAAAAGATCTATTATACAATTATAATATGTGATGTGTTGTAAGTATGTCTATGTCTTAGAGTAATGATGGAAATAAAGTTAAAACATCAATGGAAAGAAATTTACTTAATAGCAAAGCTTCCATCTTAGAGAATTTGAAAAGGATGAAACTATCAATCCAAATAAGTAAAGGAAAAACCCTAAAATAAATTTTCATAAGCCAAAAAAAGATATAAATAAAAAAGTTATCAAAACCAAAAATTATTCTTTTAAAAATTAATAAAAGTTATATGCCTTTAGTCAGGTTACCTAATAAGATATGAGCATATATACATCATTAATATCAATGATAAAAGAAGGTACATAACTAAAGTATCAGGTAAACTAAAAGAAAAATATCAAAATACTCTAAATAACTCTATCTACAAGTTCAATAATATATAGAATTTCTTGAAAGTCACAATCTACCAATATTTATTTTAAAAAAAGTTCTAAATAAGGGACTGGAGAGATAGCACTGTGGGTAGGGCATTTGCCTTGCATGCAGCCAACCTGGGTTCAATTCCCAGCATCCCATATGGTCCCCTGAGAACCACTGGGAGTAATTCCTGAGTGCAAGAGCCAGGAATAACCCCTGGTGTGTGCCCCCCACCACAAAAAATGATCTAAATAGACATATGTGTAGGGCTGGAGCGATAGCACAGTGGGTAGGGCGTTTGCCTTGCATGCAGCCAACCTGGCCGACCCAGTTTGATTCCTCTGCCCCTTTTGAAGAGTCCTGCATCCTATCGAGAGTGTCTTGCCCGCATGGCAAGCTATCCGTGACATATTCGATACGCCAAACACAGTAACAACAAGTCTCACGATGGAGATGTTACTGGGCCCACTCGAGCATATTGATGAACTACGGGAGGACAGTGCTAAATTGACAGTGCTAAATAGAGTTACGTTAAAACTCCCAAGTAGAAAACTTCAAATCCAGACAGTTTCATTTGGTTAACTCTAAAATATATTGTGGGAAGAAATTATATGTAATATTTGCAATCTCTTTCATGGAATAAAGGCAGAAAAAATACTTTTGAACTCTTTCTATAAGACCCAGCATTACCGTAATGTAAAAAAAATGCAAATACATATGCAAACATACAAGGAGAAAAACCTACAGATTAATATCTGTCATTAACAGAGAAATTGCCCACCAAGTATTAAATAGTATTAAAAAATTATATACCATGACTTGTGTAAGACATGTTAAACATTTAAAAACTAATTAATGTGATCCATCACGTCACTAATGCAAAATGAGAAAACTCAAGTACTCATATCCATATATGTTGAATTACCATTTGAAAAAAATAAAATATTCATTATTGATAAAAAATACTAGAAATATGCAAGAACTTTCAAAATGACATCAATGGACATTAAAGAAAACCACTATCAATTGTTGGAAACATGTAAAAAATCCAAAATTTGTATGTTTTGAAAAATAGTCATTAATCCTAGCAATAGATTTATTAACAGAAAATTTCTTTTTTCCTTCTGTTCTACTTAATTTATTTTTAATTGATTGTCCTCCTGTTGTTCATCAATTTGCTTGAGCGGGTCCAGTAACGTCTCCATTTTGAGACTTCTTGTTACTGTGTTTGGCATATTGAATACTTCACGGGTAGCTTGCCATGTGGGCAAGATACTCTCTGTAGCTTGCCGGGCTCTCTGAGAGGGGCAGAGGAATCGAACCTGGCTCGGCCAGGCTGGCTGCGCACAAGACAAACGCCAAACAAGTTATTCATGACTGACCATCAGGTATACAATGTCCCAACCCCAATGTTTCCATCTGTGTCCATCAATGTTTCTGGTTTCCCTCTCATTAGGCAATTTTGAACATGACCAAAAGCAATACATTATACATCTCTGCTTGGTATCTGTTACCCAAACTTATTTCCAAATATTTTTATTATATAGTATGGCACTAAAAGTGGCAAGCAAAGGAAATATAAATAATCCAAGTGGAATAAATCAGAATATACAACTGAATAATCTCGTTTATGTCTGATAGAGAAAGAAACATAGAAAGGGAACAGACAGGCAGGGTCAAATAAACGTGTAGATTTGAATTGTGGAACGGAGGCTATCAAAGCAGGTAGAGGAATGGGGTGAAAGTAAGAAGTATTCCAGTATACTGTGGTGGAGGAAAATTAGCAGTTCTAGAACATGACATCCTTGGAAACCAGTTTTCAATTTCCAAAATACCTAATTTTTGTTGTTATATTTGGGTCACTCCTGGCACTGCTTAGGGCTTTCTCCTTGCTCTATACTCAGAGGTCACTACTGGCAGGCTTGGGGGACCATAGGAGGTGTTGAGGTTAAAACATGGATGGGACACATGCGAGACAAGCACCCAACCTTTTGTACTATCTCTCTGGCTCTTTCCCAATAAAATTAAAGCAAAAGTATTTAGATAAATTATCTAATATTCTCTCAAATAGATTTAAAGAGCATAACATTTAAATTATGTTAAGTAGGCACTGTTAAGTAGGCACTGGTTAAAGGTTGAACAATTATATATGCCCACTTGAAAAAAAAATTTTCCCCCATCTCAGAATGCTTTGGAAATCATCCCAGTAGTTATATTCAAGGATGCAAATTATCACAACACTCCCCTCTAAAAATACCAGTACTTATTTCAGTCTGTTTTGTTTATCTATCATTCAAAATTATTGTTTTGGTTTTGTATCTCCTCTACAAACAGAAGAAAATTTTTTCTTGTAAGAAAGCTAAACTATGAGTAATTAATAAACCAGCAATAAGGTTAAATAAACTAACCCAGATTATTTGATTCCTATGTTTTGAGACCCCATCAATTTATATACCAAATGTAAAACTTTTAAAGAATAACCAATTTGAGAACTCTCTAATAATGAATTTTAAAAATTATATCACTATATTGCAATTATATAGACACAAACATATGTACAAACATTGTATAGCCTCCATATTCATATATGCATATAAATAATCTTAAACCAGGGCAATATAAAAGGCATATCTAAAAATTCAATACACAAATTTTTATTTATTATCTTTTATTCAATTAGAAAGTAATGTAGGCAGGTAGACAGGGAAAGGCCCTTTGCAATGTAATTTAGATCAACAAAATTATGGGAAGGAAACAAGATCTGAGGAGAATCTGAAGAAATTTGATCCCTCACCAGGGGAGCTCTCAGACACATCTGCATCTTTTAATCTGATTAATTTTGGTGGTTCAGCCCAGAGAAGACTCAAGAACTTCCAGACCAAGAAGACCCCCCAAAGAGCCTATAAAACCCAAAACTGCCTAAAAAGCCCATTCAAGGCTCTCTCCATTCTTGGAGAAGCCAGCGTTCTCTTGAGCACCTTAAACTCTTTCATTCTCTCCACTCCCACTACTTGCTCTTCTCCCCTTCAGTACCTACAAATAAAATCTTCTACTTCACTGCTTTTCTACTCCTGAAATTCCTTTCTTCGAGCGAGACAAAAACCCAGTAACCCTAGGTGGGTGGGTGGTGGTGGGGGAGAGGGGATTGGGAGAAAGTGCCTGTTTTTCTCCCCCCCACTCACATGAGCCACCTGTGGGGTTCACCGACATCAGAAACCTTTTTTTTCATTTCCAACTGTTGAATATCTAAAGTGTCAAATATGCCTTAGAAATCAAATGATAAACTCAGTGTACTTATTCCCCCATCCACTATAACTCTATTACAACTTCCTTATCAATGGTTAACAGTTAACAAGTAAATTCTGATAAAACATTTTCTTCATAGCTCTACTCAGTAAATCAAGTTTGTCATAAGTATTATTATGTATGTGTGCATCCAATTATTTCTCCTTTCTTACCTATAGAACTTTTAGACATTGATGCAATAGGATCAACAGCTTGCTACAAAGTACTGCTGATGATATGAGAGAGAGAGAGAGAAAGAGAGAGAAAGAGAGAGAGAGAGAGAGAGAGAGAGAGAGAGAGAGAGAGAGAGAGAGAGAGAGAGAGAGAGAGAGAAGCTTTTCCTGACTACCAGGCTCAAGGGCAGAAACATCACCTAGAGGTTATTTCAAAACCCTTCCTGACTGCCCAGGGGCAAAATATCTCTTAAGTTGTTTTTCTCCTTTCCTCAGTCCAATGACTCAATCAACATCTTAATACCATTTATTTTTGTATGAACACAGTAAGAAATACATTGAGACTTGTAGGGCAGCAGCTCTCCTGGGAACATCTTGCCACAGACTTAGACTGCAGCACTAAGGCCAGATTAATCATTCCTAACCCTAGCAGAGTCCGAATCTAGTTATTACTTTTGGATCATGACAGCATTTGTCTGTGACCAAGTTCTTAACTTATAGTTAAGCATTATGGCACTTTGGCCAGGCCCATTTCAATGCCAGAGTAACACATAGCTTACTGCTTGTCCTGGTTCCATCCAGTCCCTTATCTAGATAGGATTTCTTATATGAACTATTCCAGCACCACATTCTCCACTCAAGTGTTCATCATTTTCCCAGTGTCGCTCACCTATCCACCTCCTAAGGGAAACTTCCTACTAAAGACAGTTCTCAGTTTCAAGTGCATTTGTGTGTCTGTGATCCCCTTGTCCTGTGCCTTCTTATCCCACATATGAGAGATTATTCTGTGTCTGTTTCTCTACTTCTGACTCAGTATGATCCTCTCCAGCAACGTTCATTTGGCCTTTTTAAGAATTATGGAAAATTCTCAAAGATATAGGATTTGAGCTTCCATGTGACCACTGATTCCACTTTTAGGCATCTTCTCCCAGCATTCAAAACTCAATATAGAAATGACATCAGCACTTCAATGTTCATTGCAACATTATTCAATATATTCAACCTCTACAATTAGGTGATTTTATAATAAAAAAATTCAATTCAAATTTTTCCAAAATTTGGAAAAACTAAGTATTTAAGAACAGATGTGTGGGTACTGCAGTACATAAACACAACAGAATACTACTTTGCTGAAAAAAAATGATACCATGAAATTTATTCTAATTCTATCTATTCTTGGAATATAGAATAAATCTTTCCTTTCCTAGAATTGTGCAAATTGTGATAAATATTACATCTTATAAAATCCTTAAATTTCCTTTATATTTTATCAACACATACTTTTTGTTGTTTTCTTTTGTTTTGGGATGAAGCTATAGTACAGTGGTAGGGCGTTTGCCTTGCATGAGGCCTACATGGCTGACCAAGTTTGATTCCTACACCTCTTTCAAAGAGCCTGGCATGCTACCGAGAGTATCTCACCCCCACGGCAAAGCCTGGCAAGCTACCCGTGACATATTCGATATGCCAAACACAGTAACAATCTCACAATGGAGACGTTACTGGGCCCACTTGAGCAAATCGATGAATAAGAGAACAATGACAGTGAGTTTCTTTTTTTAGGTCCATGCACAGAGTTGCTAAGGAGTCACTTCAACTCTTTGCTTGTGGTTTACTCTTGGAGGCATGCAGGAAGCCACACAGTCCTGGGGATCAGATGCTGGCAAATCACGCTTAGTCCATTGATCTACCTTTTCTACCTTTTGGGATCCATAACTGGTCATTTCTATAGTGTCAACAAAGGAAATACCTGTACTCATCATAAGACAAAGACTTCTCTACCAATACAGCTTCATTTCACAACTAGGCAGAGATTGCAAGTTTGAAAAGACATTTTATTTTATTTTACATTTTTTTTTTTTTGCTTTTTTGGGTCACACCCGGCGATGCACAGGAGCTACTCCTGGTTCATGCACTCAGGAATCACTTCTGGCAGTGCTCGGGGGACAATATGGGATGCTGGGAATTGAACCTGGGTTGACTGCATGCAAGGCAAATGCCCTACCCACTGTGCTATTGCTCCAGCCCCTGAAAAGACATTTTAAATCAAAAGTAACATTCATTTATCAATCATTCATTCATTAAAAATTGCTCCACTTCAGCATTATACTTTGTGACAATTAAGGTTGCCCTGGTGCCTGATAATTAGAAGCTTACATTTTGGTTGGAAACAAATATTTCCTAATCTTGAAAGACATGATACTTTCTTTCTTTCTTTTTTTGGTTGTGTGTGGTAGGACACTCTAGCTGTCACGAGAAAAAGGAAGTAGGGGGGGAAAATGAAGTAGAAAGATAAACTGGGATGTTGGGATGTTGGGTGTGTGCAGCTTCTCTTTAATTTATCCCTATCTTTAGTGAGCTAGTCTCTCTGCCTGGATCTTCACTCCCTAGGAAATATATAGGTTTTACTAGCAATCTGGACTAAACCTTTTTTTTTTTAAGTTTAATTCCCAGAACATATTCTTCCTTCTTTGGTTGATGTTTAATTGACCCCTTAGAGAATATAGAGAAAACTTTGAAATTAAAGTAGGGTACAGAGTTCATCAGTGTGCTGCATTAAGATTGGGCTGAGAACTCAATGTAGCTTCCAAAATCTTAAGAAAAGAATCAAAGACCCCTACAATTAGGTGATTTTATAATCAATAGCTTTCAAAAAAAAACAATTCTCAGCATTTCTATGATTTCCTTACTCTTATTCAAACAACTAGACCATTCAGATCTTAGGCCACCAGGGAAGAATAAGCCACTGACAGAATTAGAGACTGAAGAATCTTTCTGTCTTCTCTTTCTAAAGATGCAAAACATGCTGGAGAGGTAGTATAGTGGTGGGTGCTTGTCTTAGATGCAGCTGACTCAGGTTCCATCCCCAGAACCACATATGATCCCCCTCCCCAGCACTGCCTGCTACGACCCAGTGTAAATATCATTAGAAGGAAGTAGATAGCAGAATTTTCAAAAGAGAAGCTCACATTTGTTAAGTACATATTTGTGTATATTATATATATATATCTAGATAATATTTATACATACAAAAGTATAATAGTGCAGTATATATAAACTCAATGTATGTGTTGTCTTGACTTTTTTGGGGGGGAGTAAAAACTGATTTTATTTGGAGGTCTTTGAAGGGTACAAGAGAGAGAAAGTGGGAGATAGTGGAGCTTAAGGCGCTCAAAAGAGAACTGGGATTCCCCAAAGGAGGAGAGAGAGCCCCTACATATATTCCAGCATTAGATAGGAAAGTACACATCTCAAGAGGGGAGATGCGGGCACCATATCTGCTTGTTCATGTGGACACAAGCAACACACCATGGGCCCTGGCGATGTATACGCAGTTTTTACATTTTTTTTTTTTTCTTTTTGGGTCACACCCGGCGCTGCACAGGAGTTACTCCTGGTTCAAGCACTCAGGAATTACTCCTGGAAGTGCTTGGGGGACCATATGGGATGCTGGGAATCAAACCTAGGTCGGCTGCGAGCAAAGTAAATGCCCTATCCTCTGTGCTATCGCTCCAGCCCCAAGTTTTTACATTTTTTATATAGTCTCTATAAAGAATTCCTATAAAATGTATGATTGATTTTAATGATTTAAAGTTTGATATATACTATGATTTAAAGTTTGGTTTTGCCTCACTCTGGATCTTCACATATGATAAGTCTAATAAAGTGACTCCTTGGAGGGGCTCTAATGAAGCTTATTTCTGTTGGTGTTCACATTTTCTATGACTAGATCACAATCTTTACCTTCTACTTTTGAGAACTCATCTCAAGTGTATTTATGTTGATACTAAACAGATTTCATCACATGCCCTTTACCTTTACAAATACTTTCTTCAGTAGTCAAGTGCACTTAAACAACAACAACAAAAAAGCAAAAACAACTACTCGATGAAACAGTGAGGACAATGTTCAGAATGAAAGTCCACAAACTGAGAGTCTGTCAGCAATATAATATCACGATTTATAGGTAGATATGGTGAAATAGAAGGCTTTTCTGTACCAAATCAAAGTTTCTGAGGCTAATGCACCATGCGTTTTAGAAAATTACAACGAAAATTAATGTATATTAGTTGACTTTTAAAAAAATTGTCATCACTTTTTCCTCTTAATAATTTTCCTGGGAACTATTTGTTCTGTAATTTCATGAGGACATTTCTTGCAGTGGTCCCTGCCCTGCCACCTTTTCATTGTGTTCTTTTCACTATGGTATTTCTTGTGACACTGCAAGACTTCAAAGTAGTCCTCTCTATATATCATTTATCAACTTTTCCTTCAATTCAGTGTCACTTAGATATCCCACTGAGCAGCTGGCAAGAGTGCAACAAACCAAAAAGAGACAAAACTTGCAGGACACAGAGTGACTTTTTAAAATGGAAAACACTGTCTAGTATGAATAATTTAGAATTAATGTAACAACAACGCTTTATTATAAATCTGCAGTAAGAGGAGAATAATTTTAAAATGTATGCATACATATATGCTATAACCTTAGTGAACATTCAATGTTAAATCACAGGCCATTTGAACTTAAAAAAATATCAGGTGCACAATATCAAAAATTTAAATGGTAGAGAAGTAACATAAACTCATCTATGTTTATCAGGTTAGGAGGTATGGTGAACATTTTTGTTTTCATCAGTTTCAAGCATGTTCCTATTCTGTATTTTGAGATATTATCAAGAAAAAATTATGATTTGCATATTTGGGATAAGGTTTTTGCTATCAGCTATTTTAGATTTATTTTTTAAATAAGGGTAGATCTAATGCTTGCTATTAACAACTGTTTTGATTTAGACATACTTTTACTGATATATTTCTAAAATAGTCTCATTCTGATGAAACTGGATTGAAATCTAATTTACCTGTCATCTCTGAAGTGATTTTTTTTATTATTTCATATTTTCACTTTGTTTTCAGAAAGATGAAAGTTTTGTCTTCAATATTTCTACTAAGTTAAAAATTTTGCTGTGACTATTTATAAATTATGATCTTCATCTCAACTATTCAACTGATCTATATTTATAGGTGAGATTGCTTCATATATCTGAGAATAACAGTAATTTTTATTTTGGAATTTAGTATGTCACCTTACCCTGAGTCTAGTGTCCATCAACAGCATTGTTAATCTTCAAGCATGTGTGATTTATGTAGAGGGAATATGGGTTTGTAGTCATTTTCTACATCTAATATCCCTTCAATGATACCTATTACTACCAATTAACACCCCTTTGGGCAGTAAGCATAGTATCACTTGCCTGATGTCAATTTGTTCACATCTTTATTTAAAAAAAAAATATATTGAGTCACTCTGAGATACACAGTTATAAAGCTGATCTTGATCAGGTTTCAGTCATACAATGCTCTCCAACACCCATTTCTCCATCAGTATACATTTCCCACCACCAATTGCCCTAGTTTCCTTCCTGCTAACCCCTTCCCAACCCTCAGACAACCTCCTGTGGCAAGTACTCTCTCTCTCTCTCTCTCTCTCTCTCTCTCTCCCGCCTTTGGACATTATAGTTTGCAATTCAGGTGCTGAGCAGTTATCATGTTTGTTCTTTTGACCTACTTTCAGCACACACTTCTTATCCAGAGTGCTCATTTCCAACTATCTTTGGCATAGTGGTCCCTTTTTCCTTTTTTGCCCAACTGTTTTTTTTTTTTCCCCAAGCATTTGAAGCAGGCTTCCAAGCATGGACCAATCCTCCTGGCCTGGCCCTTGCTTATTTGTATTCCCTTGACTTTTATAGAATTGTTTAATTTCCTATTTACTCTGGTGCCCTGAGAACTTGTATGTTTTAGTTTTAATCTTTAACATGTAGTTCCTGATTCAGTTGCTTATATTATCGGTGTTTGTAAAATAAGTAGGGAAAAACTGTGTTGGACTGTTCAGCTCTTTCTTTTTTTTTCTTTTTTTTTTTTTTTTTTGCTTTTTTGAGTAACCCCAGTGATGCTCAGGGGTTACTCCTGGCTCTGCACTTAGGACTTACTCCTGGCAGTGCTCTGGGGACCATATGGGATGCTGGGAATAGAACCCGGGTTGGCTGCATTCAAGGCAAACACCCTGCCCACTGTGCTATCATTCCAGACCCAATCTGTTCAGCTCTTAATATAAGTTCCCAGTGTAATAGATACATGAGAGTAATACAACTTAGACAAAATAAACCAAATGATTCTTAAGAATTGTCCCTGTCTAGGTGCTGAAAATGGAGACCTCTTTCTTTTTTATTTTAGTCATTATAAAGAAAATAGAGTCAATTTGTGAAAATAAAGATTGTTTTAATTAGTTAAGAATGAATTAATAAATGTTCCCCACTTAAAGATAGTATTTGATAAACATATGTTTAAAATTAACTACTGACTATTTAGAGGCTGATCCAAAACTGCATGGGAAAACAATTTGAGAATGCCTTCAAGAGTGCTCTCTAATGAATTAGAGTTTAATAAAATAGAACTTAAACCTGTGTTTAATGACCTAAAAATCTATAGTCACATAAAAATATAAAATGTATGGGACATTATTCAACAAGGTGTAGTTATAATTTCAATCTTAGACAGCTATGTAAAATGCTCTGGTTACTTGATCACTTCACTTGACTTCTCGTTAATCGTCGATTTGCTCGAGCGGGCACCAGAAACGTCTCCATTTGTCCCTGTTGCGTGCTAGTGTAGCCCAATGGCATCTGTTCGTTCTAGGAACACGAAGAGCCTCAAACCGATCGTTCATGATCTTTATGAAGAAGGTGGGCGGCCACATGGTCTTTTAATGTCCTGTGGAATTCAGTCGGTAACAGCTCTAGTCCAGCGGTCATCTCTAAATCCCATTACGTGTCCAGCCCATCTGATTTTTGATTCCTTGGCAAACAAAACAGCGTCCCTGATTCTTGATCATTGATGGAGGTCGGATCTCTGGATTCTTTCCCTCATTTGAGTTAAACGTGATACTCCAAGCATAGCTCTTTTAATTCCTCTTTGGGAGACCCGAGTAGCGTTCTCATCCTGTTTGCGTAGGGCCCAGGTCTCTGAGGCATATGTTAACGCAGGAAGAACAGTGGAATCAAAGATATGTTCCCAGAGCCAGAGGTTCTTCGTCCTCTTAGCTATTTCTTCAATGCTCTTGAAGGTGTTCCAAGCTGCTTTCTTCCTCCTGTGCAACTCGGGTGCCAGGTCATTTAACATGTTGACTTCTCGACCTAGGTACACATAACTGTTGTATTCGGAGATGGTTGTTCCGTTGAGAGTGAATGGAGCGTCAGGAATGAGGCTGTTTACTCTGGTTACTATCATGACAAAACTTAACAAATTTTATATTCTGTGAATATTTAATATTTCATAAATAAGTTGATAATGTGTCATTATTTTGGGGGGTTTAGACTCCGCAACGTTCAGGGGTTACTTATGGCTCTACACTCAGGAATCATGCCCATAGGTGCTTGGGGGATCTTATGGGATGCTGGGGATCTAAAACAGGTCATTGTCATGCAAAGCAAGTGCCTTGCTTGCTATATTATGCCTGGCCCATTGTGTCTCTAAAGTTAAGGGATTTTTAAATATAATTTATTTTAAATTATAACATTTATTCTTAATTTAATTATAATTTAAATTAGAAAATTATTGGGGATAGTCCAGTGATAAAAATTGTCACCTTGTAGTTGAGGTCACAAAATCAATGCCTGGTGCCAGAAACATTCCTGGAAACAGTTCCCACAGTGTTACTATTTGGCATTCATAATACTATTAAAAAATATATCATGACTAAATTGTATCATCCTCATCAACTACTTCAAGTTGGTAATGATTGATCTTTGTAGAAAGGTGTATGATCCCTGGTGAGAGAACATATACAAACGCCATGATTAGCACTGAAATTGGGTGTGACCCCAACATCCACAAACACATAAAACAGCCATATATACATAAAATTTATGTGTTTAAACTAATCTTAATCTTTCAGTTTATATTTTCTTATTAGAGTAACCAAGTACCTGTCAAAAATAAACTGAAAATAATCTTTCTCTAGTTTTTGGTGAATTGCAGTTGTATGATATATAATGATGTTTAGATGAATGAAAGACCACGCATTTGATGTGAATTACAAAATATGCTGCATAGTATCTACATAACCCTCATGACATTGTAATATTTTATTAATATTTTAAATCAATGCATCTTTTGTATATAATCTCATGTTTACCAAGTCTCTAGATGCCTTCATCTCCCTTTATGCTTGAGTTAATATTATGCACATAATTATTTATATTCCATAAAGTCCTAATTTCCACTATGAGCCAATTCAAGTGACTGACCTGGAAATGAAATTAAAAGGAATATAAAAATGAAAAATAAGTGATGATTATTGCTTAATGATTAAGAACGGTCCATTCCACCCTAGCTACAATCTTGATGAATAAGAACAAAGTGATGAAAATTATTAAAGAATATGCTTCAATGTAAAATAATGACTGAAAATATTCAGGAAAGATCTTGAGGAAGTTTTAAAGATCAGATTCACTGTCACTGTCACTGGCATCCTGTTGTTCATCGATTGCCTTGAGCAGGCCCCAGTAACGTTCTCCTTCATCCTAGCCCTGAGATTTTAAAAAGTGCCACATTTGAGGCTCTTTCAGGGTCAGGAGAATGAGACCCATCATTGTTACTGGTTTTTGTCATATTGAATACACCATGGGGAGTTTGCCAGACTCTGCCATGTGTGCAGGATAATTTTGGTAGCCTGCCAGGTTCTCCAGAGTAAGAACTAGGTAATAAGATGTTGAGTGGCCATGAATGTGGCTGCATGCTTCCAGGAGCAGGGTTTTATAGTCTCTGGGTCTTGGCCATTGGGTCAGTTGGTGGGTGTAATGCCTACATACTGGAAGATGGGGGATCTGGGTGGAGGAGGGGATCAGATTAAATAGATTAAATAGATTAAAGAGCAGGCTCAAAACGCAATCTGTCAGCATCCTGACAATTACAAACACAGCAAAGTTTATGATGTTGAAAAATCAAGAGCCAATTGTAATATTTCATCCTTAGAGGAAAAATGTTATATTTAATGACTAGTTCCAGTTGTTTAAACTAGTGATTTTCTAGGGCCATACCGTTTTCCATAAGCCTCTGGATATCCTAAGAAGGTCACTCATAAAAGCTGGGTAAAAGAAGTCAAATCAAGAATCTATGGGTTGAATGGTTAGAATGGCAAATACAGAAAGAAAACATGTTTGGAATGGAAACATGTCTGAATAGGTTCAGAAATACTGGTTTAAACAATTCAAAACTAGCAATTACAAAATTTGATTGAGTGTTGTGATTTGGGAGTACGGATGTTAAAGAAACTGACAGTTTTGGTGAATTTATGGAGATTAACTCTTGAGGAAAATTACTTGCCAGAATAAATCCTTTCTATTCTGGAAATGGATACCTAGAATTATTCACTCCATTATAAGTCCGAGTCAATACAATACAATAATTTCAATATTTTAATTCTTTCTTTAGGATGGTGGTTGAGGATAGAAATTAAGACACTTTGTAACCCTGAAGAATTGAGAACCCCCAAATCTTCAAGCATATTAGTGAGTAAACCCTAATACCATGATCTTCTTAATTGCTAATAAATCAAAATGGAGTTTTTTCAGAGAATAATGTAGTTTTTAAGATGTTGCTTATTGATAATTATGTTCCCAGATAACTTTTTAAAAATGGTTTTCTTCATCCCAATATCCTAGTGAGATTTGTCCCTTCAAATATCTTATAATCAATACAACCAAAAGATTAAGAAAATAAGCAAAAAACCCACGATAGTGGCTTCAATGATGTCCTCAGAGATTTGACTCCCTAGCAGGAAAACTAAATAAAAAATTAGCAAATAGGATTATATCAAATCAAACTATTTCTACTCCATAAAAGAAGCTATTGTTAAAACAAAAAGATATCTTTTATGTAGGATAAAATAACCACACAACATAGATTTGACTCAGCTTGATATATTATAAGCAAAGCACTGATAAAACTCAACAACAATTCTCACAATCTTACCAAACATTCCAGAAAGTGAACAAACACTTTTCAATGTAGACATACAGATGTCTAACAGAAACATGAAATAATTACTGATTGCAATGGGAAACGCAAATCAAAACAATAATACATCACTTCACACCTCTGAGAATGGCCTGTATCATGAAACTCAGATAAAGCAGTGCTGGTGGGATATGGAGAGAAAGAAACATTCATTTACTGTCGTGTTTAAGTTTTGTTCTTCTTTGCTTCTCTGAACATTTAAATACATCAATCAAATTCATATTGAGTCATAATTTTTTTGCCAACAAAATAAATCATGCCTTAAATTGGTGATTATGGAATGATAGAAAAAGAATGACTAATGCTCTTTTATTCTGACATTCATTTCTATAGCATTCATGAAATAATAATAAAACACTACAAATTCCTAATGTAAGGGCTTAATGGCTCCAGGGTGAAGTGAGATACAACAACAGTCAGACACTTTCCTGTAAGGAAAATTTCTTTGGATCATTTTTAGGAGACCATTTATAACAAACAATACAAAATAAAGTATTTTTAACCTGCTTTTGGGTCAGGCTTGGGTGGTGGTGGGAAAATTCAAACTAATGGTGGTGGGAAGGGGTAAAGCTGGTAGGATCAGTATTAGAATGTTAAAAGTAATAAATTATTGTGAGCAACTTGAAAAAGTAGCTACTTTTTTTTTTTGCTTTTTGGGTCACACCTGGCAATGCATAGGGGTTACTCCTGGCTCTGCACTCAGAAATTGCTCCTGGCGGTGCTCAGGGGATGATATGGGATGCCTGGAATAGAACCCGGGTTGGCCACATGCAAGGCAAATGCTGTACCCACTGTGCTATCACTCCAGCCCCCCCCTCCGAGTCCTCCCCAAAAAACGTAGCTACTTTTTAAAATCACTCACAATAATAGACACTTGTGGTATTAGCCAACACTATATTTAAAAAATATTTCATTTGTTTTTTCAGGTCTCATTTGGTGATGCTAAAGGATTTTTCCTGATTTTACACTCAGGAATATTTCTTGTGGTGCTTGAGATGAGAATCCGGGTTAGGACCTGGGTCAACTGTGTGCAAGATAAGCTCCCTACCTGTTGTATTATCACTCTGGCCCCCTAAAGCCATTTATTTTCACCTGAATATATATTACCTGCCTAAGGGTTGAGTATAATAGTGGACAATCAATGGTTCTTTCATATAGTACCTCAGGGGAATAATTATCAAAATTGTGTTTAATTCATTGGCTGAATGAAACTATCAGAATCATATTAAGAAAGACACATCTCTAGTTTTTCAGAATCACAGGAGTGTTCACTCGCTCAGAGTTTGTCAAATGTCATAACGTAAATGTCCAGACAACTCAGAAAATATCAGGGTTCCTTATTAAAAAATAGCAAAATTACAGCAATTCAATAAACCTGTCTGTTCTCAACTTAATATTAATCAAAATTAAAGAGTTCAGAAATCTCGAATGAAAAAATAGCAAATGGGAGATACAACTACTTTTCATTAATGTTTCATTTAACAAACTAAGTCTTGTAGAGATCACTAGTGTTACTCGATTATATATATAAAGAGAAGTGACTGCATTGAATCAAATGATCAATAAAATAAAATCTTCCCCAAGATATTATGCCTATGTTTTTTATTTTCTTTTTGGGTCACACCCAGAGATGCACAGGGGTTACTCCTGGCTCTGCCCTCAGGAATCACTCCTGGCAGTGCTCAGGGGACCATATAGGATGCTGGGAATCAAACCCGGGTTGGCTGTGTGCAAGACAAATGACCTATCCAGTGTGCTATCGCTCTAAACCCTATACCTATGTTTTTAATTGGTTTATTATATTTAATTTAATTTATAGGTATTACATTATCCAGTGTTTTCAAGAAAATACCACCTCTTCACTTTGTCATAAAATAAAAGGATAATTTTATAACTAAAGTGATTTTTTTGTCTTAAAGAAGTTGAAGTTCAACTATCAATGTAGTTTTCTGGCAAGGAAATAACCATATTAAAAGTTTTCTCCAAGCAATGTAGCTCACTTCCAATGTGATAAATTTCAAGAGTTAACATGCAGTAGTCAGAGAGTTGCAAAAAAGGGGGGAGGGGCATCACAGTTAACTTTAAATATAATTGTTCCTCTTCCAATATAAATTCATATTGCTCCTATAAATGGTTTAAAGTGTGTATTTTATATTCTTTATTCTAGGCAAATTTAAAGTTGCAAAGAACCTATGAAGTTTCTGTCTTCTCCCTTATGGGCAGTCAGTAGCAGCCAGTGCCAGAACAATAGGGAAACAAATAAACTTCTCTACTTGATGCATATCCTTCAATCAAGTCTATCCCAGGAGAAGAAAGAACAGTGTTGTTTGTCAAACCAGATAGCAGCCTTAAAGAAATGTCACTTTTTACTTTGAGATAGAGAAAAATAAAAAAAATAGAAACAGAAATAGAAAAATAAAAAATAGAAAAAAAATGTTAACTATGTATTCAGAATCAAACTGTTTAAGGAGCATCCTACCATATTCCCAGGTGTGGAAATTGCAAATTATTTCTGGATTATGGGAAATAATTGGATAATTACGGCATAATGTTGTATGTATCTACTCTTATGAATTTTTTCTCTTTTTGATGATTTAAAAGACCTTAAGACATTTACTCTCATTGGAATATTTTAAAATGAAACCTGAATATTGTATCACTCTAATAGGCCTCAATTTTTGTCAAAAATGAAGAGAAAATTAGTTGTCTTTTAATGGATAAACTATTATTTTGACATCTTTCCTGTTTTATTGTTTACTAATTGCTTTTATTTGAAATATGTGCTATCTATTTGAGATGCTTAATTATCACTTATTTCACTACCTACAACTACAATTTTAGCACATTAGTTGCTTTTATATAGTGAAACAGCACAACTGTAAGTTGAGTACAAAATGTTTTACTTATATACATATTATTTTTAATGCAACATTGAAAATTGAACACACAGCCTCACACATGCCAGGAATATGCACAAGTCCACATCCCTGACCCAAGGACAAAATATATTTCAAGTTGCCTAGTAACACATAGTGTAAAGTATAAACATTCCAGAAATTAATCAGAAACTTTACTTTGTTCAATCCACAGTAGTGGGATGCTTGCTTGATGTTTATATTAAAATGAAACATGGCATATTGCTCAAATTTAAAATAGATTAGATAAAACTTTGGAACAATTCTACTGATTATAATGAGATGTTCTTTTGCAAGAATTTTTTGAAATGTTTGCCTCGGAGTTTCATTTTATTCTATTTTCTTTCCCCTGTCATGTGACTGTTTTCACTCCAGTTTTGAAACAAAGGATTAATAGATACTAGGAAAATACTCTGCATGTAATGTAAGTCAATTTAGTTCTTGGGAAAGACAATATCAGTGCCCCCCCCAAATAAAAACATATATCTGTGTACAAAAGATTTGGAGCAGATATTGGCTTCTGGTAGTAATCATAGAAATGATCATGTTGTAAAAGGCAATGCTGCCTATTTTAAATAAACATAAATCTAATATTTATATAATTTAATAGGTGATAGCATTATTCATATGTGTATTATTTCCCAATGTGCCCCGATATTATACATACTAGTCAAATAGGCTATCAGAAAATATACTTAAATGACAGACTTTAAAGTATGATCTTAATACACACCTAGCCTTAATCACATAATTGATAAACAAACTTATGTACTTATTTCTTTGTTGTGAAAATATTTGTTTTAAGACAATTATTCTGGTCTTTGCCAAGAATTATTCTAGAAAATAATTAAAATCATGTAAAATTCCATAAAATAACAGAAAAGGTATTACATTGTTTAAACAATATATGGCATAGCCATATAAAATATTACAACTGGGGTCATCTATTTAACCCCTGTAATCAATGTTTTCTTTCTATATAGGTATTTTATTTCACATTTTATTTGAACATTTTGGTTTACAAAGTTGTTCTTGATGATTTGTTACAGGCATTCAATATTCCAACAATTATGCCAACTCTCTCACCTTCTCTACACCACTGTCTCCATTTTCCAACAACCCCTCAAGCTTGCACCCATAGCAGGCCCACAAAAATTTATTTTATATCGCTTGTTATCAGTAAATATCTAATGGAATGACCAAAAAAGCTTCAGTAAAAGAAAATTTGTGAAAATTGTATCTCACTATGGGGACATTAAGTCCTGTCCTAAGCTGTTGTCGCAACTTAAGCCTTATGTTAATGTTTTCATTGGTTGAGATTAGTGAGTTTCTATGTTCATTCCCAACCAATCTGGCATTCTCCGACTGGGATGAAAATATTGTAAAGCTTGGAGAAAACCCAGAATATTTAAGTGGACAGTCCAACTAGAGGCATGGCAGCAGATGTTGGAGTGCAAGTGTTACCGCTGGGACTTTGATAGTGCAAGAACTTGACCCTCCCCTGTTCCAGGATGACCCAGGAGGTCTTAGCTAGGACTGGTTATCTGAGAAATTCTTGCAGCTAGTTGATCTATTTCAAGATTTAATTATGAGTCTCTGGAACAGGGCCAGTAGATGAGTTTTCCAATGTATTTTTAAAGCATGTTTAAAAGACTTAAAATTTCCTTACTTCAAATAAGACTCAATTGAAAATTTATAGTTAAGCTTCCTTAAGAGTTTATATTTAAGAATAGATGAATAAAACAAACATTAATAACTAGCATTTGTTGATAATATAACATACACAATTAAACAAAGTTATTGCTTTCTGTGGGTGAATTCTAATCCAACATATGCATTGATCATTATTACCAGATTATGAAGGAATTAGGAGACAAAGTGTTGAAATAATAAAAAATTACATTGTGTGTTATGGAAATTTCTGGGGTTGCATCCAAGAGTATAATAAGAGTGTACTTAATTTTATCTACTTAAATCTGGCAATTATTTTCAATAGAATGAAGGTTACTATAAATTAGTAGAAATATTTTATGTGTTACATTAATATGTGTGAATGATATAAAATACTTGTAAATATAATTTGTAAAACTTTATCATCAGGTTGCAGAAAATATTCTTGGAAGCAACCATGTCAAATAAGTATTTAAAGTGTATAATAGATAACTTATGTTAATCACTTTGTTGGGTATAAATTTATGATATTTTTGATTGCTAGAAACATATTTTGAAATGAAAGTCAGATATATATTACACTGAGGCACAGAATCAAAATTCTGATTTCTCATTCTTTAAATTTTATTATACATCAACTTCCTTAGATTGAAATACAAATTCAAATACTGTAAAGATCTACCTTACAGACCCAAAAGCACTTCTACAGACTTGGTCCTGATTGCAAAACATGTAGTAAGACAGTTTTAAGTGGAAATAATACCTCACAAAGCTCAGAAGCAAAGAAACCAATATCCTCATTAAAAAATGAAAAGATGAATAGTCACTTCCATGAAAAAGACTGGCAATAAGCAAATTAAAATTATTTTGTTGTCAGTATCACAATTGTACTATTACATTTACAGTGAAATAGCACCTCACACCAGTGAAAATGACATATTAATAATTCATATATATATATTCCGGGAAACAAGTTTTGGGAGGGTGGCAAAATAAGATCATTCACTGATGGAGGGAAGATTTGTTCTGCCTTTATTGAAAACTGTGGAGGTTTCTTTAAAAGTTAAGAACAGAATTTCTATATGAAGAAGTAACCTCACTTGTTGCCATCTACCCTTCAGTCACAAAAACATTAATTCAAAAACATATACACACACCGTTGTTCACTTCAGAACTCAGTATAATACCCAGGTTATGAAATCAATGAATAGATAAACCAATGAATGGATTAAGAATTTAACATTTATATACACAAACGATATACTACGCAGCTACAAATCAAAACACGCAGCTGGCAGTAACGTGGATAGAACTGGAGAGGATCATGCTGAGAAAAATAAGTCAAGGAGGCAGGCTCAGGGGTAGGAGAGACCCTGGAGGGAAACTTGTGGTGGGATTATTTTTGGAATATTGTACACTTGGAAAATCAACTACGAATAAATATTTAAAATTTAATAAAATTTAATATCATTTAATAAAATTTAAAATCAATTATAAAAATAAGAAAGTTGTACAATATGATCACACGCATTTGTGGCTTTAGGCAATTTATATTGCCCAGGTTATGGACATCAGTAAAGCGGAGGTGGTGTAGTTACTGACCATCTATCTTCACTCCCATTCCTTCCCATTCTAGTCGTAGCATGATGTTCTTGAGGGTGGCACTGAAGAGTTTTGGTGAAATGGTATCACCCTGCCAAACCCCTCTCTTTTTTTTTTTTATTAGTGAAACACCATGAGGTACAGTTGTAGATTTACCATTTTTTGTGCTTGGGTTTCGATTATACAATGATCAGATACCCATCCCTCCACCAGTGCCCATTTTCCACCACCATGGATAATATCCCACCCACCCCCATTCCCCCATCCCCCCCGCCTCTGTGGCAGGGCAATCCCCTGTTTTCTCTCTCTCCTTTTGGGTGTTGTGGTCTGCAAAAGAGGCACTGAGTGGCAAACAAGTTCAGTCCATAGTCTACTTTCGACATGAATCTCCCCTCCTGGCAGGATCCTCCAAACATCCTTTATTTGGTGCTCCCTTCTCTATCTGAGCTGCCCTTTCCTCTAGAATGCCCGACTGGCCACTAAGCTATGGAGTAATCCTCCTGGTGCTGATCTCAGCTATTCTTGGGTATTAATCTCATATTTTGTTACTTTATATCCCCCAGATAAATGCAATCTTTCTATGTCTATCCCTCTCTTTCTGACTCATTTCGCTTAACATGATACTTTCCATGTTGTACCACTTGTATGTAAATTTCATGACTTCATCTTTTCTAACAGCTACATAGTACTCCATTGTGTAGATGTACCAAAGTTTCTTTAACCAGTCATCTGTTCTTGGGCATTCAGGTTTCTTCCAGTTTCTGGCTATTGTAAAGAGTGCTGCAATGAACAAACAAGTGCAGATGTCACTTCGACTACACATTTTTGCCTCTCTAGGATATATTCCCAGGAGTGGTATTGCTGGGTCAAATGGGAGCTCAATTTCTAATTTTTTGAGAATCGTCCATACTGTTTTCCAGAAGGGCTGAACCAGTCGACATTCCCACCAACAGTGAAGGAGTGTCCCTTTCTCACCACATCTGCGCCAGCATCAGTTGCTTTTGTTCTTTTGAATGTGGGCCAGTCTCTGAGGTGTGAGATGGTATCTCACTGTGGTTTTAATCTGCATCTCTCTGATGATTAATGATGTAGAGCATTTTCTCATGTGCTTTTTTGCATTCGGATTTCTTCTTTGAGAAAGTTTCTGTTCATTTCATTGCCCCATTTTTGGATGGGGTTGGATGTTTTCTTCTTGTGGAGTTTAACCAGTATTTTGTATATCCTGGATATCAACCCCTTGTCAGATGTGTATTCGGCGAATATTCTTTCCCATTCTGTAGACTGTCTTTGTATTTTGGTCACTGTTTCTTTGGAGGTGCAGAAGCTTATTAGTTTAAGATAGTCCCATTTATCTATCTCTGCTTTCACTTGCTTGCCCAGTGGCGTGGCATCTTTGAAGATACCATTAGCTTCAATGTCATGGAGGGTTTTGCCAACTTTGTCTTCAATGTACCTTATGGTTTCTGGTCTGATGTTGAGGTCTTTAATCCATTTTGATCTTACTTTTGTACATGGTGTTAGGCAGAGTTCTGAGCCCATTTTTTTGCATGTAGCCGTCCAGTGATGCCAGCACAATTTGTTAAAGAGGCTTTCCTTACTCAACTTTACATTACTTGCACCTTTATCAAAGATTAGATGATCATATGATTGAGGGGAGATGTCAGTGTATTCAACCCTGTTCCATTGGTCTGCAGTTCTGCCTTTCTTCCAGTACCATGCTGTTTTATTCGTGGGGGCTTATTGTTCCATATAAATTTCAGGAGTGTTTGCTCCATTTCTTTGAAGAATGTCATGGGTATCCTTATAGGGATTGCATTGAATTTATACAATGCTTTCGGTAGTATTGCCATTTTGACAATGTTAAGTCTCCCGACCCATGAGCAGGGGATATCTTTCCATTTCCTCATGCCCTCTTTTATTTCCTGAAGTAGCGTTTTGTAGTTTTCTTTGTACAGGTCCTTTACTTCCTTAGTTAAGCTGATTCCTAGGTACTTGATTTTCTGGGGCACAATTGTGAATGGGATTTTTTTTTCATGTTGCTTTCTTCTTTCTCACTGTTTGCGTACAGGAAAGCCATGGACTTTTGGGTATTGATTTTATAGCCTGCAACTTTACTATATGAGTCTATTGTTTCTTGGAGTTTTTTGGTGGAGGTTATTGGGTTCTCTAAGTGTAGTATCATATCATCTGCGAATAGTGAGAGCTTGATTTCTTCCTTTCCTACCTGAATGCCCTTAATATATTTTTCTTGCCTAATCGCTATTGTAATTACTTCCAGTACTATATTGAACAGCAGTGGAGATAGTGGGCATCCTTGTCTCGTCCCTGATCTTAGAGGGAAGGCTCTCAGTTTTTCCCCATTGAGGATGATGCTTGCTGTAGGCTTGTGATAGATGGCTTTAATTATGTTGAGGAAGGTCCCCTCTATACCCATTTTGGCTAGAGTTTTCATCATAAAGGGGAGCTGGATCTTGTCAAATGCTTTCTCTGCATCTATTGATATAATCATATGCTTTTTATCTCTTCTTTTGTTAATATGATGAATTATGTTGATTGATTTCCGAATGTTAAGCCATCCTTGCATCCATGGGATGAATCCTACTTGGTCATGGTGTATGATCTTTTTGTTGAGTAGTTGGATTCTATTTGCTAGTAGTTTGTTGAGGATCTTTGCATCTGTGTTCATCAGGGATATCGGTCTGTAATTCTCTTTCTTTTGTGGTATCTCTCTCTGCTTTTGGTATCAGTGTGATATTTGCTTCGTAGAAACTTTTCGGAAGTGTTTTTGATATTTCAATTTCATGGAAAAGCTTAAAGACGATTGGGAGTAAGTCCTCTTTAAAGATTTGGAAGATTCACTAGTGAATCCATCCGGGCCAGGACTTTTGTGCTTGGGGAGACTTTTTATTACCATTTCAATTTCCTTGATGGTGATAGGTCTGTTCAGGTATTCCAGGTCTTCTTGGTTCAGCCTTGGGAGTCTATAGAGGTCTAGGAATTTATCCATTTCCTCGAGGTTTTGATATTCCATGGCATAAAGCTTCTCAAAGTACTTCCTGAGGATCCTTTGAATTTCTGTAGTTTCTGTTGTAATGACCCCCTTTTCATTTCTGATTCGGTTTATTAGGGTTTTCTCTCTCCCTTTCTTTGTGAGTTTTGCTAGAGGCTTATCGATCTTGCTAATTTTCTCGAAGAACCAGCTCTTGGTTTCATTGATCTTTCAGATTGTTTTTTGGGTTTCCGTCTCATTAATCTCTGCTCTGAGTTTTATTATTTCCTTTCTCCTGTTCGGGTTGTGCTCCTTTTTTTGGTCCTTCTCCAAGCTCTTAAGCTGTGAGGTTAGGTTACTTATGTGTGCTCACTCCTCCTTCCTGAGGAATGCTTGTAGAGCTATAAACTTTCCTCTTAACACAGCTTTTGCTGTGTCCCATAAGTTTTGGTAACTCGTGTTCTCATTTTCATTCGTTTCTAGGAATTTTTTGATTTCCTCTTTGATTTCCTGTCTAAGCCACTCATTGTTCAATAGCGCACTGTTTAATTTCCAGGTGTTTGATTTAGTTTTCTATTTTTGTGTTTGATTTACTTCTAATTTCAGCGCATTATGTTCTGAGAAGTTTGTTGATACAATCTCTATCTTCTTAATTTTATGGAGGCATGTTTTGTGGCTCAGCATGTGGTCTATCTTGGAGAATGTTCCATGTATGCTAGAGAAGAATGTGTATTCAGCTTTTTGTGGATGAAGTGTTCTGTATATATCTACTAAGTCCCTTTCTTCCATTGTTTCCCTCAGATGAAGTATTTCCTTGCTAAACTTGAGTCTGGTTGATCTATCAAGAGGTGACAAAGCGATGTTGAAGTCTCCCACTAGTATTGTGTTGCTATTGAAGTCTTTTTCCAAATCTATGACTAGTTGTTTTAAGTACTTTGCTGGTCTCTCATTAGGTGCATATACATTTATTATTGTAAGTTCTTCCTGTTGTACAGATCTTTTTATCAATAAGAAATGGCCTTCACTGTCTCTTATGACCTTCTTCACTCTGAAATCAATGTCGAACCCCTCTCTTGACATCGATGATTACTTCTTTGTAGAATGGTGAGATCCTGGTAGTGAATCCGCAATACAGCTCACGGAGGATCTTGATGTATTGAGCTTGAATGCCCTGATTGGCTAGGGCTTCAATGACCACTTCCGTCTCAACAGGATCAAAGGCCTTCTTTAAATCAATGAACGCTAAACAGTGCAGCATCTTGAACTCCTGAGAAACCTCAATGAGCTTGGTTATCGTGTGGATATGGTCGATGGTGCTGAATCCTTTGCGGAACCTGGCTTGCTCACATGGTTGTCCTTCATCTAGTGTTCTGCCAATCCTATTTAGGATGACTCCAGTGAACAACTTGTAGATGACAGACAATAGGCAGATCGGGCAATAGTTGCCAATGTTATGGATGTCTCCCTTCTTGAACAGTAGTATGGTCCTGCTGGTTTTTCCATTGGGACGGAAACTTGCATTCAGACAAGTAGTGTGTGAAGAGCCGAGCCAGTGTATTGATGAGTTCTGATGGCAGGTTCTCCAGGTGTTCAGGTCTGACTTTGTCTGGGCCGGGTGCTTTTCGTTTGTTTACCGACGAAATGGCGTGTCAGATTTCGGAAGGGAGAACATTGGGAACGACATATCCATCCTGTGGAATTTGGTATGTCGGTAAGTGGACATGGCTATCGAAGAGATTTGAGTAGAAGTCATGGATAATCTTCTCCATTGCCATTCTGGAGGATGTGATGTATCCATCAGGACATCGGAGGGCAGTCATCTTGGTCTTGTAGTTGGCGAAGGACAGTTGGGCATTACGAATACTTTTCCCGTCTTCTGCTACATCTACCAGCACTTCTACTCTTCTCTCTTTGAGGTCTTCCTTGATCGCATCTCTGCACTGCTTTGCAAGCTCGGACATTAGCGTGTGGTTGCCTGAGGCATGCGCCAAACCACATTGGCAAATAAGCTCAAGAGTTTTCGAAGACAGGCTTTTTTTGTGGCTATATCTCTCTCGGCATTCCTCGCACATTCATGGAGGTGCTGTACCAGTTGATCGTATTCCTCGTCAATGTTGTCAACAATGGTATCTTCCCATGTTGCTGCAATAGTGCCAAAGAGCTCCCAGTTGGTGGTCGTTCTGGGAGTTCTCTTTTTTAACTTTGCAGCCCTTTCTCCCTGCTCTGTGAAGTAGAATTTCGCACGAAGGAGACGGTGGTCTGATCCCGTTAGGAATTTTGGGACAACAGCGACATCGGTCAGGCAAAACCATTGATTGAATATGGTGTGGTCTATTTCTTTGTGGAATCATCCACCGGGAGACTCCCATTTCCAACGTTTAGATTCTTCCTTATGGAACTGTGAGTTACCATGAATGGTCTTGGCCGACATGAATGGTCTTGGTCGACATGATGAACTTTGCTGATGACATCGTTTTAATAACACCAAATATCAGCCAAGCAGCACAAATGCTTGCCGACTTTGACCGTGAGTGTGGAAATGTAGGACTACAGCTGAATCTTACGAAGACAATGTTTATGAGAAACAGCCTCGTTCCTGATTCCCCATTCGGTCTCAATGGAACGACCATCTCGGAATGCAACAGCTATGTGTACCTAGGTCGAGAAGTCAACATGACAAATGCCCTGGCACCCGAGCTGAGGAGGAGGAAGAGAGTGGCTTGGAACGCCTTCAAGAATGTCGAAGAAATAGCTAAGAGGTCGAAGAACCTCCAGCTCCGGGCACATCTCTTTGATTTCACCATTCTTCCTGCATTAACATACATCTTAGAGACTTGGGCACTACGCAAACAGGATGAGAACGCTATTCAGGTCTCCCAAAGAAGAATAGAAAGAGCTATGCTTGGAATATCACATTTCACTCAAATGAGAGAAAGAATCTGGAGTTCCGACATCCGTCGACGATCAAGAATCAGGGACACTGTCTTGTTTGCCAAGGTGTCAAAAATCAGATGGGCTGGTCACATAATGAGATTTAAAGACGACCACTGGACTAGAGCTGTTACTGACTGGATTCCACGGGATGTCAAAAGACCACTTGGCCGCCCACCTACCAGTTGGTCAGACTTTTTCATCAAGATCATGAACGATCGGTTTGAGGCTCTTCATGTTCCCAGAGCGAACAGATGCCATTGGGCTACACTAGCACGCGACAGGTACAAATGGATAGGTTACTGGTGCCCACTTGAGCAAATCGATGACTAACGGGAAGTTAAGTGATTAAATGATTAAGGTTATGGACAATATTACTGAAAATAAACCTTGGTCAGTACAATGTAGATCTGAAAGTGTCAAATTGAGGAGAATTGTGTGTATGGGGAGGGGGGAGGGAAGAGGTGGGATAAGAATAAGTTTGACTGGAAGCAACGTGGGAACACAAATGGACAGTTTGAAACACATAGTTGGTGGCCAAGGGTAATGAAAAGTAAGAACACAAACCATTGCTGTCAATCATTGAATGGAGCAATGGGTGGTTCTGGAAAGGTTAGACTAAAGGTGTCATCATGATAGGGTGGATGATCATGTCATGGGTAGCCTAAAAACAGCAGTGTGCATTAACTTTATATATCAAAGCTATAAACATAAACTTCTATTATAACCCTATATAAATAAGGTTTATAAATAACTAAAGTAAATAGTATCTCAAAATGTTCAATTGCATCTACTGTTTCTCTCAGTGATGCTATATATTTCATTCTTTTCAGTTAAATTGCACAGCGGTAGGGCGTTTGCCTTGCACGGAGCCAACATGGCCGACCCGAGTTCCATTCCTTCGCCCCTCTCGGAGAGCCCGGCAAGCTACTGAGAGTATCTTGCCCGCACGGGAGAGCCTGGCAAGCTCCCAGTGACGTATTCGATATGCCAAACACAGTAACAACAAAGTCTCCAATGGAGACGTTACTGGGCCCGCTCGAGCAAATCGATGATCAATGGGAGGGCCTTTACTTTACTTTACTTTACTTTACTTTACTTTACTTTACTTACATATTAAAATTACTAGGTGTATTTAACTCTATGAAATTGAATAAAGTACATTTTACTCAAAATCACCTAATACTTTGAGTTTCTAAGTGTTTTGCTTGTTGTCTGAGAGAAGCTCCTCATTAAAATATAAGAAAGCAAATTAAATACAGTAGTAAATCCTCAAACAGAAGCCCCATTGTTGTTAATTTAGCAATTTGAACATATACATATTTTAAAAAGTTGGGGATAGGATGGGACACGACAGGATTATGCAGGACTAAACATATGACTTACGACTTACTTCTGGCTCTGGGCTCAGGAATCACTCCTAGGAGGGTACAACTATATATGATGCCAGGGATGGAACCAGGGATGGAACCTTCATGTGCCTTGAGCAAAGCATGTGCCTTACTAGCATACTAACTCTCCAGGTTTTGAGCTAGCATCTTTAAGTTAGGTTTTTGAGTATAGACATTAGTTTTGATTACAGCAGTTTCTTGAAAACTATCAAAATAGATAATTCTGTTCTTTTTCTTTAAATTTAAAATCAAATTGCTATAACTTAAACAAAATAAACATTTTTTTCTTCTGTTTTTTTTTCTTTTTGGGTCACACCTGGAATGCATAGGGATTACTCCTGGCTCATGCACTCAGGAATTACTCCTGGCAGTGCTCGGGGGACCATATGGGATGCTAGGAATCAAACCCGGGTTGGCAGCATGCAAGGCAAATGCCTTCCCCTTTGTGCTATGGCTCTAGCCACCACAAAAGAAACATTTTTGAGGAATACCCGTGTTGTTTTCCAGAAAAGCTGGACCAGTCTACATTCCCACCAACAACGAAAGGGAGTTCCTTTCTCCCCACATCCTACTCAGCACTTATTGTCCTTTTTCTTTTTGATGTGTGCCAGTCTCTGTGGTGTAAGATGATATTTCATTGTTTTGATTTGCATGTCCCCAGTGATTAGTGATGTAGAGCATTTTTTTCATGTGTCTTTGGCCATTTGTGTTTCTTTTTTTTGAGGAAGATTCTGTTCATTTCTCTTTGTTTTATTTTTTTGGGGGGAGGGTCACACCTGGTGATGTTTGGGGGTTACTCCTGGCTCTTCACTCAGGAATTAACCCTGGTGGCGCTTGGGTGGACCATATGGGATGCTGGGGGTTGAATCTGGGTCAGCCAAGTGCAAAGCAAATGCCCTACCCACTGTACTATTGCTTCAGCAGCCAGTTTCTGTTGATTTCTTCTCTCCATTTTTTAATGGAGTTGTAGACTTTTTCTTGTACAGTTCTACCAATGTCTTGTATATCCTGAATATTAACATTTTTCTGATGGGTAATGGTTAAATAATTTTTCCCATTCCCTGGGCTCTTTCTGTATTTTGGTCACTCTTTCTTTTGAAGTGCAGAAGCTTCTTAGTTTAATGTAGTCCCATTTGTCTATGTTTGCGTCTGCTTGCTTTGTCAGTGGTGTTTCATCCTTGAAGATGCCTTTAGTTTCAATGTCATGAAGGGTTCTGCCTATATTTTCCTTCACTTACTTTATGGATTGAGGTCTGAAACTGAGATCTTTAATCAACTTTGATTTGACTTTTGTGCTGGCTTTAGACAGAGATCTGAGTTCATATTTTTGCAAATAGCTGTCTAGTTTTCCCACCACCGGTTGGTGAAGAGGCTTTCCTTGCTCCACTTCACATTTCTTGATCCTTTATCAAAGATTAAGTGATCATCTATTTGAGTCTGGGAATGAAGCAAAGTCCCGGGAAGGCAAACAAATCCTCTCCTGGTGTAATAAAGTTCTTTATTGTTCTTAAAAGTACTGGAGCAATAGCACAGTGGGTAGGTGTTTGCCTTGCACAGAGCCGACCAGGGTTCGATTCCTCCATCCCTCTCGGAGAACCCGGCAAGCTACCGAGAGTTATCCCACCTGCACGGCAGAGCCTGGTAAGCTCCCCGTGGTCTATTCGATATGCCAAAAACAGTAACAACAAAGTCTCACAATGGAGACGTTACTGGTGACCATTAGAGCAAATTGTTGAACAATGGGATAAGAGTGCTACAATGCTAGATTGTTCTAAAAAAAAAACCTATTTTACACCAAAAAAAAAAAATGAATATCGAGGAAGACATATATTATAGGTTTTAGGGGTCTTCCAATTTCTAGGAACCCCTAAAAACCACCAGGAGTGATCCCTTGATCCCTGTTTATTGAGAGAGGAATAATATCTAAACTTTTAGGGCATTCCCCAAATCAAAGATAAAATAAAATGAAGGGTGGGACCATGCATATTAATGTATGTTTTGTTGTTTCCTTAGTCTCAATTGTTTTGATACTTAATATATCTGGTTAGATCAAGTTCATTTAGTTGATTTTTTATGTAACTGACGATAATGCACAGAATGTTTATTTTATGTATTTACCCTATTCAATTATCAATGTATAATTTAGAGTTGTTTGTTAGAAAATTATTTGTCAGAAAAGTATAGATTTTACAGAATTTGCTCTTCTAAATACTTAGCAACATACACAGGGATTTTTTGTGACATAATAATTAACATTAAAGCAATACAAAATAATAAGTCTGGAAAATTTTAATACTTATTTTTACTAAAATATTGAAAGCAAAAAATATCATTCACAGTAAGTTATTCTTATAATGGTAGGGGTGGATTTTTCTCATAATAGCGTTTTAGTTTTAAAATATGATTGGGGTCATTTCAATCTATCTCTACAAGTATGCCACTATAAAAATCAAATCTAACAATTCAAACTTCATAATGTTGCTTTATTAACATGATTCATTCAATTCTGCATTAAGCGGTCCATATTAAAATTATTTGTCTTTCTGCTGATATTTTCAGCAAACGTAGTGGTTGTTGCCAATTGAATTTTCTCATGCAAGACAATTACTTACTGTGACAAATATCTTCATCTTTCTATTGTCCATAGATACAGTTTAAAAGATGATCATTTTACTCACAACTATGGTATCTTCTATATAACTCTGCTTTATAAAATTTAAGGACCAATACCTTATTGCTAATTAATTCTCAAACTTCAACTTCATATTTTATTTTTATATCTTTAAATAATCCTGTTCTATCACACCCACATTTTCTTTCTTGTTTTAAGCTCCATAGCATAATGTGTTTGAACTTTGAATGTCTCATATAGTCGAGTTCTTTTTGTTTTAATATCTAAAGCTCTAGTTGAATGAATTATTGATAAGTGCACTGGAACTTCTGCTGAAGCTGGTGAAAACCATCAATGCCTAAGTTATGTAAAGAAGACTGTGGAAACTTCAATATGCCTTTTTTTACACATGGCATGTGTTTGATTGCTTCTCTCACCTTTTTTAATGTTGATTGTCACTTTATTTTCTTTCTCCTTGAAATTGCTAGGTATCATTTAGTGGAGAGAATTTACCCATCTGTAGTGCAAATTATGCATGATTTTATTTAAGCTCATTTTCTCTCAAATTCAAATTATTTTTCTGAGCAGCAAAAAGTTAATTTTACATTTCTGTATTTTTCCATGTGCTTTGCAAGTCTGAAAATCAATATTCACTATGTGACTGGTTTTTATTAATTAAAAATAAGACCCTCGTCTTATTTTTTCTGCATTTTCCAAATGAAGCCAGTGTTGCTACAAAATGACCTCGGACCAGATATATAATTGAACTGCCTAAAGCAGACAATATTAACTTATCTCATATTAAAGTAGGATAATAATTTAATGAGTATAGCTTTTATTTGGTTTCATTTGCTTTTATTAGCTCTTGATGTTTCTTCTATCCACTTTTGTGAACTTTGGCACAGATATATATGCCACTGATTTATATCTGGCTAACAAAATGGTGTGTTCAGTAAATTGGTTGATTTTCTAAAGGGACTTAATCTTATAGAAGAAAATTATTTTAAATGAAGAAACTAAAAGATATTTTATTTGAGTTAGTTTGTAGAACTAAAATTGATTCGCCTTGACATTATAGTCTCTGGTACTAAAGTCTCACATATTTTCTGCATTTGAATATACTATATTCCTATATGATTATTTTTATAAGCTAAAGGGCCAAAGGGACATATACACATATATATATGTGTTCAGAATATTTTGAGATAAGATTATTGTATTAACTTAACTGTGTTAATGTTCATATTTATTCAAAATATGGACACTAAATACTATACTAAATTCACCATTTAAGAATATAGCTGTAATAAATTTTTATTATAAATATAAATCTTAAATAATTTTATAATTAAGGCCAATAATGATCTGTATAACAAAATTTTAATAATCTATGGAAAAGTGAAGATAAATAATAGAAAGAAGACATATTTAATGTCTCATTTCACACTGGCATCTTAGCCATTTTACTATCTCACACTTCACCTGAGGGACTATCTCTCCAACCTCTTACCAGTTAGAGTCACTTAAATTTTGAAATTTTTCTAGTGATGCCTACGCTATAAACGATTGTCCATTTTATGTTTTCATAAAATCATGGTTTTTATAATAGTTTGAAACTGTTGAACAAAAATATGCTTTACAAAGAAACTTTTATTCTTTTTCAAAAGTGTTTTCCAGAGGGGCCAGAGAGATACTGCAGCATGTTAGGCATTTGCCTTACACAAAGTCCACGTCATGGGTCCAGTTTCTCCCTTTGCCTTCCCTCTTCCCTCTCCACCACACCACATTGCATATAGTCTTTTGAGCACTGGCAGGAGAGCTTAGGTGTAAGCCCTGAACACCACTACACCACTGGGTTTGACCAAGAAAAATAAGCTGAAAAACATTTTTTTGATATATTAAGCCGTAAAGAAAAAATATATATATACACATATATACATATATGTATATATATCAGAAAGGAAAGCCCAGGAAGCTACTGAGAGTATCGTGCCACACAGGCAGAACCTGGCAAGGTCCCTGTGGCGTATTCGATATGTCAAAATGAGTAATGATAACAGGTCTCATTCCCCTGATTCTGAAAGAATCTCCAATCATTGGGAAAGATGAGTAAGGAGAAACTGCTAAAATCTCAGGGCTGGGTTTACTAGAGAAGTTACTGGCAACCACTTGAGTAAATCGACGAATAACAGGATGACAGTGATACAGTAATACAGCAATTGAGCCAAATAATGTTTATTTTACTTAATCCATTTGAAGAACCCATGTATTTTACTATAATTCATAAATTAGGTGCTTTTTATGTTAAGAATATGAGAATATCAGGTAAAGAAGGGAGCACCAAATAAAGGGTTTTGGGAGAATTCTCCCAGGATGGGAGATGCATGCTGAGAGTAAACTATAGACCAAACATGATTGCCACTCAGTGCCTCTTTTGCAAACCACAGCACCCAAAAGGAGAGAGAGAACAAAAGGGAATGCCCTGCCACAGAGGAAGGGTGGGATGGGGGTGGGTTGAGGGGTGGGAGGGATAATGGGATCAGTGGTGGTGAATGGGCACTGGTGGAGGGATGGGTATTCGATCACTGTATAACTGAAACCCAAGCACAAAAATTTGTAAGTCTACAACTGTACCTCATGGTGTTTCACTAATAAAAATTAAAAAAAAAGAATATGAGAATGTTTTACTCTTTTAAGTATAGTTCAAAAGAACATAAACATGTAAATCATAAAATTTCACTATAATGAACACAGTAAAGTTTAACAAGTATATTAGTTGTAAATAAAAATTTACTTTGTTTTCATTGTCATTTAAATATGAACTATCAATTACACTAAAATGCAATTATAGTATATGGTGAAATTCTAGTTTATATTTATAAAGACATTTTACTATACATGATACACTGTTTCAATGAATCTTTGGAAAGTACCTATATGTATTTTCTTAGTAAATAACAATAGCTTGATTAGCCACGTTTGAGTATTTTCATATTAATTAAAAATCTTGATAAATAATCTCAAAATATACTTAAATAATTTGTCAATATTTCATGAGGTAACTGAATATGGTTATTCACTTTTAGAATATATCCTTACTTTATAAATATAGAAATGTTCATTATGGATAAACATAAATTAGCCACTGTGTTTAATTTTTGCATATACTTCAAGTGAAAAAACTCTCCTTTTCATATATTTTAAGTAAAAATATAGATCAATTTTTATTTTATATTTGCTATTTTCAAGTAATTAAAAGTACACTTATGAGGGGTTTTAGCTATAGCACAGCAGGTAGGGCTTTTACCTTTCACGGGGCTGACCCAGGTTCAATCTTGGGCATCCCATATGGTCCCCTGGCATCGCAAGGAGTAATTCCTGAGTGCAGAGCCAGGAGTAACCCCTGAGCATCGCTGGATGTGACCTCCCCTCAAAAAAGTATACTTATGAGTATGTGCTAGAGAATTTGTTAAATTAGTATTTTTAATAAGAATTTCTTTTATTTATAAAGCAAAATTTTCAAAATTTTATCCCACTAGAACTCAATCTAGATGCATTTCTTGGGAATTTGGACTGAGAACATTTCTGTACCAGGACACAAAAGAGTAAGTGTTCATTTTCCACTTTGGTAGAGCTCTAAAAACCTAATAGTGAATGTAATAAACAACTATTTTAATAAAAAGTAAGAAAATGCAGAAATAATTCAGAATAGGAAAGTAATCTTCCCACCACCTTCATCCATTTCCATCTATGGGTTTCTCCCAGAACGTTAGAATTCAGGACAAAAGGCACCCTGCCTTAAGGCATTGCTTACAGATTTACTAGGTCATTCGCAACTGTTCTCTCTGTATCAGACTTATATCAGACTTTGCCTTACTCCAACTCATCATACAGTGTTGCATTACAGTGGTCTAAGACCTTTTGGAGTATTTTGTTATATTATAAATTGAATTGAAGACCTTGCCTGATAGAATATGAACTTTGATAATAATAGTACACTATCACTTCTGTGGGCATTACATTATTTTTTTTTTCCAAAATAGCACTTTAGCACTGTAGCACTGTACTCCTACTGTTCATCGATTTGCTTGAGTGGGCACCAGTAACATCTCCATTGTGAGACTACTTGTTACTGTTTTGGGCATATAGAATACGCCATGGGGAGCTTCCCAGGCTCTGCCATGTGGGCGGAGTACTCTCAGTAGCTTGCCGTCCTCTCCGAGAGGGGCAGAGGAATTGAACCCGGTTCAACAGCGTGCAAGGCAAGTGCTATTGCTCCAGTCCAATACTGATTATCATTACACAACAGTAAGATGACTACTGAATTCTTTTACCTAGTCATATCTGACATTTGAGTTACATAACATTTCCCAACTATCAGTAATTCAGTTTATATTTTATTCATGAAACTAGAATAGTTAGAACTGAGACCATCAGTATTAAGCTAAAAATCTTTGTTCTGGGCTGGCACAAGAAAACATGACAACTGCTACAATTTCTGGAATAGCTTAAGGTCACATTGCTTGAGCATTGGCATGTTCATGTTCTTCAAATACTGATTGCTATGACTTTACTTAAAAAAAACTTCTATCATTTTTTACATTTGTGATTGTTTAACCCCCTCTCGGAGAGCCCGGCAAGCTACTGAGAGTATCTCGCCCGCACCTCAGAGCCTGGCAAGCTACCCGTGACGTATTCGATATGCCAAACACAGTAACAACAAAGTTTCACAATGGAGACGTTACTGGGCCCGCTCGAGAAAATCGATGAGCAACGGAAGGACAGTGCCAGTGACAGTGCCAGATTGTTTAACCACACTGGCAAAACCAGTAAGTATTATTCTAAACTTTTAGAATCTCTGTTTGGCAGCACAAAACTTCTCTGGATGATATAGATGAAACAAGCATAAAGAATGCACTGAGTTGACAGTCTGAACCAGAATAAAGAACAAAGAAGTGCAAAGCAACTGTGTTCATTTGTTATAATATTAGTTCCTGAGAGTCTAATGACTTGGGCATTTGATTGGTGCCTAAGCACCATTACATCCTCTGGCCCTAATATTGAACAGCTACGCAAGTTGCTGAAAATTGCATGGGTAAAAGGGGGAGAGTTATGCTCTCTCCGAGAAACACTTGAGAAATCCACCTCAACACATACCCCCAAAACAAGAAAAATGCAAAATAAAAATATTAGCATAATCTAGTTAAATATAAAAGGTCAAAGAGGATATTTTAGGCTGTGAAAATGGTATAGGAGGAGGTACAGAGGAGATAAAAATGTTATTTATTATTGTAAATATAGGTCACAATTAGAGTTGAAGTTTAATTGTGCATGTATTATAAATAGTTGAAGATAAATTTTGAAAAATTAAAATCTTAAGAATGCTCTAAATTTTTAGGAAAGTAATTTATAAAATAATTATTTATAATAAGTTTTTATACTATAGTATTTGTTTTTATTTTTTTGATTAATTATCTATAGTTAGGAATACATTTAAAAGACTTCAGATGGTTATTGAATATATATTAAAGTATACTTTTTTTTAGTTTCTAAGAATTAAGAGCATTAATATTGTACAATGAATCCAAATCCAAAGCACTTTTTTTTTGCCTTTTGAGTCACACCTAGTAGTGCACAGGGGTTACTCCTGGCTCATGCACTCAGGAATTACTCCTGGCGGTGCTCGGGAGACCATATGGGATGCTGGGAATCGAACCCAGGTCGGCCACATGCAAGGCAAAGGCCCTACTCGCTGTGCTATCACTTCAGCCCCTGAATCCAAAGCACTTTAAAGATTCTCTGAAGACCCTATAGATATATTTTTGCATGTATATTTCATTTTAGCGGTCCATACCTGGCTGTACTCAGTGCTCCCATAATCACTTGATTACTTGATCACCTGACATCCCGTTACTCATCAATTTGCTCAAGCGGGCACCAGTAACGTCTCATTAGTCCCTGTCACGTGCTAGTGTAACCTAATGGTGTCTACCCATTCTAGGAACATGAAGAGCCTCAAACCAATCGTTCAGAGTCTTGACGAAGAAGTCTGACCAGCTGGCATCTCCACATCCATTACGTGTCCAGTCAGATGATTTTCGATGCCTTGGCAGATGAGACAGCATCCCTGATTCTTGATCCTTGATGGAGGTCGAGAACTCTGGATTCTTTCTCCCATATGAGTGAACAACCACAGCTCTTTCAATTCCTCTTTGGGAGACCTGAATAGCGTTATCATCCTATTTTATAGGGCCCAGGTCTCTGAGGTAGAAGTTAATGCAGGAAGAACAGTGGAATCAAAGAGATTTGCCCAGAGCTGGAGGTTCTTTGTCTTCTTAGCTATTTCTTCTACACTCTTGAAGGCGTTCCAAGCTGCTCTCTGCTCTCTCCTGCACAACTCAGGTGGCAAGTTGTTTGTCATGTGAATTCTCCACCTAGGTATACATAACTGTTGCATTCAGAGATGTTCATTCCATTAAGAGCAAATGAAATGTCAAGAACGAGACCATTTCTCATAAACATTGTTTTGGTGAGATTCAGCTGTTGTCCGACCTTTCCACACACACGGTTGAAGTCGGCCAACATTTGTGCTGGTGGGCTAATGTTTGGTGTTATTAGAACGATGTCATCAGTGAAGCAGAGGCGATGTAATTACTGACCATCTATCTTAACTCCCATTCCTTCCCATTCCAGTCATCGCATGACATTTTCAAGAGTGGCACTGAAGAGTTTTGGTGAAATGGTATCACACTGCCGAACCCCTCTCTTGACATGGATGATCACTTCCTTGTAGCATGGTGAGATCCTGGTAGTGAATTCATAATATAGCACACGGAGAATGCTGATGTACTGACTTTGAACACCCTGTTTGTCTAGGGCTTCAATGACTACTTCCATCTCAACAGAATCGAAGGCCTTCTTTAAATCAATGAATGTTAGACAGAGCGACATCTTGAACTCCTGAGAAACCTCAATGAGTTTGGTTATCGTGTAGACATGGTCAATCATGCTGAATCCTTTGCGGAACCTGGCTTGTTTGCAAAGTTGTCCTTTATCTAGTGTTCTGCCAGTCCTATTCAGGATGACTCTAGTGAACAGCTTGTAGACAACAGACAACAGGCAGCTCAGGCAATAGTTGCCAATATCATGGATGTCTCCATTCTTGTACAGTAGTACAGTCCTGCTGGTTTTCCATTGGGATGGAATCTTGCATCCAGACAGGTAGCATGTGAAGAGCCGAGCCAGTGTATTGATGAGTACTGACAGTAGGTTCTTCAGGTGTTCAGGTCTAACCTTGTCTGGGCCAGGTGCTGTTCGCTTCTTCACTAATGAAATGGCATGTCGAATTTTGGAAGGGAAAATGTTGGGAACGACATATACATCCTGGGAATTTGTTGTGTGGGCAGGTGGACGTAGCTATCGAAGAGACCCGAGTAGAAGCCATGAATAATCTTCTCCATTTCCCTTCATGCATATGATAGACGCATCAGGATGTCGGAGGGCACTCATCTTGGTTTTTTAGTTGGCGAAGGACAGGCAGGCATTGTGAATGACTGCTTTTCCCGGCTTATGCCACCTCTGCCAGCACTGCTGCTCTTCTCTCTTTGAGGTCTTCCTTGATCGCTTCTCAGCACTGTTTTGGAAGCTTGGATGTTCGCTTGTGGTTGCCTGAGGCTTATGCCAAGCCACATTGTCAAATAAGCTTGAGAATTTTCTAAGACAGGTGTCTTTTTGTGGCTTTCTCTCTCTCTCAGCATTCCTTGCACAATCGTGGAGGTGCTGCACCAGTTGATCGTATTCGTCGTCAATGTTGTCAACTACGGCATCTTCCCATATTGCTGCAATAGTGCCAAAAAGCTCCCAGTTAGTGGTCATTCTGGGAGTTCTCTTAAACTTTTCAGCCCTTTCTTCCTTCCCCATAAAGTAGAATTTGGCATGAAGAAGGTGGTGGTCCAATGCCATTTGGAATTTTGGGACAGCAGCAACTTTGGTCAGGCAAAACCGTGGATTGAATATGATATGGTCAATTTCGTTGTGGAACTGTCCACTGTGAGACTCCCATGTCCAATGTTTAGATTCAGCCTTCTGGAATTGTGAGTTACTATGGATGGTCTTGGTCAACATGATGAACTCAGACATCTGTCACCCTGTTCATTCCATTCTAGTCCATGGGTCCCGATGGGGAGTTCTTCGGCTGATCTTCTCAATCCTATCTTGACATTAAAATCACTGAAATTGATCTTGTAGAAGGTTTGGTCTTCTTTATAGAGATTATATTTTAAAAATGTAATTTAAAAATAATATTTTTTTAAAAATGCAGATTAAATGTTATTAAAATTTATATGTAGAACATTTTGGCATAATGATTTATTTTTTAAAGAAAAGTTTGGTTCATTTTTTGATGGGGTTGGATTTTTTTCTTGCAAAGCTCTACCAATATCTTATATATTATGGATATTAACTCCTTATATGATGGGTATTGGGAAAATATTCTTTTTTATTCTGTCAGATGTCCGTATATTGGGCTGGAGCGATAGCACAGCGGGTAGGGCGTCTGCCTTGCACGCAGCCAACTATGGCTGACCCGAGTTCGATTCCTCCGCCCCTCTCGGAGAGCCCGGCAAGCTACCGAGAGTATTTGATATGCCAGACACAGTAACAACAAAGTCTCCAAAGGAGACGTTACTGGGCCCGCTCGAGCAAATCGATGATCAACGGGAGGGCCTTTACTTTACTTTACTTTACTTTAATTGAATCATTCTGAGATATAATTACAAAGTTTAATGATTGAGTTTCAGTCAAAAAATGATTCAACTCCACCAATGTACATTTTCCAACACCATTGTCCCCAGTACCCCTCTCTCCACCCCAACCCCATCACACTCTTGCCTCTATCATAGAAATTTTCATTCTCTCTCTCTACCTTTGGGCAATACAGATACTGAGACTCCATCATATTTGGTCCTGTGTCTACTTTCAGCTCACATTTCCCATCCAGAGTAATCCCTCCAACCATCATTGAGCTAGTGGTCCTTTCTCTATCCCAACTGCCTTCTCCCCAGTGTATGAGGCAGATTTCCAACCATGGTCAACATTTCTTTTGAAGTGCAGAAGATTTTTAGTTTAATGTAGTCCCATCTGTTTATCTTTGCTTCCACTTTCTTGTTCAGTGGTGTTTCATCTTTAAAAATGCCCTAGCTTCAGTATCATAGGAAGAATTTGTCTATGTTTTCCTCCGTGTACCTTGTGGATTCAGGTCTGATATTGAGGTCTCTAATTCATTTTGATCTGACTTTTGTGTCTGGCATTAGGGAGAGAGTTGAGTTCATATTTTTGCATGTAGCTGTCCATTTTTCTCAGCACCACTTGTTGAAGAGGATTTCTTTGTTCTGTTTCATATATTTTGTTCTTTTATCAATAATCGACTACATATTTTAGGGTCAGATATTCAACTTTACTCCAGTAATCTGTGGAATGTTCTATATAACTAATAATCACAGAGATGCAAATCAAAACAAAAATTAGATATTTCGCACCACAAAAACTGGCTCTCATCAAAAAGAACAAGAACAACAAGTGCTGAGACTCTCATTCTTTGTTGGCAGAATGCTGAACTAGTCTAAACCTTTTTTTGGAAAATATGGGTATTCTTCAAAAAACTGCATATTGAGCTCCTATATTACCCAGAAATACGACTTCCAGTAATAACTTGGGGGTGCAAAAACACAAAGCAGAATGCCACCTGCACTTCTCTGTTCACTGCAATGCTATTCACAATATCCAGAATATGGAGCACTCTAAATATTTGTGAACACAGGACTAGATAAACACACAATGGTGCATTGACACGATGGAATACTGTGCAGTTCTTTAAAAAATGAAGTCATGAAATTTACTTACAAATGAATAAACATGGATAGTATCATGCTCAGTTAAATGATTCAGAATAAGAAAGACAGACATAGAATCATTGATTGCATTCATTAGTGGAACATTTTTTTGAAAAGTATGAAATTAATACCTAAGAACAATAGAAACAGTGACCAGGAGGACTGGTCCATGGCTGGAAGCCTGCCTCATGTACTGAGGGAGAAGGCAGTTGGAATATAGATAAAACAACTACGGCAATGGTGGTTGAAAATGATCACTCTGTATAAGAACTGCATGCTGAAAGTAGGTAAAGGAACAAATACGATAACACGATAACCTCTCAGTATGTGTACTGAGAATGCTAATGCCAGAGAGAGAGAGAGAGAGAGAGAGAGAGAGAGAGAGAGAGAAGTGACAGCCACAGAGGTAGGTGGGGGTGTGGGGTGGGGGAGCGGTGATTGGTGTTGGGAATTGTACACGGATGGAGGGATGGGGTTGGAACATTGTGTTACTGAAACCGCAGCATGGACAGCTTGGTAAATCTGTATCTACCAGTAACACAATTTAAAAATATTACATGGAGTAATGAAAAACCTCAAATAGCCAAAGCAACCAGAGAGAGAAAAAAAATGAAAGGCTTTTCCTTCACCAACCAAATTATACTATAAAGCTACAGATATCAATACAATGTGGTACTAAAATAAAGACAAACTCAAAGCAACTAATTAGAATTGAGAGCCGAAAGACAGATCTTCAGATTTAAGGACATCTAATCTCTTACAAATAAGCTAATAATAGTATGAATGGAGTTTACTAAGGAAAGACTCTTTAGCAAATAGTTTTGAAAAAATTGTTCAGTCTCCTGTAAAAACGTGCTCTCAGTCCTGTATCTCATAGCATTTACAAAGTCAATTAAAATTCATCAAAAAACTCAATGTAAGACATGAATCCATAAATTATATTGAGGGAAAGTTAGGCCAAACCTTATATGACATTGAATCTAGGGGCATCTTCAAAGATAAATGGAAAAAATAATAGCTCTACATCAAACTAAGAAGCTGTTTCATCTCAAAAGAAATGACGACTAGAATAAAAAGACAACCCACAGACTGGGAGACAAAACTTTTACCTACTGCTAATCTGATAAAGGATTAATGTTCAAAACAAATAAATCGCTTATAAAGCTTAACAAGAAAAAGCAATCAATCTCATCCAAAAATGGAGAGAAGAGATGGACACAACTTCCTCAAATAAGACACAAAGATTGCTAATAGGTATATGAAAAATGTTCTGCATCATCATCAATCATCAGAAAATACAAATCAAATCAACAAGATATCACCTCATAACAGTGAACCTGGAACACATCAAAAATTACAAAACACCCAATGTTGGCATGGATATGTGAGAAAAAGTTACCCTCATTCAATGTTTGTAGAGCTGTCACCTCATTCAACACTTTTGGGTAACAACATGTACATTTCTCAAAGAAGTAGGAATTGAGTTTCTAAATAAATGAACAGCACCACTTGGAATCTACCTCAATACACCTAAAGCTCTCTTCAGAAAAGACATTAACAGTTCAATGTTCATCACCTCTCTATTTACAAAACCAAAATATGTAAGCAACATAAGACTCTAAGAATAGCTGACTGATAAAGAAACCACGTTACAGATACACAATGATATACTACTTCACTATAAGGAAAAACAAAAGCATGCAATTTGCTGCTCTGTGGATGAATCGGGAGAGTGTCATGCTGAGCAAAATTGGTGAGGAGGAGACAGTCAGATAGAGGTGGACTGATCTCTCTCATATCTGTCATATATGAAACATAGTAAGGAAAATGAAAGCACACAAAGGCAACGAAAACTGAGAATGGGTCTTTATTAAGAGCATAGCACTGGCAGGCCTTCTTTAAATCAATGAACGTTAAGCAGAGCGGCATCTTGAACTCCCGAGAAACCTCAATGAGCTTGGTTATCGTGAGGATATGGTCGATGGTGCTGAATCCTTTGCGGAACCCTGCTTGCTCACATGGTTGTCCTTCATCTAGTGTTCTGCCAATCCTATTCAGGATGACTCGAGTGAACAACTTGTAGATGACAGACAATAGGCAGATCGGGCGATAGTTGCCAATGTCATGGATGTCTCCCTTCTTGAACAGTAGTACGGTCCTGCTGGTTTTCCATTGAGATGGAACCTTGCATTCAGACAGGTAGCGAGTGAAGAGCTGAGCCAGTGTATTGATGAGTACTGACGGCAGGTTCTTCAGGTGTTCAGGTCTGACCTTGTCTGGGCCGGGTGCTGTTTGCTTCTTTACTGACGAAATGGCGTGTCAGATTTCGGAAGGGAGAACGTTGGGAACGACATACCCATCCTGTGGAATTTGGTATGTCGGCAAGTGGACATGGCTATCGAAGAGATTTGAGTAGAAGTCATGGATAATCTTCTCCATTGCCGTTCTGGAGGATGTGATGGATCCATCAGGACGTCGGAGGGCAGTCATCTTGGTCTTATAGTTGGCGAAGGACAGGCGGGCGTTACGAATACTTTTCCCGGCTTCTGCCGCATCTACCAGTACTTCTGCTCTTCTCTCTTTGAGGTCTTCCTTGATCGCATCTCTGCACTGCTTTGCGAGCTCGGACGTTAGCTTGCGGTTGCCTGAGGCATGCGCCAAACCACGCTGGCGAATTAGCTCAAGAGTTTTCGAAGATAGGCGACTTTTTGTGGCTATCTCTCTCTTGGCGTTCCTCGCACATTCATGGAGGTGCTGAACCAGTCGATCGTATTCCTCGTCAATGTTGTCAACAATGGCATCTTTGACAACATTGTTCATTGATTTAAAGAAGGCCTTTGATTCTGTTGAGACGGAAGCGGTCATTGAAGCCCTAGCCAATCAGGGCATTCAAGCCCAATACATCAGGATCCTCCGTGAGCTGTATTGCGGATTCACTACCAGGATCTCACCATTCTACAAAGAAGTGATCGTTGATGTCAAGAGAGGGGTGCGGCAGGGTGATACCATTTCACCAAAACTCTTCAGTGCCACCCTCGAGAACATCATGCGACGACTGGAATGGGAAGGAATGGGAGTGAAGATAGATGGTCGGCAACTACACCACCTCCGCTTTGCTGATGACATTGTTTTAATAACACCAAACATCAGCCAAGCGGCACAAATGCTGGCCGACTTTGACCGTGAGTGTGGAAAGGTAGGACTACAGCTGAATCTTATGAAGACAATGTTTATGAGAAACAGCCTTGTTCCTGACGCCCCATTCGCTCTCAATGGAACGACCATCTCCGAATGCAACAGCTATGTGTACCTAGGTCGAGAGGTCAACATGACAAATGACCTGGCACCCGAGCTGCGCAGGAGGAAGAGAGCGGCTTGGAACGCCTTCAAGAATGTCGAAGAAATAGCTAAGAGGACGAAGAACCTCTGGCTCCGGGCACATCTCTTTGATTCCACTGTTCTTCCTGCATTAACATATGCCTCAGAGACCTGGGCCCTACGCAAACAAGATGAGAACGCCATTCAGGTCTCCCAAAGAAGAATAGAAAGAGCTATGCTTGGAATATCACGTTTCACTCAAATGAGAGAACGAATCCGGAGTTCTGACATCCGTCGACGATCAAGGATCAGGGACGCTGTCTCATTTGCCAAGGTGTCGAAAATCAGATGGGCTGGTCACGTAATGAGATTTAAAGACGACCGTTGGACTAGAGCTGTTACTGATTGGATTCCACGGGATGTCAAGAGACCGCGTGGCCGCCCACCTACCAGATGGTCAGACTTCTTTGTCAAGATCATGAACGATCGGTTTGAGGCCCTCCATGTTCCCGGAGCGAAGAGATGCCATTGGGCTACACTAGCACGCGACAGGGACAAATGGAGACGTTACTGGCGCCCGCTCGAGCAAATCGACGACTAACGGGAAGTTAAGTGAATTAAGTGATTAAGCACTGGCAGGGGGATGAAGTGAGGAATAAGATGGGGGACACTGGGCTAATGGTGGTGGGAAATAGACACCCTGGGAGAGTGTGGTGCTGAGACTTTCATGCTTGAAACTGTGTTGATACCTGTATCTCAAATTATGATGCCTATATATAATTTAAAATTGGTAATGCCTTATCTGAAAAAATAATACACAATTAATTTCACTTCACTGTATAAAACAACTCTCCTACTGCACACTTGCCTCCCTTTCTATAATTGGATTATATTTTGTTTATACTCAAGAAATCTATGGTGAAAGAAAAAAAGCAAAAGATTTTTGATTTTCTTTACAAAGGAGCCAGTAATTCTACTTCATAACATCTGCTCCAGAAGCTCAAAAGTGTTTGGAGACCAGAGATAACAAAGAGGCAGTGATTCCAGGTTTTGGGTACTTTGGTGGTTTAGTAACTTTATACATTAGTATCATACATTTAGTAATCACTGTTACTGTCCTCCCATTGTTCATCAATTTGCTTGAGCGGGCCCAGTAACATTGTGAGACTTGTTGTTACTGTGTTTGGCATATCCAATATGCCACGGGGATCTTGCTAGGCTCTGCTGAGCGGGCGAGATACTCTCGGTAGCTTGCCAGGCTCTCCGAGAGGTGCGGAGGAATCGAACTCAGGTCGGTCAGTTTGGCCGCATATAAGGCAAATACCTTACATGCTGTGCTATAGCTCCAGCCCATATTTAGTTGTATTATAATCATATTACATAAATTATATAAAACTTTTTTAAAGGAATGATGCCTGTACTTCTATGTTCACAAAAGCCAAGATCTGGGAACAAGTCTAGTGCCTAAGAACAACCCAAGAACAAATGAGTGGATAAAGAAAATAAGATATAATAAGCATGGTAGTTCAAATGTCTTCTCTGTATAATATTTGAACTCTTCAGTTATAGGTAAAGAACTGAAATTGCTGGACTATGTGGAACTCAATTCCAAAGTTTTGTTTTTGTTTTTATAAGTGTCCACATTATTGTTTTCCAAAAGGATTGGACCAGTTAACATTCCCACCAGCAGCTAATGAGGATCTATTTTTCCCACATATGCATCAACATTGGTTGATTTTGTTCTTTGTGATGTGTGCCAATCTCACTTCAGGGAAATAACATTACTTTGTTTTGATTTGCAGTCTGGAAGAGTATTATGCTGATAAAAATTATTCAGAAGGAGAAGGACAGATGGAGAATAAGCTCCCTCATATGTGAAATATAAAGAAAAGAACTGTAGCATTGTAGCACTGTCCTCCCGTTTTTCATCGATTTGCTGGGGCGGGCACCAGTTACATCACCATTGTGAGACTTGTTGTTACTGTTTTGAGCATATCAAATATGCCACCGTGAACTTGCCAGGCTCCACTCTGCCAGGCTCTCTGAGAGGGACGGAGGGATCGAACCCGGGTTGGCCGTGTGCAAAGCAAAAGCCCTACCCACTGTGCTACTGCTCCAGCCCAAAGAAAGAACACGGATACAAAAAATTCCTAAAGACAACAGAAAATAAGAGCTTGCATTTATCAGCAAGCTTAAAAAATGGCTCATGGAAACAAGAATGATGAGAATATAATGGGGAGTAGGGTTTGGGGACAATAGTGGAAGGAAGTGAACACCCTCGTTTTGGGTGCTCTGCTAGAATGTTTTATATATAAAATACCACCTTCTGTATTATTATAAATGATATTGTCTAGAATAAAATTAAAACATGAAATTAGGATACTCAATCAAATGCTATTCAGCTATAAAATAATAAAAGTTTGCTGTTATATGAATGAAGCTGGATTATATCATGCTGTACAAAATGAGTCCAAGAAAGACAAATAATGAATGATTCTCTCATGTGGAATATAAAAAAACATAGTATGGGAATAAAGAATAAAGACTTATAGTAATAACCTTGAGAGTCAGCCTACTGAACTGACTTTGCTCAGGGATGATGAGGTAGTATGGTTGAGGACCTAGTGACAGTCATGGAGGGACACTCACACTGGTGGTGGATATGGTGTTATAATATTGTATTTCTGGAACATTACTTTTCACAGTATTGTAAAGCTCAATGACTAAATAAAAACTGCTGCATATTTTTAAATACACAAAGTGAATATAAATTGCTATCGTTTTTACATAAAGTGATATGGAAATCCCTTTAAAATCATGAATTGGAGGTGGAGAGGTTGTACAGCACAAATGTAACTTTCTTTGCAGGAAGCTGACCCAAGTTTGATTCCTAGCATTTTATATGGTCCATCAATCACTGACAGAAGTGGCCCATAGTCAGAGACCACTGTGCTCAGTGGTCCTGAGCACAGCTGGTTGTTGCCTCATATTCCCCCAAATGAAGGAAAAATAATAGTGTAACTATAAATAGAGCTCTCATATGATCCAGAAATACCATTATAAGCACTTATATGAAGGATATGAGAATGCTCATTTGGAAAAATATTCACAACCCTACAGTCATAGCAGCATTGTTCATAATAGCTAAGACATGGACCTAAATACTCCATTGACAGATTGATTGATAAAGAAAATATTCTCCAAATACTGAAAACTATGCCTTTTGAGACTATACTATAAAATGATAGAATTTAAAGTTCAATTTTATCCTAATCTACTAAAAGTAGTTGAGTTCTTAATTGTTCACTTTATATTATATAACTTAATTTTTGTTTGCTAAGGTCAGGTAAGTTAAGTAAGATAAAGAAATTAAATTGATTTACATAAAATATAGAGAGTAGCTTATGTCTAAGCAAAATCTTACAAAGAAAGAAAGATAAATTATTTTACCATGTATGTATATTTTCAGTCCATATTTCCATGATTAAACAAGAAACTCAGAATCTAAAGAAGAAAAAAATGAGTTGACAGTGAACACAATAAAGATTAGTTATTCCCTTTCCCGTTTCCAACACGTTTGTATCTGATTTTATCAATTTTCCTATTCAAGGCCAATGATTTGTTATGTTAAACAATGTCTATATGTTGTTTCTCAATATGTCAAAGATGAGTAAGATCATCCTGTATTTGTTCATTCTATGACTTATTTCACTTAAGCAGATACTCTGCAGTTGCATCCAGGTAGCAGAAAACTAGATTTCATTATTTTCCATAAATGCATTATATTCCATTCTATATATGTATCACAATATTTTTATCTACTAATCATCGGGGACTGGAGCGATAGCACAGTATGTAGGGCGTTTGCCTTGCATGCGGCCGACCCGGCCGACCCTAGTTCAATTCCTCCACCTCTCTCGAGAGCCCAGCAAGCTACTGAGAGTATCTTGCCCATATGGCAAACTTGACAAGCTACCCGTGACATATTTGATATGCCAAACACAGTAACAACAAGTCTCACAATGGAGATGTTATTGGGTCTACACAAGCGAATCGATGAACAAACGGGAGGACAGTGCTACAGTGCTACTAATGATTGGACATTTGGGTAGTTTCCATATTATGGCTATTGTGCTAAGTGATGTGATTAGCATGAGTGTGTATTGTCAATTTAATGGCTTTATTTTGGGGGATAGGTGTCAAGATATGGAATCACTGGATCATATGGGCATTTTGTATTTGTGTATACACACTCTTTAATAAAGGTTGAAACAGACAATATTCCTACAAACATTAAATGAGTTTTCTATTTTTTTTTACACATCTCCAACACTAACTGTGTATAGTCCTTTTTCATGCAGTCTATTCTCACAGGTGTAAGATGGTACCACATTATCATTTTGAATTGCTAATAATTTATTGATAAACAGGTTTTCAAATGTTTACTAGCCATCCATATGTCCTTTTCTGGAAGTGAATATTCATTTCACCACATTTTTTAAAAGGGGTTATTAAATATTTTGTTGATGTTGATCTTGAAAACCTGATTTTCTAGTGTAAATTTTGAAACATAGGACTGAAAAATATACATATATTTTTAAAAAATTCTATTTTCTCTTAGTGTTTCATTAATATGCTTAGACCCAATAAAGATCTGTATTTTATGCAGTCTAATTTCATTTCCTTATAAAAACTGTTGTTGTTGTTTTGGGGTTACATTAAGGGGTGATATTCAGGAGTTACCCCTGACTTCATACTCAGGAATTACTCCTGGGAGGTCTTGAGGGGTCATTTAGGTTGCTGGGGATCAAACCCAGGTCAGTCGGCTTACAAGATAAACATCCTACCCACTGTACCTGCTCAAGCCCCAATTTCCTTATACATTTATCCTACTGTTTTTTTTCATAACAAAGAAACATTAAATTTATGAAGTGAGGTGAATAATTAAGAACTTAACTACTTTCAATACTTTGGATAAAATTTAATTTCAAGATCTATCGCTCTGTATTAAATTTTACAGTCTTGTCATCTACAAATATTTGTATTGTATTTATGCTTGAAATGTAGTACTGTAGCACTGAAGGACTGTCCTCCCATTGTTCATGGATTTGCTCGGGCGGGCACCAGTAACATTTCCATTATGAGACTTGTTGTTACTGTTTTTGCCATATCGAATACACCACAGGGAGCTTGCCAGGCTCTACCATGTGGGTGGGATACTCTCTGTAGCTCACCAGGCTCTCTGAGAGGGATGAAAGAATCGAACCCAGATAAGCCGCGTGCAAGGCAAAAGCCATACCCCTTCTATTACTGCTCCAGCTTACAACGTAATTCAATAATTATTATACAAATTATATCATTAAATATAATTGAGTATTATTTTTATTTTTACAACAAAAAAGTAATTATATCATAGATACATACATGTGTATGTTCTCCAACCACTTTAAAATGTAAAGGCAAAATATTCTAAATACTGTACCAGAGAGATAGAGTTCAAGAAGCTGACCCAGGTTCAATTTCTAGCTCCACATCTGTTCCCCTGAACACCATAGGAAGTGATTTTTAGCACAGTACTTGAATAATCCTGTGCAGCACTGAGTGTGACTCAGAAAAAATCTTCATGAATAAATTAATCTTAATCACTTAATCCCCGTTATTCATCGATTTATTCGAGCGGGTGCCAGTAACGTCTCCATTCATCCCGGTTGCGTGCTAGCGTAGCCCAATGGTATCTGTTCGTTTTAGGAACATGCAGAGCCTCAAACTGATCATTTAGGGTCTTGACGAAGAAGTCTGACCATCTTATAGGTGGGCGTCCACGTGATCTTTTGATGTCTCGTGGAATCCAATCAGTAATGGCTCTAGTCCAGCGGTTGTCTGTAAACCTCATTACGTGTCCAGCCCATCTGATTTTTGATGTCTTGGCAAATGAGACAGCGTCCCTGATTCTTGAGCGTTGACGAAGATCAGAACTCCGGATTCTATCTCTCATTTGAGTGAATCGTGATATTCCAAGCATAGTTCTTTCGATTCCTCTTTGAGAGACCCGAATAGCGTTCTCATCCTGTTTTCGTAGGGTCCAGGTCTCTGAGGCATATGTTAATGCAGGAAGAATAGTGGAATCAAAGAGATGTGCTCGCAGCTGGAGGTTCTTTGTCCTTTTAGTTATTTCTTCAATGCTCTTGAAGGCATTCCAAGCCGCTCTCTTCCTCCTGCGCAACTCAGGTGCCAGGTCATTCATCATGTTGATTTCTCGACCTAGGTATATATAACTGTTGCATTCGGAGATGGTGGTTCCGTTGAGAGCGAATGGAGCGTCAGGAACAAGGCTGTTTCTCATAAACATTGTCTTCGTAAGATTCAGCTGTAGTCCGACCTTTCCACATTCACGGTCAAAGTCGTTCAGCATTTGTGCCGCTTGGTTGATGTTTGGTGTTATTAGAACGATGTCATCAGCAAAGCGGAGGTGGTGTAGTTGCTGACCATCTATCTTCACTCCCATGTTTTCCCATTCCAGTCGTCGCATGATGTTCTCGAGGGTGGCACTGAAGAGTTTTGGTGAAATGGTATCACCCTGCCGAACCCATCTCTTGATATGGATGATAACTTCTTTGTAGAATGGTGAGATCTTGGTAGTGAATCTATTTATTTACTTTTTATTTATTTATTTATTTACTTTTTTATTTACTATTTATTTACTTTTCTCTAATAATAAAATTAATCTAAAATAAGAAATTAATATTATCCTATTACACACGCACATATATGTATATATGTGTATATATATTCAATGAATTTTGTAATATGATTTATACAAAATGCAAACAACTTTACTTACAGGACAAGGATGGCTGAACCAATGATCACCAACTGCCCAAGTAACAAAAAAATAAACTTCTGACATCTTGATGTTGATTCCACATGCAGAACAAGCAAGTTGTTCTATGCATGACTTTAGTAACAGAAGCTATTTTTTTTCTGAACCACATTTTTGTTGTTTTGACTTTGGGGTTTTGGCTCATGGGTTTCTCCTGGCTCTGCACTCAAGAGTTACTCCTGGAGGTGCTTGGGGGAATCATATGGGATGTCTGGATTGAATCCAGGTCAGCTGTGTGCAAGGCAATGCCCTACCTGCTGCTATTGCTCCCATCCCTGAACCATAATTTTAAACCAACTATATTAGCATTCAATGTGACAGGTTAGTAAATTGAAACCAGAGACAGTAAACCATTTTTTAAAAAGTGAAAATATGCACAATCTATGCCATTAGGCATATTTCTTCATGTAAATCTGTACTCGAATATGGACATACTGAAAGCACTCAGTGACAAATGTTTAGAAAAGAAAATTAGTGGAATTTGGGGTGGGGGTAATTCAAAGGTATTAAGAGGAAAATAGCATAAATTGTAGCTAAAAGTTGCAAAGAATTCGCAAATCAAGTCATCCTTTTGAGAATTAAATAGGAAGATCAAGATATAATCAAATTGGACAGGAATTGACCAAATTTCTTAAATATTGTCTCAATAAGGCCAACCTTGAATGAATTCTGATTGCATGAATTCACACATCCACCAAAATATCAGTATCAATCAGAAGGATGGTAGGTTAAGCATAAAAAGTAGAATAAGCAGTGTTCACTGCCCAATATAATCACTGACTGTCTAAAGATGCTTTTTCAATGTCAGTATATATACATATATATTTTTATTACCTAATTACATCAACTCTTTAAGTATTATAAATAATTCCCTGAGATTTTTGTTTGTTTGTTTTTATGTTTTAGCTACCAAGAGAATCTCGCCCACACGGCAAAGCCTGGCAAGCTACCCGTGATGTCTCCAATATGCCAAACACAGTAACAACAAGTCTCAAAAAAACAAATGGAGACATTACTGGGCCCGCTCGAGCAAATCATTGAAAAATGAGAGGGCAGTGACAATGATAGTGCCAGTTTTTATTTTCAGGTCACACCCAATATTACTAATGTTTTACTCCTGCATTTCTGCTCATGGGTCACTCCTGCTAGTGCTCAAGGACCATACATGATGCCTTAGATCAAAATGGGGTCAACTGCATGCAAGGCAAGTTTCTTAGCACCCTATACTATCTCTCTGGAACTGTATTTTAAAAAAATAAATAAATCCCATACTTCTGAGATTACTCTTCAGCTGTAACTGTTTGAACTGATATTTTCTAAACAAATAGTTATCAGTTATCTCATCATAAAAACAATTGGTTAAAAATACTCTCAGTAATTAAAATAAGCCTAACATCTATAATTTTGATCTTGCAACTTTAATCATTGAAATTGTTAATATACAGAAGAATACATTACCCCATGTTAGTGTCTATATTAGTAGAATGCTTTTAAACAGGGAATCATTCTGTAGTGTATGTAAAATTCTCATAACTTCTTTGTTTTCCTTATACAAAGTTGAAAGTAAATAACAAAACACACACACTCTCTCTCTCTAAACTTGGAGAATTCAATTGAAAACTTTAGTTGCACCTGATAAATAAATTTTAACTTACTATGGGAATTTAACAAGGGATGATTTTACCTAGTTGTATTATAATATATGTTCCTCTTGTTTATTTCTGAAGCTTGAAAGAAGGAAAATTATTTGTTCTCTTTAATAAGGTGGATTTAATCCTTCAACAGTATATGCTACAAAGGATCTCTCTCTCTCTTTACATTATAAGAGAAAATTGTATGGCTATTTTACCATAGTTCCTATAGAAACCATGATTTTATATTTTCTATCATCCACATCATATAAGTTATAAATTTAAAATAGTTGTTCTAAGTTTTATTTAAAGGGAGAACATTCTCCAAATAACCTGCTTAAAATAATATTCTAAGGTATGAAATGTCAGTCATTAAGAGTTCAGTGCCAAAATAGTATAAAAGTAAAAATGATAAATTATGTTTCATGATGCCAAAAGTTAGATTGCTAAAACATGAATATGATTCTTCCACTCTGAATGTAGATATGTGCTATGAAATGAAAAAATCAAAGTGAAAAACAGGCACACACACATTCTGCAGTATAATTTTCTGCTGCATGTAGAGCTGCAGAGTGAAGAAGCCCATATGATAGGTCAGGGCAGGGGAATAATTCTCAGTAGTGAAAAAAATTGAGTGTTGACTGTAGATTAGGCAATTTTTCTTCAAGTTTTCCACCTCTTAAGGTACCCTACCTCAGAGACAATGTGAACCCTATTTTCAACAAATGAGATCTCCATCTTCAGATCAACTCCTCTGAGGATTTGAGTAATATCAGAAACTGACCCAATGATGACCTAGATACCCTAGATACTGCACTCCTAAAAACAAGACTTGAGATGCAGTGTTTTTGTTGCTTAAAAAAAGAAATAAACAGGGCTTACTGTGTTCAAGAACAAGAGTTAAAATCACAAAAGCATATTACTATGGAAATGTGTAAAATTCATCTCACAAATACAAATTATGTAAGTCTTGCAGAAAAGATGTTTTTCTGTTATTAATTTTCCTAATTAGAAGCCCAGTGATGCTACTATTTTCTGGTACAAGAATAATAATTAATTAAATTATTGACATATCTTCTTTTTAAAGTGTTGAGGATCTTATATCATTAAGTTAATAGCTATCTGTCACATGCCTACTGTGTGCCCTTTACCTGCAACTGAGCTAAGAACTGCCATGTCTAAAATGAGCATTCTTTGCTAATGTTTACGGATAGAATGATAGTGACAGGAGTTATCAACATAAATTTCATTTATAGACTTCACTCCTGATTGATGACTACTTCTTCTCTCCTTATGGATTTCCTAGAGTATAAATATTACACATTCCCTAACAAGTTCTATCAACAGGAAATTATCCCAAATAATCAGTGTCATCATGGGCCCACATCTGTTATTTTTCTAATTTTATAATTCTTAAAATTGTAAACAACCTATTAGCATATTCTTATAATGAAATGTACCAAAATTATAATGATTTCCCAGTTTTCCTGTTTGTTTCCTACTTCAAAGTTGTATCTCTTCATTTTAATACGGCTTATCACACTTAAAATTCCATTCTCACCATCAAGATCATTCACTATTTTTTCTCCTATATTAGATAGCTTTTTTTATATATGTGCATATACGTGGATACTTATATGCTCCTGGTAACGACCTCTTATTCTCTAGTTCTCACTCTCAGAGAACCCGGCAGGCTACTGAGAGTATCATACCCACCTATATGCCTGACTAGGAACACCTGCAAAAACAGTAACAATGAATGATCCTCATTCCCCTGATCCTGAAGGAGACCACAATATGTCATCGGGTTACACTAGCACGTGACAGGATGAATGGAGATGTTACTGGGCCCATTAGAGCAAATCAATGAACAACGGGATGATAGTGATAGTGATAGTGATAGTGATATGTGGATAGACAGGTAGATATAGAAATAATAAAAATATACAAAATTATTACCTAATAAAGACACCTAATTTAACCTCTATTAATTTCCTATGTATTAGTTTCTTTTATATCCAAACTCGGCAGGTTACTTCTCACATAACTCATCAAGATGAAAACTTTTCTCATGGCTACACAGAAATTGTTCTTACTAAGACCACTAATAGCCTAACAGCAAAATCTAATTATCACTTACCATTCTCACATTACTTGAATGTAGGAGACATTTAACTCTATTGACCACAGCAAGCACTATTAAAATGCCTGTAATTTAAAGCAATTTAGTATATTCTTCATTAAATTAGCCTTTCTTAAATTTTCTGGCTACAGACTTTCTTAGCATTTTTCACTCCCTTTTTCACTTATCCTGTAATTTTTTTCTTTTTACACTTTCTTCTTAGACATTTGCAATATTGAAAGACTTAAACTCTTGTCTCCTCTTTTTGTGTTAATGAATAATCAATACACAGAGGCTGGCCAACTACTTAGTTATATTAAGCTCAAAACTTACTTTGTAACCAATCATTTTTCTGTTTCCTAAGCTACAAATGTATGCTGGTAACCTTAACATTTTGACTATGTAGTAAGTTCTAGTTTTAATCTATTAGATAACAGCATTCTACTGTTCCTCTACAAACATGTGAGTGATCACTTTTTCTCTTTCCTTTTTCTTTTCACTCTTAGTTAGATACAAATTCTCTCTAGTTCTTATGCATATTCTCCCTTTATATACTCCTCAATCTCTAATCTCAAGATTACTACTTGGAAAGAAATACATCTCCCCAAATGAGACCACTGAATTCATCTCCTGTTAGTTTTGTCTTCCCTGGTCTTGCTCCAATTTATGTCTACCAAAACTGTTTTCATAGTAACCCTGCTCAAGTATATATGCTGCCACATTATTTCCATTTGTCTGAATTATCATCTGCACCTAATGATTATGAACATGAGAGTTCATACTTCACACTTGGTTAGTTTAAATCATTAGTGATTTTATTTTTCTAATTGTTTTATCTTGTATCATGCCATTCACCATTTGTATTCATCCATAACAATTCCCTTCTGTGCAAACATTAATGTACGCACCTTGTGCCTTAGCTTTAGCAAATTAGTCTGAATGTATTTATTGCAAATATATTTGAAAATAGACTCACATATATATTCATTCTGTTTTAAATTCCTTTGTTGAAGATAGTTCTATGTAAATTATGTCTTATTAAACAACTTTAAGTTTATCAAATGTCATGTTATGTTCCATTCTATTGTGACCCATCTTACTAGTCTTTGAAATTTCATATATGCCTCTGCTATCACAGTAGAAGTTATGCCCTTGTGGACAATCAATATTGGAGGGAAAAGTGGTGTTTGGTTTTGGGGGAAAATGTTTTATTGACAGCTTCCTGTTCATTTTTCAGAGACACGAAGGGAATGTGAAAGCAGCAATAGTTATGTACATTACCCAAAGTTCTAGGTAGAAGAAGTAATTCCAGTTGTATCCAGAGGGGACAGAATACTGGCCAAATTGAGATATTATCCCAAGTAACTGACATTTATTTATTTATTTATTTATTTATTCTTAAATTTTTATTAGTGAAACATCATGATGTACAGTTTTAGACTTACAAATTTTTGTGCTTGGGTTTCACTTATACAATGATCAAGTACCCATCCCTCCACCAGTGCCCATTCTCCACCACCACCCATCCCAGTATCCCTCCCACCCCCCCAACCCCCCCATACTACCCTACCTCTGTGGCAGGGCATTCCCTTTTGTTATCTCTCTCCTTTTGAGTGCTGTGGTTTGCAAAAGAGACATTGAGTGGCAATCTTGTTCGGTCTACAGTCTACTCTCATCACGCATTTCCCATCCTGAGAGGAACCTCCCAACACCCTTTATTTGGTGCTCCCTTCTCTATCTGAGCTGCCTTTTCCCCTAGCATGTGTGTCTGTCCTCAAAGCCATGGAGTAATCCTCCTGGTACTTATCTCAGCTATTCTTGGGTATTAGTCTCCTATTTTGAGTAACTGACTTTTAAATATAACTAAAAAGCATTTGCAGAAATCATAAATTTTAAAGTATTTGTAACTATTTGCATGTAGAATGAAAACTATGAACATTTATGAATAAACTGTGGACATAAGAACAAAATCAATTAAACAGTCACAAAAAGTACACAATGTTTAAAGGGATTCCGAAATCTAAAATGAGGTCAGCTATTGTCAGTAATCACAACACATAGGAAGAACAAAGTTTTTAAAAAGCCAAATCTGAATAAATTTATCTTAAAGAAGATAATCAGAACAAATTACCAAAAGTATCATAATTGAATTTTGAAAGTTAATTGCAAAACCAGGGAGATAAAGCAAAGGTACAGAGTATACATGTGTCACATGTAAACACCTGAGTTCAGTACCTGTGACTGCAAACACCTGAGCACCTCCAAGTACAGCCCTGGTGGTCCCTGAGTAACAAGTGCTGAACCATGTCTCCTCGATCTGGACCTTTGAGACTTTGGGAGGCATTCTAATAAAATATAGTTTAAAATAAATGTAAGAAATAGTAAATAGAATTAAATTATGTAGCGCTATGTATAAATATTGATAGATATAGACATTAAACACATAATAAAGTAGGGTTAATTCCAAGATTAACACAAAGTTAACATAAATCTAAATATTGGCTAACAGACTATATCATGTGTAATATATCCAATTAGACTATAGAGTAGATTAGTTCTGGGTTTAGGATTAGAAAATAAGCTATCAAAACGTTTATTATAGTGTACTTCTGATTCCAAACTTAGTAGTCAAACATTAAATATATGTTAACTCTGTTTTATGGGTCCCTAAAATGTTTACTTAAATCTAATATCAAATAAGGTTTGTGGATTCAAAGTTCCTATTAAGTTCTATTTTTCACATGGCTTTTGAAACAAAATTTAGCTAAGCATCCTGCCTTTATATAATAAAGGTCTACTTTATTTTCTTTTTGGGTCACATCCGGCGATGCTCAGGGATTACTCCTGGCTCTGCACTCAGGAATCACTCCTGGTGGTTCTCAGGGTATCACATGGTATGCTGGGAATCGAACTTGGGTCAGCCACGTACAAGGCAAACGCCCTACCCACTGTGTTATGGCTCCAGCCCCAAAGGTTTACTTTTTTAAGTGTCCAAAAATATGTTTCTTTTTCCACCTGGGTTCTTATCAGAGAATATAAAACTGCCATGTTTATGTCAATAATTTATCTATTAATATTTAATAATTATCTGAAACAATATAGACTCTCTTATCTTCCTTAATTGTGGATTTTCATAGCTGCCTCTTTCAACACTCAGTTCATTCAGGGAAATCTAGAATTTTGCTATTATGTTTTTTATTTTCCTTTCGTGCCCAGTTTCAAATCTACTTCCACACTTTATTGTATTTATTAGAGTTGCAGTCCATTTCCAAGTTTCAAAATCTGAATTTCTCTTTTCCTTTCTTTCTTTCTATCTTTCTTTCTTTCTTTCTTTCTCTCTTTCTTTCTTTCTTTCTTTCTTTCTTTCTTTCTTTCTTTCTTCCTTTCGTTCTTTCTCTCTTTCTCTCTTTCTCCCTTTCCTTCTTCCTCACACCCAGCAATGCATAGGAGTTACTCCTCACTCTGCACTCAGGAATTATTCCTGGCAGTACTCAGGGGACCATATGGGATGCTGGGAATTGAACACATGACCACCACATGCAAGGCAAATGCCCAACCCACCGTACTATCATTTTAGCCCCTGAATTTATTTCTTAAAATTACATAAGTGACATATTCATATATTCCAGTTTTGTGAACATTTGGACTTATTGGGGATCATAATTTGCTCTATGGTATCGTAGTAATAGAATAAAAAAAGTTTCAATTTAAAATATAATTTGATCTCTTGAATCATTATGGGAGTCAGTAAGTGTTTTCTTCATAGAATACTCCTCCAGAGACCAGACAATCACCTTCCTTATTTAAATTTCAGGTTTAAATTTCTCATTTTCAGATTGTTCAAATCTTCCCTAAATTTTTTAAAAATTGTATATAAAATGAATCATAAACATAATGTGATAATATTATAATTGAACTATCCTAGACTGATCTTGAAATAATTGAACTGTCCAGAGAAGGTAAACTTAAAAGATACCAGATGATGGTTGCATTTTTTATTGTGTAATCCATTAATATCCATGAGCACTTTCTGATATCATTTTCTTTACAGTCACCAAGTTCGTAGGGATGAGGTAAGGGGGTGATATGAAAGGAAAGTTTAGATTATCTAGCCTACATGAACATTTAATCCATGTAGAAAAGAATAGTGTCCTTTACTTGGCAACAGAACTTTTGCAATTAACTATTTGACAATAACTAAAGGAAGTAGAGAGATACTGAATTATTGTCACAGGTTCTTTTCTTCCTGACAAATTAAAAAACACCCAGTTACAAAAGTTTTAAACACTATAAAATACTTCTACAGCCTTAGAAATATTTCAAATGTATGAAAATTTCAAACACCTGAATTTTTATTTGCTAACTTACAAAATAGATAAATATTATCAGCAATTAAAATGATCCAGTGAATAAACTCAATTTAGTAAGTCAATCAGAATTGAGAAGTTTGCATATGCCATACTCACTAACATGTCCAGTTTTTATATTTAAAAACACTTATTCTTGGAGTCATTCCTTACTTTTTACTTTGTAACAGAGTTTGAATAAATATAAAATAGCAGCCAAGTACACTTATATAAATCAGACAGACCTCATAGGTTTTCACCATATGCACTGAGAAAGAAACAGGTTTACTAATTTATTCTTGCTAAGGGTGAGTGCTTGATCTCTTTGAGAAAACAAGCAATATTAAGACACTGTGTGACAAGACACACTAATATTTGAGTCATTAAAGGAGGATTTTTATTAAGGTTTATAATATAAATGAGTAGACAACCTGATTAGGTAGCATTAAAAATGAGCCTTTAGTTGTTAATAAGCTTCCCCTTGGTTACACAGCCTGTTGTTTTCCCGAAGCAAAGAGAAGAGGGAGCTGCATGAGCCACTGTTTGCAATGTATGAATAAGATGACAAATGGGAAGAGGGCGTGGATGTTGATGAAGAAGGTTTGATTAGCAATTGGCAGCATGAAAACTTCTGAATTATTTTGCAAATTTTAAGAAAGGTTACACATGCAGTTGGTGAGCAGAATTACAGACACAAAAATAGAACTATCTGAAGAAGCAGACATTTTGTTTTCATGCATGTGATTTGGGTATTTTTGCATCTCTTTATCTTTAATCAAAAACTCAAGAGAGGAACTTGATACAAGGCAAATTGGAATTTACTTGCATGGTGCTTGGCCACCAAGCAAATGTCGTTAGTACTGCTTCAGGACATACCAGTCTGTGACAACAGTGGAATGACAATAAATAACAGAATGTAAGGGATAAGTGCAAAGATTCACCAGACTGAGACTACATGAGGTCACATTTACATTAATCCCACAAATCTCTGCACTGGGAGCCTCTTCTTATTAGAGGAGACAAATCTAAGTGATTTGTTCAAAAGGTCTTACACAAAATTTGAGCACCAAAAATAGTGCAAATATTACATATCACTTTGAGGCCCTTAAACAATAAGTTTTAAGAAACTATAATTACCTAAATTTGGATGAGAAAATATTGCTTAACAAGAATTCCAGAGATAAGATCATTTTACCCTGATCTTGTAGCATCAGCGAGAAGCCCAGATATTTTCTATTGTTTATTATGCCATTTTCAGAGTGCTGCCTTAGTGTACCAGAATTTCTAGGATGTGTAATAAGACAGCACAGGTTAATAATCTTTTTAAAAATGTAAGTTTGGAATTGGGGATTTCCAGCTCTGAGAAAAAAATTGAAAATGAATCCTTTCATTGACTTGTAGTCAAACTTAGAAATCAAGGGCCAGAGAGATAATAAAGAGTTGAAGGCATTTGCTGTGCATTAGGCTAAGCCAAATTCAATCCCCTTAACATTGCTAGACGTAAGAATTTTTGGCTACACAACCCCTCCAAAGAAAAACCACAGAAAACCAAACAATTAAAAATCAAAGTGTTTACTAGACAATAATCCCTATGGAGGAAATATTTTTTGTCTCTTCTCCCTTGATTAGTATTAACAGTATTAATATTAACAGTTCCTAAAATTTTTTACTTCTGGCTTTATGATATTCATCTCTTTAACTAAGCCAATGGTATTCTGATCATGTGCGCTTATAATTTTTTTATAAGAACCACAATCATTGGATTAGAACTTGCCTAATATTAATGTAATTGCATGTACAATGAACTTGTTGCTTAATTAATTCACATTTACGTGATCTGAGTAGAGATGAATTTTTTTTTTTGTGGGACATCATTAAAAAAACTACACTTTACCTTTAGTTACCTCCCTTATTTTGGCAAAACTAGTTGCTTTTGCAAAGGTCAGTTTGTCAACACATCTAGGTAGAATCAAGAAAGAAACTGAAGAACATTTAATGTTCTCATTTTTAGAAAAAGAGGTATCATTTCTATTATTTCCACCCAAAAGACAATTTCTATCATCTTTTACTCACAAAAGTATATGTTTGTGAGAAATTAATTACCTCAGGAGCGATAGCACAGCGGGTAGGGCGTTCGCCTTACAAGCGGCCAACATGGCCGACCCGAGTTCGATTCCTCCGCCCCTCTCGGAGAGCCCGGCAAGCTACCGAGAGTATTGGATATGCCAGACACAGTAACAACAAAGTCTCCAATGGAGACGTTACTGGGCCCGCTCGAGCAAATCGACGATCAACGGGAGGGCCTTTACCTTTTACCTTTAATTACCTCAGAGGAAATGAAAACTTTTTAAAACTTGCATGCTAAGTATGTTTCATTGTTGGATTATACATTGTTGGATATACATTGTTGATTTATACATTCTCATCCAATATACAATTTTCAACAAATCTCATGAGTATCTATTTCTGAACAGAAAAATTTGTATTCTTTTTTTATAAAAGATTGTGGCAAAAGATTATTTGCAAATGGCTTTCGTTGGCAACAAAATAAATCTGCTTAATTCAATATTCTTTGTAATCTTGTAGACTTATAATTTTGTAAAAGTCGATGTGCCAGCTATGTATACTACATTTAAGAACAGTATTACAAATTCTCAATTAGACAACAAATTGCCATTTGATCTAATTTTTTGAAGCAAAAAATAGATTTTATTTCAAGGTTTTACAGGGAACGTGGGAGAGGAAGTGGGAAAGAGTGGAGATTAATGCGCTCAAGAGAGAGCACGGGCCTCCCCAAAGGCAGAGAAGGCCCTACAACCCCAGCATTAGGTATGGAAGCATGAAAGTACTCAAGAGGGGAGACGCAGGTGACACATGTGCTTGGCCATGTGGGCATAATCAGCACATGAGATCGTGCAGCAAATGCACTGATATAAATTTTTAACATTGACATTTTCTAAATTGTTTTAATAGAAGATATAGGTGTGCTGAGAGATAGAGGTTATTAGAAAGCCTAGAACCAGAAGCACAGTAGAAATCAAGTATGCGCACACTTTGTTTTGGATTTATAGCTTTCTGTAGTGTAAGAAAGAATGTGTTTTTCCTGTTTTTGTCACCTAGTCTATTTTATAATTTCCCTAATAAAATTATATTGCTCATTTCAGGAATTTAGTATATATGAATTTATGACTTGTTCAGTTAGTGGATAATTTACAGGAAGGTTCCTAAATCATAGCATCTAATTAATAGTGAATCATATTTTTAACACACACATTTTAAAATGTGATGTGAGATCTCCAAGCCTGCTTGGATCGGGTCTGGGCTTCCTCCACCCACCTCCCCGACCTTCCAATAGCTAGACAGTTACACCCACCAACTGCCGTGTAACCTCATCAATGGCCAGGATTCAGAGACTCTAAAACCAAGCTCCCAGAATCATTTGCGGCCACACAACCTCTTATTCTATATTTCTCACTCTCAGAGAACCCGGCAGGCTACTGAGAGTATCATACCTGCCTATATGCCTGACTAGGAACACCTGTAAAGGTGATTAGAGGCTGTCCCAAAAGCTTCCATCCCTCTCAGAGAGCCTGGCAAGCTACCGAGAGTGTCCCACCCACAAGGCAGAGCCTGACAAGCTAAACGTGGCATACTCGATATGTCAAAAATAGTAACAATGAATGTTCCTCATTTCCCTGATCCTGAAGGAGCCCACAATATGTCATCAGGCTAGACAAGCTCGTGACAGGGACGGATGGAGAAGTTACTGGGCCCGCTCGAGTGAATCAATGAACAACAGGGTGATAGTGATAATGATTTTAAAATTTAATCCCAATATTTCAACTTCAGAATGTTACTCATGTTACTCAATATTGCTTCAGGAGACTCAACTAAGTGACCTTCGATCTTCCTCTCCTCATTATTATACCAACTCATTTCCAGGATTACCTAGATCATTTTCTTTTTATATTACATTGCTATAGAGTGCTAACTAACCGCAACATTAGACACAAAGATTCTGATGTCAAGGGTGATAGTTTTTACCCACACAAATTCTGAAGTCAAATAACTAGGTTTTGAATCTAGCTCTCCAATGCACCACTGTTGATGACTTATTAAAATTTCTTTTTGATTTCACCCACATTTATGATATGAAGATAGTAAAAGACCAATACTATAGGCTTTTTAAAAATCTATCTTTTTATTAAAGGGTCATGATTTACAAAGTTATTGATAGTTGAGTCTTGGTCATACAAAATTCCAACACATTCTAGAACAAGTGTCAAGTTTCTCAACCAGAATTCCCATACTTATTCCTATGCCCTCTCCCTATTCTTCCTGCATACATACATTTACTGGCCCATTTCAGAGTTCGGTTGTTGAAGTTTAGATCTCATGATTACAGTGTTGTTGAGTCTCTGCTTTGGATATATATAGAAATACCACTCTCCACATCACTGTTATACCTAATATCCCTGAACTCTTTCTTCCATTATTTCTCTCTTTTCTTTCTTTGCACAGCCCCTTAATCTCTTTTCTTCTCTGTATTTCTTCCTCCTATAGTCTGGGGTCAAGGGTGATTTGGGCATCCACCCTTTACTACACTACATTTTCTGATTCAGTTATTCCATGTACCATGTATTGTTCTGCTAGTCCTTTTCCTGGCTTACTTCACTTAACATAATATCTTACAGTTAAAACCAGTTCACAGCAAATTGAATAATTTCATCATTGCTTGCAGCTGGATAGTATCCCATTGTGCAAATATAAGTTCATAATCCATTTATTTTTTTATTGGACGTCGAGGTTGAATCTATATATTAGCTATTGTACTACGGGCTGGAATAAATCGTGAACACCACCAGCTTTTTAAATGAGGCAATACATTTGAACATATGAGAGATATTTGGTAAATGGATTACAAAAGTAGTTGGGATAGAATCTACAATACAGAAATAATATTGCCAATACCCACTCTAGACTGAAGCTTATCTGAGTTGTATTAAGGAAAAGAAGGTTGGAAGGAAAAAAATAATCTTTTTTTATGATCTTTGATCCTAAAGTAACACACACCATTAGTGCCCAGATTCTGATCTTCAAAGATTGAATTCTCATTTTCTTATTTCTCTACATCCTTCTTTACCTTTTTCCTACACTTACTCTTCTCTTACCTCTTCCTTCTATTATTCTTTTTCTTCCTTTCCTCTATCTCTTTCAACTTTCCTTTGACTCTGTCATTCTCTCTCTTTCTCTTGTTCTCTTGCTCACTCTCTCTTAGCTCAAAACCTTTTCTTAATACCCAGGGGAGAAAGGAAGGGAATTATAGATGTCTGTTTAATTTGACATCTAGTTGTCTCAGACAGATACTGAACAAGGGACAATGAACAATACCAGGTTATATGCTTGCCTGATAGTGAGAAACAGGCATGTACTTGGTCTTCATAGCAACTGCAGTCTAGCAGGTGATAGCAGTTACATCATTTTTAAATGTTGTAAGAACTACAAAGTACAATGTAATATATATGTACATATTTATTTATATATAGTGTACCTTCTTTACCCAGTAGATTATGACCAGTTTTACTAAACTATGACTAGGAGGGAGAATATACCAGACATAGACAGAGGGTGGGTGAAAAACAGAGGGGAAGATACATGTGAGAAATAAAACATAACTAGTATGAATGAAATAAAAATATAACTGTCATTTAAGTACAATAAGGTCACAGAAGTTAGCATAGTTTTAAGCAACTTACCTATAAGAAGTGTTATGTAATTTTGTCTTTATTAGGGGAAAAGTGGGTACATTGTGAGATACAACAAGAACAATCACCCTTGATTTTTTTTAAAGTTCACAGTGGTTAAGATGCAGATTATAGATATGGGGATGTATAAGAGGAAAGTATTTAATTTTAGAAGGTACAGTCATGAGATTGTAAGAATAGTGAAATATTATTTATATTCATCCAGAAGGGAAGATGTCATGACCATAGGATGGTTTTACTAATTTGAGTTCTTTCCACTGTACTACAGATGAACTTAACCTGTGATTTACACAAATATGGAAACCTTGTTAAATAAATATTGGAAGTAGGGATAATGTTTAGGCTCTTCTCTAAGGAAAAAAAATTAAAAATAGTTGATGAGTCAAATGATTGTGGTACTTTTAGGTATTAACTTGATTGATTTGAGATAACTTTAACATATTTTAGATATTGAATGACTTCTGCAAGTATGCCTTGAGCTGTACAGGGATGACTGTCACCATTTACCAAGGAAAACATGGTAAATAAAAGAGCATATAAGTATTCCAGATAACGAATGCAGATGGGTTATATAGGTATCAAGGTACTTAGGTTTTTGGCAGATAACCAGATGCAAGAACACAAAAAACATATAGTTCTGGAATACAAACCATTTTGTTTGTTCATTTGTTTTAGGGAGGAGAGGGAATATATCAATATTACTCAGAGCTTTGCTTACTCCTGCATCTGTGCTCAGGGATTGCTTGGGCAGCGTTCAGGGTTAGGATACCAAGTATCAAACCTGAGTCGGCCATGTAGAAGGCAGGTGTCTCATCCACTGTACTATCTCTTTGTCCCCCCCCCAAAAAGTTTTGAATTATAATTCCATATTTTGGATCACTTAGCATTGAAGAAAGAGTTTCTGAGTTGGAAAAAAGTCAAGGTATAGAACAACATAGTTTCAAAGTTATCGTAAAACTCAAACTAAGTCTGCATTAAGCTTATTTTTAATATGCAATTAAATGTCATTCATCAATGAGTTGTTATGTCACTCTTCACTAACTTACAAGCGGCTGACTGGTGTTGGATTCCTGGCATACCATATAGACTCTAGAGCTGTTCCAGGAGTAATTCCTGAGAGCAGAGTTAGGAGTAAGCCCTGATAAGCTAGATGTGACCTCTTCCACAATAAAATGAGTTTTTCATTAATCAAGTTCCATGTCTTGACACATAAATCTAAATATTTTTAAAAATGACTGATTTTTCCCCTCACCTGCATGCCCTGCCTCTATTCAGCAGAAATGTTTCTATTACCAGCAATCCTTCACCATATCAGACCAGTGTCCTGAGCATTGTCATCTCATCTCTTTCAGGCTTATGGGAAAGATGTCACATATGGCACAGATGCCTTGGCCTTAATGGTTCAAGGTATAGACTTTTAGCTGATGCCTTAGTCATTATGATGGGGCTAAAGGGAAGAACAGTGGTTATTATACAGAGTTGAGTAAGTTATAAAGTAACAAGATGGTGTGACTGTTGCTAAGTCCATTGACTTCAAAAGATAAATATAAAAATATTGGCTACAAACTTGATCAAGATGTTGCCAATAATATAAATGAAGAGTCTTGGGATGGTACCAATACTGTTACTATACTGGAATTGCAAAGGAGGGTTTTGAAAAGATTAGTAAAAGTGGTAATCCCCAGGAAATCAGAAGAGATGTAATGCTAACTATAGACTCAATAATTGCTGGACTTAAAAAGTAGTTTAAACCATTGACAACTCCTGAAGAAATTTCTCAGTTATCTATTGTTACTGCTAGTAGTAATGGAAACAAGGAAACTGGAACCATCATTTCTGATGCAATGAAGTTTAGAAGAAAGGGTGTCATCACAGTAAAGGATGGAAAAAAGCTGAATGATGTATTAGAAATTACTGAAGGCATGATTTTTGATTTAGGTTATATTTCTCCACATTTCATTAGTATTTCAAAAGGTTAAAAATGTGCATTTCAAGATGCCTATGTTTTGTTGAGTGAAAAGAAAATTTCTAGCATCCAATCCAATGTACCAGCTTTTGAAATTGCCAGAGCTCATAATAATCTCCTGATCATAATTGCTGAAGATGTTGATGGAGAAGCTTTGAGTACGCTTGTTTTAAGTAGGCTAAAAGTTGGTCTTCAAGTTGTGGCATGAAATCTCCAGGTTTAGGGTGACAGTGTTTAGAGCCAGTTTAAAGACATGCTGATTGTTACCGGTGGTGCTGCATTTGGAGAAGGATTAACTCTTAATCTTGATGATGTTCAGCCACAGGATTTACGAAAAGTTTGAGCGGTCACTGGAGCCTAAGATGATGCCACGGTATTGAAAGGAAAAGATGACAAGTCTCAAAATGAAGAACATATTCAAGAAATCTTTGAGCAGTTAGATATCACAACTAGTGAATCTGAAAACAAAAAACTGAATAAACTCTCGGCAAAACTCTTAGATGGTGTGGCTGTGCTAAAGGCTGGTGGGACTAGTGATGCTGAAGTGAATGAAAAGAAAGACAGTGCTACAGATGCCCTCAGGGCTACAGGAGCTGCTGTTGAAGAAAGAAGTTGTTCCAGAGGAGCTTGTGCTCTGATTCAGTGCATTCCAGCCCTGGACTCATTAACACCAGCTAAAGAAAATCAGAAAATTGGCATAGACATTCTTAAAAGAACACACAAGATTCCTGCAATGATCATTGCTAAGAACACGGTGTTGAAGGATCATTTATTGTTCAGATGATTTTAAATAGTTCCTCAGAAGTTAGTTATGATGCTATGGTTGGAGATTTTGTGAATATGTTGGAAAAAGGAATCATTGATCCACAATGAATGTAAAACTGCTGGCATAGCCTCACTGTTAACTAGAGTAGAATTTTGTAATTATTAAAATTCCTAAAGAAGAAAATCACCCTGGGATGACTGGAATAGGTGGAATGAGAGGAGGTACTGTGAGTGACATGTTCTAATTCATAAAATAGTGTTTTACCATTATCAATGAACTGTGAGAGGAAGCTCAAGGCAAGTGCTCCCCATCTCTGACTTCAGAGCAGTCAGTTAAAGAAAAAAAAAAACAGAAGAAAAGCTTCGCTGATACTTTAAGAAAATCTCTTATAGTCATCAGTTACTGGTTTCCCCTGACAACAGATAATGGTTTACTGTTGTTATTGTCATGCCTACAGATAAGTTATTTTGTATTTTTCAATGAAAATAACATTCATATATTCCTGATGACTGAGTGCAAGAGTCAGGTACTAATGTACTGCTTTCAATTTACATCATGAGCATTTTAATTACTATTCTGTTAAATGCAGGATTTTAGTATTTGCCATCACCAGATGAAAAGTTAAGAATAAGCCTTTCTTTGGAGAGTAAGAACAATTGTATAAAAGATTTTTTAAAATCCAATTATGTGACAACTTTTATGTAATAAAAATTGTTTAAAGTTTTATTTATTTTTTTTAGATTTACAAATTTTTGTGCTTGGGTTTCAGTTATACAATGATTGAGTACCCATCCCTCCACCAGTGCCCATTCTCCACCTCCAATGCTCCCAGCATCCTTCCCACCCCCCATCCCACCCTGCCTCTGTGGCAGGGCATTCCCATTTGTTCTCTCTCTCCTTTTAGGTGCTGTGGTTTGAGAGACATTGAGTGGCAATCATGTCCAGTCTATAGTCTACTTTCAGCATACAACCCCCATCCTGGGAGGATCCTCCCAACACACTTCTTTGGTGCTCTCTTCTTTATCTGAACTGCCTTTTCCTCTAGCATGTGCGGCTGGCCTCCAAGCCATGGAGTAAACCTCCTGGCACTTATCTTGGCTATTCTTGAGTGTTTGTCTCCTATTTTGTTACTTTATGTTCCCCAGATGAATGCAAATGTCTGTCCATCTCTTTCTGACTCATTTTGCATAATATACTTTCCATGTAGTACCACTTGTATGTAAATTTCATGACTTCATCATTTCTAACAGGCACATAGTACTCAATTGTGCAGATATACCAAAGTTTCTTTAGCCAGTCTTCTGTTCTCTGACACACAGGATTTTTCCAGATTCTAGCTATTGTAAAGAGTGCTGCAGTGAGCAAACAAATGCAGATGTTACTTTTACTATCCTTTTTTGCCTCTCTGGGATATATTACCAGGAGTGGTATTGCTGGGTCAAATGGGAGCTCAATTTCTAATTTTTTGAGAATCGTCCATACTGTTTTCCAAAAGGGCTGAACCAGTTGGCATTCCCACCAGCAGTGAAGGAGGGTCCCTTTCTCGCCACATCGCCACATCCACGCCAACACAGGTGGCTTTTGTTCCTTTAAATGTGGGTCAGTCTCTGTGGTGTGAAATGATATCTCATTATTGTTTTGATCTGCATCTCCCTGATGATTAATAATGTAGAGCATTTTCTCATGTGCCATTTTGCCATTCGGATTTCTTCTTTGAGAAAGTTTCTGTTTATTTCGTCGTCCCATTTTTTTCATGGGGTTGAATGTTTTCTTCTTGGGAGTTCAACCAGTGCTTTCTATATTCTTGATATCAACCCCTTGTTGGATGTGTATTGGGAAAATATCCTCTCTCATTCTGTAGACTGCCTTTGAATTTTGGTCACTGTTTCTTTTGAGGTTCAGAAGCTTCTTAGTTCAAGATAGTCTCATTTGTCTATCTCTGTTTTCACTTGCTTGGCCAATGGTGTGACATCTTTGTAGATACCATTAGCTTCAATGTTATGAATGGTTTTGCCAACTTTGTCTTTAATGTACCTTATGAATTACAGTCTGATGTTGTGGTCAATAATCCATTTTTAATCTTACTTTTGTACATTATGTTAGACAGAGATCTGAGCCCATTTTTTTTGCATGTAGCTCTCCAGTTTTGCCAGCACAATTTGTTAAAGAGGCTTGATCATTGTATAACTGAAACCCAAGCACGAAAATTTATAAGTCTATAACTGCACCTCATGGTGTTTCACTAATAAAATAAATAAATAAATAAATAAAAACTACCTAAAAAAAATAAAGAGGCTTTCCTTGCTCCACTTCATATTACTTGCTCCTTATCAAAGATAATATGATCATTTTGGGGGAAGATGTCAGTATATTCAACCCTGTTCCATTGGTCTGTGGCTCTGCCTTTGTTCCAGTACCATGATGTTTTAATTATTACTGTTTTGTAGCAGTTTGAAGTTAAGGAGGTTGATTCCTCCCATTTTCTTTTTCCCAAGAATTGCTTTAACTATTCGTGGGTGCTATGAATTTCAGGAGTGTTTGCTCCATTTCTTTGACGAATGCCATGGGTATCGTTATGGAGATCACATTGAATTTGTACAATGATTTGGGGAGTCTTGCCATTTTGACAACGTTAGTTTTCCCGATACTTGAGCAGGGGATATCTTTGCATTTCCTCATGTCCTCTTTTAGTTCCTGAAGTAGCTTTTTGTACCTTTTTTTGTACAGGTCTTTTATGTCCTTAGTTAAGCTGATTCCTAGGTACTTGATTTTTCTGGGGCATAATTGTGAACAGGATTGTTTTTTCATATCACTTTCTTCTCTCTTCTTTTTTGAGCATAGGAAAGCCATGGACTTTTGAGTATTGATTTTATAGCCTGCTACTTTACTAAACAAGCCTATTGTTTCTAGGTGTTTCTTGGTAGAGGTTTTAGGGTTCTCTAAGTATAGTATATCATCTGCAAATAGTGAGAGCTTGATTTTTTCCTTTCCTATCTGGATGCCATTAATTTCTTTTTCTTGCCTAACTGCTATTGCAAGTAATTCCGGTACTATATTAAACAGCAGTGAATAGAGTGGGCATCCTTGTCTTTTCCCTCATCTTAGAGGGAAGGATCTTAGTTTTTCCCCCATTGAGTATGATGCTTGCCTTAGGCTTGTGACAGATGACTTTAAGTATATTGAGGAAAGTCCCTTCTATACCAATTTTGGCAAGGATTTTCATCATAAACAGGTGCTGGATCTTGTTAAATGCTGTCTCTCCATCTATTAATATGATCATATGCTTTTTTATCTTTTCTTTTGTTGATACAATGGATTATGTTGATTGATTTCTGAATGTTATACTATACTTGCATCCCGGGAATGAATTCCACTTGGTAATGGTGTATGATCTTTTTAATGAATTGTTGAATTCTATTTGCTAGTATTTTGTTGTGTATCTTCACATCCGTGTTCATCAGGGATATCAGACTGTAGTTTTCTTTTCTTGTGGTGTCTTTGTTTCCTTTTGGTATTAGAGAGATATACACTTCATAAAAACTGTTTCGAGAGTTTGTTTCTTCAATTTCCTGGAAAATCTTGAGAAGAACTGGCAATAGGTCCTCTTTTAATGTTTGGAAAATTCGCTAGTGAATCCATCTAGACTTTTGCGTTTGTTTTTGGGAAGACTTTTGATTATAGTTTCAATTTCCTTGATGTTAATTGGTCTATTCAGGTACTCTAGATCTTCTTTATTCATCTTTGGGAGATTATAGGAATCTGGAATTTATCCATTTCATCTAGGTTCTCTTGTTTTGTGGCATACAGACTTTCAAAGTAGTCTCTGATGATCTTTTGAATTTCTTTGGTTTCTGTTGTGATGTCCCCCTTCACCTTTCTGATTCGGTTTATTGGGGTTTCTCTCTCTCTCTCTCTCTCTCTCTCTCTCTCTCTCTCTCTCTCTCTCTCTCTTTGTTAGTCTTACTACTGGTTTATCTATCTTGTTTATTTTCTCGAAGAACCAGCTCTTGGTTTCATTGATCTTTCAAATTGCTTTTTTTGGTTTCCATGTCATTGATTTCTGCTCTAAGTTTTATGTTCTCTTTTATCCTGCCTGATTTGGGCTCCTTTTGTTGATCCTTTTCTAAGATCTTGAGCGCTGAAGTCAAGTTGTTTATGTGGGCCCTTTCTTCCTTCCTGAGAAATGGTTGCAGAGCTATAAATTTTCCCATTAACACAGCTTTAGCTGCATCTCACAGGTCTTTGTAGCTCATGTCTTCATTCTCATTTTCTTCAAGGTATCTTTTGATTTCGTCCTTGACTTCCTTCCTGACCCACTCATTGTTCAACACTGAGCTGTTTAATTTCCAGGTGTTTGATTTTGTTTTCTTTGTCTGTGTGTGATTCACTTCTATTCTCAGTGCATCGTGGTCTGAAAAGATTGTTGATACTATTTTTTTCTTTCTGATTCTATTGAGGTATGTTTTGTGTCCTAGAACATGGTCTATTTTGGGAAATTTTCCATGTGCACTGGAGAAGAGTGTGTATTATTTCTTCTTGGGGTGTAAAGCCCTCTATAGGTCTATATGCCCTTTCTCGTCTATTTCTTCTTTCAAAGCCTATGTTTCCTTGCTGAGTTTTGTTTTTGTTGATCTATCCAGAGTTGATAAGGTGATATTGAAGTCTCTGGCTACTATTTTGTTGCTAGCAATGTCCTCCTTAAAATCTGATAGCAGTTGTTTTAAATATTTAGCTGTTCCCTCATTAGGTGTGTATACATTTAAGAGTGTGATTTCTTCCTGTTGTACTTATTCCTTGATGAATAGAAAATAGCATTCGCTGTCCCTTCTAATCTTTTTCAACCTGAAATTGATGTTGTCAGATATGGTTTGGCCACCCCAGCTTTTTTGAGGGAGCTGTTTGCTTGCAGCATTGGTTTCCATCCTTTCACTTTGAGTCTGCGTTTGCTCTGACTGTTGAGATGTTTCTTGTAGGCAGCAGAATGCTGGGGTCTGTCTCTGAATCCATTTTGCCAATCTGTGTCTCTTAAGTGGTGAATTTAGACCGTTGACGGTGAGAGAGATTGTTATGGGGTTTTGTCATCTTTCTGTAAGGTTCTGTTGTGCTTGTAGGGCTTGTCTCATCTTATAGTAGCCCTTTTAGCCCTTCTTTTAGGTTTGGTTTTGAGTATAAAGTTTTAAAATAACTATTTTTCTTATCCCCAAAATAAAACTGTATCAAATACCATTGTTTTAAAAATTATCTGTGATGTAAAATGGAAGAATCAGCTCTTGAAATGGAGAGAAATGAATTACATCTTCAGAATATTCATTTTGAGCTTCACTTAGGGAGTTCCTGGAGGGCTTGTGTGTCTTATGCATTTTCATTCACTTTGAGTGGAGCTCAGCACTGCCTTGTCATTTGCAAGGTGCTTGTTTGACTTATCTGAAGCTGAATTATGAGAGCGACTCCATGATTTCAGTGTATTGCTCTTTCTCTCTGGCTCTTCACTCCTCTTTCTAGCCTCTGCTAAGGCACTTCAGCGGCTATAATGAAGTGAATCCAAATTGCTAGTCGGAGACCAGCAGGAGACCTGACATGCACACAAAATATTCTTTTAACATTTCACTGAGCTAATCATCCTAAAGGATTTACTCTGCCTTTCATAAGCTCTTACTAGACTTTGATTGTTTTTTCTTAATGCATGTAGGTGGTTTAACTAAGAAAGTTTTAAAATGTCAAGCTGAATCTTTCAGTAAAATCACAAAAATATGTTTACATATACTTAGTTAATTTCAAAATTATAAAAAGCATAATAACATGATTGGCAGACTAATATCAATAGTGCTCTATGTTTAGAACAAGATATACAGTATGTTTGCTGCCACTGATGATTAAATCCTTAGGTGGATAGAAAGAAAAATAGTGCATTCAGTTTAAAATAACTTTTTTGATAAATTAAACAGTATGAAAATTATATAAGATATTATATTGCAGAAATTGTCATAATTTTTAAAAGTATGTTTAAGATGAGGGATAATTATACAAAACTAAAAGCATTACATAGTACTGTCACAGTTAACTTTAGTTCTTCTATGAATTTGCAAACTTTGTTGACTGAGAAGAGTCAGCCAAAAAGATCAGTGTATTTACTACCTTCTGTGTCATAACAGTAGGTTTATTAGCCTGACTTGGTCGATTTGGCAAACATCCTTGTCCAAAATGTAACCCTGAGGGAATATTTGTATCCAGGTATAGCCACAGCACATAAATCCTTGGTCTTTTCAAGAACACTACTTGATCACTTGATCACTTGACATCCCGTTACTCATCAATTTGCTTGAGCAGGTGCCAGTAACGTCTCCATTCATCCCTGTTGCGTGCTAGTGTAGCCCAATGACATCTGCTCATTCTAAGAAGAGGAAGAGCCTCAAACCCATCGTTCAGGGTCTTGACGAAAAAGTCTGACCATCTCATAGGTGGGCTGCCACGTGATCTTTTTATGTTCCATGGAATCCAGTCTATAATAGCTCTTGTCCAGCAGTCATCTCCAAATCTCATCATGTGTCCAGCCCATCTGATTTTCGACACCTTGGCAAATGAGATAGTGTCCCTGATTCTTGACAGTAGATGGAGGTTGGAACTCCAGATTCTTTCTCTCATTTGAGTGAAGCTTGATATTCCAAGGATAGCTCTTTAGATTCCTCTTTCGGAGACTCGAATAGTGGGTCTACACTACATCTATAAAATTTGCTGCGCTAAGCAGTAGGGAATATGTTTTTCTACAATCTGTGCATATTCCATAGACAATAACAGGTCCCAACTTATTGAAGCCTAATTTTGCATTTCAAATTAGCCATTCACATTACAAAGAGGAAAGGGCAAAGTGGGACCAACAGATTTAAATGGTGATCTCTTCTTTTGAATACATGGAGACAAACAAAAGTTTTAGAAACAAATAAAAGTTATAAGTCATTTGGGCAAAGTTTTGCAGAGAAAATGTCATAATCACCTGTTTTTTTGTGTAAATAAGAAATCGACCTCATTAACATGAAGAATCTTCTCAACAGGGTTATCATTGTAGTTAGAGTCTAGCATGTATATATTGCTCTACATGTCATCATTCTTCAATAGGTATCCATTCTATTACTAATTAATTAAATCTTTATAACTGCCTCTATTTGTCCTTTTCCTGAGAAATCTTTTAACTAAACAAAAGATGTCACCCAAACTTTCTGATGAAAAACACTATGTCTACATTATTTCAGATAAATGTTTTTGTTTTTCTGGAATCTATGAAGCAGGAACCAGGTATAATCCATGAAGGAACCAGGTGTAATCTATGAAGCAGCTACCAGGATAACTGACAATATTTAATATGTTTTACAAAAATTTAGGGAATTTAACTAGAAAAGAATGACTATATGAATTCCTTTTCTAAATACAATCTACCCAGATTGGTTCAGAAAAAATCCAAACTTCATAGATAAAAACTGTATTTAACATTTTTAGACCACTTACATTTTAATTTGAATAAAATGATACAATCTGTAACCCAAACCAAGGAGTGAGTAATTTTTGAGACAGTATTCAAAAACTTCATAACTTATGTGTCTTCTAGTTTGAATAATCACTACTTCCTTGTTGAATGTTGAAATTATCAAAAGTTTCAAGTGTTTAATGTGTATTCATGTTCAACAAAGATTTAATATTATTGTGATCTAAATGGAGACAGAACAAACATATACCCCAATTATAATCTCAAAGAAAAATTTGTTTATTATTATTGCTGTAGCCCGGCAAGCTACAGAGAGTACCTTGCCCGCATGGCAAAGCCTGGCAAGCTACCCGTGACGTATTCAATATGCCAAACACAGTAACAACCAAGTCTCACAATGGAGATGTTACTGGGCCAGCTCGAGAAAATCGATGAACAACGGGAGGACAGTGACAATGACAGTTTACTTTTTTGAGCTACACCTGGTGATGCTTAGTAGTTACCGCTGACTTTGTGCAAGGAATTGCTACTGGCACTGCTAAGAGAGCAATATGTAAGGAATGCCTGAAATTGAACCTAGGTCAGTCACATGCATGAAAATGCCCTGATCACAGAAGTCATTTTTTCTTCTGGCCCAGAAAAAAAATTAAATTACAATAAAGCCCTATTAATTTGATCATTTTAATTTTCAGGAATAGATGTATTTTTATATGAAAACTTTTTTCCTATGTAATTAACACTAGAACCACTTCTATTCAGTAGACTCTTAGTTTGAAACATAAGTTATATGGTTAATATAAAAGCATATTATAAAAGTGTACTGTGATGAGGCTAAGAAAAGTATCCCATTGTCATGGGAGAGTAAGAATAATTGTGTAAAAAGCAGAAAATTATACAAGTTTCTGGTATTCAAGAAAACATGTTTTACCAGTGTTTCAGGTAAAAGCAGGATCATCTTTGGCCAAAGAGGTAATCCAGGAGCAGTGAAGTCAATTGACTATTTCTTTGTCATGTATACCAATAGCATATAGATCTGACATTGACACATGACTTTGCCCCTTGGAGCAGGAAACTATCTTGCCTCAATCACATTTGAATTGTAATAAATATAAATCTTTGATCAGAATACTATTTAGTAGCAGTAACTAGGCTTCTGAAAATACTATTTGTCAATTGTAGACTTGTTTTTAGCAGTCAAGATCTAGAGAAGCAAGTAATTCTGATTTTCAAAAATCAGTTAAACTGTATGTTGAGGCAAAATAGTATGATGATGCGTTTACTCATTTCTTTGCTTTGCTATGCAAAAGGCATTTATGAAAATAGTCTACATATTGGGTCATAGTGTTCTTCAGATATCAAATTGACAGGAATAAAATTAAAATTTTGACCTCACCATGATCCTAATTCCTGACTGAAAAATTAAACAATTTTATTGTAAGAAAGAGTAGAAATGACAATATTGAGAATAATGCAATTTTGTACTTTAAATAGATTTTTATCTTATACCTCAAGTGTTTGTGGTATATATTACACTAATTATATGTATGTGCACACAAAGTTATGGTTGTAGGAATAACAGGTATAACTTAGAGACTAAGTAAAGAAAGTTAAAAATTGTACCTCTTCCTAATGAAACTATAAATAACTTAAAAAGTATTTCATTGCCATTTTACATGAGTACAAGGGTTCCGAATATCAAAGTACAATGGAGTCTACTTACATTCCTAATTTTTTTTAACTTGTGTCTACTTAATTTATTCACTGACACAACAGAGGCAATGTTTTTATTGGAAACCATTTATTTGGAAACACTTCAAAAATATTCTTGCTGAATGGCAATTATATGCAGATAATAAACAGAAGCTGGCATTCACTGATACATGATCAGTGAATCTGAAATCAGGGATTCTGAAAACTCTGGTGATCATGTCTTCCTAATGTGGTCCATCATCTACAACACATTTTACTCCATAAGTAAACTCCATAAGTTTACTTTATAACTCTTTCATAAGTATACAATCTTCATTCTGCAAACTTCCAACCCACATTTTGATGTACATCAAACATATAAAAGAAGAAAAGATCTGTGGAAGAATTTAGCAGCACCACATAATTCCTTTCTTCAGAGCACAAAACCGCCCTCCCCCAAAACTTTGGGAGAATCTGTTATACAAAGCTTTATTTTAAAAATGAATCATATCTTTACTTCCTCATTTGCTGTCACTGAATTTGCGGCTTATCTTATTTGTCTTTTCTAAATCGTGACCCAAAACGAAAGTCTATTAAACAATATTTGGAAATATGGAAAGACAATGATGAAACAATGCAGTGACTAAGAATGGAAATAAAGTGAGAAAATTACACTGTTATTTGCCTTATCACTGATTCACAGTTTTTCAATATGACTATACCTGAAATGTTGTCAAAGTGTCCATATGTGAAATAAGGAGAAAATTTGTCCATGAAACAAAGTAATATGAAAGCAAAAGCTTTCAGCAATCAGAACTGATGGAAAGGGCTAATGAGAAAATTGATCTGTTTGCATGGTGAGAAAGTGGAAATAATTTCTTGCACATTACGCAAATCAAGCCTTTATAATTAGATTTGACACAAATACAGGTAAAACACCATTGCATGGGACACTCAGTTATACCACAAAATAATTAAGTTTAAAATGTAAGTAGCGCTGCACTGTCCTCCTGTTGTTCATCTATTTGCTCAAGCGGGCCCAGTAACGTCTCCATTGTGAGACTTGTTGTTACTGTGTTTGGCATATCAAATACGTCATGGGTAGCTTGCCAGGCTTCCCCTTACAGGCGAGGTACTCTCAGTAGCTTGCCGGGCTCTCTGAGAGGGGTGGAGGAATTGAACCCGGCTCTGTCCGTTCGGCCTCACACAAGGCAAAAGCCCTACTGCTGTGCTATTGCACCAGTACTTTTAAAAAATGTTTATCAATTTAATAAAAACAAGAATATTTTGTAGTAAGAACTTTTAAAAAATTTAAATATCCTGAGATGTTTGAAGTATGAGCACCAAAGTGAACTGTGTTGATCAAATTGAAGAATATATATACATATGGTCAAGTCAGGGTATAGATTAAATTATCTTTTATCCACTCCTCTCAGGAATCATGGCAAGCTACCAAGAGTATCTCATACTCATGGCAAAGCCTGGCAAGATACCCATGAGATATTCAATATGCCAAACACAGTAACAACAAGTCTCACAATAGAGACGTTACTGGCCCCGCTCCAGCAAATTGATGAACAACCGGAGGATAGTGTTTGTTTGTTTGTTTATCATTTACTCCAAATTAGTTAAGTATAACTATATATTCACTGTACTAACTATAGAGAGTAAAACAAGAAAAGTCTAGCGATTTGTGAATAATTATAGAATTCAAATTTCTTTTTTTTAAATAAATAGATTTTATTTGGAGGATTTTTAAGGTGTGGATGGGGGAGAGAGTGAGAGAGTAATGTATTCAAGAGAGAACACAGCCTTCTCTAAGGGCAGAGAAAACCCCTACACACATCCTAGCATTAGACACGAAAGCATGAAAGTACACATATCAAGAGGGGAGATGCGGGTGACACACGTGCTCCGCCACATGGGTGCAAGCAGCACATGGGCTCAGGCAGCATATGCAAGAGAATTCAAATTTCCTACATATTTAATATCCTACAGTTTTTTTACCATTTAAAAATGCATAAACATGCTAATGTATACTAGATTTAAAAAAAATAATGAAGACTTCTAAGGAACTATATACTGAGATATTTAACCTGGACCCAAGATAAAGCATAAATATATTTTACTTTGAAATTATGTACAAGGAATAGGAGTACTATAGCATGCTTTTGATTTAGAACAATTCACAATGTAAATTCTTTAAAACATAATTTCATTTAGTGGTTTCCGAAATGTGTTCACTATATATCCATTCTTGTTATCAATTTTTTTGTCTCTCAGTTATAATTTTACCCTCCAGTCTCTGATTTGAAAAAACAAACTAGACTCTCTCGACAAATCTTCTTTACATTGCTCATGATAAACTTTGTCAGTAGAAGGTGCTAGAGGGCCATTTCAGAAAGGAACGGAATGGAGTTATCTTCTTGTTTCCAAACAAAGTACATTTGCTTTCTCTTACTTTTTTCGGAGGACATTTTTCCTAAGAGCTGAAATATCCTGGATAAGCTTAGAGCCATAACATTGCCCCTGAGATCATCTTGTCATGGCCCTTCTAATGCAGATAAACTATTGAAGATTCACGGTCCCATCACTTTGATTCCAACTCCTTTACAATGTACTTGTCTCATCTCAACTTATCAGAGAGCTTCAGACTTTTCATTGCAGAACATAAACTCCCAGCCTCCTATAGTACTCACTGACTCCCTCTTGTGTCTACCCACCAATTCTGATTTGCCAGTTTTGCAGTTTTGTGTCTAACTTATCCAGTACCAATGGACAGATTTGAAGTGAGACAACCATGCCAAATTAAATGCCACTTAATAATGCTGCATCTCCATCTTGAATGAGATTGGAACTACAGCCTTGGAAACACAATTCCTCTTCCAAGTTCGAACTGAGATTCCAAGGTATTCTTTGAAGTACTTTGTCTTAGATTGTAGTATTTCTTTGAAGCATTCTGTTTTAGAAATGTTATTCAGAGTTGTCTTAACACTTCTACAGTAACCTAGTGTTCCAGGAGTCTCCAAGACCATACCCAGATTCACAATTCACAAGAAGGAATAACAGCATAAAGTTTTATTCCAAAATTATTATTAAATATCAGGAAAGGACACAGAAAAACCAGTAAAAGAAAAAGGAAGTGAAAGGGAAGCTTCAGGTAATAAAAGTTTAGACCAAGTTAAATCAGATATTCATTTAAATATTGCAGCATTAAGTCATGACAACATATGTAATGTGGCTGGAGCGATAGCACAGCTGGTAGGGCATTTGCCTTGAACATGGCTGACCGGGGTTTGATTTCTCTGTCCTTCTCAGAGAGACGGGCAAGCTACCAAGAGTATCCTGCCCTCACGGAAGAGCCTGGCAAGCTCTCTGTGGCATATTCCATATGCCAAAAACAGTAACAACAAGTCTCACAATGAAGATGTTACTGGTGCCCGCTCAAACAAATCGATGAACAATAGGATAGTGCTACTGTGCAACATATGCAATGTATTATTTACCAGAGCACTTATTAAAAATTCAGTGAGTCAACATTTTTACTAGAGACTGGTCAAATGGAGACTTTCTATCTTGAAGATGCCAAAACTCTAGAGTCTCAGAAGAAAAGCAAGTGTTTAGTATAAATAAATTATTTTATTTACATATACAATTTAGACAGGCAGAGCTTGGCAAGCTACCCATGGTATATTCAATATGCCAAAAACAGTAACAATAACAGGTATCATTCCCCTGGCCCTGAAAGAGACTCCAATCATTGGGAAGACAAGTAAGGTGAGGCTGCTAAAATCTAAGGGCTGGGACAAATGGAGACATTACTGGTGCCTGCTCTAGTAAATTGATGAACAATGGATGACAGTGATATAGTGATACAATAATTTAGAAAGAGGCAACTGTTCTTATGAAGTATGGTAAAAACTCTTACGAAATTCAAGTTTTCAGGCACCAAAGAATAATGCCTTAGAAAGACTTGTTATGATATTTTTTTCCACTATCCTTCATATAACTTAAGTAATCCCTTATATTAAAGTTCCTTGTTAAAATGATATGCAATTTTGTCTATAAGTTGCACTTGGTCTGCTATGTTATATGTTGCTCTTTGAGACTCATTAGACTTTTCCAATGTGGCACTAGTTAATGATATTTTCAGAAACTATTTAGAAAATCACTGCTGCAGAATACAAAATATTATCAGACGTTAGCCTCATGACATCTAGCAACAATTTAATTTAGACAATTTAGCAAATGAAATCTGGACAGCTGGTAGCTAGGTTTATGTCTGTACCCAAAAGTCATTTTAGACTCACGCAAGTAAAAAAAGGAAGAAGTGTGAAGTCTGTAAAACATGTTCTTGTTTTTTCATGAAAAACTTTTCTTTCAACTATTTTACTATATTTTGAATATTCAAATTATTTAAAAATATTCATTAAGGAAAGGGATTGGCTACTTTAAAATTCTACGAGCTTAAAAATGGGAAATGGAAAAATGCTAAAACTGGAGATAGCAGAAGCAAAATACATTTTACACATGTCCTAAGAAGCAGGTGGAGAACTGAAAACTCAAAGCTATCATGTAGAACTCTCATTCTGGTGCTTTCTGATAAGAAAACACTGCCATTAAAACAGGGTACAACCCAAGTTGATGCAATTAGACTTTGAGTTTAACTTATTGAGTTTAGCTTCAGTGAAATCTAAATAGCAAAACTTTGTGCAAATAGGTTGTGCGTGTGTGTGTGTGTGTGTGTGTGTGTGTGTGTGTGTGTGTGTGTGTTTTAAATTACTAAAGTGATTGGAAAATAAAACAGAATCCCTGACTAAAATCTTTCAGGTAAGTACTTAAGAAAACCTATGATTCTTATATGTAATAGGATGAAGAGAGACTAGATTAAATCTCTATCTTGTGATAAAGTAGATGAAAGGTAGATGGCATCTGCCATCAAAATTCCCCTGAGAAAATAAGTTCTCTTTCGACTTTGCTGGCAGATCATCAAATGTTTTCAGTGGACAAGTACACTAAACTTAAAAGCCAGGATAGCCTAACCGTATAATTTTATAAACATGGAACTGAACACAGGAGAATGACTCATATGTCAAAGAAGTACAACTATGAGGAGGCTTTCTGAGTTAGTAGTATCAAGCTGGTAGAAACAGAGTCAAAAGCTATAAAATACACAGGCTCAATGGTGTCATAGACCACTTGCTCACATCAGAGAACAAGATTTATATGTGTGACTCCTAACACAGGAAAGCTGACAAAGACTAGGCAATGTGGCAGCTACCAGGAGACTTTATGTTTAAGTAATTATACATTTGGAAGCATCAGAGGAGAGAAATTGTTTTTAATTTTAGACTTTAAAATTGTTAAATATGTGCATTATAGCCTATAATGTCTTTAGGAGCATTTTAATTATCATTTTCCTGACAAATTAGAAAGTTAAGTCCTTCAGTTAAATACTACAGTATATGTGGGAATTTATTTCTGGGAATGTTTACAAATTTCATGTAAGATCTAGAATATGTTCAGGTACTAACAGGGTTACATACTAACATTTAGCAAGTATTTATTCTCTTATTTTACCTCATCGTATTTTACCCTAACAGTATACAACATTGTAATCTCTGTTTTACCTTAAAATAGTAATTTAGTTAAAGTTTAAAGTTTGTGACTTTACCAAATTACAAATTTGATGCTTGTGGTTTTAAGAGGTACAGGTTTGATTATTTGCTTCTTTTTGTGGTTGTTTTGAACTCCCATTTCCTATTTACTAACATGTCATCCAATGACAATTATATACTCCAATATCCTTGCAACCAAGAATATCTACATACATGGAGTATTGAGATATTCTTTACATTTTCATTAATTATGAAAGTAGTAAAGCATATCTATATAATTTGTCATACTTGTTTCTAGGGAATTTTCTCATATTTGATCTACAGTGACTATGAGAACAAAGAAGCTAACAAAAACAACTAATACAATTCTTAAATTTTAAAACATTAAATAATTAGTCTGGAAAAATATTGATAAAAATAAAAACAAATTAAAAACCTAAATTTTACTATTTTACTAATCAATATCAGTACTACCTCTTATGTTTCCTAAATTTTCACAAATATCAATAATAAGCACAATATTTTAAGTTTTAAGAAAAAAATGCCCAACAATCACAACAAAACGCTGCCCATCATGAATTCTATATATGTGTCAGAGGGTTGTAAGAAAGTCATAATAGAGCCCAATAGACTTGTGTGTCTATTATGTGCTTTAAGTAGGGCTAATGAGACTGAAAAATTAAATTTAATTGTGATTAATTAATTGAAATGTAATTAAATGTGTATGCTACTAGGAATCATCCTGAACAGTGCAGAGCTAAAAATTCCTACCTTTAAAAAGAGTCATTTTATCATCTAAAACTGTCATTTCAGATCTTGTTTTTATAACAGAAAATTCGTCTTTTAGAATAAAATTTGCAAAATTTAAATATACGAGTCAGAAAAAGAGTGAAGTATTACTGGTCAAAACAGCAATGGAAAAAGCCTGGATTTAGAGTAAGTGTAAAACTGAAATTAACTTTTCTTCTCATTACGATTCACTTCAAGGAATCTGGAGGAGAGAACAGGGCACTATAATATAAAACTTGGATATAAAGTTTTAATTGTAGTAAGTGGTAATTTTTAAACTTTCTTAAAGATGAAATTAGTTTATTAAATAATTATATGCTTACCAGACGCTTACCAAAATGCTATTTATAGTGATATTAATGAGTACCCGCTAGTAAATTAAAACTTAATTGCAAAATTTTATGTAACATTGCAAATAAAAATATAAAGACTTTTTAAATGCTATAGCTGATATACTTATGGATTTTAGAAGGGAACACAGTCAAAGAAGAGGGACAATTTAACTGCAAACATACTACGGTGTCTGAATTTTGAAGAAATTAAGTCAGAGAACAAGGATACATGTGGGATGGAGAGATTCTTAAAATACAAATTTTAGTATTTAGTCATAACAGTTTAAGACTAACACTCTCAAAGAATTGGAAAAGTTATAATTTTACCTATTCTTTTAATTCTTTATCTTAATGATTCAGTCTTTATGCAGTAGAAAATAAGAATTTGAAAAAATGACTGAAGAAAGGGAATTTAAATGTCTTTCACTTCTCTGTCACTGTCACTGTCACTGTCCTCCTGTTTTTCATCGATTTGCTCGAGCAGGCCCAGTAACGTCTCCAATGTGACACTTGTTACTGTGTTTGACATATCAAATGCGTTACGGGTAGCTTGCCAGGCTGTGCCGTAAGGGCAAGGTACTCTCAGTTGCTTTCCGGGCTCTCCGAGAGGGGTGGAGGAATCAAACCTGGGTCGGCCAGATCGGCCACAGGCAAGGCAAACACCCTACCCATTGTGCTATGGCTCCATATTTAGATTATTTGTGATACATTTTTGTACTCCCCATTAAACAGATTTTACAAATAGAAAGCAGACATAAATTCCATTTGAAATGTTATGAAATTTTGTTTGCATGTATATAAATATCATGAGTTAAAAGTCATAAACCTAAGTGTAATTTATGTGGTGATTCATAGTTGTAATGTTTTTAGTTTTTGTTTCACTTTATTTCATAAGCTATAATGGACAAATGCATGTTTCTTGTAAATGATTTTACAGGTTGTGTAAAAAAATGTTGGTTTTAAAAAATGCTTGTGTTATAGGCACTGTTTTAACTGAGCCTTATTTCATATTACATTTTTCTGTAATAAAAATGTGGGTTACCAACTGCAAAAAGAAGAAAGCATTAAAAAAGGTAGAGCTAAAGAAAGCTGTAATAAACAACATAAATTCCTATTTAACTGATTGTCTATGTTTCATATTTGAACTGAGGAAATATTAATGAATAAGTGAGATAAATTAAAGAAGGAAGCATTTACAAATAGTAACTGAATAACATGGTGCAAAAATTTTAATAAGAAAAACATCAATAATCAAGAAAAGCTTATTGTATAAACATAAGGACTCAGACTAATCCAGTTGAAGAGCAGAGTTAGAAATAACTCTGAATAACATTTCAAAAAACATTAAATGTGAGCGATATATTTACAACATTCAGAAATCCAATAGAGAGATGAGAATTTCATATGCAGAGGAAAGATTATATAGTTATAATTATTAAATGGGAAACTCATCTTTAAAATCAATAGCAGTTGCTTTTATTATAATACTTGTTTTCTGCTCTGAAATATAAGTATATTAATATCAATTTATTATCTATATATTTTCCTACAAGTTTACAAAATATGGATTATAGACTGAAGGGAACCCAAACAGTAAAACTGCAGTATTAGTTCTTGATGTTGACTGGTGTCTATTTGATTTATTTTTTGAACACTTTGCTCTGTGTGTCCTGACGGTGTGTGCTATAATGATCAATGTGAATGAGATGTATTTCCTGACCAAGCCAATATAAAAAGCATGAAAGTGAAACATTGCAGAAAAGTGAAGTCATTTTTACTTCTGTTTGAAAAAAATATATATACTTTACTGCTTTTGACCTTTTAGTATTTTCTTGTGGCCAGCCATCACATCATCCAATTCTACAAGAAATAATCACTTCCAAAGTGGCATAAAATAAACTGAGAGATTGAGTGGATGATGAAACCACCTAGTAATAACTTCCATGAAATAGACATAAAATTTGCAGATTATAAACTACAATTCCATTTTAGCTAAATAAAATTTTAATTTTATCAAAAATTTTAATACATGTAAAATATACTTTAATATATTTTCTAATAATTATAATATTTCTGAGCTACTGCATTCAAAAAATAAACCCTCAAAGCATCTGTCCTATGAATGGCATTAATAATAACCCTAAATACATATGGTTCAGTGGTTTTCAAACTAATTTGTGCTAAAAAATAAATTACTGTCACTGTCACTGTCCTCCCATTGTTCATTGATTTACTCGAGCGGGCCCAGTAACATTGTGAGACTTGTTACTGTGTTTGGCATATTGAATTCGTCATGGGTAGCTTGCCAGGCTTTGCCGTGTGGGTAAGATACTTCAGTAGCTTGCTGGGCTCTCTGAGAGGGGCGGAGGAAACAAACTTGGGTTGGCCATGTTGGCTGTGTGCAAGGCAAACGCTCTACCCGCTGTTCTATTGCTCCAACCTGTATAATTACTAGAATCATCCTGTATAATTACTAGAATATAAATGAAGTTTCTATTTTAACTGATTTATGTTGAGACTCCAGAATCTTTATTTTAATTTTGTGCTATAGATTTTTGTCACAAACATAATAGCAACAATAATAGCTGAAACATAGCCACTTACCAAAACTTTCCAAATGTCATACACTATCAAAGCCCTTTAAAATATTTTAAAAATTTACCCTTAATGGTCACAGGAGTGACTGGGGGGCAAAGGGAAGTTAGGATAGAGAAGGAACCATTAGGACAATAATAGATGGAAACGATCCTTTGGACAGGACTGAGTGTTGTAGGTAGGTAGAGGAATATACCTGATAACCTTTTCAGTATCTGTATTGAAAAGCATAATTAGGAGAGGGAGGGAGGGGTACTGGGGACACTGGTGGCAGGAAATGTTTACCAATGAAGGAGTGGAACATTATATGACTGCAACACAATCATGAACAAATTTGAAACTGAAAAAAAAAAAACCCTTGTCCCATTGAGTCCTTAGAACCACATAGTCTAAGTGGTTATTTTAAGGTAAGGAAACTGAATTAGAGAAAGTTTGAATGATTGTTAACAAGTTCAATAAGTTCTAATGGTCAAGAATAAAGATGTTAAACCTCAACTGAATTTGATCTTCAATGGTTTTGAATTAATTGCTCCATCTCACTTCATATCTGGTGAGGAACAAAACATAATTCATAGATTGCTTCTTAACATCATATTTAGATATCCATTAAGAAAATAAAAAATGTTGGAAATATTTTCTAGTCATAAGCTAGAGAGAGACCTGATATGCTACTCCAGAAACAGCATTTATTTTTTTTCAGAAACTATCAATTGCTCAAGAAATCTTTGTAGTCTCTAATTATAAGACTGTATTCAAAACTCTTAGTAGACATAACTTTGCTGTAATGACATAGCAAGTATTGATTTGAAATATGTTGGACCACTCAAAGAATTTTTATAAACTCAGTTCAATGTTTAATTTCTAGGAACAATGACAGCAAACTCCAGTAAGTGATGAAGGACAAAATTTTTAAAAAACTCTTTTCACTGCAACCTCCATGATTTTCAGCTGTCAAGAATTCAGCTTAGCAGCGACCAAGTTTGCCAGAAGAGACATCCATTTTAGAACCAGAAAGTCAGATGTGTAACTACTACGCTAGGAAATCCAATGCCAGTCCTGCCAAGTTGTCAAAGAAATAAACCCTACATTGAATGTGCTTGCTACCTAAGTGCATCGCTGTCAAAGAAAGTGTCATTTGGGCAAGCACAATCGTTAGAATCATAGTCTGGAGCTGCACTGAAATTAAAAAACAAAAGAATGAACAAACAAATAAAACCACCTAATTAAATGTCCTGGCTTCTATTTTGGGGAAATGGAACTCCTAAAACAGGAAATTTTCAAGAGACTGGGGAGTTTGAAAAAGATATAGGCAGTCCAAAAGAATGAATTTGGGGGACAGGAACAATAGCCAGTTGGTAAGAAATTTGCCTTGTATGCGGAGGGCTGACCCAAGTTTGATCCCTGGCACCCGATTCCCCTGAAGTCCTTTAGGAGTGATCCCTGGGCACAGAGCCAAGAGAATTCCCTAATTGTTAGGTGTGGCACAAGTCAAAAACATAGGGAGCTGGAGCAATAGCACAGCGGGTAGGTCTTTTGCCTTTGCACTCCGCCAACCCGAGTTCAAATCCCACGTCCCATCTGGTCCCCTGGGCACCGCCAGAAGTAATCCCCGTGCATCGTTGGGTGTGACACCCCCCCAAAAAAGCAAAGAAAAACAAAACATAAATAATGCTTTTCATGAAGGTAGTGAAGGCATTTTTAATCTAAAATCCTTGAAAGCAGTCTCAGTTTGATATTCTATTCCTCTTATCTTGAAGTGAAAGCTTTCAGCTATTTTCGAAAATACCACATTTTAGAATATTAAAAAAATAGAATCTCAGAGAAAGACACAGATCTCAACACTTCTCCAATTTATTGTTAATTTTAATTAGTCATTTCTAGGGCCGTATCTCTTAGAAAAATAGAAATGTTGATTAAAGAGTTATGTGAGGACTAAATGAAATAAATAAATACCTTCCACCGAAGTATAAGTTTACTTACTTTACTCTGTATGAAAAATTTTTAATAGGTTTGAAATACTTTAAAACCAATACCATTAGTAAGTACTTATATAAATTGTTTTGCTTATGACCTTTAGAAGTGAACACAACGGATATTCCCTCTATTATGAATCTCTAACAAAACATTTTCATAGCTTCTAGTTTCTCTCTCTCTCTCTACATATATATTACAGATACAATCCTGAAAGGCTGAAACTCTGAGACAAAGACAGATGATTGCCTATCAAAACACATTTTCCCTTTCCTGTTCATTAATAGAATCCTGATTTTATTCATTGAGATAATGAGCCTTATTGGAAGCCTAAAGAGTCCAGACATTTTTAAAGTTACTATGTTCTGTGACAATTTTCTAAAGAGTGTTGAACATAAAAGTTGGAAAAAAGTGTGTTAAAACAATTGAGTATTTCAAATTTTTTTCTTTCTCTTTCTTATTTTGTGCTACTTAGATCAAGTTTATTAGAGCTGAAGATGGAGCTTCTATTTTGATCCACAAAGTAACCTTAAAAATCAAAACCATATGAGAAAGAAAAGACCAACAGAAGGAGCAGAGGAAAATGATGACATGGTGGCTTCAGTCCCACCACTGTACTATCATTTTTTTCTTCATTTTATGTTTGTGTTTGGGCTATACCCAGCAGTGGTCAGGGATATATTTCTGGCTCAGTATTCAGGGATCACTTTGGGTGCAGTTTGGGGCACCAAAGATCTAATGTCAACTGCATGCAAAACAAGGAGTTTCACCCCTAAACCAATTCTCTAGCTCTGAACTTAAAAATAAATAAATGAACATTTGTGTCCTTGAAACACCAATAATCAAGCCTCCAAACACAATATCGAATCATCTCTTTTTAAAATTTGTATTTGTAGTACATTTTTACATTTTTGACATAAGCATACAAGTATACAATAAATGTTAGGCTAGTCTACTATTTTAAGCTAGTAATGTAGATAAATGCATTTTGATTGCTTTATTTAAATTGCTATAATAATAGATTACCTAGCAAAAAGTGGTGAATGCTATTGTCATCTAGAAAAATGGAATATTCATCTACCTTTTCTAAACGTAATAATATTCAAATGAAAAGTGAGTAAATTAACACTTGTCTATATCTGCTTCTTTTTTATATTTCTCTTTGAAAATATGTGATCTATGTTTTTGATATAACTTTGATAGCATGCAATCAAAATGTTCTTGAAAGAGTTGCTGAACACTGTTTTAGATAGGAAATTTAGTGAGAACATGAGCTTTATTTCAGAGAAGGAGCTATAATAGGTATATAAGTGAATATAAAATAAATTAATCTAATCCAATTTCTTTTCTCTCAAAGAGTGCAGATTTGTTATTTAACTGAGTTACCCTTACATTATTGAAAAAGACATAGAAGGGTTATGGGATATAAGGTACAGTTGGAAACTGGGTTTAGATACAGAAGAGAAATTTGACATAAGAAAGGGATTTAAAAAGTACAACTTCAATAGAGGAACAATGGTAGCTCTGTGGTAGGAAGAAGATGAGTGAATTCTCATTTTTTCTATAACCTTATATCTATCACTCTTGCCAGTGTGCAGGAGACCATATGAATTGCCAGGAATCACATCTGAGTCAGTACTGTGCAAGGCAAAAGCCTTACCTTCAGGACTATCACTTTTCCCCAAGAGTTAAATATTTTATTGATAAACATGAAAAACTCTTACCTTACACATTCTTTTCACAGTTTTCCAAAGTCTAATTTATATTTTGAGCTCTTTTCTAGTACGAGTTCTTCCTTCTTATAAATTATAAACATTGTTATATATCAGATAAAATTAACTATATTAAGGTAGCTAATATGTATGCCAACATTGTACTTTCATCATTAGCTTTTGGGGCTTTTTTTTTAAGATTCAAAGTTTACCTTTATGTTGTTTCCAGTTTACCTGTCTTCTCAGTTTTTCTGGGACTATTTGCCCTTCGGACCTTGCCTTTTTGTCAAACTGAAAGATCCTACTAGATCCTGATGGTTTCAAGAAATTTCTTTACACCTCTGACTGCCTGTAACTCCTTAGGGTTAAGTGCTATCTGTCACACTGCCTTCTAATTTGTAAGCTTCTGTGTACTCAAGAGACCTAAAAGGATCTAATTTTACATGTCCCCAAAAAACTATGATTAGTCTCTCCATTCTGGTATTACTTATGATTTCTCATGTCTGATCCTGAGTACTTTTAATAGATACACACACACACACACACACACACACACACACACACACACACATACTACTATCACTATCACTATCACTATCACTATCACCCTGTTGTTCACTGAGTTGCTCGAGCAGGCACTAGTAATGTCTCCACTCATTCCTGTCACGTGCTAGTGTAGCCTGATAGCATACTGGGGGCTCTTTCAGGGTATATATATTTATATTATATATATATACATACATATGTGCATAAATACACATTAAAAAGTGTGCCATGACTCTAGAAAGAACTATACTATTTGAACTTTTCAGTTTTCTTATTTTGATGATAGGTGCATGGTTTATTAATCAATATTAATAAATAATAATTTTTCCAAGAAGAGAAATAAGATCATTTCCAAAATAACACCTCATTGCTAGTAATTATGGACTTCTAAATATATTTATATGAATTAAAAAATATTCCTGTTCTTATGGTGAATAGAATAGTTTGGTGACAAAACCTGATCTGTAGACACAGCATTTTTCAAAGCTAAATTTAATGATATTAACTTATAAATTGAGATATTTTCAAAATTAAATGGTAGCATTACTAAATATAATTTTCCTACTATTAAAGAATGTCCTCTAATTCCAGTTTTATATGCAATTATCTATAGTTTATTTTTAATAAACTAATTTGAGACTATTCTACCATAATTATTCAAATAAATGATAAATATAATTTAGCATAAGTAAATGAGGTCAGAAATTATGAAGAAAAATTAATAACATATGCAGATGACACTTCATAACATAGTTTATCTAGGGAATATCTTAAATTAGAAGCTTCCATTGCTCTAGAGGTCTGTAACAGCATTAAAATACATTTCTTGATTATAAAGTAATTACATTTTTTCTGCACCATGGAAACACTTTGGTGAAAAAGTAGAAATAAGAAGGAATTGAAATGTCTATAACATGTATCCAAGTACTTTTGAAATATCAAAAGGCAATCATAGACTTCAAATAATCAGAATAAAACAAAATTTATAAATAATACAGGTCTATATAATTATCAAGATGATGGATTATATAAAATAGTGGTGTGAATTACATATCTTATAATAATAAACAAGTTCATCTGTACAATTTTTCAGGGCTGGAGATATAGTATAGCAGGTCAGGCTCTTGCCTTGTTTGTGGCTGGTCCAGGTACAATTCCTGGTACTCCATGAAGGCCTTAATCACCACCAGGAGTGAATAATGAATAAAGAGCCAGAAGTAACTGTTGAGTATCACCATGTGTGCCACCCATAAAAAAAAATTAAAATATTTCAATGACATGTTTAATAATAATCCAAAGAACAATAGAGTGGGATCCAAGTATTTACATTCCACAAACCAACTCTGTGATTTCCAGGTGAATCAATAATTGGTATTTACTTTGAGAGAATATAGAGTCTACAGGGATATATACATTTAGGTTAGGACTTGGAAATGTATATTTCTGTTAATGGTATATGGAGAAAGTTTTAAACAGATGACAGACAGCTACTTTAAAATCATCTCTGTGTTGCTGGCATTGAAACAAGCAACACAGCAGACACTGAGATAAACAGATATAGGAATGCCTATTCAAAAAAGACGTTGCAAATTCTTAATTACAGAATAATTTCAAATAATTTTCACAGATTTTCTGCCTTCAAAAACATGGGATTAAAGGGACTACCTCTTAACTATGAATTTTACATAGTTACTTTAAAAAGTTGAATAGAGAGGGGAAAACAATGGATGCATTTATAGTGGTGAAACTTAACAAAAGCTAGGTTAAACATTTAACTAAAGATAATACCCATTTTGAGAGTTTGCACCTCTTCTTAGGGCCTGATGAAAATTGAATATTACTTCTGTGGTTTTCCTACACAAAATCTTGGTTTATGAAAAAAATTACTCAAAAACTGTCAACTTTATAAAAGTTATCAAAAACAAGAGAAAACCTGAGAAACAGACATAGATAGTGATTGACAAGAGTGACAGTCTCCTAGGTATTTATTAAATTATGAATGTGAGAACACTAATTTAAGAAGATGTTGGCACCTCTATATTTATATCAGCATTATTCTTAATAGGCAAAACACAGAATCAACCTAACTGCCCAATAATAATTGACTGGATCAGAAGCTGTTGCATTTACTCAATAAAGTACTATTCTGACATTCAAAAATGAAAATTACATTTTTCCTTTTGGAACAAGATGGATGAAATTTCAGTTAGGTATGCTAGATTAAATAAATAAGGAACAGAAAGATAATTAACAAATAAATTTGCTTATATGTAGAATATGAATAACTAAAGCAAATGTATTAGCAAAAAAACATAGGACTAAGGCTTTGACATGAAACATGAAAACTATGGTGTTTATTGAGCTGGAGTGAGAAAGTGGGAAGGAGTTGAGGAATCTTTTTTGTTATAGGAGGCACTGGAACTTCTAGGTTGGTGTGGTGAGCCCTCTACCAGGTGGAAACACAAAGCTATAATACTGAATTTCCTTAACAACACTGGTATATTTATATGAATTAATAGTGGAGTAAAATAAATATAGCTAGGGACAGTGTAGGAAAATCTGAATGTAGATGAAAACCATTACTTTCACTTAATACTGATCGGATCTATTCCTTTCTTCTTTCAAAATGCCTAACAGCTTAGGAGAGCCATGGGGGGATAGTTTTGATAGAACCTTTGAAATACAGATGTAGAAAAATATGTGTATTAAAAATCAGTTTGGAGATAATTGGGCATGCATTTGAAATATAACAACTCATTTATCAAGGTCTAGAAATGAAAAAATATAAATTCAGAGCAGATATGCTGAATGTGCACTAATGTAAAAGTAGGGCAAAACCAATTAATGGATTATGTCAGACAAGTCAGAAATAAAATTACCTAATGAAATTGTCATGGCAAAAGAAATGGGGAAAATGGAGATGCTATCAAAATAATTTTATCAAACAACTAGTCATATTCACATATAATAGCATGTCAATGACTAGAAAAGATGAGTTTGACTAAAGTAATATTGAGTTCTAACAGATACAGAGTTTGATAAATAATAATATTGACAGCAGCCTTCATAATGAGAAAGTTATGAGCTTGTTTATTTTTAATTAAACTAAATTAATGAATTTTTTATTGAATCACTGTGAGATAAAGTTACAAAGCTTTCATGTTTGAGTTTCAGTCATACAGTGATAGAACACCTATCCCTCCACCAGTGCACATTTTCCACTACCAATGTCCCTAGTATCCTCCCTTTCATCCCAGTCCTCCCCCTGCCTCTATGGCAGACAATTTCTCCCATACTTTCTTTCTACTTTTGGGCATTATGGTTTGCAATATAGATACTGACAGGCTATCACGTTTAGTCCTTTATTGTGAACAATCCCTCCAACCATTATTGACTTAGTGACCCCTTCTATATTCCAGCTGCCTTCTCCCCCAGATCATAAGGCAGGCTTCCAACTATAGAGCAATATTCCTGGCCCATGTCTCTACTATTGTTGAGTGTCAGTCTCATATTATGTTATTTTATATTCTACAAATGAATGCAGTCATTCCATGTCATGCACTTCTGAGTGAAGAGATGCTGATAGTCCTGTACTTAAAGATGACTGCTTAATTTAGAACCTGGAACCTGAAGATGCCCACCTTTAAAAATTTTTTTCTTTCCCCTCTTACTTACTGGTATAAACTTGGTAAGCCCTAGCACAGGTAAGTTGCTTAACACTGCATCATCAGCCCTTGTGATGAGGCAGAGTTTACTGGGAGTGACATCCTGTGACATCCACAAATCCTCTGGATAGGCCTCTTTTAAAAAATTACTTTCATAAATAACCTAAAGAAGGAATCCTATCTAATTTGCTCTCAACTTCTCATGTATGTATTGTGGTCTCACTTTTTGTCTTTTCTTGGAATAAAATGGGAAAAAGAGCTCCTCTTCCTATACTCCCAAAAATTTATCAAGAGAGAATTTTGGTAAAGATTGTCTTCAATAGCATTTGTGCAGAACTTGCTTAGCCAGTACTATAGTTTCCATTGTCTTTTTTTAAATCAATTCCTTAATAACTTGCTATATGGCTGCAAAAGTTTCTAGTACCTGTATGTGGGCAAAGAACTATTCTTTCTCCAGAATGAGAAGTTCAAGCACTGTAGCACTGTCCTCCCATTGTTTATTGATTTGCTCGAGCGGGCCCAGTAACATTGTGAGACTTGTTACTGTGTTTGGCATATCGAATGTGTCACGGGTAGCTTGCCAGGCTTTGCTGTGCAGGCGAGATACTCTCAGTAGCTTGCCAAGTTCTCCGAGAGGGGCAGAGGAATCGTACTCGGGTCGGCCAGGACAGCCCTATGCCAGGCAAACGCCCTACCTGCTGTGCTATGGCTCCGGCCCGAGAAGTTCAAGATATTATTTAAATAGAAGCAGCTTTCAACGTTGTTCTTTACACTCAGTTTTAGTTAGTGAGTCTTAGTCCTGGTTGCACATGAGAAAGATCCAAGGAATTTTCAGATTTTAATAAGAAAATTTAAGCATCATCCCCTGTGATTCTGATTTAATTAAGTTGGGGGCCAGGCATTGATTTTTTTTTAAGTTTAAAGATCAGCCAGGAGTTTATGATGTACAGAAAGAATTGGAAACCTCTGAATAAGAGCTGTTAGTAAAGAAGTTGCTACGGTTTTCCTAATGTAGGTTAATCTACAATTACTTTCTAACTTCAAGCTTTTTTTAAATTTTACCTTTTCACTCCTTATTAACTCCTGCAATGTTTCAGCATCCTTTTTCCACCTAACTCATAAGTATTTATTTTCTTCTCTTATTTCAGCAGACGTAGGACATGTAATTTTTTTCCATGTGGGTCAAAATCTAGAACTCACTGACTTGAGCTGATTCCAGGGAATATTAAAACCAAACTGAAAAATATGACAAGTATATTGAATGAATTTGAATATTGTCCACGTTTCTTTGTGTATAGTTTTAAAATCTCTTTGCTGTAAGAATTAAGTGATATAGCTGTAGAGAGCACAGGGATTTATGTGCTTGGCTTCCATGCTGCTCACTCCAGTTCTACCTCCAAAACTGTATGTTCTTCTGAGCACCAGCAGGAGTGATCCTTGAGCACAAAGCCAGAAGAGATCCCTAGTAATCTGGGTGTTGACCTAAATAAACAAGATCCAAATGAAAGAATTAAACAGTAACATAAGAATATCTTAAATTTTCTTAAATGTTAAGTAATATCAAAATTAATTAACATTTAAGAAAATTAAAATTCACACACATACACATACATATAATGTTTATAGACTTAGATTCTTTTTACACACATTGGCTTCTATGAGTGCAAAATTCCTAATTTTGATCTAAAAAATAATCTAAATTGCCACATGGGGAATCTGAACTCATGGAACTCTGCTAAAACCCTGCCCCCAGGTTAGACGAGTGTTTGGCATAGTTTTCAGTTATGCTCTTCCTATATAGGTTATAAGATGTGTTTAATAAGATATTCCTTATAGTTACACAGGACACAAGAAAGAATGGGAATATTCTAGAAGGAAAAAGAAGAGACCACCACCTCCAGACTGCCACAGATACTATGAGAAAACAGTGCAGAAACCCACCAAGAAGAGAGGATGAGGATAGAAGCCTGAAGCCTCAATAAGAAATACCCATAAATAAGAGACAAAATGGTGAGAATGTTTAATGGGCTAAAAGAAATAGTGGAACAGACATCCAATAAAATATAGAAGGAGGAAATGAGAGAAGACTTAAGAAACTAAAAACAGAAATGTCATTAATAAAAACTTCAGGGGCCGGAGATATAGTACAGCGGGTAGGGCATTTGTCTTGCACACAGCTGACCCAGGTTTGACCCCCATAATGCCATGTGGTCCCCCCAGCACTGCCAGGAGTAATTCCAGGTAGGAGTGCAGAGTAATTCCATGCCAGGAGTGCAGAGCCAGGAGTAAACTCCTGAGCATCGCTGGTTGTGACCCATAAATAAAATTAAAATAAAATAAAAACTTCAGTAGATTAAATGGAAAAATCAATGCTTACTCTCAACAGTAGAATGACAACAGTTAAAGGCAGAATAGTGAGCTTGAATATGAGCTGCAGAAAGCACCCAGGTAACCACAGAAGATAGAAAAAAATCTCAAAATAATAGTTCAACTGTGGGCAATATAACTATGGGATGAATTCAAGAGACACAACATAAGAATCACTGAGTCCAAGAAGGACAGGTAGACAACCCCAAATAGGTAGCAACAGCTAAAGAAATCATTGCTAAGAAGTTCACAGAGCTGGAAAATGCAGGCATCCAGATTCAAGAAACCCAAAAGATACCAGTTAGAAGAGACACCAATAAAAAGACTTTAAGATATGTCCTAAGCAGAATAATGAATACCACAGATAGAGACAAAATATTGCAAGCAGTAAGGTCAAAGAGAGAAATTAAATACAAAGGAGCATCCCTTAGATTTACAGGAGATCCATCAAATGAAATCCTCCAGATCCAAGGTCAATGGTGGGATATAGTGGAAAAAATAAATGAAATGAAGGCCTCACTTTACCCACTTTACTCACTTTACACGAATACTTTACCCGGCTGTACTCTCATTTAGATTTGAAAGAACGATACACAACATCATGAATAGACTACAACTCAGAATCTTGTTAGATGCACAAACAATTTTAAAAGGACTGAAGGGCCTACTGTAAGACAAGACAAATCCCATATGCACAACAAACTCCTATTGAATGATGACACAAAATCCCATGACAATAATCTCTCTATATGTCAATGGACTAATCATACCAATTAAGGGACACAGAGTGGCAAAATTGATTTAAACATGAATCCAATATTCTGCTGTCTACAAGAAACACATTTAAATTGTGAGAGCAAACATAGAATCAAAGTCAAAGACTGGAAAACAATTCTTCAAGCAAACAACTCCTTCAAACAGGTCAGAAAGGCCATACCATATTATTAGCACTGTAGCACTGTCCTCCTGTTGTTCATCGATCTGCTCGAGCGGGCCCAGTAAGGTCTCCATTGTGAGACTTGTTGTTACTGTGTTTGACATATCAAATACATCATGGGTAGCTTGCCAGGCTTTGCCGTGCAGGCGTGATACTCTCCGTTGCTTGCCGGGCTCTCTGAGAGGGTCGAGGAATTGAACTCAGATCGCCAAGTTGGCAGCATGCAAGGCAAACGCCCTATCCACTGTGCTATCACTCCAGCCCAACCATATTATTAACTGATGACATATATTTCAGAATGAAAAATGTTAGAATGGATAGTAAAGGCCATTTCTTAATAATCAGGGGATATGTATATTTGGTAGAAATTATACTCCTAAACATATATGCACCCAATGAGAGGCCAGCAAAATAGTTACAAAAACACTGCTAAAAAACTTCAAGATATTGGCAGCTATACAATAGTAGTTGGAGACTTCAACACCACCTTGTCACCTCTTGATAGATCAATGAGACTAAAATTCAGCAGGAAATACTGGCTTTGACCGAAGAAATGGAAGAGAGAGGCCTAGTAGATATAAAAAGGACTTTTATTCTCCCAAAATCTGAATACACATTATTCTCCAGTGCACATGGTACATTCTCAGAGATAAACCACATGGTGGGCCATAAAACATACCTCCATAAAATAAGAAGATAGAAATTGTATCAACTATCATTTCAGATCATAATGCACTAAAATACAAGTTAATCACACACATAAATGGAGAATAAAATCAAGCACATGAAAATTAAACAATTCATTACTGACACACCAGTGAGTTAGAAAGAAAATTATAGAATAAAGCAAACGTTTCCTGGAAACAAAAAAGAATGAGTTCACAAGCTAACAGAACTTTTGGGACACAGCAAAAGCAGTGTTAAGAGAAAAGTTCACAGCTTTGCAAGCATTCATCAGAAAGGAACAAAAGGACCCATATAAACAATTTGACTTCATCGTTAAAGATCTTAGAAAATGAGCAAAAAACAAGGCCAAACCAGGCAGGAGGAAGGAATTGATAAAACATAAAGTAGAAATTAACAAGCTGTATTCCAATAAAACAACGCAAAAGATCAATGAAACCAAGAGTTGGTTCTTTGAAAAAATTGATAAGCCACTAGTATGACTGACAAAAGAAAGAAAGAAAGAAAGAAAGAAAGAAAGAAAGAAAGAAAGAAAGAAAGAAAGGAAGGAAGGAAGGAAGGAAGGAAGGAAGAGAAGGAAGGAGAAAGAAAGAAAGACAGACAGACAGAAGACAGACAGACAGACAGAAAGAAAGAAAGAAAGAAAGAAAGAAAGAAAGAAAGAAAGAAAGAAAAGAAAGATTGAGAGAGAGAATGCTAATAAAATCAGAAATAAAGGGGGATATCACAACAAAAACCACAGAAATTCAAAAAATCATCAGAGATTACTTTACAAATCTCTATTGCTTAAAACAAGAGAACTTTGGAGGAATGGATAACTTTCTGGATTCCTATAACTTCCTAAGATTTAAACAATAAGATTTTGAATAACTGAACAAACCTATCCCTATTGAAGAAATTCACATGGTAATAAAAAGTCTTCACAAAATCAAAAGCCCATGTCCATATTGATTCACTAGTGATTTCTTCCAAACCTTTAAAGATGAGTGCTGTCTATCCATTTCAGGATTTTACAGGAAACGAAAGAGTAACACCCGAAACAGTTTCTAAGAGGTAAATATCATCCTGATAGCAAAAGCAGACAGAGACACCACAAAAGAAGAAAATTACAGGACTATATCCTTGATGAATACAGTTGCAAAGATCTTTAACAAAATACTTGCAAATAGAGTACAACAAATCATCAAAAAGATCATAGGCCATGATCAAGTAGGATTTATCTTAGTGATATAAGGATGGTTTAACAATCACAAGTCAGTCAAAAATAACACACAATATCAACATAAGATAAAAACTATCTGCATATCAATAGATGCAGAGAAAGCATTTGACAAGATCTAGCACTGATTTAGGATAAATCTCTCAACAAAAAGACAACTGAAGGAACTTTCCTCAAAATAGTCAGTCATCTACCAGAAGCCCAGAGCAAGAATTATTCTCAGTGGAGGAAAACTAGAGGCTTTCCCCCTAAGATCAGGCACAAGATAAGGTTGCCCTCTTTCACCATTCCTATTCAAAACAATACAGGAATTTCTTGCCATTGCAGTTAGGCAAGAGAAAGATACTAAGGGCATTTAGATAGGAAAGGAAGGAGTCAAGTTTTCTCTTGCAGATGACATTTGCAGATTACATGATACTATATTTATAGAATCCTAAAGACTCTACAAAAAAGCTCCTAGAAACAATGGATTTGTATAATAAAGTGGCAAGTTACAAAATCAGCACACAAAAGTTCATGTCATTCCTATATGCAAACAAAGAAAGAGATGGAAGATATATATACATACATATATGTATATATATATACACATATATATATATACATAAGACGATGGAGACATTACTGGGGCCTGCTTGAGGCAATCGACGAACAACATATATATATATATATATATATATATAATGTGTTTTTCACAATTGTATCTAGAAAATCAAGAGCCTTGAAATTAGCTTAATAAGGAGATAAAAGACTGAAACAAATAATACTATAAAAACATTACTTCAAGAAATAAAAGAGGATACAAGGAAAGGGAAACATCCCTGACTCATGCATTGGGAAAATCAACATTGCCAAAATTACATTATTCACCAAAGCATTATAAAGATTCAAATCAGTCCCTAAAAGGCTATCAGGACATTTTTCAAGGAAATAGGTAAAAAATTCCTGAAATTCATATGGAACAGTAATCCCCCCATGAATATCTAAAGCAGTTCTTAGGAGTTTTCCTGACTGCTCTGGCAAGTACTTTTTTTGAAGATGGAAGGCATCACCGGCCCCAACATCAAACTATACTACGTAGTGTTAGTAATTAAAACAGCATGGTATTGGAGTAAAGACAGACCCATAGACCAATGGAATAGAGTTGAATATCCTGAAACAAACTTTCATATATGATCACTTAATCTTTGATAAAGGAGCTGTAAATATCAAATGGAGCAAGGAAAGCCTCTACAACAAGCTGCTGAGAAAATTGGGCAGCTATATGCAAAAATGGTGAAGGGGAATGAACTCAACCCCTTTCTAAAGCTAGGCACAAAATTTCTATCAAAATGGATTAAAGAGGTCCTGAGCAGCTCTCTGGCATGCCATGGCTCCAGAGGCAAAAGGACTTAAACCAGAGCCCGGCAATTTGTGGCAGAAAAGTGAGTGGACTATGCATTGAACTATGGCGCCATGCCTCCCTGGGAGGGAAAAGGTGTCTCTTCCTTCCACCTTCCCCCTGCCCCCCGGCAGCAAGTTGGCAGCCGCCTCAGAGCTTATTGGAAAGCCAGGTATGGGCTGGTGGTGATAGGGCAACTGCATTCTGATGGGAAGGGGGGGCGGTACTGGCTCATCCTTCACACCCTACCGAGGTCACAAGTTGCCCCATATGAGCGGCTCTCCAGTACAACCATAACACCAGATGCACAAAAACCAACCTCTTAATTATCTGGCTCTTGACAGAAATCCCTCCAGACTTACCTAATAAAATATTAGACATCATATGGTTCTCATAACGAGCTATAGAAAACAAATTATTTCACAATGCCTTTTCAGCAGTTCTGATTGTTGGGGGGGGGGAATTCTAAACAATAATGGTGCATCTTTTGTCGAAATAATGAATGTAATCAAAGTAGAGAGAGAGTTAAGTAGAAATTATCTGCCTCACCGGCATTGGAGGGGTGGGAAGGGGGTATATTTGGGTTTCTTGGTGGTGAAAAATAAGTATTGGTGAAGGGAAAGGTGTTTGATCATTATATGACTGAGACTTAATCTGGAAAGCTTTGCAACTTTTCCCACAGTGATTCAATAAATAAATATAACAAAAAATGGATTAAAGACCTCAGTATCAGACCTAAGTTCAAAAGGCATATAGAAGAAAATATCTGTAGAGTCCTCCATGATACTGTAGTTAAAGTCATCTTCAAAGATGCAACACCACTGACCAAGAAAGTGGGAGCAAATATAAGCAAATGGGGATACATGAAACTAAGCTATTGAACCTCAAAAGAAGTAGTAACCAAGATACAAAGACTTTATTTGAGTGGAAAAAATTATTCACCCAAAGCCATATGAAAAGGGGTTAATATCAATATAATATATATATAAAATATATAAAATATATAAGTCACAATTCTATAAGAAGAAAATATCCAACTCCATCCAAAAAATGAAGAGAAGAAATGAACAGAAACTTTCTCAAAGAAGAAATGCAAATGGCTTAAATCATATGAAAAAATGCCCTACATCACTAATAATCAGGGAAATGCAAATAAAAACAATGAGATAACACCTCACACCACAGAGATTGGCACATAGCCAAAAGAAAAAGTACAACTAGTGCTGGCACAGATGCAGGAGAAAGATACTTTCATTCAATTTTTGATGGGGATTCCAACTGGTACAGCCTTCTTAGAAAACAATATGGGCATTCCTCAAATAACTAGAAATTGAGTCCGCACTTGACCCAGTAATACCACTTCTGGAAATTTACCCTGGGGTCCCCAAAACACACAGCAGAAAGTCAAGTGTACTTCAATGTTCATTGCAGCACTATTTACAATGGCAGAAATCTGGAAAGAACTGAGTGTCCAACAACAGATGTTTCGATAATGATACCATGTTAGATCTACACAATAAAATACTATGCAGCCGCCAGGAAATATGAAGTTATAGGTTGAACATGGAGAGTATCATGCTGAGTGAAATGAGTCAAAGTGAGAGACAGACACAGAAAGATAGTATTCTCTGCTGGATATAAAAAGGCTGTAATATGAGACTAATAGCTATTTACCATAGAAACAAGGGCCAGGGGAACTGTCCCATGGATGAAAGCTTGCCATAAGTGAAAGGGCAGGGGTAGGATAAAGAAGGGACCAGAAAGACAATGGTAGTTGGAAGAGATCTCTCTGGATAAGAACTCAGTTCTGAGAGTAGGCAAATAGATATTCATGATAACCTCTTAGTACCTACATTGCAAACCATAATGCCCAAAGAATGTGAGAGGAAAAAGGAAGAAAAGTGAATGCCATAGAGGGAGGCTGGGGCAGGAGGGGGGGAGTTGGGGAGGGTGGTGGGAGGGAAAATGGGGACAGTGGTGGGAATTGTACACTGGTGAAGGAATATTGTATGAACAATGTTCAATCATGAGCAACTTTTAACTGTGCATCTCAATTAAAAATAAATTAAAATAAATAATTCAATTAAAATAAATAAATAAATGAAAATACACACACAGGCACAAACACTCACACTCACATAATAGTCTACATAATTTGCATTCTAACAAAATACCATGAAGTCCTCTTTTAAGCTATTCTCTAACTGCTTGCATAAGTCTAAAAACATGTCCTCCATGATGGATTGCTCTGTTGTTATTCTTGGATGAGAATTTTGTCAGTATTTAATCAGAGGAACAACTAAGATTTGTACGTGAAGTTCAAAGATGCCTGGTGTTATAGCTCAAAATGTGAAAGGAGTATTACTGATTCAATTGTGTCTGACTAGAAGACTAGTTTCTGCCATGACATGGAGAAGATGAAAACACAGATTATGAAGAATAGTTTGTAGTTATACCTATAGTTATACCTATAGTTATAGTTACCTTGTAGTTATACCTATAGTTATACCTATAGTTGCCTCTCTAGAAAAGAGAGATGCTAAACTGAGTTTAAAGGGAAGTAAACTGCTTAAGACATCTTATTCTTCTTTAGGCTTAAGGATCGTCACAATGGTGACTTTTCCAGGTTCCCCAGTTCATATTTTTTTTAAATGTTTATACTTAGCACGGCTTTGCTAAAGGAGTAGGCCTTCCTTTCATGATAGTCATGCAGTCACACTCCACCAGGTCAACGGTTTGCATCTTATGTTCAGGGCTCTTTGGAAAGCACCTTGTCAAGAGGCAAAGAATGAGTCAGATCATAGTAGTTAGAGAAGAAAACAAAGATGGCTCTGAGTGACTAATGGGCAATATTTACCTCAATTTTTGATTCTTTAATCATTATCACTTATATGAACAATCTATTCCACGGGAAAATGAAAGGGGTTTTCTTTAAGACTAATCTCTCAAAAAAGAAGAGTGAAGAACTGTATTTTGGACAACAATATGTACCTGTTTTGTTAGATATGACATATAAGCCTTTTAAAATTATTTAATTAGAAAATAATATTTGGGGATTACAATTTCTTCACAACTCTTTAAGTGGCATTGATTGATTGATTACAACTTCAAAGAAGAAAAGTTATTGAAAAACTTTAGCTTAAGTACCAGTTGCTTAAGTTAAATGACTGTTAGGGTTTGAATACCACGCTGATAGAATTTGATTGGGTGAAATAGTCTGTAGCTAAAAGAAATCTTGGTAAAAGAAACAAGTAAAAGGGAATGTAGAGATACTACAGTGGGAAGGGCACTCACTTTGTATGTGGCTGCCTGGATTTGACTCCTAAGACCCCATATGTTTCCCCAGAGAATTGCTAAATATGATCACCGATCACAGTGCCAAGGGCACTGAGCAAGCACCACCAGGATGGGTCCAAAACATCAAAAATGAAGAAAAGAAATAAAATAAAAAGCAAAGGAAAGAATGTTCAGGGCTGAAGAGAAATTTCAATGCATTAAAAGCATAATTTGTATGCTGGAGATGCCCACACCTGTTCCCCAGCACCTCCGGAAGGAATGTCTAGGAGCAGAGATCTCAGAGTAGCCTCGAGCCATGATGAACATGACCAAAAACAAGAATAAATATTTTCTGATTTCAAGCTATATTTATGTGGTCTCTCTCTCTCTCTTTCTCTCTCTCTCTCTCTCTCTCTCATAGACACACACACACACACACACATACACATGAGGGGAGAGAGACGGGGGAGGGAGAGTGATCATAATGCAATATATTAGACCATAATACTACCAAGTGGTAATTTTGTTTATCACAAGGCAATCAATCCTACCCTCTATTTCTCTAAGTAATTAGCAGTTCTGTCCATCACTGGGCTCTCTGCTTCTGCATCCACAATACCATAAGCCTTTTCTCTACATCCTATTATATTCCATCAGCTGCACTAAAAGTAGATGGAATAAAAGCATATTTACTTCAAAATGATCTAAAGATATCTCTCCAGGAACAGGCTATCAGACCATTTTCTTCCTCTTTTCTTTGTTGTAAGGTCAATTAATAAGCAATGTTCCCCCCACCAATTTGAGTCATTGTTTTTTATCATCTTTTCTTAGATTCATTGCTGTAGATTTCCCCTTCATACTAAGTTGATAGTACAGAATACTGATGAGAAAATGCTTATTTTGAAACTGCTTATTTCTTCAAGCACAGCAAACTTGCACTGCATTTTTATAGATGTCTCCTGGTCTGACCTCATTCTTATGAGGGCGAGAGGTAGAGCTATGGCAAAAAAAAAAAAAACACATAAATTTTGCATTTTAGATTCTTTAAGATTGGGGGAAAGGAAATGTAGACCAAACCACTCTATATCAAAAGAAATTGATGGAGGCGACAAGATTTTTAAATTATTTTGAAATTAGTTTCTTTACGTGATAGTAGATTCAATTCTCAGCACATTACCATTAAACATATACTTTTGTGGAGAAGGGAACTAAAAGAAATCAAGTTATATGTTGGAAAAGGGTTTATACTCATATTGCTTTTAGAAATATGCAGCTGACTCATAGAACACTTACATTAAAATAATAGAGGTTTATCTTAGTAAGAGAACTCTACAGCTTTTGTGAAAAACTTCAATCACTACTGAAATTCATTCTTTACTGTATCTGCATTATTTTTCACTATCTGAATCAAATTGATGTACATTTCTATAGTCTTATCATATTCTTGCCATATAAAGTTTCAAGATGGTACACAGACTACTTCAGTGTTTTGGTTAGATCTGCAATATATGAACCAATTTTGTCTAATAAAATAAATTTACAATAAAATGCATAATTATTGAAAGAAATTGGCATTTGATTAATTAATATAATTAAAAACACTTTGGAAGCCATGGCCATTTTACTACTTAAAATACGTCGCTCTCAGAAAGAACTGACAGTGTCAATATCATTTTTACTCTTATGTTGTTTCTGCTATGAGGAACCCAGTAGTTGAACTGCAATAAGGTAGTCTAACTTGTATTAGGAAGTGAAAATTGGACTACAATGTGTAAAGTAATAGGAAAAATTGAGTAGGCAAATATAGACATGGTAATAATAAATGTCAAGTCTAATATGCCTATATATTTGCTGATCTGTGAGCTCTCCCCTTGAAATAGAACATTACTCACAGCTATATGCAGAGAAATTAAAGAAAATAAGGTAAATTCTTTAATAGCACACCTTTCACTTTAAGAAAAATTATATTGCTAGAAGCAAAGGTAGATGGTGAGTACAGGGTCTTAGAGACATAGGAAAAAATCTTGATTCTTAACAATGTTTTCCTGAAATTTGTATGTTATAATGCAGTTGCATTTCAATTAAAGAGTAAAAAGTATTTACATTCAATGTGAAAGTTAAAAGTGGAGATCCAGGATCATGATCTGAAGAATACTGGGTAACTAATTGTTGAATTTCTTATGGTACTTAACATATTATGTGTTCAGTTTGGAACTTACATCTAAGTCACTGTCACTGTCACTGTCCTCCCGTTGTTCATTGATTTGCTCGAGCGGGTAGTTGAATATAATTTACTAATGCAGTCTTTTTTGTACATATTCAGTAACAGTCATTCAACATACATGCATGCACACACATATTTTGATAAAGTTAATAATGAATGAGGGGAAAATGGAATCTATAAGGAAATGTATAGATCTGGGAACGTTGCCAAGCAGTTAGAGACAAAATGAGACCCCAAGATACAGAATGAAGTTTTAGCCCACTTCACATCTATTTTCAGAGATCTTTAGAGTTTTGTTACTTATATTGAATAATTATAAATAATAAAACTGCTTAAATATTTCCAAGTGATAACAAGGTCATATTAAATGCAAACCGCCTATGATTGTTTCCACATTCATTCAACAAGTATTATATTCATAACATTTTTGAGGCATTGAGAAACTAAAGTGAATAGTATGACTTCCTTTACCTCTGAATGCTTTAATTTTCATGAGAGACATAGAAAGGCAAACAGATATTTGCATTGCAGACTTAATCCAGTCTTGACGGATTAATTTTTTTAAATGTGTCTACATATAGACTTATAATTTTTTCTAATATGCTTCTAATCACTTTTAATTGAGCTTTGCACATGCAGGTGTCAATTTAAATGATAAATGTCATCATCATGGAGAGTATCAATCCAGAGGGGGAAATTACCCTGACAAAATATTACCATGCTAATGTGGACATTTTAAGGTAACTCTGAAGTCTCTCTCATCCCTGCTAATACTATCCCATCAGAGAGTAGAAGGCTAAACTCATACTTTAAAGGAAAATCAGAGATTAATTGATTGATTTTGTAGCAGTGTAGCACTGTCCTCCCATTGTTCAGCGATTTCATCGAGCGGGCACCAATAATGTCACCATTGTGAGACTTGTTGTTACTGTCTTTGACATTTCTAATACGCCACAGGGAGCTTGCCAGGCTCTGCAGTAGGAGCGGTATACTCTCAGTAGTTCTCCTGGCTCTCGCAGAGAAATGGAAAAATCGAACCTGGGTCGACCGCATGCAAGGCAAATGCTCTGCCCACTGTGCTATCGCTCCAGCCCGATTGATTTTACTCAAGAGAAATTTAGATTTTCTGGTTATGTTTACAATTCAAAATAATAGAGACTATGATCAACCTATCTTCCCCCAAAACGTAGGCATGTCATTCTTCAGGCATAAAGTTAAAATTAATTAATCTATAAAAATCATTTTTGAATAGGAAGTTACTATGAATTGTCATAAAAGCAAATAAATTCACAGCACTAAAAGTATTATGGTTCATTTAAACAAGTTGATTTTTCTATTATTGAATATTTAAACATCAATAATGTTTACATTGCTGTGATAAGAAAATCAGAAATAATTGAAATGCTTGGGGCTAAAATGTTTTATAAAAGATTGGTTGTGACTATGCTGATAGTTTCTCTAAGAAATTTTATAGTTTTTGTAGCATGCATTTATAATGAAACAATGTAACAGACCCAGTCACCCATGTATACATACTACACTACATACATTATGTACTGTAGTAAGAAATCACCAGAAAATAAATGTGCTAAGTTTAATTATTAATTTAACTTTATTTTAGTTCTTTAGCAATATGCAATGTTTATCGGGTGTCAGACATAATGCTAAGTGCCTTTAAAATTAATAATATGATTTAATATTTAAAATTATAATGGAATAAAGTAGAATCCAAGGCCAAAAATTTACAAAAGGAAAATTTAGATGCATAATAATACTGTAGTATCGACACTACTCCCACTACCCAGCCTTCGCCACACTCCAGGATGCTTTCCAGACCCGCGCGGCCGCTTTGCGGCCACGCAACACATCATAAGACATTAAATACCCATCTTCCGGAATTGTCGTACCGTTTTTGATAGGGTTCAAATATGGTAACACCTACAAGGGTGATTAGAGGTCGCCCCAAAAGCCTCTATCCCTCTTGGAAAGACTGGCAAGCTACCGAGAGTATTCCGCCCGCACAGAAGAGCCTGGCAAGCTATCTGTTGTGTATTCGATATGCCAAAACCAGTAACTACAACTGGTCTCATTCACCTGACCCTGAAGGCTTCACCGACATGGCAGCACTGAGAAGCATGAGAAGGAGAGGCCGACAAAATCTCAAGGCCGAACTAGGCTGCCACAACGAAGGAAGACAAAAATGATCGTCTGTACTTTCAATGCACGTACACTAGCATCAGATGCATCCATCGAGGACCTGATGGTACAAGCGTGAATGACCAAGTACGACATCATTGGTCTGACCGAGACAAGAAGGCATGAATCTCACCATGCCGTTTTCGACACTGGAGAAGAATTGTTCCTCGGAACATGCGATAAAAGAGGTGTCAGAGGCGTCGGTGTCCTTGTCAACACAAACTTGGCCAAGAGCATTGATTCATTCGAATGCCTAAGAACCCGAATCGGACATTTACATTTGAATAGATGTGGCTCACTGCCTGCAGTTTCTATCTTCGTTGTCTACGCACCAACATCTCATTATGATGAAAGAGAAATCGAGAAGTTCTACATGGAGCTAGAGAAGTTCTATAAAGAAGACCACACCTTCTCCAAGATCATTGTCGGTGATTTTAATGCCAAGATAGGACCGAGAAGATCAGCTGAAGAACTTCACATTGGGACCCATGGCCTAGAATAGAACGAACAGGGTGAGAGACTGTCTGAGTTCATCATGTCGACCAAGACCATTCATGGTAACTCACAGTTCCAGAAGGCAGAATCTAAACGATGGACATGGGAGTCTCCCGGTGGACGATTCCACAACGAAATAGACCACATCATATTCAATCGACAGTTTTGCCTGACCAATGTCGCTGTTGTCCCAAAATTTCGAACGGGATCGGACCACCGTCTCCTTCGTGCAAAATTCTACTTCACAGAGCGGGGAGAAAGGGCTGCAAAGTTCAAAAAGAGAACTCCCAGAATGACCGCCAACTGGGAACTCTTTGGTACTATTGCGGCAACATGGGAAGATGCCATTGTTGACAACATTGACGAGGAATACGATCGACTGGTTCAGCACCTCCATGAATGTAGGAGGAACGCCAAGAGAGAGATAGCCACAAAAAATTGCCTATCTTCGAAAACTCTTGAGCTAATTCGCCAGCGTGGTTTGGCGCATGCCTCAGGCAACCGCAAGCTAACGTCCGAGCTCGCAAAGCAGTGCAGAAATGCGATCAAGGAAGACCTCAAAGAGAGAAGAGCAGAAGTACTGGTAGATGCGGCAGAAGCCGGGAAAAGTATTCGTAATGCCCGCCTGTCCTTCGCCAACTACAAGAACAAGATGACTGCCCTCCGACATCCTGATGGATCCATCACATCCTCCAGAACGGCAATGGAGAAGATTATCCATGACTTCTACTCAAATCTCTTCTATAGCCATGTCCACTTGCCGACATACCAAATTCCACAGGATGGATATGTCGTTCCCAACGTTCTCCCTTCCAAAATCCGACACGCCATTTCGTCGGTAAAGAAACAAACAGCACCCAGCCCAGACAAGGTCAGACCTGAACACCTGAAGAACCTGCCATCAGTACTCATCAATACACTGGCTCGGCTCTTGACTCACTACCTGTCTGAATGCAAGTTTCCGTCCCAATGGAAAACCAGCAGGACCGTAATACTGTTCAAGAAGGGAGACATCCATGACTTTGGCAACTATTGCCTGATCTGCCTATTGTCTGTCATCTACAAGTTGTTCACTCAAGTCATCCTAAATAGGATTGTCAATACACTAGACGAAGGACAACCAATTGAGCAAGCCGGGTTCCGCAAAGGATTCAGCACCATCGATCATATCCACACGATAACCAAGCTCATTGAGGTTTCTCGGGAGTTCAAGATGCCACTCTGTTTAACGTTCATTGATTTAAAGAAGGCCTTTGATTCTGTTGAGACGGAAGCGGTCATTGAAGCCCTAGCCAATCAGGGCATTCAAGCCCAATACATCAGGATCCTCCGTGAGCTGTATTGCGGATTCACTACCAGGATCTCACCATTCTACAAAGAAGTGATCGTTGATGTCAAGAGAGGGGTGCGGCAGGGTGATACCATTTCACCGAAACTCTTCAGTGCCACCCTCGAGAACATCATGCGACGACTAGAATGGGAAAACATGGGAGTGAAGATAGATGGTCGGCAACTACACCACCTCCGCTTTGCTGATGACATTGTTTTAATAACACCAAACATCAGCCAAGCGGCACAAATGCTGGCCGACTTTGACCGTGAGTGTGGAAAGGTAGGACTACAGCTGAATCTTACGAAGACAATGTTTATGAGAAACAGCCTCGTTCCTGATGCCCCATTCGCTCTCAATGGAACGACCATCTCCGATTGCAACAGCTATGTGTACCTAGGTCGAGAGGTCAACATGACAAATGACCTGGCACCCGAGCTGCGCAGGAGGAAGAGAGTGGCTTGGGATGCCTTCAAGAACGTCGAAGAAATAGCTAAGAGGACGAAGAATGTCCGGCTCCCGGCACATCTCTTTGATTCCACTGTTCTTCCTACATTAACATATGCCTCGGAGACCTGGGCCCTACGCAAACAACATGAGAACGCTATTCAGGTCTCCCAAAGAAGAATAGAAAGAGCTATGCTTGGAATAACACATTTCACTCAAATGAGAGAAAGAATCCAGAGTTCTGACATCCGTCGACGATCAATAATCAGGGACGCTGTCTCATTTGCCAAGGTGTCGAAAATCAGATGGGCTGGTCATGTAATGAGATTTAAAGACGACCGCTGGACTAGAGCTGTTACCAACTGGATTCCACGGGATGTCAAAAGACCGCATGGCCGCCCACCTACCAGAGGGTCAGACTTCTTCGTCAAGATCATGAACGATCGGTTTGAGGCTCTTCATGTTCCCGGAGTGAACAGATGCAATTGGGCTACACTGGCACGTGACAGTGACAGATGGAGTCGTTACTGGCACCCGCTCGAGCAAATCGATGACTAACGGGAAGTTAAGTGATTAAGTGAATAATAGTGAAACTTAAACAGCAATATTAACCTAACTAAAAGTATAATTTGGAGATAAAATACAGAGAATAAAGTTGTTAAAAATGTAGCAAAGATTTAACCACTGACACTTCACTTCACTTCCCACAGGCAAAATGAACAGATTGACTTTTTTGAGTACCATGAATAAGAAAGAATAAGAGCAATAGGGATGTTCTTATTTTTGTAGGGGTTTTGGTTTACATGAATGATTTATATGAGGTATTGATGGTTATACATATATACATATAAATATATTGATATACTTATGTATGTACACATGTTATATATTATTTGTTTGATCATTTATTAAACTATGCCATTATTTCATTTGCCTCCTGTATGCATTAAAATAATGATTCATTCCCTGAAATCTGTTCCTATTTTACCATGCAAACAACTATGAAGAAAATTATTTGTATAATTTAGAAAATTAGTTTTAAATAATTTGTGCCAAAGCTTATATATGAATCATAACTTTACTAAGAAATGTGTGTACTTATCATTTTATTCTATCTAAAATCCATTAAAAATGTGGGGTAGAGTTTTAGTACAGGGTTTAAGGTGCTTGCCTAAAATGCGTTTGATCCTGCTTTTAACCCCAAATCTGTAGATGATTCTCTAAACACTGCAAAGAGTTTTCCCTGAGCACAAAACAAGGAAGGAGTAAGCTCTGAGCATACCGGAATGTGAAAAACGAAAAAAAAAAATCCTGAAATTCTGCCATATTCCATACATAAAGAAATGAAGGGCAACAGATATGCAGTCTCAGGAAACAAAGTAGCCTCATTTTTAAGAGCAGTGGGTAGATAAGCAAAAAAAAAAAATTATTACTATAAAGAAACTATGTATTTTAGTTTGTTATATAAGATGGACTCCAAAGTGAACAGTTTTCAGTTATACTGGAATTTGAGCTGAGCAAGTAAGGATTTAACATTGTGTCATTATACTGGAGAGGTTACTCCTGTTACAGAAATTTGCATGAAAGAATAAATACACGGATTTGCAGAAACTACAAATATGTAGTTTTTTGCTGTGAGGTCCACATATTATGTTTGACTATATCAACCAAATTATATTTCTCAATTTGAAAAGCAGGGATTCTGTTCCCAAACATGGTGACCCACAGAATAGCATCTTGTGAGGATTTGTTGGATATTAGTTGCTGACTAAGGATGACTCCTTGGGTTTCTTTCTAACTGTGTCTAGCATCCACATTATAAAGCTGCTCACAGAGCAAGAGGGTCATTATCTTAAAGCATAGTTTTCTATCAAGTATTTTTACAAGACATATTGAATTATGAATAGCTGGAGAGATAGTGTAACAGGTAAATTGCTGGCCTTGTTGCAGGCTGATCCATCCAAGTTTCATACCTAGAATTTCATGGCCCTTTAAGTCCAATAGGAGTGAATCCTGAGCATAGGTGCAAAGGAGGAAATTCCTGAGAGTTGCCAGGTACAGGCCAAAAAGGGAAAAAAGGAAACACAAGACTAATTTTTATATTATATAATTTATGAAAAGAAGATAATGATGATATATCAGACATATTTGACATATATCTGTCTCCTAAACACATACAATACCCAACCACATGGACACACTTTCCAGTTTATATACATAGATATTTTTCTATACCATATGTAATATTTTGTTCAATTGTCTAAGAAAAGTAAAGTAAAGCCCTCCGTTGATCATCGATTTGCTTGAGCGGGTCCAGTAATGTCTCCATTGGAGACTTTGTTGTTACTGTGTCTGGCATATTGAATACTCTCGGTAGCTTGCCGGGCTCTCCGAGAGGGGCGGAGGAATCGAACTCGGGTCGGCCGTGTTGGCTGAGTGCAAGGCAGACACCCTACCCGCTTGTGTCTAAGAAAATAGAAATGACAATTGACAGGAATAAGTAGTGAGATAGCATCGAGTGGGAGTTTCTAAGAAGAAATGTTGGCCTTCCTTGCAAGACACTAAAAAATTATCAATAAATAGAATATTTTATTTCATACCACTGTGAATCTCAGTCAGGACCAGGTAGGAGATACCAAAAATCATAAATATTATCATGTCCATTTTCCCCCTCACCTTCAATTTCATAGCATGATGAGACAATAACATAATAATTTTATAACAAATTTAAAACTAATTCTCTAGTCAAAAATAGCATCACTTTAGAACAAACTAAATCAGAGAAGTAGAAAGAAAAGGACTGTCAAACATAACAATGATCAGATATTTCCAAGTCCTTCTGTTGGTATCCATTTGCTGTATGTTCATTCATTTTGTCATCTGCTCTTCTTAGCAGGTGCCAAAGGTTTAAGACAAACTAATGTGAGAAAAATCTTAAAATTCACAAAAATCATTCATATTTTTAACAAGAAAGTCCTTCTCAAATTTAACTTGCCTTGGTCAAATTGGCACATAATCAGTTTTCTTCTGTTGACCAAATTTAGAAAGACATCTTAGTCATTTTATACCGAGGACCATGTTAAAAAATTTACCCCCAACATTTTCAAAACTTTTGATTATATCAAACACATTCTCATTTATTGTTTTTAACCAAACCACTCAGTGAATATTCAGAAAAATATTTCCTGCTTTTATTTCTGGTGTAGATTTCAGAAATGATCCTTATGTTCCTTTGAGAACAGCAAGACCATTATAAGTCTTTTTAGGCAGCATGCTGCTGCTTACTAGTTAGGTTCTTTAGGGTACCAAGAAGGCAGAAAACATTTAATTTTCAATTAGACTCTAAAAATTTTGCTTATATACGTTTAGGTGACTCCTAAGCATGGTCATGGGAAGTATAGATGATGATTCATATTTGTGTACTGATTAAAATAAGTTTTGTGGTTCCCAATAGCAATTTCACATTCTTCTAATGGAACCAGTTAGGAACACAGCATTATTTCCAGATAAATGGGTCTAAGATAGTCTTCTGAATACATTCTTTCCTTTTATTTATTCATTCAGCCATAATTTATTAGAGAGATTCTGCAATGTTTGTGAGAGGCAAAATAACTTCTTTCTGGACACTTACAAATGGAGAGTGGCAACAGAATGCAAAGTATTAGAAATGTGTTATTTCTTCTATGAAGCAAAAGTAGAGGAGCTGCAACAAAAATGTATTCAGAGGGATTTCACTCAAAGGGACAGTCAGAAGGTTGAATAACATTCAGCAAAAAGAGATTCCAGACTTTGCTTTAATTGATTAGTGTTATTAATTAACAGCAAACATGTTTCTCCAGGAAAAAGAAACCTTTGGTAAACCAACCTGTAACTAAAGATAAATCCTCTCTGCTCTATCCACAATTAAAGACAAATTAAATAGATCAGGTTGCTTAGGAATGGGTAAATAAGGATTAGAAGGTGGAGAATGACTACTATTTTTATTTTGTTTCATTTTATTTTTTCATGTAGGAGTATTGCTATTTATTCAGCCACTAATTAGGCTGATTGAATAGTGCATGAACTCCATCTTACGTTTTTTCCCAATTTTTATAATTTTGTTTATTAAATCACCGTGAGAGCAGTTACAAAGCTTTTGCGTTTAAGTCTTGGTCATACAATGAAACACCTGTACCTTCACCAGTGCCCGTTCTCCACCACCAAAAACCCCAGTATATCCCCATCCCACACCCTCCCCCTACCTGTGGGGCAGATGATTTCCAAATTACTCTCTCTATTCTTTGATTACATTCAACATTTTGACACCACACCCACCATTATTATTTGGGATTTTACCCCAACACTCAGATCTCCCGAAAAGGCAACAGTAGACAATTTGTTTTCTATTGCTGGTTATGAATAACATATGATGATGTGTGGCTGTGATTTTGAAATTCTAAAATTTTAACAATTAAATCTGGAGGGATTTCTTGACAAAATCTGCTGCGTTCTGAGATTTGTTCTTGAGTCTCTGGGATCATAGCCATTAAGAAGCTTGATCAGGAGCCAGAGAGGCTGTTTGTGGGCAGTGACTCGGGGTCTCGTCGGGACAGGGAGGAAAGGGCCGGCTCCACCCCCATCCTGTGAGCCCCCTCATGTCTCATCACTGCGGGCCCAAACCTAACAGTCTAATGGCCTCTGGAAGATGGCAGCTACCAGCCACCTAGGGGGAGCAGATGGAGGGACAGCACCCTTTCCCCCCGGGGTGGCCCGATAACAGTAACCTACTGCACTGTCCAGACACATTTCTGCCAAAAGCCGCTGGGATTCAAGATTTGTTTCTGAATCTCTGGGATCATGGTCATTAAGCAGCTTGATGAGGAGCTAGAGAGGTCATTCGTGGACGGCCACTTGGGTTCTTATTGGGATAGGGAGAAAAGGGCCAGCTCCACCACCATCTCGTGAGGCCCTGTGTGTCTCATTACTGAGGGCCCATACCTGACTGTCCAGTGGCCTCTGGAGGATGGTGGCCTGGTGGGCCGCCAGAGGGAACAGGCAAAGGCACAAAAACTATTCCCAACTGGGGTGGTCCAGCACCAGTAACCTACTGCAGTGACTGGATGCATTTCTGCGAAAATCCATTGGGTTTCGAGATTTGTTTCTGAGTTTCTGAGATCATGGTCATTAAGTAGCTTGATCAGGAACCAGAGAGGCCGTTTGTGGGCGGCGACTTGGGGTCTCGTTGGGATGGGGAGGAAAGGGCCAGCTCCACCCCTATCCCATGGGGCCCCACTTGTCTCATCACTGTGGGCCCAATCTGACTGTCCAGTATCCTCTGGAAGATGACGGCCACCGGGCTGCCAGGGGGAACAGGCCAAGGCACAAAACCTATTCCCACCTGGGGTGGCTCAGCACTGGTAGCCTACTGCAGGAACCCGGTGCATTTCTGCCAAAAGCCATTGGGCTTTGATATTTGTTTCTGAGTCTCTGGGATTATGGCTGTTAAGCAGTTCAATCAGGAACCAGAGAGGCCATGCCTCCAATTATATAGCTGAGCAAGAGGTGGTTTGTGGGTGTGTTTCCCACATACCCAACTTTTGGCCGTTTACTTTCTTAGTAAAGTTTGTCACAAGTTTTTGGGGTCCCCAAAAGCACAGCAGCAATTTTGGGGTATCTGGAAGTCTGAAGGCTCCATTAGGCTGCTGATACACTCGTGTCACAGGTACAGATTGACCTCCTGGTGGAACCTTACCTCCTGAATACTATTTTTAAAAGATTTCTATCTGTAGTTAAGAGATCTAAGAATACAGTGATGATCTCAGAAACTCAACAGCAAACTAGAATCTTTGAGGTGTATCTTCAAACGGGCAAATATTGTGGCATGTAAACATAGGTCAGAAAAGTTATTTCCTTACAAAACTAAGAAAAGCTATTTCAATATTATAGGTCAAATGAAGATGAATTAAAAACTTAAAGCATTTACCTGTTTGTAAATGAATTTGCCGTTTCAAAAGGTTCCTAAGCTCATGACTCTGAGGAAAATAATTAACATTAATGGAAAATCTAAAAGACACAATTGTAATTTTTCATAAAGCTCTTCAATACTTCTTCTGTGCTCTCAAATGGTCTTGAGATAATTGTCTCCAAGTATAACTATAATCTACTTTGAAGTGTTTTTTTTTCCTTTTAGTATAACAAAAATGAAAAGCAAAGAACTCACAGAGAAATTTTTCTAATAAAATTACAGTTGGCGTAGTATTGAGGATAGTGTTTTTTGTTAGACTTTTCACCAAAATTGTTTTCATAATTATTTTTATTCCCCTAACCCAGTACATACATTAATTTTTCTTGTATACGAAGCAGAATTTCTATTACCATGTATTATGGAAATTGCAAAATAAAAAAAAAGAAAGGCATAAAAAGGTAAATGTTTTGGGGCTGGAGCAATCACACAGCAGGTAGGGCATTTGCCTTGCACACGGCCAACCTGGGTTTGATTCCCAGCATCCCATATTGTCTCCCAAGCACTTCCAGGAGTAATTCCTCAGTGCATGAGCCAAGAGTAACCTCTGTGCATTGCAGGGTGTGACCCAAAAAAGGCAAAAAAAAAAAAGGTAAATGATCAACATAAAATTTGGTACCTAAATAAACTATTTAAGCATATGTAATTCAATTTACTAGTTTACCTAGTTCATTCTAAATATTAATTTACATACAACGTTTATCTGATATATGTACATATATAGCTAGTAATACATATTTTCACTGCAATCTGAATTTTCAGTTTATTATAGATCAAAATTTGACTGACTAATTTACTGATGAAATTTGAGAAATAAAAGCAATGTTATCATACTCTCAAGAATTTTTATAGCATATTATAAGTTTTATTACAAATGGATACTAATTAAATAATATCAGAAATAGGTAAACATATTTTCAAAACATATTATTTTTGTTCTTAAACAATATTGAATAGCACTAAAACTTCACAGAAAAGCAACAATATTGAATAGCTCTAAAACTGAGACAAGCAACTGGGCTTGAATTCAAGATTTTTCATGTATTATTTCACCTGGACAATTTTGAAGAAACTACTCATTTCCCGTAGTCTCAATTTAATTTGGAACTAAGAATTTACCTTAAGAAAGTTTTTCTGTGATGATTGAATAAAATAAAATGCGATGTGTATCACACTAAAATATTTTAAACATTTTATTGCATATTTAAATTAATTTCAAATTTAGATAGGTCTAATTTTGAATTTGTGGAAAAATATATTTGTTAGTATAAACTGTTTCAGAAGACCTAAAATTAGATTCTATTTTCAGATACAATGTTGAGTATAATGTTCCCCTCTAAAAGCCACAATATTAAAATAGATTTTTACACATACATTCTTTGAATTTTAAGTTAAATGTGTCTTTACATTAATTCCTAAAGTTATTATCTTAATTAGCTTTGCTTCAAAAGTTCTATGGCAATAGGGACTTAAAGAGGCAAAAAAAATCTCTGAGAAATAAGATTAAAGTCTTCATATCTTTGAATCAGGACCAGATCTGAATTTTCCTAGACAGAATTTCATGACAGTGATACCCTGAGGTTCTGAAACTAGACTTTACAGGTATCTACATATTTAATTTCCTATTGTTTGCAACTTAGCTGGAATTCAATGAAGAAGCCCAAGTAACGACAACAGAGAAGGCTGTGCAGCAGATCATTGAGGTCTTCAATTTTCCATCCCACTGAAATTACTACCCACAGCATGAACCAACTACTTAATTTCTACTTCATTTTGTTTTAAAGGAGTTAACATTTATTTAAAAGGTGTTTTAGCAGTACATTTTTACACCCTCTAAAAACCTGTGTCACCTTGCCATTTCTACCATCCAAATACCATTGGACCTCCTATATATCGTGTTAATTGTCCCCCACTTTAGCGACTCAGTTTTTTTTAATGATTTTATGATCTTATTTGTTTATCATTACTTTTTTCTCTTGAATATTGGAGTTATTTCAATATATCTCTGCAATTCAAGACTAGGAGAATATCACGTCTACCTTTTTCTTTTATTTTTGTTGAATCACCATGAGATAGAGTTACAAAGCTATCCTGTTTGAGAGTCAGTCATGCAATGATTGAACAACCAATCCTTCACCAGTGCACATCTTTCACCACCAATGTTCCCAGTATCCCCCTTTATCCCATCCCTACCCCTGCCTCCAAGGCAGACAATCTCCCCCTTACACTCTTGTATTGCTTGTTATGAATAACATAAGATGTTGAGTGGCCGCTCTTGTGGCCATGCACTTTTGGAATTTCAAAATTTCAGATAACTAGGGTCCAGAAAAATCTCTGCAGCCAGCTGCTTGGAGATTCCTTTGTATGACTCTGGATCATGGTCATTAAGGATCTTAAATAGCAGCTGGAGAAAATGTGTGGGCGTGACCTCCAGGGTCCCATGGGGTAGGCAGTGGGGGGTGGGGGGATGAGAAGTACTGGCCCATTCCCTATCCCTTGAGGCCTGGAATCTGTCATCACTGTACCTACGTACCTGCACTTTTAACACAGTTTTAACACCTGTTTAACACAGTTTAACCTCCTGTTTCTACAGTAAAGGCTACCTAAAGGATACCACATAAGCAAACAGATTCTATTACTTATAACTTGACTATATTTAGAAAGTGAATAACAGCTGTTGTTTTGAGTCACTACATTTTGAAGTAGTGTTTTAGATAGCAATAGGTAGGTCTTGCTCAAAAATGAACACTGTATTCAAGGTTTAAAAGATGTAATGCAGAAAATTTTCTCTTTCTTGAGTTCCTCTTATAATTCATACATAATTCACTCAAACTATAAAGTCTCTAGTGGCTAGGAAATCTGTGTTAATGCATATAAAATTAATAAATAAATGGATGCACAGATAAATGCCAATTACATAAAAATGTCTTTCACAATTTTAGGATAGTTGTGATTTTTTAAACTTGATCTCTATGACATTAAGTTATATTCGAGGAAATCAAAACAAATGCATTATATTTTGAAAAAAGGATAATTTGAAAGTAGAATTATTAGTAAAAATCAGGGACTAGATCTGAATTTCCATGACACACAAGTTGAAAGAAACTAAACCTAAAGGAACTTTAGATTTAGTAAAATGGAGTTACTAGAGTTATCGTTCCTTGTGGCATGCTGAAAATATCTATTTTAGACATAGATATTTTACACATCAAATTCCTTGGGATTCCCATGATCTTTAAAACAACAACCAGCACCTTATAATTAGCTGCAAAGAGAATGTGTACTGACTTATTATAATGTACAGTCATACTATTAGGTGCATACCACCGTGTGGTGTTAGGCGGGAATAATTAGACACCAGATGGTGATATCAACTCCAATAGAGAATGCTTATGTATTATGCATGAGAAGTAACTTTATTGTTGTTTTTATCCATTTGGTACCATTATGCTGCTCTTGGACCTCAATCAGTATCAGAGAAAAAAAAAAACAAAACAAACACTTTGGATCTGGAATTTTTCTGTTCAGAACAATTTGTAATATCACTTTGTCAGATTCTGATCAGTTATCTCCCTACTCGACTTGCAGAATTTTTAAGAGCATATTATTTTCTGGCAGCATCACAGAATTAAACTTTTTTGTTCTCTAGGGAATCTGATTTTATTGAATATAATTTTATATTTTTTCTAGAAGGATAAAGTTTAAGATTAGTATCTTCAAAAATTGAATCTGATTTTTAATGATTGTAGTGTCACATTTCTGGGCTGAGGTACTGTTAAAATATCATTAGTAGATGTGTTATTAATCACTTTATGTCTTTTGACCACTAAAAGTATGTTTTATTTTCATTATAGATATAATGAATTTGAAATAGAAAAGAGCTAGAATATATAGGAAGTGTAGACAGATTTTATTAATATTACTAATTCTTCAATAACCAGATCCATGAAATAGTTATTTATACGGGTTCATCTTTGTAAATAATAACATGTAAGGGAGTTCTGTGGTAGTTTATCAGGATCCAACTCATAGAGACTCTTAATTTTTAGTCTTCTTGAGGTTGATAGATTCTATGACCTTTAGTTTTTAAAATAAAGCTCAGTAAATATTTTACAAAATACATTAAATAGTTATCACAGGCAACATTTCATTAAAAATCATAACCATTAGTGAAGATACAATTTTTGTATTACATGGGATTATAAATCTAATTTATATGATTGTAGGATTTATTATACGGCATTTACCTTCTGTTGATATAAGGTAGGAGGAGAATAAGGAGAAACTCTAATCATGAAAAAAGGTTGTGACTTGGCCTCATTTATTACTGTCTCTAAACCTCCAACTTCACTGCTGGCGGTGTCTTGTAGAAGCTGGTGTGCTTTATCATGGAGCTATATATACACGTGGCTCTGGAGTCAATTTTTCACAGTATCCAATTTTCAAATCATAGAGCTTTCATAATAGTAATGTTCAGAGAGGGTAAAAAGTGCCCTGAGAGGATAAGACCACTAAAATGCATTCATCTGTAGAAAACCATACATTGACCATCTACTTATGCACCTGTGAGCTTAAATTTTGTATGCTAGAATAATTTTCAGTATTATTAATAAATGTTCACTTAAAAGAGTGATAGTTTGATGTGAACCATAGAACACTCTTAAAGGTTGGTGCTAGATTTATAGTACCCTTGACTATTTTTGAATATTTATATGATTTATCTATAAATTTTGAAAACATATATTTTAGCTTAATATTTTATTTTCAGCATTGTTTTTACTATCACTTGTCACTTGTCATCCTGTTGATCATCGATTTGCTTGAGCAGATGCTAGTAATGTCTACATTCATCCTTGTTGCATGCTAGTGTAGCCCAATGGAGTCTGCTCGTTCCAGGAACACGAAGAGAAATATTATTATTTAGCGATAGCACAGCAGTAGGGCGTTTGCCTTGCACGCAGCCAACATGGCCGAACCAAGTTCGATTCCTCTGCCCCTCTCGGAGAGCCCGGCAAGCTACCGAGAGTATCTCGCCCGCACAGCAGAGCCTGGCAAGCTCCCTGTGACATATTCGATATATACGATACATATGATACATCTAAAAACTCACTTTTAAATATAACCAAGCATATACAAGTATATACTAAATATTTCCTGTTTGTTTCTCATTATTCCTAAAATATTCTTTTTATTTATTTACTTTTATTTATTTATTTATTTTGGTAGACGCCTCCCAAGCAATGCAAAGAAGGAGTGAGGTCATATCTGGTGGCATACACCTGACTTCATGGACATTGTGGCTCAATAGTGAGAAACAAAATATACTGATCTTCTTGGGCCCAGCAATGTGAGAGGCCAACAGGGCCTCTCTGATCATTCTCCAAAAGCCATATAGTACTGTGGTCAGAGTACTGGTAAGTACTGATAACTACTTATAAGTACCATAAGTACTGATCCTGGAGATCAAAGTTAGCCTTTCCAATCATGATCACGACCATCCTGTTGTTCATCGATTGCCTCGAGCAGGCCCCAGTAACGTCTCCTTCGTCCTAGCCCTGAGATTTTTTAAAAAGTGCCATATTCAAGGCTCTTTCAGGGCTAGGAGAATGAGACCCATCGTTGTTACTGGTATTTGGCAAACTGGTTACACCGCAGGGAGTTTGCCAGACTCTGCCGTGTGGGCAGGTTACATTAAGTAGCCTGCCAGTTTGTCCAAAGTAGGAATGAGATAATAAGGTGTCGCATGGCCACAAATGCGGCTGCGCGCTTCCAGGAGCTGGGTTTTATAGTCTCTGGGTCTTGGCCATTGATGGGATTACAGGGCCACCAGGGGGCCAGTTGATGGGTGTGACCCCTGCCTACTGGAATATGGAGGATCTGGGTGGAGGATGCTCAGCCCCAATCCGAGCAGACTTGGAGATCTCAGGCCCGGGATCCACATGCCTGTGTTCCTCTGCTGGTACCTTCATGCGTGTGGAGAGTGGTCTCAGCATGGTGGTGGCTGGTTCTGGAGGTCTTTGGCTGCCAGAGCCCTGTTCGGGGTGGGTAGAGAAACTCAAAATTAATAATTTTGCCTTTCTGCAAAATTAATAAAATAATTTTGGTATAATCTTGCAATTTCAACCTGAGGAACTCCCCCAATGCACAAATTTTTTTTTCTAGTTTTGGGCATTATATATTTTTTAAAATTTTTATTAGTGAAACACCATGAGGTACAGTTGTAGACTTACAAATTTTTGTGCTTGGATTTCCATTATACATTGATCAAATACCCAACCCTCCACCAGTGCCCACTTCCTACCACCACAGGTCCCAGTATCCCTCTCACCCACCATCCCCCCTTCCCACCCTGCCTCTGAGGCAGAGCATTCCCTGTTGTTCTCTTTCTCCTTTTGGGTGTTGTGGTTTGCAAAAGAGGCATTGAAATAGAGAAGGGAGCACCAAATAAAGGGTGTTAAAGGACCCTCCCAGGATGGGAGACACATGCTGAAAGTAGACTATAGACCAAACATGATTGCCACTCAATGCACAAAACTTTTAACTAAAAATGTTAAAACACTATTTACATAGGCGAGTAACCCAAATGTCTAATGACAGAGAAGTTGACAAAGAAATTGAAAGAAATATGAAAGAAATGCCCTCTAGTACTTACGTTATTTTCTGAGATACTTCCTTCTTTAAAAAAATGGTGATGAAAGTATTACAATTAAAAGTAATATGCACTTTAGTTTAAAGTTACTGAAGTAATACAAGGTGCTGGAGCTATAGCACAGTGGGTAGGGAGTTTGCCTTGCAGGCGGCCGAGGTGGTCGACCCAAGTTTTTGATTCCTCTGCCTTTTCTGGAGAACCGGGCAAGCTACCAAGAGTATCTCGCCTGCACAGCAAAGCCTGGCAAGCTACCCGTGACGTATTCGGCATGCCAAACACAGTAACAACAAGTCTCACAATGTTACTGGGCCCTCTTGAGCAAATCGATGAAAAACGGGAGGACAGTGACAGTGACAGTGACAGTGAGGTAACACAAACTACAATTTTTCTAATGCTTGAGCTTTGGGCATATGTTACTCCACCTCTATCACAACCCAAAAATGCCAAAGATCCTTCACCATTCAGTGTGAAAGGCAGTATGGAGCCTTCCCCTAAAATTTATAAAATAATTTGGTGTAATCTTGCAATTTCAATCTAAGAACTTTCCTCAAAAGCACAAAACCTTTACCTAAAATAGTTAAAGCATTATTTACATAGGCAAGCAACCCAATGTCTAATGACAGATAAGTTGATAAAGAAAGTGTGGTGTATATAAACAATAGAATGCTACTAAGCTAGAAGAAAAGTAAAACCTTTTGTCTTGCTACTATGTGGATGGGTTTTGAATAAATTATGTTAGACACAAAAAGTTAACAGAGAATGACAAAGATCAGAGATAAACCTGGTTAAATTATTGATGTTGGCTCTCTAAAGCAACACTCATTGGGACAGGGGACCATTCTCAAGGCCCCAGTAGTGTGAGGAGCCATTTAGGCAATAAGCACAGTGCTCAGTACCTTGGTACTCACACTTAGAAATACTGTAGTATTTGCTGAAGAATGGAGGTTGGCTATTTTGTTACATCTGAATTTAACTTGTTTCCTTGTGTACACAAAGCATGTGATGTTCTCCTGAACACAGTACTGAGTAATTTTTCTTGCCTAGTAAGACGAAATTTTGAGGGGCTTCTTAAATCTTGAAGATTACTAAGGTCAACACAAAGTTAGTACCACATATTTCTAAAATGCATTTGTAAAATGCAAACCCTGCTTTATTACCCCTGGCCTTTATCACTCAGCAGAACATTTTCAGATAGGATGATGGCAGTAAACTCATACTAATATAGGGAATCACTTAATCACTTAATCACTTAATCCCCGTTATTCATCGATTTATTCGAGCGGGTGCCAGTAACGTCTCCATTCATCCCGGTTGCGTGCTAGCGTAGCCCAATGGTATCTGTTCGTTTTAGGAACATGTAGAGCCTCAAACCGATCATTTAGGGTCTTGACGAAGAAGTCTGACCATCTTATAGGTGGGCGTCCACGTGATCTTTTGATGTCTCGTGGAATCCAATCAGTAATGGCTCTAGTCCAGCGGTTGTCTGTAAACCTCATTACATGTCCAGCCCATCTGATTTTTGATGTCTTGGCAAATGAGACAGCGTCTCTGATTCTTGAGCGTTGACGAAGATCAGGACTCCGGATTCTATCTCTCATTTGAGTGAATCGTGATATTCCAAGCATAGTTCTTTCGATTCCTCTTTGAGAGACCCGAATAGTGTTCTCATCCTGTTTTCGTAGGGTCCAGGTCTCTGAGGCATATGTTAATGCAGGAAGAATAGTGGAATCAAAGAGATGTGCTCATAGTTGGAGGTTCTTTGTCCTTTTAGTTATTTCTTCAATGCTCTTGAAGGCATTCCAAGCCGCTCTCTTCCTCCTGCGTAACTCAGGTGCCAGGTCATTCATCATGTTGATTTCTCGACCTAAGTATATATAACTGTTGCATTCGGAGATGGTGGTTCCGTTGAGAGTGAATGGAGCGTCAGGAACAAGGTTGTTTCTCATAAACATTGTCTTCGTAAGATTCAGCTGTAGTCCAACCTTTCCACACTCACGGTCAAAGTCCGCAAGCATTTGTGCCGCTTGGCTGATGTTTGGTGTTATTAGAACGATGTCATCAGCAAAGCGGAGGTGGTGTAGTTGCCGACCATCTATCTTCACTCCCATGTTTTCCCATTCTAGTCGTCGCATGATGTTCTCGAGGGTGGCACTGAAGAGTTTTGGTGAAATGGTATCACCCTGCCGAACCCCTCTCTTGATATGGATGATTACTTCTTTGTAGAATGGTGAGATCTTGGTAGTGAATCCGCAATACAGCTCACGGAGGATCTTGATGTATTGGGCTTGAATGCCCTAATTGGCTAGGGCTTCAATGACCACTTCCATCTCAACAGAATCAAAGGCCTTCTTTAAATCAATGAACGTTAGACAGAGCGGCATCTTGAACTCCCGAGATACCTCAATGAGCTTGGTTATTGTGTGGATATGGTCGATGGTACTGAATCCTTTTCGGAATCCAGCTTGTTCACATGGTTGTCCTTCATCTAGTGTTCTGCTAATCCTATTCAGGATGACTCGAGTGAATAGTTTGTAGATGACAGACAATAGGCAGATTGGGCGATAGTTGCCAATGTCGTGGATGTCTCCTTTCTTGTATAGTAGTACAGTCTTGCTGGTTTTCCATTGGGATGGAACCTTGCATTCAGACAGGTAGCGTGTGAAGAGTCGAGCTAATGTATTGATGAGTACTGATGGTAAATTCTTCAGGTGTTCAGGTCTGATCTTGTCTGGGCCAGGTGCTTTTTGTTTCTTTATCGACGAGATGGCATGTTGGATTTCGGAAGGGAGAACATTGGGAACAACATATCCATCATGTGGTATGTGGTATGTGGGCAAGTGGATGTGGCTATTAAAGAGATCTGAGTAGAATTCATGAATAATCTTCTCCATTGCCCTTCTGGAAGATGTGATAGATCCATCATGATGTCGGAGGGCAGTCATCTTGGTTTTGTAGTTGGTGAAGGACAGGCGGGCATTACGAATGTTTTTCTCAGCTTCTGCTGCATCTACCAGTACTGCTGCTCTCCTGTTTTTGAGGTCATCCTTGATGGCTTTTCTGCACTGTTTTGCCAGTTCGGACGTTTGCTTGTGGTTGCCTGAGGCACGTGCCACGCCACGTTGGCGAATAAGTTCAAGAGTGTTCGAAGAAAGACGGTTTTTTGTGGTAATCTCTCTCTTGGCATTCCTTGCACAATCATGGAGGTGCTGTATCATTCGATCATATTCCTCATCAATGTTGTCAATGACGGCATCTTCCCATGTTGCTGCAACAGAGCCAAAGAGTTCCCAGTTGGTGGTTGTTCTGGGAGTCTTCTTCTTAAACCTTGCATTCTTTTCTCCTCGTTCTGTGAGGTAGAATTTTGCACGAAGAAGACGGTGGTCTGATCCCGTTTGGAATTTTGGGACAACAGCAACATCGGTTAGGCAAAACCGCCGATTGAATATGATGTGATCTATTTCATTGTGGAACCGTCCATCGGGAGACTCCCATGTCCAACGTTTAGATTCAGCCTTTTGGAATTGTGAGTTACCATGGAAGGTTTTGGTTGACATGATGAACTCAGACAGTCTGTCACCTTGTTCGTTCCATTCCAGGCCATGGGTTCCGATGTGGAGTTCATCGACTGATCTTCTTGGTCCTATCTTGGCATTAAAATCACCGACAATGATCTTGTAGAAGGTGTGATCTTCTTTATAGAATTTCTCCAGCTCCATGTAGAATTTCTCAGTTTCTTTTTCACCATAACTGGATGTTGGTGTGTAGACAACAAAGATAGAAACTGCCGGTAGTGAGCCACATTTATTCAAGTGTAATCGTCCGATTCGGGTTGTTAGGCATTCAAATGAATCAATGCTTGTGACTAAGTTTGTGTTGACAAGGATACCGACACCACCGATGCCTCTTTTATCACATGTTCCAAGGAACAGTTCTTCTCCAGTGTCGAAAACAGCATGATGGGATTGATGTCTTCTCGTTTCGGTCAGACCAATGATGTCGTACTTGATCTTTCGTGCTTGTACCATAAGGTCTTCAATGGATGCAGCAGATGCCAGCGTACGAGCATTAAAAGTACAGACAATCATTTTTGTTTTTCTGCGTTTTGGCAGCCAATGTCTGCCTTGGTGTTTTATCAGCTTCTCTTTTATCAGCTTCTCCTTCCATATCCTTCTAGACTCTGCATATTAATAATTAATTAATATTAATAATATTTAATATTAATTAAATAAAAAATATAGGGAATAGCTGTATTTATTTGTGGAATACGTTTAAGGATATCCCAGAGATATTCCTGAAACTGGATGAGAATTTTAGGGTTTTACATTTGTTTGATTGTTTGGGTTTTTGGTTAGAGGACCTCACCCTCTAGGCTCTGTGGCCAGGGGTTATGTCTTGCCATGTAAAGAGGGACAAAATATGATGCAGTGGAATTAATTGAAAACTTTTAAGTATCATAAAGAAATGAAGCAGAAATAATGATCTACTCGGGCTGGAGCGATAGCACAGCGGTAGAGCGTTCGCCTTACAAGCGGCCAACATGGCCGACCCGAGTTCGATTCCTCCGCCCCTCTCGGAGAGCCCGGCAAGCTACCGAGAGTATTCGATATGCCAGACACAGTAACAACAAAGTCTCCAATGGAGACGTTACTGGGCCCGCTCGAGCAATTTATAAATATAGAATGAATTTGGGCATAAGATATCAAAGATAATTTAAATTTGCGTCCTTAAAAATACTGCCTTTGACTCTTTTTATAGTTGCAAAGAATTGATTCTCTGTTTACATTAGAAGTATTGTTTCAAAGAATTTCTTTCGTCCAGTTTTTACCATTAGCTTTTCTGGCCGAGTAAGCTGTAGCAAGGAGCAGTAACTGTCAAATTTTATAAAATATACCATAATCACATAAGCTTTGGTCCCTGGAGAGTTAACATAATATGAGTGAACATTTCTAACAAGAGAATATTTACTAACCTCGATTGAGCTCCATTATTCTTTAAATTCCTCTGATTTAAGTTATTAAAATTTAAATGATGTGTAAATAATTGGACTGATGATCAGACAAAACCAAGGCTTGCTGAACAAACATATATGATGGAGTATGAAAATAGAGGTAGATTAAAACAGAAAGAGCACATAACAAAATAGATAATATTCATTATAGTCAGTTGATTTGAAAAGGATTTGATGGATAATGTATTTCAAGTCAAGAGTCATATAAAGGCAATTTAAATCAGAGATACAGGATATGAGAGAATGGAGTCTAAATAAGCTAGACTTCTTTTGCTGAAACACAATCAGTAAATGACAGCATTAAAAAGACCATGTGACTTCAGAATATGCATTTTCTTTTGTGATTGTTCAGTTTTATTCCACTGTACTGTATATCCTTTTTAGTAATTTTGTGTCCTTTTCTTGAAATAGTATTAAAGGTTTAGTGTCTGACAACGAGACAAAATAAAAGCATCTCTTATTCATGATTATTTTTGACATAATAAATGTAAGTTTAAGAACCATCACTCTATAAATTACAAACAAAAGATCATCTCACAAAATAAAAAAAATGTTTCGTATACCAGACAATAAATATGTAAAATTAAATGAAGTCATTTTATATTGTCATAACAAATTTTATTCTTAAAATAGTAGGAAAGGCAAGGGGGACGGGTTGCCACTATTTGATTTACAGTAAATGATATATTTATGCAGAAATTTTTAGATATTTTGCTGACATAATATTTTTTGAAACAATGGTCTTTATTTTGGGGTAGATGTGTTTGCACATATGCATTTGTTGTGTATACATGGTACTTGCAAAATGCTGCAGGGTTGATATACTCATCAAAACCACGTTTGTTTAAACACGTCTAAGTTGTGAACCACTTGCAGTGCTAAACAACAATGGGGGTGCTTAGTAAACTTATATTAGTAGGACTTTCTGTTTTCATTGCAAGTCTTTTTCACAGTTCCCAAAAGGAAAAATAGAGAATGGTCTAACCAGATGTCATTAATATTTAGAACATTAAATACCATATTTAATGTTTTGGTAGTATGCCTAATGCGAAATCATGGAATTAGCTATTAGCTGTAAATTTGACCAGTAATCTAAATGATTACTAACTTTGTAGTGAGTCTCAGAGTCATTAACTTAAAAAACAGAGACTAATCATGTAGAGCTGACAGGACAGTTGTAAAAGCTTATTCTTAGAAGTTCTTCAAATTGCTTTTATAGGGAAATTCAATAAATATTTTGAGACTAGAAAATTTATTGCTACACAAAATTTGAAACCACAATTATTATTATTGTTTGAGAATTGTGAACTACAATTCACAATTATATATTTTTTAAAATGAAAACACACTTACACACAAAAATATCTGCTTTCAGGAAAAATTGATAGAGTATTTAAGATCTTTACCATCAAGTTACATGAAATAGACATCAAATTTAAAATTCCTCTGTTTCTATAATTTCCCAGCTGACTCACTATGACAATAAAAACATTATGAAATGTGGTTCTATCATTGACATAATCACTAAGTAATCATAACTTTTGAAAATAAGTGATATTGCTTCAATGATTTAAACACATTAAGTGGCTCTTGGCCTATAAAATTAAGCACATATTAAATGAGAGCCAAGTCTTTCCAACCAAAGTCCCATTACACTAATCTCTTCACACTAGAAGGTGTGCCTTAAATATCTTTGTGAGGAACTAGGAAAGGCTTTCAGGAAATGACTTGACAAGGACATACATGTAATTACTAGGAAAAAAAAACACTTCAGATAAAAACGAAGTCTTTAGAACTAGTCTAGTTTCTATTTCTTTAATGCAAAAACCTTGATTCATTCAGGTAAAATTGGTTAAGAAAATCCTTTGCTTAGTTTAAGATTAACATTCCCAAACTGAGTATTTATTAGTTATTAGAAAATTTATTTAGATTGAGCTAAAAAAAGTTCTACACATCATTGTACTTTGTAAGGTGATACTTTATACGAACCAACATTTTGAGATTTATAAACTGTATCTCATTAGAAATCTAACATATTCAATGAAAACTCTCACAGCAATTGCTTATATGCAAATCTTTTATGAGACAATCAGTATTGCCATTTACAACACTATTTTCTTTAATTATTTTTTTCTGAGTTACTGTCATTTGGAGGGCAACTTCCATTCAATCATTTGTTACTCTTCTGAAGTTATTAACATCCTTTTTTCTCTAGAAAAACCGTCGTTAGCAGAAAATACCAATGTTTTCCACAAAGTTGCTAAGAATTTTTAAAGTGTTGGGCATACAATATCTACTTTGAAATGCTTTTTATAGATGATTTATTGAATAGCTTTATAGTCTTTTATATTTTGAGGGTTGGTTCCATTACTTTTACTCATTTTTAGATCCATGGATAAATACATATCTTGCAAAATCTGAAAAGTAAAGAAATGCAATACAATAAGTTTACCACCATTGACAGAGAAAACTTTGAAGATGGGTGGCATTAACATTAAATGACAGTGAGTTGCAGTAAACTGTTCTCAGACAGATGGATGACAGTTCAAAGTGTTATACAGATGCTTAGCTCAATTGTGTGCATTATAATTTTTGGAGATGCTACCTGATTTGCAGATTGGTGTGCTTTACAGATACACATATGATCAACTGAGAGTAAAATTTAGTTTTCATTTTGCCGTTATTTTTTTCCTTTTGATTGACATTCTTAACTCTAAGACTCATTTATTATGACACATTTCTAACAAAAATAATCTTGAAATTTGAATATTCTTGGAGACTAAAGGACAACTTGAACATCTTAGATAGTTTATATTTTCAGTTCTCAAAAGAAAGGTAGTTTTAAAGATTTTTATCCAAATATAAACTTGACTATATAGTTGAGGATTAAATAGTAGTCTTTGCATACTTCATAGCAGACTCTGGATATATAGATCACATTCTGCAAGCCTAACTCCACATGGGTCTTGGAAACACTGTACAACTGTGTAAATTACCAAACTAAGTGGGAAAGAACATCTGCTAAGGGGTTTATGTAATTTTCCAGTCAATTTGTTCTGTCAAGAAGATAAAGCATTTCATTCCTTTGAAGAAATGAGTAGTATGGATTTAGTGGGGGTGGAGCTTAAAGCAGTATACAAATTGATGACATCTTTATATACAAAATTGTTTTTTCACAGAGGAATGATGAAACTGACATAGTATTTTATGAGTATTTTATGAATTGCTTCACTATATAAGTATTTCTATTTTAATATTGTATTATTTTATAAGGGCTGGAGTGATAGCACAGCGGGTAGGGCATTTGCCTTACATGCAGTCAACATGACCAACCCGAGTTCGATTCCTCCACCCCTCTTGGAGAGCCCTGCAAGCTACTGAGAGAATCTCGCCCACATGGCAAAGCCTGGCAAGCTACCTGTGACATATTTGATAAGCCAAACACAGTAACAAGTCTCACAATGTTACTGGGCCCGCTCAAGCAAATCGATGAACAACGGGAGGACAGTGACAGTGATTATTTTATAATACATCTTTGTGATACTCCAAATTTACTTTTGAGCAGTTGAAAATACTGACTGGGAATATGCAGAATGATTTTTATAGAGGCTATAGTGATAGTATGGTGGGTAAGGAACTTGCCTTGCAGACAGCCACCTGGTTTAGATCTAAGACCTCTATAAGGGTCCTCTAGCACTATCAGAAATAATCCTTAGGCATAAAGCCAGGAGAAAGCTGTTAGAATTTCCAGGTTTGCTCCTCAACCCCACCAAAAAAATGGTATTATATAAACTCTCTTGTTGATCAGACAGAAAATCTTATAAATCACCTCTACTTATAAGTTACCTCTAGTTATAAATCACCTTATATGCATAATTAGCTTAAAGGTATTTTTCTTTAGGAAAACAATTATTTTCAAAAATATTAAAATTTTGGCATAAAATTCTTACAGATATGATAAACCTTTGCAATTAGAATAAAAATACTTTACAAACTACTATTGTTACATTGTTAATACTGAGGAACAGAAGTCAGGTATTGTTGGATAACACTTTGCTGCTCCTGCACAGACACTAGGTTTATTAAGCCACTCCAACAACAGAGCAACTGAGCACAACTAATAATCCTATACTGCTTTTCTTTTTTCTTTATGTCATTTGTATGGTTTATTTAGCAATGTCCTTTTTGTATAGACACAGGAAGACAATTGATGCTATGCTATGTAACATGGGAGAAAATTGACTTCAAATTAATATTTACTCCTGGGCATCTGAATTTACTTTACTTAAGCCTCAGATGCCCTTTAGTTCCTAGAATTCCAAGAGCAGGGTCCTGATGAGGGACTGATGGTCCCAGTGCAAGCTGTGAGCTACCCTGCCTGGCATCAGAATGGGCCAGGCCAAGCGCCACACTTAACTATAAGTCAAGAGCACGGTCATGGACAAACTCTGCCATGACCCAAAAGAAGTAACTGATTAAGGACCCTGCTGGGGTTAGGAAAACTAACCTGGCCTGAGGACTGTGGCATGGTATGTATAATCAGACGTCCTCAGGAAGAACCAAACTTTAAGCTTCATATATATCTTACTGTGCTCATACAAAATGACATTGCTAGAAAGTAAATTTACTACAACTATTTAAGTGGATTGCTAGCTGAGGAAAGAAGAAAGCAACACACCCTGGAGGGAATCCCACCCTTGACCTCCTGGTAATCTGGAGTAATCTCTTCAGATGAGATTTTGTCCTTGAGTTGATCTCCTGGAGGAGTGGCCTTACCTCTTGTTGCTGATTTGTTAATGTTAAACTCTACCTTTGTATCCCCACCCTAAATAATTTCTATATAAATTATGCTGTAAGGGGTTGGGGTGGTCAGTTAAATCAGGTCAGAGGGTATCAGAAGAAGGAGAGAGAATACTTATGAGACAGAGCACAAAGGCATGGACAGAAGACAGAGAACTTAAGAGAAGAGCACAACACCAAAGTTAGAAGTAGAGGAACAGAGACTGAAGAAGAAGACAATGGCATCAGACTAGAGACTAAGAGACCAGAGGACAGACTACAGAGATGGAGTCAGGCAGAGACTAGAGAGACAGATAGAAAAGGACATAACGGCATACATAGGTTAGAAGGTAAGAGAGATCAGATAGTCAGAAGATCCTAGTTGGAAAGTTACGAAGTTACAAGGTTTTCCTCAGAAAGTTACACAGTCTCAGAGTCAGAAGAGGTAAGAAGAAGAGGAAGCTGTAAAGGGAGAAATTGGACAACACCAATACAAATGTGTAAATTTCAAAACTATAGTTTCTATTAAAATTTTAATCACTTAATCACTTAATTTCCCGTTCATCATCGATTTGCTCGAGCGGGCGCCAGTAACGTCTCCATTTGACCCTGTCGCGTGCTAGTGTAGCCCAATGGCATCTGTTCGCTCTGGGAACATGAAGAGGCTCAAACCGATCATTCATGATCTTTACGAAGAAGTCTGACCATCTGGTAGGTGGGTGGCCACGAGGTCTTTTGACATCCCGTGGAATCCAGTCGGTAACAGCTCTAGTCCAGCGGTCGTCTTTAAATCTCATTACGTGACCAGCCCATCTGATTTTTGACACCGTGGCAAATGAGACAGCATCCCTGATTCTTGATTGTCGACAGATGTCGGAACTCCGGATTCTTTCTCTCATTTGAGTGAAACGTGATATTCCAAGCATAGCTCTTTCAATTCCTCTTTGGGAGACCCAAATCGCGTTCTCATCCTGTTTGCGTAGGGCCCAGGTCTCTGAGGCATATGTTAATGCAGGAAGAACAGTGAAATCAAAGAGATGTGCCCGGAGCCGGAGGTTCTTAGTCCTCTTAGCTATTTCAGTAACCAGTAACTACAACTGGTCTCATTAAAATTTTGACATCAGATATTATAACATTAGAATGTCACAGAATCTAGAAAATTGAATGTTTCTGATTTTCAAATATACATAGAAATATTCATATTAATTTCTCTAGTTTTTATTCACTATTCTACTTGTATAACCCCCAGGGTTCTTGGGCCATAGCTATGGCTCAAGTAGTGGGTATCCATAGTGGCTATAATAGGTTAAAAGGACTATTCCTGTTGGAGATTAGCACTAAATATTTTAGGATGACACTGGTTTGTCCTTTCTCCCTTGCCACGGGAAGCTTAGCTTTAAGCACTCTGGAGACACACCCATTCATCTGTTTATCTGTACTCTTCTGTGCTTTCCTCCCCAACCAGCTAATCACCTTTCCCCCGTAATCTGATTCTGTTAACCTGTAAGATCAGATCCTTCTAAGGACACTGAACTTGTAAGTTATGTCTTTTACATAGTTTACCCAAAAGCAATGTCCTTTCTAAGTTATGTCTTTTACATAGCTATCTTAAAACAATGTTCTTTCTGTATGGATACAGAAAGACAGCTAATATTATGCTTTTGTAACTTGGGAGTTGATTGACTCCAAATTATATTTACTCCTGATCATCTGCTTTCTTGACTCAGTTGCCCTTATTTCCTAGCACCCCAAAATCTGGGTCCCAATGAGGGACTGAATGGACCCAAGGTAAGCTGTGAGCTACCCTGACATCGAAATGGGCCAGGTCAAAGTGCCACAATATTCAACTATAAGTTGAGGGCATGGTCATGGAAAAATGTCATCATCCAAAAGTAACGATAAGATTAGGACTCTGAATGGGTTAGGAAAACTATCCTGGCCTGAGAACTCTTGTCTGAAATATATAGTGAGGTGTCCTCAGAAATAACCAAACTAACTTTATATCTCTTACTGTGCTCACACAGAATGACATTGCTAGAAATATTAGAAGTAGATTTGCCACAACTATTTAAGAGCTGAGGAACTAGCTATTTACCACAACTATTTAACTAGCTGAGGAAAGAAACAACCCTTGAGCTGATAGCCTAGTAATCTGGAGCAATCTCCTTAGATGAGATTTCTGTCCTTGAGTTAATATCCTGAAGGAGTGGTCTTACCTCTCTTTGTTGATTTGTTAAATGTTAAACCCCTCTAATCCCTCTGTCACCACTCTAAGTGATTACTATATAAACTAAGATTGTAAGAGCAGAGGGGGCTGGAGTGAAAAAAGCAGAAGGGGAATAGAAGGAGTCTGCAGAGGAGAAAGGAATAAACTGCAATTGATACTGACCAGACTGACCCATGTTCCTTGCTTTGCCTACCCATCACCACTGTCGGCCTCTCCAGAGTGGGGGGAAGCAGAGACCACCAAATGCAACCGGCAGGAGAGATAGAGCATTGCGGCCTTTATTAAATACACATATTCCCATGTAGTGCTGGGGATCAAACTCAAGGCCTCATACCTATAATGATGAAAATAGATTATAAGGGCTATTTCCATGTAGGCCTGAGTTTGATCCCCAGCACTACATGGGAATAGTTCCTATAACCTATTATCAGCATTGTGCAGAACATCTCAAAAAATGGCCCTATTTAATAAATTTACAATTTTGGTGTAGCACTGCAGCACTGCCCTCCCATTATTCATCGGTTTGCTTGAACAGGCACTAGTAACGTCTCACAACAAATTGTGAGACTTCTTGTTACTGTTTTTGGCATATCAAATATGTCACGGGTAGCTTGCCAGGCTTTGCTGTGCGGAGAGATACTCTCAGTAGCTCAACAGGCTCTCCGAGAGGGGCAAAGGAATCGCATCCAGGTCAGCTGCGTGCAAAGCAAACGCCCTACTTGCTGTGCTATCATGATTCATAAATAATTTATTCCTTCAAAAGTTTATATTTTAGCATTGTAAAGGATAACTGAGGGTTAGAACCTGTACCTTGCATGCAGGAGAAACCTGTTTGTTCCCTGGCATCTCAAAGTTCCCTAAGAAGAGATAGGAATGACCCTTGATAACTGAGCCAGAAATAAATTGCAAACACCACCGGTATATTCCTCAAAACACACATTCCTATACTGATTTTGATAGAGGTTCTGTTATGATGGCAATAAAGATTTTTACCAAATTGCTTAATTGGACAATACCTAAATTCCAAACATATATACACATATAATCACACAAGAATTATGCACAGAAATACAAATTTGAACTAAAACATACCCAGTCACCAACTATTTTCAACAAAAGATCCCATATTATAATTTATTTCTGGCACACATTTTAAAACTTACTTTTGGAGTTTTCGTGATATAAATTCCATTCTACATTAATAACATTTTCCAAGAGAATTCCAGGATCAATCTCAGATACATATTTTTTTGTTAATAAAATTCTTCTATAAAATGTCTTCTTGGGGCAGAATCTCTAGACCCTGCAACAGACTGTCTTCACTGGGGCAGCTCTGAGGGAGTCAAGTTGAGTTTCCCTCCTGCCCCTTGCAGAACTCTGGCAGTCGAAAATCTGGATGCTGAAAGTTGATAATGGATCAAACATGATGACCTGTCAGTGTCTGTATTACAAACCATAATGCCCAAAAGTAGAGAAAGAATATGGGGAATATTGTCTGCCATGGAGGCGGGGGGGGGGGGGGTCTGGAAGGGGGAGATAATGGGGATATTGTTGGTGGGGAATGTGCACTGGTGAAGGGATGTGTGTTGATCATTGTGTGATAGTAACCCAAACATTAAAGCTTGTAACAATCTCATGGTGATTTAATAAAATTAAAAAACAACAACAACAAAAAACAAAACAAAACTCCATAATCCAGCCACAGCCATGCTCCAGGCTGCTCTCCACACACTTAGACAGGCCTCAGCCATGAGGGAGCCAACAGAGGAACCCAGGTATGAGGGACCCGTGGTTGAGATCTCCAAGCCTGCTCAGATCGGGACTGGGCCTCCTCCACCCAGATCTCCCATCTTCCAGTAGCTAGGCAGCCACATCCACAAACTGCCACCAGAGCCATGTAATCTCATCAATGGCCAAGATCCAGAAACTATAAAATAAAACTCCTAGAAGAGAGCTATGCAGTATTTTCTAGAGCTAGTCCACGCATGTGCCTAAAGTAGAACACATTTGTTTGGTTTTAACATAATTGTTTGTATTTTCTTAATTATGGGCTTAATTTGCTCCAGAATGAAATACAACAAACTTCATACACTTCCCTCTTACTGCGGTGGGAAGATCCTTGCTGGTGGGGTGGGTATTTGAATAACATCTGTAGTGAACTGTTGTGAACTACTTTATGAAAAAAAAAGTACAAAAATCGCAAAATAAATAAATAAAATGTCTTGGTTCAGGGTTGCTTATTAAATAAGCATTTTTAGTACAGTCTACAGTGTGATAGTCCCTTTCTGCTCCTCACCCCCACCAGCACACACATCTTTATGTCAGATTCTGCAAGCAATTTTAGAACTCTGGAGAATTTGAAAGAGAATAAGAAAGCATACAAATAGAAATATTTTTATGTGAACTACAGAAAAAATATCAAAGGGATTTAACATTTTAAAAACAACTCTATAAAGTAATTGTTTCCTGAAACAAAAATAATTAGGCATAAGTCAAATTCCTATGATTCTATGTTACTCATTGTAGTCAACAATTAAAAAATTAATTTATTCTCAGAAAACCTCCATGAATTTGTTCTATGATTATATCTAGGTTTCAGGTAAAATAACATAAGTACAGACAGATAATGTAACTAAGATTGTACAACTAACAACTGAATTGAGAGAGTCTAATATACAAACCCAAAATTCTCATATTACTACAGTTCATAACCTATTTCCAATCATAAATCCAATGAATTTTCAGCATACCTATCTTCATCTCTCTCTATATATACATGTATACACTCATATACATATGCATATAGATATATATAACATATGTGTTTAGAGCTCATAAAATTCAGTTTATATTAAAATGTTACACAATATATATACACATATATTCAAACACGTTGCTAACAGTCTTCCTCATAATTGTTCTATTATGAACATTTTAATCTGAAATTACTTATATTATGTAAAAAATAATAGCAGTGTAGCACTGTTCCATTGTTCATCAATTTGCTCGAGCAGGTACCAGTAACATCTCCATTGTGAGACTTGTTGTTAGTGTTTGTGACATATCGAACAATAGTAATTATAAGAATTTATATCAGGCTTCTATCAGTTTCTCAGATGATGGGACACAGTACTATTTATCCATATAGCATATTTAGGGAAACTGTTGCATCCACTAAGTCAGGAGTAAGGTTTTATAACTATATAAACTATATTTTTATAGGTTTTATACGGTTTTATATACTTAACTGAAAGGTTTTATAGCCTAAGGACCAAGGTGTATAGAAGAAAACATTTCACTGCTGAATATCCAGAGTGACTGACAAATAGAATGTGTCTTCCTTTGGGGCACAGACTATTCCTCAATGCTTGGATTTATTTTGGACAGCAAGATTCTTATTTTCTATTATGCATTGATTTTATATCATACTTGGTTATATCTATGGACTAACAGTGCCCAAATTTCTGGTGATTAAGGTGAAATAATTTTGCATATAAAAACTTTAAACGTACTGTTGTTATATGATATGTACCTTATAATGTCCGAATATAGAATTTGGAAACTGTGTGCATTATGCCAAAACAATCATCCCTATGTATTCCTGCTCTTGTGACTTAGAGAAGACTAACAGGATAAGTCATTGAGGCTCAATTTAAACCCATAGGAACTAAGGGTCTGTTGAAACCAAAGGACCAACTTAAATAGACATATTCTTTTTTTTATTCCTTTTTTTTTCATTTTTTTATTAGTGAAACACCATGAGGTACAGTTATAGACATATAAGTTTTTGTGATTGGGTTTCAGTTATACAATGATCAAGTACCCATCCCTCCACCAGTGCCCATCCTCCCCCACCACGGGTCCTAGCATCCCTCCCACCCCCTATCCCCCCCCCCCCCCGTCCCACCCTGCCGCTGTGGCAGGGCATTCCCCCTTGTTCTCTCTCTCTTCTTTTGGGTACTGTGTTTTGCAAGAGAGGCATGGAGTGGCAATCATGTTTGGTCTATAGACTACTTTTAGCATGTAAATAGACATATTCTTATCACTGGGACAAGGCTTTAGCTGGGACTGGACAATTAAGAAAAATCATCAGATGGAGACTCCAATTGGCTGCCATTTGGGACTTTAGATGTGGATGCTGGACTTCTTTATTGTCTGGTGATTAAAATCCATGTTAGGAAGTGGAAGCTGCTTTACAATTAGACCCATATTGGCACAATATTCTGTTATATTCTATAAATTATAGAAGGAGCAGATGCAATCCACATCTGATGTAACAAAAATAGTCAACTGTATATCTAAGGAATAAGTTACACATTTTGTCACATATAATGCACAGTGGTGCAAAGTTGATAAAAAAGACTTAATAAAGTTGCTTGATAAAGTAAATATAATCATAAACATGTTTTGGGAAGTAAGGTAAATTTTATATAACTTGAAGAAAAATATTGTAACTAAATTATTTAAAAGTTTACCAAGGCACTAGATAATGCATAAGAATTTGTTTTTGTATAACAGAGTCTTAGAATCCCAGTAATTGTAGCAGGTAACCTGGAGACCCAAAATGAACAGAGACCAACAGCCTCAGAAGCATCAGAGTCTGTGGTGTAAATTCTCATTTGTTTGTAAAGGCAAAAAAGGCGGATGGCACAGTTAAATAGGGTCAAAGTAAAATCTCCCTTATGAAAAATTTAAGTTTTGTTTAAACATTTAATTAACTAGATAAAACTCACACTGAGGACAATAATTTGTGTCATTCATGTCGGCTAATTTAAATGTCAAATTTTTAAAAATATCCTCAGAACACACACTAAATAATGTTCATCCAATTGTATAGTTACCCTAATGACCCAGGCAAATTGAGAGAAAATTAACTATCACAGATATATCCTTTTTATTTACAAATTGCAGTAAATATTCTAAATCATGAATATTTCTTGTTGGACTCATTATTTCTTAGGAGCAATTTTGTAAGAGACATTTCACGATTATAATTTCTAAAAATGTAAGTTCCTACATTGCTTCACATTATCTTTAGTAATGCAAGCATTCGTTCTCACATCATTCAGGACTTGCTATTTTTGCTTTGTTTTTATTTTATCTTTATTACCCCTTTCAGTGACCTATAAGCAATGCTCCATGTGATTAATAACTTGAAATATGTAAGGAAAAAATTATTTCTGAAAAAATGCAGAGCCTGTATTTTACAATGAGAAATATATACTTTGTATCACAAAAAGAAAAATTATAAATACTATCAGTTCCTAGTTGCTGAGTTGTCATTTTTATGGTCTGGTTGACCTGTTCCCCTTTCCTGGGCAAATTTTGCTATTGCTCTCCTGTCAGACTTTGACAAAGTTCCTTGCTCCGCAGCTTCTTATTCTGTCACCAAGTATTTCATCACAGAGCTGCTCCTAAAAGACCCGTAGTGTTTTTAGGAATTGAATTAAACTAAATATTTCAGCATCTTCATTCAGTATAATTTTCAATGCTGCTTTTTGATATGTTTAATTCATCCAATACCATATCTTCTACGAAAGAGGTGTTCTTAGGGATATTTGGTCTATTATTAGAATTATTTTGTATATGGAACTGACAGAGGTAAGTTCATTATTAGTTTTCTGTGTTGTAGAAAGAATTTTCTCACTGTATTTCCAAAGAAAGGGAACTTTTATTGAAAATCAACTGTGAACAACAGGATCACATCATTATTTTCTTTACAGCAAAGTTTCAAGGATAATTTTCTCGACTTTATTTAAACTTAAGTTTTTATTCAGATTCTATAATTAAACTTTATGTATATATCCATACACCCATATATAGGTACATATAAATAAAAATAGGATCGTCCAATCTATGTAAGAAAATTAGGTTTTATCTCAATTTTTAAACACAATATTGCATTTTATTTATTCCAATTTAAAATTTTCTTTGTAGACAGTGATTTCATTTCATTAATTACCTGAAATAATACTGACCATAGGTTTTTTTTAAATGCCTTTAATCTTTGTATTTTACTAAAATGTTACAAAATGAGAACTGCAATATGCATAGTGTGGGGAAGTAAATTGTTCTCAGAAAATTTAAGTGTCAAAATATTAAATTATAAGCAGAATGATATGATTTGCTGTTTTTAACTTACCTATATGTTGAGCTTTTTAAAATGCTTCCCCAATGTTGTGAACATATATTCATTTTTTTCCTTTTATTTGTTTGACTTTTACTTTTGGCCTTGCAAATTTTTGTCACTATCTCTATCACTACCACCCCGTTGTTCATCGATTTGCTCGAAAGGGTGCCAGTAAGTCTCCATTCGTCCCTGTCATGTGCTAGTGTAGCTAGGGGGCTCTTTCAGGGTCAGGGGAATGAGGACCATCATTGTTACTATTTTTGGCATATCTAGTATGTAAGGGTAGCTTGCCAGGCTCTGCCGTGTGGGCGGGATACTCTAATTATCTTGCGAGGCTCTCCTAGAGGGATGAACGCTTTGGGGCCAGCCACTAATCACCTCCACAGGTGTTCCCAGTTAGCAGATACTCTCGGTAGCCTGCCAGGTTCTCTGAGGGTGCGAACTAGACAATAAGAGGTTGCAAAGTTAAGTGATGCAAATATATTTAACATCTACACATGTCAAATATTTTTCCTATATTTGGTAAATGGCATTCTTAGGTGAAATATCTTAAAGTGTGTCCATTCCAATGAATTAAGTAATGCTGGAGAGAAGCTATATTGGGCAGGGTGCTTGCCTTGCATGTGTCCCATCTGTGGCTCCCCCAAAACTTCACCAGGAGTGATCCTCAGTTCGGAGCCAGGAGTATGCCCAGACCACAGCCAGATGTGGCTCAGAAACAAACAAACAAACAAACAAATAAATAATTGAAGATTGCTGGAGGTATAAATCATTTGTTCAGTGTGCCTCATGGGTGTGATTATCTGGGGTCAGTCACTGTAGCACTGTAGCACTGCCCTCCCATTGTTCATCGAGTTCCTTGAGCAGGCCCAGTAACCTCTCCATTGTGAGACTTGTTGTTACTGTGTTTGGCATATTGAGCTCTGCTGTGTGGGTGAGATATTATCGACAGCTTGCCAAGCGCTGTGAGACCGGCGGAGGAATTGAACCCGGCTCAGCCATGCCGGCCATGCACCCAAGGCAAATACCCTACTGCTGTGCTATCGCTCCAGCCCAGGGGTCGGTACCACAAAAATAAAATAAAACAAGCAATAACATCTTATAAAACTAATACACACAAACAAGGAAGAAAACTCAGGAGAGTCGCAATTTTCAGATATATATCCTAGTTTTTATCAACTAGCTCTCCAATAATTCACAGTTCAATTAGCAAAGAATTAAAAGCTACTACTATATTTTAATTTAGTACTATAAACAGAATATCTATGGTGAAGCCAGAGAAAAGCATGCAATGTGTAAAGCAATTGCATTTAAGTGAAAAGTTAATTACACTAACTCCTTATACAATAAAATAAGTATTTTTGTATGTTGATGTTTTTAAAATTGACTGGTTTCTAATATGCAAGTAATTTAAGTCCTAAGAATTACTAAATATTACTGCTAAGAATGCCTGTTTGTTTATGATCACTAGAAAAGTAGTTCTTTACACTCAATTTGTTCTCCTCTGTTTGGCTTATTAACCACATCAAGTTAATTTTAATTGCTGTTTTAAAAGGTCACTTATCACTTTGAAATCAAATATTCCACTCATTCACAACCAATGTGACAAGCTCTCTAATACTGGAAATATTACTAAGTTCAAATTGTTCTGAAATTAAAATGTGCTATATTGGAAAAAAAATTGCCTCAGGAAAATAGCAAATACATAGAATGAAAGCATCAATCAATCATTTTTAAAACTTGATTGTGAATAGAAAAATATTGATTTTTAAATATTTATTGCAATTATTTAATATTTAGCTTGTGTAATAGAGCATACTCTCTACATGCTTGACTCCCTGGATTTTATCTGAGCACTATTTCTACCAATATCAAAATAATAATAATAATAAAAGAGCTAAGGACAAGACATTTTTTATGACTGAAAATAAACAACAACTAAATATAATGAATTTTGAAATAAAATATATAATTCAGTTTAAACTTGATAGTTTTTTGTTTGTTTGTTTGTTTGCTTTTTGGGTCACACCTAGTGATGTACAGGGGATACTCCTCGCTCTGCACTCAGAAATTACTCCTGGCAGTGCTCAGGTGATCATATGAGATGCTAGGAATCGAACCTGGGTCAGCCATATGCAAGGCAAACGCCCTACCCCCTGTGATATCACTTCAGCCCCTAAACTTGATAATTTTAAAGTCTGCCAATAAACATACATTATGAATTACTTATACTACAGAATTATATTTATTTTTATTATGTATGCTAATATCTATAAATAAGTATACAAGGTGATTTGCTAAAAACATGTTTTATATGTATGTATGGAAGGTGGTGCAACATCCACATGGTTGTACATATATATTAAAATAGTATCAAAAGGAGTTAGCAACGAATAATGAAAAATTATACAAATCATCTTGTTCACTTATTCATAAGCACCACTGGATGTTGCCCCCAAATTAAACAAACTAAAAAAGTCTTTTTTTTTTTAAGAAAGTGAAAATAATCCATCTCTTTTTCCCGCTTCTAGTAAGCTCTAAATATATTGATGTATCATACATCTAGTACAAAAATGGGTAATAATGTCACAGAAGCATAGTGCGGTAACTAATAGTTTCTTATCCAAGTCATTGACAGAATCTTATGTTTGTTCTGGAAAAAATATGAAAATAATTATGTTTGTTCTTTACCATGATTGGGCAACATGGATGAAGTAAGAATAGACATCCAATAATAAGGATTTTGATGACCAAATAAATGCTAACCAAATGTCAAAGTAAAAAAGAGAAATGTTGATCCAGAGACACATTCTAATAGACTGGAATGCATGACAAATTCACATTGTTCCATAACTACTGCTACGAATGGCCCTTAGGCACTGAGCATGGAATAGTTCCTGAGCACTGTTGGCTGTGCCTCTCCCAACCAAAAAAAATGTTCTTAACAGATAATAGATCTGATTTTCCCCGAAAAAATAACTAAAAGGGCTGAACAAAAGAAAATGAAATTTCACTATAAGAAATAAGTCATTTTCACTGCACTGAGCATATAGATGTAAATTGTGACTTTACAGTTCTAAGATTTGGGGAAATGAAGACGCTGTGTATAACGTAAAAACAAACAAATTGAGGAATCAAGAAACAGAACATAAAAAGAAGAAAAATGAAATTAAAAAGATTTATTAATAAATATGACGCCTTAATTTAGATTTAAAAGTTAATGGAAAGACCTGAAAATAAGTGATTATAAGATAAGTTCCAAAAACAGATGTTCTTGATGGGATAAGAAAGCATCATTTTCTGTTTTACAAAACAAAATGAAACAAAAAAACAACTATCAGATGGCCATAGCCTGGGAGAAATTTTTTACTTGAAAGATTGTATGCAGCGGTTTTTTTTTCAACTTTCTCGGCCATAACCAGAGTGTCCAGGTTTTACTTCTGACTCTCTACTCCGTGATCACTTAACATAATGCCTGTGGGCCCACATGTTGTGTCAGGCTCCCTGAAAATTAAGTGTCCTACCCATTAGACTACTTCTTCGGGCTCAAGATGTGTTCAGTTTGCATTGAGAACTATAAGATAATAGCACTATATAACACTGTATAGCACTGCCCCCCAACCCCCATTGTTCATCAATTTGCTCCAGCGGGCACCAGTAAAGTCTCCATTATGAGATTTGTTATTATTCTTCTTGGGATGGAGTGATAGCACAGTGGTAGGGCTTTTGCCTTGCACGCAGCCAGTTCTGTTGAGCTGGGTTCTATTCCTCTGCCCCTCTGGGAGAGACTGGCAAGCTACCAAGAGCATCTCGCCCTGACGGCAAAGCCTGGCAAGCTCCCCATGACTTATCCAATATGACAAACACATTAACAACAAGTCTCATGATGGGGATGTTACTGGGCCCGCTCAAGCAATGGGAGGACAGTGTTTTTGTTTTTATTTTATTACTCTTTTTGGCATATCGAATATGTCACGAATATGTCAGGCTTTACCGTATGGGCAGGATACTCTCAGTAGCTTGCAGGGCTCTCCAAGAGGGGCAGAGGAATCGAAGCCAGGCCGACTGTGTGCAAGGCAAACACACTACCCGCTGTGCTGTTGCTCCAGTCCCTGAACGCGGCTGATCTTGTCTGATCTTGGAAGCTAAACAGTGTCAGGCCTTAGTACTTGGATAAGGTAATGCCAATTAAAATATGTGCACATGGGGTGGTTCAGAAATTGGAAGAAATTTGGCTTGAAATTATTATATTGATCATAATATATAAATTATTCAGAGATATATAAAATGATTGAAATGAAGCTGGTAATAGAAACTTCATGTCTGCAATATATGATTTTCTGTTGTGACTTTTTCCTTTAAAATCGGCAGTCTTGAATACAAGTTTGAATAGAAACAAAAAGAAAAATTGCATATTCATATTTACATGTCTGGCGGTTAAGTCAATAAAAGGGAAGGACTACTGATGCTTCTATATTTTGAGAATTATGCAATAATTATTGTTGGAGTATAGGATTTTGGTTGGTGTATAGAATTTTAGTCTTAAGGAAAAAGGAAGCCAGAAGGGAAAGAAAATGAATAAATTAAATGTACCCATAAAAACAAGTGAACTGGAGATTGCAATATAATATAATGGCAACACTATTAGAACTAAATGAAAAGTCAATCAGATGGGTATCAGATTAATATAAAATTGAAATACAAATTTTAGAAGTAGCAGTTTATTGCTATGGAATCTTAAAGTATATGGTTAATATATAAATTGAAAATATATATCAACCCCTTATGATATACCAATTGATAGATTTTAATTTCTTCACATATTTGAAAATTAAAGGGAAAGAAAGTCTATTTAACAATAGGAATTATAAAGAGAATCAGCAGTTGGGAGTTCAAGGGCAATTCGCATACATTTTAATGAATGAGGAATATGATAGAGAGATACTAGTCTAATTTAGCATAAGATCATAGATTTTTAATAAAATGGATGAGCATAAAATCTAATAGAAAATAAAATGGAATACACTATTTCAGCTAAGATTATTTTAGTTATGAAAATAAAGAGACAAATTGGATAAAATAAGCTACAAGAAATAGAAAAAAGAAAATCTGAAATGTTCAAAAAGCATATTAAAATGGTGAAACTTTTGATTTTGTTCAGATGAACCGGTAAAATGTTATTTTATCATCTATAAATTGGTAAATAAGTAAAATATGATATCCATTATTGGCAAATGAGGTTTTTCAAAGATATTTTTCATATATTTTAAATAAGAATTTATACAATATAAGAGAATATCATATATGAGAACTTAGATAAGATTGGAAGTTGATGCAAATACTAAATATCTAAAAACATGTTACAAATATGCATGGCTTTGGTAAGGATATATAGTAAATATATTTATACAACCAAAATTTGATACATATTGGTGAGAGCTATATAGGAAACTAGAAGAATATTGGCATCTCCAGAATATACATCACCAGAATTTTATAGAAAAATCAGTTATTTTTATAAATAACACAGATTCATATTCGCTTCATTTTCCCAGCATTTCTTTATTCTTTATTTAATACTTCTTGAATTTTAATATGGTATTTTTGTAGTGAAAAAGAATGAAATCTACCCTAGTATTGTGACAGTGGTCTTAATATATAAATTTGATGTAGGCAGTAAAATAACATTTGTTATAGCATTACTGTTACTATATAAAGGACTGCATATCCAAAATGACACAGGACAAGAAATTCTGCTCAGTGCTATTTAAGACATCTGCCTTTATCCAACAGTAGAAGAATAAACATTATTCTTAAGGCAAATGGAACATAATCCGGTATATATTATTTGTAATGTCAACATATTTAAGGTCAAAATCATATTAAATATCTTTTCTGATCACAGTTGGATAAAAATAGAAACCAGTGACATTTTTAAAAATGGGAAAATACACAAATATGTGGAAACTTACTAATACACTCTTAAACAATCACAGGGCCCAAAAGGAAATAAAGAGAAAATTGCAAGACAAATTGTGACAATTTGATATAAATAGATATCTGATCAAAATTCATCAACGTAGCAAAATAATACTAAATAAGAAAGTGATTAATAAATTCATATATATATACTAGAAAAGAAAGCTTCAAAACAAATTTTTAGCTTTACATTTTAAGGAATAGAAAAAATATATATGGAAAGGTTAAAAAAGAAAAATATAAAATCAGAGCAAAAATAAAGAATATAAAAATAATAGAAAAATCAACAGAAAAAAATTTTTTTGATGAAAAATGAATCAAGAGACTCAGCTAAAGTTAAAAGAAAAGAGAAATTTTAAGTAAACCACAAGTACAAACATTACTGTCCATTCCTAAGAATAAAAAAAGATTATAAGGGATGATTATAGATAGGACATGCAAAAAAATCATATTGTCTTGAAAAAATGGATTCATTTCTATAACTATTTCATCCACTAAGACTGAATCAAGAATAGAAAATTTAAGCAGACCAAAAAAATGGGGAACATAAAGTATACTTATAAAGTCTCAACTAGAAGTCTAGCACAGTTAATTTCTACCAAATTCTCAATGATGAATTAAAGACAGTCCATCTTGAACAATTCTAAAAAATGCATATAGAGGCAATAAACTGAATCTCATTTTCTGAGATGTGAATCACCCTGGTACCAAAAACATACAAATATGATATTTTAAGCACCCAAGAATATGATCCTCAATAAAGTACTTGCAAACAAAATTTAACATTACACTCTAAAAGTTTATGTATAAGACAAATTAGAATTTGCCTCTGGATAACAAGGTAGTTTTGATATATACAATCTGACAATATATCAACAGACTGAAACATTAAAGACATATTAAGCACGTGGAGAATAGAGTACACTTATACAATTAATTAGAATGCAACTTTGTGAGTCTGAAATATGGAACAGCATCTCTACTCTCAGTATAAAAAGTAGATAAATGAAAAGCTCAACTCTATCTTCAATTAGACATAACTCTTCAGGAAGTCATCCTTGATCTTAAGACCCCAACTTGAATTTCCTAACCCCAGTACTTGCAATGGTCATATTGCAATGTTCATCTTCCCTGGTATTTTCTAGATCTTCAATTTCCTTGAAATGAAAACTCCAAAATAGTTGGGAATTCCTTTTTAATCAAAATATTTCAAGATCCTGATATAAAACTGGTACTCAGTATTTGTTTTACAATATTGAGCTTGGTCGTCAAGTTCATATTCTCCCTTGAATCTTGTTTGCTTGTCTTTTCGCTTGTTTTTCCCACTTTGGAGAAGCCAGTGTTCTCTTAAAAACATATTTCCACTCTTTCTCTCCACTCATAGTTTTCTAAGTTTTGTTCATAAAAATCTCTTGGAAACAAATATGAAATGAGGGACCAGAAATAAAACATTTAAAACAATGGGCAAGGCATTTGGCTTGAAAGTGGTTGACACTAATTTTGTCCTTTGCATTGCATATGGTTCCCCACAAGCTCTGCTTGTGGTAACCGCTGAGCACAAAACTAGAAGAGCCCCAGGTGCATCACCAAGTGTAACCCACCAATAATGAGCCTCCCTCCAAATAAATACAATAAAATATTGCATTAATTTAACCTCATCATGCATGTAGATGTTAATATTGTTACATGAGTTTTGCCTCTCCTATGCACTCTGTAGTAAATTCACAGTGCTATTTGCTGTCTGAAATTTATATTGCTCCAATTAAATAAGTAAACATAGTTTTGCCCATTTACATATGATAATTCAAGAATATGACATTTGCTTATGTTTTAAAATACAATGCCACAGACTAGTTTAGTACAATAGCATTCTGCTATTTTAACAGCTATCTAGTTAATCAGTAATATTCTAATTATTTGAGATATCTTTACTCTGGAAATAGTTAATATATATTTATTTTGATACAATTTAAAGAAGACAAAAATACAAATTTGATAATGAAGAGATGCAAAATATTTAACAAAATTCTTATTATTTGAGATATTAATATTATTATAGAGAAAATAGTGCCTGGGATAACATAGAGTGGGCAGGGTACTTGCCTTTTATACAATCAACCCAGGTTAAACCTCCCACAGGCCTTTGAGTACCTCATATCAACCTGAAGTGACCCTGGAGGATCACCAGGTATGACCCTCCAAAGCGAAAATTAACAAACAAGTAAATAAATAGAAAATAAGATGCATATGAATAATACAAGTACTGTTCTGTTTATGATGGCAAGCCTGGAATTTTAATAGGGTGGCAGAGACAATCTCTCTCATTAAAACACATTGTAAGTACTGAAAAATGTGCAACCATATTTATATGGAGAGAGATGTTTTAGCAAGGAAAAAATAAGTGTTGATGTCCTAAAGATGCAAACATACTTAAGCATTTAAAGAATTACAAGGAATTGGTCTTGGATATCATGTAGTATAAGGACTGGTAAGAGTCTTTTCTAGAAAAAAAATTAAATAAGAAGAATTTCCTGGAGACAGATGGATATATAATAGGTGATGATAGATAGGTAGATAATAGTACATTACCCATAAGCTTGGATAAATTTATCTGAAGTTTGATAGAGACATATATGCAGCATTCTGTATTTCTTTAATTTTAAAAGGTCAAGTTTATAAGGAGGATTCCATAAAGGAGAAGGAAAATGTTTCTGTCACTCAGAACATCTCGGGGGTGTGTTGATCTGGAAGAAAAAATTATTATTCCACAAGCAAGTCTTATATGTCAAGGGAAATGGCAACTCGACATATGCATGAATAATCTAGTTAGATGATAAAAAAATTTTCTAGTTAGACTTTGTATTTATACTATATGCATATAAAATTTTATTCAGAATTATTATGAGAACAAAAACATGTCTTCTATAATATGAATTACTTATATTTTCCAAACAGTACATAATTTATCTTTTAACCAACTATAGATCCAAAACAGAATTGAACATATCATTATAAAAATCACTATATATATGGTAAGAGCCATAAGATGATGAAAAAAATATTTCTTCACCTCTTTCTTTTTAGTATTCAATCCCTACTCTGACTGCATTAGGCTGAATGAACTGAATTAATCTTAATAGTCAACCCTTTTCTCTTATTCCATATTTCTTTTGATAACTATACCAAAATTTTATAAATTATCTCTCCCTTAATTAGCAGTAACAATGTTCTTTGTTCTTTCAAAATACCTTTAAAATATTGAACATGCATTTATCATTTGTGATTAAGCAAAAATGTTGGCTCTAATATAAAATATAGGAAAGCCAACAGGTTAGCATATCATTAGAGTTGTAGGGCCTGCTGGACTATTATGGCGGTGAGGTGTTTACCTTACATGTGGCATAACCACAGTCTGATCCCCAACACTCCATACCGTCCCCCAAGCCCACCAGGATGGATCCCCTGAGCACAGAGCCAGGAATAAGGCCTGAGTACAGCTAGGTATGGTCCCAAAATCACACAGAAAGAAATATTACAGTTTTAATTTTGGTATTTTTCATTTAATTGGATACTACATAAAAAATGTTTCTAACTAGAATTGAATTATGAAACTACTATTAAATGAATGAGTAAAGATTATTTCATCGGTTCAAAACTGAATAAAGTTTGATGTATTTTATGTAACCTAAGAGAATAACCATGTTTCTTGGCAAACCTTTTAGAATAGAAGATTATAATTCAAATTGACCTTGACAAGTTGGAAGAGTAGACAGAAATAATAAAAGTCCTAAGGTTCTGGATAAAGCAGGTACCATTATGAGAAAAAACATAATATGTACAAGACAAGAAATTGCTAATTAGACATCAGTGCATAGAAAAGAAACAAGAGATCAGAAGAATCATAAACTGAGCAGAAATCTTTCAAAGAACAATAGTTTAGCAGTTTGAACACTGCAACAGTGTACTGTATAAAGCAGGAGTATTTTATTTAAAAAAACTTTCATCTACTTTTTTATGGCATCTCACTAATAAAAATTTTTAAAAAATATAAAAAACCTTTCATCTAATTTTAAGTTTAATGGTAAAACTTAATTTTTGAACAATAAAATTCTGAAAAATGTATAGGTGGCACAAAAGACTGATAAGATTAAGGGAATCAATGGAATTATTTGAAATGTGTTATAAGAGGTGAGATTTAATAACTTCCTTTAAGTGATCAGGTAGTTGATTTATGAGTTGTTGACCTGTTGGTATTGAACTACTTTTCAGTCAAATTCTTATTAAAAATTCCATAAAGATGCTGAAGATTTCTGGTGCCTAGGACACCTGTGGGTCAAGTTCAAACAAACTGTGGGACAGTGAGAGACCTAGAGCTGAATATTCCCAATGCAAATCTATTCCTGTGCACCATTTGTGCAGATCTGAATGGTGACTAGAAGTCTCCGCCACAAGTTCATGTGACTATTCGGTGTCAAGTGTGTAAAGATCTGGGGGATAACTTATATCAGATAAAAGTACCCTGAGATCCTTCAGTATTGAGGTCTAAAGAGTCTGTATAGTAGAGACTAGGGTTTGAGTTTGTGATTGATCAGATTACATCTGCCTCAAGTGAGGCATATCTGAGGGTGAGCAAATGGCATGCATGTACAAGGGCACTTATGCACTAAGATCAAGGATTCAATAGTGACAACCAAGAGTCCAAGGTTGCCCATGTCTGGCAGTTCTGAGGTGTTTCTGCAGTGGTAGCACAGGTCAGGTCTTATCCAAGGAATCTGTATGTGGAATTGGGGGTCTTAGTCACGGAGTATACCTTTAGGGTGAATAGAAACACAAAAGGCATTTGAGATGATTCTTCTAACTGGCTATACTTTGGGGTATCTGAATGGTGCTTTATGATTTTAGGGCTGCCATTTACTGACTAAGAAGATGGGTATAAACAGGAAATGACTGGCCTTCCCTCTTTTTCTACTAGACAAGAATATGTGTCTGTCCCAGATATCTCAGGTACTAGTTGTAGGTGGGTGGAGTTAATCTCAGGAATTTGACCTCAGGATCTGTTACTTAGCAAAGCAATCCAGTATGGAATACCCCAGACAGATTGAAATCTGTCACCAAGATTACACCTGCTAATAATAAATTACTATGGAAAGTGACGTTAAAATATGGCATTCATCAGCCAGTTTGTAAGAAATCACTTGCTAGCAAGTTTTAATCATTTTTCTCTTCTTTAGTGTCATGCCTTCAGTTCCAGTTGTTGCAAATTTAGGGTTATAGGACTGGGATATGAGACATAACATTCCCATCCCACAATATAAGAATCTACATCTTAAAAGTATCTACTCAGTAGGAGTTCATTGCCGAGTGATGTGCTTCTTTCTTTTTATTTTTTTTTATTAAAGAAACATGATTTATAAATTTGGGCTGGAGCGATAGCACAGCGGTAGGGCGTTTGCCTTGCATGCAGCCAACATGGCCAACCCGAGTTCGATTCCTGTGCCTCTCGGAGAGCCCGGCAAGCTACTGAGAGTATCTCGCCTGCACGGCAGAGCCTGGCAAGCTCCCCGTGACGTATTCGATATGCCAAACACAGTAACAAGAAGTCTCATGATGGAGACGTTACTGGGCCCGCTCAGCAAATCGATGAACAACGAGAGGACAGTGATATCGTGATTTATAAATTTACTGATTGTTGACTTTGAGGCATGTGATATTTTAATGCCAATCCCACCACCAGCCTCAACTTCTCTCCACCAGTATTCCTATATTCCATTTCCTTTACTGCAACCTGCCTACAGGCACATAAGGAAATTTAGTGGTTGCAGTGTGTTTAGTCTTTGCTTTGTATATATGTGACATGACTTCTTTCCTGGATAAGGCATTCTATTTCCAGAACATCTGAGACTTTCCTTTCCCCAACCCTTTTCTTCCCCCACCCCTCCCTTCCCATCCCTTTCCCTCCGTTTTCCTCTCTCTCCCCTTCCATCCCCTTTCCCTTGTCTTGCCCTGCCCTACCCTCCCCTGCCCTGTCCTGCCCTCCCTTTCCCTTCCCTCTTTTTCCTCTTTCCTCCCCTGCTCTTCCCTGCCGTTCCTTCCTCTTCCGTTCCATTTTCCCTTGCTCTTCTCTTCCCTTTCCTTCTCTTCCTTCCTATTCCTTCTCTTCCTTCCCTCCCTTCTCTTCTGTCTCCTTCTCTTTTTTCCCCTCCTCTCAACTTCCCCCCACCAGGTGTGGCCCCCAAATCAAAAATAAATAAATAAATCGAAATTTATTTACATGTTTTGTTACTTTTGCCACATAAGATGGTATTTAGGTATTTCTCCCAACTCTGTGTTTAGAAGTGTTTCCTGTGGTGTTCGGAGTTCAGTATAGTGTGAGTGATCTTAACCTGGTTACACATATGCAAAACATGTACTTCAATCTTCTGAGTTATATCTTTGATTATAAATTATTTTATTTCATTTTATTTTGCTTCTTCGGTCGCACCCGGTGATGCTCGGGGGTTACTCCTGGCTCTGCACTCAGAAATTACTCCTGGCAGTGCTCGGGGGACCATATGGGATGCTGGGAATAGAACCCGGGTTGGTCCCGTGCAAGGCAAATGCCCTCCCCTCTGTGGTATAGCTCCAACCCCAGATTATAAATTATTTTTAAAGAGACTTGATCATGCTTGAGGTAAGATTCTAATCAAACAATATTTTAAAGTTCACATTTTTTCACTAAATTAGCATTGTCACTACTGCCTATTTTTTGTGTGCTATTCAGAGATTGAACATATATTGGGCAGTCTCTTACCCTCACGCCTGGCTGTCCTCACTGGGGCCTCTTGGAGGGGGGAGGGTAGAGTTTCTCTCCCCACCCCATCCCGCTCCGAGCAGAGCCCCAGCAGCTGAGGACCTCCGGAACCAGCCACGGCCATGCTGGGACCACTCTCAACACGTCCGGACGGGCCTCATGCATGAAAGAACTGGCAGAGGAATCCAGGCATGCGGGTCCCAGGGCTGAGATCTCTAAGCCTACTTGGATTGGGACTGGGCCTTCTCCAACCAGACCCCCCATCTTCCAGTAGGTAGGCATCACACCCACCAGCTGCCGACAGCGCCAGGTTGGTCCCATCAACGGCCAAGACTCAGAGACTATAAAACCCAATTCCCGGAAGACATCTTATTATCTTTCCTTTGGAGAACCTGGCAGGCTACAAAAAGTATCCTGCTGGCACAGCAGTCTGGCAAACTTCCCGTGTCGTACTCACTATGCCAAATACCAGTAACAATGATGGGTCTCATCCTTCTAATCCTGAAAAGAGCATTGAAATGGCTCTTTTAAAATCTCAGGGCTAGGTAGAAGGAGACATTACTGGTGCCTGCTCAAGACAATCGACAAACAACAGGATGATTGTGATCGTGATCGTGATTCAGAGATTGGATGGACCAGAACTTACGAGTAATTGAAACAATCTGGGATGATAAATATTATTTGTTTGTTGATGAACAAATTAATCTTGAAAATATGAGTGAAAAAATAACTATTCAGTGCAGTGTCTATTATAGATATGCAATTTATGGAACAAAAATCATATGTTAATATGCACAAAGTTACATATATGTATAGTCAATTTATTTGGGGATGGTCACATTCAACAATGCTCATGGCTTACTGTGATTCTGTGCTCAGTGGTGCTCAGGGGAACTTCTGCAGTTCTGGGTACCAAATAAGGGTTGACTGCATGCATAAAAAATTGTCTACACTCTTGTAGTATCTCTGTGGTCCATGAATTTATAATTTAAGTATACAATCACAATTTACTCTTATTTTAATAACATATGTGACTCTATACTTCAGATGTGATATGTGTGCTAAAGATATATATTTGAGGATTATTAATATTCACATTATCCTTCTCCAATTAAGGTTTTATGAAGCGACATAACTCTATTCATGCACCTTGCTGCTTCCAATCACATTTTACTGAGATGATTTCTCTAGTTTTCTATTATTTGTTCTTCTGGTGGTTTACTTACATCATTCTAAACTTCATAAGTTTATTCTAAGTCTAATAATTTGAAAGAAATAAAATATCTCTTTTTTGGGGGGGGAGGGCAAGAGTACTGAACTAAGTCAGTGATACTCAGTGCTTTTTTTCTGGCCTTCTAATGAGAAATCACTATTAGCAAGCTCTGGGGACCATATGGGATGCCAGGGATTAAACCTATGAGGATGCTGTATGCAAGGCAAGTGCCCTAATCACTGTACTATTCTGCCAGCCCAATAAGTTTAAGTATATCTTGATTTACCTACCAAGCATAATAATTATTGATTATCTAATAATATAAAATATATTTAATTTATTTGAATTTTGCGTTGTCATATCTAGTCAACTATTTCTTTTTTAATTATCAAGTAACTGGAATTAAACAATGAATTTTTTTATTTTTTGTGATTGAGTATTTTTGGGGGGAGGATATTTTTAATCACATAAGATACACAGTTATAAGGTTGTTCATGATTGGGTTTCAGTCATACAATGTTTCAATACTGATTTCTTCACCAGTGTACATTTCCCACCAATAGTTAGCTATTTCTATATTAAATAGCAATTAATATTATTATGTTATTTATTATAAGAAATTAAACTGACTCAAATTCCTAATCATTTCATTGTTCCACATTGCATAATGAATTATGTAGAGGTATACAATTTTAAATTTTCTAATCCTTGACATATAGAACAAACTACTTGGATAAAATCTACCACCAATACTTATGACACATTTTTCAGTGTTACGTGCTGCTGATTAAATATTTCCACCTATTTGTCTTTAATCATAATAGTCCTCTGCCTTTGACTTGTTAAACTTTTAGAGTTTCCTACATATTCTTCTAGTTTTAGTTCTATTATTAGTTGTTTGATACATGTGATATTTTCCAAGTCTTTAGTTTCTATAGACATTTTTGAACCTCATTTGCAATATTATCATCTACCTCAATTAATACTAATTTTGGAATTTAATATTTTCTTATATAAACCATAAGCAGATTGAAACCACAGGGATGTCTGTCTAGCTGAATATTATTTTTATTTTTAAGTGAATATATGCATAAATAGTGCAATCTTCCTGAAATTAAAATATAGTCTCAATTGTTATTTGAACACAGCATGTCGTGATGTAGAACATAATGTATCTTGTCAGAAACATTTTTGGTAGAGGAGAAATAAGACTGGTAGCATTGTATAGACAACTCTTAAATCCTGATTATTCTTATATATTTGATAGTTTTAAAATCTTGGATTTAAATCTTGGTTTTAAATCTTGGATTTTTGTGTCTCTGATCATCAGATCAATTTCCCTCTATTTAGTGCTTAAGGGAAAGGTAAAAATTTTCAGAGCAGTTCTATTTATGTCTCCCATGTTAAAGCTCTAGGGAAAGATGAATATAGGTCATTATTGGTGGAAAGATAAATTTTCTCATTTGAGTCAGGAGACAAATTATTCAACTATATTTCTTTCAAGGATGAAAAACAAAAGTGAGCTTGCACATATGTTTGTGCTTTAAGAAAAGTAAACATAAAGTATTCACACATGCATTATTCCATCACCTTTGTTTTACAGAATTATCATTAAAATAAAACTTTATGGAAGACAAACTTTGAAAAATTTATATTGATGAAGACTTAAATAAAAAAGGATAAGCATAGATGAAGATTAATAAAATTACGAGAGAAAGAAATGAATGTGAAAATAAACACAGTATTGGCAGTAAAAATTGTACCCGTCTTTGTCCTTGTTGATGTTCTCCTTCATGACGTGCTCATTTTTCAGACTCTCTGGAGATCATACATTACAGGATACCAACTAAAGCCTTTCAATGTCATTGACAATTTTATAGCAAAGTGGGAAGAAAGACTGTACCTTTATGTTCTTGCTATGTCTAGTATTCTCACATGCCAACTCTAAGTTAACCTTTAAATTATTGAATCTACTTGTAAATTATTATAAAGTAAATAAAATATAAAAAGTGGTGGAATTGTATACCTAAAATGTCTGTGAAGGTATTCATCTAATTGAAAATTGGTATAATTTAAAACATTTTAAGTGTTTTGAAATTACAATTTTTAATGCAAAATGTACAGGTTCAGTTGATTTACTTGTCATTTTTATATGATTACTCTCTTATAAACCTGTGATTACATGACCTCATGATTGTTACACAATTGTAATAATTTCCTAATACAAAATGATCTTATATCTGACTCGATGCAATATTTTAACTATATATTGGATAGCTCAAACATAAAATTTGTTGTCTAATGAGAGATAGTTTCAATAGTGAGAAACAGTTCTGGTAAGAACTAATTCTAAACAAGTGTTCTAAACAAGTGGGATAAACTAAGAGTCCAGCCACATTGATTAAAGATAGCCATAAATGTTACTGTTTTTGTGGTATGTTAGAGAAGGCAGGAGAATATTACTTTTGCGCTTAGTTTTTGCCCATCATAATCCACCATGTATTCATTGTTTATGATCTGAAATAATCTTTTTCTTCCTTGCGATGACTTTGTTCATAAATTTATATACTGATTTTAAAAATTCAGCATAGTTTCAAACTATCACAGTAAAACAAATATTTATAAATCCAGAGAGTTTCAACAGTTTTGGTGATATTTTTATCTTAGTGTCCTGACATACCTGACAGAGACTAAGCATTAAATAGCTGTTGAATGAGTTACGTTAATAAAAAGTGGACTGACTAAAGTTTTAATTAGGCCATTTTTAATTATTCTATTTTTGAAAAAGAAGCAAAATTTTACCTGCTCTGTCTTTTAAGTAGTGTAGTATAAAATGTTCATTGTATACATTTTATTTCAGTTTGTTTTTTTAAATAAAAATTTTATTGTGATACTCTGACTTAAACACTGTTAATGATTATATTAAATATTCATGGTATCACTGCATTACCACCACCACCAGAATGTCAACATTTGTCCACATATTCCTAGATCCCTCCATGGAACGTTGGTACACACTCCCAGGCCCAAATTTTTGTTTCCCGTTTTGATGGTCATTACATTAAAAAAAAAATTGGAGTTTATGGTCTAACCTTGTGACTTTGCAGATGAGAAACTAAAAACTGAAAAGTAAATTAGATACAAAACATGTTTGTAAATGATGCTAATTACAATTATTGGTGTATCCTATTCTTATTGAGTCTCCAAATGTTACCTACTGAAAATAAAAGCTGTATCCAATAAAGCATGTATTTTGATGAATAAGATTGTATCAGTATTTATTAGCTATTGTATCACAATGTATCCTGCTCAAGAACAGGATAAATTGTGAACACAAATAAAATTGTGTCAGATATATAAAAACTCTGTACTATATTTGCAAATTCTTGTGTCTTTCTATTTCTCAAAATTAAAATTCTTATGTCTAATTTACAAAGTTAAGATATATTTTATTGATTGATTGATTGATTGATTTTTGGGTCTAACCCAGCAATGCTCAAGGATTACTTCTAGCTCTGCACTCAGGAATGACTTCTGGTGTTGCTTGGTGGACCATATAGGATGCCGGGGATCGAACCCAGGTCAGCCACGGGCAGGGCAAACACCTTACCTGCTGTACTATTGCTCTGGCCCCATATATATTTTATTTAACACATAAATTGGACCAGAGTGATAGTATAGTGGGTAGGGCATTTGCCTTGCTCACAGCTGACCTCATTCAATCCCTGTCATCTCATGTGGTCACCCATGTACCTCCAGGAGTAACTCCTGAGTGCAGAGCCAGGGGTAACATTATGCATCACACACACACACACACACACACACACACACACACACACACACATAAAATGAATGAGTTACATGATCTACAAAATATGTTCTTAACAAAGAGATATTGAGTCAGAGTGATAGCACAGGCCTAGAATATCACACAATATCTTGCTTTGCCTATGCAGCAGACCCAGGTTTAATTTCTAGGATCCGGGACTACATAAACCTCACAAGCCAGCCAGCAATTATCCCCGAGCACAGAGTCAGGAGTAAACTCTAAAAACTGCCAGGTCTGGTATACACCAAAACAAACAAAGAAAAACTAAAGAAGGAAATAAACACAAAGAGATAAACCTAAAGACGCAACTATATTACATATACATTATTCCTAACCCAGGAACTAATACACCTGAATAATTCCTCTGTGTCTTCTGCTTGTTGAGTATTTTTACATTTCTCTTCTTTCCCTTCTTTATTCATGGATTACAATAGATATATTGGTTTACATCCTTTTAATTATTTAAATGATATCTTTCTTTACATGGTAATAAAATAGCCATGTAGTAGTAACACCAATTAATAATGATATCTTTTAAAATTTATTCATACTATGTTTCACTTATGACAGGGACACACTTGAAAAGTAATAAAAGTACTCTTGACCACAAATGTGGATGGGATAGTGACACTTTTGGTATTAAAGTTCATCTGAAACAAAACTTTCAGAATCTGTTATCATCTTTAGGCTACTAAAGTAAAAAATAAAAAGTATATACTTTTAAATAGTTCTACTTCTATTTTAAACAACTGATTGGAGTTTCCATTGCTATTAATGGAAACATTTAAAAGGTTATAATAAAGAAATTGGATAATGATAAATTCTCACTCAGGTAACTAGTGATCCCGTTGTCACTATCATAGAATTTTCCTGAGTAAAGTTTTGTGATGTGTCTCTGTATTCTATGGCCTGGCTCAACCAAATGTTTTTATAACGTCGTGTAAATGTCAAAGGTCCTCTGCGGGAATTCTGTGGGAAATATGCAGACTGACCTGCACATAAGGAACAAGGAAAACATCACAGCATGGGATGATATGGAAGTTAAAATGAAATATTTGCAGCTCTGTGCATGGTTCTTTTAAAATCTTCCATAGGAGGTCCGGGTTGTGCTGACAGAGGAGTCACATTTTATGGCTAGGATGCTATTTTGAATTAGACACTGTCTGAGCATGATTCTCGGCTCAAATTTAGAATCCATTAAATACTGCATGAAAAGAGCTGTGGTATTTGAAACTTTGTCATCTAAATCAATTTTCTGTTGCTTCAACATGCTAAAGTGGGGGTGGGAAGTGTAGATTGTCCCTTCCAATCTTGTTTAACTGACATCTTAGTAATAATGGAAACTAAAATGTGCTGTCAGAGGTTGGTGTCAAATCTCCAATGTTATGAGATTTAGCTGCCAACATTATCACTGATTGTTGCCTTTAACAACAAAAAAAGAATGTTCATGTGAAGTCATGAGGCATTCTATTTTCTTAAGTTCTCTGAGATTTATTAAAAATTTCTAGCCCTTCAGAAAACCTGGTGCCATTTTAAATACATATTTAATTTTTAAAAAATTTAATGATTCTATAGTCTTTTTTAAAAATTTAATGATTCTACAGTCTTATTATTCTGGTTGTAATCAGAGAGAGTACTTTTAAAAGTCTTGATAACCAAGTGAAATTTGTAGTATATTTTGTGTCACTTGCCTCAACAGTGATCTGTAATAACTTTCTTTTGAGAGATCAATGACTAATTTGATAATTTCACCAATATTGTAAATATTAAAGAGAAATCATAAAAATTCAAAGTTAATTTGAGAGTAGTTGTGGTATAGTAACATATTTTTTTTTAATAGTTTATTTCTTTATTGAATCACTGTGGGAAAAGTTACAGAGCTTTCGGTTTTAGGTCTCAGTCATGTAAGTATCAAACACATTTCCCTTACCAATACATATTTTTAACCGTGAACCCCAATAGAACCCCCCCTCCCACCCCTCCCAATTCCTGTGAGGCAGATGAGTTCTACTTAATACTCTATCTACTTTGACTAGATACATTGTTTCGATAGAAGATGCACAATTATTATTTAGAGTTTACGACCCCCCCCCCCCAATCAGATATGCTGAAACAGTGTTGTGAAATGATTTGCTTTCTACAGCTTGGTTTAAGAATAAAATGATGTCGCGCGGCCGCGTGGTTTTGGATTTCTGCTGTTTCACTTATTAACCCTGGAAGTATTTCTATTAAAAGTTAGATAGTTAAGAGATTGGTTTCTGTGCTCTGGAGTCGTGGCCGTGCCGGAGAGCCGCTCGTGGGGGGCAGCTGGTGACCTTGGTCGGGCGTGAAGGACGGCCCAGAACGCCCCCCTTCCCATGAGGCCCCTGCTGCCCCCCGCCCCCGGCTCAAACCTGCTGTCCACAAGGCTCCAGTGCGGCCGCCATCTTTCTTTCCAGAGTAGTAACATATTTTTGAAAGATGTGAAATCATTGGATAAATAATATGATTTTTAAACATTATCTCAATAAACCATCTAAAAATAGAATGTAGAATTCACAGAAATAGTTGCATTCTTAACTTCGTTCTACTAACATTAATTATGTAAGTTTTTATTATTGAAATTGACTGAAATAATTTTAAAGTTATAATTTTTGTGTATTAAATATAAAACTAGTTGCTTCATTAACATAATATTCTAGTACTAAATCTTAAAATTTATTGGATGACTCAAAAGGTACATACTGAAGTTTTGTATTTTTGTATAAATAAAGAATTAATATTTACCTATTGATAAATATTAATTAAATTGCGAACTAATATTTAGCCAGGGCCAGAGAAAAAATGCAGGTGTTAAGGGGCTGGAGTGTAAGTGGCCACCTCGGTTTGATTCCCAGCACCATAAATGGTCTCTAGAAACTGTCAGGAGTGATTCCTGAGTACAGAGCAGGAGTAAACCCTGAGCACAGCCGTGTGGCAAAGATGCACAAAATAGAACACATAAATAATAAAATAATTAATAAAAATAGACAAAATCAAAGGTATGCTGAATTGTCCTGTCACTGTCCTCCCGTTGTTCATCGATTTGCTCGAGTGGGTCCAGTAACGTCCCCATTATGAGACTTTGTTGTTACTGTGTTTAGCATATCGAATACATCACGGGTAGCTTGCCAGGCTCTGCCGTGCAGGCGTGATACTCTCGGTAGCTTGCTGGGCTCTCCGAGAGGGGTGGAGGAATTGAACTCAGGTCGGCCATGTTGGCTGCGTGCAAGACAGACGCCCTACCCGCTGTGCTATTAAAGCAAATATTAACTGATTTGGTGGTTCCTAAGTGCTACTAAGATTTTCTCAAATATTTAACATAAAATAGTAAAATTTACTAAGAGATCAAAGTAAATATTGACTTTTTAAAAAAAATTTATTAGTGAGACACCATGAGGTACAGTTATAGACTTACAAATTTTTGTGCTTGGGTTTCAATTATACAATGATAAAATACCCATCCCTCCACCAGTGCCCATTTCCCACCACCACAGATACCAGTATCCCTCCGACCCCCCAGAAAGAAAGGGATAGACATAGAAAGATCGCATTCATCTGGGGAACATAAAGTAACAAAATAGGAGACTAACACCCAAGAATGGCAGAGATTAGTACCAGGAATTTTACTCCATGGCTTGGAGGCCAGCCATATATGCTAGGGGAAAAGGGAGCTCAGATAGAGAAGGGAGCACCAAATAAAGGGTGTTGGGAGCATCCTTCCAGGATAGGAGAAGCATGCTGAAAGTAGACTATAGACCAAACATGATTGCCAGCCATTGCCTCTTTGTAAATATTAACTTTTTTAACATAGAGTTTTTATCAAAATTATGAGACTAAAAACAAAACCAAGACCCAAAAACCCATGGGAATAGCCATTATTTGCAAAGAAAGCTTATTTCTTTGACTTTATTTCATTATGAAATTGTAATACTAAATAACTCACAATCTCTCTGCTTTTATTCTCTGATCTTATTTTGCTTCTTATTTTTCAGCATTTGTTCCTACTAAGTAATTAATTTGTGTTCTCTTCTTTCTCCAAATTCCTGTTTAAAAATATATTTTGCATTACAAAATTACAAATTGACCGTTTGTCATTCCAGAATTTAATAATGAACTTCACTCCATTTGCAGTAGCACTGTAGCACTGTCCTCCCATTGTTCATTGATTTTCTCGAATGGGCACCTGTAACACCTCCATTGTGAGACTTATTGTTACTGTTTTTGGCACATCAAATATGTCACGGGTAGCTTGCCAGGCTTTGCCATGCGGGTGGAATACTCTTGGTAGCTTGCTGGGCTCTCTGAGAGGTGAGGAGAAACCAAACTCAGGTCAGCCATGTGCAGGGCAATGCCCTACCCTCTATGCTATCACCCCGGCCCCCATTTGCAGTAAAGATATTAAAATAGAGTATTATACAGAGAAATCTTCTCATTAATGAGATAAGGAGACTGATACATGAGATTTGGGAACTTTTAGGTAAAGTACTAGAAAATATTTATTTTCTTTATCCAAAAATCTTCAGAGAAGATCATGAACTGTGTGGGTAAAAATTTAAGCTATAGTGTTGCTTTCTAAAACAATGATATCATACCAACAAGCTAATCACTACATTAAATTTGTTTTGTACAAACAGAAATGAATACATCAAGTTTAACACTGGATCTAGTGATATAGCCCAAAACATGTGAACCTGAGTTTGATCCTAGCCCTTAGCATTGTGAAATGTGACTCTGGTGTCCCACAGCATCTCTGGTCCCAGACACAGCACCTGGTTTAGACTGAACCATCAGGTCGGCATGACTAAGCTAAACACCATCTCTGAGTTGGTATCAGGCCCTCTCAGATTCGTGGCCACTAATCTCTAAAAAATAACTGAATTAATTTTGAGAACACGAGAGAAACATTTTACAGCTTATTTTATGTTCATTTTGGGACTTGTGCTTAAGATCTCATGTGGTGCAGGAGACAAGAACCCATAGCTCCAACGTATAAAGTTCACACTTCAGCCTTATGTGCTAAATATAAGAAGAAAGAAGAGTGGAAAGATATTCCCATGGCAGCAATCATCAGTATTAAGCTGAGAATGTGAAAGGTTATTTTTGAAAACGACTTTTATCATTTTAGCAAAACTTTTCAAATGTTGTAAAAGGAAACAAAACATTGTCTGTTTTAAAAATTGTTAAATATACTGGAATAGGAGAGATATTACAATGGAAAAGGTACTTGCCTTGTATGCAACCTACATGTGTTTGCACCCCAGTATGCTCTATGCAGCCAGAAGTGATTCCTGAATGCAGAGCCAGGAATGACCTTGAGCATCAGAGTGTGACCAAAAAAAGAAAAGTTAAATAAATAATTTCATATATAAAGATGGAAAATATAAAGGCAAATTATGACATCTTATTATCTCATTCCTACTTTGGACAAACTGGCCGGCTACCGAATGTAACCTGCCCACATGGCAGAGTCTGGCAAACTCCCCGTGGCGTACCCAATATGCCAAATACCAATAACAATGATGGGTTTCATTCTCCTAAAGAACCTTGAATATAGCACTTTCTTAAAAATCTCAGGGCTAGGATGAAGGAGACGTTACTGGGGCCTGCTCGAGGCAATCAACGAATAACAGGATGGTCGTGATTCATGATTCGTGATAAAGATGGAAAAGATCATTAAATTAAAATTTTAGCTTCTGAACATATAGATAAAGAGAGAAAACTATTATGTCTTAGATACAAGATAAAGCTGAGGACTTTTTAAAGAAACAAGTATTTCTTTAACTGTAGCTATTGAAATTTTGAATTCTTTTGAAACTTAATAATTAAATTTTGATATCATTTAATAAACAGTGTGACAAAGGATATTATATGATAGGAGCAAAACCGCATCATCATGAAAATATTTTATCATTGTAAAAATATATTATTTGTGCAGAGAGGGATGGGAAGATGTGAGTTGTTGCAGAGCTCTCTGGACATCTCTTTCTCGCCGCCTGCGTTCAGTGCTCTCCAGCCTCTGTGTATGTACCGGATCAGGCTGGCTCCTCCTTTGTGCTCTGCCTCTGTGTGCTGCTGTCCCCTCTTCTGTCTATCTCTCTATTTCTGACACTGTCTCTGTAGTCTCTCCTCTGGTCTTTTCCTTTTCTTCTCTGGAGCCTTTCTGCTTCTCTCTCTGGAGCCCTTCGCTCTGGGTTCTGACTCTGACCCCCTCCGCACTTACAGTCTTAGTTTATATAGCAATCACATAAGGTGGTGACACAAAGGTGGGGTTGAACATTGACATATCAACAAAGAGGGGTAAGATCTCTCCTCCAGGAGATTAACTCAAGGATAAAGTCTCATCTAAAGAGATTACTCTGGATCTCTGGATTACTAGGAGATCGGCTTAAGGGTGGGATCCCATTCAGGGTGTGTTGATTTCTTCTTTCCTCAGCTAGTAATCCACTTAAATAGTTGTAGTAAATCTACTTCTAATATTTCTAGCAATGTCATTCTGTGTGAACACAGTAAGAGATTTATCAATTTAAAGTTTGGTTCTTCCTGAGGACATCTTACTATATATTCCAGACCACATTCCTCAGGCCAGGTTAGTCTCCCTAACCCCAGCAGGGTCCTAGTCTCATTGTAACTTTTGGATCATGACAGCATTTGTCCATGATCATGCCCTCAACTTATAGTTGAGTGCTTTGGCCTGGCCCATTTTGGTGCCAGAGTAGCTCACTGCTTTGCCCTGGTCCATTCAGTCCCTCATCAGGACCCTGCTTTTGGGTGCTAGGAACTAAGGGCAACTGAGTCGAGAGAGCAGATGCCCAGGAGTAAATATTACTGGACTTAAACAACTCCCAAGTTACAAAGTATAATATTAGCTGTCTTCCTGTGTCCATACAGAAAGGACTTTGCTTTAAGGTAAACTAAGTTTCCTGCAGCAAGACTGAAAGGACAAACTCAATGTTAACCTACATATCATTTTTGGAAGTTTTTTAAAAAGCATTGAATAAGAAAATAGATGCATGCCTGTTTAAGATATTCTGTTACTCTTAATTGTAAAAATAAGTTATAAATGTAATTAAGTGGACTAGGATATTTTAAGTACTTGCCAAAAGTTCTGAAAATGTGTTTAGAATATTCTTTAAGAATGCTTGTTGCAAATACAATTCTTACTAACTAGAAGAACTACTTCTAAAAATTTTCTAGATAGAAAATTTGCTTTCTATTCAAGGTGATGCTCATTGGCCATAGGAAGATAGTAACATTTAAAATTATTAAATAAAATTTAAAATTCAGTATCTGTTTCACTAGTCACATTTCTAACATTCAGTAACAATGTGTGGTGTTCATTGTCACAATTCTTGTGTTCTGTTGAATACACTACTATTCTAGAAAAGTAGTAACATTCACTTCAATCTATAAAATGCATTTTCATTTCAGCAGAGCATTCTACTCATCTATTAATATATGTAGTAGGAAAGCATTGCATTGTATTAATATGAGAGTCACAAGTAACTGAGATAAAAGATATGTGAATGATTAAATAAAAATATAGAAGGTCACATAACCATCTTTACTGAACCTAGAACATAATTGCCCCTATACTCTTCTACCTAAAACGCAATATTACAAGAACAGTAATTATATTAAATGATTCTTCAGGAAGAAATTACAATTTGTCCTCCAAACTAAAGGAATTTAGAAACGGATACATAGAGAGATCTGAATATTTTGGAAATTCTTTTATATGTCTTAACATTGGTTTAGAATAGATAAAATCCAAATCTTTAAAGTCCATTTGTATAATACGACTTATGTAGAGTAATTTATTCTGATCAACCTGAATATACTATGGTTTCTGATATATCAGAAATGTATTTGGATCTTTATAGTACTGAAGATAGCAGTTTAATATTCCACACACAGTCCAGAAGAATGGCCAATACTGAATTTCTTCAATACACTAAATTAATCAAAAGCATAATGAATAGCAGGTCACTTATATTAAATTCTATTAATATGTTAAAAAACTGAAAAGTTTTAAGAAGTGACATAGAAAGCAGAGGTTTTTTATTTTTGCTTGGGTCTTGGGATGAATAATGTATTTGATTTTACAATGTACTTCACTCAGGATACTCAAAGCAATGTAAAGCGAATTAAAACTTTTATTCATTTCTCCTGGAAAGAGAATTAAAACTTTTATTCATTTCTCCTCTTCTCTGCATATAGAAAACATTGTCACAACCTTCAGGAAATCCAGAAATAGCATGTAAACATTACAAGAGTTTCCTAAGTTTACAGAAATTTGGAAAAGAGGGATGATATAGAAGAAAAGGCACTTCCCTTGCAGGTCGCCAAGCTGAATTGGGTGCCCCATGCCATATGTAGTACCGTAAGCACTGCCACTGGTAATTTTTAAGTACAGAGTCAAAACTGGGACTTGAGAAATATCAGAACTGGTACAAAATATTCCCTGCCTCCGTGAATATTTTAGAAGTTAATAAGATTAAGTTTAAAATAGGTTTTAGAAGCGTAATTTCAATTTTTTTAAGGCAGTGGTGTTTAAAGGCTGAATCTAGCAAAAGTTTACTTGCCCATGAACTAAAGAGATATTTATTTGTTTTTTCATTATTTGTTCAGAGATTTTCAAATAAATTACTTGGTAATCTTTGCGTAAGTCAAATATTATATAGAAATGATACCAATTATACATAAAATAGATAATTTATTCGCATATATGTAAGCTAAAATTTATACATGAACAACTTTTCACAAAATATGCCAAGTTTCCTTCATCAATAAAAAAAACTATGAATAAACAGGGAAATATTATCGAGGTGCAAGAAACATATATTCTCAAATGCACTACATTGCTGAAAAACTTTTCATTAAATTTCAAGAATTTAAGGTGGTATAAAGTAATTGAAAATATCAGACATCCCTATTAGAAATGTAAAATAATTAAATCCCTTGGAAAGATACTTGGCATTATCCATTTAAGATGATCATACTTCTAACTTATGAGCTAATAAGTACACACCTAGGAATCAATGCCAAATAAATGTTTATGATATGCAGAAAAGTACATTCAACTTAATGTTTAGAACAGAAATTTTTACAATAGCAAAACTTATCAAACTTTAAATTCATGAACATTTAAATTCAAAATAACTACAAGAATAGTCAAATAATCAAGAATTCTATAAAAATTATTTTATGAAAGACTAAATCAAAAATAATTTACACAAAAATTTCCTTTGAATGGAGGTTAACAAAATCAGCAAATAACTGATGATGAATACTTCTACATGCACAATTTTATAAGCAAACTATAAAATACAAACATATGGCTATGATATAACCTAGATTTTCATTACATCAAAAATTAATGAGATTCTTTGGAAAAATTAATAAAAATGATTGGGGAAGGAAATAACTTTAAAGGTAGTTACAATATCCAATATCATCATCTAAGTTAATTACAGATGTTATTCAATGAATGTTATATTTCCAGTCACACTTTTGTTTTACACAGTTATATCTTTACAGTAAAATCCACTTTAAAATACCACAGGATTTAGGTTACCCTTTGAGAAGGCCCAGTCTTTTGGAACCATTTACCAAGGGAATTGTTGCACAAAGATCTGGCAATGGTTACCCAGGAGGTCAAAGTTTTAATCATATTGTAGCTTTTGTTTGTTTATAAGACTAAATGAATAAGTGACAGTTAACTCCAGGGTGTATATAAAAATCAGAGATAAGGAAGATAGATTTCATACTGAGACAAAAACAACATTATAAGACATCTATTATAAGACATAGAGGGTAACATATGATCACTTTTATAACTTTTTCTAAAAAAAAGTTATAGAATCTGATGATGGAAAGAAGTTAAGAGTGAGTCAATGACCATACTGCTTGCAAATTGGCCAGGCCAACTTAAAAATAGAGTAAAAAAGAACAATTAATCAAATGTTATAGAACATGGATTAGATCACTTGATCACTTGACTTCCCGTTAATCATCGATTTGCTTGAGCAGGCACCAGTAACGTCTCCATTCGACCCTGTTGCGTGCTAGTGTAGCCCAATGGCATCTGTTCATTCTAGGACATGAAGAACCTCAAACAGATCATTCAGGGTCTTAACGAAGAAGTCTGACCATCTTGTAGGTGGGCAGCCATGCGGTCTTTTGACATCCAGTGGAATCTAGTCAGTAATGAGTCTAGTCCAGAGTTCATCTCCAAATCTCATTATGTGCCCAGTCCATCTGATTTTCCACACCTTGGCAAATGAGACAGCATCCCTGATCTTGACCATCGATGGAGGTTGGAAAACCAGATTCTTTCTCCCATTTGAGTGAAATGTGATACTCCAAGCATAGCTCATTTGATTCCTCTTTGGGAGACCCGAATAGAGTTCTCATCCTATTTTTTGTAGGGCCCATGCAGCGTATGTTAATGCAGGAAGAACAGTGGAATCTAAGAGATGTGCCTGGAGTCAGAGGTTCTTCGTCCTCTTAGCTGTTTCCTCGACACTCGTGAAGGTGTTCCAAGCTGCTCTCTTCCTAATGCCCAACTCAGGTGCCAGGTCATTCGTCATGTTGACTTCTTGACTTAGGTACACATAACTGTTGCATTCAGAGATGGTTGTTCCGTTGAGAGTGAATGGAACGTCAGGAACAAAACTGTTTCTCATAAACATTAACTTGTGAGATTCAGCTGGAGTCTGACCTTTCCACATTCACGGTCAAAGTCAGCCAGCAGTTTTGCCATTTGACTAATGTTTCGTGTTATTAGAACAATGTCATCAGCAAAGTGGAGGTGGTGTAGTTGCCAACCGTCTATCTTCACTCCCATTCCTTCCCATTCCAATCATTGCATGATGTTCTTAAGGGTGGCACTGAAGAGTTTTGGTGAAATGGTATCACCCTGCCAAACCCCTCTTGACACCGATGATCACTTCTTTGTAGAATGGTGAAATCCTAGTAGTGAATCCGTAATACAGCTCACGGAGGATCCTGATGTATTGAATATAAATGCTCTGATTGGATACGGCTTCAATGACTTCTTCAATTTCAACAGAATCAAAGGCCTTTTTTAAATCAATGAACATTAGACAGAGCAGCATCTTGAACTCCCAAGAAACCTCAGTGAGCTTGGTTATCATGTGGATATGGTCAATTGTGCTGAATCCCTTGCAGAACCCGGCTTGCTCGCATGGTTGACCTTCATCTAGTGTTCTACCAATTCTATTCAGAATGACTCAAGTGAACATCTTGTAGATGAAAGACAACATGCAGATTGGGCTATAGTTGCCAATATTGTGGATGTCTTCCTTCTTCTACAGTAGTACAGTCCTGCTGGTTTTCTATTGGGATGGAACCTTGCGTTCAGACAAGTAGCATGTGAAGAGCCGAGCCAATGTATTGATGGGTCCTGATGGCAGGTTCTTCAGATGTTCAGGTCTGACCTTGTCTGGGCCAGGTGCTGTTCATTTCTGGTGTATAGATTTCGGAAGGGAGAGCATTGGGAATGACATATCCATCCTGCAGAATTTGGTATGTGGGCAGGTGGAAATGGCTATCAAAGAGATCCGAGTAGAAGTCATGGATAATCTTCTCCATTGCCCTTCTGGAAGTTGTGATAGATCCATCAGGACTTTGGAGGGCAGTCATCTTGGTCTTGTAGTTGGCGAAGGACAGGCGGGTGTTCCGAATGCTTTTCCTGGCCTCTGCCACATCTACCAGCACTGCTGCTTTTCTCTCTTTGAGGTCTTCCTTTATTGCATCTCTGCACTGCTTTGTGAGCTCAAATGAGTGCTTGAGGTTGCCTGAGGCATGTGCCATAACACGTTGGTGAATAATCTCAAGAGTTTTCGAAGACAGGCTTTTTTTTGTGGCTATCTCTCTCCTCGCACAATCATGGAGGTTCTGAACCAGTCGATTGCATTCCTTGTCAATGTTTTCAATGACGGCATCTTCTCATGTTGCAGGTATAGTTCCAAAGAGCTCCCTGTTGGTGGTCTTTCTCGGAGTTCTCTTCTTAAACTTTGCAGCCCTTTCTCCCCGCTCTGTGAAGTAGAATTTTGCATGAAGGAGGTGGTGGTCAGATCCCATTAGGAATTTTGGGACAACAGTGACGTTGGTCAGGCAAAACCATCGATTGAATATGATGTGGTCAATTTCGTTGCGGAACCGTCCACCGGGAGGCTCCCAAGTCCAATGTTTAGATTCAGCCTTCTGGAACTGTGAGTTACCATGGATGGCCTTGGTTGACATTTTGAACTCAGATAGTCTCTAACCCTGTTAGTTCCATTCTAGGCCATGAGTTCTGATGTGGAGTTCTTTGGCTGATCTTCTCGGTTCTATCATGGCATTAAAATTACCAACAGTGATCTTGTAGAAGGAGTGGTCTTCTTTATAGAACTTCTCCAGCTCCATGTAGAATTTCTCAATTTCTCCTTGGTCATAATTGGATGTTGGTGCCTAGACAACGAAGATAGAAACTGTTCAGCAGTGAGCCACATCTATTCAAGTGTAATCATCCGATTTGGGTTGTTAGGCATTCGAATGAATCAATGCTCATGGCCAAGTTCGTGTTGACAAGGATACTGATGCCTCTGACTCCTCTTTTGTTGCATGTTACAAGGAACAATTCTTCTCCAGAGTCGAAAATGGCATGATGTGATTGATGCCTTCTTGTATCAGTCAGACCAATGATGTCATACTTGATCTTTTGCGCTTGTCCCATCAGGTCCTTGATGGATGCATCTGATGCCAGTGTACGTGCATTGAAAGTACAGACAATCATTTTTGTCTTTCTTTGTTTTGGCAGCCTAGTTCGGTCTTGAGATTTTATCAGCTTCTCCTTCCACATCCTTCTCATAATGCTGTATTGGTTATTCCTTCAGGGTCAGGGGAATGAGACCGATTGTATCTACTGGTTTTGGCATATTGAACACACCATGGATAGCTTGCCAGGCTCTGCGTGAGTGAAGTATATGGATTTGATGAAATATTTAAATAGATTTTCAGAATTCACATAAAAGCAGACTGAAAACTAATAGCAATAAAATGAAACTTTCAAGGGCCCCAATTAAATACAAGTGCAGATTTCAATATCAAATGAAGACATTTCTTTTCCTTACTATTTCATTCTACCAAATGTGATCTTTTTGAGTCAGACAAATGATGTGCTCTTTGGCCTAGGTAAAATTAAAAAAATACATTAAATTTTTTTTTCTCCTACATTTATTATATTCCTTCGCCCTTCTCAGAGATCCTGGCATGCTACTGAAAGTATCTCACCCAGACGGCAAAGCCTGGCAAGCTACCCATGGCATATTTGATATGCCAAAAACATTAACAAGCCCCACAATTTCTTGTGAGACATTATTCTTGCCCACTTGAGCAAATCAATGAACAAAGGGAGGACAGTGCTACAATGTTACAATACTTCAGTGCTACATCTATTATAAGACATAGATAGTAACAGAAGATCAGTACTAAAAACACAAAACATGTATACATGTTAAGACAAGTATGCTATTATAAGACTTAGAGGGTAACAGAAGATGTGTTCTAAAAAAAATTCCTGATGAACATGGACGCGAAGATTCTCAAAAAAAATACTAGCAAACAGAATTCAACAACTCATCAAAAAGATCATACACCATGACCAACTGGGATTCGTCCAGGAATGCATGGATGGTTTAACATTCAGAAATCAGTCAACATAATCCATCATATCAACAAAAGAAAAAGATAAAAACCATATGATCATATCAAAAGATGCAGAGAAAGCATTTGATAAGATCCAGCACCGATTTATGATGAAAACCTTTGCCAATATTGGTATAGAAGGGACTTTCCTCAATATAGTTAAAGCCATCTACCACAAGCCAACACCAAACATCATCCTCAATGGGGAAAAACTGAGATCCTTCCCTCTAAGATCAGGGATGAGACAAGGATGCCTACTCTCTCCATGGCTGTTCAATGTAGTACTGGAATTACCTGCATTAGCAGTTAAGAAAGAAAAAGATAATAAGGGCATTCAGGTAGGAAAGGAAGAACTCAAGCTCTCACTATTCACAGATGACATGATACTATACTTAGAGAACCCTAAAACCTCTACCAAGAAACTCCTGGAAACAACTTGTATAGTAAAGTTGCAGGCTATAAAATCAATACCCAAAAGTCCATGGCTTTCTTATACACAAATAGTGAGAGAGAAAAAAGTGATATGAAAAAAACAATACCGTTCACAATGGTGCCCCAGAAAATCAAGTACTGAGGAAACAGCTTAACTAAGGAAGTAAAAGATGTGTACAAAGAAGACTACAAAGGGCTATTCAGGAAATAAAAGAGGACATGAGAAAATGGAAAGATATCCCCTGCTCATGGATCTGGAGAATTAATATTGTCAAAATGACAATACTCTCTAAAGCATTGTACAACTTCAATGTTATCCTTATAAAAATCCCCATGACATTCATCAAAGAAATGGAGCAAACACTCCTGAAATTCACAGGGAACAATAAACCACCACGAATAGCTAAGGCAATTCTTGGGAAAAAGAAAATGAGAGGAATGAACCTCCCTAAGTTCAAACTCCACTACAAAGCAGTAATAATTAAAACAGCGTGGTATTGGAACAAAGGCATAGCTGCAGACCAATGAAACAAGGTTGAATATACTGACATCTCCCCCCAAACATATGATCATTTAATCTTTGATAAGGGAGCAAGAAATGTGAAGTGGAGCAAGGAAAGCCTCTTTAACAAATTGTGCTGGCAAAACCTGACAGCTACATGCAAAAAATGGCCTCAGATCTCTGCCTAACACCATGTACAAAAGTAAGATCAAAATGGGTTAAAGGCCTCAACAACAGACTGGAATCCATAAGGTACATTGAAAACAAGGTTGGCAAAGCTCACCGTGACATTGAAGCTAATGGTAACTTCAAAGATAACATGCCACTGGCCAAGAAAGTGAAATCAGAGTTAGACAAATGGGACTATCTTAAACTAAGAAGCCTCTGTACCTCAAAAGAAACAGTGACCAAAATACAAAGACAGTCAGCAGAATGGGAAAAGATATTTCCCCAATACCCATTCAACAAGGGGTTGATATCAAGGATATACAAAGTATTGGTTGAACTCCAGAAAAATAAAACATCCAATCACATCAAAAATGGGGCAACAAAGTGAACAGAAACTTTCTCAAAGAAGAAAGCTGAATGGCAAAAAGGCACATGAGAAAATACTCTACATCACTAATCATCAGGGAGATGCAGATCAAAATAGTGAGATATCATCTCACACCGCAGAGACTGGCCCGCATCCTAAAGAACAAAAGCAACTTTTGTTGGCATGATGTGATGAGAAAGGGACCCTCCTTTACTGCTGGCAGGAATGCCAACTGGTTCAGCCCTTTTGGAAAACAGTATAGATGATTCTCAAAAAATTAAAAATTAAGCTCCCATTTTACCCAGCAATGCTACTCCTGGGAATATATCCCAGAGAAGCAAAAAGTACAGTGGAAATGACATCTACAGTTCTATGTTCATTGCTGCACTGTTCACAGTAGCCAAAATCTGGAAAAAACCTGAGTGCCCAAGAACAGATGACAGGTTGAAGAAACTTTGGTACATCTAAACAACGGAGTACTATGCAGCTGTTAGAAAAAATGAAGTCATGAAATTTATATTCAAATGGTAGTACATGGAAAGTATCATGCTAAGTAAAACGGGCCAGAAAGAGAGGAACAGACAGAGAAAGATTGCATTCATCTGGGGTATATAAAGTAACAAAATAGTAGACTAACAATCAAGAATAGGTTAGATAAGTACCAGGAGGTTCACTTCATGGCTTAGAGGCCAGCCACATATGCTAGGGGAAAAGGCAACTCAGATAGAGAAGGGTGCACCAAGTAAAGGGTGTTGGGAGGATCCTCCCAGGATGGGAGATGCATGCTGAAAGTAGACTGTAGAGGAAACATGATTGCTACCCATTGCCTCTTTTGCAAACCACAGCACCCAAAAGGAGAGAGAAAACAAAAGGGAATGAACTGCCACAGAGGCGGGGGGGATGGGGGTGTGAGGGTGTGGGAGGGATACTGGGATCATTGGTGGTGGAGAATGGGCACTGGTGGAGGGATGGGTACTCAATCATTTTATAACTGAAACCCAAGCCCAAAAATGTAGGTCTACAACTGTATCTCATGGTGTTTCACTAATAAAAAAATTGAAAAATAAAAAACAAACAAAACAAATATGCATGTTAAGACAAGTATGCATCATAAGAAATGGTACAGAATAAAAATGGGTGAAGTGTTCATCTTCCTAAGTTTTGTTTTTCTCCAAGATTCACTTATGAAAGATATTTTTAAAAGACCTACGAAATGTTATTCTAAAAATAAAGATATGTGTATGCACAAACAGTAACACACACATATATATGTATGCACAAATATACATATATATATTTATATGTGTATTTACACTATTATGTGACATTCATTTAGCTACCACTCCGTCACTTGACATCCTGTTATTCATGATTTGCTTGAGCAGGCACTAGTAGCACCTCCATTTGTCCCTGTCTTGTGCTAGTGTAGCACAAAGGTATCTGTTCACTCCAGGAACATGAAAAGCCTCAAACCTTTCATTTAGGGTCTTGACAAAGAAGTCTGACCATCTCACAGGTGGGCGGCCACGCGATCTTTTGACGTCCCGTGGAATCCAGTCAGTAACAGCTCTAGTCCAGCAGTCATCTCCAAATCGCATTATGTGTCCGGCCCATCTGATTTTCGATGCCTTGGCAAATGAGACAACGTCCCTGATTCTCGATCATCAATAGAGGTCAGAACTCTGGTTTCCTTCTCTCACTTGAGTGAAACATGATACTACAAGCATAGCTCTTTGGATTCCTCTTTGGGAGACCTGAATAGCATTCTCATCCTTTTTTCTTAGGGCCCAGGTCTCTAAGGAGTATGTTAATGGAAGAATGGTGGAGTCAAAGAGATGTTCCAAGAGCCCTAGGTTCTTCATCCTTTTAGCTATTTCTTTTATGTCTTGAAGGTCTTCCATGCTACTCTCTTCCTCCTGTGCAGCTCAGGTACCAGATTGTTCATCAAGTTGAGTTCTCTACCTAGGTAGACATAACTGCTGCATTCGGGGATGTTCATTCCATTGAGAATGTCAGAAACGAATCCATTTTTCTTGAACATTGTCTTGATGAGATTCAGCTCTAGTCCAAACTTTCCACACATGACTGGCGCATTCATGCCTAATAATAATGGTTGCTTCTTATTTAGCATCGATACAATGTTCCAGACACTTTTTGAAAATATTATCCATACCTTTTCTCATTTGGGACTGGGGCGATAGCACAGTTGGTAGGGCATTTGCCTTGAACGTGGCCGACCCAGGTTTGATTCCTCTGCCCCTCTAGAAAAGCCTGACAAGCTACTGAGAATATATCTCGCCCGCACAGTAAAGCCTGGCAAGCTACCTGTGACATATTCGATATGCCAAAAATAGTAACAACAAGTCAGACAATTTGTTGTGAGATGTTACTGGTGCCTACTCGAGCAAATCAATGAACAAAATAAGGACAGACAGACCTTTTCTCATTTATATGTCTCAAAAATTTAACATGGAAGTGTTATATTTAATAAGCAGAGAAAGAAGGGGGGAAATCTAAAGAAATTGAGTCATATCATTTGAGAAAAATTGCAAAGATTTTGAATATAAATTTATTCTTGAACAAATATATATATATTTTTAATAAATTACAATGCTTGTGCTCTTCCCACACCATAGCCTTTATAAAAAACATTTAAAATAGCTTTGGATCAGTATAATAAAAGGACTAGAGCATTTGGACCACACCCATGGTGCTCTGAGATTACCTTTTGTAGAGCTCAGGGACTATAAAGTGCAAGGAATTGAACCAGGTTTAGCATCAGATGAGGCAAGTGCCTCAGTCCCTGTACTATCTCTCCAGTCTCTGGACCATCATTTGTGTGTGTGTGTGTGTGTGTGTGTGTGTGTGAGTGTGTGTGTGTGTGTGTGTGAGAGAGAGAGAGGGGGGGGATAACTTTTATTTTAAAAACTTACTTAAAACTATGTGGTGGGATGGGGGCTGGAGCGATGGCACAGTGGGTAGGGCGTTTGCCTTGCACGCAGCCAACATGGCCAACACAGGTTCGATTCCTAGCATCCCATATGGTCCCCCGAGCACCGCCAGGAGCAATTCCTGAGTGCATGATCCAGGAGTAACCCCTGAGCATTGCAGGGTGTGACCCAAAAATCAAAAAAAAAAAATATGTGGTGGGACGGAGGAAAGGTATATGTGAGGCAATACAGGCTTGAAGAGAAAGCATAGAGACACAGTGTCTAGCAAGATAGGTCTTTGTTCATAAGAGAACACGGACATGAAAACTAAGCCTGGTTTGTCATTTTTTAAAAATAAAAACAAACTCAGAGAAAATAATTTATAAGAAGGAAAACATAATCAAAAGAATAGTCTATATACTGTTATTAGGAGAGATTAGATTTATATTTAAAATAGCAATTTTAAATGAAAACCAATTTCACGTATATAATTCTAAAGAATATCAGCATACTTTGTATAAGCACAGAATAAAAATCCCAGAATATTCCAATAATGTATACCAATTAATTATGAAATAAATCATTTTAATAAACCAAATGATTTTTTGCAACAGGCAGTAAACTTATTGTTTTATTATACCACCAAATAATTAAAAGAATTAAAGTTAAATCCTAGTTGGTACACCAAAAATAAAAGTCCATCAAGATTATCTTCGTGGCAGATATAGTGTAACATATATTTTAAGTAGTGTGACATTGTACCTTTAAAACAGTATTTTAAACCAATATTATATGAATAAAGTTTTTTTTCAAAATATAGATTATAAGGAAGTCAAGATTATAAGTAGAAAGAGAGAGAAAGAGGGAGGGAGAGAGAGAGAGATAAAAAGAGAGAGGGAATGAGAGAGAGTATGTGTGTTGTGTGAATGCTGTTAATACCTGCAGTTAGACCCGACATCACACATGGTCCTCTCAAAACACCTAAGTTTTATTCCTGAGCACAAAGCTGGGAATATTCTCTGAGCATCATTTGGTGTGTACCAAAGACCAACAATACAGATTATATTCACTTTTCCACACTAACTTTACCGTAATATAAAATATTCAGAACAAAATTATCAATAAAAAGAATCATAATATGTTTAGCCCATTGGATGAACTGTCTCTTTATCTACTTAAAAGATAAATTGCGGCCCATGTCTTTAAGTATAAAAATATTTTAAATACATTTATTTACTATTTATGATTAGGAAATATTTGATTTTTATGCCCATCATATATGCCTGGGGTAACATTGAAATTTGTTACATAAAAAAATTGTTGATGGAAATGTTTAGGAACTGTGCTCTGTAACATTTGCTCTATAACAAAAGATTATGTCCATTTTTTGGAATTCAGTGCCTAATTTATTTGGTTTTTCTTTTTTCATTCTTTTACCCCACTTATGATATTAAAATGAATAATTTCTACTACAAAGGTAGAGCCTAGGCATTTTTAAGCTGCATTCCAAATTACTATGATGAATAAAAGGTTTAATAATTGTAATAACTTTGTAACCCCTTGACAATCTTACAGATAATTATTATTTTAGACTATAAATACTACCTCCAAAAAGGCAAACTGTCATCTACTTTGAATCATGTAATTGTCAGTCTTCTGTTCAAAATTCTAAACCTTAGCAACAGAAATTTACTTACCATTTTAAGGAATGCAGGTAAGAAACTAGGGAATAATTAGTGAAGGGACCAGTAGGCAGGGATTTAAGGAGGTTTAAGTATTTATATCAATCAATTAATTAGTTTCCTGGTGCTGATTTAAAGAATATCTATGGATTTATACAAATGCATTTCCATTATTTATTTATTTTATTTTGTGAGGCTCCTAAGTTGTTCGGGGTCTCTGAGGAGACCCTCTGGACCGCAGTGTCAAATGCTAGCATCTTAAAATGCAGTGCTTCTTAGATAGTGCAATATTGGGTATCACGTGGCCTCTCTGGTAATGCCCAGTGTCTCATCACTGAGTGTTTTTAAGGGTTCATTATGTCCTAGGATCAAGCTAGAGTCCTAAATTAGTCCTCTGTTTTTTGTTTTGGCCATATACCTACTGATCCTATGTTTATGTATGTAGATTTCATATATGAATTTCATATGTACATAAACATATATACATTTCATTGATAGCTTCTGAACTATGCATCCATGCATTGCATATATATTACATATAGTAAATAAATACAATGCTTATTTAGGTTATATAGTAAATCACTATCTATAAAAATTTATATATTTGAAAATATATACATAGATTACACATATGAAGACTGAGTAGGAGTTTATAGCTATTTCTACATATTGTTATGACTAGAATATAAAACAATGCCTTTAAAAAACTTGTTTAAAGTACTAAATTTCATTATATGAAAGACAAATCAATACATTGTTTTCTGGTGGTACATTTAGAGATTTCATTTTTTTAGACCTATTTTAAGAAGGTAGTAACAATTTAGGATCATTTTGATCCATAATATTTTCCAGTGCATTATTATGCACTCAACTGATGATGGAACTATTAATATACTATTATTGACAATGTATTATTTATGAGAAGATAGTATTATTGACAATTTTACTATAATTTTTACTTGTGATGCACTATAAATATAATTTCAAGTGAAATGTAAATATTTTATTCAAGGAAAAAGTGTCCAATTTTTTAAAATTTAACTTTTGTAATATTATAATGAGCTGGAGTGATAGCACAGCAGGTAGGGCGTTTGCAGCCAAGATGACCGACCGGAGTTCAATTCCTCCGCCCCTCTTGGAGAGCCCGGCAAGCTACTGAGAGTATCTCGCCTGCACAACAAAGCCTGGCAAGCTACCCATCACATATTCGATATGCCAAACACAGTAACAAATCTCACAGTGGAGACATTACTGGGCCTACTTGAGCAAATCGATGAACAATGGGAGGGCAGTGACAGTGACAGTGAATATTATAATAGTTATGATTATCTAAAAAAGATGTTACTAACATATAGTAACTTTATCTCATATTCACATTACTTCTATGAAAGGTTGAAGTTTAATAGTTTGATTGTGTGGGTTATGAATCATCATGCTTACTTAGCAGTGTTGTTAGGGGACAATGATGGACATGTTAGGGAAGACTGACTAGTTATTTAGATTCAATACAGGCACAGTTCCAGTGATATGATCCACTCTGTTCTAATATTCACAGACCACAATAAAAAGTCAAAATTTTGTTGTCATTTAACATACACAAGACCAGTATCTGACTGAACTCTAGGGTTATGTTTTTATTGTCAAAACTTAGAATATGCAACTTTTTATTAACAGGGAGGTTTTGCTGAGACCCTAAGGTGATGAATAGTGGCTATTTTAAAATAAAAAGTGAATATATACACTTGAAAAGATTTTTGAGAACCCTAATTTAAGAAACCTTATTTCTTTTTTTTTTTATTAGTGAAGCACCATGAGGTACAGTTGTAGATTTACAAATCTTTGTTTGTGCCTGAGTTTCGGTCATACAATGATCAAATACCCATCCCTCCACCAGTGCCCATTTCCCCCCACCCCCCTTCCCACCCTGCCTCTGTGGCAGGGCATTCCCCTTTGTTCTCTCTCTCCTTTTGGGTGTTGTGGTCTGCAAAAGAGGCATTGAGTGACAATCATGTTCAGTCCATAGTCTAATTTCAACATGCATTTCCCCTCCTGGGAGGATCCTCCAAACACCTTTCATTTGGTGTTCCCTTCTCTATCTGAACTGCCCTTTCCCCTAGAATATCCGGCTGGCCTCTAAGTTATGGAGTAATCCTCCTGGTGTTGATCTCAGCTATTCTTAGGTATTGATCTCATATTTTGTTGCTTTATATCCCCCAGATGAATGCAATTTTTCTATGTCTATCCCTCTCTTTCTGACTCATTTCACTTAGCATGATACTTTCCATATTGTACCACTTGTATGTAAATTTCATGACTTCATCTTTTCTAAGAGCTACGTTGTACTCCATTGTGTAGAAGTACCAGAGTTTCTTTAACCAGTCATCTGTTCTTGGGCACTCAAGGAAACCTTATTTCTTAAGCACGTCACCTTAAAACTTACTGAAAACTAAAAATTGAACATTGAACTAACCTACAGAAGGAGCCACTGCTGCATTGAATTTGGCCAGGAATATGGCATTTCTCAGAGCGAAGAAAATGCCTATGTTCCCATTAAATATACGTAGGATGTGCAAGAAAAACATTGGTATTTATATATTGTTCAAGAAAGTTGCTTAGTAGTGATGAGAACTGGAAGTTTACAGCTGGATTCCTAGGAAGATGCAGAAGGAAAAAAGCCAATGTGAGAAAAGGCAGTGAAAAATATTTAGTCATCAAAACTGTCTAGTAATTATGAAAATAGTAGAGTATCTGTCATTTGAATTTAGATTTTTTGGTATCAAAATAGAAAGTGAAAAACTAAAAGCATACTTTGTGAGTTTGTATCACAAGCGGTACTATTTAGGGACCATATACTAGGGCTTTACAATGAGAACTGGAGGGAAAGCTTGTTTGACTTTCTTTTTTTTTTTTTGCTATTTTATACACTTTATTTTCATAAAGTAGTTCACAATAGTTTATTAAGATAATATTCAAACACCCACCCAAACAGTGAGCATCTTCCCACGACAATAAGAGGGAAGTGTGTGAAGGGTGTTGTATTTCATTCTGGGACCATTTAAACCCATCTGGAAGAGAATAGAAGCAAGTATGTTAAAACCAAACACATGTATTCTGCTTTAGGTACATCAGTTGGCTAGTGTATAAAAGGTTGCTCCAGGAAATACAGCATCACTCTCTTCTAGGAGCTTTGTTTATAGTCTCTGGATCTCGGCCATTGATGGTATTACATGGTGCTGGAGGCAGTTTGCGGGTGTAACTGCCAAGCTACTGGAAATCTGGGGTTCTGGGTAGAGGAGTCTCAGTCTTGATCCAAGCAGGCTTGGAGATCTCAGTCACAGGTCCCACATAATGGGTTCCTCTGCTGGTTCCTTCATGCGTGATGCTTGTCTGAGCATGTGAAGAGTGGACTTGAGTATGGCTGTTGGCTGGGTTCTGGAGGTTTTCAGCTGCCGGGGTTCTGCTTGGGGTGTAAGGGAAACTCAACCCCTCCAAGGGCCTCAAAGTGAAGACAGACTGTCGCAGGGGCAGGAGATTCTGCCTTGTTCATCTTTCTATAGCTCAATTTGCTGTGGTTGCATCATTTGGGCACCATTGAGTGTTTGATGGCAGAAATAAGTGAGAGACAGAAGTAGTGTCACAGGGTGAGAGCATGTACCTTTGAAAAAGTAACTGCAACATCTCCATACAGTTAGTGTGGGTGAAGAAGCTGCATTTTTGTGGTGGTGGTGGTGGATCGGGAGGAGCTCTTAAGTGTTGCTCAGAAGCCCAGGGATCATTCAACAGGGATCATGACTGAGATGAAGGACTCAGTGATGCAGTTCTACTAAGGCCTTACAGTCTTGGGAACCTCCACAGTCACCTCAGTGATTCTCATGTGCCTGAAAAAAAAAACAACTGAAGATGCTTAGGAGACTCTATGCTACCAAAATCATACCTAAGTAAAGTTCACTAACCCCTGCACTATCTCTCTAGTTCAAGAAGCAAAATTATTTTGTCAATTACTAAAAGGTGTCCAGGTGTGTGTGAGTGGCATGAAAAGAAGAAATCAGCAGACCTGTACAAGACAGCATTGAGTAACCATGACAGAGCTATAGAAATAGCAGTATTCAACAGAATAGGATTACACTCAGAAAAAACAGTGGTCAACTTTAATATTATTTTTATTTATTAAATAATGTTAGTTTTCATCACTACTTGTTTTAGGGTACAATTTCACATCTCTTCAGCCCATTTATCTACTTAAATAGCATGATGCCATTTAACTTGAAAGCTCTGACAAACTGGTGGTACCAATGGTACTTACTAGACTTGACAATAGTAGAATATGTTATGAAATAATGCATTCACAATTTTTAGTTTTGGGAACAGGAAATACTTCTGTTGAAGAGAACTTTTCCAACATAAGCAAGATTAGATATTTCTCAACTTTAAGCTATACTATGGGCTGGAGTGATAGCACAGCTGGTAGGGCATTTGCCTTGCACACGGGCAACCCAGGTTCGATTCCTTTACCCCTCTCGGAGAGCCCGGCAAGCTACTGAGAGTATCTTGCCTGCATGGCAAAGCCTGGCAAGCTACCCGTTAATATTCAATATGTCAAAAACAGTAACAACAAGTCTCACAATTTGTTGTGAGACGTTATTGGTGCCCAGTCAAGCAAATTGATGAATAACAGGAGGACAGTGCTAAATTATACTATAAAGCTATAGTAATCAAAACTTAATGGTACTGGAATAAAGATGAACTGTATAACCAGTGAGTTAAAATTGAAAGCTCATAGATATGATATAAGATCTTTCTATATAGCTAACCAAGGACATAGAAGCTGTATACATAAAAGCTTGCTTTAACTTTGGATTGAACTGGAGGCTGTCAAACTAAGTGAAGTAAGTCAAAGGAAGAATGATGAATACCAATTGTTCTCACTTTTCTGTGGTAAATAGAATAACAAGTCTACAAGTTTATTGAAAGACAGCAATGTAGGTAAAACTTCATCCCCAAATTAAGGAAGGAGGGGGGATTTGATGGGGGAGAAGGAGGAGAAGGTAACATAAGGTCATCATGGGTCAGGAATCTTGGACACTTTGGAAGTGTATAGAGGTAACATTAGTGTATAGATAAAAACTAATATTAAGAGCCAACATTACATTAAAAATGTAATGTAAACTATAATAATTAAAATTATAATGTTCATTTGATAAGAAGGTGAGATGGAGGTTGAGGAGAGAACTTGGGTCATTGGTGAAGGGATATTCAAATACAGAGTTATAACATTTTATGCTTAGATCTCTATTACTATAAGCACTGCAAATAACAACTCCCAAAGAAAAAAAATAATACAAAGATTAGCATATTGGCTCACAAATGTCTTCACTGTTGCAGCTCTTTTATTTAGCAGCTTTTTATGGTATACCTCAATGTATGTAAATCTCTGGGTGCTATAGAAGCCACAGAAATAGGAACCTTCACTCTGGGACAACAGTCGCAATCATCATTTCTTTTCTCTTAGTTGATGCTTTTCTTGCATTTACTGTCCTTGCCCTCTCAGTGTTGTGATCATTGTTCTAAATCTTCTCAGTTACTGCCATCCCAGTCTTGGTCTCTCTTGGTCTGGGAACTCTGTGTTGTCTATCCTATCCACTAATATGATGTGTGTGTGTGAGTGTGTGTGTATGTGGGGGGGGGGGGGCAGATAAATTTTAGAGAATCCAATCTTTTGATAATCTGCAGCATGTTCATTTTCTCCATAAAAATAGAACAAAAAATCAACATAAATGCATCAAAACAACAATTTCTTATTTTAGTAAAAGAGAAAAATTTATTTTTCCAAGGAAAGTGTCTAAAAAGGGCCAATAGTGCTTGCATTGTACTATATTCCTGTTGAATATGTAAATGATTCTACTAGTCTTCAAGCACATAGTTTTAAGATATAAACCATATTCAATAAGATTACTCGTGATTAACTTATCTAAGATTAATTTTAAGATGACTTATGATTCAGTTGTAGAATAGTAAAGTGTTTTTTCCAACTACTATGACTGAGAACAGTGTCACACTAAAAATAATTTTGCCTAATATTTTTCTTACCCTCCCAGAATAATTTCCTTATAGTAGAACCTAAGAAGTGGAATTGCTTAAGACACATAAATATTACAAAATTATTTTTGATTTGTTTGACAGACTGTGTTTTCTTTGGCAAAGGAAAATACAAATTTAACCTCTCATGAAAATAAACTATTTTTAATATTTACTAAATTGAAGGGCTGGAGCCATAGCACAGTGGGTAGGGCGCTTTCCTTGCAAGCAGCCAACATGGCCGACCCGAGTTCGATTCCTCCGCCCCTCTCGGAGAGCCCGGCAAGCTACCGAGAGGATCTCGCCCGCACAGCAGAGCCTGGCAAGCTACCCGTGACGTACATGATATGCCAAACACAGTAACAACAAGTCTCATGAGGAGGTAAAAATCAATGAACAATGGGAGGACAGTGACAGTGCCAGTGACTTTATTGAAAAGGAATATACATGTTTTTATTTCATATATATTAGCTTCTAATAAATATGATTAATCCAGTTATTTTAGGTATGGTCATTTTATTGATTATTTTATGTTTAACTACATCAAATTTAAAGTTTTAGTGGTATTTATTTTTAATGTTTATTTTCAAAATAATTCATTTTAGGTTTTCAGAATATAATTTACGAAAATATTAACTTTCCATAAAACACAATGCACAGTTTTTACAATATATTTAAATTTACACTTTTCCTTTGTTTCTCTGTTCCCATTACACTTGAATTTAGACCATTTGCTCCTAAGTTTTACTAAATATCCATCCTTACTTTCTTCTGCTTTTACAAGTACATAAAATTTCATAAAATTCTTGAAGATTATTTTGATATTAGGTGTTATAAAAGCATATTGGTTAACTTTAAATTAAGAAAGTGTGTGTTTTTATTTTATTTTTTGAAACTATATTCTTTCTCCTTTCTGTGTTAGATCTCTAGACATTTATTAACAGGTATAAATTATCAAACTAGATGATATTATGATCCAATATTTTGCTGAGATTTTAGGAGATGGTTGGATTTTAAATGATATGTATTAATAATTTGGTGACTGAGGATAAACATACATTTTATTTGTGTCACTGTTTTTACTTTAAAATTTCTTACATTTAAATTTAATCTCAAAAATGAAGCCAAATTGATTAAACTCTCAGCTACATAGGTCTGTTTAATGTTAGAAAAAAAAATTTTAAGTTTTGAAATTGATTTAATTTTAATCTCTAAATTTTTTATTCGAAGCCCACTTGTGAAGTTGGATGAGAGTAAATGTTCAGCTCAATATCTCCTAAAATATTAACTGCCATATAGCATATGAATTTGTAATCTTAAGAAAAAACTCAAAAAATAATATATGACAGATTCGTTCTTATTTTTTTTTTTAATTTTTTAGGCCAATAAAGATAGTGCATTATTTTGTACTCACAGAGTATACTAAGGTTAACCTTATGTGATTAAGTAAAATTAAATTCTAATTTTAAAGCTGATTGGATTTAAATTAGTCTAAGAATATATAGCTTTAAAGAATGATTTTTAGCTTTGATACTAAATCTTGTTTTGCACCAATGAATAATAATGCTGGATTATTTAAAAATTAAAAATAACTAGCAAATACCAACCACGGCATTAAGCAAGCCCAAAATTACATGTTTAATGGTTTGTGGTATGAAATTAATTTTTAATAATTGTATATCATATTTTAATCACCTAGACACTACATGTAGCAGAAAATTTAATTAGACTAGATGCTTTTTTTTTTTCAGAAAAGAGGTTAGATAGATTATATGAAGTCCTCCTCTTGAGAATGTATCTTCTCTCTCATAGTAATTATATACTTAATTTCTGTATAATAAAGCATATAAAATACTATATAAATGCAGGTTGCAAAAAATTACAGATACAAATGTATAAGAGATAACAATGTAGTAGAAATGCAAGTTATTCCAAGTGTGGAAAACTAAAAGCATAATTATATTTAAAAAGTAATCATATTTAATTAGATATTATCTGTAAAGTTTTTAGTTTTAATCTTTAAACTATAATTAGTGATTTAAAGTTATTTCCATTAAGCATTTTCTGTATAGGTTAATAAAACAAAAATATTAATGCTGATTATTATGCATATACTCAAAGTTAGAAATATTGAATTACTATCACTAAACTTCCTGAAGGTTAGTTTATTTATCCTAAATCATCATTCAAAATCTCTTTAGGACTTGCCTGCAATAATCATGTCAGAAACTACTAAAAATGTCATAATACCTAAAATAATACACTGTTTTAGGTAAATGTCTAGTTAATTTTCAAAAAGTCTCATAAAATCACAATGCTTTGCAAACAATTTAATTTTTATTATATATTTCATATGTTCCTTTTATATTTAAGAGTAGGCTTTATAGATTTCACTTTAAAAGAGTGCTTTAGCAACACAGCAAAACAAATATCATAAACCAAGCTCTTGTGTGTGTGTATTTAACCCTAAGAGAAAAATTTTAATAGCGTGACGGAACTTATGGTGTTTGAGTTATGGGTCCTTTCACAATGATGATAAAAACCATAACATTCAGTCTTAACCAGTGAGGTGTATTAATGGTGTATTTGACTTGACATTATAACATTATGACCAATATGGCCCTCAGGAGCCGACCTATAAATGTCAGGAGTTGTCAAAGTGTTAAAGGCTTTGTTTCTTATGGGCTAGAGTAACCACTTCTTATTCTTTATCCCCTTACTGGTGATATTTCAAATGTATTCCTTGATTACACATACACATAGTTTAAAGAAAAATTGGCAGGATATTCTGCTAGGTTTTGACTTCAGGGATCTTACATTCTAATTTTAATAATTAGCAATTCTTTTTTATTTATTTTTTATTTCTGGGTCACACCTGGTGATGCACAGGGGCCACTCCTGGCTCTGCACTCAGGAATTACCCCTGGCGGTGCTCAAGAGACCATATGAGATGCTGGGAATCAAACCTAGGTCAACCACGTGCAAGGAGAATGCCCTACCTGCTGTGCTATTGCTCCAGTCCCAATAATTAGCAATTCTTAATAGGACTGTACTATATTATTCTCTTATACAAGTTAAAGAAAATAATGATAGAAGTTTTAGTAGGAGTTTATTGCTAAATGATCAAATGATTTTAAACAAGTGAAATAAAATATAGTCTGTATGTGAGTGTATATACACATGTATACATATGTATATGTTCCTTATATGATGGGTTATAGATGCCAAGTGGCTTGTATTTAAAAAAACAAATATTAACACTATTGTAATTATGCTACCTCTATTATTATAAAATTAAAATACAGTAAATTATAGTAAAATAGTGAATAAAATATGAAAGATAATCATTTTGAAAGAATTTACTTGAGATTACCTAAACAAAATTATTGAAAAGGTAATTTAGCCTACAATTAAGACAATAAGTCTAGGTCCTCCAGGACTTCCAGGACCTAGCATCGGGTCATAGTATATTTTCCCACTGCGACTTTTCTGGTTACTGTAAAATACAGTGAGGAACCCTGACAGTGATTACCCTTCAAGGGGCCCCAGTTAAGAAAGCCTATATATATGTATATAATATACTATATATTGTTAGCATATATACATATAAGAGTATATATGATAGTATATACACATATATACATATATTAGTAAATATGCATACATACATATATACGTATATATACGAACTGTCTGAATCAAGGTTCTGAACGAATGGAAAACCAGCAGGACTGTACTACTGTACAAGAAGGGAAACATCCATGACATTGGCAACTATGGCCCGATCTGCCTGTTGTCTGTCTACAAGCTGTTCACTAGAGTCATCCTGAATAGGATTGACAGAACACTACATGAAGGACAACCATGTGAGCAAGCCAGGTTCCTGAAAAGTATTCAGCATGATCGACCATATCCACATGATAACCAAGCTCATTGAGGTTTCTCGGGAGTTCAAGATGTGGCCCTGTCTAACTTTCATTGATTTAAAGAAGGTCTTTGATTCTGTTAAGACTGAAGCAGTCATTGAAGTCCTAGTCAAAAAAGGGCATTCAAACTCAATACATCAGGATCCTCTATGAACTGTATTATGGATTCGTTACCAGGATCTCACTATTCTACAAGGAAGTTATCATCCATGTCAAGAGAGGGGTTCAGCAGGGTGATACCATTTCACTGAAACTCTTCAGTGCCACCCTCGAGAACATCATGCGAAGACTGCAATGGGAAGGAATGGGAGTGAAGATAGACGGTCGGCAACTGCACCACCTCCGCTTTGCTGATGACATTGTTCTAATAACACCAAACATGAGTCAAGTGGCACAAATGCTGGCCTGACTTCAACCATGAGTGTGGAAAAGTCGGACTACAGCTGAATCTCATGAAGACAATGTTTATGAGAAATGGTCTTGTTTCTGATGTTCCATTCACTCTCAATGGAATGAACAATTCTGAATGCAACAGTTATGTGTACCTAGGTTGAGAACTCAACATGATGAATGACCTGGCACCTGAGTTGCTCAGGAGAAAGAGAGCAGAATGGAATGCCTTCAAGAGCATCGAGGAAATAGCTAAGAGGACGAAGAACCTCCGACTCTAGGCACATTTCTTCGATTCCACTGTTCTTCCTGCATTAACCTATGCCTCAGAGAACAGGGCCCCATGAAAACCGGATAAGAATTCTATTTGGGTCTCCCAAAGAGGAATCGAAAGAGCTATGCTTGGAGCATCATGCTTCACTCAAGTGAGAGAAAGAATACAGAGTTCAGACCTTTGTTGACAATCGAGAATCAGGGATGCGTCTCATTTGCCAAGGCGTTGAAAATCAGATGACCATTGAAGATGACCGCTGGTCTAGAGCTGTTACTGATTGGAATCCATGGGACATCAAAAGATTGCATGGCTGCCCACCTATGAGATGGTCAGACTTCTTCAAGACTCTGAATGATTGGTTTGAGGCTCTTCTTGTTTCTGGAGTGATCAGACTCTACTGGGCTACACTAGCATGGGACTCAAACTGCAATATACCTTTTTAAATTCTCATATGTACGCAGATACAATTTTGTATCTACTATAATTTTAAATCAGATCACATCTTGCCCTTGCCCACTGTAAGTCTGATATCTTTGTAAAACCTAACAAACTGATATGTCAGTTATGTTATTTTTATTATAAACAGAATTTCAAAACTTGGTTGCTTGGTTAACTTGACAGACAAGTTTCAAAAGTAATTCAGCATATGTGCTGAATAACCACTGCTGAATTAGCCAAAATGGTAAAGGTCAAACATACTAGCTTACACTAGTGAATGCTGAAAGATTTATGAATTAAAATAATATATATATGCACACACACATATATACATATATACTTTTTCAGTAAGAAATTTGGAAATTGACACTTAAAATGGAGATCTGGCCATAATAAATATGAAAGAGAGGGTATGGGTAGCCAAGAAGGAAGTCAATATGGCCTATGAATATTTCCAACTATGAGGCACTTCCCAACAATGGCTAACAGTTCACCCAGGGGAGCTTTTTTGGCCTTATGTTACCCCAAAGTGCTGCATGGGTGCAAATATTTTCTTTGTATACCTTTCATTTATGGAATGTTAATTATCTCATATCTTACATATTACAATATTATTGTTAATGTCATTTTTACAGGCTCTTGTTTATACTTATATTTTACAACACAGTTTTACATATATTTAAGGAATAATTATGTAAGCAGACTATTAATAACTACCTTCTAAAACATAATCTCAATGAATTCCTCCTTAATGTTTCATATAGTTCAGATTATTTAATATGTATCTATTTCATCTTTCAAATATGTGGGTATAAGATTAACAGCATAGATAAAATTGTACTGTAGATCATTCCTCATTTTGTCCCACAATTGCTGTTATTAAAATAATTGTGAGACTTTTTAATTGCAGAGGAAAAAAAATTCATTCTTTATATTTCTACTCTATGCCCAATAATGCAAGTACCATTCTTAAAATTATGCAATATATAAAATTTTAAAGTTCTTATTATATAAATATTTTCAGTTAAAAATAAATATTTTGGAACCATAGGGATAGAATAGGGACTAAGACACTTCCTTGTAACTGATGCAACTGATCCTTGTTGTGTCCCAAGCACTACAAATGGTCCTCTGAGCACAGAGCCAGGAGTAAACCCAGCCCTGAGCACCACTAGGTTTTCGCAAAAAAAAAAAAAATTATATATTCAGCTTTTGTACTAGTCAACTGAGGTGCTACAATAGAATACCTTAGATTAGTTTACTTAAACAACAGAAATTAATTTTCCCACAGCTCTGCAATCTGAACGGGTGACAAAAAATACCAATAGTGTCAGATACTGTTCAGAGCTATCTTGGCTTGTAGATAATAATCTTTCACTATGTAATGATGTAGCTTTTCTCTGTGTGTGTCTACAGAGAATTAGTATACAACTATCAATCTAATTAGATCCGAATTCAGGTATCATTAACTCAATTTACTTTTATTATTTCATAAACATATTCAACAAAAGTGTAATCATGTAGGTAGTAAAGGTTTCAATCTATGGATTTTTGGGTTGCCTATACAGTCCCTAGTAACTTCTTTTTGAATCCTTTTCTCCCCTGTATTGATAATTACATTTGGAGGTTTGATGTACCTGTGGTTCTAAATCTAGTGTATATTTCAGTTCTCCCCCTGAAAATCAGTAAACTTATTCTTACATATTGTGAAACTGGGCTGGAGCTACAGCTGCCCTACAGCGTATATGGCATTTGCCTTGCATGCGGCCAAGCTGGGATGGACTCCTCCATCCCTCTCAGAGAGCCCAGCAAGCTACGAGAGTATCCCGCCCACCTGGCAAATCCTGGCAAGCTTCCCATGGCGAATTTGATATGCCAAAAGCAGTAACAACAAGTCTTATAATGGAGATATTACTGGTGCCTGCTCGAGCAAATCGATTAATAATGGGAGGACAGTGCTACATTGTGAAACTATTTAAAAAAGAACAGGTACTTTAAATGATAATTACAGTAAGTTAAAACAACGTTTATATTCTATGATATAGAAATATAGAGCCTGGCAAGCTACCCGTGGCGTACTCGATATGCCAAAAACACTAACAATGATGTCCCCAATATGCCACTGGGCTACAAAAGTACGTGACAGGGATGAATGAAGATGTTACTGGCACCCGTTCAAGCAAATCGATGAACATTGGGGTGATAGTGATAGTGATACAGAAATTTAGACTAAAAATGAATAAATATTCTTAAGTATATTGTGATTTCTGAAATAACATGTTGCCTCTTTTTAAATTCTTTTCAGAAATAATATATAAGATGGACTTTTGGTTTATCTCTAGCTGATACCTGGTTTTGTTTCTGTAGCTATTTTTTAAAAAATATTATTATGGCTCATGTTTTAACTACCTCTACCACTGATGATAATGTTCCCAATACATAAAAGTGTTTAGAAAAAAAATTAAAGCATAGTTTGTTTCATGGTTATCTCATAACTCAAATGTACTATTACTGCTCCTTTTATAAATATTTAAATAGACAACTAGCTTAGCAAAAGGCATAATGTGAAATCACACTGTGAACTTTCTTTCTATCAGTCAGGAATGCTAAAACTATTGCCACTGTTTCTAGTACTAACAAATATGTGGGGATGTGCATTCAAAAGTATAGAGATTAATAATAATTCATCTTTTTATTTGAAGTACCTTAAAATTAGGTCATAAAAATGGTTCTGAATTATCACTCTGAAATGGGAGAAATCACTCAAGTATGTTAAGGTAATTACTACCTCTAACTCAGGATAGTGTTTCCTGAATACAACATGCACATCTTTTGCTGTGCTTGAACATAACGAAGTCATTTTTAACATAAAATTTAATAAATCACTTCATTGAAAGTGTGCTAGAAAACTTTGTAATATGGAAACAATTACACATGATTAATGGGTGAAGTAAACCTTCTAACCAGAATGAAGGTTGTATTGCTTACAAAGAAAGGGATAAAAGGGAAGTGTAAAGGTTGTATTGCATTTACTACTCACTGTAATAAATGGGGTGAATAGAGGGTGCTAGAACATACACACTCACACACACACAAACACACACAGAGAGCTTCCAATTGATTTGAAGGGGAGCTGTAGTGTTTCCATGCTTTTCACCAAGCAAGAAATTAAATGCAAAAATCCTGAAAAAATTTAGTAAATTAGACATTTGACAGTATTATAAAACTCTAGTCAGTGGATTTCATTGTCTCTCTAACTTCTCTGATATGGTAGTCAAGGTTATTACTGAACATGATTTTGTACCACATAGACAAGGATATTGCTTGCTTTCAGGGGTAATTATGAATATTTCTCAATGAGAAAGAAAATGGCACATATTATCTTGCTTATAGTTATGACTAAAGATCTTTTTTCATAATCTTTGTCATATTGGCCTAGTTCCATTTGAGCTTTTAGTTAAAAAAAACATACAACAACAAAAATAACAAAAAGGAGCCTATAGGTAAGGGGTATAACCATGTTCTGATCTCTACCTTACCTCTATTGATAGTTTCTGGTTTACGGTCATGACATATATGCCAGATTATTTTGGAGAAAAGAAACCTATCAATTACCATTTTCTCAATACCAAAGACAAATCTGACATGATATATTTGAGGCTTTATGAACATTTTATCAAAATGTCCTATCATAATTCTACTTTCAAATACATATTAACAAACTTTAGGCTTTCACAACATTTTGAAAATATAACTTTCTTTCTTGGGGAAAAATGTTTAATAAAAGTTGTACTATATTAACTGACTTAATGTCTATTTCAACAGTTCACTGATACAGCAAATGTTAAAATAAAACTTAAATTTGACAAATTTAATTTGGTTTGTAAAATGAATATATTTGATTTGTTACCTTAGGGGAAATTTTTACGTTTTAATCCAGCATCGTATTTTCAAAGTTGTTCTCTATTGATTCTCCTTTCATCTCAATGTCATGACTCTTTTAAAGCTGCAAATAATGTTTAGGTCCTGTGAGTGGAGTGATCTAAGCTTTGGAGCTGTGAGGAGCTTACCCAGTAAGAAGTGGTTTGCAAAGCCTGTCTTTTTAGCTCTTTCATCTCAATATAAAAACCACAGTGGGATTATTGCACAGTTGAAAATTGGTGGCAATAAAAAAATTAAGCATGAAGATACTAGTGCAGTAAAAATAAACTGTTCTTTTTAGAGATGCAGTAATATTTGGATGGATAATTTTAAATTACTTATAATACACAATAAGTAGCTGCATCAAATTTAAAAGAAAGCTGAATTATCTATGTAGTTAATAACAATAATTTTAATAAGCCCACACTGTGGTATTGCAATATAATTTAGTAGATCAGGAGGGAAAAAATTATAAAGTAGATTCTGAGTTGAAATTTTCTGTCTTAATTCTGCTGGTGCTGTAGAAATGAGGATGAATATTTGGATAGTAGCTATTTTTTTTGTTCATCACTCATATTTTGTATTCAATCTTTTTCCATTACTGCAACTAAAATCTCTTCTGATTCTTGACACTTTACTTTTATCAAAATTATTAAGGAAAATAATGATTGTAATACTCAAGGAAAACATCTAATGAATTGTCATTACAACTGACTCAAGTTAACTTAGCAAATTGAGAAATTGGCACAGCTGGTGATGAGTCCCTGATGTTTTAAATTTCCCAAGTCACTCTAAAGTTTCCTTTTCTTCTGTTTCCCAATGAGTCTCTCTAACAGATAACTGATGTACACACTCACATACGATTCATTGATAAATGTTATTATTAATTAATTAATTAATTTGATTTTGGCTATTCCTATAAATTCTCTGGGGACCATGAGAAGCCCAGGATGGCACCTAGACTGTACTGCAAAACATTCACTCCAGTTTGTTGCACTACATTGCAGCAAAGGAGATCGGTCTTATTCTTAGTTGATATCTAATTCTAATTCTATTCTTAGTTAAAATACCTATTATACAAAAATTACATACCTATTATTAGGAGAGTTAACTAATTCTATTCTTAGTTAAAATACCATGCATAGATATTTTCTCATATCCTCTCTTCCAAAATTTGTAAGTGCCCTTTATAAACTACTTTTGTATCACATTCAATTTAGAAACTGCAGTAAACTTTTCATCTGAATGACTGATGACATGATTTCATTACAATGCAAAAATAGTGCATGATTCATGAGCACAGAGCCTGAAGTAAGTCCTGAGTAACTCTGAGTATATTCTCTCTTCCCCCATTCACTAAAAATTTCCTCAGGTTTGAGCTTAGGCCCAACCAATTAGACCTCTACAGAGGCAAAAATCTAAAGAAGAATCTAAAAAATATGGTTGAAGAACAGGATTGTGTAACTTTATGACTATGTGTTAAGAAGGGCTTCTGATAACAGCAGTAGCCTTCCTACGTTTTCTCAGGAAAATCAACTATGGACTTAAAATATTTATTCAAGTAAGTGGTGGAACACAGTATATACTGATCATTCTTTTTAAAACTGAGATATCTATTTACCCCCCTCATGTAAAACAACCATGAAAATGCCATTCTAGCTTTGTGGCATTTCTTGTTTTGACAGAAAACTTGTTTGCATTACAGTAAACCTTATAGCTTTGCACAGTCCTACTACCTTAATTTTTTGTGAGTATTCATCCCCAAAGCACTCTTCTGTAAAGTCCCTACATGGAAATCACCATCTCCACCTGATTCCGGTATAACAACCTTCTATTACATACTTGATTTTTGTGTTTGTTTAACTTTTGGGACACACCTGGCTGTGCTCATGACTTACCTCACTCTGTATTCAGGGATCACTCCTAGAAAGGCACAGATGACCATATGTAGTGCCCTGGTTGCTTGCATGCAAGGTAAGCTCCTTGCCTGCTGTACAATCACTGTTATGCCCATATTTTAAAAATGTATGTGCTATAATACTCTATAAAATCCTTTAACATGAAATAAAATTAAACATCTAATCTTTCATTTCTAGATTATCTTTTAACCATTAGAATTTTTAATGTTCTTTAAAATTGTAGGCTTTTCTTTAAATTTACTAGGGGCAGAGATTCTTTCTCTTTTTTCTCTTAGGTTGCTGTTTACATCAAAGTTACCTGCATCTATTTCTCCTCTATAGTCTTATAGTTTGTGATTTATTTTCTGAAGGAATATCAATGATGTACATTTATTCTTTAGGCTAATGAAAAGTTTGTTATACTAAGTTCAGAAACAATTTCTCAATTGCTCTATGACAAGTCATATGACCAAGAACTATTAAATATTTTTTCACTCATAAACACGAAAGTATATTTCTAACATCCAAAGTTCATAAATATGCCTGTCTTCAAGCAATTCTATCTGTAAACACCTGTTTTAACCTTTACACAGAATTCCAACTCCTGACAACTAGGTAACCATAATCTTAAAGTAATCTGGCTGCAGAATTATATTTATGCTCTAATATCATTACGAAGATCTCTGTTTATGTTATTGTATTTTATATTATGTTTTTTCTGTTTGCTGTACCTATGTCATATAGATCGGAAAATCTATAGGCACTGGGACATCCTCAGAATAACCTAAGAGCTCTTCCTGAAACAAAAATTTATGATAATGGTTTACTATTCTGTTTAACATGTTTGTTCAACTTATTGAGGCCATAACATACAATTCCTTTTGTCTGTGGTATATCCAGTGACTTGGGCAGTGCTCAATTCTAACAGGGTAGCATCTCCAGCTAGTGCCTCAGGTCTTCATTCTTTCCCTATACCCATGGAACAGCTTTTGAGATAAAGCATGTGATAAGGCTAGTGTTCGCTGGCCTTTAATTTCATACAAAATAGTAGTTCCAGTGTTTTGAATACATTTAGCTCTTCATGCTGCATCAGATCCTAATGACAAGAAATTCAAATATATATTTGAGCTAATTAAGTACCATATTTAATATAACAGACATTATATAACAAAATAACACAAAAATATATGACTAGTGTTTATCTAATATTGGATTTGTTTTTTTATTTTCCTCTGGAAAAACCTGACTTATACAAGTCCTAGATTAGTGAGTAACATGTAAACTATTTATCAATTTATTATCATTGCATCAGAGATAATGGAGCACATATTTTTTAATCCAATCATAGAATCTCTTTGTATTATTATTCCTATTCTAGTTTAGCTCCTATTATATGATAATTGATATGACTGAGGACTAAGTCTGCCTTTGGGTTTGTAGTACAGTGGAGTGCATTCCAGGCCATGGTCGTGAGTTTGGATTGTGGGAGCAAGTGGCTGCCGGGGGCTCTGCTTGGGTGGACACTGGCAAACCTGTCTCCCTCTGATGTACTCTGTTTGTGAAGCATTGCATGGGTTCAAGAATAATTGCAGCATCTGATCTCTTATTTTTATATATAAAGCAATTATTAACTAAAAACAAAGTGTTTAGGCTGTAGCCTAATTCAATCTGATTATGACCATCTAAGTTGAAGAAATTTGGATACAAAATGAATGTTTTTAGATGTATAGAGCAAAATCATTTTAGGACACAGTGAAAAAGCAACCACTTGCAAAATAAAAGAAGCCTCAGGAAAAATGAAATTTTTCAATTCCTTGAAGCTTATAGCTTCCAGAACTGTGAGAAAATATTTTACCATTATTTAAGCTACTGAGTCCATGTTGTATGCTATGGATGTCCTTGCAAATCCATACAGTAACACTTGATGTAGATCTTCAGTTATACCTTATTCTAAATTATATTTATCTAATCATTAATGATGTTGAAAACCTTTTCATAACATGTTGAACACTTGCAAATAATCTTTGGGAAAATGTCTACTTATGTTCTTTGTTTACTTTTAACTCGACTATTTTGTTTTTATTACTGCTGAGTTGTAATTATTTTTAAAATAGCCTACACATAGTTTTTTATTTTTATTATTTTTTAATTTCAAAAAATAACCTTTATTAAGAACATCAAGATTTATGTAGTTATTCATTTTACAGTCATTTCAAGCATTTATTACACACCACCACCTGTCTGAGTTTCCCCCAAGTAATATTCCAAGTTTCCTTCCCCTTAGGCACATAACAAAGTAATTTCATGTTGCTTATTACAACAAAACTTTATAGCAAATAGAATGATCAGAAAATAAATCAATAAGAATCAATTTTTGTTTACTGTATAATTTTGACCTGTGTAAATAAGAAAACTTAAACCATTTAATACAATTTAATAAAATGCCTATTCTCATTTACATATAAAATTTACAACTTTGGAATTTAAATTACATTAAATTTTATTTTGTACTTGAATCTCATTGTGGTAATAATCATTAATAAACTTTTAAAGCCATTCTGTGTTTATATATTGTGGATTTCACATGAAATGTCTAAGGCCTATATATGTAAATTCCTCCCTATACTTTTATCGACCCTGTGGTTTACAAATTTGTTGCACATTAATTCTTTATCTGATACATTATTTGCAAATATACTTGTCCTATGCCACATAGCATGGCCTTTCCTAGTTTCTCATTCCAAGTTCCTTACTTTTTAACTAAACCACTTGCTACTTTGAGTTCATGATATATTTTTAAAAGGAAATCAGCCATATTATGATTTTCTAGCAGTTGAACCTGTGTGGGTCTCCCACATGCATTTAACACTTTGAGTATACCAGTGAGCCCATGATACAATCCTCACTATTTTCTTTTGTTAGTTAAGCACAAAGTGTCCGTATATTAGGTTTTAGATTTGAATTTGGAAGACAATATATTGACTTTAATGTTTGAAACTTATTAGTACTCTCTTGATCTGCTCACAGCTAATATTGGAGTTTTTATTTCTATTATATAATAGACTGCTCTATGCTCAGTCTGAATTTGTGACCTGTAGGGACAAGATTATAGGATTATGACTTCACTATGAGGATTTATTAATTTTACGGGTACTTTTTTTCAAATGGTGAATGACTTTTCACTTGTGATTTAGAGTTTTGCATGGGTCCAGAAACCTAGATTTGAGATTCGCCCAGCAGTAATTTGTCACAATGATACTTTCCATGGGGTCTTCCATGTTTATTTTTGTTTGTTTGCTTGTATTTTTGTATATTTGCTCTTAGACTTAAGGCTAGTTAACAGAGATCTGTTTGTTCTACAAAGCTACCTCTTGTTCTTGGCTGCCCACAAACTCAGTAGACATACAAATACTCTATAAAAGGATTGAGGAGAAGAAAAAATCATCTCCACAAGAAGAAATCATCCAACCTCATCAAAAAGTGGGGCAATGAAATGAACAGAGACATTCTCAAAGAAGAAATCCGAATGGCTAAAAGTCACATGAGAAAATGCTCTACATCATTAATCATCAGGGAGATGCAAATCAAAACAACAATGAGATATCATTTCACACCACAGAGACTGACCCACATTCAAAAGAACAAAAGCAACCTGTGCAGATGTGGCGAGAAATGGACCCTCCTTCACTGCTGGTGGGAATGCCAACTGGTTCAACCCTTTTGGAAAACAGTATGGACGACTCTCAAAAAATTAGAAATTGAGCTCCCATTTGACCCAGCAATACCACTCCTGGGAATGTACCCTGGAGAGGCTAAAAAGTATAGTCGAAGTGACATCTGCACTTGTTTGTTCATTGCAGCACTGTTTACAATAGCTAGAATATGGAAAAAACCTGAGTGCCCAAGAACAGATGACTCATTAAAGAAACTTCGGTACATCTACACAATGGAATACCATACAGCTGTTAGAAAAGATGAAGTCCTGACATTTACATACAAGTGGTACTACATGGAAAATATTATGCTAAGCGAAATGAGTCAGAAAGAGAGGGACAGACATAGAAAGATTGCATTAATTTGGGTAACATAAAGTAACAAAATAAGAGACTAGCACCCAAGAATAGCTAAGTACCAGGTTGTTCACTCAAATGACTTACAGGCCAGCTACACACTCTAGGGGTAAAGGCATCTCAGAGAAGGGAGCACCAAATAAAAGGTGCTGGGAAGATCTGTTCAGGATGGAGATGCCTGCTGAAAGTAGTCTATGGACTGAACATGATTGCCACCCAATGTCTCTTCTGCAGACCACAGCACCCAAAAGGAGAGATATAACAAAAGGGAGTGCCCTGCCACAGAGGCAGAGTATGGGGGATGCGGGGAGAGAGGGATACTGGAATTGGTGAGGGTGGAGAATGAGCACTGGTGGTGGGATGGGTACTCGATCATTGTATAACTGAAACCCAAGCACAACAACTTGTAAGTCTACAACTGTACCTCATGGTGTTTCACTAATAAAAAATAAATAAATAAATAAAGGATTGAAAAAAATATACCCTCTTATTCTCTCTCCAGAACGCAAAGGGACTAATTCTTCTTTATCTAATGTCACTTATGAAATGAAATAGTTTATACCTCACTTATGACAAGTAATTTGATAGAATATTCAACTCTTTTTCATTGGTCTGTAGGTCTGGTTCTATCCCAATACCATGCTGTTCTAATTATTACTGCTTTGTAATACAGTTTGAAGTTGGGGAAGATGATGCCCCCCCATCTTCTTTTTGCCAAAGATTGTTTTAGCTATTTGTGGGGCTTTATTGTTCTATATGAATTTCGGGAGCGATTTGTCTATTGTTTTGAAAAATGTCATGGATATCCTGATAGGGACCACATTATATCTGTGTAGTGCTTTGGGGAGTATTACCATTTTGATAATGTTTATCTTCCCTTGAGCTTGTTTGGAGGTTCTAGGCTGGAGCGATAGCACAGCGGGTAGGGCGTTTGCCTTACAAGCGGCCAACATGGCCGACCCGAGTTCGATTCCTCCACCCCTCTCGGAGAGCCCGGCAAGCTACTGAGAGTATTCGATATGCCAGACACAGTAACAACAAAGTCTCCAATGGAGACGTTACTGGGCCCGCTCGAGCAAATCGACGATCAACGGGAGGGCCTTTACCTTTATCTTCCCTATCCATGAGAATGGGGTGTATCTATATATCCTAGTGTCCTTTTATATTTCTTGAAGTAGTGTTTTGTGATTTTCCTTGTGTAGTTCCTTCACCTCTTTAGTTAAGCTGATTCTAAGGTACTTGATTTTCTGAGGTACTATTGTGAACAGGATTGCTTTTTAAATGTCTCTTTCTTCTCTTACATTATATGTGTATAGGAAATACATGGACTTTTGGGTGTTGATTTTGTAGGCTTTCATTTTATAAAACCTATTGTTTCTATGAGCTTTTCTGTAGAGTGTTTAGGGTATTCTAAGTATAGTATCATATCGTCTGCAAATATTGGTAGCTTGAACTCTTCCTATTTGTATGCCCTTGATATCCTTTTCTTCACTAAGTGCTATGGCCAGTACTTTCAGTACTATATTAAATAGGAGTGATGAGCAACCTTGTCTTGTGCCTGAACTTAGAGAGAAGGCTTTTAGTTTCTCCACAGTGAAAATGATGCTTGCTGTGGGCTTGTAGTAGATAACTTTGACTATATTGAGGAAAGTTCCTTCAGTGCCAATTTTGCTGAAAGTTTTTATCATAAACGGGTGCTGGATCTTGTCAAATGCTTTCCCTGCATCTATTTATGATCATATAATTTTTATTATTTATTTTATTGATGTGATGGGTTATGTTGATTGACTTGTGAATGTTAAACTACCCTTGCATCCCTGGAATAAATCCTACTTGGTCATCGTGTATGATCTTTTTGATGAGTCATTGGATTCTGTTTGCTAGGATTTTGTTGAGGATCTTTGTGTCTGTAGGATATAAGCCTGTGATTCTCTTTCTTTGTGGTATCTCTGTCTGCTTTTGGTATCAGGGTGATATTTCCTTTAAAGAAACTGTTTGGAAGTGTTTCTGATACTTCAATTTCCTGGAAAAGCTTAAAGAGGATTGGGAGTAAGTCCTCTTTAAAGATTTGGAAGAATTCACTAGTGAATCCATCTAGGCCAGGACTTTTGAGCTTGGGGAATCTTTTTATTACTGTTTTAATTTCCCTGATGGTGGTAGGTCTGTTCAAGTATTCAAGGTCTTCTTAGTTCAGCTTCTGGAGGCTATAGAAATCCAGGAATTTATCCATTTCCTGAGGTTTTTGTGTTCCGTGGCATAAAGATTCTCAAAGTAATCTCTAAAGATCCTTTGAATTTCTCTAGTTTCTGTTGTAATGTCCGCCTTTTCATTTATGATTCGGTTTATTAGGGTTTTCTCTCTCCATTTCTTTGTGAGTCTTGTTAGAGGTTTATTGATTTTGTTTATTTTCTCAAAGAATGAGCTCTTGGTTTCATTGATCTTTCATACTTTTTTTTTTTTTTGGTTTTCATGTCATTAATTTCTGCTCTGAGTTTTCTTAATTCCTTCCTCCTGCCTTGATTGGGTTCCTTTTTTGGTAATTCTCCAAGTTCTTAAGCTGTGAGATTGGATTATTTATGTGGCCTTTCTCTTCTTTCCTCTGGAATATTCGCAGAGCTATAAGCTTTCCGCTTTTTTAAAAAATTTATTTATTGAATCACCATGAGAAAAGTTACAAAGCTTCCAGATTTAAGTCTCAGTAATACTATAATCTCATTCTCCTAACTCCTAAAGAGCCTTGAATATGGCACTTTTTTAAAAATCTCAGGGATGAAGGAGACATTACTGGGGCCTGCTCGAGGCAATCAATGAATAACAGGATGGTCGTGGTCGTGATCGTGAATACAATAATCAAACACCCCTCCCCTCACAGTAATTATTTTTCATTACCAAGAACCCCAATATAGTCCCCCTCCCACCCCTCCCGATGCCTGTGAGGCATGGTGCCAGAGTTTACAGCATAGTTCACTCACGTTTCTTCCTCAAGCTGCTGATCTCTGGATTAAGTCCGTATGCCTCTGATGCCATGGCCGTGCAGGAGAGCTGCTTGTGGGGGCAACTCATGGCCTCAGTTGGGCATGAAATAAACTTTCCGCTTAACACAGCTTTTGCCATGTCCCATAAATTCTGGTAATAAGTGTCCTCATTTTCATTGGTTTCCAGGAATCTTTTGATTTCTTCTTTGATTTCCTTTCTAAGCTACTCATTGTTGAGTAGTGAGCTATTTAATTCTCAGGTTTTTGATTTGATTTTCTGTTTGTCTGTGTGATTTACTTCTATTTTCAGTTCAGTATGGTCTGAGGATATTGTTCATACAATCTCTATCTTCTTATTTTTATGGAGGTATGTTTTGTGGCCCAACATGTGGTCTATCATGGAGAATGCCCATGCACACTTGAGAATATGTATTCAGATTTTTGAGGATAAAGTGTCCTGTATATATTTATTAATCCCCTTTCTTCCATTTCTTCACTCAGATAAAGTTTGTCCTTCATAAGCTTGAGTCTGATTGATCTATCGAGAGGTGATAAAGCAGTGTTGAAATCTCACACTAGTATTATGTTGCTAACGATGATATTCTGTCACAGACTTTCAAATATATGGCCACTTAATCTTTAACAAAGGAGCAAAAAATGTGAAGTGGGACAAGGAAAATTTCTTCAACAAGTGTTTCTGGGAAAACTTGATAGCTACCTGCAAAAGTATGAACTCTGACTGCTGTCTAATGCCAGACAAAAAGTGAGATCAAAGTGCATTAAAGATCTCAATAAGAGACATGAATCCATAAGGTACATGGAGGAAAATGTAGGCAGAACGCTCCATGACATTGAAGTTAAAGCATCTTTAAGGATGAAATACCATTGACCAAGCAAATAGAAACCAACATAAACAAATGGGACCACATCAAACTAAGATGATTCTGCACTTCAAAGGAAACAGTAATCAAAATACAGAGAGCCAACAGAATGGGAAAAAATATTTACCCATTACCCACCCATTTGATAATTCATTAATATCCGGGATATAGAAGACACTAGTAGAATTGTACAAGAAAAAAACCTCCACCCCATCAAAAATTGGGGAGAAGAAATGAACGGAAGTTTCCTCAAAAAAGAAATACAAATGGCAAATATGCACATCAAAAGATGCTTTACATCACTAATCATCAGGAAGATGCAAATCAGAACAATAATGAGATATCATCTCATACCACAGAAAATGGCACACATTCAAAAGAACAAAAGCAACCAGTACTGGTGTGGATGTAGGGAAAAAGGGACACTCTTTTACTGTTGGTGGGAATGCTAATTCAACCTTTCTGCAAAACAATATGGTTAGTCCTTCAAAAACTAGAAATTAAGCTTCCATATGATTCTGCAATACCACTTCTGACAATATATCCCAAGGTTACAAAAAAGCACAGTAGAAATGGCATCTGCACCTATATATTCACTGCAGCACTGTTCATCTAATCTGGAAATAATCTGAGTGCCTGAGACCAGAGGACTGGTGAAAGAAACTTTGGTACATCTACACAATGGAATACTATGCATCTATTACAAAAGATGAAGCCATGAAATTTGTTTATCTATCAATGGACATGGAGAGTATCATGCTAAGTGGAATGAGTCAGAAAGAGAGGGGCATATATAGAAGGACATCACTGATTTGTGAAATATAAAATAACATAATATGAGATGGACACTAAAGGACTGTAGTCACAAGGGCCAGGAATATTGCCCCATAGTTGAAAGCCTGCCACATGAATGGGGGTGAAGGCAGTTGGAATAAAGAAGGGATCATTAATTCAATAATAGTTGATGAATTCATTCGGGATGGGAGATGTGTGCTGAAAGTAGATAAAGGACCACACATGATAACCTCTCAGTATCTGTGCTGCAGACCATAATGACCTAAAATAGAGAGAGAGTATGGGGGATATTGTCTGCCATGGAGGCAGAGTGAGGGTTGGAAAGGGAGGGGTATACTGGGGACATTGATGGTGGATAATGTGCACTGGTGGAGCAATGGGTATTTGATCATTGCATGATTGAAAATCAAACATGAAAGCTTATAACTATATCTCATGGTGATTCAATAAAAAATAGCTATAGTACCATTATTATACACACAATATTAAAAATTACTTATATTTCAGCAAAAATAAAGAAAATAAATTTGACCATTATACAAAATATCAAGACCTTAAAATTATTGTCATATTGCATGATTGAACCTTTGAATATAAATGATCAAAGTTGGGCCCCAAGTAAACCAAAACCATTTGAGTTCCAAATACAACAAATGAGTTATATTTTTTAAAAATTTGAATGTAGCAACAATATTGTAAAATATTGAAGAGAAAGGTATCAATACACTCATACAAAAGATAGTTATGAATCAATGACTTATAAAACCATTAACATTTATCCTTTATTCTTAGAGCATTGAAATATTTTTTCTTTGATAATTTACAAACATTAAATTATGTGCCTAGTTAAATATATACATATATACTAAAATTGGAAGAAATATACTTTGAAATTTCAAACTTATTATAAACTTATTATAAAAGTAAAAAAATCAAGGCCAAAGTAGTGTGATGTTGGTATAGGAATCATAAATGTATCGGAATTGGAGAGATTGCACAAGAATATAAGGCTCTTGCCTTGCACACAGCAGACACAGATGCAGTCTTAAACATCATATATGGTCCCTTGAGCACTGCCGGGAGTGACTCCTGAGTGCAGAGCCGTGAGTAAATAAGCCCTGAACATTGTCCTGTGTGGCCCCTCCAAAAAAATTGTGAACATATTTTGGGAGAATTTAGAGTACATAAATAGATCTGTGAATATAGAATGGATTTAATTTCAGATGATAGTCTAAATATATTCATTTAATAACTCTATTGTATTTTAAAATATTGGTGGAACACTAAGCATTATCACAAAAATATTAAACCTATACAAAAATAAGTTCAATACACACAAAAATTGTTATTTAAAATAACACATAGAATAATAGATTTCTTAATGCAAAGACTATTGACTTTATATTTTATATACTTTATATTTTTATATAGACTTAAAAGTTCAGTCTGACTAGAACGTAGAGAATATAGATAGTAGATTATGTGTAATATGTTGTAGAAAAAAGAACAGATTATGTAAGGTTTTACAACCATACTGAAAGTATATTTTTGTCACCTCATGGATATTGTGTGTGCTAGTATGATTTGAGCATAAGAATGATTCTTTTTATTTTTCAATCACGTTTTAAATCTGTTTCTATGTGGAAGAGGAATGTGGGAGAGGAACTTAACACCAACATAATAATGCAGTAATTATCACACTAAAGTAGAAGAGAGTATTTAGACTACAATTTGATAACAAAAATTGTGAAAAGTGTTTAGTTTCATCACTTGATCACCTGATCTCTTGACATCCTGTTACTCATCAATTTGTTTGAGTGGGAGCCAGTAATGTTTCCATTTGTCCTTGTCACATGCTAGTATAGCTCAATAGCATCTGTGTGGTTCAGGAACACGAAGAGCCTCAAACTGATCATTCTGGGGTCTTGATGAAGAAGTCTGACCATCTCATAGGTGAGCACCCACACAATCTTTTGATGTCCCTTGGAATCCAGTCGGTAACAGCTCTAGTCCATAGGTTGTCTCCAAATTGCATTACATGTCTGGCCCATCTGATTTTCGATGCCTTGGCAAAAGAGACAGCATCCCTGATTCGTAACCGTCCACAGAGGTTGGAACTCTGGATTCCTTCTCTCACTTGAGTGAAGCATGATACTCCAAGCACAGCTCTTTTGATTCCTCTTTGTGAGAACTAAATTCCGTTCTCATTCTGTTTTTATAGGGCCCAGGTCTCTGAGGCATATGTTAATGCAGGAAGAACAGTGGAATCGAAAAGATGTGCCCAGAGTTGGAGGTTCTTCGTCCTTTTAGCTATTTCTTCGATGCTCTTGAAGGCGTTCCAAGCTGCTCTCTTCCTCCTGAGCAGCTCAGGTGCCAAGTCATTTGTCATGTTAAGTTCTTGACGTAGGTACACATAATTGCTGCATTCGGAGATGTTCATTCCATTGAGAGTGAATGGAATGTCAGGAATGAGTACATTTCTCATGAGAAATGTCTTCATGAGATTCAGTTGCAGTCTGACCTTTCCACACTCATGGTCGAAGTCGACCAGCATTTGTGGCGCTTGGCTAATGTTTGGTGTTATTAGAACAATGCCATCAGTGAAGCAGATGTAGTGTCATTGATGATCGTCTATTTTCATTCACATTCCTTCCCATTCCAGTCATTGCATGACATTCTCGAGGGTGGCACTAAAGAGTTTCGGTGAAATTATATCACCCTACCAAACCCCTCTCTTTATGTCGATGCCAAACCCCTCTCTTTACATTTAGATTCATAAAATATGTTAAGGCAGTGTTAAAATTACTAATGTATTATAAATGAGATGTAGTAAAATAAGAAAAATCACGAATTACATAAATTCAGAAGAAAATTTCTTCTTTTGAGGATGATCATCACTTCACTTGTCCACAGAATGTCTGTGATTTACTCTAAGCATTAAAGCTTCAAGTCCATTGAGAATTCTGGTCAGGAGAAATATTCATAATCATAAACATCTAGATATTATTTGATATTTAGAAAGAATCTTAAGAATCTACAAAGTCAGGAAGCAATAAAATAATTAAAATAATAAAAAATATTAGCAGGATTTTCTGAGGAATGTGCATATTTGTTTTCCAAAAGGCTAGACCACTTGGTATTCCCACCAGCAAAGAATGACAATCCCTTCCTCCTGCATTCTGTCTTCCTGCATTGACACCAACACTTGTTCTTCCAGTATTTGTGGTGTGAGGTGACATTTCATTGTTGTTCTTATTTGCACCTTTCTCTTGTTTACTATTTTAGAGCATTTTTTATATGCCTTTTGACCATTTGAATTTCTTCTTAGAGAAAGTTTCTGTTCATTTCTCCTCTCCATTTTTTGATGGGGTTGGATGTATTTTTTTTTTTTGTAAAATTCTACCAGTGCCTTATCAGTGATATTAACCATCCCATTTGAGCCAGCAATACCACTTCTGGGAATATGCCCTGCACTTAGATGTTCATTACAGCACAATTCACAATAGCCTGAATCTGGGAACAACCTGAGTGCCCTAGAGCAGCTGACTGGATAAAGAAACTATGGTACATCTAAACAAAGGAATACTACGCAACCATTTGGAAAAATGAAGTTATAAAATATGCTTATAATGAATTAACATGGAGAATATCATCCTGAGTTAAATGAATAGATATAGAAGGAATGGAATAGATATAGAAGGAATGGAATAGATATAGAATGACTGCACACATTTGTGGGATATAATTAAAATTAGTATGAGATTAATATCCAAAGCCAAGAAAATATGGACCAGAAGCACTTGTCAATGGTTGGAAGCTTGCCATAGTATTTTTGGGTCAAAGAGTGGTTAGTACAGAGAAGGGACCAGTACACAATAATAATTATAAATGATCATTATGGACAAGAAATGAATGTTGAAAGTAGGTAAAGGAATATACATGATAATCTTTCAATATCTGTACTACAAACAATAATTACCAAAAGGTAAGTGAGAGGGAGGGAGGGAGGGAGAGAGAGAGAGAAAGTGCATGCCTTAGAAGAAGGCAGGAGGATAAAGGGTGGAGGAAAACTGGGGATATTGGTTGTGTGAAAAATGCACACTGATGAAGGGATGGGTATCGGAATATTATATGACCAAAACCAAATCATGAACAACTTTGTAACCATAGATCTCACTGTGATTCTATAAAAAAGAGAGAAAAACTGACTAAAGTTTGGCAGTACATATTTCAAGAAAAAGGTAAATAATAAGTTTTTTCAGACTTAAAGACAGTTTGAATGATTCTATCAGTAGTTTTTAAAAAATTCTATAACTTTTTTGTGTCTTTAGGAATTCATGTGTTGAACTATCATAAGAGCATAGTTCTGATGAAGTGGCTATTTTGGTAAATAGTTTTACAAAGGTAAAGTGAAAATCAAAAGAATTGTGTTACATTACATGTGTTAGAATCAGTTCCTTGAAAACATGTCACCTATGATTGCTGAGAGTGTTTATGTACTTGAGTATTATCACAATATGAAGTATATCTGTATGAAGAATATTGAGTAATCTCCTTGCTAATTCTAGTCAAAACAAAATTGTGAAAGATACTCATAAATGTTATATTAAGCCACTACACTATGGAGTTATTTGTTGTCATACAAAATATAAGAGAAGCAAAGTTTTAAAACCCATATTATGAAATAAAACAAAAAGGGACAAAACCTACAGCCTGTTCATTATTGTTTCATATAATAAAATGTTTGCTTATTCTTATACTGTAAGGACTTTTCTACCGCTAAATCACCTTTCTATGGTGACTTTTCAATCTAAAATCCCCACGTTGCCATTTTCTTGAAGACTTGTTGGCTATATCAAGAAATGTATTTACCTACCCTTTATTATCCTAGCTCTCACCATGAGATTTCTATTTAACATAATGTTCTTCTATAAATAAAGATAACATTTTTAATTACATAAAAAATAAAGTATCAGAGAAAAAATGCATATAATAGCTATGCATAATATATATTATACATATACATCCATACAATTGTGTGTATCAAAAATTGATTCTGAACATAATTTACATTATTTAACACTCTCTGAAAAAAACTACACTTAAATAGGAAATTAGTTATAGCATTAAAATAAAAGCATTTTGTGCTTCTGAACCACTGAATAAAACTAAGTTATTTATGATTCCATATAAAATTCCTTTGTTGTCAGTGCAATTGTATTGCAACTTATGACTTTAGTTTTGTCTACTTTATTAATTTACTTTAATTGATAAAAGTTATGCTTTAAGGTTTCCTTAAAATTAATTCATTTTAATTTTACCTTTGTAAAACTGTTTACCAAAATAGCCACTTCATCAGAGATATGCTCTGATGATAGTTCAACGCATGAATTCCTAAAGACTCAAAAAAGTTATAGACTTTTTTAAAAACCACTGATACAAAATTCAGTTCGATTTTTGGCATCCCACAGGGTCTCCTAATCACTGCTAGTACTAAGTCATGAGTGCAGAGCCAAGAGTAACCCCTGAGGATCACCAGGTGTGGTTAAAAAGCAAACAAATAAATCATCTATCATGGGTCAGACCCTTCAATATTGGCTCTCTGGGGGCCTAGAGTGACAATATAGCAGTGAGGAAGCTCAGCTAAGTTCAGTGCAGCAATCCCTATGAACCACCAAATTCTTCCAGGAGTGATCTCTAAACACAGAGCCAGGAATAATCCCTGATCATTGCTTGGTGTGATACAATATCAACAACAGCAAAATGGCTATGCAAAACTACTATTTTAAAAATCTCTGTCGAATTGAAGGGAGTTACAGCTTTTGTTTAAAATGCTGACATCTTTGTTTAAAACTTCAGAAAGTTCTTTTCCTGTATCAATAAAGCCTATATTTATTTAATGATAATGGTTTAATTAACTTTTTCATATGTCATCAATTTTTGCAATTTTCTTTAGAGTGTGCCACCTCCTGGTGTAGCTGTTCTTTTGTGAATTTGGTAATAGGCTCTCAGTTTGAATTCTGTGGTGCTTTTACAAACAGCATTGCCTTCTTTTTGAAGTTTGTAGCTCACATTTCACACAGATCCTTCAGGATGATTCCCTTGCATAGTGGGAAGTTTTTGACGTGTGGGTTTACTGGAATCCCTTGGCTTTAAACTTGGCTCAGAACAGATGGTACTGCTAGAGAGAGCAACAAACAGCTTTGGGCTTGAAATTCTTAGTGCACACATGATGCTTTCTTCCCTCAGGTCTGGCATGATTGATAGGACTTTGGAACTGAAAACTGAGAAAAATGGATCCTTCACAATTGACTATTAGCTAGCAAAAAAAAAAAAGAGAGAAAGAGAGAAAAGAAAGAAAAAGAAATGAAAGGAATAGAAAAGAAAGAAAGGAGAGAAAGAATGAAAAGGGAAACGGAAAATGGTCTCAGCAAAGAATGGGACACAAATGTTTCATTGAAAAAATAGTCCCTTGACTTCTACAGTGACTTGAATCTAACAACAGAGCTTTAAACCACCGAGTTGAAGTGAACTTGTAATAATTAATGTAAGGGAAATAAAATTGTTGCTTAACTTTTAAATACTATTTAGCATGCATATTATACAGAATTCAATCTAAACAACACTTATTACATTATTCCAGAAATAAAAAGAAAAAGAAAAAATGAAACATTAAACTTAAGTACTGTGATTTAATATTAATAGCATCTAAATGAAGTGCTAAAGTAGGCAATTGACGGTAAATAATTAAAAACAAAACCATTACTTACAGGTTGACATATATATGAAAGATGAGGGTATGGAAGGAGAGAGAGAGAATAAGAAAATTATTTATTGTAGCTTGTAAATCATAAATCTTAGAAACCAATGAATTTAATAAGGCAAATAAATGCTCTGTAGGTAATTATTTTGAAACATAAAATAGGGACAACATAAAATCAGCAACAATAATTTTAGCAATGCATCTACTAGGTCATATGTGTGTATATATATATTTCTTAGTAAATCACATATTAAGTGAAACACTCCCTTGATTCCTATCTCTACAAAAAAGAGAGTAGACTATTAGTATATAAATAGGGTAATCATATGTAGCAGAAAGTCCCTTCAATCAAAAAAAATTAAACGGTTTAGTGCAATACCAAGGCACCAGACTGATCTAAAATAATAAACCAAGGTGCCAGAGTGATAGTACAGAGGAAGGTGCTTGCTTTGAAACAGGGCAACCCAGGTTCCATCTTTGATATCCCATATGGTCCTGCTAAAACTACCCGGAGTGATTACTGAAACAGAGAGCCAGGATTAAGGCCTGAGTACAGCCAGTTGTGGTCCAACACACAAACCAAAATATAAAAGATGATGGAACAGACAGATAATTTCAAAGTCCAGTGATGAGAAAACATCATTATTGGTGAATAATCAAGGCCCTAAGGACAACTGCAGGAGATACTGGATGTTTTGCTGTACCTAGTACTTCTATTTACACTTTTGTTGTTATTGTCTACTTTTGTCATGTACTCTTGTTGGATTTTGCAATCTACTCTATACTGTGTATGGTACTACTTTCTATTGTGTCACAAACTGAGCCTTTGAAAATAATTTTTAGCTACTGTTAAAAATCATTTCACACTTGGGCATTTTTGAGTTTTTTTTTTCTTTTTGGGTCGCACCTGGCGATGCACAGGGGGCTACTCCTGGCTCTGCACTCAGGAATTACTTCTGGCAGTGCTCAGGGGACCATATGGGATGCTGGGAATCGAACCTGGATTGGCCATGTGAAGGCAAACACCCTCCCTGATGTGCTAACACTCCAGCCCCACACTTGCACATTTTTAATAACAAACTATAAATAGTTAGTTATAGCTATATGTTGGCTATTGACAATTTAGTCTAGATCACTTTGAGACATTAAAAAATAAAGTATGGTGGTATGTATAGTTTAATGATAAAGGCTTATGCCCAAAAGAAGACGAGAGAGAGAGAGAGAGAGAGAGAGAGAGAGAGAGAGAAGAAAAGTGCCTGTCATAGAGGCAGGCAGGGGTGGGGGTTGGAAGGTAATGGAGGGAATCTAGTGATATTGGTGCTAGGAAATGTACACTGGTGGAGAGAGGGTGTTGGAACACTGTATGACTGAAATCGAATCATGAAAGACTTGTAATAGTCTAAGCCACAGTGATTCAATTAAAAAATTTTTTAAAAATCATAAAGGTTTGGGGCGATAGGACAGTGGGTAGTGTATTTGCTTTGCATGTGGCCAACCTGATGGTACAAGCGCGAATGATCAAGTACGACATCATTGGTCTGACCGAGACAAGAAGGCACGAATCTCACCATGCTGTTTTCGACACTGGAGAAGAATTGTTCCTCGGAACATGCGATAAAAGAGGTGTTGGAGGCGTTGGTGTCCTTGTCAACACAAACTTGGCCAAGAGCATTGATTCATTCGAATGCCTAACAACCCGAATCGGACGTTTACATTTGAATAGATGTGGCTCACTGTCTGCAGTTTCTATCTTCGTTGTCTACGCACCAACATCTCATTATGATGAAAGAGAAATCGAGAAGTTCTACATGGAGCTAGAGAAGTTCTATAAAGAAGACCACACCTTCTACAAGATCATTGTGGGTGATTTTAATGCCAAGATAGGACCGAGAAGATCAGCTGAAGAACTTCACATCGGAACCCATGGCCTAGAATGGAACGAACAGGGTGAGAGACTGTCTGAGTTCATCATGTCGACCAAGACCATTCATGGTAACTCACAGTTCCAGAAGGCAGAATCTAAACGATGGACATGGGAGTCTCCCGGTGGACGATTCCACAACGAAATAGACCACATCATATTCAATCGACGGTTTTGCCTGACTGATGTCGCTGTTGTCCCAAAATTTCGAACGGGATCGGACCACCGTCTCCTTCGTGCAAAATTCTACTTCACAGAGCGGGGAGAAAGGGCTGCAAAGTTCAAAAAGAGAACTCCCAGAACGACCACCAACTGGGAACTCTTTGGTACTATTGCGGCAACATGGGAAGATGCCATTGTTGACAACATTGACGAGGAATACGATCGACTGGTTCAGCACCTCCATGAATGTGCGAGGAACGCCAAGAGAGAGATAGCCACAAAAAGTCGCCTATCTTCGAAAACTCTTGAGCTAATTCGCCAGCGTGGTTTGGCGCATGCCTCAGGCAACCGCAAGCTAACGTCCGAGCTCGCAAAGCAGTGCAGAGATGCGATCAAGGAAGACCTCAAAGAGAGAAGAGCAGAAGTACTGGTAGATGCGGCAGAAGCCGGGAAAAGTATTCGTAACGCCCGCCTGTCCTTCGCCAACTATAAGACCAAGATGACTGCCCTCCGACGTCCTGATGGATCCATCACATCCTCCAGAACGGCAATGGAGAAGATTATCCATGACTTCTACTCAAATCTCTTCGATAGCCATGTCCACTTGCCGACATACCAAATTCCACAGGATGGGTATGTCGTTCCCAACGTTCTCCCTTCCGAAATCCGACACGCCATTTCGTCAGTAAAGAAGCAAACAGCACCCGGCCCAGACAAGGTCAGACCTGAACACCTGAAGAACCTGCCGTCAGTACTCATCAATACACTGGCTCGGCTCTTCACTCGCTACCTGTCTGAATGCAAGGTTCCATCTCAATGGAAAACCAGCAGGACCGTACTACTGTTCAAGAAGGGAGACATCCATGACATTGGCAACTATCGCCCGATCTGCCTATTGTCTGTCATCTACAAGTTGTTCACTCGAGTCATCCTGAATAGGATTGGCAGAACACTAGATGAAGGACAACCATGTGAGCAAGCAGGGTTCCGCAAAGGATTCAGCACCATCGACCATATCCACACGATAACCAAACTCATTGAGGTTTCTCGGGAGTTCAAGATGCCGCTCTGCTTAACGTTCATTGATTTAAAGAAGGCCTTTGATTCTGTTGAGACGGAAGCGGTCATTGAAGCCCTAGCCAATCAGGGCATTCAAGCCCAATACATCAGGATCCTCCGTGAGCTGTATTGCGGATTCACTACCAGGATCTCACCATTCTACAAAGAAGTGATCGTTGATGTCAAGAGAGGGGTGCGGCAGGGTGATACCATTTCACCAAAACTCTTCAGTGCCACCCTCGAGAACATCATGCGACGACTGGAATGGGAAGGAATGGGAGTGAAGATAGATGGTCGGCAACTACACCACCTCCGCTTTGCTGATGACATTGTTTTAATAACACCAAACATCAGCCAAGCGGCACAAATGCTGGCCGACTTTAACCGTGAGTGTGGAAAGGTAGGACTACAGCTGAATCTTACGAAGACAATGTTTATGAGAAACAGCCTTGTTCCTGACGCCCCATTCGCTCTCAATGGAACGACCATCTCCGAATGCAACAGCTATGTGTACCTAGGTCGAGAGGTCAACATGACAAATGACCTGGCACCCGAGCTGCGCAGGAGGAAGAGAGCGGCTTGGAACGCCTTCAAGAACGTCGAAGAAATAGCTAAGAGGACGAAGAACCTCCGGCTCCGGGCACATCTCTTTGATTCCACTGTTCTTCCTGCATTAACATATGCCTCAGAGACCTGGGCCCTACGCAAACAAGATGAGAACGCCATTCAGGTCTCCCAAAGAAGAATAGAAAGAGCTATGCTTGGAATATCACGTTTCACTCAAATGAGAGAACGAATCCGGAGTTCTGACATCCGTCGACGATCAAGGATCAGGGACGCTGTCTCATTTGCCAAGGTGTCGAAAATCAGATGGGCTGGTCACGTAATGAGATTTAAAGACGACCGTTGGACTAGAGCTGTTACTGATTGGATTCCACGGGATGTCAAGAGACCGCGTGGCCGCCCACCTACCAGATGGTCAGACTTCTTTGTCAAGATCATGAACGATCGGTTTGAGGCCCTCCATGTTCCCGGAGCGAAGAGATGCCATTGGGCTACACTAGCACGCGACAGGGACAAATGGAGACGTTACTGGCGCCCGCTCGAGCAAATCGACGACTAACGGGAAGTTAAGTGATTAAGTGATTAAGTGGCCAACCTGAGTTTGGTCTGCAGCATCCCGTATGATACCCCAAGCACAGCCAGGAGTAATTCCTGAGAGCAGAGCCAGGAGTAAACCCTGAACATCGCTGGGTGTGACCAAAAAAACAAAAACAAAAACAAATCATAAAGATTTATCCTACAAGCTTAGAACTGTATATAAATTTTTGGCCAATCTGGCAAAATGTACACACACAAACAAACATATAGATGTTCTTTACAAAGAGTTTTGGAAGCAGATATGTAGCTCGGTGGTTGAATACTTTCCTTGCACATGCAAGGTGCTGAGTTCTATCTGTGGCACACTGCCCTCCCAAGCCCCCCGCCAAAAAGCATCTGTAGAGTAAGTGAAGCAAGTAAAGATTATGTTGATAGAAAATTACTTTTAACCAAAACAATAAAAGAACATTTAATATGAAGGAGTTAGAGTTTAAATTGCAAAAATAGTTCAAAATAAAAAAAAATCTAACTTGATCTTGATATAAAAGTAAGGTGCAGAAAGATAAATTTGTATCTGAGGAAGAGGGGAAAATATTTAGAGAAATTGAAATACTTTAAAAGAAGTAAAACTAAAAATAATTTAAGTGGAAGATACTAAAATAATGGACCAAGAGATATCAAATTATTTTAGAAATAAAATATATAAATAAATATATTTAAGCTTGCAATTTAAATAAATATAAATATAAAGTTGAATGATTAATTTATGCATATATAATGAGGTTCATTCATTTTTTCCAGTGTGTGGTTATGTTTCCAGCTATTAATTAGTCCTTCTAAAGTAAATTCTTGGTATGTCTTTTTTTCTTACTCATTAGCTCACTACTGCTTCATATTATTAATTACCTTAATTGAAAAATTAAGGCAATTTGGGATATATGAGCTAGTTTTTAAACTATAAAATAAGATTTTGTTATATTTTGAAAAATACTATGATGAAACAAATGAAGTGCTAACTTAAGTAGAGAAATTGATGAATTATTTTCTAAAAAAAATAAGCTGATTGGTATAAAATGTCATGGAATAGTGACAAAAAAGGAAACTCAGAATCTGCCAAAATTTCAAGCTATTTAAACCTGGACGTATTCCACTATTTTACCCACTATGTTTTCTAATAAAAATATTTGTCTCAAAATAAGTGTTTAATATCTAAAGCGTTCTTGGTCTCAAAATATTAAAATAACAAAATATTGCTGATTTTTTTTTCTGCTCAGAATAGCAGAGGACTACCTGATATAAGCATTACCATAAACCAAGATTTCTATTTTTCTGTTGACTTTAAAAAGCATCTTTTACTTTTTTTATTATGTTCTTAATCTTTGATTTTTTTCTACTTTATGAAAGCAGCAAATTCAAAGAGCTATTTTAGTTTGATCAATCAACTGTGATTCTGTGGTTTTTGAGAAAGTTCTTTGTGTTACATTCTTATTTTATGGAACCTATAAACATAACTAATTGCAAAATATGCTTGTGGCTTGATTACATACATACATGCTTGTGTGTGTACACTATTCTATAACAAACATATTATTTCATATTGCATGTTTGATGTATGTTGTTTTCTATTAATTTTTTTATGAGTAAAATTGTGAATTTTACTATTCAAATGATTTTTTATGAAAGAAACAATTTTCTTAATAATGTGTGAGTAGGACTCATGGAAATTTACATTTCTAGTTTTACATAAAAAATATCATGAAGTATATCACAATCATTGTTTAATAATTAATCCCATCAGCAATTTACAAGAGTTATAGTTGATCCCAAATCTCACCATCAGTTAATTTTTATGCAGTCTAAAGTATACACACAGGCCTTTCAGTTGGTTTTAAATTATGTTTTCCTTCATGATAATCACTAAATATTTTTTCATGTATTTGTTAGAGATTTCTTATATCTCAATTTATAAAATGTTAAAAAGTTTGTTTCATTGGGGCCTAAGAGTTAATACAGGTGAGAAGGCGTTTACCTTGCATGTCATTTACCCAGATTTCTTCCCCAGCAGTCTTGGATCCCTAGATCCCAGTCAAGAATGATTCCTGAAAGCAGAGCCAAATAGATGTGCTCCAAAACCAGAAAGAAAATTATTTCACTGTTCTAGAGTTTATTCTTTTCAAATAATGACTTTTCTAGATGCTAATTATTTTTATATATTTTTAATTTTTTAATGAAACACCGTGAGATACAATTACAGACTTACACACTTTCGTGATTACATTTCAGTCACACAATGTTTGAGTACCCATCCCTCCACTAGTGCCCATTCTCCAACACCAGTGTTCCCAGTATCCCTCCTGTACCTCTTATCCTTCCATCCCTTCATCCCCCCTACCCCCCACCTCTGTGGCAGATGCATTCCCTTTTACTTCCTCTCTCCTTTTGGGTGTTAAGTTTTGCAATACAGGTATTGAGTGGTCATCCTGTTTGGTCTAAAGTCTACATTCAGCACACTTCTTCTGTCCCAAGCAAGCCCTCCAAGTATCCTTTGCTTGGTGGTTCCTTCTCTATCTCATCTGCCTTCCCCACTCCCCGCATGTGAGGCCAGCTTCCAAGCCGTGGAGGGATCCTCCTGGTCCTTATGTCTACTATCCTTGGGTGTTGGTTTCCCATTATGTTGCTGTATATCCCACAAATGAGTGTAGTCATTCTACATCTGTCCTTCTCTTCCTGACTCATTTCACTTAGCATGATATATTGATCCACTTATATACAAATTCCATGACTTCAATTTTTCTAACAGCTGCATATTATTCCGCTCTGTAGATGTACCAAAGTTTCTTTAACCAGTCAACTGTTCTCAGGCACTCACATTTTTTCCAGATTCTGGCTATTTTAAACAGTGCTGCAATAAACATACAAGAGCAGATATAATTTCTACTGTACCTTTTTGCTTCTCTGGGATATATTCCCAGAAGTGGTATTGCTGGTCAACTGGATGCTCAATTTCTAATGTTCTGAGAAACATCCATACTGTTTTATAAAAGGGCTGAATCAGTAGACATTCCCACAACAATGAAGGAGAGTCCTCTTCTCCCCACATCCACTCCCACACCAGTTGCTTTTGTTCTTTTGGGTGTGTGCCAGTCTCTGTGGTGTGAGATGATATCTCATTGTTTTGGTCTGCATCTCCCTGATTATTAATGATGTAGAGCATTTTCTCATGTGCCTTTTTCCCATTAGGATTTATTCTTTGAGAAAGTTTCTGTTCATTTCATCACCTCATTTTCTGATGGGATTGGATATTTAGTTCTTGTAGAGTTCAACCACGGCCTTGTATATCCTTGTTATTAACCCCTTATCAGGTGGATATTGGGTGAATATCCTTTCCCATTCTGTAGACTGTTTGTATTCTGGTCACTGTTTCTTTTGAGGTATAGAAACTTCTTAGTTTAAGTAGTCCCATTTGTTTATCCCTGTTCCACTTGGTCAGTGGAGTCTCATCTTTGAAGATACCTTTAGCTTCAATGTTGTGGAGGTTTTTGCCAACCTTTTCTTCAATGTACCTTATGAATTCTGGTTTGATGTTGAGGTCTTTAAGCCATTTTTATCTAACTTATGTTCATGGTGTTAATTAGAAGTCTGAGCTCATTTTTTTGCATGTAGCTGTCCAGTTTTGCCAGCACCATTTGTAAAAAGAAATTTTCCTTGATCCACTTCTCAATTCTTCAAATAATGACTCTTAAGTTATTAATATTATCAATAAACTCATTAATCAGATATTTGTGCCTTAAATATTTTCTAGTGTCTTGCTTTCTTATATCTAAGTGATATCTCTTGAAAAACAGAACTATTCTTTAACTTTCTAGAATAAATTTATCAATTTTACTATTTCCTTATCTATTTATGCCAAAAAATAGACTTTTGATTATATTCTTTATTTTTTTCTGTGAGATTTTCTGTTCAGCCTTTGTGAATTATCATTGTGCAGTTATGAGTCAATATAGTTTTCTTTTAGGTATACATAGCACATTACTTATTTAAAACAATTACTGTTAATTAAAACCACTCATATATCAAGGAAACTCAATCATCTACATAGGTCCATAGGTACTTTCAGATTCTCTCTTGTTGAACTGATTCCTAACTAAAACTGTACTGTCATGCCTACTCTAAACTCTTGGTATATTTGAAAAATAGATGCTTCTAGAATTATTGTTATTTAAAAATTAGCCTGGCCATTCAATATTACTTGAAAAATCACAAAAACTTTAGAATCAGTTTATTAATTTAAAATTTCTTTTCAGACTGGAGATGTAGAATTGCAGGAACGGAAGGCATTTGTATTTCATCAGAACAGGGTTTGATCCCCGGTACCACACATAGTCTCCTTAGCACTAGCAAGGGAGACCTCTGAGCACAGAGACAGGAGTAATTCCTGAGCACCATTGACTGTGGCCCATAAGCGAACAAAGAAAATTGAATTTTACTCATTATGTGCAAATATATGGAGAAAATCTGAAAAAGGTGTAGTTTAGTTTGACTTTTTCTGTTCATCAGTATGATATATATTTAAACAGATTTTAATTCAAACATATTTAAATTTATTTTGTCTTGCATTATAATTTTTGCAACTTTAATACTATTGGAAATTATATAATTTCATTTTCATAATTACTTTGAATATGTGCATTTTTATTCTCATTTGAATTGGCATATAAAATATTTTAAAGAACACATGACTAGCTTTTAAGTTGAACCACTGCTAAAATTATTATTTCTTGTACATTTATTGTGTTTTTCAGTTTTTCTATTTTACAACCATATACTAAATATATTTAGATCTTTTCTCTTTTTATAATACCTAATATTTTTATATTCTCTTACCTACTTAAATGACTAGTACCTTTAGTAAAATGCTGAGTAGAAAATGCACAATGAACACTATTGCTCTGTTCCTAATATTATTGGAAAAACTTATATTATCTTAATTTTAAAACTGCTATTTTGGAGTCCAAAAAATAGTATGTGGGTAAGGTGATTGCCTTGCTGAACTGAACCAATCCATGGCGTGATATATGATCTACTAAGCGTTGTCAAAAGTGATTGTTTAAAACAGAACCAGCACAGCTGGGTGTGGCCCCCAAATCAAGCACATAACAACAACAAAGCAAACTTTTTTTTTAAAGATAGCTTTTTTTTTCTGATTGTAAGAATATTAAAATGCAGACATTATTTTAACCTTTTTGCCCTTTGTGCTATATATGGCATTTGATTTTCTCCTAATAAGTCCCAAAATTCATTATTATTTTGATTTAATCTATTATATTTTAAAAAGATTAAAGTAAGGAGAGTTTAAATGTATAAATATACACAAAGAGTTCAAGAATATAAATATATATACACGCTCAGTATATTTACATTTGAGATAACTGATGTTACCTGTGAAAATCTAAATTTCATGGATTCAGCATTAGCAGTGGATTACATTCAAAACTAAAGTTTCCTGGTATTTCAAACTCCATAGTATGAAAAAAATTTCGCCAGGATAAAGCCAGGCTAGGTGATGTTTCTCTTCCAGTTTTACCCCCAAATGCTTCCTTTGTTCCCTTATAACTTTCTATTGAAAAACTCAGCATGTGTGAGAAATTTCCACCCAGATCTTAAAAGCCTGCAAGTTATCTCTCCTAAATATCTCCAAACCACAACAACGAGCAATGTGCTATGCTGGAGAGTAGACCTGTGACTTTATACCAGAGAACAAGCCAGGATAGCAAAGTAGCCTTATCTGAGAGGTTCTTTCATTCCAAACAATCTGTTTAGGTTGAAAAACAAATTAAATCTTAAATTTCATAAACACTGTAATACTAGAATCTACGGCTTTGGATTGTTCATTGAATAATAAAAAACATAACCAAATTTAAGCTGTTAAAAATTTCCTCTTGAACACATTGAATGAGGACTCGTTCTATCCAGACGCCATCTCAATGCAGAAGCATTTTCTTTAATACCTAGTGAACATCCTGCTTGTAGAGCTAGAGATTGTCTCCTTATGTTTGGTCCCTTTGCTGCTAAGTCATTTGCCTGGTATAAAACAAAACACAACAAAACCCAAGAACAGAGTTTCAAGAGTGAGGACACTCTTGAACATGAGGTAATAGGAGTCTTGACTTCCTTTCCTGCTTCTGTAGTTTTGTAGACTAAACAGCACCAACCCCCCCCCCCCCCTCAATTTCTAGTTGGTGCAAAGCTGGTAGTTCCATTACCAGTGAGTGTTTTCCCACCCCTGCACCAGAGGCACAGACTTCCTGCAAAGGACACACATTAATTATGGGAGAAAGGAAAATGATGGGGAGACAAACCAGGGTAAGGGTTAGCTCTGAGCATCGCAAACAGAGAAAAGCTCCAAAGAAGGGTGGACTCACAGTTGGCCCTAATCCTGAAAGTCATTAGACGCCATCTGAGAAAGTGGGGCATTCAATCGGTCCAGTTCATCCACCTGTGGTGGGTGGTGCATTAATATCTCCTGGTCTTCCAAGACATCCTCTCCAGCAGCCACCAGATTAGTGAGTGATTTGTTCCAAACACACTGACACACTGGAAATCCACATGACGACTCTTTCCTTCTTCCTTTTCCCATGATATCTGGATAAAGGGGCGCTGCACATAGTTATAGATTACTTTAGATCGGCCACCAGGTCTCCTCTTAATTTTTTCTTTACAGGTAGGGTAACCTTCAATTCCAATGTGAATGTTCTTTAGGCCCCGTTCCTTTAACACTGTTTTAGCGACATCTCCATTTTCAATGTACTTGAAGAATCTATAGAGCTTTGAGCTATAAAGAATTTGGGAATATTCTTCGCCCATGGGTGGGTGGTGGTCTTCATCCCAGTCCACAGAATCCTCATCTGTTAGCACAACAATGTGGTGTTCTAGCTCCCCTTTCTTGGCACAGCCCACCATGATGGGCAGGATGAGCTCCTCGAGGTAGTGATCAAACTGCTTGTGAGCACCATCGTTTGACAGTTCAACAGTTCATGCAGCAGAGCACTCAGATCTTGACACTGGATAGTGTTGAAGTCAAAGTTAATGCAGAGGTAATCACATGGATCTCTGAGGTCGCAGATAGAGATGTCATCAGGACAATTGATAATACCTGTTTTATAATAATCCAGCACAGTTTGGAACATGGTTGCACTGATTCCTTCGGCAATCTCATATTCTCCCTTCTCATTGGGCCTGGTGAAATTATATTCTCTTCCTGGTCCAAACATCCTTCCCAACATGGTATCTGGATGAGCAGTGGAAATGTGTGGATTCACTACAAAACGTGTGCCATCCACGAGAAGTGTCACTTTCTCTGGTGCCTGGGAATGAGTGTTACTGCTGAAGCTCACGGTGCTGTTTCCAAATCATTCTGGAGCAATAAAGGGTTAATGGTTCCGTTTAATCCCACTTCGGAAGCAAGAGCTTTGGATATCTTCCGCAAGTGGCATTATGTGAGGGAACGGAAGATTTGCTTTTGGGCAGACATAGTCCAGTGAGAGGTCATCAGTCCTGGGACACACGGGGTAAGTATGGTTTTGAAGACCAGAAGAAGACACACTATTTGTTTCTTTTTCTTGAACTGCAACTAGGTTTTCATCCATTAGGCAACCAGACTCCTGCCGCAATAACCTGTCACTCTCGCAGCCACAGTGAACGTTCATCCTTGGGCTCTGCATCTGAACTGTCCGCTTGATCATCGAGAAACCCTGCCGCTGGGACCGCTCGAACCTGCCCAGGAGGCCGGGGGCACAGGGCGAGGCACCAGGAGCCACCGCAGAGACCCGTGGCCAGTGCAGCAGCAGCTTGTGCTCCTGGCCCGGCCTGTGCAGGACCACGTGGCTGAGTCACCCTGTTTCCCATCCGGGGTCCATATCAGTTGAATTTTTAATAACACCCAAGAAAAGCTTGTGATAAATACCAGGAGGTTCACTTCATGGCTTCGAGGCCAGCCGAACACTCTAGGGGTAAAGGCAGGTCAGATGGAGAAGGGAGCATCAAATAAAGGGTGCTGGGAAGATCCGCCTAGGACAGGAGATGCATGCTGATAGTAGACTCTAGACCAAACATGATTGCCTCCCAATGCCTCTTCTGCAAACCACAGCACCCAAAAGGAGAGAACAAAAGGGAGTGCCCTGGGGGGGGGGTGTTAGGAGGGATGCTGGGATTGTTGGGGGTGGAGAATGGGCACTGGTGGTGGGATGGGTACTCAATCATTGTATAACTGAAACCCAAGCCCAAAAACTTATAAGTCTACAACTGTATCTCATGGTGTTTCACTAAAGGTAAAAAGGTAAAGGCCCTCCCGTTGATCGTCGATTTGCTCGAGCGGGCCCAGTAACGTCTCCATTGGAGACTTTGTTGTTACTGTGTCTGGCATATCGAATACTCTCGGTAGCTTGCCGGGCTCTCCGAGAGGGGCGGAGGAATTGAACTCGGGTCGGCCATGTTGGCCGCTTGTAAGGCGAACGCCCTACCGCTGTGCTATCGCTCACTAATAAAAAAAAATAATAAAAATGAAGTATTTTAATTTTATTAAAAGATATATGATTATAACTTCCTTCTTAGTATATGTAATTTGGAAAATTAAATACCTCTATTTCTGAATATGTATGATATCCTGATTTAAATGTAAACTGTTATCAATACAAGTGTTCTCATAAGGCCAGTATCTTGGTGGGCATATAGCAGTATTAAAGTAAGTTGTACGAGGCAAAATCCACTGTTAAATAAAAATTTAGAACATAATTTAGAACACAGAGAAAAGCATTAAAATGCATGTGAATACTGAAAACACGTTATCAAAATTATGGAATGGAAGTAAGTAAAATCTACATTAATACAACTTTTCTCTTACACCTCACACTACTCTGTGTTCTCTATCTTTTTTTTTCTTTTTTTTTTTTTTGCAAGAAACGTTTTCAAGGATTCAAAACAATAGTACAGCAGGTAGGGAGCTTTTCTCATGTGACTCACATTCAATCCCTAGCACTCCACATATTTCTTTGATTCCACCAGGAATGATCCATGAGCAAAGAACCAGTCATACAATTGTAAGTCCTGGGCACCAGCAGGTGTGACCTCCGAAACAAAGCAATAGTAATAAGTTTTCAGATGAAGCCAAAATAAAAGGCTTCATAAGCATCATTTTAATACACAATATCAGCTGTGTACCATTCTTAAGTAAAGACAAAGGGGAAAAATATGAAAATCATATGATTCTTGTATTGGCACTGAGTATATTTAAGATGAAACAGAAAATAAAGATAAAATTTGATTTGTTCTTCAAGCCCATATTCTCCCTCAGACACGTGTCTCACTTGTCTCTATGTCTCTTTGCTTTCTTTGCCCGCATTTTCCACTCTGTTAAACCATATTTTTACTTGAATATGTGTGCTTCTCTTACTCTACCCTCTTCTTTTAAGTACTTTTTTGTTAAAAAAAAATTCACACAAACACATGCACCCAAGATAAAAGAAATACTGAAGTATTGCTGTTGTTATGTAACAGGGAACAAGAAGTTATTTTGAGAGGTAAAGTAATATGAGCATATGAAAATGATGCTTTGGATAACATAATTTCATGAAGTGGTAAAAATATGAACACATGTAAATTGAAATGTCACTAGGAAAGATAAAGTAGCACTTAGCATCATTTCATTATTATCTCCAATGATACCTTGGGATCAATTTGAGAAAACTTAAAATCTCAAGTTTGGAATGTTCTGTAAAAACTAAGCCTTAATATTCAAAATTTATTTAAGATTGTGAATAAAATGAATAAGGAACTGTTCAGAATTGTGGAATCTATAGAAGCATAGCAACAGACTGTAATACATTAGTGTTAGAAGGGATATAGCAATAACATTGATGGCATTAAAATTATTGCCTGAATTTGATTGAACATGAGTACCAGATGTCAGTAATCATCAATGTTAATATTTGACTATTACTTCTCATCATCATTATATATAAAAGACTTTTATTATTTGTGCAAAATAGAAGCTATAGTACTTGGGGATGGGTTAATGAAGCAACATTTTCCACCATTAATGACAAAAATAATTAAATGTAAACATCTCTGTACTAAATTTGAAACTTTTGCAAAATTTTGACGCTTTATTATGGGTAATGTCAAAGAACATTACCCATAATAAGAAGCAATAAAATTTGAGCCATTGACAAAAGGAAAGATTATTGATAAGGTGTAAGTCATCTTCCATAAATATGTTCAAGGATTTAAAGGAAAATATAAATAACAGATATAACATCTCTCTTCAGAAAATGAAGACATAAAACAGATTTTCTTGCATTGGCAAATACTGGTTCTGAAATCAAATAGGAGAAAAACATAATGGAGCTAATGACTAAGTTAAAAAATAGAAATACAGAAATTCTTTAAAAGGTTAAAATTTGAACAGTGTACAGCAATCTGTCCCAAAATCTGTCCCCCAAAATGTTCAAAATATGTTTCATTGAAGTTTAATTAAGAATATAGAAAGAAGTAGGATGTAGTATCAACATTTTTAAAAATAAAGTATCTAAAATTACTCCAAGTTAGGTACATAAAAAATATCTAATGACAGATCCCAAAACCTAATCAAACTCATGCATGCACAATATGCAAAAGAAAACTATAAATGTCTTTCAGAAAAACAAAAATATAAAATTTCTTTGAAATATCCTTAAAATTATAAATCACATGTGAAAGAATGATGAATAACAATTATGGATAACAATATTGCACTGCAAAAATAGACTCTAATATGCAAGGCAATGACATCATTAAAATGCTGAAGAATTAACTATAGTTTCTATACGCAGCAAAAATAAAACTATTCTTAAAAGCAAGATAATAGTTTTACTACCAAAAATTATTCTTCAGACTCCATTGGCACCAGGTAGAAAATCAGACATGCACAGGACCAAAGAGTACAATAAAGACTAACCTTGCATGAAATTAAGATTAAAATATTTCATAGTTTTACTTTTCGAATTTTTGTTCTTTTGGCCTATACCAAGTAGTGCTTCTGGCACTATACTTTGGGTTGGATGCTAGTGCATTTGACAGATCAGGCAGTGCCAGAGATAAAACCAAAACTTTCTGCATGCAAGGCATGCATTCAGCTCATTGAGTTACTGGAGCTTAAGAGAAAATGTGTAACATTTTATTGAGATATTTGAAACAAATACTAACAAAATATATGAAAAAAGTAAAAATTAAATGAAAAAATATACATTTCTATAATCTATTAACTTACCGTGAAATCTTGTTTTATTGCATTTCACTTTATTGTGCTTCACAGTTATCTCACATATTACAAATTAAAAGTCAGAGTTCACCCTTTGTTTAAAATTTTAATTTTTTTAATTGAATCACCGTGAGATAGTTACAAAGTTGTTTGTGATTGGGTTTCGGTCATACAAAAGTAAAAATTTTCTTTTTGCATCATATCCTGCTTTATTCTGGTGAGTTCCAGCTGTGCCCGCACTTCACTGCACTGGTTCTCCAAAGCCAGGTACCAGGGTTACTTTGCTTGTGCCAGGAGCTAGGATAGTGGGTTCAGTTCAGCCTGCACCCCAGCCCTAAGCCTTCACTTACAGTGTCACTATCCAGATGACCATCTTGCTCCACTAGCTCTGTTAGGTGCTGTGCTGAGGTAGCACCCCAAAGACTCTTGTACAGGAGGATGTAGAGGTAGACCAAGACGAGGTTTGGTACCCCATCACCTAGGATATTTTTGAGCACATCTCTATCTGTCCAGGGAACTTGCAGACAGTTCTCAGAGTGTCAGAGGTTATCTCAGGTATCACAAGCTCATGCATTTCTTCCTATTCATGGGGTCCTTTATATCTAGGACATAACTGGTCCTTCACCAGTGTATATTTCACACCACTAATGCCCCCAGTTTCTCTCCCACCATGTCCTCAAGGCTGCCTTTATCATAGGCACTTCTCACTTTTCTTCTCTCTCTCCGTCCCTCCCTCTCTCCCTCTCTCCCTTCCCGCTCTCTGTTTCTCTGTCTCTGTCTCTCTGTCTCTCTGTCTCTCTCTGTCTCTCTGTCTCTCTCTCTCTCTCTCTCTCTCTCTCTCTCTCTCTCTCTCTCTCTTTCTCCAAACTGTTTCCTTATGGACATTATGGTTTGCAGTAAAGGTAATGAAAGATTATCAGGTATATCTCTTTACCTCCTTTCTGCACTTAGTTCTTGTCCAGATTGATCATTTCCAACTATCATTGTCATAGTTGTCCCTTCTCTGTCCTAACTACCAACCACTCCACACACCCATTTGTGGCAAGCTTACAACCATGGACCACTCCTCCTGGCACTCAAATGAAATACTTTTAAATATGATTCTATATTTTAAATAGTATTTTGTATATGATTATTTTGCACCCAAAACAAAACATTGTGTATAAATTTCACGTGTCCTGAGAAACAAAAATGTTATATGAGTCATTTTCTCATAATATTTCCATGGTATTATCTTATTTTTTCTTATTATCTTATTTTTTCTTTTGGAGAACCTGGCAGGCTACCAAAAGTATCCTGCCCGCATGGCAGAGTCTGGCAAACTTCCCGTGTTGTACTCAATATGCCAAATATCAGTAACAATGATGGGTCTTATCCTCCTAATCCTGAAAGAACATTGAAATGGCTCTTTTAAAATCTCAGGGCTAAGAAGGAGATGTTACTGGTGCCTGCTCGAGGAAATCGACGAACAACAGGATGCTTGTGATTTCCAAGTTAGTTCTATAGAAATGTGATTTAATTAAAGTGAACTATAATTGGTCAAAAACACCTAAGTAATTAAAAAGCAAATAATACAAATTTATAAAACTAGGGCAGCAGCATAATATAAATATAAGACCCTATGTATTATTTTATTTATTTAAAAGGAAATAAAAATTGAGAAACAAACTAAGAGAATTGGATAAGAGAAAGCAAAAAAATCAGAAACTTCATTAGGAACCTGAGAAATAGAACAGAAGGTAGAGCATTTGCTTAAACACAGCTGACCCAAATTCAATCCCTGGCACCTTTTATCATCCTCTAAGCAACAACAAAGCTCCCTGTATGCAGAACCATAAGTAAGACTGAGCACAACTGGTGTTCTTCCATCCCATAAAAAATGAAGAAGAAAGAGAAACTACATTAAATAAAAGTTGCAGCCAGAATGACTTATATAAGATAAAAATTACAAAATGTAAAAGAATAAGTTCATGTTTATAAAAGAACAAATTGATGGATTAAATTTGTCATGGTTAAAATCACCTTTTAATATAGTTAAATTATTAGAAAAATTATATTTTATAACTCTTTGGTTGCTTCCCATAATACTGTGTTATACAAAATTATTTTTGTGACCTTATCCTTCTTTTTTCTTTATTCTTTATTCCGGTATTATTTTCCTTGTGTTTTTCTTAGTCACTTGGTTCTTTCTGGCTTCAAGGCCTTTGTACATATTAGTTTTTCTTTACTTAGCAGAGTTTGATATTTCAATGTGCAAACCAATTTATTTTTGTTTTATACAAGAAGGCCCTTAAAATTTTTCAGAATATTAATAGGAAATCTAACAGAGAATGGGTAAAATGTTGTAAATAGGTACTTCAGTAAGGTTAAAGTCATAGTGATTCTTAAACACATGGAAAATGTTTTTAATTATCAGACAAGTACAAATGAAAATTTCAATATGCCACTGTATTAATGATAGAAATAAAATAGAATGATAGGACATCAGGAATTTAGTATATAAACTGGGGAAACAATATTCTTATCTTCATGTGCCATGGGTGGGAATGCTAACTGGCAAAACTATTCTGGAGAGCCACGTGAAGTGAACACAGACTTGCGGATCTCCATGACTTAGCAGTTCTGTTTCTTGGGTCCCAAAGGGGCACAGCCAGTATATTTCAGCATTGTCTGCTGATAATACAGAATTATCAGCAGCTTACCCGTCAACTCTAGAGAAGTTGTTAAGGAAAATACGCTAGCTGCACAAATGGAATGCTGTTAGTGGTCAAAACTGATGAACTCTTGGCATTCAGTGCTACAGATAGATCTCTCAGACATTAAGTTGAAGGAAAAACAAAAACAAAGATGAATTCTGAACCACCATACCATTAAAAAAAAGTAGATAGAAAAAATAATCACAGCATCATGTCTTCCTCATAACTGGAGCTTCAAACAGGGAGTAAAGAGGGTTAGGGTAGTTTGGAGGGGGAATGTATGGGAACTAACATAAAAAAACAAATGATGCTCACAGCTGTCAAAGGCACTGGGCTGACCCAGTAAGTTTTCAAAGAGGATTACCACCACAAGTACACTCTTCCAGAAAAACATTTGAAATCCTAAAAGATTATTTAAATTTATTATTTTAGAATTCTGGAAATGTAGCAAATTGTTAGTAATCCTAATAAGTGTTTGGAACAGGGAGACATAGATTTTTAAAAAAGAGTAGAATTTAGAGATTTTAACTGAACCTATTTCTCTTTCCCCTTCTATCTCTCCCCTCCTCTAACTTTATAATCATTGTAATCTTGAAAACATTTTTACAGCTGGGAACTACTAGAAATCAGAACTCGAGTTATTAAAAAATTGGTATCCAGGAGCATTGTTACTACTTGAGTTCTCAATGCTTACCAAAAAAATCATTATTTGCAGCACATTGAGATTATTTGAAAACCTAGTTTTTTCAATGGAGAAACCATGATCTCAGGGTATTTAATTAAAATAAATCTTTAATACCATCATTGCAGTTGTTTATATATAGTTTTCTGAAACATGATGTATGGATAACCAAAAGTACATAAAAATAAAAGAAAAATAAAACTTAGAAAAGTGTCCAGGAATTTCTGAAAAATCTGGATGATCTAGAAGCACACGAATACTGTGAATTATACAAAAATATCCAGAATAAAGGGGTGGCACTGTAGCACTGTCCTCCTGTTGTTCATTGATTTGCTCAAACGGGCCCAGTAACATCTCCATCATGAGACTTTTTGTTACTGTGTTTGGCATATCAAATACGTCACAGGTATCTTGCCAGGCTTTGCCGTGCAGGCTAGATACTCTTGGTAGCTTGCCAGGCTCTCCAAGAGGGGTGGAGGAATTGAACCTGGCATGGCCGGGACGGCTGTGCACAAGGCAAACGCCCTAATGCTGTTCTACTGCTCCACCCAGAATAAAGGGGTCAAGGAAATAATACATTGGCAAATATGCTTACCTTACATGCAGTTGACTGGACTTTGCAACCCTTAACCCTATATGGTCCCCCTATCCCCACCAGGAGTTATTCCTCAGCACAGAAGCATGAGTAAGTACCTCACAAAACTATGGTTGAAATAACAATAAAGGCTTTATAAAAATAAATTAGCTGATAAATATAGAAAGGGTTTAAGAAGGTTGTCTGTCTTCCAGAAAGTTAAAAATTAGGGGGAGAATCTATGGAAGACCAAAGAGATAGTACAGGAAGTTAGGCACTTGCCTTGCTTGTGGTTGAGTACAAATCAACTCCCCCTCCCCCCAATCCTATATGATCCTCAAAGTATCAGGAGGGATCTCGGGAACATAAAAAAATGAAAATATTAAGGTCAGTGAAAATTAAATATATCACAAACAAGTAGACGGCGCCATGTGATCCCATCAACGGCCAAGACCCAGAGTATATAAAACCCCGCTCCGGGAAGAGAATAGCGCAGAGTCTCCTGCCTCCGTGCCTGGCTGTTCTTACCGGGGCCTCTTGGAGGAGGGTGGGTTGTTTCCCTCCCCACCCCGAGCAGAGCCCCTGCAGCTGAAGACCTCCGGTTCCAGCCACAACCATGCTTAAGACCACTCTCCACACGTTCGGACGAGCCTTACACATGAAGGAACCGGCAGAGAAACCCAGGTGTGCAGGACCCGGGGCATAGATCTTCAAGCCTACTTGGATTGGGACTGGGACCTCCTCCACCCATATGCATCATCTTCCAGTATGTAGGTGTTACACCCACCAACTGTGCCCGTGCCGTGTAATCCCATCAGCAGCCAAGACCCAGAAACTATAAAACCATGCTCCTGGACAGACATCTTATTATCTATTTCTTACTCTGGAGAACCTGGCAGGCTACCAAAAGTATCCTGCCCACACACAGTCTGGCAAACTCCCCATGGCATATTCAGCATGCCAAAAACCAGTAAAAATGATGGGTCTCATTCTCCTGACCCTGAAAGAGCCTCGAATGTGGCACTTTTTAAAATCTCAGGGCTAGGACGAAAGAGACATTACTGGGGCCTGCTAGAGGCAATCGATGAAAAATTAGATGACAGTGATACAGTGATCAGAGGATTTTCTGACCTCACATGCAGTCTAAATTTAGTCTACCTAAAACTTATTTTCTTATACTTTGCTTCACTTTGTTATTCAGGCTTTTGTTTGTTTGAGGTCCATACCCAAAGGTACCTAGGTCTTACTCCTGGCACGTCCCTCAGGGATCACTCCTGGTGGATTTGGGGACCATATGCAGTGCCAGGAATTCAACCTGTGTTGGTCACATGCAAGGCAAGAACACTACCTGCTGTATTATCACTCTGGTCCTATGTCATTCAGTTTCAACTTAACCTATTTTTATTTGGTTTTATTTATTTTTCTTTATTTTATTGAAAACTTAGCACAAATAGATCCCATGTGCATATTAAATTCAAAGTTAACTCATTTACTCATTTACTAACATTGATGACCTAGTTATACACCTGACTGCCTCAGCTTTATTTCCAGGGGTGTGGTTTGTTTTGACTACACAATTACAAAAATATTCACCTTCCTTAGAATTAAATTTAAAAGTCAAAAATCTGAATCAAGTATTAAAAATGCTAAATGACATTTTATAAAAATTAAATTGATTATCTTTGAGAAGATGGAAGCAAACTGATGGTGTTTTTTTGTTGTTGTTGTAGGTTTTTACAAAGATCTAATATAAATTGAGTTTATAGTATTCCCAATGTGTATACCCATAATTTATCTCTTGAAACTATAAATCCAATTATTGCTACATATGATGCAAGGTGTGACCCCTGCCTACTGGAATTTGGAGGATCTGGGTGGAGGAAGCTCAGCCCAAATCCGAGTAGGCTTGGAGATCTCGGCCCCGGAACCTGCGTGACTTTGTCCCTCTGCCAGTACCTTCATGTATGCAGAGAGTGGTCTCAGCATGGTGGTGGCTGGTCCTGGAGGTCTTTGGCTGCCAGAGCCCTGGTCGGGAGGGGAAGAAAGCTCAACCTGCTCCCCTCCAAGGGGCCCCAGCGAGGACAGTGAGGCGTGGGGGCAGGAGACTGCACTGTTCTCTTCCAGGAGCTGGTTTTTATAGTCTCTGAGTCTTGGCCGTTGATGGGATTACACGGCGCCAGGGGGCCAGTTGGTGGGTGTGACCCACGCCTACTGGAATTTGGAGGATATGGGTGGAGGATGCTCAGCTCAAATCCGAGTAGGCTTGGAGATCTTGGCCCTGGAACCTGCGTGACTTTGTCCCTCTGGCCCCCTGGCACCGTGTAATCCCATCAATGGCCAAGACTCAGAGACTATAAAAACCAGCTCCCGGAAGAGAACAGTGCAGTCTCCTGCCCCCGCACCTGGCTGTCCTCGCCGGGGCCCCTTAGAGGGGAGCGGGTTGAGCTTTCCTCCCCTCCCCGACCAGGGCTCTGGCAGCCAAAGACCTCCAGGACCAGCCACCACCATGCTGAGACCACTCTCCGCACACATGAAGGTACTGGCAGAGGGATATATCAAAGTAGATGTACCAAAGATTCTGGCTATTGTAAAGAGTGCTGCAATGAAAAAACAAGTGCAGATGTCACTTCGACTGTACTTTTTTGCCTCTCTGGGATATATTTCCAGGACTATAATAGCTGGGTCAAATGGGAACTCAATTTCTAGTTTTAGAGAATTGACCATGTTGTTTGCCGAAAGGGCTGAACCAGTTGGCATTCCCAACACCAGTGAAGGAGGGTCCCTTTCTCGCCACATCCATGCCAGCATTGGTTGCTTTTTGTTCCTTTGGATGTGGGCCAGTCTCTGTGGTGTGAGAAGATATCTCATTGTTGTTTTGATCTGCATTTCCCTGATGATTAAAGATGTAGAGCATTTTCTCATGTGCCATTTTTGCCATTTGATTTCTTCTTTGAGAAAATTTCTGTTCATTTTGTTGTCCCATTTTTTGATGGGGTTGGACGTTTTCTTCTTGTGGAGTTCAATTAGTACTTTGTATATCCTTGATATCAACCTCTTGTCAGATGTGTATTAGGCGAATATCCTTTCACATTCTGTAGACTGTCTTTGTATTTTGGTCACTGTTTCTTTTGAGGTGCAGAAGTTTCTTAGTTTAAGATAGTCCTATTTGTTTTATCTCTGTTGTCACTTGCTTGGCCAGTGGCGTGACATCCTTGAAGATACCATTAGGCTTCAATATCATGGACGGTTTTGCCAACCTTGTCTTCAATGTACCTTATGGATTCCGGTCTGATGTTGAGGTCTTTAGTTCATTTAGATCTTAAATTTGTACATCGTATTAGGCAGAGATCTGGGGCCTTTTTTTTTTTTTTGCATTTAGCCATCCAATTTTCCCAGCACAATTTGTTAAAGAGGCTTTGAATGTTCCACTTCACATTTCTTGCTCCCTTATCAAAGATTAGATCTTCATATGTTTGGGGATTGCATTGAATTTGTACAATGCTTTGGGAAGCATTGCCATTTTCACAATGTTAATAATCCCGATCCATGAGCAGAGGATATCTTTCCATTTTCTTGTGTCCTCTTTTATTTCCTGAAGTAGCGTTGTGCAGTTTTCTTTGTATAGGTCCTTTACTTCCTTAGTTAATCTGATTCCTAGGTACTTGATTTCCTGTCATCATTGTGAATGGGATTTTTTTTTCATGTCACTTTCTTCTCTCTCACTATTTGCGTATAGGAAAGCCATGGACTTTTGGGCATTGATTTTATAGCCTGCAAGTTTACTATACAAGTCTATTGTTTCCAGGAGTCTCTTGGTAGAAGTTTTAGGGTTCTCTAAGTATAGTATCATGTCATCTGCTAATAGTGAGAGATTTATTTCTTCCTTTCCTAACTGAATACTCTTAATATCTTGCCTAACTGCTATTGCAAGAAATTCCAGTACTATACTTAATAGCAGTGGAGAGAGTGGGCATCCTTGTCTTGTTCCTGATCCTAGAGAGAAGGCTCTCAGATTTTCCCCATTAAGAATGATGCTTGGTGTAGGCTTGTGGTAGATGGCTTTAACTATATTGAGGAAAGTCCTCTCTATACCCATTTTTGAGAGGGTTTTCATCATAAAAGGGTGCTGGATCTTGTCAAATGCTTTCTCTGCATCTATTGATATGATCATATGGTTTTTATCTTTTCTTTTGTTGCTATGATGGATTATGTTGATTTAATTCTGAATTATAAACCGTCCTTGCATCCCCAGGATGAATCCCACTTGGTCATGGTGTATGATCTTTTTGATGAGTTGTTGAATTCCATTCACTAATGGTTTGTTGAGAATCTTCGCATCCATGTTCATCAGGTATATCAGCCTGTAATTCTCTTTCTTTGTGGTATCTCTGTCTGTTTTCGGTATCAGGGTGATATTTGCTTCATAGAAACTGTTCAGTAGTGTTTTTGATATTTCAATTTCGTGGAAAATCTTAAAGAGGATTTGGAGTAAGTCGTCTCTAAAGATTTGAAAGAATTCACTAATGAATCCATTTGGGCCAGGACTTTTGTGCTTGGGAAGACTTTTTATTATCGTTTCAATTTCCTTGATCATGGTAGGTCTGTTCAGGTTTTCCAGGTCTTCTTGGTTCAGCCTTGCGAGGCTCTAGGAATCTAGAAATTTATCCATTTCCTCGAGGTTTTCTTTTCCGTGGCATAAAGCTTCTCAAAGGACTCCCTGAGGATCCTTTGAATTTCTGTATTTTCTGTTGTAATGACCCCCTTTCCATTTCTGATTCATTTTATTAGGGTTGTCTCTCTCCGTTTCTTTGTGAGTTTTGCTAGAGGCTTATTGATCTTGTTTATTTTTTTGGAGAAACAGCTCTTGGTTTCATTGATCATTCAGATTGTTTTTTGGGTTTCCATCTAGTTAATCTCTGCTCTGAGTTTTATTATTTTCTTCCTCCTGTTGGGATTGGTCTCCTTTTGTTGGTCCTTCTCCAAGCTCTTAAGCTGTGAGGTTAGGTTTCTTATGTTAGCTCGCTTCTCCTTCCAAGTGCAATGCTTGTAGAGCTATAAACTTTCCTCTTAACACAGCTTTTGCTGTGTCCAATAAGATTTGATAACTGGTGTCCTCATTTTCATTTGTTTCCAGTAATCTTTTTATTTCCTTTTTGTTTTTCTTTCTAAGCCACTCATTCTCCAATAGTGAACTGTTTAAATTCCAGGTGTTTGATTTACCTTTTTGTTTGTGTGTGTGATTTACTTCTAATTTCAGTGCATTGTGGTCTTAGAAGATTGTTGATACAATTTCTATCTTCTTAATTTTATGGAGGTATGTTTTATGGCTCAGCATGTGGTCTATCTTGGAGAATGTCGCATGCACACTTGAGAAGAATGTGAATTCAGCTTTTTGACGATGAAGTATCCTGTATATATCTACCAAGTTCTTTTCTTCCATTTTTTTCCCCTCAGATAAAGTATGTCCTTGCTAAGCTTGAGTCTGATCGATCTAGCGAGAGGTGATAACGCGTGTTGAAGTCTCCCACTAGAATTGTATTGCTATCAATGCCTTTCTCCAAGTCGATGAGTACTTGTTTAAAGTACTTTGCTGGTCCCTCATTAGGTGCATATACATTTAGTGTTGTATGTTCTTCCTGTTGTACAGATCCCTTGATCAATAAGAGATCACTTTCACTGTCTCTTGTGACCTTCTTCAGTCTGAAATTAATGTGGTCTGATACTACGATGGCTACCCCAGATTTTTTATGGGAGTTGTTTGCCTGTAGGATTGTTTCCCAGCCTTTGATTCTATTTTATTGGCACTGCTTTCCATTGTTTCCTTTAGCTCCCTAAGCATCCTCAGTAGCTCCCTTCTAAATTCTTTGTTCAGAGAGGTTTTCTAGCACTTCAATACTGTTGGTGTCTTCTGGGCTAGCCTCTTCAATAAGTAAACTAGTTGGGCTTCTGCGTTGCTTTACCATTGTAACCTGCGAGGTTTAGACTTTCATGCTCACTGTTACTATTCTGCTTAAGATGCAGAATAAATTGAGATGGGCTTAATGAATTATTGGCTAATGTGTTTCTAGTGGTTAAGCTAACTTAGTGAAAGTTCCACCTAAGAGGATAACTTATGGATCCTATGGGATATGTAGGGGGAGAATAACTTGCTGCTGCATATGCAGCCACGGCTCCGGGAAGGGGCCCTGCCATCGGGCGGGTACCTGATTGAATGGGCAGAGAGTGGCAGAATGTCTCAGCTTTAGGTTTGTGTGGTGTGCCTCAATTCCCATCCCCCGCAGACCAAGGATGGAAACAGGCTGTTCTCAGGGGATCTAGTTAGGTGCGTAGCCCCCGGAAGGGATCCTGCCACCGGGTAAGTATCTAATTGTATTCTGACTCTTTTCTTAGAATATGACAAGAGTGAAGGGAAGACAAAGAATTTGAGCCTTTCTAGTAACCAGTGCAACATCCCAAAATGCAGTATCTACCATCCTTGTGCTTTATTAAGATAGTTTCTATTGCCATCATGATACTTTTAGGTATTTTTTTTCTTTTTTTATTAGTGAAAAACCATGAGGTACAGTTATAGGCTTACAAATTTTGTGCTTGTGTTTCAGTTATACAATGATCAAGTGCCCATCCCTCCACCAGTGCCCGTCATCCATCCCCATGGGTCCCAGCATCCCCCCCCCACTCTCATCCCCCCCCCGTCCCATCCTGCCTCTGTGGCAGGGTATTCCCCATTGTTCTCTCTCTCTTCTTTTGGGTACTGTGTTTTGCAAGAGAGGCTTTGAGTGGCAATCATGTTTGGTCTATCGACTACTTTTAGCATGCTTCTCCCACCCTGGGAGGACCCTCACAACACCCTTCATTTGGTACTCTCTTCTCTATCTGAGCTTCCTTTTCACCTAGAGCCTGTGGCTGGCCTTCCATTCATGGAGTAAAATTCCTGGTACTAATCTCAGCCATTCCTGGGTGTTACTCTCCCTTTTTGTTGCTTTATGTTCCCCAGATGAATGCAATCTTTCTGTGTCTATCCCGCTCTTTCTGACTCAAATTAGGTATTTAACGATATTTTATCTTTTTCTGTAATTATAAACTGGGCTTTTGAAATTTTTATTGTTCAGTTAAAATCCCTAAGTATGATTCAATACTAATGATGCTATAAAGCTAATTTCCTTTAATAATTTGAGTGTGGGTTTGTATCACACCTAGCATTGCCTAGTTGACTCAATGGTACTCTAGCCTCTTGACTTAGTGCTCATGGGACAAGTGATACCAGTGATAGAACAGGCAACATGCATAGAAAGTTTTTGTTACAGTTTGTAGCGGAATTTTTTTGCCCAAATCTGATTTATTATTTGTAGCACAGTAGAGAAATAGTCAAAGATTAACACTGATCAGTGTCATCTTTGCATCTTACTCCCCACTTTTGTGAAAATATGTAATACTGTTTATATCTGATAAGTTTCTCAGCATTAAACCTAGAATTAGTGATGACATTCTATGGACCACAGCCTTTAAGTAATTCTTTTATTCTGCTCAAAATAATGAACAATTTAGCCAGCCTATAGTTTAGTGTAACTGTATAAACTGCCCTTGCACTGTCATCTTCCAGTTCACCTTTCCACAATTGTTGCTCCTTAGCCATAGAATCTATTATCATTACCTTAACATGTAATATGCATGCAGATATCTTTGTCTGATTTATCCTTCTATAACGTCATCCTTGAATAACCCACCTATTTATAACTTTTAGATGACACCTAGTCTTAAATTACTCTAGCCCTTATATTAAATCTTTTGTTACTTTATACTTTTAAAACATAGTGTGCTTTATCCTTATCCCCTATTCTGTTGACAGGTAATGTTTGAGTGTCTATGATCTAAAAAAATAAAATCTACCTTATATCTTTTTGTTTCGGCTGGAGCGATAGCACAGCGATTAGGGCGTTTACCTTGCACGCAGCCAACATGGCTGACCCGAGTTTGATTCCTCCGTCCCTCTCGGAGAGCCCAGCAAGCTACCGAGAGTATCTTGCCCGCACGGCAAAGCCTGGCAAGCTACCCGTGGTGTATTCGATATGCCAAGCACAGTAACAACAAAGTCTCACGATGGAGATGTTACTGGGCCCACTTGAGTAAATTGATGAAAAACAGGAGGATAGTGACAGTGATCTTTTTGTTTATATTCTTAGAAATATACACAGATATGCATGCCTACACACAACTAAGTAGCTTATGGTTTAAAAATCAATTACAGTATAAGTGACATATTATAGTTAATAAGTAACCTGCTTATTGAAATAAAAACATTACTCATTCTGATTATAGGGGGACTAACAAAACTTCAAGCATGACATTCTCACTAAAACCTTCATCTTCAGCTAATAACATTCTCTGGAATCTTAAAAAGAGATAAATTCTTAAAATATATTTTATTTTACCACTCCTAAATCCCTTATTAGCATTAAATCTCTAGAATTGCTAGACAAGAAGGTCATTTTAAAAATTACTCAAAAAAATTTTTGTGAGAGAACTGGAACCATAGTACAGAAGGTAAGGCACTTTTCTTGCATGCATCTGAAGGTGTTTGACCGTTAACACAAATTATGGTCTCCTGAGCCTGCCAAAAGTGAACCCTGAACTCAGAGCAAGGAGTAAGCCCTAAGTACTGCCAGATGTAACTTTAAATCAAACAAAAAGATGATTTTATGTAAAGTTTTTTTTTTTTTGCTCTTGGGTCACACCTGATGCACAGGGGTCACTCCTGGCTCATGCACTCAGGAATTACTCTTGGCAATGTTTTGGAGACCATATGGGTTGTTGGGAATCGAACCTAGGTCAGCTGCATGCAAGGCAAATGCCCTACCTGCCATGTTATCACTCCAGCCCCTATGTGTGCTTTTAAAGAGAAAGTTTTAAAAGGGTGATTCAGAAGAAATAGTAACAATGCCCTATATTCCAGTGTTCCTGGTTTAAGTGGTGTATATTCATAACACTGTACTAGAATACTATAAAATTGGGGCAGGACCCAATCAGGAAAATATAAATTTTTTAACTTGGCCCTACCAATAAGTTATGGTATATTCATGGCAAGATACTTAGATAATTTTTAAAAAATGGTAATCTTTTGTTTTTAAGATACTTGATAGTGATTCAGAGGTAGAAATTACAAAATAATATTATGGCTCTAAATCTCTCTCCTTTAAATAGCAATATTGGAACATGTCTGTTTTGGAATACTAATCATGCTTTAAAATGTGCTGTGCAGTCAGGATTTAGAATTGGTATCAGTGTAAATAGAGTTTGAAGTCCACTAAAGATAACACAAATTATATTTAATGACTGAAGTAAGTAATACATTATTTAGTTTCCAGGTAAATATTGCAAGGTGAGACTAAATCCCATGTTCTAGTGTATTTTATTCAATAAGGCACTATTTACTATAATATGCTTTAATACTTTATATATATCAAGAAATAAGGCACACTTACAATGATAATTTTAAAATGCTTGGCCTTGTACTTTGCACTTGGACTTTAGAAATGCTAAAATTTGAGAACTGTACTTCTATGAAACATTTTTATAAAATATGTAAATTAAACATTTTTATAAAACACGAATCTGATACTACTAATCTTTGACTTCCTTAGTTTAATCTGGTCATCAATTTTTTCTTTTTTCTTTGAGTAACTATATTCTATTTGACTAACTTTATTTATAACTCTGTGGATCTGTGAAACAAATTCTGAATTTTCCAAATCTGGATTAGATGGTGCTTCAATTCTCAACATCTGAAGAATACTTGTATTTCCTTCATAACTTTATCCTATGTTGTACTTGGCAATTTCCTTTTCTATATACATCATAAAATAAAGTTTCCCGGGGGACAAAGAATGTCCTCATTTTTTCACAATTATTTCCCTGGAATACAGCACAATTCCTTTCATGTATTATAAAAAACTCAATAAAAATAAGTAAACATTAATTTGGACATTAAAATTTAAAGTGATTTTGACTATACATATTACAAAGTACAATTGAAAACATTCTCATATCAAGATAATCTAAAGAAAAATAGTCCAATACTTCGCAAAAAAAATCATTTGAGTCAAATAAACATTAAACTGTGTGAGATTTTAAACACATTTAAAGTGTTCATTTTGTCTATTATATTTTTATGCCAGACACATATTGTATATAACCGTGAAGAAAGTTTTATTTTAGCAGTTTAATTGTGTTTCCTAACTCTTAACTACCCTTTTAATCTTTTGGGAGAATGACCAGTAACCTACATTGATTGCATTTCTGCTTCTATAAGACAAGAGGCTCTTAATGGAACCTGTAATCGCTGTGGGTCAGAGAATTAAGAATACAAGTCTGTTTCTTTCAAAGATTTCGTTTTAGGAAATGTAAAAGGTTAACTATCTTTCTTGAAGAGCTTGCTTGAAAATGAAGTTGAAGTCGTTATCAGCCAAATATATATTTTAACTCTCCAGATAGTCTTCTATAATGTATATGACAATCAGAAAGTTCTTATAGTAGAAATAGAATAGCATATAAAGAGTAATATCAATAGAATTTAGGAAAAATCCCTTTAGTTTATTAATATGATTAAATATGTTAACATATGATCAGTTTACTATTCTGAAAACCAAACTAGATGTAAATATGAGTTTTATTTTGTATTTAAGAAACGTTAAATGAGATTCAATTAATTTTATTAATTTTTCAAGTGAACTTCTAAACATCCAAAAGTAAAAAAGTGTTTTAAAAATTTTATTTTTTAGTTCTTCATAATAAGGGCTGGAGTAGATAGCACAGAGGGTAGGGCATTTGCCTTGCATGAGACTGGCCGGGGCTCAATTCCTCCGTCCCTCTCAGAGAGCCTGGCAAACTACCAAAAGAATCCTGCACCCATGGCAGAGGCTGGCAAGCTCCCTGTGGCATATTGAATATGCCAAAAACAGCAACAACAAGTCTCACAATGGAGATGTTACTGGTGCCCGCTCGAACAAATTGATGAAAAATAGGAGGACTTTGACAGTGATAGTTCTTCACAATAGAAAACTAATAAAACTCAATTTTAATTAGAAAAATATACCAACTATATTAGCAAGGCTTTCTTATAGTTGGCTCATTTTTTAAAAAAATTGACTTATTGATATTTTTTCCAAATGAGATTGAGTCCTAATGATCACAGTGAAGAACAACCAAGTCATGAACACCCCTTATTTAATTATGCGAGAAGCTAAAATGTCACAAAACATAATAGTGATAAAATGAACAAGTTGCAAGCAAAAAGGATAATCTTTTATCTGTAGAGACAAATTTTATTCATTTTTATTAAATTATAATTTTATATGTAAATGATACCTTGTGTAAGAAAAAGCTGCAAAAGATACTAAAGGAGAACTAGTTTAAAATGAATTGCCTGTAGTTGATGAGTTTGGAGCAAAAAAAGTGGAACAAGATGTGATATTATTAGGTGTAATGACCTTATACATTATTATTAGGAATTTAGAATGGAATTTTTAAGAAAAAAATGCTAAGATAATCAGTTAACGCTGCTTCATGTCTACTTATATCTTCATAACCACTTCATGTCCACTAACTCTTTATATCCCAAGATGCATCCTCAATTTTCTATTATGATTAAAATTTAAAGCAGCATAAACCTAACGTTCCTTTTAGAAAAGTTAAAGTTATTACAAAAGAAAACTTCTTCCTGTTTTGTTATGTCATTTTTTTTCTCATTCAAATCATGATAGATATTTCTGTAATTTGAGGAAAGTATTTAATGGAACATTTAAGTTGCTTTTTAGATAATTCATTTTTACTGATTCATGTGCTCATTCATTTCATTCATTCATTCTTTGGCTTTTTCACCTCTCACTAATCTAAATGTGCCATGTCCCAGTGCTATAGGTAAGAAAATAAAACACACTTCAAAACAGTGATCATATATTATCATTATTCTCTATTATTTAAAGACATTAAAATCTGGGGGAGGGCCTCCAAAGCGATGCTTAGGAAGTCAGAGAATTTCACCCAGCACATGGCCAGTGGTCCATTGAGAGGTTCAGAAGGTGAAATGTTCCTCAGGTTCTGCAGTACTGGGGATTACCTGGAGCCACCCACTAGATGTATTCTGGGCTTCCTGAGACACAATAGTGGTGACCGTGGAACAATGTATTGTTATAGATCAGAATGGTGTTGGCCATATACAGGTGCTGAACCCCTTGTATGGCCTCTCTTCGGTTTCAAATAATGTGCCCTATACTGAGAACTCTAAGTGGTTTTAGATTATTTTGCTAATAATCACTCTTTCCAATATTTAATGATGATCATGTGCTTTAGTGTAATTAAGTTAGCCTGTACGCCAACTAAATACTCAACCACTGTTTTGTGGGTTGCGCACGTTTATTGACATGAATTTGCAAACTCTATATGAATAAGGTCACAAATTTATTTGACTATGGCTTTATAAGTACTCCAAGTTCATTCACATATCTGTAAAGTAGGAACATGTAAATACTTTAAGAAAATTCCAAGTCTAAGAAAAACCCTCATAGTTTTATTATAACTTACAGATTTGTGAGTCATTGTTTGAGGATGAGAATATCACCGCTCATGTAATTTATACTTGTTGGTCTATAATCTGGTTTCAGGGAGAGCATGGCAAACTTCTTTGGTGAAAACTCCTGATTCTGAATTTTTCTATACTATCATCTTCAGTTTACAAAAAAAATCTATTAGTTTTAGTAAAGGAAATAAAATACAGGTTTCTGTGTACAATGTTTTAAAGGGCTGGAAGAGAGATTTCACATGGCTGAGCTCATGTTTTGCATGCGGATACTCAAGTTCTAGGATTGATTTCTTGTATTCATGGTCCCCAGAGCACTGCCTTTTGTGGCCTAAGCACATCTTGTGGATGGCTCACAAACTGAAAATAAATAAAAAACAAATGACAGTAGAAAGTTCAACTATCTAAATCCAGCTTTCCACTTTTTATTTAAATGGTACCCAAACCTAACTACTCCCTAACTTTTAAGAAATATTTTATAAATTTGGCTCATTAAATTTTTTAAAAATTACATTTTCTTAGGACTGGAGCGATAGCAAAGCGGTAGAGTGTTTGCTTTGCACGCAGCCAACTTGGCTGACCTGAGTTCTATTCCTCCACCCCTCGCACAGAGACCCCAGAAAGCTACTGAGAGTATCTTGCCTGCACTGCAAAGCCTGACAAGCTACCTGTGAATTATTCGATATGCCAAACACAGTAACAACAAGTCTCACAAATGAGATGTTACTGGGCCCGCTGGAGAAAATCGATGAACAACAGGAGGACAGTGCTACAGTGCTACAGTGCTACATTTTCTTGAAATTCCTCATTACCATACAGACTTAGAAACAAAGAGGAGTATACTATGATGAAACATAAGTAAGAACTTTTGATATTGATATTTGTGTGGAAATGTTAAGACAATAAGAAATGGTTTACCAACTTTTTCATTCTTAGGTATTTGTATTAAGCAAAAAAAAAAAAATCACCATTCTAGATTAAAAAAAGTTCTCTGGAGTAGAGATGTTTGGGGGACACCAAGCCAATACTTAACAGTGCTCAGGTGGTCAGGCAGAGTCAAGATTGAATTCAGAACCAGGGAGATAGTACAGCAGATCGGGTATCTGCCTTGCTCATAGCAGACTTGAGTTCCATTCAAGGCCTTTAAAGTGTTCCCCCAGGCACCTTTAGAGTGGTTTATGATCATAGAGAAAAGAATAAACACCAAAACACAAAATAAACTGTGAAAAAAATGGGCAGAAGTAGTATTAATTTCAATAAACAAATTGACTGAGAACACAAGTATTATTCAAATTTTCTTTTTCTTTTCTTTTCTTTTTCTGTTTCTTCCTGTGTTTCTGAGCCACACTTGGCCTTGCTCTAGGCTTATTCTTGGATCTACCTTCAGCAATCACTCCTGCTGGGCTCATGGGACCATAAGTGGACCCAGGGATACAACCTGAGTCTGCAACTTGCAAAGCAAAACCTTACTTGTTGTAGTATCTCTTCAGCCCTTTAACCCAAACTCCTGTAAATTGTTTATATTTATTTTCACTGTTTTTATTTATTATTAATTTACTTTAATTCATTAAGAAAGACAAGAGATACAATGTTCTGTCAACAATATCACCGCCACTGACAACTTCCTTCCACCAGTATTCCCAGGTTTCCTTTCCTTCCTGCCCGTTCCAGCCTGAAATCTTAACAAAAACCTTATTTTTTTTTAACCAAAGTTTAGGTCTCTCCATTTCAATGCTGTTAATTCTGTGGTTTGTATAATTATTTAATTATACAATTAGTTAATTATACATTCCTTAATCCCACCAATGTACCTGAATCCTTTTGACCACTACCTCCATTGTTTCTCATCTAACTCTTCTCCCCTTCCCTTCTTTGTTTTCTGTCCTTCTCATCTCTACATGCTGGGGCTCAAAGGTGATCCTGGTATCTTCCCTTTAAACTACTGCATTTCCTCTTCCTATTACTCTAAATACCACACATAGGTGATATCATCCTACCTTTGTCCTTCTTCTGGCTTACTTTATATTTAACATGATATCTTCCAGTTCCATCCATGTTGTAGCAAATTGTATGATCTCATCATTTCTTACAGCTGTGCAGTATTCCATATATATCACATCCATATATATGAAATATATATGATATTAATATTCCATATATAATATTCCATATATATCACATCCTCAAGACCCACTGATATATTCTTGGACATCTAGGTTGATTCTCAATTTTAGCCATTGTACTGAGTGCTTCATTGCATAAATCCTTTTTGAATGAATGTTTTTCTCACCTGGATGTAGATACTCAAAAGTCAAATTGTTGGGTTATAAGGTAGCTCAATTTTAATTTTACTTGAACACTCTATATTGTTTTCCACAGGGATTGAAACAAACAATATTCCAACTGTGGATTACAGTTCCTTTTTAACCACTTTCCTGACAACACAAATTGTTTCCATTACTTTTTATATGTGTCATTCTACTGGTGTGAGATGGTATTTGATTGCCATCGTAATTTGGATTCCCGAAATAATGAGTGATGGTGAGCATTTGGTCATGAGCCTGTTGGCCATTTGTTGTTCTTCTCAGTAACATTGTATGTCAAAAGCCCAATTATGAATAACTATAATTCATGGTGCTTCAATAAAATTTTGAAAAAATAAACAACAAAAATCATAGATAAATAAATAAGTGTATTATTATCACTCATCTAAAGCTGGTGGCAATTTCCTCATCTGATTTAGCCTCTATATAAAACAATGTCCCCAACATATAAACAGGACTAAATACAATGCAATTCTTGGCATCTATCTCCCAAACACACAGACATTAATTTTAAATGATATATGCATACCTATGTTTATTATTGCACTTATTACAAATGACAATATATCGAAACAAAAAAATTCAATTAACAGCAACATGAATGGAATTGTAGGATATCATTCTGAGTCGTGTCAGTCAAAAATGTTTAAAAGAATGGTTATAGAATGATCTAACTTATACATGGACCTAACACACACAGCACTGTGTTATCCACAACAGGCTACATATAATATTATGGGAAAGTTAATCCACACAATTCTTTGTGGGAGGGTGTTGAAAGGGATGGTTTTTGGGGTCCTTGGAAGAAGATGAGTACATTGTTGACGGGTGTGGTATTAGAATTATGTGCATTGGTAGCCACCAATAAAAGTATTGTAAATCACAGAACCTAAATCAGTAAGAAATTAAAACAATAAAAAAGAAAAGGAAGAGAGATTCTTTTTGACCAAAAGAAGCACCCAAGGGTACTTTTTAAAAGTACTCTAACATTTTTATCCCCACACCTTAACCGTATATGTAATGACCATAATAAAAAATAAGCAAACCAAAGAACAGAGATAATGAAGTTGGAGATATAGCAAAGGCGTTAAGGCACACAACTTGAATAAAGTTAACCTGGTGGGGCTGGAGCGATAGTAGTGCTTAGGGCACTTGCTTTGCACATGGTCAAAACATGTTTGAAGCCCAGCATCCCATACAGTTCCCCAAGCACTACCAGGAGTAATTCCTGAGTGCAAAGCCAGGAGTAACCCTTGTGCATCACCAGGTGTGACCCAAAAAGCCAATAAATAAATAAATAAATAAATAAATACAGTTAACCTGGTTTGATTCCCCAGCTGTCCATGAGCATTTCTGGCTGAAGCCCTGGAAATTCTGAACACCATAGGGTATCACTGGTATTCCCCAGCCTGTAGAGTACAAATAGCACTCAAGTCCATCCACTAAGGCACCAGCCAGGTTGGCCACAAATTTCTGGAAGGGCCTAAACCATTCCATATTCCACAAAAAAAAATGTAGTGATGACACAAAGAAAATGATCAATTTAGGGGGAGAAGGAATTGGAGAAAAAGCTATAATAAATGTTTTCAATAAAAAAAATTAAATAGATGTCCAGATGTCTGTAAATTAGATAATCCTACAAACTTCATGTGTCTTAAATCGACTGATGAAACTTCTCACTCATGAGTAACCATTATTTTAATTTTTAAATTACTCCCAAACTATCAGCTTTATATTTTGCATGTATGGAAAATAGTAATATGTAATAAAATGTAAATTGTTTTTTCACTCATTGTAACTAAAAAGAAAACTGTTCTCATATGAATACAAACTAAAACACAACTTATGTGGCATATGAATTTTAAGAATTGTATTTCATAGATTATTTCATAAGTTATAATTTAATTATTAAATAACAAACTTGTTAGTATTGTATTCCATTTTATTATGCAGTTTTCGTTTCCACTATGTAGAGATTGCTTTTCATGGTGATTAAAATTATACATTTCCCCTACAAGCACAACAGACCCTTACAGAGAGATGACACAAAACCCCATAACAATAATCTCTCTCAACGTCAATGGTCTAAATTCACCAATTACGAGATATAGAGTGGCAAAATGAATTCAGAAACAGAACCCAACATTCTGCTACCTACAAGAAACTCATCTGAGCAGTCAGAGAAAACATACTCAGAGTTAAAGGATAGAAAACAATCCTACAAGAAAACACAGCTCCCTCAAGAAAGCTAGGGTGGCCATACTAGTAAGCGACAAGATAAATTTCAGGTTGAAAAACATTAGAAGGGACAGAGAAGGCCATTTTCTATTCATCAAGGGAAATGTACACAGGAAGAAATCTGTCACTGTCACTGTCCTCCCATTGTAGATCGATTTGCTCGAGCAGGCCCAGCAACATCTCCATTGTGAGACTTTGTTGTTAGTGTGTTTGGAATATCGAATACATCATGCACAGGCTTTGCCGTGCAGGCAAGATACTCTCGGTGGCTTGCCACTCTTAAATATATACACACCTCATAAGGCAGCAGCTAAATATTTAAAACAACTGCTAGCAGATTTCAAGGAGGACATTGCTAGCAACACAATAGTAGGCGGAGACTTCAACATTGCCTTACCACCTATGAATAGATCAACAAGAACAAAACTCAGCAAGGAAACATTGGCTTTGAAAGAAGAAATAGAAGAGAGAGGGCTTATAGACCTATACAGGTCATTACACTCCCCCCAAAAATAACAGACTTTGTTCTCTAGTGCACACCGAACATTTTCCAAAATAGACCATGTGTTAGGCCACAAAACAGACCTTAATAGAATCAGGTAGATAGAAATAGTATCAAAAATCTTTTCAGACCACGATGCACTGAAGATAAAAGTGAATCACACACAGACACGAAGGAAACACCTGGAAATTAAACAACTCAATGTTGAACAATGAGTGGGTCAAGAAGGAAGTCAAGGACAAAATCAAGATACCTGGAAACAAATGAGAATGAAGACACGAGCTACCAGAACCTATGAGATGCAGCTAAAGCCATGTTAAGGGGAAAATTTATAGCTCTGCAAGCATTTCTCAGGAAGGAAGAAAGGGCCCACATAAACAACTTGAGTTCACAGCTCAAGATCTTAGAAAAGGATCAACAAAAGGAGCCAGACCCAGGCAGAAGGAAAGAGATTGTAAAACTTAGAGCAGAAATCAACCCAAAAAACAATCCTAAAGATCAATGAAACCAAGAGCTGATTCTTCGAGAAAATAAACAAGATAGATAAACCACTAGCAAGACTCACAAAGAAAGAGAGAGAAAACCCTAATAAACTGAATCAGAAATGCGAAGGGGGATATCACAACAGAAACCAAAGAAATTCAAAAGATCTTCAAAGACTACTTTGAAAGTCTGTATGCCATGTAACAAGAGAACCTGGAAGAAATGGATAAATTTCTGGATTCCATGAGCATTGATTCATTCGAATGCCTAACAACCTGAATCAGATGATTACACTTGAATAGATGTGGTTCACTGTAGGCAGTTTCTATCTTCATTGTCTATGCACCAACAACCAATTATAATGAAGGAGAAATTGAGACGTTCTACATGGAGCTGGAGAAGTTCTATAAAGAAGACCACAGCTTCTACAAGATCATTGTCGGTGATTTTTTTTTTTATTTATTGAATCACTGTGGGAAAGGTTACAAAGCTTTCAGGTTTATGTCTCAGTCATGCAAATATTAAACACATTTCCCTTTACCAATACTTATTTTTTACCATGAAGAACCCCAATAAAACCCCATCCCCCACCCCTCCCCGTCCCTGTGAGGCAGATGAATTCTAGTTAACACTCTATCTGCTTTGATTAGATTCATTGTTTCAATAAAAGATTAACCACTATTATTTAGAGTTTACCCCCCCCCCCAAATCAGACGTGCTGAAAAAGCATTGTGAAGTGATTTGCTTTCTACGGCTGGGTTCAAGAATTAAATGTTGGTTTTGGATTTCTGCTCTTTTACCTATTGACCCTGGAAGTATTTCTACTGAAAGTCAGATAGTTAAGAAATTGGTTTCTGTGTTCTGGAGTCCTGGCCGTGCTGGAGAGCCGCTCGCGGGGGGCAACCGGTGGCCTCGGTAGGGCATGAAGGGCGGAGCGAAACGCCCCCCTTCCCATGAGGTTTTAGTCGCCCCCACACTCCCGGCTCATACCTGCTGTCCACAAGGCTCCCATGTGGCCGCCATCTTTCTTTCCAGAGAGGAGAGGGCGAATGGGGCAACACCCTTTCCCCTCCGGCAGACTTGATGGCCTGGATCAATGCATAGTCCGTTCACTTTTCTGCTCCAAGCTGCTGGGTTCTGCATTAAGTCCTTGTGCTTCTGGGGCCGTGGCCGTGCTGGAGAGCCGCTCGCGGGGGGCAACTGGTGACCTCGGTAGGGCGTGAAGGACGGACCAGAACGCCCCCCTTCCCATGAGGTTTTAGTCGCCCCCACACCCCCGGCTCATACCTGCTGTCCACAAGGCTCCCATGTGGCCGCCATCTTTCTTTCCAGAGGGAGGAGGGCAGAAGGGAGCAACACCCTTTCCCCTCTGGGCAGAAATGATTGCCTGGATTAACGCATAGTCCTTTCACTTTTCTGCTCCAAGCTACTGGGTTCTGCATTAGGTCATTGTGCTTCTGGGGCTGTGGCCATGCTGGAGAGCCGCTCGTGGGGGGCAACTGGTGACCTCGGTAGGGCGTGAAGGACGGACCAGAACGCCCCCTTCCCATGAGGTTTTAGTCGCCCCCACACCCCCGGCTCATACCTGTTGTCCACAAGGCTCCCATGCGGCCGCCATCCTTCTTTCCAGAGAAGAGAGGGCGAATGGGGCAACACCCTTTCCCCTCCGGCAGACTTGATGGCCTGGATTAACGCATAGTCCTTTCACTTTTCTGCTCCAAGCTGCTGGGTTCTGCATTAAGTCCTTGTGCTTCTGGGACTGTGGCCGTGCTGGGGAGCCGCTCGTGGGGGGCAACTGTTGACCTCGGTAGGGCGTGAAGGACGGACCGGAATGCCCCCCTTCTCGTGAAGTTTTAGTCGCCCCCCACACACCCGGCTCATACCTGCTGTCCACAAGGCTCCCATGCGGCCGCCATCCTTCTTTCCAGAGAAGAGAGGGCGAATGGGGCAACACCCTTTCCCCTCTGGGCAGAAATGATGGCCTGGGTTAACTCATCGTCCGTTCACTTTTCTGCTCTAAGCTGCTGGTTTCTGCATTAAGTCCTTGTGTTTCTGGGGCTGTGGCCATGCTCCAAACTTAACTCTGATTTTCAGGGAGAAAGATTGGGTGGTTTACTTCTCATTGATCACTTTGTATATAGAGAGCGGCTTATGCGGCCGCGCGGTTTTGATAAAAAGTCCTCGTTCCTGCATACTCGAGCTGTGTTTGTAGAGGCTTCTGGTCACCAGGGTTCCATCTGGGGGAGGCGGGATGCGGCGCCTACTCCATCTGGAACTTGCCGGTGCTCTCGGCTCTTTTTGGAACCTGTTTTTTCTTTTTTCTTTTCCTCCGGGATCCCGCACCCTCCATGTGTTCCTTCTCTTATTCTGAACGCTTCCGATTTTAATACCAAGATAGGACCGAGAAGATAAGCTGAATTACTCCACATTGGGACCCATGGCCTAGAATGGAACTAACAGGGTGAGAGACTGTCTGAGTTCATCATGTTGACCAAGACCATCCATGATAACTCACAATTCCAGAAGGCTGAATCTAACTATTGACATTGGAATCTCCTGGTGGATAGTTCCACAACAAAATTGATCACATTATATTCAATTGACAGTTTTGCTGATGGATGTTGCTATTGTCCCGAAATTCAAAACAGGATAGGACCACTGTCTCCTTCATGCAAAATTCTACTTCACAGAGCGAGGAGAAAAGGCTGCAAAATTTAAGAAGAGAACCCCCAGAACGACCTCCAACTAGGAGTTCTTTGGCATTATTGCTGCAACATGGGAAGACGCTATCGTTGACAATATCGATGAGGAATACGATTGACTGGTTGAGCACTTCCATGATTGTGCGAGGAATCCTGAAAGAGAGATAGCCACAAAAAGATGCCTATCTTTGAAAAATCATGAGCTCATTTGCCAATGTGACTTGGTGCAAGCCTCAGACAACCGAAAGGGAATGTCCGAGCTCACAAATCAGTGCAGAGAAGAGATAAAGGAAGACCTCAAAGAGAATTGCAGCAGTGCTGGCAGATGTGGCAGAAGCTGGGGGAAACATCCATAATGCCGCCTGTCCTTCGCCAACTACAAGACCAAGATGACTGCCTTCTGCATCCTGATGGATCTATTACATCTTCCAGAAGGGCAATGTGGAAGATTATCCATGACTTCTACTTGGTTCTTTTCTATAGCCACGTCCTCCTGCCCACATACCAAATTCCGCAGAATGGATATGTCATTCCCAATGATCTCCCTTCCAAAATCTGACACGCCATTTTGTCAGTAAAGAAGCAAGCAGCACCCAGTCTAATCAAGGTCAGACCTGAACACCTGAAGAATCTGCCCTCAGTACTCATCAATACACTGGCTTGGCTCTACACACGCTACCTCTCTTAATGCAAGGTTCCGTCCCAGTGGAAAACCAGCAGGACTATACTACTGTACAAGAAGAGAGACATCCACAACATTGGCAACTATCACCCAATCTACCTTTTTTCTGTTGTCTACAAGGTGTTCACTCGAGTCATCCTGAAGAGGATTGGCAGAACACTAGATGAAGGACAACCATGTGAGCAAGCTGCGTTCTGCAAAGGACTCAGCATGATTGACCATATCCACATGATAACCAAGCTCACTGAGGTTTCTCAGGAGTTCAAGATGCCGCTCTGTCTAACGTTCATTGATTTAAAGAAGGCCTTTGATTCTGTTGAAACTGAAGCAGTCATTGAAGCCCTAGCCAAACAGGGCGTTCAAACTCCATACATCAGGATCCTCTGGGAGCTGTATTACGGATTCACTACCAGTACTCAGGATTCTACAAAGAAGTGATCATCCATGTCAAGAGAGAATTTCCACAGCATGATACCATTTCACTGAAACTCTTCCGTGACAATTCGAGAATGCCATGTGATGACTGGTATGGGAAGGAATGGGAGTGAAAGTAGATGGTCGGCAACTAAACCATCTCCACTTTGCTGATGACATGGTTCTAATAGCACCAAACATTAGCCAAGCAGCACAAATACTGGACAACTTCAACCATGAGTGTGGAAAGGTTAAACTACAGCTGAATCTCACAAAGACAATGTTTATGAGAAACGGTCTTGTTCCTGATGTTCCATTCGCTCTCAAGGGAATGAACATCTCTGAATGCAACAGTTATGTGTACCTAGGTTGAGAACTCAACATGACGAATGACCTGGCATCTGAGTTGCTAAGGAGAAAGAGAGCAGCATGGAATGCCTTCAAGATCATCAAAGAAATAGCTAAGGGGATGAAGAACCTCCAGCTCCGGCACATCTCTTCAATTCCACTCTTCTTCCTGCACTAACATGCGCCTTAGAGATCTGGGCCTTACGAAAACACGATGAGAATGCTATTCAGGTCTCCCAAAGAGGAATTGAAGGAGCTATGCTTGGAGTATCACACTTCATTCAAGTGAGAGAAAGAATCTGGAGTTCTGACCTCCGTGGACGATCAAGAATCAGGGACACTGTCTCATTTCCCAAGGTGTCAAAAATCAGATGACCTGGATATGTAATGAGATTTGGAGTTGACCGCTGGACTAGAGCCATTACCAGCTGGATTCCACGGACATCAAAAGATTGCATGGCCGCCCACCTATGAGATGGTCAGAATTCTTTGTCAAGATCCTGAATGTTCGGTTTGAGGCTCTCCGTGTTTCTAGAATGAGCAGACACCATTCAGCTACACTAGCAAGCAACAGGAATGAATGGAGATGTTACTGGCACCTCCTCGAGCAAATCGATGAGTAATGGGATGTCAAGTGATCAAGTGATCAATCTTGGAAAGGTTTTATACACTTTTTAGGGCTCTGGTCCTTTTTCATTAAATGGGACTTACTTGTGATCTGTCTCAAGGAGACACTAGAGAGACCTATAGGAGTAAATAAAAATAATAAGTACTCAAAAACGTGATTTTTTTCTTTTTTGATATAGTGACGCTAGATATATCATTATATACACTCATTTTTGTTCTTTATCAAATACAGCATTAACTTAAAACTTTCAACATTATAAGTTATATCATAGGTATTTTCCTCAGATAGTCATAAGGCATTTTACCTAAAAGGAACTTAAAGTAGACTTTAGGAAAAGAAGCATGAGGAAAAAAAAACACTAAACTAGTGGACACATACATATTGGGAAATTTTTTAAAGAAAGGAAGATTATTTTTATGACTCTCGTGAGTCATCCTAAATGTTATTCATTTAGGCCAACATTAATTTGTATGATTCCTCTGTTGAAAAGGGAATATAGCAGATGGACTATTATTATTCATATCCTTTACAAACAATACCTGATAAATTCTGATAAATTTATTAGCATTACAAGTTCTTTGGGGTACATAAATATATATATATATATATATATATACTGTAAATTCAGTTAAACCAATAGGATGTATAATTATGCAAAGTGTTACTGGAAATCAGACAATATTCCTCATTAACAGGATTAGATAAAATTGAAAATAAGTGATATTGAAAGAAAATTATATACAGTCTAATTTTAGGTAAATTACTGCTTAACATCGATGAACAACGAGAGGACAGTGACAATGACAATATTTTCTTACTAGATATATATTTTAAATTTTATATGAAGTTTGCTAGTGAAATTCATTTTAATTATCATCTCTCAGACAGTATTGACATTCTGGTTATATATCAGTCACCAGTCAATATTACTTGGGGTACCAATAGTAGAAAAATAACAAAAAATTGCAATTAAAGTTAATCAGCATATTTTAGATATATATGTACAAATTCTGTAAATTTAGTTAAAACATTAGGGTGTCTATTTATATAAAGTATTATTGAAAATCATACAATATTACTCATTGATATAATTAATTTTCATTAAAATTAATCTTATTTTAAAGAACTTAAAGTAGATATTAGGAAAAGAAGCAGGAAAAAAAACTAATGAACACATACATATTGGAAAAACTAATGTCACATCTTTAAATTCCTATGATATCCTACCCTATTTACTGATATCCTATCATTAAATTTCAATCATATATCATTAATATGATTGAATTCATAATTTATATGATATAAAATAATGATAAATTATTGCTCGAGCGGGCCCAGTAACGTCTCCATTGGAGACTTTGTTGTTACTGTGTCTGGCATATCGAATACTCTCGGTAGCTTGCCGGTCTCTCCGAGAGGGGCGGAGGAATCGAACTCGGGTCGGCCATGTTGTCTGCGTGCAAGGCAAACGCCCTACCCACTGTGCTAGGGCGTTTGCCTTGTACACAGCCAACAAAGATAAATTATATTGAAACAAAATTATATTTATCCAAAGGGTTAAAAAGGTAAAGGCCCTCCCGTTGATCGTCGATTTGCTCGAGCAGGCCCAGTAACGTCTCCATTGGAGACTTGTTGTTACTGTGTCTGGCATATCGAATACTCTCGGTAGCTTGCCGGGCTCTCCGAGAGGAGCGGAGGAATCGAACTCGGGTCGGCCATATTGGCCGCTTGTAAGGTGAACGCCCTACCCGCTGTGCTATCGCTCCTAGTTATAAAAATTAATAAGTTATGTTTATGAAGATTTAAGGAGTTGTTTTGGTTTTGGACCATATCTAGTAGTATTCAGTGCTTACTCAGTGCTTACTCCTTACCTTGTGCTCATGAATCACTTCTGGCAATGTTTGGGGGACCATATGTGGTACTAGGTATGGGACCTTATCCCTGTACTGTATCTCTGGTCCAAGATTTAAGGATTTTAAGTGTGGGTCAGGAATGTCCATTGGAGTTGTTTGCCTTGTATATAAATGACCCTGGAACAATTCTCTGGAACCACAAAAAATAAAGTAAAATGTTTCAGTGGTGACAAAGTTTTTTTTTTAAATAAGTTACGTTTTGAAAAAATATATATATATCTTAACATTTAAGATTTTATTTAAGTTCAGTCTATGTAAAATGAAATGTATTCTTCTTCCTGAATGCTTAAATAAGCTGGCATTATGTACATAATACATAAAGCCCCGACCAGGGCTCCGGCAGCCGAAGACCTCCAGGACCAGCCACCACCATGCTGAGACCACTCTCCGCACTCATGAAGGTACTGGCAGAGGGACAAAGCCACGTGGACTCCGGGGCCGAGATCTCCAAGCCTACTCGGATTGCAGTCGAGCATCTTCCACCCAGATCCTCCAAATTCCAGTAGGCTGGGGTCACACCCACCACCTGGCCCCCTGGCGCCGTGTAATCCCATCAACGGCCAAGACTCAGAGACTATAAAATCCAGCAACCGGAACCAACATCTTATCAGGACATCTTTTTATGACATCTTATTATCTCATTCCTACTTTGGACAAACTTGCAGGCAATCAAATATTGCCTGCCCACAGAGCAGAGTCTGGCAAACTCCCCGTGGCGTACCAAATATGCCAAATACCAGTAACAATGATGGGTCTCATTCTCCTAAAGAGCCTTGAATATAATGTCAGGGCTAGGATGAAAGAGACGTTACTGGGGCCTGCTTGAGGCAATCGACGAATAACAGGATGATGAAATGAAATATGAAAAAAATGTACAGTAGAATAAGCAATAAATCCTCATTCTTTGTTGAGTCTTTGTCTCCGGTGAGATCAAAAAGGGTGACCATGTATTCATTCTTATTTATAATATGTTTATTGATAATGGCTAATTCTAAGTTGGTAAAAATGATACCATTATAAGAGTTAGCATGGTTTAAAAAAAGGTACCATTATAAGAGATACCATGATAAAAAAGATACTACTCTAAAAGTTACAAAAGGATAATAAGTAAGACATTTGCCTTGCAATCCTGAAGTGACTATAATAGTGATTCAGATCCCAGTGATTCCACAGATAGTCCTCAGAAAGTGTAGCATGCAGGATCTTAGTGCACATTTTACTAGCTAAACTGTTCCTTGATATTACTGTTAAGTAGAATTATTAATAAACATATTTCCATTGTTTACTGTTGGAAGTTTTGTACTGATTTACCAATTCAGACATTAGCATTTTCCTATACTCTTAGATTATTAAAATGGGTTGGAGCCATAGCACAGTGGTAGGGCGTTTGCCTTTCACGTGGCTGGCCCGACCCACCTGGGTTCGATTAAAATTATATTAGAACAAAAATAAAATAGACTGTATCCATCTTGTTTTCTAAACTTGTCATGCAGTTGGTTGCTAATAAATGCTTTGAAGTAAAGAAATGAGAGCTAAATTAATGTTGAGTATATTTTAACATGAAGAAATTGTTTGAAATAATTCAGGAAAGATTTTACATACCACCTCTGTGAAAGCCAAGAATAGAATCTATACCTTTGGATATGTAATTTTGTAACCGGAAGCTTCCATTGGATTTCTCATACATGTAGTACTATGACTAAATCACTGTTATTCAGAAAAAAAGACAAAAGAGAGAAGAATGGAGATAGTGTGAATTTTTATTCAGTTGCATTACTAACCCCAGTTAAGATTTTTTATAGTGATCAGTTTTTATTTTTTAAACCACTTTTATCCATCAACATATTTTATGGTTGACATAAGTATAAGGAAATAAGTCCAAATTGACATATACTCTGCATTTATTTTGGTTAAAATAAATCAGCAGTTTCCTGAAAGCAGAAAGGTAAGAAAGAAATAACAAAAACTTTTGCCTTGCTAAGTAGCTTTGCACTATCTATTAGAATAGCATGGGCATTCAACCTGTGGTTGTAAAAAGGTTTGTAGTCACTATCAGAGGAGCCCTTTAGTCAGTTGGAGTTTCACTGTGATTAATCGGTCTCACGCCATTGCTTTTTAACGTGGTAGTTTATGTTCCAACAGCATCAGCTTGAGGACTATTTTCAGAATCCAGACTTAAAAATAGGTTTGTGGGTTGAGAGTGGGAGGAAGGTTCACACTGTTATTGCAAAGCGATCTGAATCTGTGCTCCAGGACAAGAGGTTGTTCTAAACCTTTGGTGGAAAAAACCCTGTGTTTTCCACAACAGATGGGGAGTAGGAAGAGAAAATAATTTCTTTCCTAGTGAGCTCCTTATAACTTACGTCGCTTGGACATGTGTGACAAATAAGTATTGGTGCATGAAGTGTCATAGAACTGCGTATATGAATAACTGGGTGTGTCTTTATGAATAACTGAATGTGAGGGTCAGTGCCAGCTCTTTATATGCTGTGGTTTGGGTTGCCATTTTGGAGTGGTCTTTAAGATACAGAGCAATATTCTTCGGTTTATTTCTCTTCTTAACTTGATGTGAAACTCGATTTCAGTAATGCAGGAAGAAGTTTGTTTCTCCAGTTTGATACAGCCCCTCAAAATTAAAATCAATACTCAGTATCCAAACACTAGAAGAAAGGAAATATGTTGTCCAAAGTTACTAGCATTCATCATATCCCTTGCTATTAGTAGTAATATCGAGGATACAAGTTCACCACTGTCTAGCTCACTGCACACTATAATTAGAGCTTCTCATTATAAGAGCAATAACTCAGGATTCAAATAAACAACTCAGGATTTTGACATTTGTGGAAAATAGTTCTGAAAAAATCATTACAAGAAAATGAATATTAAATAACTATAAGTGAAATATGATCAACTTAGTCACCTACTGAAGAAAATGAATAATTGCATTTGCAAAAGCAAATTACAAAGGGGAAAAAAACAGCCAGTTAAAATTCAGATAAATCACTTTTTATTCCATTGTTGTGGCACTCAGCTTTGGGACTTGATCATTGCAGAAATTAGAGTCTTCTGAGAAGAATTTCTTGCCAAGAGAGTTAGTATGTTAAAGCAGACTGTATTTTGGGTTATTCTACCTATCTCTACTATAAATAGGATACTTAAAAAATGCTGTTTTGAGCTATTCAAGTGAGCTAGTGATCAGATTTGGCAGACTTCATGATAATGATGGACTGACATATGAATGAGGAAAAAGCTCATCACTTTAGATGGGCAAGTCTTGATGAATTCAAACTGTAACCCATAATCTTTAATTTAAACTAGCCTCTTAGCTGGTAAAGGTAATGATTTGTCATGCGGTTTATTCATTTACTGCTAATCAACAGGATTCACATATTTGAAATCCCCAGCATTCAGAAACCTGTAAGAGGATGCATGCACGTGCTCTACTTGATGCTACTGATTTGCAAAACAATGAGGCTGGGAATGATGTGAAAGATTTTAACTAGCTCTCCTTGTGTCTCCTCTATCTGAACTGATTGTTATTTGTAAAGAGAAATCTTTGGAAGCCTGCAGTTCCCATAGGATGCTGAGCAGCTAGGCTCTGGTTGAGGATGACATTGTGTGTCAGGGATCAGAAATCAGCCAGTTAATAGCTTTGCACTTAGAATTGTCTAATATTTTTTCTCGTTAAAAGCCAATTTTCTAACATATAAAGTCATTTTCACATCCTTGATATATACTAGATTGGAGATTCTTTGAAAATAGCATTAATTTAAATGATACTTTCTGAATCATAATAACTTGCTAAATATTTTATGCATCATATCATTTTATAATTTAGATTTTCATAATCCATGCCCAAGTAACACAAAAACAATTCTCACCATTTTTATATTGGAGAATCTGAATTTACTATGCTATTTTATAAGTGATATGTTTTAACAGTACTTTTGCTTTAGTAAAATAAGGGTGAACCAATTATTTATCCTATCATTAAAAGACTAAATTTGTATTCTCCACAAACACAATTTTCATTATTCTAAGAGAGTAGATGTCATCATTTTCAGATTTTTTTTCTAGTTACATATAAGAATGTTTTTAAATTAAGTATTAAAACGTAAAAACTATTATAAAATTTAACTTAACTCATTTAGGCAAAGTACAATTATATTTTTTGTAAAAGAAATAAAGCTCAAAAGAAAGACTTAGGAAAGACACAGTTTAGAAGTTTTTATTTTAATTGTGCTCTCTCACCACACACAGAAGTATTTTCATACTTTAAGAATGTTTTAGCTAAAAGCTGTTTTTTTCCTTCTTGAAAATAAAAGGAAAATTAGGAGGAAGGAAAGAAGAAAGAAAAGAGAAAAAATAGATGGGAATAGTGACATCTTCCTTATTCTAGAATTCTTAGTAATATCTCTTCACTTTCCAGCTAGAAATGAGCTAATAAAGCCTATTTAAAGTCAATGTCTTATATCATTGAAAAGCCTGATTGAAACATTATAATCATTAACATTTGTCAAAACTCAATACCACCAACAGAAAAACCAGTATAGAATTTGTATTTGACACTTGCTTCCATCTTCTACTCCTCCCTCTTTTCTTCTTCCTAAACCATTTCAGTACTAGTGTTTCAGTTTCAATTTCCGTCCATTGTGAATTAAAAATATCTTGCTGGCTGTTCTCCTTACTTAAAGCATAAGTGATACATGGGATTCTGTGACACTGAATCAAAACCTGCTCACATTCCCAAAATTGTTAGTAAATTCCATCACTTTGTGAGGCAAAAGAGAGTGTAAAGCTAGAAACAACAGCAGGTGCTACTTCTGTTAAAAAAATGCAGAGTTAAAAAGTGTGGATGACTCAGTAACAGTTCTATTGATCTGTTTTGGTGTGTGTGTGTGTGTGTGTGTGTGTGTGAGAGAGAGAGAGAGAGAGAGAGAGAGAGAGAGATGCAAAATAGCAAAATAAATATCTCTCATGGCAATGAGGTTTACACGTTGCTATTATTTTTAGCTTGTTTTGTGAAATGTGATGCTACAATTATTAATAATGTTACAGGATTCATTTATAGTCTGTTATCAGAGAGCCCAATAGCTGCCAACTGATTAAATGTGGAAAGAAAGAATTGCAATTATTTTCCAATTTAGTTTGTAGTTAGTATCTCAGATAATTTGAACAAAGATTTTTCTTTCTTCGTTTTCCTAAATGTTCTCATATTCATATCAATCTGTAGCATGTTTTCTTCTGTAGGGATAAGAGAACCTTCCCAAGTGGTGCTTAAGAGGAGGAAGTCTTTGGTAGGAAAGGGAACAAGGTGGAGCCTCCCAGTGATTCTTGATCAAAAGGATCAGTTGTTAAATGCTGAGGCCAAGACTCCCTGAAGAACTGGGAATGACCTGGAGTTTAATCCTGAAGAGCTTGTAATGTCCTGGGCTACCAGAACAGTGTTAGAGAACTCCAGGGCCACACCTGGAGTACTCACTGGACCAAGAAGGGGACCACATTCAGCAATATGCAACCATGGTCCTTAATCTACGAATTTTCCAGTTCCATATATAGCTGTTACTCGGCTCTTTTTGGCCAGGTACTTGATGACATCAAGAAAATATCTTAAATGAGTAAAAATATATTTTACTTTAGGATTGTTAAGATATTCCCTCACATCAACAGTCAATTTAGGAGCCTGAGCAATAGTACCACAGGTATGGCATTTACCTTGCATGCGGCCAAACCAGGCTCAATCCCTGGCATCCCATATGGTCCCCAAAGGACTGCCAGGAGTAATTTCTGAGTGCAGAGCCAGGAGTACCCCCTGAGCATTGCTGGATATGACCCAAAAAGAAAAAAAACAGTCAATTTAACAAAAAACAAAACTTTTCAAGATGATAATGCCTACTTTTATCTGAAATTTCTTTATCAAATGTATAATTAAGAATGTGGATAATTCTTTGTTTTTCAGTACTTTTGTTTGTTTTCTTATTTACCTTTATACTTATGGCAAAGGAATAATTAAAGATTAATACATACCCCCACGATAATTTTCCTAACATCTCACTTTGCTCAAAAATGCAAATTTTAGCGAAGTAATAAAACCTAAATACTCACCTCAAAAAGTAAACTCTATTTTCCATTGTATTTTTATATTTATTGAGGCAATTTGGGTTACAACAGTGTCCATATTATTGTTTTATACTTGCAATGCTACTTCACAAGCCCCACAGCCGTTTTCAGTAACTGCCACCAGTCTTCTGAGGTCCCTTCTCCCTCCTTATCCTTTGAAGTGTTGGTTCACTTTTCTATTGCCCATATCTCATAATTTGTTTCCTTTGGGGGTCCAGTTAATCCCAGATAATTCTGTCACATTTCACATATCAGTGTGTTTTCTCAGTATTTGTCTTTTCCTTCTGATTCACTTTATTTAGCAAGATACCCTCCAATTTCAACTAGTTTTCAACAAATATAATTTATTTTCCTCATAACTGAGGGATAATTAATAAAGCCTTACTGCTATGAAAATTAGCTGTGTAATACATTCTTACAACCCTTTCCTTACTGTCAGTCATAAACTTGTAACCATAATATGTGTCCAGTTTTTATTTTAATTTTGTAATAATTAACTTTGAAGAAATATAATATTTATTGTCTGTAGGCTGTTGATGATAAAGAAAATATACATTAGGGACCTCAAACATTTTGAGTGCAGAGCCAGGAATAACTCCTGTGCATTGCCGAGTGTGACCCAAAAGAGAAAAAAAAAAAAAAAGATTCAAGGCCACACTTACCCTCCAAGCAAGTCTGCAGTGTCACTTTGTTGGTTCATAATGACAACCTTCAAACGATGGCCTGTGACGTATTCAATATGCCAAACACAGTAACAACATCTAGGTAATTACCTTTTATATCTATTATATGTTTTGCATCTTTTTCAGTGCCAGTTTTTTAATAAAAAATTTCATTCAGTGCCACTTATTTTTAATATAAAATTGAGACTAACCTATCCTAAATGTTTCCTCTATATGTTTATTTAAATATAATTTTTATTTGTTTTAAATTATTCACTCACTAACTCATATTTCAATAAAATTTTTTGAGCTTTTCTCTTTTGGGGAAGGGATGGGGCACCTATACCCAGTGATACTCAGAGCTTACTCCTTACTCCGCACTCAATGACCACTCCTGGCACTGCTCAGGAGATCATATGCAGTGCCAGAAATTAAACAGAGCCAGTCACATATATATCCAGGAATGGTTTCCTGTGTTCAGAGCCAGTCTATGTTTAGAGCCCTGCTGAGTGTGACCTAAACCTCCGTTGTATGTTTTCCAAAAGCATTATTTAATCCAAAATAACTGACTCTGGATTTGCAATTCCAAAAGCAGTATGGAAGGTTGATCTCCATAATAATCCTACCTGTTAGAGATGAAAGTATTAAAATTCTATGCATTAATGAAGATGAATCTTGAAGATAATAACAATGTAAATGATTCTTTTAATGAAAAATATTTAACAGATATCTATTTCAGGATTTCCTAGGATGACACAGCATAACACAGTGTTAAAGAGGTGTTTAATATCTTTGAGAGAAAAAAAGGCTAAACTTTTTCTGAAATGTTCATAAAACTACATGTCTATTAGAGAAGAAGGCATTGTCTGACCTATTCTGCTACTAGACCTAATTCCAGTCAGAAGATATCTTTTACAAATGACGTTGCCCTAGACTCAAAGACTCCTGAAAAGCTGCATTGTTACATAAATTCAGTATGGAATAATAAATTCCCTATATTCTAATAGCAAAAAACAAAGAAAATTTGCAAGCTGGTCCTGAATCCACAAGACAGTTCATAGACATTCATTCCGGGGTATTTAATAACACCATCTGATGAAAAGTTACAATTCACTGCAAACATGGCACAGTCAATTCTTCACTTATGAAGAAGTGGGTAATTCCTGATATGTATCCAATTGTCATCCTGAAAATAGGGGATATTTGGAGCAGTACAGGTTCCTATAGTAAATGATTAATGTGTATTTTTCTGATCCTGACAGATTCCAAAAGAAGAGCAGATTGCTACCCATAAAACTAAGTAGCATCAATGTAGAATTACTGGAAGAATCCAGAAGTCTTTGCAGAAATGTTGTGCTTACTCTAGTGTTTCTCAAAAACCAGCTATTTTAAAGGGGCCAGGGTCAATATAAATGAAATAAATGGAGGCTAAGATAAAATATGTCAGAAAATTTGCCGAAAGGTTATTTTAAGGTGGCATGTTAAAAACAATAATGGGCCATTAGGCTGTCTTGCTAAAGGCATTAAAGTCACAGATGCAATGTATGAGTCACATGGGCCAGATTTTCCACTTTATATATATAAAAACACTGATATTAAATTTCCGGTAAAAGTAAAATGCTACAATTTCTGTGTGTATTGTTACAAATGTTTAAGTCAAATTTAGGTAAAAAGAAAAACATTTAATATTTCATAAATGTACAATCAAAATTTTGTACATTATATATGCACAATGTCGTACAGATTTTAAGGTACCCTATTATAATATGCACTTAAATATTTTAGTTTCTTATTTTATAAACAGACATACTGATTTTTAATTTTAATAATGAATCTCCTTGTCAAAGGCATTAATGATTTATTTTAAAAACAAAATGATGAGGACATCCAGTGATTGATATATGATATCTTAGGAATTAAATGATACTTAAGAAATTATAATTGCAGTTGCTGAAATTTTAGGACAAACAGAATCTAGTTCACGGAAGATATTCAAGAAGTACTTGATAACAGAAAGAATTGCTACTAAACATTTATTGCTTTGAAAATGAGTTGTATAACACTTCCTTATAACCCATTTTTTTCTACCAGTTATAAACTAGTTACTATATTTGTCTAGTTTTTAATTGTGAAATAATTAACATAGAATAAATCTTTTACGTAATAACATGGGCTGTTGATGATAAAGAAAATATACCTTAGGGACCATAGAACATTTTTGGCCAGTTTATTCATCTAGAAAACTTTCCTTTGCTTCCTTGCATTTTCGTATTATTTTTCATTTTAAACAATTAGTGACAGAGCATCTAAAATGAAGAGATTATACAGATTATAGATAATTCCTACAGATAAAAATATGATTTTTCACAACATCTAGGCAATTCCTCTGTTTCTGGTGGAAATTTGGGGTTTTAAATATTTGTGACCATTTTAATTACATATGCTATATCAACTATGCCAGATGGAAAGTTGTGTGATTCTCTTATTTATAGTGTCATCATTACCTATTTAATTACTTTTCTGAAGATCTTTCATTCCCATATATTTTAATTTTTTTCAAAGCAGTTGAAAAAGCTCCTATTTTTTTCTCAAAAAAGCTCTTATTTTTCCATCCAGAGGTACCCAGGAGCTCGGGAGTTTTGGAGAGCTGACTTGTGACCCCTCTGCTATGCTGAGTCACAGCGGGCAAGCTGTGTTGTATGTGCTTTGGAACTTCCGAACACAAACTCAAGCATTGAATGGGTCTCTGTGAGGATGATTTGTACAGCCAAAGGGGAAAGAAACAGTATATGACAGAAAACTTCAAATACTGAGCCTACAGAACCCTTCAAAATTATGCTGGCACACAGAGACAAAGAATAAAGATAGCTGCTTCGGAACTTTGTGTCTGTCTGTATCCAGAGAATCACAGGCAGGATTACAATTGTAAGAAATTTTATGATTTAATTCTATTAACTTCATCACTGAGCAGGGTATTTTTCATTTCCAGTTTCCTAGTTTTACCTGACCTAAGAATTCTTGTGGATTTGCACCGGACACATAATTTTAAGAAGAAAAAAAAAATGGTGTTTCTAATACTCTGCACCAGCCTGTCTCCACTGTATCTCTAGGCTTAGGTGAAATTCAGTTTTGGTCCTGCAGGAAAATCCAGGGAAGTGAGAGGAGATTTCAGAGCTGGAGACTCCTGGTGACAGGCCATTCCTGCGCTGGTGGATGGAAAAGAAAGGCACTGCCACCCAGTGTTTTCACGGTACCTATTTCAAGCATGTTCTAAAAAGAGGATGCAAAGCAGGTGGGAGTCAGCACAGAAACAAGTCAGAAGAAAGAGTCCCTTTCCTTAAAGTAGGGGGTGACGGGGGGCGGGGTGGTGGTAATGATTCAAAAACGTCTGAGAAAACCGAAGTATGGTAATTCCCTATTCTAAACATACAGAAGTCACAGGAACTTTATTCTTTGGTTTCTAGGCACAGTTTTTATGTTTAGCACAACAGGGAGAAGAAAATTGGAGGTTAGTGAATCCAGTGGAGCAAGAGGTGAAGAGGCCTAAATTTCAGCCCGACAACAAGGAAAGTACAAAGAATACAGTTTCTCTTTCATGTGCTTTGATCATTTTTCCTTTCTGTCCTTAATGAATACATTCTCCAAATTGAAAATAAAACACTACATTCTATTAAGTCGTTTTTTTCCTCCTAGGGAATTCTGAATGGATGAGTACTTTACTCATCTAAGAATCAGACTATATATGTCACATATATTCATATATGTAGCTCATATACGTATGCTTGCATTTGCATATTTTTCTTTTTTGTTGTGATTCAGGCAGTGGACAGAGAAAGAGGGAAAAGAACCCATACCCCAAAAAGTAAATGTTAGTTTATTTAGAGGCTTTTACAATTCTAATCACTGGCAATGACCAAATTCAGTCTGTAATATGGGAAGATTTGTAGTCAAGGCATAAAATCACACATGTGTCATGAGAAGAGGGTAGAATAAGATAAGAAAAGACTCACCTCTTCTTTATGCCCAACCTCCCGGCACCCACTCACCCTATAGTAGTCCCTGATGTTACTCTGAATGCTGAATGATGAAATGTGATCTTTTGTTGATGTTGTTTTGGCTTTGGGCTACACCTAGCAGTGCTCAGGGATTACTCCTGCCTCTGTTCTCCAGAATCATTCCTGGGGTGCTCCAGAGACCATACAAGGTGCCATTGACCAAACCTAGCTCAACTACATCCAAAGCAGAAATCCTGCCAGCTGCACTCTCTCTTCAGTCACTGAAATGAGATTATATTCCATTTTGCTTTGATATGATTTTACCCTTTTATGTGTGTTTCACACAAAGGTCTTATCTATAGGCTTCTACAGTGCACAAACACATTATTCAAAGCAGTTTCAGCATTCATTGATGCTTACAGCTCACTTGAATATGAATGGGACCTTTGCCATGGTGGGAGGATGCTTATATACGCATTTGTGTATGTACTTGGTCAGTGACTGTGTACATTAGAGATAAGTTCTCTCCAACTAAATGATTTCAATGACTTTATTAATAAAATACAAAATGCTCCTATGTACAAGTCACCTTTTCTCCCCAACTGATGGCTTTGATTACTTTGACAGACTAAGATACGCTAATGATACAAATTAGGAGCAAAAAGAATTAAAAGGGTGTTTAACTCTGATGCCAGGCTGTCAATTTCCTATAGTGCTAACAACTTACAGATAGATGATTAAAATTGTTTCGTTTAGGAATTTTGAATATTTTAAAAATTGAATGGGTTTCTGGGGGAGGAAAAAAGAAAGGAAAAGCTGTGCTTAGCTAATTAGACATCCTATTTGATTTAACAATAGAACAGGATTATGCTTCGAGCATCAAGATTATCCTGCATTACTATAAAATCCTACATTTTCCTATTACAAAATGTATTTGCAAATTTTTCCAGTCTCTTCTTTCTATTTCTTATATTTGATAATAACCATACATTTTCTCTATGTGCAAATATATGGAGTGGCAATTAAATAAATATATCAGTGGTTATTACTTTTTATTTTGTGTCAAGTCTTTTCAAAGTTATTTTTGTCTTTATGCTTTTACTTATCTCCCTGTTATTTGAAGAGAGGGAGTGAAAGGCTGGGTAATATTCGATTTATTCTAAGTGCAAAATTGAGTCATTTTATTTTGTTCTTATATGCACTTTAGGGTGCTGTGGTTGATTATATTCTTCTAGCCCAGTTATGGATTATTAAAATAGTTGGGGAGGACTGGAAGACAGAGATGAAGATATTTGCAGCCCACACACACCTTTCGTTTTTTTGTGAATTTTTCCTCAACTAGGATGTCGTTCAGTTAACAGTGAAAAGAGAGAGTCTAAATAAATATCTAAACGACCATACTTTTCTGTAATATAAAGAAGAATTAGAACTAAAATTAGAACTAAATCTTCAGCAAGAGAAATTACAGGGATTTTTTTTGAGGAAAAAACGCTGCAGTGAGTCATTTAATTTTTATTTATTAATCTTTAAACAACTAGCACTTTGACTCATTTTAGTTCATGAGATATATTTACATAAGTGATCCAATTGTTTCTCATAACTCTAAAGGAAGATCGATGAGTTTCATATCTACATTGCATCTCCAGACCTGCTCTTACCTTCCCTACCTCTATGTCTTTCCCTCGTAAAATGACTTCCGTGGACTGCATGAACATAATCTTGTGCCATCAAAATATTACATGGAAAATAAAATTAGGTTAGTTGGCTTTCTCCTATAAGGTTATCTTCAGTTAATTGAGGGCAGGGTAACTGGTCAATACATAGATGTTCTCTTCTAGATTCTTCAGACTGGTGATAATTCACAATTTCTTGCAGTTCCCCTGCACTCTATTCAAATTTTATTATACCTAAGTTTTTAAATAATTTCTGATATTTTTTCCAAAATTTGAATTGTAATTTCCCATAGTTGGAAACTAAGGATCAAAATTTTAGTCATGCCTAAATCAATTAAACTAAAGTCCCTACAGAGGATAGAATTACATTATTCCAATGTACTCCTTCTGTATGTTTCTGAGCTTTATTATTTTTCAAATAAGTAAAATTCTAATCATCTTTCTCTGTACTCTGAGAAATGCATCGAAGATTGTGAAAAGTATTATGACATTGGAAAAATATGATATTTAATTTATTTCTGAACTCACACAACATATATAGGCATTGGATGTATTTATTCTAGAACAGAACATAGAGTATAAAGTTTAGAGTTCTACTTGATTTAAAATATAGAGTGCATCTCTTACTAAATGAGTGACCATGAATAAATGATTCAATGCTCTGAAATTAAATCGCAAATAAATATTCACTCTACTTATGTTATATAAGGTTGGAATTTTAAAAAGAATTTTTAAGCAATCTGTGTATACACATTAATTAACTATATTATAAGGTTTTAAGATGTCACCACGAGAATATATGAATCCCAAAAATTTTAGATAAAAGTTCTAATGTACATCTAAAAATAAACATTGTCATACTATATTTGATAATTAATTGATAATGTCCTTAACATTTTAGTGGATGAAGAATGTTTGCAAACAGCTTTCAAAAAAGAGGATAATTCAAGAACAGTTCCAGTTTGAATTGCATTTGATCTTCAGGATTCAAAGCATTTCAGATAATTCTTAAATTCTGTAACTTCAGAAACAAAAAATGGGCAATTTATTCTAGCTAAGTTTATTAAAGGTAAATTGTATTTAAAATATTCTATTTGGGTATAAAATGTAGTCTTTCAGTTCAGAATTTTGCTTTCGGCAAAGTTCACATCAAAATAGAATTTTAAATGATATCTGATAAAGACAGTCTCTAGAGAGTATGTTATTTTGCAGAAATCATACCAAATATTCTTCTCAGACATATTTAATTGATACAAATTATCAAAGCTTCTAGCACCGAACTTACATTTGATGATCTAGTGAAAAAAATGCTACACCTCAGTGCATATATGTGTGTGTTTGTGTATGTTTATTAACTATTTTGACCAGATGATGATGATGATGATTGTATGTTGAATAATAAAAAAGGTGTCTGAGGGTAGTCAAAATAAAATTAATATTCAATATTATTATTCTAATCAGATAGAATAATTGGCATCTATATAAATCCTAGCTAATGATTTAAATAACACAGTAGAATAATGAGTTGTTTACAATAAATAACCATGACTTTTAAGTGAGAAAACAGAAGTGCAAAAATCATATTCAAATTATATAGCTATTAAAAATCGGTGTATGCAATTCTGTAATTCAGTATTTTTCCTCAAGTATTTAAATAGTCTCTGTAGTTACAGTTTTTCCTTAAAATAGATTATATGGCTGGCCTGGAGAGACAGTACAGCCAGTAAGGTGCTTGCACTCGTATTTTGCACCTTGCATATTATCCTGAGTACCACTATTTAACACGAATTAGAATGGTCAATGTTTGAATGATGAGAAGCAACAAGTATTGAAGACAGAATGGTGAAAAAAATCCTCTAATATACTTATTGAAACTTTGGTGCAAACTCTATGTAAAACAGTATGATTCCTTAAAAAAATTACAAAAAAAGAAAGGAATTTCCATATGATCTTCCAATAATGTTCATAAGCAGATATTTGAAGGATAGAAAAACAGTAAATTGATAGGACATTTGTATGAGGATTCTGTTTATGTTGTGTTTTTCCTTGATTTGGGGTATGAGGATTACACCCAGAGCTGCTTAAGGCTTACACCAGACCCTGTGTTCAAGGTAAATCTACTGCTGAGAAGGACTCAAGGAGCAATATGTGTTGCCTCAAATGGAACCTGCACCAGCCACTTATAAAACAAAGACCCTGTCTGCTGTATTATCCCTAGGGCCCATGCATGACTACTTATTTTTTTGTTTTTTATTTTATATTTTTACTTATTTATTTACTTATTTTTATTGAATCAGCATGTCATCATGAGATGCAATTACATAGCTTTCATGATTGAGTTTCAGTCATAAATTGTTCCAATACCCATCCCTCCACCAGTGTACATTTCCTACCACCAGTACCCCTGGTATCCCTCCTGCTGTCCCACCCTCACCTCAGGCCTATCTCTATGGCAGGTACTTCTCTCTCTCTCTCTCTCTCTCTCTCTCTCTCTCTCTGTCCCTCCCTCCTTCTTCTTGTTTGCAATACAGATACTGAGAGTCTGTCATGTTTAGTCTTTTGCCTACTTTTAGCACACATCTCCAATCTGGAGAAATCCCTTCCAACCATCATTCTCATAATGGTACCTTTTCTGTCCCAACTACCATCTCCTTCCAGTCCTTGAGGCAGATTTCCAACCATGGACCATTTGTCCTACCCCTGTTTCTACTGCCCTTGGGTGTTAGTGTATTACTATGTTTGGCTCCTTTTTTCTTTAATCCCACAAATGAGTGCAGCAATTCTATGGCTGTCCTTCTCCTTCTGACTTATTGTATTTAACATAATGTTCTTCACTTCCAACCACTTATAAGCGACTTCCATGACTTCATTTTTTCTAACAGTTGTATAGTATTCCGTTGTGTAGTTGTACCATAGAAAATAAACAAGATCGATAAACCATTAGCAAGACTCACAAGGAAAAAGAAAGAGCCCTAATAACCTAATAAACAGAATCAGAAATCAAAGAGGAAACACTGCAACAGAAACCACAGAAATTTAAAGGATCATCAGAGATTTGTTTGAGAATCTTTATGCCATGAAACAATAAAACCTTGAAGAAATGCATAAATTCCTGGACTCCTATAATCTCCCAAGGCTTACCCAAGAAGATTTGGAATACTTGAATAGACCTATAACTATAAAGTAAATTGAAATAGTAATCAAAAGTCTCCTGAAATCCAAAAGCCCTGGCCCATATGGGTTCACTAGTGAATTCTTCCAAACCTTTTAAGAGGACATACTCCCAGTCCTGTTCAAGTACTTCCAGGAAACTGAAGAAACAGAAACAATTTCAGTTTCTATGAGGCCAAAAGCAGATACAGACATCACAAAAGAAGAGGATTGCAGGCCGATGTTCCTGATGAATACAGATGCAAAGATCCTCAACAAAATACTTGCAAATAGAATCCAAGGACCCATCAAAAAATATTATACACTGCCTTCTTTCCCAGAAGGGAGCACAACATGGCATTCACCAAAACCATGACGCCGGACCCCACGCCAGGCTGTTTTACTTGGTGTGACCCAAAAGGGAGCGAATGGGACCCCTCCATGCCCCAAGAGACCCAGCCCCTGCAGCTGAAAACCTCCAGAACTCAACCACTGCCATGCTCAGAGATACTTTCCACATGCTCACACTGAGCCTCGTCCAAATAATGAATCCCTGAAAAATCCAGGTATGCGGGACTTTGTGAATGAGAACTCTGGGTTCAACAGGATCAGGAATGAAGATCCTCCACCCATATCCCCCTGTCTCCAGCAACTCAGCAGTCACGCTCGTAAGCTATCTCTGGCTGGCTGCCAGATAATCTCATCATCGGCCATCATCTAAATTGTATTTCCTTCTCTTATGGAAGGGAGCATAACATGGCACTTGCTATAACCATGCTGTTGGATGCAGAGTCAGGCTGTTTCACTAGGGAACCCCAGAGAGGGGCAAGTGATACCACTCCAAGGGACCCAGCACCAGCAGCCGAAAACTTGCAGAACTCAACTGCCACCATGCTCACAGCCACTCTCCACATGTTTGGGGTGAGTTTCATCCATGAGTGAATCCCCAGAAAACCTAGGAAGCATTGCAGCCGGCTCCAGGATTGGAGGGTGGCCCATTGGTCTGCATGTGAATATTTGGAGTTTGCTGCATATAGTTGCAAAGGTTGGTGCAAGAAACATTAGGATGCATGTATCTTATAGAAAACAATAGCTGCACAGCCATATGCAGTTGAAGGAACTGCTCTCTACCACCTCAAGGATGTCATAGAGCAATTTTCTATTTACTGCCCAGTTGCCAATTGCAAAGTCTAGCATTTCTGCTATGTTTTGCTGGGGGTTGTCTGTCATAAAGAATTTATAGTCTGGGGACCAGAGAGATAGGATGATATTAAAGTCCATGCCTTGATTCTATTCCTGGTGCTACGTGGTCTTCTGAGCCTTGTAGACTGTAGCCCGAAAGGCTCTCTCACCAAACAGCAGTCCTTCCTCAGGCAGCTGCATTGAACCTCAGGGGAGGTGTCCTCCATGTCTCCAGAGCATCTCTTGGGAGATTCCTGCTCCAAAGTAAATGTTATAATCTTGAGAGTATTTTGTCTTAAAGTAGCATATGTTACGAATACTAAGAATTTACAGGTTGGACTTCTTGAGTGGGGTGATTAGCCAAGCCCATTCCCTATAGTATCTCATTGACTGGAAAAGTAAAAAGTGTTTTAAGATTCATGAATTACATTAAATATCAAGGTTGATTTTTCTGCCCCATTACACCATACAAAGCTCCTTAGATAAATTCAATTGCTTCTAATTAAATTCCATAAATGTAGATGACAGACAATAGGCAGATCAGGCGATAGTTGCCAATGTCATGGATATCTCCCTTCTTGTACAGTAGTACAGTCCTGCTGGCTTTCCATTGGGATGGAACCTTGCATTCAGACAGGTAACGTGTGAAGAGCTGAGCCAGCATATTGATGAGTACTGATGGCAGGTTCTTCAGGTGTTCAGGTCTGACCTTGTCTGGGTCGGGTGCTGTTTGTTTCTTTACTGATGAAATGGCTTCTCGGATTTCAGAAGGGAGAACATTGGAAACGACATATCCATCCTTTGGAATTTGGTATGTCGGCAGGTGGATATGGCTATCAAAGAGGTTTGAGTAGAAGTCATGGATAATCTTCTCCATTGCCCTTCTGGAAGATGTGATAGATCCATCAGGACGTCGGAGGGCAGTCATCATGGTCTTGTAGTTGGCAAAGGACAGGCGGGCATTACGAATACTTTTCCTGGTTTCTGCCACATCTACCAAAACTTCTGCTCTTCACTCTTTGAGGTCTTCCTTGATCGCATCTCTGCACTATTTTGCCAGCTTGGATGTTCGCTTGTGGTTGGTGAGGCATGCGCCAAGCCATGTTGGCAAATAAGCTCAAGAGTTTTCAAAGACAGGCGTTTTTTTGTGGCTATCTTTCTCTTGGCATTCCTCGCACAATCATGGAGGTGCTCAACCAGTCGATCATATTCCTCATCAATGTTGTCAACAATGGCATCTTCCCATGTTGCCACAATAGTGCCAAAGAGCTCCCAGTTGGTGGTCGTTCTGGGAGTTCTCTTCTTAAACTTTGCAGCTCTTTCTCCCCACTCTGTGAAGTAGAATTTTGCATGAAAGAAACGGTGGTCTGATCCCGTTTGGAATTTTGGGACAAAAGCGACATCAGTAAGGCAAAACCGTCGATTGAATATGATGTGGTCTATTTAGTTATGGAATCGTCCACTGGGAGACTCCCATGTCCAGTGTTTAGATTCGGCCTTCTGGAATCTTTAGTTACCATGGATGGTCTTGGTCAACATGATGATCTCAGACAGTCTCTCACCCTGTTCATTCGATTCTAGGCGATGGGTCCCAATGTAAAGTTCTTCAGCTGATCTTCTTGGTCCTATCTTGGCATTAAAATCACCCACAATCATCTTGTAGAAAGTGTGTCTTCTTTATAGAACTTCTCTACATCCATGTAGAAGTTCTCAATTTCTCCTTCATCATAATTGGATGTTGGTGCGTAGACAACAAAGATGGAAACTGCTGGCAGTGAGCCACATCTATTCAAATGTAAATGTCCGATTTGGGTTGTTAGGCATTCGAATGAATCAATGCTCATGGCCAAGTTTATGTTGACAAGGACACGACACCTCTTTTATCGCATGTTCCGAGGAACAATTCTTCTCCAGTGTCAAAAACAGCGTGATGAGATTGGTGCCTTCTTGTGTCAGTCAGACCAATGATGTCGTACTTGATCTTTCGCGCTTGTACCATCAGGTCCTCGATGGATGCATCTGATGCTAGCATACGTGCATTGAAAGTACAGATGATCATTTTTGTCTTCCTTCATTTTGGCAGCCTAGTTCGGCCTTTAGATTTTATTAGCCTCTTCTTTCTCATCTGCCTATTGTCTGTCATCTACAAGTTGTTCACTCAAGTCATCCTCAATAGGATCGGCAGAACACTAGATGAAGAACAACCATGCGAGCAAGCCGGGTTCTGCAAAGGATTCAGCACCATCGACCATATCCACACGATAACCAACCTCATTGACGTTTCTCAGGAGTTCAAGATGCTGCTCTGTCTAATGTTCATTGATTTAAAGAAGGCCTTTGATTCTGTTGAGACGGAAGCAGTCATTGAAGCCCTAGCCAATTAGGGCATTCAAATTCAATACATCAGGATCGTCCATGAGCTGTATTATGGATTCACTACCAGGATCTCACCATTCTATAAAGAAGTAATCATTGATGTCAAGAGAGGGGTTCGGCAGGGTGATACCATTTCACCAAAACTTCATGCCACCCTTGAGAACATCATGCGATGACTAGAATGGGAAGGAATGGGAGTGAAGATAGATAGTGGGCAACTACACCACCTCCACTTTGCTGATGACATTGTTTTAATAACACCAAACATTAGCCAAGCGGCACAAATGCTGGCCAACTTCGACCGTAAGTGTGGAAATGCCAGACTACAGCTGAATCTTACGAAGACAATGTTTATGAGAAACAGCCTCGTTCCTCACTCTCCATTCGCTCTCAATGGAACGACCATCTCCAAATCCAACAGTTATGTGTACCTAGGTCGAGAAGTCAACATGACAAATGACCTGGCACCCGAGCTGCGCAGGAGGAAGAGAGCAGCTTGGAATGCCTTCAAGAACGTCGAAGAAATAGCTAAGAGGACGAAGAACCTCTGGCTCTGAGTACGTCTCTTTGATTCCACTCTTCTTCCTGCACTAACATATGCCTCAGAGACCTGGGCCCTACGCAAACAGGATGAGAACGCTATTCGGGTCTTCCAAAGAGGAATTGAAAGAGCTATGCTTGGAATATCACGTTTCACTCAAATGAGAGAAAGAATCCGGAGTTCTGACCTCCGTCGACAATCAAGAATCAGGGATGCTGTCTCGTTTGCCAAGGCGTCAAAAATCAGATGGGCTGGTCACGTAATGAGATTTAGAGATGACCGCTGGACTAGAGCCATTACCGACTGGATTGACAGGATGTCAAAAGACTGCGTGGCCGCCCACCTACCAGATCGTCAGACTTCTTCATCAAGATCATGAACGATCGGTTTGAGGCTCTTTGTGTTTCTAGAACGAACAGAGGCCATTGGTCTACACTAGCATGCGACAGGGACAAATGGAGACGTTACTGGCGCCCACTCGAGCAAATCAACAATTAACGGGAAGTTAAGTGATCAAGTGAAATTAAATACTATAATAATAATGGGAAAATATAAGATCATATACCACAACCAAGTAGGATTCATCCCCAGGATGCAAGGATAGTTCAAGACTCTCAAGTTAATCAAAATAATACAACATATAAATAAAAGAAAAGATAAAAATCATATAATCTTTTCAATAGATGCAGAGAAAGCAGTTGACAAGATCTTGCTGTTTTTAATTTTGCATTAATCACAATAAAGCAGCAACAAAGGAAAGGGCAAAGAAGCTGTGATATTTATACTTGATGAAATATTATTCTACTATTTACAAAGATAAAACTGTGTGTTTGGTAACAAAAATAGAGTTTTGAGGTAACAATGCTAAATTAAAAAAGAAAGTGACAATTAAAAGAAGCTTTCTCTCAATATGTTGACTGTGAATAAATAAAGCAAAGGAACTAGCAAGAAATATCAAAATAAACTTCTACATTCAGGATAAAGATAGTGTTACCTGAGGGAAAGGGAAGAGAGTGGGAGGAATGCGTAGAAGGTGATTTTTGGTGGTGGGACAGCATTGGAATTTTAACAGTGGAATGGATATAACTTACTCACGTATGGAGGTGTGATGCTAAACCCCTGCTATTCCTAATATTGTGCACTAATGATAAACCAACAAACATTTTACAAAAAAAAATAATAAAGAGGAAGTTTGATCAATGGTATAGCAGATAGAGCATTTGCTTTACATGCAGTTCTCTCAGGCTTGATCCCCAGCACCTGAACTGGTCTTCCCTGCATCTTTCAAGAATGATCCTTGAGAAAAGAGTAATATTTAAGCCCTGAGCATGACAAAATGTAGCTCAGAGGAAAACCAAAATAAATAAACAAAAATTTAAATTTAGTGAAGAGTTCAAAAGTCTCAAGAATATGACTATGACCCAATTTCAAAGTATTAAACACCTGAAACCAATAATGAACTGTTATAAGCAAGTCTCTGTAACAAAGAAAGTATAAAAATTAAGATTGTTTAATCTATCGGAAATTCAGTTTCCTCATCTATTAAATGAAAATAACAATTCTAAAGAAAGTTATATAGTAAGAAACGATTACAATAAAAGTTTTGTATAGGGTTTGTAATATTTTTTGAGAATTAGGAAACGTGTTGGGAGGTTTCGTCAGCTATGCTTGGAGCTATGGGGAACATTCCTTGCAGTACTCAGTATAGTTGTTTAGACTTGATGGTTCAGTACTCAGTTGTGAGGTGTTCCTTGTTCCTGGTGATGCAGAGGCTTATAACAGCCACCCACAGATAGTGAGAATAAACCATTGTTATTACTGATGAATATACACAGGAGGACAGGTGGTACCAGAATTCAAATTTCATGCTTTGTACATACAAGGCATGCTGTCTTCCTCTGTGAGTTATGGTCCAGGCCCTAGGGAAGCTATTTTTCAGTAAATCACAGATACTAGTGGGAGTGGTTACATGAAAACACGTTCAATAAGTCCTCCAAACTAATCACACTTTTTTCTACTAGATTCATTCAACTATTAGTCAACTATTATTTCCTCACGAAAAATTTTTAATTTCAATTTACACAAAATTGTTCTCATGTTCATCAGAATGGCACTGTAGCACTGTCCTCCCATTGTTCATCGATTTTCTCAAGAGGGCACCAGTAATGTCTCCATTGTGAGAGTTGTTGTTACTGCTTTTTGCATATCCAATATGTCACGGGAAGCTTGGCAGGATCTGCTGTGCAGGTATGATACTCTCCGTAGCTTGCTGGGTTCTCCAAGAGGAATGAAGGAATCAAACCGAGGTCAGCAGCATGCAAAGGAAATGGTCTACCCGCTGTGCTATCAGGATATGTATCCATAACTCGTGATTCTCAAAATTCAGTAAATTAGTTCTGTTTTGATACTTGGTGATTATCCACTATATTCTTTTCATTGACTCAAGAAAGAAAATGTTATTGTGTCAATACAGTTAAGTTTTCTGGTGGATTAGAGAAAACAAAAATTGTCTTTATAACAAAGTCTTTGCAGAGGAGTAGATAGATGCGAATGAAGAGAAAGTTATGGCTGACAATTTGCCATAGAAGGGAAACCAGGATAAAGATGTATGTAGCTGACTCTTCATGTTCCATGTAGTGACAACACCCTTAGCAGAAAAATTATGTTAATTCTGCTTTTCACTTGAGTTCAGTATCTTCCAGTTATAAGAGTCAAAAGCAGCCAACTATAACCAATTTGATTTTATTATCATTTATCATCTAAGCCAGTTTGAAATAAAATGTAGAGCCTTTTAAATAAAATGCCCTAAAGCACATATAGATCTTTCTATTATTAAATGATAGAGAAATCAAGGATTGAATACACCTTTTATATATTTTATCCAGCTAGACAGTACAAATTAAAAGACCAAGTTGAGCAAAAAGGGTTTTTTGGTCTTTGGGCTGTCTTATTATTCTGGTAATCATTTCTTTGGACGTTTAGAAGCTTCTCTATTTAATGTAGGTCCATATGCTTACATTGCTTCAACTTACTTGGTCACTGGTAATTCTTCCTTAAATACAACTCTAGCTTCAATGGCATTGCGATTTCTATCAATATATTCATTTCTGTACCTAATGAATTTGGATCTGATATCAAGGTCTTTAATCCTTCTTGATTTGACTTTTGTATATTGCATTAGAAAGATGTCTGACTTCATTTTTTTTACTTGTAGTCAACCAGTTTTCTCAAAAAACGCTTGTTGAAGAGGTTTTCCTTGTTTTCACTTAACATTTTTAGCTCCTTTAGCAAAGATTAACTGGCTATGTTTAGCTTTTCAGTCTCTATCTAAATATTCAATTTTATTCCAGTGTTCCGAAGTTCTGTCCTTGTTCCAGTACCATACTGTTTTAAGTTCTACTGCTTTGAAGTGCAGTTTGTAGTTCAGTTTTAAGTTGGGAAAGCAATATTTCTTCTTTTCCAGAGGATTGATGTGGTATTGGAGGTGGGGCTGTTCAATATGAATTTCATGAGTGCTTGATCTGTTTCATTGAAAAATGTCATGGAGTATTATAGGTACTGCATTGAGTCTGTATAATGTTTTGGGAAGTATTGCCTTTTTGATTATGTTAATCTTCTGACAACACGAGGAGGGGATGTGTCTCCATTTTTACTTGTCTTCTTTTATTTCTTAAAATAGTGTTTTGCCATTTTCTTTGTATAGGTCCTTCAACTCTAGTTATGCTGATTCCAAGGTATGTATTTTCTGAGGCACAGTTGTGAACAGGATTGTTTTTATTTTATTTTATCTTATTTTTAGCTTTCTTATGACACCCAGTGATGCTCAGGAATTACTCCTGACTCTATACTCATGAATTACTAGTGGCAGTGCTTAGGGGACAATATGGGATGCCAGGGATCAAACTGAGGTGAGCCACAAGTAAGGCAAACATACTACCTGCTGTACTATCGTTCAGGCCTTCGGGATTGTTTTTTAAATATCTCTTTTTTACTTTCATTATTTGTATAAAGGAACACCATGAACTTTTACATATTGATTTTATAACCTGCCACTGTACTATGCAAATCTATTGTTTCTAGGAGCTTTTTCTTTTTTGTGGCCTTTAGGATTTTCTATGTATAGTAACATATCATCTGCAAACAGTGAAAACTTGACTTCTTTCCTACCCGGATACCATTGATATCTTTTTCTTTTTCTTTCTTTTCTTTTCTTTTCTTTTCTTTCCTTTCTTTCTTTCTTAGGAAAGACCTTTTGCTCACCACTCTTCTGATAAAATGTTAATATCCAAAAAATAAACAGCACTGGTAGAACAACATTGAGTACTGCCACTTCACACCAGAGAGACTAGCATTTATTAAAAAGAACAATAAAAACTAGTGTTGGTGAGAAAGTGAGGGGAAAAGGGATCCTCATTTATTATTGATGGGAACGTTGACTTAACCTCCCTTTTTGAAATTCATATAGTCATTACTCAAAAAACCAGAAATTGATCTCCAATACAAGCCAGAAATCCCCACTCATCAAAATATGATGATAATCCAAGCTCACAATCATAAAAGACATCTGCATTCCTATGTTCACTGCAGCTCAATTCACAATAGTAAGAATCTAGAAATAATTCAAGTGCCCAATAAGAGATAGCTGGGCAAAGAAACCATAGTACACATAAAAAGAAAAAAGCGGAATTCTACTTGGCAGTAAGAAAGGTAAAACCATTCCATTTGTTGCTATGTAGATTATCTGGAGACTACCATGTTGAGTGACATTAGAGGGAGAAGGACTGATACAGAATGATCTCTCTCATCTGTGCCATACAAAGATATTTCAGAAGAGAAAAACAAATCCGCAAAGGAAATAGAAAAGAATCGCAGAAGTGTTCTTCAATAGGAAACTTACCACTGGATTGGAGGCTAGGGGAAGATAAATTATGGAAGGAAACACTAAGAAAACTGCGAAGAGGAATAATAATTGCACCAGAGGCAGGTGAGGGGAGAGGAGAGAAATGGGGTGCATTGGTGGAAGGAATTGGACACACTATCAAAGGGATTGGTATTGGAACATTTTATTCCTGAAAATAGTAATGAATCACTTTAGAACTTTGTAATCAACAGTGATTACAAATTTTAAAAATACTAAAAATATACAAGTTTATATAAATGGTTGCTTCATCATGAACCAACCTCAGATATATGACACCAACAGTATACAAATCTACAATAACTCATAAGATAACAATGCCAATTTTGTAGTATGAAACCACTGTAGTCTTTTACACACTGCTTACTAATATTTAGAGAATAAAATGCTACAATTTAAAGACTCAATCTTGAGTCTTTTGACTTTTTTCAAATAAAGATTGCAATGGGGAGATACCAAATTAGCTCTTTACCAAAAAAAAATTGCTTGAAGCAATTTTAAAAAAGTCTTTAAAATGTGATTTATTTACAACTTCTTCTTTAGATATTAGATCTTTGTTCCTTTTTTCTTTAGTAAGAATATATCAATCATGTTGCATAACTGGCACAATTTTTCTTATCTCCAAGGAACCTACTTTTTTTTATGTGTTTGCTTTTGATACAGTTTTCAGTATACACTGAAATAGCATTCTGGTGTGGGTTAACTCACATAATTGTAAGAGTTCTTCTATGAAATTTTTTTCAGTTAAACATGTCAGGGAAAAAATATGCAACAAATAATAAAATTGACGCAAACACTCATCAATCAAGAGCTGCCTGCCACCAGTGCCACTAGAAGTGTCCTCAGAGTGACAGCACAAATGTATGTTGGCAGACCAATCAAAGCTTTGGGAATAAAACAAAATGTTTCATACTGGCCCCTCAACTCTCTATGGTCATGACAGCTGGGTTGCAATCTTATTTTTTATATTAGTTTTGAATTTATTTATTAAATCATTTCATTCCAATCCTTTGGCTCTCACACACATGCCAATACTCTTGATAAGTGTAGAAAGTGGTGGATCTGTAATGATGGAAGAACAATGGTTTTGTGAATTATTTCAAAACTCAATGATAATGTTGGCATCTTTCTTTTTTTGTTGATGATAAGTATTTCAATCATGGCACAAGAACATGTTTAAAATCAACTACAGATACATTTGAAGAAGTGTGAATGTATACTCCTAAAATATACATAGTGTTGTAAGCAATAATTACCTTAAAATATTAAAAGTAGAACAAAAACTAAGATACTAGAAAAAAAACAATTATTACTCTCATTTGCCACTATTCATATGCTGATAGCAGGCCACTTTTTTAATACAACATATAATGCAATAAAATACTAAGAATCATTTGTGTACTATTTTTAAGTTGTTTTGGCTTTGAATAGAAAAGACTAAAAGCTATGTCAAATTTATTTATGACAGTCTTTATTTTACTGGCTCAATCTTAGGTTATCATTTTAGTAGTAAAAACTCTAGAAAGATTTTTAAAATTTTAAATCTGCACTTAGTTCAATTTAAGATATAGGAAGCATAGCAATGAAAGGGAAAAAAACATGTTAATATGTTAGAATAAATTGAAATATCCATTTCAATTTTTACTTCAAGCTGGCAAAGCAGATGTATTGTAAGAGACAGCACTACTAACTGAATTCTTCTTTGAATCCAACATTTTTCTCTCAAGGAAAATATCTCTTTCCCTAAATATTTTACAAACTGGTTCTGCATAGAGGCCAAAGAAGGTAAAAAAATAATTCAATTGCCTCCTATTACCATATTCTCCTTATGCAAGGGGAATATTGCAACATTGAGATAGATTTGTTTTCTTAATCTTGTGGAAGGTTAAATGTCACAGAAATAATTTTAGAATTGGGATGTCAAGAACAGAATATTCAACTTCCTGTATATTTTTATTCTTTTAATATGTATGCTTATTTTTACTTTTATTTACGTACATTAGAGATTTCTATTAAATCCTTTCAAAACTGACTTTTCCAGAGCTTGATAGACAGACTACAAACCATGTACTGTACCATGTTGGGTTTCAAGATGTAATATTTTGTTGTTGGTATGTCTAAGCATTGAACTTTTTTGTGACTGTGAATTGCACGTGGTGATATGGGCAGTGTTGGACATCAAAATATGGCCATCAAAGCATGTCACTGAGCTACGTCCCTGGATAACATTTCATATTTCACTTTATCACTTTGTAGTGCACAGTGTGTGATATATAAGATTCTATTATAACTAGTACATAATCTCTTCACATAATGGAAAAATAAATATTATCATTTAAAAAATTCTAATTGTATATATATGCACTATAGGGATTTTTCATAAAATTCTCAAAGTTCATAAGTGTTAAATATTCCTAAATATAAGCACTGTAGCACTGTCCTCCCATTGTTCATTGATTTGCTCTAGCAGGCCAGTAACATCTCCATTGTGAGACTTGTTGTTACTGTGTTTGGCATATCAAATACCTCATGGGTAACTTGCCAGGCTTTGCTGTGCAGGCAAGATACTCTCGGTAGCGTGCCGGGCTCTCCGAGAGGGGCAGAGGAATTGAACCCAGGTCAGCCGGGCAGGCCACGTGCAAAGCAAACTCCCTACCACTGTAATGAAAAAATAAATTAAGAAGCTGGAAGTGGTATGTGGAGACAGTAAAGGGGTTACAGCACTTGCCTTACACATGGCCAACCCTGATTCAACCTCTAACAGTACAGAAGTTCCCTTGAACAACCACCAGATGTGGCCCCCAAGGAAAACCAAATATAAAAAGGATTTTTAGCAGCATGATCCATTCTGTCCCTTTTCTTTCTAGTCTACCACAAGGAAAACAAGCTTCCAAGCTAATGAAAACATTAAGTGTTCTAAATGAAGGAAACACATACCAGTCTTTAAAGAAACAGTGAACTCAAATGATGATTAACACTTTGATACATTGAGGGATACTGATTTTACACAAAACTAAAGGAGGAAGCACAAAACTAAATTTCCACTGTATTCAGTAATGTTCTCAGTAATTCAGAAAAGTAGATGATCTAAAATTCATCCACGAAATGAGTCTAACTTTAGAAGAACCTAAATAATATTGAAGAGGCATTTTTTATCCAAATATTTTCCATCAACTCTTTCCCCCACTCACAAGCTTCATGTTTTCTTTTTATAAGCTTGATGGTTCTATCTTTTACAGAGCACAATTATGATACAAAAACTATGAGGTCAAACTACTATTAACATAGGTTGTTTGTTTGTTTTTTAATTTAGAACAGAATTGGAGAGACAGATCAGCTGGATGAGTGCAAGCTTTGTATCCCAGCACTGCAGGGTCTCCCAAAAACTGTCAAGAGCAACTGAGCACCATCCTAGGAGTAACCTGAGTTACTCAGGTTACTCAGTAGCCTGAATATTGCCAGTATTCATTACAAATACATGAATTTATATTTCATGTATTCATAAAATACAAAAGAAAATTGTATTTCATTTTCATACAAAAAATGAAATAAGTGCATTATGAAGCGGGTGGAAGGAAGCAATTTTTTCAATAAAAAATGTAAGATACTTGAAATGGTTGGGAACATGCCAAATACTAATACCCCAAGTATTAATATTATTATATAAATGAATAAAGCACAGCTGTCTAAAATTAAACTCACTTAAAACTTGCTTTTTCCTTACATTTTCTTCCTTACATTTTTTTAAATAACCAAGGAAAACAGGAGCATTTATTCAGAGAATGGTCTAATCTAGATGGAAAATAAAAGAAAGAAAGAAATTAGGGGTCAGAGAGATAGTACATTGGATATGGAGCCTGCCCTGTATAAGGCTAAGCAACCCAGGTTTGATCTTGAGCATGATATATAGGTCCCCTTAGCACCACCAGGAGTAATCCATGAAAAGTAAGCCAGAAGTAAACCCAAAGCATCATGAGGTGCACACTTTCTCCCAAAATGCACAAAAATCAATTCAATTATTAAAATACTTTATGGTTTAATGGTAACTTATTTTCTGTGGTGCTTATATCAATTGACTAAGTTAGATATGGACAAATCTGCATTATTTCTGATTTAGAGTCACTGGAAGATTACATAATGTGTGTTAAGTCATACTATCCAAGCAAAGATTTTTATTTGCTTCAATAAATGAGAAAATAATATGCTGAGGATATGCTTATTTTGCATGAATGTAAAATTTTAAGTATTAATATTATTTGCTTAAATTATTATCACGTAAGATGTTTTTGTAATGCCTAAAGAACCATGGTAGAAAGAATTCACCCATACTCTTGAGTTTTGTTTTACAATCTCTGAATTTGTAATTACATTATATGGGAAGAAATGGACTTTTCAAACAAATGGGAGATCTTAAAATAATTACACTATTATAGATTCCCAATGGGACTTGCCGTAGTTACATCTGATGCTGGTGGGTGTCCTCAAGTGATTTACGAATATGTGAAGTGGTGAAAAGTGTCAGGCTAGAAAAGTGAATCTGCCATTTTCTCTCTATTCACCTCTGTCACCTGGGGAATTCAAGGGGAAATTTAGGACTGTGAGGTTTGCTCCTTGCAGAAAAGGAAAGTCAATCCTAGACCTTATCCAGGACTTTCAGATCCCTGTATTTTCATCTCTGAAAAGAGTTGCAGAAAGAGACTAGCAGTGAAGTATAATAGATTTTATTTGAAAATTGGGCTGGAGCGATAGCACAGTGGGTAGGGTATTTGCCTTACATGCAGCAAACATGGCCGACCTGAGTTCGATTCCTCCGCTTCTCTCAGAGAGCCCTGCAAGCTACCGAGAGTATCTTGGTATCTTCGCACTGCAAAGCCTGGCAAGCTCCCCGTGATGTATTTAATATGCCAAAAACAGTAACAAGTCTCACAATGTTACTGGGCCCGCTCGAGCAAATCGATGAACAACGGGAGGTCCGTGACCATGACCATGATTTGAAAATTGAGAGAGAGAGAGTGTGAGAAAGAATATCGTCCTCAAGAGAGAACAGGGACTTCTATAGAATAGAGAGGGAGTGCCAGCATACAACCCAGCATTAGACATTGAAAGTACACATTGAAAAGAAGAAAGTACGAATCTCAAGTAGGGAGACGAGGGCAACACATATACTCGGGCACCACATGTGCTCTGCAGCAAAACGGGCAAAGGCAGCACATGAAATTGGGCAGCATATGCAAGCACATCCTTTTTTTTAATCTGGATTTTATAGGATTTATTCCAAGTTGCTCCACATGGACTTTCTACCTAGGTAAGAGTCCATTGTTAGTGTGGTTGCTGAGGTGGGTAGAGCTGAGAGTATTTGATGATCTTCTTTGATATTCCTTTCCTGGCCTTTGTTCCTGCTAGTGATTCTTGGAGAGGGTGATCCAGCCTTCTCTGGGTCTGTGCTGGCTCCAGGTAAGGGTCTTATCAGGCCTTAGTTCCTGTGTCCACAAGATGGGTCCTGACAGTCTTAGGGCTAGTTGGTTTTGTTACTTCCAAAGAATTCCTTGCCACAGGGGCCCTTCCCTACTTACCTGCCTGCCTGCTTCACATTCTTTCAAAGCATCAGAGAGAACATCAGAAGATGTCTTGGTTGTTTGTAAATCTATAACTGTACCTCATGGTGTTTCACTAATAAAAATTAAAAAGAAAAGAAAAAAAAGAAAAGTTGCGATTATGTATTAGTTAATCTTGTCATATTCAAAATTATAATAAGCAGTTTTCACCTCTAAAAAAAAATGTCTTGGTAAAGACATTCAAGAGAATCAAATGGTAAGAAAGATTATGAAACACGATCACTACCTTGAAAATGGAGCAGGAACAACCCAAGACAAAAGGGAACACAATCCTACAATCATAAAGAACCAAATAATACCAAAGACCTAAATAAGCTTATAAGTAAATTCTTACTTGGAAACTTTAATTAAGAAATCAAGCAATTCACACTGCGATTTTTGACCCTAATAATCCTAATAGAGTAGTTACATCTAAATGCATTCTAACTACCTAAACCTCTATAAAATAATAGTCATTATTTTAAGGCCCTAAACTTGTAGTAATTGGCAACTATTTAAGAGAAATTCAATACATGCCACCTATTATTAACATAATTTCTGTAAATTCTTTTAGCCAAAATTTGGCTTACATCTTTTTTGTCCCATTTAAAGTGCAGCAAATTTTATCTCTCCTTTTGATTCTTTTGCTAAAGTTGATTTGGTCAATGTTATTAATAAATGTATGATCATAATTTCTAAAGGCTAATATGTTCTTTTCTGTATAGAAGTAAACCATGGACTTGAAAAAGTTAGTATTTCCCCCTGGATTTCTATGAATTGACCAAGGATTTATTCTGTACTCAACCTCTTAGCTTAGTTTTAGCTTAGTCTACTGATGATGAAGCCAGAACAAGTGATCTATCCCATAGGAGACATTAGAGGATTACCAAAGTAACAAATAGCACAGCGGTAGGGCTTTTGCCTTGCACGCAGCCAACATGGCCGACCCGAGTTCGATTCCTCCGCCCGTCTCGGCAAGCTACCTAGAGTATCTCACCTGCACAGCTAAGCCTGGCAAGCTACTCGTGACATATTAGATATGCCAAATACAGTAACAAGTGTCACAATGGAGACATGTTACTGGGCCTGCTCAAGCAAATCAATGAACAATGGGAGGACAGTGCTACAGTGCTACCAAAGTGACAAAAGAAAACTTTTGAAAACTTTTATATGTCAGAACATGTATACTTTCATTATAATAGTTCTTCTATTGTTGCAGTCTCTTTCTTAAATTATGCTTGAGACTGAATCCTTCTATTGCTGCAGGGAAGGATTTCTTCTACTCAAATTAGGCCTTTAGACCTCTTGTTCTAAACAATAGACTAGTGATAACATATCTGCTTTTATAAAGCAAAACTCAGCACACTGAAAACCACTACATTTATATTATAAACTAAAAGTTAAAAGACTGTTAGATAGCAATTACCCTGAAATGAAAGCCATCTTAAAAATTTTTATGGGCATAAAATAGGAAGATTAAGGAACAAATGACAAAAAAAAGCCACAAATGAAGGATTCTCAAATCCTACACTTCCTCAAGTAGCTCAGATTTGCCACTTATTTTCAGTCTTAGGAGATACAGGACATCTTTTTCTGACTTTAAGAGAGGAGTATTAGAGAATTTCTTTCTCTTGGCATTTTTTTTTCTAGGCAAAATGTCAGAAAAGTCTCCTCATCTCTCCCACTCAGTTTTAGAAGTTAATGTTGGTCTGACTTAACAGTTTTCAGCTATATATACGATATTGGAAATAACAGAATTTTTTACTTTTTTTCCCCTATCTTATACATGTAAGCAACCCTAACATGATAATGACAACTATATAGGGAAGATGGTGAACACATTCCAGAATGGAACAGAGGATTCATCCTCAGGCTTACATCAAGTACACAGATATATCTAGCACTTACAAATTCAAAAAAAATGAGTCCTACACTTTTTTACCCCAAGTGATATTCATTGATAGCTAAAAATACCCAACATCAGTAATGATAATTTCAAAACCTTGAAATATCTGTCCTATTCCTGTATGTCTCACTCAGTGGCTGAGCCCAAACTTGTGGCCACTTACCATCTACTTGGGGAGCTTCTTTTCTACTTTCCAATCAGCTTTTGTACTTTCCAGCTCTGAGTCTGAGCATCTTTATTACTCAATACTTTTAAGAACCTGGGAATCACGAAGGAACAGAGATGAGCCACTATGGCGTGCGCCTCATCTGCATAACTTATGATTATGCAAATCGCAGTCACTAGAGGCCACTTTAACCTCTTGGCAGTTCCACTGCTGAGTCTCACACAGTTTCTCATTGAAGACTCCACTTTAGCCAACAGATGTGTGGATAGTCACTCTCCTTTCACTCCTTACCTAACCTCTTGATACTTGTCGTTGTTGCCTATTTTTTGTAAGTGTATTTGTGTTTATCTGTGTGCATGTGTGTGTACCTGCAAATAGAGTATTTTCCAAAGTAATTTGTATATATTTGATGCTACCACCACCTGCTATCATAGATGCACAGTGAACCTTTATAAATATTATGTTACTGAGTAGAGAATCCCTCCCACATTTTTATATTACACTCAATGAAGAAAACTTAGTGCCTAGTGATTAATTTAGATGGCATTTAATATAACTGGAATAGATGGGTGAAACACCAGGTAAATTTAGTCAGTAACTTTAAATATTACTAATGGAATAGGTAGCCAAACAAAATAGATAACAGAGTGGCTGAGTATAGGATATGGGAGCCAATAAAAGGAGTCCCCAAGCCCCCCCCCCCCACCCCCACCTTTCTCTCTCTCTGGAATCTCTCACCCCAGACCTACATCTTTCACTTCACACATGCCTAGTAGACTGCAGGATCAGGTAGGGTGCCTATACTCAGAGAGATGGCCAAGTACTATCAGTCTTCATAGGCCCAGACAGGGGTAGAATACTGTTAGGTCCCAGATTCCCAGGAAAAATCAGTTTCAGGCAGTGCTTGGATGCCCAGGCTGCAACAGATATTAAGGAGAGGAATTTAATCCATGAACACATGGCTAAGGCCAAAGACTAGGAAAACCAGGACAGGATGACAGAAACTGCTGGGGTACAGTAAGAAGACCAGCTACTGACTACAGAGATCTTGCCCACGTGCACATAACTGTGGCAGATATTGAGAAAACCTAAGACAAGATGTCAGGGGCTCATGGCGGTAGAGTCTGGAAAAGACACATAGACATATCTTTAGATTACAAAAGTGTGGACAGGATAGAGAGCCACACAGGGACTGGACCTGGCCACACTACACTGGAGGCTAGTAGAGCATCTGGGATAGGACTGGTACACAAAACAGGCAGTACCAGGGACAGGACTAGCAATGTCATTCACAGATAAAGAAAAGGCTTGGACAAAAGGGGAGAAACCCAAACCCATTTATTTAAACTATACAATAAACTCTAATTTTAATATTCTAAGCCTATATGCATATCTTTCATACAATTCTCAAGAACCCATCAGTGCAGGAAAATCCACTTTTGTACTATTTCCATCTGTTTATAAATAATGTACCATTTAAAATCATATCCTTCATACATGCCTCCAAATTCACTTGGAAAAATTCCAGTGGTAGGAAGGGTTTAGTTTGGATTGAGATAAAATAAGTAAATTAATAAATAAAGGTTTCAGAACAGTGTTAGAATTTGATACACCAATTACCAATATGAAGACTTTTTTTCTGTTTTTTGCCAAGGATGAGTTTCTCACACTTGAATCAATCTTAAGCAAAATATTTATTCTAAGAGAATCCAAAGTCTTCAATAAAAATTAAAAATTGATTTTTGATCAGTATGTTCTACTATTTTTTCACCATGGTTTAGCCATATATGAGAAATAATAGTTATCTAGTTAAAATTCAAATATGGGTGGTTACAGTGGTAGGGCTTTTGCCTTGCACGCAGCCAACATGGCCAACCCGAGTTCGATTCCTCCACCCCTCTCGGAGAGCCCAGCAAGTTACCAAGAGTATCTCGCCCGCACGGCAGAGCCTGGCAAGCTTCCTGTGATGTATTCGATATGCCAAACACAGTAACAACAAAGTCTCAAGATGGAGACGTTACTGGGCCTGCTCGAGCAAATCGATGAACAACTGGAAGACAGACAGACAGACAATATAGAATTATTTTTGAAATTTATTTTATATTACTTATATTACTTATATTACCCCCACTGGAGCGATAGCGCAGCGGTAGGGTGTTCGCCTTACAAGCGGCCAACATGGCCGACCCGAGTTCGATTCCTCCGCCCCTCTCGGAGACCCTGGCAAGCTACCGAGAGTATTCGATATGCCAGACACAGTAACAACAAAGTCTCCAATGGAGACGTTACTGGACCCGCTCGAGCAAATCGACGATCAACAGGAGGGCCTTTACCTTTACCTATTTTATATTACTTGGTCCAAAAAAATTAAAAGAATGGCAAATTCAATTATTAAAAAATAAGTAAATAAAAGTCAACTTGTAATGATTTATTGCTTATGCTTTTAACCTTTCTTCATCTAGTAGAGTACAATCACATATACCATTAGCGAGTGGCGTATTTAACATCACATAAGTTTCTCCTGTCCTCCCATGGAGCTCTTTTAATGCTTCTTGCAAAACTGGTTTCAGGACAATGAATTCCATGGGTAGGGCTAGTTGCCTACCCATGAAACTGTATAGTTCCTTCAAATATGAATAATAATCTTGCTTAATAGAGTACTATTGGTAAGGTGTTCCTATTGTTGAGTTTTTGAACTATATCTTTCCATATTCTTCTGACTTTTAGAGTCTCATTTGATATGTCTGGCGTACATATTATGGGCTTTCTTTTTTATATAAGTACCTGTTTTGATTTTACTGCTTTAAATATGCTATTTCTATCCTTATATTTTGTTATTTTGAGTATAATGTGTCTTAAAGTTTCCCTAATTGATTATTTTCACAGGGATCCTTTAGGCTCTTGGGATCTCATTGCCTGTAATTCTCAACTATAGGAAGTTCTCATCAATTATTTCTTTAACTGTTGTTTCTTCACATTTGTCTTCCTGTTCTTCAGAGACTCAAATGATTCTTATATTGCTCTTGTAAAAATCGTCCCATAGTTCTTTAGTATGCTGTTCATTTCCTTTCAGACTATTTTCCACTTCTGTTTCCTACTGATTTCCTCCTTCTCATCTTGGAGGTCCTCAAACTTTTGCTCAGTTTCTATTATCCTGTTGTTCAGAACTTCTATTGACTTTTTCATACCATCTATGATGTTTTTCAATTCTGTCATTTCTGACTATAATAGCTTGTTCATTTTGAGTTTCATACTTGTGCTCTGATTAATGTCTTATCATTTTTTTAATTTTAATATGCTATTTTATTATAAAAGAGATCATTCAAAAATAAGCATAAAAATCCATATGTGTATGCACATGACAGAGTTTCAAAAATATGCAGAGAAATCTGATAAGTTTTTTTGTGGAAATATAAAAATTGACAATAGCCAAATAGTTAATACCCTTAAAGCCTTGACTTATAAAAGTAGTTAAGAGATTAAAAAGGATTTAGACTCTGAGTAGTACTTCAAACAACTTTACCTAATTGACATTTAGGAAAATGTCATCTAATAATAAAATCCATCTGTTGTTACACTGATCCTGTGCTATCATTTCTTTAAACTCATTGAATATTCCATGATAGAACTGTTAAAGACTCTGTCTGAGGATATTCTGCTGTTTTTTATGTCTTTATTGTTTTTGCTCATTGAGCTTTTGGGTTTCTACAAGTTTCCCCATTGGTCTTCTAATGTTCTTTTTGTGGTGGGGTGAGTTTTGTAGTAGTAACCTCCAGGTTACTCCACCGTAACCTCCACCTCCAGGAAGGTGGTGAGGGATTAGCTAAAAGTTGCTCTCTGTCTTCTCTGCCTGTACTCACAGAATTACAAGAAGAATCACTTTGAGTAGTATATAATTAGTTGCATAGATCTATCACTTCAGAAGCTGTGGTGTGGGTCCTTAATATGACTGCAGGTCGGGTATGGAGGCTGCTGGGACCCACGTAGGGGAAGAGCTCTTCCTCTTGTCGGAGCTCTGGCTTCTGTTCAGAACAGGCCCAATGATATCAGACACAGACTCACCTGAGATGGTGGAGCAGCAAATAGAAGGTCAGGCAGGAGTTATGGTGTGGACCTTTAATATGATGCCTTACTCTGGGAAGTCCCTCCCCTCAAAGGGCTGCTTTTCTAGGGAGGTCAATTGCAAGACTTTGTCACCCTGTGAAATTGCCACCTACCCTTCACCTTACATTTTACAGTCACAATCCTTTTCTTATACATAGCTGTTTCCTCCACATCATCATTCTTAAGGTTTTTTTCTTTTTGCATTTGCATGTAAATGCATGTATTAAAGACTAATGTTGTTTAAAAAATTACCATCCCAAATGAGTCTGGTCTCTGGCTCATATTACTGGGCCTATTTCTAAGGGGAGGCAGAGCTCAAAGGAAGGGGGAGCTGGTTCCAGCAGCTTGCAAAATACCCCTAAGTCACACTAAAGACCCACACTGCAACTCTCCTTGCTGATATTTGAAGTTTTTTAATATTTACATAGATTTTTTTAAAAATGTTGAATTTGATGAATAAATAAATTTTCTTTCTACTATTTATTTTATTTTACCCTTTATCAACACAACAATAATTTAGTTCAGGACAAAAAATAATGTGTGTATCTAAATATTTGCCATATCATATCCTTTGCAGATAAAGTAGACCAAACTTTTTTCTTTTAATTTGTTTTGGTCAATGAATTGTAAATAACTAAGGGTTTCTGGAAAGTTATTTTATATGCATATTTTTTTGATATTTGAGTTTTGGGCTCATACCTAGTAATATTCAGTACCTGCTCTCAGTTTTGTGCTTTGATGTTGGTGCCTGTTGATGCTAGAGAACAAACTGGGATTAGTCACAAAAAACTCTTTAATCTTAATACTGTTTATCTGGCCATGCTTCTTTTTCTTTCTTTTTTTTTAAATAGTAATGATACTTTATTTATTTTTTTGAGTCAGAAGGACATAAAAGTAATTACTGCTAAAGAAGATATCAGACAAGCAGAAAGCACTTTAGAAGTCTGGTTACCTTGGGATTATTAAAACTAAGAGAAAAGAGCATAATGTTTCCACACCTTAATTTTTTAAAATAAAAAAACCACGACAAATAACAGAAAAAAAGTGTATGTCTCACTTTTGAACCACACAAAACACTATCTTTTTTTTTAATAATTGAAAGAAATGTCACAAACACTTTTCAAACTACTGTAATAGCCAACATGTACAGGCATGCCATAAGTGAGCAGAAGAATGCAATACAGAAGCTAAAATCATATCAGAACTACTCAGTTTCTTTGAAATCACTGAACAAGAAAAGAACACTGAACTTCCATACTGAGTTTACACAACTGCTATGAATTCAAGAACAGAATTTAAGACATTCCCCTCTTATTTTTGTGTGTGTGAAAAATCACATGCTAAAGTTAAATGACTCTCCACCACCTATTCTGTCACTGGATTTTGTCTGGGAGTAACTTGTAAACTTATTTAAAAGACATCAGTTTAGGCAATTTTAGAATGATGTCATTAATCTTAATATTTCTTTGAGTTTCAGGAAGATTCATACTCTACTCATGCACCTGAGAAGCCACAAGAGTTGGAACTCCAGCTATTACTCTCAAACTTCTTTTTCTGCATCAATTTGTGTAGCAATCTCATTCATGTGGGTCTCATAGACAATCCTCCCACCATCATTCCCACTGGAATATTTTTATTCTTGAATTCATGAAAAAGGACATTTAGCTAACAAATACTACACAAAGATTACAAAAGTACACTATGTCAATAAGTAAGTTTCCTATCATATTCTCCAATTATTGCTAAAATATAATGTCCAGTTCCTTTTTCTAGGAAATTATAAACATTTTCATATCTTTTAGATGTTGATTACAATGTCTCCCTCATGACTTATTGAGAATCTTTACTATAGTGCTGGTAGACCTCGGAGAACTGTGAATTTGTGGAGTTGTGGAAGAATGACCCTGCAGATGGCTGAGCAGGGCCGGGCCCATTGAGTGCTGGGGGGGTTAGGGGTGGGGGTCCAGGGTATAGGGTAGGCACAGACTAGGATGTCTCTATTCAGGATCTTAATCTGGAAAATTATCTTTTTTTCTCACTATTATTTCTTTCCTGATAAGAAGTAATATCCACAACTGGTTCCTCTCTGTTACTACCTATCTTCTGTCTCATCACACAATCATGACATTCTGAGTTATAGTCTTAATTTTGTGACTGTAAGGTAACAAGACTAAAAATGAAAGCCAATACACAAATGCAATGGAATAGAGAAAGCCCATATGTCTTGCAGATACTCTTTTGCTGAATCAATACACACGATAACTTCTAAAACTCGTTGTATGAAAAAATTTTGTTTCAATTTATTAAAATTCATTTGCTTAGATATTTATTATTTAATGTTAATAAAAGATCCAAACAAATATATAAAACAATACAGAATTTTTATTTCAATTTTATTACAAAATTATAATTCCAGAAAATGAATTAATAATTTTATTTCATGTTTCATAAAAAATTAGTCCCTTGAACAAGACTATCATAAACTTCTAGTGCAAACTTTTAGTCTTATTCTGTTATGTAGCATTATATAAACATAGTCTTCATCACATAGTAACTATTTTTCAATTAAATTAAATTATTGTCCTTTAATTGTTTCCATTGTAGAACAACATGATATAATAAAAAACAATGTTTTGTATAATAAAGAGAAAGACAGACAATATAGATGCACTTAAATGAAAGTTTAAAATATAATGCCCAATAACTAAGATATGAACAAAATCCCATGCATAATTTATTATGTATATCTTCATTATGTCAAGAAAATTAATTTGCAAATTATATTATAAAGGAATTATATAAGTAAAAGACACATGTAATGCAAAGATAGTCATTATAAATTTAATTTTAGTGTTAGAATATCAGTGCTATACAATAGCAGAAACCATATAAAAGTGAGCAAATTCTTGAGTATCCACTACAATTCTCATTATATAGTCATTAGGGATCATAGTCATAAAATGTCTAAAGTAGCAATTGCATTTTTATACTTTATTACATATATATACATACATAACAAGTTAAGATATTGTTAAAAATAAATAAAGCACAAGAACAGGTGAGACATATGCCCCTATGCTCAAACTGTGGGATATGCTCACAATTTAGAAGAAACAACACTCTAAAATGATCATGCTATCAAAAATCATTAAACCAATTAAATCAATATCTCAGAAAAACTACAATGCCAAAGCTTAATAGCATAGACCAAAAAGCATTTGAAATGCATTTGTATAAAATACATTTAAATAGCAAGAAAGACTCCTGAAAAAAAAAGGAAAGAAAATGAAGTATCCTCTCTGACTTAAAACTATCAAAGTGAAGTTATTAAAACTATGTGACCAGGGCCAGAGTCATTGTACAGTGGGTAAGGCACTCGCCTTGTATGTGGCCAAGCCAGATTCAATTTCCAGCACACCAAATTGGCTCTTGAACTCACCAGGAGAAAGCCCTGGCACCACTAGCTGTAGCCCTAAAACCAACCCTTCCCCCCCAAAATAGATTAGTAAACCCACAGGACACAAAAAAGCGACATGAAATCAGAATAATAAGTAACACTTGAATAAGAGTAAAGGGAATAATAGCCCCAAAGTAAAACTACATACAACACATTCATCCAAGATGCCTACATCATGGAGTAGGTAAAAACTTTTTATGCAATGTTGGGAAATCTGTGTCACAAGAAAAAGAGTGAATCTAAATTAATATTTAACACCAACCACAAAAAATTGATTGAAAAAAAATTAGAGAATTAGATGTAAGACCTTTAACTGCATAGTACTGAGTGGAAAACATTGACAATTGCCTCCTTGTCATTCTTAAATCTGTGTTTGGGTACTTGATTCTAAATGCAAGGAAGGGAAAAAAATCAAAGGTAACCAAGTGGGACTATATTACACTGAAAACACTTCTGCACAGAACAAAAATGAACCTGCATTGAAACAAATAGTTTTTCTACTGAATAGAAGAAAATATTAGAACATCACAAGCTTAATTGGATATAAATATCCAAAATATGCAAAGATTTCTTAAACTTTCTTATTTATTAAACAATAAAACCCAAGGAATAGTTTTTTTAAAAAAAATCTGATGATCTGAATATACACTTCTTCAAATGAGATATTTACAAATGGCCAATAAACTCCTAAGAAGACAGTCATCATATTTTAATAGGTACATGCAAATAAACAATGAGATATTACCTCACACTTATGAGAATTGCTACTTGCTTATCAAAGACCAAAAAAAATGGCTGAGTGGATAGAAGACAAGAAAGCACTCAAATGCTATTGTTGATTAAATTGGTGTAAACATTGTGGAAAGCAGAATGGAGAAATCATGGAAAATTGAAAACAGAAGACCCACATGATCTAGTTATTCCACTTTTGTATTTACCTCAAAATTCTAATTTGGCAAAGCAATATGACTCCCATGTCTGTTGAAATGTTATTGACACTAACCTGATCTATAAATACTCTATGTGCTCATCAACTTATAACTTAATTAACATATTCAGATGTATATAGAATAAATATATATGTGTGTGTGCAGACACACATATATATGCAAATATGCACACACACATAATGGAATACTATTGACTGTAAACAATGATAAAACATTACATTGGCAACAACACAGGAATAGACGATACTAAGTTTACTAAACTAATTTAAATGGAACATCACAAGCAGCATATAATTTCATACATATGCAAAGTATAAAATAACAAAATGGTGAATCAAAACAAAAATAAACTTTACATTATAGATCAATTAGTAGTTATCAGAAGAGAATGGAAAGGGTAGTGGGAGAATTGGGGAAATAAAGAGGATATATGACAACAGCAAAATAGTATTGTCAAGAATTTTTAGAAAGGAGTGTCAAAAGCATAGGACAATAGTACAGTGGGTTGGGCACTTGCTCCACAAGCAGCTGACCCAGGTTTAGTCTTCCACACCCTTATGGTCTCAAGCCCATCAGGACTGATCCAGAAATGCATACAGAAATAAGCCCTGAGTACCTTTGGGTGTGCTCCCTATAAAAAAAAGAGAATTATAATAAACCCATAAAATATATAACACTGCAATTGATCTTAACTAGGCAGAATATTTCTGTACCAACAAAAGTCATATGTTGAAATTGAATTCCTAGTTTGATAATACTTAGCAAAATATTAGATATTTTACAGTTGCCCTCATAAATAGAACAAAAATCCTTAGAACAGGGATTATAAAGTGACCCTATAGGCCTTTCACCTTGAGAGGTCTCAATGGAAAGATGAAAATCTATAGAGCCAAAACTGACCTGATCAGACAGTGAATCTGTCAACACCTTGATCTTGAATTTCCCAGACTTCAGAATAGTAAGAAATAAATGTGTTGTCTAAAAGTCACTCAACCATTGACATTCAGTTAAAACACACTGAAAGAACTGAGCCACCTTACATAAACTAGGAACTTTGTTTATTAATAATGTATTAATGCAGTTTTATCAATGGTAACAAATATACCACCTTGGTGGGTATTATCAATGCTGAGGAATCTGTGCCTGTGTGTGATTATAGGATATGTAGTAACTGCTTTTAGATTGGATATGAAACTAAAATTTCTCTAAAAACTTGTGTATTAGATTAGAAAGGGGAAAAGAAATAAACACATGCAAAAGTAAATTATAAAATATGACAACAGAAATAAATTCAAAACCATTGGCAGTCACAAACTGATTTTAATAGTTGATAGATGCTCTCAGGATGAATATAGAAAGAAATGCGCTCTATGATGTGTACAAGTAGCACACATAAAACATAATAACAAAATGACAAAAGATGGCTTAATGACTTAAAGCAAATATCCAATCAGTACAACAAAACCATGAATCAAACCTCAGAACTACTTGCATGCACTAGGTGATCTGGACAGTCCAACAGTTATTGTTCCCCATCACAAAGGAACCTGAAGTTGTCTTTAGTGATTCACAGCACTTACCCAGCAAGTACAAAATCATGAGTTCAAATGTAGGTGCCGCTCCTCTTGAAGGCAATTCTGACAGTTTTGCTATTAAAGGTTTCCAGAAAGCAAGGACTCAGGAAGCACCTAGGACAAGTCTGAGAATTTGAGCTTAATTCCTGGACTCTTGAATAAATAGGAAGCCTTGATTACACGGCAGTTTGCGGTGCCTGGCAAGACAGAAATGTAAACAGAAAAATGATTGTGAAAAATATAAAATAATGTGGGTAAATATCAGAGTTAGGAACAGTTGCTAAAATGATAACAATGCAATAAAGTTTAAAGGCAAAATGATTATCAATGACACTGAAACATTATACAAAATTCTTGAGTATGGAATACTCAACCTTTTTACCTGCAATAAAACATATAAAACTTTTTGGATTTACTATTTGTTTCCCCATAATTCCCATATACTTTGAATCTAGAGTGCTGTTTTGGTAAGCTATATTCTGCATTCAGTTATTTTAAATTCACTATTTATAATTCCATAAATTCAGCATTGATAAATTTGCCACATACAATATTCACTCCTAAAATGGTAATCACTTTAAAACACTGAATCACATTGAATTCCATCAGAAAATAGGTCTTTATTTTGCAGAAAACTTGTTTGTTAAGCAAAGTGATTAGAACTTGTGAAATTAAAATTAATTCTGATTAGGTTAAATATTTAATGAATAAATTGAGAATGTTGTGTTGACCTTCAATTCCCTTTTCAGGTCACATTTCCTAGGTGTAGTTGTCCTATTTCAATTTACAATGTTTCTCATGAGGCCAGAGTGGCAATATGGAAGGCAAGCACTGACCTTGCATGCAGCTGACCTTGGGTTCAATCCCAAGCATCACATATGGGCCCCAAGCATTTCTGAGCTCAGAGCCAGATATAGTCCCTGGGTACCAGCAGGTGTGGCCAAACTTCCACAACCTCCTTTTGCATAAAATTGTTGGTCATTTATTCACAGTATGAGTTTCTGTCACAACCTACAAATCACAGGTAGCAATTCAGTTTGCAATTAGTTCTTTCTAGATGCCTAACTTCTCTTCTAAATTAGGTGAAATAACACAAATATTTACATTTTATTGTAGTTTTTCAATCCCACTCATTATCATTGTATTCAAAAATTAGAAAACAACATTCTCACTTTTTTCAAATTTATGATAATAGTAAATTTAAAAAGCCTTTCTCTGGAGCACAATAGTATATACACGTTTTAAACATTTGTACAAATATAAACTTCATACATGATTTTGTTCATGTTAAAGCAATGAAAAGTGATTTAAAAAATCCTTTTATTATAAAGCCTCAATGTGACAGCAAACATATTATGCCTATTTTTATTAACGGAGTTATAATAGATATGAAGTTTATTTAAAAGAAAGTCCTGTTCATTTATTCGTATGCAGTTTATAGATGATCAGGATTTGCCAAAGTTTATTTTTTGTACTTTCTGCTAGTATGCAGAGAGATGAATATATCCTAGTTTGTATTTTGAGGTACTTTGTTTATATCTTATTTTGGTTAAGAATTTCTATAAAATTAGTGTAGTTGGACTTTCATTTTACCGAAGTACCTAGGGGTTAAGATTACTTAACTAGTTTTGTTGTGGTGATTTGATATACTATATATCATTTGACATATTATGTGCTGTTCAGTTTACTATAAAATAGTATGATAATTGATAAAACCTGACAGGGACATCATTATAATGTAGCACTTAAAGAATGAAGTACAAATATTTTAGTTATATCCTTTGTGTCAGCAAATGTAAAAGATGCATGGTCACTGAGCAGTCAGACATAAATATAAACCACATAGGTTACTGCAGGTGATATAGGAAAATGACAATTTTTGACAGACCAGTGATGTTTTGGGAAGGTGAAATATATTTTAATTAATTTAGAATTTTAGGATCTTGATTTGTTAGATTCATTCTTCCTATGTGCTTCTTCCACGTATTTTGTGCTTATTAACTACTGGCTATTGTTATACTTTACATGTATCCCATTTTGTATTAAATTTTATGGTCAACTAAGCCTTTTTATGCATTGAGATCACAGTCAAACTGATGTTCGTAGTGTGTATTTTCATTTTCTTTGTTTAAAGTTATATAAAAAACTTGTCATAATATTCATAATGATAAAAAATAAAGTGCCATTCTCTGATTTAGGGCATAATAATTCACAGGCCAAGAACAATTGAAAATGAACAGAAATACAGCATACCTAAATGATACAACTGGACATTATACATTGAAATTACCTTGGAAGATCCATTTTAAGGACTGAAAATTATAATTGCCAGCATCACTTGATCACTTGATTACTTGACATCCCACTGTATATTCTATTGTGCTCCAGAGAAAGGCTTTTTAAATTTACTATTATCATAAATTTGAAAAAAGTGGAATGATTTTTTTCTAATTTTTGAATACAATGATAATGAGTGGGATTGAAAAATTTGCTTGAACAGGCTCCAGTAAACCTCTCCATTCATCCCTGTTGCGTGCTAGTATAGCCCAGTGGTGTCTGCTTGCTCCAGAAACACAAAGAGCCTCAAACCATTCATTCAGGGTCTTGATGAAAAAGTTTAACCATCTCGTAGTTTGGGGGGGGGGGGGGTCATGTGTTCTTTTGACATCCGGTAGAATCCAGTGAGTAACGGCACTAGTCCAGCGGTCATCTCTAAAACAGATTATGTGCCCAGTCCATCTGGGCACATAATCTGATTTTCTATGTCTTGGCAAACTAGGCAGCATCCCTGATTCTCGATTGTTGACAGAGGTCGGAACTCCAGATTCTTTCTGTCACTTGAGTGAAGTATGATACTCCAAGCATATCTCTTTCCATTCCTCTTTAGGAGACCCGAAGAGCATTCTCATCCTGTTTTCATAGGACCCAGGTCTCTGGGGCATGTGTTAGTGCAGGAAGAATGGTGGAATAGAAGAGATGTGCCCAGAACAGTAGGTTCTTAGATCCTCTTAGCTTTTTCTTCAACTCTTTTGAAGGCATTCCAAGCTGCTCTCTTCCTTCTGCGAAGCTTAGGTGCTAGGTCATTCATCATGTTGAGTTCTGGACCCAGGTATACATAACTGCTACATTCGGAGATGGTCATTCTCATGTTAGCAAATGGAAAGTTAGGAACAAGACTATTTTACATGACCATTGTCTTGTTGAGATTCAGCTATAGTCCGACCCTTCCATACTCATGGTCGAAGTTGGCCAACATTTGTGTCACTTGGCTAATGTTTGGTGTTATTAGAATGATGTCATCAGCAAAGTGGAGGTGGTGTACTTGCTGACAGTCTATCTTCATTCCTATTCCTTCCCATTCCAGTCGTTGCATGACATTCTCAAGGGTGGCACTGAAGAGTTTCAGTGAAATGGTATTGCCCTGCTGAACCGCTCTCTTTATGTCCATGATCACTCCCTTGTAGAATGGTGAGATCCAGGTGGTGAATCCATGATACAGATCAAGGAGGATCCTGATGTACTGAGTTTGAATGTCCTGATCAATGCCTGACCAATGTCGCTGTTGTCCCAAAATTCCAAATTGTATCGGACCACCATCTCTTTTGTGCAAAATTCTACTACACGAGCTGCAAATTTTAAGAAGATAACTCGCAGAACGACCACCAACTGGGAGCTCTTTGGCACTATTGTGGCAACATGGGAAGATGCCATCAAAGACATCGTTGATGAGGAATATGATCGACTAGTTCAGCACCTCCATGATTGTGCGAAAAATGTCCAGAGAGAGAAAGTCACAAAAAGACGCCTGTCCTTGAAAACTTTTGAGCTCATTCACCAACATGGCCGGGTGCGAGCCTCAGGCAACCACAAGCTAATGTCCGCAATTGTAAAGCAATGCAGAGAAGCGATAAAGGAAGACCTCAGAGAGAAGAGCAGCAGTGTGGCGGAAAGAAGTTGGGAAAAGTATTCAGAACGCCCACCTGTGCTTTGCCAACTACAAGACCAAGATGACTGCCCTCCAATGTCCTGATGGATCTATCACATCTTCCAGAAGAAAAATGAGATTATCCATGACTTCTACTTGGATCTCTTCCTTAGCCATGTCCCCTTGTCTACATACCAAATTCTGCATGATGGATATGTCATTCCCAACGTTATTCCTTCTGAAATTCGACACGCCATTTCATCAGTAAAGAAGCATACAGCATCCCGTCCAGACAAGGTCAGACCTAAACAGCTGAAGAATCTGCTGTCAGTACTTGTCAATACACTGACTGGGCTCTGCACATGCTACCTGTCTGAATTCAAGTTTCCATCCCAGTGAAAAACCAGCAGAACCATTCTACTGTACAATAAGGGCGACATCCATGACATTGGCAACTATGGCCCGATCTGCCCATTGTCCATTATCCACAGCCTGTTCACTCGACTCATCCTGAATAGGATTGACAGTACACTAGATGAAGGACAACCATGCAGCAAGCCAGTTTTTGAAAAGGATTCAGCATGATTGACCATATCAACTGGTGCCAAGCTCATTGAGGTTTCTCCGGAGTTCAAGTTGCCACTCTGTCTAACATTCATCAATTTAAAGATGGCCTTTCGTTCTGATGATACTGAAAGGTCATCGAAAGCCAAGCCAAATAGGGTGTTCAAACTCAGTGCCAGCATCATATTAGGAAAAAACATTCATCCAAGACTGTAAAAGGCAGATGATTTCAGTTTTATCCATTTTGTACCCCAATAACCTTGTCTCCAAACTGAACTTTCTGGTTCTTATTACAGTACTATAAATTCTTCCCAACCTTCCACACATCATGAAAATTTGAACTTTAAAAAAATGTTTTATTTTTCCCAAGAATTGCTTTAGCTATTCGTGGGAGCTTATTGTTCCATATGAATTTCAGGAGTGTTTGCTCCATTTCTTTGAAGAATGTCATGGGTATCCTTATAGGGATTGCATTGAATTTGTACAATGCTTTGTGAAGTATTGTCATTTTGACAATGTTAACTCTCCTGACTCATGAGCAGGGGATATATTTCCATTTTCTTATAAATAAAAAATAAATAAAGACCCTCCCATTTATCATAAATTTGCTCGAGCGGGCCCAGTAACATCTCCATTGGAGACTTTGTTGTTACTGTGTTTGGCATATCGAATACGTCATGGGGAGCTTGCCAGGCTTTGCCGTGCGGGTGAGATACTCTCGGTAGCTTGCCGGGCTCTCCAAGAGGGGCGGAGGAATAGAACTCGTGTCGGCCATGTTGGCTGCGTGCAAGGCAAATGCCTTCTTTTATTTCCTGAAATAGCGTTTTGTAGTTTTCTTTGTACAGGTCTTTTACTTCCTTAGTTGAGCTTTTTCCTAGGTACTTGATTTTCTGGGGCAAAATTGTGAATGGGATTTTTTTTTCATGTCACTTTCTTCTCTCTCAATGTTTGCATATAGAAAAGCCATGGAATTTTGGGTATTGATTTTATAGCCTGAACCTTTACTATATAAGTCTATTGTTTCTAGGAGTTTCTTGGTGGAGGTTATAGGGTTCTCTAAGTAGAGTATCATATCATCTGCGAATAGTGAGTGCTTGATTTCTTCCTTTCCTACCTGAAGGCCCTTAATATCTTTTTCTTACCTAATTGCTATTGCAAGTGCTTCCGGTACTATATTGAACAGCAGTGGAGAGAGTGGGCATCATTGTCTCATCCCTGATCTTAGAGGGAAGGCTCTCAGTTTTTCCCCATTGAGGATGATGTTTGCTGTAGGCTTGTGGTAGATGGCTTTAACTATGTTGAGGAAAGTCCCCTCTATACCCATTTTGGCTAGGGCCCTAACTTCAAACTCTACTACAAAGCAGTAGTAATTAAAACAGCATGGTACTGGAACAAAAGCAGAGCTGCAGCCAATGGAATAGGGTTGAATACACTGACAAATCCCCTCAATCATATGATCATCTAATCTTTGATAAAGGTGCAAGAAATGTGAAGTGGAGTAAGGAAAGCCTCTCTAACAAATTGTGCTGGTGAAACTGGACGGCTACATGCAAAAAAATGGGCTCAGTACTCTGCTTAACACCATTTACAAAAGTAAGAACAAAATGGATTAGACCGGAAACCATAAGATACATTGAAGACAAAGTTGGCAAAACCTCCATGACATTGAAGCTAATGGTATCTTCAAAGATGTCATGCCACTGGCTGAGCAAGTGAAAATAGAGATAGATAAATGGGACTATCTTAAACTAAAGAAGCTTCTGCACCTCAAAATAAACAGTGACGAAAATACAAAGACAGTCTACAGAATGAGAAAGGTCATTTGCAAATACACATCTGAGAAGGGGTTGATATCAATGATATAAAAATTACTGGTGGAATTCCACAAGAAGAAAACATCCAGCCCCATCAAAAAATGGGGCAATGAAATGAACAGAAACTTTCTCAAAGAAGAAATCAAATGGCCAAAAAGCACACGAGAAAATGCTCTACATCATTAATCATCAGGGAGATGCAGAGCAAAACCACAATGAGATACCATCTCACACCTCAGAGACTGGCCCACATTCAAAACAACAAAAGCAACCAATGCTGGCGCAGATGTGGAGAGAAAGGGACCCTCCTTCACTGTTGGTGGGAATGCTGACTGGTTCAGCCCTTTTGGAAAACAGTCGGACAATTTTCAAAAAATTAGAAATTGAGCTCCCATTTAACCCAGCAATACCACTCCTGGAAATATATCCCAGAGAGGCAAAAATGTATAGTCGAAGTGACATTTGCATTTGTTTGTTCATTGCAGCACTGTTTACAATAGCCAGAATCTGAAAAAAAACCTGAGTGCCCAAGAACAGATGACTGGTTAAAGAAACTTTGGTATATCTTTACAATGGAGTACTATGTAGCTGTTAGAAAAGGTGAAGTCATGAAATTTACATACAAGTGGTACTACATGGAAAGTATCATGCTAAGCAAAATGAGTCAGAAAGAGAGGGATAGACATAAAAAGATTGCATTCATCTGGGGAACATAAAGTAACAAAATAGGAGATTAATACCCAAGAATAGCCGAGATCAGTACCAGGAGGATTACTCCATTGCTTAGAGACCAGCCGGGCATTCTAGGGGAAATGGCAGTTCAGATAGAGAAGAGAGTACCACATTAAGGGTGTTTGGAGGATCCTCCCAGGATGGGAGATGCATGTTGAAAATAGACTATGGACCGAACATGATTGACACTCAATGCCTCTTTTGCAGACCACAACACCCAAAAGGAGAGAGAGAACAGAGGGGAATGCCCTGCTACAGAGTCAGGGTGGGATGGGGGGGATGTGTGTGGGAGGGATACTGGGATCCATGGTGGTGGAAAATGGGCACTGGTGGAGGGACGGGTATTTGATCATTGTATAATCGAAACCCAAGCACAAAAATTTGTAAATCTACAACTGTACCTCATGGTGTTTCACTAATAAAAATTAATTAAAAAAAGTTTTTAATTCATTTACAGCATTAGGGCATTTGCCTTGCACGCAGCCAACATGGCCAACCCGAGTTCGATTCCTCCGCCCCTCTCGGAGAGCCTGGCAAGCTACCAAGAGTATCTCTCCCGCACAGCAGAGCCTGGCAAGCTACCCGTGATGTATTCGATATGCCAAACACAGTAACAACAAAGTCTCCAATGGAGAAGTTATTGGGCCTGCTCGAGCAAATCGATGAACAATGGGAGGACAGTGACAGTGACAATTCAATTACAGTGAGATACACAGTTACAAAGTTGCTCACGATTGGGTTCCATCTACCTGTTTTCATATATGATAGTTATTCTTGTTAATCAAATGGAATGGCTTGGAAGAATTTCTGAAATCAGTAGCACTATTTAAAAAAAAATAATAAATAAACACAATAAAGATGACATTTAAAGTATCAACACAAATTGTAAGATTTCTGGGAAGCCAACCAAAGAAGTACAATTGTCTATGAAAAACATTAGAAAACCTCTTTAGAGTATAAAAAAATGGAAAATCAATGAATAGATTATAATATAATCATGGACAGCAAGACTCAAATTATAAAATGTCATTTTTCCTAAGTTAAATAATAAATTTAATATACGTTATTTTTTTTTCAAAATCCCAAGATTAGAAACTTCTGAAGCTATTATAAGATGTATATTTCTTAATTTACTTTTTAAATTTTTATTTAATTAAGGAACTATGATTACAAATTTATTGATAGCTGAGTTTTTGGCATATAATATTCAAGCATGAATCCCACAACCAGTGTCAAGTTCCCTTCACCGATGTTACTGAGTTTCTTCCTGTCCTACCAGCCTGCCACCTTGACAGGCACATTTTAAGGTTTGGTTGTTGTAGTTTGGGCTTCATTTTTTCAGTGCTGTTGACTCTACGGTTTGGTTATATAGCTATTCCTTTCCCATGTATTACCAATGTACCTAAGGTTCCTGACCCCTGCTCCCCATTTACTTCCCTTTTACATCTTCATTCTTCTTCCCCCTTAAATTTTTTTCTTCTCTATCTTTCTCCTCCCTATATTAAGGGGTCAATTGTATCCAGGTTTCCCATTTTTACTGCATTGCATCACCTCCTCTAATTATTCTATATACCACAGATAAGTGAGATCCTCATGTGTTTCTCCTTTCTATCTAGCACTATCTCAAAATGAGAAAAAAATAGGTTGATTTTTAAAACATTGAAGAAAAATAGGATAGGTAACTAGATAATCTAGATATAGACACATAAAAATTGCAATTGAAATTACGAACACTAGGAGAAGAATGAAATAGCTTAAAGACATGGAACTTTTTAAATTATGCACTGCTCATCCAAATTAATTCATAAATTTCAAATAAATTAAAATATAAACATAACTATTATTTAAATATAGTTTCTATATTTAGGGTATCTCATAGGGCTGGAGCAATAGCACAGTGGTAGGCCGTTTGGCTTGCACGCAGCCAACATGGTCGACCCGAGTTTGATTCCTCTCGGAGAGCCCGGCAAGCTACTGAGAGTATCTCGCCCGCACGGCAGAGCCTGGCAAGCTACCTGTGATGTATTCGATATGCCAAACACAGTAACAACAAAGTCTCCAACGGAGACATTACTGGGCCCGCTCGAGAAAATCGATGAACAACTGGAGGACAGTGACAGTGACAGGGTATCTCGTAAGACCTCATATTTGATCATTTTAAATGGTATTAATAAAAATACATAAACAAAGATAACCAGCAACCAAACAAAAAACAAAAAAATCTCTAATGAAATATTTATAAAATATAAATAATACAAGATATAAAATTAAAGAATGTAAAAATCCTATAAATATAATAAGGAAAAATACTATACCATATCCAAAAAATGCTAAGAGATAGAAGGTTAGTTTATGAATCACAAAAATCAGATTGGCAATACATTCAATATGTTCAACTTCATAAATATCCAGAAGTTTCACATAAAAATTTCAAGATGCTATGAAAAACATATGTTCAAAACAGTAAATTTGAAAAGGTCATGTTAAAGTTGTGAAGACATAGAATATCTTTTGGATTTCTATAGGTCAAACAATGAAGTGTAATTTATTTATAAAGCAATCTAATGTATTTAATAATGTTACAAATGTATTTCTTTTTTACTTGGTTATTTACATTTATTTGTTTGTACAGAAACTGTAAAAGGGAACATATTTAAATATGTTGATTAAATTACTATCAAAAGATCAAGTGGCTGCCCACCTATGAGATGGTCAGACTTCTTCGTCAAGGCACTGAATGATCAATTTGAGGCTCTTCGTGTTCCTAGAACAAGCAGATGCCATTCAGCTACACTAGCACATGACAGGGACAAATAGAGACGTTGATGGCACCCACTCAAGTGATCAAGTTAATTAAATTACTAATAGGGAAATGCCTGAAGAAACCTATATATTTGTCTGTAGGGGAACATATAAATAAATGATTTGATTATATGCATTCAACAAAGAGTTAAGTAATACAAAATAATCAAAATAAAAAGTTAACATTATTAAGCATAACTATATCTTTGGGACTGGAGTGATAGCACAGCGGGTAGGGTGTTTGCCTTCTGTGCAGATGTGCAGACAGCCCGGCCGAGGTGGGTTCGATTTCTTCACCCCTCTTGGAGAGCCGGGCAAGCTACTGAGAGTATCTCGCCTGCACGGCAAAGCCTGGCAAGCTATCCATGACTTATTCATTATGCCAAAAATAGTAACAACAAGTCTCAAAAAAAAAAAGAATGGAGACGTTACTGGGCCCGCTCAAGCAAATCGATGAACAGCAGGAGGACAGTGGACAGTGACAAACAGCTATATAATTAAAAATAATTTTGACTAAATAAAGGAAATTACTATAGCACAATGGGTAGGGCGTTTGCCTTGCACTCTTCTGACGGGGCCAACCCAGGTTTGTTTCCTCTGCCCCTTTTGGAGAGCCCAGCAAGCTACCAAGGGTATCTCGCCTACATAGCCTGGTAAGCTACCCATGACATATTTGATATGCCAAACACATTAACAAGTAACAAGTGTCACAGTGGAGACGTTACTGGGCCTGCTCGAGCAAATCAATGAACAACAGGAGGACAGTGACAGTGACAGGTGCTCTACACAGGAAATTACTAAGCACTATATATATTATACCACTTTTTATACATTGAGCTATACAAAATATTGGTATTATATTTATAAATACACTTTTTATAAGTAACCAGAGAGTGTAAGAAACTAAAATATATCAATTTCAAGTCAATCTTTCCCTATAGGTATTAAAAACAAAAAAGTTTGCATGTGGCAATAATGACAAATATTAGAATCCATTGTTCTCATGTGAAACAATGAGAACAATGGGCTGGAGCGATAGCACAGCAGTAGGGTGTTTGCCTTGCACACAGCCAACATAGCCAACCCGAACTCGATTCCTCTGCCCCTCTCGGAGAGCCCGGCAAGCTACCGAGAGTATCTCGCCCACACGGCAGAGCCTGGCAAGCTCCCCGTGACGTATTCGATATGCCAAACACAGTTACAACAAAGTCTCCAACGGAGACGTTACTGGGCCCGCTCGAGCAAATCGACGATCAACGGGAGGGCCTTTACTTCACTGTTCTCATGTGTTATACATATTATACATGTACATTAATATGTATAATATAAGTTAATGATCGCTTGAAGCATATTATAATAAAATGTGTGTGCATGTATATTCCAATTGATGGAATATAAAAATTATTTGTTAATTAAACAGATGCCAATTGTCACATATTGTGCCGAGCTATCATTCACTTACTTGAGTGCAACATTTTAAGAAACAGGTTTACCCTTGGTAAAAGAGGATATTTTTATGTGTGCATGTAGAGAAAGATAACAGTTAATTGATACATAAAATAATGTTTAATTTATAAAGTAACTCAATTACCTATAGAAATGTTCATTAACATAATAATGAAAGGCATATATATACAAATCAGAGTTAATTAACATGCACAATATCAAACAATTAAACAAGTTGAAGTCACTCTGGAACTATTTATCATCATTACAATACCATGAACTTCTCACACTATTCTCTTCCACAAAATTATATGACAATGTTTTATAAATAAACAGAAGGATCAGAAACTCTATAAAACTATATACATATAGCCTGAATGTCAAATTCCATGTGGCATGTCTTTTAAAACTTCCAGATGCTTTAAGAAAAATAGGTCAGCTATTTTTGATTATTGAGAATTGAGATAGGAGTTGAATAATCATAATGATAAAGCAATTATCTCTCCACAGAATGTTGTCATGTGAATTCTGTGATGTTCATAATAAAGGTGGTAGCTGAAAACAAGAAACATTTAATCTTTCAGAATTTTAGAGGACTAAGATCTGTTATCAGTATCTCTACATCAAAATCAGGTTGTGCCCAAGATAATTGTTTCTCTTCTCTCCTACATTTTTCTTCAATCATGTGTCAGTAGTTTTCAAAGAGTTACACAAGATTGCATTATGATCCGAAATAATAATATTCCTAGATCTAAACTATCAATGACATCGTATCTGAAAATAACTTTGCCTTATATGATGGCTTTGTAAAAATTGTTGTGGGTATATTAATTGGAGTCCCACAGCTCTACAAAGCCAGCCATTTCAAGATTTACTTTTTGTTTGAATTTCATCTCCTCACTACTTGTTAGGGAAGCAACTATTTCATAGAATACTATTTGTTCATATTTACTTTATGGGAAATGTCCAATCCTCACTCTCCACTTAATCCTGTACCCAAAAAAAGAACACCTGTCTTTGATTTATATCATAGTTCAAATTCCATAGGTCAAATTTTATAAGACCATGTTGCAGGTTTTTAATCTACATATAATTTTTTAAGCTTCATTACTTGCCTGATGTTTTCTATATGAAGACAACAACAACAAAAAGACCCTTATTTCCTGTAGCCTGATTAAACTTTAATGGTGCTCAGGAACTGTTCCCGACTCTGTCTAAGAGAGCTGCCTGGTGGTGCTCAGCAGACCAGCTGCAGTGCTGGGCAGCAAACCAGGGTAGGCAGCATATAAGGCATGCCCCTTACCTCCTGTATTACCTCTCTGGATCTTCTTAAAGTGAAGCAAGAGAATTACAGAACTATTAATCAAAACTCAAAACATATAATGTACTATAAAAGCATGTTAGAAAACATTGATTAATTTGTTGGTATGTTTTTGTATTTCATTTTTGTTAATAAACATAATTTATTTGACATTTCTAAAAAATAAAAAACTGAAAATGCAACAAGTCTTAACCTTGCAGCAACAGATACTATTTTAATAGTTTCTACTTTAACATCAGAACTGGTATTTTTAAGTTCCACCTATACTGTCTTTTTCAGGAACGAGAAACTTGATTATTTGATAAATAGTTATAAAATATCACTTTGGAAACAAAGTTTTAGCAAATCTGAATAAGATATCACATTTGAGTAGAAATGACTAGAAACAGATTCATCACCACTATGAATTTATTAGACATACAATTGATAAATGTTAATAATCTAAGTGTTGTCTTTGATCATCTAATGGCATACTTTTATAGAAAAGACTAAGACATCAAATAGTAGCCTAAGAGTTTAAGATTTGTAAAGTGAAAATAATATGCCAATGTGACCATGGGAATAAAACTGCTATCGATGAAAGAAAGAAAGGCACTGAATCAAAAACATGTTTCAAAAGTGAATTTTTTGTAGTAGGAACTGGATTACAAGCAGCTTTATCTGCTTAACTAATCACAATCTTTATTTGATTAAATAGCATGTGCCTGTGTGTGCATGTGTGTATGAGTATATGTTTTAGCACATTGTCAAGCCTCAGGTGGAACTTAGCCAAACTCTTATTCTCCAAGATGGGCATTGTTTCACTAAAACAAATCAATATGTTTTGTTTCCATGGCTAACATCAAGTCATATAACAGTGTAGCACTGTAGCACTGTCCTCCAATTGTTTATCGATTTGCTGGAGAGGGCACCAGTAACATCTCCATTGTGAGACTTATTCTTACTATTTTAGGCATATTGAATATGCCATGGGGAGCTTGCCAGGCTCTGCCATGCGGGCGGGATACTCTCAGTAACTTGCCGGCTCTCTGAGAGGGACGGAGGAATCAAAACCTGGTAGGTCGTGTGGAAGGCAAACACCCTACCTGCTGTGCTATCACTCTATATAGATGGTCTAAAATTCCAACTGTAGTTAATTTCAGATTTATAAATGTTAAGCCAAAAACTTTAAACTCATTGCATTGCAAAGTATTCCAAAGTGAAAATGTAGCTACACCAAGAAATGCTGCTTCATTCAAGTCTGCACACTCTCTCACTCTTTCTCTCTCCCTCTACCCCTCCCCTCCTCTCTCTCACCTCTCATAAGAATGATTGTGTTGTAAACTTCCCCTGAAGTCTATACTTTCTGTGAATAACAAAGTATGAGCCTACAAATTTCTGTATTGCTAAAGCTGGTTTATGTCAGATTTTTTCATGACAGAACTAAAGTTATTTTTTCAGATTTAATCACATGTCATAAATTTAGTCTGTTATAGGTACTTTTAGCTTCAGCATATAATAAATGTGTTGTGAATTATTGATATAACAATAATATCAAAATATATTAGTAAATTTTAAATGGTATCATTAACTGGAAATTTGATTAAATGTAATATAGTGGGCTTTTATTTTATAAAATACTCATATATTTGACGTGTTCACAGGGTACAAAATAAAAGCGGACTATTATTTACCAAAGTAGTCATGCTAAGTCAACAGGACAGATGTAAAAGCTTTTTATATAACTAGTATTAATAACTAATAATAAGAATGCCCATACGTTCTAAAGACATTCAAGGCAAATGATGTAATGAGACACCTATTTTTAAAGAAAGGATTATCATATCTTAGCATAGAAGAAAAATTTATAGATTCTGTTAAAAATTAGTCTTTCAGAATTTCAGAAATAATCTATTAAAATAGTACAGTGATTGACTTTTTACTGAAAACATTAATATTGGAATGAGACAGAAGTTTAGAGTAGACCATAGTTGTGTAAAAATAGCCATCCACTTACAAAACTGAAAGGTACACTTTTTAACCATCTTTTAGTACTAATGGTTTATTTTCATCGCTAAGTGACTGAGCACACATCTTTTTCCTCAATTCTGAACAGGTAACACAATGCCAAAGGCCTTGTCTTTTTCTATTTACTGCTTTCCTTTCTTGTCCATGAAAAAGAAACTTTTCTTAGTAACATCTTCTAGTTTAAGGGAGATTGGATTGAAAGTTTTGCTCTTCCTAAGCTTTTATGGACACAAACCCCAACCCATTGCAATTGATCTCATTCTCCAATCCATATAAGAAGCTACTATTTTAGCCCATTTTTGAATGTATAGTTATTATTCAATTTGTTCAGAATTATTAAACAGGCTGAAGTGATAGCACAGCAATTGTAAATAAAGATAAAAGACTCATTTTCTGCAGTGTAGATGTTACTGGAGGGCATCATGTTAAGATAAGTAAGTTAGAGGTAAAAGAAAACTACCAAATTATCTTACTCTGTGATATATTGATACAGTACTGTAATGGAAAATATTTAATGAGAAAAAATATTAGCCTTTTAATATCAGAATGAGATTACTAAGCAGTAGAAATAAGGAGGAGGAATTAGGCGTATTAGTAGTGACATCAATATAGTTGTAATGGTTCTGGGTCACTTTGGTGATGATGAAGATATGTATAGTAAATTTGTTTATTAAACTGTGCAAGCCAATACTAATAAATCTATTTTACCTAAAGGACAATTATTTTTAATGCAATATTCAATATTTTAAAAACATTAATTAGTAAGGTTTAGTTTAATTAATATAAAATCAAAGAGTATATTATTTAGTAAAATCATTTGCTATGATAGTGCAGAGGTGAAAGTCACCTAATTCTTTTTTTAAAAAAAGTTATTCAACATTTGATTAACATTTATAAAAATAAATAATATTAACTTAATAAAAAACTCATGCATATCTTTCTCAAATAATTATTTGGTTACATAACATAGAATAAAGGCTTTTTCAAATTTATTATGTTTCTACAGCATAATTTTTCTTAATCCACAGAGAATAACATCTTCAACAAATGAAGGTGGAAAGGATATGCTTTCCTTACTCTATTCATAGATCACTTGTAAATGGTTTCAACCTATTGTCTTTTAAAACAAATTTTTAGTTTATGATGCTTATATTTATGATATTCCTTTTATTCCTCTTCCTCTTCCAAAATAGTCCTATTTGTCAACATTATTATACATTACACCTAAAAAACTCATTTTGTCTCCTCTCTTTCTCTCTCTCTCTCTTTGAGGGCTAGTGGTGCATATCTGGCTGTTCCCACTTCTAGCTCTTAACTCAGGGATCACTCAAGGTAGGACTCAGGGGACCACATGGGGTGTCAGAGATTGTGCCCAGGTAGAATGCATGCAAGGTAAGAACTTCACTGCACTATGGCTCTAGACCCTGAAACATTTCTTGATAACTCAATAATTTATTTCTGCGATTCTCAATCTTTTACTGACTGTGGATTATTTCTAACTTTCTTTCCTTCTTGTTGCCCCCTGTTTCAGAAATCAGAATACCACTTAGATCCTGTCTCTCCATTAAGTAGAATTTTTGCTGTTGTCCCTTTGGACTATTCTGAGAGTCAAATATGACCCTTGCATGAGAAAGACTAATTTTTATCACACACAATAACATTTTCCTATATATTGTAGATTGATCTTATTGATATGATTTCAATGAATTTTAATTAATTTTTTCTTCTTGTTTGTTTTTCCTTAGGAATCACTCCTGAAGGACTTTGGCAGGCCATTTGAGGTGCCAGGGGTTGAACTTGGGTAGGTTTCATGCAAAGTAGGCACACTGATTCCTCTACTATTCCTCTACCCCTTGTGCAATTAATTTTAATCATAAAGGTTGGTAAGGGATTAATCTTTTACAAAAATAAACAATCTTTAGATATACTTGCTAAGTTTCCTTAATTTAATTACAAAGTCTATATGAGCAAGGTGAATAAAGCTAGTATTCATGTAATGGAGCACTCTTCAAGATGCATGAAGTTGCTGAGGTTTTTTTTTTTTTTCAGCAGTAAACACTTACTTGTAAATATGAGTACTTCAGATAAATTCCCAAGTATAAAGTTTCTTTACTCACATTCCTGTAGCAGATATAAGTCTATTAACATATCTTTGTATAGGTTCAAGGAGCTTCCAAAGCTGACCTATGAGTTAAATAATATATGCTAATAATTTAGTAAATATAAGTTAACTCCTTTATTGAAACAATTTGTTGAAGGTCTAAGGTTTTACTTCTATTAATGAAATAAAGCAATCAGTATAGCCTATGCTTACAGATATTGATTATAAGGATATACAATCAGTGTTTGCAAAATATTTTACAATCACTATGAAGTATGTTCTGAATTCATGCAAATACAGGCATAATATTTTTAATTTTCTCAGTTGAAGTCATGGATAAAACTGATTTTGTTTACTGATGGTATTAACAGTAGTTGAATTGGCAAGTTATTGAAAATATTCATCACTTTTTCCAGTCACTAGTCACTCTCTTTTTTTTAAAGATTTTCCAACAAACAGTTATGGTTTGTTTCATATTGGGAATATCTAATATCCTCTATCTTGGTACATATGAGCAAATAGGAAAAACTCCCACTATAAAGAACAGTACATCAATTTGATCAGTTAAATCAGAATTTTTCTAATAATAAATATTTTTTAAATGCTGAGGAGATAAGAAAATAAAAATTACAACAGTAAAAAATTAGAACCATTCTCTTATCAAGAAGATATGAAAGCCCACATTTTCTCTCTTTAGAAGGTTTTGATGAATTTTTTTCTCAAATAATGTCTAAGCTAATTGGCAAATAGTATTATATGGAATATAGATTTTAATCTGCAGTTATGCAACATGATTATGTTCAATGAAAATATGACATTGAGAAACCAACTACATTATTTCATGGAATATATAATATTTTAGTAATGCAAGTCATGGATTATATCACTACTTCTATGTATATTAGTAAGAATTTGAAGAAAAATATAAACTTCAAAATAAAAATCTCAGCACACAATGAAACACACCCATTCTGATGTAAGAATCTCTGCCAATCTCTAGTCAGCATGAAAATATCTCTAAAAATATAACTCAAAGATATGTAAAAATACTAATTTTCCAAGTATTTTATGAGATGTTCGACATACAGAAATTATAGCATTCATATACTTGACATCTATTTTCAGTAGTTGTTCACTTTTCACTATAAAATTTTACTAATATGAACAATTTCTTTCCAAAAATATTTATTTAGTAATAGGTATAGTATTTCAAATATATTTATTCTAAATTATTCATTAAAGGCCAGAGATAATATAGGGTCAAGACATTTCCTTTGCCTGTAGCTGAGCTCTGTTTACCCCAGCAACACATATGGTCACCTAATCACTGCCAGGAGTCATCCTTGAGCATAAAGGCTTGAATAGTGCCAAATAAAAGCAAATGATTCAAAAATCTGTCTTCTACAAATGTGCACACCATAATTTATTTCCCTATACCGTTTCAATCTTCTCTCCCATTTTGCTTTGGTAATATTTGTTCTTGATAAGAGCGCAAAGACACTTTGTTTCTTTGTGTTTGGTTTCCTTCTTTGCTTTATTTGTCACATATTAGTGAAATCATCTAGCATTTGATTTTCTCTCTGACTTATTTTCCTTAGTATTTACTTTTAGTCATATCTATTTTGATTGATACAAGTGGAAATACTTCATCTGTTTGATTTCTTAGAAGCACATCTGACTTTCAAGGCTTGCCCTTGACTCTGATCAGAAAACACTCCTGGTGGTGCTTAGAGGATTCCAGAGACTGAGTCAATCTTGAACAAGGCAAGGAGCTTAACACCTGCACTATATATCTAGCCCATCCTTTATTATGAATCAGTATAATAGTATATGCCTATGAGTCTTTATCTTCTCATATGATATTGTGCTTGTAACTTATTTCCATATGCATATGAAAATTTAAAATAACACTGCAATGAATATGGCTGTTTAACCACTTTTTTGGGTTTTTTTTTTTTTGGAAAGAAGTGGAGTTGCTGAATCACATGTGAATATTGATTTCTCCATATTTTTTTCAATAGAAGATTAAAAAATTAGTAACAACATGATAGTAGGTTGAGTATTTTTAATGTACCTGTTGGCCAAATATGTCTTTCCAAGCTGGGTCCTCCCTTTCTCCCTTACTTCCCATTTCTTTTCCCTAATTTCTTCTCTAGAACTACTGATACTATAATAAATAATAGTGGTAATAATTGATGTTCTTTTCTTGTGCCTGATCTTAGAAACTCTGTTACCTTGGACTCCAGGCTTAATGTACCCTGGAACAGAGATTCTCTGCCTGCTCCCAGCAAGCCTGGAGGACCTCCGCTACCTCCACTACGCAGCCGTGGCCATGCTCCAGAATGCTTTCTGAACTACGCAGCCGCTTTGTGGCCACATGACACAGAATCAAAAAAATACAAAATTACCACACCATATTTGAAGGAGTTCAAATATTGTTTGAACTATGGGAACAAGTGCAAGGATGATTAGAGGCCACCTTAAAAGCCTCTATCCCTCTCGGAGAGCCTGGCAAGCTACCGAGAGTGTCCCACCCACACGGCAGAGCCTGGCAAACTATTCGCGGTGTATTCTATATGACAAAACCAGTAAATACAATGGGTCTCATTCCCCTGACCCTGAAAGAGCCACCAATATAGCAGCGTTAAGAAGGATGAGGTAGGAGAGGATGATAAAATCTCAGGGTGGAAGTAGGCTGCCAAAACAAAGAAAGAAAAAAATGACGGTCTGTATTTTCGATGCACGTACGCTGGCATTGGATGGAACCATCAAGGTCTGGATGGTGCAAGCGCGAAAGATCAAGTACAACATCATTGGTCTGACCTAAATGAGAAGTCATCAATCACATCACGCCATTTTTGACACTAGAGAAGAACTTTTCCTCAGAACATGTGACAAAAGAGGCATTGGTGGTGTCTGTGTCCTTGTCAACACAAATATGGCCATAAATATTGATTCATTAGAATGCTTAACAACCAGAATTAGACAATTACACTTGAATAGATGTGGCTCACTGCTGGCAGTTTCATCTTTGTTGTCTATGCACCAAAATCCAATTATGATGAAGGAGAAATTGTGAAGTTCTAAATGGAGCTGGAGAAGTTCTATAGAGAAGACCACACCTTCTACAACATCATTGTTGGTTAGTATAATGACAAGATAGGATCAAGAAGATCAGCTGAAGAACTCCACATTGGGACCTATGGCTTAGAATGGAACAAACAGGGTGAGAGACTATCTGAATTCATCATGTCGACCAAGACCATCCATGGTAACTCACCGTTCCAGAAGGCCGAATCTAAACATTGAATATGGGAGTCTCCCAGTGGACGGCTACACAATGAAATTGACTACATAATATTGAATCAATGGTCTTGCCTCACTGATGTCACTGTTGTCTCAAAATTCCAAACGAGATTGGACCACCATCTCCTTTGTGCAAAATTCTAGTTCACAGAGTGGGGAGAAATGGCTGCAAAGTTTAAGAAGAAAGCTCCCAGAACAACCACCAACTGGGAGCTCTTTGGCACTATTGCGGCAACATGGAAAGATGCTGTCATTGATAACATTGATGAGGAATATGAAAGACTGGCTCAGCATTTCCATGTTGTACGAAGAACACTGAGAGAGAGAGAGAGCCACAAAAAGATACCTGTCTTTGAAACTCTTGAGCTCATTCGCCAAGATGGCTTGGCACAAGCCTCAGGCAACCACAAGCGAACATTCGAGCTTACAAAGCAGTGCAGAGAAGGGATAAAGGAAGACCTCGAAGAGAGAAGAGCAGCAGTGCTGGCAGATGCAACAGAAGCTGGGAAAAGCATTTGCAACACCCGCCTGTCTTTTGCTAACTACAAGACCAAGATGACTGCCCTCCGACGTCCTGATGGATCTATCACATATTTCAGAAGGGCAATGGAGAAGATTATCCATGACTTCTACTCAGATCTCTTCGATAGCCATGTCCACCTGCCCACATACCAAATTCTGCAGGAATTGGTCATACCCAATGTTCTCCCTTCTGAAATCTGACACGCCATTTCATTGGTAAAGAAACGAACAGCACCTGGCTCAGAAGAGGTCAGACCCTAACACTTGAAGAGCCTCCTGTCAGTACTCATCAATACACTGGCTCGGCTCTTCATATGCTACCTGTATGAATGCAAGTTTCTGTCCCTATGGAAAACTAGCAGGACTATACTACTCTACAAGAAGAGACATCCACGACATTGGCAACTATCACCTGATCTGCCTGTTGTCTGTCGTCTAAAAGCTGTTCACTTGAGACATCCAGAAGAGGATTGGCAGAACACTAGATGAAGGACTACCATGATAGCAAGCGGGTTTCCAAAAAGGATTCAGCACCATCGTCCATATCTACACGATAACCAAGCTCATTGAAGTTTCATGGGAGTTCAAGATGCCGCTCTGTCTAACATTCATTGATTTAAAGAAGCCCTTGATTCTGTTGAGATGGAAGCGACCATCAAAGCCCTAGCCAATCAGGGCATTCAAACTCAATACATCAGGATCCTCTGTGAGCTGTATTGCAGATTCACTACCAGGATCTCACCATTCTACAGGAATGTGATCATTAACATCAAGAGAGTGGTTCGGCCAGGTGATACCATTTCACTGAAACTCGTCAGTGCCACCCTCAAGAACATCATGCTATGACTGGAATGGGAAGGGATGGGAGTGAAGATAGATGGTCGGCAACTACACCACCTCCTCTTTGCAGATGACATCATTCTAATAACACCAAACATCAGTCAAGCGACACAAATGCTGGCCAAATTAGACTATGAGTGTGGAAAGGTTGGACTACAGCTAAATCTCAAGAAGACAATGCTTATGAGAAATGGTCTCATTCCTGATGTTCCATTCGCTCTCAACAGGATGAACATCTCTGAATGCAACAGTTACGTGTACCTAGGTCGAGAAGTCAACATGATGAATGACCTGGTATCTGAGTTGTGCAAAAGGAACAGAGCATCTTGGAACACCTTCAAGAGTGTCGAAGAAATAGCTAAATGGATGAAGAAACTCCGTGTCCAGGCACATCTCTTCGATTCCACTGTTCTTCCTGTATTAACTTATGCCTCAGAGACCTGGGCCCTATGAAAACAGGATGAGAATTCTATTCATGTCTCCCAAAGAGGAATCGAAGGAGCTATTCTTGGAGTATCACGCATCACTCAAATGAGAGAAAGAATTCGGAGTTCCTACCTCCATCGACCATCAAGAATCAGGGATGTTGTCTCATTTTCCAAGCTGTCTAAAATCAAATGGGCTGGACACATAATGACATTTGGAGACGACCGCTGGACTAGAGCCATTACTGATTGGATTCCATGGGATGCCAAAAGATCACGTGGCCACCCATCTATTAGATGGACAGACTTCTTCATCAAGACCCTAAACGGTCAGTTTGAGGCTTTTCGTTTTCCTAGAGTGAGCAGATGCCATTGGGCTACACTAGCACACAACAGGAATGAATGGAGACATTACTGGTGCCTGCTTGAGCAAATCAATGAGTAACAGAATGTCAAGTCATCAAGTGATAAGCCATCTTAGAAATAAAGTAATTTTTTTATAATTGTGGACAATTTTAATCTGATATTTTGTTTTGTAAGTTGTATAAGTTCTCCTCCATGCGGGCACGTTCCTTCTATCCCCAGATTGCTAAAACATTATCCAATTTTAAATATTATACAATGCTTTTTGCATCAAATGTTATGATTACATTATTTTTAGCTAATTTTGACGCATAAGATGTTTAAGATGATTTGATTTCCATATTCTAATCCATCCCACATCTTTGCAATAAATATCAGCTGTTGATGGATGATATGTTATCTTCTTGATACGGTGCTGAATTTGGTTGCTAAGATTCTGTTGAGTATCCTTTCATCTCTATTAATTAGGTATGTTGGTCTGTAGTTTTATTTTTTGATGCATAAATGCTTCCAACTTCTTCTGATATCAGAGTAAGGGGTCTCAAAAATGTATTTGGGATTCGAGTTATAAATAGTGTAGTAGAAAGCATGTATAGTGTGTTGAAGATCCTGAGTATTATCTCTTACACTGCATGAACCCATAGTGTACAGATATGGTCTTGGTGGTTCTCGAAGAATACAGAATCTCCTAGCAGCAAATTATTAGACTGCACCACTGGACTGAGCATTTTCTGGAGTGATCTTTGGCTCCTCAGCACTTATAAAATGGGAACCCTGTAAAATTATTTTAGCAGATTTCTTTTATTTAATTTTTGAGAAAAGTTTGAAATGTATCAGTGTAGGTTAGTTTGAAAAACTTTGTTGAACTCACTAATTTAACCATCTGTTTCTGGTTCATAGTTTTGAAGATATGTTGTGATTACATTTTTTATTTTATTGCTCATAATTTGTGTGTTTATTTTTATATTTTTTCCTGGTACATCTTGGGAGGTGGTATTAATCTAAGAACTTGTCTATTCTTTGTTCTCCAATTTAGTGAAATAAAGTTATTTACAGTGGTATCAAAATTCTTTGTATTTCTGGTAAATCTAATGTAACTTTTCTAACTCAATATATTATAAGGATTCTATTTTTTCTTTCATGAGTCTAGTTATAAGTTTATAACAAAGCCTATCAATTAAAAACAAGGCTCTTAAATTTACTGACAGTCTATAGTGTAGGTTTGTATCTATTTTGTTTATTTCTGCCCTAAATTATTATTCACATCCTTTTGCTGAATTTTGTTTCTTTATCTACTTCTCTATATAGTAGGTGAGATAGTTCACATGATACTTTTTTTTTATTTGATGCAAAACCTCTGTTGTATGAGCTTCATTTTTCTTTTTCTTGATCTGGGACCCTTATCTTCTTATCCTTGATCTTATTTATTTCCAAGAATTTTTTTCCATTACTTTGTTATTGATCCAATAGTTGACTCCATAGCATGTTGATTAGTTTCCATATGTTTTATTTTTTATTTTTTTATAATTTTTTTGTTTCATTTCTACACATGTGTGGAACTAATATGATTCCAATTTATTTTGAAATTTATTGATGTTTATTTTGTATCATAGCATGCACCATTTATCTCAAGAATATTCCTATGTGTTCTTGAAGTAACAACTATCCTTAATTTTCAGGGAACTAGAAAAGCATGTAAGCTCCATTAAACACATTTGACACATTTCACTCAAAGTTGTTGTGTTTTCTTTTTGTTGATTTACTGTATAGGTGGTCTCTTCCTTGGTGAGATATGTTTAAATATGTTTAAAGTCATCCTCTACTATTGTCTCACTATCTTTTTCTGAATGTATATTAATGATTTTGTTACATATTTTGATGTCCTTTCATTTTGTATGTTTGTTATTTAATGTTAAATTCTCTTGATGGAACAGTTCTTTAATCATTATCTAATGAGTGTCCATTATACAACAGTGTATACTATGTGTCCCTGTCATTTGTTGCCAATTTTCTAACTTGATGCTTATGTTATCTGGCATAAGTGTGGTTGTAAGAATTTTTATAAGGCTGCCATTTATCTGTATCATTTTTATCTAATCTTTTATTTTGAGACTGTGTCTATTATTGAATGGCAAATAGGCATCAACAAGCTGAATTTTATTTTCTTGTCTAGTGTGTCACTATGTAGTTTCTTTTTTCTCATAATTAATGCTTGTTTTATTTTTTCAAAATAATTTTCAAAACCTTACATCCAGTCAAGTTTCTTTTCTTTTTTTACACTTTATGCTTTACACACTTAAAATTTTTTATGTTAAAGAGACATGATTTACAAAGTCATTGAGAGTTGTGTTTTAGGGATACAATAAATCAACACCGATCCCTCCACCACTCTCAATTTGTCTCTCCTGGTGTTTCCAGATTCCCTACCCATCCCAACTCCACTCCACCTCTGCCTGTCAACTTAACAGGTGCATTACAAAATTTCAGCGATTACCCTTAGATCTTATTATTGCAGTTTTAATTGATGTTAAAGTCATTGAAATTAGTTGAATTATGAATAAATAATACTCTATTGTCACTTATTTATACGGATTCTGGGTGTTATTGCAGTTTGTCTATTTACTCTTGTCTCATTTTCTTTCCTTGTATTTTGTTATCTAAGACATATTTAGGCTAGAAGTACTAAAATATTTATATTACTATCAAAATATGAGCAAGATTGTAAAATTATCTATGTTTTGACTGGAGAAATAGTGCAGGGTTTCAGGTGCTTGCATTGCAAAACAAATCTCAGTTTGTTCCAAAGCACTCATATCGTTCCCCAAACTCCACCTGAGCACAGAGGAAGGAATAAGCTCTGAGCCAATATGTCCATTGACCCTATTCCTCCATATAAACATCCCTCATATTTATTTTAATAATTTAAAATAAATATTTTAAATATTGACATATAAAGTGTATAAAATACAGTCATATGCTTGGAATGAGATGCAATACTTTTAAAAGGGAATGACTACTTCACTGGTAATAAAAACCAATTTTTAGAGTCATTTCAATATTAAACACCTGCAAGATATTCTGATATCCAAGAACAGAACTAGGCTGAAACTAAAATGGAGCCTTCTGTGATCATTTACAGCATTATAATTTTCTGCAACATTTGAGTGATTTGCAGAACTGTGTTAGATCTCCCATGAATAGGATGGTGGCAAAAGCTTTGTAGATACAAAAATAGTTTTGCTGAGGCAATGAGAAGTAATATACTATCAGATTAGAAGCTGTTCATATTTTCCCAAGCTGTTCATATTTTAGATACTGAAAAAAAATTTGCTTTAAACATTGCAAAGTTCTCTTTTCTCTATCTTATTTAACTATGTTTTTGCATTTTCTTTTCATCATTTTTCAATTCCTTTAATATCTCTCCACTGGAAAATAATACCATTACATTCACAATTAATAATAATTGTTTATCAGATAATAATTTTATAAGAGTAATTACAGAATATTATGCATTTAAGTACTTGGGTTTTTTTTTAAAAAAACCCTATACTATAACATAAAATAACTAGAAAGAAAAATTCACAGTCCCAAGAGTTCTATTAGATGGGAACATGAACTGAAAAATAAGGCGGTCATTTTGTTAAGGACTTTGGATAAGTTTTTAACTATTTTGGTTTTCTCTAAAAGGGTCCTTAACAGAAATTCCACACTAAATGATTTCACACTATGTTTTTTGTATTCACTAACCCTCATTTATATTAAAATCACATTAAAATCCTTTAGGCATACTAGAGTCAGTATGGTTTATGCTGCTTAATAAGTAATAATATGTTGCTATATACTTTCTTATACACAAATGCTTACTTAACTAAATTGTTGTTCTGTATAAAAACACATAACAAAGAATAAATAATAAATAATCTCAATGTGAGGACAGAAATTTCTATAACATTTATCTTTTATGAACAGTTGTATTTTTTATTTTTATGTCCAGTTTTTCCACCTAATACTCCTAAAGGAGAGCATGAATGTATAATATAACTATTTGTGACAAATATTCAAACACTGGAAAGAAATCTGGACCTTTACAACTATTTCTTTTTCAATTTAATTGTTCATGGACTCTGAACATTTATGAAAAGGTGAGACTTCAGATAATAGATTATAGACCTAGGTCTATAGTTTTCCCCAAGCATTGCTTAGCACAATTTTTAAGTAGGTTTAGATTAAACAGGTTTTTTTTCATTTTTAATTTTTTCTCTTTGTTTTTTGAGTTACACCCGGATGTGTTTGTAGTTAGTTCCTGGCTCTGTGCTCATGATCTCTCCTTGGAAGTTTCAAAATCAAAGGGGTTTCAAGGATCAACCATGTTCAGTACCATGCAGGACAAGTACTATACCTCTTAGAGTATCTTTCTGGCTGCTAAACAGTTCTATTTTTATTTGTTCTAATAGTAATTTTTCTTCATAATACCCTCTATTACTACTTTGTTTTATACCAATCAAGAATTTTACACTAGTCTAGTTGTCTTTTTTGTTGCCCTTGTGTGGGTAATATAATTTGACAATGACTTTCATCTTGTTTATTTTTAATTAATTATACTAAAATTGCAATTTTTTTATTTCTAATAGATATTGGTTTTGCCATATTCAATGTAAAAAAGCCTCCTCAATAATGTTAATAAACTTCTAATTCTCATCTTTATTCTATTATTTTATTTTTAAACATGTTTAAATCTCATAAAGTCAACATGATGGTGATCTTGTTGACATACCCATCAGCCTTGCACTACTGATTCCCAACTCCCAGTAGATGCACAATAGGCAGCTAAAATTTATAGAATCACAGTTAAAAACTGTAAGGCACAGTCCGAAGGCAGGAGGGCTACCAGCCCAGCTGAAGCTACTGCATCCGCAACCATATCCCACCAATGCAGCCACAACAAACCACTGCTTCACAAATATTCTCTGAAGAGACAAGAAACTACGGACAATCTCAGGTATCCAGTGTCCAGACTAAGAACTCTTATGATTTTCATAGCCAGTATAAGTAGCTTCCCGTTAACCTCCCAAACTTCCTGAAGCCCTGGCAGCCACACCATCTTCCACAGCCAGAGCCATATGGACTTACTGGCCTAAACCATAGATCCTGAAGTCTTATGCAGCCAGGTGACACCTCTTTACTTCGCAATATCAAAATTCTATTAAATGGAGAAATAATATTTAGCACTGTCGCACTCTCCTCCCGTTGTTCATTGATTTGCTCAAGCAGGCACCAGTAACGTCCCCATTGTGAGACTTGTTGTTACTTTTTTTGGCATATCGAGTACTCCACATGGAGTTTTCCAGGCTGTGCCATGCAGGTGGGATACTCTACGAGAGAGGGAGGAATCGAACCATGGTTGGCTGCATGCAAGGCAAAGGCCCTACCCACTGTGCTCAAGAGTATCCTAGGAAAGTAATATAGAAATCTATATAACATAGATGACTCAACTAACAACAAAGAGCTTAATAAATTCTTAGACAAAAATTAACCCCACCATGAGATATAACAATTTTCACATGAATTGATTTTTTATAATTATCAATTTATTGATTTAATATTAAAGTTTATTACCTACTCAATTTTAATTCTAAAATTTTATCAATAGTTATAGCATTTTTCTATATTAAAATAAATTTTAAAAATTATAAAAATCCCAGAAATCATGTATGGGAATACATTTGTGTAAGCACATTACTGAACAACATATAAAATATTACGCTAGAGTATTTCCTTCTTCTAATAGCCCCCTTCCTGTTGTGTTTCAGAAGGATGATCATTTCTATAAAGTCTATCACCATATACTAATTTCTGTCCCATGTTTACCTAAAAAGAAAATAAATACAAAACATTCCTGTTACAGGATAATTTCAACTAAACGCTGCTTGTTTAGCATTATTCCTGAGGTTATATGTATTGGTTTTTCAATTCTCTCTTTTTGAGTAATACTCACTGAATGAATGCACTGCAATTCTTTCACTTTCATATCTTTAGTTTGTCTTGATTGTTTCTACTACTGTTCTACTATAAATAAACTAGGAACTGATAAAAATGTACCAATTTCAAGGGCATGTAATTAGCAATTGAATAACAATCCTTTACAAAATCTACAAAAATTTCAGGCCACCAGGGGAAGAGCAATAGTACAGCAGGTAGGGTGCTTGCCTTGCATGCCGTCTACCCGGGTTCAATCTTCAACTCCCCATATAGTCTGCACAGCGCACAAGAGTGAGACTTGAGTGGAAAGCCAATAAGTTTGAAGACATCTTCATAGGTTTGGTTCATAAATGTATTTTCTTAATTTTTATATTTGGCTTATATTCCATTTTATTTATGGAATGATACAAAGGCCATGATTTTATTAAAGAGATATTGAACACTTGTTATAGCTTCATCTAAGTTACTTTCTTTAAACCGTAAGTTGTGGTGACACTTTTGACTAGAGTTCAGAGGCATATGATGTTTTGTTTCTTTTGGGGGGTATGGCCACACCCAGCACTGCTCAGTGTTTACTCTGCCCTCAGGGATGTTCCTGGATGTACTCAGGGGGACAATATGAGGAATCAGAGATTGAACTGACTTTTCCAAGTGCAAGCCATGCACCCTATCTTATCCCCTGTATTATCTATAGCACTAAAATGAGGAGCTAAAATCAAATTTTAATTTTTTATCAGTCTCTGCAGTGGTGTTGGAGTAGAATGAGGTATGCTAAATCCTCTATTGCTATCTTCTTAATTTTGGTTATGGTACAGATCTAAACTATTCTTTGGTAACTTTTAATGGATCTAATTCTCATTTAATTCCTCCATCAACTTACATACCACTTCCACTGTCTTTAGTATGAAGATAACATTCAGTTACATCTGCAGTTTTGTCTGTTAACACTGACATAACTTTCTCTCCATCCTGTGAAGTACAGATTACTCTAATATCTATGCCTAACTTGTTTGTTTCTTATTCACATGCCTAGAGGATCTGTTTCAAATCGTGAGTACTGGTGAAGTTCTAAATTATGTTCCTGATAAAATATTTTATTTTTACCAGAGGCAGTTAAAACATATCTTTTAGGGTTTAATATCTGCCTAGGTAAGAACTTTTTGCTTATGTCCTTAATTCATAATAACACTGACATGACATGAATACAAATTCTTTAAGTTCCCATTTAATGACTGAATTGGTTATCAAAGTTGTTACATACTGGTGGAACTGGAAAGTGGATTACCTTCCACAGCATTTTGTATGTTATGACATCTAAGTTCACCCTATTATGGTGCCCAGAGCTTGAGTTGTGTGAATATAAATTATTACTTGAATAAGCAACTGTTTTGTGCAAAATGTTAAGATTGAGTTTTTGTGGCTTTCCAGTTTTTGTACCCATTCCCCAACTTGATCTATTTTATGAAACCTGAGCAACAATTTCTCTTCCTTGATCCAAAATACAAATGTTTATAGTTTAATTTCTTAAACAAATTGGGGGAAATCAAGATATCTATGAGGTTTATTTAGCGTGACTTATTATCAAATCATACTTACTCTTGTAAAGCTATATATACCTTTATATATATACCGTTATATATATTATATGTAATATAAATATATTTACACCGTATAATATGTGTAATTATACTATAACTTTGTAATATATTAAAATATTTCTTTATTGAATTTACAAATATTATATAAATATGTATATTATAATATATGTATAATATGCTATAAATATATACATATATATACTCCTGTACATACATATATACCTTTATATATATTTATATATACATATATTCATATATATGAATATATATTCCTTTATATATGGGTTGTTATATATATATATCCAGTGTTTATGATAGGAAAATATACTCTATAAGAAGAAAACTGGGCTAGAGCTATTGCACAGTGGGTAGGGCATTTGCCTTGCAAGCAGTCAATACGGCTGACCCGAGTTCGATTCCTCCGCCACTCTTGGAGAGCCACGCGAGCTACTGAGAGTATCTCGCCCTCATGCCAAAGCCTGGCAAGCTCCCCATGATGTATTCAATATGCCAAACACAGTAACAATTGTCACAATGGAGATTTTACTGGGCCCGCTCCAGCAAATTGATGAACAACTGGAGAACAGTGACAGTGAAGAAGAAAACTAGATATTTTTGAACAGAGCTAAAGCATTCCTATGTAAATAGGTTATCTCTCTGGACCAGAACTGGGTGCTGTAAGGAGGTACTGTGATATGCATGAATAACCTTTCAGTAACTACATTGTAAATGATAGTGTCTAAAGGGAATCAGAGGAAAAAGAAAAGTATCTGCCACATAGTTAGGCTAGGGAAACTGGGAACATTGTGTACAGGAAGTGGGTACTGGTGAAGGGTTGCTTGCTCTAATACTGTAGGACTGAAACTCAATAGTGAAGAAATTTGTAACTTTATATCTCACAATAATTCAATAATTTATTTAAAAAATGTTAAAACAGTTTTCTTGAGAGTTTCAAATCAAGTCAAATTCTTTCATAATTGTAATACAGAATACATAATCTTGTGTTATAATGTATTATGTTTTATTTACTTTTTTACTGGGGTTATTAGAAAATACAACAGAGCATACAGATTCAAAGCTTCTGAGACTGGTACATACAACTAGTTTCAGGGTATAGCTTACATCTTAACCCATTTAATTATACAATCATGTAAGACTTTCATTCAGATATGACTTCAGCTTGAAGTGATACAAGTATTATGTTCACTAGAAATTAAATCAACACAACCAAATATTTTGTAGAAATGCTATATATCATGAGGTGTAATAATAATAGTTATGGACAATTGACACTGGATATAAATATAAAACTTAAGACAGGAAAGGTTGCATCTCATTATGTGTTCTCTCAGCCACAAAATTGAGACTTCCTAGAATGAAAAATAGAGATTTTAAGCTTATTTTTAAAAGGACAAAGTGTAACAGTTCAATTAAATGTGACCAATTTGAAGTTAAAAGTCAGACTTTACAAGCGGAGAAGGATTTAAGCAATCTAAAAAACTTACTAATACAGTAATATAAGAAATATTAGTGAGGATTTTAAGTTGCATGTTAAGGCAGTTAAACTACTGCCTGCAAAATTCTGTCAGTAAAATTATATTTTTAATGTGTAATGTTGTTGCTGTAAACTATGTGCTTGACAGAGAAGAGACTACAAATGTGTGATTTCATTTTTATTTTATTATTATTTTTTGCTTAAGAGAACGCAGGTTTTTCTTACTGATATAAGCAATTCAAGTATTCAGTGATTTGGCTGCAGTTTGGGTTTCTCATATCTTGCCAAACTTCATGTTCTTTAGAACAGGCAAAAATACATCTATTTTGACTATAATTATGCAAAGCATTTTAAACTGCCTATACACGAGAAATAAAGAAAAAGTGAAAGAGAGATACTAATTCAGTTGAGGACTTAATTAGGAGCTCAGTTCTATCAGACATATAATATTGCATTTTATTCTCATTTACTCTTCTTTTCCTAATAGAAAATAATGAGATGCCAATTGTATATGATTATGGATAGCTATTTATGGAGCTGGACCTGGCTCTATGCTTAATTACATTTTTGTTTGCTGGTTAATATTATATTGTAACTGAAGCTTTTATTTCTATCTATTTCATAGTTTTTCTATCTAGTTAGACTAATATTTCTGGTTTATATGTTATCTTGCTTATGGTTTTAGCTTTTTAAAAATTTTAATCCTATTCTCTACAGCTGTATTCTTTTTTGATATTTTTAAGAGAATTTAGGATCAGAGACAGAAATAAAGCATTTTTGTGAGATGCTGAAAAACTTGATAAACAGTCTTACTTATAAGCCAAATAAAAGAATCTCTTGTAGTTTGTGAATGCTTATAAGTACATTATAGTTTTATTTATTTTATTTTCTCTTCTCTACTTTGTATCTTGTCACAGGATTATTGTGAATACTATAACCAACCTATCTGAAATTATGCAATAATACATTTAAATTAATCATTATAACTAATCTGAACTGTATGATGTTTTATCTTATGCATTTTTATTCTGCAGAAATTTATAAATTTTATTAATAAAGATCATAAAACAACTGTATTTTATGTAAAAATATCATGTTTGTGAGAGATGACTTGATTCATATTTTCTTCACTATTTTACATGAGAGCAGGTTTTTATTCTTTAAATGTTTAGCCTTATTGCTGCCATAATTATTTTTGTCATATACTTATAGATTACTAAGTGCGAATTCACTTCAAATTATTTTGGATAAGCATGTTTAGATTAATAAATAACAGTTACTATCTCATTAGCATTCCATATTATATAGAAATGAAATGAATAATAGTTCTAAGTTAAGCCTTAGTATGTTCCGATATGCCAACCAACAAATACATTCTGATTTTTATTCATGGGACTCTGTGAACATGAATAAAACTGACTGGCAAAGAATGTGTCAAAATCAATCAAGTCAGAGATACATACTCAATGGTGGATATGGAGAGCCACTGGATCTGCTTATAAAACCATGCTTTTCTCTAATAACAAAGCTTTTTTTTCATGAGTTCCAAATATCTTGGTATTTGGTGAAATCTTCAGGTAATAAATGCAGTGAGGAACATTACCAGGCACTGGGAAACAATAGGCTTCTATCAATCAACTTTTACTGAATATGAACAGCTTTTAGGAACACTTGCATATTTTTTCTTTCACTGACATTGATGTTAATTAAGTATCATAATTTAATGAATTTAAAAAGATTGACATTTTAAAATTACTTTTCATTGCACTCAAATCTGAAACTCTAATCTGAATTTCAGACAACTGATAGAGTTACTATGCACATGGTACTATGACTCCAGTTCCCAAAACTCATGTTGTATTCCTAAGCATGGTAAGATAAAACAAATGAAATGAGACAAGGTTTCAGGCACAATTTTAAATTACTCTAATAAGAGGAATAAAGAGAGACACATCAACTTTGGCACAGCTTATGCAATAAAATTCTAGTGTGGCCATAGTGTGATAGCACAGTATTAATTTATAATATGCCTTCCATTCTTTTAAGAAATATCTTACATGAATTTACATTCATTACAAATTCTATTGATGTTTTGCTTTCACATGTGATCAGTTTCCCTAATATTACCTCTTTTTAGGATTGTTTCTGTATTTTTAGTCTGTTTTTCTTTAGAGAGCTATGATGCATAGAGAGCTTTCTCACAACAGTAATTTCTAAGGGGATTTAATCAATGATTGTCTTAGTCCAGAAGCAGTTAATTTGTGGAATGGAATAGAATTAATAGAATGGAGTAGAATAGAATAGAATAGAATAGAATAGAATAGAATAGAATAGAATAGAATAGAATAGAATAGCAACTAACTATACAAAGTAATCCTAGATATTTCATTTGGTAGTTATGTTTGCATGTATGATTTTAGAGATAAATAAGTGATCATTTTTTTCCATTATATGTTAAGCATGTTAAAAGGGTGCTTGCACTGTGAATATAACCAAGGCTTACTCCTAGACACAAAACATTTTCCTCAAAATATGACTGCTACATATAAACAGTGGGCTGGAGCGATAGCACAGTGGGTAGGGCGTTTGCTTTGCATGCAGCCAATATGGCCGACCCGAGTTCAATTCCTCCACCCCTCTCAGAAAGCCCGGCAAGCTACCGAGAGTATCTCGCCTGCACGGCAAAGCCTGGCAAACTACCTGTGACGTATTCGATATGCCAAACACAGTAACAATAAAGTCTCACGATGGAGACGTTACTGGACCCGCTCGAGAAAATTGATGAATAATGGGAGGACAGTGACATATAAACAGTGAAATAATTAGAAAGACAAACTCCATATCAAATCAGTGGTATTGTAACCTGACTGTGTTTTATGATGCCTCAGTTTAAGTTGTTCATGTGACCTATAAGATAGTGATACCTCCACAGTGATTAGGTTGTTTCATATGAAAAAAAAAGATAAACAGAATTTACACGTATAACTAAGATTTCCAATATACTAAATTTCTGATAAATCAAAAGCAAGTTCGAACTGATGAGAGGAGACATTTTTTTTAATGGGGGGGACATACTCAATGGTGCTCAAGGCTCAGTCTTGGCAGGCTCTTGAAAACACATGGAGTACCAGGGATAGAACCTGGCCAGCTGCATTTAAGGCAAATGTCCTACATGCTGTACTATCACTCAAGCCACAGAGGAGTCACTGAAATGATAAATTAGAAGTAAAGGATAATTATGAGTAGATGCGCTTACTGTCCTTGAAATCAAGTTGCCTTTTTGTTGAACAGGCTCTTGAGTCAGGGTAGATATGGAACCCTAACATACTTCCCCAAGAAAAGGATCTATACAATAATCAAAAAGAGGACTTTGAGAAGGTGAGAGTCCCATAAACACCTTGATGCCAGCCTTGTTTGTGATACTTGGAGAAGAAGATCAACCTAAACCATAAACAAATATCTAAATTGATGAAAAAGATAATAAGCATGTGTTATTTGTCACAAAATATGTAGATATGTGCTAACAGCATAGAATATTTAGAAAAATATTTTCTAGCAATATTTTAAGTAACAAGAAATTGTTTTTTTGATCAGGGAGATATCACTGCTCACTACTAAAAAGACAAGTGTAAGAAACACTGCTTATGTGGCTGGGTTGGTAGGGTAGCAAGTAGAACGCTTATCTTGCAAATGACTGACCTGAGTTTGGTCTCTGGGCTGGAGCAATAGCACAGCAGGTAGGGTGTTTGCTTTGCACGCAGCCAACTTGGCCAACTCGAGTTCGATTCCTCCTCTTCCTCTCGGAGAGCCTGGGAAGCTACTGAGAGTATCTCACCTGCATGGCAAAGCCTGGCAAGCTACCCGTGACATATTCCATATGTCAAACACAGTAACAAGTCTCATAATGTTACTGGGCCCGCTCGAGCAAATCAGTGAACAATGGGAGGACAGTGACAGTGATCTCTAACATTCCATATGCTCTCCAGCACATTGCCAGGAGTATTCCTCAAGCATAGAGCTAAGGATAAACCCTGAGCACTACCGGTTATGGCAAATAAATAAATTACTAAGTAAATAAATAATAGCACTGTAGCACTGTCCTCCCATTGTTCATAGGCTTGTTTGAGTGGACACAAGTAATGTCTCTATTGTGAGACTTGTTACTGTTTTTGCCATATCGAATATGTCACAGATAGCTTGCCAGGCTTTGCCATGTGGATGGGGTATTCTCCGTAGCTTGCCAGGCTCTCCAAGAGGGACGAAGGAATCGAACTTGGGTCGGCCACGTGCAAGGCAAATGCCCTACCCACTGTGCTATCACTCCAGCCCAAATAAATACATAAATGAATAAAAATTACAAATCTGCTTATAACAGATAACATTGGCTCTCCACTGTCCAGGTGAGGAACCACAGCCATAACCCTTCATTGATACAGCTACATTCTACTTGCACAAGTCAAATGGGCTATTTTTCATTTTTTTAAACCTCAATTTTTATTTTTTCAAGTTTTTTTCAAGCAAGAAAAATAACTCTGAGAAAGAAATAAATTTTGAAATTTAATCCTCATGATTTTATAAATAAGTAATATTAATCACCAATTTCATAACAAAAAGCTATAAACTCAAAAACAAATAGTTTCTACAGCTAAATCTTCCACCTCCAAAAACAGGTGTCTCTTGAATTGCTGTTATGAACTACATTACAAAGCAAGAAAAAATACAGTTGTTTACATGAAGCAGATTTTTTTTATGTGAGATTAACTATGTGACTTTGGCTGTTCTTAGACTATAGGAACCTTTATCTCCACATGTCATCATTGAGGAAATTGTGGGAATTGGAGATGGAGGTAAGGAAAAAAAGGGAAGCGACGAGGGAGAAAGAGATAGAGGAAAAGGGAGATACAGAGACAGAGAGAGAAATACAGCAAAAGAGAGAGAAACAAAGACAGAGAAAAAGGAAGAACAAGAAAATTTCCCACAATAGTGAGAATTAATGAGAAGACTAGTAACTATTTATTTAAAAATAATTTTATTACTCTCCCAATTATAGCTTCTTTGTAATATAGCCAAACAATTGTATTGTTTTCCTCAAAATTAAAATTCATTAATTCTCTCAACAATTTAGTGAAAACAATACAAAGTAAATTTTTGCTTATGGAAATTTTATAATATTTTAAATAAGATATATGAAACTAAAGAAAAAGCAAAGAATGCATTATGAATGCTAAGGAGCTATCTTGAATTAAAATAATATATTTTGAATTGCATTTTTTAGTTTAGTTACTATAAATTAATCTTATGAAATTATATATTCCTCAGCTAGTCATTTTTTATTGAATATTTTGCAACCTACCTTTATTAAGAATAGATTTCTATCTTTCTATAATTCTAAAATTCTTCCCTTTGATCATTTACTATGTTAATGATTTTATTGTCCAAAATCAATCAAAAGTATGATATGTTAAAATATGTCTAAAATATATTATTTAAATATTTAATTGATTACTATATTTTTAAAGATTAGTGAAGTTGAATTCATATAAAGTAGATTGGTGGCTGCTAAGGAATGGGCATGGAAGTTGGAATTAATAAGAGTGTTTGGGAAAGGGTGCAAACTTTCAGTTATAAAATAAAGAAGTTTTAAAGATGCAATGTACTGCATGGTCACTATGACTAATGATATTGTACTAAACACTTGAAAGTTGTTATGAACTTGGATAGTTAGTGTTATCCCATACATCTACATCTACATACAACAATTATATGCAGTGGTAAATTTGGTAAATTTGTTAAATAATTTTTATGGCAATAAGTTAAAGATATACTACATACACATATATCAAATATTAGTAGGCTACTTGAAAATTGCATTATTATAAGCCAATGAAATATAAATAATTTTGGGAGGAAAAGTTCATTGACATGGCTTAAAATGAATGCTTGCACAAATGAAATCTAACATTCCATTAGTATAACGGAATAGGAGGTTACCTGGTTTTGTAAATCTGAATGTAAAGGCATTATTGGTGGCTGTATGTACCTATTTTTATGACAAATACATTTTTTCAGGGATCATTATGATAATAATTAAGGGAACAAAAGGCTCTATAAAATAGTATCAAAATATATTCTTGGCAAAATTCACCATAAAATTTGATATACAGCAATTTTATTTAGGTTCATAGTTGCTGGTCTGCCTTTAGTCACATAATTACATAGATAGTTCCAATTGCCAAATTTTCTATTGATATCTACATTTAATAAGAAAATATCAATTGTTGTTCTTATATTAAAGAATTTCTACCATATTTAAAATCTTTGAATTAAATAAATTCTTATCTTCAGCTCTGTTTCTCTCTTTCTCTCTCTTTTTCTCTCTTTGGCATTTTAAGATATTTTTACATATGCATTGCGCATGGTCAACCCTGGCCAACCTGGATTCGATTTCTCTGCCACTCTTTGAAAGCCCAGCAAGCTACCAAGAGTATCCTGCCCATGGCAGAGCCAGAAAGCTCCCCGGGGCATATTCAATATGCCAAAAAACAGTAACAATAAGTCTCACAATGGAGATGTTACTGGTGCCGGCTCCAGCAAATTGATGAACAATGGGAGGACAGTGCTACAGTGTTACAGTGCTTTAAAATTTTTCATTGAATTGTTTAACATTTTATTGGTAAAGACACTTCAGGGTCCAGAGAGATAGCTCAAAGGATTTCATTAGTTCAAAGCATGATGGAGGTTCAGGTTTGATCTCCATAACCACATAATAGTCTGAGCACTTCTAAGCACAACCTGCATGCTCAGAGGTGGGAATAACCTCTAAGCACCCCGGGCTCTGTCTGTATGCAAACAAATATAACTTATATTATAAATATGTATGTATGTGTATTTTATCTATATATAAACATTTCAAATTGTTTTTATTGATTTAAAAACAATTTATTAAGGTACATTGGTTTACTGGAGAGTAAATATTTGTAGTTTTAGGAGATCAAGGTTAACACACCACGCTCAACTTCGAAATGCAAAAGTGCCTTCCATTGCAGCACATGATTCTTCATTTTCTGTCCACTCATCCATGTTAACCTCAGTTATTTGATCTCCTTCTGTGTTTCAAATACTAAAATATTTCTATCATTTCCAGTAGGAACACTAAAGCAGGCAAGATCAAAAAAAGAAAACACAATACTCTGTGATATTGGTTCTATTCCTATATTTACTGGACACATTCAGTAAATAGACTTTGATTTGGCAGAGATTCAGGGAAACGGCTGACAATCCAAGTATTTTACTTTTTATCTAATAACTTTGAATCATTTGCTTAGAAATGTGATCACTAAATGATTACTAAATAAACATATGATAATATATTTTTCCAAATGAACAGAAGCTTAGTAAAATGTATTGATCACTTAATCACTTAATCACTTAACTTCCCGTTAGTCGTCGATTTGCTCGAGCGGGCGCCAGTAACGTCTCCATTTGTCCCTGTCGCGTGCTAGTGTAGCCCAATGGCATCTCTTCGCTCCGGGAACATGGAGGGCCTCAAACTGATCGTTCATGATCTTGACAAAGAAGTCTGACCATCTGGTAGGTGGGCGGCCACGCGGTCTTTTGACATCCCGTGGAATCCAGTCGGTAACAGCTCTAGTCCAACGGTCGTCTTTAAATCTCATTACGTGACCAGCCCATCTGATTTTCGACACCTTGGCATATGAGACAGCGTCCCTGATCCTTGATCGTCGACGGATGTCAGAACTCCGGATTCGTTCTCTCATTTGAGTGAAACGTGTTACTCCAAGCATAGCTCTTTCTATTCTTCTTTGGGAGACCTGAATGGCGTTCTCATCTTGTTTGCGTAGGGCCCAGGTCTCTGAGGCATATGTTAATGCAGGAAGAACAGTGGAATCAAAGAGATGTGCCCAGAGCCGGAGGTTCTTCGTCCTCTTAGCTATTTCTTCGACGTTCTTGAAGGCGTTCCAAGCCGCTCTCTTCCTCCTGCGCAGCTCGGGTGCCAGGTCATTTCTCATGTTGACCTCTCGACCTAGGTACACATAGCTGTTGCATTCGGAGATGGTCGTTCCATTGAGAGCGAATGGGGCGTCAGGAACAAGGCTGTTTCTCATAAACATTGTCTTCGTAAGATTCAGCTGTAGTCCTACCTTTCCACACTCACGGTCAAAGTCGGCCAGCATTTGTGCCGCTTGGCTGATGTTTGGTGTTATTAAAACAATGTCATCAGCAAAGCGGAGGTGGTGTAGTTGCCGACCATCTATCTTCACTCCCAGAAAGTAAAACCAGAAAGTTTCTTTAATACTGAGTTTCAAAATTTTTGGACACTGGACCTCATCTTCCTCTTTAGACTTAGTAATACAAAGTTCTTATTCTGTTGATAATATATTAATATTTCCCTTATTAGAGAATATAAACAATAAGGGCTGGAGCTATAGCATAGCGGGTAAGGCGTTTGGCTTGCATGCAGCCAACATGGCCGACCCAAGTTCGATTCCTCCACTCCTCTCGGAGAACCTGGCAAGCTACTGAGAGTATCTCGCTTGCACGGCAAAGCCTGGCAAGCTACCTGTGATGTATTCGATATGCCAAACACAGTAACAACAAATCTCATGATGGAGACATTACTGAGTCCGCTCAAGCAAGTCAATGAAAAATGGGAGGACCGTGACCATGATAAACAATAAGTTTATAAAATATGATTCTAAAATAATGACGGTTTTCACATTAAATAAATGGATACATGTAATAAAATGCATCTACATTTTTAAGAAGTATAGTTATAAGCATAGAAGTTATTGTCATTTTTGCAAAGTTGTAATGCCTACAGCTTATAAATATAACTGAATTCTCATATGTGCTTCCATAGTCAACCTTCTGAATGTGTTGCTGGATTAAGATGCATGAATAAAGTAGCACTGTAGCACTGTGCTCACCAGTGCTCATTGATTTGCTCGAGCGGGCACCAGTAACATCTCCATTGTGAAACTTATTACTGTTTTTGGCATACCAAATACGCCACGGGGAGCTTGCCAGGCTCTGCTGTGCGGGCGGGATACTCTCGGTAGCTTGCTGGGCTCTCCGAGAGGGATGGAGGAATAGAACCCCGGTCTGCCGCATGCAAGCCAAGTGCCTTACTCATTGTGCTATGGCTCCAGCCTGAATAAAGTATAATGGCTCCAGCCTGAATAAAGCATGATCTCAAATACATATGAATAGAACAGAGAAGGAGCTCATAGACCCATGAACAGGTCTCAGAGACTCCAAAAATTTTCTGATCACACTTTGAAACCCAGAGTTCTATAATTATTCTACTATTTTCATTTTACATTTTTTTCTTGACTTCCTCATACTTATTATCCATCGTTCTTCCTTTCTTTTTCCTATCCATACCATGCCTATTTTCATTTGCTCCTCTTTCCCTTACTTAATATTCTTTGCCTTATTCTTTAATTACTTTTCATTTTCTGACTTGTACCTCCCTTCATTTTTTCTTCCTCCTCTTGGACCTTGAACCTTCTTTGAATATTCTTCTTAAATATTCTTTCAGTGATAGAAGAGAATGCAGTATGCCTTTATACAAAGGAAATTATCTTGAGAGATCTTCGGTGTATATTTCTTGGTTATTCACTCATAAACTTTGTCTTTAAATGGAAATATCTAAATAAGTAGTAATAAAAGTTATTTTTAATCCTCATGTTTTGCTTCAGTTCTTATTGACTGTTTTTCCAAAATATTCTCTAAATCTCAACCTTCCTTTGAGCCTACTGTTCTAAGCCCGATACCAGTTAAATCCATGCTCATTTAAAAAATTTCAACAGATTACTGTTTATTCTGTGTTTTTCTTTCCCAATCCCAGTACAACAATCAAATCTCAGTGGTCAAAGTGATTATAGTATATTGACTTGGTGACCTTCATCTTCTTTTCCGTATGCTCTGAAAATTGAAGTACAGATGAACGGTTGATCTGGTTCGTTCCCTTCAAAGGAGAGAATTACACCAAGTGAAACTTACACTCTTTTACACTATAGACTACACTCTCTTATAACCCCAGGAGTGAAAAGAACCAATGATTAATAGATGTGGTTATAAGTGGCCAATGCCTTTGCTCAGGAACAAACTTGGAGATGCAATTTGTATTCCAGAGCTTTTCCTAAGGGATCTGTTAGAAGATATTCTCTACTAAAACCACATTTTTGCTTATCACTATCATTCTCCTGAGACTGTGTTCTGCTTCTAGAGAACCTAATATATTACAATTCCCACTATTTATCTAATTGTTACTTTTCTGTTCCAAAATCTCTAATGAATCTCCGCCTCTTGGCCTATATGTGACTACTTAACTGCTGTCTGCCCTTTGTTTGACATCATTCCCTGTAAACCAGATAAGCCGGGAAATCATTCCTTGGGGCATTTATTCTTGGTGTGATTCAGTCTGGCATGTGATGCCTTAAACTTTTGTAAAGCCAATTTATCTTGCTCAGCTTTCATTTCTGCTATCACTTTCTCAATGGTCTTTCAGCACTCTATATTTTCCCTTCACCTTCACTTTGTTAATTATGTTATTAAATTAATATTTTCTATCTTGTTTCAGAAAATGTATCACTATTAAAGCATAATGTTAATTCATTTTTCATTATACAAATACTAGGTAGTTATGTTTATTACCTAGATACTGAAAAAATTTAAATATGCAATCCATACTAGAATGTAAGGAATTAGTGTCATCTGTGTTAGTCATTGCTATATCACTAGCACATAAAACTCAAAGTCTCATATAGAAGATGCTCAGGAAACATTTGTTAGCTTAAGCTGATACTGAGTAAAATTTTAAATATTACACATTTTATTTTAAAAAATTGTATTTTTTGTTAAATTGTACAGTCACTTATACAATTAATATTTTAGAGAACACATATTGCTGAGCATTTAATAAATTGAAAACATTAGCTATCGATAGTTACAAACTAATAGTTTTCTTCTTAAGTGACAATGATTCTATGTTTCTTTTCATTTTATTTGTGTTTCTCAACTGTTTCAATGGATGAAATGTCTTATATGTAACTTGCTATCAGGAGTCTAAATACCCAGGTGATAAATTGCAGAAAAGATGTCAATATTTAACTGGCTAGTTAAAAAATAATGATAAACTTTTATTGGATTCCACTTTATTGAAGTTATTGAAAAACTTATGATTTTATTTTATAGCTCATTTTAAACTAAAAGCATATTTTAAAACAAAATTAAGAACAGATAGTAGGCTTCTTATTTTCAGAAACTTCATTATCCATTTAAACACAAAGGCCACAAAATGCAGTTATATTATGTTGAAGAGCAATCACAATCACAATCACAATCACAATCATCCTGTTGTTCATCGATTTCCTCGAGCAGACACCAGTAACGTCTCCTTCTTCCTAGCCCCGAGATTTTAAAAGAGCCATTTCAATGCTCTTTCAGGATTAGGAGAATGAGACCCATCATTGCTACTGGTATTTGGCATATTGAGTATGACACGGGAAGTTCGCCAGACTCTGCCGTGCGGGCAGGATACTTCTTGTAGCCTGCCAGGTTCTCCAAAGGAAAAATAAGATAATAAGATATCGCGCGCCCGCATTTGCGGCCATACGCTTCCAGGAGCTGGGTTTCATAGTCTCTGCGTCTTGGCCGTTGATGGGACCAACCTGGCACTGGCAGCAGCTGGTGGGTGTGATGCCTACCTACTGGAAGATGGGGGGTCTGGTTGGAGAAGGCCCAGTCTCTATCCGAGTAGACTTGGGGACCTCAGCCCTGGGACCCGCATGCCTGGGTTCCTCTGCCAGTTCTTTCATGCATGAGGCCCGTCCGGACATGTGGAAAGTGGTCCCAGCATGGCAGTGGCTGGCTCCGAAGGTCCTCAGCTGCTGGGGCTCTGCTCGGGGGAGGGGGTAGAAACTCAACTCACCTCCCTCCAAGGGGCCCGGGTGAGGACAGCCAGGCGTGGGGGCAGGAGACTGTGCTGTTCTCCTCCGGGAGCTATAATAAAAGCAAGAAATGTATCTCTCTCTCTCTCTCTCTCTATATATATATATATATATATTTATCACTTGATCACTTGATACCCCGTTACTCATAGATTTGCTCAAGCGGGCACTAGTAACGTCTCCATTCATCCCTGTTGCATGCTAGCGTAGCCCAATGGCATCTGCTCGTTCTAGGAACATGAATAGCCTCAAGTCGATCATTCAGGGTTTTGACAAAGAAGTCTGACAATCTCATAGGTGGGCGTCCACGCAATCTTTTGACGTCCCGTGGAATTCAGTCAGTAATCCAGACCGCTCTAGTCCAGTGGTCGTCTCTAAACCTCATTATGTGTCTGGCCCGTTTGATTTTTGATTCCTTGGCAAATGAGACAGCGTCCCTGATTCTTGAGCATTGACGGAGATTGGAACTCCAGATTCTATCTCTCATTTGAGTGAAGCATGATACTCCAAGCATAGCTCTTTCAATTCCTCTTTGAGAGACCCGAATAGCGTTCTTATCCAGTTTTTGTAAGGTCCAGGTCTCTGAGGCATATGTCAATGCAGGAAGAACAGTGGAATCGAAGAGATGTGCTCGGAGCTGGAAATTCTTTGTCCTCTTAGTTATTTCTTCAATGCTCTTGAAGGCATTCCAAGCTGCTCTCTTCTTCCTGCGTAACTCAGGTGCCAGGTCATTCGTCATGTTGACTTCTCGACCTAGGTATATATAACTGTTGCATTCAGAGATGGTGGTTCCATTGAGAGTGAATGGAACATCAGGAACAAGACTGTTTCTCATGAACATTGTCTTTGTGAGATTCAGTTGTAATCAGACCTTTCCACACTCACGGTCAAAGTCGGTTAGCATTTGTGCGCTTGGCTGATGTTTGGTGTTATTAGAACGATGTCATCAGTAAAACATCCCATATGATCTCCTGAGCACTGCCAGGAGTAATTCCTGAGTGCAGTGCCAGGAATAAACCCTGTGCATCACCAGGTGTGACCCAAAAAGCAAAAGCAAAACAAAACAAAATAAAAAATTTTTCAGATATTGATAGGAAGAAAGCAGTCTCCTTAATTTCAACGATCTCCTCAGGTTGGGATGTTTTTGTCAGATATCTCATAAAGCTCGTGGATTTCCTCTCTCCTCTTTCCCCCATGGACCTCAAGTAAGATAATGCCATAAGGTTCCTTTCCCACTTCTCCTTTCCTACATGCTCCCCCCAACCCCTCCAACTCCTTTCCTTTCTGCCTTCTATCCAAAAAGAGTGATTTCTGTGTGATTCCCTTTGTTTTGGTCAGAAGTCTAAGCTCCTTCATTTTCCTTGGAAAATATGCAAAGTGCAAAACAGGCACTCAAAGGGCATAGATCATGGACTGCTAGCCAACCAAATCCTTTTACGCTTACATTGTCTCTGAACCTGACACGTTTGTTTACTGTGAATCTGTGATTTAGAAATACAGCCAAGGCAAAATAAACAAAAACCTGCTACTCCCCCTCAATGAGAAACAGGTTCTGTGTTTTGAAACATCTTTCAAATTCCGTGTTTTGAAACTTCTTTCAAAGGATTCTTCGAGGTTTATCTTCCTTCCTCTAGAATCAGCAAAATAAAATCGTCCTTGTTCCTCTATCTCAATGACTACCGGTACTCTGACCTTAGGGCATGTTTCTGATACTTAGTTTTCTTTTTTATCTAACACCAGTTTTAGCAGCAGTTAGTATTGGCAGACTATTGGTTATAACTGTAGGATCTACCTCACAAGAACGTGAGCAGCAAAGGAGCTAAAAACCTACAAAGATCCTGGCACAAAGCTCTCAATAAATGGCAGAAAACATCGTGTTCCTCATTTTTGTCATTTGTCATTGTTGTCCTCCTCCTTCTCTTCCTCCCCGTCATCACTTTGTTATATAGTTAACTACGATTTCTAGTAAATCGTTTTTTTTCTTTTTGGGTCACACCCGGTGACGCACAGGGGTTACTCCTGGCTCATGCACTCAGGAATTACTCGTGGAGGTGCTCGGGGAACCATATGGAATGCTGGGAATCGAACCTGGGTCCACTGCATGCAAGGCAAATGCCCCACCCTTTGTGTTACCTCAGTCCCCAGTATTTCCAATAAATTTTTAATTAACATGTTAAAACTATGATGTTCCTAGCCTGCCAGGAGTAATCCCTGAGTGCAAAGCCAGAAGTAACCCCTGAGTATTGCTGGTTGTGGCCCCCAAACAAAGAAAAAAGAAAAATGTTGAAACTAGACAAGAAATTTGAATTTGGGAGGGCCAGAGTGATAGTGAGCAGGAAGGGTGCTGCCTTGCTCCCAAGCAAGATCCAGGAGTAAGCCCTGAGCACTACTAAGTGTGCTTCCCCCTTCTCCCACCAAAAAACAAGCCAAAAATAGATACCATTTGAGGTCTGGAGAAATAGTCCAGCAGGTAGAGTGCATGCCCTCCATGAGGCCAATAGGGATTTGATTCCTGGAAACCCAGAGGGCCCCCCAGTTCCTTCAAAAGTGGTCCCTGAGTCCAGAGCCAGGAGTAAGCCCTGAGCACTGCTAGGTGCCACCTGCAAATGAAAAACATTTAAAAAAATCTTTTTTAATTTTCTTGGCTCGCACATCAAATATCAGATGTAATTAAAATTAGTATCTTGTTAGAAAGCTGTATGCACAGTTTGCGGGAATGTGAAATGTGTCTCACCTGAGTCCTGGAGATGCTCCTTGTCCACCAAGGCTTTGTTGCCATGGCTCCAGAAGACTGCTTCGAGTGCTCAAATTCCAGCTTTCACCCTACTGGAAAAACCAAGCCACAACTCCTGCCTCCTGATAAGAGAATTTGTTAGGGCAACAATCCCGTTGGCAGGTGCTGTTAATCAATTTACTTACACTTGACCTAAGTGATTTTCCAGTTATAAAGTCTATTGGTTGATTTCTAACAAACCAACGACCTAGTCCATAAATTCTGCCACTGTGGAACTAACAATAGTAGGTTGCTCCCTTCATATTTTGGAGCATATATCATTGCAATGGTCCTCTCCACCTTAAGATGGATTTATTATGGAGGGAGTGTATGTTCTGTCAAAGAGAGCACCATGTTGTCTTGACTCAGCAATTCTCAGCTGCAAACAATGTCTTATCTCCAATGTCAGCTTGCAGATCAAAAGGAGAAAGTGTTAGTGTGATACACTTCCAGGCTCTCTTAGTGTTTCTCTGGCAAGCCTACTCCTAGAAAATATTAGATCCAGATTCCAGGAGATGGTGCAAAGTTCTGGAGCACATATTCACATGCAGGAGCCTCAGTTTGATCCCTGGTATCACATGACCCACCGAGCACTACCAGGAGTGCTCCTCAAATACAAAAATGGCTGAAACATGAGGTTCAGAACCAGCAACTCTGGACTTGACATCGCTTTTTCTTGACACTCAAAGAAGATGTAAGGGGCAATTGAATGAACTGTATGAAAAGGAGCATGGTGAGGTTTGAATAAAAGATAGTTGGGGACAAAGGCTTCTGCTTCTCTCTCTGCCCCTCCTTTTTAATCTCTCTCTCTCTCCCTCTACTCCAAACACAACAGCTCCTGGTAGATCCTCAGATATTCGAATTCTTTCACGATGGCCAGGAACTTTTCCTTTTCTTTTTCTCTTGGTCAGCATGTTCTCAGCTCAGGATTGCTGCCTCAGAGAGATGTTCCAATCCCCTGCAGAAAGAGATCTCCACTTCATTCTGGCAATAGTTGTGAACATTTTGCCATAGTTTGTGGTATTGAAATCCATCATACTATTTGAGATCAAGGTTACACTCACCAGTTTGCCTATTTTGTACGTTTCTCATTTGGAACATGAGGCCCGTGAGAACAAGAACGTGGCTTTTGACTCATTTTCCACTGAATGCATTTCTGGAAGAGATTGTGAGACTTAGTAAGTGCAAAAGCATTTGACATGAGGTCAGGTGTTTGGGGTGACTTCTAGTTTTGTCTGACCTTAGCTCCTTTACCTGCCAGAGCAAACCTCATGCCTTCAACTGTAAAATGGGAATAATAAAACCTAGTTCTGAGAGTACTGATTCTATGATTAATGAAGATCGTTGAAATAATGTTTCTGAAAATGTTTTTGTTTATTTTTGGTACTTGGGCCACATCTAACAATTCGTAAGTCTTACTTCCTCTTTGCTCAAGGATCACTCCTGGTGGGGCTTTGGGGATCATTTGTAGTGCCTGAAATTGAACCTGGGTTGGTTATTTGTGAGGCAAGTGCCTTAACCCCTGTACTATCTCTGTGGACCTAATCCTGAAAAAACTTTTTTAAAATTGTAAAAATATTTGCGATGCTACAATATGAAAATTAGTCATATGATTTTCTCCAAGATGTTTGAAATTTTTTATATTTAATCTCTGAGTGACACACAGTTACAAAGTTGCTCATGATTGGATTTCAATCATAGAATGTTCCAACACCTATCTCTTCACCAGTGTACATTTTCTGCCACCTGTGCCTGAAAATATGTTTATGTCTTTTATTGGCAGTTAAATGAGAAGGATTCTATGGCTCTATACAAGAGTTCAACAGTGAATGAAATATTATGGTACAGAGAAAGCAGTTAAAACTTTGGGAAATTATGTTTTGGACTTTTTACTAAATTCTACTCTCCACACCTACTTCCTCCCTGAACTCACCCAGTCCTCAAACTCACATGCCTATATATACGGTATAAAGATTACCTCTCTCCCAAATGAACTGTCCTCTCAACTGCTCTGGCCTTCCTGTTAAATGTGTCTACTTCAATGCAATCCGACAAATGCCTTGTTTAACATCTTACACTGCCTTTTATTTTCTTATTTCTTTTTTTATTGTTTGGTAATAACTCTGGTGCAAAGAGCTGTTATTTGGTTTATGGTAATAATTAATACATACCAAATATTGTTATGAAATTTATGTATACATATATAACAAGTCTTACAATGGAGACTTTATTGGTGTCCGCTTGAGCAAATCAATGAACAATGGGAGGAGAGTGCTACAGTGCTGTATGTACATATAATGTTTCAAGATGAAAGCACCACTAGTCAATTACCATCCATCAGTATATAGTTACAAATATTCTTCTTTAGGTGAGAACTTTTTGAGATGTTTCATGTTTGTTTGTTTTTTTTCCAGTTTACCTTCATGGATTTCTAAGCCATTGTTAACAATAGTTAAGTTGTGGATCGGGCATAGAATAGAGGTTAATGTGCTTACCTTAAGTGCAACTAAACAAGGTTTGATTCCTGACACTGCATATAGTTCCCTGATCACTGTCAAGAGTAATTTGTGAGGGGCTGGAGCAATAGCACAGTGGGTAGGGCGTTTGCCTTGCAGCAGTCCACCCAGGTTTGATTCCCAGCATCCCATATGGTCGCCTGAGCAGCACTGCCAGGGGTGATTCCTGAGAGCAGAACCAAGAGTAAACCCTGTGCATCGCCAGGTGTGACCCAAAAAGCAAAAAAAAAAAAAAAAAAAAAAAAAAAAAAAAAATTAAAAAAGTAATTCATGAGCACAGAGCCAAGAGTAACCCCAGAGCACCACTAGATGTGGCCCATTCTTACCCTCTAAGGTCAAATAGTTACTTAATAATCTGAGGGGACGACAGCTTTTGTGGGGAGCTCCAAGGCAGACTACTCTCACCATCCTCATCACCACATGATTCCCATCAACACCCGTCCCTGCGCATGAACACTAAGCACTGATGTGAGCAATCAATTGCAAGATTAACTTGGCCCCATGGCATCTGCTTTTCTAGAAGTTTCCATCCAAACACACAAATCAGTGGTTTCAAGATCCCTCTCTGATATCTCTGATATCTGTGCTACTAAATGAGGCCTTGGTCAGGGAATGTTCACAAGCAGCACCAAAGGGGACTTGTAAAAGATTTTTCAGAAAAATGGGAAATGTGGCACAGAGTTAGAGCCCATAATTCCTATAATGAAGCCCTAGATTTGATCCCCAGAAGCATATATACACATAGGAAGGGTCAGGAAAAGGACTAAAAAGATAAGAATCCCTGTTTTGCATGCAGGAGCCCTGAACTTAGTCATGGTCCCCTGAGCACTGTAAAGCGACCTTCACCATCACAGAGAGAGTAGCCCAGGAGTACCACAGGGCATGTCAAAGAACAACAACAACAAAAAAGACTTTTCATGAAGTGCACAAGAAACTCTCTGTGTTCAGGGGTCACTCTTAGTCGTGTTCAAGGGGCTATATCAGTGTGAGGAATCAAACCTTGGTTAGCTGTATGTAAGCATGTAGTGCTGGACCCACTACTTGACTATTGGTAACAATGCTGCATTCATTGCAAGGCAGATAGGTCCATGAAGGTAATTGACCAATGGTGCTCCTTATTTTCACTTTTCATTGGAGGTAAAATCATAACCCCTTAGAGTCCTACTCTCCAATTCTATCTATTGGTCTGGATGGGAATTTTATTGTTGCTTTCCTAAAGTGTTCCAGGTGATGTGAAGTTGAGTCCAAGTTCTTCTAGGTATTATTTTGTCCAAAGGTGGAGGTGTAAGAAGTTTTGTTCATAGTTGTGAGTCAGAACATCTCACATAGCCCTTCTGGAGCAGAATTTCTGGAAATCCGTGGGAGAGAATAACACATGAAGGTAAGGCAGAAAACCAGTTTGTTTTTATTGAAGTATCACTTTGGGCCAAATCTCTTCTGAGATAAAGATGAGGGGTAGGGGATGTGGAAAGTGTGGGGGGGGGAGTTCTCTTCATTTTTCAGTGTACTCCTGATTGTGGGTGGGGGAGTCCTACAGAGTCTGGCAGACCCATTTTTAGGGATAGTCTCAAAATGCAGCTGGGATTGTTTAAGATAATACACACTGAGTTGGGAGCCCAGATCAGGAGAAGAAAGAGGGAGAAAACAAACATATTTAGGTAAATTAGCTCTTGTGCATCGGGATGGTATTTGCTTTTCCTCCTGAATTCTGTTTTTAACACAAATGTTGGATCTCAGATCATGTGCAGAAGCATTCCCCACCACACATCAAGTCATGCAACTGAAAGTAGAAACATTTCCTTAAAATTGAGGAAAGAAAGTTCAAAGTAGTGACAATTCATGTACCATGCAATTCTATAATTGAGACTCGTGCCAAAAAATTTAAGTGGCAATTTCCCCACCCCTACTGAACTTCAGTATGGGGTATTGATCCCAGAGCCTCACACATGTGAGACCTGCCCTCGCACATTAAGCTGGCATTCAGGGGCTAAGGGGCAGTTCTTTCAATTATCTTTGGAGGTAGTCAATAATAATGTGTTGGATAATAATAGTTTCTTGATACAAATTGATACAATAATGAACTTAGCATCACTTAATCACTTAACTTCCCGTTAGTAGTCGATTTGCTCGAGCGGGCGCCAGTAACGTCTCCATTTGTCCTGTCCCGTGCTAGTGTAGCCCAATGGCATCTGTTCACTCCGGGAACATGAAGGGCCTCAAACCGATCGTTCATGATCTTGACGAAGAAATCTGACCATCTGGTAGGTGGGCGGCCACGCGGTCTTTTGACATCCCGTGGAATCCAGTCAGTAACAGCTCTAGTCCAGTGGTCATCTTTAAATCTCATTACATGACCAGCCCATCTGATTTTCGACACCTTGGCAAATGAGACAGCGTCCCTGATTCTTGATCATCGACGGATGTCAGAACTCCTGATTCTCTCTCTCATTTGAGTGAAATGTGATATTCCAAGCATAGCTCTTTCTATTCTTCTTTGGGAGACCTGAATAGCGTTCTCATCTTGTTTGCGTAGGGCCCAGGTCTCTGAGGCATATGTTAATGCAGGAAGAACAGTGGAATCAAAGAGATGTGCCCAGAGCCGGAGGTTCTTCGTCCCCTTAGCTATTTCTTCAACGTTCTTGAAAGCATTCCAAGCCGCTCTCTTCCTCCTGCACAGCTCGGGTGCCAGGTCATTTGTCATGTTGACCTCTCGACCTAGGTACACATAGCTGTTGCATTCGGAGATGGTCGTTCCATTGAGAGCGAATGGGGCGTCAGGAACAAGGCTGTTTCTCATAAACATTGTCTTCGTAAGATTCAGCTGTAGTCCTACCTTTCCACACTCACGGTAAAAGTCGGCCAGCATTTGTGCCGTTTGGCTGATGTTTGGTGTTATTAAAACAATGTCATCAGCAAAGCGGAGGTGGTGTAGTTGCCGACCATCTATCTTCACTCCCATTCCTTCCCATTCCAGTCGTCGCATGATGTTCTCGAGGGTGGCACTGAAGAGTTTCGGTGAAATGGTATCATCCTGCCGCACCCCTCTCTTGACATCAACGATCACTTCTTTGTAGAATGGTGATATCCTGGTAGTGAATCCGCAGTACAGCTCACGGAGGATCCTGATGTATTGGGCTTGAATGCCCTGATTGGCTAGGGCTTCAATGACCGCTTCTGTCTCAACAGAATCAAAGTCCTTCTTTACATCAATGAATGTTAAACAGAGTGGCATCTTGAACTCCCGAGAAACCTCAATGAGCTTGGTTATTGTGTGGATATGGTCGATGGTGCTGAATCCTTTGTGGAACCCTGCTTGCTCGCATGGTTGTCCTTCATCTAGTGTTCTGCCAATCCTATTTAGGATGACTCGAGTGAACAACTTGTAGATGACAGACAATAGGCAGATCGGGCGATAGTTGCCAATGTCATGGATTTCTCCCTTCTTGAACAGTAGTACGGTCCTGCTGGTTTTCCATTGGGACGGAACCTTGCATTCAGACAGGTAGCAAGTGAAGAACCGAGCCAGTGTATTGATGAGTACTGACGGCAGGTTCTTCAGGTGTTCAGGTCTGACCTTGTCTGGGCCGGGTGCTGTTTGTTTCTTTACTGACGAAATGGCGTGTCGGATTTCGGAAGGGAGAACGTTGGGAACGACATATCCATCCTGTGGAATTTGGTATGTCGGCAAGTGGACATGGCTATCGAAGAGATTTGAGTAGAAGTCATGGATAATCTTCTCCATTGCCATTCTGGAGGATGTGATGGATCCATCAGGATGTCGGAGGGCAGTCATCTTGGTCTTGTAGTTGGTGAAGGACAGGCGGGCATTACGAATACTTTTCCCAGCTTCTGCCGCATCTACCAGTACTTCTGCTCTTCTCTCTTTGAGGTCTTCCTTGATCGCATCTCTGCACTGCTTTGTGAGCTCAGACGTTAGCTTGCGGTTGCCTGAGGCATGCGCCAAACCACGCTGGTGAATTAGCTCAAGAGTTTTCGAAGATAGGCGATTTTTTGTGGCTATCTCTCTCTTGGCGTTCCTCGCACATTCATGGAGGTGCTGAACCAGTCGATCATATTCCTCGTCAATGTTGTCAACAATGACATCTTCCCATGTTGCCGCAATAGTGCCAAGACACTACTTCCACTACCCAGCCGTCGCCACACTCCAGGACGCTTTCCGGACTGCGCGGCCGCTTGAGACACTAAATACTCATCTTCCGGAATTGTCGTACCATATTTGATAGGGTTCAAATATGGTAACACCTACAAGGGGTATTAGAGGTCGCCCCAAAAGCCTCTATCCCTCTCGGAAAGACTAGCAAGCTACCGAGAGTATTCTGCCCGCACGGAAGGCCTGGCAAGCTATCCGCTGTGTATTCGATATGCCAAAACCAGTAACTACAACTGGTCTCATTCACCTGACCCTGAAGGCTTCACCGACATGGCAGCACTGAGAAGGATGAGAAAGTAGAGGCCGACAAAATCTCAAGGCCGACCTAGGCTGCCACAACGAAGGAAGACAAAAATGATCGTCTGTACTTTCAGTGCACGTATGCTAGCATCAGATGCATCCATCGAGGACCTGATGGTACAAGCGCGAATGATCAAGTACATCATTGGTCTGACCGAGACAAGAAGGCACGAATCTCACCATGCCGTTTTCGACACTGGAGAAGAATTCTTCCTCGGAACATGCGATTAAAGAGGTGTTGGAGACGTCGGTGTCCTTGTCAACACAAACTTGGCCAAGAGCATCGATTCATTCGAATGCCTAACAACCCGAATCGGACGTTTACATTTGAATAGATGTGGCTCACTGCCTGCAGTTTCTATCTTTGTTGTCTACGCACCAACATCTCATTATGATGAAAGAGAAATCGAGAAGTTCTACATGGAGCTAGAGAAGTTCTATAAAGAAGACCACACCTTCTACAAGATCATTGTGGGTGATTTTAATGCCAAGATAGGACCGAGAAGATCAGCTGAAGAACTTCACATCGGGACCCATGGCCTAGAATGGAACGAACAGGGTGAGAGACTATCTGAGTTCATCATGTCGACCAAGACCTTTCATGGTAACTCACAGTTCCAGAAGGCAGAATCTAAACAATGGACATGGGAGTCTCCCGGTGGACAATTCCACAACGAAATAGTTCACATCATATTCAATCGACGGTTTTGCCTGACTGATGTCGCTGTTGTCCCAAAATTTCGAACGGGATCGGACCACTGTCTCCTTTGTGCAAAATTCTATTTCACAGAGTGGGGAGAAAGGGCTGCAAAGTTCAAAAAAAGAACTCCCAGAACGACCACCAACTGGAACTTAGGATGATCAAGTTAAATCTTTTATTTATTGGTCTAAGCACTGTGCTAGCATTTTATAACATTATATCATCTAATTTGATCTTGAGAGCAGCTCCATGGATAGGCAATATTTTTAGTACTGGACAAATAAGGTGCCTTATGCATAAAACTACATTAGGGGCCTAGGAGACGATGGCTCAAAGGATTGGAACGCCTGCCCAGGTTCTACCTCCAGGCCCCACAAGGTCCCCTTCTCAAACCATCTGAGAAGAGGATTTAGTGTGACTCATTTCTTTGGTAAAGGTAAAGGTAAAGGCCCTCCCGTTGATCGTCGATTTGCTCGAGCGGGCCCAGTAACGTCTCCATTGGAGACTTTGTTGTTACTGTGTCTGGCATATCGAATACTCTCGGTAGCTTGCCGGGCTCTCTGAGAGGGGCGGAGGAATCGAACTCGGGTCGGCCATGTTGGCCACTTGTAAGGCGAACACCCTAAAGGACAAAAATCTCAGGGGATGCTGGGAAGGGAGATAGAGCAGGGAAGGTTGCTGATACAGCTTCCACCATGAGCCCCCTACCAGCGGCAGGTATCAGATCTGAAGGCCATGGTTGGGAACCAGGGCAGAACTGGCCACTTGCACCTGTCTCCCCAGAGGCACAAGCCAGGGGTGTTAGTACTCCAGTTCCCTCCCATCTTCTGAAACCTGTGAAGTGTGGGCAGGACAGGTTCCAGAGGATGGAACCCAGAGGATGCCTCAGGTGAAAGATATGTGGCTGCTCATAATTTGACACTGAACTGGCACTCAAATGGTAAAGTTTGAGGTATCTGGGCAAAATCCTGAAAGAGTCTGCTAAGATCCATGTACTTGCCGTTGACCCTGCCTAGAACAATCCTTCTTCCTAAAGTCACACAATTGCAATAGCCAGAATCTGGAAAAAACAGAGTGCCCAAGAACAGATGACTGGTTGACGAAACTCTGGTACATCTACACAATGGAATATTATGTAGCTGTTAGAAGAGATGAAATCATAAAAGTTGCATACAAGTGGATGGACATGGAGAGTCGTGCTAAGCTAAATGAGTTAGAAAGAGAGGGACATACATAAAATGACTGCAGTCATTTTTGGAACATAAAGTAGCATGATATGAGACTAACACCTAAGGAAAGTAGAGGTAAGGGCGAGGAGGATCACTCCATGGTTTGGAAGCTGGCCCCATGTGCTGGGGAAAAGGCAGTTGGGATGGAGAAGGAACTGTTATGCCCGAGTTTCAGATACCCAATTTCGGAGAGACCCTGTTCCACAAACTATAAAATAAAAGCAAAGGAACTTTATTACTAGCCTGAGCCAGTGCTAGCTCGCGCTAGGATCCAAGTCTCATCCAATGCACTGGTGTTTTGACAAGGGCCTCAACTCCAAATCACAAGCAGTTTACATAGTGTTCAGAGTTAAGAACAGTCTATATACTGAGTTATTTTTAGCATTGGCCCTTTTACAATGGTTTCTAAGGAGGGTACAGTGACCCCTCATGACTGGTCAGACCCAACTGCCCAATTCCTTATCTAGGTGCATTACTTAACTGGAAGTCTACCAGCAACTGCAATTCCTGCTCCAGGGAAACAGAAACTGAGGCCTAGTTGAGACTTAATGTTAGCTGCAGGTTGTCTTGGCATCAGTTTCTCCCTCACAGAACCACTAAGTAAAAGATGATTGGAGGGATCACCAGGGTGGGAGATGTGTGCAGAAAGTAGACTAAGGACCAAACATGATGTCTACTTAGTAACTGTATTGCAAATCATAATGCCCAAAATTAGAGAGAGAGTAAGAAGGATTGTACCTGCCCCAGAGGCAGGAAGTAGGATGCAGTGGGGGTGGATTGGGGGATACCAGGAACAATGGTGGTGGAAAATCTGCACTGATGGAAGGATGGGTGCTCAAGCATTTTATGACTGAAATGTAATCATGCAAGTTTTTAACTGTATCTCACCGTGATCCAATATAACTCATTTAACAAAACAAAGAAATCAGAACAAAATTTTTAAAACTTGACAACAGTAGATCTCAAATCCATCAAGAATTACATTATATTTACATATATTAAATTTACATATAATTAAAACATAATATTGGGAAGATTAGATGTTCCAATAAAAAATTAACTCTAGATAAAACAAAAAACAAAAAAAAACAAATTTGCTGTTTATTATTTGTCTCATATTGTTTCAGTCACCAACATAGTTATTGTTATTATTTTAATACCTTTCACTAATCACTGTATCACTTGTCATCCTGTTGGTCATCAATTTCCTCAAGCAGGCACCACTAATGTCTCCTTTGTCCTAGCCATGAGATTTTAAAAGTGCCACATTCGAAGCTCTTTCAGGGCCAGGAGAATGAGACCCATCATTGTTACTGGTTTTCGGCATATTGAATACATCATGGGGAGTTTGTCCAGATTCTGCCGTGTGAACAGGATATTTTTGGTAGCCTGCAAGTTTCTCCAGAGTAAGAAATAGAGAATAAGATTTTGCTTATTCATTTCCAGGAGCTGGATTTTATAGTCTTTTGGTCTTGGCTGTTGATGGGATTGCATGGCTCCGGGGGCAGTTGGTGGGTGTAATGCCTACATACTGGAAGATGGGGGATCTGGGTGGAGGAGGCCCAGTCCCAATCCAAGCAGGCTTGGAGATCTACGCCCCAGGTCCTGACACCTGGGTTCCTCTGCCGGTTCCTTCATGTGTGAGGCTCGTCCGAACATGTGGAGAGTGGTCTTAAGCATGGCTGTGGCTGGAACCGGTGGTCTTCAGCTGCCAGGGCTCTGCTCTGGGTGGTGAGGGAAACTCAACCCACCCTCCTCCAAGGGGCCCCGGTAAGGACAGCCAGGCATGGAGGCAGGAGACTCTGCACTGTTCTCTTTCGGGAGCTGGGTTTTATAGTCCCTATAGTTTCACTAATAAAAAGTCAAAATATACTAAGACTTCTGTGTGGCCAAAATCCAGCATCCGTAGGCATAGTCCTGCCACGTGGTGAAAACAACATTTAAGAATTTAATAATCAAGAAATTTCACATGAATTTTGATGAGCCAAGTCCTCTTGTGGGGTTCATAGGTAGCAAAAAATACCATCATTTGTAGGGTAGGTTCATTCACTTCAGTTAATTACAAACTAGCGAACAAGTAGGGCATAGTTTGCATAGAATTGAGCCTTCACCTGCTTCCCCATGTTCCCAACAACATGTCTGAGGCGAGAAACCACTTCTCTCAGAGGGCTCTCCTTTCCCACTCTTTGTCTTGCCATTCAGAGCCATGTTGGGGAAGGGGGAGTGCTGGGGCTCCTGGGGTGGGGGTGGGGAGCTTCCCTCAGGCCCAACTGCTGCATGAGCAGGAGTGGCTGCAGCCTCCATTGCGATGTCCCTGTTCTCTGTACAGGACTGTAGGACATGGAATTCTCACTGGCCAATGGGGTTGCAGAACCTGGGCCACACCCATGAGCCCCCTCTATAAATGCATGGCCTCAGCCTCTTGTGGCACCCTCTCTCCGCACCGCCATCCCTTGAGGAGAAATCCTCACGGACAACCGGAGTAACGAGATGAGGCCCCAACCCCTATTCCTGATGGATACCCATACGAATAAAGAAATGAAATTACAGTTGGCTAAAGCTAGAGAAATGGTAAGCAAAAAGAGCTGGGACCTGGTTCCCGGGTTTAGCCCAAGGCCCTATGATTACCCATCAGTGGTCAATGTGTGGCCACTTGGCTGATGAACCCCTGTGCCCTTTCTAGACCCACCCAAGTCTTCAGCCAGTCTCACCCAGCAGCTGATGCCCTCCTAGAACTCCTGGGGACTCTGGTCCAGTAACCCCTAGGGCTCCCCTCCTCGGAATAAACACCATCCTCCTGCCCACTGGGTTCCTCCCAAGGAGACGAGTACAAGAGAACTTTTGTCAGTGGGATGGGAATAAGCAGGCTCAAGCAGGTGTTGCTTTGCTTTTCTGCAGTTCAACAACTACCAAGCAGAGCATAATTTGGTTCCTGGCAAAAGAAGAAAGAAAAAAACAACAACTGCGGAGACAGTGGCCAGAACACCGCCACCTCCAGGCCCTGCCAACTCCCGACTGGGGTGAGTCCTGCCCCGTAGGACATCCCAAGTAGATAGGTGCTCAAGGGGTGCTGCGGGGATGTTTAGGAATGTGGAAGGAGGGGGGCACCCACAAAAACTCTGGTTCTGATTTTCCACATGCTCGGGCTCTGCTTGGCCTGACATGGGGCTCACTGCCTCAGCCCTGTTTCACTTGAATGGGCAAGTTTGACCTTTGAGATATAGTTAGGACACGGTGGGGGGGGGGGGGCGGGGGGCAGGGGAGGAGAGTCTCTCAGGTGTCAGCATATGGGCAGCCTCAGGAAACATGGGTCCCTGTGTTTCTTCTCTGCCACAAGCCATGCTCATTTAGCTGTAGCGCCCTTTGTTTAAGCGAGCCCTTTCATCAGAAGTCTGGTTCTAGATCTTACAATGGAGAGGTTAGGTGGATGGATGGAGCCCTACTGGAATCTACCCCATCCTCCTAGGTCTGATTAAAGGGATTCATAATGAAAAAAAGCCTTGCAGTGGGACAGGGTAATCCTGCAGGCAGGGAGGGACATGTGTGGTACTGGCCAATGGCCATCTTTGGAATGGCCCCTTTGTTCTCACCTGCAACATTCCTAGACTCACAATGGGGCAGGACCACCCTGCAGGCAAGGACATGGCGGGCTGATCATGGGCCTCTTTGGAATGGCCCTTTTGTTCTCTCCTGCAACATTGCAAGGGGACCTGCCACCCCTGGATACCTGGTCTCCATTTGACTCCCTCTTTTCCCTGGCCCTTGTCCGCTCTGCTCTCTTTGCTCCCTTTAGATTAAGGACTGGGGTGAAGGATGACCTTTACTGCTGCAATGGAGAATACTGTTCCAGGGGAAAAGTGGCAGGGCAAGTGCCATGCCCTCTGCCAGATCTGAATTCTGGGATGTTCTGAATTTTTGTTTCCCTCTTCCCTGTCCATCAGGAAGCAGGGAACAGGAAAGATGGCACAGAGCCCTATTTGGATGATGGGGGTAGAGGTGGGCAGGAGGCCTTCAGGTAAGGGGCTGGGGTGGCGCTGACTGACCAACCCACTTGGGTCTTCCAGAGTGGAGAACACATCAAAGACCCGGCGGTAGAAAAAGTGGAACTTCTAGAGCAAACATTTGCAGAAATAACCGAAAAGGTAAGCCCTTCTCCAGCTGGGGTGCAGCTCCTGCCTGAAAGGGGGAGGTGTTGCTGGGGGGCAGGGCAAGAGAGAACAAAGGCAGTTCCCAGGAGGGAAAGAGGGAAGGGTGATGTGAAGGTCTCTATGTCAATTCGGGCCTGGCCTGGAAATCACAATCAAGGCTGAAGTATGTAGCAAGAAAGAGTCCAACCCATGGCGCGGGGGTGGGGGGTGGGGGGGTGGAGGGGGCGGTGGGGAGAGGGGAGGGAGATAGGGGGAGAGAGTAGGGACACAAAACAGGGATTGAGCCCTAGGTTGAAGCCTAAACCACCACACACCAGCAAGATTTAGGAGCTTCAAGCCAGCCTGAGTGGTGGTGGTGGTGGTGGTGTGTGTGGGGGGAGGTGGCATCTCTTAGGTCCTGAGAGTAAGACCATCAGGACCTGTGCTGGGAACAGACTGTTCCAAAGCTGTTTCCTTGGGCCTGGGAGTCTGTGTGTGACAGTCACCTGTGCTTGCTGCCCCTGCTGCCAGTCCTTAATCCCAGCTTCATGACCGCAAGTGAGGAAGAGCAACCGAGAGCTCTGGACTCTGCTTATTGGGCAAGACTCGTACATTCAAGAGCTGCAGGAGTGTGCAGCTAATCTTCATCAACAACTGGCTGCATGCCAAGAGCTAGCCATGCAAAAGGAGCGGCAGCTCCTGGAGCAGGTAGAACAACAGAAAAGGAAACACGACTGTGAAGTGAAAGGACTTCAAGTGAGAGAGGGGCCCTGTACAGAGGGGACCTAAAGCAGGCTTCCTTCCTCATTCCCTCACCACCTTCTTCCCTCCCCTTTAGAAACTTCTGAAAAACACCAAAGAGGACAAACTGCATCTGTGGGCTCAGCTCAAAGTTGTCACTATTTATGCAAATAGTAAGTGACAGAGACCCCAGGAGGGAGAAGCTAGCTTTGGGTGAGGTGGGGGCAAGGTGAGGGGAGGGCTACATAGAGAGGCAGAAGCAAGCCAGATCTGCCCTAGGGGGCTCCACTGTCTTTGGCTGTCTGTGACCCTGGGGATCCTCCCACAGGAAAAGAAGCTGAGCAGGAGCAAGAGGTGGAAGAAAAGCTGGAGGAGAAGGAGGACAATGAGAAGGAGGAAAAGGAGGAGGAGGAGGAGGAGGAGGAGGAGGAGGAGGAGGAGGAGGAGGAGGAGGAGAAGGAGGAGGAGGAGGAGGAGGAGGTGAAAAAGGAGGCGGTTAAGGAAGAGGAGGAGGTGGTGAAGGAGAAGGAGGAAGAGGAGGTGGAGGAGGAGGTGAAGGAGAATGTGGCAGTGCTGCAAATTATGGAAGAAGGCATTGATGTTCTGAATCAGCCTTTCACTGTGTTTGCCACAGTCTGACTGCTGCCCTCAGGGTCTCCTGGGAGAAATCCTCCTTAACTCTTGGTTTCCCTCCTTCCAATTTCTCTCAACCCCCCAACTTTCCCATGGGGCATTCTGGGCCACCTCCACTCAACACCTCCTTGAAAGCCCATGTATGCTGTTAGGGGCCAGGAAGGGACTGTCCTTCCCAAGGACACCCAACCAACACACCCCATTCGATCTTCCCCCAGCTGCAAAGCTCGTGTATCCTCCAAGAAGTACCTGAAGAGCAGATTGAACACATCTTCAAGAGTATGGAGGTGAGTGGGAAATCATCCCAGTCCTCACTGGAGGAGAAGACCACAGTCCACGAAACAACTGGCCATGTAGTTATAGAAATGGGTTCCGTGATAACAGAAAAAAACTCAGGCTGGGGACTGAGGTCCTACCTTTCCTTTCTCCCCTTTATGAATCGGTCACGTGGATCCACCAAGTCAAAAATTATAATAGTCTAATTCTATTCTCCACCTCCCCACCACCCTCATCGCCACCCATAACACTTTTATCAATCTATGTATGATTAGAAAAATAATAAAATATTTCTAAAAGTACCAAAAATTTTCTAATCTCTGGGAAAAATTAACACATCAAAACCTGCATGCTGTTCTAAAGGGTCACATGATGACACACTTGAGGTTTAAATATGGAAAGAATTCTTTTTTTTTCTTTGTTCTTTTTTGTGTCACATCCAGCGATGCACTGGGGTTACTCCTGGCTCATGTACTCAGGAATTGCTCCTGGCGATACTCGGGGAATCATATTGGATGCTTGAAATTGAACCCAGGTAGTCTGCGTGCAAGGCAAATGCCCTACCCACTGTGCTATCGCTCAAGCCCCAGGACAGAATTCTTAACATTTCTCTTTTCTTTTGGGGTCACACCCAGCGATGGTCAGGGGTTACTCCTGGCTCTGTGCTCAGGAATTACTTCTGGTAGTGCTCAGGGGACCATATGGGATGCTGAGAATCGAACCAGGGTTGGCCGTGTGCAAGGCAAATGTCCTATCCGCTGTACTATTGCTCCAGCCCCAGAATTCTTAACATTTTTGGGGGTGCATATAAATGATAGTTCTAATTATTGGTGAAGTATAATGTAAAACCTTACTTTTGTTAAAAAAATAGTTATACCAATTGTCATTTTAAAATAAAAATATGTGAACTATGAAGATATCTTAAGTGGCTCGAGGACATGCATTGTATATAGGGGCCCACACTTAATCCTCTTCCTTCCATGGCCACTCAAGCACTGTGAGGAATGACTCCCCCCACCCCAAGGAAATAAATACTGAGTTCCATCACACTACCAGAATTTCTAGTACTACAACATAAATTTTTTAAAATGGGGCCAGAGAATATCAGAGAGGTTATGACACTTTTCATGTGTATGCCCAATCCTGTTGAGTCCTCAACATCATATGGTCCCCTGAGCACTATCTACAGTGACCCTAAGTACAGTGCTGTGAATAGCTCCCAAGTTCCACCAGGAATGGCCCAAAAATATGTGAAGGGTTTGAATAGAAATTTTGCTAAAGCCGGCATATCAACTGCCATTACACACAAGAAAAAGATGCTCAACACAAATCCTTAGTTAAAAAACAAATTTATTTCACAGAGATTTTTTTTAAACCCACCCAATTACTTTCATCAAAAAGACAGAATATGATAAGTAGGTAGAGGAATGCAAATATTTATATAAATTAAAAACATTTTACAGTTCTTAAAGAAGTGGATGAATTGATATTATTAGTTGCCCAGAAGGTCAATGGGTTAGATTTCCAGGACAGCCTAGTCCCAGGAGCAGCTCTCAAGGCCACTGAGCATCTCCACAGCGGTGCTGATGGTCCCCCAGCATTCAATCATTCAATCCTTCAATCGTTCAATTTCATTGTCTGAGAAGTACTAGTAGTTGCCCTGGGGCCCTCATGCTTTGGAGTAACCCCTACCCAAAAGGAAAATGTCTAGTATTCTTAAAGTCAGCATAAAAGACAGAATCTTTAATTTGAAAGGACATAAAGGGCAGAGACTTTAGGACCAGTTGAAGATTGGTTGGAACTTCTATTCTGTCACTCATTTTTAATTATGAATAAATCCATCCTAGGTTTCTTCTCCAAAAATGAAGAAAATATTGAAAATTCTAGTAGGAGACAGACATAAAAAGAAAGTCCATTTGTATGTGGATGTTAGGACAGTCAACTGAGTCACTCATTAACCGAAAGATTCCTTTTATGTATTTAGAGTTCTTGAATGATAAGCAATATAAACTACCTCTGTCTATGATGTATAGGAAAAAAAGAAATATAATTAGAATATGAATAACCAAAAGAAAGAAATCTATAGGTCTTTCCTAGAGACAGAAACCAAATGATGGCTTGCAAATCCTAAAACATGTACTGGCTTATCTTGTGCAGAAAAAGTTTGATGATCTTTGTTTGAAATCATGGGAATGAATGAGCAGTATTTTCACAATCGTATGGCAGGGGTAGATTTCTCCACTCATTTTCAAGTCACATCTCTACTTGATTGAAATTCCTGGCTGAATCTGTCTGACTCAACGTGGGTCACAAATCCAGATGCTTTGGAGGGGAGAGCTGAGTTCCTTGACTGATATTCACACCCAAACAGTAACCAATGGATGGGGTTCAGTGCCCCAAAACAAACCCAAAGAGTTTTTCTGAAAAATAGAGCATAGATGCCAGGCGGGCAAAAACAACAGATGCCGACTACCCACTCTCCCACATAGCAGCCTTGTGGTGATGCGACACAAGTCATGGAGCTTCAGGTTGCTCATAGTCAAAATCTGAAATAACTGAACTCCAAGTAATGTAGGCAAGCATGCAGAAAGAGAAGGCCCCCCCCCCTCCCAAAGCAATGGCAAAAGCAGATCTTGCAGAAACCAGGAAAAAAACAGGAACTAAGACCTGATAAGACCCTCACCTATCTAGGGCAACAGAGCCAGAGAAACTCCTGCAGAAACAAAAGAAAGGGGAAAGTAATTTCAAAGAAGTCCATCACCACTCTGAACCCCACCCCCCAAAGTCCTTTTGCAAGGGACTTTTACCTAGGGAGAAGCCCCACATGGGGGAAAGTTGGAGAAACCCTATAAAAGCCACTTTGAACAAAGCAAGGGCTCACATATATGCTACCTGAGCCCATGTGTTGATTGTGCCCATATAGCCGAGCACATGTGGTGCTTGAGCACATGCGTCACCTACATTTCCCCTCTCGAGATACGTACTTTCTGTTTTTTCTTTTTTTTAAATTTTTATTAGTGAAACTCCATGAGATACAGTTGTAGACTTACAAATTTTTGTGCTTGGGTTTCAATTATACAATGATCAAGTACCCATCCGTCCACCGGTGCCCATTCTTCACCACCAATGATCCCACCCAACCCCCCATCCCACCCTGCCTCTGTAGCAGGGCATTCCCTTTTTTTCTCTCTCTTCTTTTGGGTGCTGTGGTTTTCAGAAGAGGCATTGAGTAACAATCATGTTTGGTCTATAGTCTACTTTTAGGATGCATCTCCCATCCCGGGAGGATCCTCCCAACACCCTTTATTTGGTTCTCCCTTCTCTATCTGAGCTCCCTTTTTCCCTAGCATGTGTAGCTGGCCTCCAAGCCATGGAGTAAACCTCCTGGTACTTATCTCGGTTATTCTTGGGTGTTAGTCTCCTATTTTGTTACTTTATGTTCCCCAGATGAATGCAGTCTTTCTATGTCTGTCCCTCTCTTTCTGACTCATTTCTCTTAGCATGAAACTTTCCATGTAGTACCACTTGTATGTAAATTTCATGACTTCATCTTTCCTAACATCTACATAGTACTCGATTGTGTAGATATATTGTGTAGTTCTTTAACCAATCATCTGTTCTCAGGCACTCAGGTTTTTTTCAGATTCTGACTATTATAAACAGTGCTGCAATGAACAAACAAGTGCAGAATTCACTTCAACTATACTTTTTGCCTTTCTGGGATATATTCTCAGAAGTGGTATTCTTGGGTCAAATTGGAGCTCAATTTCTAATTTTTGGAGAATCGTCCATACTGTTTTCCAAAAGGGCTGAACCAGTCGGCATTCTCACTAGCAGTGAAGGAGGGTCCCTTTCTCACCACATCTGTGCCAGCACCGGTTGCTTTTGTTCTTTTGGATGTGGGCCAGTCTCTGTGGTGTGAGATGATATCTCATTGTAGTTTTGATCTGCATCTCCCTGATAATTAATAATGTAGAGCATTTTCTTATGTGCCTTTTTGCCATTTGGATTTCTTCTTTGAGAAAATTTTTGTTCACTTCATCGCCCCATTTATTGATGGGGTTGGATTTTTTTTATTGTGGAGTTCAACCAGTACTTTATATATAAATTAACATTGTCAAAATGGCAATACTTCCCAAAGCATTGTACAAATTCAATGCGATCCCTATAACAATACCCATGCCAATCTTCAAAGAAATGGAGCAAACACTCCAGAAATTCACATGGAACAATAAGCCTCCATGAATAGCTAAAGCAATTCTTGGAAAAAACAAAATGGGAGGAATCAACCTCCCTAATGTAAAACTCCACTACAAAGCAGTAATAATTTAACAGCATGGTTCTGGAATAAAGGCAGAGCTGCAGACCAATGGAACAGGGTTGAATATACTGACATCTCCACTCAAACATATGATCATCTAATCTTTGATAAAGGAACAAGAAATGTGAAGTGGAGTAAGGAAAGCCTCTTTAACAAATTGTGCTGGCAAAACTGGATGGCTACATGCAAAAAATGGGCTCAGATCTCTGCCTAAAAGTAAGATCAAAATGGATTAAGGACCTCAACATCAGACTGTCTTATATGTAACTTGCTATCAGGAGTCTAAATAGCGAGGTGATAAATTGCAGAAAAGATGCCAATATTTAACTGGCTAGTTAAAAAATAATAATAAACTTTTATTGGATTTCACTTTATTGAAGTTATTGAAAAACTTATGATTTTATTTTATAGCTCATTTTAAACTAAAAGCATATTTTAAAACAAAATTAAGAACAGATAGTAGGCTTCTTATTTTCAGAAACTTCATTATCCATTTAAACACAAAGGCCACAAAATGCAGTTATATTATGTTGAAGAGGAAATTAACTTAAACTTTGCAACATAAAACAGCAAATTCCCAACAGTCCAAAAACGTTAGCTAGGTGATTCTGCCTCTGGTCTCTGACAAGCAGGTTGTTGGTTGGACTCATCTAAGTTTCAATGAGGAGAATGTCTTTTCAAGGTCACTCAGATATTGACATATCTGCGTTCCACATTTTGTGAGGCTCTCCAAAGGTTGCCTGAGTGTTCACACAATATTGGTTTCCTACAGAGTGAATGATTCAAGAGAGAGCAAAAAGTACTTCCTGGAAGGAAACTATAGATCTTTAACCTTGCAAGTAACATTCATTACTTCTGTCAAATTCTATCCACAAGAAAAGAGTCTGTAAGTCCAGCCTTTTTTCAAGGACTGCTGCAGTAGTTGAATCTTTTGTAGGCTAAGTTTCAACAATTTTGAGACTTATTTTTAATTCCCTAAACAGGTACTGCAAGGTTTTATGTAAAATATCTCATATCCATATTTAGACAACGGATTCTAAGAATTAGCAAGTAATGAGAACAAGTTTTAATTCAAATAAAAGACAAAGTTTTCAATGAGTTCTTTGCTGATGTCTTTATATGTATGAAGGTTGGTGCAAATTAATTTCAGTTAGTCAGAGGAAATAGGATGTAAAGTACTATACTTCTAAAAGAAAAAATAAAGAACTTGTTTAAGAATTTAAAACGTTTTGTGCTGGAGTGCGGTACCTTGCATGCGGTCAACCCAGGTTCGATTCCCAGCATCCCATATAGTCCCCTGAGCACTGCCTGGAGTAATTCCTGAGTGCAAGAGCCAGGATAAGCCCAGGAGTAACTCCTTTGTGGCCCCCAGTTGTGACAAAAAAAAAAAAAGAATTTAAAATGTTCTGACCAGGACAAATTTCCATTTAAGGAAGGAGTGTTAGTGTTGGTAACTGAAGTGCTGTAGTGCTGAAGGGAGAAAGTCATTCATTCTTGTTCTATCATGATTTACTAATGAGTAGAAATTTAGAAAAGGAAGGCAACCTCTTAAACTGAACACGGCTGATTCAGCATAGCCCTGCTCTTACAGAAAGTGAAGCATCAGCTTTGTGGGATGCAATCAGGATTTCATCCAGCTGCAGACTACCCAGCATTCTAACAACTTAGACAGTGCTAGATGTAGATGGTATCTTTCTCACATAAAAGGATAGATCTCTACTTGATTTTTAGGGACCGTTGCCTAGGACTACTTTCAGCTGGGGTTACTTTTCAATAAATAACACATCTTATTAATATATGAGGGAAATGTAATAAATATTTTATGGTCACTTCTATTGAAAAGAATCTTTATCAACATGCAAATATATTTGAATAATCTTCTTTACCTGATACTATTCTATGGCATAAAACCAGGTTACTAGGTTACTCAGATAAACAGGTCAATCAGGGGCAGAGGATGGAGAAGGAGAGGTAGAAACAAACTAATTAATGGACAGTTTTCAAACAAATCAATCAATTAAGTCAAAAGTTTAAACCAGTTTATCCTCCAGATTTAAGTTTTGTTTAAACTCCAGTAATTTAAAACTTGGAGAACAAAAGAATATTACTGACCATCAATGTTTGGTATTCCAAAATGGATTTAACTTACTCATTTTATCTGAATAGGAAAAGAAAAATGACTTTCTTCAAAGTTTGCAAAATTTTTAAGTCTAATGGTAAAGTTAAACTCTGGAGATTTTCAGGGAACATCAATCTCCAAAATTTAGCTTGCTGTCACAATGGATTTCTCACCATTGACAAATGTTTTAAGATTCAATTGATCCACTATTTCCAAACAGAAACCAGAGAACCACGAAACCTTATAATTGCTAAACGAGAAACATTTAGGAATCCATATCAGATTGCTCACCTATCTATGTAATACACAATCAGAAAATATGTTCTGACAGTCTCAAAAGCAATATAGTTATTATTGAAAATTGAGAATGACATAACAGTTTTGTGATTTTATAAATGTAATAAAGTACAAAAATTTATAGAGGACAATTCCACCCTGATTTTTAACTAGCTTAATGAAAGACAGTAAGCACAATTAACCACAATAGGTTTGGCAACTTCAGTCATTGTCTATGAAACCACTTTGAAATTTATTTTTGTTTTTAGAGTTGACTTAAATATCATGAAAATAAGCAATCCTTGTTCATCTTCTCACTAAATAGAATAATTATTATTTATGAAAGTTTTTGTACCATCCATACAACTTTGAAGAAATGATGAAAAAAATTCAATATTAGAGAAAAGTGGGTAGAGAAGGTATATTTTTATTTTTAGTAAAACGGGAAAGTTTTCATTTTAAAAATGTGCTTTTTAGTGCTAACAAAGAATGTGGTACTGCACACCAATTTTCAATAGCTAAAGCAGATCGGGCACAATCCTTAAGAGTTATTTGTATAATTCCTTAAGAATAAGTAGTCATATTTTAGGGAAACAGTATTTTTTCACTTCTAAAACAAATTGTTATTGAGTATAATATGTTCCTTTTCCTCACTCACACATTTAATCGAATAGTTCTCATCACTAACTTTTAGGAAGCAATTATTAACCTACTGCTCTTACACTATAACAAGAATTATTTAATATACCATGTGTCTCATCCCAATGTCACACTTTGTTTGTTTTCCTCTTGTTTTGTTTCTTTAACAAATTACCCATCACCTTTGACAACATTGTTCATGAAACCAGTCAGTTTTATTTAAATGTTCAAAGCAATTGAATGCCAAAGCAGTGTGAAAATTCACAGAATTTATTTTAAAGCAATGACAATTAAAGGAAGAACAACTAGGAAAAACAACTTCCAATACATACATTAGAAGGTCAGTAGTACAGTCTATAGCAGAAGCTTCAATACAGTTCTTAAAACATCTTTCCTACATACTCTTTTTCTCCCAATTTCTAATTTCTCAAAATATAATGTCATTCTCATAATTTCTTTTAAAAGTTTATATAATCTATCCCAAAAATTTTTTAAAAAACTATGTAATGACACCTTAAATTTTTCATTTTTGTATACAGAAAGCATATACTTTTGCCACATTATTTTTTAAAATACCTTTTGAAAGAGTTTTTATTACTCCCAGATTATTCTCAAAGCAGATTAATGACCATAAAATTTTATAATTCTGGAGCCAGTGAGATAGTGCAATCAGCAAGATACTTGCTTTTCATGCAGCTGATTTGGGTTCTATCACTGGGATCCCATATGGATCCCAAGCTCACTAGGAGAGATCCCTGAGTGCAGAGCCAGGAGCAAGCCCTGAACACAGCCAGGTATAGCCCCCAAATGAAAAGGAAACCAGTAACAGACAAAACATAATTTTATAATTCAAAACAAGTCATGAAGACATTCAGCTTTCCATTAAGAGGACATTCCTGGATTTCTTTGTTTACAATTCCTCATTTTCATGGCAATACCTACTAGAGTCAGAATGCTTATCCACAATCTGGGAAATAAAGTTTTTGCCCACCTCAAAATCATTTTCTTTGTAAATAATATCATGAACTTTATTGCATTCCTCAAGCTCCTACTTTCAATATAGTAATTGTTGATGATGAAATATTTAGGAGATACATGGAGTTTGATATGGTCATGAGGTAGAGCCTCTCATGAAATTGTAGGCTTTATAAGAGGAGGAAGAAAAAATGAATTATCTTTCTTCCATAAGAAGAAACAGTAAAAATGTTGTGTACTCCAGGGCTCACACCAAGAACTTAATCAGCTTGCACATATATTTTGAACTTCATATCCTCCAGAACTCCAGAACTGGAAGATACAAATATGTATTGTACTAGTCACACTAGTGTTTATTACAGCAGTCCAAATTCCCCAACATGAGTAGTTATATACTTCAAGTTTTTACAAACATTAATTCAGAAACAGGTCCTCTTTTTTTAAAATATAAAATATTGATATCAATTGAATTTTAAGTTTTTTATATCAGAATTATTCCTCCAAATTAAGTCAACATGTTTTTGTTTGTGTTGTTTCTTTGGATGAAACATTAACCTTCTCTTGCCACTCTACTTGATTCTTAGATTTCAATATGAAGACTTTTTAAAAATCATAATTTTTATAACTTTGTAAATATTGTCATTTTTATTTATCATATACAACCTTGACAGTGTTGGAAAAGTTAAATTCTGAGATCCTGAATGATATCCCGTGTTATAATACTCTGCACTGTAGCACTGTCCTCCTGTTGTTCATTAATTTGCTCGAGTGGGCCCAGTAACATCTCCATTGTGAGACTTGTTATTACTATGTTTGGCGTATCGAATACGCCACGGATAGCTTGCCAGGCTTTGCCATGTGGGTGAGATACTCTCGGTAGCCTGATGGGCTCTCCAAGAAGGGCGGAGGAATTGAACCCGAGACAGCTGGGTTTGCCACATGCAAGGCAAATGCCCTACCCAATGTGTTATCGCTCCAGCCCATTCTCAAATACAAAAACATTAAATCAAAAACACTTATGCACACTTATGTTCATTGCAGTAACTAATATAATAACAAGGATATGGAAACAACCCAAATGTCCAAAGTCGGATGATTGGATAAAATTGTATGTATGTATGTATGTATGTATATATGCATGTGTGTATGTGTGTATGTATATGTCTGTATGTGTATACATACATACAATAGGATGCTATGCAGTAATAAGAGATGAACACTAGAAGTCCATAGCACTGTGAGTGGAACTGGGATGCACCTTGCTAAGCAGAGTTAGTTACAGGGAGAACAAACATATCAGTTGATATCATTCATCTGTGGTGTACAGAGAAACAAAATAAGTAAATAGCATTAAAAGGGACAATCACTTGACCCTGACTAATATTCTAAAAAATAATAAACAATACAGTGATCATGTTGAAGTCATCCACATGCCCCTTATTACTTTTAACAATTTCAATTACCTAGACACTTAAGGCAACTCTTTTTTGTAAAAACATATCCATTGTGGAGTCATACTTATCATCTGTCAATCCTGGGGTTTTGACTATAGCTCCATTTGATTCACAGCACGGTTAATTTACTTGTATCCACTATATTATCTAGTTAAATGGCAAAAGGAGGAAATCTTAATATTCAAGTGCTTCCTCTCTGAAAACAATGGTGTTATAAATTGCTTACTTATCACCACACATATAAGACAAAATGAGAAGATTTCAGTCGTAAAATGTTAAAATACAGGGATGAAAAGATATTACAGTGGTTATGGTGCTTGCCTTCCATGCAGCTAACCCATGTCCGATACCCAGAATCAGATATGGTCCCTTAAGTAGTACCAGGAATATTCCTTAGGAATAATTAAGTCCCTTTGAGCATCACGGAGTGTAGGATAACATTGGTTTGTCCTTTCTTCCTTGCCACAGGGAGCTTAGGTTTATTGGGTTACACTCATCACAGTACTCCCATTCTTTTGTGTTTATTTGCAACCTTTCTTTGTACTCTGTTAACTTGTAAATATTGTTTTTCTCTTCTCCTTAAGTCTTTTGCAAAATTAATTCAGAGCACTGTCCTTTTTGTACAGACACAGAAAGATAGCTAATGCTATGCTTTGGTAACTTGGAGTTAATTGACTCAAAATAACATTCACTCTGGGCATCTGTTCTCTCGACTTAAGCCACAGTTGCCCTTACTTCCTAGCACTCCAAAAGCAGGGTCCCAACAAGGGACTGGATGGACCGAGGGCAAGCAGTGAGCTACCCTGGCGTCTAAATGGGCCAGGACAGAGAGCCATAATACGTAACTAAGATTAAGAGCATGGTCATGGTCAAATTCTGTCATAATACAAAAAGTAACAGATGGATTAGGACCCTATTAGTGTTAGGAAAGATTAATCTGGCCTGAGCACTATAGTCTGAGATCTATAACGAAATATCCCCAAGAGAACCACCTTACAAGCTCAATGTATCTCTTACTGTATCAATACAGCACTGTTAGCACTGTTAGCACTGTCCTCCCATTGTTCATCAATTTGCTCGAGCAGGCCCAGTAACATCTCCATTGTGACACTTGTTGTTACTGTGTCTGGCATATCGAATACATCACGGGTAGCTTGCCAGGCTTTGCCTTGCAGGCAAGATACTCTTGGTAGCTTGCCTGGCTCTCTGAGAGAGGCAGAGGAATCGAACCCAGCTCAGCCGGCTGGGCTATCTGTGCGCAAGGCAAACGCCATACCGCTGTGCTATCGCTCCAGACCTATGTGTCAATACAAAGTAACTAATATTTAGAAGTAGACTTAAGATGTTAACTAAGATGTTAATTAAGTTATTGGACTAAAGAAAGGAGAAACACCCCTAGGTGGTATTTCCCTCCCTTGAGCCTCATAGGAGTTCAGGAAGGGCTTTTGATATGTTGATTGTGCTAAGAGATGGGGTGTGATAGCTACCCCCAATGCTGGGGAGTTGGTGAGAGACTAGACAGAGACCAGGGCAACATGGAGCACAGAGAGACTAGAAAAGGGGACAGAGGGAGAAGAATGTAAGGGAAGAATGCAGACGAAGCAGGTGTGTGGAGAGGTGAGAGACCAGGCTGTGATAAGGAGAGTGGAGATGATGAGCGGGAGAGACAAGAGGAGAAAGTAATGTGGGGCAGTGTGAGACTAGAATGGGGAGCTTAGTGAGACTGGAACAGGCATGTGGGAAGAATGGAATACACGGCAACTGATCATCAACCAGTCTAGCCCTCGTTTCCTCCTTTGTCCGAAGATGGCATCAGCCATCCAGGATGGGCCAGTGGCCTGATGCACCAAAAGAGGGCAGCAAGAGAGAACTATGGGGGTCTCCCCTAGCTGCACTGGAGATTACACAACTGAGTATGGTAAAAAAAAATTTTTTTAAATCTTAAAAACAAGATAAAATCAGTTTAGAGTGAATATCTATATCCATAGATTGTCTTTTTTTTTTTAACACAACCAAGTGTTTCATAACCTACTTTCATTAGAAAAGGGAAAAAATGTGTAAATCTGATCCTCTTTCTCTCAGTTTTCATCCTTGGGAGTACAGTGACTAAAGGTAATTGTTGAATGGGAAAGGAAATGCTAATCATTCTTTTCACTCTTGGGAGGAAGTTCACAAGAGATAACATGAAGTTCTCCCTGTTCATCCAGGAGAGGCTTTACCTATTGGGGTTGCCTATAAATTCAGTAAGCTTGATCACTTGATCACTTGACATCCCACTACTCAACAATTTGCTTGAACAGGTGCCAGTAATATCTCCATTCATCCCTGTTGCATGCTAGTGTAGCCCAATGGGGTCTGCTCACTCCAGGACCACAAAGAGCCTCAAACCATTCATTCACGGTCTTGAAGGCAGACGATCTTGTAGGTAGACCATCACAATCTTTTGATGTTCAGTGGAATACAGTTGGTAATGGCTCTAGTCCAGCACTCATCTCCAAATCGCATTACGTATCCAGCCCATCTGATTTTCCACGCCTTGGCAAACGAGACTGAGTCCCTAATTCTTGATCCTCCATGGAGGTCAGAACTCCGGAATCTTTCTGTCACTTGAGTGAAGCATGATACTCAAAACATAGCATACTCCTCTTTGGGATATCCGAATAGCATTCTCATCTTGTTTTCATAGGGCCCTGGTCTCTGAGGCATATGTTAATGCAGGAAGAACAGTGGAATCTAAGAGATGTGCCCTGATCTGGAGGTTCTTTATCCTCTTAGCTATTTCTTTGATGCTCTTGAAGGCATTCCAAGCCACTCTCTTCCTCCAGCACAACTCAGGTGCCAGGTCATTCGTTTTGTTGATTTCTCTAACTATTGCATTTGGAGATGTTAATTCTGTTGAGAGCAAATGGGACATCAGGAACGAGACCGTTTCTCATAAACATTGTCTTTGTGAGATTCAGCTGTAGTTCGACCTTTCCATACTCACAATCAAGTCGGCCAGCATTTGTGCTGCTTAGCTAATGTTTGGTGTTATTAGAATGATGTCATCAGCAAAGCAGAGGTAGAGTAGTTGCTGACTGTCTATCTACAATTCCAATTCTTCCCATTCCAGTCGTTACATGATGTTCTTGAGGGTGGCACTGAAGGGTTTCAGTGAAATGGTATCACCCTTTCGAACCCCTCTCTTGACATTGATGATCACTTCCTGGTAGAATGGTGAGATCCTGGTGGTGAATCCGTAATACAGCTCACAGAGTATCCTGATGTACTGAGTTTGAATGCCCTGTTTGCCTAGGGCTTCGATGACCACATCAGTCTCAACAGAATCAAAGGCCTTCTTTAAATCAATGAACATTAGACAGAGCAACATCTTGAACTCCTGAGAAACCTCAATGAGCTTGGTTTTTGTGTGGATATGGTCGATTGTGCTGAATCCTTTTTGGAACCTGGCTTGCTCCCATGGTTGTCCTTCATCTAGTGTTCTGCCAATCCTCTTCAGGATGACTCAAGTGAAAAGCTTGTAGACGACAGACAACAGTCAGATCAGGCGATAGTTGCCAATGTTGTGGATGTCTCCCTTCTTGTCCTTGCATTCAGACAGGTAGCGTGTGAAGAGCCGAGTCAGTGTATTGATGAGTACTGACAGCAGGTTCTTCAGGTATTCCCGTCTGACCTTGTCTCAGCTGGGTGCTGTTCACTTCTTTACCAATGAAGTGGTGTGTTGGATTTCAGAAGGCAGAACATTGGGAACGATATATCCATCCTGCAGAATTTGGTATGCGGGCAGATGAATATGGTTATTGAAGAGATCTGAGTAGAAGACATGGATAATCTTCTCCATTGCCCTTCTGGAAGATATGATAGATCCATCAGGAAGTCAGAGGGCAGTCATCTTGGTCTTGTAGTTGGCGAAGGACCTGCAGGCATTGCGAATGCCTTTCCTGGCTTCTGCCACATCTGCCAGCACTGCTACTCTTCTCTCTTTGAGGTCTTCCTTGATTGCTTCTCTGCACTGCTTTGCGAGCTCTGACATTTGCTTGTGGTTGCCTGAGGCTTGCACCAAGCCACGTTGGTGAATGAGCTTGAGAGTTTTCAAATATAGGAGTTTTTTTGTGGCTATCTCTTTCTGTCAGCATTCCTCGCACAAACTGGAGGTGCTGAACCAGTCAATTGTATTCTTCATCAATGTTGTCAACGACAGCATCTTCCCATGTTGCCTCAATAGTGCCAAACAAACAGCTCCCAGTTGGTGGTCATTTTGGGAGTTCTCATCTTAAACTTTGCAACCCTTTCTCCTCGCTGCATGAAGTAGAATTTTGTATGGAGGAGATGGTGGTCCAATCTTGTTTGAAATTTTGGGACACCAGTCACATAGATCAGGCAAAACCATTGATTGAATATGATGTGGTCTTTGTGGAACCGTCCTCTGGGAGACTCCCATGTCCAACCATGGGAACACCTGCAAGGACGATTAGAGGCTGCCCTAAAAGCCTCTATCCCTCTTGGAGAGCCTGGCAAGCTACCGAGAATATCCCACCTGCACAGTAGAGCTTCGCAAGCTATTCTTGGCATATTTGATATGCTAAAACCAGTAAATACAATGGGTCTCATTCCCCTGACCCTGAAAGAGCCACCAATATGGCACCTTTAAGAAGGATGATGAAGGAGAGGCTGATAAAATCTCAAGGCTGAACAAGGCTGCCAATAGGAAGAAGGACAAAAATGACTGTCTGTACTTTTAATGCACGTACGCTGGCATCAGATGCATCCATCGAGGTCCTGATGGTACAAGTGCAAAAGATCAAGTACGACATCATTGTTCTTATGAGACAAGAAGGCATCAATCACATCACGTTGTTTTTGACACTGGAGAAGAACTGTTCTTTAGAACAATCTACAAAAGAGGCATTGGTCTTGTAAATGTCCTTGTCAACATGAACTTGACCATGAGCATTGATTCATTCGAATGCCTAATAACCAAATTGGACAATTACACTTGAATAGATGTGGCTCACTGCTGGCAGCTTCTATCTTCGTTTTCTATGCACCAACATCCAATTATGATAAAGCATAAATTGAGAAGTTCTACTTGGAGCTGGAGAAGTTCTATAACAAAGACCACACCTTCTACGAGATCATTGTCAATGATTTTAATGCCAAGATAGGACTGAGAAGATCAGCTGAAGAACTCCACATTGGGACCCATGGCCTAGAAGGAACAAACAGGGTGAGAGACTATCTGTGTTTATCATGTCGACCAAGACCATCCATGGTAATTCACAGTTCCAGAAGGCCAAATCTAACCTTGGACATGGGAGTCTCTAAACTCAGTAAACACCAATTTAATTTTGTACATAAAATAATGACCAAAGTCTGGCATCTATTTGTATTATTGTTATCCATATTTCATCTTGCTTTTTTTAAATTCCCTATATTTTCAAAGATAAACACATTACCCTGAGAATTTCCTCAGAAATCCTCAATAATTGTACAATTGACAAATAAAGTCCTGGAGTCTTACAATGGTAACTTTTGATATAAGTAAAAGAGAATGGATGCTGATCAGGTAAATATTAACAGAGATGTATTTTTTGGTCCTGTGGTAGTACAACTATTTCAAATTTCTTCTTTGAATTAGTGATAATAAAAATTCTTATAAATGATAAATTATCTGAAAATAACACAACACAATAAACAATGTAAGCAAATCAAGTTTTCATTTACCATATCAAATTTCCAAAGTAAGCAGATCCTCTGGTTGGTTTTCTTTTATTGGGATAGTTATTCAAGAAAATATTTTTAAAATGCAATGATCACACGGACTACTTTTCCTGGTATTGCATTATAACAGCCAAAAACGTGGACAGAACAAAGCTGTACAAAGACGCCATACATTAGAAACAGAAGTAGTGGTTGTCCTAAAATGTTTGCCCCATAGCCAGGTTTACTCTGTGCTACATATGAAAGGTTTTTTGATTAAACCCCAAAGCAAAAAAATACCAATTAATTATGATGATTAGATATGTCTTCATTAGTAGTCTATAAATAAATCATGCACAATATTATGCAGTCAGCTATCCTGGAAAAAATATTCTTCTAAAAAACTATGAAAACAGCACAATTAATTATAAATGCTCTGCAACTTATCACATATTATATTTTGAAATGTTAAAGCATACATATATACACATGTTATATATGTGTGGAAGGTATTTGTCACACTGCTTCAATGTTTTTGAATTCAACTTAGCACAAGAATGTTTTCCAGAATCAAGATGAAAATTGATTTTTAAAAAATCTACACTTATCATAAAAAACAAGATGTTACTAGAAGGCTTATATTTTCAATTCCTCTTATGTTTTAAGATGACAGGATGTTTCTTTTTGATATTTCATTTCTGTGCTTTTAGAAATATTTTGTGAATATGCTCTGTCCTCTTTCCGATCCATTCCCTCCCTGTAACCAGTATATGATCGTTATTTATGCAAAAGATTTTTTCCTGACTGTGCTGCTATTATTCAAACCATTTTAATTACACTTTCAATTAACCCATTTGTTCCTGCTGTCCTCTATTATTTTCTTTAGTTTTCTGTTTCCTCTTCTTTGCCCTCCTAGACCCTCAGCAAACTGATCTCCTGAATAGCATCAACCAATTCTTTTGCCCTCCAGCTTCCCATTGAGCTAGGCTAATGGGGATTCTTGGCAGGAGATCAGAGGTAGGTAGAAGAATTTATTTCCCTAGTGTCTTTGCTGCAGATTGACTGTGTATCTTAGCCAAAGGTCACAGTTCTTGACAGGTGGTTCTTACTGACAGATCGCTATACGGGTTTTAGTGTTTTCAGATCTCAGGGTGCTAACGGGTCTTTCCATGTCTTTCCATGTGACTTGCTCTGGGATACTGCACGCTCTTCGTTTCTCTCAATCTTACCTTAGGACCCTTGCATTTGTAGATATTCCTTTATGTTAATTTTCACTTTTCAAATTTCTAATGTACAATCTGTATTCTTTGGGTCTTTGATTGATACACATTTAATTTCATTTCATTTCATTTCATCATCCTGTTATTCGTCGATTGCCTCGAGCAGGCCCCAGTAACATCTCTTTCATCCTAGCCCTGAGATTATATTCAAGGCTCTTTAGGAGAATGAGACCCATCATTGTTACTGGTATTTGGCATATTTGGTATGCCACGGGGAGTTTGCCAGACTCTGCCGTGTGGGCAGGCTACATTCGATAGCCTGCAAGTTTGTCCAAAGTAGGAATGAGATAATAAGCTGTCATAATAAGATGTCATTCGCATTCACGGCCGCGCAGTTCTGGGAGCTGGATTTTATAGTCTCTGAGTCTTGGCCATTGATGGGATTACACAATTCTTGTAAATTAAATATTAGAAAGCTATAACAAAAGCATCCTCAATAGATATTTTGATTATGAATATTGAAAGTGCTACTTAAATTGGCTTACACATCTGTATTATTCTAGCTTTCTGAACTGACATATTAAATGTAGAAATATTAGCAGAAAAATATGCTTTTAAATGCACGTTGGGTTTTAAATAAGATACAGAACTTCCCAGTCCGATTCAGTGCATGATTTTGTATCACCTACACTGGTGAGGAATTGATATCTGAAAATTACCAAGAAGTGAAGTGAAGTATGTTATTTTAAAATATTTTTGTGTATATTATTTCTTATTAGGTATTATAGAATTATAGGTACAGAACTTAAGTCACTATTGGAGAAAATAAAGTCTGTGGATACCATTCAAGGACTGGAAGTACAAAACATAAACTTGGAGAGGAATTCTTTGAAGCTAAAACACAGAATTTGCACAAACCAAGTACAGCTTGACCTTAGCTAGTTTGAATTGGTTTGGAGGAGAAACTTCCCAAGACTAAGACTCACCCATGACTAAGACCTTAAGACTAAGACTATGACAATTGATAGCAGCACCATGTACTCTAGTTTGGTTCTTTAAGCGTTGTGAAAGGGAAATGCAACAGTTTACTAAAAACAATTTTTGCCCAGTGAAAATGGGTGAGATTAGGCTGGGGTGATCCTAATGTTGACAAGAAACTGAAAGCAAACAACAAAATGGACTCGGTCCATCTTCCTCCTAGGTCCTTATAGCTCCTTCTAATTTGTTCTACTGACAATCACAAATAGAGAAGTGTGAAATTCTGACAGTTGGTAGGTTCCCAACAGCAGCATCACAACAGAATTGCAGTGAGAAACAGTAACTTAATAACTTGTAAAGGACAATAACCAGGAAATCAACTGTACTCATGAGGAAGAAATTCAGCTTCACTTTAATTGTGTCTTGTGTGAAAGAAGCCTATCTTAACTACAGAAGAGTTTTAGTCCTGTTTCTAAGGTAAGCAACTATAATATTATTTGAGAAATACCAGCAAAGAGGAGTTCATGTGAAGCTTTTGGATTAGATTTTAAATGAACTAAGAAGGATTTAAAGAATATGTTTCCATTGAACTTGCTGTAAAGGTTGGAATGGGACAATAGATAAAGTTTGTGTTATTTTGAGAAATAGAAAAGCCAAAACACAAGGAGTCACAACTAAATTACCTCAGAAGTATTCCCTGATTCAAATGTAAGTGACATTTGTTCTGTTGCTGCTGGATGCTTATCACTGAAAAATGTCCTGCATAAACATAACTATGGTCCTTGTTAATGAAAGCTTTGTATTTTTATCACATATTCAATTTAAAAAATGCACTATTAAGTGGTGCTGGGAAAACTGGACAGCTACATGAAAAAACTGGACTCTGACCTCTATCTAATGCCATGCACAAAAATCAGATCATAATGGAATAAAGCCCTCAATATCATCCTGAATCCATAAAGTACATGAAAGAAAACGTATGTGAAGCCCTATATGACATTGAAGCTAACATCCTCTTCAAAGATGAAACACCACTGACCAAGCAAGTGGAAACAAAGATTAACAAATGGGACTACATTAAACTTCTGCACCTCAAAACAAACAGAGACCAGCAGCGTACAAATGTAGCGCATGGAATTGGAAAAGCTTTAAAAGGGTTAATATCAAAGATATACAAGGCACTGGTAGAACTTTAGAAGAAAAATACAACCAACCCCATCAAAAAATTGGGAAAATAAATGAGCAGAAACTTCATCAAAAAAGAATTTTGAATGCCCAAAAGGCACATGAATAAATGCTCTACATCATTAATTATCAGGGAGATATAAATCAAGACAACAATAACGCACCACACAGACTGGAACATATTCAAATAAACAAGATATAGAGTGGCTGCATTCATTTGTGGGATATAAAATAAACAAACAAACACAAACACTGTCCTCCCATTGTTCATCGATTTGCTTGAGTGGGCCCAGTAACATCTCCATTTTGAGACTTCGTGTTACTGTGTTTGGCATATAGAATACATTATAGGTAGCTTGCCAGGCTTTGCCGTTCGGGTGAGATACTCTCGGTAGCTTGCCAGGCTCTGCGAGAGGAGTGGAGGAATTGAACCTGACTCGGCCGGGCTGGCTACGTGCAAGGCACATGCCCTACCACTGTGCTATTGCTCATAGTATGAAATTAATATCCAAGGCCAGAGAAAATGGACCAGGAGAACTGGTCAATTGTTGGAAATTACCACAAGAGTTTACGTGGTCAAGGGTAGTTAAGATAGAAGAAGGTCCATTATGACAATACTAGTTATAAATAATAAATCTTGACAAAAATTGTGTTGAAAGGTTGAAAGTAGGTAAAGGAATATACATGATGATCTTTCAGTATCTGTATTGCAAACTTTAATGCCTAAAATGAGAGAGAGGAAGAGAGAGAAAGAGAGATAGAGAAACAGAGAGAGAGAGAGAGAGAGAGAGGAAATGCTTGCCATAGAGGCAGGGGTTAGGTGGGGTATTTTGAAGGTTGGGAGGGAAATGCTGGACATAGGAACATTGTTGCTGGGAAATTACACTGGTGGAGGGATGGGTGTTGGAGCATTTTATGACTGAAACCCAATCATAAACAGCTTTGTAATGCTCTATCTCATGGTGATTTAAAAAAATAATATTTAAAATAAACATGTACTTTATTATTTCTACAATACCCACAATTATGTGTGCATGTGTATACATACATTTACATATGTATATACATGGTTATATGTAGTATATACAACAAAGGGCACATATATACACATATATGCATATATGTATATACATATATACAGGAATACATATGTATATATGCATATACATATACATATATAAAGTCTCACTCTCATGAGACTGATTATCTAGATCATAAATTCCCAAATTTATCTGACTTAATGTCCACATTTCAGAAAAATTATCACCGGCATCTGTCTTTAAATCCTATCTTCTATAAGTGTTAATATCCTCTATAAGAGATAATATTTTTTCTCTTTTATTGAATCACCTTGAGAAACAGTTACAAAACTCTCACGTTGAGTTTCAATAATACAATGATCAAATCCCCATCCCTCCACCAGTGGACATTTTCCACCACCAATGTCCCTAGTATCCCTCCCTTCCCACCCCTCCCCCTGCCTCTATGACAGACAGTCTTCCCCATGCAGTACGAGATAATTTCAACCCCCTACAAGAAAAATACACACCTCCAGATATATCTGAAACTACTACCACCAAGCCTGGATCTTTCTAGTGCCCTAGGTAGGAGTGGGAGACAGGGAGTAGAATGTCAACATCTCAACTTCTGAGAAACACTGACCTAGACAGCATTGTTGACTTACACTATCTTTCCTTTAGTTATCACAAATTCATTCTCATATCAAGAGTGAGGATTTAAAAGTAAATAGTCCATCTCTTACAAGAAGCTTTTCTTTATCCCACTCTTCTCAACAACCCAAAGAGATAAATTTCTTCATTGGTATTCATATACCACTTCATCCATTTCTTTTTGTTTGTTTGTTTGTTTTTTGGGGAGGGGTCACACCCGGCAATGCACAGGGGTTATTCCTGGCTCTGCACTCAGGAATTACTCCTGGCAGCGCTCAGGGGATCATATGGGATGCTGGGAATCAACTCAGGTCAGCCGCATGCAAGGCAAATGCCCTACCCACTGTGCTATTGCTCTAGCCCCCACTTCATCCATTTCTTAAAGTAGTTACTGTGCTACGATTATCTGAGTTCTCTAATTATACGTTGAATTTTGCAATTGACATCTAAGTTTGGAGAAGCAATCAATTTTCTTCTTTTCTAATTGTTTTTTATTAAGACACTGTGATTTATAAAAACATTCATAGCTAAGTTTTAAGCTTACAGTGTTCAGTACCAGTTCCACTACCAGTGTCAACTTTTTTCAACAATTGTCACCAGGTTCCCTCCCGTGAAAACCCAACTCCCAACCACTCCGTCCAGCTTGCCTCCTTGATAGCCACCATTACAAATTTGGTTGTTGTAGTTCGGATCTCCTGCTTTTAGTGCTGTTGAATGTATGGTTTGGATATTTAGCTATGCAACCCCTATGCTATGTACTCCTAGTACATTGTTATGCACCAATGTGCTAGAGGCCCTTGACCCCTACCTTCTGCTTCTTCATGCTACCCCTCTTGATTATGGGTGATTTCTTAGTTTCAAGGGACAGAATTAGTGAAGAGATCAATAGAGACTGTGTCAATGAACCCTAAGACTCAGAACCAGAATCAGGAGCTTAAACAAGAAATCAGAAATCTGGCTCTGCCTCAGGGGACTGAACTGCTACCCTGCTTCAAATTTCAAGACCAAGACAAAGTGGAGTGAAGGATTGACTTTTTAACCTGTAACTGACTATTGGAAAGTAACTTCCGGGGACGCTGGGAATTATTTGAAATTTTTTTTTCAAATTATTAACATTTGTGCTATAGATTGAAGCATGTATATGAAGCATGTCTCTGAAGAACAAACTCAGCCTTAATACTGTATGTAAAGCTAAGACTTCTTTAATGTGTTCCAAATACTCACAGAATTGCTTAGATTGATTAACTGCTCTTTGTAAAACACAAATAAAATGGAATGCATTTTAAAAACATGAACAGTTGATTCAATTTAAATGGGGAAAGTGCTAATTCCATTTCTGTTCCTTATTTTTTAAACTCTTGTATATTGACTAGGGACGAAGTAGTACTATTTATTGCTCAGTGTTTAAAATTAAAGGTAGTGTCCTGGATCCAGTGTCATAATTGATCATCCAAAAATTATTGGAAAAAAACCCTGAAATATCCTAAGCTATTTATATGATTGTCCTGCTTTCCAGTTGAAAATGAGTTCCTTTCTGAAAAAAAAAAAAAGAGAAATATGATTAATATTTGTAAAAACTTCAAGGTTGGCCAGGGGGTGGTCCTGACAGCTCTTCCCCTGGCCGCTCACGTTCTGGGGGTCTTGGGCCATCCTCCAAGCCACGGCAGCCTGGGCCTTGGGGCATACAGTGGATGAAACAAGGCCCATGCTCTTTTATTATCAGATGGCCGTTTATTCCATTCTCATCCCGTTTACTCCTGTCTCTCTCTCTCCTTCTCTCCAGGCCTCGGATCTGGAATCCCTTTCTCCCTCTGGGTCTGGATCTTCATCTCAATCTTCCCTCGCCCCGCCCCCCAGCCCACTCTTACCTTCTAGTTAAATCCCCAAACCCTGAGGGGCTGGGTTTACACATAGGTGTGGTCACAATCAATAGGGGTAAAGTTCTTTCCCTGGGGGGATGCTTCCTCTAGGGTAGATTCTCTTTCAGCAGAATGACCCACCCAAGGGTGGAATTTCATGGGTGTGTTTCTCCTCTCCTTGTCCAACAAGCATATAAGCATTTATAATATTAATCATTTTGTGTGTACGCACGAAGAGATGCATTAAGCTTATAGAATTGCTCTCCTGGGGTCATCTCATTCTCAGACTACAGTGCTCAGGCCAGATTAGTCTTTCCTATCCCTAGAAGGGTACTAGTCTTATCGTTACTTTTGGATCATGACTACATTTGTCATGATCAAGCTCTTAACTTATAGTTAAGAATTGTGGCTCTTTGACCAGGCCCATCTCGATGCCAGGGTAGCACATAGCTTACTGCTTGCCCTGGTTCCATCTAGTCCCTCTTTGGAAGTGAGGGCAACTGAGGCTTAGCACATAGCTTACTGCTTGCCCTGGTTCTGCTACTGTGCTACTGAGGGTAGCACATAGCTTACTGCTTGCCCTGGTTCCATCTAGTCCCTCTTTGGAAGTGAGGGCAACTGAGGCTTAAATTGAGAAAGCAGATTCCTGAGAATGAATAATATTAGAAGCCAATTAAATCCCAAGTTAAAAAAGCATAATATTAATTATCTTCTTGTGTCTATATAAAAGGACGTTGCTTTAAAGTAAACCATTCAAAAGACATAAGGAGAGGAGAAAGGCAATATTAACTTACAATATAAGTTCAGTGTTCTAGAAAGATCTGACCTTACAAATGGACAAAAACTGATTAGGGGGAAAAGGTGGATTAACAGGTTGGGGAAGAGAACATAGAGAAGTGGTTACAAATAAACTAAAGAATGGGAGTGACCTGATAAACCTAAGCTCCTTGTGGCAAGGGAGAAAGGACAAAGCAATGATATCCTATAAATGTTGAATAAGGCAACCATTTAGTTAACACCGAATTATCATGGCTTTATGACAATGCTTATTTGAGACAGATGTATAGAGACACCAAATACAAATTCAATAAATAGCCAATATGTAGCAGTTCTTTATGACAAAAGGTAAGTCTTATAAAATAGAGAAATTAAAGTATAGGATAGAAGTGAGGTGAGGAAAAAGAGTTAATGACCAAATGTATGGCATAATTTTATAATTTCAGTTTACTGTGTTTGAAAATAACATTCTTTAACACTGATAAAGGAATTTGTGTTATTTCACTAATAAATAGCACCCATCTTATCACCATAGCTATTTTTTTTAATTGAGTTGCTAGGGAAGGAAAATGACTGACACTGATAAATCAAATTCTTTCTACCTAATTATGATTGGAAATATTTTAAAATCAACATTTAATAGTAGCATGACTATTACTTACATTCTGGTGTCATTTCAAGAAATTTCTTTCATGAGATTCATTTTCATTTGTTGGAGAACAAACAGTCCCTTCCCATAAATTTTGATAGACAGTCTTTAAGTCACTATAACAATTGTCAGCTTCATATGGTGTACCAATACAAAAAAAAAAATTAAATTTTCTTCTGATTTGATTCTAGGAACTTCAAAAATGACTTTCTAGGTTAAAAAGAAATTTTCTAACATGTACACAGAAATAATATATGTACTTATAGGCTGTGTAAAGGTAACTTCCTAATATTTGTGTGTTTCCCTTTCTTCAGGGAAACCTTAACCTGGTAAGTGGATAACTGCTTTTGATAAAGCTATTAGTAAATTTATCAAACTGCTCTTCAGAGTCAGCAGACTATCATTGCAAGATAATTTTCAAAGAGGGTTAAAAGATTGTTTCTTTCCCACCAATTTCTTAAATAGTACATGATACAGAGTACAATCTACAAATTAAGCTGGTAGTATAGTTTAATGAGATTCTAAGACACACCCCCTTTATAAACCTACCTTAGTTCATCCATCAGCAAAAGACATTCTTTTATTTGATTCTAGGAATTATCTGAATGAGCCTACTATTCAAGAACTGTTTTTCTTTAAGCTTCCCATTGATGTTTGAAATAACTGCCCTCTTTGCAAATCCATAAATTTCTCATGTACATCCTACCATTATGTGGAAGGAACAACTCAATTCCCAATAGTCATGCCTGCATTGGATGCCAGCTGACCACAGGCAAGGATTTGATTAACTTTTTTTTTAACTGCTGCTGAATTCCCATCTTGGCATTTTAAACAAGTTTTAACTAGTTTCTGATCCAGCAATACCATATAAGTAATTGATGGTCCCCACATTCCCTAGCAGGTTTCCAATGCACCCCATTTCCTAGTCACAATTTATCTCTCAGCTAAAGATCATATTTGTGTACTGAGAATCAGTTCTAGCTAATAAAATATAGAAATAATTTTGTTGAAATTATGTTGGATAGCTCATATACTTCACTAGCAGGAAGGAAGAATTATTAGTAAGATGAACAGAAAATGATAGAAGCTTTATAGGAAGAACTACAGCCAAGCTTTTACTGAAGAAATGTTCTTGTTTGCATGTCCCATAGGGACCACTGCTATCATTACACAGGTCTACATTGGATTCTGTTTTACTATAGACCAGAATCATAGACGATGAATTCAAATATGTATGCTAGTAAGCATAAGATAGAATGTAAATTCAAATAGAAGAAAATCAAGAACTCATTTTGTTGTTAATACATAAGAACAAAATAGTGTAATTCATTATTTAAATTTAAGGAGAAATGGATAAGAAGAGATATTGAACAATATTCTATTTTATTAGAATTGTATCCGTTCTGGTCAATTATTGTTTGAATTGAGAAAGTCACTTAGTTTTCCTCTTATTGGTTTATTATGTGCACAAAGAAGACTCTGAAAATAGGGGCTGAAGCAAAAGTATAGTTAGCCGGGCATTTGCTTTGCATGCAGTCAACCAGGACTTCATCCCTTGCACACAATATATTTTCTTCACCATGGTTAGGAGTCATCTCTGAGCACAGAGCAAGGAATAAGCCCTGAGCACTTCCAGGTGTGGCCTGGAGACAATCAAAAGTACACAATATAAATATCTACCTCATAGGGCTGGAGCGATAGCACAGCAGTAGGGTTTTTGCCTTGCACGCGACCGACCCGGGTTTTATTCCTCCACCCCTTTCAGAGAGCCCGACAAGCTACTGAGAGTATTCTGCCCACACGTCAAACCTGGCAAGCTACCTGTGACATATTCGATACACCAAGAGTCACAATGGAGATGTTACTGGGCCCGCTCAAGCAAATCGATGAACAATGGGAGGACAGTGACAGTGACAGTTTCCTAGAAGCATCAGCATTTAAGGTAAGAACAACATTAAAAGAACATGAGTGTGAATATAAAAATACAAATAAAAGAGCAAGTGAGAATTTGTTACAATAATCAAGTTTAAAATGTCAGTTTACCCAGCTATAGCAATCCTGGGAATATATCCCAGAGAGGCAAAAAGGTATAGTCGAAGTGACATCTGCAATTGTTTGTTCATTGCAGCACTCTTTACAATAGCCAGAATCTGGAAAAAACCTGAGTGTCCGAGAACAGATGACTGGTTAAAGAAACTACACAATATATCTACACAATCGAGTACTATGTAGCTGTTAGGAAAGATGAAGTCATGAAATTTACATACAAGTGGTACTACATGGAAAGTATCGTGTTAAGTGAAATGAGTCAGAAAGAGTGGGATAGACACAGAAAGATTGCCTTCATCTGGGGAACATAAAGCAACAAAAAGGGAGACTAACACCCAGGAATGGCTGAGATTAGTACCAGGAATTTTGCTCTATGAAGGCCAGTCACAGGTGCTAGGTGAAAAGGAAGCTCAGATAGAGAAGAGAGCACCAAATAAAAGTGTTGTGAGGACCCTCCCAGGGTGGGAGAAGCATGCTAAAAGCAGTCTATAGACCAAACATGATTGCCACTCAATGCCTCTCTTGAAAAACACAATACCCAAAAGAAGAGAGAGAGAACAAGGGGGAATGCCCTGCCACAGAGGCAGGGTGGGACGGGGGGGATGGGGGGTGGGAGGGATGCTGGGACCCGTGGTGGTGGAGGATGGGCACTGGTGGAGGAATGGGTACTTGATCATTGTATAACTGAAACCCAAGCACAAAAATTTATAAGTCTATAACTGTACCTCATGGTGTTTCACTAATAAAAAATAAAAAAATAAAAATAAAATAAAATTTAAAAAAGGAAAAGATAGCTAGGATAGAGAAGGGACCATTAAATGAATGATGTTAGGAGGGCTCGCTCAGGATGGGAGATGCATGCTGAAAGTAGGCCATGGACCAAACATGATGGCTGCTTAGTACGTATTGCAAACCATAACACCCAACAGGAGAGATAGAAAGTAAGAGGGTATGTGCCTGCCACAGAGGTAGGAGGGAAGGATGAGGTGGGGGTGGCGGTAAGGATACTGGGAACATTGATGGTAGAGAATGGGCTCTGGTGGAGGGATGGGTACTCGATCACTGTATAACTGAAATGTAATCACAAAAGTTTGTAAGTCTGTAACTGTATCACAGTGATTCATTAAAAAAATTTTTTAAAAAAATTTTTAAAAAATGTCAGTTTAAACAATTTAGCCAATTAGTTGTCACCTTAAGTAGAACAATTAAGGAACAAAATTGAGTGTTTTGATTGTTTTTCTTAGGCATATGCCCTTAACTTCATATTAAAGTTTCTTTATAAAAATAGCTAATATTTTGAAAAGAGAACATGTTGTTATTATGTAACCATAAGAAAGCGAATATTGCACCTGATTATAAAATCTGAGTGGCATTCTTATTAAACTTAGAATCAAGATGTCACTGATACTTCTGTTAAAGTTTCTTATAACTGAAAGTAAATAATGTAATAATAAAAATATATTAAAATGATAGAAAATAATTATTGTAAAATTCATGATTGTTTCTAAAATAAGAAAATTTTTTAAGAATTAAGTTGATCAAATATGATGAATAAATATTGATGACTTCATGTACAGAAAATGAGGATACTATAAAATACAAAGGACTATGCATGCAACCATGCAAAATTATACAAAAAATGAAGAGATTCAATGTATTATTTTACTGAAATTTACTTTGCATAGATTAAAATCAATAATTTACCTAAGTTGACAGTCAATAAATTAGGGTTATTTAAAATATTTTTTGCACTGAATAAAAACTAATGAGAAAGAAAGGGCAAGAAGTAGGGAGAAAGGAATAGAGTGAGAAAGAATGGAGAAGGAAGAAAGAAAGAAAAGAAAGAATTAAGGGAGGACACAAAGAAGAAGCATACACAAAAAGCAAAACTAAAATTAGTATACATAAAAATTGGTTACAAAATTCCTCATAAAAATATAAGCCCTCATAAAAATATAAGCCAATGAAAACTGTGTCAAAAGTATAAGCCATAACAAAATGAAAATTATCCAAGATATAAAAAGATAGTACTTTTAAGATCAATTAATAAAATTCATAATAGAAACAGGATAATAAAGAAAAATCTCAATGGTGTAATTTTAAAAATTCAATTTGGCAAAATACATATCAGTGCCAAAATTCTTAGTAACTAGGAATTAAAGGTGATTTTCTTGATAAAGATAAGGTAAAAAGGTAAAGGCCCTCCCGTTGATCGTCGATTTGCTCGAGTGGGCCCAGTAACGTCTCCATTGGAGACTTTGTTGTTACTGTGCCTGGCATATCGAATACTCTCGGTAGCTTGCCGGGCTCTCCGAGAGCGGCGGAGGAATTGAACTCGGGTCGGCCATGTTGGCCGCTTGTAAGGCGAACGCCCTACCTCTGTGCTATTGATAAAGATATCTATATGAAAATGTACATTTAGTATCAAAGCTTTTCCTCTCTAGAGTCATGTGTAAGGAAAAGATTTCCCTTCACTACTCCCTGAAAGTTATAACTAATGCAATAATAAATGGAAGTAAAAAATATGAAGGTTATTTCAGAGAGATAATACAGGTGCTAAGATGCTTTTTTGTCTTTCATGAAGCCATTCAGTATTTGATACCTGGCACCACATATAGTTACCTGAGCAATGTCAAGGTGATTCCTGAGCACAAAGATGGTACTAATAAGCTCTGCAAGGAGTGATCTCTAAACCTTGAGAACTTCTGGTGTTTCCCCAAAATAAAAGCAGCTGGGAAAACAAATGTACACAAATTGAGAATGAAAAGTTTGAATTGTTTTTGTTCACATGTAATAAAATCCTTTTTTGGAACTTAATATTAGAACTAGATGACATAGTATATGGCTGCTATAAGAGGTTGATAGCTTAAATATCAAGAAGAAACAGAAGAAATTTCACATTTAGGACACAATGTCATTTATAATAGTATGTCCAAAATTAAATATATAGTTATAAAATATGCATGCAATCAATGAAAGCCTAATTACTGATGAGTTCACAAGTGACTTCTTCTAAAACGTCAAAGAAACATACTGCCAATACCCTCAAGCTTTCCCAAGATATATATAAAAGCCAAGAATTCTTAATCACATCTATGAAGTCACAATACCCTAATACTGAGAAAGTAGACATAGATGTTACTAAAAAATAAAACTTTAAAATGATATTTTGATGAACACGGATTTAAAAAAATTTCCACAAAATCTTAATCAATTATAACAACACGTCGAAAGGATCACATAGTCAAAGTGACCTGCGTGGTTAATTGGAGATAGTTGTCATGAGTATCCAATCATAGCTGTTTAGCAATCTGTTTTTCATATCTAAAGATACTTTTAGTGGACTGACATGATAGTACAGTGGATAGAGTGTTTGCCTTGCATGTGCCTGAGCCAAGTTCAATCCCCTGCACTATATATGGTTCCCTGAGCTTGCCAAGAGTGATCCCTGAGTTAGAGGCAGGAGTAAGACCTGAGCACTGTTGGGTGTGACCTAGAAGTAAATAAATAAAAACATTTAAAATACAGATATATTTTTAAATTTCCCTGTCCCAGTTTGCCAATGATTGCTCCAAATCATGGTCTAATGGGTGGGGTTTATTTCTGTGATGTCTGCTACTTTCTGTGGCTTTGGAGGCAAAGTTTCCAGTTGATTTCTTAGGAAAACTGCATGTCATTATGACCTGAAGACAGCAGCAGTCGCTAAGTGTGGATACAATCAGTTCTAAGGCTCCTTTAAACCTATCAGATATAGGCACAAATCTGAACTTTTCTTACAACCTTTGGTGTTGGTGTCCTCTGACAGGTTAGAGATTAGCTCCAGTGTTCCCACTTTGGAAAAGCTTCCAGTGGTTCTGAGATGACTGTGGCTAAAAGTCTGTCAAGTTATATATAGAGAGGAATTGTGACCATGAGTCTGCAAGAGGAGGGCCCTGCTTCAACCCATGCTTGTCAAACTTGAAACCGTGATTCAACTGAACAGAGTTCATCTCAAGAACAGAAGCTACCAGTCAGAGCCAGTATGGTTGCACCTTTTGTTGAGTTTAACAATTACTATTGCAACAATTACCATTGCAACAAGTTCCACTGTGATAAGCCTAAATTCTTAGCCCCTTAGTGCAAACCTATTAGGAAAGGTGGTCTGGCCACATCAGCACAGGAGGCAAGATTATAAAATTGTAGCAGAACTGCAACCCTATTGGGACTGCCTTGTTTCAGGAATGGTTGCTCCCTACTTATAATGGGATTATCAACTCACTTTGTTCAATTCTACAAGCCATGAGTCCATTTTTTACTTGATAAGTGTTGGTACAAAACAGGGATTCCATAAATTCTTTGTGTTCTGCACTTTTTCACCCTACATTAACATTTTCAGACTTGTTAGTCCCTTTTCTCTTTTAATGTGGTGTTTTCTCATAATGCCATACAGTCCAAGATTGCCTTAACTCTTAATTGGTCCCATTTTGAGCATCTTGCAGATTTGAGTCTCTCTGAAGTAATGTTGTGTTTTCCATTGAATTTTCTTAGCAAAGCCTACAAAGATGCTTTGGTCCTTTTAGTGTTTATACTTTTTTTTTGAAGAATTCCACAGGAGCAATTACAGAAGGGTTTTTGTTTTGGCTATCTTTTCTCTCCCCTCTCTCTAAAGTTCTGCATTTTTCTGTTTCACACATAGAATGTTTTATGTTTTTGATCTTGGAGTTTACATAGTTTTATCTTAGTGTTCAATAAAAAATATTGTATCTTGTGTTTGTGTGTGTAGCACTGTAGCACTGTCCTCCCATTGTTCATCGATTTGCTTGAGTGGGCACCAGTAACGTCTCACAACAAATTGTGAGACTTGTTATTACTGTTTTTGGGATGTCAAATATGTCATGGGGAGTTTGCCAGGCTTTGCTGTGCAGGCGAGATACTCTTGGTAGCTTGCTGGGCTCTCCAAGAGGGGTGCAAGAATTGAACACAGGTTGGCTTCATGTAAGGGGAATACCCTACCCGCTGTGCTATATAGCTCCAGCCTTGTGTATGTATGAATTTTTTTATTCATTTTATATTATTTACTTTTTAGCCACCCTAGCAGTGATAGCAAAATTAAGGAAGTTCACCCCTGGGGTCACTTCAGTCTGGCTGTATGATCCTGTATGTTCAGCTCTCAGCTCTCAGCTCTCTTAGTGATGCACTTCTCAGGCTTAGTGATGCACTTCTCAGGCTTGGTGATGCACTTCTGCTATGGCTGGAAATTTTAAGGACTCCTAAGACCAGAGCCAACAGCATGTTGTGGCTGCCATGGCTATTACACAGTGGTCATTGGTGGTAGAGGCATTTACGTTGGTGTCTTTACCTGTCTTTACCCTGTATTTACCTTGGTGTCTTCTCATGCAAATAATACATGAATCCCTTTTAATTGTTCTTCTGTCCCAAAATGTGACTGCTTTTTACTAAATGATAAGCCCACATAGAGAAAACTATGCCTGTAATTTTAACTGTAATAACTAACATTGAAAACAATATTTTGTTGAGATACTCAGCCATAAAGCCAAGAGAAGAATTTACTAATGGGAATATAATAATAGATGATGTGTGAGAGTCTAGAAGGTGATGCTTCAAGCTCAACACCCACCATGGTGCCACTTGACAGGAACAGCTTGTATATTCAAGGCATTTTCCCAGGCTGGGTTTTCACTCTATGACTCAAATTTAAATAAAGATAACTTTGCAATGTGATATATATATTTACTTATATAAAGCAGAAAACATTTAAATTAATATGCCCTACTGAGTTTACCAAGTTGTACACTTCCTCTATCTTTTTCAAGTCAACTTTAGATTTATCTTCAGCATACTGGACTGTTTTAGATTCTTTTCCAGGTTCTGCATAGATTATGATTAAAATTTGACCTTCAATCTATATAGGATTGGTTCAAGTCCTGATAATATACATATGCTATATATTGGCAATTTTATGTTTTATGTAAAAAATACATTTTTGTTTATAAAAGTTATAAAACCCTTTATATCTATATGATCACATTCATGCACTAGAAAACATAGAAAACTATACCTGCTTCAAAGAATTGTGATAATAATAAAATTTAAAATTGAATAAATGTTTTCTCATTTCTTATACATTAAAATACTGAATATATTACCTGTTCCATTATTATTTATTAATAACAAGACTTCAGCAGTTTCTCTAGAAATATTGCAAATAAAATATAACTTACTAACTCTGTTATAAATCAAAGTAAATTCTACCATATGCTCATGTCTAGAAAAAGAGACTGATTGAACTAGATTCTAAAGTTACCATTCAGGATACAAGAGCTGTTTTGTTTTGTTCAGAATTTACTTAACATACAATTGTATACAAGTATTCATTCAAAGACCTACCTTTGAGATATATTAACCTTTTGTTAACAGATACAAATTTATTTACACTTCAGGTTTCGTGGGTTCCACAATTTGAGGCAATTAGATTGTGTTTTCTGAGAAAGACATACCCAAATGTAACATAAATCATTATAGGGTTATGTTTGATATGTAAAATACACTTGAGAAAGACATATTTTATGTATTAATTCTTGTATTTGGACATTCAAGTTCTCAATTTCAGGATAGACAAAGATGGGATATCAAGAATGAAGTTTCCATTCTGTGTATCTATATTTTGAGCATCTTGACCATAAAAATTTATTTGCTCTTGAGAGATTAGTTAGATCAACTTATTCAAGGTCTTTTGTAAATTATATGAGTTCATTTTTTAAAAGGAAGGAAAATAAATCCTGACTGCAGAGCATAATTATAAATGGTAATAGTTACACTTTCATCATATTTATGCAATAAATAATTCTGTCAAAACCAGTTTGGAATTTGTAGTGTGCTTTTCTCCTGTACTGAAATAATTTATTTTGCTCCTGTGCTAATGAGGCTGGCTTTAGATAGCCATGAGCATCCGTCTAAAATAAAAATTAAAAGTTGGTATACTACATTTCTCCTTCTGTTCCTTCTGCATATTACATTGCTCCGTAAGCTCATTGGTGCTGGAAGTCTATCTCTCCTTTGGCACAATTTTCCTCTGTGGTATGATGCTATGAATATTTATGGTACAATACAAATAATATAATAATAGGCATTTTCTAAAGTTGTGCTGCATATATCTTCAAACAGAAGCTGAAAGGGCTGTATCTGTTACATCCCACTAGAGAAGATCTTTATGTCCTGCGAAATAACTGACTGTTCCAAAGACCTTCACTTCCATGTGAGTTAAATGAATTCTATACTGAAAAATTCTAAGGATTTTTTCTTCTTCCATACACAGTTTGACTATAGTCTCTGAAGCATTTCCAGATTTTTCTTATGTTGAGTAGCCTTCAATTGATATCCTTATTCATCCTTCCTATATCAACTACTACAATTCATTCTTTTATAATCACCTTAAATCTCTAGTGCCTAAAATTACGAGATCCAGAATACGCTGAGAAGACTATTATCTTGCTCAGTGAAGCGGGACTGCTCTATCCTCATTCCCCCTTCATCACCTTAACTGCCTGAATTCCTTTTTATTTAAAAATTTAACTCCAATTGTTTCCTTTGTGTCAAACTTTCTCATCCCATCTTATTTTCACAATCTAATGTCTTCTAAACTAGTTAATTATCTTAATTGTATGAATTTCACTATTACCGTTTAACATTCTTCTATTTATTCTCTGAAACCATTTATTTTATTTCTCTTACTAAAATGGTTAGCATATATTTCACTTAACATTAATAATAATCAATGAAAATATAGGAGTTTAAGCCTATGAACTATAAAAGAATTCTAAGTTTCACATAAAAATTCATTTCTGGCATTTAATCATAGAATTTCTGGGAATTGCTTTAACGCTCTGATGGCAGCTCAAAAAATGTTACATTTGTTCTTTAATGTGTGTGTGTGCATATGTGTGTGTGTGTGTGTGTGTATACACATGTCTGAGACGAAGAGACAGAGCATGTACACATATACCTTAATTCTATTTCCACAGGTTAATGTTGGAGATGATTTTCCCATGGTTTTCTCATATATGTGCTGCTCTTAACAACAAAGTCATAGTCCTTTATTTCAGACTGTTATTTTAAGATCATTAGTATAATACATGGGCTGGAGCAATAGCACAGCGGTTAGGATGTTTGCCTTGAAGTTGGCTAACCCAGCCAACCCAAGTTAGATCCCTCTGCCCCTCGTGAAGAGCCTGACAAGCTACCAAGAGTATCTTGCTCTCACAGCAAAGCCTGACAAACTAACCATGATGTATTAGATTTGCCCAAAACAGTAACAATAAGTCTCACAATGTTACTGGGCCTGCTCGAGCAAATGGATGAGCAACAGGAGGACAGTGGTAGTATAGTACATAGACAGGTTCCCTCCCTGGAACAAAGGGCAAGTATCCTATGTTTTGTTTTATTTTGGTATTGGTTTTGTTTGATTTGGGTTTTATTGTTGTTTGTATTTGGTATTGTCCAGTATAATAAAAACATATTTCCCTTTCTGGAAACATGAGACATGTTCTCTACCTACTATAAAGGAGTCAGAGTTGGTTTCAATGACATTTAACTCTTGTATTGTCACTTTCAGATGGCAATTAAACCTCCTAGGGATGCCCTATGAGAAGTTAACCAGTTAGGATCTTTCCTTGAAAGAAATGAAAATGTGTGTTTCTCCCAAACTAAAAGGCATATAAATTGAACTGATTGTGGAATAATTTCCCAACAGGTTACATTGGTCATCCTTTTAAAAATTGTAATTTCTCTTGAAAATATAAAACTTCTCAAAATAGCTGAAGATAACCCAAGTCTTTACACTCCCAGAATAATTCCTGTCAACACTATTAGTTATTAGCTTCATCCTTGTTTACATTGCTGCACTTTAGTTATTCCTTGGAATAGATGAAGGCCACCTGACTTAAGGTGTGGATAAGTTGAACAGAGTGTACCGACTGCCACAGACATTCCTTCAAAAACAATAACTAGACTCAATTATTCAAACTAAACTGACAAACCTAAAGCCTACCAGATGGTTTGAAAGCAAAAGAGAGTGAAGTTGACTTGTACTTCTGTAGGATGTCCCATCTGAGGCGGGTCCAATATTCATAAATAGCACTTTCTTTTTAGAAATATTATGCATGCCCTTGAGATTGTATGTCTTTTGTGGAATGCAGGCATCAGGGTATTCCTTTGTCCCTGAATGTGATTGTAAATCTTAATAATCACATGTAATAAGAGAGCTTCAAATTCTTAATTAAATACTTAACTATAGACTTTGAGTTTTTAAGAAAATACATCTAATGCCAAACATAGCATTTGGAAGACTGTGCAACCTGTCTAAAATGAGATGTGCTTAGTTACATGGAAGAGCTTTCCAGGATGGTAATTGATTTTCTATTTATATGTACCTTTTAATGAATTTGCCCTAATATGTGAATCGGCCAGTAAGAAAAGATAGCACAATTTAATCTTTGGTTATTTGAGTCTAATAAAGACAATATTGTGGACCTAGAGTTGTAGAAGGCCTGATTTGCATGTGTGATGCTGGGAGTTTAATTCCTATCGCTACCCCCCCCCCCCATCATTTCTAAGTGTGATCACTGGATCTGCTTCTTGATCCTCAATAGCATCACCAAGTATCCATGCAGTATAACTCAATGTGTATAAAACCTGACACACTACAACATTTATGAAAACTAAAGGGCATAGGAGGAAAGAAAACATAACCTTAGTCTTGAGATATATTCAGCTTAGTTTTAACTCAGTAGACAAACTTGTTTTAGATAATATTGACCCCAGACATTTTCCCTGCAGGTCTCTAATATATCCTACAGTGCCTGGATTAATGTCTTGGGACTAGTAGAACAAGTTAATATAAAAACACAAGGAAACAGATATCTATGTTCCTAAGATAGATTCAGATGTTTTGTGAAACTTGCTTGGCTAGTTGGGTCCAGGATAGCACTATAGTACTGTCCTCCTGTTGTTCATCGGTTTGCTCAAGAGGGCACCAGTAAAGTCTCCATTGTGAGACTTGTTGTCATTATTTTGGGCATATCAAATAGGACAAGGGGAACTTTCCAGGCTCTGCCGTGCAGGTGGGATAATCTTGATAGCTTGTCAGGTTCTCCAAGAGGGACGGAGGAATCAAACCCGGGTCAGCTGCGTGCAAGGCAAATCCCTACCTGCCGGGTTATCACTCCAGCCACAGGGGCTGGGTCCAGGATAGATGTTAATATTGTATGTTACTGTATTCTGCTGTTTAGAATCCATGATGGTAATTTTATTTAAATCTAGTATAAAACAAATTATATAGATTACATCCTAATCTCTGTCAATTAGCAATATTCAAGCAGTAAATTTTCTGCAAATCAATATACTGTTGGATTAATATTTGGCTATTGTTGACAGTTCTCAACTCTTCATATTTACATATACAGTTCAGTATAAAAAGTGCTATTTCATTTCACTTTGTGGCAAATAATCGGGCAAGTTTACTTTCATTGTAAAATATTCTGTTTCTGTGAGATTAGAATTCCACTCCATAATACAAACCACTGCATCCCTGTGACTCTTTTATTCACTTGCATTATCCTTTTGTAGACCAGCATAAATGCTGAACACAACTTTATCCGGGTGTTAAAACTACTCCTTTGTTTCCGATCAGGAGATTCATGCTTATGCTAGCACCCAAGAATGTTAATTTAGCACACAAGATACGGATCCACCACAAATCCTTGCAATTTTTATATATAAAATATTTCAAATGCATGCTAATTATGGTTTCATTCACATTGAGAGTAAAGGAATCTATATATCTTGTGGCTAATATTCAAGGACTACTAAACTTTACTATTATTAAAGAATGTGATTTTTTATAAATTACTTCCTAGAGAACTGGTTTCTACTAGAAACATTTATTTGAAAAATTTAAAAACTAATAACATTATACAAGAAACCCAAGAGTAAAAATTGCGTTCTGATCTCTGAAGATAGTTCTAAGTCTAGAATATTTTTTTTAATTGTTATTAGTAAAACACCATGAGGTACAGTTGTAGATTTATAAATTTTTGTGCTTGAGTTTCAGTTATACAATGATTGAGTACTCATCCCTCCACCAGTGCCCATTTTCCACCATCACGGATCCCAGTATCCCTCCCACCCCCCATCCCCCCTTCCCACCTGCCTTTGTGGCAGGGCATTCCCTTTTGTTCTCTCTCTCCTTTTGGGTGTTGTGGTTTGCAAAAGATGCATTGAGTGGCAATCATGTTCGGTCTATAGTCTACTTTCAGCATGCATCTCCTGTCCTGGGAGGATCCTCCCAACACCCTTTATTTGGTGCTCCCTTCTTTATCTGAGCTGCCTTTTCCCCTAGCGTGTGCGGCTGGCCTCCAAGCCATGGAGTAAACCTCTCGGCTATTCTTGGGTGTTAGTCTCCTATTTTGTTACTTTATGTTCCCCATATGAATGCAATCTTTCTATGTCTGTCCCTCTTTTTCTGACTCATTTCACTTAGCATGATACTTTCCATGTAGTACCACTTGTATGTAAATTTCATGACTTCATCTTTTCTAACAGCTACATAGTACTCCATTGTGTAGGTGTACCAAAGTTTCTTTAAGCAGTCATCTGCTCTCGGGTACTCAGGTTTTTAAGTCTAGAAATGTTTAATTGATCACCATTGTCAGTGTTTCTCAAGCTTATTTAGGCAACTGCTTCCTATTCTAAAAATGTCACTGTTCAAGGAATCTAGGTACACTTTCCCCTCTATCATCCCAGCACCAAGAGGGGTTTTATTGCTCACTCTGGAAAACATTATTAAGTAACTTACTTCTCTGGAGTAGAGTATACAGATTACAAATCAACTTTTTCTCACCTTCTAGAAATTACTGGAATATCTTTGCAATAAATTCAAGGAAATGCATCATATTGATAACCAAAACACCTCTTAATGGAAAATAGCAAAGGATGGCTATACAAATCTGAAGAAATCATCTTTTTATTTTATTTATGTAATTGAAGTATCAGGAATTGGATGTACGTCTTATATGCAGGACAAGCACTCTGTTACTCAGCTACATCCCCAAACTACAATGTCTTCTTTTTATAGCAAAACAGATTGACATTTAAGATTCTAAAGTTTCTTTCATACTCATGTGGGGAAAATATAACTTGGGAAAGTATTCAAAACTTCTTCCTTTGCTAGTACTATAAAAAGGTAATGAGTGTAGGATAAGGTCATATGTCTGCTATTACTTAGTCTCTGCTAAGCACACTAGAACATAAAATAGAAATAAAGAAAGGAAATCATCGGTCCAATCCAAGCTGCTGCTTGACGCTTCATTTAGTGATTAATTGTGCTACTAATAATTGAAATAATCATAGTTTTGAAAAAGAGAGGTGTTTTATCAGCAAAATACTTTTGCAAAAAATTTGATTATTGAAATAATATTAAATCTTCTAAAAGAAGCTATATAAATACTAATATAAAACTAAAAGAAATATGATCCTTGAGTGTGAATCAACATTGGATGTTAGATTTGAAAATTTTCTAGTTTATAAAGACAGAAATACCTATACACAATTCTTATTTTTTTATGTAACTTTTTAAAAATACAGCTTGATTCATGGAGAACATAGCAAAATGAAGAATTGTAAATATACAACAATGAAACTGTTAACATATACACTATATCATAAGATGTGTAAACTTAGAATTTATCATACATAGATGGATCATCATCAAGGAACTGGGAATCACTGAATAATTGGGATAGTTCTCCTGACTCTTACATGCAAGGCAAGAACCCTACTCTCTGTACTATCTTTCTAGCTACTCCATAAACTTTTATATGGGGCCAGTTAGTACATCCTGCAGTGCTAGTTTAGTTATCAAGAACATCTTTAGAAGTTGTTTGTCAGTAAGATTTTTATGACATCATCAAACCTTAATTATAACTAGTTTGGTGAAGTATTCTTGTTCAGATGCCTGTTTCATACAAGTTTTTAACATATAATAGCATCCCTTCCAGCTGATGGAATTTCATTCAAAATATCTGCTGATTTTGGTGGGGGCTCCCTAATGAGTAATTTTGAGGTTTACAAAAACAGTAACAACAAGTCTCACAATGAAGACGTTACTGGTACCTACTTGAGAAAATCGATGAACAACAGGAAGACAGTGCTACAGTGCTACTTTTACTATTATCAGGATATACTGACTTCTCTATATCTGGTTCTTGTCATTTTGATTGCATTGTACCTTATGATTTGTTTTACTAGATTAAGATTGATTAGTTTTCTCTGTGCTTCCTGGATCTGCTAGGTTTAACATAATCTTCAGACTGGTGAAGTTCTTCCCAAAGTTTTGTGCCCTCATCTCTCTTTCCTCTCCTGGGGGCAATGCAGTTAGGATATTATTTTTCAGGCTAACTCATAGGTCTCGACATTCATTATTTTTTCTTTTGTTCTTTCATAAAGTCTTCATGAATCTTTACATCTAGTACTCTCATCCATTCTTCTGCATCTGCTATTCTGTTGTTTATTCCCTCTAGAGTATTTTTTTATTTCTTATACTCTGTTCTTCAGATCAAGAATTTATAATTGAGTACTGTCATATTTTCTTTTCTCTTGCTAGAACTCTGCTCAGCTGTTCTGGCCAAGAGTCAAAAAGAAAAAGATTTCCTGAAATAGAGGCAGGCTTGGGGGGTGAGAGAGAAACTGAATGCATTGGTGGAAGTGGACACTGGTGAAAGGATTTGTGTTGAAACGTTGTACACTTGAAAGTCAATCATGAAAAGCTGTGTATTTTTGTTTATTCACCATGATCCAATAATAATAATAATAACAATAATAATCACGGTCCTCCCATTGTTCATCGATTTGCTCGAGCGGGCCCAGTAACGTCTCCATCATGAGACTTGGGCTGGAGCGATAGCACAGCGGTAGGGCGTTTGCCTTGCACGCAGCCAACATGGCCGACTCGAGTTTGATTCCTCCGCCCCTCTCGGAGAGCCCGGCAAGCTACCAAGAGTACCTCATCCACATGGCAGAGCCTGGCAAGCTACCCGTGATGTACTCCATATGCCAAACACAGTAACAACAACAACAACAAATAATAATAATAATAATAATAATAATAATAAAACAATCAAGGGTCTTTGCAGGGTTTTTGTTGTTGTACATTAGTACCAGTTAATTCCTTCTCTTAATTATTTCCCATACTACTGCTACCTCCCCAGTAAAGGAGCTGTAGAGATTTAGGCTGGGATCATAGGTCTAGGTATCTGGACTCCCAGAGTGGTCAAGTAGCTTCTTGCCTGAGCCGAGTAGCAGCAGGGGACCCTTCACTAAGCCACTCTTTGAGATTCTGAAAGAAGAGTAACAAACTTAAATGATGAATAATTTGAATCAGAAAAGTTAGCTGATTTACTGAATTCCTTACTTCAGTACAAAAGAACAACTTTTTAAATAGTGATAACAAAAATAAGCAATTTCTTTTTTTTTTTCTTTTTTGTTCTGTTTTTAGACCACACCAAGGAGTGCTCTGGGCTTTTTCCTGGTCCTGTGCTCAGGGATCACTCCTGGCAAGATTTGGAGAACCACAGGGGTACTGGGGATTGAATCTGGGTCAGCAACATGCAAGGCAAGAAGCCTACCTGCTATACTATTGCTCTGGCCCCCAAAGGAGGTAAATTCCAAAGTAACTTTTTACTTTAAATGTTGATGAAAGTTAAAGCATAATATAAAGATATGTATGTAGTATAATAATGTAAAACAACTGACATGAAATGAAAGATCAGTTCATTTGTGATATATTGTTCTTAAATACTCTAACTTAAGAGAAATATTCAATATGCAAATAGATATAAAATATATACCTGTGGCATTGTAGCACTGTCCTCTCATTGTTCATCGAGTTGCTCGAGTGGGCACCAGTAACGTCTCCATTGTGAGACTTGTTGTTACTGTTTTCGGCATATCGATGATGCCATTTGGGGGCTTGCCAGGCTCTGCCGTGTGGGCAGGATACTCTTGGTAGCTTGCCAGACACTCTGAGAGGGACAGAAGAATCTTACTCAGTCCTCAAGTCGGCTGTATGCAAGGCATTGCTCCAGCCTATATATTAATATTTATAAACTGCCTATATAAACATATATAGAGAGATTTTTAAAATGAGTCTGGATAATTGTATATAGTACAAATGGTAAAACACTGTCTTGAGAGTGGAAGGCCCAGGACTCTATTCCTGGCACTCATAACCTCCAAACACCAATGTTGAGTGAAATCCTGAGATACGTAAGCATTAAGAGTAGTATGTACCCACATACACAAACTAAAAGACAAATTAATAAGGTTTAAAAGATATTGCATATTCAAAGCATATATAATGATATATATAATAAATGAGCCACTATAACTTTGATTTCACAAATCAGAGAATACTATCAGAAATTTCAAATTCTGAAAGGTGTTTTAAAAGCTAGTGAAGGAGAGCATAAAAATCCCATCTGTTCTGGGATTTGTATGTTGTTCCCATATCAAGAAGAAATACATGTCTTCTCCATTTTAGTTTGATTTGTTTTGGAATTAAGTTGATTAGTAAAATGTGGCAGAGTCTATGTTATACTACTTCAAGCTTGAGACCTTATACAATATCATTTGTTATTCTAAGTTTCTTAGTAAAAATTATGCAGACTATCTACCTGGAATAAGAGGTCACATTGTAAAAGGTTCCCCAATCAACTTCCCTGCGCTGAAGCCCTGAGGCAACGTTTGATCTTCAGTTCATTTTAGCCAAATATTTCAGTATATTTTGCAGGTGAAATGGCAGTAAAATTTAACTGCTATATCATATTAACCACCTTTTAATCTTCTATGTTATCTCATATTGGATTTCAGATTAGTAATCACTTCACCAAATTTAGACAAAGGGCCAGAGCAATAGTACAGCGGTGAGGGTGTTTGCCTTGCATGCAGCCAACCAGGGTTCTATTCCCGGCACCCCATATGGTCACCCCATATAAACACCACCCAGGAATAATCCTTTAGCATTGCCAGATGTAAATCCCCCAGAACCCCCAAAAAAGCAAAAAAAAAAAAAAAAAGAAAAGATAAAGTCTATTAAAAAAGGGGGGTTTTGACCAATGGCAGCTTAATCTGTCACTGAAAAATACAGCAAAACAAAGATTTTATCACCTAAAAGCATAGTGTGCTTCCTTTGGGAAGGTAAACAAGACAGCAAATAAAGAAGCCTCACTCAAAGGAGGGAAAAAAATGCAGGATTTTAAGAGCAGCACCTGTCAAATGGAGCCGTAATGTGTACTGTTTGACAAAATAGGCTGGTGACTGTCAAAATAAATAATATACCTTACAGTTCTAACTAATGACAGAACTACACTAGAAGACTTGAGGGAGGCATCCAATAAAATGCAAAATTGAAAGGAAAATTGAGCAGTCAGCACAGCCTCTGAGCAGCTAAATTTCTAGTAATTTTGAAGAAACTCAAAACCATTCACCAGGTTTCATGGCAGAGGGAAAAGCTCCAAAAACACTTCGGATTGCACATTCCACTTTACTTAGGAAATCGCATCTTTTCTAATGGTGTGCCAGAAAGCTGGCTTCTGCTTTGTCAATACAGAAACAAGCCTGCCTGCTGAGACTGTGGGCTCTAGGCCAATACTCAGCTGACTGTCAATAGTGGCATCAGGATGAGAAGTCAGAGCAGGACCCATTGTGAGTAGGATAACTGCTGAAAAGGCAGAGATCTAGGGGAAGCCCTGTTTTGCTACCTTTCTACTTCCCTCTGTTCACAGTTGATATATTTACTTTCTTTTTCCCATAACTCTTTAGATGGTCGTTTGATTTTCCCTTTCCAGCAAGCAAGATTTTCTAACATGATTACAAATAAAAGTGCCCAACTATCTGCTAATAATGTTATGACTTTCTAGGGGCAATTTAATTTAAGGAAATTGTTTTTTGAAATCCCCAAAAGCCTTGATAAGTTTCTGCTCTAAAATTCAATAATACATTACAAGTGGCAGAATACACTGGTGGTGGATGAATTTTAAATATCTCAAAAATAAAGTTGTGGAAAACCATCTTGCTTCAGATACTATCCTTTTATCCTTCAAATTCTAAGTAGCACAGATAAGTGTTGGCTAACTCCTTTAATTGTATTTTTGTAATCCCAAGGTAAACAATTCTCTGAGCTCCCTAAATCAAAGTGAGAGCAAGAAAAAACATTTCAAAATGAGAACAAGAATGCAGAATGCACCTAGGGAGGGGCCACTTCTGGATATTAGTTAGCCTGAGGAAATGTCACTTGCTTTCTCATTTAATTTTATTTATTTATGTTCTTCCATTATTTATTTCTCCTTAATCTGTTTTATGTATTGTATTGTCTCTAGTTCTAAATATGATTTTCATAAGCATGTGATCCAGTTAAAAATAAATAATTTTGAGATATAAGATAAAATATTCTACATGAATATATATTAAATATTTGTTTTTTTCTAAAGAAAGTTATTTCCTAAATCTAAAATTAAAATATTGTATTAATTTCCTTTAATTTCCTTTTTAAAGTATCATCTTAGACTAAAATCATTTCTAAAACTTTATTCTATATTATTTTGTAAGCCATAGTTTTGAAAGGGAAAAATATCAGAAAACAATAAAATTTTGTGAGATTAATAAGTATATTAACTCACCAAAGTCTCAAATGGATAGAAAGTGAAGCTTTTCTGCATTTTATTCTGTTCTAATGTAGTAGTAAAGAGGTAAAGATAATTTACCTCCCATATTCACGTAGCACAAATGAACAGGATATCTTGCTTTTTGCCCAGTGATTTCAACATTCTAGAATGATCTGATTCACCAAACATTCGTTTGATCCATCCTACTCTGATAGGGTGTCATCCAATCAGTAACCATTATTTATTTCCCAGGAATCCTGAACTTCCTGCAACACTTTTTTTTTCCTGCTTGTCAGGACTCTCTTTTCTATAGTTTTCTCTGTTCATTATTCTTGCTGCCTCTGCATGGTTAGTAATGTGTCTGCCAGTAAAGTGTGTCTCCTTCCATTTCCTATTCCCATAACCACAAGGAGTAGAAGCCGGTCCCCAGTTGAAAAAAGAGCATTTGTCCATTAATAACCACACTAGTCTAGCAGCTAAATCCCTTGATGATGCTCCGGTCATTTTTAACTTGGACTACTATAACCACATTCTGTGCTGTCTCCAAGGCTTTATTCCTCTTTCCAGTTTAGAATGATCTGCATTTTGCAGATCAAATCATTTTCTAGACAGATTTAATTTATGCCCAAGGGAAGGAAGCCTGGAATTGGCGTCATAGCAAATAAGAGAGTGTAGTGTAGAATGGGGAGATACTTGTCTAACGGAGGCATTTAAGTACACTATGATGACAGAGATACATCTTAGTAATTTTATGTTTTTTCATTCCAGGAATCAGGATATCTAAATTTTTTACTATAACTTTAACCATTGCATATGTAAATTGTGGGAATTGCATCTCACTTTATAAGTAAATATTGAAAATATTTTGTATAATTTCTTCAAATTGAAAAACTAAACATATTCTGTCTCACCATTACTCAATAAGTTCTATGTTGATGAAGTCAAATTATTTTTAAGAACCAGAGTTTATTTTTAAGAATCTCTTTGTGCAATAAATACGTAGTTCTTTGTGCAATAAATGTGTAGTTCACAAAAAAAGTATAAAAATAAGAAAATAGTAAATGAAGCAAAATAAATAATGGTAGAAAAAAAAATTGCTACTAATTCTGGAAGCTCTCTTTTTTTCCTGGCATTGACAAGTTTTGTGACTTGTAGTTTGGAATTGGTATAACACTGTATAAAAAGTTCACTCATTACACAAAAGTGAGTCATTATTTCCTGTCTACTCAATTGTCGAATCAGACTAAGTACTATTTTATCAAAAGAACATTGGCTGTCACCCAGTGTTCATCATTTTCAGAACAATTATGATTTACTTTAGACATAAGGTTGATGGATCTCTATTTCCAGATTTCATTTTGGCAACCTCAAGACTTACCTCATGTGTTTCAATATTGCTGAAAACAGTGCTTCTCAAAATTATCTTTATTCAGTCTTTTACCCTCTATATAAAAAGGGAAAAGAAAACAGAAAATAAATTAATTACATTCAAGCTTGTGTGTTTACATGACTGCCAATTCACTATGTGCTTTTATACATCTTTTAGTTAAGTTAAAGACCCCAAAGTTAAATCTGATGTTCGGGGATAACATGTGAATTTGACATTTCCTGGAGGCTATTATAACCATACAAAAGCAATAGTCATTCATTTAAGTGGTTTGTGACTGTGAAAGACTAAATATTTACAATGTCTTTTATCCTTGGATACAATATAATGATTTCATCATTTTAATAGCTCTTTACTCAATTGTGGCTGCATCCCACTTAAATTTTAGAGACTTGCATTTCAAATACTTTGGGTCTCATTAACCATTTAAGTGAGGCCAAAAAGAAAAGAAAATATATAGTAACAGTTCAAAGCATTGAAATTGTAATTTTGGCTTTGATTTACGTCTCCCCTCTTGTATATTGCTTGATTTATCAAAATTTGCTCTCAATGTTCAGATAAGTACAGAGTTAGTTTGAAGAAGTTCTCTAACATATATCAGACATTCATTTACAAGTGCAGTGCTATGCACACAACCAGGAGATGGACTTAAGTGAATGAACCATGTTAAAGTCACATAGTCACTGTAGAAGCGGGTTAAGGCAATGCCTCTAACTGAAAGATGAGTAGATAACTTTATTGTATATAGGAAAACAGTGCTATCCCATAAAATCCATTATCTAGTCATTTGTTCTTTCTTTAAGAGACTCCTAAAAGTGCCTCAATGTTCTTCTTCTCATTATTTTCCCTATCTGTGCTCATAAATCTTGCTGGTTCCTGGAAAGATAAATGAGTCAGTATATTTGGATGATATTATTCTTCCTTCTTCCTCCCCATGTAGGAGGAAAACTCAGTCTGCTTTATTTTCAACATACAAATGTATGGACAACATTAAATACTTTCTTTTGTATTTGGCTATTAATCAAATAATTTTACATTTTGTAATACTTGGTATTTTGCATGGAAGAACAATAAAATATACTGACTAAAACACACATTACCACTATAAATGTAGGGTAAATTCTCTTAAAAAGAACAAAGGATATGAGCTATTATAGTTTCTATACTAAGACTTTTGAAATGCTCCCTCTTTATAGTAGTTGACCCCAATGGTTATTTGATAAATCATTATTGTAAAGCATTTATCTAAAATGTTCAATAATAGCTTTGTTCTATATTCTGTCAAATTATAAAATATGTTATATTAAGTACAGGAGTGAAATCAAAGAAGGCAAAGGATTATTTTGTTTATAAGATACTAGTCTTTCATTAGTGTTTAAACCATGCATACATGAAGTGATGATTTTTATTTCCACCCCTCATCAGGGAAAAACACACAAATTAAATGTATAAATTTAATTGCAATGTTTACATAACAGCCTATAGCACAGCGGGTAAAGAGTTTTCCTTGCATGTGGCCAACATGGCTGACCCGGGTTCAATTTCTCCACCCCTCTCAGAGAGCCGGGCAAGCTACCGAGAGTATCTCATTCCCACGGCAAAGCCTGGCAAGCTACCTGTGACGTATTCAATATGACAAAAATAGTAATAACAAGTCTCACAATTTGTTGTGAGTCGTTACTGGTGCCTGCTGGAGCAAATCAATGAACAATGGGAACACAGTGCAGTGCAGTTTACATAACAAAACTATTGTGTCTAGATAACATTAAGCTGTAAATAAATTTTTTAAAAAGCAAACATCTAAATGATAGTAGGGCTGGAGCGATAGAACAGCTGTAGGGCAGCCAGCCCGGTAGAAGTGGGTTCAATTTCTCCACCCGTCTCAGAGAGCCCGGCAAGCTACCAAGAGTAACTCGCCTGCACGGCAAAACCTGGAAAGCTCCCCGTGACGTATTCTAAATGCCAAACACAGTAACAACGAGTCTCAAAATGGAGACATTACTGGACTCGCTCAAGCAAATCGATGAACAATGGGAGGACAGTGTTTGTTTGGACAGTATTAAATTTAAGACTCAATTTCCTTGTCTGTCATGTGGGCACAATACCTGCTCTGTAATTTAATGATTTGTGGAAAGTGTGAAACATAACAATGTTTTTGAAAGAACTATGAAAAACAAAATCAATATGGAATGAGAAAATGATATTATTTATCACTCATAGTGCTAGAAGTTGATAATACATTACAAAGTAAAATAAAATGCTGCTTTTGCCATTTAACAACAATTCTGTTGGAAGAATCAGAGTCAAAAAATGTTATTCAAAAACTAGAAGGGAGTGTTGGAACATACTAGAACATTCTGAGAAACTACAATAAAGAGACAAATGGACTTTTATTAAGCTTACAGTAAGAGCTTTTCAAGTGCTAAAGAATGATAAAACAAACTCAAAACAGAGAAAATATTTATACTGGGATAAACATGCAAAATCAGGTTGAATTAATCAAACATGAGTCTGATAATGGGGAAGCCAGAGAATGGAGAGAATGAGAGGCAACTGGGGAAAAAATGTTGACTGAATGTGTTGATCTCATGACTCAACGTTTCATTGACTAATGAAAATCTCTTGGAACTTTAAGAGTGAAAAATGAATAATGTAATGTATATTTATAGTAATAATCTTTCATCAACAGTGTGGATCTACCATGAAAAGTACTGGTAGCCAGAATGACTGGGAAACAAGGAAAATGAGTAGGAAGTTATTATAATTAATCGGAAATTTAATGCTAGCAGTATGTAGTCATTATCTTAATAAAAAATAAAGACTGTTATGAGATAGGAAACAGAGATGCGATAGAATTTAGAGCACCCTATAGCCAGTTAGAGTTAGAAAGCAAATAAGAGGCATGTTACTGTTTTAGATATGTCTGATACATAAAAGGTGATAATTGTCTAAGCATGTACCTAACACTTCCAGCATGAAAGTGATGCACTGCTTTAATGTGGTTCTCCTTAAAGCTTACCAGTGACTTTTTGTTTTCTTCTTTGTCCACACTCTCCTATAGCATATAATGCATTTTTTAAATTATGGAGAGTGGATGCTAGCTAGTAATTTTTGAGATGACATATTAGAGAAAAATTCCACTACACCCTCTCCCTCTTCCCTTTTTATTCCATTCTCATTTCAATAGCACTGAGACAAGTCCTGTGATTTCAGTAGGGGTCTATCTACATGTTTGATGGAGGGGCTGTGAAGAACCATGACATATATCTCCCAGAAGGCTCCTTTTTCACCGAGTTGTGTGATATAATTTACTTGAGCGCAAATGTTCATATTAACAAATACTTAACTCATCTCTTTCCCTGTGCATGACCTTAAATTGCCTGCATCATTGTTGTCTGGTTATCGCACACTAATCTCCAATGAGGCAGGAATTGAGCTTAATTAATTCTCATTTATAACACTCAGTGCTGCCTCCTAAAATATGGACATTTAATGAACGTTTTGGTGATAATGGAATAATTTATCTCTTCTAGGGTGCATCCCTTTCAACTGAACCAAGCGCAGCATACAATATACTGGTTTAGGGAGGATAAATGTAATTCCATGACAGTTAAAAATGATAGGAGTACATTTCTACTCATCTGCCTAATGACTAAATTTCAATTGTGAAGACTTGATCATTCGAGTTGAATTTGTTAGTAGAAATGCCTCTTATTTTATTACAATTTTAAAATTCCAGGAAATGTGGCTACCCCTGCTAACTCAGTAGTGGAAAGCCATTTGAGAAAACCCACTAAAGTAAGCAGAAAAATTCAACACAAACTCTACTTTTATTTAATAAAAAAATAAGATGTTATATTTTTCCTCTTTCAATTACTTTAAGCTTTTTATATTGTTTCAATAAAATACATAAATTTTAAAATTTAAATCATAGGTAGATGTGTTATTCTCTATAGCTATTAGCAAATGGCATTTGCTAAATAACATATTTTGGAGCTAATGAGCTCTAAGAAATAAACATTGTATTCCAGTGAATATATTTGAGTATACATAAAAATTTTTATGCACATATGTAAGTTATATGTCAACATATATCTATGTACCAGTATATGGATATTATGTATATTTATAATATCAATCATATTTAAAATGTCCATTATGAAGCATTCATATTACACTTACATTCATACTAGTATCAGGTAATACGTAGTTTGTGTATTTGTGATGTGTAGTGTGTAAATATACAGTATATAAGTATGTTATTCTTGACTCAATTGAAAGAGATGCACCGTAGGAAAAAAAATGAATCTATCATTAGAAAATTATTCTTGGGGCTGGAGAGATTTTACAGGGAGAAGGCACTTGCTTTGCATGTAACTAATGGCAGTTTGATCCCCAGTATCTCATCTAGTCTCCAGAGTAAAAACCAAGAGGGATGCCTGAGCACAGAGCCAGAAATAAGTCCTGAACACCTTCTTGTGGCCAACTCCTTTTCTCAAACACAGATAAAAATAAGCCTGAAAAATTCATATATATTTATATTATAAATAAGTACTGAGTCTTTATAACAGATTTAGACTTAAATCTTACTCACTGAGTTTACTGTGATAAGTCCAGACAGCAAAATAAGTAAATATGTACTATGCATGACTATATGAAAGTATGTGCATATATATCTATTAAAATAGTTATTTAGCTTTGGTTTCTTAATTAAAATATATTTGTCTTTATTAATATGCAAAATAAAATGGGCTTATAGCTAAATTAAAATATGTTTTATTAATAAAATTTAAAATTAGACAGTTTTTTGGATGTGATCTTTTTGTATGGAATGATATTTTAATGACTGCACAAACTGAACCACACCGTTCTTATAAACTATTGTTTAAAAACATGGCTTATTGGTTAAACGTCCTTCTGAGAGTTATAGAACAAGTTAAGTGAATTCAGAATAAAGAAAAAATAAAATGAAGTAAATTTAAATCTCAAATAAAAGGAAAATAAGTTTCTAATTCTTACTGAAGCACATACTACAAATCTGTTCTCTTTAGGTATTAATATGTCTTGTCAAACAACAGGAAATCTAAAAATACAGTAAAACTCAACATATTAGCCTATTGATTAAGTGTTTGTTCAGTTTCCAAGGATGGAGGAAGATATACTATAGACTTCAAAAAGAATCATATGCATATTTTAAATCTTCTATTAAAACATATTACTTGAGCCAAGCTTGCTCATTATTATTGTGATAGTGTCATATATTTTGCAAGTGTATAGTACAACTTTAATTTATTCTTTTGTTGTGGCTATAGTTTTGGAAAATAGTTTTAAAAACAAAACAATATATTCAATCACGAGTTTTCAGCATACAAACAAAATAGGATAGTTAGAATTTTATTTATAAAATTTCAAATCATGGTTTATTTTGTACATACTACTGAAATACTTACTGAAGGGACACATTCTTATTTTAGAAAATGTAGTTCTCATTTTATCATTTATATTTATGTTCCAGTAAACTTGCTTTCTCCTTTGATTTAATTTTATCTACTGAAAAATTGCCTCAGATGTGTTTTGCATTTCCATCCCCCTGCAGATCTGTCCGTACATGTTTCACAACAACCAGATTTACTTTGGTGCCGTTAGCATTTTCTGCCACCAGAGAAAGTTATGGCTTTCGCCTGTGACTCTTTTGCAAGGTTGAAGAGAAACTCAACTACGTTTCAGTTCAAGGCAGCATTTTTGTTCAATTTCTTAGTAATTGAACAAAAATAAATCCTTATTTAAATTTATTTTTTTAAATAAACAACTATTATTAGTTTTATGCTGACTTTTTGAGACAGATATTAGCATTACAAACAGCATTCCACAGTAGCTAATATTTTTAACTTACTTGATTTTAAAGTTTTTGTACTTTCATGATAAGATTTACTATGTCTTGGAGACAAATAACGTTAAAAGTGCATATATCTAGTTTACTATTGCTAATCAAGAAAATTGTATTCAAAACAAATATTTAATATTCCCCCACTGAGGGGAGCTCTTTAAAACTAAATGTCCATTCTATGACAGAAAATTTGAATTACTTGAAATTTATCTTCATTTTTCAGGAAATGTGAATCCTAAGACATACACTTTAGTGTTTTAAGGCCCATATCACTTACCTTTACCATATCACTTATTGGAAAAATATTAATTCCCCTGTACATATCTACATTGGCAATATAAATGTTACTATAATAAAATTTAAAATAATGATGTAAAAATTCGAAGTTGTTCTTGACTATCAGAAAACTGTGACAAAGTCTTTAACATTAAGGAAAAGATATATAATTATAAGGTAAAACTTCTCCCAGTCACACTGGATATTAACTCTTGGTTTGAGAGAACCTTTCCTTTACAACCTGCAGAAGAGGCCTTGAATAGGAAAGTCAAAGCCAAAAGTGGTCTCTTTTTCTGAATAGTTGTTTCAATGATAATTCTATTAGGGAAATAGAAGAAGCAAACATTAATGTAACTTTTGTTAAAACTACAGTATCCAACTCACTTATGTCCAACTTTCACAAACCATATTAAGTCACTAGGTCAAGTTTAATATGATATGGATAGATTGTTCATATCCACATATTGAATATGCCTTCGTTATAGAAAAGGGCTTTACTTTTCATATTTCTTCTCCCCTCTTGAGAAATCTGTAGTCAGATGCTTATTGGCAAAACCTCTCCTCAGTGAGGCTGGCAGTCACATCTGATGCCCTGGGAAGGAAATTTATAGAGAAAAAAAAGAGAAACTTTTGCTTGGTCAAGTGAGCACTTCCTGTGAGATGTTCTCTGCAAGCTATTGGCCCAAAAGGCCATGGAGATGGCTAAAACAGGGAATGTATTCTCTCAGAAGTAACCCCCAAAGTTATTATTCCATGAACTTTTATTTGCTATGCCAAAAGAAAAAAGGCTGTCATAAGATAAGAAACATTTATGGCAAAACCCTAAGGGAGAAAAAAAGGAAACTTAAACTTTTAGTCTATATTTACAAAACTGAAATTTGACTATTCCTAAATAATGGGGGAAATGTCATTCTTGTCAATAATATACACTGATTGCCTACCAAGTTCAAGACATGGTTGACACGTTTTTGTTAAGAGACAGTGGATGGTACAGGCATTGTGCATAATGGCATTCGAATTCTGAAGTGAATAGTAAAATTACCAAGAATATTGATATTCAAAATAAAGAAAGCTATCCAAGGGATACAGGGCAGGCTAGGACAAGGCCAATAAAATAGCAATTTCCAGAGAGGGGGAGAAGGAGGTATCAAAGTAAGGATTTATATCGTTGAAGATTATGCTTGACTGCCTATCAGAGCAAGTCTCCAAATAATAGTATATTTAAGGCATGGGTTTTATTCATCTTACTAAAATGCCCTTAAATATGCAATGCACTAAATTTCAATATATTTCCAAGACCCTTTTTTGTTATGACATGTACTCTGAGGAAGAAAGAGAAAGCAAAGAATGCATTCTCAAAGGAAAAGTGCTTAAGAATTAAATAAACAAGAGAAGATGAGATGAAGATACTAAGGACTAGAAATAAGAGGGCCCCCAACACTGCCATAGAACCTGTGGAAGCAAAAGGAAGATGATGTTAGGGAATGTGGATCTGTGGTCGTGGGAGAAGGAGCTTTAGAGGAAGTGACAGGACATTCCTTAAATGCCTGCTCAGCAGAACAGAAGCCTCAAAGTGAATAATACCTAGCCTTTAACTACCTTCCATGTCATTGTATCTCATTGCCCAAAGTCAACTAGAAGTTAAATGTTAAGAGAACACAAGTGATTTTGAGAGATCTCTTCAGCACAGAAGAGGGTAGAGAAGAGTTAAAATAAAAAGAGCTGAAAGTACAAATAGAATAAGTAACAGAAGAGTCCATTCCTCACATTGTCGCCTATGGCATTTGTTCTTTTTTTTCTCCATTTTGGACAGGCTTGGTCACAAAATCACTTTGTGTCTCAGGGCAAAGCATTCAGTATATCAGGAACCGGTTGTACACCAGGAACTGCTTTTCAAATGGAGCATATTTGTTGGCAGAATCAGCATGGATTTAATCTAAAACCCCAGGGGATGCTGATGTTATTGTCATGTTTGTACTTTTTAGAAGCCTCACAAAGTATCTCTCTCTACCACAGTGTCTTTCAGGATTGTTGTGTCTGCAGGGTTATAAGGTCCATATGTCAAGAAATCTCTCACTGGAGCTTAAATGTGTAGCTTTCCCTTGCTTTGGTTTCTACTAAAAACTGCAGCCTTAAAAGCTACCTAATCAAGACAACCAAACAAGTTGTTCAAATACCTTATATCATTATTTGTTGTAAAATATAAAAGGCTCATCGTCCATTATGCTTATTTCTTTTTGGACTATAGAGAAAGCTATAGCAGATTGCCTTTAACTTTAGAGAACTGTGTCTAAGTATGCTACAAATGAAAAACTTAATAGATTATTCAGACCTTCATGTATCTTAATAAAGCAACTAAGCATCTATGGTGCTGACTACTTTCTTCTTAACCTATTTCAGCATAATGCAATGGAACAGCATGGTCGTAAAATAACAAAAATAAATGAAATTATTTCCTCTGTGCTAATTCATGATATGGAGCAAAAGAGTATTATGGAGAAAAATAATATAATAAGCATCACTGTACCTGAAAGCATGGGGACAGCTGTTGCTAATTATACTGGTTGACTAGCAGTGCAATACCACATTTTGTGGATTAAATCTTATCAGTATTCTGTGCATTATTCATACTTTTAGCAAAAGTGCCATGATGAGAACAACAAATACAATTCTGCTATTATAAGACTAAGCCAGCTATAATTCAGAGTCACTGTCTAATGTCCCTCTAACTTTTTCAGTAATAAAAGAGAAAATTTCGGATGGCTATGGCTCCAGAGGCACATGGACTTAATGCAGAGCCCGGCAGCTTGCAGCAGAAAACTGAATGAACTATGCGTTAATCTACGGTACCATGCCTCCCTGGGAGGGAAGAGGTGTCGCTCCCTTCCACCTTTTTCCCCCGGGGAGGTAAGACCGCAGCTGCCTCGGAGCTTACTGGAAAGCCAGGTATGAGCCAGTGCTGATGGCGCAACTGCAACCTCATGGGAAGGGTGGTGTTCCCGGATCATCATTCATGCCCTACCGAGGTCACAAGTTGTCCCCCACGAACGGCTCTCTGGCATGGCCATGGCTCCGGAGCCACAAAAACCAATATCATAATTATCTGGCTCTTGACAGAAATCCCTCCAGACTTAATAAGTGAAATATCAGAAATCCAAAATTGCGCAGCCACTATTGTGGGCGCACATCATCATTTGGCTCTCATAACCAGCTATAGAAAACAAATCATTTCACAATGCCTTTTTAGCATTGGGTGGAAATTCTAAACAATAATGGTGCATTTTTTGACAAAATAATGTAATCAAAGTAGATAGAAATTTAATAGAATTCACTTGCCTCACAGGCATTGGGAGGGGTGGGAGGGGGGTATATTCGGGTTCTTGGTGGTGAAAAATGATTACTGGTAAAGGGAAAGGTGTTTGATCATTGTGTGACAGAAACTTAAACCTGAAAGCTTTGTAACTTTTCCCACAGTGATCCAATAAATAAATATAGAAAAGAGAAAATTTCAATAAGTATAAAAATATTCAGGTGCTAGAGTGATAGTACAGCAGGTAGGGCTTTTACTTTGCACATGGCCAACCATGGTTCCATCCTTGGCATCCCCTATGGCCCCCTGAGCACCACCAGGAGTGATTCCTGAGTGCAGAGCCAAGAGTAACCTCTGAGCATATCCGGGTGTGGCCCCCAAAATAAATAAATAAATAAATAATATGCAGCAACCCATTCAGTGTTAAGTCATTAATGGTAACACTAATGTTTTGAGTATCAACCAGCAATGTGTTCTTATTTTCACTTTAGTAAATTGGTGGAGGATAAGGTAAGAGGGCATTGGATAGAATGTTTCTATGACCATGGTTCTCATTTTAGAGCATAGACAACCAATGGTAGAACTTTACCAGTAGCTAAGAGATATGTTTACTTAAAGTATTTCAGGATTAGGAAAATAACACTATAAATGATTAAAAAAAAAACAGTGAAAGATTGACCTTGCCAAGACTTCATCTCTAACTTGTCTCACCTCTCACATCTCATATTTCTCACTGGTCACTCATTGGGTGAGTGGACCTTGTGGTGTTTTTAGAGTCAATGTCTGGTAATAAGATCAAATGTGATTATTTATTTCTATTTTACTTCTCAGTCACTTTATAATGAATTAGATTCTGTGAAGTATGTTTGGAGGAAGAATTAGTAATGAGATGAGGCCCTTTTTGAGGTTCTGTCCATCAAAAGAGACTGGTATTCCTCTTAATCCATTCTGGGTCTGTGGGAGAGTTATTTTTAGAATTGAATAAGAGCCATGAACTATGTTACAGCAGCTCACGTCTTGATCTTGCTTAGCAGACCTGGATTTTTTCCTCTAATTATATTCAGAGAACATACTAGGAGGTTACCTGGTTATCTCATTCCCAGAAATCTAGGCATATTAAATCACTGCTGCAGATTTTTTTTTGATTAATTGTGGAAATTCCTTCTTTCTCTTCCTTATGTTTCCTTTTTCAGCCACACCCAGAGATGCACAGGGGTTACTCCTGGCTCATGAACTCAGGAATCATTCCTGGCAGTGCTCAGGGGACCGCATGGGATGCTGGGAATCTAACCCAGGTCAGCCGTGTGCAAGGCAAACGTCCTACCCTCTGTGCTATTGCTCCAGCCCCCGACTCTCTTCCTTTTCTTATCCTTTCATTTATATGTCCTAGTGATGTTTTATAAAACATTACTATTATATTCTCCATTTCACCTCAAGAATATAAAATGTTCTATATTGAGGCCTTGAAGCCTCAGACACATGCCTAGGATACATCTGACCCTGTTAAATTCCCAGCATCTATTGCCCCCCCCCCACCCCGCCTACCTCTTGTTGCCATCTCTGGAGGGGACTCCTGAGCGCTTCTAGGTACGGCCTATGAGCCCCAAGCACCGATAGGATTGTCCAGGGTGGTTCCTCAGCACAGTAGGACCTGAACAGCATCACTGTACTCACACCACTTGCCTTCTGTTAATCAATGGCCCAGATGGCTGAGAATCACATCAGGTCCGTGAATTTTCTAAGACTCCTCATAAATAAAGAAATAAATATACACTCTTTTAGGGAAATATAAAAATAGTTCTGGAGATGCCATAGTGTTTCTTATGGCATCTCCAAATATGAAAAAAATATGGTAAGGGGAGGCATTAATAAGACCTTAGAAGATTTGAGGTATGGGCAAAGACAGTTCAGCAGATAGGGTGCTTGCCTTGCATGTGGCCTAACAGGGTCTGATTTTTGGCACCCTGTATGATACCTTGAGCTCTCCAGAATTATCTCAGAGAACAGGGCCAGAATCATGCCTTGAGTACTACCTAGTGTAACCCAAAAGACAAGAGATAGAGAGACAGACAGACAGTCAGACAGACAGTCAGGCAGAAAGATCTAGATAGCAATAACTCTGCTATTTATGCCAAATATCACAAGTTTCTAAGTAAACAAAATGAAAATAATTTCTGTTAGAGATAACAAATAGTTTATATTTTAATTCTATTCACTTTAAGGACACTTTTATAAATATAAAATAGAATTTGGAAGCCTCAAAGAATTCTAGTAATTGAGTTTATGCCTGTGACCTTTGGGGATAGATACTAAATGTGAACATTGCATTTATTTGCTTTTCCTTCCAAAATTTCCCCATTAATTATCTGAAGAGAAATTAACAATGCCAGAGGGAGAAGATCTTTTCTTTATTCTTATTTATGATTCAAACAGCTCTTATTTGATTTCAGTTTTATTCAGTGATTCCAAATTGGTCAATAAAATGCTAATGATTGCCAACATACTATATTTCTCACTTGGAGAACATCGTTTAAGTCTAACAAATGCCAGTAGGATACTTGTTAAAACAGCAGGAACTAATTCATATATTTGAGCTAAATAAATAAAGTTTGATTGCATATTTGTTCCACTCAACTTTAATAACTGGCACTGTTAGAGAGGTATTTTGTATAATTCATATTGAATATGCTAGATAACCAAGTCTCATTGATGAAACTGACACATATTGCATGCCTAAATATCACTTTCTTGTTTCCACTGTTAGCAGATTCTAGACCTTGAAACTTGTGTTCTGAATTTCTGGGGAAGCTCTAATAGGACTAAGAAAAAAAATAAAGTCAGAAATTTACAATTCCATTTTCTGCAAAGAATTCCTTTGTATGTAAACCAATTAATTCCAATTAAAAAAATTCCCCTAAAATCAATGATAGTCATAGAATTTCACTGGATGATTCCCTAATGACTTACCATGAAGGTAAATTGATAAAAATTGATAAAAATACGATGTTCAGGTTGAAATAGACCCTTTAGGTACTCTATTTTGAAGCATTCTCAATTTATTGGGGGAAATTTGCACTGGGAAATAAATCCTTGAGTTGGTTCTCTCAGAATTGAATTTGAATAATGAGTGACTTGTTTTTGATGATTTTATATAACTCCGAATCCAATATAGACTTGGGTTGTGTACTTGCCTGATGGTACTGCAGAACCCAAAGTGTCTATATGTAATGAGCCTTCTATGGTATCATTTTGTAGCTAAATTTGTGCCAGTCAAGAAAGTAAAACTTAGAGGTTAGTTGCTTCTCTGAATGTTTTGCCAAATATCACATTAGAAAATATTATGTTAATTTCTTTTAATTATTAAAAATTACATACTTCTGTTGAAAGTAATCAGAATCTCAGTAGATAGGAATATAAGTAAATGTAAAATTGACATATAAACCTAATATTCAGAAAACAGGGATATGTAGTGCAGCCTTTGGTAAAGTAGACTTTGTTGCCAGGTAGGGGGCCAAGATTAAATAAGATTGAATATTTAATTATTTAAATAATTAAAAAAACATTTTATGTTTCACTTAAGGTAGGTAACTTTCCAGAACAGGGAGCTGATTTTAACCAAATAAGCTAGGGAGTCTTTGATGTAAACAAAGTGAAGATTTGTTGCTAATAATTTTAATGGTTCCAAAGGACATGGAGAGAATCCTGAGTGGCTATTTTTGCCATGCTTTTTATACTGCCAAATACCTTTCCTTAAGAAACTCTCATTTGTCATACAATGAATAATCATGTAACATTTTTATGTCTTTTTTTTCAGTGCCAGAAATCAAACACAGTGCCTAATCTATAAAAAGTAAGTGCTCTACCACTGAGTCACATACTTGTCCCTCAGATTTCATTACTGGAAAGTTGTTCTCTTTGTTTTTAATTCTTAAAAAAATAGTTTTATAGTTTAAGTAGCATGGTGGCAATAGCGTTAATGGTTATTATTTTATTTATACAGATACTGCATCTCACAACCAGAGTGCTCCCGACCATCCAACATACTGTGCTTATGTTACAGTAATGAACCTTTACAACAAATAACATTTAACAACCTTTTGCCTCAGACTTATTTATTAAAGAGCAGTTTCTAATTTAAAAATAAAAACTAATCTTAAAAGAAGTAGTAAGCGTGCAAAACATTTCATAAGGTGCTCATGACATAGCAGAAATTTACAAAAATATTTTGAAGTTGCAATATAATAAAGGTCTAATAAAGGTTTAATAAAGGCCTAATATACTTCTTTATTGTACAAATGAATTTTCTGTCATTATGAACACTGTTCAATTAAAAGATTAACTTTTTTTTATTGAGTTTTTTTCTCTTTTAGGGGAGAGGGCACACCAAGCTGTGCTCAGGTATTACTACTGTCCCTGCTCTCAGAGATGAATCTTGGAGGGATCAGTGGACCATATGGGGTATTAGAAATAAAAACTGGGTCAGCTGCATGTAAGGCAAGCACTTACCCTCTGTACTATCTCTAGCCCCTGACTTTATTTTTAAATTTCAAGTGTCAGTGAAGACACTACAACCACATTCATGTTCTTCCTTCTTAGCAAAATAATCCCTCTTAAATGGAGTGATAGGACAGGTCAAACTGATGAAACTGTGTAATTCTCAGCTGGCTGAAATGATTAACATTCAGTTGCCAAAAGGTAAATATCTCTTACTTTATTGTAATATAAAATAAGTTGCCCATATATTTTATATTATAGATATAACTTTTATTTTATTCATATACTATGCATTATATAGATAGTATGCAAATTAAAATACTCTGAGATGCAAATCCAAAGATACAACTGAAATTGACAGCCAAATAACTGTTAAGAATTTCTAATATTTATTTCACTCACATTCCACAGAATATGCAAATTTAAATATTCAATACTCAAAACACTTTATTAGAGGTTAAAATCTTCCAATATTAATGGTACTAAGATTAAAAATAGGTAATGTTGATTTATAAAGAAAGAAACCTACTAACAAAAGTATGTATGAAATTTCCTTGAAAACAATATACGCATAGTATTACACACATGCAAACAAACAAAAAACATTTTTCCTGAAAATATAAAATGTCTATTGTCAGGTCCTTAACAGATATTGGTGAATAAATACATTCATATGTTCCCCAAAAGCTTAGAACTTGAAAACATAAATCATGGATTTAAAAATAATTGTATAATATTGTGTAAAAATTAATCTGAATTTTTTACTGTAAATAACAAATTATTATAAAATATTGTAAGACAAAGTAGTTAAGGAAAGAAATCTAAAATAATGTTGAAGGCCATTATAGAGCAAAAATTTAGGGGAATAAAACTCAGAGAAAATAGCATTTTGTGTAAGCACTGGAGATAAAGTAGAATAGACAGGTGAAAAAATGGAAAGGGGAGGTTTAGGAAAGCCCTTTACTGCCAAGTTTTGGAACATTTAATAACCTGAAATTCTGTTGGAGCCCTGTGACCCAGGAAGAAGCTACTGTAACAAGATGACATCATTTAAATAAGCAAAGGTCAGATTCTATAGACTATGAGTCTAGTGTTTTTAAGATATGTATGTTATAATAAAGGAAAGACATCAAGGGTTTTAGATTAAATAGCACAATGGGTAGGGCATTTGTCTTGCACGCAACCAACATGGCCGACCCAAGTTCGATTCCTACACCCCTCTCGGAGAGCCCGGCAAGCTACTGAGAGTATCTCGCCCGCATGGCAGAGCCTGGCAAGCTACCCGTGACGTATTCAATATGCCAAACACAGTAACAACAAGTCTCACGAAGGAGATGTTACTGGGCCCGCTGGAGCAAATCGATGCACAACGGGAGGACCATGACTGACTGATAGTGCAATCACAAATTTCAATTAACATGATAAAAGTGGTATAAAATATTTGATTTAGGTCACTTGTCTGTAAGTTTTAATATTTGTTTTTAACATCCTCTATATCTCTTACATTGGTCAACAATGGAGAATACAGTAAAAACTGAATTTTTGGTTCTACATAAAGAGTAATCTGACCTGACCTGATTGATATAGTAGCTTTTAATACATCATCTCTAATATATCATATTTTCTGGATAAAAGTGTCCTCTTGGCCACCAAGCCTCTACCCACTCTCTGAATCTCTCCTTCGGGTATCATTTGGATATTGTCAAAGTTACCAGAAGCTATCACAATGAATGGCTTGGGGGAGTTAACATGAAAGGGATAGCATTTTTAAATTTTCTTTTATTCACTGACATAATTTCTTTTCTCACCTACACTACCTCCCCAATAAAAAGATGGGTGGATATTTAGGTAGCTTTGCCTCTAAGTGATTACCACCAATCACCAGCACTCCCTGAAATATTTGAAAGAACTTTTGATACACCAGGACACATTGTAAAATGAATACTAAGCCCATACCACTGCATAGGTAAAGGGGGGTTTAAAAGAATTCAAATTATTTTTAGACTATAAAGTCTACTGTAAAACAATTTTCTTGCTAGTATAAGCTCACTCATAAAATTCAGAAGGAGAATATGTTTTCTATGTTCTCATTGTCTTCATTCATAACTTCTTGTTCCTAAAGACTAGTTTCTAGATTCTGAAGTGTTTACAGGATGCTAGAATGCAATCATGTACTTTAAAAGAATAAATCTCTTGAATGAATTTTAAATTGTTACATAAATTTGTATATTTGTAAAGATTATCCAGAAAAAAGAAAAAGATGTTTTGGTTCTAATAGCAGTATATAGGGAGATATTAATGAAAGTATAGAATGGTCAGTAAAACACTGTAATAAAATCAGAGAAGATAGAGATGGTATCATTTTACCATAAACATTAACTTAAAGTTTAATGCACCCCATATTCAGCCTTTACACATATTTTAGGTACTTTTAAAATATTTGAATTCAAATTCACCATATTTGGAAGAAAAATTACCCACTTATTTAAACACAAGAATTTTATTTCATTACTTAAGATATTTGGAAGCACTCTTCAATATTACTCCTCTTCCTGTTCTATTTTTCAGACCTACAATATTTCAATAATGGACTCTTCAATGAATGACATGAATAAAAGAAATCTGTTCTCCATGTCTCAGATAATATTAAATCCCAGCTTTTTAATGTTTCCACTATTTTATTTGCAACCAGGTTTCCCCATTGATATTTATATGGCCCACAGAATCATAAATATGTCTTTGGGTTTGTGTGCAAATTTCATTTGAATTAATACCTTTCCTTTTTTCAAATAACTAAAATTCTGAGAAAAATTACACGAGTTCTATGCATATATTCAAATGCTAGTATTTGTTAAAAGCTTTCATATTAGACTAGTCAGCTATGCTTATCGAACCCATTTATGTATCAAATACTATTCTAGACAATACGATAAACACTATCCACTAATCTGCCTACCTTCATGGAGTTTATACTCAAGTTTGGGGTAGAATTATAACAAAATAAATAATTCAGTTGCTTTTGTATTAGGACGTTATAAGTGCTTTGGACAAAAATAATCCATAGAAATCAACTGGGGTGCTCTGGGTATGAAAGTAGTTGCAGTTTCAAACAGGTAAAGTCAGGAAAAACGTCATGAGGGAGGAACACTTGAACAAAGATTGAGGATTAGCTGAAATGCCTACGAGGAGCTAAAGGATGAAAATTCAAGAGTAACAGATCAGCGAGTGCAAAAATCCTGAGCCAAGTGTCTTGTTCAGTTAGCAGGGAGGCCTGCCAAGGCTCAGGGGCAGGGGCGGAGCCTGAGAGGGGTCTGACAGAGTGCAGGGAAGCACGCGCCCAGGAGGGAGTTCTGTGCCCAGTACACCTGAGGGCTACACTGAAACACAGACTTGCTAAGTGAGCGTACGGTTTATAGTGTTTATTTCAATAAAATTTCTGTCCTCCAGATCTGAGAGAGGTTTCTATTAGCCTTCTGTTTAAAGGCTTTCTAAAACGTTTTTAATGAACCGAGCATTAAACTGGTGAGCGAAGAGCTGTTGGCCTTAAATCCAAGTAGTCATCTCTTTAGGGACCTGAGGACACCAGGGAAGCTTGCCTGAACTAGGATTTCCTCCCCAGACACACCCGTTCAAAAACCCTACAGGGTAAATAGACATCTTCATTTGGATAGGACACGAGTTCTCTGAACAGTAACCAGGGGTTACAGAGTTTAGGTTCCTTAAGACAGGGATAGCATTATGTTTTGTGTGTATGTGTGTCTGGTTTTGATTCCTGAAACAGCCAAAACACAAAAATCAATGACTCAAGTGATGTGTTGTGCTCAAAATAGTAACAGATCATGCATCCTGGAAACTATGCTTTGCTTAATATGTATGATTATAATTATAGACCATTTGGATCTTTATTAGTTAAATGTTTGTCTTCACAACCAGGGGATGGTAAATTGACAAACTTTAGAGCTGATCGATACCTCTCTGTGTTGTAGATGGCAAGATCATTTGTAGAGGGTAAGAAGGAAGGGAGGAAAAGCCTGGGAGATTAAACTTTAGGAAATGTATGTGACAGAGTAGAAGTCAATGATGCAAGAAGGAAAACTGCAGTAAAATAACCTTTTGAACCAACCATCTGTAAGAGATTTCATTGCAGAGAATCCTCATAAAATCCTTTTACATCTCACAGAGAAGTGTGTACAGCCCATTAACAAGTAAACAGAGTTTTAGACAAGATAATAACTTGTCCTCTGTTATTCAGATAGGGAAAAAATTGTAAAATTGAACTTCAAAGCCACATCTATCTACCTCCAAAGTCATGTCCTATCAATTGTATTTCCCTGCTTACTTCAGGAACAATAAAATAATTTTCACATAAAGTGACCCCAGCTGTGTAAGAAAGTGTTTCAAATTGAATTTTTAAATTCCATTCTCCATCTTCCACATATTGATCTTTATCCCACTATTCTAATTCCATTTTTCATATCAGTTATTTTTTAAAGATACAGTTTGTTTGACTACATCTATTTATGCTCAACACAAGTTCTGAGGTAGTTTGTACTACCCCAGCTATTATGAAATTCCAGGTAAACACCTAGATTTTAAAGTAGTGGATAGTCATTAATGAGCATTTTCAAATACTTTACTAAACCACTGTGAACATTTCCCCCTTTTATAAATGAAGATAAAAATGTTACTCATTACACTTTATATACAGATACTGTTCTGAGTTATATATACACATATTCCTATAAGTACACATACTATTAAACAAGGAGATGTTGGACTAGATTAGTATTAATACCTAATACGCTATTCATCTAGACTTTTCCAAAGGAAACAGTTAAACTATAGTCAATAAAGTAATTTCTTTGCTTTATTTTTCCCTAATTCCCCTAGCTATGTCAAGTGCATAGTCCTAAAAAAAATCCCAGTTTCCTGTTGCCCAATTTAATACATATTTGCACATGTAAATCCTTAAAATGTTTGATATAGGGGCTGGAGCGATGGCACAGCAGGTAGGGTGTTTGCCTTGCACATAGTTGACTCAGGTTCGATTCGCAGTGTCCCATATGGGCCCCTGAGCACCACCAGGAGTAATTCCTGAATGCAAAGCCAGGAGTAACCCCTGTGCATTGACAGGTATGAGCCCCCCCCCCACCAAAAAAGTCAAAAAAAAAGTTTGATATATTTTACTTTCTAACAACACACACAAAAGTATATATGTAAATAGCTTCCTGAGAGGGAAGGGGTTGGAGCTCACCCAGAAGTGCTCAGAGTTTACTTCTGGCTCTGAGTTTAGGGATCACATCTGGTGGGACTAAAGGACCACATGGAGTATGTGGGATTCAGCATGGGTCAGCCACATGCAAGGTAAGTTCAAATCTGCTATTCTAACTCTCTAGTTCTCTGTAACTGAATTTTAAATTAAAAAATTTTAAATTATATGTATATACATATGATGGTTTTTAAGAGTGCTTGAAATTGTGTATGATAATTGTTTCACTGTATCACTGTCATGCCATTGTTCATCAATTTCCTCGAACAGGCACTATTGACGTCTCTATTCGTCCTAGCCCTGAGATTTTAGCAAATGCCATATTGGAGGCTCTTTCAGGGTCAGGGGAATGAGACCCTTCATTGTTACTGGGCTTTGGCATACCAAATATGCCATGGGGGCTAGCCAGACTCTGACATATGGGCAGGATACATCAATAGCCTGCCAGTTCTCCAAGACTGAGAACTAGACAATAAGAGGTCATAGCTGGGTGCTTCCTGGAGCTTGGTTTTATGGTCTCTGGATCTTGGCCGTTGATGGGATTACACAGTGCCGGGTGAAGTTGGTGGGTGTAACTGTCAAACTACTGGAAGATAGGGGATCTGGGTGGAGAAAGGCCCAGTCCCCATCCATGCAGGTTTGGAGATCTCAGGCCCATGTCCCGCACACCTGGATTCCTGGGTCAGTTCCTTCATGTGTGAGGCTCATCCGAGCATGTGGAGAGTAATCTTAAGCATGGCTGTGGCCATCAAAAAGAACAAAAGCAACCGATGCTGGCGCAGATGTGGCGAGAAAGGTACACTTCTTCACTCTTGGTGGGAATGTCAACTGGTTCAGCCCTTCTGGAAAACAGTATGGACGATTCTCAAAAAATTAGAAATTGAGCTCTCATTTGACCCAGCAATACCACTCCTGGGAATATATCCCAGAGAGGCAAAAATGTATAGTCGAAGTGACATCTGCACTTGTTTGTTCATTGCAGCACTCTTTACAATAGCCAGAAACTGGAAGAAACCTGAATGCCCAAGAACAGATGACTGGTTAAAGAGACTTTGGTACATCTACACAATGGAGTACTATGTAGCTGTTAGAAAAGATGAAGTCATGAAATTTATATACAAGTGGTACAACATGGAAAGTATCATGCTAAGCGAAATGTCAGAAAGAGAGGGATAGACATAGAAAGATTGCATTCATCTGGGGAATATGAAGTAACAAAATATGAAATTGATACCCAAGAATAGCTGAGATCAGCACCAGGAGGATTACTCCATAGCTTAGAGGCCAGCGGCGCATTCTAAGGGAAAGGGCAGCTCAGATATAGAAGGAAGCACCAAATAAAGGGTGTTTGGAGGATCCTCCCAGGAGGGGAGATGCATGTTGAAAGTAGACTATGGACTGAACATGTTTGCCACTCAAAGCCTCTTTTGCAGACCACAACACCCAAAAGGAGAGAGAGAACCCAAGGGAATGCCCTGCCACAGAGGCAGGGTGGGATGGGAGGGATGGGGATGGGAGGGATATTATCCATGGTGGTAGAAAATGGGCACTGGTGGAGGGATGGGTATTTGATCATTGTATAATCGAAAACCAAGCACAAAAAATTATAAATCTACAACTGTACCTCATGGTGTTTCACTACTAATAATAATTAAAAAAAAGCATGGCTGTGGCTGGGTTCTGATGGTCTTCAGCTGCCGGGGTTCTTCTCGGGGCAGATAATTGTTTAGTAGAGTTTAATTATGAATTGTAGGTATCACGATCAAAATCATTACCATCTTTGTCTGTGGCATTGACTTTTCAATATTTGTGCTATGTTTTTCCAAATTATATTGCCTCAAGATCTGTGAATGTACAACTCTAAAGTGTTAGGGAACAGTTATGCCCAACATGCTGGACACGTTGCGCACTGGGGCCAGTCAGGAACCTGGTCGTGGGGCGTAGGAGGATGAGTGTGCAGAGAAACCCTTCCGGCAGCAGTTAATCATGGCTCACTTTATTGCCAAATACACACACTTTTGTAGAGGGTCTTGGCTTACAGGAGGTCCAATCGCATACAGTTTAACACTATTGGCCTACTATCTTTTCGTTTCTGCTTTGCTGCCGGCCCAATCCCCTTCAAGGCTATCTAAGTTACAGTTAGAATGATTTGCTAAAGGCTTACGTAACAGTTGCTGCGATTTAGGCATATTAGAAGGTTGAGTGAGGCTCAAGGCCAGACCCATGATGCAGGCTCCCTGTTTTGCTAACTTTGCCCAGTTACTCCCGCTTGAAAGGTTTCACGTCAGGGCCACTTTGCAAGATTGGGTTTTTCCTGCTCCCCACTAAAGTATCCAATATTTTTTCATCTTGATAACTAACCAGGTTTGGTCCTGGTTAGTGCTTAAATGAAGACCATTGGGGAACATCTGCCTTTGAAATAGAGATATAGTCAGGAGTTAAGGCTTTTGTCTTAAATTTTCCCTACCCAGGTTCAAATCCCTATTGTCACATAGTTTCCCAAACACTGACAGGGATCAATCCTGAGCACAGAGTCAGGAATAACCACTGGGCAATGCTAGGTGTGGCCCAAACTCCACCCCTAAAAGGGGTATTATTAGTATAACCTTTTTAAAATCATGTTCACACATTTATAATAGTGAATACAGCTTTAAAGATTTTACCCTAAAATAAAAGTTTCTATAAGTCTAAATTAATATGTTAAATATAACTTTTTACATTTCAATAAAATGTGTAGCATAAATAACAAAATAGGAATACTGACCATTTTTAAATATAATTTAGAGTGAGACAGTTTAGTTTGGTTTGGAAATTTTTTAAAGTTTGATGTTTCCATTTAAATAAACTTTACTTTACATAAAAAATCATCCCAGATCAGACTTGAAGAATATCCAAAAGTGATTATCTTTACCACTTGATCAAACGATTCTAAAGACCCAGAGTGATAAAAAAGTAAAATCTTACTCTTGGTCACCAAGTGACTAATCAAATGAGTTGTAAGGCAAAGAACATCTAAATGTACTCGTTAGTTAGAAAATTTGAAAATGTAATGTCTTCAAGAGTAGAATGTACTTGTAAGATTTCTGTGTAACAATAGTTTCATATTAGAACTGAACTCTAAAGCAGAAGTGCAATAGATGTCTTAATAATTCATAAAAGGAAAAATTAATTTTAATTTAATCAGCAATAACTATTCCTAGATTGACATTGAAGCTGAACTCCTGTAATATACACTACAGATTGAATCTTGTTAAATGCTCTCTGTTGATCATGAGTACTTTGAATACAACTTAATGTATTGTTCCTTTAGAATTTGATGGTGATGATATAACAATAAAAGATAGAAAATAATATTTTATTTTCTCATAAACTATTGGATTAAAAATTTATCTATCATAAAGTATTAGGTAAAATAAGCATTGCAGTAGATTACAAAGCAAAATTACACAGTACCAATAATCTTTCTGTGTATAAATGTATCTAATCTTATGGAGCCATAGCACAGCAGTAGGGAGTTTGCCTTGTTTGTAGCCGGCCTGGCCGCACCGGGTTCAATTCCTCCAGCCCTCTCGGAGAGCCCGGCAAGCTACTGAGAGTATCTCGCCCACACACCAAAGCCTGGCAAGATACCCGTGATGTATTCAATATGCCAAACACAGTAACAACAAGTCTCACAATGGAGACATTACTGGGCCTGCTGGAGCAAATTGATGAACAGTGGGAGGACATTGACAGAGACAGTGATATTTCGTATATGCACAGTTGTGTTCTAATACACATAACTTGTAGAATATTCACTTAATAATTTTTCAATTTTGTGAATATAGAAAGCTTACTTGACATTACTAAATTTTAAATTTGAGGAATATTAAGTGAAAAAACAGTTCCTTATATCATAGCTGTTTCAAAACAAATACGATAGGGGGCTGGAGTGATAGTATAGAGGGTAAGGCATTTCTCTTGCATGTGGTCGATCTGGGTTTGATTTCTGGCATCCCATATGGTCCCCCGAGCACTATCAGGAGTAATTTCTGAGTGCAGATACAGGAGTAACCTCTGGGCATAGCAGGGTCTGATCCAAAAAGCCAAAAAAAAATCAAATGTGATAATGTAAATAATGTTCTTTTTATACTATACCATTTATAAATACTATAGTTAATATTACAGCATTAAAAGAGAAACAAAAGCATAAGAAACAGATAGAATTGTTATCAAGCAATTAAAACAAAAACTATTTTTCAAAAATTACTGATTTTGCACTGTCTTAACTTTCTTTAAATTAATATTAAATTTCATTCATTATAATTTATTTATGAAACTCTTCTTTCTTTAAATGTGTATGGTTATTTCCAATATGAAAATATATTTCTAAAACTTTAATCTTTTATAATATTTTAAAAAATCTTAACAGATAATGGAAATTAACTTACACTCTTTAGTTATTGACATTACATAACCAAATATTAATGAACAAAGATGTAATCAAGTAAGAATATAATGCCAAATCAAACTCTGTTTTTATCAACTCTGCTCACTAGGGAGAAGGAAGACACCTAAGATAAATCAGCTCTGAAAATCCAGAGTATGTATTTACCACATCCTTCCATTATAAATAAAACATTTTAGTAATAGTCTCTAGTAATTTGATATCATCATAAAATATAACTTAATTCAGAATCAAGGGGCAATTATAATTGGATTAATACTTTAAGGGTTAGACATTTACCCACGGTGACTTATTTAGCATATAGTTATGTCTGTCCTTATTAGATAGTTTATTAGATACTTTAGACAGAGAATTTTCATCTTGATAATAAAGTAATTTATAAATACAAAAGGGGAAAACTGGGGAAAGCCTATGAGGCATAATTAGAGGGAAAAGTATTAGCTTTACCTACTGAAAAGTTCAAAAGTGATGACATCCATAGCCATGATCATATTTGATAAACACAATTTTATTTCTCATGTACAAATTCCCATTAAAAAGAATGAAAATGGGGCATAAGATAAGTTTAATTGAGAGGAAAAAATACAAAATGGTATAGCATCTTTTATGGTGCTGGAAATAAGTACTCAAAACTTAAAGAAATATATAAAAAGCCAAAAAGGGATCTCAATCGATAAATCTTAAAAATTTTGAGGATTAAAATATTTACTGATGACAATAAAGTTTGTATTAAATATGTGTATTTTCATACTGACACAGAATATATAAATGGAATAACCTCCTTATAATTAGATAACTGGAAAATGATGCTGTTAAAATCTTTATTAACAATTTCAGAAATAATTGACTTAGGGAAATAAATCATTGGTAAAGGTAAACAAATTTGACTAGGAGGGACAGGGATGCTACACCTACCTTGCATAAGTGAGTTCAGAGTTCTATTGCTGGGGGATTGAGTAATAGTACCGCAGGTAGGGCATTTATTTTGCATGTGGCCAATCCAGATTAGAACTTTGGCATTCTATATGATCCCCTGAGCTCAGCCAAGAGTGATCTCTGAGAACAGAACCAGAAGTTAGCCATCCGTACCACCAGAATCTCATTCTTTTTCTTTTTTTTGCTAACAGCTGCATAGTATTCCATTGTGTAGATGTGCCAAGGTTTCTTTATCCATTCATCTGTTCTTGTGCACTCAGGTTGTTTCCAAATTCTGGCTATTGTGAATAGTGCTTCAATGCACATAGAAATACAGATGGTGTTTCTGCTGTATGTTTTTGGGCCCCCAGGATATATTCCCAGAAGTGATATTGTTGGGCCAAATGGGAGTTCAATTTCTAGTTTTTTGAGTAGCATTCATATTGTTGTCAAAAATGCCTGGACCAGTCAGCATTCCCATTCTTGGCACTGAACCACACTGCAAAGGGAGTTTCCTGTAATATTGATGACCCCACTGATGTCCCTTAGCATCCTCAACGTGACCACAGGTACCACATCTTACTGTGCAACCCCTAATACTGCAACCAAGATAACAGCAATAGAAGTTTAGTTTATATTCTACATGCATGTCTTTATTTGTTTATATTCTCCGTGTATGGTTTTATTAATTAACAGGGCACTGAACACCTTTACTATAGATAGGATTAATGATTCATGAGATAAACTGACATCATTCACTACTTGATATATTAAAATAAGAAGGGCAAATTAAAAGCATATATCTGCTTCTTTTTCTTTAGTGTTTATTTATTTTTGGTTTGAGAATCACCCATGGCAATGCTGGAGGCAATTCTAAACCCTGTGATTGTGTGTAGCTTCTGGGTTCTGACATGCTTAAGGTACCATGCCATGTAGGAATCAAAGCTGGGTCTTCTACATGCAAAGTGTGCGTTTTGCATGTAGAATCATTCTGTCTCTCTGACCCCAATATATGTCTTTTAATATTTAGATAGTAATCACTCATTTAAACAAGAATACTGAGAATTTCTAAATATGAAAATTTCAGGTAAACAATACTCAACAAGTTGACTCCGTAGATGTGCTGTTTAGCCCACTCATCTCTTTCATTAATGAACATTTTTAGTGTTCCTGACGCAACCTACCTTACAAGATTATACTGAAGTGCCTTTGTGCTTCTTCCAAGGGGAAGCCAGCTGTGTCTTACCTGTGTAAATAAGTATAAGCAGTTAGCATAAAAATGAAGAAAGAAAAACTTTTCCTAAAACATCAGAATGTAACAATGTAGGAGCATAAAGGAAGAAAGTATTATTATCTCTTTATTTTAAATTATTTTATAGAACTGAACAATTTTTCTCAACCTAAAAATATTTTGATCGTTTCTTTATAATAACTTTCTCATTACATATAATTAAAGGTTTAAATGAGCATTACATATTAGAATTTATGATAGAATTTAGTCATTTTTCAAATGGTTAAAATTTAAGACATAAATAATGCATACAATGAGCTTTAAAACCTAGTTATTAACATTTTTGTGTCACTGTCACTATCACTGTCCTCCCGTTGATCATAAATTTGCTCGAGCAGGCCCAGTAGCGTCTCCATTGTGAGACTTCTTGTTACTGTGTTTAGCATATTGAATACGTCATGGGTAGCTTGCCAGGCTTTGGTGAGCAGGCGAGATACTCTCAGTAGCGTGCCAGGCTCTCCGAGAGGGGCGGAGAAATCGAACCCAGGCCAGCTGTGTGCAAGGCAAATGTCCTACCACTCTGCTATTGTGTAATTTTACCTTTTTTAATGCTTATAAATTTTTAAAATTCTCAGGGTCTGTATTCCAAACCATAAGGCCCAAAAGTAGAGAGAGATTATGGGGAATCATGTCTGCCATGGAGGCAGAGGGAGGGTGGGAAAGGGGGAGTATATCGGGGATATTGGTGGTAGGAATGTACACTGGTGGAGGGGTGGGTGTTTGATCATTGTGTGATTGTAACCCAAACATGAAAGCTTGTAACTATCTCACGGTGATTCAATAAAAAATAAAAAATAATAATAATAAAAAATAAAATGCAAAAAACTATACTCACTGAGTAATGAAATTCACTGAATAATGAAATTCATTCTGTCTGGAACCAAAGTTCTAGTCTTAATTTGAGAAACTGTAAAAATTATTCTAGTTCATTTTGCTTTACCTGTACATATACATACATCTCTATATGTTTATCTACAAACATTTATATATTTCATATATATAAATACATGTAGCTTATAGTAGGTGTGTATACACAAATATGAATATATATAATTCCCCACATACACTAAAAGACTGAGTTTTAGTTTTTCTTAATATTTTATACAAGTGCTAAATATTTTTCTTTGCCACTTTCCTCAGTAATTTTAGAAAAGTACCCAAGTTTAAAAGAAAGAAAAACTATTAACAAATGGAAGAAGATATTTGCACATTTTATATCGAACAAAAGATTTAATATCAAATGCATATAAGAAGATGTCCACAAACTCAATAACAAAAGGTCAAGTAGCCTAATATTAAAATAAGCAAAAGACCTCAATACTTTCCAGAGAAAGTATAGAAATGGCCCACATACACAATAAAACCTGAGAAATATATCACTGAGAATGATCTTTATCAAAAAGACTGGAAACGAATGTTGGTAAGAGTATGGAAAAAATTGAGCTATTTCAATGCAAATGTGGAAATACAAATTGATACAACCACTGTGGAAAATAATATGGATTTTTTTAAAGTGAAATGAATGGGTGAGAGCCATACTACAACAGGTAAAGTGCTTGTCTTGAATTCAGCTGACCCAGATTTGATTCTTGACACCTTTTACTTGTCTCCTCAACCTGCCAGGAGTGATCCCTGAGTGCAGATCCAGGAGTCAGCTCTGAGTACCATCAACTCTGGCCCCAAAAATCAAACACAAAATTTAAAAAACAAAACGGAATTTTTATACTATTGGCAATGCCACACTATGGTGTATATCTGAAGAGTATAAAAACATTAATTTAAAAACATATCTGCATTTCAACGTACATAGCATTTATTATTCACAATTCTAAAATAAATAGTCCCAACACATGACTGGATAAAGATGCTAACTATACTAAATGGAATGCTACTATACTATTAAAAAAGTGTAATTTCCCATTTGGGAACTAAAGATATTGTTTGAGTTCATTGTGCAAAATGAAATATGTTAGAAAAATGAAAGAAAATAACTGCATTTTTTCACTTGGATGTGGAATATATAACATAGCTAACATAATGAACCAAAACTAATACTAAGACTTAGTGAAAATTGGAAGAACCTAGAGGGATTATGAGGGAAGTGGGAGAAGATATTTGTATCCTTATGTTGTTGAAATGACACTAGAGCTTTGCGGAATGATATGGTACATCATATCATATGGAAGTATAAAATGATACCTCTGAAATTCTAAAGTATTTAGAACAAAACATAAGGCAATTTAAAATAAACCTAGTTTAAAACTGTACTAAGATAGAGTTTAAAACAATATATTTGTTATCTCACAATTTCCATCGACAAAAATCTGTCCATGACTTAACTTGGTGCTCCATTCAGAGTTTGAGGGAGATTGATGTTGAGCCAGAGAGATATCACAGAAGATCACTGGTATCACCTTTCATCCTGTTGCTCATCGATTCACTTGAGCAGGTGCCAGTAACGTCTCCATTCGTCTCTGTCGCATGCTAGTGTAGCCCACAGAGGACAAGCCTCTTGATTTGCATATACCAAATCTCTGTTTGATGCCTGGAACTAGATATTGTTCCCCCGAAACACAACCAGGAGTCACCCCAAGCACAGAACCAGAAGTAGGCGCTGAGCTCTTCTGGTTGTGGCCTCCCAAAATAAAACAGGCAAACAAAAAGATGAATGTTTGTCTATTATGATGTAATTCTTGTGCCATTCAATAGATGTAGGTTTGAGGTCGTTGGCTGCTTTTTTTGACAATGGTAGTGGAATCAGTGCTGGAACATTGTATCTCTAAACCTCACCTGTGAAGGACTTCGTAAATAATAGTGCTTTAATAAAATAATTTTAAAATAATGTAATCAATGTATCTTATAAAATTTACTCAATGTTAAAAAAGTTCTACTATTCAGCTTAAAACTCTCAAATGCATCAGAGAAATATAGCAAAAATGGTTTGCATTCAAAGACAAAGCTAAAATTGGTCTTTATAATATCTTTTGTAGAATGTATTGTGTGTTTTCCTTTCCTTTTCTTATTTCCAAGTAGGTTAATACAAAAGCACTTCGGTTAGTATGAAAGCCAAAGGATCAAGTCTTCTCATCAAAACATGAACTAGAAATGCTAAGAAATTAAAGATAGAAATCAGCTTATTTGTTCAGAGACAAATTAAAAATACATCTGTAATACAAATTGGTCAGCTTTTATATTTGGCTTTAACCTACACTAATCTCACACACTCAGACACACTCTACATATGTTTTGAAATATGACCAGTAGAATGTAAATGGAAATGATTCTATAAATAGTTTCAAATTTCCTTACATGATTCTCAACTACTACATATTCCACCAAGTTTTTGCTAATTATCATTAGACCAACTGAATTGTGATTCTCTTTAGTTTCTAATGGTATTAAAATACTTTTATAGTTAACTTATTTTCATATATTTTGTTCTTATATAGTGGGTAGGCACATCCAAACTTTTGTAGAATCAGTAGTAATCTCCTCTTAACAAACTCAGAGAAGGGTTACAGCGTAACCCTAGTCAGAGAGCTGGTATTCAATTTACTGACTGTGTACTGCAGTTTTTTCCCCAAACATTAGCACTAGAAAACTTAAATGAAAGCTTGTAAAAAATAATTTCAATCACATATATTTGTAAATCTAAATATTTATCTAAATATTTTTACTGCATTTAAAATTTTGGGCTCAGGAATTCTCAGTGGTACTTATGTTCTTAATTTAAAAAAATACTGAGACACTGGTGAGTCATAACAATGTTACTGTTAAAATTTCATGCATACTATGTTTCAAATATCAAAAACCTGTGTCTGATAATAATAAAATTTGGAAGTTATTCTTCCAAAGAAAGACAAGCTCCTTTGCACTTTCTCCTCCAAGTCTACTTCCCTTCTTTTTCCAGAGTGGAGTGTCTAAAGAGAATAGTGACAGATAATTGTATTCAGTCAGAAATCCTATTAAGTTTGCACAAAAGGGAATCTAAAAAGAGGATATTAAAAAGAGGCAAATGTGTTGGAGTTTTTTTGTTCCTAAGATTACCTATAACTACTGACCAGAAGTCACTGTTGCTAGTAAAGTAGCTAGATTGTATTATTCTTCAAGAATACTTGATTTGCTTTTACCAGTCCTTCCCCTAGTCCTGGCTGAAGAAGAGTGATATTTTTGACCCTTATTTGTTCTGCATTGCCCCACTCTTTTTTGTGTCTTTACATCCACACTTTTGAGTAAATAACGTTTTCAGATTTTTATCTGGGTTTTGTTGCTTTTATCGAAACTTCATGATTCTGTAGAATGAAGTTTAAAGTATATTTAACAGACACTTCATCTAATCAAGTCAGTAGGCATTAACAACATGAAAAGAATTTACATAATACTGGTAATTTTTTAATATCTCAAAGGGACCCTGGGAGATTCAGACGATGGACTGTAGTAAGACATCTGAACTGAAGAAGTTGATGTTTTCTTATGCATGTTATGAAGCAAGAATGAAAGAATGTTTGTAGGAAGTGAAGTTTAAGGGTCAAAAGAATTATTTTAATTGTGTGTAAATAAATTGTGGACTCAACAGGATCCGGGAGTAGAGATCCTCTGCCTCCTTCCCTAGTCTCTGGCAACCCAGGAGTCACGCCCAGAAACCACCTCCTGCCTGCACCAGGTATTCTCCTCAAAGGTCATCCTCCAGGATTCATGGCTGCTTCTCCAAGAAGGGAGCTTAAAATAAGTCCCCCATAACCATGCCACCAGACTCCGTGCCAGACTGTTTTCACTCGGGATGCCCCAGAGGGATTCAAGTGAGAGTCCTGCACCTAGGTCCCTTAGGACTGCCCTAAGGGACCTAGCCCTGGAAGCCGACCTCTACTACCCAACCACTGCCACTCAAATAAATTGATGAACAATGGGATGACAGCAATACAGTGATACAGTAGGACTGCACTGTAGCACTGTCCTCCCTTCATTCATTGAGTTACTCGAGTGGACACCAGTAATGTTTCACAACAAATTGTGAGACTTGTTGTTACTATTATTGGCATATCCAATAAACCACAGGTAGCTTGCCAGGCTTTGCTGTGTGGGCGAGATACTCTTGGTAGCTAACTAGGCTCTCCGAGAGAACCCAGGTCGGCCACGTGCAAGGTAAATGCCCTACCCACTGTGTGATCACAGTATGTAAATCATTTATTAGAGGAGACATACGGATTGGCAGTGATGTAAAAAAAGATACAAAGATTTCTTTAGTAGAAAGAAAGAATGGGTGTGGGTTGGAGCAATAGCACAGCGGGTAGGGCATTTGCCTTGCACGCGGCCAACCCGGGTTCAGTCCCCCGAGAACCGCACCGCCAGGAATGATTCCTGAGCGCAGAGCCAGGAGTTACCCCTGAGTATTGCTGTGTGTGACCCAAAAAAGAAGAAAGAAAGAAAGAAAGAAAGAAAGAAAGAAAGAAAGAAAGAAAGAAAGAAAGAAAGAAAGAAAGAAAGGAAGGTTAAGAGACAAGAGAAAATCCAGCATTTTATAGTACCCTGCTGATGTAAAGTCTAATGAGAATTCCCTAAAGAGTGGAATGGTTTAGATCACTGTGTGTGAAATACATGTGGATTACTGAGATACTTCTTGAAAATCGCCACCATGATTTTCCTGACTTCTTCTAATTCTGAAAAGATAACGCAGATGTGGAGAGCAAGAAGTGATGTCTGCCTTCGGTATTTGGTCCACAAGTTGGGGCCCAAGGTTTAAAAGGAAGAATAGATGCCTAAATAACCTATGATCATAAGTTTCATAAAGATGCCAGTCTCACCCTAAACTAAAGATAGAGAGAATACGTTTAAAGTTAAAGAGCACTCAGATACAAAACAAATGCTATTTACCCAGAGTCCATAATGTTTTAATATTATTTCTGCCATAATTAACACAAATTGGACATAAACCTTCCTCAAGAAAAATCATCATCCAAGGAAGTAAACAGCTCTCAAATTCCCTAACTATTGGGTTGACTACCCTCCTAAGAAAGTAAACTAGGGATTGACAAGGGAAAGAACTTTGGGATTCTGAGCACAACTGGTAAATATGTAAATATTCTTAGATTCCTTTAAATATTCCTTTAAATATTCTTAGATTCCATTCCTTTATGGAACCAATATTCACTAATAAAAAATCAGTCTTACTGAATCCAAAAGCTAGGGGGTTGGCACTGTAAAATGCAAGCCCCCAGAATGATTATCTTCATGACACTTTCAGTCTAGTGTGGAGAGACAGACAACAAAGGAGATTATGGAATCATTTACTTAGTAATTTTTGATGGTGGCAAGTACAGCAAAGCAAAGCGAACGAGAGTGTGTCTGAGGAGAATGTAAGGAAGGGAAGTATATCAACAACTTACATTAATACTTCCAAGGATATGAAGCAATCAGGAAAGCCCTGAACAAAACCCTTGCATTTTAAGCACGGAACAGGGCATATGCTGATGATGTGATATGAGCAAGAGAAAAAATTGGAGCAAGAAACATAAGAGAGCAAAGAGGATCTAAATCTTGTGAGGCTCTTAAAAAAAAAGACTTTAGATTTGATCTGGAATGAGATAGAGCCTTAGACAGTGATGACAAATGAGTGACATGATCTGACTTAACTGCTATGTTGAGAACTGATGGAAGGAGAGCAAGAAGTCAAGCCGACCAATTAGGAAGCAACTGCAATAATAAAGCCAGAGACTTTGTAACTTGGAGAAATAAAACCAGGGTGAGGTGATGCCCTCAGTTTCAATTCAGTTTCTTTTTTGGATTCAGTGCCTGAGGTTGTGATGGCCTGACTTTTTTGCCAGAGAACATCTCTACCACACTGTCACTCTTCACTTCTTATGGGAAGGCAGCTTAGGCAAAATTGTGAAATGCAGTAAATAACCATGAGACTTTTAATTTGAGAAAAAAACACTTTTAGAGGCAGAATCTTCTCAAGTCAAAGATTTACTTCTATCCAATTCATATCTGCTTATGATTTGGAGGTATACTTGAGAAAAACATACTTTATATATTGCATGCTGTATATATTGAATGTTTTAGTATTATACACACATATATGGGAGCTATATTCTATATTATGAATAGAATTTTATAATATAATTAAGTACTAGTGATTATCAAACCCTTTTTTCTGATCGCAGGATTTTAATTAAGAGTTAGAAATCAAAGAATTTGAACAATAAGGACTCTTTCTCATTAGTGCAAGCATTTTATTCACTTAAATTCAAAGGCAAAACACTGAGGATTTGAAAATCCTTAACTACATCTGTAAACAAATCAGAGCTCATAGAATCATTAATTCCAAAACACAGAAAGAAAACTGTAATGTGGAAACATTTTATTTATAAAATAAAAAATAAATATTTAATTAGAAAGTTTAATTAGGTGTCTACAAATGCACAACTGTATATTAACTTCATTAATTGTTGAAATTTAAATTCTGAACATAAGTTCAAGATATATGAGAACAATTTTAAGTCACAATTTCACACTTTGTAAAAATCTATGCTATCTTGATTAATACAGTGCAATTAGAGCCAAATGTAATGTTATTAGAAATAACTTCTAGTTCAATAACTTCAAAAGTTAAGTTATAACAATCCTTACAAAATATTTTACTGAAAAGTTATTCAATTTATTACTTATGATTAACATCATGTCTGAGAAAACAGTAACTGAGGGGTCTTTGCAGAAAACAGGCATAGAAACCAGGGTAACTTCATTTACCGTGCAGTATTCAGTTAAAAACTATAGTGTCTTTTAGAGCTAGGACCCACTAAAATACTGACTCTACCTCAAGATAGAGGTATAGTAAGATTAGATTCTGCTGCTTATTAGTGGTAAATTAAGACTGGGTAGCATGAAAATGTGTCAAATATTATACCTGACTTTTCTGAATGTCAAATAAACATAAAATTTGTTTAAAAAATTTTTATAAGCAGAATTTTAATTTTTTTAGTATGCAAGAGACATAAAGTCATTATGTGGTAGAATAATGATTACATGTTTCTAATTTATAGATTTTCTGTCAGAAAAAAAATAAAGTGTGCTTTAAAAAATAAAGTGGTGAACACAAAGTCTCAGAAAATGAAATATTAAAAATTGCTTATTCAGATTGCCAGAGCAATATACTTTGGGCTGGGCACTTGCCTTGCACTCGGCCCACCTAGGTTTGATTGCTGGTACCCTGTATGGTCTTTTTAGCTGGCCAGGAGTTAATTGTGAGCAATGACCTCAGTTTGAATCCCTAGTATTACATACGGTACTCTGAACCCTTCCAGGAATCATTCATGAGCATAGTCTGCAATAGCCCTTGAGCACTTCCAGGTGTAACCACCAAACAAACAAGAAAAAGATGAGAAAGGGGTTGAAGGCATTCATTAATATAAGTATAAATGCAGGAAACAGGGATATAGTAAAGCAAATATGATGATTTCTTTGCACTCGACTGACATGGGTTCTATTCCTGGAAGCACAAATAATGTCTTGAGCATTGTCAGGAGTGTTCCCTGAGAACAGAGTCAGGAGTGTTCCCTGAGCACCACTGGGTGTTGCCAAAAAACCAACAAATGAAAAATACAGAGCAAAGAAGGGTGACTTTAAAACAAGAAACTAAAACACAATGTCAAAATTTCCATCTGAATAAAATATAAATTGTCAAAATGTATCATTACAAAATTGGAAGAGTTGTACCAAGATTACCAGACAGTATGAAATAATAATTAAAACTGTTAAAATGTTTTAATTATGATAATTTAAATGCCAAACTTGATTTTTTTATTGGGAGAGAGAGACAATGACATCCAGTGATGCGCAGGACTCACTCTTGTCTCTATACTCAGGGATCACTCCTGCCAGGGCTCAGGGATCACAAGCTGTAGCAGAGATTGACAGATATGTCTTTGTTGTTTTTTTATGTCATTATTATTTATTTATATTGTTAATTTTTTTCCGATAGAATTTAGTGATTGATTTTTTTTTTTTTGCTTTTTTGGGTCATACCCGGTGATGCACAGGGGTTACTCCTGGCTCTGCACTCAGGAGTTACTCCTGGCGGTGCTCAGGGGACCATATGGGATGCTGGAAATTGAACCCGGGTCGGCCGCGTGCAAGGCAAACGCCCTACCCACTGTGCTATCTCTCCAGCCCCCTGTTGTTTTTTTTTTAAATGATAAATGAATCAGGAAAAATCCCTTAAACAAGTAGAAGCTCTTCAAGGGTCTTTACAAGCTAAAAGGTTTTTGTAGGAAGAAAGATGGCAGAATGAAGTAATTATTCAAATGAAAATAATAATATAAGCAAAATATCTTCCTTTAGGTGAAGTTGGTAGTGGTAGATAGGTTCTTATGCAAATTGACTCTATTATGCTAAACAGAAAAATGATGAGAAATTGAAAATCCTATTGTTTCTTTCTATAAATATTTATGCATGAAAAATTCCCCAAATTATAATTTTACTTTTTGTTTATTGTTAAATCACGAATCACGAATCACGACCATCCTGTTATTCATCAATTGCCTTGAGCAGGCCCCAGTAACGTCTCCTTCATCCTAGCCCTGAGATTTTTAAGAAAGTGCTATATTCAAGGCTCTTTAGGAGAATGAGACCCATCATTGTTACTGGTATTTGGCATATTGGGTAGGCCACGGGGAGTTTGCCAGACTCTGCTGTGTGGGCAGGTTACATTCGGTAGCCTGCCAGTTTGTCCAAAGTAGGAATGAGACAATAAGATGTTTTCCGGGAGCTGGGTTTTATAGTCTCTGAGTCTTGGCCGTTGATGGGATTACACGGCGTCAGGGGGCTAGTTGGTGGGTGTGACCATGCCTACTGGAATTTGGAGGATCTGGGTGGAGGATGCTCAGCCCCGATCTGAGTAGGCTTGGAGATCTCAGCCCCGGGACCTGCATGCCTTTGTTCCTCTGCTGGTACCTTCATGTGTGCGGAGAGTGTTCTCAGCATGGTGGTGGCTGGTTCTGGAGGTCTTCAGCTGCCGGATCCCTGGTCGGGGTGGGGAGGAAAACTCAACCCGCTCCCCTCCAAGGGGCCCCAGCGAGGATAGCCAGGCACGGGGGCAGGAGACTCTGCCTATTGTTGAATAAGAAGTAAAATAGGTTTAAAAATATTATCATGCCATTTTTCCTTCAATCTTATTTCAAAGGATAGTAGTCTAGCAAAGGTGCTTTTACTAATCTAAATGCTGTAAGTACCAAGAGGCATTTAAGAGCACTCATTTGGGATTAAAAAAAACTCTTGGTTGGACTCATAGCTTTGTTTCTTAATGACCAACTTTTCCTCTAAATGGCTGGTCATTTAACCAAGTTTGACAATATACATATATATATATATATATAGTTAAAATTCTAGAGTGAAACCATATTATATTCTATTCACTTATGTTTTATATTCAAGAGGAAATGAATATGTAGGAAATGGGAAAGGAGGAAATGGGAAAGAAGGAGCCAGATAATAAGACCTAAGATTGCTCCCAAATTTATATATGCTATCCAAATGGTTGAATTACAAATGCTTATTTGCTTAAGGCATATACGATATGATTGGTCACTTTCACAAGCGTTCATTTATTCCTGGATTAGATAAGAAGGGGCAGGGTATTGAGTAGAGGGGAACTTTAAACTCATCTGTAACATCTATGCTAAGCTCATGAGGTAGTGGGACCATGTCTCAGATGTGGAGTTTGCTGTTGCTGGATTCCTATTCCTATCCTATTCCTATGTCTGATGGATCTGTCAAAGAGTCAGCCCACAGAGTTATACCTATGTGGACTATAAAATAAAGAACTTTAACATTAAAGTCATATGCTGACCAGCACACTAATTTTAATGGCATCCACAAGAATCTGGAGCTTATCAGATATCCAACAACAAAACTACATATGATAAATTTTCAAAATTATTTAGTTATATGTTAAAATGCTATGGTCAGACTTCTTCGTCAAGATAATGAACGATCAGTTTGAGGCCCTTCATGTTCCCGGAGCAAACAGATGCCATTGGGCTACACTAGCACGCGACAGGGACAAATGGAGATGTTACTGGCACCCGCTCGAGCAAATCGACGACTAACGGGAAGTTAAGTGATTAAGTGATATGTTAAAATGCGATATTTGGGGCTGGAGCGATAACACAGCGGTTAGGGATTTTGCCTTGCATGCAGCCAACCGGGGTTTGATTCCCAGCATCCTATATGGTTCCCTGAGAACCACCAGGAGTAATTTCTGAGTGCAGAGCCAGGAGTAACCCCTGTGCATCGCCGGGTGTGACCCAAAAAGCAAAAAAAAATTTAAAAAATGTTATATCTTTATTAAAAAACCTATTTCCATGATGGAATTACTGAATTGTTTCACAATAATTTTTCTAATAATAAATAAAGCACAGAGTCATTTTAGGATTGATATTAAGGGTAATCACCATCCTTAATTCTAGCTGAAAAATATTCTATTGTATGTTTATGGCACATATTTGCCACAAATTATTTGCTGATTACTTTAATTATTTACAATTATTGAATGTTATAAACAATGCCATAAATATGTGGGCTTGTGCCTCTGGATGAAGTTTTACATTTTGAATAAATGCCCAGAAGTTGGATAGAACATACATTTTATTTTAATGCTTTGAAGACTCTATCTTGGTTCCACAATTATTTCATTAATTTGTATTCTCACCTATTTTGATAACAGTTTACAGGGAATTTATCAGTTTCCAAATTCTAACACAGTTTCTTGTCTCAATGCTTTCTTTAATATGAATGCTATTTGTTCTAAAACAAGTCTGGTTGTACCTACACGTTATTTATTCTATGCCAACCTCTATGATTATTTCCCAAACTTATGCTCTAAACCTGAGTTTATTTGTGAGTGTGTAAGTATGTCTTCTGTGGGAAGCAGAAGGTTAGGTTTTGTGTCCTGATTGATCTAGCTACTCAGCTCTCTCTCAAAGTTTCAGTTTTTGAAAAGACATTCAGAGAGATTATTTATATAAGGAAATTTATTGACATTTATTGTAGTCATTTTTGCCACTTCACAAATTTGTCTCTTGTAGTAAGTCATTTAATATTCCTGGCAGAGCTGGTTTAGATGCCACAAGTCTTCAGTTGTTGATTGATTGAAAATGGTTTTATCACTCCTGCAAATTAGAGTAACCTTGCAGCTAGAGTATTCTAGATTGCAGGTTCTTTCATACTATAATTTTAATAACTCTTTTTACTTCATTCATGATTATAAGGCTTCACTTGAAAAATCTGATGTGACTTTCATGTTATTATTTTCTCTTTAACTGCCTATTTAGCTCTTTTGTTTTCTAATTAAAATGTATTTTTGTGATATAACTTTTGAGTTAATTTTGTTTAGCACTAAAACTAAAAAAGTTATTAACTGTATCTCTTGCAGCAGTCTTCCTCTTTCCTTACTTTCTTTCTATAATGCCTATGTTCCATATGTTGTTCTTCTTGCTGTTGTATGTTATATGCCTTAAGTTTTCTTCATTCTTTTCAGTCACATTACTATTACCTTTTGATTATTAGTAGTGCCATGTGCCTTTTACTTTTTACTTTTTTTTGATGTCACTAATTCTATTTTCAACTTCCAGTATTCTGCTACTGTGTTCTGCTATTATCTTCTTTAGGTCCTTCAATTTATTCAAATAAGGTCTTTCGTTTTGCCTATGAATATTTCTTTGAGTTCTTTAAGGCTCTCTTCCAAAGATTCTCTTATCTCACTGATCATCTTGCAGACTGTTTCTCTAAGTATCCTCAGGCACCATGAAAAGTTCTGATATACTTGAAGGTTTTTCTGGAATTCTGTCCTCTTTTGTTAATACAGCTAAATTCCTTCATTTATTTCCATTGCTCTGTTGCTTTACTGAAGCTAAGTGTGAAACTCCAGTTTCCAAGTAATACGAGCAGCTCTATGGCACTCCAGGTCTCTGGGTGAACACACTGTTAGATTGCTTCTTTTGACATGGGCAGGGAGGTAGCATGGGAAGCTGGAAGTTGTGGGCAGTTCCAGAAGGCTAGTTCAGTGTTGGTGGTATAGATAAGAAATTTTAATCTAAGGATCCTTTTAATCTAAATCTAAATTTAATCTAAATTTTAATCTAAGGATCTAACCCTGGGCAAGAAGGAGAGTGTGGGAGTGGGGTGTCCATCTCTAGTTCTCAGCGGCCTGTATGACATGGGTATAGTAACTCATGTCATCCTTCTTATGTGAGCAGAGAAAGAGCATGGGGGCAGGGTGTTTTTTGGCAGCGCAAGCAGCAAACATGGATTGTTTTGAACTTACTTCTAATGTGTTCCTTCTTTCCCGTCAATAACTTTTAACTGAATTCTTGGTATTTCCAGTGTATATTATCACATGACAGGCAAATTGTAATAATTTAATTTGTTTTTCAATTTACATTTATTTCAAATATATTTGAATAGGGATTTTAAACATTTAAGTTACTTTTAATATTTTTGTAGCACTGTAGCACAATAGTACTGTTTTCCCATTGTTCATCGATTTGCTCGAGTGGGCACCAATAATGTCTCCATTGTGAGACTTGTTACTATTTTTGGCATATTGAGTATGCCATAAGGAGCTTGCCAAGCTCTGCCATGTGGGCGGAATACTCTCGGTAGCTAGCCGGGCTCTTTGAGAAAAATGGAGGAATTGAACCCTGGTCGGTCTCATGAAAGACAAACACGCCCTACCCTCCAAGCTATCGCTCCAGTCCAAATGTTTTGTAGGAGATGTCAAATGATGGCAAATTTATTGAACTTTTATTTATCTCTTAAGTGTTTATATCTAAAAGAGAGTCTTGCAAATCATGCTATGACAGTTTTTATCTTTGATTATTGGAATATGACATTCTATAATCTTCTCTCCTGTACAAATTTTGCTGAAAATAATGATTAAATACTGATAAGTGTTGTGGGGGAAACTTTATTTATGTGTGTGTGTGCGTGTGTGTATTACCTTTTATGTAATAAATATCTTTTAAATAAAGGCATTTATGTGATATCATTATGTATAACCATCCAGTTAGGGCTGGAGCGATAGCACAGCGGTAGGGCATTTGCCTTGCACGCAGCCAACATGGCCGACCCGAGTTCGATTCCTCCGCCCCTCTCGGAGAACCCAGCAAGCTACCGAGAGTATCTCGCCTGCACGGCAGAGCCTGGCAAGCTCCCCATGACGTATTTGATATGCCAGACACAGTAACAACAAAATCTCCAATGGAGACGTTACTGGGCCCGCTCGAGCAAATTGATGATCAACGGGAGGGCCTTTACCTTTACCTTTATAACCATCCAAGGGAAATTATGAGGTGTGGGCTGCTTTGTAAGTGTGGCATCATACTTAGTACTCCTCTCAAGTTTTTCAAATCTAAGGCTCAGACATATATCTGTTTTCATGCGATCAGTTCTCAAGGGGCAGGGGGGCATTGTGAGGGCATATGTAGAGTGTTTCTCTGTTGCCCTGGAATGAGGGAATCCACTTATACAAAGCCACATTACCGTGGCTCCTCTGTATGTATTTCACTTAAGTTAAGGGCATGTGCCTTCACACTGCTTCTATCCTGTTTCCAGGGCCTCTGACTAAATAGCAGCTTGCAGTCTCTGCCCGCTGACCTGAAACACAACCTCTAGGCTTTCTCTCCATTATCTTTTTTCCAATGATTTACAAAATACTCCACATATTGGTTTAAAATAACACAAAAATCTTACAGTTGTGTAGTTCAACATCTCAAAAGGAAATTCACTAGGCTTAAATCAAGGTGTTGGCAGATCTAAATTCTTCTATAAATTCCAAGATCTAATATTTTCTTTGCTTTCACCAACTTGTTCATCTGTTTGTTTGGGGGCCACACTCAACAGTGCTCAAGGCTTCTTCCTTGCATTGTGCTCAGGAGTCACTTTTGGTGGTGCTTGGGGGACCAACCACATTGGGTGCTGGAAACAAACCTGGATTGGCTGTGTTCAAGACAAAAACCCAGCCTTGCTCTGGCCCACTGACTAACTTATAAAAATTTTCCAGGACTTACAATGATTTACATATGACTAAACCCAGTGTCTTTTTTAAAAGGAAACCCCAAAAGAAGTGACACATGCTGAATTCTCCAAAACTTAATATCTAACATCATTGTGGTTGCATTCTCTACCAAAAGTAAAATTCAAATTAATTAATCAACTAATTATGAGATCCCTAGTCAGTTCTGGTAAGTTAAACTACGTTAGAAGACATCTTCGAACCCCCAGCCCCCATCCTCTAATGGAATTCCACCAGAAGAAATTCTTTTTGTATCTACTAAAGACTTTTTACCTGCCCTTTATAGCTATAAAATTAGTATATTCTGCATAATGCCTTTCAATTTTTCTTAACTAGCTGGAGGGGGTGCTGCCCAATCATAAATTATTTAAAGATGTCATCTAGATTTTTTCTAAATTAATTCTGATATATATGTTTATATTTATCCTTTGAAAAATTGAAGATGCATGTAATGTAATTAATCTATAGAAAAACATAGCTAGTGTTTAAGCATTTTCATAACACATATTTTTCTTATAATTTGACAAACTCATCTAATATGAAGTTTATTTATAATAAACTATTGGCTATTTCATACAATTTATTAAATATAATACTAAAAATAAAGAGCACTATATAGAGCATTGATTGCATATCCCCATGACATGACTAGGTTTTCCCTATAGTTTTACTTTCAAAACTTGATATGATTTATTGGGGGCTGTGGCTCACTGCTCTTGTCCAACTTGACAAGAAAAATGAACCGTATTATAGCCCAAGAAAAGATTAAGATTTAAAATTTGAAATCTGATTTGTACTAAATGCTTATCATTTTTATATTTCATAAAGTAAAAAAAAATAAATGAACTGTTGTAAATTTGGGACTGCATTAGAAGCTTTGACATTTTTATGGCAACATAACTCAAATCTCTATTTGTGTGGTCACCACCTTGACTTCTATTATTTTACTGTTTCTCACTCATAAAAAACAGGTTACAATGGGCTAATTGAGTTTATCTCTTCATCTCCAGATATTTATTTAAATCATGACTGCAAAGCCCCTTGGTCATCCTAAATCACATATATTCACAGGATCTAGGGATTAGGACAAGGATATCTACCATGCCAACTTTTGGTTCAAAACATTCCTAAATATTAGAAAATTAAGACTCTTGTTTAAGCAGATTGCAGCAGGTTACAATAATGATTATTTATGCTGATGCATGTGATTATGACATTGGCTAAATTTACAATTGGTTAGTACATAATAAAAGGAATATTTTACAAAAAAGAAGGCCAGAGGCAGAAAGGGGAATTTAAAAATAGGCTAATGGAATTTTATCATGGAACTGCTTGAATAGGATAGTGGAATCCAACTCAGACTCTGAAAGGAAAATTATTATGTCTTAGAAAGGTAAAGTTAACCTAATAGGATGCTATATCCCCTCTCTGAGGTAGAGCACTGGGAATACTACTCCAAGAAGAAGAGTCAGATTAAATGCTAAAATTGGAGATCAGAAAGAACCAGAGACACCAAGTAATCCAAAGAAATAGAGCTCTGTGTAAGCACAGATGTTTCACACAGCTGCAAAGCAGAGTGCAGAGAAAGTGAATCTTCGTTAAAAAGTTACAGTTGCAGACAGGAGGCTCCAGATAAGGAAGTTCAGAATAGCCTGTTCTCTTTCTCCTTCTAGAATTTCTAATCAGATTTAATTCTGACTGGAATGTCTCCATGTTAAAATAAAAACTAATAAAATGTGTGGACTTAGAGAATTCACAAAATAGAAATAAGGGGAAAATAGTGCTAAAATTTGAAGTAAAAAGACCAAGACCTCTAAATTTGACAATGCAGTTGGATATCATTAATATCCCTCAGAACACCAAGAAATGCTAAATTGTGTATAACAAACATTATAAAAATATAAATAATGTATTGTTTTTGCTTTTTAGAAATCAAGGGAAATCTTTGAAGGACTAAAATTTAAAGCAAAGAACTGAAGGAAAATTAATTTGATACTTTTGCGGCCCAAGAGGCTTTCTGATTTTAAGTGTTTTCCTTAACTTTAAATATGTTCATTCAATTATGCGTGTAAAGGTTTGAAGATGAAATAACTATCAAAAACTAGAACCTCTCAGCCAAGAGAAATTATGCAATATAGGAAAAAAGTGAAAAAACACTGAACTACTTGTGAGAAATATACTGCTCATCTTCATGTGATATATAATTTTGAGGTACTGTAGCACAATTTTCAAGCTTGGTTTAGTTGTACTCTGCTGAGCTATCTAGGAATAAGTAAGAATAAAGAAGAATGTCCTAAAAAATAGCAAATCGGGGCCAGATAAATAGTATAGCAGGGAGAGAACTTGCCTTGCACACAAATCACCCCGGTCCAACCTCTTACACCATATATGGTCTCTAGGGCTCTCCGCGATAGCACAGTGGGTAGGGCGTTCGCCTTACACGTGGCCAACATGGCCGACCCGAGTTCGATTCCTCCGCGCCTCTCGGAGAGCCCGGCAAGCTACCGAGAGTATTCAATATGCCAGACACAGTAACAACAAAGTCTCCAATGGAGATGTTATTGGGCCCGCTCGAGCAAATCGACGATCAACGGGAGGGCCTTTACTTTACTTTTAGAGCACCACCAGGAGTAATTTCTGAGCACAGTCAGATGTGACCCCAAAACCAAAAGCAACAACAAAAATTAGCAAGTCACTGTTTCACCTCTATTTCCCTCTTTCTTTGCCTCCCTCCCTTCTCTTTCTCACTCCTCTGCCTTGTTGATAATTTCTCCTCAATAAGTACTATCAACAAGTTTATTCACTCTAAAATTTTTGCAGGTTTTTTGCTTTCTCCCTATTCAGTCTTCCAGTATTTCCTCAAGTAAAAAATGTCTTTAAAAAAATTTTAAAAAATGTAAATGATGGAGAATGGGCACTGGTGGAGGGATGGGTACTGGATCATTGTATAACCCAAGCACAAAAGTTTGTAAATCGGGGGTATGGTGCCACCAGCAGGTCAATCTGTACCTGTGAGGTAAGTACATCAGCAGTCTGATGGTGCCGTCAGACTTCCAGATACCCCAAAATTGCTGCTGTGCCTTGGCCAGACCCCAAAAACTTGGGGCAAAGTTTACCAAGAAAGTAAACGGCCAAAAGTTAGGTATGTGAGAAACACACCCACAAACCACCTCCGGCTCAGCTATATAATTGGAGGCATGGCCTCTCTGGTTCCTGATTGAACTGCTTAGTGGCCATGATCCCAGAGACTCAGAAACAAATCTCAAAACCCAGCAGCTTTTGGCAGAAATGCATGCGGTCCTAGCAGTAGGTTACTGGTGCTGAGCCAACCCCGGTGGGAATAGGTTTCATGCCTTGGCCTGTTCCTCCTGGTGGCCCAGTGGCCACCATCCTTCAGAGGCCACTGGACAGTCAGATTTGGGCCCCCAGTGACGAGACACACAGGGATGGGTGGAGCCGGTCCTGCCCAGTGACGAGACACACGGGATGGGTGGAGCCAGTCCTGTCCTCCCCACCCCAACGAGACCACAAGTCATCGCCCACAAACAGCCTCTCTGGCTCCTGGTCAAGCTGCTTAAAGGCCATGATTCCAGAGACTCAGAAACAAATCTCAAAACCCAGTGTCTTTTGGCAGAAATGCATCCAGACCCCACAGTACGTTACTGTCGCCTGGACACCCCAGGGAGGAAAAGGTGTTGTCACTCCGCCTGCTCCAACTAGGTGGCTTGGTGGCCGTTATCCTCCAGAGGCCATTGGACAGCCAGGCTTGGACCTGCAATGATGAAACTTGTTGGGCCTCATAGGATGGGGGCGGGGGCCAGGCCTGTCCTCCCCACCCCAATGAGACCCTAAGTCATCGCCCATGAATGGCCCCTCTAGCCCCTGCCCAAGCTGCTTAACGGCCTTGATCCCAGAGACTCAGAAACAAATCTCTAAACCCAGTGTCTTTTGGCAGAAATGCATCCAGACCTCACAGTACGTTACTGTCACCAGGCCACCCTAGAGGGATAAGGGTGTTGGCCCTCCACCTGCTCCCACTTGGCGGCTCGGTGGCCGTCATCCTCCAGAAGCCACTGGACAGTCAGGTCTCGCAGTGATGAAACTTGTTGGGCCTCACAAGATGGGGGTGGAGCTGGTCGTGGTCTCCCCGTCCCAAAGAGACCCCAAGTCATCACCCACGAACGGCTTCTTTGGGTCCTAATTAAGCTGCTCAAAGGCCATGGTTCCAGAGACTCAAGAGCAAATCTAGAAACCCAGTGGCTTTTGGCAGAAATCCCTCCAGATTTAAGTGTTAAAATTTTGAAATTTCAAAATCACATGGCCCTACTGCAGCCACACAACATCATATGTTATTCATAACCAGCAATAGAACACAAATTGTCTACTGTTGCCTTTTCAGCAGATCTGAGTGTTGGGGTAAAATCTCAAATAATAATGGTGGGCCTGGTGTCAAAATATTGAATGTGATCAAAGTAGAGAGAGTAGTAATGTGGAAATCATCTGCCCCACAGGTAGGGGGAGGATGTGAGGTGGGGGTATACTGGGGTTTTTGGTGGTAGAGAATGGGCATTGGTGAAGGTACGAGTATTTCATTATATGACCGAGACTTAGACCCGAAAGCTTTGTAACTGCTCTCATGGTGATTCAATAAATAAAATTATCAAAAAATGAAAGAAAAAAGTAAGGCGGAGTTCATGCACAATTCAATCAGCTAATCAGTGGCTGAATAGATAGCAGTACTCCTACATAAAAAAAGTCTGTAAGTCTACAACTGTATCTCATGGTGTTTCACTAATAAAAATTTTTTAAAAATATTGGGGAGAGGTGGGATGGCTGGCAGGCAGGGAGATTACCTAGTTTCCAGTGACATTTAATCCATTGCTATCTATTTAATCCATTGCTCTTTCTAATATGTTTACCCTTCTCTCTGCCTCTTTGTTGAATTTACCTTCTCTGGGTATCTCTCATAATTAGGCATTAAGATAAATCTTTGTATAAGACCTCAGTATTAAGGCCAGAAAGATAATACAGCCAGATAGGCATTTGCCTTGTACACAGCCAACTGATTAAATTTCTGGCACCCCATATAGTCCCCTCAGCTCTTCCAGGGTTGATTCCTGAACTGAGTCAGGAGTAAGCCCTGAGCACAGCTGGTTGTGGCCACAATCAAAAAATAAAGTAATATAAACAAACCTCAGTATCACATGCCCCTTTGCCATTTACATTTTTAACAAGTTAAAATATATATTTCTGTCATATATATTTATTTAATGAACACTTAATAAATATGTATGATAAATGCATATTGTATGAATATTTTATAATTATATATTTATAGCATAGAGTGATAGCACAGCGGGTAGGGTATCTGCCTTGCACGCAGCCAACATGGCCGACCCGAGTTCGATTCCTCCACCCCTCTCGGAGAGCCCGGCAAGCTACCGAGAGTATTCGATATGCCAGACACAGTAACAACAAAGTCTCCAATGGAGACGTTACTGGGCCCGCTCGAGCAAATCGATGATCAACGGGAGGGCCTTTACTTACTTTTATACATATATAATATATAAAACTATATATATATATACTATACAAACATATATAAAAGTATAACTGAAAGCATGGCTTCTAACTCTAATCCCATATATGCTGCAATTCCCTCCATGCTAGTTATTTTACTAATATCTCTGTTATGTGGTCATTAATGACATCCTTCATGCTCTGTCCATTAGTAAAGATGATTGTTGTTGTTAACTATCTTTTCTGAAATTTCAAATCCCCTTGATTCGTTTTTTTTCTACTTCCTCTTTTTCTTGATATTATTTTTACTTTTGTAACTGTCACCTCTATTTCTTTGCCTGTCTCTTCTGTGTCAGTTCTATAAAGACCCATAATGAAATGCTCTTTCATGGTGATGTTCTCCAGTATTTTGTCTTATTCTGCTCACATTATCTATTTCTGTGTTCTCAACTGCCATATGTGAATGTTAATAAAGTCAAACCTTGATTTTTCATCCTTGCTCAAGTTTATATTTTTTATACTTCTAGATATTTCTGTTTGGCTGTCCCATAAACACCTGATATCCAATTATAAGAATAAACTCATTTTCTTTCCATAATTATTCCGTTAATTATAAGATCAGAAAGAAATCACATTTTACCTAGTTTACCTCATTAAAGACTCAGGTATCATTTTTAATCATGCTCCTCTCTCACCTACTTACTCTCTCATCTATTTACTCATTGAAAAACCACCAAATCATGTGAAAGATAGTACTGATTTTGAAATATATCAAACATCTTTTGCCATCTAGTCTCATTCGAGTATTGCTGGAAAGATATTGGGTTATCATTAACTATCTGTTATGTGATATTTCTCTATAGTTGTCTCTATCCACAAATTAAGAGTAAAATTCAGACTATGATTGTACATAATTGTGTAAACATTTGTAATATGAAATATCAAAGAAATATTTACTATATTATAGTCTTGAGATTTATGAAAATTTGACTCTCTTGAGAAATTTTATTTTTATTTAACATTGGACTTTGCAAATATATTTTGTGTGAATTTAACAAATTACAATAGTAATAGTTTCCCTTGATAGGATTGTATTCTATAAAATGTGAATAGATTAACACAACACAAAAATGAATACAATTAGCCAAAAAGATAAATATAACAACAAACACTTCAAATCTATATCTGTTTATCTTGTACTCACAAAATGTATCTCTTCTTACATAATGAAAGATGGGAAGAAATGAAAGCAAAAATCTTAATTTGATTTCTTTGGTTTTTTTTCCATTCTTATCACTACTATTTATTTATGTAGATAGCAGTTATTTTACTCTAAGACAGGTACTTTGAATTTTATAATTCTGAAGATAATTTAATAATTACATCAGATGAGTGCATGAAATAGAATAGAATGCTTAGTTGAATTTGAACTTTATATATTTATCTTGTTTTGGTTTTAGTTTCACTTTGTTGCTTTTCCATGTCCCCCCATTCATAATATAGATCAGGCAGAGTGCCTGACTGAGGTGAATATGAGGTGGATTGATTGTGGCTCCCCTTTCTATAGGGTCAGTATAAAGAATTCGGCTTCTGGTAAGTACCAGAAGAGCTTTATCCTGATTTCTATCTAAATTTAATTTTTCAACCAAGAAACTATAAAGCAAATAAAATCTATGTTTAAAATATCCTGCAATTCCTTTGTTAAATTGCTGTATAAAAACTCCATTAAAAATATAGATCTATTTTGGGCTGATGAGAGTCCAAGAAGGCAAGACTCTTGCCTTGCATGCAATTGAACACCAGGATTTTATGTCTCTATGCTCCCTTAGCTCTGCTAGAAGTGATCCCTGAGTGCAGAACTAGGTGTAAACTTTGAGCACAGTCAGGTGTGCCCCCACTCAAAAAAAAATATCAACAACAACAAAATGCAACACAGAGCTGTATGAAATATAACTATTTAACTCGAGTATAATTTTCACCAAACATTGAGATGTATTATTAAATTTACTGAGAAGAGCAATCTTAGAGTAAATTAAATTTGTATTTGTAAGTTGAGCTCATTTTTGTATTTTCTTAAATTATTCTCTGAAATGATGGAAATGAGATAGAAATGAGCAAGGGAATAGATTTTATTAAAAAATATAGTTCTGGGCTTAAGGGTATGGGGAACCTGGTTGCATATAGCTTCAGTCCCTTGTACCTCTTGGTTTCATAGTCACTATGAGTGGGAGTGGGAGTAGGAGTAGGCCCTGGACCTTGCCAAGGCCCTAACCAGTAATAATAATCACTTGTATCATATCACCCTGTTGCTTATCTATTTGCTGGAGTGGGTGCCAGTAATTCATCCATTCGTCCCTCTCTTGTGGTAGTGTAGCCCAATGGCATCTGCTCACTCCAGGAATATGAAGACCATCAAACTGTTCATTCAGGGTCTTGATGAAGAAGTCCGACCATCTCATAGGTGGGTGGTCAGGCATTTTTTTGACATCTTGTGAAATCCAGTCAGTAACGCCTCTAGTCCAGCGTTCATCTCCAAATTGCATTATATGTCCAGCACATCTGATTTTGGACACCTTGGCAAACAAGGCAGTGTCCCTGATTTTGTCAGCGTGCATAATAATAATCACGGTCATGGTCACGGTCCTCCCATTGTTCATCGATTTGCTTGAGCGGGCCCAGTAACGTCTCCATTGTGACACTTGTTACTGTATTTGGCATATCAAATACGTCATGGGGAGCTTGCCAGGCTCTGCTGTGCGGGCAAGATACTTTCGGTAGCTTGCTGGGGTCTCCAAAAGGGACGGAGGAATCGAACTCGGGTGGGCCATATTGGGTGCGTGCAAGGCAAACACCCTACCACTGTGCTATTGCTCCAGCCCCATAGTAATAATAATAATAATCACTGTCACTGTCCTCACATTGTTCATCGATTTGCTCGAGCGGGCCCAGTAACGTCTCCATCTTGAGACTTGTTGTTACTGTGTTTGGCATATCGAATACGTCACGGGGAGCTTGCCAGGCTTTGCTGTGCGGGCGAGATACTCTCAGTAGCTTGCCGGACTCTCCAAGAGGGACAGAGGAATCGAACCCGGGTCAGCCACATGCAAGGCAAATGCCCTACCTGTTGTGCTATTGTTCCAATCCAATAATAATTGGAATGATATGATAGATGTTATAGATTTTAAAAATTATAGAAAAGTTGCTTATAAAAACATCATGGGTAATAAATAAAATACTGGCTTGTTCTAAGCCAAAAGGCCAAGAAGCAATAAAAATAAAATACTTGGAGAAATCCAAAATAAAATAATTAAGACCCAATTCCGAATTGAAGGTGTCAATACCCGAACCTTACCCCATCAGAGCACTAAGAGAACCCATCTCATCAGAAAATAAAGATGATTAGGGAATTTTATAATCTAAAATTGGCAGTTTAATGATCATTTAGAGAATTAACTTCACAATCAGGTGAGTAAATAAGACTTGTTTTTGTTTTTGTTTTTCTTTCACTCTTCTGTCTTAACATTTTTATTGTCCTAAACAGCTTTTTGAAGACTGGTTTACTTGGGAATATTCTAGCTCCTGTTTCTGCAGCAGGATCCCAAAAACCTTTTCTAATTTCCTCCTTGACTGAGGTGAGAGAAGCATCTTTTGTTATTCATAACAAGTACCTTTCAACCTAATTGAGTTTGTGTTAAAGATGGAACTCTTGGAGAAACGGACTTCTAGCTAAAGGAAGGAGCCAGTAGATTAAAGGACTTGGATTTTGAACTCCTTCCCACAATCTCCATGGAGTAGAAAGTGGTGAGGGATTGGTAATCGCAAATACTCATGGATTTAATCAATCCTCCTTGTATAAAGCAAACAAGCAAATGTTACAAAATTCTCAAAGAAAGGAAGCAGAAGGTTTCCATGTTGGTGGCCATAGCCCACTTATGGAAGGGTATCTCATCCCAAAGACAAGAAAAGGTTCCTGTTTGCTGAACATTTTTAGACCTTACCTTATATATAATTCTTCATCTAGCTGATCATATGTATCTCTTATAATATTTTAATAAAGAGCTACATGTACTTGAAATGAGTCCTTGTGAGCCTTTGCAGTCACTGACGCTGGAAATGGAGATGGGGAAGTCATGTGGGACTGATACTTGAAGTATATTCAGAGTTTGGCTCTAATTCCATGTTGATCAGATATTGAAAGTTAAGAGCTATTCTTTGATATAGTGGATTTGAAGACATCGTATGCCAGACATAAATTTCATAGTATTCCTGAAGTTCAGCTAATAAGGGGTGAAGAGCACGTGACTATATTTTGGTAAATAATGATCCTAAGTATGTGGAAACCTATACTCTATATTTTTGGAGACAAACTCTATGATGGCTATGCAATGACAAAATACTTCCTGTTTTATTTCTCAGAATGGAACATCAATAAAACAATTCATGGCCGAACACTACAAAGATAGCGCCTATGTTTCAAAGAATCAGTTCTGAGTTTCTTACATTTCAATCTAATTGAACAGAATACTCAATCATGTTTGTGAGAAAAAAATTATCAGAACTGGGCCCATGCACTTTGATGCTCCAAGGACCACAGAGAAATTATATTTTATAATATTTAGTGAACTACTTAATTTATCCCTAGAGGTGTCATTTACTAACATTATATTTCAATTAGTTGGATAATGTTTTTTCACCCGGCTGTGTCTTGCTGATTATAAATATTTGCAAGAGAATTCTGTCATAAACATAGTATAAGCATAATTATTTCCAAGACACAATTATTTTACATGCCTTCTTAATTTCTTGCTACTCTAAATAATTCATTTATTCTCTCTCTTCCTCTCTCTCTCTCATACTCTCTCTCCTTTTCTCCTCTACCTCTTTTCCTCTTCCCTCTCCCCTCTCTCTTTCTCTTTCCTAAACAGAGTGCTTTTTTTAGTCATGGTATAAATTATCAGGACTAAAGTTGATGGTGAATTTTGCCACAATAGGTTTGATTGCAGAGTTCTCAAATGATTTAACCAAGGCACATGAATAAACCTCTTTTTCACCTGTACTCTGTAAAGCCAATGAAATTACTCCAATGAGGATGGCAAATGCCTAGCAATAAATATTAACTCTGCCTCTTTTAAAAATCCATTAAAATTTAAAGTATCCTACTGCTCATAGAAAAAGTCATTGCTGGCCCTAAAGTCTCATGGAATTGTACATAAAGTCTCCCAAGAACCAACTTTAAAAACTTTTGCAGGCTGATTACAGCAAGTTAGAGGAATCAGATTGAAGATAAACACTACCAAGCTATATTGCTCTGCTTGGCAAAATAGGAAAAAATTAAGCACACCTGGCTCTCATTCAAGATCACTCCTAGCTGGGCTTGGAGATCCAAACAGGGTGCTGGGGATTAAGCCCAGGGTCTGCTGTGCACAAGACAGGCACGCTGCCCATTGTGCTCCATCCTCAGAGTGAAATTGCTGTTGTATGGAAACTCAATTCTAGTTTGTTGTGAAGGATCCTTTTTATTTCCTAAAAAGGTTGATATACCCTCCAATAATGAATGAAGGCTCCCTTTTCCTCACATCTGTACCAGCACTGACTATTTTTGTTCTGTTTTATGTGTGTCAATCTGACGAATATGAAATAATCTCGATTTTTATATTTTTGTTTCTCTGATAATAAGAGATGTTTTGTTGTTAAGTTTTAAAAGTGCTCACTATATTTTGGATATCATTTCATTGTCAGATGTATGGTGGGAAAATATGGTCTCACAGTATGTGAGGTATCTTTTTATTCTAGTCTTTTATTTCTGTGCACTATTTCTTTTGTGCACAGAAATTTCTTGATTTAATGCAGTCAGTACATTGCATTTTAATGTATTTGTCTGTACAATGTGTTTTAATGGCTACTATAAATATATAAATGTGTAAAAGGAAATGTCATTATCAGTAATGTATATCAAAGGAGTAAATACTAATTTTTATGGAAAACTAGAATGTATTGAACATTTTAGAATAAGCCTATATAAACTATAGTTTATATCAAGAAAAATGCAATTGATATTTATATGCAGACATTCTTCAATCAATAATATTTAATAAGCAAATGTATTATAGAAGATAAAGATTGAGGGCCTAAAGAACTGTTCACAAATCTTAGTTAAAAAATTCATTTTGAAGAGTTCATGCACAATTCATTCAGCTAATCAGTGGCTGAATAAATAGCAGTAATCCTACATTAAAAAAATTTAAAAAATTCATTTTATACTGTCATTAAGAGAGAGTCCTATGGAATGGTTGTAAGTAAATAGTATTAAGTCATAAGCAGTGTTAATAGTAACAACAGATCAATGAGTGTTTCACTTAGTATCCAAAGGCTTAATAAAAGCTCTAGTAGGAGACAGTGAAATAACTAGAAATTATATTTTCAAATTACAGCCTTCAGTTTATAATAGTAATTATGAGTAAAAATACAAGGTATGTGACTTGATCACTTGTTCACTTGACATTCTGTTAGCCAATCAATTTGCTCGAGCGGGTGCTAGAAACATCTCCATTCATCTCTGTCATGTGCTACTGTAGCCCAATGACATCTGCTTGTTTTAGGAACACAAAGAGCCTCAAATCAATCATTCACGGTCTTGACGAAGAAGTCTGATATCTCGTAGGTGGGCGGCCACGCGATCTTTTGACATCATCCTCTGAAATCCAGTCAGTAATGACTCCAGTCCAGCCAAATGTCTCCAAATTGCATTAGGTGTCCAGCCCATCTGATTTTCAATGCCTTAGCAAACTAGACAGGGTCCCTGATTCTTGACCGTCTAAGGAGTTTGGAACTCCAGATTCTTTCTCTTGCTTGAGTGAAGTGTGATACTCCAAGCATAGCTCTTTCGATTCCTCTTTGGGAGACCAAGATAGCATTCTCATCCTGTTTGCATAGGGCCCAGGTCTCTGAGGTGTATGTTAATGCAGTAAAAACAGTGGAATTGAAGAGATGTGTCTGGAGCTGGAAGTTCTTCATCCTCTTAGCTATTTCTTCAATGCTCTTGAAAGTGTTCTAAGCTGTTCTCTTCCTCCTGCGCAACTCAGGTGCCACGTCATTTGTCATGTTGACTTCTTGACCTAGGTACACATAACTGTTGCATTCAGAGATGTTCTTTCCATTGAGAGCAAATGGAACATCAGGAACAACACCGTTTCTCAAAACATTGTCTTCTTGAGACTCAGCTGTAGTCCAACCTTTCCACATTCACGGTTGAAGTCGGCCAGCATTTGTGCCGCTTCACTAATGTTTGGTGTTATTAGAATGATATCATCAGCAAAGTGGAGGTGGTGTATTTGCTGACCACCTATCTTCACTACCATTCCTTCCCATTCCAGTCGTTGCATGATGTTCTCTAGGGTGGCACTGAAGTGATTCAGTGAAATGGTATCACCCTGCCAAACCCCTCTCTTGACATGGATGGTTGCTTCCTTGTAGAATGGTGAGATCCTTGTAGTGAATCCTTAATATAGCTTATGTATTGAGTTTGAACGTCCTGTTTGGCTAGGGCTTCGATGGCCACTTTCATCTCAACAGAGTCAAAGGCCTTCTTTAAATTAATGAACGTTAGACAGAGTGGCATCTTGAACACCCAAGAAAGCTCAGTGAGCTTGGTTATCGTGTGGATATGGTCGATCATGCTGAATCCTTTTCAGAACCCAGCTTTCTCACATGGTTGTCCTTCATCTAGTGTTCTGCCAATTCTATTCAGTATGACTCGAGTGAACAGCTTGTAGATGACAGATAACAGGCAGATTGGGTGAAAATTGCCAATGCTGTGAATGTCTCCCCTCTTGTACAGTAGTAAAGTCCTGCTGGTTTTCCATTGGGAAGAAAACTTGTTTACAGACAGGTAGCATGTGAAGAGCTGAGCCAGTGTATTGATGAGTCCTGACAGCAGATTCTTCAGGTGTTCGGCCTGACCCTGTCTGGGCTGGGTGCTGTTCAATGCTTTACCGATGAAATGGTGTTTCAGATTTCAGAAGGGAGAACATTGGAACGACATATCCATCCTGCGGAATTTGGTATGCGGGCAGATAGACATGGTTATCAAAGAGATCCAAGCAGAAGTCATAGACAATCTTCTCCATTGTCCTGGAAGATGTGATATATCCTCAGGACATCGGAAGGCAGTCATCTTGGTCTTGTAGTTGGCAAAGGACAGATGTGTGTTGTGAATACTTTTCCTGGCTTCTGGCACATCTGCCAGCACTGCTGCTCTTCTCTCTTCCTTAATCGCTTCTCTGCACTGCTTTGCAGAGTCTTCCTTAATCGCTTCTCTGCACTGCTTCGCAAACTCAAACATTCGCTAGCAGTTACCTGAGGCTTGCGCCAAACCACATTGGTGAATGAGCTCGAAAGTTTTTGAAGAGCGTCTTTTTGTGGCAATCTCTCTCTCTTGGTGTTCTTTGCACAAACATGGAGGAACCACGATTAACCAGTTAATCGTATTCTTCATCAATGTTGTCAATGACAGCATCTTCCCATGTTGCCGCAATAGTGCCAAAGAACTCCCAGTTGGTGGTTGTTCTGGGATTTCTCTTCTTAAACTTTGCAGCCCTTTCTCCCCACTCCATGAAGTATAACTTTGCACGAAGGAGACGGTGGCCCGATCCCGTTTGGAATTTTGGGACAAAAAAATTGGTGGTAGTTAATGGGTCAGGCAAAAGCATTGTTTTTAATACGATGCGGTCAGTTTCATTGTGGAACCGTACACCAGGAGACTCTCATGTCCAATGTTTAGAGCCGGCCTTCTTGAACTGTGAGTTACCATGCATGGTCCTGTTCGACATGATGAACTCAGATATTTTCTCTCTCTGTTCATTGCATTCTAGGCCATGGGTCCCTATGTGGAGTTTTTCAGCTGATCTTCTCAGTCCTATCTTGGTATTAAAATCACTGATAATGATCAAGGTATGTGACTAAATGATTTTAAAACTAAAATCTTACCCTTTAACACTTTGAAAACCAATTAACAATCTAAGATGGTATTACAAAGACATAAATTTAGTAAAGATATATGCATACAGTAAGTGCCCAACAGTTAATATAAAAAATGGATAAAGAAGACGCTAACAAGAGATGTCATAAAATTGCAGCAGAGCTTTGTGTATAATGGGACTTCAGTTAATAAAACCTGAGGACAAAATTGAGCAAAGGAAAAGCCAAAAAGGGAAGGAAAGCAAACAACAAAAACAAGAGACTTTGTGGTGGACAACTGGCAATGCAACTACACTAATGAAAGAGTGACTCTAGATGAGTACATGCTTATAATTATAGTTAAGTACTAAAACTCTAAGATGTTAAATAATAGAGCAAAGTGAAGTATAAACTTAACTGCACTTATTGTATTAATTTGTTTAGCAGTATCTGGAATATTTTAGCAAGTCAATTGGGAAAGCAAAGAGAGATAAGAAGTAAACGGGCTTGGTCTGCGATGGACGGAAATTGAGGCATACCTCGCGAAAATAAAGCTTATCCACTCGGGCACTCTCTCCTCATTCAACCAGGTATCCGTGCAGTGCCAGGGCCACTTCCTGGATTTATTCTCCCACTATATATCCCATAGGAATCATAAGTTACCCTCTTACATGGAACTTTCATTAGGTTAGCTTAACCACCAGAAACACATTAACCAATAATTCATTAAGCCTATCTCAATTCATTCTGCATCTCAAGCAGAATAATAACAGTGAGCGTGAAGGTCTAAACCACACTGCTCACAATGGTAAAGAAATGCCAAAGCCCACCAAGCTTTCTTATTGAAGAGGCAAGCCCAGAAGACACCAACAGTAATGAAGTGCTAGACAACCTCTCTGACAAGGAATTTAGAAGGGAGCTACTGGGGATGCTTAGGGAGCTAAAAGAAACAATGGAAAACAATGCCAATAAAAGACAAGATGATTTGAAGGTAGAAATAAGGAAAATGCAAACGGAAATGGCAGACCTGAAAAACCTGGTAGGCGAATTGAAAAACTCAGGGGAAGACCTCAGCAGCAGAGTAACAGCTACTCAGGACAGAATCAGTGAGCTCGAAGATGAAGTCCAGAGACTTTCCAGAAAAGAGCAGAAAATGGAAAGGAGACTCACAATTCAGGAACAGTTGGCAAGAGAAGATTGTGATGAAGCCAAGAGGGGTAACATAAGAATTATTGTAGTTGCAGAGGGACAGGAAGAAAACCCTGATGAAGAAGAAACTGTTGAAGACATCATTGCTACAACATTTCCAGAGCTGAAGAAAACATCTGACCACATTCAGAAGGTCCGAAAGGTAACAGCTAGAAGAAATCTGAATAAAAATACCCCAAGACACATCCTGATCAAAATAACCAAAACCTTAGATAGAGACAAAATTCTGAAGGCAGCAAGATCAAAGAAAAAAAATCCTACAAAGGAGCATCCTTAATATTCACAGCTGATTTTTCTGATGAAACCCTCATGACCCAAATACAGTGGTGGCATATAGTGAAAAAACTCAATGAAATAAATGCCTCAACAAAAAAAAATGTACCCAGCGAGACTCTCATTCATAACAGAAGGAAGAACACACAGTTTTGCAGACAAACAACAGCTCAGGAACTTCATAAGCTCAAAACCATGGTTACAAGAACAACTAAATGTGTTACTTTAAGACAATACAGACCCCTCAAATACACCAAATTTCAACAGAAAAATGGAACAAAACCCCATAACAATAATCTCTCTCAACGTCAATGGGCTAAACCCACCAATTAAAACACACAGAGTGGTAGGATGGATTAGAAAATTGAACCCAACATTCTGCTGCCTGCATGAAACACATCTCAATAGTCAAAGCAAACACAGGCTCAGAGTCAAAGGCTAGAAAACAATCCTATAGGCAAATAGCGCCCATAAAAAATCTGGGGTAGCCATCCTAATATCAGACCATATTGATTTCAGAGTGACGAAGGTCACAAGAGACAGTGGAGGCCATTTCTTCTTGATCAAGGGATCTGTACAACAGGAAGAACTTACAATACTAAATATACGTGCGCCTAATGAGGGACCAGCAAAGTACTTAAAACAACTACTCATAGACTTGGAGAAAGACATTGATAGCAACACATTACTAGTGTGAGACTTCAATGTCACTTTATCACCTCTTGATACATCAAGCAGACTCAAGCTTAGCAAGGACATACTTGTTCTGAGGGAAAAAAATAGAAGAAAAGGACTTATTAGATATATACAGGACACTTCATCCTCAAAAAGCTGAATACACATTCTTCTCAAGCGTGCACGGAACACTCTCCAAGATAGACCACATGCTGAGCCACAAAACATACCTCCATAAAATTAAGAAGTGAGAGATTGTATCAAAAATCTTCTCAGGCCATAATGTGCTGAAATTAAAAATAAATCACACACAAAAACAGAAAACTAAATCACACCTGGAAATTAAACAGTTCGCTATTGGACAACAAGTGGCTTAGAAAGGAAATCAAAAGTTTCCTGAAAACGAATGAAAATGAGGACATGACTTACCAAAACTTATGAAACACAGCAAAAGCTGTTTTAAGAGGCAAGTTTATAGCTCTACAAGCATTCCTCAGGAAGGAGGAGTGAGCCCACATAAGTAACCTAACCTCACAGCTTAAGAGTTTGGAGAATGACTAACAAAAGGAACCCAAACCGAACAGGAGGAAGGAAATAATAAAAATCAGAGCAAAGATTAATGAGATGGAAACCCAAAAAACAATCCGAAAGATCAAGGAAACCAAGAGATGGTTCTTTGAGAAAATTAACAAGATCGATAAGCCTCTAGCAAAACTCACAAAGAAAGGGAGAGAGAAAACCCTAAAAAACTGAATCAGAAATGAAAAGGGGGTCATTACAACAGAAACCACAGAAATTCAAAGGATCCTCAAGGAGTACTTTGAGAAGCTTTATGCCATGGTTTTTATAAAATCCTCGAGGAAATGGATAAATTCCTAGATTCTTATAGACTTGCAAGGCTGAATTTGGAATACCTGAACAGATCTATCACCATCAAGGAAATTGAAACGGTAATAAAAATTCTCCCCAGGCACAAAAGTCCTGGCCCAGATGGATTCACTAGTGAATTCTTCCAGATCTTTAGAGGACTTACTCCCAATCCTCTTTAAGCTTTTCCATAAAATTGAAATATCAAAAATACTTCCAAACAGTTTCTACAAAGCAAATATCACCCTGATACCAAAAGCAGACAGAGATACCATAAATAAAGAGAATTATATGCTGATATCCCTGATGAACACAGATACAAAGATCCTCAACAAACTATTTGCAAATAGAATCCAACCACTCATCGAAAAGATAATACACAATGACCAAGTAGGATTCTTCCCAGGGATGCCAGGATGGTTTAACATTAGGAAATCAATCAAAATAATCCATCATATCAACAAAAGAAAAGGTAAAAACCATATGATCATATCAATAGATGCAAAGAAAGCATTTCACAAGACCCAGCACCCGTTTATGATGAAAAACCCTCACCAATATGGGGATAGAGGGGGACATTCCTCAATATAGTTAAAGACATCTACCACAAGCATACAGCAAGCATCATCCTCAACGGGAAAAAACTGAGAGCCTTACCTATAAGATCAGGGATGAGAAAAGTATGCCCTCTCTCTCCACTGCTGTTCAATATAGTACTGGAAGTACTTGCAATAGTGGTTAGGCAAGAAAAAGATATTAAGGGCATTCAGGTAGGAAAGGAAGAAATCAAGTTCTCACTATTCGCAGATGATATGATACTATACTTAGAGAACCCTATAACCTCTACCAAGAAACTCCTAGAAACAATAGACTTGCATAGTTAAGTTGCAGGCTATAAAACCAATACCATGTCCATGTCCATGTCCATGTCCAAAAGTGCATGTCTTTCCTATACGTAAACAGTGAGAGAGAAGAACTTGACATGAAAAAAAAATCCCGTTCACAAATGTCCCCCAGAAAATAAAGTACCTAGAAATCAGCTAACTAAGTAAGTAAAGGACTTGTGCAAAGAAAACTACAAAAGGCTACTTCAGGAAATAAAAGAGGACACGAGAAAATGGAAAGATGTGCCCTGCTCATGGATTGGGAGAATTAACATTGTCAAAATGGCAATACTTCCTAAAGCATTGTACAAATCCAATGTGATCCCTATAACGATACCTATGACATTCTTTGAAGAAATGGAGCAAACACTCCTGAAATTCATATGGAGAAATAAGCCGCCATGAATAGTAAAATGCAATTCTTGGCAAAAAGAAAATGGGAGGAATCAACCTCCCCAATTTCAAACTCTACTACAAAGCAGTAATAATTAAAACAGCATGGTACTGGAACAATGACAGAGCTGCACTCCAGTGGAACAGGGTTGAATATACTGACATCTCCCCTCACACATATAATCATCTAATCTTTGATAAAGGAGCAAGAAATGTGAAGTGGAGCAAAGAAATCCTCTTTAACAAATTGTGCTGGAAAAACTGGACAGCTACATGCAAAAAATATGAGCTCAGATCTCTGCCTAATACCATGTACAAAAGTAAGATCAAAATGGATTAAAGACCTCAACATCAGATCAGAATCCATAAGGTACATTGAAGACAAAGTTGGCAAAACCCTTCATGACATTGAAGCTAATGGTATCTTCAAAGATTCCACACCACGGCCAAGAAACTGAAAACAGAAATAGATAAATGGGACTATCTTAAACTAAGAAGCTTCTGCACCTCAAAAGAAACAGTAACAAAAATACAAAGACAGTCTGTATAATGGGAAAGGATATTCACCCAGTACACATTCGACAAGGGGTTGATATCAAGGATATGAAAAGTACTGGTTGAACTCCACAAGAAGAAAACATCCAACCTTACCAAAAAATGGGGCAACAAAATGAACAAAAACTCTCTCAAATAAGAAATTCGAGTTGCCAAAAGGCACATGAGAAAATGCTCTACATCATTAATCATCAGGGAGATTCAGATCAAAACAGCAATGAGATATCATCTCACACCACAGAGACTGGCCCACATCCAAAGGAACAAAAGCAACTGGTGCTGGCATGGATGTGGCGAGAAAGGGACTCTCCTTCACTGCTAGTGGGAATGCCGACTGGTTCAATGCTTTTGGAAAACAGTATGGATGATTCTCAAAAAATTAGAAATTGAGCTTCCATTTGACCTAGCAATATCACTCCTGGGAATATACCCGGAGAGGCAAAAAAAAGTACTGTAGAAATGACATCTGCACTTGTATGATCATTGCTGCACTGTTCACAATAGCTAACATCTGGAAAAAACCCAAGTGCCCAAGAACAAATGACTGGTTAAAGAAGCTTTGGTACATCTGCACAATGGAGTTCTAAGTAGCTGTGAGAAAAGATGAAGTCATGAAATTTACATACAAGTGGTACTATATGGAAAGTATCATGTTAACCAAAATGAGTCAGAAAGAGAGGGACAGACATAGAAAGATTGCATTCATCCGGGGAACATAAAGTAACAAAATAGCAGACTAACACCCAAGAATAGCAGAGATAAGTACCAGGAGGTTTATTCCATGGCTTGGAGCCACACATGCTATGGAAAAAGTCATCTCAGATAGAGAAGGGAGCACCAAATAAAGGGTGTTAGGGGGATCCTACTAGGATGGGAGAAGCATACTGAAAGTAAACTATTGACCGAATATGATTGCCACTCAATGCCTCTTTTGCAAACCACAGCACCCAAAAGGTGAGAGAGAACAAAAGGGAATGCCCTGCCACTGAGGCAGGGTGGGATGTGGGGTATGGGGGTTGGGAGGGATACTGGGATCCGTGGTGGTGGAGAATGGACATTGGTGGAGGGATGAGTACTTGATCATTGTATAATTGAAATCAAGGCACAAAACTTTGTAAGTCTACTACTGTACCTCTTGGTGTTTCACTAATAAAAATTTAAAAAAACAACTAAAATAAAAAAAAGAAGTAAACAATCAAATGAGGTGGTAGTTAATGTCTATGAAGAATCATTGAGAGGAAGTCATATATGCCCCTAAGGTGTCAAACTTAGAAAAAAGTTGATAGAATTATTATATTAATGATAGAAATAAAGTGATCTTGTGAAGATTGTATTTTGAATAGGAGAATAAATATTTTTCTGAATCATTGAAAATTAACTGATATTTTAATATCCCTAAAGATTCTCAACTGGCACTTGAAGACTTAAATTGAATCTGAAAGATTAAATTAGGGACATAAATGCATGTAGCTTGTCAACTAAAATATGTAATAATTTGAAAATAATATAACAAGTACTTATACTTTTTCACATTTAAGATGTCTAAGCTCTGAAATATAAAAAGTGCAATTTACCTTAAATATATATTATACTTATAAAAAGTATCTCAATATGTCATTAAATTCAATTAAATATAATTAATTAATTTTAGATTTACATTCTAATGTTTTTCATTTTTTCTAAATAATTGACTACCATTATAGTACAATTACGTTAAGGAAGCATAGATTCACATTTTCAAGATCTTGTTAAAATTAGAATGGGCGTCTAATACTTTATTTCCCCTTGAAGCAAATAAAATTTATACATTTGCTATTAGTTAAATAGAAATAGGTTCAATTATTTCAAAATTAACTAAAAACATATCAAAATACTTAAGAAAATACTGAAGAAATCATGCTGAAATTTGAAAAATCAAGGTTTATATGGGCTTTAGTAAATATTTTTTTTTTTTGCTGTTTGGGTCACACCCCGCAATGCTCAGGGGTCACTCCTGGTTCTGCACTCAGGAACCACTCCTTGTGGTGCTTGGGGGACTGCGTGGGATGCTAGGGATCGAATATGGGTTGGCCTTGTGCAAGGCAAATGCCCTGCCCATGGTACTATCATTCCAGCTCAGTAAATATCTTTTAACTAATTTTTCTAAAATGCTTATTTGCAATGTTCCCTTGAACGCTTTTTGGATCTCGCTTCCCTCTTTTTAAATGAGTTAATAATAGTAGTTATTTCATAAATTGTTGTTGCTGAAAGATTATTGTACACTCAAAGTATATGCAGTGGTACTTGGCACAAGATAAAAGTTCATTTATTTTAACTATTATAACTGTAAAGTTTTGGAGTGATATTATGGTATCATAAGATGCATCTTTCATTTCTTCCCTGGAGATCTAAAAGCTTAACTAGCTATCAGTAAATGTGTCTGTTCTTGGCACACTAAAGTACTAAAGAGATTTTCAGGTTTTCACAATGAATGAATGAAATCTTGTGAAGCTATAGCAAAAAAGGGAAAGGAAGAGATGGTTTACCACAAGTCCAATCCAAGGCCGATTGAAGGTATAGCAAATATTGTATAAAGATTCAACCAGTTTAACGAAATGAATCAATCAGTGGAGCTGAAGCACAAAAAAAGAATATGATCTCAGCAAGAAGGGCATCAAAAGAATCACAGGTGACTGCAACTTCCTTGACTCTCTTGTTCCGTGTCAGTCTGATGCACCTTGTATACCAAATGTATTGATATACAAGATCAGAACCAGATCAGCTCTAATCAGCTCTGTTCTGAGCGGCAGTTCTTGAGACATAAATCATTCCTCCACCCAATTACTCATGTAATTGCTAAAGTCCTCATTTTTCACACCAAAAAAGCTGGGACTATGCTCAACATCTTGAATTGGTAACTGATGTGGTGGCAATGAAAGTACCAAGCTCCAACCAAAAGTTAAAGTCATAGCACGGTCTATGGTAAAATTGTAGAAAGAAAGAAAGAAAGAAAGAAAGAAAGAAAGAAAGAAAGAAAGAAAGAAAGAAAGAAAGAAAGAAAGGAGGGAGGGAGGGAGGGAGGGAGGGAGGGAGGGAAGGAAGGAAGGAAGGAAGGAAGGAAGGAAGGAAGGAAGGAAGGAAGGAAGGAAGGAAGGAAGGAAGGAAGGAGAGGAGAGGAGAAGAAGAAGAAAGGAGAAGGAGAAGGAGAAAGAAGAAGAAAAAGGAGAAGAGGACGAAGGAGGAGAAGGAGAAGGAGAAGAAGATGAAGAAGAAATAAGGGGAAGAGGGGAAGAGGAAGTGGAAGCAGAAGTGGAAATGGAAGGAGAAGAAGGTGAAGGGAGAAGGAGGAGAGGAAGAAGAAGAAGAAAGAAGAATAGGAAGAAGAAGAAGAGGAAGAAGAAGGAGAAGAAGAAGAAGAAGAAGAAGAAGAAGAAGAAGAAGAAGAAGAAGAAGAAGAAGAAGAAGAAGAAGGAGGAGGAGGAGGAGGAGGAGGAGGAGGAGGAGGAGGAGGAGGAGGAGGAGGAGGAGGAAGAGGAGGAGGAGGAGGAGGTGGAGGAGGAGGAGGAGGAAGGAGAAAGGAAAAGGAGGAAGGAGAAGAATAATTCTGAAGCTGTTTTAGGTAAAGTTTAAGCACACAAATTCAGTAAAAATTCAGTTATTATTAGCCAGTCCAAATGTCCAGAAAGAGAAATTTAGCACGAAAGAGCTCAAGATTTCCAAGTAGCATGAACATATGAAATGAGATAGCAATTCTCCAGAACTGAAACTTAAATATATTGAATATTATGATACAAAAGATAGTTCATTAAGAGTAGCTATAATAAATAGTCAGAAATACAAGAACACATAAAAAAACTCAATGAATTTGACAATAATAAAAAAGACTTTAACAAATAAAATTACATAATAAGTATTCAGAATTTGTAAAACCTAGTGAATAAGATGAAAACTGCATGAAAAAGAAATGGTAGTAGAACAGATGATATCGGAGAGAAAATTAGTGAATTCAAAGAAAACATCTAAAGGTGATTCTACTTAAAGAATATAGTTCATGTATGGGGTGGCGGATTCAGAGACAAAAAGGGATAAAAGGCCAATGGTTTAGTAGTTGGTAAAAACAAGAATTTCATCTCTGGGATATATTCCCAGGACTTGTATTGCTGGGTCAAATGGGAGCTCAATTTCTATCTTTTTGATAATCGTTCATACAGTTTTCCAAAAGTGCTGAACCAGTAGGCATTCCCACCAGCAGTGAAGGAGAGTCCCTTTCTCTACACATTCATGCCAGCACTGGTTGAAAAGATGACTGGTTAAAGAAACTTTGGTACATTTACACAATGGAGTACTATGTAGCTGTTAGAAAAGATGCAGTCATGAAATTTACATGCAACGTCGTACTACATGGAAAGTATCATGTTAAGCGAAATGAGTCAGAAAGAGAGGGATAGACATACAAAGATTGCATTCATCTGGGGAACATAAAGTAACAAAATCAGAGACTAACACCCAAGAGTGGCCAAGATTAGTACCAGGAATTTTGTTCCATGCCTTGGAGGCCAGCCACACATGCTAGGGGGAAAGGGAGCTCAGATAGAGAAGGGAGCACCAAATAAAGGGTGTTGGGAGGATCCTCCCAGGATGGGAGAAGCATGCTGAAAGTAGACTATAGACCAAACATGATTGCCACTCAATGCCTCTTTTGCAAACCACCACAACACCCAAAAGGAGAGGGAGAACAAAAGGGAATGCCCTACCACAGAGGCAGGGTGGGATGGGGAGTATAGGGGTGGGAGGGATACTGGGACCGGTGGTGGTGGAAAATGGGCACTGGTGGAGGGATGGGTACTTGATCATTGTATAACTGAAACCCAAGCACAAAAATTTGTAAGTCTACAACTGTCCCTCATGGTGTTTCACTAATAAAAATTTTTTAAAAATAAAAAAACCCAAGAATTTCAGTGTAATCACAGCTAGGGGTAAATGAGGTGGATAAATAGTGAGGATAGCATAATATAGCATGTAGCATATAGAGGTGTGGAAATATAGTTTTGTAAAAATAACACCCATAAAACCATAAACCATGTCACTTCAGTAAAAATTTTAGATGTAAAAAGTTGAAGAAATGCTATGAAACATCAAATTCTAATAGAAAACATTTATAGATAGTGACTATCCTAGAAGACGAGGCAAGTGAGATAGAAAGAAAAAAGTTTTAAATTTCATGAAATTCTCAGAAGGGCTAATTATATAAATGCAAATAGACATTCACTGAGACAGATAATAGTAAAATTTTCAAAAGTCAGTGATAAAGAATACTAAAGGCTGCTTAAGGTAAAACTGTCTATGCAAGCACTCCCATCAGGGACCATCAGACTATTGGCAGAAACATTACAGTCCAGGAAACAGTGAAATGACAAAATCAAAATATTCAAAGATTTTAAAAAAACACCTGGTAGAAATATTTTGTCCAGCAGAGCTATTCTTCAACTGTGAAGGAAAAATAAAGATATTTCAAGACAAATAAAAACTGATGAAGTCTGTTTTTACTGTCCCTTAATAACTGTTAAAAGTGACCATCTGAAAAAATAAAATACAAAAAAAAAACCATCAACAGTGATATATAAAAGAGTTGCAATTACTTCAGATATTTAAAAACAGCTATTTAAAAACAGGTCTTAAACATTAATTCATAGGTTAGAATCTTTTTAGTTTCATAGGATAGAAGCATGAAAGTAATTAAGAGTCCTTAATTTGGCAATGATGAAACAGGATAATATGTGATAGCAAAAAATATACATATATTTAATGGCATAACAGAAAGGACAGAACCTGCACAGGAAAATTATGATAGAGATGTCATCAGAAGGATAAGATCCATATGGGATAGGAGAAATGATATATGACCTGATTGTAACCACAAAGCAAAAAATTGGAACAAACACAAAATATGAATAAAAACCATAACACCCAAAAGGAGAGAGAGATTTAAAGGGAATGTGTGTGCCACAGAGACGGTGGGGGGGGGGGAGTGGGGACGGTGGCAGGATTGGAACTGGAAACATTGGCAGTGGATAGTGGACACTGGTAGAGGGATGGGTACTTGATCATTGTATGACTGAAATGTAATCATGAAAGTTTGTAAGTCTGTGACTGCATCTCATGGTGGTTCATTAAAAATAAGTAAATAAATAAATAATTCCTTCTTATTATTCCTTCACTTATTCAACTAGAAATAATTATATCTCTAAGACATGCATTATGTTTGGAACCAGAAATATAGGAAAAATAAATCTATTTATTTACCTTCTGTCAGTAAGTTTAAAGTCTGATATGCAGGAAAAACACGTTTAAATATTTGTAATATACTCTGATAAATATATTTATACAAATCATAATGGAGGTGGAAACTACAAATATCTCAAGTAGGTCAGAGAATATTTTCCCAAATCATTAACATGCTAACTGTCTCCCAAAGGTGATTTGTAACTCTATATATAGATTAAGAAAAAAAAGAAAAATTAAAGTATGTGGTACAATGTTTGCAAAGAGAGAGACTGAAAGTGTGAGTATAGGTTTTATTTGATAAATGGTAGGTATTTGGAAATGAGAGAAAGGCAGAAAGTTAAACATGCTATTATCTTTGAAAGTTAGATATTGGAAACTTTTAAGTAATAGAATAGCAGTTTTCAAATAATCCTCCCTCCAAATTATAGTCCATATTATTCTACTCTGTCCCAAATTTTATCTTATCTCTCCTTAGTCATTCTACACAAATCCTACAGATTCTAGCCATGTAAATAAAACTAAGATTACTGAAATATCTGCTCTCCTACTCTTGCTGAAAATAGACCAGAAGGCTTTGGAATATTGTATCTCACATACCAATTGGTCTCTTTGTTGTTAAAGATATTTTTTTATTACAATACTCATGGTACAAAAAATTACATTTCATAAGGTTAGCCAATGGTATTTCTTTCCAATGTGTATATAGTTGCAAAAATATCCTCTGTGAAGAATAGTTGCAAAATATTTACTTAAAGTATTCGTATGTCACAGTATGAAAAGGTGAATATTTTAAGAGTCTTCATAGATGATACTCCTTCCTTACTTTTTAAAAAAATCCTTTTGTTCTTTTTCTTCCCTCAAATATGACCTGACTTCAGAAGCTGGAGTTATAAAACCTACCCTGCATTTCTTTCTATTTGATTGTATTCTGTTTACAATATTAAGGGTTTTTATTCTTTTTTATCAACCTCCCATTTTATCTGTAGTGACAATATATACAAAATTACAAGTTTAAAGTTAAATTATTTACAATAGAAGGAATAAAAGATGAAAAATGGTGCTTTTCTTGACAAAGATGTGGTTTCTTTAAAAATGCCTACAATTTAGAACTAAATAAATTTATTTGCAATTCATAAGGTATAAGAAAATTACAGACTTCCAAATCCGAAACTACCAGAATTCCTGTTGGTGAAATAAATACATTGTCTCTTAAAGTGAAATGTAGCACTGTCCTCCCATTGTTCATCGATTCACTCCAGCAGGCACCAGTAACGTCTCCATTGTGAGACTTGTTACTGTGTTTTGGCATATTGAATACGTCACAGGTAGCTTAGCTTGCCAGGCTCTGAGAGGGGCAGAGGAATCAAACCTGGGTGGGCCGGGGTTGTCCATGTGCAAGGCAAACGCCCTACCTGCTGTGCTATTGTTCCAGACCCAAAGTGGAATATTTTGTATTATTAATGTAAAATGTATTGAAAACTGAAAAAATATGCTTTTGTATAAATTCATTGTTGACTTTACCTATCATATTCAATAATTACTTCATGGCACAAATAATAGGTTTCTAAATTTCCAAAATACACTTCTAAAAAGCTGGTTTATATATCTGTACTACTGATGAAATAGTGTGGAATGTCACAGACTCTAAAACTACTCTCCCTTTTATATTTCACTTCACAACTTCAGGCTAATATTAAAATATTTAGTGAAGTCTGATCATTTCCTGCTGGTTTGGATTGTATTAAAAATATATGTTTTTATGAGCATAGAAATTAAATATGTGAACAATCACGCTTTGTAAAAATCCCACATGTTAAGTAAAAGCAATAAAATACAAACAAAATATGAAAATTAAGGACATTCTTACAACGTATGTTCTTTTTATGAGCTAACAGCTCTGTTATAGATTGCATTACACATATCAGAAAAAATGTTTATAATTTATATAATTCTCATAGTTTCTTAAAATGACAAAATCATCTTTAGTTATATTTTTATCATAAATTACTTCTAATATTTGTGTCAATCTGATGCAGTATTTTGACACCTTCACAAAAGAGAACAATTTATCACAGTCCTGGGGGTTGGGGTCAGAGGCCTTGGGCACATTGGTGGCATGGAAGTGTGGCATATCTCAACCACAGAACGAACAAAGCTGAAAGCATAGGATCTAAATAGAGCAACCAAAAAATGTGCCTGCTATGTTCACTGTACCACTACTCACAATAGCCAGAATCTGGAAGCAACCCAAGTGCCCAAGAACAAAGAATAGCTAAACAAACAATGGTTCATCTACACAATGCAATGCAACACAGTTAGGAAAAATGAAATCATGAAATTTTCTTAGAAATAGATGGACATGGAGAGTATCCTGCTGTGAGAAATGAGTCAGATGAAGAGGGGCAGACATAAAATGATTGCACTCATATGTAGGATTTAAAAAATATTACATGAAACTAACAACCAAGGACAGTAGAACCAAGGGACAGGGTGATTGGGCCACAATTAGAAGCTTGCCCTCCAGTGCTGGGGAAGATGGCAATTGGGGTAGAGAAAGGACCACTATGACAAAGATAGGTGAAAATATGATCACTCTGGATAAGAACTGTGTGCTGAAAGTAGGTAAAGGAACAAACATGATAACCTCTCAGTATCTGTACTGCAAACTATAATGCCCAAAAAGGGATAGAGAGATTGAAAGACAGAGAGACATACAGAGAGAGAGAGAGAGAGAGAGAGAGAGAGAGAGAGAGAGAGAGAGAGAGAGAGAGAGAAGTGCCTGTCATGGAGACAGGCTGCAATGGGTCAGGGGTGCCAAAAGGAAATTGGGGATAATGGTGGTGTGAAATGTACACTGGTGGAGGGATGGGTGTTGGAACATCTTATAACTGAAACTGATCATGAACAGCTTTGTAACTGTATCTTGCTGTGATTCAATTAAAAAAAATGCCTATGAAGGAGGCAGGCTTTGGGGTGGGAGGGAAAGTTGGGATATTGGTAGAGGGAATTTGACACTGGTGAAGGGATTGGTATTTGAAAAGTGTATGTCTAAAACTCAACAATGAATAACTGTAAATCACAAAGCCTCAAAAATTTTAAATAAAGTGCTCTCTTGCAAGTAAATAGTAAATCTATGATGGACAATATGTTTAACCTGCCTCATCTTACCAGTTACATTGAATCAATCTTACAATTTTTATACATATAACTTGTCTCAATACAAGTTGAAGTTATCCCTAGCCCTCTGCATTTGAAAATTCAGGATAAAGTCATTTTTACATGTAATTACTAAGATGATTCAGCAACTATTTCAATAACTGTTTGCTGAATACCCAGAAAGTGTTATTATGTAAAAACTTGTAGTGCTTTTTTTTCCTCATATGATGGTTGTGTTTGTTCATTTGCCCAAACTTTTTGGCAGTAAGTAAATTAATAAATCCACCAAAATATATAATTGTACAAATTTTTGAAAGGAAATGCAATGTACTTATTTTAAACATATGCTAGACTTAACTTTAAATATTTAAAATAATATAATAATGAGTATAAGAGAATATGGAGACTTTATTTAGCACATTCAAAGTAACCTAACTGATTTATCTGCAGATTTGCTAAAACCTATCCATTAAACTGAATTTGTTAAAGAAAGTCTGTGACCAATTTCAAAGGAAACTAAATTATGCTCAATATTTGCAAATGCCACTCATGTAGCAGCATAGCCTCATAGGTTTTCCTGGAAAGTTTTACTTGTAGAAAAGTAAAATTTCCCTTAAAATATTAAATTGAAACTAAAAGCATACTTAGGGAAGAACTTTTTACACAGAAGAATTTCAGAAAGACGGAGAAAGTTTAAAAAGCTTTTATAATAATATATATCAATATATGTCCCAGATAAATGAGCCAATATTTGAAGACATGGGGATTCAGATACATTATTTTCCCTTTTATTTTCATTCCAATCACAAAGTCAATATTAGTATAGGATAATCTATTTTTAATAGTATTGTACATACTAATTTACTATCAATCCAAAATAAACATGGTTGAAATGTGTCCATTTATCACCTAGATTTGACAAGAATAGAGCCAAGAGTTTGCAAACACAGAAAAGTCCTTGAATGTGGTTTAGCTTTACGCTGACTAAATTACTTCAGCAGAGACCATCACTGATCATTACCTTAATCTTATTTTGGGGAGATAAGGGCACACTTAGTGGTGCTCAGAACTTACTACTATCTCTAGACTGAGGAATCACTCCTGGCAGGGCTGAGGGACCTAACGGGGTAACTCTGCTTGGTCGCATGCAAGGCAAGCGTCATACCCAATACTTTTCTCCAGTGCCCGCTACTATCTCTCCAGTCCTTTCCTTACTCTAATTCAAATAAAATATAATATATAATTAGAACCTAAAATTTTAGCTTGTAATTTTTAGTTATTTGTTTTGTTTCATGTTGTATTATTTTAAATCCAAATTCAACTGAACCCAGGAGTCGATGGGGAAAGTGGGCAGCCTGGGAACCATGCAGTGTCTGAGAACCTCAAGTCCCACATGCAGTTGCCCTTCAAACTAACATCCTGATAACTTTATCTCTAGTTTCTATTACAGGTATATTTGATAAAGGGGATTTAAGATCAAATTTTACTTAATTTTGAATTTCTTAGAACATGATTAAAATTATATCCACTCTATTTTTTTGTTTTTGATTTTAAATCTGGTGTGGAAGAACAAAAAATGTGATGAGAAACCACAGGTAAGTTACAGCTGCCTACGACCCAGTATTTTCTGCTTGCTAAGAAAACCCAAAATATTCTTCCATGCTGGAGCACGTTATTTTTATTATTTTAATCTTAATCATTTACTTTTTACTTTTATACAAAATTTATTAATCAGCACACCTAACTCATCTTGTCCATTTCAGTAAAGTGAACAATAAATTGGGGGTTGGTAACCATACACCACCTAAAATGCAAACTGGGATTCCTGAATGGAAGTATTTAACATGGATCAAGACCTTGACCTCTGTGGAGTTTTTGTTTAAGCAATCTCTTTATAAGCCTTTTAATCCTTGAATGGCTGCAGAAGCAAACAGAGACATTATTTATTAATTATGTACCACTACTAGCCAGATCTCACCAACTGCCAATCCATATGGACATAAAGTCCTAGATCTTAAATCTGCTCAAATTAATTTCTTTTAACTTTATCCAGCAGCATGAGGGCAAAGTGAAAACTGGGGTTTGCTCCTGCCTTTTTATGCCGCATCTGACAGATCAGTTCACTAGGACTTCTTTACAAGCAAGTAAAGCTATAGTGCTTCTCAGTTCTGTCCAGCACAGAGATTTACTGAGATGAACATGAAAGGACTTTAGGTCTGTTGTATTTTTCCCAAATCTTTTCCAAAGCCTGCATAATCCTTTTGTTCTCTGTATCTCCCTCCTCCAGAAAAGGGGTAATAAGAAACAGGCTCCAAGAAACTCAAAAAGATACAATATATAACTGTATTAAAGGTAATACTAACTTGAAAAAAAATCAAATCTAAAAAAAATAATGAAGACTTGTAGCAATTTCAGGATGTTTGTATTTGTGATTACTGTTTACTCTTATTAATCCATTTCTTAATGTAAAATGTTTTAAAAATTAAAAAGGGACCTAATCTAATCAACATACACACATTGTATGCCAAATTTAATTATGCTAATTTAAAAAATTGGAACATATTTTATCTCTCCTAAATTTGCAAGATAGCTTCATATTCCTATATAAACTTTAGTTTAGAGAAAGTACTAAAGTTAGCTTCCACAGTAAATTTTTGCTGCTGTAAGACCATTTCCATTAATACTTTTTCTTTCTTCTGGGTCATACATAATAGTGCTTGGAGTCTACGTGGGCTCTGTGCTAGGGTCTCCTGGTGGTGCTCCATGGACCAAGAGGGGATAAAACCTGACTTTTTGGCATGAAGAGAGACACTGAATTGTCTCTTGGTCATCATTATGATTCTTAAAACGAGAGAGAATCACTTGGGGAAGTTGATTTTCTCTGACTTTTAGTATGTGTTTTAATATCTGGGGCCAGCGCAATGTAAATTTTTGTTCTTCTTCCTTATGTCCTCTAACCTCAACCAAGCATTTTCTTGGAAAGACACAAAAAATAGAAATTAGAAAATTTTCTTTATCAAATTAAAAGCTATGTAATGGATGTTTAGAGGAGCCAGAAAACTTGTGAAGGCTTTAAAGCATTTTTGCCTTGCACACCAACAATTACAGCTAGATCCCTACATTACATATGGCTGAGGAGATACTCAAGCACAGAGTCAGGAATAAGCTCTGAGCACAGCCAAGTGTAACCTATTCCCCATTTCACCCTCAAGGAGGAGGTTTAGAGTACCCATACATACATGGGTATGTGCATACATGATATGACAATGAATTAATTCACTGTCAAACTTTAAGGATCAATGTTATCCATCCATTAGGGAAAGAAGTATCGTTGCTGTTAACCAGTTTTCCCCTAAACTTACACTTGATAGCTAAGATACTGACCTTTCGCAAATTTAAACAGAATTGTGAAATACTGACCTTCTGTATTAGGATAGAACAAAGTTCTGAAAGAACGCTCACATGAGAGAAAGTTGAGCATCAGCAGTTGCAATTATAGAATTTTTATTTCTTATTTTTAATACTTTTTAGTTTCGGGGGTCACACTGGTGATGCTCAAGGGTAACTCCTAGCTCTGCATTCAGAAATTATTCCTGGGGGACCTTAGAGGATATTTGGGATTGGGCTCGGGTGGAGTTCATGTAAGGTAAGTACCTTACCCACTGTACTCTCTTTTCATCCTGAGATTTTTTTAATTAAAAAATCATTTAATTGCTTTAAATTACAAAGTTACAGACACTTAGGCATACATTTTTTTAATATCAATCCCTATATCAGTGCCCACTACCTTCCAACGAAGTTTCCAGTTTCCCTCCCATCCACACCCTGTTTCCGTAGCAGACACATTTCCTCTCCTCCATTGTCCTATTGTTCCCTTCCCTAAATTATACTCCTGGACCCTGCCTGAGTTGCAAGCTTTCTACTGAAGACCAGTTCTCCTGCTCTTCATTTCTATTGAGATTGAGCATTTGATATTCCCTACAAAGATTCTACATATACCTCATATGAAAGAGATCATTCTGAGTCTGTTCCTCTCCCTCTGAATAATTTCACTCAAAATGATACTCCCCAGATCCATCCAGGTTACAGCAAATTGCATGACTTCATCTTTCTTTAGGACTAAGTAATATTCCATTGTGTATATGCAATATAGTTTCTTTAGCCAGTTATCTGTTCATGGGCATTTGGGTTTTTTCCATATTTTGCCTATTGTATATAGTGCTACAATGAACAAAGGAGTACAGATGATTTTCCTATGTTGTCCTTTTGGATATTTGGGATATATTCCCAGGAGTGGAATTGCTGGGTCATATGTAAGCTCAATTTCTAGTTTTTTGAGAACGCTCCATAGTGTCTTTCAAAAATCTTAAGGTCTAGCCATTTGATATTTTCCTAAGGGCTTAGAGTACTTAGATAGGCACATACCTTAGAAGACAGGTCCTTGAAGAAATCTAGCTTTCACAGAAAAGAAAAAAGGCCAGTGTATTTAGTCATCCAAGTTGCAAAGCAAGATCACCCAGCCAGCAAACATTGTCTTTTTATGTCTGAGATTCCAAGAACAAGAAAGGTATTTTTTGTAAGAACGTCTGACTCTTAAGCAAGGTCTAGACTAAGGGTTTAAGGAAACCACAAAATAATTGCTGCAGAAATGAGGTACTTTTTTAAGTATTTACATATTTTGGCGGTTAGTAATACTTTGTTACAATTTTTAAAAAAAATCTGGCTATTTCCAAATAATTAGTTTTTGAGTGGTCATCACTGCTTCCTAAGGAATGTTTTTAATGTTTAAATTAACTTTGTGACTTTGAAGTTTTGTATGTTCCACTCTAGAGCATTATATTGGCTTAGTAAACTCAGGACAGAAGAAACTGGCAGTGATTATTTTCTTCCTAATAGCTGTGGGTAAGGCAAGCACCTTACTGCTGTACTATCTCTTTGATTCTGATCTCCAATTTTTAATCAGGAAGACACAAAATTTTATTAAAATTGGAAAATTTCTTCTAAATCATTTGAGAAGGATCTTTCCTTTGACTTGTAACTTGGGCAGCAGCTTGCTATTTCATTAAACAGGTCTAATGAAAACCTGAATGTGCATATGCACAAATTGAGCGAAGAGGGTACATCAAGTGTCAATTCATAGATGCAGTAGTACATGCAAATAAAAGTATTAACTTACCACACCATAATTTTAATGAAATAAATCACTTAGCCCTTATAGTTAAGTAAAATTAAGAAGAGGCTAAACTATGGCCTTTCTTCTTAATGAACTCATTGCCAATTTATTTCTCTTTGCCATTTCTCTTTATTTCCACAGAGAATTAAATTTGTTGAATTTTAAGGAATTTTTGTTTCTTTTCTTTTACTTTTGGGTCTCTTGATGGTAAAGATGCAGTTTTTTTTTAATCCAGCCTCAGGCAACAACAGGAAACAAGGAATAAATCCACAGCCAAATTTTTACAACTTTCATAACCTTTCTTTCTTTTTTACTTTTCAGATCATTTATAAAGTCGTAAATATTACTAATTATTTGCTGTTTTTGTTTTTGTTTCTAGTAATTTTTGACACTTTAATATATTGGTCATTTTGTTTATAACACTATCTCTAATATAACAAATTAGATATGAAAAAATTGCCTGTCTGTGTGCAAATTATGTTCCAATATGTTTCAACTTATATGCAAATATGGACATAACAAGCATACTCATGAGACAGCTTGCAAATTTTTAAGGTATCGATATAAATTTAATAAATGAATAATTGTCTAAAATGAGTTAAAAAGCAACTGATATGGCCAGAGAGACAGTACAGGCAGTAAGTTGTTTGTCTTGGATGTGGTCTATCTAAGTTTGATTAGTTGCATTGACATCCCATACGATCTGCAGGGTGTGACAAAAAAGAGGAAGGAAGGAAGGAAGGAAGGAAGGAAGGAAGGAAGGAAGGAAGGAAGGAAGGAGGGAGGGAGGGAGGGAGGGAGGGAGGGAGGGAGGGAGGGAGGGAGGGAAGGAAGGAAGGAAGGAAGGAAGGAAGGAAGGAAGGAAGGAAGGAAGGTAGGTAAAAGGACAAACCTCACTTCACTTTTATTTAGAAAACAATGTTTGTAAGTTATTTGTGAAATTTTGTCTTATATATTATTATTTGACATTTTCAACTAACATTTCTATTGTAGAGAAATTGTTTCATTTTATGAAATATGTTTGTGTATTAATTATGCATGAAAAATATGAGCAGTAATTTTAGATAACATGGATTACCACAAAAGCTTGAATTTATAGGTATTCTCCACTGGCCAAAGACAGTCATGAGGAATTCTACCCAAAAGTACATTTTTTGCAACACAGTATATTGAGCCCACACTACTGAAACAGTTTATTATCTTCTAGAAGCAAAACAAGGTTATTGGGAAAAAATGAAGAATTATCATGAGATGAGTATATAGAAATTGAATAAGTTTTTTATATTTTTTCCATTTTGTCCATAATGTCCATTTAAATGTTGATATGTGGAGTTTATTTCAGTTTAAAGTAACACATCCATCATATTCTTAGGTAGAGGATATAACAGAACAAAGAAAAAGTGACTATGTATGATCACTTCACTTGATCACTTGACATCCCTTGACATCATTGATTTGCTCTAGAAGGCGCCAGTAATGTCTCCATTTGTTCCTGTCATGTGCTAGTGTAGCCCAATGGAGTCTGCTCACTTCAGGAACATGAAGAGCCTCAAACTGTTCATTCAGGGTCTTGACGAAGAAGTCTGACCATCTCGTAGGTGGGAGGCCATGCAATCTTTTGACATCCTGTGGAATCCAGTAGGTAACAGCTCTAGTCCAGCAGTCATCTCCAAATCACATTATGTGTCCGGCCCATCTGATATTTGACGCCTTGGCAAATGTAACAGCTTCCCTGATTCTCAATTGTTGATGGAGGTCGGAACTCGGGATTCCTTCTCTCACTTGGGTGAAGCATGATCCTCCAAGCATAGTTCTTTCGATTCCTCTTTGGGAGACCGGAATAGCGTTCTCATCCTGTTTTTGTAGGGCCCAGGTCTGTTCACTTGAGTCATCCTGAATAGGATTGGCAGAACACTAGATGAAGGACAACAATACGAGCAAGCCAGGTTCTGAAAAAGATTCAGCACAATTGACCATATCTACACGGTAATCAAGCTCATTGTGGTTTCTCGGGAGTTCAAGATATCGCTATATCTAATGGTCATCAATTTAAAGAAGGCCTTTGATTCTGTTGAAACTGAAGCAGTCATCGAAGCCCTAGCCAAACAGGGTGTTCAAATTAAATATATCACAATCTTCCATGAGCTGTATTATGGGTTCACCACCAGGATCCGACCATTCTACAAGGAAGTGATCATCAACATAAAGAGAGGGGCTCAGCAGGGTGATACCATTTCACCGAAACTCTTCAGTGCCACCCCCAAGAACGTCATGTAATGGCTGAAATGGGAAGGAATGGAAGTGAAGATAGACAGTCGGAAACTACACTACCTCTGCTTCACTGATGACATCGTTCTAATAACACTGAACATTAGCCCAGTGGCACAAATGCTGGCCTACTTCTACTGTGAGTGTAGAAAGATTGGGCTACAGCTGAATCTCACAAAGAAAATGTTCATGAGAAACGGACTTGTTCCTGATGTTCCATTAGCTCTCAATGGAACAAACATCTCTGAATGCAGCAGTTATGTGCACCTAGGTCGAGAACTCAACCTAATGAATGACCTGGCACCTGAGTTTCACAGGTGGAAGAGAACGTTATGGAAAGCCTTCAAGAGCGTTGAAGAAATAGCTAAGAGAATGAAGAACCTCCGGCTCCAGGCACATCTCTTCGACTCCACAATTCTTCCTGTATTTATATACACCTCAGACTATGAGTGAAGAACTAAAAATAGGAGAGAACTAAAAAATAGTTAGTCAAGATTTTGTACTGTAGATAATCAATGGGAATGGATGAAAGTAATTGACTTTATTTCTACTTTCTCTAGTTACACAAAGTTGATCTATCTTCCCTTAAATTATGGGGGAAGATTACCTGATTTTTTTAAATAAATGCTTTTACCATCAATATATTTTTATAGTATACAAATACTGTAGTCCAGTATTGTACATGTTCAGTAATGAACCGGTTTTTCATTCTTCCATTAAATATTTGAACATTAATGCCAATCATCTTTATGTATCAGATAAATATTGGTATACATCCTAATGGTAGTCTCACATGTGTTGAACTTTTTCATAGAGTAAGATCCTTAAGAATAAGTAATGTGTAAAAATTCAAATATATATTCAATAATTAATAGTAATAATTCTGAGATTAGAAGTACAAATTTTCTTTAAAACTGATTCATCTGACCCTCAAAGCACAGCTTTAATATCAGTGGTTTACCTATTGGAATGAGACTCTTATTTAAATAAAATCTATAGAAATTTAAATTAATTAAAATTAAATTTATTTTTATAAATCTATTATGAGACTTCTTGTTACTGTGTTTGGCATATTGAATACTCTTGGTAGCTTGACAGGCTGTCCGAGAGGGGCGGAGGAATCGAACTTGGCTCGGCCGGGCTGGCTGCATGCAAAGCAAATGCCCTAGGGCATTTGCCTTGCACGCAACCAACACGGCCGACCGGAGTTCGATTCCTCCGCGCCTCTCGGAGAGCCCGTCAAGCTACCGAGAGTATTCGATATGCCAGACACAGTAACAACAAAGTCTCCAATGAAGACGTTACTGGGCCCACTCGAGCAAATCAATGAACAACGGGAGGGCCTTTACCTTTACCTTTACCTTAAATCTATATAAATGTAATCAAACCGTAAGAAATAAATTATAGCAACACATTATATAAGAGCTTTTTAAGGATCTGAGCTTATAAAATAAATTCCCTTTTGTTTCATTGAATATTGGGAGACTTTTAAATACCATGTTATTGTGCCCACTTAACACTTATTTCCATTTAAGAATAAGCTCCTTGTGTATTTATATGCATTATAGCACAAGATATTCCCACCATAATGGACAAATCCTAAAGCAATGAACTTTTTCTGAGATATTAATTAATCCTATAATGGGTTTTATTCAGTCGACTTTAAAAATATCTTAATTAAGAAAGATAAGTGAACAATACACATAATAGAAAATTCAAATGTAAAAAAACGGTAACTGAAAGAGAAAAGAAGTATGAGTTTTGATAGAGGAAAATAAGACAATTAGATTGTTTTCATTGGCATACTTATGGAAAGTAATAATGGGTATAACCATAAGTAAAAAAAATAAATTAACAAATTGCAATTGAGACTGGTTGTGGATATTGAATTTGCTGTTGCAGATTTAAAAGTTAAAAATAATGTACATGCTTTATTATGCAATATTTTGTAAAAACTTTTAAGTTTTGATAAAATAAAAGCAATTGTAAATTATAGGTATCAGCAGGATAAAATTAACATTTTATTAAGTTTGTTAGTGTGAGTATATGTGAGAGAAAGAATAACTGGGTATACTAGATAAATGTCATTATGTCTAGTGAATATTATATATTTAAAAATGATAACAGACATGTTTGATTCAACACACTCTAAAATTGATACACGATTTTAGTGTTTGTACTTCTAAAAAAGTGTAAAGAACTGGATGAAGAAATTTTGATTTAGACTGTGTTGTCTGGTTGGACAGTATAGTTTAATTTGTCTTGATCTTTGCCTTTCACAATGTTTCTTTGCATTCTGCATTGATTTTGGTCACCATCCTCTTTTAGGGCACAGATCCTCAGTCTTTAGTTACAATTATTCTCAGAGTTAATTTAAAGACAAGTTATTGTCAAAGAAACTTTTATTTTTCTGCCAAGATGTACAGCAGAATTCCAATGATTTGAATTATTAGTTAGTAGATAATTGACCTTTGTATTACATACTTGGTTAACATGTTCTCTACTAACTCAAGTAACTTCTGCTTCTGTCAACCAATAATAGAGACATTTGAAGTAGATCCTATACGATAATAAGAGGGAAAGGGAAATATCTTTAATCTACTGATTAGAATCTGTAGAAGACAGATTCTTTCCTAGCAAAACTTTGATTTTTTTGTTTGTTTGTTTTATTCAAACCCTTCTTAAATTTTATAGGAGATAGTCACTTTCCTCATTCACAAGAATGGGTCATGACCTTATTTACTATGCCCATTTACTAGGGCTACCTTAAGCCTAACAGGCCACTCAGTTCTACTCAATGTTTAAAGAGGGGAATCTGCAGAATAGCACTTGGGAAGGGGTTTCCACTCTGATGAAATCTATTTTTCTGATATCTGATGTCATCATGAGAATAAATTCCTAAAAATTAGCACCTGAGGAAAAAGTCTTACCTAATTATGAGAGTGGGAAGGTAGGAAAAAATCCATTCGTATACAATTATCTGACTCTAGGCAGGATAGTTTAATTAACTAAAGCTACACTGCCCAGTGTATATCCCAACTTCCACAAGAGAGCAGAGATTAATCAATGAAATACACACTCCTATCCCAGTATATACTGTCCTCCCGTTGCTCATCGATTTGCTCCAGCGGGCCCAGTAATGTCTTCATTTTGAGACATGTTACTGTCTTTGGCATATTGATTGAATACCTCACAGGTAACTTGCCAGGCTTTGATATGCGGGCGAGATACTTTAGGTAGCTTGCCTGGCTCTGCAAGAGGGGCGGAGGAATCAAACCCGGCTCAGCCAGGCTGGCTGCATGCAAGGCAAACGTCCTACTGCTGTGCTATCGCTCCAGCCCCAGTATAAGAAGCACAATTCTAATTTTCATGAATATCAAAAAGGAGAATAGAAAAAAGAAAGACAGTACAGTCTTCTTAGCACACAGTTTCAAACTGGTCATTTGCATTGATTGGGAAACTCTAGAATTAGTTACAATTATAGTTTAAAATGCAAATTATAAATTAGTATAAGAGAACTAGAACTTTTTCCATTTTGTAATTTGGTGTTTCATAAGAGAATAAATAATTTCAATATTCCTATAATCTGCACCATAAAAGAATTTTCTCATTTCTTTATGTAGACAGAAGTCTGTACTGGTACTCTGTGAATAACATTTGTTTTAGCTATAGACTGCTAAATGTGATATTGTCGCCATTACTTATTTCAATAATATTTTATTCATTGAGCTTTTAATTCAACTATTTATGAAAGATATTTTATTTTATTTTTTTATGTAGGAATACTGCTATTTACCGTGGAGCGATAGCACAGCAGTAGGGTGTTTGCCTTGCACGCAGCCAACATGGCCGACCCGAGATCGATTCCTCCGCCCCTCTCGGAGAGCCCGGCAAGCTACCGAGAGTATCTCGCCCGCACGGCAGAGCCTGGCAAGCCACCCGTGATGTATTCAATATGCCAAACACAATAACAACAAAATCTCCAATGGAGACGTTACTGGGCCCGCTCGAGCAAATCAATGAACAAAGGGAGGGCCTTTACTGCTATTTATTCAGCCACTGATTGAATTGGGCATGAACTCCACCTGACCTTTTTTTTCATAATTTTATTTTTTTCTTCTTATATTTATTTATTGAATCACTGTGGGAAAAGTTACTAAGCTTTCAGGTTTAAGTCTTGGTCATACAATGATCAAACACCTTTCCCTTCACCAGTAATCATTTTTCACAACCAAGAACCCCGATATCCCCCCTCCCATCCCCCCAATGCCTATAAGGCAGATGATTTCTACTTAACTCTTCTCTACATTGATTACATTCATTATTTCGACAAAAGATGCACCATTATTGTGTAGAATCCCCACCCCCAAAAATCAGAATTGGGGAAAAGGCATTGTGAACTACTTTGTTTTCTATAGCTGGTTATGAGAATCATATAATGTCACATGGCCGAAATTTTGGATTTCTGCAAAGAGCCAGATAATTACAAGATTGGTTTCTGTGCACCTGGTATTATGGCTGTGGCGGAGAGCCGCTCATGGGGGGTAACTCGTGACCTCGGTAGGACGTGAAGAACTAGCTGTTACCGCCCACATTCCCATGAGACTGCAGTTGCCCCATCACCGCTGACTCATACCTGGCTTTCCAATAAGCTCTGAGGCGGCAGTCACCTTGCTGCCGGTGGGGGAAAAAGGCAGAAAGGAGCAACACCCTTTCCCTCCCTCGGAGGCATGGCGCCGTAGTTTAATGCATGGTCCGTTCACTTTTCTGCCACAGGCTGCCAAGCTCTGGATTAACTTTTGCCTCTGGAGTCATAGCCGTGCCAGAGAGCCACTCGTGGGGGGGCAACTCGTTATCTGGGTAGGGCGTGAAGGACGAGCCGGTACCACCCGACTTCCCATTAGACTGCAGTTGCCCCGTCACCGCAGGCTCATACCTGGCTTTCCAATAAGCTCTGAGGCGGCAGCCACCTTGTATGTGGTCCAGATGCATTTCTGTCAAAAGTCGCTGGGTTTTGAGATTTGTTTCTGAGTCTCTGGGATTATGGCTCTTAATCAGCTTGATTAGGAGCCAAAAGGCCATTTTTAGGTGGTGACTTGTGGTCTCGTTGGGATGGGCAGGAAAGGGCCGGTTCCACCCCCATCTGGTGAGGCCTCGTGTGTCTTATCACTGCATGCCCAAACCTGACTGTCCAGTATCCTCTGAAGGACGGTGGTCACCAGGCCGCCAGGGGGAACAGGCCAAGACACAAAACCTATTCCCATCTGGAGTGGCCCAGTGCCAGTAACCTACTTCAGGAACAGGATGCATTTCTGCCAAAAGCCTTTGGGTTCCGAGATTTGTTTCTGAAACTCTGGGATCATGGCCATTAAAAATTCGATCAGGAACCAGGGAGGCCATGCCTCTGATTATATAGCTGAGCCAGAGGTGGTTTGTGGGTGTGTCTCCCATATACCTAACTTTTGGCCATTTACTTTCTTGGTAAACTTTGCCCCAAGTTTTTGGGGTCTGGCCAAAGGCACAGCAGCAATTTTGGGGTATCTGAAAGTCTGACGGTGCCATCAGGCTGCTAATCACTCACCTCACAGGTATAGATTGACCTGCTGGCGGCACCATACCCCCAAATGAAAGATATTTTAACTGTAATATAATTTTGGCCTGAGAGCATACTTCTTGCAGAATATTTCATTTTATTGTCATCAGATTTAGTAGCTTTGGTAAGAATTCTGCAACAATTCTTAATTTTTTCTTAAGTCATTTATTTTTTTATTCTATTTAAATATTCTCTCCATCTTTGTCTTTTTCTAGTCATTTTTATGCTAATACATGCTCTCTTTTTTGTGTTGCTGATAGTTATTCTATTTAATTTATAAAGCCTTTCTTTTTTCTTTGATCCATTTTACTAAAATATATTTTATCATATATATAAATTGTTGCTTTATATATATTTTCTGCCTCTTTATTTGTTTTCTTTGTGAAACACCATACTGTACATGTATTAGGACATTATTATTATTATCCCACATGCTTTTTATTTTATTTTATATCTTTTACTCTTTTATTTTTTTCTTTGTTACTCAGTTTTCTTCTTATTGTTCAATTAAACTATCTGCAAGTTCATTTAGTCTCATCTAGTCAAATATATTGATGGACTCGTGAAAGGACCTGTATTATGTTTTGTTTTGTTTTTATCAATCCTATTAGGTTTCTTATTGTATTTGCCATCTCTCAGCTGATGTTCCCTATCTGTTAATAAAAATGTGCTAATTCAGATGTCTCTTTCCTACTAAATTATTTAACATAAAAATGATTGTGCTTCAATATATAGTCCCAATAGCTGAGATTGGCATCTGAGTCATATCTAAACCTGCTTCTATTGGATATTGTCATTTGATAATAGGTTATTTTTCTTATTGTGTATCTTATTTTTACTTGGGAGAGGCAGAGAAAGGTTGTATTTAGAGGCTTATTTGGCTGGATTCAGAGACTTACTCGTCACTCCTGCTCAAGAATCAGTCCTGTTGATGTTCCTAGGACCATATATAGTATGTGGTACCAGGGATCAATCCTGGGTAAGCTTCTTGCAAAATAAGCACCATAAAACCAATACTATACCTTTGGTCCCTTTACTTTTTGTTTATTTGTTTATTTTGGTGTTCAAACCATACCTGAAAAGTGCTCAAGAGCTATTTTAGCCTCTGTGCCATGAGGAATATCTTCTCCTGGTGTTCAGGAGACCATGGCATGCCAGGGATTGATCTTGCTTTCCCTGCAGGTCTTGCATGCTCTCCAGCCCTATAAACTATTTCTCAAAGTTCTTAGAACTGCTACAGGAGAAGATGACGTTATCTTAATATATACTTATCTTTATCTTAACAGACTCAGTATTTTCTCAGAAGGGAAAGGTCAGTGGATTCTATAGGGTTTTAGTGGTTTTTTATTTTTTTTGCTTTTTTGGGTCACACCTGGCAATGCACAGGGTTTTGCACTCAGTAATCACCCCTGGCCCTGCTCAGAGGACCATATGGGATGCTGGGAATCGAACCCAGGTTGGCCGTGTGCAAGGCAAATGCCCTACCTGCTGTGCTATTGCACCAGGCCTGGGTTTTAGTGTTTTAGTGTATTTGTTTTTGTTCTAGTTTTTGAAAGGGAGATGAGGTGGGGCATAAAAGGTAATTTTTAAGGGCTATTCTTGATATCCTCGCAAGGCCCCAACAACTTTAAGACCTCCAGGCCCCAACCAAGGCCTTACTGGGGCCACTCTCCACACACTTGGATAAGCCTCAGACATAACAGAACTGGCAGAGGAACCCAGGTGTGTGGGACCCGGGGCTGAGATCTCCAAGCCTGCACGGTTTGAGACTGGACCTCTCAGTAGCTAGACAGTTACACCCTCCAACTGCCGTGTAACCCCAACAATGGCCAGGATCCAGAGATTATCACAACAAGCTCCCGGGAGAGCACAAGGCAGAGTCTCCTACCCTGTGTCTGACTATCCTCGCCAGGGCCCAACAGCTGAAGACCTCCAGGCCCCAACCAAGGCCTTACTGGGGCCACTCTCCACACACTTGGATAAGCCTCAGACATAACAGAACTGGCAGAGGAACCCAGGTGTGTGGGACCCGGGGCTGAGATCTCCTAGCCTGCACGGTTTGAGACTGGACCTGTCAGTAGCTAGACAGTTACACCCTCCAACTGCCGTGTAACCCCAACAACGGCCAGGATCCAGAGATTATCACAATAAGGTCCCGGGAGCGCGACTATTTATTTACTTTTCTCTAAGTTTTCAGGTTACCTTAAATATCCAACCCGCAGGGCAGAGCCTGGCAAGCTATCCGTGGTCTATGCCAAATAGACCAAATTGATATGCCAAATCCAGCAATAAATGGATCTCATTTTCCTAACCCTGAATATGCAGAGTCAAGAAGGATATGGAAGGAGAGGCTGATAAAACACCAAGGCAGACATAGACTGCCAAAACGCAGAAAAAACAAAAATGATTGTGCTCGTACGCTGGCATTTGCTGCATCCATTGAAGACCTTATGGTACAAGCACAAAAGATCAAGTACAACATCATTGGTCTGACCGAAACGAGAAGACATCAATCCCATCATGCTGTTTTCAACACTGGAGAAGAACTGTTCCTTGGAACATGTGATAAAAGAGGCGTCGGTGGTGTCGGTATCCTTGTCAACACAAACTTAGTCACGAGCATTGATTCATTCGAATGCCTAACAACCCGAATTGGACGATTACACTTGAATAAATGTGGCTCACTACCGGCAATTTCTATCTTTGTTGTCTATGCACCAACATCCAGTTATGGTGAAAGAGAAACTGAGAAATTCTACATGGAGCTGGAGAAATTCTATAAAGAAGATCACACCTTCTACAAGATCATTATCGGTGATTTTAATGCCAAGATAGGACCAAGAAGATCAGTCGATGAACTCCACATCAGAACCCATGGCCTGGAATGGAACGAACAGGGTGACAGACTGTCTGAGTTCATCATGTCAACCAAAACCTTCCATGGTAACTCACAATTCCAAAAGGCTGAATCTAAACATTGGACATGGGAGTCTCCCGATGGACGGTTCCACAATGAAATAGACCACATCATATTCAATCGGCGGTTTTGCCTAACCGATGTTGCTGTTGTTCCAAAATTCCAAACGGGATCAGACCACCGTCTTCTTCATGCAAAATTCTACCTCACAGAACGAGGAGAAAAGAATGCAAGGTTTAAGAAGAGGACTCCCAGAACAACCACCAACTGGGAGCTCTTTGGCTCTATTGCGGCAACATGGGAAGATGCCATCATTGACAACATTGATGAGGAATACGATCGAATGATTCAGCACCTCCATGATTGTGCAAGGAATGCCAAGAGAGAGATAACCACAAAAGACCGTCTTTCTTCGAACACTCTTGAACTTATTCGCCAACGTGGCTTGGCACATGCCTCAGGCAACCACAAGAGAACATCCGAACTGGCAAAACAGTGCAGAGAAGCCATCAAGGATGACCTCAAAAACAGGAGAGCAGCAGTACTGGTAGATGCAGCAGAAGCTGGGAAAAACATTTGTAATGCCCGCCTGTCCTTCACCAACTACAAAACCAAGATGACTGCCCTCCAACATCATGATGGATCTATCACATCTTCCAGAAGAGCAATGGAGAAGATTATTCATGACTTCTATTCAGATCTCTTTAATAGCCACATCCACTTGCCCACATACCGCATACCACATGATGGATATGTCGTTCCCAATGTTCTCCCTTCCGAAATCCAACATGCCATCTCGTCGGTAAAGAAACAAAGAGCACCTGGTCCAGACAAGATCAGACCTGAACACCTGAAGAACTTACCATCAGTACTCATCAATACATTGGCTCGACTCTTCACAGGCTACCTGTCTGAATGCAAGGTTCCATCCCAATGGAAAACCAGCAGGACTGTACTACTATACAAGAAAGGAGACATCCACGACATTGGCAACTATCGCCCAATCTGCCTATTGTCTGTCATCTACAAACTATTCACTCGAGTCATCCTGAATAGGATTAGCAGAACACTAGATGAAGGACAACCATGTGAACAAGCTGGATTCCGAAAAGGATTCAGTACCATCGACCATATCCACACAATAACCAAGCTCATTGAGGTATCTCGGGAGTTCAAGATGCCACTCTGTGTAACATTCATTGATTTAAAGAAGGCCTTTGATTCTATTGAGACGGAAGCGGTCATGGAAGCCCTAGCCAATCAGGGCGTACAAACTTAATACATCAGGATCCTTCGTGAGCTCTATTGTGGATTCACTACCAAGATCTCACCATTCTACAAAGAAGTAATCATCCATATCAAGAGAGGGGTTCGGCAGGGTGATACCATTTCACCAAAACTCTTCAGTGCCACCCTCGAGAACATCATGCGACGACTGGAATGGGAAAACATGGGAGTGAAGATAGATGGTCAGCAACTACACCACCTCCGCTTTGCTGATGACATCGTTCTAATAACACCAAACATCAGCCAAGCAGCACAAATGCTGAACGACTTTGACCGTGAATGTGGAAAGGTCGGACTACAGCTGAATCTTACGAAGACAATGTTTATGAGAAACAGCCTTGTTCCTGATGCTCCATTCGCTCTCAACGGAACCACCATCTCCGAATGCAACAGTTATATATACCTAGGTCGAGAAATCAACATGACAAATGACCTGACACCTGAGTTGCGCAGGAGGAAGAGAGCGGCTTGGAATGCCTTCAAGAGCATTGAAGAAATAACTAAAAGGACAAAGAACGTCCAGCTACGAGCACATCTCTTTGATTCCACTATTCTTCCTGCATTAACATATGCCTCAGAGACCTGGACCCTACGAAAACAGGATGAGAATGCTATTCGGGTCTCTCAAAGAGGAATCGAAAGAACTATGCTTGGAATGTCACGATTCACTCAAATGAGAGATAGAATCCGGAGTTCTGATCTTCGTCAACGCTCAAGAATCAGGGACGCTGTCTCATTTGCCAAGACATCAAAAATCAGATGGGCTGGACATGTAATGAGGTTTACAGACAACCGCTGGACTAGAGCCATTACTGATTGGATTCCACGGGACATCAAAAGATCACGTGGACGCCCACCTATAAGATGGTCAGACTTCTTCGTCAAGACCCTAAATGATCGGTTTGAGGCTCTGCATGTTCCTAGAACGAACAGATACCATTGGGCTACGCTAGCACACAACCGAGATGAATGGAGACGTTACTGGCACCCGCTCGAATAAATCGATGAATAACGGGGATTAAGTGATAAGTGATAAGTGATTCTTGATATTTGGGGTTTTCTTAGTGATTAGCAGTCCACTAGATGCAGTGTTTGAGATCTAGTCAGGGTCAGGCACTTGGAAAGAAAGCAAACACCTTAACCCTTGTACTATTTTCATAGCCCACGGTTTTAATACTTTGGTCAAGTTGTTTAGCATGGATTAACTGAAATTGGCATAAATACACACAATAACGTTTTTAAATTATTGAATACTGCAAGACAATTCTCTTAAAACATAACTTGAGGATTGAAGTAATAAATAGTACAGTGGATAGGGTGCTTGCATTGCACATGACCAATCTTTGTTCTATCTCCAACGCTGTATGTGGTTTCCTGGGTACAGAGTCAGGACTAATACTTGAGCACAGAGCCAGGAGTAAGGCCTAAGAACTACATGATGTGTTTCTGCTACACACCAAAAAAAAAAAACCCATATTGTTTGGACATGTAGTCATTAAAAATTGAGTTCAGGTAATATTTTCATTATAAAAGAGGCTTGTGTTTTTTGTTTTGGGTTCACACCTGTCTTTACTTAGGCTAACTCTTGGTTTTGTGCTCAAGGATCACTCCTGGTGAACTATAGGGACCATCTGTGTTATTACGGATAGAGCTTGGGTTGACCATGCCTTCTAACTATGAGAAGATGATTTTCCAGAGTGGAACCTAGTTTTTAAGTGGAAATGCATCTAAGAACCAAAATAGAAACTATAAGAACCCTTTGACTTAACCTTTCAAGACCAAAAAATTTATTGTGTACTTTTTGGTAGCTTGCCAGGCTTTGTCATGCGTGCGAGATACTCTTGGTATTCAATATGCCAAACACAGTAACAAGTCTCAAAAAAATGGAGACGTTACTGGGCCACTCAAGCAAATCGATGAACAACAGGAGGACAGTGTGATAGTGTGACTTTCTGGTAAATTACACCAAGGACATACCATGAACAAATAAGAAGGTGCATAGGAATACAGAGAGGAAACAAAATGCTGGCAGGCATTCTGAAAACCAGCATGGGAGTTTTGTACACATTCAGTGAAGGAATAATGCCCAAATGTATATAACTGAGAAGTAGAACTACCTTTCTCTCTATTAGTTCACGCACACAGTACAAACACAAGTCATATCATTTTCAGTTCTCATCCAACTTTCCAGCATTTATTAATTCCTAGATTATCTTCAATTATTTTAGAGAAAGAAAGTCAGTTTACCAACGGTTAAATTGTTTTCATGTAGTTTATATAAAAACTACAATTCTTTGATCACACAATAAACACACATTCTCAAGCAGTTCAGGAAGGCATAGATTAATGTTATGCAAGATCATGCCCCTAATACATGCCCCTTTACCAAATAAAATTTAACATTTAATTTCTATTTAGGCTGCTTAGGTGGATTTCTAACAAAAAATCTGCTATAGAATTTCGAATCCCAAAGACTAATCCAACTAAACCATATTTTACTTTTCTTTTGACTCTGATAATTTCTAATTAACCTCTATTACTCAGTTCATCTAAATAATGACTACAATTACATATCACCAGGACATTTTAGCAGACTGAAGTTATAATGGTTGTCGGTGAATTTTTTATTTTTTTAAATTTCCTTATTTTATATTTTTACCACAAATTTGCTGGCTCTTAGCCTTCAGAATCATCAGGTTGCTAACTTTTGAACCACATGTACATTCATAAAAATATTAGGAGTAAATTGCTCAGGTAATTTAAGATTCTTAATTAAAAATACAGTATGTAAATGTTCTGCTTTCAAGAAAATTACTTAACCTCTATGTGCCATCTTTAAAAATAGAACAAAATAATTACCCTGTATTATTTCTTTGACATGTTTTAAGGGGCTGCTTAAAGAATCTTTTAGCTTGTTGAAGGCCCTCAGTACACTATAGTTCAATTTTAAAAGAACAAAAGCAAATATATTCGCAACTTCTTTCTAAATTAAAAAATAACTTGCCTTCAAAATTCACACACAAATAAATATTCTTATTAAAGCTGAGTAAATTTAAATGTCCATAGATCAATATCTGACCAAGATATAAATATATGAACATTATAATGACATAAAATATTTAATTGTTTAAGTAGTTGTACTCATAGGTGGTAACTATTAATACAATGCTGATAATATAACATGAATTTTTGTTAAGTGGGAAGGATTCTTTCAAGTAAATGGAAAGGAATTTCAGTGTATTGGTCTCCCTAAAAATATTATTGAAAAATGATAACTCTAGGACCTTCTCAGAGTAGAGATGGGCTTTATTTCCTGCTCTGCTGAATGGTCCAGCAACCCCCATTCATACCTGGTATCCCTGGCATATAAATGACCTAACATCACAGTTCTACAACTAGTCTTGAGGAGACACTAAGCCTCTGAATAGTCCCAGATTCACAGCTCCAGGAGCAACACCTCCAAATTTCACAGTACTGACAGCCTTCTACAAGGACAGCACATTCGATAAGGTGTGTAGAACCCCATTAAATGCAGTGAGCAAAAGCAATTAATACAGAAGACTCAACTAGTGACAATCTGCTCACTAAGTTCTCAGACAACGATTTTAGTTATACCATTGTGAGACATCAAAATGTTCACAAAATTTCTTTCACTGAACTATTTTTTTATAATTCCGTTTGCCATTTTGTTGTAACAAGCAATATAAATTATTTTGTGTCTGCTCTGGGTGAGACTTGGGACTTGGGGGATAGGTGGGAAACTGGGTACATTGCTAAATAGAAGGTTACACTGGTGGTGGGATTTGTCATTGGAATATTGAATGCCTGAAACAATTGTGCCACGAGCAATTTTGTAAATCACACTGTTTAAATACAAATTAAATAATAAAAATACAATTTAAATAATAATCTCAGGGCTAGGACGAAGGAGACGTTACTGGTGCCTGCTCGAGGCAATCGACGAATAACAGAATGGTCGTGGTCGTCGTGATTGCTGAGAAGTATTTCATTGTCTGTATAACATATCATGCCTTCTATTTTTGTTAGGTTTTATTTTGTTTTTGTATGGGCGTGGTTGTTATTTACCACATCTATCAGTGTTCAGGGCTTACTCCTAACTCTGTGCTCAGGGATCAGTTCAACAGAGCTGAAGGACTGGATGTGGTTCTCAGAATCAAATCATAGTGAAATTCAAAGAAAAAACCTTAACCCCTATATTATCTCTCACCCGCTAGTCCATTTGACACACACATACACACACACTCACACAGACACACACATGAACCACCCTTAACGTCTTTATTTGCTCCTATGTTGTTGAGTGCTTGACTATTGAATAACATTGGGTTGTCCTTGCTCCTTCCACAGGGAGTTTAAAGTTTATTGAGTTACTCCCACAACAGTGCCCCTGAATCACAACCAATTACATCAAGCACTAATAATCCTATATTACTTTTCTCTTTATTTTATGTCATTTGCATGGTTTATTTAACAATGTCCTTTTTGTATAGCTACAGGAAAACAGTTTATACTATGCTTTGTAACATAGGAGTTAATCGACTCCAAAATAATGTTTACCCCTGGGCATCCATATTTACTTGATTTAAGCCTCAGTTGTCCTTAGTTCCTAGCACTCCAAAAGCAGAGTCCTGACAAAGGCAGTGGATGGACCCAGGGCAAGCTGTAAACTACCCTGGCTGGCATCGAAAAGAGACAAGCTAAGCACCATAAGTATATTCACTTAAGAGCATGATCATGGAACAAACTCTGTCATGATCCAAAAAGAAGTAACTGAATAAAGAAGACCCTGCTGGGGCTAGGAAAGACTAACATGGCCTCAGGACCGTAGTCTGGAATGTATATAGAATGTATGTGTTCATACAAAATGACTAGAATGTTTTTATAAGAATTAAATTTGCTACGATTGTGTAAAGGGACTACTAGGTGAGAAAAGGATAGAGCAATACACTCTGGATGGAATCCTGCCCTTGAGCAAATCTCCTAGTAATCTGGAGTGCTGAACCCTCAATGAGATTTTGTTCTTGAGTTAATCTTGTAGAACTTCCCTTGAAGGAGTGGCTTTACCTCTGTTTGTTGTTATAACAATGTTCAACCCCACCTATGTGTACCCCCACCCTTCATGACTTCAATATAACTATGCTTTAAGGGGAAAGAAAGGGAATTTGGGACTTTGAGGACTTTGAGGACTAGAGGTTCTGTGAGGACTAGATGATGACGATGACTGGAAGTAGAGGACGATGAGACTACGATGAGACTAGGAAGAAGATATAATAAGGGAGAGTGCTTTGAGGTCTGTAATGAGCATAGGTGCATGCATACCATTTAAGATTAATGTTCAGGGGTTGTCTGGATAGATACCTAAGAGTGGGAAGAATGATCTTGTGGTACTGCTACTTTCAAGTTTAAAAAAAATTCTATAGAGTTCTCTACAGAAGATAAAACAACTAATATTCCCATTTGCAGTGAAGAAGGTTCTGTGTGTATGTGTTTGTGTGTGTGTGTGTGTGTGTTTGTGTGCGTGTGTTTCTTCTTCTTTTTTCCTTTTTTTTTCCAAATTACTGACAGCACTTCTTGATTCTGAACTTTTCTCATACAAACTGTTCTCACTGGTGTGAGTGATGGTTCATTGCCTTAATTTGTTTCATTTGATAATCCGTAATAATGAGCCACCCCCCCACCCCGGCACCCATGTACCCTTTGGCCATTTCTAGGTCTCCTTTTCTTTATTTTTTGACCACATCCACATATTGCTCAGGTGATATTCCATTCCAGGAGTGCAGGGTTCCATATGGTCCTGGGGATTGAACCAATGCTCCAGGATGCATTCACTCCTCATCATCAAGGTTAGCACTTACAACAAGAAATCATACTGATGATATGATGTGAAGAAAATAGACATTTATCTCTTCTCTGTGGTCATCTTCACAAGCCCCTAATCTCATTAAATCATGAAAAAAGCAACAAAAAATCCCTATTGTGTGACATTCAATAATATATCTGACTAGTATGTATCACAACTGCCAAAGTCATCAAAAACGTGGAAAAATGTGAGAAACTGTCAGAGTAAAGAGACACCTAAGGAGACATGATTACAACACAATGAAACAGAGTGGGTTGGATCCTAGAATTTAAGTAAGAGACAGTAAAAATTCAATAAAACGCAAATAGAGAGTAAATGTTAATACTAAACTATAAATATCATTTTACATTAGTGTATTATATTAGTATAAGCATGAGACTAAGATTGGAAAGTGGGATATATGGGGACTTTTCTCACTCAGATTTTTACCAACCAAAAGATCATTTTATAGGAGCTACTCTTATCAGTGCTGATGCAGGGGCTTCCAGAACACTCCCAGCCAGCATTGCTTAGGGTCACAAGGTCAGACCTAAATGTGTTGAGCAAGAGACAAGCAGAAGTAGAAACTGAAATCAGTGTCTTGTCCAGTCTAAACCTCTTTTCTACCTTTTTAGCTATCTTTGCAGTTCCCATTTTAAAGTTTTGTAATTTTTTTACTGTTGTCCAGTTTTCTTTTAATAAAGTTAGAACCATTATAAAAATAAATTTTATTTAAAAAAAACGATAAAATCTTGTTTGCTGTTCTAAACTAACTTATCCAGTTAGGCATTCCTGTGATTCTGACACACTACTTACTGCATCAAAGGCAAATGTTCTCTCTAGTTCAGGATGAAAAAGCTTTTTTTCTTTTCTGTGTTTTTTTTTTTTTAGTTGTTTTTTTAAATCAGTTTAGTTTGCAATGACATTGGTAACAAGATAATGGGTTCTCAAGCAAGGTGAAGGTTGAAGGTCATGTTTGTTTTTCTGTCCTCACTAAGGACTTGAGAAAAGGCAAATGAAAAGAAGATGTTTGATAATGATAATTTTTTTTAGCTTTCAAAAAAAATTAGGTTTATTTTAAAATTTGATAGAAAAAAGACTAGGATAAAGAAGTTATATTACATAGAGAAAATAGAGGAAACAGTAGTTTTATAAGTTGACTGTATGACTGATATAATACTGGGTATGTTGATTATAGAAAGGAAAATGATAAATTTTCTTATAATTAAAGAACAGTATTTAGTTATTCTGGCACTAAAGCATGTAGGGAAATATTTTTAAATGTAAAAAGAATTCCATTAGAGTAAGAACTTCCACAAAAGTAAATTAAAACAATAAAAGCTCATCTAATATATTTCTAAATAGAAATAGAATATAAACTACTGTAAAATTTTATCTTTTTCCTGCCTGCCAAGTATAACCTTTGAAATAATTCCAACAAATTTTAGAATGAAAATTCTATTTTTCACTTTTTTTAAGGAAAGCTAATGACATTGTGGAGCTAAGTAACAGAAAAATAGTGAAAATAAATAAGAATTGAAGAAACACTAATTTTAGTTTCAGTGTAAAAATCATGCAAACATTCAGGGGAAGCCTCATAACATAAAATATTTATTATAACTATTTTATTATTTCACCAAAATGTTTATTTCTAAGCTTTTTCTAAATTAATTTTGAACACCATCTAATATGTTTCTATTTCAGTATAGAGTCATTTGTCTATAAGTCATGGAGGAAATAAACTGTGACTGCCCTGTTGTGACATTACTGAGTCACCAATTGTTCTTATTTTGTTTGTTTGTTTGTTTGTGTGATGTCACAAAGAGGATGCTCAGGGCTTATTCCTAGCTTTGTTCTAGGAATAAGTGGCCTGGAAACCATAAGTGGTGCAGAGGATCAAAGCCAGGCTGGGTGCCTGCAAAGCAAGTTTCTTGCTTACCCTTTGTCCTCTCTGGCTCAGTGACTTTGAGCTTGCCTCATATCCTTCATGGAATTGACTTCCCCTCTGTGTGAAAATCCAAAGTGATCATGCATACAAGATACAACTTTGAACATGGGTGAGCAATCAAATCTTTCTAACTTTAAATTTATGTGACCTCTTCTACGTGTTTGAGTTCTCAGTTTATGCCATTCAGTTTTCAAAGTTAGATCACAAAATCTAGAGCTAGGTATGACACATGAAGACAATTTATTAAAAACAAAAAGTAGAGTGTTTAGCTTCATATTTTTAAGAAAATGCTTAACACAAAATAAGCATTATAAATCAATTATAGGTGTACTAAAATATGATAAAATAGAAAGATATGCCTGGAGGTGGTATTTTGTATTTCAGTGATAAAGCTGAGTTCTTTATAAAGAAGGTGGAAGAGAGGGCCTTAGTTCATATAAATATTTTATATTTTAAGTTGTAGGGTTTTAGAAATACTTTATTTCTTAAGTTGAAGAGTTTTTTTTTCTTCTCTGGGTCACAGTTGCCAATGCTCAGGGTTTATTACTGGCTCTGCACTCAGGAATCATTCTTGGCGGTGCTCAGAGAACCATATTGAATGTCAAGGATCGAAGAAGCCAAGTTGACAGCGTGCAAGGCAAACAAACACACTACTGGCTGTACTATAGCAACAGCCCCCAAGTTGAAGTTTTTACTACTTAGTAAAGGTAAAGGTAAAGGCCCTCCCGTTGATCATCGATTTGCTAGAGCGGGCCCAGTAATTTTAAATAGATAATATCTTAATGTGAGACCCTAAAATTCAGCGGAAGGGGTCTCCTAAGAAGAATTCTCATGATTCCGAAATACACAATTTCATCAACTTGCCTATATAATAAGAGGCAGTTATTGATAGAAGTAACTACTTCCCTCTCCCCAGCTACTCTCAAATTAAGACTCTACTAGATAATATTCCAGTTATTCATTTATTCAGCTTTTTATTTTTAATTCCTGAAATTTGAAAAGACTATTTTTATGATGCACCACATTGTTAGTGAAAAACACAGAAGAGTGAAAAAATAGTATCCTTACACATGTGAGAATACAATTATAGAGGCTTGCTCTTCAAGCCCGTATTCTCTCTTGAACATATATCTCACTTGCTTACTTCTGTGTCTCTTTGCTTGTTTGCTTTCTCAAGCTCATGTTTCCTCTTGAACATATATTTCTTTCCTTCTCTCCCCTTATATCTTTCTAATTTTCATTAATAAATCTATCTTAATTTCACACCAAATAAACAAATAAATAATAGAGATTTAATATGTGTGGATTAATTAGAACCCGTAGCTGAGATGATGATGGAAGTATTCAGGCAGAAGGCAAAGTCTGATAGAGGAAAGCCTAGAATATTTAGAGCTGAGACCTAGTGAACTATAATAAGCTTCTTAAATTTTAGGACATTTTTATTCCTGAACTCTCACAGCTTGTAACCATGATCTTGATATGGGATGTTTATGTTGCAAGTGTGTTTTTAGCTCTTGATATATACATGCATATATGTGCAGACCAGCCACCACCAGGACCAGCCACCACCATGCTGAAACCACTCTCCGCACACGTAAAGGTACTGGCAGAGGGACAAATCCACGTGGGTTCTGGGGCCGAGATCTCCAAGCCTACTCGGATTGGAGTCGAGCATCCTCCACCCAAATCCTCCAAATTCCAGTAGACGGGGGTCACAACCACCACCTGGCCCCCTGACGCCGTGTAATCCCATCAACGGCCAAGACTCAGAGACTATAAAATCCAGCTCCCAGAACCGCGCGGCCGCGAATGCAAATGACATCTTATTATGACATCTTATTATCTCATTCCTACTTTGGACAAACTTGCAGGCTATCGAATGTAGCCTGCCCACAGGGCAGAGTCTGGCAAACTCCCCATGGCGTACCTAATATGCCAAATACCAGTAACAATGATGGGTCTCATTCTCCTAAAGAGCCTTAAATAAAATCTCAGGGCTAGGATGAAAGAGACGTTACTGGGGCCTGCTCGAGGCAATCGATGAATAACAGGATGATGAAATGAAAATGAAAATATGTGCAGACACATACATATACAGAGCTAAACTATGACTGATTTGTTTTATATACATAAAGTTTTTAATTATGTTTATAATTTATAATTTATAAATGCACACTATTAATGAATTCTCATATTTCTCAATGTTCTCATGGTAAGACCTATGCCAAAACTGAAATGTATAACTTATGTCTGCTAAAGTTCAATTAAGTTAGGTGAATAAAGTATGTAAAGTACCATGAAAAATCTACATTAACACATTTTTAATTTTGGAGAAAGTATTAAAATATTTCACTTTGCTTTTTTATGTATTTAAAAGGGTTTTTATTAAAATTATTGTTTTGTTCATCTCTTTGGTTACTTTCACTTTTATTTTATTGGGAGATGGGCACTCCTGGTGTTTCTCAGGGTTTAATCCTGGCTCGGCATTCAGGGATGTCACCTGGTGGGATTTGGGGGGAATATATTGGGTGCCTGAGAGCAAACCTGGGTATGCCTCATGCAAGTCAAGTGCCTTAATATTTTCAGTTACACTTTCACCTTTATTAAGTAGAGATTAGAGATATGAATATTGGCATTACAGATTACTTTTTTCTTAAGGAAATGTTTTAACCTGAGACCTAATTTTCTTCTATGTAAAACAAAATGATAAGAATATTGCTCCCATATTGTCATGAAAATGAAAAGAGGTAATTTACATAATGTTCCTAACACATGCTTTGGCACACCATAAGCCCTCGTGTTCATTGTTTTATGATTATTATTTCCAATTGCCTATAATGAAAACATAAATGGCCATCTGCCCTGTTTTATAAAACATGTGATACTCAATTGTACATAATTCTTTTTTTATCCGCACTTAGTTCTTTGAACACATAATTTCTAAGACAAGAAACATTTCAGTTCTACATAAATATGAGTAAATCTACAACTAAATTTAAGAATTCTGCTCAATTCTCCAATCATAAATTATCTATGTGTTTTTCAGCAACCATGATTGTACATTCACTTATTTATATTTTCTTTACAAAGGAACAATTGATTTTAATTTATAACACAGAATGGCTGTAAGAAATTAGGGAAATTACTGGAAAAAAGTCATGACAACAAATTAGATGCTACTAAGTGCAACATAATATCTAATGGCAATTTAAATAGTGGTTCTATCCTCAAGTGTTATAATAATTATTTCCTAGAGAATTCAGCATAACATATGTTTGAAAATTTTGTGTGCTAACTATGGCATTACCTTAAGTTATTTTGTTTTGTGAAGTTCTATTCTGTAAATTTTATTCCCAATTATTAAAAAGTTTTAAGTTTAATTTACATGTTTTATCTCTTAGGAAAATTTTAAGGTATTTTTTTTAAAGAATAATAGGTTGTTATTTACAAGTAAATCCTTCTCTTAGTTCTTATATGTTCCTTGCACCAAAACTCAATCCTCACAATTGTTTTTTATATTTTTACTTCAAAGTCACACAAATAACTATTATACATCAAATAACAAATAATAAATCAAATAACTACGAATCAGTTATTTAATTAGAAAAACTAAAACTTCACATCAGAAGTTTTAATTTTCTAAATTTCTGGGAAAACAAAAATTAGGGAGGACATAGTTTTGTGAAAAATTAAATCACATATATTCACTATAATATATAGTATCTGTATATTATATATTTATATAAATATATTATTTATGTATACTGTAAATACAGGGATATTATACGGATATATTTTTCATGTATTAGGAATTTGTGGAATATTTTGAAGTATTAATTTATAAGCAATCGAAATTTTAATTCAAAAACATATCCCGGATTCTTTTCACTAATGAAAGCATCACTTTTATATTCATAGCTAGCCCACTCTAGAAAATTACATAAAATTTCTTTGTGAAAAATGTCTAGCATAAACAAATCACATCAGCATTTTAAACATATGAAATGCTTAAATGCTAAATAATAGCATATATTTGGAGTGGAGGAGGTGATATTATCTATGGTATCAATTCAATTTATAAAATTTCTGTGGAACTCAAAATATGTAACATAATTTGGTATTCTAAAGTGGGAAGAACTGAAATTGTGGGTAAAGAATGGATAGTAAAGAAAAGCTGTAAGCCACTTATTTTCATTTTCTCTAGATTTTTCTGTATTTTAATGGTTAGTATATACTTAGAGTGGTGAGAGTTCCATCCTTTGCCTTAAAAATTCTTTTTTTGTTAATGAGTCAACACTGAGTTCTAAGATGATGATATTAATAATCATTTTTTTATGGATCTAACAAGAAATAATTTACATTGCATGCAGAAAGCCAGGAAAGGTTACTGTTGGCCAATAAGGAGTCAATATAGCTTGTCATTGAAGAGCAAGTAGACTTGCATTGATCAGAGCCTTAGAGCCTCCAGGAAGAGCCCTCTACCAGTATTTGCTTGAACACTTGACTGGTATGTAGTTAGACACAGTACAATGATCACAGCATTGGATGAAGTAAGAATTTAATACCCTGGCAGCTGTGGAAACAGTAAGATGATCCTCCTCACTACAGTGGGATTGAGTAACATTCACAGATTTCTCTGGAGGTTCAAAAATTCACATCAGTGCTTGCTTGACCGGGCCTCTGACAATTCTCTAGATGTTTAAAATTTTTGTTTCCAAATGGACATGAGTTACATGATCATTTCTCCCAATCAAGGTGTTTGTGATTAATTCCATTTCCCTTGGTCAAGTGCCCTTGTATATCTTGAAAAACTGCATGGATAAATTGGGTTAGTTTCAATTAAATTAAGAAAAATAAAAGTATCACTCTCTTACTTTCTCTGTGTTCTTTCTAAGGCATCATAAGTGCAGTTTCCTGGGTATTGGATATCTTCACATGATCAGATACAGTTTAACTAAGCACAATACTGTTAATTTTATTTTCCTTAATAAGAAACATCTAGAAATCAGGAAAATCAATACAACATTTTGTTTTCTAAATTTATAAATGGTAGTTTAGGAATGTAACAAAGTCGACTTCTTGTGAAATATAATTGACATAGGACATTATATTATATTAGGTATATGACCTAATGACTTAACATATACAAGTTATAGAACAATTACCACGAAAATTTTAATCACCATTCATGAACACACATATTTGTAACATGTTTTTTATACCATAGGATAAGCTACTTTTTGAACAACTTTAACACAATATAACACAATATTGCTAACTGTAGTTGCGCTATATATATATATATATATATATATATATGCCCAGGAGCTGTTGATCTTACAACTTTTTGAGTTATGCTTTTGCTTCATTTGGTAGGACATAACATTTCTTCGGATCATTGTTGTTGTTGTTTTGAATGAGTGGAAGCATCTGTTAGAGTGACATTTCCTTATTTTCTCTTCTGTTAAAGAATCTTACATATGTTTGCTCATAGTTACAAACACTTTTACTGGGTTCAAAATACTAAAAAGTATTTTTTTAAAACCCTAGTCACAGAACTACTCTGTTCTCAGAAGAGCAGAATAAACAATGTTTATACTAGGAAACAAAATAAACACAAACCAAAAGAATGACATTTTGGACCAGGTAGGAAACAGAAGGGAGTGCAAAGAAGGACTGCGTGAGAGTTTGCATTATATCTGTGTGTCTGTGGGTTTTGTGACTTTTTGCATCCTCCCACTCACTCCTCAAAAGGAAGAAAACAAAGGAAGCAGGTGATAGGTGTGGGTGACAAATTTTTCAGAGGAAGAGATGAAGTAAAACAGACCCATGCTAATGCTGGTGGAAAACTATAAAAAGAATTAATAAACAGATGCTTAAAAGCAGAATAAAAACCTCAGGCTTCCATTTAAAAAGATAAAAGACAAAAGATCTTTAATCTTTCATCAATAAAAATAGCAATTAGCTTTACTTTAAATTTCTCATGAGAATTAAAAGCATATAATATGTTGTTGAAATAAAAAGATGCCTATTTAATTTGTTTAGTGTTCTGGAATTTTGGATTGGTGATTTGATTCATAGTAAACCTGCATATGTTATAGCCGAGAAGTACTAGCAATTGAAACTGTTGGTCAATGATAGCCTGATTCCCTGGGCCATTTGCAGTTATTAGAGGTCCCTTTGTGGAACATTTTGGGTTTCTGCTAAAGATCAAGAGCAGTGCATTATGTTGGCTTGTGTGTGTGGCAGAGGTGGGGGGTGAGGGCCGAGGAGAGGGTTTTTTTTTTCCAGCAGCACTCTGGGTGCTGGAGACCTTCTCCTGATACTTGGTCTGACTGTGCAGGCTGACAGTTCTTAATCCTAAAAATGTGGGGCTGTTCGGAGTCCACATGGCAGTGTTCAGGGACTACCACAGCTACTTCAAGCATGCAGAGCTAGGGGTTGCGGGTGGGGGAAGGAGGCATATCATATTAGGGACTCAATTCAGGGTTTATATATGCCAAGATTGTGTTCTAGCTCTTTGAGCTTTCACCTTGGCCCTACCAAATAACTCAAAGGAGATGATTTTAGCATAAAGATAACACAATTACTAAGTATTTAAGACAATTTAGATTCAAAGGAAGACCTTTTAATGGGGAACGGGATCTTAATTTGTCATTATGTTTATTTGATTGCTCTCACTTGTCTATTTTTAATATATGAATTCTCTTTGTAGGTATCAAAAAGATTGTTTTCTTTAAATTTTCAGATTTAAAGAATTCACCACACACAACACACATTTCCTCCTCAGTCTTTATCTTCTCTCTCTTCCCTTTGCTACCTTACTCAATAGTCTCCTAAATTTACAACATTGTTCCTGCCATACAATAAAATAATGAAGCAATGAGGAATGACATTTGAAAGAACTTTACATGATATTACAGGTCAACATATTATTATTGTTATAAATGACCTTAAATAGCATTCCATTTAACATGAATTTATTTTTAAAATAGTTTTATTTTCTAGAAGGGTCACTTAGAGGAAAAGAAAATATTTAAGTCACCAACTTAAAATCAATACCAGTTCTCTTCTTTTTTTCATAATTTTATTTATTTTTTCTTTTTATATTTATTTATTAAATCACTGTGGGAAAAGTTACAAAACTTTCAGGTTTAAGTCTCTGTCACACAATGATCAAACACCTTTCCCTTCACCAGTAATCATTTTTCACAACCAAGAACCCCAATATGCCCTCCCTACCACCCCTCCCAATGTCTGTGAGGCAGATGATTTCTACTTAAATCTTTCCTACATTGATTACATTTCTTATCATGACAAAAGATGCACCATTATTGATTAGAATTTTCCCTCAACAATCAGAATTACCGAAAAGGCATTGTGAAATACTTTGTTTTCTATAGCTGGTTATAAGAATTATATAATGTCATGCGGCCACGATTTTGGATTTCTGCAAAGAGCCAGATAATAATGATATTGGTTTCTGTGCACCTGGTGTTATGGCTGTGCCGGAGAGCTGCTCATGAGGAGCAACTCATGACCTCGGTAGGGCATGAAGGATGAGCCAGTACCACCCCCCCTCCCATGAGACTGCAGTTGCCCCATCACCACCGGCTCCTACCTGGCTTTCCAATAAGCTCTGAGTCAATGGCCACCTTGCTGACAGGGGGAAAGAGGCAGAAGGGAGCAAAACCCTTTCCCTCCCAGGGAGGCACCATAGTTTAACGCATGGTCCATTCACTTTTCTGCTGCAAGCTGGCGGGCTCTGGATTAAGTCCTTTTGCTTCTGGAGCAATGCCGTTTCAGAGAGCCGCTTGTGGGGGCAACTTGTGACCTCGGTAGGGCGTGAAGGATGAGCCAGTACCATCCCCCTTCCCATGAGACTGCTGCCCCGTCACAGCCAGCTCATACCTGGCTTTCCTATAAACTCTGAGGCAGCAGCCACCTTGTATGCGGTCCAGATGCATTTCTGCCAAAAGTCGCTGGTTTCGAGATTTGTTTCTGAGTCTCTGGGATCATGGCCGTTAATCAGCTTGATCAGGGGCCAGAAAGGCCATTTGTAGGTGGTCACTCAGGGTCTCGTTGGGATGGGGAGAAAAGGTCCAGTTCCACCACCACCTGGTGAGGCCTCGCGTGTCTCGTCACTGCCGGTCCAAACCTGACTGTCTAGGGTCCTCTGGAGGATGACAGTCACCAGGCCACCAAGGGGAACAGGCCACAGCATGAAACCTATTCCCACCTGGAGTGGTCCAGCCCCAGTAACCTACTGCAGGATTAGGACGCATTTCTGCCAAAAGCCTTTGGGTTCCGAGATTCGTTTCTGAGTCTCTGGGATCATGGCCATTAAGCAGTTCGATCAGGAACCAGAGAGGCCATGCCTCCAATTATATAGCTGAGCCAGAGGTGGTTTGTGGGTGTGTCTCCCACATACCTAACTTTTGGCTGTTTACTTTCTTGGTAAACTTTGCCCCAAGCTTTTGGGGTCTGGCCAAAGGCACAGCAGCAATTTTGGGGTATCTAAAAATCTGAAGGTGCCATCAGGCTGCTGATGCCCTCTCCTCACAGGTACAGATTGACCTCCTGGTGGCACCATACCCCCAACCAGTTCTCTTTTACCAGATTTTCACAAGTATTTATATCTAACTAAAATACTGAACCTAGACATAATTAATAGTGGGTTTTAAAAGAAAATGATGGTATGTTGAAGGGGCAATAAACTATGTTTATATAGAATAAAGTCTGACTAGAGTTAAAGTTCAACACATTAGTTTCCTGTAGAGGAACTTTTATAAAGGATCTTCTACTTTAATTCTGACTCCAGAAACATTCTTAACCAGAAAACAGAGCATTAATTTTTTATAAGCCTTCCAGGGTTCTCTCAGTAATATTTCTTTTTAACTTTTTATGGGCTTCTTAAGCGATCTCAACAACACCAAAATTTTTTATATACATCTTTCTAAATCCCTATGTTTATAACTCTAGTCCTAAACTTTAGGATATCTCTTAATCCATGTACTAACTGCCTACTGGATATTTTTACTTTCTGGAATTTGTGGGTTATGAATGCAACATGTTCAAAATATAACTAATTTCCACAACTTCCTCTTTCATCTGAATTACAGTATCAATTCCATCCAGTTATTTAAGACTGAATGCTGTGTGTCTTGCTTCATTTGTCCACCGTGCTCTTTATCCCAATGCCAAAACATGTATTGAATTCTGTTGATTCTATCTCTTTTGTACCTTTTATATCCATCTTCTTTCCATTTCCACCACTACTGACTTAGTGCAAGACCTCATTATCCTGGTTTAGACTGGTTCAATAATCTCCCTGCAGGCAGCCTTGACCCTCTCTAATCCATACCTGACACTACAGCTAGAGCAATCTTTTAAAATGCAAATTTAATCATCTTATTTCTCTGTTTAAATCCTTCAGATAGCTTATTTCCTACAGGTTAAAGTCCAAATGATTTCGAATGGCATACAACTGCATTTCCATGCTTTCTCATCCAAGGTCATCTCTTGCCTCTGCACCCTCTTTTCAGGCATCCAAACCCTCAGCCCTGAAGACCCAAAAAGAGTCATCTTAGAGCTTTATGTTTTTAGAGTTTTTTGCACAACTCAGTTCTTATTTCATTTGTTCTTTCTCTCTTTATAAAATTCTTTATCTCTTCATCGATTTCTCAAATTCCTACTACCACATATGATTTTGCTTGTGACAAACTTTATATGAAATCAAGGTTCTTCAGAAAATAATACCAGTAATATGTATGTATATAAGATATTTAAACCTATAGAATACACATGCATATGATGAATATAATAATTTCTGTGTGTATATTTATGAGGCTAGTAAGTTCAAAGTCTACAGAAAGAGCCACCATTATCGAGCATCTATAAAGAGCCACTTTTGCTGTTAGAATGCAAACAAAAAAGAGGCAATGTTGCAGATGAAATCTGGAGACAATTAACTGAAGGATTTCCTTCTTATTCAGTTGAAAGTCGAACAAAAACAGGATTTTAACTAAACATATGAGGTGCACCTGAAATGTGTAAGTGATCTGCTTTACTCAGGTGTATAAAACAAGTATTAATTTCATCCAATACACACTCTCCTAGAAACACCCAGAATACTTTCAATCAACTTCTGGATACCCTGTGACCTGACCAAAATGTCACATGAAATCAGCCAATTGGCCGCCTATGAAGTGATTCTTCATATTCCAGAAGAAGTTTATTATCGTCACAATGTAGCATAAACACATCCATTACATGTCTCTGTTTTTCATAATATTTTTTGCAAATATGTATGTCACTCTCTTCTAGCAAATATTAGATCCATGTAGAAAGGAATCATAATTGACACATTCACTATACACTCCATTCTGAAATAAACAAAAAATATAATATATATTTAATATACATACAATTTTATATAGATAAAATTTGATATGAATAATGTTTTTTGTGAAACTATATTATACTGGCAGGTAGTAATAGTTGCAAAAATAACAAAACAGGACACTATAAAAAGAATTTCCATTTTTTGAATCTGCTATTTCATTTGATTTTCACATTAATCACACTTATGTACAAACATCTGACTTTTTATTTTTATCTAATATAGCAACTGAGGTCTAGAAAAATTATGAATTTGACTACTACCATAGAATTAGCAACTGACACTGCCGGTATTTTTTGGTTCTGTCTATTTGATACTGTCCCTCCTTCCAAGAGTCAGTTTTTAATAAAAGCTTGTTCAACTCTCTTATTTTGTGACTTTTTTTTTGCTAAGTGTCTCTTACTTGGTTATTAATTTTCAGACTCCCACTATACATGGTGAAGCAATATGCTGTCACTTGGAGCAATATGTTGGAACATGCTACTGCTTGACTCATTTCCAATTTTCAATATCTGTAAAAAATGAAAGTGGTTCAAATAGCTGCAAATTAAAGCATAGTTTAAAACCACTGTATCATATCAAGCCTATCTCTGATTTGGTTTGCTGCCTATGCATGGGTGATCCATCAAAGTTTCAAATTAGAAAAAGTCTCGCAGCCGGTCAAAGAATTTTCTGACAACATGACCTTCTAAATACTTCTTAGACTAAATAGATGTATTTTCCTCTCAATGTTTCAAATCCAGATTCTTTCAATGGAGGCTTATTTCTTCTTGGGAAGTGCATTGGAGTTCATCATTTAATTAAATTGGTATTTGCATTTGTGAAGCAGAAGTAATCAAGGGCAAGGGCATCTATTCATATATGGACTATGATTCTCTAACAGAGAACTGCACATCATCAAGGATGTAACACTGAGACTCTGTATCCTGTGGACAGTACACAGTATTCCTGACACACTGCCTTCGCCTGCTTGCTGAGAAGTGTCAAATTTCACAGACCTCAGGGTATGAAAGGAATCTGTACTGAAATGTGGTAGAATATGGTCAATAATTTTTTTATCTCCTTTCTGAAAGGCCATATTATGTTTATGTTCAGTAAACATTAATAAAATCTATTACTATATTTATATTCCTTGTCACAGTGCACACTCAATATCTTATATCTACCTATTTAGAAACAAGTTAATAACTAGTTGAAGCTTTGTTCTTCAGAATGATATTTAGATTGCAAATACAATTTATATCCATATTCCTCCATTAAGCTAATTTTCAAACCTATAGCTATACTACTGTCATTATAAATAATTTTCCCTCCAAAATATATTATTTTATACAATCACCTCTACAAAATTGTATCTATTTTTCCCCCTATTCTCAAAGCAATTTTAATTTTTTGAAGCATTAAACACACAGTGGGTGAGATTTTAAAAGACATTATAGGTTTCTAGCAGAATGGAAACAGATATCATGGTTCTTTTAGCAAGGATTGCCATATTCTTAGTCATAATGGGAAGATTGCTTCTTTAGGACAAAGGGTAAATATCCTACCCATTCTGTGGTGGTCAAAGATTTTAAATTGTGCAACTGAAGGAAAAAACTAGAGGTTATTTTCCTGGGAGATCTATCAGGAAGTTGAAGTGAAGTTGAGAGAAAAAATTATAAGTCTTCTCAGAAAAATACAAAAATGAGAGAACCAGAGTAGAATAGGAGGACAGTGTGGTAGCCTACTATAGCTGTGAGGGGAGTTAGATTTCTTTTTACTAATGACTAGGATATAGAAGTATCTGGTGGCAGAGTAAACGCTATAAAGATAAAATAATCTGGTTGACAAGATTGACAATTTTTATTAAAGCACATGCAGCATAGTGTATGATGAAATTATACTTTACAGTACTCCTAGTAGGTATGACTTCTTAAACATGAGATATTACATAGCACTGTAGCACTGTCCTTCCATTGTTCATTGATTTGCTCGAGTGGGCACCAGTAATGTCTCCATTGTGAGACTTGTTGTTACTGTTTTTGACATATCGAATACACCACAGGGAGCTCGCCAGGCTCTGCCATGTGGGAAGGATACTCTCCGTAGCTTGCTGGGCTCTCCAAGAGGGGTGTTGGAATTGAACTCGGGTTGTCTGCGTGCAAGGCAAATAGCCTACCTGCTGTGAAATTATACGTAATGAAAAATGCATAATGGTTATGATATATGTTTGACTTTAGTCTACTCAAAGGTCTGAAAGCACTCAGTGATAAGACAAACGGATGTGGTGGTGGGCCCGTCAGTTTCACCACAGCTCTGATGACTGAGGAGTGTAACTAGAAGGGCTTGTACAAATCCATACATCCACGTGTAAATTGACAAGACTTACAATAGAAAATTGTATCAGAATCTAAGAGGTCATAGGAAGTCAGATTTTTCATTCTTACTATGTTTTGTGCAATGTTCGGTTCACTTTTGTGATTTACATCATTTATTTAATCCAAAATGTCCAAGTGCATTCTGAATAAATGCTTTTGGGGGGTTTAATCTGTATTGACAAACATAAGAAGAGTCAATAAAAACAACACCTTGAAACTAACACTCCCATAATAGGAAAAAGAAAGCAAACCAAATCTGGTAGAAAAAAATAGAGCTAACATGAAAGGAAAAGCCATAAAAATATAAATTTTGTATTAATTGCAAAAAAGTGGGCATTATCTTATAGAGTATAAATTATTTGTTCTATTTTTAAGCTGTTTGTGTGAAAATTCATAGATATAGCAATTAAATGGTTCCAATTAATAGTGGAAAAAACGCTTGTGCAAAATTTAAGCAGAAAATATGATTTTAGATATTGTTAATGTAACAGTAATTGAAGTGCAAAGCTAACAATAATCTTGAATTTCTGGAGAGTATTTCTCACAAGGCACAAACAGGTTTATGCTAATAGATGGGATAGAGTGTGATAAGATGCTTCAATAGCTTCACAATGCTAGGACAAAGGCCATATGGTAAAATCAATGTATATCTCAATTTCTAAATCTTGTTATGTGTAAAAGTGGTTTAGAAAATCATTTGTCTCATAAAAAGTCACATGTTCCTTTAATGAAAAGCAGAGTGCATCTGAGTACAATTTCTAGCTTTAATCTGGTCCCTAATAAAAAGAAAATTTTATATAAATATAAAGCAGATAATTGACGAGAAAGAGAGGATGTATAAATCTAACAAAGTTTCTTCTCTTTTGGCCCTGATGCAGAAGTTATCAAGCTGCATGGTAAATGTTAGAAAGGCAGAGTATGGCTTTATCTCTAATTTACAGAAAGCTGTCATGGATGATACTCGCACTCAACCGAAAGAGCAAAGCAATTGATGGATATTGGCCTAAAGCCCTGGAGCAGTGCATGCACTTTAAAAGCATTTTAACTTTAATTTAAAATATTCAGGATTGTTGAAAGAGTCATCTACTTAAAATAGTGTAAACTATCAGTAAAAGAATTAGTTATTAGCAAGAACAAAAGCTGAAATGCAATAAAATTGAGTGAAAGTATTTGTTTGTGAATATGAGAGGATAAATCTTTCGCTAGACCAAGAACTATGATTTCAAAATTGTGCTTGCCTTTCTTTTTTAAGAGATAGTGACTATCTCCCTAACACTGGCCCCACCCTCAAGATTCTTGATCAGTTAATTATTTCTTTAGAGAAGCTTATTGTCCTATAGATTAAGCTGTGTTTAATGAGCCATTCCACACAGCATATTCTGTAAAATGTTAATATGAAGCTCACAGTGTTAAACCCATGCATTGTGATGAATAGATTCTGCCTAGAGAGCTATAAAAAGTTTTGAGTTTTAACTTGTGATAAAAATTACAATTTACCTTAAAATGTATTATGTTTTAAATTAATTCCTTTACATATAATTTGGGCTGGAGCAATAGCATAGCGGGTAGGGCATTTGCCTTGCACGTGGCCAATCTGCGTTCGATACCTCCGCCCCTCTTGGAGAGCCCAGTAAGCTACCAAGAGTATCTTGCCCACACAGCAAGCTTGGCAAGCTACCCATGACGTATTTGATATGCCAAAAACAGTAACAAGTTCTCACAATTTGTCGTGAGATGTTACTGGTACCTGCTCGAGCAAATCGATGAATAACGGGAGAACAGTGCAGTGCAACATATAATTTACTTTGATTATTAACATATTTTATTGTTGTGATAATTATAACTACTACTTTATATTTATTTTATACTTTTATTCTTTTTTTTTTGCATGAAGACTAAGTAAAAACGAATTAATCTAAGTTGACTTTTGAAGTTATTTGAGTCCCAATTGGAGCATGTGCTATGGACTACTCCATTGAGTTCTTCCATTTCACCCTTTAGTCTTCACTCTTCAAGAAACATCTCCTAACTGAGGTTCTATTCCTGGCACCCTATGTGAGAGTCTCAGGTGGCCAGAAGTGATCCCTGAGCACAAAATCAGAAGTAAGCCCTGAGCACAGTCGTGTCTGACCCCAAAACAAAACAAAATGAAAAACAACAAAAAGCATCTTGATTTTACCATAGAAACACATTTTGGGGTGAGGGGGGCCCTGGAGAGATAGGACACAGGGTAGGGCTCAAACCCCAGGCAGCCATGTGCAAGACAAGTGCCTCACCTGCTATACTATCTCTCTGGTCCCTACAAGATACTTTATTTGCAATTATTAATTGCTTTAGTAATCATCTTTATGATTCTAACAATGTCAAGTTGGGAAGGTGCTAATTTCAGGAATAAAGTTAAAAAAAAATAAAAGCAGAGTTCTCTGGGATTGAATGACTCAAACATCAATACAACAAATACTTTCTGATGTCTACCACTTACTCAATATACTCAGATAATCAATATCTGAAAATTACTAAAACTTCTAATATGTAATTCTTTCAGTTAATAGTTTCCTTCTTCACAGATTAGGATTCTGGATGGTCACTGCTGTTTTCTTTTTGCTTTTTAGTCCCTTCCACTTTTAACTCTCTAAACTTTAACCACACTATCCTAATTATTTACTTTCAGCTTGTATAAGCTCAGACCTGAAAGACAATTTTTTAAACTATGAATCTTCACAATAATTTGTTCAAAGTTCCCATCTGACTGCACTGTTTTATGTTTCAGAAATCTTTAGTAAGTATAAACCTTTGTTTATAGTACTCTATCCTGAAAATTCCTTTTAAAATACTGTCCTTCTTCAAGGCTCTTTTATTATATCTGGAAGCTAAGGGAAACAGACACGTAAACAAGCAGTGAAGGAAACCATATGATGCAGGATATCATTTCATAGTAATCTACAAAGAGCATTTATATCACAAAGCAGAAAAATGCACCATTTCAATGTGTGTAAAATTATAAATACACATATATAAAAATGGATAAATTTTCTACCTTTTATAATGTGTCTTCTTTATCCTTTAACATCGCTATTTGCCCATTACTAAGAAATTTGGTTAAACTGCTATAATTCTGGATATACATTAGTGAAGAAGGTGCTACTCTCAAAGAATTTGCTATTTTTCAGTAAAAACAGATGTTAACAATTTTACAAGGACATCATGTGCTGTAAAGGAAAAGGGCTAGGATCACTGGGATTTATGATGGTCTTTACCTAACCAAGTTTTTAAAAAGGAGTGAGAGTAGAATAGCGACTTCATATAATCATGTGTCAATTTATTAAATATCATACCCATTTTTATAAGCTTACCTGAAATTCAGATGAGAAAAAGTAATCAACACTTTAATTATCTTTTAGGACCAACACTGTCATTAAGAAGTAAGTATACTTACTATTTGGTACATTGATTAATATATAATAACATATTTCTCTTATGATGAGCTTTTATTATCATAAGTGCTAATGACAGCGAAAACAAATCAACCCAAAAATTTAATTGACAGTAATGCATTAGATTATTTAATTGATAACTTCCTAAAGCAATAAGGTGGCAAATAATATGACATTACACCACAGGAAATCTGTACTTTTAACATCTCACATAGTTAGAAGAAAGTAGATGTGTATATTTAAATAGGTATCTATTATGCTATTTGAATAACATATTTTTGAAACAATGTACTAAATTGTTAAAATTTCTCAATTTATTTTTTATTGTAATTAAATGAGCACTTCATACATTTGTATCTGTCAATTTTCTTTCTTTTTTTTTTTTGTTTATTGGGTCATACCCAGAATGCTCAGGCCTTTCTCTTGGTTCTGCTCTCAGGGATCACTTGTAAATCAAACCTATATGGGGTGCAGGGGATCAAACCCTGGTTGGATCAGATGCATGTGCATGCAAGGCAAGCACCCTACCCACTGTATTAGTGTTCTTTACCTGTATGAGTTATTATCATTCCTATATCATAATTTCTTTTTAAATGAAGAATATTCTACTCTATTGAAGTGTCCTCACTATTCATTTACTCTCTCTATTTTTAAATTTATCTTTATTTATTTTTATAAAGCTGTTCATGATCAGTGTACTCTCTTTTTATAGCCCATCAGAACTCTAATACAATGTTTGTTCTTTGTGTCAATATCACTAACTTGAGTAGGTTAAATTAAAGTTGTCGTAGTCTACTCAATCAGCAACACTAATAGTTTTGAAATATTTGTCTAAAAAGTTATGAATGGCATACTCAAGTTTCTTACTATAAACATTCTAATCACGATTAGAACTATTTTTCTACAGAGCATGGGAATTTTAAATTTAGTTGTTGTTTTGGGTATATTTCACATTGTTTTGTTTGTTTTTTTCCCTTAAAATGAGTAACTTGTTTGGGAATTTCTTTCCTTCAACTAATTTCTATTATAAAGGACACCACATTAGCGGAGTGATGAGATACTAAAGAAACAAAGGATCCTAACAAACTTAAATTATCTGACAAGTATATTTTCCAAATTACAGCTAATTTATGATATTGGAAATGTTGCTAGGTCATAATGATAAATCAACAACCAAAGATGTCTGTATTAAATAGGCAAGGGGAATGCACGTAATCTACAGGAAGAGTTATCAACAATTTTCCCCATGCAGAAAACATTTTGGTTGCTAGCATCTGTAGGGCAGTAACTTTCCTAGAGAGAAAAACATTCCAAGTATATCACCACTCACCCATTATCCCCCCAGCCCCCACCTACCTCCCCTGTCTAAGGAGGACACTAAATGTAAGGAAGAGGTCACTGAACAAAGATCAAAAGAAGTCTGCAGCTGTTCTATTCTGGTTGTCCCAGGGTGTTCTTTGATGTCTATGTAAGTGTTTTGGCTAAAATCAGAATCCTGTGGAGAAAAAGCCACTCCCTTTTCTCCAGTTGTTTTACAAGTCCTACACAGAAGTTGAAAACTAGGTAAACTCTCAGGTATATATGTTCACTCAGAGTTAACAGTTAGATTCTTATTTTAGAGAAATGTGGTCAATGGTAAGATAGAAATTTGCACACATTATTTTCTCTTAATGCTGTATAAAAGTTCCTGAAAGAGAACCCAGATTTCAATAATAAGTGTTGTCCTTTCGAATTCTTTCTACTTCTTGTTACTTAAAATCATCTAATATCTTAAATTTAGTTTTTGATCATAGTCAAAATTATCATGGTTACAATATTGTTAACATGTCTGCGTTTAGACTATAAAATAACTGCATTTCTACCACCAACAACATCACATCTGTCTCTTCCTTCTGTATCCCTCCTCTATTACTTAACAGTTCTGTTGTCAAGGTCCAAGGGTTTGTTATCATTTAGATACTGTCTGTTTCTTTGCTTTGTTTCTTTATATGCCACATATGAGCAAGCTCATCTGATATTTGTCCTTCTGACTTATTTCACTTAGTATAACACCCAGTATCTCTAGTCCAGAATGGCCCACATGCATGCGAGGCAAGCACCCTACCCACAGTATTACTCTTTCCCTGCACAAATGAAATCTCTATGCTTATTATTTATTTTTCCTATATCACAATTTCTTTCTGAATGAAGAATATTTTATTCTATGGAAGAGTCCTCTGTTACTCACAGCTTACTCTCTCTCTCTTTTTATATCTCTTCAGAATCCTAATACAATGCTTATTGTTGCCAAACTGGATAAATTTAATATGCTTAGCCACCATTATAGTATGATGCCATTATGCATTGCCTGTTCCAACTTATGTTTTTATATATTTTCAAACTCAGAAATTATTTTATTGAGACAAAAAGTTTTTGATAACAGTTCTTGAAACATGAAAGCTCTAATTATGAGAGATAAAAGTACTACATGTGTTTTTGAATTTACTCTCTTATTTTCACAGATTATTGAATATACATTTTCTGAATTTTTAAATATGGTAACTGTGCCTGTAGGTTCAAGCAGACCGAAGTAACACAAGTCTGGCACCCAGTACCACATTTACATAGTCAAAATGAGGTAGAAAATAATTATTGAATAACTCAAGCAAGAAACTTCTATCCCTCAATTCCTTTAACTATTTGGCTAATAGGTTTCTGTCTGAAACATCCCTATTAATTATAGCACTTCACACTTCGGTCTGACTGTGGGGACTTGTCAATTCAATGATATTAGTCTGTCCTCTGTGCATACAAAAGCCCTCATAGCAAGCAATGTCTGCCTTCTAAAGAGTGACTATCCAGGTACCTTCAAACATAAGTGAGGTAATCCAAACAATAGCATTGCAAAGTGGGTCTGTTTAATTTCTGTTTAAAAGCCCAAGAAACTCAGGACCAAGAAACCAACCTGTTTCCTCAACTGGGAAATTTCACCTAATCTCTGTGACACCAAAGGAACATGGTATTTAGAAAGTGTTTGATTAATGGAAGCAATGAAGACCTCCAATATAGACCATATATGAAAAAGACAACCTAAGGGCTGTAGTTTATTCTGAAACTCATTATATCTACATTTATATAATATGACTAAAGACTACCTGACTATATGGATAATACTCAGATCAAAAGGCAGAAGACAGAGCTTTATTTGCTTTCTTATGAAGAATTTGAAAAGGAAAAATATGTCTTTTTATCATAGTTTAAATTTGAGCACCCTTCATCTGCTAATTTGTGATTTTTAAACATGCATTTTTATGACAATTTCTGGGCAGACATTTACTTCAAAAGTAATTATAAAAAACATTTGTTTCATTTCAGCTTTTTTAAAAAAATTGAATTATCATGAGATACATAGTTACAAAGATGTCATGATTGGGTTTCAGTCATCAGTCATACAATGTTCTAACATCTGTCCCTTCACCAGTATGTTTACGACCACCAATGTCCTCGGTTTCCCTTATGCCCTGCTATCACCCCTCAGCCTGCCTGTAAGGCAGCCTCTTTTCATCTCTCTCTCTTTCTCTCTCTCTCTCTCTCTCTCTCTCTCTCTCTCTCTTTCTCTCTCTCTCTATCCCTCTCTCTCTTCCTCACCCCCCTCTCTCCTCTCTCTCTCCTCATCTCTATTTCTCTCTCCTCACTCCCCACCCCTGGCATCATGGCTTGTGATATTGGTACCAAAAGGTAATCATGCATATCATTTACCTCCTTTCAGCACTGACTTCTTGTCCAGAGTGGGATTTTGTCTCTGCCCCTCACCCTAGAAACAAAGAAAGAAATAATTAAAGTTAAATATCCAGCTTTCCTAAAACTTTTGGATACATTTTATTTTCTTTCGAGGTTTTATTCTGATGTTAGTTTAGGTAAAGGAAAAGAAATTACAATTACTTGCTTTAATGGAAGCAGAAGAAAACTGGATTTTTAAACCAAATACAAAGCACGGGATCTGGTTTATGTAAGATTTTTGTATATTATTTCTGCCCTTTACCAATCACCCCACATGAAAGTGTACATATAGTGGCCAGATGAGGGGGTTTAAGGGCCAGGGCACAGGCCACTGCTGTATTATCCTTAATGGCTAATGTCTATTGAAAGGTAATTATTTGCTCTTTGTTTCAAGGACAGACTTTACATACAACTCCAGGACAGTAAGAGCCACATACTGAAAAATTTGGCCAGTGTATTTACTATCTCATATGGGATGCTAAATGAATAGCTATTCCCAGGGATAGCTATTCTTCTATCCTTATCTGTCTCTGAAGGGACAGCAGTGAGGACATTGAGGCTAAGTTGTAGCTTCAATTTTACAAAAACAAATGAAAGTTATACTCATGCTTCACATTTGATAAGTGGAAAAGAAGGAATAATGTACTGTTTTACCACTGTTTTGTGGATGTCTTAGAACTTTCCCATGTTTGGTTTCGGGTCACACCCAATAGTGTTTAGGATCTACTCCAGGTTTAGGGCTAAGTAAGGAATAATAATAAAGGTTCATAATTGCTCCAGACCTTTGAGCTTTTTGGTTCAATACAGTTCTTATACAGTATTATGTACAGATCTCTTCACAATTGAAAATTGATTCCAATATTTATCATCATTATTTTTCTGTTTTAAATGCTTATTTGGGCCAGAACGATAGCATAGCAGGTAGGGCATTTGCCTTGCACGATGCCGACCCGGGTTTGAATCCTCCGGCCCCACGTAGAGCCCGGCAAGCTAAAGAGATATTTGGTCTGCACAGCAAAGCCTGGCAAGCTCCCCGAGATGTATTCGATATGCCAAAAACAGTAACAAGTCTCACAATGGAGATATTACTGGTGCCCACTTGATCAAATCAATGAACACTGGCTGCTACAGTGCTACAAATGTTTATTTAGAGTGGTGGTTACATCTTAGTCTAATCTCCAGAAAGGCAACATTCTTTTTGCTTCAAGAATGCTTTCTTTCACATTTATAACACATAAAATAAAATTTATCCACCTGAATGGAAATTAAAATGGAATGTTTAAGGGAAAAAAACATTTCAAATCATTTAGGGTATCTTAGATGACAAGTTACAGAGCCTACCGCTTTGTAGAGCTGAGAAACGTCTGTTAACTAATCTTATTTGAATCTTCACTCTCTAACCATCTCCACATTCCAACCTGTAGATGTATAGGCCACAGAACTTGCTACAGTTTAAAACAGTGGTATTACTGTTTCTCTCTTAGGTCAGCAATACACACAGTAGTTGATCTCTGGGACACTAATTCAGCAAAACTTCATTCAACAAAAATTTATTGCGTGCCTCCTGAGTGCTCAGCATTTTCTGTTTCCGTCAGACGATACTACTTGCCATTCCTCCCACATGCCACCCTTTTCAGTCTCCATTCCTTTGATCATACCAACCCCTCTGCCCAGATTACTTTCCCATATCACATCAGCCGGTACATCTCTGTTCAGATCTTAGCCATTCTTCAAGGCCAGCTAAAAATGCTTCTTCCTTTTGAAATCATTTCTTATTCCCTTTGGCAGGAAATAGTTTTTCCCTTTAGCATGCCCTATAGAATCTTAGCGGTATCCAACGACATAATTTGTGGTGTCCAATGCAAAATGAAAAAGAAATTCCCCTTGTTCAAGATTTAATCAGAATTTCAAGAGAGTGACAGCAGAGTATTAAACCAAGCGTGGGCCCCCTCTAAGCACCGGGGCCCTGAGAGACCGCACAGGTCACACACCCATGAAACCAGGCCTGTCTGTGTCTCCCCAAAGCACTAATTGCTATCCATTTTGTTAATGCATGAGCTATTTTTACACAGAGATTGACTTTTCTTTTTGAATATACTGCAGGCTCCTTGAGAAAAGTGTCTGCATATATTCCCACAGTAAAAGTCTTACAAAGTATTGGATATTCTAATCTGTGCTACTAAAATGTAGTCTAAAGACTGACATCACCTGGGGCTTGTTAGAAATGCAGAAGCTCAGACCAGACCCTAGATCAGGGGAATCAAATCCACATTTCACAACAGCTCTCTGTGATATGTATACATATTTAGGTTTGGGACATTGTGAAATGAATAAAGTAACATCTCTCTAGGAAGAGAGGGAAAATTGATCTGTTGAGAGCAGCATTTATTTCTTTACATGGTGCAGAGAAGAGATTTCTACTTTTCTTAAAAGAGAGGATCCAGGGTTATTAACAGTTCCTACCCAGTTTTTCAATTCTCTCAATATTTCTTTCTTTTGAGAAAAGGTAATACTTTTTTCTTTGTCTCATCAGGGATATATGAAATAGCTCTTTTAGCTTGTGAAAGTGTTGCTTGTAAAAGACAGATTTAGAAATACTAGTATAGAAGTTATAACCTCTTCTCTCTCTCTCTCTCTCTCTCTCTCTCTCTCTCTCTCTCTCTCTCTCTCTCTCTCCCTCTCTCCCCACTTCCCTTCCATGCCTTTCCTATTTCTCTTTATTAAGTGCTTTCTTGTACTTTGGTTGGTCAATGACTCATTCATATCATTAAATAAGTGGTCATAAAATATGATAAATTTCACATACAAGAGGAAAAGAGTCTTAAGTTGTTCATACTTCAGATTTCACTGAAATACTCAAGAGATATCAAATCTATTGAAATATCTACTTTTCAGGGTATTTTTGTCATTTGTATTTGGGCCACACTCAGAGGTACTTAAGGCTTATTCCTGGCTTTGCAGTCAGGAATCATGTCGTGTAGAGCTTTTCAGGAAAATCGTACCAGGAATTGAACCCAGAACAGCTATATGCAAGGCAAGCACCATTATCAACTATATTATCTCTCCAGCCCACAATCTTTGATCTTTATCTGTACTTTCCACACTGTGTTGACAGAGCAGTCAATGGAACAGTTGTTTGGGAAATAGAATATTTTGAAAAAGATTTCTAGAATTTCTGGTCTCCATTTTTGGAGATCCCAAAATATGTTTTCTTGGAAAAATTAAAGAAAAGACAGTATTTGTTCAGTCATGCACATCACACTCATAATGAAAGTTTTACAATGAGTTTTAAGAAAAAGGAAAAAATAAACTATGTAGATACATTTGACTTAACCATGTAAAACATTATACTAGAATATCAAAATTTATAAAAAGAAAGAAAATAAAATTTTTCCAATTGGGGGAAATCTACTAGCTAAATTATTGATTAAATCATGTCAAAAACAAAAACATGGGGCTGGAGAGATAGCACAATGGGTAGGGCGTTTGCCTTGCACGCGGCCGACCCGCGTGCTTTCTCCTGCTACTTGCTCCAAAAATAATTTTTATCAGAATTAAATAATAGGTCTCTGAATTTATAATCATCAATTTATGGTCAGTTTAGAAGCTCAATATATATGTACTTTAAGAAAGTTCACAGAACTTTAAAAGAAATTAGACTTCTAAAGCAAGTATACATAATCAAGAAAATGTTCCCATAAAGTAATTTCAAACAAACTTTTAATGTGGGAAGCCCTCACATTTCTAACACACATTATACTTGTTTATTTTTTATAGGAGTGAAGTTTCTTTGCAACCATTTATCAGAAATTGATTTAAAAGTACTGAATCTCAAGTAACACATTGGTTCCACTGTCCAAATTTAAAAATGTAATACATATTATGGTGCTATTGAGTTTGCTCAGAGACAACTTTACTCAAGTCATCCTGGCAATTTTAGCAACTGACAGACTCAGGACAAACTCAAGCAAACTAAATTTCTCATGATTGGTTTTTATTCATTTTGTGACAGCAGTCGATTATACTTTTTGCAAAAGTAACTTTCACTTCATTGTATTATTACTGATTCCATTTTTACTGCTATATATTGTTATCAATTTCTATGTAATAAACTACTCCAGAAGGCAGCAACTTGCTGCAATACCTTTTGATTTATACTTTCAGTGATTCAAGTGTCTTCATGCTGTTTATCTGGTGTTCATGCCTCAAGGTTGTAATGAGGCTGCCATCAACTTACCTTCTGGATCAATAGCCTAATCTGTAGGCTTGACTGGGGATAATCTATTCACATGGACTCCTCCACATTAAAGCTTTTAACATGGTAGGAAATTTAGGAGCAAGCAAGAGGAAGAGATCTTCAAGAGGTATCCACTGTCTCTTTAAAAGCAATAGCAGAAGATATATATCACATCTCTTCTTTTGAAGTGAGAGATCATGCAGAGGAAAACAAGAGCAGAATCTTTAGGGTTTCTAATAGGGCTATCACTTTGTCTTTACATTTAAGCAGAAACTAGAACTAAAAAATAATTATATATTCTTTTTGACCTCTACTAATATTTCTGAGTATTTTAATTGTATTAGTCCCAAGATATCAACATGCAACTTTCCTATGTCATTCTAGAAAATTTCATACTCTATTTTTTAATAATTTTTGTTTTATGAATAAAAGTTACTATTAATTTAGGAAGAATAGCACAGCGGGTAGGGTGTTTGCTTTGCATGCGGCCGACCTGAACGACTCGGGTTTGATTCCTCTGCCCTTCTCGGAGAGCTGGGCAGACTACCGAGAGTATCTCGCCCGCACAGCAAAGCCTGGCAAGCTACCTGTGACATATTTGATATGCCAAACACAGTAACAAGTGTCACAATGAAGACGTTACTGGGCCCACTTGAGCAAATAGATGAACAATGGGAGTGTCAGTGAGTGACAGTGATGATTCTATTTAAAATTAAGTAATCAGAATTTTTTCATTTGAAGTACCAAATACTCATTTTTAATAACTCTTAATTTGGAAAAAATGATTGAGAGTCTAAAAGTTATGAAAATATGTCCAACTATAGGCATGGAAAAATATAAAAATCTAGCTAATTTTATCAGTTTTTTTATTTTGCTCTCTTCCTTTCCTTTTGGTTATTTTTTGTTTGTTTGTTTGTTTTAATCCCTTTCCTATATACTGTTTTGAATAAATCTGACCTCTACTAACATTAGGCTCTTTGAGAGGGGCAGAGCTGATACTTCCAAAGTCATTTCAATTTTAAAGCCAGAATTTCTATTGGAAAATAAGATTCTTTTCTTCATTTTTTAAATTTCTAAAATCATATGTTTACTAACTTCTTTTAAGTCACATACACATCTTGGCTAGGCAAAAGCATATGAAAATATGTGAAGAGCCAAGCTCATATAAATTTCCTCTATTTTAGATTGATGAGTAGAAGTAGGACCACTCTCACCCAAATAACATGTACTGAATGTGAGGAAAAAGTGAATTTTTAAAGAAAATTTGATATCTAAAGTTGGACTGGGGGCCAGTATAGCAAATGTCTCACTACAAATACTTGTCTCTAAAAATATTTATTCACAATTGATGTTAGGTTCTATCAACTTGTATAGTTTTCAACTCATGAAAATGAGGTACAAAAGAATAGACTAAATAATATATGGTCTGTCAAGTTCCTTAGGTAAAATGGGAAAAATATCAACTAATATTTTACATCATAGAAAATGTTATAAGATATTTACAGCAATAACTTAAAATTGTATAATTAGTCAATAACAAAAATTATTTTGAAACTAAAAAAACTTAAGAACCATTACAAATTTCTATACCAGAGATACCAGAGAGAGAGAGAGAGAGAGAGAGAGAGAGAGAGGGAGAGAGAGGCACGTGCCATAGAGGCAGGCAAGGGGTGGGGTATGGAGGGGTGACGGGAGGGAACCTGGGAACACTGGTACTGGCAAATGTACACTGTTGGAGGGATGGGTGTTGGAATACTGTATGACTGAAATTCAACCATGAACAGCTTTTTAAGGGTCTATCTCATAGTGTTTCAATAAAAACATTAAACAAAATTTCTATACCTTTCAATCTAAGAGCCTAGAAGGAACACTCACTAGTTCTATTTGTCTTCTCTTTGATAGCCTGTAGTATTTAGAAAAAAACAAACTGAGGCTTAAAATAATCACAAAGATAAAATATTACATGGTTAATATTCTCACTCAGAAATATGATAATTAGGCAAATCTAAAATTTTATAAATTCAGTTTTGTCAAAATGACATTTGTAATAAAAAGGATAAGACCTTTATGTAATATGTTCCAAGCAGTCACATTACCAACATTTATAGTTTTCTTTCACTTTGTTGGGTGATAAGACTCTAAAGAAACACTAGAAAAATACTAAACATTAATCAAAACTATAAAATTTCATGTGTGATTTTGAGGTTTTGATTTTGTTTGGGGCCTACTCTTGGCAGAGATATTTGGGGCTTATTCCTGTCTCTGTATTCAGGGATAGCTCCTGGCAGTGCTTGTTGGACCATTGGGGGTGCTGGTGATTGAAACCAGATGAACTGCCTACGAGTCAAGAGCCCTACCCAATATATTATTGTTACAGTCCCAACTGTGTGATTTTTAATTGTTATTTAATTATTTATTTTTGTAGTTTCAACTATCCAACCTAGACACACACTCTACTATTGAGCCACATTCCTCATTCTTATTTGTATGGGTTTTAACAAAGAAAAGTCAAAATGGACAAGACCTGGGGGTCAGTGTACTTATGCAATTGCCCAGGGAATAGATACATGCTCATTTTTATTTGCTCAAGATTATAAGCTCTTGGATCACTGCAGCAGTTATAAATGATTTATGGAATGAGACACATTCCTGCTTAACACACAAAGACTATCAACTATGTTGGTAATTACAGAGATTTGGTACTATTTTTAGGGGTTCAGTTACACAGGAATCACATTATTATTATATGAAATATCGTGAAATATAAACTAAGCTTCTCTCACAATGCAGTTCTTATGAAGTTATGCCTAATAGGAAAATAGTGAGAGAATGACTCTATTTCTTTGGAGCCCATGTCTACAATTGAAAATTAAGTGGTTCACGTATTTTTCCATAATTTAAATTATAGAACCCAGTTTTACAGAGAACCTTAATTGCATATGTTATACATAATCCAAATATTTGTCTCATATTCCCCTTGTACCCTCACAGAATAGGCAAAATAATGTGCTTTTTCTCTTTTCAGTCATGTACTTGCCAGAAGCTTCTATATTCATAGTCTTCTGAGAAAGGTGCTTGTTATCATGAAACTGCATTTATTTTGGCTTCCTGTATCCTTGTGAATTCTATTAAATCCTGGTATCAAAACTCAGATGCTTATGGAGTTAATTATATAGTTTAAGATGGATTTTCTAGGTCCTTCTCCTATGATAAAGTCTCTCTTTTTAAAAATATATGATATCGTTAGCCCTGTCCCCAAATTCCTTGTACCAGATTATGATATCTTTGTCTTGTCCCTGTGCCATGTGCATATTTATGTTATATGATGTGCTGGTCTTATCCCTATGCCATTCTCTGTTCCTTGTATGTGTTCTAAAACAAGAAGTGGAGTCCTCTAACCTGTGTCCCCTTGTTGTAGGTTTCTGCTCTGTATAATCTGTCACTTTGCCTCTCTAAGGCTGTAGCCAGCAGCACTTTATCTCTATCTTATATTTCTTCATCAATGCCCATGTGTTAAAGGACAAGAACCTCTGCTGTATTTTTTGTCTACAAGAAGAGGTGGAACAGAAAAAGTCTGCCTTTCATCCGGGCATGTGGACAGAATCAAACAGAGTTGTCTTGCTGGAGTACTCCTTTTTATCTCTTACTATTTCCCACCCTAGGCCATCTCATTATCTATTTAGACTGAATACATTTTAAAGGCCAGATTTTAAATGAACAATTAAATTAACTAGTTTACCTGGGTCCCTCCTTTCTGCTCTGCTCCCACCATAACAGTGTCCATTCAGCCTTATTGCTCCTCAGCTTCAGCTATGATTTTTTTTTTCTTTATTGCACCAGCCAATGTTCTTGTTCATGTGTGGAACATCTGTACATTTCAGACAACCAAGGGATAGTTTTCAGGAGCATTAGACCCAGGAGTATTTTATTACCTTCATCCCCTTCATTGTGGCAATGATGAAGAATCACACACATGATTCACTGCAATCCTTACACGTTTTTACTTGTGCTCAGGTGAGGATCACATATAGGGTTACATTGATTGGAAACAGATTTCACCAAGATTTGCCTTTCTTCACTTGCGGTGCTTGTACACCTACTCACTGGTGATTGCACTCTTTTTTTTTCTTTTGGGTCACACCCAGCATTTCACAGGGCTTACTCCTGGTTCATACACTCAGGAATTACTCCTGGCGGTGCTTGGGGGACTATATGGGATGCTGGGGATCTGATCAGGGTCAGCCGCGTGCAAGGCAAATGCCCCACCCGCTGTGCTATTGCTCCAGCCCCTAGTGATTGCACTCTTTATACATGGTATTCACATACATTCTTGTAACAGTGCTTGCTCGGGGTCGCTGTGGTGTTCACACGCTTTCCCACCAACATTTGCACTTCCAGCCTTATACACATATCATTGTTTTACTTGCTGATGCTCATCACATGTCATACTCCTTTGTGTTCTCAGACAAACCTGGCTGTGGTGTTAAAAGAAGTCACTTGAGGAACCTGAGACCGAAAATGATTGAACTCAGATTCAAACATTTGAACTGTCAGGAATACTATCTTTATTGTACTGGCATGGCAGGCTCACTCATCTCAGTCTTGCAGAGCACTAAGCCAGTGAGTTTTTGCTCTGGACTCCAAGGAACATTTTCAAATATAATAATAATGAAATATTTCAATTTTGTGATCATTCTCCAACATCAGTACCTGAAATATTTGTTCTGTTTTCTCTTACTCTCCAGGTGTAGCTTCACGCATAGATTTTTTACCTCTCTGTTTGTTTAGGATGTCTTTTCTGCTTTATAGTTATATAGAGATGCATGAAACTCTAATGCATACACAGAAAAACAATATTCAATGAGCCAGAAAGATACACAAAAACACCGAAAATAATAGAACTATATACACACAAATATTATACGCTATATGTATATATAGACACAAATATATTATATGTAATGCACACACATGTATATATTTAGAGAAAGACTATTCATATAAGATTTGCTCAAAAATTCAGTAACAAAAACAAAACTAATAGAAGAGTAAATTTATCTTGTTTGTATAGTGTCAACACTAATTTATTTGGACCAAATTCCCTGTGATATAAATTATAAAAAATTTTTACCTTGGATTTATAGATTAAAACTTTGTATTCAGAGATAAAACTTTACTCAATATTATAGTGCTGTAGCACTGTATCCCTGCCCTCCAGTTGTTCATCGATTTGTTCGAGCGGGCACCAGTAACATCTCACAACAAACTGTGAGACATGTTACTGTTTTTGGCATATCAAATACATCACGGGTAGCTTGCCAGCCCTTTGCCGGGCTCTCTGAGAAGGGCGAAGGAATAGAACCCGGGTCGTCAGAGTGCAAGGCAGACGCCCTAAGACTCAGAAAATAAAATGGATAGGAGAGAACAAAGATCAAAATGGTTACTAAACAAATAGAACTTAACATAGGAATGCCAAAGTAAAAATTATAGAATGAAGACAGAGAGAGAGACTAGCAGAAATCTCTACAATTCAAGGAAATACTGCCTATAAGTGGGAATTGTGCATTTACATAATAAGCATGATAGAAGGGTTTCTATAACTTAAGTAGCTATTGTCTTGTCTCTACTCTTTCTGATGACTTTGTATTGTCATCAGATGGCTTCTGAAATCCATCATCATTCTGTGAATAGAGAAAGGACCTTTTGAGCAACAGAGATTTGTCAAATACATGCAAGAATATGAAAAAAGTTATCCAGCTTTCTTATCCTGGTTTCATTTCTAAGCTATACGGGTTTTAGAAAATCCACCTAATCTCTATACTAATGTCCATTCCTATTCTATGAAGGGAAATAACTGCATATTGTTTATGCTCTCTCACATCTAAAAATTCCTATAATTCTATAAAACACAATTGAGAATATCTTATATTTAGGATCAGATTGGTCCTAACATTAAAAATTACATTCACAAAGAAATTTCTTCAGTAAAAACATAATGTGTATGACACTGAATTACCCTTCAGTAAGTAACCCAAAAAATAAATACTGATTCTTTTTTTAGTGCTATTGTAATATCAGATAATCATTGATTTCCACACAATATGAACTTAGATAAAATAACACCTTTACTTTGGACACTCATATCTTTTCAAGTAAAGTTCAAGCTCATTCAGGAATTATTTCTGTAAAAAACACATGTTACTTAGGATGTTGAAGTTGGCACTACACAGCTAAATAATAATTTATACTTGTTTAATGATATAGTACAGCAAAAGTGATAAAAATATTTTAAATTATTTCATTTTTTATATAGATATATTCAAATATCTCAATCTGAAATATAAAAGTCTGAATTGAATTGAGATTACTTGCATTTTTATAAGTTATACCTGCAAATTAAATCCCAGGTCTTCTTTTTTTCCTTTGTTCTTGAGATGATCTTGTAACTTGCTTAAATGCCTTAAAGAAAACAATTTAAAACTTGCTGTGATCATGCATTACTTCTTTTCCAGTTATTTAATATTACAGTGGGTTTAGGGCTGGAGTGATAGCACAGTGGTAGGGCATTCGCCTTACAAGCGGCCAACATGGCTGACCCGAGTTCGATTCCTCCGCCCCTCTCAGAGAGCCCGGCAAGCTACCGAGAGTATTCGATATGCCAGACATAGTAACAACAAAGTCTCCAATGGAGACATTACTGGGCCCGCTCGAGCAAATCGACAATCAACGGGAGGGCCTTTATCTTATCTTTATCTTTACAGTGGGTTTACCTATAAAAGTTGTCACCACATTATTGTCGTATTTAGGTTGTTAATAATAATAATAATGATTAATATATATATAGAGTACTCAATGAGTACCATCTTAAGTGTTTTATGTAGATGAACTCATCCAGTTATTGACCCCTAATGAGAACTAAGGTTAATAATTTCTCCAACATACAGTTAAAGAAGTAGAACCACAGTGTGGTTAAATTTTCTGCCTAATGTGATATAACCAATAGTGATAAAATCAGAATTTTAACCTCTAGGATAATACTGTTTTGTCCTTCCTGCATAGCCTCAAGTAGTTTAGGTTTATTAGGTTGCTCCCATCACAGTGCTCCCATCCCTTCATGTTCATTTGTAACTTCTTTCTTTGTGTTCAGTTGACTTGTAAATATTGTTTTTTCTCTTCTCCCTAAGTCCTTTGGATTAGTTTATTCAGAGTAATGTCCTTTTTGTATGGACACAAGAAGACAGTAAATGCTATGCTTTTATTTTCTGTGTTATTTTCCTCCTGGGCATCTGTTCTCTCCACCTACACCTCAGCTGTTCTTACTTCCTAGTACCTCCAAAAGCAGGGTCTCAAAGAGGGACTGGATGCACTCAGGGCAAGTGGTAAGCTATGTGCTACCCTCGATCAAGATAGGCCTGACCAAAGTGGCATAATGCTTAACTATAAGAGCTTGGTCATGGACAAATGTTGTCATGATCCAAAAATTAATAACTACATTCGGACCCTGCTAGGGTTAAGAAAGATTAATCTGGCCTGAGCTCTGTAGTCTGATTCTGTGGCAAAATGTTCCCAGGAGAGCTGCCCCACAAGCCTTAGTGTATCTCTTACTGTGTCCATATAAAAATAACTAGTATTATGATGATGATAGAGTTATTGGACTGAGGAAAGGAGAAAACCACCTTAGGAGGTATTTTGCCATTGGGCAGTCAGGAAGGGCTTTGGAATGCCTCTTAGATGGTGTTTCCTTTGCATCCAGTGAGCCCTCAGGAAGGGCTTTCTTATGTTGATTTGGCTACCAGACTGAGTGCAGTGTGTCAGCCCAGAGTGCTGGGGAGATGGAGAGACAAGAGAGCTGGGTAGAAAGTGGGAGAGAGCAGGGCAGCAAGATAGAGTGCGGAGAGACTAGCAAGTGAAACAGAGAGAGAACAATGTGGAAGAAAAATACAGGACCAGGCACGTGGAGAGAAAGAGCCCAGGCTGCAAGATGGAACATGAAGAGTTGAGCAGGACAGACAAGAGGAGATAGGAATGAAGGGAATGTGAGTCTATAATGGGAGTCTTAGAGAATCTGGGACAGGCACGAGGGGAGAATGGAATAAATGGCATCTGATCAATCAACCGGCTTGGCCCTAGTTCTTCCTTCGCCTGCCCATCACCAATAACCATCTCCGTCCAGTCCATACAGAGACTCAAGGGCACTGGACGCGGGCTGTGAGAGAAAGCCTCCTGGAGACCCCCTGAACACACACCCTTCAGTGTGCTTAATTCTTTTTTAAATTTTTTAAATTTTTTTAAAAATTTTTATTAGTGTGCTTAATTCTTGCATTAACCCAAGTTCTCTGGTTCTAGAATCAATGCTCTTATCTACCATGAATTTTGTGGGTCTGACCGAACCCATTATAGGCTATTACATAATTGTTATGAGGGAGCTCTGCCATCTCTGTCATCTGCTTCATGTTGTTTTTAACTCTTTCCTAGTTTTTCCCCATTTGTATGAATGTTTAACCCTTTTATATATTTATGATAAAACCTATAACATGTTCTACTAAAACCTATTAGAATCTTTGTGGCATCTTTGGGATCAATGCCTAGACTGTTTCTTCTCTCTCCCATATCTCTCTCTCTCTCTCTCTCTCTCTCTCTCTCTCAGACACACACACACACACACACACACACACACACACACCTCACCCAGCTATAATACAAAACAATTCCCTGCCCTCTCTCTGCTAACCATCTATGTTCCCAATGCCATTGGGTTAAATATGCCCAATCCCTAAAACATAATCCATACTCTGATTTAACTCTATTACATATAGTTTTAAAGAATTAAATTTCTACTCCTTGGATTACAAAATTCTTTAGACTTTTCTTGCTGTTTTGTTTTATTTTTCAATAATGTTCCCAGAGAGAACAATACACTGAAATTCCTTTCCATTTACTTGAAAGGATCCTTTTCACCTAACAAAAATCCATATGTCAGATTGTCAGCTTTTTGTGAATAGCAGAAGCATCACTTGAAGTCTAACCCACTTAAGATTTGATTGGTCCATTTATGCACGTAGAATTCTGCTAGATGCCAGGGAAACAGTGATCTGAGTGTCCTTTGATTGAGTTTACAAAAAGTCTGAGCAATTTAGTTAATTTAACAAGGGCTGTTTCTAGCACATCTAAATCGAAGACTATTGTTTTTGTTTGTCATCAAATAAATTTGAAATGCTATAAGACTTGTTGAATTTGATGTCAGATAAAATTTGTACCTATCAATCTTAATGAGATTGTCTCAAACCTCTATTTTATATTTTATGAATAATCAAATATCTTTCTCAAGACTTCTATGTGCTTTTTTAAGGTCTGTTTCATTTATAGCTGTTTTCTTATATACATTGGCTTAACTAAGTATATAGGAATTATGTAGGTTGTGCTAACCTGGTTTTAAATGTTGAAATTGAGGAAATGCAATATAGTTAGTATATAAAACTTTACTAAGGGTTAGAGGAATAGGAATAGGAGTTTATAACTAAGTTCACAAATTAAATTCCTCCTTATGAGTTTAAGGGGATGCAAAGTACAGAGGTTAGGACATTGAAACTATTCTGTTTGGTTCTGTAAAAGTGGGTGTACATCAATTTTTGTCAAAATCGACAATACCATAATTTAACCATAGTGGAAAATTTCGTATTTGGACTATAATAAAGTTTCAGTGTAAGATTATCTATTAAGATAGATGCTTCATGCTAACTGGGATGTTAATAGGTGGTTGGGAAATGTGATACAGTCAAGAGCATATATGTATCATTATATTTTAGTGTAAACCAAAAACTTCTCTAAAACACAAAATATTCAAGTTGACAGGGGGTTTTAATGGACAGGTGGAGAGGAAATCTAGGAACACTAATGGAGGGAAGTTAACACTAGTGGAGTGATTGGTGTTAAATTATTATATTCAAAAATTCAACTATTAGTAATTACATAAATCATTGGTCTTAAATATATTTTTAAATTTTTTAAATAAAAACATTCTACATGATTTTGTGGTCTGAAAAAGAGGAATTGAGTGGCAAACATGTTCAGTCCATAGTCTACTTTCGACATGCATCTCCCCTCCTGGGAGGATCCTCCAAACACCCTTTATTTGGTGTTCCCTTCTCTATCTGAGCTGCCCTTTCCTCTAGAATGCCCGACTGGCCACTAAGCTATGGAGTAATCCTCCTGGTGCTGATCTCAGCTATTCTTGGGTATTAATCTCATATTTTGTTACTTTATATCCCTCAGATGAATGCAATCTTTCTATGTCTATCCCTCTCTTTCTGACTCATTTCGCTTAGCATGATACTTTCCATGTTGTACCACTTGTATGTAAATTTCATGACTTCATCTTTTCTAACAGCTCATAGTACTCCATTGTGTAGATGTACCAAAGTTTCTTTAACCAGTCATCTGTTCTTGGGCATTCAGGTTTCTTCCAGTTTCTGGCTATTGTAAAGAGAGAGAGAACACAGGGGATTGCCCTGCCACAGAGGCAGGGGGGATGGGGGGATGTGGGTGGGGGGGATATTATCCATGGTGGTGGAAAATGGGCACTGGTGGAGGGATGGGTATCTGATCATTGTATAATCGAAACCCAAGCACAAAAAAATTGTAAATCTACAACTGTACCTCATGGTGTTTCACTAATAAAAAAAAATTAAAAAAAAAATAAGGGAATGCCCTGACATAGAGGCAGGGTGGGATGGGGGGAGTGGGAGGTGGGAGGGATACTGGGATCCATGGTGGTGGGTAATGAGCACTGGTGGAGGGATGGGTATTTGATCATTGTATAATTGAAACACAAGCACAAAAATTTGTAAGTCTACAACTGTACCTCATGGTGTCTCACTAATAAAAATTTTAAAAAAACATTCTACATGAGAATATTCATATCCCTTCAGTTTTAGTGTCATTTTATTGATATTATATTGCTCTTCATTCTCTTCTCTCAATGTTCTCTAACAATTCTGTTTATATCAATGCAAACCCATCTGCAATCACATTTATAAGAATGACTCTCCCACAGAATCATGTTTTCAGAGTCTCACCTAAGCTTTGTGTCATTACTTTTCTACTTATTACATGGTTACTTATTTGGAAGGAGGGAGGTCTGGCCACACCTGATGGTGTTCAGGGTCTCTACCTTACTCCAGCCTAAAGAATCACCTATGGAGGCACTCAGGAATGACCGCTGGTGGTGCTCAAGGAATGATATGTGATGCTCAGGAATTTGAGTCAAGATCATGACCACAGCATCAGTATGCAATGTAAATGTATTTCCTCCTATACTATCTTTCTGGCTCACTGTAATCTAGTTAACCTAAAAATGTAGGTAAAATGACTCCTAGTTGAATTAACACATAGGTAGCATTTTTAGTCTGTTTATTCTGGTCAGTTTTCTATCACTTGCTAGACACAATGCTCAAGAGAACAAGAATTTAGAAAATATCTGAAGATTTTGTTGTCATAATTACCCACAATTTTTATGTAAAAATGTTTTTTTAACTGTTTATATACTCACACTTTGGAGATAAGAAATTATCATAGTGTTAAAGTTGTTTAAAGTATATCAGTTTCATTGCAACTTGCTAATTAATTGTTCTTAATTATAATTCACTTTCAGTATAGTCATTATGAGATCGTAGTTAATTATTTTTCCTTATGACAACAAATGGATTAAAATAATATATTCAAGAAACATAAAAAATTTTCTGCGGAATTAAATATTTTTTTAAATTTGCGTAATTATTCTTTCTGCCACTGAATATTCTATGAAAAGACATTTTGATAGCTATTATATCAAGATAAAATTAAAAAATAATGAAAAACATATTATTCTGATCATTATACTATATACTTCATACATATATTTATTTTTGTGCCAAATGTATATGCATACAATTATTAAAAATATGTTAGAAAGATAATTATGTACCTAATAATAGTAAGTAAATAAAAATGAGGAAATAATAAAATAAAATCTGACTTTTTAATTACATTAAAGTGATAAAAAGATATTGGTAAAATTTTCAAAGAATTAAATGTACTGTTAAAGGTTCTTTATTATTTTATCTTACACAACCTTTTTGTTTTTCTGTTGTTGTCTAACTAGCTATACGTAACTGAACTATTGAAAACATCCACTACTATTTTTTTATTTTTTTTTTTTTGCAATTCAGGGACATATTTTCTTTGCCCTATGTGATATTTTCTTAGGTGAATTGGAGGAGATATGAAGAGCACAGATAGCTTCATTCACATGTGTGGCACTTCAGACTAGTTCGAAAAGCAGAAAGGCTGGCTGCCAGTCTCTTTGTACTTCTAGTCTTTCATCATTAAGAAGTACTTCTCCAGTTTTACTGGGAAACTGGATGACAAGAGAACAAAACTAAAACTAACAGTATTTTAAGACCTAAACATGGAATTGGCATTGTGTCACTACTAACACATTCTGTTGGTTTCAGAAAATCATAGTTAAACTTGAGGATTCTAGAGTCTAGACGAGGGTATGGGGTAATTGAACTATATAATGTCTAGGTGATAGAAAACGGATGGAGGGGAATGTGATGAAGTTTGGCAGCCATCTCTGAAGTCATCATTCACAATCATTGTCAATGTCAGCACTTAAAGAAAGAAGAGTGAGAGTTAACAGGAACATGTGACTCCAGAAATAACTTTCAAAGAAAATACAATTTTTAAGACATAGTGCAGCTATTATTTAAGAATTCAAAAACTTCAAAATAAATTGTTAAAGTGATAAAAATATAATGAGATATTGGCAAAGTTATATGCAACTAGACACTACCAGCTAAAGTACCACTTAATTACATACTGCTGATTCTAGAAAAGTCAATAGTGTTAGAAATCTATTCTAGGTGTACAGTATTCCCATCAAATAGATCTACAAATATTAGAAGTAGTGAATGATGTGTCAGTAGCCAAAAATATATGTCAATTATCACATTTTCAATTACCAACCACTTTTGACAATTAACAGTTTGTAATCACTCATTCTCTAATTTCATATGACTGTTTAAAGTAAGTAGTTTACCTTCCACCTCAGAAAAATTACTCTCCACTATTGATGAATATGTAATCAGTTCCTAAACTGTATACGTAGAACTGTTCTGTAGTAACAAATTCCCCTCAATCAGGATTTGATTAAAGAAGTGTATGTATGTGAGGTGAACAGATATTGAAGCAACGGATTTGAAGTTTGGATACCCTTGATGTACAAATAACACACTTAGAAAGGATTTACTGATATGACAAACATATTTTTAGTAACATTTACTTGTCAGGGGCTGGAGGAATAGCACAGTGGTAGGGCGTTTACCTTGTGCATGGCCAGCCCAATCAACCCGGGTTCAATTCTTCCGCCCCTCTTGGAGAGCCCAGCAAGCTACCAAGAGTATTTCTCCCGCAAGGCCAAGTTTGGCAAGCTACCAGTGATGTATTTGATATGCCAAACACAGTAAGAACAAGTCTCACAATGGAGATGTTACTGGGCCCGCTCAAGCAAATTGAAGAACAACGGAAGGACAGTGCTACAGTGCAGTGCTTGTCAAAGTGATTTTCATAGAAATAATCTCATAGTAATGTAAGGATAGAAGAATGTGACTTTAATAAATATAAAATCATATGAGCTGAGATTTTGGCAGAATTCTAAATTCAGCCAGATAATTCTGTCTTCATCTTGGCTAGGGAAGTGTAGATTAGTGGATAGTATCTGGAATTGAACTAATTTGATTTTAAATTTTAGCTAACACAATTGTTGGGCTTTTTAATTAATTTGCTATTAATATTGTCTAACAAGCCACCCCAAATTCTATAGCAATAAAAAAGATTTTTTTTCATTTCTATAGCTCAAGTCTGGACTGAAATGATAGCACAGAAGGTAGGGCGTTTGCCTTGCACGTGGCCAACATGGGTTGATTCCTCTGTCCCTCTCAGAGAGCCTAGCAAGCTACCGAGAGTATCCCACCCGCATGGCAGAGCCTGGAAAGCTCCCTGTGGTATATTCGATATGCCAAAAACAGTAACAAGTCTCACAATAGAGACGTTACTGGTGCCTGCTCAAGCAAATCAATGAACAACAGGAGGACAGTGACAGCTCAAGTCTATGGGTCAAGGAAGTTTAACTCTATAGTCTCTGCCTAGATAAAAAGTTCTGCATTAATCTGTAGTCCACAAAGACAAGACTCATCAAGAAAATCTGCTCCAATATATCCTCCATTATATATTTATCACCGTAATCAGCAAAAAGGCAAAATTCAAGCTGAACTATTCAAATGCATCTTAATTACTTATAAAATGTTACAGTTATTCCATTGCCAAAGTCATGTCATAAAATCATAATGAGGTGTGAGATGTCTCTCCATTTTTGTTCTGTTTTTGTTTCTGAGCCACACCTGACAGTGCTCAGAGTTTACTGCTGACTCTGTGCTCAATGATCACACATGGCAGTGCTCTCAGGTCCATATGTGATAACAGGGATAGAACCTTTGTTGGCTGTGTGAAAGGGAATAGCCTAATTTTCTGTACTATCTCTCCAACCCATACAATTTTAGCTAACACAATTGTTGGGCTTTGTAATTAATTTGCTATTAATATTGTCTAACAAGCCACCCCAAATTCTATAGCAATAAAAAAGTTTTTTTTCATTTCTATAGCTCAAGTCTGAACTGAAACGATAGCACAGAAGGTAGCACGTTTGCCTTGCACGTGGCCAACATGGGTTGAAGCACTCGCCTCACAGGTACAGTGAGTAATGTACAGGTACATTTCTCCTCCCAAAGGAAGGAGAAATGTGAGTATTTTCTGAATAATACTGGAATCTGGGGTCTGAGAGATAGAACAGCAGGTAGAGAACTTGCCTTGTATGCACGATCACAATCACGATCATCCAGTTGTTCATTGATTGCCTCGAGCAGGCACCAGTAACATCTTTGCCCTAGCCCTGAGATTTTAAAAAGTGCCATATTCAAGGCTCTTTCAGGGTTAGGAGAATGAGACCCATCATTGTTATTGGTGTTTGGCATATTGGGTACACCACAAGGAGTTCGCCAGACTCTGCCATTATGGGTCACATTCAATAGCCTGCCAGGTTATCCAAAGTAAGAATGAGATAATAAGATGGCCGTGCGCTTCCGGGAGCTGGGTTTTATAGTCTCTGGGTCTTTGCCGTTGAGGGGATTACATGGCGCCAGGGAGCCAGTTGGTGTGTGTGACCCCTGCCTACTGGAAGATGGAGGATCTGGGTGGAGGATGCTCAGCTCCAATCCGAACAGGCTTGGAGATCTCAGCCCTGAGACCCGCATGCCTGTGTTCTTCTGCTGGTTCCTTCATGCATGTGGAGAGTGATCTCAGCATGGTTGTGGCTGGTTCTGGAGGTCTTTGGCTGCCGGGGCTCTGTTCAGGATGGGGAGGGAAACTCAACCAGACCCCTCCAAAGGGCCCCAGCAAGGACAGCCAGGCGCAGGGAGAGGAGACTCTGAGCTGTTCTTTTCCGGGAGCTAGGTTTTATAGTCTCTGAGTCTTGACCGTTGATGGGATTACAAGGCTCCTGGAGGGGGTGGGGGTGGGGGAGCAGTTGGTGGGTGTGACTCCTGCCTACTGGAAGATGGAGGATCTGAAAGATGGAGGATCTTGGTGGAGGATGCTCAGCCCAGATCCGAGCAGGCTTGGAGATCTCAGCTCCGGGACCCTCATGCCTTTGTTCCTCTGCCTGTACCTTCATGCATGTGGAGAGTGGTCTCAGCATGGTTGTGGCCTTGTATGTAGCCAACCCAAATTGATCTCTACCATCCCATATGTTCCCTGAAACACTGCTAGGAGTAATTCCTGAGTACAGAACCAGGAGTAACTCCTGAGCATCAGTAACCTCTGAGCAACACACACACACACACACACACACACAAACAAAAAATAATAATTACTTTTTTTCAATAATGTTAGCTCAATGTATTCTGGTACTTTGCTTATATATTCTGAATTTTGGTGGTATTAGTTGAAAATAAAATGACATGTTAAGAACAATTTGGGGATTTGCATATTCCTAACACAGAATTAATTGGATAGCGATAAAAAGGTGTTCAACAACAACAACAAAAAAAAACTGTATGAAACAGTGGCTCCTTTTGAAATTGCTGTCACCAATTATTAGCAATAAATTTTATGTTAAATTAAAATTTAACTCATGTTTTTATTAAGTATGGAAGTTAACATAAAATATTAAGTTCCCATTTAAAACGTCCATGAAGTCATATTCCTTAAATGCTTAACTCAATCATATATCAGATGATAAGTTAACTAACAAATCTGTCACTGTCTGTCCTCCCATTGTTCACCGATTTGCTCGAGCAGGCCCAGTAACATCTCCAATTTGAGACTTGTTGCTACTGTGTTTGGCATATTGAATACATCACAGGTAGCTTGCCAGGTTTTGCTATGAACTAACAAATCTACATGAAATTATTTACAAAATTGTAAAATTATCACTTTAACATTGAATTAAACAATGTAACATAAAGATTTACATTCTACAGTTTACAACATTAATATGAAGCATAGGACAAAAAGTAAAAAAAAAAAAAGTTTTTTGGGGTATGGTGCCGCCAACAGGTCAATCTGTACCTGTGAGGCGAGTGCTTCAGCAGCCTGATAGTGCCTTCAGACTCCAGACCCCAACAACTTGAGGCCAAGTTTACCAAGAAAGTAAATGGCCAAAAGTTAGGTATGTGGAAGATATACCCACAAACCACCTCTGGCTCAGCTATATAATTGGAGGCAAGGGCTCTCTGGTTCCTGATCAAACTGCTTAATGGCCATGAACCCAGAGACTCAGAAACAAATCACAGAACCTAGTGGCTTTTGTCAGAAATGCATGCAGTCCTCTCAGTTACCAGCACGGGGCCTTGGCAGGGGGTAAAGGGTGCTGTCCCTTTGCCTGCTCTCCCTTGGCGGCTCAGTAGCCACCATCCTCCAGAGGCTATTGGACAGTCAGGTTTGGGCTTGCAGTGATGAGACACGTGGGGCCTCATGGGATGGCGTGTAGCAGGCCCTTTCCTTTTACCCCAGCGAGACCCTGGGTCGCCTCCTACAAACGGCCTCTCTGGCTCCTGATCAAGCTGCTCAATGGCCGTGATCCCAGAGACTCAGGAACAAATCTTGGAATCCAGGAGGTTTTGGCAGAAATCCCTTCACATTTCATTGTTAAAATTTCGAATTCCAAGCATCATAATAAGCAAACAAACAATCAAACAAACACTGTCCTCCCATTGTTCATTGATTTGCTCGAGTGTGCCCAGTAATGTCTCCATTGTGAGACTTGTTGTTACTGTGTTTGGCATATTGAATATGTCACGGGTAGCTTGCCAGGCTTTGCTGTGTGGGCAAGATACTCTCGGAAACTTGCTGGGCTCTCCAAGAGGGGCAGAGGAAACGAACCCAGCTCACCTGGCCTCGCTGCCCGCAAGGGAAATGCCCTACTGCTGTGCTATCACTCCAGCCCAGCAATAGAAAACAAATTGTCTATGGTTGCCTTTTTGGCAGATCTGAGTGTTGGGGTAAAATCCCAAATAGTAATGGTGGGTCTGGTGTCGAAATATTGGATGTAATCGAAGTAGAGAGAGAGTAATGTGGAGGTCATCTGCCCCACAGGTAGGGGGAGGATGTGGGATGGGGGGCTATACTAGGGATTTTAGTGGTGCAAAATAGGCACTGGTAAAGGGACAGGTGTTTCATCTTTGTATGACCGAGACTTAAGCCCGAAAGCTTTGTAACTGCTCTCACAGTGATTCTATAAATAAATTTATGAAAAAGAAAAAGAAAGTTTAAAATCAATTAAAAACATGCTGGTAACTAAATGAAAGGGAGAGATATGAAATGAATGAACAAAAAGGAATTTATGAAGTATAATTTATGGATTCAGATGGTAAACATGGTGAGTTCTCTACTTATATATAGTTATACCTTTTAAATCTAAATTATTAAAAAACTAATAATAAAAAATAAATGTAAATATAATCATAATAATATTCATGGTTGTATTATAGAATTATGGTAGACATAGACTTTAGTAGCTGGACAATAGTCACCAAAAATGCCATTAACAAAATGGAAAGTAATGTAAATTAAAGTATCGGACTGAGTACTAAAATTTACTATGAAATACTAACAAGAAGATTTTTCCATCAATGTTATTATTTCTAGCAGATTCTACTACAGAACTTCTTCAATGTCTCAAGCTGTAGTAATATATGGTTCAGCAAAATTGGTCACAGTCATGGTCCTCCCGTTGTTCATCGATTTGCTCTAGCGGACCCAGTAACGTCTCCATCATGAGACTTGTTGTTACTGTGTTTGGCATATCGAATACGTCACGGGTAGCTTGCCAGGCTCTGCCGCGTGGGCGAGATACTCTCCATAGCTTGCCGGGCTTTCTGAGGGGGGGGAGGAATCGAACTCGGGTTGGCCATGTTGGTCGCTTGTAAGGCAAACGCCCTACCGCTGTGCTATCGCTCCTATCCCTAATGTCAACAGTACTTAAGATCTAATGATTTTTAGAAGTGCATCACAAGAGGTAAAATGAGTATAAAAACCAGAGTCCTGTTAACTTGACTATATGTATAATGACTACATAACACTCTCACAGGTTGTGTTATACTTGGTTTAAAAATAGAGAACCAAAAAATCATCAATAAATAAAATTTAAAAATAAACAGTTTATATTTTAAAGAACATTGGATATCAGGCTATCGAATTTGAATGCTTTATGTTAGTGAGGAAGCTATCAAATGTATTATGGGCAAGAGGCTGATAAGAACATAAATGTGCTACAAATAAATCATTATAGTATGATCACAGATAAAATGACAGATATGGAATTTGGATAACATAGTATACACTAGTAAAATGCAGGCATTAATATGAGTACAAAGAGGGATAGTCTAACAACAAAAAATGGTGCAATCTTGAGAAATGATGCATTTTTTTAAAAAAGGAAGTCTTTCTTTTTTAATATAACATACAGAAATTACTACAAATTACTCTTTTGTCAATTACATAGTATGAAGTAATTAATGTACTCATGTATTAAATATGCCTATAAAGCAGGGCCAATATTTCTGCTACCTTTCCCATGTTAATACATTCCATTGACTCACATACATTATTGTTGAAAGACAGAAGCAGATGTTAATGGAAGTGATGTTTAATGATCTGTGACCCTATATACAAAGAATACAAGCATCATAGTCATCTGCTAACCACATCCATGAAACCTGCTGAAGCAATAGAATTCACCATCTTCAGATCTCAAGCATCAGTTTCTTCCCAGTGAGTTGAAAGGGTTCAGCTGGAAGAAGAATAAAAAACGAGTAAACATTTGAACAAGTGTGACATCCCCTTGAATTCGGAGTAATTGATACATGTTCAGCCTTTCCTTTACCTCCCATTTCCACTACAATTAGAGTGAAGCTTGTTCTCAAGGTGTAGAGCAGCTGGAGTTCACAGAAGGGCATTACCACAGTTTGGTGCCAATCCTTAATGATGCAGCACTGCCTGTGTATACAGACATCAAGGTCATCAGCAAATATGTGAAAAAAAATCACAAGGTGCTATTAAAAACATCAGTAATTCCATAATCAAAGGTAGAGATTCACTTTCTCATCAAATAGTATCTACAGATAGCTGAGCATACGCAACATTGTCTATGAGGGAAAGTGAAAAGTGCAATATATACATCAGTTGGAAGGTAAATCTCTAAACAGTAGGCTTTGTGAGTTTTGTTAATTACCATTAACAAAATGAAAGATTCACATTGACACTGTAAGTCACCAAGAGAGATGCAATTCCAAATTCTTAGGCATCCTGCCATGTTATGATTAATTTTACAGTCCATGCATGGATGTTTAGTTAGAGAAGAGAACTGTAGATATCTTGTACAATCCATCAAAATAGTAGGAATAAACTGTCACTCCCAACCTGATCCGTGAACATGTTTATTTATGAGCCACTCTGCTGAAATTGAGAAAAAGAAAATCAAGACAGCAATGCAAAGAGAGGCATCTGAAATGTTCTCTTTTAAGCAACTGCTATTGGAAAGCAAGCAACAAAGGAAGCCTGGCTATTCCCACTTTCCACAAAGGTTTAGACTTTCGTTCAAATGATTTAGGCTTCTTACTAAAATTCTTCAAATCTAATACAAATACTTCAGAATTTAACTAATTGTGTTTAAAATTGTTTGTGTTTTAAAAGTATTTTCTAAATATTTAAACCTGATGATGAAAATATGAAAATAAATAACTCCCTAACCACAAATAGTCATATTTTTGTAATAGTATAGTGGGTGGTTTTTCATATTTCTCACTAGGTATGCTTTTGAAAATCTGTTGTTTTTTTTTTTTGTATAACAAATAACACTAATAATGCTACACAAGGACAGGACCCTCTCTCTCTTTTAACTACAGATATTTTACCATTTGGGGGACAATTGTTAGTGAAAGTTTTTAACTTAATTAAAACTGTTAAATGACAGATTGAATCAATTAGTGAACATAAGTGATATCATCTATGATAATATACATCAAGTATTTTATATTAGTTACCATTGGTATAGATGTAAATAAATATATGTAGTTTTATACAAATTGAAAGCTTTAGCTAAAATACCCATGTATTATAAAGACCTAGAAGAAAGTTCTATAAGATTAAAAAAATAAAATCAGAAGTATGTAAATTTTTATTTGTAGTTATAAAGAGTTATACAAACATGAGAGCATTGTAAAATTTAAAACTATTTGATATTATTAAATAATATGAGCAAAAGAAGGATAACAAATTCTATGACTAGAATAGTGCTTAACAAATATACTGAATGTTGTCAAAGATTTTTTATGGTGAAAACATTTGAATTAATATTTTATGTAAGATGTTAAAAGTAAAAGTAAATGTTAAAAGATAAAACAGAAGTAAAGAATTAAAAAAACAAAAGAGAAAGAGTTGAAGATTCATGTTCTGACACCATAAAATTTGATAACTAGAAGAATAACAAAAAGAGCATACCTTAAAAACGCATTCAGAAGAATACAATGAAATTCATTTGACAAGAGTAATTACAATGAATAAGCTACCAAAGAGAATACATTTTATAAACTTATTAGAAAATACTCCTTTCTAAGTGACAACAAGTGTAAATGTAACTATTTAGTTTCTGTTTTTTTGGGAGGAGTCAAAGCTGTGTTCATAGGGTCAGAAAGTAAATTCAGTGCTTTGCTGGCAGTATTGGGGTACACTAGGGTAACAAGAGATTCTCAGGAGCTCTTAGGGGTAGGAAACAATGTGGTTCTCAGGTTCCAAGTTTGTCCGGGCACAGAGCAGGCAAGGAACCCTGACCACTGAGCAATCTCCCTAGCCCACATTATTTAAAAAAAACAGTAATTTAGTATTTCAAAGTGGCTGTCAGGTAAACAAAAAGAGGATTACCATATAAAACAGAAAGAAGCATCAAAGAAACACCAAACTGTATGCAATGAGGGTGTCAAGATTTTTCTCACAAATGTCATCACACATTCAGATGATACTACCTATTCTATTGAAATACATCCCAAAATAGTGGAAATTCTAAAATCTCTCCCACAAATTTTGTGATAAGTACATGATCACCTCAACAATTATATAAAAATAATAAAATTATTTTCTTTGGAACTTCAGGTTTTGTCTTCTCTGTGGAACATTCTTCCTTATGAAGTACCTAAAGCTGAATCTCCTCCTCATAACTCAGGCACAAAAAGCAGAGCCTGTGAGTCCTTTATAAATACTCCCTTGAAAACCATGTTGGCCCAGGCAATCCCTATGCAGTTCAAACAATTTCATTTTACTTACTGTATCACAATGTGAATTTATTTAACCTTTTCCCCTCTTTTTAAAACACTTATTTTACATGTCTGGTCACTGGGGGATAAGTTGCATGGACACAGCTAAAACCTCAGTGCTTTGAACATGGCTAATAATTTAATCGGCAGACAATAACTACTTGTGTTATTTTTCACATAAGGATACTGTATAAGTTTGTAAAATGGATGTATATGGTATCATGCAATTTAGTGATCATATACTAGTTTTGTGATGAAGGAATAGACCACAAATATTATCATGTATTATAATAGTAGGAATGGTGTGATCAATAACAGTGAATCTATTCATTAATCATTTACATACACATATTAAAAGATAAGATCATGGTTATTGCTACATTCTAAAATCTTTTTCATAAAATCAAGAAGATATTCCTAATTTTAAATTGAACATTCAATAACATGGCATATAACTCAGATACTAATGAAGAAAATGTGAGATTTTGGTATTATATTCTGTTATAATTCTATGAAACTTTCCAAAAGAATATGGGTGTTTGGTGTGGTCCAGGTAAATATTAAGATTGACCAAAGTTCCCAACAAAGGAAAGGTTAAACTACAAATATCTCCTTCGCCCTAACTTTAAATATTCCTTCTTTAGCTATGAGTTCTAAAACCAGTAGCTAGTAGATTTAAAAATAGCTGGTAGAATTCATGGAAGAAATTGTCATTAGTTAAGCTGATACTCTATATTCCACTACTAAAGCTTTGTAAAGCTGATTAGGAACATGAAGATTGCATTTTAAGTATATAAAGAAGACAATCTCTGAAAAAACACAATGTTCAAGAGATTCAAGCAAGGCCAAGAATTTCTATGTGCACATAAAGCAAAGATTAAAAGCATGTGAACCTTTTGGGAGAGAAGACTAGCAGGATCCTTTGGGAAAGAAAACTGAAATTTTAAGTTTTCAAATGAAAAAGTAAGAATATAAAATGCCACTAGAAATAATAACAAAATGTTCAGAATTTAATAAAATTAAGATACTTCAAGCTAGAAGAATATAAAAATATGACTTGCTGAAATATAATTGAATCCAGAAAATGAACTAAAATTGAAAATAACGTACCGCATATAAAATATTTTAAATAATTTGGGACAATATAGGATAGAATAAGTAACTAATAACTCTGAAATATAGTTAAGTCTTTATTGCTTGCACAAGAATAAAGTATACATGTGTAGAAGAAAAATAATCTGTTGGTTTCAAAATCAGATCTAAAGCCAGAAAAATGCATGATGTTATTTTTTTTAAGTACTGCAGCAAAAATCACTGTCACTGTATCACTGTCATCCCATTGTTCATTGATTTACTTGAGCGGGCACCAGTACCATCTACATTAGTCCCAGCCCTGAAATTTTAGAAGCCTCTCCTTACACATCATTTCCAACACTGCCCTGTTAGAGGCTTTTTCAGGGTCAGGAGAATGAGAACATTATTGTTGCTGTTTTTGGCATATCATATATGCCACGGGTAGCTTGCCAGGCTCTGCCGTGCAGGGTGCAGGTGGGATACTCTTGGGAGATTGCCGGGCTCTCTGATATATATATATATATATATATATATATATATATATATATATATATACTCATCTATGCTTTATTGCCTGCTGTCTGAATCCCATCAAATATGGTGTGGTAATTATGGAAAATTGCTAGAGAGTGTCTTATGATGTGTCATGCGACTGCAAAAGCAGCCTCATGGTCCAGGAATATGTTCACTCATATGTGAGGCTGGGCCCGAGCATGTGGAAAGTGGCCTGGAGCATGGCGGTGGTTGGGTTGTGGAGGTCGGCTGCCAGGGCTGGGTCCCTTGGGGTGGGGAGGGCTCTCACCAACCCGCCCCCCTCTGGGGTGCCCCAAGTGAAAACAGACAGTGGGGAGTTCGGTGGAATACTCATGGAGGCCTAATTTAATGCTCCTTTCCTGGAAAAGCAGCTGTGAGTTCTGGAGGATGTTTGATGAGGAGATTATCTGGCACCAGCAGGAGGTAGCATATGGGTGTGACCCCTGGGTCGCAGGAGATTGGGGGAAGCAGGCAGATGATCTCTGCTTCTGGGTTCTGTTGAGCCCAGAGTTCAAGGTCACAAAGGTCCGCATTACCTGGGTTCCGTGGGACTTCACTTGTGCGTGAGGCTAGGCCTGAGCGTGTGGAAAGTGGCCTGGAGTGTGGCATCAGTTGGGTAGTGGAGGTCGGCTGCTGGGGCTGAGTCCCTTGGGGCGGGGAGGGCTCTCATTGCCCCCTTCTGGGGTGCCCCAAGTGAAAACAGCCTGGCGCGGAGTCCAGTGGCAAAAATATGAAAACATATTGAGTACATCAATGATAAATTAAGAGAAATGTGAATTTCATACCTGAATATAGGCTGATATCACAATCATTGAGAAAAAAATTACTGTCATTAAAAAATAACATAAACATGTAATTTAGAAATAAGTACATATAAGCCATAATTATTATGACTTCATATATTATAAATAATAATATGGATATCACTGCTTATAGAAATAGCTTTTTGGCTTTTCTAATAATTATGATCATTTAAGTAATGATGGAAAATGTGAACTTTTAATATATTAATAGAGTATTTAAAAAAGTCATAAATAGATTCTTGAAACTATTCTTGGTCCGTGAACAATTCCGGCATTAGGATTACTGATGAACTGAGCAGTTGAATATTCATGTGTAATTTGCTATCAGCCCTAATCTGTATACCTAGTTTGTTTAACCTGAATTTGAAAGCAATGTATAGAAAAACCATAAACCACTTAAAAGTGAATCATGCTGTTCAGACACTTGCTGTATAAGAGTCAACTGTATAGCACAATTATAAAATAAACAGATACGTTGAAATTCTACATAGAAAAGTTTATATAAAATAATCAGACAATTATAAAAGTATGCAGGAATATTCATACCAATTTAACTTTTAACAGACAAAATGAGATATAATTAAAATTATCATTAGCATGGAGAGTCTCACTTAAAAAAGTCTTGTCTTCATAAGGAAATTTTAAGTAGCTCTGATACAGAATTGTATAAAATCTCCAGGGCAGCCAGGGGAGACCCCAGTGGCTCTCCCCATCACTGCCCACATTTGGTGGAGCCTGGGTCACTCACCCAGCAGGGGCAGCCTGCGCCATAGAGCAGGAGGAAGGAAACAAGGGCCAAGCTGGTTGGTTGATCAATTGCCGTTTATTCCATTCTCCAAGTGCCTGCTCCAGGTTCTCTGAGCCTCCCATTCTAGTCTTACACTGCTCCTCATCCCCATATCCTTCTGTCTCTCCCGCTCATCTCTCCATGCTCCATCTCGCAGCCTGGGTTCTCTCTCTCCACACGGTTGCTCCTGTATTCTTCTTCTATACTCTTCTCCCTCTGTCCCCTTAATAGTCTCTCCTTGCTCCATCTTGCCACCCTGTTCTTTCTCTCATCTCTCCAGCTCTCTAGTCTCACTCCAACTCCCCAGCACTCTTCGTTGATATTGCACCCAGTCAGGTAGAAAAATCACCAAAAGAAAGCCCTTTCTGACTGCTCATCAGGCTCAAAGGCAGAAACACCACTTAGGGGTTATTCCAAAGCTGTTCCTGATTGCCCAAGGGAAAAATACCTCCTAAAGTGTTTTTCTCCTTTCCTCAGTCTAATAACTCTATCAACATCTTAATACTAGTTATTTTTGTATGGACACAGTAAGAAATAACATTGAGGCTTATAGGGCAGCTCTCCTGGGAACATCTTGCCACAGGCTCAGACTATAGTGCTCAGGCAAGATTGATCATTCCTAACCCTAACAGGGTCTGAATCTAGTTATTACTTGTTGGATCATGACATCATTTGTCCATGACCAAGCTCTTAACTTATAGTTATGCATTAGGCACTTTGTCCAGGCCCATCTCGATGCCAGGGTAGCACATAGTTCACTGTTTGCCCTGGGTCCATCCAGTCCCTCTTCGGACCCCGTCTTTGGGGGTGCTAGGAAGTAAGGACAACTGAGGTTTAGGTGGAGAGAACAGATGCCCAGAAGGAAAATATCACTGAGAGTCAATAAGCTCCCATGTTACAAAAGCATAGCATTTACTGTCTTTTTGTGTCCATACAAAAAGGACATTGCTCTGAATAAACTATGCAAAGGACTTAAGGAAAAGAGAAAAAAACAACATTACAAGTCAACAGAGCACAAAGAAAGAAGTTGCAAATAAACACAGAGAATGGGAGCATTGTGATGGGAGCAACCCAATAAACCTAAACTACCTGAGGCTATGCAGGAAGGACAGAACAATGTTATCCTACACAGAATGATGCATGTAATTTTTTTCATTTTATTTATTTTGTTACTAAGTTTTTCATAATGATTTGTTGCAAATACTTGATATTCAAACACCAACCCCACTACCACTGCACCTTCTCATCATCACTACTTTCAATTTTCCAAACCACCACTTAAGCCTGCCCCTATAGCATGTTTTCAATGATTTATTTTATACTGACTTTTTATAAATGATTTGCTAAAAGAATGATCAAGAAATGTTTCTCTAGAAGAAATTAAGTGAAGATTGTTTTATCTCAGCATGGAGACATAGAGCCCTTGTATAAAAGATTACTAAACTGCTACAGGTTACGCCTTCTGTGTTTATTTTTTTTTACTCAAGATTGGTTGTCTTCTACATACATCCTATCCAATCTGATGTGCTATTTCTGGTTTACAAGTGTTTCAGGAATTGAGATGTTTTTCCAGGAAGTCCAAAATTTTCAATGGAGTGATAGAGCTGGAGTTAATGTTTTTGGGGGGGAGGGCTTTTTTGGGTCACACCAGCAATACTCAGGGATTATATCTGCCTCCGCACTCTGGAATTACTCCTAGCAGTGTTTGGGGGACCATATGGGATCCCAGGGATCAAATCTGGGCTGGCCACATGCAAAGCAAATGCCCTTCCTGCTGTATTAAATTTTAAATTAGAGTTAAATTTTCAACTGGGTGGCAGCTTTTGGGCATGTGATTGACTGTAAGGATATGGGGAGAGTTAGCCCATCCCTGAATCTGAATAGCCTGGATATTTCCATCACAAACCCTGCATACCTGAATTTTTCAACAGATTAATTTCTAGATGAGGCTTGTCCCAAGCAATGGAATCTAGCCTGGAATATGGCAGTGATTGTGGAGTGTGGAGGTTTTTGGCTGCCAGAGCTGTGTTTGGTCAGGTGCAGGCTCACCACCCCTCCTCTAGGATACCCCAACAACTCAGCCTTGTGTGGGTTACAGAAGAATCTCTGAATGTGTACATTTTAGATGGTACCTCTACACATAAGGAAAATGAGGTAACACACAAAATATCAATATTTTATACATTTGAGGGCCTTCCAAGTTGTGTTTATAGGCTAACTTTCTACATTTTGGAGTGCTACAATATTATACACTTTCTTCTTTTTATATATTTATAATTTTATATATTAATAATATTTATAACTATAAATATAGGTCACTGTCACTGTCACTGTCCTCCCATTGTTCATCGATTTGCTCAAGCGGGCCCAGTAACGCCTCCATCATGAGACTTGTTACTGTATATGGCATATCGAATACGTCACAGGTAGCTTGAAAGGTTTGCCATGCGGGTGAGATACTCTCGGAACATTTATATATTTATTCATAAGTGTATAGTAAAATAATGATAAAATTAATAAGTAAGCACAAGAAAAATTACTCAAAGTAACTTGAACAAATGCCTTGCTTGCAGTGGTTCAGTTCTCAGAATGAACCCCCTCCACTTATAGCCAGCACCACTAGAAGGTGCTTTACTGGCCTCCAGGCACTAACAATTAATCAGCTCCTATTCATAGTGGAGCACTGTCCCCAATAGATCCCCTTGGGGCCAAGCACTACAGAGCTGGTTCCTATAGTGGATATTTAAAGAAGATATATTAAATAAACTAACTTATAGTACAAAATATCACTAATTTACATATTGTTATCATTTATATATAGTTATAATCAATAAATCAAAGAGAATTGATATTATTGATATTTAAGTGTAGCTTAATATATAAAATGTATTGAAGGACATACCACTTCTGTATTCAGGAAAAGAATGAGTTTTTTGCTAAATGGACATATATGCAAATGTGTTTAATTAGGCATAAAACTTAAGTTTAACCCTAATCTTACACTATACTCCTTACTTTTTAATAGCCGATTAAATATGGAAATCAAATAATTGGAACTAATTGAAACATAAAGTGAAATTAGTTATTCTTGTGAGATTAAGTATTTACTAAATATGACAGTATTGAAAATTAAAGAATTAAAAGAATCATTTTAAGAATACACAAAAATAATATCCTGGGACAACGCGATTTAAGAAATAGAATTCTTGGGGTAGGAGATGGCTCAGCAACGAAGTGCTTGTTGTCCATGCAATGAGTCCCTGGAATTGTCATCTGGCATCACAAAAAATGAAAAGAATAGAAGGAAGAAACAAGCGAGGGAGGGAGGGAGGGAGGGAGGGGGGGAGGGAGGGAGGGAGAGAGAGAGGAGGGAGGGAGGGAGGGAGGGAGGGAGGAAGGAAGGAAGGAAGGAAGGAAGGAAGGAAGGAAGGAAGGAAGGAAGGAAGGAAGGGGGCAGGGTGGGAGAGAGGGAAGGAGGGAGGGAAATATTTTATTCAAATAATTAAATAGGTCCAGCATGACTGTGGCTGGCTCCGGAGGTCCTCAGCTGCTGGGGCTCTGCTTGGAGCGAGGTGGGGGGGTGGGAGAGAAACTTAACCCTCCCCCCTGCAAGAGGCCCTGGTGAGGACAACCAGGCGCGAGGGCATAAGACTCTGAGCTGTTCTTCTCTGGGAGCTGGGTTTTATAGCCTCTGCATCTTGGCCATTGATGGGACCAACCTGGCACTGGCGGCAACTGGTGGGTGTGACGCCTACCTACTGGAAGATGGGGGGTCTGGATGGAGAAGGCCTAGTCCCAAACCAGGGCCCCTTGGAGGGAGGAGGGTTAAGTTTCTCTCCCCCCCCCACCCCAAGCAGAGCCCCAGAAGCTGAGGACCTCCAGAGCCAGCCACGGTAATGCTGGGACCACTCTCCACACGTCCAGATGGGCTTCATGCATGAAAGAACTGGCAGAAGAACCCAGGCATGCTGGTCCCTGGGCGGAGGTCTCCAAGCCTACTCGGATTGGGACTGGACCTTCTCCACCCAGACCCCCTATTTTCCAGTAGGTAGGCGTCACACCCACCAGCTGCTGCCAGTGCCAGGTTGGTCCCATCAATGGCCAAGACGCAGAGACTATAAAACCCAGCTTCCGGAAGCATGCGGCCACATTCACGGCTGCACGATATCTTTTTCCTTTGGAGAACCTGGCAGGCTACCAAAAGTATCCTGCCCGCATGGCAGAGTCTGGCAAACTTCCCGTGTCGTACTCAATATGCCAAATACCAGTAACAATGATGGGTCTCATTCTCCTAATCCTGAAAGAGCATTGAGATGGCTCTTTTAAAATCTCAGGGCTAGGAAGAAGGAGACGTTACTGGTGCCTGCTCGAGGAAATCGACGAACAACAGGATGATCGTGATCGTGAATTAAATAGGAAGGCAGAACATAGACAGTTCACTGATCAAAAGACATACCTCCTGGATATTTTGTGAGAAGGTATGTAGAATATTTTTAAACAAATATAGGTGTACATCAGACAAAAAGTAGCTGCAGAATCTAAATTAAGCTGATATAACCCTTTAGATCCACAGTATGTCAAATGATAAAGGATATATACTCTGTAGAATAGTTATGACAGATATGTTAAAATTTATAAGGTTGAACAAAGCAATAGGGCAATAAGAGACTTCAGAAAAACACACAACTTCAACTATAATTGAAAACCACACACAGATTGCAAATGAACCAGTCCAGGGTAAATTAAGAATTTTGCATTCAAGAAGAAAAATAGAGGCAAGGAGAGAAAGCACAGTGGTTAAGTCACTAGTCTTGCACGCAGCTGATTTCCTGAGCATTGCCCTGATTGACTCCTTATGGGAGAGCATAAATAATCCCTGAGTGGAGCCATGGAGATCTCACCCTTCCCACATAAAAACAATAGGTTTCCTTCATTATAGACATAAATATTGTTAGACTTAAAAGAAAGCATAGCAATTAGCCACTTCAGAGAAAACCAAAAATTCATGAAGTACCTAATACAAGCATGAAGGGAAGTGAAAGGGCAATATTTGGCCTTAACAGAAATTAATTATTTGGCATATAGCTCAAGGCAAAGAAAAGGAAGTGTAATTAGACAAAGGGACATGACCAAATTAGTTATATCTATCTAGCACTATAGCATAAAGCTTTTTTATTTCAATATAGAACCAACCCATAGATTAAAAGTATTGAACCTTATGCAAGCTATAGAAAAAAATAAGGGAGAAAAAGAAAAAGAGAACATAAAGTTCTAAATAAATTTGTTCACAAGTTTCAAGGTAATCCAAAAGAATTGATTGGCCATAGATGTAAGATTATGTTTCAAAGTCAGGCAATGATAAATAGAGGAATTATATATGGGTATTAGAGACCAGAGAGATAACTTAAAGGGCTGGATCACATATGTTGCACTTCAGTCTGGAGCACTGTGGTCCCCTAAGCATTATCGGAGCATGCCCAGAATAGCCATATCTGGAATAGCCCATGAACACTTATGATTGTAGCTCAAACAAACAAAAACTCAAACATGGGCATGTATAAAACTAGAGTTAGAGATAAAGCTGAAAAGTATATAATTTAATGAACTCTATGTTTATTAAATATTTTATTGATATTTATTATAAGCTAATTATTTAGACATGTTGACTGACTGCTTGAAATGTATAAAATGGTGGGAAAATAGGGTTAAAATCAAAACCAGAAATCTGAGAGAAAAAAGCATAAAACTTACTTAGGTTATATATTATAATAAACTTCTATATTATGATAGAGCTATAAATGAACTCAAATGCAAGAAGCAGATTGGGAAAATATTTGCGATATATGGAATTTTTCCAGGGTTAACATTGTGTCTTCTAAATAAATAAGAAAACAAATATATCATATTTTTAAAAGAAAAGAGAATTTAGACTAGTAACTAATGCCAAAATATAGTCAATAAATATAAAATATATCATCATGCCAAATTTGAAAAATATAACTTTAGAAGAAATCAATTTTTCAAAAATATAAAAGTCTACAATACTAATGTTATGGCAGGAATAGCAATATAGAAATTTCTACCCATTGCAGATGGAAGTATTAAATGGTAGAAGGTTAAATGTCAAGATAAATTTATCTAGTAGCTTGACCTAGCACTTTTAGTTTTAGGAATTAATTAGTGTTCTCCAATATCTCAGCCAATTCTAGTGTATCATAATTAAAACAACAGAAGATACCAGCTACATAGAAACAAAAACTGATTTTTGCTTTACTATCATTTATTGAAGTAAGGAAATTTATACAAGTTTGTGTAAACATCATTAAATAGTCTGAGTTCATACCCTGAGGGAAACTAAGTTCTCTATATGTTTTGGTTTTCTATCTTTTTTCGCTTTCTTCTTTTTTCTCTTCTTTCTTTCTTTCTTTCTTTCTTTCTTTCTTTCTTTCTTTCTTTCTTTCTTCCTTTCTTCCTTTCTTTCTTTTCTCCCTTCCTTCCTTCCTTCCTTCCTTCCTTCCTTCCTTCCTTCCTTCCTTCCTTCCTTCTTTTCTTTCTGTCTGTCTTTCTCGTGTTCTGGGGTCACTCCTGTTGGGTGCAGAACATGTGGAGTACTAGGATTCCCATCCAGGTAGACCATATACAAGACAAATGCTCTATCTTCTGTATTATTGCTCCAGCCTATTTATTTGTTTTTTGTTTTTTTTTTAGCAGGGATGGGGGATACTTCTGGTATTCCTCAGGTCAAAAATATTGGGATGCCATCAGGGCCATTCTCTCTGGTGCTTTGTGGGCTATGTAGTGCCAGGATTCTAACTTAGGGTTGGACACATGTGCTCTGATATTTGAGCAATCTCCTGGATCTAGAAACTTTTTCGCTAACTTGTTGAGAGTTCAATGAACTGGAAGCATGAATTATTAAGAAAATGACATTGTGTTTTCTTCCTTTGAAAAGTAAGAAAATAAACGATCATCTACAAATGAAAACCTGAATTGTTTGGTCCAATTTCAAAAAAAAAATATAAAGGACTAATTTTTTATTTATTTATTTTTATTAGTGAGACATCATGAGGTACAGTTGTAGACTTACAAATTTTTGTGCTTGGGTTTCAATTATACAATGATCAAAGGACAAAAATTTGAATTATATAGTTTTCAATTTGGGGGGACATACCCAGGCATGCCCAGGGGTTACTCCTAGCTCTGCACTCAGAAATCTGGGGATGCTCCTGAAACCGTATGGGACACCACAGATAAACCCTGGTTAACAGCATGCAAGGCATGCTGTGCTTTCTGACCCCCTGAATTATATTTTTAAGAATAAAGGTAATGGGGATATTTTTTGTTGAGTATTACAAGACTAAGTATTCTTTGACCACATTACTCCAATGGATAATCTTTATTATACTACAATTATATTCTACAACCTAGAGTTTGATATAAATCATTTTGCTTTATCTGTATTATTTACAAGTAGGGTTAATTTTTAGAAATTTCCATCATTATACTTTACTCTTTCCTTTCATCCAAAGCTCATGTTTTATTTAAAAACACTGGTTATTATGCATGTGTATACACATATAGAGAGCCCGGCAAGCTACCGAGAGTATTCGATATGCCAGACACAGTAACAACAAAGTCTCCGATGGAGACGTTACTGGGCCCGCTCGAGCAAATCGACGATCAACGGGAGGGCCTTTACCTTTACCTTTACCTATACACATATAAATATATATGAAAAAGAAAAAGATATGTAAATGTACATAAAAGAAATATGTATATGTACACATATAAATACATATGAAAAAGAAAGTAGGTTAAGATACCCCTTTTTACAAAGAACAAAAGACATCATTTTCAAATAGTATTACCCTTTTTTCTTTATGAGGTTTGTTGCAGTCTATTAATTTTCTTTAAGGAATTAATTAAATTTGATAATCAGAATGAAGACAGAACTTTTATTTTAATATTACTATGAACATAAATTTATGAAAATGATTTTCAAATTTTATTTCAAGCCCAATAACCTCCATTCTTTCTAAAACATAAAATATCCAAAACTGCCGAACCATACCTAGAGCATGCAAACTAAAACTACAGCTTAGGATTTCTAGAGTTTAATTCATACTTTAACTCTCACAAATTCAATTCTGTATCAAAACTAGTTTTACCAAATCACTAAGCAAAGCACTGCTCACACAGGCAGAATCACAAAAGAGAAATATTAACATCTTCAGCTGACATTATTTGAAGTATATCTGAGACTACTGACAACTCTGTCTGACAGAATTTCCTGACCACTTTATGAATTGGGAGAATAAAGATGGCCTTGAAAAGTTAGAAGCCATCCTCCTTTGTCAAAGTCATATTCACAGCTACCTGTCATTTCCCATTGTAAAATTTGCTCTGTTTGGAAGTTCTCATGGGTCCTTTTCTTCTAGCCATCCCACATCCCTAAGTATTAGAGGAGACTAAACTCATTATGCTATTTAACACCTTGAACTAGACAGCAACTTGGCACAAGAATGGAACAGTGGGTGTTATATTGCCATTAAAAACAGGCACCTTTTAAACTATTATGAGTTTGATTTTATTAAGCAAAAGGCATATTATTGGCATAGGACCATATGCTATAAATATTTCCTGGTCAAGATCAATTGATGTAGAATCTTTTGACTAATGCTAAAGGAAACATAAAACAAAGTCGAGTTGGATATTGTAAAATATCAAAAATAAATCAGAAATTGAAGTTAAATTATTTAAAAAATTATACTCTTTGTCTTAATTGGATATTCTTGAAATCACCTACATAGAATACAATCTTGGGCATGATGAGAAAGTTGAGTTTACACAATACAAAATATGCAAATGGCATTTTATTTTTTGTGCTCTTAAAGTAGAACCCACAGAAAGAAATCAATACTTGGTTCAAAAGAGAAGTGCTTTTCTCTTCAAATTTGGAATATTTAGCAATCAATACTATTTGGATGTCCTTTTTTTTGTCTTCATTACTCTAAACCAAGAATTTTGAAAGTTAAGCAAGAGTAAAAAAGAAAACTTGACCACAGTATAATAAAATTTTACTAAAACCAAAAAGCTTATTTCAATAGCTACTATGTGGCTAACATTAGTTTGTAGGAAAATAATTTGCTAGTTTTTGCCTTATACAGAGCATACAGAAATAGGAATTTATGAAGATTTGAGGGAAACAAAGAGTAGTTAATTTGGCATGAATAAGAAAGGGATAGTTCCTATTTTTTAAAATTATTTGATAGTTCCTTTTTAAAGAATCCAAAAACAAATCTCTTATCTACCAAAGATATAACTTTAGTAAATAATATTTTGTACCAGTGTGAAAATAAAGGGAGGTTACATATATGTTTAATGGTCACTTTATATTTACTAAGTAATATTTGAATATTTGATGTGTAACCATTTTCAATTAAACAAAATTACCGTAGCATTTATTTGTTCTTGTTCTCAGAGATGGGAGTCCTATTGTAGAATATATACCTTAAATTATGTGAATTGTTATGTTTTGTTTTGTTTTGTTTTTCCTCAGAACTGCATGCCACTATTCCCAGCACTATCTTGGGAACTCCCAAGCACTACCAGGAAACAAGCAAGCATTCGTGGTAATAGCTAACTATTCCCACAAAGAAAGGGAAAAACAATAATTTTTGATAAAAACACAATTTTAATATTTAGGGTCCCTAAAAGTGTCAATATCTTTCATAAGAGCATAGTTTTATTTTTGTTGATATGAGCCTATGAGAAGCATTGTAGAAAGAGCAAAAAATTCATTAGGGAATGAAGAATCTGTAATATAGAAATCCTCTTCATATCCCGTTTCTCTAAGATTGGAGTACATGTGTTTTGATTGAGAATACCAACACCTAAGAACACTCAGATAACTCTCCTGTTTAGGTGATTTATAACGGAAACAAGTGTGAGTAGTTAAGAATAAATCAATGATTTTCTAACAAACTAAGGAAAAATAAAGACTAATAACAACTAGCAAATATGTATTCTCAAACTCAAATTAATTAGGTGCACATGGGGTTAGGTGGTTTAAGTTAGTTCTTCCCATTTACTAAGAGACATTAACTGGGAGAACATAAGTTACCTAAAATCTCTAAAAATCATTTTGTCAAAATTAAATAATATAATATAACATAATAAAAAACAAATAGTACTTAAAAACTGTATTGACAATTAATAAAACTAGTGTCAAAAATCTCTAAGTCATACAAGTAAGTTGTTATTTATTTATTTTAAATCAGTGGAAGTCAGCACTTCACCTTTGTACTCTTCAATAAAATATATGGTAAGTAATGATAATTACTGCCTCCATTTAAGAAAGAAAATATAAGGAGGTATGGTGCTGAGAGCAGGTCAATCTGTACCTGTGAGGAGAGGGCATCAGCAGCCTGATGGCACCGTCAGGCTTTCAGATACCCCAAAATTGCTGCTGTGCCTTTCGCCAGACCCCAAAATTGCTGCTGTGTCTTTCGCCAGACCCCAAATACTTGGGGCAAAGTTTACCAAGAAAGTAAATGGCAAAAGTTAGGTATGTGGGAGACACACCCACAAACCACCTCCGGCTCAGCTATATAATTGGAGGCATGATCTCTCTGGTTCCTGATCGAACTGCTTAACGGCCATGATCCCAGAGTCTCAGAAACAAATCTCAGAACCCAAAGGCTTTTGGCAGAAATTCGTCCTGTTCCTGCAGTAGGTTACTGGTTCTGGGTCACTCCAGGTGGAAATAGATTTCATGCCGTGGCCTGTTCCCCTTGGCAGCCCGGTGACCACCATCCTCCAGAGGCCACTGAACAGTCAGGTTTGGGCCTGCAGTTATGAGACATGAGGGGCCTCACCAGATGGAGATGGTACTGGCCCTTTCCTCCCAATCCCGAAAAGACCCCAAGTTACCACCTACAAACAGCCTCTCTGGCTCCTGGTCAAGCTGATTAATGGCCATGATCCCAGAGACTCAGAAACAAATCTCGAAACCCAGAGGCTTGTGGCAGAAATGCATCTGGACTGCATACAAGGTGACCACCGCCTCAGAGCTTATAGGAAATCCAGGTATGAGCCGGCGGTGACGGGGCAACTGCAGTCTCATGGGAAGGGGGATGGTACCGGCTCGTCCTTCATACCCTGCCGAGGTCACGAGTTGCCCCCACGAGCAGTTCTCTGCCACGGCGATGACTCCAGAGGCAAAAGGACTTAATCCAGAGCTTGGCAGCTTGTGGCAGAAAAGTGAATGGACCATGCGTTAAACTATGGTTCTATGCCTCCCCGGGAGGGAAGGTTTTTGCTCCCTTCTGCCTCTTTCCCCCCTGTCAGCAAGGTGGCCGCCGCCTCAGAGCTTATTGGAAAGCCAAGTAGGAGCCGGTGGTCATGGGGCAACTGCAGTCTCATGGGAAGGGAGGCGGTACTGGCTTGTCCTTCATGCCCTACCGAGGTCATGAGTTGCACAGAAATCAATCTCGTTATTATCTGACTCTTTGCAGAAATCCAAAATCGCAGTTGCATGACATTATATGATTCTCATAACCAGCTACAGAAAACAAAGTATTTCACAAGACCTTTTCCCCAATTCTGATTGTTGGGGGGGGGGAGATTCTAAACACTGATGGTGCATCTTTTGTCAAATAATGAATGTAATCAATGTAGAGAAGAGTTAAGTAAAAATCATCTGCCTCAGCAGGCATTGGGAGGGTTGGGAGGGGGATATATTGGGTTTCTTGGTGGTGAAAAATGAGTACTGGTGAAGGGAAAGGTGTTTGATCATTGTATCACCAAGACAAATCTGAAAGCTTAGTAACTTTTCCCACAGTGATTCATTAAATAAATATTAGAAAAAAATAAATAAAATTATGAAAAAAAAGTAAGGTGGAGTTCATGCCCAATTTAATCAGCTAATCAGTGGCTGAATAAACAGCAGTACTCCTACATTAAAAAATAAAGAAAGGAAATATACTCATATTAGAAATACTTGACAAAATTTATGCCATTATAAATTTTTCATTTAAGCAAAGAAAACATATATAGTTATAGCAAATATTCCTGAGTGAAATATTTGGAGAAATTAACACTTCACTTAGCATAATTTGAAAAGATAACATTAACAGTAAAAATGAAAGAGAAGTCACTCCTTAGAACAGGTAAATAATGATATTTTCAGAACGTGTAATATTTAGTGTAGTTGGTATTCAAATTCCATCTGTGCTGAAGCAAAACTGTTGATATGGACAGATTGGGTGAGACCAATTTCCCACAGCTGGTGTGAACGTCTTCACAAAGGGAATGCAGCTGTAAGCCCTGGTACGTGATGTTACAGGGTCTTGTCCATTTTTACCTACACTTTTCTGTCTCCAGCCATAATTACAGTTCTTTCACAAGTAGAAAATCACCTCTGGACTTTAGTCTGATAGTTGATTTAACTTTGTATCCTTCAAATTTCTTTTATGCCATATGAAAGAAAAAGAGCATTTTCACCCATTTTTTCTCCCTTTTCTACTACATTTTAGACAATATAACCTCGTCCCTGAATTCAGATACCAATCTCAGTGGGGTGTGAAAGCATGTGGTATTATGAAGAGATCCCAGGTCTGATGTATGCAAGGGAAGCGTTTACTTGATGTACTATCACTATGACCCCTGTTTATTCTTCTTTTCTCATATTTTCACTGATTCCCTACTGATGCCAGTAATTTATTAGTTCCCTGATTTCTCCCCTATGCCTAAATAGTAAACTTGAGTTCTATCATTAATCTTGTTCCCTTTTCGTCTGTATTTGAGCCTAGCTTATTGTGTCATTACACATACTTCCTCTGTAAGACTTTTTCTTTGATATTTTCCTATTAGCTCCTTTCACAATAATGCAAACTTATACTGTTATAAATAAATATTGGAGACATTGTGGTAAGATGTATGAAAATCAATTAGTAGGATATATAGATAAGTGAATAATCCAGAAAAGAATAAATTAATTTATATTTTACACTATTGAAATACTAGTTTTCTCAAATCAAATTTCCTATCTAATTTTAGTTGCTAAAATTGATTTTTATTTTACAACAAAATTGACACATATGCATTGTCTGAAATTTATATACCTCTTAAGCACCCTACTTGTGTTCCACTTATCTCTACACAGACTTTAAATATAATTGCAACCCAATAACATTAGTTTGTGATGCCCTTTTCCTGTCTTATGAACATAATTTTTTATACCAACATTAGTCTTTGAAACTTTTCAAACTACAGGTTTTCTTTGAAAGTCATCCCTTTCAAGTTTTCCCATTACAATAAGTCTTCTTGTTTCTTAGTCTGAACTTTATATCACCCCTTTGTTTTTAAAAAAACTATGCTTTCCTTGCAATATTTACCTTAAATGAAATATTTTACTTCTTTATTAAATGATATTTTGTTGCGTGATATACTATATTTCATCTCTATCCATTAGTCACAATAACAATTCATCTTTCTACCATTCCTCTTAAAACCATTTGCTTTGAAAATACGTAGTATTAAGTTAAAAATAAAAGAGAAGAAAATGAAAGACAATTACTGAATGGCTTCTGTCATGTGAAATGTATGTAACTAAACAAGCTGTCAAAAGCAAAAACGATTAACAACATCAACTCCTAGATTCAATGTAAACTATAGTAGTTACCAAAAGGAAAGGGATGGTGGATTACAGGGTTTGACTGATGGTTGGAGGGCACTGGAACTTTGCCGAGAGATGTGGTGTGAATTTTGTATCAATGATAAATGAATTTTAAAAATAATTGTAAATATTAATAATAAGAGTTAACTTTGCATTTGTATACAAAACTCAATATAACATTTTAATTTTCCATTTCTGTCACACAAAAATATAAGTTTGCATTTTGCATGTATTTGAGTACCCAATGCACCCAAAGAATTCATAAGATCTCATCAACTTAAAAAGTGAAATTTGCGCCAAAGCAATGTTTACATGGTGGGTGAAAAGAGAGTTCTGGATGACAGGAAGGATGACAAGTCAAGTGAACCAAATCTGAAGTGGTAATTTTTACAACCAGAATAATCTGCTCTCCATATGTTTTCTGCAAGTCGTAGGTAAGGTACATAACCATGATCTTTGCATTCAAGTGTAAAGATTCACCTCTTGGAAGGAATAAATTAAGGGATAGAGGGGCAAGAGAAAAGGTTTTTGGCAACATTTCCTAAAAGTATGTGCAAAGCTGAAAAACAAAATGGAGAGGGCAGTCTGTTAACCTTTAACAAACGCCACATGCAAAATAATCACACAACATATGATATGCTTTCATATCATATGTTTTTTCACATTCTCAGACATGGAACTGTTTAGTTAAGCTTCCAGCAGCTGGAGAAGTTGTAATGCAACAGTAGTCTATGGATAGAGTTTAGTGTTTCTCTTATAGCTCTTGGCTTCGAGAGTTTGAGACAAAAATAGAAAACTTCATACTTATAAACTAATTTTTCTTAGTATATTTTAGTTTTAACTATATAAAATCAATGAGATTCTATACAATATTTGAAAAAACAAAGAAAACATAAAAAATGTACTCTCTGTGCAGATGTTAAAGCTGGCACATGTGTATAAATATATAATATATTTACATACATATATAATGTGACTGTATAATTCCTTCCTGTCCCATTTTTTCAATATTTCTCCTTTTGCTTTTCATTTGTAGAATTATATGGCTAGCAAATAGAGAAATATTTTGGGTGCTTTTTACATATCAAACAATAATTTTTTTTCATGATCCCTAAACAAATAACATTTTGGTAATTTTACTGATAGTGTCCACTTCATTAGAAAATATTTGCTTATGTGTACTAAAGTACTAAGGCACTCCAATTATTGGTTTCTGCAAAGGTGTTTTCATGAAAGAGAATAGACAAAATATTGGTATCGATGCTTTACTGTTAGCAAGAACCAATTGTCCAGGAAATTTTAATCCAAAACAGATAGTTCTTTATCCTCTTATTTATCTTATAAGTTAGTAAAAAAAACCTAATAAAATTAACTGCTAATATATATCTGCATGGTTTGATCTATTTTTATAAGATTTGTTGTAAAATACAAATAGCATTTGGAGGAAATGATAATCTGGCCTCAATTGATTCTCATATTCTTTTTTCATTTGCATTATGATACCAAACAAGTTTATGTAAGTTATTTTTCATTTATTTAATCATCTGTGAAATGAGGATAATAAGTCAAACTTACTTTCAAGTTGTAAAGATTTAGTAATATAACATGAGTAAATGTATCTAATATAGTCATTGAATTGTAAGTCCATATCAACTTCTTTTCCCCATGCCTTTTATAGAGTTAAGCATAGTTTTACCTTGTAGATAGATTACTTGGGCGTTCACTTTCAATTGTTTCAAACATCTGGCCTCTGTATCTTCTCTATGTTGTGTCTATTACTGAGCCACTGTTTCCTTTCACCATTAAAAACATGTTATTAGTATTTAAAAACATAATGCCAGTATGCAAGCCACGTAAACCCATAATACCTCTCAGTTAAATCTGAAAGCAATTATTCAAAATAGAAATTATTTATATTTAATCTATAGATGAGGATTCTAAGGTTAAAAAGGCTAAGTGGCTTTGTTTTATGTTCGTAATGTTGGGAAGGTTAAGCAAGGTTAAGTGGCTTCTATAATTCCATAACATGAATAAATAACCATTCTGGGAATTGAACCCATGCTTTCCATTTTCAAGCAAAGCAGTATTTCTACTCTTCTATCATGGAAGAACTACCACCATCAGCACCATTGTCTCTTTAAAATGCGTTTATAGTTTACATGATAACCCCAATATTTTGCCTTAATACTTTCTTCTTAAAAGAAAAGGGGGGGAAATCCCTCTTCTTATTTTTGTAATTAAGCATCTTTAGGCATTCTTATGTAGTAGTATTGAATAGGGTTTTAACTGGCAAAAAATATGAAAAATTTTAAAAATCCAAAAATGGATTGTTCATATATTTGAACTGAACAACAACCAAAAAAGAGCCAAACCAAAAGTATTTATTCATTGTATAAGACAGCTGATTGAATCAAGGACTGATTACATGTAGAGAGCTAACCTTGTACATGGCAAATCAGGGTTTGATTCCAAATATTATCCCATACACTGCACCAGGAGTGATCCATGAGCACCGAGCTAGGAGTAAGCCCTAAGCACCACCAGGTGGGCTACAAAGAAGGAAAAAAACAGAAAATTAAATGAAAACACTGTTTCACAGAGAGATGGTAAGAGGCATGATGCTTGTCTTGCATGCACTACTGATACCTGCTTGAATCTTCAGCACCTTGACTGCTGCCCAGAGGTGTCCCTGAGCACAGAGAAGGGAGAAAGACACATTCCCTTATAAAAAGGGGCAAAATGATAAACTGCAGGCCACAGCCTCAATTTTGTGTGAAAATTACAAATTTAAATGCATGATTCACTACTTGTAATTCTTTGGAAATATAAAACAAAATACCAGAGATGTTATATCTGGATCATGTGATTATGTAAAATTTTAAATTGCACTTGTTTCCCAGTCTGAATTTTCTAAAATAATGTAGAATAACATAATATAATAAAAAACTTATATCATAAATTAAAATTTACATGGATTCAATGTGTGCTGATCATTTAGGTACGGGTTATATATTTCCTGTAGTGAGGAAGATGACACTACCAATGACTGGCAGAGGAAAAGAATAAGTTCATTTTTCAGAGAAAATAAGTATCTCAGCCCCTTTTCGGTTGTCAGTATGATCACGTCAGACTCTAAGACCCACAGAGAGAGACATTTCATTTAGACTCTGTGCTATGCACAGAGCTGCTGGTGCTATGCACACAATTATGATCATTGACAGTCACTCAATCTCTTTCCTTCTCGTCTGCGCCATCGCTGCCCCGGTGCTGCCTCTGCAGCATATTTAGGTTTTAAGTTGTCAATCATGATTCTTTTATATTCCCACAAAGTAATAAAAATGCATAATACGGAAAGATGCCTGGTGGGACAAAGCTTTTACTGGACAATTGCGTTCTTTCCCATGTGAGTTACTCTGAAAAAAGTCTAATACACCAAACATTCCATAATCCAATCAAAATAAGTTTCCATTTTCAAAATCTCTGCTCACCCTAAAGAATATTCCAAAACTGCTGCAAAACATTCTAAGACTATCCAAGATTAAACAAGGAAACGAATCAAAAACAAACTAGATATCCTTTGCCTTTCTACGTGAAAACACTAACAATCCGTTTTCTAACTGTTCCCAAGAGTAAAATCTTCATTAATCTGAAATACACACATTGCCATAAATCAAAGCAAATACATATCTCCGTTTTGCACATTCTATTTTAGTCAGAGTGATCAATTCCACTTACCATTTTCCAGAAGAAAATAGGTACTATTTTTTTTCAAATGGAATTTTCAAACATTCTGAAAGCTGAAGAAAAGCACAAGTGCTAAATTAGCATTACAATGACTAGTCTTTGGTGAACTAAAAATTGAATTCTAAATGCTTTGTCCATATATGTGTTTGTGCTTTTCTTACATAAGTAAAAATACTCTAGAGCATATTTTGAAAGGCCAATGAGCCTATGGTATACGAAGTGGTAGTAATATTGGAACTTTAGGACTACCTAAAGCATAAATGATAGATTTCTTTTATAGTTCCCAGTACACTGATAAGGCAGAGGGCCAGATATGTGGCTTACAATGTTGAATAATTCAGATTGTATTGTTCCCCAGGGACTGGTGATGTAGGACAGAGGGTAGGTGACTTGTCTTACATGCCACAGAGCTTGGTTTGATTCCAGACATCCTATATGGTTCCCCAAGCTCCACTGGAAGTGATCCCAGAGCACAAAGCCATGAGTAATCCCTGAGCACTGTTGGTAGTGAATAAAAAAATAAGAATAATGCTTTTTCTTCTGAAGTTTATGGATTTTCCACTTTTAACTTCATTACCAATGTTGTTAATGTACACAATTTTCAGTAAGCTTAATCAATTTGCTATCCCTAAAATGTGTGAATATACTTTATTTACTATTATAAATACTTCATTTTATACTGGATTTTTCTTCTTCCCAAAATTAATCAAATGCATGTAAAATTAGATCAGAGAGATAGCTGACTCTGAAGGAAAACAAGTTTTATATTAAAGAGAATGGGTTAGATACCTGGCACAATAAGCAGGAGGAGAATTAGAAGTAGAAGCAAGAGAAGGAGGGAAAAGAAGGAAAAAGAAGAAGGAGGAGGAAGAGGAGACGGAGACAGAGAATGAGAAGGGAAAGGAGAAGAAGAAGAAGAAGAAGAAGAAGAAGAAGAAGAAGAAGAAGAAGAAGAAGAAGAAGAAGAAGAAGAAGAAGAAGAAGAAGAAGAAGAAGAAGAAGAAGAGGAGGAGGAGGAGGAGGAGGAGGAGGAGGAGGAGGAGGGGGAGGGGGAGGGGGAGGGGGAGGGGGAGGGGGAGGGGGAGGGGGAGGGGGAGGGGGAGGGGGAGGGGGAGGAGAAGAAAGAGGAAAGAGAAGAAGGAGAAAGAGGAGACAAATGCATACAAAATCCATATAAACTATCAACTTTACTCATAATTTAGGTTTGATATATCTTTTTTGTCTAATATTCATGGATTCTAATGTAGTGTTCATTATAAACTTTTCTTAGAAAAATGAGACAAATGATCATAATAATATTAATTTGTTGTTCAAAATAAGTGTTTTGAAATTTTGATGTGTTAAGTACAGAAAGATTAGTGAACAGTCTATTCTAATAAGTGCTATGAACAGAAGTAGTCAGGGCTGTGATTATATGTCTCATCTCAGAAAATCACCTTCAGAAACCTAGAGTGACCTGACTTGAGTATAGGGCACTGTTGAAATTACATTAAAAAGACAGAGAAAATGTAGTTACAAGGTAAAAATGTAAGAGTAGTAATTACTTGGTCTGTGTTAGGGCAAAGTCATGAGACCGAGTCACTGAATGAAACCAGATTAGCAGAGGTTATAAAAAGAAATAAAGAAACACTTACTATAAGTGCCTGAGAATAAAAAGAATGTCACTGAAGAATATAAGTCCACTACTTAATAGAAAAAGGGAAAATTACATACTACAAGAAGGCCAACACATTTAATTGCTCCTTGGGTTATTCTTTTCTAAATACTAATAATCGTAAAAGGTTGCTTAATGTGATAGTAGTTACCAAGGTTGAAGAGATCAAATGGCAATGTCAGAAAGTAATAGATTGAAGTGAGTAAACATTATTGTGAATGTATTCATGGTAACATTACCCTGATAAGTGCCAAATAAAAGATTAATCCATGCTGAGCTGATTGTGAGAGCAAAGGATGACAAAATAAATGAAATATCTTCATTGCTATTTAAATGCTAAAAAACAGAGTAGTCCAATAAAACACTTTAAAATCATAGAGTCAGACAATTAGAAAAATGTTTGTTGAATGTCTTTTTTATTCTCAGGATAGGCTTTGGTCGCCAGTAAACCTTTAATAAATACATGGCTTACCTGTGCTCAAGTTTCGGTGAATTGCTAACGTATACACTTTTGGTAACTTAGAAATAGTTTTGATTAATAAAAAAACTCAGTACTGAAGATATTTTAGTACAACTGTGAAAAGAGGAGTATAGTATGTCTTTTTTTATTAATAGAAAACTACTAAGAACTATACCATGTCAATGATCAATGGTTAAAAAAAAATCCTCTATTTATTCTATATCACAATACCACCAATTTCAAAAGTTTTTTTTTAACATGGTTAATTATAAGGGCCAGAGTAACAGTATAGCAGATAAGACACTTGCCTTGCAAATGGCCAACCAAGATTTTATCTCCAGAATTACACACATCACATACAAATTTACCAAGAGTGATTCCTGAGTTTAGAGCCAGGAGCAACCCCTGATCATGGTGTGGCCAAAGGGGGAAAAATAAGGTTAGTAATAGGTTTTAACTCCCTGTGCAAAATGTGATTTAAAAATAAATAACTTATAAAAACAGAACATGGCAATACACATTTGACTTTCTTACATCACAAAATACTTGGCTTTATTAAAATGAGAGATGTTTTTAAACCTCATTTAACTATTTTACTTTACACTATTCAAATAATCAGTGTTCTAAAAAGGAATTTCAAAAACACTGACCCAAATATCAAAATTCTTAGGGAATTCCTTCATATATCCTCTTTAAAATTGCCCTTATTCTATATCTTTCAATACTCTAAATAGAAAATTAAGAATTGTGCATATAACATTTCTAAATGTAATTTCTTTACTACCCTACCATATAAATTAATTAATATAGAAAAGCTCATGCTAATACTAATTGACATCATTTTGGTAATTTATAATTATTGTTAAGAAGCATTAAATTGGATAAGATATATGATAAAATAATGCTTAAAAATTTATAAATAGTTTAGGATTGACAGTAAATAAAAATAAACTTTGAAGTAAACATATCCACTTTAAGAAAATTTCAGAAAACTTACTGATGTAGAAATTATTTAAAAATTTAAGGTATTTATAGAAATATTAGGGACAGCCCACATCCAAAAAAGAAAAGATTAGTTAAAAGACTTGTAGTCTATACAGCCTTATAGGTGAATTTCTTCCAATTTCCAGTGATACTAATGAGTAACTTTACCTTATTTGTTATTATAAAACGTTATTTAATAAATGTATTAATAGAAAATTATTTCTAGTTAAAAATTTTAGTATTCATATTAATTAACTTATTAGACTAACTAGGAAGTCCAAAAAGGGTCACTAGGTCTTTTTGAAGGGCATAACTTGTGGAGCTCAGGTCTTACTCCTGGATTTATACTCACTCAGTGGTTCTCAGGATGGCATGTGGGACCATGGTCAGCCATGTGCAAGGTAAGTATCCTAACTGCTGGACTATCTCTTTGGCCCTGTTCCTAAATTTTAAAAATCAAACCCTCATTGTAGGTTCAATATAGAAAAAAATGAACTGTTAACATTAAAAAGAAGTATGACTAAAATTACGACAAAGCAAGCACAACAACCACTATTATTAGCATTTAAAATTTTTCTGTATATTCCAGCTAGTTCATGTATTTCATATGCTGAATATGTTATATAAAATTATAGTCATTATCCTTTTCATGATGTTTGAATTATGTCAGTTTTGGCAATCGCTAGTTCTCTATCATTATCTTTATATTATTTTAGCTTTTAAATATGCACTTTTAACAACGTACTTGCTATGAGGCACAATATGATGTTCTAAACCATTGCGTACACTTTTGTTTTAAAACAGGATTCAATATTTCTCCATAGCCCTCGTTACTTTAGTGGTGAATAGTAGACTGGAATTATTTCTTCCATATATTTTTGCACACACATGTACACACATATTTTTTCTCTTCCAGTGGCGGGGCATTTTTCACCACATCAGTGTCATTTGGAGATGATTTTTACTCTTACCTCAGAAGTGACCCCTGCCAGTTCTTGGGAGACCATATATCCTACTGAGGATTGAACTGGGGTTGGTGGCATAAAACAAAATCCTTAAAATCAATGTTATTTTTATTGTGGTGATGCTCATTTATATTTGCATGAGCAATACTAGCTTCCATTCTCCATTATTTAATGTTGTCCTTATACTTACTTGATGTATGCCAAGTCACAATCTAAGAAGTTTCTTTCGCTTTTGTTATTTGCAGTATTTGTTTCTTCTTGAAGTAAAATTTTCATACTGTATGCTGATATGAATGTACATAGAAAAATTAAAGGGGTGGAGTAGGTGCTTACAGAAGTTGCTTGAAATTGAATCTATGAGCAGAAAATAAAATGCTAAAACCCTACTTATGAAATAGAAAGAATTTGTTTCTGATGTTCAGGATAGGTTCACTTGAAAACAAGAAAAGGAAATTGAATATGATTCTTTATCCACAATGGATAAAATATCCACACAATTAAACTTTTTTTTAGATTATTTGGTTCTTTCCTATGTTTCTTTTCTCATTACTGTCTTTTTTATACTCTATAAGTAAAACTATCTTACTTTGCAAAAATTAAATTAAAATTACATTACAGAATGTTTTTCCTGTGATGATATATATATATGCTTTTAGACAAGCATATGTATATGTATATATAATGGTATAAAATAACATTTAGATATTTTTATGTAGTTTTATTCATGCAAATACTGAAATATAAGCTTTGATACTTGAAATTATTAAGCTGTTTTAATAAGGATTGTCAAAGTAAAAATAAGATTATACATACACATACACACACAGAATGCACAGAATGTGTGTGTATGTGTATGTGTGTGTGTTTAGTACACTCAGGGAGATTGCAAATAAGTATTAATAAATTTTTAATAATCTTTTTCATATACTATTTATTATCAACTGAGCAACCAAAATGAGCTATTTAAAATGTTTATGTCAGTATACTTTTCAAAAACCTTCAATGGTTAATTAAAAAAGCGAACGCCAAATAAAATATCAAGGGCAATTCAGTAAAAAATAGTTGCAGGTGCTGTCTTCAATTTGAAGTCATTTTGAAGTTTCCCACCCCCACAAACTTCCAAACAGATGAATACAGTACAAAGGGAGCTACAAATCTCAGTAGAGCACTTACACAATCATTTATAAGATGCATGTGCTCTTTAAAGCAGCATAAATTTCTTTTCTTTCTCTAGCAGTTTTTGAAGTTCGAAGTCTAAAAGCAGTGTAAACCTACATCCCCTTCTAAGGATTTAGGGAAGAACTTTCCTTCCCTTTTTTAGCTCCTTGCAATTACTAGAAATTCTCAGGGTTTTTTTTTTTTTTTTTTGGCTTGTGGATAAATCTTTTGTAGCTGCTGTTTTTGTTTATGTTTTTTGGACAAGCTTAGGAGCACTCTGGCTTACTCTTGGTTCTGTATTCAAAACTCACTTCTGACCTTACCATAGGGAAATGAAAAACAACCATATGCAGTGCTGGGGGATAGAATCTGGGCTGGCTGTATGTAAGGCAAATATCTTAAGCTATATAATTCTTTCTGGTCCTGTGTAGATGCATCTTCCCAAACAAGGCTTCCATCTCCTCATGTCTGTCTCCCACATACATGTCTTGTCTTCTCATCTTCTCTTTATCTGTATCATTGTCCTAAACGCCCTTCTTTTGACAAGGACACCATTCTTATGGATTTAGTGCTTACCCTCCTCTAATGTGACCTCATTTTAATTTGATTGCATGTTTATAAAACCTATTTTGAAATAAAATCACAGGCATAAGTTCTAGGTGAATATAAATTAACATAGAGGCCCATTACCAAGAATAGCAGGTTGTTCTCAGAACCCATTAAAGTATTTAATTTTTTTTAAATAGACATTTGATATAGTGATTCCACTCCTGAGTAGCATTCATTTGTAGAGAGATCCATGTAAATCTATGTCGTTGCAGTACTCTACAGTAATAGAGGTTTGGGAATAACCTAGACGCTCAATTTATTACTACATGTACGAGTAGTTAAAGAAACTGGTATATATAAACAGTGGAAAATTGTTGAAGTGTAAGAAAAGACAAATTCTTGCCATTTTCTAAAGCTCGGATGGAATTTGTGCATGTTAAATAAATCATAAAAGAAAACTAAGCACACTGTGATCTCACTCATGAGGTGTACAAATCAAGGGAATGAATACTCACCTCTATTACATATGCAATTGTTTTTAAATTGAGTATATAAATTTAAATACAAGATATTTATTCCATATTTCAATTCGGGCTGGAGCGATAGCACAGCACGTAGGGCGTTTGCCTTACAAGCGGCCAACATGGCTGACCCGAGTTCGATTCCTCCGCCCCTCTCGGAGAGCCCGGCAAGCTACCGAGAGTATTCGATATGCCAAACACAGTAACAACAAAGTCTCCAATGGAGACGTTACTGGGCCCGCTCGAGCAAATCGACGATCAACGGGAGGGCCTTTACCTTTCAATAATAATAAAATTAATCAAACCCTAAAATTTTGATAAAGAAATTGATATTCTTTCATTTTCTAATCATAATAAAAATAATTTAGCTTTTATTTAAATGTAATTGATAAATTGATATATTGATTTTAAATATATAACATAAATAAGTGAACCTCATTAACTTGCTCTACACCCTGAGACAATTGCACATTTCATCATTTTTTGAATTATGTTTTTCTTAATCTGTTAAATTTTTCTTCATATGATTTTCTTATTCTCTATTAGATATCTTTAGCAGTTATAGGGGACACTTCCAGATTGCTCAGAGGATATCAAACCCATTTTTGATGGGTCTCTGATAGTCTTATGGTGCCAAGAATCAAACAAAAGATTTCCACATGCAGCCTAATACCTCAGTCATATCTTTAACTGCAAAATCAATTTGCAGCAACTGTTATGCATGTGGACACGTCTTACTTCTAAATAATGTGTTTTTCTAGTGCTTTAATAGTTTCCCCTTATTTTTAATTTGCTTTGTCGCATGATTAGCTAGGATCTGTGATCTCTTATACCTTGTTAAAATGAATCAATATGCTAATGCTTTAAAAGATATCCCCATATATTTTTTGAGAGAGTTAAATTTTTCTTTCATCATTTGTGCACAATACCACTTCAATCATACATAGTATTTTAATTTTTGTGCAAAATTATCTTCCAATGTTTTTAATTTAATTGGTTGCTTTTTACATGCCAGCACCAAAAAACTTTCTTGATCAATTTACTAAATATATGTTTAAATTGATGATAGTTTATGATTCATAAGTTATTCTTTCAGAATTGTCATAGCAATATAAGTGATTTTATATTAAATTTCCAATAGAGTATTCCCACATATTCCAGTTATTTGATGATTTTATAGTGAGAAATCTATAGTGAATTGATTTTTCTTGTTTTATCATTTCTAATTTTAAAAACAAATCCTGATTTATTGAAAGTGTTTCAGTCATACAGAGTTCTAGAACCAATCCCACCACCACTGTTAACATTCATCCATCAGTGTCCCCAGGTTCACTCCCAAAAGCAGGCTGTTTTCTTGACAGGCATATGGCAGGTATGGTTGTTGTCGTTTGGTTTTCATAGTATTGGTGTTGTGATTCTATGGCTTAGATATACTTATATACCACATCTCTACACAACTGATATATTTGAGGTTCCTGACCAAATACGTTACTTTCATTCCACTTTTTCTTATCAGCCCACCCATGTCAATTGATTTTAAGGAAATTGACCAATTAGATTATAAACTGAGCAGATACATCTTTAAGTATTTCAGAATATCCAACATCATTGCCTATAAAATGCAAACACTTGATTTTTGATTTATTATTTGCTTCTGAAATGAATTAATTATTATGGATCACAGAATTTGTTGTGGAGAGTAAATCAACAGATACTGATTTTTTTGATAAGGAAATACTAAGCAAACACCAGAAAGTAACATCCTCTAATCTCCCATTTGGTAGGATAAACTTAAATGTTATCAAAAAGTTTTATATTAATTGTCTTTTATACAAGACCAGAGATTTAGCCAGCTTATATATATGGTAATTGTAATTAGTGGCTACAATTCATTATAGGACAGCAATAATGCACTCAGTAGTGAAAGTTATGAAAGCACTTCAATAATTTTGCTGTATGTTATACAGTTGTGGTTTCTTTTTTAGTTTAAAGCTATAACTTAGGCTATTTTCATCATATATTCTGCATCATACACTAAGTAATTATTCTTATTGAAAATGTTTCTTATTTATGATTGCTGTATATCTAGTTGTGCCCTGTTCTTTCTTTCTCTAACTATATATTTAGGAATGCTAAAGTTGTCCACATACATATACATATATATATTTAACATTTCTTTTGAATACCTCTAAGGCAATACAATGAAAGTAAAATTACAAAAGACCACATTTTGGAGATGAACCACTTCAAAAATTTCCCTGAAGCAACAACTATATCTTATTGAGAGAATTCTTCACCACAGAATCTCTTGTGTATCAAATTTTAGAAAAAGGACTACTACAGAGCTGATAGACTGGTAGATCTATCAAAGTATCCAACATAAAATTCCACTACTAAACAGTAGACCAGATTATATTAAGAAGCATTTCTGCCTAAAACAATTATAATTTGGGATCCCATTTTTCTGTATTAGTTACTCAAATTTCTACTCTTCGTTTGATTCCACATCCTACTTATATTTCTTTCTTTTATTATCAGCATTTACTAAAAACTTTTAAGCATATTATAAGAATATTATAAGAATCACTAAGAATATTTTCTATTGATATACTGTAGTGGATGTGATAGCACATATTTTTTTCTATCATATATACTACTGATGTCAGATTTCTTTAAAATATTATTACTCAACATCATTTTATTTAAGTATATAATTATATGCTTCATTAATTAATAACATGAAGTGTCTCCATTTGTAATAGTTGTTCTTTGGCACACACCTAATAGTGTTCAGTATTTCCTACTGGCTCTTCATTCAGAGACAATTCCTGACAATGTGCTCAGGCATCCATATGAAGTGCCTGGTATAAAACTAGGGTCAGCACATGCAAGGCAAGCATCTTAATACCAATGCTATCTCTCTAGCTCAAGTCTCACGTATTTTATAATGTCTTCTTATAACTTCCTTATTTGAGCAAAAGAGGACCCTTAAAAGACAAAAAGTCCTTTTTGTCTTTGTTGGCAATAGTCCAATACTTACAACAAAATAAAACAAAAGATAATAAACCAAAAAAATATCAGTAAGTCTTTTTTATACAAAAATGATATTTAGGATACTGATGATGATTATGACAGCAGCAGCGATGACAATAATAGTTGCTGATCATTTGTTCTGCAGGATAAGTACTATTATAATGATTAAAGAAAACAAGTTGAGATTACATGACTTAATAAAAGTCTAGCTGATTTAGTCATCAAGTTAGTCACCCAGTTAAAAGAAATGTTTTAAATAAACATTAACTTGGAGAAAACAGGCCGAAAAGGAAGTGAAATAAGACAACTCTCTGGTCCCCATAAAAAACTTTAGAAAAATTAAAAAAAAAACAATTAACTGAAGGAATTTGTATGTGATTCCACTTAGTGAATGTACTATAGAATACTGCAACCATATTCCACCATGAAATGTAGACCAACAGCTATCAAGAACACAGCTAAAGAAAACATTCCCAGGGATGAAAGAGGGAATCCAGAGTCTTCCAGTAATAGTCTAAGATAAAGAATGGAACAAATGTACCATCACATTCGACACCAAAAGAAATATAAAAGAGCAAATACAATAATTGCTATTATCAATTTTATTCCACTAAGTTAAAGAGCCTCAAAGAATTTAATTATTTCTTCTAAATTTGCAATATCTCAAGATCAAACCAAAAAGAAGTAGAATATCTGAACACACGAATAACTAGCTTGTAAATTTTAAAAGCAAAGAAAAATTATACCAACACACAAAAAAAAAAATTCCAGATTTACTTTGAGTTATACCAAATCTTCAAAAAGACAATATGCTAACTATCTAGAAAGTTTTTAAAACAGAAATTCTTCTGAACTGTTTTTATGAAGCCAACATTTACCTTGTTAACAGAAACAGACCTATTAGACATTACTGTTAAATAAAATTAGAGCAGGAAAGATATTAGAGTATATAGGACATATTCCTTACATGTCACAGACCTAGTTCAATGCCCTGCCAAGAATGACCACTGAACACAGAGCTGGAGTAAGCCCTGAGAATCGCATACTGTGACAACCCCAAAAAATCCAAAACAAAACAAAACAAAATAACAGAGAAAGAGAAAATTACAGACCATTTCCCATGATGAACACAGATGAAATGATTCTGAAAAAAATCTTAATGAAACAAATTCAACGATCATTGAAATGGATCTGTTACAATGGATCTGACTAACTGGTTTTTGTGGATGGCAAATAAAAATAGCGTGCTGAACAACACATGCTGCCCATATACAGCTCTTTACTTTAAAGCTCACAAAGGTACATTTGAATGTAATCCTCAGCACTTCAGCAGCATTATTAACAGCAATGCTGTCTGCTGTCTGAGAGCCAAAAGAACAACTGCATCTCTCCCCTTCATTTATGCAATATACTGTGTTTTTATGTATATCATATGTGTATATACACATATACATCCCCATTTCTTAGTTCTTTCTTCTATGTTACTGTAAAATGTCCTATACAAATGAAAGTCATCTGATTGTGATGACCAATAAAATTGTGTATGGCCAGTCAGATCACATATAAACCCATGATTATGTGTGAGCACAACCAGTCAGATCACATATATAAACAAGTTATTAGGGTGATTTGAATGGATACTCAGATTGCATTTGCCTTTGTAGACCAATGGGATTGCATGCACCCTCCTGTGACCCTTTCCTCTCAGTTTTCTCAATAGCAGAAAAAAAAAACCACAGTGATCAAGTGGGATTTATCCAAGATGCAGTATAGTATAATACATGCAAATCAATCAATGTGACACAAAATTTTAATAAAATTGAAGATAAAAATTGTACAATCACTCTAGTAGGTTCAGAACAAGTGTTTAATAATATTTAATACCCACTTATTATTTAAATAAAAACCCTCCTTTCAACAAAATAAAGAAAATGCCTCAATATAGTAAAGACCACAAAAAACCCATACCTAGCAGCCATACTTAATGGAAAAAAATGAAAGCCTTTCCTCTAAGATCAGGCAAAGCACAAAGCTGTTTACCCTCGTCCTTACTATTCAGTATAATATTGATTAAAAATCAATATTGGTTCATAAAAGCATTATCATTGAAGGTCTACTTTCTAAGAATTTGGTAAATGAAAAGGTAAGGGTTCAGTGAAGTTATTGAAAACGTGAGCAATAATACTAATAATACACATTGGCCTTGGATCCTTAATTTTAACATCAGAATTTATTCTCATCTAGGGCTACAAAAGTGATTGGAATATCAAATATGCAATGTCAAAAATAAGCCAAAAGTAATATACGCTTGCCTTGTGTCCCTGAACCCTGCCAGGAGTGATCTCTGAGAGCAGAGCCTGGAGTAACCTCTGAGCATCTCCAAGTGCTGCCCCCCAGAACAAAACAAAATAACAGATAACCAAAATAATGTGAAGCTAGGAGAGTAGCACATCTTAAGGAAGAAGAAGGGTCCTTCTTCAGATTAAAATTAATGAATATGAGCTCCAAAATGAAGGTAACAATGCCTAAATACAATGGTAACTTTATCATGGACATATTACTTCATCTATAAATGAAAGATTTAGGTTTTTCTGTTTTCTGTCAGAATTTGCAGTATGTTCCAGCAGAACTTACCAAAATACAACATAAAATACCAAATTTTCTAACCATAAAATTGTAGGTTATCACAGTGCATGCTTAGATCTCCCAATAATAATTTTTGGCATTGAAATTTTACCCACACATAGACTCCCCTCCATCATATCTACAGGGGGCTCTTTGGTCATGGTGATGTTTAAAGAGAGTGAACAATTCCATTAATTGCAGATTACTCAAGACCCACCAGGTGGGCCAACCCTCATGACCCTCACTTGGGAGACCTGTTCTGTTGTCTGTAATCTCCTTTCACGTGGACATGGCTAATAACACATTTTGTACTTATACTTATAAAGGCTGATACTACCACATACATGTGCCAGTAAACTAAATTGGCATCCAGAGAATGCCTGGAGATTAGAAGCCAGTATGCATACACTCTGGAAAAGATATTTTTACCTTTTAGTAGATGATCTGGTTTGCAATAATCAGACTTAACACTGTACTTTTCTAACATAACTTTTAATTAACAGGATTAACATCATTCACTTTGACTATAGAGTTAAAGTAATATACAATTAAGCATTTCATAATAAACCCTTGAATTATGAAAAACAATAACAGGCAAAGTTAAAACAAATCTGAGATTCTTTGGAATTTATTTAGGAGAGACATTCTCCTGTAATTAAAGACTTAACATGAAACAGACAACAAGAACCAATTCAAATATATGCTGAAATGTCTCGTTGAAGCTTGGAAAACATAATGACCCACAGTGAAAATGAGATGTAGATGTAAAAATTTTCTTGGTAGTATATTGAGAACAAGGCAAAGAACTTCGACTTCATGTCAGAATAAACTTATTATATTTTACCAGCGAAAAGTGTAAGGTGCCTGTGCTTCCAGGAGAATCTATAGGACACTTCATTCATGATGGAAATAATGGTTGGTCATGATGAGAGTGCAGGTTTTATTGGGGACCTCAGTTTTAATTTTACTTTCTGGATTAAAGTTGACAGTAAATAAGGCTGATGGATTCTTTACAAGCAAGAAAAAGCATGAACTACTAAGGCAAAAGTCAGAACACAGCAGTAATTGTCAGAGGCAATGGATTTACAATACCATAACAGGCAATAAATCAAAATGGCAGCTAGAGATCTTGATTTGCATTCATCTGAGCTTTGGTTAATATTTAAGGTACATGTAGAAGTGAAATGCATAGATATCTAATAAGGTTGTCATTTGACTATATGATACTAAGTGACTGCTAAAAGTTTGTGTGAGCTGATATAGTTGAAAATACTAACTTCTCACCTGGTCTATGTGGAAGTGGACACAAAGACACAAATATTTTTAATTTGCCTAATTTCTAGAGTGTCTGCCAGAAAAAAAACATGCAATAACAAGAATTAGAGAATGACTTATTCAATGAAGTTCAATCAACTTTAGTCCTTGAGTGCTACGTGCTTGTAAAACAGATCCAAATACTAAGACATTCTTAGTTCATTAACTAGTGAAATAAAAGTAGAAGGATTGGTGTCACTTCTGAGTAAATATTTATAAAATGATCATGCTTTTTATTTATTTATTATTATTATTTGCTTTTTGGGTCACATCTGACAATGCACAAGAGTTACTCCTGGCTCTGCACTCAAGAATTACTCCTGGTGATGCTTAGGGAACCATATGGGATGCTGGGAATTGAACCCTGGTCAGCCGCCTGCAAGGCAAATGTTCTACCTGCTGTACTATCACTCCAGCCCCCTGATCATGTTTTTTATTATCTTTCTGTTTCCTCCTTGTACTTAGCATGGCATGTTCCTTGAAAATAGCTGCTCTGTCATGGTGGATTCCATCATGGGAAAAAAGAAGGAAGCAGAAGGATGGTTGAAAAATGAACATACAGGAGCGAAAAAGAAAATGTTTATTAAAGATTCTTTGGTTTGTCATCACAGTATTGCATATTGCTTAATCTTTCGAACATATACTACTATCAACCTTAAGCAATTCTAGCAAAAGATGATTCACAGAAGAATTGTCTATGTCTATATAACCCATTACTCCTAGTTCTTAATTTTCACATGACCTCTCACTGGGACACATTCAGAGAACAATGTGCCTGTTTCTGAATCATGAATTAGTGTCTCTTATTATTAAGAATTGGGCAGGAGCGATAGCACAGCGGGTAGGGCGTTCGCCTTACAAGCGACCAACATGGCCGACCCGAGTTTGATTCCTCCGCCCCTCTCGGAGAGCCCGGCAAGCTACCAAGAGTATTCGATATGCCAGACACAGTAACAACAAAGTCTCCAATGGAGACGTTACTGGGCCCGCTCGAGCAAATCGACGATCAACAGGAGGGCCTTTACCTTTACCTTCACCTTTACCTATTATTAAGAATGAGACTGTTTTCTGTGTGGCAGAGCCAATTTGTGCATAATGTCCATTTCAAGAGCAATCCTTGAAAGTTGTTCAGCATGTTAAGTAATGGCATTCTTATCACCATATACAATGGCCTAGCAGTGTAGTTAGTTGTGCCTTCAGTTTCAATATATGTCTCCTAAAATGAACTCACGAGCAATAATTTAGTAACCTTTGCATTTGAAATTTCATAAGGGAGGAAAAACAGACAGCACATTTATTACAAAATTAACTATATAAATCATGTTCTTTGTATTTTGGGGACTAGAGTTAACAATACCCAGGATTTACTCATGGCTCTGCACGCAGGAATTACTCATGGCTCAGGGTGCGGTGCTCAGAATCAATCCAGGTTGTTGACATGCAAGATGATTGATCACCTTACTCACTGTACTATCTTTCTGATCCCTACAAAAAATCCCTAAAAAAATCACTTTTTTTCAAAGTAAATACATGATTTCTTAACACTAGTTAAAAATAAAATGACAATAATTGTCTTTACAGAATGAAAAGGCTCATGAACTTAGTATTGATTTCAGCCTATGGATTCTAGTCTTCGCACTATTCTAAGTAACTTGGTTGTCCACGGGCTTCAGTTTATTGAACATGTATCAATAATTAGAATGATATCACCACATTTGCATGCTTTTCATGGAATGGAAACATGAATTCAAAAAGCTTTTCAAAGTGTGTCATTAATTTTATACACAAAAAAGCATAGCATTTAACATACAATAAGATTGATCCCTTCCTTTCAGAAAATCATTAGTGTATGCTCTCCTTTTCTTTAACTGAGAATGAGATGATGAAATCTTCTGTCATTTATTCTTTGTCAGATCTCCATCACTGTTTATATAAATATTGCCTTTATTATTATAAGAGACATCAGTTATGCAATTTTTATTTATCACACCTCTTAGCAGTCCTGGATCAAAAATCATTTGAATTTGGTTGTTTTTCAAAGATAAAAGATTTCTTGAGCCTGGTGAAATTAATTATCTGCAAATTGCACAAATTAAAATAATAACATCCTCTTCTAGAACTATTTATGTCATCACTTTGGACAGCATGCTTTTTTTGAAGTATATAAGAGATTAGTTTATTGATAGGGTTCCAATATCATTCTAATAAATTCCCATTCCAAATGTCCACAGTAGGCTGTAACTTGGTGAGCGGGTGCACTCCTGAGTCTCACAGGCTATTTGATAATTTCCTTTCACTCACATAACTGTGAATTCCTATACTTTTCCTAGATAAATGATATATAAATTATTTATGGGTCAGTATAAAAGAGCAACCCCAGATGCCAAGATCCCGTATTCCTCATTTCACCCAGGGAAATACATATTCTGAAAGGGGCAAAATGATGTCAACATAGGTATTTAAATTATTGCATGATCTAATAGATGGGCAGGACCCTTATTTTATAAATTAGATATTAATATCAATGCTATTTCAAAGTGAAGACTCAAAGAAATAATTTTGATCATCAGAAATTACTAGACAATTAGAATAGAGTAACAGATGAAAAAGTCTTCACTTTAAAAGTGCATTTTCGGGGGTATGGTGCAGCCAGCAGGTCAATTTGTACCTATGAGGCAAGTGCATCAGCAGCTTGATGGTACCTTCAGGCTTTCAGATACCCCAAATTGCTGCTGTGCCTTTCGCCAGACCCCAAAAACTTGGGGCAAAGTTTACCAAGAAAGTAAACGGCCAAAAGTTAGGTATGTGGGAGACACACCCACAAACCACTTCCGGCTCAGCTATATAATTGGAGGCATGGCCTCTCTGGTTCCTGATCGAACTGCTTAATGGCCATGATCCCAGAGACTCAGAAACGAATCTTGGAACCCAAAGGCTTTTGGCAGAAATGCGTCCCGTTCCTGCAGTAGGATACTGGTGCTATGCCACTCCAAGTAGGAATAGGTTTCGTGCCTTGGTCTGTTCCCCTTGGCAGCCCAGTGACCACTATCCTCCAGAGGCCACTGGACAGTCAGGTTTGGGCCTGCAGTGACAAGACACGTGGAGCCTCACCAGATGGGGGTGGAACCAGCCCTTTCCTCCCAATCCCAGCGAGACCCCTAATTGCTGCCTACAAATGGCCCCTCTGGCTCCTGATCAAGCTAATTAACAACCATGATCCCAGAGACTCAGAAACAAATATTGAAACCCAGCGGCTTTTGGCAGAAATGCTTCTGGACTGCATACAAGGTGATCACCGCCTCACAGCTTCTTGAAAAACCAGGTATGAGCCAGCGGTAATGGGGCAACTGCAGTCTCATGGGAAAGGGGCAGTACTAGCTTGTCTTTCATGCCCTACTGAGGTCACATGGTGCCCCCCATGAGCAGCTCTCTGTCAAAGCCATTTCTCCAGAAGCAAAAGAACTTAATTCAGAGCCTGGCAGCTTGCAGCAGAAAAGTGAATGGACCATGCATTAAACTATGGTGCCTTGCTCCCTTCTGCCTTTTTCCCACCCAGCAGCAAGGTGGCCGCCGCCTCAGAGATTATTGTAAAGCCAGGTATGAGCCAGCAGTGACAGGGCAACTGCAGTCTCATGATAAGTGGGGCAGTACTGGCTCATCCTTCACGCCCTACTGAGGTCTCAAGTTGCCCCCCATGAGTAGCTCTCCGGTACGGCCATGGCTACAAGAGGCAAAAGGACTTAATCCAGAGCCCGGCAGCTTGCGGCAGAAAAGTGAATGGACCATGTGTTAAACTATGGCACCATGACTCCCCAGGAGGGAAAGCGTGTTGGCCTCCTTCCACCTGCCCCCCTCCCCACCCCAGCTGCAAGTTGGCTGCTGCCTCAGAGTTTATAAGAAAGCCAGGCATGAGCCGGCAGTGACGGGACAACTTCAATCTCATGGGATGGCGGGCAGCACCAGCTCGTCATTTGCGCCCTACTGAGGTCACGAGTTGCCCCCCACGAGCGGCTCTCCGGCACAGCCATAACACCAGGTGCACAGAAACCAATCTTGTAATTATCTGGCTCTTTGCAGAAATCCAAAATCGCGAGGCTGCTATTGCAGTCACACGAGATTTTATGATTCTCATAACCAGCTATAGTAAACAAAGTATTTCACAATGCCTTTTCAGCAATTCTGATTGTTGGGGGGGAAATTCTAAATAATAATGGTGCATCTTTTGCCGAAATTATGAATGTAATCAATGTAGAGAATAGTTAAGTGGAAATCACCTGCCTCATAGGCAATGGGAGGGGTGGGAGGGGGGATATATTGGGGTTCTTGGTAGTAAAAAATGAGTACTGGTGAAGGTAGAGGTGTTTGATCATTGTGTGACCGAGACTTAAACCTGAAAGCTTAGTAACTTTTCCCACAGTGATTCAATAAATAAATATAAGAAGGAAATAAAAAAAATAAAAGTGCATTTTCAAATAACTTAAAAATCTAACCAATTTTAAGTTTTACACAAGAGAAAACTTCGATCGTAAAGTACACAAATAGTTGTTTTATCGTTTTCTCTATCAATTTGCTATGATTAAATTTTAGATCATATCTGTTTAATGTCATGTCTTTCACATTATATAGTAATTTTTATTAAAATTAGAATTAAGTTACTTAAATCATTGAAGAACTTAGCATGTTTTCAAATATCCTAACATCAACCAATAATCTCTTACAATTTAAAACTCTCTACCCCAGTTTCCTCATGCTTGCTTTTCAGTGAGTACTTTATTTCAAAATTGCTGTATTTTCATTTCTAAAAATAAAAGAAACCCTCAAAATACAATAAATATTTAAGTTTTAAATATAAGTATAATGTAACTTTGATTAAAATTTAGGTCTATATTATCATATTTAGAATTCTCAGACAAATATTTTTATAAGCATTCAACATTTAGCAGTAATATATCCACAATAGAATCTCACTATCACTTCACTTAATCACTTAATCCCCGTTATTCATCGATTTATTCGAGCGGGTGCCAGTAACGTCTCCATTCATCCCGGTTGCGTGCTAGCGTAGCCCAATGGTATCTGTTCGTTCTAGGAACATGCAGAGCCTCAAACCGATCATTTAGGGTCTTGACAAAGAAGTCTGACCATCTTATAGGTGGGCATCCACGTGATCTTTTGATGTCCCGTGGAATCCAATCAGTAATGGCTCTAGTCCAGCGGTTGTTTGTAAACCTCATTACATGTCCAGCCCATCTGATTTTTGATGTCTTGGCAAATGAGACAGCGTCCTTGATTCTTGAGCGTTGACGAAGATCAGAACTCCGGATTCTATCTCTCATTTGAGTGAATCGTGATATTCCAAGCATAGTTCTTTCGGTTCCTCTTTGAGAGACCCGAATAGCATTTTCATCCTGTTTTCGTAGGGTCCAGGTCTCTGAGGCATATGTTAATGCAGGAAGAATAGTGGAATCAAAGAGATGTGCTCGAAGCTGGAGGTTCTTTGTCCTTTTAGTTATTTCTTCAATGCTCTTGAAGGCATTCCAAGCCGCTCTCTTCCTCCTGCGCAACTCAGGTGCCAGGTCATTCATCATGTTGATTTCTCGACCTAGGTATATATAACTGTTGCATTCGGAGATGGTGGTTCCGTTGAGAGCGAATGGAGCGTCAGGAACAAGGCTGTTTCTCATAAACATTGTCTTCGTAAGATTCAGCTGTAGTCCGACCTTTCCACATTCACGGTCAAAGTCGTTCAGCATTTGTGCTGCTTGGCTGATGTTTGGTGTTATTAGAACGATGTCATCAGCAAAGCGGAGGTGGTGTAGTTGCCGACCATCTATCTTCACTCCCATGTTTTCCCATTCCAGTCGTCGCATGATGTTCTCGAGGGTGGCACTGAAGAGTTTTGGTGAAATGGTATCACCCTGCCGAACCCCTCTCTTGATATGGATGATTACTTCTTTGTAGAATGGTGAGATCTTGGTAGTGAATCCACAATAGAGCTCACGAAGGATCCTGATGTATTGAGTTTGTACTCCCTGATTGGCTAGGGCTTCCATGACTGCTTCCATCTCAACAGAATCAAAGGCCTTCTTTAAATCAATGAACGTTAGACAGAGCGGCATCTTGAACTCCCGAGATACCTCAATGAGTTTGGTTATTGTGTGGATATGGTCGATGGTACTGAATCCTTTTCGGAATCCAGCTTGTTCACATGGTTGTCCTTCATCTAGTGTTCTGCTAATCCTATTCAGGATGACTCGAGTGAATAGTTTGTAGATGACAGACAATAGACAGATTGGGCGATAGTTGCTAATGTCGTGGATGTCTCCTTTCTTGTATAGTAGTACAGTCCTGCTGGTTTTCCATTGGGATGGAACCTTGCATTCAGACAGGTAGCGTGTGAAGAGTCGAGCCAATGTATTGATGAGTACTGATGGTAAGTTCTTCAGGTGTTCAGGTCTGATCTTGTCTGGGCCAGGTGCTCTTTGTTTCTTTACCGACGAGATGGCATGTTGGATTTCGGAAGGGAGAACATTGGGAACGACATATCCATCATGTGGTATGTGGTATGTGGGCAAGTGGATGTGGCTATTAAAGAGATCTGAGTAGAAGTCATGAATAATCTTCTCCATTGCCCTTCTGGAATATGTGATAGATCCATCATGATGTCGGAGGGCAGTCATCTTGGTTTTGTAGTTGGTGAAGGACAGGCGGGCTTTACGAATGCTTTTCCCAGCTTCTGCTGCATCTACCAGTACTGCTGCTCTCCTGTTTTTGAGGTCATCCTTGATGGCTTCTCTGCACTGTTTTGCCAGTTCGGATGTTCGCTTGTGGTTGCCTGAGGCATGTGCCAAGCCACGTTGGCGAATAAGTTCAAGAGTGTTCGAAGAAAGACGGTTTTTTGTGGTTACCTCTCTCTTGGCTTTCCTTGCACAATCATGGAGGTGCTGAATCATTCGATAGTATTCCTCATCAATGTTGTCAATAACGGCATCTTCCCATGTTGCCGCAACAGAGCCAAAGAGTTCCCAGTTGATGGTTGTTCTGGGAGTCCTCTTCTTAAACCTTGCATTCTTTTCTCCTCGTTCTGTGAGGTAGAATTTTGCACGAAGAAGACAGTGGTCTCATCCCGTTTTGAATTTTGGGACAACAGCAACATTGGTTAGGCAAAACTGCCGATTGAATATGATGTGGTCTATTTCATTGTGGAACCGTCCATCGGGAGACTCCCATGTCCAACGTTTAGATTCAGCCTTTTGGAATCGTGAGTTACCATGGAAGGTTTTGGTTGACATGATGAACTCAGACAGTCTGTCACCCTGTTTGTTCCATTCCAGGCCATGGGTTCCGATGTGGAGTTCATCGACTGTTCTTCTTGGTCCTATCTTGGCATTAAAATCACCGACAATGATCTTGTAGAATGTGTGATCTTCTTTATAGAACTTCTCCAGCTCCATGTAGAATTTCTCAGTTTCTCTTTCACCATAACTGGATGTTGGTGCATAGACAACAAAGATAGAAACTGCCGGTAGTGAGCCACATTTATTCAAGTGTAATCGTCCAATTCGTGTTGTTAGGCATTCGGAGGAATCAATGCTCGTGACTAAGTTTGTGTTGACAAGGATACCGACACCATCGACGCCTCTTTTATCACATGTTCCAAGGAACAGTTCTTCTCCAGTGTCGAAAACAGCATGATGGGATTGATGTCTTCTCGTTTCGGTCAGACCAATGATGTCGTACTTGATCTTTCATGCTTGTACCATAAGATCTTCAATGGATGTAGCAGATGCCAGCGTACGAGCATTGAAAGTACAGACAATCATTTTTGTTTTTCTGCGTTTTGGCAGCCTATGTCTGCCTTGGTGTTTTATCAGCCTCTCCTTCCATATCCTTCTCGACTCTGCATATTCAGGGTTAGGGAAATGAGATCCATTTATTACTGGATTTGGCATATCAATTTGGTCTATTTGGCATAGACCACGGATAGCTTGCCAGGCTCTGCCATGTGGGTTGGATATTTAAGCTACCCTGAAAACTTAGAGAAAAGTAAATAAATAGTCGCACAGCCGCAAATGCGGCCGCGCGCTCCCGGGAGCTTGTTGTGATAATCTCTGGATCCTGGCCATTGTTGGGTTTACACGGCAGTTGGAGAGTGTAACTGTCTAGCTACTGACAGGTCCAGTCCCAAACCGTGCAGGCTTGGAGATCTCAGCCCCGGGTCCCACACACCTGGGTTCCTCTGCCAGTTCTGTCATGTCTGAGGCTTATCCAAGTGTGTGGAGAGTGGCCCCAGTAAGGCCTTGGTTGGGGCCTGGAGGTCTTCAGCTGTTGGGCCCTGGCGAGGATAGTCAGACACAGGGTAGGAGACTCTGCCTTGTGCTCTCCCGGGAGCTTGTTGTGATAATCTCTGGATCCTGGCCATTGTTGGGTTTACACGGCAGTTGGAGGGTGTAACTGTCTAGCTACTGACAGGTCCAGTCCCAAACCGTGCAGGCTTGGAGATCTCAGCCCCGGGTCCCACACACCTGGGTTCCTCTGCCAGTTCTGTTATGAATCTCACTATAAAAGTATAAAATAATTCATTTTGAAAATATACATATTTATGTGACTGGGACCTTCAATTTGTGTTTTTAAAAATAACATTTTTAAAATTTAAAAATAACATCCAAATAAAATTATATTAAGATGATCAACTGTTAAAATGTTTGTGCAATTTTATTTTATTGGATCTTTTGTTGGATATGAGGTAGTTTGAGCTACATACTGTGTTCAGAGATTAGTCCTGGCTTCCTGCTCAGGGATCATATCTGGTGCTAGGGATCAAACCAGGATCAGCCATAAGCAAGACAAAAACTTTCATTTTTGTACTATGTATGTCCTGTGAAATTTGAAAGATTTTTATTTTTTGTTTTAATACTGAAAATAAATAAGTAGACTCTTTTTATCTCTACATGAATATCTAAGTTTCCCATTACCATTATTTTCCTTTTTCCATTATTTGGTCATGAATCTTTTGTCAAAAATTAATTGATCCTATGTGTGGGTTTATTTCTGGGCTCTTGATTTTGCTATCTAGTAGTATAAAGTGAATTCTTAGAGTATGACTCCTTTTATCTTCTCTTTCATAATATACTTGGATATTCAAGGTCTTTTGTGCTCCAACTTTAATTCTAAAAGAGTTTGTTCTATAGTTTTGAAAAATTTATCATTGAAATTTTTATAGATTTTCACTGAACTAACATATTAGATAATATGGTAATTTTTAAAATGCCTGCCTTTTTCAATCAATAAGCACAGTGCATTCTTCCATTTAGTGTGTCTTTATAAACAAAAAAGTATTCAGTGTATAGTTCTTATTTGTTAAGTTTACTCCCAAGTGTTTTATCTTTTTTGATATACTAAACTAATGCAAAGGTAGCATCTGCAGGAATGAACCAACTCTGGGTGGGCAAGACCTCTGAGAGGAGGGCCTCCCTGAGCTGTGGCTCTGACCTCTTAAATATGTGGAAGATTTCTTTAATCTCTGAGTGATATATGAGGGTTGATGGATCAACAACCACTTTTGTGATGGGTTATTGCTATGTCCATAATATCAGGACCAAAATGCAAAGAGGTTAGAGGAAGCCATTTGTACCCCAAGACCAGCCTTCTAGATCCTATACTCTCTAAAGGTGGAACATGCTTAGGAACCACTTATAGTCCAGATTGCAAGGTCGCAGCACTTTGTATTGAGGAATGAATTTGGACTTAAGAGAAAAAATAGTTCAACAATGGACACATCTTTTCTATTGTTTTATTGTGTATTCTTAAAATCTTGAGTACTCAGATTTCATGATATATGCTTAAAAATCATGTTTGAAATACATTTCAAATCATGCTTGAAATGTTTGATGAATGCTTGAAATTTTTTACTTAGGATAAAAAATATATTTCTAAGAATCAGAAAATTATCTTGACACCACTTAATTAATTCTCAAGCTCCTTCTATATTTCTCCACTTGAGAGAAAGTTGACAGAAGTGCTTTATCACCAGGTTCATGTTTTTGCTCATCCCAATAAAAAGAGTAGGTTGACTAACTGGGTTGTGCCAATTGTCTGATGTCTCAAGGAATAAGTGAGCAATCCACTTAGATATAAGTTGCTCCATTCTTACCCATAAAAACTTATTTTTATATGTGAATTATTTTTGATGGCTTTATAAATAATGTTTTTTTAGACTTACACATTATTGTTTTTATTAAAAGCAAAATATTAATTTTAAAGTACTAATAAAAAATTTCCTAACCATTGTTTATATGAAGCAAAAAGATATACTTATTGTATTTTCTTTCCCCATACAATCTGTAGCGGCAATTATTATAAAAGACTTTTAAATATTTCAAACTTGAAACTTACAAAAATTATCATTTTTGCATAATCTGGATTTACTTGTGATAACGTTCACTTAAAGCTATTGCGATCATACTGAAAGTGACACTTGTGGCAACTTTGAAATCTGAGAGACTTTTCCTTGGATATAACTTTTTCCGCAGTCTTTTGCCCTCGCGCCTGGGTGTCCCTCGCCGGGACCCCTTGGAGGGGAGTGGGTTGAGCTTTCCTTCCTGCCCCGACCGGGGCTCCGGCAGCCGAAGACCTCCAGGACCAGCCACCACCATGCTGAGACCACTCTCCGCACACATGAAGGTACTGGCAGAGGGACAAAGCCATGCGGGTTCCGGGGCCGAGACCTCCAAGCCTACTGGGTTTGGAGTCGAGCATCTTCCATCCAGATCCTCCAAATTCCAGCAGGCGGGGGGTCACACCCACCACCTGGCCCCCTGGCGCCGTGTAATCCCATCAGCGGCCAAGACTCAGAGACTATAAAATCCAGCTCCCGGACGAGAACAGTGCAGTCTTTTGCCCCCGCGCCTGGGTGTCCCTCGCCGGGACCCCTTGGAGGGGAGCGGGTTGAGCTTTCCTCCCCGCCCCAACCGGGGTTCCGGCAGCCGAAGACCTCCAGGACCAGCCACCACAATGCTGAGACCACTCTCCGCACACATGAAGGACTGGCAGAGGGACAAAGCCACGCGGGTTCCGGGGCCGAGACCTCCAAGCCTACTGGGTTTGGAGTCGAGCATCTTCCATCCAGATCCTCCAAATTCCAGCAGGCAGGGGTCACACCCACCACCTGGCCCCCTGGCGCCATGTAATCCCATCAGCGGCCAAGACTCAGAGACTATAAAATCCAGATCCCGGAACCGCGTGGCCGCATTCGCGGTCGAGCGACATCTTATCAGAACTTTTTTTTTATGACATCTTATTATCTCATTCCTACTTTGGACATATTTGCAGGCTATCGAATGTAGCCTGCCCACAGGGCAGGGTCTGGCAAACTCCCTGTGGCGTACCAAATATGCCAAATACCAGTAACAATGATGGGTCTCATTCTCCTAAAGAGCCGTGAATATAATCTCAGGGCTAGGATGAAAGAGACGTTACTGGGGCCTGCTCGAGGCAATCGACGATTAACAGGATGATGAAATGAAATGAAAAATAACTTTTCCACAAAAAGCTACCAAGATATCCGGGCTGGAGGATTAGCACAGCATGTAGGGCGTTTGCCTTGCACGTTGTCGACCTGGGTTTGATTCACAGTATCCCATATGGTTCCCCAAGCACCGCCAGGGGTGGTTCCTGATTGCATGAGCCAGAAGTAAGTCCTGTGCATCGCCGGGTGTGACAGAAAAAGTAAAAAAATAAGCTACCAAAACATAAAGTCAGAAATGCTTATGGCCTGAGTAGTAGTACAGAGGGTGCAGATTTGCCTTGAACACCATAGACTGGGTTTGACTCAGGCACCCCATAAGGTCTCCCCTCCCCACCAGGAGTGATCCCTGACACAAAGCCAGGAGTAAGCCCTGAACACTCCTGGGTATAGCCAAAAATTCATTAATCAATTAAATTAAATAAGAAATGCTCGAATAAAGGTTAGAGAACCAATTGCTTCTCAAGTTAAAGATCAGATCAACTTAATTAATTGATTTATGTTTTTAATTATGTTGATGTTTATAAGTTAAACAATTTAAATTCTTGAATGATTCTAAAAAATGTTTCTTAGTGAATGGGTAAGACATTGTTTGAGTTGTACATTATTCTCAATTTCATTCTGTAAGAAAATAAAACTTGAAGAAATTTCTATTATTCTACTTTTTTGCATACTGGACTTGTGGGGTAGGGGAAGGTCTTGGGTTTTCTGGCTGTGTTCAGGGCTTACTCATAAGTCTGAGTTCAGGGATCACTCCTGAGGTTTCTCCAGGAACTATATGTGGTACCAGTGCTCCAAAATTGGTTGACTGCATGTAAAGCAAATACCTTGTTTTCATTAAAAAAAACTATTTTAAATTAAAATATTTTTTAATTAAATATTTCACTATAGGACCAAGGAGATAGTTCAGGTAATGGAGTGCATGCTTTGCATGTAAGAGGTCTGGCTTCTATTTCAAACATCACCTGGTTTATGTAAATAAATAAACTTTATTCACTCTGAAAATTAAAAATAGAATGTTTATATGATTTATATATTATACTCCAAGAATATAAAAATAATTTAAAAATACATATGCATGTATGTTTATTACAGCACTAGTTGCAATTGCTAAATTTTAGAAACAACTCAAGTGTCCAATAATAGCCCAATGAATTAAAAGTTGTAATAAATACACACAATGAAATATTACTCACCTGTAAGAAAATATAAAATCTTGCATTTCGCTACATCATGAATGGAACAAAATTGTGTAATGTTAAGTAAAATAAATCATAAAGTGCAAAACAAAGCCAGGATGATCTCACTAATATGTGGCACATAAAATAACAAAACAAAAGCATGGACACTATTAGGTTAAACAAACCACTAGACTCTGTCAGGCTAATGAGGATTGGATGAGGAGTCTTGTCTGGGAGGGTTATTAGCACCTTGGTAGTAAATGTGGAGTGGGAATGCTGTACCTTAAAACATAAGCAGTTAAATTCTTGTAAACTAATGTTAGTTGAATTAAAAGAAAATGAATGTATCCTCTTTCTTTGTGTATACATAAAATGTTTCTGTATATGCACAATGGATAATCACAAAGCAGTTATTCTTTTAATCTCTTCAAAGTCATTAAAAGGACCATTTCCATATACAGTAAGCAACCTCTAAGATGACCTCAAATATAGTTGGCTCCTATTTATGTGAGCCCTTAGACAGACTTGTGCTATGACTTGCTTCTTGCAAATAGCATGCAAGAGACTTACTAGGTGGTACTTCTGAGATTAGGAATTACAAAGTCAGAGACTTTCCTCTTGTCACTTGTCATACGTTTTTTGTCTCTCACTTAAATTTCTCATACCTATGACAGGGAACTAGTAAGAAATTCACACTGGTTAGCTTGGAAGTAGAGTTTGGAATCTGCCTAAATCTCATCAGTGATCTCGGAATAAAATATTCCAACTCTAGTTTAGAATTAATATAATTGCCCTGCCTGCCACTTAAAATTGAATTTAAATTCAGCTTCATGAAAGACATTGATCCAGAGGCACTCAACTAAATTGTGCCCTTAATTTAGCTCCTACAAACTGATTTAATAAATATTTGTTGTTCAAAGGCACTAAATTTTGGAGCAATTTGTTATGCAGCAGTAGATAACTGAAACACCATCACACAGAAGGTCTTTTTATGTTTGCTCAATTATTTCACCTTTATCTTTCCCAAGCCACAAAGCGACCACCTTGCTTTCTCTAATTTATCAATTCTGTTTGGTCTGCTATTAACCACTTTATGAGAACAATATATCTTATATTCTTTTCTCTTTAATTTATTTTATGCCACTTTATATTTGAGTTATTGATTTTCATTATGTATAGTTTTGGTTTGTGGCAACCATGGTTATTGAGACAATTATTTCATTTGTGCTTCACTTTATGAATTTCTGAATAATAAATTTTCAACTAGAGTTTCTGTATCAAAAATGTACACATATCTTTAATGTTGTTGTATAAAAACAAACTTTTCTCAAGTGCCAATTTACACTCATAAAAAACAATTTACTAGAGTTCCAATTGTTCACATTCTCACCGATTATACTACATTGGTTTAAAAAATTTAGCCTTTCTGTCATGAAGGTAATAATACTTCAGTGAAGATGTAACACACATTTTCTTGATAACATATATTTGAGCATGTTTTTACTTAATTGTAAAATTCTATGAATTTCTATTTTCTTTGTTGATGTAATTTCTTACAAACTCTGGCAGCAAACATTTCCAATGGTTAAAATAATTCCACACAGGCCAGAATGATGTACTGTGGGAAGGGAGCTTGCCTTTTATACGGCCAAACTTGGTTTGATCCCCAGCAGCACAAATATCCCCTGAACCAACTAGGAGTTACAATAGAGTACAGAGCCATGAGTAAGCCCTGGGGAATATTGGGTGTGGTCTGAAAAGAGACAAAAATAAAATTAAAAGTAAAGAGTAATATCACCATATTAGGGGTAAGGTTTTTATATTTATTTTTCAAATGATGTTCTCAGATACTATTTTTTAAACTTATTTCACAGTCTACTACTGCTTATAGTTAACACTTTTATAACTAATACAAGAGGTTTTTTCCTTTTCCAAAGTCAATATAATATTGCCTTACATTTTTTAATATGACCTTAGGTTTTGTATTTATACCTATTATCCACTATAAATTATTTTTTACTTGTGAGGTAAGGTCAGATTTTATTTTTCTATTAGAATATATAGTTGACATAATATAATTTAATTTTAAAAGCAGCATTGCCGCTCTGCATTCTGCGGTCAACTATGTAGTAAGTCAGAAGACTATTATGAGTGTCAAATTTCCAAACTCAATTTCACCTCATCGACTTCTACTTCTGTACTTTGGCCTATTTTTCCACTATGTTAAAACATACTGTTTTACTTTTTATAGCCTAATAATAAATATTGTTTTGGTGTCTGTTAAAGTGGGTTTTTAAATTGTATTGACTTCTGCAAAACTCATTCTCCATTTCCAAATATTATTGTTCTTGTTGGGGTTTGGGATATGCCTGACAGTGCTCAGAGTTTTCTCCTGGCTCTGAACTCAGATATGCCTTTTAGCATTACTTGCATCATAGTTGTGGTGCCAGGGATTTGAGGAGGAATCAACCACTAGTGAGGAAAGCCCCTAACCTCCTGTACTATCTTTCCTACCCTCATTTTCCACTTTTATCTCAAGCCCTCGACCAACAGTGCATGGAAAGATTATGAATCCTTAGCTCACCACATTGCTAGGATTTTGTTAATTTTAGCCTTTTTGGCTTCTGGAATAGTCTAATATCATTAAATGATTCTGTAGTTTTTTTGTTTCATTCATTCTAGTTGTTTAGCTCTATATTAAAAAGCTCAATCTTCCAGTAGTGACCCTTTCTGATTTAGATCAGAGGCCAGGAACATTTTAGTAAGTGACCATTACCTTCATGTAATTACTAAGACTGTGTAGCTCAAAGTTGGACTTTTGGAAGTGAGAAAATTACTCAAGTCTCAGTAAATGTGGCTGGTGTATCCTGACTTTCATCCACAATATCACATGATTCACAAAGCAACTCTGATTCTAGTCCTGCTAACTCTGAGCATAACCAGAGCAAAGCTTCGGGGAATGCCCCCTACCTCACCTCACAGCATCGGCTTGACTCCTATAAAAATTATTTCAGATCTTAATGACTGCTAAAGATAAGTATTAATACTTCTTTAGTATTACTGGCTTACCTTTTATTCTGTAGTTTTTCCCATTAGAGAGTAGTCACTTGATCACTTGACTTCCCATTAATCGTCGATTTGCTCTAGCGGGCACCAGTAATGTCTCCATTTGTCCCTGTCGCATGTTAGTGCAGCCCAATGGTGTTTGTTCATTCTAGGAACACAAAGAGCCTCAAACCGATCATTCAGGATCTTGATGAAGAAGTCTGACCATCTGGTAGGTGGGCGGCCATGCGGTTGTTTGATGTCCCATGGAATCCAGTCAGTGATGGCTCTAGTCCAGCGGTTGTCTCCAAATCTCATTTCGTGTCCAGCCCATCTGATTTTTGATGCCTTGGCAAACGAGACAGTGTCCCTGATTCTTTATCATCGATGGAGGGGAGGTCGGAACTCCGGATTCTTTGTCTCATTTGAGTGAAACATGATGCTCCAAGCATAGCTCTTTCAATTCCTCTTTGGGAGACCTAAATAGCCTTCTCATCATGTTTGCTTAGGGCCCAGGTCTATGAGGCACATGCTAATGCAGGAAGAACAGTGGAATCAAAGAGATGTGCCCAGAATCAGGGGTTCTTAGCTATTTCTTCCACACTCTTGAAGGCGTTCCAAGCTGCTCTCTTCTTCCTGTGCAACTCCGGTGCCAGGTCATTCATCATGTTGACTTCTCGACCTAGGTACACATAACTGTTGCATTCAGAAATGGTCGTTCCATTGAGAGCGAATGGAGCATCAGGAACGAGGCTGATTCTCATAAACATTGTCTTCGTAAGATTCAGCTGTAGTCCGACCTTTCCACACTCACAGTTAAAGTCAGCCAGCATTTGTGCCGGTTGGCTAATGTTTGGTAATTACAGTGGGTCTCATTCTAGAGAGAATTCAAGTAATTCAAGGACAGGGATTTTTTAATGAACCCAATTTGGACAATATAGATATGGATATCTTTTCTTCAAAACTGAAAATTTATATAAATTTCTGCAAAGTTTGTCTCTAATATAATCTCCAAAATGCCCGTAAACTTTGGAGAAAAGCAGTCGCAAACACAGAGCTTACTTCTTGGTGTTTGTATCTCTCCCTAGATCTTGACCCTGTAATTCTTACTGCTTGTTAGATATCCAGTGTTTCAAAGACATTGTTCTCCCAATATAATTTTTCTCAGCACTCCTTGGTCTTCCAAAACAAAACCATATCTTGTTCCCTAGTTAATATTTTTTAATAAAAGTAAAAATAATTTCAAGAAATTTAAGTATTATTTTTACAATTAAAAAGGAGTCACTTTTTGAGTTAGGCAAAATAAATTAGTCTGATTTTGCCTGGTAGCATTTAATTTTATTTTACTGGTTTAGACTTTATATTTTTGACTACAATGCCAAGATCTTCTCTGTAAATTCTTACAATTATGTTGTATTTTTAAAAAAATAGAAGCAAGAATACTATGAGAACACAATGTCTAATACCTGTTTTGATTTTTGAGGTTCCTTTTAGAGACTTCATTTGTTGATATTTTAGTTTAATAAACAACCCTTGATCAGTTTAGACTTGAACACAGATAATGTGCATCTGTGCATGGACAAGACTACTTATTAAAATAGATAAGGAGTGCTGTTTGGGACTGTACAGCATTTTCTATTGCCCTCAGTAAATCTCACCATAGTTCATGCAGCTCTGTTTTACTGTTGAACATGAATATACTATGTGGATATATGAGAGTCCCCAAAAGCAACAATACATACATATGTAATCCCCGTTATTTCTTGGCAGCACTATACTCCTGTACACAGAAATGCATGTCTATTTTCTATGTACTCCTCACAATTTGTCAGCAGATTAAGGTCCTGCAGTTCACCAAGTTTATTATGCCTAAGTGATGTCAATCTGAAAATTCAGGACACAAACAGGCAAACTATGTTTATTGAGTACTATGGTTTGAGTCACATCAATTCAGGTAGAAAACCTAAAACAAACTCCCAAAAGGTATAACATGTTTTTATTCTTATTTATTCATTTTTAAAGGTTTGGGGTGCACACCCAACAATATTCAGGGCTTGCTCTTGGATATGTGGTCAGGGATAATCCCCGATAGTACAAGGGTGGTGTGGGATGGGAGAGATCTTATGTAGTTTTGGGAATTCAACCCAGGTCAGACATGTGCAAGTCAAGCATGTTACTCTTGGTAGTATTGTATCAGCTGACAGGATTTTATAGGGCAGAAGATTGAGAAGAGGTAAGTAGTTGAAGAATATAAATGATTAGTGTTAACTAATTATTCTTCTTCTTATTATTATTATTGATTATAGGTAAGTGCATATGGATTCTCCAGAAAGAATGAAAAGGAAACTGACTTTCACTTAGTTTATATGTTCAGGCTAATAATCATTAGCACTTAAACAATTATTTGTTGCCCGTGACTTGGTAAATCAGAGAGCAGGGAAGTAGCCTTGAGAAAATAGTACTTCCACCTCTCTGCTCTGTTCACCTTGGGCACCCAGTAAATGCCTGGCATGGGTCAGAAGTGGTAGAGTCTGCTCCATGAACCAGCGGGGCACACCATGTCCAAAAATCCCCAGGAAGCAGCTGTCAAGCTATGCCCAAAGCCCACTTGTTTTCCAGGGCCTGATAGGAACTGGTCTTCACAACCAGAATTCTGTGGGAACCACATTCTCAGGCTGGAGCGAAAAACAGCTCTATTGCAGAAAGAGAAAGTCTTTTTTAACCTCAGCACAGTCCTTCCAGTTCCTTTACCTTTCCTGCAGAAAATTTTAGGAGGAGGCCTGGAGGCATCACAGTGAAGCAAACCAAAGCAAATGTATATCAGCAAACCTGGTTTGCTTCACTGTGATGCCTCCACGTCTTCCCCTAAAATTAGAGAATGGCTTTTGAGAGGAGGTTATATAAAATTTCTCTAGATTGTCTTGGTCTGGAGTTATCTGCAGGCAGAAAATTTAACCTGGGCATTGCTTTGTTAGTCTGTAACTATACCTCATGGTGGTATATGAAACAAATTAAAATATATATATAAATAAGGTCTTAATGGCCTCTGCCAAAAGAGAACAATATTCACACTGTTTCCTCTATGGATACATTTTGTAGCATTTTCAGCAGTTTTTCATAACAAACAATACAAAATATGCTATTTCAGTTGTGCTTTGGGGCAGGGATTGGGGCTTGGGATGGAAATATCCCAAATATGGTGGTGGGAAGGCGTAATGGTGGTGGGATTGGTGTTTGAATATTAAATGTAATCAAATATTGTGAACTACCTCATAAAATTAAAAATAAATAAATTTAAAATATCATTAGACAATGAAAAAACAAAAACTTGCAATCTAATGGTCCTTTCCTGTTAGATTCGCTTGTGGTCTTTTCTTTTCTGAAAGGGCCCATCTCTCTTTAGCTGATGCTTCAGTTTCAGCATCTGGTTTCTCAATCTCAAGATTTGCATCTCAAAGAGATGTGATCTTCATGCCTTTGGGCTACTTTAGAGCTAAGTGATTTTTCAAACAACAATATGTTTGATGGCTTCTAAAAACTCTAACCTTGTCCAATGTCTTTTACCTGGTTCTGGAAAATAAGTGATACAGCTTCTTTGTAATGAATATATGGCCAAATTTTAAGAATGGTTGCACAGAACTGAACTTTTTGACTGCAATGGAAAGGGAATGATAGGGATGGGTCCCTGAGATAATGGTGGAGGGTAGACGTTCTGATGGAGGATGTGGTGTTAAAATTTATCTTGCATGAAACCATATTATTAACAGTGTTGTTAATCACAGTTCTTCAAATTAAAAATAAACTGAAATACATTTTAAAAAATCATAATATGCTCCTGTACTAATTTTGTATTGCAAAGTAAGTTACTCAAAACTCTTACTATCTGTATTTCTGGTTTGTTTTGTTTGGGGACCACACCTGGGGGATTACCCAGGTGCATTTAGTGATCAGTCCTTGGAATGCTCATGGTAACGTAGGCAGGCAGGTAAATTAAAAAAGCCCTGCCCACCACAACCCTGCACAACCCCTCTTCTCCAACTACACACACACACACACACACACACACACACACACACACACACACGCATTATGTCAATGAAATTCTGGGAAGTAATAGTAATAGAGCTGTTAGTCCTAAGGCTAACTCACCTTGTAGATACAGAAAGCAAGAAAGATCTTTTCAGCAGCAAACCTTGAAAAGACTGGACCCCTTTGTACAGAAAAGGCCTGAATAAAAAGTTGCTTAAGAACCCCAAATTCCCTCTTTTAATCTGATTAGGCTCAGCTAGCCCAGAACAGTGAAGGGTGAATCCAGCCTCTGAGAGAAGGCCCAGCAGAAATAAAGGTCATGAAAAGGAGTTTTCAAAGAGAATCATTGACACTCTCAACTCTACCGCCATGGCAAAAACCCTAGGAAAGAACTCCTACCTAGCTAGAAAGCCCCATGTGTAGGCGGCTTGGAAAAATCATATTACATTCACTTTGAACAAAGAAAGGGCACATATGCTGCCCAAGCCCATGTGCTGCTTGTGCCCATGTGGTCAAACCCACGTGGCACCCAAGCACATGTGTCACCTGCATCTTCACTCTTTAAGATGTGTACTTTCATATCTAATGCCATGGTGTGTATAGGGCATGCTCTCTGTCTTAGGAGAAACCCACATTCTCTCTTGAGTATGTTACTCTTTCTCTTTCACTTTCTCTTTCACTTTGCCCTTTTTAAAAGCCTCCAAATAAAATGTTTTACTTCACTGCTTGTTTACTCCTGACATTCTTTTCTGCAAGGCAAAATGAGAGCTCATTAAGCCTGAGTAAGGCCTAGGACTGACTTTACTTTGCCGCAAATAGCAATTCCTCATCCCAACCTGAGTCCTTAGCTCCTGAAGAATCAGGTTGTGGGGATCAAGCTTGACAAACACCTGGTGGGGCTGCTGGGGACCTAGCCAAGTGTGCCAGGGGCTCATCACAAACTTTTTCAGACCTAGCCTTCCCAAATGGCCTCAGGGAGGCAGAGGCAGATTAGGAGACAGTGACCATCTCTTTCAAGGGTGGCCATATGGGGGTGCCATGGAATTAAACACAAGTCAGAAGTATATAAGGCAAACACCTTTCCCAATGCACTACTACTCTGGCCCCATTACCTAAGTTTCTTATTCAGAAATCCACACACAACTTTGCTAGTGTTTCTATTTCAGTCTCTTACATGCTGAAATCCAGAAATCAGTTAGAATGTGATATTCTCAAGGCTTAACCCAAGACCCACCTTCAAGTTCACTTATTACTAGGATTCAGAACTTGTAGTTTGTTGAATTTGTTTCTCACTAGCTTCCTATGTATAAATCAATCCAATTTCTGAACTAGCCTCATGAAATTATGCAAAGTGGGAAGACAATTGAGTCATCTATTAAGACAGAAGAAATAATTTAACCTAATAAAAGAAACATGACATTAGATTATGTTTATTATATTCTATTCATTAGAATCTAGTGTCTACACACACTAAAAAAATGGGGGATTATATGAGGGCTAGATGGAAGAAATAGTTAAAATACTGATATAAGAACTGATGCCAACATTTATTTATAATGCTCTAAATGATCACTCATGTTCTATCAATCTTAATGAAGATTTCTGAACAAATCACTATCATGTTTAATAAAATTATGTCCTTGTCTTGTCTACAACTATCTATAATCAGACACTAAATATCATTTTCTTTTTATTACTGCCACACTTTAGACACTAATGTCAACTTTCTTCACAGGGTGTTAGGATTGTTCATGTCTCTCGTGCCACATTAAATTAAATTAAATTTAAAATTCTTCTATTGTCATAAAGTTAATATTTTAGTTTGGAAAAAAAGATAAGTGTAGGGCATATTGTACTGAACTATTGAAATTATTTTGAAGTTTTAAATACTGAAAGGGGTAACAATCCAATGTGTAGAAAACAAATAGGAAAGGATTTCAGATTTGAGACAACCTTTATCAGCCATCAAGCTGCTCAAGAGTGAACTGAACTGACTCAAAAACAGAGAGTTTTCCATTTTATAGATGTCAAATGACGGGGAAAAATGATCCATTAGGGAAAAAGAGATTTGAGTGTTCAATGGGAGCTAAAATAAAAAAAAAAGTCTTCAAAGATAACTTCTAACTCCTACAATTCTATAAATATATGATTTATAAAAGTGAAAGAAAATGTAAGTATTCTTTTTGACAAGCAAGATAGGAAAAAATGTTATTTCCATGATAAAATTTCAAAATAAATCATAGTATTTTAAGTTATTAGTATTTAAACCCAGGAACCTCTGCTTTTCAATATTTTCCTGTTTTAAATTCATAATGTCATAACAAATGCAAGACTTAATTTGTAAAAGACAATAGATACTCTCATTCAAAAGTGCTTTACCCATCAATAATATACAGGAAGATTTCTATTAAAAAATTTGAATTATTATCTCCACATCACCTTTATTTGTTGTATATTTAACTTTTACCAAGGAGGTTGCTCCTTGGAAAAATCTAACCAACTTTAGAAAAATTCACAGATGCAACAGTTGCCCATAGTCTTATAATCATTTTCTTGATAGGTTGGAGAAAGTGGCACTGTAAGTTATGAAAGGACTCATAATATGACTAGAGAGAAATCTAAAAGCATAGTTTTCAGAGACAGAGATCAAGAAAGCAAGTGATTATCATTGATCTATTGAAGCAACTGATAAGCAGTGCCTACAATTTTATCTAGTAGAAAATAATTTATCTTGTAAATGGAATCTAAATGACATTTTTTAGAAAGAAAATGTTGAAACTTCTTGTGCTTTATTTAATTTAAATTAAAGATGACTGAAAACATGTAGTCTTGCTTATGGCATGGCTGACAAAGTATGACTTTTAGACAAACACCCACATAAATAACTTAATTGAAATAATTCAATGACTGATACAAGAATCTCAGTGGATCCCAGTACATTGGCAATCCTATACTTTTAGAATTTGCTAAGGTTTCTTCATTATACACAAAAGGATTATGTTATATGACAGAAACAGAGGAAATATGATGACAATAGACTTCAGAATCTATGCTAACTTCCTGATGAGGTGGTTAGGTATAGGCTCAACTGACTATGCTCTTCTGTCACATGAAATTATTCAGAGCAAATAAGTTAGATGTAGTGAGTTTGACTAGTCTGTAAATTGGTGTTATGGCCATAAAATGGAAAGCACTGCCAAAGAGGATGATGCAATTTTCTTGAAGAGAAATGGAAATGTTAATCCTGGAAAGAAGTAAGTTTGAGGACCCAGGGGTGCAGATTTTAGATTCATGGGGAAAAAAACTGTTCTGCTCTTTCTAGAGCCTGTGCTAGCTACTAGCTCTAGAGAATTCATTGTTCTAGCTATAAGGAAGTGACAGAGGCAGAGATCTGTGAGACCTATTTGGTGAATTGTTGAAAATATCACTTTTGTGTATATACATATATGTGTATATATATATATATTATGGATTCAGCCTGTTGCATTTAAAGAAATCATTATTTTCTTTAGGGTCCTAGTCAGAACACAAGAACAGTCAGAGAATGGAGATAGTCTATCAACAGTAATAGAAAAGCCCAGGGGACAGAGAATATGGAGGGTCAGAGGAAAAAACTCTGATAAATTGCTTGAAATATTATGGAGACATTAATAAAATATCCATCTAGTAACCAGTTACCTTGCCTTGTCCCTGTAAAACAGGGTGATAACACTTGTTTTCCTCCCAGGAACGTTATGAAATATAAAAATAAGGACTGCAATGTGTTCAATGACCTTGAAAGAAATATGTTACATGGACCTTGAAAGAAATATGTTACATGAGCATATAATATCACTATTACAACAATAAAAAAGAAATGAAAATATTAAAATAACAATAATATGAACATTTTCAACACCTGCAGTTGTATATGAAATATATAACTCTTTTTATTGTTTTCTATCTAATCCACTGCACCTGCATTAAAATTTTGCCCTGTGGTCCAATTTTTAAAAATACATAAAATTTAGACAGGTACTTATTCTTATATTCACCCCATTGTGCCTAGGTCTCACAGAACATATTTTTAAGTAATATACTACCACAAAGAGACCACTTCAATACAAATCTCAATAGTATGAGTTAGTAAAAATTACTTTTAAAGGCAAACATCTGGCACCTCATAAATACATATCACCTTTCATCAGAATTTTTCAAACTCTCTCCATATATATTATACTTATAAGCATTATTAATTCAGCATATTGTACATAGTTTTAAAGTAGTCCCAAAGAAGAATTACATATGTAAAATGTGTGCTATAATATCTGGGTCTGTGGAGATCATAAAGAATGAGACATTAACCACAATGCTAAATTATTTTGATTTAATGTGTTCTTTTAGGTAACAGAGGTGATTTTTTTTAAAGCACAGATAGAAGAAAATACTATAGTTAAGCTTAAAGGCAGCTATTTATTCTGACTAATTTTTCCCTCTCCTGTGACATTTAACAAATTATTCTAGTCTTACATTTAGCTTGTGTCAAAAATATGTCTGAAATATTTTACTCTGGTTTATTTCTACATCTGAAAGAAATTTTAAGGGATAACTTGCCTTTATAAAAAACTGAATTCATAACATATATGACTGTTACTGGTACTTCTCCTTTTCCAGATGACATGGGAGAAAAATATCTTTTTTAATGCCCTTTAGCATTTCTTATGACATTAATGATCTTACTTTGAATTTATTTGTTGTAGTTCAGTTTTTATTTTCTGTGCAATAAAATGTCAATTCATTTTTCTCTGTCTTTAATAACATTGGAGAAAATATAATAAGTTTTATTGTTATATTTTATAATGGTGCATATATTTATTTTGTAATTTTATTATTTTTCCAGATCTAATAACACTTGCTCTGTTAGCCATTTCTGATTAAACATAGATGCATTTTATATGTTTACATTTCATTCTACACCTTCAAAAATGTATACCAAAAAAAGAACACATTTAAATCAAAATCATAAGATCTGTAGTCTGATCAGAGAAACTAAATAGGCTATATATTTCACTCATCTCACGTGCCTGTTGTTTTCTCTAAAATATTATCATTATTCCTTTATGTTAAACAAATAAAAAATAATATGATTCCTATTCACTTTCAGGCAGTACTCTTGTCAGTGACGATATACTGATAACTGAAGAACAGACATCTATACAATACATCGTTTTCTCACATAAATTAGAGCATAAAATATAAGTGAGCAAACACGTAAATACTTAAAATTGCTTAAGTGTTAAAAGAGGAAGTATAGATGGCAATGGAAGAAAACTTAGGAAAAGATCATTTTTAAAGAGATATGTCATAGATACCCTTTCCAAGTACCTATGCAAAGTATATCATGCTGATTTTCTTATTACTGAATGAAACATTCACATTAACTTTCTTCTCATGATCACATTTGAATTACTATATAAATATTTTATACACAAAGAAAATTCTGTATCATAATTAGAAAAATGGAGGATAATTGCCATACACCAGAAATATGAAGAAAATATTATTAGGGAGCTAGAGAGATAGTACAGAAATTAAGGTGCATGTCTTGCATGAGGTCAACATGGTTTCAATCCCTGGAACAATAACAGTGATCCAGCATCACAAGATGTGATTCTAAAGGCCCCTTACAAGATTCTTGGTTGCCCAGGTAATTCCCATTACTAAAGAATCCAACAAGCAAAAAATCCTCAGGAACACCTACTCAGCAGCATGAGAATTGATGGACATGGCTCTGAGCACTACCGTAGTTGACACCACTCTTATATTTTGGGGTGCAATGATTGGGGATATACATAAATTCCAGGATCAATTATTAAAATAGCTTCATCGCCCAAGCACCTCCAGGATTATCCCCTAAATACTGACAGAGTTATAGCCCTGAGTCTAACTGTAACATTAAAAATTTTTTAAAAATTGCCAGAAATATGATTCAAGTGTAGACTACATGACTTGCATGCAAAAAGTCCTGAGTTTTATACAGACCACCATATGGGCTGCCAGGCACTGCTGGCATAACCTGGTGGCTTCTGAGTATAGCTGGGTAAGACGCCTATTTCAAAAAATCTTTATATTAGGAGAAAGCATACAAATGATTTATTTCATACAAAAGAACTCAGTACTTGGAAAATAAAGAGATTTTCAAAGCACTCACTAGTAACAAGTGGAAAGGTAAACATGGCCATAGGACAATAATGCAGCAACATATAAACCATCAGAACCTCTGTTTGTGCCCTATTATTGTTGTCTTACACATCTGAAATCTTGTAACACTAGCTGATATCCTTGGAACTGAGCTTGCTTAATAATGTCTGACATGATAATAAATAAAGGGGGTCTTTGGTATAGAGTGAGGCTCCCTGCTGAAAAGCACATAACATTATCTTTCTCTCTAAAACATCCAGTAATGGAAATATAAACTGACAGAGGAAAGCTATGATGTATGAGAACTTTATCCTTCTCCCTTTGTTTAAGCTTAGAAGACAATCTCACAACCTCTGACAGGTCCCATTTCACACCAGAATAGAATAATCCAGAGAATTCTCTATAAGGAACAAAGAGCACAGAAAGATCACCGGACATATAAAATTTTATCAGAATTCAAGACAGTAACCCGTAAGAACAGTCAGAAGATTTAGGTTTTCTTATAAAGATCTAAATGTTCAATATGCAAATGTTTCTTTATAGAGGACAATGTAATAGTGCAAGAAAGACCAATAATAGGAAAATCTGAATGAGAAGAACTACACAGAGAAGATAACCATTAAAATCTACAAATAAAAATCTTAATGAGGTAGAGATTAGCAGATTCAGAGTGTGGACACTAATAATAAACACATTTTTTAAAAACTGAGCCATAGGCTTCTTAGATTGCAACAAGGAGAGTGAAGTCCTTCTCTTCATGGAATTTACATCCCACTTGGGAGAGAAAATAACAAAATGAGTAATTAAACATTTATTGAACTGGAAAACAAAGTGCAAGTGGAATATGTAAAATGATAGGAAGAGAATAGAGATTATTGATGACTATGAGGTTACAACTGATAATTAAGACTTCACTAACAAGGTGCCAAGAAGAATTTGATATAGAAAAGATATTGTATAACTTCTGAAACTAGGTTTTGAAGGACATAGCTTTTGTCTTGATAATTTAGACCACTCATTCTCATGCGAGCACTCAACCAGGCGATTAAAATGTTATCATGCATTTTAAAAGAGATTTCCTTTCTAATAAACAATATCAACTCCATACACTTAAGTAACCACAATGGAGGTAAATTTCCAGGCTCAAAAAAGCCTTTGAATATCCATAACCTCAGCCAAAACCCCACTGAAAAACTCAGTATTAAGGAATATACCTCAACATAATAAACATTATATACAATAAAGCCATATTCAACATAATATCAATAGTCAGTGGATAAAAGATTTTCTGCTATGATCAAGAAAAAGAAAACCATGCTGACATTCATGGTTAATATTCAGCACTGTATTCAAGATTAAAATCTGAGTGAGTACAAATAAAAAAGGAACTAACTAATGTCAAATTGAAATGAAAAGAATAAAATAACTTGCTTAAATATGCTATAACTTACATTTAGAAATTCTTAAATACTATTAGAGCTAATAAACAGACTCAGCAGTTTCCAAATACAAAACTGACATAAAATCAGTTGAATTTCTATGCACCAGCAACATATAAAAATCTAAAAAGTAAAGAAAACAATACTGTTTAAAATAGTATCAAAAACAACAAATTACTTGTGAATAAATTTATTCAAGGAAGTAAAATATCTAAACCTTAAAATTATAATATCATGATAAAAAATGAGGGCACAAGTAAACGCTAATGGTCATATATTTAGCATATTTATGTTATTTAAATTTCATTTACATAAAAACATCCATATCAATAAAAACCCTATTTTAATAAACTAATACTTTTCACTGAAATAAAACATAAATATGTAAAATGTATATGGCACCACTAAAGATTAATTTTAACAAAAACTAATACATCTGAGGATCCACGACTTCTAAATTTCAAACTTTATTACAAAACTACAGTATTCAAAATGATTAGGTATTTACATAAGAACAAAGATCAATGGAGTAGGATTAATATACCAGAAACATATCTATAAACAAATTTATTCTAGTGAATTATTTTACAACAAAAGAACTAAAAATAAAAAATGGAAAAAGAAAAGTTTTTCAAAGAGTGTTATCAAGAAAGTTAGATATTTGTATGTAAAAATGAGATTGAAGCTTTTTTATATTGTGAACTACATTTATAATATTAGCTGAAAATATAATACTTATATGTGAACATCAACATCACAAGTATCCATAAACAAATGAATGAGTGAATAACATGTAACACAAATGGGAACTTAATTCCAGCATAAAACAAAGAAATGCTACCTATTGTGGCATGTAGATGGGCATGGAGTATTATGTTAAGTAAAAAAAGTCAAAAATCAAATATTGTGGGGCTGGAGCGATAGCACATTGGGTAGGGCATTTGCCTTGCACGTGGCTGACTCAGATTCAATCCCCGGCATCCCATATGGTCCTCCAGCACTGCCAGGAGTAATTCCTGAGTGCAGAGCCAGGAATAACCGTTGAGCATTGCTGGTGTGACCCAAAAAAGGCAAAATAAATTAAACATTGTTTGCTGTCACTGTTCAAATTCAGGAAAAATAAAATTATAGAAATGGAAAATAGAATCGCAATTACCAGGAGCTACACACTAGGAAAATGAAACACTGTTAGCCAAAGGATAAAAACTTTCTTCTATAAGATAAATAATTTGTGGTGTTCTTATATGTCACTTGTTAGTTAATATCTTTTAAAAAATGAAAGAAGTAGTCCTACAGATACATGGCCACACACAAAATAATAATGTGACTGTATAACTCCATTAGCTATCCTTATGCTATTATTCATTATATAATATGCAGTTGTACCAAATTATCACATATATGCTTTAAGTTTGCATGTGATATATCAATAATATTTCAACAAAAATGAAACACAAATAAGAGAGACTATTACAAAATAATGCATGAAATATTTCACACCAAAATTCTCAAATTAACTATCACAATGAAAAATGTCCAGGATATATTCTAACCCAAACATTTGTTTTAAAATGGCATGACCCAAACCAGCAACCCCCTGCCCCCCCAAAAAAAGAAAAAAAATCAAATTGATCTAGAAAGAATGAATGGAAAGTTGATTAGTGTTAACGAGAATCAAGAGAAAAATCTTAACAAAGGATTTGTTTATAATAAAAATGTAAAATTTCAATAATAAAAAGTAAAATTATAATTACTATAAAAGAACAAAAAATGAATGCTTCACAGTGAATATTCCAAAATTCTAAGATCCTGTTAAATATCAGAAGGTTAAAATATTTAAGACAAATACAGAAGAAAAATAAAAATGAATTTCAAAGTAAACCAAGAACAGTAAAAAATAGCTTAGCAATCTATGTCAATTAGAAGCTCTTAAAATTGTCAACCAAAATTTATTAATAGCAGAAAACAAATTAGCAGTTTTCTTAAATAAATTTTCATTTTTGTTTGTAGGGATTTTCTTCCATAAAAAATATAAAAATTTTAATGGTTTGTTTTTAAATTGTCCCCGCTCCTCTGTCATGATATTCCTTTGATCCTATAGTGCCAGGGATTAATTAACTGGCCTCTCTGCTGAGTTGTGGCCCTCCAAGACTGCATCTGATAATCGTAGGAAAGTGACAGGTATTGAAACGGGATTGACTGTGTTCAAAGTATGTGCCCTATGTACCATACTATCTCTTTGATCCAAAGAAGGCCTCTTTTTTAAGGTCTTTAAAGCTTTAGTCTTGAAATATTTTGTTTTGCTTTTTATTGAATCTCCATGAAGTACACAATTATAAAGCTGTTCATGGTCGGTTTCAGTCATACAGTGTTCTAACACCCATTCCTCCTTCCTCCAGTATACATTTCCTACCACTAGTGTCCCCAACTTAATTTTTGGAGCATTATGGTTTGTAGTACAGATACTGAGAAGTGATTGTGCTTGTTTCTTTACCATTTTTCAGCAGGCAACTCTTATCCATAGTGATCATTTCTAACTATCTTTTGTCATAATGATCCAAGAAAGTAATTTTTAACTCCATAATATATGGGCAGAAAATTTATAATTGAGTGTATACTTCCATTTAAAACTACATATCTCAAAAATTAAAGTTCAGAGAACTTAAACACCAGTTGTTTGACTACTTCTGGTGGAATTTTTTGCTTCTAAATTTATTTTCCTGTGTTTTTAATTTGTTTTTTTCTTACTTTTTTAATAATTCAATCATCGCTAATATTTTTATCACAAATGTTATTCTATCTAACTTGGTCACTCCTCTCTACATTGTTACTGTCAATGTTCATGGTGTACATAAGGCAATTTGTTTAGCTGAATTAAATTCTATTAAAATAATAATTTATTATTTTATTCTCGAGAGCTGAGAGTTTTCATGGAAATGTCACTTAAGAGATGTTTCTTGGCCTGCTTTTAAGGGGGACATAAAGAATTTATACATTTCCAGGATACTTCTATGTTGAATTTTTGCCATGTAGTCTTTAGATATTCAGGGTATTATATTTCATCATCATGCTATACCTGCATGCAAAGTTGCAATGGGATTTCAAGTTTTGAAAACTTTTGAAATCACTATCTCTGGATGTCCTCATGCTTATCCAGAGACATACATTCTCTTACTGCATTTCAGTAAGAGAGTGAATTCAGAAGTGTTGAGTTTTTCATAGGTCCTTGTCTTGTTCATATAACTATGGTTGTGCTACTCATCCTTGGTCTGTCTGCTTCACAAGCTTCAGGACCACTTCCCCAGTCTCTACAAGACCAGACTCTGGACAACTTATTATCATTTGTGATCTACCATTTTTACAACGGTTTTGAAAATGATTTCCAGCAACTCTAGATTCACTTTTTGCTTTTTTGTGTAGTTTTTACACAGAATTTTCACATATTGTAAAGGATTATATCCTTTTTTCGCCCTTAAGGTAAACTTAGTCTTGGATACTCTTCTCCCTCCTATTTCATTTCTACTGACTTACAATTGCTTTTCTACTTTATCTGCTTTTTTTGAATTTCCATCAAAATATTTTTCTATTCCTTTACCTTGTTATATCTTCTGTTTTTCTTCTGCCTTCACACCCTGCCCTTGGATGCGGTTTCCTCTTTACTTACCTTCACCATCTCCCACCCCTTCTCTCTCATCCTTTTACTTTTCGTGAAGCTTATTATGTTAGCCATAAATTTTGTTTGCTTTTCTCTTGTTGTACAAGGATATAAGTCACAGCTGGAATATTATGCTATATATTTGTGTGCTTCATTGGTTAGCTCAGAACACTACAAGAAATTGCAACTGAAATGGGGCTTAAGGGATCAAATTATGATGAAAAATTAATTAAGTTAATTAACTGCAACTTGGAGTTTGAATGTACAGAACTCTTTCAGGTAATTAGCACTCTATAGACTAGGGACTCTATTATTTAGAGTGTAACAAAGTGTGAAGCTTAAACTAAAATAAGGTAATTTGTGAGAAATTTCTTTTCTAGCAATATGGGTTCTAAATAAATATAGAAATTTCATATTTATTCGTTTATTCACAGATTCGTTTATTGCCTCCTTCCCCTTCCCTTCGTGCTTGCTGCTGATGTTGCTATAATGATGGGGCTTGAACACATGCCTGACTGTAGAGCTGGCACATTTTCAGCTTTTTTTGTTGTTGTTGTTGTTGTTGTTCACTGGAGACTCCTCATCAGGTTGCAGTACTCACACCTCAGTAGTGGCATTCACTGCGATCTGCATGCACTCCTGTGATGGTGATGTGTGCACACGTGCTCACCAGGGGTCCCACCTCCGCTCATTAGCCGTCTCTAGGTTGCCTCACACACAATCACTAGAGTTTGTGTTTCCTGATCATAGGGCTTCCTCTTTAATTTTAGCATTTGCCACTTTTTTGGTGTGATGCTTGTATGTACCTGGTTATGATGAGTGAAATCAGTCCTAGCCCAAGGATCACGAACTGCACATCTACCAGGATTCCTCCTGGATCTTATGGGACCCCACAGTTAAACTGGTGACAGTGTGCTTGCAAAACAGGCATAAGCCCTGACATAACATTTCCCCAGAACATTTAGTTTTTCAAGATTAAATTTATAAAAAAAGTTTTCATAGATTTTATAATTCTATAATTTTATAATAGGGCCGGAGTGATAGCACAGTGGGTAAGGCGTTTGCCTCGCACAAGGCTGACATGCCCAACCTGGGTTCGATTCCTCTGCCCCTTTCGGAGAACCCGGCAAGCTACTCAGAGTATCTCGTCAGTGGAAAAGACTGGCAAGCTCCCGGTGATGTATTCAATATACCAAAAACAGTAAAAATAAGTCTCACAATTTATTGTGAGATGTTACTGGTGCCCGCTCAAGCAAATCTATGAACAACAGGAGGACAGTGTCATATCTCCTTGTAAGGGATGTGCTGGTCACTTGATATTTTATAATGAAAATATTCTAAAAAGGTGGAAACATGGCTATAAATCACAGGAAAAGTTATTGAAGAATGAAAATAGTCTATATTTGAGGATTATAATTGACCAAAATTTTAGTGCATAATAGAAAATACTTCCAGAGTCCAGAGTTTCATTCAATTGTGTGATGCATTTCAAAGCATACAATTGAAAACCTAGTAAGTATCTATAGAAGAGTGACAAAATTATACTTGTATGCACATATATAAATAAACATTCTATCTTTAAGATTCTCTCTCCTGAAATAATTTAAGAGAAGTGTTGCAAGGAAGAAATATACGGTAATAGCTTTAAAATATTTTACAGTTATTATGAGCTTTAAAAAGTAACTGATTTTCATACCTCCAGTGAGTAGAAACGAATATTAAAATGTAAAATATCAATGATCATATTCAAAAACTAAGATAAAAGGCAATGCTTTCTAGTTATAATGTTTTGGAGGTTTGTGTTTCTTCCCTTTTTTTGCTGTGGATGATTTGAGTCAAATCAACAATGCACAGTGATTACTCCTGGTTCCGCACTCATGTCTCATTCCAGGCAGTGTTCAGGGGTCAGGAATTGAGCTTGAGTCAGCCATGTGCAAGGCATATTGCCTTAACCCAATATGTATGATTGGCAAATCCAAATTCTCCTCACTGGAGATGTTCTTATTAAAATCAACAATCATCTACAATGAATGTCTTGAATAAATATGTTGATACTATTTGAAAATAGCAACAATTGTCCAATACAATATTAATATATATTATTAGCATTTGAAGGAGCCTTACATAAACTGTCCATTTGCATTGCTCTTAAAATAAATAAGACAGAGTCTATAAGGATATATGAATACAGCATTGGTTGGAAACAGAAGCAGATCAGAAACATTCTTTGGAAATGTTCCTGAAACCGTTAACAGAGCACCACATGTACAATGAACAGAGGAACATAATAGGTCACAAACAGAAATACTGTTTAATCTCAGTCTATAATGTCAAAAGTTATTCTGACAAACTATGCTATAGAGCTGTAGGACCAGAGTATTAAGTTCTTATCTGGTAAAATTACCACTCTGACATGTTCTTGCATTGATATAATGCAAAAGGTTTATGTATGTCTTAAATTGAAAAAATAATTTAAGCACAAACTGAAAATATGAAACAGTAGGCCACACATATGCACTTCACATATGTTAAACCTGCACCTTTACTTTTATTGTTGACCTGGGTATAACTTACCCTGGAAATAACTTCTTTGTTATAATTTAGCAAGATCTATTGAGTAATTACAATCTTTAGTAAAATATGAATGTGCTTTATTTGAAACATATGAGATTTCAGAATAAATGAGAAAGATTAAGTTCAGAATAATATTAGAGAAAGGGAAAAGGCATAGAAAATATTTCTTAGTATGCTTAAATGTTAAATAAAATATGCTTTGTAAAATATATTCATTACTGCTAAAGTAGCTTTGCAAGACACAATCAAGGGTGTTCTATAAAAGGAAATGCAAGATATCTACAAAGTTAAAAATGTGTGAAAGAGAGAGAATTTATTTGGGAACTCTTACAATGATCTTGATATTTATTGTGTTCAGTTTAAAATATGATATTATATTGTAGCATTGTAGCACTGTCCTCCGTTGATCAACGACTTGCTTGAGTGAGCCCAGTAACGTCTCCATTGTGAGACTTCTTATTACTGTGTTTGGCATATTGAATATGTCATGGGTAGCTTGCCAGGCTTTGCCGTGTGGGCAAGATATTCTTGGTAGCTTGCCGGGTTTTCCCAGAGGGGCAGAGGAATCGAACCCATGTCAGCCGGCTCAGCCGCGTGCAAAGCAAACGCCCCACCTGCTGTGCTGTCGCTCCAATCCCAATATTATATTAAAAACTAAAATATCGGGGCCATGAAATAGCACTGCAGGTAGGGCACTTGCCTTCCATGCAACAGATCTGGATTCTCTCTCCGCTACCCTATATGGTCCTCTAAGCACCTCCAGGAATAATTACTGAATGAAGTTAGTTAGGCATAGTCTCTGAACATTGCTGATTGTGACCCAAAAAACAAAGAATCAAAACAAAATGTAATATTTTAAGTGTAAGCCTAATAGTAACCTCATAATAAAAATTATTTGAAAAAAAATAAACAGAAGCAAATATAATTCAATCAAAGGCAAATAATAAATGAACAAAGAAACAGAGACAGACTGTAATAAGAGTCAGAATCCACTTAAAAATGGTCATAAATAACTTTACATGAATTATTTCATTAAGTACAAATGACTATAGTCAGTAATTAAAAGACACAAAATGACTGGTTAGATCAATAAATAAATCTAAACCTTCTCTGTTTTACAAGATAACCATATATACTTCATTGAGGTAAGAAAAACTTGGGAAACAATCTTATAGGCAAGCAGTGGTCTTTAAAAAGGCAGGAATATGAAATTGGAGAGATTCTAACAGGTAAGGAGCCTCCATTACAAGTGGCTGAACTGAGTTCAATCCAAGTCAACTCATATGGGTTTCCTAACCCCAACAGGAGTGGTCTCTGAGCTAAAAGACAGGAGTTAGTCCTGAGTACAGTTGAGTATGGGCAAAAAACAAAACTTAAAATAATAATAATAATAATAAAAGAGCAAATATACATATATGAGACAAAAACAGATTTTATTTTTAAAGAATAATAAGATTTTCATTTTCATTTCATTTCATCATCCTGTTATTCGTCGATTGCCTCGAGCAGGCCCCAGTAACGTCTCTTTCATCCTAGCCCTGAGATTATATTCAAGGCTCTTTAGGAGAATGAGACCCATCATTGTTACTGGTATTTGGCATATTTGTTACGCCACGGGGAGTTTGCCAGACTCTGCCCTGTGGGCAGGCTACATTCAATAGCCTGCAAGTTTGTCCAAAGTAGGAATGAGATAATAAGATGTCATAAAAAGATGTCCTGATAAAATGTCGCACGGCTGCGACAAAGTAGGAATGAGATGTCATAATAAGATGTCCGGGAGCTGGATTTTATAGTCTCTGAGTCTTGGCCGTTGATGGGATTACACGGAGCCAGGGGGTCAGGTGGTGGGTGTGACCCCCGCCTACCTGAATTTGGAGGATCTGGGTGGAGGATGCTCGACTCCAATCTGAGTAGCCTTGGAGATCTCGGCCCAGGAACCCGCGTGGCTTTGTCCCTCTGCCAGTACCTTCATGTGTGCGGAGAGTGGTCTCAGCATGGTGGTGGCTGGTCCTGGAGGTCTTCGGCTGCCGGAGTCCTGGTCGGGGTCGGGAGGAAAGCTCAACCCGCTCCCCTCCAAGGGGCCTCGGTGAGGAACAGCCAGGCGCGGGGGCAGAAGACTGCACTGTTCTCGTCCGGGAGCTCCTGGACGAGAATAATAAGATAACATAACTAATATATCTTGTTACTGTGTTTGGCATATCGAATGCGTCATGGGTAGCTTGCCAGGCTTTGCCGTGCAGGCGAGATACTCTCAGTAGCTTGCCGGGCTCTCCAAGAGGGGCAGAGGAATCGAACTCGGCTCGATGTTGGCTGCATGCAAGGCAAATGCCCTACCCGCTGTGCTATCGCTCCAGCCCAACTAATATATCTTATTTTTAATTATTATTATATTATATAATTACTATATTATTATATTATGTTTTTAATAAGATATTATCTTTTATCATTTTAAAAGATAAAAGATAATTTTTTAATTTAATTTTTGTTTTTCGGGTCATACCCAGAGATGCTCAACGGTATTCCTGGCTCTGCGCTCAGGAATTACTCCTGGTGGTGCTTGGGGGACCACATGGGATGCTGGGGATGGAACCCTGGTTGGCTGCGTGCAAGGCAAATACCCTACCCTCTGTGCTATTGCTCCAACCCCAAAATAAGGTAAGGTAAGGCCCTCCCATTGTTCATCGATTTGCTCGAGCGGGCCCAGTAACGTCTCCATTGGAGACTTTGTTGTTACTGTGTTTGGCATATCAAATATGTCACGGGGAGCTTGCCAGGCTCTGCCGTGTGGGCGAGATACTCTCGGTAGCTTGCCGGGCTCTCCGAGAGGGGCACAGGAATCAAACTCGGGTCGGCCATGTTGGCTGCGTGCAAGGCAAACTTCCTACCACTGTGCTATCACTCCAGCCCTCAAAAGTAGTGAGTGGTCGCAAGGTCAACCTAAAGTCAACTTGCAGCACCCAAAATATAAAAGATAATTTTTAAAAGATAATATGATTAAAAGATCACTAAATCTACACTTAATATTCATTAACATATGAACTAAAAAAGAGGCATCAAAACATATAAAATAATAGAACTGAAAGACATCTACAGCAACATAGTAGTCATAGATTCTAACAAGCCATTCTTAGCACTGGACATATCAACCAGATAGAAAATTTAAAAGGAAACAACAGTCTTAAATAAAAAGTTGGAAGAACTTGTCTTGATAGATCTTTGCAGGGTTTCTCCAATGAAAAGAAGCTAAATATGCATACTCCAATTGTGTATATAGAACATTATCCATAGTCAACTACATGCTAAAACTACAACTAAAACTTGGTGTGAATAAATTCAGGAAACTGAAACAATATCAAGAATCTTTTTAGATTACAAAGAAATAAAAGTAAACCAAGAAGTAATCCTTTGAAAACTTATTTGGGTGCTAAGCAATTACTATTGAATAACTATTGAACCAAGAGAAGATCAAAGATATTTTTCTTTAATTCCTGAGATCAAAGATATTTTTTTTCAATTCTGGAAATAAACAAGGAGGAAGAACATTGTCTGTTAGGAGACATAGAAGACAGATAAAAGCACTTGCTTTCATGAGGCAGACCTGGGTATAATCCCTAAAACCATGTATAACTAACCAAACTCTGCCAGGAGTGAGCACAGAGCCAACAGTAGCCTTTGGACACAATCAAGTATGGCCCCTAAACAAACAAAAACAAAACAAAACAAAATAACACAAAACAGCAAACAAAAAACAAAATAAAACAAAACGGTCTCCACAATACCAAAATACATGGGGGAGGGTGGGAAGGATGGTAGAAGATAGAGAGATAGCTCAATAGTAGTAGTAGTGCAGACTTTATATGCGAATGTGTGTAGAGCAAATCAGTAGTGCAGACTTTGTATGCAAGAGGTCCACATTCTATCCCTGACATGAATATTCTGCTGAGCATATCAGAAGTGAAACCTGAGCACCAAACCTGGACTAGTTTATGAACACTGCCAGGTGAAGTCCATAAAACCAACCAACAAAATGCAATATAGGGTACTAAGAAGCTCACAGCAACACAAACTCATAGCAGGGAACAAGAAAAAACATCAAACTGTCTATATCATAGACAATAGACAAAGAAGGTAATAAACACAGAAGAAAAATTTAAAAATGATAATTTAAAAGAATGATAAAAATCAGAGCAAAAATAAATAGAACAGAAATAAGACTCAAAATAAGTCAATACAAAAAAATCAATGAAACCAAGAGCATCTTCTTCAAAAGTATAAAGATTGACATAAGCTTAGCTAGGTTTATGATGAATAAAAGAGAGAAAACCTGAATAAGTAGGATAGGAATGAAAGAGGAAAATTTACAACACCACAGAAATACAAGGATTACAAGACTCTTACATACAACCCTATGTTACTAATTTGGAGAATCTAAAGAAAACAAATCAATTTTCAGAATTGTGCAACTTCCCAAGACTTAATAAAGAGGAAATAGAAAACTTTAACATGACAAATGAAAGCAAGGAAATTAAAATATAAATCAAAAGTCTCCCTAAAAAAAAAAAAGAAAGCGTAACTTTCTCAGAGTTTATTTGTGAGTTCTACCAAACCTCCAAAAAATATTAGCTGGTTGATTCAAAATATTGAATAAGCAAAAATTCTTGTTAACACATTGTGCGAAAACAATGTTACATTGATACAAAAAGGAGACAAAGATAGCATTAAAATATAAAATAAAACTGTAGTTCAATATGTCTTATTATCATGGTTGGAAGGATTTTCAAAAAACTCTAAATTTTCATCAGGAAATTTGCCTCAAATTTGGAAACTTCTCCTTAGGAAAGCCCCTGTTTGTCTTGGACCTGCTCTCCCAGATTAGACTCTGCTCTTCTGAGAGCCTATGAATTGGGAATTATTATTAGTAAACACACATGCCTGCACACTGAAATTGCCTTATTCAATCTGTTCTTTATAGTTTTGCCTATCACCTGCTCATTTATTATCTCTATTTCATTTGGTTTAGAATCAGAATACGGAAGTTTTATGTAGTGACCCCTTCAGAGAATCTATAATAAAATCTATAATAAAGGCCAATGAAGATTCTATGAAGGATATGAACGTCCAGGTGGAATTTGAGAGAAGTGAAGGATTCTTAGTGTTTACGTGTTTTGTTGATGTTGCCTTTGTTAGAGTTGCCCTTTTCAATTCTTTGCTGAAGTTTCATTCCACTGATTTTCTAGAAGAGTCTTTCTTCTAAAATATGCCTATCATGCATTCAAACTCAATACATAAGGATCCTCCGTGAGCTGTATTACGGATTCACTACCAGGATCTCACCATTCTACAAAGAAGTAATCATTGATGTCAAGAGAGGGGTTCGGCAGGGTGATACCATTTCACAGAAACTCTTCAGTGCCACCCTCGAGAATGTCATGCGATGACTAGAATGGGAAGGAATGGGAGTGAAGATAGATGGTCGGCAACTACACCACCTCCGCTTTGCTGATGACCTTGTTTTAATAACACCAAACATTAGCCAAGCGGCACAAATGCTGGCCGACTTCGACTGTGAGTGTGGAAAGGTCGGACTACAGTTGAATCTTATGAAGACAATGTTTATGAGGAACAGCCTAGTTCCTGATGCTCCATTTGCTCTCAATGAAACGACCATCTCCGAATGCAACAGTTATGTGCACCTGAGCTGCGCAGGAGGAAGAGAGCAGCTTGGAACACCTTCAAGAGCATCGAAGAAATAGCTCAGAGGACGAAGAACCTCCGGCTCCGGGCACTTCTCCGGGCACATCACTGTTCTTCCTGCATTAACATATGCCTCAGAGACCTGGGCCCTATGCAAAAAGGATGAGAATGATATTCGGGTCTCCCAAAGAGGAATCGAAAGAGCTATGCTTGGAATATCACGTTTCACTCAAATGAGAGAAAGAATCCGGAGTTTCAACCTGTGTCGACGATCAAGAATCAGGGACGCTGTCTCGTTTGCCAAGACATCAAAAATCAGATGGGCTGGTCATGTAATGAGATTTAGAGACGACCGCTGGACTAGAGCCATTACCGACTGGATTTCACAGGATGTCGAAAGATCGTGTGGCTGCCCACCTACCAGATGGTCAGACTTCTTCATCAAGATCATGAATAATTGGTTTGAGGCTCTTCGTGTTCCTAGAACGAGCAGACGCCATTGGGCTACACTAGCACTCGACAGGGACAAATGAAGACATTACTGGCACCCCCTCGAGCAAATCGACGATGAATGGGAAGTCAAGTGATCAAGTGATTATTTCAATAACTTCTCTAGCATAACATTTAAGATTGTACAATTAGGATGACCATTTAATCTGCTTTTTTTTATTTTTGAAAAGTCAGTTTATACCTCATGTTTTAGTGTCCTTAATTATTTCACTCCTTTTACCTCTCAAAGTGTCCCAATTTTTAAAAGTTTTATTGTCACCACATTTGTGATGCTTCCTTACTTTTTAGCCATTTCTTTTACTCCTAACCCGCACTTTCATCTCACCCAATATAAATCACTCAGCACTTCTGAAAACTCACATATATGAACTCTGCTGCCTCTGTCAAAATGTCTTTTTCATGAAATAGCATTGTTCCTTTTAAGAAAAAAAAACCTACTCAGTCCAATCGAAGGTCATTTCTTCAACATTTTCATAACCCTTCTATGTAAATACAATTTTATACTTTGCCTGTGTCTGTCATTGTTATGAAATATACTTTGAAAATTTCATGTAACAGTGTATTTTGATCAATTAATTTGATTTTTGCTAAAAAATTATGTGAAAGTGTTTAAACAGTGAATATTTAAAGTATTTCATTGTGATTCAAAGTAGGGTACAAGTTTCTTAACCTAAGAATTGAGTGTAGTTTAGATTCCTCGGTACACACGTAACAGTGCTTGTTTAGGCAGGCAGTAAGCAGCCCAGTTTCAATAGTAGCCAGCACTAGAGAAAATGGCTGCCTTTACAGAAAATGAGATGTTATAAAGTGGTGGTGGCTATAATTAATTGTTCTTTTTCAGACTTAATGACCTCAAGAATGCTGTCAAAAATTCTTAAACTCAGTGGGCTAGAGTGAGTACAGGGGTGCTGTGGTAATAAAAAGTGGAAGAGCTACTGGCATACCATCTGTGAGCTTCTATAATTTTTGTTTGCTTTTGTTTGTTTTTATTTCTATTTTTGACAAAAGAAGATTTGGAGACATATTCTGCCACACACAGTTTCCTTCGATAATCTTTCAAACTCTTTAAGCTAGCTTCATGATTTAAAAGAAAAGGGGGGATGCCTGTTCTATGAAGAGTGTTATTTTAGTGACAAAAATGTATGCTTATAAAGATACATGGATAAGTGAAACACATGCTGTAATTCCTGCCTCAAAAAAATCTATATACTCCAATATATAATATTTTACCATGAGAAAGATGAAAACCAATAAACAGGCACAATTTTTTTGTCTGTAGGAAAATATGCAAAGAAAACTATACTACTTGGTAAAAAAGTAGTTTTATTAAGTAGTTTTGTCACCAAAGTTGATTCTGAAGAAATGGCCTCAGTTTTCCATAGTTTGGTATAAGCAGGTTGGGCACTATGTAATTGACCAAGAGTCTAGAACACCCGGACACCCTGTTACATGTCTTTTTATTATTCTCTCTCTCTCTCTCTAGCTCTCTTTCTCTCTCCCCCTCTCCCCCTCCCCCATGTCTTTTTTTAAAATTTTTTTATTAGTGAAACACCATGAGGTACAGTTGTAGATTTACAAATTTTTGTGCTTGGATTTCGGTCATACCATGATCAAATACCCATCCCTCCACCAGTGCCCATTTTCCACCACCATGGATAATATTCCCCCCATCCCCCCCTTCCCCCCTGCCCCATTTTCCACCACCATGGATAATATTCCCCCATCCCCCCCACCCCCCCCTGCCACTGTGGCAGGGTATTCCCTTTTGTTCTCTCTCTCCTTTTGGGTGTTGTGAACAGCAAAAGAGGCATTGAGTGGCAAACATGTTCAGTCCAGTCTACTTTCAATCTGCATCTCCCCTCCTGGGAGGATCCTCCAAACACCCTCCATTTGGTGCTCCCTTCTCTATCTGAACTGTCCTTTCCCCTAGAATGCCGGGCTGGCCTCTAAGCTATGGAGTAATCCCCCTGGTTTTGATCTCAGCTATTCTTGGGTATTAATCTCCTATTTTGTTGTTTTATATCCACCAGATGAATGCAATCTTTCTATGTCTATCCCTCTCTTTCTGACTCATTTCGCTTAGCATGATACTTTCCATATTGTACCACTTGTATGTAAAGTTCATGACTTCATCTTTTCTAAGAGCTACATAGTACTCCATTGTGTAGATGTACCAAAGTTTCTTTAACCAGTCATCTGTTCTTGGGCACTCAGGTTTCTTCCAGTTTCTGGCTACTGTAAAGAGTGCTGCAATGAACAAACAAGGGCAGATGTCACTTCGACTAAACATTTTTGCCTCTCTGGGATATATTCCCAGGAGTGGTATCGCTGGGTCAAATGGGAGCTCAATTTCTGATTTTTTGAGGAACGTCCATACTGTTTTCCAAAAGGGCTGAACCAGTCGGCATTCCCACCAACAGTGAATCCTCCCCTCAATCATATGATCATCTAATCTTTGATAAAGAGTGAATCCTCCCCTCAATCATATGATCATCTAATCTTTGATAAAGGTGCAAGAAATGTGAAGTGGAGTAAGGAAAGCCTCTTTAACAAATTGTGCTGGCATCACTGGATGGCTACATGCAAAAAAATGGGCTCAGAACTCTGCCTAACACCATGTACAAAGGTATGATCAAAATGGATTAAAGACCTCAACATCAGACCAGAAACCATAAGGTACATTGAAGACAAAGTTGGCAAAACCCTCCATGACATTGAGGCTAATGATATTTTCAAAGATGCCACGCCACTGGCCGAGCAAGTGAAAACAGAGATAGATAAATGGGACTATCTTAAACTAAGAAGCTTCTGCACCTCCGAAGAAACAGTGACCAAAATACAAAGACAATCTACAGAATGGGAAAGAATATTCGCCGAATACACATCTGACAAGGGGTTGATATCAAGGATATACAAAATACTGGTTGAACTCCACAAGAAGAAAACATTCAACCCCATCAAAAAATGGGGCAATGAAATGAACAGAAACTTTCTCAAAGAAGAAATCCGAATGGCAAAAAAGCACATGAGAAAATGCTCTACATCATTAATCATCAGGGAGATGCAGATCAAAACCACAATGAGATACCATCTCACACCTCAGAGACGTGGCGAGAAAGGGACACTCCTTCACTGTTGGTGGGAATCCCCCATGTCTTTTTAATCTCTCTTTTCTTCATCGTTCTTCCTCTTCTTCCCTCCTCTCTCTCTCTCTCTCTCTCTCTCTCTCTCTCTCTCTCTCTCTCTCTCTCTCTCTCTCTGTGCTTCCCCCTTTCCCTTTTTGTTTTTAAGAAATTCAACTATTTGCCTGGGAAGACATTCTTATTCCAACTACTTTCTTAAAAAAGGCTTCTATACCTTCCTGTTAAGGATGGGACAGAAAATAATTTCCTGTCTTCCCCCTTCAGTGTATTCCCAAACCGAGTATATGAGCCTACATATTGAAGTTTTTTATCACAATGTTATTCCTACTAATGAAGGCAAAAAGTAATAAAGATCTCTCTCTAATGCCCTTCTTCCCCTTATTCTATTCTATGAAAAGCAAAGTATTAAATTCCTGCATAAGAAGTAATGGTAGATTTTGATACACAAATAAATAGAAATAAATCTCATCCACATTTAAAATGAAATGAAAATCATTCTGTAACTATCTAACCATCATTCTGTCACTCTGCTCAATAAGGATTCAGAGCCTGGGTCCCCTGAATAAATTGCAGAAAATAGGAGGAAGGGAAATAAAGAAGAAAAGATAATGTGAGAATAACTCCTGTTCTTAGTATAATCAGCAGTAGAAGGTTAATATCAACTTTATAGATTTATGTCTCCTTATTTTCCATCATTTTTGTTTATATCAATATTAATCTTGCCTTATAAGCAAGCTGTTCTTCACTTTCCTCATGATAGGGACAATAACATTATTAACCTCATGGGGTTGTTGTGTGAAGTATAAATGAAATAAGTACAGAGCACTAAAAATAATTTATTTCACACAGAAAAATCGATAGCAGTAGCTGTTATTATTGCTATAATTTTAATGTTTATAATTGACCCAATGCCCTAGACTGATGCAAAGGCAGAAGAAAATACTGTGCAGAATATGTGATTTGTGTGAACTGCGATGGAGAGAAGTCAGTTTCTTGTACCAAGACAAAAGTGTGCAGATGAATAGAGGAAAAAATAATGGAACAATGAAGTTATGAATGATAAAAATATAAATTTCATACTATTAAATATAAGTATATATTTATGTACACACACATATATATTTCTTTAAAGTCAGAACTACTTTAATAGGCATAAGGGCAAAAGAAAGCAGTTAAACTAGGATGGAAGTAGAATCAGAATTAGTAGGAAGGATGATTCAGAATACCAACGATAGTGAAGGCTTCATGTGAATGATCCTGGAAGTGATCACAAATAATTTAGTCATTTCTAAGACAAGCTCTGAAAATTGGAACGATGGGTGTAAAAATAAATGGCTTTTCTTGCGATGAATGTGGTAGCAGATTAGTAATGTTAGTGCAAAGAGAAACTAGTGAACTTAATATATGAGACACATGGCATTGCATGAAACATCAGAGAATTAAAGATCATGAGAAGAAAAGCTATTACAGTTTAGCCCATAGGAAATGAATCATGGTACACCAGGAGAAAAATATAAACTAAGTTAAATAGATTAAGACAGTTTATACGAGCCAATTGCTAGAAACTCATAAAATCATATATTAATGAGAGATCCAGAGAAAATTTTTGATAGTTATACAATCAGAGAGATAAATCACTGTCACTGTCACTGTCCTCCTGTTGTTCATAGACTTGCTTGGGCGGGCCCAGTAACATTGTGAGACTTGTTGTTACTGTGTTTGGCATATATTTTATGAGCATTAGCTCGACTTTCATCACCAAAGAAAATGAAGAGAGCAAGCATCTCATAGTTAAATGCCCATTTGAGTAGCCCTATTGGGGCATTTAGTGAGTGTTCTTTCATATGCTGACTTATTTATATTCATGTAAACTCACTTACTATAATTCTTGTCACTATACAAATGTTGAATAAATGTTGACTGTTTCTAAAACAAGAAAATTTACATTTTACTCACTTTTTAATACTAATATAAAATAGTGATTGATGAGGGAGTTTTTAGTATGGTAGAAGAACTAAGGGTGACAATGTTCTGAGCCAAGCAGACCTTTCTGCCTTTTCAAATCTTATTGAAAACCTGTGTATGCCTAGGATCAAATCTTAACACAGGCAGCTTTTTATTGAAGGTTCTGAGAGTTGCCAGGGATGCCACAGAAAAGTAATATAAATATTATTGTTCACACTCCCTGAGGAAAAAAAGTCAAATCTTTCGATTTGTGGAAAAAAAGCAGTCTGAATTTGTGAGATTTTCAGAATGTCATCACAATTATGTCACAGAATCATAGTAGTTGCTTTTAAATTGCCGAATTTAGTAGCAAAGGGATATATTATAAACATTCTTAAAGGCAGAAATGAGGATAAAGAAGGAGGTTACAAAGTGTGTATATTTATGTAGAAATCATATATATGTATACATATATAAGCATATTATTCAGCTAACAATATCATTGTTAGAGCGTTAAACTTACCCAAACATTGGAAATTGGAGTTGGGGCTACACGAGAATAAGAATCTCACTTTATTTTACTCATCACGATAATTCATTTAACATTATCTTTTCAAATAATTCAAAATTCTCTTGACTCTCTTGTACTTAACTCGTATTCCTAATACCATTAAAAATTTTACACAGTGGTTTAATAATACATAGTCTTCGACTCAAAAATATTAGGAACAGATGGTGAGAACGGACTCATTCCCATTCCTGATGTGCACTTTATTATACTGTTTTCAGAGAGTGACTTAAAGCACATTTCAAAAATGTATGGTAGGTATGTGGAGTATGTCTCTTGAGAAAAATAACTGTTTTGTGCAGTATTCATTTAACTATTTATATTCCTAGTTTTGATGAATGTAATAGAGAAACTTAAGATTAAAAAAACTAAAGAAATTAATATCTAGTACTGATCCAGAAGAATATTTATTTTATATCCTGTCAAAGGATTGGATTTCAGTTATACAATGATCAAGTACCCATCCCTCCACCAGTGCCCATTCTCCACCATCAATGATCCCAGTATCCCTCTTGTGCCCCCATCCCTCCCATCCCACCCCGCCTCTGTCGCATGGCATTCCCATTTGTTTTCTCTTTCCTTTTGGGTGCTGGGGTTTGCAAAAAAAGGCATTGAGTAGCAATCATATTCAGTCTAGTCTACTTTCATCATGCATCTCCCATCCTGGGAGGATCCTACCAACACCCTTTACTTGTGCTCTCTTCTCTATCTGAGCTGCCTTTTCCCTTAGCATGTGTAGCTGACCTCAAAGCCATAGAGTGAATCTCCTGGTACTTATCTCGGCTATTCTTGGGTGTTAGTCTCCTATATTGTTACTTTATATTCTGCAGATGAATGCTATCTTTCTACGTCTGTTCCTCTTTCTGACTCACTTCATTTAGCATGATACTTTTCATGCAGTACCACTTGTATGTAAATTTCATGAATTCAGCTTTTCTAATAGCTACATAGCACTCCATTGTGGAGATGTACCAAAGTTTCTTTAACCAGTCATCTGTTCTCGGGCACTTGGGTTTTTTCCAGATTTTAGCTATTGTGAACAGTGCAGCAATGAACATACAAGTGCAGATGTCATTTCTACAGTATTTTTTTTTTGCCTCTCCGGGTATATTCCCAGGAGTGGTATTGCTGGGTCAAATAGATCAATTTCTAATTTTTTGAAAATCGTCCATACTGTTTTCCAAAAGAGCTGAACCAGTCGGCATTCCCACCAGCAGTGAAGGAGATTCCCTTTCTTGCCACATCTGCGCCAACACCAGTTGCTTTTGTTCTTCTGGATGTGGACCAATCTCATTGGTGTGAGATGATTTCTCATTCTTGTTTTGATCTGCCTCTCCCTGATGATTAAAGATGCAAAGAATTTTCTCATGTGCCTTTTAGTCATTCGGATTTCTTCTTTGAGAAAGTTTCTATTCATTTTGTTGCCCCATTTTTTGATGAGGTTTGATGTTTTCCTCTTGTGGAGTTCAACCAGTACTTTATATATCCTTGATATCAACCCCTTGTTGGATGGGTATTGGGCGAATATCCTTTCCCATTCTGTAGACTGTCTTTGTATTTTGGTCACTGTTTCTCTTGAGGTGCAGAAGCTTCTTAGTTTAAGATAGTCCCATTTGTCTATCTCTGTTTTCACTTGCTTGGCCAGTGGCATGTCATCTTTGAAGATAACGTTCGCTTCAATGTCATGGAGGGTTTTGCCAACCTTGTCTTCAATGTACCTTATAGATTCCGGTCTGATGTTGAGGTCTTTAATCCATTTTGATCTTACTTTTGTACATGGTGTTAGGCAGAGATCTGAGCCCATTTTTTTTGCATGTAGCTGTCCAGTTTTGCTTGTGCAATTTGTTAAAGAGGCTTTCATTGCTCCACTTCACATTTCTTGCTCCCTTATCAAAGATTAGATGATCATATGTTTGGTGTGAGATGTCAGTATATTCAAGCCTGTTCCATTGGTCTGCAGCTCTGCCTTTGTTCCAGTACCACGATCACGATCACAATCATCCTGTTGTTCATCTATTGCTTCAAGAAGGCACCAGTAACGTCTCCTTCTTCCTAACCCTGAGATTTTAAAAGAGCCATTTCAATGCTCTTTAAGGGTTAGGAGAATGACACCTATCATTGTTACTGGTATTTGGCAAAATTGAGTACGACACGGAAAGTTTGCCAGACTCTGCCGTGCGGGCAGGATACTTTTGGTAGCCTGCCAGATTCTCCAAAGGAAAAATGAGATAATACGATGTTGCATGGCTAAATGTGGCCGTGCGCTTCCGGGAGCTGGGTTTTATAGTCTCTGCATCTTGGCCATTGATGGGACCAACCTGGCGCTGGCGGCAGCTGGTGGGTGTGATGCCTATCTATTGGAAGATGGGGGATCTGGGTGGAGAAGGCCCAGTCCCAATCTGAGCAGGCTTGGAGATCTCAGCCCCAGGACCCGCATGCCTGGGTTCCTCTGCCAGTTCTTTCATCATGAGGCTTGTCCAGACGTGTAGAGAGTGTTCCCAGCATGGCCGTGGCTGGCTCTGGAGGTCCTCAGCTGCTGGGGCTCTCCTCGGGAGGCGGGAGGGAAACTCAACCCGCTCCCCTCCAAGGGGCCCTGGTGAGGACAGTCAGGCGCGGGGGCAGGAGACTCTGTTCCAGTACCATGCTGTTTTAATTATTACTACTTTGTAGTAGAGTTTGAAATTAAGGAGGTTGATTCCTCCCATTTTATTTTTCCCAAGAACTCTTCAGCTATTCGTGGGAATTTATTATTCCATATGAATTTCAGGAGTATCTGCTTCATTTCTTTGAAGGATGTAATGGGTATTGTTATAAATATCGCATTGAATTTGTACAATGCTTTGGGGAGTATTGCCATTTTGACAATGTTAATTCTCCTGATCCATGAGCAGGGGATATCTTTCCATTTTATCGTGTCCTCTTTTATTTCCTGAAGTAGTGCTGTATAGTTTTCTTTGTATAGGTCTTTTACTTCCTTAGTTAAGCTGATTCCTAGGTGCTTGATTTTCTTGTGAATGGGATTGCTTTTTTTATGTCACTTTCTTCTCTCTCACTATTTGTGTTTAGGAAAGACATGGACTTTGTGGTATTGATTTTATAGCCTGCAACTCTACTATATAAGTCTATTGTTTCTTGGAGTTTCTTGGTAGAGGTTTTAGGGTTCTCCAAGAATAGTATCATATGATGTGAGAATAGTGAGAGCTTGATTTTTTCTGTTTCTACCTAAATGCCCTTAATATCTTTTTCTTGACTAACCGCTATTGCAAGAAATTCCAGTATTATATTGAACAGCAGTGGAGAGCGTGGGCATCCTTGTCTCTTCCCTGATCTTAGAGGGGAGGCTCTCAGTTTTTCCCCATTTAGGATGATGCTTGCTGTAGGCTTGTGGTAGATGGCTTTAACTCTATTGAGGAAAGTCCCCTCTACACCCCTTTTGGTGAGGGTTTTCATCATAAACCAGTGCTGGATCTTGTCAAATGTTTTCTCTGCATCTATTGATATGATCATATGGTTTTTATCTCTTCTTTTGTTGATATCCTGGATTATGTTGATTGATTTCCAAATGTTAAAACATGCATCCCCAGGATTAATCTCATTTGATCATGGTGTATGTTCTTTTTGATGAGTTGTTGAATTGTATTTGCTAGGATTTTGTTGGGTTGGAGTGATAGCTCAGTGATAGGACATTTGTCTTGCATGCAGCCAGCCTGGCCGAGCCGGGTTTGATTCCTCCTACCCTCTCGGAGAGCCCGGCAAGCTACTGAGAGTATCTCGCCCGCATGGCAAAGACTGGCAAGCTATGCGTGACATATTCAATATGGCAAACACAGTAATAACAAGTCTCAAAATGGAGACATTACTGGGCCTGCTTGAGCAAATCAATGAACAACGGGGTGACAGTGACAGTGACAGTATTTTGTTGAGAATCTTCGCATCTATGTTCACCATGGATATTGGCCTCTAGTTTTCTTTTCTTGTGGTGTCTTTGTTTCCTTTTGATATTAGAGAGATATGGGCTTCATAGAAACTGTTTGGGAGAGTTTCTGTTTCTGGACCTGGGCTTTGGTTTTTGGGAAGACTTTTGATTATAGTTTCAATTTCCTTGATGTTGATAGGACTATTCAGGTACTCTAAATCTTCTTGATTTAGCCTTGGAAGATTATAGGAATCCAGGAATTTACCCACTTCTTCTAGGTTCTCTTGTTTTGTGGCTATAGACTTTCAAAGTTGTCTCTGATGATCTTTTGAATTTCTTTGGTTTCTGTTGTGATATTCCTCTTCTCATTTCAGATTCAGTTTATTAGGGTTATCTCTCTTTCTTTGTGAGTCTTGCTAGTGGTTTGTCTATCTAGTTTATTTTCTCAAAGAACCTGCTCTTGGTTTTATTGATCATTCAGATTGTCTTTTTGGTTTCCATGTCATTGATCTCTTTCCTTTTGCCTGGTTTGGGCTCCTTCTGTTGGTCCTTTTCTAAGATCTTGAGCTGTGAAGTCAAGTTGTTTATGTGGGCCCTTTTCTACTTTCTGAGATATGCTTGCAGAACTATAAATTTTCCCCTTAACATGACTTTAGCTGCATCCCATAGGTTTGGTAGCACACGTCTTCTTTCTCATTTGTTTCCAGGTAACTTTTGATTTTGTCCTTGACTTCCTTTCTTACCCACTTGTAGTTCAACATTGAGTTGTTTAATTTCCAGGTGTTTGATTTGGTTTTCCATGTCTGTGTGTTATTCACTTCTATTCTCAGTGCATTGTGGTCTGAAAAGATTGCTGATACTATATCTATCCTTTTGATTCTATTGAGGTATGTTTTCTGGTTTAGAACATGGTCTATTTTGGAAAATGTTCCATGTGCATTGGAGAAGAATGTGTATTCTTTCTTTTTTGGAGTGTAAAGCCCTGTCTATAATTCCTAGGTCTATAATTCCTCTTTCTTTTATTTCTTCCTTCAAAGCCAATGTTTTCTTGCTGAGTTTTGTTCTTGTTGATCTCTCCAGAGTTGATAAAGTGATGTTGAAGTCTCCAGCTACTATTGTGTTTCTAGCAATGTCCTCCTTAAAATCTGTTAGCAGTTTTTATAAATATTTAGCTGTTCCCTCATTAGGTGCATATACATTTATGAGTGTGATTTCTTCCTGTTGTACGTATTCCATGATGAATAGAAAATGGACTTTGTTGTTCCTTCTAATGTATTTCAACCTGAAATTTATGTTGTCGGATACTAGTATGGCCACCCCAGGTTTTTTGAGGTAGCTGTTTGCTTATGGGATTGTTTTCCATCCTTTAACTTTGAGTCTGTGTTTTCTCTGACTGTTCAGATGAGTTTTTTTGTAGGCAGCAGAATGTTGGGTTCTGTCTCTGACTCCATTTTGCCACTCTGCATCTCTTAATTGGTGAATGTAGACCTTTGACATTGAGACAGATTATTGTTATGGGGTTTTCTGTCTTCTGTCTGTAAGGGTCCGTTTTGCTTTTAGGGTTTGTCTTGTCTTATAGTTGCCCCATTTTAGCCCTTCTTTTAAGTTTGGTTTTGAGTCTATGAAAGTCTTTTGCTGCTTTTTATCCCAAAAAGAGTGTACCATTCCTTTGAGTTTGAGTGAGAGTTTAGCCTGATAGAGTATTCTTGGTGAAGTGTTCATTTCAGTGAGTTTTTTCATCATATCCCCCATTACTTTTGGGCTTGGAGGGTTTCCTCTGATAGGTCTGCTATGAATCTAAGGGGTTCTCCTTTGTATGTGATTTCCTTCTTTGACCTTGCTGCTTGTAGTATTGGGTCTTTATCTGCGGCATCCTCATTCTAGCTATGATATGTCTTGGAGTGTTTTGTTAGGGTCTCTTGGCTGGCACCCTTCGAGCTCCTTGAATCTGAATGGCCGCATTGTCCAGCTCTGGAAACTTTTCAGCAATTATTTGTTTAACCGTGGCTTTTTCATTGGGATTTTTTTTCTGACCTTCTGGTACTCCAATGATTCTAATGTTCCTTTTGGAATAATCTCCTATGACCCTGATTCTCTCTAGAGATATTTTGAGGTCTCTTGCCATTGTTTGTCGTTGCCTGTAGGCTTGGTGCAGCTGATCTTCCAGCTCACTGATTCTGTCTTCAACTGTGGCCATTGTATTGTTGAGAACACACACTGAGTTTTTTTTTTCATCTACCCAATCTTTTATTTGTGACATTTCTGTGCATAGTTTTCCAATTTCTGCTCTCATTTCTTCCCGTATTTCTCGATTGTTTCTTTCATGTCCTCTTTTAATTTACTGGATATCTGTCTCACTGTTTCATTGAGTTCATTGAACATCTTCATTACTTCATACCTGAATTCTTTCTCAGAGCGGTCCCATTGGTGAGTAGCAACTACTGAGACTTTTGGACTCTTTTCAACACCCTCCCGTTGTGGTGTGGATTTGCATTATTTCTTCATGTTGGTTTGGAGGTATGGAGACTGAGATGTTACATGAGATTGCTGAGTATGGGTAAACTACCTGTGGCCCAAAATTAAGCCATGTCCACTAGAGGACACCTGGGGCGCATACGTGGAGAAAGCCTAGTGCCGGGTTATAGCATTGACTGACCTGGGGGAGGAAGAAGACCAGGCACAGTGTTGGGGACTAACAGGAAAAGAGAAGTGCTATATACTTTAAAATCACATTCCTTGTTCAAGATTTTACTCACATTTAGGAAATATATTTTGGGTGACAAATTTCTTCCCAATTCATTTTGTGACAATTGAAATACAAATTATTTTGTTATTTCTAATATTTATGTATAAAATATTATTTTAGATAGCAAGAAATAATTATGTTGGATACTGATAGAATAGAAAATACATGTAAGCCTGTCAGTGTGGTGCTTGTAGTGTATACAACAGAACTGAGTTCAATCCCTGGAACTCCATATGGTGCCCACCAAGAGTGATTCCCATGGGGCCCACATGGTAGTACCTTAAACGTGTCTGACCTAGGTTTGATATCCAATATTCCCTGTGGCCCCCTGAGCACAGCCAGAAATATTTCCTGAGCGCAGAGATAGTAATAATCCATGAGTATCGCTAGGTTTGATCACCAAATAAATACACAGATAAGAGTTATTCCCAGACATAGGCATGGTGGCAGCTATTAGGGTATAAGTCCGACTTCTGTGGTTTCAGCAGAGCAGGATGTGGCTGAATGCCCACCACCCACCGGAAGTGCACACAGGGACAGTGTATCTGAGAAATTTTTGCAACCAGTTATTCTCTTTAGAGATTTAATCATGAATCTCTGAAGCATGGCCAATAGATGAGCTAACATGGAGGTGGTGGTGGAACATTGGTGTGGCTGCTGGGGCATCAGGTATTGACTGCCACAAGATATCTCCAAATTCCTACAATATAAATAATCACAGTAGGAGCATACCAGATTGGATGAGAATGTAACATAGAAGTTAAGCTTGATTAGTAAAAACATTAGCATAGATTCTCAACTAGCAACAACAGTTTAGTAAACCCTCAGACGAGGATTTAAAGTCCCCATGACGGGGGAAGGGGGACGTTCCGGTCCGTCCTTCACGTCCTACTGAGGTCACCAGTTGCCCCCCGCGAGCGGCACTCCAGCACGGCCACGGCCCCAGAAACACAAGGACTTAATGCAGACCCCGACAGCTTGGAGCAGAAAAGTGAACGGACTATGCGTTGATCCAGGCCATCAGGTCTGTCCGGAGGGGAAAGGGTGTTGCCCCATTCGCCCTCTCCTCTCTGGAAAGAAAGATGGCGGCCACATGGGAGCCTTGTGGACAGCAGGCATGAGCCGGGGGTGTGGGGGCGACTAAAACCTCATGGGAAGGGGGACGTTCCGGTCCGTCCTTCACGTCCTACTGAGGTCACCAGTTGCCCATCGCGAGCAGCTCTCCAGCATGGCCACAGCCCCATAAGCACAAGGACTTAATGCAGAACCCGGCAGCTTGGAGCAGAAAAGTGAACGGACTATGCGTTGATCCAGGCCATCAGGTCTGTCCGGAGGGGAAAGGGTGTTGCCCCAGTCGCCTTCTCCTCTCTGGAAAGAAAGATGGCGGCCGCATGGGAGCCTTGTGGACAGCAGGTATGAGCCGGGGGTGTGGGGGCGACTAAAACCTCATGGGAAGGGGGGCGTTTCGGTCCGCCCTTCACGCCCTACCGAGGTCACCAGTTGCCCCCCTATGAGCGGCTCTCCAGCACGGCCACAGCCCCAGAAGCACAAGGACTTAATGCAGAACCCAGCAGCTTGGAGCAGAAAAGTGAAAGGACTATGCGTTAATCCAGGCCATCATGTCTGCCCAGAGGGGAAAGGGTGTTGATCCCTTCCGCCCTCCTCCCTCTGGAAAGAAAGATGGCGGCCACATGGGAGCCTTGTGGACAGCAGGTATGAGCCGGGGATGTGGGGGCGACTAAAACCTCATGGGAAGGGGGGTGTTCCGGTCCGTCCTTCACGCCCTACCGAGGTCACCAGTTGCCCCCCGCGAGCGGCTCTCCAGCACGGCCACGGCCCCAGAAGCACAAGGACTTAATGCAGAACCCGGGAGCTTGGAGCAGAAAAGTGAATGGACTATGCGTTAATCCAGGCCATCAGGTCTGTCCAGAGGGGAAAGGGTGTTGCCCCAGTCGCCTTTTCCTCTCTGGAAAGAAAGATGGCGGCCGCATGGGAGCCTTGTGGACAGCAGGTATGAGCCGGGGTAGTGGGGGCGACTAAAACCTCATGGGAAGGGGGGCGTTTTGGTCCGCCCTTCACGCCCTACCGAGGCCACCAGTTGCCCCCCACTAGCGGCTCTCCAGCACGGCCACGTCTCCAGTGCACAGAAACCAATTTCTTAACAATCTGACTTTCAGTAGAAATACTTCCAGGTTCAATAAGTAAAATAGCAGAAATCCAAAACCAACATTTAATTCTTGAACCCAGCTGTAGAAAGCAAATCACTTCACAATGCTTTTTCAGCATGTCTGATTTGGGGGGGGGGGGTAAACTCTAAATAATAGTGGTGAATCTTTTATTGAAACAATGAATCTAATCAAAGCAGATAGAGTGTTAACTAGAATTCATCTGCCCCACAGGGACTGGGAGGGGTGGGGGGTGGGGTTTTATTGGGGTTCTTCATGGTAAAAAATAAGTTTTGGTAAAGGGAAATGTGTTTGATATTTGCATGACTGAGACCTAAACCTGAAAGCTTTGTAACCTTTCCCACGGTGATTCAATAAAGAAATAAAAAAAATAAATAAAAAAAATAAAATAAAATAAAGTCCCCATGACGGGGGTGCAGTGCCACCAGCAGGTTCAACCTGTACGCTTTGAGGCAAGTGCATCAGCAGCCTGATAGTGTCTTCAAGCTTACTGATACCTACAAACTGCTGCTGCAGCCAGACCCCAAAAACTAGAAAGCATATTTTTTAAGAAATTAGACTGTGAAAAGTTAGGTATGTGGGAGCCACACCCAAAAACCTCAAGCTTATTTATCGGCTTTGTTCAGAGACCCATAAATAAATCTAGAAAGAGATCAAAAGCCGCAATCAATCTTGGACCTACACAAGACTGAACAGACCAAGGTAAATAGGAGAGGGATGGGTCAGCCTGATGACTGCCCAGAGTCCCCAGCAACCACTTGCTCCCAGATTCCAAATTCGTCATCGTGTCCCCTGTCATTTTCCACTATCTCAGGGCAGACCTCACTGAAATATTAAGCTATTGAAAATTTTGATATGCATGTTTTGTGACTGAAATCTCCAAACTTTCTCAAGGTAAGGTTGGGCTACCTCTCCCACTTCCCTATACTTCTGAAAGTACCAGCAGTCACCCCCACAAACCAACTCTTGTTGTCTTGAGACTTGTTTAAATTTAGCTTACCAGTACTGCCACTTGAGTCTAAGAAGGATATAAGAATTTTCATGTTAAAGCTCCCAGATGAAGCTAACACTATTGATTGGGAGACCTTACTTTGAGAAGCACAAGATGGTATGTGTGTGTGTGTGTATGTGTATGTGTGTGTGTTGCAAGAGTCTTACAACCAAGAATCAATTAGCATGGCATATTACTTTTTTATATTTTGTTATTCTCTCATACTGATATTAATTCTTTGTGCTTTTTGTTTATAGAGTAGTATATATGAATGGGGAATGAGCTACAGCTGAATCTCATGAAGACAATGTTTATGAGAAACAGTTTCATTCCTGATGTTCCATTCTCTCTCAACAGAACGAACATCTCCAAATGAACAGCTATGTGTACCTAGGTCGAGAAGTCAACATGACAAATGACCTGGCACCTGAGTTGCGCAGGAAGAAGAGAGCAGCTTGGAACACCTTCAAGAGCATCGAACAAATAGCTAAGAGGACGTAGAACCCCTGGCTTCAGGCACATATCTTCAATTACATTGTTCTTCTTGCATTAACATACACCTCAGAGATCTGAGCCCTACGAAAACAGAATGAGAACGCTATTTGGGTCTCCCAAAGAGGAATTGAAAGAGCTATGCTTGGAGTAACCTGCTTCACTCAAATGAGAGAAAGAATCTGGAGTTCCAATCTCTGTCAACAATCAAAAATCAGGGATGCTGTCTCATTTGCCAAGGTGTCAAAAATCAGATGGGCTGGACATGTAATGAGATTTGGAGATGACAGCTGGACTAAAGCCGTTACCGACTGGATTCCATGGGACATCAAAAGATCGCGTGGCCGCCCACCTACGAGATTGTCAGACTAATTCAAGATCCTGAACTACTGGTTTGAGACTCTTCATGTTCCTAGAACAAGCAGAAACCACTGGGTTACACTAGCACGCAACAGGGACAAATGGAGATGTTACTGGTGCCCGCTCGATCATATTGATGAGAAATGGGATGTCAAGTGATCAAGTGATATGTATGGATATTTATGGAAACAAAAGAAGTGTTTAGAGTCCATGATGCCTCTTTTTTTTTATTCGATTCAGGAATGGGTATAGCCTTATAAATATTTCTCTGCAAGGTACTAAGATGCTAAATTATATATATCACTGTATCACTGCCATCCCGTTGATTGTTGAATTACTTGAGCCAGCATCAGTAACTTCTCTATTCCTCCCAGCCCTGAGATTTTATCAGCCTCTTCTTACTCGCCTTTCCCCAATGAATAGAGGCTCTTTCAGGGTCAGGGGAATGAGACCTGTTGTCGTTACTGTATTTGGCGTATCGAATACGCTACGGGGAGCTTGCCAGGCTCTGCCCATATGGGCGGGATATTGTCAGCTTGCTGGGCTCCCCAAGAGCCACGTATTTACATATTTTTCTTTATGATTTGTTGCCTACTGTCTAAACCCCATCAGATATGGTGTAGTAATTGTGGAAAATGGGTAGGAAGTGTCTTACAATGTGTCGTGTGTTCCGGAAAGCATCCTGGAGCACGTCGGTTGTTGGGTAGCGGAGGTCGGCTGCCGGGGAAGGGCCCCTTGGGGTGGGGTGTGCTTATATACACACACATACACACATATATATGTGTATGATATGTTTTTGTGTATGTATATTATGTATAATATACAACATTTTGTGAAAAACATATTTTCATTTGTAATTTTCTTGCTATTACCAATTTTAGGGAATGGTTTTGCTTAAATGAAGATATTAGTTTTAATAAAGACAATGGTAATATTTTCCAAGTTGATCTTCATACTAAATAGTATACTCATCAAGCACGGATTGCTGGAGTGCATACAGACAATAAAAAGTAATGGAGACATTGTGTTAAATAAGTTCTATTATTTTATTTTATGAAATAGAAACTTCTTTTAATGGTAGTAGAACATAAATAAGTTTTTGCACAGAAAAATAAGCTTAGTCATCTTATTTGTGCTTGTCATTTTCAAGAATGTTTAACCCTGTTTACTGTTTCAAGGATATCCAAACCTGTTAGGAATTAAAGATGCTTATTGATCATTATTACATAAAATAAAACATGAAAAACTGATTAAAAATTGTTTTCCAAAAGTTACTTATTAAAATTTAATTTATAGTAACTCACAATTGTGACTTAATATGGAAGTATTTTACAAGTTATTGACAAGATTTTTTTTTGGGGGGGGGGCCTTTTTGGGTCACACCCTTCCATGCTCAGGGCTAACTCGTGTCTCTGCACTCAGGAAACACTCCTGGTGGTGCTCAGGGGAAAATATGGGAGGGATGCTGATAATTTAACCCAGGTCAGCGCATGCAAAGCAAACTCCCTTCCCACTCTACTATCTCTCCAGCCCCTGACAAGATGTTTTTAACTAGATGTAATTAGAAAGCCATTCTCTTAGCTGATGAGATTAATCATAACGTATTGTTGAAGTCACATTAAAAAATAAATACAATGAAATACGTTAATATCTTTTTGCAAAATAATTTTGCAGTTACTAAGGGAAAAACAATACTACTCTTAAGATAAACAAAAAGAAGGAGAAGGAGAAGGAGAGGAAGAAGAAGGAGGAGGAGGAGGAGGATAGGAGAAGAGTAGGAGAAGGAAGAGCAGGAGACTTGAGGAATTGTATTCTCTTGTCTTGTTTGCACTGTGGAGCACAGTTAAACAAACAGAGTCTTCTTTTCATAGCTCAGCACCCTAACCAATAATACCACTAAGGTTGTAACTATTTGAAAAGGAGATGGCTTTTGTTGGGATCTGGCCTTATGACATTGCTTAGTGGAAAGCAAAAGTACTGCTGCTTCACCACAAACACTTTACAAGGCAAAGGACTTTAGAGTGTACGACAGCAGAAACTATTAGAAGATTAATGAGAATCCCCAAGGCCTGCTCTATTAAGGCTGGCCAGGAACCCTTTGACCAGCCGTCTTTGCTGAGCTAGCAAATTTACTGCAAATACACACATAAGCATATATATCCACATACATGCATGAATATATATGAACACCCATACAAATATATATGCATATATATGTGCACACCCACATGTATGTGTGTAGATATGTGTATGCATGTACATACATATCAATATATATATATATATAAATAAAACGATTTCTTTTAAGTTTCCTTAAAGGTAGAGAATCTAAACAAAATGTTTAATAGCATCTTTATCAACAATGAAAAAATCTACAAACTATGAGGATTTTATTAGGAAAATGTTATTGTGCAAGCATACTTAGATATTTTGCTCTTCAATGCCCACAGGTTAATTTAGTTTTTGTTTTGTTTTTCACAAACATGAGAAAAGTTATTCAGGATGAAGTATAATAGTAGATACAACTAAATTTTGAAACTAACTTTAAACTAAATTTAATATTTAGTAATTTAAATACTAAATAAAGTTAAAGTTATTCAGGATGAAGTTTAATAGTAGATACAATTAAATATTGAAACTAACTTTAAACTAAATTTAATATTTAGTAATTTAAATACTAAATACTAAATTTAAATAGTTAAATATTAAGATAAATTTATTACATAAAATTAACATCATACAAGATGTATCTTCTTTTCAATTTGAAAAGTTTGATGGCAAATTTGTGTATCATTCATGTGAAACTTACGATATCTTTGAGAAAACCAGAAGGGACCTGTTTTAATCTGGAAGTGGTGTCAAGTAACAGAATAAATTTAATTTTTTGATTTCAAGTAGAAAATCGTGAATCCAAATAATTCTGTGTCAGTTTTAAATTCAATACATTTTGAAAGGAGGAATCCTCCTTCTTTTGTAGCATTCCCTTCTTTCTCTCTGTTACTTCTTTCTGACAGGACATCATGAGAGACATTAGAAAAATAGACTCAGATTAATCTAAGCAGAACACATGATAACTCTCTGCAAAGGAAAGATGATCTATTCTGTTGACAGAGAAAATTACACAAAGTTAAACACTATTAGAGAATTGTTTTTGGAAACGTAATTTTATAAAATTTAAATGGGCATTATGTTGCCACCAAACTATGTGAATAACTTTACAGAATACCTAAACACAATAATAACGTAACCTAAGACATAATTCATTTAAATAAAAAATAAAAGAAAAGAAAAGAAGAGAAAAGAAAAGAAAAGAAAACAGAGCAATAAAGTCAGAGGAAATGAAGCAGGAATTGTAAGTAGCACCGCAAATTTCAGTTTGTAACACCAGGTACAAGTCATAGTAAAGAATATCAGTATAAACACAATGTAATGTGTCACTGTAAATAGAAGACAATAAAACATGTCAACTACGCAATCTTTGGAACAAACAACTTATATTTATTTTTCATTTTTATCTATTTATTCATTTATTTATTTTTTATTAGTGAAACACCATGAGGTACAGTTGTAGACTTACAAAGTTTCATGCTTGGATTTCAGTTATACAATGATCGAGTACCCATCCCTCCACCAGTGGCCATTCTCCACCACCTATGATCCTAGTTGCCCTCCCACCCCCACACCCCATTCCCCCCAGCCCACCCCGCCTCTGTGGCAGGGCATTCCCTTTTTCTCACTCTTTCCTTTAGGGTAAACAACTTATATTTAAATAAGAGTGCTGGACTTCAAAACTTAATGTGTTTCTGAAATGCTATTGGTTGCACTGTCACATTATATTCCCTTTGTTCTTGTTCAGCCAAACCCAAATATTATTTCAATAAGTGAATAAATAATATACTCTAACAGATTAATGAATAAAGTAAGATTAGTCATTTCTCTTTCTGAAAAAATTCTTTAAAACACAGTAACAAATACAATACTTAGACTTCAAAGACTGTTTATAAGTGGGCAGTAGTTTAAAACAAAAGGGTAAGCCCCAATTTCTTTATGAAATTATAGTGTAACATTCCTGAATATGTTTCAGTTTTTATACATACATCTATTCACAATTTTTCACATGTAACACTGTTGTATTGTTCTGTGTACTGATATTAGTTATACACATAACAGCATATTTTTGCATAATTTGCAACTTTTAATTGCTTAATCACTTAATCACTTAATCACTTAATCCCCGTTATTCATAGATTTATTCGTGCGGGTGCCAGTAACGTCTCCATTCATCCCGGTTGCGTGCTAGCGTAGCCCAATGGTATCTGTTCGTTTTAGGAACATGTAGAGCCTCAAACCGATCATTTAGGGTCTTGACGAAGAAGTCTGACCATCTTATAGGTGGGCGTCCACGTGATCTTTTGATGTCTCGTGGAATCCAATCAGTAATGGCTCTAGTCCAGCGGTTGTCTGTAAACCTCATTACGTGTCCAGCCCATCTGATTTTTGATGTCTTGGCAAATGAGACAGCGTCCCTGATCCTTGAGCGTTGACGAAGATCAGAACTCCGGATTCTATCTCTCATTTGAGTGAATCGTGATATTCCAAGCATAGCTCTTTCGATTCCTCTTTGAGAGACCCAGATAGCGTTCCCATCCTGTTTTCGTAGGGTCCAGGTCTCTGAGGCATATGTTAATGCAGGAAGAATAGTGGAATCAAAGAGATGTGCTCGTAGCTGGAGGTTCTTTGTCCTTTTGGTTATTTCTTCAATGCTCTTGAAGGCATTCCAAGCCGCTCTCTTCCTCCTGCACAACTCAGGTGCCAGGTTATTCATCATGTTGATTTCTCGACCTAGGTATATATAACTGTTGCATTCGGAGATGGTGGTTCCGTTGAGAGCGAATGGAGCGTCAGGAACAAGGCTGTTTCTCATAAACATTGTCTTCGTAAGATTCAGTTGTAGTCCAACCTTTCCACATTCACGGTCAAAGTCGTTCAGCATTTGTGCCACTTGGTTGATGTTTGGTGTTATTAGAACGATGTCATCAGCAAAGCGGAGGTGGTGTAGTTGCCGACCATCTATCTTCACTCCCATGTTTTCCCATTCCAGTCGTCGCATGATGTTCTCGAGGGTGGCACTGAAGAGTTTTGGTGAAATGGTATCACCCTGCCGAACCCCTCTCTTGATGTGGATGATTACTTCTTTGTAGAATGGTGAGATCTTGGTAGTGAATCCGCAATAGAGCTCACGAAGGATCCTGATGTATTGAGTTTGTACGCCCTGATTGGCTAGGGCTTCCATGACCGCTTCCGTCTCAACAGAATCAAAGGCCTTCTTTAAATCAATGAACGTTAGACAGAGTGGCATCTTGAACTCCCGAGATACCTCAATGAGCTTGGTTATTGTGTGGATATGGTCGATGGTACTGAATCCTTTTCGGAATCCAGCTTGTTCACATGGTTGTCCTTCATCTAGTGTTCTGCTAATCCTATTCAGGATGACTCGAGTGAATAGTTTGTAGATGACAGACAATAGGCAGATTGGGCGATAGTTGCCAATGTCGTGGATGTCTCCTTTCTTGTATAGTAGTACAGTCTTGCTGGTTTTCCATTGGGATGGAACCTTGCATTCAGACAGGTAGCGTGTGAAGAGTCGAGCCAATGTATTGATGAGTACTGATGGTAAGTTCTTCAGGTGTTCAGGTCTGATCTTGTCTGGGCCAGGTGCTCTTTGTTTCTTTACAGACGAGATGGCATGTTGGATTTCGGAAGGGAGAACATTGGGAACGACATATCCATCATGTGGTATGTGGTATGTGGGCAAGTGGATGTGGCTATTAAAGAGATCTGAGTAGAAGTCATGAATAATCTTCTCCATTGCCCTTCTGGAAGATGTGATAGATCCATCATGATGTCGGAGGGCAGTCATCTTGGTTTTGTAGTTGGTGAAGGACAGGTGGGCATTACGAATGTTTTTCCCAGCTTCTGCTGCATCTACCAGTACTGCTGCTCTCCTGTTTTTGAGGTCATCCTTCATGGCTTCTCTGCACTGTTTTGCCAGTTCGGACGCTTGCTTGTGGTTGCCTGAGGCACGTGCCAAGCCATGTTGGTGAATAAGTTCAAGAGTGTTCGAAGAAAGACGGTTTTTTGTGGTTATCTCTCTCTTGGCATTCCTTGCACAATCATGGAGGTGCTGAATCATTCGATCGTATTCCTCATCAATGTTGTCAATGATGGCATCTTCCCATGTTGCCGCAACAGAGCCAAAGAGTTCCCAGTTGGTGGTTGTTCTGGGAGTCCTCTTCTTAAACCTTGCATTCTTTTCTCCTCGTTCTGTGAGGTAGAATTTTGCACGAAGAAGACGGCGGTCTGATCCCGTTTGGAATTTTGGGACAACAGCAACATCGGTTAGGCAAAACCGCCGATTGAATATGATGTGGTCTATTTCATTGTGGAACCGTCCATCGGGAGACTCCCATGTCCAACGTTTAGATTCAGCCTTTTGGAATTGTGAGTTACCATGGAAGGTTTTGGTTGACATGATGAACTCAGATAGTCTGTCACCCTGTTCGTTCCATTCCAGGCCATGGGTTCCGATGTGGAGTTCATCGACTGATCTTCTTGGTCCTATCTTGGCATTAAAATCACCGACAATGATCTTGTAGAAGGTGTGATCTTCTTTATAGAATTTCTCCAGCTCCATGTAGAATTTCTCAGTTTCTCTTTCACCATAACTGGATGTTGGTGCATAGACAACAAAGATAGAAACTGCCGGTAGTGAGCCACATTTATTCAAGTGTAATCGTCCGATTCGGGTTGTTAGGCATTCAAATGAATCAATGCTCGTGACTAAGTTTGTGTTGACAAGGATACCGACACCACAGACGCCTCTTTTATCACATGTTCCAAGGAACAGTTCTTCTCCAATGTCGAAAACAGCATGATGGGATTGATGTCTTCTCGTTTCGGTCAGACCAATGATGTTGTACTTGAACTTTCGTGCTTGTACCATAAGGTCTTCAATGGATGCAGCAGATGCCAGCATACGAGCATTAAAAGTACAGACAATCATTTTTGTTTTTCTGCGTTTTGGCAGCCTATGTCTGCCTTGGTGTTTTATCAGCCTCTCCTTCCATATCCTTCTCGACTCTGCATATTCAGGGTTAGGGAAATGAGATCCATTTATTACTGGATTTGGCATATCAATTTGGTCTATTTGGCATAGACCACGGATAGCTTGCCAGGCTCTGCTGTGCGGGTTGGATATTTAAGGATATTTAAGGTACCCTGAAAAATTGCTTAATATATTTTAAATTTAGTTGTATTGGCATACAGAGATTGAATTCATTAATTTTAGCTCTAAGTGATGTTTTATTATATAAATATTAAAAATGTATATATTACTGATTCGTATTTTATTTCAATTTTCTTATAATTTCTATTCTTTGAGTTAAAATCAATTTTGTTATTTTCTGATATAGTTCCCTGACATTGACTCAAATTTCAGGATCTTTTTTCTCCTGTAACATACTTTTTCTCCTTTTCTCATTTCTTTCCCCACTTTTCTTTCATCCTCCTCTCCTATTTGTTCCTACATTTTATTTCTGTCTTGTGTATAAATTATGCCTTATGTTTTTATGATAATCAAAATATTTTTGATTCATAGCTAAATGTATTCTTCTACTTATAATAAGCTCTTTTTGTTGTTGCTTTTGAGTCATGTAGGGTGTTGGCATACCATATTTGAATCCCATTCTGCGAGTTTAAGATTCATGCCTTCCACTCTGTATCGCATCATGTTCTGAGACTACAGTAACAAAAACAAAAACAAAACTGTATGACTTAAAATAAAAAAAATGGATTCAGAGTGTTGGAAGTCAAATTCCTAAAATCAAGGTATTGTATTCCTTTAGGGACTCATAGATATTTCCTGGTCATTTACAACTTCTGGTAGTTCTACATGTTCTCCGGCTTTTAGCTTAATAAATTTTATCTTTGTCTTTGTTCTCACATGGCCTTTTTTGGGGGGGTACCTCTTTTCTCTGTGCCTCTTACTAGGACATGTTTCATGAGATTTAGGACTCACTGGATAATTGAAGATTATTTTGATTCTAAATTAAGTAAGATTAATTTTCAAAGTCAGTCACATTTTAAGGTTTCCATGATTAGGAAACAGACATATTTTTTAAGGGATCTACTATAGTGACTTTTACAAAAAAAATTATTGAGTATTGGAAGAATAATCACTAATCATAAGGTAGAAAAATCAATAAATAGTTTCATTATTTTCTTTATTAATTCAGTAAGTATTACTTGAGCGTTTACAATATGTCAAAGGACTATATTAGACAGGGAAAGATTGTTACTGGAAAAAGCAAACAAATATGAAATGTAAAATTGTGACTTGATATGAATACTTGAAGCTTCTATATTAGTAATTAAGATACATAATAAATGTGTTTTAGTTAAATTGTTATTTGAATTGTTGTAATGAAGCCCACTATAAGTTTTACTATAAAACAATCTTAAATATCTTAAAAAATAATGAACTTGCACTTCAGTTTTCTTATTTCACCCACTGCTTGGTGTCTTTATATTTTTTTATAATTGGATAAAAAATTTTTATTGCAGTATAGTTTCATGTATTATGCAAATGTAAGGTGAAGAAATGCTAATTTGATACATTCATATATTGTGCTATAATTGCCACTATAGGAGTAATTAGCACCTCTATCATAATATATAATGATCCTTTCTCTTTAACTGTTTAAAATACAAAAATCTTCTAGTAAATTTGATGCTTATAATTCAGAACTACTATCTATGTTCACTATATTTTATATCACTTGTCCAGGCTTATTTGTTATTCAATCAGTGTCTGTGTCCTTACATGTTTTAATGTTACATCCTCCTATAATTGCCATATTATTTTCCATTTTTAAATCTCTCATATTGGTAGATAGCCATCACACACTATTTGCTTTTCTATGACTTATCTCACTTATTACAATATATTAAGGTCCATTTATGTTGTTGCAAATATGAGCTCTGTGCATGCAGTTTCATTGCTAAACATCATAGAACAACTTCTCAAATAGGTATACAAGAAAAGACAAATGTCTATTGAGGCTTGGGTGTTTGAGTCACACCCAGCTGTGCTCAAGGCCTATTCCTGGTGGTCAGGACTCAAGAATCACTTCTGGAAGGGCTCCACAAACCATATGTTGTGCCAGGGAACAAACCTACATCAGGTACATGCAAGACAAGCACCTTATCAGTGGTACTATCTTTTGGACCCAAGGCAAACATCCTTTAACATCACTTTCAACATTACATTTTATAATTCAAACTTAAGTATTCAGATGTCAAAAACAAGAGAACAAGCCCCAAATGGAGTCATTTATTCTAAACCTCATGTCACTGAGGGGAGACTTAATTATAGTTTCAGCCTCTCCCATTAGTGGAATTTTAAACTAGTCAGAAGAAATAACCTAATTACCACTAAGCGAATGGAACATATAGGTCTCTGCCATTCTCTCAGGAAAGTGACCATGCCCCAACCAATTCACTTTTTATTGGTTTAACTTCCTTGTTACCCTCTCATTTCATTTTGTACTGCATGAGGAGACTCTTTCTATGCTGCACTATTCATGAATTGTTAAATAAAGCCAACATGATCTTCAAATTTACATAGCCTCATTTTGTTTTTAAAGACTTAGCTCCATTTTAGGTGAATAGAAACTACATAGCCATGATGATATACAATTTGCATTAAATGAAAAGCTCTATAATGTACAGTAAATGCTTTAAAATGGTCTTTCAGTTGATTTGTGAAAATCACAGCAAATAAAACTTTATTATGATGTAGTAGATTCATTGCACTAAAGTCCCCAACGATAGTATTTATATTTTTAAGTTTTTGTAAAACAATGGTAGAAGTGCAAATAATAATAATATCTGGAAGTCAGTGGGTTTTTCTGAAAAGAACATAAAGTACAGAGTTTGATATATATGAACTGAAAACTATGCTTTATTACTGCATAAGTTCTCTAACAAGCAATCCCTCGCTTTAAAATTCTGAAAAACACTGAATATATCATAATCATTTTATGAGGACAGTTTAATTTATAATACCTAAAGATCCTAGCACACTAATGTTAACTCTGGAATAATTTATCACCCAAATTGTCTTTAATTAATTAATATTAATGGTAATAAATTAATATTTTGGAATAAAATACTTAACTGAATATAATATTTTTATTTATGAGCCCTATAGGTATCTTTGTCGGTGATTTTAATGCCAAGATAGGACCAAGAAGATCAGTCGATGAACTCCACATCGGAACCCATGGCCTGGAATGGAACGAACAAGGTGACAGACTGTCTGAGTTCATCATGTCAACCAAAACCTTCCATGGTAACTCACAATTCCAAAAGGCTGAATCTAAACATTGGACATGGGAGTCTCCCGATGGACGGTTCCACAATGAAATAGACCACATCATATTCAATCGGCGGTTTTGCCTAACCGATGTTGCTGTTGTCCCAAAATTCCAAACGGGATCAGACCACCGTCTTCTTCGTGCAAAATTCTACCTCACAGAACGAGGAGAAAAGAATGCAAGGTTTAAGAAGAAGACTCCCAGAACGACCACCAACTGGGAACTCTTTGGCTCTGTTGCAGCAACATGGGAAGATGCCGTCATTGACAACATTGATGAGGAATATGATCGAATGATTCAGCACCTCCATGATTGTGCAAGGAATGCCAAGAGAGAGATAACCACAAAAAACCGTCTTTCTTCGAACACTCTTGAACTTATTCGCCAACGTGGCTTGGCACGTGCCTCAGGCAACCACAAGCAAACGTCCGAACTGGCAAAACAGTGCAGAAAAGCCATCAAGGATGACCTCAAAAACAGGAGAGCAGCCGTACTGGTAGATGCAGCAGAAGCTGGGAAAAACATTTGTAATGCCCGCCTGTCCTTCACCAACTACAAAACCAAGATGACTGCCCTCCGACATCATGATGGATCTATCACATTTTCCAGAAGGGCAATGGAGAAGATTATTCATGAATTCTACTCAGATCTCTTTAATAGCCACATCCACTTGCCCACATACCACATACCACATGATGGATATGTCGTTCCCAATGTTCTCCCTTCCGAAATCCAACATGCCATCTCGTCGGTAAAGAAACAAAAAGCACCTGGCCCAGACAAGATCAGACCTGAACACCTGAAGAACTTACCATCAGTACTCATCAATACATTAGCTCGACTCTTCACACGCTACCTGTCTGAATGCAAGGTTCCATCCCAATGGAAAACCAGCAAGACTGTACTACTATACAAGAAAGGAGACATCCACGACATTGGCAACTATCGCCCAATCTGCCTATTGTCTGTCATCTACAAACTATTCACTCGAGTCATCCTGAATAGGATTAGCAGAACACTAGATGAAGGACAACCATGTGAACAAGCTGGATTCCGAAAAGGATTCAGTACCATCGACCATATCCACACAATAACCAAGCTCATTGAGGTATCTCCGGAGTTCAAGATGCCGCTCTGTCTAACGTTCATTGATTTAAAGAAGGCCTTTGATTCTGTTGAGACGGAAGCGGTCATGGAAGCCCTAGCCAATCAGGGCGTACAAACTCAATACATCAGGATCCTTCGTGAGCTCTATTGCGGATTCACTACCAAGATCTCACCATTCTACAAAGAAGTAATCATCCATATCAAGAGAGGGGTTCGGCAGGGTGATACCATTTCACCAAAACTCTTCAGTGCCACCCTCGAGAACATCATGCGACGACTAGAATGGGAAAACATGGGAGTGAAGATAGATGGTCGGCAACTACACCACCTCCGCTTTGCTGATGACATCGTTCTAATAACACCAAACATCAGCCAAGCAGCACAAATGCTTGCGGACTTTGACCGTGAGTGTGGAAAGGTCGGACTACAGCTGAATCTTACGAAGACAATGTTTATGAGAAACAGCCTTGTTCCTGACGCTCCATTCGCTCTCAACGGAACCACCATCTCCGAATGCAACAGTTATATATACTTAGGTCGAGAAATCAACATGATGAATGACCTGGCACCTGAGTTACGCAGGAGGAAGAGAGCGGCTTGGAATGCCTTCAAGAGCATTGAAGAAATAACTAAAAGGACAAAGAACCTCCAACTACGAGCACATCTCTTTGATTCCACTATTCTTCCTGCATTAACATATGCCTCAGAGACCTGGACCCTACGAAAACAGGATGAGAACACTATTCGGGTCTCTCAAAGAGGAATCGAAAGAACTATGCTTGGAATATCACGATTCACTCAAATGAGAGATAGAATCCGGAGTTCTGATCTTCGTCAATGCTCAAGAATCAGAGACGCTGTCTCATTTGCCAAGACATCAAAAATCAGATGGGCTGGACATGTAATGAGGTTTACAGACAACCGCTGGACTAGAGCCATTACTGATTGGATTCCACGAGACATCAAAAGATCACGTGGACGCCCACCTATAAGATGGTCAGACTTCTTCGTCAAGACCCTAAATGATCGGTTTGAGGCTCTACATGTTCCTAAAACGAACAGATACCATTGGGCTACGCTAGCACGCAACCGGGATGAATGGAGACGTTACTGGCACCCGCTCGAATAAATCGATGAATAACGGGGATTAAGTGATTAAGTGATAAGTGATAGGTATCTTAAATTTATAAATGCAAACAGAAATCTTGGTTCAACCTCAGTCTGAAATCTGTCCTGTCACCAACATGTTTGTATCTTCAGAGGATAGAGTGATATTCAGATAATCATACAACAAGTCTTTTTTTTTTTATAATGTAGGGGCACTGCTATTTATTCAGCCATTGATTAGGCTGATTGAATTGGGCATGAACTCCACATTACTTTTTTTCTTTTTTTTTAAATTTTATAAGTTAGTTCACAATGTTTGATTACATTTAATATTCAAACACCAATCCCACCACCATTATACCTTCCCACCACCAAATTCGGGATGTTTCCATCCCAAACCCCAATCCCTGTCCCAAAACACAACCAAAACAATCCATTTCATATTGGATTGAAACAATTCCATTTCATATTGTGTTATGGAGAACTTTTCAACATGCTTACAAAAATGTGTTCATATAGGAATCAGTGTGAACATTGTTCTATTTTGGCAGAAGCCATTAAGACATTCTATAGGATATCACTAACATGTTGTTATATTTGGGTGATGTGAGCTTTGGTATATATATCTGAAAATATGTATATACGCATATATATATAAGGCACTGTCCTCCCGTTGTTCATCGATTTTCTCAAGCGGGCCCAGTAACGTCTCCATTGTGAGACTTTGTTGTTACTGTGTTTGGCATATCGAATACATCACGGGTAGCTTGCCAGGCTCTGCCGTGTGGGCGAGATACTCTCGGTAGCTTGCCAGGCTCTCCAAGAGGGGCAGAGGAATTGAACTCAGGTTGGCCATGTTGGCTGCGTGTAAGGCAAAGCACATATATATATATATATATATATATATATATATATACATATATATATTTGCATATATACACATATATATATGTCACTGTCACTGTCCTCCCGTTGTTCATTGATTTGCTTGAGCGGGCCCGGTAATGTCTCCATCGTGAGACTTATTGTTATTGTGTTTGGCATATCAAATACATCACGGGGAGCTTGCCAGGCTTTGCCCTGTGGGTGAGATACTCTCGGTAGCTTGCCGGGCTCTCCAAGAGAGGCAGAGGAATTGAACTCAGGTCAGCCATGTTGGCTGCATGCAAGGCAAACACCCCACCTGCTGTGCTATCGTGCCAGCCCCATATATATATCATAGAGGGAAATAAAATATATATATATTTTATTTCCCTCTATGATTTGTTGACTACCATCTGAGCTCCACCAAATGTGGTGTGGTAATCATGGAGAATGGGTAGGGAGTGTTTTATGATGGGTCTAAGAATATGTTTACTCATTTGTTAGGCTCAGCCTGAGCACATGGGGAGCAGACTTGAGCGTGGCAACGGTTGGGTTGTGGAGGCTTTTGGCTGCTGGATCTGGGCCCCTTGGGGCAAGGAGGACTCTCACCTGTCCCCCTCTGGGGTGCCCTGGTGAAGATAGTCTGTTGCAGGGTCAGGACATTGTGCAGAGCTCTCTTCTGGGAGTTTCACAGGTACAAGTTGATTTACTCGTGACACCATACCCCACAACAAGTCTTAAAGGCAAGTTATTTTCATATCTTTCATCACTTTGCTGCAGGTTCACTTTAGGTTGACCTTGTGACCACTCACTACTGGAGTGATAGCACAGCAGTAGGGTGTTTGCCTTGCAAGTCGCTGGTCTGGCTGAGCCAGGTTCGATTCCTCCGACCCTCTCGGAGAGCCTGGTAAGCTACCGAGAGTATCTCGCCCGCATGGCAAAGCCTGGCAAGCTACCCGTGATGTACTCGATATGCCAAACCCAGTAACAACAAAGTCTTACAATGGAGATGCTACTGGGACCGCTCAAGCAAATCGATAAACAATGGGAGGACAGTGTGACAGTACTACAGTGCATCACTTTGCATATACGATACATCAGGAAAAACAGAACTACTGATTACCTTTCTCAAGGATGTCCCTATGTGACCGTTTTCACTGAATACTCACTGCTTTGTTCATTACCAAGCTCTCTACTGAGATCCCACAACTCTCCTTACCCCCTTGACAGTCTATCTTGGACGTCCACATGACTCATTTTCCACATGATAATGCAGATTTTCAAACATGTAGCTCAAATCATGTCATTCTTTAGAGCAATTCTTTTTAATACTACGATTAAAATTAATTTTCAAAGGCTGTAATATTTTTTACGAGGCCTCTGCCTGACTATGCACCACACTCTAACCAAATTGGCCTTCTTTCCTCTCTTTAGAACCTATTCATATTTGTTTTAATATATTCTTAGCCATAGATCTTAAAATTCATGCCCGTTTTAATATTTCAAGCCATAGTTTAAATGTTACCACTTTAAAGAGATCTCCTTCACCTCCCTTTCTATAACACTCACTCAGATGCCATGCTCCAGTTTTATTATTAAATCACTTTTTACCATATAAAAGTGTTTGCTTAATTAGTTGGGCATGGTTTTGTATTTGCTCAGTCTCTAGGAAGGTAATCCCCATCAGAGAAATCACATCCTTTTGACTTCCCACAGTACCTGGGGTCAACTGCCAGAAACAGAGTAACATTCATGAATGCCACAGAATACTTCAAAAGGAAAGACTGCAACAATAGAACCACAAAAGCATATAAAGATTGTGTTCACAAATACATTCAAGTGGACTCACTGAAACAGAGAAAAATAAGTGAGATAATTACTTGAAAATTCTAAAGCAGTAGAGGAAATGTTAGTGCTTTGAAGAATTGATTTAATATCCTTATTGCCTTTCTAAAATCTTCTTTGCTGTGCACTGAAAAATAGTGCAGAGTCTAATTACTAATAAAGATATAATATTAAGCAATAATAATGCAATTATTATGATTTGGTTTATAAAACAAAATATATAAGGAAAATAACAGCCTCTAATAAAATTTTAACTCACATAAACATTTAAAGATCTAAACAGCCATGCAGTAAGCTGATTCATTTGAACAGTAGAGTTATCTTAGCATTAAAAAATTAATAATAATCATTGCCTTTAATGAAGGTCATACAATTTCCTTTTTTAAAATCAATAAAAATGTGAAGTTTCATAATTTAAGGAAAGTTAACGGAGGCTTACAAAAACTATTCAAGCCACTAAAAGCAAAGGTGCATTCTAGGAACTTTATCAGTGCAAAATAAACATGATTATTATTTGATTTGTGCAGTCCTGCATCTGTGATTACCCTAAATGTTGTTTATTAATTTCTGAATTATATTAAATACACTAAAGATATAGGATTGTTTAATATCCCTGGAAATGTCCATAAGAAATAAATATCTTTTTCCTTTGGCTAGACAGGTGGAGACCATAAAGAGAAAATCAATACTAATTTGCATAATATAGAGTGCTGTTTCCAAAGGCTCAAGAACATTCATTTAAATTTTGTTTTATTTCTTTTCTTGGTTTTGGGGCCACGCATCTGATGTAAACCTTTCATTTGCATTTTCAAAAATAACAACAAACTAAAATCTGTATTTAGATAACCAAATATTAGATGTTTGTGTAATTTTATTTTATTTATTTGTTGTTAAGTGTGGGGTGATTTGATTTACATCAGGTAGTGCTCAGGGCTTACTCCTGGATCAATGCTTAGGAATAATTCCTGGAAGTGCTCAAGGACCATATGTGAAGCTGGGGATAGAAGTCTGGCAGGCTATGTACAAGGCAGGTGCTCTTCCCACTATACTATATCTTCGACCCCCAAGAACATGCATTTATTTTCCAGAGAGTAATATTTCTTCTCCATCTGAGTTTGCAAATATTATCACCTATATAATTTCAGTTGTACTTTGTACAATTATGTAAGGTAAGTGTTGAATTTTTTCAAATAAAGAAAAAATGAGAAGCAAAATTTTATTTTTTATATTGTAATGCTAGGAATTGGACAAGTTGTGTCTAGGGTTGAAATTTCTATCCCATAACCCTTTTATGGCACCAACTATGTCTATCTATTAGTTCATTGACAAGTAAGACATGAAGTAATTGAAGAGCAGCACCTGGAACTATGACCATCCAGGAAAGTGCTGTGACACCCCTGCTTTCCTTGACAGTAGACCCAGCTTTGACTCCAGGCAGAATGTGACTTAAAACTGAAGAGTACACTAATTCTATGAAAAGAAAGTAGCTGAGTGTACACACAGAGCTTTCAGAATTGAAGGAGTGGGAACAGCTTAAAACTACTTGCAGACAGCAGTCTCCAGAACACATCGAAGTGAAGTATAGTTGATAAAGACCCACTACTCAAAGATTATACATTGAGGAAGAAAAACAGGAAAAGCCTGAGAATCTTGTATTAATAAGTCTAGAGTGAGGTCAGTTAGTCTTGAACCATAGAAACTTCATAGAAAATTAAAACTCAGACTTGCTGCCTTTGTCCATTTCTAGTGTGAAGGAATTTCTCGGTGCATATTTATATGTAGATACCTAGACAACACAAGTTTGATTAGCAATAAAATCCTTTAGTCCACATTTTATTACCTCAGGCAGTTATCCAATCTAATAGCTTTCTAAAATGATTTTTTGTTTGGATTTTGTTTGGGGCCTGTACCAGATGGTGCTCAGAGTTTAGTATGGCTCTGCATTTAGGGATCACTCCTGGTTCGGCTTCAGGGGTTGATCACATAGGGTTCTAGGGTCTGACTATGGAAAAGGCAAATGCCCTCCCCATTGTACTATCTCTCCAACCCCTCTAAATGAATTTTATTGATGTCTTAGGCCAAGTGTGAACCTCCATAAATGTTCATTTCTTCCTTCAAGACAAGTTACTACAAGACTGCGCATACAGACTCCCCAACTACTTCAATTTGACTGGAACAAACGATGATAATAATTCATTTGATAGTATATACTGGATTAATGCAATATCCATTGTGGCTTTCAGACACCCACATCTTTATAATTGTATCTCCATAAATATATCACTCAAGAATTTACCTATTTCAAGTATACCATCTGTTTCCTGTTGTTACTCTGACAGAGAAATGCAAACATAGCACAAGACTCTTTATTACTTAATTCTCATAACAACTTAAATAGGTATGAATTGGTATTTCCTATTCACACCAAATGAATCTTGGACCTGTAAAATTAAAATAATTTGCACAATGCTACAGAAATTATAAGATAGCACTATAATTTTGATGGAGAGTAGTGTCAGACAAAAATTTCTGCTATTTCTATTGTACTTTATTGATGTTATTATGGCTATTATACATATTTTAGACATATTTCTTAGTGGATTGTCATAGAATGGCAGATTGGGTAAAAAAGATAGTAGAGATAAACTTTAAACTCGATAAGTGAGAAAAATAGCCTTAAAGAAATAAGAAATTTGGTCAAACCCATAAAGGTATATATTTCCAGATAAGCATTATGCATATTTTAAATAAATAAATATTTAATTTTCAGTCACCAGTTGGTTCACAGAGATAAAATAATGTACTAAAATTGGCATACTAAAAAATGAGGCTTATCAAAAATCTGTTATAAGAGATGTGGGACAGAGTTGGTGCTCATAACTTTCCTAATAAGGAGAGCCTTTAAATTAAAACAACTGCCCGGGCAGCAAGATGGCAGCCGCCTCAGAGCTTATTGGTAAGCCAGGTATGAGCTGGCAGTGATGGGGCAACTGCAACCTCATGGGAAGGGGGGCATTCCCGGCTCTTCCTTCACGCCCTACCAAGGTCATGAGTTGCCCTCCACGAGCGGCTCTCCAGCACGGCTTTGACTCCACAGCCACAGAAACCAATCTCATAATTATCTGGCTCTTGGCAGAAATCCCTCCAGACTTAGTAAGTAAAATATCAGAAATCCAAAATCGTGCGACATCATATGGTTCTCATAACCAGCTATAGAAAACAAATAACCAGCTATAGAAAACAAATTATTTTACAATACCTTTTCAGCAGTTCTGATTGTTGGGTGGAAACTCTAAACAATAACGGTGCATCTTTTGCCGAAATAATGAATGTAATCAAAGTAGATAGTTAAGTAGAAATCATCTGCCTCACAGGCATTGGGAGGAGTGGGAGGGGGGTATATTGGGGTTCTTGGTGGTGAAAAATAAGTACTGGTGAAGGGAAAGGTGATTGATCATTGTAGAACCGAGACTTAAACCCAAAAGCTTTGTAACTTTTCCCACAGTGATTCGATAAATAAATATAAAAAATTAAAACAACTGAGTATATCTATTAATTGGTGTATCTTCTCATCTTAAATTTTATTAAAATAGTCCAATTTTGAAAGTGATGAAAACACATTTGACATTTTCAAATGCTATGATTATTATTAGCACATGCCATCATAATATTTAGAGAATCATCATCTAATCAAATGGATCAGAATTCTGATATTCAGAAAATTTTGAGTAAAATTGATGACAGTCTTTAAAATTTTAAATAATACAGTTAACAAAAATATAACTAATTTTTTACCAAATAGTAAGGGCCAGGAACAGGATGATGTGGTTCAACGGCAGTTTGCTTACGTTGTGTATGTGAAACCCTGAGTTTGATTTTGGGTACTTCCTATTACCCTCTGCACCACCAAATGTGGCTAATCTCCCATAAAAGGAGAGTGGAGCATATTAGACATAAAACACTCATAATACAAAGAGAAAGGTAAAAATCATTATAATCTAAACTTTTTTTGGGATTTCTAAAGAATATCTTCACCAAAAAGAAATGTTAAAGACAAATTAAAAACATTTGGAAATTATAATATAATTTAATGGGTATTATTATTTAAGAAGTTTAAAAGAATGAAGAAAAACAGTACTAAATTAAAAATAAAATAAGATGATTAGATAGAAAACTAACAGTTATATAGCTTTACCTTGTATTAAATAGCTATTACATAGCTAGAAATACATACATATATACACATACACACATATATATTCATATATATATTTTTATATGCCCTCAATTCACTATTTAGCAGAGAATTGAACAAAAACATGAGGTCCATATGAATAAGACTATAAATGTCCTGAAAGTCACATAATACATAGGTTCTAGAATAGAAAATGTATGCAGTACAAGCATTTAAGGAAATGTTTGAGAAAATAGATAAATAGAAAAACTACTGAAGGATGTTAGAGATAAGATGGAAGAAAGAAATTTTAGAGAAATGTCTCCAGACCCTCACCAGACTTAGTCTCATCTGGGGCATCTTGGGGGCACGAGTGGGGGATTGGGCAAGGAGTCCACCACTGCCCAAAAAAAGCCCCAGAAGTCCAAATCCTCCATAACCTGATCACCACCATGCCCATGGCTGGACTCCACAGGCTCAGGACAAGTCTCATTTTAGAATGAACTTGTTGAAAAACTCAGGTAGGTGGGTTTTGTGACCAAAATCCATGTGTTTTCATGGAATCAGAGATAGGCCACCTTCCCCCACTTCCCTTGTACTTCTAGAAGTCTGACAGTCATGCCCATGAACTGCCTCTGTCGCTAAATAAGATCATTAATCAGCCATGATCTGGAGACTCAAATAAATCTCAAAAAAGTTCAACAAGCTGCAGAGATGCTTCCAATCCCCAACGTCACCATCCAGTTAAAAATTTAACTCCAGCTGTATTGCCCCATTCAAAATTTTAGAATTACTGGAACAACATCTCATACTCTACACCATTGATATACCAGGAGAAGCACACCACATTGGATAGGATGTAAAGAGGAAGGCAACCAATCTTGATTAAGAAAATATTAACAGGCAAGTTAACAACATGTTAGTAATCTCTTGTACATGGGTTCAATTGTTCCAGGGTGAGATACAACAACCTTCACACACTTTCTTCTAAGAAACTATTTTTTCATCGTTTTTACTGATATCCATAACAAGCAATACAAAATAAATTATTTAGGGTCTGCTATTATGGAAAGCTTGGGCCGTGGTTAGGAAAATTGGAAATAATAGTTGTGTAATGGGAAGGTGTAATGGTGACAGGATTGGTGTTGGAAGGTTAAGGTAAAGGTAAAAGTAAAGGCCCTCCTGTTGATCATCGATTTGCTCGAGCGGGCCCAGTAACGTCTCCATTGGAGACTTTGTTGTTACTGTGTCTGGCATATCGAATACGTCACAGGGAGCTTGCCAGGCTCTGCCGTGCGGGTGAGATACTCTCGGTAGCTGGCCAGGCTCTCCGAGAGGGACGGAGGAATCGAACTCGGGTCGGCCATGTTGGCCGCTTGCAAGGCAAACGCCCTACCCGCTGTGCTATCGCTCCAGCCCGTTGGAACGTTGAATATAATAAATCATAGTAAAAACTTTCTGAAAATAAAATAAAAATTGAAAAAAGTTTACATAATAGATGCATTTAAGTAATGACTATTAATATTTTTAAAACTATTTTATTTAAAATAAAATAAAACTTTCAAAAGATTCACGAAGATCTTTTGAGCTAATGTTAACAAGTTACTTTACATGAGGAACGTTTTGTTAATTGGTAAAATTTGGTAAAGATTTGTTAACTGATAAAACTGTATAATGCTAAAGTTATTTGAAAATATGTTTTTCTGTATCCAGTAACTTCATTTGTAGAAATATATAACATGGTTATAATCTGAAATGCAAATATTTATGCAACAAGTTTTTCCATATTGCATTAAGGTAAAAATAGAATGAGGTAGCATATAAAGAATACTAATTATATTCAACTAAATCAAAAAATAGGATGTTTCTGTAATTTGTATTTCATGTTAATTGATTCTAATGTGAATCAAAATATCTAAAATAATTTGCATTTCCCTAGTGACGAATGAGCCCAAGTGTCATTTCATGGGCTTATTTGCTATTAGTAAATCTTTCCTAGTAAATTTTATATTTAATTATTCCAACATTTTTACTATGATTGTGTTCTTCTTACTGTAGTTTGAACAATTTATGTATATTTCTAAAAATACATGAGTGAATATAATTCCACATCTATTGGTACTGTTTCATTAGAAAGACTCCCTGTTACAAGTTGTGGAAGGTTAAAGAGGGACAAGAACTCTCATTCACTCAACTGGTAAAATGGTGTAGTCACTTTGGAAAAGAAATGAGCATTTTCTTAAAGTTCAGATTATAAGATCCAGCTATGCCAATATGGTACTTCTACACATAAAATTAAAGCATATGCCTATACAAAGAGTTGAATATAAACAATCAGAGAAACTATATCTTAGTAATCAAGGACTGGGACATAAATATCCATTAACAAATTAACGAATAAGCAAATTGTTGCAAATTCATACACTAGAATAGTATTCTGCAATGGATAGCAATTAAGGTGTATATAAAATAATATTGATAAATGCCAAAATAATATATTGAATGAAAGAATCCAGACAAAAATGCATATGCTATTACCCAATTATATAAAATTCTAGAAAATTCAAGATATTCACTAGTTATAAAGTGACACCCAAAGACTAAAGGGAAAAGACCACTGTGTAGAAAGGTGGCAATCTGGAGTAGCAGAGGGTTATGAGCCTACTTGAGGGAGATAAAATTCTATTTACTGTCTTGATCCTATTGACAGATTCACTATATATATATATATTTGTCAATTGCATGCTGTTCATGTGTAAAATCTATTTTATGCCATTTATATCACATTGATATTGCAAAAAATTTAGTAACAGTGAATTATATTTTGTACTTAAATTATTTTCATTATTTGGTTTATGTTACCTGAGCAGATCTTGACAATGTAGCTGTAACACAGTGGTTGAAGAGTTTGGTCAAGGAAAAAGTTTATGAAAGGAAGATCTACGTTGATCAGTTAGGCAAGGGTGATTACCCAGAAGTCGCCACATGGAACATAGGCATCTGAGGGAAGATTTAAAAAAGGGAGAAAAAACAAAGGATAAACAGAAGTTAGATGGAAGTAATGGGCTTGAAAATAGTCAGGAATATGTGTAAATCAAGATTAATCATTAAAGATAAGATTTTTTTTCCCCAAGCTGGTCACCTGGCAGGTACAATCTAGGAAGACAAAATTGATCTGTGAAGAGAAATGCCATACCTGATTAGTCAAGTGACACTGCTATTCTAAGTTAGGTAATAAATTCACTAATAAAATTTATTTAAAAAATCTCCCAATGTTTCCCCTTTAAGGAAAAAGATGTCACCACATTTGATTAGGGAGAACACTATTCACATACTATAAAAAATGAATATATTGATGAAGCTAAATTATAGCGGGAAAGGAAGATTTGTGAAATTTTCTTTTCCTACTGTGTATAGAAAATACTTGCTCTTTGAAAAAATAAAATCTCAATTTAATGATAATGCTTAGGGATTAAGATGTTCCTGTTAATTGAATTTTTTATTTATATAATCATTGATGACAATCATAGAATTTCACAGCTTGAAAGGACCTTAGAGATCATTTAATCCAACCTCATTTTATAGATTAGGTAACACAGGACCAGGAGGTTAAGTAAATGGCCCAAAATGCCAGTCAATTAGTGAGAGAACTGGGATTATAAAAGAAATTTAACAAAACATGTATTTTGTTTCAGTTCTTATGATTGAATTACTTTACTAAAAAAGTGTTCATCGTGGATACCTTCCTATAAAAATACTAGATGGAATCATACATGTGCAAAGAGGTTTAATCTACTGACATTTTCTTTTATTAATATATTTAGCTTATTCTAAAATGCCAACTATGTTTTGAAGAATTTTTTTTGCTTTTTTGGGGTCACACCTGGCGATGCACAGGGGTTACTCCTGGCTCTGCACTCAGGAGTTGCTCCTGGCGGTGCTCAGGGGACCATATGGGATGCTGGGAATCGAACCCGGGTCAGCCGCATGCAAGGCAAATGCCCTACCCGCTGTGCTATCTCTCCAGCCCCTGTTTTGAAGAATTATTAAGTTCTTAACAATACTATTGCTAAGAACTTAATAATAACTTATTAATAACTTATTAACAATGTTTTGAAGAATTATATAACTTAAGAATTATAATTGGAAGAATTGTATAACTTAATAATAACTTATTAACTTATTAACAATGTTTTAAAGAATTATTAAGTTCTGAGAATAAAGAAATAAAATTTACAATGAATTCTTAGCCTGAAGTTGACAGAAAGCAAATGCTGTAAGGGATATAAGAATAGAAATTATTTAAATAAATATATTATTGGGAACATATACAAAAATATAAAGAAAAATAATGACTTTACTAGTACAAAATTTGTGGTACCAACTACCTCTAGGGTGGAACGAAGATAGATTATTATCAGAAAGCCATTCTAGCATTATGACTATGATCTTCAGAACTTACACTGCCTCAGCACTCAGGGATCACTCCTGGTGTTGCTCAGGGAACAATATTTACTACTGGGGATTGAACTGGGGCCAGCTGAATAAAAGGCAAGCACCTTCCCACCTGTATTATCTTTCCATATCCTCATTTTCTTAAACTAGATGAACATATGCATGGCCACTGCATTTTTCAAACTTATATGTATGTTTGTGTACAAACTATATTATGCAGAGAAAAAAATAAACAATGAGAATGCAAAAACCTAGGAGGGAGAATGAGAAGACTAAGGAGTTAGGAAGGGGAAAAGATTCCACAGGAGTTCAAAGTACACAGAATGCAAGGAAACATTACAACTTATTGATGATCAAAATTAAATAACTTGAAAAAATAATCAAAATGATTATAAAACTAAGATTGTGTTAAAGAAATTGTAGTTGAAAATGGAGATGGGTAATTCTTTTAGAGAACAGGAAAGAAAAGGGCTATGTTAATTGCAACAAATCAGGAAAAGGCACTTAGGTAGTTCCTTGTGGAAACCCATAGTACTCTAGGCAAAAGAAATATATGTTACTGTTTTGCAGGACTATTAGGACAAGAGAAATTCAAACAGGTATAGAGAGATTGGAAGCAAAACAATAGGTCATGATGGAAGTGTTCCTAGAATATAGAAGGAAATTTTCAAAAAATACAGAACTGCCTTTATTAATGGATATAGGCTTTTGCCTTAAAGTTTATCTGAAATTAATTGAATCTATACTTGACTGTATTAGCAGTGGTATTGATGTTTTGTTTAGAATTGATAGATAAACTAGATTCAAAATATAAGTTCTCAGAAAGTTTAATGATAGAGGAAAAAAGAAACATCAGAAGTCAGATCAAGTAATATATTAGACTGATACTCAAGTTCCAATGTGCAGTTCCAATAAGTCCAACAGAAGAAAGAAAAGGATGAACCTTAATCTAAACACACCAGGGCAGAACAGGTGTGGAGTTTGTATTTAGTGTTCAATAGTTAGATTGACTGTGAGACTAACTACAAAGAGCAGAAGGGGTGTAGGAGGTAGTACAGACCATGAACAATGTACAAAGAATGTAAGAAACTCTATTTGGATTCAGACAAAAGTCAAAAGGGGGATTGCAGGAGCAGGTGTTAGATCCCAGCAGGAAGACAGAACATAGCTACAATCTGGTTGATAGATTAGCACATTTAGAAAGGAAAGAAGGTCACTACTCAGAAACAGATCTGCAGGTGGAAAATAAAGGCCCAATTAGTAAGTGGGTGTTTATACTTTCATACTTCTGTAAGAGAGTAGAAAAGAAGCAATTCAAAGAGAATTACATTATCAATTAACTCTATTTTGGGAACTAGATCCCTTAAGGATAAAATTAAGTTTGACTCTGATATATAAATAACTCAGAATCTCTGGCTTGAAGATTTGTAAAGGGTGAACATCCTCAGCTTGATGCTTGAGGCTGTTCAATACTTTTTTCATAAGCCATGATGCTCTTATACTTGGAAAACTATGAAAGTAGGGGATGGCGAGATAATACAGCCTGTAAGGCACTTGCCTTGCATGCAGCTCATCAGGGTCCGATTCCTGCACCCCATATAATCCCCTGAATTTGTAAGCCATTCACTTTATATTCACCAGCTGTGTTCCACCTCCATATCCCTCACCAACCAAAAAAGGTATACTTGATGTATAGAAATGTAGAAGTGAACAAGACTTAACTATGGAGTTTTTAAGAGTTGCATCAAGAGAACTGAGGTACTATCAAAGAACATGGAAAAAATCGGTATAAAACCACAGACATCAATATCTTGGTGAATGGCTGATTTGGGCACCAGCACTCAATGTGATTAGAGTTTCTTATTCAACATGTTGGCTTTCTTTCTAGTATTTTATAATTTATACCTCTACACAGACTGTATCTAATGATTTAGTGATCATTCAGACTCCTTCATGGATATAAACCTCACAATCATATTTATCAGAATGTCAGATTATGGTTAGCATTCTCAAACTTGTCTTATTCTTAGGTAGTCATTAAGAATTGCTGAAAGCAAATGAAAATTGATGCTGATAAAAATTCTGCAACATAGGGGCTGGAGCAATAACACAGCGGGTAGAGTGTTTGCCTTGCATGCGGCCAACCCGTGTTTGATCTCTGGCATCCCATAAGGTCCCCTGAGCACTGCCAGTAGTAACTCCTGAACGCAGAGCCAGAAGTAACCCCTGAGAATTGCTGGGTGTGACCCAAAAAGCAAAAAAAAAAAAACCAATCTGCAACATATAAAAATGCAGTATCAAACACAAGGAATATTTCTAATTTAATAGAAAGAATAGTCAATTTTTCTAACAGGCCTCAGCAGCAAAACAAGTTAAGAGGTGAAGTGTCACTAACCTTGAGATTATGGCATATTGTTGATCATTTCAGAAGAACAGACTGAGGTCAAGGGCTGGGTATGGTAAGAGAAAGAGTCAGAGAGTAAAAGAAAAAGTGGAAAAAACATTTGTGGAAAATATTTGATCATGAAAAAGAAAAGGTAGGATAACTAAATATAAGACTAAACATTCATATAAAATAGACTAAAGTATATATTTCACTCTAGAAAATTTTTCATAGTAAAATGAATTTTAAGTTACCTCTGCTTTAGAACACTTTTAAAGTGACTAAAGAAGTGAAAGACAAATAAGAAGGGAAAAATTGGTGAAACATATGGTAAATATATACATTAGTCCAAGTAAATTTCACAACAAAACACTTTTGGGTTAAATTATATTATTCCCATCTGAATTAGATAATGTTATTTTGGAATGAATTGTGTACCCCAAAGTTTATAACCCCCAATGGAACCATTTGAAGATAGAGTGCCTCCCTTTGAGAGTATGTTTAAATGAGTTTAAATGAGTTTAAATGGATAACAGCCTAATATGATAGCACCGGTGTCCTTATATAAAGAGAGACAATCAGAACTCAGAACTCACACACTCTTGTTCTCTAATTATAACAGAAGAGAGGCTATTTGAGGACACAGCAAGAAGTGATTAGAAGCTTTTGAGAGTCTCAAAAGTAACTGTGTTTGCTTTTGAATCATTCTTAGATTTCAAACCTTCTAAACTGTAAGAAAGTACAATTTTACTGTTAATGGCACTGAATCAATGTTATTAGTGTTTCCTTTGTTGTTGCTCTTGTTCTTGTAGACCTTTTGTTTATATAAGAGCTATTACATAGTAGAAAATACCAGTAAAATTTGAGTTTAGATAGCTCTTGGCTGTTGATTTTAATTATTTTTAGTTGAAACAACACTGCAGTGTAACAAATTTCAGGTGTATGGAATTATAAACTAATATTTTACTAAGTTTACCACTGAAATTTTATTTCTATCCTATGCCATACAACCTATGCCTTTTGCCTGATTTTACTACCTCCCCTCCTCCTTCCCTTCTAGTTACCTCTAATTTAGTCCTATCATTCAAAAAGGTATTGCCTCTAAATGGGAATAAATGAATCTTAAGACATTATATATCAAAAACTCCCTGCAATACTCAACAAAAGAACACATTACAGAATTAAAATGTCCATTGGTTATCATCTGTAGGAGGGTATCCAGTAAAACACCAATAGAATCTTAAAGTGGCTTTATGTAAAGGTAACCTTACAGAAATAATACTGAGTATTGTATTTTATCAAAGCTCATATACAATACTATATTTGAATACTTTGGAATAAAAATTAGAAAATTTACTAGAAGTTAAAACAATACACTAGGAATCTATTCTATAATACTAAATTTTTCCTCAAATATTAGTATTTATAAATATTGTCCTACTTGATATATATTTCATTTTAATCTTTAAAATATATAAATGTTTAGAATTTATCTAAATTGTTAATATCTTCCTTACAGTTGGCTTTAATTTTTACCCACAGAAAGTTTAAAATCAATTTTCAAAAATATTAAATTAAGCTGTTTTAAAACACAAAACTTTCATAAAAGCTTTTCTTTCTTAACCTTATTTACTCGGAGAAATACTCTAATATCTCTTAACTTGATTTATACTTTTAAATAAATAATTCTACTTAATAGGAAATTTTCTTAAAATGTAAATGCTATTCAACTTCATCCTACATAATTTTGAAGTATTGGTCTGTAGTAAAGATATATTTTGCAAAAACATGCCATTGTTCATTTTTAAGTTAAGTCTGCTTACAAGCACAGTTGCCTAAGGGTGAATAAAACGTATGGCTGTATAAAGTAATAAAGAAACATAAAAAGCCATCCTTACTCACTTTGAATTTTGTCTGCAGAACAAGCAATCAAAGAAATAGAAGAGAATTATATCAGTCAGGTTCCCAACAAAAAACAGATGTCATACTCAAATCAGCATAATTAAGCAAACTACACAAATCTGAGACTATTTACAGAGATGGAGGTATAGGAGAACCACAAAGTAGGATGCAACAATATGAGTTTAGTAACTGTGAAAAGGCTTCACCCCATTGAAAGGAAGAGAAGGGGTAACAGTCCTTTCCCTTTCATCTTTCACTAGGTTTCAAAAAAAACACATCCAACAAAAACTTGTGGGCACAAGTGATCTGGTTCAGCAGACAGATTTTGTTAGACTCATAAATGGATAAAGAAGAACGGAAAATTTTGAAGGGAAACCACCAAAGTCAAATACACAGCTATATGTTTTTCTCCTTGATGTATATGTTGTTTTAAGCTGTAATAATTATTAAACAGGTATTTCTAATTTGAATTCTAATATTTATTACTATTATGGACAACATTTATAATATAGGCTTATATAAATCTCATATAAATAACAGTTAGAATAGATGCTTTCTAGGATTTTGTTCACATACATTACTAAAAAGATAGTCTGTCCAGCAGCTATGTTTATTATTCATGATTTTATCACAGGGATGAAGAGATAAAAATGCTTTACTATACTTTGGTTCTAGTCTTTGCTGGAGAAAAGAAAAAACCCAAGACAAGACGAAGATTTATTAGGTAATACACATTAAATGTGTGTTTGTAGGCATGTCAAGAGGGGGAAAATATGCACAGGGTTTTGGGTTAAGGACTTAAGGAGTTACATACGTAAGGGAGGAATATACATATAGCATGACTGGAGTAGTATTAAAGTTGTGCATGAGTTTAAGGACTATGTGTTTCCTTATACATTGTATGTATTATAAGCAGCTAATTATGCAACTAGAGGGCAAGTAAGTTAATGCGTATCTTGAGCTTAATGAGAAAAGTCAAGTAAGGTCAGGGTTCTAGTCATTGAGCATGCTTTACCAACTGATCGAAATTGGTTTCCCAGCATCTTCTCTTTATCACAATGTTGGTAACCATAGGATAGTTGGGGAAGGGGATTCAAATTCCTTGTTTTTCTTTGGCCACATAAATAATCCTTTATGTTTCTTATAGTAGTTTTCCCACACTACCTCACCTGGAACACAATCAATAATTAACATGCACTCTGCTAGACACTGGGGTTTAAATGAGAGATCTTTGTTCTCTAGAAATTCGGTTTAAGAAAAGTGATATGCTTAGCAAGTAATTAGAAGACAATGTAGATGAAAAGTGGTAAAGAAAATTTAAAAAAGAAGTCTGCATTAAAATAACTTTTGAACTAAGACTTGAGGAAAGAATCACTCTAGACAAGAAAGAGGGCTTATGCAAAAGCATTAAGGAAGTGGTCTAATATATTTGGGAAACCACAAAAAAACTAAGAGTGATGTGGGCACAGTCTAAATGAGAGTAAAGGATGTGAATGAGACAGATAAGATGAATTAGGACCAATGATAAGGGCCTCATATGCCATGAAAATAGCATGAATTTCATCCTTAAGATAATAATGTCAAAATTTTACAGTCAATTGACATAGTCATAAGCCAGCCAGGAATATTTATAACAGTATCCTACTGTAGAAACAATAATTTTTAAAATTTTATCTTTATTGATAAAAAATTAAGAAATTTGCATTCTACTCTTGTTTGTAGTACATTTAAAAGATTGTTTATCAATTTGTAAATCAGCAAAGTAACACTGTAAACCCAGTCATGGCAAATTTAACTGCTAAAATTACAATGCACAGTCTCAGCATCCTCTCTGGAAAGCTAGAAGTTAGAAAAGCAGATCTGAAAAGAAGAGGAGACAGCGAAGAGGCAATGTTGGTGGTGGTAGGGGTGGTGGTGGTGGTGGTGGTGTGTGTGTGTGTGTGTGTGTGTGTGTGTGTGTACTTTAGATGAAATGCTTTTTTATTAAGAAACCTTTATATCTTGTGTTGAAAAGTATAGTAATGCAGTGGACGGTCTTGGACCCCTCCGTAGTGATGGGTATAGTAAATTTGTGCTTCAATACTATGTATTTAAACATTATTACAATAACTATCACATATACATAAAAATAAAATAAAATTTTAATGTATATCAAAAAAGAAAAAATATAGTAATAGTAAGAAGACTAGTAATGGAGAAGATAATTGATTTGAGCAAGAACACCCTTTTCTAGTGTTTTATCATTTTTATGAAGAATGAGACAAGGATCATTTTAAGATTTCTATCTTGAGTTGTATATGCCATTGGTGATGACACTGTTGCAAATTGGCAGTACAGGTATACATTCCAATATTGAGATTCAACATCAAAATTAATGATTTAAACAAAAGTTATCTGAGATCTTGGAGGTGTTTAAATCTATAATTTCTGATGTAGGTTAAAACAAAAGTTTATTTTTTTAATAAAATAATTTGTGGAAGATAGAAGATAAAAATCAGAAAGGATAAAGGTTGAGAAAAAAAGAGATAGCTTCTAAAATTGTGCACAAAAGTCACATAAAAGTGGATTAAAACTGATATACCAAGCCTGCAGAAGCAATAGAACAGCAGGTAGGGCGTTTGCTTTGCACATGGCTGACCCGGGTTTGATTCCTCCATCCCTCTCAGAGAATCCGGCAAGCTACAGAGAGTATCCCACCCACAAGGCAGAGCCTGGCAAGCTCCCTGTGGCGTATTTGATATGCCAAAAATAGTAACAACAAGTCTCACAATGGAAACATTACTGGTGTTTGCTTTAGCAAAATCAATGAACAACAGGAGGACAGTGCTACAGTGCTACATACCAAGCCTGAATCTAAAAATTATATTAAAGAAAACGTAGGTAGAGAAATGTCCTCAAAGTCACACAAGTGGCCAAAATTCATAAGAAAAAAATGTTCTACATCACTTCTCTTCAGGGAAATCTGAACAACAATGAGATATCACCTCACACCACTAAGACTGGCATGCATAACAAAGAACAAAAGCGACCACTGTTGGGATATATGTGAGGATAATGGGGCCCTCATTTACTGCTGATGGGAGTGCTGACTGGTCCAGTCATTTTGGAAAACAGTATGGACATTTCTCAAAAAAAAAATTAGGGATCCCCAGCTTAATGAACCCTCAGAGAAAGACTAATGATCAGATAGTGAGTTACAAGAATTTTCATAAATGTTATTTTACTGAAGTATTTTTGATGATCTTATTAGTCATTTTATTTTAATGAGAAATATAAAGTACATTATTTATTTCCTGTTAATTGGGCAGGCTTGGGAGGTGATTGTAAAAATGGGGAAAATGGTGGAGGGAAGGTGGTGGGACTGGTTTTGGAACATCTAATGTCTGTACCAATTGTATTATGAACAACTTTGTAAACACCATGGTATTTAATTAAAGCAAAAGAACAACAACAACTAGGGATCAGGCTTCCATATGATGCAGCAATTCTATTTTTTTGCTGCTTCGTGCCTATATCTAAAGAGTATCACATTGAGTAGTCAGAAGGAGAGGGCCAAACAGAATGATGTCTCTTATGCGTGTGATATAAAGAAACACAGTAGGGAAATGAAAAAGACCCCAGGGCATCAAAAATCTAGAAATGACCTTGAGTAGGAAGTTTATCAGAGGGGAGGGATATGGGGGGCAGGTTAAAGATTGGGGACAATGGTGGAGAGAAATTAATCCCTGAGAAGGGTAAAGTAAGGAATTATTTTGTGCATTAAATCTTATCATTAACAGTATTGTTAACTATGGTACCCAGAAAAAAAAAGACAATGAAGAAATAAAGGAAGGAAGAGGAATGAAGAATGCTTTCTTTGGGGTTAGAGTGCTAGTGTAGTGACTAAGAATTTTCAGTGCATGATTTTTTATAAGCTTTTTAAATAATTTAATCCACATGATAGAATGCGTTAATACATCTTTTAAATAGTTTTAGATCTAAAAGTTTGTGGAAAATTATAAATAATCTTTAAACTATTTTATATATAAAAGCTTGTGAAACATTATAAATGAATATCCTAAAGCATATATTCTTTATTAAATTTAAATAAATTTTATTTTCATGACACAATTATGCAAGAAAAAATTTGAATAAAGAACATAAATGAATATTATATTATTGAATTTTGTTTAAACAGGATAGATGAGAATATATAGAAATCTCAAAATTGCGGCTTCTTTTTTTACTTGACTTGCTACTGTACTTTGATATTTTATTGTTATTACAGGTCATTTATTTTGATACTCCTATAATTTATGAAGAGTCAGTGCCAAAGACCCATCTTCAGTACTAGGGCCTCATGTACCTGAAGTTTAAGGAGTGAATCAGTCAAGAGCCTCAGGGCAGGTAGTGGAACAAAAGGTTTATATTTGTTTATGTTTGCATTTATATTTGTATTTATAGTGTAGTTAGGTAACATGGTTAGAATAGTGTAAACTACATGGGTCTGTTATACAAATTTTCTCTAGCTCAACACTTCCAAAGTGCTCAGTATCTTCCACCACTGTCCTTAAATTGCAGCTAGTCCTGCTGTCCTGCCTCTTCCTCTCTCACTTCCCCACTACTCAGTTTTATCATCAAATGCCAGTATTTTATCATTATTCAATACTTTCTATTTCCTGGTTTCATTTTTTTCTAAATAGCACAGATGAGTAAGATCATAATGTATTTGCTCTCACTCTGACTTAGTTTACTAAAAATGCTGCCCTTCAGTTCCATCTGAGTGGCAGAAAACTGAGCTTTCATTATGGTGCATGGTATTCCATCGTGTACATATGCCACAGCCTCTTACTCCATTCAGCCATTGCTCAGCATCAGGGACGTTGCCATATTCTGACTATTTCACTTTGCACTGCAATGAACATAGGTGTGCATGCATAATTAATTTAAATTTAATGTTTCTACGTTCTTGGGACAGATGCCAAGTAATAAGATGGCTGGGTCATATGGAAGCTCAGCTTTTTGTGAAGTTTCTACACTATTTCTCATAGGGGATCAACGAGATGACATTACCACCAAAAGAAAAAGAGGGCTCCTTTTAATCACATGCCAACCGCTGCTGTAATTTTCAGTCCTTTTTGATATACGTCAGTCTTATTGATGTGACTTGAAACGTCACTAATGCTTTTATTTGTTTCTCTGATAACAAGTGACAAGGAACACTTTTTTATATGTCTAAGATCAACTACATATTCTTCTCAGGGAAGTTCTGTTTACTTTTCTGCCTACTTGAACAACAGATTTTTACGTTCTAATAAAGCTTACTTTTATAAAGCTTACTTTATGAGGGCAGGGCATCAACCTGAGACTCCACACCATAGCGCAGACCCACTCCTGAGACAGGAACTTATAAAAGTCACTGTTGAAGCATCATTTTGAGGAAGCTGCCTTGAAGACTTCGCAAACAGTCCTGGTTTCACTAATTCAAGTCTTTGTGTTCCCTGGATTTACAGAAGTAAACTGCTTTACATAAACCCAGCTTTGTCACATAATTCTCTTCATATCACAAAGGAAGAATTCACTGGTCATGATAATTGTTCTACTACCAAGAGCTCTTATTTTAAGGAAATGAAAGAAAGGTTAGTTAAAAAAAATGTATGTCCAAGATTTAAATTATCTCCTTACCTAAGTACAAATAAATAAATGTGTGGGAAAGCAAAAATCCATTTCTAGAGAAAATCTTTCTTATAGCCTCTCTGTATCAATCAGATTGTGGCAGGAAACCAAATATAGACTAAAAATCATGGGATAATATCCAAGGAGTTATGATAGTGGAAAAGGTCTAGCCTCAGGATGAATTATGAAGGAGAGAGAAAATATTCTGGAATCCAGGTAAATATGTAAGTGAAGGAAAAGAAACAAAACAGTAGCTGTAACTTTGAGAGGGCATCAGTCACAGCCAGCATGGATGAGGCTTGGCAAGAAGGAGCTAAGGGACTAAATTTCTCTCAGCCTCTGTCGACTCCATCTCCAATTTTCAATGTTTGTCTTTCATTTTTAAAAACCAAATAAACAGACAAGTGAATCCAGTCGATGTTGCTTAGGATGAGAAAGAAAGTAAAAAGAAAATAAATCTTTAGAAATTCTTCAGGAAGAAAAGAGTTTCCCTTTAGTGATTTGCCTGCACCCCACATCATAGCATTATCGTTTAACATTATCTTTGGTGATGTTCCATTATTTTTCTGAAGACAGCACACAAGGCAGGTACTAGAATGTGGTGGACTTTTTGTTTCTTTTAGAGAGGTTGTCTTTTAAAATATCTGACCTCCTCTTTTTTGTTTATTTTGAGGAAATTCCCCATTATTTATAATCTCTAATGGGAATTGAGATTTAGTGATCCTGTATTGACATCAAAGCCAGAGGGTCAGACCTTGCATACTGCTGCTCTTTCTCCGTAAAGTAATCCTTGAATTTAGGAGCTTCAAATGAGATGTGTCTATCTTAGACTCTAAAATCAGAGGAAGTAAGAAATAGTGATTAGATATGTAGCACTTGCATACATAGACAAATAACTGTATCTATTTCATTAGTAACCGCAGTAGCAATCTTTCTTTAGTGGGTGGGTTCCTTTTCTGCAGTACTGAGTCTTCTGTTGGATGAAACCAGGTTCCTGATGAAGTAAGTGGAGTTCTTCTGCTCACACCCATGACTAATACCCCTTCCTGTCTTCTCTGCCTCCTTTTTTCACTTGTGCCATACTAAGTGTCCTACTTAGTCCTCCCTTTACCTATTCTGTCTTCATCCAGGGTCATTCTTTTCCTTTGTCTGCCTATTTACTTTTTAATTAGTATTTTTAAATCTTTGATCTTCGTATGTGAAATCATTTTAATATCAAAACTACTGAGTTTTCTGTATGAGTTTCTTTGTATATGAATAGCCCATAGAAAATATGAAAAACAGGTTTTCAGAAGTTACAAGCCAACTATTGGTTGAGGTATTTGGAGAACATGATGACCATCCTGAGCATCTTAAACTCTCAGAAATTAAATCGAGATTTGTGAGTCAGAGAGATGGCTCGAGTGGTAGACCATATACCCGCCCATGTGAGGGTCTGAGTTTAATGACCAGGTACCATTCGGCCTCCTATAGCTTGCCTATAGTCCCTATCAAAAAAAGCTTTATTTCAAGTGAATATCTGAAAATGGCATTTTGTTCGTTAAATTAGAAGATTACTGTTGGACACTTTTTGAAAACATTATGTCTTCATCTTCACTGTAAGAAAATTTAGCTAATTTCCCCCATGCCCCTGCTACTTAGTGACACATGGGATTTGGGCCTATAACACAACCCGGGCTCCTGCCAAACCACTGTTTTGCCTAAAAATGGTGGTTACCTCTTTAAAGATCGTGAAACTGAAATGCAACATGAGTGTGAGAAAAATTAGTGCAGCAGTGAGTTAAAGATACAAGAGACTATATAGCATCTTGAATTTCTAGATGAAATTTTGACAGCACATGAAGTACTTTATTAAGAAGTCATGAGTTTGATTAGGTTATACCTAATACATCTACTAGAAAACCATTTCTTAAATTATCATTTCTATGAATTGATGGAAAGGAAATTGTATAATTTGCACATGTGTCAGAGGCAGTCAACTTGTTTACTGTTAATGAAAATCAAAATATCTGACAGGTAATAATGTTCTGGTAACACTTAAATCAAACTGATTATACTGGAAACCTAATAAACAGTAACTACAGAGTTCTTTTTTTTAATATGCTTCTGACTGTTGAATCACTGCCAATCTGGAAAAATTTAAATTCCAAACTGCAAATAGATGAGTAGTCAATTGTATAATCAAAATAGGGGAAATAAAAACACAGTTTGATTGAATAGTCTTGTAACATTAAATTAAAGAAAAATAACTGCAAATCATAAAAATGTATTTCAATTTTGAATGTTAATTTTAGGGAATTAATATTATTTTGTCGCCAAGATGAGTTTCTCTTAAGTAATTGAATTCTTTCTGGTAATCAGGTTTCATAGGTGTGACTAGAAGCAGCTGCAAAAGCAAATCAAGTTTGCTCAGAAGGAATATTAATGGCATTCTGAAATTCCTTATTCCCAAGAGTAGAGTAAAACTTTAAGTTAAATAGTTGAAAGAATACACATTTTACATGTTTCTTTTATTAGTGATGAGAGTTGCTTATTAATCAGTGTTTAACAATGTAATTACAGCTGTTTCAGTCTCACCAGATAACACAGATTAATAAATGACCTGCAACTAGTGAAGTGTGCAGAAAGGGTAATGAATTCTTTCCATCAGCACACTAATTTATTAGTAATAAACAAAGACCATGATGAATTGGGAGAATTGTGGAGTTTCTGAATATTAAAATAAAATTTCCAGATGAAAGCATTAAATCATTCCATTTTCCTTCATTTATTTCTCTTCATGTCCGATAATGAATTGGGATTTGCCTTTCTGGACAATATTAGGTAGTTTAAGGCACATATCTTATAGTGTTTGCAAGCTTACATTAATTTAACTTTATTAATTTGTATTACTTTTATTTAATCCTTACAGAGGTAATATAATTTTAATAGCAAGAAATGAAATTTTGTTTAGAAAATTACTTGTTCCAGGTCAACAAGCTATAAGTAAGCCTTATTTTTAAAAAATGATTTTTTTATATGTAACTTGATGAGAAAGTTCAACTTAGCCAAAAGGAAGTCACATATGTAAATATTATTATGATAACCATCACTGATATCAGACAGTGAAGAAAGATTATGTCATCTGTACAAACAAAAAGTATATTATGCAATGTCCAATATTCATTATAAAATATCTTATCTTAATTCTACAGGGCTGGAGCGAGAGCACAGCGGATAGGGCATTTGCCTTGCATGTCAGCCGATCTGGGTTTGATTCCTCCGCCTCTCTTGGAGAACCCGGTAAGCTACTGAAAGTATTCTGCCCGCTCGGAAAAGCCTGGTAAGGTACCATGATGTATTCGATATGCAAAAAAAAAAAAAAGCAGTAACAACAAGTCTCACAATGGAGACGTTACTGGTGCCCACTTGAGCAAATCGATGAACAATGGGAAACAGTGCTACAGTGCTACAGTGCTTAATTCTACACTGATTTTTTTCCTTTTAAAATTTTTATTTGAGCTGTCACGAATCACGAATCATGATCATCCTGTTATTCGTCGATTGCCTCGAGCAGGCCCTAGTAACATCTCCTTCATCCTAGCCCTGAGATTAGTGCTATATTCAAGGCTCTTTAGGAGAATGAGACCCATCATTGTTACTGGTATTTGGCATATTGGGTACACCACGGGGAATTTGCCAGACTCTGCCATGTGGGCAGGTTACATTCGGTAGCGTGCCAGTTTGTCCAAAGTAGGAATGAGATAATAAGATGTCATAATAAGATGTCAAGCGGCCGCGAATGCAGCAGCACCACCGTTCTGGGGGCTGGTTTTTATAGTCTCTAAGTCTTGGCCATTGATGGGATTACATGGCGCCAGGGGGCCAGTTGGTGGGTGTGACCCCCGCCTACTGGAATTCGGAGGATCTGGGTGGAGGATGCTCAGCCCCGATCCAAGTAGGCTTGGAGATCTCAGCCCCCCCCGGGACCCGCTTGCCTTGGGTCCTCTGCTGGTACCTTCAGGTGTGCGGAGAGTGGTCTCAGCATGGTGGTGGCTGGTCCTGGAAGTCTTCGACTGCCGGAGCCCTGATCAGGGCGGGGAGGAAAGCTCAACCCGCTCCCCTCCAAGGGGCTCCGGCGAGGACAGCCAGGTGCGGGGGCAGGAGACTGCACTGTTCTCTTCCGGGAGCTGGTTTTAATTTGAGCTGTCATGATTTATAATATTGATTTACTTATATCGGGCACCATGGTTTACACGATAGAGTTTTGTGCATACCGTGCTTCAACACCATAACCCCCACTAGGGTGTCCTTTTCACTCTGCTATTGTCTGTGTCTTCCCCTTCAACCTTCTGGCAGCCAACTGTGGTAAATTCAGTCCGCAGACAAGTTCTCACATTCTATTACTTTTTTACTATGTCCTGTTACCTTTGACCATGTTCTGTTATCCTTTGCAACATTTCTTATATCCCACAGACAAGAGATACTTTTCTGTTTTAGTTCCTCTTCTTTGGACTAATTTCACTTTGTATGATACTCTCCAGAGTAATAGAAGCAAATTATAATATTTTGTCTTTTCTTATTGTCAAATAGCATTCCATTGGGGATCTAAGTTCTACCCAGTCATTTGTTCTTGGATGTGCATGATTTCTAGATTTGGGCTACTATGAATTATTCTAGCTTCCTTTTGAACTCCTGTAGCTTATAGCTATTTAACCATTATCTCTACATGGTGATGAATATGAACATTAGCTGAATCTTCATTTTCCAGTAATTAGGAGTGACAGTGTAAAGGAGGGACAAATCAAAATCTGAACAACTAAATTAGAAAGTAATGTTTCTTTAGAAGAAAAGAATTTGAAGGAGGAGGCACTGAATATTCTTAAATTGTTGAAGAAGATCAATCATATGATATAAATATATTTGGTTGAACTTATCATAATGAGAATTTTTTTAAATCATCCTTTTAAGATAAACAAAATGGAGAGTAAGCAGGAAGCAGGAAGGAGCAAAGGATATGACTTTTAGCAAAAAAAAAAAATTAATTAACTTTCTGACCAGAATAGAAATGAGTCAAGCAAGAAAACTACTCTGCCCTGATGAGAAATAGTAAACCCTATAATTTTTCAAAAATCCCTAGGTGTGACAGCATCGGAATGTGTGTCTGTATTCATATGTAGTTGGAGGTATCTCTCCTCTTTTTGAGCTTAAGTTTAGCCTGATGGAGCATAAAATTTTTTACTTCATGTAAAAGAAGAAGTAAATAGGAAAAAAACTACTCATGCATGAGCAGGAAGCAAGTGTGCTTTTCTCAACAACATTAAGAAGGAGGGCATTAAAATCTTCAATTTTAACATTGGATGTGTACAATGGCTGGAGAAATTGAAACTGTCATACATTGCTAGAAGGAATATAAAATAATTCAGGTATGGTGAAAAACAGCTTGACAACTCCTCAAAAAGTTAATAATCAAATATCATGCACCCAGAAAATTTACTCGGTATAGACATAAGAGAAAGAAAGTAGTTTATTTGAATGAATCTATATATATATATATGTATGTTTATAACAACACTATTCTCAATAGCTAAATGTTTTTTTCATTCATTTTCAAAGAATGAAAAAATAGACAAATAGTGGGGAGGAATGGAATGTTATTTATCTATTGAAAGAAATAAAATGCTGATAAAAGCTCCAACTTGGATGAACCTTGAAAATACAATGTTAAGTAAAAGAAGTCAGTCACAAAACACCACAACTAAATGGTTCCATAGATGTGAAATATACAGTAATGGTAAAAATCAGAGATAGGGAATATATTGGTGTTTGCCAGTCAGTGGAGAGAATTAGAAGAAGAGAAACTGCTTAATGCATTACCATTTGATGATAAAAATGCTTTAAAGTAGATAAATATAATAAATTTTGCTAAACTTTCTGAATGCTCTAACTACAGTGAATTGTTCACTTGAAGATAGAAAGGTTTATGATATATAAATATCACTTCCACAAAATTAAGAATAAAGAGACAAAGACATAGTAGACAAAGACATAATAGCTCATTCCTGAAAGCACAAAGTCACAATATCTACTTGAAATAGCTAATATTTATGATTGCACAAAGTCCATTTCTAATGACACTAGATATAATAGAAACAGAATAATAGAAATAGAGCAAAACTTACTGACTTTGATAATGATTTATTACAACTATTTATAAGAAATTACCATTTTTATAGAAGATAAATGTTGAAATGATAACACAAAAATCAAAACAAGGTATGAATGCCTGTGGCAAATACTGCGTTTAAATATTATCTTTCACTATTTAGTTTGTGTGGTTGTACCTAAGAAATAAAATAAAATTAAATACTGGAAGAAAAAACATGTCTATTTATTTAATTTATAGCACCAGAAAATTCAAGAGGCACTAAACTATTAGAATAAAATTTAAAATTTTCCATCATGGGTGAATATATGAAAAACTTACTGAGTCCTGGGTAATTCTCAGTAACAAGTTAGAGTATAAGACTGAAAAGTAGATGTTCCAGTCTTAATAAAAACCCCACAAAATATAAGGAATATTTTATTTCCCCACAGGATAGCACCAATTTGAAGTAAGCACTATAAATTATTACTGACATTAAGCAAGACCAGAACAATATCAGGAAACGGTCTTTCTGGATGACAATGTTTGTTATCATTTTTTAAAGTAAATAAAATTTTCACTATTCAATATTCTGACAAAAATTATATATTCACATGGAATATAATATGAATATGTAAGAGGCAACACAAAATATTAATTAGTGAAGAAACTTCATAAAAGTTGTTTCCAGGGTATGGAGAGATAGTAGAGTGGGTAGGGCACTTGCATGCAACAACCTGGTTCAATCCAAGGCATAAAACCCCATAAAACTTGTATTGTCTTATTTTCTTTAAAGAGCAATTTAATGTAAAAGAAGAGAAGGTAAATACTTCTGAAAGAGAAACATTTCTTAATAAATATTACCAAAGATACCTTTAGATATCTTATGTTTTCTTAAAAAGATTAATACTTAAGAGAACTCACTAGAAATTTGAACAAACCCAAAGAAGGAAGAGCCTCAGTCAGGGATAGAGGCAGGACATTCCTGTCCATTTGAAGCGCCAGTACCTTTAACATCAATCTGTAGTACCAGATCCACAAGAGATCTGAAAAGAATGACACAGACCAACCCAGTGTTCATTCAATAGAAGTAACTGTAATAACTCCTACATAGGAATTTGAACTTTTCAATCCTGGCACATATATATGAATGTTACAGCATAGCAAAGAATCATAATTGTTCCAAATAACAGATAGGAGAGACTGAAAGAGAGTGAGACACTCAGAAGTCTAGGTTGGAATAGAGTCTGGGCAAAGGGATCATGTTCTCTTTAGCAAATGTTTTCTCTAGTTTGATTGGGTTAGTAAGTAGACTCACTTCCTTCCTTCCTTCCTTCCTTCCTTCCTTCCTTCCTTCCTTCCTTCCTTCTTTCCTTCCTCTCTCTTTATTCTCTTGCTATCTTTCTTTTTCTTTCTTTCTTTCTTTCTTTCTTCTTTCTTTCTTTCTTTCTTTCCTTTTTCTCCCTTCCTTCCTTTTGATGCTTATATCCTTATATACATATATATATCCATATAAAAACTACTGACTTAGTGTTTTTGCTAGGAGACATTTTTATAAATTTGATTATAAAACAATGTGTTAAGTGAGCCATATTTATAATTTTGGGTTTGTTATTACTCTAGGATAAATGTATTTTCACTTTTATTAGGTGAAAAATTTTATATCACCTATATTGATATAAAAAAGACCTCCATATGTCTCAAAGTAAGACTAAAGACTGGTATTTTATCTGTTATAGCATACAACCATCTTTATGTAGCATTCAACTCAGTATGCAGAATAAGACTAATAAATTTTATAGTGCTTTTTGATTAGTATTTATTTATAAGATGTATTCTTGGAACCAAATATAAACTTATTGTAAGATTCATATTCAATTAATGAGTAGGCACAATAATTCTTTTCCTCGCATATGATTTTTTTCTAAAATAGCTGCCTTATAAATTAGTTGGGCCTGAGTTCTTAAAGAAAAAGTTACTGAGAAAAAGTGAATGAAAGTAAACAATAATAAGATAGAATAAAAAAATTTCACTATCAAATTATCTATGAAAAAAGCATAGGGGCTAGAACAAATGTTCAGAAATTTTAAAGAAGTACTGTGATGTTAGGTGATGCTACATTTTACACCTGGAAAAGAGACAATAGCTATGGAAATGGAAACATTCTTCAAAATGATTTAAAAAAAATAACATCACATAGACACAATATCAACATATTTACACCAAGAATCATATCACTGGGAAGGTTGCTCACAGAGGTAGATAGCATCCAATTTTGCTTGCTCCCCCAGATTGTTAAAATTGATCATATGGCAGATTATAATTTTATTTGATAATTATTTTACCACTAGTCAAAGATTCCTTATTTCGAAAAACAATATATTCACAATAATTTACAAATGTATTCTCTTGTCCAGTTGAATTTATCAATCTTCTATAAATATTTCAAAAGAGCTGGGAGTGGAATGGGAACTCAGCAGTAAAGTACTAGCAAGAGATTTCAAGTTCAGTCCCCAGCACCACTCCATCTTTTGAGTATGGGCGCTATGACACCACCATATGACATTTTTGTAGTACCATGCAAAAGTCCTGGATCCCCATCACACTGCATCCAGGAGTATTTGTGTACTATAAAGCATGGGCCTCTGGGAATACACCACAGCCAAATCTGTATAACCCCTTGTCATGTATTCAAGAATAAAAAAGAAAATGAAAGTGAAAGTAAAATACTAACTCCTAAAACAGTGAATTTATTTATGGATAAGTCTATGAATAGGATGAACAGGTTAATCTGTTATGGACAGGGATAATGTTTCTCTGGACAACTGCAGATTCGCAGCAAATACGTATCTATAGTCTCACTCTTATATATAGACATAGATTAAGGCACACAAACAGACACGTGCACACACAATTATGGCATGACATGTATCTTGTAATAATCTAAATCTAAAAGGATCTTCCTCCATCAAGTTAAGATTTAGATGCAGTCCTGCATAAAAACAGCCTTTGCATCTGCCATGTCAAGGTTGAAGCATGTAAGGACATTTTAAAAGGAAGAATGTATAGATGAATTTCCCAAAACAGTCCCTGTCAGAACTTGATGGAGGAAGATCCTTTTAGATTTAGATTATCAGAAGGACTAAGGTTATCAGCAATGACAAAAGCAAGAGGTCAGCAAACAGAGGTCAAAATTATAGGGCAGGGCAATGAATTTTAGCCTAAATACTAGATTCTACAACTATATTTCTAAGTTACTTTGATCACTTTATTTATAATCCTTTCAGTCTGCGATCTGTCCCAAATTGAATAAAACATGAAGGAGAAGAAAAGGAATCAAAGGAGTGCATGTTTTAGGACATATTTCTCTCTCTTTTACCAAAGATGATGGTGTGATTTGAAGATGATAGTGTGATTTGAGAAGTTTCTTTTTCCTTACTATGTTCCATACTATCATTTGTGGTGGTGCTTGCTGCAGGATAGGCTGGAAAAAATTTCCTCCTCCTCTTGTTCTCAGTCTTGTCAAACAATCATTATGATGAGACAGATTAGTTAAAATAAAAAGAACAACTTAAGCTGTATACATATGGAGAATCTACACGGCTATAAATTCTAGAGGAACAAGACAAAACAAGCCTTTTTACTCTGAGTTAAGGAATGCTATAGAGCCCTGGGGCTTCAAGGAGAAACAAGGGTGCTGACTCATATGACAACAACAGATGTTTTGTAACTAGATGTTTCCCCCACTATATCCAAAGATTTCTCCAATTGAAAGATTATTTCCGGAGATAAACCTAAATCTAAGCCACTCCCTCAGTACTAATTTTCCAAAGTAGTCAGGGAATGGTAAAATTTCTTTTGAAACCCAGAGTACCTTTTCGGTCTTTCACTGTAATTTACCAATATGACATGTCTTGAAAAGCTAACTCTGGAAACTTGGAGAGAATATAATCTAAAAACTTAGAAGTACCTAGCTTAACTACTTTCTATCCAGTATAACAGAAAGGACAGATGAAATATATGTCAGTTCAAATAAACTATGCACTTTGGAAGGACAACGGTATTGGGGCAGGAACATGCTTTTGGGTTAATTTTTTTTAATCACTAATATTCCTGATGTCTCAGAACACCTAATGAGTTTACTGAAAGAAAAATAATACGCTTCTTAGGAACTGCAGTGGGTTGCTGAAGAACAGACCACTCCAAGAGCCCTCGACGCTAGTTTTTATTTCCTTGTGTAACAAAAGGGCAGGGTATTTGATTCAAGAGATAAATTAACCTCTTTACTTGAAGCTGGACTTCTATCCCAGTCTACCTTTTAAACCCAATTTGGAACATCTCTGGTTGGGGAAATTGAGGAATGAGTCCCCAGTCTAAAAATGATTTGGAGCTATAAGCTTTGTTGTGGGTTAAGAGAATTGTGCTATCAGCTTCATAGACAAGGAAGTAGGAACTGTTCTCTCAGCAGTCTTTTTGTGGGTTAGTTGAAGCTTCTTTTGGAGATAGGAAATAGGTTGTTGGGTATTTCCAAGACTAGAATCTTACTCCCTGGTTTTGTTTTCTGATGTATTTTTTTCTTCTTTTTAGCATTATAAAGAATCCTGCCTACAGGCCATTTTCTTTCCCTAAAGGTTAAACTTAAGTGCATAATAAACATATTTAAAAAAAGATGAGAATAAATTCTTTGAAGACCCATCAACAAAGTTGTGGTTTATGGTTATGAAGCTATATGACAACATAGGATTTCAAGTAGCATACTTCTCCTCCAATACAAAATTAAACATGTATACAAGATTTCTTGTAAACATGTATACAAGATTGACATGGGTTTCTTAATAATAAAATTTCCTCAAAATATTATTAGACTGTTCCATACAGACATCTTTTGTGTTTGTGACCAGAACACTACAATACTGCAGTGCATAGCAGTATTTCCAAGAGTGATGTTGGGTCTTAAGAAAGTCTATGGGAAAAAATTCATCTTGACTATCACCTCCCACCATAAATAAAAATAAATTCCAGATGGGCTGTAAATCCAAATATAAAAGGTAAAACAAGTAGGAAAGAAAAAATAGAAAAACACAAAGAGGAATAATTTTGACCTTGGATTTGACAGACATTTCTTGAATAAGACACAAAATTTACTAATCAAAAAAGAAAATAATAATTAATTGGGACATGTAAAAATTACTTTAACTCATAAGGTGTCATTAAAAGAGTGAAAAGAAAAAAATGTATATATATTTGATAAAGGGTGGTAGAAATATACACAAAGGATACTTAAAACACATAATAAAGACATATAACTCAGAAAAAAAAGACAAAAACTTTTATCAGACTGTTCACAAATTATGACATTTACAAGGCCAATAGATGTATAGTCATTAGTATATTTCATTTGTAGTCATCATACAGTTACTAAACCCATAACGTGATACTATCATGTATCTACCAGAGTGATAAAAATAACCGTAGGAAAATATTTAGTGCTGGTGGAGCTATTTAAGCCTTATCTTTACTAACAGGAGTATACATTGCTGCAAGTTTTCTTAAAAAAAAACATAAAAATAAATAACACATATACTAAAGCTAAAAACCTAAACTCTATAAATCAAGTTACAAATATATGATCAATAAAAATGTTTATATTTTGGTCACACAGCAAGACATTTTTGAATGCAATATCTTTAACTTTCAAAAGTTATGGTTTTTAATGGGGCTGGAGCAATAGCACAGCGGGTAGGGCATTTGCCTTGCACGTGGCTGACCCGGGTTCAATTCCCAGCATCCCATATGGACCCCTGAGCATCACCAGGAGTAATTCCTGAGTACAAAGCCAGAAGTAACCCCTGTGCATCACCAGATGTGACCCCAAAAGCCAAATTTTTTTTTAAATTTTTAAAAAGCTAGGTTTTTAAATGCCCATTAATAATAGAATAGATAAATATATTTGGTTTGTTTTCCTAATATGAAACAAAGTAACATTACATATCTGAGAGAATAAAGCAACCCTAACACCACACACTACACTACACAAGATGGACAAATCTTGCAATTTGTCAAGTGAATATATCAGGCACAAAAAGAGCATATATTAAAATGTGGAAATGTTTTCTGTTAAAATTTAGAGCCAAAGCTAGGCAAGGTGGTGCATTTATGAAATGTATTAGGTTCTGTTTCACAGTCGATGCTAAGAATATGTATAATTTTCATTTTATAAACAGGCAGGAGTGATAGCACAGCAGGTAGGGCATTTGCCTTGTACACGGCCAACCTGGCCAACCCAGGTTCGATTCCTCCGCCCCTCTTAGACAGCCCGGCAAGTTACCGAGAGTATCTGGCCCGCATGGCAAAGCCTAGCAAGCTACCCATGATGTATTCTATATGCCAAACACAGTAACAAGGCTCACAATGGAGACATTACTGGGCCCACTCGAGCAAATCGATGAACAATGGAAGGACAGTGACAGTGACAGTGAAGGTATTTAATGGAATAAGTACATTTCCAAAGATCTTATACTTTAATAAAAGCATTTAAATTTTGTTACTTTTATTATTGTTAATAGTTATTCAGCACTAAATTCTTTCCTGATTTGTTTAGCACTTTTTTCCCCCAGTGGAATCTTATTTAGAGGTTAGATTTTGATGGGAAGGAGAGACACTACACCTGATTTTTCCAGAAAAGTGAATGCTTTGAAATACATGCTTATTTACTTATTCGGTTTGTTGGGTCACACCTGGCAATGCTCAAAGGGTTACTCCTAGCTCTGCAGTCAGGAATTACTCCTGGTGGTGCTGGGGAACCATATGGGGTGCCAAGGATCTGAACCCAGGTCAGCAGCATGCAACGCAAACGCTCTACCCGCTGTACTATTGCTCCAGCTCAAAAGTAAGTGCTTTTAAAAAGAGAGGATCCAGATTTAAAACAAAGGCCATGCAAAGAATGTCAAAAGGAGATAAAGAGATCCTAGCTCTCTAGTTGGCAACTATCCTAACAAAGGGGAACAGGGGTTGAGGCAGTTTGGGAAAATTGTATATCAACTGAGTTGGCAGAGAAAGAGATGAGAACATGCTTACCTCTTCTACATCTTGAGAAAAAACCTTCTTTATTTTAGGGAGCATTTTCCATTTCTGGGAAAATGTCTCGCACATCCTTGCTTGTGATGTGTACTTTGCTTTTGTCCTTTCTGGAGAAGACCCTGGTGAGCACATATCTAAATCTCACTTCCCTTCTCTTTATTTCCACAAAATTGTTTTACTTCAAAAGAAAAAAGAAAAAGGAGAAGTATTTTATTGTATGCCTGAAACTCTATTGTAAACAACTTTTTTGTTTGTTTTTTTTTAAGGTCCACACCTGGCTGTGCTCACTGCTTACTCTTCGTTCTACACTCAGGACTCATTCCTGGCAAGCTCAGGGAACCATACAGGGTGCCAGAGAAAGAACTGAAGTCATATCCACTGTACATCTCCCAACATCTCTTACATGAATGAAGGTGTCTACGTGAGTTTTTGAATTAAAATAAAGGGAGAAGTCTTAATAGATTTTGTTTCTCAGTCTTAAATAGAATCAGCTGAAACTTACAGATGAGCAGGGAGATGTCAGGAATCTCCCTCCTTTCATTCGATTTATATTCTCACAAGAACGTCACAGAAATGTCATATGATTTTCACAACAGTCTTCCGATTTCTCTTCTTTAGCTTCCTGATTGGTGAGGAGAGTTAGAACAATGTTAGGTAATGTCTTTTTATTCCATTTTCCTGGTTTTGAGGGAACTGCCTGAGGAATTATTCAAAATTCATGGATACAACATGTTCTCAGGTTTAGTATGTACTGTGATGGAAAGATCTTTAGATTTCTGGAGATCATTACTGAAGGATCTACCTATAGTGTCTTGCTATGAGCACCTATGTTAGTACCATTGGTCAGCACCAATGGCCCTATTGATTCTGACTCTGGAAGCTTAAGACTAATAGTAAATGTGCCGTATTCTATTCTAATTTGGCATATTGATTATTTTGAACTATAGCCACCTAAAAATGGCACAATCAATAGACTTTTTTGTGAAATAAAGGCAGTTTCTTCAAAAGGTACTAAAATGTCACTCATTCACACAGACAAACAAAATACACACACACAAATTCACACACTACGGCAGATATGTATACATATCCTGTATATTCTTCTAAGGACCAATTCTTCTTTCCTAAAATAATTATTCTCACCTAGAAAATTTTATAATCCCTCTCCCTACTAAAATGATAATCTGAATTCTAATTAGATAAAAGAGTTTTATTTTCCTGGCTCTCTCTCATGTATATATGACATATACATGTTGTTAGGTGTCTTGTTTTATTTTGTTAGTTAACCTGTCTTTTATGACATGTGTCTTAACTAGGAACTTAGAAAGCAGAAGACACATTCTTTTTCTTCGAGTATATACTAAAGTTCTTGCTTATTGTTTTCTCTAGTGATTGATATGGAATTGTCAGAAAACTGTAACATATCATTTCTGAGATTAAGTTATAAAATTCAGAGATGGTCGTCCCGTTGAGAGGGAATGGAATGTCAGGGACGAGACCGTTTCGTATAAATATTGTCTTTGTGATATTCAGCTGTAGTCCGATCTTTCCACAATCACAGTCAAAGTTGGCCAGCATTGTGCCACTTGGCTAATATTTGATGTTATTAGAATGATTTTATCAGCAAAGAGGAGGTGGTATAATTGCCGACTGTCTATCTTCACTCCCATCCCTTACCATTTCAGTCATCGTTTTCAAGGGTGGCACTGAAGAGGTTCAGTGAAATGGTATCACCCTGCAGAACCCCTCTCTTGACATGGATGATCACTTCTTTGTAGAATGGTGAGATCCTGGAAGTGAATTTGTAATACAGCTCACAGAGTATCCTAATGTATTGAGGTGGAATGCCCTGATTGGCTAGAGCTTCAATGGTCGCTTCCATCTCAACAGAATCAAGGGCTTATTTAAATCAATGAATGTTAGACAGAGCAGCATCTTGAACTCCTGAGAAACCTCAATGAGCTTGGTTATCATGTGGATATGGTCGATGGTGCTGAATTCTTTTCAAAAACCGGCTTGCTCACATGATTGTCCTTCATCTAGTGTTCTGCCAATGGCCAAGTTCATGTTGACAAGAACAGCAACACCACCGATGCCTCTTTTGTCGCATGTTCTAATGAACAGTTCTTCTCCAGTGTCAAAAATGGTATGATGTGACTTATGCCTTCTCATCTTGGTCAGATCAATGATGTTGTACTTGATCTTTTGCGCCTGTAGCATCAGTTCCTCGATTGGATGCTTCCAATGCCAGTGTACATGCATTGTAAGTACAGACAGATATTTTTGTTCTGGCTGGGAGAGGATCTTTGTCCCCCGGTTTGTTGAGCCTGGAGTCCAAGGTCTCAGAGTTCCACTTATCTCATTCATGGGGCTTCACTCATGTGTGAGTCTCGATCTGAATGTCTGGAAAGCATCCTGGAGCGTGGCGGCGGCTGGGCAGTGGAGGTTTTGGACGTCTGCCGTGAGGTATTTATCTGGTACCGGTAGGGTGGGTCTTCTGTGCATAATCCCTGGGTCACTGGCACTTATGGAAGCAGACAAGGTATGGTGGGGCTCCAGGTTTTAACCCCTTGGTCACCTGTAGTTGGTAGGAGCAGGCAGAGGATCACTGTCCCCGGGTACGTTGAGCCTGGAGTCCAAGGTCTCAGAGTTCTGCTTATCTGGTTCTGTGGGGCTTCACTCATGCGTGAGTCTCAGCCCGAGCATCTGGAAAACGTCCTGGAGCATGGCAGCAGCTGGGTAGTGGAGGTAGTTGATGCTCTCAATGGGACCACCATCTCTGAATACAACAGTTATATGTACCTAGGTTGAGAAGTCAACATGACAAATGTCCTTACCTGAGTTGCCCAGGAGGAAGAGAGCGACTTGTAACACCTTCAAGAACATCAAAGAAATAGCTAAGAGGACGAAGAACCTCCGGGTCTGGGCACATCTCTTTGATTTCATGTGATCTCCCACCTACGAGATGGTCAGATTTCTTCGACAAGACCCTGAATGATCGGTTTGAGGCTCTTTGTGTTCCTAGAATGAGCAGACCCCATTGGGCTACACTAACACACGACAGGGATGAATGGAGACATTATTGGCACCCTCTTAAGCAAATAGATGAGTAATGGTATGTCAAGTGATCAAGTGATCAAGTTATAAAACGACTGTGGTTTACATCTTATTCACTCTCCTGCTCTCTTGTTTTTGTAACCTTGGTGCTCGGTTGAAGCTAATTGCTTTTTGGGAACAACTTTATGAGTAGGTTTTTGTGGGAAGAAACAGAAATTTCTAGTGATTGTCCAGTGAGAAAATGAGACCTGTCCTTAACACATTGGATAATCTTCAAAATAGATCTTCAGAATGTAAAACCTGTCACATATATGAGCATATGAATTCTGAAGCAGATCGCCTGCACTGAACTTTGAGATACTTAATCAGGGCATGTGATAGACTATGATGCAAAGTAAACAGTTTAGTTTCCTTGGATTCATGCCCCTTAGAAATCGGATGAGAAAATGTTGGTTTTGTTAATCTTCTATGTTTTGACTAGATGATTTGTTATAAAATTACATATAGCTAACATATGAAACATCATAAATATTTGTACTATCTGAATTTGAAATTAAGTTTTACCCACTTAAAATGGTTAGGAGGAGCCAAAGTGCTGATACAGTGGTAGGGTACTTAACTTGCAGGTGGCAGACCCAGGTTCAATCCCCGACATCCCATGTTGTCCCCTGAGCACCACCAGTAGTAATTTCTGAGCACAGAGCCAGGGGTAAAACTTGAGCACTTCTGGGTATGGCCTAAAAAATGAAAAACAAGAAATGGTAGCATAGTTTGCTACCTCCATAATAAAAGTAACTTATATGCTTGGTGCTGTATCCTGTACATGTTATTTCCACTCTCTGAAATATCCTTTTAATAAACTATTGCCTTTGTTGTCTTATTAGTAATTAATGAAAAACGAAGACAGATTTAAAACATCAATCCCTTCTATGATCCTTTCTTTCATCAGTCTGAGTTTGTGGTCTGAGGACATCTATCATAGCATCCGTGTCATTTAAAAAAACCATTGTCAGTTCATTTTATTCCTACCATATATTAAGATAAGTGTCCCCTGAAGATCATGAGGAATCATTTTAGTTTCTCTTAAAATCATTTTCTTACTCATTTTTGCATACAGTACTTAGCCAAAGGCTACAAACTAGAATGTGCTTTGTAAAGTGTGATAAATGGAGGCAAGGAATAAATAAAGACGCAAGGAGGAAGAAAGAAGAAAACAAGCATACACAGATTGTAGACTAACTCTAAAACTTGACCTTATTCTACTGCTGTAATTTAATGACAAGATGAGGTTCTATAATTTGAGATATAACATACTAATGTGAACTAATGAAATGTTAGTCTTCACAGTCTATATGCAAAAGAGGTAATAGAGTAGGAAGGAATATGCTAATGTACATGTTGTAGCTAGAAGAAACACCAAGATCTAAAGATGATAAAATATTCAGTACAAAAGAGGAGGTGCCCAATCATATTTTGATAGAAAATAGTTGGCATCTATGCAAAAATAGCTGGTATCAGACAGATTCAGCAAAACAGAGTAATACTTGGCTAAAAGGTGACAAAGAAAGACACCAAAGAGCAATTGATACCAGGTAGATGATAGGTAATTTACATCAAGACTGTATCAACAAATAACAAGGTTAAGATCCCTAAGCAACTGGGATAACTTCTAGACATAGTTCCCAATTGGGAAATGGGGGTAATGAAATGCTTAGTTAAGGGACTCGCACTTATGGACAAGTATAGGAATATAAAAAAAAAAACTCAGAAAAGTGGATGTGAAAATCATTCATTCAAGACAAAAATACTGGTCTGCTGAGTAGGAAACATATGCTCCTTAAATTTGTTTTCTAAGACTTAATTTGAATAGAGGCTAAGGTGGAAGTCATGGAGAGACTATTATAAAGTCTGAGTAATAGTGATCTTCAAAAAAAGTAGCATATGTACATTTGAATAGGGGTGTTTCTGGACCTATCTTTATAATTTAAACAAGATATATTTAAATGCAACTTGTAAATAAACATTTACTTAACTTTGGTATTAAATGCCTCATAATGGTAAAACCTGAAAAAAATTATATTTTCAAATAACATCAATTAAAAACATTGATTATAGTAAATGCTATCTATAGAATATAAGAAAAAAATTGAATTATTCATTTAATATAATTACTTAAATAATAATTTAAATTATTTTTTAATGGAGCAATAGCACAGCGGGTAGGGCATTTGACTCGCATGTGGCTGACCCAGGTTTGATACCTCTGCCCCTCTTGGAGAGTGCAGCAAGCTACCGAGAGTATCTCACCCACACCGTGAAAGCCTGGCAAGCTACCTGTGAAGTATTTGATATGCCAAAAATAGTAACAAGTCTTACAATTTGTTGTGAGACGTTACTGGTACCCACTCAAACAAATCGATGAACTATGGGAGGACAGTGCTACAGTGCTACATTCAAATATATAGAATCATGTTTACATTTCATATGCAACAAAATATTTATATACATCTGTTTGTATATTAGTAAATACTAAAGTATATGTAAAGTTTGAGTTTTAGTCTCTGATCAAAGGTAAAGGCCTAAGGTAAAGGCCCTCCCGTTGTTCGTCGATTTGCTCGAGTGGGCCCAGTAACATCTCCATTGGAGACTTTGTTGTTACTGTGTTTGGCATATCGAATGCATCATGGGGAGCTTGCCAGGTTCTGCCGTGCGGGTGAGACACTCTCGGTACCTTGCCGGGCTCTCCGAGAGGGGCAGAGGAATCAAACTCGGGTCGGCCATGTTGCCTGCGTGCAAGGCAAACGCCCTACCTCTGTGCTATCGCTCCAGCCCTGATCAAAAAGAGATCTTTTTTGAAGTCTTATACTTTATGAAGAATATTGAAATGGACAAATATAAAACAATGAAAAAATATGAATCGTAAAGCTGTAGAAATAGTACAGCTGGAAGCGCACTTGCTTTGGTATGACTGACCCAGGTTCAATCCCAATATGCCATATTGTGTCCCAAGTTTTGCCAGGTGTGCTCCCTGAGAACTGAGAAAGAAATAAGTCTTGATCACCACTGAATCTGACCCCAAATCAGAAACAAAAAGACATGAACTGATTTAAGACATTTAAATAGTTAGAAATCTTGCAGTAGTAATATTGCAACTACTTTACTCCAGTTTAGTACTTAGCATCCTTCATTGTCCTATCATTCTTGTGAGATGTGATCACCCCTTGAATAGTTCTTTAAAAATACCCAAGAATATGTACATTGTTGTAGTATATCCTAATTAAAAATGTGGAATGCATTTTTTTTCCTTAAAAGTTTAACATACAACACACACACACACACACACACACACACACACACATCCAAACTTGTTAAAACAAAGAGTTATTATGGCATAGACATAGAATCCAAGTTGAAAGTTAAAGAACTCAAAAAAGAGTCTTATCTTTTTTTATTGGAATGGAAGAAAGGATAATGTCTTTTCTTCAACATATTTGGTAATTTGTTTTTTATGTTTATTCTTCTATCCTTACATGAGAGATCATTCTGCCACATTTTTTTCACATATTTAGTTTTATAGACTTTGCTACCTAAGTTTGCCTGTTAAATGACTGCTGGGAGAGTGACAATCAAATATCAAAATACTTAATTAAACTGAGATTGACCTAAGTCTTTTCATCAATCTAAAATCAACTAGGGAATGTGCCAGGTTAACTCAGAACTTTTAGAGAAAGCAATGCGATAAAAAACAAACAATGATAATAATAACTTCATAGAATCTTAAATGAAATGTAAATTTTTATAAAATTTCTATTTGATTTGAGTTTAGAGAAGAGAAAAGAAAACAACCTTGGACAAACCGGATGGTAAAAGCCTTATTATGCTTTGTGTCTTATTTTTGATCACAGTAGTGTGATCATCAAAATATTATTACTATTCAGTGGCTGAAACCAGCACTAAGAAAATCTTGGTGGTGAGCTTTATCTAGTTTTATAAATTTTATTTTGGGGGCCACATTCAGCTGTTTTCAAGGCTTACTTCTGGCTTTGTATTCAGGAATGACTGAAGATGATCCTCAGGAAATTGTATATGGTTGGTGCTGGGGATTGAACCCAGATGAGCTACATGCAAGGCAAGTGCCCAACCTACTCTAATGTCTCTCTCTCTTTTTTTTTTTTTATCTTTTATTGGTTTTTATTTTGTGAGGCAAAATAAAAACTCATGGCAAACTCCTGTCTCTGTGTTCAGTAATCACATATAAGGTGCTAGTGACTGAACCCACATCCACCATGCACAAGGCAAGTGCCTTAGCTGCTGTACAATCTCTCTAGGTCCTAACTATAAAAATATGGCCATTTCCTTGTTTATGAAAGGAAATACAAAGCAAAAAGTCTTCCTGATTAATGCTAGGACTATCCTTTATTCATCTGCATGTATCTACATGTGTCTTTATAAAAATTAAATCATTGTGTCATTGTCCTCCCATTGTTCATCAATTTGCTCGAGTGGGCCCAGTAACGTCTCCATTGTGAGACTTGTTGTTACTGTGTTTGGCATATCGAATACGTCATTGGTAGCTTACCAGGCTTTGCTGTGCCAGCAAGATACTCTCGGTAGCTTGCCGGGGTCTCCGAAAGGGATAGAGGAATCAAACTTGGCTCGGTAGCGTTGGCCGCGTGCAAGGCAAACACCCTACCGCTGTGCTATCGCTCCAGCCCTGCACATAGCCAACCCGGATCCAATTCCCAGCATCTCATATGTCCCCCGAGCACTACCAGAGGTAATTCCTGAATGCAGAGCCAGGAGTTACCCCTGAGCATCATGTGGTGTGACCCCAAAAGAAAAATAAATTAAAAATTAAATAAAAACTAAAAAATCTCACTTTAACCAAGTTTCTGTCAGTATCTTCTTTCCAGAAAATTTTGCAATTAGTATTAGGAATTTTTAATCAGTTTGGTTTTTACCATCAAGAAGAAATACAGTCACTTATTTCTTTTAAGCTGGCTTGTCCTCTTCCTTAAGAGAAAAATGTGTCATCTCTTTCTTAAAATTTTCTCTTCTTTTGTAACTATCTCACGGTGATTCAACTAAAAATTTTCTTTCCTCCACTCTATATTTGTCTAACAATTTCTAGCTCTCGTTGTTTAAAGAGATCAAATTTCCTTTGAGTTGTAGGCTTGATCCCTTTACTAATACTTTTCTTCCCATCACAGTCCTACAGTGTAACTGAGAACAATTTACACAGGATTGCTAAAGCAATTCATGCCTTTAGATCCTTTCCCACCCTTAGTGTTAATTTCACATTTTGGCCAACAGTTTGATTGCATTTGATCTTCATTTGGAGCTTAGATTTTCATAATAGTATCAACCTCATCCTTTGGTTGCTGAGACCATCTATGATTCATAGGCATATATATGTCTTTACCAAGCAAGCTTTAAGTTCAGAATCATCTTTTCCTCACAGCAAGTACTTTGTGGCACTTGAGCTCATTTGCTTCTCAGTCAGAACCATTTTAATACTTCAGAGTTCCTAATATTGTTGAAACTCCTCCCAGGACAGTCATTGTCTTATAAAAAAAATTGTCTTTTCTTCACAATGCACACTGTTACATGGGAAGTTAGAGGTTTCCTACAGCGGCATACTGAACTCCATACTCAGTCAATGGAGAGAATAAGCACAGCTTTATAATTTTACAGTTTGGGGACACTGTTCTGGACTTTTTCTTCCTAATGTAAAAATCGTGTTGCCAAATATGTCAAAATATTGAAAGTTCTTTATTGATACCTTTCTTAGACCTTGAGAATAGTTTCACAAATTTCAACAGATTTTCACTTTTAGTTTTAACCATGTCAGAAGTTTGGGTGAAAATTGGAATCTAAAATGGCCCTTAAGGAAACAGAATCACTACGTGAAAAAAAATCAAATTGGAACTGTATCTCACATCATTCACAAAAATAAATTCAAAGTGAATTAAAGGCCTTGAGATTAGACTAGAATCCACAAAATACATTGAGGTATAAACTGGCCTAACTCCCGAGATAATGGACCTCAGAAGTGTCCACAACAGGGAGCAGAGATAACAAAAACAAAAACAAACAAACAAGATTACATCAAATTAAAAAGCTTTTTCACAGTCAAAGAAACTGAAGGTAAAATAAAAAGACATCGTACTGGGCCAGAGTGATAGTACAGCTGATAAGGCATTTGCCTAGTGCACGACCTAATTGGGTTTGATCCTGGGCATCCCATATGCCCCCCAGTGAGCACCATTGAGCATAGTTGCTTAGTGCAGAACTTTCTCAGGTGTGGTCTCAAAATAAAATAAAACAAAGCAAGACATCTTACTGAATGGGAGAGAATGTTTGCACACAAAACAGCAGATAAAGTGCTAATATCCAAGATCTAAAATGAACTCACAAAGCTCAATGACAGTAACAAAGACCCAACTACAAATGGGTTGAGGAGATAAATAGACACTTCTCAATGAAGATGCAGATGGCCAATGGGCATATAAAAAAGTTTTTATGGTCACTTATTATTAGGGAAATGAGAAGAAAAACAACACTAAGAAAACTATCTACTTTACTAAATCTTCAAACCCTCTGTCTTCCCTTCTTATATTTTTGTGTGTTCATTTAAAAATGGGCTGGAGTGATAGCAGAGTGGTAGGGCATTTGCCTTGCACGCAGCCAACATGGCCAACCCGAGTTTGATTCCTCCGCCCCTCTCGGAGAGCCCGGCAAGCTGCCGAGAATATCTCGCCTACATGGCAGAGCCTGGCAAGCTACCCGTGACATACTCGATATGCCAAACACAGTAACAATAAGTTTCATGATGGAGACGTTACTGGGTCTGCTCGAGCAAATCGATGAACAACGGGAGGACCGTGACCGTGACCATTTAAAAATATAAATTTCAGCACTAGCAGTAAAGGACTATATTCATTCGTATCTCACACCAACAAGAATGGCATATTACCAAAAAGTTTGAAAACAGTTCTAGAGAAATTTGTTGATAAAAGAATCTTCATTCATTATTGGTTGGAATGCCATTATGTTTAACCTGAATGGAAAGTAATATGAGCTTTCTCAAAAATTAAGAATAGAATTCCCATATGACCCAAAGATACTTTTTGGCATCTACCCCCAGAATACTAAAATTTTAATTTGAAAGGGCATATGCACACTATGTTCATTGCATCACTTGGTAAAATAGCCAAGATATTGAAACAACTCAAATTACTAAGAATTGATGAATGGATCAAGAAATTATGGTATGTACTCACAATGGAATACCATAAAGCATTATAAAGGAGAAGATCGTGCAATTTGCTCTGTCATGGATGGAACTAGAGAGTATTATGCTGAGTGAAGTCAGTGAGAAAAAAAGGGATATATTTTGAATTATCTCTCTCATATTTGGACTTAACCATGCACAATACGGGAGCAACTAATGGCCATAGGCAACAAAACTGGAGAACTAGGGCGCAGAACTGGACTTTAGGACTTTGGTGGGAAGTGGTACTCTGGTGGTCAGTATGGTGTTGGAGTGAAGTGTACATGAAAACATCATTAACAGTATTGTAAGTACCTCAATCAACTGTCACTGTCACTGTCCTCCCATTATTCATCGATTTTCTCGAGCGGGCCCAATAATGTCTCCATCGTGAGACTTGTTGTTACCGTGTTTGGCATATTGAATACGTCATGGGTAGCTTGCAAGACTTTGCCGTGTGGGCAAGATACTCTCAGTAGCTTGCCAGGCTCTTCGAGAGGGGCGGAGGAATCGAACTCGGGTTGGTCAAGTTGGTTGCGTGCAAGGCAAACGCCCTACCCACTGTGCTATCTTTAAAAATATATTAAGATGTCCTTTAATCGGGAAGGTTCTAGGATGTTCATAGGTTCTTGAAAATCTCACAAATATTATTTCTAAGAGAACACTCAACCATACTGACCTTATTCACTGGTTAGAAAGAAAGGAAGAATGAAAGAAAGAAAGAAAGAAAGAAAGGAAGGAAGGAAGGAAGGAAAGAAAGAAAGAAAGAAAGAAAGAAAGAAAGAAAGAAAGAAAGAAAGAAAGAAAGAAAGGATGTTGGGACTTAGATGAATGGAAGGTAAGAATGAAAATATCTGAAATCTATCTGGAGTTTCTCCAATGACTAGTTATAAAACTGTAGCAATTTTTCTGTTAAGATAATTCTCTTTCTGAGGTAGTCTTGTGTCCTTGCAGTTAACTTGGTCTCTATAGACTAAAATAGGACACATAAGATTTCACAGATTTTTATGAAACTCTTAAGGTAAGAGTAAAAATTAATAGTGACAATGGGAAAATGCGGATTAATTATATGTAGTTATAGATACATAAAATACATCCAATGCATCAGTATATGGGCACAAATAGATATTTGATATATAAATATACATGATTTAAAAATGACATCATCCTTATTCAATATAGACCTGATTGGTCAGAACATCAGGAGATTGTGGTGCCCCCTGGTGGTCACTGAATAATCATAGATCTCTTTGACACCTAAAATTCCATACTGAGTTTGAAAAACTAAAAAAAAGAGTAATATGAAGCCATGAATGCATTTAAAGATGACCTAAATAATTTAAGCTGATTCGTCTTAAAAGTGCTGGTGATTTAGCATAATGACGCGTACATAATGGGTTAAAAGAACATTTGAGGGGAAAACTCTAAGTAAAATTAGATTACTGTATAGACATTACATAATTTTGTGTATAAGACATACAAATTAATGCTATATTTGGTATATATTTAATATTAGTAAATAATAAAAGTTAAATGACTTAACGCTTTTTGAGTATATAAGTGATTAGAAGATTTTCTAAAATCTTCTAAAATCAATACATTAGTCGTATTTAGTTGGACTTATAATTTTATATTATATATCAAATACATTAAATGTTATAATTTATATTATTTGAACTGTCTTAACAGAACAATTTCAGTAAATTAATTATACTTTAATTTTAAAAATAATTATAAATTAATTTTATAAATGTCGCTAATAATTTGATCTCACAAAAGTGAATAAACTTTAATAAAGATACAAAATAGAATCATGATATAATTCCTAAAGTCTGACTGATTACGTGGTCAGTTTTATCTGAAGCAAAGCAGAATAGGTTAAATTATTACTATTTTTATGTGCTTAACTTATGTACATTTTTTACATTGGACTGAAAATAAATATTTTATACACACTACATAAATCATGCTAATGTAAACACTTAAATGGTTTTCTTGCACAGTGGAAAGATTGTTTACATTTTGACTGAAATCACAAATAGAGAACGCAATTTTCTGTAATATCTATTAGCTGAGACACAATGTTTCTTTTCGGTTTATAATCAGTTTCTTCTGCACAGTACCTTTTCTAATTCAGTTTAAATTACCCCTTTTCTGTGATGAACTTGTACTTCACATTTACCAGCTGTAAATGCATTTAGACAGTAAGTGTAAAAGTTGTAGACTCAGAAACAAGTCTTAGATTTCATGTTTGTTAGTTAATTTGGCAGCCTTGGGTTTATAACATTCTAAAGTGTCAGATTATTCCTTTATTCTCTCAGTCCTGTCTACAACTACTACTTCTACTATACGCACATGGAATTTTATTTGAAAACTATGAAACTTTCCCTTAAAGTCACCTGATTTATCCCTAAGTAATAGTCACTCTTAAAACAAAAGATGATTTCCTGGGAATAAATAGAGAGGGAAATATTAGTATTAAAGATAGATAAAAGGATATGCCTGCTTTATCTTATTTGGGATGTCTGTCTTGAAATTATATATTTATTTTCATACATATATAATTATATGGGAATATTACTAATTAGATTAAAAATCACAGTGGAAAATTTGCATATCTTCCTTGTATCAGAAGAAAAACATTTTTTCTTTCTATGCTAAAGAACATTTTTTCTTTTTATGCTAAATCACCAGCACTTTTTGACAAGTATTTGAGAAGGGATGCTTGGAATAAAAATATTAAGATTTTCATCTTTTTCCTATTTAAAATTAACTAAATGTAAGAAGGCTACTCTATCAAGAATATTATACAATGAGTGTATCAAAAGCAAAATACAGTTTAGAATTTCTGCTCTGGCTCACAAGTGATAGCTATATACAGCCTTTGATATTATTTAAAAAATGTGATATTTTATCGTTTATTTTATATAGACACAATTGTTTAACTTTTATAACTTGCTTTAGATATAAAACACACAGTATATAGATATGAAGCTAAATAATTCATTTTAGTTATATTAAGAAAAAAATTGTTCTTTTTCTTCAATGGCTTCATAAATAGATTTACATACTTTACCATTAGTCAAGTATCATCTGATATCAATTTACACATTAAAATATATGCAGTAGAACAAATATTCTCTTTTTTGATTAAGTGATTTGCTTAATTTAAATGTCATAACTTCTTTACCAAAGTACTTAGAAAGAAAGCAGAGAAGATTGGCATACCTAAAATAATAATAATAATAATAATAATTAGTATCATTGTACAACTCTGCACATCTGCAGAGAAAACTGTCAGCGATCTAGCACATGTGCATTCAATGCGAAGTCTCTTGTCTCTAAAATAAAAGCAGGACTGCACATGCCCCTGAGTCTGAGAGCAAAGGAACACAATAAGAAGGGTTCCCTATGCCACCTACACTCATCAGACTGAAGAATGTTACTTCTTTGGTTTCCTGATTTAATGGAAAGGTATTTGTATTCACATCACTGAGTATTAGTCATTCAACGGATGAAAGGGATATTTTAAACTTTAAAGGCTACCTTGGTGTCATTGTAAGAAGTGGGGATGAAACCCTAGAGAAAGTGTTGAAATACTGGAGAATTATTTCAACTATTAGAGGTGGTTTAATATTTGTGAGTATGTAGTTTTTAGATTAATAGTCTTAAAGCCTATGTGTGAGGATTTATGTTTTTAATTCTAGTGTTTTACCTTACATTTTTTACTTGTAAAGCATCTGCTTGTGTAAATAACCACTTGATCTCTTCACAAATGCATTGTACATTTTTTCAAGGTTAATCGACTAAGCAGTTTATATTTTCTATGAATCCTTTAAAAGACCCTCAAGATACTTTTAGCTATAGTGTCTGAAATATTTAATAAGTATAATTTAATAGGTATAATAAGAACACATAACATTCAGGAGGGAAAAAACCCTTCAGCATCAGAGGTTAGAGGAGAAGGATATTTTCTTCCTCTGCTCTGCACAATTTCATCTAGACAAAAAAAACTGTAGAAGACAAGTTAGCATAAAATCTTACTTCTCTAAGAAATGTTGACTACAAATACTAGAAATGACCTAATTTACCTTATATTTCTATATAAAATATAAGAAAAGTTTGGAATATTAGGCAAGATTAAACTTTGTCCTTATGCAAAAAGAAAATCATAAATAACTAGAAAATTTTTGTTGTTGAAGAAGAAATAAAGGACAAGAAAAGTAAGATTATCAGAAACATGTCATCAATTTATTCTGTGTGACCTTTGAAATGGATCATTTGGCAATTAGGAGCTTAAAGTTATTCCTCTTATTAAATTACCCACCTTTTAAATTGTATTGTTTGAAACTGCCTAACGGTAAATAGATTTCTCTCTCTAGGATGGTCTCTATTCCTGGCTTATTCGTTGGATGGATTCAACTAGAAACGCTGGTTATTTTTTTTAATTCATAGTTTCCCTTTGGAAGAAAATTATTGACTAGTCACTAAAAAGTGGTCAATACATGTAAAAAGGTCTCGCCTTAGAATTTAATGCATGGTGGCATTCTCTAAAATTAAGTGTAATTTATACAGCAAAATGGGGCAGTGATCAAAGTGGGGCAATAAGGGGAAGAATTTCAGAAAATTTATAAACGTGTAAGAATAATGCTACAGAACCTTCTGAGGATTCTCTTAAGGTTCCAATTCGCCACTTAAGTATTGTGAAATGATAGGGCGGGGGATAAGAGAAGAGAGAACACAAAAGACTTCCTTTTTCCACTCCAGCTCTGTTTCTTTGGCCAGAGCTTGTTACAAACTCTTGGAAACATTTTTTAAACATAATACATTTGAGTACTTTCATTCTTCTAGAGATTCTGCAGAGTGAGGTCCAGAGAGAACTGCCATTGAAGTAACAGAAAAAGAGAAGTAGAACGCCTTCGCGATAGGAAAAAAGAATAAGAGAAAAGAAAGGAAGGAAGAAAGAAAGAAGTTACCCGACCCGCGAAGGTTGAGAGTAACAACAAAAAAAGTAAAAGGCAGTTACTTAAAGGCACAGCTCATTTCACAGTCCGGGCTCTGTGCACGGAAGCTGAGAGATGGCTTGCATCTCAGGTTTCTCAACGACCGCGAGGGGTACCGCTAGACTGTTGCACTCATACGAAACATTATTCTCGGATTTATTTTGCTCCAGGAAAGATGCCGCTACGAAAAGCACAGCGCTCACGACTGCACGCACCTCAGCTCCCTCTCCTCCTCTCCCCTCTCTCCGAGCATCCGGAGCTGGCCGGGAGCACAGAACCTGGAGGGAATCCTGGACCCGCAACCTGACTCCTCTCGTTACCGATTGGTCGGCAACCCGAACCCCGCCCCCACGACCGGGGCGGCTGTTTGGTCGGGACCCGCCCCCAGGCCCTGGGAATCGCTGTCTGGCAGGTCGGCCGCGCCTGCCACTCAGCCCGAGTGGCGTAGGCTCTAGGCCCGGAGCCCCGCCCCCTCCCCTAATTGATATTATTGGAGTGTGGAGCAAGCGGCCGGTCTGCAGTCGGAGACTTGCAGGCAGCAAATACGGTGCGAACAAACTGGAGGGGGAAAAAAAAAAATTAAAAAAGCTGAACGTGGAGCAGCCGGCCGGAGATCGAGAAGGGGAATCGATGCGAGGAGCGCAATACTAATTTAAAAAAAAATTTAAAACCAAAAAAATAATCCAAACCCAAACCCATCTCGGAGCAAACAGCATTTAAAAAGCTACCACTCAACTGAAAGCTAAAATAAAACCTGCTCATGCACCATGGTTTTTCAAACTCGGCACCCTTCATGGATTATTTTATGCTACATCTGGCTGCTCCGCTTTGCACACACCGGGGAGGCGCAGGCTGCAAAGGAAGGTAAGGAGATGGGAAAGCAAAGTTTGTTCTGACTTATTTATTTCGCTGTCTACCTGCACGTACCGGCTCGTCAGCGGGTCTGCCAGCCGCGCCTCTGGCGCCCGGCGACCCTCCCCTGCCGGTTCCCCGCCCCCTCGCCGCTCCGGCTGCTCCTGGAGGGCGGGCAGCTCGCGGGGTTGCTCCGAGCCGCTGCAGCCTCGCGCCCGGGGCTGTCCGCCCGACGGGAGAGAGATTTCTGGTGCGGGCTATTTGGAGGGCGTGAGCAGCAGCCGCGATCGCCGGGGTATGCGCGCGGGGGGCTGTCGGCGAGCTCCTTCTCGGGGAACCCGGCTGGGTTAGGTCTCTTCCTCGAGCCTTCTTCTCTCTCCTCCCATCGGTGTTCTCTAGTGGAGTAAGCTTTGGCCAGAGTTGGTGGGAGACCACGGGAGCGCAGCCCCTGGTGTCTGGGTCCGATCCTCGGTGTTTGCCCGAGTCCCGAGCCTTCCCCGAGGGGGCCTTGACTGGTAGGCGCTCGGATCGCTCGGGTTGCAAATGAAGTGCTCACTGCGTCGGAGGCGGCGGCGGAGGCCTGGGGTTGGCGCCCGGCAGCCCGCGCGGAACAATAACGCCGCCGAGGTGAAGTGGGAGAGCGGCGCGCGCCCCGCGGACTGGGGACCTGCCTTGCAGCGTGCGCTGCGCGCGGTGCTGGCGGCCGTAGGCACTGGGGCAGCCCAGCGGGTTTGGTCTGACCAGTGAGACAGGGGGCAGTCTGAGGCTGTGCAATAAAGATGCTGCCCGGGCGACCGCAAGACCCCAAACATCTGGCCCAGCGTCCAGCAGTTGAGGACTTCGTGCGGTCAGACCTCGAGAAAGACCTGGAGCCCGGGGCTAGCTCTGCGTGGGGGCAGCAGGCTACATTTGGGCAGCCGGATAAGCGTGTAGATGCACCCTGCACCCCCACCCCCATCTCCACCTCCCCCCCCCCCCTTTCTCCTTTGAACCATTGACAGAAGGTAAAATACCTTTTGGTGCCTGTAGTTGGAGCTGGGGAAAAATAAATCCTATCAATGGTAATGTCATGCTTCAGAGCAGTGTCACAATCAATCCTCCACCTCTCCGTCTTCCAGTCTGTAAATCTAAGGATGGTTTTCTCCTATTAAAAATCAGAATTAATAATTACTTGATTCTGGAGTGTAGAGGACTCTTTAACAGATTTAGGTCACGGTAGCGGTTGGGGGATGGTGCGCTGTTACATATCGCTTCTCACTTTATGAATTACTAAAAACTTAAAGATTTCAAAGTGTTGCATTTTTAGTTCCTTGGTACATTTTCCTTCTCTCGGCTCACAACCCAATCGACACTTTGTCCTATTCTTTGGTCCCTTTTGACCTTCTGATCCTAGTTTCCACATCAGCAACCTGTGTTGACGCTGTACCCATTCAGAGAAAACAGGATACCGAGGTGTCGGTTATGCATTTGCAGATGAAGCAGCAGCTGCTAGAAACACACACACACGCGCGCGCGCGCAGTAAAAATCACATTTCTACTCCTATTACGTTAACATCAGAGAACATTCTTTCCCGAAACCTTGCACCGATTACTCCGGAATTGCGGGACCTAAGGAAAAGTTTGCACAACCGCTGAGAGCCCCGCGCGCTAGCTGCAGCCGACCCGGGCAGGAGTTTGAGCTATAAATAACTGCCATCACTAGGGGGAGAGGTTTCTGCAGCCTGAGTATCTCGCTCTCGCTCTCCCTTCTCTTGCGGGTGCAAGATACGTGGAGAGGATTCTGATTCTCGGAGACTGAAATCTTGAAAGGCAAAAGTGAGAGGTTTAAAAAGTGAATGAAGGAGGCGAGAGCGCCTGGCTTTTTGCCCAGGGACACTTGCTGGGCGAGGAGGTGACCGATCGTTGCCTTTTCCGAGGGGTAAACAAGCCGAGAGGCTGCTTTCCTGCATCCTGGGGGGGAGCTTTGAGAACCCCAGACTTTTCAGTGATTTTTTTGGGGAGGGTGGGTGGTGAGAAGATGAGGGGCTCCTTTCCTCAGCTTTCCCCACCCCTGATCTCTCTGGGAGGTCAATCAGTTCCCGCTACGGCGGGCGCCTGATGAAAGTCGGAGCCTGATGCTTGCAGGCGAAGTGCAGCTGCTGCTTTTTCTCCCGATAAAAGCCGCCGCCAGATCCCTTAGAGAGACGCTTCCCGAAAGCTTCTCTCCTCCTCCCGGCTCCGAGTGGAGCTGGGGCGCCACCGGCTCCCTAGAGTCTCCAGGGCTGGAGGAGAAGGAGCTTCGGCGTGGCGGGCGCGCAGATCTGGCAGCCCCTGCCCCGCCCCGTCTGCGGCCCCGCCCCGGCCCCCGCCGCCCGCCGCCCGCAGCCGGTCGCTGCCCACGCGGCCGGAGGCTGGTTAGTCCCCGGCGTGCGATGAATGCATCTCGCTGCCAGCCCGGTGGGCGCGGTGGGGCTTAGAACCCCTGGTCCCGGGCCGGCGCGTCTCGGTCCTGGAGGGCCGCCCTGCTCCACTCCGCGGACTTAGGGGCAGGAGGATGGCACCGGATGCGCTCAGCGCTTGGCTGGGTTTCCGAGCAGTGGGCAGTGGGGAGGGGGACACACGGATCACATCAGAGGTTGCTGCTGATTCCAGGCTCAGGAGCGGGGCGTTTTGTTGTCGTGCGTTAGTTTCTCCCTGAACTTGTTTGCCATCACATCCCTGCTGGGTTCCCGACTCCCGCCCTATGTTGTGCTGAGGGGTGGCGAAATGGCAATAAAACAGTGATCGCTGTGGGAGCATTTCACTTACAAAAGGGCCTGAGAATGTCACTAGAAAATCCACTGCCCCGACATTGTCGCTTGAAAATCCACCGAATCTTGTCAGAAGGGAAGATGAATAAAAAGTATGACGATTGTTATATAATAAATCTCCAAAGGAGAGGACTTGCGACTCACATTGTTTCCTTGTGCTTTGTCTCTGTTGTTGACAACACGCACACACACACACACACACATACACACACACACACACAAACGCGGTCAAAGCATAACTTTATATAAATTTGAGTCCCACGACTTAATGGTGTTCCAAGTGTGAAACCAGTGCTTGCTATTTTAAAAGTGAGTTTTCTACTTATTTGACAGAGGGTCAAGTGTGTGTGACCACAGATTTGTGCCCTCATATTCACTGCAAGAGTCCTGCGTGTAAAAAGATTTTGCGAACAAAAGTCACTATTTATAGTCACAGAATTATCTTGTCTAGTGTAAAGTAATTGAGCCCATGATCAATTGTTCCTTTGTTTTGTTAGCATGGCAGATTTTCACAACCTTCCAAGTACATATTTTTTTCTTTAACAATTAATTAAAAGTTTGTAAAAGTACGTATTTTATTTAGGTCTAAATTTCAGTATTTTGCTAAATTTGGAGCGATGCCTATTACATCCCTAAAAATACATTCACTATCATTTCTGGATAAATTAATAGATTTGTTAACATGTTGTAGAGTCAGAAATGTATTTTAAACAGTAAAAACTCAAGTAACTCTGAAACCAGTTGATGCAGAGTGAATACCCTAAGAGGTAATTGCCCTAAGAAGCAATAAATATATCCAATTGAAAGTATGATATGCGTTGATATATATTACATCTGAATGCATCATATTGCATTAATAGCACCAATGACATTTATATAGAAATAAATTAATTGAATTATTGAGAGCACAGAAGTGGAATTCAACTGGTTTTAAATCAGGTTAAAGATTAAACATCATTTTGAGCATTAACTAATATTTTTACATATGTGGAAATTTAAAAAGTGGTAATACAATGAACAGATATTTGGCTAATACAAAATATGTCTTGAAAATAATATACTTATCATAGAATAGCTTAATGTAGTTTTTAGTAGTATTCATTTTATTCTAAAAAAAGGATACTATGTGGAAAGTAAAAATGAATTCCAAATATTTAAAGGTCCTAGGAAATACCTTTGTCAGAATATTAGGAGTTAATGGCTGAATGAAGCATAATATGGAAATAGTCAACCTTAAGTTTATGGTATTGTATTTGGCTAAGTTTGGAGGGTTGTAAGGTTCACAAAATTTTAATATATAATTGCTAAGAATTGATACATCCCATACTAAGTTTTTACCCTAACTTTCATTTTTTTTAATTTTAAGATTTTAATTTAAGAGGTATCAATTATAATGTTAGCATCTTAGAATCGTTTCTCCCTAAGAAAGTAGAATATACTTGTATAAGGTGGGTATTTGTACACATTCATTTGCATAAATAATTTCATAAAATCCAGTCTTGATAAGGTGTTTGAATTGCATTCACAATGTTGACAAATATGCTTAAATTTTCATGTAACATTTGAAAATAAACTTTCTTTTTTAGTACTACTGCTGGATTCTAAAGCACAACAAACAGAGTTGGAATGGATTTCCTCTCCACCCAATGGGGTAAGTCCTTATAAAAGTATAAACCTCAATTTTTGAAAGTAAGAAACAACCCCTGCATAGTGAAAAAAGCTTCATAATTAAGCTGTTTTGATTTAAAATATCCTATTGAATATTTTGTTGTAAAGACATTGTGTTATTTGGGAAATGAAGGGTTCTTACAGCTGGGGGAAATAAATAAGAAAATTCAACACACCATAATGTTTTAATCCTTATTATGAATAGAGCCATGCTTCAATTCCAGGCTATAAATGCTAATTGCAGGGAACATTCCTTTCACAAACTCACTTAAACCTCTTTAGTTACTTTATACTTCAGTATAATCACCAGGTAGGTTGTATATAGTTCTTTAAAACAGCATGTAATCTGTTTTCCTCTTAAAAAGTTTTAGCATCATTCTGAATATACTTTAAGAGAGATTCCAAAAATGTAATATATGCAGTATTTTGTAGAAAACTTTGAAAATGCTTGGAATCTCTAAATTTTTCTTATGTGCTACCTTTTGTTATTAATCAGTAGTAGTGCAGATATCATAGTAAGAATCTGGTATAACATATGACAGAAACTAATAGAAATTCATGAAAATATAAATTGAACCCTTAAAAATTTGACCACTATTTCTCATAGTTATATATGAGGAATAACATTATTTACTTGTATTTAGTTCAATTTCTATGTTTTTAGGTCTTATTTTCATTGTAAGGGTGAGTACTTCATCCCTTTATTAAGAAAGAGTGGTTATGATAAAAGAGAACAAACCCCTTTGTTACTTAAGTTAATCTTTGGAAGTAAAAAAATCATGATTCAAAGGGCTTGAAGTATAGAAGTCAAAATGTAAAAGGTGTAACACATTTTGAAAAAATAAAAATGAAGTCTGAAAGAAATTTTTGATTTTTCATAGAACATAAAATCAGTATGTCATGAACTTTAAGAAGGCAAAAACTGAACAATGCAAATCTATTTAAAATATTCAGTTTTTCCACTGAACATATGAGAGATTGGTAAAATCATTGTAGTTATCTCGCTTGTTCAGAATAAATTATGAAGAAGTGACAAATAGTTTACTAATTCAATGCAAAAAATATGTTGAATATGAGGAATAGCTGTCACATGTATCTTGAAAGTGGAGTACTTTTTATGAGTCAAATAATATACATTATAGGAAGACATTTACAATAAAAAATGAAACACCTTTCTTGCCAGTGACGGATGTAGCCCATTTTCTACCATCCATCAATTAAAGCAAAGAGAGATAGAGGGTGGTTTTTATCTCTAAGGAGAAGTAAACTGATATATGATTGTAGTATTTCACCCATGTAATCTATAAAATGATAAATTATAACTGTCTATGGTATCTTGAACTGAAATAGGCATTTTATCAGTCCAAAGTATCTTGAGTCAACTGTTAACCCTACATATCTGAAAGAATCAACAGATAATATTAGAAAATGATGATTGGTACTGTTTTCTTTATATGAAATGTATTTGTCCCTTGTGACTAAAAATATAATTTAGCGGTATTGATGTAATTTTCTATGAAATAATTTTATAAACCTACTATGAAAACACAATATCTGAAATAGGACTTCTTTCCCAATGGTGCCATTTGTGGGAATGATTGCAGTCTTTTAGAAAGTGAAATAATAAAATAAGAGTTGTGTTAAATGATCTTACGTGATCTCACTATTTGTTATTTATAGTCTTTGTCTTAAAATTTCTCCCTTAGGAATAAGTTGTTAAATAACAATTAGAGTTAACTTGAGCTTCATAGTTATTAAAACTGATTTTTCATACATATAACTAAACACTATAATTGTTATTGGTGTTAGAAAAAGTAATTCTTGAAATGTGCCCATTTATTATAATTTGCTTTCATTGTTTTTTAACTAGGAAATTTCTAAAAGTAAACATAAATCTTTGGAACTTTAGTTTTTGGTAAATATTATTATTACCCTTTTCACTTATTTTAGTCTAAAATCTACCTGTGCCAGTAGATTAATTTGTGTATATTTGACTCAGCTCCATTTAAACAGATAAGTAACTCATGGAGGAAAAGGGAAACTATGCACACCATTACCTAGCTACAACTTAAGTTGTGATTAAGAGAAGCTGGATATGACAATGGTTTCCTTGCTGCTTTTCAGCAATAGCTTTATATTTATCTGTATGTTATAAAATTTTAGCAAATATACAATAAAAGTAATTTTTGCATTGTAGTATATTGTTAATTTCTGGTAATATATTTTCCAAGAACTATTTTCAAAAGTAGGTGTTATTATGTTATAAATTATTTCAATAAATGGAATCCCATGTCAAGTTTTATGTATAAAATACTTTGCCAAGGATCTATTAGTTTATTTTTTACTTTTCAAAAAATTGAAACAATAGTTTAAATAGTGGATGCTATATGACTTTAGGTTTGAATACATATATAAATATATATTGCTCTGGAGGCGAATTCTTGTGGTACATTGCTCAGGGGCCCTTATTGGTGGTGGTGTGGGGCCAACATATGGTGCTGGGAATCAAAACTGGGCCTCCCACATTCCATGCAAAACATGAGTGTTTTGTATCATTTTCTAAGCTTGCCAAGATACATATATATATATATAGCATATTATATCGGCAAAGTGAATACAAGTAGATGAAGATTGCACTGTTTCCTTATAGAAAAGTAGTGGCATTTTATTTATTTATTTCTTTGATGCCACATCTATAGTCCTCAGGGGATACTTCCAGAATGACTCTTGGGGGTTGCTCCTTGTAGAAAGACCCTGAAGTTCTAGAAACAAACCTGGACCTCCAGAACTCAAATTGTTTCCTCTAGCCTGTTGAGGAATCACTCTGTCTTGAATTTTTTATATTTATAAAATTAATATAAAAAACATTATATTTTTGGTCTTCGAGTTTTTTTAGATGAAATGAATTTACTAATAAATTTTGTACATAATATCATACGTCGCTTCATGACCTTTAAAAGTAAATTCTTGTAAACTTCATTTTCCTTTTTATCTAACTACTATGAGTTCACCATGTAGTGTATGGGTGCAAATTTTCAAACATTTTAATTTTTCCTTGCAGAGATTTTCTTACTAAAATATGATATAGAATTTTAATTTGCAGAGTAGTTATGTGACTTATATACAGGATTATATACATCAGCACAATAGATAAATAACTCTGTGAACTACCAATACGGTATATCTTACTTTGAAGAGTTTATTAAAAAGTTTACATTCAAAATGTCAATTCATTATGTAATGGTTTGAAATTTCAGAATACTTTTGAAGTTTTTTTTTTTGTGTGTGTGTTTAGGTACTTTCTAGGTTCAGTGTTACCACCAAATATGTGTGTTATCAAAAATTCTGCCATGCACCCGTATACTGCGCATTAAATGGCAATTTAAGTAATTGTATTCTGCACTGTGGTTATCAAGGTATAATTTTAGTGGACCCTATAGGTATAAGCAAATATTTAAAAGGAAACAGTAATATGCAGCAAATGGATGTGAAACAAAATGTATTATTTGTGTGTTTATAAACAGTGCAAGCAACCAAAATGATGCTCTGCTTTCAAGAAGACGGATGATACTGGACCGAGAATCAGCTGGATTCTTAGGTTCCGTTTTTGTCCAGAGCAGGAACCTACCTAAGTCGTTCAAAGATACACACTTATGATAGATTGAAGATTACTCACTTGCAACAACAAAAAATTATATATAGTTTTTCGGTATGACTGATGATCTTTATTAAATTTTGCAGTGGGAAGAAATTAGTGGTTTGGATGAGAACTATACCCCGATCAGAACGTACCAGGTGTGCCAGGTCATGGAGCCCAACCAAAACAACTGGCTGCGGACTAACTGGATTTCGAAAGGGAATGCACAAAGGATTTTTGTAGAATTGAAATTTACCTTGAGGGATTGTAACAGTCTTCCTGGAGTACTGGGAACTTGCAAGGAAACTTTTAATTTGTACTATTATGAAACAGACTACGACACTGGCAGGAATATAAGAGAAAACCTCTATGTAAAAATAGACACCATTGCTGCCGATGAAAGTTTTACCCAAGGTGACCTCGGTGAAAGAAAGATGAAGCTGAACACTGAGGTGAGAGAGATTGGACCTTTGTCCAAAAAGGGATTCTATCTTGCCTTTCAGGATGTAGGGGCTTGTATAGCTTTGGTTTCTGTCAAAGTGTACTACAAGAAGTGCTGGTCCATTATTGAGAACTTAGCTATCTTTCCAGATACAGTGACTGGTTCAGAATTTTCCTCTTTAGTGGAGGTTCGAGGGACATGTGTCAGCAGTGCTGAAGAAGAAGCAGAAAACTCACCCAGGATGCACTGCAGTGCCGAAGGAGAGTGGTTAGTGCCCATTGGAAAATGTATCTGCAAAGCAGGATACCAGCAAAAAGGGGACACATGTGAACGTAAGTAATATGCACCATTAAAATTCTCATTTACATTTTTATTTCAGTATCAGATATTTTAAGTAATAATTCTTTGAACAAGTGAGTATGCTCTGTACCAGTAGTTTTATACAGATGTTAAGTAAAGTCACTGTTGGATTATCAGAGATTACCCACAGTGATATCTGCATTAAGTATGCAGTAAATATTGTTGATAATGACATTTGTTATTAAAATATAATTTGCCTTATTCTTCTTATAGAAATCAACAGATGCACACTAGGTTATGAGACATAAAAGTGGAAATTGAACAGTGGGTTTTATTAATTGGGATTTATTTCTATGAGATACCTCTCGATTTTTTATTGTTTTGGTTGGTGTGTAACAGAAAAGAGAAGGTTAAAGAATTTGATAAGAATTTTACATACAGGAAGAGCTACAATACATTTGCACACTTATAAAATTGTTTTATGTAAGTATTAAAACATTGGTGTATAATTGTTAAATCTTAGCAGTTACTTCTACCAAAGTTGTTTTTCTTCTCTTAAGTCATAAAGTGAGTATTTTTCTTAAAAATCATGGTATATTGTGCCAGATTTTTGTTAAAGTGATCAAAGTCAAGTATTCATTACCACACTGTAGCAACTGAATATTTTGTTTGCTTTGAATCAAAAAAGTATATGAATTAGTTAGCTTTTTCCTTTGTTTTATAAAATTGGATTTTCTTTTACACTGCATTCTGTTGTCATGACTGAGAACATTTTATATTGAATAATTGACAAGTATTGACCAATATGTTTCTCTTTAAAACGGCATCATAGTACATCCTCAATCTGGGGTCTCCTGCATCTTAAGTTGTAAGGTGTAATTACTTTCTTTAACTGGGAATTTTTATCTCTCTTTCAGAGAATCCCACTTTCTCTTTGAATCAATTGCTTTCTCTCTCTCTCTTTCTCTCTCTCTCTCTCTCTCTCTCTCTCTCCTGGGAAAATAAAAAAATAATAACAAAACTACATTGCTTGGAATTTAAAGTTAGAGATATTTTGTTTGTAGATATCCCGAGTACTATCTTTAAAGTAAATATCTTTTAACTTATAACTTAAAAATATAATGTATGCTCAAAAAAAAAAAAACAATCTTACAGTCTTACACATCCTTTCTGCTGAATCAGGGGCACAAATTTAATATATGTAAGCCGTGTTTAATTTAGAGGGGCGAGAATCAGTAATTATTAAGTAGTATTTCCAATAATTTATTATGTGTGGATACCTCTGTGATGTGCTTTACCTATAAAACTTCATTCAGTGAGGAACAAATCATTGTCAGCTATTTTTCAGAATAGAAAACTGGAGCTATCATTGGTAATCACTTACTTGTAGTTATTTCAGTAATATTTGACTTAACTTGGAATATAAAATCTGGGCATTTCTTTTAGAACCTGGGCTTTTAATATTATTTCCCTTGTTTCGGATCACAAAGCGAGGTGAATCCTAGTAAACATTATTCTGATTCATTGCTGAAATTAAATACTTTGCTTATAGTGGCTTGATATATAAATTATGCAACTCCCCAAGAAATTCTCATTCTGTTATAATTTTAAAGAATAATAATAATTAAAAATATTTGGATTTGTGCTATCATGTGTTTGTAGCGGTAGCTGCATACAATAATTTAGGTTCTGGAAACTGGCCATCCTAAATTGAGATGGGCTATAAGTATAAACTACTCACTGGATTTCAAAGGCTTAGTATGAAAAAAGATAAATGTATCACATATTGTTATTAAGTTTTGTATATTGCCTACATATTAAGTAATCACATCTTATTTTTTGTTCAGCTTAATAACATGTTAAAATGCATTTGAATTTTTTTTTTACCATTTTACTTCAGCTGTTAGAAATCTCAGAATTACGTATGTAGCTCAGCTATTTCTAGATGCAATAACAGAATAACTGAGCGAATACATTTCCTAGTTGAAGAACTGAATACTTCACATACATGGTCTCAGTCATTCTCTGTTATATAATGTCCACTATAGCCCAACTTTCCATTTTTATCTACCACATAGCTAACATTGTAAAGTGAACTTGGAGCAAAACAAATGGAGATGATACAGGTTCACATCCTAAGATTAGTTTAGCAGCCTCTTGTGATAAACCATGAAGGAGCTTGGTCTGTTTACCCACTGTCATCTCCTTATGTCCCTTATTGACCTTATTTGTTAGTGAGTAGAAAATTCTGTAAGATCCATATTTATGTAAATCAAAAGTTAGTGATTCATTTCTGCTAGTAGGTAGAATGCTATTTCATTGGGCAAGTATAGAAATATCTTCTGTTAACTCGTACGTTCAGAGAGAAGAAGATGATGTCAATTACTGAAAACTAATGGAGGACTCAATAATATCAACTCCAAGAAAAATTTCAGAAATGCTATTACTCTTATTGAAGAAGCAGCCAGTTTCAGTAGTAATAAGAGTACAATTTTAAAAATCACATATGAAATACAGAATTAAATCTATCTCAGATAAGAATGATAAATAGAATTAAAGGTCCTATTCTTTTAGGATTTAAAGATCTTTCAGAAAATCATAGTACATTTAGTTTCACTTTTTGTATTTCAAATGTTTTACATATATGTCAGGAAAGCAAAAAGAACTGTTTGAGTCCTAAATCTCTAAGTATAGAATTTAATAAGAAAAGTGATCTTTAACGGCAGAAAAGAGATATATTTATCATGACAGAAAGACTCTGATTTTTCCCAAATGAGCAAAATTATCCCTCTGTATGTGACACTATTAAATTTATTCACTTTCATTTACTTTGGTTTCAAGAAGTGGAACCACATTTGAGTACCAGAATTGTCACCCGCAAACACTAAAGTAGTTTAAAGTTAAATTGCTTCACTATTATCTGTGGTAATTCTGTGTAGGAATGGATGGAATCAGGTATTAGTAGAAAGATTTGTTAAGAGAACAAAGTGATTAAAGGAATTAAGATGATTCTTCACAGTTCTACTGAAAAAGTGTATGTGTATTCTCCAGCAAGTCAAGTAAACTGTTCATCGTATAGCTTTCTTAATTTTTCACCTTGGTGATGTTGACAAAGGAATTAAATACCTTATACTTAACTATGGCATTATGTTCATTTGCAAAAACACTTTCCTCTTTGGCATAATTCCAACCCAGTGCTGTGAGAGTACTTGCCTCTGGAATTGATCCAGGCCTGCCTTTATAGTATTTATCCTGTTTCCTTTCAGTGATCCTGTTAAAGAGTTTGAAAACAAATTCTAGACCCATATTGAGGAAAACTGAAGTGTTTGGGAGAGGATACTAGTGATTCCCTAGTCAAATGATGCTGAATAGCCACTTAAAGGCAGTGTTTCGGGGCATTCATTGTGTTGTTTGTAGAGTATAATATGAAATATGAACAACTGTGAATGCTGATCATAGTTTCTATCAATTAGTAGAGGAGCGTATTTTTCTTTTCATAATTTTGAAAAAAGAAATCTCTCAATTTAAAAGCCACATGTTTCTTAACTACTAATAAATGTAGGTCTTCAGGTTCTTAGTGTGAACTTATGAAGCCAGTTTTAAAATCATTTAAATATAGAATTCTAATAGCTTAGTTTGATTTTGATGTGAGAAAGTTCTTTTAAAAACTTGCCTCATGTCATGTTACAACTTTTTTTGTGAACTACCATAAACTTAGTTTGCAAACTAACAAAAAATGTATATATATAAATATATTCAGACACGTTATAAAATATAATGTATTTTTGAATTTTAGAGTTTTAAAGGTAGAGTAGTTTGTTTTTGTCTACCTTGGTTTTATAGCTTGGATCTCTCAGTATTATAACTTGGATCTATATTGGAAGTTTGCAATGTAGTCTAAACAGTCATGTTTATTTTCTCATTTAATCTTTAACACATTACTAAGAAGAGGAAAGTATTGTTTTTTTTCCCTCCCCAACATATGAAGAAACTGAAGCTCTGGGATATTAATAACTAACAAAATTGGATGAGAATGCAGAATCCTCAATTTGAGTCATTTCATCTCCATTATAGCACACTGCTTCCTAAAATTTCCCCTGGACTTAAAGCAATAGATTTCAGTTACTGAAGAATTAATGAAACTTTATTCTATGTAGGGTGACCATATGCTTAGTTTGCCTGGAGTAATTGTACTTATAAAAAGAACCTCTTGTTTTTAAAAGCGTTTCTATTTTGGTGAAAAAATATTTAAGTATCCTCATTATAAAAAAATTAAAAGGTATAATACAGTTTAATGGACATGTATTAGAACATAGAGATATTTGCTGCTTGCATCATTTGTATTGCTCAATTTAAATTTTCTAAATCTGAGCAGATTCAGAAATTTATCTTTCATTGAATTCATTTTAAAATGAGTTCAAATCACATTTAATTTTTATAAGGAATTTAAAAAGTCAATAACAGTATATTCTATTTATGATTTGTTATACCATTTTATAACATGAAATTATATACAGATCTATTAAAACACATTTTATAGCAGCAATAATATTAAAATCTATGTTTATTTCATTTTCTAATTTTTCCCCTCATATAAAATTAACAACTAATTTGTATTGTCAGTTTTCATTATAACAAATGAGTTGTTATAGTAATAATTATACTTAGGTTTGTAGAGAAATGCAGTGTAAACTGCGGGGTTAATAGCTCATATACTGGAGTCACGGTTTTTCAGTTCTGATATTCGACGACATACCAGGTGCATAAACTAGGACATCTCTCTAAGTTTTAATTTCCTTAAGTATAAAATGGGGCTAATAAAAATAGTTCCACCCTCATAGGGTTCTTGTCTGAATTGAATGAAATAATGCATGTGAAAATCTAAGAATAGTATCTGGGACATAGCAAATAATCAACTAATGCTTGCTATCATCTTAGTATTAATAATGCAACACGGAGTTTGCTAAGTAAAGAAATCTCATAGAAATGAGTGAATAAACATATTTTTCATAAAACACAAATAGTTAAACATGATTTGAATCAGTAGTAGCTTACCTAAAAAGACATTCTAATAAAACAAAAGAATCTTTATATATAATCTTTCCAACAATGTATATAATTTGAAATATTGGAAAGAACCTATGAATCCTGTTAAAGAGCTTCAATAAACTTTCTTGAACTTCATGCTTACAATATCAGTGATACATATTGAAATTTTGAATTGTTCTGGCAATATTAAATTAAAAATAAAGAATAGTATTTTGGATGTTAAAAATTACATAAAATATTCAAAGGGAAAAAGATAGAAACTTAAGTCTCATGATGAATATTTAGAATGTGTAGTCTTTTATTCCTTATGTTTCTAAAATACTTGATATTAAAAGCTATATAATTATAATGTAATTCCTTAGCTCATACTAGAACAACCTGAGCTGTATCTCCAGAATAATTGTTCTTAAAATAATTTAGTTTCTGTACAGCTGATAGAATAGTCATAAACTGCTTAGATGGTTAAATGATTTAAAAAAAGAAGAGATTTAGGTCATTCAATAAGAAAAAAGCTTATAAATTTGGTGGTTTTTTTTAAGTATAAATAAATGACAAGAGTTGTTTTAAGTGTGCTTCACATGTATTAATTAATTTAAATTTATGGGAGATGTGACAGGCTCATTTTGTCTAGTAGGTTATGCACTTGTCAGTTCAAAGGAGAAAAATATGTTAATTAGTGCTCTGGGTATGGTCTCTATCCCCCTCTTGTATTGTCTTATTTGTATATGTATTTTAGTAATTTAAAAAAATTATTTATATTGATTTACAATGTTATGAAATTTTAAAGGTTTAGCTTTTACACTGGTACATGTGCAAATTCTCATTATTTGCTCACCTAAAGTTCTGGTGCCATCCTGTCACCCGAAGGTTTCTCGACTCATTCTTTTCTTTCCACACACACTTTTCCTCTGGTAATCTCATTGGTTTGCACTGACTCTTGGAATTAGTTTCAATGGGTATTTTTTGTTTTTAACAGATTGCTCTGATTACCCATCCATTCGCTTTTTTAAGTAAGGAAACCGCAGCCCTCTGAGAGGTGGGTTAAGTTCCCACAGTCACATTGGAGAGTGGTAGGCTGCTGTTCGTTCAAAACAGGCTGGCTGCAGATTTTTGTCCCTAGCCAGTATAGTGACTTGCCTCTTACTAGAAAAGTGTTTTATCTGCCACAGTCTTCCATGCAGATACTTTTAGGATATCATCAAATGTGAGGTTTTGCTTTCATTTATGATAAAGTATCCAAAGTATCAACGTCCTGATTAATTTTTTTTGCTTTTTTTTTTAAATCTAGTTCTTTCTTCCAGATGCAGTCAGAATCCCGTTTGTAAAACACAACATACATAATATCCCTTTTTTCCTAGAAAGTTTCAAGCTCTAAGATGTTAATAAAACTTCACTCTCTTTCCCACTTCAGGAAGCTTCAGGCTCTTAATTTTTAATAAAAATTTCCCTTTCCTCCCTCCCCCCATATTTTTAGAGACTGGCATTTAAATCCCTCCAACTTGACTCTAGTCTTCTATTCTGATCTCCAGTCATTTATTTATCAAACTCAAGCCTCTACTCCTACTACCAGTTACTGATCTGTTGTGCTTAAGCACAGTCGTAGATATTTCTATGATGCCCTATCACTTAACATCTGTCCTCCAGTTGACAGAAAAATAAATATTTCTACTTAATCAGTTTTTATTACCTATCATATGTTATGATATCTTTAGCTTTTTTGGTCACCTTTCTCACTCAATTTCTTTTTTTTAAACAATTAATGTATTTATTTTGCTTTTTGGATCACACCCGGTTATGCTCGGGGGTTACTCCTGGCTTTGCACTCAGGAATTACTCCTGGAAATGCTTGGGGGACCATATGGGATGCTGGGAATCAAACCCAGGTTGGCCTCGTGCAAGGCAAATGCCCTATCCGCTGTGCTATCGCTCCAGCCCCTTTCTCTCGATTTCTGATAAGAGTTTCTGGCTGAACCATTCCAGATTCCTCTGTAACATTCCTTGCTTTTATACTGCCTAAGCTAGTAATACCTGGTATAACTAAGGCTGTTGAAATTTTGTTACATTTCCTTTTTTACATTTCCAAATTAAATACCACTTATACCCTGGTAGATGGGGACACTTATTAACATTTTGTTTCATCCCTGTGGGAATCATTATCTGATTTTGATTATTTTCTGATTTTCTTTTTTAGCTCTTAAGCTTCTTAACAACACAAACTTTTTAGTTTTCTATCTGTAGCATAGTTCATTATACCATTGAATGCCCAACACATAATTATCAGACATCCTAAAGATTTTGCTGTACACGACCCACTGCCAAGGCAGATATTTTCGAATTCATGCCACTACTTAGGTTTTTTTTTTTTTTTGAGTATGTGTGGTTAGTCTCTATGAGTAAGCAAACTTGTGGCTATGAGAACCTCTTTATTGTATTTTATTTTTCACATAGCTTATATTATGGTGATATGATCATAATTAGCAGTCATGGATAGATGACTGCTCCAGATGAGAAATTTATTTCAATAAAAGTACAGTGGGTAGGGTAATTGCCTTTGGATGCAGCAGACCCGGTTTAATTCCCAGCACCATGTGAGGTCCCCAGACGCCCATCGGGAGTGATGTCTGAGCACGGAGCTAAGCCGGGAGTAAGTGCTGAGCACAGCCAGGCGTGCCCTCTCCCCGCAAATCCAAAATAAAACAACACCCCCAAATAAGAAAGTAATGTCACTTCTTACATGTATGCACTGCCATATCATCACGCTCTTTGTCTCTAGCTTTGTATGTCTTCTGTTTGCCTCCTCTGATGAAATGAAAACCATTTTACTTTTTTATTATTTCTATATCATAAGAAGAACGTTCCAAGGGCTTGATAATGTTTCCTAAAATAAACTACTTGGAAACATGTTTGTGATTTTGTTTCCAAATTACATGCTGTATATATTAGCTTGAATTGCAAAAACAAAGAAATGAAGTTGAGAAATCAATCCCTGAGCTAATACTCTTTCTTTGTATTGGACACTATATAAATGTATAAAAGTGTCATGTTCAAATGCATTTCTGTGATCAGAGTTAAAGTTATCCAACAGTTTAAAAAATATTCTTCCTTAAATTATTCACTTTCAGTAGCTCACATTACTTGGTTCAGCACATTTTTGAATAAGTGATATATCTTATCTGTCCTAATGCCACATTTTTCTTTCCTAAGAGCAAATACACTTTTCTGTCTCTTTTTCCTGTTTTTTAAAGACATACTTGGTTGTAATTAGGTAAAATATAAGAGAAATATTATAGTGGTACTTAAATTTTTAACATACCACACTTTTCCGCTAGAGTATTCTAGACTTCAGTAAATTATATATGATTTCTTACTAATATTCACTCATCTTTGAACATACTCACAGTTCATTAAGGATGATAGCTAATTAGTAAATACAGAAAAGGAAGAAGAAAGAACTAAGGAAAAAGTCAGAAAGAAAGAAGGAATTTCAGAGATTTATAGGCTCAGTTTGTGGTTTCAGAACATTTCTAAGCATCCTCACTTTGGCGATTACAAGGTCAAGTTTCTATATTTGTTGTGGAAGAATTATTTGGCATCAGTTTCTGGTAGGTGATATCATAATACAAATTCTTTACATTGTAGCATATAATCTGATTTTTCTATCCAAGTTTTAGACGTTTCCTCTAAGGTTATTGTCAGCAAATGTGAGAGATATTTCTGATACTTTTGTGTATAACATAGCTGTTAGGTGAAAATACTGTTTTCTTAGAAAAAAATTTTTATAGCTATACATTTTATACTCTAAATATGTGATATTTATGTGTCTAAAGGAAAATTTCATAAAATTTCTTGGTCCTAATTTCTCTTACCATTCGGTAAACTAACTTTCTCATCTTTTGTAAATTATCTTACAAATTTAATTTTATGAAGTTTGTCTCCACTGGGATAGTAATATAATTTTAATATGTAAATAATAGAAGCTGTATATTAAGATATAAATATACATATGAAAACTGAAATGAAAAAATCTAATAATAAGAAATTCAGTCTTAAATTTAGTTCATTTATGAGATATATAATTTTGTTTTCTATTTATTAAAATTTGTTAAAATTTATAATTACATGGATCAATATTAAATCCAAATAACAGTCTTGAATAGGAACTCAGACAAATGTCAGTAAAATCTACATTGTTTTTTCAAATCTTATAGTCTTATAAAGTAGGTTTTGTATTTAGTTAACATTTTTTCATCTGGGATTAGTACATGACACAGTTATCAGGGAAAATACATTCTGTTATATGGAATGTTCTTTAAAAGTTTTTATAGTTACTTAATTTTTTTTACTGTGGATTTTTAATTGTTTTAGATCTTTCATTTAAAGTATGTCCTATTGATTAAATTATATGTTGTTCTTGCTTTCAATGAATAAGAAAATTAGTAAGCTTTCAAAATATACATATCAATGCTTTTTAATTTTATTTCCTGTGTCATCCTATTAACATATTGGTTAGACTTTTCCCCATTATGGGTGTTAGCCTCAGAACTGCTCTGAAGCCTTAACATTGATTTGTAGACAATTTAGATCAGAAGAAGGGTACACTAAGTCACAATTGTTAATGAAATATTATATCAAACAAATGCAATTCTTAATTGCAGTCTTTATATTTATCACTTCTTAAAGTTGATCAATAATGATTTTTATACAAATATACTACTCTCCATTTCAAGAGTGAATAAAGTTGGGGTAAATAAATGCAGAGAAACATAATCTATGTGAAGAATTACTAAATGTAAAGATTTCTTCTAAGGGAAAAATTGAATATTTAGTAAGTTCTCTAAACTTTTTTTATTTTCCAAAGATGACTACAGTCTATTTGTGTAGTATTTTATTATTATTAGCAGCTCAAATACTCCACATGTGACAATGACATCCTCTCTTAGTTGCTTATGCAATATAATTAATTCATAGTACAAATTTAAAATGGTATATGGGTTAGCTATATTAACTTAATTGATTTAAAAATGTTTGTTTTCTACTTTTAATATGTGTAGAACTAAATCCTTGAGTTTTATTCTTGAGAAGCGGATGTACCCTTGAATGAATATCTTCTTCATAGCATAATTATTTTGTAGACATTTTTAGTATTGACAGCATAATCTATTCCAAAACATGAAAATTAATTCTTGGAGTTTAAATATGCCTTGGAGATTATCCAAGATAACTTAGAGAAGATTTTTGGGCTTTAAAAAGTAATAGGCCAACTAAAGTCTTCATTTATGTTTCTAATAGTTCATTCCTATCATATCCAAAATTCAAGTCATTGACATTACACACACACATCATATGTACATAATTACATGTATTCTATATATACATGATTTAACACAAAGATACACATGAGTTATCTCTTTGCAAAAAGAGGAAAAATGACCATGCTAATGTGTTGGAACAAAAATATAAGCTTCTATTTCTCCTTGACCCACTTATAGATATCTAATTTTATGTATGCTAATCTCTTAATTTATAAATGTTGAACAGTTAAGATATTTTTTCCTCTGTGGAAATCTCAACTAGGATTTCTGGAATTATTATATAATTTGAAAAGCAAAAAGATAAAGAATAAAATATGATTTATGGTGCTTTTAAATTTTTCTTCATAAATTAATTATAAAAAGCTTTCTTTGTTTTCAAGTAGATGTTTGGATTTCCACTACCAGAAAAATTAGTAAATTGTGATCTCTGTCTCTCCCCCATTTCTCTCTCTCTCTCTCTCTCTCTCTCTGTCTCTCTCTCTGTCTCTCTTTCTCCTGTCTCCTGTAATATTTTACCCCATACTAAAAAAAGGTGAATTTTAGTTAGTAGCATATCATTTTGGAGAGGTTGACTATTGTATGACAATGTGTTTCAAAATGAAAACATTGGTTATATTATTAGAAGCCTTATTTTTTGTCTTAGCATGAACTTTGCATTTTACCTTTGTGACTTCTGACTACTCCTTTGAGAAACCTACAGATTTGAGAACTTCAGGTTCTTGCAAAGGCAGAAATACTATCTACAAAATCTATTTCTCAAAACTGACCTTTAAAATTAGCACATGCTAAGCTTAGACATTCCCGTTGTGAGTGGGGCTGGAAGAACATAAGACTCCAGATTTATTATGTTGAGACAGTGCATTATTTTAGTTTGCAAAGGAAACCTAACAAGAACTCTTTAAGTTTGCTGTTTCAGCCACACTTCTTAGCCATGTCCAATGTTCATTACACAGGAACATTATGCAGGTGATCACTGTGTTTTCCAAGGCTGGTCATGATTGCTTGATCATTTTACCCCTTTGCAAATATTTCAGTAAGACCTCATGGCTGCTCACTTCAAATTCAGGCAACTCTTCTATGATTTTTTAATATCATATCTAGACCAGGAATCTCTCTCTCTCTGTAGTCTTCCTGATTTCAAATATACTTCATCATTCATTGGGTAAATGTTTTTCTGCCTTTCTGGTTACATCTCCCTCTCATTTTCCCTATCAATTAGCTTTGATGATAGCTTTCAGGAATTCTATACTTATTCCTTGTACAAAACTAAAAATACAAGGCCTAAACGATTGTACAGCAGGGAGGTCATTGGCCTTGCATGCGGCCGACCGTGTTCATTCTTTGGCATTGCATATGGTCCCCAGACGACCACCAGGAGTAATTCCTCAGTGCAGAGCATCATCAACTGTGACCCCAAAAGCCAAAATGCAAAACAAACAAACTTAAAAAGGAACCTTTTTTTCCCTTCCTTCTATGAAATGATTAACCATTTTTACCATCTGCACCTTTTTTTATTGTTTTATAAACTTTGACAATAGCTGTTTAATTTACTCTTTAGAAAATTCTGAACTTTTCCCTGGATTAAAACTTGTACATCATATCTTTTCCTCTATTAAGTGGATTAAAATAATGACAGTAGATCTTCTCTGCTCTGTCTTTGTTTATTTGTAAATATGTAACTGACAGGCAACATTTCCCGCTTTGCCTTTCTTACACGGAAATGTTTTTACATTTCTGATTTGTGTGTGTTAACAATTAATAAAGCAATTTAATATCATCAACAAATAATAGCTATTATCCTTATGAATTTTGATCTAATGATGGCATATCTTTTGTTTTGAACTATATTCTACATTTTTATATTTTTTGTAGAATTCTTAAGTATAACACACAATCTGATTTTCCTTCTTCAAATCATAATGTTCAATATTTACAGAAAATAATATTGAACTGAGAATTTGGCAATAAATGATTTATTTAGCAAAAAATTATAAGCATGACACAAATTTAAGAATTTGAAGTAGATCTTTTTTCCTGAACTAAGAACACAAACTACATTATGATTAGTGTTGATTAAATTCCCTAGTAATATTTGATTTTATTTGGGGGTGATGGTTTTATTTATTTTATTTATTTATTTTTGTGCACACTTTGTTGGTTCTGTGCTCAGGGATCATTCCTAGTGAAGGTCAGAAGACCATATGTAGTTTCTGTATTGAAGTAGTTTATCACATGCAGGGCAAGTACTTTGCATGCTGTACTATCTCTCAAGACATGAAAAATTTGAACTTTTGCTTTGCAATGTCAGAAATTGTTGGTCTACCATGATGGGATTCAGTCAAAATGTGTAGTACGTGAATGCCTGATTATATACAGCTTCTAATTATTTTCTTCAGGAGTTGTGATGAATTCTATTGCTCTATTTTTGTATTTGAAAAATTGATGAAAATATAGCAACAAAGGAGAGTATGGTGATAATTTATTTAATTTTACCAAGCAGAAGGTAGATTACGTATGAAGAAGGGTGATAAGCAAGGTTAGGATACTGAAATTTCTCTTGGTGTTTTAGTTTTTTAAGAATATCCTGCTATAAACTCTTATCACAAAGACAACAAACCGCTTTTAATGACTGTAAAATACTGCATGTATATTCAGAAGTCTGAAATGCAGCTCATTTAGGCTTGTTTCAGGAAAGCTGAGGCAAGATTGTTTTATTAAAAAGCAAAACAGTAAAGTATACCAAGCTCACATTAAACACATCTATTCTTGCAGTGGCTTAGAAAAAGAATTTCCTGTCGGAAGTGAAAAAAATAAAGAAAATCCAAAAAGTCAAGTCTACTATATATAGTAGTATTTTAGGTAAAACTACACTGGGAATGATGTATATTTTATTCATATACACCTAAGGGCATGGTTATTTATTATTCATTAATGTCAATAGCAAACTGTCACTTGGAGTTTGAGTAGTGGGGTAGAATGCTGATTTTGGTTGATGGACATGTTCCTGAAAATATGCATAGGCAGACCACTTAGATCACTTAAAAACATAAAATCATCCTAGACCATATTTGGATGAAGAGTACTTTCTTCATATCTTTACTTAGTAAACCATTGCCTAGTGTCAATGGTTTAGCTCCTTCTCAATGCATAGCCCTTTTTATTTTTTAAGATTAATTTTCTATTTGAGCACAAAAATCATCATAATAGTAATAACTATTAGACATGCAAATAAATATTAAGAGAAATTTATATGTGTAGTAAAGTTATTCTTAAATTTCCCTTTGAAGTATATCAGTGTTGTATATTTCAGTAGATTCCTCAGCCCTGTGAAATGCGTTTAGTTAAAGAATGGTTAATGAATATTATTGGTAATGCATCTAAATTTAAGTAATTCTGGTTGAAGAGAGTTAAACTTATGTTAATTTTAGCTGTAATTATTTTATTCAACTTGAATAAAAGTGTTAAGGAAGATATTAAGCAGAATCTTAGAACCTTCTAATGTAGTAGTTCGAATATTATTTATTCCAAAGTCCAAATTTATGAACATGTCTTCAGTTCAACAAGATGTTGACTTGAGTGAAAATTGTTATAATATATACTTTTAGTGGTCTATTTTCAGTGTCTCTTCGTATTGTGAATTGGTATGATCTGTTTATATATGTATATACATTTATGCTTATTTTAGCTAACTACACTTCAGATAGGCAAATTTTAAAGTTCATGATTCTTGGAATAATTAATCTTGATAGTTACAGATTTTAAAATTTTATAATTTTTCAGTTATGAATTCATACAAACTCAAGTAGTCGTGTTTTTGTAAAATATATTAAATTTGTAAGAACTTTTCATCATTTTACATATGCATTTTTGAACATTTGATAATGAGGTTGGGTCATTTCTTTAAAATTATTCAAATATTAATAACAAAATTTCCAACATAGGAAAATCATTCATAGTCAAGATCTCTAGGAAACATAAAATTTATTACATTGCTACAGTATCTTTCTTAGGTATTAAATATTTTGTGTATTTTGTTTTGTCAGGAAAGGCCATATTTTATGGTGTCAGTCACTAGTAGAAAGTAAAATAGAGTCCTGCAAATTATATAGAATTTTTTCGGGTATATTGATTTTAAAATATGGTTTTCAGTAACTGCTTATATAGAATGTCTGGGAAGTACTTTTTCCCCTGCCATTGAATAGTTCTGCATAGAATATTTTCATACTAGTTAGTCATCAAAATGACTTGATATTTTGATTTTCCATTTAGAATTGTACTATGAGATTGTCTAGGGGTTAATTTCTACAGACAAATGCCATATCACTTTCATTAAAATGGCATTGGGAAACTGAGATAAATAGTTCAGCATTTTCTGTGCTGACATGATGTTTGCCTGTCGGATTGCATCCTTTCCAATAGACAGGAGAGACGCAATTACAAAAGAAGACATCTGTGCCAAGGTTTAGCTAGCCAAAAAGGGCAAGCGCTTGTGTTTAAAAGGTAGAGAATCCAATCGATGAAAATGTCTGGACCTGTTAGCACCAATAAAGCTGAAGGCCACTGGGAAGCTCAGAGAGGGTCTTTTGTTGGAGAGATAGAAAGAGATCCAAACTATGACACTTTAGGGGAGCAGGGTCAGGGAGGAAGATCATCCATCTTCTTCAGTGGCAGCTCTCTGTCAGATTCTAACACTCTTGAGTAGAGGAACTAAGCCTCTACTGTTGACACCAACTGATTCTCAGCCAAGTGTAAATGAAGCTAATATTCACTGACCTTATGCATAGCAAATGAAGCCCACTGTGTCATTTGAGAAATAATGTTATCTGACACTTCAAAAAGTGAGTGATGGACACAGTGTATTTGTATGTGTGTGTCTCTGTGTGTATGTGTACTTTCTATTGCTATTGGTCAGATAAGCTAAATATATCCTTTACCTATACCACTACAAATTTTTGTTGACTTTAACAGTAGCCAGATTTACCATTTTGATGTTTAGCTCTGCATTGTTTTTATTTGCATGTCATAACATTTTACATGCAGAACTTCACTGTGCTGCAAATAGGATCCTATTTGACTTCCTGTAGTCTAGCAGTGTATAGTACCTAGACCCAGAAGAAAATGAATCAGTTTTCACTAAAAATCTCAAAAGAAAATTATCAGTGACTAGTTCATAGTTAAAACATAATAAATTAGAATATATTTATAATTATAAAAGTGTTTGGTCTTACTAGAGAACAGAGAAACTGTATTTTGTTATTTGTTCAGCATTGTCTAAAAAGCTGCTTTTCTTGCCAGTTTGTAATATCTCTTGCACCCAACACCCTTTTTTAGTGCATAAATTAGAATTTTCATCTTTTTTACTTACTGGGGATTACATCTTAAATTGCCTATTTTCCCGTACATTCTGAAGGATTTTCCATAGTGCCTTATTTTGTTTTTTTCCTCACAAAACAAGACTGAAAAAGGTACCAGTGTTCATAAATGTTCAAACACCTAAAAGTAACCACTATACATGTTAAATTAAATATTAGCACTGAGGAAATGGAAAATTAGTTGTGATAAATATTAGAAAGTAATTTTAGGTTGTATAAAGACTTGAAAGATTTAAACAAAAGATAAATGAAACCATGGATTGAATTTTCAAAGGAATCTGAGAAAGGTGATTGTCTGACATGGTAGATTTCATGAGAATTACCAGGACAGATCTGCATCTAATTGACATCAATCATTTTGATCTAAAAATAAACAGCTGTAAATTTTAGAATCTGTGTATTGATCTTTGCTCAACTCATCAGTCTTGTTTATTTGTACTTATTAAAGGAGTGAACATGTGTCTTGTTCTACTAAACTTAAAAAAAGACAGCATATGATCAGTGAGATATTTATTCTTACTTAAGATGAAATCATATACACTTTTCTCCTGGAAGTGTTATTGAACCTAATCATTAGAGACACTAAACATGTGTTAAGTCACTTCCACTTTTTTCTCCCCCAAACGTTTGTATTAGTCTAAGCAAGGTGTCTGAGAATAATGGTTCTTAAAGATCAAAGAAATTACATACATTCATAGTAACATCACTACGAACATGATTTTTTTTGGTCTCAGTCTCAGTCTCTTTCTCAATCTCACATTTATCTTCTGTGGGATTTACTAAGCTACATATACAATTCAAGTGTTAAAGTTGTAGCCTTGCTTATGAATTATGTTATATATGACATATAGATTTTAAATTAAGTCAGTGGATCAATTAATTCAAAAGCAACACACTGACATAAACTAGTTCCTAAAGGTTTTTGTTAGTGGTATTTATGATAATAAATTTGGGGTTTGAAATAATTTTCAAACATTTTAAATTGTATTTATTTTATAAAGAATATTTTGACATAATCTATTAGACACAAATAGACTCAGACATAGTACAGAAATGACAGGATCTTCCTATTTTGACAGAAACATTTGTTAGGTGACCTGCTGTCTGGGCCTAATTCTCTTGTAACAAATGGTGATAAAGTGTAGTGAAAATATGATTTTGAATAATTTTTTATGTTACAGATTTTCAAGATATTTTCAGTACATAAAAACTTTGTATATACTTCTGAAATTTAGGAAAGCAGGAAGAACTAGTTAAAAGGCAGTCAAATTTGCTTCATGGAATCGTTGGTTAATGGATTTAGCCAGGTGTTTGAATCTAAATTGAAAAGGCCAATTGTACTTTATGATTTGCAGAAGTCAGATTAGATTAGTAACACTGAAGTTTAGAAACCAAAGTGTCATTTCATGCTGCTGCTGTCTCTCAGATCATTTGCTGGGAGAGTTTATAGTTTGGTTTATTTCAATCCTGCTAGCTCAAAATATATTTTTCCTTTTGTTTTGTTTTTAACATGTGAATCAGTGTTTTATGGTTCCTTAAAAGCTCTGATAACTCTATAAAATTACTCACTGTGGGATCATTTCAATCCTTTGTTATTTTCTGTCTTCTTACAGGGCTTAGTTGCTTATTCTTAGAAGAAGTGTTTGGATTATAATATTTGGGAGTAGGAAATGTGTTCAACATCATTTTTGTATTAATTTTATAATCATTGATTGAGATATGTCACCCAGTATTATTCTATATACTATAATACATTTTCATTTCTGACTTTGAAGAATGAAACAAAGCCTGTAATAATAAGAAATTCCAAGATGCCAGTCAAAAATGTATGATTTGAGGACTATGGTTTGAGAATACAGTAGAGGGTTATTATAGATGCCTACATAAATCAGATATCATAAACATGGATTATGATTGCTACAACAGGCTGTAGAATGAGTTTCAAAGATATTTATGCTGAATCAAACTATAAAATCAAATTATCCTTTGCAGTTTGTTATATTTACTTTTCATATTATTACGTAAAATCACTTTTCCTATCATATTTTCAAAATATTTTCTAATGTCTATAATCTATTTCATAAATATAAATGTCATAAGTAATCTTGCATAAAATTAAGCAATTCAAATATTAATTTTAAAAGCAAAAATTCAAATATACTTTTAGTTAGTAACTTGATTTTTATCTTCATGATTTATTTTTAAAGATAATATCTGAGAAATTTGTATGTATATTATAACAGATTTTATGCTTACTGTTTTAAAAATAATAAATGGTGCTTTATTCTATAAGTATCAGACTGGATTTATAAATTCAAGTATGAAAGAAATTACTTTTCATTTCAAGGCACCCCAAATGTCAGGATTTTTCCAAAGTAGTAATTTTATATTCTCTGTGAAAATACACTAAATGTTACCTTTGTACTTTTGCAGTCTTTAAGGTTGTTTATATGGGTTTAAGAAAATAAGTCAGTTTAATGAATACTTTCAATAATGCTTTAGATGTTTTTTTCTTTCCTTTCTTTTACAAATAAAGAATAAAATGGAACAGATTATTTGTAGTATAATCAATTAAAGAATCATCCAGTGACTAGTAACATCTCTGAGAGCTATGGAAATTGTTTTTGCTTTGTGTCAATCTGGATGGAAAAATAAACCTGCAGTTTCAATATCTGGTCTGACATTTCCCATCCTTTCCTATTGAGGCAGTCAGGCAAAAGCTCACAAGGCAACTGAAAAGGTAACTATCCCTTTGAGGGCACGGTTGATTTTACTTCTGATTCTTACTGTGCCATAGGGGTCAAGGATTTCTGGAGAAGCTTGACCTAAGTTTGCTCTTAGGAAAAGTGGGTGATTTTCACTTTCAATACCTGCAGGTCTCTGTAGTTATGTGTAGATTGGAGTTTATTCTACACTGCTTTGTCAGCATAGATGCAGCTTCTTCTTTTTTTTTTTTTTTAGACAGTTACAAATAATTCTGAGATGAAAGGAACTCGGTGTAAAAGTTGCTTTTATTTCCTTAAAGCAGAAGTTCGGCATATCATTTAAATATTTTTTAGATTGTACATTGTACTATTAAAATACTTAGGTTGTGCCATTTTATATGTAACACGGTTGTCTCTATTGCTTATAGGTATATTTAAAGATTAAACAGAAAGAACTGACATTCAGATCGGAGCTGTGTAGCTTTAAATTTTCTTTGTCTCTTTAAAGCATGGAGTTAATCTTTAATTTCATTTTTAAGTAACTAGAAGTAGTATGTATAAAAGTGAGCCATATCATGCTCTTGACATTAATTTTTAGATTACTTAACTAATCAGTCTCCCTTTTCTCCATTTTTCCCTCCTATGTTTCCTTCCTTACATAATTTGTACCTATAAGTCTTATTATAGGTAGAATAAATAAACACTGTCATAACATAGAGGTAGATTAGCAGGCTCTGCAGTAAATAATTTTTCATATGAATCATTTTTTGTGTTCCTTGTGTTTTGCCACACTCATGCTCTTTCTGTAGCTCTGCCTTGTCCTCTTCTGCCAACACATAATCATTGACACGAGGGGGTTGAGATGTCACACTGTATAGTACATGAAACTATTTGGGTATAGGGAAATTTTTTCTAATTTTCTTTGCCTGTGTTGGTTGTTGTCCATTTTATTTCTTAGACAGTGGTATTGTGTTTGAGAACATGGCATGAGTTTCTATTCACAGTATGAGTGGAATTCTTATGACGTTTCTTCCCTCATGGAAGAGAAGCATGTTTCTGAATCTGCATTAACCTCTGGAAGGCTTATATCTGACAAAATGTACTCCTGGGCTTGTTATCTTTAAAGTACACGAAGAGTTTGGGCACAAATACTCTTCGGTTAGATTTAAATATTTGTTCATAATTTATATGATTGCCACAATTTAATGTGTTTTACTGAGAGAAAAATGTTCAAACAGCCAGGAATATAACATAAGGGGGATTAGGGATATTTCAGTACTGCATGGAGAATAAAAGATAGAACAAAACAAAAATATTGGCATTAGCAAGAATTCACTACTAAAAGACTGTTGGGGAAAGATGTTTTGAATAAAAAACCAATTCAATTTAGTTCAACAAACATTTCTTGAGTGCTTTTTGTTTATAGATAGCAATGATAAATTTGTTAGGGAGAGATAAATTTACATGAGTTTACAGATTGCCAGAAACTCTTAAAAATTAATAATGTAAGCAATGCATTTTTAACTCCAAGAAATTCATTACTACTTTATACTATTTTTCTTTGTAAGAAACTCATAAGGACAAAAGAGGAAATCATAGCAAATGAACAGACTAATATCTCCAGATTATTTGGTTTTAAAAATATTGTCACATATATATTTGTTTCCCTCTCCTGACCACAGATAATATACAAATATACATATATAATGCATATCTATTGTCATTTTTTTCTAGAGGAACTTATTTGAAAATAAGTTGCTGACAAACTTATACTTAAATAATAGATAGTCAAGTATATGATCCCAAAAGAAGCAATTCTGCTATATAAATTCAGTGTTGTATTTTTCATGCCCAACTAAATGTTTACTAGGAAGTTTATGTGATAAATAATTCATGTGCTAATTTTCTAGTGATTTCAAGATATTTTTTAAAGTTAATTTTTTTCCTCAGTTCATGATTACAGTGAGAATCTCATGTTTGTTTATTGTGTTTATTCTTTCTTTTAACATAGAGCATTCTCAGAAAGTTTCTTATAAACATTTCTTGTAAGAATTAAAAGTATACACTGCTTCTCATGCACATTTGTTTTTGCCTGACTAGTATCTCCTTACTTTCAAATTAAAATTACTCTTTTTTCAGGAATACTGCATAGTTCATGTGCTTCAATTTTAATTGCATTAAATCATGTCATGTTCTCTAATACAGGTTGTTCAACACAATAAGTCCAGGTTTAAACTGGACTTTTCTAAAGGAATTTGTCACTTTTGTCACTTTCCCTTTTGTAACTGATGAGTAATTTATGCAGTGTTAGTTGGATAATTTTTAATTTTCCAGTTACCTGACAACATATTAGTGCAATTTGGAACTCAAAGATGCACAGAGCTTCTTCCTGGCTCTTTACACAGGGATCACTCTTGATGTGCTCCGGGGACCAAATGGAGTTCCAGGGATTAAATCTAGGTCAGCTGCATGCAAGCAAAGTGCCATAGCCGCTGTACTATGACCCTTCTAATTTTTCATTAGTCCTCTCTTAAATCTGTTTGTGAAGTGTGCCCTGGATTGCTATGTAGGATGTGATACTTTGAACAGCCATGCAACACCCTATGGTGCTCAGGGACCATGTGGTACCAGAGACCAACTCAGGACCGAGTTCTTGTTGGACACATGCTTCCTGATGTCAGCTGTCTCCCTGACTCTTCACTCAATGTCTCATTGTCTATGCCAGCATAGTTATTTATTATTTTGGAAGCTTACAAAATGTTCATTTTCTACTTTGTTATACTCCTTCAGATGTAATAATTATTTTTTCATCTACAAGAAAGGTTTTATTTTTTTTCTATAAACCAGACTTGAAAAAAAAAGTACACATTATGGAGTCAGATATTTTTGTTTTCTGTGGAAATCCAGCACTTCAACGGTTTTGAAGCCGGGGTCCTGCCTTCAGCGTGTACTTTGGCACTGAAATTCCATCATCAAAAGGTGTCTATGGGCACATCCTCCTTCGGCTCAGCCTTATGGTTGGGACTTTGCCCACATCCCTTCCAAACCTTTTGAAAAAAACTTGTATTTAGCTAAATTTTTATTTAAAGTAGAATAGAATAAAAATTACTTGCCTTTGCTATTAAGTATGTTCAGAAACTCTGAGGTTGCAATTCTGGTTTACATTTTCCAAACTTGTATTATTTTTCATTTATCTTTTTCACTTCTGAAAGCATGTTTAATACAGCTTTATTATTATACATCCTTTATAGTAAGTGACTGAATATTCCATTTTCTGATGATAGTTTTAGATACATTTCAGATTGGCTGCAAACCCTATTAAAAAAACTAAATATGATTATGATTAGAATATCTATTCTAGGTACCAGTCCAGAATCTACCAATTAGCTGCATGAAGACACAAGCTACTTAATCTGTTAAGACAATAATTTCTTACATTCAGAGTAAGAAATTTTATATTATCTATTTCAAAAGTTGTGTGTGGAAAAATTATCAATATACAGAAAGTCCTTGAACCAAGAAAACATACAATAAATATGCATACAATGTAATAATGATGCCCGTAAAGCATTTAACACACTCTGTGATATATGGTGAAGAGTTAATAAATGTTGGCTACAATTGCTATTTTAAGAATTGCTCTCTGCATTTCTATTTTGGTAACTGTGGTTGGAAATGTTCCATAAGGCTTATTGATTTAATTTCTATAAAATCTCTCAAATTTAGCCAGTGAACTTTGTCACTTTCTTAGTCTGAGACTTTTCCATGTCTACCTTCAAGAATTATTAGTTAATTTCCTGTTGGTTTGCATTTCTCTATCCTTTTAATATTTTCTCCTACCGTTACTATTGTATTTAAGATATAAGTTCAGTCATATCATAACTTTCATTAAATTCTACAATTTTCACATTTAAGTTCTAAGTTATTCAGCAGTATCTTATGCAGAATCCTTTGTAAACTTGCCTCTTTATATCCTGTTACCTATTATTCTGTTATCTATGGAATAATTTGAGGTATTTATTATTAATTTATCTTTATTTTTTCATATATTGTAATGTTCTTCCTATATTGTCATTTTTTTCTGAATTTTTTTCTAATCCTGTCATCCTTCACATCCTTCTGTATTTGTATTCCTATAGGTCTGGCAGATAAACCATTATGTATCAATTTTACTGTAATATGACCCCTAGATATTCTTACAACATATCACAAAATAGCTTCATTTCTTTATATTCTTTACAACTTACACCATCAATGGCACATTCTCTGCTCAATAATTAGAAGCAGAGTGATCAAAACTATATTTGAACGTTGTCTAGTTAAATTCTAAAAAGCAGAACTCATACATACATCTAGGCCTATTTACATAATATGAAGAAAAAGAGATAGGAGTGTAGCATGACAAAATTAACACAACTTTGCCGTGTTGACTAATGTCATTAATTTGTGTTACACACAATTTGTTATTTTTCAGTATTATTAAAATACTATCTGGACACATCGTCTATATATGTTATTTAAAATACATATATATATTTTACTCTTATAGATTAGTATTCTTTGACCTATAGCATTGCTTCTGTATATGATATATATAAACAGTTATACATTTGCAATCAGTTTCTTTGTGGCTTTGAGCTTTTTGGAATTCGGTATCATCCATAGACTACACTGCAAGTGGGTAACATGCATTTTAAAAGATTTTATGTATTAATTCTTCAGAGGTAAGTGTATTTCTTCAAGGAATAAATTGACTCATAATTATATATTAATTCAAAAAAGGAAATAAAATTGGTTATTAATTTAACTAATGAAAGAAAATGAATACATCAGTATTTTATGCATATTGTCTTGCCATAATGTATTACACATATATTTATTTGTAGTGCAGCTGGTTTTTGATTGCTATACATCTAAAATCTTTGAACTTCTTTGTTTCTTTAAAAATACATCTGTTAAATTTCTAGACAGTATATTTGGTTTAAGGAATTAATACTAAGTTCCATGTCATTTCAAAATATTTTAGGGAGAAACTTCAACTGTGAATCTTGCAATGGAGTTGATTTAATGAGTGTTTTTTTAAGGTGCATAAATATGTTTGCTTTACCTCTATTTACTCCTATATAATTATTGATTAGTCTTTTAAGCTGTTTGGAGGTTAGGTATAATTTTTTTCCCTTTATTTTATTTAAAGTTGTAGATTTACAATTTTTTGTGCTTTGGTTTCAATTATACAATGATCAGATACCCATCCCTCCACCAGTGCCCATTTTCCACCACCATGGATAATATCCCTCCCACCCCCATCCCCCCATCCCCCCTGTCTCTGTGGCAGGGCAATCCCCTGTGTTCTCTCTCTCCTTTTGGGTGTTGTGGTCTGCAAAAGAGGCATTGAGTGGCAAACATGTTCAGTCCATAGTCTACTTTCGACATGCATCTCCCCTCCTGGGAGGATCCTCCAAACATCCTTTATTTGGTGCTCCCTTCTCTATCTGAACTGCCCTTTCCTCTAGGATACCCGGCTGGCCTCTAAGTTATGGAGTAATCCTCCTGGTGCTGATCCCAGCTATTCTTGGGTATCAATCTCATACTTTGTTACTTTATATCCCCCAGATGAATGCAATTTTTCTATGTCTATCCCTCTCTTTCTGACTCATTTCGCTTAGCATGATACTTTCCATATTGTACCACTTGTATGTTAGGTATAATTTTTAAGGTTAATGTTTTAAAGTTGTGTCAAGTAAACTATTCTGTCAGTATTTTCTCCCCAAACCTATTTCTCATCTACTCTTTAAAAGGAAAAATAAATCCCAAACAAAACAAAATTATTCTGAATTGTTTGTATGTTTGTTTTGGGAGTGGGGAGGGCGCACATCAGAAGGTTCTCAGGATTTACTCCTGGCTCTGTGTTTGCGCTTACCCTTGTCTCTGCACTTAGGGATCGCTCCCAGTGGGTTCTGGAAATCATGTGGGGTGCCAGGAATCAAATCTACGTCTGTCAGGTGCAAGGCAAACACTCTACCTATTGTACTATCTCTCTGGCATCTTATTCTGAGTATTTATTTTGTAGCACAGCAGGTAGGGCGTTTGCCTTGCACGTGGCCGACTCGGGTTCGATTCCTCCATCCCTCTCGGAGAGCTTGGCAAGCTACCAAGAGTATCCCACCCACACAGCAGATCCTGGCAAGCTACCCATGGCATGTTCGATATGGCAAAAACAGTAACAAGTCTCACAATGGAAACGTTACTGGTGCCCGCTGGGGCAAATCAATGAACAATGGGAGGAGAGTGCTACAGTGCTATAATTTATGTAGATTTTATAGATAATATCACAGTGAATTTGATTAAGTAGTAAGAGTGTAGGAGAGAAAATTATTAATTTTATATAATTCTAATTTAACAGTAGGTAAGTTTCAGCAGGAGAAAAATATAGCAGCTTGGAGCCATGTTTTTGGTTTTTTGGGGTTTTCTTTGAGACACCATGAGATAAAAAAAAATTACAAAGCTGTTCATGCTCAGTTTTCAGTTATACAGTCTTCCAAATGCATTACTTCACAATTGTATATTTCCCATCATCAATGGCTAGAGTTTCCCTCCCCTTCCCTCTCCACCCCCAATCTGCCATGGTGCGTATCTGTCTCTCTCTGTCTCTCTGTCTCTGTCTCTGTCTGTCTTTGTCTCTGTCTCTGTCGGTCTCTGTCTCTGTCTCTCTGTCTCTCTCTCTTTCTCTCTCTCTCTATCTCTCTCTCTCTCTATCTCCTTTTGTGCATTAGTGTTTGCCATAGGTATACTGAGAGATTATCATATTATCTTGTTTGTTCCTTCATCTCCTTTCAGCATGCAGGACTTATCCAGAGTGATCATTTCTAACTATCATTGCCATAGCGGTTCCTTCTCTATCCCAACAGCTTTCTCTCTCAGCACCTGAGGCAGGCTTTCAACTGTAGACCATCCTTCTGCCCCTTCTTTCTACTGTCTTTGGGTATTAGTCTCATCGTCTTTATTTATTTATTTATTTATTGAATCACCGTGGGATAAGTTACAAAGCTTTCAGGTTTATGTCTTGGTAATGCAATGATCAAACATTTCCCTTCACCAGTGCTTATTTTTCACCACCAAGAACCCCAATATAACCCCCTCCCACCCCTCCCAATGCCTGTGAGGCAGATGAATTCTACTTAACATTCTGTCTACTTTGATTACATTCATTATTTCGACAAAAGATGCACCATTATTGTTTAGAGTTTACACCCACCAATCAGAACTGCTGAAAAGGCATTGTGAAATAATTTGTTTTCTACAGTTAGTTATGAGAACCATATGATGTCGGCGGCCACGTGATTTTGGATTTCTGATATTTTACTTATTGAGCCTGGAGATATTTCTTCCAAGAGCCAGGTAATTATGAGATTGGTTTCTGTGGCTCTGGAGCCATGGCCGTGCCGGAGAGCCACTCGTGGGGGGCAACTTGTGACCTCGGTAGGGCGTGAAGGATGAGCTGGAAACGCCCCCCTTCCCATGAGGCTGCAGTTGCCTTGTCACTGCCAGCTCATACCTGGCTTTCCAAAAAGCTCTGAGGAGACCGCCATCTTGCTGCCCAGGAGCAAAAAGGCAGAAGGGACCGATACCCCTTCCCTCCCAGGGAGGCATGGTACCGTGGATTAACGCATATTCCATTCACTTTTCTGCCGCAAGCTGCCGGGCTCTGCATTAGGTCTTTGTGCTTCTGGAACCATGGCCATGCTAGAGAGCCACTGCTCATCGTTATTTTTATGTCCCACAAATGAGTGCAATCATTCTCTGTCTCTCCCTCTCTTTCTGACCCATTTCACTCAGCATAATACCCTACACGTCTGTCCATTTAGTGAGTTTCATGACTTCATTTTTCCTAACAGCTGCGTAGTATTCCATTGTGTACATGTATCATGGTTTCCTTGTCCTGTCCTCTGTTACTTGGGCTGTTTCCAGATTCTGTCTATTGTGAATAGTACTGCAATGAACAAAGAAGTGCAAATGATATTTCTGCAGTGCGTTTTTGTGACACCAGGTTGTATTCTCCAAAGTCATATGCTGGGTCATATGGAAGCTCAATTTATAGTTTTATTGAGTAGTTTGAGTAGTATGAAGTTACTTTCAGGAACTTTAAACATTATAAGCAAAGGTAGATTTGAGAAATTAAAGGTGCTATTTGGTGATTAGATAGGTGGAATTTCAGTGAGAACTACAGTGGTAAAGAAAAATATAAGAGATAACTAAATTCTGAAGAGCTTTCTATATTGTACTAAAGAATTTTATATTATTCCATTTAGTTTTTGAAAAAATTAAGAATTTTAGTTGTAGTGATAACTTTAACAGTTTAAGACTGAAATATTGATGGGAAAAAGTGAAAGCATCAATATCATTTGGAGCAACTCAAAACATTTTCATTTGCAATTTCTAAGTCTCTGGAAGGATTGGAGTGATAGTACAGCGGGTAGGGCATTTGACGTGCATGTGGCTGACCTGGGTTCGATTCCTTTGTTCGTCTCAGAAAGCCCAACAAGCTACTGAGAGTATCCCACCTGCACAGCGGAGCCTGGCAAGCTCCCTGTGGCATATTCAATATGCCAAATACAGTAACATGTCTCACAATGGAGACATTACTGGTGCCCGCTCCAGCAAATCAATGAACAATGGGAGGACAGTGCTACAGTTCAGGTCTCTGGAAACCTAGAGAATGGAAGGGAAGGGAGAAAGGAATAGAAGGGTATCAAAATAGAACTTCATCAAGATAGAACTGCTATCTAAAAGACTATAAACTCTTAATTAAGACACATGCCATTATAATCTAGTCGTATTTTGCTGTCCTCTTAAATATTATTCTATTTTAGCTCTAGCAAGTTAGTAACATGGTAGGGCTATGTGAAAGATTTGTGAAAATACTTTTGGGAATAGTTGAGAAGACAAGTGAACTTAAATCTGGACTAGATGATTTAGGAGACACTATTTACTTCCTAAAATACTGAAAAGTTTTCTCTGCAAGTTTGAAGTTCACTAACTATAGAACTCCTAGAGATTATCAACTACTTGTGGTCAGTGGTAACCAGCTTTCCTTCCTTCCTTCCTTCCTTCCTTCCTTCCTTCCTTCCTTCCTTCCTTCCTTCCTTCCTTCCTTCCTTCCTTCCTCCTTCCCTCCCTTCCTCCCTCCCTCCCTCCCTCTCTTCTTGACACACCCAGATGCATTCAGGACTTACTCCTAGCATTCTGTTCAGGGTCCGCTTCTGGGGCTTAGGGATCATTTGGGGTGCAAGGAAGTGAACCCAGATTGTCTATGTAGAAGGCTAATACCATAACCCACTATACTATCTCTAGTTGGGATAAAATCTGAAACCATAATCAAGTGAGACAAGGAATCAAAAGGTAAAGTGAGAAAATATCTGGAATAGAAAATGTCATGAAGAAGAAAAAAAGGATAAAATGAACTTGCTAGTTAAGTGCGTAAATGCTAATTACTTGTGTGGTCCACATAAAAATAATTTGATGCCATTTAGGGGAGTTTACAGTGCAAGGCAAAAGCGTTGAGAGATTTGTATTAGTGACTTTTCTGTCTCTAATTTCCTAAATTTATTTGATTGATAGAATTTGGTAGAATTGATGGAATATTTGGAGCACTGTTTGCAAATACAGTGGGAAAAATCCTTGTGTAGTGTCCTCTAAGGAGAAGGGCATATGAAGGAGATTTACAGAAGGAAAAAAGGAATAAGTCAGATGGCTGATCTCAAAGTGGAGAATTTAAGAGTTTGTTACATCAAAATGAAAGTGATCTAATTGAGTATGATAGCTTAAGTATGGCTATGCATTTTGGTATATGGTAATGTTATCAGTTTATCTTTCCAAAAGATAGAGCAGAAGAATCAAAATGTAAAAAGCATAGGGGAAAAATAAAAAAAGATTTACTTTGTCATCAAATTCAAGATATAATAATATTTTATACTAACTTATTGTCTATTTCATTAATTTCAGACAACTTGAATATAAGCTTTCTATTCTTTTGAATGTATGATTAATTTAATTTTTGGTTAGTTTGCTTATGTCTATTAATTATTTATTATGATTACTGAATATGTTATTTACAATATGAAAAGAATGACCCTTTTGCCCTATAGAATAATTTAGATTCAAAATATCCCAGTTATTAAAGATGTATTTTTTGGAAAAAAATTTAAAAATTAAATTTGTTTAGAGAATATCTTAAAATGCATTTGATTTTTTAAAAAATACTGTACTGTAGCACTGTAGCACTGTCCTCCCCTTGTTCATCGATTTATTGAGCAGGCCCAGTAATGTCTCCATCGTGAGACTTGTTGTTATTGTGTTTAGCATATCGAATATGTCACAGGTAGCTTGAAATACTCTCAGTAGCTTGCTGGGCTCTCTGAGAGGTGCGAAGGATCAAACCCTGGTCAGCTGGGTCTGCTGCATGCAAGGCAAACACACTACCCACTATGTTATTGGGTACCTTGCTTTGTTCTTAGCTATTTATTTATAAAAATAAGATTTGTATCATTTAATTGATAACTAAACAAAGTTATTTGCTTTATTACTTACTTTTAATTTAAACTACCTTAAATTTTATCATATTAGAATTTTCAAAATTTGTAATAATGCCAAGTAGGATAGGTGTGCATAGGATACTCAAGGTATACACATTTTAAAATAGTACATTTTAAATGGCACATTATGTCTTTTCAAACAAATATACCTGTGATTAGGACATAGACAATCTTTAGAAATTCTACTAAGTATTGTTTCTAAGAAGACTTACTTTTAAAGGAAGCATTTACACAAAATGTTTGGAGTCTTTGCTTAATAGTAACTTGCAAAAAAAAGAAAAGAAAAGAAAAAAGAAGTCAATTTCTTTAGAGCTTGTAATTGTTTCTGTGAAAAATTAAGGACCACCTGCCATGCCGAATTTTTATAAGTATGAATGATGTAGAGGTACTTGCCAATATATTCATGAATAAGTGAAAAAAAAGAGGTTTTATATAGTAACACAAAACTTCAAATGGAGTTAATAAAAGGCACGGCTTTTCTTACTGTGTGGAAAGTTATCTTGTATATAGAAAGGCCTCCTGAATGAAACATTTGTCCTCCCATTCCTTTTAATCTGCTGTGAAGTTCTGCCTGTTACCTCACTTGGCATAATGTGCCAATTTTATAAGGATAAAGAGAATTTTATCCTTTTTTCATTCCTTAGTTTCTTGATGCAGCATTTCCTTGAATTTCTCAGTACCTGCTTGTTTTTAGCAGCTCTAATTTCAGCCTATCACTTTCCTGGACTAAAGTGTAAAAACTGATATTCTCCTTTCCTTGATGGAGAAAATTCAAGAAATGCAATCCCAGTGAGAATGGTGCTTACTAATGGATATTTCTTTCTCTAGGCATCTTAAAAAATTTCGTGTCTGTTTCAACTCTAATTGAAACTCTTGCTCTTAAAAAAAAAGAAACAAAACCTGGGTTAAGATGCCTGGTATCCATGGAGGAATGCTTTTATGGTAGCATCTTACTTTTGTAACATATATTGTCAGAGATTATTTTCACAACTCCTTAAGAGTCTCTGTCAAAGCAGTTTTTTTTGTTTGTTTGTTTGTTTCCTACCAAAATAAGCTTCTCCATTGACGGCTTATAAGTGATATGCAAGAATTGCGAACAGTATAATAGTGTTTGTTTTCATGGTTATTGTTTGCTTTTCAATGTTTAGATGTTAGTCTTATAGATTCGTTCTAACTAAATGGTATTAGCGTTAGTTTTGGGGGGGCTTGGGGCCTGGGTATTCCAGGCTTACACCTGGCTCTGTATTCAAGGATCATTCCTGGCAGGGTCTTGGGAGCATATGAGGTGCAGGGGATCAAACCCAGGTGAACCTCATGCAAGGAAAGTGCCCTAACTGCTGTACTATTGCTCAAGCCCCTAAAAATGCTACTGACATTGAAATTTATTATTTAAGTGTGGCAAGACTCCCGGGTTTTTAACACTAATTTGGGTACTTTACTTAGCGTTGGGGTGTGCTAAAAACAAATATATGACCCCAAAAAAGTTCTTATATTGAACTCAGTAATAATTGAGTTGTTTCTATGAAGTACATTTATTCTAATTCAACTTTTAAGGTCATGGTAAGAAGAATTTGTTAAAATCGAAGACACCCAAATTTCAGAAGTTTCAATGTATGCTATTTATTTATAATAATTATATTCAAAGGCAAATTTTACTTATGGGTCATCACTGTGAATTCAAGACCTCTTATAAATGCTATTCTCACGGTAAAGAGGATTTTCATTCTGTTATTATTAGAGTGACCATATTTATTTGGATTATGGATTCTTTAACTGACTTCTGTAAAAGCTTTTTTCTTTCATTTTCCATGCTTTTTCTTTCTTTCTAACTAATCATTTTTTAAGTTATATTCTATACATTTTGGCTGGAGCAATAGCACAGAGGGTAGGGCGTTTGCCTAGTACGTGGTTGACCCAGGTTCGACTCCTCCACTCCTCTTGAAGAGCCCGGCAAGCTACTAAGAGTATCTTGCCAGCACAACAAAGCCTGGCAAGCTACCCATGATGTATTTGATATGGCCAAAACAGTAACAACAACTCTCACAATGGAGACATTACTGGGCCCACTCTAGCAAATCGATGAACAATGGGAGGACAGTGACAGTGACACTGATTCTATACATTGAACTTTTTCAGGTTACCATGCTATTTTAACCTATTGTATTGAAAATTAAAATTTTATATGCGTAACTGGCATTCATTATTCTCTAAGAAAAGAATTTGCAATGTTCCAAAATTGTATTGAAATGTGGTTCATTTTCATATTTCATGATAGAAAACTGTTATAATTTTTAAATCAAATTTAGAGCAGAAAATGGAGAAGTACCTTGTTGGATTAGTTTTTAAATATAACTAAATAGAAAGAAATATTATGTTTTGGAGGAAGAGATAGTTCAACTTTTTTTCTTCTCTGGAATTAATGTACATTTAGAGTAAACTTGAATGAAGGCAAATTTGATTTTCGTATTTGTGAAATATTTATGCTATGATCACACTTCCAACTAACTCAAGTGAAATATATTTTTAGTCTGGCCAATTCTAATAGATCTCTTCTTTGTGCATTTATTATATTATTATACATGCCTACTCAGGATTTTATTCAACTCATTTACAATTAGTAAAATAAGTTTATGTTTTTATTTCTGTTTCTATGTGGGTTGCTTAGCAAATCACCATATACATTTATGAAACGATTCAAAATTTATACTTGACTGTAATCAGGTGTCTGAGTGTGTAGTATTCACTCAACAGCACAAAAATTTGTCAGATTTGTTGATAAACAAGGAACACGAGAAACAACTAGATTTGGAATCTGAGACTGAGTTATAAACCCACATTTACTACCTAGATGAATTATAAATGGTAGTGAATTATTTTACTTACTTCCTTTTGAGCCACTACTTGCAGATGAAGAAAATTGATTTGCCATCCCCGTTATATGACATGCCGTGTGTATATACTTAGCTGCACTTTAAATTGTACTTTACAATATTTTAAATTAAATCTGCTGGTCTGTGCTGGATTACTGGACATTGTTGGTATTTTTGTTTCTGTGATCACATTTGGCCGTAAACCAGGGCTTACTCCTTGCTATCTACTCAAGATCACTCTTGATGGGCTAAAGAGAACTTATAAGATGCTGGAAATCAAATCCGGGTCAGCTGCATGAAGTGCCCTACCTCTGTACTATTGTTCCATTCACTACTTACTATGTTTGTATCATCGAATATTTAAAAATAAATCTTAGCTAACATATCATAAAAATTGATTTTCATTTCTAGAGATCTACTAAATATCTAGTTCCATCCAAATTAATTCATATCTTGTTACACTCTTTATTGTCGCCTTTCACTGGTATTTCTACAACCATCTTCTCTCTATTCTCATTTCCTTCTTCTAGCTAACTCATTTGTGAGGAGAGTATTCTTTCTAACTGCTTGTCTTATCACCCTATTTCTCAAAATATTCCAGTTTCACTTGGAAAAAGGAAAAAAAAAACACCTGAACTCTCACTGTCTTTTTCTATTTTTATTGCTTGCTTTTCATTTGTATTTACATTCCACCACATAGACATTCTATTATTGCCACAAATATTCCATGATATTTTCTCTCCATACTCTTTGTTTGCTAGTGAATAATCGCTTTCCACTCTTCATTGAGTGTCTCTTACTTATTCTGTATGTTTCAATTACACCACAGGAAATGCCACTTATTCATGTTCCTACCATGATCCCTTTTCATAACACATCATGCTCTATTAGCATCACTTGGTTAATCTTTGGCTTCCAGTTAACTGAGAGATCTGAGATTTTAGGGACTGATATGTATTTGTCTTCACCACAATAGTACCCTATAATTAATACCATAACAAGCACATAGTAACTATAAAAAATGTTGAATTAGTGAATGACCTAATTCATGTAGAGGAAATAATAAATAAGATAAGGCATGACAGACAATGGACACTAGGTTACAGTAATCAGAGTAACAAAAGAATAATGACATCAGTAACAAGTATTAGCACACTCAGTGTCATATTGTGTATCCTAGAAAATTTAAGTTTTAATTATTTTAAATTGATTAATTCCATAGTAGATGTAAAAGAAAGTAGAAATTACTAAAGAAATGCCAAGATGGAGGAAGTCTTTTCTCCTTTTGAATTTTAAATTAGGATGGCCTTGACAAGTAGAGTTATGTACTAGGACTTTGTAATAAAAGACAAAGAAAAAGAATGGTGGTGGTAATGATACTTTGATTGTTATGTCACTTTGTCTGTTTTTGATTTTTTTACTAGTTGCTTTTATTTTTTCCCTTGCTCTTTGTGCCACGCTTGATGGTGTTCCTTGTTTACTCCTGTCTCTAGATTCAGAATCACTTCTGGTCCTGGCAGTGCTTGATATGGGATCATATTGGATGCTGGGAATCAGACCGGTCAGTTGTGTAGGAATAGCACCCTACTTGCTATACTATCTCCCAGGTCAGGTCCTTTAGCAGCTGCTTTTTTATTTAATTTATTTACCTTAGTATTAGGCCACACTTAGCTGTGCTCAGGGCTTCTTTTGTGCTCAGGAATCATTCCTGGAGGAGTAAGGGGGTTGGGGACCCTACAGGGTGCGACGAGGTGTCAAATCTGAGTCAGTTACATGCAAGGCAAGCACCCAGTTGCTGTACTGTGCTTCTGGCTCTTCTGCTTTTAAAATGTGACCAATTTCTTTATATAAATCACCTTGAACTTTGAAGAAAAACTTAGCTTATAAAGGGTATGACTAAATTTGTTACAAATTTATATTGTTTTTTAAAAAAAATATAGTCATAGCCTTTTTAAAAAGTATAAAACAGGATTTCATTAATAAGGAAATATCTAGACACCAGAGGTAAAACTGACATATGTTTATGATAAAGAAAAGATGCTTAGCTGGCATGCTATTGACATTTTGTATCAAGCAATTCTTTGTTTTGAAGAGCCCATAAAGAGGGTTAGCAGCATCTTTATGGTATACCTACAGGATGCCAGTGACATCACTCTACTTCCAGATAGGATGATCAAAACTGTCTGCAGATACTGCAGAAGAGTTTTAATAGACATAACTACTCCACTTGAGAAGTATTACATCGGGGAATTATAAATTATATACCTATACTATAGATGGAAAATTGTATAATGTATTGAAGCCTTTTAATTGCCATATTAATTATTTATACATCTTTATGAAGTGATTATTTATAAAATGAAAAGGATCAATATAACTTATCTGATATTACTTGGAATATGGAAATGGCCACGATAACTTGTGTCTTCCTGAATCTTTAGCCTAGAACCAGAAATTGAAGAGTTTAAACACTTTTGTACATTCTCAAATTTGGGCTTCAGTTATAGGATGTGTGTTTATATATATATATACTTTTTCATTTTTATTTACTAACAAGTCTCACAATGTTACTGGGCCCACTCCCCAAATCGTTGAATAACGGGAGGACAGTGACAGTGACAGTATTTGTTTATAAGACAGTGAATAGTGTTCACTTTAAAAATAGATGGGCATACATATCCAGAGAACCAAGTGTATCTATTACTAAATGGGATATATTATGAATACTAGTAAATATTATTATTATAAATACTGTTGGGAATACACATTATTTATACTATATACTATTTTCTTTTTTATTTAAACTACTCATGGAATTCCTAAGTTGAAACTTTCAGGTGTAAGTTACATAATATTTAATAATTCTGTTGTTAAAAACATTGTAGCAAAAATATTGGAGAATATTCCAGATAAATCTGTATATTTTGGAGGATGCAAAATTACTTTAATAATAATAATAATAATAAAGTATTTACTAGGTTAAGATAGTAATAACAGAATGAACCCAAGTGCTGGAGAGCTAGTACAGCAGGTAGGGTGCTTGTTTTGCACATACTAGATTCCTAGCACGCAATCCTGTCCCCAAGCATCACCAATGGTTAATCCTGATCTTAGAGCCAGGAGCAAGCCCTGGTAACAGCTGGGTGTGGCCCAAGTGAAAAAACAAGCAAACAAAAGTAATTATCATATTTACTTGACAAAATAATCTAACATATGTTAGTTGCTTTTGAAAATTCTCTAATTTAGTATTCATTCATAACATTTCGAAAGTACTGTTACTCATCCTATGTGACACGCAAGTATGGAGCTACAGCAGTTACTTTTCTGGTATTCCAGAGGTAGGTTTAGCATTTGAACCCAGAGTTTATATTCAGATGTTTGTCTCCATAATCCATGCGCCTTCTTAAAAGTATATTGTTGATTGTTTTACACATATAAGTGATTATTGAATATTCACAGATACAGTTTTTTCCATATTGGTAAAAAAAGCCATTTTATTGGTAATAAAAGCCATATAAATATACATAAAATGTGAAAACAAAACACAAGTGGTAAAAATTTGCTTATGAGCCATGGCATTCAGAAAGAGACTCCAAAGGACTAAACTCCTGTGAACTATAATTAACATTTTTGTATTTAATTTCAAGAATATCATTATAATTGTAAAATATTAATTATATCATAAAAGGTAATAATTATCTCTTAAGATTTAATTATATAATGAAATAATTAGAGCAATGAAAAGAACAAAGAGAAACTCAATTGCCTAAAGCAGAGGTCAGATATGTATTTCAGGAAGTTCAGCACTATGCAACTTATTCCTTCATATAAATATAAATATTTTCATACTTAATTTTTGGAGAGTGTTTTACTGTTTTACCACACCAAGACAAATTTGTACTCTCCGAAGTTTAAGATAATCAAGAATGTAATGTAAAAATTAAAAAGAAAACATTGTTTTATTGATGCCATTCTATCATGTTGAATAAAGAAAGCAGAACTTTAAAGTTTTATATTTGGCACGGTTTCTTGCTCTGTTAAGTATTGAAAGGAATTGTTTAGAGTTGGGGGTGAAGTCCATTGGCTGAGTACATACCTTGTTTGTATAAGGTCCTGTGTTCTGCTCCCTGGAAAACTCCACTAAAAAGTTATTCAATACTGAAGTTTAACTGCTGGGGCTGGAGTGATTATTATAACAGGTAAGGTTCTTTCTTGCTTGTGGCTGACCCAGGTTCTCTCTTGAGTATATCATGTGCTCCTCTGAGCACCACCTGGAGTAATTCCTGAATATAAGGACAAGAGTAACCCTTCAGCATCAATAGGTGTGACCCAACTCCATCCCTACCTCTCCCAAAAGAAATACAGTTAAAAGTTTAAGTGGAAGATTCACAATATAAAAAAATTCTCAAACTGTTTTATACTTGATACAAACTATTTTTCATTTGAGTATATTCCTGAAGAACAAGTTATATTGCTATTTGGATATTTAAATATAAAATTATTTTCTTTTGGCTTCTCTTTTTAGCTTTTAATATTAATAATTAGAATTTTTTTTTTTAAATTATCACTGTCACTGTCACTGTCCTCCCGTTGTTCATCGATTTGCTCAAGCAGGCCCAGTAACGTCTCCATTTTGAGACTTTGTTGTTACTGTGTTTGGCATATCAAATACATCACGGGGAGATTGTCAGGCTTTGTCGTGCAGGCGAGATACTCTCAGTAGCTTGCCAGGCTCTCCGAGAGGGGCGGAGGAATCGAACTCGGGTTGGCCATGTTGGCCGCTTGTAAGGCAAATGCCCTACCTTCTGTGCTATCACTCCAGCCCCAATTAAATTATATTAGGTTTATATTTTTGATAAAGTTGACTTTATAAGTCAAGTTAAATAAATTATATTCTTTTGAGATGAACAAAATTAAGTGAAGAAAACATTCTATTTATTAAATATATGAATTAGTTTGAGCTTCACTTTTGTTAGAATGCAGACATTTTTTTATCTTGTTAATATAGTATGATTAAATACTTAGTTTGGGGGTCACACCCGGCCATGCACAGGGCTTATTCCTTGCTCAGGATCACTCTAGCAGTGCTAATGGGACCATATATGGTGCTGCAGAATGAACCTTGCTCAACTGTGTATGATACAAGTGCTTTTACCCTCCGTACTATCTCTCTGGTCCCCCAAATGAGGACTTTTCATAGAAAATATAAGCAGCCTAGTCTAGAAAATGTTTATGATACTTTTTTAAAAAATGTTCATTCTAGGGACCCGAACAGAAGTACAGCCAGTAGGGTCCTTGCCTTGCATGCCACTGACCTGGGTACCATCCCAGGACCATTCCTTATATGGGCCCCTGGGCCCCACCAGGAGTGATCCCTGAGCTCAGATCCAGGAGTAATCCCTGAGCACCACCGCGTGTTGTCCCCCCCTACTCTAGTTCAGAATTTTGCAGACTTATTTTTTCTATTGTTCCCTTAGAAGGGGTGTGAGAAATCACTCTACTTTTTCCTGGAAATCAGCCTTCTCCAAGAGAACAAATAAAAGGTTCCTCTAAGTACTACCCCCTGCGTCAACCAGCACCTTATGGAAAACAGTGCTTCTAAATCATAATGTATATATTATAAATAAGAAAGATAATACATTTTGAGAATTTTGTATTGTCCACACAATTTGACTTTATTTTAAAAGTTAACGTCATGATCATGGTCCTCCCATTGTTTATCGACTTGCTCAAGTGGGCCCAGTAACATCTCCATCGTGAGACTTGTTGTTACTGTGTTTGGCATATTGAGTACATCACGGGTAGCTTGCCAGGCTTTGCTGTGTGGGCAAGATACTCTCGGTAGCTTGCCAGGCTCTCCAAGAGGGGCAGAGGAATCGAACTCGGGTTGGCCATGTTGGCTGCGTGCAAGGCAGATGCCCTACCTGCTGTTCTATCGCTCCAGCCTAAAAGTTAACGTAAGAACTTATTAAAAATTTGTAATAAAGATACAACAGCTATGCTGGTATGTGAACTTACTAGACTACCCTGGTTTTTCATATGTAAAGTAGATTGTTTCTCTAGCCATATTAAATAGCAATAAGATTGTTAGAGCTACAAACAAGTGCAGCAGTACTCAACTCATTTCATGAGTGAACAGAAATCATTTAAAAGTTTAAACAAAAAGCATACTAGTTTGTTAGAAAGTATAAGGTAGGTAAAGGCCCTCCCGTTGTTCATCATGTTAGAAAGTACATAAAACATATAAGTAATGAAGAAAATGAAGAGCAATGCAACTTACTTTGATAAAAATGTTTTCACAAATTGCAGAAAAATATTTTATAAAAACACTGTCTTTTAGTAGGATGAGAAAATAAACAGGAGAGATCCCTGAGTGCAGGAATAACCCTTGAACATCATTTAATGTGGTCCCCAAACAAACAAACAAAAGTTAAGTAGTAAAGGAATAGATTAGACATTTTGGGCTCCTGTTTTACAGCTATTGAAAAGATCACCCTGGATTCTTGTCATACCATAGTATGGAGTTCATTGTAATGAAATGAAATGTTGAAGGGAGCATGGAAGCTTAAGGATCAGATTCCTGATTTATTTGTTGCTGCCCATCTTCTCACAAAGGTGTTATTTTCCACATAAATCCTTTTTTTTTTTTTTGGTGGGTGGGGTGCATCTAACAAGTGGTTTGGTTCCGGTTTACCTGGGGACCAATCCCAATGATACTCAAATGAACTGAGTTTACTCAGTGCTTAGGCTCAACAATGCTTTATTGCTCAGGCCCTGCCATGCTAGGGACCACCCAGGCTTCCTTGGCAATGCTTACAATGCTAATGAGGTTTTCAGCACTGCCCCAGGGGTGCTCAGGGACCTATCTTTTCTTGAATAATTTCCCTAAAGGATAATTTAACATAAAGATGGGGGATATCTATTCTGTAATTATTGTCTGATCCATTGTAACTGGTATCCCTCTGTGATGGTATGTCTGCATAATCTTTCATCTGCTTTCTTTTGTATGTTCTTTGCTCCTTAATTTAAGTATCATCTTAGGGCATTCTTTTCTTTTTACTTGTCTTTTGTTTATTATAAATTCATATTTTCAAAACTCTGTATTGATTTTGAGATATTCAGATTCTAATTAATTCGACTTAGTATAATATTTCTCTGTGTGCATTTATAGTTAATGTAAAAATAGAATAATTAATATATTGTAGTGTATTCTTTTCTGTAAAACAGCTTTCAGCAGGGGTCTAGTGATAGTACAGCAGGTAGGATGTTTAGTCGTGCATATAGCTGACTCAAGTTCTATCCCAGCACCATATTTGGTCCCCTGAGCCCTCCAAGAGAGATCCCTGAGTGCAAAGAAAGAGTAAAATCTTGAGCACAGCCATGTGGGCCCCAAAACCAAATTAAAAGCATTCAAAATTTAAAAAAAAACTTTCTGAAAAAGTTTTATTTGGAAAATATATTCATGTCCAGTATTTTTCTTTGTCACAAAAGTATCAGTCTTGTAAATTCCCTACTTTTTTCTGATAAAAATATATGATCTTTTATTTTTGAGTTCAATGATTTACAAATCTTCAGCTTTCATTTTCTAATCCTACTCTTATTGGGTAAAAATAATAAGATAATAAGAGCCTTAGCACTTTATTCAGTTTTTTTCCTGTTTTTTATTTTCAAGTTTTAACTTGAAAAAAGTGAAATAGTATACAAGTATTGTAATACATTTACATATATATGCATGTACACATATACACACACGTGTGTGTGTATGTATATATATATACATATATATATATATGCTTTAGTTGTCATATCCTCCCTACGGGCTGAAGCGATAGCACAGCGGGTAAGACGTTTGCTTTCCATGTGGCCGACCCGCGTTCGATTCCTCCACCCCTCTCGAACAGTCCGGCAAGCTACTAAGAGTATCTCTCCCCAACGGAGAGCCTGGCAAGCTCCCCATGACATATTGGATATGCCAAAACAAACAAACAAAACAAACAGTAACAACAAGTCTCACAATTTGTTGTGAGATGTTACTGTTGCCCGCTTGAGCAAATCAATGAACAATGGGAGAACACTGCTACAGTGCTACCCTCCATACAAATTATATATGGAATTAATTTATCTTAAAAATTTATGAATGTGAAAACAATATGCAAGCAGAAGCATATATGGGTATATTTTTGTGTGTGTGTGTTTATGCTTCTAATAAAGAAAACAAAGATCTAATAGCCTATTGTATTTAAATTCTTTTGTTTACTTTATAATGATTGTTTTTAAAAATTAAAAGTCAGATGAATAAATTCAAATCATTTTTCATAGTGCAATATTTTACTGGTATGTGTGCATCTTTCAATGGAAATATAAAATTTCATTTTAATAGTGGTCCTTTTCTAATTTACTAATAAAACTGAAAGTAATTATACACTTTGTAAATATGGCAATTTGAGATTATTCTAGAAATTTGAATAATCATATGTTTTTGATTTTAGGTTGTTATATATTCAAGAAAATATAACTTTCTAAAAAGAATATAGAGGAGCTGTATTTTTTGCTTTTTCCTTGAAAAAGGACCCCACTCTGAAAGTTTTGTTATGATGTGTGATTTACAACTTAGTTTTTTTTCTTTACATGGATATTACCATTCCTGTGTTCAAAGAAAGAGTCTAATTGTGCTCTTAAAAATGTTTTATTTTCATTCATGAGTTGCTTATTTAACTTTGTTAAGAAATATCATAGTCATGATAGAAGTCATCTATAGTGTAAATCTAAACATGGCTGTACATATTTCTCCCTGTATAGCACAAGGACCCCCCTTATGAGTGAGAGTCACACTCTATATTCTCTTAACTCATTCATTGAAGACGGCTTTGCTATGCTTCAAAGGTGTCACTTCATTCCCTTATTTTTTTTTCTCTCAATATTTTGTTATTGAATCACTGTGAGATAGACCTCTACAAAGCCGTTCATGATTAGGTTTCAGTCATACGGTTGTGCGACACCCAATCCTAGACCAGTGTAGGTTTCCACACTAATTTCTCCAATTTCCCTCCCATCATTCCCCAACACCCAGCCAGCTTCTATGGCAGTCACTTTTCTTCTCTCTTTTTCTCTTTATACCTTTCTCTCTCCTTTGATTTTCATTACTAATAAAAATTTACTATCAGTGATTTAACCTTTGGTAAATGAGATGCTTTTTACTGGATGTGTAATGCCATACAATGAGTAAAGATTTTTTAATTCAAGAAATATAGATTAACTTCCTGCTATGTGCTATACATGATGCTATGCTTTGAGATCCATGAATAGATATGTATTATAATCCTTGCTCTTGAGGAGCTCACAGTGAGCTGGAAGAGGAACACACACATGAAGAAATAAAACAATGCTAATATCGAAATTGTGGTATGTTGTTCTTAACGATATACTATTTTCCTTAGCATTAGGAGGTCAGGGAATATGAATGAAGTAAATATTTTTATATTTATGATGATGAGATATTTTTAAATGACTGGATTAATCCTGATAAAATGATTTTTACATATCTTAATATAGTAATTTATAATGAATTTTATAAAAACATATTGACTGGAATTCTAGTACTTATCCACATTATATATTTATTTTTTGCCAATAATCTGAGTGTAAAATCCATGTGATATAGAAAGAGCTATATTATATGATTTGCTTGGTGGGAGATAAAAGTTAATAAACTTGCTTCTTATTATTAAAGAAATGAGGGACTGGAGCAATAGCACAGTGGATAGGGCATTTGCTTGCAAGCGGCCGACCGGGTTCGATTCCCAGGATCTCATACAGTCCCCTGAGCACCACCAGGAGTAATTACTGAGTTCATGAGCCAGGAATAACCTCTGAGCATCTCCAGGTGTGACCCAAAAAGCAAAAAAACAAAATGAATGTATGGGATTCTATTTAGAAACTTCTGCTACTTTTTTGAAACTATTAATCCTACTTATATCAAACTATATGTATACCCAAATGTGTATAAACATATCATGTGAATGTGCATATACATGTTTGCTTTTGATATCTCCATTTTTGAAAAACCGAGGTGAGCTCAAAAGCATCATTGTAGTAAAGATTTATTCTGCCTCTTATTGTCTTTTATTTCAAAGATTTAAGAATTTACTGAGTTCCTTCTTTATCCTGATGATTTTTTTTAACATGTCATGCTTCAGGGTAAACTGGTTTCTTTATGATCTCCAGAAAATTTTCCACTGACATAACAGAAATGATTATTTATCTACCCACATGTTCAAACTGTCTTAAACTGCTTTAGGGTTATTGGCTTCACAAGACTTAGTATTGATTTACATTTTGCAACTGACTAAATAAGGAATAAAATAGTCTTCATAAAATAAGTAGAAAGAAAGCTTTAACTGTGACAATTTTGTTTTAATCACTTTTGAAATTGTGGCAGTGAGCTAGAGGTAAAACCTTATATCTTAGAATGTTTGAAATCCAGACAGATTTCTCATTTAAAGAACTTAGGATGAATTTATGTATTACTTGTTATGAATCTTTTAAACCTTTTTCCTGCAGATATGTTAAATTAAATATATTGTAAGAGAAAAAACACATTATTGATGAGTCACTCACAGATAACTAGTTTTAATTCTTTCAACTAAAGTGATCACTTAAATGTAATGAGATAAAAAGCATTTATATTTTTATACATATTTCATATCCAGTGAAACTTTTTTTAAGTGTGAAGTATTCTGCTCTTACAGAATATCCTGATATTGCCAAATAAACTATGAGCTTTATTGAAAAACAAGCCAATAACTGCCACCAACAGCTCTCCAGTTTAAATATAATAAGTCAATAATGTGTCCCTACGTGTGCTTCCTGCATGTTACCTGCACTGAGCACTTTTCTCACATCACATTGATATAATGTTACAGCTTTGGCAGGAAAGGTGACTTTCGTGTCTATTCATTTCTGAAATGGGAGCTAGTTAAGTTCATTTAAGTAATACAAATGAAAGCACATAAACTATGTTTAGAATTAATTTTAATTTTAAGCATCCACTTAAATGATTTTCTATATCATTTGACTTTGGGTGAAAAGATAATATATTTAAAGATCATCTTATATGTTTCTAGGTATATGTAATTGTGGGCTGTTGTCTGACATATTGCAAAGAATAGGTCAACAAAAATGATTTAGTAAGGGAATGGATTGGGTATATATGCCTATGATTAATTTGTCTCTTCTTTCCATATCAATATAACAATGGGGTAGTTTTGAGTGTTTTTATCAAAAGTAAAGTGGAATTAAAACTTTGCATGAATACTAACGCCTTGAAATAATAAATATACTTTATTGAGTCTTTCTGTAATTTATCCAACACTGTTAATTTTTTTACATGAGTTATGTGTTTTAAGTTATCACAATCTGATGAGGTAGTCTTTTTAAGTTCCACTATGGCATATGTGAAAGAAATGTGTTTACAAAAGCTTATTGTAGCTTGTACTTGCAAGTGGGGCAGACAGTCTGAAAATAAGTAAAACACAAGTCATGTTCATTCTTTTGGATTGTTGAGACTTTATGTGATGGAATGAATAATGTCAGTCATACAGAATATTAATTTTAATTTTGAATGATTATTGCATTAAATGTTGTCTAAATAAAATTCCTGATCTCTCTTTTAATTTTTATAATCTCTTACAAGATTTATTTATGAGTTTCTGGAGCAAGACCAGTAGATGAGCATTCAGGTGACTGAGGTGACTTGTGGGCATGACTGCTATGGCTTCCAGAAGTACAGGAAGATGGGATGACGTAGCCCATCCCAGCTCTGAGGAAACTTGGAGATTTCAGTCACAAAGACCCACATACTTGAATTTTCAGCAGGTTATTTCCTAGGTGAGGCTCAGTCCTGGGACAATGGAATACAGCCAAAGGCATGACAGGAAACTTGCAGTGTCTCTTAATCTTTCAAAGAAGATATCGTAAAATATTGCTCTTTTCTGGAGTCACATGGATATATATCCACTACATTAACCTTTTTTTGAGTAGAATTTAAAAAACATAGGATATAAACAAACGGCTAGGTATTGCTATCTCTGAAATATTTCTATTGTCTAAGAGTGTTTCTTATTGAGGCTTCTTATTCATAATGCTGCAATTAGGAGCATCTTATAGTAAAATTAAAGAATATTCAACAATTATCTCATATGTATAAGCCATTTGGGGGGGGGGTCACACCTGGTGGTGCTCAGGGCTTACTCCTGGCTCTGTTCTCAGGGATTAATCCTGTTGTGGCCAGGGGGCCATATAGAGTGCAGGGGATAAAACTGTGTCTGCTGTGTGCAAGGCAAGTGCTCTGCTGTTATAATGTTACACGGCCCAAATATAAGCCAAACATTTTAGTTACTACAGATACTTAATGGTAAAGTTTGATTGCCTAACTTCCACTTTATATGTGTGCTCATAGTCCATGAGAATGCTGTAACTATACTACCTTGTTAGTGATTTGACTTAGGGTTGAAATTACTCTGCTCTTTTCCAATGGGGTCATTACATCTTGGAGTCCTGTAGTTAATCATTGGTTTTTTTTTTTTTAATCTCTAAGTTGATCTCTTGGATGGACCTATAAGTAGAATAACGAGTGTGTCAGATAATCAGATGACTTTGTAAATCTTTCCCTTTATCAAAATTAATTTTAAGTGAATTCATTTAATTTACAACTCTATTTCTGGATCTTTTCCTACATGAACCAAAGGGAATGTACATGTGAATAGTTGACAGTGATCATGCAGTGAGAACAAGAAGCCAGGCGGAGGGAATCCCGACATAGTATCTGCCACTGCCTGTCAGGGATGGCATGAAAAGGCAGGACAGCCTGTCCTAACCTGTCTCTCGCACTCTCACAAGGCACCTCTGAAAAGACTAAGTGGGTATGAGTTTGTATATAGGATTCAGGGGGATTTTGTTGACAGTGGAAGAAATATATGTGTTTTTAAAGATAACATTTCAATAAAGACAGTTACAAGAAAATTTAACAGCTAAATGATTCATTAGTGTATTATTTTAAAATAATCTTTCTCAAATAGAAATACATGGAGAGAATATTAAGAGTGTCAAGAACACTTAAAATTATTTACAGAGACAGAGACATAGAAGTCAGGAATGTGAAATGTCTTTGCCCAAATCAATGTCATTAAGTGATGGAATGGATTTGAACACAGATATTTTGAGTTAAAATCCAATTCTCTTTTGCTGTATTGCATTACCTCTTTAAACTAGCCTCATATTTATAAAGTAGAATAAGTACGGAGACAAAATAGATTTTGAATGATTTAATCTGACATATTTTCCTCATTTTTAATGTTTAAAAATCACATCATTATTATAGTAATATTCTGTTAAATAAAAGACTTTGAACACCGGTCCATGGCACTATTGCTAGTACATTTGTGACAGATAATTTAATAGAAAGAAAAAAGTTCATTTTGTATAATGTATTTTCTTTCTTTTCATGGTCTAAATCTTAAAAAAATAAATAAAAGCGTCTTTTACATCTGTTTCTGTTCTACTGGAGTATCAACTGAACATTAAATACTAAAGTAATTCACATACATTTATAGCCTCCTAAAATTAATTTTTTATGTGAGGCTTAAAATATTCTAAAGGTTTCAGCACTTGAGTACCTATTGTCACAAATTTTATATTCTCTATTGTTTCCCTTCTAAATCCTTACAAGTTACGTGAGGCCTCCCAAACTGTAATATACTCATTACATCATGTTGTTTTTATTCTTCTGCCCACTGTTCATTCTCAATATGAAAAAAGTCTTAGCATATCAGTGACAGGAGGTCTGGCTTTCAGGCAGACTTTTGTAATTATTCCCACTGAGGCACTGTCAATAGGATTAAAATACAGATTCTGGATCTGTCCATCCCAGATGAGGTCAGCACTTTTAGCAGTGGGAGTACTATTTCTACAAGCTGTGCTTTCCCCTTTGCATTATAGAAGTATAGATATTAACATGACACAAATATTTTAAGGATCCTATGGTAACTGGCTTGCTCCGCCTGAATCTAGTAAAATGTCCATCTGTAATAAATAAAATAACAACATTCATCACAATCCCTAATTCTGTATGTATGTCAATTCTACAATAATATTTAAAACCAGAAAGTTTCAATTACAGAACAATCCACTTATAGTTCATAATTAATAAACGCTTTGCAGCTGCATAGTTGTGGCCGGAAACATCTGCAAAGCCTCATATTTTACACACAGACACACACACATAATTCCTTCAGAAAATTTTCAGTGTTTCTTAAAATCACAGGTCTGGAAAGAGAGTAAGACCTGAGGAAGCTGGGCTAATTGCATTTAGTTAGCTTATGGAACGGTGGGGGTAGGGAAGGGAAAAAGTTATGACTGGCAGAGTGATATGGATAAAACATAAGAATGCTGAAGATCTGTCGAGCTATTCGTTCAAATCTCATGCCCCAGGTTCTAGCAACCACCCATCTACTTCATGTATATATTGGCTTAGCTGTATATTTCACACTAATAGAAATATTTTTTTTTTTGCTCATTTTGGGAGCCACACCAGGCAGTGCAGAGGCCTCACTCCTGACTCTGGCATCAGGGGTCACTCTTGACAGGCCTGGAGTGTTTTATGAGATGCTGGGAATCAAATCTGGATCAATTACATAATAGGCAAGCAACTTGCGCACCATAGTTTCTCCAGTCCCTCTAACACTGGTAATTAGAATTGTACAATATGTAGTCTTTTGTGATTGGAGATTTTATTGGTTTTCAAGGCCATGTGTCATGTGCTACTGGAACCCTCATCCTGGCTCAGTGCTCAATGCTCACTACCAGAGATGTTCTGCAGACAATTCACCTCTGAGTATCAATCAAACTTCTGCATGGAAAACATGTGCTCCCTACCTTGTAACTAGCTCTGCAGATTCTGTGGCGGTATTGTGTAATGCAACATGTTTTTAAGGCTCATTCTTGTTATAGCATGTGTCAGCAGTGATTGTTATATTGCTTTGCATGTATTAATGTGTTATAGATATGTTGGTTGTTTCTGCTTTTTTGCTATTGTGAATAGTTATTATGTGAAAATTTATGTATTTTCCTTGTGGGCATAAATATATACAAATATATGGCATAAATATGTATGGAATTGTTGAAAATCATGGCAACTGTTGCCTTTTTTAGTAAAAAGGTCATTTTTTTTTGTAAATTGGAAACAACATTTTGAATGCTCATAGAGATGTATGAAGATTCTAATTCCTTTGTAGTCTTATTTTCACTTTTTTCAAAGTTATTCAATTTATCAATAATATCTAATTTATAGGCCTCAAAAGTTTATGGTGGAGATATTTTACTATCCCGCGTTCTTTAGAGAGTTTGATGATCATAGGAAAGACCTGTAATTTCCAGGATGATGATTCAAAAGCCTGGAAAGCTTTTGAGATTTAGAAATAACAGGCTATTATAAGGATTTAATTATTGAATTAATGACAAGACGTTAGTGTTTATTTTTTAACATTTTTTTAAATTTTAGGTTCAAACTTTGTTGTGTTTAGAGAGCCTAGTCCTGACTCCATACTTAGGGATCGCTTTTGAAGATGTTTCTGGAGACCATTTGTGGTACTGGGGATCCAGCTGGGTCAGTCATGTGCATGGAAAGCTCATTAATATCTCAGACCTTATCAGTGCATTTAAGCAAAGCATCCTTATCAAATGTGCAGTCATAGAGGATAGCTAGCTAAGATATGAATCATCAATATTCTAATGTTTAGGATCTTGCCAGGAATATCTGCAAATAAAGTTAGAGTTTATAGATTCTAAAGAGATGATCCCTCAGTTTCTTAGGCTTTAGGAAAGATTTAGGTATATCTGAATTTTGTTGAATAACTAGTTTATGGGAGAGGGTCCATAGAAACAAAAGCAGGCTTTTATTCAGGTTCCTCCTCTAGGCCATAAACCAGAAAAATTGGGGATATTCTCAGTATCTGTAGGTTGCAGTGATAGCACAGCGGGTAGGGCGTCTGCCTTGCATGCAGTCGACCAGGGTTTGATTCCTTCACCCCTCTCGAAGAGCCCGGCAAGCTACTGAGAGTATCTCTCCCGCAAAGCCTGCAAGCTACCCCTGACATATTTGAAATGCAAAAAGAGTAACAAGTCTCACAATTATGCTATTGCATAATTCCTCGAAAGTTATTCTTGTGTGCGTCATAAATCCCTATAACGAGATGTTGTTGTGAGATGTTACTGGTGCCTGCTCAAGAAAAATTGTGAACAATGGGAGGACAGTGCTACAGTGCTACAGTGCTATTCTGAGTATCTGTATCTTAATTGAGAACAAGAAATAGTCTGTTTCATGTCATTGATCTAGGATGCATTGATGAACCTATTGATAGTGAGTAAAAGTAATTATAGATTATGTATTTGTTTTGAGAGTTTAATCAATGATTGGAATACAGAGTTTTAGAACTAACTCATATATTAATAATTGTGTTCAGAAGTTTGAGTGATGTACTTTTAAACTACTTTATTTATTAGTTGGAAATCATATTGCTCATTATTTAAAATTAAACTGAGACAAAACATTTTCTGAAATATTTCAGTTTTATAGATATAACATAATTAAAAAACTTGAAACTGCATATAATAAGTTATATTTAGATGTAGGACATAAATTAGAAGGTTCTGTAATATAGCTATATAATTAATATCTATTGCAATGGATAGAGTTAGTACTTTCTGGTAAACAGAAATTTTATACGCTTTCTAGGTACCCCATTTGTGGGTGTTTTTTCACTTTAAAATAAGGACTAAATGAAAACTTGCCTAGTGTATGAAATTTAACAAGATTATGGTCCTTGACTATAGAATATTGAATTTATGTTACTTTATTTAGGCTCTAAATGTAGTAAAAACAGTGAAATGAATCACCCCCAGGTCTATGTGTAGCAGTGAAAAATAATATTGTTAAAATAATAGTTAAAAATCGTTGTAACAAAAGTAATTAAATATTTTAAATAAGTTTTGTCCTTATTTATATCAACACAGTGAAACATTACTTTAAAACAATGGTAAAATAACAAAAGTACGAAAAAAGGAAATTAAATGGTATGTTTTTAATTACAACTAACTTTACTATAGTGTACACATTATAGCAATTAAAGTTTGCTGTGCATTCGAATGTTGTTGAACAAATTGAGAAATCAAGCAAAAGTAGCAAGTCTTTAACTGCTATTGCATAATTCCTCGAAAGTTATTCTTGTGTGCGTCATAAATCCCTATAACGAGGACTTATCTCGTTATAGGGATTGATTGAAGTTTCAGAAAATATTCCAAAGGTTTTTTTTACAACATTTGTTTTTTAGAAGCAGTGCCATATATAGTATAGATTTCTATGTAGCTTTTGTGGGAGGAAAATACTTAGAAAGCTGGTCTAATTCTTCCTTATGCAATTGACTCTGATAAATGTCATTTCACCCCAGTTTGTCTCACTATTTTACTATAGCTATTTTATATAGATTTCTCATTTACAATTTTAATTTTAGAGCATCTGCTCCTTCCTTTTTTGCCACCCTATTGCTCACTATTATCCTAAGAGATACAGCTTATGTCGATGCATGTTCTTGGCTTTATATTTTTAACACCGTAGCTCCTAAAATTAGGCACTTATTTTTAATAACTCTAAATTAATATTATCCTTACAGGTTAAGTGAAAAGTGTCTTATTGAAACTTATTATTTTCATTATCAACTGAACTGAGACAGAATAGTACTTCAAAGAAAAAATGTTAAGACTTTTATGACCACATTTTTCCGGCATTGTCTCTATTATTATCTATCTAATGATAGGCATACACGCACTCCGTAATTTTACAGGCTTCTTTAGTGCCAAGATTCATAATGAAATTGAAAATACTTATTTTAGATCTCCTCTTCAAGGTATACAAAGATATTATTTTCTAGTTTTCTAAATTAAAATAATAGCTTTAAATTAGTAAAAAAATGTGTAATAAAAGACAGTATAAACCATTAAAAAAATTTCGGGTTGCTAAAGCTCTTGAGACTCATTGGATAAGCGCCAAATTTTGTCTTATTCAGTAGTCAAGTCTGCTGGAATAGCATATGGTACAGTATCAGTAGTTCTGTGTTCTAAATCCAGTTTTAACCTAGACAAACAGAATTATTTGAAGAACTCAGGTTACTTTTGCTTCAAATCTGTTTCCCCATCTGTTAAAGTGGTTAACAGAATTTAATATAATTTGAAAGTTGAATAATAAGGATTTTAAATTTCTCTACATTAGTTGTCATATATATTCTACGCTTCATAAAAATTGAACAAAAATATACTTCCTTATATAGAGGAAAATGAACATAAGATTTTAATTATAATATAATTGAAGTATATATTGCATTAGATAATCTTATTAATTTATAGTAAACAAAATGCTTCTATTTGCAATGGGAGAAGGAAAGTAAAGTAAAAGTAAAAGGCCCTCCCGTTGATCATCAATTTGCTCGAGCGGGCCCAGTAACGTCTCCATTGGAGACTTTGTTGTTACTGTGTCTGGATAGTCTAATGTTGGGTACTAATACTGGAAAGCTTACGTGGTACATATTAAATTATATTCTCATTGTATCCTCCAATTCTCTGTTTCTTAATGTCCTCTCTTTATAGAGGTAAGGAAATAAATCATAGTGTCCTCAAAGACTGTCAATACACCTCCACCTGCATTCTTATTTCTCTGAGCCAAAGTATTATCTTGCTGCAAGTTGTTGATGAAGCTTTGTCATTATGATTTTATAGATCTTTATCTGATCACTGAATTGCAGATTATATAGAACACGGTGCAGTGGTGCAGTGAATACTTAAAGAAATTTCCATTCTTAGAAATCCATGCTAACTACTTTATCTTGCTAGATAACCATTTTTTTTTTTTAAGTAGGAAGGCTATGTCATTAGGAGTGTTTTAAATGTCGTTTTATTTTGGAATCAAATTTACATTTACCTGTGACTAAGATTTGTAGTAAGTGCTATTTAAGATATGTGAAATTGCATTATGTTTCTTCACCCAATAAGATCATGAGGGGTTTCTTTATGCTCCCACCAAGGAAAGGCAACTAAAGGCAGACTGACTTCTGAGGGCAGTAGTTAACTGTATATTTACAAAGGCATAGTGTAGTTGTGTTTAAATATGTGTCACCTAAGTATCTATTTCAATACAATACATCTTTCAGTTCCATAATTATCTAAGTACTATCTTGTTCATGTAAAACAGATTTATTTTCCTGAAGCTCAAAAGATGATTTTGAGCTCTCAGTTGTACCATGGGTGTGCATTAAGTATTCAAGCAAATGAACAAAAAGAGGAGAGTGACTCAACTTATTTTCTGGAAAATATGCCATCTTGATATGATAGGATTGTCTTTTCTCCCCAAGAGTAATAATGTGATTAAATTTCTGAATAATAGCTGAGATTATAAAATAAACTTGAATATATTAAACAAAAAGTTTTAAATTCGTTTTATAAATTAATAACGTTTTATAGGTATGGCTTATTAATTTCTTTTTAATCGAAAGTAATACTTAGGTGTCCTTTTCATAAATTGAGGGATAAACTGAGTTTATTTGATACATTCTACATATAGTTTCATCAGTTATTATTTTTAAATAATAAAAATTTGCTAAATTTTAATTGAAAATAAATGTTTGTGGCCAGTGATACTGAATGGGCTGAGTGTACTTGAGTTACTGGAGAGTAGATTCAAAATGAGCAAAACAGTCTAACTAGAACGTGATAGAGGCTTTCTCTTCATGTGTCTTTTCTTTACTGAGAACAGCTGTTTTAGAGTGTTTGGAACTTAGCCTTTCAGCAGAAATAAACAGTCATCATCATCTCTGTTTAGCTGTTGGCTTTTTTCTCACTTCTGAGTGAGTAGATTCTTACAGGGTTTCCTTACTTCTAATCATAAGGAAGTTAGCCCAGTAGAAAGCAGCCTGTTTTATAAAAAATAGTTACCTTGAATGAAACATTTTAGATGTTGACGCTACTCTGTAATCTCCCATGGCGGCTGGGGAAGGCCCCGGCACTCTCTCCTCACCGCCAGTGTTTGGGGGGCCTGGGAGGAGAGCGACCCAAGGCCATGGTGCAGATGGAAGAGAAATCGAGGAACAAGCTGGTTGGTTGATCAGATGCCGTTTATTCCATTCTTCCCACGCACCTGTTCCAGTCTCCCTGAGCCCCCCATTCTAGTGTCATGCTGCCCCTCATTCCTGTCTCCTCCTGTCTCTCCCACTCATCTTTCTGCATTCCATCGCGCAGCCTGGACTCTCTCTCCCCCCCCCCCTCTCTCTCTCTCTCTCTCTCTCTCTCTCTCCCTCTGTCTTTCTCTCCCTCCGTACCTGCTCTTGTATTCTTCTTCTACATTCTTCTCCCTCTGCCCCCCTTGCTAGTCTGTCCATGCCCCATCTTGCTGCCCTTCTCTCTCTCTCTCTCTCTCTCTCTCTCTCTCTCTCTCTCTCTCTCTCTCTCTCTCTCCAACTCTATTTCACAACTCCCCAGCACTGGGGTAGACACTATACCCAGTCAGGTAGCAAAATCAACATAAGAAAACCCTTCCTTTGCTCACTGGCAAAATACCACTTAAGGTGTTTTTCTACTTTCCTCAGCCCAATAACTTAATTAACATCCTAATTCTACTTCTTAATATCAGTTATCTTTGTATGGACACAGTAAGAGATACATTTAGGCTTGTAGGGCAGCTCTCCTGGGAACATCTTGCCACAGACCCAGACTACCGTGCTCAGGCCAGATTAATCTTTCCTGACCCTAGCAGGGTCCAAATCTAGTTATTACCTTTTGGATCATGACAGCATTTGTCCATGACCAAGTTCTTAACTTATAGTTAAGCATCATGGCACTTTGGCCAGGCCCATTTCGATGCCAGGGTAACACATAGCTCATCGCTTGCCCAGGGTTCATCCAGTCCCTTGTCGGGACCCTGCATTTGGGGTGCTAGAAAGTCAGGGCAACTGAGGGTTAAGTCAAGAGAACAGATGTTCAGGAGGCAAATATCATTGAGAGTCCATTAACTCCCACATAACAAAAGCATAGCATTTAGCATTTACTGTCTTCTTGTGTCCATACCAAAAGGACATTGCTCTGAATTAACTATGCAAAGGATTTAGGAATGAGAAAAATAATATTTACAAGCCAACAAAGCACAACGAAAAAAGTTACAAATAAACACAGGAATGGGAGCACTGTGATGGGAGTAACTCAATAAACCTAACCTCCCTATGGCAACATGGAAAGGACAAACCAATGATATACTTCAGTCTCTATCATATCTCTTCATGTTCCTTTTTGTTCTTTTATTTTTGGATTAATGTTAGCTACAGATGCAAATCTGACCAAATTTGTCCAATCATTTGCTCTCATTATTTTGTCTTTAAATGGAAATAAACGTTTGTTGATATACTTGAAACACAATGTTATCACTGACATGTATCTTTCACAAATAAAATGCCATATACTCTTTTTGCTAAATATTATTAAATGAAAAAAATGTATTTGCTCTCAAATTTTATTTTCATTTTTTTTTGCTTACCCAGCCTGTGGCCGTGGGTTCTATAAATCTTCTTCTCAAGATCTTCAGTGCTCTCGTTGTCCAACTCACAGTTTTTCTGATAAAGAAGGTTCTTCAAGATGTGAATGTGAAGATGGATATTATAGGGCCCCTTCTGACCCATCGTATGTTGCATGCACAAGTAAGTTCATAGTAAAATAATAAAGGACATTTAGGACAGATTAATCTTTCAGATTAACACAAATTAATTTGTGTTCCATGATGTCATTAAGATTGTATTGAGATTTGTAATATTTATTAAATATTTATTAATTATTAATTAATAAATTTATTAATTTATTAAATATTTTAATTTTCAATGAGCATATAAGGCTAAATAATATGTAATCAATGTTTTATCATCTTCAGTGTAATTTTTATTCCTGAAAAATCAAGGTGATTTTTAATATTCTTGTGTGTCCAGTAGAAATCATGAATAAAATGTAAACATTGTGTTTTACCTGCATAGGAAATGTGTTTTATAAGTAATAGTTTACATAATATTATTCCATCACCAATATGATCAGGGTTTGTTGCTTCAGTTAATGAATGTTTGAGTCAAAAATCCCAAGCTAATCCCAGCTATCACTTTAAGTCATTCTTTTGCACATCAAGAATAGATACATTCTCTGTTAGATGGTTAAAAAGGAAAGTATTTTTAAATAATTGCACACTTTTTAAAAAGTGCATTAGCTATTCTTTATGCATTGCATGGAAGTAAAATAGCTAAAGACCATAGCAAAAAGTACAGGCAGGTGATACTGTTTTCATTTTGACATTTTAAATGGAAAATGAACAAAGAGTAACAGTGAATCATGGAGGTTTTTATTACATCTTTTTCTCATAAAGATAGTGAAATATTAAAGTGAAAAGAAATCATTTCAGCATAATTTTCTATATGGTAAGTGAACTATTAGCCGTTGTGCCCCTCATAGATTATTTTTTTCTATCTTTATTTTTTTAACCTTTTCCAAGGGCCTCCATCTGCACCACAAAACCTCATTTTCAACATCAACCAAACCACAGTAAGTTTGGAATGGAGTCCTCCAGCTGACAATGGCGGAAGAAATGATGTGACCTACAGAATTTTGTGTAAACGGTGCAGTTGGGAGCAGGGTGAATGCGTTCCCTGTGGGAGTAACATCGGATACATGCCCCAGCAAACTGGATTAGAGGATAACTATGTCACTGTCATGGACCTGCTAGCCCATGCAAATTATACTTTTGAAGTCGAAGCTGTAAATGGAGTTTCTGACTTAAGCCGTTCCCAGAGGCTCTTTGCGGCTGTCAGTATCACCACTGGCCAAGCAGGTATGTTTCTGTATTTGTCTTCACTTAGTGGATTATGTGAGTGTATTTAACTGCAGGGTCTTAACTGAATATTTTGTTAACGTTGTTACACAGAACTTGATTAGTCCATCGTGTTGATTATTCACAGCTTTAATTTTTATTTGTTATCCCTCCAGTTGCCCATTAAACTATTACTGTATTCATTAACATCTGCAGAGATTTGAGAGCAAAAAATAAAAGGATAAATTGTAAAGGAAATTTGACAGCAAAAAATAAAAGGATAAATCTCTAAGATAAGCAGCTTTGGGAAAAGATCTAGAAGAGAGTGAAAATTCTGGGGATAATGTGATGTAGCATAGATACGTCTTGCATTTCTATATTTATGATCATAAAAGAATAAAGATTATGCAAGATTTGGCTTCACTGGTTCACATGTGTTTGTTTTTTTTGAATATGTAGAGTATGATATTTTTAATATGTGACAGTACCATTAATTTTTTTCAATCAGTAGTGATTTTTTTCTTGTTATAGCAAGTTTCTTATGAGGATTTCAAAGGAAACTAATTATTGAATGAAAACCATGTAATTCTATCTTAACCTGAAAGCAGTTTTCGCTTATTTGCTTTCTGACATTTGTGATAAATGCCTTTTTTAGTCTTTCTTTGCCCTAGTATGTGTGTTTTGGAAGACTGTGAAGGCTTCAATTACTGCAGTTTCAGATACTGAAGACTTTATAAAGCTTTGGTTATAGTTTATTACTGATGAAAGTTTCAGAACCAGGTTCTGATCAAATGAATCTTAATTAGAAAATTATGAGGGGAAAGAGAGAGAGAGGAAGATGAGCTCAAGTGAGAAGTTGGGCTTTTCCAGAGTGGAAAAAGAAGATATACAGATGTGGAGAGATAATAGAGGCTTGAGAGGAAGCTGTCTTTCTTAAAGTTTTGATAAATCTGGCTTTCTTAGGAAGATGCTATGTTGTAGATGAAGCCAAGTGCTATGTCATCATCATTTAATAAAGTTAGACTTGCACAGATTGTAAATTGTCTGAGCTTTGTAATGGCTTATTAAAATGTTCTGATATTTAGCTGTCAGAGTTGACCGATGTTATCCCCAAATCCTGCATATCAGCTAATCTGTTCTTTATCTTTATGCCAGTTTTCTAAAATGTTGCATATTTAAATTATACCCACAGAATGAAAACTATGCATATGGTCCTATGCTTAGGATTTTGGACAGATTAGTTGGTTCTTATTCTATAGGCTTCATTTTCATGTTTATTTAACAGGATATTGCAAATCAAATCTCTTATGTAAAAGCAGTGGTTTATAAGTAAAAGAATGTGAAAACTTTTAAATTTTTGAAACTTTACCTTTACCTTACCTTACCTAGGAAAAATGAGAAAATGAGCTGATATTTGGGTTGCTTCATTGTATTTTCCTATTAAGTATTCCTTTTATTTATTTCTGATTAACTATATATTTATATGTGTGTATACACATATATACATATATGTACATATATGTTTGTGTGTGGAAGAGGAGCACCCAGTGATCTCAGAACTTACTCTGCCTCTGTGCTCTGGGAACGTTCCTGGGAGGGTTAAAGGTACCAAAACAGTCAGCTGCTTGCAAGACAAGTGTCTAAAATGCTATATTGCTCTGCCCCTTTGTTAGATGCACTATATTGAAAATTCTTATGTCAACTATAATAAAGGACATCTTTATTTTTAAATATATCATAAATATGCTGAATAAATGTTACACAGTTGAACAGAATTTTCCTGCTTTTTGAATATATATGTATACATTTTTATATTTTATATAAAGCTTTTAAGACTACATTAAATAGACCAAAGATTTCTCCTAAATCCTGAATCAAATATCTATCAGTAGTTAATTGATAACGTGTGATGATGTTATTTTTTTCTGATTTGTAACAAACCAGTATTTTTATTGATTTTGGTGAAAGTAATTTAGTTTTACAAAATTGGATGCAGTAATACAATTCTACAAACATACCTAAAATTATAATTAATTAATAAAACAATAGTATTTTATAGTATATAAATTATACCTGAATAGAGCTATTAATTTAAAGTAATTAAAAAATAAAAAATAAACAAAATAAATTAAAAAATAAAATTTAAAGTAATAAATACAATAAAGTTGAAAGCCAGAGATTAAAATTTTCATTTTAAAATGTTAATTCATATTTGTCTAATCTTTGTTACATCTCAAATTATAGAAACAAGCAAAGTAATAAATTTTTTTTATACTTTCAAAAAGAAATATGTATTCTGAATTTTTTGATTTAAGGAGAAATGTTTTGAATTGCTATTTTGCTAAATTAATTATTGTACAGGCTTTTAAGTTTATATACCCGCTTTCTGCTTCAACAGTGTTTTTGCAGTTTTCCAAATGGCCAGTGATTTGAAACTTTGTTTATGTTTATCTCTGGTCATGGGTATAAGCAATGGTCCTTGAAATTCTCATTGTCTCTTAGCCAAACAGCATGCCTCTCACCTAGTTTATGCTCTCACTTTAATGATAAATAAAATCTAGTTTTCTAATCATCACCAGCCTAACTGATACAAAATGGTTTCTTAACAGAACCTATGTATGAGCTAGAGAGAAAAAGGTTATAAAATAATCAGTTAATATGTGAAGGTTGTTTGTGCATTCTAACATTTCTTTAAGTTGTTGTGTTGAGCTCTCAACCTCATGTTAGCGTTTATATAATGAAACTATGCCAAAGACCCTTTGTTCTTTGCTTAGAGTAGGGCCAGTGTTATTGGTGTTAAAGGTTGTTGCTCTCAACTATGTCATTAATGTAGTATAGCTTTTTCATTGTTTATTCTTTTCTGCAGAAATAGCAATAGAGGTTTCTCTTTTATTATATAGCAATAGAGCTTTCTCTTTTATTATCCTATTAAGTGTAATTCTTTTAGAGAAAACTTAGAAAACTTGGTCATCCTGTAAGTGTTACATTAGTGGATGCTAATTAGCCCCTCTTGTGTGTAAGTTTTTGTGAACCTGACAAGGCAGAAAACAGTAAAATCTTTATTGAAGTAAGATAAGGAAATATTGGGATCTTAAATTAACAAGTATATTCTCGTATTGTACATAGGGGCCAGAGGTAGGCACAATATGTAGGTAGGATGCTTGCACTGTGCGTGACAACCTGGATTCAATTGCTGGTACCCTTTCTTGTCACCTAAACCACACCAGAAGTGATCCCTGAGTTCAGACTCAGGAATAAGTCCTGACACCACTGAATATGACCTACAATCTAGACCAAAACCAAGAATCAACACGCAAAAATCAGCACCCCTCAAAAAAATTCGTTGATTGCCTCGAGCAGGCCCCAGTAACGTCTCCTTCATCCTAGCCCTGAGATTATATTCAAGGCTCTTTAGGAGAATGAGACCCATCATTGTTACTGGTATTTGGCATATTGGGTACGCCACGGGGAGTTTGCCAGACTCTGCCATGTGGGCAGGCTACATTCGGTAGCCTGCCAGTTTGTCAAAGTAGGAATGAGATGTCATAATAAGATGTTGTGCGGCCGCGAATGCAGCCGCACGGTTCCGGGAGCTGGTTTTTATAGTCTCAGAGTCTTGGCCGCTGATGGGATTACACGGCGCCAGGGGGCCAGTTGGTGGGTGTGACCCCCGCCTACTGGAATTTGGAGGATCTGGGTGGAGGATGCTCGACTCCAATCCGAGTAGGCTTGGAGATCTCGGCCCCGGAATCCACGTGGCTTTGTCCCTCTGCCGGTACCTTCAGGTGTGCGGAGAGTGGTCTCAGCATGGTGGTGGCTGGTCCTGGAGGTCTTCGGCTGCCGGGGCCCTGGCCAGGGTGGGGAGGAAAGCTCAACCCGCTCCCCTCCAAGGGGCCCCGGCGAGGAATAGCCAGGCGCGGGGGCAGGAGACTGCCTCAAAAATGCATCCACAAAATCTAAAATTGCTGGGAAAGAATTGTTTCATTTGGTTTCTATAAAATATATCCATTTTAGTAAAAAAAATACTGAATTTTAAACCAAAATTTGGTTTCAGCCCAGAAATGTTTAGTGAAGCATAATATGTGATATTATATTTAGATAATTTTATATTATCTTCTGTATTTATCATGAACATATGACTTAGATATTGGCTAGATGAAATATATTTGTGTTGTTTTGTAGGTCTGTTTTCCTAACTAAGCATAAAGTCACACAGATCAAACTTATATTGAAATTTTTAAAATATGATTTATTATATGCATAATATATAGTCCTCAAAATTATTCATATTTTAAAATACAAGTGCACACAAATATGTGCTATTTATAAATGACATTGTATTCCTTATGATTTTCTTATATTCCTTATGATTGGTACACTCCATTAAACCACTTTATCTTCTTAAGAGTTGACTATTAAGTGTCATTTTAAAATATTTAATTCCATCAACTGTAGTATGTAGATTTTGTTAAGCATTCTGCAGGACACTGAGGAATGGAAATTAAAGAACTGTTCTCTCCTTATGAGGAATCCATACTGCAGTAGATAACAGATTTAGTTAAAAAACTGCTATTAAGACACTGGAATATATTCTTGTGTGTGCTGTGGAATAACATTAGAAACCAAAACGAGATAAATAAATACTCACATAATACTAATAACTTCACATAAATACTAATAAACTAGTCAGTTTGGAATTTTAGAAAATACATATGGTTTTACACAAAGAGAAAAAGAAACTTATACTCTAGGACCTCATGGGCCTCTTTCCCCATTAAATCAGTATATTGGCCACCGTCTTCTCTCTATAAACAAAATGGTTTGCAGGAATACGGAAGTTAATAAAAACAGATTACCGTATACTTGCTGACCCATTCTGTAATACCTTTATAAACTGTGGAATCATTAGCAGTTCTTATCTTTATATTAAAAAATAGTGCAAAATGCTAATTATGGCCTTTTCTGCAAGATGGATTAAGCAATGTAGTGATGTTTCTTCAGGTGAGTGATTTGTTATGTTTATCTGTGTTTCTACTATGTAACATAGTTCTACATGCTAGCTGTGCAAGCAATATTTTGCAATTGTGAGGAAGCTTGAGAGGCTTGTTTGGAGGTTCTAGCAGGGAAGTGCAGCTACTCGTATACCCTCGACTGAAGATCTGTCTGTCTCAATTTGGGGGAGGCCATCCTCTTCGACCAAGCACATAGCTTCAGGGGGATGCACATGGAACGGTGAGGAAGGAAGGGGATACCCGCCTAGCCAGCCAGATCAGCTGAATCATCCCTATTGATCAATGGGGTGACAGATGTCACAGCCAGATCCAGATCGCCTTCATCCAGGGGTCACACCCATATTAGCCACCTCCTGCCTGCTCTAGATAATCTCTTCATCGGCCAGACTCCAGAACTCACAGCTGCTTCTCCCGGAAGGAAGCATAAAATGAGGACCCCCCCATAACCATGCCATGAGACCCCCATGCCAGGCTGTTTTCACTCGGGGCACCCTAGAGTGGGGCAGGTGAGAGCCCTCCGCATCCCAAGGGACTCAGTCCCAATAGCCAACCTCCACTACCCAACCGCTGCCGCGCTCCAGGTTGCTTTCCACACGCTCGGGCCGAGCCTCACATATGAGTGAACATATTCCTGGACAAATCATAAGACACTCCCTACCCATTTTCCATAATTGCCACACCATATTTGATGGGGTTCAACAGTAGGCAAGAAATCATAGAGGGATTTCTATGATATAGAGGGATATATATATATGTATATATATATATATATATATATATATATATACACATATATATATATCTATCGGAGAGCCTGGCAAGCTACCGAGAGTATCCCACCCACACGGCAGAGCCTGGCAAACTACCCGTGGTATATTTAATATGCCAAAAATAGTAACAATAATGGGTCTCATTTCCCTGTCCCTGAAAGAGCCTCCAATACACAAGTAACAGGAAGCTGCTAAAATCTCAGGGCTGGGATGAATGGAGATGTTACTGGCCCCTGCTCAATTATTCAATGATCAATGGGATGACAGTGATGACAGTGATGCTGATGAGGAAACTTGTCCTCTACAGAAAAAAGAATCATTATATAGTAAAGCATTGTCATATCAGTGGAAAAGGTGTAGGTTTTTCTATTATATGACATAGTTACTTGAGTTTAGACAAGTAACTACCGTTTTTGAATCTAAATTTTCTCATAAAATATACCTTATGTTAATCCAGTAATATTTATAGAATGAAAAAGGCATATTCTATAAAATTTTAGCTACAATAATAGAAACAATAATTACTAGCTACTAAACATTATACTTCCACTAGTTTTTTTATGTATTTATTTTAAATAGAAAGAGTTTCAGAATTGAGTCTTGGCTTCTTTGGAATCACATAGCATCTCAGTAGCAAAGGCACTAGGGACATAAGAGTGCTTAGAACTGTTGTTTTATGTCCATAATCAAATAGAAAAACTCTTATTATTTAATACATTACCATTGTATAACACACTGTTGACAGCTAACTATTGATTGCTGAGAAATATGTGTAAAGAATCTACAGTTTTTCACAGAATTGATGACTATGACTGTTATGTTCTCAAAATCATTGGTAAGGAATTAAGATCAAACTGGCAATCTGTTAAAAATGGATATAATTTCTCAAATTAGCTTAAACCAGAAGAAGGCATTCATTTTATTTATGTATTGTGGTTTGTAAAACTGTAAATGGTAGGGTTTCATGCATAAAACATTCCAGCACCTTAGTTAGATGGATACAATTGCTTTTGAGGTCAGCATCACAGAAGAGAAGGGATGGGAGTAGGAATGAGCAGAGAGGGGAAGGTGAGCTTGTCTTATGCGAATCTTCATCCAGCTCCACAGGAGCCTTCTAACCTGTAAGGACTTTCAATCTGTTCAGATTCAAAGAGTAAAGGGAAGGCTTTTATCTCAGTATTGTCTAGACAGACTTCTCTGAGAAGATGCAAGGACATTCTAGAGGGTGACAGGGAACTCAGGTTTGCTCTCCAGCACCTATGTCAAAAGCTGGGCAGTACATTTTCTACAGTTCACATATTTCACTATAGAGAAGTTGTGCAAAAGAATCAGGTATGTAAAATTCAGAGAGCATTTAGAAAATAGTGGTATAAACAGGATGAATAAAGATTTGTAGGAAGGGAAAAAGGAAACGCTGTCTTAGGAAACAAGACTTTCTGCTTGGTTGGCATTTGGGAAGTGAAGGATCTTTTTTCTTTTTGAACAGGCAAATGAGATAACTCACTCTGTTCTAGGTTCTAAATATTTCCACAGAATTTGATGCTTTTTGCTAATAACAATTTATTTAAAAAGTATTTTTCATAATTCACCTTGATTCCCATGGGAGAAAGGAATATAGAAGACATTTTCTTTAAACATCAGAAGTTTGAGCAGTTCTTTCATTAATTTACTTTTGACATACTATGCCATATTTCTCTTAAAAAATGGTGCTGAGAAGGTAATATAATGCATAAGGCTTTTGCCCTGCATCTATCTGACCAGAGTTCAATTTCTGCCACTCATATGTTTCCTCGAGACCGCCAGGAGTGATCACTGAACCCAGATCAGGAGTAAGCCCTGAGTACCACCAGTTACTGTCCCCAAAACAAAAGCAACAACAAAAAATAATCTACATTTTTTTCTTCACCATGAGTTGTATTATTTATAAATGGGTGGTTTTAATGCACTTTTTAAAATTCTGTATATAATTAACATTCAAAGTAAAATTGTGAACTTGGTAATATAAAGTTTAATTCATTGTGGATAGAAGATTGAATCTTTACCTATACAATTTTTGTGACTATCACAGTAAATTACATAATGGTGACCTCAATCCTGGCAATCAAATACATTGCTTACCTTAGAATTATTTAATGTTCCATGAACTTAGAGTAGACTACTCTGTTCAACATTTTAACAGTTCAGTTTTGTTTTGCTTTTTCACATGGAAATTTGTAGGTAGATTTAGGAGCATGGTGAGGAATTGCTATTCAATGAGAATGGGGGCCTACAAATAATTATTATTTTCTGAGGGTATAGTGGTATAAACAGAATGAATAAAGTTTTGTGAGAAGGGATAATGGAAACGCTGTCTTAGAAAACAAGACTTTCTGCTTGATATAATCAGTATATAAACAAATATAATCTTTGGAAGTTAACATTAGTTATCTTACAAGTTGGCTTTTAGCAATTGTTTTATTTCCCTTTTCAAGAAACTTTAAAATTACCCTTGTATATGTCAATCTTACTAATTTCTATTGCCTTTTCAAATAACCATATCTTGTTTCTCTATCAAAATTAATAAATGCATCAATATTCTATTGGACTTGTAATGTTTGCATAATGTTCAAAATAAAATATAATATAAAGGCATATTATATAGTATGATAGATAAAATTACCCAAAGGCATTAACAAAAGTCATATGTTGGTCATAAAATCTCCCCTCACATTGATAACTATGATCCAATTGTGACCATTTTTTCTCATAAATTAACTCGTCTTTTTAATGATTTAAGTAATAGGACATCAAATTTTGTGTCCTTTAAGCAAAACCAATTTATTACATTTCATTTATATATTTACATCTTCATGTAAATTTGCATTTTTTATGTTTCCTTGGAATTTTGACCTTGATTTATACATAAGAGTAATATAATGCTTTTATTGTTTTAGAATATTTACTGGTCCAGAAATATAGTACAGTGGGTAGGGCATTGCCTACCATGCAATCAACCAGGGTTTGATTCCTGGTACCACATATAGATTCACAATGTTTGCCAGGAGCAATCCCTAAGCAAGAGTCATAGTAATTCTTTAGAACCCCTGCGTGAAAAAGGCAAGGTGATATTAGAACACAGCAAAGAAGCTATTGAAGTTTTCTATCTACAAACCAAGAAGAGAAGGTTTGTGGGAATATGAATCCTATCATACCCTATTCAAAGACTTTAAGTCACAAGAACTGTGAGAAAATATCTTTTATGTTTTTTCAGGCCATCCAGAGTATGGTATTTGGGAATAGTGGCTGGTTGTATACTAATATGAATACCAATCACTGAGATCACTAATATACCTTATTACTTCAAAAGATAATTTTTTCCTACATATGAAGATTGGTTATGCATGCTTTCATGGATATGGATCAAGGAATGTGACTGTAGTAATTTTGTTCACCTGCATAATTTTCTCCCCCAATAAAGTACTGAGTTTTATACAAGTTCAGAAAGACCAATAGTATTTTTTTTAATATCAAGGATTTTTTTTAAATAGGGCAGATTCATTATCTAATAAATTATAGAATGTGCTACATTCATGGTAGGAGAACATTCAATACAAAATAAATTATGAGTTTTGTTCCAGAGTTTTTAGGCTTGAGCAAGTTTGTCATATTCTTGGCAATATTAAGCTATCAATTTCTACATTATTATGAAATGAATGATTTAAGTTTTTCTAGGGAAAATTGCCTTTAAATCTATATTTTGGAAATAGACATCTGTAACCGGTTTAATTTAAGCTTCCTCTAACTAGGCTTCTCAAGAAATATATAATTACCTATTCGAAAATTTTTGAGAAAGATATAATATATGAAATAATTCTTACTATATTTTAATCTTAGTGGAATATGTCTTATTTTACTACTGCCTGTTTATTTAATGGATATTATAGTCAATTGAGAAGGCATCTATATATTACTCTAAAATAAATGGCCTTTTTACTTTGAAAATCACGAAGTCTGTTATGCTTTCCTGAAGTGTAACTAAGTATAAATTTAGGGGAATATATGAAAAGCAGGTTAATAGGAAGAACCTACATAATCTACATAAATATTTTCATATTACTTTATCTTGTGTTGATATATATTGATCATCTTTTTCTGAAAAGCTATACAATTATATATAACAAAACATCAAATTGTATGTGATACAATAGTTACCAGTATGCAAAGAATGTAAACCAATATATTTAAATATACATTCAATATGATTTGAATAGAAGTAAATTTTTGATGATTCATAATTGACAGGATTTTTCACATGATTTACCTGGTGTATGATACACTTAAATCGTATCTTGATCTATGAGTTACTTGCTTAATTCTTATAGACAAGTTCTCATAACCATGTTTCATAAGCATTGCTAAAGGAAGAGCATTTTACAGACAGTTCCAGGAAAAACAATGACTGAAACCAAGAAATTAATAACTTTATTTCATAGGATATGAAAAGCCAGCAGATATTATTTCATTACATCTTTCTTATATACATTTATAATGTGATCTGTGTTAATGAAGTGATTACTGTTGATGAAGCAATTTTTGGTGATGAAATGATGATGATGATAAAAATTTTAAGTTTAATAATTTAAAGTACGTGAGTTGCTCAGTCCCATATCTTGCACACTGCTACAGTTAGCCATGTATAAATCTTCAAATCCTGCCTAACTTGAGAGACATAGCTTTGAGAAGGTAGAAGATAGTCTTTAAATTGACACAGATTTACTTGTTCTGCTTTTCAATACCAGTGTTGAGAGAGTAAATGTTGATTATTTTATTCTCGCTTCATTGGTGATGAATTGAAACAAATTTGATTCAGACAAGCAATCTGGTGAAATGATGCAAAGCCATCCACAAAAAACATCTGTACTAATCAACTAATGCAGTAAATTAGAGCTACAAGGAAAAGACATTGATCCAAGAGGATCATTAACAGTTTTAACCAACTGATCTAAGTAATAGGGTGAAGGAGAGAACACTATCAAGATCTTGCTTTTCTGATCAGTCGATTACTGGTGCAAAAGCCCACTTGCTACTTGTTTCAGTTCACACTGTTTTATGACTTCAATTCCTCCTACATTATTGTAAACAAGAAATAGGGATCAATTGGAAGGTAAAAACTCAAAAATAACTACCCAGATTTTCTGCGTTATGTTTATGAAGAGTTCAGTAACAAAGGGAAAGATAATTGCTGCAATGCAACAAAATTAATCAGGGTAGAAGCAGAGTGGATGATATATGTTCTTTGACAAAGTACATGCAGAGATGTACGTACAGACCTGTAGCTGCATGCCTTGCTTAAGACACAAGGACTAGAGAAGGATATCCCAGAAAGGCAATTAGCATAGCTATAATGCTTATAGTTCTTAATCATCCATAGCATGTTGACATCAGATAATTAGTGCTTCACTTTTTAATAATATTTGATAATTAATTCAGTATATAGAAATATGCAGAACATTGTGTGTAGCATTCATGATGACCATCACATGATAATTGAAGCAAAAATCCTGCTTAAACCTTCTCACGGTTGCATGGTTTGCTCAAATGTTAATACTCTTAATCACAAAACCCATAACTCCTGCTACATCGGACTATATCTAAAGTGATCTCCTACATGCATGGATGTTTACATGTATATTAACTGTTACAACTGTGTGACTTATAATTTGTATTTGTGAGCAAATTATGTGCCTAAGAAAATGAACATCAGGATAGTGGCAGAGCTTAAATATAGTAGCTTTGGGAATCATAAATCTTTAAATAGTGCTCTAGTGAATGGCCTTTGGGGGGAAGAGGAAGTGAAACTAATTTAAAAGTTTGAGAGTTTTGAGAACACAATGGTTAGGCGCTGGAAGAATATCAAAAACACCTGACAGCTGCCACTAGAGAAGGTTATTGGTTAGAAGGGCTATGATGATAACCAAAGGAAGGAAATTTTCCAGAATCAATTGCTCATGGAGTCAAATGTCACAAAAGGTCAATTAAATGAAGAAAGAAGAAAGTCTATTATATTTGACAATTTAGAACCGTAAGAAACCATTTAGTAGAAAACATGCCGAAGAAACTCAGGATACTATTTGTCATGGTTGAAAACAAAGCCTAACACTAAGGAATATGTGACGTAATGCTCAATGTTGGCTGAATTGAATTGTAATAGATTATTTTTATGCTGATTTCATACAACATTTATCAGACTGGTAAAGACTAAGAGAATGAGTCTGAATATTGTTTGAAAAAAATGACTGCCTTTTTTCTTTTCTTATGCATTATAATAACCTTGTTTTCTCCTTTTTTTTTGGTTTTGTTTTGACATCTTATCCTATTTTTGCATACCTCTGATATCATTAAGAACCTAAATTTGGTATCACATAAATTTTATTGTTCAGATAATAGTAATCTCAGAAACAAAGGTTATAAAATAAAGATGTTAACTTTATAAGGATGTATTTTATAACATCATCCCCTTTATTACAAAGTTCTATCATTCATAATTACTATAAAGTCAAGTAATGAGCAACATTTCATAGAATAACCTGCTACTTCTATATGAGGTACTGTAGTTCTACATTTTGTTACAGTTTATGTTGTGGACTTCTTCCTATTTATTTCTCTTTCTAGTTTCTTTTCTTCTTCCCAAACATTAAACATTATGCCTCATATCAGAGACTCACGTAGGAAAAAGTAGAAAAGGACCTAAGAGTTTGAAGTCTTTGCCTCCACTATTTTCAGTATATTTACACGAGGCCTTTTGCTTTAAGCCTCATTTCCTCTATCTTTAAAAAAACATATACACAGAGAACAGAAGGCCACCATGTTATTTCTACCAACCTTGGATATTCATCTGATCTGTAAACCACCCCAGAACACCTGGTAGTTTACAACTGGTGTTATATTTGGAAAGATACTAAACTGATTTCCTTTTGACTGCTTTCTGACTACTTTGATATTTCATTATTTTCTTGAATCCAGGGATGAAATGGATGAATGAATCTTAATTATAGTATACTGGTGACTTCTTTTTTCAGACCATTTTTCTGGACAAGCATCAACTAATCTGACAAATCATGGACAGTTTACTTTATAGTTTGGTTTGGGATTAAGTTATTGACTGGAACCTATGAGGAACATAAAGAGCAGTGTCTCCTGATAAAATGTGTTGTTTGCTTGCCATGCTTGTTTTCCATTTTCATCAGTGACCTTTAGGAAAGGAGGGCTATAAATAAATCATTCTCAAGCCAAATATATTTTTGTTAATTTACCAATAATACTTCAATCACAGACACTGTGCATCAGGGTTGCCTGTTAAAATAATTTTTGTGTGTGTTTGCCTGTGATTTTTCTTATTCTTGAGGTTTCATCATGTAGGAAGAGCTATCATATAGATTTTATATTTAATTCAATCTTTATGTATATTGCTATAAGAAAGTTCAATCATTTGTGATATGGCTTTGATGTTTTCAAATTATTTTCTCTTAGTTTGAGAAGTTCTAGTTGATTTGAGAATGGATGGATTATTGACGGGAATTTGAAATCAGATTTTGTATTTTTATTAGTTTCATTTTAAAATCATTGGAAAAAATATGTCTGGGGTTTTCCCAAGTCATACTTGAGGAGCCTGAAACCACTCCCACCTATTCTTGGTTAACCAGACCAACAGTACATCGCCAGGACTCAAGATTATTGAACCCTTTGGTCCTGTGGGTCAAGCTGTTCTTTGTGGTTCTGTGTGGCTTTAATTCAAATGTGGGTCTCAAAGTATTCAGAACAGGCACCCCTGATTATGGAGCTATCTCCTCGGGCTGGAAAATATTTTTAAAATGAAAAAGTATTTAGTGGTTTAGATGAGTCTACCAATATTTGCCCTGTTATTTCAAGATTTCCATAAAACACTTTTCAACCATTTAGTTAAGGTTATTTTTTTCTAAGTATTAGTTGCCCTTTTTGTATGAATCTTAAATATCTTTTATTAGATGGCTTGGTTCACCTGTTCAGCATTAAAGTCCTGAAAACAGGAACACTGTTATGTGTTTTCTTTATACAGTTTAATAAAATAAGATGTATCCATTTATCAGAGCAGAAAAATGAATAACATGTGAAGCTGTATTTTTCAATAACTATCATTTAATTGGACATTTTGTTTTATCTCTCTGTTCTTAGGTGTATAATAAACATACATAGGAGAAAACAACACAAAAATTAGATTTAGTATCCCTCTGGGTAACTAAAATTACTCTGCTGTTGTTGTAAAACTCTGATTTTTATTGCTCTTAGACTGAAAATAAGTGTATTGACAGTAAAGAATTAACAGCATATTCCTGAAGACTTTATTTAATAATGATGATGTAAAATACTTCTTATGCCATTTGATTTATCTAATTTATAACTCTGTTTGATTACCCCAGCATGCCTTTCATCTGTAAGAATTGCACCCTGGGGACTAGTCATCTTATTAATTCATCACTTGTTCTTTTATGGTTGCAATCCCATTATAGTATGAGCATAAAGTGATATTCTCTCCTGAAAATTGCCAGCCAACTGGTTCCAGTCTAGCTGACCTTTTGTTTGGAGCTCTGATCCTAATGGTTTTTCTATTGGCTTCTGTTTCTAATACAATCTCCCTTTTCTCTTCTGGTATCATGATGAGGCTAGGACAGCAGGAGTGAATTCCACACCTGCAATTACAGACTTTTATAAAGAGGAAAGACCTGCTTCAAGTTAACCTGTAGGCTTTTTAAAATGCCTTTTGATTTATCTGTCACCTGATCCATCAGCAATGAATAATTTTCATGGAAGGTGCACTTTAATTACATTCCCATTTGACTTGCATTATCAAGCCCTATCTAGGTAATTAATCTCACCAAGTATCCAATTTCAGCCTTTATTGCTGGCAGGCAGGCCTCTTGAATTATGTGTGCTTGAATAGGTCTTGGGTCTTCTTAGCCAGGCGGGCCCTGAAAGAGATCTGGTGTCTTCCGAATTGTAGAACTGTGTCTAAAAAGTTTTATCACAGATATTTTGATTAAATTGTACTAGACAACTTACCAAGCTTTTATATTCAAAAAGGTACATAGATTTGGGAAATTATGAACTCTCTTACCTATAGGTCTAGCCAATCTTCATATCATTTGATATGTAGAGTATGTGACACATTCTTACGTATTGCTTAAGATCTGATTCACTCTGCTTAAGATCTGATTTACTCTGCTGATACAGGTTTGCTACATTTACCATCTAAACTTAAACATGTTTCATTGGTTCTGGATTTCTAGTTGTACAAAGTTAGGGGGATGTTTGGGCTAAAAGCTGTTTCATTAAGGTTTGAATTACTATTATTCTGCTATTAATTCATCACACATTGTTTTCTACAACTGCTTTATTCTCAATAATAGATAACTCACCTTTAATATATTCCTTTATTTTAGTGATATTCATTAATTACTTATACCATTTGATACCAAATTTCAATAATCTTGGCAATTTAGTTTACATACAGAAACATACAATAGTTTTAAAATAAATTTTCTATTATAGTTCTGTCTTAAAATCTAGTACAAAAATTCATTTATTGTTTTTATTTTTAATTTAGGAATTTGGTTATTATTGCATGGCATAATTTGCTCCACTACTCAGGATAGTAAAAAGAAAAAATATTAAAACTGAAAGTTTTTAAAAAGGCCCTCCCGTTGATCATCGATTTGCTCGAGCGGGCCCAGTAACGTCTCCATTGGAGACTTTGTTGTTACTGTGTTTGGCATATCGAATACGTCGCGGGGAGCTTGCCAGGCTCTGCCGAACGGGCAAGATACTCTCGGTAGCTTGCCAGGCTCTCCGAGAGGGGCGGAGGAATCGAACTCAGGTCGGCCATGTTGGCTGCGTGCAAGGCAAACGCCCTACCCACTGTGCTATCTCTTAAAACATAGTGTGAATTTATTGAGTTGTGGAGGATAAGACAGTTTTGTCTTCTATACTAAAGTTTACTCATTATAATATTTTTAAGAATTTCAACTGCTGGTATTTTTGGAAACTTAGGGTAAAGGTAAGTTAAAGGCCCTCCCGTTGTTCATCGATTTGCTCGAGCGGTCCCAGTAACGTCTCCATTGGAGACTTTGTTGTTACTGTGTCTGGCATATCGAATACATCACGGGGAGCTTGGAGGCTCTGCCGTGCGGGCGAGATACTCTCGGTAGCTTGCCGGGCTCTCCGAGAGGGGCACCCCCTCACCCCCATTTTAAACCTCCACCACTCTTAGTTCCACCTACCCACTCTGTCTCCCCTTCCTCTGGTAACTGCAAATTGTTGTGTATATTGTTTTGTCTGTTCATCTTCCTTCCTGAAATTACAGATAGAGGTGAAGTCATTCACAGTCTTTCTCCATCTATTTTTCTGCTTTTTGTCTTTTTTGTTTTTTTTTTGTTGTTGTTGTTGTTGTATTTTTTTTTTGTTTGCGTGTTTCTTTTTGCTTTTTTTGGATTACATTCGGCGATGCTCAGGGGTTACTTCAGCACTCAGGATTTACTCCTGGTGGTGCTTGGGAGACCATATGGGAAACTTGGGGTGAAAATTATAATTACAAATACTTTTCCAGTTTCTACAATCACTCTGATATAGATAATTAAATCCATAAATTTCTGCCTTTCTTTTTGATCTTTCTCACAAAAAACTGGCCTGATCTCTGCAAGGGTATAAGTTAACACTGAAAATGTAAATATTTTTCACTATCAAACTAGCTCTACAGAACTAGTCTTTATTTTCAGTCTACTAATGTATATCTTTAATCTTTAAAATAAAAAAATAACACATTTTAATGTAGTACTTAAAATTTAACTATGAATTTTAAGTGTAGAATCCAAAAAAACCAAATGTCATTTTGCTAAAATCACAAGAATAATTAATTTTAAAACTATTCTCATTATATTTACACCTTTCAATAACCAGATTTACAGCAGCATTAATAAGTGGTATACTATATTCTAATTAATATAGAAGTTTTTAAAAAATTTTTTAAATACTTAGTCAATTGAAAGCCTATTTATTGACAGTTTTAGGTTAATACTTATAGAAATGATGCCAGTTTATCATTTTATATTTGTCTCACATTTAAAAAAATTAAATAGCTTGAAATGTAGTCGGTATTGCATGTTATATTGTTGCTCTATATGCCTATGCATAACATAAAAACATTTCAATTTAATAAATATATAATTATCTAGTTGCATATCTAAGATAGAAGACTGCATTTCTCTATCAGTATATGGGTTCTCTTCAATAACACTCAATTTATGTAACACTCAATAACAATAACACTCAATTTATGTTGTATTTTGAAAGGAAGACTATAAAATTGGAGTAGAGTTACAGAGATGACTAAAGACTGAAATTATATTGAAATTTAAAAGACAGACAAAAATACCTTTCTGGGGCTAAAGTTGTTCTACTCTATATTATTCCTATCAATATATATATATATATATAATATCATATTATTTTAAATTATAATGAATATTTTAAAGATCAACAACCATGAGTTCTTTGCTTTAAAATGATAGTCTAGGGGTCAGAAAGTAGCTATATTGATTAAGGCTCTTACCTTGCATGTACTTAACATGAGTTTGATACCAGATACCACATAGGGTCCTGTGCACAGAGTCAGGAGTAAACTGAGCTTGCCAAGTGTGACCCATAACAAAGAAACAAATAAGAAGAAGAACAACAATAAAGTGATATTCTATGGCCTGAAAGATGGGACAAGGGATGACGTGTACATCTTGCATGAAACCAACTATCATTTTTGGTCCCCTGATCCCCACCACCAGTAGTGATTTCTGAGTACAGTCAGAAATCAGTCCCAGAGAAGGTTTACCCCCTCTGTAAATACAGGTTTAGCTCCCCTGCAAATACAAAATAAATACAAAGTGATTTTCTAATATCCATCTTCCTTAAAAAATAAAAATGTAAAATCTGACTCCCCAGGATACTAAGCAAGCTAGTTCAGCAATCCAGGGCTAGGGGGCTTAGAGACGCAGGCCCTGTGGTGCCAGAAACTACAAGGCCCATGATGACTGTGTCCAGGATTTCAGATGCAGACCCATGAGGCCTTGTGGTGCTGCGAATCTATCTTGGCACACTTTGCATGTGCTCCAAATCTCTCTGCTACCTCCTAGGCCGTCTCTTGTGTAAGTCTGGGTGCATTTGAGTTATTTTCTCAGATCATATATTTGATGTATTTCTATCTCATCATGGGTTCTTTGTCTCTTGAGTAGAAAATGAGCTGCTAAATGCAGATTCTTGGACACACAACTTTCCATTGACTCAAACTATTAGGGGGAAAAAAATCAGGAAGTCAAAATATATGTATGTAACATCAGGTTTGGGTATGGGGAAAGGGAAAGGATGGGGAGAGAAAATAAGGTGATATTGTATATATATTCTATTTTTGATAGGAAAAATATACGATAGAATAACTTTAGCCCGGAAAGTTTGTCTGCCTTTTAAATTTCTGTGACCTGGTACTGTAACAGGGCACCCTGAAAATATATTTTGGCTCCTATTCCCTCCTCTTCCCTTTCCACCCTTCTTTTCTTGCCTCTTCCTCCTCTTTTTACTTCTTTTCTATTTTCTTTCTTTTCTCAAGCATGCCCCTCACCATTTTTGCCCTTTCTCCTTCCTGTCTTCCCACCCTTTCTGTTTGTTTTGGTAGAGAGCAACTAATGGCAGGAAAAAGTTTCCTTGCAGTTTCTCATATACATGGTGAATGAATAGCATGTTGTTTCCGGAGGACCCATTCTTTTGCCTCTCAGATGCTGCTGTTTTGTTGTTGCTCCCCCCGCCAGCCATCGCCCCCCCCCCCCCCGCCCACCAACACACACACTTTTTGTGATATTTACTATTTACTTCTTTCAGTGACACATGCAACTTGAGAGCTGCAGGTTTGAGATCAGAGGTGAGAATAAGTATAGACTTGCTGTAATCCAGTACTTCTTGATATGGAAAATATTGGGACGTTTCCTGCTAGCTATCTATGAGAGAAATCTCTATCATCTACAGAATATATTGGCAGAACTCTGAGGAGTTTTAAATAGATGTTGAAGCTCTTCAATAATAGGTAATGCTGCCTGAACTGATTTTATATTTGTAAAAGCAGGTTTTCAAAGGGTAGAACTAGTCGAAAAACTACCCACAGTAAAGCGGGTCTCATTTCTAATCTGTATCCCAAAGAATAAATGCACTCTTTTGTTACAACTTTTTCCAACTACTATGTAAATACCTTCACTTTACTACAAGTTCTTGTGATTGTGACCTTTGGGAAATGGTGTGCGGTCATTGGAACCTTGCTTTTTGATCACTGGTAATCTTTGACATTATTGAGCAACCTTATCCTTGAGGATCTTTCTCCAGTGTTCTGAGTCAGTCTGCCGTGGGAGAAAAGTGAGGTCTTTAAATTGTGAATCTGAAAACAAAGCAGCAGTGCATTCTTCTATTGTTTAAGACACTTCCTCTGAAGAATCTCACTGTGGTGAATGTGCCTTTAGCCAAATGCATTAAAACAACACCATCAGTCACTTTTAATTAGTCCTTTGTACTTCAAGACTATGTTTTGCTAAAACACCCCCAACACCTTTGCCTGTATAGGGCAAAGAAGGGAGTAAGCACATGGTTCTCTTTTTGTATATCCTTTCATTCTTTTATATATGGTTTTATAAAACGTATCAATTCACAGTACTCTATATCATTCAAATCTAGACAAAGTTGGTTCAGTTGTAGAAGGATATCATTGTAAGCCAGAGGTTACTTGCTTGAGCAATAACTGATTTTGAGCTAGTGCTGAGAAAGAACTATATACTTCTCCTGTTTTTATGGGCTGTAAAAAGACTTTGAACAGATACATGTGTATCGGGTCTACACAGGAGGTTTTCAAAGGGATGGATACAGATCTTAACTTTTTTTCATTTTATACCATTTTATGTGTGTTTTTAAGGTATATAAATTATAACGAAACATTATCCAGTTTGTATTGGGTAAGAAGAATACCACCTGTGCCCTTTTTTTGAGGATTTTCGTATGTCCCCTGACTCTGATCAGATCTCTTTCCTGTGATGGAGGACTGTCAGGAGAGGAATAAGAGAGTTTCCCCAGGTGTGATTTGAATATTAATAATCTCTTTATTACTCTTAAGTTAATATTTATATCTCTAAAGTTTCATTGATTGTAATTGGAACAATTTAATTTATAGTTATTCATAGGTTAGTAAATATGCTATTGTTATAATAATTTAGAAGTATAATTTTTCTGGGTCTCTAATGTAATTGCTATTAATAGAATAGGATTTAAAAATAAAAACAGAAACTTCATGATGATTGCAGTGACACCAAATTACAAGTTAACTATTGATATAACAGGTTTTCTTCTCTTGCTCTTTTTTTTCTTACTTGATTGCATTTATCCAGTATTCTCTTTTATTAAACATAGATTTTTTTCCTTAAGTGCAGTTATTTCATTATTTTGAAAAATAATTTCTTACATCACTAATGACCCAGAAGTTTCAATCTTTTGAATTTATAATGTAAATACCAAGGAAATTTCAAAAATTTGAGTAAAAGTAATTTTCAGTGCTTGGTCAGAGCAAAAAACAAATATTATAACCCTATACAGATAGTATATCACATATGTAAATGACTGTACTATGCATTGGGTGAAGGTCTCATTTCATTGTAATACTAAATACAAAATAATAATAATCCCTATTTTAATTATAATATTTATCATAATTATAACATAGAATTATTTTTGTTAGTAGGTCACACCCTGCAGTGCTCTTGGCTTACTCCTGGCTATGTGCTCAGATCACTCCAGGCTCACATAGACCATAAGGGATATTAGAGTTCGCACACCTGTCAGCCACTACCAAGGCAAGCACCTTACCTTCTGTACTATATCTCAGAAAAGTTTTCATAATAACTTGGAATATTTCATGTGCTTTTATTAAGGAGAAAAATAAGGCTGAAGGTATAGAAACATACCTTGAATATTAACACTTGATTTACTCCCAGGATGTCAAAATTACAACAGTTTGTGAGGAATATGTCATTCTTCAGAATACAGGCAGAAATTAAACCAATTGCCCAAGATGATAAACCTATAAAGTGACTGTATGAGACCACAGTGATGTCAGACTTGCCCTATGTCCTTGTCTCTTATTCCTTGGTTTACATTACCTCTTCTGTCTTGATTTATAAATATTCTAGTCTATTTCTGGTAAAGAATCAATTCTAATAAAATGATGCAGACTCATATGGTGAACTTTCTAAATATGGCTTGTGTATCACTGCCTATACTAATTTTGGATCCACTGTGAAGGCAAAACATGTAAATATATCTAAAACTACGAAGGAATAAGGTTAACTTACTTCATATTTTAACTCTGATATTTTTTAACTTGAATCAGAATCCTAGTTAACAAGTGCAGAACGCTCATTAAAATTGATTTCTACAATAGTTAAAGCAATGGTAATGCTCTTTGGACTCTCCCCTACCTTCATTTCCCATTATTTCATGTGTTATTTAGAATTTGGAAAATAAATAAATAAATGTATCCTCTAGTACTTGGAGAAATCAGGTTAGAGAATTTGCTCTAGAAATGTGAAATTCATTTAAACACAAAGTTAATTAACATTGACATGAATATCATTATAACCTGAACATGCATTTTTCATGTTAACACTGAATTCTTTAGCACCATATTCAGACCATCAAACTCTCAGTCCCACAGTGCCAGCTGACCATCACTAGGAGTAGACCCTACAGGGGAAAGAAAAAGAGAGGAAACTGAGGAAAGACATTTGAGTTTAGTTTGAGAGTGGACACTAGAAAACTTGGCTTGATTTAAAATAAGTTATTGTTCATCTCTGCTGCTTTTAAAAAAAATTAGTCACTGTGATTACAATACTCTTAATGATAAGGTTTTATGCAAACAGTGTTCCAATAACACAGATTCCACGGAAGTGTTCATTTCTTTCTACCATTGTCACAGGGCTCCCTCCTCTTTTTCCACCCCAATATTTCTGCCATAGTAAATTCAGTTATGTAGCCAGTTCTCAGGTTCTTCTGTCTTTGGTTATTTTTAATTTCCATACTATGTATTGTTATATTCATATAGAAAGATTATTCTGCTTTTGTGTCCTCCTTCTGGCTTACTTCGCTCAACATGACACCCTCTATTTCCACAAAGGCTTAAGCATTTTGTGTCATTACATATAGTCATATAGTTTTCCATTGCATTTATGAATTATAGATTCTTGATCCAGTCATCTATTCTTGGACAGTTGGGTTATTTCCAGATTTTGACTAATGTAAATAGTAGCACCATTTTCTAAACCACAGTGATATCACTTTATTGTAGTATTCTACCAGTACAGTTTTTGCCAAAATTTATACATTTACAGAATTACCCTGGTCCATATGCTCCTAATTTACAATGCAAAATAAGTCCTGAAGAAAGGGTCTTTGCTTTCTAACCCTATCACAGTAATATAATATGTAGCAAATTATGTGGTGAAAGATTGTTTTTCACATAAAACTATCAAAAATAATTAAGAAAATGAAAAGAATATTTGATAAAATCAAGGAACTTACTTTATGATTCAACCTTTACTGATTTAATTGACCTCAAACATACACTTTAATGGATGGAATGTATTTGGAGAGATTTTTACTTCTTGTCAAAAGCCTACAAAGGAATGACTCTGTGGGGAAAATACTTGAAAAAAACAAACATATCCGGATTCATTGCTCATAGAACTACTCGCATTATTTGTGTGTGTGCATGCCATATGAGTGTATGTGCATACGTGTGTGTGTGTGTGTGTGTGTGTGTGTGTGTGTGTGTGTGATGGCTTACTCTTGGCTCTATGCTCAGGGAACATTCCCAGTGGTGCTCTGGGTATTATATGGGCAGCCAAGAATTGAACCAGGCTCAGCTGCATGTAAGACAAGTACCGTATCCACTGAACTGTCGATCGAACCCCAGTACTCAAATCTTTGTCAACAAAATTATTTTTCTTTATATTTTATGTTTTGGCACCACGTCTGGTGATGCAAAGGAGTAACTGATCCCTTGCACTCAGGATATCCTCCTGGCAGTCTTGGGAGATCATATGGGGTGCAAGAGATCAAATCCTGTTTGGCCTTGTGAAAGGCAAATACCCTAACTGCTGTATTATCTCTCCAACCCATATCAGCAAAATTCTTGGAGAGCCTTTAAACCATATGATGTTGCTTTGTTGCATATACAAAATGACAATTTCTTTTTCATATTTGTGTTAATGTTTATGGTCTGACTTAGATGTTAGTTGAGTAAAGCTTTCAAACATTTATGTCTGAAAAAAAACTGATAATTAGCAATTGTTTCCACAACTTTTGCCTAAATGATAACCTCTGATACACAAAGGGGTTAGTTACTAGTGTGTATAAAGATATTGATTTTTTACAATTATTTTGCTATCATCTAAGTTACTTATGATCATGAAATTGACCATGAGTTTATACAGTGTAATATTAGTTAATTGGTTTTATAAAATTTTTCTTTTCTTCTTTAGCTTTGTCATCTTCAAATTAGAGGCTTATAACTCAGCCTATTTATTCACTTTATGTTTTTACCATGGCGTCTCTGTAGTTTAAGAAATGCATGCCTGATACCGGAAAGATAGTACAAAGGGTTGTAATACATGCTTTACATGCAGGAGCCCTGACTTTGTTTCCCAGCATTTCATGGTCTATCAAGTATCCAGAAGCTCCTTGAAGACCACCAGATATGGCTCAAAGAAAGGGGAAAAAAAGTTCAGAATAGAAAAGAAATCCTTGTCCTCTTTTTTGTCCTGTTCCCCAACTGTCAGTGAACCTTTCTCCTATAATTTATGCTGTTTCTTAGCAAGGGAACGTTGATTATATTGGGATCCCATGGGAATTTTATAATGAGAATGTTATTATCCAGTATAAATAGTGACCCCATTATGCTTGCTTGAAATTCGCTATAAACTCAGGTACCTATGTTCAAAGCAAAATATTTGTATGCAATAGTAACAAGTTATTTAAGTTCAGTTTACCTATATTTTAAGTGGAAAGATAAAAAAAGAAAATCAAAAACACTCACCAGCATGTGGTGCATTTCATAGAAGATGTTGATTCTGTCCCACCAATATATTACTCAGATCAATGATATCTGAAAATCATTAGTTAAATATTTCCTTTATGCACCCATTTATTCTTTTAATTCAAAATCTTTGTTCAGCCTATTATAAATCTTACATTGACTTAGGTGCTTTTAAAATGCACTACACGAAGAACAATTTTTTTTCTAAGAAAGCCTTTAGTTGTAACAGAGACAGTATGAGAATAGTGGTATTTGCCTTGCTTGCAACAGACCCTGATTGGGTATCCTACACCACATACGGTTCCCTGAGCATTGCCAAAGTAACCCCTGAACACAGAGGCAGGTATAATAGCCAGTGAGTACTGCCTACTGTGGCCACAAAATCAGAATAAGCTTGTTGTGCAAGCAAGGTGCATAGTGGAACAGAAAAATCTATATTTCATGTGTATAAATTATTTTAAGAATTAGACAGCACCTAACTACAGAGTTTCTGAGTACAGTTTCTCAAAGATGATTAGGAAATAGTTCACTGAGAAGATGACATATGGATATCATTCTGGTTAAGGTATGAAATCAAATCCCAAAGTTGGAACAGTATTCCAATCAGGGAGAAAAACCAGAGGCAGGCCCTGAGCAAAGAACATGCTTAGTATGTTTAAAAGGGGAATGGTGTAGCTGGTGTATAGAGATAGAGGAGAATATAAAAGGTAGAGGTCAGATTGTTAATAGAGTTTAAGTATATATTGCATTGATCCATGCAGGTCATTATACACACTGACTTTAGATATAGATGGAGAGTCAGTGGGTAAGGTTCACAGAGAAATGGCATCAATCTAATTCCATTTCAATGGTACCATTGGGCTGCTGTGTTAAGAATAGATAAGAGGGGATCAAAGGTGGAAGCAGGAGATTAGTTAGGAGGCTATTGTAATAATCTGGAAAAAGGATAAAGGTGGCTGACACTATATTGGTAGCGATGGAATAGTAAGGAGTACTGCTCACAGTCTGGATACGTATTATAGATAGAATTAATAAGATTAACTGACTGTTTGAATATGGGGCAGGAGGAGAGAAGACCAAGGGTGACTGAGTATATTAGCCTAAGCAACTGAAAAGGTGAAATTGCTTGTGGCTCAGATGTAGATGATTATAAGAGGAATCAGTCTGAAAAGTTTAGAATCACCCTTCGTTGTGCTGTTCAAAATGGTGATAGTTACTTCCAACTGACTATACAAATCTACAGTTCACAAGTGGGATCTGGATTAGTGATATAACAATGGAATTATTAACATGGTTATAGGATATTTATTGATGAAACTAAAAATAACAGGTTTATACAGAACAAAACAGAGAATTCAGATTTCAGTGCCAGGACACTGGCCGATGAAGAGCAATCAGAATATATGATAGAGAATTGTGACCAGTGTGACAAGTGAGACAAGAGGAAGAATCAGAATTTCAAACCCTGAAAATAAAGTGTCTCAAGAAGGATGCAGTAATCTGTCATATGCATTGCAAGGTGAATGCAGTAATCGCTGTCATGTGCATTGCAAGGTGAAAAGTGACAACTGAACATAGTCAAATCAGTATGAGACTAACATCTATCAGAACATCTATGGTATCTTAGATTTTACTAATCTGTACACTAAAGGTGGCTGATACTCAGCTTGCCTCAATATTTACCACCACCCACTGAAAACGATACTGTATTGTGGCATAAGACAATGTGCAATCAGATAACAGGGATATCATTTGATAAACAGTGTCGGACTAACATGCAGAAAACTAAAGAAGACAGTAATCTTCAAAAACCCTGCAGCCTTATATTTTAGTTCATTCTATTTATTTAAATTTTATCTTTGTTGTTGCTGCCCATTCAATAAATATTAGTGCCTGTGGTGTGTCAAATACTCTCTCAGTCACTAAAGATCAGGTAGATATGCGAGACAGAAAAGATTACTGTGCTTATGAACTAGAACCGGAGGGAAGAAATTGAACCCCAAAATCTACAATGATTAAGTGCCAGGTTTTTGGGTCTCCCCACATTAGCAAGCAATGTACTTATACCACAGGTGTTGCAGACAATATACTTTTACCTTTAAATTCAAGACAATACTTTTTTTAGTTAGAATATTGTTTTTATGCTTGTGTCTTAGAATAGTGTTTTTATGCTTTGCCTTCCTATAATATCCAGTAAACTACTTGGAGTCATCTAATCAGGATGGTCTCACATCCTTAGGGTTCTCAGTTGTAATTAGGCTATTTCTGTTTATTGCTCGTGAAACATTATCTCTATGTTTTATATGAATATAGCATTCCCCTTATACATGTTTACAATGATACTTAATGTTGTGGCAATGATATAGTGATAGTTAGACTGTATTTTAAACTGCTGGTTAGGCAAATTTTTATTGAGTACCACTGGAAGCTACCTGTGGCATATTCAATATGCCAAAAGCAGTATCAATAATGGGCCTCATTCCCCTGACCCTGGAAGAGCCTCCAATATGGAAGCGCTGGGAAAGACGAATAAGGAGAGGCAGCTAAAATCTCAGGACTGGGACAAATGTAGACATTATTGGTGCCCGCTCGAGTAAATCAATGAACAACCGGATGACAGTGATGCAGTGATACTACTGCATGACTGTAATTTTGAGAAGGGCTAGATACTTGGTGGTTAAATAATTACAGTGTTTCCAGAAATTCTGGCTACTGTTGGGGATAAATACCAATGCTGTTTTCAGTTTCACTATAAAATGTGAGATTTCCATTATATATTTATATATCAGTCTATGAATAGAATTAACTTTACCAAATAATTTTGGTAAAGACATCAGACTGTTTCTAACTCTAGTATTCTTATTCTTATTCTTGACTCTGATGGATCTCATTGATAGCAAAGACAGAATACCATGTCATGTTTGTCGTTAAACTTAGGCAGCAGTACTACATCTATCTTGAGCCAACAAAGAAAACAGATAATTATTTAATCTCCTGTGTTTGATGATAACCATTTTTCTTGGCAAATGCTTGAATTAAGTTTTCTTCATTGATAGTTTTGTGATTCAAACTCCTTTTTTCCAGCCAATTTAATATATTCAGATTCTCTGAAATATGTCTTTGTGGGTATGTAATTTGAAGAGCAGAGGGAGTAAAAATTAGTTTACTGAGTTTAAAATTGATTAAATGGACAGTTATTTTAAATATAAAGAAAAGGATTAGTTCATTTTGTCAATCGTTCCCTTAACTTATTTTATTTATTTATTTATTCATTTATTTATTTTTACTTAAAGCCTCTCCTTACTCATTGAGGCTGCTAAAATCTCAGTGTTGAGAAGAATGGAGACATTACTGGAGCCCGTTCAAGCAAATCGATGAACAAAAGGATGACAGTGATACAGTGATACAGTGATTTTTACTTAAAAGCCTAAGCAGATAATGTTTTGGCAAAATTAGTAGTAAATGTGGAATGTGGGATGAAATGAACTTTGAAGAAAGTTGTATTCTATTTTTTTATCATTTTAAATACAGCTTGAAATTTTAGACAATTACTCCTAGAAGAAGTTCAGGTTTTAGTCAGTGACCCATTCCTATCTTGGCCTGTATTTTGGAGTTAAGTGAATGGCTTGACATTTTTTGTTTGTTTGTTTGTTTTGGGGCCATATGTGGCAGTGCAAACAGGTTACTTCTTGCTCTGAATTCAAGAATTACTCCTGGCAGTGCTCAGGGGAATGTATGGGATACTGGGGATTAAACCTGGATAAGTCCCGTGCAAGGCAAGCAAGTTACCTGCTGTACTATCACTCCAGTTTTGTCTTTCTTCCCTTCTTTCTTTCTTTTATTTTTTTTTGAAGTATAACATACATATAGAAATTTTATCACTGAAAGAAGATTGGAGAGGGCGAGAGAAATAGTACAGCTCTCAGGGTGCTTGCCATGCATGCAACTAACCCATGTTCTATCCCCAGCACCCTTTCTGATTCCATGAGTACCACCAGGGTGATCGGTAAGCATAGAGCTAGAAGTAAGCCCAGAGCACTTCCGGCTATGGGCCAAATAAATTAAAATAATAATAATAATAATGATAATAATAAAAATAATAACACTGCACGGTGTCACTGTGCTCCTGTTCACCGATTTGCTCAAGTGGGCACCAGTAACGTCTCCATTATGAAACTTCTGTTTTTGGCGTATCGAATACGCCATGGGGAGCTTGCCAGGCTCTGCCCTGTGGGCGGGATACTCTTGGTAGCTTGCCGGGCTCTCCAAGAGGGATGGAGTATCAAACCTGGGTCGGCCACGTGCAAGGCAAATACCCTACCCGCCATGCTATTGCTCCAGCCCATAATGATAATAGTAATATAAAAATAGAAGAAGATAAGAGTTCCCTCACCACCAGAAGCCCATATTCTCCATTAAGTATGTCTCTTTCTCTCTGCTTCTTTGTTGCTGTCTCTGTATCTCTGGCTCTGGCTCTCTATCTCAGTCTCTGTCTCTTTGTCTCTGGCTCTGGCTCTGTCTCTCTCTCTCTCTCTCTCTCTCTCTTACATAGACTTTTTCTGTCTCTTGACTCATATTTCTCTAAGTTAATCTCTTTAAATGAAACTTTTATTTCACTGTATAAAAAAAGAGAAAAGTGAGATAAAGTTGAGGTCACAATGAAATAAATTTCTTTAGGACTCATTCTTTTCAAATTTCATTTTTCTGCTTTATTTGGGTTATAACTTATACAAATATTTCTCTGAATACATATACTATTTTTTTCAATTTGTTACTTTTTGGTCCACTAGTAGATTCTCTTTTTGGTAGCAGAGGGTGAGGTAGGGATTGAGACACAGCCAGAAATGCTCAGGGTTTATTCCTAGTCTTGTGATACGGGTCACTCTTGATGGTGCTTAGGGGACCATAGGTGGTACCAAGAATATAATTGGACTATCCACCTGCAAGACAAGTCCCTTATCTACTGTACTATCTTTCTTGCCCCAGGCTTATGATCTTAACAGAATTTTGCACTAGAGACCATAATTGTTTATTTCTATTGTGGTTGGGATCCTTTTAGTCCTAGAGAAGGAAGAGAGATAGAAGCTAGGATGATCTTCTATGATATTTCCTGAAGAATATTTCTCTATGTATATTCCTTATCTCACTCTCTGCTCTCTAGTGTTAAATATATATGTGTTATGCATGTGTGTGTCCATTATCTGTCCTAATAATCTTACTAGTACAAAATTGTGTTTATATATTAGTGAAAAATGTATTTACTAGGAAGAAATTTTTTTCTTCAAGATTATTAAATAGATAAGAAAATAGCCAGTAGGAAATCTACAGATAATGTTTGTGCACAATTCTACTTAAAAATGAAACTCACCTTTCAATTCTTGCTGTGAGAACAACAGTTTCCTCTGTGTTCCTGGCCAAGGGCATAATTTGCAAGAAACTGAAGAGTTCTGAATATTTTATGTAGTATTTATTTTTGTTTACCTTGGTACTAAGAAATGCAGATGTGTGTGACTCTGTGTAGCCCCTGATACCGTTCATTCTTTCTTTTCTTGACCATTATTTCCCTAATTTCAATAACAGTTTGATCTTACTTATCCAAACATGAACACATGTTTTCAAAGCTTGACTGTCATTATTATTAGGAGATCATTTATACATTTCTGATAATAGGTTGTTTCCCCCATCGAGATTTATTAGTTCTGTGATCACAGTTTTGTCAAAATGAACATTATATTCTACTTTATTCTTCATACCTTTTGTGTGCTCTTGATTTTTCCGGTATTTAATAATGATTCTTCTATGAGTAGAGAAATCTACTAGCCACTGTGTTTATGGGCTATTTGCTGCTTTGTCTCAGTTTAATTTGATTTGGAGGTAGAAATGCATAAAATTTATTTGATGGCTCTGCATAACTGAAACCAAAGAAATAAAAACTAATGGAATATTGTAAGAACTTACTGTCACTGTCACTGTCCTCCCGTTGTTCATTGATTTGCTCGAGCGGGCCCAGTAACATTGTGAGACTTGTTATTGTGTTTGGCATCGAATACGTCACAGAAAGCTTGCCAGGCTTTGCTGTACAGGTGAGATACTCTCAGTAGCTTGCTCGGCTCTCCGAGAGGGGCGGAAGAATCGAACTCGGGTTGGCCATGTTGGCTGTGTGCAAGGCAAATGCCCTACCCGCTGTGCTATCGCTCCAGCCCAAGAACTTACTATAAAACATTTTTGTTAATAAGTAACATACAACAAAGGAAACTACCTGAAGATAAACTTAATCCATATGTGATTTTTCAAGTGTGCTATCCAAGGCTCAGGAGATGTCTCAAAGATTGCTCATGGAGTTAAAGCACATCTCTGCATGTGTGAGCCCTGTGTTTGATTTCTGGCAATTTGTGGCCTCCAGAACACTGCATCCATGACTCTTCTAGCACCATGCCAGGAGAAGACATTGAGGACTAACAGGTGTGAGCCCCCAAGAACAAATTAACTTTTCATTTTCTATAACAAAACACATCAGAGCTGATAGCAATACTTCTGTGAAAAAATGTCAAAAATATTTCTTGTGCTGAAAAAGCCTGGGTGCCCCTTCATGTATGGTTTAAGACAACTTTTGGCAACAGACAGCTAGCAGGCAACCAATAATACTTGTATTCATGTGAAATATGTAAATGGGAAGACTCCTGGAGTTAAGATTTTAATATTTCAGTTGTAGATAACTCTCTTTGAAAACATAGCTTTTTATACAGATTTGGTGTGAAAATGTTTAGTTGAGCAGATGGAGATCCAGCTGGTAGAGTATATGTTTGTCAGGGTATCTGGCATTTAGCTATATCCAAAAACGATATCAAACTGAAAGATGCTAAAGAGCAGCGCTGTATGAATGCCAGTAGGATCAGTTAGGGGTAGTTCCTCTCAATTTTGATTTTTCTAACCTTGCAGGAATATATTTTAATCCAGATGGAATTTTTAATTTAAAAAAAGTGAAGTCTAAAAAAAATATAAATAAAATAGTCAAACAGCTGCCCTTCCAAAATCTTGATTACAGTAGGCCAGAAAACATATGCTACTTTCTGTGTTGAAATTTAGTACCTAATGAAAACGTGAATCTGTGAGCATACAGATTCATGTGCATTTAGCAGAGTTTTATATTCTGTATACTTAAAAGTCATTATTTTGGTTTCTTGACTTAAACTGTAGGAAGTGATGTAGGATAATGAGTAGAACAGTGAGCAAAAAATGGAAAGCATTTGGGAAAAGATGACGGAGTCCCAAATATATTTGAAAACATTTTACCCTATTGAATGCCAGTATCTCAGCAAACACTGGTGAGAATAAAAGGTCAGTTTTGTAAGGACTAATCTGACCCTTTTTCTAAGTTTAGAGCTATTTTGATGTTTGAAGTCTACTTACTCATTTCTTTCCTGGAAAGTTGAATATTTAGAAATAAGCTGTTTTGCCTAAATAGTTAAGTACATGTATTCAAAGAGTTCCATATTACACATTTCAAGTGATGGGCCGGGGTGGGTGGGTGGGTGGGTAGAAAGATAGAAGGTTTGGGCCACACTTGGCTATGCTAGTAACTCCCTCCTGGTCCTATACTAAGGATGCATGTTTGATGGTACTCAGGAAACCATTTTGCGCAGGGATCAAATTGTGGTTGATTGAAAACACAACAGCACTTTAACTCCTTCTCTCTCTCTCTCTCTCTCTCTCTCTCTCTCTCTCTCTCACTCTCTCTCGTGATTTTTTCAAATTGTAAATAATAAGCAAAATTAATAAATGCATTTAAATAAAACTTTCTTTCATCACTTTTTTTCTCCCCCTTTAGGAGAATTTATAAATATATAAAATTATAAATCAAAATTTTAAATTGAATTTAGTGAAAAATGTATCCAGGAGGGAATTAATTATTGTTGGAACTGTCAATATTGCACACAAGTGTAGTGCACATACACAACATGGAGGTTGGCATGTCCCCTAAATACTTAGATCCTTAAACTGTAGTGAGAAAAAAGTATTACAGGTGGCTTTTGAAAATTTTGTATTAGAAATTTGTATGAATCACTAAATACCAAGTTTTATATATATATATATAGAGAGAGAGAGAGAGAGAGAGCTCATCTAGAAACTGTTTTAAAGATCTGACATTAAAATAAGATAATCTCCAATATATTTCCCTGTTTCAGACTCACAAAACTATAAACAGCTAACTGCACTGCTTCGAAATATGTTCTTATCAAAATCATAGGCTGGGGAGTTTGAGAAGTACCTTTCTGTGAGTTCAGTTTTAAAAATTGATTTATGAAGAGTATCTATCTATAAAAATCCAATATATTAGAGAAGCATCTCTTCTATGAAATAAAAGGGAATATTTAATCTCCCAAAATAAATTTTCATTTTAATTGATGAGAAAATAAATTATTTTTATTAATTGCTATGAAACACACTTGCTTTCTATTTTTATGTAATTCTTCATTGGAATAGCTTATCCTCTATTTTACTAAAAATGCTATCTTATATCTTATCTCCAAATTGTCATCTTAAATTTTGCATTTTTTTATCTTTCCATATGTATTATTTTAAGAATATATTTATTGCAGGTAATATATGAATTACATGCAGCATAAATTATACTTACATTGTGTGTATTATATATGTAAAATACATGAGTATATACTTCTATGGGTGTAAAAATCTTAACTTTTACTTTACTTTGAGTACCATCTTAAATTCTTCATTGTCATTGGACTGAATTTTTCCAGAACAATATAAATAATGTTAAATTACCATTTTTAAATGAAGAAGTGAAGGTGTAGAGAATCCATGTAAGCTAAGGTTAGACAATAGAAGGAGTTAGAACTCAGAAGAGTATGCCTTATTATCTTTTAAATTTTCTAGTCGGGTAGGGCGTTTGCCTTGCATGCAGCCAACATGGCCGACCCGAGTTCGATTCCTCCGCCCCTCTGGGAGAGCCCGGCAAGCTACCAAGAGTATTCGATATGCCAGACACAGTAACAACAAAGTCTCCAATGGAGACGTTACTGGGCCCGCTCGAGCAAATCAACATCAACAGGAGGGCCTTTACTTTACTTTACTTTAAAATATCTTAACTGTTGCCATTTAGATATTTATCTGAGTAATTAACCATTTTTTAAAACAACCTTTTAAACAATTAGTCTTTAATGCTGAGGCTGGTGTGGTGCTAAAAAGAATGGGAGACCCTGAAGAAGTATTGGCTCCTCTGAGGGGAACACTCAGTAGCTACTCAGTTATCACTTAGTACTTTACTCAGTATTTTTCATAGGGACAGATATGGCAATTCCAGAAGGGAAGTGGACATTTAGATTTTTGTGGGTGTGTGAAACCTTCAGTTTTACAATTTTCTCTAGTAATTCCAAGGATAATGTTACCTTCATTTTGCCAGATAAAGCAAATAATTAAGAAGGAACTGAAATGTGCTTTTATTTGTGAACTCAGCATTATGGTCTAATTTCCAAGAATGAGCAGGTTCTCAGGCAGAGATATCTGGACAGGATGTTTGGGTCCTGTACTCAATATCAGTCAACACCCATGGGATGAAAAATGATCAAGATCGGCAGAGGAATTTATTGAGCTAAGATGATATCCCAGCAATCTCACAGAATGTTTTAGAATTGGGAGCATGCTGTAAAGTTGTCCCTATTGAGACATGGAGCCAGAGTTTACGTCATCACCTTCGCTCCATTAGTTAAGTATTCATTGGACAGGCCCTCATGCATGGAGGATGACCTTGATCCAGTGGTTTTTATCAGCTTTGAATAGTTTAGAATGGTATGTCAGAGGGATACTAGCCTGTAAGCATCAGTCACCAGCACACTGAATTATCAAGGAGTGAGTGACACATCACAGTATTCATTGCATCCTACAATCCACAGCAACTCTGAGCTACTTGTACCTCCTACACCACCTAGTAACTGTCTTCTGGCTATTATTTAATTGTTTGTTCTCTTCATCAGAACACCCATCCTCTCACCTCATTACATTCAAATTTCTACCCAATTTTAAATAGCTGCCACTCTGCTTTTTACCCTAAGTCACTATGATCGATACACTATCAGCAAATAATGTATCACTATTATCCATCTTTTTATTCTTTGTTTATTCTTTGACTTCTATTTTGTGAGGTACTTGTGGCAAATGCAGCTAATGAGACCCACAGTCAGGAAGTTAGTTCTGATTCTGTGAGTAACAGAATGGGTACCACAATATGCCAGTGTGTGTGTGTGTGTGTGTGTGTGTGTGTGTGTGTGTGTTATAACAGGTGATTCTTACTATTTTAATTCCTATGCTAAATATATACTGATTTAAAAGAAATATGTTAAAATTCATATATCTTCACCTGGTCATGGATGATGTATTAGAGAGCTTGTAAACCTTCCTTATAATATTTAAGAAAGAAAAGCTTTTGGTTTTTGTTAGTAGTTACAACAAAACAATAAAATATAAAAATATTCAAATTATTTTGTAAAACACATGTCATTTATAAATTGAATTATATTTAATTTTTATATATATTGAAAATCATCCTTGTAGTGCGTGGAGGCCTGTGCAGAGTTCGGAATCAAATTCAGGGCCTTGCAGTTGCTAAGCATGCACTCTATGATGTGAGCTATCTCTCCTGCCCTGAGATTAGATTTTAACTAATCAAAATTATTTTGGAAAATGTCTGACTTTGTAATTTCCTACAATATCATATTTCAGCATTTTAATGCTGCCTCAGGACTTGGCTAATTGTGTTGGGCCATCTCGTCTCTAAAGCATTAAATACTATTAAAGCTGTGTAAGCTTTAAACATGATTTTTCAAATTATGTTTTCTATCTAATGCTTATGAAATGTTGTAGATTATCAAAATAATGTAAATTACTTTATTGTATATTTGTTTCCCTTGATTTTGAATGTAGATTTGACCTGTTTCACAACATATTTTAAAAACTATGCAAGAGAAAAGTAAGCTTTAAACTCATACAGAACCTGTTTTTTTTATAGCTACATTCTTAAATATATTTACTAAATATAAAGGGGAATTGTTTTTCTCCCAAGTGAAGAAAAATTGCACTACAAATCATTTTGTGCTAATGATTGTATTCTTTTAAAATAGCCAAGCGTATTTAGTCTCTAATCACTTTGCCTATCACTGTAGTATAATGTTAATTTTAAAGAATTCTCTTTTGGAACAAAAGAGCTAATATACTGAATCTTTATTCAGATTTTATTTATATATCAAAATGCTTTGTGAAGCTTTTGTTAAATCTGCAGAATATTACAACATGCTGAAGTTCTTAGTTTTAAAACCTGTCATTTACTAAGGCATTTCTAAGTAAAATGAAGCAAGCAGAAAAATATGATGTTCAGTATATTTTCTGCAGTTTCACAAGAAGGTTAATTTATCAATGAAACGGGTCATTAATTTGTCTTTCTTACAGTATCATCCTATTAAGACTAGCTTGTAATACATGCTGTAGATTTAAACACTGAATCACATTTTTAATTTTCTGCTGTATGTTTTTTCACCATTTTTCTAATTATTCAGATACATAAAAATATCTATTTAATATGGACTAGGAAGAGGTATTTTTTGGACTAAAATTTATTTTTCATCTTTCTGTGGGAACTGGAAAACATAAAATAAACCGTTACTTTGCTTTATAAAAAACTTTTCACTTGGATGCCAAATTATCAGTAGTTTCTAAATAAGTATTATGTTATGCTTTATTGTTAACATAGGCCTTCTCTAAGGTAATCCTCTTGACTATTCAAAACACACACACACACACACACACACACACACACACACACCCCACTTCTCTGTAGAACCTGACCATTTTCCATATATTTATAGGTGATTAGCAGTTCCAGCCCACCTGCATTTCTTACTTGAATGATTGGAAAACTTCCTAAGATACTTGACTCCTCATTTCACTTAGTGAAATAGCTCAAAGTCAATCAGACTTGTGTGATCTGCTCTCTTAACATCTCTGATTGTAAACTCTATCAGTGCACTCCACACTCACTCCAACCATTTCAGTCTCTTTGGTGATCTTGGGAAATACACCTTTAGTTCTTTTATTCTGGTATTCTCACTATTTTAGGATTATCTTTACCCAGATATTTGGTAACTTTTCCCCTTTCAATATTGTTCGGAAAGCCCGGCAAGCTACCGAGAGTACCTCACCCGCACGGCAAAGCTTCGCAGGCTACCTTGATGTATTTAATATGCCAAACACTGTAACAAGTCTCACAATATGTGAAACATTGTTCAGATACAGCTTCTCAGTATTTCTGGCCCAATACTATGTCAATTTATGACTTCTCTAACTGTGCTTGTACTTATTTTTTTCTCTTTTTTTTCCAAAGTTCTTTTCACTCTTAATACTCTTAAATTTTCATTAGTTCTTTTTTCCCCCCACTTCAGTAAACTTAATTAGGATAAAAATCATTTTCCCTTTGATTTTTTATCCCTGACATGAATATCTAGGACACTTATTGAATTGAGTCATAACGTTAATTAGGAAAATTATCTAGAAAACACACACATATATTTAGAATTTAATCCTAATTTAACTGTTAGCAGAGATTACATTGAGTAGTTTATTATTCAATTATACATAAGTTGAATATATAGTTTATAATATTTAGTTTCCAATATATATAGTATATTAACCAGAAAAAGTTGTTTTATTTATTAAAATTACCACCATAGTTTGTTAACCACATATATAGATTTCTTGTCCTATTATTAGGCAACATTAAAATGAAATTTTTGAAAAAAGGAAGACTGAAAAATAAGAAAACTGCAGGGAACTTTAGCCCCTTTATGATAACATCTCCTTAAGGGTCATGTCACAGTCAACAAAGGTGAGTCGAGGAAGTGTAGTTTCATCTCCATTATTCACTAAAAACAATTGAATCTAAAAACAATGAATACAAACTAAAATTGCATTAAGAATAACTTTTAGATATCTGCATCTTTTTAAAAAGTGTACAAATATGTAACATTGTTGGGCTTTAAAAAATTTCTAGTGAAAAACACGTTAAGAATTACTATTAGTGTATAAACCTGAACTTACATACTAGGGATTGGTGAGTACTTTGCTTCGGTAGACCTCATTTGAAGTAGCAACTTTCTGCACATATCTTTCTCTTTCTCACCAAGCAGATGGCAGCATAATGGCAAGCTATGGAAACATGCAGGCCAATTTATTCTGCCATGCACAGAAAACTGTGTTAGAATTTGTGGGCAAAATAAAAACAAGAAAAAGAAACTAACACTTTTGAGAGCCATATTATATACTAAGCACTCTGTTAGTGTTTTCATATATATTATTTCCTTTGAGAAATCCATGAATTAGCACAAGAGAGATGTTCACATTTAGAAGTACAGTATGTGTTGTAAGTACATTTTTTTTTCGGAGAGGATAGTAGCATAATTGGATTATCTCTTTGAGTTTCATGCGGTTATAATATTTTGATAAAAACAATGGTAGACCATACCAGATGCAGAAAATAATTTTTGATTAGGTATGGGATTAAGAATAAATGCGGCATTGATTTTTCGATGGTGGGCCAGGAAGATGAAGAGTTTTAACTCATTGTAACCTCTCATTAGGTAAATGATTTTATCTCTTTCTGTAGCTAATGACTCTCCAAAGGATTCAGAAGCCAGCTGTGATGGCAGCAGGAGCCAGTTTCACATTATTGTAGGTGCGAGACAGGGTCAACCAGTTCTGCTCTTGGAACAGCTTAAAGAATTGGGAATGGAGAGGTTGATGTGGAGGAAGGACACAAGTTAGCTATGTTTGAATTCTCAGGAATTTCTTCTCAAGCCTTTAGCATTTATACTGATAAGTATGTATAACTGCCACTGAGTACAAGAAACAGCTTATTAAAGCAAAGTTCAGGAATGGAATAATCATTTTACCCATGTTAAAATGAAATACCTGGAAAAAGCTGTGTGAAAATCAACCTTGACTAATAATCATGTATAAAAAGCATTAAAACCATAACAAAACTGAGATCTATAATATACCTATACCCCAAATTAGTGCTTTCCCTATTTGAACAGCTATGTTTCTTTCCTAGCTTCTATTGTGACTAAATAATATGTTCCTAAAACATGCATTCACTTATCCTACATGGAGAAATATGAACTTAATTTCCTGTTACTTCATTTAAAACATAATCAAAATAATAAGTCTTCCTGAATATCCCCATAATAATTTAAATGTTAGACGTTTAGTGTTTTTATTTTCTTTTGCAAGATTGTTTTATATCTACTCAGGAAAAATGCAACTTTCTCAGTAGAGAATACAGCCCTTCAGATCAGCCACCTCAAGTCTGTTTTCATCCTAGCAGAATTAAAAAGTGAATAAAGAAAATAGAAAGTGTCCCACTCATTATTACTTGTTTGATAAAGAGCAACTGAGGAGAAATGACCCTAGTAAAAACAACATGTATTTTTTACAAAGCGTGCAGGATGAAATTATTACATTCCATCTTAGTACTACACTTTAGCTTTCTCTTGTCAGTATAATTGTTATTTTCATTATGACTTCTAAACATTTTCAATATTTGTGTTCATAGCTACATCACATATAAATTTAGAATCCATACATACAGGAGATATATAGTGAGAGTCTTGAAATTAACAGCAGCAATTTATATGATGTATGAACCCAATAATCAATCAAAATATACAATTCTAAGGATACAATTCTAAGGTATAATTAAGCACAGTGAATATGTTCACCTTATTTTTATGTGTTAGACTTTACAGTCGATAAAAACACAATACTAAATTAACATACTATATGTAAATGATAAATTACATGAGATTTAATTAGTATGAAACTTGATAGACATTTGAAACAGTAGATATTAGTTTTTTAAAGTATACCTGTTTGCACTAAGACTTTACTAAACACAATTTAGAAAGCCTATGTTTAATAAGTTACATACTTATGTGCACTGTTACATACTACAGTGCACTTTAGTACTTTCCTCCCGTTGTTCATCAATTTACTCCAGCGGGCCCAGTAATGTCTCCATCGTGAGCCAGGCTTTGCTGTGCGGGCGAGATACTCTCGGTAGCTTGCCGGACTCTCTGAGAGGGGCAGAGGAATCGAACTCAGATTGGCCAAGTTGGCCACAGGCAAAAAAATGCCCTACCACTGTGCTATCGCTACAGCACTTGTCTACAGCCATACCACCATGAACGCTCCCAATCTCGAATAAGTATGTAATAAAATAAGAACTATATCAAACCACAACTGCCAGAGTTTCTATCAGTAAATGTAATTCCGCAGGTGAAAACCCTAAATATTTTTAGATATTTCATTAAGAATATATCCAAGTGGTATAAGTTATTTTTAATTTTCAAGTGAAAATGACAGAAAGTGAAAAATGTGTAAGGATTTGTTTTGCAGAATTACTTTATTTAGAAAGTTGGATAGGGTACATTTTGCTTTAATTCCTACACATAATCTGCTACATAGCTTTGTAGCACTATCGTCCCATTGTTCATCAATTTACTCAAGTGGTCATCAGTACCATCACCATTGTGGGACTTGTTGTCACCGTTTTTTGGCATATCCAATACGCCACGGGGAGCTTGCCAGGCTCTGCTGTGCAAGAGGGATACTCTCGGTAGCTTGCCAGGCTCTCCGAGAGGGATGTAAGAATCCAAACGGGGTTAGCCACGTGCAATACAAATGCCCTTCCCGCTGTGCTATATCACTCCAGCTGCAATCTGCTACATATGACTCATTAAATAAAATAGATTTATTAGAAGAAACTCCTCTGCCCATTGTAGTTTGTGAGAGTTAAGTAGACTTGTCTACAGTTGTTACTGTCATAAATATGACGATGCAGAAACTTACTGTATAAGCATAAATAAATCATACTTTCTTTGAAATCATGTGTTTAGATTTTTTACTTTAAGACCACTATCAAAAATTATAAGAGCATAGGTGAGCCTTCTTTAACTAAATGGCACTATAATTCTTAAAGAAGACCAGTGGAATTTAATTTTTGTTAAATGATTACAGTGTATTTTAAAGTGTATTTTAAAGTGTACACTTTGGAAAGTACAGATACTTGTAAGATAACTGTTAATAAAATTTGATATAAAATGATTAAATCTGCTATGCTATAATAAAAGTTGAAAATGGAAGCATCAGGAGGTAACCAAGTTGAATTTCAAGTTCAAAAATGGGCACATTAGGGGCTGGAGAGATAGCACAGCGGGTAGGGCGTTTGCCTTACGTGCGGCCAACCCGGGTTCGATTCCCAGCATCCCATATGGTCCCCTGAGCACCGCCAGGTGTAACTCCTGAGTACAGAGACAGGAGTAACCCCTGTGCATCGCCAGGTGTGACCCAAAAGGTGCAAAAAAAAAAAACAATGGGCACATTAAGAAATATGGAAAGACGGTGGATGATTTGTCCAAAAGAGCAAAACTCTGTGGTTACACTTTAAATTTAGATAATTGAACTTAAAAATTTAAAATTTAAAAATTTAGATTTTTTTCTTAAATTTGCATGTAGCCAGCCATTTAAGACATCCAACCACTTAACTTCCTTTTGAGAATGTTTTTATTTTCTCAGTTTGTGTTTATCTATGATACATGTGATTTGTGGACTAAAAGAAATGGTCTTAGATTTTTTATTAAGTCACTGTCACTGTCACTGTCCTCCCATTGTTCATTGATTTGCTTGAGCAGGCCCAGTAACATTAATGCAAATAACTGTAATGAATATATATTATTACATTTTTCTTTGTAATGTTTCTTTTAAAAAAGAATAATTTAAGCAAACTTAAAATTCTTAATTATTGTCTTGTATAATTCACTTTGATGTATTGTATTAAAAATACAAATTGCCTTATATATATTCCTGAATGAAAAGAAATATTTTTCAAAGCTTCCTAAATAAACTAACACAAATGTTGATATACCTGTTGTTAAATTGAATTAATATCTCTAGAAACTAGATAATCAAACAAATGAGCAAAAAGGGATAAGGTGATGGTAGGAGAGAAAAATAATAGAGACTAATAACTACTGTAAGACAGAGAAGAAAAAATGAAAATTCTGGAGAAAAGTGAAATTTAAATTAAAAATTAGAGTAGAAGTTTAATGAAAAAGACTACCATTCCTGAGCTCTTCATTTCCCCCAATATAATTATTACCATCTATATTTGGTTTTGAATTATTGCTTGATAAAGTATTAGTTTCAAAATTTTCCTCTTCTTCAAACTACTCAAATTTTCTTTTTTACTGTCACCTAGTTACAAGATAAGAAAACCTCTGCTTGAGTCACAAGCACAAATTATGTTCATGCCTTACAATAAGCACTGTTTTTATTATTTTCCCTAAGATCATAATTTAATTTAGCAAACTTAAAAATTATATAGGTAATCATTTAAAATTGTGAATTTTTTTCTATTTAGGTATCTAAGTTGAACATTTTTTATCTCAAGTTATACTGTTAGTGATTTTTCTCTAAGATTCTTTTGTAATAACATTTATAGTTTCATTGGCAACATTGCTAAAAATGTTTTTTAGATAGAATAGGAAATCCAGATTTGTATACTCACCAACTGTTATTTTTTCAATGTTTTATTAATAGTACATATTTGAATTTATATGCTACTTTTTTCTTTAACCCTTTTTTCGTATCATTTTATTGTGAAAGAAAACCATTTGTTGAAAGTATTACTTTAGATGGATTCTAAATGCTTAGCATATTTTAGCTATTTAAATAATCACGTTGATATTCCCTTCCTATTCATTTTATGATAGCACTGTAGCACTGTCCTCCTGTTGTTCATCGATTTGCTCGAGTGGGCACCAGTAACATCTCACAACAAATTGTGAGACTTGCTGTTACTGTGTTTGACATATCAAATATATCACGGGTAGCTTGCAGGGCTCTCCGAGAGGGGCAGAGGAATTGAACCCGGGTCAGCTGCCTTGGCCGCGTGCAAGGCAAACACCCTGCCCACTGTGCTATCACTCCAGCCCATCTTATGATAAACTTTTTATAATAGTAGCTGTTATTTGGTGTATGCTTATGTAAACAAAGCTACACAGTTAAATTGTTTATTGTGAAACATTTTACAACGGGTTTTTTGTTTGTTTTTTTGATGTGCAGTCTATTTCATAGAGTAGGAGAGAACCTGCTGTTAGTTTTGTTTTGCTTTATTTACTTTTACCTTTTGAAAGACATTAGAGTTAAACACTATATAAAAAATAAAGACTATGTCCTCTCTTTGGGTGAATTTCCACAGACTATTTTGATTCCATTTTCAATGACTTTCACAGTGATACTGAATAATTATTTGAATCTTGGAGGTTCAGGGAGCTACACATTTCTCCATTGAATTCATAATCAGAATTTATATGAGATTGACTCTTGTCATAGATTTAGTAATTATTTGGAAACTCAGGACATTGAAAATGTAAATTTATTAGAAAACTCATCTCTATTGAACACTTAGAATATATATTGACACCATTTCTTGTCTTTTTATATGCACATGTTATATGCCTCCTTCTAAAGCTACAAAGTGGTTAAGGAGTTAGACTGTGAACCAAATATAAAATAACTTAGTTGTTTAAAACCCAATTCTTTTTTTTACTCCTGGCTCTGCACTCAGAAATCACTCCTGGCGGTGTTGGGGGGCCATATAGAATGCTGGGAATCAAACCCGGGTTGACCACATGCAAGGCAAACACCCTACCCGCTGTGCTCTTACTCCAGCCTCTAAAATCCAACTCTTAACATGTGTTTATATATAGACATTCTGTATTTTGCTCTTTGTGTTTGAAAAAGTAAAAACTGAAAAATGCTATTTTCTGATTATAGTGAAGACATCCAATTAATCATGTTTATTAATATCACAAGTTTAGTAAATCCTTTTAATGGCTAATTTCTACAAGATATTTTACTTTGTAATTCACTTATATTCCACTGATCTGAAGAATAAGATGTGCTGTGATAAAATGTGTAGTGCATTTGTTTCTTTATAGATTAGTATTTTATCAGTATTCTTATCAAAATTAATTTTCCAATTAAAGTATTGTTTTATTAAAATTTGTCTAAAATTTTAGAAAGGGCAAATACTATTATTTTTCACTATGAACAATTTATGTAATTTAAATGTATATACTGTAAAACTTGTGTGTGTGTGTGCACGTGTGTGTGTGTGTGTATGTGTGTATAGTTTTGCTGCACACCCTTTGCTGGTCAGGGCTTATTCCCAGCTCTGAGCTCAAGGTACATTTTTGGTATTCTTGTAGGACCATATGCTAGGAGTTAGTCAGGGTTCGCCACCTGCTTGGCAATTGCTTTAAACCCTGAACAATATCTTTGGCCCCTAAGATATTTTTCATCATAATTAATGACTATCAATAAATTATTTTCATTTAACTTTTTTTTTCAATAGAGAGTTGCTTTTTTTTCTTATGACAAGAATTTTTACAATCTAATTTTGGGGAAGGAACGATACTACAGCAGTTAGTTAGGGCACTTGCCTTGCATGTGACCAACCCCAGAATCCTAATGAGTAACACAAGTGGTAATCCCTGAGCTCAGAGCACCTCTGAGTATGACCCAAAAATAATAATGAGAGAGAGAAGATAAGAGAAAAAACCTTTAGAATGTACAATACAGCATCACTTGTCACCATGGTATATATCAGACTCCCAATATCTTTATTTTATAACTGCATACCTGCAAGTTTACTCATTTGATTCCTTTACCTGTTTTACCAACCTCCACTTAATATGGAATATTTTTTAATGTAGTCATGAAGGATTTTAAAAGTTATGATGATTTCATGGGCACTCTTGACAGTAAATGGGACCCCTGTACTTAAATTATCAGAATTTATAGTGCATTGATTCTACTAATTATAACAAAATTAGGGAAAAATAATTTTGTGTACTGAAATCTGTTACACAATGACTACAGCAGGTGTTGAAGGATCTGTTCAATTATTTCAGTGAGACACAGAAACAATATTTTAATATCTGCAACAGGGCAGAATGGTGATGCTTAGAGCTTGAGAAAGAGTTTGAGTTATCATGTAGCATATCACTCAGTAGTGATTAAACCTCAAAAGATTAAAAATGATCAAAATGGTCAGCATTGTGTGAGATACAAAGAATATCTTTTCTATTTGGACTTTGTCCAGTTTATCTGACTCAAATACTGTTAGCTTATTCAGTTCAGCCACATCTCTTCACCATTCATCCTTTATCACGAACACTACAAATGAGAGAATTCAGGATAATGTTCACTCTTTATTCTAATAGTGATGACATCTGAACAAAAGTGCAAACATTCATATTCATAGTAGGGAAGTACTGATATCTGAGCAGTAGTTTACTACTTTCACATAACCATAAAAAAGGTACTTTGTATTTAGTAAATCTTACTGGTTTTTGCTTGCTTTTAAAAGCCCCTGCTTCTTTTTTTAACTTTATAACTTTATTAAGTCATCTGCTTAGTTACAGACATTCAGTATTCCAACACCAATCCCACCACTAATCCACCTTCTCTTGTTTCCTTTTGAACACGTATTTCCTCTCTTTCTCTCATCTCACATCTTTCTAAGTGAATTTTGTTCATTATTTCACTAAAATTAATAAATAAATAAAGTAGATAAATTTCTTGTTTTTGTGAGAGCTTTTGAAGCATGGATGAGTGTTTTTATAGGAATTAAAAGGTTAGGACGACGTTCCACAATTATAAGGATATAAGAGACATAGCTCTAAAGATTGGTCTATGTTAATAGCATAATAGTACACATATTTTACCATTGTTTCTCTTATTCTACACTGTCTGCTAACAGCTTGCTTTAAATGTCATCAAATTTAATTTATAGTAATCAGTCAAAAAGGATGCAAATATAGTTTACTCAAAATTATGTATTTTAACAGTGTCAAATTAAAAATGAATTTTTAGTTTTCATTGAAAAGAGCAAGGCTTCTTAGAAGTTTTCTATTTTAGGAAGAGAGAAGTGAGGGTAAATAATTTATTACGATGATATTTGCTACTGTATTGTGTATATGATTAGTTCAGAAAAGCTGACTTATTTTAAACTATTCAAAATTTTTCAGAGATTAGCTTAATAAGTGTATTTCTTTGGCTGATTGTAAATATTTGATATAAATGGTGCCTTCTTAACTAAAATTTTGTTTATTTTTGTCATCATTATTAATTTTTATTTAATCTTGTATAATTTATTGTTACATGTATTGGTTTTCTGAATTAGAAATGACAGGTGATATAACATCTGATTAAACAATGATGAAGTGAATAAGTATGTTCTTTGTAGCTAGCTATAATTTAAAAAGACTTGATATTGTTTTATTGCATTTTATTAATATTTATATATAAATTCTGCATTAAAATATTGTTTATAATTGTGTTTTTAGCAATAGTGCAGCTGTATCACATTTTTAAAAATATTCTAAACTTGTAGTTAGAATTGAACAACTAGTTTATAATTTGTTATTAAATGTAGGACCAAGTGATTCTCAGATTTAGGTATTTACTATAGCACTGCATTGTAGCTCATAAACATAAAACCGTTGTCCATTGTGAGATTTGTTGTTACTGTGTTTGGTGTGAGACTTGTTGTTACTGTGTTTTGCATATTGGATGCATCATGGGGAGCTTGCAAGGCTTTGCCATGTGGGCGAAATACTCTCGGTAGCTTGCCAGGCTCTCCGAGAGGGGCAGAGGAATCGAACTGCGGTCGGTCACATGCAAGGCAAGGCATGAAAGGCAAATGCCCTACCACTATGCTATTGCTTCAGCCCAGATATATATCATGAGATCATTTATTGAAATAATTATAACTCACATTAAAGTAAATTAATTTTGTGGTATACTTTTTGTTTGATTATTTGTTTTTGAGACACACCCAATGCAGGACTTACTTCTAGCTCTTTGCTCAGAGATCATTTCCGGATAGTTCAGAGAACCATACAGGGTTTGTTTGAGTGACTCTGATACTTTCCATTTTTTTTTTTGTATACTAAAGAGTTGGGAATTCTTCTATGGAAATCTTTAAATAATAATGTAAATATCAATAGATTGTTCTAACCCCTCAACTACTTTGTTTATTTTGTTCTTTGGGGTCACAACTTGATCGTGCTCAGGATTTACTCTTGGCTCAGGAATCACTCCTGGAGGTACTCAAGGGACCACATAGAGTGTTGGGGATTGAACCCAGATGGGTCATGCACAAGAAGTACCATTCCCGCTCTCTTATACTTTCACCCTAGCTTTTGCTATACCTTTTTAGAGAGATTTATTCTTTTATCTGGATGGAGTTGGTTTCTTTCATTGATAATTCAAACTCCTGTCTCCCAATGTAAGTCCTAGAATTTAATTCAAAGTTTAATAGTGAAAATTTGAGAGCTAGTGATCTTGTCATTTTGAAAAATTAGATTATTTTAATTTATTTACCTATATTATTTAGGTAAATAAATTAAAATAATCTAATTTACACCTATATTATTTACACATTTCATGAATTTATAATTGGTCTGAACTGTTCATAGAATTTAACTTATAATCTAGGGACAGAAAAATAGTTTATTAGGATTGTTTTTAGACATGTTAAGCATTGGAAATAATTGAATATTAAATGTTATTTCACTTCAATTTAAAGAGCGATAGCACAGCAGGTGAGGCCGATGAGGCCGACCGGAGTTTGATTACTCCACCCCTCTCAGAGAGCCCAGCAAGCTACCGAGAGTATTTCGCCCGCAAAGTCTGGCAAGCTCCCCGTGGTATATTCAATATGCCAAACACAATAACAACAAGTCTCACAATGTTACTGGGCCATGGGGGTATTGTACTATATTGCTACCATTCATTCCTTGTTTACTCTAAGTCCTCTGATTTTTTTCTTTATGTTTATCATTTTTAAGTCTATAGATCTGTGCCATACACACATTTAAGGAATTGGTTGAATTTGAATTAACAGAAAATATTTACTTTTCTCTATTTAAATATTTGAGAGATAAGGGTTTTTTTTTCTTTTGGCATTTTGTAGCAACTGATACTTGACAAATTCCCTGAGGACATTTTTTAAAATCTTCATTCCCAAAGAAGTTAACAACATGGTTTCCTTATCACATTAAATGAGAAAAAATATAAGGTTCTTCAACACCTGAACCAGAGGTAGCTTCTGAGTAACCTGCTATAAAAAATATACAACAACAACAATAAAACCCTTTTCTAAATAAATAGAAAATAAAGTTCACAATCTGCTCTCTGACCTGCCAGCCAGCTAAAGAGTTATTTATCTGGAACACACCACAGTTCTTTAGAAAAATCCTATGATTTCAAAGTTTCCTTAAAATTGGAAATGTTCAGTTAATTATTTCAAATAAGTATTTTTCTAGAAAAACAAAACATAATAACCAAGAATTGATTCCTGTTTTATCTAGAACTTCTACATAAAACAGTACTTTTATAGGGTGTTTTTGTAAGATTTATGGCCTGGAGCTAGAACTCAGGGCTAATACTTTATTTTGCACATAAATAGGTAGGTTTCAAGTACAGAAAGAAAAAGTAGAAAGAAAAAGTAGACAAGATCTCTTATAATTCTGGTCCACATTTAAAATAGGCTATTTTAGCCACAGATGACACAGATGTAAATTAAGTTTGAAATTAGTTAGGAAGTGATGATTGGTTAAAGAATTAATCTAAGGTCATCTGTGATAGTAGTTCAGCTTTATTTCAATTTCTCTCTTGAGGCAGATAGCTCTGAAGATCCCTGAATACATTGACCCAAGCCTGAGGCCTGACTTTCCTTTTGTTTGGGGGCTATGCCAGGAAGAGCTTGAAGTACTGAGTTTGGTACTCAGGGTCACTTTTGGTGGTGCCAATGATCTAACCCAGGTCAGCCACTTACAAGGCAAATATTTCGCCAGCTGTATTCTCTATGACCCATGAATGCTTGTTAATGATATTCAAAATGACTACATTATATACCTTTAGATCTATGTGACTCTTCAGGATATATGGGAACATTAAAAAAAATTCTATTAAGTTTGCAAACATAGCACTATCTAGGTATTGACAACAGGGAAAAAATATGCTTAGTTTCAGTATCTATTCCCATTGGTAATAAAGAAATTAATGACTGTGATTTTCATTTGCTGGGCAGTTTGTAATCTATATTATTTTTCATAGTAACCTAAAAATGTCTAATGAATCTAAATTATCATTAAAACTTAGGGAGAGTTTGAAAGGAAAGCTACTATTAGAGTCACTAGTTATTGGTCACTTAATTGCTTAAATATATGTACAGTGCTTTTTGTTATTGTTATTAGCAGTGAGATTGTTCTTTCTTGTGTCGGCATTTTAAGTTGGAGTTGCTTGTATAACTTTTGATGGTTATAGAGAAATTGAACGAAGAAATATACCACATGGAAAGTGATTTGTAATTAGGATAGTGTGTCTTGGGGTATTGAAAGATTTTAATCTATTAAAATATGTATAGTAGAACTGCTTTGCCTGATCATATTATTATTATTTCTTGTACTTGTGCTTGCATTATTTCTTGTTTCACTATTAGCTTTTAATTTTTTACCATAAATTCATTTTTCTGTTTAATCAAAGATTTTTTTCAGCTCGTTTTGTTTTTATGAACTTTTTCAGGTCCTCACCGATTCCACCCATATATATTTTGCATTGACAAGGAATAAGAAAGCTCAGAAACAGTCACAACTGCTGCTCTTACTAGAACTCAATTTATTCTTACACATTTTATAACTATAATTTATATTTAAATAAATGCTAGAGAAATGGATTGAGATAACCAAAACAAAATATATAGTGTGATAAATAAGTATCAGAAATCGGAACAGGGTGGTGAGAATATGACCAACAGTTTGAATTAATGATAAAAGAGGAAGATTAACACACAAGGAAGAGGAAAGAAATCATGGCCATGTTCATATCTAAGAGAAACGTGTTCCAGACAAGTGGAAGACCATACATGAAGCCATGAATCAGGAGTTCTGGTTAATATACATATATATGATACTTATATCTATTATATTTAATATGAAAAAATATATAAATATATGCCTTCGGAATGCCCAGCAAGCTACTAAGTGTATCCCGCCTGCCCGGGCAGAGCCTGGTAAGCTCCCCGTGTCGTATTCGATATGCCAAATACAGTAACTACAACAGATCTCATTCCTCTGACCCTGAAAGAGCCTCCAATTGTTGGGAAAAGACAAGTTAAGAAGAGGCTGCTAAACTCTCAGGGCTGGGAGGAATAAAGACTTTACTAGAACCCCCTCGAGTAATTTGACGATCAACAGGATGACTGTGATGACAGTGATTATATTATATATCACATATATTATATGTTTATATATACTTACGGGAGAGAGTAGAAGCTGAAGAAGGCAGGGCTCTATGGACCACTTGGGTTTTTTTGATAAGGTGCTTTGGAATTTGTTGGAGATCTTCAGTGAAGGCATGATAGTAAAGGTTTCATTGAAGACTTTCAGCAAAAGTCTGACCTAGGGCTTTAAAGAATAATCCTGAAAAAAAAGAGAAAAAAAAAGTACATGATAAAATATGTCAGAAATGTTACCAACTAGGCCAGAGCATAGTACTGCAGTTAAGGCATTTTCCCCGCCAGCAGCTGACCTGGTTTGATCCCAGTATCCTGTAGGCTACCCTGAGCACTACCAGGAGTAAATCCAGAATGCAGAACCAGGAGTAACCCCTGAGCATCTTCAGGTGAAACTCAAAAGTAAAAGAAAATAAAACAGAAAATGACTCTAACAAGGAGAGATCAAGATGAAATATTTGTAGTGCCGAAAGAACAAAAGAACATAATCTAGAATTCTGTGGTACATCTACACAATGGAATACTACGCAGCCACCAGAAAAAAATGAAGTCATGAAATTTGCTTATAAATAAATGTAGACTATTATACTGAGTGAACTGAGTCCAAAGGAGAGAGACAAACAGAATCAATGCACTCATTTGAGGGACATTAAAAAATAATAGAATAAAACAAAAAAAATTCCAGAATTATATAACCAAATAGTTATTCAAAAGTAAAGACGCTAATGAGTATAGCTTTCTATTTGTATTAATAGTTAAGTTTTAACTATATCCTGCCTAATAGTGCTCAGTTTTTAGGAGAACACTCTACTATGCTCAGTCCAATGATGGAGTCTGATGAACCAGTTCTCACTCCTGCGATGTATTATTGCTCTTACTTGAAGTAGTAGGCAGGTCACACCCGGGTGTGATCTTGAAAGAGGGAGAGTATACAGTGTTAGAGATCAATCTCCACGTGTCATGGACTGGAGGCATGCAGCCAAGCCCAGTTCTATCCGAGATTCCTCAGATGGTTCACTGAGTAATTGCTGAGCACAGAGGTGTGGTAAAACCTGAGCACCACTGGGTGTGACCAAAAGCAAACAAATAAATCAAACTATGAACCCCACGTTTGCCCTTTCAACCCTTTTACCTATCTCTGTGTCTCAACATAGGTATTGATTTTTTTATTTAGATTCTAGCAATAGCAAAAATTTGTGCAAAACTGTAATAAATTGTAAGTCTTCAAAGAATCAGCTTATGTGCATTCTTCTCAGTAAGGCTATTAAAATAAGAGGAGAAATGATTCTAAAAATCCTTAAATAAAACAAAGCCCTGTACAAAATCCATTGTATTCATTAAGGAAGTCATATGATTTATTTTGTGTGGCTATGTTTTACTTTCTCAACCTGAAAATACCCTCCTTTAAATCAGAACATAAGGTATAATCAATCATTTTGTTTTCTCTAGAGTATTAACAGTAAAGTAAGTGGTTTAGTGGCATTTAGTAAATAATCATTGATTTGGTTTGGGAAGCTGGTACAGGACGGATAAAATAAGCATTGGTACTATCATTGGCAGCTCTAGAAATCTTTTCTACACAGATTTGTTAGTTTAGCTTGTAAAAACAAGCAATTCAATATAAACTGCAGCTCTGTCTCCACTATAGATACAAGTGTAAATCACAAGCCCTTAGGTAATCCTTTTTGTCTTTTAAAATACGTAGGAACATTTTAGAATATATGCATAATGTTCTCTTCATCCTAAAATGTCCAATTTTCGTTTACACTTTTCTTTAGTGGATTCGGTGATTTAATCAGAAAATTTGTCAATGTTCTCTTCCTTTGCGTACACTGAAGGTTTTCTTTAAAAACAGATGCACAATCATCTTTCTCCTATTTATTTCTCAGATATTCACATCTTGTAGCATGTGAGAGGCATATTAAATAGCAGTTAGGTAATAGTAGAAAGGTTTCCGCAGATAATTCTTGACAATTCAATCAGAGAAACTCAGGTAAACAATTTGTGGAAGATGGAGACTTACATAAGCTAGGTATAGTTTCTACGGACATTATGAAATAGAATGAATGGCCCTATACCTTGCTTTTTCATATTTCAAAAATACAGCTTCACCTCCCATTTTTACTGAATCATAAATCTTCTAGCTATGGGGTAAAAGTTTAGAAATTAAAAATCCATTAAATAATAAATTTAATAAATAAATGATAAATGTGGGTTGCACACTTTTGGTTGTAGTGTTTTTGCTTTTTCACAGGAACTGGTTATGATGCTCACTGGGACCACATACATGGGTAGGGTGCTGGCACACTTACAGTTTTGCCCCCGGAGGCTGCTTAACTTGACTGCTGTGCTGACATTCACTTGGTTGTGGTGCTTCAGAAATTGCAATTTTTCACAGCAGAAGGAATGACTAAAGTCTGTGCATGCACAAGAATCCACTTGGCCTGTGAAATGTTGCTCAGGATGAATCTCATGACCTCATATCTGCACTTAGGCTTCCCCAGGCCCTAAAGTCTATTTGAGTTTCAGATGTGGAGTAGGTTCTATGCTGGTTCATACATTTAGGTTTATTTTGTCATCTTCATTTCTTTTCAAATTTATTAAAAGCAATAAATAATAAGGTATAACTACTTAAAATGATCTCTTTAAGATGAATGTAAAATTGCACCCTCACAATTTTCTCATCACTGTCCTTTGCTTCAGATATTCTCATTAGTACATAGTACTATTAACATACAGAGCACATGTTATTTATTATTGTGTATTTCCTACATTTCTCCTTCACTTATCCATTAAGATATTAGTTTCTTGAAAACAGCTATAGATAAATATGTACCTTTTAATTTATCGTACTCATTTGCTGGATAGTCTGAATTTAAGAGTTTCCATGATATATTAATCACTAAACAAACATTTGTTGGTTCATTGAAACAAATATATGTATACCTGTTTATACTATACATATAAATATACTTGATTTTCTAAAATTTTTGTTTTTAACTTTTATATGTACTTTTTCTTTGAATCATAAAAGTTTAGTATTCAGTTTTTTGCTTAATTAGTTTTGATACTGTTTTGAAAAAGTTTTGTGTTTTGAAAACTTTTAAAATTTTTTGATGTTATTTTATTAAATGATTATGATTTTGTGTTAAAATTAAATTTTTTAGGAACAGATTTTCATAGTATTTTCAAGTTTTTTCTTTTTTACTTCCTAAATCTTTCCAGTTGCTTTTATTTAATCCACATTTTATAAAATTTATTTTCATTATTGCAAAATGCTAGTTCTTCACAACTAATTTGTTGGTTAGTATAACCTTTCAATTTTAATAGATTTTATTTTTTAATATTTTATAATTTTGCTACCTAATTATTATTATTTCTTAATAAGATTGATAATTCTAAAATGTTTGCTTTTCCAGATACATTTTATTCTCTTTGGGCTAAATTAAAACTCTTTGAGTTTCTCTCATTGAGTGATCATTTTATTGAATACGACCTAATTTGAATAAGATTCTCTTTCATATTGAGTCTTCTTATCACAGAACATATTATTTCTCTTTACTTACTTTTTACTATTTATGTATCATGGTACTCTTTTATTTTCTACATTTAATCTATGTTTCTCTATGTCTAAGTAAAAGATTTTCTTTCCATCAGTCATGTTCATTTCTTAGGTTTATTCTTAGATAATCGTCCCTGAATATTAATGTCTGGTAGAAAAAGAAATAGCTGTTGACTCTCAAAGCTTTAAGTCTACAGTAAGAAAGCCAGTTTTCCAATTCAGAAGATTTAAAACTATATGCTGTGTTTTAACGATTATGAAATAGTACACAATGAATAATTGATTGGGCACTCAATTTATTCAACTAAGAATTTCTTGAAAGTGCTTCATATTATACCCAATGGTCCAACTCTTTCAACTTTGTAACAGAAAGGCACCTATAACTGCAAATAGTTTTGTTTCTGTTCTTTTCACTCCTAATATGTAGATCAGAAAAGTGTGGTCTTGCAGTTTCTAAGTTAGGAGAAATTTGAAATAATGGATACATGACTGACCTTAATAAAACCACCCCTACTCCCACCAAAGTAAAACTAACTTAAAACAATTAATTCTACTTTCATTTTTATTTAATTTTGTTTTTATTTGGGAGTCACATACAGCAGTGACTCAGGGCTTACTCCTGGCTCAGCACTAAGGGATCACTCCTGCAGGCTCATGGGACAACACCTGGTGCCAGGAATTGAACCCAGGTATACAGCTTGCAAGGCAAGTGCCCAGCAGTTGTAATACCTCTCAGGCCAGAAACCTACTCTCGACTTTCAATTTACCCAAGTTTGCACTTACTTTAAAGGTAACTTGTCTTCATGACATCTCAGTTTTTCAGTTATAAAATTTAAGATACTGAATTAGAAAATTTATTTTAACTTAATGACCTCTTTCTGATATTTTATTTCTGGTTTTGTTAAATATTTGGTCTGGAGTGATAGCACAGCAGGTAGGGCCTTTGCCTTGCATGCGGCCAACCCAGGTTCTATTACTCCGCCCCACAAAGAGCCCGGCAAGCTACCAAGAGTATCTCACCCACAAGGTAAAGCCTGGCAAGCTCCCTGTGGCATATTCGATATGCCAAAAACAGTAACAGTAACAAGTCTCACAGTGGAGACGTTACTGGTGACTGCTCGAACAAATCGATGAACAACAGGAAGACAGTGCTACAGTGCTACAGTTGAATATTTGACAATGAATAAATAAAGCAAAATCTCCATCCTTCTGGATAGTATAGTTCACCAAGTGTCTTTCTGAATTTTCTAACATTCTCTGTACAAATTAATGCAACCTGTGATGAATTCTTGAGGTGCCATGTGACGCCTTAGTAATCAAGAAAGTTGTTATTATAATCACCATAATTCAAGTATAACGCATTATCTGGTTATTATTATCCAAGAATTCAAAGTAATTGCATTATATAATATACTGAACACCACATCCTTTATATACATCTTTAAATTTCATTTAAAACTTCGGTACATGTTTTGGGGAAAGATTCTTTACCTTTTTATTTTTCAAAATGGATGTGTACAAAGCCTGTGGCAATAGTTTTTCATTATTAAGATAAAAAGCCCATTAAAAAGTCTGCAGGTAGAGCATTTGCCTTGCATGCTATCCACCCGGGTTCAATTCCTCCATCTCTCTCGGAGAGCCCAGCAGACTACCGAGAGTATCCTGCCCACACGACAGAGCCTGACAAGCTCCCTGTGGCATATTCGATATTCCAAAAACAGTAACAAGTCTCACAATGGAGATGTTATTGGTGCCAACTTGAGCAAATCGAGGAATAGGAGGACAGTGCTACAGTGCTATTGTAAAATTTGGAACTTTTTTTTTTTGCCTGTTAATTCTCTTAGATTGAGGTCAAAGTAAGATCACACTAGGTTAAAAACAGAGGAACCCTAAGATACAACTTCTTTTATATTTCCCCCTGCCACAGGGGCTTATGTTCTCTCTCTCTCTCTCTCTCTCTCTCTCTCTCTCTCTCTCTCTCTCTCTCTCTCTCTCTCTCTCTCTCTATTTTTTCTAGTAAACCTTTTCTGTCCTAATTTTTTTTATTTAAAAATGGGAAAAAAATACCTTTTTCTTTTTTGCTCAACTGTATCTCCTGAAAAGTTCATCTCTGAATGTCTTTTTATATCTACAGCTAAAACTTGTTTAGTTAAGGACTAATTTTGTTTTCAGCCCATTGAAGGGTAATTCCTACTCTAATCAATTGTGAATTGTGTATAAAATAACAACAACAGATATTTTTGGCAGAGATATATGCTGAAGTAGAAACTTTAGTGGCTTAAAATGCATTTAGCTCCAGTCTTTGTAGTATGTTTGGGTGCAGACTCGAGATATAGTATATAGGGAACCTCAATTATTGAGTTCCTGTTTTTAGTAAATAGCTGCCCTGCAGGTCACTAAGTGCTATTGTTGATAGACAGGATTGTATATGAGAAAGCTTTTATTTTAATAACCAGTGGCAACTTGCACTTTTAAAGTTCCTTCCATGTTTCAAACTTCGGCTTTGGTTCAGAATGGCCTGGCAGAAATTTATTTGCCTCTGAACTCAAACCAGTTGTTAACAAAAGATAAAATGGAGCACTTTTTAAAATGGTATTTTTGAATAGTAATTGAACACCAAAATTTATTCTTATAAGTTGTTACTTGGGACTTTGTGACTATATTGATCAGAGATAACTTTGGTTTTTAAAATGTCTTTTGAAAATCCATATGATATAACCTGCAAACAATCTCTCATGCCTCAGAAATAAAAATACGTTAGGTTTATACTATGTCAAATCTATATAACTTGTACTCACTTGTCATCCCGTTGTTCACCAATTTGCCCGAGTGGGCGCCAGGAATGTCTCCATCCATTCCTGTTGCATGCTAGTGTAGCCCTGTGCCGTCTGCTCGCTTCAGGAACACAAAGAGTATCAAACCATTTGTTCAGGGTCTTAACAATGAAGTATGACCGTCTCGTAGGTCGGCGTCCAGGTGTTCTTTTGATATCCCATGGAATCCAGTGGGTAATGGCTCTAGTCCAGCAGTCATCTCCAAATCTATATAGTGGTTGTCAACTCTTAGTGTTACAGATAAAGTGACCTTGGGAAAAATTACTTAAAATTTTTAATCTATTTCCTACTTGAAAGATGATGAAGGCATTTTTTCAGAAACTGTTTTGAGTTTCAAATTAGGTTATTTAGGGCCTAAGAGATAGTAGAGTGGGTAAGGTGTTTCAGCCAACCAAGGTCCAATCCCCGGCATCCCATGTGATCCCCAAAGCACCTCAGAAGTAATTATCAAGTGCAGGGCCAGGATTATCTCTGGTATTGCTGGGTATGGCCCAAAAAGACATAAAAATTAATGATTTGGGTTATTTATATAGGAAATTGTCTCTACTATGTATTGTAACATACTTAGAAAAAGAACTGTGGCCAACAAGGAAGTATAATTTTAAAAATTCAATTAACAAATGTTAAAAAAGACGAGTATCTATAAGAGGTCATATTATACTAAAGATTTTTTATAGAAAAGTGCATAATATATTCAAAATGTATGAAAGGACATCACGTATAAAAAAGTAAGCAGTACTTACTGTTTTAGTGTCATCATATTTTGACTATATTGAGTCTTCTAAGACGAATTTACATCTTCAGTGTTATTACATTTCTTACATTGTAGGTACCTAAAAATTTACATGACTAGAATAACAAAAGCTTTTTGAAAGAAAATCATTGAGTTATATTATGAGACAATGTCATTATGAATACATATTCTCAGAAAAATATAATAAAGGACCGGTTAGTAGCCTATAAAAGCAGAATATATCCAACACAAATGGAAGTATAAAATAGAGATTGATATAATTATTTTGATATAATCATTGATGTCAAGAGAGGGGTTCAGCAGGGTGATACCATTTCACAGAAACTCTTCAGTACCACCCTTGAGAACATCATGCGACGACTGGAATGGGAAGGAATGGGAGTGAAGATAGATGGTCGGCAACTACACCACCTCCGCTTTGCTGATGACATTGTTTTAATAACACCAAACATTAGGCAAGCAGCACAAATGCTGGCCGACTTTGACCGTGAGTGTGGAAAGGTCGGACTACAGCTGAATCTTACAAAGACAATGTTTCTGAGAAACAGCCTCATTCCTGATTCCCCATTCACTCTCATCGGAACGACCATCTCCGAATGCAACAGCTATGTGTACCTAGGTCGAGAAGTCAACATGACAAATGACCTGGCACCCAAGCTGCGCAGGAGGAAGAAAACGGCTTGGAACGCCTTCAAGAACGTCGAAGAAATAACTAAGAGGACGCAGAACCTCCAGCTCCGAGCACATCTCTTTGATTCCACTGTTCTTCCTGCATTAACATATGCCTCAGAGACCTGGGCACTACATAAACAGGATGGGAATGCTATTCGGGTCTCCCAAAGAGTAATTGAAAGAGCTATGCTTGGAATATCACGTTTCACTCAAATGAGAGAAAGAATCCGGAGTTCCAACATCCATCGACGATCAAGAATCAGGGACGCTGTCTCGTTTGCCAAGGTGTCGAAAATCAGATGGGCTGGTCACGTAATGAGATTTAAAGACGACCGCTGGACTAGAGCTCTTACCGACTGGATTCCACGGGATGTCAAAAGACCACGTGGCCGCCCACCTACCCGATGGTTAGACTTCTTCATCAAGATCATGAACAATCGGTTTGAGGCTCTTCGTGTTCCTAGAGCAAACAGATGCCATTGGGCTACACTAGCACGCGACAGGAACAAATGGAGACGTTACTGGCACCTGCTCGAGCAAATCAACGATTAATGGGAAGTCAAGTCATCAAGTGATAATTATTTTCCAATACCACTTTTAATACATTGCTCATAAATTATATGAAATAAAGAAAACAAAATATAACTTAAAAATTTTATCTTGGTAGTAGTGGTTTAGAAAAGACATTTCTAGAAACTTCTAGACATTTCTAGAAATTTTTTTCTGAAAACAGAAAGCAGATAAAAATTTCCTCTAACAGTCAAAATATAGCTCAAATTTTGGGTGTGTTACTTTTGTTTGACACAAGAATTAAGTCTATACATATGTTTTTAAGAAAAATATGGGCCAGAGTCTTAGTGCAGGGGGTGAGATGCGTGCTTAGTACATGGCACTCCAGTTTGATCACACATAGGTCTTTAGAGCACCAAGAGTTATTCCTGAGCACATAACAAGAAGTAGCCTTTGAGCACTGCTGAGTGTAAAATAGAAAAATAATGGAAAATTTCATAAGACTTGGACAAACAAAATAAATCTATTATATAATAGCTGAAAATTACCTTAAGTATATATTAAGAAACACCCTTAGAAAATTATTTTCTAATTTTAGAAAATTAAAACAATTTATTACCCGTAACATTTATTTGAAAACCTTTGTCTCTTTTATTCTCTCTTCCTCCTTCCTCCTTTCATTCTCCTCTTCTCTCCGTACTTAAAAATGAAATACAGGGTCAGGAGTGACAGTACTGTTGTAGGTTGCTAGCTTTGTATGCAACTGGCCAGGCTTCCATCTCAAGCACCCCATAAGGTTTCCAGAGCACTGCCAGGAGTGATTCCTGAGTGCTGAGCCAGGAATAACCCTGATCATCACAAGGTGTGACGCTCCCTACCCCACCCAAACAAGAAAAAGAAAATGGAAACACACTTTGTAGGACTTGTAAGATATTTTGTTCAGAAAAAAAAATATATAGTCAAATTTCAAATGCTAAGGTACCACTAAACAAGTCAATATAGTATTACGTAGAATTGTTTTAAATAAGATGAATTCAGTAATGTACATCCATACATAATACATGAAAATTTTATATTTTTGTAGATATCTAAGCTTTGATTTGTATCATTGTTACATATGTATTATTACCTATTAATATAAGCATGGAAAAGTGACATTTAAACTAAGCATCTAAAATAATAATTAGCAGATGGATATAAGTTTCTAAAACCTGGCACACTATACTTAATATAACCATACATCATCTCCTATGATGAAATATTATGTTTTTGTGTTCTTTGAAAAAAGCAACATTTAACTATAAACTATATAGCACACCTTTTTATTTTTAAAATCCATATGTGTTGGAAAACATTTTTCTTAATGACAAAATTCTAAATTGTTATCCATCAAATAAGGCACATTTATACAATGCATTATTTTTTAGTTTTAAGTTATCTTAGTTAAATATATATTAGTGTTTTGATACATCAGAATTAAATTTATTTTATTAAACATAATTGTCATTGTACTTAAAGCTAACAAATTTTGATTCATTGTTAATGATACAGTGGCCATTCAGTGGGTAAATAAAATTGTATAACTACATGAAAAATTATTTTAGTATATTATATTTTGGACTCTGGAGTTAAAAATAAGGTTATATTTTCATTTTCACATTCAAAAATCATAGTATATTAAGAATTTTTCCAAAGCTAACATCCTTGAGGTTGACATCTTTTTGTGACTGAGTAGATAGAAGCAAAAAATTCAATTACAGCAAGCTGACTCTGTCATTGCACCTGTCTGCTTGCGTGGGAAATGATTTGTAAATTGGGCTTTATCTTTCCTGTCCCATAAATCTTCTGTCCATAATTGACACTTGTCACCATAGATGAATAGTGGGAGAAAGAAAACCGAAAGTAAATGAGTAGCCCACCAGGGAATACAATGTTTTGTTGCCTTTGGGAGTCTTTTACAAACACAGTACCTACAGGCCACAGTTTTTATCCACTAGCAGGTGGCAAGTATTTCCCCTTTGAAAAATACTATGCTTGTGCTGAATCAAAATGAAATCAAGACGGAGGAATGATAATTAATATAGAACATTTCTAGAGACTATAAACACGTCTTCCCTGGAAATAGAAGCTAAGCTTTAGGACTTGTGATGCTTGCTTATTGGTACTACACATTTGTAAGTATCAGGTTGGTGTCTGACCTGCCAAAATGCATTCATGAAGCAAGTGTTTGGGCTGTCTTGGGAGTTTATATTGTCACTTGTTACACAACTCAACATCAGTTCAAAGTTGTTTGATACCAGTGTCGACAGATTGATTTAAAAAGGCATAAGAATGATGATGTTTTCTTTCAGATGTCAAAAAAAGAAACAAGGGATTTCATAAAGAACAGAGGAGCAAGCACTAACCATAAGCGCATGGCAGGCAAACTTTCACATCTAATTCTTCAGAATAGCTTCCTTAATTTTTCATGTATATCTGTAACTTAATGTAATATAGTTGAACACTAATATGATTTTAGAAATCACTAGTGATTTCTTAATAAAATAATATTCTAGAATTTTATTTAATTTATATTATTTTTGAATGCAATAATTTATGAAATGACAAGTCAATTTTATAACAATATAAATTTTACTAGGGCATTTGCCTTGCATGCAGCCAACATGGCCGACCCGAGTTCGATTCCTCCACCCCTCTCGGAGAGCCCGGCAAGCTACCGAGAGTATCTCGCCCACACGGCAGAGCCTGGCAAGCTCCCCATCACGAATTCGATATGCCAGACACAGTAACAACAAAGTCTCCAATGGAGACGTTACTGGGACCGCTCCAGCAAATCAATGATCAACGGGAGGGCCTTTACTTTTACTTTACTTTACTTGTACTTATTTTTTAATTAGTGAAACTCCATGAGGCACAGTTGTAGACTTACAAATTTTTGTGCTTGGGTTTCAGCTATACAATGATCAAGTACCCATCCCTCCACCGGTGCCCATTCTCCTCCACCAATGATCCCAGTATGCCTCCCAACCCCCCCTTACCCCCATCCCACCCCGCCTCTGTAACAGGGCATTCCCTTTTGTTCACTCTCTCCTTTTGGGTGCTGTGGTTTGCAAAAGAGGCATTGAGTGGCAATCATGTTCGGTCTATATTCTACTTTCAGCATGCATCTCCCATCCTGGGAGGATCCTCCGAACACCCTTTATTTGATGCTCCCTTCTATGGCTGAGCTGCCTTTTTCTCTAGCATGTGCGGCTGTCCTCCAAGCCATGGAGTAAAAGTCCTGGTACTTATCTCGGCTATTTTTGGGTGTTAGTCTCCTATTTTGTTACTTTATGCTCCCCACATGAATGCAATCTTTCTATGTCTGTCCCTCTCTTTCTGACTCATTTCGCTTAACATGATACTTTCCATGTAGTACCAGGTGTATGTAAATTTCATGACTTCAGCTTTTCTAACAGCTACATATTACTCCATTGTGTAGATGTGCCAAAGTTTCTTTAACCAGTCATCTGTTCTCGGGCACACAGGTTTTTTTTCTAGATTATGGCTATTATAAACAGTGCTGCAATGAACAAATAAGTGAAGATGTCGCTTAGACTATACTTTTTTCCCTCTCTGGGATACTGACTATACTCTTTTGCCTCTCCCAGGAGGGGTATTGCTGGGACAAATGGGAGCTCAATTTCTAATTTTTTGAGAATCATCCATAATGCTTTCCAAAAGAGCTGAACCAGTCGGCATTCACCCCAGCAATGAAGTAGGGTCCCTTTCTCGCAGCATCCGCGGCAACATCCGTGCCAACACCGTTTGCTTTTATTCTTTTGTATGTGGGCCAGTCTCTTTGGTGTAAGATGATATCTCATTGTTGTTTTGATCTGCATCTCCCTGAAGATTAACAGTGTAGAGCATGTTCTCGTGTGCCTTTTTGCCATTCGATTTCTTCATTGAGAAAGTCTATGTTCATTTCATTACCCTGTTTTTTGATGGGGTTGGATGTTTTCTTTTTGTGGAGTTCAACCAGAACTTTATATATCCTTAATATCAACACCTTATCAGATGGGTATTGGGCAAATATCCTTCCCCATTCTGTAAACTGTCTTTATATTTTGGTCACTGTTTCTTTTGAGGTGCAGAAGCTTCTTAGTTTAAGATAGTTTAAGTTTAAGACCATTTGTCTATCTCTGTTTTCACTTGCTTGGCCAGTGGTGTGTCATCTTTGAAGATACCATTAGCTTCAATATCATGGAGGGTTTTGCCAACCTTGTGTTCAATGCATCTTGTGGATTCCGGTCTGATATTGAGGGTGTTAATTCATTTTGATCTTACTTTTGTACATGGTGTTAGACAGAGATCTGAGCCCATTTTTTTGCATGTAGTCGTCCAGTTTTGCCAGCACAATTTGTTAAATAGGCTTTCCTTGCCCTGCTTCATATTTCTTTCTCCCTTATCAAAGATTAGATGATCATATGTTTGGGGGGAGATGTCAGTATATTCAACCCTATTCTATTGGTCTGCAGTTCTGCCTTTGATCCAGTACATACTGTTTTAATTATTATTGCTTTGTAGTAGAGTTTGAAGTTAGGGAGGTTGATTCCTCCCATTTTCTTTTTCCCATTAATTAATTTAGGTATTCGTGGGGGATTATTGTTCCATATGAATTTCAGAGGAGGGTTTGTTCCATTTCTTTGAAGAATGTCATGGGTATCATTATAGGGATCACATTGAATTTGTATAATGCTTTGGGGACTATTGTCATTTTGACAATGTTAATTCTCCTGATCAATGTGCAGGGGATATCTTTCCATTTCCTCATGTCCTCTTTTATTTCCTGAAGTAACGTTTTGTGGTTTTCTTTGTACAGGTCTTTTACTTCCTTAGTTGAGCTAATTCCTAGATACTTGATTTTCTGGGGCACAATGGTGAACGGGATTTTTTTTTTCATGTCACTTTCTTCTCTCTCACTATTTGTGTATAGGAAAGCCATGGACTTCAGGGTATTGGTTTTATAGCCTGCAACTTTACTGTACAAGTCTATTGTTTCTAGGAGTTTCTTGGTAGAGATTTTAGGGTTCTCTAAGTATAGGATCATATCATTTCATTTGTGTCTTCATTCTTATTTGTTTCTAGGTATCTTTTGATTTCGTCCTTTCTTCCTGACCCACTCATTGTTCAACATTGAGTTGTTTGATTTCCAGGTGTTTGATTTGGTTCTCCATGTCTGTATGTGATTGACTTCTATTCTCAGTACATTGTGGTCTGAAAGATTGTTGATACTATTTCTATCTTCCTGATTCTATTGAGGTATGTTTTGTGGCCTACCACATGGTCTATGTTGGAAAATGTTCCATGTGCACAGGAGAAGAATGTGTATTCTTTATTTTTGGAGTGTAAAGCCCTGTATAGATCTATAAGCCCTCTCTCTTCTATTTCTTTCTTCAAAGCCAATGTTTCCTTGCTGAGTTTTGTTCTTGTTGATCTTCCCAGAGGTGATACAGCGATGTTGAAGTACCGGCTACTACTGTGTGGCTAGCGATGGCCTCCTTAAAATCTGTTAGCAGTTATTTTAAATATTTAGCTGTTCCCTTTACCTTACCTTAGCTGTTCCCTTATTAGGTGCGTATATACTTAAGAGTGTGATTTCTTCCTGTTGCGTGTATCCCTTGATGAATAGAAAATGGATTATGCTGTCCCTTCTAATCTTTTTCAACCTGAAATCTATGTCGTTTATACTAGTATGGCCACCCCAGCTTTTTTGAGGGAGCTGTTTGATTGCTGGATTGTTTTCCATCCTTTAACTTTGAGTGTGTATTTGCTGACTATTCAGATGAGTTTCTTTTAGGCAGCAGAATGTTGGGTTCGGTCTCTGAATCCATTTTGCCACTCTGTATCTCTTAACTGATAAATTTAAACCTTTGATGTTGAGAGAGATTATTGTTATGGGGTTTTGTGTCATCTTTCTGTAAGGGTCTGTTGTGCTTGTAGGGTTTGTCTTGTCTCATAGTATCCCCGTTAGCCCTTCTTTTAGGTTTGGTTTTGAGTGTATGAAGTTCCTGAGCTGCTGTTTATCCACAAAATAGTCTACCATTCCTTCGATTTTGAGTGAGAGTTTAGCCAGATAGAGTATTCTTGATGATGGTTTTATTTCAGTGAGTTTTTTTACTATATCCCCCCTTTGACTTCGGGCTTGGAGGATTTCCTTTGATAGGTCTGCTATGAATCTAAGGGGTGCTCCTTTGTATGTAATTTCCTTCTTTGACCTTGATGCTTGTAGTATTGTGTCTCTATTTGTGGCATCCATCATTCTAATTAAGATATTTCTTGGAGTATTTTTGTTAGAGTGTCTTTTAGCTGGCACCCTTCAGGCTCCTTGAATCTGAATGGCTGCATTGTCCAGCTCTGGGAATTTTTCAGCAATGGCTTTTTTAACCGTGGCTTTTTCATGGGGATTGTTTCCGTGAGCTTCTGGTACTCCAATGATTCTAATGTTGATCCTCTTGGAACCACCTCCTAGGACTCTGATTTGCTCTCCAGCTGTTTTGAGATCTCTTGCCATTGTTTGCTGTTGCCTGTTGTCTTTGTGCAGCTGATTTTCCAGCTCACTGATTCTATCTTCAGCTGTGGCCATTCTACTTTTGAGGGCACAGATTGAGTTTTTTATTTCATCTACGGAATCTTTTATTCGTGTCATTTCTGTGCGTAGCTTTCCAGTTTCTGCTCTCATTTATTTTTGGATTTTCTTGATTGTCTGATCCATTGTTTCTTTCATGTGCTCCTTCAATTTACTGGATATCTGTCTGACTGTTTCATTGAGTTCATTGAACATCTTCCTTCATTCATATCTGAATTCTTTCTCAGAGAGATTCCTTAGGTAAGTAACACCTACTGAGGCTTCAGGACTCTTTTCATTGTCCTCCCCACGTGGTGTGGATTTGCGTTGTTTCTTCATGTTGGTGTGGAGGTATGGAGACTGAGATCTTACTTGAGATTGTTGATTATGAGTAGATTACCTGCAGCCTCTTGAGCGTTGGCCCGCCCAAAATTAGGCCACGCCCACTTCTAAAGAGTTCAAGCCCCTACGGGTACCTGGTGTGTGGCGGGATACAACCTGGGGGAGAAAGAATACCAGCACAGCGTTGGGGAAGTAGCTCAAGGATGTTGAGCGTCCCAGGATCCTTGAGGACACCTGGGACATGTACACAGAGAAAGCCAAGTCCTGAATTCAAATACTGATGAACTAACTGACCTGGGGGAGGAAGAAGACCAGCACCAATATAAATTTTTAATTAAATTACTCTATGGATATAGTTTATATATTTAAAATATATAGTGTATAATTTTATATTTATCTTCAATTATCAAGAACTTAGTTGGGGTTGGAGTGATAATACAATGAGTAGGGCATTTGCCTTGCACACGGCCAACCCCGGTTTGATTCCCAGCATCCCTTATGGTCCCCTGAGCACCGCCAGGAGTAATTCCTGAGTGCATGAGCCAGGAGGAACCCCTTTGCATTGCCAGGTGTGACCCAATAAGCAAAAAAAAAAAAGAATTCAGTTACTTCACATAAGAAATACAATTGCAAGTTCAAAGATAGTAGACTAAATACCTATATGGGAAAATATTTGTTACAAATAAATATGCATTTTTGTGTCTGCATGTATTTTCTACATATGACCCTACTCAATGATTCATTTGAATTTATTATTGTGTCAGTAGCTTTAAGATATTTATATTATTTTTGGGAAAAATTTTATTTATTTGATTTCTCTAGTACCCAGCATTTATTCTTTCCAGCATTCGTTCACCTCTATGATTTACAAATAGTATTTAACTTGAGAAGATAACACTTTCTGCACTCTCTTTGTTTCCACAGCTCTAATTTTATAAATATAAAAATTTTTCATCAGCTCTAAAATGAGAGTAAAATATTTAAAACAAAGCATTGGCATATGCTTATATAGATATATCTTAAATAACTCTTGACCATCTACTGCTGCTATTGCCTTTGGTTTCTGTGTATTGTTGACCTATACACCTAGTATTTAAAGAAATTGTAAACATTGCGTTATTTTCCCACTACATAATAAAAGTTTGTATGAGGAAGCATTGTTGCTTCTTGAGGGTTATTGTTAGGATAAAATCCATTATTTATTTACACACTTATTTACACATATACCGAGCATGTGAACACAGCAAGGAATTCCTTGGATCTGAAGCTATCTGTGACATAATACAATGGTATTCCATATCCCTCTATCCGCTTTGCTGTTTTGTGGCCTAATTGAAACAAACAAAAAACAGCTTTAAATACAAGGAAGATGTTTCATTTATACCTGCCTTTTCCTAATCAGTAGTTTTTCCCACTAAAAAGTATTATCTCTTGTTGGACCAGAGCCATTTATACCACAAAGCCATTTATACGTTACAGGCATCCTAACCAGTTTCCACCCTGGCACCTTATATGGTCTCCAGGCCTAATAGAAGTGATCCCTGTGTACAGAGCCAAGAGTAACAGTATTTCAGATTGTACTCCTCCCCCTGCCACATACACATAACACACACACACACACATACACACACGAGTATATTTGTTGTCATTAATTCAATGACTGTCGTCTATCTGGACTTTAAATTACTAAGGTGATTCCTAGAATATTAGACAGCATTGTGATTTGAATGCTATTGTATTCACATGCAAGAATTATTTTAGAGCATCTGCATTACCCTTAAAGCTTTTTTAAGTAGCTTCTTTAAGTCTTTGTCCAAATATATTAGAACTATTCAGTTGTTCACAGGAAGTATTGTGTTTTATACTGTGTGTGTTAAACTTCCTTGTGTTTTATACTGTGGAATAGTGACTAGAGATATAACCATAAACAAATGCAAATACTACCCAGTAGAGCCCATTTTTCATTAGTGGAGGAAAACATGCAAGCTTTTGCTTTAGTAAAAGTATATGACAACTATAGAAACCTTGAGCCGTTTTTTGTTTAATGTTGTAATCAGGAACTTATCAGTCTGAAAGTATATTAACTTTCTCTTAAAATGAGTCTGAAGCCATAGCTACAAAGTCATGAAATGGTTTTAACAGTTAACAAGGAAGAGAGATTTCTTTGTTAAAGAAGTTAAAAGGCATTTTTGTAATATTGACATGTAGCTACCAAGAGTATCTTGCCCGCACAGCAAAGCCTGACAAACTCCCTGTGACATATTCAATATGCCAAACACAGTAACGACAAGTCTCACAATGAAAACGTTACTGGGCCCGCTCGAGAAAATCGATAAACAGCAGGAGGACAGTGCTACAGTGCTACAGTTAAGAGAAGAAAGATATAGACAATTGATGCTGGTAAAGTAAACAGACTCAAACCATGACAAACCTATATTAATATTAAGAAAATTACCTTAAGATTTGTTCATAGATACTTAGAACTTCCTACTTCTTAAAAAATATTTAAAATTGACAGTCTCTTAAAATTTGATATTATTTGCATTTGAAACAACACAAAAACTGAGATATAATGAGAGAAAGTAATTTGTCCAGACTGACATCTTAATGTACCCAACAATAAGATATTTAATTTGGAGTGATTAAAATAATATAAGCCCTTTTTTTTTTGCCAAGCTCTTGTTTTCTTGTTAACTCTCTTTTCTGGTTTTTCTCACTCTGGAGAAAGCCATGTTTTTTGTTGAACGTGTGTCTATCTTTCTCTTCCCTTGTGAGTCTCTTCATTTATTTTAATTAAAAAGTTCTTTGTTTTACACACACAAACACTTAAAAGCATCAGAATAACAAAAATATGTTTTAAAGATTGTGATAATTTTGTTAATGGTTATGGTGAAATTTTCAAATAAAGTAACAACAAACAGTGTTATCAAAGAAAACTACTAACGATGTTAAAGTCAATCTGAGGTATCACTTCTGTCTAGAGGGGATCAGTAGCCATAATAAGACAGTCATACAAGGAGACAAACATACATACATGGGTCCAAGTTTTAAGGTCACCTGTATATCCATAAGTGAGCACACAAGCTGACCATTCACTCAGTACAATACTACTCTCCACTCTAGTTCCCAATACACAAGTTATTGTTAAAGTTGACAGAGACATTCAGAACAATTTGTAAGCATACCAAAATTTGATGGGTGCGTTAAGAGCAAAGGCTGGGATGTTTCATAGAGCCACTCAGCAGACAATCTTAAACTACAAAATAAAGTCCTGAGAGTTTCCTATTCTCTTTTGCCTACAGTGCCCTCCCACATCTAGAAGACCCTAAACTGTTATACTCTGTTCTTCCCAGGGTGCATTTTTGTTTGCCATGGAATCGATTCTATTATTCCCTGAACGCAACTCACTATTTTTCCCAGAAGACTCTCCTGACCTTGTGGTTGTGTGTTTGCTAGGGGGACAGCTCCTACAATCAGAAAATTTTTGTTGTGTATAATTGAGATCTAAAGTTTATCATAGATGACAGGTTAAAGAAAGTTTGGTACATTTACACAATGGAGTGCTATGTAGCTGTTAGAAAAGATGAAGTCATGAAATTTACATACAAGTGGTACTACATGGAAAGTATCATTCTAAGCAAAATGAGTCAGAAAGAGAGGGATAGACATAGAAAGATTGCATTCATCTGTGGAACATAAATAACAAAATAGGAGACTAACACCCAAGAGTGGCTGAGATTAGTACCAGGTTTGCTCCATGGCTTGGAGGCCAGCCACACATGCTAGGGGAAAAGGGAGCTCAGATAGAGAAGGGAGCACCAAATAAAGGGTGTTGGGAGGATCCTCCCAGGATGGGAGAAGCATGCTAAAAAAGTAGACTATAGACCAAATATGACTGCTACTCAATGCCTCTTTTGCAAACCACAACACCCAAAGGAGAGAGAGAACAAAAGGGAATGCCCTGCCATAGAGGGGGGGGAGTGGGGGATGGGAGGGATACTGGGACCCTTGGTGGTGGAAAATGGGCACTGGTGGAGGGATGGGTATTTGATCATTGTATAATTGAAACCCAAGCACAAAAATTTGTAAGTCTACAACTGTACTTCATGGTGTTTCACTAATTTGCTCAAGCAGGCCCAGTAACGTCTCCATTGGAGACTTTGTTGTTACTGTGTTTGGCATATCGAATACTCTCGGTAGCTTGCCGGGCTCTCCGAGAGGGGCGGAGGAATCGAACTTGGGTCGGCCATGTTGGCCGCTTGTAAGGCAAACGCCCTACCGCTGTGCTATCGCTAAATTAAAAAATAAAAACAAAATAAAAATAAAGTTTATCATATTTTATGCAGTAAATATCCTTAAATGAGATTTTAGGTTGATGTTTTTAAATTTTGCAAAGCACTTATTAAGTCATGTTCTCTACAAACACGATCTGAAATGAAATGATATAATATGTGAATCAGATAATGCATTTCTGTGCTTTCACAGATGTCTAAATATAGTCTGAGAGCATAAATTAAAATAACCATGTTTTAAAATATTGTATTAAAAATGTCAAACTTTTAAATGACAGTTTCCATTGCAATACTTACTGTATAAGCACTGTAGCACTGTCCTTCCATTTTTCATCAGTTTGCTTGAGAGGGTGTCAGTAACGTCTCCATTGTGAGACTTCTTATTACTGTTTTTGCCATATCGGATATGCTATGGGGAGTCTGTCAGGCTTTGCCGTGCAGGTGGTTACTCTAGATAGCTTGCCAGGTTCTCCAAGAGGAACCGAGGAATCAAACCCGGGTTGGCCATGTGCAAGGCAAACACCCTACCTGCTGTGCTATCGCTCCAGATTGTATAAATCTTTTGCCTTTTACTGAAATAATATAAATGAACTAAAATGTTTATATGGTTTCTGTAAAGTCAATAGTGCTTATTTTTCAATTAAAAAAATGAAAACACCATTGGTTTGTGAATACTGTAAGTAGTAAGACCTCAGTAAATCTACATTCAAAACCTCATCTACCACCAAATTTCTACCATTCCTCTTTTCTTACCATTCCTTCCTTCATGCCCTCACAAATTGTCTATCTGATGAACAAATATAATTCTCTTATTAGAATGTGTTGTTTTATTGTTTTAATTTTGGTTACATTTTTTTCCCACTGATGATTTAAACCATCATGTGTTTATTTAATGTTGAGGGCTGGAGTGATAGCACAGCAGGTAGGGCGTTTGCCTCGCACACAACTGACACGGGTTCAATTACTCCAACCCTCCTGGAGAACCTGGCAAGCTACCGAGAATATCTCGCTTGCACAGCAGAGCCTGGCAAGCTCCATTTGGCATGTTTGATATGCCAAAAACAGTAATAAGAAGTCTCACAATGGGGACATTACTGGTGCCCACTCGAGCAAATTGATGTCAATGGGAGGACAGTGACAGTGATACAGTGAACATCTATTGAAAGATTGCAAGCTGCTAATGATTATGCTGTGATCATATTCATTATCTTTTTCAGTAGTACAACAGTAGTATTATAAGTCCCTAGTTTTTTTCAGATGAAGATTAAATGAATTGGAGTAGTTTAACAATTTGCGCTATATAACATTGCTAATAAGTAGCAGAGCTGGGAAGAATAACTTAAAGGCTTATGAAGAGAGTGAATGAATCTCCAGAAATACGTTTTTATTTTACTTACAATAATTATATGTAGAGACAAAGTAGTATATAATCATATATTATTGCCATTATTGTTTTAGTCTGACATATGTTAAATCAAATTTACCCCATTTTCCTTTCAATTACAACCATTCTGAGCTATTTTCTATAGCATAGCAGTCTGGCTCTTTAACTGAGACAAACAATAGTTCCAATTCAAGCACCTTTCATCTTCAGAAGTTTAATTCTAAGAGCAATTAAAGTAAGCCAATATTGGTACAAACAGCAGTGGTAACAGTCTTCCCTGCATAGACTTCTTTAAATTCCTTCATCTTTATTAGAACTGTAGAAGTTCTGGATAGAAATGTTTTGTCTCTTCCTTGCACTTTACTGAGACTTTGGAAGTTCCTGCATCATTCGCCATCATGAAGGACCAATGTTTCACATCATAAAGACAATAGATCATCAAATCTACTTAAAGTCAAGGAGTTGGCATTAGAATTCATATTGTTGGAGTTTTTTGTCACTTGTTTCTTCATACCATTGCCAATAACTCTGTATCAGCAAAGGCAACTTAGCTTGCATTGGTTCGTTTGCCCTGATCATTGGCAATTGTTTCCACCTATCTGTGTGGGATGATGATACCCACAGAAGAGTAAGTGGTTCCAGGATCAAAGTCAACAGCTTGTCCCTTAAAAATTATTGCAAGAGTATAGGCCCAGTGGCTCTGCCTACCACATTCAATAAGCTGTACAAAAAATACTCAATTCACTCATCTATTGTTGGTCTCCTGTTATTTCCATGTCCTGGCTATTACAAGTACCACTAAAATGAATATGGCTAAGCACATATGTTTTTAAACTCTCTCTCTCTCCCTCTCCCCATCCCTCTCTGTCTCTGACTCTGTCTCTGTCTCTGTCTCTGTCTCTGTCTCTCTCTCTCTCTCTCTCTCTCTCTCTCTCTCTCTGTGTGTGTGTGTGTGTGTGTGTGTGTGTGTTGATATAGATTTATCACAGTAAAATTCTGGATCATATGGTAGTTTGGGCTGTTTTGATTTGTTTCTTTTTTTAGTGATAATTTTTTTTACCAGTTTACCACCCCAGCACAATAAGTAAATTTTCTTTTATCCCCATCTCCATCACTTAACCAGCACTGACTGTTTCTGGCATTTTTTAGATAAACCATTCTCACTGGTTGCCTTACTGTCTCATTGCAATTTTGATTTACACTTTCCTGATAATTAGGTAAAGGTAAAGGTAAAGGCCCTCCCGTTGATCGTCGATTTGCTCGAGCGGGCCCAGTAATGTCTCCATTGGAGACTTTGTTGTTACTGTGTCTGGCATATCGAATACTCTCGGTAGCTTGCCGGGCTCTCCGAGAGGGGCGGAGGAATCGAACTCAGGTCGGCCATGTTGGCTGCTTGTAAGGCGAACGCCGTACCGCTGATGAATGCTTTTCATATGACTATCAGACATCAGATTGCCTTCTTTGAGAAAGTATCTTTGCAATCTTTCTCCTCATTTGTTGATGAAATTATAATTTTTGCTACAATTTGTGAGTGCTTCATTTACTTTGAAAATTAGCCATTTGTCAGATGTTTAGTTGACATATTTGTTCAACTATTCTATAGAACACCTCTCACTAAAAATAACAATCTTTAATACAAACCAGATAGAAAGCAATTTTTAATTCTTTTCTTTTGTTCTAAGGTCACACCTTGGTAGTGTTCAGGGTTCACCCGCTAGCTCTGTACTCAGGGTTCACTCCTGGTGGAGCTCTGAGCTCTGCAGGTGATGTCAGGAATCTAACCTGAGTCAGTCACATGCAATTTTTGCCCCCTGCCTATTCTACTATTTGTCTGGCCCCTATCTTTAATTTTGCATTGAAACATATCACAAAATAAGCTACATATTTGCTTTTGTTTGTCATCTAAAATAGTTTAGAACAAAAAAATGGAGATGTGCTCAGAAACATAATGAAGTTTTCCAGAGAGGTATGCCATTTGAACACATGTTATTACCGGACAAAGTAGAAAATGCACTCATTTTGAAAAGCAATTAAGCATTTGTTTGTCAGGGAATTGTGAATATTAACTAACATCAATGGGGTAATATTTGCAACATAGACTATTGGGATGTATTTCAGTGCTTACTGTGGTTATTTTGCTTTGTTTTGTTCCGTGATGATAAAGAATCAAATTTCCATTAACCAGGAAGCAGAATTATGTTTAATAAATCAGTTGTAAAACTGTCTGCCAGGCTGCTAATCCTAGGATGTCAGTATATTGTTCATACTGAAGAACCTTACTGTGCCATTGAGACAAAACCAGTAGGTGATTGTGTAATGACCAGTACACAGCATCCTGTGTTGCTTCACTTTTCTGAAAACAAAAGCTCTCTGAGTCTCAGGAATAGTTTGTGAATAGTATGCTGACTTAAAGCAAAAGAGATATTAAAAGCGTAGAGAGAGGTAAAAGGAATAGGAAGAGATGGAAGAAGGACATTTTTTTAAATCGTTTTAATCCCAAATTTAAAAAAAATAGATCACTGAAAGTTAGTAGGATTTTAGAAATAGAAATGAATTATAGTGACAGGGAGCATGCATAGAGATTTCTCCTTAGTTCCCTCATAGTTTTACATTAGAATTTTTCAGTTATAAATGACTAAATGAAAAAAAAGTCATTGAAAGTTATATTCTTCTAAAAAGGTCCACCTATATGTTCGTCAACATATTATTCATGCTGTCATCTAGGAAATGGCTTTTCACACTAAAAAGCTGTTTAAATCATAAGTTATGACCTTTATAGATGGAGTCATTGCCCTGATAAAGTTTGCTGTGACTATTTGTTTCCACAGGGAAATGTCTTTCCTGAAATCACTCCCAAAGACAGCTAAACTTGGGGAGGGGTGTGTTCTCTTCTCACTCAGACTTGACAGATGAAGATTTAGTGACATCTTAAATATGTCCTCAAGTAGTAGTTTGCATGACCTTATTTTTCATCCATGACTGGTGCCTTCTATCACTGGGGTATCACAATCACTTCCCTTGGCTCTTTCTGTTCTATATTCAGAAGAGAAATTAATTGAGGTTGTTGGGAGAATTGAATTAAGCCTATGATCTCCTTCCCCCCCCCCCCCCCCGCCATTGGTTGTGACAGTGGAAGGCACATCTAGTTTCCTCCTTAAAATCAAATTTCTTCTTTACTATATTTTTGGAGGGTCTGTCAATAGTACACCAGGCTTAAAAACTTAAAGGCTACTTCCAACCTAGGGAATAGGGTGAGTGCAGTGCAGAAAAAAGAATACTGAGAGAATTTGCTGGAAAGGATGGCTTTCCTTGTTCAGATCCTAAGATTTGATCCTAAGTGACATTGTCTGTTCATCACATGCTGGCTTGTGAGTGTGATAGAGTGATGTGATACTGTTTCAGTAACCACAGTGTTATAACCCATGCAGGGTCTTATATTTTTATTCTCAAACAGTTAAGATTGAAAGCCAGGGACCCAAGATGTAGTGACTGAATTCAGAAAAGGCTATTTATGGTTCAGAAAAAAAAGGGAAAGGGATCGCAGTCTTGGGCTGGAGCGATAGCACAGCGAGTAGGGCGTTCGCCTTACACGCGGCCAACATGGCCGACCCGAGTTCGATTCCTCCGCCCCTCTCGGAGAGCCTGGCAAGCTACCGAGAGTATTCGAGTATTCGATATGCCAGACACAGTAACAACAAAGTCTCCAATGGAGACGTTACTGGGCCCGCTCGAGCAAATCGACGATCAACGGGAGGGCCTTTACCTTTTACCTTTTTACCAGAGTAACCAGTTTGAGGGTTACTCTAATGAAGGCTTCCAGAGAAAAATCAGATGCCTTTTTTCATTTATACCTTGTTGGTGGAGATGGGAAGAGTTTGGGACACACCTAGCTGTGTGCAGATCTCACTCCTCGCACTGTGCTCAAGAATCACTCCTAAGTGGTGCCGGGGGTTAGGAGTGCCAGGGATTAGGGCTCAAACCTGGTCGCCCAAGTGCAAGGCAAGAGCCCTACCTATTTTATCATTCTGACCCTTTTTAAGGAAAGTGGGTGAGTGAACATTTCCTTATTCTGTTTTAAGAATGTAGGACATTGAAGCAGGGGAAAGGATGCTATTATGTTTATCTTCTGGTGTTAGGTCTGCAGGGTTTAGGTCATCCAGGTTATCAGAAACTATCTTGACCAACTTCAGGGCATTACATACTGATGATTCCTTCATTTTGGTCCATCTTCCTAATCTTGCTCTGCCCATTCTTCTTTTGTCCCCATCACCAGCTCCCTATCTCAGCTATTGGGGAAGATCAGCTATAGGGAAAGAGTTATCTTTACATCCTTGAGCCGCAGAACACAATAGTAACTTTAATCTGCAGGATGCATTTATTCCCTCCCCTCCTTGTGTTTTCTTACTTGCAAGAAATTAACTGTTACTCAGAATAGGCAACACTCTGGGGAAAAATTTTTTAAAAAAAAGAGCATATAATAAATAGTTCACAATTTGCTGGCAATGATTTCTTTGCTTCAATTCTTTACCTCTATTGTACTACAATAAAAGCTGCAGATAATATGTAAATAGACAGATGCAGCTGTATTTCAATGAAACTTTGTTTACTGAAAGATATAGCTGGTGAGATATAGCCCATGGTCATATTTCCCTGCCCTGATTGATTTTAAGTGAAGCTGGCGATATTGTCTTCTTGCATTTATATTTTAATTAGTAATTGGTGTGGGTATTTCTTGGTGATTTGAAACTAGTTATTAAAGTCAAATATCAATAAGTAGCAAGAGAAGAAAGTTGAAGAAAACTAACAAAAGAAACTTTTCTGCTTAGAGATATCTAAAGAGGGTAGATTTGAGATCTTAATTTCTATATTAAAGCACCTATATAAATATGGGGAAAGATCAGCTATGGGGAAAGAATTAGTAACAAAAACTTGATTTGTTGTAATTTTTTGATTTGCATAGCTACTAATATTGAAACAATTCCTTTAAGCAGTTTTGCTGCAAAATATTTTAATAACATTTTAGGTCATCTACCCAGAGGTTTAGCTTGTAGGATAACTTGGTACCCTAAAAGCTATTTATGTTATTAATTTGGTGGGAAATGAAATATAAATTATACACCTCTAAGCTCTAAATTACAGTCAGAATGAATCTATTCATAACTTCGTAAGTTTCCTTTCACAAAACTACTCATTGTAAGCTAGATTTTTTTTCTAGTGCATAAAAGTAACAACTTGAGTACTAATAGTGCACTTTGGAAACTACTAATTTTCTCTTGCCACTGAAATGTTATTTAGTAAATTAGTGCCACATTGAACCCTTGGAATCATTCAGTTTAAAGAATTGTAGTGCATCTTTTAATTTAACTCTAACCTTCTCCATAATTGCTTATACATTGTCAAACAACAACAACTTAAAAATCAAGCTGCACTGATAGTTGAAATTTATGTAGCTGAATCTGTTAGAATAAATGCTTGGACTGTAAGAGGTTCTTGAGATGTAATAAATCTTGATAGGTACTGAAAACCCAATTTCAAGAAATATGGATTTCTTAGATTTATGCACTTCGTAAATGAAATTTATTTAGCATCTCTAGATGATAAGATTTTTAATTGCACAATTCAAGCAAGGTATTTTTCGTGAGTCTTGAGATACTAAAAGTTTCTTTTGTATTTTTTCTTCTTCCTTCTTCCATTTTCCTTTTTGTTTTTTTCCCATTTTAAATAATTCTTATAGCAGGTGGGAAATTAAAATCAGATTAATTGTTAGGAGCCTCACAATGACGATTTTAAATCATTTTTTAAGAATAAAATGAACAAAACCCGTAATGAGAAATGATTGCTATATTAAAAAGATTATTGCTAGACTAATTTTAAGAAAGAAGATTGGTTTGAATACATCTGAGTATAGACCTAGAAATAAAAACAGAGTAAAAGACCAATTTTTATAAAAGTAGAAGACACAAAAAGGAGAAATAGAGGAAAAGGAAAACATAAAGTAGAAAAGATTGATAAAACCAAATAGAATGAAATTCTTTATTCATTGAAACTAGTATCAAAAATTTAGACATAGAGTAAATGAAGGGATAATGTGAAGCTGTCAAACTTATTTTTATTGTATTAGGTTCTGTTTTATGTGAATTATATGTGTGTTTAACACTTTATAAATATTTAGCATTACATATCAAACAACAGTGACTTCCATAATATTTTATAAGTAATTCACAAGTATATATTGTATGTAATTTTCTTTTATATAAAAAAATTTAGACACTGTAGATAAAATATAATAGTGTTATACACAGTGTACTTTGCAGATAAGCTAATGTGTTTAATTATCAAAAATTGCATGTGTAAATTACTAGCATATTTATTACTATGATTCATAATATGTTTAATAGCATATAAAATCAAGATTTTTCATCTAATATCAGATTACATTCATATATATTCAATTCAGAAATATGTAATGTAAATGTAAATTAAATATAAATTAATTTATATAATTATAAATTCATTCAATATAAATTACTACACTGTTAATATATATTTATTATATATATTAGTTCAGAAATATGTTAGTGTAAATATGTAGAAACTATTCAATATAAATTAATACAGTCCTAATATAAATCTATTCCTAAAAAGTTATATATAGCATATCAATGGCATAATTATTTGAACTAAATTACCATTTCATTATTGTCAACTGACATATATTATTTTATGACTGAAATTCAAAACAGATATCTATAATAACAAATACTAGGAACCCTGCTTCACAGTCAAAGAAAATATACTCAACTGAAAATACTCTTCTGATCACTTTTAAGAGTGCACACTCATAATATACCTCTGCATCTATCTTATTCAATTTCAGATTCATTTGGGGAAGTTTTCAGGGTATAATACTGGAGGGAACTTTAAACACTGGTGTATGAATTAGTATAGAAACTTTTCAATTGTATTATAACTTCAATAGTATTATAGACTGTGATATCACTATAAAATTTATTTAAAAATAAAAAGTACCACATTACCCAAATCTAAAAAAATGTTATTATTTAACTGATACAAAGTTATCTCTTCTAGATTATGCACAAATTTCCAGATTTCCTGATAATTATTTTAAATTTCTAGTCGTACTAGTCACTGGACTTAAAATTACGTTTTGTGAACTAATAAATTTTGCATACTTTCTTCTTATTCCAAGAATTTGCCAGCACTTAGGTTACGATTGTAATGTTTATATTGTGCTTATTTACACTGTTTAGATCTACATTTTCACTTTTTTTATACATTATTATCTGAAATGAAATTTTTGATCATTTATGCATTTTTATGGAATTCAGCTATGTAAATTTGCATACTGAATTTATGAAATAATGAAACTCATCATAAAGCAATATTTATTTGGGGTTTCTAGTGTTACAATGAAGGGTACTTCAGAGTAATACAAGAATATCTTAGTACCTCTTTGATACTCAAAATATGAGTACATGACAAAATAAGTAGCTCGTAGTAGAACAAAAATCATCAAGGAACCAACAAAGAAAAAGAAATGCCTGTCTCATCAGTAATTTTGCTAAGAATAAAAAATGACACTTGAGCTACAACAGTAAAGGGCTTTTGAGGTAGATGTATATCTGACATAGATTCCTATTCTCCTGAGAGGACTGTTACTTGTGATTTTACTTGGAGGAGCCAGTCTGCACATAAACTTATTAGAAATGTCTAAAATATTTCAAGTAGTAACCTTGTACCTCTATAGTTTTATGAATAAAATATTTAGTATTCATTTTTTCTTTAAGTAACAGTGTACTATAACATATATTTCAGATCACATCACTAAAAATTAACACAAATGCATACATATATATGTATGCATTTGTGTTAATTTTATATATGTGCTCACCACTAAAGGTCCAATCACTGTAATGGAAATATGGGTATAAAAAGGAACCCACATCTGCATTCACAGCTGGTAGGAATGTGGATCGATTCATTGGAAAACAACATGAATATTTGTAAAAATAATAATAATAACTAAGTATTGAACTTCCATGTGATCTAGCAGTTCCATTTCTTTAAATCTTCCTGAAGAGTCCAAAAAATATATCTAAAGATATCTGTGCTCCTATGTTAACTGGAACACTATTATTCACAGTACCTAAAATCTAGAAACAACCTAAGTGTCCATAAACAGGTGATTGGGCAAAGAAACTATGGTGTACTTATATGTAATGGAATACTACATGTCTATATGGAAAAACAATCATGTGATTTGCCACAACATGGATGGAACTGCAGAGTTTAATTCCTAATGAAATCATTTAGGGTAGAGACAGGTGCATGATGAGCTTTCTTATATGTGCAATATAAAAACATGGGAATTGGAAGTCAAAAGTAAGGGAATAACAAATGGCCAAAGTCAAGGGAACTTAAGGACTGATCTACAAGACTGAGTTTATTGTGATAGCGTGAGATGTTGGGGTGGTTCCAGGAGTTGTGGGGGTAGGATCGAAAAGAGGAATACTTCAAGTGTAAGGGGGAACCTTGAAGAATCTGACTTTTCTGAAATATACGTTGTTCTTCAAGCATTTGTATTTGATACCAGTCCATTTGTTCATTCAGATCAGTACATAAATGTACCATTTTTTAGTGTTATTTTAAATCTAAAGCCTCATTTACAATTGCAAGTTTTATAGTTAACTGTTTACTAATTTTTAAATCTCTAATAAGACTTTTCTGTTTTCCTAAATTTGCCGTTTAATTCATTAGTTAAAAAAAGAGTGTCAGTCATTTTTTTGAATCCTTATCACTTTGTTTGCCTATAATTTCCAACTCAGGGAATTTATTATTATTGGTAACTGTTTATTAACCTCACATCATTTATAATTAAAATGCATTTTAATACACTTTGATATTTTCATGGTACTTTGTTGAGTATTAGATATATATAGCATTTATATACATATATCTTTCAAAATGATATTCAGAATATAGCTAACTGAATATTATGGTCTAAGATCTAAGTGTATTCTTAATGAAACTGTATAATTGTAGCTGATTTAATAAGTAAAATGTATTAACCACAAATGTGATTGTTACTGAAAATGAGACTACCCAGGTTGGAGCAATAGAATGGTGGTATGGCATTTTCCTTGAATGCTTTAGATCCAGGTTCAGGGCCTAATCCCCAGTTTCATCTATGATCTCCCCAGCCCATCCGGAGTTATCTCTGATTGCAGAGTCATAAGTAAACCCTGAATGCAGCCTGATATGCTCTTATAAAAACAAACAAACAAAAAAAAGACAAAACAAAATGAAAAAGAGAATTTACATCATTTCGATTTTACTCTTCTATATGACCTTAGATAAAAATAATGACAGAATCTGACAAGCTTAGAGATCTTTTCTTTCATAAACTATACATTGTGAGCTGGCTGTCCTTTACTGTTAAGATACTAAACACTACGAAAACTATTTTCCGTATTCTTGTACCAAAATTTTGCATTTGAAATGTTGCATATGACATATTCTCCTGTCATGAAATTTATCTATTCTCAAGGGCCCTGTGCTAGTATTTTTATTTCTGACCCTCTGAACTGTATGACTTGATAAAGTATCATCAAGGGGGAAGGAAGGAAGGAAGGAAGGAAGGAAGGAAGGAAGGAAGGAAGGAAGGAAGGAAGGAAGGAAGGAAGGAAGGAAATGTGAGGGAGAGAGGAGAAAAGAAAATAAAGGATATGCATAGTAAATAAAAACTGGTCATTTAAGGAAGACAAAGAGAGAAAGAAGATAGAGAAAAACAAAGGAAGTGCAAACTAAATAAGGACTAGTCAATCAGATACATGATTTCTTGTGCAAATAGGAGAAAATACCATGTAGGTTACTGCACTGCTATAGTTTCAAAATACTTTATAATTCAAATGTATTTTAGGATTTTTACTTACCCCTTGTTATAGTTTATTTAACAAAATCTTCCAGGATGAAATATAGTTTTTGAGTATAGCTTGAAGGGCTTCTTATACTTCGATCTCCCTACAACATACCAGAAAATAATGAAGTAGTAACATATTTTTGTTGTGATTTAGGTGAAATGGTTTTAATAATGTTAATATAGGTGGGTTTGGTGTACAAAATTACTGCAATTCAGCACCACCAAAGTGCCCAAAACACTCTGGCACCATCTTAGTACTAAGTTCTAAAATCAAAGGTAAACCACGTGTTACCATTTTATAATAGAAGCTAAGTGAAGTGTTTTATACTTTGATAATCATTAAGTTATGTATGCTATTTGAAGGAAACCCAGAGATTAGAACCTACTAGCTCTTTTCCATCCAGCTAACCTACTTCCAAATGGCACATATTGTGTTGTAAACACTGAGAGTACAGCCTATTGAGGCTAATTCATGTATTGATTATTGCAATTTTTCTCACCTCTGCTATATTTGTTTTAGTTTTGCAAAGTGTTACTAATTTCTTGAACTAAAGAATTTTTCTGAGTGGCTGTGAATAAATTGCACTGTTAAAGATTATTTACTACTAAGAAGACTCGTTCCTTTTAAGAGTGTTTCTTCCAAGGCTGTGGGTTGAGAAAGTAGACTCCAGAACATCACAGTTGGGTTAGATTTGCTCAGCATGTTCTGGTTGAAAAGACAAATCACTTTAGAAACAAAGTTTTTCTTCACTTCATGTATTCAGCTTTTAAAAGTCATGGCAAGAATAAAATTCCTTATTAGAAATTTGCTTCATTGGAGCCATATCAGGGACATATTTAGTTTGTAAACACAGTCTGTTGAGTTGCATCCCCTAAAAGGAAAGTTGTTCCACCTAATCTGTCCTATTTATGCTTTTGTTAGTAATCTGAGGAAAATGGGAATAATGTATCTTCCGTGTTCTTCCTTTAAATTCTCAGCCCAGAAAGCAGTGAAAAATGTTTTTTTCCTAGACATTGATATAAGAAATATTAAGAAATAGAAGAAACAAAATAAAGCCAAAGGGATAAACATTAGAAGCTTGCTTAAACAGTTTTGGCCTCGTATAATTGCTTTTCTGTCAGCAGAATTATTAACAATTTTGGACATCTGAAAATTAAATTAAGAGCCTGAAAATATTTTACAGAATGAGATAGAGCGTGATACATGAAACATAATGACCCCACTGAATTTCAGCCAAGCCAGTGCAGCTACTCATTTAGTCAGAGAAGACAACTAGTTAATCATCAACAAGCAAATTAGACAGAGCAAATTAGTTTGCTACATTCCACAGTCCTAGCTACCAAAAAGAGTATATGCCACTAATTAGAATGAAAGAACTCTAAGCATATTATTATCTAGATTGAAAGAGAAAGCAAAATTGTAGCTTGCATTGCTTCTATCAAAGCTTGAAGCCTAGGTTACGTAGATATAATTTACATGTGTAAGAATCTGTATATGTATGGTGTTCACACATATCTAAGTAGCAGCCACTTTAGAAGTTTATTACAGCTTTTACCTAATATTAAAAATCTTTGATTATTCAGAATTCTTTAGGAGATTATGCATGTGATTACACACACACACACACACACACAAACTCAAAACTTGTAAAAAGCTCTTTCTTTCATTGAAGATTAAAGTAGCCACTTCACATATCTCTTCTTGCACACTATTAAATTATTTTTAAGTGTATTGCCATTGCATCTGAAATAAATATTTGGACTTAGTTTATCACTGGAGATTAATCTGAAATCATATTTTGTAACCTTAATTAGCATTCATTTGCTTAATTGTCATTCTCAGCCCCATCGTTTCCATTTTTCACTAACTTGAACAATGCTATCTTCTGCTGTTTGCACTTTAATTTAAATTTCTATTAAGGTTTATGAACAGTAATAAGGTCCTGTTTGAATATTCATTAGCTTCTAAATTGTGAGCTATGAAAAGGTGCTTTCTTTTACCTTAATGAAACTGGCACAGCATGGGACTGATCAGTTGTGACATTTGATTTGAGGCATCCACTGAATTTTCTCATTGTTTATTGACACATCTTGTCCAAACAGCTCCCTCGCAAGTGAGCGGAGTAATGAAGGAGAGAGTGCTGCAGAGGAGTGTGGAGCTTTCCTGGCAGGAACCAGAACATCCCAATGGAGTCATCACCGAATATGAAATCAAGTATTACGAGAAAGTAAGTGCTAAGAACAGCTGAAATGTACAATGATGTGCCTTATGCCTCATGTCATCGACAACACTATACACTAAATTGGTCATAATGCCAACTATTTGGAGAGACTTCAAATTCCGTATTTCCTTTCAGTAATTTTAATAACCATTTCCCCAAACCTCTGGTTCTTACAACTGTGATTTCCTCATGGTAAAGTACTCTGCTTTTACACAAATTAAAATACTTCTCTAGTAGTACATTTATTTATTCACTTTTTGATGTGATCATAATTAGATGTAGGATATGTTTAGTATGACAGAAACTATCGAGGCTAACAAATTCTTTAAAAGTGTTCCCTTCAGTATGTTTTATTGGGTTCTTAATTATTTATTGAATTTGTATAGTTTCAATAATAATGATGGTGGCTTTAAAAATGTTAGTACTTTGAAACATGGGGATATTTTCTGTTTAAATATGTTTTATTCTCTTGACTTAAGATCTGCTGATGATCTTTTCATTTAAATTTCTAATCAGACGTGTTTCATATTAGTGGACCTAGTTATTGCGATCACTTTTTTTGTACTTCTCTCTCCTGGAAAACTAGTCTGGCATTCTGGAGAGTTAGTACACCAGGTAAGGCACTTGCCTTGCATGCTGCCAACCAGGTTGGTTGCATGCAGCCAACCAGGTTAACCACACTACAAATGAGCCCTATCAGGAATGATTCCTACATGCAGAGCTAAAAGTAAACCCTGAGCATTGCTGAGTATGGTTCAGCAATATGAAACAGTGTGACTAGAGACTCAAGTGCTTACCCTTTAACTTTCTTTAAATGCTTGTATTTCAGTAAATAGTGATATAGTCAAATGTGTCTTTGCATTTATTTCTATACTAACTGGAGGAGTAAGAACAGATAGAGAGCCTTTTCACAAATCATTATTTAAGCTTCGCCTCAGAAAAGGACCTCGCTCAGGGATGAAATGTGGATACTATAACTATTACTAATGATAATTGTAGTGAGAGTATTATTGTTACTGAACAATCAAATTACTGCAGTGTTATATATGTATATAAATCCCAGTTACATCAAACACATATTTTAATCACTTAGAATTTTAAAACTGCAGTTAGATCTTGGAAAAAATATTGATTTAATTGTTTCAATATAATTTTAATGTGTATAGTATATTGGAAATATAACTATTTTTCCAGCTTGAAGAAAAATAGTTTAAGAATTGTTTCAAATTTTAAACTGACTTTAAAATATTCTTGTCTATTATTTTAATATCAAGTCATGGTTTGCATGGCCAAAATTACATGTTTTTAATACCTTGGTTTTGTCCCAGGTTATGATCCTATCAAATGTGTTTCTGTGAGAATTCTTATTTTTAATGATAATTTAGTTATATCTGATTTTCCCTGAACTCTGAATCTTGTCCTTCTGAAATTTTCAAAGCAATGACATACATTTCTAAAGTTAATTAAGGTGTAAGTAAGAGAAAAGCTATTCACAGTGCAAGGGAATATATTTGGGCATGGGGGTAAACCCAGTTTTACTCAGAACTTACTCCCAGTGGTGATCAGAGGAAAATATGCAGTGCCAGGGATCAAACCAAAGTTGTGCAAATGCAAAGCAAGTGTCTTAAGCTTGTACTGTCTTTTTGTCCCTTACTCTGAAACAAATTTGTTCAAGAATTGCTTTTCTATTTTGGATGTAGACACAAAATTTTACACAATCGTAAAATTAACAAATTAGGAAACTATTGGAAAAATAACCTTAACTTATATTATATATATATATATATTCTAAGAATATATGTACAAGTTCTTAAATACAGTCACAGTCACGGTCACGGTCCTCCCGTTGTTCATCGATTTGCTCAAGCGGGCCCAGTAATGTCTCCATCGTGAGACTTCTTGTTACTGTGTTTGGCATATCAAATACGTCACGGGGAGCTTGCCCAGCTACGCCCTACCGCTGTGCTATCGCTCCAGCCTTTAAATACAGTAAAGTATAAAAGTAAGTAAAGTAAAGTAAAGGCCCTCCCATTGTTCATCGGTTGGCTCGAGTGGGCCCAGTAACGTCTCCATTGGAGATTTTGTTGTTACTGTGTTTGGCATATCAAATACGTCACGGGGAGCATGCCAGGCCTTGCCATGCGGGCGAGATACTCTCGGTAGCTTGCCGGGCTCTCCAAGAGGGGCGGAGGAATCGAACTCGGGTCGGCCATGTTAGCTGCGTGCAAGGCAAACGCCCTACCGCTGTGCTATCACTCCAAGTATATATAACTATATATCACTATATAATTGTAAATTCTATAGGATAATTTCTAAAACATGATCTTATATCTCACATAACATCAGATATATCTACCGTTGTTGAGGTATTTATATATTTAAAATGCCATCTTTTATATAAATGTAATGAAACATTCACATATCAATATAATCAAATCAAAAGTACATGTTTACTTACTGTTGCAAATCTTAGTGTAAAGGCAAACCAAACAACCAGACATTTTCAAGTTTCAGTAGTTTTTCAGTTTGTTCAGTGGGCGAGGCCAGGCACGATTAAGCACGGGTGTTTTTTATAGAACAAATAATAAACTCTAAAATTACATATTTTGATAACTATTTTATACGTTTTTATATATAGTTCATCATTAAAAAGTTAAGCTTTAAAATTTTGCTAATTCAATTTTTTTTGAGATTTCAAATTCTTAAATGTTTGTTTAGTTCATATTATATAATAAGATAGTCACATTCTTTTTGTTTGGGGCCACACCTAGTGGTGCTCAGGGCTTATTCCTGGCTTTGTTGCTCAGAGATCTAAGGGATCCCTCTTAGCAGGACGTAGGAGTGCTGATGATCAAACCTGAGTCAGTAGAATGCAAGGCAAGGCCTTGCTCACTGTACTATTTCTTTGGCTCTGGTAAATATTTTTTTTTAACTCTGTGAATTCAGTTTTCATATTTGAAGAAATAAGGAATGAGTGGTGCTTAAAATATTGTCAAACTATAAAATGTATGAGATTTTTTATCAACTTTTAAATTAAAATAGACTGAATTCTTTTCTAAAAATGGTTTTATTTTGTGAGAAAGCATTTTTTTTGTTTGGTTTGGTTTTTGAGTCACATCTAGCAGTGTTTAGGCCTTACTCCTGCCTTCATGCTTAGGATCACTCCTGGGAGGCTTGAGGACCTTATAGAGTGGTCAGGATCAAACCCATGTCAGCCACATGCAAGGCAAATGTGCCTTAGACTGAAGAGTACTATTTTAATGCAGATTGATAGATCACTGTGTAATTAAGCTAGCAAAATTTCTTAATTAAATGACTGTTCAATTTTAGCATATAGCACCACTTGCTTAATAACACTGAGGAAGAGATGTTAATTTCACATATTATGTGAAAAACTTTTGTAAACCAGATATTTTACAGATATACCACAATCTTTAATCTGTAGGATCTTTTATTATGTTTATGGCTAAATAGTTCTTGCCACTCTGCCCTCTTCTAACAAAGCAAAACTCAGATCATAAATGTTTTAGCAGTATGATTCTTACTGAAATTTGTAGAAAAATAGCATGTGTTCAAATTTACATTTTTTATTCTTTTAGAAACTATTCACTGTTATGAGATCCCGTGAGGTACAGTTCAACCTTTATAAAATAATGCAGTAAATGGAAATATAAATTGCAGGAATTGACTGTTGAACTGCCTTGTTGCAGTCGCAATTAAAATTCCCTATATATTTGTTTTCAGGATCAAAGGGAACGGACCTATTCGACAGTAAAAACCAAGTCTACTTCAGCCTCCATTAATAATCTGAAACCAGGAACAGTGTATGTTTTCCAGATTCGTGCATTTACAGCTGCTGGCTATGGAAATTACAGTCCCAGACTTGATGTTGCAACACTAGAGGAAGCTACAGGTAAAATGTTTGAAGGTAATTACCACCTTTGGTTTGAATTCTTTATTTTTCTAACTCTGGCATTTTTTTCAATATTTATGGAAATGAATTGTTTACAGATAATTTTACATGTGAACGTCAATATAGAAGTATGGACAACCCTTAGCAAAAGTTGGTCAAATACACATTTTACATCTGTAGATTTGTTATGCAATGTTAGAAACTCACGCTTTAAAGTCATCTCTTTAATATGCACTAGGTTTCCTTTGAAAAAGTCAAGTTAGAAAAGAGGCAGAACCCATTTCTTTTTAAATTCATGGGGCCTGGGTGCTAGTTTAGCTGGTAGTGTATTTGTCTTGCATGTAGCCAACCTGGGTTCAATCCCCTGCATCCCTGAGCACCGCAGGAGTAATTCCTGAGTGTAGAGCCAGAAGTAACCCATGAACATCATCAGGTGTGACCCCAAAAGGCAAATAATAATAATGATAATAATAATAAAAAATAGAGACTGACAGTGTCTGCATTAAGCCCCCACCCTCCACCCTCTTACTACTGGTGGTGCATTCAGTGATCACATGGGGTGTCCAGGAGCTAATCCAGATCAGCTGCCCGCAAGGCGAATGCTTTACCCTCTGTACTATATCTCTGACCCATGTTGAAGAGCTTAAACAATTTAGAAACACTAGTTATCTCACATCTACTCAGACATAATTTGGCAGGTAAATACTTAGATTTGAGAACTTTCGAAGTGAATTTGTGTGTTTTTGTGACATGTGAAAGTGAAAATATTAGGTCAAATTATTATTTATTGAATGCTGAGACATGCAGAGTTTAATTATTTAAAAATCAAGTGTCATAGACAAAAAAATTAAGATAAAGTAGTGGCATACGCGGCCGCGCGACATCTTATCAGAACATCTGGACAAACTTGCAGGCTATCGAATATAGCCTGCCCACAGGGCAGAGTCTGGCAAACTCCCCATGGCGCACCAAATATGCCAAATACCAGTAACAATGATGGGTCTCATTCTCCTAAAAAGCCTTGAATATAATCTCAGGGCTAGGATGAAAGAGACGTTACTGGGGCCTGCTCGAGGCAATCGACGATTAACAGGATGATGAATGAATGAAAAAAAGTAGTGGCACCTTGAATGATCACATGCAATGCATGTTGGAACTGATTTTTCTGCTTGAAAGTATTTGGTGATTACCCAAGAATGGCTGAGATTAGTACCAGGAATTTTACTCTATGACTTGGAGGCCAACCACACATACTAGGGGAAAAGGGAGCTCAGATAAAAAAGGGAAAACCAAATAAAGGTGTTGGGAGGATCCTCCCAGGATGGGAGAAGCATGCTGAAAGTAGACTATAGACCAAACATGATTGCCACTCAATGTTTCTTTTGCAAACCACAACACCCAAAAGGAGAGAGAGAACAGAGGGAAATTCCCTGCCACAGAGACAGGGTGGGATGAGGGGAATGGGAGGGTGGAAGGGATACTGAGATCCGTGGTGGTGGGAAATGGGCACTGGTGGAGGGATGGGTATATGATCATTGTATAATTGAAACCCAAGCACAAAAATGTGTAAGTCTGCAACTGTACCTCATGATGTCTCACTATTAAAAAATTTTAAAAAAGAAAGTATTTGGTGATTAGAGTACTCAGATTATTTTTTTCAATGAAATGTAAAGTCAGTGAAAGACTAGTCCATATTTCCTTTTCTTACTTCTGTCTTGCCAATTCCAATTGCAGTGCTTTATAAAAGGAATGTATTTGATAATTGAAAAAGGTATAAATACCCTAACAGTCTCCAACATGTAAGAAAAATGACAATATCAACCAGTTCCCATAAGTCATATTCTTAGATTTAAATCTCAGCTCTGCCATATGCAATTTAGGATTGCGGATGAGCTGATTCTCTGTATCTTAACTGCTAGGATAACAGTACCAGAGTCACAGGCTGTTATAAGTTTTAGATAAATTCATGTACACCATGTTCCTATTTTAGTGCCAGGTGTACAGAAAGTCTCAAGTGCCAGTTTTTATTGCTCAGCACAGTCTTTTGTCTCAGAAATCCTTGAAGGTATTAAAATATTGACAATCCCCAAAGAGATTGTGTTTATTTGAATTACATTCAATATTTATCATATTATAAAATTTTAACACAAAAAACATATTTCATTAGTCTTTATTGATAACATTATTGGACAAGTAACCTGAAAAAGTCAGCTGTGCATTTGTGAGTATATGAGAATGAAAAGGCAAATGCAGTCATGTTATATGGAATTAGTTTTGATCTTTTAGAGTCCTTGTAAAGCTCTGAAGTAATCCACAAGCTTTCCCTGATCACCCTTTAATAACTCCGGACATAGCATAAGGTGCTATGCTAAGAGTCAGTGATGCATAGATACACATGACAAAGTTGCTGCTTTCAGTTTTAAATATAGTGAGAGAAATTGGAACACAAATTGTTTCTATACATAGAAATATTAGAATAATACATAGTTCAATGATATTTTAGTTTCAGGAATAGTGAATTCACTGTGCTAGGAAGCAGGACAAAAGGGAAGATAACATCAAAATCATTTTAGCATTATTGGAATATAGAACTTTAATGGATTATCTCTTGCATATGCATCACTATATCTCTTCTTAATTCTGAGTGAACCCTACTGCTTTAAAATCCTGAAACTGGGGCTGGAGTGATAGTACAGCGGGTAGGGTGTTTGCCTTGCATATGGCCAACCCGGGTTTGATTCCCAACATCCCATATGGTCCCCTGAGCTACCGCCAGGAGTAATTCCTGAGTGCAGAGCCAGGAGTAACCCTTGTGCATCGCCAGGTGTGACCCAAAAAGCCAAAAAAATAAATACATAAAATAAAATAAAATCCTGAAACTATAGCATATGGTTATATTAAAAATTACTTTTTCAATGGATTACTCCTGAAGATGATGAAAATATTACACATAAAGTTTGACTATTGAAATTTTAGGAGGTGATCTTCACTATAAAATGTATAAATAAATATTTATACATTCAATTTAATCATTCACTGAAGTTCACTTATTCTTTGTAGTTCTATTTCTGAATCTAGGGAAGAGTTGAGTCAACGACAAGCAAAGAATTAAACCCATGGGAACCATTGGCTGAATGGAAACAATTTCTACACATACAATTTATCTTTCTTCATGATCATATACTTGATTGTTTTTCCTTTTGTTAGTACATATGAAAAGTAGATAAAGCAAACAAAATACAAAAACTATGCTGTTTTCTTGTTGAATAATAGAATGTAATTTAATAATATCACTTAAACTCTTTTTATTTTTTTCTATTTTTTTACTATGTGCCTTTTCTTCAGGGGGCAAAACAGCCAATACTGACGTAGGCAGTTCAGAAAACAATGCACTTAAGCTATTTTAAATGTTTTTTATTATTGTAGCTACCCATAAAGAGTAGTTAAATAAAATTAAGAGTTGTGAAAGAAGAGTTATAGCAAGACATAATCTGTTCTCATATGACTTCCTACTCTAGAGACTCTGTCCCTTGCCACCATCAGGAAGGAGTAGTATTTTCCATCCTGCCTAAAACAAAAGATTAGAGTTGTTGATTGCTTTAAAAGTTGGCAAATTATATTAGGTTGGCATTATATATCATTTACAGATGATTTGTTCATTGAAATGTGCATTTTCGTTGTTTTCCATTCCTTTGATTACTTTATGAAGTCTATATTGGTATGGAAAATATAATGCTATTTGGGTAGTATGACAATTTGTGAAATACCATATAAGTCAAGGTTCACTAATTTGGAAAAATGGAAATGAAAAGACCTTGTGACGATGAAGAATTGGAATCAGAGCTGCTTCAAAGGACATGTAAACATGCACAGTTCCCAAAGAGACTCTCAAAAAAGGTCCAGCTGGGCTGTGTTAATGAGCAGAGAAGAATCACTTAGTATTGTGCAGGAAGTGTCTGCAATTAGATGTTTAAATGTTTTTTTTAATACTTGTAGAATGTTTGCTCTTTAAAATGGGCTAGTTCCTCTGCCATCTTAAACTCTCAAATGTGTTCATTATACTCTACGTAAAAATATAGGCAAAAATGCTATTCTTTGTCCTGACTTGGGATGAATAATAAATTCATGATGATTTACTATGATTATGTGCTTTTTCTATAGATGACATGAATTAAAAAGCACTTAAGATGCTTTGAAAAATACAGAGTATGCATTTCAGCTTCTTTTTCACATATCACAGATACAGGATTAAATGCCTTAGAAGGAAAAATAGAAATCCAAAAAGAATTGTTGATTAAAGTTCTCTACTGTTTAATTTATAACTAAGTTTCCAGCTACTATATGGGGACTAGGCATTTAATAAGATATTGTATATGTTCCTTTACTAGTGAAGAAATGTAAAATATATAAAAGTATTTTCTTATCAATTTTTTCAATAAAAATTAACATATAAAATTTAGTAATTTAATATAATTTATTTAAACATAGATTTGAATTAAATATAATAGATTGCTCTGGCTTATACGATTTTATTTAAATCCTCAAGTCCTATCCTGGACTTGAGAGTTTCTGAGCCTGTTTTCTTTCTCTACAGCTACAGCCGTATCCAGTGAACAAAATCCTGTTATTATCATTGCTGTGGTTGCAGTAGCAGGGACCATAATTTTGGTATTTATGGTCTTTGGTTTCATCATTGGAAGAAGGTAAAGACAAATACATTTTAATTTTTACCATACAATTATTCAGAATTATTATTAAATTATTTAGTATATCATGTTATGGATGTTATAAATTTATATATATATTTTTATATATATGGCCATTGCCCTTAGTTGAAGGAGAATGATTATTGTAAATTCTCATATATGAATTTTTATTCATTCTTTTCAGTGTTAAAGTGTAGTAATAAACATAAATGATACCTGGGGAACTGTTTGTCTTTATAATGGTTCATTAATGGTTAATTGTCTATGATGTGGAAACTTAAAATCTATTGCTTAGCATATTCTCTACTGACCACATGATGACCTATGATGTGTACTTTCTCTTTAACTCCCCTTCAGTTTTTCTAAATAAAAGCACATAAAAGAGTTAAATAAAATCTATTATTTATTTCAGCAAAAAGTTTGATGAAAGTCACTCATGGATTAGAGACTAAAGCACTTCAAAATATGTCCCTTTTTTCATCATTCCACAAAAATCTTTGTTTTCTGTATCTTGTAAAATCATGTGTCCCACTTTGTTAAATTAAATATGTTCATATTAAATAAGTTTATACCTGGAAGGGAAATATTTATATTTTGTATATAGTTCTAATTTGCAAGACATCAAATATATTAAAATCACATAAAACATGTTATCATGTAAATGGGATATTTTAAGTATAAAGAATGCTTGTGAAATAAAGTATGTCATACTGAAACTTTCTGAAGGCTATTTGTTAATCTCATCAAAATATTTTTCAGACATTGTGGATATAGTAAAGCTGACCAAGAGGGAGATGAAGAACTTTACTTTCATTGTAAGTGTTTGGCTTTTCTTTATTATTATATACCACATTTAATACAGAAATCTGTTTGTTTTGATTGGCATGAATTAATTCCTAGTACATCATGCTTGAAATTATTTGAGATTAGAATGCTGCTTTCAAACACTTGAACAAGATATTCAGAATGAAAGTTATAAAATATGAATTTTGAAAATAAAATATATTCAGGGTTTTTTCTCAAAAGAAACTTTATTTAACTTCAGTATGTTATAGCTCCTTTATATCACAATTTTTCATTTTGCGAATGTTGCCCAAGTGTTCCATACCATTATATTAGTAATTCATTAATTACTGCATGAGCCCACATTTTAGGTAAGCAACTCATTTCAAATTAGAGATTTTTCCCTTTTTCCCCAACCCTACAAATAATGCTGTAGAAAAGACTAAGCTGAGGCGCCTCTTTTCTTTTTCATTAGCTACTTCGAATTTTCATCACTTATAGGAACTTAAAGGTATTTCATGGGAAATAGATTAATAGAATTTGTTCCCAGATATTTTCCTATGGATTTGGGTTACCTGATTCTTAAAATTTATATTTTATAAATCATATGCAGAAAGTAATTTAGGGAGCCAAAGAAATAGATGCCCGTATACATTAATTAGATTTTTTGCAATATGAATGGTAGATAAAATTATAAAATGTGTTTGAATAAGTGGTATTACATCACTCAGAGAAGTAGAAAACAAATAGTCACTTAAATTGTATCCTCTGACTGTTCTGTTTCTACTTCTGTTAAAGTCAGGTAATGCATTTTAAAAGGTGCTTACCCAAATCCAGTATTTCTTTTATTTTTAATCCTTGAAAATAAATTTTTAATTATTTATTATTTTCTTAGCAGCTAAAACTTTATTAAATTTTTTCATGATTAACAAATTTTGTGTCAAAAATATTATATTTTCACATCTCTATCAAAATTTTATGTCACTCTCCACACTTATATTCTTAGGTGTTCATCCTAAATTTATAAACATGCAAGCATCAATCCAAAAACTGTGCAATTAAGTCTCAGTATTCGACACTATTATTATTATTCCCAAATTACTTCATTGTATGTTTATTTTTTTAACAGTTACTTTACCTTAGTTTTCTTAAGAAATGACTTTACCCAATACACATTCAAATTGATTAGGAAATTATCAAATTGCAACATCTGAAGGCAGAAAGAGTATGTTAGATACTGTAAATTATATAAAAATGTATGGCCAGAGGAAGCTTTATTCCTTGAGGTTCAGAGAAAGCCCTAACAATTTTGTAGCATAATCCGACTTAGATATTTCTTCTTCCCCGTTGGTGGCTGTGCCTTATTTTCTAAGGATCGTGCCTCACAAAACTTAAGTCTATACCAAATTCAAACTAAAAACATCTGATTCTGGCATTTTCTCTTCAGGTTGATACCTCTCTTGCACATGTTGTTCTTCCTTTTGCTAATCCAAAAGGACTTTTTCTGCCTGTAGCAAATCTTATTTATGAGAGAGTCATCGAGTTTATAGCTAGAATATGTACCCCAAAATTGAAAGTTACTTTTTAAAATCTTGTATTACATAAGACAATATTTTTAACACATCCCTAGACAGAAAGGAGAGGATCAAAATTTGCATCCCTAAACTAAAATCTACTTTAAATGGCCATTAGTGATAGCACAGTGGGAGGGCACTTGCCTTACACATGGCCAGTCCACTTGGATTTGATCCAAGGCATACCCCAGGCCCTGCCAGGAGTGATCCCTGAGTGCTGAGCTAGGAGTTAACCCTGAACTCTGTTAGATGTGGCCCCAAAACACAAAGTAAATTAATGAAAAGCTACTTTTAAATATATTCATATGTTGGTAGGCCAGAAAATAAGTACAGGATTTAAGAAACTTACCTTATATGCATCCAGTCCCAATTTGATCAGCAGCACTCACTAAATGGTTCCCTGAGCACCATCAGGTGTGACTCTGAACAGAGATCCAGAAACAGACCCTGAACACTATTGGGTATAGACCAAAAACAAAATTAATATATCTTAAAATAAATTTTAGGGTCCTGAGCAATAGTACAGCAGGTAGGGCACTTGCCTTGCATGTGGCTGACCCAGGTTCAATCCCTAATACATCATATGGTCCCTTGAGCTTGTCAAGAGTGATCCCTGAGTGCAGAACCAGGAGTAAGCTCTGAGCACCACCTGGAGTGGCCCAAAATAAGTACATTTAAAATAACATATATATGCATATGTACACATATAAATATATATGCATGTATAATTTGGAGGGAAGAGAAGGAAGAAAGACATAAAACCCTTATTCCTGGAATCCCTGATTCTACCTATATGGAAATAATTTCATGCCAGAATCAATTGATATTACTTTAATAGTATTACTTTTACTTTATTGAGTATATCTGAGATATACTCTTTAGTATAGTTGCTTTTAGACTGTAGATAATAGAGAGGGTAAATGGAAACATGCCTTATCTTTAACATTTATATAGCATTATGTTTAATACTCACAAGTATGTTTTAAGATTTTGATAGTGCCATTTGCTTTTTTTTTACGTTTGACATCCAGTTTGTAATTAGAACAAAAAATATAATTGCATGTTTTACTTGCTAACATAGTCAAGATTTGTTTTTATCTCTATAGCAAAATATCACTGATGGTTTTAAGATATTTAACATTCAAGAGAATATAAATGATATGTTAAAACACAAAAGTTCATACTATTAAGATAGACACTGTTGTTGATATTGGATGGAATTTATGAAAATTATATTAGAATTTTACTTATTTAAAATCTCTAGTTTTAAGTGAATAATGAAAAATCAAAGTGCACACAGCATATTCTAACCGGGTAAATACATAATATTTTTAACTACCTTTTTTAATAAAGATAACTTTACTTGTCAGACGACAAGATCCAGGCGTTTCATTTGACTTTATGACTTCACCCAAAATATATAAAGTATAACACTATGGTCACAAGCTATTTACAAGTTGGTGTCTTTTTATTCCTTGAGCATGTAGTCAATTTTCTTAGGTGCTAAGAATCCAGATTGAATTTTTGCAGAAATATGAAAGCAACCATTTAACTTTAGCGTTTGGAGCACCAAATTTAATAGACTGTCCAGTAATTTATATCAGGTACCCTCAACTTCCCATGGCCCCAAGTGTTACATTTAAAGATATAAACACAATGGAGGAGTTTAGTGAAGCAATTCTAATTTACATTTTGTTTCCTCCTACCATTTCTTCAAACAACATCTTCGAATCCAAGTTGGGCAGTATTTCATGTTTTTGTGCCAAAATTGCTCTAGCCTGTCAAAATGTTTTATGACAGCATGAATAAAGAACCATCAGAGATCCATTTGAGATGCAGAAGGTTACCTCCAATCTAGCTCCCTTATCAGAAAACAAAACCAAATAAACAAGAAAAGAAAGAAGGAAAAAAATAAAAAGGGAGAAGATGGCTCATTCTCCATCTGCCTGCCAATCTAGGAGGTTAACCTATTGTTTTCTTCCCTTCTCTCTTTTTCTCTTCCCCATCCCCTCTTCCCTGTACTCCTTCTTCTCTCTTTTCTCTTTCTATCCCCTCTCTCTTTTCTTCTTGTGTTTTTTTTCATGTTCAGCTTTAGTAACAAATGAGCATCTGTCAGTTTTATAAACTGCAACAATAATTGTTTAAGACAATCAATTTTGGATACACAACTACAGCAGAATAAATCAAGATTTTTAAATCCCATTTTCCTTTATACATTCTGCTTCTTTTTGTTTGTTATGTATTTATTTTTTAAATATAATTTTAATTTAATGTAATGACATAAGCACAGTTAGGCTGCAGTGTAATACATGAAGAATTATATTGTTCTCCAAATAGTAAGATTTAATGAAAAGATTGTTTGGTGGCTTTGTTAAAAACAATAAAGGTTTTTTTTTTTGAGGATATAGTGTAATTCTTTTCATTGCATTCATCTAACAAAATATGCCTATCTGACTTATCTATGTCTAACTAAATGATTAGCATTGAAATACATCATTGTAATAAAATTTGATTTAAAGTTAACATTAACATTATCTGTTACCTGCATGCTTCTGGGTGCATTTTAAGATTTTAACTTTTAAGATGATTCAATGTTGTTTGAATTTTGACTACCTTTCCTGAGAGGCATATTGGCTACCTCTTTATTGAGCCTTATGACTGAAAATCATATGAAACATTCCTCTTTCAAATTGCTGTCATACGTGGTTAGCAGATCCCAGGAATCTTGTAAATTTTCTAACTTTACTCTGCACTTTGTATATTTGACCTCCGTTGCCCCTCACGGTGAAGATGAAACTGTGTCTTTAGTATATTTCTCTCTGACTCTGTGATAGTAGTCCTCACATCTTGTATTAATTTTATGTATATGTCAACGGTGGTTGGTCTTTAAAAAAATAAATCAAAAGAATAAGTAAGATGTCTAAATGTTTTTAATATTGATGTCAGTATAGTAGGCTACCTGTAAATGAAATGTCTTCTTTTCCCAGTGTATTAACTTGATTGATTGACTGACTGATAGATTTACAAATGTGTTTCCAAGTCTATTACAAACCTCAGTAAGGCATGAACTATGCCATGATAGTGGTGAATTTAATTAAACCTCCAGTCTGATAAGAGTCATGTCAGAGCATTTTGGTGATGTCTTTTGTTGATTTACTGGAAAAGCAATTCAGTTAGTAACCTATGAACTGGATCCCATGTTACCTATAGAAGCTTGCAGATAATACCTATACGTCAGCAGACTGAAGTAGTCTGTTAAAACTGCTGTGAATCAGGTGATGTGGAAGCAAGTTCACTGTTCCAAGGAGCACTCTGCATAATGAAATTCCTGGGCTGACTGCACAATAAGTGCTTTGCTTCATCACAGTCATGCTTTCTTACATCATTACAGTTAAATTTCCAGGCACCAAAACCTACATTGACCCTGAAACCTATGAGGACCCAAATAGAGCTGTCCATCAGTTCGCCAAGGAGCTAGATGCCTCCTGTATTAAAATTGAGCGTGTGATTGGCGCAGGTAAGGCTGTTGTAGCTTCCTTGTTTAGCTGTTCCATTTAGCCAGGATCGAAAGTCATACATCATAATGACAGGCAAATAATTATACCTCAAGTATAGAACTTTTGCATTTACCTGAACTGTTAGAAGCAATGAGGCTGTGCTTGTTTATGAAATCTCAAAAAAAAAGTAGAAAAGAAGCATGGGGCACAATGATTCTGTGTATCTTTTTTGTTAAATTTCCAATGTACTGTTCTATTTCATGCTGTTCCATAATAGTTCTGGCTTATGTTACTTCAAGTATGGAAACTCAAGATATGACTTAGCATTGGGAAAGGAAAAACTAGGGGCTGGAAATCTATACCAATGTTCTACTTGTCATGCATATGTGAGTGTCCTGGGATAAATTCATAATAACTGCAAACAATTTACTTCAAAATAAAAAATGTAATGTTCCTGAATTTTACTCGAACATACATCTCCTCTTACTTGATTTACCGTATTCTTGCTAATTTTTCTTTCTTTGTTGGGAGCAATCTCAAGCAATTTCCAGGGATTCCACTCACAAAATGTTCAGAGAACCAGGCTGAGGGGTTGAAAGGTTCAGTGCTGCTGCTAGTACTCTGTGGTGCCAGGGATCACCAGGGCCAAAGTGGTGCTGAGGACCCCTATGGCCACACCTAGTGATGCTCAGGGGCCTCCAGGGATACACTCAACACTGCTCAGGGGATCGTGTGGTACCAGGTTTCAAACTCAGATTTTAGTCTATGCAAAGTTTGTGCCTCTGAAAGCTGAACTCTCCTCCCAGCCCCTACACCTTTCAATTGTATCTTATTTTCTTGCGTTTGCATTACATAGCCGCTGTACTACTTAAATCCATGACAAAATTATTACGTATGGAGTATTTTTTAAAAGTTTTCTGCAGATACAGTACATTTTGATAATAATTGCACATTTGGAAAACCAAACCCTTTAAAATCAGCAGATGTAATTTCTATGAGGTCATGGATTTTAAATCTCTAGGAAGTATTTGCTTCTCAAATTGTAAAAGCATGTAAGTGGATGTCATAGCATTTGCTAATGTGCTCTTAAGCTTTAGTAGACAGTATATTTCAAATCTAAATGTTATTTCTGAAAGAGTTTGTTAATCCAGGTCAAAAATAAAACTTGGGGGGGGGGTGACAGGTAGAGAATGTTCATATGCGGGATATAAAGGAACATAGTGGAGAAATAGCAAAGCCCAAAGGCAACAAAAACTGAGAACCTGTCTTCAGTAGGAAGTTTATCATGGGGGCGCAGAGGGCAACACTGGAACCTTGGTGGAGCCAAGCAGAAGCTGTAGTGGATATTGTGCTGAATTATTTTATGTATGGAATCCTACCACTATCAGTTTTGTAGGTCACAGTGCCTAAAATAAAATTAAAATTAAAACAGCGCTTGGATAGCATGTAGTTTGGAAAAGCTCAAAAGCGCTTTTAATGAATGTTCTTTATTTTATTTTGAGAAAGAAGATATTTCTGAAATTGAGACTCTGCGCTTTTCTGTTACTTCAGGAGAATTTGGAGAAGTCTGTAGTGGTCGACTGAAGCTCCCAGGGAAAAGAGATGTTGCTGTGGCCATCAAAACCCTGAAAGTTGGTTACACAGAGAAACAAAGGAGAGACTTTTTGTGTGAAGCAAGTATCATGGGGCAGTTTGACCATCCGAATGTTGTCCATTTGGAAGGGGTTGTTACGAGAGGTAGATACTAATTTTATTTTTATTTGTAAAAGTGACACTGTATGATATACATAATCAAGTCAAATTATGAGTATATTCTAAATGGAATAGGAATCTTTCATTTGGGGAGGGAGGGGTGTAACTGCTTAAAACAATGCTTCTTTGGTTTCAGAAAAAAATGTTCATGGGGCCAGACATACACTACAGCAGGTAAGGCACTTGCCTTGCACACAACCTCCCTTGGTTCAATTCCTGGTACCACATACGGTCCCCTGCACCATACTGGAGTGATCATTGTGCCCAGAGCCAGGAGTAAGCCCTGACTACTGCTGGGTTTGGCCCCAAACAAAATAGTAAAAAGGATAAAGTAAGCAGGACTAGAGTTAAAGAAGAAACCTGGTATAATAGATTTCCGTTAACTTCGGAAGCCATAAAGTTGATTGTTAGTACCATGTCATTCTCTGACTTCTATTAACAAAGCAGGAGTCAGAATACACAGTGATTTATTGTTTAAATTTATGAATCATGACAATATTCAAAACAAACATTTGATGGTTCTTTGAGCTTAGCTGCATTCCTAGAAAAACACTTGAAGGCTCACCACCTCCCCACTCTGTCTTTCAGGAATGTGTTCTATTTGGAATTAGAAAAGGCATCACCTTGAAGTTTAGGGCGTGATTTCTGGAGATTTTTGGTTTATTTTTATATATATGTGTATACATATGCGTATCTATATATTTAATTTTAGGAAAGCCAGTCATGATTGTCATAGAATTTATGGAAAATGGAGCTCTAGATGCATTTCTCAGGGTAAGTAACAAAATCATACTTCTAGTGCTAATATATAATTTTATGAACGCTGTTTTGCAATGTAGGATGTGAGATTATAGAATATAATTGTCAGAAAATGTAGTTTATAATAAGAAAATATTCAGAGTGCTCTTTGGAACTAGAATCATTGCTGAGCACTTAGGTGATAAACAATTTCTGTTAACATTTTACCTCAAGAATAGGGAATACCAGAAGTCTCCATAATTTGAATACATTTCACTTTTCTCAGTAAAATTTCAGTTAAACATGACGGTAATACAGAGAAGAATTAAAAAGGAGTTAACCATTCATTACGGGTACAGTGATTCCAACTCTGCTTTACTGAATCACTTCTATCACATTATTATGTTTATATCAAACATAAAATGTGGAAGTATTAACATGTTAAAATTAATAATGTGCAATTTTTATAGATGAAAAATTATGAATTTGTAAAAATGCATTTTTTATTCTCAAAGTACCTGGACTGTGTTAGCTTTTTTTAAATGGAAAAGAGGAAATAATTCAAAAAATAAGAGAACAAAGTTATCATTCATAAAATAGAACAATACATAGACCTAGATTTATAAGAAGTCCAAGCACTCAGATAAATTTTTATTGCTGCATTTTCGTAATAGCATAACTATTAACTCACTAGAAAAAAGGCTCACTTAGAAAGATTGTTTACTAAACCAATGTATTGTATGTATTTGTAATTCAATTTGAAAAAAAAACTTGGAATGTAAAGTGGATTAGAAATTTCTGGTGGCTAATCCATTGTAAAAGTGTTCCCACTTGCTAGCAGTTCTATTTTAGGGACTCTTTGTTGCAATAAATATTCCTCAGAATAGCAAAACAAGGAAAGGAATATGCCGAAAACAAAATCAACTAGTATTATTTTTTTAACTTCTTAGTTCCTTATTGTTCATGCACAATACTTTTTATCATTTGCTTTTTTTTATCATTTTGATAAAAAAAATCTGTAGTTGACTTTATTCCTTTGTATAATTTCAGATGATTTAATGTTTTGGGTATGTGTGAAAAACATTAGCTATCAGAAAAATGTTTTTTAGATATTTCATTCTCTGAAAAATTAGTATGTGCTTTCGGATTTTCCCAATTATAAATGTCATGAACTAATACATTAATTTATAAAAATGATCATTTACTAAAATGATACTCTAAGTTAAATCACCACCTATGATTTTCACAAATACTTATATATTATATAGAAAAGTCATTATATAGAACATTATTTTATAATTCTTGTTATATAATTCCTGCTATAAATAACTGATTATCTATTATACAGTTGTTAATGACTTTTCATGATGATGTCTTTTCACTTTCAACATTCAGTTAACTGGCTTTTATTTTGTCTTTGGCAGAAACATGATGGACAATTTACAGTCATTCAACTCGTTGGAATGCTGAGAGGAATTGCTGCTGGAATGAGATATTTGGCTGATATGGGATATGTTCACAGGGACCTTGCAGCTCGAAATATTCTTGTCAACAGCAATCTTGTTTGTAAAGTGTCAGATTTCGGTCTATCCAGGGTTATAGAGGATGATCCCGAAGCTGTCTATACAACTACTGTAAGAAAAATTCTTATTACTACACCTCTGTAAATCTCCAAGATTTTCCTACTAAGAAAGGATTTAGTAATGTAAACTAAACGGGAGTTAAGAAGCAAATTGATCTCAGATTGAAGTGGTTATATTTTATTATGTGAAAATTTCATTCACCATTCACATTTAACTTAATTATGATTCACATATTATTTAAAAGAAGAAATCTTTCAAAAATTAACAAATACCTTTGGATTTTCCCAGTCCTAAATGTTGTAAACTAACAGATTAAATATCTTGTATTATTTATCTAATATAATTTTAAGCTAAGTTTATCTTGAAATCTTACAATGACACTGTTAATACAAATCATGTGCAAACGTGTAGAATAGTACACAGTGAGTAGCCTGTGTAGTTACAACAGAAAATGTAATCACCCTATTCTGTACATTTATTTATTTGAGGGGGCTGGAGCAATAGCACAGTGGGTAGGGTGTTTGCCTTGCATTTCCAATGCAGGTTCAATTTCTCCGGCCCTCTCAGAGATCCCAGCAAGCTACCAAGAGTATTCTGTCTGCACGGCAGAGCCTGGCAAACTCCCCGTGACATATTGAATATGCCAATAACAGTAAAAAAAAGACTCACAATGGAGACGTTACTGGGCCCACTTGAGCATATCGATGAACAATGGTAGGACAGTGGTACAGTGACAGTGCTATTTATTTGAGGACTCCCAAATGGTTCTCAGAGTGCTCGGGGACCACTCCCAGTAATACTCAGCCAGTGGGGTTAGAATTTCAGTGCCAAAACTCAGGCTGTCATCTTTCTGCTTTGAAGTGCTGGGACACACCAGAAAGACTGGAGCAGTTCTCAGGGGGCCTCTAAGTTCTCTGGACCTCTAAATTCTCCCTTGCAGTGCTCAGGGCCAATAGGGCTAGCTATCTCTGGAGATCTGGTGCCACATCACTTCCAGGTTGGCCAGTCCTCTATACTATTTTCCCAACCTCTATTATCATATTTTAAATAAGTTTAATATCTAACTTCCTCTTTTATTTGTTGTTGTTGATACTATTACCATAATGAACGGAGGTCTCAAGACCTTTGACCATGGTGCTCACTGTGGTTTACATTTCTTTAGCTCCAGTGCGGGCACTGGTGTTGCACTCTTTAGCTGGGACATGTGTGTTCCAATTGTAGTGGTTTTCTGGAGATCAGTACAGTGCTCAAACATCTTCCTTTCATTGTGGTTGTCACCAAGCATCACATTCCAGTCGCTTATACATACATAACTGCAGTCTAGACATTGGTTTCAGATCCAGAGACCAAGGGTATCAGAATTATCAGGCTCAAAGAACAGAGCAGTCAGGATCGCGTTCAGTGTGTCTGATAATACAGGTGCACATTTAACTCCTGACCATAGACTTGAAAGACAGAGATCATAAACTATTGCACTATTCTTCTGGGCCCTTGATAAAGATTTTAAGAGAAAATAAACTATGATACAATTTTTGTGAGATTAGAAAATAGATTAATATTAGGATTTAATTAATAAAGCCATATTTTATTCTGTTTTCATAGTTATTCTCTCTAATTTAGCCTTTTGACTCCACACTTGTCCTAACACTACATAAATCCCACTAAACTAAATTGTTTTAAAAATAAAAATGTGTAATATTATTTTAGAAAATAAATTAGTAGCTTTAAATATTGTTAGATTCACAATCAGATGCCATATGTTTAGCTGAAAATTAATGGTACCATTATAAATTATAATAATCTTGAATATTGAAAATATTATTTTTATTATAACAGGGTGGGAAAATTCCAGTGAGGTGGACTGCACCTGAAGCTATCCAGTACCGGAAATTCACATCAGCCAGTGATGTATGGAGCTATGGAATTGTCATGTGGGAAGTTATGTCTTATGGAGAAAGACCTTACTGGGACATGTCAAATCAAGATGTAGGTGTCACCATTATTTAAACAAAAATTACCTTATGCATTAATGTCTATTTTTATTGGAACATGTAAGTAATGAGTTATTCAGAAGAAACTTTTATATAATTATCAAGAAATTTTGACTACTTTTCCACAATTATGGATATACAGTACAACATTAATTACTATATGTTAGTATTCAAGTAATTTTCATTGTTTCTCATTTGAGAATGTTTTTTGTCTTTTAAAATTGTTTTAATTTTAAATTTTCTCAAAATAATATAAAGCTACAAAACATTTTCCTTCTAAATAAGAATAATGGGGCTCTGCTCACAAAGCTATCTTGAAAAAAATATAAAGAGTAAAAGAACAATTTGCATAAGGGAGAGGAAGGAAGGCTGTGTGTTTTTTTTTAATCTTGAAGCTTATTTGTTTGTTTCCTGAGAGAATCTATTTAAATTGTCTATTGACTGATTTCATTAAATTTTAATTTCAGGAGGCAATTTATATTTTATGATCAATATTGTTAAGTGTTTCATAGTGATATTTTATAATATAGTCACAAGGGGAGTATCCATGGGAAATTCTTTAAGATGCATTTATTACATGTATACCTGTTGCCATGAGGACATTCTAAGACATAAAACATGGTGTTGTAGGAGATAACGGTCTTACCCTTCTCACCCCGAACAACAATTTATAAAATCATGTGACCTAAATGCAAGTTAAAACTTGTTTGTACTAGATTTAATGTTGTGAAGTGAACAATTTTGCGACAAACCTTTCAAATACTAAAACATTCTAACACAATGTGTTAAAAATGCAAATACATGTTAGATCAAATGTGTAAAATCTAGGAAGACACCCAGCTTTGAAATAGAAGTTTGGAGAAGACCTTCATTCATCACTGCTGAGTGAATTTTCCAAGGGAGTGCATAAGAAGGAGTGGAAGCAAAGCTTTAGTTCAGGTGCCTGGAGAATACCAAGGTGATGCTATCAAGGAGACTTCTGGCAGAGATACACATGTTGATTATGATTTGAAATGAAGGTTGAGTTCAGACAAACTGATGTTTTTTGGAAGCAATACAAATGAGAATTTATCACAAGATTAAAAAAATAATGCTTGAACAATTCAACGTTACCATTTTAAAAAAGTATGTGACTAGCAAAATTGTTTGGTATAGGCAACTCTTAAGGTATTGTAAGTCAGTGTAGATAGCAGTAAAAGTTTTTATTTTATAAGTTAAAGAAAGTAACATTGTTATAATTAATCAGTTTTTATTTTTAAATTTGGTACTTCCTTTGTCAGGTTCTATGGTTCCTTAAACTTGGGAATAGTTGTTTGCAGACAACTCATGTCAGATTGTATGTTAGTAAGTTGATTCTGGGTACATTTTTCTGCAAATGTCTGCATTAAATGCAAATTTCACAGCCTTTTAAAAAGCAGAGATTATAAATCAATTCAGTATGTTGCTATTTTTAGTCAGGGCATGAAACTTAATTTTTTATTTTGTTTTTGCTTTTATTTTTCAAAGATATAAGTCTAAATGATGAGTCCGTTTGGCAGCAGCAAAGTTGTTAATATTTGACAGGTCTCAGTGTCAAAGATTTTATGGACTGTCAAAAAGTGGGCAAACAAATCCTTGGGGCACAGAAAGAGAAATATTTACATTCCCTAGACACTCAGTAGAGTTTCATTTCTTTTGACACCTTCCTTCTATACTATATTCAAACATAAAGGAATGACAAGAATATAAGATGACTTAAATTCAAAGTTCACTTAACTTCTAAAAACAAATAGAAGTGGCATGGAAGAAATAAATCTTCATTTTAAATCATTTAAAAGTTTTTAGCTACTTTTAAAAAAATTATAATACCACATATGTGTAATTAAAATTATTTAGAGAGAAAAATAATAGTCATTATGCCTACTGTTACATTTAGTCCTGACCTAGGAAATTGAACACATTTTTTACTTAAAGATCTAAAATTATTGAGCAAGGTTTTTACTTGAAGGTCTGTTTTTGTAAAGTTGGACACACTTTTGTATTACTTTGAAATTACCTATACAGCACACTGTTATGGTGAAGTTGATACTAAATTCCTCTTAGAGGATGATACAAGGTGTCATTTAAACAATTACCTGTGCAATTTTCAGTATGCAAATGATGAAAATTGATAATTTGAAATAATTTATTCAGATAAAAAATAATTTCACTTTCCTTAGAGTCTCTAGCAAGTGTTCACAGAAAACTTAAGCTCTGTAAGCCCTCTCGTATATATGGAAATCCTCTGTGCATATGTTTTACTGGGAAAGTTGCTTTCATTAGATTTCAGAGACATTAAATTTTTATTAATTAATCTAGATTTATATACAAAGCAAAGGAATTTGTTTTATATTTTATTAAGTTTGATTACCAGGGAATTTGTAAAGGTTTCTGAGACTACTAAAATATTAAATGTAATATGCCTTAATTTTTCAAATGGTATCATAAAAGCAGGACATATAGAGATAGGCATGTTTGTAAAATATTTCCGAAATTCTTGGCTGAATATTTAAGTCTTTTTTCTGATGATTCTAAATAAATAGATAAAGGTCTTCTGAAATCAATGAAGAAAAATCAATCTCAGTAAATAAAACATGGGAAAAATTATTCACACTCACACCCAAATAGATGTACCAGTTGATTCATTTGAAAGTTTCCATGTGCCTATAACTAGAGTTTTCAATGAAATGGAATGAAATAGAGACAGATATGATTATTTACTATTAATTGAGGGTCAGCATTTTCAAATACATTTTAAACATGCATTCCTATTAATAATCTTTAGATGTTTATTCCTTTTGATTAATGTCCTTTTAAAGACAAATCTTTGTATATATAAATTAGTCACCCATTTTAAATATTGCATAAATAAAATATTTTTCATTTCATATTGACAAACCCTTTTAATTAATTTATGCAATAATCCAAATACATTTTTAAATTACTAATTTTTAAAATATCATATATACTTTTATTTCAAGAACTCAAGTTGTTTTATCTCTTAAAGTAAAGTAAAGGCCCTCCCGTTGATCTTCGATTTGCTCGAGCGGACCCAGTAACCTCTCCATTGGAGACTTTGTTGTTACTGTGTTTGGCATATCAAATACGTCACGGGGAGCTTGCCAGGCTCTACCGTGCAGGCGAGATACTCTTGGTAGCTTGCCGGGCTCTCCGAGAGGGGCAGAGGAATCGAACTCGGGTCGGCCATGTTGGCTGCATGCAAGGCAAATGCCCTACCGCTGTGCTATTGCTCCAGCCCTTAATTAACCTATTAAGTGAGATTAATAAATGATTTTATTAATACAAAGTCACAAGATTTCATAAAGATATGAAACATACAAGGTATGTATTTAAGGTATTGACATTAAAACTATTTAAAAGCTATGAAATATAGTATGCTTATAACTAAATTTATTTCCAATTAAATGTTAAGTCCTGTTTTTTTTGAGTAGCAAAACTACTCTCATAAAAAATTAAGATGAATATATTTTATCCTTTAAAATACATCATTTTTAAATATAAAAAATATCTTTTTTTAATATTGCATGTTTTTTAAAACCTTTTTTGTATCCTATAAATGGTATCCAAAATAACTTCATTGAACAAAATATGTCTAATTGTGGTAGGTTCAATAAAATTCATACAGATATAAGCAGTAAACAGAGCCATTTACCTAGCATCCTGCTTTTTTTATCATAGGTCATATCTCACAGATTTTTATATACCCTTCCTCTTAATTACAAGAGTAATCTTATTATATAGCTTTATAGTATACACCTATAACGATTACAGCTTATTGTGTTTTTTTAATAAAATGTGTTTCTATCAATTTCTGGAACTCTGGGAATGTTCTAGTATTAAAATTACCTATGAATATATATTTTTTTACTTTTTTTGGAATAAGGCTATACCTAGACAGGCAAACCTAAACCTTTTCTTATATTCTCATAAACAAAATATTTTTGAAATATACTTAATGAAATTACTTAAAATTTTATGAATAATAATTTCAGATATCCTACAAATATCTTCTTGTTTCTAATGCACCTATAACTATTTGCAGAACTTTTGTTTTCCCAATTAGAAACAAAATGCAGTTAACTAAAGTAAAACCAAAGAATCTCAAGATTCAGTTTGTGCCTGAATTACACCTCTTAGCCTGTTCATCCTTAGTTGGATTATGCTGGTTCAGAACTCTCTACAATTCCAACCAAATACCTCTAATGCTCCTGTACAGGGATAATTATAATGAAAAGTTTAGGGTTCAGTGTTCGTTCTGCATCTCTTATTTTAAATGTTATACTGGACTGGAGAGTCTTTAGAGATGTATAAGTCACCATGTATATCAGAACTAAAAGTTTCAGTCTGCGTTGAGATAAATATTGTGTTTGCTGCTATAAAACAGATAACCAAATTTCTTTATTTTACGGGGGATTGGTATTGGGTCACACCCAGCTCAGGGCTTATTCCTGCCTCTACACATAGGGATCACTCTTGGCAGATGTAGAAGACCATGTGTAGTGCCAGGAATCAAACCCAGGTCTTCTTGTGCAAGGCAAGAACATCTCTGCTGTACTATCTCTCCAGCTCCTGGAAATCATCAAATTTCTATAATATAATGGAACAACTATAGGAGTTCATTGATTGTCATTTTTGTAAGAAGCATTTAATTATACTGTACTTTATTCATTGATACAAAGACTTAAGACTATATTGTGTTCAAAGCTAAGGTGTTATAAAGGTATGACAAAGGCTTAAAGGTCTATTCAAGAATATTGTGTAGGTTAATCATGATAAGATTTAGATTTACATTTTAAAAGATAGTTTAAAGGAAAGAAAGGAAGGGAATGTCCTTTACTGTTTTTATTCCTTTCAGGATTTCAGAAGACAAGATACAGAAATATAGGTTAGGAGGTAGAACTAACCTATTCATTAGAAAATAATGACCCCCCCTAAGATTATAAGCATGCAATAGTTCTATCAAATTAGAAAATATACTACAGATATTCAAATATAATTTGTCTCAAGCATAAAGATGGCAATGTTTCCACAAGTGAAAACACAATCCTGATTTATCATTTGGTAATTTGTGGTATGCAGTATTTTAGACATTAATTATTCTCAGCTTGAATTTCTGTTTAAAGAACAAAGCATCTTTTCACAGTTTATGCATTAATTTTACTCTTTTACCGAATTCTTTAGTATCTAGCACTTTGGAATCCAAGAGTACTTCTGTCTCAGTAATGTTATACAAAGCCACATGAAAACTTTTACATGCACAGTACTTTAAAATTTTATTCCTCCTATATATTATATATAGTATGATATATACATATATTTATTATCCTTGTAGAGTTACAATTTGTATATGTTTATATGACATACAACTTTTTAATGGTATTTTTAGGGCAGTGTTTATAGTGATATGCAATAATTGTAGTAATAGTGTCATAATAGGATTTTGAAAAAATTCTTGCCATGTGGCCTTTATTAGCATTCAGCACTGAAATGTATTAAGGTCATTTAGGCTAAGTTGTTTTCTTCATAATTATTGTTACTCAAATAAATCACTTAATAAAAGACACATAGTGTAAAAAAACTTTTTATATCTTTGTAAAGGCTTAAGTATGGGGAAATGTCATGATCACTACCGGGATATGTGTAGGCGTGCACATGTAGAAAATACTTCCAGCATTTAAACATTTATCATACTTAGGAAGGAGCATTGCCATGAAATGCTAATTGACTATCAAACAGGGAATAGTTGAGTCCATTTTCATTTCAGCTTTCTAGCTGGGATGACTATAGGCACCATTAATAGAAACATTAAAGGTTTGAGGATATAGTAACCTGATTCCTCCGCCCCTCTCGGAGAGCCCGGCAAGCTACCGAGAGTATTCGATATGCCAGACACAGTAACAACAAATAAAGTATCTGATACAATTTTAAAAGTATAGATGGTATCTAGAAAATGTACAGGACATTCAATCTGGTGTTCAGTAGTTAATTTGGGTTAAGGATTCTTTTACTTAAAGTATTTGTTGAAAAATGCTATAATTAAGTACATAAACTATACCTTTTAAACTATCAACTTGCAGGGGGCCAGAATGATATTATAGCTGACAAGGTACTTAATTTGCACTTGGCTGACCAGATTCACTCTCAGATACCCCATATTTTCCCCTGAGCCCCACCAGAAATGATCCCTGGGATTGGAGAAAGCAATAATTCCTGAGCACCTCCGGGTCCTGCCACCTCCTCAACCTGTGTGTGTGGGGGGGGGGGGAATTATCCACTTGCATATGCAAAATTCTCTCTTAAAAAAGGAATCTTCTCTCAGTTTTCCCTTCAAATGTATTGATAGGAGCTTTTTGTGCGTTCCATACTATAACTCTGTACACATTAATGTGCACTTCTTGAATATAAACACACATAAGTCCTCTATAGTCGCAAATATTAAATTAATCAAAATACAAAGAGCTATTTTTTTCTATGAGCGGAAGTGCACCTGGCTGTTTTTATTCCTGGATCTGTGCTCAAGAGTTACACCTGGGGACTTTGAGAACAATACGGGGTGCTGGGGATTGAACCAGGGTCAGCTGCTTGCAGAACAAGAGCCTAACCCACTTTACTATTGCTTAGTTTGCCTAAAACTATCTTTTTAAAATTTTGTTTTCTTTTATTGAATGATCGTTAGATACACAGTGAGTTAACATTTTTATCTAACAAATTTTGACCTGTATTCTTTCAAAATTTCAAGATTATTTCTTTTTGATTTTTGAGTAATTTCTTTCCTTTTTTTACTGCCGTCGTTTCAGTCAATGACAAAGAATTTGTTAATCCTCCTTGAAAGTTATTTGAAGCTTTTATAAGACATCCTTATCTGTGTTGCTTAACTACTTAAATTTCTCTGTGATGCTCAGATCTGTAACTTTCTTTCTCTCATTTATTTTTTGTTTTGTTTTGTTTTGTCTTGGAGACAACACCTCGCTGTGCTCAGGGGTTACTCCTAGTTCTGTGCTCCTCCAAGATCACTCCTGGTAGACTCACGAGACCATATGGGGCGTCAGGAATCAAACTCAATTTGCCAGTTGCAAGGCCCTACATGCTATACTAATGCAACTGGCCACAGATCTGTAACAATTGTTAATGATTCAGATTTGTTTGTCTTTCCATATAAATATAAACAAGTTTGATTTTTTTTCTTTTTGGGTCACACCTGGCGATGCTCAGGGGTTACTCCTGGCTCTGCACTCAGAAATTACTCCTGGTAGTGCTCAGGGAAGCATATGGGATGCCGGGGATTGAACCAGCGTCAGCCATGTGCAAAGCAAACACCCTACCTGCTCTTCTATCACTCCAGCCCCATAAGTCTGAATAAATATTGTTTGGATTTTTTTATATAAAAATATAAATGCTTATGAAGGTTGTTTTTATAAAAATTCAAAATTATGTATAAATACAGTCTTATTCTATTATTCGGTGTGTAGACAGTGGTGTACTAATAATGTTTCACAACTAACACTATGAGTGAGAAATTATAGATTTGTAATCTTTCCTAATTTTCTTCTATAATCCTTCTCTCAGTCTTGTGCACCCATTTCAGTTAGATTTCAGTTAGAACTTGGAGATGGAAGTGAGAAAATTATCCTTGTGAACCAATATAAACTGATTCTAGCACACCACTCTGTGTCACAATTCTATGTTCATAAGTGCATAAGCTTTATATAATTTAAATAACAGCATGCTTAAATATATTCTCTGTTATAATAGAGTCAGAAATTTGATGTCTTATTTAAAAGTATCATTTGAAGTCTTAAAAAAGTAAAATTTATTCACAGTTACATATAAATAAAATCCTTCTATAGCATTCATTTCGAGAGCTTCTGGATTGACATTAAATTTCTTTCCATCTATTGCACCCTGGGTGAACTTAATTGCTCTCCCTGTTGCTGAATTAACCAGAAAATGTCATCATTTCCTACATTTTATATACCCCTTGATAATATTCTTAATGTACATGGATGTTTGGGGGGGTGGGGGAATAAGTCTTGCAAAGCAATGTATTTCACACTTCTCTGGATAAAAAATTTTGCCTACTGGGTAAGTCCTCTTATTATAATTAACTTTCGTAAGCAGTACTTTCATGTCTTCTTGGTTATTAGGTTATTAAAGCAATAGAAGAAGGTTATCGTTTGCCTGCACCCATGGACTGCCCAGCTGGTCTGCACCAGCTGATGCTGGATTGTTGGCAGAAGGAGCGTGCTGAAAGGCCAAAGTTTGAACAAATTGTTGGAATTCTAGACAAAATGATTAGGAATCCAAATAGTCTGAAAACACCCCTGGGAACATGTAGTAGGTAAGAAATATCTAAACAAATGGAATCAAGGAGAAATCAAAATACCGATATGAAGCATTGCACTCCTCAGATCCATCCCATTGCAAAGTGACAGCACTATAGCAATGTCCTCCTTTTGTTCATTGATTTGCTCATGCGGACACCAGGAACGTCTTCACTGGAGACTTGTTGCTGTTTATTTGGCATATCTAATACGTCACAGGTAGCTTGCCAGGCTTTGCTGTGTGGACAGGATGCTCTTGGTAGCTTGCTGGGCTCTCAGAGAGGTGGAGGAATCAAACCCAGCTGGGCCGCATGCAAGGCAGATGCCCTACATGCTGTGCTATAGCTTGTGATAAATTATGACTCCATTGATTTTTTTAATTTTTTAAATTTTCAGATGACTAACCTTAATTAAATTGATGCAGAAGAGACCTACTAAGTATTACTGTTTATTTTCTTAAAAGTTACAGTTTTCTCTGGCTCTCTAAAAAACTTGCATAAGAGGGATTTTTGTCATTGGGTGGAATATCCAATTTTGTACCATTTTGACTGTCCTCGCCACCGGGGCCCCTTGGAGGGGAGCGGGTTGAGCTTTCCTCCCCGCCCCGACCAGGGCTCCGGCAGCCAAAAACCTCCAGGACCAGCCACCACCATGCTAAGACCACTCTCCGCACACATGAAGGTACTGGCAGAGGGACAAAGTCACATGGGTTCCGGGGCCAAGATCTCTAAGCCTGCTCGGATTTGGGCCAAGCATCCTCCACCTAGATCCTCCAAATTCCAGTAGGCGGGGGTCACACCCACCAACTGGCCCCCTGGCGCCGTGTAATCCCATCAGCGGCCAAGACTCTGAGACTATAAAACCCAACTCCCGGACATCGTATTATGACATCTTATTATCTCATTCCTACTTTGGACAAACTGGAAGGCTACCGAATGTAGCCTGCTCACACGGCAGAGTCTGGCAAACTCCCCGTGGCATAGCCAATATGCCAAAGACCAGTAACAATGATGGGTCTCATTCTCCTAAAGAGCCTTGAATATAATCTCAGGGCTAGGATGAAGGAGACGTTACTGGGGCCTGCTCGAGGCAATCGATGAATAACAGGATGATTTGTGATTTTGATTTGTACCATTTTATATATTTATATTATTCACATATCATCTTTTTTATTTTACTTTGAAATATTTAGTAAAATGGTTCTGTGAAGTTAAAGTTCATGAAAGTAATCCAGTATATGATGAAGGTGGTATACCCAGTAGGAGTCCAGTGTACCTCCTTTCATTCTTTTTGCACAAGCCTTGCTCCACTGAATGCACATTAGTAGTTATTCAAGTTCAGCTGCCAGATAATTTGATGCCCTGGTTTGTAGTAGTAATTGGGCTTTTGTGGAAGTATATAAACACAAAAAGTTGCTCACAAGATACCAGTACTTCAGAGTAAGTACAGTGCTTTCAGTAGCAATCTTGTGGTCTGAACAAATCACTTCATAGCTGAAGATGCTGATTCTACTCTGTTAGTTTTGTATTAGAAAAATAACAAATATTTGTTTATTAAAAACTTGAGTGGATTTTCTAAAATCTATGGAAGATTGACTGCCATGAAATCTCAACAAGATATAAAATTTGGAGTTTTATCAAGTCTCTGGATGTATTAGATGTTTGTTAACATGTCTATTATTGTGTGCATTGATGAAGATATGCAGTTTGCAGTTTTATTCTTCATATATTAGTTTGCTATGAGCCAAGATAGTCTTTGTTTGATAACTCTTAAGAAAACTTCTTTTACATTTTTCAATCTTATCTAGGCCAATAAGCCCTCTTTTGGATCAAAACACTCCAGACTTCACTGCCTTTTGTTCAGTTGGAGAATGGCTACAAGCTATTAAAATGGAAAGATATAAAGATAACTTCACAGCGGCTGGCTACAACTCCCTTGAATCAGTGGCCAGGATGACTATTGAGTAAGATTAAGTTTATAAAATTATATTTAAGGATTGTTCAAGGTGCAATTCCAGTTTTATACGTTAGGCCACTATCTGTATAGTAACTTATCTGAACTACAAATTCAGGAAGAAAGACATTTCAGAGTTCATATTCTGAAAATCTCTATACTTTGTAGACCATTGAACCTTAAGTCATTAAAGTCTCATTTAAATGCAGCCATTTGTTTTACACACAATTGTTTTACTGTCCTGTCTTATTTAAAGTCGTATATAGTATATAGTCCTGTATTATTAAAAAATTGTGTTTTGCGAGTCAGTTGTTTTACAAACAGCAGGCTAATACTCAAACAATGGTTTCATTCTTTCCTAAACTGATTCAGCTAGCTAAATAATGACTAATTGTTTTTTAAGAAATAATCAGTGTTATATATACTATCCAACTATACTTACTTTGTCATTAATTATTTCATACTTTTTGTTATTATTCACTGGGGAGCCTTTCTCCATTGCAAAACTTTCTTTTATCATTTTTATATTAAATTGATCATTTTACTGATACCCAAATGCATAATGATAACCAATATGTTTCCTTTTGGTAGAGTTAAAGAAGTTTAACTCAATTAACCATAACTTAAAAGTTTAATTTATTTGGAAGGTGTGTGATTGACTTTTTTTTTAAACCTGGGGAGGGACCTGATGAGAATAACTTTTTAGATTGTATAAAGTGTAATAGAAATAATTAAATTCCCTTTCCTCCTGCACAATCACTGATTGTGTGGCCTTGGAAAATGTAATATCTCAGAACCTCAGTTTTTATGTTTGCCACATAACTCTATGGATTTTGTGGTTCTTCATCTAATGTGTTTGAAAATGGAGAACAATTACCAAGGTTCTGTTAGCTGGGTTCTCTTTATGTAGTCTTTTGAGAAGGGATCACTCTTTTTTTCTTTTTAGATGAGAGGAATGTCGGCTATTAGTTATTCTCAACATGTATATGAATTTAATATGTGTTAAATTATAAATACTGCCTTGTTTGGTTTTCTTGTCACCACATAGGTAGAATGGACATAATTACTCCCTTATCCACCCCTGTCCTCAATTCAGTTTATACCCCTGCAAAAACTGTGTTTTTCAAGGTCTTATGAACTGGCAGAGACTGAAATATTCTAGCACTATACTGTTGGTGATTTTAGCTGCTTATAAATAAACTAAGCTCAGTCTACTTTGCTCAATCAATCTAATCTATCTTCAAGGTAAACTGCATACAGATATGGTTAGCTTATGTCAAATTCAAGATATTAAATGTAAGTATTGTATTATTAAAAGGTGTTTTAATGTAAATTATAACTAAGCTAGAGTTAAGTATACAATCAATACTAGTTTAGAATTTCTATACAATGATTAAAATCAGTAAAAAAATGTTGTATTGTTGTTGATGATTCTCAGTTTACTAAAGGCCAACCAATATTATATTTATGCAGTACCCTGTTTCAATAATTAAAATTTTAACTTAATTTAGGATTTAAAAATACAAAACTTTGGATCAGGAATACAACTAAGTAGCAAAGTACACATTTGTATGCATGAAATCTAGGTTTACTTCCCAATACTTTAAAAAAAAAAAAAGTAAAATTTTATTTATTCGCACTGTAGCACTGTCCTCCCATTGTTCATCGATTTGCTCAAGCAGGTCTAGAAACATCTCCATTGTGAGACTTGTTGTTACTGTGTTTGGCATATCGAATACACCATGGGGAACTTGCCAGGCTTTGCCATGCGGGCGAGATACTCTCAGTAGCTTGCCAGACTCTATCTCCAAGGAGGCGGAGGATATTTAATAATAAATTGAGGGCTTCTTATTTCTTACACAAAATTTCAATTGAGTTTTAAAATAATGTATGACAAGTTGAGAATCTGAGCGGTTCTTACTTTACAAAGCTCAATCTTGGTATAGATCATTAATCTAACCAATGGCAGGAATATGATTGTCATACTTAGAAGACTAAGATAAAAGCTGTTTATCTATGACAAACATATTATTTAAAGAGTTGATAGTTTAGTGCCAAAGAAATTATTCATAAGGTAACTAACAAAAAATGTATTTTATCTTTTTCAGGGATGTGATGAGTTTAGGGATCACACTCGTTGGCCATCAGAAGAAAATTATGAGCAGCATTCAGACTATGAGAGCACAAATGCTACATTTACATGGAACTGGTATCCAAGTGTGATAAGCATTTCTCCCTTATGAGGGAGATTATGGACTGCAAGAGAACAGTACTGGCTTTCAGTATATGCATAGAATGCTGCTAGAAGACAGATGATGTCCTGGGTCCTTCATGCAGTGAAGAGAAAAATTAAGAAGCACCTATAGACTTGAACTCCTAAGTGCCACCAGAATATATTAAAAAAAAAAGGGAATTTAGGATCCACCACTGGTGGCCAGGAAAACAGCAGTGACAATAAACAAAGTACTACCTGAAAAACATCCAAACACCTTGAGCTCTCTAACCTCCTTTTTATCTTATAGACTTTTTAAAATGTACATAAAGAATTTAAGAAAGAATATATTTGTCAAATAAAATCATGATCTTATTGTTAAATCAATGAAATATTTTCCTTAAATATGTGATTTCCGACTATTCCTTTTTAAGATCATTTGTGTTTATTCTTCATAAGGACTTTGTTTTAGAAAGTTGTTTATAGCTTTGGACCTTTTTAGTGTTAATCGATGACACATTACTTATTACACTGGGTACCTTTACCAGAATCTCAAATTTAAAACACACACACTCATATACGCAAACACACAGACACACACACACAGACACACAAACACACACGCACATATACAGCATGAATGAAGACATATCTGTCAGAACATTGGTATCCTTTTTTGTGCCATTTTGTTTTGTTTAATTAGTAATGTTTTTACTATTATTTGCTAATTGGCAGGTAGTCAAGCAAATGCAAGTTGCCAAGAGCTCTGATATTTTTTAAAAAGAAATTTTTTTGTAAAAATCAGACAACAAACTATCTTTTCAATGAAAATAAGCAATAATGATCCATAAATACTATAAGGCACTTTTAACAGATTGTTTATAGAATGATTTTACTAAACAGAATTTAATTAAAATTAACTCAAATTGTAGGCTTATGACTATATTTAACAAAAATGAGGCGATTCATCAAAGACTGATGAAGACAAGTCTCTGAAAGCAAAAACTATCCAGTGTTATCTAAAATTTTATCTGAGCACATCATTTTTTTTTTCAGTATCCTGACATTAGGAATTTTAAGGGATAGTTAATGTAAATTTTATACCCTTATTCTGTTTAATGCAGTCCAAATACAAAGGAAAGAATTAAGTTTTATATTAGAAACTCTGAAGCATGCTAAAAGGGGCAGTTCACAATTTTCACCTTTCAAAAACAAATTGCTGCACAGAATATCACTCTTGCAGTTCTGAAAAATAGTCTTTTATTTGTGAACGCTGAGTGAGACGCTTGTTAAATGAAAAAGGATGTTTTACCATCTAAGGGAGAGGTAGAGGAACTGGCTTTTCTTTTCTTAAGCTTTATTTATTAAACCATATTATTTGATTACTGTGTAAACTTTCATAAGCAATAATTAAATGTGTCTTTATAGATATTTCAGGAATGTATACATATTGTGAGTAATGCTTTCAAAAGTTTTGAAAATCATGAACTACCCCAGAATTGAACTGTTGTACTTCCAAAGAGAATTGGGCTGTTTATAATGATTTTAATAGAAAAAGATCCCAGGGATCGGTCATAATTGGTCTTGTTTGATAATGTGGGCATCCACAAACAAACAAATAACAGAAGCAAAATCTGTAAATGTTTCTTTGTAAAACTTGTAAATTTTATTTATACTGTCTTGTTTTGTACACACATTTCTCTGTAGTGAGCTCTGGATACATTAAAAATGCACTATATTTTTCTATTTTACTTGCAGAGCATCACAAAAGAACAGGTATTTTCAGTGCTACATAATGTGTTTTCCCACATTTAGGACCAAAGATGGCTATAGAAAAACTCAAATGGATTGCTTCCCAAAACCTTCCCTATCCTTTTATTTTCTTTTAGCTCACTGTACAGTGTTATTTGATATTTTAATTTATTTTTTGATTGACTAGAAAAATCATTTTAATTTCACTAAAATGTTTTTGTCCCTGAGGAAAAATAATCTGTAAAGTAATTTTAATTAGCATAATAAGTCACCTAGACACTTCCATTTGTAATCTTTGTAATAGACTGTAAATATATTTTTGGAACTATAACACAATGTGCTTGAGGGTTATTTTTCAGTGTCTGCAGTGTATACAAGTGTTTATACTAAGTACAGCACTTTACAATTCTAATCAGTAGCATTGGCCTTTGTGAGAATGAGTGAAAGAGTTTGAGTGAGTGTTCTTAATTCCTTTTGGATTCTAGACTCACTAATACTGAAGTTCTTTTCTTGTTCATAGCTTAAGGTGCTTATTTTTTCTATTAAAATTAAATTAACAAAAAGCCATTCTAGAAATAGAAGACATAGTATGGTACATGCAAACGGTGTCTTTCCTGCTTTTTTCTAGCTCTAGATTTATAGTTGAGTAGTCTTTCTTGAGTAGAAGGGCAGAATAAAAGTTTTTTTTGAGTTTTTTTTCAAAAATAACTTTTTTCTTCAGCAATATACCTCATCTGCCTTAAATTTTTTACAGCTCTTTACAGGGAAAGGGGAGAAGGGATGGGAAAGACACACAGCACAATAGGAAGTGTATGAGTACATCACTCTTGTTTGTAGGTTTCTTTTCCCAATTAACATTATGATTTTGAGATACATGTATGTGAAACAGATATTCAGAGTTAAAGAATTAACATTGTAATGCTGATTGTAAGACTCTCTTCCAGAAAGAGACGGAATGGTAAAACAATAAGAATGTAAAACTTGCACCTTGAAATACTTTCTTTTGATAAATTAGTGCTCAGGGGAGGAAAGGTAGAGAAAGCAAATGTCAAACTGAGAATTCAAAAAAAATTTTAAAAATGCAAAAGGAAATGGCCTCCTTGCTTTAACAGAGCCACCTTTTTTAGAACACTGTCTTCACACTTGACTTGTGTTTTGCATTCAGTACTGAAATAAAAGTACTTTTTTATTACATCTGAATCTAACATTTTCTCGGCAATGGACCTGGCCTCGTTTACTAGAACTGGTGGTTTATGCTTGTCAGAGCACTATTAGTTGAATCATATTGTATACTTATGTAATCTACATTAGCTAGTACTATTTAGGACTATATTTTAATTGCTCCTCTTATCCGTGTTTTTAAGACAATTAAAATGGTGTGATTCACCTCTCTTTTTAATTTAGGTAATGCTGATAATCTCCCTTTTGTTTCCTGGGTAGCCTAGAACTGTGCTACTCTCTGATGTGCATGTTCAAATAAATTACTGATGTGTATTTTTTTGCTATATGTGGCGGAATCATGGGGAACTCGGGGCGAGATGTGCTTTTTGTTGGTTGAATTTGTCCCTCCTTGCCTAAGAATTAATACAGGGGTCATCCTTTTATAAGGACAAACTGCTTTTGAACAGTGTCTTCAATGTATCAAGCACAAATATCTCTTTCTTCAACACGAATCATAAGTCTCTTTTTACCAGCTTAAAATAATAAACGAGTCTATTAGACAATGTAAAGAAAACCCTGTCTCCAGTCATTGGTGGATTCTTTATGTCCCTTATTCACGCTTCATTTTCTGACACAATATCATGACCGAAGTTCTTTGGAATAAAGATTATATTGAAATGTTTTGTTGGATTAGTCAAAATACGAAAAAAAAAATGCCTTGCTTCACCTCATCCTATTACACACTGACTTAATTCCACTATATTACAAGGTAATAACTATGTCTTCAAAGAGCTATCCTATCAAACATTATAAAATCGTTTTCAACTCATTTTAACCCACGTGGTGCCAACAAGAATATTTCATGAGAAAGGAAATATGTTTTCAGTGAACAGTGTGAAATATTTTAAACGTTTGATTTAATATGGCTTCTTAGAAAGGTTTTTGCATTTTATATGCTGTTGAACACTATCATGTAATTCAAAGAAAATGAGAAGTGTGAAAATCTGGTTTTCCTAACTGGGTTTTTCATCATACTGACTCTTGATCAGACCAGTTGTACCTGAACAGAAGAAAACTATGCACTACCTATTCTGTAGCATGCCAACACTAAGGTCTACAAACTTGACAAAAAACTAAATGTTTCAAACAATGAAATTTGCTATTGCTAGAATAGGTGCTATCTCTGGTTACCACATAGTGATGCTGAATCTCAGGCAAGCCTGAACTGAGATTCAAACACAATTTTGAAATGTTGGCTTTTCCCCAAACATCCCTAATGAAAATGCATAAAAAATATGGAGGCCTAAGATATAGGGCACAGATGGGAATAGGGAAAGCAACATATCCTCTGATGCTGAGGGACAGTCAAATGAGCTGAAAAGATACTAGATGTATTAAGGGGTCCCAAAACACTATCCTCCCAATGCACTTTCACCAAAATAGTAGACAACAATGTTATATCAATAATTAGTTTTTAAATATATATGATCACCACCAGTAACTATTTTTAGTTAAAATACTTTTATCCTCGTTTTTAGCTATTGTGCTATATTGTTAGCTGCAAAGAAAATTCAGTTTTAAAAAAAGGCTGAAAGACAACATAAAAGGTGATAATATTCCTAAATACTAAAAATTAGAAGTATTGGCACAAGTGATAAAAAACAAGTAAACTTTCGGTTTGCTCTGAAGGAAAGTGTCCTCTTGGCTTTGTGTCAAAGTCCCTTCAATGGCTCCATGCCAGCTGCTCTCTTCTCTGTCAAATACATTTCGGCATAGCTTTAAGAATACAAACAGGAGAATAAAATATTTCAATGGCAATGCTTCTGTTAGGCTCATTAGAGTGAAGTGCAGTAGAAGGATTTTTTCAAGTTCAGTGATTGAATGTAATTAAATCTATAATTAAACAATAAAAGACCTCTCCTGATTGACCTAGAGGTTAAAATAAATATAATTAATTGATCTAATTTAATTGGACCTATTGAATAAAGTTTGGTAAATAAGAATAAATAGCTCTAATCTAGTATTGTGTGGGCATGCAAGGGAAATAGTTTTGTAGGCATGTAACTGTAGTGGAGATTTTTTAAATTCCAAGTATTGACTGATTTGCAGACAGTGTCAGTGAGATGTTATATTTTGGTTGCAACCTATAATATATATATATTGTATTATCTCAAATATTTTACCAGGTTTTACCATGAAGATAATCATTGTTTCCCTTTTGATATCCATGATCCTTCATTGAATATATATATATATATATACATATATATGTCAACTTTTTATATAACTTGAGAGTGATCAGTATATTTTATTAGTGGTTGTTCATGAATTTTTACAACACCAAGAAGAAGAAACAGATACATTTATTTTAAGCAAATTTGGTTCCAGTTTGGTGAGAGATATGCAAGTCTTATCTCAAGTCTCACCATTCCACTAGATACATCACGGATCACGGATCACTGTTCTCCCGTTGTTCATCGATTTGCTCGAGTGGGCCCAGTAACGTCTCCATCATGAGACTTGTTGTTATTGTGTTTGGCATATCAAATATGTCACCAATAGTTTGCCAGACTCTGCCGTGCAGGCGAGATACTCTCGGTAGCTTGCCGGGCTCTCCAAGCGGGGAGTAGGAATTGAACTCGTGTCAGCCATGTTGGCCGCTTGTAAGGCAAATGCCCTACCGCTGTGCTATCGCTCCAGCCCTAGATACATAAAACCAAATAATGTGAATGGCTAGAAAACAAACTTAGAAAAACAAGTAGAAGAAATTCATACTCCATATACAGAACCAGAGTTCCTACAAATCATACGCTGTACCTATGTAGATATTTATAATTCAGGAATAAAATAATAAGAATACTTCTTAAAAGTGATATAATTTTGACACTGATCATGCAGTCTATGTCAAACTAAAAAGTTCATGCAAATAGTTCTTTATCAATTTGCTAGGTATACACTGTTGCCATTCAAAATTACATAGACTATGAGCTGGAAAGCAACACATTTCTTTAGCTCTGGTGTCTGCAGGTTTGACTCCAGACATCTATCTATTGAGAAACATATCAGTGATGTCTTGTGTTAATTCTAATTCCAAAATTTCACTTAGATGCTAGTTGATAACAAATTCTAAATGTTCCATAAGAATCCAAAGTAGCAGAAGCTACAGGAACCCAATAACCAAACCTACCTAGCGTTACTCAGAAAGGGTTATGTGTTAATTCAGAGGCTACTCCTGTTGATGAATTAACTGATGACTCCACTTTCCATAAAGTAGTACCTCTTAGGTTAGGCATAGTGGGGAGCTAGCCAAACAAAGAAAATTCAAACTACATTGGTCCACTTGCAAAATAAAAACCAGCAAAATGAAGTAATACTTTTCCTCACACTGTGGAAAGAAAGAAGTAATATTGTAGACACAACTGTATACTTAAGGAAAATCTGAAAAGTCCCTTAAGAGAAGCTAAGTATCTTGAGTGAGGCAATGAACAAGGCAATTGACAGTTTTAGCTAGAAAAGGGTACAGCAGAAATGAAGTTTAAGAAAACAAGTATGGCACTGATACTTTAAAAAAGGAGTCAGTTTTTATTTGAGGAATGAGCTCACTAGAATGATCTTCTCTGCTTCCCTAACTGTGGCCACCATTTTCAATTTTTTTTCCCTTCTATAGTTTTAAATTGGTGGGGGTATGAAAGGAAGAACACTCAGTAGTACTCTGGGCTTACTTCTGGTTCTGTGCTCAGGAATCAATTCTGGTGGTGCTCAGTGGTACCACAGGTGGTGCTAGGAGATGATCTCACGTTGGGCATAAAGTAAACAAGTGCCATAATGGCATATAACTTTCTCTGATCCTCACTTTTTGGTATCAGAGAAATCCCTCTCTTCCAGACACAACTCAAAAGTTGTTTCTTTCCAAGTCTTCACTGACACTCAGGAGGCATATTTCTCTTTTGTAGTTTGCTTAGGCCGCTGGTGTGGTGGTTATCCTACTGAGTTCTGTCACATTATTTGCGTGTGTCTCTCTCCCAGTAGAGCAAGTGCTCTTGGAGGGCAGAAGCCAAATGGAAATCTTTGTTTTATGTCCTGTGGGATTTTGCTCTTTCTGGCACTCAGTAGACACTCTATAAATATTTTAGAAACCTTGAAGTGCAAATTAATTCAAATTGTTTTTTTTCTTAAAAGGTAGCGTGGATCAGGTGCTATGAAGGATGAACACAGTGCAGCAGAGGTGGTATTGAAATGGGTGCTGAGGGAGAAAACTAATTTCAGAACACGGATGGATGCCTCTGTGATAGGCCAGGGCAGCTTGGATGTGCCTAGGGATTTAGCTGAGAAGCACAGAGAGGAGACAGACCTGTGAGAAAGGAAGGTGGAAGACGCTCATTAGTGAACAAGACTAGAATACAATAAATAGCAATGTCTCCCAAATGCAGGTGGTATCCCTGGTGGTAAATAACAGAGCAAAAGGAAAGAAGCACTTTAAATCAAGTAGAAGAAATTGTACTTGATGCGACAAGTAATGTAAGGCTACTTAACAATATCTTGTTTGCTGAGGAGGAAGTTTGTGGGAACAGATTTAAAAGAAGCTGGAATCTGCTCAAATACGTAAAGATGTAGTTAGAACTGTTTTAAGTTTGACCTAGATAAGGGAAAAGAATATTTATTTTTTATATCATAAAAAGTTCCCTCACTTTAGCTCTCAGACACAAGAGAATATCCAAAATTATCCCTAAGTGAAAATCACAGAAAAACAGACTTTTGTGGTAAGTCAACTCGCCCCTGACAGCCAGAAGAGGAAGTAAGTGTGATGGTGAACACACAAGCTTTAAAGTTCATTCCTGTGGGACTAATTCTTATTACTGCATGTGCAGCAGGGAGGATTATTGCAACTATGTCTATCCATCTTCCTATTCCTATCTAACCTGAAAGATGGGAAGAAACAGTTCCCATTGCAGGGCTGTTATATTTGGCAGGTAAGTTCTTGGAACATACTTATTTCAACATCAAGTGGCCAATATATGTTACCTCATTGTTTCTTTGGAATTATTTTTTCTGCATTTTTCTACACATCTATTTATAGGTTATTGTAAATGTACTACAATGAATTCAGAACTTGTTCAAAACTTAATTTGATGGTATAAAGTGCATTTTTGGTCCCAAATGTTTTCCTGATACTTTTCCATTGTGTTTGCTTATATTAGCCATCATTAATCAGTTCTCTCAATCAGTGTCCAGGAATCAAACTTCACTTATCTAGTCATAAATAACTAATAATAATATCCTGATTTTAGACTTTTAAAAAATATCAGAATTCTACCATCCTATTCACTGTCATACTACTCTGAATTATGTTTTCATCATATCTCACTTAGACTAATGTTGCATCCTCCAATCTGTTTTCTAATTTTTTCTTTTTTGTTTTGTTTTTTTATTTATTTATTTATTGAATCCCTGTGGGAAAAGTTACAAAGCTTTCAGGTTTAGGTCTCGGTCAAGCAAATATCAATCACATTTCCCTTTACCGATACTTATTTTTCACCACGAAGAACCCCAGTAAACCCCCACCCCCCCAATGCCTGTGAGTCAGAAGAATTCTAGTTAACACTCTATCTCTACTTTGACTAGCTTCGTTGTTTCAATAAAAGTTGCACCATTATTATTTAGAGTTTACCCCCCCCCCCAAATCAGTCACGCAATTTTTGATTTCTGATATTTTACTTATTAACCCTGGAAGTATTTTTACTGAGAGTCAGATAATTAAGAGATTGGTTTCTGTGCTATGGAGTCATGGCCGTGCCAGAGAGCCGCTCGTGGGGGGCAACTGGTGACCTCCATAGGGCGTGAAGGACGGGCTGGAATGCCCCCCTTCCCATGAGGTTTTAGTCGCTCCCTCACCCCCGGCTCATACCTGCTGTCCACAAGGCTCCCATGCGGCCGCCATCTTTCTTTCCAGAGAGGAGAGGGTGGAGGGGAGCAACACCCTTTGCCCTCCGGGCAGACATGATGGTATGGATTAACGCATAGTCTGTTCACTTTTCTGCTCCAACCTGCTGATTTCTGCATTAAGTCCTTGTGCTTCTGGGGCTGTGGCCATGCTGGAGAGCTGCTCGTGGGGGGCAACCGGTGACCTCTCTAATTTTTTCTTAAGTTACGAAATTCAGGGTAGTGTCTCTAACACAAATGTAATTGCTTTTCCCCTTGGTTTAAAATACTTAAATGGCTTCTCACTGATCAGAAAAATTTTACTCAGCTTATTGTAGAATAGCATCAACGTTTTTTGACAAATACCCTTTCCTATTGTACTAAACTAATTATGTATCTGGCATACAAAATTCTTCCTCATTCCCTTAGCCTTAAGAGCTTTCTGTGGGTATCAAGTAAATGTATTTTATTCTTTAAAATGCCTACGGAGTCATGGAATGTTAAAATGGTTAAAATGCCTTAGATACTTCAAAATAGTATCATGTGATCATCTTTAAAACAAATATTGAAACAAAAATTAAATTTGAGAAAACATATACTTCTCCTTAAATTTATCATTGATATCACAATATATTTTTACCTCATCTACATTTTTTTAATATTTGACATCAAATATTTATTTTATTTATTTTTTGATTTTATTGAATTACCGTGAGATAGTTATAAGCTTTCATGTTTGGGTTACAATCACACAATGATCAAACAGCCATCCCTCCACCGGTGTACATTCCCCACCACCAATATCCCCGGTATACACCCCTTTCGCACCCTCCCCCTGTCTCCATGGCAGACATGATTCCCCATAATCTCTCTCTACTTTTGGGCATTATGGTTTGCAATACAGACACTGAGAGGTTATCATGTTTGGTCCTTTATCTATTTTCTGCACACATCTTCTATCCCGACCTATTCCTCCAGCCTTCTTTTTCTTAGTGATCCCTTCTCTATTCCAGCTGCCTTCTCCCCTTTGCTCATGAGGCAAGCTTGCAGCTATGGAGCAATCTATCTGTCCCATATATCTACTATCCTTAGGTGTCAGCCTCATGTTATGTTGTTTTATACTCCACAAATGAGTGCAGTCCTTCTATGTCTGTCCCTCTCTTTCTGACTCATTTCACTTAGCATGATGCTCTCCATGTCTATCCATTTATAAGCAAAGCTCATGAATTCATCTCTCCTGACAGCTGCATAGTATTCCATTGTGTAGATGTACCAAAGTTTGTTGAACCAGTCATCTGTTCTAGGGCACTTGGGTTGTTTCCAGATTTTAGCTATTGTGAACAGTGCTACAATGAACATATAGGTACAGATGTCATTTCTACTGTGCTGTTTTGCATCCTTGAGATATATTCCCAGAAGTGGTATTGCAGGGTCATATAGAAGCTCAATTTCTAGCTTTTGTAGGACTGGTGCACCTAACTAGGCCACCAGAGACCTCATCTACATTTCATTCAACTTGAATATACTTCTAGTAACTATGAGACCAAAAAAGGCCATTTTGTTTATAAACATGCATTCTGGGTTATAGTAGAAAACTATATATGATGGCTTACATGTCTTTATATCCAAAAATAAATTCTATACTTTATTTGTAATTGCCTCTTTTACATCCAAAAATAAATTTTATACTTTATTTATAATTGCCTCTTTTGGGAAAGTGGACATTTTTTCTGCATGAATTTATTTTAGAATTTTTTTAAAAAAAAAGAAATCAGGGCTGGCACAAAAGCACAGTGGGTAGGACGTTTGCCTTGCACGCAGCCGACTCAGGTTCGATTCCCAGCATTCCTTATGGTCCCTTGAGCACCACCAGGACTAATTCCTGATTGCAGAGCCAGGAGTAACCCCTGTACATAGCCAGGTATGACCCCTCCAAAAGAAGCAAAATAAATGTATAAATAAATAAATAAATAAATCAGAAAATATCTGATTTTACTATACTTAACACTGTCCTTTTCCATCAACTATGTGGTTTCACATTTAGAAAACAGAATTGTTTTGTACAACTCACATTTAAAGTCCTGAACAATTACTAGTAGTTTGTAAATTCTTAATAATTTATTCTGAATGATTAAGTCACATGACCTTCATTTTGTAAGTCTCTTATTTTCTAGTAATACATCCTAACATAATGCATGAATATCTTTCTGCATACTGAGCCTCTTAACCACTGTACTCCTACTGAAACCTCTTTTCACTGTAACATCCTTCTCACATATCCTCGGCCTCACATTTTTACTTAGTCATAGTCTCTTCATTCAACTTGGAAGAAGCATATCCCCCACAAATTTTTAAGACTGAACTACCACAATTATGTCACAATTGTATCATGCCTTATATTATTATATGATCTAACTGACGTCAGCAGTTGAGGTCAACATCTTAATTTCTAATTGTATAAAATTATATTTATATTCAGCTAACTGATCATAAACATTTTAAATAGAATACAGATACATAATTATAATATTATTCCAAAATCTTATTCTGAGTGATTAAAATATGACCTCTCTCCCTTAATATCTCCTCTATATTTTAGTAAAATAGAAGTTGTATTAAATAATTATGAAACAGAACAGAGAGAGATGAGAACTGCAACCTCCCCAAAGAAACTACACTATGCCTATGGAAATGGGTTGTATATGTGATTTCAAACTGTAGTGCAGAACGAAAGAAAAGAATAATGCATTCAAAGTTGGAATTCAGTTCATCCCAGAATGAAGTACACCTTTTCCCAAACTTTCCCTTACAGTTAGACTAAGTATTTTATGGATTTTCCAAACCTTGTACCTCCTTTTTTTATTTTTCTTTTTTTTTGTTTTTGTTTTGGGGCTGGAGTGATAGCACAGTCAGCAGGGCATTTGCCTTGCATGCAGGCCACACAGCTGATCCGAATTCGATTCCTCTGCCCCTCTTGGAGAGCCCAGCAAGCTACCGAGAATATCTCGCCCGCATGGCAAAGCCTGGCAAGCTAACTGTGATGTATTTGATATGCCAAAACAGTAACAACAAGTCTCACAACGGAGATGTTACTGGGCCCACTCGAGCAAATCAATGAACAATGGGAGGACAGTGCTACAATGCTATCGTGTTTTGATTTGGGGGCACACCCTTCAGTGTTCAGGGCTTACATCTGGTTCTGCCCTCAGGGTCACTTTGAAGGGCTCTGGGGACTATAAGGGTTTCTGGGGATCAAATTGGGGTAGACAGAATGCAAAGCAAATGTTTTAAATGCCATAACATCTCTCTGGCCATATGTTTGATTTTTTTCAAGGAATTTGTGTTGCCTTAACACAAGGCGATATCACTACATAATATTTATCTGTAATGTTTACTTAATTATTGTAAAGATATATCATTATACTTTATTATTTATTCATGATGCCATATTAATAAAATATGCCGAATATGTGCTTCACAGTACTCACTCCATTATCTACTTTCAGTTCCCAACACCAACAACAGACCTGTTGCTTGCCTGCTCAATGTATTTGAGAAAAGGACATAGAGGTTTTGTAAACTTACTATCTGAGAGATGCACTTAATGATAAACGTTTTGATATTTTAAGAGTAAATACATCTTGATGTCTCTTACTTTCTTTCCTTTCCATGTAGCAATTTGTTTTTCCTCTATAATGCAAAATTCCTTTATACAGGAGTCATGTGCATGTAGTTACTGCAATAGCTCTCCCTTGCTGCATGTTGACCAACAAGGCACATAGATGGAGTAAGGTATTTTATAATTGATAGGAACTCAGTCAATATTTTGACTGAATAAGCAACTGTGCAGCTGCTATAGAAACCACCTAAATGTATTTCAGGTCTAACCAAAACACATTCTTTCACTTTATAGTCCAAGTTCATTACGAAGTTACAACTAACACATTACTCAATAGCAATCTAACAAAAAATAAATATTGTAGAGCTAAGACTCACCAAATTAGAGATAAGTTAAAAGCTCCAAGAATTAAAAATTCTCAAATGTAGATTATATTTGTTTCACCATTTATTGAGTCCTTGGCAATATCAAAATCCTTTGTAAAATCCAGTTCTCTTATATGTCAGAGGGAGTATATTTGTCTTTACTTTAAAAAAATAATAGTAATAACTGCATGAAGAACTCATAAAGTTAAATAAGTTTTAACCAATATAAAGAGTAAATCTACAGATGCTACCTTTAGCCATTGATAAGGCTCAGTCATAGAGTGCATGCCTTGCTTGTGAGGACCTAGATTTGATGTCCAGAATTAATTAAAAAATTAATCAATTGATAAATTCTGTATTCTAATTGCTTTTTCCATAGTTAAGTTGAGAAATACAAAAATGCATGTGTAAAAAAATATGAAATTTTAGAATTATTTTTGTATAATATTCTCATTTGTATTTATATTTTCTAACTTCATTGTGACTTTTCAGATTCATGATTTGGATGTTACATGGCCTAAGAACTCCCCTGCTCTGTTTTCACTTCAGTGGCTTTTAGTATAGCAAAGACTGAAATTTAAGATTTTTCTTTTCCTTTTTAGCCTCTAAACTTTCCTTCCATACTGTAGCATGTAACTGGTAAGGTCTCTTAATCAAATAAATTCTAAATCAGGTCTCCTACTCTTCTAACTACAAACCATTTATCCACTTTTACAGCCCATCTGGAGTTTCTGGGTCATCAAGTATTCTGAGTGTTGGCCCATAGGTTATGGAATGTGTGCAGGCTGCCTGAATTTAACAACTACAATCTCTGCTTAAATAAATGGTGTTTCCTTGTAAGTCAGTGCTCCAGGGTTAGTTCAATATGATTTCTCTATTTTAATCTTGTTTGTACGCATGTCTAATTATGCTTGTTGGTTTAGCACTGCGTGGACGGTGTTAGGAAATATTATTATTGATGCTTTGTTCATCCTGAAATGTCATCCATGACTAGATCAGAACATCTAGTGTAGAAACAACATGACTTAGGTTGGATCAATATTTCTTTTAGGGATTTATAATTTAGATATTTATATTCACTCTACCAAGGCATGCCATTTCTGATTCTTCTCACCAGGTTTTAGGTGATTTGAATGTCAGGTAAGACAGTGATTAAAATTTGCAAGATATTTTTCTCTGTGAATTTTTCGAATGACTCACTATTTTAGAATAAAATATTGTAAATTCCTGTTTTGTATATTTAACATATTTCAGACAGAAATATGTATTCACAAGTATAAATAGAAAAATTGTAAAACCAACTGCTTTAGAAGCATTATTACTGAAAAATTAATATACACATGTCATTGAGATTCACTTAATCACTTAATCCCCGTTATTCATCGATTTACCCGAGCGGGTGCCAGTAACGTCTCCATTCATTCCGGTTGCGTGCTAGCGTAGCCCAATGGTTTCTGTTCATTCTAGGAAGATGCAGAGCCTCAAACCAATCATTCAGGGTCTTGACAAAGAAGTCTGACCATCTTGTAGGTGGGCGTCCACGTGAATTTTTGATGTCCCGTGGAATCCAATCAGTAATGGCTCTAGTCCAGCAGTTATCTGTAAACCTCATTACGTGTCCAGCCCATTTGATTTTTGATGTCTTGGCAAATGAGACAGCCTCCCTGATTCTTGAGCATTGACGAAGATCAGAACTCCGGATTCTATCTCTCATTTGAGTGAATCGTGATATTCCAAGCATAGCTCTTTCGATTCCTCTTTGAGAGACCCGAATAGCGTTCTCATCCTGTTTTCGTAGGGTCCAGGTCTCTGAGGCATATGTTAATGCAGGAAGAACAGTGGAATCAAAGAGATGTGCTCGTAGCTGGAGGTTCTTTGTCCTTTTAGTTATTTCTTCAACGTTCTTGAAGGCATTCCAAGCCGCTCTCTTCCTCCTGCGCAACTCAGGTACCAGGTCATTCATCATGTTGATTTCTCGACCTAGGTATATATAACTGTTGCATTCGGAGATGGTGATTCCATTGAGAGCGAATGGAACATCAGGAACAAGACTGTTTCTCATAAACATTGTCTTCGTAAAATTCAGCTGTAGTCCGACCTTTTCACATTCACGTTAAAGTCGTTCAGCATTTGTGCCGCTTGGCTGATGTTTGGTGTTATTAGAACCATGTCATCAGCAAAGCGGAGGTGGTGTAGTTGCCGACCATCTATCTTCACTCCCATGCTTTCCCATTCCAGTCATCGCATGATGTTCTTGAGGGTGGCACTGAAGAGTTTTGGTGAAATGGTATCACCCTGCCGAACTCCTCTCTTGATATGGATGATTACTTCTTTGTAGAGTGGTGAGATCTTGGTAGTGAATCCACAATAGAGCTCATGAAGGATCCTGATGTATTGAGATTTTATGCCCTGATTAGCTAGGGTTTCCATGACCGCTTCCATCTCAACAGAATCAAAGGCCTTCTTTAAATCAATGAACGTTAGATAAAGTGGCATCTTGAACTCCCGAGAAACCTCAATGAGCTTAGTAATCATGTGGATATGGTCGATGGTACTGAATCCTTTTCGGAATCCAGCTTGTTCACATGGTTGTCCTTCATCTAGTGTTCTGCTAATCCTATTCAGGATGACTCCAGTGAACAGTTTGTAGACAACAGACAATAGGCAGATTGGGCGATAGTTGCCAATGTCGTGGATGTCTCCCTTATTGTATAGTAGTATAGTCCTGCTGGTTTTCCATTGGGATGGAACCTTGCATTCAGACAGAACTCCACAACGGGACCCATGGCCTAGAATGGAATGAACAGGGTGACAGACTTTCTGAGTTCATCATGTCAACCAAAACCTTCCATGGTAACTCACAGTTCCAAAAGGCTGAATCTAAACGTTGGACATGGGAGTCTCCCGATGGACGGTTCCACAATGAAATGGACCACATCATATTGAATCGGCGGTTTTGCCTAACCGATGTTGCTGTTGTCCCAAAATTCCAAACGGGATCAGACCACCGTCTTCTTCGTGCAAAATTCTACCTCACAGAACGAGGAGAAAAGAATGCAAGGTTTAAGAAGAGGACTCCCAGAACGACCACCAACTGGGAGCTCTTTGGCTCTGTTGCGGCAACATGGGAAGATGCCGTCATTGACAACATTGATGAGGAATACTATCGAATGATTCAACACCTCCATGATTGTGCGAGGAATGCCAACAGAGATATAACCACAAAACACCGCCTTTCTTCGAACACTCTTGAACTTATTCGCCAACGTGGCTTGGCACATGCCTCATGCAACCACAAGCGAACATCCGAACTGGCAAAACAGTGCAGAGAAGCCATCAAGGATGACCTCAAAAACAGGAGAGAAGCAGTACTGGTAGATGCGGCAGTCATTGAGATTAAAGAAATATAATTTAAAGAGGTACTGAAATAAATTTTTGGAAAAAATTGATAGTATCTCTACCTTTGGCTAAAAAGTAATGATTATGATCGTGTATAGATTTGCATGGTATTAAATAATATATGAACTATTACATCTGACTTTGCATTATGTGGTTTCTTAAATAGCCTGCAATTCTCGGGTTCTCAACTCACAAATCTGGTTATCAACTTTTTAGATTTTTTTCTCAATTTAATGTTATAAAATATGATCGTAAACGTGGGTCTTATTTACTGTTTATATTTCTGAAGTAGATAAATGAAATTGTTACCTTCATTGAATTCCAAGATATGGCAATTACATCTCTTCTAATCTCAAACTCCAACAAGTTTGAGCAAGATAAACCTCCAGGAATACTTGAACTTGACTTGAATAAAAAGTTAGTAATGGTTCTGTGTGAAATAGGTGGGGAACTCCTTTATTTCTTCTTTCAAACTACAATTCTACCGATTACTGGTAATGTGATCTTGCCCATTTCCTTCTATATTAAATAGGAATGATAAATAGTGCCTGTTTTATAAAGTTGCTGTCAAAATGAATTAAAGTAACATATTAAAGGGCTTAGAAAAGTGCCTGACTATTATTTCAATCATTAAGATTTGTGATTCAAGACCTTCCAATATTTACAAATTAGGATTCAGTAACCTGTGAGAGGATAGAATGTCTCATTTTAAATATGTCAAAAAATGCAGTCAGAAATAGCTTTAGACAATTTTTAAAAGAAGGAATTTATACTTATAAATGTTGATTTCTAGAATAAGATACATATCCTTTAAGTGGAAGAAAATCTGTACACACTGCATTAGCTTAAAAGTATTAATCCTGGGTTTCTTTTATGGAGGATGAGGTTAGATTTATACCAGGTGATATTCAGGGGACCATGGCATGTCAGCAACCAGACTCAGGTCTCCAGCATGCAAGGAAAGCACCTTCAAAGTGTTTGAAAGATAAATTTCAAGTACAGCCACAGTCTGCTTTTCTGAAATTTCTAAAGTTTACAGAGATCATTTCTTTCCATTTTCTAAATGTCTCTAGGCAGAATTCTTAAAATTTTAAGGAAAAAGTCTCTATTTTATATTGATATACATCATTGAGGTTCATAGTACAGAAGGAAATATAGCATCTACACTCTATGTCCACTTCAGTATATAAAAGTTAATCTATTTGAATTACTGTGCAAAGAACCTTGGCCCAGCAAGAAAATTCAAGTCTGAAAGTATCAATGTCCTATATTTATATAAATCCTTTAAAGCAGGAGCACATATGCTTCTAGCATCTAAGAAACAGTGATTGAACCTATAATCCTAGTCAGGTTAATGTACAAAGAAAAATTCCCAATTAAAATACTGGAAATATCTTAAAAGTTATACTTAAACTTGCCATAGTTGGATTGTTTTGTGTTTTAACTTTTAAGAATACTGGCTGGGGACTAGAGAGATCGTGCAACTGGTAGAGAGTTTACTGGCATGTGGCTGACCCAGGTTTAATACCTTACTCCCCTTCTGGTCCTCGGATTACTGCCAGGAGTAATCCTTAAAGACAGAGTCAGGAATAAGCCCTGAGTATAGCTGGTGTGACCCCTACCAAAAAAATAAAAAAGAATTTTGAGGTATAATGTGGCACAATTATTTGTTATTTTTAGGTATAATATTGTGTTCTCTATCATTTACTCTGACACTTCTGTCATAAATAAATTGATCATGGTATTTGTAGGTTATTTGGGGGCTATGTATTCTGTACTCTATGGGGTATCTATAGCTGTTTTAATACCAATGTCATAATGTTTTGTTGATAATAGCCTCAATCAAATTTGAAATTAGAGAATATGGTCTCTTCAGATTTTTCTTTCCTAGTAATCATATGGCTACTCAGCATCTATCTCATACATAATTACATTTTTTCAAGAAATGAGAATTTTAAAAATTTACTCTCAACAATTTTTAAGTATGCAGTACAACATCATAAGCTATAGTCACTTACCTTGTCATGGGAAGGATACATCAGGTGATAAGCCCTTAGAATTCCACTCCAGATGGAATTTTCTATTTCAATCTATTTTCCTAAATAGAATAGTAGGAATTGTTTTGAAAAGCACGTTCTTTTTTTCGGGCCCATGAATAATGATGAATAATGTTCCACTTAACCAAATATTTCTGGTCATTTCTACCAACACTTCTGATTCAGCACATTCCAAATGAAATTGATAATTTATGTTTGGTCTTGGAGGAGACAGGGATTTGCTTTTGAGAAATTTTCTATTTTCATCATCGTTACCATCTTATCCTTTGCATTATATCCCCTGATTTATTCTATGATTGCGGGAAACATGCACTTTTGGCTATCTCATACCCTCAAACTCTAGCATCCACCAGTCTGTTTTCTGTAGCAATAAGTTTGAGTTTTATTTTTTTTTAAATTCCACATAGAAGAGATAATATCATACTTGGTTGTTCCAATGATTGATTTATTTTTAGTGCAAGAGATACATCCACATCATTACAAGTAGAAAGGTTGCCTCCTTCTAATGACTGAATTAGCACTATAGCACTGTCCTCCCGTTGTTCATCGATTTGCTCGAGTGGTCCTAGTAATGTCTCCATTTTGAGATTGTTATTGTGTTTGGCAAATTGAATACATCATGGGTAGCTTGCCAGGCTTTGCCGTGCGGGCAAGATACTCTCGGTAGCTGTTGAGTTCTTGGAGAGGGGCGGAGGAATCGAACCCAGCTCGGCCGGGCTGGCTGCGCACAAGGCAAACGCCCTGCCGCTGTGCTATCGTTTCAGCACAATGACTGAATTATATTTATAAATATGTTATTTTCTATAAGCATTTGCCTATTTATAGAAACATTGTTTTCAAGACTAGTCTATCAAAAACAAGACTACAATATACATGTTGATGTATCTATATTATCTTTTTTTCATTTTCTAATTTTTAAAAAATTTTTATTAGTGAAACACCATGAGGTACAGTTGTAGATTTACAATTTTTTGTGCTTGGGTTTTGATTATACAATGATCAAATACCCATCCCTCCACCAGTGCCCATTTTCCACCACCATGGATAATATCCCTCCCACCCCCAATCCCCCCCCCCCCATCCCACCCTGCCTCTGTGGCAGGGCATTCCCTTTTGTTCTCTCTCTCCTTTTGGGTGTTGTGGTCTGCAAAAGAGGCATTGAGTGGCAAATATATTCAGTCCATAGTCTACTTTCAACATGCATCTCCCCTCCTGGGAGGATCCTCCAAACACCCTTTATTTGGTGCTCCCTTCTCTGTCTAAGCTGCCCTTTCCCCTAGAATGCCCGGCTGGCCTCTAAGCTATGGAATAATCCTCCTGGTGCTGATCTCAGCTATTCTTGGATATTAATCTCATATTTTGTTACTTTATATCCCCCAGATGAATGCAATCTTTCTATGTCTATCCCTCTCTTTCTGACTCATTTCGCTTAGCATGATACTTTCCATGTTGTACCACTTGTATGTAAATTTCATTTTCTTCGGATAAATACCCAGAAATAAAATTGCTGAGCCATGTGTTATTTTTATTTTTAATTTTCTGAGTAATACTCACATTATATACCAGAATGTCTGTACCATTTAACATTCTCTCCATGATTGCACAGACATTCCTTTTGTTCACAATGCTGTCAACACTTATTATTTCTCTACTTTTTTGATAATAGTAATCCTTACAGGTGTGATGTGATTAGATAATTTTTTAACTTGTAGTTCTTGGATTTTTATAATGATACTGAGCACCTGTTTATGAACCTGTCAATTATTTGTTCATCCTTTTATAAAAAATCTACTCAGATATTTTGCTCATGTAAATAATGTTTTTGATTAATATTAGTTTACATATTTTTAACTATTCAGTCTTTCTCAGATATATGATTTGCAAATATTTTCACTTCAGTAGGTTTCCTTTCTATTAACATTTTCCATTGTTGGATTGGAGTGATAGCACAGTGGGTAGGGAGTCTGCCTTGCATGATGCCGACCTGGGTTCGATTTCTCTGTCCCTCTTGGAGAGCCTGGTAAGCTCCCTGTATCATATTCAATATGCCAAAAACAGTAACAGCAAGTCTCACGATGGAGATGTTACTGGTGCCCACTCTAGCAGATCGATGAACAACGGGAGGACAGTGTTATAGTGTTCCTTTGTTGTGTGGAACATTTTTAGCTTGATGTACTTTCATTTGTTTCCCATTGCTGCCTTTGCACTTGGTGACACAATACAAATTATTATTACTAAACAAGCTGTAATGCAGCTGACTGTGGTTTATTTTAGAAGTTTATGATTTTAGGTGTTAGATTTATCTTTAATCCATCTCAAGGGTTCTGCGTCTGTGTTTTTGTGTGATGTACAAGATTAGTTTCATTATTTTGTGTGTTCGATTTTCTCAACACAATGCATTGAAAATACTGTCTTTTGTCCTTTGTGTTTTCTAGAATTCCTTCTCATGAATTATTTGAGCATGTATGCGTGGGTTGGTTTCTAGGGTCTCTACTGTATTTTATTGACTATACATCTCCTTTATGCCATTATCAAACTGTTTAATTGCCATCACTTTGTAATATAGTTTGACATTTTAGAGGCACAATACCTTCAACTGCCTTTTTCTCAAGATTACTTTAAAATATTCATGCTTTTTATTGCTTAACGCAAATTTTAGGATTGTTCGTTCTATATCTGTGAAACATATGCTTACAATGCTGATAGCAATTGTATTGTATATCTAGGTTGCATTGGGTGATATAAGTATTTTAACACCTATTGAAATAGATTTGTGTGTGTGTGTGTGTGTGTGTGTGGTGTTTTTTTTTTTTTTTGCTTTTTGAGTCACACCCAGTGATGCACAGGGAGTTACTTCTGACTCTGTACTCAGAAATTACCCCTGGAGGTGCTCAGGAAACCATATGAGGAGCTGGGACTTGAACCCGGGTTGGCCACATGCAAGGCAAACACCCTACCCCCCGTGCTATTGCTCCAACCCCAAAATAGACTTTGTCTTTAACCTTTTGGTTAATATTAAATCACCTTAATTGGTAAATGTTGAACCATCCTTGAATCCCAATTTTTTAAAAAATTAAATTGTGTTTGCTATTGTTTTGTTAAGAACTTGTAGTTTGGGGACAGAGTTATATGGTACAGTGGGAAAGGCACTTGCCTTGAATGTGGTAAAAACATGGCTTATCCCTGGCACCATACATGTTCTCCAGAGCACCACTAGGAGTAATTCTTGAGCAGAATCACCTGTAAGTCCTCAGCACCACCAGGTATGTCTCAAAATAACAAGACAAATAAATAAGATTTAGTATTTATTGCTTCTATTTTTATCAAGGATATTTGTTTGTAATTTTCTTTCCTTGTGGTGTTCTTGTCTAGTTTTGGTGTCAAGGTAATTCTGCTGACCTAAAAAAGACATGCTTATCGTCCATCTAATATTTTTGTAAGGTTATAGGAAATATGGTGCTCATTTTTCTTAAGATATTTGGTGGAAAGTACAGACGATCATTTTTGTCTTCCATCCTTTTGGCAGCCTAGTTCGGCCTTGAGATTTTATCAGCCTCTCCTTCCTCAATCTTCTCAAATCTGCCATATCAGTGACGCCTTCAGGGTCAGGAAAATGAGATCCATTGTAATTATTGGTTTTGGAATATCGAATACACAATGCTTGCGATGCTCTGCCATGCAGGTGGAATACTCTCGATAGCTTGCCAGGCTCTCCGAGAGGAATAGAGGCTTTTGGGGCAGCCTCTAATCACCCTTGTAGGTGTTCCCATGGTTCAAACCATATTTGAACCCTATCAAATATGGTACGGCAATTCTGGAAGATGGATATTAAGTACCTTATAATGTGTCGCATGGCCCCTTTGTGGCCGTGCAGTCCAGAAAGTGTCTTGGAGTGTGGCGGCGGCTGGGTAGTGGAGGTAGTGGAGGACTTGGGAGTCTCCCGGTGGACAGTTCCACAATGAAATAGACCACATCATATTCAATCGATGGTTTTGCCTGACTGATGTCGCTGTTGTCCCAAAATTTCAAACAGGATCGAACAACCGTCCTCTTCATGCAAAATTCTACTTCACAGAGCGGGAAGAAAGGGCTGCAAAGTTTAAGAAGAGAACTCCCAGAACAACCACCAACTGGGAGCTCTTTGGCACTATTGCGGCAACATGGGAAGATTCCATTGTCGACAACATTGACGAGGAATACAATCCACTGGTTCAGCACCTCCATGATTGTGCGAGGAACACCAAGAGAGACATAGCCAAAAAAAATGCCTATCTTCGAAAACTCTTCAGCTTATTCGCCAACGTGGTTTGGTACATGCCTCAGGCAACCAAAAGCAAACGTCCAAGCTTGCAAAGCAGTGCAGAGATGCGATCAAGGAAGACCTCAAAGAGAGAAGAGCAGAAGTGCTGGTAGATGTGGCAGAGGCCAGGAAAAGTGTTTGTAACGCCCGCCTGTCCTTCGCCAACTATAAGACCAAGATGACTGCCCTCCGACGTCCTGATGAATCTATCACATCTTCCAGAAGGGCAAGGGAGAAGATTATCCATGACTTCTACTCAGATCTCTTTGATAGCCATGTTCACCTGCCGACATACCAAATTCCGCAGAATGGATATGTCATTCCCAATGTTCTCCCTTCCGAAATCCAACAGGCAATTTCGTCAGTAAAGAAATGAACAGCACCCGGCCCAGGCAAGGTCAGACCCGAACACCTGAAGAACCTGCCATCAGTAATCATCAATACGCTGGCTCGGCTCTTCACTCGCTACCTGTCTAAATGGAAAACCAGCAGGACTGTACTACTGTACAAGAAGGGAGACATCCACGGCATTGGCAACTATCACCTGATATGCCTATTGTCTGTCATCTACAAGCTGTTCACTTGAGTCATCCTGAATAGGAGTGGCAGAACAGTAGATAAAGGACACCATGCGAGCAAGCAGGGTTCCACAAAGGATTCAGCACGATTGACCATATCCACACGATAACCAAGCTCATTGAGGTTTCTCGGGAGTTCAAGATGCCGCTCTATCTAACGTTCATTGATTTAAAGAAGGCCTTTGATTCTGTTGAGATGGAAGCGGTCATTGAAGCCCTAGCCAATCAGGGCATTCAAACTCAATACATCAGGATCCTCCGTGAGCTGTATTACGGAATCACTACCAGGATCTCACCATTCTACAAAGAAGTAATCATCCATGTCAAGAGAGGGGTTCTGCAGAGTGATACCATTTCACCTAAACTCTTCAGTGCCACCCTCGAGAACATCATGCGATGACTGGAATGGGAAGGAATGGGAGTGAAGATAGATGGTCGGCAATTACACCACCTCCACTTTGCTGATGACATTGTTCTAATAACACCAAACATTAGCCAAGCAGCACAAATGCTGGCTGACTTCGACCGTGAGTGTGGAAAGGTTGGACTACAGCTGAATCTTACGAAGACAATATTTATTAGAAACAGCCTCGTTCCTGACGCTCCATTCACTCTCAACGGAACGACCATCTCCGAATGCAACAGTTATGTGTACCTTGGTCGAGTAGTCAACATGACAAATGACCTGGCACCCGAACTGCACAGGAGGAAGAGAGCGGCTTGGAACACCTTCAAGAGCATTGAAGAAATAGCTAAGAGGATGAAGAACCTCGGGCTTCAGGCACATCTCTTCGATTCCACTGTTTTCCCTGCATTAACATACGCCTCAGAGACTTGGGCCCTGCCAAACAGGATGAGAATGCAATTCGGGTCTCCCAAAAAGGAATTGCAGGAGCTATGTTTGGAGTATCACGTTTTACTCAAATGATAGAAAGAATACAGAGTTCCAACCTCTGTCGACAATCAAGAATCAGGGACACTGTCTCATTTGTCAAGGCGTCAAAAATCAGATGGGTTGGTCACATAATGAGATTTAGAGATGACCACTGGACTAGAGCCATTACCAACTGGATTCCAAAGGACATCAAAAGACCACGTGACTGCCCACCTACCAGATGGTCAGACTTCTTCATCAAGATCATGAATGATCGGTTTGAGGCTCTTTGTGTTCCTAGAACGAACAGACTCCATTTGGCTACACTAGCACGTGATAGGGACAAATGGAGACATTACTGGCGCCCGCTTGAACAAATCGACAATTAACGGGAAGTCAAGTGCTCAAGTGATTTGGTGGAATTCACCATTATTGCATCTCCTTTGCTGGAAGACTTTTGTTACTGATTTGTGTTCAGAAGGCTTCTTTATTTTTACTACAGAATTTGAAATATAGTGATGTCTTGGCTTCTATATTTTAGCATTCCAATGGTAGGCTTCTGGTTATCTAGAAGCATTCTATGTAATTTATTAGCTTCCAATGCAACATTTTTCTAATTTCCTTCTTTCATTTGGAGGTTAGCAGTTGATGTTTTCTTTAAAACATTTTTTTTCTTTTTTTTATTAGTGAAAAACCATGAGGTACAGTTATAGGCTTACAAATTTTGTGCTTGGGTTTCAGTTATACAATGATCAAGTGCCCATCCCTCCACCAGTGCCCGTCATCCATCCCCATGGGTCCCAGCATCCCCCCCCACCCTCATCCTTTTAATTCACTTATTGTTTTGAACATGTCTTAAGGAAAATCCATATTAATTTAATTGTAATACAAGGTATCAAAGGGGGAATATTCAGGTTACTCTTAATTTTATATAATAAAAGTTGGGAGAAGTGATAAAAAAATAATGTGAGAGTAAGAGGAGATACTTGCTATGTAAGCTGTGGTTAATTGTAATATATATATGAGAGAGCCAACTATATTTTTGGCATGAGATCCAAACTATAACATCAAACTTAAGTATATGTCTGTCAAGGAGGCAGACTTGGGACGCAGAGGGGACCTGGGGACATCGATGGAGGGAAGTTGACAGTGGCAATGGGGATGGTGTTGAAGAATTGCACACCTTAACTCAACTATGAATAATTAAATAAATCGTGTTGCCTTAATATTTTTAAATGTAATGCAATAAACAATATATATAAAACAATATTAATGATGAAAAGTTTTGATTTAAAATAAACAAAAATAATTACTTAAACAGATATACTCTATAGTATTAAATTACATAACAATATGTTGAGAGAAGTAAAATTTCTGTTATAAAGTCACGTAATGTTCATGGCACAATTAAAAAGCAAAAGTAAATAATTTATCAGTTTTTAGAAGTAAATACACAACTGGTAAAAAAAAATACTCTGATATCACACTATCTCATACAAGCATGAAATTAGCAATCATTTGCATAAAGCTTTGAGAAACCCCACGATTTAAAATAAGAAATTATTTTATTCAAAGAAATAGAGGTGAGTGAATAGTGTTCTTATTCATATGGGAACATATGATTGTGTGTGTGCGCGTGTGTGTGTGTTGTAGTTTTGTTTTGGATAACACCCACCCAACAGTGCTCAAAGGACTATATGGGATGCCTAGGATCAAACCAACTTCAGCAGTGGGAGGTAAATGCTGTACTATTTCTTTGGCCTCAAGACTCTCCATTGTGTAAAAAAACAAGTTAAATGTAAAATTACTACAATGGAAGACCCACTTTTTTCATTTACTCCAAACCTACCCTCTCTCATTATTGTGTTGGTCTCATAACTGTTGGTCCATACCCTAGTAGAAAATCTGATTAATATATGCGAAGTCTGAAATCCCATATTACTAGCATGTCTTAAACATATCCTTCACTCTACTTCAATATTAACAAGAGAAAAAATTGTTAAAGCTGACATAATATGATAGTTAATAAACATTTGCTTGAGATAAAAAAATAAGTTGTTTGAAAATTGGTACTGAATATAAGACAGAAAAATATGCATTTGAAATTTTCAATTAAACAAGTGATTTCTAAATTTGAATTCGTAGAAGATTCTGTTAAGGGTTTTCTAAACATATTGATACCTTGGGTTCCTGAGGACACATTCAATTGGTAGAGTGTTTGTTTTCCTTGCAAGTACGAGAATATGAGTTTGGTCCCTGAACCACCTATATCATCACAAGTGACCCGTAGCTTAACTGCCACAGTCCAATGCTATAGTCAAATATTTGACCTCCAGAGAACAACAACCACCTATCTGCTTGTACGCCAGTGTACCATCCCATGCTAAAAATAGCAATAAAGAGAAGAGAAGGGGGTTGTGATACCAAGGTCTCCCTCCTATTTTGATATTATTTGTCAAGGATTCATACTGCACATTGATAATTTTACTTCCTTAAAATTTAGGTGCTACTTTTGTGCAGGAAAGCTTGTGAACTTCGATAACATGGACCACAAAATTTCATGTTCTGCAACTGATGTAAATAGAATGTTTCTAGTACTTGCCTCATTTGAAAAAAATGTTATGAATTATGACTGCTTACATTTTCTTTCTACTTCACCCCTCATAAGTTCAAGAAAATGAAACAGTTGCCTATGTCTCATGATTTTTCATAAGGCTTTAGATATGTCTGCAATGGGGAAAGACACTGAGAAGGATATTAATCTTAATTATGTTAATCCTCCTTAGCCAAGAAATGGGAAGTTGAGATCATCCCTCTGGATCAACAGAAATGTGTTTATCATTGTCATAAAATTGTTTTTTGGTAATTTGAATACATCCTTTGGGTTTGTAAGAGATTCATGAAATAGCATTTTATTTCCCTGTGGGCTATTCTATACCATATAGAATACCAAAGGCTATGACTTTTTTTCCTGATTTTCCCAATTTATTATCTCAGAATTTTTATTTGATATGAGTATACAGTTTTAACTCTAGAGTAGCTATCTTAATACTGAATCTATGGAAAATACTTTTGGTTGTACTATTCAAAGAAACTTTAAAATAAATTAAAATTTTCATACAGTAATAGTTCTTAGTGACAACTTTAAAAGACAAAATACAGAATATGCTTATGAAGTTTGATTTGCACTGAAAATTCATAAGGAAAATACACAGTACAATACTATCATTTTTATGGGATAAAAAAGGCATAATAAGATATTTCTAGAAACTTTTAGGTACTGATATTGTTTTAATATTTTTAATTTTAAACTTTGCTCATAATAAATACCAAAATTTAATTATCAGAAGTTCTAGAGATTATAATATCCTATCCTTATATTAACTATGTGTTACTTTCAAATATATTTAATTATTCAACAATAAACTACAATTGGTATTAAGTTGATAATAATACTTCTTTTTGCTATTAACAATATTAATATTAATAATATTATGGAAAATGTTTCAATGGTAAAAGAATTATTTTAATTAAGTTTTCTTAAACCAATAAACATAGAATTTTTGTCAATCCCACTCCTCTATGTGGAAAAAAGATGAAAAGGAATAGTGATTTGTCCAGATTACAGTGTATAAACTTTGAGTGTCACAATTTAAACCTAAATGGATTATCTCCAGAATTTATGTTGACTATACAAACAAACACTGTCCTCCCGTTGTTCATCGATTTGCTTGAGCGGGTCCAGTAAGGTCCCCATTGTGAGACTTCTTGTTTACTGTGTTTGGCATATTGAATACTCTCAGTAGCTTGCCAGGCTTTCTGAGAGGTGCGGAGGAATTGAACCCGGCTCGGGCGGGCTGGCTGCGGGCAAGACAAATGTCCTACCACTTTGCTATCACTCCAGCCCAGTATGTTGACTATAATGTAATTAAATTAGTACCATAACTAGCCTTACATACAATATATAAATATAATGAAGACTAAAGTACAGTACTATTTGTTAACATGATGTGTTATCCAGAAATTTAGACTACATAATTACATATTGTTTCTGTTTCATTTTTAATCAGGTACTTGTATCACATTATGTAGTCTTTGTTCTTGCACAATGAATTAATAAATGAACTACTGAAATTGGCAACTAATGAACTAATAAAATACATATTTTTTTCAGGAAAAGTACTTTAAAAATTGAATGCAAGAGACAGAGTACACTGGTTTAGGCACTTGTGCAGGACTGAACCTGATTTAATCCCTATCCCCACACCCATCACCTCCAGTAGTGATCCCTAACTATTGCCAGGGTATTGGCCATGAGAAGAGCTAAGCCTTGAGAAGAACATATGTGTCCCGAAACTCCTAAACATATATTTTTAAATACTGAAGATGTTATTTGAATGATTACCATCTGGACATAAATTAGTTAGGATTGCTTTTCTTAAAATATATGAATTTTTTGTAAGTTAAGTAGAACATTTATGGCTCATTTGGAGTTTAAGTCATACATCTATTCTTAGCACTTCTATTATTTGACAATTATACTTCTATCAGGGGCCAGGACCTTTAAAGCATTAATCTCTCACAATTTAACTCATAACCATTTTCTTTCAAGAACTCTTAGTAGATAACCTAAACAACTGTTAGGATTTTTCTAATAGCTATCATCATAAGGTATTTCATGTTATTTCTGATGCTCTGTGGTAAAGCTTAAATTATAAGTTTTTATTATAAATTTAGCACAGCGGGTAGGGCGTTTGCTTTGCTGGCAGCCAACCAGGGTTTGATTCCTCTGCCACTCTCAGAGAGCCTGGCAAGCAACTGAGAATACCTTGGTTCATGGCAGAGTCTGGCAAGCTACTCGTGATGTATTTGATATGCCGAAAACAGTAACAACAAATCTCACAATGGAGACGTGACTGGTGCCTGCTCAAGCAAATTGATGAACAATGGGAGAACAGTGCTATTATAAATTATTGTCACTTTAAAATGACAATATATAAGAATCCTTGTAATATATAATATCTAATAAGAGAAGTGTAACATGCTAGGAATTATAACTATCAATTAGAAATTAATGCACTGCCTGGCCAGAGCAATTGTACAGTAGATTATAGTGTATGCCTTGCACATGGCAGAACCTGTTTCAAGTCCCAGTATACATGGTAATGTGGTCCCTAGACACCCACCAGGAGTAATCCTGAACATAGAACTAGGAGTGAGCTCTCTTCACTACTGGGTGTAACTCCCACCTTTCCAATTAATGCACTATATTTAGGATACAAATTGAAAAATTAACTTCAAAGTATTTAGAAATAAAATAATTTTAAGAATAAAAGGTATTCCAAATTTGGATAAGAAAATGGAACAATTAAGACTGCTGAAAATCTATACACATACGCATGCAAATATTCACACATATACATATCAGGAAAATGTATGGAGTATGCACTTTTAATGAGAGGATAAAGAACAATATAAATCTATTAGCTATAATTTAGTGTATATTTACTGCCAAATTTATTACATCATAGTCATCTGTAGGGGTATATTGTTGCTAGACTCAACATGTGCTTTTTTAATTTATTATAATATGCTAATAAGTCATATAATATTATTATTCTCAGTCCACAAATGGAACAACAAACTTCCATATAAGTTATATATACAAGGTCATAGAGACTGGATGGTTAAATTTGTTTCAGAAGCACTGTGATCTTGTCTGCATACCACATTAAGTAAAACTATCCCCCTTTTTGGTCTTTTTATTATAAGTGGTCTCTTGCATAGCAGAAAAGAAATACACATGGAGGGGTATGGTGCCGCCAGCAGGTCAATCTTTACCTGTGAGACGAGTGCATCAGCAGCCTGATGGCACCTTTAGACTTCAGAATACCCCAAAATTGCTGCTGTGCCTTTGGCCAGATGCCAAAAAGTTGGGGCAAAGTTTACCAAGAAAGTAAACAGCCAAAAGTTAGGTATGTGGGAGACACACCCACAAACCACCTCCAGCTCAGCTATATAATTGTAGGCATGGCCTCTCTGGTTCCTTATTGAACTGCTTAATGGCAGTGATCCCAAAGACTCAGAAACAAATCTTGAAACCCAGAGGCTTTTGCCAGAAATGCCTCCGGTCCTTGCAGTAGGGTACTGACGCTGGGCCAACCCAGGTGGGAATAGGTTTTGTGCCTTGGCCTGTTCCCGCTGGTAGCCCAGTGGCCGCCATCCTCCAGAGGCCACTGGACAGTCAGGTTTGGGCCTACAATGTCTAGACACAACACATGGGGCATCAAGGGATGGGGGTGGAGCCAACCCTTTCCTTCCCATCTCAACGAGATCCCGAGTCACCACTGATGAACGGCCTTTCTGGCTCCTGATCAAGCTGCTTAATGGCTATGATCCCAGAGACTCAGGAGCAAATCTCAGAATCCAGCAGGTTTTGGCAGAAATTCCTCCAGATTTAATTGTTAAAATTTCAGAATTTCAAAGTCACGCGGCCACTACTGCAGCCACATGACGTGTGTTATTCTTGACCAGCAATAGAAAACAAATTGTCTACTGTTGCCTTTCCAGCAGATCTGAGTATTGGTGTAAAATCCCAAATAATAACAGTGGGTCTGGTGTCAAAATATTGTATGTGATCAAAGTAGAGAGTAATGTGGAAATCATCTGCCCCACAGGTAGGGGGAAGGTGTGAGATGGGGGTATACTGGGGAGTTTGGGGGTGAAAAATGGGCACTGTTGAAGGTACGGTTGTTTCATTGTATGATCGAGAGTTAAATCTAAAAGCTTTGTAAATGCTCTCATGGTGATTCAATAAATAAAATTATAAAAAATTTAAAAAAAAAGTAAGGTGGAGTTCATGCCCAATTCATTCAGCTAATCAGTGGCTGAATAAATAGCAGTAATCTTACATAAAAAATACACATGGACACACACATATGTAATTTTGTCATAAAAATTATCCTGGAGAATGATAATGTATCTATCTTATTCTTTTTGTGATTTAACATAATCTGTAAATTAAAAAATACTTGAAATGCCTTTATCTTAAAGATTTTCTATTTCTCCAGAAACTGGAAGTAACCTGAATGCCCAAGAACAGATGACTGGTTAAAGAAACTTTGGTACATCTACACAATGGAGTACTATGTAACTGTTAGAAAAGATGAACTCATGAAATTTACATACAAGTGGTACAACATGGAAAGTATCATGTTAAGTGAAATAGAAAGAGAGGGATAGACATAGAAAGATTGCATTCATCTGGGGGATATAAAGTAACAAAAATATGAGATTAATACCCAAGAATAGCTGAGATCAGCACCAGGAGGATTACTCCATAGCTTAGTGGCCAGTCAGGCATTCTAGAGGAAAGGGCAGCTCAGATAGAGAAGGGAACACCAAATAAAGGGTGTTTGGAGGATCCTCCCAGGAGGGGAGATGCATGTCGAAAGTAGACTATGGACTGAACATGTTTGCCACTCAATGCCTCTTTTGCAGACCACAACACCCAAAAGGAGAGAGAACACAGGGGATTGCCCTGCCACAGAGGCAGGGGGAGATGGGGGGATGGGGGTGGGGGGCATATTATCCATGGTGGTGGAAAATGGGCACTGGTGGAGGGATGGGTATCTGATCATTGTATAATCAAACCCAAGCACAAAAAATTGTAAATCTACAACTGTACCTTATGGTGTTTCACTAATAAAAAAAGAAAAAAAAATTTTCTATTTCTGACTGATTTAGCAATGGGTTTATTTTTTAAATAACTTTTAATTAGAAACACAATGAAATGTTAGTATCTCACAGTTCCCAACTTGCAAATTAGAAGTATACAATTTTAAAGTATTGAGAGAAAACTTTTATACAATTCAGTAACCATCATATAAATATTTTGAAAACTGAATAATTAATAAAAGTAGCTTCTCAGTGTATGCTGCACCATTTTTCTAAATCCATTGCTTGGAGGCATAATATTTACTATTGTATTGGAAAAAGAAGCATAAATATGGCATAAGATATGAGATTTCACCTACAGCATCTAGGTTGTAGAAAAAACTATAGTAATTTTTACAGGAATGATTTACAAACATAAAAATTTAATTTTGTTCATGTACTAAACCTATAGCAGAATACTGGGTCTGTATGAATTTCTGGTTCTTACAAGACTCAACACTGAAATCATTAAGAAATGCATGACTCTGGGGCTGGAGTGATAACACAGCGGGTGGGGTGTTTTCCTTGCACACAGCCAACCCAGGTTTAATTCCCAGCATCCCATATGGTCCCCCAAGCACCGCCAGCAGTAATTCCTGAGTGCAAAGCCAGGAGTAACCCCGGTGCATTGTCAGGTGTGACCCCGCCAAAAAAAAGAAAAGAAAAAAATGCATGACTCTGCAGCTGAGATTCTCCTTCATGCCTCCACCTTGTGCACTGTCACATCTCTTTAATCTAACTGGTGTTATTTAAAGAAAATGGTTATTTATTTTATAGCTAAAGTTTTCTATTTAAGTGAATCTTTAGTTGTTAAAGGATTAAGTGTAAGATACACTTAAGCAATAAGCAAAAGATACAAAGCCTCTAATTTCACCTTGCCCCAAACAATGAATCTGGCAACCATGCTGATCTTTACTTTGCCCATCAGTCAAGTGGAGCTGGAGTTGTATATCAGTGTCTTTCAAACTCCAGTGGTATCACAGTCTTGTTAAATCACAGACTACATAGTTCTGCCCTGAATGTTTTATTCTTTTGGGGGGTGCCACACTAGCAGTTCTTCAGGCTTATTCCTTTCCTCTGCAATCAGGGATAAACCTGGTGGGGCTAATAGGACCACATAGGGTGCAGTCAATGCCAAGGGGTCCCTTGTATGCAAGGCAACTGCCTGCCCACAGTACTATCATTCCAACTCTGAGTTTCTGGTTCTTGATTCCAAGTTAGAAGCAGGAAAGGGGGAATTTATATATCTAGTGAGCCTCAAATGAGGATGGTGTAGCTGATCCAGGATGCACTTTGCGAACACTAAATTATGTGACCTCCACATTATATTTGCCTTCATGACATTTCTGACACTCACATTTTTCCAAGTGAAGGTTTCAAAATATCCCCATTTTTTAAAACTCCGTAATTGTACTACTTTCAATTTTTGTCACAAAAAAATAGAAGTAACATGTATTTACACTGTTCATTCATAGCTAGGCCTCAGTATCTTTTAGTATCTTTTTAGCAAAGAAAACATATATTATACCTAAGGCTTTTTTGTTTTCTTTCATTATTAATATTAACTGATAGAAATACATAAAGATAAATAATTTCCTCAAATACTTGATAGGGAAAATTCTCCATGTTTAACTCAACCCCTTTTTCCTGGGTCACTATGCTATGCTTTAGTGCGATCTTACTTTAGAGATGCTTCTGATATTGTATCTTCTACTGAGGAAGGATTTTGAAATTATTTTTTGGTATCTTTCTATGCTCTAGACATGAATAGATTCAAATCTAAATCAACACAACAATCTCAAGATGCAATTTTTCTGGGTAATAGTGTGAACACAATGATACCAACAGTCAGCGTAATTATTATCACAGCCTGGCATAGTAGTTTGAATGTGTACCTGATGTGTCAGCTTTGATATGAGTTCTGGGTATACATATCAGTTCAATAATGCTTTTTTTTTTCTTTCAGAGAGACAAGTTCAACAAGAGCTCTTTAGCAGTCATGAGGCTGGGACAAGGTTATATAGTTGCCTCATATCTCAGGCGCTCTCCTGTCACCCAGCTCTCACTGCAATACTTAACAAATAATTGTCAGCAAAGAGCCAGAGGAGGAATCCAAGGGCAGACTTACATCCTCTGTGAGTTACTGTCTCACAGCACTACAGGGTGAGGAATGCTTTGGCCATTTTATTCATATTAAATTCAAATTAGTTTTTTCACTTGTATAAGTGATTAGAAAATACTGTACTCTGTTTCTTTCATAATTTTCAATCCACACAAACTATTGGTGTCTGAGATTAAACCACGCTTTCTCTTCATGGGAGGGGGAGTATCACTGGTGTCATTTAATTTTGCCTGGGAAAACAAGTACAATTCTCATGGAAAGTTTATCTTTTACTCACTTAACTCACTGTGGAGGCACTATGAGACTTTCATACATTAGAGTTTTTCATCCTATTCTGGCCAATGGCTGTGTGGACTGTCATGTCTGGAGATTGAAATACAAGGAAGCCTTGCCTCCAAGTTATCATATTTTCACTTGACATTTCTGTGCTGTACTATAGCTTCCCAATATGCTTACTACCATTTGTTGGGGTATGTGTGTGTGTGTGTGTGTGTGTGTGTGTGTGTGTGTGTGTGTCGTGGTGTGTTTTATGGAGGCAGGGAATGGGGCGTGAGCAGAAGAAAGGGACTCCCAAGAGATGCCCAGGGAACCTGGTGCCATTCCCAGTTAATCTCACCAAGCACAAAGTTAGTAGAATGTTTAAGACCAGAAGGTTTGATGCTTCTTGTACACTGCCAGTCACCACCAGGGCCACACCTGGAAGGAGAGGTGGGGAATAGACTGAAAGATCTCTAAGCCCACACCCAGCCATATGGTGCCCATGATCGAAACCCAGTTGTCTCTTGTCCCCAAGGACTGTGACTTTTATGGTTTGATTTCTATGGATTGTGTGGGTAGGGCATCTGCCTTGCATTCAGCCAATATGACCAATCCGAGTTCGATTCCTCCGCCCCTCTCAGAGAGCCCAGCAAGCTACCGAAAGTACCTCGCCCTCATGGCAAAGCCTGGCAACTACCCGTGGCATATTCAATATGCCAAACACATTAACAAGTCTCACAATGGAGACGTTACTGAGCCCACTAGAGCAAATCGATGAACAATGGTACTACAGTGCTACAGATTTCTGTGGAATTTCATCTGACATTTATCATTATTTGACCTTTAAGATGAATCTGTTTCTATGAGTCTTAGGAAGATTCCTATGTAAATAATGACATAATCACAACATAAAGAAAATTTGGGCCAAAGATATAGTGCAGTGGGCAAGGAACTTGTTTTGTACACTGCTGATACAGACAGATCCCTGGAACCACAGATAATCCTGGGAGCCCTGCCTGAAGTGATTCCCGAGAGCAAAGACAAGAGTAAGCCCTGAGCATTGCTGGATGTCCCATCCACACCACAAAAAATGGAAAGTTTATGATTGCTGATTATTTCAAATACTAGGATAGTGATCAGGAAGCAAGGATACAGGTATTACTATGGTTCATAATTAAGAATAGGTCTGATTTAGTTCGGTATCAGAAAAAGTAAGAGTTAAGAGCAATGATGGTTCTATTCATATTTCTCTGTACCAGAATATTCTATGATTAGAATTGTATTCCATCAGGACTAAATGCATAACTTATGGTTCAGTCAAACCTATTTTCTGCAAAGACATTTGGACAAGAAAGCTCAGATCCTGTAGATCACGGTCCTCCCGTTGTTCATCGATTTGCTCGAGCAGGCCCAGTTAACGTCTCCATCGTGAGACCTGTTGTTACTGTGTTTGGCATATTGAATACGTCACGGGTAGCTTGCCAGGCTCTGCCGTGCAGGCGAGATACTCTCGGCAGCTTGCTGGGCTCTCCGAGAGGGGCAGATGAATCGAATTCAGGTCGGCCATATTGGCTGCGTGCAAGGCAAACGCCCTACCGCTGTGCTATCGCTCCAGCCCATCCTGTAGATATATAGGTTTAATACATAGGCTTCCTGCTTCTGCACTTCTGCTCCTGTACAAGTGCTTGCTACTTCTTTGTGGATATATATCTTCCTTTTGTTAATGCTCCATATTTTGTTCTTCTCTTTAAGCATTTAATAGCAGTTTGGTGGACCATCAGTTTATTTCTAAGCTTAATTACTGAATTTGGAATTTGTGAAGTTCATTTAGCAACACTGCATCAAAGTTTACTGAACAGGGATGGTCAGTTACTACATGGCTCCTCTGAGAGGACCTAGTGAGACATGTCACAGAAGAGAGACAATCATTATGCTGTGTAGAGGTGTTGAGAGATAGTACCTCTGTCCTTCCTATGATTGTTAGACCGTGATTTTATGACCCTTAAAAATTGCTTGTCTTCTCTGATTTGCTGTGTTGTTTTAAAAAAAATCTACCAGAAGAAAATAAAAAACGACTATATGTATGAACCTTCCTTGAGATTTCTTGACAGCAGCTGTTCAACAGCTGGTCAAATACGCCTGAGTTTCCTGTATTTGTGATTCCATGAGTTAATTACTGGTTGAAGTCTTTCTATTGCAGCAGGAAGTGTGATGTCCATTGTCATATTGTCCACCTCAACTCAGAATAAATCTACTAGTTCTGAAGGATTAATCCCTTAGAAAAGGTTTAGTTTTATTTGCTTTCTTTTTTCTCAGGCAGTATAATTTGAGCCCTGTGTGCTGTCATCCATCCTCAGTGATCCCATGTCATGCACTTGTCTTTTCCCTGAGAGTGGCTTACTGGATTTTTAACCCTGGTTGTACTTTATCTGTGGCACAGACTGACCACCTAATGAGACAAGTACCCAGAAGAGTAATGATGTTGTCTTGGAGGTGGTCACAGTGATAGAGACGATTAGAAGAGTGAGATTATGGATATATTTTAATATTTTAAAGATAGGGGAAACCTAATTTATAGCACTTGGAGGTATGGTGTAAATTAAAAAAGGAAAGTAGCTAAGAGCTACTCCAGGGAATAAACAACTGAAAAGGGAGAAACAATCTTAACAGAAGGGAAACATAAAGGGAGCTCCTGAAAGAGAACCCTATTTGGGGTTCAGTACAAATCAGCTTTTTTTTCTTTTTTTTGGCGAAACACCATGAAGTATAGTTGTACACTTACAAATTTTTGTGCTTGTGTTTCAGTTGTACAATGATCAAATACTCATCCCTCCACCAATGCCTACTCTCCATCACTCCCATCCCCCCATCCCACCCTGCCTTTATGGCAGGGCATTCCCCTTTGTTCTCTCTCTCCTTTTGGATGCAAATCAGCTTATTTTGGAGATGTTATTGTGGGAGACTATTAGATGTCCAAGAGGAGGTTGTAACAAGCAGTTTGTTAAGTAGGTAAGTAGGTAGATCAGACAGTAAGGGAGAAGAGATTATCCAGGATAAGTACAGTCAGAAAAGAGGGTAATATATATATTATATATATATGTATATATATTATATATGTATGTATATATATATACATACATACAGTCTCTGGAGCCTAAAAGAAGAAGAAACGCAGAAAAGGAGATTGCTCTGGAAGATGGGGATAAAAAGAGACTTTATGTAGTAAGGTGTGATAAACTCTTTTAATTTTATATATTTACTTATTTGTTGGGCTGGAGAAATAGCACAGAGGGTAGGGTATTTGCCTTGCACCCAGCCAACCTGGGTTTAATTCCTTTGTCCCTCTCAGAGAGCCCAGCAAGCTGCCAAGAGTATCCTGCCCATATGGCACAGCCTGGTAAGCTCCTCGTGGGGTATTCGATATGCCAAACACAGTAACAACAAGTCTCACAATGGAGATGTTACTGGTGCCTGCTCAAACAAATCGATGAACAACAGGATGATGGTGCTACAGTGCTACTTATTTGTTTGTTATTTAGTCACTGTGATATACAATGTTCCTAATCATAATTTCAGATAGACAATGCTCCAACTTCACATTCACTACCATTGTTATTGTTTCTTCACTGGTTTCTACTACACCCTAGCCTACCTCTTTTATAAACATTCTTATTTTAATTGTCATTTTAACAAGGCAATTACAATAATGTTAACATTTATGATTTCAATGAACTAAATTACCTCATGTCACCACCATAAAAGTAGCATGATCTTCCACCAGTGACCTCATGCTGATTCCAGATTACCTATCTCATCATTATTCCCTTCTACCTACTCTTCCACTTATTAAATTTTCAGTCTATAATCTGGAAGCAAAGATTTTCATAAATTTGCTTAAATTTTGCCCTTCATGGCCCTCCAATTTTTTCTTCATATGCCACATATGAGTCAGATAATACAGTATTTATACTTACACCTTGCTGAGCATGATAACCTCTGGTTCCTTGCATGTTTCAGCAAACCACTCGTTTTCTTCATTTCTGATAATGCATATTTTTCATTGTTTATATCTACACCAATTTTTTTAAAAAATTGCTTGGAAAAAAGGCCAAAGTTAAAAGACATTCTATAAAAAGAGAGAATATATTTGCATACTGTACATCAAAAAAGGCTAATATCTAAAATATATAAAAAACAAAGCTCAGCCAAAAAATCATGAATTATCCCATTAACAAATGGGGAGAGAAGATAAATGGACAATTCTATCAAGAGGACATACAGATAACCAATAGGCACATAAAGGTGAGTTTATCCCCACATATTATCATCAAAATGCAAGTAAAAATCACATGAAATATATCATACCAGTGAGAATGGTTTATATAAAACCAATCTTTGTATAGATGTAGTTTAAAAAGGAATTCTTATTCACTATTGGTTATAATGTTTGGTTCAATCTTTAAGAAAAATTAGTATAGATATTTCTCAAAAAGGTAAGAATAAAACTTCCATATGGCCCAATGATTTCACTTCTTGGCACCTAACCCCCAAACACAAAGAACATTCATTTGAAAAGATATATGCACACCTATGTCCACTGCAGTGCTTAGTATAATAGCCAGGATATGAAAACAACCCAGAAGTCCAGTGGCAGATGAATGATAGGCTCCTTTAAATGTCACTGATGAAATCAAATAGGATGCAGACTGTGAATTAATCAAGGGTGACCTAACAACAGCATTGTGTGCAGTGTAGTGGGTGAAATACTTGTGAGAATAGGTACATGAGAGAAGAGAAATTGTATATAGAGAATATTGACATAAAGTACTCCATGAAATTTATATCTTAATCTTTTGGAAAGATTTTGCTGCTATTAGACATTTTACTGAATCTATAATGTACAGGTCAATTAACTTAATAAATTTCTTTTTAATATCTAATGAAACATCTGTGCTTTTTGTCCACTGTGATGATTGAAATGTATGGCATGTAATAAAATTATTAATAATGCTATCCTTTTGAATGAGAATCTACTCTCTGATTCAGTTCATTAAATAATCTTTTAATCTTTGAGCCAAAATGTCAACCAATATTTTGGCCTACATCCTAAGAATGTTGGTGGGTAAAGAACATTCCTTAGTTGTTTTATTTTTCATAAATATTAGAGCTAGTTTGGCTCATCTGAGTGTCTGTAGTAAATGGCTTTTTATCCAGAAATTTGCAAATAATTTAGTTGAAAAATTTCTAAACATGCATAAACATATAGAATATAGATATTCTATATTTCCCATCGAAACCTGGCTAGAATCCATCAGATCTGGGACTGAATTGTTTTATAAATTTTGTGAATGGCATGTTACAGAAAGCAGAATAAAATCAAATCATTTTCGGGCTATCAATTTCATTTGGCAATGCAAGTATTTTAACAGCAACTTCAAGACGCCTGACATTGGGTCATGTCTGAGACTGAGCCATTGTTGTGCATTTTTGATAACACACATTCCTAGTCCTGAGTCTAGTGTATCACTTCGACTTTCCAAAAAAAAGAAAAGCCAAAATACCCAAAAAACAGCTCTCTGGAACAATGTGTCCCTACCAATAGACTTGATTTCAAATTTAGTAACAGTAGATGGATATCAATAACATATATAAAACAAATACTGCAATCTGAGAATGAGTATTTACTTTTGTTTCAAAAATGTCTTATTTAATCATTACATTTGTCCATTATAATATAAGAATCATGGAAAAATTTATAAGTAAAAAGATTATAATAATCTTAAAACATATATCTGCATGGTAATTTCAAACTCTATGATGTGTTTTTCTAGGGATTTCTATATAGAAATGTAGGTAATTAAAATAGATTATTTACAGAGTATTATCACTGTATCACTGTCATCCTGTTGTTCATCAATTGCCTCGAGCAGGCCCCAGTAATGTCTCCTTCATCCTAGCCCTGAGATTTTAAAAGTGCCACATTTGAGGCTCTTTCAGGGTCAGGAGAATGAGTCCCATAATTATTACTGGTTTCTGGCATATTGAATACACCATGGGGAGTTTGCCAGACTCTGCTGTGTGGGCAGGATACTTTTGGTAGCCTGCCAGGTTCTCCAGAGAACTAGATGATAAGATGTTGCGTGGCCGCCAATGTGACCGGGAGCAGGGTTTTATAGTCTCTGGGTCTTGGCCATTGATGGGATTACATGGGCTGAGGGCAGTTGATGGGTGTAATGCCTACATACTGGAAGATGGGGGATCTGGGTGGAGGAGGCCCCAGTCCCAATCCCAGAAAGCTTGGAGATCTACGCCCTGGGTCCTGCACACCTGGGTTCCTCAGCTGGTTCCTTCAAGCACGAGGTTCATCCGAACGTGTGGAGAGTGGTCTTAAGCATGACTGCGGCTGGAACCGGAGGTCTTCTGCTGCCGGGACTTTGCTTGTGGTGGGGAGGGAAACTCAACCCACCCTCCTCCAAGGGGCCCTGGTGAGGACAGCCAGGCATGGAGGCAGGAGACTGTGCTCTGTTTTCTTCCGGGAGCAGGGTTTTATAGTCTCTGGGTCTTGGTCATTGATGGGATTACACGGCACTGGGGGCAGTTGGTGGGTGTAATCTTTATATGGAATATTGCAGAAATCACTAGTCTTCTATAATTTTTATAAATATGTTAGTGCTAGAATAACAAATATTGCAGACAGTGGTTTTCTCAATGTCTTCACATAGCCTTCCTTTGGGGTGCCCATAGATCCTCTACTTATTAGTAGACTGACCATTTCAGTATACAACCCACTGTAATTACTTTATTTGAACTTAATTAAAATCAAATACAAGAAGGAAAGCAATAACACAATAGATAGAGTGATTTTCTTGCACATGACTGTTGCAGGTTCAATCCTCAGTATCGCATATTTTCTCGAGCACTGCCATGAGTTTTTCCTGAGCACAGAATCAGGGGTAAACTTAGGGTACCATCAGGCATTCCTCAAACAAAACCAAGTATCTAAATGTAATTATATGCTGAGGAACTAGGGTTTTAGAAGTTGGTGTATGAATGGGTCAGGTGGTGGAGGGAGGAGCAGACATAATTCAGTGCATAATAATTTCTTTAATATCATATATGCATCTGAGACCTTTATAAAAGGTCTCAACTATGGATAGTATAAATGTATTAAACTGTCTTTGACTTGTGCTATCATTACCTTCATTACCTAATTTGTCAAGGTAAGATACACATTTATCAAGAAGCCCATGATACTAATAATAATATAATTTTACATTCTAGATAGAGAATGAATATCTTGTTTAGAGAATGAAAAATTTCTAGTAGAGTTGTAATGGTTTTTAATACCTAACGTAGTTGAAGAGACTTTTCTCTTTAGGTGAAAACCACTCCTGTAGTTTTGGGTAAGAAAGACACTAAGTCCCTGACTCTATGCAGCTTCCTTCCAGAAGGGAATAAAACTAAATAAGAATTGATGTGGGTCTGAAGAGAAAGCACAGCAGGTAGGACTCTTCTTTGCATGCAGTTAACCCATATTCAATCTTTACACCCAAATAGTCCCCCAAGCTCTGCCAAGAGTAATCCCTGATTCAGAGCCAGGAGTAACCCCAGAACATGACCGGTGTTCTTCCACCCTGAAAAATAAGAGAAATTAATGTAGTGTTTAATGGAATAAGGGTAAAGAAGAATCACTCAGAACAATATAGAGAAAGCTATTTGCATTGGAATTTCCACTAAAACTCCTTACGGAGGAATGCAGCCTCTTCAAGTTAGCATTCCAGCATAGTAGATAAAAGTGAGGAAGGAACTTGGGAAGGTTGAAACTGTGGTCTGTTGAAGCCTGCTACCTCTCTCACTCAGGTGAATATAAGCACCACAAATGCAGGATATCTTGCCTGTCAGGCCAATTGCATACACTTTAAGTACTTTGCAGAGTCTGGTGCATACTAAATTATTTCAATAAAAGAAATCAGAGACTACAGTAGTTAGGGCACGTTGCCATGCATATGACTGACCTGAGTTCAATCTCTAGCAACTCATGATTCGCCGAGCACCTACTGTAGTGATCCCTGAGCACGATGCCAGGAGAAATACCTGAGCACAGCTTAATGTGACCCACAGATAAAGAGAGAGACATTTTTAATTAAACAATTGAAAAACTATTAATCTTTTAAAACATGCTATGGTGATAAGTTGGGGAAGAATTATAATGATATAATGACATATGTTTAAATATCTTCAAGAGCCTATATGAATGAATAATGATGAGGAAACAAGCCCAGTACAAACAAATATGCAGGCAATTATAATTGGAATGTTGATTGTTAAAAAGCATAAGATAGCAAAAAGCTGTTATATAAATAAGCAAAAGAGTAGGGAACAAATGCCATATTAATTAATTTACTGCAGAATTCCAATTTCTAGGCCCCAAGAGACATTTATAGATTTCCTAAGTCATTTTTTTTCCTCAGGAAGCAAAATATGAGTGAGATGGGACTTCAAGAGTTTCACTGTAGTGTGACATTTATGAAGGATGGGAGAATGCAAGATGGTCAAGACAACTAAGACAGCTTTAGACCACTATGCAAGGGAAAATCAAACGTGAGTGACAGGGAATGCAGAAGGCTGAGGAGGCTGAGAAGGTATTGTGATCTATAGTTATGTCTTTGCCTGAGTTGTACATGGTAGACAATGTCTCCACCACTCCATCAGGAAACTTCAAAGCCATGATTGTCCTTGGAGGGGTCCTGCATTGAGCAGAGATATCCGGACTCTTTCTTGTCCCACATGGGAGTGCAGGGAGCTTCTGAGGCAAAGCAGAAACAGCTGTGGCATGAGTGCACCAAGGGGTTCCCAATTCTTTTTCAGCAATCAGAGAGGTGCTCCCTATCAATGCCACTCTCACAGGAAAAAAAACACTGCCACAATGACAAACAGGGATGACCTTCCAGAGGACTCCTATCTCATCTCCATCATAAGGATTATTTGTGTTGGTGTTGGCAGTTCTCTCAGCAGACTAAAGTTGCAGAAATCTGTTTAGTTCTTCTATCTTGTGAATGTTTATTCTGTTAAATTCCAAATTTCATGTACTAGTCCACTGGGACATTGCAAACACTACAAATTCCTAAAAGCAAATAGAACAGTGAGCATGATTTCACCTTTTCCCTCTACCCTGTCCTCAAATTCTTCATGCACCACCCCTCCTCCCTCCATTACACAGGACTGTCCCACACATATAGACCAAGGGCACCTGTTCAAGTCTTTATGAATTTTAGCAGAGCCAGTTATTAACATGTATGTCTTCTTTTTAAAGATGCATAAGCACTCAACTGAAAATTTCATTTCTTTATAGGTACACATTTTGAGAATGAGAACCACAACAAACTGAGAAGACTCAAAAGAGTAGGAACATGACTTTGTTTTTGTTTTTGTTTTGCTGTTTTGGGCCCACCCCTGGTAGTGCTCAGGTTTTATTCCTAGGTCTGTGCTCAAGCATCACCCCTGGTGGTGCTTGGGAACTGGGGATGAGGTGCTGGGGAGGAAATCTGGTCTGCAAGGCAAGTGCCTTATCTATTGTACTTTCTCACCAGTACTGCAACAGGTCTTTTAGGGTTTTGTGAGGGAGTTTGCTCACCACAACTTCTGGAGGTTGATAAAGGGACTTCATATGGTTAGGTCAGCTAAGGGCACTGCTAAGCCCATGCGGCTCAATATGGCAATTTAAATACCAATTTGAAATTTAATATGTGCCAGAGCCTTCTCGTCTCTTGCATTTTCCCCCAAATGATTTTCTCCACTTCGTAGATGGTTACACTGAGGCAGAGCTCAGATTTCAGTCAGAATCTAATTCAAATTTTAAAATTATAGCTTTAGATTGGGGAAACAGTGCAGCAGATAAGGCTCTTGCTTTGCTCTAGGCAACTCGAATTTTATCACTGGCAAAGTTTATGGTCCTCTGAGACTTCCAGGAGTGATCCCTGAACACAGAGTCAGGAGTAAGCCCTGAGCACTGCCAGATTTGCCTCCAAAACAAACATTAGTAAACTAAAATAAAACAAAATAAAAATTCCAGCCATTAATTATTTCTCACAATGATATGTATGTGTGTGTCTGTATATATAAACAATTATCATATATATTATATATATATTCTCCATCTTCTAGTAGGCAGGGGTCACACCCACCAACTGGCCCCCGCACCATGTAATCCAATCAACGGCCGAGACCCAGAGACTATAAGACCCAGCTCCTGAAAGAGAACAGCACAGAGTCTCCTGCCCACACGCCTGGCTGTCCTCACTGGGGCCCCTTGGATGGGGGGCGGATTGAGTTTCCTTCCTCTCCCCGAGCAGAGCCCCAGCAGCCAAAGACCTCCGGAACCAGTCACAACCATGCTGAGACCACTCTCCACATGCATGAAGGTACCAACAGTGGAACAAAGGCAAGTGGGTCCCAGAGCTGAGATCTCCAAGCCTGCTCAGATTGGGGCTGAGCATCCTCCACCCAGATCCTCCATCTTCTAGTAGGTGGGGGTCACACCCACCAACTGTCCCTGGTGCCATGTAATCCTATCAACAGCCAAGACTCAGAGATATTAAAACCCAGCTACCAGAAGCACACTGCCGCATTCGCAGTCATGTGACATCTTATTATCTCATTCTTGCTTTAGACAACGTGGCAGGCTACCAAATGTAACCTGCCCACACGGCAGAGTCTGGCAAATTCCCTGTGGCGTACCCAATATGCCAAATACTAGTAACAATGATGGCTCTCATTCTCCTAATCCTGAAAGAGCCTTGAATGTGGCACTTTTTAGAATCTCGGGGCTAGGACGAAGGGATGTTACTGGTGCCTGCTTGAGGCAATTGATGAACAACAGGATGATCATGATTGTGATATATATATATATATATATATATATAGAGAGAGAGAGAGAGAGAGAGAGAGAGAGAAGTTTAACTCAAAGGGGCTGGAGGGCATGCCTTTATGTATGAGGCTTTGAGCTCATCCATGGTACCACATGTCTTCCCAGCACTGCTAGGGTTTCCCTAGCAGCCCTCAGCTCAGGTGAGCATAATCACACAAACACTGTCAGGATCACACAGTGGCATGAGTATTGCTAGTAGTGGATTTGGGGACCCCAAACTCTGCTTGGAATGGAAATAAGAGTATTACCTTTGTCTCTATATACAAGATGTGCATTTATTTTTCTTTTGGGATATTTCTGCCTCATTATTTTAGTTCTTTCTTGCTATGGGCAGCTATTCTTTCTATGCCCTATTTTTATTCAAAATTCTTTATCACTGTGATATTGGGAACAGGCTTCTCATTAGTATTCAGGTGACGATAAGAGGTAGCTACCAAACAATGCCCATGAATTAGACTACACTGTTATAATCTGCATTTATGAGAAATTCCAGTCAATGATTATTGTTTCTAGGTTTTTCTTTCCTGTCATGTATTTAGAAACAAATAAATAAGCAAACTGGATGATTAAAAGGCAGCATATACTTGCAAGGTCACATGCTAAGAACAATGCAGTATCTTACTTGGGAGAAACTGAAGTAGAGAGCTTAAAAGAAATTTAGGGTCACACCAGCTTCCCCAATTTGCCCTTTGAATCACTTGGCAACAAAGTCAACCTTTCAGGGTGGGCAGCAAACCCTTTCTCTTTGATTTTGGTGAAATACACAGCACTGAGACACTCAAATTCACTCTCCATGTTTAAAAATCCCAAAAGTACTGCATTGACAGTCTAAAGATCTGTTTTGACAGCATAATAGTGACTATCTGCAACTAAGAGTTCATTGGTAGGCTTTCCTGGAGAAATGATGGCTCCCCAAGAGGAGGTGAGAATGGTCTTTTGTTACCTGTGTATTTCCCAAAGCTCCACTGAGATCATGCCACAGGGGTTCTTGGTTGAATGCCATGATTCTGTAATTTGTTCTTGCCTCAATGGATAGGATTCCGTTGCCATTCATTTAGGCATCCACTGTGTGTTTACCTCTAGATAGATCAGTTGGTGGAATCACACCCTGGGCTAGGGGAAAAAAAGCCATAGATCCTGAAGAACTATCTACTAATTCACAGTTCCTGAGAAACTGTGTCATTTGGTGTACTGTTATGCATTCCTTTCCAGACTTCTCTAAGAATATGAGTTCTCTAAAGAACATTATTAGTTCTGTCCATATCTATAGGAAATTTTAATGAATCATTTGATATGTGCTGTGTGTTATGAATTGATAAGATGAAGGAAGAAGCTTTCTCTCTGTATGGATGGTTGATGGTTTTTAACTACCAATTCCACATCTGGCAAGAAACTCTAATAGATCATTTAGAAGTTCTTCCCCTCTGGCTTGTGATTCCTTATCCACTAGCCAAGAAACTGGTCAGTTTCCTACTGTTTTATTTTGTTTTGTCCGTCTATTACTGGTTCTCTGGCACATCTATGGCTCTGGCTTCCCCTGCTTCCTGTAAGCTCTCATTTCTGTTTCTTAACAGTCTGACCCCTGCTTCCATGTTCTTCACTTTCCAGAGCCTCCTAGGCATTTTTCCTGACAAATTGTGACTTTAAAGTTCAGTGACCAAACCAATCTTTCCCTCAAACAGCAGCCTTCATGTCACTTCTCCTTCCCTAACCTTCATTTGTGTTCTTTCGGTGGAACTATGCCATGAACGCTGGGGATTTTCTTTGAAAGTAATGATGCTTGCTAATGTGAAATGCTTCTCTGGGAACGGAGACTAACAGGTACAGCACAACTAAAGAACCCTTGCCCAAGGTAGAAATGCAATGCAGTGTGGCTTTTCCATTCTCTGTACTTTGAAGATATGCTCTCATTCGGCAGCCATCCGAGCAGTTATTTTGAGTGTATCACTAGGCCAGGTTCCGGGAGGAATACAAAGAAGCAGGCTCCTCGCCATTCTATGGCCTGCAGGAAGAGCAGTGTTGTTGGGCATACATGACTACACACAGGGAAAGATAATGGGACACCAGAAGCATGTGAGCTCTGATGATACAGCTGGAGATTTAGGAGCAGAAGGTTTGCAAGAATTCCAAATACCACAAATAAATGCTTCACCTAGGGCTGATTTGGCTTCACTCCTAACACATACACACACACACACACACACACACACAAACACACACACACACACACAGAGTACGATTATCTTAGGAAGGTTTCATGAGCTAGAAGTTTACATTGGGACAGATTCCAAAGGGGTTTGGTATCATATTTCAAAATTAGATAATGTCAAGTGAGGTTTTTTTTGAAAAGTGTGCACCTAATCAAAATATTTGTCTTTCCAACAACTTCTACTAAAAATATTTTCTCCATATGTTTTTCATGCATACCTCAATTTCAAATAAAAATGAAGGGATAGAGAGATAATACAGCACATAAGATTCTTACCTTACAAACAGTTGGCTCAAGTTCAATCCATCGCACCACATCTGCTCTCCTGAGCACCAACCAGGAGTTATCCCTGAGTTCCAAGAGCAATTCCTGAGCACTATCGCTGTTTCCTTCCACTTTTCTATCACACACACACACACACACACACACACACACACACACACACACACACACAAAACACCCACAAAACACCCACAAATAAAAACTAAAACCAGTGAAGTTGTGCAAATGGTAGATCACATGTCTTTACATAGGAAGGCCCAGTCCCAGCCTATTTTGCTTCGAGAATGGCCCAGAAGAATCCTGTGCTGCAGAACTGCTCCCCTATATTCAGTCCCCAGTTCTTGAGAATAATGCTAAAGGATGGCTCACAATAACCCCCTTAGCAATTTAAAAAATAGAAAAAAATTGGTTTAAGGAACTACCCAGGCTCAATCACTATCACTCCATGCCTTCTCAAGCATTACGAGCTATAATACAGCCTTACAGGTCTTCACGAACTCCTGAGGTGGCCCTGATGAACCCTCATGGGTTCCACAGGGCTCAAGCATCCTTGAACCACTGGTCTAACTGGCTGAATCTCTCTGTGTGTTTCCCCCAAACTCCTTAAGTACTGCTAACCCCCACCAAGTAAATAAAAATCAAGACAGATATTCTTAAACTCAGTAATAAAATTTTAGATGCTTTACATATACAGAAAGTTTTCATATCGCAGACCAACTGAACCACAAATCAATGGAATGTTTCAGAACTTTTATTTCTTAAATGGAAAGAGCATTATATTCCACAAGGCAAAGAATTTGTCAATGATGACTAATAAAAAGGGAGTGAGGGTTATAAGGTAAACTGGATATATTAGAATTTTTTTTTGCTTTGTGGGTCACACCCAGAGATGCTCAAGGGTTATTCCTGGCTCTGCACTCAGGAATTACACATGGCAGTGTTCAGGAAACCATATGGGATGCTGAGAATCAAACGTGGGTTAGCCACATGCAAGGCAAACACCCTATTCACTCTGCTATTGCTCCAGCCCAGATATGTTAGAATTTAAGATATGGTCATGTTTCAACTATCACATCCCTGAAATAATTTCTGTCACCCAAAATTCAAATTATTTTGTGTAGGTTATCTACTAATACATATATATCTATATCTGTAACTATATATGTAGATATAGATAAACTATCTCAAAGAGTAGTCGCAGAAAAAAAAAAAAAAAAAAAAAAAAAGAGTAGTCGCAGAAACAATAATTTATTCTTATCTCTGATGGTTAATGGGTTAAAGTCTCATTCCAAATTTCTCATGTAGCACATAATTGGTGGATGAAGTTAGGTTTCATCTAAAGTCTCAACTGAGCAAAACCTCCAAATGACTCTCACCCATGCCTGGCAACAGAGGCTGGGTGTTAGCTAAGCATTCTTCTAAGGCTGTTGACTAGCACATAGACATGCATACTTTGCACATAACTTTGGGGCCTTCAACAGCCTGGAACCTATGTTTCAAAAGGCATTATTTCAAGAATAAGTATTCTAAGAAATTCAAGTAGCACTGAAGGCTTCTTATGTTGTGAGAGCCTTCATAGATCCTCTGATGACTCTCAAAAGTCCTTCCCACCACAGCGTTGTCTTAGTCACTGAGATTAGTACATCAAATTCAAAGAGAGCTGTGTTAGCCTCCAACTCTTTGAAAAGCTACATATGTTCAGGGAGTGATACTATCTAGCAGACTGCCTTTGACCATTAAAATTCATGACTCTCCCATATGTAAAACACATTTTCACCTCAAAATCTATGCGTTATTTCAGAATGGGATTTACATAAGATTCAGAAGCTCATCATGACTGAGTTTCCTTTGCTGCGGAGGTTTCTCGGTACTATTACTTTTACTCTAAGACCTATGAACTAAGGAAATATGTCACCTGCCTCCTTCACATCTAATACAGGATGCTGATGCAAGAATAGGCTGGATAAAATAAATGGCCTGGTGCATAAAGTAGGGGAACATGAAATGAAATGCATATAAAGTTCCTGATATAAAGTGCTTCTGAAATGTACCTTGCCTGGCACATATTGCTTTTCCTTGAAATAGGTCCCAATTCTCCTTCCTGGGAGTAATTCTCTAGACTATAGGCTCTTTTCTCTGGGCATTTAGTCTGTTTGCATTTGCATAGTTTTCTTATCCTGCTTCCTGCCTAGAAGATTGGGGGCCCAGAGGCCATTTTCCTCTTTGGCTGCCTCTGTCTTTTTCAATCCAAGCAAGCAAGTAAACTTCTCTTACAAACATCACGCATTTTTATAAATCACAATGGGCTTCACTCTTTTAGACAAAATCCAGCTTTGTGGAAATGTTAGGTACAGGTTCATCTGCTTTGAGAGCAACCATGCTATGGAACAAGGCCCTTTGTGTTCATAAAAATCCATCTTTCCAGATGAGTATCTATAAGCCTATCCTCATGATCTCTTGAAATTTCTTTGTCTATTTCTGGTGGGTGGGGGCAGTCCTTGAGCTGATTCTTTAAAATTTCTGAATACACAACAAAAGATCCTAATGTACCATTGACTTTATTTTTACACGATGCCATGTCTCTCTTTGAAAAAGTTTCAACTGGCAGTATAGACTGATTGGCTCCACTATCATTTTATTTTTAACTTATTCCTTTCTCTTTTTCAGGCTGCTAAAAATGTTGTCACTTTAGATATTCTGCCTGGCAATCTTCATACAACAGGTAAATTCTGTGTTTTATGTTATTATCGGGTACAGAGTTGTCAAACTTGCCTGCACAATGGACAGTTCTTACCCAGCTCTGAGAACAATGCCCTCATTCTTCCCTAGCAATTTTCTCAAGGCCCTTTTCCATTCTGTCTTCCATTCCCAAAGCAAAAGTTATTTGTTTTAAGTTTTTGTTATAAAAAAGACTTCATTTCAAGATATAATTTTGGTTTTAGCTTTTTATTTAGGAATAACTGAAAAACTTATAATAAATAAACCTTTTAGCTTTTTTTCATAACTTTTATCATAACTCAAAACCTAAGAAGAGGTTAGTTGGGAAGTTGGAGTGTGATCCATGTAATGTTAACTGGTATGAATGGGCTACAAGAACTTTCAAGATAATTTCCGGTGTCTTAATACTCTATTCTCTTTCTCTCTCTCTTTTTTTAATCCTTCAGGTTTTCTCCACATAAAGAGAAATGTTCTCAAGTAACACTATTTATTTCATGGCATAAAACTTCTAAGAAAAAGGAAATGAATGCCTAGAACTTTATCGAGCATTATTACTACAACTATTTCAGTTTTCAGATAATAAATTGGGTCCACCATGTTCCATAAGATATTAACTTAATCCATGTTTTTGATGAGAAATGATAAGGCATCAATGCCGAAAGGCATGTGGTTTGGAAGACAGGGTTGTGAGTGTCATTCAAAACTATATTCATCCTTGCTTTCTGGTGCTCCTGCCAAAACTTTCATTCCATCAACTTGGTGACCACCTCCTCATATGTGCCAACGACAGACTGTAAAATCAGTTATTTTATCTCAATTAAGAAAAAAAAACCTCTCAGTGTCTAATCAACACTTCCATATTTGGAATTTTATTTTGAAGAATAAAATATGGATGCTAAAAACAGATTTTGTGTTTCATCAAATCTTGACTATGGCCTCCAATAAGATGAAATCAGGGAAGAATGAAAATGATGTAAACCGACATGACCTTGACCTTCACTTGACCTTGGATACATGCAGTGTTATTGTAAAATGTAAAACTACATTAACAGATTTTTGTATGCAAAGGAAAATCCACAAGTTGTTTGATAAAATGTTGCCATCTGCATTTATTTCTGAAGAAAGCTTAAAAATCAGAAGATTGCCAAGTAATCTGTGAAATGCACAATATTCAGCATACATCTACATGTATTATTGTTATTTCACATCATAAGTTTTAATTTTTCTCAACTTGTGATTTTAAGAATAATTTCTTTAAAACAATAAATAAACTTACCATAGAAAGAAAACACAATTCAGGATTTAAAGAGGATGTTACTTGAAGTGGACACAAATATGTTAACACTTCCCTCTGTTTAAACTATAATATTTTGATAACATTTTACAGCAACCAAAAAATTAAATAAATGTGCTTAAGCTTTTGTCTTTTGTCTTGTGATCAAGATTCATTCATCTTTGCTGGATTGGCTAAAATGTATGTTATTTTTCTTATTTTACAGTAGCTACTCCCATAACTTTACATTCTTCTGGGTCATTATTTTTCTGAAAAGCATGTCTATAAAAATATTAATGTATAAAGGGAATAGATTAAAATTTGCTATTATGTTGTGAGCCCCAATAATAAGAACAATAAATATTTGACATGAACTAATGTTAACCCAATGGACATACATTCTAGATGTAAACCTAATTTTATCTTGTCTTAAAAAAACTAAACTACTGTAATTCTAGGGAGTTAAACCACACCACCTAGTATCTTTAATAATCCGTATAGCAGTAAAGAATCAAATAATCCTATGTACAAAGTAGAAAATTCCCAAGATTTGAAAACATAGTGCTAGATATTCTACCCTTTATCTTATTGAGTTAGAAATATATTTTATTTCTTCTACATTTTTCTTCTCTCTTTTCTTTTTAAAATTTGTTAGAAATCTTAATTCTAAAAATAGGACTATATTAAAACATAACTCATAGATGGCAAGTTCCACCAAACTATTAATATTCTCCATAATAAAATAATGAATATCACAAAAGGTTTCCCCATGTACTTTTTTAACCCTTTCAAACTACACTTATTTTTCCATTTTTAGACAACATGTAATCTGCTATAGACCACCTGTTTCAGATTAATTTTAACTTTATAGAATTTAATAATAGTGAACTTGAAAGATGAACTCCTTTGTATTCTATCATTTAGCATAATTCCTTAAAGTTTTATCTATATGTATCAGGTATACTAATAGTAATTATTTACTGTTCTATTAATATTCATTACATTGACATATCACATTAAAATTAAATCAGTTGACTTTTTATTTACAATTGTATTATTGTAAATATGTATATGTTTTAGAGGTACAGTGGTACCACATTATGTCTGGCATCAAATGCCAATGTCCCTGCACTATAGTCTACAAGCCACAGATGTTTCATCCATCTATCTTTCATACTGGGTTATTCCCATGCACTGGGTATTATGCTAAGCACCACAGAATGGTTTTGCATATAAGGGTAGATGCCAAGAAGTTGAAAATGAGTTGTATGGAAACTCTATTTTTGCTTTTTTTGTTTGTATATTTTTAATTTTCTTTTGAAGTTTATTAATAAAATTTTATACATACCTTTTATTTGGGCTGGAGTGATAGCACAACAGGTAGGGCGTTTGCCTTGCGAGTGGCCAACATAGCCAACCAGAGTTTGATTACTCTGCCCCTCTCAGAGAGCCTGGCATGCTACCAAGAGTATCTCACCCCCACGGCAAAGTCTGGCAAGCTTCAATCCCTTGGAGATACATATATATATATGTGTGTGTGTATATATATATATATATATATACACACACACACATAGATGGGATTACTGGAGTACATAATAGTTTTATTTTTATAATTTTGACGAGTCTCCATAATATTTACCCTAATTCCACCAATTATGGAAATTTGTATTTCACCAATCAAATGCAGAGATCCGTTGTCTTTATATCTTTACTAACATACTTGTCTTTAATATCCTTAAAGATATGTAATCCTTACTTATATTTCTGATGATGTTATGAGATCATTATGAGACATCATGGGATTATATGTCCTTATAGTTTTTGTTTTGATTTTTTTGGAGCCACAATGGTCAGAGCTCCTGGCTCTGTGCTTGAGATCACTCCTGGTGGTGCTCAGAGGAACATACATGTTGCCAAGGATAGAACAGGAGTCTACTACAAACAAGACAAGAACCTTAACACCTGTTCTATCTTTCAGGTCTCATCTTGAGATTTTTACTTGCATTTCTCTGAATATCAATGATGCTGAATACCTATTCATGTACCTTTTTCAGAGTACTTTACTATATATGTATGAGTTTCTTTTTGTCTCTCTATACATAGCCTCTCTATACATAGTCTCTCTATACATAGCCGACCAGAGTTCGATTCCTCCGCCCCTCTCGGAGAGCCCGGCAAGCTACTGAGAGTATCTGGCCTGCACGGCAAAGCCTGGCAAGCTCCCCGTGACATATTTGATATGCCAAACACAGTAACAACAAAGTCTCCAATAGAGACGTTACTGGGCCCGCGTGAGCAAATCGATGATCAACGGGAGGGCCTTTACTTTAGGGCCTTTACTTACACTGTTTTATTGAGATATATATGTCTGTTTCTGCCAATAACATACTGTTTTGATTACTATAATTTTATAATATATTTTTGAATGACAAATTGTAATACATACAACTTTGTTCTTTTGCAATACTCGTTTGGTTCACTTGGTATTTTTACTAAGAGAAGTTACAAAGAAAATTTAATATTTTTATTTCTGTGAAAAATATCAGTAGAGTGTTATAGTGTGTTTATAGATTTTTTTAAGTATGGTTGTTACAATTATATTATTCTCCTGATGAAATGTTATTGAAATGCCAGCATGGTGTCGGGTGATATGGGGTGTTTCAGGTGCTGTGGGGTCCCAACCTGCAGGACTCCATGGGGATATCCTGGGCCAGGGAGCTTCTGAATGAGAAGAAATGGACGCAGGTCTTAGAAGGGGAACATGCGACAAGTTTTATTGTGTGCAAAGCACTTATATACCTTAAGGTGGTGCACGTGTGAAACAGAATGGGCTGATCTCTCTCATGGCTAATGGTCAGTGGACAGAGTCAAGATAGCCATATAAGGTGGGCTATCCATCAGTGGAGGACAGTCAAGATAGCCGTATAAGGAGTGAAGATTTACAGAGGGGCTAGTCAGGTTGCATCATCCAAGGGCCACATGGTGGCATGCCATGTGCTTGTGAGGAACAAAGCCAAGATGGAGACCTCTAGCTCGCCACAGCATGGAATATTTCTCTATATATCTCTTTCTTCCTTAGGTTCTTCTAAGCACAGTACCCTATGTACCTTAATTATGAATATTTTCTGTCTGTTAGGAGCAGTCACTCTTATTTGTTAAGAGCACAATGTGATTTTATTCGTTATCTATACTCTTAGGTATTTCTCTGGTTTACCATAGTTCTGTACACAGGAGTGCTAATAGATAAAAAGTAGAACTACTAGGAAAGACAGTTTTTAGATCTTCAGAGTGCCTTCAAAATATAGAGCTTTCTTGTATAAAACTCTAATATCTGGGTTTCTCCATACTTAGAACTTGTTTTTAACTCAAAGAGTCAATCTGAATTTTTCTGCTAACTCTTTATAACAGAAAGCTAGGGCAATTTATAGGAGTTACCTAATTTTTTCCCTTCCTCTTAAAATATCACTGATGTGTAGTGTCTTGAAAGTCATCATTTTATGTAAAGGTAAAAAGGTAAAGGCCCTCCCGTTGATCGTCGATTTGCTCGAGCGGGCCCAGTAACGTCTCCATTGGAGACTTTGTTGTTACTGTGTCTGGCATATCGAATACTCTCGGTAGCTTGCCGGGCTCTCTGAGAGGGGCGGAGGAATCGAACTCGGGTCGGCCATGTTGGCCGCTTGTAAGGCGAACGCCCTACCGCTGTGCTATCGCTCCAGCCAAAAAAAAAAAAAAAGCATTTTATGTAGTTTTCAATTATTTTAGCCTGCTTGATTAGAAATATGTTCCGTATTAAACTGGAAGAGGAAATTTTAACTTTTTTGTTTATAACTTAAAATATATCCATCTATCGAGTGTAGTCTACATGTTATTTATCTGCTTTACATTCAGGAAACAAATAATTAGAAATCTCAATAGTATCTAATGTTAAAAAGAGAGCTTAAGATCATCTTGGCAGCTAGATAAGGCAGGTACCAGACAGGAAGTCCATTCATAGTTAATATATCTTTTCCTTCTTGCAGTTCATCAAGCCCTGAAACTTTCACCTAATCAAGTTTGAATATTTGGTGTGTCTTCCTTTTAAATGTAAATTAATAAAAACTGTCCAGTCTTCTTCAGCTTCTTTCCTACCTATCTTATAGATATTGATTTTAAAAGCATTAAGAAATAATAAAAAAGGAAACTTCCCATGAATTTCTCCATGAGTGTTCTATATTGTGTTTGCATGTTTGTAGAGTAAATGTTATTTAGCATACATACTCTGATTTTCACTTTTATTTGTCACATATCTTAAGACTAGAAGAGTAATAGGCTTAGCTAATCTCTCTTATAACTGCAAAATTAACATATTTATTTGATCCTAGTTTCCTAATTTTTAAGATTTTTTCAGTTTTTAAAAATTTATGCATGCTCATAGATTGGATGACTTCCAAAATCCTTGTGTGGTTCTAAAAGTAATTTTAGGGTAGTAGAAACCTGGAGTGACAGGTAGTATCTCTTTGGGACGTTAAAGAAAGATAGAGGTCCTGAATGACCACTGCATTATTTTTCCCTTGGTTCACCTTACCTGGGTTGTTGCACCTGTACTCAAGGACATTGCAGCCCTCTAGTTTAAAGGTAAGACAAGAGTCATCAGGGAAAGTTTAACTTTGCACTTCCCTGACAGTCTGTGAAATAAATTGCCCTGTCTTGGTCTCTGACACTGAGCTCAGCAGGGATAAAAGCCTATGCTGGATAAGCAGTCACATATAGACAAGGAATTGAGGAACCTTTCCTGAGAGTAGGCTTCAGGAAAGCAAACAGAGTTGTCATCATCAAAGATCTTTTCAATGATACCATGTTGTCTTAATGTCTATGTTTTTCTATAAAAATAGAATCTTCAAATTTTGAATAGTAAAGCAAAAGTGTTAAGAGTGAATTATTATTCAGAAGAGAAGAAAGTATTTTGCATTTAATTATGACTGTTATTTGCAATAACAGCACTTACTTAAAAAAAGAAATGTCTTTCAGCAGATATCAACTGTCAGTTTAGAGTGACCACCAATTTATCCATAAATCTCTATTGAGTGTCCACCAAGTTCTAGTGTTACTCTAAATATACATTCATGACACAGAAGAAAATAGATAAGATGTTATCCTCAAAATGTTTTTATTTGAAAACTGTGATTGTTAAATCGTCATCATGATTCTTTGAAATTTTATGAAGATGGAAAGTTCCAGATGACAGGAGATGCCATCCTTCTTTATATTCAAAGAAAATAACAGTAGCTGAATTCAGGAACCCTGTCCCATTGACAACCCTGGGTAAAATTAGAGTCTGTATTTGAGTCATTAAAACTGGGAAAAGGAATTACCACATATCCAGTTACACTAACTGATATGACATGCCTTGGCTTTCCTTGTCATCAAATGACTAGACAGGTAAATGTGAATAATTCTAAGTACAAAGTATTTCTTATTTTAGTAAGACATTTTCATAACATTTCCATACAGAATTAAATATTGTTTAAGCTAGTATCTGTCTTCATATATTTTAAAAATCTAGATTTAATGGCCAAATAGCAGGCTGAAAAGAGATTTAAAGTTTACATTTTAGTTGAAACATTCTTAGTTATGGACTGATAAAAAGAATGTAAAGGTATTAAGTAAAATAAACACATTTATGAATAAAAATTATATAAGAATTAAGAATGCTTGTGCTTGTAACATAATACAAATTTCCTATATATAGATTCAGTGCTTCACTCTTTGGCTAAAAATATCAAATTTAATTTCAACCTATTCCTAAAATATGGTTAAATACTATAGCAGAATATATTTATAGTGTAACTCAAATCTTTATAGTATCTGGTTTTCTACTAGCTTAAAAGTGATCCAGAGCCAGTCTCCAAATAATATATGTAATTATTTGCATGTTTAATGTGGGTACAATCTTATTTTAAGACACAGATTTCAACATTTATCTAAAAAGTTTTTATTTTAAGATTAAAAACACAAGGTTTCATTCAATAATTAATTATGCCTATAATTAGTTATTATGCTCGTAAATGTAAACATTTTCCTATTAAAAATGGAAAGTGTACTCAACAAAGTTTTTATCATAATCTCTATTCTTTTTCTCTTATTACCAATGATAAAGCAGTTGAATTATCTTATGATGATAGGTGTGCAATAATGCTTTGTGAGACATTATTTGAAATAGGGGAGAAAGTAGATTTGTATATTATTAAAGGGGAGCAGCTATGTCTATTATAGTTGCAATGTACATTGTATAGTTACATAATGGAATAATGTACATTGTACAGCTACAATAGCAATATTATATACAATAGCAATATACAATATATGCAGAAATAAACTCTATGGAAATATATTGGATAATGCTTTGTTGCTCCCATAGGGAGCTTAAGGATTATTGTGCCACTCCTATAACAGAGCAACTTAGGCACAATTAATAGTCTTATATTGCTTTTCTCTTTCCTTTATGTCATTTGTATGGTTTATTTAGCAATGTCCTTTTTGTATAGACACAGGAAGATAATTGATGCTATGCTATATAACATAGAGTTAACTGACTCCAAAACAATATTTACTCCTGAGCATCTGCATTTACTTGTGAGCTACTCTGGCATCGAAATGGGTCAGGCCAAGTGCCATAATACTTAACTAGAAGTTAAGAGCACGGTCATGGACAAACTCTCATGATCTGAAAGAGGTAACTGAATAATGACCCTGCTGGGATTAGGAAGACTAACCTGGCCTGAGTACTGTGGTCTGAAATATATAGTGAGATGTCCTCAGGGAAAACTGAACTTTATTTTTTTTAATTATATTTATTTATTTTTTAATAGTGAGGCACCATGAGGTACAGTTGTAGACTTACACATTTTTGTGCTTGGGTTTCGATTATACAATGATCAAACACCCATCCCTCCACCAGTGCGCATTTTCCACCACCACGGATTCCAGCATCCCCTCCCCTCCCAGCCCCCATCCCACCCTGCCTCTGTGGCAGGGCATTTCCCTCTCTCTCCTTTTGAGTGCCATGGTCTGCAAAAGAGACATTGAGTGGCAATCATGCTTGGTCAACAGTCTACCCTCAGCATGCTCTCCCATCGTGGGCGGATTCTCCCAACACCCTTTATTTGGTGTTCCCTTCTCTTTCTGAGCTTCCCCTTCCCCTAACATGTATGGTTGTCCTCCGGGTCATTGGGTAAAATTCCTGGTACTAATCTCTGCTATACTTGGGTGTTAGTTTCCTATTTTGTTACTTTATGTTCCCCAGATGAATGCAATCTTTCTATGTCTATCCCTTTCTTTCTGAGTCATTTCGCTTAACATGATACTTTTCCATGTAGTACCACTTGTGTGTAAACTTCATGACTTCATCTTTTCTAACAGCTACATAGTACTCCATTGTGTAAATGTGCCAGAGTTTCTTCAACCAGTCACCTGTTCTCGGGCACTCAGGTTTTTTCCAGATTCTGGCTATTGTAAAGAGTGCTGCAATAAACAGACAATTGCAGATGTCACTTCGGCTATACTTTTTTGCCTCTCTGGGATATATTCCCAGGAGTGGTATTGCTGGGTCAAATGGGAGATCAATTTCTAGTTTTTTGAGAATCATCCATACTGTTTTCCAGAAGGGCTGAATCAGTCGGCATTCCCACCAACAGTGAAGGAGTGTCCCTTTCTCACCACATCCGCACCAGCACCAGTTGCTTTTGTTCTTGTGGATATGGGCCAGTCTCTGTGGTGTGAGGTGATACCTCATTGTGGTTTTGATCTGCATCTCCCTGTTGATTAATGATGTGGAACATTTTCTCATGTGTCTTTTAGCCATTCGGATTTCTTCTTTGTCAAAGTTTCTATTCATTTCATCTCCCCATTTTTTGATAGGGTTGAATGTTTTCTTTTTGTGGAGTTGAACCAGTATTTTGTATATCCTTGAAATTAACCCCTTATCAGATGTGTAGTTGGCGAATATCCTTTCCCATTCAGTTGACTGTCGTTGTATTTTGATCACTGTTTCTTTTGAGGTGCAGAAGCTTCTTAGTTTAAGATAGTCCCATTTATCCATCTCTGTTTTCACTTGCTTGGCCAGCGGTGTGACATCTTTGAAGACACTATTAGCTTCTATGGCATGAAGGGTTTTGCCAACATTTTCCTCAATGTATCTTATAGATTCCGGTCTGATGTTGAGGTATTTAATCCACTTAGATCTTACTTTTGTACATGGAGTTAGGCAGAGATCTGAGCCCATTTTTTTTGCATATAGCCGTCCAGTTTTGCCAGCATAATTTGTTAAAGAGGCTTTCCCTGCTCCACTTCACTTTTGTTGCCCCCTTATCGAAGATTAGATGCTCGTATGCTTGGGGGGGGACGTCAGTATATTCAACCCTGTTCCATTGGTCTACAGCTCTGCCTTTTTTCCAGTACCATGCTATTTTAATTATTACTGCCTTGTAGTAGAGTTTGAAGTTAGGGAGGTTGATTCCTCCCATTTTCTTTTTCCCAAGAATTGCTTTAGCTATTCGTGGGGGCTTATTGTTCCATATGAATTTCAGGAGTGTTTGCTCCAATTCTTTGAAGAATGTCATGGGTATCCTAATAGGGATTGTGTTGAATTTATACAGTGCTTTGGGAAGTATTGCCATTTTGACAATGTTAATTCTCCCGATCCATGAACAGGGGATATTTTTCCAATTCCTCATATCCTCTTTTATTTCCTGAAGTAGAGTTTTGTAGTTTTCTTTGTACAGGTCCTTTACTTCCTTAGTTAAGGTGATTCCTAGGTACTTGATTTTCTGGGGCACAATTGTGAATGGGATTGTTTTCTTCATGTCTTTTTCTTCTCTTTCACTATTTGCATATAGGAAAGCCATGGATTTTTGGGCATTGATTTTATAACCTGCCACTTTACTATACAAGCCTATTGTTTCTAGAAGTTTCTTAATAGAGGTTTTAGGGTTTTCTAAGTATAGTATCATATCATCTGCGAATAGTGAGAGCTTGATTTCTTCCTTTCCTACCTGGATGCCCCTAATATCCTTTTCTTGCCTAATCGCTATTGCAAGTACTTCCAATACTATATTGAACAGCAGTGGAGAGAGTGGGCATCCTTGTCTCGTACCTGATCTTAGAGGGAAGGCTCTCAGTTTTTCGCCATTGAGGACGATGCTTGCTGTAGGCTTGTGGTAGATGGCTTTAACTATATTGAGAAAAGTCCCCTCTATCCCCATTTTGGCTAGAGTTTTCATCATAAATGGGTGCTGGATCTTGTCAAATGCTTTCTCTGCATCTATTGATATGATCATATGATTTTTATCTTTTCTTTTGTTGATGTGGTGGATTATGTTGATTGATTTCCTAGTGTTAAACCAGCCTTGCATCCCCGGGATGAATCCTAGTTGGTCATGGTGTATGATCTTTTTGATGAGTAGTTGAATTCTATTTGCTAGTATTTTGTTGAGAATCTTCACATCCGTGTTCATCAGGGATATCGGCCTGTAGTTTTCTTTTCTCATGGTATCTTTGTTTCCTTTTGGTATTAGAGAGATATGGGCTTCATAGAAACTGTTTGGGAGAGTTTCCATTTTTCCAATTTCCTGAAAGAGCTTGAGAAGGACTGGCAGCAGGTCCTCTTTAAATGTTTGGAAAAATTCGCTAGTGAATCCATCTGGGCCCGGGCTTTTGTTTTTGGGAAGGCTTTTTATTGCAGTTTCTAATTTGTTGATGTTAATAGGTCTATTCAGATACTCCAGGTCTTCTTGATTCAGCTTTGGGAGATTATAGGAGTCCAGGAATTTGTCCATTTCTTCTAGGTTCTCTTGTTTCATGGCATACAGGCTTTCAAAGTAGTCTCTGATTATCTTTTGGATTTCTTTGGTTTCTGTTGTGGTATCCCCCTTCTCATTTCTGATTCGGTTTATTAGGGTTCTCTCTCTCTGTTTCTTTGTGAGTGTTGCGAGTGGTTTATCTATCTTGTTTATTCTCTTGAAGAACCAGCTCTTGGTTTCATTGATCTTTTGGATTGTTTCTTTGGTTTCCATGTCATTGATTTCTGCTCTAAGTTTTATGATCTCTTTCCTTCTGCCTGATTTAGGTTCTTTCTGTTGATCCTTCTCTAAGGACTTGAGCTGTGAGGTCAAGTTGTTTATGTGCACCATTTCCACAGACCTAAGATATGCTTGCAGAGCTATAAATTTTCCCCTTAATACAGCTTTCGCTGCATCCCATAGGTTCTGGTAGCTCGTGTCTTCATTCTCATTTGGAAAACTGAACTTTAAACTTGATATTTCTTGCTGTGCTCATACAAAATGACATTGCTAGAAATATTAGAAGTAAATTTACTAGGACTACTTAAATGGATTACTAGCTGAGGAAAGAAGAAAGCAACACACCTTGAAGTAGATCTCCTGGTAATCTGGAGTAATCTCCTTAGATGAGATTCTGTCCTTGAGTTGATCTCCTGGAGGAGTGGCCTTATCTCTCTTAGTTGATTTGTTAATGTTCAACCCCACCTCTGTGTCTATATTTCTGATTTCTATATAAACTATGCTGTAAGGGGCTGTGGTGGTTCATTGCCAGAGTCAGTCTTCAGAAGGTCAGAAGTCAAGTCTGATCAGATCAGAGGGACAGAAGATCCTTGTCAGGAAATAACAAAGTTACAAGGTCATCAGAAGGTTACACAGTCACAGGGTTAAAAGAGGTTGGAAGAAGAGACCAGAGACAGAAGAAGAAGACAACGGGCAGCAGACTAGAGACCAGGAGACAGAGAGAGTGAGACAGAGGACACCGGCACGCATAGAAGCAGAGCACAAAGGAAGAAGATAGAAAGAGCAAGCAATGAAGAGGAGACAACAAGAAGACGAGGAGGAAAACTGAGACTTTGAAAACTTTGAGGTACCTGAGGAGACTAGGATGATGGAACTCTGGTAACTGAGACTATGGCTGTAACAATGACTATGACTAAACTATAAAGGGAGAGATCAGATGACACCGGGGAGTCTGTCTGTTGCCCATTTTTCACCAAGCATCCCTGAAGAGCCTGGGGAGGATGCCCCCAGCCCTCTGAACACAGCCTCCTCATCCTGCCTGAACCTGGCCTGCCTTTGCCACAACCCACCGTTCTTTTTATCACTTCTTATGTATCATATCGCTTGTTGAGTTGAGTTGAGCTGCGTGAGATGAAAAAACTCAACAGAAGTAAATGAATAAATATTAACATGAGTAAATCTTCTGAGACAACTGAGATAAACAAAAGTGTTCGATCAGTATAGTCTACTAACAATAATACACAAGCCAAAGAACAAAACAGATGCATCTGATGTGCATGAGTATGAATACACAGAACTAGTAACTACATGATGCTACTTAATCTCCTGATTGTGGTTACCTCTGCTAAATAAAGAGGAAATACGTATAGGAAAAGAGAATGGGACATTTATATTTTATTCTACTGCCTCTAGAATAATAAAAAAAATATAGACTGCATATATGTATTCACAGTACAGAAATAATTTTAAATGATGAATAGTATAAATAATGTTTATGAGATTTTATCCAATTACCTACTTTCTTTTCTTCCTTTCTTCTTCTTTTTTTTTTTTTTTGATCTTCCAGGTGGTGAACGGGTGATCCTCAGGCACCTCCCGATGATTCTTGACTATACAGGCTGATGGTTCAGTGTTAGGTAGGACCCCAAAATTTTTGCTGTTAATACCCTGTGGTATCACAGATAACTCAAGCCACCCTGATGATTCTTGGGACCTCCAAGTTGTAATCAGCTATGTTGAGGGGATGATGTTGTGCTTGAAATTGATTCGAAGTCTGCTACATCCAAGGTATGCACCTTAACCCACATATATTATCTCTCCAGTCTCTAGTTATGATAATTAAAATTAACACAGAATTATTGGTTAAGAACAGGATTCCTCCTTAAGCTAAGTGTAAAAACTATAGTGATAACCAAGAGCTAAATTAAATTTTCAAATCCAATCTGATCTTATTTGATTGAAGAGAATAGAAAAATAATATTCCTTCATTAAATTCTTCTTTAAAAGAATAATGTGCCTATACAAAGGGAAAAATATGCTATTTGCAGTTAGTCTTCATTAAACAATAAGAGCAAATGTAATTGGTGTTCTTTCTTATTTGCAACTATTTCACATGAAAAATATAAACCAACAATAGAAAAAAGGACAGCTCATTAACTAGATTTTATTTTATGTTTAATGCCCATTTAATTGTCACCTTTAGCCCATGTCCAGTCAGTGGGGGTTGGTCACAGAGAATGGGACAAACAGATAGCAGACATACACACATGAACTGTCTAAGCTTTAGGTTACCTGGGCAGCCATCTTTGAGATCACAGGCTTGCCAAATGTGAAGCAATTTTCAAGTCAATTCAGTACAGTATTTTTCCTGACCCCCATCAGAATTCCAACAGTTAAGCCAATGTTGACAAAGACATTAAGGACAGTTAGTAACCATATCAACTTTCAACAGATACAGGAGATCAGAGGTTAGGGCAATTTACATAGCTATTCAGAAGTCATCCTTGAAATGTAGTCCTGAGAGCTTCTTATTCTGTTTTTTTTTGTTTGTTTGATTGCTTTTCTTTGTTTGCTGGTTGGTCTTTGTTTTGGGGCCAGCCTGGCAGAGTTTAGGGGTTACTCCCAGCTCTACAGTGGGGAATTGCTCCTGGTGGTGCTTTGGAGAATAGAGAGAATACCTGGATCAAACCAGTTTGAGCTGCAATGCAAGACAAAATTTCTACTTGAGGTACTATAGCTCTGGCCTTTCCTATTCTGTTTGTTCCCATGCTATTCCTTCATCTAAAAGACCCAAACATTTTTATCCTCTGCTTATCTGGCTGCACATTTGTGGCAGGCATTTGTTAACCGTTCTATTCTTTCCTGCTATTGTATTATTTCTTGAGTGTACTTTTGCAAACTCTTTGCATTCTAATACCTAAATTATTTTATCTAGGGGCATATCCCGTTCTTGGAGTCTTTGCTGTGGAGATAAATTTTCATGATTTTATATTACCATCTTAATTTTTCTAAATTGATCCTCTCACAAAGAATAAGAATTTATAAGAACTTATTTTGATATTCCCAAGAGGATTTCAAGCTGAAACATCAACAAGTTCTTCAGTGTTTCCCCTCCACTTCCTATCTTCTTCTTCTTCTTCTTCTTCTTCTTCTTCTTCTTCTTCTTCTTCTGCTTCTGCTTCTGCTTCTGCTTCTGCTTCTGCTTCTGCTTCTGCTTCTGCTTCTGCTTCTGCTTCTGCTTCTCTCTCCCTCTCTCATTTTCCCTGTTTTGGCATTTCTTTTCTTGCACATCAATCCTTTGCACTTTTTCCTGCCTTTTCCCCTTTCTGCTTAGAATCATACTTCTTTAATTCATTTAGTCATAAAATAAGAATGCATAAAAATAGAATTGCCTATTACCCCATATTAACTAGTTAGCATCAATAAAAATATCTTTTCCCCCCAAGAAACTGGTGAGACCATTGTCAAGCTCAGTGTTCCTGGCAAATATTTCAAACAAGTGGTTCAACATTTTCCTTTCCATTTTTGAACTATGGCATTTCAGACAATTGGTTGCAAAAGTGAAAGTTCTAATGCCAATCAATCATAGCACTTGAATTTAGATATGTTCCAGAGAACTAATTAGTCTTTTCTTAGGGCAATGCCTTTGATGTTACCGGTGTCAAAAATGTCATTCCCTCCTGCTAAAGAGAGCTGTATCCTTCCCAACAGGTCACAGCTTTTTGTCTATCATGGTAAGTTATATATGCTTTTAAAGAGGCTGTCAGTTTGGCCATAGGTCACTTGAAGCACTTATTTTGTAAATTGTGGGAGTTTTATTCTCTCAGAGGTGTCAGAGGACTTTGTTCTTATTCCTTTCTAAATTTTAACACAAAGAAAAAGAGCTGTCATAAATCACCTTCCTCGACTTTCACTGGGTCAGCACTGTATCCTTCAACTTCAAGAAATGGTTAACAACAAAGTATAATTCTTTGTTCTGCCTATTATAAGGAAATACACAAATCTTTTAAAATGTTACATGACCATATGTAACAGGCACATTTCAATTTCAGAAACCAGGTAACTATCTATGCCAGCCTGTATGGAGAAGGCAACTGCACCTATAAACTGGGAGTGGGAAAACGAGTTTCCATTCTATTTTGTTGTTATTTTATTTTTTGGTCACACTCAGAGGTACTCAGGGTTTATTTCTAGCTCCGCAATCAGGGATCACTCCTGGTAGGCTTGGGGGACCAAGTGGGATGGTGGGAATTGAACCACATACAAGGTCAGCTACATACAAGGAAAGGGTCTCATACACCACAATATCATTCCAGCCCCACAGTTTCCTTTTTAATTTTTTTACATTGCATTTATGCAATTTTCACCAAAGTTTAGAATCTGCTGCAACACTATTCCCATGAACCTAAAATAAGAGCCAGGAGAAGTCTCTAGATTTAACTTCACAAATATGTCTATGTTTACCTGAGTTCCATAATGAACATATGCATACACAAAATGTTTCTTATATTAGTCATGAAAAAAATAAGAATGCCTAATTCAACACTGATAGATATTTATTCCTTGAAGCTGCCCAAATGCCAGTCCATTGACACAAACCTGGTGACAAAAAATGCTATTGATGACTGAAGTTAAATTAGTTATGTCTAATAGTAATTCCTGGATAATTGCTATGATTATTTAAAGCATAATTCATGATAAAATATATTTATGAACTATTAGAACTACTTACTGATTTTGAAAATATAATGACTTCAATGAGAATATAAGTAGATAAGAGTAAACAAATGGTTAAAATACTTGTGCATAACAGGTTTGTAACTAGGTGGCTATTTATAAAATTTTGAAGTAAAGTTTTTCCTACAGCATTATATTTTCTTTCATTACTGAAATACTCACTGGAAAAGGATGTCATGTAAAGTCATAATAAGTTCTATAGTTTAGACTGAAAGCTTTTAAGAGAATATCTAAATTAAAGTGTTACATGTACCATTGACAGATTTCTGTGGATTATTTACATCCCTATTGATGAATACACACATTAATGTTTTGTTCTGTGACAGTAGGGATAGGATAATAAATGGCAGGTTTGTGTTCTATATATTTATGCTTTTAAAAAGACAATATCGTGTTTTGTAATGAAACTCTTATCAGAAGAAATGATATTTGAAAGAGAAGCTTATGTAGTGTTACAGAAAGATAAATATGTGTATTTACCCCACCTGTTGAAATATAACTTAAATTGCACAGTTTTAATGAATAGTTCCATAAAATAGGTTAACATTTGTGTGTTAGTAGAGTATTAGTATAATGGGAACTTAAGAATATATAAAAATAATATTTTAGAAATTCTAAGAAATTAGTAGAAAGCTAATTTAAAAAATGTATTTTTTTTTACTTTTTGGGTCACATCTGGCGATGTACAGGGGTTATTCCTGGCTCTACACTCAGGAGTTACTCCTGGCGTTGCTCAGGGGACCATATGGGATTCTGGGAATTGAACCCGGGTCGGCCACGTGCAAGGCAAATGCCCTACCCGCTATGCTATCTCTCCAGCCCCGTAATATGTTTCTTACAATATTATAGAGGTTAGACTTTTTTTGTGCAGAGAACAAAGGTTCACATCAGGCAATTTAGTGCTAGTTGATTTCTAAGTTTTGTTCAAACTTCTGGGTAAAGTCTAACTCTGTTCTCAAGTTTTTCCTAATGGAAAAAGTAATCCCTCTCTCAACTTCTAACCTATAAACTTGTAATCATTAGTGGAGAGTGAGAAGATAGAATTGCTCTTCTCTAAGCCACTGCTTCAGGGTGAAATTATTTGATAAGCAACAACTCAGGCCATGGGCATATGGACACCATAGCAGGCCAAGTCTAGTACTCCAGAAAGTTTTGAGAAACTATATAAAGACATATTTTTCAAGAGTCCTGAGAAAGAGCTACCTAAACTAAAAATTCAAATACCCTTGAAAATGGGTATGTTCCCTAATGTAGCATTAAGTATTGGCCAAAGGCCAGGACAGGATAACAGTGCTACAGAACAGTAGCCCATAACCGAAAAGCATTAGTCTCACAAAGAAGGTCAATATCATGAAAAAGACATTAAAAATTCCATGGGATGTCCTATGAAGCAGAGCTAATATGCTAAGCACCTCATAAAACAGACTTAATAGACCAAATATTGAATAAAAGGAGAAATATCCTTAGACAAGATATATACATAAAAGTATAAAGAACATCACCTACAATTACATGTCAATAAATGAAAACATGGCTATATTGGGAACCTGTAATAAAACGTGCAAATTTATGCCAAAAGTAAATTTGAATATACTGATAGCCAATGAATATATTTAAATGCAATAAAAGAATAAAAGACATTTTCTTCTTTAACTCTAGGTCTATAGTGTATTATACAAATATTAACAAAATAGAAGTGAATATAATTGTATTTCTCTTTTCCAATGTCTCTGCCACTTGAATCCATATGTAAGGTTTGATAAAATCTCTTAATCAATTGATTATGAAATTTTGACCTTGAATAACTGAGCAAAGAAAATAAAACTATAGAAAAACTTCAATGAAAATAGATGTAAAGTAATGAAATTGACATCAACTTAAAAGAGCCGGGAATTAACAAAAATATTTTGTAATGACTATTTTATTCTGGAAGCACAGCTGTAGTTAAATAAGATATCTCTTAATATACTCTACCAAATTAATGGTAAAAGTCACATACATTTTCATAACTGTAGAAAATTCATTTAAGAAATTTCAACACTTATTATGATAAAGGCTTACAGAAAGCAAGAATAGACAGGAAATTCCTTAACTTGATAAAACTTGTCTCTTCAAATCCCAAGACAAATTAATAAGGAATTTTGATATCTTATCTTTAAGATTTGGAAAAAGGCTTGGGTTTTTGGTATTGCCCTTATTGCAAAATATATTATGTAGATTCTACAAAATATATTATGTAGATTCTCCTACATAATATATTATGTAAAATCTAGAATTATGTAGATTCTAGTAGGTAGTATGATAAGCTGTGTGGAATAAAAGTATATTATAATCATTATAGCTAATTTTCTGATTTACTAGGATATCAAGTGATATAAACAGAAAGCTATTAAAAGAAACAACAGGCTTTGACAAGACAGTAGTATTTAAAAAAGTAACTTTAAGTACCCAGTATCACTTTATTCAATAACCAAATATAGCAGAAAATATACAATAAGTTTATTTACAAATCACTAAAAATTCAATTGAAATACACAAGGCCTGAATTAATGGCAAATTATACCAATACCCTATGTTTAGGAATTCTCCAATTAATCATCATCAAGAATTAAGCTTCTTTTGGAACTAGGGATGTTTTAAGACACTACACACAGATGTTCAAACAATGAAAACACCACATCTATGTCACAACACCAAACAAAATATCTCTTTAAAATTCAAAAGTTACGTGACAACTGTCAAATAATTGTAATATTGATATGTACATTCTAAGTATCACTTCTAATGTAAAATACAAACTTTTAAAAAATTAGTAAAAGAAAACAACCCATTAGAAATTTTACCAAATTACATGTGTGGCAATTATAAATGAAAATATCAGAATGACAATAAGTATATTAGAATATGGCTAAACCTCATTAATAATAAGAGATGCTAATTTAAAATATATTACTGAAGTACAAATACTGAAATATCACTTTTGTTACAGGAACAGGAGTTTTTTAATATAAAATATGAATTTTTTTAATTATAAAATGTTATGACTTCCCGTTGCTTGTGTTGGCCAGATAATCTGACTCTGATTCTCCAATCACTTGTATCACTTGTCATCCCGTTATTCATCGATTTGCTCGAGCAGGCACCAGTAACGTCTCCGTTTGTCCCTGTCACATGCTAGCATATCCCAGTGGCATATTTGGGACTCTTTCATGGTCAGGGGACTGAAGCCCTTTATTGTTACTGTTTTTGGAACATTGAATACGTGACAGATAGCTTGCCAGGCTCTGCTGTGTGGGCGGGATACTCTCTGTAGCTTGCTGGGTTCTCCAAGAGGGATGGAGGCTTTTGGGGCAGCCTCTAATAGCTTTTACTGGTGTTCCCAGTCTACTGAATGCAAACTTTGCCGTTGACTGGCATGTTCTAACAATTCTCCAATATGGCTGCAATCTGGAATCGGTTGGGGGATCTTCAAAAACAACTAATGCTTTGTTCACAATACAATATTTTGACTTATTGGGTTTGAATTTTCAAAATCATACCAATGAGGTAACCTTGTGAGTAAAATATAAGGTGTTATGTCTTTTATAATTTTAAGTAATCAAAGGGTATTTAATTGTATTGTCTAACATAAGTTATAGGATTAATAAGCAATAACATATGGAAGTTGTAGAAAACTATTAGGAAAATCTTTAGTATCGAAAAAAAATATTTTGTGAAATATAAAGATGTGTATGAGTGCTAAGTACATGTTGCGCTATAACTTGATTTGTAACAAAATTCAGGTTGTTAGACTGTTACTTGGAATTAATGACTTTAAAATAACCCCTATAGAGGCCTCAGAGATAGTACAGTGGTTAATACACTTCCCTTACATGAGACGGACCAGAATTTTTTGCCTGTTACTCCATGTAGTCCCTGAGTACAGACCCAGAGGTAAGCCCTGAGCACCAGCAGGTGTGGCTCCAAAGAACAAAATAAATAAATAAATTGAATCTATTAATTAAACAAAATAACCTTCATAAACATGATACTTGAAAGTTGGTAAAAGCTCAAATTTTATGTTGTTTTTCAGTTTTTTTTTTTAATGTTTAAAATAATTCCTGACTCAACCGTTTCTCCTGGTTACAAAACAAAAAATAACAAAAATGAAAACAAAATTATTGCCTGGAAGGTGACTGTGTGCTATCAACTCTTGTTCCCATGTGGTCTTTTGGTCTATCTATTAAGGATTATGAAGGAAAGTAAAACATTACTCCACTCAGTGCACATTTAACAAAATAATTTACATGTTAGAGAGAATAGGGATGTTTCTTCATTATTTTTAGACTTTACAATTCAGAGATCAAGTACTTTGGTGATTCAGAAACTTTGGACATTGGCACTTGCCTTGTAAAGGTCCTGAAATGTGGCAATATGTGGTTATAAAAGCCTCACACTTAGGATGCATCAATTGGCAAGAATGAAGTCTTCAAACCAAAAAATCCTATATGTCATTCAAGTAATCCCCCTTCTCTTACTTTCCCTTTCTTCAATGTAAATAATTTGAAGAAATTGTGTATAATGTCATTGAACACAAATTATCTTTAAATTCTGGTAAAATAAAATTTAGGGGAGGTTGATGAGGAGGAGAATTGATGAAATAATTCGCATTCACTGTGCATTTGAGTGGGCCTTTTGTAAAATACACCTTATGATTTTTTTTTATTCTGATCTCTCAATGGATCCCTTTATTGTTACTAAGTCACTGTCACTGTCACTGTTCTCCCATTGTTCATCGATTTGATCGAGCGGGCCCAGTAATGTCTCCACTGTGACACTTGTTACTTTGTTTGGCATATCAAAATGTCATGGGTAGTTTGCCAGGCTTTGCCGTGAGGGCGAGATACTCTCGGTAGCTTGCCAGGCTCTCCGAGAGGGGCAGAGGAATCGATCCTGGGTTGGCCAGGTCAACCGTGTACAAGGCAAACACCCTATTCGCTGTGCTATCCAACCCAATCTTACTGTAATTTTTCTTTTATACTAGGAGAAGGTAAAGGCCCTCCCGTTGATCATCGATTTGCTCGAGCGGGCCCAGTAACGTCTCCATTGGAGACTTTGCTGTTACTGTGTTTGGCATATCGAATATGTCACGGGGAACTTGCCAGGCTCTGCCATGCGGGTGAGATACTCTGGTAGCTTGCCAGGCTCTCCGAGAGGGGCGGAGGAATCGAACTCAGGTCTTCTATGTTGGCTGCTTGCAAGGCAAATGCCCATTAAACTTAGGCAAAAAAGCTGATTTGCCTGAAGTCGTGTAGTTAGAGAGCTAGGACTTAAACCCAAGGTATCCAAATTTGCCATGGGTATTTTAGACTCTGAAAACTGATTAAATACTGGTATGAGAAACTTAATAAATATCTCCAAGTGACATAGAAATGAATAAAAACTTGCATCTATCAAAGCAGTTCAATTTCCTGTGAAAATACATTATAAAGAAGTTTTTATTTAATCTCATAAAATATTTGGAAGTAACACAAGTCTGAAATCAAATGCTTGATTGACATCAGAGATTTATAGTATCTTAGTTCAAAGTTGTTAATTTATTACATGTAAACTACATAAAATTTAGCTATGCACATTTTTAAGAATGGAGCACCATACATAAAATATCCAGGAGTCATATCTTTAACAAAGTTAAGCAATAAACTCTTCTTGTACTGTTTTAACATACTCATTAGTTGCTACCAAATGGCACTGCTAAATTCAAGACATCTTATTAAATTTAGACCTGACAAGATATCCTTTTAGGAATATATAACAGCTAGTTCAATTATGCTAAGTACTTTAGAGTAATAAAATATAATTTATTTAAAACCATTTAATAGTTCAGATATTTCTCAAAATCAAACGAAACTTCTATTCAGTAATTTCAGATTAATGAGATTTTATTATGTCTATTTGAGTCAATGCTTATAATTTCTATTACTTTTGAAGTGGTGCTGGGGTTTGTTAAGATGTCTTAGAAGTAGAGTATAATAAATGTTCTTATTCCTTTCAGCAAGCATTTGCTTTTATAAGTCAAAGGTAATGCTACAGTATTTGTTCATTTTTCAGTTTTACACGCATATTAGTTTTAAGTCCAAGCACCTTTGACTAAAACTATCAACTATTCTTAAAACTTTGAATTATAGTGTAGATTCTGACTTTAAATCTGTTGTTTTTCCTCCCATTCAAAAGAACCTGCTTTATAGATAAGTCATAACTTGCTACAGCACTCAAACAAAATTACTAATGTCATTCTCAATGATGTTCTTGTTATGTTATACCCTTGACACCAAAAGCAATAGTTAGGGTGAAAGCACAGCATAGGTGCTTGTTCTCAACCTGATCAAACAAGCTTAATTATGACCTCCAGATAAAGGTACTGCCATTAAGCCATTGAATTATCACAGATAAGGCTGAGTCTCTGTTACTGTATGATGATAAATCACAGCTAACAACAGCAAAGAAGTCAGAGCTCATACAGCTAATCCTTCCGAGGTTTTGGATGGGCTGGTTCTCCTACTGTTTTGCATCTATTTATATTGCACTCAGAACCCCCAAATGGCCTTTTCTTATCTCCAGCTTTAGATAATTTATGCTTTTAGGTGTGTCACCTCTCTGGTTGAAGCTGTTATCAGGCATGAGGAGGTTTAGGAAATCGGATCTACCGAAATGCTAATCCTCCTGCCAATTACTACACATAAACAAGTTTTCTTCACTGATTTGCTTTTGTTTATTTGATACTGCAAATGTGGATTTTATGATTACAGTTTAGGACAATTGTTTAGCTCCAAAACAAAATAAGCATTAAATTTGACTAGCTTCCTCTTTTTATGAGAGCGGTTGAGCAATTTACACTGATTCAAATGGCCAGATGGTTTCCTCTCGGTCTGTCACTGACTAAATAGATGTGTAAATATTTGTATTTTCATAGAGGTCTGGTCTTAGAAAAGAATTTGTTGAAACCCCTCTCAATGGTGGGCTTCTACTCCATTTTGTAGTCATTATAATTTAGAGTCTTTGATGTGAAGTGTCTTCTCTGTGAAACTATTTCACACAAAAATATGAAGCCTATCGTGAAAATTCATTAAGATGAATTTCTTCACCCCTTACTGCTGTCCAAGTTTTATGAAATCTTATCTCTAAGAATTTTATGAGGTTGTTTGACTAGTAGTTAAATGTATTACTTTCAGTGATATGAAACATTCCTAAATGAATAACTACCAAGGCCATAAAATTCTTGTGTGCTTATTAGCATAGTATAATGAAAATTTGAAATGCAAGGTTAGACTGTACTTTCAAACAGGAGGATTAAGCTTATACATAGTTACAGCTTTGCTTTCCTATTTATTTTTTTTAACAAAACCTCTAAGGTTTTAAGATTTTGAAAGAATGCATCACCTAATTGTCATGATTGATCACCAATTATTCAAGTCTTCTGAGTTGACTATTGATGCCAGTTATTGAGATGATAATCTTAGGAATGATAAGGGAAGCTAAGGAATTAGTTCAACCTTGAGATTCCATTACACTTAATGTCACCTAATAGAACATTTGATATTTTTAAATCCTACTTAAAGGCTTTCTCTGAAGCTCTATCTGATGGTAGAAATGATGAAAAAGAAAAATATGTGACTTTATAGCTCCTGCAATTCTTTTTACTTGGTATATTTTTGTTTGTAATACTTGTGTATTACCTCAAATGAATCCTTGGTTCTTCTATAGAATGTAAAATAAGTGTCTGTATTTTAACTTAAAAATTAGATGCTTGATTCTATTATATAGGAAAGCTAACTTCTAAAAAGACTTTTTAATGTAAGTTATTCCAAATGTGAATTTAGAAAACTTTCTTAGGTTTTCTTCTAAGGTATTACCATTTATAGAAATCTCAAATAATAGATTCATATGGTTCCAGGAATTACTTAAAAATCACACTTTGAGTGAGATTTAGCTTATTAGTATATACCTTGAAATAAATCTTGTTACTAGCCAAATAGCACACTTTATGATTTTTGAGTTATTTGTTTATTATAAGGCATATTCCTTTTGAAATAGTTTTTTTTAATTTTTGGTTTTATATAATTTGTTTTTCATAAAAACATGATCTTGGACATCAATCTTTAATTCCTTGGGAACCAGTAGACATTCCTACAAACTTTCATTTGTATTTTACTGGTATCTAGGTCTAAGGCAGTGCAGTTCCTTGCTCTATATAAAAACACATTACAGTAATTAAACTGAGTTGTCAAAATGTATTCTTTTCTATGTCAGGAAAAAAGTTTTTAAGTTGAAAAGCAAAAGGTCTATAATACTTTGTGGCACAAGCATGTCATGTCAAAGTGGAGTTGTGTTACTTTGATTTGTTAGTTACAGTAATATCTGTTGCCTTCTCTGACTGAGTTGTACAAAAGTTTGAAAGTAAATAGCATTAAGGAGTGTTTGGCTGATTGTTCATCTCAATCTCTTTAACACTAACATTGCAAAGCACTTCATAAACTAACATGATTTTGAGTCCTGCTACATGTACTCTTTCTCTGATTATAAATAAAAACAAAACAAAAGATATGTGGAAAACAAATGTAGACAAAATAATTGAACTTCTTGCTGATGGTAATGATTATTTGTTTTCAAGAAAGAATGGATAGCAAATAAGATAAAATGAGTTAAGCCTTATGTTCCTTATATTTATATATAGAGATATATATATATATATATATATTTTGGAGGGTAGTCTTACTAGTTTAACTCATCTGTTTGTTTTTTTTAAGAGATTACTTTCCTGTGCCGCTTTGATCTCCAATACTATCTACCCTGTGTCTCTTCACTTTTCTGTAAAAGAAGTCAAATTTCTTTGGTATAAGCCTCCTTCCTCAGAAAGAAGCTCTCTATCCTAAGCACACATTTCTTCTTATCTAAAACTTTCTTTTCACTCTCTCTAATAACTTTCTCCCTGTCCTTCTGAGCTTTTTAATTGTCTTGCTTGATTAGAATTTCACACATAGGACTCACAGTAATGATACCTCAGAATAGTGTTACTAAGAAACTTTTCCTCTCTGTGATAGGAAGCCTTTAAGTAATTGAAAGTGAACTCTGACCTTAATAAAATAAGCATGTAGCATTTTGGGTTTTGAAACTATTTTTGAGGAGAAAACTTTATGATTTTATGATTATTTTTATGGCTTAACATAACAATGATTTTGAAACTATGATTGGTAGAATTATGTGAAAGAGAGTGAAAGAGAATAAAAAGATACTGGTTAAGGTAGGAGGAGATATTGTTTAGGAAGAACAAGATTTGAACATTCTATTTTTCATGAAATGATGAGTAAATCAAACAAGTATTAACACAAAGCCTTTCATTTGAAATTGTTTTTCTACCTAAACTTTAAATGAAAAAACAAAGGTGATTTATTAATCTCTCATATTTTTAAATTCTTAGTATTTTTTTAATCCCAACTACAGAATTTAAAATTTGATTTTAAGTTTCTTTTTTTTGTTTGATTATTTTTTATTTTGGGATAACATCTAACTGCACTCAGGACTTACTTCTGTGTCTGTGTTCAGAGATAATCCTGGCTATGTTCAGGGCACCATAAGGGTACCAGAATTCAAACCCAGGTCAGCTGCATGCAAACAAACACCTTATCTTCTGCACTATCTCTCTGGCCTGGACTATAAATTATTTTGTCCTAGTCCTCAATTACTTCATATACGTAAGTTTTTTTCTTTTGAATAGATTCTAATTTCCTTTGCAACAAGATGCATTTTCTTATTTATTTGTGTAAATTTATTTACTTATTTTGTATACTTGATAGTACTGAGGATAGTGCCTTTGTGTCTTAAAAATAAGTTATTAGTATACAATCATAGAAGTCAGAGCTAAAAGTGGGGTGAACAGTTGTTCAAAGCTGCTTTCAGTAAGACATTGATGGGCTTAATTTAAGAATTAGACCTGTTTGTGTGGAAAGATTTAGTATAAGGAGTAAGGCATTAGCCTTACGTTCAGCTGATCTCTCCTATGAGCTCTTAAGCATTGCCAAGAATTATCCCTGAGCAAAAATTCAGGAGTAAGCTCCGGCATTTCTAGGTATGCCTCTTCCACCAAATCATGCCCATTACAAGAGAATTTTGACAGAAATGACAATAAAATAATTTTGAACTTTTTTCTGATTGGTCAAATGACTAGTGACTATGCAATCAGACAGTTTTATACTCTCTGTAGACTGTTTAAGCTGTATAATTTTTTTCTTAGTCTGCATAACTTAGACAGCCACTCTAAGTTCTGATATAATATAAAAATTATGCATACGCATTTCCTCCATAAGAACATTCAGCAACTCAAAATAGAACTGTTTCCTATTATGCAAAAATCTGTAGTTATTAGAACACAGACTTTTAAAACTATATTTAGAACTAGAGAATTACAAGGAAAAAATTTGGTATAATCCACAGAGAGTGATGATTTTTGTCATAACTGTTTGTACCCAGTTCTATAGAGTTTCAATAATCATAAAGTCAAACAAAACCAAATGACCACATGCTGTGGTTTGAGTTAAGCAAACAAACATGAAAATCACCAGATATCTATGTAAACTTGCAGTTTATTCCCTGGTTTATGCCCATGTATTCATGTGAAGTATTGATTTTGCTTTATGAAAGCTTGCTGAGAAAAAAATATATAAATAAAACAAAACAACTGGCTTTAGGATTTATTAATACTTTTTCCAGAGGAAAGGAGTCCAAACCTTTTATAAATTCTGTCAATCTCTCTAAATCTGTGAAAAATATTAGAATACTCTAGAGCAAAGATAAATAACTTGTGCTTGGTTCTTCTTTTTTTCATCAGGGAAGTCTCAAAGGCAAAGATGTTTCTTAATATCTCACATTAGTGGTTGGTACATTGGCATGAAGTCAAGGCAGTTTCTCTAGAGATTCTGATTCTCTTTTCCCAATTCCTCCAAAATTTATTTTCAGGAAGAATGAAGTTATAGAGCAACCCCAAATGTTGGAAAGGACAAAAGTAGAGGAAGCAAACAGAAAATTCTGATATTCTCATTATGCAAAGAAATCAAGGCCCAGAGTCTGTAAGAAACTTAAATATATTCACACAAGCAACCAATTAGTAGCTGATATGGAAGTGGGTCTCTTTTCTGAGCTACACCTTGTACACTTTCTCTCCTAAATCAAATCGTCTTTCTGGTAAGTGCTGTGTGAGGGTGAGAAGAGGTCACTGGTTTCAGAGCATCTTTTAGGCTTTTAAACTCTTGGCTCTCTGAAACCTGAGCTTTGCCTGTTTTTTGTTTTTCTTTTTCCACTGCTGAGGGCAAATTTCTAGCCAATGGTCAAGACCCAGGATTTATTATAACATAAAGAAAACTTGGACCACAGCCTACCAAGGTGAGTATGGAGTATTGGCACATGATCAAATGACTACAGATTGCTTTGGAAAGTAAATTAATACTTACTCATTTCTAATGGAACAGAAAATAGACCGTGGCATGTTGTTTAAGGAGCTCTATAGGAGACCTGTGCATTCTTTATGACAGGTAAACAGGTGTTTAGAACTGTTTTTAAGGTAACCAAGGAAAAGAATTGCCCAAATGGGAGTGAGATCTTTGCAATGAAGGCCTAACTGAGACATTGAGTGTGTTCCACAGGTTTATATATTCCAAATGCTCCTGGCAGTGAACTGAAAAGACAAAATTATGTTGAGGTAAGAACAAGGATAAGATGTTAAAAATCACATTGACAAGGTTTCATGATAGTTAAAGAAGTGTATAGTAAGATCTGCACAGCACGTCTACTTTCAGAACAAGAATATTATAACAAGTATTCATTTTCCCTTCTGTATATGAGTGAGGGATAGCTGACCAAATCATCAATATTTCAAACCTTCAGTATTTTAAGTGTTGAAGTCTTTAAGTTGTAAAGGCAATTGTAAGCCAAAAGCTTGTAATTAGTTATCTTTGTGCCATTACTAAATGATATTTCTGCCTGCTTCCGTTTGATCTAAAAACTAAAGAGGAGAATGTGCAAAACGGAGCTACAGCTCCTTGCTTCTGTGAGAACTCAGGGTTCCTGCTGTGCAGAGTTGTAGCTGTGTGCCTGCAAGGACTACTTAGAATGTAACCTGATAAACCTACAGGCAGGAGAAAGAATCACCAGTGCTCTTAACAACCTGTTACTCTGGTTTTAAATTTAAAAAAGATTTTGGTTAACTATCAATATGGGAGATGTACAAACAAATCTTGAAAGAAGATAAAAAAGGAAGTTTCCTTTTGAACACCTTCTTAACAAATTTTTTAGACATAGAAATTAAACATAGATTCTGCATGATTCCACAGAAAAGCATCCTACTCACTCTTTATTCATTAATTTATTAATTTAGTCTGTCATCTTTGCTATCTAGTTGATGTTTTACACATTACCTCTTTTTTTTTTACTTAGAAACATTTTTTCATTGAATCACCATGAGATACACAGTTACAAAGTTGTTCATAATTGGTTTCAATCAGACAATGTTAATTTCCCACCATCAATATCCCCAGTTTCCTTCCCATCATGCCCTCCAGGCTGCCTCTATGGCAGACAATTCTGTCTCTGTCTCTATCTCTGTCTCTGTCCCTGTCTCTGTCTCTCTGTCTCTCTCTCTCTCTCTCTCTCTCTCTCTCTCTCTCTCTCTCTCTCTCTCTCTCTCTCCTGCACACACTACTTTTTGGACATTATAGTTTGCAATAAAAATACTAAACGGTTATCATATTTTACCTCCTTTTAGCACTCAATTCTTGTCCAGAGTGACTATTTCCAACTATCACTGTCATAGTGGTTCCTTCTCTATCTCTCCTCTCCTTCTTGTGACAAGTTTCCAATCATAGACCAGTCCTCCCAGCCTTTGTTTCTACTGTCATTGGTTATTAGTCTCATACTATATACATTACCTCTTAGACTGCAACAAGATCTAATTGGAGTACAAGTTTAGTACAGTGGAAGTGACAAAGAGGAAGAAGGAAAAGTATTGGTAATGGATCCTGACAACATATTTAATGTTTGGTGTCTAATAGCCTTAGAGACTCACCCCTACCTCTTACTTTCTGGTACATTTCTGGGAAAATCTATAAGAAGGTATATTATCTTGTATAAGTATTGTACTGGTACAAAACTCAAATTACCAAAAGTCCTTGCTGGTATGCTGAGCTAGTACTCTCACGAGACCTAATTAATTCACAAACTAATTTTTCCTCCGTGCTTTGTTATATCATGTAAAATTTGCTTGGAAGCCACCTGTGCTCCTCAGAAGACTTCATTTCATAAGTACAAAGCTTTCTGATAGGACTTGGTGCATGCGTGGTGCCATCCATTTCAATATCTGAAGAAAATTTGGAGTGAGAAGTTGATTCTTTTCCTCTTTGGCGTACCTACAAGATAGTATTACCAAACATTTGGAGGCATCTATAGTGATTGAACTAATTTACCTTTTTAATGAGGCAATATCGGTCACATGCCCATATATGTTTTAGACTAAGATTATTAATCCTATTCTAAATGTAGATTACCACAACATATGAACCATCAAAATATGACTATCCCTGTACTATCCATTGGACCCTGTGCACTGTGTTATTTGGCATTGTGTACATGCTGGTTCCAAAGAGGATTTAAGATTATTACTTTTATGTGACATGATCAATTTCTTTCCTTATGGCTAGTACTATAATTTTTCCTAAATCTTCCATGAACTGCAGCTGTGAGAATGTATATAAGACAGAAAACAGGGGGGACTTTGTTATCTCCTGTTAAGACTGATAACCTATCATTGATACATGACCCCTTCCCACCCAAAAAAGTTACTCTTTTGAACTTTATCTTCTCTAACTTTTGTTTTTTAACTCTTTTTCTAAACATAGACCCTTTCGATCTTAAGGTCTCTTAATAATGTGCTGTTCCTCAGGTTCACTTACTTGATTTTACCTTAGTTTCCCTTAGAATACTTGAGTACCCACAGAATTCTGTATAACCCCCCCCCAGTTAAAAGAAAAAAAGAGGTGCTCTAAAGACTCAATAATTTCCAGCAACCAGAACTGAATGCAGTGAAATAGTTGAGGCAGTAATTGCCTGTATAAGGGGCCATATCAGCTAGAGAAGTGGAACAAGTCGATTTTCAGAATTCAAGTCTGTGGAAAGTAGGCAAAGGAAAAATTTAGTTTTAAATGTATAGTGGAAAACAAAGAAGATACATTTCAATACCAAAATTAATGCTTGCTGCATTGAAAGCATTAAGTAAAGGATGAGCATGATACTGTAGTACTGTAGTGTTTCAAAATATGTGACTCTGATCTCTGTCCCTAAATGACTAAATTAATAAATTATCTTTCAGTTGGACTTCCTTATTTATATTCAGATTATTATGTCTATGCTATTATTCTTCAGATTACTACACTTAAGTATCAATATTCTTTAAAACAAAGAGCACACAGAAGGGCAAGAAAGAGAGGTCAAGGTTTTATAAACGTTGGCATTGGATCAATATTTTAAAAAGTGGTGCATAAATAGTTAGCAATGAACTTAGAGTAAAGAACTCTACCTGCAGTGGTAGGCATAAAACTCCAGTCATTGTTCAAAGAGCTATTCACAGTCACATTAATGTGGCAATACTGAGGATAAAGATTATTCTTCTCTTGTCAAATATTTATGCTCACTGTCACCATAATTACTATCCTCAGTGAACATACAGAACTTGTTATCTTATTTTATATTGCTAATACTAATAATTATTTAATAAAATTATTTATAACAGCATATAAATTTCAAAACAAGATAACAATAAATATTGGTACTTTTAGCATACTATTTATTATAGTTTAGAACCCGTTATAATTGAAAATCATAATTTTACAATGTGGGTAAGTTGAATACTATTTTATCTTAAATTTATTGCTGTTTTTACATTAACATCTTAACTTAATTCAATTTTACTTTGACTTATATAAGACACATTTGAATTAAAAAACTAGAAAAACATTTTCAAGAAAAATACTTTAAAATACATCCAGAAGAATATCCTATCACATGACAATATAGATGGATCTTAAGGGCAATTTACAAGGTAAAACAAATAAAAGTAAGAAAGGTAAATACTGTATGATCTCAATAAATCTCGAGTTTGAAAAAATAAACTCAAAGATACAGATAATAGAACAGTAGTTACCAGGAGTTGATGTTGGTATAATGAATGGACTTCTAGTTGTAAGATGATGATGATTATCAATAACATTGACTATATACCTATAACTCTGAGAGCAGGGCACTGTACTACTAATAAAAGTACAGCAGGCAGTATGCTTGCCTTGTACATTGTTGACCAGTGTTTTAATCCTCTGTAGCTCAAGCATTTTCTGGATGTGATCCCTGAACAAAGACCCAGGAATCAGATTGAGCATCAGCGGGTGTGCCCACCCCCAAAAAAGGAAAGGTCCAAGAATAGGTCTTAAATGTTCGCATGAACAAAAGTTCTCATATGAATGAAGGAGTTATTAACTAAGCTTTGCACATTTTCATAATGTTTATGTATATTGAAGCATCACTTGATTTCATACAAAGGACAAGTCAATCTTATGAAATTTTAATGTCAATTATATCATCACAGAGTTTAAGATATTTAGAGATATATACACGTAGAAATAATGCCTCAAAACTTAATTATTAAGACTTGGGTAACTAAAAAATGAAACTAATAAGAATATGTTTTTAGTATAATATAAATTTATTATTTGCAATCCTCAAATATTCACTCATGTGTAAATTACTTGTTGCTTTGAATTGCCACTCTTCCTCAAACAAATATTTCAATATTCTAGTCCTAATATTTCATACTACAAAAGCATTTATGTTCATATTGAGAAATGATTGCTTACTAGTTAAGTTTAGGCATTATATATTCATCTTGCGTGAAATAGTATAATATTACTTCTGATATTTATTCATTTTTATAAAATTATTGGTAAAAACTAAGCATATACCTATGAATGTTTATCCATACTGAAAAAATGGAAAAGGAAGGAAACTTATATTTGCCTGAGTCACATGCCTTTATTGTTGTATCAGTTCTACTCAAACTGTGATCTTGGAACTTTTGTTTCCTAATTTCTGAAGAAATGGTTACAAAAATTCAGAACAAGATAGAAACTTACATAACAATTTGGTATCATTCATGACATATAGACAATATATTAGTGTATTTGATTTAGGTGTAATTTCTATTTAGGTGAATTTCCATGAGGTCAACTTGAATCTTTAAGTGCTTTGTTATCTAAGATAGATTTTGAAATACTTAAAATGATATTTGGCATGAGTAATTGGATAATTACTAGTCTATGTATTGTAAGATATGTCATAATTTTAGCTGAAATTTATTTGCCATCTTCTTGTTAACAATTTTTATTTTTGATTCCCTAACTTAAAGCATACTATGGTTGCCATAGTAGAAAGAAATACAAAATATTATTTTTCTTATAAATACTTTATATATACTTCAGTATCATTATCAGGTAATTTATGAAATTAAATATGGATGCTTTCAGTAAACCATGAAGATGATAAAACATAATGTGATAGCAAGCAATTAAGCAGCACTTATGATTTGTCAGGTTAAACATAAGGTCTTTTAATCTTCACAATAATCTGCAAGTTAAGCACTATATTATCTCCAAGTTATTTTTGAAGCTGAAGCACAGAAAAGTTAAGTAAATTACCCTAGGTTAAATATTTAAGAGATGGTATTTGAATTTTGGCTCACTAATATATAGAGGCTCTGTACCATCTATTGGTATTTCTCAAACTTAAGTATGTATGTGAGAATCACCTGCAGAGCTTGTTAAAGAGATACCATGCCTAGTAAGTCTTGGAACAGCTCAAAAATTTTGCCTTTATAAAAAGTTTTCAGGAGATTTCTGTCAGTCACACACTTTGGAGATAAATCAGTCAGAAAGCATTACAGGAGTCTAAGCCAGGAAAAAGCTGAGTGGTTATGGGTGCCTTTCTTGTTTTACCAAAGTCTGATAGGACTATCACATATTAAAACGAATAAAGTGCAGAAAACCAAATATATTGAAGAATATCTGTGCTGCCCAGACTTATTTTCCTGAGAATGGCAAAAGATTTATCGTATAGTGTTTAGGGAAAAGTATCAAGTATAAACATTAACAAACACATAAATGCTAGATAGTTGACAGAACCTATAAGGTCTACATATTACTATAAGTATAGGATTATCATATCACTATAATTATAGATCTATCATAAATTTGAAAAATACATGAAAGGAACTTAATTCTCACAATCAAACTACTTGTGTGTCACAAATACACCAACAGCAAATCAACGATGGGCCTTTCTAATGCAAACCTTGATAACGGAGTCTAGTAGAAAACTTGGTAAACAACATTGCAAACTCTTTAACTATAAAGATGAGAGATCTCTATTGGTTCATTGTAGAAACTTAATGCATGTTTGTTGAAACTGAAAATTTGGAGATGTTTCTTAAGCACAGTAGGATTCAAAGGATCTCAACAACAGCAATAAAATAAACATGTGACATCAGGTATGAGAGAAAAAAATGTTTCTAGTCCAGAAGAAGGACAAACACAGGATGATCTCACTTATGCGCAGTCTATAGAAGAACTCCATGAGGGAAGGCAATGTTTGAAAAGGGGGATGCCTACATCACCCTTGTTCTGAAAGTATAGGTGGGAGAAGGACAGAGAAGGAAAGAAATTAAGGAGAGAAGAGATAGATGGAAAGCATCAGGGAGCAAGGGGCAAGGAGATCCAAATATGTTCATGGTATAAAAGAGTGGCATAGCTAAATATCCAAACTACAGAGTCAACACACTGAAAATAAGACATTCAATCTCTTATTTTAGGGCAGGGGTGGTGGGAGGGAAACTAGGATTCCTTGTGAGATGGAGGGAAGTAGACACTGATGATGGGATTGGTACTGAAACTCAGTATGTCGAAAGCATAAATATGAATAACTGTGTGAATCATGGTGCTTTAATAAATTTTTTAAAACTTGTTATAAAGACTATAATTCTACATAAGACAGATCATTCCACATATTTTAATTTTTATTTATTTTTTACATTATAACCAAGGAATATAGAATTTTATGTGTGTGCACACTCATATGTATATAAATGCATATATGTAGAATACATGTATATATACATGTATATATGAATAAAATACACAATATTCTGTAGAAATGTTTATATTTTCTAATGTGCACTATTTTTACTCTTCTTGTACTTAGACACTGAGAATTATGTATGAATTATCTCATTACTGAATATTTAAACACTAATTGAAATATTAATGGTGCCATAAAAATTCTGTGTGTCAGTGGTAGTGGAGAATGGACACTGGTGGAGGGATGGCTACTCAATCATTGTATAACTGAAACCCAAGCACAAAAATTTGTAAGTCTACAACTGTACCTCATGGTGTTTAACTAATAAAAATTAAAAAAAAATTCTGTGTACCATGTAGTTAAAGGTAAAGGTAAAGGCCCTCCTGTTGTTCATCGATTTGCTCGAGTGAGCCCAGTAACGTCTCCATTGGAGACTTTGTTGTTACTGTGTTTGGCATATCGAATACATCACGGGTGGCTTGCCAGGCTCTACCGTTTGGGCGAGATACTGTCGGTAGCTTGCTGAGCTCTCCGAGAGGGGCGGAGGAATCGAACTACCCTAGCGGTAGGGTGTTTGCCTTGCACGCAGCCAACATGGCCAACCCAAGTACCATGTAGTTAAGGTTAATAAATGGCATTACTGGGCCCGCTCGAGGCATCACTGATTTGTTCTTATTTTCCTAACTGTATAATAAGACTTGCTCTTAAAAAAGAAAAAACAATCCTTAAAGATGACTAATAAGTTAACTTATAATTTATATAACTACTTGTTTTGCCCGAGAACTAATAATTTTCATTATGAAGTGTAATTTTGCAATTATTTTCTTGTTTAGTGTTCTATAACTGATTAAATGTTTTTATGCTCTTTTCCAGGAATTTCCCCAGATATAGATATCCATGGTGAAAGATTTTCTTAAATAAATTACTGATATATCTGTGGCTATTTAGATAATAGCCCCATTTCACCCATTCTGAAAAAGAGAAGTGCAAATTTAATGTAATATAAGGGCCATTATTAAACAGAAGACCACATGATTTTTTTAAATCAGACTGTTTTGCCAAAAAAAAAAAAAACAAAGATTAATCATCAAGTTTTCTGTAGAAGTCACATTAGGATTTAAGCTTTATGACTACCTGCCCCCACGCCTGGCTGTCCTCACCCTTGGAGGGGGGCGGGTTGAGTTTCCCTCCCTGCCCCGAGCAGAGCCCCGGAAGCCGAAGTCCTCCAGAACCAGCCATAGCTATGCTGAGACCACTCTCCACATGTCTGGACAAGCCTCATGCATGAAGGAACCGGCAGAGGAACCCAGGCATGCAGGTCCCAGGGCTGAGATCTCCAAGCTTGCTGGGATCGGGACTGGGCCTTCTCCACCCAGATTCCTCCATATTCCAGTAGGTAGGCATTACACCCACCAGCTGCTGCCGGCACCAGGTGGTCCTATCAATGGCCAAGTCCCAGAGACTATAACACCCAGCTTCCAGTTCTTATTATCTCGTTTTTACTTTGGAGAACCCGGCAGGCTACCAAAAGTATCCTGCCCACTTGGCAGAGTCTGGCAAACTTCCTGTGTTGTACTCAATATACCAAATACCAGTAACAATGATAGGTCTCATTCTCCTAGCCCTGAAAGAGCATTGAATATGGCTCTTTTAAAATCTCAGGGCAAGAAGAAGGAAACGTTACTGATGCCTGTTCGAGGCAATCGATGAGCAACAGGATGATCGTGATTGTGATCGTGATCGTGATTACACCAAATCAAGGATTTTGGCCTTTTACATGAATAACCTAGAAAAGTATTTTGAATATACTATGTTTTTCATGTCCTGGTTGAATTATTGAGCACGGTTAGAGGAAATTTTTAGTGAAAGTTAAAGCAAATAACCATAAACAAAATAGCTGGCCCAATTTGGATAAATTAGCATGCAGTTGTTTATTCAGGTACTTCTCAAATTTTAACATGATTTGCAAAGTATTAGCTATTATTATAAAGCAGTCCTCATTTAGAAGGTCTGGGAAAAGGCAGCGTCAGATTCCATTTCTAAACAAACTCAGGCAATGACATTTTTGCTGGATTCTGAACTATTATTTGAATGATGAAAGTTTAGTCACTTCAGCTTGAAACTTACCCTCCCTGTCTTACAAAATAATTCCTATACATGCATATAAAAACTGGCAAATAAATATTAAATTGAAGATACTGAGTAAATAAAGTACAATGCAATGTGATTGTTCAGAGTGCTCTTTGTCGGTTTGCTTGATCAAACTCTGATGTCTTGAAATGATTATAAAGTCATGGAGAAAATATCTTCTATTCTTCCAACAAAAGGGTCTTAGTTCAGACTGGGAAATAGATTGAAACTGCTGTCAGTTGAATTAATTGATGGTTCCTGCTAGAACCTGTGAATTTCCTCAGGTGACCTCAGTGAAAAGATCACTCTGTTTTAATAAATATGCTTGGCTTACACATTAGTTATCCTCTCTTCCTTTCCATAATATAAAGAACCTTTTTTAAAATGTGTCTTAGTCCTCTATCTCTTTGAATAAGACTTCTCTATTTAGGACGTTTTTAAACAGTATAGAAAGTTGGCAGGGCTCACCAAAATTTCTTTTGTACAAATGGGAGAAAGTAAATGTTTTGTGTTGGGAGAAATGTAGCCCGTTCCAAACTTAGAGGACAGACTAGTTCTAAGACACATTTGTCTTGAATAAAGTAATCATTCTTGGGAAGTAATACACTGAAGAAAGAGTATTCTCTGAGCTGACTCTCTGAATTGTTTGATCATCCTAAAATGCAGGATATGAAAACACTATAACATCCTGCTGCCTTTAAAGTCTGGGTGGCTTGACATACAGAGTTTATTGAACAATACACTGAGATAATCCTCAAACTACCTTTTTTTTCTTTCTTCAGGGTCAAGTCCATACTAGCAATTACAGTGATGTTTGTTGAAGTTTCTTGAATGGCAGGTATAAAGACTGCCACTTAACCAAACTGGTTGGTCAGGGTGACTTTATAAATTTCTTTCTTCGTTTTCACTTTAAAGAATTACTTGTGTGGAAAGAAAAGCAAGTTATTGACCTAGCTCAATTAAGCATAAAGTAAATAGTTACTTGCAAACAGACCCATCAAGTATGTTCACAGAATTAAATAAAATCCATTTACATGTAATTCAATGCAATTTTAGGATTCCCACCATATTGACAGATCCAGATGTGGGGAAAGAATAGCATTGGTGTTCTTCTTATGATGATATTAATTCAGTTGAAAATCAATGGGAACTTAGCACATGTGATTAGTATTTTACATTAGGAATTCGAAAAAAATTCTTAAGGTCTTCTTAGTTTCTCCTTTCACTCTAGATGACCTGGGAACCAAACTCACCCTGACCAGTTTCTTGTAAAAATATAAAAAATAAATGGAATTTTTTCTTTTCAACCTAAAATTAGCATTCTAAAAGATCTACTTTTGTTTTGTTTTGGGGGTCATACATAGAGGTGTTAAGAATTTATAGCTATGCTGACTATATGCAGTGCCTGGAATTTAACCAGGGTCGGCCAAATGCAAGGCAATAGTCTTACCTGACATTTTATCTCTAGTCCCCAAATGACAATTTAAGTATGACCTTAACTATGAAAAATGAATGTTTTAATAATATTTAAGAGTAAGTTACAGCATATACTTTGACATTAAATAATTGTAGAAATACAAACTATGCTTTATCAATATTATAACAGATTAACATTTGATTGAACACTTTTATTACATTTAGTAATATTATTTAGTAATTTTTATTATTTAGTAATCCATTACTAAACACTTGTTCCAGTTGTGATTTGTTCTTTATGTGCTATATGAATATAAAGATATAAAATTCTCTTGAAATAAAAAGAAGATACTCTTGCTCTTATAAAAGCAAATTTCAACTAGTATTTATGCTATGATTTCTCTAACAAAGAGAAGGAAAGTTAATTATTTTTACAGAACATTGCCTGTGTTATAGGTAGATGTATTAATCATTACTGAGAGATTATTCTATAATAATCTACAATTTTCAAATTCTAGTGATTTGGGCTGGAGAGAAAGCAGAGGAGGACTTCTGCCTTGTCTAAGATTGCCCCCAGTTTGAGCCCCAGTACTGATAAAGTTCAGTCCTAAGCACAGAGCCAGGAAAAGACCAGGAGCAACACTGGATGTAGCCCACCCCTCACACCTGAAAAAAGTTCCAGTCTCTAAAAAACACATGAATTTGTGATTCACTATTGTGGGTTAATTACGGGTGTAGCCAACTACACCACTCACTAATCCTGAACTCCTTAATCCTCTCCTCAGCTACCTGAATAAACTGTCTGTTGTTTTATACAGCTGGAGAAATAGAGAAACTGGAGAAATTTACAGGAACTTTTCGTATGGTCTTTACATGGACAGAACATGTATCATTTCCACGTATATTTCAAGAACTAATTACTTAAGTAGAATTGCAAGGAGATTAAGATATTGGGGCATCTGTTAGATATTGGGCATCCTTTTTTTGTGTAATAGGAACATGTTAGAAGATGTTAGGATAGGATAATAAAAACTTTCTCATAGATGATTCTGGGTAAAGGAAGATAATTGGAAAGTGATGGACCCTTTTTATTTTATTGAAATCTAAATTACTTGTTTTTAATAACACTATTTATCTGAACCTAATGTATTATAAATCTTGTGCATTCTTAGAATTATTCCTGAGGGTGCAGAATGATCCTCTCTGGCCATTTTTCTTTTTAGCTCTATTTTTATAGAAAGAATCTAATGATTAATTCAGTATCTAGTATAGCATTTACTCTCCTTCACCACACTTGTTTTTTTTGCTTTCTTCTACTATTAACATTTTATTAATGTCAACAATAATCCTATTTATTATTTTCCAAAAGTAAAATGTTCTAATCCTCTTCTCTATAGATTGATGCTTTTTCAATATCAATTTTTCTACAAAGACTTTAATAGCTAGGTGGTAAACTAGTCTAACTCTTCCATAAATCTCAATACACTTCCATCAGAAAGAATGATATACAACTATGGGAAAATATTTTCAATAATAAAAGCTTTAGATATATATTTTCAGAAATCACTATAATAATTAATGTAATTAGGAAAACTCAGACTCAAAAATAGTGTGAGTTAGATAGAACCTTAGGAAGTCACAGACCTTCTTTCAATTTTCACAGAAGGTAGAAAAAGTTTTTTGGTGAATTTGCTTAGGAAATAGCTTTAGGGAAATTCCAATTTGTGTTTGGTTATCTGATTTAGGAGTGTTTGACCTTATCTGGGTTTTTATGTTTTTAGCTCACTTTCAAGTTATAGAATTTGTTAATCATTTAGATACATATTATGATCTATTCATATTTAAATAGTGTCATATGAATGTAATTCTAGAAAGTGCTACAAAATCATACTCATTTTAGATATAAATATTAGACAATCAACTCACCCAAGATCTTGAAAAGTATACTAAACTAGGCAAGATTCAGGAGAGACTGAATGTAAAGAATCCGGGAGGAAATTTTTTAACACTGTATTCTTGTATTCTTCAAAAGATTATTTGTGTTAACAAAAGAAGCATTAAGTTGTGCTAACAATAATTGGACGTGTAGGATTTGTCAAAAAGCAAGTCAAGTCCTAAAAGTACTAGTGAAATGCAGGTTGGAACCTGCTTCACAATGCTAATGCGGCTTAAAGTCTGGTTTTATTTTCCTGACCAAAGGACAATATCATCAGGAAAAATTCCCTACTAAGATATATATTAGTTGCAGAATACAGAATTCATGAAGCTAATCTAAAATAAAACTACATCCTAAATCACTACACTATCTGAAAATTTTTTCTAGGTGATATTTTTTAAATAAGGAAGTAGTATAGTATGTTATTTTACGTTATGATCTACCTCTTATCTGAGATGGGCAAGAAAGTTTTGCCAGCACATAATTGCACATAATTTATCACCTAGAGTATAACAGTTTTGATATTGTCAAAAAACTATCCTCCAAATGACTTCATCAGTTTCCTTGCCATAAGATTGTACCCACTTTTGAGCTACCTATGCCACCCAGATTTATTTCTGCTTCTTGGTCTTCTGGATATTTGATTGTTAAGTTCTTTAACCTCAGTGACATGACAAATTTTAAGATTATAAATCAAAAGACTGTTAATACACAATGTTACAGTGGTTAATCCAAGACAGAGAAAGTATTATTACTGACGTCTCAGGTATAGGAAAAAGAAGAAGCGTTTAACAGAATCTGAAAAGGCAATATGATTAATGATAAATGGATATATAAAGTCTCACCATAGGATACCTTCATTTTATTTAAAATAATAGAGATTTTGTTAGAAGCATCTTAGTGATTTTTTAAAAATTTTTAAAAAAGTTTTTAAAAGTTTTCCTTTACTACAAATTTCCACTGTCAGCATTGATCAAGGCTTCAGAGTATTACCTTGCTGAAAGGGATTTATGATACCAACTTACTGAAATTTTAATCATTTTTTGAATAGATAATGCTAATATTACAAACTATCTAATATAAATGTACATATATGCATTCTTATCCCTCCACACACCATGAAATACTAGTCAGCTATAAAAAAAAAAAACTGTTTGCAACAATATAGGTGGACCTAGAAAGCATTATGCTTAGTTTAACAACCTTTAGAAAAACACTTTATGAGAGGCCTGAGAAATTATACAGTAGGTAGAATCCTTGTCTTGCATGCAGCCACATGGGTTCAGTCTCCAGCACTGTATATCTCACTCCAAATCCCTGCCAGGAGTAATTCCTTAGCACAGAGCCAGGAGTTAACCCTAAGCAACCAAGTATAGCCCCAAAACAAAATAAGACAACACTAAAATGAAAGAAAAGCACTGTGATACCAGTCATTTGTGGTATATATAGAAACAGATTCCTAAGAAAACCTCCGCAAATTAATTTTGAGTCTATTTGCTCGAGCGGGCCCAGTAACGTCTCCATTGGAGACTTTGTTGTTACTGTGTCTGGCATATCAAATACTCGGTAGATTGCCGGGCTCTCCGAGAGGGGCGGAGGAATCGAACTCGGGTCGGCCATGTTGGCCGCTTGTAAGGCGAACGCCCTACCCACTGTGCTATCGCTCCAGCCTACTCACTAGAAGGAAAGGAAAGTAAGATTTTTGTATGACTTGGCACAAAAAAGAAAAATCCATGGTGAAGGATAAAAAAGTAAGTAAAGTAAAGGCCCTCCCGTTGATCATCGATTTGCTCGAGCAGGCCCAGTAACGTCTCCATTGGAGACTTTGTTGTTACTGTGTCTGGCATATTGAATATGTCACGGGGAGCTTGCGAGGCTCTGCCGTGCGGGCAAGATACTCTCGGTAGCTTGCCAGGCTCTCCGAGAGGGGCGGAGGAATCGAACTCGGGTCGGCCATGTTGGCTGCATGCAAGGCAAATGCCCTACCGCTGTGCTATGGCTCGATTTAGATTTTTAGTAGTCATGTTAATGTAATATATATAGATATTGATTTTCAATAATCTATACCCCAACATATACAATGTTATGATGCAATTTTATTTTAATATACTTTAATAGAATTTTAATATACTTTAATAGAGTAAAATGTAAATCACTTTCAACAAAGTATCAAGTTAAATTTTTCTTCACTTAAAGTAGGGTGTTTGTCTTGCATGCGGCCGGCTCAGTTGAGCTAGGTTCGATTCCTGCACCCCTCTCGGAGAGCTGGGCAAGCTACCGAGAGTATCTCGCCCACAAGGGAAAGCCTGGCAAGCTGCCCATGACGTATTCGATATGCCAAACACAATAACAAGAAGTCTCGCAATGGAGACGGTACTGGGCCCGCTAGTGCAAATCGATGAGCAACGGAACAACAGTGCAGTACAGGGCTAAAAAGTGAAAATTAACATTTTAATTATACACTCATAATTAGATTATTAGATGCCAGTTTTAGATACAAATTTATGGCAAATTCCCTTTTAGGTACTGAATTATTTTGAGACTATATTAAAAAGCTATAAATGCTTCACCAAGAAAAGTGCACACCTAGGCAATTAGTTATATATTTTTGACTCTAGGAAGAATGATGAACCCTTATAAATCTAGTTTCAAACTTAATGTTAAACTGTCCTGATCTGGGCCTACTCTTTCAAGACTGTGTTATCTCTTGAACATGTTTCTCTCTGTTTCTGCTTTTTCCTCTCTGGAGAAGGTCATGTTCACTCTTAAATATATATTTTTTGTCTTTATCTCCCCTCTCATCTTTCTAAGTAAATTTTGTTCAATGAAAATTATCTTACTTCACTTAAAAAAATTCCCTGATATGAGTGATACATAAATTGTTCATTTTATTCATAATCTGATTTTAATATGTAAATATATATCAGAATGCATTTTAATTAGAGCCTGAAAATCACAAATTGATTTATAACTCTTATTGACAATATACTTGGCATATAAACTTGCTCAATCTCAAATATCTCATTTCTTAGAGATGATAATTATATACCATAATTACTATATTATCTTTGTACATATATTTCTCATTATCACAGAGATGCTTAATAATGCTCAAATTCTCTCAAATTTTAAAGTTTTGAAAATATATTGATAAGATTATTGTAAAAAAATTGCTATTTTTACTTATATAATAATAAACAACTATTGTTGAATATTCACTTTGTATCAGATAGCTTTGTATCATAAAGTTATGACAAATAAATATATGCTTAAATAATTAAGAAGTAAGGCTAATTCAAACAAGGTAAAAGATAAAGGTAAAGGCCCTCCCGTTGATCGTCGATTTGCTCGAGCGGGCCCAGTAACGTCTCCATTGGAGCGATAGCACAGCGGTAGGGCATTTGCCTTGCACGCAGCCAACATGGCCAATTCAAACAAATTCATGCTAAATTTATGGTCTGTGAATTGAAAAGTTTGCTCGAGCGGGCCCAGTAACGTCTCCATCGGAGACTTTGTTGTTACTGTGTTTGGCATATCGGATACATCACGGGTAGCTTGCCAGGCTCTGCCGTGCGGGCGAGATACTCTCGGTAGCTTGCTGGGCTGTCCGAGAGGGACGGAGGAATTGAACTCGGGTCAGCCATGTTGGCTGCGTGCAAGGCAAACGCCCTACCGCTGTGCTATCGCTCCAGCCCTATAGTGCAGGTGGTTTTAGAAATGAGCATAATATCAACCACAGAGAAGATTCTAATAAATTCTAAGGGTTCACAAAGATTTACAGGGAAGATAGTACTTAAGTTGTGCCAATCATAAAATCATCTTAGATTGCTTTTTACATAATTTTGCTAAACACTATGCTTATTATCTTATTTTACCTTCATAAAGTAATCCATAAAGAAAATCTTTATTTACCTTTTCAAACTACACATTTAACTGGTGGGTAAACTAAGCTAAAAAATTTAATGTGACATAAAGTAAATCTACAATAGAAATACAAATAATTTTGGCTTTGTTTTCAAGTCTGTGCTCTCCTTGAATACATATCTCACTCGCTTGTCTCTTTGCTTCTTTGCTCACTTATTTCCAGTCAGGAGAAGCCTGTTTTCCCTTTCTTAAATATGAACTTCTCTCTTTTCTTCCCCTTACATCTTTCTAAACAAATTTCAATAAAACCATTCTGTGTTACAAAAATATATAATAAAAAAAATAATCTCATTTTAAATAACCTTTATCTGTAAGTTTTTAAAAGTTCCAAATAATGATGATTTAGTCTTAGTCTAGGAAAGTATCTACAAGTGGAGATAAAAAGTGGCTGTTTGAGGGGCTATACACTGTGTAATACATAACAAATATAAGCTGTAGCACTGTCCTCCCATTGTTTATAGATTTGCTCCAGTGGGCACCAGTAATGTCTCCATTGTAAGACTTGTTTTGGCTATCGAATATGCCACAGGGAGCTTGCCAGGCTTTGCTGTGTGGGCAGGATAGTCTCGGTAGCTTGCTGGGCTCTCTGAGAGGGCGAAGGAATCCAATCCGGGTCGGCCACGTGCAAGGCAAACACCCTGCCCGCTATTCTATTGCTCCAGCCCAACAAATGTAAACAAAAATATTAATAATAATAATTAAAGTAAAATATGGGCTGGAGCGATAGCACAGCGGGTAAGGCGTTTGCCTTGCAAGCGGCCAATATGGCTGACTCGAGTTCGATTCCTCCACCCTTCTCGGAGAGCCCGGCAAGCTACCGAGAGTATCTCGTCCGCACGGCAGAGCCTGGCAAGCTCCCCGTGACATATTCGATATGCCAAACACAGTAACAAGTCTCACGAAGGAGATGTTACTGGGCCCACTCTAGCAAATTGGTGAATAATGGGAGGACCATGACCGAAAGTAAAATGTAGTACAGAAGAAAGGTTAAATGATTATAAGAAAAATAGGAGTAAGTAGTTATAAAAGAATTGCCAGTGTCTAATAGTTCTGTTTCTAATAGAGTAGGAATAGTGTTAGGTTTTTGAAGATGATACTTCGAGGGCCAGGTAAGATATGTGATTGATAGTTATGTATGAATTCTTAGTCCAGAGATACCATCCAAAAACAGGGATAAACTGTGATCAACATTACTTTATATAACAACAAAAATCACTGATAAATAAGAAATATCCAGTAAGACATAAGGACCATGGCCAGAACTATGCTAAGTTTGACCTGTACCCATCTATATTCTAAAATATCCATATGTTGTTTTGTATTTATTCTTAAAATAATTTGAAATATTTTAAACTGTCAATTTTCAAAATATGATAAACTAAAAATTCTTAGCTAGAATTTCATGTAAAAATTAGAAACATTGGCACTTTTACTCAACGGTATTTTGCTTATCAGCATACCCTCTGTAAATTAGTATAGTGAAATTTATATTTGAGTAACTGCTGATTGAATAAAACAAAACCAGCAAACAAACCAAAATTACTACTCATTTTTGGTGGTGGTGGTAGTGGTGGTGGTATTTATAGTAGGGCAGGTGGTGGAATAATGATATATTTTTTTTTGGGGGGGAGCAGGGATAGGATGAGGAAAATGGTACCAACTACATTTGTATCTTAATTTATAAACTATGAAAATTTCTGTTTTAACTTATTTTACACAGTATCTTAAAGCAATATCTGTGGGTCAAAAGAAATTTGCAATGATTCGGAAAAAAATCCCTTAGAAGAATTCTCTATTTACAAGAAAGTTTTAACAACTCAGATTTTTTTTCACATTGACAGTTTAATTTAAGATTTAAAGGAGATGGAGCGACTACAGTTTTGATATTTCCATTGTATTAATTTTCAGGAAATCTCAATTTTATAGTAAACCTTGTTGAAATATAGTTACAGAGAAATTGTAAAAGGGTATTTTCTCTAATTGCATGGTTAACTTCATTCAGACTTACTGATCATTTTAGATGCATGTGTAGGTCCATTGATCATAAATTTACTGTATTGTTAAGTGAACAGATGTTTAGTTATTAATGTTGAATCAGATCCATATGTAGCTTCAATAGAGAACAGAGAAGGCAGTGATGACATGACATGATCTCGCATGTTTAAAATTTCTCTCTTACACCAGGGTAAGAAAGATTTGAGGTAGGAAAATCTATAATTCATTTCTTTTCTAGTATTTTTTTAATTTTAAGTGAGTATTTGATAATTTTTGAACAAGCATTTCAAGCATTTTTGTGCTTATGACTAGAACCCTGTATGTTTCAGTTGAATATTTCACTTTATTTCTAATGTATGATTCTGCATAGGACTCTTACAATTTTATCTCTTACCCTTTAAATGTTCTTATGTTTTGCAGTTTTGGATAAAGAAATAAGGGGAAAAAAAAGATTTTTCTGCTAGTGCAGAAAAGAAGAAAGTCCAAAACTAGGTTAGAGAGATATTAAGCAAAGGCCAACTAGAACTATTTATGAGGTTATTAAAAAGAATAAATAAAAAATGAAGATCTCAACAGCAGGAATAAGCCACTCTTATGAGAGATTAATATTTCAAATATAAAGGTTGGCTGCAGACGTAGTGTAGTAAGTACAATGCTATGTGCCCAGAAAACCCCGAATGCTAGCTTATTGAAAACATGTTGAGTATGCATTTATAATATAAATAATATCAGCAATGTGGTTACAGGCCATATTGAAGATTCTAACTTGGAAACATAATGATGACACTCATTGCTTTCTTGACTCAAATAACTAAAAGCTGCCTGTATATTTTAATTTTGAACAAATAATCTACAGAGTGTAATTTATTTCCAGCTTTGATTTTTGCCTATTCAATAATCTGGCAGCAATATGATAAATTGTGAAACAATAAATAGCAATACTTGAAAGATAATTTGACATAAAAATATTTGATCTTTTAGACACAACACTAATTTAATTTTCAGCCATATCTTACTTTTGTGTAATTTTGATCTTTTTGCTAACAGAATCCCCAGGATATTCATGATTAGTGGAACATAATTCTAAGAGAACATGTCAGGTAGATTAATTTATGTAAAATTATCTCTCTGGAGAGCATAGTGGCAGAAATTTCAAGTTGAGGTGTATGTTGTTTCTCTCTAAAATATGAATAATCCCTTTCAGCTTTTTGACTATTTAGTGTAAAAGAGGCCATGCAAAAAGAAGAGTGAATCAGAATATGTGGTGTGATCAGGTAGATAGTTATAATTTAATATAGGTTAATAAATCTTAGCCACCTAATAGGAAAGCTAAAAATTTAATTGCTATTAAACTGCCTATATTAAACTCATAACCTTTATGATCTGTCAAGAAAATAAGATTAAAAACCACTAATGTCTTTTAATAATAGACAAAAACAACATCCGCAATAAACTTGATTACAAATAAATAAGAATTGTCATTAATATTAAATATAAATAATGAGAGTATGACAGAATGACAACATCATATTAGGGCTGTATAAAATAATAGGAAATCGCCCTTTCCCATTACCAAAAAGAATGAAATAATAAAGGATTTTTATATGTTAAGTGTAAATAGTTTTTTTACACATAAAGAAAATTTTATTGATTTTGGCAAATGAATAAGATCATAAAGAGAAAATTAGTAAGCTAGCTAGCTAACTAACACAATTTCATATGATATTGTTATTTCCCTTAGTAACTAAAACGTTTTTGTCACTTAGATGTTGATATGTAATCATTATATCTTAGCCAATAGAAGTCTTTCACCCTCTAGAATTGTATATAAAGTCTTACTGTGAAGTATATTGAAAAGAGGACGCAGATCTTAAGCATTCTATGGTTGTATTTATGTATGTGGATGAGCATACTTTCAGTAATCTGGGTAATATTTAATCCACTAAGTGTATGTGGACAAACATTTCTTCAGCATTGATATTCATCAAATTTTACTTTATTTTCAATTTTAAGACTTTCATGCAAGTCTAGTTGCTTGTTAAGATAATAAAATATTATGTATTATTTAAAAATATCTCAATAGTCTCAACTCTCATTTTGATCAAAAGTTGTTTCTTAACTTTTCTTCATTTTTAGAGTCTTCCTATCACAAAAGAACATAAAATTCTTGCTTTAGAAAGCCCAATCTTGGGGCTGGAGCAATAGTACAGTGGGTAGGGCCTTGCACGCAGCTCACCAGGGTTCAATTTCCAGCATCCCATATGGTCCCCTGAGAACCACCAGGGGTAATTTCTGAGTGCAGAGCCAGGAGTAAGCCTTGTGCATCATTGGGTTGACCCAAAACAAAACAAAACAAAACAAAAAGAAAGCTCAATCTTAAACTACTACGTGTAAGAATAAAGAATCTCAAAGGCAAAAGCAACAATAGTCTTATCAAATCAGAGCCTAAAAATAGTGTAAATGCCAAATTGGCATTGCAAGAGAAAATAAACTGAACATCCCAAATTTATTTTAGAATAAGTTCTTCTGAGCTATCTATAAAGTAATAAAAATTAGAATTTAAAAATGGGAATTGCAATTGCAATTCCAAAAACAGTTGACTAATGTAAATGTTTTGGGCCACATAATTCATAGAAACCAATTTTTGTACACCAGTCATGTTGAATGGCTCTTTCGTCGATTCGTCGACTGCCTCGAGCAGGCCCCAGTAACGTCTCCTTCATCCTACCCCTGAGATTATATTCAAGGCTCTTTAGGAGAATGAGACCCATCATTGTTATTGGTATTTGGCATATTGGGTACACCACGGGGAGTTTGCCAGACTCTGCCGTGTGGGCAGGCTACATTCGGTAGCCTGCCAGTTTGTCCAAAGTAGGAATGAGATAATTGCAAATTTTTGTCTTTATTTGCAAATAATTGTCATTTAACTGAAAACTTGCAGCATAATTTGGCAGTAAGATCAAAATTTGGGATACACTTGAAAGATATAAAATAAAGGCATAAAACTTGTGTTTGTTTTGATAAAGACATGAGGTCCTTGTTTAATGTCTCATTGGAAAATAATGTGTTTTCTTTATGGACTTATACATCAATTATTGTCCATATTGTATTGAGGAAAGAGCTCCTAAAGCATCCTCAGGAATCCTAGGATCCCTTTCCTGTTATTACTGGCCAACCTTTAATGTAAAGGCTTGAGGGTTTTGTGCTACTCTAGTTCTGTGGTGCTGTAAATTACCCAGGCCTGCCCTAACTGTGCTTGAGGGTCTCTAGAACCACATCAGGAAGTGTTTGGGAATCCAGTGGTTCCAAAGATTCAGCCACAGGAAAGGACTTAATTTGTCCTCTCTGGTTCCTGCATCAATTATTTTTAAATTATTATTTTTACATTAGATTGTCTATTCTATGCAAACTTAGACAAAAGGGGAAATAAATTGTAATTGTGTATTTAATAACCTTCAAATCCTGATACTCTTGATGTAATATAATATAATTTCTATATAATAATTTTGTCTAGACATGTGATTGTACTGTTTAGACATCTTTCCCCATCTATTAAGTGACATTTGGCTATTGTAAAAAAAGCAAATTTAAATTCTTATAAGTTGTAGTACAGAAGGAGGACTCTTACCTTGCATGTGGCCTGCCACGATTGACCCCCAGCACACCATAAGGTGCTGCAAGTACCTCCAGCAATGATCCCTGAGCACAGATTCAGCAGCAAGCCCTGAGTACAACTGAGTGTGGCTCCCAATCACACCCCGCCAAAAAAAATCTCTATAATAAGGCTATATATAATATATTTTTTTTCTTTTTTTTTGCTTTTGGGTCACACCTGGCAACACAGGGGTTACTTCTGGCTCATGCACTCGGTAATTACTCCTGGCAGTGCTCGGGGGACCATATGGGTTGTTGGGAATCGAAACCGGGTTGACTGTGTGCAAGGCAAACACCCTACCCACTGTGCTATCACTTTAGCCCCTATATGTAAAATTTATATATCACATGCTTAGGCTAAATTGTTAGCATCTACTAAAGTGATATTTCTCTAAAAATAATAAGGTTAGCCTATAGTCAATACTACACATTAACTTTTAATAAAATTTCTCCTATATTACCCCTTATCTTTTTATTTTTTTAATTTTACTACCATTATTCTTCCTAAATTTCATTTTCTCTCTAAATGTGTCCATTTTTAAATAGAATAAAGAGTAAATTTTTGGCTCTTTTATTTTTTTTTAAAAGATAACTTTTTGACAGAAAGTAAAATGAGTTAAAACAAACTGTGTCTGGTTATCCTGCTTGTTCAGACTATTGACTAGCATGGCGATAGGTCAGGAGTGATCATTACACTTCTTAAAACAGACCACAGCAATTGATTTCCATTATCGGCTATGGCATCTCTTACTGTGCATGCTTCTTAGATTGTAGAGGACACAGACTTTTAAGCAGAAAATTCTACTTTAAAAAATCAGCAACAGATGAAAAACTGGAGTAGTTTCAAATTCCAAGGAGATCTATGACTTGAGATTTAAAAAAAAAATAACAGTTGTGATAATTGTTTAAAGATCTGTTGGACCATAATGGTATAATTTAAAACTTTACATTTTGTATGTACAAATATTTTTACCCATTAATCCAATTAAGAATACTTAAAATATATATATATATATAGTTTTCACCAATTTTCTTGTTTTTAATCATGTAGTTAGTATTTGCTATTTTTTAAAATGTGTCACTATTATGGCCATGTTACAATGTGTAAAATATGAAATCAATGTGTGTTGACCTTTAAAATAGACCACATATGGGACTGGTGAAACAGTAGAGCAGGTAAGGCACATGTTTTGCATGCGGTCAACCCTGATTTGAGTCCCAACACCATATAAGGTCTGCTGAACACTATGAGAGTGATCCCTGAGCACTGTCAGATACAGCTTCAAATTAGAAACTGTATTTAGCCATTCACTTTAATGAAAGCAGTAACTTATTATGTACTGTTCATTGAATGACTTACTGTACATTTTTTGGACAAAAAAGAAAGTCGCATAAGATGTAGTCACTATCATAGAGGAAATTTTGAAGAGAACTGACAAGCAAAAAGGAACACCTTATTGTAGTAAGTATTAATATTTAATTTAGCCTATCATATATTTTATTTTAATAGAAAAATAAAACAGTGAGAAGAAATCTAGAAAAAGTTCTTAGAATTACACAACCATATGCAAGGCAGTTCTGTTTTAAATTTTAAAAACTATAGTATTGGGTCCAGAGCAATATTCCAGCCAGTATGGTGCTTGCCTTGCATGCATTCAACCCAGATTTTATCCTCCACATGCACGGTAAGCTGAGCACCACCAGCAGTGATCTCTGAAGCCAGGAGTAAGCCCTGAACACTGCCTGTTTTTTTTTTTTTTTGCTGGCCCCTAAATCTAAAAGAACTATAGCATTGTAAACCAAAGGTACATCAATAAAATATATACAAAAATGACTTAAAGATTATATAATGCACACTTATCTTCAATGTTAATATTCCACTTAAGGAGGTGGCTAATATGATTGCTTCTATTACTTATTGCATATGAATAAAATAAACACAATGCCAAAGTGAATTGTTGAAAATCTTCCCCAGATAAGTTGTCTTAAGCAGCTTTTCAACAGTCTGGAAACTGATATCATTCTGTCATCACCTCTCTATTCCTTCATCTTACCTGACTGGCATGCTAAATCTCAGAGAGAGGTGGAGGTATTTCAAATGGTGAAAAATTTAAAAATTTGATTTAAAAACAGCATTTAAAACTCACACATTTTCTTGACCCATTAGTCCTTTCAAAACATTATCTTTCATTAAAAATAGATGCTTTGTTTGTATATTTATGGTGCCTAATGAATAATAAAAATCTATGACTCACTTAATAGAGATAATGCTAGACAACTTCAAATTAAAACCACTGCAACACTCCATGTAGAATAAGCCATGATGAAAGTAGAAAGATTCAAATTCTCTAGTATACCTTTTATAGTTTCTGGTAATTGAGTCCTTGAAAGAGTGCCAAGAGATCATCTGGCTGGCTAAATGGAAGAGCATGATAAACTAAACTAACCGCGACACAAGTAGACTCTTTTACTTACAGGTAAGCGTGATTCCTTGATCTTTCTATCAAAAACAAATACATAATATAGACTAAGGAGGCAGTAGCTATATGACTGCTCTTTTTTTTTTTTTTTTTTTGCTTTTTTGGTCACACCCGGCGATGCACAGGTGTTACTCCTGGCTCTGCACTCAGGAATTCCTGGAGGTGCTCGAAGGACCATATGAGATGCTGGGAATCGAACCTGGGTCGGCCGCATGCAAGGCAAATGCCCTACCCGCTGTGCTATCGCTCCAGCCCCAATGACTGCTCTGTTTTTAACTATTTCATGGTGACATGGGCTGGTGCAATAGCACAGCGGTAGGGCGTTTGCCTTGCACGTCGCCAACATGGCCAACCCGAATTCAATTTCTCCGCCCCTCTCGAAGAGCCCAGCTAGCTACCAAGAGTGTCTCGGCTGCATGGCAAAGCCTAGCAAGCTACTCGTGTTGTATTCAATATGCCAAACACAGTAACAACAAAGTCTGCAATGTAGACGTTACTGGGCCCGCTCGAGCAAATCTATGAGCAACGGGAGGACAGTGACAGTGGACAGTGATGGTGACATACCGAGGTGTCTAAAGCTTGGCTGAAGATGAGTGACTCTGATTATTCTTCCGACAATAAGGTTTGAGCTAATGTACTGATATATAAATGCTGAGGTTATGGGGTTAGATATGAAGAGAGTTACCTTTCTTTCTGCTGTCATTGATTGTGAGTAGCACTGTAGCACTGTCCTCCATATGACATGTTACTTTCAGTACCATGATCTTAACTAATGCTTGTATAAATAGGCTACTCCCAGTAATACCGGATTAAATGGGCCGGACAGTTCAATGCTAGGACCTGACAATGTGGCAGTGCTGGTGACTGCCAGGTCTACAGCAAGTGGTGTTTGGGATTGGGGGTAACATGCAGTGCTGGTGTCAAACTTGGCGTTTGCTGAATGTAAGAGTGCCCCAACCTCTGAGTTCTCTTCTTGGTTCCCCAATGTTTCCCTCTCTTGAGAAAAATATAAAACAACATGAAACAGAAGAACATTTTTGGACTTAAATGATCACAAATCATAGCTTCATCAAAATAATTTAAGTATTAGAGAAATCTATAAATAAATATTACAGAAATCTTTGGGTTGGAGTAATAGCACAGTGGGTAGAGCTTTTGCCTTGCATGAGGCCGACCTGGCCAATCCAGGTTCAATTCCTCCGCACCTCTCTGAGATCCTGGCTAGCTTCTAAGAGTAGCACACCCACACAGCAAAGCCTGGCAAGCTACTAGTGACGTATTTGATATGCCAAACACAGTAACAAGTGTCACAATGGAGACGTTACTGGGCCCGCTCGAGCAAATCGATGAACAACAGGAGGACAGTGACAGTGACAGTGACAGTGACAGAAATATTTAATGAACGAAACTGGTCAGTCGGGGTTCTAACATTTGGGAGTAACTTCTACTACTTTATATATATATATATATATATGTATATATATTTTTCTAGTACAAATATACGCTTGTTTTTTTAACACATCTAGCCATACTCAGGAATTACTCTTGATTCTGTGCTCAGGGATCACTCCAGGGTGTGCTCAGAGATATGTGGTGCTAGTTGTTTAACATCTCGTATTAACTTATGAGACAAACACTTTAACTCTTGTACTACCTCTCCGGACCCCCTTAATGAACTTCTTGAATGTCATTTTCTGGGACCAGAGTGCTAGTATAGAGATTAAAACTTTGCTCTGCATGTAACACTGCGTTTAATCCACTGACCATGTTCTAGGAGTGACCTATGAGCACAGAATCACAAATAAGACCTGATTAGCACCAGGTATGACTCCAAATAAAAAAAAAGTCATTTTCTACTTTCCTTTTTCTATCTATGTTGTCCTATTCCCTGCACCAAGTGATTTATTAATTATATATTTGATCAGACCTGATGTTTTTGTCCAAAGAATGGAGTTTAACAGTATTTTTTTTCTCTGGCTCTTTTGTATCTTCTGTTATCAATTTTCAAATATCAATGAATGACACATTGACTTTATGACTAAGAAAACATTAATTGTAGATATGTATTTCTCTAACAACAGAAAAAGTTCTTAGAACTATACAACCCATGTGCAAGGCAGGTCTGTTTTAAATTTCAAAAATTATACTTTGGGGCCAAAGCAATAGTCCATCCAGGGCAATATGAGAAAGGTCCCGTGGAACACAAACAAACAAACACTGTCCTCCCATTGTTCATCAATTTGCTTGAGCGGTCCCAGAAATGTCTCCATTTTGAGACTCGTTGTTACTGTGTTTGGCATATTGAATACGTCACGGGTAGCTTGCCAGGCTTTGCCATGCGGGCAAGATATTCTGGGTAGCTTGCCTGGCTCTCCGAGAGGGGCGGAGGAATCAAACCCCCCATATATATATATATATATATATATATATATATATATATATGCTTATGTTAGCTTGGGGAGGTAGAAATGATCTTGAGAAACATTTTGAATTAGATTTAAGAAACCACAGGTTCTTAAAGAAAGCTGCCCTTTATTCCCTTTCTTTTTGTTTTCCTTCCTTCCTTCCTTCCTTCCTTCCTTCCTTCCTTCCTTCCTTCTTTCCTTTTCTTTTCTTCCTTCCTTCTCTTCCCTTCCTTCCTTTCTTCTGCAGTCAGAGGCAAAAAACGTTCTACGAAATGGCTAAGAAAACAGGCTTTGCATATTGGAAGAAAGGGAAAAAAAAGAATGAGTACGGGTTGTGAATAGTCAGAGGTGAGACATATCTTAATCCTTGAAGTTAGGCCAGATGAATAGGTAAACAATCTCTGAAATCAAAGGACCTGAGTTTTGTGAGTCATCTGTTACTTGCCTCTCGAAACAGTTTTTGTCAAACTATTAAGTATAAATAAGTAAAACTAGAGTATTAGCAAGGATTTTAGAAATTAACCACTTTGTATTTTTGAATAGAAAATGGAAATGTAGAGGATAGAATAATTTTCTCAAAGTCACTAGGCTGTAATTTCAATACACTTGTTGAATTTTATGTCTTGCTACTGATTTTGAACTACATAATCTTGTGGGATCTGCATCACCCCTATGAAATATTATCTGTCCTTTATAAGAAAATGCCTTTAAAATATCAGGAGGTGTTTTTAAGTTCCCAGTGAGGGGTCATGTCACAATAGGGTCTAAAACAGCCCCAACTATTTTTACTACTTCATGTTTTCTCTCACTTTCACATTCTTGATAAAAAGAAGAGGAAAAGAAAAACAAGAATAAAATGCTGGAAGCCTCAGGGTTACTACTCTTCTTAGTAAAAGGTGAGTAGAAAGCAAAGTACTTTGTAATGGAGGAATCATTTAGCATTATTATATGTACTTTTCAATTGAAATATCAAGGACTTATCTAGTCTGTTTAAAATAAATACTTTCAATAAAAGTATGAAATGAATCTAACTTTTATTTTTTTAATTTTTTTTGTTTTTTCTCTTTCTTTCTTCTTCTTTTTATTTGTGTGAGTGTGTGTGTATGTTTTTTTATTGAATCGCCGTGAGATAGTTACAAGCTTTCATGTTTGGGTTACAATCACACAATGATCAAACACCCATCACTCTACCAGTGCACATTCCCCACCAATATCCCTGGTATACAACACCCTTTCCACTCTCCCCTGCCTCCATGGCAGACAATATTACCCAAACTCTCTCTCTATTTTTGGGCATTATGATTTGCAATACAGATACTGATAGGTTATCATGTTTGGTCCATTATCTACTATCAGCACACATCTCCCATACCGACCTATTCCTCCAGCCATCATTTTCTTAGTGATCCCTTCTCTATTCCAGCTGCCTTTTCCCCTCTGCTCATGAGGAGTTGAAGCTAAAAACATCTTTAAGGATGAAACAGCACTGACCATGCAAGTGGAAGCAAACATAAACAAATGGAACTGCATCAAACTAAAAAGCTTCTGCACTTCAAAAGAAACAGTGAGCAAAATACAGAAAGAGGCCACAGAATGGCAAAGAATATTTACCCAATACCTACCTGATAAGGGATTAATATCAAGGATATATAAGACACTAGTAGAACTGTACAAGGAAAAAACCTCCAACCCCATCAAAAAATGGGGAGAAGAAATGAACAGAACTTTCCTCAAAAAAGAAATACAAATGGCCAAAAGGCACATGAAAAAATGCTCCACATCACTAGTCATCAGGGAGATGCAAGTCAAAACAACAATGAGATATTATCTCACACCACAGAGACTGGCACACATTCAAAAGAACAAAAACAACCAGTGCTGGTGTGGATGTGGGAAAAGGGACACTCTTTCACTGTTGTTGGGAATTCCCACTAGGTTAGCCTTTCTGGAAAACAATATGGACAGTCCTTCAAAAACTAGAAATTGAGCTTCCATATGACCCCCTCAATACCACTTCTGGGAATATATCCCAAGGATGCAAAAAACACAGTAGAAATGACATCTGTACCTGTATGTTCATTGCAGCACTGTTCACAATAGTCAAAATCAGGAAACAACCCAAGTGCCCTAGAACAGATGACTGGTTAAAGAAACTTTGGTACATCTACACAATGGAATACTATGCAGCTGTTAGGAAAGATCACAGTTATGGTCCTCCCGTTATTCATCGATTTGCTCGAGCGGGCCCAGTAACGTCTCCATCATGAGACTTGTTACTGCGTTTGACATATTGAGTATGTCACGGGTAGCTTGCCAGGCCCTGCCGTGCGGGCGAGATACTCTCGGTAGCTTGCTGGGCTCTTCGAGACGGGCGGAGGAATAGAACTCGAGTCGGCCATGTTGTCTGCATGCAAGGCAAACACCCTACCGCTGTGCTATTGCTCCAGCCGTTAGGAAAGATAAAGTCATGATATTTGCTTATAAATGGATAGACATGGAGAATATCATGCTAAGTGATATGAATCAGAAAGAGAGGGACAGATATAGAAGAGCTGCACTTATTTGTGGAATGAATCTAACATTAATGAAATTGTTATCACCCATTTATATAATCTAATGTACCATGATCTCTGGGTGTCCCCTTCTTTGAAATGCTGGCATCTCTACAGAGAACCTAAGGTTAGATAAAGAAGATGTGTAACTATTATTACCTAAAGGGAAAAAAGCAGCCTCGACAGTAATTGAAATATTGAAATAAAAGACAACCACTCTTGACAAGTGATACTGTGATAAAAAATTGGTTATAATGCATCTCTCTTGATTTTAGAATCCCAGTAGGTCTTTTAGAGGCCTGAATTAACTGAGATTTATCTTGAAGATCTAATTGGGTTAATTTTAGTATTTCCCCAGGGGTTGAGAGAGAGCACTACTTTGACATTTCTATAACTTAAAAAAAATAAAATATGCTAAAATAATTTCTATTATTCATTTAAGATGTTAATTCCATGTTTCAGGACCTACTGACATAAATTCCATGTTTCAGTATCCTTTGAATCTTGAAGGACATAAATTCGAATTAAAAGTTCAATGCCATATTTTATTTAATGCTTATTTTAAGGGTTAAATAAAATTATTACTAAAGCTTTATGTGAGTGCATATTATTTTTCTGTTTTTCTTTCCTTGTCAAAACTCCTCTAAGTAAGTCACTCCTGGCTGAAACTTTATATTTCTATTATTATAGCTATGAATCACGAATTAAAACATTTTTATGCTTTAAAAACAAAATAAGAAAAGAGAATGACAAGATAATTTTCAGTCTGTTTGGTTTTACTCACCAAGCTTTGTCTGAAAACTTGCTTATAAATCTGGATGAGCTCATAAGAAGCATTTGATAAAATGACATAAGTCTGTTAAAAGAAAAAAAACCCTCTAAAATGATATGGTATCTGAATGAAATGAATTGACAACATGCTGAGTCCTGTCTTGATTATGTGACTGTTTCTAGTTGTAGGTGGATGTAATTCTTGAGGTGGTAGGAAGGTAGAAAAACAAAACAAAACGAAAGAACAAAAGATCAAAGATTCAGGGCATAATGACATTGTAAAACAGCTTTGAATATGGTGATCAATTTTAGACATCTTGAACCAAGCTTATGGTATTATAGAAATGTTCACATTGGAAACAGTGGCAAGAAACTAAAGATCTCATGTGTTTGTACCTTCCTATTCATCTTCCTTGAGATAAACATTTTGATATATTGTGTATTATTTATTCTAATACTGTCAGGCCATTTCTCTCCCCTTCCCCCCACCCCATATAAATCTCTGGCAAAGAGAGGATCCAAATACAATGTTGCCGGTTGTCTAAGTACATTAACACAGATATTTAAAGCCTAAAGAAAGTCTATCAGTTACCATATACATATCTGAGAGCATTTTCTTTAAAAGGAATAATGATTGCATTCTCATCAAAATGAAAGATTAATAGCACTGGACCAAAGTATTCTACTAAGTTACACAATGCGTTGCAAAAATTCATTTCCTCCCTCCTTTTTCTCTTTCCAGTATTTTGTTTCCTTACCCTTTATACAACTAGTGTATTTAATTTTGCTGAATTGGAAAAAAGCACAAAAGTTCATTTTACGTGAACTAACAATTGTGGGAAACTTTTATTATTATTTTATTATATATAGTCTTTTATTGTTTAAAACTTTTATTTTTCCACAAAAATAGTTTATGTTTTTTTCTAATATTTTTTTCCTCCAAAATGATGGATCCAGCTAACCCAGCACAATTTTTCTGTGTTTATGTGACTGGTAGAATTGTATCTATGAGCTAAACATGTTCAGCATCACTGAAGTATGTATAACTTTCTCTGAGAAATCTAGAGAAGCTTACTGGACATGTCAAAGACCTTTATTTCATTTTTGATGCATTAAATAGGCTACTTCAATTAAAAGCATGTTGAACTGAACACAATGGACAGACATTTAGTTAGAAAAGGTGTTCAGACATGGCAGTGCCTAACTCTGCTTCATTTTATATCTATGCATTTATAATTACTTATTATTCAGGTTTATATAACTAAAATTCCTAAGGGAGGAAAATAGTAATTCATCTCAATAGATGTGAAATTAAAGGCTTCGTTGAAATAAGAAAGAACTTCTCTTTCTGGTTAAAGATACCAATTTAAAGGGGATTTTTTTAAATGCAATGTTGGTGTTTCTAAAAGTTCTATTGTTTAATCTGCCAAGAAATTCTGTTTCTACATCAGAAATTTTAAAACTCCAACACGATCATACTATATCCTCAATAATAGCAAAAGAATTAACTTTAGTACAGTAAATTCACAAGAAACCCCTATGATAAAAAGATGCCTCTCAGCCCTATTATTTAATTGATCTTTTTGGAACAGTTCATTTGTACTCCAGAAAAAAAATCATTAAGTGAGTTATTAAGTTATTTCAAATGTATGAAAACAATGGTGACTAATACCCAGATAGCTTTTTATGAAAGGCTTTTGTGTTTGAACCTTCTAAATTCTAATCTCTAATAGGTGGTTCTAGGCTTACTATTATTATTATCTTAAGCCTAAAACTTCCTTAGTAGAATTGAAATAAATTTGATTTAAATTCCTTTTATTCATTTAAGATTGCATGAAATGGATTTTACTTGCACAACGTGAAATATGTTAAATTTCAAAGCACTATACTTTACCCTTGATTTCCTGTCTAGCCATTTAGTGAAAGCCATACTGAGTAGCAGGAAAAAAAGGAAAGAAAAAAACCAAAACACCAATTGTGCAGCCAGGAGACATGGGTTCCTGCTATTTGACCTTGAATTAAACTTTAGTTAACTTCTTTGCCTCTTAGCATTCATATCTGTTACTTAGAGAATTTCTCAGAGCTTGGTAGTCAGTAGCCCTAGCTAGATTCCTCTGCAGATATATTTTCATAGATTTTTTCAGATATATTTTGCTTGACCCACTTATATTAAAAAAATTAAAGAAAATGATTCTTCCATCTTAAACTCCCAGCTGCAGTGCATGATTCAGAGTTGTTCTGTATCATTACAATATTTGCTTTAGTGCCTTTAGTCATACTTCATTGTGAATTTAATTTGCATTTTCCTGAAAACTGAAAGAGTAGAAGGTCTTTTCAAAGGGACTTTTTCAAATGTTTCTTAGTCATTTAGACAACTTCTTTTGTGAGATGCCTTCTTGATGCTATTTGGGGGAGTCTCTTTTGTTATTGTTGGAATGTCTGCTTTTTTCTTTTCTTATTGATGTGTTCATAAAATATATACAGATACTCTGGATTCATGTCCTTTGTTGGAAAATAAATTCAAAACATGTTCTTATATCTTGCTTTTTATTCTCTTGAAGGTGACTTTTGACAAATTAAAACAATTAATTTTAGTGAGATGAATTTTTTTAATCTTCTACATAAAGTTAGTGGCTTATTTTAAAATATCAAAAACTCTTTCCTTGCCCTAAAGTTTGGGAATATTCATAATAAAATATTCGTAATTATTTGATATAAAATCATATTAAAAACTTCCATTATCTTTTAGGGACTTAATCTGTGAGCTTTTTGGATTAATCTAACAAATGCATAATATTTTGATAGCCCTTGACATATGTTATGATTCAATAATTTCATTTTATGCTATGTACCTTTTATAATTACATACATTTTTGCACTAAATAATATCTTCAAGAATTTATACAACAGTATTTTTTTATAAATTGAAAGCAAAAATGTATTAGTAAAATGTGGATTATAATATATTTACAAAATGTAAGAGGAGACAGTAAGGAGAAATGAACTAATACAGACTTTAACATGGAAGAAGTCTACAGATATAAAGTGAAAGAAGTTACACTCTAAGAAGTAATGTATGTGTGTTTTTTTACATAAAATGAAAAATAGTAACAATAATTAAAAAGAGAACTTATTAGCAGCTACAATTAAAAAATAAAATAATTAAAAATTAAAAATACATATACATACATACCTGTACATATATACGTATATAAACAGTATATGTATGTGCATAAAATTTTATTTATAAATTTTAAAAAGTAAAATATGAACAAAAATAAAATTAAAAAATTATAATGATAATATTTTGTTGTATATAATATTTTGGGTTGCATCTGATTACTGATAACTTAAACTCAGGAAAAACTGTGTAATTTGTTCTTTCAGATTACCTCTTGAGTCTATTATGATGAGGATTATGATGATATATCTGTTATTTACAAAAGTATTTATATGGCTGGAGCCATAGCACAGCAGGTAGGGCACTTGCCTCACACGCCGCTGACCGGGGTTTGATTCCTCCAACCCTCTCTGAGAGCCCGGCAAGCTACCGAGAGTATCGCACCCACACGGCAAAGCCTGGCAAACTACCCAGGAAGTCTTCGATATGCCAAAAACAATAACAAGTCTCACAATGGAGACATTACTGGTGCCCACTCACTTGAGCAAATGGATGAACAGTGGGTGGACAGTGTTACAGTGTTATCAGTGTTTCAGGCATACGATGTTGCAACACCAATGTCAACTTCCCTCCACCAATGACTCCCAACCCCCAGCCCCCAGCCAACTGCCTCCTTGATTACACATTTTCAAGTTTGTTAATTATTGTTTTGGTTTCATGCTTGCAATATGATTGGATCTGAGGTTTTAGAAATATGCATATACCACACCTCTATACTTAACCAGTGTGCTTAAGGCCCCTGACCATTACCCTTGTTACCTCCCTTTTATCAAGCCACAATAGTCTAAATTATATTTTTTTATCTTCTGAAATTTTAATCACATTTATTGCTGGTTATACAGAAAGTAATATATATATATATTATACATATAATATCTTGATAGTCTATGTAGTCTATGTCATCTCAAAAGGTTATTTAAATTCGTTTAACCTGACCTTTGCTGTATTCTCATAATTATCCTTTAAGTTCCAAAGTTAAGAAAAAGTACTTAGACTTTTCAATCTCTTTGCTTAGAAATATCCAAAAGTAGTGGAGAGTAAAGTACAATTTAGAAAAAAGTATTATAGCAACCATGGTTTTAGAAATCTCAAACAAAAGTCAGTTTTTCATGGGTCAATTTTACCTGAATATAATTATATGTCTTATTAAGATAAACGCATGGGGCATATGAGATTAATAGATCAACAGCCTAGAGATTTTTATAATTATTTCCAAAACTATTATTTTTAACTTCTATTTTCTCTATCATTCTCATTGCCACCTGTATTTGATTTCCACAACTATACAAATATAGATTGCTCTTCTCAAGGATCATTAGCAAATACCATGTTTACCTTGTCTTATTAAAAATATGGATAGATTTCACAGATGAGCATTTTTTCTTTTGGGAATGTATCCTCTATATTCCCTCTGGAAAACATTCTTCTTCTCTTATTATTCTATTAAAGCATGTACTGTTGGGAAGCTGTAGTGAAAGTACAGTGGGTAGGGTGCTTGCCTTGCACACAGCCAACTCGAGTTTAATCCCAAACACCCCATATAGTCCTCTAATCCTGCCAGAAGTGGTCCTTGACCACAGAATCAGTAGTAAGCTCTGAGGAGAAAACATTCCAGTGTTTCTGTATTTTTTTCTTCTTCTAATTTTATTTCTGATGTTGAAGTCATTTAATAATATAGCCATAAATTCTTTGAGAGGAACTATAGTGTACCAATGGTATAGGCATTGGAGACAACAAAAAACAAAGTTTTTAGTCTTCCTTCCTTCCTTCCTTCCTTCCTTCCTTCCTTCCTTCCTTCCTTCCTTCCTTCCTTCCTTCCTTCCTTCCTTCCTTCCTCTCTTCCTTCCTTCCTCCCTTCTCTTGCTTTCTTTGTTTGAGCCATTCTTGTGCTTTGAGACATTACAGTGCTGGGAATCTACCTGGGGTCTTCATGTATAAGGCAAATTCCTTAAACTCTAAACTAACTCTCTGGTCCTAAATAGCATGTTCTTTATGTTATTTTCATGCAGAAGAAGTATGAAGTAATTAAACACAACAGGTTAGAATCTTATATGCACTTTGGAGAAAAATAGTTCAGGTAAAGAAGATTGGAAAAGGATATGCCATAGAGATGCCTCTGGACCCTGTGCCAGGCTGTCTCACTGGGGCAACCCAGAGGAGAACGATGAGTTTTCCTCCCTGCCCCAACAGAACCCTGGTGTCTGAAAACCTCCCGAACTCATATTCCCAGCCATTCTCCACAGTCTTGGATGAGCTTAACCCATGAGTGAATCCGCTGAAAAACCCAGGTATGCAGGACTTGTGACTGAAATCTTCTGGCTCACAAAGAGTGGGGAATGGGCAAGTCCTTTCATCTCCCTGTGTTTCCAATAGTTACACACCAGGAACTGCCTCTGGCTCCACATTAGTTTATTAACCGTCATGATTCAGTAACTCGCAAATAAATTTCTCAGGAAAGATCAACACAGAACAATATGCCATAGAGATGCCCCGGACCCCAAAGTCATCATCCACTTAAAAAAAATTAAGTTAACTTCAGCAGTATTTAAAATTTTAGAATTACTGGACATCTCATACTCTACACCATTGTTGTACCTAGAGTAGTCCACTGCGTTTAATGGGGTGTAAAGTAGAGGACAACCCACCTTCAGGGGTAATATCTATATATATACATAGATATTTTATATATATATGTATATATATATATATATATAAAAGCACGCAAGGCTCAACCTGTTAGTGATCTCTTAAACAAGGGTTTAATGGCTCCATGGTGAAATGCAACAAACTTTACACACTTTCCTCTAAGGAAAATTTTTTGTATCATTTCTAGTGGATTATTCATAACAAGCAATACAAAATAAATTATTTAGGTCCTACTTTATTTAGGGGTCCTGCTTTATTATTTAGGGGCAGGGTTTGAGGAACGGGTGGAATCAATCGAAATATGGTATGGGTTGGTGTAATGGTGTCGGAATTGGTGTTGCAATATTAAATGTAACAAATTATTGGGAACAGTTTTATAAAAATAAAATTGGAAAAAATAAAATAATTTAAAGAAAAGAATATTGGGAAAAAATAAACCTGGTGGTGACAGGGCTAGATCTACCTTATTAAATAAAAATCCAGGACTCTGTGTTTATATATATTATATATATATTATATATTACATATGACTCTGTGTTATATATTATATATATACATATGTGTAAACTCACACAAAGTGGGGCACGGCACACAGCGGCGGTGGCTTTATCTCTCCCGCCGCTCGTGTTCGGTAGTATCACCCTTCTCCTGCCCCGGGGAGGTCGATGGCAATGGTCAGGCGGAGGAAGGAAAGGAGGGCCAGACTGGTTGGTATTAGTAGCAGTTTATTTCATTCCTTTCTCCATCTACACCAGTCTCTCTTGTCTGTCTCTGCTTCCGTCTCTGCTCTCCCTGCCCAATCTACAGTCTCATTATATCTCTCTCCAAGAGGAATTGGGGGAACAATTACACATACTGTCTCAATCAATAGGGGTAAAAATCAATAGGTGTAGAAATCTTAGCCTCAGGGAAGGCCACTCCTAGGACAGATCCTTTCGCAGCAGGAGGACCCACCCTAGAGCGGAATCCCAAGGGTGTGTCTCTCCTCTCCTTGTCGGACAAGCATATAAGAATATATAATATAAACCATTTTGTATGGATACAGTAAGAAATATCTTAAACTTATAGAATTGCTCTCCTAGGGCCATCTCAATCTCAGACTACAGTGCTCAGGCCAGATAGTCTTTCCCACCCCTAGCAGTATCCTAGTCTCGTCGTTACCTTTGGATCATGACAGCGTTTGTCTATGATCAAACTCTTAACTTATAGTTAAGAATCGTGGCTCTTTGGCCTGGCCCATTTCGATGCCAGGGTAGCTCACTGCTTGCCCTGGGTCCATTCAGTCCCTCGTCGGGACCCTACTTTTGGGGTGTTAGGAACTAAGGGCAACTGAGGCTTAAGTCAAGAAAGCAGATGCCCGGTAATGAATAATATTCAAAGCCAATCAAATCCTAAGTTACAAAGCATAATGTTAACGGTCTTCCTGTATCTATACAAAAAGGATATTACTTTAAGGTAAACTGTTCATAAGGCATAAGGAGAGGAGAAAGGCAATGTTTCACTCATACATATAAAATCATAGATTTCTGGGAAACTGATCTTACAAATTAACAAAGTCTGATTAAGGGGAAACCTGATTAACTGGGTGGGAATGAGAGCATAAGGAAGACTGTTTACAGATAAACACAATAGAAGTGGAAGTGCTTCAGGAGCACTGTGATGGGTGTAACCAGATTGATGGGTGTAACCAGATAAACCTAAGCTTCTTGTGGAAGAAGGCCCTGTTTGGCTAGGGCCTGATGTCCGCTGTAGTCTCACCAGAATCAAAGGCCTTTTTTCAATCAATGAACGTTAGACAGAACAGCATCTTGAACTCCAGAGAAAATGTACTATATGTATGCATTATATATGTATTATATATATTATATTTAATGATAATACAAAAACAGGTGATATTCTTTATTTTTTCACCTCATAATAGTTATAAAATTACTTTGTATAGTTATAGTTTTAGTATAACTTTATAGTATCACTGAATATGAGATTAGTTCAAATTCCTGTAGATTTACCCATTAAATATTGTTTATTTTTTTTTAGTTAGTGATTTTAGGACACAATAATACCTTTGAGGCAAAGTTCAATTTATTCATAAAGCAAGAGTTATAACATTAAAGAACTAGTTAAAGATTGTCACAAATATTTGAAGATTAGTCATATATTTAGTAATAGAGTTTCTGTTTGAGCAAATAGTATTTAATTGCTTTGCAAAATAACTCTTCCCATTTAGACTCAGATATAAAACAATATAACAATATTAATGGAGGTATATTTTAAAGCAGAAATGAGATAATTTCAGCATTGATTTTTCTCACAAGTGAATAAAGTATGCATTCTGCCTTTAAATTTTTAATTCTACACTCCCAGGAAGTATGAAAGAAACTTATGCTAAATAGTTGAATAGATTCAGTTGTTACAGATCGGAAATTTCAAAAGATCCATTAACAGAAGAAAAAATTATTTGGAAATGGGTCCATTTTTTAGGGCAGGACTGGAATTATCCAGGGAAATTGTGTTATATGAGAACTTTTACTACAGGTATTACATAAAATGTCAATATTTTAATATTTAAATATGCATTTTGTTACCTTGAAGAATTCATAATCAAACAAGGAATGAAATAAACATTCCATTCCAATAAAAATGGTAACTAAGTTTTTTTTTAGTAAATAAGATAGAAGATCATTTAACCCAATCTCAAAGAAGTAGCTCTCTCTCTTTTTTTTCCCCTTTTGGGTCATACCCGGCCTTGCACAGGGGTTACTTCTGGACCATACACTCAGGAATTACTCCTGGTAGTGCTCAGGGGACCATATGGGAAGCTGGAAATCAAACCCATGTTAGCCGCATGCAAGGAAGGCAAACGCCCTACCCGCTGTGCTTTCACTCCAGCCCCTAAGTAACTCTCTTGAGGTTAGGAAAGTCCTCAAAGTAATATTAATTATATTTTTAAGTATAAAGAAAAGCAGAAAAGAGACGTAGAAAAGAATGATCTGTACATTTCAAACAGTAAAAACAACTTGGTTGATGGACTGAGAGAAAATGACGTGTTTGGACAAGTGTGTTTCACTGGTTAGAATGTGATACTATTTAAGATGGAAAATAACTTCTAAAAGATAAGGTTCCAGGACTAACTAATCTTCATATCTGAACATTCTCTTCTTTACGTAGACCAAAGGCATCTCCTTAAGGATATTTTTGTCTTGGCTTTCTTGAAAGAGAGTGCTCTGAGAAATCCCCGAGTCTCCAGCCACCCACTTTGGAGAGGAGATAAAATTCAAGTTATAAGACTATCTGCTGGCCTTTATTGGTTTTGCAGAATCCTCCCCTGTTAGTTTAAATATTTCTTTCTACAGTCTCTTTATTCAAATACTAACAAGTTAGAACATACACTAAAAATGATACTTTACTGTTGCAAAGACTGTAATAATAAGATTACACATTTCAACACATAAATATGACACCTTCAAAAAAGAATTTCAATCCGTCTCTAATAATCGCATTGGAAAAAACTGAAATTTGAACTCCTTCTCCTTTTAGTTTTCTCATGCTTTAGGGGAAAGTATGCTGCACTTAAATGGAAAATTATCCTTTGATCTTTAGTGAGTACAGATATTCTGTACCTCATTTATGCTTAAGACAATGCAACGTGTTTGTTTTGTCATTAATACTAATCCTGCTTTGATTTCTTTGAACTGCTGGCAACAGGTAATTCAACTTAAGTCTTTTCTAGATAGGTTTTGTTCTTTGTTATATGATGAAATTTCTCTGGTGTTAACACCTAAAAAGATTGTCTACTTTCTCTTTCCTCTTCTAATTATCGGATATATTGTTAGACTTTATCCAGGAAGCCAATATAACATTTGAATTAAAGAAGATACTAATTTAAGCAGCTTGTGAGCTTTCTTAAAAAGAGAAGCTTAAAAAAATGACCATCGAAAGTTAAACCCTAACTTCTAGGATAAAACATGCATATCAGAAAATAGCATCTAGAAATCTAGAATGAATTATTCTTTATATCACATTTGAAGCAATTCTGTCTTGCAGACATACTGAAACTTTCCATGTAAAATATTTTGCAAATATATTACATTCTGCGTTAACCTAGCAATGATTTGGCAAAACATGCTGTGGCGAGCATGGATAAATATATTTTTATATTTCCATAAGCCCTTTCTATTTGCAATAATAAAAATTTAACCAATTTCAAAATTAAATGTTATTTATACAATTTTCCAGTCATTATATATTTGGCAAATCCCTGGGAAATTCCTAGATATCACATCTGGTAGATGTAGATGAAATTCATTACACTGTCTTCTAAGCATATGTGTTTGCCAAAGCTTTGATATAACAAGCACTTATTTCCGATGGCTGCTCTGTCATTCATTCTTTGCCAGTTCATAAGTGCTTCCTTCTCTAGTGAACTATATTTCCGTTGGCATTTGAAACATTGGCGAGCATGTCACTGTATGTTAAAATATGATGCAGGGAGATAACTATCACTCCAAAATGGCAAAGTGAGAGTTTCGGTTTACAGAAAGTTGTTGAGCTAAAAATCAACAGAGGACACTTCACTTTAGGGAGGGAATTCTAACAAAGGAAGGAAGTACATGTACATTTCTAAAGGGCCACTCAGTGAGTATTTGATTACAGACAAAAATAGGCTTACTTAAAAGGTCTTTTATAAGGGGGAAGATAGGAGTCAGACAGTCTGATAACAGTAAAACTTCTGCATTCTACTTTGGAATTTCTCTTTAAGCAACTGGAAAATGTTCTATAGTTTTCTTCAAGTGGACTTGTAAGCAAATGGTTATCACAGTGGCTATTTGCAGATATGACTTAGGTGCTAGAAAGAAGGACTGACAAGGAAATGACTTGCTTCACAAGTGATCTTAAACAATGAATACAAGATGTCCTTTGTTAACTTGTCTTTCTTTCTAGGCATGTGTTTTAAAGAGTCAACTTGTGTCACTGAAGTAATGGATGCTTATAGAACGTTTTGTGTGCAAGAATAGGATAATAAAATCTGTAGCAGATGGGAATGAATGTATGAAAAATATATAATGAATAAGTGTGAAATGCATAAAATAATGTCTCTGCATATATGCAAATATAAAAATTTTCATTGGAATGCTTATATATATATATGATTTACAATGCATACACATATTCTAGTCTAAACTATAAGGTATGTATCACTAGTCAGATGATAAAAGTTAACTTTAGAATATATGCCATCAGTAACTAAGTTTGACCTGACCATTTTTAATCCAAATAGACTATCAAAGAGCGTAAAGTCTATTTGTCTCAATTTTTATTTTTAAAAATTCCCTTTAATTGTACATACTTGCCAAATCTTACAGAAAAAGGTTCTTTTTGAGTCTGTGTTGCGTTTTACATAAGTATTTATTATAAAATCTTTTATAATGCTGCAACATGTATATATGTGTCTATTTGTGTGCAATAGTTATGATTATTTTAATGTTAAGGGCTGAGGAAATCTCATGGGTGGCATGTTGAATTTTAACAAGTTAGTAATGCCTATGAATATAACTAGATATGAACTAGCTAGCTAAATGAGACTTGACTTGACACTTGAAATGCAATCACGAATCATGACCATCCTGTTATTCGTCGATTGCCTCGAGCAGGCCCCAGTAACGTCTCCTTCATCCTACCCCTGAGATTTTTAAGAAAGTGCTATATAAAAGGCTCTTTAGGAGAATGAGACCCATCATTGTTACTGGTATTTGGCATAATGGGTACGCCACGGGGACTTTGCCCAAAGTAGGAATGAGATAATAAGATGTCATAATAAGATGTCGCGCAGCCGCGAATGCGGCCACGCGGTTCCGGGAGCTGGTTTTTATAGTCTCTGAGTCTTGGCCGTTGATGGGATTACACAGCACCAGGGGGGCAGTTGGTGGGTGTTACCCCCGCCTACTGGAATTCTCCTACTGGAATTCGGAGGATCTGGGTGGAGGATGCTCAGCCCCGATCCGAGTAGGCTTGGAGATCTCAGCCCCGGGCGGGACCCGCTTGCCTTTGTTCCTCTGCCAGTACCTTTAGGTGTGTGGAGAGTGGTCTCAGCATGGTGATAGCTGGTCCTGGAGGTCTTCGGCTGCTGGAGCCCTGGTCGGGGCGGGGAGAAAAGCTCAACCCTCTCCCCTCCAAGGGGCCCCGACGAGAACAGCCAGGCGTGGGGGCAGGAGACTGCAATGAAATGCAATGCTATCATAAATTATTTTAGATTCACAGGAAAATTCTACTAATACCAGTGCCAAAACAACCTGTCTAGTAAATAAAACAATTGTCAATTTAATGAAGATATCAGTCAAATTTGATATTTACTTCTACCTAGAAAATTAAATAAAATATCTAAATAGAATTCAGTTGCATATTGAGGATATACAAATCAAACATTTTTTACATTAAAATTAAAATCTTTTTTATCTCCCATTGTGAATACTGAATCAAGTAACAAGGAATATGGCGGTGGGACTGCAGATACAATGCAGTGGGTAAGGAGTTTGCATTCTATGTGGCTGACCTGAGTTCTATCCCAAGCTCCATTTATGGTCTCCTGAGCACTGGGATGGGAAGAAGACCGGCAGGGCATTCGGGACAAAGAGCCAAATCAAACATTTTAAAACTTAATATAACCATACCAATTGAATGTTACCATGGAATTTTTAAAAAGTACCAAAATATTGGGTTAGGAGTTAGAGTGATAGTATAGTAGGTGGGGTCCTGCCTTACACATGGCAAACCTGGATTCAATCCAAATCACCGCAGAGAGTCCCTCAAACCTACTGGAGTGATCCCTGAGTACAGAGCCATTTGGGTCTAAATCTAATCTCTGAAAAAAATGATTTATCAGACTTTCATCCATTCTGATTGAATCAGCCCTACCTAAATACAGCTTTGTTAGATCCCATTTTTAAAGCTCTATAAATGTTACTATCACTATCACTATCACCCCGTTGTTCATCAGTTCGCTCAAGCGGGCCCAGTAAAGTCTTCATTCGTCCCTGTCACGTGCTAGTGTAGCCCGATGACATATTGGGGGCTCCTTCAGGATCAGGAGAATGAGGACCATTCATTGTTACTGTTTTTTGACATATTGAGTGTGCCACGGTTAGCTTGTCAGGCTCTGCTATGCAGGCGGGATACTCTCGGTAGCTTGCCAGGCTCTCCGAGAGGGATGAAAGCTTTTGGGGAAGCCTCTAATCATCTTTACAGGTGTTCCTAGTCAGGCATATAGGCGAGTATGATACTCTCAGTAGTCTGCTGGTTTCTCTGAGGGTGAGAACTAGAGAATAAGAGGTGGTGCGGCCTCATTCATGATAATCTCCTGCCCCTGTGCCTGGCTGTCCTCACTGGGGCCCCTGAGATCTCAAGCTTCTGGGAGCTTGGTTTTAGAGTCTCTGGATCCTGGCCGTTGATGGGGTTACACAGAAGTTGGTGGGTGTAATTGTCTAGCTACTGAAAGGTGTGAGAACTGGGTGGAGGAGGCCCAGTCCCGAACCGAGCAGGCTTGGAGATCTCAGCTCCGGGTCCCGCACACCTGGGTTCCTCTGCTGGTTCCTCGTCCAAGCGTGTGGAGAATGGTCTCAACATGGCTTTGACTGGGTCCTGGAGGTCTTCAGCTGTTGGGTCTCTGCTCAGGGTGAAAAGGGAAACTCAATCTGCCCTCCTCCAAGGAGCTCCGGTGAGGACAGCCAAGCACGGGGGCAGAAGACTCTGCCTTGTTCTCTTCCAGAAGCTTGGTTTGTTACAGAGAGGGGGATATTAAAGCATAAACAGTGACATGGTTACTGCATTAATTAAAAAAGCAATGTCTTATATAAAAGTTGGAACTTGTTTGGTGGAAAATATCATTTGGTGTTTTGTTCATTTTTTTTTTTTTGGTAATTATTTGTTAGTGACTTAAATCATTTAAAAATTTTGACCAATTTCCAAGTGATTCTCATATTCTGAAATATTTTACTGGAAAAAAATAAACACCTCATGACTTAGTATTCTAATACTATATACTTGAGTCTTTCAAAAATCATGTAAGTTCTAAAATAAGCATTAGTTAGACATGACACAGTGAGAAAACTGTCACTGTCACTGTCCTCCCGTTGTTCATTGATTTTCTCGAGCGAGCCCAGTAACATCTCCATTGTGAGAAGACTTGTTACTGTGTTTGGAATATCTCATACATCACGGGTAGCTTGCCAGGCTCTCCGAGAGGGGCGGAGGAATCAAACTCGAGTCAGCCAGGTTGTCTGCATGCAAGGCAAATGCCCTACCTGCTGTGCTATTGGTCCAGTCCATGAGAAATCTACTTATCAATATTTATAAAAGAAATGATGGAGTAAGAACTGAACTTGACAATTCAGCCCAATCAAGAAGCTCAACCAATAAATTTCTCAGAGTGAGTTAAACCCGTGGTTTAATTCATATCCATGGAGCAGTGCCAGTTTACTGGTTTTAGAAGAATAAACATGGTCACGTTCCTCCCATTGTTCATTGATTTTGCTCGAGCGGGCCCAGTAACGTCTCCATCATGAGACTTGTTGTTACTGTGTTTGGCATATCGAATATGTCACGAGTAGCTTGGCAGGCTCTGCCGTGCGGGCGAGATACTCTCGGTAGCTTGCCGGGTTCTCCGAGAGGGGTGGAGGAATCGAACTCAGTCGGCCATGTTGGCCACTTCTAAGGCAAATGCCTTACCGCTGTGCTTTCGCTCCTAAAAAGAAAAAAAAAAAGGAAAATTTCCCAAAATCTGATACTTCAATGCATCAAAGCTACAAATTTTTCAAAGCAAGCAAATCAGATTTTTGATTAAAAATTCCCTCCTCCACACTCCACCTCCCTCTGGTACTTTCACAAACAACCTCTTTGCTATGTGGTCTTCATGGACGGTGGTGATGATCAACTCCATCAGTTTAGTGGGACAGTGTGCCCTGAATCTCCACGAGGTATAAGCACCTGCAGCACTGTGTCACTATCACGCAAGTGCAGTACTGTGGGATCGTGGGGTTGACTGCTGAATTTCTTGGCGGCACACAGGGAAGTTGCCTTTAAATTCATGCAACAAAGCTTTTACACTATCAGACTTCTGTTGAGCTGCTAGCTAATAAACACTGGGCTTTCTCACCTGTACTTAAGCTTATGACAAGTGCTGCCTGACACTCTCCTTGTAGTATCACTTTGTATTTATTTTAAAAGTCAGAGAATTCCTGGGGCTATAGCATTGGGTGATCCAAGTACCTTACAATTAATTGGGATTCTCATGTTAAGCACTCTCCCCTCCATTAGGACATGGCAGCTTCAGTTATGCATAGAGGGATTTTAAAGGCGTAATTTATTGTCCGAAAATAAATTTCAATTTGTCTTCAAGTAATCCAAATTTCTAACATTATAATATTAAAGTACCTGGTATGTGGTTGGCATTCTAAAGAAGCCCTGAGTTTGGGAAATTTCCTAATCCTTATAGGAAGGTGCATATTTTAAAAGGTTGTACATTGATGGATAGAGTACTTCCTTTTTTTTTTAATGAGGTATTCACTTATTCTTGTTACTATTGAGCTTTAACCATAGTAATTATGCTAATTATACTATTAATCTTCTATTACATACACCATAGTATACCTCATTTAAGCAGATCAGTTAGTCTCCAAATTTGCTAAGAAAAATAAGAATATATTATTTGAACAAACTCAAATTACTATTTTGGTAGCTAACTATTGTTCAATCTATATTTTGCTTCTCTGATGCTTTCTGGGTTCAGATGAAAAATCTCTGTTTTCCCTTCAAAGGATCTACTGTATTTTGACCCATCTTCCTGTTAGTTTTATATTTCATAAGTTATCTTCCATCGTTCCAGTTTCCAACATTTCAATTACTATTTGATACTTTCCAAAACATTATAAATAACCTTGGTATTTACCTCAGTTGACAATATTAAGGAAAGTAAAAATAGCACTATCACCACAGAAAAGAAAGACAAAAATAATGCCAAGGTTCTGACCTTAATCTGACCCAAGTCCCTACCCTTTATTCAATATAATATCTTCCCTGTCTCCATTTCTCATTGTCCAGTCATCTTGAACCTACTAAAATTTATCTTCTATATCTGTGACTTTATTGAGTTTACATACTATATTTATCCCAGAGGACCTTTATATTTTTTTCTGCTTCTCCTGAACATATGAACTACTTACTCTAAATGGATCATTCAAAAGTTTCAATCTGCAGATTTTGTCCTGTGCATTTATTTGCGAATATCTCTATGCTTCATGTATGTCTCAAACTGAATATTAAACATCATTTTTTTCACATCAGATCTACTTTTCAAACACAAACCTGAGTCAAAGTTGCACACTTTATCAAATAAACTTATCCTAAATATGAATATCAAACTAGACAATTTGCTTTTTTTCCCTATATACTAATTAGCCTTCAGGTCTTGATGATATATGAAGTGTATTAAATCCAATAAAATATCAGTTTCTATTAGTCTTCTACCAATGGTTTCAATTGCCATCATGTGAAAGAAAGTTGAAAATGAAATCAGAGATTATTCAATAGAATAGAGCACATACTTTGCATGCAGGAGGCCCAGGTTCATTCCCTGTCACTACATATGTCCCTTGGGCACTTTCAGAAATAATCTTGAAGAAGCCTTTGAGAAGCCCAGTTTAGCTCCTGAGCACAACCAGGTATGGCTTATAGAATGGAAAAAAAAGTAAAGAAAAGAAAAACATCAGTGTCAATGCAGTCTTTCTGAAACATTAATAGTTCTTCTGGCTATGACCTGCCTGAGACCATCTAGTATCTATACTGCTTACATACAAGATAACCACACACAAATGATACTGAATATTGAACAACATGAATCATTTTTGTCTGTGCTTTGATGTCATGACACAATATTGTATCAGTCTTCCATAAAATATGCCCATTACTTTTGTTTTGTATCCCGAGTACAATTCATTTTGTAGCTCATCTCAAAACATCAATTGACAAGATACAATAGAAAGTAATTTTCAGATCTTGAACGTGGCCCAACATTTAAAGAGTTGTTGAATTTAGTCAAGTTTTTAAGGTCTATGTAATTCTTTTTTATCTACAAAATAAGGATATTTATACTTTTGTAATTATGTTTGTAGTAAATAGGGAAATATCATGATCACGACCACCTTGTTGTTCATCGATTGCCTCGAGCAGGTGCCAGTAACGTCTTCTTCGTCCTAGCCCTGAGATTTTTTTTTTTTACAGTGCCATATTCAAGGCTTTTTCAGGGTTAGGAGAATGAGACCCATCACTGTTACTGGTATTTGGCATATTGGGTATACCACGGGGAGTTTGCCAGACTCTCTGGATCCTGGCCGTTGTTGGAGTTACACGGCAGTTGGTGGGTGTAACTGTCTAGTTACTGGCAGATCCAGTCCCAAACCATGCAGGCTTGGAGATCTCAGCCCCGGGTCCCACACACCTGGGTTCCTCTGCCAGTTCTTTTATGTGTGAGGCTCATCCAAGTGTGTGGAGAGTGGTCCCAGTATGGCCTTGGCTGGGCCCCGGTGGTCTTCAGCTGTTGGGCCCTGGTGGAGACAGTCAGGCATAGGGTAGGAGACTCTGCCTTGTTCTCTCCCAGGAACTGAGTGTGATAATCTCTGGATCCTGGCCGTTGTTGGAGTTACACGGCAGTTGGTGGGTGTAACTGTCTAGTTACTGGCAGGTCCAGTCCCAAACCATGCAGGCTTGGAGATCTCAGCCCCGGGTCCCACACATCTGGGTTCCTCTGCCAGTTCTTTTATGCGTGAGGCTCATCCAAGTGTGTGGAGAGTGGTCCCAGCATGGCCTTGGCTGGGCCCCGGTGGTCTTCAGCTGTTGGGCCCTGGTGGAGACAGTCAGGCATAGGGTAGGAGACTCTGCCTTGTTCTCTCCCAGGAGCTGAGTGTGATAATCTCTGGATCCTGGCCGTTGTTGGAGTTACATGGCAGTTGGTGGGTGTAACTGTCTAGTTACTGGCAGGTCCAGTCCCAAACCGTGCAGGCTTGGAGATCTCAGCCCCGGGTCCCACACACCTGGGTTCCTCTGCCAGTTCTTTTATGCGTGAGGCTCATCCAGGTGTGTGGAGGGTGGTCCCAGCATGGCCTTGGCTGGGCCCCAGTGGTCTTCAGCTGTTGGGCCCTGGTGGAGACAGTCAGGCACAGGGTAGGAGACACATATAGGGAAATATATGTATATGAATATAAAAAGTACATCTCAGAGTCATTAAAAAATGAGTTATCTCTTTTTTTCACTAGGAGTAAACTTTCTATATATACTTTTGGAAATTTCCATATGATCTTAACAAAATAACTTAGAATATCATCCTCTTCATTTTCTTATCTGTAAAGAATAAGTGAAACAGCAAAATGTTTTGAAAAATTTAAACCAATAACTTGTGGTTATTACTCTAAGAATTAGCCATATTCTGGTGAATATGGCACTTATTTTCTCTTTTAATTATAGTCACATATGCAAATGTTTTACCTTTACAAAATGATAGTGATTTATAAAATATATTAGTTTGATGAGTAAATCTCAAGTTTTCAGAATATAGTTAATATTGATTAGTAATAGTAACTTTTAATTTTAATTTCCCTTTTTCTTATTTAATTATTAAGATGAAGATATAAAGTTGAGTCAACAGGGGAAGAGTTAACTAGTGAAATGTTGGAAAGAAGCAGGATCTTGCTGACACAAAAGGAAAATCACCTCTTTCATGATTAATCGAGGTGGTCAGGGAGCCTAGTGAGACTCAAAGCACAGGATAAAGCTTTCAGGGAAACTTTGAAGATCAAATCAGCTTAGAATGGAGAGCAAAAAATTCTCAGTGAAGCTAACAAAAGAAAGATTCAAGATGAAGAATGATAAAACTTAGAGAGAACTTATGTGGTGTGTGTGTGTGTGTGTGTGTGTGTCTGCGCACGTGCAGATCACCCAATCTATACTTAAACACATCTTGGAATGTTCTTCCCAAGTAACAAATTTTTAGACAGTGGCATATATTACATACAATTTCAGCTGTATAGTAGTTATCACATAGTAAAATTGCTGTTGGATGTATTTTTTAACTATCTACAATAAAGTCTTCAAAATATAAATACTGTATTCTAAATTGTGAAACTATTATACCAATTGATTTAGCACTGTAATTTTTGAACAGGGAATACTGGTAACACTGCTTGAGGAGTTCATTTCCCCTCACTGCTCTGCTTTTTAATGATGTTTAGGGGCTATCAGAGTTCACCTGATGATGCTGATAGTGGACCTGCAGTGCTCAGTATGAAGTTCAAGGCCTCACACATACTAAGCACATGCTCTAGTTAAGCTCTCTTGTGAGGTCCAGTACGACTTTGTAACAACTGTTCCTGTCCTGTTTGTGTTCACCAAATATAATTAAGAAGACTTCCACTACCCTGTGACAGTTTGGCTTCAGCCTAATACTATTGGTGTAGGAGAGAAATGAGCCAAATAGTTATGTTCTCTCTCCTAGTTAAAAAACTACTTTCTATTGCTTATACTCACAGGAACATTTTCTTGGAAAAATTCACAAATGGCTTATAGGCTAAGTTAGCATTACTTAAAAATTACTTATTTTTTTAATATCACCAGTTTGTAATCACCAAAATAGACACATGCCCACTGATCAGATGATAGGATACTGTGAACTGTTCAATTGAGAAAAATCCTACTGAGATAAATTCAACAGAGAATTTACGAGTTTAGTTTCTGGTTGGCTCCCCATTGACAAATTTTAAAAGAGCCACAGAACACATATCAAGATTTAGCAGGAAATATACTGTGGATTTAACCATTAGATGAAATCTAGTTGGAACATACACCTACCTTCTTAATCTGTGGACAGGATTTTGATTTTGAAAATAAAATGTAAGACTTACTCTTTAAGACCTGTCTTTATAATATAGTTTAATAAAACAAGTGAGTTTGGAAAAGTTGTCATTTATAATCTAAACTGTTTTTCTGAAGGTTTCCTATACTAATTAACTAATCATCAAGAAATAAGACTCAGTAAGACTTACTCAGGCATAAATTTTGTTGGTGGAAATTCTACCAGTTTTAATACTAAAGTAGTTTTCATAATAATTACCGAGAACAAAAAGTGGATTATAGACAGAGATCTTTCACTTATAGACTTAAAATGTGAAGGAAAGAGCTCATTCTACACTTAGAAGCCTAGAAATGAGAGTTTATAAGATAAATATGGCTTCTATGCCTCTATGTAAGAGGAATGTGATTACAAAAGTATAATCTTCTCTAGGCTGTTTTTCACTGGATTTTGCATATACATGGTACATAATGGTGTAACTTTAGAATTTATTTCAACAACAAACATGTTTTCTTACTATGTTCAAGGAAAGTGATACAGTAACAAATGAGCAGTTAAACAGATTCCCAGATGTGAAGGTTTTGATTCTTTTTAAAAAATTATACTATGCTAAGGAAAAAAGTCATAAATAAGGCTCTTTTAGCGGGAAGCATCATCTATATTGAAAGGCACTTTTTAAAGAATAAAACTTGTCAGGTAATACTTCAATTCTGAAAATTCGATTCTGAAAATCTAAAGAGGAAACAGGAGGTTTCAGAATAGAAGCACACGTAAATAAAGACATATGTAAAGATGTGGAAAATAATTCAAAGCTCAGTTTGTTTTCATAAAAATTGCAGGACTAAAGTGATATCATCTGTTTCTGAGGGTTTTTTTCTGTTGCTGTTTTGTTTTTTTTCAAGCCCCGGGCAACTCAGCTTACTTTGACAGGTCAAAGTGGTCCTAGCCCGTGGGGATGTTTCTGTCACAGACAGGAAAAGACACCAGCACTTGAGGCTGCAGCAGGGTGCAGAGTGAGTCTGCATCTGGAGGGTTTTGAGACATGAATGATAAAAAAAACAGTAATCTATATCTCATGACAGAGAGAGATAGTACACGAGAAAAGGAACTTGCTTTGTATGTCATTCGCCTGTGTTTGATTCCCACACTGCATATGTTCTCCCAAGCCCTGCCAAGAGTGGTCCCTAACAACAGAGCCAGAAGTAAGCCCCTGAGTAAAGCTGACTGTGGTCCCCAAATAAAACAAAAATAATAATCTATACCTTCTTATATTTCTCTGCTTATATCATTCCTCCCCATGCCCATTTCATGCCCCAGCTCACATCTAGGTAGAAATCTGTGACTCAGCATCAAAGTGTAAAAGAACCAAGCCAGAGAGATAGTACAGTGAGTAAGGCACTGCACAGAGCATGTAGCTTCTATTGCTGGCACCACATATGATCCCTAGAGTCCAGACATGAGTGAACCTGATTAAACCCTGAACACAGCCAGGTGTGGCACCAAGACAAACAAAATCAATCAAACATAATAAATATAATGGAGGTAACAACATGTCTGTTCTACCTTTAGAAATACTCACAATTTTTACTTTTGGGGGTAGGGCGTTTGCCTTACAAGCGGCCAACATGGCCGACCCGAGTTCGATTCCTCCGCCCCTCTCGGAGAGCCCGGCAAGCTACCGAGAGTATTTGATATGCCAAAACACAGTAACAACAAAGTCTCCAATGGAGACATTACTGGGCCCGCTCGAGCAAATCGACGATCAACGGGAGGGCGCTCATACATACTGTTGAGAACACAAAACTGTAAGAAAGATGACAGCCTTGCGTGTGATTAGTAAAATTACATAGACAGAGTTCCTGAGAGAACATGCAGACAGAAAGCCAGCCATTCACCACTAAGTAAGTACTCAGATGACTTCACCCCCAGCTGACAACTGAATCCAACTCCATGTTGGCAGAGTGAAGGTGGATTTTTTTGCATTACAGAGTTTTTGAGAATTGCATAGAATATTTATATTCAAAACTCAGACATTTAAAAGTTAGAGGTTAGAGTGAAGAAATCTGACTGGTGGGCACCTCAATCCCAGAGAATTCTCCGGGCCCCATACCGAGCTGATATTGCCGGGAGGTCCCAGATGGGGTACGTGCTGCCTCCCTGCCTTCTCCAGAGGCGACCATGAGCTTCTACAAGCATGGCTCCAGTATGTGGGCACCAGGACTATTCTTCAGAACCTTGCAGCCGCTTATGCGACCATGCAACTTTTCCTGATATGCAAAGTGAGCAATGGAAAGTAAATGATCTAGCATCTGTCCCTGGAAGGCAGGCTTGAAATGCAGTGGGAAAAATCGAGCAAAATATAATGCCCAAGAGAAATGCATCTGGACTGTGCATTAAACTACGGCACCATGCCACCCTGGCATGGTGGCCATCATCTTTCAGAACCCAATGGACAGCCAGGTATGAGACTGGCTCAGCCAGTGATGAGACACTCGGGACCTCATGGTATGTGGGGTGGAATTGGTCCTTCTCCCTGTCCTGACAAGGCCCCGAGTTGCCAAACATGAATGTCTCTTCTGGCTCCTGAATGGCCATGATCCCAGAGGCACACAAACCATCTCGGATACCACCAGCTTTTGGCAGAAATGCATCTGGACTATGGCACTGTGCCGCCCCAGGAGAGGAAGAGTGTTTGTCCCTTACTTTTCCCCCTGGCGTCGGCAGCATGGTGGCCACCATCTTTCAGAGCCTAATGGTCAGCCATGTATGAGACTGGAGTGAGGAGGCATGAGGGGCCTAATGGGATGGGGTGTGGAACTGACCCTGCACCCAGCCCTGACAAGGCCTCGAGTTGTGGCCCACGAATGCCTCTTCCAGTTCCTGAATGACCATGATACCAGAGGCACGCAAACCAACCTCAGAACCCAGTGAATATTGTCAGCAATTCCTCCAGAATTATTACTGAAATATCAGAAATCCAAAATTGCATGGCCACAATAGTGGCCGTGCGGCATCATAAGCTATTCTTAATCAACAATCGCAATCATGATCACAACCATCCTGTTGTTTGTCGATTACCTCAAGCAGGCCCAGTAACGTCTCCTTCGTTCTAGCTCTGAGATTTTTTAATAAGTGCCATATTAAAGGCTCTGTCAGGGTTAGGAGAATGAGACCCATCATTGTTACTGGTATTTGGCATATTGGGTACACCACGGGGAGTTTGCCAGACTCTGCCGTGTGGGCAGGTTACATTCGGTAGCCTGCCATTTTGTCCTAAGTAAGAATGAGATAATAATATGTTGTGCGGCCAAAAATGTGGCTGCGTGCTTCTGGGAGCTGGGTTTTATAGTCTCTGGGTCTTGGCCGTTGATGGGATTACACGGCACCAGGGGGCCAGTTGGTGGGTGTGACCCCTGCCTACTGGAAGGTGGAGGATTTGGGTGGAGGATGCTCAGCCCGGATCCTAGCAGGCTTGGAGATCTCAGCCCCGGGACCCACATGCCTTTGTTCCTCTGCCGGTACCTTCATGTGTGTGGAGAGTGACCTCAGCATGGTGGTGGCTGGTTCTGGAGGTCTTTGGCTGCCGGAACCCTGGTCGGGGGTGGGGAGGGAAACTCAACCCTCTCCCCTCCAAGGGGCCCCAGTGAGGATATTTCTAATCAACAATAGAAAACAAATTATCTAATGTTGTTTATTTGGCAGGTGTGATTGTTGGGGAAAATTCTGAACAGTAATGATAGGTCTTTTGTCCTATCAGCATAGAGAGAGAGTAAAATGGAAATCTGCCACACAGGCAGGGGACAAACTACAATACACAAAAGGAGAGAAAGAGCAAAAGGGAATGCCCTGTCAGGGGTGGAGTGGGGGGAGATGGAATGGGGGTATTGGGAGGGATATTGGGATCATTGGTGGTGGGGAATGGACACTGGTGGAGGAATGGTACTCAATCATTGTGTAACTGGAATGCAAGGACGAAAGTTTGTACCCCATGGTGTTGCCCTAATCACTTGATCACTTGATCACTTGACATTCCATTACTCATCGATTTGCTCGAGTGTGCGCCAGTAATGACTCCATCCATCCCTGTCACATAATAGTGTAGCCTAATGGCGGCTGCTCATTCTAGGAACATGAAGGGCCTCAAACTGATCGTTCAGAATCTTGACAAAGAAGTCTGACCATCTCGTATGTGGGAGGCCACGCGATCTTTTGACGTCCCTTAGAATCCAGTCAGTAATGGCTCTAGTCTAGCGGTCATCTCCAAACCTCATTACATGTTCAGCTCATATAATTTTCGGTGCTTTGGCAAATGAGACAGCATCCTGATTCTTGATCGTCAAAGGAGGTCGGAACTCCAGATACTTTTTGTCACTTGAGTGAAGCGTAATACTGCGAGGATAGCTCTTTCGATTCCTCTTTGGGAGACCCAAGTAGTGTTGTCATCCTGTTTTCACAGGGCCCAGGTCTCTGAGGCATATGTTAATGCAGGAAGAACAGTGGAATCAAAAAGATGTGACCAGAGCTGGAGGTTATTTGTACTCTTAGCTATTTCTTTGATGCTCTTGAAGGCGTTCCAAGCTGCTCTCTACCTCCTGTACAATTCAGGTGCCAGGTCATTGTCGTGTTGACTTCTCAACCTAGGTATACATAACTGTTGCATTCGGAGATGTTCATTACCTTAAGAGTGAATGGAACGTCAGGAACCAGATCATTTCTCATAACAATTATCTTCGTGAGGTTCAGCTGTAGTCTTACCTTTCCACACTCACGGTCGAAGTCGGCCAGCATTTGTGCCACTTGGCATTTATTGGCTGTTTATTGTTATTGGAACAATGTCATCAGCAAAGCAGAGGTGGTTTAGTTGCCGGTCATCTATCTTAACTCCCATTCATTCCCATTCCAGTTGTTGCATGATGTTCTCGAGGGTGGCACTGAAGAGTTTTGGTGAAATGGTGTCACCAAAACCGTCTCTTGACATGGATGATCACTTCCTTGTAGAATGGTGAGATCCTGGTGGTGAATCCGTAATATAGCTCACAGAGGATCCTGATGTATTGTGTTTGAATGCCCATTTTGGCTAGGGCTTCAATGAGACTGCTTCTTTCTCAACAGAGTCAAAGGCCTTCTTTGAATCAATGAACGTTAGACAGAGTGGCATCTTGAACTCCCGAGAAATTTCAATGAGCTTGGTTATCGTGTGGATATGGTCAATCGTGCTGAATCCTTTGCGGAACCCAGCTTGCTCGCATGGTGTCCATCTACTGTTCTGCCAATCCTATTCAGGATGACTCAAGTGAACAGCTTGTAGATGATAGACAACAAGCAGATAGGGCAAGAGTTGCCAATGTCATGGACGTCTCCCTTTTGTACAGTAGAACAGTCCTGCTGGTTTTCCACTGGGATGGAACCTTGCATTTAGACAGGTAGCGTGTAAAGATCTGAGCCAGTGTATTGATGAGTACCCAAGGCAGGTTCTTCATGTGTTGAAGTCTGATTTTGTCTGGGCTGGGTGCTGTTTGCTTCTTTACCAATGAAATGGTGTGTCAGACTTTGGAAGGGAGAACATTGGGAATGACATATTCATCCTGCAAAATTTGGTATGTGGGCAGGTGGACGTGGCTATCAAAGAGATCCGAGTAGAAGTCATGGATAATCTTCTCCATTGCCCTTCTCAAAGATGTGATAGATCCATCAGGACATCAGAGGCTAGTCATCTTGGTCTTGTAGTTGTAGAAGGACAGGTGGGTGTTGCGAATGCTTTTACTGGCTTCTGCTGCATCTGCCAGCACTGTTGCTCTTCTCTTCGTGAGGTCTTCCTTTATCGCTTCTCTGCACTGCTTTGCGAGCTCAGACGTTCACTTGTGGTAACCTGAGGCTTGCAGCAAGCCACACTGGCGAATGAGCTTGAGAGTTTTCGAAGACAGGTGTCTTCTTGTGGCTATCTCTCTCTCTCAGTGCTCCTCGCACAATCATGGAGGTGCTAAACCAGTCGATCATATTCTTCGTCAATGTTGTCAATGACGGCATCTTCCCATGTTGCTGCAATAGTGTCAAAAAGCTCCTAGTTGGTGGTAATTCTGGGAGTTGACTTCTTAAACTTTGCAGCCCTTTATCTCTGCTCCATGAAGTAGAATTTAGCACGAAGGAGATGGTGGTCTGATCTCGTTTGTAATTTTGGGACAACAGCGACATCAGTCAGGCAAAACCTTTGATTGAATATGATGTGGTCAATTTCATTGTGGAACCATCCACTGGGAGACTCCCATGTCCAATGTTTAGATTCGGCCTTCTGGAACTGTGAGTTACCATGGATGGTCTTGGTTGACATAATGAACTCAGTCTCTCTCCCTGTTCGTTCTATTCTAGGCCATGGGTCCTGATGTGGAGTTTTTCGGCTGATCTTCTCGGTCCTATCTTGGCATTAAAATCACCAACAATGATCTTGTAGAAAGTGTGGTCTTCTTTATAGAACTTCTCCAGGTCCATGTAGAACTTCTCAATTTCTCCTTCATCATAATTGGATGTTGGTGCATAGGCAATGAAGATAGAAACTGCTGGCAGTGAGCCACATCTATTCAAGTGTAATTTTCCTATTTAGGTTGTTAGGCATTCGAATGAATGAATGCTCATGGCCAAGTATGTGTTGACAAGGACAACGACACCACTGGCTCCTCTTTTGTCGCATGTTCCGGTGAACAGTTCTTCTCCAGTGTCGGTAACAGCGTGATGTGATTTATGCCTTCTTGTCTTGGTAAGACCAATGATGTTGTACTTGATCTTTTGTACCTATACCATTAATTCCTTGATGGATGCATCCGATGCCAACGTACATGCATTGAAAGTACAGACAGTCATTTTTGTCCTTCTTTGTTTGGCAATCTAGTTCAGTTTTGAGATTTTATCAGCATCTCCTTTCTCATCCTTCTTAATGCTCCCATATTGGTGGCTCTTTCAGCATCAGGAAAATGAGACCCATTGTATTTACTGGTTTTGGCATATCAAATACGCCATTCATAGTTTTCCAGACTCTGATATGCGGGCGGGATATTCTTGGTAGCTTGTCAGGTTCTCTGAGAAGGATAGATGCTCTTAGGGCAGCCTCTAATTGCCCTTGAAGGTGTTCCCATGGTTCAATCCATATTTGAGCCCCATCAAATTTGGTGCAGTAATGTTGGAAGATGGGTATTAAGTGCTTATAATGTGTCACGCTAATGTTTCACTAATAAAAAAATCAATTAGAGTTTATTGTATAATTTAAGTCATTGTATCTGAGTCTCTCCTTTACTTCAAATCAAGATCACTTGTCCTTTTCTAGGTACTGCCTCATCCCTTGTACAATATCCCAGTCCAGTTCCACATGGTGTATTAGTTTCCAGAGTGTGATGATGAGGTCCCATCTCTGAGTCACTTTCTATCTGTGTATGATTTTCTAGTGTGAAGTTGTGTTTCTGAGCAGCAACATGTCTTCCTGTCCAGCCTCTTCTCTCTGGTCATGGTCACATGTAAATGGGTGAAACTCCTGTGTTTACTATCTGATCCTGCCTGGTCATCTAAGCCTGTCTGAATCTAAACTTTCCTGGGCATGTCTTCATTCTGCCAATGTCTGAGCCTATGGGAAAATGCCTGTACTCAGCTATCTGTTTTGGCAGGTGATCCATACTTAATCCTACAGTCTGCTGGGCATGTGCAGAGCAAGAGTGAGAGCAAGAGAGAGAGTGAGTGAGAGAGAGAAAGATTGTGTGTATGTTTGTGTGTATGTGTGTGTGTGTGTGTGTGTGTGAGAGAGAGAGAGAGAGAGATAGAGAGAGAGAGAGAGATTGTGAGTGAAATTCTGGGAGACAGCCTGGCCGGAGTCCAGAAAAAGAGAGTGGAGATGAGAGTCTCCTTTAATCTGCTGCCATCTTCCATACTAGTCATCCCATTATCTATTTTGATTGGCTATCTGTTGCATGGGTGAAATATAAAGTGACTGTCTTGGGTCGGAGCAATAGTACAGGGGTAGAGCGTTTGCCTGGCATGAAGTCCACCTGGGTTCAATCCCCGGCATTTCATATGGTCCCCCAAGCATTTTCAGGTGTAATTCCTGAGTGCAGAGCCAGGAATAACCCCTGAGTTAAGCCCCAACAAAAATAGCCATGGCTTTAAATAAATAAATAAATAAATAAATAAATTGACTGTCTTTATTTACCTTCTGTTCCACCATTCCACTCCTGTGTATCAATGAGATCTCAAATAGAAGGGTAGAGAATTTCCTTGAGACCATCAATCAACCCATAGAACTGTTAAGAGAGAGTGATACTCTTGTACTAAGATGCCTAGTGTTAAAACCTTTGCTGCTTTAAGCAATATTTAACTCTATAGTGGTTAATCAAACAAAATTTTATGGTAAAGGTAAAGGTAAAGGTCCCCCGTTGATCGTCGATTTGCTCGAGCGGGCCCAGTAACGTCTCCATTGGAGACTTTGTTGTTACTGTGTCTGGCATAGTGAATACTCTCGGTAGCTTGCCGGGCTCTCCGAGAGGGGCGGAGGAATTGAACTCGGGTCGACCATGTTGGCCGCTTGTAAGGCGAACGCCCTACCTGCTGTGCTATCACTCCAGCCACTACTATGAAAATATTTATGTTTTAAACCTGGAAAATGTAGAAGAAATTGATACACTTTTGAAGTCTTATAATCCTCCAAGACTGAATCAAGAGGAAACATAGCACCAGAACATATCAACTGCCAGAAGGACATTGAAACAGTCACCCCAAGTCTCCCTGCAAACCTAAGCCTATTCCCTGATGAATTTATTAGAGAATTCTTCCAAACCTTTGAAGAAGACCTACTTTCAGTCTTCTTTAGATTCTTTTAGAAATTTAAAGAAACAGGAATTCTCCTAACAGTTTCTATGAGACTGTTCCAGTAGCAGGGTAATAACATTAATATTACCATGATACTGAAAGTGGACTGAGATAACACTAACAAAGGAGTTACTCATATCAATAGAGGAAGAGAAAGCATTTGGCGAGATCAAACACCTAGTCATGATAAATGTTTACAATAAAAATGGGTTAGAATAAACTTTCCTCTTATTTACCATGAATCCATATATATCATGATCCCTTAGATAACATCATTCTCAAAGGTGAAAAACTTAAATCCTTACTTCTAAGATCAGTCACAAGACAAAGCCACCAACCTTCGCCATTGTGCTTCAATAAAGTATTGTAGTTCCTTGCTTTACTAATTAGGGAAGAAAGAGATATTAAGGACAACAGATTGGAAAAGAAGATAACTATCAGTATTTGCAGATGACATAATACTATACTTAGTAAACTAGTAGACTCTTAAGAAACAATAACATTGTACCATAAAGTGTCAGGTTACAAAGGTAACACATAAAAATCTATGGTATTTTTATATGTAAACCTTGAAATGAAAATATTTTTCAAAATTCTTAGAAACAACAAATTGTACCATAAAGTGTCAGGTTACAAAGGTAACATATAGAACTCTATGATATTTCTATATGCAAACCATGAAATAAAAAAAGATTTTTTAAACCTTTTACAATTGTGCCTCAAAAACAAGAACCTGGAAATTAGATTTAAAAAAGAAATGAAAGACATACAAATAAAATAATAAATCACACTAAAAGAAATCAAGGAAGGAAAAAGAAATGGAGACAAACCACTTCTTCATAGATTTCAAGAATAAATATTGTCAAAATGATAATAATGGCCTTAAAACATTATGCCAATTCAATAGTCTCTACAAGAACCCATGACATTTTTTCGAGATGTTTAGTCAATAATGTTGAAATCTATATAGAGTAATAAACCTCCTCTAATAGCCAAAGAAATTCTAGAAAAAAAGAAAATATGAAGCTTTTATTTCCCTAACTTTATAGTTTACCATTACTGTAATCAAGACAGTGTGTTACTGAAATAAAGACGAACTCCCAGACCAATATAAAGAATTGAGAGTCCAGAAACAGACCCTCAAATTTATAGGCAGAAAATGTTCAACAAAGGGACAAATTGTATGAAATAGAACATGTTAATCCTCTTCAACAAATGGTGCTGGTAAATCTGGTCAGTCACATGTCAAAAAATAAACTCAGCCAGAGAGATAATATAAGGGTTTAAGTGCATTTGCCTTGCACACAGCCAAATTCAGTTCAATTTCTGGCACCACATACAGTATTCTAAGAACTGTAAATAGTGAACCCTAATCACTTATCCAGAAACAAATCCTGACTTCCAAATCCTGACTTCCACTAGCTGTGACTCCTCTGCCCCCATCAAACACTAAATGAACTCACATCATGCACAAAAGTGAATAAAAAAAAATGAAAGATTCTGATAATCTAGCATTGTAGCACTGTCCTCCCGTTATTCATCGATTTGCTCGAGTGGGCACCAGTAACATCTCACAACAAATTGTGAGACTTGTTACTGTTTTTGGCATATTGAATACATCATGGGTAGCTTGACAGGCTTTGCTGTGCAGGTGAGATACTCTCAGAAGCTTGCTGGGCTCTCTGAGAGGGGCAGAGGAACCAAATCTGGGTCGACCTCATGCAAGGCAAATGCCCTACCTGCTGTTCTATTGCTCCAGCCATACAAATACTTTTATGTGAGGGCAATCTGGCTGCGACATCTGTCACCCCATTGATTGCCAGTGTTGATTCGGCTGATCTGGCGGGCTAGGCAGGTGTCCCCTTCCTCTCTCACCGCTCCATGTGCATCCCTCCCGAAGCTGCACACTTGGTCAAAGAGGATGGCGTTCCCAAATAGAGATGAACCGGTCTTTGGTTGAGGGTATATGAGTAGTTGTGCTCCCCTGCTAGAACTTCCAAACAAGCTTGATAACATAACTGAATCCAAATATTACATATAAGTAAACATAGGCAGCACCCTTAATGATAATGAATCTAAAGGCATCTTCAGTGATTAATTGCCAGCTTTTGAAGAAGAAAATGTAAGCAGAGATAAACAAATAAAACTACACAAAATAAGTTTCTGCACCACTAAAGAAACGATGATAAGAATAGACACCCTACAGACTGGAAGAAAACGTTTTCCCACAACTCATCTGACAAAGTGTTAATATTCAAGATATACAGTTGTAAAACTTATTAACAAGAACAAGCAACCACATCCAAAAGCAGGGAGAAGTTATAAACTGACATTTCCTCAAACAAGATGGCCAACACTTACATAAAAAAAAAAATGCTTTGAATAACTTTATATCAGAAAAATACAAACCTGAACAGCTCTGTTTTCATCATATCACACCAAATACAACTACAACACATAAAAATGGAAAAGCAACACCTGTTGACATAGCTGTGGGGAGAAAGGAACTCTTATTCACTACTAGTATAATTGCCAATGGATTTAAACTCTTTGGAAAACAACGTGGACACTTATTTAAAAAAAATTAAAATTGAAGTTCCATAGAACCCAGCAATTCCACTTCTTGATATCTACCCAAAGTGCCCCAAAATTCTGTTCTAAAATGATATTTGCAATTCTATATTTATTGCAGCATTAGTCATAATAGCCAAAATCTGGAAGCAACCCATTGTCTAAAAACAGATGAGTAGACAAATTGTATACAGAATGAAATACCACTCTAACACTCAACATCTATTGAAGAGAAAAAGAAACAAATCATGCAATTTGCTACATGGCTAGGTATGAAGAGTGTCATGCTCTGGGAAGTTAGTCAGATAAAAGGGAAAGTTACAGAATGATCTTTCTTATATGTGGGAAATAATGAAATGTAGTGAGGGAAAAGAGATGGCCAATGGCAACAGAATCTGAGAATTTATCTATGGAACTTAATTTACCATGCTGGAGGTTAGAGTGCTTGTTGGGGGTGGGGGGAGCACTAAACTAATATGGAAGGGAAGTGGCACTCGAGGGGAAGAGTGTGTTGTTGGAATGTTGTATGCATGAGACCCTATAATTAACGGTATTATAAATCAGTGCTTTAAGCAAAATTTTTAAAAATGGATCCAGAATAGTAACATGGATACAGATACATATATATATATATATATATATATATATGTCCCTTAACTCTGTATTTTATTTATACTGAAGCAATTATACTGAACTACTTTTGTTGTGTTGATTTCTTTACTGACAAATAGCACATGAAATTTTTAAAATCATCTTTTGATACACACAATGTAATAAAATTAATTTAGAGAAGGGGACTTTTTTCTCTTCATATTTTTTGAATCAGTAAAACTATATACTCATAAAACTAATAATAAATCTAATGTAAAGACATTTGAAGAGCTAGGCTGAATTAATGAAGAAACATAGTTTTCCTACATGTCCTCATTTTCCTTTCCACAGAACAACTAAGACTTCACAGAACACAAATGGAAACCGCCAATTTAGAAGAAAGAAATCAATATTTACACTGCGAACTTGGGGCTAACTTAAACCCCAAATTACACAACGAATGTTAGTTACCAGAATCCCCCTCTCCACTGAGGAGGAAACACAATATGTTATAAATCATTGGCTGATCAAAAGAGGATTCTAAATTTGTCTGGAGAAAAAACTTGAGCTGGATTGAGTTATTCAATTATGGGCGGATTTTGTAATATACATCCTTTTGTATGAACTGTGTTAGTCATGTCTTACTGCATAATTAGAATTGAGTTTTGTTGTGAGTAGATGCCAATATCCTCTGTATGACTGTAGACAAAATCCAAATTGTTTCATTGACCTTACAAATAAACTATAAAGAGCAACCAAAGAATAAAGAAAAGGTAAAATCACACAAATACTTTCAGAATCATGTTTCAGAAGTATAATCAAAATACTTTCAGAAGATAAAAAACAAACAAACAAAAACAGAAGTTAAAAAAAAACATAGACTTCAGATTTGTCAAGAATATTTAAAAGACAAAACAACAAATAAAAATGATGCTAGCCAATTTAGTCCATGATGTCCTATTGTAAACTTTTATAGATTGTACAGGAGCATGGAGTGGAGAAAAGAGAAGGACACTGAATAAATACACCTCCAAAAATTAACCATAAGAGTAAAGATACTATAAAATTTCCAGGTGAATCAGAGATATGACTATATGCCAGCGACTTAACAATGTCTTTGTTTTCTATATGTCAATCTTTATAAAGACAATATTTCTAATGAAGAAAGTAAGATGGAAAATAAATAGTGTTTCACACTGTTTAATGATATGGAAAATATAATAGACTACTGAAAGGTGTAGCATTAAAACATACATCCCTATTTCACAATAGATGACAGCATCATAAAGGTTCCACCTCACACTAAATTATAAATTCAAGTTCATTGCAATAAAAAAATAACATTTCATACCAGTGGACACTAATATTCTTATAGAAAATAAACAGTTTAGGATAACTGAAAAACAAAAAACAAAACAGCTATTCAGGACAAACTAAATCTGGTGGTATTAAAACAGACTCTAGAGGTTTTGTGATTTACTATACATTGACTGGCATGTAAATGGAGAGATATTTACTGAAATTTATTAGAAAGTAAATAAATTTAGGAACCGTGGAGATTCACACAGGGCAAACCTCATGGTTGGCCTGTAGGATCCTTGACTTTAATCCCTATTTTTAATTCATGGTCTCCCAAACACCAATGGGTGTGACCTTAAAAAAGATTAATCCATTTATCCACGTACATAGAGAATTCTTAGGGTAATATAAATTTTGCAATTATTAAGATGCCATCAAAACTCATAACTCACTAAGCACAAAGACAACTATGTAGTAAATGGTATTGGAAAAACTCTGAAACCTCTGGAAAAATAAATTAAACACAAACCTTAAACAATCCAAGAAAATTAGCCTCAAATGGTTCAGACATGTCAACTTAAAAAGTGGAACATTACAAATATTTAAAGAAAGGGTTTTTTATCACCTCAAATGTCCTTATACTTACCATTACAAATTTAAATGTAATAAAAGATCGATAGATTCAGTGACCAAAAAAACCATATTTGTATTGTAGAATCAAACCAAAAAAAAAAATCTGTCAAAATCTGAAAAAATACAAATTGTAAAAAATGTTCTCACAAAATGTCACAAAATGAATAATATCCCTAATATGCAGAGGGTTGACTACAGATGTGACATAGCTGCTGAGTACCTGCATGGTCACAAAAAATTGGTAAATAAATAAGACCTTTAGGACTTGAGAAAAACAAAATATTCATATAAAACATGAGAAAAACCTTAAAACAAATCAGAAAACCAATATTAAAAATAGTACTTAAGCTTATGAAAATGAAATAAGCCTGTGACCAATTTATTCTCTATACTACTCAAAAGTTCTAAAGAATTTCACAGCAGTCTGCTGCCTGTGGGAAATTGGGCTCTTTTATTGTCTGTAGGAGGAAGTAAAACCAGCAGAGCCTTTGTGGAAATGAATTTGGCAACATATAAAGGAAGATATATATATATATATATATATATATAAAATCATATATATAATTGATAGGAATTGTTCTGATATTTCACATGCAATAATATTTAAATGTAGGAGGTATGGAGCCGCCAGCAGGTCAATCTGTATCTGTGAGGCGAGTGCATCAGCAGCCTCATGGCTCCTTCAGACTTCCAGATACCCCAAAATTGCCACTGTGCCTTTGGCCAGACCCAAAAAACTCGGGGCAAACTTTACCAAGAAAGCAAAAAGCCAAAAGTTAGGTACGTGGGAGACACACCCACAAACCACCTCCAGCTCAGCTATATCATTGGAGGGATGACCTGTCTGGTTCCTGATTGAACTGCTTAATGGCCATGATCCCAGAGACTCAGAAACAAATGTTGAAACCCAATGGCTTTTGGCAGAAATGCGTTCGGTTCTTGTAGTAGGCTACTGGCTCTGGGCCATCCCAGGTAGGAATAGGTTTTGTGCCTTGGCCTGTTCCTCCTGGTGGTCAGGTGGCCGTCATCCTTCAGAGGCCACTGGACAGTCAGGTTTGGACCCACAGTGATGAGACACGTGGAGCTTCAAGGTATGGGGGTGAAGCCGACCCTTTCCTCCCAAAGAGACCCTGAGTCACCACCCACAAAAGGCCTCTCTAGCTCCTGACCCCAGCGGCTTTTGGCAGAAATGTGGGCAGACTGCTCAGTAGGTTACTGTCACCGGGCCACCCCAGCAGAGAAAGGGTGTTGTCCCTGCGCCTGCTCCTCCTAGGCTGCTTGGTGGCTGCCATCTTCACAGGCCATTAGACAGTTAGGTTTGGGCCCACAGTGATGAGACACGCATGCGGGGCCTCACAGGATGGGGGTGGAGCCGGCCCTTTCCTCCCCATTTCAAAAAGACCCCGAGTCACCACCCACAACAGTCTCTCTGGCTCCTGATCAAGCTCCTTAATGGCCATGATCCCAGAGACTCAGAAACAAATCTAGAATCCCAGCGGCTTTTGGCTGAAACGTGTCTGGACTGCGCAGTAGGTTGCTGTTGTCAGGCCACCCCAGGGGGGAAAGGGTGCTGTCCCTCCACCTGCTCCCCCTAGGCAGCTCGGTGGCTGCCATCTTTCAGAGGCCACTGGACAATAACGGGTCCTCACGGGATGGGGGTGGAGCCAGCCCTTTCCTTCTCACCCCAACGACACCCCAAGTCGCTGCCCACAAATGACCTCTCTGGCTCCTGATCAAGCTGCTTAATGGCCATCATCCCAGAGACTCAGAAAAAAATCTCAAAACCCAACGGCTTTTGGCAGAAATGCATCCAGTATCTGCAGTAGGTTACTGGCGTTGGGCCTCCCCAGGTGGGAATAGGTTTCATGCCTTGGCCTGTTCCCCCTGGCGGTCTGGTGGCCACCATCCTCCAGAGGCCACTGGACAGTCAGGTTTGGGTCCACAGTGACGAGACACGCAGGGCTTCACGGGATTGGTGTGGAGCTGGCCCTTTCCTCCCCATCCCAACGAGACCCCGAGTTGCCACCCACAAACAGCCTCTCTGGTTCCTGATCAGGCCGTTTAATGGCCATGATCCCAGAGACTCAGAAACAAATCTCATAACCCAGCAGGGTTTGGCAAGAAATCCCTCCAGATTTAATTGTCAAAATGTCAGAATTTCAAACTCACACGACCACTACTGCAGCCACGCAACATCATATGTTATTCATAACCAGCAATAGAAAACAAATTGTCTACTGTTACCTTTTCTGTAAAATCCCAGATAATAATGGTGGATGTGGTGTCAAAATGTTGAATATAATCAAAGTATAGAGAGAGTAATTTGGAAATCATCAAACAATGATCTGGCATATCCAATACTCTCGGTAGCTTGCCGGGCTCTCCGAGAGGGGCGGAGGAATCGAACTCGGGTCGGCCATGTTGGCCGCTTGTAAGGCGAATGCCCTACCCGCCCTACCCGCTGTGCTATCGCTCCAGCCAGACACAGTAACAACAAAGTCTCCAATGGAGACGTTACTGGGCCCGCTCGAGCAAATCGACGATCAACGGGAGGGCCTTTACCTTTACCTTTACCAAACAATGATCAGGATGGATTAAAACTGATGAAAGAAAATATGAGTTCACAACTCCCTGTTGACATAAATGAATGCATAAATGCATTCACAGAAAAAAAGAAAAACTGTACTGTTGGAGTACAATGAGCTTAGGTATATCAGGTTGTACCCATCACAGTGCTCCCAAGTCATACTAGCCAGGCCTGATCTTTGGGATGTAGATTCCGGCTCTAGGCATGCTAGTCTTTGGGATGCAAAGCTCAGATGCTTGTCTTTGGTGTGTAGATTCCAAGCTCTAGCAGACTGGTCTTTGGGATGCAAATCCAAGTGCTTGTAGCTTGTGAAAGTGCTTGTGAAAAGTTTCAGTCTTGGTTTTGTATCTTCTTTCTGGAGGCCAAAATTACTGGCCTGCAGATGTAAAGAAATAATGTATGTTTTGCCACCTCAATGTTCTTTCTGTAACTCCTTTTGATGACATCATTATATTGCACCCTTTAGAGGTACCATGATCTATATAAGGGGAGATTTCAGGGCTCTCTGGAGGAACACATGCCTGAGAGAATGGGGGTGATGTGCTGAGAGGACCGAAGAGACAGGTCTGAGAGAATGGGGACAGAAACTGAGAGAACAAAGGAACACATGCTTGAGAGATCCTGGGGCCTCCATGACATACATTTCTTCCATGTAATAAATTGCTACTAAGACCAACCAGCCTGGCCCTCATTTCTTCCCTTCACCTGACCATCGCCGTCGACCTCCCTGGAGTGGGGAAATGGCCTGAGACTACTGAACGCGGGTGGCTGGCAGAAGAGATAGGCCGCTGCCATCCTTTTGCCCATCCTTTCGTGTGTGTTTACACACTGTACTTTACAGAAGACCAGTAAATAATAAATTTGGAATGAGTGATGACTAGAAAAAAGTACCATTTAATTTCTACTATAGTAATAAAAATCAATGCCAAAAGTTATAGTAATAAAAATCAATGCCAAATTTTACTGAAGGGGATGAAGAGATAGTACAGAGGATAAAATACTTCAGGAATGATCCCTGAGGATAGACATGAGTAAACCCTGGGCAAAGGAAGAAAGGGAGAGAGGGAGGGATTATGGGAGGGATGGAAGAAGAAAGGAAGGGAGGGTTGAAGGAAGGAAGGGAGGGAGGGAGGGAGGAAGGAAGGAAGGAAGGAAGGGAGGGAGGGAGGGAGGGAGGGAACGAGGGAGGGAGGGAGGGAGGGAGGAAGGAAGGGAGGCAGGGAGGGAGGGAGGGAGGGAGGGAGGGAGGAAGGGAGGAAGGGAGAGAAGGAAGGAAGGAAGGAAGGAAGGAAGGAAGGAAGGAAGGAAGGAAGGAAGGAAGGAGAACATACATTGAAGAATAGGATTATTTTCCTCAAGCATCTCACAATACTAATTTGCAGAGAGAAAATTAGAAACCCTATTGTTGAGCAACATAGCAGAGACCACCACAAGTATATGCTTAATATTATCACTGCCAATAGTAATACACAAAGCCGCAAGCATATAAACTTCATTACAGAACAGAGGTAGAGCCTTCTTACTACAGTTTAATAAGAATGCTTGAAAAATAAATGTCAGACATGCACAAATTAAAGGATATTTATAAAATAATTACCCCATATTATCAAAATGCAACTAGCTCACCACAAAGGAAGTTTGTGGAACTGCTTCATATTAAAAGGTACCAAAAATAAATCAACACAATATTTTAAATACATAATATTTAAGTGGATTTGTTCTGTTGAAGTCATAACCCTGGCTATTGAACAATTATAAAACTTGGAGACTCTAAACACTGTATTAATGATAATTAAGATAATACTCTTGTCTCTAAACTATATTCACAGACATGTTTCAATTTCAAGGGTTATCATATGGCTTTTCAAATTTTGAAGAGATTAAAGACTGTTAATGTCAGTAAGCTTATTACACAAAAATAAAAATTAGGATGAAATTTCAAAAAACAAAAATAAGTTTTCTTTATAAGTTAAAGAAATACGTAAGTAGAAAACATTGCTTAGGACACTGAAGAAATTATCAATGTTTTATATTACTTAAGTTAAAAGGTAAAATATTTATAAAATATTTATAATTTCTTAACACTTTAACAACTTTTGATTTTTATATAGCATGAGATTAATATAGGTGAGTTGTTCACCTTATTTCAAGGGCCAATAATGTCTATTTTGACACCTCTGTTAATAGCTTTTCTCTGTTTCTTCATGCAGTACCTTTCTGTTATGTTAACTGAGATTTTCTTGTTAGAATTTAATTTAAACTTCATATAACTGTGTTCACAGAGTAAAATCTTAAGACATAAAGAGTATTTGCTGTCAAATGGAAAATGGGAAGTTGGAAGGTGAATGTCATGTCATTCCACAGTAGAAAAATCCTACTTTTATTTCCCTAAACCACTTAGCAAAACTTAATTCTATAAAGGTAAACACTTGGCATATTTATTTATTTATTTTCTTTCATTGCTACACTCAATAAATATTAAACAAGAATTTGAGACGGGGCAACACTCCTGCAATGCCTGAATATTTTTATGGAAATGAAGCTTTTGCCAGGTGAAAGCCTTGAACTGGCTCCAAATTAAAGGTAGTCAGACCAGAGACATACTTAAAATTACTGAGCACATGCTTTGCCTGTGGAGTTTCTGGTCCAGCATGATCCCCTAAGCACTGCCAGGAATATACCCTAGTACACTACCTAGACTAGGCCCTAATCACCATGGGTGCGGCCCAATGCACACCTGCCAAATTAAAATAAAAACCAAAACTATAAGAATAGGCCCAAAGAGAGAGCTCAAGGGGGTAGAGCACATGCTCTTCTTTAGGGAAACCTGTGTTTGATCTCCATGAGGATGCCCCAACCTCACTGTCAGAATGATCATTAAGCAACTCAAAGGAAATTCCCTAGGTATGACTCAAAAAGTAAAAGCAACAACAACAATAAAAATAACCTAATTGTTTTAGTAAAATGCTTGATAATTTATAATACTAAACCCAATGCATTGAACGAAATATGATTTATTAGTGGGTCCAATTAACAATTACTATGTCCAACATAATTTTTGTACCTTTGTTATTTATATAACAAAATAATTTCAAAACATCTTTTTTATGGCTAAGTTCCAATAAATCTTTATTTATGGATACTGAAATTTGTATTTCACACAATTTTCACATTTTAATAGCCTTCTGACTTTGAGTTTTGTTAACTATTTTTAAAAAGCAAGCTACCGAGAGTATTCGATATGCCAGACACAGTAACAACGAAAGTCTCCAATGGAGACGTTACTGGGCCCGCTTGAGCAAATCAACAATCAACGGGAGGGCCTTTACCTTAAATTTTTATTAGTGAAACACCATGAGGTACAGTTGTAGACTTACAAATTTTTGTGCTTGGGTTTCAATTATACAATGATGGAATACCCATCCCTCCACCAGTGCCCATTCTCCACCACCACCAGTCCCAGTATCCCTCCCACCCCCCATTACCCTCATCCCACCACACCTCTGTGTCAGGGCATTCTCTTTTGTTATCTCTCTCCTTTTGAGTGCTGTGGTTGGCAAAAGAGACATTGAGTGGCATGTTCGCACTATAGTCTACTCTCATCTCGCATTTCCCATCCTGAGAGGAACCTCCTAACACCCTTTATTTGGTGCTCACTTCTCTATCTGAGCTGCCTTTTCCCCTAGCGTGTGCGGCTGTCCTCAAAGCCATGGAGTAATCCTCCTGGTACTTACCTCGGCTATTCTTGGGTGTTAGTTTCCTATTTTGTTACTTTATGTTCCCCAGATGAATGCAATCTTTCTATGTCTATCCCCCTCTTTCTGGCTCATTTTGCTTAGCATGATACTTTCCATGTAGTACCACTAATTTCAAAACATCTTAGGCATAGAAACATTGCTTTAAGTTATTATATTTTATTCATAAGTATGTTGCTAAATTTATATCAATTATATTTTATGTAGGAAATGTGTGTTTGCATATTTATATATTTCATATAAAAAAGCATGTATCACTTGATCACTTGACATCCCATTACTCATCAGTTTACTCGAACGGGAGTCAGTAATGTCTCCACTCATACCTGTCATGTGCTAATGTAGACCAGTTGCGTCTGCTCACTCCAGGAACATGAAGAGCCTCAAATGGATCATTCAGGTTCTTGACAAAGAAGTCTGACCATCTTGTAGATGGGTGGCCACTCAATCTTTTGACTTCCCGTGGAGTCCAGTTGGTAACGACTCTAGTCCAGCAGTTCATCTCCAAATCTCATTGAGTGTCAAGCCCATCTGATTTTCAACACCTTGACAAACGATACAGCGTCCCTTATTCTTGGTGGTTAACGGAGGTCGGAACTCCGGATTCTTTCTGTCACTTGGGTGACATGATACTCCAAGCATAGCTCTTTCGATTCCTCTTTAGGAGATGCAAATAGTGTTCTAGTCCTGTTTCCATAGGCCCCAGGTCTCTGAGGCCTATGTTAATGCAGGAAAATCAGTGGAGTAGAAGAGATGTGCCCGGAGCCAAAGATTCTTTGTCCACTAAGCTATTTCTGTGATGCTCTTGAAGGTGCTTCAAGCAGCTCCCTTCGTCCTATGTAACTCAGGTGCCAGGTTGTTAGTCATATTGACTTCTCGACCTAGGCACACATAATTGTGCATTCGGAGATGTTTATTCCCTTAAGAGCGAATGGAACATCAGGAACCAGATCGTTTCTCATAACCATTACCTTCGTGAGATTTAGCTGCAGTCTGACCTTTCCACACTTATGGTCAAAGTCGGCCAGCATTTGTGCCACTTGGCTAATATTTGGTATTATTAGAACGAGGACATCAGCAAAGCGAAGGTGGTATAGTTGTCGGCCATCTATCTTCACTCCCATTCCTTCCCATTCCAGTTACAGCATGATGTTCTCCAGGTGGCACTGAAGAGTTTCAGTGAAATGATATCACTCTGCTGAACCCCTCTCTTGACGTCGATGATCACTTCCTTGTAGAATCGTGAGATCTTGGTAGTGAATTCGTAATACAGCTCATGGAGGATCGTGATGTATTGAGTTTGAATGTCCTGTTTGGCTAGGATCTCGATGACCTCTTCTGTCTCAACAGAATCAAAGGCCTTCTTTGAATCAATGAATGTTAGGCAGAGCGGCATCTTGAACTCCTGAGAAACCTCAATGAGCTTGGTTATTGTGTGTATAGGGTGGATCGTGCTAAATCCTTTGTGGAATCCAGCTTGCTTTCATGGTTGTCCATCTACTGTTCTTCCACTCCTATTCAGTATGATTTGAGTGAACAGCTTGTAGATGACAGACAACAGGCAGATTGGGCGAGAGTTGCCAATGTCATGGATATCTCCCTTCTTGTATAGTAGAACAGTTCTGCTGGTTTTCCAATGGGATGGAACTTTGCATTCAGACAGGTAGCATGTGAACGGCGGAGCCAGTGTATTGATGAGTACTGATGGCAGGTTCTTCAGGTGTTTGGGTCTGATCTTGTCTGGGCCTGGTGCTTTTTGCTTCTTTACCAATGAAATGGTGTATCAGACTTCAGAAGGGAGAACCTTGGGAATGACATATCCATCCTGCGAAATTTGGTATGTGGGCAGGTGGACATGGCTATCAAAGAGATCCGAGTAGAAGTCATGGATAATCTTCTCCCTTGCACTTCTGGAAGATGTGATAGATCCATCAGGATGTGGTTTTATAGTTGGTGAAGAACAGGCAGTCGTTGCAAATGCTTTTCCTGGCTTCTGCCCCACCTGCATCATTGCTGCTCTTCACTCTTTGAGATCTTCCCTTATGGCTTCTCTGCACGGCTTTGCAAGCTCAGATGTTCACTTGCGGTTGCCTGAGGCTCGTGCCAGCCACATTGGTGAATTAGCTCGAGAGTTTTCGAAAACAGACATCTTCTTGTGGCTATCTCTCTCTCTCTCGGCATTCCTCGCACAATCATGGAGGTGCTGAACCAGTCGATCGTATTCTTCGTCAATGTTGTCAACGACGGTATCTTCCCATGTTGCTGTAATAGTGCTAAAGAGCTTCCAGGTGGTGGTCATTCTGGGAGTTGTCTTCTTAAACTTTTCAGTCCTTTCTCCCTGCTTCGTGAAGTAGAATTTTGCACAAAGGAGACAGTAATGTGATCCTGTTTGGAATTTTGGGACAACAGTGACATAGGTCAGGCAAAACCTTTGATTGAATATGATGTGGTCAATTTCATTGTGGAACCATCCACCGGGAGGCTCCCATGTCCAACGTTTAGATTCGACCTTCTGGAACTGTGAGTTATCATGGATGGTCTTGGTCGACATGATGAACTCAGACAGTCTCTCACCCCGTTCGTTCCATTTGTCTCCAGTGTCAGAAGTTGGCCATGAGTACCAATGTGGAGTTTTTTGGCCAATCTTCTTGGTCCTATCTTGGCATTAAAATCACCAACAATTATCTTGTAGAAGATGTGGTCTTCTTTATAGAACTTCTCCAGCTTCATGTAGAACTTCTCAATTTCTTTTTCATCATAATTGGATGTTGGTGCATAGACAACAAAGATAGAAACTGTTGGCAGCCAGACACATCTATTTCAGTGTAATTGTCCAATTCAGGTTGTTAGGCATTCGAATGAATTAATGTTCATGGCCATGTTCGTGTTGACAAGGACACTGACACCACCAATGCCTCTTTTGCAGCATGTTCTGAAAAACATTTCTTCTCCAGTGTCAAAAGTTGCATGATGTGTTTGATCCCTTCTCATCTCTGTCAGACCAATGATGTTGTACTTGATCTTTCGTGCTTGCACCATCAGTTCCTTGATGGATGCATCCGATGCCAGTGTATGTGCATTGAAAATCCTTCTTCGTTTTGGCAACCTAGTTCGGCCTTGAGATTTTATCATCCTCTCCTTCCTCATCTTTCTTAATGCTGCTATATTGGTGGCTCTTTCAGGGTTAGGGGAACGAGACCTATTGTATTTACTGTTTTTGGCATATCACCATGGGTAGCTTGCCAGGCTCTGCTATGCAGTTGGGATACTATCGGTAGCTTGCCAGGCTCTCTGAGAGGGATACAGGCTTTTAGGGTGACCTCTAATCACCCTTGCAGGTGTTCCCATGGTTCAAACCATATTTGAACCCATCAAATATGGTATAGTAGTCTTGGAAGATGGGTACTAAATGTCTTATAATGTGTTTTATATTTTTATATGTTATATGTTTTATATGTTATATATGCTATACATAAATGGATATGTAACATATATGTGTATATATCTATATACATATGTGTATTAAATATATATGTATATTCATATACATATGTATATATGTGTATATATATATAACACAAAAAGAATTGCCTTGAGCCCACATACAGAAGTTCATGACTGGAACTTATTTTATAAGAGCAGAACCCAGAAACTTTGTTCCAAGATTTGTGACAAAAGATTTAATGCAGAAAAGTAAAAGTTGTCTACACATATTGCAAACTTAAGGACTATGAATTCTAATTAATTCTATCAGTGAAATAAGAGCTAAGCTGTTTTTATTTTTTCAAAGGATTAAAAATTTCTTAAATATGATTAAAGTCTACATCTCTCATATTAAATATAAAGATGATATAATCCAGCTCAGTAGGGTACCATGTTCTCTATGATCATTCAAGGATCAAGACTTTGTGTTTTACTGATTTAACATTCCCTAAAGTGTAGCTTTCTTTTGCATACCTTAAAATTGTTGTAATCACATTGAAAGAAATAGATGTCTACAGGTATTTTATTGTAACCATCACACACATTTATCATTGTCCAGAATGTAGTCCCATCTCACTGTAAAGCTCTCAGAAATACAGTTTCAATCTATACAAATGTGTATATAAGAGATCCTATGGCTAAAAGGTAAACAGGCAAAATTAATACTGTAGACAATTATTAATGTATTTCTCATATTTCACAAAGTATAATCTGTATAAAACTGCTAGCAAAATTTAAAACTTCAAAGTTGTAAAAAAACAACTATTTATTTTAATATTTCAAAAGGATCTCAGATCCTGGTATCAGGTGGAAGAAAAGAGTAAAGATACCATGTGAACATTAAAAAGTTTCAAAATTCCTTTGCCACGCATAATTATTTATATAATGACTTACTGAAAGGTAAGTATCTTAAAATAACTCCTTTAAATACTTCTTTTTTTCATGTTTCATTTTAATTAAGCTTATCACTAGCTCTCAAATTCCAAAATGTTTTTTAAAAACTTTGCAGAAAAAAAAATCAAGTACTCCCACCTGGTGAATCAGTTCCATAAAACTTATAATACTTGGGATCATTCAGATTGAGTTTACATTAACAAGTATTTTTATATGTATCATACTGATCATGTAAATGTAGTTAAGTTTCAGGGGGAAAAAAGAAACCAGAAACCCCGTAAATTGTAACTGATTAGATGCTGCTGCAATCATAACGAGTCTTTTTTGGAAATGGGGGACTGAATAATATCTCCACATGAATATAAATAAACTTTCACTTTCATTAGGGATTATTTTGTCCTCATAAAGTAGAATGATTGAAATGGTTAGATGAAATTTCCTATTTTGTACTCTTGTCTTCTGTTTAGGTAGCAATGGTAATGCTGCAAGCAAGCATGATCAGTCTGCTCCTGAAACTACTTGGTTTCCTCCAGATTTAACTCCTTCTCTGGTACCATATCCTACAGTCTATTAAATAATAACAAATATATGAATAACTATTACACACAGGAATACAAGGGAAACATTTTTTTCACACGAAACAACAAATGAATTATTTTTTCCCTTGAGTTGAAGCCAATTTTCACATGCTGTCATCACTTGATCACTTGATCACTTGACTTCCCGTTAATCGTCGATTTGCTCAAGAGGGTGCCAGTAATGTGTCCATATGTCCCTGTTGTATGCTACTGTAGCCCAGTGGCGTCTGTTTGCTCTAGGAACACAAAGAGCCTCAAACTGATTGTTCAGGATGTTGAAGAAGTCTGACCATCTGGTAGGTGGGCGGACACACGGTCTTTTGACATCCCCTGGAATCCAGTCGGTAACAGCTCTAGTCCAGCAGTCGTCTCCAAATCTCATTACATGTCCAGCCCATCTGATTTTTGACACTTTGGCAAAAGAGACAGCATCCCTGATTCTTGATCGTAGACGGAGGTCGGAACTTCGGATTTTTTCTCTCATTTGAGTGAAACGTGATACTCCAAGCATAGCTGTTTCAATTCCTCTTTGGGAGACCCAAATAACATTCTCATACTGTTTGCATAGGGCCCAGGTCTCTGAGGCATATGTTAATGCAGGAAGAACAGTGGAATCAAAAAGATGTGCCTGGAGCCGGAGGTTCTTCGTCCTCTTAGCTATTTCTATTTCTATGACATGCTGTCATAGATACGTATAACTATAGATCCAGTAAAAATTATAAAAATTAACTTTTTTAGTCATTTTTAGTAGCTCCCAAGAGAAAAAAATAGAGACGCTTGCTAAAAAAGAGGTATCAGGATTTAGTGCTTTTTCTTTTTCCTAGAAAATTATGAAGATGCATATTGTTCTCAGAAAGTAGATTATTTCTTCTCAGACTAGAATAAAATAGAGAAATCATAATATGTACAGGACTAACACCATGAATATTTGTGCCATTGCTCCACTCTGACCAAAGAGATTCCACCAAGATGTTTCAGCCTATCATTGCTCTGTTCTTCTGTAAAGTGAATTAAGTTTATATGATTCTTACTCATAGTCCACAAGAGGAAAGACTGCAGAGGACCAGGTGTGTTGTACTCACATTGCCCAAGTTCACAAGAAAAGAAAGGGTATTCTTATCTGATACTCAAGCAAATACAAGTCATCAATTTTATCAACAAATAAAATCATTTTTAAAATTCTTATTTAAACAATTTTTAAAGAACCATTTTTATTGAGGTATCAAGATTTCCAATACTGTTAATCACATTTTTCATACATGTATCCAACATCAGACTCATGACCAGAGAGGCCACTTTCCTACACCCGTGTCTGAAAGACCTCTTCACCTCACCCATGTAAGTTCAGACTGATAGACAAAATCTTCAGTTCCAGCGACTTAGAACATTTGCTGCTCTAATATATTCTTTCTTTTTAACCTCCCCAAATATAGGAGAAATCTCTGTTTGTGTGTGTTTTGTGAGTGTGTGTGTGTGTAGGTGGTGATACCTACAACCGTATATAGAGTTCATCTCTTGAAATTACACAAAACTATAAATCAAAAATTTTATTTCAAAATCTAAACCTTTTTCTTACAGATATATAAATTCAATCACGAATCACGACCATCCTGTTATTTGTCGATTGCCTCGAGCAGGCCCCAGTAACGTCTCCTTCATCCTAGTCCTGAGATTTTTAAGAAAGTGCTATATTCAAGGCTCATTAGGAGAATGAGACCCATCATTGTTACTGGTATTTGGCATAATGGGTACGCCATGGGGAGTTTGCCAGACTCTGCCATGTGGGCAGGTTACATTTGGTAGCCTGCCAGTTTGTCCAAAGTAGGAATGAGATAATAAGATGTCATAATAAGATGTCACGCGGCCGCGAATGCGACCACGCCGTTCTGGGAGCTGGTTTTTATAGTCTCTGAGTCTTGGCCGTTGATGGGATTACACGGCGCCAGGGGGCAGTTGGTGGGTGTGATCCCTGTCAACTGGAAGTCAGAGGATCTGGGTGGAGGATGCTCAGCCCCGATCTGAGTAGGCTTGGAGATCTCAGCCCCGGGACCCGCTTGCCTTTGTTCTTCTGCCGGCACCTTCAGGTGTGCGGAGAGTGGTCTCAGCATGGTGGTGGCTGGTTCTGGAGGTCTTTGGCTGCTGGAGCCCTGGTCAGGGCAGGGAGGAAAGCTCAACCCGCTCCCCTCCAAGGGGCCCCGGCAAGGACAGCCAGGTGCGGGGGCAGGAGACTTATTTATTTAAATTAAATAAATTTAAATTTATATTTATATTTATATTTAATTAAATAAATTTATTAAATTTATATAAATTAAATAAATATTATGGATAATTCTGTTCTAATATATTTTATAGCTTACATGAAATTGGTAAATCCTACAAATGCAAAATTTAGTCAGAGTGAAGAGAATTAAGAAAATTTGAAAGGAAAAATTGCATAGACCTACAAAACAGCTAAATATGTTTCATCACAAAAAGAGAATATTGGATTTATATTAGAAAATATTATATACATACTTAAATGCTTGTATAAATAAGTAAAAGATTATAGTAAAATATGGATGTAAAAGAGTCATATTCAGGCGAAGAACTGTCATTGGCACTGTTCTCCCACTGTTCATCGATTTGCTCGAGCAGGCACCAGTAATGTCTTCATTGTGAGACTTGTTAACTGTTTTTTGGCAACTCAAATACATCACGGGTAGCTTGCCAAGCTTTACTGTGTGGGCAAGATACTCTCAGTAGCTTGCCATACTCTCTGAAAGGAGCGGAGAAATTGTCGAATGCATGGCAAACATCGTACCCACTGTGCTGAAACGTTGTACCCACTGCGCTATCGCTCCAGCCCGGGCAAATAACATTCAATATAAATGAAATATTAATTAATTATTGGGAATTATAAAATCTCTTAGCTAGCTAGAAATAATTATACCTTTATTAATTAAGTAGAGGGCAGCCATAGGTACCGTGACTGAGTGCCATAGTCAGAGTCACATACTGGGAAGTTTGTTCATTTTTGAAGAAATTCCTTTAATGCTCCATACAAATTTGCCCTTCGGCTGCAAATTCTCTAACTATCAATGAATCTCTGTCTCGTTCAAACTGGAATGTTAATCCAGCTGTTTAGAGCATTCTTGGTGAGGAGTTTATTTCATTGACTTTTTATCCTACATTCCTCCATTGTCTTCTAGCTTATAGTCTCATTTGATAGATTTCCTGTGCATCTTATGGGCCTTCTTTGTATTCAAGTTTCTTTTTTTGTTCTAGCTGCTTTCAATAATCTGTCTCTCTTTCTGTTTTTTTTTTTTTTGCCATCCTAAGCAAAACAATGTGACTTGGGGTTTTCTTACCTGAATCAATTTTTGCTGATACATCGGGCCTATAGTATTTGGTTATCTGTATTTGTCAACTTGGGTAAGTTCTTAGCTATGACTACTTTAACTATTAATTCTTCATCAAATTTGCCTTCCTGATGCCCAAAGTCATTGATAATTCTTATTTTGTTTCTCTTGAGTTCATATCACTGTTCTTTGGTTTCTTCTATTTTATCTTAGAGCTTCTCCATCTTTTCCAAGGCTGCTAAAATTCTGTTGTTCAGTGTTTTAAAATGATTTTTTAATATCATCTAACATAATCTTCATTTCTATCACTACTACTTACAGTTTTCTTGTTTTAGCTGTCATATTCTTTTTGTGCTTTTGGAATGCCTGTTCTATTGTTTTTTTTTTGAACTCATTAAACTTCTTCACCATGGTGTTACCAAAATCATTTCCTGAGCGTTTACAGAGCTGGTTGGTGTTGGTTTTGCCTTTCATGTTATTGTTTTCAGTCATTAAACTTGATGAGTTTCTAAATGTCATTCCCATTAGTTTTCCAGTTGAGAGTAAGACTTTGTAGATAGATCACCTGGGTGTTCTAATGGATTAGGCTAGGAGTTGTTCTTTACTTTGCCTATCTTTATCCAGTATAACTCTAAGTTGTGTGGAATTTGCTGAGTAGATCTGTCACATGGCCAGATATATGGCCACACAATTCAGGCACTTTGGTGTTGGTTTGTTAATATGGTGGAGGTCAGGTATGATGAGTGCTAGGACCTAGTGAGAAGTGAGGGGGAGGGGGATTTGCCTCCCTTTATAGTAGGACTAGTTATCTCAGCAGGAAATTAATCTCACCTGGAACTGTAGAGCAGCAAGTAGCAGCTCGGGAGCTCTGGTGTGAACCCCTTTAATACCTACTTGTACTATTATTATAAAGACAATATTATTGTCTAAATAGAGTAACAGCAATATGATAAGTTTCTGTTGATCAACATTATATCTGAAGCCTACAAGTTTTAATTATTAGGAAGATCTATGATCCAGTTACAAAATGTTTCATTACAAAATACTATTTGCCTAAAAGTTCCTGGCTCCCCAAATGACTTGTCTCAGGGACTGTAGAGATAGCATAGGGGGTAGATGCCTGCTTGCCTTGCATGCAACAAACTCAGGTTCAAACTTTGTCATCCCCTATGGTCCTCTTAGCTCTACCAGGAGTATTCCTAAGTACAGAGCTAAGAGTAACCCCTGAGTGTTGCCAGGTGTGGACCAAAATCAAATGAACAAACAAAAAAGCGATGGCCTCGTACTTCTTACTAAATCCTACATGAAATTAAGCAAGGATTTTGTATTAGATATTTTATCTTGATATTCATAGCACAGTGGGAGGGCATTTGCCTTGCACATAGTTGACCCGGGTTCAATTCTTCTGTCCCTCTCAGAGATCCCGGCAAGCTACCGAGACTATCCTGCCTGCATGGCAGAGCCTTACAAGCTCCTTGTGGCATATTTGATGTGCCAAAAACAGTAACAATAAGTCTCACAATGGAGACGTTACTGGTGCCTGCTCGAGCAAATGGATGAACAATGGGAGGACAGTGCTACAGTGCTATATTCACATGTACTTTAAGTGAGCTACAAATATAAAAACTTTAATTACCAAAAAAAAAAAATGACAAAAAAGCATTTTTAAAAAATGTGATTATGCTAATGAAGCTGAAATATTTAAGTTTTCTCTTCATAATCTAACTCAAGTTAAAAATACTTTACAGGTGGGACTAGAATGATTAAATAGGGAGAATCTATATTTACATCCACCTATGATCACAACAATATATATTAAAGTTTGGAATCACCTACACAGAAACAAATCTGAAACCTGATTAAAAAAAATTGAGTTCACACCAAGTAACAGGAGAATCCAGAAAGATTGGAGGCAAAGATAATTTCTTGAATTCTCTTACATTATATTTCTCTTCAAAAGAAACCTCAAGCAGCAGAACTAATAAGCTAAACTTGGGATTTGATTTCTAAGCCCAAGAACTTTGCCCTAATGAGCAAAGTAATTATATTAAACACATGACATATGTATTGTCCAAATCTATAATGAACACATTGGAACAGGAGGTTAAAAACCATACAACATAAATTGCGACCAGAGTCGTGAGCAGGCATCATCTTGGTGACTTCTGTTAACCTTACTGGTAAAGTTCATTTTGGACCTTAATCCCTATAATAGCAAATCCTGAGACCAAATCCTTAGGAGAATTCTAATCACCCCTGAAAAATATCTGAGCTAGCTGAAGGCTAAGGTAAAGGTAAAGGTAAAGGCCTTCCCATTGATCGTCGATTTGCTCGAGCGGGCCCAGTAACATCTCCATTGGAGACTTTGTTGTTACTGTGTCTGGCATATCCAATACTCTCGGTAGCTGAAGCTAAGGAACAACAAAGCTGCTAAAGCTGAATAGACATGTAGACCGGTCTACCAATCCATGTCTAACTTGCTTGCAAGCAAGCATCACCATTCGAGAGGTTTACTGTGAGCCTCTCAGAGTGCAGTCAGATGACAAAGGATACCTACTGTCTCTTGTGGGCCAAAGCCACTTTGTAAACTTGTTTAGAATATTTATTGTATGAAACAAAGGATCCATAGCCAATGCCAAGATGCCTACAACTTCAGTATCTAAGTGACAACCCCAAACAAGTTACTTTAACTTCTGGTTGCCCTGTAGGCCCTCTCAATCTTGTTGCACATGTGCCTCCAAGCAGTCTCAATATTGACCCTGTGTTGTTTTCCAAACCTTTTTAAACTTGAGGACAGATGTCTCTAGGTATCAAAATCTCAGACTCTTGGTCACTGTGCAACTCTGGTCAAATTTGTGTACATGTGTTCTTTACCTTAAGGTACTCATGATATTGAAACTTCAGTTTTGTCCTAACTCTATTAGTACTTGATGCAGTAGCTCTTGCCGAATGTGCCAATTTGCACCACCAGACACTGCTCAAGTCCTTTTAAACTCCCTATTATAGTTACAGTCATGAGCGTGGGAATGTAAATCACCGCCTCATCACATAAACCTATGAGGTGCTACAAATATTGCCACACACTCACCATGGGAGCCATGCGTAGGTGCAGGCCCACCTCACACCAATATTGCCTCCTCACACCAGCAACTGAGAACCCAAAGTGACTGTTCAAATCTGCTCCAACTGGGTTCTAGAGTGAAGCAACATAATTGCAATTCTTTTCTGAGACATTTCCATACTGTTTTACATGGAAGTTCAACAAGACAAAGTTCCCACCTGTAGTGATTAAAAGTTCCTTTCTCTCCAAGTCTCTTCCATCACAAATTATTCCCAGTTTTTTTAATATGTTCCATTTTCAATGGTGAGATGATATATATATTTTTTTAATTTAAGGATATATATATATTTGGTTTGATTTATTTTATTTATTTGTTTTCATTAGTGAAACACCATGAGGTACAGTTGTAGACTTACAAACTTTCGTGCTTGGGTTTCAGTTATACAATGATCGAGTAACCATCCCTCCACCAGTGCCCATTCTCTAGCATCAATGATCCTAGTAGCCCTTCCACCCCCAACCCCCATCCCCCCACCCCGCCTCTGTGGCAGGGCATTCCCGTCTGCTCACTCTTTCATTCAGGGTCTTGTAGTTTGCAATATTGGTATTTAGTGGCCGTCACGTTGGGTCTATAATCTACTTTCACATCCCGAGTGAATCCTCCAAACATCCTTTACGTGATGTTCCCTTCTCTATCCAAGTGGCCTTTTTCCCGAGCACATGCTGCCAGCTTCCATGTCCTGGAGCAGATCTCCTGGTACTTATCTCAACTATTCTTGTGTGTTTGACTCCCATTCTGTTACTTAATATTCCCCCAGATGAGTGTAGTCTTTCTATGTCTGTCCCTCTCTTTCTGGCTTATTTCACTTAGCATGACTCTTTCCATAAAGAACAGCTTGTTTGCAAATTTCATGACTTCATCCAATATAACTGCTGCATAGTATTCCACTGTGTAGATGTAGCAAAATTTTTTGTAACATGTCATGTGTTCTCGGCATTCAGGTTTTTTCCAGATTTTGGCTATTGTGAACAGTGCAGCAATGAACATACAAGTGCAGATGTCATTTCGACTACTTTTTTGCTTTTCTGGGATATATTCCCAGGAGTGGTATTGCTAGGTCAAATGGGAGCTCAATTTTGAATTTTTGAGAATCGTGCATACTGTTTTCCAAAATAGCTGAAGTAGTCGGCATTCCCACCAGCAGTGAAGGAGGGTCCCTTTCTTGCCACATCTGCACCAACACCGGTTGCTTTTGTTCTTTTGAATGTGGGTCAGTCTCTGTTTTGTGAGATTTTATCTCATTGTTGTTTTGATCTGCATCTCCCTGATGATTAGTGATGTAGAACATTTTCTTACGTGCCTTTTTGCCATTCAGATTTCTTCTCTGAGAAAGTTTTTGTTCATTTTGTCACCCCATTTGTTGATGGGGTTGGATGTTATCTTCTTGTGGAGTTCAACCAGTGCTTTGTATTTTGTTGATATCAACTCCTTATCAGATGGGTACTGGACGAATATCCTTTCCCATTCTGTAGACTGTCTTTGTATTTTGATCACTGTTTCTTTTGAGGTGCAGAAGCTTCTTAGTTTAACATAATCCCATTTGTCTATCTCAGTTTTCACTTGCTTGGCCAGTGGCGTGTCATCTTTGAAGATACCATTAGCTTCAGTGTCATGGAGGGTTTTGCCAACCTTGTCTTCAACGTACCTTATGGATTCCATTCTTATGTTGAGGTCTTTAATCCATTTTGTTCTTACTTTTGTACGTTGTGTTAGGTAGAGATCTGAGCCCATTTCTTTGCATGTAACTGTCCAGTTTTGCCAGCACAATTTGTTAAAGAGGCTTTTCTTGCTCCACTTCACATTTCTTATCAAAGATTAGATGATCATATGTTTGGGGGATATGTCAGTATACTCCACCCTGTTCCATTGGTCTCTGGCTCTGCCTTTTTTCCAGTACCATTCTGTTTTAATTATTACTGCTTTGTAGTAGAGTTTGAGGTTGGGGAGGTTGATTCCTCCCATTTTCTTTTTCCCAAGAATTGCTTTAGCTATTCGTGGGTGCTCATTGTTCCATATGAATTTCAGGAGTGTTTGCTAAATTTCTTTGAATTAGGGATTGCATTGAATTTGAAGTCCCTTATATACCCCATTTTGGCAAGGCTTTTCATCATAAACGGGTGCTGGGTCTTGTCAAATGCTCTCTCTGCATCTATTGATATGTTCATATGGTTTTTATCTTTTCTTTTGATAAAAAGTTGATGTGATGGATTATGTTGATTAATTTCGGAATGTTAAACCATCCTTGTCTCCCTGGGATAAATCCCACTTTCATGGTGTATTATCCTTTTGATGAGTTGCTGAATTCTTTTGCTATTATTTTGTTGAGAATCTTTGCATCTGTGTTCATCAGGGACATTGGCCTGTAGTTTTCTTTTCTTGTGGTGTCTTTGTTTCCTTTTGGTATTAGGGAGATATGAGCATCATAGAAAGTGTTTAGGTGAGTTTCGGTTTCTTTAATTTCCTGGAAAAGTTTATGAAGAGCTGGCAATAAGTGCTCTTTGAATGTTTGGAAAAATCCGCTATTGAATCCGTCTGGACCTGGGCTTTTGTTTTTGGGAAGAGATTTGATTACAGTTTCAATTTACTTGATGTTAACACGACTATTCAGGTATGCTAGATCTTCTTGTTCAGCCTTGGTAGATTATAGAAATCCAGGAATTTATCCATTTCTTCTAGGTTCTCTTGTTTCGTGGCATACAAAAAGTAGTCTCTGGTGATGTTTTGAATTTCTTTGGTTTCTGTTGTGATATCCCAGTTCTCATTTCTGATTCGGTCTATTAGAGTTCTCTCTCTATCTCTTTGCGAGTCTTGCTAGTGGTTTATCTATCTTGCTTATTTTCTCGATGAACCAGCTCTTTGTTTCATTGATCTTTCGGATTGTTTTTTGTGTTTCCATGTCGTTGAATTCCGCTTGAAGTTTTATGATCTCTTTCCTTCTGCCTGGTTTTGGCTCCTTTTGTTGGTCCTTTTCTATGATCTTGAGCTGTGAAGTCAAGTTGTTTATGTGGGCCCTTTCTTCCTTTCTGAAAAATGCTTGCAGAGCTATAAATTTTCCCCTTAACATGGCTATAGATGCATCCCATAGGTTCTGGTAGCTCGTGTCTTCATTCTCATTTGTTTCCAGGTATCTTTTGATTTCTTCCTTGATTTCTTTCCTGACCCACTCATTGTTCAACACTGAGTTGTTTAATTTCCAGGTGTTGGATTTGGTTTTATACATCTGTCCATGATTAACTTCTATCTATAGCGCATTGTGGTCTGAGAAGATAGTTGGTACAATTTCTATCTTCCTGAATCTGTTGAGGTATGCTTTGTGGCCCAGCACATGGTCTATCTTGGAAAATGTTTCATGTGAACTGGAAAAGAATGTGTATTCTTTCTTTGGGGGGTATAAAGTCCTGTATAGATCTATTATCCCTCTGTCTCTATTTCTTCCTTCAGAGCCATTATTTCCTTGCTGAGTTTTAATCTTCTTGATCTATCTAGGGGTGATAAGGCTGTGTTGAAGTCTCCAATTACTATTGTGTTGCTTGTAATGTTTTTATTAAGGTCTGTTAGCAGTTGTTGTAGGTATTTGACTATTTCCTCACTGGGTGCGTATATGTTTAGGAGTGTGAGTTCTTCCTGCTGTACATATCCCTTGATTAATAAAAAATTGCCTTCACTGCCCCTTCTAATCTTTTTCAATCTGAAATTTATGTTGTCCAATACTACTTACGCCACTCCAGCTTTTTGAGGGTGTTGTTTGCTTGCAGGGTTGTTTTCCATCTTTTGACTTTGAATCTGTGGTGTTTGTTCTGATTGTTCAGATATATTTCTTGAAGGCAGCAGGATGTTGGGTTCTGTCTCTGAATCCATTTTGCCACTCTGTATCTCTTAATTTGTGAATTTAGACCACTGATGGGGTATTGTATTATCTTTCTGTAAGGGTTTGTTGTGCTTGTAGGGGGTTGTCTTGTCTTACAGAAGCCCCTTTAGCTCTTCCTTTAGCTTTGGTTTTGAGTCTATGAAGTTTCTGAGCTGTTGTTTATCTAGAAAATAGTGTACCATTCCTTCGAGTTTAGCCAGATAAAGTGTTCTTGGTGAAGCATTCATTTCAGTGAGTTTTTTCACTATATCCCACCATTTCCTTTCAGCTTGGAGGGTTTCCTATGATAGGTCTGCTGTGAATCTAAGGGGAGCTTCTTTGTATGTGATTTCCTTCTTTTACCTTGCTGCTTGCAGTATTGTAGCTCTATTGGTGGCATCCATCATTCTAATTGTGATATATCTTGGAGTGTTTTTATTAAGGTCTCTTTCAGCTGGCACCCTTTGGGCTGCTTAAGTCTGGGTCCTGCATTCTCCAGCTCTGGGAACTTTTCAGCAATGATTTGTTTAACTGTGACTTTTTCATTGGGACTGTTTCCCTGACCTTCTGGTACTCCAGTGATTCTAATGTTGTTCCTCTTGGAATCATTTCCTATGACTCTGATTCGCTCTAGAGCTACTTTGAGTTCTCTTGCCATTGTTTGTTGTTGACTGTAGGCTTCATGCAGCTCATCTTCCAGCTCACTGATTCTGTCTTCAGCTGTAGCCATTCTACTGTTGAGGGCACAGACTGAGTTTTTTATTTCATCTATGGTATCTTTTATTCGTGAAATTTCTGTGCATTGCTTTCCAATTTCTGCTCTCATTTCTTCCTTTATTTTCTCAATTGTTTCTTTCACATCCTCCTTTAATTTACTGAATATCTGTCTCACTGTTTCATTGAGTTCATAGATTATCTTCATTACTTCATATCTGAATTCTTTCTCAGAGAGCTCCCTTAAGTGAGTAACACCTAATGAGGCTTCTGGACTCTTTTCATTGTCCTCTCCTTGTGGTGGGGATTTGCCTTGTTTCTTCATGTTGGTGGGTGGTATGGAGACTGAGATGTTATACGAGGTTGCTGGGTATGAGTAATTTATCTGCACCCCCCAAATAGGCCACGCCCATTTCTGCAGAGGCCATGGTTTATGGGGGGGTACAACCTGGAAGGAGAAGAAAATGTCATTACAGATGAATAAGAAGAGATTCAGGGATGGTGGGCGGCCCAGGGTCCTAGAGGACGCCTGGGGCGCATACATGGAGAAAGCGAAGTCCCTGTTTGGAATATTGACTGACCTGGGATTAGAAGAAAACCGGTGCTATGATATCTTATTAGGGTCTTTCTTTAAATTTCCTTGTATAATACAACCCAGCATTGATAAGGAAGAGGCAAATTACAAGAGAAGCATTTATGACTTTGGTGTAAAAATTTACTGCACCTTCACCACAACCAAAGTACCAAGACCCTCCACTGTCATAATGTCACTTCCAGACTGCCTCTTCTGAGATCAGTGATTATTAGAAACATAGGAGGTATTATTTTTATAATATAAGTGAATCTTTTTTCCTTTACTTATAAGTGTGAAGGGATTATCTTACTAAAGAAAAACAGCACTATTATAAAATGCTCATATGCTATCAGAGGCACACAACTTTAGTTTTACAGATTACAGGATTATCAGAGTAGAGCATTTCGTGAGTTCTTACATAATTATGTTAGAGAACGGTTTTCAAAATTTTTTTAAAGAAATATTCTAAGATGCAAAGTGATCCTAATTGGTTCTGAAAACTCCTGTGAGGCTACTTCTTCTCCTTTGCTAAAATACATGAGTTCAACACTATTACCATGATGGTTGGGATTTTAATACATTTCCATGATGGAATTATGATTAGTTGAAGATGAGCATTTACTGTTAAGTCTCCAGTATAAAATCTTAGTCCTAGTCTGTATATACTTCCAAGATTCCTAGTGGCCAGCAACTTCTGAACAAATAGCAGGAATAGCAACAGGTTAAATTTAGAGTTGTCTCAGTGGAGAGAGATTGAGCCAGTCCTGGCAGCTATAGCATCATGACTAAGAGTGGTAAATCATGTCTTCCCAGACTCCATTCCCCCAAGAATGTTAATAGTCAGAGCAAGTACTCTAGAAATGGAATGTGGCCAATGAAAGTATAAAAGAGGAAGAAATGGGTGGAGAAAAATTGGAAGAAGCCAGTAGATTAATTCTTTGTTTTTACAATTTTAAAGGCATATTTGGATATTCTGTGCAAATATAGACTCTCAACATTTTCAGTTTTTTTTTCCTAAACCTGCAACTTGATTAGACTTCTCTTTCTAAGTCTTAGAGAAAGACCCTGAGCATGATGCCATCTGTTTCCTTTCTCACATGCAAAATTTATTCCCTTGCCTGTTTTTTTTTTGTGGGCCTCAACTTAACTGCACCACAATCCCAGCACTGGAATACTAATGTATATGTGGGGTTCATTTTTATTATATATGTATATATTTTAGAACCTAATAAAAATATATTACTTGTCCAGGCTCTAATATATGTCAAACTATTTATTTTCTCAAAAACATGTCAAACTATTTATTTTCTCAAAAACATGAAGAGAAAGTTGCTGAAATTATGGGAGTATGGGAGAAGATACCTGGAAGCATCAGAGACAAGCATGGGGTTAACTCACAACTGATACCCACAGAAATACTGCAGCTTAAATAACTAGCAGTAGAGCAAAAATCAAGTAATTTTTTTACACAGAAGATGTTTTAGTAAAGAAATTAGAACTACATAGAACTAACTCATTAAAGAGAAATAATAGAAAATAGCATGTTCATTATTATGTCTTTAACCTATGTTTAAGTTTACAATAAAAATATGCAGATACCATAAAGTGATCTAGGAGATACATGGAAGAATATGGATAAAAGTTTTTATTTATTGTTCAAATTTCTGCGACATAGAAGGATTTGTTTAAACCTACTTTTTAAAAATAAAAGTTGACCAAAAAGGAAAATTAAGAATTTAATATAAGTGAAAATCTATCTTGAAAACAGATTAAATGCATTAATCAAAACTTTTTTTCCTTGAAAGATAACTTTATCACTAAAATTCCCCTATCTTATCTAATTTAGCATAATAGGTCTAACTCATAATCAACTAATAGTTAATGCTTCTCAACTCCAAACAAACAAAAATGACCCACACTTGTGTGCAGGTTTTATGGAGCTAAGCAGATGTCTCAAGCAGCTGACAAGACAGAAAATGCCTTCTAGTAGATAACAATACCAGAGCACACTGTTTAGAAATGTCCTGTCTCACTTTGCTCTGCCAGCAAGTTCAGGGAGTTAACAATCAAAACTACCTCATGTATTTAAACTTTGTACAGTGGGTCATATAAACATTCTTTGAGTTAAATGGTGTAATAGATCTAAAAATCGCATATCCACTTTCCTTTCTTTCTGAGATTTATCATACTGTGTTATAAATATTCGCAGTATTTTATAAAAAAGATGAACCTGGCTTTTATAAGGCCAGTACTTTTTGCTGATTAGTGGAAATCTAGAGCTGGAGAAATGGCTACTTGATACAAGTAGGGGCTTTTAAAAGTACAATTTTATATTATATTTAAAATTACAATGTGATTGCATTTCTAAAACAAACAAAAATCTGAATATATACAAATAATCTTATAAGGAATAATTAGTATCAAAACCTATGTAGCAGAAAATTATTAAAATCTGATAAGTATCCAAAGCTTGTAATAGTTACTTGTAATAAATTGTACCTAAAATATTTCCTTATGTTCATGCTTTTATTTATTTTTCCTCACTGTTTTTGGGAATAGACCAGGTGAAGCTGTAGATGATGGCTTAATTTTTTTTTTTGAAATTTCTTCAGTCTTGTTCTAATGCATTATATCAATATTAGGCCTTTTTTTATCTGTCTAATGCATTTTTGATAAGATTAGTTGTGGCCCTGTAGGGGAATTTATGGCCTCTCAAGACATTGTTTTTCCTCTCCATCTCCTTCTATTGTTTTTGTTACAGAATGTCTGATGTCATCACAGCTCTATTAGATCTACCATGACCATAAAACTCATTATCATAATAGAAGTGCCACAGTGCTCATTATCAGAGAAGGTCTTGTTGGGGATTTGTCTTTCACTGTATAGACAATCCCTGCCAGCCAGGTCTCTCCCAGAGAAATCTTGCGAAATGAAGACGTCAAATACTGTTAGAGTCCAATAGCATTCCTCAGTTCAGTCTTCACAGAGTGGGCCTGAAAACAAGTCTCTACTTATTTTGTATCTGACAAAGACTGAACAATGACTGGCTGTGTGCACAGCCGTTTTTCCTGTTCAATCTATAGGCATTATCCATGGAATCTCCATTCACATGAGGTTAATACACAGAGCCCTTCCCTCCCTGTTTAGACTATAGTTCTCTCTATCTTAGGCATCCTCTGATTTTCTTTTTGGAATTTTAATCCTTAGACTTACAGAATTGACTCAGGGATTAAATAAATGAAATCAAAAGAAAACTCTTATGTCTCTAAGTCAGAGGTAGATGAAGGTATCATTTGTTTGCTTTGTTTTGTTTATAATCTTCCAGATATTCACCCTGTTTGTATTAAGCATCTTAAGTGGAGATACTGTGAATGATCATTTGGAATTCTTGAAACGGTTATTATTCTTTAGAATAATATATTCCCTACAGATATTAACAAAAAGCTTTTATTTTTAATTTTAGACTCATCTGGCAAGGGCTTTCAGAAAGTTTATTTTTAAAAGTAAACAAGTTTGGTGTTGGATGTTGGTATTCAGTGTAATAAATCACTGCAAACAACTTTATAAAAATAAAATTAAATTAAAAAATTGCATTTCTCTGGTGACAAAAAAAAGAGCAAACAGATATATATTTTGCTACAGAAAGAGAATGAGGGGGAAATAAGGGAATCTCTGTGACTGAATTTTAAAAATCTTCATTAGCTAATATTTAACTTAGAGTTAGAAACACATTCATGCCTTTTGGTAATCTGTGAATGCATGAAATAAAATTTGCAGGCTTCTATACATACCTATATTAAAGTTCTTATTACATTTATAAAACAAGCAGCACATGTAAAGAATCAAGTCTGTGATCAGTGGTTAAATTTAGAAAGTAAATCAACCACTAGCTGACAGTAAGCACTACATAAATATTACAATATACTGTATATTGCACATGCTATATAATGAAAATAATAATAGCCACCAATGAATTGGTAGGCAATACACTACTGATTTCAATTTAACTTAATTTATCTTGAAAGATTTTTTACAATATCAATTGCTGATATAATAAATTTTTAATCACACAAGCCAAATAATAGAAAATGTAGAATCATTTAATAGTTGGTATGTCATCTTTCAATTTTAGATTTGATCTTTTAACAAAGAAAGAATAGTTCTAGAAATATGACAAAATTAGGTGCATAAAATTCATACTTGACTTCTGATTTCTATAAAATTATTTAATCTGGAGAATGTGTTTGAATGTAGATCGGAAATTTTGATACTATTTTATCTTTTATAGAACTGTCTTTCTTTTCCGTGGATGGGTAAAGGTTGTCTAAGAAAGAGTTATAAAATTGTGCTCCTCTTTTCATGATACACAATCATAGTCACTGTATCCCAAAGAACTATTTTAGTTATTAATTCTGGTTTTGAGGGGAAGTGGGTGGGAATCACACCCTGTGTTATTTAGGAATTACTCCTCGTTCTGTGTTCAAGCATCACTTTGAAGGGTTCTGGGGCAGCATGAGGGGGTCAAAGTTCAAACCTGGTTCATCCTGTAAAAGGCAAAACCGCTTCCCACTCTACCATTGCTCTGATCCAGAACTCCTATTTTTAAAAAGGCAAGAAAAGAAATGTCATTTGCTTGATATGCCTCTATTTTTAAATATAGGATGAATGGATCTTTTGACATTTTTTTCATGAAAATTTATATTTGTAAGGCATATAAGAGAAGCCAATTCAAATTAATATTTAATGAAGAGGAGCAAGATGCAAAACAAGAAGTGAAAAGAATAAAGAAAATGAATTTATTGACTTAAGAAATTGGAAAGTCTAAGGATAAACCTTGTTTTAGTTCACTCTGGAACGGATCTCATTATTAGCTTTCTTCTTTTCAGCAGTCTTTCTTTTTTTTTTTTTCCTTAAATTTTTATTAGTGAAACACCATGAGGTACAGTTGTAGACTTACAAATTTTTGTGCTTGGGTTTCAGTTATACAATGATTGAATACCCATCCCTCCACCAGTACCCATTCTACACCACCACTGATCCCAGTATCCTTCCCACCCCCATCCCCCACAACCTACCCTACCTCTGTGGCAGGGCATTCCCTTTTGTTATCTCTCTCCTTTTGAATGCTGTGGTTTGCAAAAGAGACATTGAGTGGCAATCATGTTCGGTCTATAGTCTACTCTCATCAAGCATCTCCCATCCTGAGAGGAACCTCCCAACACCTTTTATTTGGTGCTCCCTTCTCTATCTGAGCTGCCTTTTCCCCTAGCGTGTGCGGCTGGCCTCAAAGCCATGGTGTAATCCTCCTGGTACTTATCTTGGCTATTCTTGGGTGTTAGTCTCCTATTTTGTTACTCTATGTTCTCCAGATGAATGCAATCTTTCTATGTCTGTCCCTCTCTTTCTGACTCATTTTGCTTAGCATGATACTTTCCATGTAGTACCACTTGTATATGAATTTCATGACTTCATCTTTTCTAACAGCTGCATAGTACTCCATTGTGTAGTTGTACCAAAGTTTCTTTAACCAGTCATCTGTTCTCGGGTACTCAGGTTATTTCCAGATTCAGCAGTCTTTCTTGTATAATTTTCTCATAGTCTTTTAGTGTAGAATCACTTATCATTAGTCAATGACTTGTGGATGGCAGCTACATATTTACATAATCCCAAATTTGTAATCTTAGAGAAAGAGAACTGTTTTTCTAAGCTCAGTATATCCAAACAAATACATTATTAGCAGGAAGGAGTTTGGTAGAGCCACAATATGCTATCAAAAAGCATAGGGTTCTGGGGCATTAGAAACGGCACAGCAGGTAGTATATTTGCCTTGTATGCAGTATATCTAGATTCAATCCCCACCAGCCCATGTGGTTCATAGCAGATATAGTGTTTGCCTTGCATGCATCATATATGGATTCAATCCCCATCAGTCTATGTGGTCCTACATTCTGCTAGGAATGACCCTGACTGCATAATCAGGATTATGCCCTTAATAGAGCTGGGTTTGCCCCAACCCCACTCCCTCAAGATCCCCCAAATAAACAAATAAAATAAAATTAAAAATGGCATAGGTTTCTTTAACTAGTTAAGATTGCTTTGTGGGACCTCTTTTCTGTTGTAAACAGGTAGGGAATACCATGTACTGAACAACCATTTTCAATAACTGAACTGTAGCACTGTCCTCCCATTGTTCATTGATTTGCTCCAGTGGGCACCAGAGCATCTCCATTGTGAAACTTGTTGTTACTGCTTTTGACATATCAAATACACTACGGTGAGCTTGCCAGGCTCTGCCGTGCGGGTGGGATACTCTCAGTAGCTTGCTGGGCTCTCCAAGAGGGATGGAGAAATCGAACCTGGGTCGACTGCGTCCAAGGCAAATACCCTTTCTGCTGTGCTATCGCTCCAGCCAAACTGACAATATAAATCTAAATAATTAAGTTATTTTACTTTGCTTTCTAAACTGTGTGGATGAGCTAAAGAAGATTTACATCTCTGACAAATAGTTTGCGTTATAACTTAACATGTCAAATTGTATTCCCATAATCTCCATTTCAGCAAATACATTTACAATTCCCCTTGCTAATTAGGTTTTTAAAAGTATAGACTTCCTTTACTTTGTTCTTTTTTATTTTTATTACTCATATATGAGTTGGAGCAATAGCACAGTGGGTAGGGCATTTGCCTTGCACTTGGCTGAACCAGGTTCGATTCCTCCATCCCTCTCGGAGAGCCTGGCAAGCTACCGAGAGTATCCCAACCACACAGCAGAGCCTGACAAGCTCCCCAAAGCATATTCGATATGCCAAACACAGTAACAAGTCTCACAATAGAGATGTTACTAGTGCCAGCTTGAGCAAATGGATGAACAACGGGAGGACAGTGCTGCAGTGTTACTCATATATAACACATCGTTTTAAAAAATATAGCATTGAAAGATACCCATAATTCACATAATTTAATTATTCCTATCTTATATATGTACCAATGTTCTAAACAAAGATCCCTTAATTTGATGTCTAGATTATTTTAATAGCCTCTAAATTAGTTTTATTAATTCAGTTTACTCCTCATGGTATTCAGAATGATTTTCTGTTTTGCTTTGGGGGCCACATTTGGCAGTGTTCAGGGTTCATTCCAAGCTCTGTACTCAAGGTCACTCTTTGTGGGGGCTTGGAGATCTATATGTGGTGCCGAGAATCAAACCCTTGTGAGCTGTATGCAAATCAATGGCAGTGCCCACTTTAGTATCTTGTCAGACCCTGGAAATAGTTTTTTTAAAATCAAGATTCATTTATTTAACTACTCAAAGTTAAAGTAAAATGTTTTCTAATCTGACTAGAACCTCTAAGAACTTAAATCTTCCTGATTTATCTCTTATGACAATCCCAAAATTTCCTCTTCCCCAGTGCCATGAACCTTCCTCTTGACCTATCAGCACTGCCTTTGCTTCATGGTCTTTGATGTTTACTGAGTCTTCTAGCTAGAATGCTCTTCCCGATTTCTTTGTTCTTCCATTTCCACCAAATCTTTAACTGTGCTTTGTTCTATATGTCTTTCTTTGCTTCCCTATATAAAATCACAATCCATTGATTTCTGGTCTCTATCTTATCTATATTTTCTTCTATAGTATTAGTCATATCTTTGACTCAATTGCATTTATTTTTCATTTGGACACATTTCTAGGTTCATGCCTACCTCTCAGTTTGTCTGCTAAATAAATAATTGCAGAATAAGTTATTCCATATGAGTAAATGGCTGAAGAAATGATATAGATAGCTGTGTGCTTTTTCTGGTACTCTCTATTTACCTTAATGTTGGTGCTTCTCAGTGATTTTTAATGGGGAAAAGTTGAATCTTTATGTTCTGCTTGAATCTTTATGTTCATATTCATTTACTATATAAATAAGCTCTTGCATCCTTTATATTGGGAAAACATATGAACAAATATGAGTGGAAGAAATAACTTGGTAATCTGTTTACAATTTACAAAGGATTGAAGATATGATTATTTATGAGGCAACCTAAGTAGTCTACTGACCTCATTTAGCAGGAAGCAAGAAAGCAGGGTCATACCATTACAAAAGATATCCTGCAACAATTCTCAAAGGAATACTGAAATACTTCCCAGTGGTAATATAAGATAACATTATAGCAATTTAAAGACTAATGAATTTTTATTTTTAATGAATCACCTTCCTCATTTTCCATGTATTCTCTTTTCTTCAAGTTGATTTTGTCCCTAGAGTTAACAAAGAATTAACAGTCTTGTGCACCCATATAATTGCAATAATTTGTTGCTGCAAGTTGACCATTTCCTTGTGTAAATTAGTTTGGAGGTTTGCATATGGCACTTTTTAATCTGCAGCAGTCTTCTCGATGATGCTGAATTGTGAATTCTTTGATGCCTAATTTCACCCAGCCTTATTATTTACCAAGTTATATTCTTTGCTTCTCCTAGCAAATCTAATATTTTTTGCACTGCCCCCAATCGAAACTTCTATACTTCTAAGATTATTCCTTTCTTTTTGTTTTTTCTCAAATTTACTATTATATAACTATTATAGTTTTCTTTATATTAAATTGGGGATGTAGAAATTGTTGTCATTGAGTTCTGCTAGCTCTGAAAATTAGGTAAATTTATCATCCAGTTACTGTTCAATTGTGACTTCCTATTTTTTTCTTTTTAAAAAAAACTTTTGAGAATTACAAAGATATTTCTTACTAGAATAGTTTTTGAGAACATACATCCTTTATCCTTTATTTTCAGGATTTTTGTTCTCTGAGAAAGAATGCCACTGATTTAATTTATAGTTTTCTAGTCTTAGTCTCTATTAAGTCTAATAAGTTAAACTGCTAAAGAAAATACTCAATTTTATTTTAATTCTAGGACTTTTATTTGATCATTTATTTATAATCAATTTAAGATATATTAGTCATAGTTCATATCTGAATATTCATTATATTTTTACCTTATTATCTATTATCTATGTTCTTAAATATGTTAGTCATATCTAATATGTTAGTTTATATCTAACAACTGCAATAATTAAGTTATCTTAGCCCATTCAGGAAAAATATATATTGTGTAGTTTTTAACAACAGAAACTTAGCTGTCATGCTTCTTGAGGATAGAAAGGCCAAAAACATAGTAACCAGTAATGATGAGCAGTTTTTATATCTGTGGCCTTTTTTCGTCTTCCTTGTGAATAGTCTATCTAGCTATTTTCTGCATTTTTCTAATTAAGGTTTTTTTTTTTTTTTTTTTGGTGTTCAGAGGTTGATTTTTTTCTTTGTTTTGTATGTTTGTATTTTGGGCCACACCTGACAATGATCAGGCCTTATTCCCTGCTTCACTCCTGGCTAGCTTGAGGGATCATATGAGATGCAAGGGACTAAACCTGTATTGACTATGAGCAAGGCAAGCTCCTCATTTCTTTTTTTTTTGGATTTATGTTATTTTTAATGCATCTTAAGTATGAGCCCTTTGTCAGATCACAATCACGATCACGATCTTCCTGTTGTTTGTCGATTGCCTCGAGCAGGCACCAGTAATGTCTCCTTTGTTCTAGCCCTGAGATTTTAAAGTGCCATATTCAAGGCCCTTTCAGGGTTAGGAGAATGAGACCCATCATTGTTACTGGTATTTGCATATTGGGTATGCCACAGGGAGTTTGCCAGACTATGCCATGTGGGCAGGTTACATTCGGTAGCCTGCCAGGTTCAAAGTAAGAAATAAGGTATACTATTATATTCTCCCATTCATTAAGTTATTTTATTATAATGATTATTTCTTTTGCTGTACAGAAGAATTTTATTTAGATAGTATTTACAATTGCAAATTCCAGCAATGGCTATGTTTCTAAGTTTTGTGGGTCTATGAAATCCCTGTGAATTTGTGGCTATGAAATAAATGCCCTGTAGTTTACATAAGCCTAGCTGGCCACTGATATTTCATTGTGTCTCATTCCTGCTAGTGACTGGGTTTTCAGTAATTGTTGTTAACTAAGCAGAATTGCAGGCTTATGAGGAGTGTTGTATTTGCAAGCACCTGACAGAAACTATCATGCCAGATAAATAGACTTGGGTGGTATTCTGGGGTATAAGGTTGCTAGTATTTTAAAGGCCTGTGACAACAAATTTGGGTGAATTTGAACCAAATATTCAAAAACAGGCAGAAGCATTGTATTTTTTTTTTTTTGAACAAGCATTGGGTACGACCCAGGGTTCAAGATTGCCAGTGCCCTGGTGTTTCTAGTCAACAAATTTAAGCAGACCTGGGTTTGCAGCCCTAGGTGTCCAGTGGACATTCTGTTTCAAATTTACACATAGTAGGGGTAGGAGAATTACAGGGCTGTGAGTGCTCAAATGGCACTATGTTCTAGTAGGGATTTCAGTTTCTGAGTGTTCATAGAAATCCGTGACAAAGTTTGCACTAACCTGAGGAGAACCTTGAAATCAAGATGGCGAGTGTCTAGAGGCATTGTGAGCCAAGATGGAGAAGATCTATGTCAAAATCAGTTGTTCAAGACTTCCAGTAAAAAGAAGTTGCCAAGCAACTCTTTCCTGTTAATACAGACCTAGACTTGATTGAGGAATGTGCATGGGGTGGGTTTAAGAGAAAATAAGGACCAGGGAGATAGTTAAAATGGGCTAGAATGCGTGCTATGCATGAAGACCTATGGTACCTTGAGCACCAGCAGAAGTCTACAAAATGTGGTCCCCCAAAAGAGTCCAAGGGAATCATGCACAGAGCTAGCCCTACCAGCATGAAGGGAAGTACCACAAGCAAAGAGGGCTTTGTGAATTCACTCACAAAGTTTTATAAAAAACTTGGTGTTTTTGCCTGTAGGGATGAGATTGGGTGTTTGCAATCAGAAGTGGTGTGTGAAGGGCTGGCTCTGTTTCTCTCCTAGCTTTAAGCAATCCTGTTATCTTTAAGAAGTTGCCAGTTAATTCATCTCAGCCTGGGGTGGATTGAGATCACTTTAGGAATTTGCCCTTAGGATCTGTTGCTAAGAAAAGCTATCTAATATAGTATCTTCTGGCCAGGTGTTTGAGAGGTCACCAAGAGGGTGTCTTTGTTACTATGACAACTGTGATAAAACTACAGGATTCACAAGCCGGTTTGCAGAAGATCACCCTTATTTTGTCTGCTGGTACCCCTATCCTATACTTTCTTACCTCTTATTTCAATAGGTAAATGTATTATTTATAGTATTGGCATGTTTGAGGTTAGGTAGAACTTTTTCTAAGCCTTTGTAAGACATTAAGACATGGAAAAATAAACCATTTTTAGATAGCACAAATTCTTAACCTTCTATTGTTGAATATTAATTTAAAAATACATATGAAACTTCACTTATAATACTTTGATATGTGCTTTCTATACTGATAAGTGATGAATGTTTAGACAGGCTCTATATGTAGATAAAATTAGTAAAGTAGAACTGTCTACTTTGTGATATCTGGGACTAGAATACATTTAGAGTTCCTGCCATATCTATGACAGATGGCAAAACCTTAATTGTACAGAGAAAAAAAAGTTTCAAGAGTTAAATATCCTGGAGCGATAGTTACAAATGCACTGCTATATTGCCTTAAATTCGAAGAGAATAGTCTATTTTGACCTTTGTTCTTTATTCATGTTGATCATACATGGTGAAGACTATTAAATTTAAGTTTTAATGAATGGAAGAGATAAGATAAGAGGTAAGGGCAGAGTAAGCATGGTGAAGACACTACCAAACAATATTTATTCATTTTTATGAGTCATTTATTATGTCCTGGATATTGTCCTGAGATTTGAAATTGATTTTTTTCTTATAACATCATAGCTGTAACTATATGCAGGCAATAATTACTCTCAGTCAAATTCCTAATGAAACATATAAGACGATATAATAGATACTTACTTAAGTTCCAGGGAAGGTAATGATGAAAGTGAATTTTAATAAAGATTGACTCAAGCAAAAGATCTATTATCCACATCTTCTGCCTACATATAATTTACACTTTTGTGTCGACCTGCATCCTTATTAATCTTTTTAACATTGGTATAATACATGGAATACAAAAATTTCAGGATAAATCATGATCGCAATCACGATCATCCTGTTGTTCACTGATTGCCTCGAGCAGGCCCCAGTAATGTCTCCTTCGTCCTAGCCCTGAGATTTTAAAAAGTGCCATATTCAAGGCTCTTTCAGGGTTAGGAGAATGAGACCCATCATTATTACTGGTATTTCGCATATTGGGTACGCCACGGGGAGTTTGCCAGACTCTGTCGTGTGAGCAGGTAACATTCGGTAGCCTGCCAGGTTGTTCAAAGTAAATAGGATAAATGTAGATCAAATTTAAGGACCTATTTTTGGTTATTTTAATCATTATATTTTGTATTTATAGTTTTTTATATATTTTAATTTAATGGATATTTTAAGAAAACAATGTCAGTCTCCTGGATTTAGGACAGATAGTTATAAAGTGTCCTATAATTCAGAACTCCTTGAGAGCTAAGTCAATATTAAAAATATTAAGGTTAATATTTCTTTGCGTGTTGTGTTCAACAGGTTATTATGTAGAATTTACTTTATTTTTATACTATTCTTGTATTGAGCAGAAATTTTTAAACCATGATTTTATTAAAATATATCAGTTGTGGGCTGGAGCGATAATACAGCGGGTAGGGAGTTTGCCTTGCATGTGGCTGACCCAGGTTTGATTCCTCCACACCTCTCAGAGAGTCCCACAAGCTACCGAGAGTATCTCACCCACACGGCAAAGCCTGGAAAGTTACCCATGACGTATTCTATATACCCAAAACAGTAACAACAAGTCTCACAATTTGTTGTGAAACGTTACTGGTGCCCACTCGAGCAAAGAGATGAATAACAGGAGAACAGTGGACAGTGGATATCAGTTTTAAAGATTCTCTTCTACCAGGACTTGACAGTAATAAAAAAGACTGACTTACAGTATTTTTCATAACTTTATTCATAAACCTTGTTTGCAAGTTTAATTTTAACCTATCTTAACTCATTTAAGAATTTGTTATGAATATTTTCAATAATGATATTCTTTATGTACACAATGTTGCATACTGCATCTTGCATATCTTGTCTCCTATGCACAATCACTTTCTATTGACGAGTCTAATTGATCTCTGATAATTGTATGAAATTTTTGTTCTTGTAAGGTGCCATACCTACAGGTGATACTGGTGTTTTATTGTTACAAGAATGCATAGACAAGATAGTGTACATGATTGCCTGCTAACATGGGTACTTCTGTTGTGAAGAAATGCACCATCATAGCCTTATTGCCATTGGTACCTTGGTGAATGACACCTTTAGATACCTATTCCATAGAAATATACATGCCATCCAAATATATGTGAACAAATTTTCGCTGTAATAATAACATTATAAGGCCTTGGTTGGGGCCTGGAGGTCTTCAGCTGTTGGGCCCTGGCGAGGATAGTCAGACACAGGGTAGGAGACTCTGCCTTGTGCTCTCCCGGGAGCTTGTTGTGATAATCTCTGGATCCTGGCCTTTGTTGGGGTTACACGGCAGTTGGAGGGTGTAACTGTCTAGCTACTGACAGGTCCAGTCCCAAACCGTGCAGGCTTGGAGATCTCAGCCCCGGGTCCCACACACCTGGGTTCCTCTGCCAGTTCTGTTATGTCTGAGGCTTATCCAAGTGTGTGGAGAGTGGTTCCAGTAAGGCCTTGGTTGGGGCCTGGAGGTCTTCAGCTGTTGGGCCCTGGTGAGGATAGTCAGACACAGGGTAGGAGACTCTGCCTTGTGCTCTCCCGGGAGCTTGTTGTGATAATCCATTGAAGACCTTATGGTACAAGCACAAAAGATCAAGTACGACATCATTGGTCTGACCGAAACGAGAAGACATCAATCCCATCATGCTGTTTTCGACACTGGAGAAGAACTGTTCCTTGGAACATGTGATAAAAGAGGCATCGGTGGTGTCGGTATCCTTGTCAACACAAACTTAGTCACGAGCATTGATTCATTTGAATGCCTAACAACCCGAATCGGACGATTACACTTGAATAAATGTGGCTCACTACTGGCAGTTTCTATCTTTGTTGTCTATGCACCAACATCCAGTTATGGTGAAAAAGAAACTGAGAAATTCTACATGGAGCTGGAGAAATTCTATAAAGAAGATCACACCTTCTACAAGATCATTGTCGGTGATTTTAATGCCAAGATAGGACCAAGAAGATCAGTCGATGAACTCCACATCGGAACCCATGGCCTGGAATGGAACGAACAGGGTGACAGACTATCTGAGTTCATTATGTCAACCAAAACCTTCCATGGTAACTCACAATTCCAAAAGGCTGAATCTAAACGTTGGACATGGGAGTCTCCTGATGGACGGTTCCACAATGAAATAGACCACATCATATACAATCGGCGGTTTTGCCTAACCGATGTTGCTGTTGTCCCAAAATTCCAAACGGGATCAGACCACCGTCTTCTTCGTGCAAAATTCTACCTCACAGAACGAGGAGAAAAGAATGCAAGGATTAAGAAGAGGATTCCCAGAACAACCACCAACTGGGAACTCTTTGGCTCTGTTGCAGCAACATGGGAAGATGCCGTCATTGACAACATTGATGAGGAATACGATCGAATGATTCAGCACCTCCATGATTGTGCAAGGAATGCCAAGAGAGAGATAACCACAAAAAACCGTCTTTCTTCGAACACTCTTGAACTTATTCGCCAACGTGGCGTGGCACGTGCCTCAGGCAACCACAAGCAAACGTCCGAACTGGCAAAACAGTGCAGAAAAGCCATCAAGGATGACCTCAAAAACAGGAGAGCAGCAGTACTGGTAGATGCAGTAGAAGCTGGGAAAAACATTCGTAATGCCCGCCTGTCCTTCACCAACTACAAAACCAAGATGACTGCCCTCCGACATCATGATGGATCTATCACATCTTCCAGAAGGGCAATGGAGAAGATTATTCATGACTTCTACTCAGATCTCTTTAATAGCCACATCCACTTGCCCACATACCACATACCACATGATGGATATGTCGTTCCCAATGTTCTCCCTTCCGAAATCCAACATGCCATCTCGTCGGTAAAGAAACAAAAAGCACCTGGCCCAGACAAGATCAGACCTGAACTCCTGAAGAACTTACCATCAGTACTCATCAATACATTGGCTCGACTCTTCACACGCTACCTGTCTGAATGCAAGGTTCCATCCCAATGGAAAACCAGCAAGACTGTACTACTATACAAGAAAGGAGACATCCACAACATTGGCAACTATCGCCCAATCTGCCTATTGTCTGTCATCTACAAACTATTCACTCGAGTCATCCTGAATAGGATTAGCAGAACACTAGATGAAGGACAACCATGTGAACAAGCCAGATTCCGAAAAGGATTCAGTACCATCGACCATATCCACACAATAACCAAGCTCATTGAGGTATCTCGAGAGTTCAAGATGCCGCTCTGTCTAATGTTCATTGATTTAAAGAAGGCCTTTGATTCTGTTGAGACGGAAGCGGTCATAGAAGCCCTAGCCAATCAGGGCGTACAAACTCAATACATCAGGGTCCTTCGTGAGCTCTATTGCGGATTCACTACCAAAATCTCACCATTCTACAAAGAAGTAATCATCCATATCAAGAGAGGGGTTCGGCAGGGTGATACCATTTCACCAAAACTCTTCAGTGCCACCCTCGAGAACATCATGCGACGACTGGAATGGGAAAACATGGGAGTGAAGATAGATGGTCGGCAACTACACCACCTCCGCTTTGCTGATCACATCGTTCTAATAACACCAAACATCAACCAAGCAGCATAAATGCTGAACGACTTTGACCGTGAATGTGGAAAGGTCGGACTACAGCTGAATCTTACGAACACAATGTTTATGAGAAACAGCCTTGTTCCTGATGCTCCATTCACTCTCAACGGAACCACCATCTCCGAATGCAACAGTTATATATACCTAGGTCGATAAATCAACATGATGAATGACCTGGCACCTGAGTTGCGCAGGAGGAAGAGAGCGGCTTGGAATGCCTTCAAGAGCATTGAAGAAATAACTAAAAGGACAAAGAACCTCCAGCTACGAGCACATCTCTTTGATTCCACTATTCTTCCTGCATTAACATATGCCTCAGAGACCTGGACCCTACGAAAACAGGATGAGAACACTATTCGGATCTCTCAAAGAGGAATCGAAAGAACTATGCTTGGAATATCACGATTCACTCAAATGAGAGATAGAATCCGGAGTTCTGATCTTCGTCAACGCTCAAGAATCAGGGACGCTGTCTCATTTGCCAAGACATCAAAAATCAGATGGGCTGGACACGTAATGAGGTTTACAGACAACCGCTGGACTAGAGCCATTACTGATTGGATTCCACGAGACATCAAAAGATCACGTGGACGCCCACCTATAAGATGGTCAGACTTCTTCGTCAAGACCCTAAATGATTGGTTTGAGGCTCTCCATGTTCCTAAAACGAACAGATACCATTGGGCTACGCTAGCACGCAACCGGGATGAATGGAGACGTTACTGGCACCCGCTCGAATAAATCGATGAATAACGGGAATTAAGTGATTAAGTGATTAATAACATTATAATGGAAAGAAAATGATAATTCTTAATATTATTTAATAGGAAAATTGCTGAACAAGTGCTGAAGCCCTTTTATAGATGTAGGTTAAAGGTATCTCTCTATAAGTTGTTAATTTAGAAAGGGAAGTTTTGGGGAACAAGAAATATTATCCTATTTTATTTGCTATAATGTTACAAAATCTTAATCTATAATACATTTATATCAATAAATAATGTGCTTGTAGGAGTATAGATAAAAAAATTGAAGGGTCCAATTCAGAGTATAGAAAAAGGAATTGAAATAAAGAAAATAGAGCATCATAAAAAAGGAAACTAAAACAAAGCTAGGGACTAGAAGATAGCACAGTGAGTAAGTGCTTGCATTGTACATGGTTGACATGACCTCAATCCCCATAGCATGTGAGGAGTGAGCAATGAGAGCAAAGCCAGGGGTATGCACTGAGTAGGACTGGGTCTCACCCCCCAAAAAACAAAAAAATAAATTTAAAAATAAAGACAACAAATACTTAGATTCAAGTCTAAATAAAGGTTAAGTGTATGAGGGCTGGTGTTGTGGAATTATTTAGCTATTTCCTCCAATGGCTGCAACAATTTCTAAATTTTTGACATTAAGACCAGGGATACATCTCAGTATCTGAGTGTTTTCCCTACATCTGTGAGGTCCAGTATTTAATTCCTGGCATTATAAAGAATAAGTAAATTCACTGAGTTTTTGACTGTATCCATAAATATTTATCTTTCTAATCGTTAAAAACAATTAATTTTTTGGTTGTTTATGTTTTGTGGCAACACTCATTAATGCTCAGGGATTACTTTTGACTCTGGACTTAGAGATCACATTTGATATTTTTTTAGAGACAATCGATTTAAAGACTATTTAAATTAGAGACCATCTATTTAAAGACTATTTAAAGCTGTATCCCTAGCTAGGCCTTTATATGGGTGGTTCACTACCCATATTATTGTGTAAAATCATAAGTGGTACCATAAGTTTCTTGACTAAGTGGTATGGATTGGGGCCAAATTCCATTATTTTGGACAAACCGACATGTTTTTCTGTATCCTTGTAGTCCCATTCCATCTGGCTGGAGCGATAGCACAGTGGTAGGGTGTTTGCCTTGAAAGTCACCTGCCCGGCAGAGCCGGGTTCGATTTCTCCACCCCTCTTGGAGAGCCTGGCAAGCTCCCGAGAATATCTCGCCCGCATGGCAAAGCCTGGCAAGCTCCCCGTGATGTATTCGATATGCCAAACACAGTAACAAGTCTCACAATGGAGACGTTACTGGGCCCTCTCGAGCAAATTGATAAACAATGGGAGGACAGTGCTACAGTGCTTAGAGACCATCTGTGGTGCAAGGCAAGCATCCTACCCATTATACTATCTCTATTGCTTAAATAAGTAATTTTTATCACATTGATCTGGCATATGAAATTAGTATGATTGAGAATATCTTTAATCTGTTATATTTTGGCAGGACATATCTAATACCTATGTCTTAGAGCAGAACAAGAGTTTCTTAACTCCTGAAAATAATTTGCCTAAATTAGCTTTTTTAAAATAAGTTAAACTGGAAGAAACCTGAATGCCCAAGAACAGATGACTGGTTAAAGAAACTTTGGTACATCTACACAATGGAGTACTATGTAGCTGTTAGAAAAGATGAAGTCATGAAATTTATGTACAAGTGGTACAACATGGAAAGTATCATGCTAAGCGAAATGAGTCAGAAAGAGAGGTATAGACATAAAAAGATTGCATTCATCTGGGTAATATAAAGTAACAAAATATGAGATTAATACCCAAGAATAGCTGATATCAGCACCAGGAGGATTACTCCATAGCTTAGAGGCCAGCCAGGCATTCTAGGGGAAAGGGTAGCTCAGATAGAGAAGGGAGCACCAAATAAAGGATGTTTGGAGGATCCTCCGAGGAGGGAAGATGCATGTTGAAAGTAGACTATGGACTGAACATGTTTGCCACTCAAAGCCTCTTTTGCAGACCACAACACCCAAAAGGAGAGAGAGAACACAAGGGATCGCCCTGCCACAGAGGCAGGGTGGGATGGGAGGGATAGGGGTGGGAGGTATATTATCTATGGTGGTGGAAAATGGGCACTGGTGGAGGGATGGGTATTTGATCATTGTATAATCTAAACCCAAGAACAAAAAATTTTAAATCTACAACTGTACCTCATGGTGTTTAAAAAAAAATAAGTTATATTACCCTACTTAAAGTCATCTTAAATACAGGAGATAACATTCTGTATTTGGTCATTAGAATGTGATGACTACTTAATTTGCTTGACTTTTTGAAATAAGAGCTATTGTGAGGGTACATTTTCCTAACACCCCAATGGCCTTATTTTTAAGACATTTAGTAGAATACTAGAATTGTCCAGTAAAATTTAATTCTCTAAATTGGTTTAATTAATACACCATTCTTGGATTTAAGAAAGGTCTATGAGACAGATGACTTCCCCATGTCTAAAAAAAATAGAGTACTTAATAAAACCAAAAGGTCAGGGGTATGATGACGCCAACAGGTCAATTTGTACCTGTGAGGCAAGTGCATCAGCAGCCTGATGGCACCGTCAGGCTTTCAGATACCACAAAATTGCTGCTGTGCCTTTGGTCAGACCCCAAACCCTTGGGGCAAAGTTTACCAAGAAAGTAAACGGCCAAAAGTTAGGTATGTGGAGACACCCACAAACCACCTCTGGCTCAGCTATATAATTGGAGGCATGGCCTCTCTGGTTCCTGATCGAACTGCTTAACAGCCATGATCCCAGAGACTAAGAAACGAATCTTAGAACCCAAAGGCTTTTAGCAGAAATGCGTCCTGTTCCTGCAGTAGGTTACTGGTGCTGGGCCAATCCAGGTGGGAATAGGCTTCGTGCCTTGGCCTGTTCCCCCTGGTGACCCGGGGACCACCATGCTCCAGAGACTACTGGACAGTCAGGTTTGGGCCTGCAGCGACGAGACATGAGGGACCTCACCAGATGGGGGTGGAACCAGCCCTTTCCTCCCCATCTCAGTGAGACCCCGAGTTGCTGCCTACAAACGGCCTCTCTAGCTCCTGATCAAGCTAATTAAAGGCCATGATCCCAGAGACTCAGAAACAAATCTTCAAACCCAGTGGCTTTTGGCAGAAATGCATCTGGACTGCATACAAGGTGGCCGCTGCCTCATAGCTTCTTGGAAAGCCAGGTATGAGCCGGCATTGATGGGTGTTGAGTCTCATGGGAAGGGGGGTGGTACCGGCTCGTCCTTTTCGCCCTGCCGAGGTCACGAGTTACCCCCCATGAGTGGCTCTCTGGCATGGCCATGGCTTTAGAGGCAAAAGGACTTAATCCAGAGCCTGGAAGCTTGAAGCAGAAAAGTGAATGGACTATGCATTAAACTATGGCTCCATGCCTCCCTGGGAGGGAAAGGGTGTTGCTCCCTTCCACCATCCCCCCTCCCCTGGCAGCAAGGTGGCTGCTGCCTCAGAGCTTATTGAAAAGCCAGGTATGATTCAGCGTTGACGGGCAACTGCAGTCTCATGGGAAGTGGGGAGGTACCGACACATCCTTCAGGCCCTACCGAGGTCATGAGTTGCCCCCTATGGGTGACTCTTGGGCATGGCCATGGCTCCAGAGACAAAAGGACTTAATCCAGAGCCCGGCAGTTTATCGCAGAAAAGTGAATGGACCATGCATTAAACTATGGCTCCATGCCTCCCCAGGAGGGAAAGGGTGTTGCTCCCTTCAACCTTTTTCCCACCCGGCAGAAAGGTGACCGCTGCCTCAGAGCTTATTGAAAATCCAGGTGTGAGCCAGTAGTGACGGGGCAACTGCAGTTTCATGGGAAAGGGGAGCAGTACTGGCTCCTCCTTCACGCCCTACCAAGGTCACAAGTTGACCCCCACGAGCGGCTTTCTGGCGCAGCCATAACACCAGACACACAGAAACCAATCTTGTAATTATCTGGCTCTTTGTGGAAATCCAAAATCGCAAGGCTGCTATTGCGGCCACACAAGATTATATGATTCTCATAACCAGCTATAGAAAACAAAGTATTTCACAATGCCTTTTCAGCAATTATGATTGTTGGTGGGAGAAATTCTAAACAATGATGGTGAATCTTTTGTCGAAATAATGAATGTAATCAATGTAGAGAAGAGTTAAGTGGAAATCATCTGCCTCACAGGCATTGGGAGGGGTCGGAGGGGGGTATATTTGGGTTCTTGGTGGTGAAAAATGAGTACTGGTGAAGGGAAAGGTGTTTGATCATTGCATGACTGAGACTTCAACCTGAAAGCTTAGTAACTTTTCCCACAGTGATTCAATAAATAAATATAAGAAGAAAAATAAATAAATAAAATTATGAAAAAAAAGTTGGAGTTCATGCCCCATTTAATCAGCTAATCAGTGAATAAATAGCAGTACTCCTACATTATAAAAAAATAAAATAAAAACAAAAGGTGTATAGTTCTTTTTAATTAAGTCAAAGAGAAATTGTCTCGTTTTCAGTGTATAGAAGTATTCTACAGATTTAATTATGATACTCAAAATTCTGATTCTAAATTCTATCAATTGCATCACCATCAGCCTAGAGATGATATCAGTTTCTACAGTTTAAGGTTCAGTCCCCAAATATTATCTCCATTTCAGGCACCAATTACAAGTCTATTTTGACACTAAGAAGATGGACATCTACACAATTGGGCTTCTAAAACTTCAGTTGCAATTTGTTAGTTTTTCTCACAAGCTCTGGAAAACATTTATTATATTTAAGTTTATTCTAAAGATTCATTTAAACAACTAAAGGGAAAGATTAATAAAGCAAAATCGGGAGGAGTCTTGAGAATAAGAATTTATATCTCCACAGAACTGAAGTGTACTACTCTTCAAGCCCACGGAAGAATTTAATAAGTCAGAAACAGAGCACATATCATTGTTTTTACGTGTTTTTATAAGATATTTCTGGGGAAATTTCTCAAAGACGGAATTGCGTGTTCAATAGGTGCCTTTTTCAATCCCCAGTACCAAATGGTCTCCAAAGAAACATTGAATGTAATCTTTATGGCATCCAGCGATGCCATAAAGAGGAGGCCTCCCCCAATCCCCCCTCTCTTAATAAATAAATCTTCTACGAAGTTTAATCTTGAGTTCCTTTTTCTTTGCTGAAAGTTGGTAGGTGGTATGAAAACTTTTAATTCACTGATCATTATTCTTTCCAGGGTTCAGTCCTATCAAAGGGTCCCATTCTGCTTAATCTATACAAACTGCAATTTGGAAAACGGGATGCCTCATGAATCATACAACATTATTTATTCACTCAGAAAATTTAAAGGGATTAAAAATATATGCCAGAAACTGGGTACAGAGTCCAAAATATTTTGTTTTTAAGTTTTATTGGGGAGGGGTGACAGGGCTTAATTTTGGCCTCATGCTCAAGAATAATTTCTAGTAGTACTCGGGATACCACATGTGTTAACCAATGATGGGACCCAAGTTGGCTGTAAGCAAGGTAACTGTCTTAATCCCTGTACACTTAATCTTCAGTCCTGAGATCAAAACTATTTCTTATTTTTACTTCATGACAGTAAGGATCAGTGGCTGGAAAACAATAAAATTTTTTTTGCCAAACTTCCACTGTTTCTTAGCTCCTGAAAGTAACTTGCCTAAATTACTGTTTTTTTTTTATTCTGATAAATTGGATGACCTTACTAATAGTGCTGGAGCTGGTTGTTTTATTTTGCTTGTTTTTTTTATTTCATTAAGTGCTCTTGAAGAATTTAATGTAAATAAACACTTATTTACACTAAAACTTAGCAATTTACTATACAACATTTTCTTTTATTATTAAAAGAGAAAACATGAGTACATACTCTAAAATGTAGAAAAGTAATTTGCCATACATTTTATAAATTTATGCATAGATATATTATTGATTCATTAGTTGAATATAGTGTCAAATTTTATTTATTCCACTAAAAAGCTAATAACAGTCATTATAAATGATAAAATAGTCCTTTGTAAGACTATTCAGCAATGATAAAATAGTCTTTTCTAAGCTCAACCATTATATTATAACAAAGAAAAACAAAACAAAATCAAACCCGTAGCTCTTTGTAAGACCCAAAGCAATAAAACTCCTAGAAGAAAGCAGTTGACTGCCTATGGATATTGGTGTTGGTCATTATTCTTTGGATTTGAAACCAAAAGCAGAAGCAAAAATTAAAATATTGCACTGAATAAAACTGATAGACAATAGTGAGCAAAAGGAGACCAATTACTAACAGAGAAAACATGTTGCAAATCATCTCTTTGATGGGGGTGAAAATGAAAAAAAATATACAATTCAACAGCACAAAAACAATCATATTTGAAAATGCCTGAAGTATATTGGGTGCTGGAGAAAAAGCACAGTGGTTTAGGTGTTTGTCCTGCAGGCAGCCAGCAAGGATTCTATCACTGGCACTCCATCGTCTCTCAAGGCCCTGGAGGTGTGGTTCTCCAATAGTTGGTGTGGCTCCAAAACAAAACAAAAATGTCCACACAAGAAATAAGTAGATATTTTTCTAAAAAAGCAGGTAGAAGGTAACATCTCCACAAAATGTGATCTATAACACTCATCATCATGAGGGAAATGCAAAGCAAACAATGAGATAAAATTATTATATCAATTTTAAAGGCTATTATAAAAAAGAGCAGAAATAATGAGTTTTCTCAGAGATTATAAGAAAAGGAAACATTTGTATAATGGTGGAATGTAAATGTGTTGACCCACTGCAGTAAATGGTATGCACATTCCTAAAAAAGAAAAATTAAAATTGAGCCAGTGACGCTTCTGTGTATTTGGCTGAAGAAAATAAAAACATTAACCTAAAATGTTGTGTATCCCTATGCTCACTGTATCATTTCTTTTGATATCTAAGATATTGAAACTGAGTATCCATGAATGGATGGAGACAAATAAAATAAAAACACACACAATTTTGAAGCAAAGTTAAGTGAAATAAGCTGACATTTAGGAAAGAGACATATCATATGATCTTGCATATATGTGAAATGAAAACAGAACTAAACTCATAGATTAAAAAAATCTGCATTATTTAAATATAGTGCATGGTAAGAGGTTGGGGGAATGACAAGTGGGTGAAATGAACAAAGATGTTATAGTGGTACAAATTTTGACCAGGAATATAGTACAACCAGACAAAGTGCTTGCTTTATAAGCAGCAGACCCCAGTTTGATCCCCAGCATTTTAAATGGTCCTCCAAACACCATCAGGGCTGGCTGCTGAACACAAAATTGGGAATAACCCTAAAAATATCTGGATGTGGCCCAAAAGATATTTTTTAAAAGTACAAATGCTCACAAGTACAAGTCCTCCCGTTGTTCATCAGTGCGCCCAAGTGGGCCCAGTAACGTCTCCATTTTGAGACTTGTTGTTTCTGTGTTTGGCATATTGAATATGTCACGGGTAGCTTACCAGGCTCTGCCGTGTGGGCGAGATACTCTGTTTAGCTTGTCGGTCTCTCCGAGAGGCTCTCCAGCCCTGGAGTGATAGCACAGTGGTAGGGCATTTGCCTTGCCAACCTGGGTTCAATTCCTCCACCCCTCTCTGAGAGCACAAACAAGCTACCAAGAGTATCTCACATGCACGGCAGAGCCTGGCAAGCTCCTGTATTCAATATGCCAAACACAGTAACAACAAGTCTCACAACGGAGACATTACTGGGCCCGCTTGAGCAAATCGATGAACAACGGGAAGACAGTGCTACAGTGCTACTACAAACGCTCAACCTTAAAATAAGCAAGTCTGAGGGATGTAATATATAGCACAGCAACTATAGTTAACAAAATACTGCATTGTTTATTTCTAAGAATAAGTTTAAATTTTTTACTATAAGAAAAAAATTCTAGTGTGATATTATTTTTATACATACACACATATATATTGTTTTATATATGTATATACATTATACAATAATCATTAGATTGTATACCTAAAACTAATGCTATTCCACTATAGATCAATAAATAAAATACATATACTTCTTGAATTTAAACAAAATAAATGTGCTTAGATTTACTTTTACCAACTAATTTGAATCATATTCTCATAAGATGCTATCAATTTTAAGTTGTTTTAGCAAACCAATCTATATTAATTCTTTCCCCCTATATTACTCCTAATTTACTCACTTTCTGAAGAACTAAGAAGAAAGACTTCACTGACACATAATCCTTTTTTTTAAGATTACATCTGATCTAATGCAAATTATTTCATACATATTCTTATGATTTTCCAGGGTACTTTATCTTCTAAAGAATGTTTTCATATTGAGATCTGGTTTCTCATTTTAAAATATTTGACAGTTAATATGCCCTAATAATAAAATATTTTATTAAACATATATTAATTATTTTCAGAGAAAAAATGATGATCTGTTAATATTGTATTTATATAGCATTTTATATCCATTTTATATAGATTTTAACACTTAAGTTGTGATAGTTATTTTGATTTTCAGTTAGTAAAAATAAATGACAAAATAATACATCTTTATGAGAAATAGAAAATTATTTTAAATTTAATTCAAGGATGATGATAAAATTATAGTTTTATATGTGTAAGTTTTATAAATATTTAATTGGAAAAATGCAAATGTTCTCCATAAATATTATTAAGTACTTGATATTTGTGTTTCAATTGAAACACAAGTGTCATGGGTATCAAACACTCCTGATCTCTTCTTTGCAAAAACAGTTCAAGATTTTATACCCTCCCCTCTTTTACTTTATACCAACAACATTGAAACTGGCCAACTTGAGTATAAATACTTGAAACTAAGTCAAAAACTAAAATTATAGTTTTCTGGAAAGTATTTACTTACAGTAAAATGAAGATAACCAAATCTCTTGGAATTCTGACTAACCACAGTTATCTATACATATTCTACAACACAAACTTCCTATTGTTTAGATTATTGTCTAAAGACTAACTTGCTCTCAGTGCTTAGGAAGGTCTAATAGAAATCAGTTGAAATAAATGACATTGGTGTGAGATAATTTGAAAGATACATGACAAATCTATTGTTTCAGACAGTAAGCAATATAATCCGGAATTACCTCATGCTATTAAAAGCATTTGTAGGTAATTTTTTACTGAATTGATTTTTGATAGGAAGGCATAGATTTAGAGAGAAGACAAGTACAATAAATAAATCTATGCAAGTCTAGAGTCATTTACAATATTGCAAATGACATTATTGTTTTACTATAGTAGATATATTTATAATTATCTTTGAAATAAGTTATTTCCTGTGTCATAATTGAGGATGCCTGAGCTTCTTTCAGATATTAATTTTGTCTTTCTTAAAAACATAGGAATCCAGTCATACAGCCAATCAACTTACTCCTCCTGCTTAAAAGTAGTCCATAACCAACTATTAGCAATTGTATGTGAAGTTGTCTAACATGTATAACATATAATATATTGTCTAACATGTATAACATATAAGATGTTGTATAGCAATTGTATAACATGCACACATGTTATGAGAGTCTTATGTCTAGCTCTTGTTCTTTTCTTTGGCTTAATTTATGTATCTATGATTTATTTTATTTGCTTTAGTTTATATATATATTAAGCTTCCTTAAAATTTTGTTGTTGTTGTTGTTTTTATAGTACGGTGGATAGAGTGTCTGCCTTACACAGAGCCAACCCAGGTTCGATTCCTCCATCCCTCTTGGAGAGCCCTGCAAACTACCGAGAGTATCCCACCCACACAGTAGAGCCTGGCATGTTCCCCATGGCATATTTGATATGCCAAAAACAGTAACAACAAGTCTCACAATGGAGACGTTACTTGTGTGTTTTCAAAAGGCCAGCAGCACTCTATCTTTCTCACGGCCCGCGTTCGGTGGTCTCGGGCCGCTTCCCCCACCCCAGGGAGGTTGATGGCAATGGGCAGGCAAAGGAAGGAATGAGGGCCAGGCTAGTCGGTATCAACTGTAGTTTATTCCAATCTTCACTCCCCTTCTGCTTCTCTTTCTAGAGCCCGAGGCCCTCTCACTTCTGACTCTGCCCTCTGGAGCCTGAGCCTGAGCCTGAGCCTGAGATTCAGCCTCAGCCTCAGCCTGTACAGCCTTAGTTTATATAGCAATCACGTAGGGTGGTGACACAAAGGTGGCTTAAACATTGACAAATCAACAAAGAGAGGTAAGACCACTCCTCCAGGAGATTAACTCAAAGATAAAATCTCATCTAAAGAGATTATTCCAGATTACTAGGAGATCCGTTCAATGGTGAGATCCCAACAAGGGTGTGTTCTTTCCTCAACTAGTAATCTATTAAAAAGTAGTAGTAAATGTAACTTCCAATATTTCCAGCAATGTCATTCTGTATGAGTACAATAAGAGATATAAATTTACAGTTTGGTTCTTCCTGAGGACATCTCACTATATATTCCTCAGTCCTCAGGCCAGGTTAATCTTCCTAGCCCCAGCAGGGTCCTAATCTCGTCTTTACTTATTTTGGGATCATGACAGCATTTGTCCATGATCATGCCCTCAACTCCCAAGTTACAAAACATAATATTAGCTGTCTTCCTGTGTCCATACAGAAAGGACATTGTTTTAAGGTGAACTATGCAAAAGACAAAACTTACAAGTTCAGTGTCCTTAGAAGGATCTGATCTTACAAGCTAACAGAATCTGATTAGGGAGAAAAGGTGATTAACTGGCTGGGGAGGAGAGCACAGAGAGGAGTTTACAGATAAACAGAGGAATGGGAGTGACTCAGGAGCACTGTGATGGGTGTAACCCAATAAACCTAAGGTCCCTGTGGCAAGGGAGAAAGGACAAACCAATGTTATCCTACATTTTCTGGTGCCTGCTCGAGCAAATCAATGTACAGCAGGACGAGAGTGCTTCAGTGCTACAGTGCTACAGTTGTTGCTTTTTGGCCATATCCATTGGTGCTCAGTGCTTAATCCTGACTCTACACTTAGGTTTTACTCCTGGCAGGCTTTTGGAGACCATATGAGATTTCAGGGATTGAATCCAGGTCAGCCACATGCAAGGCAAATACTTTCCCCACTGTAACATCTCTCTTATTCGAAGTTTCTTTAATTTTTTAAGGTTCTCCTATGTAAAAATTCAGGATCAGGGAGATAGTGTAAGTGGATAAGGTTATTCTCTTGCATGTGACTCACCTGTTTAGATCTTTGATCCCATATATAGTCTCCAGAGCACAGAGCCAAGAGTAAGCCATGAGCACAATTGAGTATGAAAACCCCTCCTATCACTTTCCACCTTCCCCCCAAAAAAAGAGGAAAAGAGAATCAAAACCTAATGTATGGATCACAGAAAAGAGAATAGGAGGGGAAGGAGTGAGGAAAGAAAACACAGAGAAGAGAGGGAAGGAGAGATAAATTAAGTACAAGTTTTGTATGGTACATAGCAGGAACATGGTATCTTGCAGGGAGAGATTAGTAAAAACAGAATTGATAGTTTCCAGTTCCTGAAAACAGCATTGCCACCTGTGTAAATTTAAATAATTTCTGTTAATTTGTTGAAACATACTTCAAATAAGCTCTGAAAGTGTTACATCACTGTCACTGTCACTGTCCTCCTGTTGTTCCTCAATTTGCTCCGGCCAGGCCCAGTAACATCTCCATTGTGAGTCTTGTTACTGTGTTTGGCATATGGTATATGACACGGGTAGCTTTCCAGGCTTTGCCGTGGGGGCGAGATACTCTCGGTAGCTTGCCGGGCTCTCCGAGAGGGGCGGAGGAATCGAACCTGGGTTGGCCACGTCCAAGGCAAACGTACTACCCACTGTGCTATTTCTCCAGCCCCAAGTGTTGCATAAAAAGAAGAAAATACTATTAGCTTCATATAAAAACAAAAATAGGAAGTTTGAGCAGTTGATGGATAGATTTATTGTTTTCAATAGATAGATTTATTGCTTATGGTACTGGGGGTTAAATTCAAGGCTTCACACATGTGAAACACGTGCTGTACTGCTGAGCCATATCCCACCTTGGAAACAGATTTTATTGAATATAATTTTGGCCAGACTAAATTTAAGAATTGTAATTGGGTGTTAGCTAAACTCAAGTTTTGCACATATATGAAACCTTAATTATTTTAACTTGCAGATTTTACCCTTCTTCCTGTTCATGATATGGGTTAGAAAGGAACTTTAATGAAGAGCCATTTCACTGAAACCAATTTCAATAATGGAAAAATGTCACTTAAAAAAATTGTTAAAGTATATGATTTTTATGAGACAAAAACAGCAACTTAACAGACAGTTGTTTAGCATCAATTGATAATTAAGTTTTGAAGTGAAAATATGGCTTTGTTGGTGAGATTAAAATGGTTTTCAGTTAATTTACTTTTTCCCCTCAAGACTGAAAACCTTGGCCTGATTTCCGAACTTCGAAAAAAAAGTCAACTTTAATGTTCAATGCGAAAGCATTCATGAGAGAGAAGGAGTCACTTGAGAAAGCTGAGTTCAAAAACAGGAGAAAATGAAAAACACAACCTCTTAGACCACTCCCTCCTTCCACCTTCTCATATTGCAAATACAATATTTCCATTATCAGAAGATCCATTTTCAAATAAGAGCTGCTGCTAAAATGGCCTTGCTGGAAAAAAAATGGTAAAATGGTAAAATAAATGCTTTGTAAATCATCCTTCAAAAGCTGTCCTGGGAGGAATATGATATACCTCAGCATCTTAAGTGTTTAGCAAATAATTTCAGCTGTGCATTCTAAATGTAGCTCTCCCTCCTTTACCTAATTACCGAAATATGTGCTGCAGTTTGCAGAACTTAGCCACTGTCATAACTTTCCTTGAAGTTCAGCCAACCAATGATAATAAAGCTGTCACGAGATTAAAGGGGGCTGCAAGTCATTGCTTCTGACATTTATATGTAACATGGGAAATGCAAACAAGTATGTGGAGTTATTAGTAATATTATGGGCTTTGAATCCTTAAAATAGAGTGCTTCAGACATCTGCCTCTGCAAGGAGGGTGAGAATGAGGTAAATCCAAATTGTGTCCTTCTTTTGTTTAGATCAGGCAACCAAGGCTGAAAGTGCCCAGGGAATCATTGATTTCATTTCCTTTGTGTGGTGTTGTGAAATTTATGCCTCAGGTGCTTACTTCCAATGAATGACCCAGGTTCTAGAGAGAAGAACATTGTGACGTTTTACATTTGAGGGCTCTTTTCTGGGGTCCCTTCCTCGTCTAGACTTCAGTTCTTGGTTTCAATCTCCTGCTCTGGCTTTCATCAGTACAGCGAGGAAGAACTAGAAAACTCTTCTGAAGTTTTGCTGATAGAGGAAAGTTTCTTTAGCTTATTTTGTATAGTCAAGAAGAGCTGGAGCAATAGCACAGTGGGTAGGGCATTTACCTTGCGTGGCTCTGACCCGTGTTCGATTCCTTTGTCCCTCTCAGAGAGCCCAGCAAGCTACCCAGAGTATCCCACCTGCACAGCAGAGCCTGACAAGCTCCTCATGGCATATTTAATATGCCAAAAATAGCAACAACAAGTCTCACAATGGAGACATGGTGCCCGCTGGAGCAAATCAATGAACAAAGGGAGGACAGTGCTACAGTGAAGGGAAGGATACTTAATAATAGAAGATGGTTTAGAAAGAAAGCACTGTATTGCTTTATGAACTGTAGTGAAAACTTCCACATCCTCCCTCCCTCTCTCTCTCCTCCTTCCCTCTCTCCCGCCCTTCTTCCCTCCCTTCTTCCCTCCCTTCTTCCCTCTCTCCCCTCCTTCCCTCCCTCCCTCCCTCCCTCCCTCCCTCCCTCCCTCCCTCCCTCCCTCCCTCCCTTCCTTCCTTCCTTCCTTCCTTCCTTCCTTCCTTCCTTCCTTCCTTCCTTCCTTCTCCTTTTTCCCTCTCATCCTCCTCCCTCCCTTCTTTTCTTAGGGTTTGATTTATATAGCAAGAGAACTATTAGCCTAGTTCAAGTGTCCTTTGCTCCAGTATGCACAAAAGCAATGCAATTCAATATTTGCTCTGGTAATAGGTGCCCAAAATATGATTAGCTGGTTTGGAGCTTTGCGAAATCAAACACAAAAGCAACTTTAACTTTTTATATTCTTATTTTGGTATTGGTATTTCAGGTATAAATCTGACCTGTGGCAATAAGTCAGTGAAAGGAAAATAATAGTTCTTTGTAGTTAGCATGTTAAATAATTTGAAACCAGAGTCCTTTTACAAAAGTCTAGACTTTATGATAATACTGTTATAAGCATTCCTGATTTTCCCATCTTTCTCCTGCACTTGGAAATTGCAATTTGAGTACCATAACTATAAGGATGCTAAGTTGCACAGGATCAGGATGAGGTGTTAGAGGTTTACAGAGGGAAACAGAATATGGGGTTCAGGGGTTGGTAGTCCAGAAGCATTTCATCTAGTTCCAATTCTGCTAATAACTATAATTATCACAAAAATAGTACCTCCGTATGCATGGCGCTGTGTTAGATGCTTCCATAAATGGAATGGAATTACATTTAATTAAGACTTAATTTTTATCTGCCATGATCTTATTTAAGAAAGTAGTGATTTTTTTCTTCAAATGATTAAATGTTACTTGGAGTAAAAAAATTTTTTTTCTTACTTTAAACTCACTACTATTTCCATTTAAGGGATTAAAACAAATCTGAATAATTGCTCATGGTGTTTGTATAACTACCTATTGTGAAACTGAGTGAATGTAAATGAATTTAAATCTACCAGTGATGAAGGAGAAAACTGCTTGTTTGTGAAAATCCTTAAATTGTTCTCCTGGTTAAAAATATAGCCTACTCAACTCAATGTTGTATTGTGTCACTAGTATAAATTATTAGGTATTGGTTTGAAAGACATAATGGAGTCCAAAAGAAATCATAAAAGTTGAAATGGAATAATTCCTATTATATATCCTTCATACTACTTGCAATAATGATAATATTATCATTGGCTTAATACTAAAGATTAACATTTGGCATTGATACAATAAAATTTGTTAGATGAGATACAGAAAATCACTAATGGGAGGACTTCTTGGTGGTTGATTTGTTAAATACACTCCTTGAAGTTTGCAACTCCTCCACTCTCAAGATTTTCCCCTATCTTTTCTATATGTAGCATATTTGCCTGTCCAAACTGGATTGTATGTGCATTTGGGATTATTCATACAGTATTTTTATAAAAATGATGTTAAGCTTTCAGGGGTATTTCTCTGAAGAAATTACAGCCAAAGGAAACGTTTTAGAACTGTTAACTTGTTACTTTGAATCTAAATTTTGTTTTTATCTCCTATAAATTATAAATTTATCTCAATTATCAAATGTCAAATTTTAAAGATGTGTCAGCAATTATGTTTTATAGCAATAGGATTACAAGGTATTCCAAGAAATCATTAAAATGTGAGATCCCAAACTTCTAGAGAAAACATTTCTAGTTCAGAACTTCTGAACATTCACATTAGCAGCCGTGACTTTCTCTGACATGCTCGATGTGCATTTTCACATGACCTTTTCAGGGTTAGAATTAAGACTAAGAAGTTTTACCAATAAGACAGAAGAAAAGAGTCAGGCAGAGGAGCAAAGCAGGAGTGTAAATAGTGAACATGCTTTAAATGAAGATATTTGAATCTGAATAGTGAGTTAATGATTCAATTAGTTTTTCACTTTGTTAAACTACATTAATCCTTTTTTTTTTTAAGCCAGACTCCATATTGAAGTTCTTTGAAAAGAAAATGCAAAGGATCTTAAGAAGAAAAATTCTAAGAGCCAGAGCTCTTTAAAATCATTAATGCTTTCCCAGTACAGACAACCCATTGGAAATGATGTGTACCCTAGGTAGAATATTGCTTTACAGATCTCAAGACTTGAATAGGGATGGTTTCAGATGTCTATACAATAGTGATAAAGTGATTCCTGTCTAAAGGAGAACAAAGTGAGAACTCTAATTTTAGGCTATGGAAGAAGCCAGTTATTTTTAGTTAAACAAAAAATGACCCTGGGAGAGATGGAATTTGAAATTAGAAGACAATAAGAATTTTTCAAAATGAATAGGTGAAAGTTACTTTGAGATTATGTGAAGAATGATTCTGTACTATTAAAGTTTTTTCATATCAGGTTAAAAATTCACTCCTAAGTGGGAATATTGAGGTGTTTGTTTTTTGGGTTTTTTTTGTTTATTTATTTATTTTTTTTGGTATTCTGTATTGCATTTAAATCAACAACAGTCACTTTAGTTTCATATTTGTAGTTAACAAATGATCATATTCTTTATTAAATAATGTTATTGGTATAATGGAAAATGAAAAATTATTAACAGCTCATAACAATAGCAAATGTGATAAAGTCAGTCTAACATGAGTGAATCAATTACGCCAGTTGGAGTTTCTTAGATTTTTGAATTTTTATGTGAAATGAATTTTATTTCAAATAGCACAGCAGATAGGGTGTTTGCTTTGCTGCCCTCTCGGAGTACCTGGAAACCTACCGAGAGTATCTTGCCCGCATGGAAAAGCCTGGCAAGCTACCCGTGACATATTCGATATGCCAAAAAACAGTAACAACAAGTCTCACAATTTGCTGTGAAACATTACTGGTGCCCGCTAGAGCAAATCGATGAACAACGTGAAGACAGTGCAGTGCAGTGCTACAATTAAGAAATCAAAAACTGTTAACCAGGATCTAGTAATGGTCTGCTGCATTATGCTTAAGCTTGGTTACTTTTAAAATTTGCTGTAATTGTCTCTATATGTGTAGATATAGTAGACAGACACTTGTTTTCTTTCAGTAGGCTAAGCATTTTTAATAGAAACATACTGCTAATAACACTTATTTTCTAAGTGAATATTCTATTGACTATCCTACTAACATGTCAGTTGAGTTCAGTCCACACCAGTGTTGTACTAATTTATCATAAAATTGAGTAATAATATCTTTCTAAAATGTGAGTGGAGCAAGAAAATGAATTTATCAAAAATACAGAAAGATTAAAAATGAGACAGGTAAATAAACCAATGAACACTGTTGAATTTACATCTATTTCAAATTTAATCAAAAACAAAAACATCTTGGCTTTGATTATGCAAACTAGGCTAACATCAAGATCACAGACTCTGAACTCTGAAAAATTTTTACATACTTTCTCCTATTTTATTTGAACACAATGGTTTAGAAAGTTTTTCATGTTGTGTTTGCTAAACGCATTCGATATTACTCTCATTCCACCACTGTTTCACCTTTCCTCCACCAGTTTCTATTTTCCCAGCCATCATTCACATCTGTCCACATAGTAGACCCATAATAATTTATTTTATATTGCTTGTTACCACTAAATGACTAAAGGAATTATCAGTAAATACTTAAGTAAAAGAAATTTGTGAAAATTGTTATATCTCACCATGCTTGTCTGAGAGTTTACTGAGCTGTTGTTGCAAGTCGAGCCGTCCTTGTTAATGCTTTTGTTAATTGAGCTTAGTAGGCTTTTATCTTACATTCTGATCCAATCTGGTGTGTTTCTACTGGGATTTTGGTATAAAAGAGTTTGGAGATGCCACTCCAGAAAATTCATAATATTTAAAGGGCCAATGACCTTACATAACAGCTGTGGTAAAATGTAGGTGTGGCTGTCAGGACTTCTGGGAGGATGGGGGTTTGCTCTCAGAAAGCCTGGACTTTTAAACCAAAAAACCTTAGTATATCTGAAGTTTTCTGCAGTTTGATATTTCTATGGAGCTCAGTCGTGAGGTGTTGAAGTCTGACTATAGGTTAGTGGAAGTTGTTGGGCTGTGAGGGTGTCTGCCAGGGCTACAGCAGGGTGGGAACTTGGCCTATCACTTTCCCTTTTTTGCCCCAGAGATCTTGACTGATTAACCTTAAATCCAAGAAATTTTTGTGACTAGATGATCTCATTTGAGGTTTCATCATGTGGATTCTGAACTCTTAACTAAATATTGAGCAAGTCCATATCAACCTACTGTGACTCAGTTTCCTTATCTGTAACGTGAGCATAACTATAATTCTCTTAAACTTATTTTGAGTATAGAATGAAATCATATGTAAAATTCTTAAGCCTTTGTCAATAACATGACACTAATTCAGTAAAAATTAGTTATTACCCAGATAATCTTGAACTATATATACTATATAAATATCTCGTTTATATATAACAGTATATAGGGTTTAACAGCTTGATCAACTAGATCCTGTACTGATAATTGAGAGTGTGATATTGAGGGAATCAGTAGACATTTTGGAGAGAATCAATAAATAAAGAAAGAGTGGTTGCAAGTTTCAAGCCAAATATTTTTAATTAATTGTTTTTTTAATTGTTAATTTTAGGGGAATATTAAATTTCTCTTGTATTTTATATTTTTATTCAATAAAGTTCTAATTTTTTATATAAGCAAATACATAAAATCAATGCTTTTTTGGAGTTCAAATCTATACAAAACTCGAATCCTAACAAAGGCATTTTTCTTTAGTGGTTACCTTCGAGGAAAGGCTAATGTAAAACTCAGTACATATGCTTTTAAAAGTCCTTTATAAAACATCTTTCAGTGTATTGATACATTTTTTTATCCACTGATTACAATAGCCAAGTTAACTATGTGTTACAATCTCTTTTCTCCTCATCTCGTATTTCCTATGTCATCCATTGCATAAAACTGACTAGAAATGTGATTCTCTTTTTTGCTGGCTCAAAAACGGGTTATTGCACTCCATTTTGCCTTATAGCAGCTTTTGAGGGATCAAGCTACTTTTCTTTCTGATCTCAAAACCTAGCGTAAGATGAGTAAGTAACATGTCTTTGATCCCTACAGAGCAATTAAGCTTAAAAACATTGGATCCTGTTAGTATATCAATGTACAGTGCAGAGCATAGTTTATAACACATGGTTACAACAAATCTTACCAAACTATTCCCCAGAAACTCCAGTGCCAAACATTTACAACTTTCACCAAATTAATAATCCTTAGTTTCTTTGTGAAAACAATTAGAAATATGGAACTGATTAACTTGCAATAGGTTTTTATCAAAGTGATTTTAACAAAGTCTGAATACTTTCTCTTGAATGGAATTAAAAAAAAAAGACACTGGATACAAAACAAAGAACACAGAATCTCTAAATGTGAGTGTTCTTTGAAATACTGTAGTTCTTCATCAAAAGTTAACTTTTGTAAGGACTGCCATTTGCTAACCATTAAATAATTGCTGAAGAGTTTGAAGAGCAATGTAAATGTTGAATATTTGTTTTTTTTTTCCCCCCAGGGCAAACACTTCATACTTGGATAACTTACCCCAGATTAAAATAGCTAAAAAGAAAAATAGGCCCATCTCTCTTTTTCAGAAAGAACCACATTTTTTCATTACTGCCCATTTATTGTCTCAGAATGTAGAAAAACAAGAGCAAGAAAATACAAAAAAAAAAAAAAAGAGAGAGAGAGAGAGAGATGGTTTCAGGTGCAACCTCAGGGATTTACTTTCCTTTAGGTTGTTTTAATCAAAGTTTTGGTTCTAAATATTGAAAGGACCTGTAAACAGCAGAACATTTCAGTCTAATTCTGGAGTCATCATTTGTGTGAAAGCATCCCACATAAAACCTCACACACCTCAACTTTCTTATTGTTTTCTCAAAGGTCCCCTGGAAGGTTTGACTTTGCTGACAAGGTTACTGCTAGTTTTACTGTTTAGCAGGTATTTTTTAGTAGCTAAAACAAAACCTGCTTAAATTTTAGCAATGCCTCCTTAACATTTCTTTATATCTATGTCAGTATTCAGCTGCTCTATGTTCAGATAGTTTACTAGAGAACGCATGTTCAAGGTTTCTTTTTCCTGTGTGGCCATTGGCATTGAAATCTCCTTTATGAATCATCTTTAAGAGAAAGTCACTGATGAAAAACAGCAGGCAAGCCTTCTACAGATTGAATTTATGCTTAATTTATTTTAAATACACACTCTTCATAATATTTTTTGGTTTTAACCAGTTCTACATCCTGTTGAATGCTACATTGAATTATTTTCTTTCTAGTCTTAAAAACTTGTATTCATTTTTCAGTTATCCCCTGCCAAGCTGGAGCTGAACTGAATGAGGTATAGTAGTTCACTTATCTTGGTGTACAAATGCACGTGTCGAAGCAGCTCAGGCATGTTTGCGTTACTTTAAAGACCTGAAGTGGGGGTGGATGGAGAGGTGAGTAAAGCAAGATGTGTTTCAAAGAAGTTCTTGAATTCCACTTGGAAAGTAGTTTATTTCTTATTAATTTTGAACCTCAAGGCACATGTTCATCTTTACCACCAGATAAGACTGACCCCCAAAGGGTAGTCGTCATCAATGACTGCACTTTATAAAAATCCAAAGGTCATGCGAAGTTAAAGATCCATCACAGTTCTTGAGAAACAGAGGGAATTTGGTCAGGAGGTGAAAGGAAGGGGGTTGACTAATACATAAAATGCACTTTGAAGATGAAAAGCTCTAATGAGCATTAGTAATGATGATGATAACCATAATGACACACTCAAATATTTAGTTAGCTTCCTCTTCCATGACAATCTTGGTTGTGGGATAAAGTGATTTTGATTTAAAAAATAAGTCACATATTGTTTAAAAATGAAAAATTAAATGTGCTATAACCACGAATAGGTGCCCAGGCCTATGTTTGACTTTCAAAGATTGTTATTGTTCAGTTTCAAAGAGGTGAATAAGAATGGGAAGCACTGAATGAGAGATAAAGATTGCAACCAAGCTTTGTCCAGTTCTACCAGAATTTTGAAGAATAAAGAGGGGTATGGTCATATCTTATCAATGTTAATGGTTTTCTATTGCTATGGTTGAATATGTATTTCATTATACAAGTGCATTATTTATAATCCAAAAGAAAGGGTGTTGGTTTATCACTAATTGATTTCACCATGTGTAAAATATTTTATTGTATAATTAGCTTCCAAGATTAATACTAACTTGTCACAATCAGGATCCTGTATATTGTGAAATTGTTGGGGAGGGTAAAAATTTTATATATATTAAAAGAAAAACCTACTATTATTTAGTTCAAATATGAAAATTAGAGGTAAGCTAACAAAATAATTTAATGAATAAAATTTAGTTAAAATTGGTTTCATTCAATAAATGATGTTTCCAAATTTGAAATTCTGATATTGAATTTTATTAAAATTTGTGGGTTTTTTTCATGATAATAATGTATTTTATCAAATTACTGGAAACAACTAACTTTACTTTGAACTCTATGCTTTTGTCCAAATTAAAATTAAGTGATTTCTCTAAGTATTTTTTAAAAAATTGATAGGCCTTTTAAAGAAAGGGAAAGGAATCATCCTTTCCTGGTTGTGATAATTTCCTTCATGAAGAGGGACATCCATCAGTGGAACATTCATGGTGGTCCTGTCTCCTCTATTCAGAGAGAGTATTGTGAAATGCAGGAAACTTGGATTGAATTACGCAGGTCAGAGCAGAAGGGGCTGTATGCAGGAGAAGACTTTCTATGATTTAATCTTGGACTTCATGGATGCTGAACTTCAAATAAAAATGCTCATGCTTCTCAGGGAACTTTGAAGACATAAGCAGAGATTCTAACTAATTATTAGTCAAATATAGTAGAGATAGTCTTTTACAAAGTTTTAAAAGCACTAGTAGAAGATACAATATTTACTAGTTTTATATTAGAAAAAAATTTCTGTGTGAAGCAGAACAAAGATGAGCTTTCAAAAATGTTAGCGTCAAGTATAGTTAGACAGTACAAAAAAAGAGAAATTTAGGGCTTCTTAATATGCTGGTGGAGAAAATTAGCTCAAAGAGAATCTATCATTGCAAATTTATAAGCATTGCAAAATATCTTTAATATCTCAAATGCTATTCTCAGAGAAAGGGGATATGCTCATATGAAATGTTCCCCAGACAGTGGAATAGCAACAGTGAAAAATTAATATCTTGCTTAGAGAATTCTCCTAGTTAAATAAATTCACAGGCAATTAGCAAAAATTGACTGGCATCCTCATGAGGATATAAACAGGAAGGTTTATGATTGTCTTAATCCAAAACTTGGGCCTTTGCTTTCCAGGAATACATATATTGTTTTCTAGGAATCTAACCACATCTTGGATAATCACTATGAGACTAGGAATGGCTTCGTTTGAGGCCAGGAATACAATCATCTTGCAAATTCCATGAATTTACTGGAGATTCTAAAAAGCTTAGCAAGTTCAAGAATTGGCATTGAGCTAATTCAACTTTTAAAATCTTTAAGGAAGCACAGTTATTCCCATAAAAGATGGTGCAATTGGCCAATAAAGCTTCAGCTCCAATTAAGTATCCAGAATTTCTATGGTTGAGACTGGATAATAATAAAGTGTGTGTAAACAGTGAGTACAGTGTACTTTTAACTCATAATATAAAAACACTTCTTTTGTTTGTTTTTCACCTTAGTACCTTTTAAATTTTTTAAAAAATATGTTTGTTTTGTCACATCTGGCAATGCTCAGGGCTTACTTCTGGCTATGCACTCAGGAATCACAGCTGGCGGTACACAGGGGCCCATATGAGATGCCAGAGATTGAATTTAGATCAGCCACATGCAAATCAAATACCCTACTCACTGCACCATTGCTCCAGCCCCATTTTATATTTGTTAAAAATTAGGATTTATGAGGTGTTTTTCAACTTGACTCTGAGAAAGTGAATAAAGAACGTCCTCACTGTCCTCCATTGTTCATCGATTTGCTTGAGCAGGCACCAGTAACTTCTCCATTGTGAGACTTGTTGTTACTGCTTTTGGCATATTGAATACACCATGGGGAGCTTGCCAGGATCTGCCAAGTGGGCAGGATACTCTTAGTAGCTTGCCAGGCTCTCCGAGAGGGACGGAGGAGTCGAACCCAGGTCCGATGCATGCAAGTCAAACGCCCTACCCTCTGTGTTATTGCTCCAGCCCAAAGTGAGGTATTTTACTCAAATTTGTTCCTCTTTTTGTTCCCCAAATTATATTATGGTGTCTATTCACATAATTATTATAATATATGTATTATATTACTACAGTCTGATGACAGAATCCTTTGGTGAGACATGAGAAAATGTGAACATCCATAATTTGGCATGGAAAATAGATTGATATTTGAATCTCAAATATGCTGACTCACTCTAGTGGAGAAGTTTTGTTTAAGACTCAGGCAAATTGCACATAATCATAATTTGTTTGGGGAAAATCCACATTATAACAATATAATCATTCACTTCAACTGGCAGTGATGGGGGAAGGTTACAGGTTGCACAAATGACTTTCAGAAACATTCAAGTCAATAAGCAGTGTTTAGATCCAGTGAATTCCTCACACCATCAGTTATCATTCAGGGCAGATATTTCACTGAGTAATGGATCCTGTTTGCTTTTGGAAAATTCTAGAGAAGGATTCGGGACCATAGTTGCTAAGTCCAGAAGGCATCATAAATTGATTCAGTTCAGGATCTTTATATATATCATACTTGAGAGTTGTATACCATGGCCAGTTTTATTGAAGAAAAAATGGTTTGGGGCCATACTGGCAATAACTTAATCACTTAATCACTTAACTTCCCATTAGTGGTCGATTTGCTCGGGCGGGCACCAGTAACGTCTCCATTTGTCCCTGTCACATGCTAGTGTAGCCCAATGGCGTCTGTTCGCTCTGGGAACATGAAGAGCCTCAAACCGATCGTTCATGATCTTGACGAAGAAGTCTGACCATCTGGTAGGTGGGCAGCCACGCGGTTTTTTGACATCCCGTGGAATCCAGTCAGTAACAGCTCTAGTCCAGCGGTCGTCTTTAAATCTCATTACGTGACCAGCCCATCTGATTTTTGACACCTTGGCAAATGAGACAGCGTCCCTGATCCTTGATCGTCGACGGATGTCGGAACTCCAGATTTTTTCTCTCATTTGAGTGAAAATGTGATATTCCAAGCATAGCTCTTTCTATTCTTCTTTGGGAGACCTGAATAGCGTTCTCATCTTGTTTGCGTAGGGCCCAGGTCTCTGAGGCATATGTTAATGCAGGAAGAACAGTGGAATCAAAGAGATGTGCCAGGAGCCGGAGGTTCTTCGTCCTCTTAGCTATTTCTTCGACGTTCTTGAAGGCATTCCAAGCCGCTCTCTTCCTCCTACGCAGCAGCTCGGGTGCCAGGTCATTTGTCATGTAGACCTCTCGACCTAGGTACACATAGCTGTTGCATTCGGAGATGGTCGTTCCATTGAGAGTGAATGGGGCGTCAGGAACGAGGCTGTTTCTCATAAACATTGTCTTCATAAGATTCAGCTGTAGTCCTACCTTTCCACACTCACGGTCAAAGTCGGCCAGCATTTGTGCTGCTTGGCTGATTGGTGTTATTAAAACAATGTCATCAGCAAAGCGGAGGTGGTGTAGTTGCCGACCATCTATCTTCACTCCCATTCCTTCCCATTCCAGTCGTCGCATGATATTCTCGAGGGTGGCACTGAAGAGTTTCGGTGAAATGGTATCACCCTGCCGCACCCCTCTCTTGACATCAACGATCACTTCTTTGTAGAATGGCGAGATCCTGGTAGTGAATCCGCAATACAGCTCACGGAGGATCCTGATGTATTGGGCTTGAATGCCCTGATTGGCTAGGGCTTCAATGACCGCTTCTGCCTCAACAGAATCAAAGGCCTTCTTTAAATCAATGAACGTTAAACAGAGCGGCATCTTGAACTCCCGAGAAACCTCAATGAGCTTGGTTATCGTGTGGATATGGTCGATGGTGCTGAATCCTTTGCGGAACCCGGCTTGCTCGCATGGTTGTCCTTCATCTAGTGTTCTGCCAATCCTATTTAGGATGACTCGAGTGAACAACTTGTAGATGACAGACAATAGGCAGATCGGGCGATAGTTGCCAATGTCATGGATGTCTCCCTTCTTGAACAGTAGTACGGTCCTGCTGGTTTTCCATTGGGATGGAATCTTGCATTCAGGCAGGTAGCAAGTGAAGAGCCGAGCCACTGTATTGATGAGTACTGATGGCAGGTTCTTCAGGTGTTCGGGTCTGACCTTGTCTGGGCCAGGTGCTGTTTGTTTCTTTACCAACGAAATGGCGTGTCGGATTTCGGACAATATCAGGGATTATTCCTGGCTCTGCACTCAGGAATCTCTTCTGACTGTGCTCAGAGGATCACGCAGGATGCCAATGACCCAAATCAGGTTAGCCGTGTGCAAGGCAAGTGCCGTACCCACTGTGCTGTCTCTGCAGCCTCAAGCCACTGTTTATTTCAATCTAGAACCTCTCCACACAGTCAGATACTGTCTTTCACATACTTGTCTTTATAAACAGGTGATTGCTTTTGCAATGAAAACGTAGGCAGTTTATCGAACTGATAGACTAACGAAGTTGTCCATCTCATCTCATTTCTTCAGATACTAAAAGATGTCAATATTATATTTGTTAAATTGAAGATGTGACCAATCTTAGATTTCTATTCAATGAAGCTATGGTAGGACATCTGTTTCTTGAGTTTAGTATTAATTAATGATTTCTTACCAAGCCTATGAAGTTTTGTCTATGAATTTATATCAAATTTGGAAATACATATCTATAAAGAGGAGATTATTAAGTAACTAATAAAAAGCTAGTAGCAGTAAAGAGATTGAATGCTTTCCACTGTTCGCATATCGTTTAAATCCCTCCCTCCCCCAATTTATGGAAAAGCATTCTTATTAAGAATTTGATTTCCTAGCTTTAGTTTTCCAAAGTAAATTAAGGAGCAGTAAACTTAATTAAAGATTTCGATGTCATTATCCTTCTTCCATAATTGTAACTCTTTTTTTTTTTTTGGGCCACACCTGGCAATGTTCAAGGCTTACTCCTAGTAATCATCTCCTTCTTACTCTTCTATAAACTCTAACCCCTAAACACACACATCATTTAATTACCTAATGTTTACTGAGTACTGATATGTTCAGGGACATCATGATAAAATATTTTTGAGGGGGGGTGGACACCTGTGATACTGAAGGGTTCCTCCTAAATCTATACTCAGAAATCATGGTGGTGCTCAGGGTACCATAAGGAATAACATGGATCAAATCTGGGTTGGTGGCTTGCAAGGCAAGTACCCTAGTACTGTACTATGGCTCCAGCCCCAGAATCTTCAGAGATATATCTCACTAATTGTCACAACTAGCCTACCAGGGACCATTCATCTTTCAAATGAAACACCTGAGATATAAAATATATTTAACTAAATCATATTTTTTAATGTGTACTTGAAAAAACTAGGGATTCAAACTCGGTTTTGTCTGGATGCAAAATCCTGAATTCAGACACTATGCCATACGCCATGCTCCTTTAAGATTCTATTACCAATAAAAGTAATGTGATTACTGCAGTAATAAATAATACTGAGATTTACACAGCTGAGATTTCTTGTAATACCTGTGATGTTACTTTCTTAATGTAATTTTTCTCAACTGCATAATAAATTACTGCAGAAACAGTTTAACTTGTTTTGATCAAAGTCCAGGGTTCATGCAATACCTGAAGTTCCATTTTCTTTTGCCTCTTTAGGTTAAGATTCCATGAATACTATTTAATTTATGTGATTTTTTTTAAGGCAGTGAAAAACACAAGAGTGTCTATCAGAGAGTTAGTATATTCCCCAGTTCTTTCCTAGGATAAATCAGAAAATTATCTTCACTGGTCTGACACAAACTCTGCTTACAAAAACATGACTGTATAAAATAATTATGCACGTGCATCTGAAATCTTAGAAATTATTATTATAAAATACTTTTCTGATTATTATAAAAGAAGTAGAATCAAAAAAAATAATGTGACATAGGCAATTAGGGTTTATTCCATTTTTTTCTTAACCGAATTTAATAGAAGTCTAGCAGAAACATTAAAAATTTAACTTCACATGTTTCATTTTTTGACAATGCATTTTCTCATAATATACATACTAATGGTTTGCATGAAAAATGCAGTGTATAATGTATTATGGAATACCACTAAATGCTTTATACTCTTAAAAAATGTTTTCTCTTAATAACACAATCTAGTATACATAATTTAAGATCAATTATGGCTATGCTAAGTCTATATAGTTAATTGTGATTGAGGTTTTTTATATCACAGAGAACATGCTTTGATTTTTAAAATTTTTTTTCATCCTGACATGTAACACTCTCTAGGTTTAAGTTCTACAATAACAGTTTAACATAGGTATATAGTACAAATATATATTTCAATAAGGTTAATTAACAAATATTTTTACCACACAATATTCTCTTTCATTGTTTTGAACATTTAAAATCTATCTTTATCCAGTTACAGTTGTGTAATACAGTATTATTTACTACTGTCACCTGAGCTTATTTCTTTCTAAGTTTGTACCCTTTGCAGTATTTAATTCTCCATCCCCAGTACTGGCAATGATCATTCTACTCTGTTTTCATAAGTTAAATGTTTTTATTTATATTTATTTTTAAAAAATATTGTTCCTCGTGCATACACTGCTATTTTCTGAGCTCACTCCTGGATCTGTACTCAGGGATCACTCCTTGCAGGACTCAGGAAACCAATATGCTATACTGGAGATTGAATCTAGCTTGCATGCATGCAAAGTAAGCGCCTTACTTTCTGTACTTTCAGATGAAATTCAATGTTTTTTAGATTCTCTATATAAATTAGAACATACGCTACTTGTCTTTGTCTTTCTTACTTATTACACTAAGCTTATGCTCTGAAGGCCCATGAGTGTTGTTGCAGATGGCAGGGCTTCCTTTTGTAAATGATTGAACAACATTTCAGTGTGTTTATTTGTGTACCTTATTTTCTTTATATATTCATCTATCAGGGGACATTATATTTTTTACTATGGCTTATCTCTACAAAGTACTCAGAAAACTTCCAGAAACTTAATAAACAGCTTTGGTGATATAATAAGCCATATCTGACATATCACTTACCTGATCACAATAGTCTAGGGAAAAGATATTTATAGTTTGAACCAGAATGAGGGCATCAAAATCATCACATTTTGTATATTTTATGAAGATTTTTCCAGGAAAAATCTACTGGAGGGCTGTTTAAAGGGCAGGAGAGAAAAAGAGCAAGATTATGGGACTTTTTGACTTTGATTTTGCATCAAAAACAAACTTTTATCTTTTTACACGTGACTAACACAGGTTGACCACATGCAAAGCACGCACCCTACCCCCTGAACTATTGCTGTGGTCCCAATATTAAACTTTAAAAAAGAGATCTAGCATAGTATATTGTGGAATATTTTATTTTATATAGCATATATAGAGAAAAATCTTATTATTTTTGCCTACATTTATTATCATAGATCAGAAGTAAGGTGTCATTAAATATTCTAGGTATGGCAGGTAAGTCTTATGTACTCTAATTTATAGAAAATAAAAATTTTACGTTAGGAAAGTCACATAAAATGCACAATGTCACACATCTATTTAGTATCCAGAAGAAATAAAGAAGTGCAAATCTGGTACCTTAATCTCTGCTTGTTTTATTCACGAGGCTATTATACCTGCCAATTTACTAAGGATTGAATCTCATTAACCTTTTCTTAGTAGTTTACTGTTGCTACCTCCTTTATTTTTTAATTGCACAGTTTCAATTCTTATGAGTTTTTAAAAATTTTTTTCAAAGTGTGCTTTTGTTTTTCAGCCTTATAATCTTTTGGTTCTATCCTCGAAATCCTTGTAACTACTAAACTGGATTAAAGACTTGAATCTAGATGAGATTAATGATTAAGAGGCTTGAGGATAACAAGATAAACACTTAATAAATTGCGTCTTTAGAGTAGAAATATGTAAGATTTAAGCATGCAGAGTAATGGACAATGATATGGTAACAGCTTTTGGCCTTTTATAAGTTGAGCTATTTCTGTATCAACAATTAAGTCATTTACTTTTATAAGACTGCAATTCAATCTCACAGAAATTCAATAGACTTCTAATTCCCCTATGGCGAGTGAACAAAATCTCCTGAAGATAAAGCTGTGATGTTCCTGCCTCACTCCCCCTAAAAATGATTTTCAAATGTCTTCATCTTTTGAACTCTACTATAGCTGTGAGAATATATGCCGTATCATTATTAGTGAATTTTCTTTTACTATCTTTAATTGTTCTTGAAAGAAAAGCACAAATCTAGTTATAAAGTTATCTGATAGAGAATTCTACTTTATAACTAGGAACTGGTTATAAGAGAACCTAGAGATTAAATTATTCTTAAATTGTAATTAAAAACAAACACTCATTACCTATGCAAAATTCTGTGGATTTTGGTGTTAATTGTAACAAAATCTGAAAACAAATTTATTTTTATTTTCCTTTTCTATTTCTATTACTTAGACTTGTTGCTATTGTTCTGTGTTACATTGATGTGCCTTCTAGTACAATACTGACCAAAATTGTGAAGGCAAGAATCCTTGACTTGGAGGCTGGAGAGATAATACCGTAAGGATGTGTACACACCTTGTACATTCCTCATATTAAAGTATGAGTTTTTCCCTCTATGTTTTGCTATTGAGCAAACAAGGTTCACTTGAGTGCAGTTCTCTGATCCCTTCCAGTAGTAATCCCTGAGCACAGCTAGTTATGCCCACATTGTCCCCCAGTACCCACAAAATAATACGTGGCTTCTTTTTTTCTAACTCAATTCCTACTTCCTTTGAAATCATTCTTCATCCGCCCCCACCCTCAGCTTCTTTTTTCTTTTTTTAGAATTATGAGTCAACTGTTATCCTAAATACTACTGACATTTATTTAATATCATATGTTCACCATGTATTTCATTATACAGCTAATATGTATGCTAAGCTATAGGAGTTTCCCTCTTCTTTTTTTTTTTTTTTGAGCCATGCCAGGCCAAGAGGTACTAATACTTTTGTAGTTTTTTTTGACCACACCCAGCTGTACTGCACTCAGGCGTCCTCTATCACTCCTAGTGAACTTTGGGTCTAATCACAATCAGCAATTTTCAAGATAAGAGCCCAAACTGCCATGCTGTCTTTTAGTCCCTTAATATTTAGATTTTCCTTCTACTTACTATTTTGGAGGAGTAGACCTCCCAAGCAGTACTGGGGGTAACAGGGTCCTCTCCTGGCATTTCTCAGTCAATGAAGCAGGACAGAGTCTGGAGACATGCACTATAGGGCCTACTACCCTACTAGGGTCATCCTGGAAGAATTGGGGACCACCAGGATTATATACAGTGATCTTCTAGAGCCTCCAGACATACATCTACTGGTGTTAGGGTTGGGGGAGTATACAGTGTTGAGCATTTAGCATGTATGTCCATGACCTCTATACTATCCCTCAGTTCTCTTACACCCACTTTTATAACTTTTATTTCAAGGAAAAATTATCCTCTTTATTTCTTTACAAATGATGTTTAAATAAAAAGCTGTATTATAAAGATTTGCATAAAAATAGAAAATATATGTTTTATTTATCTCTGGTTATGCCCTTTACTGATAGATTTGGTTGCTTTGAAATTTAATTAGGAAACACAAAAAGATTTTTGTTGCTATTTTATCAATAGTCATTATAAATTAAATTGAATTAATTAATACATTTGAAGAGTTTTCATTTCCCCCCGGGTTTTCTTTTGTAGCTTTCTTTATTTTCAGTAATAATTCAGTATGGCATATCTCTCCACTTCCATAAGTTAACTAAATCTCATACTTAGATCATCAGAAATTTTAATTCTAGATTATATTTATTTAAAATAGTAAATAAATTTACCTGAAATTAAATATAAGTATATAATTTTTGTTTTTATTTTGCTATATTATGAACATTATAAAGAATAAAAACAAAACTTATATGCTTTCTTCTTAAGATAAAATTGTTTTATTATCATTTTCAGATACTGTGCCAGTGATCAAACCCAGGTCATTACACAAGTAAAGCAATTATTCCACAGATGAGGTATATTCCTAGTTCTTAAGTTTAAATCTATCCTGCTGATTTTTTCAGAGCTGTGCCTTTTTCTTTAATGGTGGGATGACTATATCAAATAGTCCTTAGGGGATACTCCAAGCAAGGAGCTTGGGTGACACTTTTCAGCACTGCTCAGGGAATCATACACCTGGCTGTCCAGTCTGCAAAGCATAATCTCTGGGCCTTTTAAACTATCTCCCTGGTTATAATTGTAAATTTTTAGGAAGCAAAGTCACTGTCATTGTCACTGTCTTCCTGTTGTTTATCGATTTTCTCCAGCGGGCCCAGTAACTTCTCCATCATGAGACTTTGTAATTACTGTGTTTGGCATATCGAATACGTCACAGGTAGCTTGCCAAGCTTTGCCATGCGGGTAAGATACTCTCGGTAGCTTGCCTGGCTCTCTGAGATGGGCCGGGGAATTGAACTCGGGTCGGCCTGCTGTGCTATTGCTCCAGCACAGGATACAGAGTTAGATGTTTGTTTTCAAATATTGTCTATGATTTAATCTCACTATCTATCCTAAAAATTTACAATTCTGACCTGTGAGATAGTTAAATTTTATTTAAAATTGGATCAATAGCACCATGATCCTGGGTGTTGGCACGAGGACTTCTAAAGGAGTAAGATAAAGGGAGAAATATGCATCAGGGATTGGGCATAAACAGCAGAACTATAATGGTACCAATGTTGTGTGTGCATATAAGGATTGCATGCTTTCTCATACATTGTAGATGTTATTAACATCTAATCATGCAGCTGGAAGCATGAAAGTTAATACGTATTTTCAGCTGAATAAAAAGAAAGGTGAATAAGGTCAGTATTCTATTTTCTGACCATGCAGGACCAACTTGCTGAAAATCGATTTTCAAAGTTCTTTCTTCATCAGGAAGCTAGAAACACAATAAACACAAGAATTCTTGATTACAGTTTTAAATGGGCTGGAGCAATAGCACAGTGGATAGGGCATTTGCCTTGCACGCGGCTAATCCAAGTTCGATTCCTCTGTCCCTCTCAGAGAGCCCGGCAACCTACTGAGAGTATCCGACCTGCATAGCAGAGCCTTGCAAACTCCCCGGGGCGTGGTTGATATGCCAAAAACAGTAACAAGTCTCACTTCATGTTCCTGGAGCTAGCAGACGCCATTGGGCTACACTAGTTACACTAGTACGCAACAGGGATGAATGGACACGTTACTGGTGGCCATGAGAGCAAATTGATGAACAGGACAACAGTGCTACAGTGCAGCTTTTTTTTTTTTTTTGATTTTTAAATTTTTATTAGTGAGACACCATGAGGTACAGTTGTAGGCTTACAAATTTTTGTGCTTGGGTTTCAATTATACAATGATCAAATACCCATCCCTCCACCAGTGCCCATTTCCCACAACCACGGATCCCAGTATCCCTCCCACCCCTTACCCGCCCACCCCCCCCCGATTTCACCCTGCCTCTGAAGATGAAGTCATGAAATTTACATACAAGTGGTACTACATGGAAAGTATCATGTTAAGCGAAATGAGTCAGAAAGAGAGGGATAGACATAGAAAGATTGAATTCATCGGGGGAACATAAAGTAACAAAATGGGAGACTAACACCCAAGAATGGCCGAGATTAGTACCAAGATTTTTGCTACAGTGCAGTTTTAAACACCTTTTTTGTGTCAAGGTCCCTCTATTTTTACATTAAACATTAGATAGATTAAATTGTTTCTTATTGCAGGTTTTTCATACTTTCTCTACTTTTATTTCTCTCCCTCCATGACACTGATCTAAATAACTACCTATATCAAGAAAATAAACATAATTTGGGGACCAGAGAGACAGTGAAGCAGGTAAGATGCTAACCTTGTATGCGACTGGCCCAGGTTTGATTCTTGACATCCCCCATATGGTCACCCAACTACCACGAGGAATGAGGAATGATCAGGAGTAAAGCAATTGCCGGATGTGGCCCCCAAATGAAACAACACACAGACACACACACACACACACACACACACATTCGCTCATAGAATTTAAAACTTACTTTTTAATGCATGTTAATAGTAAAAGCAGAAGTTGTTATACATTTTCACAAGTAGACAATGTCCATGATTTTGCACTGAAAATAATTCTTAGAACCATAAACCCCAACACTCTCCACACTCTATATTTAGAACTAAGAAGATTATAGCAAGCTACTTTGCTTTTGTGAATTATTCCATCTTCCTCCTCCTCTTCCGCTTCCTCCTCCTCCTCCTTCTCTTCCTCTTCTTTTTACTCCTTCTTCTCCTCCTCCTCCACCTCTCTTTTCTGTGACAGCACCCAAGCCAAGGAACTCACATATGTGAATTAAATACTCTTACTCTCTTAATACCTAGGTACATCCCCAGTCTTGCATTCATTTTCTTACTTTCTGAATCTAGTTATATTATTAGCGCCTGGCAAGCTACCAAGAGTATTCGATATGCCAGACACAGTAACAACAAAGTCTCCAATGGAGACGTTACTGGGCCCGCTCAAGCATTAGCGAATATTTTGTGTAAATACGAGACAACTTAGTGATTGTGTACCTTTATTTGCATTGCTAGGCCTTTACTTCTATACACAGGAACACCACCAACAAAAATATTTTGTATAATATTAAAAGCTATCATAAATATTATATCTAGTACAGTGGATAATGAATACTTTGTGCCTGACAGATTTTAGAAACCTTTTCATTGTGCATTTAGGCATACAAATACAGATAACATTTTGGCTTTTTTCAGAAGTAATTCAGCAAATTCTTGATGGATAAGTACTCTAACTAAGGTACTGTTCTAGATTCTAGAAAAGGTAGTTAGTGTGTCCCATTTATTTAATTATCATTGTTTTGAAAAGAAGCAAAGCAGATTTTAAGTTTATAGTAATTGTATAAGAACTGTGAGTCAGTATCAAAAGAAGGGTATTAAACCCCTATTACATAGATATATAATGCAATAGATGCAATAATAGATATGTAATGCATAGTAAATTGAAAAAATATTTCCATTTTATGCAATGAATTTGTATCATAACATCCTATTAAGCTTTACACAGTATTCTTTACCCAATGCAAATAGTGAAATGTAGGGGCATTTAGTAATCACAAGTTAATACTAATTGATTTGTCATTTAATTATCTTCATGTCAGGAGAGATCTAGAGAAGCCTAAAGGCACCGAATTTTTGGCTTAAAAAGAGAGTTTAAAATCTGTATTGAAATGAACATATGAGGTGCAAAATAAACTTTGAGGATTTCATTGGCTAGGGACTCCATAGGGTAACACTGTTCTGTCCTTCCTGCATAACCTCAGGAATAGTTGATAGTTTATTGGACTGAGAAAAAGAGAAAAACACCTTAAGAGGTATTTTGCCCTTGGGCAGTCAGGAAGGGCTTTCTTATGTTGATTTTGCTACCTGACTGGGTGGAATGTCAGCCCAGACTAGAAGGGAGCTGGAGAATGAGAGAGCAGGGCTGAAAGATGGACCACGGAGAGACTAGAAAGTAGAACTTGTGCTTGAGAGAACCTAGGCCCTCCATAACATAAATTTCTTCTATGGATAAACTTCCTTGTAATAAACTGCTACAAAGATCAACCGACCTGGCCCTCATCTCTTCCTTCATCTGCTCTTGGCCAAGAGCTGTCCTGATCCAGGTCACACACAGTGGCTCTAGGGCACCGAACGTGCCCGCGAACACACAACCTTCTGCGTGCATAGTTTTTTACAGGACTCCACCCCATTTATAATTGCTCCATTTATTTATTTTGGATATGAAGTGCCACTTAATGGACATATATGTGTCTTTCAAATATGCACTTTTTTTTCTTATTCCTACCTGGATCCTGAAAGTTTAGGTGCTCCCATCCTAAAATTTGGTATTTTTTCTCCTTCAAAACATGTGGATTTATTTATTCCTTTCGAGTCTGCCAAAACAAAAGTAACAGAGGTAGATATATTAGAAATAATACCACGCACCAGAGATAAGACAGGTTTTTATTATTTATGAAAAGTAAGTGATTGCAGATGCTTTTCTGTTGCCCAGTGAGTTTCCTTGAACGTTCACACCTTAGTTTCTGCCACAGTCTTCTTGGATATATCACCCTTCCAAGCAAATTCTGAGAAACTCAATCAGGGATCTCAGATGGCAGGTTACGTGCATATTTGATTCATAAATCTGAAAAATCCCAAAAGAATTGGATTCTCAGAAATAAAAAAAAAAATTTGCCTTTCCTCTTGTCCTACTTTAACATACTGCCATTACTTTTCAGAGTATAAACTAGATTCATTATTTAAACCAATAAGATATAAGAATAAGGATTGGGGGAAGACCATTGTTTTATGGACTTTAGATACATCAGAAGTTTGTGACCAGTATCTTTCCAACCACGAAGAGGCATCACAAACAGCACTTGAGGATAAAAGGAGGTGCTAGGAAATTGAGATTGCACAATTTATCCAGGAACACAGGGTTCAAGGGAACAATAAATCATTGTTCCTATAATCTCTTCAGACTAATACCAGGATATTTATCTGTTTACAAAGACAGGCTTATTTGGAAAAGGGCAATGGGATGGAACATAATAAATATTTTGAAGAAAAATGTCAGTTTCCGTTTAATAAGTATTTCAAGTGACTTCTTGGCCTTCTTCAGGGGGGATGGTCAGTTACTCTCTTTGTTAAGAAAGAAAGTTATGTCAAGGATTTTCCTTTTTAAAAAGGAAAGGTATTAAGGACCGAGGGTCATGTAGCTGATAATCCAACCTCTTTCAAAATATTGTCTTTCATATGGTTTATAGTTTTGGTTTCAGAGTTATAAAATATGCCACAATAATCACAGATTTAAAATAACTATGATAGAAATCATGAATCACTTTTATTTGCTACATTCAACATTTTTTATGTAAAAATATTTTTCACTTGTAATATGAATCACAGCAGACTACCCTATGCTGTGTAAGTGCAATCTCAGTAAATTAGCACAGCAGAGCTCATGTAAACTGTTCTGTAATCAGTTTAAAAGGTTTCCCTGGGTATTTCCCAAGTTCAGCTTACTTTCGATTTTTATTTCATGATCTCAACTCACACCTTTTCTTAGAAAGCTTGTCTTGAAAATGATACACATTGATTTATGCTTAGAAACACCACATAATTCTACCTAATTAAATAGCACAGGAAAATGTGAAAGGACAGCATATAGATATTTGGTAAGAACTAAATGTTTCTACATTACATGGTCACAGTACTCTCTTTTGGTTTCTAATACTTACCTTATCTTCAATACTTTGTGTCCTTGAACTCTGGGCTCAAAGGGACCTGGGAGCAGAGATCCTCTGCCTGCTTCACCCAGTCTCCAGTGACCCAGGGGACATACCCACAAGCCAACCCCTGCTGGTGCCAGATAATCTCCTCATTGGCCATCCTCCAAAACTCATTGGTTCTACTGGAAGGGAGCAAAAAATGAGGACCCCATAAGCATAGCATGCCACCAGACTTTGCGCTAGGCTGTTTTCACTCGACATGCCCCTGGGAGGGGGTGGGGGTGAGAGCTCTCCCTGCCCCAAGGGACCCAGCCACAGCAGCTGACCTCCACTACCCAACCTACCCAACCTCCGTTGTGCTTCAGGCCGCTTTACACACGCTTGGGCCTAGCCTCATATATGAGTGAACATCTTTCTGGACCAACACATCATAAGACACTCCCTACCCATTTTCCATAATTACCACGCCATATTTGATGAGGTTCAGACAGTAGGCAACAAATCATAGAGGGAAATATATATATATATTTATGATATATATATCTATGATATATATATATATATATATATATATATATATATCTTTTAGAGAGCCCAGAAAGCTACAGAGAGTATCCTTTCTGCACGGCAAAGCCTGGCAAGCTACTAGTGGCATATTCAATATGCCAAAAACAATAAAAATAACGAGTCTCATTCCCCTGACCCTGAAAGAGCATCCAATATGGCAGTGTTGGGGAAGATGAGTAAGAAGAAGCTGCTAAAATCTCAGGACTGGGAAGAATGGAGATGTTACTGGCACTTGCTTGAGTAAATAGATGAACAACAGGATGACAGTGATGACAGTGATCTTCAATACGATGTTTCATGTTTGTGTATTATTTAGTTGGTGGTGATAAGTAGTAAACTTGGCAGTTGTTACTGAACTTCCATATGACCCAGCAATTCCAGTTCTTGGCACCTACCCGAAGGCCCAAAAGCTAAACAAGAAAGACATTTGTACCCCTATATTTATTACAGTTTCATTCATTTCATTTCATCATCCTGTTATTCGTCGATTGCCTTGAGCAGGCCCCAGTAATGTCTCTTTCATCCTAGCCCTGAGATTATATTCAAGGCTCTTTAGGAGAATGAGACCCATCATTGTTACTGGTATTTGGCATATTTGGTACGCCACGGGGAGTTTGCCAGACTCTGCCCTGTGGGCAGGCTACATTCGATAGCCTGCAAGTTTGTCCAAAGTAGGAATGAGATAATAAGATGTCATAAAAAGATGTCCTGATAAGATGGGGGCAGTTGGTGGGTGTGACCCCTGCCTACTGGAATTTGGAGGATCTGGGTGGAGGATGCTCGACTCCAATCCGAGTAGGCTTGGAGATCTCGGCCCCGGAACCCGCGTGGCTTTGTCCCTCTGCCAGTACCTTCATGTGTGCGGAGAGTGGTCTCAGCATGGTGGTGGCTGGTCCTGGAGGTCTTCGGCTGCTGGAACCCTGGTCGGGGCGGGGAGGAAAGCTCAACCCACTCCCCTCCAAGGGACCCCGGCAAGGAACAACCAGGTGCAGGGGCAGGAGACTGTACTGGTCTCATCCGGGGACTGGATTTTATAGTCTCTGAGTCTTGGCCGTTGATGGGATTACATGGCGCCAGGGGGCCAGGTGGTGGGTGTGACCCCGGTTTACTGGAAATGGGAGGATCTGGGTGGAGGATGCTTGACTCCAATTCGAGTAGGCTTGGAGATCTCGGCCCCGGAACCAGCGTGGGAAGATGAGTAAGAAGAAGCTCTGCCAGTACCTTCATGTGTGCGGAGAGTGGTCTCAGCATGGTGGTGGCTGGTCCTGGAGGTCTTCGGCTGCCGGAGCCCTGGTCGGGCCAGGGAGGAAAGCTCAACCCGCTCCCCTCCAAGGGGCCCCGGCGAGGAACAGCCAGGCGCGGGGGCAGAAGACTGCACTGTTCTCGTCCGGGAGCTGGATTTTATAGTCTCTGAGTCTTGGAGCATCCTCCACCCAGATCCTCCAAATTCCAGTAGGCGGGGGTCACACCCACCACCTGGCCCCCTGGCACCGTGTAATCCCATCAACGGCCAAGACTCAGAGACTATAAAATCCAGCTCCCGGACGAGAACAGTGCAGTCTTTTGCCCCCGCGCCTGGCTGTTCCTCTCCGGGGCCCCTTGAGGGGAGCGGGTTGAGCTTTCCTCCCTGCCCCGACCAGGGCTCCGGCAGCCGAAGACCTCCAGGACCAGCCACCACCATGCTGAGACCACTCTCCGCATACATGAAGGTACTGGCAGAGGGACAAAGCCACGCGGGTTCCGGGGCCGAGATCTTCAAGCCTACTCGGATTGGAGTCGAGCATCCTCCACCCAGATTTATTACAGTACTTTTCACAATAACCCAAATCTGGAAACAGTCCAAAATGCCAAGGATAGATGACTGGATAAAGAAGCTGTGGTACTTATAAACAATAGAATACTATTAAGCTATAAGAAAAGATGAAATTATGCAATTTGTAGCTATTTGAATGTATCTTGGGAGTAATGTGTTGAGTGAAGCTAGCCAGAGTGACAGATACAAAATTGTTTATTCCATAAATGTGACATAAAGAAACATTGTAGGGGAAACAGATAAGCAAAGGAAACAGAATGTTAGAACTGATTTTCAATAGCATGCTCCCCATAAGGGAAGAGAGGGGGTATATATGGACATACGGGGACAATAGTGGAAGGAGTTGAACACTCCGGTGGAGTCATGGCTTTGGAATTTTTATATATGAAGCTGTAACTATACTAGTTTTGTAAATCACACTGCTTAAAACCATTGTGAAAGAAAAAATTGATTCTTTTTAAGAAATCCGTTAATATCAGTGGTAATTAGTAATGTGATATTTTAAAGAAGATGGTTTTGTGTGCTTATGGTATACTTAAGTATAGTATGTGCTTCCATATAATATATTAAGGATCCACCAAAAGGACAAATAGAAATTAATATTACATCTTAAGGTTTTGGAAGTTTGCCCCAGGAAATGTTTCCATTGTTATATAAAAACTGTAAGCCAAATTCCTCCAACATATAAATTCCTACTTATTGAAGTATGTACAACTGCCTTCTATCCTCAGTTTTGATTACTCAGCATTCATGTAGGTGAGATATTTACTTCCCGTTTCCTCATCATCACGTCGTAACACTTTGTTCCAACCCGTATTACCAATGCATCAACATATTTATTCAAGGGATTGTTAACTCAGAAAACATACATCTTTTAAGACTGGAGTGATAATGAAGAAGGTAGGATTCTTGTTTTGCATGTGGTAAACCCTGGTTGAATTCACTGGCACCCCATATGGTTCCTCAAGCCCACAGGCAGTAATTTCTGAGGGAAGATCCAGGAGTATGTTCTGAGTACCAGTAGTATTTGACCCCAAATCAAAATGAAACAAAACAGAAGAAGACACACTATCTTAATTTCATGAATTTAAATGTTCTTAGAATAGTTATATAACTTATCCAAAGTGTGAATATTTGAAAGTTAAATAATATGCTATTATCATGTTACTAATTATATACTGAAACAGCAGGAGAGAAAAGCTAGGGTTATCCTCAGCAAGCAGAAACATTATAAAACTAAATAAAGTCTTCAACCATATCTGCCTGTCTCTTTAGTTTATGTAGTCACTGCTATTTTATTGACTTCATCATTGAGTCTTTTAATCAAGTTAGCTTCACTATTTCCTTTCTGTTATTGATTCCATAAATCATTTAAATTTTTCCAAGTAAAATGTAGTCCTCCTCCTTAATTCCAATTTCTACTATATTATTTCAGAAAAGATATTTCATCAATTCTTTTTTTTTAATCGGCAGGGCCTGGCAAGAACCCCGTGGTGTATTTGATATGCCAAAAATAGTAGCAACAAGTCTCACAATGGAGACATTACTGGTGCCCACTTGTGCAAATCGATGAACAACAGGAGGACAGTACAGTGCTACAGTGCATGCATCTTTTTAATATCTCCCTTCTATTAATATGCTTGGCACTCTGAGGGTATTTTACAGAGAAAATAACATATATGGATATCATTTCATGATCTCTAACTTTAAGTGAGAGTTAACTCTCCTTAGCAGTCATAGTTTTCTGCTCTCTTTTGACCATTTGGGTGAGTTTTGTGTCACAAATCTAGGGTGTAATTTACCTCACCATCTTTCCTTTTACTCCAGTAATGGATAAACTTATAGAACAACTTCATATTCAGAGGTCCCATGAGGTCAGCAAAGATAGCTGTTGTTTGAGACAATATGAGTTCAACTTTCCTCTCTGCCAATACGACAACATCCTTTACCATTATATAATGTTGTTTTTCTGGACGGAAAAGTCTTCATCTCAAAGTTAGCTTCCCAGAGAGCACAACTGACAACACTGCTTTAACCTCAATTTTTTTTTTCTTTTTGGGGTCACATCTAGCAATGCTCAGGGGTCACTCCTGCTCTGCACTAGGAATTACTCCTGGCAGTGCTCAGGGAACCATATGAGATGCTGGGAATCGAACCCGGGTTGGCCACGTGCAAGGCAAACACCCTACCCACTGTGCTATCTCTCCAACCCCTTAACCTCAATTTTGGAGAGTTAATTAAAACATTATTTATCATGGAGGTCATGAGTTGCCCCCCACGAGCGGCTCTTTGGCAACGCCATGGCTCCAGAAGCACAAGAACTTAATGCAGAGTCTGGCAGTTTGTGGCAGAAAAATGAATGGTCTATGTATTAACCCACAGTACCATGCCTTCCCGGGAGGGAAGGGGTGTCGCTCCCTTCTGCCTTTTTCCCCCGGGGCAGCAAGATGGCAGCTGCCTTGGAGCTTTTTGGAAAGCCAGGTATGTGCTGGTGGTGACAGGGCAACTGAAACCTCGTGGGAAGGGGGGCATTACCAGCTCATCCTTCACGCCCTACTGAGGTCATGAGTTGCCCACCACGAGCGGCTCTCCAGCATGGCCATGGCTCCAAAGCCACAGAAACCAATCTCATAATTATCTGGCTCTTGGCAGAAATACCTCCAGGCTTAATAAGTAAAATATCAGAAAGCCAAAATCTGGTGGCTGTATTGCGACCACGCGGCATCAAATGGTTCTCATAACCAGCTGTAGAAAACAAATTATTTCACAATGCCTTTTCAGCAGTTCTGATTGTTGGGTGTGAACTCTAAACAATAATGGTGCATCTTTTGTCAAAATAATGAATGTAATCAAAGTAGATAGAGTGTTATGTAGAATTCATCTGCCTCACAGGCATTTGGAGTGGTGGGAGAGGGATATATTGTGTTTCTTGGTGGTGAAAAATAAGTACTGGTGAAGGGAAAAGTGTTTGATCATTCCATGATCGAAACATAAACTTTAAAGCTTTGTAACTTTTCCCACAGTGATTCAATAAATAAATATATAAAAAAAAGAAATATTTTGGGATTCTACTATAGTGATGAACACGCTATATAAATTTGTGGCTATCCCAGGTATGCAGAACTTGTGACTGAAAACTCCAAGTTCAACAGAAGTGGGACTGGGCTACTTTCCCCCCATCACTTCCTTTTTTTCTGGTAGCTTCGCAATCATACCCACAAGTTGCTGCTAGCACCATATAATCTCATTGACAGCCATAATCTAAAGACTCAATATAAATGTCTCGGAAGAGAGCATAAAACGAGAAACCATAGCCATGCCAACAGATCCCATGCCAGGCCGTTTCATTTGGGGCAACACAGAGGTCTGCAGGTTTGACCCCTCCCTCCCTGCCCCAACAGAGTCAGTACCGACAGCCAAAAAACCTCCATAACTCAACCACCATCATGCTCACAGCCACTCTCCACACACTCAGGCCAAGCCTCCCCTATGATAGAATCTATTTCTGGCCATCTCATACTTTACACCACCAATACACCAAGAGTAGCACACCACATTTGATGGGATTTAAAGTAGAAGGCAACCAATCTTAGAGGGAAATATATTTATATAGATCTAGATATAAACACACAAGGCTCAACCTTTAATAGTATCTTACCAATTTTTATAGAAGGGTTTCATGGCTCCTTGGTAAAAGTCAACAATCTTCACACACTTTCCTGTATGAAACCATTTTGTCTCATTTTCAGTGGATTATTCATAACAAGAAATACAAAATAAATTGTTTCAGTTCTGCCTTGGGGGCAGGGCTTGGGGTTTGGGATGGAAATATGGTGGTGGGAAGGCATAATGGTGGTGGGACTGGTGTTTGAATATTAAATGCAATCAAATATTGTGAACAACTTTATAAAAATAGAATAAAAATTTAAAAATAAAACAACATTATTTATCATGACAGCTCTTCCTTCTTTATCTATTTTAATGTAGATTCCAGCCTATTTCACAGAAATAAGTTCACTTGATACACTGTTGTTTCTAATTATAGAACTTATCACCCTTTGTTATTCTATATTTATATCTCTTGTTTATTATTAATTTCTTTGCCTTTGAGAATAAGACAGAAAGAGTACATTCAACTTTGTTTGCTAATATGTTCTTTGCCGGTGTCTACCACAATACTTAAATGACTGGGAGAAATATTTGCCTATCATTGCTGATTCTGACATCAATTCTTTTTTTTTCTGAAGATATATGTTCAGATTATCTATCAAGCAACACTATCTAGAAGAAAAGAAAGCAATCTAGTTGCTTATTTCAAATTATTTTTCACATTTCATTATCATTTCATTTCATCATCCTGTTATTTGTCGATTGCCTCGAGCAGGCCCCAGTAACGTCTCTTTTATCCTAACCCTGAGATTATATTCAAGGCTCTTTAGGAGAATGAGACCCATCATTGTTACTGGTATTTGGCATATTTGGTACACCACGGGGAGTTTGCCAGACTCTGCCCTGTTGGCAGGCTACATTTGATAGCCTGCAAGTTTGTCCAAAGTAGGACAAACTTAATGCCTACTAAAATATTTCAGAATACTAGTGTCTTTTTCAGAATACTAGTGTCTTTTTAGTAGAATGTTAGCAATAATAAACTTAATCTCTAAATCATGTGCTACATTAGACTATTCAGACAGTAATTATGACTAAATATTTTCTGAAATAGTAAGTCTGCATTCTTTCTAAATAAATGCATAATTTGTCATAAGCACATAATTATGTTATAAAATATTTTTTTCCAGTTTTAATTCTTTTTATTTATTTATTTATATTTATTTATTTTCAAAAATTTTTATCAGTGAAACACGATGAGGTACAGTTGTAGACTTACAAATTTTTGTGCTGGGTTTCAGTTATACAATGATTGAGTACCTATCCCTCCACCAGTGCCCATTCTTCACCTCCAATGCTCCAAGTATCACTTCAATCTTCCCACACCCCATTCCACCCCACCACTGTGGCAGGGCATTCCCTTTTGTTTTCTCTCTCCTTTTGGGTACCGTGGTTTGCAAAAGAGGCATTCAGTGGCAATCATGTTCGGTCTATAGTTTACTTTCAGCATGCATCTCCGATCCTGGGAGGATCCTCACAACTCCCTTTACTTGGTGCTCCCTTCTCTATCTGGGCTGTCTTTTCCCCTAGCATGTGTGGCTGGCATCCAAGCCATGGAGTGAACCTCCTGGTACTTATCTCGGCTATTCTTGGGTGTTAGTCACCTATTTTGTTACTTTATATTCCCCAGATGAATGCAATCTTTCTATGTCTGTCCCTTTATTTCTGACTCATTTCATTTAGCATGATACTTTTTATGTAGTACTACTTGTATGTGAATTTTATGACTTCATCTTTTCTAACAGCTGCATAGTACTCCATTGTGTAGATGTACCAAAGTTTCTTTAAGCAGTCATCTGTTCTCGGGCACTCGGGTGTTTTTTCCAGAGTTTTGCTACTGTGAATAGTGCAGCAATGAACATAGAAGTGCAGATGTCATTTTGACTATACCTTTTTGCCTCTCTGGGATATATTCTCAGGAGTGGTATTACTAGGTCAAATGGGAGATCAATTTCTAATTTTTTGAGAATTGTCCATACTATTTTCCAAAAGGGCTGAACCAGTTGGTATTCCCACCAGCAGTGAAGTATAGTCCCTTTTTCTCCACATCCATGCCAACACCTGTTGCTTTTGTTCTTTTGAATGTGGGCCAGTCTTTGTGGTTTGAGATGATATCAAATTGCTGTTTTGATCTGCATCTCCCTGATGATTAGTGATGTAGAATATTTTATCATATCCCTTTTAGCCATTAGAATTTCTTCTTTGGTAAAGTTTTTGTTCATTTCATCACCCCATTTTTTGATGGGGTTAGATGTTTTCTTCTTGTAGAGTTCAACTAGTGCTTTGTATATCCTTGATATCATCCCCTTATCAGATGGTTATTGGGTAAATATCCTTTCCCATTCTGTAGATTGTCTTTGTATTCTGGTCACTGTATCTTTTGAGGTGCAGAAGCTTCTTAGTTTAAGTTAGTCCCATTTGTTTATCTCTGTTTCCACTTAGTTGGTCAGTGGAGTGTTGTCTTCGAAGATACCATTAGCCTCAATATCGTGGAGGGATTTGCAGACCTAGTCTTCAACGCACCTTATGGATTTTGTCCTGATGTTGAGATCTTTAATCCATTTTGATCTGACTTTTGTGCATGGTGTTAGGTCGAGGTCTAAGACCATTTTTTTTTTGCATGTGCTTGTCCAGTTATGCCAGCAGCATTTGTTGAAGAGGCTTTCCTTGTTACACTTTACATTTCTTTCTCCCTTATCAAAGATTAGATGTTCATACATTTGGGGTTGTGTGTACAGATATTCCACTATGTTCCATTGATTTGAAGCCCTGGATTTGTTCCAGTACCATGCTGTTTTAATTATTTCCACTTTGTATTAGAGTTTGAGGTTGGGGAGGGTAATGCCTCCCCACATCTTTTTCCCAAGAATTTCTCTAGCTATTCGTGGGAATTTGTTGTTCCATATGAATTTCAGGAGTACTTGATCTATTTCTTTGAAGAATTTCATGGGAATCCTTATAGGGATCATGTTGAATCTCTATAATGCTTCCGGAAGTATTGCCATTTTGACGATGTTAATTCTTCCTATCCATGAGCAGGGGATATGTTTCCATTTCCTCGTGTCCTCTTTTATTTCATGGAGTAGTGTTTTGTAGTTTTCATTGTAGAGGTCCTTTACCTCTTTAGTAAGGCTGATTCTGTTATATTTGATTTTTTGGGGCACAATTGTGAAAAGGATTATTTTTTTTCATGTCACTTTCCTCTCTCTCATTATTGGAGTATAGGAAGGCCATGGATTTTGGGGTATTGCTTTTATAGCCTGAGCCTTTACTGTACAAGACTATTGTTTCTAGGAGTTTCTTGGTAGAGGATTTAGCATTCTCAAGATACAGTATCATATCACCTGCAAATAGTGAGAGCTTGATTTCTTCCTTTCCTATCTGGATGCCTTTAATCTCTTTTCCTTGCCTAATCATTTTGCAAGTACTTCCAGTACTATGTTCAACAGAATTTGTGATGGTTAGCATCCTTGTCTAGTCCCTGATCTTAGAAGAAAGGGCCTTAGTTTTTCCCCATTGAGAATAATACTTGCCAGGGGTTTGTCTTAGATGGCTTTGACTATCTTGAGGAAAGTTCCTTCAAAACCCATTTTGGTGAGAGTTTTCATCATAAAAGGGTGCTGGATCTTGTCAAAAGCTTTCTCTTTGTCTATTGATATGATCATATGGTTTTTGTCTTTACTTTTGTTGATATAATGGATTATGTTGATTGATTTGTGAATGTTAAACCATTTGCATCCCCAGGATGAAATCCACTTGTTCGTGGTGTATGATCTTTTTGATGAGTTGTTGGATTCTATTTGCTAATATTTTGTTGAGGATCTTCGCATCCGTGTTTATCAAGGATATTGGCCTATAGTTTTCTTTGTTGGTGGTGTCTTTGTTTGCTTTAGGTGTTAGGGAGACATGTGGCTCATAGAAGCTGTTTGGGAGAGTACCTGTTTTTTTTCAAATTCCTGGAAAAACTTGAGGAGAACTGGCAAAAGGTCTTTTTTGAATGTTTGGAAGAATTCACTAGTGAATCTGTCTGAGCCTGGGCTTTTGTTTTTAGGAAGACTTTTGATTACCCCTTCAATTTACTTCATATGAATGGGTCTATTCAGGTATCCGAAGTCTTCCTGGATGAATCTTGGGAAATTATAGGAATCCAGGAATTTATCCATTTCTTCTATGTCTCTTGTTTCATGGCATACAGACTCTCACATTAGTCTCTGATGATCTTTTGAATTTCATTGCTTTCTGTTGTGATGTCCCCTTTTTCATTTCTGATTTGGTTCTCCCTCTCTCTTTCTTTGTGAGTCTTGCTAGTGGTTTATGAATATTATTTATTTTCTCAAAGAACCAGGTCTTGGTTTCTTTGACCTTTCGGATTGCTTTTTTGGTTTCCATTTTGTTAATTTCTGCTCTACGTTTTATTATTTCTTTCCTTTGGCCAAATTTGGGTTCCTCTTGTTGGTCTTTTTCTAAGATCCTGAGCTGCGTGGTTAGTTTATCTATGTATGCCCTTTCTTCTTTCCTTAAGAGTGCTTGCAATGCTATAAATTTTCCTCTTAGCACGGCTTTAGCTGCATCCCATAGGTTCTGGTAGCTCATGTCTTCATTCTCATTTGTTTCCAGGTATCTTTTGATTTCGTCTTTGACTTCCTTTCTGACCCTCTCATTGTTCAACATTGAATTGTTTAATTTCCAGGTGTTTGATTTGATTCTTGATGTCTTTATGTGATTTGTTTCTATCTTCAGTGCATTGTGGTCTAAAAAGATTGTTCATGCTACATCTATCTTCCTGATTCTATTGAGGTATGTTTTGTGACCTAGCACGTGGTCTATTTTGGAAAATGTTCCGTGTGCACTAGAGGAGAATGTATATTCTTTCTTTCTGGTGTGTAAAGCCCTATATAGGTCTATTAGCACTCTCTCTTCTATTTCTTCCTTAAAAGACAATGTTTCCTTGTTGAGTTTTGTACTTGTTGATCTATCCAGAGGTGATAAGGTGATGTTGAAGTCCCCAACTACTATTGTGCTGCTAGCAATGTCCTCTTTAAAATATGTTAGCAGTTGTTTTAAGTATTTAGCTGTTCCTTGGGCTGGCGTGATAGCATAGTAGTAGGGCATTTGACTTGTGCACAGCTGGTCTTCTGAGCAGGGTTCGATTCCTCCGCCTCTCTCAGAGAGCCCAGCAAGCTACTGAGAGTATCTCGCCTTCACGGTAAATCCTTGCATGCTACTAGTGACGTATTCAATATGCCAAACACAGTAATAACAAGTATCACGATAGAGACATTACTGGGCCTGCTCGATCAAGTTGATGAACAATGGGAGGACAGTGCTACAATACTGTTCCCTCATTAGATGCGTATACATTTTAAAAGTGTGATTTCTTCCTGTAGTACATATCCCTTGATAAATAGAAAATGGCCTTCACTATCCCTTCTAATCTTTTTCAACCTGAAATTTATGTTGTCTGATACTAGTATGGCCACCCCAGCTTTTCTGAGAAAGCTGTTTGCTTGCAGGATTTTTTTCATCCTTTAACTTTGAGTCTGTGTTTGCTCTGATTGTTCAGATGAGTTTCTTGTAGACAGAAGAATGTTGGTTTCAGTTTCTGGATCCATTTTGCCACTCTGTGTATCTTGATTGGTGCATTTAGACCATTGACTGTGAGAGAGATTATTGTCATGGGGTTTTGTGCCATCTTCCTGTAGGGGTTGGTTGTGTTTATAAGTGTTTTCCTTATTATCTTACAGGAGCCCCTTTAATCCTTCTTTTAGATTTGGTTTTGAGTCTTTGAATTTTCTCAGCTGTTGTTTATTTACAAAATGCTGTATCATTCCATCGAGTTTGAGTGAGTTTACCTGGATTAAGTATTCTTGGTTAGGCATTCATTTCATTGATTTTTTTCCCACTATATCCCACCATTGTCTTTGTGCTTGTAGGGTTTCCTCTGATAGGTCTGCTGTAAATCTAAGGGGTGCTCCTTTATATATGATTTCCTTCTTTGACCTTGCTGCTTGCAGTATTATGTCTCTGTCCATCCATCATTCTGACTATGATATGTCTTGGAGTGTTTTCATTCAGGTCTCTTGTAGCTGGCACCCTTTTGTTTCCTTGGGTCTGGATGTCTGCATTCTTTAACTCCAGGAACTTTTCAGCAATGATTTCTTTGACTGTGGCTTTTTCATTGGGGTTGCTTCCTTGTCCTTCTGGTACTCCAATGATTCTAATGTTGTTCCTCTTGGTGTCATCCCCTAGGTCTCTGATTCTCCTTAGAGCTATTTTGAGGTCTTTTCCCATTGTTTGTTGTTTCCTATGTGATTTCTGTTGCTCATATTCAAGCTCACTGATCCTGTCTTCAGCTGTATTTATCCTACTGCTGAGGGCACCTACTGAGTTTTTAATTTCGTTTACCGAATCCTTTATTTGTGACACTTCTTTTTGTAGCTTTTCTATTTCTGCTCTCATTTCTTTCTGTATTTTCTTGACTATCCGTTCTACTGTTTCTTTCATTTCTTCCTTTAGTTTTCTGGATATCTCCTCCATTGATTCTTTAAGTAGTTCCTTGAACATCCTGTGCATTTTGTCTCAGAATTCATTATCATAGAGAGCATATTTGTGGATAACTCTGGTCGAGGTTGACTCTTTTCTTCATCCTCTCCTTGTAGCGGAGATTTGCACTGTTTTTTTTTTTTCCATGTTGTTTTGGTTGTCTAGTGGTAAAACCCTGGAATTCACTAGCACTGTTCCCTCTTATCGTGGGAAAGGATTCTTCTGGATAAGGTCGGTCTATGGCGGTCACCCTTCTCCCTTTCTAGAGTCTGACCTTCCTCCTCACTGAGGAGGTGGAGACAGGTGCCCCAGGCCAAGATCCTAGCAGTTCGCTTTCAGGATCACTAGTTCAGGTGGGGAGGGGTCCCCAAGAGTGTACAGTATAAAATAAAATTCTAATCAAATTTCTACATTAGCAAATGTTTCTTTTGGGGAATTAAATATTAATTACATTAAATAACATGCATCATTCAATATTGCATAGCAGTAAGTGTTCATTTCAGAAACACATGCTTCAATATCATATATCTTATCCGCTATTGATTAAATAATAAATAATTATTTAATAATAATTCTTTTCTTATTATATTATATAAGTTAATTATTATAAAACTGTTATAAAATAAATTTTATTTTATTTTGTTATAAAATTATTTAAAATAATATATTTTTATTTTAATTATTATAAAAATAATAATGATATTTGCTTCAGAAAAGTAGAAAATAAAAGCTTCTGATAATTTCAAATGAAAGTATTTATGTTTAGTGTTTTTCGTTTGGCTACTCTGATGTGGTGCTACAGCACTAACAAGGCCACATAAGGTGTGAGCAGTGGAGGTTGAGGACAGATATTCAATGACTGGGATTGAACTAAAATCTACTGGCATATATTAGGAATTTGGTCCTTTCCTCTGAATATTACTCTGGACCCATATATTCCTTTATTTATTTATTTATCCTGTAGAATGACTTTGCTTTCTCCTGACTGCTGTAATCAATGACTTTGGTTTTTTGGTTTCAAACTGGCCTTTATGAACTCCACATGACTGGGGTAGTCATCTTTTTTTTTTTTTTTAAAACGACTTTCTGATTAGTCAATTACTATGGGAAATATGTCATTCAGAAATAAATATCCATGTCCTTAGGGAGGTACCCTACCTATGATTGAGACAAGAACATTCATAATAACCCTAGTTTATGTTGCTAGCATGTAGTTAATAAGATAATAAGAACCAAGATTTCAAGTCCTGGCAAATTCTGATTCAAATGCAGCAGAGAATGATGGGTTATAACAACATTCTCCCAAAGCTGGCCTAAATGCCCAACTCATACCTAATTAAAATAATATTCTATTCTGATAGTCACTGATCTAGGAGGTAAAACTAAAAATAAAAGAAATAAGTAACAAACATAATAAAGAACTGGTACACGGATGCCTCATAATATAAGAAAGACATTGCACCCAATGGTGCACAGTGCTTAGGAAGTTGGGCAATTATCGCACTAGGCAAAGTATGAGACAAAATAAAGATAAAAGTCAAGAGTAAAAGGCAGCGACTTTTCATTTAGGAAATTTGTACAAATAGAGATTAATTTAGAATGGAAAGTGACATAACAGTATTTCAATCTGGGAAAATCATGCTGAATACAATTTGAAGAAGATTAGAGGTTAGTCAGTGAGGCTTCAGAAAAGAGATTGGTGTTTATTGAGTAGTAATGGAAGCATTCAGATGAATTTTACAAATTAATTATAGCTGATGAATGATTTATACATAATCCTATGCATACTAAAACTAAGATTTAGTGTATATTCTTCTTTGTCTTCTCCTCATACAACGTAGTGTACATTTTGTTTATAAGTGCTTTAATTATTAAGGACAGCTGCTAAAACTTCTCATGAACAATAAAGGAAACATTGGATCACATGTTCTCATGCACAATACAGGAAGTTCTGGATCAGCATTCCATGGAACAGAATTTTCAAAATAAAGAGACCAAAAGCTAAAATAAACTAAATTTTCTTTACCTGATAGCTTTAAATGAATGCATGCATATTTTCCAATTGCATTAGGAGCTATGCATTTGCAAATCTAAACAAGAATTGTGTATGTATACATAATTTTATAATTTCGGTATTTTTTTTTGTTTTTATTATTGGGGAATACCTGGCAATGCTCAAAGCTTACTCCTTGCTCTGTGCTCAGGAATCCCTCATGACAGTTTCAGGGAACCATTTTGCGATCCAAGAATTGAACCAAGGTTGGCTATGTATAAGGCAAGCTCCCTACCCATTGTATTATCTCTTTGGCGCCTATAACTTTTAGCAAAAAAAAAAATTATGTCTTACTATCTAATGGTAAGATTTACTTCCTAAATCGTTATTTTCTATCAAATAAGCTCTTTGTTTATCTAAAGAACTTTATTTCATTGAAGCAGAAAGCAGATTGCCTATTGTTAACATATTGTGAGCCTTCACAGTAACACACATAAACATTATGTTAATGTTTTTTAACCACAACACCCAAAAGGAGAAAGAGAGTAAAAGGGAATGCTCCTGCCACAGGCGAGGGGGGGTGGAGATAAAGGGGGTGGAGGGAAAGAGACTGGGATCACTAGTCGTGGAGAATGGGCACTGTGGACGAATGGGTACTCATCATTGTATGACTGAAACGTAAGCACAAAAGTTTGTAAGTCTGTAACTGTACTCATGGTGATACACTAAAAAATAAAAAAATAAAAAATTATGTTAATTTTTTATCTAAAAGACAAAGAAGTGATTCCATATTTTGGACCAAACACTTTATTAAAGTGAAAATATATGGATTTCCACAATTAAAGGGAAACTACTTCAGTTGGACATTTTGAGGATAATGGACAAATATACTATTGTCAAATTGTTTTTTGTAAAAGCATATGTATTTACATAATAGTTTGAAGTGGCTAAGTTGTTATCTACTGGATGATTTACACATTTAAAATGGGCTGGAGTGATAGCACAGCTGTAGGGCGTTTGCCTTGCATGCAGCCAACCCGACTGACCCAGGTTCAATTCCTTTGTCCCTCTCGGAGAACTCAGCAAGCTACCGAGAGTATCTCGCCCTCACATCAGGCTCCCTGTGATGTATTTGATATGACAAACACAGTAACAGCAAGTCTCTAAATGGAGACGTTAATGGGCCCACTCGAGCAAATCGATGAACAATGGGAGGACAGTGACAGTGACAGAAAATGGGCAAGATACGCAAATTTACATAAATATAATAACATAGCAAAGTTCTTTATTTATATATATTAATATATATTAATATTAATATATATTAAATATATTAATATATTTATTTAAATTTGGTCTGATTAATAGACTATAAAAATTTGGGAAATATGTGAAAATATAAAAAAATTCTGTAAAATTAAATTTAAAATTTTAAATGTATTAACTGAGATGTATGAAATCAAGATGGAAGAAGATAAATGAGGTTAATATCAAAAAGTCAATTAACAAATTTTTATTTGTTGACAATTTTGTACAAAGAATGTTTTTTTCTAACTGGTAGGTACATTTTCTAGTACAATGGACAAAACTGAACATATACCTCAGAATAATCAGGGTAATCCAGAATTTCCTAGAAATCCACATAGGTCCAGAACTAGAACAGGTAGAGTTTTCACCATTGTTGCAACAGCTGTACGTACACATCAAGGGAATGCAAGGCCTGGGTGCCTCAAAACTTCTGGCCAGGAAAATGGAGCACCCAAAATAATGTAAAGATAAAGAAACTCAGTTATGTCAATAGATGGTAACAAAAGTCTGGGAGTGGCCCAATTGCATCAGATGTGCTTGAAGAAAACTTTAGGGCAACAGTTTTATTGATATTCAATGATGATTTCACATTTAAACACAAAATCAATAAACATGAAGAAAACCAGATTGGGAAAACAACAACAACAACAACAACAACAACAACAACAGAACACATTCAATAAAGTAAAATAGTACAGTAGAAAAGTCTTAACAGCAGAATGGCTGAAACTGAAAAATCAATTCATTGTACTCAAATATATGGTAAACAACTCCATCTGGAAAGTGGAAATGATGAAAAGCAATGAGGAAAACGATTAAGAGAAAGTAAGGGATATTATTGATGATAGCTGATAGAATAATTTCAAAATCAAAGAAATTATAGAATAAAGAGGTTGTGAGATGAAAGGCTAGCAGCCTTGAAGTGGCTTAATGAGCACTTGACTAATATGTAGAAGGTCATGTGAGCACTAATGCAAGATACAAAATGAGTGTCAAGTGAATGCAAACAGAACAATACCAAGCATACCATAATCAAAATGGCAAGAAGAAAAGGCAGACACTAACTCCTTAAAACAGCAAGAGAGAAATGAAACCTCGTATTATTTACAGCAGATTCCTCTAAAACAACTTCAAGCAAGAAGAGAATGGAATGGCATACACAAAATATTGAATGAAAAGAACTTCAGATATTTATCACTCAAAGTTGAAAAAGAGATAAAACTGTTTTCGGAAAAAAAAAACAGCTAAGGACATATTTAGAATCTGAATGAGCTTTAGACAGATACTGGTTGTCCTCAGAATAAAAGCAAAGATCAGAAGGTACAAGTAACCAATCTCTTCAAAGATACATGGCACCACTTTCCTTCATATCAAAAATTTCTCTAAATGTTCAAGGACTCAACTCACCAAATCCATCCTTCTGTTGCTTATAAGAAACATGCGTATGGCAAGCAGGGATTCAGTGTAGAGAGCAGGAAAACACTAATACAAGCAGTAAAAGACTAAAATTAAAAGGAGGCACGGATATAGTTGTATCAGCATTGAAATTTAAATTTAAAAAGAGACAGGAATGGATATTATATGCTGTCTATGGGATTAATATATCAAGAGCATTTAAATCATATATATGTTTTTTTGTGTGGTCCTTGGGATGTATATCAAAATAGGAATTGCTAGATAGTATAGTCCTTCCTTCCTTCTTTCCTTCCTTCCTTCCTTCCTTCCTTCCTTCCTTCCTTCCTTCCTTCCTTCCTTCCTTCCCTCCTTCTTTCCTTCCTTCATTCCTTCCTTCATTCTTTCCTTCCTTCATTCCTTCCTTCATTCTTTCCTTCCCTACTGCTTTAATCTTTCTCTTTCCTGTTTACCACAGAGAATGTAAAGTAAAGGCCCTCCTGTTGATCATCGATTTGCCCGAGCGGGCCCAGTAACGTCTCCATTAAAGACTTTATTGTTACTGTGTCTGGCATATTGAATACGTCACGGGGAGCTTGCCAGGCTCTGCCGTGTGGTCGAGATACTCTCGGTAGCTTGCCGGGCTCTCCAAGAGGGGCGGAGGAATCAAACTCGGGTCGGCCATGTTGGCTGCATGCAAGGCAAACGCCCTACCGCTGTGCTATGCCAGTACCACAGAGAATGAACCACATTAAAATCCCTAACATTGAATCTGGGCATCCTTTACACCACAAATCTGCAAAGACTGCTTTTTAACCCCTTGAACTTTGGGTGCATTTTTGTTTGTTGACTTGCCTTGGTCTTGAGCTACATTTGGCAACATTTAGAGATAACAATTGACTTTGTGCTCTGAGATCATTCCTCGTAGCAATCAGGATCTTTGATTATAATGCCATATGTGATGCTAGAATCCAAACAGGGTTGATAGTAATTAAGGCAAGTGCCATTTTCCCTGCATTATCTCCCCAGCCTTTTTCTCGATTTTTAACATATATTATATTTTGTTATACATATTATATATAGGCCATTCTCCATGATTTGAGGTGATCACTGTAATTTTGATTTGCACTCCTGATTATTAGTGATGCTAAACACTTTTTCATATATATATGTTAGCTTTCTGTATATCTGTTCTTCCCTTCCCCCTAGTTTTTTAATGGACTTGCTTGAAGGTTTTATTTGTTTTTTTGGTTGGTTTTTGGATCACACCAGGTAGTGATCAGGGCATCTCCTAACTCTGCACTCAGGGATCATTCCTGGCGAGCTGGTAACTATATGGGATGCCAGGGATTGAAGCTGAGTAGGCAGCCATGCAATACAAATGTCCTACCTGTTGAACTATCATTATGGCCCTTGTTTGAGTTTTAGACATTGAATTTTAGAATTTTGTGTCATTTATATATCTTGGATATTAGATATTTGTGTAAAGATTGGTGTTCAAATATATTTTTCATTTCAGTATTGTTACATTTTAATTTTGTTTTATTTCACAATAGAAAAAAAATTAGTTTGATATAGTTCCATTGGTTTATTTTTCCTTTTTCCTTCATTACAAATGGGGTGAACTCATTGAAAATATTTATGATGATAATATTATGGACAGTTTGTTGGTGGCTTCCTTGATATATTATATAAATTTCATCTTATCTCAAATACTTTAATCCTCTTTTAATTAACTGTTGTATATGCTGTGAGGTATTAGTATAATTTGATTGTTTTTGCATGTGGATAGAGGGTTAATTCCTCATTGATAATTAATTCAATAAATATTTATGGATCTGCTATTTTCCAGGTATTACTGAAATATTAAACTTACAAAGACTTAAAAGCATATCTGTCTTTGTCGGTGTCCAGAGGATTGGAATTCTACTATGCAACTAATATTTTCTATACGTAGTTTAGGACTACCTAAATAATACAGATAAGATATATTCCTTGGGGTTTGAAGAGATAGTACAGTGGGGAAGGGTGCTTGTGTTCAATGATGCCAACCTAGGTTAAATCCCTGACAGCATGCCTGGTCCTCAGCGGACTCAAGAGTGACACCTAAGCACAGAATCAAGAGTAAGTGTGGATCACTGCTGTGTGTATCCAAGCTCCTCATCCCCAGTGTTTTTCCTTATCTCTTGGTTTCATTTTATTACAATACATTAAAAAATTATGAATCCACTTCAATGTTCCAGTAAGTCCTCCACTTTCCTAGCATACAACCTTCATTAGTTTTATAAGATAATTTGCAACTTGTTATTTAGAAAGTAACATTTTCAATCTTCATTATGAGCTCCTAAAGCTTGCTGAATTTTCTCCTGACATTTTTTATGAACATGAATTTTAAAAAGAATACATATGATTAAGTTTTTAGCATATGCATATATTACTTTAATAAAGCTTCATTAAAGCATTGACTAGACCTCCTGTATTTTACTTCAATCCTTGAGTTCTGACTCATACTGGATACCATCTAGGTACCTATTAAACATTTGGCAAATAAACAAGTATTGAATGGAATGATGCATGGCTATTAGACCAATGACTAAAGATATAAATACTTGTAAATTACACTTGATCACTTAACTTCCCGTTAGTCGTCGATTTGTTCCAGCGGGCGCCAGTAATGTCTCCATTTGTCCCTGTCGCGTGCTAGTGTAGCCCAATGGCATCTGTTCGCTCTGAGAACATGAAGAGCCTCAAACCGACCATTCATGATCTTGATGAAGAAGTCTGACCATCTGGTAGGTGGGCGGCCACGAGGTCTTTTAACATCCCGTGGGATCCAGTCGGTAACAGCTCTAGTCCAGCGGTCGTCTTTAAATCTCATTACGTGACCAGCCCATCTGATTTTTGACACCTTGGCAAACGAGACAGCGTCCCTGATTCTTGATCGTCGATGGATGTCAGAACTCCGGATTCTTTCTCTCATTTGAGTGAAACGTGATATTCCAAGCATAGCTCTTTCAATTCCTCTTTGGGAGACCCGAATAGCATTTTCATCCTGTTTACATAGGGCCCAGGTCTCTGAGACGTATGTTAATGCAGGAAGAACAGTGGAATCAAAGAGATGTGCCTGGAGCCAGAGGTTCTTCATCCTCTTAGCTATTTCTTCGGCGTTCTTGAAGGCGTTCCAAGCCACTCTCTTCCTCTTGCACAGCTCGGGTGCCAGGTCATTTGTCATGTTGACGTCTCAACCTAGGTACACATAGTTGTTGCATTCGGAGATGGTCACTCCGTTGAGAGCGAATGGGGCATCAGGAACGAGGCTGTTTCTCATAAACATTGTCTTTGTAAGATTCAGCTGTAGTCCTACCTTTCCACACTCACGGTCAAAGTCGGCCAGCATTTGTGCCGCTTGGCTGATGTTTGGTGTTATTAAAACAATATCATCAGCAAAGCGGAGGTGGTGTAGTTGCCGACCATCTATCTTCACTCCCATTCCTTTCCATTCCAGTCGTCGCATGATGTTTTCGAGGGTGGCACTGAACAGTTTCAGTGAAATGGTACACCCTGACGAACCCCTCTCTTGACATCAATGATTACTTTTTTGTAGAATGGTGAGATCCTGGTAGTGAATCCGCAATACAGCTCACAGAGGATCTTGATGTATTGGGCTTGAATGCCCTGATTGGCTAGGGCTTGAATGACCGCTTCTGTCTCAACAGAATCAAAGGCCTTCTTTAAATCAATGAACGTTAAACAGAGTGGTATCTTGGACTCCCGAGAAACCTCAATGAGCTTGGTTATCGTGTGGATATGGTCGATGGTGCTGAATCCTTTGCGGAACCCACCTTGCTCGCATGGTTGTCCTTCATCTAGTGTTCTGCCAATCCTATTTAGGATGACTGGAGTGAACAACTTGTAGATGACAGACAATAGGCAGATCAGGCGATAGTTGCCAATGTCATGGATGTCTCCCTTCCTGAACAGTAGTACGGTCCTGCTGGTTTTCCATTAGGACGGAACCTCTTGCATTCAGACAGGTAGCGAGTGAAGAGCCGAGCCAGTGTATTGATGAGTACTGATGGCAGGTTCTTCAGGTATTCAGCTGAAGAACCTGAAGAACCTGAAGAACTTGTAAATAGTGATAATTTTATTATTTCATCTGCTATTCCAAAGAAACTCAAATAATTACTAAAATTGAAGTCAAATGCAGTTTATTTGCAAAGTTGGCTTTTACTTGTATATTCAATTTACTTATTTATATTATATTAATTATTGTTTTATTTATTGCATGTCCTGCATGTGATATGAATGATGCTGAAAGAAGAGTAAGGTGACTCTGCTTCATATAGAATTTAAAGTCTGCTGAAAGAATAATCATAGACATCAATGTAAAACAGCTCTGGGAGTAATATACAAATAGTTGCTGGATCTAGAAAAGTGAATAATTCTTACCTTGTAAAATTGAAGAATTTTATCAGACCAGCCATAAAGGAGAGTTGACTTTAGGCAGAAAGAACAATATTTTACAGCCATGGAGGTGTGTTTCATTTAGAAAGCTGTGTGCTAAGTTACTAAAATATAGAGAAGTATGAAGTATGTGGAAGGTGTAGATACTTTCCAAATGAGTAAAGGCAGCTTAGAATACAATGAAACTATCAAAACAAGGATAAAATAATGTCATACTTTAATGATATATGGAAAGAAAATTTTGGAAATTATATCACAGAGAAAATTTAATATAGTGGCATTTACTTCCTGTCATATCATCACTACATATGTGTGTGTCTGAATATATATATGTATATGTATATACGTATATGTATATATGCATATATATGGACATATATATGTGAGTGGTACGGGAGTTTGGGTCACATAAAGCACTCTACCACTGTACTGCCTACCAACTCCCCACACTGTAAAAATTAAGATTTTTCCCAAAACTTATAATTGCTTTCAGGGCTATCTCCAATTTTGATGCAAATTCAGTATGTTTAAACAAACCCTATATCTATACCAAATTCCAAGTATTATGTTTACAGTAAATACTTACCGAAGTGCAGAAGCTTCATTAGAATATCACTTAAAGATCAATGGCCATGCAGGGATGGGTTCCACTGCACCGAGGATAGACTTTGAGCAGTATATTTATGGTACATAGTCTCTTACTAAGTTTCTCCTTCCATCCCTCATAGGCTGCTTCTGTCTTAATATCTAAATCTAGGGTTACAATCCATTTTTTTCAGAATGATCGTTTTATATGAATACACTTAATAAACAGTAGATTCTCATGTAATATAGTAAATTATATGAATGTTTATGATTTGAATATGAATGTTTGATTCAAATAAAAATCCAGAATTCTTTTCCCTTCACACACATACCTTTAGTATATTTGTAATTGTAATGTTAGAAATGTATAATACATTTTATCATTCTTTGTGTGTGTCTATATATAGTTTTTCATTCAAAATGACAAATAATGTAAAGAAGTTCTTATGTTGAAAGCTGCTCTGATTATTTCTTTTACACTCTGATTACTTTTTAGGAAGATTTGTCATAGGTTAGCTACCACATTCTTATCAACACTGTTGATTTTTACTTCAGAATATACAGAATACATAGTCTTTGATTTTTTTATTACTTGTGAGGATAAAGCATTTTCGTTTTGTACATAGTTCATCAATATTTTGTTACACTTTATCTTATGTGATTTTCCTGGTTAAATCTTTGTTTTTACTCTTGGCATGTGAGTCATTCACCTAGCTTAAATTTCGTAGCAGTTTTTCAAAGAGAGCTTTCCATTTCGTTTTTCTACTTCTGCTACATGTCCTATTGGGTTTGCAAGGACCCTGCTTGTATCTTCCTTGTACTGTAAACCATAAATAATTACGTATTCCTTAATGTAGAATTTTCAATAATCTAAATCCACTGAACATTAAATATTTTATACAATTGTACTATATATAAACTTCTTGTACTGTATATAATATGTATAACTAGACTATAAACAGAAGTCAGAAAAAATATACAAAAGTCACTTAAAGTAGTTTTTTTTTGTTGTTTAAAAACACTTATTTTCAGCTAGCAAAACATTTTGTTTTTGTCTCCTGGTAACTGTAGTATTAGTATTTAGTATCTCAAAAGGACAATAAATTCTCTAAAATGTCTTCCCAAACAGGTAAATATGTGTCTCTCTAGCTAAGAAAAGACAATATGTGTAGGTGAAAGAATTTGCCTAACATTTGGAAAGATTGTTGTCAAAGCCTTTAAAAATGGAGCTCTTAGAAGTCTTAATTCTGTTCTCCCAGGTGCAGGTGCAAATCACTTTAGGTTTTCTCTCACAGCTGCCTTTCTGGCCCTCTCTATGGATTTTCTTCTTGTTTGTCCACCTGCCATAATTTTTCTCCTTTCCTCATTTATCATTTGTTTTCTCAACTTGGCTCCAAAGCCAGAATGCACAGTAGAGTCAGTTAATAAAACGAAGTGGCATTATCATCTGGAAGCCAATTAGTTTTTCTTCTGCAGTTAATGCCAGAAAGAATATCATAAAACAAGGATAAAAAATTATATATAACTTTGTGTTGTATATTTCCTTGCTGACCTGAGATTCAATTGAAAAAGGTAAGATAAATCAGTCTTTGATCATTAAGCCCACATTAAATTGACAATAAATGAATTTTTTAAAATTTTCTAGTTTCTACTACTTCTGGGCTGGAGCAATAACATAGCGGGTAAGACGTTTGCCTTGCATGCCGCTGACCTGAATTCAATTCCTTTGCCCCTCTCGGAGAGCCCGGCAAGCTACCAAGAGTATTCTGCCTGCATGGAAAAGCCTAGAAAGCTCCTTGTGGTGTATTCGATATGCCAAAAAAGTAACAAGAAGTCTCACAATGGAGACATTGCTAGTGCCCACTTGAGCAAAATCGATGAACAACGGGAGGATAGTGCAGTTCAGTGCTATTACTTCTATGTTGACATTAATTATTTGATTACTGTCATCAGTATTGGAAAAAAAGAGGAAACACCTAAGTAATCAATGATAAGGACTAGCTTTAAAGCATTACATATCCTATACACTCATTCTGGATGATTTTTGAAAATACATCAATATATTACTAAATGGAAGGAGCTGTGCATAAAATGTGCATCATGAGAACCCCACCAAACATGCACCTACATGTTTAGAAATAAATTGAAAATATGTGTAGAAAATGATAGTTTTTATAATATGGTTAAGAAATTCTATGTATCAGGGGTATGGTGCTGCCAGCAGGTTAATCTGTACCTGTGAGGCGAGTGCATCAACAACCTGATGGTGCTGTCAGAATTCCAGACCCCCCAAAATTGGTGCTGTGCCTTTGGCCAGACCCCAAAAACTAGAGGCAAAGTTTACCAAGAAAGTAAACGGACAAAATTTAGGTATGTGAGAGATACACCCACAAACCACCGCTGGCTCAGCTATATAATTGGAGGCATGGCCTCTCTGGTTCCTGATCGAACTGCTTAATGGCCATGATCCCAGAGACTCAGAAACAAATCTCAAAACCCAACGGCTTTTGGCAGAAATGCGTCCAGTCCCTACAGTAGGTTACCAGCACTGGGCCATCCCAGGTGGGAATAGGTTTCGTGCCTTGGCCTGTTTCCCCCTGGTGGCCTGGTGGCCACCATCCTCCAGAGGACACTGGACATCAGGTTTGGGCCCACAGCGACGAGACACACGGGTCCTCATGAGATAGGGGTGGAGCTGGCCCTTTACTCCCTGTCCCAATGAGACCCTGAGTTGCTTCCCACAAGTGGCCTCTCTGGCTCCTGATCAAGCCATTTAATGGTCATGACCCCAGAGATTCAGAAACAAATTGCAGAACCCAGCAACTTTTGGCAGAAATGTGTCTAGTTCCTGCAGTAGGCTACTGGTTCTGGGCCATCCCAGGTGGAAATGGGTTTCGTGTCTTGGCCTGTTCCCCCTGGCAGCTGGTGACCACCATTCTCCAGAGGCCACTGGACAGTCAGGTTTGGGCCTGCAGTGATGAGACACGCAAGGCCTCATGGGATGAGGTGGAGCCAGACCTTTCCTCCCTATCCCAACGAGACCCTGAGTTAATGCCCACTTAACGGCCTTTCTGGCTCCTGATTAATCTGCTTAATCACCATGATCCCAGAGACTCAGAAACAAATCTTGGAACCCAGTGGCTTTTGGCAGAAATGCATCTGGACTCTGCAGTAGGTTACTGTTGCCAGGCCATTCCAGGGGGGAAAGAGTGCTGTCCCTCCGCCTGCTCCCACTAGGCTGCTTGGTGGCTGCCATCCTCCAGAGGCCATTGGACAGTCAGGATTGGGCCCTCAGTGATGAGACATGCAAGGCTTCATGGGATGGGGGTGGAGCCAGCCCTTTCTTCCCTATCCCAACGAGACCCTGAGTTGCCGTCCACTTAACAGCCTTTCTGGCTCCTGATCAAGCTGCTTAATGGCCATGATCCAAGAGACTCAGGAACAAATCTCGGAATCCAGCAGGTTTTAGCAGAAATCCCTCCAGATTTAGTTGTTAAAATTTCAGAATTTCAAAATCGCGTGGCCACTACTGCAACCACGCAACATCATGTGTTATTCATAACCAGCAATAGTAAACAACTTATCTACTGTTGCCTTTTCAGCAGATCTAAGTGTTGGGGTAAAATCCCAAATAATAATGGTGGGTCTGATGTCAAAATATTGAATGCAATCAAAGTAGAGAGAGAGTAATGTGGAAATCATCTGCCCCACAGGTATGGGGAGGGTGTGAGATGGGGGTATCCTGGGGTTTTTGGTGATGGAGAATGGGCACTCGTGAAGGTATGGGTGTTTCATTGTATGACCGAGACTTAAACCTGAAAGCTTTGTAAGTGCTCTCACGGTGATTCAATAAATAAAATTATAAAAAAGTCTTAAAACGTTAGGTGGAGTTCATGCCCAATTCAATCAGCTAATCAGTGGCTGAATAAATAGCAGTACTCCTTCATAACAAAAAAGAATTTCTATGCAATACTTTTTATTTTTTGTTAGGATATGTTACGTAAAAAAAAAGCCAATTTCACAAAAACTTCCTACTTTCCTGTGTATGTGGACATTTGAGTGTTTATGTAGACAGAAAACTTTTTGATATAATGAGAAAGGTAGCAGAAGCATAAGAATTGGTGTTAAATCATTTTAGTACTGCTTTACCATCTTTCCCCATCTGACACCCTAAGGGGGATTGAGTGCTTATTTAAACAGTCTTGTTTTTCTCAAAATTAAATTTCTCTAGGTGTCTTTTTTCCCTTTTTTAAAATTTTATTCCTGTTTCATTTATTTCCACTTATCCACCCTTTCTTTATTTCACCTTTCTTTTATTCTCTTCTCAGCTTTTCTTACTTTTAAATTTATTTCTTCCTCTTTTCCCTCTCTTCTTCCTCCTATTCTTCTATTTTCCTTTTCTGCTTTTTAAAAAAAATTACATTTTCTTATTCTTCCATCATTTGCCCTTTTATACTTTTTCTTGCTTTTAAAGTCTTCCAGTTTCTATCATTTACTTATGTACTTTTATTACTTTACATAACTAACATTTTGTGCTGCATTTTAAAAATACTTAATGCATTTTTTTCAGCAAGAAAAGTAAAGATTGGAAAGAATACATACTATACCAGGCTTTTTCTAGCAAATAAGATGTAAAGCTTGAATTCAGAAATATTCAGTCTCATTGTCATTATTGAATCCATTAGCACAATATTAGTTCTCCATCGAGCTTTCTTACTAAATGTGCTAATATTTGAGGCTACCGAGAGTATTCGATATGCCAGACACAGTAACAACAAAGTCTCCAATGGAGACGTTACTGGGCCTGCTCGAGCAAATCGACGATCAACGGGAGGGCCTTTACTTTACTTTTTACTTTTATTTGAGGGTATAGACTTGACTTGCTTTGACTTACTGTATTGTTTTCTCATATTTTTCACCTATCTCAATTTTTATGGATTAAGCAACTCTCAGAGAAATTTAAATCTTGCCAACTTAAACCTTTGTGCCATTCTTGTGCTCTCTCCAGAGTTCTAACTTCATGCTTCAAACTATATAATAGATAGCTAAGTGCTAATGGGTATATGGTAATCATTGTTCTCAAAAGTGACCTTATGTTTATTAATACATTTAATTATAACACTACCGGGATGTTGCACATTTTACTGAAGAGAAATTAATGTTTGAAGAAGTAAACTGTCCAAAGAAATAAATTTAATATTTTCTCCTTGGATGGACCTAGTTTAGTAATGGACGATACTTGAAAAATGCTTTTATGTCAGGACATTCTGAAAAGGAAAGTTTGATTGGATAGTTAGAAGCGTAGTGTTAACTCCAAATAATGGTAACATTAGTTTGTATTTATGAACACATTTACCCAGCCATCTCTAAATAGTAGACATTACAGTATGATATCACTTTGCTATTTCTAGCTGATATATTTAAGCATTAGGAGTACTTAAATCTGTGACTCTCTGTGACATTCTACTCTCCATCTTTCATCTGTGACTGATTAAGCTCTTATCCCAGGTAGTTTATACTGTGGCATATTTAATTCTTAATCTAGGGGCCTTGTTAGTGACTAAAGACATCCTTGATTCTATAAAACATATTTTTGATACTGAGCTAGAAGCGAGGAAAAAAAAGTGTAAAAGTCATTTCTATTGCCATTGGTCTCCCTAACAAAAAACCTCAAGGATTGGAGAGGCCCATAAGTAAGATGGTTTAGGTATTAGAATTGCGAAGGGTTAGCAAAATGCACTCTGGAAAAAATATAGTAGCACAAAGACTAGAGTAGATAGCAAATATCAGCAGCTAGAAGAGTATACTATAAGCCTGTTTTTAGTCTTTTGATGTAGGGGAAGTATGGGCAAAAACAGAATAGAAAACTGTCAGAATTTTATATTATAATGGTATTTTCCTTTTCCCTCCATTAAAAAATAGTTTTGTTTAATTTCCATGTTTGTGGTTTTCCCCAATTTTTATTTTTTAATTAAAAGGTAAAGGTAAAGGTAAAGGTAAAGGCCCTCCCGTTGTTCATTGATTTGCTCGAGTGGGCCCAGTAACGTCTCCATTGGAGACTTTGTTGTTACTGTGTCTGGCATATCGAATACGTCACGGGGAGCTTGCCAGGCTCTGCCGTGCAGGCGAAATACCCTCGGTAGCTTGCGGGGCTCTCCGAGAGGGGCAGACGAATCGAACTCGGGTCGGCCATGTTGGCTGCATGCAAGGCAAACGCCCTACTGCTGTGCTCTCAGAGAGCCCGGCAAGCTACCGAGAGTATTCGATATGCCAAACACAGTAACAACAAAGTCTCCAATGGAGACGTTACTGGGCCCGCTCGAGCAAATGATATCAGTCATTAAATTAAAAGCATGTTTAATTAAAAAATTTTAAAAAATTAAAATCATAATAGTGTTCATGATTTTCAATCACGCATGTCTTAACACCCATCCTTTCACCAGTATACATTTCCTGCCATCAATGTTCACAGTCTTCCTGCTATTCCTGCCACCCAGCCTGCCTCTATGGCAGACACGTTTCTTCTCTCTAGCGCCCCCCACCTCTGCTTTAAAAATAATTTTTAGGCAGTATGTTTGCAACACTAATACTGAAGGGTTACAATGCATATCACTTTACCTCCTTTCAGTACTCAGTTCTTTCCCAGAGTGATCATTACTAACTATTTTAGGATAACACTGTTTTTGTCCTTCCTGCATAGCCTCAGGTAGTTTAGGTTTATTGGATTGCTCCCATCAGAGTGCTCTCATTTCTCTGTGTTTATTGTAACTTCTTTTTTTGTGCTCTGTTGACTTGTAAATATTGTTTTTCTCTTCTCCCTAAGTCCTTTGCATAGTTTATTCAGAGAAATGTCATTTTTGTATAAACACAAGAAGACATTGTATGCTTTGCTTTTGTAACATAACTCTCAGTGATATTTTCCTCCTGCACATCGGTTCTCTGGACCTAAGCCTCAGCTGTCCTTACTTCCTAGAACAACGGAAGGCAGGGTCCCGATGAGGGACTGGATAGAACCAGGGCAAGCGGTAAGCTATGTGCTACCCTGGCATTGAGATGGGCCTGGCCAAAGTGCCTAATGCTTAACTATAAGTTAAGAGCTTGTTCATGGACAAATGCTGTCATGATCCAAAAGTAACTATGAGACTAGGACCCTGCTAGGAATAGGAAAGATTAATCTGGCCTGAGCTCTGTAGTCTGAGTCTGTGGCAAGATGTTCCCAGGAGAGCTGCCCTACAAGCCTCAATGTATCTCTTACTGTGTCCATACAAAAATAAATAGTATTAAGATGTTTATAGAATTATTAGACTATTGGACGGAAGAAAGGAGAGAAATACCTTAAGAGGTATTTTGCCTGAGACAATCAGAAAAGGCTTTGGAATACCTCTTAGGTGGTGTTCCCTTTGAACTAGGTGGGCCCTCAGGAAGGGCTTTTTTATGTTGATTTGGCTACCAGACTGGGTACAATGTTAGACCAGAATGATGGGTAGTTGGAGAGACAAGAAGGTTGGAGATATGAGGGAGAGCTCAGGCTGCAAGATGGAGCACAAAGAGATGAGTGGAAGAGACAGGAGGAGACAGAATGAGTGGCAGTGTGAGACTAGAATGGGAGGTTCCGAGAGACTGGAACAGGTGCGTGGGGAGAATGGAATAAACGGCAACTGATCAATCAACCAGGTTGGCCCTCGTTTTGTCCACCGTTTGCCCCATGACCCTGGCTACCCTGGCTGGGGGAGCAGCATGAGCCCACCTGAATGCAGGTGGCAAGGGGAAGAGCTGTGGGGTCCTCCCACAGTCCACCCTGAAGGAATTTATACAAACTACCACTGTCATAATAGTCTCTTTTCTGTCCTTACTGCACTCCTTCTACCCCACTATGCTTTGTGGCAAGCTTCCTACCATGGACTAGCCTTCCTGACATTCAAGTTTATTGTCTTTAGGTATTATTACATGCATTTATACATATACACATATATAATATTATACAAATAAGTGCCTTCTGAAAGCAATGTAAAATATCCAACTTCTGATCTTCATCTACCCATTGAATATTGAGGTGCATACTAATTGTTCTTAATGTTTCTGTCATCAATGGTTTGCCTGTTGGGAGTGGAGGGAATTAGAGGAGGGGGAGAGAAGACAGGAAGAGATATTGTATTCAGTAAAAAATTGTGAGACTTGTTATTGTTTTTGGCATATCGAATACGTCACAGGGAGCTTGCCAGGCTTTGCCATTGCAAGTGAGATACTCTTGATAACTTGCCAGGCTGTGAAACCACTGATGCTGCCTAAGTGATCCTAAACCTTGGACAGTCTGTATAATTTTCTGTCTCCGTGTGTGTGTGTGTGTGTGTGTGTGTATTTATATCATTCTCTGTGACCAATCAGACTCCTGCAGAATGGGGGTCCAAGGTGACAATACAATTGCCTAATGATACATTTCCTAATCTCATGCAGCTTCAATTTATGACTGAAATAAACTTATCATGCCTATGCTAAATCCATTTTCTTCCATTCTCTGAGTTTAAATTAGGCAAAATTTTGTATTTTATATATAAAATTTATATTTTTTATATATTGTATATATTTTTATTTTTTAAAATATTTTATATATTTATACATAAATATATACATAAATATATAATATAAATATATAATATATAAATGTATAAAATATGGTATTTTATATATTTTAATATATAAATTAATATATTTACATATTTTTATATCAGGCTGGAGCAGTAGCACAGTGGGCAGGGCATTTTTCTTGCATGAAGCCAACCCATATTTGATTCCTCCACCCCTCGGAGTGCCTGGCAAGTTACCAAGAGTATCTCACTTGCATGGCACAGCCTGGCAAGCTCCCTGTGACATATTCGATATGCCAAAAACGGTAACAAGTCTCACAATTTTTTGTGAGATGTTACTGGTGTCTGCTCTAGCAAATTTATGAACAATGGGAGTAAAGTGCTATATATATATAAAAATTTATAAATTTATATATATAAAACATTATACATATTTTATAGATAAATGTGTATAATATTTATATATAACATATAACTATATATTATATATGTATATATAGTATGTATACAGTGCTCTGGGTTTTAAGCCCTTGAAGAAGCCCTAATTCATTTTAGAAAGATTATTTATTGGTAATTAATTAAATATTATTTTATAGGATTGACTAATTTAACAAAATTTGATCAATTATTTTCATGACTATGTAGTCCACAACAAATTTATTCAAATATTTCCTCAATTTAAAAAAATTAGCAGTGACTAAAAACATTTAATTCTGTTTCTTTTAATACTTGTTCTATAAATTATTAACAAGCAATTTGAGGAAACTAATTAGTCATTTATTTGGAGAACTGTAATTTTACTTAACCAAATATTTGAGATTTGACTCCTTTTATAGATTACCAGATCAATGGCTTAGATCAGGGACTATATCCTGTATTTTCATATTTCAAAAGCACATAACACTTTCTGCAGTAAGAATTAGTATTTCATCATTTAATATCTTAGAAATTGTTCACTGTCAGAAACAAATGGGAAGGGACAAATTTTGACGATGTATGTTTGTATGCGTGCCTGTGTGTTTATTTGTTGTTCAGTTTGTTTCTAGAAGAACAGACGGTATTCTTTATTATTAATTGATGAATATTTTGGGTCCAACATAAATCATTGATTCACCCATTATAAAGTAGATATGTTCACTAGATAATGTTCTTAAATCAAATGAATATTGAATACTGCTGTAAAGTAGAAATTTGTCCTTAAAGAGCCTTCTATTTGTATGCCTGCACTTCTCAACGTTATTTTATAAATTGTTTTACTAGTTAAACAAAAATCAAGGACAAAATAACGTGAAAATAGATTAACAGAAATATTTAGAGTGAGTTTTAACCTCATAGCTCCAAAATAAGTGCTTTTTTTCCCCTATTTTCCTTTCTCCTTAAAAAGTTCTTTTGAGCTTGTGATTATTGCATTGCACATATTCTGATTCAAGAAAAGTTTTTTAGACTTTTACAAGGACAATTCTTTGGACTTTGTAATTAGTGATAACCTCTGGCTAAAGTAAACAAGACACTGTCCCTGTACTTCCACACACTTCTTCAAAACTTGATGGAAATTCAGGTACTGTGAAAGGTAAAACAAAGTAACTTGGAATTATATCCCTTATGAAAAAGGAAGATAAGATTTATTGCTCTGGTTAAAAAATATAGGATGCTTACTGCAGGATAAATAAAATAATAGAACAAAAAGTAGAAATATTTTAACACAAAAAACGACATGATATTATTTAAGAAGTCACTTATTTTGTGGTTATCAAAAGTGAAAATTCACCATCGCTATTCAAAATGAATAACAGAAATGAAAATGTTTGTATCTTTATTAAACAGGTAATTTTCAAAATATAATAATATAATATTTTCCTATGCCAAGTCTTACATATATGAATCAGGAAGGAAGATCTATATTTCTTTGTCCTGAAATAGTGTAAGGCTGATGAAATGTGTGTTGGTGGTAGGTTTTGCTGCTTTTACTTTCTGCATCATTGGGCAGTAGCATGATAAGTCCTGTAGCCTTTTTGTTCTCCAGGCAAAATTACACATGAAAGGCTGACAAATAAGTATAAAAGTGTAGAATTTGTTTTAGATCAAATTCTTGATTTCCTTAGATCCATTATCACATTTATTTTACTCTAATTATCTGGGCATTTACTAATGACTTTTCACAGGTATGCTTGGTAATCCGTGTCATTTGAATCTTCATGGCTTCCAGGATGAAAGCATTTTCTGTGATTAAAAAAATCACAATCAATATTGTGTGTATTTCAGATCATATATGTAAATTATATAGAATGTACACTAAGTTATTCATTCACATGTGTTATGACATTTATCTTCAAAAATATTAAAAGTTTTTCTAATAGTCTTTTCCTTAAAACTCTAGTTCACTATTGGAAATACTAAGAAAAATTAAAAACTATTCATTGCTGCATATCAGTGTTGTGTTCCCCAAATCTCCGCCATTACTTTAGTATCAGCAGCAGTAGCCCGTCTTTCAAAGGTTTTTAGAGGTTTTTAAAAATCAGTTTAAATATGAATGTGTGTTGTTGAAAACATAACATATATTCCAATCTTAATATGGTCCATATTCTCTTTCTTTATTTTTAGAGAAAACGAAAATACTTTCTTCCTTTTCTGCATATGATTGGTAGGATCTTTAACCCATGTGTACTCTGCCAAACCAAATACAGAAATTTCAAGTACAAAGGAAACTTCAGAATTAATAGGTTTTATAGAGAGACATTTTTCCTTTCTCCCATTTGTGTTCTCATTAAAGCAAAATAATTCTTTTGCTTCTGTTTGCTTGTTTCCTTTTCTTGGGTTCTTTTGCTTTTAGCCCTTAGATGTTATCAGTTTCCAATTTGGAACTAGAAAAAGATAAAACTAGTTTTAGATAAACATGGAAATTTCCTGTAGTTTCAATATATAGGCATTACTATTTAGATGTCAACAATATTGGGATTTGATGATTTCTTTCTTTTATCATATTGATATTAAAAGAATGCTCCATTTCTTTTTTTTAGAAAAAATAATTTTTTCCCTTTGGTCATATTTTCTAAATTTGTCATGCAAAAAAAAGTCAAAAGAAAATAAAATAGCATTAAAGTCCATTTTCTTGTTTTGATAAACTGTAAGAGCCATTTGTTTTATATTTAAAATATAATTCTTTCCTTTAGGGTTAAATTAGTCTTAAAATGCTGTAACTAATCAGAAAAGTAACATTGAATTAGGAACTTTATTTGTACCCTTTTGACCTTTTATATTTGTCTGTTCTGTTTTCTTTTCTTTGAATGTTGACAATTTTACTAGACATATGACCACATATAAGTTAATAAACACTTCGAACATCCAGATTTCAGTTTACTTAGCTATAAAATAGAGATACTGTTTGATATAAAGCATATAAGAATATACCATAATTAACTCCATATGTGTATATGCAAATGTCACATATATGTATATACACTATTCGTGTATATTTGTATTTATTGGTTTCATTTATTTTGGGGGGCAATTTGGTCTCCATTTCATTATGTTGCTATATTTTAATAAGGTATTAAAATATTTCTCTTTAGAGTAACAATAAAACACTTCAAACATATCAAACTAAAAATGAACTTTCCCTTTACTTGAGGAAAATGTATGGCTTTTGGTACTGAGTAGAAGATATCAGTTTTGAAATATTTCTGAGTAGTTTGAAATTGTAGAGGAGCTGCTGAGGTGAAAAAAAGAAAGGTCATAAAATTTCTCCAACTTTATGTAGTCTTTTTTTTTTCCTTCTCTTTTTATTTTAACAAGTTAAAAGAACAACATAGAAAAAAGTCAGAGTGAAATTCAAAGATTAGTTTGAAAGAAGAGAATTTGAATAGTGAAGAGTTTTTTCAGATCATCAGTTAAAATTGAGTTACATTCTATTTAAGTAGGAACAGCATATAAGTAGCCTACAGGAATTCCCCTTTAGACTGAAACCAGAGATTCTTTGCTGATTTAGGCCCTTAATTAGGCATAAACTAATCATGCTGTGAGCTCTAGAGAAGAAATGACACATAATTGTTAGTGCTAATTTCTTAATTGTTAGAAAGTGATACTTCAGAACATGCTTCATGCAATTGTGGTGGCTCTTCCTGTTATGTGCCAATAATTTACACTATATTGAAGAAAGAGTATTGAACAATACACATAATTATTTTTACTGTGTCTTTAAAGCAACGGCTATAGCATAAAATATTACCCTCCTGAAATAGAGAGATAGTACAGAGGGTAGAAAGCTTGTTTTGAATACAAAAGACCGAGGATTGGTCCTCAGCATCCCATTTGATCCCCTTTGCCTATCAGTGATCACTGGGTACAGAGCAAGGAGTAAACTGGAGCATTGATGGATGTGAAAACAAAGAAAACAAATATATATGCATATACACATATATAGCTTCTTAATTAATAGATTTATTACTGTGGATTTGCAATATGGATAATGGAAATATTGTCAAAATATATACTACCAACTTTCACATTATGTCAATGATAGTGCTAAATTATACAGGAGTATATCCAAATTGTATCGGAGGATATATTAGAAACATTTACTGGGCATGTAAACTTTTCAAACTTGCCCACAAGTTCCATTCTTTTGAAGATAGAAGCTAGACAAAGAATTAAAATCATTATTAATTCATAATCATTCTATGTTATGACTTTAAAAGAGGTCAAGAAATCAGACACATAATGCAAAATCTGTATTTCCTCATTTCTAAGGAGTTAGATTTCAGGAAGGCTCCAGTCATTATAATAAGTGCTTTACTTGCATGTTCTTGAATAAGTAATGAAAAATATGGAGTGAAAAATTCTCAAAAATGACAATTAATGAAATGAAAATGATAGGGAGCCAAACAAGAATGTCATTGTTTGGTTAGTTAATAAATAATGAGATTTATCTAAAAGAAACCCATCAGAAATTGATCCAGGTCTCTGGATCATTTACACCAGATAAGAAAAAAATAGAATCAAAGGTACTTACTGAGAAAATTTCTAAGTTTTGTGCTGTTGATACAAGATCACGTAGATGCTCTATATCACGATCATCCTGTTGTTCATCGACTGCCTTGAGCAGGCACCAGTAACGTCTCCTTCGCCCTAGCCCTGAGATGTTAAAAAGTGCCGCATTCAAGGCTCTTTCAGGGTTAGGATAATGAAACCCATCATTGTCACTGGTATTTGGCAAACGCCATGGGGAGTTTGCCAGACTCTGCTGTGTGGGCAGGTTACATTTGGACAGCCTGCCAAGTTGTCCATAGCAAGAAAATATGAGAATAAGATGTTGCGTTGCTGCAAATGTGGCCGCACGCTTCTGGGAGCTGGGTTTTATAGCCTCTGGGTCTTGCCGTTGATGGGATTACACTGTACAAAAGAATCTTAAGAAATTAACAGTTGGGGGCAGGAGTGATAGCACAGCTGGTAGGGTGTTTGCCTTGCATGCGGCCGACCAGGTTTTGATTCCCAGCATTCCATTTTGTCCCCTGAGCACTGTCAGGAATAACTGCTGTGCATTGCCAGTTGTGACCCAAAAAGCAAAAAAAAAAAAAAAAAGGAAAGAAATTAACAGCTGCAGCCAGGGCCTTTACCTTGAACACGAACAACCCAGGTTTTTATCCCTAGTATTGTTTATGGTGCCCCTTGCCCTGCCAGGAGTAATCCCTGAGCAGAGTCAGAAGCCCTTAGCAGTGCTAGGCGTGGCCCCCAAATTTCAGAGGTCAGGGTTCCTGATGCTTTATATAGTAACATTATTTTTTCTTTTTCCAACTTTTTATCCCTATGTATTCCAGTAAATGGGACTCAGAATTATGAAAACTGTCTATCAAGAAGTAGATTTGTCAGTAATATGGAAATGGATGAAAACAGACTTTAAGACGTTACTAGTGACTTTTTATACTTCATGGTTTGCAAATGATAGTTGCCTTTTTTCAAAATTAATTTTATTTATATTTATATATTGCATTGATTATAGTCATATGGATTCCAATTTAAATTAATAGGATGACAATGCACATTCCTATTGTGATAGCTTAGGAATAATGCGCATGTGGGAAATTATGAAGGCATGAGCTTTAGAAGTCCTGGGAAAATAATTGCAAGCAGTCAAGAAAGCCTGAGCACTTTGGATGCTCCAAGGATGAAGATAGAGAAGACTAACGCAGAATTCAAGGAACTCCCAGGGTTGTGAGAAGGTTCTTCTAGAGAGTCAATCGTTGCATTCTGCATAAGGTCCACCTGCACAGAACTGGGGAAGCAGAGGAGAACGAAAAGGATCTTATCTTTAAATGTCTTTATTGAAAGCATAGGTCCAAGTGTCCTCAAAATATGTTAAGAAAAAAGACTAGCTAACTTATAACCTTTACATAGAAAATGCCTTCATTTCAATATATATCTTTTGTACTAATGTATGATGAATTTTCTTTTATTTTAGAAAATCTATTTTATTAAGCTATTCATAGATATTCTATAAAATATGTTTTAATCAACAATCTCTCTATGTGGAGACATTGTCTTGGAATTTTTTTTTTTGATGTCTTTCATCTTTATTCTCCATAGTGGTAAACTGATCCCAATATTCGCCATTGGGACACTATTGGGACTTCGGGAGATGCAAACTGATGGAGCTTGGTCCTTCCATTTAGTGAACTTCAGTTCATCAGTTGACAGGCTCAGTAATCAATTTTTTAAAAATTTTTATTAGCAAAAATTAGTAAAAAATTTATGAGGTGCAGTTGTAGACTTACAAATTTTTGTGCTTGGGTATCAGTTATACAATGATCGAGTACCCATTCCTCCACCAGTGCCCATTCTCTACCACCAATGATCCCAGTATCCCTCCCACCCACCCTCCCTCATCCCCCCCATCCCAACCCGCCTCTGTTGTTGGGCATTCCCTTTTTTTAAATTTTTTTAAAAATTTTTATTAATGAGACACCATGAGGTACAGTTGCAGACTTACAAATTTTTGTGCTTGGGTTTAATTTATACAATGATCAAATACTCATCCCTCCACCAGTGCCCATTTCCCACAACCATGGATCCCAGTATCCCTCCCACCCCCCATCCACCCCATCCCACCCTGCCTCTGTGGCAGGGCATTCCCTTTTGTTCCTTCTCTCCTTTTGGGTGTTGTGGTTTGCAAAAGAAGCATTGAGTGGCAATCATGTTTGGTCTATAGTCTACTTTCAGCATGCTTCTCCCATCCTGGGAGGATCCTCCCAACACCCTTTATTTGGTGCTCCCTTCTCTATTTGAGCTGTCTTTTCCCCTAGCATGAGTGGCTGGCCTCCAAGCCATGGAGCAGAATTCCTGGTACTAATCTCGGCCATTCTTGGGTGTTAGTCTCCTATTTTGTTACTTTACGTTCCCCAGATGAATGCAATCTTTCTATGTCTAACCCTCTTTTTCTGACTCATTTCGCTTAACATGATACTTTCCATGTAGTACCACTTGTATGTAAATTTCATGACTTCATCTTTTCTAACCGCTACATAGTACTCCATTGTGTAAATGTACCAAAGTTTCTTTAACCAGTCATCTGATCTTGGGCACTCAGGTGAAATGTACTTCTTTTCTATGTTTTATTAAATCTGGAGTCACTGTCACTGTCACTGTCCTCCCGTTGTTTACTGATTTGCTCGGGCGGGCCCAGTAACGTCTCCATTGTGACAATTGTTACTGTGTTTGGCATATCCAATACATCGCGTGTAGCTTGCCAGGCCTTGCTGTGAAGGTGAGATACTCTTGTAGCTTGCCGGGCTCTCAGAGAGGGACAGAGGAATCGAACCCGGGTTGGCCATGTTGGCCGCTTGCGAGGCAAACGCCCTACCACTGTGCTATTGCTCCAGCCCAAATGTGGAGTACAGAAATTAATTTGGGGGGCAGGAGTGATAGCACAGAGGGTAAGGCGTTTGCCTTGCATGTAATGAACCCAGGTTCGATTCCCAGCAACCCATATGGTCCCCTGAGCACCACCAGGAGTAATACCTGAGTACAGAGCCAGGAGTAACCTCTGAGCATCGCCTGGTGTGACCCAAAAAAAAACAAAAAAAAAAAGAAAAAGAAAAAAGAAATTAGTGTTTTGTTTATTGCTATAGTTATAGTAACATTCTTATAAGAGTGTTAATATATATGGGTGTGACGTACAATTACAGCACCTCATCACCACCAAAGTACACAATACCTCCACCAATTACATTATGCCATCGTCAACTTTTCATTCTTTATTCCTATCACCCTCTTTTTGGTAATCTTAGTATATTTTCATCATTCAATACTGTCTCTTTTTTTTCTATCTACCATAAATGAATGAGTTGATCTAATATTTGTCCTTGGACTGTGTAACATTATATTTTCCAATTCCACCCAAGTTGCAGTGAACTACAAGATTTAATCTTTTCTTAAAGGTTTTATATTCTTTGAACATAACATAGATCATGTAGAAAATAGTGAGTCTTTTTAAAGGACTGAATTAGAGGGCTGGAGAGATAATACAGTCAGGAGGATGCTTGCTTTGCACATGGTCAAAATGTGTTTGGGTTTCATCACTGGCACTAAATGTCATTCCTAAGCCCTACCATGAGTGATCCCTGAGTGCAGAGGCAGATGTAAGCTCCAGCAGTACTGGGTATGCTCCAATTCTCACAATGAAAAAAATTAAAGATATGGATTTTAGAATTATACCTAAATAGCATTTATGCTTCCAAAGGAAAATAACTTATGTATAATCTCCATATATTCTCTAAAGTATTATCAACATGAATGAGCCTTATGATGTCCAGTGAAATTGAAATATCGGTCTTATAACGAGAATACCAGTCAACATTTTATCACTGTACAGCCAAGCATATTTTGTCTGATTAAATTAATAAAGATGGAAAGCCACATAGTCTAAACATATAAAAATTGTAAACATTTATGTAAAAAGGTCAATATGTTTCTATAATAACAGTCAAAGAAAAACTCTAATACAACTACGTAAAATATGGTTTAGTTTTAAAAAGCATACTTGTGCTACTTAAATAATACTATTTAAAACTTAATACTTATTACCTATACTCCTTATAAGATATTCAATTATAATAGAATAAATTATTTTCTGCCATATATATGTCATATCATGAGTTTATGGGAAGCCAGTTCTGGTTTTATAAGCAGAACGATACTATATTTAATTTTGATTTCTTGACTGGAGACATAGAACAGGAGATAGCACTCTTGCCTTGCTTATGGTGATCCCTGGTGCTACAAACCACCCAAAAAACAACAACAGGTAGCACTCTTGCGCATAGTGAGGGTTAGTCCTGGAGTACTGCCAGGTGTGGCCCAAATGCCCATAAATAAATGATAATAATGATTGCAGGAGTGTATTGATTGTGTACATTGGTAAAACACCTAATACACTTACATTTATTAATTTCATTAGTCAAATTACAAAACTAAAAATTAGTGATGCTTTTGATGTATTTTATTCAAGAGAAAAGAATTTACAAATTAGGGGAGTACAGTGTCTCACAAGCAGTGGACTTCTGTTTCTATAGAATTTGGGACAAGAATGAGTTTTATAGAAAATTTAAAGAGACAACATGAACAGTAGGATTTCTGGTGAAGATGCCAGAGATTTTCTTACAAACGTTAGCAAAAACAGGTAAGCTATCTTGCTTATTTGGTGGATTGTGACTGATGTTTATAGGTTTTCTTCACCTGTTGCCCTTAAGTGCAGACTAAGTTAGATTTATAACAATAAAGGCAAAGTCAATGGGACAACTTACTTTTGTTTATTTGGCTCTGGGAACACACCAGACAGCTTTCAAGAATCTACTCCTGATTCTGCACTCAGGTTTCACTCCTGGTGGGGCTTGGCAAACAATATAGGGTACTGTGGAAGAGAAGCATCATACTGGCTGCACTACCTCTTTGACCCACAATTTTTGGTGACAGTCTATATATTATGGGCCCAGGTATGAATTAATCTAGCAACTGCATACTTAGCTATAATAAAAACTAATTCAATGACATTTGATAAAGTGATATCATGCTTCCAGATTTTAATATTTCAAAACTCCAATGAACCTTAGTTACACTGTTGTACAGTATACCAAAGTGTTCAATTGCATTATTAATCTTTGTATTTGTTTTTCAATCATCCTGTTATTCGTCGATTTCCTTGAGCAGGCCCCAGTAACGTCTCTTTCATCCTAGCCCTGAGATTATATTCAAGGCTCTTTAGGAGAATGAGACCCATCATTGCTACTGGTATTTGGCATATTTGGTATGCCACGGGGAGTTTGCCAGACTCTGCCCTGTGGGCAGGCTACATTTGATAGCCTGCAAGTTTGTCCAAAGTAGGAATGAGATAATAAGATGTCATAAAAAGATGTCCTGATAAAATGTTGCACAGCCGCAAATGCGGCTGCGCGGTTCCGGGAGCTGGATTTTATAGTCTCTGAGTCTTGGCCGCTGATGGGATTACACGGTGCCAGGAGGTCAGGTGGTGGGTGTGACCCCTGCCTACTGGAATTTGGAGGATCTGGGTGGAGGATGCTCGACTCCAATCCGAGTAGGCTTGGAGATCTCGGCCCAGGAACCCGCGTGGCTTTGTCCCTCTGCCAGTACCTTCATGTGTGCGGAGAGTGGTCTCAGCATGGTGGTGGCTGGTCCTGGAGGTCTTCAGCTGCTAGAGCCCTGGTCGGGGCAGGGAGGAAAGCTCAACCCGCTTCCCTCCAAGGGGCCCCGGCAAGGAACAGCCAGGCGCAGGGGCAGGAGACTGCACTGTTCTCGTCCGGGAGCTGGATTTTAATACTTGATCTGAAATATGAAATCTGCTGATAATTCACTGGATTCAAAATGATTAGTTAAAATCAGCCACTACTTTACCTTAAGAACCCAAAGTAAGAATAAATGATATAATAAATATAATTAAAAGTTTTATACAAAAGCCATTTTACTTCGATTTCACTCTGCTAAACTAATATTTCTTAACATGACTGCACCTGCAAGGTGCTACATGATTTAAGATGGTTAAGTTTAAATCAAAGTCTGTAAGTATTTTTAAAACAGTAGTTTTGAAATGAAAGTAAGATACTATCTGTCTATTATTCAAGAGATTCAGTAATTTTATGCCTCTCTGAAAATGAAAAGTAGGAGTTACCTTTGGGACAGAGCTCCTTTCCCAATATTGACAAAACTTTTGAACTTTATGTTCATGTAGTAGAAAGAAAATTTCTACTATTTTTTTAACAATCTTTCCAAATGCAAGTAGTAAAAAGTAAGCTACATGTCCAATCTCATATGATAGAATATTTCTGAAGATTTTGAATGATTTTCATGTCTTATATTTATACTTATATGTTACAGTGCTTGAACATAGTCATTATTCTAAAAATATCTTTTCACTTTTAAAGTTGTTGCAAAGATTAGATGCTTAAATTAAATATGCTAGTATAATTGAACTTCAGCTGTTTTTAGTTTATTTTTTCAAAAATTGGGTGCTTTGGTTTACAGTACTGTTAATGATTGGACTTATTGCTCAAGACATCCAGTACCACACGGTCTACTTCTCTCTACCACGGTCATTCCCCTTCGTCCACACTCTTCCCTATCCCATATTCTTCTGTGGTAAGCTTCCTAATGAAGACCAGTACTCAGTTTCTATCCCCATATTGTATTATATTATGCTACTCTCCTAGGGATTATGTTTCTTTATATCATCCTTTTACAAAACTGTGAAAGACAGTCTTTGTTTGGGTTTCCAGAAGTAGAACATGAAACATAATAATGTTTAATACAATTGTGGTTTTTTTTTTTTTGGTGGGGGGAGAGAAATAAATCAAGTCCCAGAAATGACAAGTGGGAGAACAATGCATTAACAGAAAAGAGAAAAGCAAGAGCAGATAAAGTGGACTTTATTTATTTTTGTTATATTTATTTATTGAATCACTGTGGGAAAAGTTACAAAGCTTTCAGGTTTAAGTCTACGTCATAAAATGATCAAACACCAAGAACGCCAATGTACCCCCCCACCCCTCCAAATGCCTGCGAGGCAGATGATTTCTACTTAACTCTCTCTCTACTTGGATTAAATTCATTATTTTGACGAAAAATGCACCAGTATTGTTTATAGCACAGCGGTAGGGCATTTGCCTTGCACCAGCCAACATGGCTGACCCGAGTTTGATTCCTCCGCCCCTCTCGGAGAGCCTGGCAAGCTACTGAGAGTATCTCACCCACACAGCAGAGCCTGGCAAGCTACCCGTGGTGTATTCAATATGCCAAACACAGTAACAACAAAGTCTCCAATGGAGACGTTACTGGGCCTGCTCGAGCAAATCGATGAACAGTGAGAGGACAGTGACAGTGACAGTGATAGTGACCTCCCCCAACAATTAGAACTGCTGAAAAGGCATTGTGAATTAATTTGTTTTCTTTAGCTGGTTATGAGAACCATATGATGTCGCATGGCCATAATTTTGGATTTCTGATATTTTACTAATTAAATCTGCAGGGATTTCTGCCAAGAGCCAAATAATTATGAGATTGCTTTCTGTGAGTCTGGTGCTATGGCCGTGCTGGAGAGCCGCTCATGGGGGGCAACTTGTGACCTCGATTGGGTGTGAAAAAGACGAGCCTGTACCGCCCCTCATCTCATGAAGATGCAGTTGCCCCATTACCGCCGGCTCATACCTGGCTTTCCAATAAGCTCTGAGGCAGCTGCCACCTTGCTGGCAAGCAGGGAGTGGGGGGAGGCAGAAGGGACAGATATCCTTGCCCTCCAGGGCATGCATGGAACCGTAGTTTAATGCACAGTCCATTCACTTTTCTGCTGCAAGCTGCCAGGCTCTGGATTAAGTCCTTGTGCCTCTGGAGCCATGGCTGTGCAGGAGAGCCACTCATGAGGGGCAACTCGTGACCTTGGTAATGCGTGAAGCTAAAGTGGACTTTTTTATATAAATATAAAAAATAAAGATTATACAGAACAAATTTCAATATTGAATATTTTTCTACCCAATATCAAAAAAGTCTAGTCAAATAAGAATTTTAGAAAAGATAATAAAAGAGTAATAGAATAGAAGAAATATAATGGTCCTTTTACAACTGAGGATTGCAAATGTTTTGTGTTTTATATTAAGCAAGTGCAGTTTCTGAAGGTGACTGAGGATATGATGATACTTGAGTTCATTCATTATTTAAGCTAGGAGTTAGCAGGGAATGTACTGCTGTGTATATGTGATACCCAATTTGTTATTACAGTGTCCAAGTGCTTCTATTTGTATGTGAAGTATACACCATGGAATTCTAGAATCTGGCTGACTACTGTTTCTTGACATACGAAAGTCAGGGTTATGTTTCTAGTCATGCCTGCCATAGTACAGTAAAGTGAATTTCTTGTTCATGTTGTATCCAGTGAATGACAGGAAAGAAAATAGTACATATTTTTAAGATAAGTGTTGTATAGCACTTAGAGAACAGACTACATGCTTCTTGATAGAACTTGCAATTGACCCTGAAGAAAAACGATGTACCTGCAATTAATCACCATGGGACTTAAAAGGCTCAAGTAGTAAACTAGGCAATATTTCCTTGGTCTCTATATGATTTGTAGAAGTTAAATGTTGTAATAGTATTATAAGATAGTTCATTATTATACAGTCTCAGGATAAAACAATGAGAACTACTTGTAAATAGAGATAAATTTGTCAGTTTGACCTAGATGCAGGTTTTTTTGAATTTTGCTTTAGAAATTTAGTCAAGAAAAATTAATATTGTTGTGTCAATGATTATGAGAAAAAATAATCAGATTGCCTATAAATGTAACACATTAGTAACACATATGAATATTAGTAACACTATGATACAAAGATGACATTTAATCCATTATGTACCAACTCTAATAGTACATAATAGAAATGAACATTTCCTAAAGATCCAAAGGTAAAATTGTAATCCAAATTTAATTAATACTAAATATGTTACTTTTGAAAATATAAAATACTAGTTAATATCTTGGACAAATTTGGAAGTCACAACAGTTGACTTCATAAGCCATTGGTTCAATTAGCTTCATACCATTCAGGATTATGAATTAGGTGAACCAGTGATGCCATGAGAACTTAATAGCAAACATCTTGGATAAGTCCCTAATGTTCTACTTGAAAGGTGCAGTGTGTATAAAATGCATATATTCTGAAGTGTCAGAAGGGAAGACCCTACTTAATTGAATATTTGGTCAGAGATCATCCCAATACTCACACACAAAAAATTAAATATAAAACACTTTATTTTTTGAGTAAAATAGCTTATTTATTCTACTTAATAATAAGTTATTTTGGTTTATTATATAAAATAAATGAGAACCAATAGATTAATAAAAAACAGCATGCTAATTTGCATTGTAAATAATTGTTTTAATAGCATTTTCATGTTAATAATAATTTTGTGAGATATTAAGATATAAAAGTTAACTGAGGCAAAACTGTTGTATTTAAAGTAAACTTTAATAAAAGAGAAAAGAGAAAAAATAGAATCAAGTAGTAGATGCATACATTTTAATTGTTAATGGCTGCTGGGGAAAACTATAAATTCTGAACCCTTTTATTCATAGAGTTTCATTAATTGGAACAGATAAAAGCAATTCTAAAACTCAGATTCATTAATTGAGCAAACAAGTAAGTATATCAATATTATTTGTTTAAACAGTTCTCATTATGGAAGAAAGGGCATTTAAGTAAAAATATGGAAGAGGTAGTCTGACTTATGGTCATAAATTCTGCCACCCAGCCTGTCTCCCAATGATTTGAATACCCCAGCTTCCGTGACCACCTCAGACGATCTGGCCTAGGAAACACTGGCCCTGCTCATTGGTATAGACCCTATTTATTGTACACAGACCTATAATTTACAAAATCTGAACTATGTGACCACAAAAACAGCTCCATAACAACATTCCCTTCTTTCTACACAATTAAAGTTCTGCTGAGAATCCACAGACTCAAGCACTGCAGCACTAAAACTCACCTAAGGAAAAATGAAAGGACACTGAGATTCAAACAGAGAACAGCAAAAGCCTAGGATGATCCCTAGTGATATCAGACCTCTGTAATATGCCTGAAGAAATCTTTAAGACAACAATACACCCATACTCAATTATTTGAAAATGACATTTGAGCAGAAAACTAAAAATTGGAAGCGTGCCTGATGGAAAAATAGTGAAAATGATCACATAGAACTAAAGGAACTTATGAGTGAAGTAGTACATCTTAAAAGGAGTATAAAGAAAGCTGAAAACCAAAGGAATAAACTCAAAGATACAGCAAATAACTCCAGAATGATAGAAGAGGAAATATAAAAGAGAAAGAGAAAAAATAAAGGGTTACATGAAAATCATTGGAAGTGCTTAATATCTTCAGAATCAGAGGAATTAAAGAAAGAGGGAGCAAAAACAAAAGACTAGTTGAAGAAATAATTGGTTAGAATTTCCCTAACCTGAATAGCCAAACGGGAGTACTGATCCAAGAGGCCTAAAGATTACCAACCAGAGTAGCCACAAGCAAAATAAAATCAAGACAGCTTGTAATCAAAATGGCAAGAATGTGAGAAAGAGATAGATTGCTCACAGTTAGAAGAGAGAAGTAAAGCCTCAAATACAAGGAAAAATGTTAGAATTTAAAAATATATTTTTAAATGAAAACCTACAAACAAAAAGAGTAGAATAATACATGCAAGTATTGAATGTAAAGAATCTTCAACAAAGAGTCCTATATTCATCAAAAAAATCACTCAAAGTTGAAGAATTAAAACATTCTCAAGCTAACAGCAGTTGAGGATATACTGGAATTGAATACAGCTCTGGAAAGGACACTGAAGGGCCACATTAAAAAGGAATCATCAAATAGTACAAGAAACCAAAGGCAACAAATCTCTTCAAATCAATAATTTCTCTAAATGTCAATGAACTAAGCCTTTACATAAAACAACAGAGTTGCAAGATGTATCATAAAATAAAGCCCAATCTTCTGTTTCTTATGGAAGACACACAAACTCTCTTGATAAAACAGCTCAGAATAAATATCTGGAAGACAATCAAACAGGATAATGACAAACTAAAAAATTGACAGATGACCATACTGGGTTCAGACCAAATACCATTAAAACTAAAGAATATAATAAAACATAGAGAGGGACAATACTTAGTGATTTAAGAACCATTAGATCAAGAGGACATAGTTCTCAGCAGCAAAGTTGGAAGAGTCAAAATGAGAGAAACGACCTTCCTACATGAAGAGTCATACAGAAGAAATAAGCATGACAACTAAGTACAAAACCCAGTTCTATACTGAATCCTGAACAACAGGGAATTCTACATCATAGAACATTATTTGATCAGTTGAAAAAATTGGAATTTGACATGAAATTACATAAAAGTATTATATTTATGTTAAAATTAACTGATGCAGGTGCCAGGGAAAGAGTTGAAGTGGCAGAGAACATATGTTGTAGGAATGAGAGCATAATTTGGTACCTGATGTGACCTCTGATCACTATTGGGTATGGTTCTCGTGATTATTACTATAAAAACACTAAATGTTTATAGTGCAATTACATAAGAAAATGTCCTTATTATTAAGAAGGACATAATGGAAAATTTAGGTTAAATGACTTCTGTATATAATATTTCTTATTCACGAGTAGCACTGTACTGTCCTCCCATTTTTGTTGATTTGTTCATCTCCATTGTGAAACTTGTTGTTACTATTTTTGGCATATTGAATACGTCATGGGTAGCTTGCCAGGTTTTGCCATGCAGGCGGAATACTCTCGGTAGCTTGCCTGGCTCTCTGAGAGGGGCAGAGGAATTGAACCCGGGTTGGCTGCGTATCTCGGGAAAATGTATTGCACATTATATATATATATATATAATTTTATAATGCATTTATTTATTATATAGTCATTTATGTATTATATAGTCTATATATTTATTAGTATTAACTTTGTATGTTATTAAGACCTATATATTATGTACATATTAAGCAAATGTTAAGATGAATAAGACAAATTGCTTGGGAAATGGATTCCTGGATATTCTAAGTACTCTCTTTTATGGTTTTTTGGGGTCATATGTGTAAAGTAGCAGTGCTTAAGATGACTCCGAGTAATGATCAGGAACCATGCAGTGCCAGGGTTGAACTGAACTGAAACCTTCTAAATACTAAGCAGGTACTCAATCTTTTGAACGGTCTCTCTCTCCCAAAAAGTGTTCTCCAGATTTTGCCACTTTATGTTTTCAATTACTTTCAAATTTTATTTTATTGAGATAGAGTGATTATTTGTTTGTTTTGTCTTTGTTTTGTTTGGGGGGGCCACACTCAGCTGTGCTCAGGTATTATTCCTGGCTCTGTGCTCAGGGGACCTTAAAGAGTGCTGGGATCTAACGTAGGTTTGAAAAATTCAAGACAAGTATCCTCCACACTGTATGGTCTCAAGATAATGGTTTTAACACCAAAAAAGATACAGCCTAGAATCTTATGTGACCTTAAGTAAAATAAGCATGTTACATCACTTCTTTATGTTTCAATAACCTGCTCTTGAAAACAGGAATGGTAATCAGTTTTCAATGTCATTATGACAATAAAACAAATTACTAGAATGTAATAAACAGGTGATCAGTAAAGGTTAGCCTTTCTCTCAGAGCTCAGACTCATGTCCAAGACAAATATCATCAATAAATGCACTCTTCATAAGATTCATTAAATTCTCACACTTTTTAATGACCTTTACATTTCCTACTTAAAAAATTACACAATGGTAGAGGTTGAAGCCTAAATTATGATCCTATTCTGATAGAATTTCTGATTCATATTTAAATGTCAATCTTTAAAGTGCAGAAATATTTTGCATTCATTTTATTTTTAGCATTTGGTATAATTTTTAGCACTTAATAGGTGCTCACTATGTTTATTAAAATACATTCATAATGTACACTTAAATAATGAAAATGCGATAAAGTTCTGGGATGAGTGAAATTTTACTATTATATTTCACTACTATATTAGTATACATATATATGAATACCTTAATCATAGAAAAGGCATGCATACACTGGTCTGTTGTGAACTGAACTCATTTTAGCTGTCCCATTTCTCATCAGTTCTATTCCAGAAATCCAGATCCTGATATATAACCAAGTCATTTTTCTTCTACAAGTCATACTACTTCTTATAAATCGATTAATTGTTAAGCATTTTATACATTCTATAGCCTTTTCCTTTTTTATTTATGGGCCACACCTGGATGTGTTCAGAGTTACTCCTCACAAGACCAGAAGAACTATGGCACAATTTGTTAAAGAGACTTTCCTTGCTCCGCTTCACATTTCTTGCTCCCTTATCAAAGATTATATGAACATATGCTTGGGGGTAGATGTCAGTATATTCAACCCCATTCCATTGGTCTGCATCTTTGCCTTTGTTCCAGTACCATGCTGTTTTAATTATTACTGCTTTGAAGTAGAGTTTGTTTATTTTTTTTTAATTTTAGGTCACACTTGTTGATTCTTAGAGCTTACTCTTAGCTCTGCACTAAGTTACTACTCCTGAAAGTGCTCAGGTATCATATATGATGCCTGAGACTGAAGGAAGGCCAGCCACATGCAAGACCTACCCACTGTGCTATCTCTTCAACCGTTTTTTTCTCCTAAGGTACAGCCTCTCTTGAGCTGCAGGACAGGCATTAAATACACAGGACATATTGCATAAGCAAGAAATTCTTTACGGGAAGGGGGTGAACACCCTTTAATGTTCAGGGTTTATTCCTGGTTCTGCAATCAGAAATTATTCCTGGCAGTGTTAGGAGCTCGAGCTCGAGCGGGTCCAGTAACTTCTCCATTGGAGATGGATGCTGAAGGTCAAACCTAGGTTGGCAGCACATTTAACCAGCACCCTACTTGCATATAATATATATATATATACACATACATATATATTCAAACATATATATATGGCATATATATGTATATATATGTATATATATATATGGCATCTGATGCATCCATCAAGGACCTAATGGTACAAGTGCAAAGATCAAGTACGACATCATTGCTCTGACCGAAACGAGAAGACATCAATCACATCACGCCGTTTTCGACACTGGAGAAGAACTGCTCCTTGGAACATGTGACAAAAGAGGCATTGGTGGTGTCGGTATCCTTGTCAACACAAACTTAACCGTGAGCATTGACTCATTCGAATACCTAACAACCTGAATTGGACGATTATGCTTGAATAGATGTGGCTCACTGCCGGCAGTTTCTATCTTTGTTGTCTATGCACCAACATCCAATTATGGTGAAGCAGAAATTGAGAAATTCTACATGGAACTGGAGAAGTTCTATAAAGAAGACCACACCTTCTACAAGATCATTGTCAGTGATTTTACTGCCAAGATAGGACCAAGAAGATCAACCAATGAACTCCACATCCGGACCCATGGCCTAGAACGGAACGAACAGGGTGACAGACTGTCTGAGTTCATCATGTCAACCAAGACCATCCATGGTAACTCGCAGTTCCAAAAGGCTGAATCTAAACGTTGGACATGGGAGTCTCCCGGTGGACAGTTCCACAATGAAATAGACTACATCATATTCAATTGGCGGTTTTGCCTAACTGATATTGCTGTTGTCCAAAAATTCCAAATGGGATCTTCTTTGTGCAAAATTTTACATCACAGAACGGGGAGAAAAGAATGCAAAGTTTAAGAAGAGAACTCCCAGAACGACCACCAACTGGGAGCTCTTTGGCTCTGTTGAAGCAACATGGGAAGATGCAGTCATTGGCAACATTGATGAGGAATACGATCAAATGATTCAGAACCTACATGATTGTGCAAGGAATGCCAAGAGAGAGATAAACACACACACACACTCACACACACACACAATGCCTTTCTGCAAACAATCTTGAACTTATTCACCATTGTGGCTTGGCACATGCCTCAGGCAACTGCAAGCCAACATCCGAGCTAGCAAAACAGTACAGAAAAGCGATTAAGGATGACCTCAAAGACAGGAGAGCAGCAGTGCTGGTAGATGCAGCAGAAGTTGGGAAAAGCATCTTTAATGCCTGCCTGTCCTTCACCAACTACAAGACCAAGATGACTGCCCTCTGACATCCTAATGGATCTATCGCATCTTCCAGAAGGGCAATGAAGAATATTATTCATGACTTCTACTCAGATCTCTTTAATAGCCACGTCCACTTGTCCACGTACCAAATTCCGCAGGATGGATATATCATTCCCAGTGTTCTCCCTTCTGAAATCCAACACATCATCTTGTCAGTATAAAGAAAAAAAGAGCACCTGGCCCAGACAAGGTCAGACCTGAACACCTGAAGAACTTACCATCAGTACTCATCAATACACTGGCTCAGCTCTTCACACACTACCTGTCTGAATGCAAGGTTCCATCCCAATGGAAAACCAGCAAGACTGTACTACTATACAAGAAGGGAGACATCCATGACATTGGCAACTATTGCCCAATCTGCCTATTGTCTGTCATCTACAAACTGTTCACTTGAGTCATCCTGAGTAAGATTGGCAGAACACTCGATGAAGGACAACCATGGGAACAAGCGGGTTCCGAAAAGGATTCATCACCATCAACCATATCCACACTATAATCAAGCTCATTGAGGTTTCTCAGGAGTTCAAGATGCCGTTCTGTCTAACATTCATTGATTTAAAGAAGGCCTTTGATTCTGTTGAGATGGAGGTGGTCATCGAAGCCCTAGCCAATCAGGACGTACAAACTCAATACATCCGGATCCTCCGTGAGCTCTATTACGGATTCACTAACAGGATCTCACCATTCTACAAAGAAGTAATCATCCATGTCAAGAGAGGGGTTCGGCAGGGTGATACGCTCGAGAACATCACGCGACGACTGGAATGGGAAGGAATGGGAGTGAAGAAAGATGGTCGGCAACTATACCACCTCCGCTTTGCTGATGACATTGTTCTAATAACACCAAACATCAGCCAAGCGGCACAAATGCTAACCGACTTCCACTGTGAGTGTGGAAAGGTCGGACTACAACTGAATATCACAAAGACAATGTTCATGAGAAACAGTCTTGTTCCTGATGTTCCATTCACTTTCAATGGATCCACTATCTCTGAATGCAACAGTTATATATACCTAGGTCGAGAAATCAACATGATGAATGACCTGGCACCTGAGTTACGCAGGAGGAAGAGAGCGGCTTGGAATGCCTTCAAGAGCGTTGAAGAAATAACTAAGAGGACAAAGAACCTCCAGCTCTGAGCACATCTCTTTGATTCCACTGTTTTTCCTGCATTAACATATGCTTCAGAGACCTGGGCCCTATGAAAGCAGGATGAGAACGCTATTTGGGTCTCTGAAAGAGGAATCGAAAGAGCTATGCTTGGAGTATCACGCTTCACTCAAATGAGAGATAGAATCCAGAGTTCCAATCTCCGTCAACGCTCAAGAATCAGGGACGCTGTCTCATTTGCCAAGGCATGAAAAATCAGATGGGCTTGACACGTAAGGAGATTTAGAGAAGACCGCTGGCCTAGAGCCATTACTGACTGGATTCCACGGGACGTCAAAAGATCACGTGGGCACCCACCTACAAGATGGTCAGACTTCTTTGTCAAGAGCCTGAATGATCGGTTTGAGGCTCTGCATGTTCCTAGAACGAGCAGATGCCATTGGGCTACTCCAGCATGCAGCAGGGATGAATGGAGACGCTACTGGCACCCGCTCGAGTAAATCAATGAGTATTGGGGTATCAAGTGATCAAGTGATTCACACATATTAAATATTCATTTACACATAAGAGAATATATATCAAACTAGGAGTGACTGGGCAGAAAATTACAAAAGTAACATTCTACTCTTATGTATACAGTACATATTTGATAGACAGTGAAAATATAATGGGTTATTTGTTTTGAAGTTTGCTCGTCAATGCATGTAAAGTGATGTATTTAGAAATTTTCAAGTCTACTTTGGGTGCTGTATGAAGGATAGATTGGGAATTAAGGTGTAATAAAATTCTCTATCTGCTGCTTTGTCATGTGAAGGTGCTCTGGATCAAGCTCCAAATAGGAATATTTCCGTCTGCTAAAAATAACTGAAATTATTACACGGAGGAATTACAAATGATTGAAATAATTAGAGAGAGGGATTACTAATAGTTTAGGTTGAAAGGTAATTTGAAGGTAAGAGCAAAAGTGCTGACCACCACTAAATTTATTAACCTGCTTTACTATCTTTCCAGCCTTTCTACTCTGATATTTATCATTTCATTTCTTCTATTTACTTTGGGATTTTTTTTTTACTTTTTCTGCTTTTGTCAAGCTGTGAGATTAGGTCATTGTTTTGATATTTTCCTTCTTGTGGTACAAGTGGGCTGGTGCAATACCACAGCGGGTAGGGCATTCACCTTGCATGCAGTCACTCAGCCAACATGGCTGACCCGAGTTCGATTCCTCCATCCCTCTCGGAGAGCACAGCAAGTTACCGAGAGTGTCTTGCCCGCACAGCAAAGCCTGGCAAGCTACCCATGATGTATTCAATATGCCAAACACAGTAACAAGTCTCACAATGTTACTGGGCCCTCTTGAGCAGATCAGTGAATAACAGGAGAACAGTGACAGTGATAGTGATGTTATAAGCATATTTTATTATCAATCCCCACTTTATAGTACTACTGTTGTACACCATAGGTATTGAGATTTTGCATTATCATTATCATCAGTTTCAAGAAACATTTATATTTTTCTTTGACATCCGACTTGTAGTTTTTATTTAGAAGTTTTTTATGTAGTCTCCAAATGTTAAAGCTTTCCTCAACTTTCCTTTTGTGATTAATTTCTGCTTTCATAAAATTGTGGCCTCACAAAATGCTTAATACAAATTTCATTTTAATGATTTTGTGTGTATTTGAACTTTATCCTAACATGTGATTATCCTAAAGAATGTTCAATGTACAATAGTTAAAAATATACATTTGTCATTTGGGATAGAAGGTCTTAAAAAATGGTCCATAAAGAACCAATTCATCCATTTTTTCAATATATATTAAGGATCTATTTATTACTATTCTATCTGGTTGATTTCTTTACAAAATAAAGTGGAGGATTAAAATCTCAACTATAATTGTGTTGCCATCAATGTGTCTCCTCAGGACTATTTGCAGTTGCTTTATAAATTTTACTTCCCTTCCATTCTGTGTATATATGATAATAAGAGATATGTCTTTTTAACCTGTGCGTTCCTTTTTTTTCTTTACTTCTTTTTCAGGGGGGAGGTCACACCTCGTGATACACAGGGGTTACTCTTGGCTCTGCACTCAGGAGTGCAGTGCTCAGGGGACCATATGCGATTCTGGGAATCAAACCCAGGTCGGCCGCATGCAAGGCAAATGCCCTACCTGCTGTGCTATTGCTCCAGCCCCTAACCTATGTAGTCCTTAACCAGTAGGGAGCAACCATACTTGTTGCTTATCATTTTCTTTTTCTGGAATATTTGTTCACCTGATACATGTATATATGACCCTGTTAATGTTTGCATGTTATTCTTTTATATCATAGTTTTCCACTCTTTCATTTGAAGAATCAGTTTATGGTAGAAGTATTTTTGCCTTTTGTAAACAATAGTAGGTTATATTTTGTTTCCTAACCAAGTCAGCTATTCTATGCCATTTATGGGAGATTTCTGTTCATTGAGATTTAGAGAAATTAAAGATAGGACAAAGTTTTCTGCCATTTATATATGAAATTTAGTAGCTTATGCCATTTGATATTAATTACAACAGTATTCAGTGTACATGCCAAAGCTTCTTTATACATTATAAATGTCCTTCACAGCTTTGAATTTGAAAACGATTTTATTTTTATTTCAGGTCTTACTAATAATACTGCTGGATTAAGAACTCTTGGCTGGAAATCATTTTTCTTCAATACTTTGCGTATATATCATTCCACCTTTTTATATGCATAGAGTTCAGTTGGAGAAAACTGCTGTGATTTGTATACTTTTGTCTCTTATGTGTATGGTTCTTCCAATGCCAGTGTCTCTGTTTTTGGATCTTGCCATTTTTATTACATGTCTGTTGTTCTATTTAGATTTATTTGATTGGCATTCCCTAGGCCTTTTGAATAAATGCCCTCACATCCATTTTCAGATTTGGTAACTTTTCACCAATTATTTCTTCAACTAGACTTTCTTCCCCTCCCTACCTTTATCATCCTTTCATAATTCTTATAACTTTGAGGTTGTTCCCCCCATTATTGTTAATAGCATCTCTTTTATTCTTTTTTGTTTTTTACTCATTCTGTGTTTGATTGCCTCCTTTTTCCTGGTGGAGATGTTTACTGTACTTCAGGCCCACTTATTTAATTTTCAGCTTTATTTACTTTGCCTCCAAGACTTGTCACTATATAATATTTTAACCCCTTCACTTCTATTTAAATTATCACTTTAATTTTTTTCCCAACAGGATCTCTTCAATTTTATTTTTTGTATAAATACCAATTTTTAGATCATTAGTAATGATAGAATTGTTCTTGTAAAGTCTTCTTTTCCATATTAGGAAGTCTGATAAAATTGGGAATCGTCCTTCACTTTTGCTACCCTCTATTGTCAGTGCTGAATTTCTTTGCTTTTCAATTATTCCTATAATTCAATTGTCTGATGAGTAAGCTTAACTGGTCAATCTTACTATATGGCTTCTCTAATCAATGGGTATAGTTTGAATTTCTTACCTCCTTTCCCCGGGACTGTTGGTCGGTTGGACTTGTCTTTGTAATGCATTAGGCAATGGGACATGCTCAGGTCTGATCCTCGATTGGGTAATTCAATCCCTGACTCAAGTTTAGTTGAGTTTTACTGGGGACATTAGGCATCAGATATGCTCACTGGTGGCTGTGAATGCATAAATCTGGGGCAGGGAGTATAAAACGATTATTAGCATCATGTTGATAAACAAAAGGCTCAGAAGAATTAACACAATACTGAAGGATAACAACTTTGTTAAGCTGACACTGTTCATTTTAGAACTTCTTACAAAACTATAATAAACAAGACTATGAAAGATTCCAAGGAGAAAAATAGAACAGAATAGAGAGCTCAGATATTGATTTACACATAATAGGCAATGCATTTTTTCCAAAGGACAATGGAAATACAAATGAACAGAGATCTTTCTTTTTAACAAACAGTAATTAAAAAAGACAACCACTTGAAAATGTGGAAGGGGATGAGAAGAAAAAGTAGGAGGAAGAAGTGGAGGAGGAGTAGAAGAAAAAGGAGAAGGAAGAGAAAGAGAAGAAGAAGAAGAAGAAGAAGAAGAAGAAGAAGAAGAAGAAGAAGGAGAAGGAGAAGGAGAAGGAGAAGGAGAAGGAGAAGGAGAAGGAGAAGGAGAAGGAGAAGGAAAAGGAGAAAGGGAAGGGGAAGGGGAAGGGGAAGGGGAAGGGGAAGGGGAAGGGGAAGGGGAAGGGGAAGAGGAAGGGGAAGAGGAAGAAGAAGAAGAAGAAGAAGAAGAAGAAGAAGAAGAAGAAGAAGAAGAAGAAGAAGAAGAAGAAGAAGAAGAGTCTCAAGGTATTTTTTATATCTTTCAAAAATTCAAAATGTGATAAAATGTAAAACAAAATTTCATTATTCTAGAAATAACAAAGAATATCTAGTTAAGTATAGTTTTAGGTTTTTGCATGTAACACTAAAGGCACAATCATAAAATATGTAATTGATAAGCTTGTCTTCACTAAAACAAAAATCTACTCTGTGAGAAGGAAAATCACAATATGGAAATAACTATATGCAAATGACATATCTGATTAAAGACCTATTACCCAAGCTATCCAAAGAATATCTACTGAATACTCAGAAGAACACTATTAAAGATGAGCCATATACTTCAATAGACATCTCACCAAAAATGATAAACAGATGACAAATATAAATAGAAAAGTGGTCAACATGAGGCAAGTTAAAATTAAAATAATCAGATGTTATTAAATACCTATAAATAAAAATATGTAATATAACAACAAATTGGTGAGATATGTAACAGACACAATCATTTATTACCAGTGGAAACTAAATTAGTACAATAACTTTAGAGAAGAGCTTGTCAGTTACTTATCAAACTTAAGCTACACTTAACATATGATCTACTGAATATAAATCTTCATATTTAGTCAAAGGAGTTGAAAAATGTATATCCATGCAAATCTCTGTACACTGATCTTTTTTATATTGAGGCTTTACTGTTAATTGGAAAACTTAGAAGTAAACAATAGGTGAATGGATAAATGAATCAACTCGGTATGTTCAGACAATGATATATTGGCCAGCAGTTAAAGAAAAAGAGGCATGATTCAATCAGAAGACACAAAATAAACTTTAAATGAAAATCAGTAAATGAGTAGCTGGAGAAATAGTACAACAACTAAGTAACTTGCCTTGCTCGCAGCAGACTCATGATCAATGCCCCACACCATATATGGTCCCTTTGAGTTCAGCTAAGAGTGAATTCTGAGTGCAGAAGCAAAAATTAGCCCTGATCATTGCCAATTGTGACCCCCCCTCACAACAACAATGATGACAACTTTACTAAGAGAAATGCACCTTGAAAGGACTGAGTATTGCATGATTCTGTCTATATAATATTCTTGAATAAATGACACTATAGATATAGTGAAAAAATATCAGTAGTGGTTTCCAGGTGTTGGCAACTGGGAGAGAGGAGTTAAATAGAGGACACTGTGCTACCATATGATGAATACACTTCATTATACATTTCTATGAACTAATTTAGTGTATAATATTAAGACGGAAACATTGTGTAATATATGACTTTTGGTGAGTTATAATGTTTCTGTGTAGGTTCAACAATTTAAGAAATATACTACTCTGTTGGGGTCATTGATAAAGAAGGAGGCTATCCATGCCTAGAGTTGAAGAGTATAAGGAAACATCCTTAACTTCTCAGTTTTGCTGTGAACCTAAACCTTCTCTGAGAAAGTAAGTCTTAATAAGAAAGAACTAGATATTGTATTTTGACACAAAGCACATTATTCTTTCCTCTGAGATTGTGAATAAGAGTTCAAAGAGCTGTATATTCAGGAATTAAATATAGCCATAATTGCCTCTGGCAGGGGTGTGAAAAGAATCATACTGTTTCTTCTGTAGGAAAAATCAACCTCCTGACTTAAGCTTGAGTTTCCAGCTTTGTGTAAGAAATTGGTGAGAAAACATTTATGGCATCCTCTGCAAGGTTTAGATAAGTCGAATACTTAATAGTTCAGACAAAAATGCTACATAGTCTCTGAGGAAAATTGCAATAAAGACCATAAAAGTTATATTCCTATTGTCTTTTAATTAGCACTTCTTATAAGCTGTATGTGATTTTCAAAGGATTTGGAAATGCATAATAAGGTATTAAATAAACAAATAAAGAGTTACATTGCAGAGATTGTTTCTATGATATATATTTTGATTCTTTCTGGTTAATTTCCAGGCATTCATATACCTGGGAGAAATTATTTAACTAGTTCAGTATATCCTTACAGTTTAGGACAGCTAAATATTTTGCAAAACCAGCAGGCAGAATTTATTTCCAAGTTCACTTATGTTCCAGTCAATAGATGAAATTAACTTAATCTGATTATTTTCTCAATTGATAAATTATGATGAATTTGTCAGACAAATTTTATATAGCTTTTATATGCATCCTTCTAACTATTATGAAAACAATTATTAGAATGTAGCTTTTAATTTAAATATGTTTATATAGTAAATTAAAACTTACTAATCTATTATTTTTGATGCAGGTGTCTCTGTAGCACTGTAGCACTGTTCTCCTGTTGCTCATCGAGTTCCTCGAGTAGGCACCAGTAACGTCTCCATTGTGAGACTTGTTACTGTTTTTGTCATATCGAATATGTAATGGGTAGCTTGCCAGGCTTTGCCGTGTGGGAGGAATACTCTCGGTAGCTTTCCAAGAGGGGCAGAGGAATCGAACCCAGGTAGGCTATGTGCAAGGCAAATGCCCTACCCAGAGGTGTCTCTGTATTCATATTTATTATGTATTTCCATAAATAATTTTGTTTTGTTTTACGGCCACATCAGGCAATTCTCGGAGTATACTCTGGCACTGTGCTCTGAGAATATTCTTGGTGGGTTTAGAGAAACATAGGGTGTTGGGGATCAAACCTGGGTTTGCCACATTAAAGGCAAGAGCCCTCCCCACTGTATTATTTCTTTTGCTCTATTTTTAAGTAAAATTTTCAATATCACTGATAATCTTTATAAAGCCAAAATCTTTACTTACACCTGCCTTTATTCTTATCTTAATTTTATAGTAAGAATGCTAAATGATAGCAATACAATATTGACATATTGTATTGCGACATCTTATCAGGACATCTTTTTATGACATCTTATTATCTCATTCCTACTTTGGACAAACTTGCAGGCTATTGAATGTAGCCTGCCCACAGGGCAGAGTCTGGCAAACTTCCCGTGGCGTACCAAATATGCCAAATACCAGTAACAATGATGGGTCTCATTCTCCTAAAGATCCTTGAATATAATTTCAGGGCTAGGATGAAAGAGACGTTACTGGGGCCTGCTCGAGGCAATCGACGAATAACAGGATGATGAAATGAAATGATGAAATGAAATGAATTCTAAATTAAGAACATCAAATAGCACTCTCTGTAGCACTGTCCTCCCATTGTTCATCGATTTGTTTGAGTAGGCCCAGTAACGACTCCATTGTGAGACTTGTTATTACTGCGTTTGACATATTGAATACATCACAGGTAGCTTGCCAGGCTCTGCTGTGCGGGCGAGATACTCTCAATAGCTTGCCGCGCTCTCAGAGAGGGGCAGTGGAATCAAACTCGGCTCAGCTGGGCCGGCAGCACGCAAGGCAACACCCTACTGCTGTGCTATCGCTCCAGCCCAAGAACATCAAATATTTGTTACTAAAACTTGATTTTAGATCACAAAAATAAATCATTTAAAACTTTCTTTGTAGTCTTATTAATAATAAAATAATCACAGCACAAAATTGTTTCTTTAAATAAAAAGTGAAAGGACAAGAAAATCTGGTTTGTGAATAAGAGTTTTGATTGATTTCACCTTCAGGAGGTGGGAAGTGATTTGAAGTTTACTCTGCAATTTACCAGTTGCAACATTGCGTTATTTATTGAAACCTTTTGTCTCTCTTATTTCTCCTCTAAAATATTAGCAAAGTAACATTTCATATAAGGCTGCAGGGAGGTTTTAATTAGATTATATCTGTTAAATATTTATTCTCTATTTCACTCTGAGCAAGTGCTCAAATAAAAATATCCCTGACCTTCAAGACAAAAGCATCCTTCTTTCAAAATCTACTGCCCATAGGTTACAGTACATTTATTTGATAAATAATTTAATGCTGATAACTTTTCTTTTTAAATTAAATAGGACATGATATTTTGACTCTCTTAAAATGTGCAAGTTTATATTCCTGAAGACAGTGACGAATACCTTATTTCTGAATTCTGTTTTCACTACAGGTTAGTGTTGGAACATTGATATATTAAATTGGATTTTCTTTACTTAATCTTTCTGAAGGCAGAAGCAAAATATACTTGAATTTCCCTGTTGAGAATAATGTACACTTGCTCTGCCATTTACTTGCCTAGAAAAGACATTAAAGTACTTTTGCTTAGCAAATGTTATATTGTTGGATTAGATGCAAGTCTATAGATACACTGTAAAGTGTAATTTAATATCAGAATGTAATAATACTTGCAATAATACTACTCCAGTTCATCACCAAGTGGCTGTTTCTACACAAAGTCTCTTACCATGCTCTGCAAATCAGCAAACATCACTAATGATTATAAACACCACACTAGGCTCTTGTGACAACTAGCTCCCATTATTCTTAGTGAAGTTGCTTTATTTTTTAACCTTTTTCAAAACTCCATTCCATTGTACACACTATGGTTCCCTGAGTTTGTGAACAATAACCAATAAATATAATAGCTATATCAATATACTTTGTTTAACATTCACATGATAGCTCTCAACTCATAGGGAAAGACAGATGTCCTCTAAAATGACCCTTAGTTTAGTGTTCTTCATGAATTTATAAAGAAAAGAAGGCTTTGCAATGCAATGGCACATCCTCTGATCCACAAATTTCTAAAGCTTTCTCATTTCTAGCTAATTTCCATAGAAAATTTGTAAAGTAAAGTATGACAAGCATATTTTAAATTATCCTGTACACCTTTTCAAGGACATTAAGTAATAAGAGGGAAATTGAAAATAAAATTAATTCTAAATATGTGGTAGTGGGGAATCTGGAGAGACCTCAGTGTTTATAATCTGAAGGCAGATCATTATCTTTGCATACTGTTTAAACTTATTTGTTTCTCTCTTTGTCATAAAGCAGAGCTTCCTTTCCTTTTTTCTCATTAGGAAATTATAAAGTTGAACTTTGTGGTTTAATGCAACAAATTGGGTAAACTATCCAACTGGGTAAATTACCAGATTTTCAATTTATATAATTTACCAAACTGGGTAACAGAACAGATTAGGTATACTATGAAGTTGGGAACCATGACCTTGCCAAGGCAAGGTGGTATGAATTCAAACTCAGTCTCTCTAAACCTTAACTTATTCATATGCTAAATAAAGTCTATCCTTTGAGCTGTTAATACAGTAAATGAAATACTGGCAGAGAGTAGAGTTTTTACAGTAAAAGTTTTAAATGTGAGTATTCTTATGATTACAAGTTTTGAGGAACAGAGTGCAGGAATAAGCCCTGAACACTTCCATGCATGACCCAAACCCCTAAAACTCCACCCTCCACACACACAAATCTACAAAGAAAAAGTTTCAATTTTTTTCTTGTGATAACTTAAATAAGTATAATTATAATTTTTTATCATACAAATAGTCATCATAGAAAAACATTATTAAATGGTTTTTACTTGGTTAGTCCTCTTAGATTGAACAGTAGAAATCTGGTTTTGCACATGCATAATTAAGTTTCAAAATACTAAGTGACAGTCCCTTTTTCTGATAATTTGTTGTAAAAATAAAGTTTTTAAAATTAAAGTAATGATTTTTTTCTTTAGGGTTTCTATTGAGCATCATTCAAATGAATTGTATCTAGGCCCTTTTCTAAATAAACTAAAATGACTCTAAAGGATGCCTGGGGCATGTGTAATCTGCAAACAAAACCAACAGCTATATTATAATGCAGACATATGGTAGCTATACAACTTCTAAAATTATGATGTAATTTCATTACTTTCACACCAATTATAACCCAGCTCAGTGCAAAATAACTATCAAAGACTACCCCATTTACTGGAAGTTATGCTTGGAGAAGTACAAAACAATATTGAATTCTAGCTTTATTTGCTACTGATATTTATTTATGGGAAGTGACAGCTATAATTAAAATAGTCAGAGTTCATAACATGTAAATGGACTGCCAAAACACAGTGAAACTCAATATTTTTCAAATATTGCAGCCAACTTGCCTCATAAAGGCAGAATTGCATTGTCCATTCAACGTTAAAAAGGCATGTTATAGAGGCTTTAGAATTCATTTTGAATTACTAGTATTTCTTTGCATTTTTAGGATTCACTAACTAGAATTCCAAGTCAGTGGCATTATTTGTTCTATCAATAGATTCAGCCATAGTTAAATGACAAGCAAAGTTTGCAGTAAATATGGATCCAGGCTTCATAGAGTCTTTTCTCTATCTTAGTGCACTAAACCACATATTTAAAAGACACTTAACACTCCCCACAGGAGAAACTGAGAACTAGGAAATTTCTAAAGAAAACACTAACCATACCAAAATAACTCAACTATTTACAAAGAGTTTCTCATAGGAAAGTAATACAAAGATGATTGTAAATTTAAAGAACCTGATTCTTTAAATTAGAGACCATTGAATACTGAGCTGCATGTAATCTCTGTCCTTAGACTAAGATTCAGTTTACAGATGGTCTGAGTCTCTTAGCCTTCATTCATACCAGCAAACTCACTTATCTTTCAAACAGACACATAGTGAGTGCAAAGGTTTTTCTGCATTGAGTATGAAGATATTGTAGCGTATATAACATAGTGCTTGGTATGTGATGGATGATTAAAAGTGATGTTTCTGGTTTAATAACTGTGGTCTAGTAGATTTTTATAATATATTGAGATAAATATTCACAAAGCATATTAAAAAATATAGTAAGAATGTAAAGGGAACTAACCATGAAGGGTGACAAAGAAACGTCACATGGAAAAGGGTAAAACTGGGAAAGGAAAAAAATTCCAGACAATCAACATAATTGCCGCAGCAAAACTATGAAGACAGGTGACTTGAAGAGATTTTGGCTTTCTTACAAAGTGGATATTAATAGAAATTGCTTTTCAATAGAACATAAATATGGATTTTATAATCCATATAGAAGCATACAGCTGCTCCCCGCCCTGACAAGGCCCTAAGGTGCTGCCCAAGAACGCCTCCTCTGGCTCCTGAATGACCATGATCCCAGAAGCACACAATCTCAGAACCCGGTGGCTTTTGGCAGTGATCCCTCCAAACATATTAGTAAAATATCAGAAATCCAAAATTGCGTGGCCACACACGATATCATATGCTCTTCATAATCAGCAATAGAAAACCAATTATCTAATGATGTCTTTTTGGCAGGTCTGATTGTTGGGGAAAATTCCAAATAATACTGGTGGGTCTTTTGTCATAATATTGAATGTGATCAATGTAGAGAGAGAGAGTAAAGTGGAAATCTGCCACACAGGCAGGGGGAGGAGTGGCAGAGGGTATACTGGGGTTCTTGGTGGTGGAAAATGTGCACTGATGAAGGGATGGGTGTTTGATCATTGTATGACAGACTGAGACTTAAACTGAAAGGTTTTGTGACTTTTCTCACGGTGATTCAATAAAAAAAAAAAAGAAAAAAAAAGAAGCATACAGAAGCCAGAACAAAATGTTATATATTCTCACTTAGCAGCTTTTTCTTAGGTGCTGTAAAGCTTCATGCTTCAGTGAGGACATGAAACCAAATCCTCAGTCTACTTGTGATTTTGAAATAATCTTTTGTCATTTTAAGTCACTTACAGGTGTTTTTTTTTAAACATATATGTTACTCGATTTTTAATAGTACAGTTTGGATATTTGAACATTTAGGATGTATGGGAGGTATAAATATGGTGTGAAAATAAGGTGGAACTCTAAGTCAAATTTGGGAAATTAGATCCGGAGAAAGAACTTAGAAAGTCATTATGGAGAAAAAGACATTTTTTAAAAATTAGGAAGATCAAAAACCCACCTTTTTAAATATAGAGAGTTGACATTTAAATATAAATTGACAACTTCCCAAGATACCATTCCACGGGTTAAGTGCATGTCTTGCATGTGAAAGTCTCAGGCCTGATCCTTGACACATACCATTTGGTGATCTCTTGAGCAACACAGGAAGTAAACCCCAAGCCATAAGCTGCCTCTGAACACAACTGGTTGTGGCCTCAAAATAAAAATATAAATATTGGGACAATGGATAGAAGTAACAGAAAAAAAGTTGGAGGTAGAAAAACAGTAAATATCAAATGAAATAAAAAGACATGAAGAAAATAGTAGGGAAAGAATTATGAAATCTTAAAAATATTAGTAGACAATGTGAGTTGAATGTGGAAGATATAAAAGAGATAAGAATAGATGTCTATTGAGCAGAAGTTATGAAGCTAATTAATAATATAGATGAAATAATATATTTGTATACATATGGAGCAATAGCACAGCGGGTAGGGCGTTTGCCTTATAGGTGGCTGAACCGGGTTCAATTCTTCCGTCCCTCTTGGAGAGCCTGGCAAGCTACTGACAGTATCCCACCTGCACAGCAGAGCCTGGAAAACTCCCCGTGGCATATTAAATATGCCCAAAACAGTAATAACAAGTCTCACAATGGAGACATTACTGGTGCCTGCTCTAGCAAATTGATGAACAATGAGAGGACAGTGTGACAGCGCTACATTATTCTCATTATTATTTTTATTATTATTAATTATTTTGTTGATATTGAGGCTATACTCAGCAGTGTTGAGGGCTTACTTTTGGTTCTGCATGCAAGGATCATTCTTGGCTGGCTTGAGAGTCCTTATGGGGCATTAGTATCAAAACGGGATTGGCTGCATGGAAGGTAAGTGCTCTACCTGATATACTGTCTCTCTGAGATGAAAATTATTAACTGACTATCTGTAACTTAAAAAATCTGGGATTTGAAAACTAATGTGTATTGTCTTGTGTACACCAATGTTTCCCAAAGTAGATGATACTGGTCCACAGTAGGGCAAAGGGGCACTGGAATGATTCAGATCCAAAGTGGGACTGCAATTGCCTCAGGTACAACTAGAGAAAATTTATGTCTATTCACTTGATAAAGATGGATTTAAGGTGTTGCCAAGTGATTTTATTCCTGAAAAGAGGGCAATAAGCCAAATAATTTTGGAGAGTCTGATTATAGACAAGATGATACATTTAAGAAGATGTATTAAAGTGAACATAAGATATAGACAAGAGGATATATTTGAGATTATTAAAGAGTATATAAAAAGTACACAATAAAAAGATTATTAAAAGGTATATAAAGACTTCATAAATAAAGACTGCAAATAATCATTCAGATTTTAAAATTATAATATCTGTGAACTCTTTGTAGAGAACTAAATGAAAAATAGAAAAGAAAGCAAATAATTATGAAGAACTCAAACATCAGCTTTCTGCTTAATGATTCCTATAATTTCATTTAGAAACTATTTGCAGTGAGATATTAAATCAAAATTTGTTGTATGTGTGCAGAGAATTGGTTTTCAAGATAATTATCAGGGGTATGATTTCTCCTCTGGAATATATCTATTATCATTAGTATTATCACATAGAAAATTTAAATAACAATGCATTCTTTTGTAAAATACTAATTGGATAGTAACAAAATGCATTTAATCAAAAACAAAATAAAATATGTTATAAATATTTAGTTGTTTTAATTCATTGTTTGAATGAGTTCTGTTCTTTCCTTCTAGATTTACTAATTTCAGAAACTATATGGCAACCCATTATTGAAATTCCACCACATAGTAAGTCCTCAACTAATTTTGTTGATCAATGCAATAATAATAATACCTTTCAATGTAAGATGTTCAGAGATAGTTCACTAATGTATCATACATCTCTGAGAAATAATTTTATGGCAATCCATAGTGCTTTACAAATATTAATGATGAGTAATAAATGTTCTAGAATTATTTACAGTAGCAAAATGTAATTATTTTCCAACGTCTTTTATAAATACTTATAAAAGGACTTCAAATTGCTAAACCATAATGGAACAATTTTGAATTTTTCAATAATTGTTATGAACTGCTTAAAGCTGTTCTCTCTAACACAGAGATTTAACCAATAATGAATATAAATATGATTTAATTTTTTCTTTGTTTTCAATTTCATCAATTATTACTATAATGCAATCCGGTTTTTCTTCCTTCCTTTCTTTTTCCTCTGTTTGTTTTGGGGCCACACCCAGTTTTCTCCTGATTTACTCCTACTCTGGCTCTGCACTCAAGGATCACTCTAGGCTGAGGACTATCTGTGGTGCCAGGGTACAAATGCAAGTTGGCCACATGCAAGGCAAGCACTATACCTGCTGTACTATTGCTCTGACCTCAGGTAATATCTTTTTTAGTAGCCTAATCCTGTTGCATTAAGATTATCTCTGTCATATTTGAATCACAGTAGAATTATGGCTTCAAGACTTTGTGTCTGGAATAGATTTTCTAAGAGGTATTTCCTTCACTGAATAAGCATCATCTGGGATCATTGTCAATGCGCTTCAGATTTTGTTTACTCCAATTATCTTCTGGCTGAGAACTCTATGAACATCCTAAGAGGCACACGGGTCTGAATCCCAGCAAGACATTCTTACCCACAATTCAGAGTAGCAACTTTAGAGCAAAATGGGCACCAATAGGAAAAATCTTCCACATCATATGGAAATTGCAAATTGAGAATGTGGCTCTGGGCCAGTCATTTTCTATTGAACTCCTCCATCTCATCTGTTTTCAATACCCTCTTACTCTGTGTATGAGTTAGCTAGGACTGTCACAATGAACACTGCAGCTGGATTGTCTAAAGACACATACATTTATTTACTCACACTTTTGGGTTCTGAATATCTGTAACTTAGGTAACAAAATGATAGGTTCTAGTGAGAACTCTGGACTGGAGCAATAACACAGCGGGTAGGTGTTTGCCTTGCAAGTGACCGACCTGGCCGACCTGGGTTCAATTCCTCCGCCTTCTCAGAGGAAAGCCCGGCAAGCTACCAAGAGTATTTTGCCCGCGCGGCAAAGCCTGGCAAGATACCCATGACGTGTTGGATGTGATAAAAACAGTAACAACAGGTCTCACAATGGAGATTACTGGGCCCGCTCGAGCAGATCGATGAACAACGGGAGGAAAGTGCGACACTCTAATTTTGACTTGCATTTTGCTGGAAGTCAGCGTCTTTCTGTGTTTTCATCTGAAAGAAAGGAAGAGAGATGCTGTGATGCTGGTGAAGTGGGTGGTCTATGAATGCTTCTGTGTCTCTTTTAGTAAAGAGAATAATCTTTTCACTATGGTTCCACTCACTTGATTACATCCAAACCTTGTTACCTCCACATCCTGTCAAATTTAAGGGATAAGGTTTTTACATGTTAATTTGGAGAAAGTTGCATTCAGTCAGTAGTAAATTAGCTACCTTAGTGTCACCTAATTGGGGAATAAATCATGAACTTGTTAAAATTTGTCCAAATTTTATGAGAAATTTGTTTTCTTATGGACCCTTTACCTGATATTATTATAAAGAAATGTGCCACATTTTTTTTCCTTTGGAAGAAATATAAGTGAATGAAAAGCATATTATTTAACCAAAAACCAAGTCATTTATATCAACTATGGTAATTTTTTCCAGATTCTTCCTTATATTTTTTTTAAAATGTTGTTCAGGGAATCTAGTGTACTAAGATCATGTAAGTACCTTCACAGGGCAAGGTCTTACCAGAGATTGGCCACTCTCAGAACTTCAATTGTGGTGTCCTCGAACTACCTTTTCTTGATTATAGTATGAATAGTCATTTTTGAAAGAGAATAACTTTAGAATCATTCAATTCTAAAGGTATTCTCTTTAGAGGTATAATCATTCAATTCTAAAGCCTATTCAGGACTCACCTTTGATTTAAACAACACAAAATTACTAATATGTGACTTAACAATAACATCACACAGTAAAAATCAATCCTTTAGTATCTCTCAGGATTTATTTGTAATCTACTCATGTTTCAAACTATGCATGGACCAAGTAGCAAGGGAAGTTAACCTTAGAACATTTTTCTTGTTTGGTTATTTGAAGCCATGAAATATAATGCTATTGCTCTCCGTGATCATATACTGATCTCTTCCCCTTACTCTAGTCTCTAATGAAGTGGGGAGCATCAATTTGCCATACTTTGACTGTAGCAGATGTGCTACATGTGACAAATGACAAACATATTGGAAACTATCTATTAGAACAATGCAGTCTCTGTGCACTCAACTTACATCCTAAGACAGTGTCATCAGCAATAGGAAGTGGTATAATAACAAAACAACTGTATCCTATCTGTCCACTTAAAGTTTTTCAATGTTGACAATATTTGAATTAAGACCTTTCCCATATGAAAAGCACAACTTATTTTTCAAAGTTATTTCCAGATGCCACTTTTAGTTCCAATACGAGTAAATCAAATACTTCCTAGTTTCCCTTTGGAGGCTGTTGTCCTCAAATCTTGGTATTTGTCTTTGATACATCTCTCTCTCTCTCTTTTCACAATATTTATATATTTTATTTTCATAAAGTAGTTCACAATACTTCATTACAGAGAATATTGAACACTAGTCCCACCACTGAGTACCTTCCCAACACAATTAGAGGAAAGTATGTGAAGGTTGTTGTATTTCATTGTGGAGCCATTTAAGCCCATATATAAGAGAATACAAGCAAATATGTTAAAATCAAACAAATGTGTGTTACTAAGTGGGTTAGAGTATCAAAGATTTGCGGTCCTGCACTCAGGAAATTCTGTATCTCTCTCTTCCAGGATCTTTAGTTTAAAGTCTCTGGATCTTGGCCATAGATAAGATTACATGGCGCATGGGCAGGGCAGATTGTGGATGTGACTGCTAAGCTGCTACATAATTGGAGAAGATACATCTCTCTTGGAAGAAGTACAATAGTCCAACTTGACAGCTAAGGTAGACTTAAATAATATAGTATTATACTATATAATTGTTCATTCATAAATATATTTCCACTTTTATTATAAATTTTTTATTACTCATGATAGTTTAAATATTCTAACTTCTCATTTAAGAAATGGTATTTGGATAAACATATGAAAGAAATACATCCCATAGTACTGATATTTTATATTATGAAGTTATGGATGCATCCTCTTATTCAATAATAAGGAGAAATGCTAAAATGGGTAACCATCCAATCAGTGATATGGCCTACATCATTTAAATATTTATAATTTCTTTTCTATTTGTTAAATAAGTCTTAGTCACATTCATATAATTCATATAATTTAATAAAACTTGGTAAACAGGGAAAAGTTCTGAAATGATTTTTAAGTTGTAATAAGACTTGCTGTTTCATTAACGTTAAAACAAATAATGTTAGTTGTATAGAAACACCAGGGACTAGAAAGATTGTAATGGGAGAAAGGTGCTTGTCTTGTACATGGCCAACTCTTGTTTAGTCCCCAACACTGTGTAAAATTCTCTGACCACTCCTAGGATTCATCTCTGATCAAAGAATGAGGAGTAATCCCCAAGCACAGGTGGTGTGTGCCACCCTCCTTCCCTCCATCGCAAGAAGAATACACACACACTGCCTTCAAAATTCAGTTGTCATCAAAAGCTAATCATATGTACTGGTCTTGTGATCTTGGATACTACTGTTCTACAGATTTATCAGAGACATTTTTGTCTTTACAGCAGTTCTTACTAATCACTTTTTGTTGTTGATGATTTTTCTGTAATTGTGATACATCTCTTCTTGACAATGCATTTCAAGAATCACATCAATGGATATGGCATGATACAAAAATGAAAGTATGTATCTAAGCCAATAAATTTTGCTTTAAGTTTAACTAAAACAAACTGTCAACATCATTTTAAGTTAGTATAAGTTCAATAGGAAGGTCAAAATTTTGCTTGGAAGTAGTTAAATTCCAACAATTTATATTCACCAGAATGGTAAACACCATTGAGATCTCTCCAAAATACCAAGCAAGGCCACAAAATGACCAGTCTAGTTTACTGCCTGTTAGCTTCATGTGTACCTCCATTCTAGGGTGGTCCACATGCTGCATTTCGTTTATTTAATTTATATATATTTATATATATATATATATTTAGTCTCCTGCCCCCGCACCTGGCTGTCCTCACTGGGGCCCCATAGAGCGGGGAGGGTTGAGTTTCTCTCCCCCCACCCCGAGCAGAGCCCCAGCAGCTGAGGACCTCCGGAGCCAGCCACCGCCATGCTGGGACCACTCTCCACACGTCTGGACGGGTCTCATGCATGAAAGAACTGGCAGAGGAACCCAGACATGATGGTCTCGGGGCTAAAGTCTCCAAGCCTACTCAGATTGGGACTGGGCCTTCTCCAGCTACACCCTCCATCTTCCAGTAGCTAGGCGTCACACCTACCAGCTGCCGCCAGAGTCAGGTTGGTCCCATCAATGGCCAAGACGCAGAGACTATAAAACCCAGCTCCCGAAAGTGCGCAGCCACAGATGCGGCCGCACGACATCTTATTATCTTATTTTCCTTTTGGAGAACCTGGCAGGCTACCAAAAGTATCTTGCCCGCATGACAGAGTCTGGCAGACTTCCCATGTCGTATTCAATATGCCAAATGCCAGTAACAATGATGGGTCTCATTCTCCTAATCCTGAAAGAGCATTGAAATGACTCTTTTAAAATCTTAGGGCTAGGAAGGAGACGTTACTGGTGCCTGCTCGAGGAAATCGACGAACAACAGGATGATTGTGATTGTGATAAGTTCAATAATGTATTTAAAAATTAGTGAGTTTAAAACTATTCAACTGCTGCATCCCTCATAAATACTGCATTAGCTGAAGTTTATTAAATACTAGAAGAGCAGGAGATAGTTAAGGGGTTTAGGCACTTTTCATATCTTGCAAACTGCAGCTTGATCCCTGATACCATATGTGGTTTCCCAAAACAACTTTTGGAGCAATTCCTGAGTTCATAATCAGGAGAAAGCCCTGAGCACATCCAGATGTACCTCAATAGTCCTTCTACCTTAAAAGAAAAAAGTAAAAAAGGATTTTTCCCCCTTTTTTTACAGCAACAGATAATTTTGCATAAAATATCTTTCCCCCGGTGCATATGCTAACTGAGCCCTTGTGCTGCTTGTGTCCACATGACCAAGCACATGTGGTACCCAAGCACATGTGTCAGCCTCATCTCTCCTCTTGAGATGTGTACTTCCACACCTATCTATCTAATGCTGGGATGGGTGTAAGGGATCTCTCCACATTTGGAGATGCCTGTGTTCTCTCTTGAGTATATTACTCTCTCTCTCTCACACATACCCTCTTTCCCCTTTCTAAACCTCCAAATAAAATCTGATTTTACTTCCTCCCCCCAAATTTCTTTTCCCCTAATTATATACAATCTCTATAGTTTTATGATTATTTTATCCAATAAATTATCTCAAATTTTGGAATTGTTTGTAATTGATTTTAATTGAAACTAAGTCTTTGGGCATTCACATAAGAACATGTTTTTTTCTCAGATCTTAAAATGTATTCCTAGACCCATATCCCACAGCTGCTGTTTTATAAGCTCACGTACTGACCTTGTTCCAGAGACTCATGAATAAATCTTCTAAGAAATCAACTAGCCACCAAAAGTTCTCGAATACCTTTTCTGGCTGAGACCTCAAGGGCAATCTCTGTAGGCAAGCCCCCGTCGTATCAAAGCACTAGCTACTGCTCTGATACCCCAGCGCCACTGCCATATCTCTGGATAGACTGACTGGTTAAATATCCTGGATCTTCTGGAGTTATATCTCCAAACTCTGTAACACTGAGTTCCCAGTGACAACAAACCACATTGGATGAGATGCAACATAGAAGCCAACCAATATTGACTAAGAAAAGTATTAATATAGAAGGCTTAACTTTCAACAACAGCTTAGTAAACCGTCAGACAAGAACGTAATGTGCCCAGGGTGAGATTTTTCACCAACAATTTTCACAAATTTTCTTCTATAGATTTTTATGTTATTTTTTTGCTTTTTGGATCACACCCGGTGATGCATAGGGGTTCCTCCTGGATCATGTACTCAGGAATTACTCCTGGAAGTGCTCAGGGGAGCATATGGGATGCTGTGGGATGCTGGGAATCGAACACGTGTTGGCAGCATGCATGGCAAAACCCCTAACTGCTGTGCTATCTCGTCAACCCCTATAGAAAAATTTTTTATCATTCCGTTAAGCATTTGGTGGTAACAAACAGAATAAAATAAATTATCTGGAGCCAGCTTGAGTGGTGGTTGGTAAAATGAAAGCAATGGTAAAGAAAATGTGACAAGGTGGTGGGATTGATATTGAAATATTAAATGCCTGTACAAATCAGGCCGAGACTCATGCACGAGTGAAGCTCCACAGAACCAGGTAAGTGAAACTCTATGACCTTGGATTCCATGCTCAACCGTATCCAGGAACAGAGATCCTCTGCCTGCTCCTACCAATCTCCATTGACCCAGGGATTAAACCTAGAAACCCCACCCTACCCTGCCCTGTCTGCTTTCACCAATCTCTGGCGACCCAGGGATTATACACAGAAGAACCACCCTAACGCTACCAGATAAATACCTCATCGGCAGACCTCCACTACTTCCACTATCTCCACTACTCAGCCGCTGCCACGCTCCAGGACGTTTTTCGAACCACAGGGCAGTGAAGCTGCCTCATGACACATCATAAGGCACTTAATACCCATCTTCCAAGATTAACACACAATATTTGATGGGGTTCAAATATGGTTTGAACCATGGGAACACCTGCAAGGGTGAGGCCACCCTAAAAGCCTCTATTACTCTCAGAGAGTCTGGCAAGCTACTGAGAATATCCTGCCCACACGGCAGAGCCTGGAAAGCTATCTGTGCATATTCAATATGCGAAAACCAGTAAATACATTAGGTTTCATTCCCCTGACCCTGAAAGAGCCATCAGTATAGCAGCGTTAAGAAGAATGAAGAAGGAGAGGCTGATAAAATCTCAAGGCCGAACTAAGCTGCCAAAACAAAGGACAAAAATGACTGCCTGTACTTTCAATGCACGTAGTCTCCCGGTGGGCGGACTCCACAACGAAATTGACCACAGCATATTCAATAGATGATTTTGTCTGACCAATGTCACTCTTGTCCCAAAATTCAAACGGGATCGGACCACCGCCTCCTTCTTGCAACATTCTACTTCATGGAGCGGGAAGAAATGACTGCAAAGTTTAAGAAGAGAACTCCCAGAATGACCACAAACTGGGAGCTCTTAGGCACTATTGCGGCAACATAGGAAGATGTCATTAACAACACTGACAAAGAATACAATCGACTTGTTCAGTGCCTCCATGATTGTGTGAGGAACGCAGAGAGAGAGAGAGAGAGAGAGAGAGAGAGAGAGAGAGAGAGAGAGAGAGAGAGAAAGAGAAAGAAAGACGCCTGTCTTTGAAAACTCTTGAGCTCATTTGCTAACGTGGCTTGGCACAATCCTCAGGCAACCACAAGTAAATGTCCCAGCTCACAAAGCAGTGCAGAGAAGCGATAAAGACCACAAAGAGAGAAGAGCAGCAGTGCTGGTAGATGTGGCAGAAGCTTCGAAAAGCATTTGCTACACCTGCTTGTCCTTCGCCAACAACAAGACCAAGATGACTGCCCTCCAACATTCTCATGGATCTATCATATCTTCCAGAAGGGCAATGCAGAAGATTATCCATGACTTCTACTTGGATCTCTTCAATAGCCACGTCCACCTGCCCACATATCAAATTCCACAGGATAGATATGTCGTTCCCAACGTTCTCCCTTCCAAAATCTGACACGCTATTTCATCGGTAAAGAAGCGAACAGCACCCGGCTCAGACAAGGTCAGACCTGAACACCTAAAGAACCTGCTGTCAGTACTCATCAATAGTGGCTCAGCTCTTCACATGCTACCTGTCTGAATGCAAGGTTCCATCCCAATGGAAAACCAGCAGGACTAGTATAAGAAGAAAGACATGCACAACATTGGCAACTATCGCCCCATCTGCCTGTTGTCTGTTGTCTACAAGCTGTTGACTAGAGTCATCCTGAATAGGATTGGCAGAACTCTAGATAAAGGACAACCATGAGAGCAAGCCGGATTCTGAAAAGGATTCAGCAACATTGATTATATCCACATGATAACCAAGCTCATTGAGGTTTCTTGGGAGTTCAAGATGCTGCTCTGTTTAAAGTTCACTGATTTAAAGAAGGCCTTTGATTTTGTTGAGACGGAAGTGGTCATCGAAGCCCTAGCCAAACAGGGCGTTCAAACTCATGCATTAGGATCCTTTGTGAGCTGTATTAAGATTCACTACCAGGATCTCACCATTCTACAAGGATGTAATCATCCATGTCAAGAGAGGGGTTCGGCAGGGTGGTAACATTTCACCGAAACTCTTCAGTGCCACCCTCGAGAACATCATGCGACGACTGGAATGGGAAGGAATGGGAGTGAAGATAGACGATAGGCTACACCACCTCCGCTTCACTGATGACATTGTTCTAATAACACCAAACATTAGCCAAGCGGCACAAATGCTGGCCTGTTTCGACCATGAGTGTGGAAATGTTGGACTCCAGCTGAATCTCAGCAAGACAATGTTCATGTGAAACAGTTTCATTTCTGACATTCCATTCACTCTCAGTGGGACAAACATCTCTGAATGCAACAGTTATATGTACCTAGGTTGAGAACTCAACATGACAAATGACCTGGCACCTGAGTTGCACAGGAGAAAGGGAGCGGCTTGGAATGCCTTCAAGAGCGTCAAAGAAATAGCTAAGAGAATGAAGAACCTCCATCTCCAGGCACATCTCTTCGATTCCTCCGTTCTTCCTGCATTAACATATGCCTCAGAGACCTGGGCCTTACAAAAAAACAGGATGAGAACACTATTCCCAAAGAGGAATCGAAAGAGCTATGCTTGGAGTATCACACTTCAGAAAGAATCTGGAGTTCTGACCTCCGTCAATGATCAAGAATCAGGGACACTGTCTCATTTGCCAAGGCGTTGAACATCAGATGGGCTGGACACGTAATGCTAGAGCCATTACTGACTGGATTCCACAAGACATCAAAAGATCATGTGGCCTCCCACCTATGAGATGGTCAGACTTTTTTGTCAAGACCCTGAATGATCGGTTTGAGGCTCTTCTTGTTCCTAGAACAAGCTGACGCCACTGGGCTACTCTAGCACGTGACAGGGACGAATGGAGATGTTACTGGCACCCACTCAAGCAAATCGATGAGTAACGGGATGTCAATTGATCAAGTGAACAATTCATCATGTAAAAGTGTGTAAACCAGTGTTTAAATAAAGTGGGAAAAATGTATTCCTATAAAAACTCAATGTCTATTTTTATAATTTCTTATAGTAAAATTTTTATTATATTCAACAAGTGGTTTGGCATGATATGATAGTGAATTATTAATTTCTTAAGGAATAATAAGCTTTATTATGTTTCACTTAATAAAAATGTAATAAATATACTAAATTTCCTTGGAAGTTATTGGCAAACTAATCCAGAAGTCTAAAGATGCAGTAGAATTACCTGTATTTTGAGGAAATAATAAATAAGAAGTATTGAACAGAGCATTAAATTTTAGTGCCCGAGAACTGAATTTGAGGCAGTGACAGAGATTGTAAAACTTATCCAGCTGATATATCCATTTAGCCAGTTAATGTAACAAATCTTCATCCAGAAATGTTTCTATGAATCACAAATGACTACAGGACTCGGAACCAAACTCGACATTTTTTCTAAATAAAAATATATGAAATAGATCTATGACATAGTACTGAATAAAATAAAAAGATAACAGCAGTGCTCAGGGTAGCTCCTGGTTCTGCATTGTAGGATCACTTATAGCCTGGCTTGGGGAACCATATGTGGTGCCAGGGATTGATTCTGCGTTGACCTCAGGCAAGGCAAACGCCCTATCCGTTGTACTTCTCCAGTCCAACATATTTTTTTAATTTAAAATTCCTCACTTTCAACAACACGAATTCGACCTGCTTCCTGGTTTAAGGTGAAGAATGATGGGAGCCACAGAGATTGATTAAGGCTCTTGCCTTACAATGCAGCTGACCTCTATTTGATCACTGCTACAATATCAGTCCCACAGATATTCCCTCAAGTACCACAAGGGGTCACTGCTGAACACAGAGACTAGAATAACTCCTGAGCATCACAGTGTAGGACCAAAAGTGCACGCCCCACAAAAAATGTCAATGATTGTGACTGTGGTAGTGTGGCAACATTGAACCACTTAAAGATAAATGTTTTATACTCTTGTAAGTTAATTTTTTCTCAGTTAATGAATTAGAAAAAAAATCAGTGATACATTCCTATTTTAAACAAAACCCAGAGTTTTTATTATAGAGCAAACCAAAATTCAAACAAGCCTTAAAGAATTTTAATACACCACCTCACCCAAGAACATTTGTAGATACATAGAGCCAAAAATGTTTTCTTAAACAGCATTTATGAACAGTATTAAACTTATTTAAGCTTTATTATGTTTCTTTATATAAAAGTCTTACCTAGACTTAAGGTTGGGCTGGAGAGAAAGTACAGAGGCTAAGGTATTTTTCTTTGTATGCAGTTGAACTCAGTATAATCCCAGGAACTCTATGGCCACTTGAGCACTATTAAAAGCCACCACAAAGCACGGAGTTTAGAGTAATTCTGAGCACTGCCAGGTGTGACTCAAAAAGCAAAACAAAACATCTAATATTGTTTGATTAAAAGCTTCCAATAATTTTATTTTCTTACAAATATTTCTTAGATAAATAATAAACACCCAAATTAATGAAACTAGACAAATACCTCACCAATGAATAAATTAACTGGAATATTAGTGATGATATTATTTAAATGCAAACTGTATGTGTAAAAATATGTCAAATATGCACAAACTAGATATTAAATTTTAGATCCCAAGGATTGCTCAAGTGTTAAATCTCATGCCTAGTATATATAAAGTCATGAGTTTGAATTCTGACAACACAGACTTCCAGTCATCAATTCCTCCCCATACACAGAAACACACATTTCAGCATGGCTGAGTGTGGCTCCTAATTAAAAAAAATGAGTACATGGACATTTTTACTTAATAATCTATTATAATTGAAGGTAGAATATTGCCTTTTAAACATTTGAAATTGGCTAGACAGAAAACACAGATGATAGATAACATTTGCAATACAAAATGCAATTTTATTACTGTACTTACAGAATATATATTGAGTGCTTATTATAAGTATTTTATATAGATTTTCCTTCATCCTTTATGATCTTTCATCTTTGAATGAAAGCTGCAATATTTTCTTCTTAAAATTTCTTAGTTTAAAATATATAGTCAACATGGTAAACTGAGGTTGAGCTGGAGAGAAAGTACAGAGGCTAGTTATTTGCATTTCAAATAATTATCTCTAATGCAAATTAGAGATGAGAAACATAAACTCTAATTTAGGATACCTATTGTTATTTGCAATGGGCTATTGTATCTTTGCTTTGATATTTTTTGTGTTTGTGTTAGTGATATATCTCTGTTAAGAAAAGGTAAAAATCTTCTTGTCATGTGAAGGAAGTAGTTTATTTTGACTAGTGGTTGTAGCTTATTAAATTTCAATACATGGAATCTAAAATTTAAAAAATGTGGCATTATTTCATCTTGCATAAATCATTAAAGTACAGGATTGAAAATGGGAAAATGCTGCAACTTATCTTGTCTATCCCTAGGCTACAATAAAATTGTCCCATAAAACATATCCTCTAGTGTTTTATTTTCCCCATACATAGCCATTATGGCTCTTGTTCAGTATACACTGAATAATTGCGATGTTCACCTTAGAAAATTTTGTGTACTAGACAAACTTCTAGTGCTTTAGAATCATATTTTAAAGAGTCAATTTAATATGTATATAAACATCATAATCAACAAACATAAATTTGCTCTTCAGAAGTACACGAAGTAATGTATACAGGTTGCTCAGCTATGACTAAGGAACAAAAATCTACTCCCACTTCCTACTTTTGTAAATAAAGTTGTATTGGAACACAGTATATTTACACATTTTCAATGGCTGCTTTAGCACTCTAATGGTACTGTTGACTAGTTTAACAAAAGTGAATAATCCGTAAAGCCAAAGATCTGTGTAGCCTCGTTATAACTTTGCTGAAAAGAGTTAAGACTCATTTTCTTTCTCTCATCTGAAATAATGCATTCTACTAGAGACTATCTGGTTTTATCTGCTTTATTAAGAATAGCCTCATGACACTTCTTATTTCATTTGTTTCACAATTATTGGTTGAGTATATTTTAAAATTATTTAGTATTACATAAATTTTTGCAATTTTGACTCAACCAATTTATTGCTAATTATGTTATTCATATGAAACATAGCATGTGGAGCTTTCAGTTTTATCTTCCTCCCCCCAGTGCCTAGAATAGTGTTTTCAATATAATTATATTAATATGTACTGAAGCATACCATTTGCATTTCACGTTCACCTTTTTTAATACATGTGATTCTGGCACATTCTAAAAAGTGAATAACTTTATTTCTGTAATTTCATGAGATTTCTATAAACTATTTGGTATTTAAATAACTATTTGAAATGCAAATAACTAACTGACTAAACCCCAAATAGTGAGAAAAGAATGTGATTCTACAATAAAAACTTTTGGGGGGTAATAGGGTAGAGAAGTTCTGTTTTGACCTAGTCTGCAACCCACTATTCATTAATTCTCACAATCCCCTTAGATCATTTAGATCAAGAATACTTAAAAGTGGTCTTTCAAGTACTGTTGAATCCCCACAGGTTTTTTTTTTTTACCTATACTGTGATGTTTTATTTTTTTTAAAGAACAACTTTTCCTTTCACTTTCCTGCAAAGTTTAATTCTTTTATTAAAAACACAAGAAAGCCCTCACTGTGGATATTACATGCATATAGTCTTTTTAACGTTGTAAGGGATGAAAGTTCATGCATGATGCTCACAGCAGGAACAGTCGCATCTGGAATAGGCTAGAGAGAGGTCGCTGCTCTAATTCTAGAACATTTTCTATAGTAGTCTTTGCCATGGAGTTATTTCATTTTTACTTAAAATGTGAGCATGTTGGCAATTTAGAGAGGTTAGATACAATTTCTAAATGCTAATAGATAAAGCTGAGTATGGACACAATTTAATGATTTTTGGAAGTGATGCAAATAAACAATTTAATTTTCAATTAAAAATATTGGTTAGACAGTTACTTTTATTCCCTTTTTTCTGTTCTTTTTTTCTTATTCTTTTTCTTCTTGTTGGTTTTTTGTTTGTTTGCAGACCCAACTGATATTGCTTCTGAATTAGCTTTCAGGAATCAATCCTGGCAGGCTCAGAGAACCATATGGGATGCCAGGGATCAAACACAGCTGGCTACGTGCAAGGCAAGCACCTTACCTACTGTACTATATCTCTGGCCCCACTTTTTAAAATTTTCTACCTTTTTTTTTGTTTTGGTTTGTTTTGTTTTGGGTCACACCTGGTAGTGGTAAGTCCTTGCTCTGTGCTCAGGAATCACTCCAAACAGGGCTCCCATGTGATTGGGATCTAACCAAAGTCAATTGCAGGCAAGGGAAACATCCTACCTGCTGTATAAGGTTACAGATCCTATTGTTTACATTTTTACAGTTAGAAAAAAATTACTGCTAAGCTTATCGTCTGTTTCTGGTTGCAGAGCTTAGACTAGAAGTCTGTTCAATTTGTGAAGCTTCCAGGAATCTAGTTGCCTAAGAAAATTATAAAAGAAATCTAGGTTTGCTACAGTATCAACCTAGTCAGATAAGGAGAAAAGGTAGCATATGACCACAGTTTCATAAAATTGAATGGATTATCCATGACATGGATCTTTTCAACTGGTGTCCAGAATCAAAAACTATCACCTTTCCTTGCTTCTTCTCTGCTAATCAGAAATGGACACAGATTCAGGTTGTTTTAGTCTTCAATGCTAAATTTAGTAAATACAATTAAAATCTGAAGAATCCTTCTCTATGTAGTAGTAAATGTAGAAGCTCTCATTTTTAATGAAAAATAACATCATAACTATAACAGTAATACTATTGAATATCAGAGGTGAATGAATAATGTACCAAAAGTTTCTGAAATTTCTCCATTTTCTTTCCCAGTATCTCTAAGGAGGTAAAAAGTTAAAAATGGACTTAGGTAAAAATGATAAGAATTAGTGAGGGTTAAATTATTTTGACATATATGTTTGAAAGTTTGAATACCGAATTTTGTGTATTTGTTCTCAAATTCACAAAAATCAAGCTTTATCAATAGATTAAGACTTCAGGTACTCTGGATACCAAGCTAACAATAGAATGTATTTGCCTTGTCATCTTTTTACTTGCTTAATGCAGAAAATGGTGACTTTCATATTCTAACAAGTCATCTCTGCCAAAAAGCTCCTGAAGTCTTTATATAAGTTATTCTGGAAGAAAATAACTTTCAGACCTGTTGAAACTCTTGGAAAACAAAATAACAAATTTGTGGCATTTTCTTTAAATGGACCCAAAACAGTTTGCTGTAAATGATGCTTTTAGAATTGCATACTAGACTGCTTAGAATCACATGATACAGGACATATACAGCAAGTGAAGTAAAAAAGCAAACCCTATATAAATAAATAATGAAAATAAAGAAGTGGAATTGCTTGGCCACAACTCAACACTATTGATAGATTTTGAAACACTGGCAATCTCTGCAGGTAAAGTCATAGAAGCAGAATTATTTCCACAATTGTATAGGCTCTTAAGAAGGCAACATTTAGAATGTCTTTTAAAGGCAAAAATCTTTTCTCTCTCAAAGGCAATATTTGTTTACAACTTCAGTGATTCATCATAGACAATTGTAGCCCAGACCACAGTTTAAAGTTTAAAGAGTTAAGCGTTGTTTTCACAAATTTTATCATACTATTTATACTATTTATAGCAGAGAAGTATATTAACTTTCTGCATAAAAGCATGAGGCAAAACAAGTATTTCAAAGTCATGGATTTTAAAATTTAATATACCTTCACATGAAGTTCATGTTAACATGCATGGATGATTGTAGTTCAACAGGTCTTGGTGATGATTAAATCCATTTTTAGAAACTCTTCATTTTATAAACGCTTAGTCCACTATTGTAAGTTATCCTATAAAGATGTATTTTCAGACCAAATTTAAAGCATCAGATACAAAACAAATATTTAAAATGAAAAATTCATAGGATATAAAAATAACATCTAGATGTAATGTATATTTAAATTATTTTTAGAAAAAGTTAAATATCCACGGAACATAAAATAGCCATTTAATTAATTTATAATAATAATAGTAGAATATGTGTCTATGGGTAGTTTCAATTTGATGAAGACAGGTAAAGACTTTTTTAAAGCACTATCATCCTGTGTGCTTGATTTGTATTACGACATGAGCTACTAAAATTTGATAATTTTATATCTTTCTTTTTATCAAATAGAAGCAGGCAAAGCAAGCTTAGAGAAAGCATTTGAAACTTGTAAAGTTTAACAGAAAATAAAAACACTGAAATATATGTCAAAAGCTTATTTAAAATAAAATACAAGATATAAACATGTATAGGAGGAATTTTAGAAACATGTATTTATAGACTAAAATTTTATATATGTTTGTTACACATGTTGTTGAATAGGAAGTTAAGAAAAAGAGACCTATTCAGAATCATTGTGTCCAAGAGTCTGCTTAAATCTATCACACAAGTTCCATAGTATTTACATTGGTTGCCATGATTTTGGTCAATAGGGAAAATCAGATTACATTCTGGATGCCAGTCAGGAAATTAGCTATTTCTGAAAATATTAACTCAAATCGCTGTAGCATGATCAGAATAATAGAATATGAGCTAATAAGGGGAGATAAATAGGCAGCAAGCCAAAGTGACTCATAAACAAGAGCAGAAGAGCGCAAACTAGTAAAGGTGAAAGCAATATGAGACAGAAAGAGGATGGCCAAACTTGGAAAGGAGAGGAATAGTTATAGAACAATAATGAAAAGAACATCTCTGGCAGTAGTGACTAAATCTAGTATTTATTGAGTTGAAAACAGATATTATAGAATTTATTAAACCAATGGTCAAATTTCCTAGATATACCTAGGCCTAAATTAATTGTACCAAAAAATAAGGCTTTGGTTTCATTTGATTTTAAATCATATTCGCTGTTCATGCAATTCTGTATTTTCCTTTAGTGACTGAGAGTTTATGCAGAAATTAATAGCTTTCCATATAGAATTTTTTGGCCATAATATCTGACTTGAAATTTTTACTTTCATATGTTAGTAAAAAAAAGGTATAAGCCATAAATCTCCTATATTTAGTTGTACTGTGTTTTGTTATTGAGCTGGTATGGCATTTTTTTTCTAATTGTGAGCTATTATTTTATTTATAGAAAAGAAAAGAATATGGATCTAATTAATTCTTGAAGAAATAATGAGAATGAAGGAAAAAATAGAAAATTTCTTAAGGATGATTTATTCAGGTTTTGTGTCGATCTTTGCACTGTTGATTTTTTTTAACTGTTCTAGCTGAACTCAAATCACTGCATTTGTATGGAATGTTTAATTACCTTTTATCAAAAAGAACCCTTGCTGTTAAGGCATCTGGTCAATCTCTTCTCTTTATGAAGGTGAAGAGAATAGAGAATCTTAGCTCCATATCTCAGGCCCATTTGGTTCAGATAGCACTGTTCGGCTGTTCAGTACAGCATCTGAGTTGCTTTGTAATTAAAACTCTTGTGACTTAAGTCTGTCAAGCTTAGTAACTTGTGGATCATGAAAGGAAAAAAAAATCAAGAGAAATTTACTTCACCACATGAGTCAAATCACTAAGAAAGAAAGGGAACAAAGATGTAACCCTGAAAGTGCACTTACCTTGCAGTGTTGTTTCTTAGAGTCACATTGATTTATTTGAGCTTGCCAGGATGTTCCTTTTTTTTTAAAAAAAAGAGACCTAATTTACTAACAGTGTGGGATTTTCCAAGTTTTTCACTCCCCTCAGATTGCATTTTCATTTGCTTTAGCAATAAAGACCTATAATAGAGAGACATCACAGTTGAACTCAGTGTGGGGGTCTTCTCAAAGCAAAGACATACTTATATATCTTTCTGTCTTATATCAAACCCTTTTCAGAAACTTCAGGCCTAAAAAATGGAGAGTAATTTGGAATTTATTGCTATTTGGTATTGATATTGATCTTCTTGGTTTTTGTTTAGTTGAGAAACTGTGTCCAGTCAGTTTTATTTTTTAGTAGACCCAGTTAAATCACCATTATAAGTTACTGGGAAAAATCTGTCATCAGACTTCTGTTTCTGACACTGTAGATTTTATAAAAGGGGTGGATTTCATTTGTTTATCTCTTACTCGGCAAAACTAGACATTGAAGACCTGAATGTTCCAAGATCGACGTAGGGCAGCTCAGTCTAGGAATATGGGCTCTGCATAATTTATCATTTCAACCTGGGCTCCTGTAAGAGTGGAAAGGGATGTTGTTAACAATTATACTTGGAATCTGCTTAGAAAAATGTTTCCCCATGCAATCCTGGACTTATAGTCACACAATAAGATCTTCAAAGGTAGTATCATAGTGTTCAATTCCAATAATCATTAAAGTTTGTACCGAGAACAGAAATGGAGGTAGAAATATTTACTGATACCGATAGCACAGCGGTAGGGCGTTTGCCTTGCACGCAGCCAGCATGGCCGATTCTAGTTCGATTCCTCCGCCCCTCTCGGAGAGCCCGGCAAGCTACCGAGAGTATCTCGCCCGCACGGCAGAGCCTGCCAAGCTCCCCGTGAAGTATTCAATATGCCAAACACAGTAACAAGAAAGTCTCCAATGGAGATGTTACTGGGCCCGCTCAAGCAAATCATGATCAACGGGAGGGCCTTCTATAAGAATTCACAATCCTATAAGACAAGTGTTTACTGGCAATTGATCTTCAAAATATTTCAGTTTAAGGGAATGAAGCAAGAAGATATGCACCATTTAACAAATATTGTCTGTTACTTAAGTATTAAATATATGGGACTATGATCTGTAAGTACTATGATGAGTCAGAGTAGAGTATTTACTTTATAAAAATGAGTCTTCTAAGACATGAATTATTAGAATAATACAGGGCACCATCAGAAGTCTCTTTTTTTTAAAAAATTAATTAGTGAGACACCATGAGGTACAGTTGTAGACTTACAAATTTTTGTGCTTGGGTTTCTGTTATACAATGATCAAATACCCATCCCTCCACCAGTGCCCATTTTCCAGCACCACTAATCCCAGTATCCCTCCCACTCCCCATGCCCCGAATCCCACCCTGCCTCTGTGGCAGGGCATTCCCTTTTGTTCTCTCTCTCCTATTGGGTGTTGTGGTTTGCAAAAGAGGCAATGGAAGTCTGTCAAGCTTGGGTTTTACTCATAGTTTCCTTTCTTTAAATTGCTGTTTTGATTATCTGAGGAGAAATTAAAATATATTTTCCAGGGCATTAAGCAAATTTTTTCATCTAATTTCATCCAGTACCTGGGGAGGAACTCAAAAATTCTCTTAGAAGTTTGTTACTCTCTCTTTTTTTCTGATCCTCTCAATCAGGCAGTCTTCTTGAGAACTTGAGTCAACATATTGTTTATCTGGTTAAACCAACTATACATCAATATGCAAAATACACATTTTAATAGAAATCTTCTTTGCTTTTTATCTATATTTGCTGGTGACTTGGATCTCTCAATTGTTTTGAGATAGTTAAAATTTTAGATTTTTAGTTAAATTTAGTTAACTTTTTTAGATAGTTAAAATTTTAGTTCTGTTCTTGAATCTTTTAAGCAATTAAAAGGAGTCATTTGGTGCCTAGATATAGAAGATATTGCTTTCCTTTGATTTTTTTCTTTTGGAAAAAAATTGTCTTAACTTGCTCCTTATTTTTAGGGGAATGAATTCTTATTTGCCCGTGTTTTGAAAGGCTTTCTAAGTTGAATAATTTATGTGTTGGAAATAACCAGTCACATCTTTTATCCTACAGTTCTTGGAATTTCAAATTTTTCTCAATTGTCTTAAAACTGTGTTTGAAATATGTACATATCACTACCGAACTCATTGTATTTTGTAGTACCTCATCAAATGCTACCAGCACAAGCTATTAATATCATATTTCCTGTTTTGCCACCAAAGTCAAAATATGCATTAGGTACATTATCTGCTTTTGAAGATGTAGCATGTGATACTGTCTCCATTTGTTTTGCCGCTCAGGTCATGATCTTTACAGACTTCACAAATGGTTTCCTCACCTACTACCTGATACTCCAAAATATATATATTTTTAATCTCTACCCCATTTTCTATTTTTAGCTATATCGCTATTTAGTTTTTAGAGTAGTGCTTTATGCTTAGGTTTCCCTAATAAGCTATATAAATTTGACAGTGATTATAAAAAAAAAGACACCACAAATCTTACAGATTTGATAGTTACCATTTATTTTTCACTCTTACTACTTGTCCATCATAGGTCAGTTTATCTTTCATTTGGAATGCTGGGGATCAAACTTGGGTCCACTGCAAGTCAAGCACCCTCCCTGATCTACTATCACTCTGGTCCAAAGCAATGGTTTGTAAAGCTTCTATTGGGAAGTGTGACAAAAATCTTCCTTTTAGATTTTCTTTTAGGGCTGGAGCGATAGCACAGCGGTAGGGTGTTTGCCTTGCACGCAGCCAACATGGCCCACCCTAGTTCGATTCCTCTGCCCCTCTTGGAGAGCCCGGCAAGCTACCAAGAGTATCTCGCCCGTACAGCAGAGCCTGGCAAGCTCCGCGTGATGTATTCGATATGCCAAACACAGTAACAACAAAGTCTCCAATGAAGACGTTACTGGGCCCGCTCGAGCAAATTGATGAACAACAGGAGGGCCTTTACCTTTTTTTTTTTTTATAATTTATTTATTTATTGAATCACTGTGGGAAAAGTTACAGAGCTTTCGGGTTTAGGTCTCAGTCATGTAAATATCAAACACATTTCCCTTTACCAATACTTATTTTTAACCCCGAACCCCAATAGACCCCCACCTCCCCCCACCCCTCCCAATTCTTGTGAGGCAGATGAGTTCTAGTTAATACTCTATCTACTTTGACTAGATAGTTTCGATAGAAGATGCACAATTATTGTTTAGAGTTTACGACCCACCCCCCCACAATCAGATATGCTGAAACAGTGTTGTGAAATGATTTGCTTTCTACAACTTGGTTTAAGAATAAAATGATGTCGCGTGGCCGCTATCGCAGCCGCGCGGTTTTGAATTTCTGCTATTTTACTTATTGACCCTGGAAGAATTTCTATTAAAAGTTAGATAGTTAAGAGATTGGTTTCTGTGCCCTGGAGTCGTGCTCTAGCCCAATACTACATAAATTGAAATTCAATTTTAAACTTTTCTCATAATTTATTTGGGCTTGAAGACAAAATGAATTTATATTTTAACATCTTTTGAAAAAGTGAAATTTGATTCCTGTTTTGCAGTGGGTAGGGCATTTACCTTGCAAGCAGCCAGTCCAGCCGGGCCGTGTTCTATTCCTTCACCTCTCTCCGAGAGCCTGGCAAGCTACTGAGAGTATCTTACTCGCAAGGCAAAGTCTGGCAAGCTCCCCAAACACAGTAACAACAAAGTCTCACGATGGAGACATTACTGGGCCCGCTTGAGAAAATCGATGCACAACGGAAGTACAGTGACCGTTATTTATAGGTAACTTGTAAATAAATAGTACAAAAGGATATAGTTAAACGCACTATGAACCAATTAGCATTTAATCCAAGATATAAGATAACGCTCCTATTCTTTCAAAGGGATGAAAAATTCACAGCATGATGCATATAGTTGGTTTGAAATTTTAATGATGTAGAACGAAATCCTAACTTTTGGCCTTATAAACTACAGCTTGTGTACTTTAGGGAAATTAATTGTGAAATCAATACAACCGATTTTATAAATTTGCTTTTAGAGAAGGAAATAGAATCCCACTATTTTTTTTTTCACTTTTACTATGTCCACCTTCAGTTCATCTTAAATTCTTATTAAAGGCAATATCTTGGTGTTAACATTTCCCACTTTTCCAGTTGTTTTAGTAGAAAATTCTCAAATAATTTTCTGCACTAAATTTTCCCAGAGTTGGAATCTAGTCAGTGTTCTAATATTACTATACCCTTTAAAGTGTGTTCTTTATACACATAGAGATGCATTTTGGTGATTTTATAAGTGCTATGTCTAGTTAAGGACCTTCCCACAGCTCACTGATGCTGACTAAGGGATACTACACTTGATTCCTTAGAAAGCAACTCCTTTACATAACCATTTCAGTAGCATAAAATTCCCAAGAGTATCTGAATTTTGGATAAGTAAAACTATAATCATTTCAAACATTCTTTATTTCAAAGATAGAGTAGAACTGCTTTTGATTTCAAAAAATAATTGACTTAAGAAAATTTCATTCCTATAAATAATTAAAAGAAAACAAAGAAGATGCTGTTACCACATCTTCTCTGAAGACTGTCCTCAGGGAATTAATAATTTACTTTTCATAGCTAAAATGTATCTTAACTGAAGAATTATTTTTTAACTAAAGAAAAATCCTTTCATATTAAAACTATTTTTATAAATACAAATTTATTTAGTCTAAAACTCAGTTTATCACAATGAAAATAGGAATTATAATATTCTCTTTAAATTTTAAATTGGGCTGGAGTGATAGCACAGCTGGTAGGGTGTTTGCCTTGCATGCGGCCAACCTGGCCGACCCGAATTCGATTCTTCCGCCCTTCTCAGAGCGCCCGATAAGCTACCAAGAGTATTCAATATGCCAAACACAGTAATAACAAAGTCTCACAATGGAGAAATTATTGGGACTGCTCAAGCAAATTGATGAACAACGGGAGGATAGAGCAGCGCAGTGCAATTTTAAATTTAGAATAAATAATATATAAAAAGTACGAGCTCCTCTATGAATTTTTTTCTTTTTGGGGTCACACCTGGTGATGCACAGGGGATATTCCTGGCTCTGCAGTCAGGAATCACTCCCGGCAGTGCTCAGGAGACTGTATGGGATGCTGGAAATCGAACCTGGGTTGGCCACGTGCAAGGCAAATGACCTACCCACTTTGCTATTGCTCCTGCCCCGCTCCTCTGTGATTTATGTTTCTAATTTGTTAATTAGTGAAAGACCTTTATTTCAGTAGAGTTTTAGTTATAAATATGCATCCAGGTAAAAGTACACATTCAAAGAAGGCTAGAAATATAATAATGCCAAGCTACAGTAGGAGTTAAACTCCTGTACAAAGGAAACACTGACATTCTTAGGATTTATACTTTATAAAGATTTTTCATTTTGTTCTCTTTGTAGAGCTGTCATACATGTTGAATTCTCTTATTCTGATAGTTTGTCTCTATCACTGAATGCATTTTTACTCAGCACTTTTACTTTATCTCTCATTTTCCTTCTACTTTCATCATTTAAATATGCTGTGTAGTAATGGCATAGTTTTCATGCCATCATGAAGCTCACTAAATTCCTGTCATTAGTATGTCATAAATCAGTACGTAATTCCACTTTGACTTCACAGGTAACATCTTTACCTCAGAGTCTTCACATCTTGTATGGAGAAAGAACACACTATAGATGCAAAGTTCAAAGGATTGTGTCTGTATAGGGTAAGTGTTCAGTAACCCTTTTGAATGAAAAATTTTGAAGGATAGTTTTCTTTATTTGGTTAAAAATGGAGAGACAGACAGACAGAAGCAGAGGGGGACAGAGAGAGACTAGAACCTTTAAAAAATTGATTTGGGAGCTGGAGCAATAGCACAGCAGTAGGGCATTTGCCTTGCATGCGGCCGACTCTGGTTCGATTCCCAGCATTCCATATGGTTCCCTGAGCACTGCCAGGGGTAATTTCTTAGTGCAGAGCCAGGAGTAACCCCTGTGCATCTCTGGGTGTGACCCCAAAAAGCAAAAAATAATTGATTTGGGACCACACCCAATGGTGCTTAAGCATACTACTCACTCTACTCTCAGGGATTAGTCCTGATGATATTTGGGGGACCCTATGGGATTTCAGAGACCTAAACTGTATTAGCCACATGCAATACAGGTGCCCTACCTGCAGTAATACTGCTCTGAACCCCTGCCCTCACCCACCCCAGGCTAAAGCACAGCGGTAGGGCGTTCACCTTACAAGCGGCCAACATGGCCGACCCAAGTTCGATTCCTCTGCCCCTCTCGGAGAGCCCGGCAAGCTACCGAGAGTATTCGATATGCCAAACACAGTAACAACAAAGTCTCCAATGGAGACGTTACTGGGCCCGCTCGAGCAAATCGACGATCAACGGGAGGGCCTTTACCTTTTTACCTAACATCAAAACAAGAATAGCCAGAGGAACTGTTTAACATTTACATAGGAAAATGGGTGATTATAAGTCTAGAAATTCTAACACCAGTTATAAAAGATCCCAAGTTTTCTGGAACTTGGTATAGAATGTAGGTTAAGTAAGCAAGGAAGCTACTAATATGTACTTTAACATCAATGGAAGCTAGCTTTTTGACTAGAAAAGCTTGACCCAATTTGAAGATTGACAGTATACAGTTGCTGGTCCAGAGTAATGAGGAAAATGCCTAGGAGGCATTTTCTTGGTTAGCTAACAGCTAGGCTGGTCACCAAGAAATCTGACACAAAAGGATGAGGACTCTTTAGCACAGTAGCAAAAACAGTATCTCCATTGTTTTTGCTGAGTTCAAGGGACAAAATTGAAACCGTGTGTATAGACACATATTATTTAGTTATGTATCTGAATTATCATATCTTATGTACTATTTCACACCATCTTCCACAGAAGCAATTCCATGTCACAGGAAGTTAAGGCAAATTCAGGAAGGTAATACCATTTCAACTCCACATTAAGTGGCACCTTTATACATAAAAACATAAAGTTGCCCAGCAATCTAATTTTATTTTGTGGGGTTTCAAGTTAGTTTGAAGTCATGAAAGAGAAGACTTCAGGCCATCGTTGACATTTTATTTTTTTTGTTTTTCCAATTTTGTACATGTGAAATAGCTCAATGGAGTATTTTGCCAGAAGCCTTAATCAAGCACTTTTTGGCAATTCCAAGGACTGATTCCTTGCTGCCATTGAAAAAACAGGGCATATATGAATGTTTCCAGCCCTCTGGCATGTCTCCATACCATAAGCATTTTATTTACAGTTTCTTTAAAGTCCCTGGAAAATAATTTGGGTAGTCCTGGCACCATGAAATTATTTAAACTACCCAAACAACTCTTTCATCGTCTCATTGCCTATCTTGTTTTTTCCTTTCCTCTTTCTTTCATGTTCCGCTAATCTCTAAATTATACATGAATAAACTCCATGTCATCTTCTAGTCTATACATAGACAACATAGTTAAGAATTTGCTTAGTTTTCTAAATAAACCATCCCTTCTTTTACATAAAGTAAATATAGTATGTACTTTTATACTTTTCACAATTCTCTGTGCTTCTACGTACAACATTTTTGCTTCTACCAGCCTATTTTGGTATAGTTTATTTCCAGAAAATAATTGGTTTTGATATCGTAACTAATTGTTCAGATATGACTAAATTACACCTACAAAGCATCAGGTATTCTAAATTCCAGATTGTCCCCAAAGTTTACTCTTCTGTCTTAGAATTGTTTCATTCATTGCTTTAGAGGGCAACCTGCACAGCAACCATTCTTTAGGGATGTGTAAGTGGAGTCAGACTTTTTTTCTAAGAGCACCTTGTGAATTACCTGGATATCCTAAAGTGGAAAGAAAGTGCTCTGACATAAGGGGGAGGTGAGATTTGTCAAAGCACAGCTTTCCCTGGAGCTTACACGCTGTTTCCCATCAGTGCTTAAAACCAGCAGGGATTTTAAAACTAGTTACAGTATTACAGATGTTTCAAGTCATTAACATATGGTTTGAATACCATTGTAGGATTTTCTGCAGATACATTTTTTTTGTCTTGCAAACTGGAAGTTAAATATCTTCCCCTTTATCCGTCAGTGAAATTTGTATTTGTCCTCAGAAAGACCATAGATTAAGTTTCCCACACTTTGTACTCAAACATAAGAGAGGTGACAGGATTTGACGTGTGTCACTCCTTTCCACACCAAGTGTATGAGAAGATTCCCTAGAAAATTGTTAGCTGGGTACTACATCTATTTGTGAAGTGGATGATAAACTATTGTTCCTCTTGTTTCATGACCACTAGGGATATGAATGCAATTTGCACAGTGCAATGGTAATAACTAATGTGACATTTTCAAAGGAATCTAATCATGGATTCTAAATATTCATACCCAGGGCCTCTGCTGAGAGGTGGGTTTTTTTCCCCCTTTGAAAAAGTGATGTTCGAATAGACAAACACATTGTATGCCTTCAGATAAGTAAATATATACTTTTAAACTTATGTTTCAAGGACTGCTATTTCTGCAAGTTTCTCTGGAACATTTAGTGTTACTCACTAAAGCTTCATAATTAGATTACCATACAATTGATCATGACATCTCTTGATAACAGAAGATAGTATTAATAATCACAGAAAAATGAGATTCTTGAGATAATAGTATCCTGAACAAGTCATAAGGTACAGTCACTCTACTTAATGGGTTCTAAAAGTTATTAACATTGTAAACCAATAGTTTTTGGAGTAAATTAAAAATTATATATTACCCGAATGCTAAAAATATATTGCTCTCTGACAAACTGAGTTCAGGTCTTAATTTGCACAGTACAATGGTAATGACTAATGTGATTACATTACGTGATTTTACTATTCTGTATCATTGTATCACTGTCATCCCATTGCTCATAGATTTGCTCAAGCAGGCACCAGTAACATCTCCCATCAGTGCTTAAAACCAGCAGGGATTTTAAAACTAGTTACAGTATTACAGATGTTTCAAGTCATTAACATATGGTTTGAATACCATTGTAGGATTTTCTGCAGATACATTTTTTTGGAGTAAATTAAAAATTATATATTACCCGAATAAGACTTGTTATTACTGTTTTTGGCATATTGAATATGCTACAGGTAGCTTGCCAGGCTCTGCTATGCAGGCAAAATACTCTCGGTAGCTTGCTGGCCTCTCCAAGAGAAATGGAGGAATAGAATCGGGTAGGCCATGTGCAAGGCAAATGACCTACCCACTGTGCTATCGCTCCAGCCTGGAGAGTACTTTAATGCAAAGTTTTCTTACTCTACAGTGCAAAAACCATTTTATTGCTATATCGCGTCGAAGTCTTTATGTTTAGGATCATTAAGATGGTGAAAATTTTCCACTCATCTCTCCTTGGCAACAGGCTATTGATAAGAAAACTTATGGATATCATCGTTCATAGCATTCATTTCTAAATAAACATACGGTAGTTTATTAGAAAGCAGTATTGACAAAAATGAAAAGATGATAACCAATTACTTATTTAAACATATTATTTTTTTTGTTTCAGTTAAACGTGAAAGCATTTGGCTTAGTGTGATTTAAACCCGAGGCAAGCTGCTTACTGCATAGCCAGAGAGTTTGTGCTCTTTCTATATCATTTACTACAAAACAGGACAACATGAGTATTCTGGCCTAACTCTATTAATTTATCTTGAGGCCAATCAGGAGAGTGTGCACTTATAAGTTGTACAAATTTATTTTCCAAGAGTCATTTTACAGTGCATGTCCAATCTGATTAAAACTAAAGAAATTACTACTCCTGTAATCAAGATGAAGAACGTTAGGTTTACAAATGCTGCAAGAATAAAGTCGAAGTATGGACTGGGAACAGAATAGAAGGGTGATGATTTAAAGAAGGGAGGAAGAGTACCTGATAATCAACTCGAAAGTCAGAATGATCAATATATTTAAGTAACAAAAGGTAAAGGAATAAAAATGGAGCAGAGAAGCTGGGTTAAGTTAATACAAAGATAAAATGCTTTGTTCAGGAAAAAGGAACATGTTTCTAAGAGCCCAGAACAAGAAAGTTAATTTATAGTGTTCTACTGCAAAATTTGATAAGATGCTACCAATTTACAATGCAAGTAGTTGCAAGGATAGCAGTTTTGACCTGAAGGGAAAGGATGGCTCTGCAATCCCGATAACGAAGGACATTTTACTTCTAAGGAGAAAAATCATACTGTGGGAATATGTTGAACTTCAGACTAAAAACTGTCATGATCATGATTCTTTCATCTTTAATGCCAAAGAAAAATGAATTGTTCCCAGTGTCTGTGCTCACATTCATTCCGTCTTCCAAAAGCATTAAGTTAGCACAATATCTTTCCTTTCTGTGATTGTTTCATTCTTTCTTTTCTTTAATTTCTGTCTCTGTTGTCTTTAATGTCTCCCTTTCAGTCATCACCGTACTTTCTTATTTGTGTATGTCCTGTTCAAGTTTAAGTAAATCTCGTTTAACACATTTGACTTAATTTCTTATTCATTTAATGAATTTTCAATGAGATCATACAATGTGCTAGACCTCAAATTTTGAAACATATCCTGTTTCTGTCTTTGTGAGTCTAACTGAAGATCTGGATACTAAGTACCACAATGGTACTTTATCTTAGTTAAGAGATAAGTAACTAAAAAAAATTAATGCTATGTTTAAGGAAAAAATAGAAGACCCTCTGAAGCACTCATCTACATAATGGCATGTGTGAAGAATGTAAAGAGTAAATGGAAAGCAGAGGAATCTGGAACAGAGAATGGCACCAGAGGCAAATAGAAATCAGTTAAATGAGATCTCTTCTTAAGAACTCTTGTCTCAGGAATTTTTATTTTTAATTGTTTTATTGTTAGTTTATAGAATTGTGGAATTTTAGGAGTTTATCTTCATAGCTTTTCATGTATAGGCTTTGCACACCCATTACCAAAGGTCCAGTAACATAACACAGCCATAAAAGATGACTTTATTATATCTTCTGCTCCCATCTCATTTTTTCCTTTCAGTATCAACCATATTTTAGAATTTGGGAGTAAGATTATTTTTGTCAGTTTATTTTAAATAATGCATGGTACATATATGAGCAAAAGCATAAAATAAAATAAAGCTGCTTCTCTCTTGGCAGCACCAATTTTACCTTGGACAACGACTGTGGAGAATGACTGTTTGTACCCTCAACAAAATACAAATTAAGAAAAACAAATATTATTGCAAATTGATTGCATCATTTAAAATTTTTTGAGACAGAAATATATACTTAAATATAATGTTACACTTACAAAATACATCACTGGAAATAAGTATATAAACAGATATTAGGTTAACTTCACCCCTAAAATTCTAAAATTTCCTTTTTTGATAAATATCTTCCACAAAAGGTAAAGGCCCTCCCGCTGATCGTCGATTTGCTCGAGCGGGCCCAGTAACGTCTCCATTGGAGACTTTGTTGTTACTGTGTCTGGCATATCAAATACTCCCGGTAGCTTGCCGGGCTCTGTATAGCGAGAATATACCTCAAAATAATAAAGGCAATGGAATGACAAACTCTAGCCAGCATTATACCAATGGTAAAAAATTTAAGATTTTTCTCCTAAGGTTAGAAAAAAATAAGAACATCCATTATAACTATTTCTGTTTTATAAAGTATTGGGAGTTCTAGCAAGAGCACTAACACAATAAAAGATATTAAACAAATCAAAAACAAAGAGGTAAGTCTATTGTATTAGTTGAATATCTGATGATACACATAGAAAGATCCCAGAGACTCCAATAAAATTCTAATTAAAACAGGATTAGAGAAATAGTATAGCAAGCAGGGCCCTTGTCTTTCAACCGGATGACCTTGGTTAGATCCCCAGCACCCATATGGTCCTCAGAGCCCCACCAGGAGTGCTCCATTAGGGCAGGACCAGAAATAAGCCCTGAGCATCTTTGAAAACAAAAAAAAGCTATCAAAATAATCAAGCAAAATTAAGAGGGAGATAACAAAAGTAATATTAAAGAGTGTTGAATTTATATATACATATAACATGAACCAGCAGTAAGAATATTGTTGAAAGAAATAGAAAACACAAAGGAATTGAACGATATTCCAATTTTGTAAACTGGAAGAATTAACATGTTAGTGTGGCAATATAACCTGAAGCAATTGGAAAACTTGATAAATCTTTATCAAAATCTTAAAGAGATGCTACATAGAAAGAATTTTTTTGTTTGTTTATTCTGGGGCCTTCCTGCGAGCAACACATGTACTCCAGGTTACTAAATGGTTTACTTGATCCCAAGTAGAAAATTTTATAATTTTTTTATTATTCCACATAGCTTATTTTTAAAAATAATATCTCAAATGGTAAGAATTTGAGAAAAAAACAAAGAGGTTCATAACCTCTGATTTCAAATTATACTATAAGAGGAAATTGATCAAACCAGCATGGTACTGGGATAAAAACAGACACATGAATCATGGGAACAGAATGAAAATCCAGAAAAAAATATGAAACACCTAATTTTTGACAAAAGAGTTAAGAAGTTTCAATAGGGCGATTAGTCTCTCTTCAATAAATCATTCTGGGAAACGTGACTAGTCACATGCAAAAGAATAAAACTCAACCAGTGTCACAGCATACAGAAAAATATATATACATACTTGTGTGTAGTTGCCAAACAACAACAAAACAATTTTTAACTTGTTTTGTTTAACTTTAACTTTAACATATAATTGGATTCTTGTCCGCCTAGTTTGATATCTGGTCTTTAAATACTTTTGTCCATGTTACCTTTCCCATGATGTATACATAGATGACTGTTTTCAAATAGTATTATATATCTAGGTTTTGATCTGCAAAAACAACATTTGTTGATTTATTTAAATTCTATATTCAAAATAGATCTTAGTCTTACACTCAGCTTTTATATCATGTTATTGTTTACCTGTTCAATATTTTAGTCATCTCTTTAATTGACAAATATTGTTAAGTGTTTTTTTAATAGTAACTCCTGGGTAATAGTTTTCTAAGTTATTTCATTTTTAGAATGTCACTATATTGATTTATATTATATAAACTTTATTTTTGCTTTGTAGTTTTGTTTAGGAGTCACACCTGGCAGTGCTCAGGGCTTACTAAGAGGTCAGGGAGCCCACCTAAAGGGACTCAGATGCTGTATGCAATTCCAGGAACTAGCCTGGGTCTGTTACATGTGCTTTACTCTGTGCTATGTTGCTGGTCCCAGTAACCATATTTTATGTTAATTTTATTCTTATCTATTTAAAACCCAATAGTCTGCTTTTTTATCTTACTATTTTATTTAATTCATTATTTAATAATAGTATAAGAGGTTTTGTAGACTTTATTTTTTTATCTATCTTATTTAGAGTCTTCTGCCCCCACGCCTGGCTGTCCTCACCAGGGCCCCTTGGAGGGGGCCGGGTTGAGTTTCCCTCCCTGCCCCGAGCAGAGCCCCTGTAGCCAAAGACCTCCAGAACCAGCCACAATCATGCTGAGACCACTCTCCACACGTCCGGATAAGCCTCATGCGTGAAGGAACCTGCAGAGAAACCCAGGCATGCGGGTCCCGGGGCTGAGATCTCCAAGCCTGCTCCGATTGGAACTGGGCCTTCTCCACCCAGATTTCCCATCTTCCAGTAGGTAGGCATCATACCCACCAGCTGCTGCAAGCGCCAGGTGGTCCCAGCAACAGTCAAGACCCAGACACTATAAAACCCAGCTCCAGGATGCGCGGCCAGATTTTCAGTCGCGCGACATCTTACAATGTCATTCTTTGGAGAACCCAGCAAGCTACTAAAAGTATCCTGCCTGCACGGCAGAGTCTGGCAAACTTCCCGTGTCATACTCAATATTCCAAATACCAATAACAATGATGGGTCTCATTCTCCTAACCCTGAAAGAGCATTGAATATGGCTCTTTTAAAATCTCAGGGCTAGGAAGAAGGAGACGTTGCTGGTGCCTGTTCGAGGCAATCGACGAACAACTGGATGATCGTGATCGTGATCATATTTATAGAGGTGATTTGTTATTTTTCCAATTCTGTGTCATTAGAAAGATAAAAATATTTGAGAATAAAATTCTCTCTGATGTTCATTACCTCAAGCCTTTTAAAATTTTGAGGGGAGGGAAGTATTGCATTAAATTTTACTCTAGATGGTCTAGCAGGTGAGGTGTGGAAAAAGGAAGAGCAGTTTTCTGGGATTTTATTTTATACCATCATTTATATAATGGCCCTCCCGTTGATCGTCGATTTGCTCGAGCGGGCCCAGTAACGTCTCCATTGGAGACTTTGTTGTTACTGTGTCTGGCATATCAAATACTCTCGGTAGCTTGCCGGGCTTTCCGAGAGGGGCGGAGGAATCGAACTCGGGTCGGCCATGTTGGCCGCTTGTAAGGCGAACGCCCTACCCGCTGTGCTATCGCTCCAGCCCATTTATATAATATGAATTACATATATAGCTAAGCTTTACAGTTGTGATATACACTATTACCCTCACCACCACCAAATTGCTCATGACTCTCTACATATTTTCTTTATGACTCTTCCAGTTTGGTCTTCTTTCCTTCCACTTCCATGCCCATATTGTTCGGTGATTGGTTCTGTATTCTAATGTGAAGGGTAGTCATTGTTCAGTACTGTATTCTCTTTTTTTAGCTCTCTGTATTACACAGATGATTGTGATTATGTATGATTTGTATTTATCCCTCTAGCTTATTAAAATTAATATGATCCTCTTCAATACCATCCACGTTGTAGTAAACAGCACAGTTTCCTCTTTCCTTGCAGCTATGTAGTATTCCAATGTGTAATGTGTGTATATACTGAAACTTCTTGATCCTTGATCTGTAGTTAGAAATTTGGATTGTTTTCATATTCTGTCTATTTTACTAAGTGCTGCAACAGACATAGATTTTTATACATAATGACCATATTATCAATCTAAATAAAGATATTTTTTAAAAATGTTAAGTTTTTTAACTATGACATAAGGCTGAATTTTTTTGTTTGCTTTTAGTTACGGTAAAATTTTATCTTAAAACTCAAATGATTTCTAAGGTATGGGGCATCAAAAGATATCAAAGTTTTCACTACCAGCACAGAATTTTATTTACTTGATTTCTCTATATCTTTAAAAATTAGTTATAACTTTTCTTTTTAAATGATTTTTGTGATTCAAAGGTCTAAAGTACAAATAAATTTTGAAAGTAAAATAAAAAGGGAATTTAAGTTACTTTAAGTTCTCATATATTAAAGTGATCACTAACTAGTCATAAATACTTCTGCTGAATTGAAAATAGAGATTATATGGCTAAGTAAATGGAATAGCATATTGACTAAAAGTGGATAAAATAAAAAATATGTATGTATATATTATTTATGGATGTTGCCCAAAGCAATGTACACATTCAATAAAATTTATATAAAAATACCCATGACATATTTTAGGAACATGGATCAAACACTGATGAATTTTATATGGGGTACTGAAACCTTCAGAATAGCCAAAAAAATCCTTGAAAAAATTAAGATGGGCGGTTACACCTCCCCAATTTTAAATTATATATAGTACTGTAAAATTCCAGAATGTGGAGTAAGGACAAACAAGTCAAATAGAATTGGAAGTTCAGAACCAAATCGTTAGGTATCTGGACAGTTGATCTTTGACAAAGGAACAAAAGATATGAAGTGGAGTAGGAAAGTCTCTTCAACAAATAAGAAAACTTGTTGGTCAAATGCAAAAATGAATGAATGCATGTATAAAAGGTTATATCAATATAGATTAAAGATCTTGATATCAGACCTGAATCCATGAAATATATTGAGAAAAGCATAGGCAAAATATTTTATACCATTGATGCTTGAGATATTTTCAATAACTTAGTGTCACTGGCTAAGCAAATGGAAGCAAAGATAACCAAATGGTACCACATCAAGCTGAGAAACTTATGCACTGTGGAGCAGGACAACAGGCACTGTAGCAGGACAAAACGGATCTTGCAAAACGGCCCTGAAGTGAAACCTTGCAAGGGGGAGTAACTGGGCAGAGATAGCGGAATAGGGCACCTGCGTCTTGTGTTTGGCCTTGAGCCAAACTCAAACCCCTAGTCACATAATGCCTAAAATGCAGAAACCATCACGTAAGGTCTTAAGCAGGTCATTCTAACCACAACATAAAGGTAAAGGTAAAGGCCCTCCCGTTGATCGTCGATTTGCTCGAGCGGGCCCAGTAACGTCTCCATTGGAGACTTTGTTGTTACTGTGTCTGGCATATCGAATACTCTCGGTAGCTTGCCAGGCTCTCCGAGAGGGGCGGAGGAATCGAACTCGGGTCGGCCATGTTGGCTGCTTGTAAGGCGAACGCCCTACCGCTGTGCTATCGCTCTAACCACAACATACAGCCTTTAAAGGGATTGACTGGGAACAAAGCAGAGAGAAAAAGTGATAGGCCAATAGTGTTAAGCTCTAATGTGAATGGACCTCCAGTAAGCCAAGACTCTCTATAAGAATGTGTGTATTTGGCAATAAAATTGTACTGTGATCACTGAATTGGCTATCGGAGGTGTTTCTCTGAGCTCCCGCTCTCTTTCTCCCCACAAAGAGGTTTCCTGCTGACCCAGTGAGCAACATGTTTAGGCATTTTGGGGACAACAGTTCCCCAACAATGCAATGGCAAAGAAATGATGACTAGTATAAAAATATACTGCTTAGAATGAAGGAATTATTTACTCACTACTCACCAAGCAAAGGGTTAGAATCCGAAATAGAACTTTAGAAGCTCACTTATAGATCTTAATAAGAAAATATAACCCAACCCATTAAAACTGTGAAGGTGCCATTTGATATGAGCAGAAACTTCCTCAAAGAAGACATATAGATGACCAGAAGTTATATGAAAATATGCTCTGCATCATTTACATTCAGGAAAACGTAAACCAAAACAACAATGAATATCACCTCATACCAGAAAGACTGGAACACAACCCAAAAACCCAAAATAACCCCATCCAGAAGGTAGGATCGTATAGTGGGCAGGACATGTCTTACAAGAAATAAACAGGGTTTAATCCCTGGCACCCTGTATGGTTCTCTGAATTCTACCAACTGTTATCCTTGATCTCAGACCAGTAGTAAGCCCTAAACACCATCTCCCCAAACCATAATAAACAAACAAACCAAGCAAAACAGTGTGTGTAGGGACTTGGGGGGAAAAGAAAACCATATCCACTGCTAGTGAGAATGTCATCTCTTTTTATTTGTTTGGAAAACGATATGAACACTTTTCCAGAAACTAGATATTAAGCTTTCATATTATACAGCTTTTTCATTTCTTGTATTTAATAATAACCCACCAACTACTCAGAAAGTCATCTTCACTCTTATGTTCATTCACAATAACCAAAATCTGGCAACTACCCAAGTTTTAAAGAACATATGGCTGTTCAAGAATGGTGACTAGGGGCTGGAGCGATACCACAGTGAGTAGAGCATTTGCCTTGCAACAAGGCCGAGTCAGGTTCATTCCCTGGCATCCCATATAGTCCCTAGCACCGCCAGGAGTAATTCCTGAGTGAATAGCCAAGAGTAACCCTTGAGCATCGCTGGGTGTGACCCAAAAAGGAAAAAAAAAGAATAGGTGACTAGATAAAGAAACGATGGTACATTTTCACAGTTGAATACTACTCAGCTCAAAGGAAAAAAAAAAGACAAAATTAGAAAATTTTCTGCTACAATGATGAATCTGGAGAGTATCATGCTGAACAAAGTTAGGAAAAAGGAGGGGGATATATATATCCCAAATATATATATTATATATATGTATATATATGTGTATATATATACAGAGAGAGAAGAGAGAGGATAACCACCCTCATATTTGGGATACAAGTAAATAGGAAGAAAATAGAAAATAACAGAAACGGAGAACAGGTCTTTAGAAGAAGCATATCTCTATAGGGTGTTTGGGAAACAAGACAAGTTAGGAGAGTGGAAATATAATGGAGGAAAGTTAACACTTTAGGGCAGTGTGATGTTGGAATGTTTAATGCAGGATTTCCTGCCATTATCACTATAGTAAATCATGATGCCAGAATTTGCTCGAACGAATACGTCACGGGGAGCTTGCCAGGCTCTGCCGTGCGGGTGAGATACTCTCGGTAGCTTGCCGGGCTCTCCGAGAGGGGTGGAGGAATCGAACTCGGGTCGGCCATGTTGGCTGCGTGCAAGGCAAACGCCCTACCGCTGTGCTATCGCTCCAGCCCAATGCCAGAATAAAATCTTCATTTAAAAATTTCAAAGTAAGATATACTCCACAACTATTTGAGTAGATCAAAATTAATTTAAAAGTATCCAGTGATTCAAGGATGGAATAAATGCAGACTGTAATACACCAAATATTATTGGAATTTCTAATAATGTACCTAGTTACAAATAATTTGCCACTGTCTACTAAGTTGTAAGTACTCATATGAATATGAACTAACAGTTTTACTTGAGAATTTATGTCTTTATTCAGATAGGTGATTCAGGACTGTAGTATATGCTCGGCATGCAGGAGCTTCTGATTTTGTCCCAGAAAACATATAATTCCCCATGCATAGCCATTGGGGTCTCCAACTCATCAAATTAGGATTAGCTCCTTAGTACCAGCAAATGTGGCTCCCAAAACCAAATAAATCAATGTAATAACATAAAAGGTACATATAAAAGTGAGTGTACACATTAACTTAGTGGAAAGTGAAATCATACCTTTAACAATAATAATCATGAACACGATCATGACCATCCTGTTATTCGTCGATTGCCTCGAGCAGGCCCCAGTAATGTCTCCTTCATCCTAGCCCTGAGATTTTTTAAAAAGTGCCATATTCAAGGCTCTTTCAGAATTAGGAGAATGAGACCATCATTGTTACTGGTATTTGGCATATTGGGTACACCACGAGGAGTTTGCCAGACTCTGCCGTGTGGGCAGGTTACATTCGGTAGCCTGCCAGTTTGTCCAAAGTGGGAATGAGAAAATAAGATTCGCGTCCGTGCGCTTCTGGGAGCTAGACTCTCTGAGTCTTGGAGATCTCAGCCCCGGGACCTGCATGCCTTTGTTCCTCTGCCGGTACTTTCATGCAGGCAGAGAGTGGTCTCAGCATGGTGGTGGCTGGTTCGGGGGTCTTCGGCTGCCAGAGCCCTGATCAGGGCGGGGAGGGAAACTCAACCTGCTCCCTCCAAGGGGCCCTGGCGAGGACAGCCAGGTGCGGGGGCAGGAGACTCTGCATTGTTCTCTTCCGGGAGTGGGTTTTATAGTCTCTGAGTCTTGGCCGTTGATGGGATTACATGGCGCCAGGATGCCAGTTGGTGGGTGTGACCCCTGCCTACTGGAATTTGGAGGATCTGGGTGGAGGATGCTCAGCCCTGATCTGAGCAGGCTTGGAGATCTCAGCCCCGGGACCCGCATGCATTTGTTCCTCTGCCGGTACCTTTTATGTGTGTGGTACCTTCATAATCATATGACCAAAATAGTAAGCAATTCAGATATTCATCAATAGCTCAGTGAAAATTCAGATTTTGCAAAATCTGTACAGTAATAAACAGAAAATAAAGACTAGTAACAAAGCAAACACAGTGCTCTATAGTATGTGTAATTTTTATTTTATATTTCCCAAACAGGAAATGAGACTTAAAGATTCCATGACACAAAAATTTGAAAACAAATAAAATAAACTTAAGGTATTAAAAGACAAAAAAATAGTGTTGCCCTTTAGGAAGGAAAATGATGTGTGTGGAGCACAATAAAGCTTTTAGTTTTTGATTGGTAATGGTTATGTAGATATTCACTTTCACTTTGGGATAAGTCATTGAACCTCACTTCCCTTTTGTGCATTTATATGTTTATACTTGAATTAATAAAAGTCAGTATAGTATAAATAAGTGCTTTTTTGGTTTCATAGTACAGATTTTAATCTATACCTATGAAAATAAAATCATTAATGGTGTTTTAAAAATACAACGCAGTCTTATTCAAGCACATAATCTTAAATCTTTAATGAGTTTTAAGAGTGGAAAGTTTAAAAAATTTTCCTTATGCCTCCAGCCGGACTCCATCTCAGGATGGTCCTCACTGAGAAATTAACTTGCTGGAAATTTAAGCATGCAGATCTATGTAACTGAAATCTTAAGGCTCACTTGAAGTCAGGATGGGCTACCTACCCCCACGTCCCTGAACTTCTGGCAGTCATGTCCACACCCCAAAGCCACAGCCCAGTTAAAAAATCAATTCCAGCTGTAACTCTTAGTTAAAACGTATGACTTCCTGGAGCATGCAGCTACATTTGTGGCTACATGAAATCTCATAAATTATTATAACAAACCACATAAAATAAATTATCGTGGGTCTGCTATGGGGACAGGATTGAGGAGTTGTTAAGAAATTTTAAGAAAATGGTGGACAGAGGGTGATAATGGCAGAGGTATTGGTGTTGAATATTGAATGTCTGAAACAAATCCTCATGAAAAACTTTGTAAACCGTTGTTTAAATATATTTTAGGTGGAAAATTTTACATATGTATGCCTTTCCTATTTCATGTAAACTCCTAATATATTAGTATAGAATATCTTTAGAAATTTTATTAATGGAAGATGAGATTTGATTATTACCATAATCAAACCCTAATATAAAGTAGAATTTGACACAACATACTTTAAATTACAGAGTTGTAAACTTAGTTATGCAAATATGAACAAGCATTTTATTATATTGTATTGTTTTAATTTTCTTATTTACATAGGTTAAAATCATATAATAATCACAAATTGACTATTATGAACTTGTTATCTGAAGATTCTTTTTGTCATTTCTTAATGCTTTGTTGGAACAAGTCATATCAAGTAAATTGGTTATGTGACTAAGGGTGCAAGTGAGATTGGGAGGGAAAATAGGGACATTGAGAGGAAAGGAATGACACCATGGTGTTGTTGAAGCAGTAAGTGCTTGAAATGACTATATGATGAACAGCTTTGTAAATCATTTTTTTTAATACAAATTTTTAAAAAAAGATCGGGAACTTTTTTCAGTTTTCCATATTTTTACTGCATTTGTCATTCCCAACATAACTATAGAAACAATGTAAAATTCTAACACCATGATCATGGTACAAAGCAAAGGAAGTTAAACAAAATCCATAAGTATAAACACTTCAATAGCCAATCATTATAAACATTTGATATAATTATTTAAAAAGAATTATAAATATCTGTAGAGAAATCAAAGATATAAAATTGGACAAAGTTACAAATACTTTAGAAGAACTATAACAAAACTTAACAAAGATGGAGAATTTCGGACACGGAAAACAGGTTAAAGATATCAATGAAAAGCTGCAAGAGCTCAAGAAGTTCTTCAACAAAGAAATTAAAGTTATATAAAAATTTCAGAGAACCCAAGATTTAAAAGAGCAGTGACTAACTTTTATTTGACATAAAAGGTCATTAAGCCTCACTTCCCTTTTGAGACCAAATTAATCTCCAGGAGAAAGAACATAAGACATTGAAGATAAAATATTAGTATTAACTCAAAATTAATAAAAGAAATCAAAACTTGGGGAAAATGAAGAAAATATGAGAAATATAAAGATTTTTAAGAATAATAAATATCAGGGTAACGGGCTTTACATAAAATAAAGAGAGAGAAGTTTGGATTTCCTGTTTTCAGTTGTGTCCGTTTTCTGGTTCAAAAATACACTCATCTCTACATGAACAATGTGTCTGAGATCCCCATTCCCTCCTCTGTTACTAGCCTTCTGTCTCTTTTATGTTCCTCCTTGATTTATTTACTTCCCTATATTTAAATTCAAAATCTCAAGACCAGAATAATGTAGAAATTTCCCACTTTGGTGCCTTGCATTTCTTTATCCTGTATTCTACATACCACATACAAGTTAGATGATCAGGTATTGTCTTTCTTCTTCTGACTTACTTTGTTAAACATAAAAAATTGAGCATTTGAAGAAAAAAATGAACTCCACTTTTGGGGGCAGAGAGATAGCATTGTGGGCAGGATGCTCACCTTGCATAGAGTTGACCTGGCTTGGATCATGTCACCTATATGGTACTCTCTGAAAGCAGAGCTAAAATTAAGCCCTGAGTACTTCCAGGTGTGTTCACAAAACAAAACAAAAGGAAAAGGAAGAGAAGGGATTTGATTTTAATTTTTTTCTTTTCCATGTTTTATATTCTTTCTCTTATGCACTTTTCTCCAATTCCTATTTATTATTAAAATCGAAAACTTGGCTTTGGTGCTCATCATCAAAGAGCATGTTCTGCATCCCTAAATTATTTTTGCTTAATATTTTAAATGTCCTGTTTTTTTTCCTGCACCCTTGAAAATATTTTTATTTAAAATAAAAATGCATTTATAAATAACATTAATTAAATGTAAAATGAGTTTGACAGGTTATTTTGTATATTCATCCATTTCTCACACATGTACCCAAAGTAATTATAATTACCTAGTTCTGCTAAATATTTTAGAACCATTATATCCATATTGCCAGACCTTCTAAATAAAGATAGTGTTTCCTGAGACACTGAAGTGTAAATCTTGAGCTTTCTTAAAAATTTCAAATATATTTTAAAAAAATAGACATTATGATGGGATGCTGAGAACAAGATTTCCCTTGATAATTTAAAGTCTTTCATAAAGGAATTTCCTCTATGATGTCATGGCTTTTCTTCTATTATTCTTTTTACTTTCCTCTGTTTAGTCTGAATTAGCTTCAATATCTCCTAAAAATATGGACATACTTGTTAATAAAATGTGAATTAATGATGCAATTATTTTAAAACTAGAAAAGTGCTGTAAAATATTATTAATTTATATAAAAGGGCAATAGGTACTGAACTGTAGTTCATATACAATTGCTCTTAATCATATTAAATGCATTACCGTGCAATTGGAAGTCTGCTTAATTATTAACCTTAATGTAGAAGTAGTTGATGGTATTACTTTAAGAGTTTTTGGCTAGAAAATGATAATTTGCATTCATCAAGAATTCCTTGGTTTGCCAAGAAGGGCGATGCTAACAACCATAACATGAGTTGTAGTTAGCCGATTATTTGCTGCATTCCCATATTTCTTCTTGAACCTCCACAAACCAGAGTCATTACGATTAAGTTGAACATTGTGAAAGTAAAGATTAAATTCTTTATGTTCTTCAATTACTCACTTCTACACACTGTAGCACTGTCCTCCCATTGTTCATCAATTTGCTCAAGCAGGCTCCAATAACGTCTCCATTGTGAGACTTGTTGTTACTGTTTTTGGCATATTGAATACGGTATTGGGAGCTTGCCAGGCTCTGCCGTGCGGGTGGGATAATCTAGGTAGCTTGCTGGGCTCTCTGAGAGGGACAGAGGAATCAAACCTGCGTCAGCTACATGCAAGGCAAACGCCCTAAATGCTGTGTTATGGCTCCACTCCACTTTTAGGACTTTAAGGCAACATGTCCATAATTCAACAAGTGATATTCAACTCTAAGCAGTTTTATGAATTCACACAGCAAAAGAAACAGATCTTTACCTCTAGGGCACTAGTATTCTACATAGAAATCAAAGAACATACAGACAGGGATGGTGTTTTGAATCAGAAATATAGATCAGATTTTCAACTTGTTTTACTTTTTTCTATGCTAAAAACAAAAATAAAACAAAACTTTCTTAGTTGGTGGACTATAGTTATCAGGCAAAGTGAAAGACTATTTATTTTTTTTTCATAAGTACAATTCTTTCAGGGCTGAAGCGATAGAACAGCAATAGGGCATTTGCCTTGTGCGCAGCCAGTCCGGCCGGGCCGGGTTCGATTCCTACGCCCCTCTTGGAGAGCCTAGCAAGCTACCGAGAGTATCTCATCCATATGGCAATGCCTGGCAAGCTACTTGTGATGTATTCAATATGCCAAAACACAGTAACAACAAGTCTCAAAAATGGAGATGTTACTGGTGCCCGCTTGAGCAAATTGAGGAACAAGGGGAGGACAGTAACGGTGACAGTGACATATCCTTCAATGTTTTAATTTCTATCTCCTCTTACTGTCTTTGCAACTACTCTAGAAGTTGATACATGCATGATATAAAGAAAAACTCCAAGATGTTTTATTTCCTTTAATATTAGTTTCAAAAACATTTTCTAGCTCTAGGACCCTGGGACACTCAGCATCCCTGAGTCTCTTCCTGTTCGTCCCAAACGCTGTGCTCAGTCTTCTTCCTACCCCAGGTCAGTGATTCGAACCTGGGATGTGGCTTTCCTGAATATGCTCCCCAGGCGTCCTCTATGACCCTGGAGCACTCACCATCCCTGAGCCTCTTCCTGTTTATCCCTAACGTTACGCCCAGTATTCTTCCTCCCCCAGGTCAGTCATTCAAACCTGGGACTTGGTTTTCCCTGCATACGTGCCCCAGGAGTCCTCTAGGACTCTGGGTCACTCAGCATCCCTGAGCCTCTTCCTGTTTGTCCCCAATGCTGTGCCTGGTCTTCTTCCTTCCCCAGGTTGTACCCCCTCCCAAACACCAGGTACCCCTAGGGGGCATGGCCTCTGTAGAATTAGGCAGCTCCTATGTAGAAGTGGGCGTGGCCTAATTTGGGCCAGCCAATGCTCACAGGGCTGTAGGTAATTTACTCAAACGTAGCAATCTCGTGTAGCATCTCAGTCTCCATACCTCCACACCAACATGAAGAAACAACATAAATCCCCACCATGAGGGGAGGACTATGAAAAGAGTTCAGAAGCCTCATTAGGTGCTACTCACCTAAAGGACCTCTCTGAGAAACAATTCAGATATGAAGTAATGAAGATGTTCAATGAACTCAATGAAACAGTGAGACAGATACCCAGTAAATTAAAGAAGGGCATGAGAGAAGTAATCGAGAAAATACAGGAAGAAATGAGAGCAGAAATTGGGAAGCTACGCACAGAAATGTCACGAATAAAAGATTCTGTAGATGAAATAAAAAACTCCATCTGTACCCTCAACAGTAGAATGGCCACAGCTGAAGACAAAATCAGTGAGCTGGAAGATCAGCTGCACAAAGGCAGCAGGCAAAAACAAAAATGGAAAGAAATCTCAAAATAGCTCGAGAGCAAATCAGAGTCCTAGGAGATGATTCAAAGAGGAACAACGTTAGAATCATTGCAGTACGAGAAGGTCAGGGAAATAATCCCAATGAAAAAGCCATGGTTAAACAAATCATTGCTGAAAAGTTCCCAGAGATGGACAATGCAGCCATTCAGATTTGAGCCCAAAAGATGCCAGCTAAAAAAGACCCTAACAAAAACACTCCAAGATATATCATAGTTAGAATGATGGATGCTGCAGATAGAGACACAACACTGCAAGCAGCAAGGTCAGAGAATGAATTCACATACAAAGGAGCATCCCTTAGATTCACAGCAGATCTATCAGAGGAAACTACTCCAAGCCTGAAGGCAATGGTGGGATATAGTGAAAAAAACTCACTGAAATGAACGCTTCACCAAAAATACTCTGGATAAACTCTCACTCAAACTCGAAGGAATGGTACACTATTTTGTGGATAAACAGCAGCTCAGGAACTTCATAGACTCAAAACCAAACCTAAAAGAAGGGCTAAAGGGGCTACTATAAGACAAGACAAACCCTACAAGCACAACAGACCCTTGCAGAAAGATGACACAAAAACCCATAACAATAATCTCTCTCAATGCCAATGGTCTAAATTCACCAAATAATAGACACAGAGTGGCAAAATGGATTCAGAGACAGAACCCAACATTCTGCTGCTACAAGAAACTTATCTGAACAGTCAGCGCAAACACACACTCAAGGTTAAAGGATAGAAAGCAATCTTGCAAGCAAACAGCTCCCTTAAAAGAGCTGGGGTGGCCATACTAGTATCCAACAACATAAATTTCATGTTCAAAAACACTAGAAGGGACAGAGAAGTCCATTTTCTATGCATCAAGGAATACATACAACAGGAAGAAATCACACTCTTAAATTTATACGCACCTAATGAAGGAACAGCTAAATATTCAAAACAACTGCTAACAGATCTTAAGGTGGACATTGCTAGCAACACAATAGTAGCTGGAGACTTCAACATTGCCATATCACCTCTGAATAGATCAACAAGAACAAAACTCAGCAAGGAAGCATTGGCTTTGATGGTAGAAATAGAAGACAGAGGGCTTATAGACCTATACAGGGCTTTACACCCCAAAAAGAAAGAATACACATTATTCTCCAGTGCTCATGGAACATTTTCCAAAATAAACCATTTGCTAGGCAACAAAACATACCTCAATAGAATTAGGAGGCTAGAAATATTAACAACAATGTTTTCAGACAATCGTGCACTGAATATAGAAGTGAATCACACACAGACACGGAGAACCAAATCAAACAACTGGAAATTAAACAACTCAATGTTGAACATCGAGTGGGTTAAGAAGGAAGTCAAGGACGAAATTAAAAGATACCTGGAAACAAATGAGAATGAAGACACGAGCAACCAAAACTTATGGGATGCTGCTGAAGCCATGTTAAGGGGAAAATTTATAGCTCTGCAAGCATTTATTAGGAAGGAAAAAAGGGTCCATGTAAACAACTTGATTTCACAGCTCAAGATCTTAGAAAAGTTCCAAAAAAGGTGCCCAAACCAGGCAGAAAAACATAAATGAAACCAAGAGATGATTCTTTGAGAAAATAAACAAGATAGATAAACCACTAGCAAGACTCACAAAGAAAGAGAGAGAGATAACTAAGATGAACTGAATCAGAAATGAGAAGGGGATATCACAACAGAATTCAAAGAAATTCAAAAGATTCTAAGAGGCCACTTTGAAAGTCTATATGCCATGAAACAAGAGAACCTAGAAGAAATGGATAAATTCCTGGATTCCTATTATCTCCCAAGGCTGAATCAAGAAGATTTAGAGTACCTGAATAGACCTATTAACATCAAGGAATTGAAACTGTACTCAAAAGTCTTTCCAAAAACAAAGCCCAAGTCCAGATGGATTCACTAGAGAATTTTCCAAACGCTTAAAGAGGACCTCGCTCCAGTTCTTCTCAAGCTTTTCCAGGAAATTGAAAAAAACAGAAAATCTCCCAAACAGTTTCTATGAAGCCCATATCTCTCTAACAGCAAAAGGAAAGAGAGACACCAAAAGAAAATGAACCTACAGGCTGATATTCCTGTTGAACATGGATGCAAAGATTCTCAACAAAATATTAGCAAATAGAATTCAACAATTCATCAAAAAGATCATAGACCACCATCAAGTGGGATTCATCCCATGGATGCAAGGATGGCTTAATACTCAGAAATCAATCAACATAATCCATCATATCAACAAAAGAAAAGATAAAACCCATATGATCATATCAACGGATACAGAGAAAGCACTTGATAACATCCAGCGCCCTTTTATGACGAAAACCCTCGTCAATATGGGTATAGAAGGGACTTTCCTCAATATAGTTAAAGCCATCTACCACAAGCCTACGGCAAGCATCATCCTCAACAGGGAAAAACTGAGCGTCCTCCCTTTAAGATCAAGAACAAGACAAGTATACCCACTCTCTCCACTGCTGTTAAATATAGTATTGGTAGTACTTTCAATATCGGTTAGGCAAGAAAAAGATATTAAGGGCATTCAGGTAGGAAGGGAAGAAATCAAGCTCTTACTATTTGCAGATGATTTGATACTATACTAAGAGAACCCTAAAATCTCTACCAAGAAACTCCTAGAAACAATAGACTTGTATAGTAAAGTTGCAGGGTATAAAACCAATACCCAAAAGTCCATGACTTTACTAGATGAAAATAATCAGAGAGAAGAAAGTGACATTAAAAAAAACCTGTTCACCATTGTACCCCAGAAAATCAAGTGCCTAGGAATCAGCTTAACTAAGGAAGTAAAATACCCATACAAAGAAAACTTCAAAACGCTACTTCAAGAAATAAAAGAGGACACGAGGGAATGGAATGATATCCCCTGCCCATGGATCAGGAAAATTAACATTGTCAAAATGGCAATACTCCCCAAAGCATTGTACAAATTCAATGCAATACCTATAACAATACTATGACATTCTTCAAGGAAATGAAGCAAACACTCCTGAAATTCATATGGAACAATAAGCCCCCACGAAGAGCTAAAGCAATTCTTGAGAAAAAGAAAATGGGAGGAATCAACCTCCCTAACTTCAAACTCTACTACAAAGCAGTAATAATTAAAACACCATGGTACTGGAACAAAGGCAGAGCTGCAGACCAATGGAACAGAGTTAAATGTAGTGACATCTTCCCCCAAATATATGATTATCTAATCTTAAATAAGAGAGCAAGAAATGTGAAGTGGAGCAAGGAAAGTCTCTTTATCAAATTGTGCTGGCAAAACTGGACGGCCACATGAAAAAAATGGGCTCACATATCTATATAACACCATGTACAAAAGTAAGTACAAAATGGATTAAAGATCTCAACATCTGACCGGAATCCATAAGGTACATTGAGGACAAAGTTGACAAAATCCTCCACAACATTGAAGTGAACAGTATCTTCAAAGATTACACGCCACTGACAAGGCAAGTGAAAACAGAGATAGACAAATGGAACTATCTTAAAATAAGAAGCTTCTGCACCTCAAAAGAAACAGTGACCAAAATACAAAGACAGTCTATAGAATGGGAAAGGATTTTGCCCAATACCCATCTGACAAGGGGTTGATATCAAGGATATACAAAGCACTAGTTGAAGTACATGAGAAGAAAACATCCAAGCCCATCAAAAAATTGGGTGACGAAATGAACAGAAACTTTCTTTTTTTTATTTTTACAGAAAATTTCTCAAAGAAGAAATCTGAATGGCTAAAAGGGACATGAGAAAATGCTCTACATCACTAATCATCAAGGAGATGCAGATCAAAACAACAATGATATATCACACACACCACAGAGACTGGCCTACATCCAAAAGAACAAAAGCAATCTGTGTTAGGAAGAATGTGGTGAAAAAGGGACCCTCCTTCACTGTTGGAGGGAATGCCGACTGGTTCAGCCGTTTTGGAAAACAGTATGGACGATTCTCAAAAAAGTTGAAATTGAGCTCCTGTTTGACCCAGCATTACCACTCCTGGGAATATATCCCAGAGAGGCAAAAAATATAGCCAATTCGATATCTGCCCTTGTTTGTTCATTGCAGCACTGTTTACAATAGCCAGAATCTGGAAAAAGCCTGAGTGCCTGAGAACCGATGACTGGTTAAAGAAACTTCGGTACATTTACACAATGGAGTACTATGTAGTTGTCAGAAAGGATCAAGTCATGAAATTTATATACAAGTGGAACTACATGAAAAGTATCACGCTAAGTGAAATGAGTCAAAAGAGAGGGACAGATATAGAAAGATTGCATTCATCTGGGGGAACATAAAGTAACAAAATAGGAGACTACTCCCAAGAATAGCTGACATAAGTACCAGGAGGTTCACTCCATGGTTTGCAGGCAAGCTGCACATTATAGGGGAAAAGACAGCTCAGAAAGAGAAGGGAGCGCCAAGTAAAGGGTGTTGTGAGGATCCTCCCAGGATGGAAGATGCATGCTGAAAGTAGACTATAGATCAAACATGATTTCCACTCAATGTCTCTTTAGCAAACCACAACACCCAAAAGGAGAGAGAGAATGTAAGGGAATGCCCTGCCACAGAGGCAGGATGGGATGGGGGATGGGGGATGGGAGGGATACTGGGATTAGTGGTGGTGGAAAATGGACACTGATGGAGGGATGGGTACTCAAATATTGTATAATTGAAACCCAAGCACAAAAATTTGTAAGTCTACAACTGTAACTAATGGTGTTTCATTACTAAAAATTAAAAAAAAAACCCTTTGGTAAATCTACACAATGGAATACTACACAGCTGTTAGAAAAGATGAATTCATGATATTTACATACAAGTGGTTCTACATGGAAAGTATCCTGCTAAGTGAAATAAGTCAGAAAGAGAGGGACAGACATAGAAAGACTGCATCCATCTGGAGAACATAAAGTAACAGAACGGGAGACAAACACCCAAGAATAATTAAAGTACCAGGAGGTCTGCTGCAGGGTTTGGAATCTGGCCTCCCATTCTGGGGCGAAAATCACCTCAGATAGGGAAGGGAACACCAAAGAAAGGATGTTTGGAGAAAACGCTCGAGATGCGAGATGCGTGCTGAATGTAGACTATAGACCTAACACCATAGCCACTCAATACCTCTATTGCAAACTACAACACCCTAAAGGAAAGAGTGAGCAAAAGGGAATGTCCTGCCACAGAGGTGGGGTGGGGTGGGTGGGATTGCATGGGGGTGGGAGGGCTACTGGGATTATTGGTAGTGAAGAATGGCCACTGGTGGAGGGATGGGTACTCAATCATTGTATGACTGAAACCCAAGCACGAAAGTTTGTAAGTCTACAACTGTACCTCATGGTGTTCTACTAACTTAAAATAAATAAATATAAAATAGATATTTATAATAAAATCTACATAAAATTAAAAAAACAACATTTTCTAAGATATAGGGATCAATCTAGGAATCCAGAAGTGAGCTCTTCTCTCCAAGAGTTAGTATTTCCAATATCCATCACACTGACCTTTTATAGATATATACAGAGTAGAGAAGAAAGGAAGTAAAGGAAATAAATCAATGCACTTTTCATGCTATATCTTGGGATGCAAATCATACTGACCTCAAGTCAAAGTTTTAATTTTTTTTTCTAATCAGTTCATACAAGAATGGGACAGTAGGGGGTAAGTAAAAGGGATCTGTAGGGAAAGTTGGCATCAGCTGAAATTTGTTATAGCTGCTTGCTGCCATTGTGTTCAGGTAGCTGAACATAGGCAGCTGTAAAATAGGGTAATTTATGCTCAGCTCCCCCCACCAGGATCTACCCCTAGACAGGCTGTCTGGTCAGCACTCTATTCCAAAAAGAAAAATAAAAGTCATTGTAAAGAAGAGCTAATATGCCATTTGCTTCTCTGGTGAATTCTTTTTTTCCAAGTTTCTTAGGAACAAACCTTTCAAATGAAAGCCCAGTGAAGAAACTAAGTTTACCTCATGATGTGCCTAATTTAAGAGAAGCTCAAAGGCTTGATCACTGTCATCTATTTCTGGCTCTCTGATTTAGCAGACAGATGAAGTGCACTTATAGCTGACAGATGTGGAAATCCATATATAGCCAGACAAATCTCTAGTGGCTACTGATGCAAAAGAATATAAGTTGTTTCCACAAAGGTCAGTTGAAAATTTGCATTTGAATTTTTCTTCCTAGGGTGCTCTTAATGATAAGATCAGGTCTCTGGGCTCTGTAGTAAAATGTGCCCTCAAAATTTGTCAATTAGGTTAAGGTAAAATCTAGGTTAAGGAAGTACTAAAGAAAAAAGTGTGCTCTGAATATTTACCACACACATAGAGAGTGGCTGTAAAATAAATGAATGAGAATTGTGACATTAATCTACCCTTGCAATTACTCTGTTAATTGGCAACTCGATTATCAAAATTAGAGTTCATTAAAGGTAAAATATTTCTTCTGTAAATTTCATCTCCTGTACAAGATAATACAAAATATGATGCTCAGTGGGGAGACTATTCTATCCACTTGATTCTTTTTATGGCTTACATTTCTGAATACTAAATTGTGATTATCTGTTTGATTTATTCTTTTTAAAGAACTCATCACTGCTATTGTTTTTATTTATATAAACTTAAGTTCCTTTCATAAACTATCTAATCCCAGTTCCCTGTACCGTACAATGAGTGAGTACACCTAATTTAATTCACATTTTCCACATTTTAGTGCGCAAGAAAGTAAAATTTAATATTCCAAGATATTAAAAGCCAATTTACATCTATATGCCATTCCATTATTGACCCAATTTAATAATATTTTAATTAGTCATTTCAATTGTCTGACTTTAGAGTTAAAAATGTTGATTGTATAAAAACAAATGAATATCATCAATACTATAACTTAGCTGGAGGCAATTTGTTTTGCTTGTGGGGGGTCTCACTGTGAAACATCCTGAGATGTTTGTTTTCTTTTGTGCAATAAAGAGTATATATTTTTTCCTTTTATTTCTATATATTGGATTGCTTTTTTAATATTATAATTGAAGAATGATAAGTAGAAGAACAAGCTTCCTGGATAAAAATCTTTCTCTTGGACACTACTAGATTTAATAAACTTTAAAATCTGATTATCTCAGGATGTAAGTTCGATTGTTAATATTTTCCAGTTACACAGTACAGGTTACCTTTAACCTTTACAGGAAAAATCAAAATATATAACATTTAACCACATTCAATTAATATTCATGAGCATATCAGTAAACATAAAAAGCAAATAGTCTGTTTTCCGAAAGCAAGCATACAGTTTCATTAAAAGCAAAATAGATATTTATCAGTGTGTATCTATAGGTGTCTGTGCCTGCATGTTAAATTTACTGTTGCAGAATATTGTATTATTTGCTTAAATATGTGTGTGGATTATGCTTTTAAAAATATTTATTTAAAATAAGAATCCAAAGTTAATTCAAATGATAAATATAAATCCTGCCTGTAAAGCACTATACTATGATCTTCATTGTCCAGAGAAATTTCTGGGAAAAGAAATTCTTTCTTCTTGCCAAAATAGCTTATTTCAGTCAGAGTTGAAATGTCATTCTAATTTTTTAATCTGAATCCCATCTGCTGCTCTCCTAACCTGTTTCTCCTTGTCTTGTCAGTGCAATCAGGATATTCTTCAGTCATAATTGCTCCTGACTATGATGCCTTCAGATAATTCTTACACTGTCCTCAAATAGATAGTATTATGCTCTGAACAACCGCCATGTGTAATGCAAACCTTTATTAGTTATTAGTTAAAAATATTTATATTAAGATAAATTTTAATTGGTGTGATTTTTAAAATATGATACAAAAGTAAAGGTAAGTATTAATTTTAATGTGTGAACTTCATGAAGCACTTACTATAATGTGGAAAAATAATGAAATTTTTATTATGGATATAGATCTGTTCTTTATTATTGCTTTAATATTAAGTTCACATTTATATGTATCAGGTCTTTTTCTATTGTATGAAAATATTTTTTTATAATTAATTTTAATATATTTTATTGTTCATATCATTTGCTGTATTTCATTGTACATTCCAGGTGTTTAAAAGTACTGGAATAGACTTGGCTCTTGATTTTTCTACTTGTGATTTGTATTTTTATGCTATTTATTTCTGCCTGGTTCAATCTCAGAAGGTTGCATGATTTTAAAAACTGTGTACATTTTTCAAGTTTTTATATTAGGTTGTTTCTTATAGAGTTGTCTCTTATGATACTTTATTTTTCCACAGTATTAATTTTAAATAGCTTTGTTTGTATTTCTGATTCTATTTATCTATTTTTTCCCATTTTGGGGATCAGTTTAATAATTAGGAAACTTTATTTACTTTATTGATTCATTCAATGCCTAAGGTTTTAGGATAACATTGGTTTGCCCTTTCTGCCTTGCCTTAAGGGAATGTAGGTTTATTGGGTTACTCCCATCACAGTGTTCCCATTCCTCTGTTTTTATTTGTAATCTTTTTCTTTGTGCTCTATTAACTTGTAAATATTGCTTTTCTCTTCTCCTTAAGTCCTTTGCATAGTTAATTCAGAGCAATGTCCTTTTTGTATAGACACAAGAAGACAGTTAATGCTATGCTATTGTAACTTGGAAGTTAATTGACTCCAGATAATATTACCTACTGTACATCTGTTTGTGCCACCACACTCCAGGATGCTTTCCGGACCCATCATAAGACACTAAATACCCATCTTCCGGAATTGCCGTACCATATTTGATAGGGTTCAAATATGGTAACACCTATGAGGGCGATTAGAGGTCGCCCCAAAAGCCTCAATCCTACTTGTAAAGACTGGCAAGTTACCGAGAGTATTCTGCCCGCACAGCAGAGCCTGGCAAGCTATCCATTGTCTATTCGATATGCCAAAACCAGAAATTACAATGGATCTCATTCACCTGACCCTGAAGGCTTCACCAACATGGCAGCATTGAGAAGGATGACAAAGGAGAGGCTGATAAAATCTCAAGGACGAACTAGGCTGCCACAATGAAGGAAGACAAAACTGATCGTCTGTACTTTCAATGCACGTACGCTAGCATCAGATGCATCTGTCGAGGACCTGATGGTACAAGCGCGAAAGATCAAGTACGACATCATTGGTCTGACTGAGACAAGAAGGCACGAATCTCACCATGCCGTTTTCAACACTGGAGAAGAATTGTTCCTCGGAACAAGCGATAAAAGAGGTGTCAGAGGCATCGGTGTCCTTGTCAACACAAACTTGGCCATGAGCATTGATTCATACGAATGCCTAACAACCTGAATCGGACATTTACATTTGAAAAGATGTGGCTCACTGCTGGCAGTTTCTATCTTCGTTGTCTATACACCAACATCTAATTATGATGAAGGAGTAATTGAGAAGTTCTACATGGAGCTGGAGAAGTTCTATAAAGAAGACCACACCTTCTACAAGATCATTGTGGGTGATTTTAATGCCGAGATAGGACTGAGAAGATCAGCTGAAGAACTTCACATCGGGACCCATGGCCTAGAATGGAAAGAAGAGGGTGAGAGACTGTCTGAGTTCATCTTGTCGACCAAGACCTTCCATGGTAACTCACAGTTCCAGAAGGCCGAATCTAAACGTTGGACATGGGAGTCTCCCGGTGGACAATTCCAGAATGAAATAGAGCACATCATATTCAATCGATGGTTTTGCCTGACCGATGTCGCTGTTGTCCTAAAATTCCAAACGGGATCAGACCACTGTCTCCTTCGTGCAAAATTCTACTTCACAGAGCGGGGAGAAAGGGCTGCAAAGTTTAAAAAGAGAACTCAGAGAACGACCACCAATTGGGAGCTCTTTGGCACTATTGTGGCAACATGGGAAGATGCTATTGTTGACAACATTGACGAGGAATACGATCGACTGGTTCAGCACCTCCATGATTGTGTGAGGATCTCCAAGAGAGAGATAGCCACAAAAAAAAAATGCCTGTCTTCGGAAACTCTTGAGCTTATTTGCCAATATGGTTTGGCACATGCCTCAGGCAACTGCAAGCGAATGTCCGAGCTCACAAAACAGTGCAGAGATGCCATCAAGGAAGACCTCAAAGAGAGAAGAGCAGAAGTGCTGGTAGATGCAGCAGAAGCCGGGAAAAGTATTCGTAACGACCCCTGTCCTTCACCAACTACAAGACCAAGATGACTGCCCTCCAACGTCCTGATGGATCTATCACATCCTCCAGAATGGCAATGGTGAAGATTATCCATGACTTCTACTCAAATCTCTTCGATAGCCATGTCCACTTGCCGACATACCAAATTCCACAGGATGGGTATGTCATTCCCAATGTTCTCCCTTTTGAAATCCGACACGCCAGTTCGTCAGTAAAGAAACGAACAGCACCCGGCCCAGACAAGGTCAGACCTGAACACCTGAAGAACCTGCCGTCAGTACTCATCAATACACTGGCTCGGCTATTCACACCTACCTGTCTGAATGCAAGATTCCGTCCCAGTGGAAAACCAGCATGACTGTACTACTGTTCAAGAAGGGAGACATCCATGACATTGGCAACTATCACCCGATCTGCCTATTGTCTGTCATCTACAAGTTGTTCACGTGAGTAATCCTAAATAGAATTGGCAGAACACTAGATAAAGGACAACCATGCGAGCAAGCCGGGTTCCACAATGGATTCCGCAGCATCGACCATATCCACACGATAACCAAGCTCATTGAGGTTTCTCGGGAGTTCAAGATGCCGCTCTGTTTAACGTTCATTGATTTAAAGAAGGCCTTTGATTCTGTTGAGACGGAAGTGGTCATTGAAGCCCTAGCCAATCAGGACATTCAAGCTCTATACATTAAGATCCTCCGTGAGCTGTACTACAAATTCACTAACAGGATCTCACCATTCTACAAAGATTGTCATTCTACATTCTACAAAGATTGACACTGATGTCAAGAGAGGGGTTCGGCAGGGTGATACCATTTCACCGAAACTCTTCAATGCCACCCTCGAGAACATCATGCGACGGCTGGAATGGGAAGGAATGGGAGTGAAGATAGATGGTTGGCAACTACACCACCTCTGCTTTGCTGATGACATTGTTTTAATAACACCAAACGTCAGTCAAGCGGCACAAATGCTGGCCGACTTTGACCGTGAGTGTGGAAAGGTCGGACTACAGCTGAATCTTACGAAGACAATGTTTATGAGAAATAGCCTCGTTCCTGATGCCCCATTCGCTCTCAATGGAACGACCATCTCCGAATGCAACAGCTATGTGTACCTAGGTGGAGAAGTCAACAAGGCAAATGACCTGACACCCGAGCTATGCAGGAGGAAGAGAGCAGCTTGGATCGCCTTCAAGAGCGTCGAAGAAATAGCTAAGAGGACGAAGAACCTCTGGCTCTGGGCACATCTCTTTGATTCCACCGTTCTTCCTGCATTAACATATGCCTCAGAGACCTGGGCCCTATGTAAACAGAATGAGAATGCTATTCAGGTCTCCCAAAGAGGAATTGAAAGAGCTATGCTTGGAATATCACGTTTCACTCAAATGAGAGAAAGAATCCGGAGTTCTGACATCTGTCAACAATCAAGAATCAGGGACGCTGTCTCGTTTGCCAAGGTGTCAAAAATCAGATGGGCTGGTCACATAATGAAATTTAAAGATGACCGCTGGACTAGAGCTATTAAAGACTGGATTCCATGGAATGTCAAAAGACCGTGTGGCCGCCCACCTACCAGAGGTCAGACTTCTTAATCAAGATCATGAACGATTGGTTTGAGGCTCTTCATGTTTCTAGAGTGAACAGACGCCATTGGGCTACACTAGCACTCGACAGGGACAAATGGAGACGTTACTGGTGCCCGCTTGAGCAAATCGACGATTAACAGGAAGTCAAGTGATCAAGTGATCAAGTACCTTTGTTCTCTCGACCTAAGCCTCAGTTGCCCTTACTTCCTAGGTCCCCAAAAGTAAGGTTCCGACAAAGGATTGGTCAGACCCAGGGAAAACTGTGACCTATGTGCTACCCTGGCATAGAAATGGGCCTGACTAAGCACCAAAATAATTAACTATAAGTTAAGAGGATGGTCATGGTCAAATTCTGTCATGATCCAAAAAGTAATAACTAGATTCAGACCTGGCTAGGTTATGAATGATTAATCTGGCCTAAGTACTGTAGTTTGAGTCTGTGGCCAGATGTCCCCAGGAGAGCCACCCTACAAATTCAATGTATCTCTTACTGTGTCCATACAAAATAACTAGTATTAAGATGCTAATTGAGATGTTAATTAAGTTATTGAACTAAGGAGAGAAGAAAAACCCCAAGGTGATATTTCCAACTTTGAGACTGATTAGTGATCAGGAAAGGCTTTTGATATGTTGATTTTGCCACTGGATGGGGTGTGATGTGTACCCCCAATGCTGTGGAGTTGGGGAAAGATGAGAGAAGAGAACAGGGCAGCAAGATGGAGTGTGGAGAGACTAGCACTGGGGACAGAGGAAGAAGAATGTAGGGGAAGAATTCAGGAGCAGGCACGCGGAGAGTTGAGCAATGCAGCTGTGAGAGGGAGCACAGAGAGATGAGTAAGAGAGACAGGAAGAGACAGAAATGTGGGGCAGTGTGTGATGAGAACGGAGGGTTTAGAGAGTTGGAACAGGCATGTGGGGAGACTGGAATAAATAGCAACTGATGATCATCAACCAGCTTGGCCCTTGCTTCTTCCTTCTGCCCATGGCATGGGCCACCCTGGGTGGGCGAGTGACCCGAATCCACCCAATCTGGGCAGCGCAAGAGTTAGAGCCTCAGGGGGATCTCCTTAGCCACCCAGAAATACACATAAGATCTTGGTGTAGCTGATCTTTTTATTGTTGTTTTGGCTTCTAGTTCATTTATTTCTGTTCTATATTTTATTATTTCCTTTCCTTTACTGATTATGATTGTGTTTGTGTTTGCTTCCTTTTTTTCTTTGTTTTTTGGGCCATGGCTGGCAGTGGTCAGGGCTTACTTCTGGTTATGCACTCAAGGATCACTCCTGAAAGGGCTTGGGGAACTCTATCGTGTTTTGGGAATTGAACTCAGGTCATACATATGCAGGATAAGTCTCTACTAGTTTTACTATCTTTCCAGCCCCTGCTCTTTTTCTCTCCTTCGTATTAGAGTCAGAGTCAAGTTAGGGCATTTTCTTGGGGCTCAAGAGTTATTACAGCAGGTAAAGGAATTTTCTTGCCACTCAACTGACCCAGGTTTGATCCTCAGACTCTATATTGTTTTCCAAGTACTGCCAAGAGTGGTACCTTAGTGCAGAGTACTGAATAAATTTTAGATTTTTTTTAATCAAGTTTGGCTGTTCTCAGGGCTTATGGTGGGCTCTGTGCTAAAGCATCACTGCTTGCAATACTTTGGGAATCATCTGGTGTCCAGGAAATCAAACCTGGGTCAGCTGCATCTAAGATTAAGTATGTACATGCATGTGTTGTGCATATATAATAAATTACAGTATAGTAATTAATATATATACCTATGATTTTGTATTCCTTGAGTAAGCAGATGCCATTGGGCTATGCTAGCACACAACAGGAATGAATGGAGATGTTACTGGGCTCACTTGAGCAAATCGATGAGCAATGGGATGACAAGTGATACAAGTGACTTTTTTGTGAATGTGGAATCATATAGTGATAAATTTTCCTTTTTATGCTACATACATTGCATTCATTGGATATAATAGCTTGCATCTATTTTCATTGTCTTCTTTTTTGCTTTTTGGGTCACACCTGGCAAGCACAGGTGTTACTCCTGCCTCTGCACTCAGGAATTACTCCTGTCAGTGCTGGGGGACCGTATGGGATCCTGGGAATCGAACCCGGATTGGCCACATGGAAGACAAATGCCCTACCTAATGAGCTATTGCTCCAGCTCTTCATTGTCTTCTTTTGACTTTTCCTTTGCTCCAAGAATTTTCAAAAGCATGTCCCTAGTTGTCTTTGAAGTTTTTTATTGTTCATTTCTACTTCCATAGTACTGCAATAAAAAGTTATTTGAGATTATTTTTGTCTTTCAAAAGAAATACCATTTTAGAAGAAGAAAAAAATTCTTCAAGTAGACATGAAACATTCTCAATGACATCATATGTTGAATGTAAAGTTAGATTCAATACTTATTGAAATGGAAGTTTTGTATGTATATAAACTGATCTCATAGATTATTCTACTTAATGTCATTATTGTTACATTTTTGTTTGAAGTTTTTTCCTATAATATGTTGTGTTTCCCCATAGTTACTATGTATCTGTCAATTTAACTGTGTGGCCACTTAATAACTATTTGTCTCAGTGTTCATATTGCCACATATGTATTATTTATGATTATATATTTTGATAAATTGATCCATTATAATCATTTCATAATTATTTAATATAATAGTCTCATTACTGTGTTGGAAACTCAATTTTATTATATATATCAGTGCCAATATTTTCCTTCATTACTAGATTAGAACATTGTTTCTTTTACTTTGAGTGAAAATCTTTGCAAATCAAATGCAACTACACAGTTTTCAAGGAAAAATCAAATTCATCCCAGAGATGTAAACATGTCAATATATTCACATGTTGAATCTGTGTACATATTCAACATGTGAATATTGAGCAATGTTAATATTCATATTCAACATGTGAATATTGAGCAATTAATGAGATAAATGATAAAATTAGACCAGAAACAAATAAAATGGAAATAACAAAAAGATAATATATAAACTCAGTGAAACCTTGCTTAAAATAATAAATAAGTTTAAAAAAATCTGTCACAAGAACTAAAAATCGTAAATACCCTAATAAGTAGGATAATAAATGAGTGAATGTTATAATAAATACCACATAAATACTAAGATGATTAAAGACTTCTATGACCAGTTTACATCACAAAATGAGAGAACATAGAAGAAATGGAACTCTGTTTATACTCATACAGTCTACCAAATTGGACCAGAAGAAATAGAAAAACAGTAAGAAAATTGCAATTACAAGCAAAAAAATTGAAAGCAAAATCAAAAGTAACCCATGAAAACAAAAGTCCAGGATCAGATGTTTTTACTAGTGAGTTCTACCAAATTTTCAGATAACCTTTATTCTATTAAGTTTTTTACAATATTGAAGAAACAGAAATTGTTTGTTTCTGAGTTCAATAGTTCTCTGACAGAAATCTCTCTCAATCTGTGCCTGTTTCTATTTCTCTCCTTCTCTCCTGTCTCCCTCAATCTCCCTGACTCTCTTTCCCTCACTCACTCACTCACTCACTCACTCACTCACTCACTCACTCACTCTTTCTCCCTCACACACATACACGCACACAAACACACACACAAACACACACACACGCACCCCTCAGAGCAATATCCCTGATGAACATAATTGCATATGTTTTCAACAAAAATTTAGTGAACTGAATTCAGCAATCTACTAAAGGGATGGTATATCATTACCAGGCAGGTTTTATTCCAGCGAGGCAGATGCATTCTACATTCACAAAACAATTAATGTAGCACACCAAATAAAATGGGAGGGGAAATTAAAGCAGGAAATCCAAATTTGTCAAATAAAAATTTGAGAAATTTTGATAAATTATGTAAGACAAATCAAATAATTATTTTGCATTAGTTTCAGGAAAGCAAAATTGATTTCACTTGAGTTAAACCCATAAACTCTCTATAAATACACTGTATATATGTTTAATCACAAATAGAAACACTAAATTGCATTGAAATATTTTTCCTTAAAAGTAAAAGGTGAGTTATTAGTCATTAAACAGAAGTATAACAATTTCATAACCCACATAAATGACTCTTGTTGTCAATGCTTTTATAAATAAAGGGTAGAGTAACACTGACACTCTGGTCGACTGTGTGTGTTTGTGTGTTGGTGAAACATTATGTTTGAAACATTATAAGCAACAGTTTTATGTATATAAGAGTACCCAAGTAAAAACAATAATATCAATGACAATCTTCAAGGACTTAGAACAAAATTTCTTTCTAATTACAAAACTTCACAAACTGCCAAAACAATTCTGAGAACAAATGTTGGAGACACCTGGTTCTGTAATTTTTCAGTTCTAGTATGAAGCTAAAGTAATCAAAACTGTGTGACACTGGACTAAAGATAGATTCACAGATCATTGAAATATAAATCCTAATAATGGACAGTTAATGTATGACAAAAGAGCAAGGTGTATAAGCAGTGTAAAGAAAACCTGTGAAATAAAAGATTTGGGGAAAACTGGATAGCCACAAGCCAAAATTAAAACCAGATCCGTATTTTCATACCAGACACAAAGGTTAACTCAAAGTAAATTTAAAATTTTTATATTAGACCAGAATCAATAAAATAAATTGAAGACAACATGGTAGAAATTTCCAGATTGTAGACCTCAGGGGCTTCTTCAATGATTTTACTTCATTGCCAAATATAGAAGACAGAAATAAAACAATGGCACTACAACAAAGTTGTAAGAAACTTAAATAAAGTTTAAAGACTCTCGCTGAATGGGAGAAAATATTTTCATACTATATATCAGATACAGGAATAATTATCCAAGATATATAAAACGTCCACAAAGCTCAAAAAATAAACAATAATTGCATTAAAATATGGGAAGAGGAAATAAACAGACACTTCCCCAAAGTGGGCATAAAGATTGCTGGTCCATATCGGAGTGATCATTTCCAATGAACAGTTTTGTAATTGTATATCTCATGGTTATTAAATAATTAAAAAATGATTATTAGTCCCATTATCACATATTACTAGGGAAATGCAAATAAACACAATAATGAGATAGTATCTCATATAGTGAGTATGGCATATAACAAAGATTGGAAACAGTAAGCGTTAGTAAGACTATGGTAAAATATGAAACCTCTTTCATTGTTGGTGTGAAGAGTGTCTTATTCAAACACTATAAACAGCGATATGAATACTTTTTATATAAACTATTAATAGAGCTTGCATATGACCCAGTTGTTCCACACATTGGTATCTAAATCAAGAACACACACAAAAAGTTGATTCAAAACATATGCGCAGCTTTGTTTATTGCATCATTAAGCATAATTGTCAAGGTATAAAAGCAACCCAAATAGACGAATGGATAAATTGTTTAGCTTATATACACAATGAAATATTATGCAGTTATAAGAAAAAATCTTACAGTTTTCTCTATATGTAAGGATTTCAAATGATGTGTATCAGATTATAAATGACAACTGTGGTATATAGAGAAACAAAGCAAGAGGATAGACAATATCAAATGATGACAAACTAAGAGCCTTTGATTGTCGGATTGAGATTAACAAGCAGTAGAGAGGAGGTAGAGTGGAGCTGGATTAGAAAATCAGAACTAAAGGATCTTGGGTACTTTGGAGGTAGAAAAAGTGCAGTCACTATGTACATTAAAACAATAAAATTAACACTATTATAACCATGTTTCATAAACTACAATTAAAAATTAAGTATGCAAGCACTACAATCAATTATGCCTGCACTATAACCAAATGTATGCAACATACACTCTCTGCAAAAGGAAAGCAAAAAAGGGAAATGGGACATGAAAAGGGAAAATAAAATAAAATATTCAAGGTTATCTAATTTCCAGCTAGTGTCACTAACAGCAATTGCTATTTTGATATGAAACCTCCATGGACATATATAATTGAAATAAATAAAATTTTTCATTTGATTGATTCACTGGCATTGACGATACCCTAATGTGTGTTTTCTGGAAAATAATACATTCTAAGATTCATATATTTTCAATTAGATATAAAAACCACTAAAGTGATGACACATTTTTGATTTTTCAAAGCGGGTATTATGCTTATGAGATATGCCATTGTAAACTGAACTTATTCTACATTCAATTTAAAACCCAACAGTTACACTGGAACCTATATGTTTATAAAATCTATTGATTCTCACAAATGCAAATTACTTTTTGGCATATAGGCAAATTAGACATAAAATGTTGAGATTATTATAGGAAAACAGGATGTTGATTAAGAAGATATGTCACACTGAAAAAATCTAACATCAAATTCTCACTCATGGTGGATAAGGAAGAATAGCATAACACCAGATGTATTCAGTGTTGCAGTGTTTTACTTACTGTGCACATAGTTTTATTTCTGTTGCCTGACCCTTCCATAGACTCAGCAGTAGCAGCAACAGTAGCAGCATCAGTAATGGATACAACAGTTCAACAACAGCAACCTCCCTGCCCAGAGCAGCAACCTCTACTACTACCATAGAGAGACCTGAGCTGTATTACTCTTTTCTACACCTTACGAGTTTTGATATTGGGTTGGTTAAGCCCTGTGTAATGAGTGTAAGTGAAGGTGTGGGACCACTCAACTGATTTAATCACCACTCCCTCCTCACCACTTCCTCACTTCAACACAGTATCTCAGTATCTTCTACTCTGACATTTTAAAAAGTAAAACAGATTTATTTGGAAATACGTGGAGAGTGAGAGAGAAAGAGAGAGAAGGAGGGAGAGACAGAGAGAGAGAGAGAGCACATCACAGGTTGTGATGGGAGTAGCAGAGAATGCACCTATTCTGAATTTTAAAAATAAGAATTTAAGGGAGATGTAGGACCTTCTACCAATACAGTGGGACACCGGTAAAATCCTTAAATATGTAGCATTGGGATTACCTGAAATCTGAGAGAAATGAAAATTCTGTCCCAGACTGAATTATACAGCATAACAACTTGTGTTTTAATACTCTTCAGGAATCTCTAATGTATGTTAATATTTTGAAAGTATGTACAAAGTATTTTAAGGTATAATATTCGGGAAGAATCAATGCATTCAAAATTTAATAGAATCTCGGATTTCATTTGAATATATATTTTTGATAATAGAGATATTTTCTAATTTATAAAATCAATAAATGTTTAAATGGGTACTGATAATTATAAATGCATCATTGTAGTGCCTGCTAGTGTTTGACACCATTTTCTGTTCTACTTATTTTTAATAAGTCATATTAGAATGCACATAGATTTTAGATTATTTCAAAATTGACTTCTTAGTTTTGAACATAATATGGAGTACATTTTAAATATAGAAATTTCAAATTTAAAAAATGACTTTTTGAATTAAAAATAAGAAACATATCTCAGTATGGTGATACCTGTTTATAGATTTGTTCATTTATTCAGCTTTAAACAAGTATTTGAGAATCTGTTGTGTTAGGTCATGTTCTGTATGCTCAAAAATAAGATTATATATAAATTATCTATAAAATCTTTTTAACAAAAAATGCTGTTATTTATTTTGTCTTTAGTTGATATCTGGCAATTAAGTACAACCTTACCTACTGTACTTTCTAGAGCACCTAATAATATATATCCTTAAATATTTATTTGGATTTAAATGTGACAACATTTCTTTTGATGGCAGTGTCTTATTTTGGTTTGGGGACAACTCCCTGTGCTATGAGCAGAGCTTATTCTGGGCTCTGGGATCACTCCTGCCAGGGCTGGAAAGGTGCAGGCATGGAATCTGGGTCAGCAATGTGCAAGGCAAACACCCTGCCAGCTCTATTATCATGTCATCCCCCTAATAACAATGTTTTAATTGTTTATAAAATTAATTATAGCAGTTAGTTCTATTTGCGTACCGTAATTGTCTCTTAAATTAGTTTATGGTATGGTTGGGAAAAATTCTCAAAAATAACTAGACTTGGGTATCAAATATACTCGATAATTTAACTGGTTAACCCTGAAGAAGTCAAGTTTTTATATTTCATCAATTTAATTTAAATAGTAATGGAGATAACCGCTCTGACTTAACTGGAAGATAAGTTGAAGAGCAAACAATATAATGACTATAAAGGTTGTCTGTAAGTACTATAAAATATTGCATACATTTGTTGTTTTCTTTTCTGATTATCTTAACAAGTCATCACTTGCAAGTCATTTAATATATGCATTGAAATTCTTACTCTGACCTTTAATAGCTTTAGACCATACATAAATCACTTTTTCTCTTTTAATTAGACATACCTTGAATTAAAATGACAAAAGTATTATAAGATACATAAAATGAATAACATAAAACATGTGCTTAGCTTTCTGTTAGTATGCTTTGTGTATATTGAGCACTTAGTATCTTTATTATTAAAACAATTTCAACCTCCTTATCAATAAAACAATTTTTAGTAAGGTTGAAACCTTAGAACTTTGTAATATTAATCCACATATATAAATATTAACTTCTTACTAGAAGAGTCTTTGACTAAATCTATGCTGACTCAAAACATTTTAGAATCTGACTATTTTGACAAAAATAAGTTAATTACTTAAGCTATGTTCTTGACTCCAATAATCCAATGTCTAAAAAAAGACAATGATTTGAAATTGATGGCTTTGGGGATTTTAGATGAACCTAAATTTGCATTTACTGACACAACTCAAGTGTTCGTCATATGAAATAAAACCTAACTTTTTGTTTAGACTTTACATTTTTATAGGGTTTTACAAAATATTTTCTTAAAGTGCATTTGTTTGTTCAGTGAAACAACTGAATAAGGTCCTCATGGTTCATAACAAGCCTCAACTCTGCATAAAGGCAGAAAAAATTTTAATAAAAGAAAAATAACTAAATACAAGTAAAAGTGTTGTAGCTGGTATTAGATTTTTAGCAATTTAAACTCTGCTAAATGGTGATATTACTTTTTAACCTCTGGTAGCATATCGCCCTCTTGAATATGAATTATGTTGAAATCCTTTTGTTTTCATAGAGAAACTTCACTCCTTTGCAGCTGCCTTTCAAAGTTCATGACCTGATGAGCTCAGGAAAACCATGAGACCAAGGTTTTCTAGGGTGAAACATTTCAGATCCAACCCATAACAGAATCTAAAGCTTCCCTTTGGCATAACTATCAGGAGCCCCTGGATAACTAAGAAAATGACTACACCCTGTCTGAAAGCCGACTTGTCCACCAGGGTTCATGGGGCTGCTCATTAATGGATAACACATGTGGAAGGGAAGCAGTAGGAAATGCACATCTGCAGAAGAAATCTCTGAAGGTTTTCTGTTTTCTTTTTCCTATTCCATGTTTCAGTATACTTATGAATATTGTTTTCCCCCTCCCTTCACCAGGCTCAAGTTTCTTGCTTGTGTCAAATTTCATAGTTTCTCAGCAAACATGGACTTAATTTATTTATTTTTCTCATTCCTATACATCTCCAAATCATTTTGAATCATTATTTATAATTGTATTACAACCCAATGCAAATGAATGAAGATTGATAGAGTTAAAGCTGAATGTATAAAGGAAAGTCCTGAATATTTTTGTGGCCATTAGCAAAGACTTCAGATACTTGTGTGAGCTACATTCTTTCTAAATAGAATTCTAAAAGGATCGCTGCACAGAACTGAAAATACATGCTAATAACAACAAAAGTTGTTCTCAAACAAAATAGAAAGTTGATCTTTCCACAATAATCAGCATGACTTAAAATAAAAATAATTACAAACAAGCATATATATCTGTATCTGGATTACCAAGCAACAGTCCTATTAAAAATTTACGAAAAAATTAAAACATTACAAAATCACAATTCATAACTTAATTATGAATTAAAACCTTAAAAATAAAGACTCTTTACCCAGAAAATTTTCTTTCAGATGCACACACATACAAATTTGAATGATAATATAAATTGCACTAACATTTTTATATTGGGAACAATGATTCATTTAATTGTTTCTTGAAAGAAAAAATAATAATATCTCAAGGTGTTACATAAAATATTGACTAATAATACAGATTTTTGACATATAAGAAATGTATTTTTATATACAGGTATGAAAACTTGTCTATGATACATTCTAAGATAAAGCACAAGTTGTAGACACTCTTTTGAAGTTGCTTTCACCTGTATTCTGAATTTGAAAACTTAATTTTAGAGTTTTTTTCTCTTTCTTTTTTTCTCTCATGTTTTCTTGATAGGACAATCTGATTCAAAAACTTAAAAACATGTTACAGATGAACATATTATAGTATGATAATTTGAAACATTAATTTTCCTCCAATTTTCTCCTTTAACATGTAAATATATCTAAGTATCTATTAATCAAAACACTTAAAATGTTAGAAAAATGAATGACAATAAAAGTTATCAATACTGAAGAATTTCTGGGAAAGGAAGTTAGGAGACTGTGCAGGGAGAATTTTCACCTATTGTCTAATATTCTTCCATGTGTATTAGTTGTCTTTTACTTTGTAACAAAGTACTCAAATTCCTGTAAGTTTGTTTTTTGTGGGGATGTACATGGTGGTGCTCAGTTCATATTCCTGCCTCTGCTCTCAAAGGTCACTCCTAGTGGTACTTGGGGAACAATATGCACTGTGAGGTATTCAAACCAGAGTTGGCCACATACAAGGCATATATCTTCCTTCCTGTATTATCACTCCAGCTAATGCCTGGTAAATTTAAACAGAAGCCATTTATCTGTTTTCTATCTGTGTTTAGTAATTTAAACAAAGTTTAGCCATAGGGACATATCTCTTATATTTTGTCATTTCTAGATTTATTCCTGTGTCTATAAACAATTGGTGGGCTAGTTAAGAATGACTGATTCCATTGTCCTTTCATGTTTGGAAGCTGGGCTAAAAGGATGAGATTTCAAATTTCTCTTCCTAAAAAAAATGTTTCTCAATTTGTTTAAAGATATTAGTTTCCCACATTAAGACAATTAACAATCTTTATAGAAACCAAGGCTTATTATCACCCAGTGTAGCTTTTGCTACCATCTATCACTCAAAACAATTAGCACTTGCAAAACAAACTCAAAGAATAAAAAAAAATCAACTTTTATGGAAAGCAATAACAAGTCTGTGACCATATTTAATCCAGTATACTCTACTATTGAATGTTTTATAATAACCATTAGTTGTTTAAATAAGAACAGTAATAAAATAAAATCTACTAGGACTTTTTGTCATTAACTGCTAATTTATCCAACTATCATCTGTGTATTTGAGTTCCATAGACCCCCTTTATATTTTTATGATTAACTATAATTGCTTGTTGGTTAGGAATAATCAAATAACATATTAAAAAATGAATAAGTTTAAGTCTCTTGAGATCCCTTTCTAATATGAAATTACAACATGCATGTGAAATGTCCATGCACTTTTATTTATCAGCAGGCACTAATGACTTTTTCTCAAAAAGTAAATAGCCTTATAGGAAAATGCACTAACATCTCTATGTGTTTGGGTAGCTTTAATAGAATTAAAATTGCTTCTCCATTACATTTATCATTCAGCAATTAATGACATAATTTCCCTACTTTGTGCCATATCTCAATGCAATATAATTTAAGTAGAACACTGAAACATTGTAAATGATTATTATAATTTTTCTTTAGTTTTCAACCAAAATGATTCTAATGATTAATTTTCTTATTAAAGGTGAGTCTTAATGTTTCAGATTCAAGTGTGGAAATGAACGGGACTGTCTTCTGATGCATCTTTAAAAATTATACCTGTCCTTTGCAATTTCTTTTCTTTCCTCCTGCCTCTAATTTGAGTTATATCAGGTATGAGCTTTCTCACCAGTGTAATGTGGATTGATATTGTTATGGCAGAACTGAATCTCTAATGCTTGTTTATTATTTTTACCTTTGCCTCTCTCCCTCTCAGTTCTGTCTCCTGTCCTCACCAAAGCAAAAACAAAAAAAAAAATGTAAAAATACATTAGAACCACTAGTGAGTCATATGAGGATTCTCAAACAAAGAAAAGCTTGCTTGCAGAGCCTAGTGTTTTATTTTATTTGTTTTGTCCTGTTTATCTCTGAAATTAGATAGGAGCTTCCCTGGAGAAGAGAAAAGACAAATGATCCAGTGGCGAAGATAAAATAGGGAAGGAACAACTATCATGCCAGGAGTTCTCATAGGCAGAGATTTTTCTGTTTCCCAGCAGAAAACAGAACACTCAAATTAGGGTAAGACAAGAAGTGGGTTGATAAAAACAACAATTTACACAATTATAGTTTATGTGTCCACAGAAAAAGCAGACAGGGCAGTACTCTGAGGATGTTGCTGTGCTAGACACAAAGGGGTAAAAAAATTGTGAAAATTAGTCAAATAACTCAGCCAACTGAAAGTCACCCAGTAAAGTAAACAGTTGGCAGAATAAACAACCTGAACTCAAGGTGCCCCCTTAATTCTCTTTGTGGCGATGCTTCTGGTAGTCAAACATTAATAAAAGTAGACAGCAGGGAAAGATACTGGTATAGTCCATTCAATGTAAGCCTCCTGTGCCAAGATCAGGGCCAAAATGTGTGGACAGAAAATGAAAAATAATAAAGAACTCAAAGGGCCCAGAAATTTCAAAAACAAATATCCAAGGGGACAGGGATATAGGTAAATCTTAAAGACGAAAGGGTGGGGTGAAGAAAATATGACAGCGTATGGTTATAGCTGGTTGTAACAGTTGTAACTGTGATTAACCATAATGTGTTTTGTTACAGAAACTTTGACATAAAATTGGGATAATTACTATTTATCAGTATTTATAAATATTGGTTGGATGGCATAGAATAAGTATATTTTCATAATTTTAATTTTATGAAAGTCAAGAATAACTCCCATTAAAATTCATAAAAGATTCCTCTTGGTTCTAGTGATACTATGATGCAAAAGAAATGTCTTATTTGTATGACTGCCAGCATTGTGATTATTAATCTACCACAACTTTTGCTGACAGCAGAAAATCTTTGCTCTGACAATTACAATATAAGTTGGTTTTCCAGAGAAGTTTACCAACAGCTTGAAACTTTCATGATGAAATGATGGGTCAAGTTAATGTTGATGGCATCAGCTAGACCCATCCATCACTAATCCTAGGAAGCAGGACTATCTAATGGTTCTAGTTTTATTCAATCTATTTTATGCAGTCATGCTTGACTATGCAACAAGAGACCTCGGGGTTGATATTAGGATATATTTTGATCTCCTAAAAGAATTTTACACTTCAATAACTTGAAATCCTCCTCAAAAGTCCTTGAGGCAGTTGTTCATGAACTGCTGCTTCCTGATGGCAACATATGCAACATGACCTAAAATAGATTCAGAAAACATTGTAGGTCTCATGTAAGGTAGGGTTCCTTCATACATGCCACCTTTCATTAACAGAATTCCTAAACAGTACGCCACAGAAAATTTTGGAGGACATTATTGACATTTTCTTAAAATCTTTGTCATTCTGCTAATTACCATCAGTACATAGAAATGGTGAGTAAAAACAATATATTTTGGGCTAATAGTATCAAAAATAACATTGCTTCTCATAATAAAATAAAATGAATTATGTCTTTTTGAGTACATTTACATTTTGTCATTTGCCATTTGTCGAATTGGGCTTGGCCAACCTGAGTTCAATAATTCCCATTATCCCATTTGCTGCACTGAGCACTATCAGGAGTAATTTATACATTTACATTTTGTCATTTGCCATTTGTCAAATTGGGCTTGGCCAACCTGAGTTCAATAATTCCCATTATCCCATATGCTGCACTGAGCACTATCAGGAGTAATTTATATATAAATATACATATATTTATAATAGAATGGTCCTTCATAACCCAATATTCAAATCAGAAGAGATCTGAGATCCTACTAACCAGTGCATCTCATTTTATTTATGAAAAGTTATTGATTTGATCAGTATCATGCTATCAAACTCACTAACATTGTGCAAGTTTCAGGTGTCTTGTCCATTCAATGTAATTTTCATTATTCTCGATTAAATGTTGTGGTATACAGTTTCTAAGAATGTTCCTGATATTACCAGATATTCAACCTTTTTCAAATCCCTTCCTCCACTATAATGGAGTTGATATGTATGAGAAAAGTTAATAAAATATTTTTTCTGATGTTATTTCAGAAAAATTACTTTGATTTCCTGCTTACTTTGGTTTTGCTTCTTTCAAGAGAAGTCTGCACCAAATCTAAGAATTTCCAAATAGACGATCATGTGATGAGGAACTCAGTAAAATCAGATAGCTCTTAAAGATCTGAAATCTCCTATCACCAAGTGAGCTTGGAGGCAGATATTCATGGGCCATTTAGACTTCAAGAGGAATGTAGCAGTGGCCAATATTCTGTCTGCTACATCAAGAGATACCTTGCTTCAGTCATTGAGCGAGGCTGCTCCAAGTTTCCTGATGCTTAGAAACTGTGAAAGTTATTTTTTTTTAAGTTACTAAATTTTCAATAGTAAGGTTTACAACAAAACGTAACAAATACATTGTGATAAGTTTTTTCAGTAAGAAGAATTTTGGTAGTTAATTAGGATGAGTGAAACATAGGTTGCACTCAGATCCATGAATCCATTATCATCTGGGATTTTAGAAATCTAAAAATGTAAAGTTATTTTGTATCTGTGTAAATGTGTATCTGCTCTGCCCTCAAAGAAGAACTTAGTTTTGTTTGCTTTTACAATGTATATATAATTGTTTTCCTTTTTCTGCAGTAGGAGGGGGGATTGGCCACACTTGGCAGTCCTCAGAGCTTACTCCTGGCTCTGTGTTTAGGAATCACTCCTAGCAGGCTCAGGAACCATTTAGGATGCCGAGAGTAGAACTTGAGTCAGCCGCATGCAAGGCAAATGCTTTAATTATTGCTCTGGCACCATACAACATATATATAGATTTTTATGTGGTGGATCACTGGATCATAGTCTTGCTGTCATATGATTTCCTAAGTTAAAATTAATCATCCATATTATTTGTTCGAGCGGGCCCAGTAATGTCTCCATCATGAGACTTGTTGTTACTGTGTTTGGCCTATCGAATACATCACGGGGAGTTTGCCAGGCTTTGCTGAGCAGGCAAGATACTCTCAGTAGCCGGGCTCTCTGAGAGGGGTGGAGGAATCGAACTCGGGTTGGCCATGTTGGCTGCATGCAAGGCAAACGCCCTACCCGCTGTGCTATCTGCTATCTTTCCAGCTCTCCGTATTATTATTTATTTTAAAATTTCCTGCAGTGCCTTATATAGTTGTTATCCAACAGATAGATGTTTGTTGATGGGCTAAGTAATATATATGTGATATATGTGTGTGTATGTGTGTGTGTGTGTGTGTGTGTGTGTTTGATAGCACAACGGGTAGACCATTTGCCTTGCATGTGGCCAACCAGGTTCGATTCTTCCGCTCCTCTCCAAGAGCCTAGCAAGCTACTGAGAGTATCTCGCCCACATGGCAAAGCCTGCCAAGCTACCCATGATGTATTCAATATGCCAAAAACAGTAACAGCGAGTCTCACAATATGTTATGAGATGTTACTGGTGGCCTGCTCGAGCAAACTGATGAACAATGGGAGGACAGTGCTACAGTACAGTGCTATATATATATATATATATATATATATATATATATATGTATATATATATAATATATGGAATATATATATAGAGAGAGTATGAGTGATAGATAGCATAGCACAACGGGTAGGGCATTTGCCTTGCACATGGCCAACCCAGGTTCGATTCCTCCACCGCTCTTGGAGAACCTGGCAAACTCCTAAGAATATCCCCGCACGTATGACAGAGTCTGGCAAGCTCCCCATGGCATATGTAATCTGCCAAAAACTGTAACAACAAGTCTCACAATGGAGACGTTACTGGTGCCCGCTGGAGCAAATTGATGAATAATGTGAGGACGGTACTAAAGTGCTATATATATATATAGCACTTTAGCACACACACACACACACACACACACACACACACACACACTGCATATTCTTTGTTGCCATTTGATCTTAGTTTTCCTTCTGCCTGTGTATCCCTCATCTATTTTCATGGTTATCTATGTAGGATTGTTTGGTTCATGTCTTAGAACAATATGAAACTAAGTGGACTGAAGTGAAATAGCTTTTTTGTTGTTTGTTACACGGTACATTCATAAACTAAAGTGGCTATTAAATATGCATAAAAGAAATTTCCTGGACTCATTTGTGACTATTTATGCTATGCTTCATGCACAAAGAACTTACTGTAACAAACGCAGACTTTCTTTTAATGTTTTGACTTTCAGCAGTGCAGGAAAACCATTACCCTCAAATTAAACAACAACAACAAAACGTCTTAGAGCCATTTGCTATTTGACTGCTTATTGCTTATGTCACAACTTTAGAATTGAACCTACCACACTTATTAACATCCTGCCTGTCTTTCTTAAGTAGTTAATTATAATCACATGCAATCTTTCTGGGAACCTATATCCATTAACAAAATTGGTTTTCTTTCAATTGTGGCTATAAGTTGATGGATCCCAGTTCACTTATGTTTTCACTGAGGGCAATGCAACTCAGGACCATACAATGGATTCAAGTGTGTTTATTTTAAGAACCAAGTGGAATTATACTCACCAAAATCTTCAAAGTGATGTTTGAAGTTCTTCTTGATGAGACATATACTCACTCACTACTTAACATTTCGCTGGTATTTCACAGACCCCTGTTAACCTGTACCTCTTTAATTCAACAAAAATCAGTTTCCATCTAATAGTTATTTTTATGAAATTTCCATTTGAAGAATACTATTTTCTCAGTTATCCTATTTTTATCGTATTTACTTACATCTGGGAATGTTTCCAATTGGGGCTTTAAGAAATTATTGTACACTCATTGGGGGCAGGGGGAATATATCTATTGGAAGGTCTGAATACTGCCACATGGAGAACAAATGAGGGCAATTAATCCTGGTAATTCTCAAAGTGAAAATACTTTATAACATGAAAAATATAGATTTAACAAATTGATTTTTTCATTTGAGATGTATTTTCTTCCTTATCTTGAGGAAATACACATAATTGTGCTTTTTGTCAAGATGCTAGTTAATATAAAGTACTTTGGGGAAAAAAGGGAGGATGAAAGCAGATACATATGTTTAAGCCATATAAATAATTTATAGATCCACAATAATGCATTGTAATATAGGCCAAACTCAGCGTGGTAATTAAACTGCTCATTAAGTATCTGTTAATGCACACCCACACATCTCTAAGTCATATAGGCCATTCACAGTTCTGCTCATTAGGTCAAGAGAGAATTACGTACTCTTGAATTCCTTTGGCTCCATTCATTCTTTCAAGCTATATACACATATTGTTTAAAGATGTTTGCATCTCTTACTATACGTTATATGCACTATTCTGGGCGGTAGGAAAATAGATGTAAAGAAGGAAGAAAATAATATGGATGGGAAGATTTTTTTAAATTTATTTATTGAATCACCGTGAGAACAGTTATAAAGCTTTCAGGTTGAAGTCTTGGTCATACAATGATCAAACACCCATCCCTTCACCAGTGCATATTTTCCACCACCAAGAACCCAATATACCCCCCATCCCACCCCTCCCCATGCCTGTGAGGCAGAAGATTTCCACTTAACTCTCTTTCTACTTTGATTACATTCATTATTTTGACAAAAGAAGCACCATTATTATTTGAAATTTTCTCCCAACAATCAAACCTGCTGAAAAGGCATCATGAAATAATTTGTTTTCTATTTCTCGTTATGAAGACCATATAATGTTGCGCTTAGATTTCTGATATTTTACTAATTAAGTCTGGAGGGATTTCTCCCAAAAGCCGCATAGTTCTGAGATTGGTTTGTGTGCCTCTGGGATCCATGACCGTGCTGGAGAGCCCTGGATCAGAAGATTTACTTAACTCATCCATTGTATAATTTCAATCATATATTAAACATTTTTCATGGTGTAAAATATAACAGGAAATTTCTTCCACATATATTTATAGTTCATTCTATTTAGTACTGTCAAACTTTTCAGTGCATTATGATATAGTTAGCCAGATTTCTAACTATCATGCTTGCTCTAGAGCTTGCATGTACTTCCATCACATTCATTCTTTATGGTTGGGACCTAGAGAAGCTAGAAAGTCTCCTCTGAGATCCAATGTCACTTGTATTAATCCCAAATATCAACTGAATTATTTGATAGACTATGTTGAGTGCTTCTATTAAAAATGATTTTTGAGAATTTTTAGTGTCAGTGTCATTTTTCAAATGTTTATGCATTCAGCATTTAGGGGAGGCATATAGAGGCATATATGGGGAGATTTTCTGTCAAAGAATATATTTTTGGTATTTTTATAAGACAATATCAAGAAAATAAGTTACCAAAATCTGACAATATAAAGAAAAAGAAGTGGTGAAATATAAATAAATGTAATTCAAGAATCAATAAGAAAAACTCATTTTACAGAGAATAATTCTACAGCACTCTTGAAAATGAAAGGTGAACTGATAAAATCATCATCTGAGAAAGAATGTTTTATTTATATAATACTAAACCTATATAAGATGCCCAATCAATAATGTAAAAATTTAATATTTTAAAAGACTATAAGAAATATAAACCATATGTTTGAAAATTTTACCATGTAACCCAAGCTGATACAACTTCATGCTAATGTATCCACCCAAAACATAATCATCACTGGGATTACATACTTATATAATATGTTTTGGTTTTACATTTATTTAACTATATAATATATGTAATAAAATATTTAAATCTAAATCTATAGTACACTGATTTTTAAAAAATTTTTTTTATTAGTGAATCACCGTGAGTTACAGTTACAGACTTGCAAACGTTCGTGCTTATGTTTCTGTCATACAATGCTCGAGTACCCATCCCTCCACAAGTGCTCATTCTCCATCACCCACCCCATCCCCCTCCCACCCACCTCACCTCTGTGGCAGGGCATTCCCTTTTATTCTCTCTCTCTCTCTCTCTCTCTCTCTCTCTCTCTCTCTCTCTCTCTCTCTCTCTCTCTCTCTCCGTTTGGGTGTTGTGGTTTGTAATACAGGTATTGAGTGGCCATCATGTTTGATCTATAGTCCACTCTCAGCATGCATCACCCATCCCAAGCGGGTCTTCCAATCACACTTTACTTGGTGTTCCCTTTTCTATCTGAGCTGCCTTTTCCTCCAGCATGTGAGAACAGCTTCCAAGCCATGGAGCCAAGCTCCTGGTACTTATCTCTACTATTCTTGGGTGCTAGTCTCCCATTCTGTTACTCTATACTCCACAGATGAGTGCGATCTTACTATGTCTGTCTCTCTTTTTGACTCATTTCACTTAGCATGATACTTTCCATGTTGATTCATTTGTGCAAAGTTCATGACTTCATCTTCTCTAACAGCTGCATAGTATTCTATTTAGTACACTGAATGTTTATAAGCTGAAGACAACTGTCCACTTAGTAGCAAGATCAAGAAACATTACCCTTTGCTCACAAGCTCACTCATGTTCCTTTTAGTCACCACAGATCTCAAATATAACCACGACACTGGCTTCTAACACTATTATTAGTTTTCTTATGTTTAAATACAGTCATACTGAACTCATAGTTTGAGCTCTTGATTCAACCTTCTCTTTCCTACCTATCAATTCACTCAAACTTTAAAAGCATATATTTGTAATTCATTAATTTTTATTGCTGCATATTGCTCCATTTTATTTCTTTTTATTTTATACATCCTACTACCCTCAGATGTGAAGAACATGTTAGAAGCTAACAGTTTTTGTTCTATTGAGCATTGTGCTTCAGTGCTCATTCTAACAATGTTTTTTATCTGGGTCATAGGATAAGTAAATGTTTCATAGTAGCAGATGCTGCTAATAAGGTATTGAGTTTCTTTTCTTATTTTTGGTGTGTTTTGTTTTGTGCCAGAATTTAGAGTGGTCAGGGGTTCCTTCTTTGTGTGCTCAGAGAGTCTTGTCAAGCTGTAGCTCTAACTGTGGCCTCCTACAAGCAAATCATGCTCTGTCATCACCCAGAGGGTTTCAAAGAGTAATTGCAAAGCTTGGATTTTGAAAACACAAAGGAAGCACAGAGTCAGAGAGATCATAGAACGGCTTAGGCACTTGGTTGGCAGGTGATGGTCTTCATGCTAATATGGCGCTGCCTATGCCCTCCCAAGCACCATGGCAGTGATTCCTGAACACAGAGCCAGAAGTAAGCCCTGTGCACAACTGGGTGTGACTCCCAACAAAATGAAACAAAGAAAATAAAGAATAAAAATAAAAATAAGAAAAACAAAGAAAAAAAGAAAACCCTGCTAGGTTTTCTTTAGCTATACCAAACCATTTTTTTAAAAATTCAAGTTAATTTAAATGGCTTAGGATTTCAGCTTCATTGTTAGATTATGTAAACCTTTTAAATGTTATGGATGAGGTTGTGCTCCCACAAATTCATGCCCCATGCATTTATATTCAGTCTCTAGATATGGCTGTATTTGGACACAGAGTTTTAGGAAGTAAAGATAAATTTATTATTATTTTATTATCATTATTAGGATTACACTTTCCTGAGGTCAGGACTTTTCCTTGACTTTATGCTAAGCGCTCACTCCTGGCAGAGTTCAGTGATCATACATTGTGCCTGGAATCAAACCCAGTTGTCTGCTAGTTAAGAAATCACCCTGTCAGCTGTATATGCTCTTCTGCTCCAAAAGCAAAACTTTCTTTATTTCTTAGCTCATAATAATGTTTCCATTTTCAGGATAGTGAGTTTATGATGAAGATTGCTTGAAGGAAAAAAAAGTAAAGTGACACATGAAATATAACATCCTTTCTCGTTTATTTTCTTAGGGTTCTTAGAAAATGACCAACACAGATGAGAAACTGATGCTCTTTACCAAATAATTTGTGTTAGTTTCAACTGATTTTCAGATATTTAGTTTTTTGTCTCTGAATTAGCACTTCCTTTAAAAGGGAGCTGTGTCTCTGATAATGACATACAAACATTTGATTTAAATTTTATGCACTATAAATCCTACCATTACTCATAGCATATTATAAAGAGCAGTGTGAGGTTTATAAAGCATAAAGTTTATATACATACAATTTTATATCAACTTTATATATGTGTGAGTGTGTGTGTGTGTGTGTGTGTGAGCACATGCCCATATCCCCTTGAGTATATTTTAATTAAGCACAAACCAGTGATTTACAAACTAATTCTTCCATTTCCATCTGCTTACTATCCTCTAGGAATGTGGGTATATCTACATATCTAAATCTCTCTCTCTCTCTCTATATATATATATATATACACACATATATGTACATACATACATATATAAATTCAGCCTCTATCTTAGAAATCCTGATGTTTGAGGTTTATTTAGCTCTACTTTTATACAAAGCTATTTTGAAATGGTAATATCACTTGTAAAGAATCCTTCCTTCCACTGGGACTAGTAATTGTGTTTCATATTGTTTCTGAAATGTAACATGGGAGAGAGGTAATATATATTTCAAGCTGAATGCTTTCACTGTCACTGGTTTTCATTTTTCACATGGACTGACATATTTCAGCATTCTTGGTGGTGATACTGTGAAACCTGGGAGTTAGTTCATCAATAACCCTAAATCCCCATCCTCAATTTCCGTATATCAATTGTGAAAATTAACAAGTAATGATTTGTTTGTTAGTGCTGCTTTAAAAAACTCTTCTTAAACCTTCATCATTACTAGTATTGAACAACTATGTCATTGTCAGATAGGTATTAAATAATTGGCATATATTACTTTTCAAGTATCAAGACAAAGTTTTCTATAAAATATTTAAATTTTGGTATAAAACCTCATGATGTAAGAAGTATATATGAAATTACATAAAAATCTCTAGTGAGGGCCGAAGCAACAGTGCAGCAGGAAGACCGTTTGCCTTGCATGGAACCGACCAGGGTTTGAGTATGCAGCATCCCATACGGTCACATGAGCACCAACAGGGAGTAATTTCTGAGTTCACAGCCAGGAGTAGCCCCTAAGCATTGCCAGATGTGATCCAAAAAGTGAAAAAAAAAAAAAAAACCTAGTCACTGTTATCTACATTTATACAAATAGGAAGATAAACGTTAGAACATTAAGTTTGTATAGAAAAATAGAATGTCTGTTTGATCTTTTAGTTTTTTTTTTATTTTAAAAATAATTATTTTTATTTTGTTTTTTATCATTTTTTTTAAAATTGAGATAGAGGGTTACAAAGCTGGTCATGGTTGGTTTCCAGTTATACAATGTATTAACACCTACCCCTCCACCAGTGTAATTTCTCAGCACCAAAGTTCCCAGTTTTTCTCTCACTGCCCACTTTTTCCCCCACCTGAGCCATTTTAATTATTTTAATGTATACAAAAAGTCACAAATGTTGATCCAATTCTATAGCTGAGTCAACTTTTTTTTTTAATTGGAGCCAGAGAAATACCACAGCAGGTAAGGCAATTGCCTTGTTCATGGCCAACCAGGTTTATTCTGGGTATCCCATATGGTTCTCAAGCATTGAACAACACCATGAATGATCCCTGAACACAGTTCCAAGAATAATACCTGAATATTGCTAGGTGTGGACCAAAAACAAACAAAATTTTTATCAATGGGCAAAAATATTATTTTAATATTAAATGAAAGCTAAATAATAATTTGTTCATAATTGCAGTTTTTTAAACAAATTATGTTTCTCTATTGTCATTTAATTTCATTGCTGTTATTTGTATGCTGACTTTTTAAAATTTGAAAAGATTAGACTGGAATTTTACTATTCATTATCAGTTTAGCAGTTTATTTATTAAAAAATTATAGTCAATGGGTAGAGAAATAGTTCAGTGAGTAAATCTTTCACACAGCTTAGCTAGATTCAATACTTGGTGTTCCATATACTCCCCTGACTACTGCGAGGAGTGACTCCTGAGTGCAGAGTTAGGAATAATCTTGAGCGTGGGCTAATGTGGTCTGGAAATATACAATGGATAGTTTGTTTCCCTTGTAGCTGTCAAACCCATGAGTGAGGCTAAATAGCACAGTGGTTAGGGCGTTTGCCTTGCATGTGGCTGACCGGGGTTCGACTCCCAGCATCCCATATCGTCCCCCTGACCACCGCCAGGAGTAATTCCTGAGTTCAGAGCCAGGAGTAACCCCTAAGCATTGGCAGGTGTGACCCAAAAGTGGGAAAAAAAAAGAAACAAAAACCCGTGAGTGATCTTGGAGCACAGAGCTGGGAGTAAGCCCTGAGCACAGCTGAATGTGATTTAAAAATAAAAAACAACAACAAAAATATGTTGGCTTTCTTTTTTTTTTAATTTTTTTTATTGAATCACCATGAGACAGTTACAAGCTTTCATGTTTGGGTTACAATCACACAATGATCAAACACCCATCCTCCACCAGTGCACATTCCCCACCAACAATATTCCCAGTATCCCCCTCCCTTTCCCACTCTCCCTCTGCTTCCATGGCAGACATGATTCCCCATAATATCTCTCAACTTTTGGGCATTATGGTTTTCAATACAGACCCTGAGAGGTTATCATGTTTGATCCTTTATCTACTTTCTGCACACATATCCCATCCTGACCGATTCCTCCAGCCATCTTTTCTTAGTGATCCCGTCTCTATTCCAGCTGCCTTTTCCCCTTTGCTCATGAGGCAGACTTCCAACTATGGAGCAATCCATCTGTCCGGCGTATCTACTATCCTTAGGTGTCAGCCTCATGTTATGTTGTTTTATACTCCAAAGATGAATGCAGTCCCTTTTATGTCTGTCCATCTCTTTCTGACTCATTTTGCTTAGTATGATATTCTCCATGTCTATGCATTTATAAGTAAAGTTCATGATTTCATCTCTTCTGGCAACTGCATAGTATTCCGTTGTGTAGATGGACCAAAGTTTCTTTAACCAGTCATCTTTTCTAGGGCACTTGGGTTATTTCCAGATTTTGGCTATTGTGAACAGTGCTGCAATGAACATATAGGTACAGATGTCATTTCTACTGTGCTTTTTTGCATCCTCAGGATATATTCCCAGAAGTGGTATTGCGAGGCCTTATGGAAGCTCAATATCTAGTTTTTGAAGGACTGTCCATATTGTTTTCCAGAAAGGCTGGACTAGTGGGCATTTCCACCAACAGGGAAAGAGTGTCCCTTTTTCCCCACATCCATGCTAGCACTGGTTGCTTTTGTTCTTTTGAATGTGTGCCAGTCTCTGTGGTGTGAGATGATATCTCATTTTTGTTTTGATTTGCATCTCTCCGATGGTTAGTGATGTGGAACGTTTTTTCATGTGGTATTTTGGCCATTAGTATTTCTTTTTTGAGGAAACTTCTGTTCATTTCTTCTCCCCATTTTTTGATGGGGTTGGAAGTTTTTTTCTTGTACAATTCTACTAGAGTCTTGTATATCCTGGATATTAATCCCTTATCAGATGGGTATGGCTGTCTTTTGAATTTTAAATTTATTTTCAATCTTGAAGTATTGCACTTAATCTAGTTCATGTTGCAACATAGTGAAAATTTGCATACTATTATGCAAATGTAATTTAAAATGAAATTTAATCCATTATAATGCATTATTTTCAGTCATTGCATTACTTTTTAAAGAGCATTTTACGTTCTCAAAAAAAAGCATAATTTATTTACCACAGAGATAGGAAGTAAGGTGCTTGCCTTGCATGTGACTGACCCTGGTTCAATCTTCAGCACCTCATCTTGTTTCCTGAGTACTGCCAAAGATCATTTTCAAGCACCCAGTCAGGACTAGCACCTAAGCAAGACCAGATGTGGTCCATTTTTTCTCACAAAATAGAATTTTAATTGATCATAATATTTTATTAATTCATATATCATAATTTGACTATTTTCTAGTGCTGTGCATTTAAGTAGTTTTTGTTTTTATTATTGTAAACTACCTTAAAATTCTAATATGATATTTTTATATTAGTAAATTTTAGTACATTAACTGAATGTCTTTGAAACCTTAGGCAATTGATTAGAGCCTACCTGTGGGAAGAAGCAAAACTTCTTAGGAAAGGGGCTAGAAAAATAGTATAGAGGGTAGAGTGCTTTCCTTGCACAATATTGATCTGTCTTTGATCCCTGAGTGCAGCACCTTGAGAACGTATGGGTGTGGCTGAAGAACAAACAAACAAACAAAAAAAGAGTTAATGTGAATGTGCTTAGAAAGTGTTTTAATTGTTATGAATCTCTTATCTCTCTTTCCTATCTCTCTATATATACATATATGTTCATATATAAATAAAACAGGATTTGTTTAACATAGATAAGAAAGTCAAATAGAGTATTACTAATAATAAAACCTTACTGGAAGAGATTTTTCTTCTCACTTAGCCTCTATCCTTCCCTCTTCCCAGTCAATCTCCTCATCCAATCTCTATGAATGTATGTATGTATGTATGTATGTATGTATGTGTGTATGCATTTTAAATATAAAAAAACTCCATTATACTGTCCTAAAATTTTAAGTTATGTGAACGAAATTGTTCTAGACGCATTACACAAGTTTTATTATATTTAAGTTGGTAAGTAGGTCATTATTCCTTCCTATATTTTTATTCATGTCAAAAATTAAGGCACAACTTTTCTGAATTTAAAGATTAGAAAGTTCATAAAAATAAAAAGGCAAAAGCGGTGCCAGAAAACTATTGTGTCAGTGTGGGATAATCTGAGTAATTTATTGTCCACCACTACTTCAAAAGTCATTTTTTCTTGGGTGCTAGAGAAAATGGGGATAAAGACACTTCATACATACATACATACATACATACATACATACATACATACATACAGCTGACCATGATTTTATACCCTTAGCACCGCCTACATTGATCTTTGAGCACAGAACCAAGACTTAAGTTCTGCACTGACAGGGGTAGCCCCTAACCAAAACCAAATCAAAATAAACAAATACAATTTCCTCTTTGTTGGGTTTGTTTTATTCATGCAATGCAGAAAAGAACAAATTTCTACTATCCAGGGCGAGAATAGTATAGAGTGATAGTATAGCAGTTAGTATTGCCTTGCAAGTGTCAGACCCAGGTTCGATCCCAGGCATCTCTTAGCACCATTAGGAGTAACTTCTAAGTACATAGCCAGGACTAAGACCTGATCATTGGTGGGTGTGGCCCCCCAAACCACTCCCACTGCCAACAAAAAATCAACAACATAATCTACTCCCCAAAAAGCAGCAGAATTTTAATCCCATCATTAAATGAATGTGCCCTCAATTTCTGTAATTTCTGCATCTCTTTTGTATTCTTCCTTAAAACTTTATTGAAGAATTAACTTCAACAAAAAATGAGCTTTTGAAAGTCAGGCTTTGTAGTTGTGTTTATTGTAGAATCTTATTCTGATACAATTATAAAAAGACTTCAAGTGCAGAATAATAAATCATTGTGTATTAAAGTCACAAAACGATCTTATGCTATGGATATTCTATCAAATTTTACTTCACAATAAAGAATATATTTTATTAAATATCTATCATTTTCCAGTTTATAAAGATATAGAAATTTTTAATTAAAATATTTTGTAACTTGACAACTTTGGTGGTTTAAAAGATTTTCAAATAGGCATGTAGGACAATCAACCCTACATGACAAATTTCTTTTGAGAATAAATGAAAAATGCCTCTGTATAAAATCAATTTAAATTCAAGTATTATTCACAACAGTAGAGTTAAAATCTATATAATATGTCATATAACATACATAAGAGTATGTGAATGTGAATGAGAATAGAGTGAAAACTAGAGCAAGCAGATATTTCTATCAATGAGAATCACACATATTTTCTAGACATATCAAGGGGTATTGTATATGAAGCAGGTAGATTTTAAAGTTTAAATAGATTCTGAGTAGCCAAAAGGAAAAGAACAATTCTTGAAGAGCAGCAAAGTAAGGAGATATGCAAAAGGGCACAAGTGTTCTTAAGCCAAATAAATTGTTGGGATACATGTTTGCATAGTGATAAAAAAGAAGGGATTAAAAATTTGGCACATGTTAAAGGGGAACACATCATAGTCCATCTATGAGCAAGTTTCCGAAAGAGTAATACTCTATTCTCATTCACATTCACATCTCTTACAGAACCTGCCACCCTCATCAACAAGGTCAAGGACTCTTAATTCTTTTCCATTTGGATCTAAGGATATTTGTGAGTGCTTGTATATAATGGAGTAAATAAGTCACAGAATTTCTACAGGACTTCTTGGACTCATAAAGAATGAATTGGCATCCAAACAGTCATCCTAGAAAGATTACTATGTGTGCCTTCAGGCCCACATTAAACCGACTAACCAACTTGACTAACCAGATGCTGATATCATGGGAGGAAATCCAGAAAAATGATTTCTTCTCTGCATTGAGATAGATACTTCAAGATCCAGCCACTGTCTAAAGGCATCGTTAAGACACTCCAGGCCTATACTACCTATGAGCTCATTCTCTAATTTCTGATCCATAGAAACCATTATCAATTTTGGAGTGAGTACTGCCATGAGCTACTGAGTGATTTGTTAATAATAGTTAACCCGAGCAATAACATAAGGAAGGCTTTAGAACTAAACTTAATACTCGCTCTTTTACGTGAATATTTCTTTCTTTCTCTTTTAAATTTTCGACATTATATTTTCTGCTACAGTGGAAAGGCGTTTGCCTTGCACGCAGCCAACATAGCCGACTCGAGTTCGATTCCTCCGCCCCTCTCAGAGAGCCCGGCGAGCTACCAAGAGTATCTTGCCCACACAGCAGAGCCTGGCAAGCTCCCCGTGATGTATTCGATATGCCAAACACAGTAACAACAAGTCTCATGATGGAAACGTTACTGGGCCCGCTTGAGCAAATCGATGAACAATGGGAGGACCATGACCGTGACCGTGACCCACTGAAATTTCTGAATATTGAGGTTTTTCTATTTCCAAATTATCAGTCACAAAATCTTCATTGCTTACCCGAACACTCCTAACAGCAACATGTGTCCTTCTCATGTTCTCTTCTGGACAATAAAATTTTATTTTATTGCAAGATGATTTTACCACATCATGAGCTGTTCTTTGAATATTCTTTCCCTTTAACAGAATGGAAGAGACTTCAAGAAATAGGCACACACTTTGTACCTGCCTGACATGTTTTTTTCCGTGTTGCGTATTGTCAAGCACTATGCTTGAGAGGTAATATGTCAAAACTGTTTCAAAAATTCTGAAGTATAAGCGAATAGAAAAACAAACACAAGATGTTTTAATATTTAGGATGTTATATTCATTTATCTAGAAAAAGTTATGGATTTTCATGAATCTAATTTGTTCCTCACTTGTGTGTTAAAATACAATATATATACATGTATAAAATAATATGTAAAATAAAATATGTATATGTATATATTTAATGATGTAATAGGTAATCCTAGGTAATTTAAGAAACAAAGCAATTTTATATAGCTTTTTACTGATATGGTTAATTTGAAAAAGGGTAGCCAAAATATTCAGAAAGTTTGCAAAGGTCCTTGAAAATTCTTTTTGTGGATGTAAAATAACAACTTTGATGTCTCTGTAAACCAGACAGACTTTACTTTTAATAACAACTCATCTAAATTTTGGAAATTGGCCAGGAAAATAGCAGCCATCCTAACAGCCAAGTTTTCCACCAACTTTCTGGCAACAGTGAATCCTGAGAAATGAGTGCTGGAATTGCTTGTATAATTCTAAAGCTTCATCATTCACCCAGCTAAACAAATGACAATCAAGCATAGTTCTAACAAATACACTTTTTCTTACTAACCACCAAAAACTTTTGCAATGATGTACTCCATCACATGCTTTTTCTTCAACAAAAAAGTTCTGCTTGATGATTATAATGAATAGGATACTTGAAATAACTAACAGTGCAGTCACACAATGTTAAATGCAGCAAAAAAAAAAATCAGATTTAAGAAATGCTGGAATGATTTATACTACTAGGAGTTGTGATTTTATGTTTTAAGTGATATTCTAAGATATGTTCAATGCCAGCTTTGGATGAAAGAAGTTTGAAAATTCACTCCTTTGTTTTTAGAGAAAAGGGAGAGAAAAGTGAAGTCTGGAATTCCTATATATTTAACTCACTGCATTCAAGTTTCATTTCTAGGTCTCAGCTACTTGTCTGTTGTGTCTAGAATTAATCTATGAGAAGTCTGCTTAGAAAGGCGAGACTTGAGATGAAATCAGTTTAATTTATAATGCAGGTTGGAAGGGAAATGGAGAAGTTCAAGGAAGGCCAGTTACATCAACATCGTTTATAGAGGATAAGCATGGCTCTTAAGAAAAAACAACCAATGCCAGTCCTATGCTCTTCAGTCAGGACATTCATGTAATAGTAGAATAACATAGGGACTATCTGCTACAAAAGATTTGGCCCCATTTCTAATAGTTTTAAATTCTTTGGAAATTTAAAGACTAAAATATGGCAAAATTATAGAGAAAAAGTGAGTTTTGCTTATCAATAAAATATTTCTGCTATTCTATTAGTTTCCCACTGTGCATTCCTATTTCTCATAGATGTTGACTTTAAAAAATTGTTATCTAAAAATCATCTGATTTGAATTGTCTTTCGTAAGATGTTGAACATACTTGCCTGAAATATGCTTGGTAGGCATTTCTTTCTATAACTGATGAAAGCTGTATGACATTATTTCTCTTATTATCTAGTTCCCTAAATTTAACACAAATAAAGAAAATTCAGTAACAATATTAAAGACACTAAAAAAAAAACTTGTGAGACAATTTGTATGAGAATCTTGGAATTCCATCAATTAATACCCATTTGTTCCCTAAAGCAAGTTGATACATTAAGATACATAGTGCCTTTTCACATTTCACTGTATAAATATCTCACTGTCTTTTCAGACCAAAAACATTGTTTTTAATGTTTCATTGCTTAATTATTGACAGCTTAGTAACAAATCAATTAAATAATTCCAGCACAATTATCTTAAAAAACTTCATATACTGACGGAAACCCCACTCCATTTGCCAATAAATAAAGCAAAAAAATATTCATAAGCCCTTTAAGTGTTACTCAATACCTACTTATACAATTTTAAAGGCAAATATAAAGTTATCATGACATACCATATGTTACGAAGACATTTGTATTATTTAAGTAATGGTGAAGTATACTTAAACACTTAACTATATTAAGAGAACATAGTGTATCAAATGTCATCATTATTAATTTCACATAATATTGCATTTATCTTAAAATGCGAAATGAAAAAATCCTAATGATTGACTTTTATGTGTTCTCTGTATGTCTGAAAATTTTGTTGGATTAAATTTTCTAAATAGCACTATAATTATTTTGGAAAGTATAATTCAAGGTATGATATTTGTTAGATAAATGTTATCACTGTAAACTGCGAAGCAAAAATATAGTAACAGAGATATTTGGGAGGGACAAAATAAAGCTCAATTTGTTTCTCCATTCCTCTGCTTTTCTTGAATTTTCTTGGTGTGAAGAGTAAACTTGTGATTTATAAATTATCTCAAGATTAAAGTTCTAAAAGGATATAAAGTTTATTTGTTTTCTTTCAAATTTTAATGATTTGTTCTAGTATTAATAATAGTCTGTATTAACGTACATAAATGGGGCCAGGGCAATAATTCTGTTAAACCATAAAGAGATAAAGATAAAGTTTATAAATATAAGGTTAATGAAATAATTTTAAATCTGTAAATTATCCAATGGAGACTTTTTTCAGAAGTAGTTCCTCTTGGCCTGGGTGTCAGTGTCATCCTCAGCATGAGATTCACTTTTTGTTCTCTGTGAACACTAGCCCTGGAAATAAAAATGATGGCAGCCTTGCTAGTAGAATTGAGGAGGATTAGGTATCCTGTTCAAATATCGACATCATTTGGAATTACTGACAATTGCCTTAGTACTTACACAATGGAATTACTGTAAGAAATGTTATCTTGGGAATTTTAATAGAAAGGATTTTAACATTAAAATCTGCATGAAATTTATTATGCATTATTATGAAATAATTTCTGAATTACCTGGGGAAATTTGAAATTATTTCGGAATTGCCCTGGGAAATTTGAAATAGTCCCTATGGGAATTCTCTGGGAAATAAATTTTTCTCTTTATATGGGGATGGGACTGAGAAGGATGTGAAGAAAAAATGATTGGTAGTCAAACCGAGTCATTCTTATGTAAGAAGTAGGACACTTCACTGTTAGCTTTTTAAAAACTAAAAGACATGCATAGCCATGACAAAATGGTCTAAGTATAAAACTCACATTGGAAAAATCACTATATCTTGATTGCATTCATCTACCCATCAGGGATTTATAACTGAGATATAAATATTTCATTGAATTTTTAATAAAACCTTAATGTGCATGATATACTCAGTACACTACTACTTGAAAGCCCTGATATATAGAAAGTCCAGCAGTTTTGAGGTGGATCAATAAATTTCATGACTTTGTATTATGAGGCTTCAGTATCATCTTGTCATTTACCATCCATTTCTCAAAAGAAAATAACTACAATTAGAGTCCTGGATAGTATTTTTGGTAAGAAACCAAATATCTTCCAGACACAAGACTGAGCTGTCTGGGGTATTCAATAAGTTTATTGTCTGACTATATAATATATATATATACATATGTATACATATATATATGTTATCAGATGCAAGACAGCACAGTGGAGTACTGAATTGCCCTTCTGTATATCATAAAATAAAATGTCAACTAGAGCCTAAAGATTATTTTATGGGGAACCTGAAATTCTAGATTATATCTAAGTTTATGGGTCAGATTTTATGATTCCAAGTGATGAGATCCCATGAATTAAAAGCTCTCATATTATTAATGAGATAGAGGGGAAGTAAAATTATAATGTTTTTAATGACTTTATTTGGATAGTTGTCTGATGCTGAATTTATTAATCTGCAAATTGAAAGTTCTGATTTGGAATATTTTGTTGTCTTTGACTGTCACAATGTATTTTTTTCAAGCTAGTGCATAAGAATTATATATGAGAGAGCAGACTGTTAGTACAGCAGGATTGGGAAGGTGCTTGACTTGCATATGGCCTAGCCTTGCTTCACTCCCTGGTGCCACATACTATTCCCTCAGCCCTGCCAGGAGTGATCTGTGAGCACAATGCCAGGAGTAAGCTTTAACACCACTGAGGGTGGTCCAAAAACCAAAAAAAACAGATAAAAAATAAATACATGATATGTAAGCAACAGTAGGTTCTACATGAAGTTTTTTTTAAATTTTTTTATTTTTATTTTTAATAGTGAAACACCATGAGGCACCATTGTAGACTTAAAAATTTTTGTGCTTGGATTTCAATTATATAATGATCAAATACCCATCCCTCCACCAGTGCTCATTTTCCACCACCATGTGTCCCAGTATCCTGCCCACACCCCATCCCCCTCATCCCACCCTGCCTCTGTGGCAGGGCATTCCCTTTTGTTCTCTCTCTCCTTTTAGGTGTTGTGGTTTGCAAAAGAGGCATTGAGTGGCAATCATGTTTGGTCTGTAGTCTACTTTCAACAGGCTTCTCCCATCCTGGGAGAATCCTCCCAACACCGTTTATTTGGTGCTCCCTTGTCTATCTGAGCTCCCTTTTCCCCTAGCAGGAGGGCTGGCCTCCAAGCCATGGAGCAAACCTCATGGTACTAATCTTGGCCACTCTGTGATGTTAGTCTCTTATTTTGTTACTTTATGTTCCCAGATGAATGCAATCTTTCTATGTCTATCCCTCACTTTCTGACTCATTTCCCTTAACATGATACTTTCCACTACATGAAGGATTTTAAGTCTCTTGCCAGATTCTGAAACTTCTCACTGTCCCAGTTAAAAAAAAAAAAGTCCTTTAAATACTATAAACCCATGTGTTGGTTAGAGAACAAGTGAGTTTATGTATTAATAAATCTTTCCTTATAATACTCATGTCTCTTTTCTCATTGCTCAAATTTAACTGTATTTTCTAGAATTCAGAATCTGATCTATGGAGAAGGATCACATCATGTAGATTATGTTTTAATGAAATTCTAAATATATATGTAATTTAAATTATATAAATTGAGTATTACAAAGTACCTTATTGGAAAATACAAATTCTTTGTGTACTTTATTTATCTTAACCTTGGCTTACCAATTGGCCTTACCAATTGGTTTGGTATATGAATTTCCACCGTTTTGATTTTTTAGCATTTTTTTCTTTTTGTGGGGGGGAGTGGCGGGATTTGGGGCCAAATCCACTGGTTTCCAGGGCTTACTCCTGGCTCTGCACTCATGGATTCTTCCTGGTGAACTCAGAGGGCCTCATGGGATGCCAGGGAATTTACATGGCTCAGCCAAATGCAAGGGAAATGCCCTACCTTCTGTTTATCACTCCAGCCCCTTTTAATTTGGGGGTAGAAATGTCATATGTTGAAGAATATTTATAATCAAAACTTTAAGGTGTATCAATAGTATCAAAAATATCTCTAGGACAGAAGTATATATTATAGAGATTAAGTTTCTTGCCTTGCCTCCCACGAACCCAAATTTAAATCCCCAGTACTTCAAAAGATCCCATAAACACTGCCAGAGTTCACTCTTGAGCACAGAACCAGGAATAAACCCTCGACCCCCAACGGAGAGGCTCAGAAAACAGAAATAAACAACAAAATCTCCAGTGGGACCTGGAAGATAGCTTCCTGATAAGGAGTAAATTCATTGCATATGCAAAGCTTTGGTTGTTCTAACAATATTTCCCAGTGTAATCCCAGAGACGCCCTAGAGTCACCTTGGTGGTTCTAGCACTGTTGATCCTAGGCAATGTTGCATTGCTGGGTCTTATCTATGAACTGTTTGTCCTGATTAGTCAATACCTGTGGTAGTCACCCTAGCACTCTTCCATGTAATGCTTAAAAACCTCCCTCTCAAAATACTTTGAGTGTGCTCTGCCAAAGTCAGTTGATTTACACACTCTGTTGCTACCATTCTGGAGATGAACTAATATTTATCATTGAACTTTGTGCATTTTTCCAAAAGCTTTCATGTTGGACTGAAACTCCAGTTTTTAAAGTCTTTAAGACTCTGAAAAATTTCTCTCAAATGAATTAACTTTATATCAGAAAGTCTAGAGATTGGTATTGAAGGAAAGTAAACTATTACAGCAATCATCAGGTTTAAATATACTGATATTATCAATACAATTTTAATTTTGTATTATTCATATTCATATTACAAAATCACTCAATACATGATATACTGACTTGTGATCCTTTCTTATACACTGTAAACCAATCTAAAGTAAGTCAAGAAGTACTTTTCAGTGATCTTTTGTAAGAAAGAGTAATATTTTATTAAGAAAATTTATTTGATAGCTTAATATCAACTCCTCTCAAAGTGTTAGGTCTCTTTTTAAATAGTATCATATTCAATTTTTTAGACTTACTTAAAATTTTCATGTATGTTTTGAGGATCAGATATGCGGATATATGATTTGCATGATTAAATATCCTCGTTAAATGACAAGTAGTTGACTTTTTAGAATATATCTCAGGCTGACTATTTGACTTAAGAGGTTAGAAAAAGAATTTATTTAAAGAGTGGTTCTTCTCAAGGGATTTGACTTTTTTATTAAGGTCTATGGTCTATATGTCTGTATAGATAGATGTGCTTTATTTTACTTATATTTTATATCTGACTGCAAAAACTGAGCATACACGAACAATGCTAAATACTGATTTTTCAGTATCAACTTAATGTGGATATGATTCATTTCAAACTTTCAGACTAATTCTCAAGGTTGTGTGTATTACAATTATCAGTGTTGTAATACTGAAACCATTCTAACTTACAACAATTTGTTATCCACAGCAATACTTGGGAGGCAAAGAGATTAGTGAATGATTATTCTGATGTTTTGAAAACCAAAACGTTTGTTTTGAAAACCAAAATGTTTAGGGCTGGAGCGATAGCACAGCGGTAGGGCGTTCGCCTTACAAGCGGCCAACATGGCCGACCCAAGTTCGATTCCTCCGCCCCTCTCGGAGAGCCCGGCAAGCTACCGAGAGTATTCGATATGCCAGACACAGTAACAACAAAGTCTCCAATGGAGACGTTACTGGGCCCGCTCGAGCAAATCGACGATCAACGGGAGGGCCTTTACCTTTTTACCTTTACCTTATTCTGATGTTTGATTCCTCAAAAACAAAGAGAATAAATGGTGTAAACTCTAAAACTTATTAAGAGACTGGGTGAGACTCAATGATCCTCTTTAATATGGGAAACATCAAATATCACCAAGCCAGTGGGGATTTGCCATATCCATAAGGATTGAAGATAGGAAACAGGATTTAATTTTCAGGATAATGTGCATCAGCCATTCTAATGGATCTGGAGGTTTGTTTAAGATGGTAAAAGGAAAGCTTTTGTGAGAACTTGAGGGATGAGAAATAAAGGATAGGAAATAGGAAAAATTATTGTAGATTGCAACAGTGATGTGATTAGAGACAAGCTTAGTCATTATTTAACTTGAATCATTTAGATTTTGGTAAATAATTCCTTTTATCTGTACATAAAAGAGAGAGAAAGGGTTGTAATTTACCTAGCAAAATGTCAGCATTTGTGAGTTGATTTGTTACTTTTTTTTCCCCTGATTTTTGTACCATAAGAGAATCTTGAGGCTGCCCTTGGGCTCTTTCTCCTCTGTTAGCCTTTTCTCAATCTGTATCTTCTTATACATAATATCTTAACTTTTTTCTAATTTTCACATTCAGTAACATTTTTAGAATAGCTTTATTATGTTGATTAAAAGATTTAGTCTTCAAAAATACCAAAGTAAATCATTTCAAAACTCATAGAACAAATGATAATTTTATAAATAAATTGCATTTTTTAACACACAAAGTAAGTTTAATTAACATTGAATAGCCTACTTATGCCTAATTGTTGCTTTTCTTTTTGGAGATTCGGACTTGCATTTCTTTTTCTTAGGGGAGCATACCCTATAGTATTCAGGGTTTACTCCTGGATCTGTGCTCAGGGATCTCTACTGGATGGGTTGGGGGGACCCTAAGTGGTGTACCATGTGTAAGGAAAGCACCCTACCAGTTGTCCTATCTTTCATACCAATCCCTCATCACTATTTTCCCCATTTCTTTCTTTATTGATTTTAATTATTCAGCATGTGAATTTTGGGGGGGATTGGGGGTTAGATCTTGCTTTTTGTTCCTTATTTATCATAAGGTGCTTTTTTTTTTGGTAAATATTTTTTGTAAGGTACAAATTGACCAGGCTAGGGAATTTGTCTATTTCTTTACAAATATGTTCACATCATATTTGTGAACTAATTCAGCAAATAGGAGACCAAGAGAACAAATGGTACAAGTACTGGAGCCAAGCTTCTGGGCTGGTTCCAACATATTATGAAATATTATGAAATCATTTACTCAAACTGCTGTACGTACCTCAGTGTTTATTGCCTTTTGCTTGCAACTATTTGATAAAATTATATTGATGTACTGTATAGAAAATGGTGTACCAAAAAAGTACCAAAATATCACTATTTCAGCAAGAACAGAAGGAATATGAGGGGATTACCTGAAGCAAAGTAAATCTAATTAATAAGGAAAATCTGGACAATTTCATTTATTTATGTAATATATATTAATGAAATAAGTTTTTATGCAAAATTAAAATAAAAAATTAACAGAATTAAAAATGCATTTGTGGGCACTGATAACAAATTTGAGATTATAAAAGGAGAGACAGGTGAACGGAATTAAGCAAGGCTCGACCGAGAGTATGAAGGATGGTGTGGGTAGGTATCTAAAACTGAAATAAAAATCTAGTTTGAAAGATTTTTATATACATTATTCATAAATATATACGTATATGAATGTACTTATATTTAAAATATTTTCACTTCTTAATAATAATAATGCTTGCAAAAACATATGGCTTTTCATAAACTTTGCCCCATGTCTCATACATCTAAATACTCTTCCTCACACATTCTCAAAAAAGTCCTCAAGAGTTTCATCAAACAATCCTCAGTATGACCTCACCACAGTCAGTTTTGTCAAATTTCATTTATATTAACCTTATCAGAGAGTGCTGCAGCATTTCAAGTGATTTACAGAATGTTCATGTGAAAATTACTAGGTGTTTCATTTTTTCAACTATTCCCACTTGTGATTTTGACAGACTGAATAAAATTCCTGAATTTTCAAAATTTGTATTTAATTTGTTGATATTTTTGAAGTTCTTTTTCCTAATTTAAATATTATTTGGCATGTTTCCCAATATTTCAACCTATAAACTGTTTTTTTTCTTTCCTTTCTTCCTTCCTTTCTTCCTTCCTTCCTTTCTTTCTTTCTTTCTTTCTTTCTTTCTTTCTTTCTTTCTTTCCTTTCATCCTTCCTTCCTTCTTTTCCCTCCTTCCCTTCCTGTCCCTCCCTCCCTCCCTTCCCCTTCCTTCCTTCCTTCCTTCCTTCCTTCCTTCCTTCCTTCCTTCCTTTCTTTCTTTCTTTCCTTTCATCCTTCCTTCCTTCTTTTCCCTCCCTCCCTTCCTGTCCCTCCCTCCCTCCCTTCCCCTTCCTCCCTCCCTTCCTTCCTTCCTTCCTTCCTTCCTTCCTTCCTTCCTTCCTTCCTTCCTTCCTTCCTTCCTTTCCTTCCTTCCCTTCCTTCCTTCCTTCCTTCCTTCCTTCCTTCCTTCCTTCCTTCCTTCCTTCCTTTTCCTTCCTTCCTTCCTTCCTTCCTTCCTTCCTTCCTTCCTTCCTTCCTTCCTTCCTTTCCCTTCCTTCCTTCCTTCCTTTCCCTTCCTTCCTTCCTTCCTTCCTTCCTTCCTTCCTTCCTTCCTTCCTTCCTTCCTTCCTTCTCCCTCCTTCCTTCTCCTTCCTTCCTTCCTTCCTTCCTTCCTTCCTTCCTTCCTTCCTTCCTTGCTTCTTTCTTTCTTCCTTTCTTTCTTTCCCTTTACTTTTCTGCCACATTTGGCAATGCTCAGAGACTACTCTGGGCTCCTCACTTACGGATCACTCCTAGCATGACATGACATAGGGGACCAAAGGGAGTTTGGGAGATTGAATTCCCATTGGAAGTGTGCAAGACAGACTCCCTATGTAATGTTCCTCTAGACCCTCGCCATTTTTATTTTTTGAAAATGTATTTTATATCTCTTGGATAGAAAGAATTATGAATTGTTCCAATAATTTTAATGCATGATGATAAAATGCTATTCTTGAAGTTAAAGAAGCTGTTCTATAAATTTTGTAACTAATATTTGTGGACTTAATTCAAAATTATTAATTACAATGCTAGACCAAAGACAAGACACAGTGAATCTCAAAAATATAAATAAGATATGACCCATACCCAGTTGAAATTATTTTATAAAGCAGTACTTCACATAAAATTTTAATTAAATTATGCATTATTGTAATCTTGATACATAAAATTAATTCTGAGTAGATTTTTCAGTATATTTGGGGAAAAAATATCCTCATTTCAACAGAATGCCACAGTTGCTTTAAATAGGGATTTTTTTTTGTTACTAGCAACAAATACTACTCAACATACATTAAGGAAAGCCAGAAAAGTTTACCCAACAATATCACAAAGTTTATGTATGACAAGATCAGAACCCTAAAATAATCTATAATTAAGAAATTATCTCTCCACTTCTGTTGACTATTATTTCCTCACTGTTGGATGAATGCTTAGATGTGATTTTTCTATTCTAGAAGTCCTAAACAGTTATAGATATATTCTGGGCAGCAAAACAGGAAAGAACACATTCCTATCCTTATTGTTTCCATTTACATTCTAGAGTTAAGGTCACATGTTTGTCTGTAAAATTGTTCAATAATCTCCATTTAACCTCAACTACATAAATTCAGATAAAGGTGAATAAATTACCAAAGATAGCCTGTGCACTATGTACCAAAGTAAAAAACAATCAAACTAAATGTAAAAATAAGTGAATAAGTTTAAGTCGGACAGATGCTACTCAAGTCCATGCAAATTTAGATGGCCTGATAAACATGGCCATTGAACTATGATAATATTAATATATAACTTTGATAATCTTATAAAACATTTGTATGTTCATGAAATAAAGACAGACTTAAGTACTTTTCAAATAAAGAAATATTTTGTGTTTCACTTCTTATGTTATTTCCCTGCCAATATTAAGATCACTATATTTAAATTAATTTAAAAATAGTTCTTTATGATTTGAAGAACTATCTTATGTTCATATATTAAAACTAAATGTTTTATAGAGAGAAGAAAAACCAAGAGATTCGTTTAATATTACTGATGTCTTGGGGTTATTTTGTATCTACTTTGCTGTAAGTAAATATGGCAGAGCACAAAATTATTCTTATTTTTACCTCATTCTTCATAGGGTGATATCAGGAATAAACAATGTGTTAAAAAGGTTATTCCAACAGGTGAGGACCTGTGGGCAAGTAGGAATTGACCTAACCAATATCCTAACATCATACTCTGTACTTTGATTTGTTTTGCATTCTGACAACTACCTTGTTCGATGATAAATGGAAGAGCTTAATGGAGTCTAGACTTGTGAATATCATAACTTTATCACAGTAAACTTAAGGGGTTATTTCTATTGTGTTTAGCCAGCACATGATATATGGGAAAACCTGGTTCTACTAATTTACACTAGAATTTGATTACAATTAGTGAAAGCCCATGCAAATTTAGATGGCCTGGATCATTACAATTTGATTACAATAGGTGAAAGTACAGCTTGAGTTTCACAACTCTAAGCCTCTATATTTTCTAATTTATTATTTATCTGCGTCTGAAAGAATAAAACAACAAAAACAAATCCATAAAATGGTTAAACACACATCTTCCTTCAGAAACTATTGCCAAATTGTGTTCCATTTCTTTCATAAACTTTGCTTGCAAGTGGTACAAATGCCAAGTGCTGAATGTACAGAAAATACTTCTGTTGCTGCTTTCACTGTATTAGTTTACAATTTATATCCCAAAGGCTTGTGGTTTTGTAGGTTGTAGGAGGAGCTGACTATCAGTAAAGTACTGGAAAATAACATTAGAAATTGGATGTTTGCACTCACACAAGAAACTGGAAAGGAAAAGGCATTTGAAAAAAAAAGGTTTCCACTTTCAAAAATAAAATATCAGCATAGAACCACTAGGAGACTTGCAAGGGAGAACAAGAGTGATAGTGCAGGAGTTAAGGTGCTCACTCAGGGCCAGCCTGAGTGTTCAGCAACCACTGAAGAGCTATCCCCAGCACAGAGCCAGGGACAACTCTGGAGTACCAAGTTTGCAAACCCCTCACACCTCTGTTTTCCTTTTTGTAAAATATATCAAAAATTGTAATAAGAGAGTTGGCTGTAGTGGGTGGAATCAATCCATCATGGAAGTAATGATAAAGAAGGCTTAGGATGAAATCTCCCTCAACGGATCTCTTCAAGGTCTAACGGAGATTATGTAACTCTTTTTTTTTCTAGAATTATATCAACTCTCAATCTACCTGTTTCACCTGGATAAGATTTTATTTACTTTATTATTATAGTGTACATTGTAACTGGTAGAATGTTTTAACATTAATTTACCATATTTCCACATATAATTGGCAATTTAACTGTTTTAGTAGCTTATCAATGTTTTAGTGTTGCTTGTATTCAGTGCTATAATTAATCACCCATAAAATTTTGCTAGTACCATAAACTTAAAATTAGTATGTTGGGACATTTACATTTATATATACTATTATACCTTCTTTACTACTGATCTATTCTATACTTCATTCAGACTTCTCATGACTTCATTGAATGTTGCTTTCTTCTGTGATCATAAACATCCCATTTAATGTTATTCCTGACTCATTCCCCCTCCCCCCACTGTGTATCTTGACTTAATATATTACTAATTTCCCAGGTTATGGTTTGGATCTCATATCAATGAATGGAATTCTTAATTCCACCTCACATCCACAAACTTGATTTATAATCTCTGACTTGTTCTATCAGCCTCCTTATCCTTCATCTGTTCTTATGTTAAGTTTTATGTTATTGCTCTGTGCTGTAAATGCTTTTAAAACACTCTTGCTTCCACAGTACATTGGAAACTTTGTTAAAGCAAGAATCTCACGTGTTATATTTGTGCTTTTATCTTTAGCTGCTTAGCACTGTAGCATTGTAGCACTGTTCTGTTGTTCATCAATTTGCTCGAGCGAGCACCAGTACTGTCTCCATTGTGATTCTTGATTGTTACTGTTTTTGGCATATCGAATATTTCATGGAGAACTTGCCAGGCTCTGCCATGTGTGCAGAATACTCTCAGTAGCTTGCCAGGCAATCCGAAAGGGATGGAGGAATCAAACTTGGGTCGGCCACGTGCAAGGCAAATGCCCTACCTGTTTTGCTTTTGCACTGCTTACTAATTATAATGTTTAAAAAGTCAAAATGAGTAGTAACAGCAAATAATTAAAATTAATTCCAAAATGTAATTTTGAAATTTTAGATTTATCACTTGATCACTTGACATCCTATTAATCATCGATTTGCTCGAATGAGCACCAGTAATGTCTCCATTTGTCCCTGTCATGTGCTAGTGTAGCCCCAAAGGCATCTGTTCGTTCTAGGAATATGAAGAGCCTCAACCCGATCATTCAGGGTCTTGACGAAGAAGTCTGACCATCTTGTAGGTGGGAGTCCACATGGTCTTTTGATGTCCTGTGGAATCCAGTCAGTAATGGCTCTAGTCCAGCTGTCATCCCCAAATCTCATTACGTGTCCAGCCCATCTGATTTTTGATGCCTTGGCAAACAAGACAGCATCCCTGATTCTTGACTGTCGATGGAGGTGGGAACTCTGAATTCTTTCTCTTATTTGAGTGAAACGTGATACCCCAAGCATAGCTCTTTCAATTCCTCTTTGGGAGACCCTAATAGCGTTCTCATTCTGTTTACATAGGGCCCAGGTCTCTGATGCGTATGTTAATGCAGGAAGAACAGTGGAATCAAAGAGATGTGCCAGGACCTGGAGGTTCTTTGTTTCTTAGCTATTTCTTTGGGGCTCTTGAAGGCGTCCCAAGCCATTCTCTTACTCCTGTACAACTCAGGTGCCAGGTTATTTGTCATGTTGAATTCTCAACCTAGGTACACATAACTGCTGTATTCAGAGATGTTCGTTTCGTTGAGAGCAAATGGAATGAATGAGGAATGAAGACTGTTGCTCATAAACATTTTCTTCTTGAGATTCAACTGTAGTCTGACCTTTCCACACTTATGGTTGAAGTCAGCCATAAGTCTTTGTGCTGCTTGGCTAATGTTTGGTGCTATTAGAATGATGTCATCAGCAAAGCGGAGGTGGTGTACTTGCCAACCATCTATCTTCACTCCCATTCCTTCCCATTCCAGTCCTTAATGACATTCTCGAGGGTGGCACTGTAGAGTTTCAGTGAAATGGTATCACCCTGACGAACCCCTCTCTTGATGTCAATGATCACCTTCTTGTAGAATGGTGAGATCCTGGTAGTGAATCTGCAATACAGCTCACAGAGGATCCTGATGTATTGATTTTGAACGCCCTGTTTGGCTAGGGCCAGATGACTCCTTCCGTCTCAACAGAATCAAAGGTCTTCTTTAAATCAATGAATATTAGACAGAGCGGCATTTTGAACTCCCAAGAAACCTCAATGAGCTTGGTTATCATGTGGATATGGTCGATTGTGCTAAATCCTTTTCAAAAACTGGCTTGCTTGCATGGTTGTCCTTCATGTTGAAGGACACTATGTCCTTCATAGTGTTCTGCCAATCCTATTCAGGATGACTCAAGTGAATAGCTTGTAGATGACAGATAACAGGCAGATCAAGCAATAGTTGCCAATGTCGTGGATATCTCCCTTCTTGTACAGTAGTACAGTCTTGCTGGTTTTCCATTGGGATGGAACCTTCCATTTAGACAGGTAGTGTGTGAAATGCTGAGCCAGTGTATTGATGACTACTGATGGCAGGTTCTTCAGGTGTTCAGGTTTGACCTTGTCTGGGCCAGGTACTGTTCATTTCTTTACCAATGAAATGGCGTGTCGGATTTCAGAAGGGATAACATTGGGAATGACGTATCCATCCTGCGGAATTTGTACTCAGATCTCTTCTACTTCTACTCAGATCTCTTCGATACCTGCGTCCGTCCACCTGCCCACATACCAAATTTTAGATTATTCAATGATTTCATTAAATTACAGATAAAACTGAAACCTCTCTGGATTGTTATAACAGCAAAACTGTGTCATAATTCATTTCTATGCCTGATAATACAAGTATATCATAACTAGACTTCAATTCTTCAGGATGTCTTTTCAATCAACTGTATTCTTCAAATCCTTTCACTTTGACTTTCTGATTCCTATATAAGAATTTTCATCTTATATTTTGGTTATTTTATGTTTTTATGCCTTGACTTGTGTCCATTTTATTTGTTTTTAGGCCACAAGCAACTTTCGTCAGGTATTTCTCATAATTTAGTGCTCAGAAATCACTCCTAGCAGGGTTCAGTGTACCCAGGATAGGAAGCCCATTCATCTCTGTGTAAGGCAAACACCATAGTTGATATACTTTTGTCCCTGTGAGCTTGGACACTCAGGTGATGGTGCTTGCAAAGTATATTGTTCCTTTAGCTCTACTACCCTGTCCATTCTGGTTATAGTGCTTATTAAATGTTACACCCTTTAAGCTGCGTTACTCATAAAGACCTGACTGTGGTAAACCCGGAAATCATTTGCAGTACCAGGGATAATACAGACAGCAGACCAGGCTCAAGCACTGGCGATGCCAGGACTGGAAACCTTACATTTGCAAGGCAAACATTCAACGCCGCTGAACTAAACCCTGGGATTTCTACATAATTTGTTTTAATTGGTATTCAATTATAACTTCTCAATTCTCAGTATTAACCTCATAAGATAAGCCTGGGTCCAAAGAGATAGTACTGTAGGTAGGTACTTGGGCTAACCTGGGCCTGATCCCAAGCATCCCACAGGGTACTCAGAGCCCTGTAGAGGTGATTTCTAAGCTCAAAATCAGGAATAAACCCTGATAATGAGGAGGGTTGGTCCCAAAACAAAAGGAAACATAAACAACCTGGTATTTTTAAGAATGAACACTCATGAAGCAAGGGTAGAACATAAAGGTTAGAGCACATGACTAGCATGTTGAGGCCTTAAATTCAAATCCTTTCATCATATGCTCACATTTTCCTGGACCTCAGCGCTACATAATATTGTTTGTGATCGAGCTTCTCTCGCAACCCTATCATCACACTGCCACTAGACCAGCTCAGTTTCAGCTGGACCAAGGATTTGTTGGAATGTTCCTGGGGCCCCTTGCTGAGCATCACCAAGGCTTACTTTTACAAAAAAAATACACCTAAGATTTATATTTTTAATATTTGGGAAAAGATCTCATTTCATTTCAACAATTGCCTTTCAATTCTAAGGATGAAATTTTACCCTTTCTCAAATTTTTAATCCTTTTAAGAAAAAAAAAGTATTCCTTAAACATAGGAATTGATACATATTGAAATGCTCTGCCTTATATATTCTTTAGAAATATGACATAGAACAGAAGAGGCATAAATTCTGAACTAAACTAAGAAACAAGTGAATAAAGTAACCAGGGTTTTTATTTAGAGATTTGGGGTATGTGGGGGGGCTATCTATGAAAATCATGTAAGCACAAAACTTTGGTAGAACAGTGATAATACTTAATAGCATTAAATAAATTCCACCTGTCACATTAGCATCCTGACTTGATAAGAATAGATTTGAAATAAAGGTTAAAGATAAGAATAGATTTGAAAGAAAGTTTCATTTGATGACTAAATCACTTTGTTTTTAGCTTTGCTATAACATTTTTGGAATCACTGTATCACTGTCATCCCGTTGTTCATTGATTTACTCAAGCGGGCACCAGTAACATCTCTATTCCTCCCAGCCCTGAGATTTTTAGCAGTCACTCCTTACTCATATTTTTTTTTCCCCTTTATTTTATTTTATTTTTTTTAAAGTTGTAGATTTACAATTTTTTGTGCTTTGGTTTCAATTATACAATGATCAGATACCCATCCCTCCACCAGTGCCCATTTTCCACCACCATGGATAATATCCCTCCCACCCCCATCCCCCCATCCTCCCGTCTCTGTGGCAGGGAAATCCCCTGTGTTCTCTCTCTCCTTTTGGGTGTTGTGGTCTGCAAAAGAGGCATTGAGTGGCAAACATGTTCAGTCCATAGTCTACTTTCGACATGCATCTCCCCTCCTGGGAGGATCCTCCAAACATCCTTTATTTGGTGCTCCCTTCTCTATCTGAATAGCCCTTTCCTCTAGGATACCCGGCTGGCCTCTAAGTTATGGAGTAATCCTCCTGGTGCTGATCTCAGCTATTCTTGGGTATTAATCTCATACTTTGTTACTTTATATCCCCCAGATGAATGCAATCTTTCTATGTCTATCCCTCTCTTTCTGACTCATTTCGCTTAGCATGATACTTTCCATATTGTACCACTTGTATGTAAATTTCATGACTTCATCTTTTCTAAGAGCTACATAGTACTCCATTGTGTAGATGTACCAAAGTTTCTTTAACCAGTCATCTGTTCTTGGGCATTCAGGTTTCTTCCAGTTTCTGGCTATTGTAAAGAGGGCTGCAATGAACAAACAAGTGCAGATGTCACTTCGACTATACATTTTTGCCTCTCTGGGATATATTCCCAGGAGTGGTATTGCTGGGTCAAATGGGAGCTCAATTTCTAATTTTTTGAGAATCGTCCATACTGTTTTCCAGAAGGGCTGAACCAGTGGACATTCCCACCAACAGTGAAGGAGTGTCCCTTTCTCGCCACATCCACGCCAGCATCGGTTGCTTTTGTTCTTTTGAATTTGGGCCAGTCTCTGAGGTGTGAGATGGTATCTCATTGTGGTTTTGATCTGCATCTCCCTGATGATTAATGATGTAGAGCATTTTCTCATGTGCTTTTTTGCCATTCGGATTTCTTCTTTGAGAAAGTTTCTGTTCATTTCATTGCCCCATTTTTGGATGGGGTTGGATGTTTTCTTCTTGTGGAGTTTAACCAGTATTTTGTATATCCTGGATATCAACCCCTTGTCAGATGTGTATTCGGTGAATATCCTTTCCCATTCTGTAGACTGTCTTTGTATTTTGGTCACTGTTTCTTTGGAGGTGCAGAAGCTTCTTAGTTTAAGATAGTCCCATTTATCTATCTCTGTTTTCACTTGCTCGGCCAGTGGCGTGGCATCTTTGAAGATACCATTAGCTTCAATGTCATGGAGGGTTTTGCCAACTTTATCTTCAATGTACCTTATGGTTTCTGGTCTGATGTTGAGGTCTTTAATCCATTTTGATCTTACTTTTGTACATGGTGTTAGGCAGAGTTCTGAGCCTATTTTTTTGCATGTAGCCGTCCAGTGATGCCAACACAATTTATTAAAGAGGCTTTCCTTACTCCACTTCACATTACTTGCACCTTTATCAAAGATTAGATGAGCATATGATTGAGGAGAGATGTCAGTGTATTCAACCCTGTTCCATTGGTCTGCAGTTCTGCCTTTGTTCCAGTACCATGCTGTTTTAATTATTACTGCTTTGTAGTACAGTTTGAAGTTCGGGAGGTTGATTCCTCCCATTTTCTTTTTCCCAAGAATTGCTTTAGCTATTCGTGGAGGCTTATTGTTCCATATAAATTTCAAGAGTGTTTGCTCCATTTCTTTGAAGAATGTCATGGGTATCCTTATAGGGATTGCATTGAATTTATACAATGCTTTCGGTAGTATTGCCATTTTGACAATGTTAAGTCTCCCGACCCATGAGCAGGGGATATCTTTCCATTTCCTCATGTCCTCTTTTATTTCCTGAAGTAGCGTTTTGTAGTTTTCTTTGTACAGGTCCTTTACTTCCTTAGTTAAGCTGATTCCTAGGTACTTGATTTTCTGGGGCACAATTGTGAATGGGATTGTTTTTTTCATGTTGCTTTCTTCTCTCTCACTGTTTGCGTATAGGAAAGCCATGGACTTTTGGGTATTGATTTTATAACCTCCTTACTCATATTTTCCCAACGGTTGGAGGCTCTTATAGGGTCAGGGAAATGACACCTGTTGTCATAACTGTTTTTGGCATATCAAATATGCCACAGGGAGCTTGCCAGGTTCTATCCATGTGGGCAGGATATTCTCAGTACCTTGCTGGGTTTTCCAAAAGGCATATATTTATACATTTCTCTCTATGATTTATTGCCTACTGTCTGAACCCCATCAAATATGGTATGGTGATTATGGAAAATGGGTAGGAAGTGTCTTATAATGTGATATGCAGCCGCTTAACGGCCACGTGGTCTGGAAAGCGGTCTGGAGCACGGCAATGGTTGGGTAGTAAAGTCAGCTGCTGGGACTGGGTCCCTTTGGGCCGGGAGGGCTCTCACCCATCCCACTCTGGGGAGCCCCGAGTGAAAACAGCCTGGTGCTGTTTTGGAATAGGAAGTAATAATAAGTATATTATAGGGGTAAGAAGGCACAAATTGCTTGGCTTTTTTTAGTCTTAGTGAAGTGGAGAGGAGGAGATTTGGGGTGGGGGACATTAACTCTCTTAGACCACTAGCTTTCCATTTGTTTTAATAAAGGAGGCTATTTAGTAAATGAGCACTAGCAGCCCATAGAAGATAATGTGCTATTATAGTGAAGAACAACTTAAGTTTAAAAAATCAGTTTTATCAATCCCCGTTACATTATTTGGCATTGTCAAATTGTTGCCACCTCCATTTTCTACACTAAGAATCAAAATATTCTATACTTGGGGGAGGATAGGAAGGTAGAACAAGGAAAAGCCAAAGACATGACAGATAAAATGATCAAAATATAACAAGACAACAAGAAACGCCTGAAAGTTTTCTTGTTTTAAAGGGTCAAATTAAATGTAAGTTTCCTCATTTGTTCTAGTTTTCCATCTGGGATATAGCACTGATAATGCTCTACTGGCTTCATGCATTATTAACTAATTAATTAGTTCCTACACTGTGAAAATCTTTGAAATTAAACCTGCCTATGTAAAAGAGCTAAATTTGCAGTTTAAAAGGCTAAACCTCTCAGAGTCATTCTTGCATTTGCTTTCATTTTCCTATAATTATAACTTTGACATATTTAAATTTGAAGGCAATTGCACAACAAGTGCTACTATAAGAAATGCAAATGTATATTTTAATATGTTCTTTACAGGGACACATTTGAAAATACTTTAAGTTCTAATATTTTAAGACAGGTCAAGTGGAAAGAATGAATGCTGTATGTGGAAAATTAAAGCATTTACTTTTGGATACATTTACCCTACATATTGAATAATCTTAAGTATAACAATAGAACAAGCCTTATTTTGAATGGCTTATAGTTGCAGGTGATAACAAAGTAAAGCAAAGACAATGTTTAATACATTGTCATTAAATACACATCTCTTTGATCCTTTACATATGCATTTTAGGTATAAACACACATACACAAGCATAGACTCTGGAAAATGAGAACAATACATTAGGTTCCTTGTTTTAGTCTGGACTTCACTAGAGATAAGTTTCTTTCATCACAGCTACTGGAATTCAAGGATACTATTCTCTTACCAAAAGCTTAATTATCATGTACAGTTATGACTTTAAAAACAAAGGCAATAAACCCTTGCCTTTAGAGTTACAGGAAATATTTTATTCAGAAAGCCATTTGTTTATATAAACTATTCTTCCTAATTAACAAAATAACCACAAGCCACATTAACAAAACCACAGTAATGCAGTAAAGAAAATCTGTGTTTCTAAGTGCCCTCAGGGTCATCTTCCAGACTTATCCAAATCACTATAATTAAGAGGCAATTGACAACTCAACTTCTCATTGGCCAATTTTTGATTTGCAAAACTTATTGAATCAATTAACAGACCAAACATAAAAGGCAAATTTAAAGAAACCATAGCAGCAACTCTACCAAATCCCATTTTTAAAAGTTGGTATTTATGTTATGGAAATGAGAAAGCTCATATTAAATTGTATAACCCTATGTAGTTTTAGTGTACAATTAAATATATCATTTCAAAGAAAATATGCTTTTTCATCATTCATCACAATGTAGACACATTAAGAAAATAGTTCCTTTGATTATCATCTTTGATAGTTTATCTTATAAGTATTCTATGTACTGAAAATCATTGATTTATCTTTTTATTGTTAAATTTTAAGTTCTATCTCATAAACAAGATTCACATATCAATTTATTCATAATTATTGTACACACATTTATTGCACACTGCTTATATCATAGCTATTGTCATTTCTCTGGGCTTCCATGTATAATAATGAAATTTGTTTTCCTTAAAGTTATATAGAGTTTATTTGAAAGTAAATTTCTTTAAAAAGTATATTGTGATACTTATTCTAATAGTTTCTCATATGCTTTACATCCAAATAAATTACCGTGAGGATTTTTTTCTGTGAAACAAATAGGCTATATATAATAAAGTCAGATTAGAGAAAAGACAACATTTTTAAGTGTCAACTAAAGTGAAAAGTCTCAATGAGTGTCTGACAAAAATTGTGATTTATAGATCTATGAGTCTTTTTATTGAAGGAAAGAGAATAATAGTTTTTACTCTAGTAGAAAGGACTATTCCAGTTCTCATGGTTCAGGCAATTTGTATACTTTGTTATAGGATATGTATGTATGAGGAATGATATGAACAATTAATAAATTGATCAAAATATGTAATTATGTCTAAAACAGGCTTCTGGTCTTCACATATAGAATCTGGTCTTTCAAAGTCTGACAATCTTGAAATCTAAAGATCATTGATGTTATGCTATCTATGTGTAGAGGAGGCAAATGCTTTGAGGTTTTTTTATTGTCCTATTTCTAGAAACATATATCCTGGAGACAGAAGCCTAGATGTCCATTGCTGTCTCCAATTATTGGCTTTTATGATATTAATTAGGGATACGAAGGTTGACTTCCTGCAGATATTGGTTCACTGCATTGTTCAATTCACAGGAACGACCTTTTCTGACAGTGTGTCTATGTATGTGTAAGTAGCAGTATGTATAGCAATATGCATGTCACATGTACGTATGACAGTATAACTATGAAGATGGATTAGCTCTTTCACCTGCTAGTCTAGGGAAGTTGGTCTCCTGTTTATTCATAATATATTCACATAAACTTCCAAACAAATAATTGGCATAAAATAAGGAATTACTAAATAACAAATGATATTCTATGCTAAGCAATGGCATTTCAATATTGTCCTTAAAGCTGCAGGAAGTCACTGCAGGACTTTAAAATATTGAATAATATGATCAGATCTGAATACTTTCAAAGGTCACTCTAAGAGCAGCATGGAGAATGTATTGTAGTAGATTCAGACTGAAAGTAAAATGAGAGTAGTTGAGAAAACTATAAAGTAACCTACTTAACAGATAATGAATGTCAAACTTCAAAATTAGCAATGAGGAAGGAGAGTAAAGAGATAATGATGATAGGTTATAGATATTTAAATTTAAGACATAGCCAAATTTTGATTCAGAAATGTGAACATTAGAAATTTGCATAATTTCTAACAAAAGGTATTTGATTGTCATTTAGTTATATGAGGATGCCCTCAGATCAAAGGTGTACAGATATTTAAAGCATCAGCCAGAGAAGATGAGGATTCCTGAGGGACCAGTTGCATTTAACAGGTGAATGACATCTCCTGAGAGACTCTCCAGAAGTAGTCAGACAAGTCGAAAGGAAAGTTGCAAATCCCAATAGAAATTCCATCTAACAGAATTTCTCACAGTAATTAATAAAGAGGCAGTTCTATGCTGTATCCTTTAAAATTTTAATCAAAAGTTTTATGTTTTCTACTTTCTGTGATTATCCTACTAGCAAAGTATTAAAGTAGCATATACTAAATATTAGAGGGGCAGGTTTTAAATTTAGGAGTACCTGGAACAATAGTACAGTGGATAGGCCATTTATCTTGCAGTAGGCTGACCTGGGTTTGATCCTCTTGCACTCATATGGTCCCCTGAGTACTAACAAGATGTCAGTGATTTTTGAGTTCAGAGCCCAAAGTAAACATTGAGCATTGCTGGATGTGGTCTAAGAACAAACAAAAAAATTAAATTGTTTTTGTAATCTGAAAAATTGGACAATTAATAAGTTTGAGGGACTGGAGAAGTAGTAAAGTAAATAATTTCCTTTGCATATGACTGACTTAATTTGGTTTATTCCCAAGCACTGCATATTATCTCGAAAATACACCATGAGTATAGAGCCACAAGTCAACTCTGAGCACCGACAGATATACTCCAACAATATGCCTAAGATTTTTAAAAAATAGCTTGACTATAAAAACAGAAAACATTGTGGCAAGAAGAACCCCGCCCCCCCCCACCCCCATACACACACCTCGATTCTCTGAGTGTAGTACTGTGACATACATAGAACCACTGTACCTGAATACTGCATTGTCAGAGCTATAGCACCAGGGAAGGCTGTAGTATTCTCACAGAGTCTCTCGGTGGGACTCCTGTAAAAATGTATGATTAATGAGAAAAGAAATACTTAGTAAAACAAATTATCTGCTATTTATTTACATCCTACAATTTTAATATATGAGTATCTGAACTTTTTTCTCAGAGATCTTGTCACTTTTCTTGAGATGATTTTAGAGTATCTTTTGACCCTGGGTAGATCAAAGCTATACAATGGGACATTATACCATAACAAATCAAACAAGTCTGATAGACACTGAAATTATGTACTCCACTGCATTTTATTTCTATTATAGTGACCTGTTCCTACTCTAGTTGTTCAATAATTAACAAAATGAATTGCCATTTGTTAGAAATGACTCGATCAAAAGGCTCCACAATCAACTCAAAAATAATATCAAATAAGTTTTAACCCAGAAATAAAACTTTAGATTAATATTTATAAATCATTATAATTAACTTTAAAGAAGAAAATCGTGTAAATTCAGTATATACACAAATATCAATTGATGAATTTAATAACCATTGACTATAAAGCCATTAGGAAAAAAATAAAAGGAACCATCCCTAGCATGATAAAATGCCAACAAAGAATGCTTCATATAACTTCACACTTAATGGTAAGCTTTTACCCTGAGTTCAAAACTGAAACAAACTTAACTACTTCCACTTCTCTTATTTTACATACCAGGTACCCATGGTAAGGTTGGGGGAAGAAGCCATAAGGATTTGAAGGGATGCAGAATTTCCCTGATACTGATTTCAAAGAAGTCTTCAATGGTTCAACTTTACTACCAAAGAAAATAGAGGAAAAATTAAGTAAATGAGACTACATCAAATTACAATGATTCAGTATTTGAAGGATTGGAGTGATAGCACAGCAGGTAGGGCATTTGCCTTGCACCCTGCCAACCAGGCTGACCCAGGTTCAATTCCTCCGCCCCTCTTGGAGAGCCCGGCAAGCTACCAAGAGTATCTCGCCTGCATAGCAAAGCCTGGCAAGCTACCCGTGACATATTCAATAGGCCAAACACAATAACAAGTGTCACTATGGAGATGTTACTGGGCCTGCTCGAGCAAATCGATGAACAATGAAAGGACAGGGACAGTGACAGTATTTGAAAGGAAATTTGCTGACATAAAATTAATATATTTTAATAAAATAAACCAGACTGAGGGAAAATATTTGTGTACAATGTATCAAAGAACTCATAAAACTCAATATTTTTTAAATAGCCCTTTAAAAATATAGGGAAGGAAGAGGAACAGACACATCCCAGAAGACATATTGACAGCAAATAGATATATGAAAGAACATTCATTATTATTGTTTATAAGAAAAATGAAATTAAAATGACAATGATATATTACATTATACCAGAGACGATGGTCTATATACAAAAGGATAGATGGTAAGTGTTAATAAGACAAGGAAGACCTAGTCACTCTTAGTGGGGATTTAAAGTAACTTTGCCTCTTTGAAAAATAGTATGAAGACTTTTTTAAATAGAAAATAGGACATTTTTAGAAAATAGAATTAACATATGATTCAGCTACTCTATTCCTTGTTTTCTATCCCAAGAACACTGTAGCTCTGTCGCACTGTCATCCTATTGCTCATTGATTTGCTCAAGCGAGCACCAGTAATGTCTCCATTGGTCCCAGAAGCATGCTAGTGTAACCCAGTGGCATCTGCTCGCTTCAGTAACACGAAGTAAGACTTATTGTTACTGTTTTTGCCGTATCTAATATGCCATGGGTAGCTTGCCAGGGTCTGCCGTGCGGGCGGGACACTCTCGGTAGCTTGCCAGGCTCTCAGAGAGGGATGGAGGAACTGACAGAATGCAAGGCAAATGTCCTACCCACTGTGCTATTGCTTCCCAAGAACACACAAGCACCGATTCAAAAAAGATATCTGCACACTCTATATCATTTCAGGACTACTACAATAACTTCTACCTAGAAACATTCTAACTGGCCAACAGCAGATGATTGAATTTGGAAGCTGTACATATATGCAAAGAATTACTACTCACCTATAGAAATTATGAAATCTTGCCTTATACAACAACCTGGATAGAAATAGAAGGTATCATATTAACCAAATAGGTCAGAAGGAGAAAGACAACTATATAATGATCCCACTCATACGTGAAATGTATAGAAACAGAGTAAGTAAAACTTTCCTTAACATGGCCCAAAATGTATAATACAGTAACAGCAGAAAGGAAGAAAGATTACTAAATTAAGAACCTCATTATTAAAAGACATCATTAAAGGAATGCAAAAGTAAGCAACATATAACATAGGATATATGCAACATATAAATGATAAAATAACTAGAATAAATAACAAATTAATAAATATAATGAGGTTCTATATAGCAGGTGTCAGACCATTCCATAAAACAGAACAACAAAAAACATGAAGGTTAAAATTTATTAATTTAGAAATTTATTCAAATTTATTAAGAAACATAAAATAAAAATGAAAACTAGGTGAATTGCAGAGACATCTGGAGAAATCAGTAATTGAATTTTAGAACAAGTTCTTATTCTTTTAAGAAATCAAGGAAATGTAAACTATAATCAATATAATTGAAAGACAACATACCATCTCAATGCTAAAGGTTGGGATGGGCTGGAGAAAGATGAATAACAGAACTGACATTCTGTTTAATTTACTGTATGTGTGTGTTGTCAGGAGGGTGGGGGTGGTCGAGTAGAGGTTGAGGCACAACCTGTGGTACTCTAGAGACACTCATAACTCAGCTAGGAGATCACTCCCAGCATTCATCAAGGGACTATGTGTTGTCAGGATCAAAGAGCACTGACCATGCCTGCATGCAATGTGAGTGCTCTAACATCAGTAATATTTCTTTGGTCCTATATAGTATTTTCATGATGTATGTAATTGTGAACCTATTTCAATGCAAAATGGAATGAGAAGACATGAAATGAAGAATGTCACAGAAGTATCCGCAAGAGAACAGAATTTAAGAACTAAAGTAAAATGTTCCCAGTCATGCCTATCACCTGAACAAGTAACATCTGTCAAATCTTTCTCTTTCCCAAGCTTCATTTACTATTTGGATCTTACTGAACTTTCCCATCTTTATTATACTTTTTATCGATACATACACTTTCCCAAACCCTCAACAGAATTGGTTGTAACTTGCCTATGATTTCTAAGTTATGCATCTATTGTTCTGAACTAAACCCAATTTCTGATCATTTAAGCTTGCCTCTTTTTGTCGCCATTAATTAATGATCTTGACAGTGCTGAAGTGGGTTGACAGTGAAAATGTGTAGAGTGAGACTCCATGAACTGTTGTATATATGCATTCTATACAAAGAAATAGTTTAGGAGAGAAATATAATAGGGGCATTAAATAAAAAGTCTGGATTTAGGTGAAAACTTCAGTTGATTATAGGAAAGGAAGGCTCATAAAATTTTAATTTTTCTAAAGAAAGAGAAATTTCGTTTGGATTATACATGTTGAGGCAGGGACAAAAATGAATGTCCCCTTTAGAGATATCCAGAGGTTGTATAGTTTGCATAGAAGGAAAACAGAAACTTAAGGAAGTTTGTTATATATATGAACACTATATGCTACAAAAAAATTTCTGGGAAGAAACTTTTCTACAAGAAAAATTACAATTTAGTTAAGTTGAGACTTTACCTTCCTATTTACCTGTTGCTTTCCAGTGAGTCTCATCACTGCAAGGCAGCGCAAAGTACTTAGGCTTTCATTTACTATTGGGATCAAGTACAGTAAGTAATCAAGCAAAGGTGAGACAATGAATGACATTTGATTAATCTTTTCAATTTTCTTCTCCTACATTGTGTCCACCTCTAAAGATATAATTTTATGTAGCACATTTTCTCCTTTTAGCTGTGAGCATACACTGACATGTTTCTACTTAAACCTAACATACAAAATAAACTAACCAAAGACTGAGGTGGCTAATTTTTTCTATTGATTTTTTTTTTTTTTTTTGCTTTTTGGGTCACACCCGTGGTGCTCAGAGGTTACTCCTGACTCATGCACTCAGGAATTGCTCCTGGCGGTGCTCAGGGGACCATATAGGGTGCTGGGAATCTAACCTGTGTCGGCCATGTTGGCTGCGTGCAAGGCAAACATCCTACCCGCTGTGCTATCGCTCCAGCCCCCTTCTGTTGATATTTTAATTTTAAAAATTCATGGGTACTAGAGCAATTGTACAGCAGGTAGGGTACTTGCCTTGCATATGGCCAACCTGGATTTGATTCCCAGCACCCCATATAGTTCTTTGAGCCAGTCAAGAGTGATTTCTGAGCACAGAGTCAGGAGTAACCCCTCAGCATCACTGGTTTTGCCCCAAACCTCCCATCAATACTTATGGAAACCATTTATTACTATCTTCGTTCATAAGCAGTGTTAAAAAACAACAAAGGTAATAATCCAAATTCTTCATTATAAATAGTATACAATTTTGTAGGCCTAAAATTACAAGCATCTGCAAAAATCATCCTCAAGGAGCTCCTGTCTACCTATCTTAAATAACCTATAAATAATAACTTATTCAAGTTTAATGTTTTGTATTAATCTTAGGGTTCTAACTGTTTCCTTATTTTTAACTCCTTTCAGTCCATTTAAAATATTACATTTTGAATTGGGGAGCTAGTACAATGGTTTGGAAACTTTGCTTTGCATTCACCTGTACTTGGTTTGATCCCTGGTCCTGAAAGCTCCCATAAGCACTTTCAGGAATGATTCCAAGCACCAAGATGGGAATAGCCCTGAGCACTACTTGATCTGATCCTCAAAATTAAATAACTGAGCAAAAGAAGAAAATGAAGTGTTATGTTTTAGTAAAACATTCAAAAAATCTAATATTTTTGTCTTGTTGCCTCTTATGTGGTTTAATTTATAAAAGTTGATTTTATATGCCTGCATATAAGTGGTCACTTTATCCACTTTCAAAGTTGGTAATCTGTGCTGGGGCATTATTTTAAATTAAACCAATATTTATTGATCTATGATAGAGGAATAACTGATCATGATTGAATGGAAATATTGATAATAGTGTGAACTGAGGCTATAACACTCTTTATCCCTGAAAAAATGATAGTATATTATTATAGAATACATAATAACTACCATAGTTCCGGACCCAAAATCTCAATAAGTATCTCTCTTTATGTATATAAGGAATGTATATATATACTTGCATATATGCATAAATATGTGTATATGCATATATGCATATCTTTTATGTATACACATACATGGGGCTGGAGTGATAGCACAGCAGGTAGGGCATTAGCCTTGCCTGCAGCCAACATGGCCGACCTGAGTTAAATTCCTCTGCCCCTCTCGGAGAGACGGCAAGCTACCAAGAGTATCTCCCCCATACAGCAGAGCCTGGCAAGCTACCTGTGACGTATTCAATATGCCAAACACAGTAACAACAAGTCTCATGATGGAGACGTTACTGGGCCCGCTCGAGCAAATCAATGAACAATGGGAGGACCATGACCGGATACACATACATGTATATATATTTAAAATATACAAAGAAAATAAGAGAACTCAACAAATTTCATGAAAAAAATCAGTTTAAAAGGAAAAAACTTTGCAAGGATGTATGCAAAAAATTAATCAATATTACATAATAATTACTATGGTTTCAAATACTGTTTTATTTATTTAGCAATTTGGATTTGGGTACCATACTTGTTGATACTTAGGGCTTAGTTTTGACTCTGCACTCATCATCTCTTCTGGTAGGGCTAAGGAACTATAAGTGTGCTAGCAAGCACCTGACTCACTGTACAATCTTTTCAACTTTCTCAAATACTATTTTTAGATCATTTAACATGTTTATATTTACATAAACATTTTTGTCTTTTTTACATTAATTCATAAATGACACCATATATATTTATTTTGGATAATTAATGATTTTTGCATTTAGGAATACATATATTAATTCAAACAATTCAATTGTGCCTATAGTGAACAGACACTGAGAGACCCATGAAATTGTAAGCTTCATTTGTTATGACCGGGTTAAACATAACGAATGCACAGGCCAATAGAATGACATTCTTTGATCACCATGGCATGATTCTTTCAGATGATTTGACTGTAGCAAATCCAGCCAGTATAAGTGACGATGGTTCTGACTATACACTGAGCTCAGACTTTTGTTCAGCTCAAATCAGTTCCAAATTAAATGGTAAACAATTAAGTAAATATACCACCTACCAACTGAGCTGTGCAAACTGTTATAATTATACCACTGACCCCAAAGGAGGCAAATCTAAAAACTTAATTGCCTTTCTGGGATCTGTAGTCTGTCAAGAGAAGGAACACACATGTTCTACAAAAGAAAATAATTTAAACCAAAATATCATCATCCTTGAGGTCTTTATATATTTCATGTTTTTTTTTTTTAGTGAAGCAGGAAGTGTGTTCAATTTGTACCATATTGGTATGATTATCTTGAGCTGAGCTGATCTTTGCTGAAGAAGCCCTATTAAGTTGCTCTTTGTGAGGAAATTACATAGATAAAGCCCATTTGAAGACTACTTCTCAAATTTTAGTATACCCTAGGCAAATTATTCTCATATAATTGTGTAAGTTTTACTAACAATAAAAAAGGGCTTAATATAAAAAATTGTTACAAAAGGAAGTGTCATGTGAGACACAGCATAAAACTTGTTGTTGAAAAAATTATTTAAAATAGTAAGTACTTGTGTTGTTTGGAACCTATTCTGTAAAAATATTGCTTAAATCATTATAATAAACTATTCCTATTTAACAACTTTTTGTTTGATTGCAGTTTTGTTTATTTTTTAAAGAATAGCAACTTATTTCCAGATACAGAATGTGTGTTTTTATAATGCTCATTTAGCAAACATATTAATTACTCAGTTTATCCTTTGAAATAAAGCATTTAATTTACTGTAGTATGATGTCCTTACAATTAGGTTGACCATCTGTGAGTATCGCTTGGAACAGTCAACTTTAATACATTGTCAAATGTAAATAATTTAGCTATCAATTTTAGTGAGTGTGATGAAAAATGCTTTGTTGTAATTGAAAGATTGAAACTGTATATCAGGAAAAAATAAAAGTAGAGTGAGACCCACATGTATGTATAAACTGGTATTTCAGTAACTAACAAACTTTTATCTATATCTGTATAACGACTAATTGCAGTAGATCAATGGAAATTTTAGAACTAGAGGTATGCCCAGAGAACAAGCAAGAAAGCCTATAATTTCACAAATCAAGTCAGATTAGAAAGCAGTTGTGCTAGAAGTGAGACAGGGAAAAAATAGAAAATGCGATTCTCATGGTCTAGCAAGTTTCTTTCTAATACTCTCTATGAAAATACCTTGTCATTTTAATTACCAATACTTGCAACTGTATATTGAGATTTTTAAGTAAAACACAAACGAAATAAAACAAAACACCCTTTTGTGTGGTTTTTCTACCTAAAACAAGGATGCCATTGTCTCCAAGTTAGCAACTATTATACATGTTTTCTTTGTTTGATATTAACATATGCTTTGCACACCTGAAGATGCTTGATAGTAGTAAGCATTGATCAAGAAAATCTAATATTGAACTACTTTTTCTCTATAAAAAAGTTGTGAGTTGGAACATGGGGGTTGGGGGAACAAAACTTACCATTTCCAAGAATGTTGAAATTAAAGTGGACATAAGCTATAATGAAAGTGGGCAGAAATCTCTAAGGTGACTTAGATTCACCAATTACCATTTAAAAAATATGTATGTGGGAAGGATAATTAAGGCATTGATTTTTGTGAACACTCACATAGTGCCTTCCTGTATTGGTGCAAAGTTTCAATATTAAACTTTTTGTTCATTTTGGTTTGGGGCCACAACTGCATATGCTTAAGCCATTCTTCTGGCTCTGGCTGAGGCATCACTGCTGTTGCACTCAGGGTCCACATATGCTGCTGGAGAATGTTATTTGTGTGTAAGGCAAATGACCTATCTGCTATATACTCTCTCTAGCCACAAGAATAGATATTAGATTTTTATACTGCTTTTTCACTATAATTCCGTGGATTCTACTCTCACCTGTCATAAAATGTCATGTACATTTGTTTTGATAGTCTCATAAACTATCAGTTATGTAATTCAATAAAAATAAAAGGATAATTTATTCAATGTGTATCAAAGGAAAGTATCTTTATTGTATATAATTTGTCTAAAAAGAAAATATTTCCATAGAAAGAGCTACTTGGGATGGTAAGATGATTTTACAGCGGGTATGGTGTTTACCTTGCACGTGGCCTATATGGCCAACTTGGGTTCAATTCCTCTGCCTCTCGTGGAGAGCCCGGCAAGCTACTGAGAGTATCTTGTCCACACGGCAAAGCCTGGCAAGCTCCCCGTGACGTTATTCAACATGCCAAAAACAGTAACAACAAGTCTCACAATTTGTTATGAGACATTACTGGTGCCTGCTCGAGCAAATCAATGAACAACGGGAGGACAGTGCTACAGTGCTATTGAATGAGAATAAATTATATATAACACACTGCCCTCCTGTTGTTCATTCATTTGCTCCAGCGGGTCCAGTAATGTCTCCTTTGTGAGACTTGTTGTTACTGTGTTTGGCATATTGAATACATCATAGGGAGCTTGCCAGGTTTTGCTGTGCAGGCAAGATACTATTGGTAGCTTGTCGGGCTCTCCTAGAGGGGCGGAGGAATTGAACCTGTCTCGGCCGGGCCAGTCACATGCAAGGCAAACGCCCTACCACTGTGCTATTTCTCCAGCCCTATATATAACAAATATGCTAAATTTTAACTTTTTCTCTTTTGATGCGATGTCCTGGGCCATACCTGTTGATGCTCAGGACTTATGCCAGGATCTGGGCTTAGGCATCATTCCTGGAAGTATCCAGGAGACAATGTGCAGTGCTGGGAACTGAGAAGAAGCTGACTGCAAGCAAGGCAAGAACTTTACCCACTGTACTATCTCTCTGGCCCTTTATTACATTTTAATAGGCACAAAATATAAGCAAAAGCCCAAAGCAATGTGATATTAGGTGGGGAAAAGAGGGAATGTTGTGTGTGTGTGTGTGTGTGTGTGTGTGTGTATGTGTGTGTGATATGTCATCAGAGGAAAGGATAATGAAATGTGAAAAGTAGCTAGACAGGAGAAATGGAATTTGGGCCCTTAGAGACCACAGACTGTGGGAAAGTTAATAGCAAATACACAGTAGGGAAATCTGCTGAATAGGTTTGTCATCAGAACCAAGTTATTTATATGTTTACTTCTCTTTTCCTTTTCCTGATGTCAGAGGACACTTATGCAAATATAAATTTATGTTGGGCTAGGAATGTGTGCGGACATAGTATGTTTGTCTCACATGTTTGATTCCTGGTAGCACCAAAACCCAACAACACAGATGAGAATGTATGTTAAATTTTTAAAGGGAAATATGTCCCATTTTAGTTAAAGGACAGAGTGTGAACTTTTTCTATGTTGTTTATTAGTTTTCCTTTCAGTTCAAAGTAATTCTTATGATAAAGCAGTACATTTTATCAGGAATATTGTCTTCAGTAGGAACCCATCACATCTCATGTGCCTGCTATTCAGTTTTCTATATGAACTTGTATAATAAAGGGCCATGGCAGAAAAAGAATAAATTTGGAACACAATTTATTAATTATTTTTAAGCAATTACTGGAAGAAATTTCTATTTTGGAATTTACTGTTGTAAAAATTTACTTAAGTACTGACTAGTCATCAGAAAGTAAAATATCATTTATTGGCATATTTTTTAAAAGTCAAAATTAGTTTAGATGTTTCTTTTAAAGTGTTGGGCTCATTTTTGTTTTTAATTTGTAAATGTTTGCCATGGATTATGTTCTATCTGATTTGAGGACATTGCATCAGTTTGCAAGTGTTTTCACTTATACACGATTTATCCTATCCTATACATTAAAATTGGTTAAGAGGTAAAAGCATCTATTTTTGGAACTTAGAAGAATTCTTCTACCTCTTCTTTCCCAAGTGAAGAGGAAGAATATGTGTACCCTTAGAGAGAGCTGCTGTCAGTGCTGGTTTTTGGAAAGTTCATGTCATACAGTATGACTTTCATATCGTATTGTAATAACTGCTTTCAAGAACTATGATTGATTAGGGCCTGCTAAAAATTCCAGTGTCAGTTGCAGTCTTAAAAGCAACAATTCCCCTATATTTGTAAGAGAAAAAGAGAAAAAAAAACAGTCTAACCTTCATATCTTGACATTCTTTTCTCTTCTCTAAAGGTAAGACTTAATACTGTCTCAAGAAAAAGAGTTGAACATATCTGTAGTTTTAACATTAATTTATTCATATTTTTCTACAGATACAAAATTGTATTTTACATTAAAGTATTCCCAATAAACTACTGACATTTTAAAATATCACTGTAAAAATATATTCAATTTTTTTAATCTGAATCCAAATGATACATATGCAGTGGGCTAATTTTCATCCATTTGTTTTATTTTGTATGCTTTTTGATAGTTCGCAGACTTTACTCTGTTTTTTTCCTTTTTAGATAGATAATTTGGAGATAGGGGTATAGCTTGTGCCAAACCTAGCTGTCCTCAGGGTTTACTCCTGGCCCTGCACTCAGAGATCAGTCTTAGGATTGCTAAGGGGACTTCATAGGGTGCCAGGAATCAGAGCAGGGTCAGCAGCATTCAAAGAAAATGCCTCTACTAGGGCTATACTGTCTACTATGGCTTCTGCTATGCTGGATCAATTTTTTAAATATTCTTTATGTTCCTGAAGATTAAGTTACTAATATTTAAGTAAAACTAGACTTTATTTAGATAAAACTTATTGATAAGTTGTCAAAGTATCAAAAGGTTATGGATTGCATTAACAACAATACCAAAATCATGATTTTAGAAATAGCTTAGCACTGTAGCACTGTAGCACTATCCTCCCATTGCTCATCAGTTTGCTCGAGTGGGCACCAGTAATGTCTCACAACAAATTATGAGAATTGTTGTTACTGGTTTTGGCATATCGTATACGTCACGGGTAGCTGGCCAGGCTTTTCCGTGTGGGCGAGAAACTACTCTTAGTAGCTTTCCAGGCTCTCTGAGAGGCATGGAGGAATTGAACCCAGATCGGCCATGTGCAAGTCAAATGCCTGACCCACTGTGCTAATACTAAAGTACTATTTAAAGCATTATTAAAAGTTAGGATAGAGAAGAGAGTGCCAGGACAATGGTAGCTGGAAAATTATCACTCTAGACAAGAACTAAGTGCTGAAAGTAGGTTAAGAAATGGTAGTTTCAAGAGGAAAGCATGGGACTGGAGTGATACCACAGTGGCTAGGGCATTTGCCTTGCATGTAGCAGACCCCGGTTTGATTTCCAGCATCCCATATATAGTCTCCCCAGCACCACTAGAAGTAATGCCTGAGTGCATGAGCCAGGAGTAACCCCTGTGCATTGCCGGGTGTGACCCAAAAAGAAAAAAAGAAAAAAAAAGAAAAGAAACACAAGAGAAAGGCATGAGTGTACCCTGGACAAGACCATTTGGTTGCAGGAGCTGGAGCGATAGCACAGCGGGTAGGGCATTTGCCTTGCACGCGGCCAACACGGGTTTGATTCCCAGCATCTCATATGGTCCCCTGAGCACCGCCAGGAGTAACTCCTGAGTGCAGAGCCAGGAGTAAGCCCTGTGCATCACCGGGTGTGACCCAAAAAGCAAAAAAAAAAAAAAAGACCATTTGGTTGTCTAGCATGTTTCCACTGCCCAGCTCATGGCAACAGATGGACAAAGGACCCAAGGAATGGAGAAACAGGGACTGGGCCTCAGGCTGGTTGGTAGACTGTTTATTTCTCTCTCCTCCCCAATGTAGTCTTATCTCTGCTCTAGCAGCACAATCATAGTCATAGTTTTAGTCATAGTCCCAGTCATCATAGTTCCATCATCCTAGTCTCCTTGTAGACCTCAAAGTTCTCTACCTCTCATCTAGTCTTTATCTTCATCATAGTCGCCACTGTCCCCTTACAACATAGTTATATAGAAATCATTAAGGGTGAGGGTACACATAGGTGGGGTTGAATATTGTCATAACAACAAAGAGAGGTAAAGCCACTCATTTAGGAGATTAACTCAAGGACAAAGTCTCATCTGAGGGTTCAGCAGTCCAGATTACTAGGAGGTCCGCTTAAAGGAGAGATTTCATTCAGGGTGTATTGCTTTCTTCTTTCCTCAGCTACCAATCCTTTTAAACAATCATAGTAAATTTCACTGCATCACTGTGTCGTTGTTCATCAGTTTGCTCGAGTGGGTTCCAGTAACATCTCCATTTGTTCCAGTCCTGATATTTTTGCAGCCTCTCCTTACTTGTCTTTCCCCAAGCTGACATATTGGAGGCTCTTTCAGGTTTAGGGAAATGAGACCCATTATTGTTACTGTTTTTGGCATATCAAGTATGCCACAGGGAGCTTGCCAGGCTCTGCCATGCGGGCAGGATACTCTCAGTAGCTTACCGGGCTCTCGGAGAGGGACAGAAAATGTGTATAAGAGAATACAAGCAAGTATGTTAAAACCAAACACACGTATGCTGCTTTAGTTACATCAGTGGGAAAGACTATAAGAGATAGACTATAAACGCTTCCGGGAGTTTTGTTTTATAGTTTCTAGATCTTTGGCCATTGATGAGATTACATGCCATGCCGGGGGCAGGGGGGGCAGTTTGTGGGTGTGATTGACAAGCTAATGGAAAATGGGGGATTTGGGTGGGGGACGCCCAGTCCTGATCTCAGCAGGTTTGGAGATCTCACCATGGGTCCTGCATATCTGGGCTCCTCTGCCAATTTCTTCATGTATGAGGCTCTTCTGAGCATGTGGAGAGTGGCTTTGAGCATGGCTGTGGCTGGGTTCTGGAGGTTTTTGGCTGCCAGGGTTCTGCTTGGAGCGGGGAGGAAAACTCAACCCGTCCCCGCTCCGAGCAGCCCCGGTAAAGACAGCCTGACACAGGACAGGAGATTCTGTGGCACTCTCTTCCAGGAGCTTTGCTTATAGACTATGAATCTTGGCGGTTGATGAGATTATATAATGCGGAAGGGGGGGCAGTTTGTGGGTGGTGTGACTGCCAAGCTAGTGGAAAATTTACTTCTTACTAATATTTCTAGTTATTTTGTATAAACGCATTAAGAGATTTATTAAGCTTAAAGTTTGGCTCTTCCTGGGGATATCTCGCTTTATATCCCAGATTACAGTCCTCAGATCAGGTTACTCTTTCCTAACCACAGCAAATCCTTATTCAGTTACTTCTTTTTGGGACATGACACAGTTTGTTCTATGGTCATACTCTTAACTTTATTATACTTATGGTGCTTAACTTGTTCCCTTTTGATGCCAGGGAGTTTACAGCTTGCTTGGGTCCATCAATCCCATTGATGGGACCCTCCTTTTAGGGATGTTAGGAAATAAGAGCAATTGAGGTTTAAGTCAGGTAAATATGATGGATGCCCGGGAGTAAATATTATTTCGGAGTCAATTAACTCCCCTGTTACAAAAGTATAGCATCAACTGTCTTCCTGTGTCTATACAAAAAGGACATTGCTAAACCATGCAAGTGACATAAGGAAAGAGAAAAGCAATCTAGGTTTATTAGTGCTAGAGGGAATGGGGTGTGCCTCAGGGGCACTGTTGTGGGAGTAGCTTAATAAACCTAAAGCTCTGTGGGAGGATCAAGGACAACCCAAAGTTATCCAACATCGGGATATACATGATAACTTGTGAGAAACCGTATTGCAAACCATAATGCCCAGAGAGAGAGGGAGACAAAGTGAGAGAGAGAGAACAAAAGAGAGAGAGAGAGAGAGAGAGAGAGAGGGAGGGAGGGAGGGAGAATATAGTGAATTGTGTTCGTGTGATGCACTCATAGTAATTCAATAAAAATTATTTAAAAATTTAAAAAATACTATTAATTGAAGCACATCTGATTATCTTCTTATACAAAGAATTTTATCATTAATGAGGTGTTTAATTTTGGGAAGGGAAGGTAAACACACAGAGCCAGAGAGATAGTTCATGAAGTAAATTATTTCCCATGCATGAGGCTATAGCACTGGATTTTCTGAAGCAAACCCCATCACCACATATGGTCTGTTGAACCTCCCAGATATCACTCTTGAGCACAGAGAGATCAGGGAACCTCTCTCAGTCTTCTGGATGTGCCCTCCCCTCAAGTAAACAAAAATGTCGTTACTTTGATGAAATAGAAACTGCCGGTGTGAAACTGTCCAATTTAATTGTTGATTTTGAATCTTTACACTTTGAAGAAAGTGACAAAACAATAAAGATTTGGAATTAAATATTAAACATAGTGATTTCAGTGGAAGAAAGAAAGTATGAGAGTAACCAAGCAAACAACATTATAAAACAAAGGCAACACTCAGCAACTGAAAAACTTGTTCCATATTTACAGAGTGTATAGAAGTGAATATATAAAAGATTTATTTTTCCATGTTTCCATTAATGGTTGATTCTAAATATAATGTCTTGAAGGATGATGACACATTCCTATATTTTTCAGAAAATAGAACTTACTAAAAGGTACTAAAGTATACATACTTAATAAATTTCTTTTTAAAGGTCATTTTGTAAGTTGAAGAAGCAGATTCTTAAGAATTTGGCTGCAGTAAAGTCTTCAGATTGCTTAGGGATTAACTTTCAGAGAAAATATGTTCTATTAAAACCAAATGTTAAACTTCTTGTCAAATAATTATAAAATTAATATAAACATTGTAGGTTTTCACGGAAATAAAAATGTTTTACTTACTAATGTCCTTTCAGTATTCATATCATTTTTAAAGGATGCCTTTTTTCTTTCAGTGGGAAATAGTTTTCTGAATACTAAGGAAAACTTAATCTATCAGTATTCCCTGGGTTGAAATCTAGTTATTAGTTCATTTCCCAACATCAAAACTTAATTCTCATTTGATTTTTTTAAAAAAAAAACCTGTTTATGCTGATAATGTAGATTTATTCCACATGAGAATAGACCCAATGTGAGTCTATTTTGAGATATATCTAGTATGTTTTGTGTAATCAGCAAATATTTACTAATATTCTATTTTAACTCAGTGTGGATTTTATTAATAATAAAGGTATTATCTTGTATTTGTATGAAACCTAACACAAAATAATAATCTAGGCAATAAAACTATCTGTAGTATCTAGTCAAAAATACCTTTTCTTCCAAACTATTTTTTAACTATTTGTGATTTTATTTCCTTATGAAATAATTTTGGCATTTCACAATATATATTCTAAAATGGTATTTTAGAGCCACATTATAGTACAGTAGGTAGGCCATTTGCCTTGCACACAGTTGATTACAGTTTGATACAGGTACCACATCCCATGTACCACCTTACGCCCCACCAGAAGTGATCCATGAATGTGGAGCCATGAGTAAGCCCTGAGCACAGCCAGATGTGACCCAACAACCCCCTTGCTAGAAAAGCACCAAAAAGTATTTTATAAGTTATGCAGAGTAGTAATATTTTATGCATCTTGAATATTCTTTCTATGAAAGCACATAGTGAGAACTAGACATATTCATAAAACTATTATTAATTTTAGTATAATTTCTGCTTTTAAAAAAATATTATTTTTGACACTTGTTATTAAAGTATTTGTCACCCAGCTCTATATGGTTTTTAAGTTCATTTGTCTTTGTATCCTTGGATATGATGTAAAGAGAGGGTTCGGCAGGGTGATAACATTTCACCAAAACTCTTCAGTGCCACCCTTGAGAATGTCATCTGACAACGGGAATGGAAAAGAATAGGAGTGAAGATAGATGGTCAGCAACCACACCACCTTCACTTTGCTGACGACACCATTCTAATAACACCAAACATTAGCCAAGCAGCACAAATGCTGGCCAACTTTGACCGTGAGTGTGGAAAGGTCAGACTGCAGCTGAATCTCACCAAGACAATGTTCATGAGAAATGAACTAGTTCCTGACATTCCATTCACTCTCAATGGAACAAACATCTCCAAATGGAGCAGTTATGTGTACCTAGGTCTAGAACTCAACATGATGAACAATCCAGCACCTGACTTGTGCAGGACGAAGAGAGCAGCATGGAATGCCTTTAAGAGCGTCGAAGAAAGAGCTGAGAGGATGAAGAACCTCCGTCTCTGGGCACATCTCTTCAACTCCACAGTTCTTCCTGCATTAACATAGGCCTCAGAGACCTGGGCCCTAGGAAAACAGGATGAGAATGCTATTCCCAAAGAGGAATCGAAAGAGCTATGCTTAGAGTTTCACGCTTCATCAAGTGAGAGAAGGAATCTGGAGTACTGACCTCTGTTGATGATCAAGAATTAGGGATGATGTCTCGTTTGCCAAGACAACGAAAATCAGATGGGCTGGACACATAATGCGATTTGGAGATGATCACTGGACTGGAGCCATTACCAACTGGATTCCACAGGACCTCAAAAGATCGCGTGGCCGCACACCTACGTGATGGCCAGACTCCTTCATCAAGACCCTGAATAAACGGTTTGAGCCTTTTTGTGTTCCTGGAGTGAGCAAACGCCATTGCCTACACTAGCATATGACAGGGACAAATAGAAACATTACTGGTGCCCACTCAAGCAAATCGATGAGTAACAGAATGTCAACTGATGAAGTAATCCTTGGATATACATTTTCTTCTAAGACAAAGTGAATGAAATATATTCATATGGATTTACTCCATTGGCCAAATTAATTTAGTATTCAAACAAAAAATATAATTAAATACTTTTATTTGTTTACATGGGGCTGGAGCGATAGCACAGCGGGTAGGGCGTTTACCTTGCATGCAGCCAACATGGCTGACTCGAGTTCGATTCCTCCGCCCCTCTCAGAGAGCCCGGCAAGCTACCGAGAGTATCTCACCCACACGGCAGAGTCTGGCAAGCTACCCGTGACATACTCGATATGCCAAACACAGTAACAACAAGTCTCATGATGGAGATGTTACTGAGCCCGCTCGAGCAAATCGATGAACAAGGGGAGAACTGTGACCATGAATTTGTTTACATGCTATTACATAAAATATTTTAAGTATTATATACTGCAATTATTGGCCTTTAAATAAAATTATACCATATTCCTCTGTGTTTTGCTAGGTTAGCAAATAATTCAACCAGCATTAGTCAGAGAAGTCAAAATTTTAACAACACTTATACCTCTGTAAAGGTAAAGGTAAAGGCCCTCCCGTTGTTCGACCAGTAACATCGCCATTGGAGATTTTGTTGTTACTGTGTTTGGCATATCGAATACATCACGGGTGGCTTGCCAGGCTCTGCCGTGTGGGTGAGATATTCTCGGTAGCTTGCTGGGCTCTCCGAGAGGGGGCGGAGGAATCGAACTCGGGTCGACCATGTTGGCTGTGTGCAAGGCAAACGCCCTACCGCTGTGCTATCGCTCCATACCTCTGTATACATGGAAATAATTTTTAGGCTCAGTAAATCTCAATCTGGCTTCAGATATCAATTAAATAATCTCACTAAAACAAAGAATGTCAAGGGAGAAAGGGAGGTAAATTGTAGTAGGTTACCAGAGAGGCACAATTAAAAAGGTAGAATCATTATGCAAATTTAAGTTCTACCTTCTCCCAACAACTTGTCCAATATAAATTTGAAAAATAACTCTCCTTTTATACTGAAAATGCTTTTCACAAAACAGCAGCTCCCACCCAACCTTGAGAATTCTTTTGCCAAAAAGATGTCTATTACAATGTCAGAATTTTGCTCCCTTACAGTGAAATTTTCTTCTGCTATCTTTGAAACATATAGCAGGTTAATGAGAATTTCCCAGAAGACCAAACAATTGTTGAAGTTGTTCATAGTGTAAATTGATTTGAAGGACCACATAATTTTACTGCAGCAAAGTCCCTTAAACTTGAGTAGATTCATTCTACAAACTAAAATGCAAGTTGATTACCTTATATAAATTCTGAGGTGAAGTGACCATTGCTCACCTTGAACATTTTTATCTTAACTCAGAGTACAGAGTATTTTTGAGTTTCTCAATAAATGTTGAAAACATTTTTTTTTTTCATTTTTCTTTTTTCCAGTCAGAAGAGGGGATTGGGTCACGCCCAGCTGTGTTTAGGCCTTACTCCTGGCTGTGCACTCAAGGATCAATCCTGATGGGGTTTAAGGGACTCAATGGGGTGGCTGGGATTGAAACCTGTTGAGGCGACTACAAGGCAAGTGCTTTCCTACTTCCCTCCCCAGAAGTACTGTCTCTTCAGCCCCAGAAACCTTTGTCTTTTAACTTTAGGGATAAATTCCACTTGTTGACTTTAATTCTGCTCTCTGGAAAATTTGAATGCATATATAATTTCTTGCTTGCTCTTGAGTCACTTATATGTTTTAAGAATATTTTGTGTTTTTCCAGATTTTACCATCTTGAGCAACTTCAGGTCTTTCAGTTATTAATTTAGCAAGAATGAAGCAAAGTGTACTTGGAGAATGAGACTTTAAATGGCCAAGACCTGGATAACAAGACTAACTAATCAGAATAAATACCTCTGATGTAGAAAAATTGTGTGAATAGCTCCTATTCATTTAGTAAGAAAAGGCACTTCAAAGATGTCATGCCACTGGCCAAGCAATTGAAAACAGAGATAGACAAATGGAACTATCTTAAACTAAGAAGCTTCTGCAACTCAAAAAAGAAACAGTAACCAAACTACAAAGACAGTCTACAGAATGGGAAAGGATATTTGCCGAATACACATCTGACAAGGGGTTGATATCAACAATATACAAAGTACTGGTTGAACTCCACAAGAAGAAAACATCTAATCCCATCAAAAAATGGGGAGACGAAATGAACAGAAAATTTCTCAAAAAAGATATCCGAATGTTAAAAGGCACATGAAAAATGCTCTACATCATTACTCATCCAAGAAATGCAGATCAAAATCACAATGAGATATCATCTCACATCACAGAGGTTGGCCCACATCCAAAAGAACAAAATCAACCGGTGCTGGCGCAGATGTGGCGAGAAAGGGACTCTCCTTCACTGCTGGTGGGAATGCCGACTGGTTCAGCCATTTTGGAAAACAGTATGGACGATTCTCCAAAAATTAGAAATTGAGCTCCCATTTGATCCAGCAATACCACTCCTGGGAATATATCCCAGAGAGGCAAAAAAAAAGTATAGTCAAAGTGACATCTGCACTTGTTTGTTCATTGCAGCACTCTTTATAATAGCCAGAATCTGGAAAAAACCTGAGTTCCCAAGAACAGACGACTGTTTAAAGAAACTTTGGTACATCTACACAATGGAGTACTATCTAGCTGTTAGAAAGGATAAAGTCATGAAATTTACGTACAAGTGGTACTACATGGAAAGTATCATGCTAAGCGAAATGAGTCAGAAAGAGAGGGATAGACATAGAAAGATTGCATTCATCTGGGAACATAAAGTAACAAAATGTTAGGAGACTAACATTCAGCAGTGGCTGAGATTAGTACCAGGAATTTTGCTCCATGGCTTGGAGGCCAGCCACACATGCTAGGGTTCAGGGAGCTTAGATAGAGAAGGGAGTACCAAATAAAGGGTGTTGGAAGGATCCTCCCAGGATGGGAGAAGCATGCTGAAAGTAGACTATAGACCAAACATGATTGCCACTCAATGCCTTTTTTGCAAACCACAGCAACCAAAAGGAGAGAGAGACAACAAAAGGGAATGCCCTGCCACAGAGGCAGGATGGGATGGGGGAGATGGGGGTGGGAGGGATACTGGGATCAGTGGTAGTGGAAAATGGGTACTGGTGGAGGGATGGGTACTTAATCATCGTATAATTGAAACCCAAGCACAACAATTTGTATGTCTGCAACTGTACCTCTTGGTTTTTCACTAATAAAAATAAAAAAATAAAAAGAACTGTTTGATGTTCTTTCTGTTCCTGGTATAAGCAGACACCATCGAGCTACACTAGCACACGACAGGGAGAAATAGAGACATTACTGGTGCACGCTTGAGCAAATTGATGAGCAATGGGATGACAAGTGATACAAGTGATACAAGTACCTCAGTATAGGCAAAAATGCTTATCTCTTTCGGTATTTACTGCTTTAAAAATTATTATGGAGGTGTTGGTGAAATTGTGAGCAGGTATGGCACTTACCTTTGATTCCCAACAGCCCATTTGGTCGCCCAAATCTTCCACATGTGAAGGCTGAGCACGGAACCTGGAGTAAGCCCTTAGCATTTAGTTGTTGTGTCCCCAAACACAACAGCTTAAATTAAATAAATAAAAATAATCACAAGACAGAAACATATCACAAAGTTAAGGAATTTGACTGGCATGTGATTGTATCATGTTTTGAATTGTGGCACCTCATATGGTCCCCTGAGCACTGTTAGGGAAGTTCTGAACCCAAAACCGATGTGACCTCTGAACACTTGAGGGTGTGGCCCACAAACAAACAGTGACACATTGCTATTACAGTAACATAGTTACAATAATTTTAACATTTAAGATTTTGATATATGAATTTACTGTATTCTCCCATCACTAAGGTGCCAAAGACCCTTCACCACTGTCCTTACTTCAGTTCTTTACTTTCTACACTTTACTTCACTTTCCAAAACTTGATCACCTCAATTACATTCTCAATCAAAGCCAAAGAATTTGTTTTTACTGAATATTGTCCACTCGAAGTTCACAAAGTTCCGCATTATCTGGATTTTGTGGGACTATACTCATGGGTGAGACTCGGCCTGAGCATGTGGAAAGCGGTCTGGAGCATGTTGGCTGTTGGGTAGTGGAGTTCGACTGCCAGGGCTGGGTCCCTTGGAGCAGGAAGGGCTCTCACCAGCCCCCCATCTGGGGCCGCTGAGTGAAAACAGACTGGTGTGATGTCCGTTGGCATGGTTATGGGGCCCTCATTTTATGGTCCTTCCAGGAGAAGCAGCCATAAGTTCATAATGACACATCATAAGACACTCCCTACCCATTTTCCATAATTACACACCATATTTGATGGGGTTCAGACAGTAGGTAATGAATCATATATATTGATTATGAGGCAAATATATATATTTGCCTCTCAGAGAGACTGGTGAGCTACCGAGAGTACTCCACCCGGCACAACAAAATCTGGCAAGCCACCCGTGGAGTATTCGATATGCCAAAAACAGTAACAATAACAGGTTTCATTCCTCTGACCCTGAAAGAACCTCCAATCCTTGGTAAAGAGGAGTAAAGAGAAACTGCTAAAATCTCAGGACTGGAACGAATGGAGACATTACTGGCACCCACTGGAGTAAATCGATGAACAACAGAATGACAGTGATACAGAGATTGTCCTCTCTCCTGCATACCACACAGGAGTGTGGTCATTTGAAATTTATCCTTTTATCCTCCCTTTGACATGTTACAATCTTGTTTCACTCAATTTGTAGCAAAAGAGAATTTCTTCTTTTCTTATTACTGAGTAGTATAGCATTATATATATATATATATATATATATATATATACATGAAACAAATTTTATTCACTCATATAATTGGATATTTGGGTTAATTTCAGTAATTTCCTTTTTGCTTTTGCTCACACCCATCTGTGTTCAGGGCTTAATCTTGACTAAGAGATAACTTCTGGGATGCCCAAGGGATGATATGCAGTTCTGAAGATGGGACTCAGTTTAGCCACTTGGTAGACAATCTACAATCTACACAATCTACAATCTCAGTGGCCCATGATTTGTTTTTTGTTATTATAAAACACTCTTAAAAGAACATTGACTTATATATCTTTTGAAATTAATAGTTTTCAAGGGATAGTATATCCTCAGCAATGCTCAGAAGGTCTAAGGGACCCTGTCAGTGATTGTTATCCAACTGGGCAAGTAGTTCAATGAGAGGCCTAAGCATGTGACACTGCCTGGCTATGCTGTACCTGAGATTATCCATGTACTAGGCCAACAGGGCAGTCCATTAACTCTGTACCCTGTTATTCTCAGAGGCTACATGATGTCTGGGATCAAAACATGTGAGACGTGCGTTTTAAACTCTATGTGCTCTACCATTACTCAAACCCTAGGATCAATCTTTGTCTTATTGGGATTAGATATCATGAAATTCTAGTTTTAAATATATCATCCAGTGTCCTAGGTAAATAACTTTCTAATATTTATCTTACTCTTACCCACATAGCAACATTATGAAGAAAGAACCATCATTCACTGACATACTGTACATTTACCCTCCCGTTTCCATCCCAATTTCCATTCTTGAGAGACTTTGTGCTCAGATTTAATTAAGGCCTCATTTAGCATGTTAATTGTCTTATTTGTGTCATCTTAAAACTTAATAATTATACTTCACATGTCTTCAGCTAAGTCATTACTATAAAAAATGATGGTTAATAAAATGAGGTGCTTTTATCCAAGGGATTTCACAAGCTGATTTGAATCGAGATAGAAATGATAATATTAGGTGACTTTTACTTAAATATTTTTTATCTGTACAATTAGACCACGTTCAACTTTACTAACATTTCTAATATTAATTGACTCATCCAACTAAGTTTTAATGTCAGAACAGATGAGGGTTATTTACATCAAGAAGTTTAAATAATAATAGCCTTAGGAGATTTACTACATGCAGTACATTAATAAATCTTGCAGAATATACCTGATACACGGATGTTTTGTTTATGCAAATGTAGCACTGTAACACTGTCCTCCTGTTGTCCGTTGATTTGCTTGAGCGGGCACCAGTAACATCTCCATTGTGAGACTTGTTGTTACTGTTTTTGGCATATCAAATATACCACGGGAAGCATGCCAGGATCTACTGTGTGGGCAGGATACTCTCAGTAGCTTGCCGGGCTCTCTGAGAGGGACTAAGGAACCGAACCTGAGTCAGCCGCATGCAAGAAAAATGTACTACCTGCTCCAGCCCTTATGTAAATTTAAAAAGATAAAAGATTTCTTCAAAGAAACTTCAAATAAAAATAGCATAATTTTTTAAAGAATTAGAAAATGACTAAGCTGACATATTAACCTTAAATTTATCATACTCTATATTCCAGAGCTGGAGCGATAGCAGAGCGGGTAGGGCCTTTGCCCTACATGCAGCCAACTTGGCCAACCTGAGTTTGATTCCTCAGCCCCTCTCAGAGAGCTTTGCAAGCTATTGAGAATATCTCGCCCACACAGCAAAGCCTGGCAAGCTACCCATGATGTATTTGATATGCCAAACACAGTAACAAGTCAAACAATGGAGACATTACTGGGCCAGCTGAGCAAATCGATGAACAATGGGGGGAAAGTGCTACAGTGCTACTCTATATTCCATGAGATTCTACAATATCAATATTGGTCTTAACTAATATAGATTTGGCAAAAATTAGCTTTAAAATTTGGTACTGATTAAGAAATATAATTTAAATATAGCTTTATGACATCACCTACTGAGTAGAAAGATAATAATAAATGTATGTTGTACCATGGGATATTACTTAACAATTAAGTGAAAGCATTATGAAGTGCAGGACACTTTAAAAGTCAGTATCCAAATTATTATTAATATAATTTAATAAAATTAAATTTTATGTTCATAAATTAAATGTTACATATTCAACCTCTACCTCATTCTTTCAATTTTAGCATTTAATTGGCTTTATTTTTTTACAATTTCATTGAGAGGCTTTTTTAAACAATATAATTTTAGCACAAAATGTACAAAAAATATCCAAGTAAATAAAGACTGGAATATACTCAAAAATTATTATGTCCCTTTCTATGCTCCAGTCATGGTCACCACTACTTTACTTTCAACAAAATAATCAAAGTTCGGATCCCTAAGAAAAAGATGGCTGAAGGAATTGGTCGGGGTGGGAGATGTGTGCAGAAAGTAGATAAAGGACCAAACATGATAACCTTTCAGCATCTGTATTGCGAACCATAATGCCCAAAAGTTGAGAGAGATTATGGGGAATCGTGTCTGCCATAGAGGCAGGGCGAGGGTGAGAAAGGGGGAGTATACTGGGGATATTGGTGTTGGGGAATGTGCACTGGAGGAGAGATGGGTATCTGATCATTGTGTGATTGTAAGCCAAACATGAAAGCTTGTAACTATCTCATGGTGATTCAGTAAAATTAAAAAAATAATCAAGTTCATTTAGAAATAGTATTCTATCTTTAATGACATTTCCCAGCATTTCACATTTATTTTTATGAAAATCATACATAAAAGAAATGTTAAATGTCCAGCTAAATCTCAAAAAAATAGAATTTCCTCATCTGAGCAGAAAATAAAATATACTGATTAAGAACTATTATAATTATTACTGCGGAATTTGGTATGTGGGCAGGTGGACGTGACTGTCGAAGAGATTTGATCAGAAGTCATGGATAATATTCTCCACGGCCCTTCTGGAAGATGTGATAGATCCATCAGAATGTCAGAGAGCAGTTCGTGAAGGACAGGCGGGCATTGTGAAGCTTTTCCTGGCTTCTGTGGCATCGGCCAGAACTGCTGCTCTTCTCTGTTTGAGGTCTTCCTTTATCGCTTCTCTGCACTGTTTTGTGAGCTCGGACATTCACCTGTGGTTGCCTGAGGCTCACTCAAATCCACATTGGTGAATGAGCTAGAGAGTTTTTTTTTTTTTTTTTTTTTTTTAGCTAGAGAGTTTTTGAGGACAGCCATCTTTTTGTGGCTTTCTTTCGGCGTTCCTCGCACAATTATGGAGGTGCTGAACAGGTCGGTTGTGTTCCTCGTCAATGTTGTCAATGACAGCATCTTACCATATTGCCGCATAGTGCCAAAGAGCTCCCAGTTGGTGGTCATTCTGAGCTCTCTTCTTAAACTTTGCAACCTTTTCTCCCCACTCCATGAAATAGAATTTTGCACAAAGGAGACATGGTTCTATCCCATTTGGAACTTTTGGACAACAGCAATATTGGTCAGGCAAAACCTTTGATTGAATATGATGTGGTCAATTTTGTTGTGGAACTGTGCACTGGGAGACTGCCATGTTCAACGTTTAGATTTGGTCTTCTGAACCTGTGAGTTAGCATAGATGGTTTTGGTCGATATGATGAACTCAGACAGTCTCTCACCCTGTTCATTCCATTCTAAGCCATGGGTACTAATACCGTAATATCAAATTCCTCAGGATGGATATGTCATTCCCAATGTTCTTCCTTCCATTTCGTCAGTAAACAAGCAAACAGCCCCTGGCCCAGACAAGGTCAGACCTGAACAACTGAAGAATCTTCCATAAGTACTGATCAATACACTGGCTCGGCTCTTTACACATCACCTGTCTGAGTGCAAAGGTCTGTCCCATTGAAAAAATAGCAAGACTGCTCTACTGTACAATAAGGGGGACATCCATGACATTGACAACTATGGCCCCAGCTGCCTGTTGTTCATCATTTACAAGCTGTTCACTCGAGTCATCCTGAATAGTATTGGCATAACACTAGATGAAGAACAACCATGCAAGAAAGCCAGGTTCCACAAAGGATTCAGCACTATTGACCACACAGTAACCAAGCTCATTGAGGTTTTTCAGGAGGTCAAGATGCCGCTCTGTTTAAAGTTCATTGATTTAAAGAAAGGTTTTGGTTTTTGTTGAGACTGAAGTGGACATCGAAGCCCTAGCCGAACAGGGCAATCAAACAATACATCCTGATCCTCCATGAGCTGTATTATGGATTCACCACCAGGATCTTACCTTTCTACAAGTAAGTGATCATAGTCGTCAAGACAGGGGTTCTGCAGAGTGATACCATTTTACCGTAACTCTTCAGTGTCACCCTCAAGATGTCATGCAATGATTGGAATGGGAATGAGAGTGAAGATAGACGGTCAGCAACTACACGATCTCCACTTCGCTGATGACATCCTTCTAATAACACCAAACATTAGCCAAGCAGCCCAAATGCTGGTGGACTTCGACCAAGAATGTGGAAAGGTCAGACTGCAGCTGAATCTCATGAAGAAAATGTTTATGAGAAACGAACTCTTTTCTGATGTTCCATTCACTCTCAATGGAATGAACATCTCCGAATGGAGCAGTTATGTGTACCTAGGTTAAGAACTCAACATGATGAATGACTTGGCACCTGAGTTGTGCAGGAGGAAGAGAGCAGTTTGGAACGCCTTCAAGACCATCAAAATATAGCTAAGAGGATGAAGAACCTCTGGTTCCAGGCACATCATTTTGACTCAACCATTCTTCCTGCATTAACATATGCCCCAGAGACCTGGGCCCTACAAAAACAGGATTATAACATTATCTCCCAAAGAGGAATTGAAAGAATTATACTTGGAGTATCATGCTTCACTCAAGTGAGAGAAGGAATCCAGAGTTCTGACCTCTGTTGACGATCAAGAATCAGGGACACTGTCTCCTTTGCCAAGACGTCTAAAATCAGATGGGCGGGACACGTAATGCGATTTGGAGATGACTGCTGGACTAGAGCTGTTACTGATTGGATTCCATGGGACGTCAAAAGACTGCATAGCCGCCCACCTACAAGTTGGTCAGACTTCTTCGACAAGACCCTGAATAAACGGTTTGAGGCTCTTATTGTTCCTGGAGCGAACTGACTCCACTGGGCTACCCTAGAACGGGACATGGACGAATGGAGACGTTACTGGTGCTTGATCGAGCAAATCAATGAGTAATAGTATGTCAAGTGATCGAGTGTTCAAATGATCATTATCACAGATTACTCTTTTAAAAATATTCTCAAATTTCCTATTTTCCTTCAAATTGAATTTATGCAGGACATAATACCAAGTTTACTGAACAATTATCATGTTATAATCAACTTCTCTGAAATAAGAGCAGTGTTTTCTCATATTTAGTCTTTCATATTTTCTTGTAATTTAAAACTATACCAAAGGCAGTTCTATATAAGTTAATACCTGATTGAAAAAAATTAATGGGGGCACTCACTGGAGTTCCGGCCGCACGTGCCCACCCAGCCACAGCCTTTCTTGTGCACAGATCAGTACATCTGTGTGCCCCATCTTGTCTTGCCCTGGACTCCCGATCGCCTGCCAACCTGGACAGCTCCCTGAAGGCACTCACCAGAGTTACAACACAGGCCCTCCAAACCCCCGCCTTTCCTCTGCACAGACTCTTGGACCCAGGGCTTAGACTAGCATCCAGACAGGCTGGGGATGTGGCCTCCACTGTAGGGGGCGTGGTCTTCTCAAAAGGGGGTGTGGCCTTCTGTGCAGTTGGTGGCCTCTCACTTGGAGGCAGTTATATTTCCTACTCCTAGCAATCTCAAATCACATCCCAACCTTTATCACCTAATTCTGTGGAAAAAGTCCTGGCCACCTCAAACAGAATATAACAATAATCCACCAGCCTGCTTCAATTCCAACAAAAGACCAGTGAATGCAACAAGCTGTACAAGCCCAATATAAAAGAGCACCTCCTACAATGCTTTCCTAGATGCATATCATAAGCTACAGAATAATGTCTAAGAGGAAGGACATATTCTAGAAGTGGAGAAGGGTGACCACCATCAACTGACCTTATTCAGAATCCTTTCCCACAATAAGAGGGAACAGTGCTATAGAACTTGAAGGTTTTACCCCTATACAACCACAACAGCATGAGGAAACAGCACAAATCTCCACTACGAGGATAGGACAAAGAAAAGAGTCCCGAATCCTCAACAGGGGTTACCCACAAATACAACCTCTCCAACAAAGAATTCCGAGATGAAATACTGAGGATGTTAAAGGAACTCAAAAAATCAATGGGGCAGAAATACAGAAAATTAAAAGAAGAAATGAAAGAAACAGTGGAACAGATAGCCGAGAAAATACAGGAAGAAATGTGAGGAGAAATAAGAAAGCTACAAAAAGAAGTGTCACAAATATTCAGTAGATTAAATTAAAAACTAGGTGTATGCCCTAAGCAGTATAATGACTACAGCTGAAGACAGAATTAGTGAACTTGAAGATGAGCAGCAAAAATCATACAGTCAACAACAAACAATGGAAAAACACCTCAAAATAGCTCTATGGTTATCCAGAGAACTAGGGGGTGACTCCAAGAGGAACAACGTTAGAATCATTGGAGTACCAGAAGGTCAGGGAGGCAACTCCAATAAAAAAGCCACAGTGAAAGTAATCACTGCTGAAAAGTTCCCAGAGTTAAAGAATGCAGACATCCATATCCAAGGAGCCAGAAGGGTACCAGCTAAAAGAGACCCTAATAAAAACACTCCAAGGCATACCATAGTCAGAATGATGGATGCCGTGGATAGAGACAAAATGCTTCAAGAAGCAAGGTCACAGAAGGAAATCACATACAAAGGAGCACCCCTTAGATTTACAACAGACCTATCAGAGGAAACCCTCCAAGCCCAAAGACAATGGTGGGATATAGTAAAAAAAATTGATGAAATGAACACTTCACTAAGAATACTTAATCCAGCTAAAATCTCACTTAAACTCTATGGAACAATACACCATTTAATAAATAAACAACAACTCAGGAACTTCATAGACTCAAAACCAAACCTAAAAGAAGGACTAAAAGGGCTCCTGTAATTAAAGAAGGTAAACACCCATAAGCACAACAAACCCTTACAGAAAGATGACACAAAACCCCGTGACAATAAGCTCTCTCAATGTCAATGGTCTAAATGAACCAATCAAGAGGCACAGAGTGGCAAAATGGATCCATAAACTGAAACCAACATTCTGCTGCCTACAAGAAACTCATCTGAACAGTCAGAGCAAATACAGACTCAAAGTTAAAGGACAGAAAACAATCCTGAAAGCAAACATCTCCCTCACAAAAGCTGGGGTGGCCATACTAATATCCAACAACACAGATTTCAGTTTGAAAGAGATTAGAAGGGACAGCCAAGGCCATTTTCTATTTATCAAGGGATATGTAAAGCAGAAAGAAATCACACTTTTAAATGTATATGCACCTAATGAGGGACCAGCTAAACACATAAAACAACTGCTCACAGATTTTAAGGAGGATATTACCAGCAATACAATTGTACTCCAAGACTTCAGCATTGCCTTATCACCTCTGGATAGATCAACAAGAACAAAACTTAGCAAGGAAACACTGGCTTTGAAGGAAGAAATAGAAGAAAGAGAGGGGTAACAGACCTATACAGGGCTTTACACTCCAAAAAGAAAGAATATACCATTCTTTTCCAGTGCATATAGAACATTTTCTAAAATAGACCACATGCTGGGTCACTAAACATACCTCAATAGAATCAGGAAGATAGAAATTGTATCAACAATATTTTTAGACCATGATGCACTGAAGTTCGGTTATGTTCTTCTTCAGTGAACATAAACCAAGGCAGACATGGGCTGCCAAAACGCAGAAAAACAAAAATGATTGTCTGTACTTTTAATGCTCGTACGCTGGCATCTGCTGCATCCATTGAAGACCTTATGGTACAAGCACGAAAGATCAAGTACGACATCATTGGTCTGACCGAAACGAGAAGACATCAATCCCATCATGCTGTTTTCGACACTGGAGAAGAACTGTTCCTTGGAACATGTGATAAAAGAGGCATCGGTGGTGTCGGTATCCTTGTCAACACAAACTTAGTCACAAGCATTGATTCATTTGAATGCCTAACAACCCGAATCGGACGATTACACTTGAATAAATGTGGCTCACTACCGGCAGTTTATATCTTTGTTGTCTATGCACCAACATCCAGTTATGGTGAAAAAGAAACTGAGAAATTCTACATGGAGCTGGAGAAATTCTATAAAGAAGATCACACCTTCTACAAGATCATTGTCGGTGATTTTAATGCCAAGATAGGACCAAGAAGATCAGTCGATGAACTCCACATCGGAACCCATGGCCTGGAATGGAACGAACAAGGTGACAGACTGTCTGAGTTCATCATGTCAACCAAAACCTTCCATGGTAACTCACAATTCCAAAAGGCTGAATCTAAACGTTGGACATGGGAGTCTCCCGATGGACGGTTCCACAATGAAATAGACCACATCATATTCAATCGGCGGTTTTGCCTAACCGATGTTGCTGTTGTCCCAAAATTCCAAACGGGATCAGACCACCGTCTTCTTTGTGCAAAATTCTACCTCACAGAACGAGGAGAAAAGAATGCAAGGTTTAAGAAGAAGACTCCCAGAACAACCACCAACTGGGAACTCTTTGGCTCTGTTGCAGCAACATGGGAAGATGCCGTCATTGACAACATTGATGAGGAATACAATCGAATGATTCAGCACCTCCATGATTGTGCAAGGAATGCCAAGAGAGAGATAACCACAAAAAACCGTCTTTCTTCGAACACTCTTGAACTTATTCGCCAACGTGGCGTGGCACGTGCCTCAGGCAACCACAAGCAAACGTCCGAACTGGCAAAACAGTGCAGAAAAGCCATCAAGGATGACCTCAAAAACAGGAGAGCAGCAGTACTGGTAGATGCAGGAGAAGCTGGGAAAAACATTTGTAATGCCCGCCTGTCCTTCACCAACTACAAAACCAAGATGACTGCCCTCCGACATCATGATGGATCTATCACATCTTCCAGAAGGGCAATGGAGAAGATTATTCATGACTTCTACTCAGATCTCTTTAATAGCCACATCCACTTGCCCACATACCACATACCACATGATGGATATGTCGTTCCCAATGTTCTCCCTTCCGAAATCCAACATGCCATCTCGTCGGTAAAGAAACAAAAAGCACCTGGCCCAGACAAGATCAGACCTGAACACCTGAAGAACTTACCATCAGTACTCATCAATACATTAGCTCGACTCTTCACACGCTACCTGTCTGAATGCAAGGTTCCATCCCAATGGAAAACCAGCAAGACTATACTACTATACAAGAAAGGAGACATCCACGACATTGGCAACTATCGCCCAATCTGCCTATTGTCTGTCATCTACAAACTATTCACTCGAGTCATCCTGAATAGGATTAGCAGAACACTAGATGAAGGACAACCATGTGAACAAGCTGGATTCCGAAAAGGATTCAGTACCATTGACCATATCCACACAATAACCAAGCTCATTGAGGTATCTTGGGAGTTCAAGATGCCGCTCTGTCTAACGTTCATTGATTTAAAGAAGGCCTTTGATTCTGTTGAGACGGAAGCGGTCATGGAAGCCCTAGCCAATCAGGGCGTACAAACTCAATACATCAGGATCCTTCGTGAGCTCTATTGCGGATTCACTACCAAGATCTCACCATTCTACAAAGAAGTAATCATCCATATCAAGAGAGGGGTTCGGCAGGGTGATACCATTTCACCAAAACTCTTCAGTGCCACCCTCGAGAACATCATGCGACGACTGGAATGGGAAGGAATGGGAGTGAAGATAGATGGTCGGCAACTACACCACCTCCGCTTTGCTGATGACATTGTTTTAATAACACCAAACATCAGCCAAGCGGCACAAATGCTGGCCGACTTTGACCGTGAGTGTGGAAAGGTCGGACTACAGCTGAATCTTATGAAGACAATGTTTATGAGAAACAGCCTTGTTCCTGACGCTCCATTCGCTCTCAACGGAACCACCATCTCCGAATGCAACAGTTATATATACTTAGGTCGAGAAATCAACATGATGAATGACCTGGCACCTGAGTTACGCAGGAGGAAGAGAGCGGCTTGGAATGCCTTCAAGAGCATTGAAGAAATAACTAAAAGGACAAAGAACCTCCAGCTACGAGCACATCTCTTTGATTCCACTATTCTTCCTGCATTAACATATGCCTCAGAGACCTGGACCCTACGAAAACAGGATGAGAACACTATTCGGGTCTCTCAAAGAGGAATCGAAAGAACTATGCTTGGAATATCATGATTCACTCAAATGAGAGATAGAATCCGGAGTTCTGATCTTAGTCAACGCTCAAGAATCAGGGACGCTGTCTCATTTGCCAAGACATCAAAAATCAGATGGGCTGGACATGTAATGAGGTTTACAGACAACCGCTGGACTAGAGCCATTACTGATTGGATTCCACGAGACATCAAAAGATCACGTGGACGCCCACCTATAAGATGGTCAGACTTCTTCGTCAAGACCCTAAATGATCGGTTTGAGGCTCTACATGTTCCTAAAACGAACAGATACCATTGGGCTACGCTAGCACGCAACCGGGATGAATGGAGACGTTTCTGGCACCCGCTCGAATAAATCGATGAATAACGGGGATTAAGTGATTAAGTGAAGTGATGCACTGAAGATAGAAGGGAATAACACACAGACATGGAGAACAAAATCAAACACCTAGAAATTAAACAACTCAATGTTGAACAACGAGTGGATGAGTAAGGAAGTGAAGGAAGAAATCAAAATATACCTGGAAACAAATGAGAATGAAGACAAAGATTACCAGAACCTATGGGATGCAGCTAAATCTGTGTTAAGAGGAAAGTTTATAGCTTTGCAAGCATTCCTAAGGAAGGAAGAAAGGGCCTACATAGATAACTTGACTTCACAGGTCAAGATATTAGAAAAAATACCCACAGAAGGAACCCAAACTCAGCAAAGAAAAGAAATAATAAAAATTAGAGCAGAAATTAACAACACAAAAACCCAAAAATCAATCTGAAAGGTCAATGAAACCGAGAGCTGGCTCTTTGAGAAAATAAACAAGATTGATAAACCACTAGCAAGAATAATAAAGAAAGAAAGAGAGAAAACCCTAATAAACAGAATCAGAAATGAAAAAGGGGACATCACAACAGAAACCAATGAAATTCAAAAGATAATCAGAGACTACTTTGAGAGTCTGTATTCCAGGAGTGTGTATGCCATGAAACAAGAGAACCTAGAAGAAATAGATAAATTCCTGGATTCCTACAATTTCCCAAGACTGAGAAAAGAAGACTTGGAATACCTGAATAGAACCATTCATTTCAAGGAGATCGAAACCGTAGTCAAAAGTCTTCCCAAAAACAAAAGCATAGGCCCAGATGGATTCACTAGCATATTCTTCCAAACATTTAAAGAAGATCTGTTGCCAGTTCTTCTCAAACTTTTTCAGGAAACTGAAAAAAACAGGAATTCTCCCAAACAGTTTCTATGAGGCACATATCTCCCTAATACCAAAAGCAAACAAAGACACCACTAACAAAGTTTTTATAGGCCAATATCTCTGATGAACATGGATGAAAAGATCCTCAACAAAATACTAGCAAATAGAATCCAACAACTTATCAAAAAGATCATACAGAATGACCAAGTGGGATTCATCCGAGTGATGCAAGGATGTTTAACATTCGGAAATAAATCAACATAATCCATCATATCAACAAAAGTAAATGTAAAAACCATATTATCATATCAATAATTGCAAAGAAAGCATTTGACAAGATCCAACACCGGTTTAAGATGAAAACTCTCATGAAACTGGGCTTAGAAGAAACTTTCCTCAAGATAATCAAAACTATCTATGACAAACCTGTGGCAAGCATTATTCTCAATGGAGAAAAACTAAGGACTTTCCCTCTAAAATCAGGGACAAGACAAGGATGCCCACTCTTGCCACTTCTGTTCAATATAATACTGCAAGTACTTGCAATATAAGTTAGACAAGAAAAAATACTAAGAGCATCCAGATAGGAAAGAAAGAAATCAAGCTCTCACTATTCGCAGATAATGTGATAATATATCTAGAGAATCCTAAAGCCTCTACCAAGAAACTCCTAGAACCAATAGACCTGTACACCAAAGGCTTAGGCTATAAAATCAATATCCCAAAATCCATGGCCTTCCTATATGCAAATAATGAGACAGAGGAAAGAGACTCACAAAAAAGCAATCCCATTCACAATCATGCCCCCAAAAATCAAGTACCTAGGAATCAGCGTTGGCACGGGGAATACAGTATGGACGATTCTCAAAAAATTAGAAACTGAGCTCCCATTTTTAAAATTTAAGGGCTAGGATGAAGGAGATGCTACTGGGGCCTTCTTGAGGCGATAATGACCAACAGGATGACAGTGACAGTGCTCCCATTTAACCCAGCAGTACCACTCCTGGGAATATATCCCGGGGAGGCAAAAATGTATAGTTGAAATGACATCGGCATTTGTATGTTCATTGCTTCACTGTTCAAAATAGCCAAAATCTGAAAAAAAACCCGAGTGCCCAAGAACAGATGACTAGTTAAAGAAACTTTGGTACAACTACACAATGGAATACTATGCAATTATTAGAAATGATGAAGTCATGAAATTTACAAACAAGTGGTTCTACGTGGAAAGTTTCATGCTAAGTGAAATGAGTCAGAAAGAGAGGGACAGACATAGAAAGATCTGGGCAATATAAAGTAACAGAAGGGGAGTCGAACACCAAGAATAGTTGAGATAAGTGCCAGGATATCTGCTCCACAGCTTGGAGAAAAGGGATCAAAGGGGGAAAAGGCATCTCAGATAGAGAAGGGAACACCAAGCAAAGGGTGTTTGGAAGACTCACCCAGGATGTGAGATGCGTGCTGAAAGTAGGCTATAGAATACACAATGGCCACTCAATATCTCTTTTGCAAACCACAAGAGCCTAAAGGAAAGAGAGAGCAATAGGGAATGCCCTGCCACAGAGACAGGATGTGGTGGGGGGATGGGAGGGTGGGAAAGCTTCTGGGTTCATTGGTGGTGGAGAATGGGCACTGGTGGAGGGATGGGTACTCAATCATTGTATAGCTGAAACCCAAGCACAAAAACTTGTGTCTACAACTGTACCTCATGGTGTTTCACTAATAAAAAAATAATAATAATGGTTGAAAAAGTTGTAGTCATTTAAAATTATTAGAAATTTATTTAAATTTATTTTCACATGGGCTGAAGGGATAGCACAGCGGTAGGGTGTCTGCCTTGCGTGCAGCCAACCTGGCCGAGCCAGGTTCGATTCCTCCGTCCCTCTCAGAGAGCCTGGCAAGCTACCGTGAGTATTCAATATGCCAAACACAGTAACAAGAAGTCTCACAATGGAGACGTTACTGATATGATGATGTTACTGACGTTACTGTCATTGTTCATAGATTTGCTCGAGCAAATTGATGAACAAAGGGAGGACAGCTCCTTACAGCTCCTTATTTTCACATGGTTTTGGCTTGAATTTACTGTTCACAAAATCAAAATGTTCAATAAAGAAATGCTCTATAACAGGAAGTATTAAGAGGTCTTCCTTTAGTATATTCATTTAGTATTTAACAGTAGCCTCCCCCTATACCCCTAAACCCTTTATATACTAACTTAAAAACTGATTACAAAAAGTAATTAGCCTGCTCAATATGTATGTATTTTACATTCTACAACATACATTAAAAAAAGAGCTTACTTGCTAAAAGAAATATGAAGTATTAAATTAAATTCATGATCTCATAGATGTCCTAAGTGTATCCTATAGGATTATACTAATGAGAAATAGTGTTCTATTTTAGGAATGAAAAATACATAAGGAAGGCAAAATCTTCAGTGCTACTTGGAAAGCAAATGATTATTTCAATTGTGAATAACTGTTATTGTAAAAATGTAGCCAGACTGTGTTAGGTGTATATGCACTTTTCTTTGTTTTTCCACAAAAATATTTGGACAATGACTTTTCAGAAATAACAGAACTTCCAAAGATGAGTAAGAAGAGGCTGCTAAAATCTCAGGGCTGGGAGGAATAAAAATGTTATTGGCACCTGCTCAAGTAAATCGAAGATCAATGGGATGACAAAGAAAGGTACAAAGATGGAATGAATTGAAATTTAGAGTTAATATTTCTAATGGAAAAATAGGCAAAAATTTATAACTCTCTATCATCAAATACATGCAAACTAAAGAACCAAATATGTTCTGTTAAACACCAATTTATCCAAAAATTAAAATTTTTAAATTTACAAGGCATAATTATTGATTATTAAAAAATATGTTTAAAATTCCACAAGTGTTGGCTTGATGTTTATTTTTCTAGAAAGATTTTAAGATGACTTAAATATATATATGAATAACATATTAAAATAAAAAATGATAGCAAAAGAAATGTTTTGAAGAATAGAAATATATAAAGTTGTTATATTTGCTTTAAAAATGACACTATGCTTAATGTGCTTGTCCAATCTCTATTATTTGGACTTCATATCATAATATCTGATTGGCAGAGCCTAAATCACAACTTAAAATTTAGCTGCAAGGGCATCTATTCTCCCTGCTCCTGCAGCACACAAGATACATGAGAGAGTTGCAGTGGATATTGAGTTTGTCTATCAGACCTACAACAGTATAATAGGAAAGCATATTTTTAAATATATAGAGAAGTTTTATAACAAAAGTGCTTAGAGTTCCCTTTGTGTTATAGCAGGTCACAGTCTCTAAGAGCTAGAATTTCCTTTATTTCTTTCCATATAATCATCTGTGCCTCTCCTTTTGTTGTCCACATATTTTTAGCAAGGTGAAGTTTATCAGTTATCACGATGTGTCTTTGCAATTTCAGACTGCTTCTTTATGTTCTTCTCGAGCAGAACACGGGAAACAGAGTGACTGAAATATTGAAACACTGTGATGCTTATGTGATAGAGGCAAATCTATAAACATGCTGTGGAAGCAGTATTATGAGACTACATAGTTTCTTTTTCTCTTTTTTATTAATAAAAAACTGTGGTTTGGGGCTGGAGCAATAGCACAGCGGGTAGGGCGTTTGCCTTGCATGCAGCCAACATGACCAACACAGGTTCAATTCCCAGCACCCCATATGGTCCCCTGAGCACCGCCAGGGGCAATTCCTGAGTGCATGAGCCAGGAGTAACCCCTGAGCATCGCCGGGTGTGACCCAAAAAAGCAAAAAAAAAAAAAACTGTGGTTTACAAAGTTATTGATAGCTGAATTTTAGGCATACAATACTTCAATACCAGTCCACCACCATCGGCAACTTCCCTCAACCAGTGTTCATATTACCTCCCTATCTCAACTCCTGCCCCATTCCCTTCTCTCAACTTGATAGGCATGTTATGAAGTTCCAGTGGTTACAGCTTAGATATCATGGTTTCAATGTTGTTGAGTTCGTTTCTTATTCCCATCACCTCCTAGAGCCTGTCTTTTTAGATTATTAGAAGATGGGGTGAGGCAAGTACAATTAAATGAAGGTCAGTTTTACCAAAACAGTGCAAAGCTTATAAAGTGTAAAGCTAATGGAAAAATGCTGATGTTAAATACAGATTATGGTATTTTTGATGATAGAAGAAACAAACTGAGTGAGTGGGATTAGATGTTAAAAATTGGATCTGAAATAATGTACAATGAGAGAATAAAAGATAACATGGGGAATTACTTTTTCTTTTTATCTATACATTGTGATGCTTTGAATTTAATAATTACACAATGAGGCTGTTTAAAATAAACTCCATGTGCGTATGTAAATTACATGAAAATTTAATCCTCATAGCCCAATTACAGACTATAATATTTTTCAACATGCCCACATCATAGTTCTTCCATCTAATTCACCAAATTTCTGAGTAAATATTTAAAAGAAATCAAAATAGAGGGCTCAAAAATGGTACAGTATGTAGGGCACTTGCCTTTCATGAGATCAACATAGGTTTTGTCCCCAGCATTCCATATTGCCCCCCAAGTCCATCAAGAATGATCTCTGAGTACAGTCAGGAGTAAGCCCTAAAAAATCACTGATGTGACCCACACTAAAATCAAAACCAAAATTTTAATTTACAGCCTATTAAAATATTATAAATGTAGATGAACTGAAACTCACTTACAGCTAAAGATACGAAAGTCTTGCAGGGCAGATGGAGTACAGTACAAGCATATGGGAATGCTGATGCATAGAAGAAAGAAAATGTGACCAAGTTAGGAAGAATCTAATAGGAAGATTTCATTGCATTCAAAAAGCACTGTTATTAATCAGGTCACTTATGCAATCAGATTTGCATTTTCAAAAACATCATTCTGCTGTAGTGTGGATAATGGATTAGTAGAGAAGAGGAAAAAGAAACAGTTAAAGCAATCAATATAAGGAGCAAGAAGAGAGATTCTGGCTATAGTGTGTATACAGCAAGCAGATATTCTAATAATTTTGAGGAGTTTGTAGTCCAAGATTTGATGACTTTTGAAAAAGAGCCTGGCAATAAGGGTAACCACTAAGTTTTTGGGCTAGTAAACAGTATAAATAGATTTATTTTGAGGTACAAAGTTTATAAATGAAAGTAGCTTTTTCTGGAATGCTGATATCTGCATTTTGGACATGGTGAGTTTGAAGTACTTGTCCAATTGCACATTTAAGTCTGCAACTGGATTTTATACACAAATATGTAATTTACTTTTATGATTTATATTTTCGTTTGCTTATTATTAATCATGGGCTGGGGTGATAGCACAGCAGGTAGGGCATTTGCCTTGCACACGGCCAACCCAGGTTCAATTCCTCCATCCCTCTCGGAGAGCCTGGCAAGCTATCCCACCCACACAGCAGAGCCTGGCAAATCGATGAATAATGGGAGGGCAGTGCTAAAGAGCTATAGTGCATTATTAATCGTGTTTGAATTTCTAAAATATTCCTATGCATATTTTTCAAAATTTCCACCTTTTGTATCCAATCACATCGTGCTTAAATGTTGAGTTTTCTTCAGTCACGTTGCACTATTTCAATCTCCCATCCTACCTATGCCACAGCAATTGTTCTTCACACAATTCTTTGGAATTTTATAGACATTATATCTTCTTAAGAAAAAAATTTATTTGAATAATATATTGTAGACTGTTGAAAATGAACACACCATTTGACTTTTCTCTTTTCACTTAATTTTTCCTGACTCTTATCTTCTTTCCTCGTTGAGAGTTCTCTGTGCTTAATAAACTGCTAGCAAAAGTAGCTACACAAACTTTACTCTGCATCGTGTTCAATTAGAGATGGAAGGAAGTTCCAACTAACGAATGCAGAAGGCCCCCAAACATGACTTTTCTCTTTTTTTAAAAAAAAAAAACTGAATAGCCATGTGATAGACTGTTACAAAGCTGTTCATGATTAGGTTTCAGCCATGCAGTATTCCAATACCCATCCCTCCACCAGTGTACATTTCCCAGCACCAGTGACTCCAGGTTCCCTCCTATCACCTCTGACCCTGACCCCCTAGCCTGCCTCTATGGTAGGCCCAGTTCCTCTCTCTCTCTCTTTCTCTCTCTCTCTCTCTCACACTCTCTCTTTCTGAACATAACTTCCCTTTAGTTTTTCATGTTACTTTGAATACTTATGATAGCTATTTTGAGGTTCATAGTTTTATTAGGAATATGTGTGAAATGATTTGACAATTTTGTTTTAATCAAGCTTAGTGTAGTTTTTGTATACCTACAATACATATACATATGATGAACCATGCTTGTAACAACTAACATTTGATTGAAAATAAGAACCAAAATTGTAAATAACTACTCAAATAATGGAAATTTATGACTGAGCCTTCTCAGTAACTGCCATATTTTTGTTTTAGGGCTCATAAAACTGAGACCCTCAACAAGAAATCTTATTTATCTAATTACTACCGATCCATAGTTGTACAATATTTAGTTGACACAAAGTTAAACTCAACAGAATAATTATCTTTGTTCTATAATTATTAATTAGGAAGACAGTCATCATGATGAATTCAACAGCTAACCTCATGTTTTGTGTCATAATTTATTTTAGTCCTCTATTAAACCATGTTAGTCAATACCAATTGTCTGAGTGATGGAACTCACTGTGTTTCAGGTTATTAGTAATGTCATTGCTGCTTTTACTTTGACTATATTCCAGAATAAAAAATAGGTTACATCATGCAAACACACAACTGAGTGCAGAGGGTTTTTTCTTAGGCTTAACTTTGGAGTTGATTTGCCCTATTACATGCCTTATTGCATTTCGTTCAGAATGTTGTATAACTCAGTTTGCTATTATCACTTCTGTTCCGCTGAGAATATTCAGACAGCCTAATTTATCCTTCAGTGCCAGAGACAGCATGAATAATATGCTGTGTAGAGAGTACAAGGGAAGGAGAATAATCTTTAACATTTTCTTGAAGTCTTTCCTAAAACTGGCTACAAGGTTTTTCGGGCAGTCTCCAGAGCATGGTCCACACAGACTACTAGCCTTTAGCTTAAAAGAGGGAGGCTCTATGTTTCAGATTGGCACCAATCTTCCTATTTCTCTTTCTCTCATGCTCCTCTTCTAATCTGTAGGGATCTGACATACACCAGGAGCCAACAAAAGAGATTTACATTAGTGGGAACATTTGGCAGATAAAACAAATTTGTATAAAGTAGAATAGTATAATAGTATATATAATAGAATAGTGTATATATATATATATATATATATATATATATATATATATAGTTATCTCAGCTATTCTTGGGTGTTAGTAAAGGGAAACATTTTCCATGCAAAGGGAAATGTTAATCTGGTCATGAAGTGATATATCTGGGACCTAATTACCTATGTCTACTAAAGATGGACAGTTCTCAATCAGAAATTCTTTATGTCTATTTTATTAGTTATGATGAACATCCACTTAAAAATATAAATAAGACTTGGGGCTGGAGTTATAGTACAGCGGGTGTTTGTCTTGCACAAGACCAACCCAGGTTCAATTCCTAGCATCCCATATGGTCCCTCGAGCACCGCCAGGAGTAGTTCCTGAGTGCACGAGCCAGGAGTAATTCCTGTGTATCGCTGGATTTGACCCCCCCAAAAAAGCAAAATATTATATATATATGACTTAAGGGGTTTTTACAGACTATCATAATCACATAAGTATATTAATATTATTGTCTATGTAGAATAAAAATGGATCTTAGTAAAATATCATCTCCAAATTGTTTTTCTGGAAACAATTAAAAGGCCTGAAGTCCCATTACGACATATGTTTCACTTTAGGCTGTGAATGCTCTTGGTTTTCAAATGCCTTATTTTATAATGTCTGTTCTTAAAATTCTGGAGGATGATCTCTTAGGAGTAGGTAAATACATGAGAATATATCTAAGTCTTTAAGAACATCTGTTTATATTTTTTCAGTGACAACTATATACCGTTGATTGCATCCACATTTTATAATATGAATATATATATACATATATATATACATATATATTGTTTTTAGGGTCACACCCGGCGATGCACAGGAGTTACTCCTGGTTCATGCACTCAGGAATTACTCCTGGCGGTGCTTGGGGAACCATATGGGATGCTGAGAATCAAACCTAGGTCGGTTGCGTGCAAGGCAAATGCCCTACCCACTGTGCTATTGGTCCAGCCCCTGTTTATATTTTTTGAAGTATCTTAGGAAACTTTTCAAATGAGAACCTATTGAACCCTAAAATAATAGCATATTGTTTAAAAAAAATCAGAATACTTAGAGACAGAGGGAATTATTTGTTATCATAAAGTTATAGAATTTAAGCAACAGAAAATTGCATAAAATTTTATATAACCATTGATCCTTGAACTTTTGATTAATTCTAATGTCATATCTTAACTAGGAGCTTTATTTCATAAATGGCCAAGGTAAAATATAGAGATTTTAAGTAATTGCCTTAAGTAAGTTTCTGACAGAGACGAAAGACAGAGACTGAACCCAAGATAAAGCTAGATGACTAATTGATAGAGATGGAGGCATCCTACTGATGTTACCAGTTTTAATCTTCATAATTTTCTTAAAAGACTAGTAACTATTACATATGAGAGTAATTGATCTGTTCTTGTTGCCCTTATCCTCCCTATCACTATTAGAGTCGATTACATCAGTCATGCCTCACTCACAAACCTGATACTTCCTTTGTGTGGAATACTATTGGTAAGAAAAAATAAAAAAGGAAAAGGAAAAGAGAAGAAGAATAAAATATGCAGGACTGAGTGTATAAAACTTTTAATTAACCAGATTATAAAACTCTAATTAATGACATAATGTAAAATAATGAAATGGGAGGTATTTCAAGATATTAATTACTTGTTCACTAGGAGAACTATGCAAACTAATGTAAATCATGTCATTTCCCCTCACTCTTCAAACCCTATCTGAAAAACACAGACTTGGAACAAGTGCTCATTTGGTTTCTTATTATCACATTTTTTGCAACGTGTGAGCATTCAAACAGAAGTCAATGTTCTGTTTCTTCTCTCTCTACCTTATTCAATCTAAAATTAAATAAATTTGGAGGCAATAAGATGACTTGCATCAGCTGTCATTATTTTTTGTTTGTTTTTATGCTGCATCCAGCAGTACTCAGAGCTTACCACTGGCTCTGCATTTAGGGTTCAATACTGCAGGGCTCAGTGAATCACATGAAATGCTCGCTTCAAATTCAGGTTGACTACATGCAATGAAAGCATATTATTAATGGTACTATCATCTGGTACTAGTCTATCTTATTTTATTCGATTATAATAAAATATGATACATATAAATATATAGAATATTAATAACAAAATATAATACAATATTGAATTAATTAAATCTCAATTTTTTCATGGAGAAAGAAAGAAGGCTTTTGGATTTTATGTTTTAAACCACCACAAAACACAAAAAAAATTCTGGACCAGAAAGGTAGTGATCGGATAAAAGTACTTGTCTTCAATGCTTGGCCCTTGCACTACATATGATCCCTGTACCCCTGAAGTGGTTCCTAAGTAGAGAGCCAAGACTAATCCTCAGGAAACCCCAGATGTGACTCCAAACTTATCTTAAAAGTAAATAAAAATTTCCTTGACTGTTTCATATTTTAAATTATGAATATTCCTTGTTTCATAATATCTCTAAAGCTTTAAATAATTTCCATTCCATAAAATTCACACTTCTAGAAGGTGAACTGTATTTTTGTAGGTTTTCACATCCACGTTTCCTCACACACAGCCTGATACTGTACCATAGGGATTTTACACTTCATTTTGAGATGCGTTATATAGAATCCTTGGCTTTCCCTAGGACTCAGATTGACAATGATTATATAAAATTCATTTTACTCATTTTTAAAATTTCAAATTTTTTCCTCAATGAACATTGATTATGACTATTTGGAAGAAAACGATAAGTTTATAAGTGATTGAGTATGTTTGTGCAACTTAATTACATTGAACATTAAGTCAATAAATATATCGTGAGAGAGCTCTAATGTTATATCTGAAAGTATTGGTTAACAGTGACTTAAAAGCAAAAATATATTGACTTACAGAATTAGTGTTCTGGCAATTCCCAGACACTAGCAACTGAAAAGGCAGACACATGTGCTTTAACAATTTGTATGACAAGGTCAAGTGCAACAAGGCACATTACATACTTAATGCAGACAGAATTGCTTGCTATTTTGAGAACTTCTTTAGATAATTGTCCAAGAACAGGTAATATTTTACAGAGCAAGAAAGACATTGTGTGTAAGGGCCTAGTATATAAAGTTCAAGTGAGTCACTTCAGACTTTGTTTCAGCTATTCATGGTACTGTCATTATTGGCACATATTTCTCTTCTCCATGACCTTAGAGAAATATACTTAGAAAAGTAGTGCTATTTCTCTCACATTGGAACTGCAAACTAGATTACCAGAGATCCTTCATATGATACATTTAGAGTGGTGCCTGGAATGCAGGTATTAAATACAAACCACTATTATACATCTCCTAAAAATATCAAAAATCTGATATAAGGACACACCCATGTTTTCAAAAAGTCATTTAATATTATATTTTTATGAAATAAGTGTACAAATTCGTGCAGCTTTTCATAATTTTTAGAACTGTTTTTTGCAAATGAAATTTTATTAAGGCACAGCTTGGTATTATGATGTGTAAAAATATTCCTAAGCTTTCTGGAAAGGCTTGACTTCATTAATATGAAATAAATAAGTCTTTAGACCTTCAGGGATGAAGAGAATAAAATGACTGTCCTAATTGTAAGCTTCGAGTCTTAATATCAATTAAATAGAGGGTAAAATTATTACAGGAAATTAAAGTACACTTAAATATTTTAAGGGTACAAAATAAATGCCAAACTTAAAACATATATTGATGGTAGATGTAGCACATTGTCTGAGAACAGTTTTAAAGATAGAAGATTTAAAACCAAGTAACAGGGATGGTAGGGGAGGGAGGGATCATTCTAGCAATGGTAAAACCACAATAAAAGTTTAAAGTAATAAAATCGGCAGTGCTGTTTTTAAAGAGAGCTAGTGAGATAGTTCAGAGGTTAAGGCTTTGAACATGAAAGTTCAACACCCCACATAGTAAATGATCTCCTCACCAACTCCATGACATACAGTAAGGGTCCACTATGACAATAATAATTGGAAATGATCGCTCTGGACAGGAACTGAGTGCTGAATGGAGGCAAAAGTATGTACATGATAATCTTTCAGTAACTGTATTGCAAGCCATTAATGTCCAAAAGTTAAAGAAAATGATGGGTGAAGGAAGAGAAGAGTGTCTACCATAGAAACAGGCAGGTGGTGTAGGGGAGAGTAACTGGGAATATTACTCTGGTGGAAAAAGTATACTAGGTGGAGGGATGAGTGTTGGAACATTGACTGAAATACAATCATGAACAAACTGTGTTTTTCATGGTGATACAATTAAAAAATAAATTAATTAACAATAACAACAAAAGAAGTCCTGAGAATCAGTGGATATGCTCCCAAAAGTTAATATGTAATTATATAAGGTATATTATTTATTTATTTTATTATAAAGTGAATAAATTTAGTATAAGAATAAGAAATAACAAAAAAAAACACAGACTCAATTAAATGGATAATGGTTCATGTATTGTTTTAGTTAATATTTTGAATTTCTGTTATGGAACATTTAGTTGATACTATTAATTCTTCTTTAATCCTGTATGAGAGTCGGATATCAATTTCTATGATTGGTACTACAAAGCATCTTAATTTTTTTATAGTATTCCTCCAAGGGGCCAGGACAGCCAGGAGCGGAGGCAGAGGAACCCAGGTGTGTGGGACCCGGAGTGTAGATCTCCAAGCCTGCTTGGATTGGGATGGGGACCTCCTCCAGCCAGATCCCTCATCTTCCAGTATGTAGGTGTTGCACTCACCAACTGCCCCTGGCGCCATGTAATCCCATCAACAGCCAGGACCCAGAGACTATAAAACCCTGCTCCCGGAAGAGAACAGTGCAGAGTCTCCTGCCTCCGCACCTGGCTGTCCTCACTGGGGCCCCTTGGAGGAGGGTGGGTTAAGTTTCCCTCCCCACCCTGAGCAGAGCCCCAGCAGCTGAAGACCTCCAGTTCCAGATACAGCCATGCTTAAGACCACTCTCCACACATTTGGACGGGCCTCTTGCATGAAAGAACCAGCCGAAGAACCCAGGTGTGCGGGACCCAGGGCATAGATTTCCAAGCCTGCTCAGATTGGGACTGGGGCCTCCTCCACCCAGATCCCCATCTTTCAGTATGTAGGCATTACACCCACCAACTGCCCCTGGCGCCGTGTAATCCCATCAGCAGCCAAGACCCAGAGACTATAAAAGCCTGCTCCCGTTAGTGTCCGGCCGCATTTGTGGCCATGCGATATCTTATTATCTAGTTCTTGCTCTGGAGAACCTGGGAGGCTACCAAAAGTATCCTGCCCACACGATAGAGTCTGGCAAACTCCCCGTGGTGTATTCAATATGTCAAAAACCAGCAACAATGATGGGTCTCATTCTCCTGACCTTGAAAGAGCCTCGAATGTGGTACTTTTTAAAATCTCAGGACTAGGAAGAAGGAGACGTTACTGGGACTTGCTCAAGGCAATCGATAAACAACAGGATGGCAGGGATTGGGAGTATTGCCATTTTGACAATATTAATTCTCCCAATCCATGAGGAGAGGATATCTTTCCATTTTCTTGTGTCCTCTTTTATTTCCTGAAGTAGCGTTGTGTAGTTTTTGTTGTACAGGTCTTTTACTTCCTTAGTTAAGGTGATTCCTAGGTATGTGATTTTCTGAGGCACAATTATAAATGGGATTTTTTTTCATGTCACTTTCTTCTCTCTCACCATTTGCGTATAGGAAAGCCATGGACCTTTGGGTATTGATTTTATAGCCTGAAACTTTACTATACAAGTCTATTGTTTCTAGGAGTTTCTTGGTAGAGGTTTTAGGGTTCTCTAGTATCATATTATCTGCAAATAATAGAACTTGATTTCTTCCTTTCCTACCTGAATGCCCTTAATGTCTTTTGCTTGCTTAACCGCTATTGCAAGTACTTCCAGTACTATATTGAACATCTGTGGAGAGACTGGGCATCCTTGTCTCGTTCCTGATCTTAGAGGGAAGGCTTTCAATTTTTCCCCATTGAGGTTGATGCTTGCTGTAGGCTTGTGGTAGATGGCTTTAACTATATTGAAGAAAATCCCCTCTGTATTCTTTATGGCAAGTGTTTTCAACAAAAACAGGTGCTAGATCTTGTCAAATGCTTTCTTTGCATCTATTGATATGATCATATGTTTTTAATATTTTCTTTTGTTGGTATGGTATGATGGATTACGTTTATTGATTTCCAAATTTTAAACCATCCAAGCATCCTCAAGATGAATCCCACTTGGTGATGATGTATGATCATTTTGATGAGTTGTTGAATTCTATTTGCTAGTATTTTGTTGAGAATCTTCCATCCATGTTCATCAGGATATCGGCATGTAGTGTTCTTTTCTTGTGGTGTCTTTGTTTCCTTTTGGTGTTATAGAGATATGGGCTTCATAGAAACTGTTTAAGAGGGTTTCTGTCTCTTCAATTTTCTGGAAAAGTTTGACAGCAACTGGCAATAGGTCCTCTTTAAATGTTTGGAAAAATTTGCTAGTGAATCCATCTGAACCTGGGTTTTTGTTTTTTGGGAAGACATTTGGTTACAGTTTCAATTTCCTTGAAGTTAATAGGACTATTCCGGTACTCTAGATCTTCTTGATTCAGCCTTGGGAGATTATAAGAATCAGGAATTTATCCATTTCTTCTAGGTTCTCTTGTTTCGTGGCATACAGGCTTTCAAAGCAGTCTCTAATGAAATTTTAAATTTCTTTGGTTTCTGTTGTGATATCCCCCTTCTCATTTCCGATTTGGTTTATTAGGGTTCTCTTTCTCTCTTTGTTAGTCTTGTTATTGGTTTATCTAATTTGTTTATTTTCACAAAGAACCAGCTCTTTCTTTCATTCATCTTTTGGATTTTTGTTTTTGTTTTCCAAGCGTTGATTTCTGCTCTAAGTTTTATGATCTCTTCCCTTCTGTCTGGTTTGGGCTTCTTTTTAATCCTTTTCTAAGATCTTGAGCTGTGAAGTCCAGTTTTTTATGTGGGCCCTTTCTTCCTTCCGGAGAAATGCTTGCAGAGCTATATATTTTCCCCTTAACACGGCTTTAGCTGCATCCCATAGGTTCTAGTAGCTCGTGTCTTCATTCTCAATTGTTTCCAGGTATCTTTTGATTTCTTCCTTGACTTCCTTCTTGACCCACTCATTGTTCAACATTGAGTTGTTTAATTTCTAGGTGCAGGTGTTCGATTGGTTCTCTGTGTCTATGTGTGATTCACTTATATCTTCAGTGCATCATGGACTGTAAAGATTATTGATACTATATCTATCTTCCTGATTATATTTAGGTATCTTTTGTGGCCTAGTATTTGGTCTATTTTGGAAAATGATTTGAGTGCACTGGAGAAGAATGTGTATTCTTTCTTTTTGGGGTGTAAAGCTCTGTACAGGTCTATAAGGCATCTCTCTTCTATTTCTTCCTTCAAAGCCAATGTTTCCTTGCTGAGTTTTGTTCTTGTTGATCTATCCAGAGGTTATAAGGCAATGTTGAAGTCTCTGGCTACTATTTTGTTGCTTACAATGTCCTCCTTAAAATCTATTAGCAGTTGTTTTGAATATTTAGCTGTTCGCTCATTAGGTGCGTATACATTTAAGAGTGTTATTTCTTCCTGTTGTACATATCCCTTGATAAATAGAAAATGGCCTTCACTGTCCCTCCTAATCTTTTTCAACCTGAAATTTATGTTGTCAGATACTAGTATGGCCACCTGAGCTTTTTTGAGGCAGCTCTTTGCTTGCAGGATTGTTTTCCATCCTTTAACTTTGAGTCTGATTTTGCTCTGACTGTTCAGATGAGTTTCTTGTAGGCAGGAGAATGTTGGTTTCAGTTTCTGGATGTATTTACCACTCTATGTCTCTTTATTGGTGAATTTAGACCATTGATTTTGAGAAAGATTATTGTTATGGGTTATACATCTTAATGTATAACAATAACATTATCGTTATGTTCATCTTTCTGTAAGGGTCTGTTGTGGTTGTAGGGTTTGTCTTATAGTAGCCCCTTTAGCCCTTATTTTAGGTTTGGTTTTGAGTCTATGAAGTTCCTGAGCTGCTGTTTATCCAGTGTACCTTTCCTTCGAGTTTGAGTGAGAGTTTAGCCAGATAGAGTATTCTTGATGAAGCGTTCATTTCAGTGAGTTTTTTCACTATTTCCTACCATTGCTTTCAGGCTTGGAGGTTTTCCTCTGATAGCTCTGATATGAATCTAAGGGGTGCTCCTTTGTATTCAATTTCCTTCTTTGACCTTGCTTCTTGCTGTATTGTGTCTCTATCTGTGGCATCCATCATTCTAATTATGATATTTCTTGGAGTGTTTTTGTTAGGGTCCCTTTTAGCTGACACCATTCTTGCTCCTTGAATCTGAATGGCTGCAGTGTCCAGAACTTTTCAGCAATGGTTTCTTTGACTGTGGCTTTTTCATTGGGATTGTTTCCCTGACCTTCTGGTACTGCAATGATCCTAATGGTGTTCCTCTTTGAATCATCTCCTAGGACCCTGATTCACTCTCAAGCTATTTTGAGGTCTCTTGCCATTGTTTGTTGTTGCCTGTTGGCTTCCTGCAGCTGATCTTCCAGCTCACTGATTTTGTTTTCAGCTGTGGCCATTCTACTCTTGAGGGCACAGACTGAGTTTTTTATTTCATCTATGGAATCTTTTATTTGTGACATTTCTGTGCATAGCTTCCCAATTTCTGCTCTCATTTTTTCCTGTAATTTCTTGATTGTTTCTTCCATGTCCTCTGTCTCACTGTTTAATTGAGTTTATTAAACATCTTCATGGCTTCATATCTGAATTCTTTCTCAGAGAAGTCCCTTATGTGAGTAGCAACTACTGAGGCTTCTGGACTCTTTTCTTCATCCTCCACTCGTGGTGGGGATTTGCATTGTTTCTTCATGCTGGTGTGGAGGTATGGAGACTGAGATGTACACGAGATTGTTGGGTATGAATAAACTACCTACAGCTGTGTGAGCGTCAGTCATCCCCAAATTAAGCCATGCCCACTTCTACAGAGGAGACGCCTACTTCTACAGAGGCCATGCCCCCTACGGGTACCAGGTGTGTGAAGGGTTACAATCTGGGGGAGGAAAAAGACTGGACACAGCATTAGAGACGAAAAGGAAGATGCTCCAAGATGGTGATTGTCTCAGGGTCCTACAGGATGTCTGGGGCATATTTGTGGAGAAAACCAAGTCCCGGGTTCTAGTACTGACTGACCTGGGGGAGGAAGAAGACCGGGCACAGCATTGGGGACAAACAGGAAGAGCCCCAATGATTTTTACTTCAGAGATGAATATCGTTTTTAAAGTAGAAAAAAAGATGAAATCGTATTTTACTTTTACTGTAATATGGCTTCAGACTCTAACAATATCATCTACCTGCATTAGCTATGAGTTAATCTAATATATATCTATACACATACAACAATTGAATTAAACTAGCTACATTTTTTTACAAATTTATGTTATTTTATTAACAGTCTTATAAGATTAGTTTGTAATTTTCAAGGGTACAATGGCAATAGATAAATATTAAATTTAAATAATAAAAAAACACAAGAAATCAGATTTTTTTTGTGGAATAGGCAATGATATCAAGGTTTGGGAATTGCACTAAAACAAACTAAGCTACACGTCTGAGGTCATACAGATTCAGTGACTGAATTGAGTTTCAGTTCTGAAGGCTCTTGCCTGTTATTCAGTACAATGGGTAATACAGTGCTTGCATAGAATATCTGGCTGTTTGCTCCAAAAGATAGATGTGAAGATGATATTTTCGTCAAATGCACACAGCTTTGAGAAGACTCTCCAGAGATATTCTTGGTCACCTGATGAAAGCAAGATAGAAACTAACTCAGATGACAGGTTTAACAAAAGCCAGAGGCTTTTGTGTAAGCTAAATGGCCATACTGACTCCATCAGTGAAGTAGCTTTCAATACTGATTAACTAATTATCTTCTCAGCACCAAGTGACAAAAGCATGTATATGGGGGAGATTCGGTTAAGCTATGAAAAATTCCAAGACTGCTTGACTATAAACCACAGACTGTGGAATCAAATAATGCCCATACAAGGTTCCTCCCTTCTAATGAAGAACAAAGAAATATGATGGAGATGACTGTATCCCAATAACCACATGCATGACATTTCACCAGTATGTATTTAGGCAAGTTTCCAGTGGCTTCTGAATACTACCTCCCAGATTTTAGGGACGGTTGTATATTTTTCTCTTCCAGAGCTACTCCTCCCATGCCCGCCCCTAATAAGAGTTTTTTAAAGGGACAAATAGTCATTGGTATATAGTTTCCTGTTTCCTAATTTAGGTCAAAAATAAGCAGAAGATGACTACAATTTTCTATTGGGATTTTTAAAATTTAACAATTGGCTTGTATATTTCTTTGAATAATCTTGTATTAAAAACAAAATAGATGCCTTATTACAACAAAGAAAAAATAACAGTAGTGTAAACTTAAACAATGTGGAGAGTGAATTCTGGCCATTATTAATATTTTTTCTTCCGGTGACATATTTCTGTAGCATTCTTGATAAGATTACACAAAGGTAAGGTCCTCTATGGGTCTTAAATATCATCTTGAATTTCATTGAATACTCTTAAGTATAGTAGACTTGAGAGTGATTTGCATATATCTGTGTATGTTCATTTTCCTGATCACTTGCCTAGACTTTATAGGTAGACCACAGATGTTTGAAGTTTGAATATAGTTTATAGATATATTTAGAAGTCTCCTCTATTTTTAAATATATGATCCTTAATCATTTTAAAACATGATTGCCTAAGTTTTATAAAGTATGCTTTTCTGAGACATTTAAATTTCTCTACATCTGTGAAGTGGAAGAAGGGAATGTACTATCAACTTTTTTTCATGCAAAATTGATTGCAGTTTATCCAAGACATCACCATAAGACTCCTATGTGACTTTTTTTCTTGCAGATTCTTTTAAAAAATACTTTTTAGAGAGACTTCTTGTACTACTATAATTTGGTTTTATGAGACATAATGCCATAAATATGACTCAATAACCTCCATACTGACTCTTAAAGTTTTATCCGGGGATGGTGGTGAACCATATGACTAAGGAAACAGATGATATTAGAAAATATAAATATTAATACATTGGTAATTATTTGAGTAAACTTAATGAATTCATTTCTAAAATAAAAAGAAACATATAAAGAATTCTATAATTATAATTAAAAGGATGGTAGGGCAATATGCTTAGTGACTGTAATAGTAATATTTCCAGAGTATTGCAATACTGTAGTATAATATTTCATGGAAACTGTGAAATATTTTCTTTTATAAAAGTATGTAGAACTGGACAGAATGATTTATAACAAAACAAGAATCTCAATCTTGTTCATAAATTGGGATGTTATTATTTATTTTTATTATGTAAAATTTAACATTTAACATTAAAATACCTATTGGATAAACCAACCCAACAACACACACAAAGTAGCTACCAAACACAAGTTTGAGAACAAAAATTTATATGTATTGGTAATAGAAGTAGATCACTAAAGTAAACACAGGATAGACCAATAATTGTAAATCTTTATTTAAATTATAGAAAAGTCATGATTAGTCAAGATTAGGTCTTTTACCTTGCTTTACCATACCAGTATTAACTTGCTATGCTTATTCTTTTATTTGAATAAACATTTATTTTTATTTAAAATTAAAACAAAGCTTAAATAAAAAACATAAGCATGGTACAAAGTCTCCAATGGAGACGTTACTGGGCCCACTCGAACAAATCGAAGAACAACGTGAGGACAGTGACAGTGACAATGGTATATTCTCATCTTACTCAGGATATAAAGTACTTATCTATACATTTAGTAGGAATTTCACTTTATAATTTAAGTGATATTGCTGCCATTAATAGTCTTGGAATGAAAAAATTGCAGATATCTTATGTAGATCATTACACGAATTGATTTGAAGTAATTCTAATATCTTGAAATTGATAAATCATATTTTATAAAAATGAGCATGTAACCTCATTAGACAAATTTCATAAAAACTTGCCTTAAAATAGCAATGAACAGAAGTTGGTGTTGCTTTCTGTACTATATTTAAGTAAACTATTTTATAGTTATGTCTTATAGATGCTGTGTGACTTTTTCAAAAAGTATTTTCAGAACTCTCTTAGAGTGGCATGTGAGAGTTAGATATATAATTATTTATAATAAAATAAAATAAAATCATCAAAATATCATGCCCACCTTTCTATTTCAATCTTTTTCTTTTTGTCTATTTTGGGCAACACTGAGCAGTTCTCAGGAATTACTCCTGCTTCTGCTCCAGGATGACTCCTGGCTGAGCTCTTTGGACTATATGGGATGCTGGGGATCAAACTCAGTCAGCCTTGTGCAAGACAAATGCCCAACCCACTGTACTATCTTTACAACTCCATCTCCTCTTGTTTAAACTGAGATTGACTCTAAGATTATGAGAGCAAAAACTAGGGCTGAAATGATAGTACAGTGGATAGAGTGCTTCCTATGTATGTGGCAGACCCAAGTTCAATCCCTGGCACCACATATGGTCATCTGATGGATTCCTGAGTGTTGGCGTATACCTACCCCCATTTTTCTATCCCCCTTTCCTCAAAAACAAACCCAACTATGTGACAATCTCTCTTTTAATTCTGAATGTACCAAAAAAAATACCTTATAAATACATGTGGACTAATAAGGACCTTAGACTCCTGGTCAAATAGGAGTGGTCAGTACTGATTACCTAAAAAGTCACTGCTGTTAACTATTGTCACTGTTACCTCACTACTATCATATAAACCAAATTTCTAATGGCATTTCATTTCATTTTCTACACGTATAATGTACAGCCATGCTTGATCATTGTGTGTACATGATCAAAACCACTCGTCATACAGTTGCATACTTGAATACATTAGAATTCATAGATAGGTCTTCTACTTTCATTGAATGTGCACTTTTAACAAGCAAGAACTGGAGATATATGAGCAAAATAAATGTACTGATTAATCGTTGAAATTCTTCCCTACAAATTCAGAAAAAAAAACAGTTTGAGAATCTATTTGATAGATTATTCAATTATCTCTTAGTCTACTTTTTTGCCAAGCGGAAAATTTCTAGGGTTGTGTATAAATGTACTTATCGAGAAAGTGTACTGCTTTATGATATTCTCATAGACTAAGAGTACTGGTTATTTTTGCATTTGCATAAGATAATAAATTTTACTTTTTACTGTTCTGCTTTTGCATGAGAATTCAGGATTTCTCTGATTTACAAGTACTTATAATTGATATTTCTTATGCCCCAGAATTTAACCCTCAAGTCAAAACCAACAATACTTTAAATTTATTCAGGGTGTTTTTTTTTATACAGAATTGTGGCAAATTACGCCTTCATTGTTCAATTCTGTACATTCAGAAAATTTATTTCTCTAATGATGTGCTCAACAAGCCACTTTCCCAGTACACACAACTGGTCAACAGTTGTTTATACATCAGTCTGCTTTTTGCCTTCATTTATTATCATATAATAAATTTTTATGCTAAAAACATTACTTAGTATCCCCAATTTTATTTTATTTTTTAATGATTTGCCTTAATCCATTGGCAAACAAATTTCCCAAATATGAAATTATTAGTTTTAACTACTTGGAAAGATTACTATGCATCAGTCAAGATAGATTACTCCTGATGAAGTAAGAAAAAAACAATATACCTTTCCTATCGAAGTGTCATCTGGTCTTCCCTATGTGGAGTTGATGCTCCATTTCCCTCCCTCCCTCCCTCCCTTCATTCCTTGCTTTCTTCCTGTGTTTTCAAAAGTCCGGCAGTGGTCTATCTCTCTCACTGCCTGGGTTTGATGGTCTCACGCCGCATCCCCTACCTCGGGGAGGTCGATGGTGATGGGCAGGTGAAGGAAGAAACAAAGGCCAGACTGGTTGGTGTCAATTGTAGTTTATTCCAATCTTCACTCCCCTTCTGCTTCTCTCTCTCAAGCCTGAGCCCCTCTCACTTCTGACTCTGCCCTCTGAAGCCTGAGCCCCTTCTGATCTTACAGTCTTAGGTTATATAGCAATGGCGTAGGGTGGTGACACAAAGGTGGTTGAACATCAACAAATCAGCAAAGAGAGGTAAGACCACTCCTCCAGGAGATTAACTCAAGGATAAAATCTCATCTAAAGAGATTACTCCAGATTACTAGGAGATCCACTCAAGGGTGGGATCCCGACCGGGTGTGTTCTTTCCTCAGCTAGTAATCTACTTAAATAGTTGTAGTAAACCTACTTCTAATATTTCTAGCAATGTCATTCTGTATGAGCGCAGTAAGAGATATAAACTTACATTTTGGTTCTTTCTGAGGACATCTCACTATATATTCTGCAGTCCTTCAGGCCACTTTAGTCTTCCTAGCGTTAGCAGGGTTCTAGTCTCATCGTTACTTACTTTTGGATCATGACAGCCCTGTCCATGATCATGCCCTCAACTTATAGTTGAGTATTGTGGTGCTTTGGTCTGGCCCATTTTGATGCCAGTCGTTATTTGAATTACTTACTCAATTACTTACTAATATCCTTGTTTTATCAATCACAGCTTTCCCTGGGTCCATTCAGTCCCTCGTTGGGACCCTACTTTTGGGGTGGTAGGAACGAAGGACCACTGAGTCAAGAAAGCAGATGCCCTGGAGTAAATATTATTCGGAGCCAATCAACTCCCAAGTTACAAAGGGTAATATTAACTGTCTTCCTGTGTCCATACAGAAAGGACATTGCTTTAAGGTAAACTATTCAAAAAGACATAAGGAGAGGAAAAAGACAATATTAACTTATAATACAAGTTTAGTATCCTAGAAAGATCTCACCTTCAAATTAACAGAATCTAATTAGGGGAATAAACTGATTAACTATTTGGGGAAGAGAACATAGAGAAGTAGTTACAAATAAACAAAAGAATAAGAGTGACTGGGGAGCACTGGGAAGGGTGTGACCTGATAAACCTAAGCCACCAGAGGAAGGACAAAACAGTGTTATCTTACCCACCCTTCCTTCCTTCCTTCCTTCCTTCCTTCCTTCCTTCCTTCCTTCCTTCCTTCCTTCCTTCTTTCTTCTCTCCCTCCCTTCCTCCCTCCCTCCCTCCCTCCCTCCCTCCCTTCCTTCCTTCCTTCCTTCCTTCCTTCCTTCCTTCCTTCCTTCCTTCTTTCTTCTCTCCCTCCCTTCCTCCGTCCCTCCCTCCTTCCCTCCCTCCCTCCCTCCCTCCCTCTCTCCCTCCTTCCTTCCTTCCTTCCTTCCTTTCTTCCTTCCTTCTTTCCTTCCTTTCTTCCTTCTTTCCTCCCTCCCTCCCTCCCTACTTCCCTCCCTCCCTCCCTCCCTTCCTTCCTTCCTTCCTTCCTTCCTTCCTTCCTTCCTTCCTTCCTTCCTTCCTTCCTTCTTTGTTTCTTTCTCTCTTTCTCTCCTATGATCATCTTGCTAATTTATTTGTCCTCTCTTAATTTCTCAAAACAGGAGTGAAATCTGGAGTGTGTGCCAGAGAAGAATATGTGCAGAGGCTAACCTGAGTTGGTCTATGAACATAAATTAGGCTTAGTCTATTGACAAATATAACTTGAAGCAATTATTTATAACCCCCTATAATTATAAAATTAAGTAATTATGTTATAAACATGAAAACAACACAAAAATATGATACAAGAATTTGAAATTTATCTAATCTATTTAATATTCTTGTAATTTACTATAAACAGTTGTTATTAATATTTTAAGTCCTAAGTTTCTTTTAATAAACCTAAAGCATCAAGTTCACTGTACTATTTAGATTGTGGTAAACAATTTTCCTTTTAATTAAAAGTTTAAATGTAGGACTGTAGCACTGTTCTCCCTTTGTTCATCAATTTGCTTGAGCGGGCTCAGTAACATCTCCATTGTGAGAGTTGTTGTTACTGTGTTTGGCATATCAAATATGTCACGGGGTGCTTGCCAGGCTTTGCCATGCAGGCATACTCTTGGTAGTTTGCTGGGCTCTCTGAGAGGGGTGGAGGAATCAAAAAGTTTTAAATAAGTGAATTAATAATTATATTCTTGAAGCTCTCAGTTGTAATATAAATTTATTTTCATTGAGCCACTTGCTCTTAAACACTATTTTAAAAGACCTTTATTTATGTTCTAGGGAATCTACAGTACATAATACTTTCTTCTTGAACACATTTAAATGACTTTTTAACCTTTGGGGCTTGGAGAAAGGGAAATTTATTAAATGTTATAAAATATGAGGTGCAATTTAAGATCTTGGGACTTTTTGAAGACCTAAAGTTAAACAATATTTTTCAAACAGCTATTTTAAAGTACCTGTAAAACCCACTATATAATTGACTGTGGCTTTTAGTCTGAACTGCTGTAATTTTGTGAACTTTTCCTCCAACAAATACTTTTGACTTTGAGCTAATGTTAAGGGAATATGCCCCCTTTGTAATTGCTTTTGCATTTCTAAGAAGATAAGTAATAAACATGTTTCTCTAAATAAAATTTAACTGTAAGCATACACAATTTTGGATGAGCCTACATAATGTTAATGCATTTTAAAACATTAATTTTAAATATAATTTTCTTCAAATTGAAAAACAAAAATCAAATAACATTGAGGCCATTTTATAATATCTCAGAATAAATGAGATTGATCTTGTAGATTTTCCTCTTTCATAAAGTTCTACTCATTTATCAAGAAATTTTGACAAAATGTTCAAGGTTGTGGAATTATTCTACAGTTCATATATTAAAAATGGTAAAGATGTTTTTCCAAAATTGTTTCTAATATATGTAGTTGTTATTTGAATTACTTACTGACATCTAAACTAATATCTCAATATCCTTGTTTTATCAAGTACATAACTAGCTAGAAAATAAATATTTGTTTTCATTCTAAAATTAAAACACTCACCAAAGGGTTTATATTATCTACGGGAAATAACTACATCAATTACAACCGGTGTTTTATGTAATTTGCAATGTCAGCATTTTCAAATATTTTTTCCCTTAACAGTAATCCTAACTGTGCTTTAAATAAACAAACAAACAAACAAACAAAAAAGTGTGAAGAGTGAAATAGACAAGACCAAAATACATTTAAAAAGCTTCAGAGATTTAAACAAGAATTAAGATACCAAACCCAGGAAAGCAGTAACTATTTTCAACTATCATAAAGGTGGCAGGAAGGACTGAAACAAGCACTTACTTCTGCCAGAAGTAGGCAAAATGAATGACATTTTCACACTAAGTTCAGAAGTACACTTTTCTTTTAAGTTGTTATAAGAAACAAGTAAATTGAATATAAGAAAGATGTTTTATGATTCAAATTAAAATCAGCAATGGAATAGAATTGTGATAGTGCTCAGCTTGCTATGAAACTATTAAAAATATGAAAATGGATATATCTTGAGTGTCACTCCTAGCCTGAATTCTGTTTAATAAATAATTACAAAAAAATTCCAATTTTTGTTTCTCACCTTTGTCTTCTTCTTTCCCATCCCCCCCAGAAACAGTGTTTCTATTTATCAAAATTTCAAATGTCATATTTACATGTGACCTAGAGAAATGATCAGAATTCACCTCTCCCAGAGAAAGAAAATTATCTATGATATGTTTCTAGACTTTCCTTGATGAGATGCTGTATCTAGTATTGTGTCTAATGAGATGCTGCTCCTTTTTGCAGAGGCCATGCACAGGAAGAAAGACAGGAAGGCAAAAAAAAAAAAAGATATAGTTAATACACATTGTTTCAAGGGAGGAGGAATGTGGAAAATCAATGTAAGAACTTATTCCTAATTAACTAAGATGCCCAGATGTGTATGTAAGACACTGATTTGCTTTCCTTGCTGAAATCTCATGATAAATAATTTTTAATGATGTGAAAAATAAATTAAGGTACTTTTCCTTTTACTCTGTGTGTGTGTGTGGGTAAGTTTCAGACAGATATTTTGTACTTGCAGATAACAAATAATATTATTCCCCAAGAGATGAAAATACGGGAAAGGTTACATGATTTGTTTAAAAATAGAATAAATTTTTGAATTTTAATTAGAAATTAGCTATTAGAAATCAACTAAATCAACCAGGAAACCAGCTAGGAAATAAAAAAAAAGTTCCCATAAGAAATAAATAGTAAATTATTTTTGCCATCACTGGTAAACATAAATTTTACCTTCTGGTCTGTATTAGTGTTTTTTTATTAAAATTATATTAATGTATGTCTAATTTCATCATCGCATTTACAGAGGGCTCTATAATTCTATTTAGAAAATCATTTCTTATTATATGCATACACACACACACACACACACAACCATATACACATTAGTTTGGCCACATCCAGCATTTCCTATTGAGCCCTGGTCTTCCACTGTCAAAACACCTATGCCAGATCTTTCAACTATCTTCCCAGAGCCCAAGAATACTTTATTTAATTTAAGTGTAATTTTAGTTTGGTTGGGGGTCATACCCAGTGGCAGTCAGATCTTACTCTCACTCTGAACTCAGGAATCAGTTCTGACGGGGCTCAGGTATTATATACCATTCCAGGCATCATACCAAGGTAAGTTGCATTGTAAACCAAGTGCCCTACTGGTTGTACCACTGTTTTGGCCCCTTAAACACATACTTATAGCTTATGACTCCAATTAATTTTATTCTTAGTAAACACATACTGATATAATTTATATCTAAATTATAATTCATTTTATATTTAACACATATATATTTTGTTTCCACATTTTTTTTTACTTTTTGGGTCATACCCAGTGATGCACAGGGGTTACTCCTGGCTCATGTACTCAGGAATTACTCCTTGCGGTGCTCAGGGGACCATATGGGATGCTGGGAAAAGAATCCAGGTTGGCTGCGTGCAAGGAAAATGCCCTACCCGCTGTGCTATTGCTCCAGACCCAAAATTTATTTTAAAGAGCCATTGTTAGCAATATCTGGCAGGAGGGCATGGAGGACTCTCTGCTGTTCGAGTCCACCAGAGTCACAATCAGTGGTGTTGGGATTGAAGAGTCATTTTGGTGCCAGAGATAAACTGAGGGTTTGAGCAGGAGAGGCACATGCTCTGATAATTGAGCCAAGTTTCCACCCACATATACTTAATTTTAAGTGTCATGGACTCCTATTTCTTTTTTGGGGGAGGGCTGTGAATATAAATTAACTGCTTATATAACCAATGTTTTTGACATCAAGATTACATAATAACCATCTTCCCTGTCCTCCAAAATATCGCAGGTATAGGAGAAAAGATCATCAAACAGATAGTAATTATGGCACTGTGAATGGAGACTTCCCAGATACGCTGGTCAAAGAAACATGCGTCACTTTAGCACTCATCTTGTGTGTTTGTGAAGTTAAATTTGAATATAACACATAGGAACTTTATCAGTGATTTTAGCAGACAATGGTTTTAATCTATATCTGGTCATTTCAAAGTAGTAGTTCATAAATATGGCTTATAAAGAGGATCCAATAGAGTGAAAGAGTGGAGCATATGAACCACTTGCACTTATTCTGAATTATTTGCTAGCTTATCTACTAAACTTATATTTATACATCTCTGGTCATTGGGTGACCTAAACGATGTACTGAACACTGAGAGCTACATACATTCCTTTTCCATGTTCAAGCTCCTTTTTCTGGCATGGTGACATTGGCATCTTGAGATTACTTCACACTATATTTCACCCTATTCCTGTGTTTTCTAAATTTGTAAAGTTCTAATTGTCTCAGTAGGTTCCATTAACTTTCCTGGAAAACATTATAATCCTTTAAATTAGAGGTCCTTATTTCAGGGGCCGATTGCCCAGGGCACGACCAGGAAAATTAATGTAGCAGCTTCCGTTTCAATAATCTATACTAGGCAAAATTGTATTATTAGATAAGAATAAAAAGTCATATATTTAGTTGTTGTTACTGTGTCTGGCATATCCAATACTCTCGGTAGCTTGCTGGGCTCTCCGAGAGGGGTGGAGGAATCGAACTCAGGTCGGCCATGTTGGCCGCTTGTAAGGCGAACGCCCTACCCGCTGTGCTATCGCTCCAGCTCAGCAAGCATGAAGATAAAGTTAATGAATCTGCATTTGTGTTATATTTGTGTATATTTGTGTATATTCTGGAAGAATATAGAATTGCAATTAGTGCTTTGACTTTTTTAAAGACTTAAGAGAGATTCCAGAACAAACTGAAAAGACTGGATAGTAGTTACCCATTATTCTTCTTCCTTAATGTTAGGTAGTGTCTTTCAAGGTTAGGGTACTAGAAGTGAGGTTTACCTTATTTCTCTGGTTCAGAAAAAGAGACCTATTGTAGTAATACTTGAAGATAAGCTAGCAGGAAATTAAAGAATGACAATACAAGATAACTATTCTTTTAGATTTTTCTATTTACCTTTTTATATATTTATCCTGGAAGAAAAATCTTCTACAAGTATTGTCCCATTTCATCCTAAGCAGAAAAAAAATAAAAGATAAAAAATTGACAAAATGAATAAATGTAGTTAGGGGCTTTTATGTTGAAGTTGGCCCTGGAAGAAGAATCTCTCTCTCTCTATCTCCACATTCCCTGGCTCCCTGGACTTCTCACTGGCAAGGAGAACATATGGTTTCATTAGTATTTTGAAATACTTCCTCCCAATTTAAGACTATAGGATCATATTTGGGCCACTATGGTTTTTGAAAGGGTCAGGTAAAGGTAGAGAGGTCTGAAACCTCTCTGAAATTGAGCACTTAAGAAACAGCTGGAAATCTCTGCTTTAAAGAGCTTTGGGTTTTATTTTCTCCATAGTCTATGATAAGCAAAGAAGCAGTCTCATAGGTAATGGGGGGAAAATGCTTTAGAATACCATAGCTGAGACTGAGGTGCATAGGTTCAAATGTATGGGACTTGGTCAGAGCAAAGTCAAGAGGTCAATTTATTGTAAGTTAGATTTCTCTAAAAGATTTGCTATCAGTCTTTCCTTAGAAGTGACTCCTAAAGAAAAAACTTGTTTTGCTTTTTCTAGTCCCAGCAGCTTTAGTAAACTTGTGAGGAATTTGTGAGAAATATGCATTCCCTGGTTTTACACTAAACCTGATGAATCACAGACTTCCAAGGTTGGGGCTCAGCAATCTGTATTTTAGCAATCCCTCCAATTCACTCTACACGCTCTGAAGTTTGCAAATTGACATTCTTTGATGAAAAGTACAATGTTATGATGTCCATTTTAACTCCTGTATAAAATTGGATCACTGCTTATGGGGATCATATATTAAAAGCTCATTTTAGGCCCGGAGCTAGTTGGAACTGATTGTTACATATGGAAATCTGCAATAGAGCAGATTTGGGCAAAGAGATTGATCACAATGAACTTTTAGCACCAGTGATTAACCTTAAGTAGCCTAAAAGACTCCCCTAGGAGCCACAATTTACTGAGACCAAAGAGAGACTGGAGCTGTTTAGCATGGAGTTCAACCAGTATATTTTTCATTTCTCAGAATTGATAGTTTTTTTCCCATCTTTTGCTGTTATTTTTCCTAGTATAAAGTCAACATTTAGACACAAAGCATAGGAAGATATACTAAAAGAAACCCTATTGTTTACTATAATATACAAAACACAGTTTATAGCACAGATGAAGTAATTGATTAGCAAAATGACTCAGTAATAAGCCCAAGTAAATAAACACAGACAGAAGTGTTGTCTCACTTCGAAGTTTATGCCAATTACTAGGGAATAGAATTGTATTAAAACCTTAACCTTATAATTAAGCTTCAGGCCCATATTCTTCCTTGAACAAATATCTCACTGTTTTGTCTATATGTTTCTTTCCTTGCTAATTTCAACCCTGGAAAATCCTGTGTTCTGTCCTGAATATATCATTATCCCCCTCTTTCCCCTCAAATCTTTCTAAGTAATTGTAAATAAAAACTTGATAGCATCACAAAGAGCAAACGAAAAAGGAACAAGTTTATTTAAAAATTAATAATTTCTTATGACTCTAAGAACATTTTACTAAAATCCCTGAGATTTTAATCAAATTATTGAGCCTATTGTGACACCTAACTCCTTTTTCTAGCTTTTATATTATAAAATAATTAAAATGATATTAAACTAAACCAGTCTATAGCAAGAGAACCGTTTCTTCTTCTTCTTCTTCTTCTTCTTCTTCTTCTTCTTCTTCTTCTTCTTCTTCTTCTTCTTCTTCTTCTTCTTCTTCTTCTTCTTGTCCTTTTCCTTCTCCTCCTTCTCCTCCTGCTCTCCCTCCTCCTCCTCCCCCTTCTCCTCCTCCTCCTCCTCCTCATCATCATCATCATTATAATCATTAATTACACTTGGCTTTTTTAAGTAAACCCTTGAAAACTTAGTAACTTGAGAGATCACTATAGATATAATGATGTAACCACAAAAATCCTTTTTTAGAGGTAATGCAATTGTTTATACAATTTTAGCCTTGTGGTCACATCAGCCAGATAACAGAATAGTAGTTAATGGAAATTGTTAAACTCTAACAGTGCCTCCAAAAGTGAGGGACAGAGCCACCTGAGAGATGCTGGATCAATTCACAGAAGTCCAGGGGCAGGGAGATTGTAACATTGGGCATAATTTTGGGATGGAGGAGACTTTCTGCTTAATCTTTTAAGAAGAAAGATTTTGGGTCAGAGAAAGTACAAGGAATTAGGAGCTTGCCTTATACCAGACAGAAGTGGTGGAGGCAGGCCTAGTTTTATCCACAATGCTACATATGGTCTCCCAAGCAATACTAAGAGTATTCCTTGGGCACAGAGTCAGGAGACCTGAGCCAGGTATGGCTCACAAACACACACACACACACACACACACACACACACACACACACACACACCCCACATCCCCCACAACCCTTTCTAACATGTATATTGTACTGTGATGCTAAAGTTGTTTTGTTTTATTTTGCTTCCTTAAAAAGACTACAATGTGCCAGATAGGCTTGGAAACTTCTGTTTTAATTATCGTCCAAGCCATGGGATGAAAAAAATTAACAAAGACTTTTAAGCTTTAATTTACTTTTGATCCCTTTTTTCTCCATTCCTCTGAATACTCTAAGAGACCATACGTAGAAGGAATATGCCAAACTGAGACCCAGGTCACAGGCATAAGCCAGGATCTGGAAGCTATTAAACTCTTATGAGGCTGCCATCTTGAAAGCCATTGTTGCTGCCTAAAAGTCTGGGCTCTCCCACTCAAATATTTTTGCTTAACTTGAGAAATAAATATGAGGTCTCTCACTCCAGCCCAATTTTCATTCTTCTGTGACCCAAAATTCCAGAGCCCACTAAACATGGAGGCTTCCTGCTATAACCATTGCTTGCTTAGTACAATAGAGTTATAAATAAATAAATTTTGTTTGATTACAACTCTTTTTACATTATAGTTATATCTGAAATTTATACATATTATTATATCTGAAAAGTCACTTAATATTCAAAGGATGAATTAGGGGTAAGATAATTAATGCTAGCTTCATGAATGTATTGAAACATGAAGCAAATCAAAATCTAAGTATGAAAAGAATATCACCAGGTATACTGTTCACAGTTGTGTGTGTGTGTGCTGTGCTTTTGATTCTGAGTCTAAATATGTGCCAGTTTTTACTATAGGAATATATATCTATATATGTGATACAAAAGCATATAAAATGTTAGCTTAAATGTTATGTTGATATATTGAAAACTGCTATTTAAAATTAACTTTTTAGCTATGTCCATAAAAACATACAGTGCAGTGGACTAGAGTGATTTTATAGCAGGTAGGGTGCTTGTCTTACATGTTGTCAATCCCAATTTGATCCCTGGCACAACATATGTTCCTTTTAGTCTGACCAGGAGTGATCTTTGAGATTAGTGTCAGGAGCAAGCCTTGTGCGGTGCTAGATTTGGCCCCCAAACAAAAAAACAAAACAAAACAAAAACATGTATAGTCTTTAGAATATAGAATCAATTCATAATTTTCTTATTTTTAAGATTTTAAGAATAGTGGCTTAAATAATACTGCAGCATGTAAAGCACATGCCTTGTATGTTTCCTACCTGGGTTTGATCCTTATCAGCCCATATGATCTCTGGATCCCCACTGGTAGTTATTCATGAGTGCAGAACCAGGGGTAAGACCTTGCACAAAGAAGCAAAAAATTTTAAAAAAAAGTAGATTAAGCAATTTTTAGGAACTTTAGTATATATATATTATTTTCACCATTAAAAATAATCTATTTGCATTAAAATAACATGAAATTTTAGTGGTAAGTTTAAGTGTCATTTGCAAATATGAAAAGACTGCTTTAATAAACCAAGTTGGAAGACTACTCACAGTTCTTTTCCATAATATCTGCACTTTGTAATCTAATACTAGCTTCTATTCGCAACTTTACCTCCTTAGCAAAATTAGGAGTGAAAAACTGGAGCTCCTGCCCAGAGTTCCACCACTGTTCCAATATCAGCAATTACAATCTTTTGTAAGAGTAAGGTTTCAAGATTTGGGGGAGCTGTCCTATCAGAAGTACCAAATGGACACCTTCTGCTTGCTGCTCCACCATCCCAAGTGAGGCTTGCCTTTGACTAGTATCACAGGGCCTACTTCAGAAAAGAACATAGAATATCCCCCAACCGGGTGGGTGCAAGTAGTCTCCACACCCCGTCCACACCCACCTGCATGATATTAAGGACTGGATGCTTGACCCTTTTCTTGCGACTCCACCATCCCTTGTGAGGCTTTCTTCTGCCTATTATTGGACCTATGCATAGAAGGAGGCAAACCTCCTTTCTACCAGTTGGGACCTAGAAGCCTCTGCTTCCTACATGTGCCACATTAAGGACCTACACAGAAGTCTTTAAGTGACAGATCTACTCAACAGCTTACATGCTGCTCACAGTTATACTTTCTGTCATTCTGTGAGGACAGGCAGAGAATGCAAAGAGCAATCTCCTGCTTAATCCCTCTGCATCTCCCAGTAGGGTTAACCACAATGACCAATGCCCTCCTTAAACCAGAATAGCAAAACACTAGAAAACCAACACGTTTTCTTGCATTGAAGTCCACCAAGCTTAATGAGTAAAAACAATATCACCAAAGATATGCACAACAGGAGAAAATCCTCAGATAGTGTCTTTAGTGACACTGTGATGAAGATGTTCAACAAATTCAAAGAAATGGTAATAGAGGTAGTCAGCAAATCACAAGAAAGTATGATAGTCAAAAATGGAAAAGATAAGAGTCGGAAAGGAAGAAAATGAAGAACTTAGTATATATGTGTATAGAAATATAGATAGATGGATGGATAGATAGATAGATAGACAGACAAACAGACAGACAGACAGACAGATAGATAGAGAGATAGATAGACAGACAGAGAGATAGATTAAGGCAAAGCTCTGAACAGCAGAATAACAGAAGCAGAGTAAAAAATTAGGAGCTCCAAGATGAGAAGGAGTAAACCACTAGAAACAGCAGATTGTGAAACTGAAAAGAAACAGCTTATCAGAGAATTATGGGATGAGTTCAAGAGGAACAATATAAGAATCTGGAAAGTCAGTACTTCCTTACTGAGTTTTAATCTTGTTGATGCATCCAGAGGTGATAAGGCAGTGTTGAAGTCTCCAACTACTATTGTGTTGTTACCCATGTCCTCTTGAAGTCTATTAGCAGTTGTTCTAAGTATTCTGCTGGTTCCTCATTGGGAGCATATATGTTTGATCACTTGATCACTTGACATCCCATTACTCATCAATCTGCTCGAGCAGGTGCCAGCAACATCTCCATTTATCCCTGTCACGTGCTAATGTATCCCAATGGCACCTGTTCACTCTAGGAACACAAAGAGACTCAAACCGATCGTTCAGGGTCTTGATGAAGAAGTCTGACCATCTCATAGCTGGGCATCCACACGATCTTTTGATGTCCTGTGGAATCCAGTCAGTAATGGCTCTAGTCCAGCAGCCGTCTTTAAACCTCATTACGTGTCCAGCCCATCTGATTTTTTGATACCTTGGCAAATGAGACAGTGTCCCTGATTCTTGAGCATTGACGGAGATCGGAACTCTGGATTCTATCTCTCATTTGAGTGAAGCGTGATACTCCAAGCATAGCTCTTTCAATTCCTCTTTGAGAGACCCGAATAGCGTCCTCATCTTATTTTCACAGGGGCCAGGTCTCTGAGGCATATGTTAATGCAGGAAGAACATTGGAATCAAAGAGATGTGCTCAGAGCTGGAGGTACTTTGTCCTCTTAGTTATTTCTTCAACGCTCTTGAAGGCATTCCAAGCTGCTCTCTTCCTCCCGCATAACTCAGGTGCCAGGTCATTCATCATGTTGATTTCTCATCCTAGATATATATATATATATATATATAACTGTTGCATTCGGAGATGGTGGATCCATTGAAAGTTAATGGAACATCAGGAATAAGACTGTTTCTCATGAACATTGTCTTTGTGATATTCAGTTGTAGTCCGACATTTCCACACTCACGGTGGAAGTTTGTTAGCATTTGTGCTGCTTGACTGATGTTTGGTGTCATTAGAACGATGTCATTAGCAAAGTGGAGGTGGTGTAGTTGCCAACCATCTATCTTCACTCCCATTCCTTCCCATTCCAGTCATTGTATGATGTTCTCGAGGGTGGCACTGAAGAGTTTTGTTGAAATAGTATCACCCTGCCGAACCCCTCGCTTGACATGGATGATTACTTCCTTGTAGAATGGTGAGATTCTGGTAGTGAATCCGTAATAGAGCTCATGGAGGATCCTGATGTGTTGAGTTTGTATGCCCTGATTGGCTAGGGCTTCTGTGACCACTTCCATCTCAACAGAATCAAACGCCTTCTTTAAATCAATGAACATTAGACACAGTGGAATCTTGAACTCCTGAGAAATCTTAATGAGCTTGGTTATTGTGTGGATATGGTCAATGGTGCTGAATCCTTTTCTGAACCCCGCTTGTTCCCATGGTTGTCCCTCATCTAGTGTTCTGCCAATCCTATTCAGGATGACTCGAGTGAACAGTTTGTAGATGACAGACAATAGGCAGATTGGGCAATAGTTACCAATGTCGTGGATGTCTCCCTTCTTGTCTAGTAGTGCAGTCTTGCTGGTTTTCCATTGGCATGGAACATTGCATTCAGACAGGTAGCATGTGAAAAGCTGAGCCAGTGTATTGATGAGTACTGATGATAAGTTCTTCAGGTGTTCAGGTCTGACCTTGTCTGGGCCAGGTGCTCTTTGTTTCTTTACCAATGAGATGGCGTGTTGGATTTCAAAAGGGAGAACTTTGGGAATGACATATCCATCCTGCGGAATTTGGTATGTGGGCAAGTGGACGTGGCTATTAAAGAGATCTGGGTAGAAGTCATGAATAATCTTCTCCCATTGTCCTTCTGGAAGATGTGATAGATCCATCAGAATGTCGGAGGGCAGTCATCTTGGTCTTGTAGTTGGCGAAGGACAGGCGGGCATTACGAATGCTTTTCCCAGCTTCTGCCGCATCTACCAGTACTGCTGCTCTCCTGTCTTTGATCGCTTCTCTGCACTGTTTTGTCATCTCGGATGTTCGCTTGCAGTTGCCTGAGGCATGTGCCACGCCACATTGGCGAGTAAGTTTAAGAGTGTTCGAAGAAAGGCTTTTTTTTTTTTTTTGGTTATCTCTCTCTTGGCATTCCTTGCACAATCATCGAGGTGCTGAATCATTCGATCGTATTCTTCGTCAGTGTTGTCAATGATGGCATCTTCCCATGTTGCTGCAACAGAGCTAAAGAGCTCCCAGTTGGTGGTCCTTCTGGGAGTTCTCTTCTTAAACTTTGCATTCTTTTCTTCCTGTTTTGTGAGGTAGAATTTTTCATGAAAGAGACGGTGGTCCAATCCCATTTGGAATTTTGGGACAACAGCAACAACAGTTAAGCAAAACCACCGATTGAATATGATGTGGTCTATTTCATTGTGGAACCGTCCACTGGGAGACTCCCTTGTCCAACGTTTAGATTCAGCCTTTTGAAACTGTGAGTTACCATGGATGGTCTTGGTTGATTGACATGATGAACTCAGACAGTCTGTCACCCTGTTCATTCCATTCTAGGCCATGGGTCCCGATGTGGAGTTCATTGGCTGATTTTCTTGGTCCTACCTTGGCATTAAGATCGCCAACAATGGTCTTGTAAAAGGTGTGGTCTTCTTTATAGAACTTCTCCAGCTCCATGTAGAACTTCTCAATTTCTCCTTCTCCATAATTGGATGCTGGTGCATAGACAACAAAGATAGAAACTGCCAGCAGTAAGCCACATCTATTCAAGTGTAATCTTCTGATTCGGATTGTTAGGCATTCGAATGAATCAATGCTCATGGATAAGTTCATGTTGACAAGGATACCGACACCACCGACGCCTCTTTTGTCGCATGTTCCAAGGAACAGTTCTTCTCCAGTGTCAAAAATGGCGTGATGTGATTGATGCCTTCTCGTTTTGGTCAGACCAATGATGTCGTACTTGATCTTTCACGCTTGTACCATCAGGTCCTCGATGGATACATCAGATGCCAGCATACGTGCATTGAAATTACAGACAATCATTTTTTTTCTTTCTTCGTTTTGGCAGCCTAGTTCTGCCTTGAGATTTTATCAGCCTCTCTTTCCACATCCTTCTCTACTCTGCCGTATTCAGGGTCAGGGGAACGAGATCCATTTTTTTGTTCCATAAAGAACACCAATACACATAAAAAAATGAAATGCATGTGGGATGACTGCTGCTGTCACCAGCAAGGGTTCTAACCAACAGGCAGGTCTTGATTTTATTTTTTAGAGGAGTGAAAACTTATACAGCTGTCTCAATTATTGCAGGGGTTCAACAATGTCTTCCTTAGAATTCCAAGGATGTGGTAGGTTTATGTTTACACACCTTCAAATATATGATCATCTAATCTTTGATAAGGGATCAAGAAATATAAAGTGAAGCAAGGAAATCCTCTTTAACAAATGTTGCTGGAAAAACTGGAGAGCTACATGCCAATTAAACGGGCTCAGACCTCTACCTAACACCATACACAAAAGTCAGATCAAAATGGGTTAAAGACCTCAACATAAGACCAGAATCCTTTAGGTACATTGAAGAAAAGGTGGGCAAAACCCTCCACTACATTGAAGCTAAAGGTATTTTCAAAGATGAAACACCACTGGCAAAGCAAGTGGAGACAGAAATAAACAAATGACACAGTCTTAAACTTATAAGCTTCTGTAGCTCAAAAGAAACAGTGACCAGAATATAAGAGTCCAAAGAATGGGAAAGATTATTTACCCAATACCCATCTTATACGGGGTTGATATCAAGGATATACAAGGCACTGGTTGAACTCTATAATAATAAAACATCCAACCCCATCAGAAAATGGGGGGATGAAATGAACAGAAATTTTCTCAGGGAGATGCAGATCAAAACAATAATGAGATGTCATCTCACACCACAGCAAATAACCTACAACCAAAATAACAAGAGCAACTAGTGTTGGCATGTATGTGGGGAAAAGGGTACTCTCCTTCACTGCTCATGAGGATGCCAATTGATTCAGCCTTTTTGGAAAACAATATAGATACTTCTCAAAACACTAGAAACTGAACTTCCATTTTACCCAACAATACCACTTCTGGGAAAATATTCTGGAAATGCAAAAAAGTACAGTCAAAATGACATCTGCACTTGTATGTTTATTGCAGCACTATTTACAATCGCCAAAATCTGGATAAAACCCGAGTGCCTAATAACAGATAACTGGTTAAAAAACTTTGGTACATCTAAACAATGGAATACTATGTAGCTTTTAGAAATGATGAAATCATGTAATTAGCATATAAGTGGATCCACATGGAGATTATCAAGCTAAGTGAAATGAGTCAGAGAAAGAGGGACAGACATAGAATGACGGCACTCATTTGTGGAATAAAAAGTAACAGAATGGGAGACTAACACACAAAGGTAATAGAGATAAGGGCCAGGAAGATTGCTCCAAAACTTGGAAGCCGGCCCCACATGCTGGGGGGAAAGGCAGCTGGGAGAGAGAAGGGACCACTAATTGATTGATGCTTCGAGGGCTCGCTTGGGATAGGAGATGCATGCTGAAAGTAGGCTATAGATCAAACATGTTGGCCACCTGGATTGCAAACCATAACACCCAAAAGGAGAGAGAGAAAGAAAGAGAGAGAGAGAGAGTAAAAGGGAATGTTCCTGCCAAAGAGGCAGGTGGGGGGATGAGGTGGGAGGGATACTGGGAACATTGGTGGTGGAAAACGTGCACTGGTGGAGGAATGGGAACTCAATCATTTTATGACTGAAATGCAATCATAAATGTTTGTAAGTCTAATTGTACGTTATGGTAATTCATTATTTTTTTAAAATTAAACTTAAAAAAATAAGGAAAATATGGAGTCACTGAAGAACAGGAAGACAAAAGTGATGAAAAAAACATTAAAGAAATCACCAATAAGAATTTCTTGGATCTGAAGATTACAGGCATGGAAATCCAAGGTACCTGGAGTCCCAGTGAAAATAAACCCAGTTAGGAAACCTTCAAGACACACAGTACTCACAATGATATAAGCTAAAGACAGAGACAGAATACTGAACGCAGAAAGATAAAAAAGGAACAGATACAAAGGAAAGCCCGTTAGATATATAGACTATCTATCAAATGAGACTTTATGAACCAGAGGAATATGGAAGGATATAGAAGAAAAACTCAATGAAATGAATGCCTCATCAGGAATACTCTAGCTAGATTCAGATTTGAAGGAAGTTTATAGAGCTTCTTGGATAAGTAAGAGTTTTGCAAGAAGCATTAAGAGAGTTCCTTTAAAGAACAGTACAAATTTCCTATCATGTGGCATTACTAAATGGTATATGGTTGTCTTCTACTAGATTAAGAAAAGTTAAAAACATATAGACATTCATCATCAGAAACTTATTTTTAACAATTTGTTTTCTGATAACTCTGTTTGCCATTGCTTTAAGTTTTATTGGAGCAGGTAATATTACACACACACATTTATACACACATATCACTTGTATCACTTGTCATCCTGTTTTTCATCGATTTGCTTGAGCGGATACCAGTAACATCTCCATTCCTCCCTGTTGTGTGCTAGCATAGCCCAATGGCATACTGGGGGCTCTTTCAGGATCAGGGGAATGAGAGCCATTATTACTGCTGCTTTTGGTATATTGACCGCTTCTGTCTCAACAGAATCAAAGGCCTTCTTTAAATCAATGAACGTTACACAGAGCGGCATCTTGAGATTGTTGAGACGGAAGCGGTCATTGAAGTCCTAGCCAATCAGGGCATTCAAGCCCAATACATCAGGATCCTCCGTGAGCTGTATTGCGGATTCACTACCAGGATCTCACCATTCTACAAAGAAGTGATCGTTGATGTCAAGAGAGGGGTGCGGCAGGGTGATACCATTTCACCGAAACTCTTCAGTGCCATCCTCAAGAACATCATGCGACGGCTGGAATGGGAAGGAATGGGATTGGAGATAGATGGTCGTCAACTACACCACCTCCGCTTTGCTAATGACATTGTTTTAATAACACCAAACATCAGCCAAGCGGCACAAATGCTGGCCGACTTTGACAGTGAGTGTGGAAAGGTAGGACTACAGCTGAATCTTACGAAGACAATGTTCATGAGAAACAGCCTTGTTCCTGACGCCCCATTCGCTCTCAATGGAATGACCATCTCAGAATGCAACAGCTATGTGTACCTAGGTCGAGAGGTCAACATGACAAATGACCTGGCACCCGAGCTGCGCAGGAGGAAGAGAGCGGCTTGGAACGCCTTCAAGAACGTCGAAGAAATAGCTAAGAGGACGAAGAACCTCCGGCTCTGGGCACATCTCTTTGATTCCACTGTTCTTCCTGCATTAACATATGCCTCAGAGACCTGGGCCCTACGCAAACAAGATGAGAACGCTATTCAGGTCTCCCAAAGACTAGAATAGAAAGAGCTATGCTTGGAATATCACGTTTCATTCAAAGGAGAGAAAGAATCCAGAGTTCTGACATCTGTCGACGATCAAGAATCAGGGACACTGTCTCATTTGCCAAGGTGTCGAAAATCAGATGGGCTGGTCACGTAATGAGATTTAAAGACGACCGCTGGACTAGAGCTGTTACCGACTGGATTCCACGGGATGTCAAAAGACCTCGTGGCCGCCCACCTTCCAGATGGTCAGACTTCTTCGTCAAGATCATGAACGATCGGTTTGAGGCCCTTCATGTTCCCGGAGCGAACAGATGCCATTGGGCTACACTAGCACGCGACAGGGACAAATGGAGACGTTACTGGTGCCCGCTCGAGCAAATCGACGACTTAAAGGGAAGTTAAGTGATTAAGTGATTGGTATATTGAATACGCCACAGGTAGCTGGCCAAGCTCTGCCATATGGGCAGGATACTCTCAGTAGCTTGCTGGGCTCTCTGAGAGGGATGGAGGCTTTCATTGTTTTATAATCTCTGGATCTTGGCCATAGAGGAGATTACATGGTGCTCGGGGCTGTTTGTTGGTGTGGCTGCCAAGCTACTGGAAAACTGGAAGGTCTGGGTGGAAGAGGCCAAGATCCCATTCGAGCAGACTTGTAAATCTCAGCCACGTGTCCCACATGCCTGGTTCCTCTGCTGGTTCTTTCATGCGTGAGGCTCATCCGAGCGTGTGGAGAGTGATGGCTAGGGCTGGGTTCTGGAGGTTTTCGGCCACCAGGGTTCTACTTGGGGCAGGGAGGAAGACTCAACCCGCCCCCCCTCTGCCCGCTAAGGCTGTAGGCTGGAGGATAGAAGGGGACCTGGGGATTGTGGTTGATAGAAGGGGACTTTGTTGCTAGGATCAGTGTTCAAACACTATATGTCTGAAACCACTGTATTATGAACAACTTTGTAAATAACATTATCTCTGTAAGCATTACTGAAAAAAAAATAGAAAGTACCAATGGAGATTTTTACATTTATAACTGCATGGGATCAAATGTGAAATTTAATTTCTGGGGATGTTTGTATAGAGTTAATAATACAATTGCATCTCTGTTCTACTGTGGTTCCCACTGCTGTAAACAAATGGGGCCTGTGGGATATCCAATGTCACCTAAAAATTAATTCACATTAAATATAATTTTAAGGTATTGTTATGCACATGATAATAAACATAAGCACTACTTACCCAATAATCAAACCACTAGTGATCAATCTATCTTCCAACAGATGGTGTAGTGACAAATTAGGCAAAATATAGGAATTGTGTCAAGATCCTGGGAAATGCAAACAGATGTTTACAGTACAATGATTATGATCACGTTCCTTCTACACATTCATAGTATGCTAGTGCCTTCTGCTGCAAAGGGATATTTATTTTGTGAAAGGAGTTTTAATGTCTACATGAGTGTAATCAACAGTTCCTTCAACATTAGGAACACTCACTTGTTGCCAATTCAACCATCTCACATACTATAATGTATGTGTTTTTGGAAGAGAGATATATTAACTGCTCAGTTCTTACTCAGAGGAGCCATACAAATCAAAGTTTGCATTTATTCAGTTGAATTCCACACCATCCTAATGGTATAGTAAAAGTCACCACATGTCATTATATACATCCACGATCATGTTATTTCTACATATAGGCATATGCATGTTTACATATATTCATAAACTGAATCTTAAGGGAAAAGATGTAACTTTGCTATAATGTTCATTTCATACACAAGCTTCCCAGAAAAAAAACCATGACAGATTAAAATCAACTGGGAGGCTTAGAATAACAGAAATTTATCATCTCATTATGGACAGGTTAGATCAGAAATCAAAATTCCAAAGTTTGATCTATTAAGGCAGTCTTTCCATACTTGAAAATATGTTTCTTTCAAATTTAATTTTAAAATTACCACTCAAGATCAAAGAAATAATATAATCAGAGGTAATTTTTATTTTTGAAAATAATATATTCTATTCCTCTTCAGTTTCTGTTATCTAAAGGCATTCTTTGACTTATTACTCAAAATTTTACCTTTTGTAAAATTTGTCTTTTTCTCTTCTCTCTTCTTTTTTGTGTCCTGTCTCAGAACTCCCTCCTATGATAAGTTATGTGGTTAGATGTAGAATAAAATAAATTAGTGTTTTCTTGCATAATAATGCATTTTCCATATAAGGTAATACTCACTTGTCACATAAGACAAGATTCACGAGTTCCAAGAATTAGAACCTGAAACTATCCTTACAGAGTTGTTACCTGATCACTTCAGTGTCCTTATGGAAAGGATCTACATTTTGTTAGGCTTTAGATGGCAGTCCTAAGTGCACTGAAATGATTTCTACATATATAATTTTTACGTCCATCATTTTATATTGAGAGTGCTCATTAAATAGATATTATGGATTTTGCTTTCCATCTTTAAACCTTTCTCTTTTCCTTCCTCTGATTCCAGAAGGAACATTTGTAATTCTAAGTTGGCAAATGGGGACTATCAGAGAGGAAGAGCTGCATTTGCTCTGAATGTCCAGGCATCAATGACCTTAACAGGAATTAAGGCAGCAGCAAAGTCACATAAAATTTGGGAACTGAGACTTCAATATCAGAGTTATTTTAAAAAAGAGAACGAGTCAGACAGAAATTCAGATCAAGACCATCTCAGGGGAAAGCAGAGTCTAATGTACAGATTTATTCTAGAGGGAAATAGTGCTGCATGAGTCACACAGCACTATTTAAACTGCTGCTTGGATTGCTTAGCTTCATACACTCACTCGGCACCCTTTGTGTCTCATAGTGTGCTTCATTCCTGGTGCTTCTACAGTTATGATACCAGTGACTGTCATAGCTTCCTCTTGCAAAATGGAGAAAGGACTTTGTCTTTTATTGACGATCATATCAAAAAAAATTGTGGTGTTGTTTCCACTTATCCAGTTGGTTTATCTTTTCTTTGTGATCTTTTTACACAGTAAACCAGAAACCCCTTCTGCGCTTCAAAGACCTCCCAAAGGCCATCAGATTTTTTAATAGCTGTATTTCATATGTTAGGACTTTATACTAGAAGTGTGCTAGGAAGAGCATCTGGAAAAGTATTAGAAATGGTGATAGGTGAGCAACAAGTAATTAATGTAGACTAACTACATTCTTGTACATTAAAGGCTTGTAAATCAATAGGAACAATACTGTATTTTTAAAAGATCTCTGATCCCTGGTTCCTTCATTTGCATCATTCCTATTTCTCTCTTTTCATTTGCAGAGAAACCTGGCATGGGTGAGGGATTGGGTGGGGTGGAGGTTGGGAGATATATGTTTACCCACACTGAAAACATATCCTATTTAGTCATTCTTTATCTAATTCATAAAAATCTGGTTCTAATCTAGAATTTCACTAAACCTTTCATCAACTATGCTTTTGTTTTCTCAAAAATACTTTGCATCTGAACTGGAGTGAAAGCACAGCAGGCGAGGCATTTGCCTTGCACATGGCCAACACGGGTTCGATTCCCAGCATCCCCTATAGTCCCCTGAGCACCAACAAGAGTAATTCCTGAGTGCAGAGCCAGGAGTAACCCCTATGCATTGCCGGTTGTGATCCAAAAAGCAAATAAAAACAAAACAAAAAAGCAAGAACAACAAAAAACTTTGCATCAGGCACTGTGCAAAATGCTATTAACAGTGAGGCACAAAACAGATGATCATGCATATCATCTATAGCACTACTCAAATGATTTAATTAAACACTGAAGGCTCTAAGATGTCTGGTTTTGTGACTTATACCCATATAGCACAGTGGTAGGGCGTTTGCCTTGCACGCAGCCAACATGGCCGACCCGAGTTCGATTCCTCCGCCCCTCTCGGATAGCCCGGCAAGCTACTGAGAGTATCTCGCCCGCATGGGAGAGCCTGGCAAGCTCCCCGTGACCTATTCGATATGCCAGACACAGTAACCCATAAACATTTTCTGAATTAGAAGATAATATGTTTTATTTTACTTTTTGGCTTTGTGATTATACACACCACAGCACTCAGGGCTGACTCTGGCTCTGTGTATAAGGATCACTCCTAGAGGGGCTCAGTGGATCATATCATGGTTCCTGGAACTGAATTTTTGACAGTCATGTGCAAAGCAAGTGTCTTGCTTGCTAAATAATATGTCTAGCCCTTAAAATATTTAAAAATATGAACAAAGTTGTATGAGGTGGCTGAATAATTGGTGATGGACTGCTAAAAATCTCATCCTGGCTTGGATTAAGGTAATGGTAGTAAAAAAAATTAAATGATGTTTTGAATTTATATGAATGACGGATTTGATCGCTGAAGTTGACTTCCAGATAACACTAATAACTAAGCAATGATGCTGAGATATAAATGAAGTGTAAAATAACAAATCTAAAAATAAATCAAAACTTTTAATATCAGACATATTCTTTAAGTTTGAAACATATATGAAACATTAAAGTGGAGATGCCATTTCTGTATCTGCAAAGAAAGGGCAAAATCAAAGAGATTTAAATTTCTATTCTAGAAACTGTACACAAACAGAAGGAAAAATGGAGACACACATTCTGTGTGCATGTATATGTGTAATGTGTATATGTACAAAAGTAAAGCTATGGATTGTTTGATATAATATGTTCTTTTTTTGCTACTTTGATAAATATACCATGATATTGGTACAATATGCCTATCTGTAAAACCATCATTTTTTGTTGTTTTTATGTATTTGCATATTATTACAAATTACATACGGCGAGTCTGGCAAGCTCCCTGTGGCGTATTCGATATGCCAAAACCCAGTGACAATGATGGGTCTCATTCCCCTTACCCTGAAAGAGCCTCCAATGTGGCACTTCCTAAAATCTCAGGGCTAAGACGAATGGAGACGTTACTGGTGACTGCTCTAGGAAATCGATGAACAACAGGACAACAGTTATTTTGGGTTTCGGGCCATACCCAACAGTGCCCACCAAGGCTACCCCGGCCCAATGCTCAGAATTTGTTTCTGGTGGTACTCAAGAGACCATTCAGTGCCAAAAATCAAATCTGGGTCTTCTTCATGCAAAACATAAAATTAGCCAATTGATCTGTCTTTCCCCAAACTACAATTTTTGAATTAGTACATCAATGATATAAAAAATTGATACTTGGCAACATACTCAAAATGCATTTCACTATTATGGTGCATGCCCAGGTAGTAAGCTGAAGCTCAATAACTTTTGGATAATTAGTATGAAAATATATTCATTAAATTACTAAATTACTAAATTTGTTTTGGCAGCAAAACTGTTATGATATTAGTAAATTTAAGAAATTTATATTCAACTAGCAAATAATGTCAAATAAGACTAGCTTTCTGGTGTTATTTTTCAATATTTCTTTTAACTCAACTACAAGAATTTTCAATAAGCTGATTTAGCAACTAGAATTCCGAAATGAACACATATTATTTTATCATGAAAAAACTACTAACAGAAAATTTGCTATCCACACATGCAAACACATCCATAGAGCTCACAGCATGTTTACATCCTTTAATTTCCTGAACAAAATGTTTTCCACTATAACCAGACACAGTGGTGATTATGACAGATATCTACAACTTTTTTGAGAACTGTTTCATCAGAAAATGAAATGTGGAAAACATAACCAAAGATTTGGTAATCTAGTTTCAGAGAAGTCTGGGTAGAAAACTTAAGATGCCACATATTTGTTTAATAGTAAAATATAAGGAGAGAGAAAAAAGTTAAATGAAGAATTATTTAATATAAAAGGACCTGGATTGCTGCGTTAAAAAATAAAGTGCTTTCTTATTCCCAGACTCTCCAGATTGTAAAAGATGCTATAATTAAATAACAGCTTCCAGGCAAAGATCAAATCTAGGGCACTCTCAGAAGAAGAAAAACATGGTTTAGAGATAAAAACCAAGATGTAACTGAAAAACCTTTGTTAAGACCTCAGAAAGATTTAGGGATATGCCACATAGACCCTTTAAAATAGACTAAAGGCCCTCTAGGATTCTTGAGAAAACTGTCCCAACAGCAATATTCTAGGGAATTGAAAGTAGAAAATATGTATCATGAAGAGATACGTAGAGGGGGTGGGTGAATTTTGTCACAGGACCTAAATATATACACACATATATACTCACCATGTTCTAGGAGGGAGGAGACATTATAACGTAAAACAAAACAAAGCAAAACTAAAATGCCCTTAAGGCTTCTAAACTATTACATGCAGGAAAAGATGAAGGAATAGTACCAGCTAACAACATCAACCATGCTTCAAGTAAACAGAGTATGACTCACAGAGTATAGCACAGAGCCCAGAGGCAAGCACTTAAAACTTTGGGGAACTAGTTCAGGAAATAGGAACTAACAAGTGAGTGACTAGAGTTTGACATTGCAATGGACCAGTTAGTGTTATAAACCATGTGTTCTACTCTTTAAAAAGAGCTGGCCTATCTTGGTTTTACTCTTCCAATCCCACCAGTGCAAGATGGATAGATAGAGTATCAGTTAACCTGTATTTAGTTCAACTTCAGATTGAAAGAATTATTTTAGGAGCTGCACTAAAGGGAATGACACCAGTAGTCATTATAATATAATAAAGTAGTGAACATGATACCTCAATTTGGAGGATATACATAGAAACATTTATCAGGGAATAATTTCCTCGGTGAAGAAATGTGAGCAATGTGTAATACACAGGAGAAGAGCTATGATATTTTCATACCTGTCCACACTCCTTCCAACAGCAAGATTTGAGACTTTCTTCTCACTGACCTTAGAGATTTTAATTGCTTTTTTGTTTGTTTGTTTGTTTTCCTATAGCAAATAGCAGAGAAGGTCAATTGTCTTGAAACCAGCCTCTTTGTCAGTGTCCTGAGGCAAATGAGACCACATGGTAAAATCACAGATGGATATCATAGTCAACAGTCCCAGCTAAGGTCCTAGAAAGTAGCCAGATTATTTCATCATATGCACAATAGTAGGCTTTTATTCAATTTTATTATTAGGGTCCAGGAAGATACCACAAATGCAAAAATAAAAACATCTAAGTTATAGACTCAGGAACAAACATCATTTAATCCAGTTTTATGATACTTGTTATATATATAGAACAACAGATAATTAGAATACACATAAAAAGTCAAATGTGTTTATTTTTAATTTTTAAGTTATTGTTTCATTCCCTTTCTTCTGTTGTTGAGGAATTACACATACATGAATGACTGAGGTGCTGGTGGATTTAGTTTTCAAGTGCCCTGGGGAATTGTGTACCAGGTTATAGCATTTACACACTCAACTGTTGGCCTAGAGTTGTACTCCTTAATTATGATGTTGTCATGTCTCTGTGCTGGAGGTGAAACTACTAAGTTATCTTTATAACAAGCAAATGCATGTAAAGCCTATATTTCCACCCTTGCACCAAGTTTTTATATAGCAGTTCTTGAAGGAAAACAGAAACACTTGTGGCAACAATAAGAATAATCAATTATGTATTGTGATTTTATGCATATTTTTCTTGCTTCCATAGTAAAAGTTTGGATCATTGAGGGAAAAGGTTTGGTATTATTCAATACTAATCCTCAAGAAAAATAAAAGGCTTTTGAAACACTTTAGATACCAGACCAAAGGTCTAGAACAAATTTCCTTTGTTCTCAAGAGTTTACATTCTACTGTAATAGAAATACTAGAGAAAATATTTTTTAAAGGATAGAAGAAAGGGAGAAGGGGAAAGGAAGATGAAAGGAAGGAATAAATTGTTTACCTAGTTGTCATAAAGATAATTATAAAGTTTGATTTGAAAAAGAGTGGTCAACATAGCAGCTATGGGTCATTTAATTATTGATCAATTAAAATTCAAGATTAAAAATGCCAGTTAAAGGGGATGAAGCAATAGAACACAGGATAGGGCTCAAGAGCTTTCACCTCTATTCCTCGCACCTGGAAACCCTAGTTCTATCCCTGGATCCCCATATGGTCTCTAGAGCCCACCAGGAGTAATCCCTGAGCACAGCTGGGTGCGACCCAAAAAGAAAAACATTACAAGTTAAAAAGCACAACTTATCAATAGAAATTACTTTTGCCCTTTCATCAAAGGTTTATGCTGTAAAAAATTATTTTTTAATCTGGCCACAAGATAGATAAATGTCCAGAAGACTCATAATTTTCAGGGAATGAGAATTAAACTTCTTTTGTCTTGACTTCTATCTATGGATAATTTAAATATAGCCTGGCATAGGTTATTCTGAGTTCTGTCTGCAACTGACTGTTACTCCATAAATTCTTTTCATCTACTGTATAATGAAGAAATGAACAGAACTGATAATCATCTAGTATTTGAAGCACAGGGGCATGGCCTTGACTAGGCTTTTGGTAGTAAATTTCCAGTACTTTCAGTACTGAATGGTGAAAATACTTTTCTACAACTTTGGGGAGAGAAACATTCTTAACTGATTTTGCTCTTCCAGGACACAATTAGCATGAGTGTCACAGAGAGTGGTTGACCTGCGGAAAATAGCCCCAAGAGCAACCTATCTCCTCAGAATGCAGAGAGGAATACAGATCTAATGTGTGAACCAAAGAGCAATGTGGCACTCATGAAAAATTAGCTAATCCCGTCACAGAATGTATTAGTAGACCGCAGTGTTCAAAATTTCCCCCTCCCCTGCTTGTCTGTTTATTTTGATTTGGGGAGCAAAACCTGTCAGTGCTTAAAGGTTGCTTCATGCTTTGCTTCAAAGAGGGTGTCAAATCCTGTTCAAACCAAGGCTGCCTAGCACAGAGTATGCATTTCTGCCCTTTGAACCATCTCCATCCCCTTGGCCAATCACTCTGAAAATATTTTATTAAAGTGGCACAGTTTAGCATGTTGCTGAAAACTGTGGAAATATGATTCAAGATCCACTATATCAGGAATAGTGCAAATCCCTGTTAATGTTTAAGTTAGAGATGTTGATTTTTTTTTCACAAAGTTGAGAACAAAAATGTGCCTTAAAATGTGCTAATGTAGATCTGAGCTAGAGTAGGGTCAGTGAACTATGCTGTAGGGCCAAAAGCGACCTGCCATCTGTTTGTGTAAACAAAATGTTACAGGAACTCCGCCACATTCCTTCTTGTCATGTATTGTGCAAATCTACTTTTGCCCTATGACAAAAGAGTTGAGTAATTGTGACAGAGACCATATGGTCAGCCTGGCCTGAAATATGTACTAACTTATCCTTTACAGAGAAAAAAAAAGGTGTGCTTTTCAACTTATTTGATCGAAAAACAAAACTAGAACCAATTGAATGAAAGTTACAGGTATTTTTTTTCTCCAAATAAAAAAGGCTTTTTAATTTAGGCTCATCCTAATATGAAATTGTCTGCCACAGCACAAAACGTATTTTAGACTCAGCTAGATATTATGTATGCCAATGCCAACAGATCTATATTCCTTCAAATTCCTGTCCATAACATCCTACAGGCAGTTTCTAAGTCTTTTTATGTCTTTTTTCAAAGGTCTTGCTAATCCACTTGTTTCTTCCTATTCCCACACTTACTCTTATTGACCAGACGCCTTTCCTCACCAGACAATTTATATCCTAATTAGTCTCATTGCCTTTGGTTTCTCCTATTTTGAGTCTTTCCTATAAATTATGTCTTAGATTAATATTCCTATGCAGTACTTTGCCTTTGAAACCCCTCTCCTTAAAAATTATCAATGGTTGCACTTCTGCCTGTAGGGTCGTAGCGAAACTTCTTAAACTGCTATTTAAGTCTCTTCACCTTTTGGCCTTTAATACAATTTTCAATCTTTATCATCCAGCCTCTCCTACATAGGTACTGACATCAAAAGAAATGAAGGACTTAATTGTTACTAACAATTTTATACATATTTCTGACTTTAATTTTATGATGTCTTTCTTTCAGCTCGATTTTTAATTTTCACAAATGACCTCTGAATCCTTATAGGACTTTTTTTTTATCTGCAATTTTGCTCTTAGCATATGCGATAATTTTATGATTGTTTACACAGTAAATACTTACATGACATAGAGTTTCTTAGTTTATATTTAAAAGAGTACTTAGAAGTTTTTGGTCTACATGTCACGATATTTACAGAAATTGGTTGATACATGTTTGTAAATAACATTATGTAGGTTTCTAGAAAAGAAAGCACATGTTTAAAATATTGTTGTGGATATTACTTTCTCTTCATCACTCCATTGAAAAACTTAATTAGATAAGGAAATTAAGAATTAGAATCTCTTCCCTTTTTTTCCCAACTGTAACATTCATTAGTAGCATGACTCTGGGCAATTAGTTTAGCCCCTTCATGCCTGTGTTTTCCCATTTGTAAAACAGAAATAATAATATGTAGCTTATAGGGATATTGTGAAGCACAATTAATGTTTGTAAAGTGCTTTTTAACAACTTCAATGTCATAGAAATGTAAAATAGCCTTAATTTAAAATTTAAAAATATGTATGCATAATGATTCATTTAATAAACACAAAATGTACTGTTTATATGAATTTACATGTAGGAATCTGGTTTGAAATATTAACAATTTTTTTAACTTGGAAATAGTCTTTGCTCATTTCTGACATTTGCAATTTGCATTTTGATATTTTCTTTTATCCATGACTACTTATATGACTCATGTGGGTCAATGGCTCTCAACCTTGGTTGAATATTATTATGTAATTTAGAAATATTCTGATAGTGAGTTTTAGAATGCAGTAATGAACAGACTTTGCCTAATTAAGTAAACTCTGTAGAGATGGAGAGGCCAGGCATGGGTATTAAAAAAAGCAAAAAGACTTCTCAGATTATTCTTATATGGAGTCAGGATTGAGAATGAGTAATGTCTAACTCAGTGTGTCATATATTACCATAAGAACAGTTTGAAGAAAATATCCATCTTTAATGCATTCAGATAAATTTTGATTGATATTTTGAAATATATGATAAGTCTGCACTAACATATCCAAAAATCCCTATTGGTCATAATATTTACTTAATGTGTTGCCATTTATAAATTTGACAGATTGAATAGTATAGAACTATGACAGCATTATTCAACATTTCTTATTGACAGAATGGTAGTGCTTACTTTTTCTTCCACATATTTACATCTGTAAGCTTGTACACAAAGTTAAAGCAGCTCATGTATATAAATTTATGCAACCAAATATATAAAACACTTCACAATTACACTGATTTGATATAATATTACTTCATAAATTATATTTTATATTTCTTGAATGCTAATTGATTTTCAGTTGTCGTTGTTAATTGATACAACTTTTGTGTCTGTCATCAGTATATAAAGCCTTGAGAATATAGACAGATAGGTAAAATTCACTTGCAAACAATTCTTATATATACAAATCCATTTTTATGCTCAAATATAAATTATATTTTTCAGATTTAGAAAGCTGGATTTAGGTTTTATGTTTGCATAAACATTAGTGCAGAGATAAATGTGTGTACATAAAATAGGGAATCTATAACTTGGAAAGTTTGTGACTTTGTCCAATTAATATGTTTTAATACTTCACAATTCTTTTATGCAAAATGGGGTCAAGAATCCAGCTAGATTATGGTCATGTTTAAATCAGCCACTAACTTTTCAAATTACATTTCAAAGTGGATAGAAATTTCAATTCTGATAATGATAAAAAGGAACTCTTTTCATCTTGGGGTTAGTATATTCATTTTGAGTGCTTCTGTTAAAAAAAAAAAACTCTTTGCTCCTATGTAAGAAAAACTTAACTTTCACTTTTGATGGCACAATATTATCTCTTATCTTTACTATTTTATCCTAACACACTATTAAAAAATTCAAAGTTTCTAGCCAGAAGAGTACAGTATTTTAATAGAATATTTCAGTAATGATCACTGATCATGCCTACAGTTCCTAATTATTCATCATGACATTTAAAGCCAATCCACTTGCCTTGATAGGGATAGCATTATATTGTGATGTTCAGATTTGCTAGAGACGACATTTTTCTCCCTTTGTTACATTCTGTTAACAACCTGTCCAGAACAGCATAATTTTTGCTTTGATACCAATTAAGCAAATTGCAATACAGCTATAATCCAATTGCTGATGAATGATGTGAAACCATAGTTTATCATAATACAGTGATGTAAAACACTACAAAAAAGAACAAATGGACTGAGACGGTATGGATAATATTTGCTGAACTATTTACATGATTAATGCTCTTATAATGTTTGCATTTTTATTGTTATACATCATCTGTATGCTTTTTTACCTTTTTTCTGAACAAAGCAACCATGTTGTAAAATTAAAAGTATAATATCTGAAAGAAATATTATGCTAGAGAACTATAACAGTTCTCATATAGAGCTTTTATAACAGGCTGATTAGTCCTACATATGTTAAATATAACTTAAAATAGGCTTAAAGACTATTGGTATAATAGTTTTTGCAATCTCCTTTTTCTGTAAGAATAAAAACCAACTTTATAATTTTTTAATTGAACAGTCAGACATTATATATAACCTTTGATGCTTTGTTTTTAGATTAAGTCAATGAGACATTTCATTCAGTACCAATATTATTGCACCCATAGTAAACGGCTTTTTTTTTAAAAGGCAGTATTACTTTTTAAAAAATTTGTTTTGGCCACACCTGGCAGTGCTCAGATATTATTCCTGTCTGTCTTCAGGGATTATTCCTGGTGGGCTTAGGTAACCAGATTCACAGTAGCACTGTTCTCTTGTTGTTCATCGATTTGCTCAAGCAGACCCAGTAATGTCACCATTGTGAGACTTGTTGTTGCTGTGTTTGGCATATTGAATACATCATGGGTAGCTTACCAGGATTTGTCATGCGAGCGAAATACTCTCTGTAGCTTGCCGATCTCTCTGAGAGGGGTGGAGGGAAATTGAACCTGGGTTGGCTGGGCAAGCTGCGTGCAAGGCAAATGCCCTACTGCTGTGCTATGGCTCTAGCCCGTAACCAGATTGGGTACATGGAATTGAAAACTATTCAGCAATGTGAAAGGCAAATACCTTACCTGCTGTACTACCTCTCCGGTCTCTAATTTTATCTTTTTTACATTGTTCTATTATTGAAAATTAGGTGGGGAGATTTGGCTGTTGGCTGCGTGCAAGGCAAACGCCCTACCCGCTGTGCTATCGCTCCAGCCCTGGCAAGCTACCCGAGACGTATTCAATATGCCAAACACAGTAACAAGTCTCACAATGGAGACATTACTGGACCTGCTCGAGCAAATTGATGAACAACGGGAGGACAGTGACAGTGACAGTGACTATTTTTGCATTATTTCACAATAATTCTCAATTTTCAATAATCACTGTTACTGTCACTGTCTTTCCCTTGTTCATCATTTGCTCAAGCGGGCCCACTAACTTTGTGAGACTTGTTTTTACTGTTTTTGGCATATCTAATATGTCTCGGGTAGCTTGCCAGGCTTTGCAGTGTGGGCAAGATACTCTCGGTAGCTTACCGGGCTCTCCGAGAGGGGCGGAGGAATCAAAGGCAGAGGAACCAAACTCTGGTCGCCTGGGTCGGCTGCATCCAAAAGCAAACGCCCTACCTGCTGTGCTATCGCTCCAGACCATGCAAAAAATAGAGGTAGAATAAAAAAGATGTGACCGCAAATTAAGGTTCTATTCATTTATATATACCATTAGCTCCAAACAGTAAACTGGCAAGCACGTATTTAATTCCTATGGTTTTTAAGGTACATTGTGATTAAAAGTAATCTTAATTGTTTTATGACAGTTGCTTCCTCCGCCCCTCTCAGAGAGCCTGGCAAGCTACCGAGAGTATCTCGGCTGCACGGCAAAGCCTGGCAAGCTACCCATGACGTATTCAATACGCCAAACACAGTAACAATTGTCACTGGGCCCACTCAAGAAAATTGATGAACAATGGGAGGACAGTGACAGTGACTTATTTGAATTTTATTTGAAGTATTATTAGTCAGGTTGGAGAGATAGTGAAGGGATTTAGGAGCATGCCTTGCATATGACAGACCCACCAAGTTGGATATATGGTCCCCAAGACCCAACATGAGTAATCTCAGATCACAGCATCAGAAATAGGCCCTGAGCACTTCTGGGTATGATTCCCCAAACAAACAAGCAAAAATGATTGTTGATTTATTTAAACTTTTAAGGCTTCCAGGCTGCTGAATTTACATGGTTTTATTTGTTTCTTTCTCTTTTTTTTTGGTATATTTTATAATTTGGGGCAGGTCCTCTGTGATATTGCAAAAAGTATTAAGTCTCATGTTGTACAAAACCATATGTGTTTCTGCATGTCAAAACATCTTCTTGCAGAACTAAATTGTTGACATATTTATGCAATAAAACAGGTATTAATTTTTAATTGATTTAAATAGAACAAGGATCATATATATTTGCTAGTTCCTAAAGTGTTTGATTTTTCTGCATTTTGAAACTCAAGTATATTTCTGGATTTTTTTAGCATCTCTTTTCCCATTTTCTTGTGATTCTGATGATTTTTGATACACTTACAATAAGAAGTCTCTTAGTGTAAGGATGTAAATCTCTTTCCAAATGCCACTCTTGAAGAAAGCTAGATTTGTTCCCTGGAAAGCACGCGTTACCCACTTCAAGCCAAAGAAATGACAGTTATGGAAAAGGCAGTCTGGAAACGACATTGATTTGGCTATATTTCATCCCCACAAACACAATGCTTTATAAATATGAAGGGCTGACAATGTTGACAAACCCCTCTGTGTAAAAGGATGCTGCATAGTTTTGGCCTGCTGAGAGACAATAGCAGCAGGAACAATCTGGCATTGAGCAACCAGAAATGGAGTGGTTCTTTATGAGTAAAAACGTTGACCATGATTCAAAAAGGCAGAGATGCAAACTGTGCCAGGTTATGCAGAGAGTAGTAATAACTCTAGACCCGAGGATAATATTTTCCTGTGCGTTACATGGAATGGATCATTGGTCAATTCAGTATAGCCACAAGTGCATCTATGATCAAATCTTTTAAAAAAGAAATTGTTAACTGTTAATATTGACAGAACCTAAAGTCAGACTTGTTTTGTTTCAGATATTGTCAGACAAAAGATTAGAACACAGGCATGCTTAACTCAGAAACTCAGAAATATATTTCTAAACTCCTGTTAATTGGGAAATACTACAAATACTTAAAAATGTCCTTATGAACTACATACTTGTGATTAAAATAGAGAAACATATTCATTACAATATTGTGCTAGTTCTTATTGAGTGCATAGTATGTGTCAAGCAATTGCATGGTTACTGGGTCTGATGAAATAACATTGAGTGACCTAGTATTTATGCATTAATTTATTACTTTTTCCCCAAATTCCTTCTGATATTTTTTTTATTTTGATGTTTCTGGATCCTAAAACAGATGACAGTTAAACTGGATGATTTCTAAGTGTACTTTCCAGAACAAAAATTTTTCTAGTTTTCTTTTTTATAAGAACTGATTTTCAAATAAATCTGAGTTTTTGCCCATGTTTATTTAATCTGTGTAGCTATTTTATCCATGCCTTTATTTATAGTGTAGATAATCTTGGATTTCTCAGGTGTCAAGTTTACTTGAAATATATAAAATATCCCTTTTATAACATAGATCGTAGAAACATTTTTGTGAGACTGTGGACAATAGAAATACATAGTTGGTGGGTATTTGAAAAGATATAAAATACTTATAGGTAGGTCTAAGTATATTATTTATTGTTGATAGAATTATTGCTTTTCAAACTTCCAAGGTTAGTGTTGTAAAATCAAAAAGAAGAATTGTAAACAGATATCACCCAAAATGGACTTGTATCCATCTATGTATTCAATAAATGTGAATGAAATAAAAACATTTTGGTATGTTTGCTATAACATCAAATTAGGCACACAACTGAAGCACTTAGTGGTTAGATTTCATGGAATAAAAACAGGTAACAGTGTAATATAGAGTGACATTAGGCAACGATGTTAAATCAATAAGGAAAAAGATAAAATATTTAGCAAACAGTAGCTTGATTATAAATCGCTTAAATATGTGTTAGTGCTTTGTATTTAGCAAATTCTAATTAGAACAAATAAAATAAAAAATTATGATGAATAAAATTATTCAAATCTTTAGTCATGAACATAATACCCCCAGCAAATTTCTCTCTAGAAATGAATTTACAAAGGAGATTTAAGGGAGTTCTGGTAAATCAGAGATAACCTCAATTTAGTGGCATTAAAGGTGAAATCGAAACATTTGCTTATTTAATCATATAGTCTTTGGTCATTTTGCATATATGTAATGTTATGATAGGTATGGAGGTTGAGTTACATACAACACAGCTGAAGAAATGAAAGAGGAGAGTAGTCTAATTGGCTGAAAAAGGAGACAACATAATAAAATAAAATTGATCAGGAAATAAAAAGGGAATATATTTTAATGCATATTACTCAGAAAAATAATTAGGAATGTTACCTTGATTTAAAAAGAGAGTCAATTAACTTAAAAGGTCTATCTTAGGAAAGAAGTAATCATTGAAAAAACCACACAGTATAAATAAGAGTTTCAAATTCTATAATACAAAGAAAGGTCAGGCAGACTCAGTTTAAGAAAAAAGTGATCCAACACCCATTCCTTCATCAGTATACATTTCCCACCACCCCAATTATGAACAACATTGTAACTGTGTATCTCATGGTGATTCAATTAAGAAAAAAAGACAAGTAAAAGGGTTAAAATGATGACAGGAGTATGGATAAACATTATGCTTAGACTGCGAGATTGCTAATGAAGTAAAATTTTACTCTGAACACCATTAGGAGCTATTAGAAGAGAGACACTGAGAGACAATCTAGTAAAGACAACCGCCCCAATACGTTTATTGGGAATGGGGTTATATGAAAACCTCTTCAGATGTTGAGAATGGAGAAAGGACATGAAAGAGGGTTTGATACTAGTTTATGCATACAAAATTGTTGAGAAGTAGAGTTTGCTCGAGCGGGCCCAGTAACGTCTCCATTGGAGACTTTGTTGTTACTGTGTTTGGCATATCGAATACTCTCGGTAGCTTGCCGGGCTCTCCGAGAGGGGCGGAGGAATCGAACTCGCGTCGGCCATGTTGGCCGCGTGTAAGGCGAACGCCAATGCTTGGACTTCCTAATTGATTACATGAATGTGATCTGGCCATGAAAATCACAGAAAGTCAAATTACAGCTTAAACTGTAGCATTTTCTACTCTGTATGATTGCTCAGAAGTTTACTCACTTATCTATGCACTTATTCTCTTTTCCTTTGTGCATTTAACCCTTTAATATTTCTGTTGCTACTTTTTAAAAAAATTCATTATAATCATTATTTTTGTGTTAGGGCCACACCTACTAGTGCTCAGGATTTACTGATTTGATTGTAGTGCCATAAATCAAACAGGTAGGCCTCAATCAAAGCAAACACCTTAACTTTACCCTGTACTGTCTCTCCAACTACTCTGTTGGCATTTTAACGGCAGCTCTGCATTGCATCAAAGTATTTTCCAGTACGTTCTGAGTTAGTTCGACATTGGAAATCAGCCCATTTGCCTTTTTAAAATTAGCATATGGTTTCTAAAGCAGCACATGGTTTTGGAAAGAAAATATTTTTACTGACTGCATACAATAGGAGGGCTCAACCGAATTTTTCCCTTTTAGTCATCACTAGAGGAATTAAGAGGACAAACACCAAACCAATTATTAAGAGGATATTAAAAACACTTATTTACTTTTGCTTCTATAGTGAATTACAAAATGTGTTGTTAACAAAATGGGACAAAAATAAAATGTAATTTCTATATGTATTTTAGGAAGTTTATTATGCAATGAATTAATCACATATTAATCTGTGGAAATAGGAAGGAATAAAAAGCAATCAAGTACAGTATCAGGTGTGAAGAAAAGACTTTAGTAAGATGTCTTTCAGTATTTAATGCCTCATCCAAATATAAAGAGATGACTCTATATTTCAGCTATTGATGCAACTCTAGCAATTTTTATGATTCCTACTCATATATAAAACACTGAATATATAAGGCAAAAACTGCCATAATTTCCACAAAAATTTAACTCATTATATTGAAAGAAGTCCCCAGATATCTCATATATTAGCTAGCTCATTTGAGATTATTTTTGAATATTGAAATGATTTAAGAATTTAATTACTAGTACTTCTGTGCATGAAAATAATTTGTGATAAGCACTTTACATAAAGTAAATTTATATGTATATCTTATACTATCTATGTTTATACTGATTGTATAAATGAAACATGATATTAGGGAAACTACTCTCAAAGGTTTTTTTTTTTTTGTTTTGTTTTTTTTACTCCTGGCTCGTGCATTCAGGAATTACTCCTGGAAGTGCTTGAGGGATCACTAGGGATGCTGGGAATCGAACCCGGCTTGGCAGCATGCAAGGCAAACACCTTACCCACTGTGCTATCGCTCTAGACCCTGAGTGTCACTTTCTAAGAAAAAGTTAATCACCTTATTCCAAATTCTGTGGTTCCCGTACTCTATTAACTTATCAAATAAAAAGAGCAATCTGAAAAAAAAATCTGAAAATAAAGAAAGAGCACCACTGTAGCACTGAAGCACTGTCCTCCCATTGTTCATCGATTTGCTTGAGCAGGCCCAGTAACGTCTCCATTGTGAGACTTCTTGTTACTGTGTTTGCCATATCGAATATGTCACAGGTAGCTTGCCAGGCTTTGCCGTTCAGGCAAGATACTCTAAGTAGCTTGCCGGGCTCTCTGAGAGGGGTGGAGGAATTGAACCCTGGTTGGCAGCATGCAAGGCAAACACCCTATACACTGTGCTATCGCTCCAGCCCCAATCTCCATTAATTGTATATTTATTGAAACTGTAGGTTTAAAATCTATGAGAAACAATTATTTTTCATAGTACTAGAGGACATTCATGATAGCTTTATGCCACAACGCTGTGGATTCCTACTATACCTTATCTGTAACAAAAGTTATGTGTCTTTGTTGTAAGAGTTATGTATAATTTTGTTTAGGAAGCTTTTATTTGGTAATGGTTCCTTGGTATTATAAGAACTTTTACTCATTTTTTCTTATTTAATTTCTGATTCTAAGAATTAACTAATTGAAATATATGCTGCCTGTTTAATAATCATGTTTCAGCAAAGCAGAGAAACACTATCCCCAATATGCACATCAATTTTGTCAGAGTTCACATGTCAAGTACTTTAAAATGTGGTAGAAGAAATAAGAACCTCTTCAAATTGAGGAACTAGAATAACATAATTTTTACCACTTTTATTCCATCAATGCTACTAATATTTTGACTGAGAACAAAGAATTAGGAAAAATGAAGATGTTTATATATTTAATCAGTGTAATTTATTCTAATCAAACTTTTAAAATGCTAGGTTGGTTATAAAATGATGTTATTGAGCAATACACTATCAAAAATGCTTTTTAAAATATATATAATTCTACACAATTCTGTTTAGCTAAAGAAATGCTTTCTGCTATTTTTGAGTCAATACTACAATAAGAATTTTTAGGAGGGAAGCAGCGGCAGCTGAATCCTTAACATGACGTGACAAAGCATTATAGAGGGGTCATTGTGCTCTTCCTTGGGCTATTTATGTTAATAGCTGCTGCCATGTGCTATGTATTCTGTGATGCCTCTGACATATCACCTATCTCCAGCATTTCTTTATCTGAACTCCTTCAGTGGTTTACTGACTGGACTTCCCATTTTTAAACTTGCCATGCTGTAACCTATTCTTCATGTTATAGCCACAAACACAATCTTTGCAAAGACCAAAATTAGATCATGTCACTTCTTAAAACACTTCAGTGGCTTTGCGGAGACCTGAAAATAAGTTTAATCTTTTTTACTGTGACCTTTGAGGTTCTGTGTGATCTGGCCCATATGTCTCCTATTCTGTACCTCCTACCTCACTCAACAACTCTGGTGTTTATATTTTTCTCTCTGTGTCAGCCCTAAAACCCTTTGCTCTTGTTTGCTATCTATAAATGCTTTCTGTTTTGCTCTTTGAGAAGTCATATTGTAATTCTAGATTTCACAATTATTGTATCTTATCCAAAAATAAAGACAATATAGAGTTTCTTTAAATGGAATTAGCACTAATCCTTCCTACCTGAAATTTTACTATACATGGGACACTCCACTATTTGAATGGTTGGACTAGTTGAGAGTGCATGCTGTGGGTTTATTACTTAAATAAAATAACTGACTTTGCAAACTATCAATGTAAGAAATTCATATAGTTAACCTATTTCTCCACATCATCATCCATGAAAGTGGACTCCTTATAGTAATTTTCATCTCATAGGGTTCTCGGTTTTTTTTTTTTTTGAGTCACACCCGGCAGCGCACAGAAGTTACTTCTAGCTCATGCACTCAGGAATTACTCCTGACGGAGCTCGTGGACCATAAGGGATGCTGGGAATCGAACCTGGGTCAGCCGTATACAAGGCAAATACCCTACCTGCTGTGTCATCGCTCCAGCACCTCTTTTAATAAAAGGGTTCTTTTAATAAAATAATTATATACTTAATGATGAAATACAATAAATATAGTTAAAGGAAAAATACAAACAAGATTTAAAGTGTTTAAAAGAAAATACAAACAATATTAAAAACTGTCAATAGATGTTTAAAATGTTAAAATCATTAATAAAATGTTTAAAATGTTATTTATATGCACTTTGTCATTATTTAATGTTGTTGAATAAATTTTATGAAATGTATTAATACTGAAAATGTGGTTCCAAACTTGTAACACTTCAGAATGGTGAAGAATCTCAGACACTTTGGTGGTGGTGAAATACAATGATTATATATCAAAACCGTAGAGATAATAGAAACCAGAAACATAGTATAGAGGTAATGATTTACTTTGCACTAGACCTGCTTTGAATCCCTAGCACCACATATGGTCCCTGTGACCCACTAGGGGTCAATCCTTTGCAAAAAGCCAGAGATAGCCTCTAAGCACTACTGGACTACCCAAAGTCCCACTCTACTCTTCTAAAAAAATTTTCTGAACAAACCAAAGAACAATGCAAAATAAACTATAATCATTAACACTATTGACCCATGTCTTCTGAATTACATCAACCCAATACTAAATAATAGAAATATTCATAAGAGTAAAAGTGAATGTGTCTCACTTCCACACTGGTTGAGGACCAGTGAGTTGTAGCTGATTAGGCACTACATGTGGTTCAGATGTTTCTTTAACTTTTGCTGATTTATATATCTCTCAAAATATTGTTAGAATGTCTAGAAATATTGTTACTCATTTTCTTTGCCTGTGGCTAACCTTGGTTCCATCCCTGGCTCTGTATATTCCCCTGAGCATCACTATATACAGGCCCCTAATTGTGCTGGGGAGGTCTGAGATAGTTCCTGGGACCTGAGAGAACAAATAGCACTACATCATCGGGCCTTTGCATGGAACAACCAACCCAGTTGAGTGAAAATGTCTAGGAGTTCCCCAGCCTTCTTAAACACCACTTGTGAGCCCATCCCAATGTGGTATAAGAATTAGACAACCCAATAAAAAACAATGTGATACCAGAAATCTACAAATTTGCTGTTAAACGTCTGTGATCTTTTTCTAGTCAGGACAAATCTTCAGTTTAAGAACTAGAGTTTTTAACTTCTAAACCTGTTTCCATGAGGTTGCCACCATATGTTAGATAAGTAAAGAAGTGATGAATATTAACCAAATGCATGATACTAGGACCAAAACATAGGGAAAAAAATGTTTCTCATGTGCCTTAATCACTTGATCACATGATATCCCGTTACTCATCAATTTGCTCGACTGGGTGCCAGTAACGTCAAGAGCGTGACAAGATACCTGTGGTGTATTCGATATGCCAAAAACAGTAAAAACAATGAAACATATTCCCGTGACCCTGAACAAGCCCCCAATATGGCAGTGTTAATAAGGACGAGAAAGGAGAGGCTGATAAAATCTTAGGGCCGAACTCAGCTGCCAAAACCAAGAAGGACTAAAATAACTGTTTGAACTTTCAAAAAAATGTACACTGGCATTGGAAGCATCCATTGAGGACCTGATGGTGCAAGCTCAGAAGATCAAGTACGACATCATTGATCAGACTGAGATGATAAGGCATTAACAACATCACGCCACTTTTAACATTAGAGAAAAACTGTTCCTTGTAACATGAGACAAAAGACGCATTGGTGGTATTGGTGTCCTCGTCAACAAGAATTTGGCCATGGGCACTGATTAATTCGAATGCCTAACATCCAGAATCACATGCTTATGCTTAAATAAATGTGCCTCAATGTCGGCAGTTTCTATCTTCCTTGTCTAAGCACCAGCATCCAACTTACAATGAAGAAGAAATTGAGATATTCTACGTGGAGGTGGAGAAGTTCTATAAAGAAAACCACAACTTCTACAAAATCATTGTCAGTGATTTTAATGCCAAGATAGGACTGAGATCACCCGAAGAACTCCACATTGGGACCCGTGGACTAGAAAGGAACTAACAGGGTGAGAGACTGAGTTCATCATGTTGACCGAAACCATCCATGGTAACTCACAGTTCCAGAAGGCTGAATCTAAATGTTGGACATGGAAGTCTCCCGGTGGATGGCTCCACAATGAAATTGACCACAGCGTATTCAATTGATGGTTTTGCCTGACCGATGTCACTGTTTTCCCAAAATTCCAAATGGGATGGACCACGTCTCCTTCGTGCAAAATTCTACTACATGGGACAGGGAGAAAAGGCTGCAAAGTTTAAGAGAACTCAGAACAACCACCAACTGGGAGCTCTTCATCACTATTGCAGCAACATGGGAAGATGCAGTCATTGACAACATCAACACAGAATATATAATCAACTGGTTCAGCACTTCCATGATTGTGCGAGGAACACCAAGAGAAAGAAAGCCACAAAAAGACATCTGTCTTCAAAAACCCTCAAGCTCATTTGCCAATGTGGCTGGGCACAAACCTCAGGAAACCACAAGCAAACATACAAGCTCACAAAGCAGTACAGAGAAGCGATCAAGGAAGACCTCAAAGAAAGAAGAGCAGCAGTGCTGGCCAATGTGGCAGAAGCCAGGAAAAGTATTCACAACAACTGCCTGTCTTTCGCCAACTGCAAGACCAAGATGACTGTCCTCCGACAACCTGATGGATCTATCACATCTTTCAGAAGGGCAATGGAGAAGATTATCCATGACTTCTACTTGGATCTCTTTTATAGCCACATCCAACTGCCCCCATACCAAATTCTGCAGGATGGATATGCCATTCCCAATGTTCTCCCTTCCAAAATCTGACACAGCATTTGGTTGGCAAAGAAACAAACAGCACCCGGCCCAGACAAGGTCAGACCCTAACACCTGAAGAATCTGCTATCAGCACTTGTCAATACACTGGCTTGGCTCTTCACACACTACCTTTCTGAATGCAAAGTTCCGTCCCAATGGAAAACCAGCAGGACCGTTCTACTGTACAAGAAGGGAGACATCCATGACATTGGCAGTTATCGCCCATCTGCCTGTTGTCCATCATCTATAAGCTGTTCATTTGAGACATCCTGAATAGGATTGGCAGAACACTAGATGAAGAACAACTATGCAAGCAAGCCGGGTTCCCAAAGGATTCAGCACGATTGACCATATTTACACGTTAACCAAGCTCATTAAGATTTCCCAGGAGTTCAAGATGCCACTCTGTCTAATGTTCAATGATTTAAAGAAGGCTTTTGGTTCTGTTGATACTGAAGCAGTCATCAAAGCCCTAGTCAAACAAGGCGTTCAAACTCATCAGGATCCTCTGTGAGCTGTATTACAGATTCACCACCAGGATCTCACCATTCTACAAGGAAGTGATTGTAGACATAAAGAGAGAGGTTCAGCAGGGTGATATATTTCACCACAACTCTTCAGTGACACCTTTGAGAACATCATGCAACGACTGGAATGGGAAGGAATGGGAGTGAAGATACACGCTCAACAACAAAACCACCTCCGCTTCACTGATGACATTGTTCTAATAACACCAAACATTAGCCAAGTGGCACAAATGCTAGCCTACTTCGACTGTGTGTGCGTAAAGATCGAATTATAGCTGAATCTCACAAAGACAATGTTTATGAAAAACAAACTAGTTCCTTACATTCCATTTGCTCTCAATGGTATGAACATCTCTTAATGCAGCAGTTATGTGTACCTAGATCTAGAACTCAACATGGCAAATGACCTGGAAACTGAGCTACACAGGAGGAAGAGAGAAGCTTGGAATGTCTCCAAGAACGTTGAAGAAATAGCTAAGAGAACAAAGAACTATGGTTCTGGCACATCTCTTTTACTCCACTGTTCTCCCTGCACTAGCATACACCTCAGAAACCTGGGCTCTACAAAAACAGGATGAGAACACTATTCGGGTCACCAAAAGAAGAGTCTAAAGACTATGCTTTAGTGACTAAGTCTAAAGAACTATGCTTTATCACGCTTCACTCAAGTGAGCGAAGGAATCTGGTGTTCTGACCTCCATCGATGATCGAGAATCAGGGATGCTGCCTCGTTCACCAAGACATCGAAAATCAGATGGGCTGAACATGTAGTCCAATTTGAAGATGACCGCTGGAGTAGAGCTGTTACTTAGTGGATTCCACGTGACGCCAAAAGAACACATGGCCGCCCATCTCCTAGAAGGTCAGACTTCTTCATCAAGACCCTAAACAAGGGGCTGGAGCGATAGCACAGTGCGTAGGGCATTTGCCTTGCACGCAGCCAACATGGCCGACACAGGTTCGATTCCCAGCATCCCATATGGTCCCCCGAGCACCGCCAGGAGCCATTCCTGAGTGCATGAGCCAGGAGTAACCCCTGAGCATTGCCGGATGTGACCCAAAAAGAAAAAAAAGGACCCTGAACAAATGGTTTGAGTCTCTTCATGTTCTTGTAGCGAACAAATGCCGTTGGTCTACACTAGCACACGGCAGGGACAAATGTGCTTTATTATCACAATCACGATCATCGATTTGTCGATTGCTTTGAGCAGGCACCAGCAACGTCTCCTTCATCCTAGCCCTGGGATTCTAATAAGTGCCACATTCAAGGCTCTTAAGGGTTAGGAGAATGAGACCCATCATTGTTACTGGTATTTGGCATATTGGGTACACCATGGGGAGTTTGCCAGACTCTGCTGTGCAGGCAGGTTACATTCAGTAGCTTTCCAGGTTGTCCAAAGCAAAAATGAGATAATAAGATGTCCCACATGCCTTTGTTCCTCTGCCGGTACTTTCATGCATGTGGAGAGTGGTCTCAGCATGGTTGTGGCTGGTTCCGGAGTCTTCGGCTGCCGTAGCTCTGCTCGGGGCGGGGAGGGAAACTCAATCCACCCCCCTCCAAGGGCCCTGGTGAGGACAGCCAGGCACGGGGACAGGAGACTCTATGCTGTTCTCTTCCAGGAGCTAGGTTTTATAGTCTCTGGGTCTTGGCAGTTGATGGGATTACACGGCACGGGGGGGGGGGGGGGGGAATGGTGGGTGTGACCCTCGCCTACTGTAAGATGGAGGATCTGGGTGGAGGATGCTCATCCCCGATCCGAGCAGGCTTGGAGAGCTCAGCCCCAGGACCCACATGACTTTGTTCCTCTGCCGGTACCTTCATGCGTGTGGAGAGTGGAGAGTGGAGTGCTTAATTATAGCTGTCTTAATTTTTCTTATTCAGATGTAGGTAGCAGAAAGATAAAACTTTAAGTTTATTGGGGCCAAAGAGACTATCCTTACTAGCCTCTGAAGTGTGAGTAAGGAAGACTCGTCTTCAATGACTATGGATACCTAAAAATGGCAAGAAGAATTAGCTATCTGAAATAAAGTTCTTTTCATGTTACTCAGAAGTATGTCTTTTATGATTTGTCTTATTTTTGGAGGATATAAGAATACACACAAACAATAACTTGTTAATAAACACCAATAGATTTCTCTAAACCATTCAAATATTCTAAGTAGGAATTTTTGAATTTTGAATAGTTTGGGAGACAGCGTTCCTGATTCTTGATCGTTGACGGATGTCGGAACTCCGGATTTTTTCTCTCGTTTGAGTGAAACGTGATATTCCAAGCATAGCTCTTTCTATTCTTCTTTGGGAGACCTGAATAGCGTTCTCATCCTGTTTGCGTAGGGCCCAGGTCTCTGAGGCATATGTTAATGCAGGAAGAACAGTGGAATCAAAGAGATGTGCCCGGAGCCGGAGATTCTTCGTCCTCTTGGATTCCAGGAGATGTCAAAAGACCGCGTGCCTGCCCACCTACCAGATGGTCAGACTTCTTTGTGAAGATCATGAACGATCAGTTTGAGGCTCTTCATGTTCCCAGAGCGAACAGATGCCACTGGGCTACACTAGCACACGACAGGACAAATGGAGACGTTACTGGCGCCCGCTCGAGAAAATCGATGACTAAATGGGAAGTTAAGTGATAAGTGACTTTAAGAATAGTTTGGGAAGGATTAAAAGTAGATCTACTGATTGTTAATGAAAGGGGATGTTTATGTCATGCCTCAGTGTTGAAATCTTCCCTTCACTCCATTGTACTAGTGAACTGCTCGAAATCGAAAAAGTGAACGTATTAACTAGAAAAACTAAAAATTTAAACTACAGCACTGAGGCTTCAGGGAAGGAGACACTTATATTTAAAACAATAATCAGAGGCTGGAGTGAGAGCACAACAGGGTAAGCTGCTTGCTTTGCATGTGGCCAGCCCCATTTCAATCCCTGGCATCACATATGTTTTCCTGAACATGGAACCAAAGTAAGCCGCAAGCACCTCAGGCTGTGGTGTAACCTATCGCACCCAAAGGTAATCAATGATGGGAGGCTTATAGGTGTTATGCTAATACAGCTATAGGCATCATAGGTTATTATGTTTTCTAGGAGAACACACTCAACTTATTGTTTTAATATTTAAAACAAGTCATCTTTGGTAAACAACACATTATCATAGAACAGATGATTTGAGGTACATAAAATTCTCACTTTTACCATGCAAACACTATGATCTCTTTAATAGAGGTCTCCCCACAATAACATGATCTAACACCTGGTTTCAGAAAAGACTAAATCATTCAGCAGTCACCTGAAAAATATATCTTTTTTATGGAAAACTGAGAATGGTCACCCAAATTGTTCTAAAAGTGTCTTCTTTGCCCCGTCCCTAAAACACAATCATTCTACCAGCTCCTAGGGGTAATGTCACCCACTTTGGAAACACTGATTTTGAAGATCAATGGATAAATAATAGTATATTTGCAAAGGCACATATTTGGGATCTGCTATGAAAATGTCAAATTTCTGGTCTAGACAGTAGCCCTGGACCCACAGAAGAAACACAGAAATAAACAGCAGTTCATAGTCTGATTTCTCTTGCTGGGCTAACTGCCCTGCTCCGCCAGTATGGGTAAATACCTCTCCTTCTGTTGAGGTGGCTGTTTCATTCACCTTGTCTTTTTCTTGAATAAATGTCATGGATCAGATTCAGTGAGAGTAAAGGCCCCACTTAGCATTCTTGCTGGCATCCAGCTCAACATTCCGACAGCTGAAGTTCAACAATGCAGAACTGCTTTTTGAGTTACCTTTAGTAAGCAGTTTCTTCTTTTGAAATATCCCCTGTATGCAATTTCTATCAGTGCTTGCATTTGAAAGCTCCACCATATCTTTCCAGAGATTATTTCAGAAACCAGACTTAATGACTTTCAGCAACAAAGCCAACACTGAAAGTTGAGAACTAGTGGTTCACAGACTTGGGGCAATTGGGGAACAGAAGTCTGGTGTAACTGGAAGTTATACAAATAAGGTGGTTTCAAACAAAATCATTGAATCTAAGTGTTACCCTTCATCTGAACTGGGACATTCTGCATTTTTGTGCTACAAAATTTTACGGGCAAACATCTGACATCACCAGGAATTTTTTACAATTATAGTCTCTCACACCACACCCTGAACCTATGAAACCAGAATATTCGGTGTAATAAAATCCCCATTTTGTTGCTTTAAATTTGACATTAAAAGACTCTGTTCTATGTCAGTTAGCTTTTCTCTCTCTGCTCATGAGAACCACCAAAGCACTTTCCAAATTTCTATATTTAGGCCAATTATAGACAATTATATTAAAATCTTTAGATGAGCCCAGACATCTTTTGAATTATCTTCTAAAAGCATGTCAGATGATCTCAATATGTGGTCAAGGTTGAGAATAACTATTCATATTACAAAAAATTCCTCTAGTTTTTATATATTTCTTCAACTATTGGATCTTTATTCATAAAATAAAGTATAAGATATATATTTTATGTAGCACAAAAATTAAAATGATAGAAATGTTTCAGTAAATAAATATGTTCTCAAAACTGTTTTCTTCCTTCTTTCCTCTTTCTTCCTCTTTTTTCCTCTCTCATTTCCTTCCTTTTCTTCTACTTTCTTCCTCCCTCTCTTCTTCCTCTCTTAGTTCCTTACTTTTTTCTTATACACAGCAGTGCTAAGAGGCTACTCTTGGCCTTATACTCCTGGTTTGCTCTTAGAGATGCTCAGAGTACTAATCAATTCTGCCTGAAAAAGCACATGATCATTTGAGTTATCACTCCAGAGTACGTTCTGGGCTAAGGTGGGAGTACAATAGGTGAAGTGCTTACCTTGCTTGCAGACAACCCATTTTGATGCCCTGAATTCTGACAAGAGTGATCCTTGAGTGCAGAACCAGTCCTGAGCATCACTGGGTCTATTCTAAAAGTTATATGTGTGTATTATAAACATATATATTATTATTAAATTTTAATTTATTAATGATAAAATATGTCCTAGGAATCTCGAGGTTTTTGAAAATTCTTAAAATATTGCTGGAAGAAAGCGTATTTATTTATTTATTTATTTTTAAATTTTTATTAGTGAGACACCATGAGGTACAGTTGTAGACTTACAAATTTTGTGCTTGGGTTTCAATTATATTTAATACCTAAATATACCTGCTGTGTATAAGAAAAAAGTACCTACATAGCAATTTCTCAACCAATGTCACTGACGTATTTCTACTCAGGCTAGCCAGAGCTGAGGGCATCATTTCCAACTACTGTCCTACAATCTAACTCCACTGCCAACTAGACACCTAGCTACAGAATGTTATATAAAAATTTATTTCCAACCAAGCTTGTTGAAGGGATGTAGCTTAGTTGCTAAAATGTCAGCTACAACTCCATAAGTGAGTTGCTTTTAAAAATCTTCCCTGCAGATTTACCTTCCCTTCTACCAGCAATTGCATTAATAGATGCTTTTAAAAGTTAGCCAGTCCTCTCAAGATGTTGGCTTCTCTCAAAGTTCTTTTAATCAAGATCTGCCTCTAATGCTCTTCATTTACTTTCTGAAGTGAAAGTACAACATGAAAGCCAATTCTAAGTCACTTGGGGGTGAAAAATAACTGTTACAGGGGCTAGACTGAAACAGAGACCTGTACCTCCTCTTTGAAGTTTGGCCACCTGTGAGCTTCTATTGATCTTGGGCAGCCAAGCTTCAAAGGGCTGGGGCTGCACTTCTCCCCCACCTGGCCACTGCATGTTATAACACTTTGGAATCAGCAGGGGCCACTTTCAAGTCAAAATTTGGATTAGAAAGCTAAATTGTGAGTAGCGCATGGCTTATAAGGGAACTTTTAAAACCTAAATGTGATTTGAGATTTGCTCAGCAGTATCTTCTCCACCTACTTCCTTTGCCCTCTGCTTATCCTCAGCATTTCAAAGGTCAGGTAGCTCTCAAATTAGCTTCCAAATCAGAATTTAATGAAGGTGCTAACTTGAAGGTGAATAGTTGATATATCTAGAGCAATCAAGAAACCAAAAAGCCAAAATAGCTTTCCACCTACTTCTGTTGGCCTTGTGCTGAACAACATCAGTGAAAAATTTGGTGGAGAAACACATTTTCTTGACTGTTGGCTACAAGAGACTTTATAATTTTAAAGTTTGAGAGTCCTATTTTGTGGTCCTACATATTTACTAAAAATATAAATATTCAGACCAGGCCTAGTAGTATGTTATAATCCTGAAGGATTCTCAGTTCCTTATGGAACTTCTTAGTATGTGAAACAAAAGAAAGAAAAGGAAGCTTAATAAGAAAAGTTTGTAATATTAAGATTTAATAGTTGAAAATACTTCACTTTGAATTATTTGAGATTCGTATGGAGTTAAGAGCAAGGAAATTCCTACCTACCACCTATAATGATAGTGCTTTCCTATAAATTGTACTATTATGTCACTGTCACTGTCCTCCCATTGTTCATCAATTTGCTCGAGCAGGCCCAATAACTTCTCCATCGTGAGACTTGTTGTTACTCTGTTTGGAATATCTAATACGTCACGGGTAGCTTGCCAGGCTTTGCCATGCGGTCGAGATACTCTTGGTAGCTTGTTGGGCTCTCTTCCAGAGGGGTGGAGGAATCGAACTCGGGCCAGCCAGGCCAGCCACGTGCAAGGCAAACATCCTACCGCTGTGCTATCATTCCAGCACAAAGTATTATGTAAAACATTTTAAATATGATATTTAAAAAAATTGACAGTTCCTTCCTCTTTGAAAAGTGCAGACTGCTATTAACATTTTGTATATAAAATGTGCAAAAATTAAAATCACTTTGAAAAAATGTTTATACATAGGAAAGCATATGTATATAAAATGCACTAATACCAACACCTTAAGTTTTTATTTCCATTGTAATCCTCAGAAAATGACTGTCCTTGTGCTACTATGACTTCAAAGCAATTATTTTCCTAGATTAATTTTTTAGGTACAGAAAGTAACCCGGATAATATTAACACTATCCAGCTAAGCAGAATTTAGATAAATTTGGGATAAAATCAGAATCATCCTGAAGGCTTGATTCAAATAAGATGCTAAAGACATATCAAAATTGTAGTCAAATCTATGATCTGGCTCCATGAGTAATCATAATTTTTTCCATTACAGAATACACATAATTACCTAAATTTTTTTGTTCCACAACCCACTGTAGATAGGGAAGATTATCATTCTAGTTAAGAAAATGGGAGAGTAAATGAAAATTATATATGTATATATTTCATTAGCTTGAAAATGATCATGTCCAAGAAATAAATGACAAAGGCTAATAGAAACTATATTGCCTTTTATACAATTATGTGTATACTTTCCTATGTATAAACATTTTTTCAAAGTGATTTTAATTTTTGCACATTTTATATACAAAATGTTAATAGCAGTCTGCACTTTTCAAAGAGGAAGGAACTGTCAATTTTATGCTGTGGAAGTAACATTTCATTTTTGCCAACACTAGCAACTATGAAACAAAGCCCTCATGTTTTTCTTTCTCTATCTCTCTTTTTTTTCCTTAACATTTTAGAGTATATGGCAATCATAGGGTTCTGCTTAATCTCTGATAATAGAAATAATGTCAGCTATGTACTTCATATGCATACGTTGCATTTCCACAAAAGCTTTGCACTGCTGCTACCACTAGGCTTCTTTCTGATTTTGTTGATAAAGTACTGATGACCTCTCATGTCCTTCCCTGATTAAAGATCTTGGCAGGACAGCACTGTAAGAGTGCCAGCATTCTGTCAGTATTATATTTCCTTCAATCTGCAACACTCTATTTACTGAATTTTATTTAGACTTACAGTGGTGAAATCTATTGTTGCCTGAAACATGCACTTTTTTCCCCTTTGATGCATTATTTACTGGGTGAGTGCTTTTTTCTCACAGTCATTAAAATGTTTTTATTTTTGTTTTTAGGAAAATAGTATATTAACTATCAAAAATGTTTTTTCAATCAGTAAATGAGTCACAGTTTATTAGAAAAAGGGGAAAATATTCTTTATCAATTGTATTGTATTTAGAAATAAATGTATTAATTTATTTTGAGATGTAGTATTTTATTTCGAATATTAAAATACCTCTATTTAAAAAGAGAAAAATATAAGGTAAACTTTTGCAAAAGTTATGAAATTTTCTTTCTAATTAACTTTGTACTATAAATACAAAACCATGCTTTAAAAATACTTCACTCTTTGGGGCTGGAGGGATTGTACAGCAGATAGGGTGCTAGTCTGGTGCCTGACTGGACAGATTTAATGTCCGACACCCCATATGGTTCCCTTTGCACTGTCAGGAGTGATCATTGAGTACAGAGTTAAGAGTAAGCTCTGAGCGCTGCAGTGTGTGATACCAACAAACAAACAAACAAACAAACAAACAGCAAAAAAACCCAATTTCACTCTTAGATGATGGTCAACAATCAAAACCTTCGATTATTAAATATGAAAAATTGAAAGGCATCCAGAAAAAGGGCTAAAAATTTTAATTGATAATAAATATTCAGAGCTTTCCAAATGTCTCTTATTTGTTTAAAATGAAGTTCTTCAGGGTCTCAGAAAAAAATAGGCGAAAGGGATTGCCTTGCATGTGACTTGCTTGCACACAGCTGAATCTCCCATACCAGAGTGCCTGAGCACAGACCCACGAATAAACCCTGAGCATGACTGGATCTGGCCCACCCCCCATAAGGGAAAAAATAGAAAAATATTTTTTAAATAACCAAAACACTCATTACACATTTTTGAAAACCACAAAACCTATGTACTAGAAATGTATGCATTGAATTACTTAAAAATATATTAAAAAATATCAAGACAGATACTTTATAGTAAAAGGATAATTTGTTTATTTTTAGGGGGAGAGGAGCTATAGCACAGCGGTAGGGCATTTGTCTTGTGCGCATTCAGCCCGGTCAAGCCAGGTTCGATTCTTCCGCCCCTCTCGGAGAGCCTGGCAAGCTACCAAGAGTATCTCGCCCGCACGGCAAAGCCTGGCAAGCTCCCCGAGTCATATTTGATATGCCAAATACGGTAACAATAAGTCTTAAAATGGAGATGTTACTGGGCCCGCTCGAGCAAATCGATGAACAATGAGAGGGCAGTGTTTGTTTTGTTTGTTTATTCTCCTTCGTACAGTTGTACCTACCTATATATATATGATATATATAGCTGAAATTTTATATATGTTTTAAACTGGTTATTTTTAAAAACCATATGACTCCAAAACTAGTTCATGAGCTAATGTTGCTGCATATAGCAACACAAAGGACTTTTCCTGTGATTTGCTTTAAAAATTAGTGACAATCTCACCTTATGTTATTATTAATTGCAAATGTGCTGTGATTCTGTTACTAATCCTTTTTAAAATGTAAAGTAATCTTATTATAGATGATTATTTTAGAAGATAGAAGAGAAAATCAGAGCAGCTTTTTTTCTTTTTTTTGTATGATTAGAAATCATGTTTGGACAATGATGAGAGTAGGGGTTCTTTACCTCTTTGATTCAGACTGCCCACAAACATGACCCAATGAGACAAATCAGTTAGTTGGTTCTAAGAATAATTTTAAGATCAAAAGAACAAAAAATATATATTCCAAAGAAGACACACATGCCATGTTGGGGTCAGAATAAGCAAAATTAATAATTAAAAATAGCTTCAGATAATATTCTCATAGGTCAAAATTTCCATAAGTAACAAACACAACAACTATGATTCTTGTTCATCACCCTCAAATTTGATTTTGTTGAGTGAGTTATATAAAATTTGAATGTTTTTGTTGGATCTCCAGTAAAGACCAAGACAATAACCTGGGTTTAAGACAGAGATCTATATTTTTGGGATAGATGAGATTTTTGCACTACCTTCATACTGGAGTATGCTGTTTTATCATCTGGCTAATTAAAATGAAAGTATATTTTGCTCACATATGTTACACATGTAATCTTTATACTTAGTGACTGAACTCTTTTCATGCTTAATTTTTAAAATGTAGGAAAGGTATCAAAGGTATCAAAATGAATTGTTATATTTTAACCTTCTCTCAATATCTTCTATTTAATTTTTTCAAATTTTATAAGCCAAAAATGGAGGAGGGGGTTTAGATGAATTATTTTTTTCTTCCCCTGCCTATGTTGTTTTGATGGATCATACACACTCACAGACACACACACACACACACAAACATACATTTGATTGTGGTGCTTGTACACCAATTTTGACTCTCTTTTTCATTTATATGTGGTGTTCTCATACTTAGCTCTGGTGCTTGAACCATGCTCATTAGAGGTCATTCTCTTTTAGTTTTGCGAGGACCGTGCTAAGCAGATGTGAGTGGTATCAGAAATCGACCAGCCTTAACTAGCCTTACTTTTGTAAGGCACTTACTTTTGTCTCTGAGTTCAAACTATGCCTAACATGAAAGTTTAATTAATTGTATTTAATAGAATCAAAACATTTTTGAATATATGATTATCCTTATTAGTTCACTAAAACATTTGATGCTCTATTTAAAACAAAACGTAAAACTATGATAAAATATCATGGCCTAATTTTTGGTTCACACTTGTTGTTCTATTAAAACAAATATGCACTGTACACCAGTTACAGTGAATGAGAACACATAAGAAACAGCTGTGATAGGACAAATTCTAAAAATCGAATAAAGATGAATTACCCGTAGATTGATCTTGGAAAAATAGTAGGTGCTAGAATGAAGCTTTTAATAATGAAAACATGATAAAGAGGTATTTGTTTTGTTTTGTTTTGTTTTTCTTGAGCAAATAACATACTTATTTTTGGAGCAAATGATATTTTAAAGGTGAGAATTGATCTATGATTAACATCTGATTGCCAGGACAAATTGAGAAAGACAGTTGGAACTATGTGAATGAAAATAAAGGAGGATTACAACTCTCTTGAACTGATTCATACAGGGCGAGTATTGAACAATAAAGTCCATGTTCTGTGCCTATTGTATAACTGTTTTGTTGGTATTGGACTAGAAACACCACAGGTATTCAATAAAAGAATTCAAAATTTAACAATGGTTAAGTGCTGGCTAATTAAGAAAATAGTTCCTTCATTCCAAAATTGAAAGCATTAAACACCAGCTATAGTCACAAATATTTGGGTCAACTAACAAAGACATCAATTTTAAAACAGTGAATGAGAACACATAAGAAACAACTGTGCATTTGACCCAGCAATACCACTCTTGGGAATATATCCCAGAGAGGCAAAAATGTATAGTCGAAGTGACATCTGCACTTGTTTGTTCATTGCAGCCCTCTTTACAATAGCCAGAAACTGGAAGAAACCTGAATGCCCAAGAACAGATGACTGGTTAAAGAAACTTTGGTACATCTACACAATGGAGTACTATGTAGCTCTTAGAAAAGATGAAGTCATGAAATTTACATACAAGTGGTACAATATGGAAAGTATCATGCTAAGCGAAATGAGTCAGAAAGAGAGGGATAGACATAGAAAGATTGCATTCATCTGGGGGATATAAAGTAACAAAGTATGAGATTAATACCCAAGAATAGCTGAGATCAGCACCAGGAGGATTACTCCATAACTTAGAGGCCAGCCGGGTATCCTAGAGGAAAGGGCTATTCAGATAGAGAAGGGAGCACCAAATAAAGGATGTTTGGAGGATCCTCCCAGGAGGGGAGATGCATGTCGAAAGTAGACTATGGACTGAACATGTTTGCCACTCAATGCCTCTTTTGCAGACCACAACACCCAAAAGGAGAGAGAGAACACAGGGGATTGCCCTGCCACAGAGACGGGGGGATGGGGGGATGGGGGTGGGAGGGATATTATCCATGGTGGTGGAAAATGGGCACTGGTGGAGGGATGGGTATCTGATCATTGTATAATTGAAACCAAAGCACAAAAAATTGTAAATCTACAACTTTAAAAAAAATAAAATAAAATAAAATAAAAAAAAAAAAAAAAAAAAAAAAAAAAAAGAAACAACTGTGATAGGACAAATTCTAGAAATCTAATAAAGATGAATTGCCAGTAGATTGATCTTTAAAAATTCTTTTTTATCTCCTGGAGTTGTACCCACAGCTTTTTCTGTTTTTTTTTTTCTGATTACATAGCCAAAGCTTTTCATATTTACCAATAAAAGGTCATATGCTATTCTTTTTAAAAGCAATTTTATAACACATCCTATCATGATAACAAGTGTCCCTGAATTTAGATCATATTTAACAAACTTTAATTTTGAAGGGGAGGTTATTCACAAATAGTGCTGAAAAGGCCACTCCTGGATAGAGGTAATGTACAGACTTGTACATTAATCACTGACAGTTCAGTGCTCAATACTCTCTTGGGAATGGAATGGGGCTTAGCAGTGCTGGAGTCACCTGGAGCACTCTTTGATCCTCAGGAGCCACTAGGACTATACTCAACTTTAATTTTTGTATGCAAAATAGATATGGGGACCATAAAAATGCTATGCTAGCTTCCCATAATGGTTTAGAATATTTAAAATGGAATTAACACTGCAAACATTTGTAGATCTAAATACTGGAGACATTATAATAATTTATATTATTAGCATACTTTTCAAGCATGCAATTTTATTTTCCACTGTGTCTATAGACTTGAAAGAAGGAAGAGAAGGAAGCTTTAAGCAACACATAAGCAACAAAAGGGCTCCATTTTTTGTGGGTGTTTATTTGAAATTTTTCATAATGCTCTAGCCTCCGAAGTGCTTTCTCATCAAATTCTCTCTTCTCTTCATCAGTTTCAGAGTTCATGCACTTTGTCATCCACATCATCATCCATTATCCATTTTTCTTCAAGGCAGAGAAAAAAACTGAAGGATGAAAACACTTTCCTCTGACATTGGGAGAACGAAATAACACACTGAACAGGCAGTTGTTCAGGGACTTTATTTCTTCCTGGTGTGTAAATGACTGCTGCCATGCTGTTTGCTAGATTGATAGAAAGATGAAGGGACAGAGCACTCTACATTCCACCAACCTATTCAAAGGTAACAAGACCTTCATGGCCCTTGAAGGATATTTCTATTTCTTTCCTTTCTATTTTATATGAGGCTGTTTAAATATTAGTGAAGAGAAATGTTGAAAACACTTAGTGTGATACCCAAGAAATAATCTTACATCTATTGTATTTTATTCAGTGTAGAGAGCCTGAGGTATTGTACTTTGGGTAGAGAGGCAGAAAAGGCATTATTTCTATGATGCATATCCAAATGGAGAAGATTTGACCTAAATTAACAAAGATATCTAATAACTATCTCCATTTTCAGTGGGCTCACTATAAAATAACAGCACATGGAATTCAACAAGTGTGTATACATTAAAAAATATCTCAGTCTTATTGACCTACTAACAAGTAATACAAAAAAACTTTTTAATTTGTCTTGAAATGCATTATTAGAATATAAAATTTTTTAAAATAAAATGAAGGTCCCTATAACTTTGAAATCTCTAGATAATGAAATTTTTAAACTCTTAGAAGATAGTTTCAGTTGAAAAATAACTAGAGTTCACAAAAAAAGATAATGGAAATGTTATTTTCTCTTCACTTTATAATAATATTAATACACTTCCTTCTTACAGAAAGCGAGAAAAAAGGTGACTGCCAAATATTTCTTTCTATTCAATAAAGTCTCTCCAGAAAACAACAGAAAAGACAAATCAATATATACCAAAATGGTGGAAATAATTTTTATTTGAAAAGCAGGCAATGAACAAAATGTCTGAATTCTGACACACTCTCAAGCAACTGAAGGGATTTTATGTCAAACAGTTTATATTGCATATCATTTGGATAGCACTGCAAAATTCAAAGGTATAGTAGGTAAAAGATTAACAAGTGTCATACAATCCAACTTGCAACCTACTGCTTATGATATTAAAGTTAACCCAGGATTTCTGCATGTACATTTTTATCTTTCAGAAGATAAAGGGAAGACAAATTTTGGAGTGAACTTGAGCAATACAAATGAGTCTAGCTTTCTAACACCTGATGGAAAAGCTATTCTCTAAATTAATATTTATGAAAGCAGCTGATATTCGCCACACATTTTGCAATGTTTCTTCCCAGAAAAAGACAGTTAAACAAGTTAATTTAAAATTTGAGTCAATAATAAAAAAATAAGTAAATGTATTTAAATCACTTACTAAAATTCTGAAAAAAACTATTGAACTTGTGCTAAGATATAATTTAGTATTTCATTTGATTCCAACTATCTGCTCATTTATCTTCTAAAAGTTTTAGAAACAGAATTCAATACATGTACTGACAACCATTTTCACTGCTATACTTGTGTGAGGAATACATGTGTAAGGTGGAGGGAAAATAACTGTAATAGGTCCATAACACTTATCATTGGGGAAAAGAAAATTAAAACAACAGTGATATATTACCTTACAGCAGTTAGATTGGCAAACATCAAAAGAACAAAAATAGTCAAAGCTGGCATGGATATTGGGGGATAAGGCTGTTATTCCATCCACTGCTGGTGGAATGTTGACCTGACTAATTCGACAATTTTAGGAAAAAAAATATGGATACTTCTCAAAAACTTAAAATTAAGCTTTCATATTTCTCAGGAATTTTACTTCTTGGAATCTATCCCAAGTGCCAAAAACTCTATTCAGAAGACATATCCACACCCATACGGTTCTTACAGAACAATTCTCAATAGCCAGGATCTAGAAATCAACGTGTTTCCAAGAACTGATGACCAAGAACTGATGATTTGTCTTTTCCCTCAGTCAAGTAGTATTTTACCTGACTGAGGGAAAAGACAAATCATGCAGCTTGATGCCACAGGGATGGAACTGACGGGTAGTGCTGAATGAAGTTAGTTAGAAGAATAGGCCTCCTTATGGTCCCATGAACATAGCCAGGAGTAACCTCTGAGCATAGAGCCAGGACTTAGCCCTAAACGCTAATGGGTGTGGCCTCCAAGCAAAGCAGAATAAAAACATATAAATATATGAACACTTTTCCTTGATACCTCATTCTGTGAAAATGCTGACATCTATTTCACCGACAGTTCTAGATGTATTTTAGAAGCTTGGAAAAGGAATCAGGACATAGATCACAGGTTTGATCCAGACACTGAATTACCTCTTAGAGTGAGTGACCTATAACTGAGTGTGACCCTGGTGATGCAGAATCTAAGCAGTACCACATCCTCGGGCACTGTGTTCTACAGCGTGATATGCGATGAACCTCAAATTCCGGTGCTGTTTCCATTTCCCCAGACTCAGTTTTATGCAACTTTTTGAAGAAGTCATTAAGTATTGGGACGAGATGTTAATATTTTGTTGGGGGAATCTATGAAGTATCATAATATTGGAAAGCAATACTTTTATTGTCATAGAAATTATGACAGATAACTGTCACTGTCACTGTCCTCCCATTGTTCATCGATTTGCTCAAGCGGGCCCAATAACGTCTCCATTGTGAGACTTCTTGTTACTGTGTTTGGCATATTGAATATTCTCAGTCGCTTGCCAGGCTTTGCCATGCAGGCGGAATACTCTCGGTAGCTTGCCAAGCTCTCCGAGAGGGGCGGAGGAATCGAACCCGGTTCAGCTGGGCTAGCTGTGCACAAGGAAAACGCCTTACCGCTGATAACATCTATTTTTTTTTTTAAATTTAGTGATTCTTCAGGTGTTCAGGTCTGACCTTGTCTGGGCCGGGTGCTGTTTGTTTCTTTACCGACGAAATGGCGTGTCGGATTTCAGAAGGGAGAATGTTGGGAACGACATATCCATCCTGTGGAATTTGGTATGTCGGCAAGTGGACATGGCTATCGAAGAGATTTGAGTAGAAGTCATGGATAATCTTCTCCATTGCCGTTCTGGAGGATGTGATGGATCCATCAGGACGTCGGAGAGCAGTCATCTTGGTCTTATGGTTGGCAAAGGACAGGCGGGCGTTACGAATACTTTCCCCGGCTTCTGCCGCATCTACCAGTACTTCTGCTCTTCTCTCTTTGAGGTCTTCCTTGATCGCATCTCTGCACTGCTTTGCAAGCTCAGACGTTAGCTTGCGGTTGCCTGAGGCATGCGCCAAACCACACTGGCGAATTAGCTCAAGAGTTTTCGAAGATAGGCGACTTTTTGTGGCTATCTCTCTCTTGGCATTCCTTGCACATTCATGGAGGTGCTGAACCAGTCGATCATATTCCTCGTCAATGTTGTCAACAATGGCATCTTCCCATGTTGCCGCAATAGTACCAAAGAGTTCCCAGTTGGTGGTCATTCTGGGAGTTCTCTTTTTGAACTTTGCAGCCCTTTCTCCCCAATCTGTGAAGTAGAATTTTGCACGAAGGAGACGGTGGTCTGATCCCGTCCGAAATTTTGGGACAACAGCGACATCAGTCAGGCAAAACCGTCGATTGAATATGATGTGGTCTATTTCGTTGTGGAATCGTCCACTGGGAGACTCCCATGTCCATCGTTTAGATTCTGCCTTCTGGAACTGTGAGTTACCATGAATGGTCTTGGTCGACATGATGAACTCAGACAGTCTCTCACCCTGTTCGTTCCATTCTAGGCCATGGGTCCCGATGTGAAGTTCTTCAGCTGATCTTCTCGGTCCTATCTTGGCATTAAAATCACCCACAATGATCTTGTAGAAGGTGTGGTCTTCTTTATAGAACTTCTCTAGCTCCATGTAGAACTTCTCGATTTCTCTTTCATCATAAGGAGATGTTGGTGCGTAGACAACGAAGATAGAAACTGCAGGCAGTGAGCCACATCTATTCAAATGTAAACGTCCGATTCGGGTTGTTAGGCATTCGAATGAATCAATGCTCTTGGCCAAGTTTGTGTTGACAAGGACACCGACGCCTCCAACACCTCTTTTATCGCATGTTCCGAGGAACAATTCTTCTCCAGTATCGAAAACGACATGGTGAGATTTGTGCCTTCTTGTCTCGGTCAGACCAATGATGTCGTACTTGATCATTCGCGCTTGTACCATCAGGTCCTCGATGGATGCATCTGATGCTAGCGTACGTGCATTGAAAGTACAGACGATCATTTTTGTCTTCCTTCGTTGTGGCAGCCTAGGTCGGCCTTGAGATTTTGTCAGCCTCTTCTTTCTCATCCTTCTCAGTGCTGCCATGTCGGTGAAGCCTTCAGGGTCAGGTGAATGAAACCTGAAGAACCTGCCGTCAGTACTCATCAATACACTGGCTCAGCTCTTCACTCGCTACCTGTCTGAATGCAAGGTTCCGTCCCAATGGAAAACCAGCAGGACCGTACTACTGTTCAAGAAGGGAGACATCCATGACATTGGCAACTATCTCCCGATCTGCCTATTGTCTGTCATCTACAAGTTGTTCACTCGAGTCACCCTGAATAGGATTGACAGAACACTAGATGAAGGACAACCATGCGAGCAAGCAGGGTTCCGCAAAGGATTCAGCACCATCGACCATATCCACACGATAACCAAGCTCATTGAGGTTTCTCGGGAGTTCAAGATGCCGCTCTGCTTAACGTTCATTGATTTAAAGAAGGCCTTTGATTCTGTTGAGACGGAATCGGTCATTGAAGTCCTAGCCAATCAGGGCATTCAAGTCCAATACATCAGGATCCTCCGTGAGCTGTATTGCGGATTCACTACCAGGATCTCACCATTCTACAAAGAAGTGATCGTTGATGTCAAGAGAGGGGTGCGGCAGGGTGATACCATTTCACCGAAACTCTTCAGTGCCACCCTCGAGAACATCATGTGACGATTGGAATGGGAAGGAATGGGAGTGAAGATAGATGGTCGGCAACTACACCACCTCCGCTTTGCTGATGACATTGTTTTAATAACACCAAACATCAGCCAAGCGGCACAAATGCTGGCCGACTTTGACCGTGAGTGTGGAAAGGTAGGACTACAGCTGAATCTTACGAAGACAATGTTTATGAGAAACAGCCTTGTTCCTGACGCCCCATTCGCTCTCAATGGAACGACCATCTCCGAATGCAACAGCTATGTGTACCTAGGTCGAGAGGTCAACATGACAAATGACCTGGCACCCGAGCTGCGCAGGAGGAAGAGAGCGGCTTGGAACGCCTTCAAGAACGTCGAAGAAATAGCTAAGAGGATGAAGAACCTCTGGCTCCGGGCACATCTCTTTGATTCCACTGTTCTTCCTGCATTAACATATGCCTCAGAGACCTGGGCCCTACGCAAACAAGATGAGAACGCTATTCAGGTCTCCCAAAAAAGAATAGAAACAGCTATGCTTGGAATATCACGTTTCACTCAAATGAGAGAATGAATCCGGAGTTCTGACATCCGTCGACGATCAAGGATCAGGGATGCTGTCTCATTTGCCAAGGTGTCGAAAATCAGATGGGCTGGTCATGTAATGAGATTTAAAGACGACCGTTGGACTAGAGCTGTTACTGATTGGATTCCACGGGATGTCAAGAGACCGCGTGGCCGCCCACCTACCAGATGGTCAGACTTCTTCGTCAGATCATGAACGATCGGTTTGAGGCCCTTCATGTTCCCGGAGCGAGCAGATGCCATTGGGCTACACTACCACGCGACAGGGACAAATGGAGACGTTACTGGTGCCCACTCGAGCAAATCGACAAATCGACGACTAACAGGAATTTAAATGATTAAGTAATTTAGTGATTCTAGTTGCTGAAGTGAAGTACAATGAGAAAGGTGCTTGCCTTGAACATGGCCCATCTGCATTCTATCTTTGCACCCCAGATGGTCCCGTGAACACTGCCAGGAGTGATTCCTGAGGAAAGAGCCAGAAGTAATTTCTGAGTTCTGATGGATGTGCCAAGACACACACACGCATGCACGCATGCACGCCCGCACATTTAATGAATCTGGAAATAAAGAATGTTAAACTGTTGTCATGAAAAAGTTACCCATAGTAAGTTGTTTTTAATATGACTGATTTTCATAATTTTACATTTCTGTGTGTAAGCTTTATATTTTGATATGGAGGTACTAAGGACAGGTCTATTTGACACTGATAGGAAGGGTTATACAAAATATCATGATGTACTTTGGTTTGTTGAAACAGCTTTGTTGAAGTAGCATGATTTAACTGTTTTATAAAACATGGAGAATTAACTCCATCCATGTTTCTACTTGCCCTTTACATGCAAAAAAGTCAAAAGTTTCTAAGACCCATTGAAAGTGAGAATTTAGGAAGAAAAGTACAAAAAATACATTAGCATCAAGTTATCATGGGACTGACTTTTAATCCTCAAGACTCTAATCTTGTGTCTTCTTGAATCCCATCCTCTGTTTTTCAAGAAAAAAATTAGATAGAGGGGTGGGAGGGCTACTAGGATCATTGGTGGTGAAGAATGGCACTGGTGGAGGGATTGGTATACTTGATCATTACATAACTGAAACCCAAGCACGAAAAGTTTGCAAGTCTACAACTGTACCTCACGGTACTAATAAATAAATAAATAAAGCTATACAAGATGGTCTTGAAGCAAAAAACAAAACAAAACAAAAAAAAAAAAAAGAAAAAAAGATTAGGTAGATGTGCCCAGCTCTTCTGTACCTGTGTAAAATATTTCTGGAATCAAAAAGTACAGAGAGATAGATTTTAGCATTCCTTCTACCTCCATTGCAGTCTGGAGTGCAATAAAAGACTTCATGCAAAAGCCAGTATGACAGGACTTACAGTGGGCCTCATTCAACTTTAATATTATGACAGAATACATATTTTTGTTTTGATAAAATTTTCATATCAATAAAAATACAATAATCATTTTGTAAATTTCAATTTTTTTAGTTTATGTATCTTTATTATGTAACCACTGTCATATTTCTTTTTTTATTTTTTACTGATTTTCCTTTTTTTTTTTCATTTAGATTTTTATTAATGAAACACCATGAGGTACAATTGTAGACTTACAAATTTTTGTGCTTGGGCTTCAGTTATACAATGATCGAATACCCATCCCTCCACCAGTGCCCATTCTTCACCACCACTGATCCCGGTATCCCTCCCACCCCCCATTCCCCCCATCCCACCCTGCCTCTGTGGCAGCCGCACACGCTGGGGGAAAAGGCAGCTCAGGTACATTTCAAATTTTATCTTAAACATAAGCCTACAGGTACACCATATTGAGAATACCAGACAATTTTGATTTGAAATATCTGATCTAACTTGAACTAGTATTGCCTGAATTGTTCATGTCATTCACTTCTTTTTTTCTCCCTCTCCAACCTCTCTACTTGCTTTCAAGATTTTATCTAAGATAGAAAATGCAAGTGGTCTAATATGTGGTTCTTTCCTGTTAATATTTAACTTAAACATCAAAAGGAAGAGCCTGTTTCTTTTAGAAATTTAAGTTAAATGGTGCAACACATCATTTTTATGACAATATTTTGTGTGTTAAAGTAGTGATAAAATGTTCATTGTATAAAAGTGATTTAAATCTTCCTAAAATAATTTTAGAAAAAATATTTTTCCATCAATGAGCTTAACAAAAAATGTTTCAGCAGCTTTATTAGATACACTTAACCAAAAAATTTATGATTATTTATAAATTCTTGCTTCAAGAATATATTACATTCTAGTATTATTTAATTGATCAGAGAGTATTTCTTTAATATCTAATATATGTTTAGCACTTTATTCAGCAATATAATCCAGGTGAAAGTTGACATATTTCTAATTCTTGGGAAATATACAATCTGCCCCCAAAATTATATAATTTCTAGAAATTAAAATAGTGATAGACAATATAATACCTAATAATGCATAGCAATTTCCAGGATAGCTGTTATAAGTGCCGAAGGAATTCAATTAATGCTGAAGCATTTAGGCAAATAATTGTGTACTAAGTAGATGGAGAATTGGGTTTCAAAAATAAATGGCTTTCAAAAGGAATAAGCAGAAGAGATAACAGTCAGAAAATGGGGAAATCAGAAATAAATTGCCTCATTTTCCACTTAAAGTATGTAACTAGTTATATACTGAAAAGCTCCCTAGTTTGTATATTAATAAGATAATAAAAAATAAATGGGAATTAAAATATATTTTGTTGTCATATAAAGTTTAAAAATATATTTAACTGATACTTTCTTTTATCAACAATTACATATAGTTAGTGACCTATTAACATTTTGTTTAAACTAAACAACTGATATTAACCATGAACTCCTCTGTCAAATTATTTTTTAAAAAATAACAGTTCCTACTTTTATTTCTTATTCTAAAATTATGTTGTTTACCACTTAATGCATTACAAAAATGCTGTATGTAGATAAATATTTAAGCATCCTATCATGAATGAATATATTTAGGAATTATTTATAGTGCAATTAAAATTAAAATTTTCTTTTCTGCCACACTACATTTATCTCAAAATATAATCAGGTGTCTATAAAAATACTAGAAGATAAGTATGAAAAATAAAGAAGGATATAATATTTTTGTCAAACTTAAGGTGGATAAAGATGAGATACTACTAACCTGCAGAATTTTCTTGACATGATAACATTCTAGCTGACTGATCATGACTAGTACCTACTATTCCTAAAAATAACTACATTAGATGGGGACACTTGAGAATGGTTCTTTTTAGGTGAGGTTTTTATGAAGGGAACTCCCAAAAGTATTGAGGAAAACTAAAAAGAAAGTGCCATAAATAGATCTTCCGAGCTATTTATTTATTTATTTATTTATTTATTTTTTGTGTCACACGCAGCGATGCACAGGGGTTACTCCTGGTTCATCCACTCAGGAATTACTCCTGGCAGTGCTCGGGGGACCATATGGGATGCTGGTAATCGAACCTGAGTTGGCTGCGTGCAAGGCAAATGCCCTACCCACAGTGCTCTCTCTCCAGTCCCATTTTCAGAGTTTTAATTTTTTGTGGAGTCACACCCAGCAATGCACAGGGGTTACTACTGTCTCTGCACTAAGGTACTACTACTGGCAGTGCTCAGGGGACCATACTTGAACCCGGGTTGGCCCCATTCAGGGCAAATGCCCTACCCGCTGTGCTCCAGCCCCCCATTTTTAGAGTTTTAAATATTAATTTGAGTCCCTATAATTTCAGTGCCTTTTCTTTTCATTACATTGGGTTAACATCAGTTTTTTTATAGATTTTTTTAATGTTTATTAGTGAAACATCATGAGGTACAGTTGTAAACTTACAAATTTTTGTGCTTTGATTCAGTTATACAATGAGTGAGTACCCATCCCTCCATCAGTGCCCATTCTCCACCACCACTGATCCCAGTATCCCTCCCACCTCCCATCCCCCATCCCATCCTGCCTCTGTGGCAGGGCACTCCCTTTTGTTCTCTCTCTCCTTTTGAGTGTTGTGGTTTGGAAAAAAGGAATTGAGTGGCAATCATGTTCGGTCTGTAGTCTACTTTCTGCATGCATCTCCCATCCTGGCCGGATCTTCCCAACATCCTTTATTTGGTGCTCCCTTCTCTATCTGAGCTGCCTTTACCCCTAGAGTGTGCGGTTGGCCTCCAAGTCATGGAGTAAACTTCCTGGTCTTTATCTCAGATACTCGTGGGTGGTAGTCTCCTATTTTGTTACTTTATGTTCCCAGGATTTTTTTTTAAGCACAGTTTTAGATTTAGGAAAATTGAGAAGTACCAGAGTTCCCATATATCCAACACCTTATTTCAATTTTGTTTGTTTGTGGGACATAAGAGGTCATACCATGTGATGCTCAGGGCTTTGTGCTCAGGGATCATTCCTGGAGCGGCAAAGGAAACCATATGGAATAATGGGGATTGAACTAGAGTCAGCTCTATGGAAGATGGACTCCCACTTTACTCTCTCTCTCAACTTCAATCCCCTTATTTAATATTAAATGAGTTTTAAATCTCACTTTAGTATGATACATTTGTTATGTATACTGAACCACTTTTGATCATACTGTTAACTAGCTTTCAGAATCATTCATATTTTCTTAATCTTACCTAAAGTCCACTTTCATTTTTCAGAAGGGTACATCTTGTAAATGCCCAGGGCTTACTTCTGGCTCTGCACTCAGGTTTAACTACTGGCTGTTCTATAAGGAATAATATGCAGTGGAGAGGATCAACCAGGTTAGACAATGTACAAAGCAAGCACTTGAACTCCTACTCCCGGTGGCTACTTACATTGCGTGATCAGAAGCTTTCATTGGTTCAAAAATAGGTGTATGCACTAACCTCTCTCTCTCTTTCTCTCTCTTATGCATATATATACAATATAAAACTTTCTTGTGTATTAAGTTAAATTGGTTCATCATGACTTTTCACACTCTAGTTATACTATCTGCATATTTCTTATGATTACATTTTATTGAAAACTGCTACTGAAACATTCATAAATATGATTCACTATTTACCAGTCATAAACATCATTTTTAGATTCTAGTATACACATAAAGCAGTATTACCACTATTCACTCATACCGCCAAAAAATGGAGAACAGTGATCATCACTTTACCTTTTGTCTTATCAAATCAAATCATTTCCAATTACTTACATCATTGCTTCTGCTACCATCAAATATTTTCAAAGGATTCTTTCAAGCCACGTGTGTACCATATATTATTTGCTAACAATTTTGCAAAAAAAAAAATGTGGGATGTTGTAGGATAACATAGCCTCGGGTAGTTTAGGATTATTGGGTTACTACAATCACAGTGTTTCCTTTCCTCTGTGTTTATTTGTAACTTCTTTCATTGTGCTTTGTTGACTTGTAAATATTGTTTTTCTCTTTTCAAGTCCTTTGTATAGTTTATTCAGAGCAATGTCCTTTTTGTATGGGCACAGGAAGATAGTAGTAAATGCCACGCTTTTGTCATGTGGGAGTCATTTGATTCTAAATGATATTTTCCTCCTGGGCATCAGTTCTCTCCACCTAAGCCTCAGCTGCCCTTACTTCCTAGCACCCCCAGAAGCAGGGTTCTGACGAGAGACTGGTTGGACCCAGGGCAAGCTGTGAGCTATGTGCTACGGTGGCATCGAGAAGGGCCTGGCCAAAGTAGACACCTAATGTTTAACTATAAGAGCTTGGTCGTGGACAGATGCTGTCATGATTCAAAAAGTAACAACTAGATTTGGGCCCTGCCAGGGTTAGGAGTGATTAATCTGGTCTGAGCTCTGTAGTCTGAGTCTGTGGCAAGATGTTCCCAGGGGACCTGCCCTATAAGCTTCAATGTATCTCTTTCTGTGTCCATACAAAAATAACTGATGGAGAAAACACCTTAAGAGGTATTTTGCCCGCAGGCAGTCAGGAAAGGCTTCCTTATGCTGTTTTTGCTTCCAAACTGGGTGGAGCATGATTCCGGAGGGCAAGGTTAAGAGACATAAATAGGGGTGGAGAGAGAAGCATGGGGGTCAGAATAGAGAGGAGAGGAGAGGAGAGGAGAGGCTGTGAGAGAGATGGGCAAGGAAGCACGGTTGAGATAGGAGAGATGAGAGATTGAATAAATGGTAACTAATCAGCAACCAGCCTGGTTCTCGTTCTTCCTTCTCCTGCCCATTGCCTACAGCCATCCCTATCCTGTCCATACACAGCAGCTTGGAGAACATGGAACACAGGCGGTGAGAGAAAGCCACCTGGAGACCCTGGAAGCAAACATCCTTCCAGGGGTGTGTTCTGTAAGGATTTAATTATTACATGAAACTTTTATTAACTATTAAATAGTTTAATGGTGCTGGAGTAACGGTAGAGTCGGTAGGGTACTCACTTTGCACATGGCTGAACCAAGTTCGATCTTGGCATCCCATATGGTCTCCTGCTCTTTTCCAAAAATAATTTCTGAATGCAGAGCCAAGAGTAACTCCTGAGAATTGATAGGTGTGACCCCCACCCCTCCCTCTGACACACACACACACACACACACACACACACACACACACACAGAAATGGTTTCTTAAAAACAGTTTATTACTAAACTTTCTTTGGCACAAAACTATAGTACATGAAATCACGATCACGTACATGACTATCATGTTGTTCGTTGATTGCCTCGAGCAGGCCCCAGTAACGTCCCCTTTGTCCTAGCCCTGAGATTTTTAAAAAGTGCCATATTCAAGGCTCTTTCAGGCTTAGGATAATGAGACCCATCACTATTACTGGTATTTGGCATATTGGGTACGCCACGGAGACTTTGCCAGACTCTACTGTGCCGGCAGGTTACATTCGGTAGCCTGCCAGATTGTCCAAAGTAAGAATGAGATAATAAGATGTAGCGCAGCCACAAATGCAGCCGCACGCTTCCAGGAGCTGGGTTTTATAGTCTCTAGATCTTGGCCGTTGATGGGATTACACTGCATCAGGGGGCCAGTTGGTGGGTGTGACCCCTGGCTACTGGAAGGTGGAGGATCTGGGTGGAGGATGCTCAGCCCTGATCCGAGCAGGCTTGGAGGTCTCAGCCCCAGGAACCGCATATCTTTGTTCCTCTGCCGGTACCTTCATGCGTGTGGAGAGTCGTCTCAGCATGGCGGTGGCTGGTTCTGGAGGTCTTCGGCTGCCGGGAGCTCTGGTTGAGCGGGAGGGAAATTCAACCCACCCCCCTCCAAGAGGCCTGGGCAAGGACAGCCAGGCGCGGTAGCAGGAGACTCTGCAGTACATGAAATACCAGCACATGAAATACCATAAATATACATTAAAAATGTGGTGACAAATTTGCAGTGGAATGTGAAAATTTGTAGGAAAGTTTGATTTTTTATAACAGTATATCACTTTTCTATGATAATTAAAGATTTTTGTTCATTTCTGATATATTAAGAACTACTCTTTAATAAGTTTCATGGAAATTTTAAGTTTCATGGGAATTTACACAATGACAAAACATCACTACTCCACCACTGTAATATCAGTGAGTTTTATTGTAATTATCTTCCATCTTGCCTCCTAACACTGGAAGTCATTGAACCCACTGTCTTATAATTTTAATTTATTTAATATATAAGTGGTGCCCGCTCAAGCAAATCAATGAACAACGGGAGGACAGTGCTACAGTGTTAATATATGATATAGTTAGAGTTATATAGTGTAGAGCTTTTTTTATATTGGCTTATATGTGCAGCAACATAGTAAAATTTTCTTCCATAATCGTGTATGCTTTGGATTTAGATGTGAGTGCTAATCCAATGAATAAATGTAAGTAGGTGGCTTATTTCTTGGCCTATGAATGAAACTTCTGTAATCCTTCATATTGAGGCAGTTTGTGAATATAGAAGGGTCATGTTATATCACATGTTAAAAAAAATATTGTCATTGTAAGAAACTGTCAAACTGTTTTTCAAATTGCTCATAGCATTTTGTAGTCCCACAAACAGAGAATTAAAAAGTTCTTATTGTTATACTTACTAGTAAAAAGTAATATTGTTATGTGTCTTTTAGGATTTTCTGATAGGTGAATAGTGATATGCCATTATTGTTTAATACGCTCATCAAGCATAACTTTGGTTGTCATTTGGAAATGGTTATGACAAATGCTGCTGAGCAGCTTTCATGTGCTTTAATACATCTACATGTCATTTCAGGTGAAGATTGGCTGCCCATTTTAATTTTTTTAATTTTAAGCTTTGTATATTTGAAGCATTAATTCTATATTTTGTATACAAACTCATTATTCAGATGTGTAGTTTTGCAAATATTTTCCCTGATTTTTTTTTGAATTATATGTTCTGTGACCTTATTATAATTGCTTATTGGATCCAAGGTTTGTTTTGCTTCTCTTTTTGAAACTTTCCACAAAAACAATCATGCCATCTATATCCAGTAATGGTTTTATATATGCAAGTCTAAACAATCTGTTGTTATATTGTTCTTTCCTAGATTCCCAGTATGGTGATAAACAGAAGTGGAAAGAGGAGACATATTTACCTTATAATTATTTTTCAGCAGAAAGCATCAAATTTCTCTTTACTAAACACAAAAATTGTTGTTTTGCTTTGTTTCGGGTGTGTGTTTTTTTTTATCAAATTAAGGATATTTCACTCTATTCTAAATGCTGAGATTTTTTTCACTTATTCTAAGTGATGAGATTTTTTTAAAAAAGAACATAAATAGGAATGCTATGAAATACATTGTATCAATTAATAGCATACATTATTTTGAGTAACATTTTTTAGCTTTGTGATGTGGGTTGCATTGCATTATTTTAAAGTGTGGAATCAATGCTAAATATCTAGAATAAACCGTTTTTATAATGCATAACTCTTTCTATTAATGCTACATTTTATGTATTAATATTTAGCTAAGGATTTGGAATTACGTCCAGATGAAGTTTTACTGGGTTTTACTTTTTCTCTGACAGATGCTCTTTAGATTCATCCACGCAACAGCAAATTGCATGAGTTTATCTTATTACCAGGGCTTTGTATTACTCCATTGTGTTGTTATACCGTAGTTTCCTTATCCATAATGAAAAACTTTATATAGCATATTCCCAATCCATACCTCCATCTTTTACAAATTGCTAATATTCATTTTCTTTTTTATGCCATAACCACCCAATGTGTACTTATTACTTAAAAACAAGTGGTTAACTTTGGGGCAAGTGTAAGAAAGAAAACCTTAAAATATGTTTTTTTAGTTTTAATATTATTTCTTCATTGGTCTTATTTCTTTATGTACACCTGAATTTATGATGCTTGTCATTGTCTTCATAACTGGAGAAGTTCGTTTAACATTTCCAGCCAAAAAAAATTAAAGGGTTGTAATTTTTCTTGGTTCTTCATTTTAAGAGCCTGGAAGACTTCTGACGGATTCTCCCACACAGGATTTCATCATATCAGTATAATCCATATTCTATTTGAGAGTGAACCTTCAAACTAGTCCACACTCAATAAAAATGTATAGTGGTTTTTTGGTTTTGTTTTTGCTTTCCAAGGTACTGGGGCTTGCTCTGAACCTCTCTCTGTGTTTAGGCTGTAAATGGTTTTTGGGATGGCAACCTGAGTTCTTTGATTCATTTAAAAAGAACTATTAGCTTTCAGTTCGTCCAAATTTTTATTTTTTAATTCATTAAAAGAACGGTAGTCTTCCTTATCAAACTCCTTATGTACTTGAGCAAAAATTTGAAGTCTCTTGCTTCACATTTTGTTTTGTTTTGTTTTGCTTGGAGGACACATCCAGAATTGGTTAGGGCTTACTTCATTCACAGTTGCTTAAGGCTTACTTCTCATTCTGTGCTCAGAGATCATTCCTGACAGGCTTTGAGAAACCATGCAGAGTACCAGGGATCAAATTTATATCAGATGCATGCAATGCAAGTACTCTAACCACTGTATTAAACCCCTAGCCCTTTTTTCACTATTTTATATTGAAATTATAATGAATGAAAAATTATAATGAATTTTATATTGGTTATACTGTGATAAAAATAATTGGTGTTTATCTGCCATGTGTTGATAGGGGAAAATTACTAATGAATAAATTAACTGAGCTATTATAGATTTTCTTACAAAATAATAGGAATGGAAAGAATAATAAGTTCAATTGATGTGAATTTTACTGGAATTTATTTTTTCATTTAAAAAAATTCTCATAACTTGCTATATTCAAGATCCGTGGCTAATATTGAATTTAATAAAGAGTTTGTATATATAAATTGCTAAATATGATTTACTACGTTTGTTTTTAGCATAATAGTACCAGGAACTGGATGAGTAGCTCCTGCCTCCCTTAAGAAGCTCTCCTTTTCGGGGTTCTAACAGGACTTTGTTTGTATCTTTATAATTGCACTCAAATCAATCTACTGTAATTATCTGTTTGTGTCTGTCTCCCAATGAGACTAGGAGAGTTCTTTGAAGGCATGGATTGTATGCCCTATTTATTTTTGTATTTCCAGCACTTAGTATATTTCCTGGTCCATCATAAGTACTCAAGAAATGTTTCTTAATTGATTGAATGAATAAATTAATGAATGTAAATTGTTTTCTATATGATCATATAGTGAGAGTGACTGGGAAATTGTATACACAATCCTTGCACATTGTTTTGATTTGTCTAATCTGAAATTTATATACTAAAATATTGATATAATTTATGTTTTTAAATTATATAACATCTTGACTTGTGTATTCAAAATGCAAAAAGTGTTTATTATTTTTCTAATATAGAAGGCTTGAGTTTTTAGGGTATGTATCCTCAAATATCTGATTAATATTATAAATATGGCGGAGGCGATAGCACAGCGGGTAGGGCGTTCGCCTTACAAGCGGCCAACATGGCCGACCCTAGTTCGATTCCTCTGCCCCTCCCGGAGAGCCCGGCAAGCTACCGAGAGTATTCGATATGCCAAACACAGTAACAACAAAGTCTCCAATGGAGACGTTACTGGGCCCGCTCGAGCAAATCGACGATCAACGGGAGGGCCTTTACCTTTTACCTTTACCTTGTTGTTTTTAGTATTATTATTACTTAGTAAACTAGCAACTTTTTTGAACATTATTGATATTTAAATCTGTGTTGGAAAGTAATAATAAATATTATTGAATAAAAATTATTTACTGCTCCTACAAAATTATTTGTTGCTCCTACAAAGTTCTTGGTATCAAATGCAGGGCTATAATCAGCAAAAGAGAGACCACAAAGCCCAAAGATCTCAAAGAGGGTTTCATTCATTAGCTTTTGCCACAGAATGGTATGTTGGAAACCTACACAATACACATCTGTAAGAGGTAATTTATCTTCCATGTGAATACTGTTTTAAAAGTTTATATGTAGGTGAATAAAAGCTATAACAGTAGCAGTGTACACATATAAAAATCATTGTAATATAGAAAATTAGAAAATTTATGCATATTGAAGTATAATCGCTTACAATTTGTGTTAATCTACTGGGAATTCTAATCATATAGAAAACAACTTTATGTATATAATGACAATACACGGGATTTTTTTGTTTCTGGGACCTGTTTACTGAAAATCTGGTGACTTCAAGTAATGTGCACTCTCACAGTTGTGGTGCCTAGAAGTGTGAAATCAAGGGATATGCAGGGCAACCCTTAGAGACTCTAGAAAAAGATTCTTTGGCTCTAGTGGCTTCTGGTATTTCACAATTTGTTATATCTTTTAATTTGTCACTCTCTATCTCTGCCTCCCTAGCTATGTGGCAGTCTCCCTGTGTTCCTAGATCCTATAATTTTGTTCTTATAAATTACCAGTCATAGTACTGTTGTTATAGCAAGTTCAGTTTCTTGTCCTCAGGCAGTCAAGATTGAAAGCAGAGGGCTGGAGACAAAGTGACTAAATTCAGTAAAAACTTTATCTGAGGAAAGGAAGGGAGAGATAGATAAGCTCGGGCATTGGATTATTTAAAATGGATGCCTGGGAAGTTATAAATCTCGTTCTATACACTCTTTACTAGAGAGATGGGTGAACAGATGGGTGAGAGATGGTTTCAGATGTTCAAGATGATAAGATAAAGGACCTTAAAAGAGCAAGATGTTCAAATGGATTATCTTCTGAATATGCTGGGTCTGTTCTAAATTTTTTCCTGCGGACATTCTCTTCCTCATCTCCATTCCATTTGCCCCCAGTCCTTATAGTGTTGTAACAGACATAGAGCCTTTTCTCATTTAGTAGGATTTCATCTGATCTTGATTACACCTGTAAGGTCATATTTTCACATAGTATGATGAATTCAGTTTCCAAAACAGATGGGCATTTGGGGTTGCACTCTGCAATTCAGTACAGGAAGTTAAATCCAGTATGTAAAGGATCCAGGATAAGATAGGTTGACCATATTATAGAAAGTTTCATAAATCAGGTGGACGTTTCTGTCAAATGGGCAAAGAGATGTTAAACAGAGGGATTATTACCCCACAGTCATTTCAGCAATGTGCTTAACTTTGTTTAACTTTGTTGCCCAATCTTTTATCCACTGTGGTCCTCTTCAGAACTGGCTTCTCCTACTCTTCCTGGTTGATTTTGTGTCATAGTTGGTCTTGAGTCGCAGTATCTTATTTATGTTAATGAAAGAGTAAACTTCAATTTACCCTTTTCAACAGTTCCATTTTTTACCTATGGACCTAACACAAGCCTTAGTCCCAAGATTCTGTTTTAACATTTCCTAGAAATCCCTGGGAAGACTAAGATAATGGACAATGCCTGAGACAAATGACCATAAAGACTCAAACTAGCTAGATTATTCTTTAACTTCCTGAGTTCTCTTTAACACAATGATCCAGCTTCCCAATAACTCTCCCTGTCCCCCACAAAAAGAGCCATTTAACTTAGTCCTATACTACTTTCCTCCCTACCTTTCCTTCCTCTTCTACATCCCAATAAAGTTTTCTACTTTTCAACTCTGAGTCTGTGCATGTATATTACAAGAACCTGGGAACCTGAGGACTGTGGACCAACACAGAGACTGCCCCCGCCCCATAACCTATCCTCCATTACTTTTAACTGGGCCTCTTTAGAATATAATGGGTGCTTACATAGAGGCCACATGAGTCCAGTTAAGAAATGCAGTTCTAAACACCGGAACACCTGATAACCTGGAATACATGAAGATCTTGCTCTTGGACACACTGCCAAACTGTATCTTTGTTTCTCATTTTTCAAGCTATCTAATGGTATCTAATGTTCAATTTGATGGATTGGTGCTTTCTTTAGACTAGCTAATAAATTTGTTCAGGTTCTTAAGAGTTTCCCCCTGCTCAACTAAGAGCAGTCTCCATTTTGCTATATCTGCTTAGATCTTTTTTTTTTAATTTTAAAACCTTAATCTCTAAGATAATTGCATTTTCTTGAGTGGGTTGGGTGGATGGAGAAATATGTTAGCTCCTTTAGTCAGCTACTGACCACCATAGAAACCACAAAAATAATAGTAATTGATGACTTTCTAAAAATTTTAGAACATAATAAAAATAGATTCTATATATAAATTAGAGCAAATGAACAAAAAAATAAGGGTTGTTTCCATATTTCCATGTGAAAACTGAGGATGTAAAGGATTTGTTGAAAGATACTCAGCTAATAACCAGGGAATGAGAAATAAGATTACCATTCTTATTCTCAGGTTTCCATGATTCTCTAATGATAACAAAAGTAGTAACCAGTTTCTATATCAATTCAAATGAGTCTTTCTCTCATCTTCCTCCTTCTCTCTTTTCTAATTAAAAAAACTTAACATATTCACATATTATTTGATTTGTGGGGTATTCATAAGGAGTCACAGAGTGTTAAGGTTTCCCAAAGATAGTGAGGGATCGCCAGCCTACTGTGCCAGTGAAATGCCTAGAGAGATCAAACCTCATATGAGTCCACACATGCTCTGGCACAACATATGGGCACTAATGGTTGACATCCACCCAGGATTCTCAGGTTCAATATCCATTCTCACAGGAAATAATTTCTAGAAAAAACCATGGTGTTGTAAACTAGACTTATTTAGGTAACGTGAGAGAGGTAAATGAAACATGCTCACAAGTATGTATGTGCTTAATCACTTAATCACTTAATCCCTGTTATTCATCGATTTACTCGAGCGGGTGCCAGTAATGTCTCCATTCATCCCGGTTGCATGCTAGCGTAGCCCAATGGTATCTGTTCGTTCTAGGAACATGCAGAGCCTCAAACCGATCATTCAGGGTCTTGACAAAGAAGTCTGACCATCTTGTAGGTGGGCGTCCACGTGATCTTTTGATGTCTCATGGAATCCAATCAGTAATGGCTCTAGTCCAGCGGTTGTCTGTAAATCTCATTACGTGTCCAGCCCATATGATTTTTGATGTCTTGGCAAATGAGACAGCGTCCCTGATTCTTGAGTGTTGACGAAGATCAGAACTCCGGATTCTATCTCTCATTTGAGTGAATCGTGATATTCCAAGCATAGCTCTTTCGATTCCTCTTTGAGAGACACGAATAGCGTTCTCATCCTGTTTTTGTAGGGTCCAGGTATTTGAGGCATATGTTAATGCAGAAAGAACAGTGGAATCAAAGAGATGTGCTTGTAGCTGGAGGTTCTTTGTCCTTTTAGTTATTTCTTCAATGTTCTTGAAGGCATTCCAAGCCGCTCTCTTTCTCCTGCGCAACTCAGATGCCAGGTCATTTATCATGTTGATTTCTCGACCTAGGTATATATAACTCTTGCATTCGGAGATGGTGGTTCTGTTGAGAGCGAATGGAGCGTCAGGAACAAGGCTGTTTCTCATAAACATTGTCTTCGTAAGATTCAGCTGTAGTCCTACCTTTCCACACTAACGGTCTAAGTCGGCCAGCATTTGTGCCGCTTGGCTGATGTTTGGTGTTATTAGAACAATGTCATCAGCAAAGGAGAGGTGGTGCCGACCATCTATCTTCACTCCCATGTTTTCCCATTCCAGTCGTCGCATGATGTTCTCGAAGGTGGCACTGAAGAGTTTCGGTGAAATGGTATCACCCTGCTGAACCCCTCTCTTGATATGGATGATTACTTCTTTGTAAAATGGTGAGATCTTGGTAGTGAATCCGCAATAGAGCTCACGAAGGATCCTGATGTATTGAGTTTGTGCGCTCTGATTGGCTAGGGCTTCCATAACCGCTTCCGTCTCAACAGAATCAATGTATGTGATTCTCCAGAAAAATAGGGGCCAGAGGAAATTCTATAAGGGAAAGAAGTTACATACCTCAAGTCGGGATATAGACAAACAGCCGAAAAAGTGCACTCCACAAAATAAATAAATTCCTCATGCACAGTAGATAGGTGATAGCAACAACTGAGCTGACCTCTCCTGCTTCTTCAAAACTGATTTTGTAGCTTGCATTGCATTGGTGTTGCACCTTGCATTGCTAGGGTGTTGTGGAGGAAGGATTGCTAAATCATCCCTTGATGCTTACCTTGATGGGTTTTAGCCTGGATCCCTCCGTATAAAACTGGAACTTTTTGTCCTATTACATTTTGGTTTTAGCTTTTTGAAGTTTTCATTTTATTCATTGGCATGTTACCTATTCCCCTAAACTGCTCCCCACCTTCAACCTGCTTCAAAATGCTATACATCTTTTGCTCCAAATTAGATTTTTACACAGTTGTTTATTTGGTTGAACACATTTCTTTTTTAGTGTTTTAATTTTGTTATTTTCATTTGGTTTTGGGGCCATACAAAGCTGTTTTCAAGGATTATTCCTGGTTCTGTGCTCAGAAATCACTCCTGGCAGTGCCTGGAGGATATATGCTTGAGATTGAAGCTGTGTTGGCTGGGTGCAAGGCAACCACCTTACCCTTATGCAATTTTTGGAACTGAGTCCTTTGAGACATTCTTGAAAATGCTGCTCTGATAACTTCCAGTAAGTATCCATGTTATTTATCTCATTTTAATCCCTTATTACAATTTCATAGACAATAATTTTTGCATATATATATATATATATATCACTGTAATCACTGTCACTGTCCTTCCGTTGTTCATCGATTTGCTCAAGCGGGCCCAGTAACATCTCCATTGGAGACTTTGTTGTTACTGTGTTTGGCATATCGAATACATCATGGGTAGCTTGCCAGGCTCTGCCATGCAGGCGAGATACTCTCAGTAGCTTGCCGGGCTCTCCGAGAGGGGTGGAGGAATCGAACTTGGGTCGGCCAAGTATATATATATATATATATTTTTTTTCCAGCGAGGACAGCCAGGCGCGGGGGTAGGAAACTCTGCGCTGTTCTCTTCCAGGAGCTGGGTTTTATAGTCTTGGCTGTTGATGGGATTACATGGTGCCAGGGGTTCAGTTGGTTGGTATGACCCCTGCCTACTGGAAGATGGAGGATCTGGGTGGAGGATGCTCAGCCCCGATCTGAGCAGGATTGGAGATCTCATCCCCTGGACCCAGATGCCTTTGTTTCTCTGCTGGTACCTTCATGCGTGTGGAGAGTGGTCTCAGCATGGTGGTGGCTGGTTCTGGAGGCCTTCGGCTGCTGGAGCTCTCTGCTCAGGGTGGGGAGGGAAACTCAACCCACCCCCCTACAAGGGGCCCCGGTGAGGTCAGCCAGGCGCGGGGGGCAAGAGACTATGCACTGTTCTCTTCCGGGATCTGGGTTTTATAGTCTCTGGGTCTTGGCATTGATGGGATTACACGGAGCCAAGGGGCCAGTTAGTGGGTGTGACCCCTGCCTACTGGAAGATGGAGGATCTGGGTGGAGGATGCTCAGCCCCGAGCAGAGCTCCGGGCAGCCAAAGACCTCCAGAACCAACCACCACCATGCTGAGACCAGTCTCCGCACGCATGAAGGCACCAGCAGAGGAAAAAAGGCATGTGGGTCTCAGGGCTGAGAACTCCAAGCCTGCTGGGATCGGGGCCGAGCATCCTTCACCCAGATCCTCCATCTTTAAGTAGGCAGGAGTCACACCTACCAACGGGCCCCCTGGTGCCTTGTAATCCCATCAACGGCCAAGACTCAGAGACAATAAAACCCAGCTTCCGGAAGCGTGTGGCCACATCTGTGGCTGTGCGACATCTTATTATCTCATTCTTACTTTGGACAATCTGGCAGGCTATCGAATGTTACCTGCCCTCATGGCAGTCTGGCAAAGTCCGCGTGGTGTATACCCAATATGCCAAATACCAGTAACAATGATGGGTCTCATTCTCCTAATCCTGAAAGAGCCTTGAATATGGCACTTTTTAAAATCTCAGGGCTAGGACGAAGGAGACGTTACTGGGGCCTGATCAAGGCAGTTGACGAACAACAGGATGATCGTGATTGTGATCGTGATATATATATATATTCCATTCATCTGCAATTTACCCTACATTCAACACCAGGGATTATTCCTATGTCCATAATGATACATTACTATGTGATTAGATATAAGTTTGTGAGGGACAGTGACTCTCAAAAGCAGTGCTCAGAAGGAGGAGGGCCATTTATATTGACATTCAGCCCAAACAGCTGCACTACTCAATTCAAGCGCTAGGCATAGAGATGCTGCTTAAGCCTCTTGGTCCTGAAAATGGAGGTCCACTAGGATCACTTCACAGTGTTCAGGGGTGAGAACTGAGTTCAATTAATCTCTTCCTTTCTCCAACAGGTCTGACACAATGCAATGGATATAGCTATTCAGAAGGTGTTTTTAATTATTTTACATACAAAAAATAACAAGATGGTAAACAAAATTATCTGTGCATGTGTGCATGAGCATGTGTACACATTCACCAACTGTTTATTAGTTTACTGATATACTTACTCAGCCCACTTAGGGAATAGAACCCTGAGCAGTGCAGACATGGATATTGAAAGGGATAGTTCAGGTGTTAGCAAAGCAAAGGGTAAGGATGGCTATGGGAATTTACTGTGTTGATTTTGCATGGCTATATTTACTACAAAAAGAAAAAGTGAAAGAGAATTGGGTTACCATTTAGATAGAAAGTTATATTAACTTCCTAGTGTACTTGTAGAAAATATCACAAACTACATGACTTAAAAAAAATTGTTGTCTCACCCTTCTTCAGTCCAGATGTCTCATACCAATTTATTTTTACTCATTTACTTAAAGCTAAACACTCTAAAAAAGAATCTTTTCCAACTTCCTAGTTTCTGCTAGCTCAAGAAGTTTTTTTTGTGTTTTTTTTTTTTACTTCACAAAATGGGTCTTGGCCATTGATAAGATTACATGGTGCCAGGGGCATTTAGTGGGTATAACGCCTACATACTGGAAGATGGGGGATCTGGGTGAAGGAGGCCCAGTCCCAATCCGAGCAGGCTTGGAGATCTACATCCTGCACACCTGGGTTCCTCTGCTGGTTCCTTCATGCATGAGGCTCATCTGAACATGTTGAGAGTGGTCTTAAGCATGGCTGTGGCTGGAACTGGAGATCTTCAGCTCCCAGGGCTCTGCTTGGGGTGGGGAGGGAAACTCAACATGAGTTTCTGTCTACATTTTTATGTGGTGTTCTTCTTATCTCTCTATGTGTCACTTCTATTTAAAACAACGTTTGGGGACAGAGGCTTGGGATACACCCAGTGGTGTTTGGGTGCCCACTCTGGCTCTTTATTCAGAGTTTTTGGGAGTCCATGCTGTTCTTTGAATTGAACCAGGGTTGACTTTAGGCTGATAAATATCTTAGCCCCTGTAACACTTCCCTGGGACTCTTTTGTGCAACTCTTACTTGTTATTCAGTTTGGTATTTGCCAGATAGATGATCTCATGTTGTTTTTAACTGAATAACTTCTGTAAATGTCTTTTGTTTACATAATGTTGCATTTAATGTTCTAGAGTTTAGAAATAGATATATATTTTCAGATATCACTGTATATATGATCACCCATTTATGTATATACTCGAGCGGACCCAGTAACGTCTCCATTGTGAGACTTGTTGTTACTGTGTTTGGCATATCGAATACGTCATGGGTAGCTTTCCAGGCTTTTCCATACGGGCGAAATACTCTGAGTAGCTTGCCGGGCTCTCCAAGAGGGGCAGAGGAATTGAACTTGGGTCAGCTGCATGGTTTGTGTGCAAGGCAAATGCCCTACCCGCTGCGCTATCACTCCATATATGAATGGGAACTCATATATTGAAATAAAAATCACAGTAACTTATTTTTGGTTAAGTGTACTTATATCATTTCAATCCCATTTTTTTTGTTATAATGGTTAAAGCATTCTGAGAGTAATGGTGTGTTAAAATAGAGTGACAACTGGTGAAGCGTAAATAAGTAATTAGATCATAATTTTTGTGATATGGAGTGAAATAATACATTTAAAAATACATATTTATTTCTTTTTCTAACAATGAATTCTATTAAACTCAAAGGAAACAAAAAAGTGTATGTTGAGTTGATTGTTTTCTACCTGGTTTGTTTAAAAATACGATACAGTAGATTTGTTAGAACTGCACTTCTTAAATATTTTCTTCTGAGATTAAGTTATAAAATGCATTACATTTCTCTCCTCACTGTCACTCTCTCTCTCTTTCTCTCTCTCTCTTTCTCTCTCTCTCTTTCTCTCTCTCTTTCTCTTTCTCTTTCTCTTTCTCTTTCTCTTTCTCTTTCTCTTTCTCTTTCTCTTTCTCTTTCTCTCCAAGTTTGCTTTTGTTAAGGCCAAAAGTTTGTTAAAAGAAGCCCATAAATGAAGCTGGTGATGTAATTAGCATTCCTGAATTAGTGAGAAAGTAAAGCAAGTGGATGTGCCAGTGCCCCAGGTGAAGAGTTCAGATGACTAGATCCCTGACTCACAGTTTACTAAAACCCCATGAAACACACCAAGTTACAACTGCATAGTTAAGTATTCAGGAGTATCAAAATCATCAAACACTGAGTTTGCTAAGTGTTGTTAGGTATCAAGTTTGTGAGTAACTGGTTAGGCAACAATAGATAAATAATAGAATTTTCAAATCATTGGAAAAGGTTTGAACAGGTAATAGTTATACGCATAATGAGGTAACTGCTTTTAGCAGAAGAATTACTAGACTTTGAGAGGAAAGGAAAATAAGTTTAGTGGGGAGAAATAAAATAGCTCCATAGGTAAGAAAGGCTTCATAAAAAGGAATGAATTGAGTCAGGTAAGATTTGCAAAGATCTTCTACAATGTGTGCATAAATCAATACCTACCAGATAGATATGATTTTATATATGCACTGGGAAAACCGATCTCATTACTTTATTGTTGAGGCGCAGTGTTCTATGCAGTCTCTCATGAATTCTCCTGGGTGATTAGTTTCCTCTAATATTGCTGGGTAGCATATTCAACTTCTGCTACTTTGTAGCACTCTGGGAAATATATGAATTATAGGACATATAGCTCAACTGAAAAGTTACAGTAAGAGGTTTAATTTACAGAAAATACATAACATTTATAATCCAACATTAGAAATAAAGATTGCGGATAGACACTCAGAACTCTATGGAGACTGCCACCAGTCCCGTGTATTGACTTCCCTTCCAATAATTAATGTTTTCTTCCTTTTCTTGCTTAGATACTGGAGACTTTTAAGCTTAGAATTGTTGACCTTTCTTGGAATGTTCACTGCCCATGTAGAATCTCATAAGAGACCTTAATTTCCCTTTTGGTTTCTCTTGAGTTGAAATATCACCTTTCTAGCATACTGAGCAAATAATGCTAGTTAATCCTTTTAGGTAACATCAGTCTGTGGACTTCTAATTGCCTGGAAAACCCTCTTTGGTCTAACTGTAACTGTTCTAGCATCCTTTATCACCAAGCTGAAGAGTCCTTTAGTACGAAAAGCAAGAGAAATTTTTATTCTGCAGTCATTCAGGAAGAAAACTAACATGAGTTAGATAAAAAAAAATAGTATGCCTTGCATTATTTGGAAGCAGTCCTCTAATGTAATATACATTTTCTATGTCACTTTCTCTTTTGGACAGATTGATCTGAGGCCCAATTGAGTTCTTTTGAAAATGCTCTTGATCTCTAAGGCTGAATTCTAATCATATGTTACCTTGCATTTCATTTGCGGGGGAAAAACCCTTGTTGCTTTTTAAATTTACGAGCAAGGAACAGATGAGGAGGTTTAAGGATCTACTAGTTAAACCTTTTGCAAATGAATTTTTCTGAATAGTATTTAGAAAAGTTGAGGTAAGCTGATTAGATTAAGTAAGTAATATGTGTATTAAGTGCAAATATTTTACACAAATATTTTTCAATAAGATGAGCATGTTATTGCTTTTGTTTTGTTTTTATAAAACACCTTTATTTAATTTGCTGAGTTCTTAACTTTGAGAGTGGAAGTATACATTGATCATGAACATGACAACTGGTGTTCAATTCACTGGCAGGTTATCTACTTAGTATGCATGACCTTTTAAGCCTTTAGTTGTACTGCTATATAAGATTGAGAGAAGAGACATAGGGAGAATAACTAGAAGGGGGATTGAGAGAGAGTGAGGAGAGAGAGAAAACTGGACAAGAGAGTGCCTAAGAATTTATGAAAGAAAATCACAGTGATGGGAAGATTGGGTAATATTTAATCATAACTGTCCTAGTAAACAATGCAATACTACACAAAATAAGTTTCGTTAGAAGTCATAGCGATTATTGAGTAGATGCTTTCTCCCATTCATAGTCATCTTGCTATTTACTGGCTCCTGTTAAGAACTTATCAGTGCCATAAACAATAGTGAAAAAATTAAAAGTTCATTTGAAATGCTGAAAGCTCTTTTTGACTCTTCATGTTCTAGTATCAATATAAAAAGTCAGGCACCAAAAGACTGCATCTTTTTGCAATTAGAAAGGTCCTCTGACTTCTTTTTCAGTTTCATACCAGAGCTTTAAAAAATCTTTAATCCACATTTATATTCTGTGATAGATGGCTTTTCACATCCACTGTTCTGGGAATTGTACAGAAATTAGCAATCTAGCAAGGGGAAATATACTACCAGCTACTTTGACATTAAAATTTCTGTTTAGCAAAAAATAATTGGTTGGCCTCTGCTTTTGTCTGTGTGGTTGTCTCCCTCTTGGCTCACTACTTTGTGGCTGGCTCTAGTCATCCTGGCTCCTGGCCAGGGGGCTCATTACTTCTTTTAGGCATCCAGTGTACATCCTGGGAAACACTAATGCCCCAGCTTCTTTGTGAGTCTTTGTCCAAAAGACAGCACTCAGTATAGAATAATTTATAGAATGGGAAGATAAATTCCTCCTACGTCCTTCAAAAAATAAAATTAGTATAATGTGGGTGGAGGGGGAAAAAAAAGAAAGACAACACTCTAATATGTGTTCTTGACAACAGTCTTCTCTTTCCATAAAATATTTTTTAGAAGTGCTTTGAATCTGTCATACGTATTCCATTTCTCATTTGTTGGCCTTTTATTTCTTTCATCTATATACTCTCCTTTGCCTAGCTTCTTCCTCATCACCCACATTTTGTCTTCTGTAATAGCGTTTCCCCAAGAGTTTCTGACTTTTTCATCTTAATAGGAATATGTCAAGAAACTTCAGCTCTAGCTCTGGCTTGACCAGTATTACAATCAAAAAAAGGTCCACCATGGATTAAATGCTCTAGTTTGCAAACAGTATAGAATTTCTTCTAGTATGACTATGACATATACAGGGATAACTTCTATTTATAAATGCCTATCAAATTCTATATAATTGCAATAACTAAATTAGGAACACTGAAAGAAAAATACACACTTTCCTTTTAATGTCACGTCAACTTTAAAGGCCAAATGATATTTTATAATAAATACCTTATTAAACAGATAGCATGACACATATTACTTGAAATTTTGCCCATCTAGTAACTTGTCCCTTTCTATTCTTTATAGAAAGGTCAAAAAGATTTAGTATTTGAAAATCTCCTTGAATTTGATGGAAAATAATTTAAAAAAATACAATAAAATCAAAGTAACTTTAGATTGCTAAGGTTCTCTATCAGTGGTTGAACCATTTTACATTATCTTTTAAACAAGTTCAACTGTGTTCTTACATACACTTTTGCTGTTTTACTGACATTAATCAGTAAACAACATTTTAATAATTATATCTTATTTTAGCCTACCATAGTATGGAAAATTATATGCACTGTGCAATTTTAATCTTCATAGTTTTAAATTCACAATTGATAATCTCCAAAACATCTAAAAACAAAACAAAAATAAATTATAAAAATTCTGCTTAATCTCTTGCAGTTTGCATATTTCCACTAAATATAAACAAATTATAAATTAAAGCACCAGATTTGTATGTCTGTCCTTTCAATTGCTTTATAAAGGGCTAGAACTACTTTTAATATATATATGAATATGAATATGTGAATATATATTCATATATTTAGAATGAAGCTCTGAAGGATGCATGATCCTTTATTATTTTAAACCTCTCAAATAAAATTCAGTTGAAGGATTAAATTAACAGTTAATGTCACTTCAAAACAAATAGTTCTGGTCAATTATGTCATTCTATGAAAAATTAAAACATTTTAATTGATTAAGATCTAAGCAACAAATGTATATATACATTTATATACATATTTCCTATAACTCATTGTGGACAATGAATAAATATGTGAAGTGAACGATCAATAATTGAATGCAGTACTACTTCCATCTGTTTATTTGACCTGGAAAAGCAAGATAAATTTATTGGCTTCATGTTTTATAACCCATTTAAACACATAGAAATGTGTAGAATAATTGTTTCTTTTTGTACAGCCTTCCTCCTTGAAGATCTATAACCTCTTTATTGGTGATGAGCTGATAATTTTAAGCTTCTGTTTTTAGCTTTCCTGTTTCATGTCCCTTCAATAATTCAGAATGTAAACCAAACTCTGAATGGTTGAGTTAGGAAGGATTTGTGTGCGTATGTATCATGGGCATTTCTTTGCTCCACATCGTGCCCATATTTCCCTATGAGAAATTGAAAGGACAGCCAGCTTTATATGCGCCTGAAAGCCAGGCATTGTGAGCTTCTTTTGTACATAATAACTGCAGGTGCTTTCTAGCGCAGAAATGATCCTGTGATCTGATAGCTGCTTTTCACATTCTGTGATCATGACCAGTTCACAGAATGCAACAAAGGTGGAAGATTGTTGTCTTCCCCTGGGTTGCCTAAAGTTACAGTGCTGATCTTTTGACCCTTAATTTCAGCAAGTTTGATTGCTCACGAAACCCCAGTGTGCATATTTGGAGCTGGTGTGGCATTTCGCTGTTGAGTTGATTGTCAATATCCTAACATGTTCAAAGAGATGGGAGATGGAGTCCTTATGCAATTGTCTTGAATTTTGTCGAGTTAATGCAATGAGTGTCATAAATAAACCTCCTCACAGGTTGCAGTGGAATATTTTAGACCAAGGATTTATTTCGGTAAATGATTGCTGTGATTAGAGTGTCACTGCTTTGCTTTATTGTGAATTATAACATTACCTACCCTGAGGCTTCAGGGTCACAAGAGAAATGTAGTCAGTCCTCATTGGAATGAAACGAGTACATGAATTCCGATTTTTCAAAAATGAAATTATTTTAATAAGGGATTTTAAATAAGTAATGCAACATGGTATTAAAAATTGCTAATCTTGCTTCATTACTAATTTTGTGCTACATTAAAATGAATTGGTTTTACTAAGTATTTTAATTGTTTCCCCTTCTGATTTTCATTTCCTTACTCATCATCAGCATCTCTCATCAGTCAGCATTTAAAATATTCTCTGTCCTTGTTCATCTTGTGGAAATTGATCAGGTATTTAAACGATGAATTAGTTTCTCTATAATAACCAGACTTGATACTACTTGCAAATCATTTAAGATCCATGTTAATTTTTTTGCCTCCCTCAGTGCTGTCTTGCTTTCAGTTCCTGCCTTGTTTTTCTAAAGGTGTCTTGGTTGATGGCGTTAAATGACTTTTAACCACTAGAGGGAAACATACCAATCTACTATGAGCAATGCAGTGTCTTCAGATGGCAAATTATACATTGAAGCTGCAGGTCCTGTAGTTTGTTTCCTGTTGATTTGCTTTCTCTGAATATTGACAGCATTATAATGAGAAATCAGCAAAGGAGATATATTGATAAAAATTTTAGTGACAATAATTTTCCTTTTATTGAATATTATGAGACTTATTCCTTGCTACAGTAAATTTATTTTTGAAGTGAATAAATATCCCCAAGTCACCAAAGGAAAAGATTCTGTGATGCTAACAAATCTTTATACTTCATATCTGGAAAGCAGTGATCATAAAGTGCTAATATAATGTACTAATAAAAAACATAATTAGGGAGTATATTTACTGTCTTGGTTCATAATTGCATAGAAAAATACCTTGCAAAAAATAAAAATTTCGTTTGCATCCTATAATCAAGAGGCTAAGCATTCTCTGGATTATTTTCAGTATTTTTGGGCCAATGCTATTTTATTTATTGAATTTATTTTTTTTTCAATTATTTGTACTTATGTTAGATTGCTACTCTGTTCCAAGTCTGGTCCACTGTATACTTGGCAACACACACTTCCCCCTTAACAGGAATATAATCATCTTCATGCGCCTTATTTGCATATGTTTCCTTCAAGCTTGCAGAGAGCTGGTTCATGTATTCTAAAACTTCTGAAGAATACAACTGCACATGGAAATCTCCCGGGTGTTTGAATTCGGTAATTGTACCCTTTATTTCCATAGTTTCCCTGAGTTGCAGACTTCTCAAATCAGAAAACATTATTTTATCAGCAGAAATGGCTATTTCTTTAGTAACTCCAAGAGGATAATCACTCTCTTTTTTTACTTCTGTGTTCTTTGTTTCAAGAGATGACTTAGTTTCTTCAAGTTTTGGGGAATTTTGTTGCACGGGCTTACACACGATGCTGTGCTCGGACCAGTCCCTCCTCTGGCAGGTGGTGGAGCAGTAGTATGTTTGCTTGCACTGGGAGCACCTCAGTGAACCAAACAGCCCACAGCAATGGCAAGTTGTTGACCGAAAAGGCGATGCTAAGGAGTTGAACAGCACTGGGTTGTTTATGGACAATGAATTCTCAACCAACTCATGTATTTTTTTTTGACTTTGCTGGAGACACATTATTGCCAGGTTTACTATTTACTTCTTTGGGTGGTGAACTGCTTCCAGCATTTAATGGTGACAAGGAGTTTCCTGTCGGCAAGTTCTTCCTATCTCCTTTTGCTCCAACCGCTTCTCCACTGAGGCCATTAGGGTTTGAGGATACCAAACTGTCTTCCTGACTAGCCAAATACTGTTTGATTTGCTCACAAAGCAAAAAATTGTTCTTTTTATTTCCATTCTCTGGGCTCTTCAACCTGAAATTGGGATGGTTAGCATGTCCTCCAGGACTTCTTAAAGACTCATGTGGTGGAAGCTTGCCAAATCCAGTAATAAATGGATCTCATTTCCCTAACCCTGAATATGCAGAGTCGAGAAGGATATGGAAGGAGAGGCTGATAAAACACCAAGGCAGACATAGGCTGCCAAAACGCAGAAAAACAAAAATGATTGTCTGTACTTTTAATGCTCGTACGCTGGCATCTGCTGCATCCATTGAAGACCTTATGGTACAAGCACGAAAGATCAAGTACGACATCATTGGTCTGACCGAAACGAGAAGACATCAATCCCATCATGCTGTTTTCGACACTGGAGAAGAACTGTTCCTTGGAACATGTGATAAAAGAGGCGTCGGTGGTGTCAGTATCCTTGTCAACACGAACTTAGTCACGGGCATTGATTCATTTGAATGCCTAACAACCCGAATAGGACGATTACACTTGAATAAATGTGGCTCACTACCGGCAATTTCTATCTTTGTTGTCTATGCACCAACATCCAGTTATGGTGAAAGAAAAACTGAGAAATTCTACATGGAGCTGGAGAAGTTCTATAAAGAAGATCACACCTTCTACAAGATCATTGTCGGTGATTTTAATGCCAAGATAGGACCAAGAAGATCAGTCGATGAACTCCACATCGGAACCCATGGCCTGGAATGGAATGAACAGGGTGACAGACTGTCTGAGTTCATCACTTAATCACTTAATCACTTAACTTCCCGTTAGTCGTCGATTTGCTCGAGTGGGCGCCAGTAACGTCTCCATTTGTCCCTGTCGCGTGCTAGTGTAGCCCAATGGCATCTGTTCGCTCCGGGAACATGAAGGGCCTCAAACCGATCGTTCATGATCTTGACGAAGAAGTCTGACCATCTGGTAGGTGGGCAGCCACACGGTCTCTTGACATCCCGTGGAATCCAATCAGTAACAGCTCTAGTCCAACGGTCGTCTTTAAATCTCATTACATGACCAGCCCATCTGATTTTTGACACCTTGGCAAATGAGACAGCGTCCCTGATCCTTGATCGTCGACGGATATCAGAACTCCGGATTCTTCTCTCATTTGAGTGAAACGTGATATTCCAAGCATAGCTCTTTCTATTCTTCTTTGGGAGACCTGAATAGCATTCTCATCTTGTTTGCGTAGGGCCCAGGTCTCTGAGGCATATGTTAATGCAGGAAGAACAGTGGAATCAAAGAGATGTGCCCAGAGCCGGAGGTTCTTCGTCCTCTTAGCTATTTCTTCGACGTTCTTGGAGGTGGTGTAGTTGCCGACCATCTATCTTCACTCCCATTCCTTCCCATTCTAGTCGTCGCATGATGTTCTCGAAGGATCTCACCATTCTACAAAGAAGTGATCGTTGATGTCAAGAGAGGGGTGCGGCAGGGTGATACCATTTCTGAGTTCATCATGTCAACCAAAATCTTCCATGGTAACTCACAATTCCAAAAGGCTGAATGTACACGTTGGACATGGGAGTCTCCCGATGGACGGTTCCACAATGAAATATACCACATCATATTCAATCGGCAGTTTTGCCTAACTGATGTTGCTGTTGTCCCAAAATTCCAAACGGGATCAGACCACCGTCTTCTTCGTGCAAAATTCTACCTCACAGAACAAGGAGAAAAGAATGCAAGGTTTAAGAAGAGGACTCCCAGAACAACCACCAACTGGGAGCTCTTTGGCTCTATTGCGGCAACATGGGAAGATGCCGTTATTGACAACATTGATGAGGAATACGATCGAATGATTCAGCACCTCCATGATTGTGCAAGGAATGCCAAGAGAGAGATAACCACAAAAAACCGTCTTTCTTCCAACACCCTTGAACTTATTCGCCAACGTGGCTTGGCACATGCCTCAGGCAACCACAAGCGAACATCCGAACTGGCAAAACAGTGCAGAGAAGCCATCAAGGATGACCTCAAAAACAGGAGAGCAGCAGTACTGGTAGATGTAGCAGAAGCTGGGAAAAACATTCGTAATGCCCACCTGTCCTTCACCAACTACAAAACCAAGATGACTGCCCTCCGACATCATGATGGATCTATCACATCTTCCAGAAGGGCAATGGAGAAGATTATTCATGACTTCTACTCAGATCTCTTTAATAGCCACATCCACTTGCCCACATACCACATACCACATGATGGATATGTCGTTCTCAATGTTCTCCCTTCCGAAATCCAACATGCCATCTTGTCGGTAAAGAAACAAAGAGCACCTGGCACAGACAAGATCAGACCTGAACACCTGAAGAACTTACCACCAGTACTCATCAATACATTGGCTCGACTCTTCACATGCTACCTGTCTGAATGCAAGGTTCCATCCCAATGGAAAACCAGCAGGACTGTACTACTATACAAGAAAGGAGACATCCACGGCATTGGCAACTATCGCCCAATCTGCCTATTGTCTGTCATCTACAAACTATTCACTCGAGTCATCCTGAATAGGATTAGCAGAACACTAGATGAAGGACAACCATGTGAACAAGCTGGATTCCGAAAAGGATTCAGTACCATCGACCATATCCACACAATAACCAAGCTCATTGAGGTATCTTGGGAGTTCAAGATGCCGCTCTGTCTAACATTCATTGATTTAAAGAAGGTCTTTGATTCTGTTGAGACGGAAGCGGTCATGGAAGCCCGAGCCAATCAGGGCGTACAAACTCAATGCATCAGGCTCCTTCGTGAGCTCTATTACGGATTCACTACCAAGATCTCACCATTCTACAAAGAAGTAATCATCCATATCAAGAGAGGGGTTCGGCAGGTTGATACCATTTCACCAAAACTCTTCAGTGCCACCCTCGAGAACATCATGCGACGACTGGAATGGGAAAACATGGGAGTGAAGATAGATGGTCGGCAACTACACCACCTCCGCTTTGCTGATGACGTCGTTCTAATAACACAAAACATCAGCCAAGAGGCACAAACGCTGAACGACTTTGACCGTGAATGTGGAAAGGTCGGACTACAGCTGAATCTTACGAAGACAATGTTTATGAGAAACAGCCTTGTTCCTGACGCTCCATTCGCTCTCAACGGAACCACCATCTCCGAATGCAACAGTTATATATACCTAGGTCGAGAAATCAACATGATGAATGACCTGGCACCTGAGTTGCGCAGAAGGAAGAGAGTGGCTTGGAATGCCTTCAAGAGCATTGAAGAAATAACTAAAAGGACAAAGAACCTCCAGCTACAAGCACATCTCTTTGATTCCACTATTCTTCCTGCATTAACATATGCCTCCGAGACCTGGACCCTACGAAAACAGGATGAGAACGGTATTCGGGTCTCTCAAAGAGGAATCGAAAGAACTATGCTTGGAATATCACGATTCACTCAAATGAGAGATAGTATCAGGAGTTCTGATCTTCGTCAACGCTCAAGAATCAGGGACGCTGTCTCATTTGCCAAGACATCAAAAATCAGATGGGCTGGACACGTAATGAGGTTTACAGACAACCGCTGGACTAGAGCCATTACTGATTGGATTCCACGGGACATCAAAAGATCACGTGGACGCCCACCTATAAGATGGTCAGACTTCTTCGTCAAGACCCTAAATGATCGGTTTGAGGCTCTGCATGTTCCTAGAACGAACAGATACCATTGGGCTACGCTAGCACGCAACCGGGATGAATGGAGATGTTACTGGCACCCGCTCGAATAAATCGATGAATAACGGGGATTAAGTGATTAAGTGATAAGTGATATGTTAGATTTATGCACATGGGTGCTTGATAGGTACTCAATTGTTGTATCAGTAATGTAATTTCTTTTTCTTTTCCTATAAGTCTCAGAAATTTAAAGCAAGCATTTTGGGAGATCAAGTTCAGTGTTGAAATTTGTGGCTCAAAATATCAATGCTAGATGAATAACATTTAGAAACTCAGAAAAATACAGAAGTGACTGTTTAGTATTGAGTATATGTCAACAATGAAGATTATCAACCAAAGAAACCAACAAAAATTGGCTATGTAGAACATTTGAGTATTGGAAGTAGCATTCATACATGTGGCAAAAAATTGCGGATAGTTTTTTTTAAAATTTCATGTTGCAAAAGGTCTTGTTTTATTTTTTGTGTCACACCTGGCATTGCTCCAAGCTTACTCCTGGCTCTGTTTAGGGTTTACTCCTGGAGTCACAAAGGACATCATATAAGGTTCTTGGAATGAAATAAAAATTTCCTATGTTCAAGACAAGTTTACAGGCTGTATTTCTCGTCTGAAGAATTAGATGCTTCTAGTTTAGTCTGCCAGTGCTATGTTTCTTCCTGTGTTTAGGCAAATTCCTCTCTATTTACTTGCAGAAGAGCTTCCTTTTATTACAGATTAACTCTATTTCTTTGAGCCAGAAGTAAACCAATACCGACTGGCAGTGCAGCTAGGTTAGGCAAAGGAATATCAAGAAGATTTTGCCTTTCTTTTCTCCTTAATCACGATCTAAGGAGTACCAAGAGAGATAAGTAAAAGAATAAAAACTCAAAATCAGAGGTAAATTTGATTATGGAAAACTGAACTTTGCTCCATGTTCCTGCATTTTGGCCTATTTCTATTACTTCTGATTGGAAAGAGTATAATCCAGTTTCTTTTGAGAGTCTGTATTTTGAGTAGTCCCAGGGGATTTTTACTTGGCAACTATCTTTGTTTTTAAAAAATAAAATGCAGATTTATGTTAAAAAGAAGATGGCTACATTGTGTTTGTAGCAGAAACCCCCCCACACCTCAAATTGACTAAATAAATGTTTATTCAAGGGCTTTAGGTATCTTAGGAGGAAATGACTGAGGAGTTCTTTAGGAAGATAAAAGAGTTTGTGCTCATAGTGTAAGGTTAGTTCTTCCCAAAAATTCTTTTACCTTCCTGAACATTCTTATAAATTCTTGTACTTGAATGCTGAAAATAAAACATGCAGTCATAGATTGTTAGAATCAGAAGTTTTTTACACATTCACTTCTAGTCCCTACTGTGTGGAGGCTCTTTTCTAAAATGTCATGTTTTCTAAAATTTCATGTTCATTCTAACAATCACAGACACAGATCATTTTGTTTACTGCCTGCTTTTTTGTTGTTTGAGCTCAGGACTTGAATGAGGGGCACAGGATACAGGAGGATGAAGAGTTAGATGAGCTAATCACCAGGTGTGCATTCAATTTATTAAGAGGATCCCAATGCTTTGGTGTTTAGGAATGTAGGATCACCATTAGTTGAAGCTCCAATAAACTGCAAATTTGATTTGACTGTAGACTTATTTTTTTTCTAATCTTGGGGTAAAACACTTAGGATGACTTCTCTCTTTACTTAGGTTGCAAGTCCATGCTACACTATCATTATCGTAGATACTATGTTGTGAAAGCTGAAATTTTATACCTCTTGATTAGCAACTCCTTTTTTACCTGGATCACAACACAGCACCTGACAACCACCACCATTCAATTCGTTGCTTATGTGAGTTGGTGGTTTTAGATACCTCATTTAAGAAGTCAAGAAGTGTTAATCTTTCTGTGCCTCTCCCTTAGTATAATGCCCCCAAGTTTTAGTAATGTTATATATTGCAGGATTTCCTTTTTTTTAAGTTAGATAATATTCATGCATGTGTATATGCCACTATTTTTTAAAAAATGTTTTCCGCAAATGGATATTTGAACTTATTCCTGATCTTAGTTACTGAGAATAGTGCTGTAGTGAACACAATTGTATTAATAACTCTTTGAAATCTGATTTTAAGTTCTTTGGCCAAATACCAATGAATAGAATTGCGGAGTTGTATGGTAGCTCTATTTTTAAGTTGTTGCGGAATCTCCATATTGGTTTTTAGTAGTTAATCTATTTAATATTCTCTCTAATGGTGTGTAAGAATTCCAACTTATCCACATCCTCATAAATATTTACTGCTGGTTCTTGATAATTGTTATTCTGATGTAGGGTTCCCTCATTGTAGCTCAATTATACATGTGTGATGCTAAGTGATTTATAGCAATATTTTTTGTAAACCTGTTGGCCACTTAAGTTTTCTTTGGTGAAATTTCAAAGTTCTTAGTCTATACATACACACACCATTTTTTTTGGTCCCAATTTTGAGTTGTGGAAGTTCCTTATGTATTAGAAAATTCTACATTAGAGATAAATATGCATACAAATATTTTCTCCCAGTCTGGAGAGATTGATTCTCTCAGGCTTGATTTGCAACAGCTTTTTTGTTTCAGGCAATCCCACATGTCTGATTTTTTTACCTTTGTAACCTGTGATTCTGGTACCACATTCATGAAAACATTGTCAAGACCAATGTTAAGAAGATTTTCTTCATGTTTTATATGATATTAAACTATCAAGTGCATTATTTTAGGTTGAATTTGATTTGAGTTTATTTTTGAATAATGTAAGATTCACAGTTTCCTTCTATTACAAGTGAATTTCTAGCTTCCCTGCTTAATCACTGTTCAAACATTCCCCACTACTTGTTAGTCTCTTTTGTTTAGTATCATTTTACTATATTTGTGTGACTCTGTTTCTGAATATTTTCATATGAGATTTCTAGAGAATTATGAGTTCTTGTCTCAACAATTTATTTTAGTAATTAAAATCTGGAGTGAAACTACCATTTCTTTGGACATTCTAGAATCCTTAAGGTTGCAATTGTGTTTCAACTTTAACACTATATCACAGGCATTACTCTATCATTTCTTTCTAATCCTTTGCAATTTGCTTAATCATTTGACTGTTTGTTTATAAACATGTACAATACTACATACTTCTTTTTTAAAAAATTTTTATTAGTGAAACATCATGAGGAACAGTTGTAGACTTACAAAATTTTGTGCTTATGTTTCAGTTATACAATGATTGAGTACCTATCCCTCCACTAGTGCCCATTCCCCACCTCCAATGCTCCCAGCATTCTTCCCACCCACAACAACCCATCCCACCCCACCTCTGTGGCAGGGGATTCCCTTTTGGGCATTCCTTTTGGGTGCTATGGTTTGCAAAAGAGGCATTGAATTACAATCATGTTCAGTCTATAGTCTACTTTCAGCATGCATATCTCATCCTGGGAGGATCCTCTCAACATCCTTTACTTGGCAGTCCCCTCGCTATCTGAGCTGCCTTCTCCCCCAGCATGTGTGGCTAGCCTCCAAGCCATAGAGTGAAATTCCTGGTATTTATCTCGGCGATTCTTGGGTGTTAGTCTCCTATTTTGTTGCTTTATATTCTCCAGATGAATGAAATATTTCTGTCTGTCCCTCAGTTTCTGACTCATTTCACTCAGCATGATACTTTTCCATGTAGTACCACTTGTATGTAAATTTCATGACTTCATCTTTTCTAACAGCTGCATAGTACTCCATTGTGTAGATGTACCAAAGTTTCTGTAAACAGTAATCTGTTCTTGGGCACTCAGGTTTTTTCCTAATTTTGGCTATTGTGAATAGTACAGCAATGAACACAGAAGTACAGATCTCATTTCCCCTGTACTTTTTTTTTGCCTTTTTGGGATATATTCTCAGGAGTGGTATTGCTGCGTCAAATGGGAGCTCAATTTCTAATTTTTTGAGAATCGTACATACTATTTTACAAAAGGGCTGAACCAGTCGGCATTCTCACCAGCAGTGAAGGAGAGTCCCTTTCTTGCCACATCCACGCCAACACCAGTTGCTTTTGTTCTTTTGGATATGGGCCAGTCTCTGTGGTGTGAGATGATATCTCATTGTTGTTTTGATCTGCATCTCCCTGATGATTAATGATGTAGAGCATTTTCTCATGCACCTTTTAGCCATTTGGATTTCTTATTTGGGAAAGTTTCTGTTCATATAATCACCCCATTTTTGATGGGGTTAAATGTTATCTTCTAATAGAGTTCAACCAGTGCTTTGTATATCCTTAATATCAACCCTTTAACAAATGGATATTGGGTAAATATCCTTTCCTATTCTGTAGATTTTCTTTGTATTCTGGTTACTGTATCTTTTGAGGTGCAGAAGCTTCTTAATTTAAAATTGTTCCACTTATTTATCTCTGTTTCCACTTGGTTGGTCAGTGGAGTGGCGTCTTTGAAGATACCATTAGCCTCAATATCATGGAGGATTTTGCCAACCTTGTCTTCAATTTATCTTAAGGATTTTGGCCTGAAGGAAAATGACATGAAAAAAATAATCCTGTTCACAATTGTGCCCCAGAAAATCAAATACCTCGGGATCAGCCTAACTAAAGAGGGAAAGGGCCTCTACAACGAAAACTACAAAATGCTACTCCATGAAATAAGAGGACATGAGGAAATGGAAACATATCCCTTGCTCATGGATAGGAAGAATCAACATGGTCAAAATGGCAATACTCCCGAAAGCATTAAACAGATTCAACATGATCCCTATAAGGTTACTCATAAAATTCTTAAAAGAAATAGATCAGGCACTCCTGAAATTCATATGGGACAACAAACACCCACAAATAGGTAAAGCAATTCTTGGGACAAAGACGTGGGGAGACATTACCCTCGCCAACCTCAAATTCTACTACAAAGCGGTAATAATTAAAACAACATGGTACTGAAACAAAGGCAGGGCCGCAGACCAATGGAACAGGGTGGAATATCAGTACACACAGCCCCAAATGTATGAACATTTGATAATCTTCGATAAGGGAGCAAGAAATATGAAGTGGAACAAGGAAAGCCTTTTCAACAAATGGTGCTGGCATAACTGGACAACCACTTGATCACTTGATCACTTGACTTCCCATTAATCATCGATTTGCTCGAGCATGCACCAGTAACGTCTCCATTTGTCCCTGTCATGTGCTAGTGTAGCCCAATGGCATCTGTTCTTTCTAGGAACATGAAGAGCCTCAAACTGATCGTTCAGGGTCTTGACGAAGAAGTCTGACCATCTGGTATGTGGGCGGCCACACAGTCTTTTGACATCCCGTGGAATCCAATTGGTAATGGCTCTAGTCCAGCAGTCGTCTCCAAATCTCATTACGTGTCCAGTCCATCTGATTTTCAATGCCTTTGCAAACGAGACAGCTTCCCTGATTCTTGACCATCGACAAAGGTCGAAACTCCGAATTCTTTCTCTCATTTGAGTGAAACGTGATACTCCAATCATAACTCTTTCAATTCCTTTTTGAGAGACCCAAATAGCATTCTCATCCCATTTTTCTAGGGTCCAGGTCTCTGAGGCATATGTTAGTGCAGGAAAACAGTGGAATCGAAGAGATGTGCCCAGAGCCGGAGGTTCTTCGTCCTCTTAGCTATTTCTTCAATGCTCTTGAAGGCTTTTCAAGCCACTGTCTTCCTCCTGCACAACTCAGGTGCAGGTCATTCATCATCTTGACTTCTCGACCTAAGTACACATGATTGCTGCATTCGGAGATGTTTGTCCCATTGAGAGTGAATGGAATGTCAGGAACGAGACCGTTTCTCATAAACATTGTCTTCGTGAGATTCAGCTGCATTCTGACCTTTCCACACTCACAGTCAAAGTCGGCCAGCATTTGTGCCTCTTGGATAATGTTTGGTGTTATTAGAACGATGTCATCAGCAAAGCAGAGGTGGTGTAGTTGCCAACCATCTATCTTCACCCCCATTCCTTCCCATTCTAGTCATCACATGAGGTTCTCAAGGGTGGCACTGAAGAGTTTTGAAATGGTACCACCCTGCCGAATTCCTCTCTTGACATAAATGATCACTTCTTTGTAGAATGGTGAGATCCTGGTAGTGAATCCGTAATACAGCTCATGAAGGATCCTGATGTAGGAGTTTGAATGCCCTGATTCTCTAGGGCTTCAATGACTGCTTCTGTCTCAACGGAATCAAAGACCTTCTTTAAATCAATGAATGTTAGAGAGAGCAGCATCTTGAACTCCCGAGAAACCTCAGTGAGCTTGGTTATTGTGTGGATATGGACAATGGTGCTGTATCCTTTTTGGAACCCGGTTTTCTCACATGGTTGTCCTTCATCTAGTGTTCTGCTAATCCTATTCAGTATGACTTGAGTGAACAGCTTGTAGATGACAGAGAACAGGCAGATCGGGCGATAATTGCCAATGTCATGCATGTCTCCCTTCTTGTACAGTAGTAGAGTCCTACTGGTTTTCCATTGGGACAGAAACTTGCATTCAGACAAGTAGCTTGTGAAGAGCGGAGCCAGCATATTGATGAGTACTGATGACAGGTTCTTCAGGTGTTCATGTCTGACCTTGTCTGGGCCAGGTGCTGTTTGTTTTTTTACTGACGAAATGGTGTGTTGGATTTTTGAAGGGAGAGTGTTGGGAACGACGTATCCATCCTGCAGAATTTTTATGTAGGCAGGTGGACATGGCTATCAAAGAGATCTGAGTAAAAGTCATGGATAATCTTCTCCATTCCCTTCTGGAAGATGTGATAGATCCATCAGGACGTGGGAGGGCAGTCATCTTGGTCTTGTAGTTGGTGAAGTACAGGTGGGCGTTATGAATGCTTTCCCCAGCTTCTGCCGCATCTACCAGCACTTCTACTCTTCTCTCTTTGAGGTCTTCATTTATTGCATCTCTGCACTGCTTTATGAGCTCGGATGTTTGCTTGCAGTTGTCTGAGGCATGCGCCAAACCGCGTTGGTGAATAAGCTCAAGAGTTTTCGAAGACAGGCATTTTTTTGTGGCTATCTCTCTGTTAGCATTTCTCGCACATTCATGGAGGTGCTGAACCAGTTGATCGTATTCCTCGTCAATGTTGTTAACGATGGGATCTTCCCATGTTGCAGCAATAGTGCCAAAGAGCTCCCAGTTGGTGGTCGTTCTGGGAGTTCTCTTCTTAAACTTTGCATTCCTTTCTCCCCGCTCTATGAAGTAGAATTTTGCATGAAAGAGACGGTGGTCCGATCCCATTTGGAATTTTGGGATAACAGTGACATCGGTCAGGCAAAACCATCAATTGAATATGATGTAGTCAATTTCATTGTGGAACCATCCACCGGAAGACTCCCATGTCCAACGTTTAGATTTTGCCTTCTGGAACTGTGAGTTACCATGGATGGTCTTGGTCAACATGATGAACTCAGACAGTCTTTCACCATGTTCGTTCCATTGTAGGCCATGGTTCCCAATGTGAAGTTCTGAGGCTGGTCTTCTCGGTCCTATCTTGGCATTAAAATCACTGACAATGATCTTGTAGAAGGTGTGGTCTTCTCTATAGAATCTCTCCAGCTCCATGTAGAACTTCTCACTTTCTCCTTCATCATAATTGTATGTTGGTGTGTAGACAACGAAGATAGAAACTGCCGGCAGTGAACCACATCTATTCAAGTGTAAACGTCCAATTCGGGTTGTTACGCATTCGAATGAATCAATGCTCTTGGCCAAGTTCGTGTTGACAAGGACACCGACGACTCCGTCACCTCTTTTATCACATGTTCCGAGGAACAGTTCTTCTCCGGTGTTGAAAATGGTGTGATGTGATTGATGCCTTCTTGTCTCAGTCAGACCAATGATGTTGTACTTGATCTTTTGCGCTTGCACCATCAGTTCCTCGATAGATGCATCTCATGCCAGTATACATGCATTGAAAATACCGACAATCATTTTTGTCTTCTTTGTTTTGGCAGCCTAGTTCAGCCTTCAGATTTTATCAGCCTCTCCTTCCTCATCCTTCTCAACACTGCCATATTGGTGACTCTTTCAGCATCAGGGAAATGAGACCCATTGTAATTACTGGTTTTGACATATCAAATACACAATGGATAGCTTGCCAGGCTCTGCCGTGCGGGCAGAATACTCTCGGTAGCTTGCCAGGCTCTCCGAGAGGGATAGAGGCTTTTGGGGCGGCCTCTAATCTCCCTTGTAGGTGTTCCCATGGTTCAAATCATATTTGAACACTATCAAATATGGTGTGTCAATCCTGAAAGATGGGTATTAATTGTGTTATAATGTGTCGCGTGTCCGCAAAGCGGCCATGAGGTCTGGAAAGCATCCTGGAGCGTGGCCGCAGCTGGGCAGTGGAGGTAGTAGAGGTAGTGGAGGTCTACTGGTGAGGTATTCATCTGGTACCAGTAGGGGTAGGGCGGGTCTTGTGTGCATAATCCAATTCCTGGGTCACAGGCAGTTGGTGGAAGCAGATAGGGCAGGGTAGGGTGGGGCTCCTGGTTTTAATCCCTTTGTCACCTGTGGTTGGTGGGAGCAAGCAGAGTATCTCTTTCCTGGGTCTGTAGAACCTGGAGTCCAAGGTCTCAGAGTTCCACTTATCTTGTCTGCTTTCTGGACGCTCAGGCCAAGACTCATGCACAACTGAAGCCCCACAGAAAAAGATAAGCAGAACTCTGAGACCTTGGACTCCAGGCTCAACTGGACAACCACATGCAAAAAAAAAATGGACTTAGACCTTGACCTAATTCCATGCACAAAAGTCAGATCAAAATGGATTAAAGATCTCAACATCAGGCCAAAATGCTATATATTTCAAAATGCTCATTTATTCTGTAGTTTTATTTCAATTCACAAAATAACATTTAAACTTGATAGACAATTTTCTTTTGTTGACTTGGAAATAAAGGGACATTTTTTTCCCTCCAATGCTGGTGCTTACTCATTTCAATAAGCAATGCTCTCATGTCTTCATAACGTATCCTACAGCAATGCTGTATGAGAGAATTGTATGCAATGCTGCTAATGCCTTATATATTTTCTGCCTAAGATAGTAGCAGCCAATAGTCACATGTGGCTATTGACCATTTAAAATGTGACTAAATGTAACTGAAGCACTTAATTTTATTTCACTTTAATCAATTTACATTTAGAATTAGTGAGTATAGTTAATAGCTGTCATATGGGAAAGCTTACAGCTAGGGAAATCATCCGTTGAGGGTAGAAAGGTATGAGTGGAGCTCTGGAGGCTGCTTTTTTGTAGTTCTCAGCCAGCTAAACTGAGGGCTCTAATTGAGTCCTGAGTATGTGCTACTGTTAAGCGCTCTGAGGTGCTGGAATTACATGAGCCAATTTGGTTATGCTTAGGGATTTTCAGGACATCCCTGTATGATACTTGGTATCCTCTAGTGCTGCATCTGATGATCCTAAGAGGATCACGTGGTGCCAAGAATTTAACTGGTGTTGGCCACATGCAAGGGAAACTCTTGTACTATCTCTCAACCTCTAGGGGTAGAATTCTCTAAGAAAAGGTATTCCTCAGATGCTGCTTACAATGACGTAACTGGTGGACATATATCTATATCTATTTTCATTAAGATAATTTGATAGTAATATAGTTATAGTTTGATATAGGCTGTCCTCGCCGGGGCCCCTTGAAGGAAAGTGTGTTGAGTTTCCCTCCCCGCCCCGACCTGGGCTCCGCCAGCCGAAGACTTCCAGAACGAGCCACCACCATGCTGAGACCACTCTCCACATGCATGAAGGTACCAGCCGAGGAACAAAGGCATGAGGGTCCCGGGGCTGAGATTTCCAAGTCTGCTTGGATCGGGGCTGAGCATCCTCCACCCAGATCCTCCACATTCCAGTAGGCAGGGGTCACATCCACCAACTGGCCCCCTGGCGCAGTGTAATCCCATCAACAACCAAGACCCAGAGACCATAAAACCTAGCTCCCGGAAGAGAACAGAGCAGAGTCTCCTGCATTTGCGGCCACACGACATGTTATTATCTCATTCTTACTTTGGACAAAATTGCAGGCCACCAAATGTAACCTGCCCACACGGCAGAGTCTGGCAAACTCCCCGTGGCGTACCCAATATGCCAAATACCAGTAACAATGATGGGTCTCATTCTCCTAACCCTGAAAGAGCCTTTAAAATAGCACTTTTTAAAAAGTCTCAGGGCTAGGACAAAGGAGACATTACTGGGGCCTGCTCGAGGCAATCGACAAACAACAGGATGGTCGTGATCGTGATCGAATGGGATAGTTTAAATACTCTATAGCCGCTTACATTTTTTTTTATTTTTTATTTTTTTAATTTATTTATTTATTTATTGAATCACTGTGGGAAAGGTTACAAAGCTTTCAGGTTTATGTCTCAGTCATGCAAATATCAAGCACATTTCCCTTTACCAATACTTATTTTTTACCATGAAGAACCCCAATAAAACCCCACCCCCCACCCCTCCCCGTCCCTGTGAGGCAGATGAATTCTAGTTAACACTCTATCTGCTTTGATTAGATTCATTGTTTCAATAAAAGATTCACCACTATTATTTAGAGTTTACCCCCCCCCCCCCAAATCAGACATGCTGAAAAAGCATTGTGAAGTGATTTGCTTTCTACAGCTGGGTTCAAGAATTAAATGTTGGTTTTGGATTTCTGCTATTTTACCTATTGACCCTGGAAGTATTTCTACTGAAAGTCAGATAGTTAAGAAATTGGTTTCTGTGTTCTGGAGTCGTGGCCGTGCTGGAGAGCCACTCGCGGGAGGACCGGTGGCCTCGGTAGGGCGTGAAGGGCGGAGCGAAACGCCCCCCTTCCCATGAGGTTTTAGTCGCCCCCACACTCCCGGCTCATACCTGCTGTCCACAAGGCTCGCATGTGGCCGCCATCTTTCTTTCCAGAGAGGAGAGGGTGAATGGGGCAACACCCTTTCCCCTCCAGCAGACTTGATGGCCTGGATCAACGCATAGTCCATTCACTTTTCTGCTCCAAGCTGCTGGGTTCTGCATGAAGTCCTTGTGCTTCTGGGGCCATGGCCGTGCTGGAGAGCCGCTCGCGGGGGGCGACTGGTGACCTCGGTAGGGTGTGAAGGATGGACCGGAACGCCCCCCGACCCATGAGGTTTTAGTCGCCCCCACTCCCCCGGCTCATACCTGCTGTCCACAAGGCTCCCATGTGGCAGCCATCTTTCTTTCCAGAGGGAGGAGGGCGGAAGGGAGCAACACCCTTTCCCCTCTGGGCAGAAATGATTGCCTGGATTAACGCATAGTCCTTTCACTTTTCTGCTCCAAGCTGCTGGGTTCTGCATCAGGTCATTGTGCTTCTGGGGCTGTGGCCGTGCTGGAGAGCCGCTCGTGGGGGCAACTGGTGGCCTCGGTAGGGCGTAAAGGGCGGACCGAAATGCCCCCCTTCCCATGATAGCCACTTACATTTGTTTTGGGCCTAGCTTACACTAATCAGAGATGAATTTTAATTTAAGTGTTGAATGTGTCTGTTATCTCTTCTAACTATGCTGAATATAGTTATCTTATTGGATTTCATTAATGTTACAATGTCCATTTTTCTAATGAATTAACGTTTTATCATACCTGTTTACTCTTCTGATTACGAATGCTAACATGATAATAACATGGCAGAATAATTTTCTTTTCAATTTTTCCTTTTCAATCAACTTATAGCCATATTTATTTATGTTTTATCACTGTGTTGTATTGAGCTATTCATGTACTGACTGATCATGCATTAGGGATATCTTTTGGCAGGCTTGGAACAACAGATAGGTTGTCAAAGGCCTTACCAGGGTTGGCCATGCCCAAGGCAAGTGGCTATGTGCAAAGCAAATACCATAAACCCTGTACTTCATGCAGCATTATCAATCCAACTCTATTTTATTCATTTTTTTGAGTGTAGCTGTTTTGTTTTTCAACAAGGGTATTCTTCCAAAAGGTGTCCAAGAGGCTCAGGGGATCCACTGATAATTCATGGACAGTGGGACCAGTGATTCAATAATAGTACTAAAAGATGCCATGCTCCTAGGATCCTGTAATGCCAGAATTATCTAGGGTACCCTGGCTATGCATTTGAGCTTTTAGAGCTACACCAGTAGACGCTTGGAAACCTCCAAGACTGCACGTAGCAATTCATGGGATTATGTACATCGCTTATGATTAAACCCTGGTTAGGCATATACCAGGTATATCCGCTGGCCCATTTAAAGCTCATATTTGACTGAGTTTATTGATACATATTAAAGCCTATCCATTATAGTAATTTCCTACTTTATATTTACCTAACTTTTTACATACTGATTTTTTATTTATATTGCTTTTCCTCTTGATTAATTAAATTTTTAATTCTTTCCATGTATTGTTGAAAATTATGCACATTATTTCATAGGGTAATTTCCTGAAAATATTAATACATAAATCTTACTTTAATTATTCACAAGATAAAATCAATTACTGGACCTTCCTCTGAAATGTTTCAAATATATTAAAGCTTTCTTTCTGATTATTTTCTTAATCTTACATTATTGTCTAGTATATTTGTTTTATGTGCTTTAATATCACAAGTTATATGTTATCATATTACATATTATTGATACTTGTTTTATTCTTCAACTTGCTTAATACATCTTCCAATTCCAAGACGTGTTTTCTACAATAAGTTTTTTTTTCTTAAGTTGCAACTTTTATTGGTACAGGTTAGTGATAAAAATAGCATTTTTGAGACTATATATTTAGCACTTCTTTTTTAATTATAATGATATTTGTTTATTGTGATTTTTCTCTCAAAACTGTGGAAAAATTTTTTTGCTTTTGGAGAAAAATTTTTGTTTGCAATAATTTTTTTTGAGTAAAGCAAGTTTATTCTGGAAACAAAAGGGGGGGAATGAGAGAGAGAATGGGAAAAATGGAAAAAAAGAATGGAAAAAAATGAATGGAAAAAAATGCCAAGCATTGTTTAATATTAAAAATTAAACTTTTTGTGCTGGCAGAACTGGACGGCTACATGCAAAAAAGTGGGCTCAGAACTCTGCCTAACACCATGTACAAAAGTAAGATCAAAATGGATTAAAGACCTCAACATCAGACCAGAAACCATAAAGTACATTGAAGACAAAGTTGGCAAAACCCTCCATGACATTGAAGCTAATGGTATCTTCAAAGATGTCACACCACTGGTCAAGCAAGTGAAAACAGAGATAGACAAATGGGACTATCTTAAACTAAGAAACTTTTGCACCTCAAAAGAAACAGTGACCAAAATGCAAAGACAGTCTACAGAATGGGAAAGGATATTCGCCGAACAAACATCTGACAAGGGGTTGATATCAAGGATATACAAAATACTGTTTGAACTCCACAAGAAGAAAACATCTAACCCCATCAAAAAATGGGGCAATAAAATGAACAGAAACTTTCTCAAAGAAGAAATCCAAATGGCAAAAAAGCACATGAGAAAATGCTCTACATCATTAATCATCAGGGAGATGCAGATCAAAACCACAATGAGATACCATCTCACACCTCAGAGACTGGCCCACATCCAAAAGAACAAAAGCAACCGATGCTGGCGCGGATGAGGCGAGAAAGGGACACTCCTTCACTGTTGGTGGGAATGTAGACTGGTTCAGCCCTTCTGGAAAACAGTATGGATGATGCTCAAAAAATTAGAAATTGAGCTCCCATTTGACCCAGCAATACCACTCCTGGGAATATATCCCAGAAAGGCAAAAATGTATAGTCGAAGTGACATCTGCACTTGTTTGTTCATTGCAGCACTCTTTACAATAGCCAGAATCTGGAAGAAACCTGAATGCCCAAGAACAGATGACTGGTTAAAGAAACTTTGGTACATCTACACAATGGAGTACTATGTAGCTGTTAGAAAAGATGAAGTCATGAAATTTACATACAAGTGGTACAACATGGAAAGTATCATGCTAAGCGAAATGAGTCAGAAAGAGAGGGATAGACATAGATTGCATTCATCTGGGGGAATATAAAGTAACAAAATATGAGATTAATACCCAAGAATAGCTGAGATCAACACCAGGAGGATTACTCCATAGCTTAGAGGCAGCCAGGCATTCTAGGGGAAAGGGCAGCTCAGATAGAGAAGGGAGTACCAAATAAAGGATGTTTGGAGGATCCTCCCAGGAGGGAAGATGCATGTTGAAAGTAGACTATGGACTGAACATGTTTGCCACTCAAATCCTCTTTTGCAGACCATAACACCCAAGAGGAGAGAGAGAACACAAGGGATCGCCCTGCCACAGAGGCAGGGTGGGATGGGAGGGATGAGGGTGGGAGGGATATTATCCATGGTGGTGGAAAATGGGCACTGGTGGAGGGATGGGTATTTGATAATTGTATAATCGAAACCCAAGCACAAAAAATTGTAAATCTACAACTGTACCTCATGGTGTTTAAATATATATATATATATAATTAAACTTTTTAATATCTATTATCATGAATCAATGAAAACTTTTTATTCATTTGCTTCCTCAAATCTTTATAGTTGCATGCTTTCTAAAGATATTTTTTAGTTTTGGTTTGTGAATTCAGAGGTGGTGAATTTATTTCAGAGATACAATGGCTTGATTTTAGGGTATATTACTCTAGGAAGGATTTGAGTTTCTTTTTGTCAGCTTTACAAAAATCTACAAATCTGGAAACAACTTAATTTGTCTTAGTGTTTTTGTTGAAGTAGCTAAGGCCAAAATTCAGATAGATTATGTAAAAAGCTAACACAGGAGAGAAAGACTAGTATAATGATTTCGGAAGAAACTTACTCAGATAGAGAACAAGCATTCTTCCTTTGTTTATAAAGGATATATAATCCAATGTTCTCATTTCCTAAAGACATATCCTTTCATGGTCAGTCCTGGGTTTATGAAAAAGTCTCTGTAAATTCTTCAAAAATTAGTGGGACCAGGAATTTCTTTCTTAATCTTAAGGTGTCAGAAAACCCAAATCTCTAAGTTTCTGCTATCAGAAAGTAATCCTGGTATTGCCTAAGATCCTACTGCCTATTTAGTTCTCATTGTGCTTTGTGAGCACAACTGCATTTTAATGAACATTTAATATTGCTTTATTCACAAGTTCTAGATGTTTTATTTTAGGATGATTTTATAGACTAACCAGTCTGTACATTTTTCTATGTATTCTAAATTCTTAATATAATTTATTCTTGGTATCCAGAGGATGTACTATAACTTTATGATGTTCTCCTCATATATATATATTTATATACATATATATTCCATTATGAATTTATTGTATGCTTCTTCTTTGAGGGAAAGTATAATTTTATCAGTTCTATTGTTCCAAACCAAAATATAATCATGTGAGCTTATTTAGCTTGCATTATTTATTTAAAACAGTATTGAAGACATATACATTTTATTCCTGGTATGTATAAATATATATGTGAATACATATATTTCTATATGACTTGATAAAATCAAAAAGAGCTTAACAAATTCCCTAAAAGACCTTCCTTTCCTGCAAGCAAGGCCTTAGGCAAATGCAAAATTGCATCAAGTTACATTCTTCCCAAGTTGCCTACTTGCTCGTTTCATAAAACTTATTTTTTATTGTCTACTCTTGTTACATACTCTATTGCTATTAGTCTGTTTTGATAAGGTAGATAATAGTATTATTTTATCAAGCATTAAATGTTAACTATGTTAGTCTTTTATCTATATTGATAAAGGCAGGTCACACCAAATTTTACTGTGGCTGAGGTGCAACATTATTACATATGGCCAGGAAAATAAAACTGTAATTCATTGTGATCATATGGAAATTAATTAGTGGTTAATTAAAATAAGGTTAATTCCCTTGTGATTATTGTTCAACACTTCATACTTCAAATATGTTTCTGATAAAATATAACAATACATTTTCTATTGGTAGAAAGAACTGAAAATTCACAAATTTGTTATTATAAATTACACACTTTAATAAAATATTTTCAAGTAAAATCACGTCAAATAACATGATGCCATAAATCACATAAGTAACAGCCATTACTTTTTATAAAAGCTTATCTCAATTTCAGAAGTGTTTTGATATGAATAAATGTTTTAAAATCAATGAAATACTGTTCCTGATTTCCATGGCATATAACCACATGAGCAAATTATAGACATGTTAAAATCCAGTGATCTGAGTGTCTATTCTAGCATAAAAATTAGACATTTGGTCTCTGTTAAGTGAAATTTTTGCACTTGTGATTCCATAGGATCATATATGAAGATATTTACCTACTTGTTCTAACTTTAGTGAATGAAGGTGTTTGTATATGATTCTGAGCTGACCTCATATTCAGGAAACAGGAGTATATTGGTCAAAGACACAGAACAAAGAAGAGTAACAAAAATTCTATTAGAATTGCTTTGTTGTCATTATGGTGTTTTTTCCTCTTCAACTTCTATAAGCCAAGATGAGCACTGAGTCACAGGCTGCTTTTACATACAAAATGATAGAAATATTTTATTTGTGTAGGGAAAGCACTTGAATCATCTCAAAGATTTACATGAAGCTCCTCACTACTTACTGTTTATTGATAAATAGTAAATTAAGCACCTATGGAAATGTTTTGTTAATAATAGTATGGCATTAGTCTAAAATTTTTATGCACTGATATTGTTAGTAGACTGTGCTGCCCATTTATTAATGATCTCAATTTAATTCAGGGAACGAGGAATTACTTTTCCCACTTACTCCTATCTCCTTCCAAAATTCCACAGAGAAAATAAAATTTAATATTTGTGATTAATATTAATGAATAAAAGACCATAATTTTAAGAGATTTGCTATGATATGGCTTGTTTTAAAAAGGTGAGACAATTAAAATATCTTAAATCAATATTGATTCTAAGCAGAAACTAAATTGAAGGTTATATGCAATTGGGAAAAAATAATTAAAAATCAGTTTAATTTTTATGCTGTTGGAAAAGACATAAATCCCTTGTGTTGCTGCAGATGCTGTGAGACAATGACACGTGGGAAGAAATAAATCAAAAAGGAACAATCCTTTGCCAGCACAGGTTTATTTAAAGCAACAAAATAAAATTGATGATGATTATTGATTCTGGAAAATTATACAACCTCTTATACCCAACTAGGGGTAAATATCTTAAATTTGTTGCTGAATTAGAAGAGAAAGCTTTCTTTTACTTATGCAAAAACTACTATTACCTATAATACTGCAGACACTTTGCCAGTTTCTGAAAACACATAGAGGTTAATGGAAAACAGTTTATATAGATTACCAGGCAAAACAGATGGGAAAATTATTATTAAAGTAATGGTAGAAGCATATAGGTTTCCTTTAAAAATTAAAGAGTGCTCAGGTAAGCCTGTGGGAGCCAGAGAAACTTTTATGACACAAGCTTTGATCAAAGCACACATAAAATTAAAAAGCAGCTCATTTTAAGTGGGTTTAAAAAGAAATAGATATAAAATTTTAACATTATAAAAATGGGCACTAGGGAATGCAAATTGAAAGAGTGTTCATTTATACAAAAAGTTGCTGGGGAGGTTTGAGAATGGGGAGCACAGGCAAGAAAAAACACAGATAGATATAAAACTTAGGAGAAGCAAAGTGGAGAAGAAAAGTTGAGAAGTTATAAGATAAAATTTTTATTCGAGCGTAACTCAGTGTTACGTGCTGTGCTTGACTTTTAGGGGCAAAGCAGCTTGTTAGCGCCATCACGTTTACTTACAGATCTTTATTACTAGCAACAAAAGAACAAAGCTCAGAGCTCAATTATAAATTGACTAATATTTGTAATCCTTAGGTGTTTTTCTTTCTTAAAAGTGTTTTATTATGTTGGCAGAACTGTAGAGCTGTTCATTTATTTTAAATTTTGTGTGTGCTTTGATCTTTTACTCATCCCTCTTTGCTGCTCTGTTCATTACAGTGACTCTCCTCAGGGTCCGCTACTTATGTCTTTTGTTGTCTTATTTTGTTTTGCCCACACCCAGCACTGATCACAGCTTATTCTTGGACCTTCGCTCAGGTTCCCTAACCATGTGGTTTTATATTAGGGTCTTATGTCAGTATCCTGCCCGAGAAATCTTTTGGAGGAATTTTCTAAGTGTCAGATTATTTTTCAGATCGCTATGGAGTGGTAATTCAACGTTATTTTAATTCATGAGAATACTATGAGTATTATTCTCTGAGAATACTATGAGTATTACTTCATTTTTCAAGGACAATAAGCGGAGCAGGTAAAACCCCAGCATATTCAGAAAGAAATCCCAGCCACTTCAGGATCAGAACTCAAAGACAACTGTTACTTTCAGGATGTACCACAGCAATTCTAAATTGGAAGGAGTTTAAATAAGAAAGCAGCAAATCTCTTTGTCTCAGGGGAACTGGTTATCTGTAATTTCTAACTCAACCCTTTTACTACCTTTATTTCTCCTTGACTGTCACCTTTTTTTGTCTCAACACACTGTTTTCCTTTTGATTTTCTGACTCAATATTTTGCTTCACTATTTTTGCATCCTTTCTATTTTGCATCATTCTTCTGTAGAGTGGTTTTCTCTGTATATAGCATTATAAAACTCTCTGAGAGAGAAAGAGAAAATTTAGTTGACTTTAATTTGGAAAAGTAGCTACAAATTATTATAACATTAACTCTATTCTTAATTATAGGTCAACTTTCATCGTATTGCTTCATTTTTTGGTAGGTTTACATATTGTCTTACAAATTGATTTGTGAAACCTTTGAGGGTAGAGAAATTTTAAAAATATATATGTATATGTAAACATGTAATATATGTATGCATGTACATATATAAATTCAGTTCAATTAAATGTATATGTATATATGTAATATGTGTATGCATGCATATATATGAATTAAATTGAAAATTAAAAAGTGACACTGTGCTCTATATTAGATCCCTAGAACTTATTCATCTTAGAGCTAAAAATTTAGAATTTTAGTTAAAAAATGTCAGCTTTTTCAGACTTTCTAAATAAAAGAGATCATGTAGTATATATTTTTTCTTTCACTTATTTGTTTACCATAATGATCTTGAATTGCTTCTCTTCTGTAGAAAAAGGGCGGGTTTCCTTTTTAGTGGTTGAAGAATTTTCATGTGTGAGTGTGGGTGGGGTGGAGCCATAGCACAGAGGGTAGGGCATTTGCCTTTCACGCAGCCAACATGGCCAACCCCCATTTGATTCCTCCTCCACTCTCTGAGAGCCCGGCAAGCTACCGAGAGTATCCCGCCTGCACAGCAAAGCCCGGCAAGCTACCCCTGACATATTCAATATGTCAAAAACAGTAACAGCAAGTCTCACAATTTGTTGTGAGACGTTACTGGTGCCTGCTCAAGCAAATCAATGAACAATGGGAGGCAAGTGCTACAGTGCTACAGACTGTGGGTATGTGCAGGTAAATATAAATGCTGTTCCCATGTCTTACCTATTTTAAGTAATAGTCCAGATATTGATTTCATTTTATATCATGTACCTGTAACTGGGGATTGCTGACTGTAGGATAACACTGTTCTGTCCTTCCTGCATAGCCTCAAGAATAGTTGATAGTTGATAGTTTATTGGACTGAGGAAAAGAGAAAAACACCTTCAGGAGGTATTTTGCCTGGGGCAGTCAGGAAGGGCTTTCTTATGTTGATTTGGCTACCAGACTGGGTGGAGTGTCAGCCCTGACTAGAAGAGAGCTGGAGAAAGAGAACCAGCAAGGCTGCAAGATGGACCACAGAGAGACTAGCAAGGAGAACATGTGCTTGAGAGAACCTAGGCCCTCCATAACATAAATTTCTTCCATGGGATAAACTTCCTTGTAATAAACTGCTACAAAGATCAACCGGCTTGGCTCTCGTCTCTTCCTTCGTCTGCCCTTGGCCAACATCCGTCCAGATCCAGGCCACACACAGTGGCTCTAGGGCACTTAACTCGGGCGGTGAGATAGAGCCCTCCAGAGAGCCCGAGAACACACAACCTTCTGCGTGCATAGTTTTTTACAGCTGACTTCTATGATAGTTCTATCTCTAGCACCTCCATGCGATTTTTCATAATTCTTGTATCAATTTATGTACCCACCAACAGTGCACAAAATTTTCCTTTTCTTCCTAAGCCCTGTCAACCCTGCTGCATCTTGTCTATTTGACAGAAATCATTCTTTCAGATTTTAAAGACATAACACTCACTGTTGTTTAAATTAACATTTTCATTCTCATGTGATTAGCTATGTTGAACATGTTTTTCAACACGGGAGAAATTTCTACTCAAGTCCTCTGTGCATTTTAAAGATAAGTTGTATTTATGTATTTATAGCTGTGGGTTATAAACCTTTATCAGATGGAGGATTTCTAAATATTTTCACCATTCTGCTGTTTGAGAATTGCCTACATAACCTTTATATGTAACTTACATCAAGGATGCCTAATGAATCTTTTTTAATTTAACGACACAAATCATCTATTTTCATAGAATCTTTCTAAATTGATTAATGGTCTCTGTATGTTATTTTGTTTCCCATAATAAAAAAGTTCTCTAAATACAAATCACTTTTACTGCAATATTGATAGTAACGTAAGCAAGATAAATCGAGCACTATTTTATAAGAAAATATTGAAGTTTTCAAAGCAATTTAATTTATTTACAGAAAGTTTACAAATTTGAAAAACTATGAGCATCCTGCAGTTTTACTCTGCTCACATAGCTGCCAAGTTAGCCTCCCACAGTTACATGGATACTGGCCATAAATACTGGCTCAGAGACAAAGGACAGTCCAGTCCGTGTATTAGTGATAGCAGTAGCACTTCCCAGAGTAATGCCACTTGTGCTAGTTACTTGATCCCCATTCTGACAGGGAAATGCATTAAGGGCTAGGTAACATCTTCGAACTTGGGGGGAAGCAGTACAGAAGAAGAACCTCAAGTTTCAGAACAACAAACTTTATGAGGATGCTTCTGGCAAAAGTGTTCAACCTTTGCCTTAGAGGGAGACATAATCTTTATTTTACTGCACAGCAAACATTTCTTCCCCTTTCCTCAGAGAGATGTACTCTCTTTTAACTACCTATGCTCTTTGCTATACCAACATTTGTGAAAAGCTAGTCCAGAACAAAAGCTGTCAATTGTCAGTGACATTGTTGAACTGATGTGCAGATATATAAATGAAACATGGAGTATTACTTTAAATGAGAAAGACTACTGAATACTCTATAAAGGAGGAAACATTATTTCAGAAATGTGAAGAACCAGATCTCATCAAACAACTTGTGAACAGCAAAGATGTAGCATTTGTTGTGTTTTTTGTTTTGTTTTGCTGTAGTTGTTGTTTTTATTTCATCTTCTGCTCCTTAAATCTTTATTACTCATGCCCAACTCTAACAAAGCTAGTCACTTAGTCACAATTAGCTTATCTTCAATTATATGGAAAGTGTTTAGGAACCAGAACTTGTTTCCATCATATCTTTAGGCCCAATTTTGAATGATGTACTGTTTTCAGTTGTTCTGAGCTGCTTGAACATATCAGTGTTGCATCTTTAAAAAAAAAAACGTTATTTCATACAGCTAGTATCAACAGAGACCGAAATAAACTTCATGTCTATGCAACAATGAATAAATAATTCAGACTTGTTATTAAAATATCACCACTGATTTTCTTGAAATAGTCTTTTTAAAGTAGACATTGACTGTTCCAATTAGAAATGAAGGTTACAAGTGTTAATCTATTGATGTCATAAGACCAAGGTTCACATTGGGGAGAATTTCTGACATGTGTATTTGTAGCAATTTTTCATGTAAAATATAGCAGTGTTTTCGAGGAGAAAAATGTGCCTGGATTATTTCAGTAACATAATTGACTGTTTTTATGTGTGTCATGGCATTTCTTAAAACTTTGGCGGGGATTGTGGCATTTCACATCACAGAAAAGGAAATAAAGCTGTATTGTAGTTTGCTTACATCAGTACCCAGAAAAAAAATTCCAATTTCAAAGGATCAAGAGTTTTTCCTTGTGGAAAGCAGGGGTCTGGGTAGCATTTTCATTTCCTGTCTTTTTGACTTCCAGTGTAAACCCCTTCAAAAAGTTCTGAGTACAGAAAGCAGAACTTGCCTCCAGCACAAAACCAGAGCCCACTTTTATTATTGTTGTTGTTTCAAGGCTCCTGGATATCATGCTGAACCTTAAAATCCTATTCGCAGCTCAGCTGCCAGCACGCTGTGAGCAGAGCAGTGAAAAGTGGAAGAAATAACAGGCTTCACCATGCAATCAGTAGTTCCCTACTGAAACCATATGTCATGCATAGAATCCAGGAGACTTGAAAAGTCTTAAAAGACTGCAGTGCCACGAGTATTCCTAATGGGAATTAGTGATAGGCAAGTGCCTATCAGAAGGCCAGAAAAATAGACATAACTGAGCGAAAGAACAACTATTATTGGCCAAGAGGAGTGATCAGAATAATTGTCCACTGTAGATTCAGTCATTAAGTGATTATAACTACTACGTCTAAAATGCCTCTTGAACTCAGCTATCAAATTTTAAGTGTCTTGTGCTAAAAAAGGTGGCAAACACTTTTTTTGACAATGTAGTTACATGTCATACTAACAATCAAATCATTAAAATAACTACTACAATAAAGTTCTTCTTTCACCAACTGCTCTATTTGAAAGGTAATCTATCATGGTGTTTGAAACAAAGGCTTTGGAGTTAAGGAGAACCAGGATCAAGTTTTCACTTTGTTCTTTCTAAATTGGAAAATTCCAGTCACAGTTTCTCATCTGGAAAGCTGGAATTACAATGTCTCTTATAGTTTTGTTGTAACAATTAGGTAAGAAAAAAGTGTGTATGATTTATTTTGAGGTCAAGCTACAGAAATATTTTTTTTTAAATGGCACTGTTATAATTACTGGGAAAAGTACTGTCTTTTAATATCATGTGGAATTTTTCTCAAAAGAATAAAAACCTATATAGGAAGATATTTCATTCTTGTATCCTAAGCATTAGCTAGAATTTTAGAACTTTTCAAATTTTTTTGTTGTTTGGTTTGATTTGGTTTGGTTTGGGAGCTACATCAGACTGTGCTTAGACTCCTGGCTCTGTTCTCTGGGATCACGCCTGGTTCTACTCAGGGGACCATATGTGGTGCCAGGAATGGAAGCCTGATCAGCTTTGTCCAAGTCTAGAGTTTTACAATGAGTGCAAGAATAGTGCCTTAAACTCTGTACAAACTCTCCGACCCTGATGAAATTGCTTTTTGTATTTGTCAGAAATATCTTATTCCAACTTCACTGAAGGATAGCTTAAATTAGTGCTAACTTGGAAGTATTTACTAAATTTTCCCTGTTCTTTTTAAACTTTTAGTTCCAGAAGTGCTTAGGACTTACTTCTATCTCTGTTCTCAGACATTACTCCTGGAGATCATATTTGGTGCCAGGATTTCAGCTGTGGTTGGTTGGATACAAAACAAATTAACCCAAAGAATGTTCTCTGACTTGAAATCAAAGCTATAAAAGTTCTTAACTTTGAATGGTCAGTTATATCTATATGCTACTATATATCTACTTATTGTATATATAATATGTATAATAGATATTTAAATATATTTATAATATTTGTATATTTAGGGCATCTTTAAAATATATAGAGAACATACATTCAATATTTTATTAACCAAAATATTGAAAATAATGTTTGCAAAGTGGTAACAATACAATTGTTCTTTATCATTTTCCAAAGATAATTTTTAAATTAAGCTTAATATTATGGATAAGATTCAAATTAAAGAAAATATATGTAATCCTGGTTATATGTTGGTATTTTATCAGTGTAAAAGTTTATTTAATTTTATGTTTCATAAAAATTTACAAAGCAAACTGTTCATTATACACAAGTCCTGCTTACATTTTGTTTTCTGTCTAACTGAAACTACACTTCAGGAACTTTTTTAAAAATTATTTTTATTAATGAAACACCATGAGGTACAGTTGTAGACTTACAAATTTTTGTGCTTGGGTTTCAGTTATACAATGACCGAATACCCATCATCCACCAGTGCCCGTTCTCCACCATCAATGATCCCAGTATCCCTCCCACCCCCCATCCCCTCCATCCCACCCTGCTTCTGTGGCAGGGGATTCCCTTTTGTTCTCTCTCTCCTTTTGGGTGCTGAGGTTTGCAAAAGAGGCTTTGAACGGCAATCATGTTTGGTCTATAGTCTACTTTCAGCATGCAACTTCCATCCTGGGAGGATCCTCCCAACACCTTTTACTTGGTGCTCCCTTCTCTATCTGAGTTGCCTTTTCCCCTAGCATCTGCTGCTGTCCTTCAAGCCATGGAGTGAACCTCCTGGTACTTATCTTGACTATTCTTGGATGTTAGTCTCCTATTTTGTTACTTTATATTTCCCAGATGAATGCAATCTTTCTATGTCTGTCCTTCTCTTTCTGACTCATTTCACTTAGCATGATACTTTCCATGTAGTACCACTTGTATGTAAATTTCATGACTTCATCTTTTCTAATAGCGGCATAGTACTCCATAGTACTCAAGCTTTTTTATTTCTGCTCTCATCTCTCCCTGTATTTTTTTGACTATCCATTCCACGGTTTCTTTCATTCTTCCTTTAATTTTCTGGATGTCTCCTCCATTAATTCTTTGAGTAGCTCCTTAACGTCCTCAGCATTTCATCTCAGAATTCTTTATCAGAGAGAACATATTTGTGGATAACCCTTGTTGAGCATCTGGGACTCTTCTTCATCCTCTCCTTGTCGTGGAGATTTATGCTGTTTCTTCATGCTGTTGTGGTTGTCTAGAGGCAAAACCTTGGATTTCACTAGCACTGTTTCCTCTTATCATGGGAAAGGATTCTGAATAAAGTCGGTTGATGGTGTTCATGCCTTCTAGAATCTGTCCTTCCTCTCAGGCATTATTCTGTGGTTTATGACAGGCATCTAGTGAAACGTTGTAGGAGGTGCTCCTTTATATTGGGCTTGTACAGCTTCTTGTGTACTGGTCTTTTGTTGGAATTGGAGTAGGCCAGTGGATTATTGTTGTATTGTGGTTGAGGTGGCCAGGACTTGTTCCACAGAATTAGGTGATAAAGGCTGGGATGTGAGTTGAGAGTGCTGGGATTCTGGAATATAACTGCAGCCCCCACACAGAAAGCCACGCCCACTCTTAAGGAGACCACACACCTAATGGTAGAGGTCACACTTCCAGCCTGTCCCAGGGTTGAGCTGACCTAAGAACCTGCAGAGGAGGACGGCTCTGTGCTTAGGTGGGCAGGTGGTCCATTGGGGCAGGTATTCCCCAAAGTCTCCTCTGGCTGCCAGGTAGTGGAGGCCCCATGCGGTTGGGGAAAGGGTCGTGCATGCGGGGTGCAGCAAAGGGACACATTTCCCCGGCTCCCCACAGAACCTATAGACGAGCACTTCAGGAAACTTAATCTGCAATTAAATTGTGTTTTAAAAAGATACTTTGAAAAATTTATTGTTGGAATTTTCAGACCCATTTACTCTTTCAAACAGTGCTATGAATTGTAGTGAAACTCCCTCACAGACTGTAAAGAATTTTTTCAATCATATTCTTACATTTTGTGTTAGCTGAACAATTATGGATACAATTGATCATGATATAACAATTTTTGATGAAAAAATTCACCTAATTGTGAATTTTTAATATGTAAAAATGTATATATATATGCACACATTTATGTCTCTCTATATTTTATTTATAGATTTTTTTCTAGAGTTGAAGTTGCTGGAGATTGAGGTAAGCTGTTATTTTATCTTAATGCATTTTACTAATAATATATGCCTTTTCCATTAATGTATTCTTTTGCAACATATAGAGAAGACAATATGGAGAAAGCTTCTCTATGAGCTCCTCTGTTAGACTTTATAATCAATCAATATTATTTCTCATTCACTTAGAAATATCAAGTCAAACAAAATTCCAGCTTAGTTTTCACATAATTATTTGCTCCAAAAAATCATGACATGAGTGTTGTTATTTCAATAAATAGTTGGAAATAACTTTCTCTCTATCTTTATTAATAAGTTGAAATATGGTATCCTGAATGAGAAACATATGATAAAAATTCATATGAGTGTAAAGTGTCAGTTTCATAAATGATAATTACTAGTTTTTTTTCTGTAAAGCTAGGGTGTTAATAGAGTGCCACCTCCAAGTTCTTTACAAGAGCTGTATGAATAACTTGTATAATAGACAATCTCCACGTTTTAGATAAAGTAATTAGTCAAAAAATATTCTGAACAAAATGCATAGTACCAGCCTTCTTTGAAATATATGAAAACTGAATAATGTTGAAAAATATAAAGGGCTTGTGAAATCTCCATAAAGAATTTGTGCATATTAAATATAGAAATCAGTCCAAGTTAGTTATAATTTTAATCAAATTATAAAAAATATGATGGTTTAGGTCAACAATAAACATTTGATCTGCATTACTCCATATTGGGCAATACGTTCCCCCTCTATAATGTAACATCATAGGCATGAGTCAACAGTTATTGCCGTGTGTAACATTTGATCAGAAACTCTTTAGGAAGAGACCTCTACTTATTTTTGTAATCGTACTAAGTTCATTACATGGTGAACTTTCAGTGAGTACCTCTGATGAATGAATTGAATTTATTATGCATTTAATAAAATGGAGAGCACATTCTTAGCCACTAAAATAACTTTATAATGCTCATATCATGAAAATATCAGAATTTTATTATAGTTTATATCAAGCATATTTATATCTGAGCAAAATATCTGAAAGTAGAATTTACAAAATATACCTCTGTTGGAGAGATAATGTAGAGTCTAAATCACTTTTATTTCATGCAGCCTACCTGGTTTCTTATCCCAGCACTGCATGTGGTTCCTCAATTCCACAAGGGCGAAGCAGGAGTAATCCATGAGCAAAGCTGACTGTGACTCCTCTCTGGAGACCAGACAACTACAGTGAGATCATAAATGATCTACTGTACTCAACATGAGAACTTTGGAGGGAATAAAATAGTCTACAAATAAAATGTGCTGCCTCAGGTGTAGTCAGTTCGTGTTTATTGGAAGTGTGTTCACAGATAACATCTGTCAAGATGCCCTAGAGGAAATTTTTTTCACTATGTGTGGATCTATGGATCTAAAATTTTTTCAACTCTAGTTACTTGTTTGTTTTGTCGAAGCTGCACCTAACAAGTTTCTTCAAGTTGTACGATGTGCAAAAAATTGAAGCTGAATTAAAGGGATGAAGAATTTTCAGAAACATCTTTAGTTTGTATAAAGATTTCATGCATATTCCTAACTTCTTAATATACATATTCGATGGCTTTTTTATTATTTTATTTATTTATTTATTTATTTATTTATTATTAGTGAAACACCATGAGATACAGTTACAGACTTACAAATTTTTGTGTTTGGGTTTCAGTTATACAATGATCAAGTACCCATCCCTCAACCAGTGCCCATCCTCCAACATCACGGGTCCCAGCATCCCTCCCACCCCCCATTCCCCCCATCCCACCCTGCCTCTGTGGCAGGGCATTCCCCCTTGTTCTCTCTCTCTTCTTTTGGGTCCTGTGTTTTGCAAGAGAGGCACTGATTGACAATCATGTTTCTTCTATAATCTACTTTCAGCATGCTTCTCCCACCCTGGGAGGATCCTCACAACACCCTCTGTTTGGTGCTCTCTTCTCTATCTGAGCTTCCTTTTCCCCTAGCATGTGTGGCTGACTTCCAAGTCATGGACTAAAATTCCTGGTACTAATCTCAGCCACTCCTGGGTGTTAGTCTCCCATTTTGTTGCTTTATGTTCCCCAGATGAGTGCAATCTTTCTGTGTCTATCCCGCTCTTTCTGACTCATTTTGCTTAACATGATACTTTCCATGTAGTACCACTTGTATGTAAATTTCATGACTTCATCTTTTCTCACAGCTACATAGTACTCCACTGTGTAAATGTACCAAAGTTTCTTTAACCAGTCATCTGTTCTCAGGCACTCAGGTTTTTTCCAGATTCTGGCTATTGTAAAGAGTGCTGCAATGAACAAACAAGTGCAGATATCACTTCGACTATACTTTTTTGCCTCTCTGGGGTATATTCCCAGGAGTGGTATTGCTGGGTCACAAATTTGATGGCTTTTATACTTCTTATTTTTCTCTTTTTTTGGAATGGTGTGAGTTGGGGTTACAACTGGTGATGCTCATGTGTTTTTCCTGTGTCTGTGCTCAGTCACCTCTGTGGTATTCCGAAAACATTTATGATGATGGGAATCCAACTAAACTCTGCTATGGGCAAAATGAGTGCTTTAATTCCTGCACTATGTTCCAGTTCCATCTCCTCCATATCATCCTTCCCACCTTTTAGTTACTGTTGTTGATTTTGTTGTCTTTATCATTGTACTTCTTCTTTCTTTTGCTTTTTCTTGCTTCTACTCTTGAATATGCTTCTCATTTTCTCCTATTTCTTTTCATTTTCTGTTTATCTTCTTCTTTGTAAATACTATTTGTAAAGAGAAGTACTGTGTCTAGCATTGTACTCTACTGAGAGAATTTTGAACATTCACTTCTTTTGTCATGTGTAATCAATACTCATAACCTATGTGACAATATAACTGGTAAATACAAGTCCATCCCATTGGAAGTGTTGATATTTCTTTTGTTTTCCTGGAAGTACTTAGGGCTTTTTCCTGACTCTGTGCTCAGGTATCACTCCTAGCCAGGTTTGGGGGAACATTTGTGGTGTCATAACTTGAAGTTGGGTCCTCCTCATGCAAGGCATGTGTCCTACCCAGTATATTATCATTCTGGTCCCAGAAAATGATAATTATAAGAGAAAAATCACATTTGAAAGTGGTGATGGAAAACTCTGAGAACCAGAGTGATGAAGAAAATATTCATAATAAAAGGAATGGTACAATAAAGGTATAAATAGTATAAAATATATAGGACATTGCTAAAATGCAATAAAATTCTGAGAGAGTAGAAATCTGAGTGAAAGACACTGCCTGATTTGATGTTTATGATCCACTTATTTGACTGTGAAATTTTAAAACACTATTAAAAATACTCCTTTCAAAATTATAGCTGTCAAGATGGCATATAGATTTAAATGGCAGCCAAAAGCCACATGTGGTACTTGTAATGTGACTAGTATAAATTAGGATGTGTTTCCAGTGTTAAATATTCAGAGTTCTAAATACTTGGTGCTAAAAAAGAAACATAAAAGTCTTCAGTAATGCTTTAAAATATTGATTACATGATGGAAGCATATTCTGGAACCATTAATCTAAACAGATGCACTGTTAATATATTCACCTGTTTCTTTTAATTTGTTTAGTAAATATTTTAAATTGGTTATGTGACTTGGATTTATGACACATATTTTTCTTGTAGCATCTTGAGAACTGAAAGATTAAGACTTTTATGGAAACTTTTGTAACTCTTTGGAACTTAATCTGATCCTCTATAAAACAATGAACAGTCAGAGATGTCTGAACAAAATTAGTGGTTGAAGTGGAAACAATAGCCTACATATACCAATTTGTTCATAATACAGTTGCTATGGCCATTGAATGCTCCAACGCCAATCTCCCCACCAGTGTGAACTTCCCTCCACCATTGTCCCCGTTTTCCTAACTACTTCACAAGTATACTTCCCTTGCAGGCACACACTTACTTCATATTGCTTGTTACAAATAAATGTCTAATGGAGCTACCAAAAAATACTCCAATAAGGAAAATTTTTGAAAATAATTGTATCTCACCATGGGGTCATTAAGTCCTTATTTGAAGAATTACTAAGCTGTCTGCTGCTAGTTGAACTTTCCGTGTCAATGTTTTTGTTAATTGAGCTTAGTTGGCTTCCATATTATTTTTCCATTGAATTTAGTGTGCTTCTACTGGGATGGCAGTATTGCAAATTTGGAGAAATTTTGTAGTTAAGTGGGCAGCCAGATGCTTCTGAGTCTCCAGGATAATTAGAACAAGGCCGATGAGTTTACGCGTGGTGGCTGTGGCATGTGGGTGTAGCTGTAGGGACTTCTGGAAGTACCGGTGAAGCAGTGAGGGGTTGACTACCCACCCCTGGAATTTTTGTTTATTTAGTGTCTCTAAAGAAATTATATGTGAAGCCATGGAGTTGGGCCATAGTCATGGTGATAGTTGTGGGGTGTGGTTGCAGCTGCTGGACTTCAACAGAATGGGGACTCAGCCCATGCACCTCCTAAGGGTACCCAAGTTTTCAGCCCAGGAGACCAGAGTACCACGAATTTTAGCAATTTGGTTTGTATATCTTCAAATATTTAGTTGTGGATCTGTGGAGGTGAGCTAATGGATAAGTTCACTTGGTGGCTGTAGGATAACACTCTTTTGTCCTTCCTCAGGTAGCTTAGGTTTCAGGTCACACCCATCTAAGAACACTGAACTTGTATTGTAAGCAAAGTCCTTTCTGTGTGGACACAGGAAGACAGTTAATATTATGCTTTATAACTTGGGAGTTGATTGACTCCGAATAATATTTATTCCTGGGCATCTGATTTCTTGACTCAGTTGACCTTAGTTCCTAGCACCCCAAAAGCAGGGTCCCGACGAGGGACTGAATGGACCCAGGGCAAGCAGTGAGCTACCCTGGCATCGAAATGGGCCAGAACAAAGAGCCACGATACTCAACTATAAGTTGAGGGCATGATCATGGACAAATGCTGTCATGATCCAAAAGTAAGTAACCACGAGACTAGGACCCTGCTGGAGCTAGGAAGATTAACCTGGCCTGAGGACTGCGAAATTTATAGTGAGATGTTCTCAGGAAGAACCAAACTAAATTTACATCTCTTACTGTGCTCATACAGAATGACATTGCTAGAAATATTAGAAGTAGATTTATTACAACTATTTAAGTAGATTACTAACTGAGGGAAGAACACACCCTTGTTGGGATCCCACCCTTGGGCGGATCTCCTAGTAATCTGAAGTAATCTCTGTAGATGAGATTTTATCCTTGAGTTAATCTACTGGAGGAGTGGTCTTACCTCTCTTTGTTGATTCGTCAGTATTCAACCCACCTTTATGTCACCGCCTTATGTGACTGCTATATAAACTAAGACGTAAGCTCAGAAAGAGAGTCAGAAGCGAGAGAGCTCGGGCTCCAGAGATCCAGATTCAGAGCCAGAAGGAGAGAAGTTCCAAGATTAGGGCCCAGGAGAGAAGGAGGCAGAGAAAGACAGGAGTGAAGAGGATTGGAATAAACTACTATTGATATAGACCGGCCTGGCCCTCGTTTCTTCTTCCTTCTGCCCTTGGCCAACAGTCATTCCGATCCAGGCCACACACAGTGGCTCAAGAGCACCAAACGCAGGCGGTGAGACAGTGCCATCCAGTGAGCCTGTGAACACAGAACCTTTGGCGTGATAAGATTTTACAGGTGGCAACTGTAGAATGTGATTGTGGCTACCAGGGATTCTGAACTTGTTGTCTGGGCAGCATGAGGGGAGGCGACCGACCCTTACAAAACCCCAGAGTTATATAAAACCCCAGGGGAGGCGACCGACCCTTATAAAACCCCAGAGTTTGGAGGACACTTTCAAGTATATATTATGTATATGTCCACAAAATGTATGGATGTGTGGCATATAATTCCTTAAATTGAAAAAAAATGCATGTTTTGCTTTATCATGTTTGTCACTTTTTTAAAGAATGTTGGTTACAAAAACAAATTCAGACTTGATTATACTATGGTAAGGCTCTCCATATTCTTATTTCATAAAGATGGAGCAAATGAAGGATTGTATTTTTTTCTAACCCTGTATAGATTATTTCAATTTCAGCATTTTTAAAAGGAGCCACAAACATAATGCATATCAGACCCAATTAAAGAGACCTTGTTCTGTTTGTTATCATCACCCGTTCCCTAAATTGTCCTCCAAACTGAAACTACGGCAGGAAACACTCACTGGCACCAGAATTCTGCTCAGCCACTGGCAATCAGAGCTTGAGAAAGAGAATGACATTAAACAGAAACTGCTAACAGCAAATATCTAAGTCATACACACAATTTCTACCATGCAGAGCCTAAACTTTTCAGAATGATTGTTACAATTCTGTGATCTCTTATCTTCTGTCTTTATTTCCCTATTCTACTCCCAAAGTGTTCTTTCATAGCTTGAGTACAAATTGTAAATATTTCATGATATTTGATTTCATCTAAAGTACTTTGGAACAAAAGTTTGAATGAGCTCCTGAGGGCCTAGATTTTTTTTAAATAGCTACAGTAAAACAATATTAGAGCCATTCTGTCACCTTAGGAAACAGCCTAGAGGAAAAAGGACTAGGAAGATCATTTCACTGGTTATACACTAGGCCCAAAAGGAATGGTAACTTCATAAATTATTCTGTGGTATTGCTGAGGTAATTCTTTAGAGTTAGACACTCCAGCATGAGTCTACAGTTTTAAGACAAAGGAATTCGAGTGTTGGGACAAATAGTTGAATATTTTAGGCTCTTGGAAGGTTATACTATGTACTAGAACATAGTGTTCCTGTAAGTTGAATAACCTCATTGTCATTGTTTAAAATTATCCCCCAAAATTCTGTGTAAAAGAGGCATATTTTATTTTAATTTATACTCGACATAAAAGAAACTACTTCAGAAAAATTAAATTTTAATAAAATTAGTAATGGGATAAACAGTATCTATAAAACCTGGAAAATTACTTCCTAGCAAAATTATTTAATTGTAATAAAACATTGTATCAATTTCAGGTATGCATTAATAATTGCATATCTGAATGCATTCCAAAATCATTACCATAAAAGACCTAGCTGCCAGTAACCATCATATCCAAATAACTATATTATTTATTATTTGCTTTCTAAAAAAAGAACATCTATAGGTTTGGATATATCTTAACCCACAGCTTTATTTGTGCAGATGAATCCTTTTTAATTTGTTTATAAAGTATAAATAGTATTAATTTATACAACTAGAAACTTGATCCATGTTATTTTCTAAAGTTTTGTTTATCCTATTTATTTCCTGTAGAGCCCATGGATGTGGACATTTTCCAAACATAAACAATGTTCTGGTGATAAGATGGTGTCATAAAATAAGAAATCTCCTTGCTTAATAAAAATATCTGAACAAAAGTTTAAAAACTTAATAATTTTTTTAAGTCAAATATGCCCTCAGTAGACTCAGAAACCAGAGATAGAACCAAGGATGTGATAATATAGAAAAAAAAAGTAAAAGAAGAATGCATAATAAATGCTCTAAAAATGAAAACTAAGAGTACTTAGGAAGCAAAATCAGGCAATTATGAGCAGGAAAATTTCACTATATTATGTTCCATTTCTAAATTTACAAATAAAAATACAGCCATAAAATTGAAAAAAAATAAATGAACAGAAAATATTAGTATAGATTCAGATAAAATGAAACTGAAAAATTGAGAATATAAATAATAAAATATCTAATAATGCAATATAGAGACATAAAGAGATGGATACTTAAATAGTACCACTAGGGTGTAATAAATATTAGGTTGGCAGGAGGGATATTGTCATTTTAGTAAATCTTGAAGAAGAATAGCATGGACACCATGCAGACAGTTCAACATACTTAATAGGTTCTTTCACAATACTGATTTTGCAGATTTCTATTTCCTGCTGACATTGCATACATAAATATCCAAGAATTATTACTGTATATAGTCTAATTTTATAAGGCATTATTTCTTATAGGATATGGTTTTAAAACTATCTGCAATATAATTGTACATCATTGTAAAATTAGAATAATATATTTAAAATTTAGAAAAAAGGACAAGTAAGATATATGAGATTTGATTTTTTGGGTCCAAGTTTTAATGACTTAATACTAACCGCTTCAATATCAAGCAGTAAGTTTCTTTTATGTGACAGAAAAAATGACTATTAAAAATATTCAAACTATACATGCAATTATACAAGTTAAAAATTTCAGGGAAATGCTTATTTCTGTTAACTTTAACTAGAGACAATGAAATTTCTCATTGAATTGGGTTAATTTATCTTTACCTTTATACCATAAAGTACTAACTTAGTCTTATAACATTATAGCATATGCAGTTAAATAATTTTGCAAATTATATAATTTGACAATTTTTCAGATTAAATATTTTAAAGACATTTGTTTATGTATCATTAATTTTATTTTAATTTTCTTTAAAACTTCACTTGGTAATTCTTTTTCTTGAATAATATAATTGTTTGGTAAGGTAAAGGTAAAGGTAAAGGCCCTCCCGTTGATCGTCGATTTTGCTCGAGCGGGCCAGTAACGTCTCCATTGGAGACTTTGTTGTTACTGTGTCTGGCATATCGAATACTCTCGGTAGCTTGCCAGGCTCTCCGAGAGGGGCGGAGGAATCGAACTCGGGTCGGCCATGTTGGCTGCTTGTAAGGCGAACGCCCTACCCGCTGTGCTATCGCTCCGGCCCCAATTAAAGAATAATCAGTATTAATTGTTTGAGAAACAAAGTTTGGAGAGCTACTTGTTAGAACATAAGAGAATAGCCATAAAGATTGATTGAAAATAATGCTTCATTGGATTTCTGGGGGTTAATTAAACTGCATAATAGCAAATTAATCAGGATTATCATTGGATGATACCATAAAAGTGAAATGGGCTCACTCTTTTACAGTAGCATATCTTGTTAATGATTGGTTAATAAATAAATGTGTATGTTACCAAATTTTTTTTTAAAAACCTTAATGGTAAATCCATGCCATCAAAATAGGTCTTAAGTTACAGTTTTATTCAGTTATCCTCAAGGAATTACAGTCACAGGCTATTCTATTCACTGTAGCTATGATAATTCAGTATTTTACTACATAAATTTTTAAACCAATGTTGTTATAAATAACCCTTTCCTAATACTGTTAATAAATTAGTTGGGATGTCATGCATAAATGACATACTATAGGTCAATATATAAAATATACACAGCAACTTGTTTGTTAAAACTCAATTACTAAGTATTTTAGAAGATCATAACAAATTCCATACAAATACCTGATGTGTCATGGTAGGCCATATAGCTATTCCAATTTTTTTTTAAAAATGTGTGTTCCTACACCCAACTGTGCTCAGGCTTACTCCTGGCTCTGTGTTCAGAGATAACTTTTGGCAAGGTTCAAGAGAACTTATGGGACCCAGCCTAGGTCCACTGCATGCAAGGCCAGCACCCTACCCAGTGCCACTGTACTATCGGTCCAGTCCCTGAAGCTCTCTGTCTTGAGGTTTTAGGTATAAGTTTAATTTTTAAAAAAAATACGACATACCACTGAATAACAAGCAAAAATTAAACCAAACACTGCATATTTTGTCATATTTACAATTCTGAAAATGTTTTATTTTTATTTTTTTTTAATTTATTTGTTGAATTACTGTGAGAACAGTTACAAAGCTTTCAGGTTTAAGTCTCGGTCATACAATGATCAAACACCTATCCCTTCACCAGTGCATATTTTCCACCACAAAGATCCCCAATATATCCCCCATCCCACTTTTCCCTGTGCTGTGAGGCAGATGATTTCCACTTAACTCTCTCTCCTTTGATTACATTCATTATTTTGACAAAAGATGCATTAATTATTATTTGGAATTTTCCCCCAACAATCAAACATGCTGAAAAGGCATTGTGAAATAATTTGTTTTCTATTGCTACTTATGAAGACCATGATTTTGGATTTTTGATATTTTACTAATTAAGTCTGGAGAGATTTCTGCCAAAGGCCGTATAGTTCTGAGATTGGTTTGTGTGCCTCTGGGGCCATGGCCGTGCTGGAGAGCTGCTTGTGGGGGAGAACTCATGGTCTCAGCAGGGCAAGAAGGACGTACTGGTTCCACCCCATCCCATGAGGCCACAGTTTCCCCATCACCGCCGGCTCATACCTGGCTGTCCAATAAGCTCTGAGGCGGCGGCCACCATTCTGCGGGGAGTGAGGGGGTAGGTGAAAGAGACAGAGACCCCTTCCCCCCACAGGGGACACGGCACCATAGCTTAATGCATAGTCCTTTCACATTTCTGCCAGAAGCTGCTGGGTTCTGAATTAGGTCCGTGTGCCTCTGGGGCTATGGCTGTGCCTGAGAGCTGCTTGTGGGGAGGCAACCATTTTTTTAAATGTTATTTTAAGTAGTATCTACAATCATTACAAGAATCCCAGTTGCAAGCACAGTTAATGTTGATTTCATTAGAACCAAAGGATGACTACATGACTACTGCTGTGACTGTGTTCTGTGCCCTTCACTGTTTATTTTTATTAATAACACACAATGACTTCAATAATATTTTTTTACAATTCATAAGCAACATGTTCATTTTTATTTGATTTTATTTGCTTTTTTCGGGGGGGTCACACCTGGTGATACACAGAGGTTACTCCTGGCTCTGCACTCAGTAATTACTCTTGGCGGTGCTCAGGGGACTATATGGGATGCTGGGAATCGAACCCGGGTCGGCCGCGTGCAAGGCAAACGCCCTACCCACTGTGCTATCTCTCCAGCCCCTTGTTTTATTTTTTTAATTTTTTTCTTTTCGGTTTGTGGGCCTCTCTCATCTGTGCTTATGGTTCACTCCTGGTACTATACTCAGGAAATGAACCTAGGAACAGCATGTACTAAGCTACTTTCTGCTTCAAAATATTTATCCATGTTAACAGCATAATTACACGTGCTTATGTTTTACTTCTAAAACTTGATACCTGGTGATAGTGATGTTAGGAAAAAAGATGAAAAACTAATAAAGAAAGATATCATTTAAATTCTCACAGCTGTAATTATATGTGTGTGTAAAATGAAGTTTATTAATTCCCAAAACTATGTACACCTAATTGATTCCACTCACACCAAGTTCAACATTAAGTTATTTAAAATCAATTTCAATGTAAATAACAAAGCTTCACTAAAAGTACATAATTTATGAAAACTCTAAGTACTACATTGCTTATTATAGTTTAGACTGCTTTCTAAATTTATAGGTAAAGAGTGTTTTGTTAATATTTTCTCACAAACAACTAAAAACTGTCCCATCTAAATTCCAAGAATACAACTATGCCTAAAATAAGACTCCTCAATTGATCCATGTCTTTTCTCTTCAGAGAGTACTTACTGTAATGAATACATTGTTAAAGAAGAACATTTTATTTAGGAGAAATTTTTTTAGGAGTAGAGTCAAATATTTTGGATCAAGAGGATAGAAAAAAGCATTTGAATAAAATTTATCGATAAACTATCGGTGTTCCAATTTGAAAGTACTATTTTATTAACACAAAGTAAGTAATCAAGTAATTTTTCATTTGTTATAATAATGTATTTAATAGGAGCATGTATTTTTTCTCGGACATATTTTGCTTCCATTTAGAATAATGTAGCAACAATATAGCCATAGGGAAGCAAATAACTGACACCGTAATTGTGTCATTGATAAAGATTGATTTCATGGGAGGTCATTAGATGTAAAAGGAAGTTATCATTTGAAAGAGATATTTAACCAAAAGCTATAAACACATGCTATATTTTTAGCAAAATTTATATTATGAACTACATGTGAGTTTCAGAGGATGGCTATTTTGAGAATAGCCATATCATCCAATCTTTTTCATGTACCAAGTTCTGTATATTTGTGAACAAATAATTAATGATTCTTAACTAATAATGTATGTCATAGAGTATATTTTGGATTTTTTGTTTGAAATATGCTAGATGTCATAATTAAGACTATTTCAACTGAACAATAAAATTAATATAAAGAAATAAACTTAAGAATATATAGGGAACTATATCTACTCAAATCCTTCTATTGGTAAAATCTATTAAATGCAGAGGACAAAATCTAAGTCATTTTACGATGCCTTTTGTTTTTGCCTTATTAATCTTCCTGTTCTTCTTCTCAGTATCTTCGATGTAAGCTAGGCTGTTTAAAGATAGCTTAAGTACAACATGGTGAGTTTCTCAGTTTTTAGAGATTTCTCAGATGTGTAGAGGAGTTTTAAATACATTGCTTGTTAAACTTTTCTGTTGTATATTATGTAATGTATGTTCATTTGTCCAGACTCTACAGAATCCAGAAGATTACAGAGATATTTGTTTTGTGCTCCGGTATATCATCAATTATAATTGTCATACTAGCACTGAAGTAAAATTCTATACAGGATAATCTTTCAGTAACAGTATTTCAAACAACCAAACCTAGAGAGAGAGAGAGAGAGAGAGAGAGAGAGAGAGAGAAAGAGAGAGAGAGAAGAAAGATGTCTCCATAGAGGCAGGCAGGCTGTGGTGGAATGGGGTGAAGGACAGAAAAACTGTGGACATTAGTAGTGGAAAATGTACACTAGTTAAGGGATGAGTGTTGTAACATTGTATAGCTGAAACCCAATTATGAAAAACTTTGTAATGATGTATGTATCTCAAGGTGAGTCAGTAAAAAAAATGTAATATATTTTAAAATAGTGATACATATTAAAGCTTTACTCATCAAATTTAATGTTGAAAATTTTATTTGATTTAAAACTTATTTATGGATAGAGATTGTTATAATCTCCATTATTTTTAGACAGAAGAACTTGGCTGCATGTAAATACATTTAGGTTTCATGTTCTTTCCATGACTAATAATCATTTTTAAGAGAAAATTCTGGTATGACAAACATGAGACAGCACTGGATTCAAAACGTTTTCTCTTCTGTTAATGTTTAGGTGTGAGCCATTAACAATGTTCTCTAATCTCCCCTATTTATAGTTTTTCATATGTAAAATTTTATAACCAAATTCAACAATCAATTAAACCTCTTCTGGCAGAAATAATTGTATAATACAAAATTTGTTGTGTTCTCTTAATTTAATACTCAGACTAAATCTAAAAATTTCACTTAGTTGTAATGGTTATATCATAGCTTCATACATGGCATGAACTTGACATAAAGAGACAACACTTAAGTTGGTAATAGTAGAAGTCAAAATTTTTAAAAAGACAATAGGAATTATCCACCGAATGAAATTTAGAACTGATTGTGAAGCATGCTAAATCAATTTAAACTTCCAATAAATTAAATGTATGACAAATATTTACTATAAACTTTGTTAATACATTCAGTTAATACATTTCCACAATTATTGTAGTTAATATTAATTTTATTGCAATAGTAATATTATAACTTAATATTATAGTCAACGCATTTAGTTAAATGTCTTAAATGTAAGATTAAATGTATTGACTATAAAATCATAAACTTATAATACTCATACCTGGTAACTTTGAGATTTTTAGAATTATTTAAAGGTTGCTTTCTCCAGTAAAACCAACAGAGCAGTGGGTTGCTAGCTGTCTGCAATCACACATACTCTACTTATACTGGTTTCTCACACCAACATTTTGCATTGAGTTTGATGTTAAAAGTGCTGAAGATTCTGAAAAAAATAAGCCATATTGATGATTTTAAATATTGATGGCTGAATATTGTTTCAGTAACAATGTTCTAGTCAGTTGAGTGAAAAAGCTTTGCTTGCTTCCTGCATTATATACTCCACTCTTGTTGGCATTCTTTGTACTAATCTTATTCAACTTTTTATCTACGATTTTAGTGGAGATATTTAATCATTTAATCAACTGAGTGGCTGACATGACCCCAGTAAGGAAATTGCATGGGTTTGGGTTAGAGAATCAATAAGCCAAAAACTCTCAGTCAGCTTGCACTATATCTAATAAGATAAAAAAAAAAGATGAAACTGCATTTAAAGATTTGCTTTTTAGATAAAAAAAATTATAAAAAGGTTAATAAGAGAATGCAATGCTACCAGTTGAGGATAAAGACTTAACAGCTATAATGAAACAGCAAACTAAAATGGAGTCAAAAGGCAAGATTGAAAAACCAGAAAAGTCATTTTTGAAAATAAACTTTAGTATATTTTAAAGAATAGTAAAAGAGTAATAGTTTATCCACATATAAAAAGAGGGACACTTTTGTAGACATTAATAGAGATAAAATGTTTTTGCAAAAGAGAATGGGAAATCTGATCAGACTTTATGGAGAACATTGAATCTTATTATAGAAAAAAGTCTAAAAGTGAAAAACACACTTAAATCAAACTTTTAAAAAATGTATATGACCTACTGATGAAAATTTCTGACTCTAACACATAATAGATAATGTCATATTTATTCTAGAGAAGTTTCCAGATTATAGCTTTATTAAATATTTGCAGGCATTACATGAAGACAGGAAGTATAATTGTTCTATGTAACAATCAAGGAGATAGACTTTATCATATTTATTAAAATAAAGTGTAACTTGATATAACTAGTCATTATAGAAGATATTTTTAGTATTCGGAACTTAAAATGATGGGAGGTATTTTCAGGTATAATGGATTGCCTCCCCTTAGAAATATCTAAAACCAGAGTTTGGGTTACAAATTTGTGAGATTATAAAATCATTGATCATTATATATATAAAGCAGCTTATTCTGAAACAAATGGCCCTCCCGTTGATTGTCGATTTGCTCGAGCGGGCCCAGTGACATCTCCATTGGAGACTTTGTTGTTACTGTGTCTGGCATATCGAATACTCTCGGTAGCTTGCCGGGCTCTCTGAGAGGGGCGGAGGAATCGAACTCGGGTCGGCCATGTTGGCTGTGTGTAAGGCGAACGCCCTACCCGCTGTGCTATCGCTCCAGCCCGAAACAAATGATGTAACTAAAATATTCTATTTGATCCTCAATCTTAATATTTTTCCAATCACTTGAAAAAAATTAAACCATATTGTTGATTGTAAATATAAATGCCTGAATATTGTTGCAATAACAATATTCTAGTCAGGAGAGTGAGAAAAGCTTTTCTTATGACATCTTTCAAATTGTTTACTGAGCAAAAAGGAGTAAAAATTAATAATCTAGCAGAATTCTTCACACTTTTTAGTAAATACTCATAATCATTTAAAAATGTTTTGGATCACTCATCCAGGTCCCCAACCGGCAGCAGGGCCCCTTTCCAGGGCTGCGCATCTAACTCGATCCCCTAAGAACGGCCAGTTTTCATCCTTGGACTATGGGGGATGGGAATTGAGGCACACTGCGCGAGCCCAAAACTGAGCTATTACACCACCCTCTGCTCACTCATCCAGGTACCACCCGGGAGCAGGGCCCCTTCCCAAAGCCACAGCCGCATTAGTGGCCGCGAGTTATTCTCCCCCTACATATCCCATGGGAACCATAAGTTACCCTCTTAGAAGGAACTTTCACTAGGATAGCTTAACTACCAGAAACACATTAGCCAATAATTCACAAATCCCATCTCAATTTATTTTGCATCTTAAGCAGAATAGTAACAGTGAGCATGAAGGTCTAAACCACACAGGTCACAATGGTAAAACAATGCAGAAGCCCACCAAACCTTCTTATTGAAGAGGCTAGCCCAGAAACAACAATAGTAATGAAGTGCTAGACAACCTCTTTGACAAAGAATTTAGAAGGAAGCTACTGAGGATGCTTAGGGAGCTAAAAGAAACAATGGAAAGCAATGCCAATAAAAGACAAGAGAAATTGAAGATAGAAATGAGGAAAATGCAAATAAAATTACAAATGGAAATGTCAGACCTGAAAAACCTGGTAGGCGAATTGAAAAACTCAGTGGAAGGCCTCAGCAGCAGAGTAATAGTTGCAGAGGACAGAATCAGTGAGCTCGAAGATGAAGTCCAGAGACTTCCTAGAAAAGAGCAGAAAATGGAAAAGAGACTCACAATTTGGGAACAGATGGCAAGAGAAGATCGTGATGTAGCCAAGAGGGGTAACATGCAAATTATTGGAGTCCCAGAGGGACAGGAAGAAAACCCTGATGAAGAAGAAACCGTCAAAGACATCATTGCTACGATATTGCCAGAGCTGAAGAAAACATACGACCACATTCAAGAGGCACGGAGGGTACCAACTAGAAGAAATCCGAATAAAAATACCCCAAAACACATCCTGATCAAAATGACCAAAACCTGGGCTAGAGACAAAATTCTGAAAGCAGATGTCATTGTCACTGTCACTGCCCTCCTGTTGTTCATCAATTTGCTTGAGTGGGCCCAGTAACGTCTCCATTGTGACAACTGTTACTGTGTTCGCCATACTGAATACATCATGGGTAGCTTTCCAGGCTTTTCTGAGCAGAAAATTTACTCTCAGTAGCTTGCTGGGCTCTCCGAGAGGGGCAAAGGAATCGAACTCAGGTCGGCCATGTTGGCCACTTGCAAAGCAAACGCCCCAGCCGCTGTGCTATTGTCTGAAAGCAGCAAGAAAGAAATTTCCTATAAAGGAGCATCCTTAAGATTCATAGCTGATTTATCTGATGAAACCCTCATGGCCCGAAAACAATGGTGGGATATAGTGAAAAAACTCAATGAAATAAATGCCTCAACAAAAATATTTTACCCAGCGAGACTCTCCTTCATAACAGAAAGAACAACACACAGTTTCACAGATGAACTTCAGGAACTTCATAGACTCAAAACCATGGTTACAAGACCAACTAAATGGGCTACTTTAAGACAAGACAGGCCCCTCAAATACACCAAATTTCAACAGAAAAATGGGACAAAATCCCATAACAATAATCACTCTCAACATCAATGTGCTAAATGCACCAATTAAAAGACACAGAGTGGCAGGATGGATTAGAAATTTGAACCCAACATTCTGCTGCCTCCAAGAAACACATCTCAATAGTCAAAGTAAACACAGGCTCAGAATCAAAGGCTGGAAAACAATCGTACAGGCAAACAACTCCCATAAAAAACTGGGGTAGCCATCCTAGTATCTAATTACATTGATTTCAGACTGAAGAAGGTCACAAGAGACAGTGAAGGCCATTTCTTATTGAGTAAGGGATGGATCTGTACAACACGAAGAACTTACAATACTAAATGTATATGCACCTAATGAGGGACCAGCAAAGTACTTAAAACAACTACTCATCGACTTGGAGAAAGACATTGATAGCAACACAATACTAGTGGGAGACTTCAATCCCACGTTATCACCTCTTGATAGATCAACTAGACTCAAGCTTAGCAAGGACATACTTCCTCTGAGGGAAAAAATTGAAGAAAAGGGAATCCAGATGGATTCACTAGTGAATTCTTCCAAATATTTAAAAAGGACATACTGCCAATCCTCTTTAAGCTTTTCCATGAAATTGAAATAACAAAAACACTTCCAAACAGTTTCTATGAAGCAAATATCACCCTGATACCAAAAGCAGACAGAGATACCACAAAGAAAGAGAATTACAGACCGATATCCCTGATGAACACAGACACAAAGATCCTCAACAAACTACTAGCAAATAGAATCCAACAACTCATCAAAAAGATCATACACCATGACCAAGTGGGATTCATCCCGGAGATGCAAGGATGGTTTAACATTTGGAAATCAATCAAAATAATCCATAAAATCAACAAAAGAAAAGATAAAAACCATATGATCATATCAACAGATTCAGATAAAGCATTTCACAAGCTCCCACACCCGTTTATGATGAAAACCCTTGCCAAAATGGGTATAGAGGGGACTTTCCTCAATATAGTTAAAGACATCTACCACAAGCCACAGCAAGCATCATCCTTATTGGGAAAAAACTGAGAGCCTTTTCTTGAAGATCAGGGATGAGACAAGGATGCCCACTCTCTAAACTGATGTTCAATATAGTACTGGAAGTATTTGCGATAGTGTTTAGGTAAGTAAAAGACATCAAGGGCATTCAGGTAGGAAAGGAAGAAATCAAGCTCTCAATATTCGTGGATGATATGATACTATACTTAGAGAACCCTAAAACTTCTACCAAGAAACTCCTAGAAACAATAGACTTGTATAGTAAAGTTGCAGGTTATAAAATCAATACACAAAAGTCCATGGCTCTCATATACGCAAAATAGTGAGCATGAAGGAAGTGACATGAAAAAAACAATCCTGTGAAAAATTGTTCCCCAGAAAATCAAGTACCTAGGAATCAGTTTAAGTAAGGAAGTAAAGGACCTATAAAAAGAAAACTACAAAAAGCTACTTCAGGAAATAAAAGAGGACATGAGGAAATGGAAATATATCCCCTTTCATGGTTCGGGAGAATTAACATTGTCATAATGGCAATATTTCCCAAAGCATAGTATAAATTCATTGTGATCCCTATAACAATACCCATGACATTCTTCAAAGAAGTGGAGCAAACACTCTGGAAATTCATATGGAACGATAAGCCTCCACGAATAGTTAAAGAAATTCTTTGAAAAAAGAAAATGGGAGGAATCAATCTCCCTAACTTCAAACTCTACTACAAAACAGTAATGATTAAAACAGCATGGTACTAGAAGAAAGGCAGAGCTGTAGACCAATGCAACAGGGTTGAATATACTGCCATCTCCCCCCAAACATATGATCATCAAATCTTTGACAAGGGAGCAAGATATATGAAGTGGAGTAAGGAAAGCCTATTTAACAAATTGTTCTGGCAAAATTGAACAGCTGCATGCAAAAAAAATTGGCTCACATCTCTGCCTAACACCATGTACAAAAATAAGATCAAAATGGATTAAACGCCTCAATATCAGACCTGAATCCATAAGGTACATTGAAGACAAAGTTGGCAAAACCCTCCATGACATGGAAGCTAATGGTAACTTCAAAGATGTCACTCCACTGGCCAAGCAAATGAAAACAGAGATAGGAAAATGGGAGTATCTTAAACTAAGAAGCTTCTGCACCTCAAAGGAAAGAGTGACCAAAATACAAAGACAGTCTACAGAATGGGAAAGGATAATCACTCAATACACATCCGACAGGGGGCTGATACCAAGGATATAGAAAGTCCTGGTTGAACTCCATAAGTTGAAAACATCAAATCACATCAAAAAATGGGGCAATGCCATCAAGTCTGCCGGAGGGGAAAGGGTGTTGCCCCATTCGCCCTCTATTCTCTGGAAAGAAGGATGGCGGCCGCATGGGAGCCTTGTGGACAGCAGGTATGATCCGGGAGTGTGGGGGCAACTAAAACCTCATGGGAAGGGGGGGGTGTTCCGGTCCATCCTTCACGCCCTACCGAGGTCACCAGTTGACCCCCACGAGCAGCTCTCCAGCACGGCCACAGCCCCAGAAGCACAAGGACTTAATGCAGAACCCAGCAGCTTGGAGCAGAAAAGTGAAAGGACTATGCGTTAATCCAGGCCATCATGTCTGCCCAGAGGGGAAAGGGTATTGCTCCCTTCTGCCCTCCTCCCTCTGGAAAGAAAGATGGCTGCCACATGGGAGCCTTGTGGACAGCAGGTATGAGCCGGGGGTGTGGGGGGCGACTAAAACCTCATGGGAAGGGGGGCGTTCTGGTCCGTCCTTCACGTCCTACCGAGGTCACCAGTTGCCCCCCGCGAGCGGCTCTCCAGCACAGCCACGGCCCCAGAAGCACAAGGACTTAATGCAGAACCCGGGAGCTTGGAGCAGAAAAGTGAACGGACTATGCGTTAATCCAGGCCATCATGTCTGTCCCGAGGGGAAAGGGTGTTGCCCCATTCGCCCTCTCCTCTCTGGATAGAAAGATGGCGGCCATATGGGAGCCTTGTGGAAGCAGGTATGAGCCGGGGGTGTGGGGGCGACTAAAACCTCAAGGGAAGGGGGGCGTTTCGGTCCGCCCTTCATGCCCTACTGAGGCCACCAGTTGCCCCCTCGAGCGGCTCTCCAGCACGGCTACGACTCTAGAGCACAGAAACCAATTTCTTAACTATCTGACTTTCAGTAGAAATACTTCCAGGGTCAATAAGTAAAATAGCAGAAATCCAAAACCAACATTTAATTCTTGAACCCAGCTGTAGAAAGCAAATCACTTCACAATGCTTTTTCAGCATGTCTGATTTGGGAGGGGGTAAACTCTAAATAATAGTGGTGAATCTTTTATTGAAACAATGAATCTAATCAAAGCAGATAGAGTGTTAACTAGAATTCATCTGCCTCACAGGGACTGGGAGGGGTGGGGGGTGGGGTTTTATTGGGGTTCTTCATGGTAAAAAATAAGTATTGGTAAAGGGAAATGTGTTTGATATTTGCATGACTGAGACCTAAACCTGAAAGCTTTGTAACCTTTCCCACAGTGATTCAATAAATAAATTAAAAAAATATGGGGCAATGAAATGAATAGAAACTTTCGCAAAGAAGAAATTCGAATGGCTAAAAAGCACATGAGAAAATGCTCTACATCTTTAATCATCAGGGAGATGAATATCAAAACGACAATTAGATATCTCCTTACACCTCAGAGAATGGCCCACATCCAAAAGAACAAAAGCAACCAGTGCTGGCATGAATGCGGCTAGAAAGGGACCCTCTTTCACTGCTGGTGGGAATGCCGACTGGATCAGCCCTTTTGGAAAACATTATAGACGATTCTCAAAAATTAGAAATTGAGCTCCTATTTGACCTAGCATACCACTCCTGGGAATATATCCCAGAGAGGCAAAAATGTATAGTCGAAGTAACATCTGCACTTGTTTGTTCATTGCAGCACTCTTTACAATAGCCAGAATCTGGAAAAAACATGAATGCCGGAGAACATATGACTAGTTAAAGAAACTTTGTTACATATACACAATGGAGTACTACTTAGCTGTTAGAAAAGATGAAGTCATGAAATTTACATACAAGTGGTACTACATGGAAAGTATCATGCTAAGTGAAATGAGTCAGAAAAGAGAGGGACAGACATAGGAAGATTGCATTCATCTGGGGAACATAACATAACAAAATGGGAGACTAACACCCAAGAATTGCCGAGATAAGTAGGAGGAGACTCACTCCATGGGTGGGAGGCCAGTAGCACATGCTAGGGGAATAGGCAGCTCAGATATAGAAGGGAGCACCAAGTAAAGGGTGTAGGGAGGATCCTCCCATGATGGGAGTTGCATGCTTAAAGTAGATTATAGACCGAACATAATTGCCACTCAATGCCTCTTTTGCAAACCTCAGCACCCAAAAGGAGAGAGAGAACAAAAGAGAATACCCTGCCACAGTTGTGGGGTAGGATGGGGGGAATTGGGGGTGGGAGGGATACTGGGATCAGTGGTGGTGGAAAATAGGCACTGGTGGAGGGATGGGTACTCGATCATTTATAATTGAAACCCAAGCACAAAAATTTGTAAGTCTACAACTGTACCTCATGATGTTTCACAATAAAAACTAAAAAAATATATTTTTAGAAACTAAAATCTATTTTGTTATGATGTGAAATATTACGAATTTTTAAATCTTCCAATCAGAGTAAACAGAATCCCTAATCAAAAAGACCTATATATCATTATTATTATGAAAGCAGACCAATGAGAAGCAAAAAAGCCTGTGTTCTTATTCTTGAGAGTCACTACTTATTGGATCTAGTAGGGAGACCTCTGTGAAGGAAGATCATCTTTCCCTTCATACACAGTATTTTCTTCAGAGCATAGGAAATTTTTCTCACTATTTTAATAATTGGTCATAGGGACAAACAAGTGCAGATAGATATACAATTGTGTTTATTGGTAATGTATATTTGTGTAGAATATCATTTTTATGCAATTTTTATAAAATAATGTTAAGGAATACTAAGCAAAATAATGTTACAAAAAAGTTTATACTTTATTGCTGAAATCTGTAAATATTTAAATCAATCATTTAGATGTTCTTAAAATAAAGAGGCCTTCTATAGTTATTTTTGTGAACTTTGAGGTTTACACAGTGGATTTTTAAGTGAAAGAGAGAGACTGAAAAGTTAGGATTAAAGTGATTCCATATAAAATTCACTTCATTTATAATTAATTTCTTTCATAATAAGAAATACAATCATTAACCACAAAATGTAGAAAAACTCTAGACATTTTAAAAATAACTATGACAACTACATCAGTTCTTCTTTAGAGCCTCTAAAATCTAGCATAGCACTGCTTATTGTGGTTTTAATGTTTGAAATTCATGTTTTTCATAATCATTTTCTGACCCCCAACAGTGTGAAATAGTAAATCTCACTGTTTAACAAGTTGCATTTGCAGAAATTTCCTACGTGAACTCTAAGAAACGAATATAATGGGTAAAAGGAATAGAGTGACCTAAGAGATATTTTTAATATTTTTTCCATTGTGACTGTTTTTAAGAGACTCCCTAAAGTATTTTGCTGTGAACTTTTTACTAGTGATTCACTTGACAACAAGAGAATGTTTTATAGCATGGATTGTCTACTAAACAACCTAATCAAAATATTATTAAACAATTACACTGCAGTAGGCTGTTTAATGAAGTGTTTTCAGTGTGGTTTGAACACTAATAGCAACAGTGTTAAGCTGTTTTGTGCTCTGTGTATCAAAGAGCTTGCAGTAATATCGGCCAACTATGAACCAAATAAATCTTGAAGTACTTTTGACAGACAATATACTTATGCTTGTCTAAATCTGTTGGGTATTGTTATTGTGCATGAAAGTAGAAAAAAATAAACAAGAATATCAAGAGCTTTCACATACTGTACATCATGCTACATTCCTGATAACTAGGTACTTTTCAAGATTACTTTCATCTCATGAATTATGTATTGGTTTGATCTGAATTTGAATATAAATTTAAAGATTATAATGTAAAGTTAGATTTTGTAGTCATGAACTAATTTTACATCACTACCAAATCTATAAGCAAAAGGATCCATCAACTTTAAAAATAGTATCAATAATATAAATGCTATTGGAAAATAATCATAAGTAAAACTAAGTATATAGATATATTTTAAGGTACAAATATAATATGCTTTATTGATATATTAATATATTAATAAATTTATTAATCTATTAAATTTTAATTTATTAATTTTTAACTTTTTTTATCTTTTTGGGTCACACTTGGCAATGCACAGGGTTTATTCTTGGCTCTGCACTCAGTAATTATTCCTGGTGGTGCTTAGGGGACCATATGGGATGCTAGGACTCAAAACCTGGTCGGTAGCATGCAAGGCAAACTCCCTTCGCTGTGCTATCGCTCCAGCCCCAATTTTTAACATATTTTAAAGTCTTGGGCCACACCAACAGAACAGCGAGCAGGGTGCTTCATTTGCATGGATCCTACTCAAGTTTAGTTCCGGTTACCATGTAAGGAGTGTTTCTTGAGCCCAGAGCCCAGAGTAAGCCCTGAGCACTGGCAGGAATGGATCAAAAACCATATTTCTTTATCCAGTCATCTATTCCTGATGACTTGGGTTAGTTTCCAGATTTTAACTCTGGTAAATAGCATTGCTATGAACATAAAATCCAAATGCATTTTTGGAATAGAGGTTTTAGACTTTGGGATAGATGTGGATGTGGAGTTACTGAGTTGTGTGAAAACTCAACTCCTATTTCTTGAGAAGTGTCCATGTTTCTTAAAACAGTTGGAACAGCCGATATTCCCACCACCTGGATAAGGGCTCTTTTCACCCTGCATTCATACCACTGGTTAGTTTTGTTCTTTTTAGTGTGTGCCAGTCTTATATAAGATGCTATTTTATTGGGGCTGGAGCCATAGTACAGTGGGTATGGCGTTTGTCTTGCATGAGGTCGACCCAGGTTCGATTCCCAGTATCCAGTATGGTCCCTAAGCACTGTAATTCCTGAATGCATAATCCAGGAGTAAGCCTTGTGTGTTGCTGGCTGTGACCCAAAAAGCAAAAAAAAAAAGATACTTTATTGCTATTTTGATATTCATTTTCTTGATTTCGGTGACACAAAGTATTTTTTTCATATACCTCTTGGCTTTCTGTGTGTCTTCTTTAAAGAAGTGTCTGTTCCCTCTATTATATGTTTTTTGTCATTAAATTTTACAAGAGCTTTATGTATCTTGAGTATGAACTGTTTGTCAGGTGAGTAGGGACTAAATGGTGTGCAGCCTTACTAGCTGTGCTCAGGGATTACTCCAATTCTGTGCTTAGGGATAATTCCAAGTGAGACTCTCTGTTGTGCTGAGATTGGTCCAGAATTGGCTGCAAGCAGAAAACTAGCCTTACCCCAAGTGCTGTCTCTTGGGCCATTCGTTTTTTATTTTGTTTTATTTGTAGGTGTGTGTGTGTATGGGGGGTATAGATGGGGGTGTTCAAGGACTATTCCTGGCTCTGTACTCAGTAGTGATCCCTGGTATCATATTGCCATGCCATGCAGGAGACTGAACTGGGGTACAGCACAGTCAGGCTAGTGCCTTTTCCGTGTGCTATCTCTTTGGCTTTTGACTGTTTAAGTAGCAAGTTTATTTCTGTTTGATTATTATTTTATTTGATCTCTGCCTGTTAGTTTGTAAAAGATTTCAAGGTCACAAAGTTTCCATGTTATATTTTCTTTATAAAAATTGTAAACATTGGCTTTAAAGACAATCAAATACTAAATAAAATTGATAGTCACAGATCTGTAGCAAATACAGAATGTATTGAAAATTCATGCAAATGACTTTCATGTAGTCAGCTAAAATTTTCCCTAATTCTTCTGTTTTCTCTGATAGTTGTCTTCATGCCCCAGAAATTATGTTGTAATTGCTATCCTATAAAAAGGAAGAGTTAAAAAAGGCAAAATCCTACCTGAAGGAAAGACTTTTTTTTTCTCTTTTGTAATTGCTTTAAGTGCATTGACTCCTAAAGAGATGATTGTTTAAAATATGATATGATTGGGAATAGTTAATAGGATAATAGATGAGAGACTTCTACTCATCCCATAATATTGAAGATGTACATGGGTGCTCTCTCCCCTCACCTCTTTCCCTTCTAGATATCTATGCTCTACTTTTGTACTGGTTTTCTGACAGAACAGTGACCTGCCACTCCCACTCCTTGCAATTTATTTGCTATGTACCAGTAACAGGAAATTACTTCTTGGGGGTATGACAGTTCTCTCTGTTTGGCCCTCTTGATCTCTCTCTTATGAGATGCTCAAGCCCACTCAGCAGCTCTCAATATATTCAACTCTGCCTGTCATCTCAGTTTATCTTTCCATCATGTGTCATCTTAATGCTGAGATATTTTGACAAGTGGGATGAATTCTGATTAGCTGTGATTATTAGAAGTGGACAAGAGAAGTTGAGGGCAGTGGATGACACATGCTTTTATATTTTACTCTCTTCTAATTTATATCTATCAAGCTGAACTGAGAGTATTATCCACTCAGCATTCTTCAAATTGAGTCATTTCCCCTAATAGTATCAATTCAGCTGATGTTTCTCTGAATCTAGATGATTATAGAAGAACCCGGCTTCAATTGTTAATGTGTAGTAGCATCTTTCTATTTTGAAACAAATGGAGAAAAAAATTGTTTATTTTTCAAATCAGATGGCCAAATCTGCTGATGATCTTTCATGTCTCTCTGACTCAACCTTGCATTTTTAAGTGAATAAAAATGATGATATGACTCTCATACTAGTTTGGCAATTTGATTAGCAGTGGGAAGGCTATTAGAAAAATCACTGTTTATTCACTGAAGCCTTCAGTGTTTCCAAGAGAAAAAGAAAATATATATTCTTACTAAATGTGAGGTTCCAATATAGCAATATAGTTACCTATACATGTACAGTAGTATAATATTTTAGAAAAAAATAATTCAAGCCAGATTTTTTTAAATTGAGTACTAAAATAGTGTGCATCATTATATCCCAGTTGAGGACTGAGGTATTTTTAAAGTATTTACTTTTGCTCTGAGGATCCAATATTTAACATTTATTAAAGTATAACATTTAAAACATAATTAAGGGATTCAAAAATCACGTTGTTTATTTTATGTGTATGTTAGTTAAGTACAATTAGGATTCAAGACACTCTCATGTCTTTACTCTTCCCAAAGTTTGGTACGCAATGAAAAAAGAACCAAGAAAGAGACTCTTGATTCCCAATCACATATTTAAAGTTTTCCACATAAACACTTAACTTCTTAAGTTTTGTTTAAAGCTTTTATTATGCGCTTGTTTCCTTGATGCCCTATTCTTATTTTTGTATTCTCATTCCCTCTTCAGTTTGTGTACAGACAAGTTCGTGCTCTGTTAATATTGATGTTTGTTGCTGGTGGATCTACAAGATTGCATGTATTTTCTAATTTTCTCAGCTTAATAGTCAAATGTCTAATGATTTAGCTAAAAGAAGTAAGTGTCCTTTACTTTTTGGGTAGGAGTGATGGTCACAGATGGTGCTTAGCATACCAGGGGCCACAGACAGAAATATCAACTGACTAAGCAAGTAATTCAGGGGTAGTGCTCAAGGATGTGTCTAATGTTTGACTTTCATGGAATTACCAGCGCCACTTTAGTGGTGCTCAGCAACTCCATTACCATACCTGGCCTGCTTTGGGAGTCATGTGGTGCTAGTGATTGAACCTGGGTTGCAGGTGTAAAAGTATGTGCCCTAACTCCTGTCCTAGCTGCCTGACTCCTTGTTTCCTAGTATTTTCCTTAGATGTGAGACCCCCTGAACAATCTCTGAGAGGCTTTTATCACCTTTTACAAATGAATCTTCGTATTCTCAAGCATATTCATTTTTGAGAGTTGCAAGTCCAAAATGACAGTTGCTGTTTGAGTAACTGATAATGTTCCCCAAAATATACTCTGTGCTAAAACTGTGGTTATAAGCTTTAGCTATTTACAAATACCAGACTATAAATTACGAAGGAGCTGAAAGCAAGGTTATTTCCAAGTTTTGAATGTGCATCTGTTATTATATGTCAATAATTTATTCTCAAGCACTAGTGCTATTTACATAGCTTGATTCATAGATTAGTCCAGGTTTTCAACCGTAGCCTTTTAAAATGCTATTTTAAGCTGATTTTAAGACAATCAAACTTTTATTAAAAGTTTAAGAAACTTTCAATGAAGAAGGAAATGAGCAAGCTCTACTTCATAAGTTTGAGTAATAATATTTTTACATCACTTACCTTAGTAAGTTTGTAAACTTTAGTTGTTTCAAAAAAAGAGTTCAAAATTATTTCAAAACTGTGCAACTTAGGTGATATTTAAAAAAAAAACCTTTAGTAGAAACTCTGAATAGCAATTAACAGCAGCTGGCCAAAAGATAAAGAATCTCCAAAATGAGATTAAGAAATTGCTAGAAAATAACAGAAGGTGGAAAATAGTCTGAAAACAAAACAAACAAATGAAAACAGCTAGAGTACTATGGAATGAACTCAAGGGATCAATACAAGAATAATTATAGTCCCAGAAAAACAGAGAGGCAAATTTGAAGAAACTATTTAAAGAGATCGTGGAAATTTCGTAGACTGGAGGATTATAGACACCTGTAATAGGCACCTAAAATCTGAGAGACTTGAAAGGCCACCCAAGATAGATTTAACTACGAAGTCTCTAAGACACAGTGCACTCAAAATGAAAAGTTACAGATACAGAATATTGAAAGAAGCAAGATCAATAAAACAACTGACACATAGAGGAGTTCCCATATGATTCACAACAGATCTATCAAATGAAATTCAATGAGCCAGAAGGGAATGTAGAGATATACACTCAAAAATTCAAGAGAATAGCACCTCATCAAGAATACTCTTTCCTGCTGGATTATCATTCAAATTTAAAGGAACAATATAAAGCTTCAGGGACAAGTAACAGCTTAGGGAATTCATAGCCATAAAACCAGGTTTACAAAAAAAGTTAAAGGAGTTTCTTTAAAAAACAGGACAAACTAACTTCCCAGCAAATGGCATTGAGTGTGGCATTTATTTATGTTGCTTATGGATGTCTTTTACCTGATATTAAATGTATATTTATTCCTAGGTTTCTGAAGTTTCTAAGGTATGTTTATTAGGTATGTTTTTAAGTATGTTTATTAGGTAGTTTCTAAGATATGTTTATTCCTAGATTTTATACAATTTCAAGAATGAAATAGTTCTTGTTTATATTGAATGTGCTATGCCTTGTCTGTCTTTATTAAAGTTCATTTCTTACTATAAAATTATAATTTTATAATAAGATTGTAATTTTATAGGCAATTGAGATTTTCACCTTAAAATTAAATTCTTGTCACTCTTCCTAAATTTTATAGTGACAGAATTTACCTGTAAATTCTAAGATATGCTACAAAGAATTTAAATTTTAAAAAATTTTATTGGTTAGAGGGATGACAGGATTATTGTAATAATGACATAATAAGACCTAAGTACAAAATAAAAGTTAATTCAACATATGATACAAGAATTGAAAACTTATCTATGTAAATGTTAATAGGAATTATATTATACCATATTAAGTGATTTTAATTTTTGTCTTTTTTTTGTGTGTGTGGGGACACCGCACTCAGAGATACTCCTCTGCTTTCAGCGTTCACTCCTGTGTGATTCGAGGTTCATATGTAGTTCTTGGGATAGAATATGGGTTAGCCATGGCAAAGTAAGCACACTGACCATAGGCATATCTCTCCAGAAGCTTCAATTCTTAATTTACATTGCTAAATTTATATAACAATCAATCACCACTAATTGACTTCTATTTATTTATTTTCTGATATTGCATTTGCTACTTATATGTTTTTTTGGAGCAAGCAATATGAAATTAACTGGGGACTTTGGGTGGAGGAACTTGTGGTCCCACTTGTGGTGTGATTGTTGTTAGATTATTGTATATTGTATGCCTGAAATAATGGTATTACTATTCACAGCTTTTTAAATAAACATAAATTTTTAAAAATGTATGCCATTTAAAATGCTGTCACTGTCACTGTCCTCCTGTTGTTCATCGATTTGCTCGAGCAAGCCCAGTAACGTTTCCATTGTGAGAGTTGGTTGTTACTGTGTTTGGCATATCGAATACGTCCCGGGGAGCTTGCCAGGCTCTGCCGTGTGAGTGAGATACTCTTGGTAGCTTGCCGGCTCTCTGAGAGGGGCAGAGGAATCGAACGTGATTTGGCCACGTGCAAGGCAAATGCCTTACCCCCTGTGCTATTTAAAATGCTATGAATTACATTATATGAAATGTATTTATTCAAAGAAAATGTGATATATTAGAAAAATGCTCAATAAATGAACTGACATTCAGCAAAATTTAACACATATATCAGATACAGTAAATTTATTTAATTCATGACTAAAATTTGAATTATAATCTATCTTGCTATTTTTCAAATTAAAGCTTTTCTTAAGCCTAAAGTGTAGAATAAACAAGAAAATACCTTGTATTTTGCCATATTGATATTGAGAAGATAAGAGTAATTTTGCATGCAATAAAATAACTTATTTAAATGAAAATATATTTATTCAAAGAAGGTGTTGATCCATGGGTTATGTGGTGAGGTCCAAAGCATATATGAATACATATTCATATTTTTATAGTATTAGTTTATACTTTCAATATAAAGGTTAATATTATTTTCTATAAAAACAAGTCTAAGTAAGAATAAATATGCAGGGGCTGGAGCGATAGCACAGTGGGTAGAGCATTTCCCTTGCATGTGGCCGAACCAGGTTCAATTCCCAGCATCCCATATGATCCCCTGAACACCGCCAGGAGTAATTCCTGAGTGCAGAGCCAGAAGTAAGCCCTGAGCATCTCCAGTTGTTACCCAAAAAGCAAAAAATGGATAAAAAAGAATATGCAGAAAATTACATATTTTATTTCTACAGCTGTCTTGTATCTTAGATCTATCTCCACATTTTTTTTTTGCTCGTAAATAAAATTTTATTTTTTTCTTTAATCATTATTGCATATTTTCACCACCTTTCTAAAGCAGAACTTTCTGATTTGGTGGTTTATTTGGAGACCTGGAAATGCTAACCAGTAACAACAAGAATAATAAAAAAGGCAGTTCTAGACCTCTAAATTTACACAGAAAAGAAATAGGTATATTTCATAGTGAGATCGCAGGGGAAAGACTACATTATTATTATTCAGCTAAGGAGATTTATTCTAAGAATTTTTCTTATGATCTCACTAACCGTGTTAATATAATTTCAAATGTAAACATCAAGTAGCAAACGTAGGCTTTCTCCTTGCATTCAAAGTTTAAAAGTTCTATATTTAGAATATTAAGTTTCCCATTCCCACATTTGAAAATTAGGCAGTCAAGACCTGGAATAATAATTTGATGGACTGAATTTAAAATGGCTGCTGAATGAAAGAACTTGGGGCAGTGTTATAAAAAAAATTCAAGGAAAGGCAATTAATACTCTGTAAGTTATTTGGGAGAAAGTGAAAAATGTGTGACTTTCCCAAGATTATTTGTATTATCCCAAGAACTGAGAGTTACTTAGAAGTGATTAGAATCTGAACTGAATATTTAAGCAACATATTGAGAACACACTTCTTCATTAAACTGACTTGTTTATATTCTCCTTTCATGGTTTACTATATCATATAGGAAAACAAATTTTGTAATAGAAATTTCATAAAGAAGCATAGATATTTGCATACTTTTTTGTCAAAAGGGTCATGTAAAATATCTTTACATATTTTGGGGAAATATGTTAGGGGAAGCCTTAACAGCGTGCCCTACTATACACTAGATATAGTCCAAGGATACTTCTTTATTTCTGTAGTAAACTGGGACAAATAAAAGAACATATATATATATATATGTATTTATTGTTACATACATTTTGTTATTTTATGCAGATTTTTGAAGGGAAAAGAATTTTTATGAACTCTAAAATCACTTTTCTCATTTTTACCCAACAATCAATAAGTATGAGTCACAAGACCATTTGCCACCATGTGCTAAGGATGACACCTTGCATGCATTTAGCCATTTGTATATACCAGACACAGTGTTCAGAACAGACTAAAATTTTTTTATATGTTCAACAACCAGGATTTCTTTTGTATTAGTATTATTTTGATTGTATAGACAAATAATTAAAGCCTAGAGGAATACTTCGTTGTACTGCAGTCAGCATCTGTATTAGATTTTAAGACATTGACAATATTGGTCACTTCATAAAAATTATTGCAGATTGAAAATTTAAGAAATTGTGGGTTGGAGTGATAGTATATCAGGTAAAGCGCTTTGCTTGCATGCAGCCAACCCAGGTGTGTTCCCCTGCACCCTATTTATTTCTCCCAAGATTTCCAGGAATAATTTCTGAATACAGAGCTAGGAGTAACACTTGAGCACTGCCAAATATGGCCCCCAAATGAAAAAATAAAAAAATTGAATAAGCTTTAAGAATCTTTAGTATTATAATTCAATGGAATGCTTATCTAATGATAGTGATGAAATAAAATGCATGAGAATTTAAGTGACTATATAAATTAATTTGAGTTTTTGAGTCTTAGTTTATCTGTAAAATGATGAGATGAGAATTACCTATTTCCTGTGTCACTTCAAGACTGAACACTGCAATATTTTCAATAAAATTAACTGGAGATACATAAATGATATTTTTAAGTATATTAACATAAAAAGAATTATAAGTCATTTCCTAAAGTACATCATTATTTTGATTATTTATGTATATTCACATATCAAATAGACTACTACCCCAAATACATAAATGAATTAATAAATTCCCAAGCTTTTTTGCTATTGAATTTTAAATTGTGCATAGCTAATGAATAATTAGTACCAAGACTGCAGAGTCAGTGGTAAATTCAACTTTCTACAAACAACTTGGATTAACTTGGATAATAAGGCTACTATGCAATTAAAATCTTGTTTTGGGCTTCATAAATCTTGCTGTATCCCTAACCTATATAGTGAAATGTACTTTAGGCTGTGAAGATTAGAGTTAATTCTTTTTAATGCATTTAAATACAAAATAAAAACATCTCCATTTTGTTTCTCTCTATGCATTCATCTGCTTGTAGTGTAGAACTTTTGCAAGACTTTTAATTTACAGACCTCTTTGAGAAACCACAAGTTTTGTTAATGAATTTAAAGATTTTCTTTCTTCACTCTCCTTGGAATTATGCAGCCTATTTATCTTAGGTGATTTTTGGTATCCATATTGACAATCTTGAAGATAGGTTTGGTGTAAATGTTATTTCCTTCTTTAATTCTCTTGGCTTCATTTAGCCATTTCTCAAATGACTCTAAGACAGAAGAGACCAACCATTTTAAACATTAACATCCACTCAGTACTTTTTGAGTACTGTTTTCAAGAAATGCTTTACCTTGTAATCTACATCTCGCCCTATTTTTAAATGCATCACTGCAATTTTATGCATGTTTATTTATTTATTTTTAAATTTTTATTAGTGAAACACCATGAGGTACAGTTGTGGACTTACAAGTTTTTGTGCTTGAGTTTCAGTTATACAATGACTGAGTACCCATCCCTCCACCACTGCCCATACTCCACCACCAATGATCCCAGCATCACTCCCACCCCCATCCCTCCATCCCACCCCGCCTCTGTGGCAATGCATTCCCTTTTGTTCTCTCTCCTTTTGGGTGCTAAGGTTTGCAAAAGAGGCATTGCGTGGCAATTATGTTCATTCTATAGTCTACTTTCAGCATGCATCTCCCATCATGGGAGGATCCTCCCAACACCTTTTACTTGGTGCTCCCTTCACTATCTGAGCTGCCTATTCCCCTAGCATGTGTGGCTGGCCTCCCAGCCATGGAGTGAACCTCCTGGTACTAATCTCAGCCACTCCTGGGTGTTAGTCTCCCATTTTGTTACATTATGTTCCCTAGATGAATGCAATCTTTCTATATCTATCCCTCTCTTTCTGACTCATTTTTCTTAACATGATACTTTCCATGTATTTCCATTTACATACTTGTATGTAAGTTTCATGACTTCATCTTTTCTCACAGCTACATAGTACTCCATTGTGTAGATGTACCAAAATTTCCTTAACTAGTCATCTGTTCTTGGGCACTCATGTTTTTTCCAGGTTTTGGTTATTGTGAACAGTGCAGCAATGAACATACAAGTGCAGATGTCACTTAGACTATACTTTTTTGCCTCTCTGGGATGTATTCCCAGGAGTGGTATTGCTGGGTCAAATGGGAGCTCAATTTCTAATTTTTTGAGAATTGTCCATACTGTTTTCCAAAATGGCTGATCCAGTCGGCATTCCCACCAGCAGTGAAGGAGGGTCCCTTTCTCCCCACATCCACGCCAACACCGGTTGCTTTTGTTCTTTTGGATTTGGGCCAGTGTCTGTGGTGTGAGACAATATCTCTTTGTTGTTTTGATATGCCTCTCCCTGATGATTAATGATGTAGAGCATTTTCTCATATGCCTTTTTGCCATTCGGATTTCTTCTTTGAGAAAGTTCTGTTCATTTCATCACCCAGGTTTTTGTTGGGGTTGGATGTTTTCTTCATCTGGAGTTCAACTAGTAAGTACTTTGTATATCCTTGATATTGACCCCATGTTGGATGTGTATTGGGTGAATATCCTATCCCATTCTGTAGATTGTCTTTGTATTTTGGTCACTGTTTCTTTTGAGGTGCAGAAGCTTCTTATTTTAAAATACTCCCATTTGTCTATCTCTGTTTTCACTTGCTTGGCCAGTGGCGTGACATCTTTGAAAATACCTTTAGCTTCAATGGTGTGGAGGGTTTTGCCAACCTTGTCATCAATCTGCCTTATGGATTCCAGTCTGGTGTTGAGGTCTCTAATCCGTTTTGATCTTACATTTGTACATGGTGTTAGGCAGAGACACGAGCCCATTTTTTTATGTAGCTGTTCAATTTTGCCAACACAATTTGTTAAAGAGGCTTTCCTTGCTCCACTTCATATTTCTTGCTCCTTTGTCAAAGATTAGATGATCATATATTTTGGGGGAGATGTCAGTATATTCAACCCTGTTTCATTGGTCTGAGGTTCTGTCTTTGTTCCAGTACCATGGTGTTTTAATTATTTCTGCATTGTAATAGAGTTTGAGGTTGGGAGGTTGATTCCTCCCATTTTCTTTATCCCAAGAATTGCTTCAGCTATTAGTGTGGGCTTATTGTTCCATTGAATTTCAGGAGTGTTTGCTCCATTACTTTGAAGAATGTCATGGGTAACTTTATACGAATCACATTGAATTACAATGCTCATGGATTGTGAGAATTAACATTATCAAAATGGCAATATTCCCCTATGATGTTTATTTAGCACTAAATATTTAATACCTATTTGTTTTCAAAAGAATATACCTCTCATATTGACATTTCAGTTTAAAATTATTGTGAGTGTCCTGTGAGGTCCAATCCTGATTTATCAATAATTCCACTCTGTATTCTAATAGGAATATAGTATTACTTAAGTATCAATTGCTTTGGAATAAAAGAGCTTAAGTCATTTCTCTTCTTAAAGTTATTTATATAAGCAATGCATTTTGCTTTTTTGACTTCTATACCCTTCATGCATGAGGCTTGTCCGGATGTGTGGAGAGTGGTCTCAGCATGGCTGTGGCTGGTTCTGGAGGTCTTTGGCTGGGATCGGCGGGGGAATCCAGGCTTGCAGGTCCCGGGGCTGATATCTCCAGGCCTGCTCGGATTGGGACTGGGCCTTCTCCACCCAGATCCACCATTTTCTACTAGGTAGACGTCACACCCACCAGCTGCCGCGGGTGCGAGGTTGGTTCCATCAACAGCCAAGATGCAGAGACTATAAAAACCCAGCTCCAGAAAGAGAATAGTGCAGTCTCCTGCCCCTGCACCTGGCTGTCCTCACCGGGGCCCCTTGTAGGGTGGCGGGTTGAATTTGGTTGAATTCTACTCCCACCACACCCAAGCAGAGCCCAAGCAGTGGAAGACGTCCAGAGCTAACCCAGCCATGCTGAGACCACTCTCCACACATCAGGACAAGCCTCATACATGAAGGAACTGGCAGAGGAACTCAGGCATGCGGGCCTCAGGGCTGAGATCTCCAAGCCTGCTCGGATTGGAACTGGGCCTTTTCCACCCAGATCCCCCATCTTCCAGTAAGTAGGCCACACTCACCAGGTGCCACCGGCGCCAGGTTGGTCCCATCAATGACCAAGACTGAGAGACCAAAACCCAGCTCCCGGAAGCGCGCGTGACCGCGACATCTTTTTATTTTTTTATTAAAATTTTTTAATAGTGAGACATCATGAGGTACAGTTGCAGACTTACACATTTTTGTGCTTGGGTTTCAATTATACAATGATCAAACACCCATCCCTCCACCAGTGCCCATTTCCCACCACCACTAATCCCAGTATCCCTCCCACCCCCCATCCACCCCATCCCACCCTGTCTCTGTGGCAGGGCATTCCCCTCTGTTCTCTCTCTCCTTTCGGGTGTTGTGGTTTGCAAAAGAAATATTGAGTGGCAATCATGTTTGGTCTATAGTCTACTTTCAGCATGCTTCTCCATCTTGGGAGGATCCTCCCAACACCTTTATTTGGTGTTCCCCTCTTTATCTCAGCTCCCTTTTCCCCCAGCTGTGACATCTTATTATCTCATTTTTCCTTTGGAGAACCCGGCAGGCTACCGAAGGTGTCCTGCCCATATGGGAGAGTCTGGAAAACTTCCCAAGTCGTATTCAATATGCTAAATACCAGTAACAATGATGGGTCTCATTCTCCTAACCCTGAGAGAGCATTGAATATGGCTCTTTTAAAATCTCAGGGCTGGGAAGAAGGAGGCGTTACTGGTGCCTGCTCAAGGCAATCGACGAACAACAGGATGATCGTGATTGTGTCGTGACTTCCATACCATAGCCAAATAATGAAAGTCTAATGGATATATATTTCCCAATTGCATATTTTCCTTTTATTTAAATAATAAGATTGTTGTGGTGAAAGTGCTTTAAATTTGTATTTATTCTATGTTTAACAAAAGAATAGGAAAACATTTTGTTCGTTTGTTTTTGGGTCACACAAATTGGTGCTCAAGTCTTACTTCTGGCTGCAAGCTCAAGAACCACTCCTGGCAGTACTTGGGGGACTCTATGGGGTGCTAGAGATCTAACTTGAATTTTCTTTGTGCAAGACTAGTACCCTGACCCTAATCACTGTACCACCTCTTTGGACCCCTGAATTAGAAATATTTTATATGACTTTTTATTGCAATGTACTTATTCCTACATGAGAAAGGTCCCATAGACATTTATTAAAATTAATATGTGTTATTTATTTACAAAATCTATCAAGGGCTCTCACATTTCAATATTTTTCTGCAATTTTCATCCATGTTCAAAATAGATCAAATCTTAATATAGGAGAAAATAATTTATTTAGTGACTAATACTTATTTCTGGGAGAATTCAAAGTCCTGTTATTGATGTGAGTTAATCAATAAGTAGGATTCTAGTTCTAGCCTCAAAGTACTTAGGGAACAATTGTTGCTAATCATTATTGAGTTAGAGACTTTAACATTTAACATTTCAACTATCATTTCTTTCAATTATATTAGTTTTGAGGTATTTTTAAGACAATGGAAAGGAAATAAAGATACTATGTCACAGACAATTATCAAGTCATCTAAATTTTGAAGAGGAAATTTAGGATCTTTAGGTTATAAACTTTATTTTACTTCTAAAGTAGTTTTGTGATTAAAATACTTGTTTTTATTTGATATTAAAAATTGTATACTTTATAAATACCTGAAAAGTACGATAATATTTTCTAATTATCTATAATAATTTTCCTTTAGAGACTGAAAAACCAATTTCTAGTGTTTTCTTACTTGTCCTGATATTATCTCAGTGATAATGAATAAAAAACCATTTGCAATGTATCTATTGATTGGGAAATACAATGCTTAATGTTAGTAATATTGTATAACAAAGAAAAATAGCTGCTTAATTTTTCATAGATATATCTTCAATACTTAAACCAGATCATTTTAGTGACAAAAATTATCTGCAAATGTAAAACATGTTTAGTAGAGTTTTCTAGAGAAACACAGAAAATATTATCTATCATATATATATGCATATACATGTGTGCTAAGCATGTGTATATATGTTTATGCTATATCTCATTCTTGTATATAGCTATCTATTTTTTTACATTCAGAATTTATTTATTGTATTTTAGTGTATCATCTTGTGATGTTCAGAGTTTTTTCTAGGATTTTTGCTCAAGGATCACTCTTGGTGTGGTACAAGGATTCATATGGGTGTAGAAAACTGAACCCGGATCAGATGCATGCAAGTACAATCAGCTCAGCCCCTCTGTGAGATTTATTTTAAGGAATTATTTCACATTATTGTGGAATCTTTCAAGATCAAAATTTGTAAGGGCTGGAGATCAGAGATCAGAGATTTGTGTGTGATGGTGGATGAGATCTAACAGGTCTACAGATAGTTTTGGCATACGCATTTGCCAAGGTGTGAAGTTATAAAACTGAAGCAGTTTTGTAAGTCAGTGTCACCACAATAGAAAACAACAGCAAGTTAAATAAATAAATACAAGACATAATACAGTGATATAGAGGTAAGATGACTTAAGTTCACTATCTATAACAATAGCTAGTGAGACAAGGTTTTAAGTTATAGTTGCTTTTCCGAGAAGAGTTTTAGCTTTTACATATGTTGGACTACAGAGTAAAACATATAAGCTGTGAAGAAAGTTTGCAAGTCAAGTTTATAGGGTGAATCTTAAAAATATAAGTAAAATTTGATAATAAAAACTTTTATAAAAACAATCTCAGTGCTATATACATTGTTTTAAAGTGCTACAAAATTTCAGAATGACTTTCATATGTTTATGACTCCCATTTCCTAGTGCCAAAATTCTATTTTTTTTCTTTTTGGGTCACACCTGGTGATGCACAGGGGTTACTCCTGGTTCTGCACTCAGGAATCACCCCTGGCGGTGCTCAGGGGACCATATGGGATGCTGCGAATCGAACCCGGGTCGGCCGCGTGCAAGGCAAACACCCTACCCGCTGTGCTATTGCTCCAGCCCCGCTATTTCTTTTTTATTATGTACATAACCAATGTTTATTTATTTTGTTTTCTATTAACTTTGTTTTTATTTATTATTATTATTACTATTATTTTTTATTTTTTAATGAATCACCATGAGATACAGTTACAAACTTTAAAGTTACAAAATTTCATGCTTTCGTTTCAGTCATACAATGATCACGAGTACCCACCCTTCCACCAGTGCCCATTCTCCACCACAATGTCCCAAGTATACCTCCAATCCCCCCATACTCCCCACCTCTGTGGAAAGCACATTCCCTTTTACTCTCTCTCTCTCTCTCTCTCTCTCTCTCTCTCTCTCTCTCTCTCTTTTAGGGTGTTGTGATCAGCAATGCAAGTTTTGAATAACTATTATGTTTGGTCTATAGTCTACTTTTGGCGTGCATCTCCCATCCCAAGCGGGCCCTCCAAACACCCTTTACTTGATGATTCCCTTCTCTATTTGAGTTGCCTTTCCCCCCAGCATGTGAAACCGGCTTCCAAGCCATGGAGCATACCTCCTGGTACTTACCACTAGTATTCCCAAAGTTCTATTTCTATTATACTATCAGAATGGTCCAATTTAATTTATTTTTTTGCTTTTTGGGGTCACACCCAGCGATGCACAGGAGTTACTCCTGGTTCATGCACACAGGAATTAATCCTGGCAGTGCTTGGAGGACCATATGGGATGCTGGGAATCGAACCTAGGTCGGCTACGTGCAAGGCAAACGCCCTACCCGCTGTGCTATTCCTCCACAGCCTCCAATTTATTTTTTTTATCCGGTTCATCTCTGTTCTACTTTGCTTCTACTTAGAATATGTTTTTTCATGGTGTCTAAGAGATAGTTTGTTGTGCTTTACAATTGGTGTGGCTTTAATTAAAAGCACCTATATACATTTTGCCACAAAATAGGTAAATATTTCTGAGCTCTAAATAAAACCTATTTTTGTTTGTTTTTTGGTGGGGGACTGTCGGGGTACTTGCCAGTCGACCCCAGCACACTGGAGTATGATCCCCAAAAGTCACCAGACTTCCTTCCTATAGGAGAGGGAGTGAGTAGGGGAGAAGCCTCTGCTCTGTCCCTTCGTGCACCACAGGCTCCAGCCGCGGTGGAGAAAGAACCACCCCAAGAGGGGAAAGCTGGTGGTTAATCCGCAGCAATCCGTTTATTAGCTCTCTCACACAGGGATTTTTATACATACATTCAGAGGGCAATCCATGTCTATCACATTTACCTCATCAGGTTAAGTACAGATGTTAGTTAATGATTTACATCTCCCGCTCTCAGGGCGGGTGCATCAGCACGGGCAGATGGTAACTGTCACGTCCCTCAATCCATTATCTCCTCAAGCAGAGTACCTACATGGAGTGCTGGAGGGCGTTTCTGGGCCCCTGCGGACGTGGTCAAGTTCTGCTCCCAGAAGCAGGGGATTTGGTTAGGGTCTCAGGTTGGCTGCAGAGCCCCCAACAGGGGACACACCAGGAAATGCTCTGTATTTATTTCTGACTCTGTTCTCAGGAATTACTTATGGCAGTGCTTGGGGATAATTTGGGATGGTGGGGATCAAACCCAGGTTGGTGGTGTGCAAGGCCAAGCAAATTTACTATCCACTATACTATTCCTCTGAAACCCAGCTTGATTTTATTTTTTAAAAAAACAGTGAAACTATCTAGCAATTGTCTTTAACTTTTCTGGCAAACTCTTAGTTTATTTTTCAACATAATCACTTCAAATTTTATTCATATATTGTCATTGTCATTAAATTTATTTGTCATTTAATTTATTCATATATTGTCATTTAACTGTCATTAGAGGCATTGTTTTTGAAAACCCGACAGCATTTTGCTGAGTATGTATGCCACAAATCCTTTGTCTAAAATGGGCATTTACTTCCATGTGTTGGCTATTGTGAATAATGCTACTATCATTATAAATGTATGGGAACATCATAAATGTATAGGTTTTGTATTTTAATATTCATTAAAAGTTAATTATTTTGTGCTTTGTTAATGTTTTGCTTTATATTTGCATAATGATCTTTTATATATTTAGATTCAGCTGCATTGAGTTTATATATATAAATGTAAAACCGTTATATATTTATGGATATATCTTGGTCATTTCAAAGAGTCCATATTTGCCTTAGTATAATTGTTTCCATGATCTCTGTAGTAATGTTTTGAGTAACTATACTACATTATTTCTTTAAGTCTGTTTCTGTATTTCGATCTTATATGAGTTACTTTTATGTATAATATAAAGATTTCTTGCATTTTCTACTGTCCAGAAATACAGGATGTTAAACAATTATTGGCTGATAAATTCAGGCCCTTATTGACATATGGAACTTTATTACTGCTAATATATCCTTTGTTTTCTGGTTGATTTATATCTTTTGATGTTTGTTCTTCCATGAGTGTCATTTTCCTTTCATTTGGATGCTTCTCTCTTGTGATTTTATCAATTTTTTCAGTTTTAGAGTCTGCTCCAGATTTTCATTTTGTGGTCACGGTGAGCATTGTGTCAGAATTTTTGTGTGTAAGACATTATTTTGTGTGTGTTGGACTTTCTGTGTGAATTTGTAACTTTTAAACTAAGCAGATTCTGCCATATTTTCCCTTCCTTTTGATGATTTGTGTTTTATTTTGCTACTGTTTGATTTTCTGATTCTGCATTGTTACTTAGCACCATGTCCAAGGTTTGGTGTACTTTTGTGTTTTCTTTCAGCATTTCTTGTGATATAGCTATCACTATATCACTATCACTATCACCCCCTTGTTCATTGATTTGCTCTAGTGGGCACCAGAAACGTCTCCATTCATCCCTGTCTCCAATTGCATATCGGGGGCTCTTTCAGGGTCAGGGGAATGAGAATTATCATGGTTACTGTTTTTGGCATATCGAGTACACCATGGGTAGCTTGCCAGGCTCTGCCGTGTGGGCAGGGTACTCTTGGTAGCTTGCCGGGCTCTCCGAGAGGGATGGAGGCTTTTGGGGCAGCCTCTAATCACTTTTACAGGTGTCCCCAGTCAGGCATAGATGCATGCAAGATACCCTCGGTAGCCTGCCAGGTTCTCTGAGAGTGAGAACTAGACAATAAGAGGTCGCGCAGCTGCAGATGTGGGAACTTGGTTTTATAGTCTCTGGATCTTGGTTGTTGATGGGGTTACACGGCATTGGTGGGAGTAACTGTTTAGCTACTGGAAGATGGGGCTCTGAGTGGAGGAGACCCAGTCTGGAACCGAACAGGGTTGGAGATCTCAGACCCAGATATATATATATATATATATATATATATATATATATTATATATATATATATATATATATATAGCACAGCGGTAGTGCGTTTGCCTTGCCCGCAGCCAACATGACCGACCCGAGTTCGATTCCTCCGCCCCTCTCGGAGAGCCCGGCAAGCTACCGAGAGTATCTTGCCCGCACGGCAGAGCCTGGCAAGCCCCCCGTGACGTATTCGATATGCCAGACACAGTAACAACAAAGTCTCCAATGGAGACATTACTGGGCCCACTCGAGCAAATCGATGATCAATGGGAGGGCCTTTACTTTACTTTACTTTATAGCTATATCGCTATATATACCTATATAGCGATATAGCTATAGTGGTGGTAAACACCAGCAGCTTTTGTTTCTCTGAGTCGTTCTATTTCTTCATAATATTTGAATAAAAGTTTGTAGGGTAAATGTTTTTTGCTGAAAGTATATATTGTTTTGAATTTTTAATATTTCATTCCACTCTGTCCTAGCCTCTGAAGATTATGAGAGAAATCTGATTGTGGCCTAATTGGAATATCTTTGTATGCTATGTGATTCCCTAATAATCTCTAAATGTTTTAAAACTTAATTTTGATAATGTGCATCTTGGTGTATGTCCTTTTAAATTTAGAGTACTATGTCTTTTTGCATCTATCAATTTATGTTGCTTCTATGTTTAATTATTCCCATGGATTTGGGGATTTTACAGATATTATTTTGTAGAGTGAGTATTCTGCTTCCTTCTTTTCTTTCACATCCTGTAATACCCATTATCTTTATGTTTCCATTTCTTATGGACTCTGATAGTCTATGTTGGATTTCATTATTTTCTTAAGTATTATGTTTTCCTTCAATTTGTGACAGTACTGTATTTTAACTGTAATTTTTCTATTATTTATCTATTAGTTCAGTTTTATGCTATGAGTTGTGTTTTCTGTTTCAATTTTGTGATACTCATAATCTTGTATCATTGGTATTTTTTACTGATTAAATCTCTTTGATGAATAATTTTATGTTTTCCTTTATTTTGTCCTATTTCATTAGTATTTCATGTTTTATTGTTTATTTTATGTATCTTGATTATCTTCATATGCTTATATTAAATTCATTTTATCTCGATGCTTCATATCCTTTTTGTTAAGACTGACATGCAAGGAAATTTCTTAGGGCTGGAGCGATAGCACAGAGGTAGGGCGTTTGCCTTACAAGCGGCCAACATGGCCGACCCGAGTTCGATTCCTCCGCCCCTCTCGGAGAGTCCGGCAAGCTACCGATAGTATCTCGCCCTCACGGCAGAGCCTGGCAAGCTCCCCGTGATGTATTCGATATGCCAGACACAGTAACAACAAAGTCTCCAATAGAGACGTTACTGGGCTTGCTCGAGCAATCCCATTGCTCGAGCAATGGGATTTAACACCTTTGGCATTTTCTTTGTTTTTTCAAAAGGAGGTACTATCATTAGTTTGAAATTCATTTTGGTTTTTGAGACTTTAGGTATTCAGAGAGGGATCTGCCAGGAGTTCCCTTTAATTGCTAATCTTAGTGGGAAAGACCAATATTGCCTGGGTATTGCATTCATAGATAATTCCTATTTTCTTGTAATTATTCCCATTTTGTATCTGAGTTCAATGAACTATGGTTCAGATTCTTCATCTAGACACTGTCATGAGAGTAACTTGTATCATTAATATATTGATTAATTTCCTGAATTAATAATTTATTCAGGAAACACTCTTGCCTGGCTTTTCATGAAGTAAAGAGTCTTAGCCTTCCAAGCTGTGTGTATAAATTCTTTCTCTTCAGTAACTGAACTGCAGAAATGGTTACTGATGCCTAAGACTGATGAGTGGGCTGGAGTGATAGCACAGTGGTAGGGCATTTGCCTTGCCCGCAGCCAACATGCCCAAATCGAGTTCGATTCCTCCGCCCCTCTCGGAGAGCCCGGCAAGCTACCGAGAGTATCTCACCCGCACAGCAGAGCCTGGCAAGCTACCCGTGACGTACTCGATATGCCAAACACAGTAACAAGTCTCATGATGGGGACTTTACTGGACCTACTCGAGTAAATTGATGAACAACGGGAAGGACTGTGACCGTGACCGTGAAGACTGATGAGTGAGGAAGATAAGGGAGCAATTTCCCTTTTCTGTTATGTTTACTAAAACTTTTAGAACTTTTGTATTTTCAGATCCCAACTTGGGTGTTGAAGTATATTGTTTCTTCTACCCTAAAATATTTGCCTTTGCCCTGAAAATGCTCATGTCCTCTAAGACCAGGGACATTCTCCACTTGAACTTTATTCTGCACAGTTGACATTCTGCTCTTCTAAGTCTTGAGATAGGGTAGAACTTTTAGTCTTGGTCTCTGGATACTGTGAAATCTAAGAACTGATGGTCTTAAGGAGGGTAATACACGTAAGTTATCTTTGGCAAAATTGTTGATGGTTAGAAGCTAGTCTTACCAACAAGGAAATTTTACCAGTTTATTTCTTTTCTACCATCCCAGTAGTATCATAGGCAAATTAGTGCACCCCAAAGTCCTATTTTGTACCTGCTTGCTCTGTATTACTCTGTATCCATGACTCATTTTGTCGAAGAATCAGCTTGCATTCTCACCATTTTCTCTCTATGCCTTGGAAACCATGAGATGTTAGCCAACATTCTTAAAAATCCAGATACCTTTGTTGATCAGAATTTCTTAAAGATACACTGATGAGAGTTAAATAATTAGCTTGTGAATTTGCGTTTGTTGTAAGGAGATATTTCCCTAATATGGCCCATTCTTCTGCTTTATGGGCATAGTCAACATTATCTTTAATCTAAATTGTCGCTGTCACTGTCCTCCCGTTGTTCATTGATTTTTCTCGAGTGGGCTCAGTAACATCTCCATTGTGAGACTTTGTTGTTACTGTGTTTGGCATATTGAATGCGTCAAGGTAGCTTGCCAGGCTTTGCTGTGCAGGCAAGATACTCTCAGTAGCTTGCCAGGCTCTCCGAGAGGGGCGGAGGAATCGAACTCAGGTTGGCCATGTTGGCTGCGTGCAAGGCAAATGCCCTACCCGCTGTGCTATCGCTCTAGCCCATCTAAATTGTACATGAAATAAAATGAAATGTTGACTAATACACTGAGTTCAAACTTTAAATATTTTGTGTGTTTGGTTTTGAGCCATAACCAACTTTACACAGAGGTAACGCCTGTCTCTGAGTCTATACCACTCCTGGAATTGCTTCAGAGACCATAGAGGATGCTAGCGATTGAACCTGGTTCAACCACATGTAAGGCAAGTACCCTGCCAACAGTACTATTTTTTTCCATCCCAGTCATTGTTATGTTCTAATGCTTTCAAATAATTAGAAGAGGTCCCTTAATAAGAAGCATGTAAAGCATGAGAATCTACACAAAGGTTACTGATTTAATTATTTACCATATTAAAAATGTCTTCATGGTAGAATTCACACCTTTAAAACAATATTGGGGGTGTGTATTTTCCCAGGCAAATGTGGTACCATAGCCTTGCCAAGTTAATTGTATAAAGCACAGACTTGTATAATATCTTGCAAACTAGAGGCGTTTTTTACATATCCAGAACAATGTTATTCCTACGTATTTATCTATGCTTTCATATGGTATTACAATGAATTTATGATTAAAAAGTATGCATAGGGCCAGAGAGATAGTTACAGCATGCAAGTCACTGCATTGCACAAAGCTAACATGGGTTCAACCCCTGGTACCACACGTTATTCTCTGAAAACAGTTAAAAATGATTCCTAAGTGCATAGCCAGGAGGAATCCCTAAACATTGTTGGCTATTACTTGGAAATAAAATCTGCATTTATTTGTGAATTTGCATGATTTAGCTTATTCATGCAGAACATTTGATTGCCACTCTCTTAGTTTTTCAATATGACTAAAGCAAAATATTTAGAAAAATGTATGCAGTATAGGACTTGAAGATCTTGATTCTTAGCATTTCAATTCAAACCATATAATGAGGCCTGTGACAGAGTCTAGACACTGTGAAGAACAGCCACATTTTAGAGATTCAGTTGGTGATTTATTTAGGTGTGTCCCATGAAAATACCTTAAATACATTTTTTTAAATTGTATGTTTTTGAAGAAGCACCAAAAAGGAAATAGACATGTTTCTTTCAAAATTAGAGTCTTTGCGTCATAGATGTGGCCTTCTTTAATCATCAGACTATCCATGTATTAGCAAATGTTTTAAACAGGATAATTACAAGCAGAACATCCTGAATGATTTTTATAATTTGTATATCTTCTCTTGAGTCTTAGTCCTAAGATATCTATTTCATGGAACATACTATGAGCTTTTCTGGTTTACCACTGCTATGCTATATATTTTCTTAATTCTGTGCCTGGTTGTCATCAAATTCACAAAAAAGGAACCAGCCTTGATTGTTACTATTGCATTTTCTGTCCTTATTCTACCTTCCCTGAGATTATTTTTTACTATACCATATGAATTATCATTGACATCTTCACTTGTGTTTTCTGCTTGCTTTGTTTTGTTTTTTAAGTTAGAACCTTATCCACTAGACTCTAGTAAGTTCAGTCGCTTATTATTCCAGAATCTCAGTCCATGTCATCATGGAAACACTAATTTCAGTGGTATAATTTCCTTTTATGGATATTTTGCCTACACTTTTTAGCTCAGTTTCTTGCCCAAATAATGAAAAGAAAATCGTATGTATCATTTAATTTTACCATGCCTTATTTGTACTGAAAATAGGCATATGACAAACATGGCTTACCTAGTGTGTATCTTACTATTTGTTTTAGGCTCTTATTAAAATTGCAAGTAAATGACATCATTATTAACCACTCATCAACATCAACAACAGATTATTCTGTGTAATGTTATTTTGTACATTTTCTATTGTACCTTCTCATAAGGAGCGATAGCACAGCTGGTAGGGCGTCTGCCTTACAAGTGGCCAACATGGCCAACCCGAGTTCGATTCCTCCACCCCTCTCGGAGAGCCCGGCAAGCTACTGAGAGTATTTGATATGCCAAACACAGTAACAACAAAGTCTCCAATGGAGACGTTACTGGGCCCGCTCGAGCAAATCGACGATCAACGGGAGGGCCTTTACCTTTACCTTACATAAGTATTACTCAGAATCAAGAAATTTATGGCACTTGTAATAGATAGAAGTGCACTCATAAGTTTGATCAGGACAAGTGATACTCTGAACATTCTATTTTTCTTTATCTGCCTTGTGAACCGAAGGGTAGAAATTCAAATAAATAGTGGGGAAAACTCAAAATAAGTCAGTACAAGAGACATCTCTTAAAATATTTAGCCATAGGGGCTCGGGGCTCGAGTGATAGCACAGCAGGTAGGGCATTTGTGTAAACTCAGAAAGACAGCAGCGGCCGTGTATCTCTCCCACCGCCTGTGTTCGGTAGTCTCATGCCGTTTCCCCCACCTCAGGGAGGTCGATGGCAATGGGCAGGTGAAGGAAGGAACGAGGGCCAGGCTGGTTGGTCTTAGTTGCAGTTTATTCAAATCCTCTCTCCATTCACTCCTGTCTCTCTCCTCTGCCTCCCCCATGCTACTTCATTCTCCTTCTCAATCCCCCTTCATCCTCCTTCTGGCTCTAGAATCTGGATCCCCTTTCTCCTTCTCCTTCTGGAGTCTGGATCTTGATCCCCCAGCTCACTCTTACAGTTCAGTTATATTCCCCAACATGAGGGATTGGGGTAACAATTACACATAGATGTGGTCACAATCAATAGGGGTAGAGTTCTTTCCCTTGGGGAAAGCTGCTTGTAGGACAGATTCTCATCAGCAGGTTGACCCACCCTAGAGCAGAATCCCTTAGGTGTGTTTCTCCTCTCCTTGTCCAACAAACATGTACTCATTCATAATACTAATCATTTTGTATGAACACAGTAAAAAATACATTAAGCTTATAGAATTGCTCTTCTAGGGCCATTTCGATCTCAGACTACAGTGCTCAGGCCAGATAGTCTTTCCTATCCCTAGCAAGGTCCTAGTCTCGACATTACTTTTGGATCATGACAACATTTGTCTATGATCAAACTCTTAACTTATAGTTAAGAATCGCGGCACTTTGGTCTGGCCCATTTTGATGCCAGGGTAGCTCATAGCTTTCCCTGGATCCATTCACCCCTTGTCAGGAACCTGCTTTTGGGGTGCTAAGAACTAAGGGCAACTAAGGCTTAAGTTGAGAAAGCAGTTGCCTGGGAGTGAATAATATTCAAAGTCAATTAAATCCTAAATTACAAAGCATAATATTAACTGTCTTACTGTATCTATACAAAAAGGACATTGCTTTAAAGTAAATTATTCATAAGACATAAGGAGAGGAGAAAGACAATATTTCACTCATACATATAAAATCATAGATTTCTGAGAAATCTGACCTTACAAGTTAACAGAGTCTGATTAGGGGAAAAAGCTGATTAACTGGTTGGGGAGGAGAGCATAAGGAAGAGTTTACAGATAAACAAAATGGAATGGAAGCACCTCAGGAGCACTGTAATAAACCTGAGTTCCTTGTGGCAAGGGAGGAAGGACAAACCAGTGTCATCCTACAGGCATTTGCCTTGCACATGGCCAACCCGAGTTTGATTCCCAGCATCCCTTATGGTCCCCTGAACACCACCAGAAGTGATTCCTGAGTGCAGAGCCAGGAAGGACCCCTGTGCATTGCCAGGTATGACCCAAAAAGCAAATATATATATATATATATAGCCATAAAGAAATCAAATCCACTATCTGAATTACAGTATTAAAAAAATTTCATCCCCACAAGGATGCCTATAATTAAGAGCAGAATGTGAAAAAATTTAACCAGTGTAGAATGTTCAAAAGCAAAAGTGTGTAGCTTTACTTTTGGAATTTAATCAGGCATTTATTCCAAAGGTCAGTAGTATGCACAGTAAAACAAGTGAATTATATGATATTTAATTAAATATAAAAATAGCTATCCTAAAATTTTACATGTAATATAAAAATAATATATAAAGCCTTTTAGTTCTCTTGACATTGTGATACTTATTACTGTCATATTTTGCTGGTCTATTACTTTCAGTGAAAGAAATAAAATGTGTTAATTAATGAGATCTTATATTTGCAGATTGATTTGATCTTTACCACCATGATTTTTTGTCATGCGCCTTAGTGTATTTAGGTGGCTACCACAAAATAATACAGACTGAGGATTAATGATAAAGTATAAAATATATGCAGGTGCCTTGTACATGGATGACTCAAGTGTGATCCCTGGTACCACTTGGTCTCTACAGTATTGAAAAGGGCTACTCCAGAGGGACCGTCCCCACTGACCCCGCCATCAAGACCAATGGAGTGAACTGGGTTTATCTGTAGCACTGAGATCCTTAAATAGCACCATATTCTTGGGTTCTCACATTGAACCACCATCAGAGCTGACTGAGGATTATCAAAAGTAGAATCCAGGAACTCTACACACTGATTGGTAGGTCATCCAAATACTGAATTTAAAATATTATAGTGATCTCTAAACAAGGCACATTTAATTCTCATAGTTCTGGAGGCTGAAAATGCAAAATGATGACCTTGTACTTGATGAAGTCTTTACAGGTAACTATTTTTTCATATTGTGTATAAATATTGGTCTTACAGATAGGTAATTCATGTTAAATGAGGTCAATTATATCATTTTCTTTATTCAAAGAAGCCCTGGAGCTCTCTTCTGTTTCCTCTTCTTTTTTGCTCTCTCATACCTTCCATTTCCTCTCTGCTTCCCCCTCACTCTCTTTTTCCTCTTGTTCTATTTTTTGCTCTCTCCCTCTCTACAAGAACTCAAAGAAGAAAAATTACACGATGACACAAAAAGAAGTTATTGAGGCCGTGTTTTGGATATATAGCTATACTACTCTCCCACATCACCAGTATGCACAAAACCCTGATCCTTGCTCCCTACATTCTCATCTTCTTCCTTCTGTCCTGAATTTCTTTCCTTATTTGTCCTCCCCTCCACCCCCAAATGCAAACTCAAGAGTACTGAAAACTTGATATCTAAGCTTCAGCTACTGAGCACTGTAATATGCCTGTCAAGGTAGGGAGTGGAGGCAAAATGATGGAGGGAAGTTGACACCCTTTACTTGGTGTTCCCAACCCTATCTGAGCTGCCTTTTCTCCTAGTATGTGTGGCTGGCCTTCAAGCCATGGAGTGAACCTCTTGGTACTTATCTTGACTACTCTCGGATGTTAGTCTCCTGTTTTGTTACTTTATATTCCCTAGGGGTTGGAGTGATAGCACAGCAGCTAGGGCGTTTGCCTTGCATGCAGTCAATATGGCCAACCCAAGTTCAATTTCTCTACCTCTTTCAGAGAGCCCAGCAAGCTACCGAGAGTATCTCACTTGCACGGCAAAGCCTGGCAAGCTACCCATGACGTATTCCATATGCCAAACATAGTAACAAGTCTTACAATGTTACTGGGCCCACTGGAGCAAATTGATGAACAACGGGAGAACAGTGATAGTGACAGTGATAGTCCCCAGATAAATGCAATCTTTCTATGGTTGTCCCTCTCTTTCTGACTCATTCACTTAGCATGATACTTTCTATGTAGTACCGCTTGTATGTAAATTTCATGACTTCATCTTTTCTAACAGCTGCACAGTACTCCATTGTGTAGATGCACCAAAGTTTCTTTAACCAGTCATCTGTTCTCGGGCACTCAGATTTTTCCAGATTTTAGCTATTGTGAACAGTGCAGCAATGAACATAGTAGTGCAGATGACATTTCAACTATACTGTTTTGCTTCTGCAGGATATATTCCCAAGAGTGGTATTGCTGGGTCAAGGGGGAGCTCAATTCCTAGTTTTTTGAGAATTGTCCATACTGTTTTCCAAAAGGGCTGAACCAGTAGGCATTCCCACCAGCAGTGAAGGAGAGCCCTTCTCTCGCCACATCCGTGCCAACACTGATTGCTTTTGTTCTTTTGGATGTGGGCCAGATATTTTAATCTATAAATTAGGTATAATATTAGTCTTAAACAATTTGTTAATATTTGATAAAGTAAAGTAAAAAAGTAAAGGCCCTCCCGTTGATCATTGATTTGCTCGAGCAGGCCCAGTAACGTCTCCATTGGAGACTTTGTTGTTACTGTGTTTGGCATATCGAATACGTCATGGGGAGTTTGCCAGGCTCTGCCGTGCAGGCGAGATACTCTCAGTAGCTTGCCGGGCTCTCCGAGAGGGGCGGAGGAATTGAACTCGGGTCGGCCATGTTGGTTGCGTGAAAGGCAAACGCCCTACCGCTGTGCTATCGCTCCAGCCCAATTAATAAATTTAACACACTTAGAATAATACTTTAACAAATATCAAACGTGGTTAACAACTAGTCTTTCTCAGGAAAAGGGGTTTTTTTTTTGGAAAAAATAGATCAGTGCTTCTATATTTTGAGATGTAAACAGTCTTTACAAGTACAATTCAAAATTATCCCCTATCTTAATTTTATAACATTTCTGTATGGATACTCACTTAATCACTTAATCACTTAATCGCCGTTATTGATCGATTTATTCCAGCGGGTGCCAGTAATGTCTCCATTCATCCTGGTTGCGTGCTAGCGTAGCCCAATGGTATCTGTTCGTTTTAGGAACATGTAGAGACTCAAACCGATCATTTAGGGTCTTGACGAAGAAGTCTGACCATCTTATAGGTGGGCGTCCACATGATCTTTTGATGTCTCGTGGAATCCAATCAGTAATGGCTCTAGTCCAGCGGTTGTCTGTAAACCTCATTACGTGTCCAGCCCATCTGATTTTTGATGTCTTGGCAAATGAGACAGCGTCCCTGATTCTTGAGCGTTGACGAAGATCAGAACTCCGGATTCTATCTCTCATTTGAGTGAATCGTGATATTCCAAGCATAGTTCTTTCGATTCCTCTTTGAGAGACCCGAATACCGTTCTCATCCTGTTTTCGTAGGGTCCAGGTCTCTGAGGCATATGTTAATGCAGGAAGAATAGTGGAATCAAAGAGATGTGCTTGTAGCTGGAGGCTCTTTGTCCTTTTAGTTATTTCTTCAATGCTCTTGAAGGCATTTCAAGCTGATCTCTTCCTCCTGCGCAACTCAGGTGCCAGGTCATTCATCATATTGATTTCTCGACCTAGGTATATATAACTGTTGCATTCGGAGATGGTGGTTCCATTGAGAGCGAATGGAGCGTCAGGAACAAGGCTATTTCTCATAAACATTGTCTTCGTAAGATTCAGCTGTAGTCCGACCTTTCCACATTCACGGTCAAAGTCGTTCAGCATTTGTGCCGCTTGGCTGATGTTTGGTGTTATTAGAACGATGTCATCAGCAAAGCGCAGGTGGTGTAGTTGCCGACCATCTATCTTCACTCCCATTCCTTCCCATTCCAGTCGTCGCATGATGTTCTCGAGGGTGGCACTGCAGAGTTTTGGTGAAATGGTATCACCCTGCCGAACCCCTCTCTTGATATGGATGATTACTTCTTTGTAGAATGGTGAGATCTTGGTAGTGAATCCGCAATAGAGCTCACGAAGGATCCTGATGTATTGAGTTTGTACGCCCTGATTGGCTAGGGCTTCCATGACCGCTTCCGTCTCAACAGAATCAAAGGCCTTCTTTAAATCAATGAACGTTAGACAGAGCGGCATCTTGAACTCCTGAGATACCTCAATGAGCTTGGTTATTGTGTGGATATGGTCGATGGTACTGAATCCTTTTCGGAATCCAGCTTGTTCACATGGTTGTCCTTCATCTAGTGTTCTGCTAATCCTATTCAGGATGACTCGAATGAATAGTTTGTAGATGACAGACAATAGGCAGATTGGGCGATAGTTGCCAATGTCGTGGATGTCTCCTTTCTTGTATAGTAGTACAGTCCTGCTGGTTTTCCATTGGGATGGAACCTTGCATTCAGACAGGTAGCATGTGAAGAGTCGAGCCAATGTATTGATGAGTACTGATGGTAAGTTCTTCAGGTGTTCAGGTCTGATCTTGTCTGGGCCAGGTGCTCTTTGTTTCTTTACCGACGAGATGGCATGTTGGATTTCGGAAGGGAGAATATTGGGAACGACATATCCATCATGTGGTATGTGGTATGTGGGCAAGTGGATGTGGCTATTAAAGAGATCTGAGTAGAAGTCATGAATAATCTTCTCCATTGCCCTTCTGGAAGATGTGATAGATCCATCATGATGTCGGAGGGCAGTCATCTTGGTTTTGTAGTTGGTGAAGGACAGGCGGGCATTACGAATGTTTTTCCCAGCTTCTGCTGCATCTACCAGTACTGCTGCTCTCCTGTTTTTGAGGTCATCCTTGATGGCTTCTCTGCACTGTTTTGCCAGTTCGGATGTTCGCTTGTGGTTGCCTGAGGCATGTGCCAAGCCACGTTGGCGAATAAGTTCAAGAGTGTTCGAAGAAAGACGGTTTTTTGTGGTTATCTCTCTCTTGGCATTCCTTGCACAATCATGGAGGTGCTGAATCATTCGATCGTATTCCTCATCAATGTTGTCAATGACGGCATCTTCCCATGTTGCCGCAATAGAGCCAAAGAGCTCCCAGTTGGTGGTTGTTCTAGGAGTCCTCTTCTTAAACCTTGCATTCTTTTCTCCTCGTTCTGTGAGTTAGAATTTTGCACGAAGAAGACAGTGGTCTGATCCCGTTTGGAATTTTGGGACAACAGCAACATCGGTTAGGCAAAACCGCCGATTGAATATGATGTGGTCTATTTCATTGTGGAACTGTCCATCGGGAGACTCCCATGTCCAACGTTTAGATTCAGCCTTTTGGAATTGTGAGTTACCATGGAAGGTTTTGGTTGACATGATGAACTCAGACAGTCTGTCACCCTGTTCGTTCCATTCCAGGCCATGGGTTCCGATGTGGAGTTCATCAACTGATCTTCTTGGTCCTATCTTGGCATTAAAATCACCGACAATGATCTTGTAGAAGGCGTGATCTTCTTTATAGAACTTCTCCAGCTCCATGTAGAATTTCTCTGTTTCTTTTTCACCATAACTGGATGTTGGTGCATAGACAACAAAGATAGAAACTGCCAGTAGTGAGCCACATTTATTCAAGTGTAATCGTCCGATTCGGGTTGTTAGGCATTCAAATGAATCAATGCTCGTGACTAAGTTTGTGTTGACAAGGATACTGACACCACCGACGCCTCTTTTATCACATGTTCCAAGGAACAGTTCTTCTCCAGTGTCGAAAACAGCATGATGGGATTGATGTCTTCTCGTTTCGGTCAGACCAATGATGTCGTACTTGATCTTTCGCGCTTGTACCATAAGGTCTTCAATGGATGCAGCAGATGCCAGCGTACGAGCATTAAAAGTACAGACAATCATTTTTGTTTTTCTGCGTTTTGGCAGCCTATGTCTGCCTTGGTGTTTTATCAGCCTCTCCTTCCATATCCTTTTCGACTTTGCATATTCAGTGTTAGGGAAATGAGATCCATTTATTACTGGATTTGGCATATCAATTTAGTCTATTTGGCATAAACTATGGATAGCTTGCCAGGCTCTGCCGTGCGGGTTGGATATTTAAGGATATTTAAGGTACCCTGAAAACTTCGAGAAAAGTAAATATATGGATATACATAATTTAAATTTAAAGACAAATATACTCAAAGTTAATGTTTTAATGCACATTTCAGAATAATGATCAATTTTTTAAAAATTTTTTTAGTGAAACACCATGAGTTACAACTGTAGATTTACAAGTTTCTATGCTTGGTTTTCAGTCATGATAGAGTACCCATCCCTCCACCAGTGCCATTCTCCACCACCAGTGATCCCAGTATTCCTCCCACCCCCAGCCCCCCATTCCATCCTTCCACTGTGGCAGGGCATTCCCTTTCGTTCTCTCTCTCCTTTTGGGTGCTGAGGTTTGCAAAAGAGGCATGGAGTGGCAATTATGTTCAGTCTATAGTCTACTTTCAGCATGCATATCCCATTCTGGAAGGATCCTCTCAACACCCTTTACTTGGTGTTCCCTTCTCTATCTGAGCTGCCTAGGAAAAGGATTCTTTTATATTTTTATAAACCTGGCTTTGGAAGACTTTGTCATTTTGTTTCTTACTAAAATCCACTAAATTTAGTGAGTAATACAATATTTTTTAAAGTGGGAATTTTTTTTGCAGAACTAAATGCATAGGAATAAAAAGAAAAAATCATTTTTTTCTTATTTACATATTTGATATTGCAACTTGCAATATTTGGTGATGAATTATTCCAAACTAATGGAAAATACACAGCAATAGTTTTCGTCTTTGGCAATCTCCCTGAGAAAGTTCTTTATACCTCTTTCTATCTATGTAAATATTCAGTGTAAGGATATTTGGCCTGTCTAACCCCAATTGAGGTGCTGCTCCATTGCACTTCTTAAGTAATCTGTGTTCACCCTCCTTAATTATGTTAAATGAATTCCCAAAGGTCTTAATCATACTCACTGAAGAGTGACCTGATGGTCATAGTGAATTGTGTTTAATTACAATTATTATGCCCTGCATGTAATTTGCAATTATTGGTGATTTTTATTGTTGTTATTGTTATTGTTACTTAAGGCAATTTGAAGAACAAGCTCTGTCATGTGAAATGACATAAAATTGTCTAGATGCTAATTTTTTATATGAAGTACAGAAGCTAGGAGTTAAGGAAATAAATAAAAGAGGGAGAAAGTATTCAATGAATACTAAAGGAGCACAACTGACTGGCAAAAAATTTTATTTTGTTTACCAGTAATAGAGGTTGTTGAAGGCAATATTTATTTTGTTAGAAAGAGGCATAAATGACATTGATTATTCAGTAAATACAGAAAAAGTAATACATACATAAAAATGGTATGGTCTTTTCCTTCAGGTGATTCTAAGAGCTAACCAAAAAAGTACACCTCCCTGTTTTAAATATTGAAGTTTTCCATTTAGTATGTGGGGATAGGATCTTTGGAATTTCAATACAAGGGCCTAAGAAAGAAGTGTTGTTTTGAATCTGTAGTGTCAGAGTTTACCTTGGTCATCCTGGAAATTCAGGGCTAACTCTATGCTACTGAGGAATCTCTAGAGCTGGACTAGACGATACTCAGGGGTTCATTTGTTGTTGAGAATGAGGGCTGACTGCATGAAAGACTTATACTTTAACTTTTGTTTTATATCTCTGACCTTAAAGCATTGACAGTTTTTTTAAGTTTTATTTTTTATCTTGAAAGATTATAAACACAATGTCACTACAACCATACCAGAACTATCACCAGCATAAGGGAATTTACTCTAAAATGTTAAGTTTTCATGAAAATAGGATGTATAATAAAGATAATGCTTCTGCCATAATGACCACCTTAGCTTTCAGATTATATCCATTTTTAGGGAAAACTTACCACTTGCATCACAATATATGATCCTTTAAGTATATTATTGAGTTTCCTAGGATTGTATTGAGGATCATCACATTTTTGTTCATAGGGATATTAATTTGAATTTTTACTTTTTATGTTGTCTCTGTTTTGATATCATGATAATGTTAGTCTCAGGCATTGTTTATAATGTCCTTTTCTTCAATTTTCTAAAAGGGATGAGAATTGTAGGTTGTAACTGATCTTGAAGATCAGTAGAACTTACTAATAAAGCCAGGTGGACCTTTGCTTTTATCAGGGAATACAGAAGAATTTTCATTGCTATTTCAATTTTCTTGCTTATAATCAGCTCATTTTCAAATTTATTTTCTTCTGATTCAGTCTTCAAAGGTTATCTAACTAAAATTCATTTATTCTAAGTTCTACAACTAAAAGACATAAAGACATTCATAATAATGAGCTATAATTCGTTGCATATGTATGGTATCTGTTATAATATTTTGTTTTTCACTTGTAATTTTATATACTTGCGTTTTATTCCTTTTTATCTTTATTAGTCTAGCTTAGGTTCCATCATTTTGATTTAAAAGATCAACACTTACCTTCTACCTCTCTGGAGAAACTCCTGTTCTCTCTTGAACATTTCTAAGTAAATTTCTTTAAATAAAACTATTTTACTTCATTAAAAAATGGTCAGCTCTTGCTTTTATTGATCTTTTGTATTTCATAGTTTTATTCAATATATTCCCATTCTAATTTAAGCACCCCACTTGCTGTATTATCTCTCTAGTCCCTGAGGAGTCTTTTTTTTTTATCTAAGTCTGTCATAAATTATTTTTCCAATTCCATACTGTTTTAATTACTATAGCTTAATAGTATAGTTTAAATTTGAGAACTATACCTTTCAACTCTTTTTTCTGGGTAACTGGATAGCTATATGGTTTTGTGCTGCCATATAAATTTTACTAGTACATGTTATAGTTTCTTGACAAATATCCTAGCATTTTAATGGAGAATACATTAAATCTATGTAGTGAGTGCTTTAAGTAGGGTAGATATTTTGTCTCTCATCTTTTGTTATCAAGGTAACATTTATCTTACGAAAACTATTAGGAAATTTTCCTGTTCCTTCTTCTTTTTGTAAGAGTTTTCAAATTGTAAGTAGTAGATACTTGAAATTATGACAGACTTTTAGTGAACCCATCTGGATCCAGACTTATATTTGAAGGGATAGAAATTTTTGATAACTGTCTTAGTTTCTTTAAAATTAATAATTCTATTCAGCTTTTCTAGTTCATCCTGAATCAGTTTTGAGAATTTTGAAACCCTAGAAATTTTTTCTATTTCTTCTAGATCTTTAAGTTTAGTGATGTAAATTGAGAGAAACTTTGCAAACCAGCAATTTTGTTGTTGCTTTTTGGGGGGTCAGGTCATTGTTGCAGTAAATGCTCTTCAAGTGTCCTAGATTTATAAGATGATGTTTGGTATCAGCTCACACTTCATATTAATTGCCTCATCTTCTCTGTCCACATAGCATTGAATGTGACCCTTCTATCTTTAGAGAAGAAAAACCTTCCTTGGGCTGCAGCAGCATCAATTGGTTGATTTCTGTTATTGTAGTTTCTTCTAACAATTGAGATGTTTCTTCCTGAAAACTCAACTGAGTTTTAAAGACAGTATTTATGTTTACTCATATTTTATATGTTGTGATTTTATTTTGATTTTCATTCTTTTAGTTGAATTTTTTTTTGTGTTACAACAATCAATGGATTATCTTTTCAGTAATACTTCTAAAAGCAGGTGGTCTTTGGGCATTTCTTCTGCCATCCATTTGAAAACATGGAGAACTGCATTGCTCATACAATTTCCTGATTTTAATCTAATTTATTCCTCTATTTTCTATATCTGATTTTTTAAAATATATTTTAAAGTAAGATTGATCAGCTTTTGAGTATCAGCATGAAATGCACAAAATTCACGTTATTTTGAGGAAATATAGCCTTAAATTACTCCTTCCTGCTTAAAAAAATAACAACATTTAAGGAAAATACATTAAAATTAATTCCAGAGGACCAGTGGGAGTGGCTTCCTGAGGGGCAACCATGCACAAGCTGGGTTGGAACAGAGAGACAGAGTGGCATGGAACAGCAGGCCCCAGGCTGGAGGTGCTTTTGAACCAGGGCCTCAAGCTGCAAGAACCTAATACCTAAAATCACAGGTCAGAGGATCAGTGTTGTGGCTTCCTGAGGGTCGCCACTAATGTAGCTGTGAATTAATTTCCCCCACCATACCCCATAAGAACTACAAATTAGCCTCTTATATGAAACTCTCCCTAGAGCAGCCAGACCACCCCAAAAACATTAGGCCAATAGTCCATTGGCCCCTACGCCAATTAATGTTACACAAAATCACAAAATCAGACAGTAAGTACAAGAATCCAAACTGCAAAGGTCATAATGATAAAGCAACATAAAAACCAGCCAGGCTTAGTGAGTCAAGACTAGCCCAGTTGACACATTCAGTGATAATAAGCTATTTAACCTCTGTGATGAGAAATTTAGAATGGAGCTGTTAAGGATGAATAAGGAGCTCAGAGAAACAATGGATCATACCACCAATAAAATTCAAGAGAATATTAGGTATAAATGAGAAAAATACAAACCTAAACATAAACAGAAATTACAGAGCTGAAAACCCTGGTAAATGAAATGGAAAAATTTGCTGAAAAGCCTCAACAGCAGAGTAACAGAATCATAGAGCTCCAAGATGAGATTCAGAAAATCTTTAGACAACAGCAGAGATGGAAAAGTGTCAAAATAAACAGAAAAATAATAAGAGAACATTTGGATGAATTCGAAAGGACAACACAAGAATCATTGGGGTACTAGAGGGACAGGAAGAAAATCCTGATGAAGAAGCAACTGTCAAAGTCATCATTGCTGTGAAGTTTCCAGAGCTGAAGAGTGCATGCATCCAGATCCAGGAGGCCCAAAGGGTACAAGATAAAAAAATTCAATATAAATATTCCAAGACACACCCTAATCAAAATTACGAAAACACCCCATAACAACAATCTCTCTGAATGTCAATGGAGTAAATGTAGCACTGTAGCACTGTTCTCCCATTGTGCATCAATTTGCTCGAGCAGGCCCCAGTAAAGTCTCACAACAAATTTGAGACTTGTTGTTACTGTTTTTGGCATATAGAATATGTCATGGGTACCTTGCTAGGCTTTGCCATGCAGGTGAGATACTCTCGGTAGCTTGCTGGGCTCTCTGAGAGGGGCGGAGGAATTGAACCTGGGTCAGCTGTGTGCAAGGCAAACACCTTACCCATTTTGCTATCACTCCAGCCCGGAGTGAATGTATCAGTTAAAAAACACAGAGTAACATGATAGATCAGAAAATTGAACCCAACCCTCTGCTGACTTCAAGAAACACATCTGAACAGTCAGAGCATACAGAGACTCAAAATGGAAGGCTGCAAAACAATTCTGCTAGACTACAGACAGGAGAAGGTTATAGGAGACAGTGTTGGTAATTTCTTAATGATCAAGGGTTCTGTATATCAGGAAGAACTCACACTCCCAAATATATGTGCACCTGAGGGACCAGCAAAATATTTAAAACAACTATTCATAGACTTAGACAAAAATATTGTTAGCAAAACAATAATACTTGGAGATTTCAACACTGCTTTGTTACCTCTCTATTGATCAACCAGACTATAGCTCAGCAAGGACTTAGATTTTTTGAGGGAAGAAATGGAAAAGAGTGAGTTTCACTCCCCCAAACCTGAATTCACATTCCTCTTTTTTTTCCTTAAGTTATTTATTTATTGGATTTTTGAGTCACAGCTGGCAATGCACAGTGATCATTTCTGGCTTTACACTCAGAAATTACTCCTGGCGGTCCTCAGGGGACGATATGGGATGCTGGGAATCGAACCTGGATCGACCACGTACAAGGCAAACACCCTACCCTCTGTACTATCGCTCTAACCCCCACATTCTTCTTTGGTGCATATTTGACATTATTCAAAATAGATTACATGCTGGGTCACAAAACATACATCCATAAAAGTAAGAGGATAGAAATTGTATCAGTTACCTTTATAGGCCATGAAGAACTGAAAATAGAAGTGAATCAGACCTGAATCAGACCCAGAAATAGAGAATCAAATCAGAGAACTGGAAATTAAACTGCTCACTACTAAAAAACCAATAACTTAGAGACAAAATCAAAGAGGAAATCAAAAGATTCCTGGAAATAAATGAGAAGAAGACATAAGCTATCAGAACTCATGGGACACAGCAAAAGCAGTGTTAAGAGGAAAGTTTATAGCTCTGCAAGCATTTATCAGGAAGGAAGAAAGAGCCCACAGAAATCATTTAACTTCACAGCTTGATATCTTGGAAAATGAACAACAAAAGGAATCCAAACCAGGCAGGATAAGGGAAATAATAAAAAGTAGAGTAAAAATTTATGAGCTGGAAGCCCCAAAAAGAATCTGAAAGATCAACAAAACCAACATTTGGTTATTTGAGAAAATAGACAAAATAAAAAAATCAGTAGCAAGACTCACAAATAAAGAGAGAGCAGAATCAGAAATAAAAGTTGGACATCACAATAGAAACCACAAAAATTCAAATGATCATCAGAGATGAAGATGCATTCCCTGCTTATGGATAGAGAGGATTAACATTATCAATATATACTCCCCAAAGCATTATATAAATTCAATGTAGTATGTATAAGGATACCCATGATGTTTATCAAAGAAATAGACAAAATACTCCTGAAATTCATATGGAACAATAACCCCCACAAATAACTAAAGCAATCCTTGTGCAAAAGAAGATGAGAGACTTCACCCTGCCCAACTTCTAACCGTACTGTAAGCAGTATTAATTAAAACAATATGATATTGAAATAGAGATAGACTCACAGAACAGAATGAACTAAGACCTCTCTCTAATGACAGGCAAAAAAGTCAGATAAAAATGAATTAAAGATCTCAACATCAGATCTGAATCCATAAGCTACACGAAGGAAAACTAGGTCAAATCCTCCATGACTTTTTTTTTCTTTTTTTATTAGTGAAAAACCATGAGGTACAGTTATAGGCTTACCAATTTTGTGCTTGGGTTTCAGTTATACAATGATCAAGTGCCCATCCCTCCACCAGTGCCCGTCATCCATCCCCATGGGTCCCAGCATCCCCCCCTACCCTCCTCCCCCACCCCGACCCATCCTGCCTCTGTGCCAGGGTATTCCCCCTTGTTCTCTCTCTCTTCTTTTGGGTACTGTGTTTTGCAAGAGAGGCTTTGAGTGGCAATCATGTTTGGTCTATCGACTACTTTTAGCATGCTTCTCCCACCCTGGGAGGACCCTCACAACACCCTTCATTTGGTACTCTCTTCTCTATCTGAGCTTCCTTTTCACCTAGAGCCTGTGGCTGGCCTTCCATTCATGGAGCAAAATTCCTGGTACTAATCTCAGCCATTCCTGGGTGTTACTCTCCCTTTTTGTTGCTTTATGTTCCCCAGATGAATGCAATCTTTCTGTGTCCATCCCGCTCTTTCTGACTCATTTCGCTTAACATGATACTTTCCATGTAGTACCACTTGTATGTAAATTTCATAACTTCATCTTTTCTAACAGCTACATAGTACTCCATTGTGTAAATGTACCAAAGTTTCTTTAACCAGTCATCTGTTCTTGGGCACTCAGGTTTTTTCCAGATTCTGGCTATTGTAAAGAGTGCTGCAATGAACAAACAATTGCAGATGTCACTTCGACTATACCTTTTTGCCTCTCTGGGATATATTCCCAGGAGTGCTATAGCTGGGTCAAATGGCAGATCAAATTCTAATTTTTTGAGAGTCGTCCATACTGTTTTCCAAAAGGGTTGGACCAGCCGGCATTCCCACCAGCAGTGAGGGAGGGTCCCTTTCTCGCCACATCCGTGCCAGCACCGGTTGCTTTTGTTCTTGTGGATGTGGGCAAGTCTCTGTGGTGTGAAATGATATCTCATTGTGGTTTTGATCTGCATCTCTCTGATGATTAGTGATGTAGAGCATTTTCTCATGTGCCTTTTTGCCATTCAGATTTCTTCTTTGCGAAAGTTTCTGTTAATTTCCTCACCCAATTTTTTGATGGGGTTGGGTGATTTCTTCTTGTGGAGTTTAACCAGTACCTTGTATATCCTTGATATCAACCCCTTGTCGGATGTGTACTTGGTGAATATCCTTTCCCATTCTGTAGGCTGTCTTTGTATTTTGTTCAATGTTTCTTTTGAGGTGCAGAAGCTTCTTAGTTTAAGATAGTCCCATTTGTCTATCTCTGTTTTCACTTGCTCGGCCAGTGGCGTGACATCTTTGAAGATACCATTAGCTTCAATATCATGGAGAGTTTTGCCGACTTTGTCTTCAATAAACATTATGGATTCTGGTCTGATGTTGAGGTCATAAATCCATTTTGATCTTACTTTTGTGCATGGTGTTAGGCAGAGATCTGAGCCCACTTTTTTACATGTAGCCGTCCAATTTTGCCAGCAGTTTGTTGAAGAGGCTTTCCCTGCTCCATTTCACTTTTCTTGCCCCCTTATCAAAAATTAGATGATTATATGTTTGGGAGGAAATGTCAGTATATTCAACTCTGTTCCATTGGTCTGCAGCTCTGCTTTTGTTCCAGTACCATGCTGTTTTAATTATTACTGCCTTGTAGTAGAGTTTGAAGTTAGGGAGGTTGATTCCTCCCATTTTCTTTTTCCCAAGAATTGCCGTAGCTATTCGTGGGGGCTTATTGTTCCATATAAATTTCAGGAGTGTTTGCTTCATTTCTTTGAAGAATGTCATGGGTATCCTTATAGGGATTGCATTGAATTTGTACAGTGCTTTGGGAAGTATTGCCATTTTGATGATGTTGATTCTCCCCATCCATGAACAGGGGATATTTTTCCATTTCCTCATGTCCTCTTTTATTTCCTGAAGTAGTTTTCTTTGTACAGGTCCTTTACTTCCTTAGTTAAGCTGATTCCTAGATACTTGATTTTCTGGGGCACAATTGTGAATGGGATTGTTTTCTTGATGTCACTTGCTTCTCTTTCACTATTTGCGTATAGGAATGCCATGGACTTTTGGGTATTGATTTTATAGCCTGCAACTTTACTATACGAGTCTATTGTTTCTAGGAGTTTTTTGGTGGAGGTTATTGGGTTCTCTAAGTAGAGTATCATATCATTTGCGAATAGTGAGAGCTTGATTTCTTCCTTTCCTACCTGAATGCCCTTAATATCTTTTTCTTGCCTAATCGCTATTGCAAGTACTTCCAGTACTATATTGAACAGAAGTGGAGAGATTGGGCTTCCCTGTCTCGTCCCTGATCTTAGAGGGAAGGCTCTCAGTTTTTCCCCATTGAGGATGATGTTTGCTGTAGGTTTGTGGTAGATGGCTTTAACTATATTGAGGAAAGTCCCCTCTATCCCCATTTTGGCAAGGGTTTTCATCATGAATGGGTGCTGGATCTTGTCAAAAGCTTTCTCTGCGTCTATTGATATGATCATATGATTTTTATCTTTTCTTTTGTTGATATGATGGATTATGTTGATTGATTTCCGAATGTTGAACCATCCTTGCATCCCTGGGATGAATCCCACTTGGTCATGATGTATGATCTTTTTGATGAGCTGTTGTATTCTATTGGCTAGTATTTTGTTGAGAATCTTTGCATCCTTGTTCATCAGGGATATTGGCCTGTAGTTTTCTTTTCTTGTGGTGTCTTTGTTTCCTTTTGGTATTAGAGAGATATGGGCTTCATAGAAGCTGTTTGGGAGAGTTTCTGTTTTTTCAATTTCCTGGAAAAGCTTGAAAAGAATTGGCAATAGGTCCTCTTTAAATGTTTGGAAAAATTCGCTAGTAAATCCGTCTGGGCCTGGGCTTTTGTTTTTGGGAAGACTTTTGATTACAGTTTCAATTTCCTTGATGTGAATAGGTCTATTCAGGTACTCTATATCTTCTTGATTCAGCTTTGGGAGATGGTAGGAATCCAGGGATTTATCCATTTCTTCCAGGTTCTCGTGTTTCGTGGCATAGAGACTTTCAAAGTAGTCTCTGATGATCTCTTGAATTTCTTTAGTTTCTGTTGTGATATCCCCATTCTTATTTCTGATTCGATTTATTAGGGTTCTCTCTCTCTGTTTCTTTGTGAGTGTTGCTAGTGGTTTATCTATCTTATTTATTTTCTCGAAGAACCAGCTCTTGGTTTCATTGATCTTTCGGATTGTTTCTTTGTTTTCCATGTCGTTGATTTCTGCTCTAAGTTTTATGATCTCTTTCCTTCTGCCTGATTTAGGCTCTTTCTGTTGATCCTTTTCTAAGGTCTTGAGCTGTGAGGTCAAATTGTTTATGTGCATCGTTTCTATCGACTTAAGATAGGCTTGCAGAGCTATAAATTTTCCCCTTAATACAGCTTTCGCTGCATCCCATAAGTTCTGGTAGTTTGTGTCTTCATTCTCATTTGTTTCCAGGTATCTTTTGATTTCATCCTTGACTTCGTTCCTTACCCACTCATTGTTCAGCATCGAGTTGTTTAATTTCCAGGTGTTTGATTTGGTTCTCCGTGTCTGTGTGTGATTCACTTCTATCCTCAGTGCATCATGGTCTGAAAAGATGACTGATACTATTTCTATCTTCTTGATTCTGTTGAGGTATGTTTTGTGTCCTAGCACATGATCTATTTTGGAAAATGTTCCATGCGCGCTGGAGAAGAATGTGTATTCTTTCTTTTTGGGGTGTAAAGCCCTGTATAAGTCCATAAGCCCTTTCTCTTCTATTACTTCTTTCAAAGCCAGTAATTCCTTGCTGGGTTTTGTTCTTGTTGATCTATCCAGAGGTGATAAAGCGATGTTGAAGTCTCCAAGTACTATTGTGTTGGTAGTGATGTCCTCCTTAAAATCTGTTAGCAGTTGTTTTAAATATTTAGCTGTTCCCTCATTAGGTGCATATACATTTAAGAGTGTGATTTCTTCCTGTTGTACGTATCCCTTGATGAAGAGAAAATAGCCTTCACTATCCCTTCTAATCTTTTTCAAGGTGAAATTAATGTTGTCGGATACTAGTATGGCCACCCCAGCTTTTTTGAAGGGGCTGTTTGCTTGCAGGATTGTTTTCCATCCTTTGACTTTGAGTCTGTGTTTGTTATGGCTGTTGAGATGAGTTTCTTGTAGGCAGCAGAATGTTGGGTTCTGTCTCTGTATCCATTTTGCCACTCTGTGTCTCTTAACTGGTGAATTTAGACCGTTGACATTGAGAGAGAGAAAGGTTATGGGGTTTTGTGTCATCTTTCTGTGCTGGTGTGTTGTGGTTGTAGGGTTTGTCTTTTCTTATAGTAGCCCCTTTAGGCCTTGCTTTAGGTTTGGTTTTGAGTCTATGACGTTCCTGAGCTACTGTTTATCTATAAAGTAGTGTACCGTTCCTTCGATTTTGAGGGAGAGTTTAGCCGGATAGAGTATTCTTGGGGAAGCATTCATTTCCGTGAGTTTTTTGACTATATCTCGCCACTGCCTTCGGGCTTGTAGGGTTTCCTCTGATAGGTCTGCTGTGAATCTAAGGGATGCTCCTTTGTATGTGATTTCCTTCTTTGCTCTTGCTGCTTGCAGTATTGTGTCTCTATAGGCCGTATCGATCATTCTAAGTATGATATGTCTTGGAGTGTTTTTGTTGGGGTCTCTTTTAGCTGGCACCCTTCGGGTTCCTTGAACCTGAATGGCTGCATTGTGCAGCTCTGGGAAGTTTTCCGCAATGATTTGTTTGACGGTGTTTTTTTCATTGGGATTGTTTCCCTGAGGTTCAGGTAGTCCCATGATTCTAATATTGTTCCTCTTGGAGTCATCTGCTAGGACTCTGATTCTCTGTAGAGCCATTTTGAGGTCCCTTGCCACTGTTTGTTGTTGCGTGTTGGCTTGTTGCAGCTGATCTTCCAGGTCACTGATTCTCTCTTCAGCTGTGGTCATTCTATTTTTAAGAGAAGAAACTGAATTTCTCATTTCATCTATGGAATCTTTTAATCGTGACATTTCTGCCCTCATTTCTTCTCGTAATTTGTCGATTTTTTTCTGTGGTGTTACTGGCTGTCTGTCTGACTGTTTCATTGAGTTGATTGAACATCTTGATGACTTCGTACCTGAATTCTATGTCAGAGAGGTCCCTTAGGTGAGCTGTATTGACAGAATGGTCTAGATTGTTTTCGTTGTTCTCCTCTTGTGTTGGAGATTTTCTTTGTTTCTTCATATTGCTGAGTAGGTTGGGTTACTAGATTCCCTGGGGACAAGGTTCCTTAGTATGTGAAAACAACCTGCGACCGCGTAAGCGTTGGCCCGCTGGAAATTAAGCCACGCCCACTTTGAGGCCACGCCCACTTTTAAGGAGGCCACGCCTCTACAGAACCCTGGGTTTGGGATGAGATGGGCGCCGCCGTCAGGTCAGGAGTAAAGAGGGCAGGGCAGACGCTCAAAACTGCTTCTCTTCAGGCATCTCGGGGGACACCTGGGGTCCTGCTGGGAAAGATGGAGGTCCCAGGGTCGCGAGCTGGCAGCTGTTCTGATCTGGAATTAAGATGAGATGGGCGCCGCCGTCAGGTCAGGAGTGAAGAGGGCAGGGCAGACGCTCAAAACTGCTTCTCTTCAAGCATCTCGGGGGACACCTGGGGTCCTGGAATTAAGATGAGATGGGCGCCGCCGTCAGGTCAGGAGTGAAGAGGGCAGGGCAGACGCTCAAAACTGCTTCTCTTCAGGCATCTCGGGGCAAATCCTCCATGACTTTGAAGCAAAAGACGCGACAGAAAGGGAAAAATTATTTAACCAATGCCCATCAGATAAGTGGTAAATATGCAAAATATATAAGGCACTAGTTGAACTTTACAAAAAAAAACCTCCAACCCTATCAAAAATTGGGGAGAAGAAATGAACAGATAATTCCTCAAAAAAATAAATTCAAATAATCAAAGATACATACAAATGCTCTGTATCGCTAATCACCAGAGGGATGGAATTGAAACAACAATGACATGTCGTCCTACAACACAGAGATTGGCACACATCAAAAAGAACAAGAGCAATCAGTGCTGGCAAAGATGCTGATAGAAAGGAACTCTCATTCATTGTTGATGGAAATGCCGACTGTCTAGCTTTAAAAAAAAGAAGACAAACAATATAGGTATTCCTCAAAAAGCTAAAAATTGAGCTTCCATGTAACCCAGCAAAACCACTTCTAGGAATATATCCTCAGGATGCAAAAACACACAGCAGAAATGACACCTGCACTTTCACTGCAGCACTGTTCACAATAGCCAGAAATCTGTAAACGACCCAATTGCCTGGGAACAGATGATAGGTCATAGAAACGATGGTACATATTACAAAGTGAAGTATTGCACAGTTGTTCGAACATATGAAGTCATATAATTCTCTTATAAATTGATGTATATGGAGAGTATCATACTAGGTTAAATGAGTCAGAAGGAAAGTGACAGATATAGAATAACTGCACTCACTGTGAGATATAAAAAAATGTAGTATGAGACTAACAACCAAGTATAGTAGAAATAATGACCAGGATGATTGGCTCACAGTTGGAAGCCTGCTTCAAGTGCTGGGGGAGAGGGCAGTTGGGATAAAGAAGGAACCACTATGACAATGATGGTTGGAAGTGATCACTCTTGATGGGAGATGCGTTCTGAAAGTGGATAAAGGATCAAACATGATGGCCTCTCAGTACCTGTATTGCAAACCATAATGCCCAAAAGGTGAGAAAAAGAAAGAAGAAAGTGTCTTCCATAGAGGCAGGCTTGGAGAGGGGTTGTGGGAGTGATAGTGGGCACATTGGTTGTGGTAATATACACTGGTGGAGGGATGGGAGTTGGAACATCATAAGACAGAAAACCAATGATGAAAGTTTTGTAACTTGGTATCTCAAGATGACACAATTTTTTAAAAAAGGAGCAATCCGTTGTTCTCCAAAACTTCAAAATTTTAACCGCAGTTCAAGTGAATCAGAGAATACAAATGTGACTACATTTATTTTAATATCATGCTCTGGAATTCCTTTGATGCATATTAAAATAAAAGCTGTAAAGAGTTCCTTATTCTTAGTATTATAGCATAATGTTGAGGCTATTTTCTACAAAATCTCTTGCCATTCCTTTTGAGTATTCAGGAAAATTGTATATCAGAACCTTTTACCAGAAAAATCTTTACTCTTGCAGAGCAATTTGTATGTTGTTTTACAAAAAGTATGATAATGCTACTCACTTATGACAATCTCAAGCTTCAGGTATATCCATTTTTAGAAAAAAATCAACACTTTCAAATTTACATAAACATATTTTTCTGTAATTAAATTTATTAATAATATTTACTTTGTGCTATGTAAAATAAAACTAAAACTGGATTATTGAAATAATTAATATGATCCACAAACCCTGACTAGACTCACAAGAACGGGAGAAAATGCTTAAACATCAGATCAGGAATTAAAGTCAAGAAGTAAAGCATATATAAAATAATCCAAAATATCATATCACACGAGATTTCTCTGAGCAAATTTGCATCACTAAATGTGAGCATCTAGAAGAAATAGAAACATTTCAAGAGTTTCACAAGTTGTGGTATACAGAGTTGTTTTAAGCATTATAATTAGTAATCTATCATTAGTAGCAAAAATGTATTTATGAGTCAGAGAGTTTTAACAATCTATAATTATGCCCGTATGGACAAAAAAGAGAATTCATTTGAATTATTTATTTGCAAATGTTAAAAAATAAAATACAGCCTCCTATAAGGATCGGTTTCTCTGTATCTTCTCTCAGCTCAGAAGGTAGGAGACATTTTAAAAGTATCAATTTTTATTGAATATGCATTAGTCATGAATGTGATATATATCACAGGCAATCCAATGAGATGATAAGCAGAAAGATAGTAAAGATACTCTTATGTGCCAATAAATTCAACCCTTTACATGTCTGCTTTCAAGGCAAACATTTATTTCAAGGAACTCAATGGCATACTCTTTTTTTGAGGGGAGGGTCACACCCGGCGATGCCCAGGGGTTACTCCTGCCTTTGCACTCAGTAATTACTTCTTGTGGTGCTCAAGGGAGCATATGGGATACTGGGAATCGAACCCGGGTTGGCCCCTTGCAAGGCGAACACCCTACCCACTGTACTATCACTCCAACCCCTGGCATACTCTTTTCTTTTCATTCACTTTTCATCCAAATTTTACCTGATAGTTTGACTAATAGTCTTTATTAACTGCCTTTTTTCTTCCGAGGAAAATTAGTTTTTATACGTGTATGTATCAGGAGGAAATGTTGCAACTTAGATCAAGGTGTCCACTGAAATTTGTATCCTTCACTCTTTCAGAAACTGATATAGAGGGTTGATCTCACCTTTGATCTTTACATTTAAAAAAGGGGACCCCTGGGACATGGAGTAAAACATTCTTGGATCATAAAGATGACAAGTGGCCTGTTATTTGAAAAGATACGTGAACTTGAAGGAATAAAGAACACATTTTCTGAAGGAAAAAGCTCTAAGAAAAGGAGGGAAGAAACTAGTTTCATTATCAAAGAGATAACCACTAATTTAAAATTCATATTTCTGTCACAAGTTATTGATGAATTAAATTAATATAATAATGTATTTTAATTAAATGTCAAAAATAACAGATAACAGATAATATCTTTACAACATTACCTCTTAAAAACAATATTACATCATCAAGCTGCATGGAACGTTGGGAACAATTTACTTACATATAAGAACATAACTGAAAATTTGGATCAAAGTTAACCCAAAGATGATCTAATATATCTCGATTGATTTATATTAATAGCCAAAGCTTTGGTTCCTAATAAGAAAGACAAGCACTTTGATGGCTGGTAATGAGGAAAGTCTCCTTTTATCCTGGGCATAGAACGAAACCTGAAGTCTGACAAATAGAGTTTTGTACTCAGTTCAGTGCAATTTCTCTGTCTGTGATCCTCTATCACTTTTTCTGCCTCATTTCAGTACTCTTTAACTTGTAGTTGACACACTTTATATTCTAGGAAACTCAATCTGTGCCCTAATAGTATCCTTTTTATTCAATGAACCTAAAATCTAAATTTACCTGTTACCCTTCTCGATGTTAAAGTTTTCTTCTTCTATTCTGTTTCTGTATCTTATCTTATAGTCTGAGAAAAAATACAACCTGACTGGACACATTTGTTATTTGTTTATTTATTTATCGGTTTTTAGTCAGGCCCATTAGTGTGTAGGGCTTATTCCTGGCTCTCTGCTCAAGGCTGGCTCCTAGAGGTAAAGTGGGACCATAGGTGGTGTTGGTGATTTAAACTGGGGTCCATAGAAACAAAGAAAATGCCTTAAACCTTGGATTATCTCTCTAGCTCCATGACCAACCAAATTGAGATATTTGTTTAAATAGCTAAAAAACATCTAGACTTATTTCAAATATATTTTGACGTACTCCTAAATTGCTCAAAATTATTCTTGACTTGTGTGACTTCTAAGGACGTGCTTGTTCCCTTCTCCTGTCCAGAAGATAAAGATTTGTTTAGGGTGTTGTTGGCTTTATTTTTGTTATAATTTAACTACTATCGAATATTGTGGCCTTGGGGTTTGTGCAAAGGGAGAGTGGCATAGAGCAAAAGATGGTATTTGAGGGCATTTGGGGAAAGTGAGTCTAAGTAAATGACTCGTCAGACAATTCAAGAAATTAGAGTTTCTAGCCAAATAGGAGGGAATGCTGAAAGGATGCTTTTCCTGGAAAAAATTAAATATAGTTTGTTCTGTCAAGATTAATTTAATTGAAGAACAGGAAACACTACCCTTCAATTCCACTTTAGGATAGAAAAAATGGTAACTGCTTTCCTTTGTAATTGTCTTTATCACTCATGCTGCAATTAGTTTAGCTTAATCCACCTCTCCCTTATTTAGAGTGGATATATTACAAAGCAGAGAATAGAGCACTCATGTGTTGAAAAAAATTATTGTGTATGAAATTAACTGTCTACATCTAAATTCTCTTTTGTTTTAATGAGAAAAGTTATCTTTTTCCAAAAAAGGAAGAAGTTGCCTGTTTGGATGTATATTGGAAACACAAATTCATTTCCTTGATAATTAAAAATATTGTTGTGAAGAATGGAGAATCATGCTAATAATATACTTCTCCCCTTGAGGTAACGAAGTAGAAACAATGCATGTTAAAGAAGAATATGATTTTCCCCTTATTGTCTCACAATCAGTGTTCTGTGTGTGTGTATGTGGGTTTGTTCATGTGTCTGAATATATGCATGTATATGCATGTATGTAAATGCATATGTATGTAAATATGCAAATGCATATCTAAAATCCATATTAAATTGAAACATACTTTCACTGGTTTGCATTTATAATATTTTATTACTGATAGGTATATTTAAAATAACCTATTGATCGAATCATTTCGTTCTGCATAAGAACTAATACACTTGGATATGAAAAGGAGGTAAAAACATGCTCCATCTTATTTCAAATTCTATCTTGATTTTTTAAAAAATACTTGAAATACCAAAAGAGTTAATATTTGAATGTATGTATGCACATTAATTTACCTATCACTTGATCACTTGACATCCCATTACTTATCAATTTGCTTGAGTGGGTGCCAGTAATATCTCCATTTTTCCCTGTCGCGTACTAGTGTAGCCCAATGGCATCTGCTCGTTCTAGGAATACGAACAGCCTCAAACCGATCATTCAGGGTCTTGATGAAAAAGTCTGACTATCTTGTAGGTGGGCGGCCGTGTGATCTTTTGACGTCCCGTGGAATCCAGTCAGTAATGGCTCTAGTCCAGTGGTCATCTCCAAACCTCATTATGTGTCCAGCCCATCTGATTTTACATGCCTTGGCAAATGAGACTGTGTCCCTGATTCTTGATTGTTGTTGGAGGTCGGAACTCCGGATTCTTTCTCTCATTTGAGTGAAGTGTGATACTTCAAGCATAGCTCTTTTGATTCCTCTCTGGGAGACCCTAATAGCGTTCTCATTCTGTTTTCGTAGGGCCCAGGTCTCTGAGGCATATGTTAATGCAGAAAAAACAGTGAAATCAAAGAGATGTTCCTGGAGCCAGAGGTTCTTCGTCCTCTTCGCTATTTCTTTGACACTCTTGAAGGTATTCCAAGCTGCTCTCTTATTGCTGCGCAACTCAGGTGCAAGGTCATCCGTCATGTTGACTTCTTGTCCTAGGTACACATAACTTTTGCATTTGTAGATATTCATCCCGTTGAGAGTGAATGGAATGTCAGGAACAAGACTGTTTCTCATAAACATTGTCTTAATGAGATTTAGCTGTAGTCCAACCTTTCCACACTCACAGTTGAAGTCGGCCAGCATTTGTGCTGCTTGGCTTATGTTTGGTGTTATTAGAACAATGTCATCAGTGAAACGGAGGTGGTGTAGTTGCTGACCGTCTATCTTCACTCCCATTCCTTCCCATTCCAGTCGTCGCATGACACTTTCAAGGGTGACACTGAAGAGTTTCAGTGAAATGGTATCACCCTGCTGAATTCCTCTCTTGACATCATTGTACTGCCCTGTAGAATGGTGAGATTCTGGTAGTGAACCCGCAATACTTTTCACAGAGGATCCTGATGTACTGAATTTGAATGCCCTGTTTGCCAAGGGCTTCAATGACTGCTTCAGTCTCAACAGAATCAATATACTGACGTCTCCCCTCAAACATATGATCATCTAATCAAAGGCCTTCTTTATTTTTAATTTTTATTAAAAATATAATTATAATATAAAAAATAATAATATAATTTTAATTTTTATTAAAAATATTTTTTAATTTTTATTATCCTGTAAAATTACATTTTATATTTATCTCATTTTTTCACTTGAATTACAAAGTTATTCATGGCTGGGTTACAGGCATAAAATGTTCCAACATCAGTTCTTTCACTAGTGTCCACTTCTCTCTGCCAATGTACCCAGTTTCTCTCCGATCCACCAGTGTGCCTCTATGACAGGAAATTTTTAATAAAATTTTGGCACTATGATTTACAGTACTGATTTTTTGGTAGTACTGTAGCACTGTCATCCCATTGTTCATCAATTTGCTTGACCAGGCATCAGTAACGTCTCCACTGTGTGACTTGTTACTTTTTTTTTTTTTTTGCAAATAGTGTTTTTTTTTTCCCAGTGATCCCACTATTTTTTTTTTAATATTTATTAGTGAAACACCATGAGGTACAGTTGTAGACTTACAAATTTTTGTGCTTGGGTTTCAGTTATACAATGATCACATACCCATCCCTCCACCAGAGCCCATTCTCCACCCCCACCAATCCCAGTATGCCTCCCACCCTCACATTCCCCCATCCCACCCTGCCTCTGTGGCACAAAACTCCCCCTTGTTCACTCTCTCCTTTTGGGTGCCGTGGTTTGCAAAAGAGGCATTAGGTGGCAATCATGTTCGGTCTATAGTCTACTTTCTGCATGCATCTCCCATCCTGGTCGGATCTTCCCAACACCCTTTATTTGGTGCTCCCTTCTCTATCTGAGCTATTAATCACATCAATTCTTGAGTGTTAGTCTCCTATTTTGTTACTTTATGTTCCTCAGATAAATGCAATCTTTCTATGTCTGTCCCTCTCTTTCTGGTTCATTTCACTTAGCATAATAATTTCCATGTAGTACCACTTGTATGTAAAGCGATAGCACAGCGGTAGGGCGTTTGCCTTGCACACAGCCAACATGACCGACCCGAGTTCGATTCCTCCGCCCCTCTTGGAGAGCCCAGCAAGCTACGAGAGTATCTCGCCCACACTGCAGAGCCTGGCAAGCTACCCATGATGTATTCGATATGCCAAACACAGTAACAACAGTCTCCAATGGAGATGTTACTGGGCCCGCTCGAGCAAATCGATGAACAACGGGAGGACAGTCAGACAGACATTTTTTCTAACAGCTACATAGTACTCCATTGTGTACCAAAGTTTCTTTAACCAGTCATCTGTTGTCGGGCACTAAGGATTTTTCCAGATGATAGCTATTATAAACAGTGCTGCAATGAACAAACAAGTGCAGATGTCGCTTCGACTATACTTTTTTGTGTCTCCAGGGTATATTCCCAGGAGTGGTATTGCTAGGTCAAAGGGGAGCTCAATTTCTAGTTTTTTAAGAATTGTCCATACTGTATTCCAAAATGACTGAACCAGTCGGCGTTCCCATCAGCAGTGAAGGAGGGTCCCTTTCTCGCCACATCCATGCCAGCGCTGGTTGCTTTTGTTCTTTTGGATGTGGGCCAGTTTTTGTGATGTGAAATGATATCTCATTGTTGATTTGATCTGTATCTCCCTGATGATTAATGATGTAGAGCATTTTCTCATGTGTCTTTTAGCCATTCAGATTTCTTCTTTGAGAAAGTTTCTGTTCATTTTGTCACCCCATTTTTTGATGGGGTTGGATGTTTTCTTCTTGTGGAGTTCAACCAGTACTTTCTATATCCTTGATATCAACCCCTTGTTGGATGTGTATTGGGTGAATATCCTTTCCCATTCTGTAGACTGTCTTTGCATTTTGGTCACTGTTTCTTTTGAGGTGCAGAAGCTTCTTAGTTTAAGATAGTCCCATTGGTCTATCTGTTTTCACTTGCTTGGCCAGTGGCGTGGCATCTTTGAAGATACCATTAGCTTCAATATCATGGAGGGTTTTGCCAACTTTGTCTTCAATGTACCTTATGGATTCCGGTCTAATGTTGAGGTCTTTAATCCATTTTGATCTTACTTTTGTGCATGGCATTAGGCAGAGATCTGAGCCCAGTTTTTTGCATGTAGCCATCCAGTTTTGCCAGCATAATTTGTTAAAAAGTCTTTCCTTACTCCACTTCACATTTCTTGCTCCTTTATCAAAGATTAGATGATCATATGTTGCAGGGGAGATGTCAGTATATTCAACTCTGTTCCACTGGTCTGCAGCTCTGCCTTTGTTCTAGTACCATGGTGTTTTAATTATTACTGCTTTGTAGTAGAGTTTGAAGTTATGGAGGTTGATTCCTCCCATTTTCCTTTTCCCAAGAATTGCTTTAGCTATTCGTGGGGGCTCATTTTTCTATATGAATTTCAGGAGTTTTTGCTCCATTTCTTTGAAGAAAGCCATGGGTATCGTAATAGGGATCACATTGAATTTGTACAGTGCTTTGGGAGTATTCCCATTTTGACAATGTTAATTCTCCCGATCCATGAACAGGGAATATTTTTCCATTTCCTCAAGTCCTCTTTTATTTCCTGAAGAAGCGTTTTGTAGTTTTCTTTGTACAGGTCCTTTACTTCCTTAGTTAAGCTGATTCCTAGGTAGTTGATTTTCTGGCGTACAATTGTGAACGGGATTGTTTTCTTTGTCATTTTCTTCTCTTACTATTTGTGTATAGGAAAGCCATGGACTTTTGGGTATTGATTTTATAGCCTGCGACTTTACTATACAAATCCATCATTTCTAGGAGTTTCTTGGTAGAGGTTTTAGGGTTCTCTAATTATAGTATCATATTATCTGTGAATAGTGAAAGCTTGATTTCTTCCTTTCCTACCAAAATGCCCTTGATGTCTTTTTCTTAGCTAATCGCTATTGCAAGTGCTTCCAGTTCTATATTGAACAGTAGTGGAGAGAGCGGGCATTCTTGTCTGTTCCCTGATCTTAGGGGGAAGGCTCTCAGTTTTTCCCCATTGAGGATGATGTAGGCTTCTTCATAGATGTCTTTAACTATATTGAGGAAATTCCCCTCTATCCCCAATTTGGCAAGGGTTTTTATCATGAACAAGTGCTGGATCTTGTCAAATGCTTTCTCTGCATCTATTGAAACGATCACATGATTTTTATCAATACTTTTATTGATCTGATGGATTATGTTGATTGATTTCCGAATGTTAAACCATCCTTGCATCCCTGGGATGAATCCTACTTGGTCATGGTGTATGATCTTTTTGATGAGTTGTTGAATTCTATTTGCTAGTATTTTGTTCAGAATCTTCACTTTCATGTTCATCAGGGATATCAGCCTGTAGTTTTCTCAAAGACCTTCTTTAAATCAATTAATGTTAGACAGAGCAGCATCTTGAACTTCTGAGATATCTCAATGAATTTGGTTATGGTGTGGATGTGGTCAATCCTTTTTGGAAACCGGCTTGCTCTCATGGTTGTCCTTTATCTAGTGTTCTGCCAATCCTATTCAGGATGACTCAAGTGAACAGCTTGTAAACGACAGACAACAGGCAGATTGGGTGATAGTTGCCAATGTCATGGATGTCTCCCTTCTTGTACAGTAGTACAGTCCTGTTGGTTTTCCATTGGGATGGAACCTTTCATTCACATAGGCAGCATGTGAAGAGCCGAGCCATCGTATTGATGAGTACTGACGGCAGGCTCTTCAGGTGTTTGGGTCTGACCTTGTCTGGGCCACGTGCTGTTCGCTTCTTTACCAATGAAATGGTTTGTCAGATCTCGGAAAAGAGAACATTGGGATTCACATATCCATCATGCGGAATTTATTATGTGGGCAGGTGGACATGGCTATCAAGAGATCTGAGTAGAAGTTATGGATAATCTTCTACTAAATTATTAATTACATGCATAATTTATATGTATTCTATTATAGCTTTAAGATATATTTTATGTGATATTACAGATTGTATCATTTTTTAAATTATTGGGATTAAAAAAGTCTCTGACATTTGACTTATACAATCCAATAAAAACATTCCCATGCTCTCTTTTTTTCTCTAGAATTATGTGTTGCAAAGTGGGTAATATCAGTCCTGGGACAAACTGGAATAATTTTGGTCATAGCAGTTCCTTTGGTGAAATTAGGAGATGATACTTTCTGATTGGTTTACTAAAAGAAGGTAGAACTTTAGGTACCTACCAAGCATTTTTTAAAAAATTGGGCAGCTTACCAAATGAGTTGAGAACTTTTGCTCTAAATCTTTTATTTTTATTACTGACAGTTGATCGATAGTACAGCGGTAGGGCGTTTGCCTTGCACTCAGCCAACATGGCTGACCCAAATTCGATTCCTCCACCCCTCTCGGAGAGCCCAGCAAGCTACCGAGAGGATCTCGCCCACACGGCAGAGCCTGGCAAGCTCCCCGTGACGTATTCGATATGCCAAGCACAGTAACAACATAGTCTCCAATGGAGATGTTACTGGGCCCGCTCGAGCAAATCGATTAACAACGGGAGGGCCTTTACCTTTACCTTTACTGACGGTTGATGAGTATCACAATACTAACAAAAACTTTTTATTAAGCACCTTAACTTAGGCAGTTAGATTACTAGATCTTTTCCTCTTTCCCACATATTCAAAAAGCAACAGTGAAAGATTGATGCCATTTTTTAAATCCAGATTCACAGCTTTCAAGTCACTTTGATTAGGTACAAATATGCATATAGTGTATACAATCTTACTTCATTTCATTTGTACAAGCTGGATTTTAATTTCATAATGAAGCTTTTGAATGTCTTTTTCTTCTTTTGGACCACATCAGCAGTGCTCATGGACTACTCCTAATTCAATATTGGGGTTTTCTCCTGGTACCTCGGTGCAGCATATCAGTGCTGGGGGCAACTCCTATTTGCAAAGCATATGTTCTAGCCTTCTGAACTACTCCCTGACCCTAAATATTTTCTAAATGCCAGTCGATACATCTTTGCTGTTATCTGCATCTGCTGGGTTAAGCCTGAGCATGTTGGAAATCTGGCTCTGGAAAGAGAACTTATAACCTTCTTCTAATTAGGCGAGTGAATCTTCATTCTAAATTATGAGGTTCTTTCCAATGGCACAACAAGTATGTTAAAAGCCTTAATAATGCAGATCAGATTGAAGAAATCCAGAGGACCAATACAGTATAAGGCTAGCCTGGACTAAGTATTTACAAATAACCACACAAATAGTTCCTTTCTATCCCGGAGTCAGGACCATTTTTTCCGAACATCTCAATGCAGACAATCCATTTCATTTCATATATGTAATGAATATGTAGTCTCCTCTGGGATCACGCACCCAAAATCAGGAACAGGTACTGATTCTTTGCATTATAAGTCTAGCAAATTTTGCTAAAAATTTCTGTCAAATTTTAAGGTTACCTAATAATACAGAACTAATACTTAATCCTCAGCATTAAATATGTCTTTAATGATCTTCATACCCTCCTATCTCACTATATCCAGAATCTTAATGTGTTCCCTCTTTCTCTTCTGTCAATAAGTTAGGGATCAGATGAGTCTCTAGTTTTGTTTTTTGCCTTGAAGAGCAGAAGGCTATGATCCCACCTGGTATTGCCAAAGAAGAATACTGATTCCATGCCATGATCCTGGGTCAAAATGTGTACAATCTGTTGTGCATTACCACCTTGGATGGCTAGGGGGTAGAAGTGATTAAAATCATGGAGGTCCAGTTCTGGACACAACTTACAGATGACCAGTAATGCTTCCAAGTCTGTCTCTTTGGAAGGAGGTAGCAGCATAGGGAAGCAGAGGGGGGTTAGTTCTGTTGCCGTTGGACAATTTTTGCTTCCTTTCCATGTTTATTTATATCCTCATGTATTAGATAGTTCATTTTGTGTTTGTTGCTCTCCTTCTGACAGACTCCACTCATCATGATACCCCATATGGATAGACTGAGTGACTTTATCTTTTACTATAGCTAAGTAGTGTCAGATCGCCTATGTACACTAAAATTTCCTTATCTAGTCATCTATTCTTGGGCACATGGCTTGTTTCCAGATATTGGCTTCTGTGTGAATAGAGCTGTAATGAACACAGTGGCACAAAAGTCATTTTGAAATGGTATTTGGGGATCCTTGAGTTAGATGCCAAGAAGTAGAATTACTAGATTTTAGGGAAATTCGATTCTTTGTTTTTTGAGAAATACCTATTTTTGTTTTGTTTTTAACACATGGGGAAACAAAAAAAAAGAAGGAAGCATTAACTAACTTAGTCAAGGTCACAAGGTTCTGAATAATACAGCTGAAATTTGAATAGGAGCTACAAGGTTTTGTTATTGAGATAAAAATTAGGATGGGGAGATGGTTTGGTAGCTAACCTGAATATCAAGTTTGATGTTCTGAGTCTGTTGCTACTGTATCCCTGCCCCCATGAGTAAGGTCTATGCAGCACTGCTATGTGGGATCCCAGGCTGGGTATCTACTGCATCAGAACTAAACTATAGAATTGCTAGAGAGTAACACAAATTTTTAAGAAGTGTACAAGCATTACAGTCAGGAAAATAGCCACCTATAAGCAAGTGTGAGGGCCACATTGACCACTGGTAAGCACCATACCTAAAATGAGTACAAACTTTTGCAAGCATGTACAAGGAACATTACCTCAAATGTGTGATCATGGCAAGCAATGCAACCAAATAAGTGTTTACTACACAATTTGTAACCCTATCATCTCAGGGATAACAAGAAGAAAGATAAAGAGGGAAATTAATCTAATTAGTAGTAAAATTTTTGGTATTCTTGCTTAAAACTTTTGGCAAGTATATTTATATTATAATGTTCATGGTTGCTTAAAATGTAGAGGGAAGATCATTTTAAAACTCAGATTTTTTAAATTAAGGAAATAAACATTTTTGACATGTGACTGAGGCTGCAGAAGGATCTGAAGACCAAAGAAATAATACAGGGATTACGGCGTTGCTTGCTTGCAACTGGTTTTATATCTGACTTTGATAGTTCCCTAAGCACCTCTTGGAGATGGAGAAACTTCCCAGCATAAAACAGATCTCAGGAACAGCTTCCAGCCATGTTTGATGTGGCCTACTTCCTCCCTGCCCTCCTTCCAGCCTAAATGATGATGATGATGATGATGATGATGATGATGATGATGATGATGATAATAATAATAATGTGAAAGAAACAAAGCAAAAGAAATAAAGAAGCAAAAGACTATAGTGATATCCTGCACTTGAAATGATCTCATCTTTTATAATGTCTAGTACATAACAAGAACAGAAGAAGGGAGGTGGGTGGGAAGAAGAAAGCAGAAAGCAAAGAATGCAGAGGAACTAGAAAGTGGCAGGGAGGAGAGGAAAAATTTCAGAAAGAATCTAAGATAGATACTGCAATTAAAATTTGAGCAAAAATATGAAAATCATTAATTTGTAGTTAGGTTTTATTTATGGACCATTATGTATGGCATAAATGTCAGAAGGTACAGTTGAGGTCTAATGACAGAAGGTACAGTGAGCAAGTTTAACATGTCAAGTAAGCACATTGGAGAACACATATGGTTTAAAATTGTAGTTCTCAAATGTTTTCAGACCATTGCACCCCTTTGATATTGTTCCCTTCCTGTGCACATTCCCCCATCTTACCCAAGTACTCTATTGTCTCTTGGTCTTATATTGTGGTCCCCCAACCTTGTGGCATTTTTGCCTGGGAAATTTTGCCTTGTGAATTTTTCTTTTAGAATATCTATATCCACTTACGGCCCTGCTTGAGAAAGACTCATTTAAAGCACCGAATGACTTGATGGACTCGCCAGGTGCTATAATTAGATCAATTGGTCACATTCTCTAAAACCAGAGAGAGCAACTTGAAAAAGAACCTAATAATAATGTGAGGTAAAGAGAAACTACTGGAGACAGTACACAAACCTTCCAAACAGCCAACCCTGTGTTCATTTTTCAGCCACTTAAGGTTCCCAAGCACAGCCAAGAGTGATCCTTGAGCAAATAGTGCGAAGTAGACTGGGTGTGGCCCTCAAACAAAAAATTAAAAGCAAAAACCAAAAGATTCAATGTGTTTCCTTAGAGCTCTTCAATGACCTGCTGTTGCCTTAGAATAAAATACCAGTTCTTTCTATGCAAACAGTCCTCTATGGCTCAGCTATCCTCAACTCCTTCCTCCATTGTTGTCTCTATATTTTATGCACATCTCCTGCACTGACTCTCTTACATTTCTTTACAACTGCATATCTTGTAATTTTTCTTTGTAATATTTTGCTCCGTGTTTTTGTGTGATTCTACGCTTTCTTAACTCTAATTGAACAGTTTATGGTATACCACCTTGGGAAGGTGAATCCAGGACATTTTCATAGCACTTACCAGCACATGTCTTTGCAAATAGTACTTTGTTTGTTAGGTGATTAAATAGCTGATTGAGAAATTCATAATTTTCCTATCTATCATTGGATGTATTGTTCTATAAAGATGGGCAACATCCTGTCTAGTTAGCTTAAAATTTAATTTAGTGCCATCACGCAGTAGGGGATCACAGAATATCTAGAAATTTAATAACCATTTAACTTCATGAATGGTGGACTTAGAGTAGAAAGAAATTTTATATATTTTCCCTGTGAAGTGCTTTATTTGAGATAGCAAGTGACACATTAATTTAAATGAGAAAGAAGATAATACCCAGAAGATGTAGCAATGATTGCTGAAAAAGACTAGATGGGGTTTACACTCACTTAAAGTCTCATGAAAAGGATAGTGATTCTGCCTCTAATAAAGTCAGAGATTACAAGAGAATGAGTAGGTTTAACTTAGGAAGTTGATGAATGTTTTCTTTTTATGTCAGAATTGAGGTTCTAGCAGGAAATCTAGTTAGAGATATCCACAGGTGTTCAGAATTAAGAAGCAGATGCTCAGGAAGGTAGTTAAATTAGAAACAATTTGATTTTGAGCATTGAAAAAGTTCAAATTTCCTTTAACATAATTACTGTGGTCTAATGTGATATCAAGAGCATTTCAAGAAGTGCTATCTCCTGAGTTGTGCATAAGAATAAACTTATGATATTTTTAATTCTGCCGACTCCAAATCTATAAGTTAAATGGTTAATGTACATGCATTTAGGAACACCCTTAGTACTGCACTGTAGCACTGTCCTCCCGTTGTTCATCGATTTGCCCGAGCGGACCCAGTAACGTCTCAATCATTGTGAGACTCATTGTTACTGTGTTTGGCATATTGAATACATCACACGTAGCTTGCCAGGCTCTGCTGTGCGGGTGAGATACTCTCGGTAGCTTGCCGGGCTCTCTGAGAGGGGCGGGCGAGGAATCGAACTTGGGCAGGTCTGGCCAGCCGCATGCAAGGCAAACGCCCTACTGCTGTGCTATTGCTCCAGCCCTAGGAACACCCTTATTTAAAATTATTGCTTTTGCATTTGCTTTGACAGGACATTTTGGAAATGGAAATGTTTATGTGAGCTATTCCTAAAAAATTTGGACTTCAGTTAGAGGATTTGGTTTAATGCCACATGTATCATATTTCTTTTCCCCATTTCTCAATTTGCTGATAAATGCATTACTATATAAAGCAGTTCACAAGCTGAAAGTGGCACTTTCCAACAAGACATATAAAGACAAAAACTAAAAATACTATATTATGCATCAATTACAAAGAAAAAATACTAATTGTAAAGTTTGGGCACCATTTAGGGCAACAAAGTGAGTATGATTGAGAGTGTGGTAAGGACCTGAGAGTTCTATCCACTGTAATTTTCTAGATTTGAAAAAAATCTGGCTCCGGAAGAGAATTCAAAGTTCGTACAACTCAGTAAAATCAATTTTCTTGTGTAAAGCAGTCCTAAATAAAGTTGAGAAAACCTGTTACAGACAAGAGCATCCCAGAAAGAGCAGTTAAAGGAAGAAATTGAGAGAAAGGGGAGGAAATATAGAGGATTTGTAACAGGTAGAGGAAACTTTCTCTCCTAGATCAGGGGTTTCACACTGGCCTTGTAAAAAAATATTTGTAAATAATTGATATATGTATGCAAACAGGAGATGTAGAATTCAGAATGATGTTCATATGATATTCCTTCAAATGATTGTGTTTTCTGTAGGTATTTGTTCACATTTATTTAATGTTTAGCACAATTCGTTTGGATTTGAAAAAATGTCTCCTCTCCTTTTTCTTAGTCTTCTTAATTCAGGTCCAGAAGAAAAGTCCTGTTCATATTCTGTTGTTCTGATACACATGAACAGACCATGAGCGTCACTTAATTTATACGTGATATTTTATTTAATACCATAAGTTCAGTTAAGAAAAGGTGTTTTATTTGCCCTTACTTATTATGAAGTCCTTGGTGTCCCTGACTATGTTAAAATATGTTTCTCTTAATGACTATTCCCATTGTAAGTCTCTCCGATGTACATAACAGTTTCATTTTTTTTTTGAACTTGGGATTCTAAAGATTGAAACTAAAGTAAAGCCTGCATTTCCCCCCTCTCTTCCCATGTGTCATATGACACTAATTTCTCAAAGTGAAGTGAGGACAGTTTATAAGATAGTTAAGCTCAGTCCTAAGGTAATGTATATGAATTTTTTCTTCCTCCCCTTATTTCATAAAGCTTTTTTCTCTATCCTTGTGTGTTTATTTTATTATCTTCCTTTTTAAAAAGAATAAAAACTTTGGAATGCTCTATAGTTTTCATTGGCCAAGCATTCAAAGCATGCTAAATTTTATCTTAGCTAACCTCATGAATAAGGAAAACAAAAAATACTCTTGTGTTTTGTTGACTGGCTTACATTGAGAAATACATGGATGATTAGCTTTTTTTTTAAAATTTAATATAATGCAATAGTTGAAATTTCTATACCTGTTTATTCCAAAATTAGTATCATCTCTCAATGATCAAATTTTAAGTCAGTTTCAGGATGAGACCTGGGAGTCTTCTGGATTCCAAGTTTGCTCTATGACAAAATTTGGAGCTTGGGTTTTGGACCTTCTCCTGAGGCTAAGAGCCCTAATGGGTTTTATATTGTTATATCATAGTAAATGTTCTGTTATCTTCATCATTTTTCAATTCAGTTTCTTACCACAACTGTTCTGCTTTCTCACCACTTTACTGTCACATTATTTTTCCACAGTTAACTTCCTGGACAAATAAATGTGGTGGATTTATGCAATTGTGCTTTGGAGCAAGACTGACCATTTTGGCTATGTCTACATTTGCTCATCATCCAGTGAGAAATGGCATATTTTTTGGCAGAGGTTTCTGAGGCTTTGTGATTTATTATTTGGACTCAATATGGGCTTCATCACTCTGATGGTTTTCTGATGATATAGAATGTTGGAATGGAGAAATGGATGAGTGTAAAAGCAAACTTATGAAACCTATTCTAAACACACATTGATATTTACTCTCATTAAATTAATGTATTTTTCTTATTAAAAGATATATTAATGTCTCATTTGGTAAATACTTGCAGTATTTTGGGAAACGTTTGGGCATTAGTGTTATTTTAATACCCCTTAGAGACAAATTTTTAGTCTTTGAAGAGCATGTTTATTATATTTTTATGATTTACTCTACTACTTAACTCTTTATTATTGAAATAGCATTGCTTATAATAATTGAGTGGGTGTGTGCATATGTTTTAGTTTGGGGGCCACATCTGGAAGTGTTCAGGGCTTACTCTTGACTTTTGTGCTCAGAGATTATTCCTGGAAGTTCTCAAGGGATCTTATCTAGTTTTGGGGATCAAACATGGGTCACCCATATGCAAGGCAAGTGCCTTACCCACTATACTATTTCTCTGGCCTTGTTACAATCATTTCGTATTTATGCTTTGGGTGTATGGTGTTACTGGTCCTCTACTACCACAAAAGTGCTAAAAAATTCTTTTATTTAAAAAAAATTAATCAGGTCAAGATTTAGTAGAGAGAGTATATCCTATTTTCATGGTCAAAAGATAACTTTCACAGTATCATTTTCAAATTATTTGGATTTCATTACTTGAGGGACTGCCAAGCTTTATAAGTTTTATTTAAAACAGAAGAATCTTAATTCTAGGGCAGCAAGATAAGAATTATGCTGCGTCACTTTTTTGAAATATCAAGTAATATTTATCTATTCAAAACCATTACCCATTTTCATATGTGTTTTGATTTTTATCTAGTAGAGAAAAGCAGCATACCTATGAAGCTAGACAGATTTCAAAACACTGCAAAGTAGTTCTTCATCTTTAAATGTGGACCTGGGAACATACGTGTCACTGGAGCCCTGATGGTGACAATTTGCACTGTAGGAAAAGATTAATGATACTAGAACCTGCCAGCATGGTGCTTGCTGTGCATTTTCTGTATTAAAGAACAAACTGTTTGTTTTCCCTTTTGTGCTACCCTCCACATCTTGATTTAGTTGGCAGCATAATGAAAACAGGATTTTGAACAGTTGATGTAACTACCTTTCTTCCTTCATGATTGATGTCCAGAAACAATAGTTTTCTATGAAAGTAGTAAAGCCATTTTCTATCCCCTAATATTTTTAAGAATGTGTGTTTTCTTAACTCTACTTACATGCAAGATAATTGATAATATCTAAACTAGGCTTTGAAAGAAGAGAAAGAAACATTATTGGCCAAGATGCTTGACCCATTCTGTTTGAGAAAAGTATAACTGTACTGCTTTATATTTGAACGATATAAATTCTCAGGGAAATTAGTTATTTCAGTTCCACACCGAGAATAATGTAAGTCATAGAGAGGTTAATAATAGAAGCATATATGGTTGAAAAAAATTCAGAAAAATGGAATTGTGGTCAATAAATTTATAGGTGATAATCTTTTAAATGTTTTGGTTACTGGCTGCTCTTACATCTTAATGTTTTTCTATTTAGTTGTCTATTTGTGCTTGCAATAGGTTTTGTGAGTGAGACAGCATCCCATCAGTATAAACTGAATAGCTTGACAAAATGCTGCACACTTGTCACTAACTGCCTTTCAAAATAGTAACCGGGATGGAAGGTTGTAAAATCAACATGACTTTAGATGTCTTAACAGCCAGAGGAGGACTGTGACATACTTTATTATAGAGTGTCATCTTCCAAGATACATAAAAATCAGTTGTATTTACTGTGCACCAAATCGTATTTTATAACCAACTAAATGACGGTATCATGCCTGTACTACTGTATGCATAATTTAAATCATATTTCACAATGTATTGCCCTAGTCAGACTGAGGTGGGTGGTCCCTCAGGGAGAATTACTCTCTCTTTGACCTTGGTCATAAATTACCTATCAAAGGTGAGACTTGATATTTTATCAGAGATTACAAAGAGGTTGTTACAAATAAGAGCTTGAGAAATCAAAACCATTCCTTCACATTCCTAAAGCTTTCTGTGAATTCAGTTAGGAATTAATCAAAAGTACCATCAAAGCTCCCAGAGATAAACAAGAGAATGCTGCACTCTGGGGAATTTTTAATACATATATGAATCATACCAAGTATCAGTAGCTTGTACAACTGTAAAAATAAAATTGGAAAGGAATATAGTTTACTTTAAAACTATGCTGCTCATTTCCTTGTTTTTCTCATTAGTCACAAAAATAGTGTAAAATAAAAACAAGCAATTTTAAATGACCAACTTGATGAAAATAGTATGTTTTTGCTACATAGCAACAAAATATTATCAGACTCTTTCTATTGGATTTTCGCTTCTTTAAACTATATTTGTACTTTAACAAATGTGTGTTAAAAGTTTTTACTGAGTCTTAGATCTACATGTAAATATTTAGTGCTAAAATACATAGAGTGTAGTCCCAAAGGCACCATTCCATCCTTTTAAAATAAGGGTCACATCAGCACTGTTAAGGGATGTAGGAAAGTATGCAGTTCTTGAGATCTCTGGTGCTGCACAACCTAGCAAACTATCTACTACATGAGTCAAATCAGCCTTAACTACTTTTGATCTAAAGATACAGGAATAATATTTTAATTAGTCATTATAGGTCAAAACAACAACATTTTTGTTTGTTTTTATGCCAAACTTGGCAATACTTGTTGTTTAATCCTGGCTCTGCAATAAGGGATTACTACTGATTGCGTTGGAGGGCCAATCTATGATGCCCAGGATCAAATGTTGGTTGGCATGTACAAGATAAGCTTCTTATACACTCTTATCTCTCAAGCCCATGAGTATAATTTTATTTTACTGAAAATTTTATTACATCATCTGTCACTGTCACTGTCCTCCCATTGTTCATCAATTTGCTCGAGCGGGCCTGGTAATGACTCCATTGTGACAATTTTGGCATACGGATACGTCATGGGGAGATTGCCAGTCTTTGCCATGCGGGCGAGATACTCTTGGTAGCTTGCCGGACTCTCCGAGAGGAGCGGAGGAATTGAACTCTGGTCGGCCATGTTGGCCGCTTGCAAGGCAAATGCCCTACCTGCTGTGCTATAACTCCAGCCCGATTATTACATCATATACAAATTTTAAATAATATAAAATATTTTCACATTTATAACAATGCTATAAATTCTTAAAAGAAGTTATTGCTGCTATACATATAACATATAGATGTTTGATGATGTAATTTGTTGCTCATGTTCAAGTTAATGCCAATTCTATTCTTAGTAATTTTATTAGTGGGAATGTATTCATCCATTACAATTAATCATAAGACTTATGCTTTTATGATTGGAAAATATATTAAAAAGCACTATATAAAAATTCACATTTGTGGAGAAAAGAAGGCATTTAAAGGTCTTCAACCTTGGGACTGGAGTGATAGCACAGCAGGTATGGTGTTTATCTTGCATGTGGCTGACCCGTGTTCGATTCCCAGCATCCCATATGGTCCCCTGAGCACTGCCAGGAGTGATTCCTGAGTGCAAAGCCAGAAGTAACCCCTGTGCATCGCCAGGTGTGACCCAAAAAGAAAAAAAATAAATAAATAAAGGTTTTCAACCTAACAGAAATAAATTAAAATTAATGTGATGTTTTTACACATGTACAATTTAATATTTATTTGTTTAAGGGGGTTACAACATATTGCCATATGTATATATTGTAAATGGTTGCCATTATGAGCTTAGTCAATATCAATAAGCTTTCAGCTATCCATTTTTTTCTTGTGATGACAAATATAAAGATGTTGTCACTAAGTAAGTATTAAGTTTACAATTCGGTTAATTATAGTTACTAATTTATTCCTTATAACTCCAGAACTTATCTTATAATTGGAAGTTAAACCCTTTGAATACCTTCACCCATTTATCATTTCTACTCTCATTCTAAAATTTTTGAGATCCTACATAAGAGTGAAATCATACCGAACTTGTCTTTTTCTAATTTATTGTTCTTAAAGTGTCCTGTGCATATTAACATTCTATTCAAGGGGTCAATAACTCCTTGACTTTGAACATATTCTTAAATTTAACATTGTTAACCTTACCTATATATATTTTCATTGATGTTTCCTTTTACAATTTTATATGTATCCCTTGACTATTGTAGCTTTAATTAATTTGCTACTTATTTTCTTAATCTTCACAGTTGCTTTATGGATCATTGATAATCTTTTATTACTTTCTAGTTGCCATTTTTAGTGACATTTTTGTTCATGTATTATCTTGGTGGTAGTGCCACTTATTTTAAGTTAAATGAATTCTTTGCAACTCTAAAAATAATAAACTTATTTGTTAACTCTGGAAGCTTCCTTGTGCCCATGGGTAATCCAAAATTGTACATGCTGACACTAGGCCCAAACTGACATCTTTTAGAGTCTCACAAATATGCAATAATACAGCATATTTCCTACTTTACTTTTATTCACTATCTTAAATTATTTTTGAATTTACCCTTTACAAGTATATAGAAATCATTTATTTTTATTGAAAGAAATAGTCAATTATATGTATAACCGTTTTGTTTACTTGTCAGACTTTTGACATTTGAGTTTTTTCTAGTCTCAGTTTGTTACAAATGAAACTCCTGTTAACATTATGTGCAAGTATTTGTATAAGCATATACTTTTACTTATTGTGATTAAATGGCAACTATTGAAATGATTATATGGGATATTTAGTGAAAGCTTAGCATTTAAAAAACTGTCAAATGATTCTAAAATGTTTTTGACATTTTATCAGTAGTCTATTTGAATTTTATTGACTCCATTTTCTTGTCAACACTTATTACCCAACATTACCTGTAAGGATTGTGATAGGTTCGTTACATAAATTTTTGTTGTATATATTTTTATACTAAAAACTTGTCTGTTTTACTTGTGGTTACATGACTAATTATTAAAGGACTTCAAAGACATTTACATATTCAGGATACAAGGCTTTTATCAGAGATATTAGTGAGAAATTTTCCCTTCTCAGCAATTAGTCTATCCTTGATTCTTTTAACGGTGTCTTATACATAGCAAACAATGTTTAAGCATGAAGATAAAATTATAAAAAATAATGTTGGTATAGTTTTAGTCTGTTTTCAGGCCACAGCAAATAGTTCTGATGGCTCACTCCTAGCTTTTCACTAAGGGATCACTCCTGGAAGGAATTGCAGACTGTCCCAGGTGCTAGGGATCAAACCCTGGTTGCCCACATGCAAGAAAAACACTCTACCCATTGTGCTTTTTTCTTAAGACTTTCTTTTGTTGAATCACTGTGAGATAAACCCTTACAAAGCTGTTCATGATTAGTTTCAGTCATACAGTGTTCCAGCACCCATCCCTCCACCAGTGTATGTCTAACCTCCTGCTCCATTGTTCTGGGTCCTCGATAGTATTTTGGATTACATATTTGCAATATATTTGTGCAACACAGAGTCACAGAGATTTTCTCCCGTTTATTAAATTAGTTTTATAATTATAGTTTTTATAGTTTACTATTCATTTAAGTCAGCTAGCAAACATGCTGTGTGTATGAATTAATTTTATTTTTATGTAGAGATCAAATTGCTTCAACACAACATATATGATATTCCACTTATTTGCTTTTATGTCTTTGCTAAAAATATATTTTCCATAAATGTGTGAGCCTATTTATGGACTTCCGATTCTGTTCCATTTATGTATTTATCTATTCATTTCCTATATTACACTGCCTTTATTTCTGCAGATGCAGATTTGAAATAAGCTTCAAAACCTTGTAATTTATCTTTTAGCATTGTTACTTTTTCAGAATCCTTAGGTCGTTCTATCTATCTAGGTTCTTTTATTTTCCCCATAAATTTTAAAGAACGTTTGTCAATGTCTAGAAAAATAAGATTATTCAGATTTTTATCAGAATTATATTGATTTTATAAATCAACATTTAAAATATATGCACTTTAGTAACATTAAATCTTCAGACACATGTTCATGGTCTATCTCTTCATTTATATGGATTCATAATTTCCCTAAGGATCATTTTTAGGTTTCAGTGAATAGGATTTGTTCATTTTTTGTCACTTTTATCACTAAGACTAGTGAAAAATAATACCTCTTTAAAAGAAAAACATAACACCTTAGTAAATTCAGGGAAGAACTTTCAATTGACAAAATTCATAACCATTTCTGAATAAAACAAGTAACAAAATAGGAATAGAATGTGATTATCTCAACATAATAGAAGCTATATGTGAGCAATATGTGAGAAGTTCACAGTTAACTATTATATTCAACTTTGAAACTTTGAAATTCTCTTCCCTGAGATTAAAATGAAAGAAAGATGCTTGCACTTAAATATGTAATTAGCATTTATATGTTCTATATTGATAGCAAACTCATTGAGAAAGCTATTAGGAAAATAATATGATTTAGTATATCACAAAAATAATATGGTCTTAGAAATAAACTTAACTGAGGAAGTAAATAGTTATATATTGAAAACTATACAACATTGATGAAAGTGAAAACAAGTGAAAGAACACCATAACACGTACTACAAGACTTAATAATGTTAAATGCCCATGATACTTAAATCAAGCCTCATAAACATTTAAAAGCACATTTTGAATAAAAATTATGGCATTTATATATAAGAAAAAAGGCTGCAATTATTCAGATCTATATTTATGATTAAGAATAAAGCATAAGGCTTCTCACTTGTTGATTGCAAAATAGAATTTAAGGCCACAGTGGTAAGATATAGACCTATAGATCAATGGAACAGAATAGAAAGACTAGATAAATGCAAGCATATTTTAAATAATTTTGATAAGATGCCATAAATACTTAGTAGGGGTTCAAAAACACTATTGAGAAGCTGAATATGGACTTGTAAGGAAGAATTAGCTTAGATATTTATATTGCTCCCAAATATAAACTAAAGTAGATTAAAGATTTAGGTAAACATCTTGAAAATCTAATACTTCTAAAAGAAAGTATAAAGAAAACGGTTCTCCTGATGCTGGTTTTAGCAACAACTTCATGTATGCCACATAGCACATATAGTAAAAACATAAAATAATCAGAAGAAAAAAGACTGAAGATGCATCTTATAGAGTGAGAGAAAAGTTGGAAAAACTGGTAATCTCCAAGATAAAAATGCATACAGAACAATACCATGAACATAACACTTCGATTTAAAATTGTAAAGCAAAAAAATAAATAAATAAATAAATAAAAATTAAAAAAATAATAAAATTGTAAAGCACTTGAACAAAATTTCTCTAAGCACACATCAGTCACCAAGAACTCTATGAGAAAAATTTCAGTGTTAATAAAGCATCAGAGAAATTAAATTTAAATCCATAATTAGATACCTCTTAGAATGGCTTTAGTAAATAAAAGCAATGATAAAATAATAAGAATAAAAATTAATAAGAATAATCCTAAAGTCAATAAGCATTAACAATTGTGTGAAAAATTGAAATTTGTACACTGTTAGTGAGGGTGCAATATGAGCAATTAATCTGGACATTATTCAAAAATTATAAAATAATATGATATGATATAATAATTGCATTTCTAGGTATTTATCCAGAGATTTTTGACTTACAGACTTCAGATATTTGTGACTTACAGATTTCAGATATTTGTGATCTGCTGTGCTCATTGGAACACTATTAAATCCTTTCAAGAACAAGTGAATAAATAAATAAAATAATACATATGTACATCAAGTCATGTAAATAATGATTTATATAATTAATAGTTAATAATGGTATATATACATGTACTAACTTTGTGTTCCAATCAAAATAGCAAGATAAGCTTTAATTCTAAAAATAAAATTGGTTTCAGGAGCCTAGGCCATATTTTTCTAAGTGTTTTATAATGTTTTAAGGAGCATTTTATTTTAAAAGTCATTATTATATAAAGTTCTCAGGTGGAAATATCCCACCAATTTATTTGGGAGATTACTGTATTTGGTTGAGACAGTTTCTGATATCCAACCTAATTTTATCTTAATTTCTTTCCAGAACATTATGCTACCTATGCTATCATAAATCATTCTGCTCCCTGCTGAGCACTTAATGCTTCCAATATAGGTAGAAAATTATATCTCTTCTTGGTTTTAGCAAAACTACTATTAGCTCTTTTTCACTTAACTGGTGAGTCTAGTGCTTTAATCTATAACATGTGACAAATCATGTTATAACTTAAATGCCATATGTTCTGGTTTTTAATTTTCTATGTTTTAAAAAGTGCAATACTAAATTAATGAGCATCGTTTCGTTTATGTGTAATTCAAAAATTGTATTTTTCTTAATAATACACGTGTATGGGATTTCTGTTTTATATTGGAAATTGAATTGGACTTGAATTTATTGGAAATTGCTGATTAAATTACCAACTTGTATGAATATATTAATCTTTAGTTCATGACTAGATGCTCTAAATTGTTTAACTAATTTGTTTTAACAAAAATATACTATATGGTTTGAGTGTCAGCGAGCAATTTTAAAGTTCATGATAAAATAGTCATATATTAGATTTCTAATGTTGCTATAATACATTACCACAAATTGAATGACTTAAAGAATACAAGTGTTATTTTACTGTTTTGCAGGCTATAATTCCAATGCATCTCTTACTGGAATAAAAATCATGTATCAGTAGGGGTGCTTTTTTTTCTGGAGATCTAAGAATAAATTTGTTTCTTTAATTTTTAGCGGCCATCTACTTTCTTTGACTCATTGCCCCTTTCCTCCAATATTCTAACAAGTAATATTGAATCTCTAATAAAATTTCTGTCTTCACTTCTTTCTCTGAATCTCTTCTCACAAAGTTTCTATTTCTTTGAACCCTTGAGTCTTTATTGGGTCAATCTGTTTAACTAAGGATTATCCTTTATTTTTATGTAGATAATTAGGCACTTGGAGTCTATCGATTTTTTAATTACACTTTGCTGTCTAATCTAAGATATGACAGAGCCAGGGGAGAGGGACATGGAGCCTTTAGTGGTATTATTTCATCTAATTCAACAATCAACTTAGAAATTCTCATTTAAGAAATACTGGTGAATCAGGGAGTGGCATACAGCTGGCAATTCATGATAAATTGATTCTCAGGTTTTTAGGGATATTTCATTACTATTGGCTTTTAAAGTTTTAGTCCTATTGTGACTAAACTTTGCAGTTTATTGGTTATGGTGCAATTATATATGTCAATCCTAGTTATTAAAAACAACTTTAAACAAGTAAAAATAGAATTTATGAAGCTGAAACTTAATATATCAGGTGATTAAGGAGTGTTGAGGCTATATACTAGAGTAGGTTTAAGATGGCTGAATAGAAAACCCGTGTTTACTTTCTCTTGGAGTCACAAAAAATCTGTGCCAAAACTGAAATTAATCACAAGGAAACTGACCTGAAATCATAATGAACAAAGTTCTACTAAAAGAAATGGTAAGATATAATGAAGATGGTTTAAACAGGATATGCCATTACCTAGAAAAAAAAAGAAAATGTCCCACTGTGAGGCAACAAGTAGAAATCAAGAATTTATTTGTGAATGCAAAACTTTTCATAGAAAACAAGATTTGGGGTTGAGCACCTGGCTGTCCAATCCTTTGTTTCTTTACTTGCAACTCTAGAACAAGGGTTAAGAAACAAGAGTATAGGAAAAGAATCATAGCTCACCACTCCTTACAAAATGGAAAAATAAGCAGTCATAAGAAAGCATGAATTCTTTCAGCTTCCCACAACTTGAATCAACACATCATGTTTAAGTGAAATAAGTTAGAGGAAGAGAGAGAAACACTGTAGGAGCTCACATATATCTGGTATGGAAATGAACAAAACAAGTATGGAGAAAAAATATAAGTGTTAAATAATGACAAAACTTTAACCTTTTATTACAAAACTAAGATTACCAATAGTAGGAGGAGGAGAAGAGATGGGCTAGATATGACTTAATTAATCTGGTGGAGGGTCTTGGGCCCTTTGGAGGTGGTGAAGGTGCTATTGTGACCATGGTACCTAAACTATAGTAAGAATTAATTAACTAATTAAAAGCAATAAATAATTAAAAGGCATCAAAGTGACTGGCAGTTACCACATAGATGAACACTTCCAAACTCACTGATCACAGGGCTGGTAGAACTCATATTTTACCTCATACTCCAAAAGTTTCTGTTTTCAAGGGTAAAAGCATTACTAGAAACTAAACCGTGCCTTGAAATAGCTGAGCAAATAGGGAATCAAGAGGCATTTGCGATTACTGATTATTCTTAGCAAACAACCTCGTCATTCCTGGTTCATATGAGCGCTAATTAGCAAGCTGCACTACTGCAAACGGGAAGCATCTTAAGCCGAACCCAAGCCAGTTAGCAAGGGGGTTCTATTATCTGCTGTGCTTTCTTTCCAGTCCATAGCTCTCACATCTAGCCCCTACAAACCCTAGAGCTTGTACTTTATCAATAACTGGGACTATGACTAACCACCTCAGCCACACCCCAAATCTCTGTTTATGAAGGCTAGAGGCTGCCTACTGAATAACTGAAAACCCTGGCCAATGCTCAGGAATGCCCTTAGGCACTTTCAAGCACACACAAGTTTTATCTGCTTGTCACTGACCATGGCCTTTAGCCTGGCAAATAGATGCTTGCTGGATAACACTTTGTTGCTCCCGCAGGGAGCTTAAGGTTTATTGAGCCAGTCCTACAACAGAGCAACTGAGGCACAACTAATAATCCTATATTGCTTTTCTCTTTCCTTTATGTCATTTGTATTTATATTTAGCAATGTCCTTTTCGTATAGACATAGGAAGACAATTGATGCTATGCTATGTAACATGGAAGTTAAAAAAAAAAAGGCCCTCCCGTTGATCATCGATTTGCTCGAACGGGCCCAGTAACGTCTCCATTGGAGACTTTTGTTGTTACTGTGTTTGGCATATCTAATACTCTCGGTAGCTTGCCGGGCTCTCCGAGAGGGGCGGAGGAATCGAACTCGGGTCGTCCATGTTGGCCGCTTGTAAGGCGAACGCCCTACCGCTGTGCTATCGCTCCAGCGATAACATGGAAGTTAATTGAATCCAAAATAATATTTACTCGTGGACATCCGTATTTACTTGACTTAAGCCTCAGTTGCTCTGTTACTGCTCCCTGTGGGAGCAGCAAAATTGTATGCAACAGATGCTGTTACCTGGAAATATTATTGAACGCCCTTGGTTTCAACCCAGGCTTGATTAAACTTGGAGTAAAGGTATACCAGGCACTTACAATCTTGAACCTCAATACCCAGACTTGCTATAATTTTAAAAACACAATTCACTGGTCACTTATAATTGCAAGGTCCTTATTCCCACCCAGGCACAGTTGAATTTGGTGCATAAGAACTATTTGGAATCATAAACTTGAAATTTAGATGCCAACCAGTGCTCAAACATGGCCATTCATCTCTGATTGCCACCCAAGTCTACTTGATTTTGAGGCAACAACAGATGCCAAGAATTTATTTACTGCATATTCCCTAGTCACCAAAGTTTCCTGTGCAGTATTATAGTCAATGCCAGGAAAATGTGACCCCCAAATTTTCAGCTACATCTCAGGGCCTGACTATGACAGCAAAACCTTTGATGGCACTAGTCACAATGGAACCCAACTTTCATCCAGCTCAATTCAATTTTGTGCTATCACCACTGCAGGAAACTTGTCATCACAAACTCCCAGCAGTCACTCTGACCCATAAAATCTCATAGCCACAGCTTCTTTCTGACACTGCAATTGAAAATCTCCTTGTCCTAGTCAGCTTTCATCAACATAACTCCTAGCTAAGATAGCTGTAAATAATGAGACATGAGGAGAAGAGGGAGGAAATCTATGACATTGATAAACTAGCACAAAAGTGTGGAAAGAACCTTGGTGTAATAGAACTAGTTAGTCCCCTAGAGAAGACTGCAAAGCAACAATTGTAATGATAACTGAAATAAAATACATCATCCCTTTCACTTCTGGTTTCCAGTTTCTGTTGCGGTATCTGCTGGCAATCATATGGTATTCCATTTTGTGTGTGATATATCCAAATTGCATGATGGAAAACTTTCCACCAAGAGTACACTATTTATCTAGATAATAATTTATAAATTAAAAATTGATTTAAAGCACTTCAGAAAAATATATTTAAGGTCTAGAGATAGAGTACTATAGGAAAGAGTTTATGATGCTAAAATCTCAGGGCTGGGACAAATGGAGACGCTACTGGAGCCTGCTTAAGTAATCGATGATTAACGGAATGAAGTGACAGTGACAGTGACAGGAAAGAGTTGATTTGTTCCCTCTATACCACATATGATCTTATGAGCCCTGCCAGGAGTGATCCCTAAGCACAGAACCAGGAAGAATCTCTGAGCCAATCCAGATATAAAATTCCACCCCCCCCCTTCCAAGTTGCTTAAGAAATTCATTGCCACTATAACAACTCTGGAAAAAAAACATTAAAGAGTAGTTATAAAGGGAAAATAAACCTTACTTAGAAGTAGGAAAATACTTAAAAAAAAAATAAAGTGCGAAAAAAAGAAAGCAATGCAGGGAACTCAGGATGAAGTCAAAATTTACTTGAGTTTAAAATGGTCTATAAATTTAAAAACCCAAATGTAAAACTTACGTTAATTTCAAATAAAAAAAATCTTAGAATGAGAAATAACAACAACAACAACAACAACATAGAACCCAATCACTCAAAAAAAAAAAAAGAAAAGTAGACTATTCGTAAAACCCAGTCACTGCCCACTCCCCCATCAAAAAGAGCACTTTTTTTTGTTTAACAACAAAATCAAAGGGATTTTATAGGAGACCAAAAGAACAGAAACTAACCACAGTGCTGAAGCAGTAGTACAGCAGCTAGGGTACTTGCTCTGCATACCACCTGTTTGAGTACAATCCCCAGAGCCCTCTACGATCCCCAGAGCCCACCAGGAGTGATCTTTGAGCACATATAGAACACAACAAGAGTAGGACCAAGAAGAACATTCAAAGAAATGAAGGCTTATATCAGCCAACAAGAATAAAACTCAAATTAAAATTTTAATCTAAATGAAGTATAAAAGAATTTTAAAAAATGATATCCATATATAGCATAACTAGGGAAATAATAAACAAACAGAACAGAATTCAAAAAGAATAGAAATACAGATCAAAATGACAATTAAAAAATCAATGAAATCAGGAGCTGGTTTTTCAGATAGATTATTTTTAAAACAGACAAGTTTGTATGTAGATTCACTAAATAAGAAAGAAAACAAAACCCTATTAAATAGAATCATAAATGGATGGAGTTATTTTCATCAGATATCATAGAAAATATCAAATACATAAAGAGTCTAGTAAGAAAAACTTTATAACACTAAATCGAATAACACAGAAGAAATAGATTGATGTTTTTTAACCCACTCAACCACAAGAAGAAACAGAAAGACACATTATAAGGAAGTTGTCAAAAAAGAATTAAAAAACAGTGTAGTCGAAATCCAGGTTCAATTACCTGGCGTGTTCTATGAAATCTTCAAATGAACATAACTTATCTGTTTGAAGATTTTCAAACATAGAAGAAAAGCAGGGACAGGGAAATGGCTTAGCTGGAGAGCACATACAGAGCATGAAAAAGGCTTAAAGTTTGATCCCTGGACTGTACTGGCCCCACCAAATCTGCTGATTGTCCCCAAGCACTGCCAGTGTTGACCTGTTTACCTTCACATACAACCGGGTCTGAGTATTACACTGACTTGTTAACACTGTGTGGCTCAGGATATACCAGATTTCTCCCAGATTCCCCAAATACCAAATGCTTTGCTCAGATAAAAATGTAAGAAAAGGGAATTCTTCCAATCAGTTTCTATTGGACTAGTATAACCCTGATACCAGAAATAGATGGGTATTACTTGCATAAATTTTGATATAATTATCTTTGATAAACATAAATGTGAAGGTACATATCAGAATCTTAACAAATTGACTTCAACAATACAAGTGTTGCTAATCTTAGGAAAAAAGTGGAATATTCCACCCTTGGGATTAAAGATTAGTTTGGCATATATGCCACATCAATGGAAGGAAATATAAAAATCAAGTGAAGGTATCAAAAACTATGGAAAATCATTAGACAGATTAAAATCCACTTAGGTTAAATTTTGTAAGCACAAAAGGGATAGGAAAAGCATACATCAAGAAAGTAAATACACAACAAATTCACAGCTTTTTATCATCCGCATGGGCAAAAAATATGATTTTTCTACAATATTAGTCATAAAAAGTAAATCCACTCTAGTTCTCTATTATTTTGCATATTATTGAAAATCCTAGCCACAGCCATTAGACAAGTAATGAAGATTCAAATTAAGAAAGATTTCAAACTACCACTATTTGCACATGCAATGATGTATGTGCAGAGAAAACTCAAGATTTCACTAAGTAATGTATTAGGATCAGTAGAATGATTCAAGCACACTTGTTTTCTTAAGACAAGCAGTAAACAAAAGTTTGTTGTAATTTTATGTGTGTGCATATAGCATACTAGAAGATAAAGTGATAGAAACAATTCCCTTTACAATCACTTTATGAAGTACTAGGAATCAACTTGACCAATATTGCCTTGTTACACTGGAGACTCTAAATTACAATCAAAAGAAACATAAGATAGCATTAGGATATGGAAATATATTCCATGTTCGTGGATTGAATGAATTAATACTATTTAAAGAATCATTTTGTCCAAATATTTACACAGGTATAGTATAATACTTACTGTTGCCGGCCAGATATTCCCCTTCTAGAGGAGAAGGGTTCCTTGGCTTGTGTGAAGTAGAGAGTAGAGGGCTGGCAATCTACTGCTTTCCTCTCGACGTTTTCAGTCACCTATGGAAGTGCCTGAGAAATGCAGACTGATGAAAGTCTGTTTTTTAGGCCCTGCATCACACAGATGCTCATGTTCTGCCAGTCCCACAAGGCAGTCTTCAAGCTGCTCCTGACAGCTAGTTGTGTCGAGCTATGTGGGACATGTTCCCCACTACCCAATTTCTCAGGCGCTGTGAACTCAGGATGGAGAGAGGAATTGCTCTTCTGAGGGACGGAAAGTCAGTCCTAAATATTACCCAGGGTTTTTGGTCTATCGCCTTTTTATCACAGAAATAATTTTAGAATCAGACAAATAGTAAAGTAAATCATGTTCTTAAATTGACCCCTCCAGTCAGTTTCCAGAATGATGGCCAAAGGCTAGAGTTTGCAAGAGTTGAAGATCTTTTGATCTTTGCATGGCCTTTATTCGAGTAATGAAACAGCTCCTCCCCAGTGTCTAGTTGCTTCTACTCTAAGGGCTTTTCATACTTGGGCTTGGAATTCTGCAGTTCAGTATTTTTTCAGTGTTTGTGATGGGTCTTTTTTGTTCAAGGCCTCATGCTTTCATATTGATTTAGGTTTCAGACATGGTGTTTCACAACATACTGTTACTAGAACCCATCCTCCCCCTGACTCCTCCCCATGCCGTCATACTTCCAGCAGCAGTATAAAATATTAATTCCTGAACTGGAATTTTGATATTTGCCTTGCACACAGATAACTGTGGTTTGACTCTTGTAATGCATATGTACCTTCGCTACCATAAGGAGTGACCCCGAGCACAAGAGCAAGGGGTTAACCTAGAACATTCCTAGGTATACAGTACATTGCCTCAAAAAATTCAATATTATCCTTCAATTTCTTTAAAGCAAAACAAAATAGAAGTCTCATAAAATTTGTTTGGAACCAAAATGTTCATGCTGAAAAAAAATGAAGATATCTCATTTCATGACCATTTATTCTGTGAATTTATAATTAAAACTATATGATATTGGAATAAAATAAAGGACTTAGATTAATGGTATGGAACTCAGAATCTAGAGATAAACTTTCTTGAATGTGGGTATTTAATTTACAACAGAAAAAAGGAGGAGTGTACAAGGAGAAAGAAAAACATTTTTACAAAATGGTACTGAGATTTGTTGGCTATGAAAAAAAATAGTATGAGACTAATATACTAGTATACTAATATACTAATATACATAGTATGAGGTAGTAGAAACAAGGCCTGAGAGGATTGGTAAACTGCCTGAAGCTTTCCAAAAACAGAGAGCTGAGCCATTAGGATAGAGAAGGGATCACTATGGCAATGATAGTTGCAAATGATCACTCTGGACTAGAATTGAATCCTGAAAGTAGGTAATGGGATATACATGATACCTCATCAGTGCCTGTATTGCAAATCATAATACCCAGAAGGAAAGACAGAAAGAAGAATTCCTGTCATAGAGATGGGCTGGAGTTAAGGTAGGGGAGGCGGTGATGGCAGGAGGGAAAATGTGGACCCTGGTGGTAGAAAATGCGCACTGGTGAAGACATGGTTATTGGAGCATCCTATGATTAAAATGCAATCAGAAATAACTGTAACTGTATCTCATGGTGATTTAAGAAAAATATTTTAAAAAAGAAAAACAATTTTAAGTAAAATAAAATATATACAATGAAAATTTTAAAAAAGAAAAATGAAAAAGATAAAATAAAAGATACCATATACATAAAACATTTTTTAAAATAATAGTACTGAGAAAACATTTAACTAATGCAAAGAATGAAGTTCAATCACTCACATGATAGTGAGTGCAAAAAAAAAGCCAAAATGGATTAAAGATTTGAATGTTTGACCCTAAGACATAAAATTCATTAAAGACAACAAAGCAAACTTTCCATGTAGTAGCTTTATTGATATATTGAAAAATCCTTCTTTATTGTCATGAAATATAGAATGCAAAATTAACTTGGTCTACATCAAACTGAAAAGTCCTGTGCAGTGAAAGAAGATATTATTACACATATATGAAATAAATACCCAATATCCAAGATATGTGACAGACTCAAAAAGTTCAACCGTGCAAATTCTTTGAAAGAGACTTCAAAAGTTGGGTGAAGATATTCCATATACACAACGGAATACTATGTTTCTGTGGAAAAAACTTAAAATCATGCAGTTGCAACATGGATGGGATTGGAAGGTGTGTTAAGAAAAATTACTCAGAGGGAGGACAAATGCCTTATGATCTCACTCATATGTAGAATATTTAGTCAAAAATAAAAAATAGACAATATTTAGTAGTGACAAACCCTTGACATTGGAATATAAAAGTAATTACCAAACAGTTGATGGGGAAAGATGACTGGAATATTAGAGATCTAGAAAAATAAAAGAAAGTCATGGAGATTTTGGTGGTAATTGGATGTAATAATTTTCAATATCAATGCCATAAACTTTTTTTATTTTTTTATAATTTTATTTATTGAATCACTGTGAGAGCAGTTACAAAGCTTTCAGGTTTAAGTCTTGATCATACAATGAAACACCCGTACCTTCACCAGTGCCCATTCTCCACCCCTAACAATCCCAGAATACCCCTATGCCAAACCCTCCCCCTACCTGTGGGGCAGATGATTTCCACATTACTCTCTCTCAACTTTGATTATATTCAATAATTTGACACCAGAGCCACCCACCATCTTTATTTGGGATTTTACCCCAACACTCAGATCTGCTGAAAAGGCAACAGTAGACAATTTGTTTTCTATTGCTGGTTATGAATAACATATGGTGTCGCATGGCTGCAGACTGCAGTAGTGGCCATGCGATTTTGGAATTCCGAATTTTTAACAATTAAATCTGGAGGGACTTCTGCCAAAACCTGCTGGGTTCCGAAATTAATTCCTGAGTCTCTGAGATCATGGCCGTTAAGCCTGATTAGGAGCCAGAAAGGTTGTTCATGGGTGGTGACTCAGGGTCTCGTTGGGATGGGGAGGAAAGGGCCAGCTCCACCCCCATCCTATGAGGCCCAACGTGTCTTGTCACTGCAGGCCCAAACATGACTGTCCAATGGCCTTTGGTGGATAGTGACTACTGAGTCCTCAAGGGGGAGCAGGCAGAGGGACAGCACCCTTAATCCCCTGGGGTGGCCCAGCGACAGTAACTTACTTCGGGGTCCAGACGCATTTCTGCTAAAAGCCATTGGGTTTCAAGATTTGTTTCTGAGTCTCTGGGATCATGACCATTAAGCAGCTTGATCAGGAGCCAGCGTGAGCATTCGTGGGTGGCGACTCACGGTGTCGTTGGGGTGGGGAAGAAAGGGCCGGCTCCACAGCCATCGCATGAGGCCCCGCATATCTCATTACTGTGGGCCCAACCCTGACTGTCCAATGGCCTCTGGAGGATGACGGCCACTGAGCCTTCTAAGGGAAGCAGGCAGAGGGATAGCACCTTTTCCCCCCGGGGTTGGCCTGATAATAGTAACCTGCACAGTCCAGATGCATTTCTGCCAAAAGCCACTGGGTTTTGAGATTTGTTTCTGAATCTCTGGGATCATGGCCATTAAGCAGTTTGATCAGGAGCCAGAGAGGCCATTTGTGGTCAGTGACTTGGGGTCTCATTCAGATGGGATGGAAAGGGCTGGCTCTACCACCATACTGGGAGGCCCCGCGTGTCTAGTCACTGTGAGCCCAAATCTTACTGTCCAGTGGCCTCTGGAGGATGATGGCCACCGAGCTGCCAGGGTGAACAGGCCCAGGCACGAAACCTGTTCCCACCTGGGGTGGCCCGGCACCGCTAACCTACTGGAGGCATGCAGGGACTGGACGCATTTCTGCCAAAAGCCATTGGGTTTTAAGATTTGTTTCTGAGTCTCTGGGATCATGGTCTTAGTTAAGCAATTAGATCAGGAACAGAGAGGCCATGCCTCTAATTATATAGCTGAGCTGGAGGTGGTTTGTGGGTGTGTCTCCCAGATACCTAACTTTTAGCCATTTACTTTCTTGGTAAACTTTGCCCCAAGTTTTTGGGGTCTGGGCAAAGGCACAGCAGCAATTTTGGGGTATCTGGAAGTCTGAAGGCACCATCAGGCTGCTGATGCACTCGTTTCACAGTACAGATTGACCTGCTGCACCATACCCCCAATGCCATAAACTTTACCTACCTAAACTATAATAAAATTTTAGATATAAAAAAATCATGTAGACGAGAGAAGCAGGACAAGGGTACTTTGATGTAGGGGCTTAAAATTGGAGCCCTAAAATATAAATATTTATATTCTTTTAAACATCAATACCTAAACAAAGTAAAAACAATTAACACTGTCACTATCACTGTCATCCCATTGTTCATTGATTTGCTCGAACAGGTGCCAGTAACATCTCCATTTGTCCCTGTCACGTGCTAGTGTAGCCCAATGGCATATTGGGGGCTCTTTCAGGGTCAGAGGAATGGGGGCCATCATAAAACTTTTTACTTTTTTTTTGTTTTTAGTTTTTACTCTTTTTTTTTAACTTTTTTACTTAGAAAGTAAAAACAGTTATATACTAATTAATATGGGAGCACATCTATAAATAATTACTGAGTTACCAAATGCGTCAAAGAGCAAGCAATAACATAAATATGTTATGGTTCACAGATGTATTGGATATGACCGAAATTCTCCTAAGGACTGCTGTGTCTACCTCTAAATTTGGACCACAAAACTAAATTTTTCTTCTTGTTATGTCTTTTTTTATCTTTAGAAAAGTAATAGCTACCAGTATATCTAATTCCTTTCTTGTTTGATAAACAATAAGACATTACACATTCAAATGTGAGTTTATTGTAAACAGTTCTCTTGAAGCTTTTTAAAATTGAAACATGCGGGATTCAGTATACATGGTTCAAGACAAAAACAGACAGCTCACAGATTTACAGCCAAGATAGCTGGAAGTCCAAATGTTCCACTGAATGAAACACAGTGAGATAAAATTTTGCCTGTGGTAGACTAGTGAAAAGTTGGCAGATAAAACCAGAACAGTACTACATGACATGATGGGCAAAATATGTTGGCTGTGAGGACAGAGATTTAAATTTTTTGCAATTTTATCTCTGGTACATAAAGTAGAGATAGAAATTGTCTCTAAGATATTTATATTTTTTAATAATGCCTAAAATCTAAGTATTTGTATACTAAAAGTTTTATTCAGTTTCTTAGGTATGCTTTCAAGCCTAAGGCATATATTAATCTTTCGTGAAAATGCTCTAAATTTCACAAAAATCTTTCAATATTTATGTGAACACTTTTACCTTCCTGTGATTTTCTTGGTTTTAAAATTGTTACTGAATCTCCTGGGAGTAAGTTAGAGTTAGATTTTAATATGTTTACTGTTCCTACAACCTTATTTGTGTGGAGCAAGCACAGAAGTTATTTCTACAATGTAAGGGAGACTTTTTCCCAGGAGGTTTATGACAGCTGTATTCACCAGCAGAGAGGTAGTTGCTCTTGAAATTTTCTGCAGAATAAATGGTAATGTATTACTGTTTTGCACATATCTTTTCATGATATTGAGAAACCTACAGAGCTGAAGAAATATCTGAGCAGAGAAGTGAAAACAGTGACACAGAACAGGTCAAAACATGAATCAAAACATAAAATAAAGCAATAAGGATTATACATGTGTGTGCATATTTATCTATTTTTTTCTGTCAATGTAATAGCTCTATCACAAAAGATAGAAACAGAAATTTTAGTTGAGCATGTCATTTTCATTTGGGCAACAACAGTCATTTTTAAACTATGGGATTAAAGAAAACTAAATTTTAATGTGCACCACTTAGCATATATGATTACTGCTTAACTTCCAAATATATCCCATGGTATCTTACCTATTGTAAACTATCTTCGTTCTTTCTTTTCCTTTAATATACATTTATTTCCTGACCTTAGTTCTCAGGAAGACCCAAGATTATCTGACTCTCCTGACCCCATTTTTTGCTTCAGTGAGAAAAACTCGCAGCTTGGACGTGGGGGGATCTCCATTTCACTGCAAGTGCTGCTAATTTCGCATCCCTAAAATTGGTAGTATCAGGTAAAGAAGATGCAGATTGTTAGAGTGCCTGCAGCTATGGGTCAGGTGGGGTTATTATATTAATATTAATATAGATTGGAGAAGTAGATAGAGAGCTTGGAGCTTGAATGTCAAAGAAAAATCTATGCGAACATAAATCTAATCATCACTTTTTCTCAGTGAGAGAAGAACATGGTTTCTTTAGGATTACAGGCGGAAATCATAATGAAATTCTGATAGACACATATCTCTATATTGCTATTTTAATAGATATATGTATTTACATAGACAATATATATTCTATCTGATATTTAGATAAATATTAGTTATGGCTTGATAACTTAATGTCAAAGCTTTTGTGATAAGAGCCTTTTATCTTAATAGTTTGTTCATAAACAAGTTGTTTTAGAAGTTTATATTTGCCCTATTGCACATAAAATTTTTATAATTTAATACTTTATGTGACCTGGGAAAAAACTTGAATCTCATTTTACTTTCAAATAATACAAATCTTTTAAACATTCAGATTCCCTGGTGATTAATTCTTCAGTGGTCAATTAGCAGCTTTCAGATATACTGAAATTCACAAAAGATAATTATAAGTGTTATGGTTGAAAAGAAATGATCATGTTCCCTAACTTAGGTTCATCTACTATCTTTGTGGAAGGCTGAAGGTGTTGAGATAATGGGGGTCAGGTCTTCCTTCTTAGGCATCCTTGATTTTCGCTAATATTCCAAAATTTGAAGTAGAGTTGCTTACTGGGGGGTTATAGCATGTTATGATCAATTTTATATAACCTTTGTTGATATCACAATGTCACTGTCCTCCCATTGTTCATTGATTTGCTCAAGTGGGCAGCAGTAATGTCTCACAGAAAATTGTGAGACATGATACTGTTTTTGGCATATTGAATACGTCACAGGTAGCTTGCCAGGCTTTGCCGTGCAGGCGAGATCCTCTCGGGAGCTTGCCAGGCTACCCGAGAGGGGCTGAGGAATCGAACTCGAGTCGGCCATGTTGGCTGCATGCAAGGCAAACACCCTACCACTGTGCTATTGCTCCAGCCAGGATACCACAGTAAAAAAGAGAAAACTTCTAAAATATGATGTGTACAATTTCATGCTAAAAGGATCTAAAAGGACAATATCAAGTTTTTCTCAGTTCTGTTGTAGTCCATGATAATTTTAATTTTCTAGTATTAAATCCTAGTTCTCTAGTAATATCAAATTATATTATTTTAACTTGTAAATTTAGGTAGAAATGGGTTCTGAATAAAAGAAATATGGATGATAAAAATAAAAATGTTTTCCAAAAGAACCAGACATAAAAACTATATATATTTGTGTGTATACATATATCCATATATATATAATCCGATACAATGACCTCAGAATTTTGCTTCTGATTATAAAGCTATATATTGATTGTGTGAACAAAATTTCACATCAAAAACCAACTTTTGTGTGAAAGTATTAGAACTATTTTATGTATATATTTCCATTAGAATTATTCTCATATAAATGCATAAGCATTCTTTTTTATTTCAAAAGTCGCTAAAATATTGTGTCACTGTTAGAATTATTCATGTAAAATCAGCTTATAAGTGCCAAAAGAAACAAAACAAAGTCAGTTAGCTGATAAAGAAAAGTGCTTTTGTACCATTAGTAAACTTGTTTTTCAAGAAAAATTTCTTTAATTTTTATTCCCTATGTACACTACAGTAACATACAGTGGTTTTCAAACACTCAAAATGTCAGATTAGAAGCTAATGTTATTTTCATTTTCTATTATATATTTTAAATATTCTCAATTTTGTGTTATTTTTCTTCACACATTGCATATTTCACATACACCATATCTAAATTTCCAGTATGTCTTATGATGCTTGAAAATTATTTTGATCTATATGTATTATGTTTCTGGATTAGGGGAATGAGGACCATCTTTGTTACTGTTTTGGGCATATGGAGTATGCCACGGATAGCTTGCCAGGCTCTGCTGTGTGGGCAGGATACTCTCATAGCTTGCTGGACTCGCTGAGAGGGATGGAGGCTTTTGGGGCAGTCTCTAATCACCCTTACAGGTGTTTCCAGTCATGCATGTATGTGGGAAGGATACTTTCGGTAGCTTGCCGGCTTCTCTGAGAGCGAAAACTAGACAATCAAAGGTCGAGCCCCCAGTATGCCACTTGGCTACACTAGAATGTGTCAGGAACAATGGAGACATTACTGGCACCCGCTTGAGCAAATCGATGAACAATGGGAGGACAGTGATACAGTGATCTATTACGTTAACTTCTATCCTCAATGGCCCTTTGAAACACATGTTAGTTATTTTTAAAAGAACTAGTTTATTCTATCAGCAACAAATCTGCCTAAATATCAGGGTTGGAGCAATAGTACAGAGGGTAGGGTGTTTGCCTTGCACACGGCCAACCCGGGTACAATTCCCAGCATCCCATATGGTCCCCTGAGCACTGCCAGGAGGAATTTTTGAGTACAGAGCCAGGAGTAACCCCTGAGCATTGCTGGGTATGACCCAAAAACCAAAAAAAAAATCTGTCTAAATATCATGAAAAATTTTAATGTTTTCCAGTAAACTTCTGAGGAAATAAAAAAGCTAGCACCATAGAAAGAAAAGGAAACGGTGAAACACTAACAAGAAATGAAAGTGTTCTGATATGCATTTCCTTGATTGTAAAATAACATTGGTTTATCCTTTCTGCCTTGCCACCCGGAGCATAGGTTTATTGAGTTACACCCATTCACAGTGCTCCTAAGGCACTCCCATTCCTCTACATTTATTTGTAAACTCTTTCTTTGCGTTCTGCTTCCCCAACCAGTCAATCACCTTTATCTACTAATCAGACTCCATTACCTTGTCAATGTTGCTTTTCTCTTCTTATGTCCTTTGCATAGTTCATTCAGAGCAATGTCCTTTTGGTATAGACACAGGAAGACAGTCAATGTTGTGCTTTTTTAACTTGGGTAGTTAATTGACTCTGAATAAAATTTACTCCTGGGTATCTGTTTTCTCGACTTAAGTCTCAGATGCCCTTAGTTCCTAGCACTCCAAACAGCAGGGTCACAATGGGGGACTGGATCAACCCAGGGCAAGCTGTCAGCTACCCAGGCATAGAAATGGGCCAGGCCAAAATGCCATAATACTGAACTATAAGTTAAGAGCATAGTCATGAACAAATTCTGTCATGATCCAAAAAGTAACAACTAGATTAGAACATTGCTAGGGTTAGGAAATACTAATCTGGCCTGAACACTATAGTCTGAGAACTACGGTAAGATGTTCCCAGGAGAGCAACCCTATAAGCTTAATGTATCTGTTATGGTGACCATACAAAATGACTAATATTAAGAAGTAGAATTAAAATGCATTGTCCTCCCATTGTTCATCAATTTGCTCGAGCGGGCACCAGTAACATCTCCATTGTGAGACTTGTTGTTACTGTTTTTGGGATATCGAATATACCACTGGGAGCTTGCCAGGCTCTGCTGAGCAGGCAAGATATTCTCAGTAGCTTGCCAGGCTCTCTGAGAGGGACGGAGGAATCAAACCTGGGTCCATGCATGCAAGGCAAATGCCCTACCCACTGTGCTATGGCTGCAGCCCTCCAACAGCATGAGAGAGGAAACTGAAACCAAGCATTCTGTGTCAGTTGGGAAAACAGAGGCCACTGCTCGCCAACTCTGTGCACGTGGGTGTGGGAGATGGCTCCCCACGGTGGGGTCCCAAGGCGCCAGCTCTGGGCACATTTCTCCAGCCGAACCCCACCTCTCTTGGGGGTGTGTGAACACAGGTCAGGGTCCCCCCTTTCTTTGAGGAAGGTGGGGAATGGGGGCGCTGACCAGCTCAGCTCACATCAGGCAGTGTCAGAGTCAGTAGGGGTACCGGAGGGGACACCCCAGCAGCCCAGACCATTGACTCGGGGATTAGAGCTCAGCCTCTCCTCTGAGAAAGCTGCTGTGTGCTCTGTCACTCCCCTGAGCCCCTACTCGGGCCCCACTCTGAAACAAGCACGGCCTTGACTCCACTGGGAAGCAGAACAGAGGGGTGGTTGATTTTGATGGAGGGGCTTCTTCCTCTCCTCCAGTACGCCCCCCATCCCCTGTTTTATGACCACCCCCAGCAGGACTCTGGGCAATTCCTGGCTCTGTGCTGGGGACCACATGGAGCATCCCTGGAACTTCTGCAGGCAAAATCCGCACTCAGTGCTTTGAGCCCACTCTCTGCTTCCACGACTTGCGGCCTGACGGAGACTCCCGGGAAACAGGGTGTTAACCTGCGCCTGGTTCCCAGCCTCTGGCAGCACTTGGCAGGGCTTCCTGCCCGCCCGCCCAGTCCTGCCTCCAGTCCCTGCGACCTGATCTCCTACCAGCTGCGCACCTGGATCCAGGGAAAGAGTTAAACGCTCCCCGCACTTGACTCAGTGGCTCCTCTGCAAACTCGCTCACCCCACTAGTCTCCAGCCCCGCAGCCAATCAAAGCACATACTAACATATAATATACATATGTATATATATGCATATATATATATATACTCTTACATGTATACTACTCAGATATAAGAAAACATGAAATCATGTAATTTGCTGATACATGATTAGGTTTGAAAAGTATCATGCTTTATAGTAAAAATATTCAGAAAGATTGGAATATTTAGGAAGTGATGTCTCTCATGTGATAAAAAAATATATATATAATGAAATAGCAACTTTTATTTCTTACAAAAATATGGCAGGGAAATTTGGTGTTAGTCTAGGGGGTTGCAAACACTGGGATGATCATTGAGGGAATTTTTGGACACTAATAAAAGGTATGGTCCTCGAATATTTTATGCTAAGCATTACAATGAACAATATTATAAATCCAAGTGCCTAAATAAATTAAAAATTAATTAAAATTTTAAAAGTTAATTAAAATTAAAACAAACAAAAATTAAGTGGCTCACTGACAAAATAGGCATAATTAAATGTTTTCTGCTTTATTCCAATATAAGTGAATTTTATATGTGTGTATATGTATATATTAAGTACTTATGTGTGCATATATATTTGCTAGAAAATAACTCAGGATTATCATCTTAAGATAAACAACTATTTTCTTTGATACTATGTATAAGTATTCCCAAGATAATATGTGTAATCACAAATTTTACTGATAGTGATAAATGCTATCATCTTTATATATCCTTTAATGAACCATACTAGCATTCTATGAAGTGTTAGATTTCAAGCCAAAAGTTTCTTCTAAGATAAGGCCAGAGTATTTATTATATATTGGTTTGGAATTTTTATTATCTGACTGGAGGAAATGCTTTTGTGTTACCATGTATATTCCAGTTTACAGACACCCTCAAGATTTATATAATTACTTAATTGCTAGAGATATTTAAACTAGTCTCATGAGAAAGAGTTGATTTATACTTTTGTATTTACTTTTTATTTCTCTGAGGAAGGATCTTTGAGCTACAGTATTTTCATTTTAACATGTACATTGATTCAGATTTATAACTGAGAATACATCTCAACTTCATTGCTATTTTCCAACAAAATACATTTTAATGGTAAATCTATGCTGCTACAAAATGTCAATTGCCTCATCATGTACTATTTCATAGCATTTAAAGTGAAAAAAGGGAAGACCTATTTGTTTTGTCCAGAGAAAAATGCATTAATTCATGTCATATAAATTTATAGGACATTCAGCATGCCATGCGTCATGCTAGGTGCTCTGGTGATGATTTATTTTATCAAAAAACTTTAAATCAAGTAGAGGTCTTAAAATATATATGCAAATAACTATAAAGCATAGCAATACATTAAAAATGATATATAAGTTTCACTGAAATAAGTTCTAAAGCAACTCAAACAAAACAATCTGTGAAGGTCTCAGACAGGAAGGCTCTTTAGCTGGTTTATGAAAGATGGGTAGAATTTACATTCAAGAATTGTGAGTGCAGAGTGTAGATTTGGGGAAAATATGAGTGTGAGGAAAGTGATGGAGTTAAAAAAAAGAAGCACAAGGCAAGTTTGAAATGTTTAAAGCTGGCAAATAGCTTGCTTAGAATGGTGTGCTGTCAAAAGAAGACTAACAATTGGACATGCCCTGTTTGTCCTTAAATGGCAAATATAAGAGTTCTACCCTACTTGAAAGTCACAGTGAACCAAAAAGTTTTTGAGAAGGGGAATGTAATAATCAAGGAGATGTTTTAGGACAACCAAGCAGGTGGTATCATGTAGTATTAATTGGATGGAATGGAAACTTTAGTCAGGGAGGTCAGTCAGAGTGACATTGTAAAGACCCAGATGTTCAGCAGTTAAGAGGCAAAATTCAGCTAGCAATAGAAAGGATAGAATAAAATTAAAATAAATAAAATAATCATGAGAGTAAAAGCTTAATCTACCGTTTTGATGAGTTGGAATGCTTTGAACAAACATACTGTTGATTCATAAACCCATAATCTGTTTTCAGAATTATATTAGAAAATGCTTTACACTTCATTGAGTTAAAATACTTGTTTTTTTTCTTTTACATGACCAAAAAGTTAGAAATTGCATGGCATACCAGGGTAGCAACTTATAAGTAGGCTTAAAGACAATGTTGTTTATATGAAGTAAAAATCTTTAGAATCTGAGGTTAGGGTTAATTATACTATGTTAGAGCTTTTATCAAAGGTGTGTAAAGATTAAAACAAAAATTGTTCAAGTGGCACTGTAAATAGACAGAGGAAATGATGAACCAAAATTTAGGAGATTTCAGGGAGGGAAATTAAGATTTTGTGGTGACTCACAAGGTATGAAATGTTGCAGCTTGAAAATTATCACCTGAATTACTGAAAACCAATATTAATACTATTTCAGGTGCATTTATGAAACAACTCCCATGTGTCAGTTATCTAGATATTTTTGTTTTGTCATCTCAGTTATACAAAACACTGGAAGCTCTCTATGTGCCCATTTTAAGGCCAGTCTTATATATATTTTGGATTACTATGGAACCAGTAAAATCATTTCTGAATTGCAAGTAATTCTTGACATGTTTCCTTCTCACTGTTACCTGAATCTTCAGACATTGACTCTTTGTTCTTGATGGTTGCATGCTCTACCTTACCTTCTAGGCAAAAAATTTATTTAGCAAAATATTTTACTTTGGGGAATTCTTTATTATTTCTTTTTTAAATTATTTTTTTGGGGAGTGGGCTGGAGTGATAGCACAGAGGGTACGGTAGCCGACGTGGGTTTGATTCCTTAGTCCCTCTTGGAGAGCCTGGCAAGCTACGGAGAGAATCTGCAGGGCAGAGCCTGCAAGCTCCTCGTGGCATATTTGATATGCTAAAACAGTAACAAGTCTCACAATGGAGATGTCACTGGTGCCCACTCTAGCAAATTGATGAACAATGGGAGGACAGTGCAGTGCTACAGTGATTAGGTGACACCCAGTGATGCTCAGGAATTACACCTGGCAGTATTTGGGAGGACTGTTTGGAATACCGGGATCAAACCCAGGTTGGCAGCAAGCAAGTGTCTTACTGGATGAATTATTATTTCAAACCCTCCATTCTTTCTGTATATATACACAAAGAATAGAGGCTTTGAAGTAATAATACAATAAAAATCATAAAAATAAGAACAGATTTTATCTTATTTTATCTTATTTTTATGAATTTTTGCTCCAAATTTCACCTCGAGTTTTCTTTCTACTTAAATCATAAACGCATGTGTGTGCTTGTGCCATCTTACTCTGCCTACTTTATTATTCATATTATTTATAATTAGCTGACACTGTCTTGTCCTGGGGAGAGGGGGGTGGGCATTTTCATTAGAATTTGAGCATCCTAAAGAAAAATATATGATTTGAGTTGTCCAACTTACTGTGTTTATTCAGCAAAGGCTTGCTGGGTGAAAGAAAAATTTTTGAAGTCTTTTCACTTGTTTTATTGATCAGTATTTTAGAGAAGAGACTATACAGAAGCAATGTTTTGATATTGAACTCATTGTGTTCCAGCATGGGAGAGAAGCTTGAGGCCTGAATAGTGGAGTCCTAAATTACAAAAATTTCCATTGGCTGCATCTAAACCCGAATTATTAACATATTTTCTTTTTAAATAAGGATCAACCTGGAAATGCTGTGATTGTTAGTGGTACTCATATTTCTGGGGTTGAACAAGAGCCTCACACATACTAAGCATGTGGTCTATTACTTGAGCTATCTAGCTATCTCTAGGGCACAAATAAGGAATAATTTTCAGAAAAAAATATTTGTCTCCATTTTTAATGCTGGTCACATATTTTTCTGTTTCTCTTTCCTCCACTCTATCATTTGTTGTTCTTTTCCATATATAATCCTTCTTCATGATGTATGTTGAATGCTCTTCTTATGCCTGCTACTATCTTGTTTGAGATGATTTTCTTCATATTTTAGTGATGACTTGTAGGAGAAACAAATTTATATGCTCAATCTGACATCTTGCATCTGCGTCAATATTTCCTTAAGCACTTTTAAATGAGGTTGCAATGTTCTCCACATTTTAAAGCATAGGATGAATTAGAAAATGTGAGAAGGTAATCTTAACGAATAAATTTAAAAACAGAAATGTGGTCTAGCAAAACAGGTAAAGACATGCAAAGAAAAGTATCAGAAGTGGCTTAAGAGATCAAAATCAAAGAGCAAACTGAAACGCTATAAAGCTGTGAGGCAAGTCAACTGTTACAGCAAGATCTAAGACAAAAGGGCTGATTACACACACTGTAACCAATTAATCAAAGTACTAATTTCCTAAACTTAAACTAGAGGTATGAATGGACACGAAAAAACAAGATTTAATGGTAAAGAATTTTATACATAAATTTTGCAAAAAAAAAGAAAGAAAAATAGTAGGTATATAATGAGCAATGAAAAATGAAAAAACACATGACTCTTTTGGTTTCATAACACAGACAAAACAGAAGATGTAGAAAGGATATTTTGCAAGCTTTTAAATTTAGAATAAAGTATATCATGTATTAAACTAAAGATCCTGGAGTTTTTCTTAATATTTATCTTAAGCAGAAATATAGTTCCTGGGGTTTTCTTGATACTATAATTGCCTTAGCAAATTATTTTCAGTTTAATCTGAGGTTTAAAAAGTGTGAATAATATTTGCCTTAATGTTTCTTTTTAGTAGTCAACACTAGTTATTCCTTTTAACTCTAGTATAAACAAAATAAGGGGAAACCACTAGATAAGGAAAACAAAATTATAAAAGGCAGCCAATTTTTATTTATTAGTATATCCTATTTATTTAAAAATATTTAAATTTAACCATGCTTTTAAATCTTCCACAAAACAGAAAACTAGAGTGTAAATCTGGAAATGAACAATACTATGTAGGATTAATTTTAACATGAGCAGAGAAATGTTCCTAGTGTATTGAGTCCTTTAACTGTAACAAAAAAAAGAATTGGGCTAACAATAACAAAAAAACCTACTTTATTTCTTCAAATTTAGGGGAACACAGATACTCTGGTTAGATAAAATAGGATCATCTGATGTGGCATGAAGTGAGTCATTCTCCAGAGGTCTGCGTCTTGATGGGTCCAGGGTATAAGGGGTTCCTTCAGGTTGGAAGCTTATCCTTATAAAGGAAGTTGGGACAAAGTAACTCATGATTTAAAATGTCCTCATTTAATTTCCATCCCTATGGTGGAAAACAGCAGTCAAGGTTTAAGAAAACTTTTTTCAACTTCTTTTTCTGTGACATCTTGTTTATGTAAGCATTTATGTGGGTTCACTCATGTCAAACTTAAAACTTCCTGGAAAATAGTACTCACTCGATGTAGTAAAAAGAAGATAGAAGAAGGAGGTTATCCCTATTCTCAGGAAGCATCTTTAGGATAGAGGGATAAGTTTTCTGGAAGAGTCCTACATTTATATTCTGTTTTCAAATTGAACTTAACTACAAAGTCTGAGAAATATGATGGCTCTTTCTTTTTCTCCCCCTAATAAGAATATTAAAAATGAATAAGGACGGATCATAGCCATAGTACAGAGGATCAGGCATTTACTTGAAAATGGCCCTCTTGGGTGTCAATCCTCACAACCCATATGGTCCCCTGACCCCTTGTGTATATACAGGAGCAGTCCTGTGCATTGCCAGGTGTGCCCCTACACCCCTAAAAGAAGCAACACGGATCATGAGTGGGGAAATTCCTTCTAACAGCCCCATGATATTTTTTACTAATATGAATTTTCTTGTTAAGCAATACAGGATACATGTAACTTTTCATTTTAGGGGGCTCCAATGAAGACTAAAATATGGCGTTAATTAAATTACTCAGGGATGAAAATCTATTCCCTAGTATATGTTTCATCATAAATCGTATATAGTCATGTTATTAAAAAGAGACTCAGAGATACAAAGGTGAAATTAAATGTCAGCATTAAGATACTCAAGAAGACTTGAATAATAAAGTGTCAATAATATCTATTGATTCAAATTCAAATACAATGTCTTTAAATTAATTTCAGAAAGAAAATTGAGCTTACAATTTAATTTTCTTTTGATTTGAAATCCAGGCACTTTTAAAGTCAAAGAAATTAAAGTCTGAAGTCATTTAATCTTGTCCTTCTCAGTTGAAGTTCAAAGAAATTAAAACCCCAAATTCATTATCCCATTTCCTTATTCCTTTACTTTTAATCAAAGTGTTTTGGGAGGCCTGAGTCAAGCTATTCTCAACAGGAATGTTTGTGGTTCCCTTTGGCCCCTATGTTTATGTTGATTTTATACCATATCATCAGTGAAAGAACTTCATCTAGGACCACAAGAAAGAAAAGTAAGTCATCTAAGCTGATGTCATGAACCTTGGAAAGTTAGGTTTTTGGGAAGAAATTTCTGGAGAAATGGTTTGAAAATAACACTGGATGCTTACCTCCCACTTTGGAACCTGAGGTTCTCTACATAGCAAGAGAGAGGTGAATTACCCCAGATACTTCAAGGGAAATAGTGTACTGGGAGGTGTCCAGATTTATGCCATGGCAAGAATATGAAATAAGCAGAAGAGAGTTTATGGATTGATTGTACGGCTCAAAGAGTACAAGGCAAAATTTTTTAAAAATAGAAAAGTATGGAATATTAGCTTAGTTGTAATAATTAACATGCAAGTTAGAATATGAGGAAAGATGTTCGGGAATCACTGACAACAGGTGCCTGGAAAACAGGATTGGAGGGGAGGGAAAGGATTCAATTGAACATGTAGAGTATGATTGAAGAATTTATATGGTGAAGGCTATGGAATGTGAGTGTGGCTGCTTTGGTTCCAGAAGTTCAGGGGTGGTGGGGAAGCTGCCCACTTTGACTCTGAGAAGATCCCAGGGTTCTCAAACTGAATATTGAGATGTACCTAGACATTTCAATAGTTTGGTGTCTCTGCAAGACTAATCATGAGGCAATAGAGGTGGTTCATTGGCATGGGAGTAACTGTGGGAGTGTGGGGGTGGCAGCCAGGAAATGAGCAGGGAAGGAACTCAGTCCACCCACCTCCTTAGGGTGTCCCAGAGTTGTTGGCTGGAAGAACAGTATGGGAGAACATGGATTTTAGCAGCTTGTCTTGCATCTCCTCATAGATTTAATCTTGAATCTGTGAATTGGGCCAATAAATGAATTTATATGATAGCAGCTGTGGGATATGGTTGTGGCCATTACAAAAGCATAAGCTATTTTATGTAGTTTTTAATACTCAATAATTTTTTTTTTGCTTTTTTGGGTTCCACCCAGCGATGCTCAGGGGTTACTCCTGGCTCTGTGCTCAGAAATTACCCCTGGCGGTGCTCAGGGGACCATATGGGATGCTGGGAATCAAACCTGGGTTGGCCGCGTGCAAGGCAAACACCCTACCTCTGTGCTATTGCTCCAACCCCCAATACTCAATAATTTTAATCCTTCACATGGAAACATATCTTGTATAAAATACATAGTGTGTGGAAATACTAAAGAAATTTCATTTTCAGAAAATCATTTACTCTATTCTGTAAAGGTAAAGGTAAAAGGTAAAGGCCCTCCCGTTGATCGTCGATTTGCTCGAGCGGGCCCAGTAACGTCTCCATTGGAGACTTTGTTGTTACTGTGTCTGGCATATCGAATACTCTCGGTAGCTTGCTGGGCTCTCCGAGAGGGGCGGAGGAATCGAACTCGGGTCGGCCATGTTGGCCACGTGTAAGGCAAATGCCCTAACCGCTGTGCTATCGCTACACAAGTAGAAGATGCTCAATTTTGCATTTTATTTGTAACTATGATTTAAGTATTTTACAAGATATATAGAATAGTAGTTTGGGAAGAGGTATATACTAAATTTTTGAGAATAATTTTCATGGTATTGGATCTCTTTTTTTCAAATTTCATGTAAAAGAATTTTTTTGGTGGATGAAATGTGAAATATCATGCTTGAATAAATAGATTAATAGATATTTACATATATATTCAATGCTCAATGTCATCCTATAGTTTTGAGAAATATATACAATTTCTATTATATTCCTGAATGAGAAATTATGCCTTGCCTCATTGCTAGCAAGAGCCATTTTCCTAGATGAGGAAATCAACTTGATACTTTGAAGCGAGTATAATTTTTACTGATTTTTATTTTTACGTAAAAAGCCAAATAACATTATTTTAATTTGTAAAGCCCTACAATTTTTACAAATGAATCCATAGTGACCTACCATCTGGATATAAAAGTTTAGCATTACTGGTATCCCAGTTTTTTCCTTCTGTTACCTCCTTGTTATTGTCCTTAAAACTAGTGGTTATTCTATATTGGTTTCAAATGGTATTGATCCTGAAGTAATATTAAACCTAAACTTAACAGTATTTCAACATGTTCTATTACAGTATAATTTCTTTGGTAACTTTTTCTTTCTGACTTTTTTCACTTAGCATATTACTCAACATTATATATGCATATATGTACTGATGATTATTATGTTTCTCTTTATAATACACTTATTTTTATATTATAGATCATTTAATTGACTGGAAAATAGGATTTATTTTCACACTACTATTAATAAACACTTGCATTGCTCTTAGATTTTGTCTATCAAAAACTTTGATGTTGTAGATACTTATATATACATATATATATATATAATCGGGTGATACATATACAATCACAGCATAAATGTTGCCATCAGAAAAAATATAGATGCATACATATGCATGTAGAATCAAAACATAAAAAGGCATAGCTTATCTAGATAGACAATGCCTAGCGTCTTTTCAAAGTCCTACAGACAATATAATATATAAGATTTCAACATGTTCTATATTTTATCAACACAGTATTATCTCCTGATTTCATTATATTATAGAAATCCTGATGGATATTATATGGCCTCTTACTGTAGGTTTAAGGTCAATATTTTTACATGTAATCAACTTGAGATCCAAAATTGGATTTTACCATTTTATTTAATGCATCTGTTTATACCTATCTCAACATTTGATTTCTTGCTTTTAAATTTATATATCATACATAAATACATACAAAAATATTATACAAACATATAGATGCATATATATTAAATATATATGTATAATATATGCAACACAAAATATGTATTAGATAAACATATTTACATTTGTGTATATAATATATTTCAATTAATTTAAGTTTAAAAAACAATAAGGTTATTTTTTACTAAATTTTGACATTTCCCCATCCACACTCATTTAAGAAACACTTGAGGGTAAAGCATCTGTAATTAAAATGAGAACATTACAATGTCATCTTTGTGACACACATATTAAATCAATGAACAAGATACTATATACCAGAAAATGTGGACATTTCTTCCCCTGAGGTAAACAGATGATGCTAGAAAAATCAAGAACACCTAGGAAATAAATTAAATAAAATAAAAAGGCTGGAGCGATAGCACAGCGGTAGGGCGTTTGCCTTACACGCAGCCAACATGGCCGACCCGAGTTTGATTCCTCTGCCCCTCTAGGAGAGCCCGGCAAGCTACCGAGAGTATCTCGCCCGCACGACAGAGCCTGGCAAGCTCCCCGTGACGTATTTGATATACCAAACACAGTAATCACAGGAAATAAATTATGGTTGAAAATATAAATTTTGTACTAAAAATATTAATTTTAATACAGATAACAGTTTTGCCACTTTTGGGTTTTTGTATTAATTAATTTCTTGTCAAATGGTTTATGGTAAAGGAAGTCTTTGTAACAGATTGCCTTCAGATTAAAGTTAGAAATCTGTTTTTGCTTTTTTAGACTTTGGGTCTTGCTAGGTGATGCTCAGGGCTTTCTCCTGGCTCTATTTTCAGGGATCATTCTTGGCAGGGATCAAAGACCATACATGGTTATGGGGTTCAAGCCTAGTTTAGCTGCTTGCAAAGCAAACACCCTACCTGCTCTACGATTGCTCGAGCCCCCAAAGTTGAATTCTTACAAGTTAGAACAGCCATACAACTTTGCAGAATGAAGAAATGATCTCTTAAAATGTTCTTCCTCCTTAGGTACTAAACAGAATACAGATGCTTGGAGCTGAATATCAGTGATGATAAACATGAATAGTATTCATTTGGATTTAACTGTGAAGGAAAAAAATATCCTGAATGGAAATGAAAGGAACAGAAGAGAATACTAGTGTGACAGAAAGTGGTTACTGAATGTTAAAACTAATAAATCACAGTCCAACTCAAGATCTCTGAATATACTATAGTAGAAAGGCAAGGGATTCTTAAGCTTCGATCCACCAATTAGTGGTTGTGCCAAGTTCAGTAAAATAACTAGTATCACTGTCTCATTGTCATCCTGATGTTCATCAATTTCCTCGAGCAGGCACCAGTAACATCTCCTTCATCCTAGCCCTGAGATTTTAGAAAGTGCCACATTCGAGTCTCTTTCAGGGTCAAGAGAATGAGACCCATCATTGTTACTGGTTTTGGCATATTGAATACGCCACGGGGAGTTTGCCAGACTCTGCCCTGTGGGCAGGATACTTTTGGTAGCTTGTCAGGTTCTCCAGAGTAAGAATTAGATAATAAGATGTTACGTGGCAGCATTTGCAGCCGAGCTCTTCTGGGAGCTGGGTTTTAGAGTCTCTGGGTCTTGGCCATTGATGAGATTACACAGCTCTGGGGGCAGTTGGTGGGTATAACGCCTACATACTGGAAGATGGGGGATCTGGGTGGAGGAGGCCTACTCCCAATCTGAGCAGGCTTGGAGATCTACACCCTGGGTCCCACACACCTCGGTTCCTCTGCTGGTTCCTTCATGCATGAGGCTCATCCGAATGTGTGGAGAGTGGTCTTAAGCATGGCTGTGGCTGGACCCGGAGGTCTTCAGCTGCCAGGGCTCTTGTTGGGTGAGGAGGGAAACTCAACCCACCCGCCTCCAAGGGGCTCCTCCATCCATATCTCCCCATCTAAAATAACTAGTTGTGAGCATTAAAAATGTTTGCTAATTGGTAAGCTAAGATTGAATAAATTTGGGTATTAGAGTGGGAGACTTGATGCTGTTTTATGGCTTAATAAAATAGAAACATAGCAACAGACGAAAATGAAGATGAAAAGGAAGGAAAAGCAGAATTAGCTATACTTGACTATCTGAGAAATTAAAGATGGGAATGAGAGAAAATCCTTAACCCTAAGAAAGCATATAGAAGTCTATATAAAAAATAGGTCTAGGAGCACGTTATGTATATAAAGATAAACATAAAGCGATACTACAAGGACAAAACTACCAATCTTCTTTACTTATGGAATAAAATGATAGAATACCAGACATTATTTAGAAAAAAAAGAAACCATGCACCACAATCAAAGATCCACTGTAACTACTAAGTGCAAATACAATGCAAACTATAAGTGAAATTTATGCATCATGCAAATATTACTGGAAAAAATATATGTTCTGATTTAGAATACTATTACATTTTTGTTGTTGTCATTCTGGCCCCAACGTCTGTGGTGTTCTGGTTTACTTCTGGCTCTGTGCTCAGGGTTCACCCCTGCTAGGGGCATGAGAATTAAACCTGGGTCAACCACATACAAGGTACATGCCTTACTTGCTCGATTATCTCTCCAGTTATAGAACGCTATTTTTCATAGAGCTTAATGCATTTGTCATCCCTCCATCATAGTCTTGGAGTTCCTTCCCGTATACCTACTCTAGCATCCTCACCCATGCCCTTGGTGAAATCAATTCTGTAGACCACTTCTCAGGTTCTGATGATTTTAGCCCTCTGTTATTTCCTTACTATGCTTTTCTACATTTCACATATAAGGGAATTAATTAATTAATTTGGGGAAGGGGGATTGGGCCACTCCTGGTGCTTTTCAGGGCTTACTCCTGGCTCTGCACTCAGGGATCACCCCTGGCATTGCTTGGGGAATCATATGGTGTGCCACTGTTGGAACCTGAGTCAGCCACATGCAAGAAAAACTCCCTATCCTTTGTACTATTGCTCTGGCTGCTAAAATTTTTCTTTTTTATTTTATTATGTGCATTCCATCTTTAATTTTGGTCTGTAGAGCTTCACTTGGGTGACCTGCTGTGAATCATATGGGGTTCCTTTGTATGTAAATTAATTCATTTCTTTGATTTTGCTGCTCTTATTTATTGTATCTTTATCACTGGTTTTTGTTATTCTGATAACAATGTGACTGATTAGGGTATATCTATTTGGTTTTATTTTAGTTGGAATGCTTTGAGCCTCTTGCATCTGAGTGCATGCCTCTTGAATTCATCTCTTCTTTGTTATGCTTTTGATATAGAATTCCCTCCATCTTCCATTTTTTTCTAGAGGTTTTCTGCATCAGATCTTGTAGCAAATTCTTTTCATCAGTGACTTTTATTCTGCTTTTATGGCTTTCCATTGATTTCTTTTTTAGTTCACTCACTTTATTCTTGAGCTCTACCACTTCTGATTATAGTTGTTGTTTTATATGAGTTTGTGTGTTTCTCTACTTTCTTTCCTGTGTCATAATTTCTTCCAGCTCATCACCATCCTTAATATGATGTTTCTAAGGTATTAACTGAGATACATAGAACTCGATAGTACTAGTAGAGTCTTACAGGATATTATATTCACTCACAGAGCTTCATGGGCTTCTACGTTCCTCATTTTATCTGCTATGACCTGAGGACAAATCTTCGCATATTTCACCTAAAGATATTCTTGATGAATTGAGCAAAATGTTGCTTTTCCTTTCCTGCCATGCCCTTACTAGCAACTCTGATATTTCTGGTTTGTGATTTGTGACCTGGCTGAGAGAGAAGGGCTATATAGAAAATCTACTTTTTATGTCACCTTGCCCTGCCTCTCCTCAGCTGCAATTTAAGAAACTTTGATTTCTTACCATCACCACTTCCTTGTGAGGACTATTCTGCTGATAGGTGAGAAGACCTAGGAATAAGACAATAATAGCATGCAATCCTTGGTGGCTGACTCCACCCATGCGTCTGGGTACACAGCTTGCTGAATAAGTATGTTCAGTGTAAGGTGTGGGGATTGGAGCAGGGTATCAACAGTGGTGGGTAGTGTGATCTGTACCCCAAGAGTAGATAGCAACCCATGCTGGTGGCAAATTAGGTAGATTCTCTCATCTGGATAGGGGAGAAGTGGCTGGTGGGAAAGTTTGGAAATTCTATGTGTTGTACTAGTGCTCTAGATACAATGTTTTAGCTACAACAAAGACGCTTTGTTGTTGTTTGTTTGATTTTCTTTTATTTTTCTGTGCTAGTGGCGTTCTTTCAAATTGAAACACGTTAAGATACACAGTTCTAAAGTTGTTTGTGATTGAATTTCAGTCATATAATGTTGCAACACCTGTTCTATTGCAAAATTTCCTAACAATACACCCAGTGGTTTTTAACATAAGCCTATTATATGGTGATATTATTAATCATTATTTTTAAATTATATTTAAGCATCACAGTATACAAAGTTGTTCATAGTACAGTATTTGGAGCATTCAATGATCCAGCACCAATTCCATCATTAGTGTGACTTTCCCTCCACATTTTCCCAAGTTACCCATCCAAATCTCAAGGTTTGCCCCTTGCAGGCACACAATAATTTATTTTGTATTGCTTCTTACAATAAAATGGTAAGTGGCATTATGAAACATTAGTTCAGTAAGAGAAAATTTGTGGAAAATTTTACGCTCACAATGGTGTTATTAAAAGCATTGTCCGCGGACCTTGTTGAGCTAGTGTACTAGTGTTATAGTTTTGTCTTACTGAGTTTAGTGGACTCTCTGACACTTTCCTATCTAATTTGTTATTTGATTTTGGACCACACCCTGCACTACTCAAGGCTTACTCCTGGTTCTGAACTCAGGCCTCACTCCTAGCAGGGCTCCAGGACTTGTTTGTCATTCTGGGGATCAAATGTCGATCAGATGTATGAAAGGCAAGTACTTTATTTGGCTGTACTATCTCTCCAATCCCTATACTGTCTATAGTTTAAAACAAATAAATTTAAAAACCTAATAAAAGTGACAAAAATAGTGATGAAAAGAGCTTGTTAAAGTGAGTATAGAATGAGGTTATGCAAGTGAAGTATCTCTGAGAAATTTCATATACATTCATTTTTAAACTAGAAGAATGTTTCTCATATTAAAACATAAAATCTTGCCATCTGTGTGAAAAATTTATATTGAATCTCAAATTTTTGTTTGATTTATATTTTGTTGTTCTTGTTTGGAGCAAAACTCAGTAGAGCTCAGGAGTTACTCCTGGATCTACAGTCAGGGATTACTCTGGACAATGCTGTAGGGACAATATAGGGAACCAGGGATTGAATATGGGGTCAACCTCAAGCAAGACAAGTGCCTTATCCAATGTACGATAGCTCCAGCATCAAGACTCTTAATATTGATAGAACTGAAGGACAAGAGAAAAAATCCTAAAAGAAAAGAAGTTGGAGAAATCAGCACACTTTTAAACTTTTAAGTTTAGGCCAGATATCCACCTCTGAACTTTTAAATGTTTTATATTTTAATTTGTATGTAATTTTTAATTTTTAAAATGAATTTTTGATGAATATTAGAGTTTAAATTAGGAAGGGATTTTTTATAAATATTAAATAAATCTGTATATCTTATATTCATTATTTTGTTTACTTATAGAAAATAATTGTTAATATCACTCATTCTCACACAAAACTATGTAATTGTATGAGAAAAATTGAAGCATTGTATGCATCTGTATATATAGATATATAAAATAAGCACATTTTATTTCACATTCAGTTTTGCAAATCAGAGGGATCATTATAATTATAATAGCATGCGATTGTTTGCAGTTTCAACCTTTACCTACTTTAAATAGGCCAAAGTGTTTAAGCTTATTTCACTGTTAACATGTAAAAGGAATTGATGGTGTGGAGACATCAGTGATCAATACCAGTGGATTTTTAGGAGATAGATTTCCCCAAGGCATGCATTGTGACTTTTATGTTATGCCAAACCAACTCTAGATCCACATTGTTAATTCTACAGAAGCGCCTCTACAGCTATTACTAAGACTTTAGTCCAGGGATTGTGCTAAGGAAATAGAGTTTGATGTTTCAGCAATAAATGTAAAATATGTGGTTGCCTTGACAGACAGTGTGAAAACAGCTGTGTACCTCAGAGCAGTTAACACTAGTCACTCTGGGTAGAGGTAATAACAAAGACACCTATGATGGAACTCATATACTTGCCTCCTCAATCTACTCCACATATAGAGTTAAATTATGGAGAGTAAACAAAACTTCCTTTTTTATTTTTTGTGGATCTTTGTCTTAACTCAATTAATTTATTTAGGCAATGGAGTTGTTTTTGCTCCATTTCCCTTTCAATGAAAGCTTGCCTGCAATACTCGAGGCAATTCCATCCTGGAATTTCTCCTGAGAATATAGTTCATGCTGAGAAATGCTGCACAGTTGGCATGAGTAATACAGGAAAATAGACAGTAGATTTAAACAGAACTATTTGTTTAATATATAAAATAATTATTTTTTATTTTTATTAGTGAGACATCATGAGGTACAGTTATATTCAATATTTAGTTGGAAGTTTGATTAGAAAGCAGTACGTCTCATAAATAAATATAAAATTCAAAGGTACAATTGATAGCTGTTTTCCCCTTCATTACAAATGTAGTAATGTAGTAATGTAAGGAAATTATGAAAGAGAAAACCATAGAAAGTGAGGAATGGAAACTCAGTTTAATGGCTAAACATATTTTTTGCATGAGCACTGAAGACATCTCCAGTAATTTTTGTTTAACTTAAGAATAAAATTAATGTATCTGTGGCCTTTGATTAGAAAACAAAGATTACTAGTATTAGGAGTATGGGACAGGTGTTAGGAATGGAAAGAGCTAACCAGAGGTAAGATAAGAATAGAGATGAAGAGTCTTCCACTTAGTTATAGAGAAGTTACAGTAAGAATACTTCAAAAACAAATGTTAACACTATTGTAACCGTTTCTTTGAGTACAATAAAAATGTTTTAATGATTAAAAATGAATAAGCTAAGTAGCACCAGGAAGATAGTTCAAAGGACTAGATTGGGAGCCCAAAATCTGATTCCAAGATCAATATAATAATATTATACATAATAATGTTATACATAATAATAAAGGTAAAGGTAAAGGTAAAGGCCCTCCCATTGATCGTCACCCCCAGTAACGTCTCCATTGGAGACTTTGTTGTTACTGTGTTTGGCATATCGAATACTCTCGGTAGCTTGCCGGGCTCTCCGAGAGGGGCGGAGGAATCAAACTCGGGTCGGCCATGTTGGCCGCTTGTAAGGCGAACGCCCTACCCGCTGTGCTGATAGCACAGCGGGTAGGGCATTTGCCTTGTACGTGGCCGACCCGGATTCAATTCCCAGCATCCCATATGGTCTCCTGAGCACCACCAGGAGTAATTCCTGAGTGCAGAACCAGGAGGAACCCCTGTACATCATCGGGTGTGACCCAAAAAGAAAAAATATATACATAATAATATTAAAATTAATATTATTAACAATATATAACATATTATGTAGGATAACATTAGTTTGACCTTTTTGCCTTGACATAGGGAGATATTGCTTTTCTCTTCTTAAGCCCTTTGAATCGTTAATTCAGAGCAGTGTCCTTTTTGTATAGACACAGGAAGACAGTAAATGCTATGTTTTTGTAACTTGGGAGATAATTGACTCTGAATAATATTCACTCCTGAGGATCTTTTCTCTCAACTTAAGTCTCAGTTGCCCTTAGTTCCTAGCACCACCAAAGCTGGGTCCCAATTAGGGACTGGATGGACCCAGGGCAAGCTGTGAGCTACCTTAGCATCAGAATGGACCAGGTCAAAGCACCATAATACTTAACTATACGTTAAGAGCATGGTCACGGACAAAATCTGTCACAATCCATAAAGTAACAACTAGATAAGGACCCTGCTAGGGTTAGGAAAGACTAATGGCCTGGGCACTGTAGTCTGAGATCTATAGCCAGAAGTACCCAGGAAAGCCATCCTATAAGCTTAATGCATCTCTTACAGTGTCCATAGAAAATGTCTAATATTATTAAAAAGTAAAATTAAGATGAATGTTTAAATGATTATTGGACTAAGGAAAGGAGAAAAATCCCTAGGTGGAATTTCACCCTTCAGCCTGATCTCCTGGCTCAAGGGTATCAGGAAGGACTTTGATATATTGATTGTGCTACCCCCAGTGCTGTGAGGTTGGGAGAGACTAGAGAGACCGAGGATGCAAGTGGGAGCGCAAAGAGACAGGAGGAGAAGGGAATGAGGAGCTTAGCGAGATTGCAACAGGCATGTGGGGAGAATGGAATAAACGGCAACTGATCACCAACTAGCCTGGCCCTTGTTTCCTCCTTCGTCCACCCATGACATCGGCTGTCCTGAGTGGGAAAGTGGCGTGAGACCACCAAAAACAAGTAGTGAAAGAGAGCCATGGGATTCCTAGTTTTTTGTTGATTACACAATAATATATATGCTATTCCATGATCCTCTGAACACATCAATGGCCAGGTGTAATTCCCACCAAGTGAAGTAGCTGAACATTCTCAATTTAAGGAAACATCTGAATTGTAATAAAGTGATGTTATTATAATGTTAAAATTAAGGAAATCATTTTTTGAAAAATGTTCTGAGGGGCTTGGGCAATGCTACAGCAGGTAGGGCATTTACTTTGCATGAAAGTGACCAGATTTGACCCTCGGTACCGCAGATAGTCTCCCAAGCTTTGCGAGAAGTAATCACAGAGCACAGAGCCAGGAATAAACCCTGTGTACGTTTAGGTGTAGCTAACACCCTCCCTACCACACACACAAATTGCTTTCCTGAGCACTTTGAGGGTTCCCTTACTGTCCTCAGCACTTAAAAACTCTGCCACCTCAGGCCAGTTCTTGAACATTCAAGTATATTGCCTCAGTATCTCTGAGTGTCTCTGGCCTCCTGAGTAGTGCTTAGGATATGCTTCCAAAACCAGGAGATCATAAATTATAAAAAATATTTATAGTAATCATTTAATTATATATTGAATTTAATTGTATGTACTATGCTTATTTGTAATATATTAATTGATGAAGTTATGGAGTAAAATTATTAATGTTTAAAATGTATATGTAACTGGGGTGGAGCGATAGCACAGCAATAGGGCGTTTGCCTTGCGTGCAGCTGGCCTGGCCAAGCCAGGTTCAATTCCTCCGCCCTTCTCGGAGAGCCCAGCAAGCTACTGAGAGTATCGAGCCTGCATGGTAAAGCCTGGCAAGCTATCCATGATGTATTCAATGTGCCAAACACAGTAATTACAAGTCTCACAATGGAGACGTTACTGGGCCTGCTTGAGCAAATCAATGAACAACGGAAGAACTGTGACCGTAAAATGTATAACTATAATGAAATTTTTCATAAAATCAGTACTCATCAATACACTGGCTCGGCTCTTCACATGCTACCTGTCTGAATGCAAGGTTCCGTCCCAATGGAAAACCAGCAGGACCATACTACTGTTCAAGAAGGGAGACATCCATGACATTGGCAACTATCGCCCGATCTGCCTATTGTCTGTCATCTACAAGTTGTTCACGCGAGTCATCATAAATAGGATTACCAGAACACTAGATGAAGGACAACCATGCGAGCGAGCCAGGATCCGCAAAGGATTCAGCACCATCGACCATATCCACACGATAACCAAGCTCATTGAAGTTTCTCGGGAGTTCAAGATGCCACTCTGTTTAACGTTCATTGATTTAAAGAAGGCCTTTGATTCTGTTGAGACAGAAGCGGTCACGGAAGCCCTAGCCAATCTGGGCATTCAAGCCCAATACATCAAGATCCATCGTGAGCTGTATTGCGGATTCACTACCAGGATTTCACCATTCTACAAAGAAGTAATCATTGATGTCAAAAGAGGGGTGTGGCAGGGTGATACCATTTCACCGAAACTCTTCAGTGCCACCCTCGAGAACATCATGCGACGACTGGAATGGGAAGGAATGGGAGTGAAGATAGATGGTCGGCAACTGCACCACCTCCGCTTTGCTGATGACATTGTTTTAATACCACCAAACATCAGCCAAGCGGCACAAATGCTGGCCGACTTTGACCATGAGTATGGAAAGGTCGGACTACAGTTGAATCTTACGAAGACAATGTTTATGAGAAACAGCCTCGTTCCTGATGCCCCATTCGCTCTCAACGGAATGACCATCTCTGAATACAACAGCTATGTATACCTAGGTCGAGAAGTCAACATGACAAATGACCTGGCACCCGAGCTGCGCAGGAGGAAGAGAGCGGCTTGGAACGCCTTCAAGAACATCGAAGAAACAGCTAAGAGGACGAAGAACCTCCGGCTCCAGGCACATCTTTTTGAATCCACTGTTCTTCCTGCATTAACATATGCCTCAGAGACCTGGGCCCTATGTAAACAGGATGAGAATGCTATTTGGGTCTCCCAAAGAACAATAGAAAGAGCTATGCTTGGAATATCATGTTTCACTCAAATGAGAGAAAGAATCCGGAGTTCCGACATCCGTCGATGATCAAGAATCAGGGACGCTGTCTCATATGCCAAGGTGTCAAAAATCAGATGGGCTGGTCACGTAATGAGATTTAAAGACGACCACTGGACTAGAGCTGTTACCTACTGGATCCCACGGGATGTCAAACGACCGCGTGGCCGCCCACCTACCAGATGGTCAGACTTCTTCATCAAGATCATGAACGATCGGTTTGAGGCTCTTCATGTTCCCAGAGTGAACAGATGTCACTGGGCTACACTGGCACGCGACAGGGACGAATGGAGACGTTACTGGTGCCCGCTCGAGCAAATCAAAGACTAACGGAAAGTGAAGTGATTAAGTAATCATTTAGATATGTGTTAAGTAACTTTATTGTACTGAAATTTAAAGGTTCAAAATAAAGATAACATTCAAATCTATGATTTCTGATTTTTAAAAAATCTATTTTTGATTAAGGTGTAATTTTCTGTGTTCCCTGAAACAATTTCTGATGCTGCAAGATTTTCTTTTTGTAAAAGTGAACGATCTCTTGATTTATTCTTGAAAACTAAAGGCAACTACAATATCTAATCTTATTCCTCTTGTTATCATAAGCTTTATTTACATAAAACATAAATTGGTGAGTTTCCTTGCAATTGAGTGGCTGAATGAATAGACTTGTATTTGTGATATAAAGAATATTTTTGTTTTATTTTGTTAAGACCAAAATGATTATTTACTATTCAGATAACACCATTATTGAGGCATTTTTGCAAAGGTCCCCGTAAATTGATAAATTGTTCATGTCAGATTTACAATATTATTAATGTCAAATATTTGAGTATTTGATGTGGAATGCTCAATCATCTTTTCACTGTCTAAGAGAACTTTATTCTAAATTATTACTCTACATATAAGTGACGTTCTTTGACATGGTAAAGAGCAACACAATATTAAGCTGATTAAACATTTATAAGCACATGACTGTTTTCTTATGCTCTGGAGTCATCTTTCCTGGGCAACCAAGCTGCAACAACTACTTTGTGCACAAAAATTCTATGATGTTCTTAATAGAGTATATTCTCACACTTGAAAATGTCATTATTACCCATCCATCAACCTTAGTGAAGTTATGAGACTTCATTTCACTAGAGGCCTTGACATTACATTGCTCACTGTTTGTTCTGCTTGTCAGCACTTTATGTCACTAATGGACAGGCAGTTGAATCAAAATCTCAATTTTTTTCTTAATGGAGATTTTTTTCCCCCATTCAATCATCTGCTCATGTGGTTCATAATATGCCTAAGGATACATAGCCAAATCTAAGTAATAAGGTCTGTTGAGCTTGACTGAAGAATGGTATTGACTGAGGGGATAATTTCTGTACTCCTGAAAATTCATTATTCTGTTGTGTCATGCTTTTCTCTTAATAAGAAATGTGATAAATGTTTTTAAAACGTGTTAATTTATGCTAAATAATTATAAAAAAGTAGTTCTATAAGAAAATTATTAATTCATCTTATGAATTTGTATACAGTTAAGAGAGAGTCATTATATTATTGCAATTAAATGGATATTTAGTTGAAGGAAGACTTCTAAAGTCCTAAAATAGACAAGCCCTAAAATAGACGAGAAATTGAAAATTTCTTCAATAAGACTTTCCTAACTATTTAGCATTTGAATTAAAATGTATCATTGGTATCCGAAGTTAAAACAAGACCCAGTGGGACACTAACTTTTACATGGATCAAGACTTCACAGCCACTGGGCCAGAGAGATAGTACTGTGGGTAAGGTGTTTGCCTTGCACATGGCGAACCCTGATTTGATCCCCAATAGCCAATACGTTTCACTGAACCCACCAGGAGCAATTCTTGAGTGTAGAGCCAGAAGAAATCCCTGGGCATGCCAGGCATGTCCCCAACAGCAAAAAACAAAATAAACAAACAAACAACAACAAAAAATTCCAAACAACATTACAGTCACTACTAAACAGAAATAGAAGAAATAAGGTTGTTCATAAAACTGAAATACTTAATACCAAAAAAAAAGGGAGAAGTGAGAGTTTGACTTGTTTATATGTATATATGTATACAAATATACACAAATATATATAAAATATCTCAAAAATACACACATATATGTGTTTCAAGGGGATATATATATGACTTTAACTTTTGAAATATACATGCATACATATATATATGTATATATATATATATACACAGTGTTTTAATTTCAAAGTTGCCAGAAAGGAACAGACTCACATGCTAGTTTTACAGGTCTCTGACTTTTGTACAAGTATTAATAATACTGGGAGAAATGACTAGAAATATACTTGTTTTTAAAATGAAATTGGGATTTGTCTAATTTGCAATACTTCTGTGAAAATTCTCCTTGGGTAATCCTGTGAAATGATCTGATGCACTACTTTTATATGACGAAGTAAATAAATATAAGTGTCACTTATTTCATGGGTAAGATTTACCCATTTGATTAATTTGCATATCAGAAAAAGATAGTATTTCTGAATCAAATATGACACAGACTGTGTAATAATTACACAGTGTCTCGACCCTGTGCAATTGTTAATCAGTTTTTTTGGTTTTAGTTCTTTTTTGGGGGGAGTGTCACACCCGGTAATGCACAGGGATTTCTCCTGGCTCATGCACTCAGGAATTACTCCTGGCGGTGCTCAGGGGACCATATAGGATGCTGGGAATCAGACCCAGGTGAGGTGTGTGCAAGGCAAATGCTCTATCGGCTGTGGTATGGCTCCAGCCCCTGTTTACCAGTTTTGTAACTTAAGTGATAGAGCAGCTGCCCAGTATATTCAAGGCCTGGAGATTGGCTTAGGATGTTGCACTTCCCATCTGACCTGCCTTCCCAGCACCACTGAATGTGGCCCCAGGAACTCCCTATATTTTTAGGGATGGCCCCTGCATATTGATTATTTCTATTGATAATGAGAATCAAATAGAAATATGAAGGATAATAAATGTTGGCCCTTAAAATTTTATACAATGTATTACCCCTTAAGACTTATAAATATAATATTATTTAGATAAAGCTTCTTTGCAGAAGTAGTTAAGAATCATCCTGATGTATATGAACTGTCTCTATTCTATCTTAGTTGTTTTAATTGAGTTTATAGTGTCAGAATATATTTTAATTAAATGTAAAATTAGAATATATATGATGTAATTGTGTATCACCTATTTTTTATACTTGTACTAATAGCAATCATATGTTCTAGGTAATAAGATAAAGAATTCCAAATTATCATTGTAAATGACACATAGTTTCAGAAGATACTATTTGGATTCTGAAAAACAGTATAGTGCTACTGCAACAAATCTCATTCTGTTTTATCTGAAAATCTTTGGAGAATGGAAGCACAATTAAGAGAAAACAAATCCTTTTATTTTATTAATTTATGACTTCCTAATGAATGAAAAACATTTCTGAGGATTAAACACTACTTTGTATATTTAATCACTACATTATGAAGTTAATAGTGTTTAATAAAAATAAAACATTATTTTATGAAGTTACAAATGAGCACTACAAAATGTCATTATAAAAGAGTAATAATAAATGCTGATGGCAAATTAATAGTAGAAAAATAAAAGAAGATAGGAACACACTAAGGAAGGGAGATTAGAACAACCTTTAAGCTTATTCTCAATTACTATACCCATTGCCCCCTGAAGAAAGCCTGAGTAAAAGAGCAAAGAAATAGACTAATTGTTAAGCAAATATTCAAGGACACAAACCAACTGATGTTGACTAGAACATTTTGGAATAAAAATGAGATTAGATATCTTCTGCCAAGAATTGTTTGCTATCCTAAAAAGATCTCTAAAAGGTCTAGGATATCCCAAATATGCTCGTGCTCTAGAAACTGGAACAAATAAATTTCTCTAAGATTCAATTTCTGCTTAGAAAGCAAGCTACTATAAATACCTATCCTATAATGATATGAAGATTATTACATGAATTTAGTGCCACAATTGGTATGTGTATTAAACCTCTAACGGCAGTCTTTTCTCAAGTATGAAACACACCCCAGCTTCACTAATTAAGTATCCATTTAGACATCCTATGACTTGCGTTAGTTTATTACTATTTGTATTTCTGATATGAATTTTAAAATCTTTGATCATTTTCCTTCAATACCAATCCCCAAAAATGGTTTTATAAATTTTTGTTTGATTTTTTTCTCTCTTATCAAACAAAAATTAAAATTTTAATTCCTGGCTCATATTTTTTTATTGAATATATAAGGACCATGTTTAGTATCAAACACAACCATATTACAATTATATTATCTAGAATTGATCTAGGGGATTAACAGTACATCAAAATCCAATCAACATTCAAATTATCTCTAAGGTCCATCAAGCCTGTTTGTTCAAATCAGGCTTCAAATGAGAGCCATATGTTGCAATTGATTGAGGAAACTCACTTACTTTTTTAATCTATAGGCAGTCAGTTTTAGTTTGTTCAACCAGAACAGTCACACAGAGTTCTCACTCAGAATCATTCCATGTTGGTAATTAATACTATATAGTTACTGTTAGAGAGTATTTTAACCTTTTAAAATTTTCTTTTTATATTATGGTTGGTCTATTACCAAAGAAACATGGCATTATACCATTATGTAATTTTTCAAGAATATTTCAGTAAAAATCAACATGCTGCAATGTTGATTTAATTCCTTTCTCCTGTCTTCTTACATTCTGAAAATCACTAATTAATCTTCTGGTCCAAAGTTTGTATGTATATTCATCAAAGTATTAAGAACAGAAATATTACACAATTTAGTTATTTTGCTCGAGCTGGATATTTTAGGTATTTATTCATGTAGAAATACTGATTCAGAGAAATTGGATGCAATCTCACGAATATTGCAAAATCTTTTAAATAGCCAAGATATGGAAAACACCTAGGTTTGCAATGACTAACAAATAAAGAAATATGGTGTTTATTGGAACAATGTAATACTACTCAGAATTTACAGAGATAAAAATCCTTCCACCTGCAACAATGCGGATGAACATAGAGCATTATGCTAACTAAAATTAACCAGCCAAGAAAAATAAAAGCACTATTATTTCACCTATACGTGGTATAAATAGAAAACTGATGAAATGACTCAAATTCAGATTATCAAAGTAATATTTTTTAGCTTTAGTTTTGGATTAAAGTACTTATTGTAGTACATTGTATTTTGAACATTTGTAAGTTAACATTTTTGGTGAATATTAGAATTAATATAGTAAGTTCAACTTACTAAATTATTGAGTAGAGTAAAATCTATCTTGCCATTAATTTTCATAGACACAGGTAATTTATTCTTAATATTTTTAATTAGTTACTTTAATCCTGGACTGGAGCGGTAGCACAGTGGGTAGGGCGCTAGTCTTGCACGCAGCTGACCCAGGCAGACCCGGGTTCGATTACTCCGTCCCTCTTGGAGAGCCTGGTAAACTATCAAGAGTATCACGCCCACATGGCAAAGCCTGGCAAGCTACCTGTGGTGTATTCGATATGCCAAAAACAGTAACAACAAGTCTTGTTACTGGTGCCTACTCAAGCAAATCGATGAACAACGGGAAGACAGTGCTACAGACAGTGCTACTCCAATCCTTCTTAAATATAATCCCATAGATCTATTTGGATTAATTTGATAACTTCATGTCAATAGATTCAATTTTGCTGCCCCCACCCTAAACATCATAAATTTTGAACTTTTATTTTTCCAAAAGCATATTCAATTCACTATAAGATGGGAAAAGTAAAGAGGTCAAAAGGGGGAGGTTGAAAATGGAGAAAGAGAAATGATGGAGGAAAAGAGAACAGGTTTCAGTTTTACTGGTGATGTGGTAAAGTAGTTATATAGCCAAAGAATAGACTCAGTAGTACCGATAACATGAGATCTAAGCTACAACCACTGAACTTTGTAGCGTCCCTATCAAGGTAGCAGGTGGGCTGGAGGGTAGGGGATTGGGGGACTGGAGTATGGAAACACTCATGGGGGAAGCTGACACTGGTGGTAGGATTGGTGCTGAAATATTATATGCCTAACTCAACTATCAATAACTGTGAATCACTTTTCTTAATTTTTTCAGTGAGAGCCAATAGATCTTAGATGACATCTGATACCAGAGTACCCATCCATCTTCCTCAAGGTCCCCAAGGCCCCTCCCATTAACCACCCTTTCGCCCCTGGAAATCGGTATCTGATCTCTCCCATGCTGCTGACTTTGGCCCTTTGTTGCTTTCTTTAAGTCCCACATATGAGAGAGATCATTTAGTATCTGGTTCTGACACGCTGGGTGCATGGAACTGGAAAGAGCCAGCTGTGGCAGTCTACTCAACCTCACCCATTGGGTATAGGACAGAAAAGGAGGAAAGACCCTACTGGGAGGATGAGTATACTGAGCAGTATGAAAAGATAAGATAGACAAAGACAAGACAGACAAAGAAAACCAACAACTTCGGGGAAGCTCTGCAGGGAGAAGACTCACTTTACTGCAATCAGGTTTAGGTTTATACACTTCAAGAGAAGAGGGAAAACAACGGATGAACACCTTTCAAGGGGAGATTCCCCCAAAAGCCTACAAGCAGTAAACAGGATGTTCTGGTTCCTCACTCTCCCTGGGTGAGTGGTAATTAGCTTGCTCAATGGTCCCTGATAACTGGACATTGCATTCAGCTGTTTGAGGAGGGGGAGTGGAAGGAGTCGCTTCTGGGAAGTCAAAGGGGCTCTGTCCCGGGAGGGGTTCATCCGTTTGGGTTAAGTCTCGAGAGTTCATCCTCAACCCTAGCTGTTCCCCTAGTCCTCCCCTGCAGAGCCCTATAAGTATCAATCTCTTACCTTATAATTGGCTTCACTAATGGTGGAATTCTCTACTTTCATCCATGCCACAGCTAATTGCATGGTTTTGTTCTTTCTTAGACCTACAGAATAGTCCAATGTGTGTGTATGTGTGTGTATACACATATCTTAATGATCCATTCATCTGTAGATATGTATATATATACATATATATATACATATCTTAATGATCCATTCATCTGTAGTTGGGTATTTTGGGTTGTTTGATTCCTTGGCTACTATACTAAGTTCTACAATAAACACAGATATTCAGTATATCCTTTCAAATTAATGTTTTTTTGTTTGAGGGATAGAGCCCAAGGAGTGCTATTGCTGGGTCTTATGGAAGCAAGCTTTATGTCTATTTTTGAGAGTTCTTCATATTACTTTCCAAAGAGGTTAAACCAAAGGACGTTCCCACCAACAGTGAAGAAAAATCCTTTCTCATAATAACCCTGCACAAACTGTTTTCTGACTTCTTGATATATGCCATTCTCACTGTTATGGGAAGATATTTCAATATTGTGTTATTGTCATTTTGCTGATCATAAGTGATGATTAGCACTTTTTATATGCTTAGAGCCAATAGCTCTTAAAAAATTGTAACTCAATTTTTCTCATAGATCATGAGAGAGATGCTATATCTCTCCATGTATTTATCATTTTTAGATGAATATTTACTGTACTCTTTAAACATAAAAGCAGTTGAAACTATTATAGTGAACACTTTAATAAAGATAAAATATTGAAATTGGTTGTTTAAGGGATTTACATAATTCCATCTAGTTTTTTTGCATTAGAGTAAAGAACCAACTATATCTTACACATTACTCATTTAAACCAATCAAATATTTCCATTGTTCACTATCTAATTTGAAAAGCTATCTAGTATGAATAATTCCTTCATTTTTCTCATCTATTAACCTTTTAGGTATCATTTTATCCTTCTTCTAATCTCCATCCTGGAGATCCCAATATACATCTTTTTTTAAAATTATTGAGCGATAGCACAGCGGTTGGGTGTTGGCCTTGCACGCAGCCAACATGACCGACTCGAGTTCGAGTCCTCCACCCCTCTCGGAGAGCCCGGCAAGCTACCGAGAGTATCTCACCTGCACGGCAGAGCCTGGCAAGCTACCCGTGATGTACTTGATATGCCAAACACAGTAACAAGTCTCATGGTGGAGACGTTTACTGTACCCACTCGAGCAAATCTATGAACAACGGGAGGACCGTGACTGTGATTTTTATTAGTGAAACACCATGTGGTACAGTTACAGACTTACAAGTTTTTGTGCTTGAGTTTCAATTATACAGTGATTGAGTACCAATCCCTCCACCAGTGCCCATTCTCCACCTCCAGTCCTCCCAGTATCCCTTCTACCTCCCCTAATTCCTCAACCCATCCCAATCCTGTAGCAGGGCATTCCCTTTTGTTTTCTCTCCCCTTTTGGGTGCTGTGGTTTGCAAAAGAGGCATTGAGTGGCAATCATGTTCGGTCTATAGTCTACTTTTAGCATGCATCTCCCATCCTGGGAGGATCCTCCCAATACCCTTTACTTGGTGCTCCCTTCTCTATCAGAGCTGCCATTTCCCCTAGCATGTGCAGCTGGCCTCCAAGCCATGGAGTGAATCTCCTGGTACTTATCTCGGCTATTCTTGGGTATTAGTCTCCTATTTTGTTACTTTATATTCCCCAGATGAATGCAGTCTTTCTATGTATGTCCCTCTCTTTATGACTCATTTCACTTAGTATGATACTTTTCATGTGGTACCACTTGGATGTAAATTTCATGACTTTATCTTTTCTAACAGCTTCATAGTACTCCATTGTGTAGATGTACCAAAGTTTCTTTAACCAGTCATCTGTTCTCGGGTACTCGGGTTTTTTCCAGATTTTGGCTATTGTGAATAGTGAGCAATGAACACAGAAGTGCACATGTCACTTCAGCTATACTTTTTTGCCTTTCCAGGATATGTTCCCAGGAGTGGTGTTACTGGATCAAATGGGAGCTCAGTTTCTAATTTCTTGAGAATAGTCCATACTGTTTTCCAAAAGGACTGGACCAGTCGGCATTCCAACCAGCAGTGAAGGGGAGTCCCTTTCTCGCCACATCCATGCCAACACAGGTTGCTTTTGTTCTTTTGGATGTGGGCTAGTCTCTGTGGTGTGAGATGATATCTCATTGTTGTTTTGATCTGCATCTCCCGGATTATTAGTGATGTAGAGCATTTTCTCACGTGTCTTTTAGCCATTCGGATTTCTTCAGTGGAAAAGTTTCTGTCATTTCATCACCCCATTTTTTGATGGTGTTAGATGTTTTCTTCTTGGAAAGTTCAACCAGTGCTTTGTATATTGATGATATCAACCCCTTATCAGATGGGTATTGGGTAAATATCCTTTCCCATTCTGTAGTTTGTCTTTGTATTCTGGTCCCTTCTCTTACCTTTGACTTATTGTGTAGTATACCTTATATTAGTTCTTTAAATACTACCTTAAGATGCAATTGATTAAAAAAGATTTGTTATTTTTACTCTTTCCTAATCCTCTATGTATATACTATAAGTCCTCAGGGCACTGAAATTGTTGTTTTAAACATCAATATACATTTATTGTACTTGCATCATTACCCTTCACAGTGTTTTTAATTCTTCCCAGTCACTCTAAGCTTCTACTTAGCATCATTTCCCTTCAACTTAAAGACCTAACTCTGGCACTTATTTTAATTGCATGTCTGCTGGCAATTAATTATGGCAAATTATGTGTATCTAAAAATATCTCATGTTTTCTTAATTTTGAATAGTATTGAATAAAGAATTTTAGATAGTAAGCTTTGAATTATATTTTAGAGATACTGTTACTTTTGATTTTTTAGTCTTATTGAAAAGTCAATAACCAATTCACTGTTTCTCTAAAGACAATTTTTCTAATTCCTGTTATCAGGTATCTTTTTTCCCAAAAGGTTAAAATGATGTAGCAAGATGGATATCTTCCTAAGTTTTCCGTTTAGAATTTGTTGTAATTTTTAAATCAATGGATAATACATTACATTCTCAGCTATAGCACTGTAGCACTGTCCTCCCATTGTTCTTCGATTTGCTCAAGCAGGCACCAGTAACATCTCCATTGTGACACTTGTTACTGTTTTTTGACATATCAAATACGCTACAGGGAGCTTGTCAGGCTCTGCTGTGTGGGTGGGATACTCTCGGTAGCTTGCCAGCCTCTCTGAGAGGTACTGAGGAATCGAACCCGGGTTGGCCGCATGCAAGGCAAATGCCCTACCCACTCTGCTATAGCTCAGCTATAATTTTTTGAAATATTTTTTTCTTATTCTTGAATTTGATTAGGATTTAGTACTTTTCACGTATTTTTTTTTCTTTTTTATTAGTGAAACAACATGAGGTACAGTTGTAGATTTACAAATTTTTGTGCTTGGATCTCGATCATACCATGATCAAATACCCATCCCTCCACCAGTGCCCATTTTCCACCACCAGGATACTATCCCTCCCCCCCCATCCTCCCATCCCCCCATCCCCCCCTGCCACTGTGGCAGGGCATTCCCCCCTGTTCTCTCTCTCCTCCTGGGCGCTGTGATCAGCCAAAGAGGCATTGAGTGGCGAACATGTTCAGTCCAGTCTACTTTCAACCTGCATCTCCCCTCCTGGGAGGATCCTCCAAACACCCTCCACTTGGTGTTCCCCTTTCTATCTGAATTGTCCTTTCCCCTAGAATACCCAGCTGGCCTCTAAGTTATGGAGTAATTCTCCTGGTGTTGCTCTCAGCTATTCTTGGGTATTAATCTCATATTTTATTATTTTATATCCCCCAGATGAATGCTATCTTTCTATGTCTATCCCTCTCTTTCTGACTCATTTCGCTTAGCATGATACTTTCCATATTGTACCACTTGTATGTAAAGTTCATGACTTCATCTTTTCTAAGAGCCACATAGTACTCCATTGTGTAGATGTACCAAAGTTTCTTTAACCAGTCATCTGTTCTTGGGCACTCAGGTCTCTTCCAGTTTCTGGCTACTGTAAAGAGTGCTGCAATGAACAAACAAGTGCAGATGTCACTTCGGCTACACGTTTTTGCCTCTCTGGGATATATTCCCAGGAGTGGTATCGCTGGGTCAAATGGGAGCTCAATTTCTAATTTTTTGAGGAACGTCCATACTGTTTTCCAGAAGGGCTGAACCAGTGGACATTCCCACCAACAGTGAAGGAGTGTCCCTTTCTCGCCACATCTGCGCCAGCAACGGTTGCTTTTGTTCTTTTGAATGTGGGCCAGTCTCTGAGGTGTGAGATGGTATCTCATTGTGGTTTTGATCTGCATCTCCCTGATGATTAATGATGTAGAGCATTTTCTCATGTGCTTTTTGCCATTCGGATTTCTTCTTTGAGAAAGTTTCTGTTCATTTCATTGCCCCATTTTTTGATGGGGTTGGATGTTTTCTTCTTGTGGAGTTCAACCAGTATTTTGTATATCCTTGATATCAACCCCTTGTCAGATGTGTATTCGGCGAATATTCTTTCCCATTCTGTAGGCTGTCTTTGTATTTTGGTCACTGTTTCTTTGGAGGTACAGAAGCTTCTTAGTTTAAGATAGTCCCATTTATCTATCTCTGTTTTCACTTGCTCAGCCAGTGGCGTGTCATCTTTGAACATACCATTAGCCTCAATGTCATGGAGGGTTTTGCCAACTTTGTCTTCAATGTATCTTATGGTTTCTGGTCTGATGTTGAGGTCTTTAATCCATTTTGATCTTACCTTTGTACATGGTGTTAGGCAGAGTTCTGAGCCCATTTTTTTGCATGTAGCCATCCAGTGATGCCAGCACAATTTGTTAAAGAGGCTTTCCTTACTCCACTTCACATTTCTGGCACCTTTATCAAAGATTAGATGATCATATGATTGGGGGGTGATGTCAGTGTATTCAACTCTGTTCCATTGGTCTGCAGTTCTGCCTTTGTTCCAGTACCATGCTGTTTTGATTATTACCGCTTTGTTGTAAAGTTTGAAGTTCGGGAGGTTGATTCCTCCCATTTTCTTTTTCCCCAGAATTGCTTTAGCTATTCGTGGGGGTTTATTGTTCCATATAAATTTCAGGAGTGTTTTCTCCATTTCTTTGAAGAATGTCATGGGTATCCTTATAGGAATTGCATTGAATTTGTACAGTGCTTTCGGTAGTATTGCCATTTTGACAATGTTAAGTCTCCCGACCCATGAGCCGGGGATGTCTTTCCATTTCCTCATGTCCTCTTTTATTTCCTGAAGTAGCATTTTGTAGTATTCTTTGTACAGGTCCTTTACTTCCTTAGTTAAGCTGATTCCTAGGTACTTGATTTTCTGGGGCACAATTGTGAACGGGATTGATTTTTTCATGTAGCTTTCCTCTCTCTCACTGTTTGCGTATAGGAAAGCCATGGACTTTTGGGTATTGATTTTATAACCTGCAACTTTACTATACAAGTCTATTGTTTCTAGGAGTCTTTTGGTGGAGGTTATTGGGTTCTCTAAGTATAGTATCATATCATCTGCGAATAGTGAGAGCTTTATTTCTTCCTTTCCTACCTGAATGCCCTTAATGTCTTTTTCTTGCCTAATTGCTATTACAAGTACTTCCAGTACTATATTGAACAGCAGTGGAGAGAGTGGGCATCCTTGTCTCGTCCCTGATCTTAGAGGGAAGGCTCTCAGTTTTTCCCCATTGAGGATGATGCTTGCTGTAGGCTTGTGGTAGATGGCTTTAACTATGTTGAGGAAAGTCCCCTCTATGCCCATTTTGGCTAGGGTTTTCATCATAAAGGGGTGCTGGATCTTGTCAAATGCTTTCTCTGCATCTATTGATATGATCATATGCTTTTTATCTTTTCTTTTGTTGATATGATGGATTATGTTGATTGATTTCCGAATGTTGAACCATCCTTGCATCCCTGGGATGAATCCTACTTGGTCATGGTGTATGATCTTTTTGATGAGTAGTTGGATTCTATTTGCTAGTAGTTTGTTGAGGATCTTTGCATCTGTGTTCATGAGGGATATCGGTCTGTAATTCTCTTTCTTTGTGGTATCTCTGTCTGCTTTTGGTATCAGTGTGATATTTGCTTCATAGAAACTGTTCGGAAGTGTATTTGATATTTCAATTTCATGGAAAAGCTTAAAGAGGATTAGGAGTAAGTCTTCTTTAAAGATTTGGAAGAATTCACTGGTGAATCCATCCGGGCCAGAGCTTTTGTGCTTGGGGAGACTTTTTATTACCATTTCAATTTCCTTGATGGTGATAGGTCTGTTCAGGTATTCCAGGTCTTCTTGGTTCAGCCTTGGGAGTCTGTAGGAGTCTAGGAATTTATCCATTTCCTCGAGGTTTTGATGTTCTATGGCATAAAGCTTTTCAAAGTACTCCCTGAGGATCCTTTGAATTTCTGTAGTTTCTGTTGTAATGACCCCCTTTTCATTTCTGATTCGGTTTATTAGGGTTTTCTCTCTCCCTTTCTTTGTGAGTTTTGCTAGGGGCTTATCGATTTTGTTAATTTTCTCAAAGAACCAGTTCTTGATTTCATTGATCTTTCGGATTGTTTTCTGGGTTTCCATCTCGTTAATCTCTGCTCTGAGTTTTATTATTTCCTTTGTCCTGTTAGGGTTGTGCTCCTTTTGTTGGTCCTTCTCCAAGTTCTTAAGCTGTGAGGTTAGTTTATTTATGTGGACTCGCTCCTCCTTCCTCAGGAATGCTTGTAGTGCTATAAACTTTCCTCTTAAGACTGCTTTTGCTGTGTCCCATAGGTTTTGGTAACTCGTGTCCTCATTTTCATTCGTTTCTAGGAATCTTTTGATTTCCTCTTTAATTTCCTGTCTAAGCCACTCGTTGTTTAATAGCGCACTGTTTAATTTCCGTGTGTTTAATTTAGTTTTCTGTTTTTGTGTGTGATTTACTTCTAATTTCAGCGCATTATGGTCTGAGAAGATTGTTGATATAATCTCTATCTTCTTAATTTTATGGAGGCATGTTTTGTGGCTCAGCATGTGGTCTATCTTGGAGAACGTTCCATGTACGCTTGAGAAGAATGTATATTGAGCTTTTTGTGGATGAAGTGTCCTGTATATATCTACTAAGCCCCTTTCTTCCATTGTTTCCCTCAGATGAAGTATGTCCTTGCTAAGCTTGAGTCTGGTTGATCTATCAAGAGGTGACAAAGCGGTGTTGAGGTCTCCCACTAGTATTGTGTTGCTATCGATGTCTTTTTCCAAATCTATGAGTAATTGTTTTAAGTACTTTGCTTGTCTCTCATTAGGTGCATATACATTTATTATTGTAAGTTCTTCCTGTTGTACAGATCCTTTGGTCAATAGGAAATGGCCTTCACTGTCTCTTATGACCTTCTTCACTCTGAAATCGATGTGGTCTGATATTAGGATAGCTACCCCAGCTTTTTTCTGGGAGCTGTTTGCCTGTAGGATTGTTATCCAGCCTTTGACTCTGAGTCTGTGTTTGCTTTGACTATTGAGATGTGTTTCTTGAAGGCAGCAGAATGTTGGGTTCAATTTTCTAATCCATCCTGCCACTCTATGTCTTTTAATTGGTGAGTTTAGCCCACTGACATTGAGAGAGATTATTGTTATGGGATTTTGTCCCATTGTTCTGTTGAAATTTGGTGTATTTGAGAGGTCTGTCTTGCCTTAAAGTAGCCCATTTAGTTGTACTTGTAACCATGGTTTTGAGTCTATGAAGTTCCTGAGCTGTTGTTTGTCCGTGAAACTGTGTGTTGTTCCTTCTATTATGAATGAGAGTCTCGCTGGGTAAAGTATTTTTGGAGAAGCATTTATTTCATTGAGTTTTTTCACTATGTCCCACCACTGTTTTCGGGCCCTGAGGGTTTCATCAGAAAAATCAGCAGTGAATTTTAAGGATGCTCCTTTGTAAGAGATTTCTTTCTTCTATCTTGCTTCTTTCAGAATTTTGTCTCTGTCTAAAGTTTTGGTCATTTTGATCAGGATGTGTCTTGGGGTATTTTTATTCGGATTTCTTCTAGCCGGTACCCTTCGGGCCTCCTGGATGTGGTCACAAGTTTTCTTCAGCTCTGGAAACGCTGTAGCAATGATTTCTTTGACAGTTTCTTCTTCATCAAGGTTTTCTTCCCGTCCCTCTGGGACTCCAACAATTCTTATGTTACCCCTCTTGGCTTCATCACGATATTCTCTTGCCATCTGTTCTCGAACTGTGAGTCTCTTTTCCATTTTCTGCTCTTTTCTGACAAGACTCTGAACTTGATTTTCGAGCTCACTGATTCTGTTCTCAGCCGCTGTTACTCTGCTGCTGAGGCCTTCCACTGAGGTTTTCAATTCGGCTACCAGGTTTTTCAGGTCCGACATTTCCGATTGCATTTTCCTCATTTCTGCCTTCAAATCCTCTTGTCTTTTATTGGCATTGGTTTCCATTGTTTCTTTTAGTTCCCTAAGCATCCTGAGTAGCTCCATTCTGAATTCCTTGTCAGAGAGGTTGTCTAACGCTATAGTACTGTTGGTGTCGTCTGGGCTAGCCTCGTGAATAAGAAAGTTTGGTGGGCTTTTGTGTTGCTTTACCATTGTGACCAGTGTGGTTTGGTCCTTCACACTCGCTGTTACTGTTCTAGTTGAGTGAGGAGAGGCTGCCAGGAGCCGTTCAGCTTTGTTGCTGCTAGATGCGCCTCTTCTTCCTTTCTGAGTCTGACTTTCTTCTCAATCAGGCGTTATTCTTTGTTTTATAACTGACATTGAGTGAAACTTTTGGAGGCTTTACTATTTACTACTGAACTTGTATAGCTATTTTCCAACTGAACTTTTGTTGGAAATGGAGTAGGCGAGTGGGATTTTGTTGAATTGTAGTAGAAGAGGTGAGAAATTTTGTTTGGTATTAGGTAACAAGTTGATGAAAAGGATGAAAGGATGCAGGTCCAAGTTGATTGAAGTGAGTGATATACCTGCGGCCGCGTAAGCGGCGGCCCGCCCGGAAGCAGGCCACGCCCACTTTTAGGCCACGCCCCCTTCTTAGAGGCCACGCCCCTAGACAATCCCAGGCCACTCCCTCCCAGGATCCTGGGATCCGTGCTGTTCTCCGGCTGCGCTCGCTTGGTGGGCCGCGCGTCTGGGTTCAGGGGCGGGGCTCCGCTCGGGTCCTCCAACCCACCTGGATGGGAGGGGCCGGTGTGCTGCCGGGCGCGCTGCTCTGGATCTGGACGCGCGCTGGGGCTTGGGGTCGCTGGGGGTCCGCGCTCTCCTCCCTCCTCCGGCTGCGCTTGCTCGGTGGGCCGCGCGTCCGGGTTCTCACGTATTTTTTATTCCATTCTCTTTCTTTAGTTTTAGTATTTTCCTGAATATTTGTTTTCTGTTTACTAATATTCTCTTTAATTTTGCTCAGTTTGTGGTTTAACGGGTTTACAGAATTATTAATTTCAAATGTTTAAGTTTTTGCTTCTAAAGTTTCTAAATAATTTCTTTGAAATTAAAACTATCATTTCATATATTTGATTTTTCTCCCTTTGCTCCCTCAAATATATTACTGGGGTTTAAATTTATGGCAATTTTAAAATTTTATTCCAAAATCTTCTTTAATTTATTTATTCAATTTTGTTTTGGGAGCAACACCGTGTCATTTTATCTCTCAGACCAATTTTTTTTTCCTTTTTCCTTTTTCGATATATGAGCCACACCTGGTGGTGCTCTGGGGTTATTTCTGGCTCTTCACTCAGAAGTCACTTCTGGTGGTGCTTGGGGAACCATATGGGATCTGGAAATTGAACCTGGATCAGCTGTGTGCAAGGCAAGAATTCTGCCCTTTGTACTCTCTCTGCCCTCCTAAAATCTTCTTTATTTTATTTCAGTGGATAGCCATATACTTATGTTCATGTCATGATATTCCAATTTTTATTAGAAGTTGAACATTATGGATAAAATTTGAAGCCTTTCTTATCAGGATATAGCACAGCGGGTAGGGCGTTCGCCTTACAAGCGGCCAACATGGCCGACCCGAGTTCGATTCCTCCGCCCCTCTCGGAGAGCCCGGCAAGCTACCGAGAGTATTCGATATGCCAGACACAGTAACAACAAAGTCTCCAATGGAGACGTTACTGGGCCCGCTCGAGCAAATCGACGATCAACGGGAGGGCCTTTACTTTACTTACTTACTTATGTTAAATAATTAAATGGTAAATCAAATATTCATATCAAATTTGTCTATGTATCTGAAAAATAGTGTACATCTCTGTTTTATCAGTATTTGAGAGCTGAGAGCAAAAGTAAAGAGATATTATCTGTTTTGTTTCTTTGTTTTTTGGGGGGCCACACCTGGCAGTGCTCAGGGCTTATACCTGATTCTGCATTCAGGGATCCCTCCTGGCAGTCTTGAGGAACCATATGGAATTTGGGGGATCAAAACGGATTGGCAAGTGTAAGACAAGCATTCTAGCTGCTGTATTATTGCTCCAACACCAATATCTCTCAGTTTTTGATAAATTTAATATGTCTTGAGAAAATAGGAATAAAATGACAATATTTTTATGTTCACCAGAATAGGGGAAGTGTGCATGTATGTCTATACCCATTTTAGGAATATTACTGTATTGTAATAAGACAAAATGTGAACCTAATGTGAATACTTGATGCACTAAATGTTTTAATACTTGCATATATGTGACTAATGCATATTTCACTGTCACTGTCCTCCTGTTGTTCATTGATTTGCTCAAGTGGGCCCAGTAACATCTCCATTGTGACACTTGTTACTGTGTTTGACATATCGAATATGTCACGGGTAGCTTGCAAGGCTTTGCTGGGCGGGCTCGATACTCTTGGTAGCTTGCCGGGCTCTCCGAGAGGGGCGAAGGAATCGAACTCGGGTCGACCATGTTGGCCGCTTGCAAGACAAATGCCCTACCCGCTGTGCTATCGCTCCAGCCCAATACATTTTTATATTGTGTTTATATTTTGTTTTCACAGAGATGAATTTATTTGATTTTCTTTTGTCTTATAAACTCCGGGATCTACAGTGATTTATTTTTAAATAGGCGATGAAGGAGTTGGAGAGATAATACATCAAGTAAGGTACTTGTATTTCATATAAATAACTATGGTTTGTTCTCCAGCACCAAACTATTTCTGAAGCCCCACAAGTAGTGATTCATGGGCACAAATCAGGAGTAAGCACTGATCAGAGCTTCCTGTGGCCCAAAAGTCAAAAATACAAATACAGTGATGAGTATGGTTATTTTTTTGAAGGCTTAACAACCAATGTAAATAAAATTGAGGGGATCTTGGGCAAAATTGTCCATCAATTGATATATTATTTCTTTTGCTGTTTGTTGTTGTTTTGCCTCTTGGTGGCTCTGCACTCAGGAATTACTCCAGGCGGTGCTGGGGTGGCCATATGAGATGCCAGGAATCAATCTCAGGTTTGCCATGTGCAAGGCAAATGCCCTACCTGCTGTATTATCGCTCCAACCCTAATAATATTTCTTATCATTCTTAATTGGATCAAAATTAAAACGTAGTTCTACTTTAGAACTATTATAAAAATAACAATAACTCCTACCTTAATGAGTTTTCCACCTACTCTGTAAAAAACACCTGCTGTGGATTAATTTACTTCTGTGATAGATTATTTTATCTTCATTATTTCTGAATTAGATCTTATTTTATGTTTTCTTTCAAAACTACTTGTATGAAAAATTTACTTATTGATGATTCATGAAAAACATACTGAGCATCATATAAATCAAACTTTTAAAAATTCAAAATGAATTTTATAATTTGGAATAGTGAATGTAGTTGATTTTTGAAATATAAGTTGCATTTTTATAAAAACAATATAAGATCATAAGCCAAAAATTAATGTAAAAACTTTTTGTTTGATCCTTGACATTCTAACTCATACTTTCCCTTCAATATTTAATGGTGAAATAATGTACATTACAATAAAATTATATGTACAACAAAATATTCAGTACATATAAATATGTATGTAGATCAACACTTGCAAAGAAACATATGTACAAATATTTGTATCATTGTAAATATATACTCTCTCTATAATTGTATTAAGTTGTCAAAAAGTTTCAAGTATGTTCCTTTTTCTTGCTACATTGTTTTTTTATAGTGATAGTAGATATTCATATCACACATTATGGATAGAACTCTTCTGCAGGAAACATTACTCCAGGAAACATACCAAACACTTTGCATGTTACTCATAGTAATTAGACCCTACAGTTCTGTCACTGACTCCTCACCCATTTGGCCATAGCTAAGGAAAGACATCTAAAGTTAAAAAATAATGCATCAGTCCATGTTACTAGGTGGAGCAAGATACAGATCCATAGTGAGGGAATGTTACTGTTTGAGGGTGTTAATTTTCTATTCTATTTTGGTATTCATTTCCATGTCATACATTTATGTTTATATACACAAATATAAATATGTATAATATTTGATTTCTTTTTCTTCTTCAAGAGAACTAATTTTGAAAGTTTTGTTCTTTAATCTCAATGAATACAAAGGTTTCTCAGAATTATATATTATTCTCATAATTAGTCTTGTTTATTCTACCAGTTGGTTTTATAAATACAAATTTCAAAAAACAAAATAAAATACCTTAATAAAATATGTTATCATATACAAGTTCAAATTTTCTCTTTCTTTGAATGATTTTATGCATTTAAAAAATAAGTCATCCTTAGTTGTTGTAATTCAAGAGTGGTATTGCAGGTACAGGTATGCATGAATATTTAGGAGACAAGCACATATGAATACAGAAAAGATAAATGTGTTCTGTTCATCTCAAAGAAAATATTATGACAGAGCATATCATAATTTAAAACAGATTGCTGTCTTTTAATGATGAACAAATCCATTAAACTATATAATTAGATTATGATTACATTAACAAGTTCTTAATTGTTTTATTACCTATATTCCAATTTCATGAAAATCTGTGGTAGAATTTAAATAATTATTTGAAGCATGTCATAAGCATTAAGTGTCAATTTTAGGGGTTTGCTTTTTAATGTAATGCTAGCATCAATCAAATATTTAGAAATGACAATCATCTCTTAATAACAAAAGTACCAAAAAATTAAGGATACTAATTGGTACTACTTAGGAAGGTATAATTCCTTCACAACCCAAATATTTTATTAAGTATTTTACAGGTGATTTAACTTCTTTTAAAATTATTCTGGATAAATTCCTTAAAATTAATTCTCAAAACTTTAACAAAAATTAATTAAATGTACAGTCTTGACCATTAATCTTCCTAAATCTAGTCATTAATATTAACATATTTATTATTTTCTACTTAATATTTTTCAATACTAATTAAAATTATTCCTTGTTTTTCACAGGGTAGTGGGTCACAAGCCCCCATGCATACTCCTGGCTCTCTGCTCAGAGGTCAATCCTGATTGTTATGAGGGTACAATTAGAGGGGTAACTCTATGCAGTCTCAAGGATGAAATCAGAGTTGACTGTATGCATGTGTTTACCCCTGTACTTAGTATTAGTAATTAACACTTTCTAAACTGTAAAATCTTATGCACGCCGAAGGTTGTGTGTTCACGGGCTCACTGGATGGCACTGTCTACTGCCCATGTTCTTTGCTCTTGAGCCGCTGTGTGTGGCCTGGATTGGGACAGCTGTTGGCCTAGGGCAGACGAAGAAAGAAACGAAAGCAAGGCTGGTTGATATCAATTGTAGATTATCCAATCCACTTCACTCCTGTCTCTCCCCTGCCTCCTTCTCTCCTGGACCCCAATCTGGAAACTTTCTCCTTCTAGCTCTGACTCTGGATCTCTGGAGCCCAAGCTCTCTCACTTCTGACTCTGCTCTTACAAGTTTACAGTCTTAGTTTATATAGCAATCACGTAAGGCGGTGACACAAAGGTGACACATTGTTGAAAATCGGCAAATCAACAATGAGAGGTAAGACCACTCCTCCAGGAGATCACTCCAGGATAAAATCTCATCTAAAGAGATTACTCAAGATTACTAGGAGATCTGCTCAAGGATGGGATCCTAACAAGGGTGCGTTCTTTCCTCAGCTAGTAATCTACTTAAATAGTTGTAGTATATCTATATTTCTAGCAATGTCATTCTGTATGAGCACAGTAAGAGATATAAACATCTCACTATACATTTATACATTCCGCAGTCCTCAGGACAGGTTAGTCTTCCTAACCCCAGCAGGGTCTTAGTCTCGTTGTTAGTTACTTTTGGAATATTACAGCATTTGCCTATGACCATGCCCTCAACTTATAGTTGAGTATTGTGGCACTTTGACCTGCCTCATTTCGATGCCAGGGTAGCTCATAGCTTGCCCTGGGTTCATTCAGTCCCTCGTCAGGACCCTGTTTTGGGGGTGCTAGGAACTAAGGGCAACTGAGTCAAGAAAGCAGATGCCCAGGAGTAAATATTCAAAGTCAATCAACTTCCGAGTTACAAAGCATAATATTAATTGTCTTCCTGTGTCCATACAAAAAGGATATTGCTTACAAAACAAGTTCAGTGTTCTTCGATGGGTGTGACCCAATAAACCTAAGCTATCTGAGGAAGGACAAAACAGTGTTATCCTACACTAAACTATACCATGAAGAATTTATTTTAAATGGCCTTAGTAACTTTTTAGCAGTGTTGAGATTCAAACCCAGGGACCTCACACAGGAAAAACAAATGCTTTACCACTGAGTCACATCCCCTACAATAAAATATACTTTTGTGGGACCAAAGACATAATACAATAGAGAGGGAATTTACTGTGCACTTGACTGACCTGAATTCAATCCCCGACACCCCATATTTTACTTGGAGACTATCAGAGAGATGCCTGAATATAGAGCTGGGAGTACACCCTGAGCAATGCCCGGTATGGCCCCAAAACAGACAAAAAAATTTTTTGTAAAAACAAATATTAATTACTTGTTTTGGATTCAACAGTAAGACATAAATATTTTCACTCCATCCTAAAAATTACTGAAAAATTAGCAACTCTTCTTGGACCCAATAAAGTAATGAGGCCACAAACTATTGATCCCCAAACTGGAGAAAAATATAAGTAAATACATAATGTCACAACTCACCTGGAAAACCGTCACAATAAGAACCCATGAAGAAACCAGACTTAGATTACTTTTACATATCATATTAGATCTTGATTTCAAGAAAACAACTACAAAGACAAAATATTAAAAGACAAAATAGTTTGAAGGTACAGAGCAAAGTATCAATCAGGTAAGACAGAAATGTTGGATGTACCAGACAAGAAATACAGAATCATTATAAATAATAGGCTAAAGTTTAAATGGATAAAGGAGAGATCATTCAAAGAAAGATGAACAATATAAGAAGACATGGAAATTCTAAGGTTTGAACATGAAATGTTAAGGATGAAAAACACTGCCACCGAAGAACAAAGAACACTTATAGTATATTAATTATTTGCTAAGTTAGAGTATTTTAAAAAATCTTCAACTTGAGAACATTTTTATAGAAATTATATATTATGTCACTTTTCTATGACCTTATCCAACAACAGAATGTCCATTATTTTAAAAATTACATGGAGCATTCAATAAGACACATTTTGAGCAATAAAATATATATTAACAAATTTGATATAATAGAAAACACGTGATGTCTTATACTGGGTCATAATAAAATTAAGTTAAACATCAAAAATGTAAAATACCTGTAAAATACTAGAAAATAAACAATATACTTTTTTTTCTTTATGGGTCACACCTAGTGGTGCATAGTGTTTACTCCTGGCTTATGCACTCGGGAATTACTCCTGGAAGTGCTCAGGGAACCACATGGGATGCTGGGAATTGAACCTGGGTCAACTAAGTGCAAGGCAAACACCCTACCCGCTGTGCTATAGCTCCAGCCCTGAAACTATACTTTTAAGACATGAGTCCAACAAAAGTTATAAGAAAAAATTAGAATAAATGTATAATTTTTATTTGAAACATACAAATAAAATTAAAACTATTCTCAGAAGTTAGGCAATGTAATGAAAGCTTCAGTAGAAGGAAAGGATGAAGAGCTTTGAATGCGTAGAGTTGACAAGAAAAGAGCATCTAGAGTAAAAAGAGCATGCAAGCACTCACCTTGCAAATGGCTGACCTGGCTTCAATCTCTGGCACTAATAACTATGTCTATAACATTAATAATCAAATGAAACAAAGAAGGATTTGTCTCAGCTATGCAAGACTGGTTCAATATTTTTTTTAAATCAGTTAATGTAATCCATCATATAACAGGCTGATGAAGAAAAGTCACAAAACCTTATAACACATGCAGAATAAGCATTTGACATAATATAGCATTTGTTTTTAATCATCACTAAATTTTTCACCAAGTTAATAATAGAGGAAAATTTCCAGAACATGTTAAAGAGTATCTATTAGAATAGAGAGCTCACTCATTCTTCATGATGAGAAATACAGACTTTTCCCACTATGATTATAGCAAGTTCAAGATGCCTGATATTATACCAGAAGAATTTGTCAGTGTAAAAAAGAGAAAGAAATAAAAGTATATAAAAATAGGAGAAGAATAAAACTGTATTAGATCACAAATGACAAAATCACCTATGTAAATAAAACAAAAATGTCCAAAATCTCCTGAAAAATCAACTACAAGAAGTTTAGATGATAAACATTTATTTGCTTATTCATTTATTTTCTTTGGGCTCATACTTGGCAGTACTCAAAGACTACCTCTATTTTCTGCTCAAAGCCTTAACTCCTTTTCTCTCTCTCTCTCTGAAATGGAAGAATACAAATTAATACACAAGAATAAATTGTTTTCCTATATACCAATAATAAGCAAGCAAAATTTTAAACTAAAAACAAAATATCATTTATGTTACAGTTAGTTTAAATGACATACTTAATCTAACAAAATATATACATCTATGTGACAAAAGTACGCAAACCGTTATTAATAAAATTAAAGGATTAAATAACTAGGGGCTGGAGAAATAGCGCAGTGGTAGGGCGCTTGCTTTGTGCATGGACGAGCCTGGTTCAGTTCCTTCGCCCCTCTCGGAGAGCGCAGCAAGCTACCAAGAGTATCTCGCCCTCACAGCAAAGCCTGGAAAGCTTCCTGTGACATATTGGATATGCCAAACATAGTAACAACAAGTCTCACAATGGAGACATTACTGGACCCACTCAAGCAAATCGATGAACAACCGGAGGACAGTGCTACAGTGCTAATAAATAGAGAGATGCTCTTTGATGCTATAAAGAAAAAGTATTGTCAAGATGTTCATAATTTCCAATTTTATCAGTGGTTTCAATACAATCCAATTAAAACATTAATATGTTATTTTTTGGACATTGACATACTAATTCAGATATTTACAAGAAGAGGAAACAAACCAACAGTAGACACATAATATTAAAGAATATGAACAAAGTTGGAGGGTTGATATCTCATTTGAAGACCTGATAGTGTCATAGTAATCAGCACAATGAGGTATTATTTAAATAATAGAAAATCAGGTCAACATAATAGAAGAGAATTCTCAGTCTTATGCACACATAATCTGCTGATCATAGAGAAATGAGTAAATTGAGTAAATTATTTCATACTTGGAATAATACAGTTTATTTAGCATTTCCAACCTGAAATAAAGGAATTGAACATTGATATTTATTGAATAATTTCAATAAAAAGTGTTAGAACTACTGAATATGTATATATAGTCTCAGTGAAGAAATTAGACACATATACTACATATTTCACAAAAATACATTCTAATTAATCATAGCACTAAATGTCAAAAATAACATTGTAGCTTGTTGGAGAGATAGTCAGCAGGTAAGGTGCTTGTCTTGCATTTATTTGACTTGGGTTGAATTCCAAATACCAAATACGGTCCCCTGGACCATCAGGAGTTACTCCTGAGCAGAAAGATGGGAGTAAGATATGAGGACAGTGGAGTGTGTCCCAAAACTAAAAAACAAATAAAATAGTTCTAAATTCTGAATCACATGTTTTGTCCACTGATTGGCCTAGCAAATGTTTATTTCAAGGATAATAATATTCTCATAAATGGTATCTATTATTTGGAGCATGTTATATTCAATCTGATGCTAAAATATTATGACAATATAATAATCTTCACACATTTAATGTGTTCAATTAAAGTTTATTCAATATTCACTAAAGGTTTACTCATTTAAAATTTACCTCAAAATCAATATTCATGAGCATTTAGTAATTTGTTCTTGAGACATTTATAGACTTCACTCTGATGATTATTAGTTTTCATTAATAAACCAAAACAATGGGCAATACTATATCTAAATTTTTAATGTGAATGTCAGTTTTCTAAAGGCAATAATAAAAACAAGACAATGTTAATGATATAAATTTTAGAATATTATAAAATACACTACCAGGAACCCCCAAAATTTTATATTTATATATAAAATACAATACCAAGAACCAAAAGAAAATTTAAGCACAATTTGTTGCAAGCACAATTACTTTTGTTCAAAGTAATGCTGAACAAAAGCAGAGGAATTAATGCATTGCCAAATATTGTTTTCCCCAAGATGAATACTATTTTTTTGCAAAATTAAATTGCATATTCTAGACCACTCCATTCTAACTGTGAAAATATCAGATACCCATATGGAGTAGACCAGAAAGAAATGTATTTTTGTCTTTTTTTTTTAATCGGAAAGATAAAAGTTAACTCATAATAAACAAAGGCATATACTGCTTTGGAAAAAAATCTTGTTTGTAACTTTTCAATGCCAAAGAATTGGATGTAAATGAATAATATAGTCAATTAACTAGTTGTTTCATCTGTATGAACCTAAACTACCCGTCTAATTGGTTGACTCAGTTCATTGCTTTTATTTTCACTGTATATGTAAAGCTTGTGGGGAACAAAATCTCTGGATGCCATAATGAAGATATTTCAACACCCTCTGGCACAACTAAATTAAAAAAATAAGGCATGGTCCTATAACCACTCAAGCTCCCTAGATGTAATGTTTTTTGTTAAACCATGCATATGTATCCTTAAGATAGAGATTTAGCAACTCAGTGCCAATTTTTCTATTATGTATTAACCATTATACACCTAAGCACAAAGCCAAATGAGAATAAAAGGACAGAAGTGTAAAGGTAAAATACAAACTTGACTGTTTCTTTAATTATTTGAATATGATTTTAATTTCTAAGGGTGGTTAAAAGAGACAATTGTGGAAAAAAGCAGACAGCCACACATCAAAGACTGTGGTGCTAGAAGTTTTTATTTTCTTCTTCAGTTTATTCATTTGGTGCTAGAAGTTTTATATGAGAAACCATACTAATAACTTTTAAATAAACAACAGTGATTAAAATAAATTTTTAAAAATTTGTCTTAAAAGAGTAATGAAAGCAGTGGCCACAGAACTGTTATGAGAGGTGAGAACATAGGGTCAATCAAAGTGTTTGGTAAATTTCTTCTAACATTCAAAATTACAAAATATTATTTGAAGAACTGGAGAAAAATTCAACAGGATAGGGTGCATGCATTTCGTACTGGAAGGTTTGATCCTAGATCATGCATTATCCCCTGAATATTTCTGGGCATGACCACCAGCATTTCTAAGTGCTTCCTAACTCCCATTTCCCCATAACATTGTAATATAAAATTTGAAAAAAAATAGCTAATCATTAAGATAACTCACTCGCAAGAAGCTACTATATAACGTTTCAAATAATACCAAAGTGCAACAATTTAATTTTTCACTTAAGAAAAATGAGTTAATATTAAGATTGTTAAGGGACTTTCTAGAATCCAGGTTTGAATTCATGCTTTATCATCCAATACCTGCAAAGCTTTGGGAATATATCTCAGACATTCCTCAGATTGCTTATCTATAAATGAGTTATAATAGAACACTTATCATACAGTGTTGGTGATAACATTGAGATCACGTCTGTCAAACTTAAATGTGATAACTCTAAATTTTAAAGGCTGAGATATTTTCATTTTAATTGAGATATAATCTTAACATTGCATCGAACAATTGGAAAGCACTTAATACAGTGATTTTACTCTATTAGACTGTCTTCCCTAACTCAGCATAACTCCCATGTCATTGAAGATTCAATTCTATTCTATTTTATGATATTCTGTGGAAAGATTTTTTTTCATTTTATGTATGTAATTCAGATGATTTAAAAAATGATAAAATGTATAAACTCCCATGTATTTTACTTTTTATGTGCTCTAGTGTTTGTTTCTATTGGGACTTAATCCTTAATTTTGATTTATAAAACAAAATTTGTGCATTAGAAAAATCACATGTGACAAAAATGACCTCAAATTCAACCATTTGTTGTTATACACAGAAATCATTATGATATTCAAATGTGTGTAAACACATAGAAACACAAAAATACACAGATGATATTAATAATAAAAATCATGGTCCACTGTAGACTTATTTTTTCATAGTATAGATAACTGCATCATAAAAATAAGTTTAAAATTTTAGTCAGAGAAGGCAGTTTATTTATTCAAGGTCGTTAAGCAATGAATATCTTAATATACCCCTAAATTATGCTAAAATCATGAACACAATGTAATTTTAAATACAAAAATATAGAAACATAGTTACTTGGTAAAGGGATTGCCATTGGAAAAATTTTAATTCAGTCTTACTCTATGAAATTTATCCTTTTCTTACCTGCATGAAATATGTCACTACCATCCAAAAATTACTGATTTTCTGTTAAGATACCTTTCCTGTTATTGTTATGTACTATTCTGTAATATGTGCCACACTCTACACGGTTTAATAGGTGTGGTGTGATCATTATTATGATTTCAGTGTTTTCTAGTGAATATTTTGACATATTGTCTTTTTTTTCTTTGTGTTCATTGTCTCTTCCAGTAAGTTGTTCCTATGTTTTGAAGTGGCGGTGTTGGGAATTACACTCTAGTTGCAGTGCCAAGAGTTGCACACATGTCATAGCACTGCGGCTAATACTTCTTTCCCAATAGTGCTGGGGAATCTCACCACTTTTATATGATCATTCAGGAATCACATTTACGGCCTCAAACAGGTATGGAAGGATTTCTACAAAGAATCACATCCAGCATTCTGTGAACTTATTTTTCAATACTTCAATTCTAAGAATTTTTGGTATCAATGTATTTTGTAACCTGAAATGTCCTCTAATCCCATTCCATGCAAAAGCATTGACAGCAAAACAGTACATAGTACATCACTTTCACTGTCACTGTTCTCCCACTGTTCATCGATTTGCTGAGTGGGCCCACGTCTCCATTATGACACGTGTTACTGTGTTTGGCATATCCAATACGTCACGGGTAGTTTGCCAGGCTTTTGCCATTTTCCAGACTTTTGCCCTGTGGGCAAGATACTCTCGGTAGCTTGCTGGGCTCTCCAAAAGGGGCACAGGAATCTTACCTGGGTCTCTGCCTTGCACGCGGTTCCGACCAGGCAGCATGCATGCAAGGCAAATGCCCTATCTGCGGTGCTATCACTCCAGCCCACACAGAACATAGCTTTATTGTATTAAACTGATTTAAAATTTATAGGAGATAAGAGCCAGGGGAACAGATCAGAAGTCTCATATTAGAAACAATGTTACTGCTACAGATTAAAAATCATTTAGCTGAGAATTCAATTGTTAGTTACTACCAATAACAACTGAGGTACAGGTATAATTATTAATAGCTTAAGGATCTGGAAGATTACTTTAGATTCAAAGTGACAACGGTTTTCAGAATAGTTGAAATATATTAAAATGAATACATTTTATGTGTTTGGAATTAAGTACTCTTTGAAACATATCTATATATATAATACATATATATGCACACACTTTTTTTTTGAGATGCTTTATTCAGAACCAAAACTTCATTTACATTTTCCTATGTGATTTTATTTTGCTAATGGCTACAACCGAAGGATCAAGTTGTTTATAAACACAGTGTAACACAGGAAGTAGAAGGCAGAATGTACCTCACTAGTCTAGAAGGTTAATGTGAGCAGTTTTAGTTCTTTGTATTGCTCCAAGTGATACTGATCATAGGACTATTATGTACTACATCTATGTTGATATTTCCTCAAATATATGAAGGCCTATTTTATAAAATTACGAAATAAAATAAATTAACTTATTCATTGCCGCTGTGCTATCACAGCGGTAGGGCGTTTGCCTTACAAGCGGCCAAGATGGCTGACCGGAGTTCGATTCCTCCGCCCCTCTCAGAGAGCCTGGCAAGCTACCGAGAGTATTCAATATGCCAGACACAGTAACAACAAAGTCTCCAATGGAGACGTTACTGGGCCCACTCGAGTAAATCGACGATCAACGGGAGGGCCTTTACCTTTTACCTTTAACTTATTCATTAACAACAATAAGTTAATGGAAAAATGGCACTAAGAACGTTAACCCAAGGAATGGTTTTTCATTTATAATGATACATTTTCCAAATACATTGCCCTTATATTTCATATAACTGTTTACAGAATTATTACAGAAGAGCTAGTATGACTATATGGCAAATTAACCAAGTGTTCACCAAGCTGTGCTATAAGGGACATTAGAGTTCTGTAACTTTAAGATGTGATCATGCTATTTTTCAGGTTTTGTTAAATTAAAGAATTATGAGTTACAAAGTTATTTATAGTGGGATTTTAGACATACAATTATCCAGCAGTTATCCCACAACCAGAGTCAAGGTCCTGTCACCTATGTTCCCAGGTTCGCTTCCAGAATCCCTTAACCCCGAGCCTGTCCTTCATACAGGCACCTTTTTAATTTGGGTTGTTAAAGTTTGAGTCTCATGATTTCAGCATTGACTCTGTGGCTTGTATATTTAGCTCTATTATTCCTTAACACTATTGATGTACCTGAATCCTCTAAACCCTGCCTCCCCCTCCACTGCTTTTTCTCCCCCTTCTTTATATGTTTCCTTTTCCTCCCTGGGACTAAGGATACTCTAACCATATCCCCCTTTAAGTCATTGCATTTTCTCATCCATTTATTCTAACTCCACATATAAGTGATATCATCCTGTATTTTTCCTTTGTCCTAAGTCAGAGTATCTTTACTTTTCATATAGTTCATATTTAGGGTTTCACATATGATATTATTGCACAGAAACAATTTGGCTAATATGAAAAAGTGATGACTTATGGCACTAGATCACTTGCAAATTCCATTTTAATTGTTTGATATTCACTTAAGTATCTATGATTCAGAGAAAATATATAATTGCATTATAATTATAAATTAAGACTTGTCATTATCCATTTATTATTGACTTTGATTCAATAATGCAACATAATTGAATTATATTGAGAATTTTTAGATAGTATGTTAGAAGTGCTCTCCAGGGCAAAGGTGTCTTCACTTAAAATCCATGGTGTATCAGGAATCAAATTTAGATTAATAAGAGTATGTAAAATACGTAGAACACAAAAGTTTTCCCAAAATATGCAATTAAATGCAGTATATCCATAGGAACTCAATATCTTACTTTTTGTACTCTATAAAATATGTGCAAATATATATGCATATAATTCAATTTTAATGTGCTTAATTTGCAAAGAAACCATCATAAAATTTGTGGTAAATAAACTCTATATATAATCTTAAATTATTATACAAACATTATACATTATGTACATAAAGATATATTTTTCTTTATAAAATTTGAAGTGCTAAAATCTACTTTTACTCTAGTATACTTAAGAAATAGAAATTTCCAAACAAAAAAGGAATGATTTTCAGTTTCAGCATGAGTAAAATCCCCAGTCCATAAAATGGAAGCATCCAATTACTAAAGCATATTTGTCATAAGGAAAAAATAAAACAAGAATTTGACTTACTATTTATTGATTGCAGATGATACAGAGGAAGTATGGATGCTGGTTTACATTTTCCTGTTTTCTGTTGTTAACATGAAACATTCTTAGTGGCATTTTAAGTTCTGAGTGTTTCAGAGTTTATACCATTCTGTGACTTGAGATAACAGCAACAATTCAGTTGAGGTGAATGGCTTGTATTCTTGCAGAATATTCTTCTATTAATATTTTCCATTATGGTTTTGTTACTCTGAAGGAATGGAATAGATTAAGAAAGTACCCATGTGACCATGGGGATAACACTGTTTTGTAAAATATATGATTAAATAATTTTTGTAGCAATAAAAAGCTAGGTCAAAAGAAATATTAGTATACCACTTAAATATAATTTACAATTTTTTCATACATTTAATATGGATTTCTTTTTCTGGAGGTCTGTAATTTTCAGTAACTATAGTCACATGCTAGTATTAGTAAAACTAACGTTCTGATATTTCACAAACATATTTTATTTCTTTAATTTATTCTTGTTAAAAGACATTAGAAATGTGGGGTGAGACCATTTAATATAATTAAATTGAATACAAGTGCATATGAACTCAGACAGTCTCTCACCCTGTTCGTTCCATTCTAGGCCATGGGTCCCGATGTGAAGTTCTTCAGCTGATCTTCTCGGTCCTATCTTGGCATTAAAATCACCCACAATGATCTTGTAGAAGGTGTGGTCTTCTTTATAGAACTTCTCTAGCTCCATGTAGAATTTCTCAATTTCTCTTTCATCATAATGAGATGTTGGTGCATAGACAACGAAGATAGAAACTGCAGGCAGTGAGCCACATCTATTCAAATGTAAACGTCCGATTCCGGTGGTTGTTAGGCATTCAAATGAATCAATGCTCTTGGCCAAGTTTGTGTTGACAAGGACACCGACGCCTCCAACACCTCTTTTATCGCATGTTCCGAGGAACAATTCTTCTCCAGTGTCGAAAACGGCATGGTGAGATTCGTGCCTTCTTGTCTCGGTCAGACAAATGATGTCGTACTTGATCATTCGCGCTTGTACCATCAGGTCCTCGATGGATGCATCTGATGCTACCGTATGTGCATTGAAAGTACAGATGATCATTTTTGTCTTCCTTCGTTGTGGCAGCCTACATCGGCCTTGAGATTTTGTCGGCCTCTCCTTTCTCATCCTTCTCAGTGCTGCCATGTCGGTGAAGCCTTCAGGGTCAGGTGAATGAGACCAGTTGTCGTTACTGGTTTTGGAATATCGAATACACAGTGGATAGCTTGCCAGGCTCTTCTGTGCGGGCGGAATACTCTCAGTAGCTTGTGAGTCTTTCCGAGAGGGATAGAGGCTTTTGGGGCGACCTCTAATCCCCCTTGTAGGTGTTACCATATTTGAACCCTATCAAATATGGTACGACAATTCCAGAAGATGGGTATTTAGTGTCTTATGATGTGTCGCGCGGCCACAAGCGGCCGCGCGGGTCCGGAAAACGTCCTAGAGTGTGGCAACGGCTGGATAGTGGAAGTATTGTCCACTGAGACTGTCTGAGTTCATCATGTCGACCAAGACCATTCACGGTAACTCACAGTTCCAGAAGGCAGAATCTAAACGATGGACATGGGAGTCTCCTGGTGGACAATTCCACAACGAAATAGACCACATCATATTCAATCGACGGTTTTGCCTGACTGATGTCGCTGCTGTTGTCCCAAAATTTCAAACGGGATCGGACCACCGTCTTCTTCATGTAAATTTCTACTTCACAGAGTGGGGAGAAAGGGCTGCAAAGTTCAAAAAGAGAACTCCCAGAATGACCACCAACTGGGAACTCTTTGGTACTATTGCGGCAACATGGGAAGATGCCATTGTTGACAACATTGACGAGGAATACGATCGACTGGTTCAGCACCTCCATGAATGTGCGAGGAACGCCAAAAGAGACATAGCCACAAAAAATCGTCTATCTTCGAAAACTCTTGAGCTAATTCGCCAGCGTGGTTTGATGCATGCCTCAGGCAACCGCAAGCTAACGTCCGAGCTCGCAAAGCAGTGCAGAGATGCGATCAAGGAAGACCTCAAAGAGAGAAGAGCAGAAGTACTGGTAGATGCAGCAGAAGCCAGGAAAAGTATTCGTAACGCCCGCCTTTCCTTCGCCAACTATAAGACCAAGATGACTGCCCTCCAATGTCCTGATGGATCCATCACATCCTCCAGAACGGCAATGGAGAAGATTATCCATGACTTCTACTCAAATCTCTTCGATAGCCATGTCCACTTGCCAACATACCAAATTCCATAGGATGGCTATGTCGTTCCCAATGTTCTCCCTTCCGAAATCCGACACGCCATTTCGTTGGTAAAGAAACAAACAGCACCCGGCCCAGACAAGGTCATACCTGAACACCTGAAGAACCTGCCGTCAGTACTCATCAATACACTGGCTCGGCTCTTTACTCGCTACCTGTCTGAATGCAAGGTTCCGTCCCAATGGAAAACCAGCAGGACCCTACTACTGTTCAAGAAGGGAGACATCCATGACATTGGCAACTATCGCCCGATCTGCCTATTGTCTGTCATCTACAAGTTGTTCACTCGAGTCATCCTAAATAGGATTGGCAGAACACTAGATGAAGGACAACCATGCAAGCAAGCAGTGTTCCGCAAAGGATTCAGCACCATCGACCATATCCACACAATAACCAAGCTCATTGAGGTTTCTCGGGAGTTCAAGATGCCTCTCTGTTTAACGTTCATTGATTTAAAGAAGGCGTTTGATTCTGTTGAGATGGAAGCGGTTATTGAAGCCCTAGCCAATCAGGGCATTCAAGCCCAATACATCAGGATCCTCCGTGAGCTGTATTGCGGATTCACTACCAGGATCTCACCATTCTACAAAGAAGTGATCCTTGATGTCAAGAGAGGGGTGCAGCAGGGTGATACCATTTCACCGAAACTCTTCAGTGCTACCCTCGAGAACATCATGTGACGACTGGAATGGGAAGGAATGGGAGTGAAGATAGATGGTCAGCAACTGCACCACCTCCGCTTTGCTGATGACATTGTTTTAATATCACCAAACATCAGCGAAGCGGCACAAATGCTGGCCGACTTTGACCATGAGTGTGGAAAGGTAGGACTACAGCTGAATCTTACGAAGACAATGTTTATGAGAAACAGCCTTGTTCCTGACGCCCCATTCGCTCTCAATGGAACGACCATCTCTGAATGCAACAGCTATGTCTACCTAGGTCGAGAGGTCAACATGACAAATGACCTGGCATGCGAGCTGCGCAGGAGGAAGAGAGCGGCTTGGAACGCCTTCAAGAATGTCGAAGAAATAGCTAAGAGGATGAAGAACCTCCGGCTCCGGGCACATCTCTTTGATTCCACTGTTCTTCCTGCATTAACATATGCTTCCGAGACCTGGGCCCTATGCAAACAAGATGAGAACGCTATTCAGGTCTCCCAAAGAAGAATAGAAAGCGCTATGCTTGGAATATCACGTTTCACTCAAATGAGAGAACGAATCCGGAGTTCTGACATCCGTTGACAATCAAGAATCAGGGACGCTGTCTCGTTTGCCAAGGTGTCGAAAATCAGATGGGCTGGTCACGTAATGAGATTTAAAGACGACCGCTGGACTAGAGCTGTTACTGACTGGATTCCACGGGATGTCAAAAGACCGCGTGGCCGCCCACCTTCCAGATGGTCAGACTTCTTCGTCAAGATCATGAACGATCGGTTTGAGGCCCTTCATGTTCCCGGAGCGAACAGATGCCATTGGGCTACACTAGCACGCGACAGGGACAAATGGAGACGTTACTGGCGCCCGCTCGAGCAAATCGATGACTAACGGGAAGTTAAGTGATTAAGTGATTAAGTGACAAGTGCATATAAGCAGGGAAAATAAGTGCAATTGAATATAAATCAAATCTAAATAAGTATAAGTACAGACACATTAAATCTAAGTAAAATATGTATATTAAAATTTTTAAAAGATAACTAAAGGAAGTAAATATAAATACAGGCATATTTAATCTAAGTATAAAAGCAAGATCTGCTTGATGGCTATTCAGTTTACCATAGGTTGTTTTTCACAATCTTTATGATGTATAAAAAATTAACAGGACTGGTTGTAGTATTTATCATGTTTGCCCGTACAGCAAAAAATTATCCTGTACTGCTTTTTTTTTGTTTTTGAATGTTTTTCAAAAGAGCATACTGTTTGAAAGAGAGATTTAATCAAAATAGGACTATAATATATTGTTTATTCGAGTTTTCTGTTTGTTTGTTTTAGGGCCAGCCACATCCAGAAATGCTCAGGAGTTACTCCTGACTCTGTATTCACAGGGATTACTTTTGACAGTGCTCAGTGGACCATGTGGAATGGTGGAGATTGGACTCCTGTAAACTGCATGCGAGGCAACTGCTCTTCCTGATGTATATGCACTTATTTATTTACTTTTTACTATTATATATTTCTAAAGAAGAGCATAACACTAAGAACTATACTCAGGGATGAATAGGGAATCACTGTCACTGTCCTCCCGTTTTTCATTTGTGTGCTAGAGTGGGCCCAGTAACGTCTCCATTGGAGACTTTGTTGTTACTGTGTTTGGCATATCAAATATGTACCGGGTAGCTTGCCAGACTCTGCCATGCGGGCGAGATACTCTCGGTAGCTTGCCAGGCTCTCCGAGAAGGGTGGAGGAATCGAACTCGGGTCGGCCATGTTGGCTGCGTGCAAGGCAAACGCCCTACCGCTGTACTATTGCTCCAGCCCTTGAAAAGAATAATTTGTGAAATTTATATACAAGTGGTACTACATGGAAAGCATCATTCTAAGTGAAATGAGTCAGAAAGAGAGCGAAAGATGTAGAAAGATTGCATTCATCTGGGGAATATAAAGTAACAAAATAGGTGACTAACACCCACGAATAGCCAAGGTAAGTACCAGGAGGTTTCCTCCATGGCTTGGAGGCCACCGGCACATGCTAGGGGAAACGCAGCTCAGATAGAGAAGGGAGAACCAAGTAAAGGGTGTTGGGAGTAGCCTCCCAGGATGGGAGATGCATCATGTTGAAAGTAGGCTATGGACCTAAAATGATTGCCACTCAATGCCTCTTTTGCAAACCACAGCACCCAAAAGGAGAAAGAGAACTAAAGGGAATGTACTGCCACATATGTGGGGTGGGATGGGGGGTTGGAGGTGGGAGGGATACTGGTATCATTGCTGGTGCAGAATGGGTACTGGTGGAGTGATGGGTACTCAATCATTGTATAAATAAAACCCAAGTACAAAAATCTGTAAATCTACAACTGTACCTCATGGTGTTTCAAAATAAAAAAGAAAGAAAGAAAGAAAGAAAGAAAGAAAGAAAGAAAGAAAGAAAGATGGAAAGAAAGAAAGAATTCAGGTCCTTCCCTGATTTCTAGTATTCTCTATCACCTCCAGGTGGCTGTGATGACACTTGACCTGCTGCCGGATGCCCCGTCTAGTTAGGGAATAAAGGAGGAAATTTAGTCCCAAAACACAACCATACTTAGAACCCAGTACCTAAAATGGTCCTCCAAAAACTGCCAGTAATGACCTCTAAGCACAGAACCAGGAATAGACCTAATCACAATGATGTGTAACATAGAAAAGTAAAATAATAAAGGAAAAGAACTATATTCTTAAAGGCAATTATTTCTGATGTGGCAAAACTGTGAAAATAAGGATTGAATTAGCCAAATACTAATCTTAATCTTTCTAATTCTTGCTAATTTTTGGTAGGGAGAAATAAGTACTAAGAAAGATCAGATACATCTCATTTAAGTAAACTTTACTTATACTTAAATTAATAATTGTATTCAACACAAACATCTAAATTTTATGGTCAAGTATACTTATGACCTATTTGTTTATTTCTATTCAATTTTAATTTATTTAAATATTCTTGAGACAATCTTTAACTTTGTATAAAGTCATCTTATCTATATATCTGTGGTTCCATTTATTTAGTTACTTAAATAAAAACCTAATCTGACACATAAAACATTTTCTCATTATGCTATAAAATATTGATAGGTATATTTATTTGAAAACTATGCTTTAATCATATTCTCATTAGTAGTGCTATACCACTGCTTTTTATCCCTTCAGGATTGAATCCATGAACCCACAATTCTCTTTTCTCATTTGTTTGTTTTGTTTTAAATCTCATCAGGAGCCCATAAGGAGTTCATTAAGAACAGGTAAACACAAAATATTCTTTATAAAGAATTTTTGCTGTTGTGAAATTTACATAAAATTTGCCAAAATGAGTTTGTTCATTTTTATTTTAATTATTCTCAAATCCCCCTTACGATGAAATTTCAACTCACCCCTAAAATTATAAATATGAGAATACACTTTAAAAAGAAAACAAATAAGATATATACCTGAAATAATATGAGGGAAGTAAAGATAGCTATTTGTTATAAGAAAACCTATTTTTTACGCAATTTTTACTTTGAAGTCCCAGTAATTCATTGTGGTTTACTGTCATTTAGCTTTTTCTTTTGTAAAGGTTTAAATGATATTGTTTGTTGCTGCATATATTTATGGTATCATAAATATTAGTAGATCTTTATAAAATTCTACAATAGCTGAAATGATTTGAAGCAGTTCATTTACTTCTCAATTTTGACATAGTCTAAGATATTATAATCCCCATGAAGTTGGCTGATTATAGACTCAGTTACCACTTTGAAAGACACAATTGCATTCTAAATAATAACGAAGGTAAAAGGAAAGAGAAATTCTTCACACAAAAGACTTTCTGGGAACATTTTAAGAAAATAAAAAAGCAAATAAGTAAATTCTTTGTGACTGCTATTAAAGGACATAAACCGACATAATCAGAATTACTCAACTATAGTTAAATTATGGCTGTTCTAGACAATATTGAACACATGTTTATGCATTCAGAAATGCCAGATGGGCTCTGATTCTAGCTTATGTTTCCCTTTAGTGAAAGGAAAAGAAATGAGAGACATGTTTCTGTTTTGGGAAGAAATCTACAAAATTAATAATATTTTAGAAACAATTTTCCCAGTGTGACTATTCTAGGGTTAGAAGATAGCCTCTAGTCACTGTTGCTCAACAAATATTATTGTACAAATATAAACAATTATATTTCATGATGATTGGACCAAAGGAGAAGGTCAAGAGGGATTACAATACTGGGAAGAACAGCCAAGGCAGAGATTTTTCACTCTTTTGGAATATGTTAGCTACATATTAGGGAGAACTTCCACAGTTAGCTACAATGCTAATTATTTTAAATTTATAACATTATCGCCTTTCTTCAAAACAATTAGGTTAGTTACTGTAATGCTGTCTTAAAGAGAATTAAATAGGAGGCCAGAGTATACAAATAACTATACAGGTATCATAGCCAATAAGTGAGAAAACGGGCTAAAATTCATACAAAACCATTTAGTTTTCTGCAGCTACTTTTTTGTGTGCACGCTCTATCCAATGTTTACTGAATAGAATCCCAGAGGTATAAGAGAGGAGATATTGGATCAAAGAACTACCAAACAAGTTTACTCTTGGAGCAGACACTAACCTCAGATCTACTTGAAATAGAAGGAGGCAAGCAGGATATGTAAATGAGATAAATTCCTACTTCTAGAGGTTAATAACTTGTGCTTTTTGAGTCCATAAATGTGAAGGATATGGAGATGGCTGAGATGACAAAGCTTAAGTCCTAGCAGAAGTAGTACAAACCATCATACACCACACTCCCAAACCTAGAATGAGTCTCTAAGACAGAGAGGTCAAACTACATTCATGTCTAGAGATGCAAATTAATATGGTAATGTACACACTAGAAATTAGGGTAATAATCCAACATCATTTTATATCCTATCTTATATCTCCCTAATTATATCTTTGGTTTTTTGTTTGCAAACTACATCCTGGTTGCTCGGTGATTACTCTTCCTGTACTATCTACCTGGCTCTACCTTTAATCTTTCATGTATCAACTATTTAAGTAAAAGGTAAAGGTAAAGGCCCTCCCGTTGTTCATCGATTTGCTCGAGCGGGCCCAGTAACGTCTCCATTGGAGACTTTGTTGTTACTGTGTCTGGCATATCGAATAGGTCACGGGGAGCTTGCCGTGCGGGGCGAGATACTCTCGGTAGCTTGCCGGGCTCTCCGAGAGGGGCGGAGGAATAGAACTTGGGTAGGCCATGTTGGCTGCGTGCAAGGTAAACGCCCTACCGCTGTGCTATCTTCACAAAGTCAAATGGGTATGTCTTTTTTACCTGATCACTCTCACCAGATATTGGAAGCACAAATTGTTAGCTTCTACTAGAGATATTTGCCTGTGATATACTAGGTAATGCACAAACATTTTCTATTTAAAACACTTATACATTTTGAGTTAATAGGAATATTGCATTTTAAAATTGAAGTTATATTTTTATGCAAAGTATGTATTTTGAATTTGAGTGTAATTTAATGATTATTGACATTGTCACTAATTTACCTAGAAGGATTTTAGACTTAATCTATTTCTATTATTGAAAACTTTTGATCTGTATTGAAAAGTTCACTTATTTATAAAGAATACACTATTAAATCCCATACCATTTTAAAGAGGAAGCAATTAAAGCACTGAGGGATTAAAGTATTTTTCAAACAAAGTCATAATTTTGTTGACTTCCTTTTGAAGTCTGGATTTTAAACATTTATACATGATTGGAGGAAATCTGAAAAATAGGGACAGATGCCATTAGCCCATGGAGCAGACTGACATTGAGGAGAAACCCTCTAGCAGTCAACTTTAAACTGTTAGTATTCAGCATTTTGAAATTTTACACATTACAGAGATATACATTATCTTTTTATTTATTCCCTTTCCTATAATCTACGCTTTCAATGTTTCAGTTTTATTTAAAACAAGTATAAACTTGAGAGAACTACACTTTTTCGCTTCATTCAAGATGTGTTAAGATGAATCCAATAGTGGTAGAATAAATTTGATCATCAAAATATGTCAAAAGAAGCTGAGTCTCATGGGATGAAAATTGGAGTTCCTAGATACACCCTCCATTCTCAGAGAGTGTCTTTTAACATGGAATGATTAGACTTATGTTTTGTTATGAGAAACAGCTGTTGGGAGAATAGTCAACTATTTTGCATACTCAATGGAGCAGTGGAAATAAAGCCAGAATGCACAAAGTTTTGGGCAATAAAAACTTTCTTTTAAGGAAATAAGGCCTGTTTTCAGTGCTTGAAATGCCTTGCCTAGACAAGTGGCAGTAAATCTTATAACTGTGGGTTGACAGTTCAACTTCAAAAACTTGTTGTAAGAAATAAAGAGATACTGTACTGATGATTGTGTCCTCGTTCTGGGGCATGCTACATGAAAAAAAGAAAAACACACTAAATGAGTGAAACTAATCTCAAATTATCCAATTTATCCTTGTTAATAGTAAAACCATGGACTTGCCTTTGTGTTCTCACCCTAGCCGATTAATACTTTTCTTCGAATTATATTAGAGCAATCTAAATTCTGTCCAAGTTCAGTATTTTTATTATCTCACCATTACTTTGTGACTGATCTGATCTGACTGTAAAACTATCCAGTATACCTGAATCTTGTTCATGAGAAAAATATTTCAGTGGGATATTACACAAATACAAAACTAAATAAACCTTAGTCTGGTGATAGGAAACAATTTTTCTTTAAACATTAAAGCATTGTCCATTCAAACACAGTTCTTCTTGTGAGTCTATCATTTATCAAAAATACTTAAGACTCTGACTCAATTCATATACAGTGATTCATCCACAATCTCTAAAAATTCAAGAAAGCCATGCATTTTTAGTCTTTTTAAGCCCTATTTCTTCAGTTTTAGAGCACAAGTAATGGTACTTTTATAATTGCATCAAAGGCAGAAGAATCATTCTAATAAGAGAAAATTGTGTCATTGAATTTTCCAGCAGAATGATATCTAAGCCACGTAATTCTCAGACTGAGCACATTTAATTTGTTACTATAGACAAATCTTGAAAATCCAGTTTACTTTGTTTTAAGATGTAATATGGACTTGATCATGGACTAACTTTTCTTACGTATATTAAGGAATATATTGAGAGCAACTAGATAATATGTCATAAATTCTGCTTAAGTGCCATAGAATTTTAATTTTCTTGTTTAATACTAAAATTGGTGTCTTCTCCTCAAAGTGAAATTTATTCAGCTTTGGACTCACAAAAACACACAACTTATTTTAGTTATAACCTAGATTAGAATTGCTAAAGAATTTACTAATAACACAACACAATAACACAATGAAAAACATGATTATTAAATTGTTTTTATTTATGTGTTAAAAGTAAAACTTTAGTGTGCATTATCAATAAAGAAACTAACACCACATAAATCTTAACTTTGATCCTCAATAACAGGTAAACAATCTATTTTGAGATTAATTGCTGGTGTCACTGACAGGAGATTATCTTTGCCAAAACTAGCAATTAAATCTCTTTTTTCAACTAGATATTTTTTCACTTGAAATATAGAATACTGAAAATGTAATGTCTTGCCAGAAATAAACTCAAATGCTTCTCATTCTGTTTTCTTTATAAATTGGTTGCCTAGAGAATGTCATGAATGTCATTCAACAACATGAATGTCATGTTGCCAGGACATTGTTACCATATACTGTCCTAACATGATCTTTACTTATATAGTTGCCACTGCTCTGTATTCCCCATCTGTCATCTATACTTTTGCAAAGTTATAGTAAAAAGAAATTAGTAAGAATTCAGAACTGACCTGCTGAGAATCAAGAGAAGAAAGAAGCCAGCTTGGAAGCGTAAGTATAGTTGCTTTTCTTTTTGAAAATGATAATATATAACAGAAATAAATTTAATCAACATTCTTGCATGAGTTTTGGAAGAAATACATCTACTTCATGGAAGCTTATAAGTATAGGTAAAATCATAATATACAGAAGAAATGTGAAAAGATATGAGAGGAAGAAAAAGGGAACATTTTCAGTTGTACAGTCCCAACTCCTCAGAAGTGGAGAGCAAGGAGAAGGTAAAAGTAACTCAGTCAAGAAACTTGTTAATACGTTTTTTTGCTGTCTTTTCAATTTTGTATAGAATTTACTCACTGTGGTGCTTAAGAAACAACAACTGCCTCCTGTGTATCCTGGAGGCTTTATAGGGCCCCTTATAAAAATTAATCGCAGGTCCTCACAAAGAAGGGCAGTTAGAGTCTTGGTTTTGTATTGTTAACCCCCTGGCTTTCTTAAAGAGTGATTTGCTGATTTGAAAAATCTGGCATGTGGCAGAGACCAGAAGCCACTATCATGTTAAGTAGGGAGAAACTAGGTTAGTATTAGAAATACTTACTTCAGTATGATCTATGGAGCAGAAGTGGTAGGGGCAATTCCAAAAAGCAGTATGGGCAGTGAATCTCTATTTAAGAGAAAGAGGATGTCAGAATCCACAGGTTTTTATGACCAACATAGGGGTACTGCACTTGAGATAGGATGGGTGAAAAAAAGAAAAACAGTAAGAACATATGTAACGTCTCATTATCTCCCCCAGTAGAAATTCAGAAGCAGGTTTAGTTTGATTTTTAAGGACAAAGCAAGAGCAACATTAGCAATTCGTATAGTTACCATATCTTGTCACATCTCACTGAGTTCATTCAGCTCTCCTAAAGAATTTCTAAAGCAGATTAGCTTTTCCTTCTGTTCCTTTAAGAAAAAGAGAGAGATCATTTTTACATACAAAACTTATTAATAACAACAAATATCTTAGGAAGAGTTTCCAAACAACATAGCTACTATGTATATGCCCTCTGGTTATGTTTGAAATCTGTTACTATAAGAACTGAAACGTTAAATGGAACATGTATTTAATCATGTATTTATGTTTCTTTTGAGTATTGTTCTTGCTTGTTCTAAGCATTCTTAAAGTTTGTAATAAGTTTTCTTTTAATTGAAAATGGTGTAAAATTATCTAAATATAGACTATGTCCAACAATAGGAATTAAAAAAAAATAATGTGAAAACCGTAGCCAGCCTAATCACACACTTAAAGTTAAGATTACTTTATTTATTATGATAGCAGATAAACAGCTTAAGAGTTAAGACCAAAGAATTGATGCAACAAAAAGAGTATTTCCCTAGATTTGTCAGATTCAGTGGGCTTATGTGAGAGCCCCCACAGCATCCACTTCTTCTAGCAAAGCCATTTCTTTAACAGTTGTGGAACTGTAACCGTTCAAATACTTTTGTGATGTTTTGGATATAGACATATTGAAATTAGTAAGTCATCAGTGATTTTTTTGTTTGTTTTGCTTTGTTTTGGTTTGGGGGCCACATTCATCAGTGTTCAAGGCTTATTCCTGATTGCACTCAGCGTTCACTTCGGGTTGACTTGAAGGACCATATGGGATGCCATGGATCAAATCCAGGTCTGACACATTTTGTAAAGCAAGTACCTTACACACTGTAATATATCTCTGGCTTCAATTTGTCAACCAATTTTATCTTGAAATAATTTTGAGTTTTATACAATGTGGTAAATAAGTTGAATAGAAAGTATGTTTTACAGTACAACAGGATTCAGGCTATGCTCGGTTTATGCAAAGGTAAGGAATTAAATGTGATTATTCATTCATGTGTTCTTCAGTCCTATGAATAATGTACTTCCATCTTATTATAAGAAACAGTTCTGATAAGAATACATTACATGCAGTATATAAAAGTATGCTTATTGAGAGCTAATTATTCTTTTTAAGTACAAAATTATGACAAAAATTTAAGATATACTTTATTTTTCAAAACTATTAAACTTTACATTTTATTTATTCATTTTATTTTTGGGGGGGTCACACCTGGCGATACACAGGGGTTACTCCTGGATCTGCACTCAGGAATCACCCCTGGTGGTGCTCAGGGGACTATAAGGGATGCTGGGAATCGAACCCGGGTTGGCCACGTGCAAGGCAAATGCCCTACCGACTGTGCTATTGATCCAGCCCCTAAAGTTTACATTTTAAAATTAACTATGAAATAGTCATTTTGCTGTAGCTATTTCGTTTAAACACAGAATCAAGAAAATATCAGACTTTTTTAAAACAGGATACTGTAATAATAAAACATTACTTTTCCTATCATTCTAAGACAATGAAAATTATACAAAATGTCTCATTCACCAAAAAAAATATAAAAAGATGTTGTTTACCTTATATATAGCATCTACCTACATAAAACCCTGATCTAATATCTTTCTTTTAACCATTTTATAAATAAGTTAACTATATTTACTAAGACCTGTGCACACCGGGTAAACTTTGAAGTCCATTGTTTGGTTTGCACCATTACTGAATGTGCGCACCTTCCTGAGCAGCAACTCAATTGTGCCCCAAGACTTCAGATGAAAAGAAAGGCCCACTTGAGATAGTTTCAACTTTGGCCCAGTTACAAATAGAATCAAGATCTGATATTCAACCTTTTTCCACTCAAACTGTAATTTTGAACTGAAATCAAACGTACAAAATGTTAAATTAAGTTGTCATTTAAATTTCTGGAAAATATCAGATTGCTACCTATACAAACAGAGGACGCTTGCTGGGTGATATTGCATTTGGAGTCTGTATGTGAAGTGACAAGAAAGAAACATAACTCTTAGCATGTCTTGTGTCCTATAAAATGAAACACACACATTGAAATTTATTTTCAGTCTTCAGTCAAATATATACCATGAAAAGGTTAATCCTTTCTTTCTGTTCTCCCTAAATACGTTTGGCAATTTGACAATTTTAGGTAACTTATATACAATGAAGACATAGTTTTGTGTCACATCCACATATCTATGTATATATTCATATAAACACATATATAATTATTTCCAGATAAAAATAAAGCTTTGCTGCAACTTCCCAGGTAAAACTGCTTCAATAGTGTTTAAGTCAGGAGTATCTGACTTTTACATTCTTGAGAAAAATGTTTTTAATTCCCCCATAGTATTGCTATTTTTTCTAATTGGAAACTTCAAGAAGAATAGAGAAATAAGATTCTCTTAATTATTATAGATCTGTTTCTAACTGGAAAGCAAGCCTGCACTAAAAAGAGAAAGTTTCTATACTTCTTGCTAGAAACTCTATAAATATGGACAAAGCCACTTACCAAGATGGCAAGAGCTTCAAAGAATGAGCTTAGGGATCACAAGTAATCAATAAGATATTTGTTAGAAAACTAGTATGAGAATTTGAATTACACAAATATAATGCAATATTTTAATCATTATTCTTATCTCAATTTTATATTACCTTATATTTCCTGTTCTTTTAAAGTCTTTTTTAAACTTTTTTTATTGAATTACCATGAGATATACATTAAAATTTTTTCATAACATAATCCACATTCAATTTTACTGCTTCTTCTTATACTAATGAATATAGTCTATAAAAATCAGCCAGATATAAAGCAAATATTTCAAAAAGCTCCCAAGTCATGTATATTATTATTATATAACTGCCCACTGGATCACTATACATGATTTTCCCATTTATATCTAAAATGATCAAGTCCTAAAGTGAAGTTTTTAATCTATCTTCTTTTACTTCTAACTTTTTGTTTATAGTTAGATTGCTGTATATATGTATACTTAAAACTAAACCTCCTTTATTTTTTTTCAATTGAAAGAGTTTAGGTTGTTATATTTCTCTTCAATTCATCATGTTTAATATTTCATTCAGAAGTGCTTTTTAAACTTAAAAATTATTACAAGTTTAGTACACTCTCATTACAAAACTATACACTATGGTCAAATTTATAGGAATAAAAATCTAAAAAAATCTCACCATTGAAAGGTAAATAGTGTTCTTTATCTACAAAGACTATACTTTGGATATTTTATATCTTTTGTAGCACAATTTTGAATCCTACATCTTTGTATAATATTTTTTTACATATAAATTATTGTTCAGCATCAATAATTTGGTAGTTTCCTATCTTGGAGTTGCAACACAATGTTTTAAATTACTACCTTCCTGTAAATTGAAACTCTGTTTTAGTTTATGATTATAGAAAACTTTATGAGGAAACTTTCCAAAGAAATATATCTGAATTTCTAATAATTTCTTTAGGATATCTTCCTAGAAATGAAATCACAGAGCTGAATACTTTGAATGTGACCAAAGTATATAATTAGTTTAATAATATGTTTTTACAAAATTGTTATATTAACCAGTAAGACTTGTTATAAGGATGCTTGCAGAGAATATATAACTATCACAAAAATAAATATTCACAGTTTTTATGATATTAAGTTCAAGAAAGCAATTTCTCAGAAAATATGCAACTTTTCATATACTAGGTCCTGAGTGCACCTAGTCATTCTAATCTTTAAATTCAGGACAGACAATTTAGTGCCTGGTACACCAGAAAAATATTGAACAAAACATTAAATTTTGAACTTATTCCACTAATATAGCAAAATTAATTTCACAGGGAAGATGAACAAAATATATTTTCTGTATGGGTTTATTATAATCCACACAAATACCACACTAGAGAATGTCTTAATAAGTTTTCTGTCAATATTTGTCATAATATGATATTTCCTTTGTTTTCAATTAACTTTTTTATTCCACATGAAGTGCTTTGGGAGCTTAGGGGACATTCCCTGAAACCAGGCAGTGCATCTGATATGCTGGGTTACCTGTGCAGTGATCACAGACCTTGCAGTGCTGGAGATTGAAGCTGAGTCCTTAGCATGCCATTCATAAACTTCTGCCCTTGAAGTATCCCTCTGGCACTATAATTAGACTTTCTAAACTTTACTCTCTAACAGTGAGCTTGAGCTGAAGAAGAGGGAGGATTATAAGTAAAGCTATTTGCTCATAGGTGCAGCGTAGTAAATCATCTGGGAGCAAATTGTTATAAAAGCCCCTCACAAGAGAGTGCCCTCTGTTGGAAGAAGTATGAAACGTGATTGATATAGATCTGCTATTAGAGCAGTCCATGAAATTAAGTATTATCAGAAGTCCAATAAACTGAGAAGCAAACATCCCTTCCAGCAACTTGTGTGATGTATTGCTTCATGTCTTGAAACAGATTTGTGCTTCCAGATTGCAGCTTTACACAGACAATTTAAGCCTATTGGCCTTTTGTAAGACATCAACCAGTGTGCTTTTGATGCCAAAAATAGAATAGCTAAGCCAAAAGGCATCCTATTAGATCACAGCATGGATGGAGAATTTTTTAAAGAATCTGTTATGTGAACATTTATTTTATTCTGTTTCATTTTTTTCTCTTTGTCATGTTATTGATAACTCTGTGTAATTCGTGCTCCTTGATCCAGGAAGTTAAAGTTACCTATGCCTATAGTCAAAAATGGAAGAAAAAGGAACAGATCCATATCCTATAGTTGCCAGCATATCGATTACACACCTGCCCTGCTCCTCAGATTCATGAATCAAATATTCAAGGACCTGTAAGCAAAGCAGCTGAAGTTCATTGACACCCAGGTTTTCCTACCCCAACTAACAACTCTGTGGTGCCCTCAGTGAGGGTATAGGTCTAGCTCCTGCCTTTTGAAAGCCTTGGCAGCCACACCCACATCCTACTGCTGCATCCATGCCAACAGGCTAGTATCTAATTCCATGGTTTCACCCAGTGTGCACTGATACAGACTCATCTCTGTCCTACAGCTCCTGAAGTTTCTGGACCATGATGTATGTGACTTCACAACACATCCAAATTACACAGTACTAAAATTCCTGTAGGAACACAACACATTTGATGAGAAAGTAACATAAGAGTCAACTAAACTCAACAAATAAAAGCAGCAACACGAAAGACTCAACTAGCAACAAACAGCTTAGTTGGTCCCAGACAAAGACTTAACAACCCCATGGTGTAAAAAACTATGCACGCTGAAGGGTGTGTGTTCACAGGCTCTCCGGGTGGCTCTATCTCACCACCTGCCTTTGGTGCTCTAGAGCCACTGTATGTGGACTGGATCTGACCGCTGTTGGCCAAGGGGAGGCAAAGGAAGGAATGAGAGCCAGGCTGGTTGGTCTCAATAGCTGTTTATTCCAGTCTCATTCCAGTCTCATCCCTGTTCACATCTCTCTCATCTCTCTCTCTCTCTCTCTCTTTCTCTCTCTCTCTCTCTCTCTTTCCCGGCCCCCCAACCTGGAACCTCCAGCCCACTCTTACAGCCTAATTAAATCCCCCAAAGCATGAGGAGTTAGGTTTACATATGGGTGTGGTCACATTCAATAGGGTTAAAGTTCTTTCTGTCAGGGGATGCTGCTTCTAAGACAGATCTTCTTTCAGCAGAACAACCCACCCAAGGGTGGAATCCCATGGGTGTGTTTCTCCTCTTCCTTGTCCGACAAACATATAAGCATTCATGATATTAATCATTTTGTATGGACACAGTAAGAGATGCGTTAAGCTTATAGAATTCCTCTTCTGAGGTCATCTCGATCTCAGACTACAGTGCTCAGGCCAGATTAGTCTTTCCTATCCCTAGCAGGGTCCTAGTCTCATTGTTACTTTTGGATCATGACAGCATTTGTCCATGATCAAACTCTTAACTTATAGTTAAGAATCGTGGCACTTTGGCCTGGCCCATTTCGATGCCAGGGTAGCTCACAAGGTCCCTTCAGTCCCTCATTGGAACTCTGCTTTTGGGGTGCTAGGAACTGAAGGCAACTGAGGCTTAAGTTGAAAAAGCAGATGCCTGGGAATGAATAATATTCAAAGCCAATTGAATGAATCCCAAGTTACAAAAGCATAATATTAATTGTCATCTGTGTCTATAAAAAGGACATTGTTTTAAAGTAAACTATTCAAAAGACATAAGGAGAGGAGAAAGGCAATATTAACTTACAATACATGTTCAGTGTCCTAGAAAGATTCAACCTTACAAAGTAACAGAAACTGATTAGGGGAATTAGCTGATTAACTGGTTGGGAAAAAGAGCATAGAGAAGTGGTTATAGATAAACAAAAGAATGGGAGTGACTGGGGAGCACTTTGATGGGTGTGACCTGATAAACCTAAACTCCTTGTGGCAAGGGAGAAAGGACAAAGCAATGTCATCCTACATGTAGAATGGTATAAAAGTTTCACAAATCTATTTCTAGGGAAGTATTTTTAACAATTCTTTCAGTCATTTGGTTGTAGCAGGCAATATTAACAACATATTGTGTGCCTGATCAGGGGGACTAGATTGGGGAGTGACTGAGAAAATGGTGACAATGGTGGAGGGAAGGTCACTCAGGAGAAGAGATTGTTGTTAAAACATCAAAAGCCTATAACCCTATAACAGCTGTATCAGCAACAACTTTGTAAACTGATGTTTAAAAAAAGAAAAACAGTTTAAAATGTAAAAAAAATATAAAAAAAACAAGGAATAGAAAGCAGGTAGTAACAATTATATATTTTTTGCATGTGAATTTTAAATATAAACATGGCAATATAGCATTAGTATATATAAAAAGTTTTGGTGTGCAAGTTTCAACAGTTTTATTTCAGTTTTTTATGTTCTTTTTACTACAGTTGAGAGTAGATGTTATAATATTGTTCTGTCTTCTGGTATTGATGTCCAAAGCTACTGCACACCTCTACCACTGTAGTACCCATTACCGTTCTCCATCACTTCTTTACCTAAGGTTAGACAATCCTTCCATCCCAGATTTGCCAATTATTTGTTCATTGACGAATTTTTTATGTCCCAATTGATTCCAAACTGGATATACCTTCCCAATCAGTGGGGTGTTCTTAAGAATGAAAAACACACACACACACACAAGGACTATCCCAACTTTAGGATCACCTGAGCATTCATGCATAAGCTAACAACTTGGCCATTTATTCACTCCCTCAACATGGATCCCATAGGGTAAGCCATTATTTCAGTAAACAGAGACATTAAACAGTTACTAGACACATCAAAATTTAACAAGTGCATTATGAATAGAGGCTGGGATATTTCACATAGTCAATCATCAGACACCCTTAATGTATAAGTTAAAATCCTAACAACTTATCATTATGTTATTGCTCAGTCTAATCTTTCCCAGGACCATGTTTTTCTGATCTGTTTATCTAAGTGATCTGGACTGTTTTACCCTGGGTACTATTTTGAACTTGGGGTTTTTGTAAGGGGGTATTTTTTCTAATGTCTAATTGCTTGTTGTTTCAACACTTTTTTATTGAGACTCACCTGTGTGTTCTCTTGTTACTTCCTATTTATTCTCCTCATCCCAACCTGACATTGTCAGATCTATATTACAGTATCTGAGATTTCCAAGATTTATTATTGACTGATAATGTCTTTACCCTTGGTTTGTTTTTCTGTAAAGGACAGATGAGTGAGATCATCTTGTATTTGTTCTTCTGTTTCTGGATTGCTTAGCTTCACTGTGATCTCTTTCAATTCAATTCAAGTGACTGCCAACTACAAGTCTTAATTTTTTCTTGTGGCTGCATACTATTGCATTATATATATTTATATATCACAACTTATTTATTAATCCAAATCTATCTGTTTCTGGACATTTGTGTTGTATCTATATCCTGAATATTATACTAATAGCTGCAATGAACATAGGTATCAATGCATCTATTTGAAGTTTTGTGCTTGGAAGGGGTAGATACTTAGAAGCAGAATTGCAAGAACAAATGCAATATCATTTAATTCTTTTGTTAAATCTCCATATTATATACCTATAGAATGGACCAGGTGAAGCTCCCCAAGGTTAGTGAATGAAGGTTCCTTTACACCCCTGCTAAAACTTGTTTTGCTTGCTTAATATACACTACTTGCACTGGTATTGGGGCTACATCATTGTCATTTTTATTTCTTTTTACCTGAGTCTAAGTTATAGTGAGCAATATTTCACATTCTTATTGGCCACCATATACTTTTGCTGGGAAATTGTCTATTCATCCCTTCTCACCATTATTTGATGGAATTATTGTTTTGTTGTTTTTTTCTGCGTTTTGTGCTTTATATATTTCAGATGCCAGTCCTTTACCTAAAGTATTACCTTTGAATATCTTCTCTCAGTTATTTGGGTATCTTTGTTAATAAACCAAATTTATTTTGCCATGGTAAAAGTTTCCAAAGACCTATAATAACACTTAGTATATTATTGCTACTATTTTTACTGTAGCTTCAGGTAATTGAAAACCCCATGGATATCCAGATTGTGAAAGTTCTGCTTATGCTTTTCTCAATGTTCTATGGTATTTTGGCTATCCCTAGCCCTTGCCCAACAGGGTGTTCAAACTCAGTACATCATGATCCTCCATGAGCTGTGCTACAGATTCACCACCAGGATCTCACCATTCTACAAGGAAGTGATCATCAACGTCAAAAGATGGGTTTGGCAGGATGATACCATTTCACCGAAACTCTTCGGTGCCACCCTCGAGAACGTCATGGGATGACTGGAATGGGAAGAAATGTGAATGAAGACAGACGGTTGGCAAATACACCACCTTCGCTTCACTGATAACATAATTCTAATAACACTAACCAAGCGGCACAAATGCTGGCTGACTTTGACCATGAGTGTGGAAAGGTTGGACTGCAGCTGAATCTCACCAAGACAATGTTCATGAAAAATGAACTAGTCCCTGACGTTCCATTTGCTCTCAACAGAACGAACATCTCTGAATGCTATGTGTACTTGGGTCTAGAAGTCAACGTGAGGAATGACTTGGCGCCAATGACTTGGCGGCAGAACTGTGCAGGAGGAAGAGAGCAGTTTGAAATGCCTTCAAGATGATCAAAGAAGTTGTTAAGAAGACGAAGAACCTCCGACTCCAGGCACATCTCTTCGACTCCACCCATTCTTCCTGCACTAACATACACCTCAGAGACCTGGGTCCTACGAAAACAGAATGAGAACACTATTCAGGTCTCCCAAAGAGGAATCGAAAGAACTATGCTCAGAGTATCACACTTCACTCCAGTGAGAGAAAGAACCTGGAGTTCTGACCTCTGTCAATGATCGAGAATCAGGGACACTATCTCTTTGCCAAGTTGTTGAAAATCAGATGTGATGGACATGTAATGCGATTTAGAGAGGACGGTTGAACTAGAGCTGTTATCGACTGGATTCCATAGGATGTCAAAAGGGCGTGTGGCTGCCCACCTATGAGATGGTCAGACTTCTTCGTCAAAACCCTGAACAAACAGTTTGAGGCTCTTTGTGTTCCTGAAGCGAGCAGATGCCACTGGGCTACACTAGCACACCACAGGGACGAATGGAGACATAACTGGATCCCGCTCGAGGAAATCGAAGATCAACAGAATGACAAGTGATACAAGTGATTTTATGGTATCAGACCTAATTATAAGGACTTTGATCCACTTTGAATTAATTTTGGTGAGAAATATATCGTATGAATTAAGCTTAATTTTTTACAAGATATTATCCTGTTTTCTTAGCAACTTTTGTTGAAGAGGCTTTCTTTTCTCCACTTTATGTATCCATTTTTTTGTCATAATTTTTGTCCATATTTCTGATAATTTATCACTGGTATATTAGTTTTGACTCATTGGTATGTCAGTCAATCCTTTAGTCTAGTTTCATGCTGTTTTGTTTACTACACCTTTGGAGTATAGATCATTTCTGAAAAAGGGGTACTTCCCAACTTTTTTTCTCAGAATTGCTTCAGTTATTCAAGAAGTTTTATACTTCCAAATACATTTTAGTAGTGTCTGTTCAAATTTCTTGATGAGTTTCTTCAAAATATTTATGAGAATTGCACTTAATTCGTGTAGGGCTTTGGTTTGGATTGACATTTTGAGAATAAGAAATCTTCCAATTCATGAATATGGAAAATATTTCCATTTTCTTGCATCCTCTTTCATTTCTCCTATAAATGGATTACAGTTTTTATGTTAATGTCTTTTACTACTATTTTATTACCATGGGTGTATCTTCTCAGTTTTATTAGTATTAGCTTCATGAACTTCATAACTTTGATCCCCTTTAACTTGGTGCATATATATTTAAGAGTTAAATATATTGATCTATTGATCCCTTGGCTAATTTGTAAAGCACATCCCAAGCACTTAATTATTACTTTCTTTAATTTAAACACTGGTGGATACATGTAAAGTTATCCCTGCTTTTTAAAAAGTGTCCTTAACTTTTATGCTTGATTGTTATCCTTTCACTCAATATGCCAAAAACAGTAACAACAAGTCTCACAATTTGTTGTGAGATGTTACTGGTGCTGCTTCAGCCAATTGATGAACAATGGGAGGACAGTGCTACAGTGCTACACTCTTAACTAGTTGTTACCATATGATGTTTAAATTGTTTCCTTTAAGTATCAGATGTTGGATGTTTCTTGATTTTCCTAGCAACTGTCTATGTTGTGATGAGAGAGTTCAATTTATTAACATTTAGGTAAATTATTGTTATAAAGAGTTTAATGACATTTTTCTCTGAGAATCTAGCTATTCTATATTTTTGAGTTTTTTTTTTTGTTGTTGTTATGTTGATGGTGGCGGTTTGTTGGTGTTGGGGTGGAAGGCAGTGTGCCACAACTGATGGAGCATGGGGCTGTTCTTCACCTCTGTTCAAGTGATCCTGAGAGCGCTTGTAGTGCCATATGAGGTGTCAGGGACTAAAACAGACTTGACACATGCAGAAAAATACCTATCTCTGGCAAACAACATTTTTTAACTGAATACCATTAAGTGTTCTTTGCAAAGTTGACTTTGATGCATAAAATATCTTTAGTTGTTTGTCTGAAAATGTTATTAATATTCATCATGGAAAATATGAATAACAGCCTGGCAGGGCAGAGGATTCTTGGTTGCAGTTTCTTTTTATTCAGTAATTCATTCCCTTCTTGATTGTAGACTCTTATTTCAGAAATGACGTGTGATTTTTATATTACTTCCCTTGTACTTGAGGCTTTGATTCTCTTTCCCCTTTAAGGATTCCATATATCATTTTGATTCTTTCCATTTTCATTATAAATTATCTTGATGTTATTTTTGTAGTTTATTTTTGACATACTTTACATCTCCTATATAAGTATATATGTATATATGTACATGTATATATGTTATGTGCATATACGTATATGTAATATATAAAATATGTCTCCTTCCTCACACTGGGGAAATAATTCTCTGTCATTACATCATTAACCAAAATAATGATTTTTTCTCTTTCCTTCTAAAACTCTTATAATTCAAAGGTTGTTTCTCCTATCATTTTACATTCAAATCTGAAATTTTCTTTCTTTTTTATTGACTCATCACAAGATACACAGCTATGAAGTTGTTCATGATTGGGTTTCAGTCATACAATGTTCTAACGCCTGTCTCTCCACAATTTTCAACCACCAATGTCTCCAGTTTCCCTCCCACCAACACCTTCACAGCCTGCCTCTACGGCAGACATTTTTCTTCTCTCTCTCACTTTCTCTCTTTCTCCTTCTTTCTCTCTCTCTCAACTCTGGTGTTCAAAAGAGGTACTGAAAAGTTATCATGTATAACGCTGTACCTCCTGTCAGTACTCAATTCTTGTTCAGAGGCTTCATTTCCACTTATCATTGACATAGTTCTCTCTTCCCTGTACTAATTACCACATTCCTCACCTGCCACTGTGGTAAGTTTTTGACCATGGACCATCCTCTTGACCCTTGTATCTACTGCCCTTGTGTATCATTCTCATTCTATGCTGCAAGTTAGTGCAGTTATTCAATCTCTGTACCTCTCCCTCAGATTTGTTTCACTCAGCATGATACTCTCCATGCCCATCCATTTATAAGCAACTTTCATAATTTCTTCTTTTCTGGTTGCTGAGTAGTATTCCATTGTGTTGATATACTATAGTTTATTTATCCTGACATCTGGTCTCAGGCAGGCACTTTGAATGTTTCCAGTTTTTAGCTATTGCAATAGTGCTGCAATGAACTTAACATTACCAAAATAGCAATGAAATACTGTGCAACCATTTGAAAGAATAAAGTCATGATATTTGCTTGTAAATGGATGAATATGCAGAGCATCATGTTGAGCAAAATGAGTCAGAAGTAGGACTGGTGAGTGGTTGGAAGCTTGCCTCAAGAGTTTGCGGTGGGGGGGGGGGGTGGGGGAAATAGAGGAAAGAGCAGTCTGATAGGGAAGGATCAGTATGACAATAAGAGTTGGAAATGACCATTTTGGACAGGAACTGACTGCTGAAAATCAGTAAAGGGATCACTTATCACTTATCACTTAATCCCCATTATTCACCGATTTATTCGAGCGGGTGCCAGTAACGTCTCCATTCATCCCGGTTGCGTGCTAGCGTAGCCCAATGGTATCTGTTCATTCTAGGAACATGCAGAGCCTCAAACCGATCATTTAGGGTCTTGACGAAGAAGTCTGACCATCTTATAGGTGGGCGTCCACGTGATCTTTTGATGTCTCGTGGAATCCAATCAGTAATGGCTCTAGTCCAGTGGTTGTCTGTAAACCTCATTACGTGTCCAGCCCATCTGATTTTTGATGTCTTGGCAAATGAGACAGCGTCCCTGATTCTTGAGCATTGACGAAGATCAGAACTCCGGATTCTATCTCTCATTTGAGTGAATCGTGATATTCCAAGCATAGTTCTTTCGATTCCTCTTTGAGAGACCCGAATAGTGTTCTCATCCTATTTTCGTAGGGTCCAGGTCTCTGAGGCATATGTTAATGCAGGAAGAATAGTGGAATCAAAGAGATGTGCTCGTAGCTGGAGGTTCTTTGTCCTTTTAGTTATTTCTTCAATGCTCTTGAAGGCATTCCAAGCCGCTCTCTTCCTCCTGTGCAACTCAGGTGCCAGGTCATTCATCATGTTGATTTCTCGACCTAGGTATATATAACTGTTGCATTCGGAGATGGTGGTTCCGTTGAGAGCGAATGGAGCGTCAGGAACAAGGCTATTTCTCATAAACATTGTCTTCGCAAGATTCAGCTGTAGTCCGACCTTTCCACATTCACGGTCAAAGTCGTTCAGCATTTGTGCCGCTTGGTTGATGTTTGGTGTTATTAGAATGATGTCATCAGCAAAGCGGAGGTGGTGTAGTTGCCGACCATCTATCTTCACTCCCATGTTTTCCCATTCCAGCCGTCGCATGATGTTCTCAAGGGTGGCACTGAAGAGTTTTGGTGAAATGGTATCACCCTGCCGAACCCCTCTCTTGATATGGATGATTACTTCTTTGTAGAATGGTGAGATCTTGGTAGTGAATCCGCAATAGAGCTCACGAAGGATCCTGATGTATTGAGTTTGTACGCCCTGATTGGCTAGGGCTTCTATGACCGCTTCCGTCTCAACAGAATCAAAGGCCTTCTTTAAATCAATGAACGTTAGACAGAGTGGCATCTTGAACTCCTGAGATACCTCAATGAGCTTGGTTACTGTGTGGATATGGTCGATGGTACTGAATCCTTTTCGGAATCCAGCTTGTTCACATGGTTGTCCTTCATCTAGTGTTCTGCTAATCCTATTCAGGATGACTCGAGTGAATAGTTTGTAGATGACAGACAATAGGCAGATTGGGCGATAGTTGCCAATGTCGTGGATGTCTCCTTTCTTGTATAGTAGTATAGTCTTGCTGGTTTTCCATTTGGATGGAACCTTGCATTCAGACAGGTAGCGTGTGAAGAGTCGAGCCAATGTATTGATGAGTACTGATGGTAAGTTCTTCAGGTGTTCAGGTCTGATCTTGTCTGGGCCAGGTGCTCTTTGTTTCTTTACAGACGAGATGGCATGTTGGATTTCGGAAGGGAGAACATTGGGAACGACATATCCATCATGTGGTATGTGGTATGTGGGCAAGTGGATGTGGCTATTAAAGAGATCTGAGTAGAAGTCATGAATAATCTTCTCCATTGCCCTTCTGGAAGATGTGATAGATCCATCATGATGTCGGAGGGCAGTCATCTTGGTTTTGTAGTTGGTGAAGGACAGGCGGGCATTATGAATGTTTTTTCCAGCTTCTGCTGCATCTACCAGTACTGCTGCTCTCCTGTTTTTGAGGTCATCCTTGATGGCTTCTCTGCACTGTTTTGCCAGTTCGGACGTTTGCTTGTGGTTGCCTGAGGCACGTGCCAAGCCACGTTGGCGAATATAAAGGGATATACCTGATCAATTTTCATTATCTGTATTTCAAACCATAGGACCCAAATGGAGAGAGAGAGAGGGGGGAGAGAGAGAGAGAGAGAGAGAGAGAGAGAGAGAGAGAGAGAGAGAGAGAAAGTGTCTGCCACAGTGGCAGGTGGAGGGAAATGTGGAGGGCATGAAGGAAACTGAACCATTTCTGATGAGGAAAGTACATTGGTGAAGGGATGAGTGTTGGAACATTATATGACTGAAGTCCAATCATGAACATCTTTGTAAATGTGTTTATCACTGTGATTCAATAAAAACATTTAAAGACAACAACAACAACAGCAAAGGAGAACTTGATTGATTCATGACCAGAGTCTATCTGGGTGAATTCACCTGCTGAAACAAGGCAGGGTGTACCAAGTGGCTTCTGACTTGCAAATGGAGGCTGAGTGCTCTGAGAAGACAGAACCAGCTACACAAGGTAAGTGGACCTTCTGTAAAAAGGGCCATTGATGCTCCACTGGCTTCTAGTGCACAAGCAGGAGAAAAGATGTATGAGCTAAATTTACAGGAGCATTGTAGGGAATAATCAGATGTTTTTACCCTGAAAGCAAAATCTAGAGTGTCTGGTAAGATTGGAAGGTTAAAATGTAACATTCTTATTTACAGTAACTGAGAGGTATTTGTAACATTTTCATCAGATATGTGATTCCTTTCCCTCTATCCCTTTGTGGATTGTCTAACAGGAAAGTGCATGTCATTAATACTGTTTGTCTTCTGGCTGTCGCCCTGCCAAAAAAAAGTGTGTTATATTTATTTGGGGGCATTATGCACGGGTATTGAGCCATACTCTTGGTGCTCAGTGCTTATTCCTGGCTCTGCACTTAGAAATTACTCTTGGCAAGCCCTGGGGACTATATGTATATGGACTAAATGCGGGGTGGAGCTCACTCTAGGTGCTTGCATGGCAAGCACTCTACCTTCGGTAATAGTCCTCTGGATTCTTACTTTTTATAGAGATAAATAAAGGTTAAGTTTAAGAGCTCTCTCTGAAAATATTATATTACTTAACTATGCAATATACTTATAGTGTGATTACCCACCTGAAAAAGAGGCAGAATAAGTTGATATGGTTAAGATAAAACTAGAAATTCTATCCTAGATCTACAGCAAAGCATTTAAGTAGGTAAAAAAAAAGAAAGAAAGTTCTATATTTTGAATACTTTTATAAAAATGTACAATATCTATGGTCTTAAAATTTAGGAAATATGTTAACATGATTATCCCAAGTTTTCAATTTAGCACCTAATAGTTTTCATTTAATCAATGCAACTTTTGTTAAACATTAAGATTTCTCTTCTCAGAATGATAGGATAAGTTGAGTGGCATTCAATAAACATAATTCTGGATTAAAAGTAATTCGTTTGAATCCAAAATGCAGAGTGTAATTCAGGGAGAGCAATTTGTGGGATTTCCTCTTCCTATCCATGTAAACTATCTGTAGCTCTCTTAGATGTGACTGTGGTTATAATGGACATCCTCAAATTCTTCTCCTTGTCCTTGAAATTTAAACCATATATCTAAATCAAAGAACTTTTTCGTTGCTTTTAAAGTTAGGAAAAAAAATTCTCACATTACAAAGAATTATAATCATCCCTTGCATGCCCTGAAAAATTCTATCATCTTACTATAAAACTTAGATTTAAAAAAATAAAACCAGTGAATATGACATTCTCTAGTGAAAATTCTATGTAATCAGTCTTCCTAAAACTTTTAATTTAAAGCTCAGTTTTTAATGGTCCAGTAACATGTTTTAGAATTAAATTATGATCCTTTTTGGTTTGGGGCCACACCTAACCTAGTTCAGTACTTACTGCTGACTTTGCATTCAGAGATTACTCCTTGCAGACTTGAGGGACCATACAGGGTGCTGAAGATCGACCTGGGTCAGACAAGACACACACCTTATTCACCATATTATTGCTTAGGCACCTGATTTAAGACTCAACCAGTTTGTGGGCCTATGACTGAAGTACTTGTGAATTTCAGCAAGTGCCCTGAGTACAATGATGCCATCAAAGAATTTCATATAAGGTTTTATAAAACACGGGGATTGTCAGATATGAGGTGATATCACTTGATTTGCCTGTTCCTCACATCCTTACATAAAATATTGACCCAGATTTAAAAAGAATTTGTCAAGAAAAAAATTGACTTATAAATAGAAGTAAATTAAAATGAATTAATGAGATATTTATGATTTAAAACATAAATTTATTCAACAGTGATTAACTAAATTAATTTTCTAGAATTAATTAATTGTAAAAATTCTTAAAAATCAATTAAATGCCTTCAGGCAGAAATCTTAATCCTTAGGTTCATGATGACTCTATTTACCATTATATTGCCAATTTGTAGTTGGACCAGCCACCACCATGCCGAGACCACTTTCCGCACACATGAAGGTACTGGCAGAGGGACAAAGCCACGCGGGTTCCGGGACCAAGATCTCCAAGCCTACTCGGATTGGAGTTGAGCATCCTCCACCCAGATCCCCCAAATTCCAGTAGGCGGGGGTCACACCCACCACCTGGCCCCCTGGTGCCGTGTGATCCCATCAGCGGTCAAGACTCAGAGACTATAAAATGCAGCTCCTGGAACTGCGCGGCTGTGAATGCGAATGACATCTTATTATGACATCTTATTATCTCATTCCTACTTTGGACAAACTTGCAGGCTATCGAATGTAGCCTGCCCACAGGGTAGAGTCTGGCAAACTCCCCGTGGTGTACCAAATATACCAAATACCAGTAACAATGATGGGTCTCATTCTCCTAAAGAGCCTTGAATATAATCTCAGGGCTAGGATGAAAGAGACGTTACTGGGGCCTGCTCGAGGCAATCGACGAATAACAGGATGATGGATGAATGAAAAATGTAGTTAGTCCCCAGAACATAATTGTCATGCAATTGATATTTGATAAAAATAGCAAGATTAAAAAATCATATACTAGGGCTGGAGCAATAGTACAGCAGGTAGGACATTTGTCTTGCACAAGACCAACCAAAATATGATGTCCTGCATTCCTTATGTTCCCCCAAGCATCAGGAGGAGTAATTCCTGAGTGCTGACCCAGGAGTGACCCCTGAGCATCATCAGATATGGCTCTAAATCAATACCAAACAAAAAACAAAGTATCAGAAAATGACTGTAAATAAATTGATGAAAATCAGAAGGCCTTACTAATTTAGAACAGTAAACTAATGTCATAACATTTTACTTGTCACTAAACCTGCTAATGATTTGGGAACCCAGAGAAAGAATTAAACTTGAGACAAAGGGCTATATTCAGCTCTTTGGGAAGGCTCTTTCAGAAGATGAGTGACTAATTATTGAAGAAAGGCTCTGGGAGTGGGGAACTTGGTACAAGAGGAGACAGTACTAGATTGTGGAACTTCTGACCTGAGACAAAAATCTGAGCCAATAGTGAGCCCTGAGCCCCACCACAAATGAGCTCTGAGTATCACCAGGAGTGAGCCCTTGAATGCAGAGTTAAAAGTAAATCCTGATCCCTACCTGGCATACCCCCAAATAAAAAATAATTATAAAATGTGCCCATTGTTTTTTATTTTGGTTTGTCTTTATTATGCCTTACATAGCTGTTTCACGTATAAAACTCAAATCTATTCTTTTCTCTGCTAACCAAGTACATGGTTAGAGTATAAAATATTTCATTTCTAATTCTTCAGTGTATTTCTAAATATTAAAAACTTAAGTCCATAAGAACATTAGACAAATCCATTCTCAAAAGGGACTGTTCTTAGCTCCCAATCATATTCATCTCACACCTCTTAATATAAATATATTTTAATAATGCTGTGGGTGAATTAGTAATTATATTGTTTAATTTTTCATGCTTTCTCATCCCACAGAAAATTTATCACTTTAGTATTTTAATTGCTATTTGATCCTAAATAAAATTCAGGAAAATCTCTAGAATTAAAAAAAAAACCCTATTTTCAAATTTTTTGCAAAAAATTAGCATTTTTGTTGCACTTACAAATAAAATCTTCATTAACGTAAATGAAAATATGTTTGTTTTGGGTTAGTGTTTTTATTTTTATTTTAAACTTTTAAAATGTATCCTTTATTGGAAAATTTTTATGAGTGTAAAGTACAAAAACACTAATTTTCTGATTCAAATGAAAACTACACATCAACAAACATCTCATGAATGTTGACTCCTCCCTTTGTTCATCGATTTGCTCAAGTGGGCCCAGAAACGTCTCCATCATGAGACTTGTTGTTATTGTGTTTGGCATATTGAACACGTCATAGCTAGCTTGCCAGGCTTTGCCATGCGGGTGAGATACTCTCGGTAGCTTGCTGGGCTTTCTAAGAAGGGCGGAGGAATCGAATTCGGGTTGGCGAAGGTAGGCCAACGTGTAAGGCAAAGACCCTACCCGCTGTGCTATCGCTCTAGCCCATTGACTTTCAGAATGAATCCAAATTGACTCTCATCCTAATACAGTTTAATGGACTAAAATTTGGCTGAAGAAGTATAAACATAAGATAATGATAAATGGCAAGATGTCAAGAAACAAAGAAAAACACAGTGAACTATCATAGGGTTAGGTGTATAAACTTCTTCAAATGAATTAACTATACCTATGCTCAAAATGGTAGATATTTTGATAAATACATGCAATCCAATTTCAGAATGGTTGCAATAAATTGGAGTGAAGTGTTAAGGGAAAGAATGAATACATTATTAACAAAACATGCACATACACATAATTTTGATGCAGATAACATATATCAAAACATTGAAAATATAATCTAGATAGGATTATATTGTAATTAATCTTTTTGTCAACCAATTGTTCATACAGAACTCAATTAAAACACAAGTATAAATTAAGTATATTTTCAGTATTTTAAAAAATAGAAAAACTTTAACGAGGTCTTTTAGATCACATCAAAATGCACTCGTTTAAAACAAATTCAACTAACTTTGTTTTTCATTTTTTGTCATTTGAAGATGAATTTTCTATATTTTCCCATCCTTAACTTTTGTTGACATAACGAGATGAATTGCAGACTTGGTTGCCAATTAATCCTTGAAAGACATTACATTTCAATATGTAAATATATAAATATATGAATGTTATGTACTGCATAAAATTGTCAGTAATTAAAATGCAAATGTATTATATCTGAGTATAGTAGGAGATTTAATATTTAATTGCTTTAAGCAAAATACTTTGCCAGACATAAAGAAGTTTTTCACTTATTTGTTTATAGAAGAGTTTATAATTTTTCTTTTGGGTGATTGTCTGGGAGCTAGCTCAAGTAGGAGATCAGGTGGTTAGTATGTGAAAGCCTCAAGTTCAACCCCATGAGGTACTACCTTATATCAGAAATTTGAGAAGAAAGACTTTATTTGGTTGTAGTTTACATGTGTATAAAGTGAAATAGAAAAATGAACTCATAAAAAGTCACACAAGTCATTTGCATTGTAAACTTTTTACCTTTGTGAAAAACCCAAAATTATTACGTTTGAGTTGACCAAAATTGAAACCTAAATTTCATAAGCTTTTTAGCTAAAACAAAGTTTTAGCGAAGTTATTAAAAAAGTGAAAATTAATAGTGAAAACTATTAGTAACTATGTCCTCTGCATTCTTTGTTTTTTTATTACATATACCATTTTTTGTTTGAAATCAGTTAAATTTAACAAATTTATATGATCTATAATATTAATTTTATTTTTCTACACAACAATGTAAATAAAAATTTAGTAACTATGTCATTTTTTCATCTTGAATGTATTATTGACAAAATTCCTCAGATATAATCTTTCTACTACATCTTTTTCGTATAAATGTAATCAACTGAACCTAAGCTAATACTTTTTTTTTTAGATTTTTATAAGTGAAATACCATGAGGTACAGTTGTGGATTTACAAATTTTTGTGCTTGGGTTTCAGTTATACAATGATCGCGTACCCATCCCTCCACCAGTGCCCATTATCCACTACCACTGATCCCGATAGGGCTCCAATTTCTTATATATATATATATATATATATATATATATATATATATATATATATCTGTATATATATATCTTATTTATTTGTTGAATCACCGTGAGAACAGTAATAAAGCCTTTCAGTTCAAGTCTCGGTCAGTCATACAATGATCAAACACCTGTCCCTTCACCAATAGGTCAAAAAATAACACATTATTTTTTTTCACAAATAAAAGGCCCTCCCGTTGATCGTCGATTTGCTCGAGCGGGCCCAGTAACGTCTCCGTTGGAGACTTTTGTTGTTACTGTGTCTGGCATATCGAATACTCATAAATATTAAATTATTAGATGCTTTATATTCTTTCTCAAATTCGAGTAAATATATGAATAGTCACAAAGAGAGGGCATTTTCAAATTACATAATAATTGTTAAATTAGTAATATCAACAACAAGTATATTTGCTATATTTAGTGTCCCACAGATCCTATATTATTTGCTTATCACATATATTTAAGTATTTGACATTCCAAGAAACTCAGAAGAATGTTTTCAGTTTTTTTCTCTGAATCTGCTCATGGTTATATAGCTACTAGTAAATAATTAATCCCAGATTTGCATGCATGTTTACCTGACTTGAAAGCTTATGCTATTTCTAGTACTTGTCATTTATTAATTCTGCTTAGTTGTCCATTCACATAAGCAATTATTAGGAACTTGTGAAGCAACAATATCAGCTATATGAGAAGAGAGAATTACATATTGCATTAGAGATTTCCATTCAAAGAGGAGTTGGTGAACCATCACTGATTATGGCAAAAATCCGTATTGCTCTACTCTCTTCACCAGGTGAGAATAAGTCAATTTCAGTTTCTTATCTCAAAAGAATCACTAATTAGAGATGCCAGGTGGAAAAGGCATTATACTAATTATTCTCTGAAATGGCAACCTTTTAGATTAGCTTAATAGAACCATGAAGAATTAACATGCAATTTAACGTTAGTCTCTTAAGACAAAGCTATGAACTATAGACAAGGGTAGCCTGCACCCATTTTGCATCAAATATAAAAACTAGTTCTCCAGGCCAGAAAGATAGTAGAACGCAGGGCACTGACCTTGTAAGTAACTAACTGTCCAGGCTCACTTCCTGACACCATGTATAGTCTTCTGAACACAGCCAGAAGTGTTCCCGAGAGCAGGGCCAGGAGTCATCCCTTAGCACCAATCATGTATCCAAAATTAAATAAATTTAAGGAAAAAGACGGGCTCTTTTTCATATTGCTTTAATTACCAAAATGTGACATACCTATCAAAAACATTTGCTGTGATCGTATTCACAAAAGTGAGATATTTACATCATTTTCATATATATTTAATGAAGCTTAGTCTCATAATAAAAATCAGAGGAAGACAAATTGAAACACTCCATAAATATGTTTAATAAGAATTTTAATGATTAGGTTCTGTTACTCAACATAACAGATTCCTAGTATGAAGAAATAAAGGGTTTACATGTATGCACATCCAAATGTAACAAACTAACAAGACAAAAACTGAGAAGCAAGAAAGGCAGGAGATGTTTTATAGAAAGTTGCATCAGCAGAAAATGAGCAAAAATTTAATTAGAGGTCACACTCAAAGAATGGAGGAATTCAGCACATCACGGGACATTAAAATTAATTCAGGACTGGAGCAATAGTACAGTGGTTAGAGCACTGGCGAATCAGGGTTCAAATCTTGGTGTCCCATATAGTCCCACAGGTCTTGCCAGGAGGGAACCCTGAGTAATTGCACCAGGAGTATGCCCTGAGCAGTGCTGGATGTGGTCCAAAAACAAAAAGAAGGAAAAAAGAGAAGCGAAAAAGTAACCTTGTCTATAGCTCAGACCAGGCAGAGGGAGAACTGGCAAAGCTGCAATGCTAAGACTCTCCCCCAATTCTTTGAAAATTCAAGTACGATTTTTCCAGAGTAAGATCAAACAGTATCAGACACTACAGTGGAGCCTGGAGGAAATAGCTGTGAGTGGGACCATCATCACTAAACTCAGAGAGAGAAAAGGTCCGCTAAGAAGATGAGAAGGGATACACAGGCTGGTCCTTCCACCCGAGCATCAATTGATGACAAACTCCAACTTTTATTAGGTACACATGTGAATTTCTATAAAAATCAAAAATATACAATACAAATGCATGGGCTTGCAAGCCAATACCTCAGTGCGTACAACCAGAAAAATAAAATCATACAGTGAAAAGAACAGTTTTTAAGCTACACCTTCATCCTTTTCAGCTTGAATATAAATATTCTCTGCTGGTGCTAGGGGATGTAGTTCTCCCACAGGTGGTATGGCCAGTCATAGGTACATGCTTACATTACCCCACTTGTCCCAAGTTTGAGCATTGAACATTTATCTGAGATTTATCTTGGAGACATAAGATCATTTTGCAAAATTAATCAGGAAATTCTACTTTCTTGGTTGTTTTGTTTCAGTAAATAATTTTGGAGCTTCTGCAAAGTCAAGTAGTATTTGTTTTTACTTAAAAAACAAACAAACAAAAAAAGAACCTCTATCCAACAAAAAATAGTTCGCATGATTAAAAGAAAACAAACATTGGTACTGCAACTCCGTTGGCCAGATAGTGAGCTTAAAAGTGAGGAGAATCAACTGCGTGGCCTGATGTCAATAGAAAGTAGACATGCATGCAGAACCAGACAGGCCTGGATCACAGGGGATGGTCATTCTGATAGAATCATGGCTCCTGGAGCTGCAGTGGGGAGGGTGAGTGTGTGTGTGTGTGTGTGTGTGTGTGTGTGTGTGTGCAGTGACTTAAACATGCATTGCTGTTACTCCCAAATGATAGAATGTTGAAAACCAAGATAAAATTAAAAAAAAACACTTTATTAGAAGCAAAGAATACCAAAACAAAATAAATGTATTATAAAACTTAATAACCTCTAATAAATATGGAATATCTCTCTTGGCAATACTGTTTAGAGATATACTATCAAACAGAACAAATTTAGGAAAACAGATGCTAATAAAGCACTTTAAGTAAATAGAGATAAAACTATAATTTCATTTTAGACTTATACTGCCATTTGTTTGAAAGCATAGATTTTTTAGGGCCACAGTCATGGTACATTGTATAGGGTGTTTATTTTGCATGCAGTAACACATGTTTTATATTAGTCTGGCATATGGTTCTTCTGCACCACCAGGAGTATTCTTTAAACACAGAGCCAAGAGAAAGCATTGAGTACTGTTGGGTGTGGCCCCCAAAATAAAATGAAACAAACGAAAAAAACCACACCAAAGTATGATCATTTCATTAAATGCTAAATACTTTCCTGTGAATAATATTTGAAGTTAAAAAGTAAAAAATTCAAATATTATGCTGCAACATACTTGCCTATCCAGAAAGAACAATATTGAGATAAGTTTTTTTTTGTTGTTGTTGTTGGTATGGGAGCTACACATTCTGATGCTCAGGATTTGCTTCTTGTTCTGGGCTCTTGAGTCACTGCTGGCAGTGCTCAGGATCATGCAGTGCCAGGGATGAAGTGTGGCACTCAAAATAAGTTACCCACTCTCTTTTCAGACCTAGCACTGAAATTTGACCTAAGAACATCTATGAAAGTACAACAAATTAGTCAAATATTGCATCAATGGTGTCATCAAATACAAATACCCCCAAACCTATTTTGTTTAGAAACTATTCTTATTCTAATACCATTTTTAAATAATTGAATAATTTAAAAAAGGGAAATTTCTCTCAACTAGTTGAGTATCTTCAAAGGTTATCCGTATATGAAATAAAAAGTCTGTAATAAGGCCACTGAGTAACTAACATATAACATTTTTTCCTGCTCAGTACTCTATAGTAACATCAAATTTATTTCTGATTCTGATGACTCCATGCTAGAACCCAATAGTGCACAATGCAGTTCTGTTTGAATCCATTGCGGATAGACATCACCACTACTGCACTTGACCAACTATAGGAACCTGCAGGGTCTACCTGATTTGCTTTTGGAGGCATGGAACATGCACAGTCAAACTTAGGGCATGAAATTCTGAACCCTTAACCTCCGAGATACAGTACCATCACTGATTATGTATACATCACTATGAAACCAATATTTACCAAATAGGCACATAATAGATCAAATTAATATTAAGGTATTGATTACTTTTCTTAATTTTTGTTGAGTTTATTTGCTTTTTCCAGTTGAGAAGAGTAAATTTATATACATATCACCTATTCTTAGAATAAAATAATAAAAAACTTACACCTTATTAATAAGCTGAAACTATCTTTCTAATTGAGACTTTTCTCCCCTTGACATTCTAGAAATATATATATATATGTACATGTATAAATTGTATGTAATAGTCTATATAAGGGTGTGTAAGCATGTGTTTTTACATGTACCTTTTTAAAAATCCTTTTTCAAACCACTTTAGTTTAAAAAAATACTGAATATATGGTTAAGAGATTTCCCAGATCTTCACCACTTCCTTGCCACAAGAATCATCTTTCCATTATAAAAACACCCACAATAGTGTTGTATTTGATACCGAGGATAAATATAGGCTAACATAACATAATATAATGTAAACAAAACTCAGTTCATTTTTGCTTCACTTTGGTTTTACACATTTAATTGGTCAGACATGTGTGATATATGCATTAGTCATTCTAATATCATACAGATACAGAGTGTTTTTGTTGTTCATTTATTTATTTATTTATTTATTTATTGAATCACTGTGAGAACAGTCACAAAGCCTTTCAATTCAAGTCTCAGTTGTCATACAATGATCAAACACCCATCCCTTCACCAGTGCACATTTTCCACCACCAAGAACCCCAGTATAGTCCCCCTCCCACCTATCCCCCCCGCCTGTGTGGCAGATTTCCACTTTATTTTCTTTCTCTCGATGTTGATCACATTCAATATTATGACAAAAGACCCAGCATTGTTATTTAGAATTTTCCACAATATTCAGACCTGCCACAAAGAGACATCATTAGAAAATTTGTTTTCTAATGTTGATTATGAAGAGCATATGATGTTGTGTGGCCACAATAGCGGCTACGCAAATTTAGATTTCTGATATTTTAGTAATAAACCTGGAGGAATTACTGCCAGAAGCCCCCGGGTTCAGAGATTGGTATGTGTGCCTCTGGGATTATGGTCGGTCAGAAGCCGGAGGAAGCATTTGGGGGTGGCAACCTGGAGCATTGTCATGGCAGGGAGCAGGGCCAATTCCACCCCCATCCCATGATGCCTCACCTGCCTCATCAATGCAGTCTTATACCAGGCTGTTTATTATGCTCTAAAAGATGCAGGCCAACATGTCGCAGCTGCAAAGGGGGACAGGCGGAGGGACAGACACCCTTCCCCTACCAGGGCGGCATAGCACCATAGTTAAATACACAGTCCAGAAGTATTTCGGTTGTGCATTATCTTTTGCTCAGATTTTCCCACCGCCACTCAAGCCTGATTTTCAGGGACAAATGCTAGATCATTTACTTTCCATCGATCACTTTGCATATGAGGAAATGTCACATGGCTTACACAGCCACACAGTTCAGAAAGTAGTCCTGGTATCCGCATGCCTTAGCCATGCTTGTAGAAGCTCATGGTCACCAGGATTCCATCTGGAGAAGGTGGGGAGACAGCACCTACCCCATCTAGGACCTCCTGGTGATATCAGCTCTGGATGAGGACTAGAGCGAATTCTCTGGGAGCTGTGGGACCCTCTAGCTGTTTTTTTCTTTGCTGCTGTGTCTTTGCTTTTAAAATTCTACCTATTCACATCATTATGTAGCACTGTCTGTAGCACTGCACTGTCCTCCCATTGTTCATCGATTTGCTCAAGCAGTCCCATTATGTCTCCATTGTGAGAGTTGTTACTGTGTTTGGCAAATCGAATACATCACGGGTGGCTTGCCAGGCTTTGCCATGCAGGCGGAATACTCTTGGTAGCTTGTCAGGCTCTCCGAGAGGGGCGGAAGAATTGAACCCGGGTTGGCTGAGTCGGTTGCATGCAAGGCAAATGCCCTACCCACTGTGCTATCATTAAATCCATCATATTTTAACAGCCAATAATTTTCCCATATTTATATTATTTTTCCTTTATAAAAATGTTATATATGTTGATTTATACAGAATACAGCCTTTTCAGACAAAATTTGTTCACTTCATTATATGTAGCTCAGGTATTTTATATCTTCTCTTGTCTGGGTATCCCTTTCATTTTTCCACTGAATGGAATTTAATTATATGGATGCACCACTTTATCCAGTTTATGGTCTAACTTTGAGTTACTTTTGGTGAAGAATACTAAGTAGATAGATGTCAAGATTAATTTTCTTGTGCATGGGTGCATAAATGTTTGTGTTTCATTGGTTGAAGGTACTAGCTCTTCTTTATTTCATATACCTTTGCAGGGACTGGGCCTGCCTGGTGTTACTCAGAATTTATTTTTTGCTCTGCATTAAGGGATCACTCCAGGGATCAAAATCATATTGATGTCAAAAATTGCACTGGGGTCAGCAGCTTACAAGGCAAGTGTCATAAACTGTAAGTTATTTCTCTTTCTCTTAGTATATCATTTTAATAAATTATTCATTTCAAATATGCCAATATTGGTCATTCATAAAACAATAATACATTTATATATTATATAAACATACATGGGAAAAATAATTGACATGATGTTTGTTCAGCTTAAGTTTTCTTCTCCATCAATAATGGATAATCAATTGGAATGAATTTTCTTCTTCTCCAATACATTTATTTTCCAGTGATTTATGTGTTCATTCCAAACAGCTCACCAAAGCAACCTCCACCCCTGAGCATTAAACATTTGATCAATATGAGTTTCATTGTGGAAAGTAGTGTTAAAAGTTTATTCATTCAGTGCACTCTTTAGAGATGATTAACTGTCTTTATTATATTAAAGCAAACCCAAAGCCATCTGCCAAAGGCGATTGTGTCCAAGCACTGAAACCATTTCATGTGAAAACTCATTTTCAGCCTCCTAATTATTTTTCATTATAGTGGCAGTGTGGAATAGATTGGAATTGGACAGTAATTGCCAGGTCTGAGCAGTGTGGACCATTGCAATGTATCAGTTTAGATGAAGTGTGACAAGGATACATCTAGCTACTATATAACTTCCATTAACCAACTTCCCTGTCCCTGATCATGTAACACTTCATAGAATGTGGTCAGCACAAGGTCATAATAATGGCTTTCTGGCTGACTTCAAGTATTTTGTACAAGTACAAGCTGTTAACCCCCTGTGTTAGCATTGTTCTAGTAATGTCCAGTTATTGCAGTTGTCAAAAATATCTATTTCTTCAAGATAAACAAACTTTTAAAAGAACAATTTGAAACCTCAAGTATGAGTTCTATCACTGATGCTGTACTAAAAGAAGATGTCTAAAATTAAATCAATGATTTTGAATAAAAATTACTTGATATTATTTTGTCAATTCAGAATAAAGATTATAAAAGGTCTAACCAAACAGAAAAATTGTCCCAAATTATTTCTATGTGTGCAATCATATAGATCCACTTTAAGCTAATTGTCTAGTAGAGAAAAGTATTATACATACAGACTTTACTTATAATGATCTTTGGTCTGCACTAGGAACAAAAATGAAACAAATGGGAGATTCTCAACCTGGTGATCTTGCCCTCCTCCTTACCACCAACAAGGCTCACTGAACAATGTCTGGAGACTTTTTTTTTTGCAGTAAGGGTGTTACTCGCATTTTCTACCAGACCATGAAATGGTCTAAATGATTAAACATCTTACAATGCACATGAAAGTGTTTGTTCAAAACATCATCAATAAAAACCAATCAGAAACCCTGGGATATCTGAAACAATTATTCCCCTCTAAAAAGTAAAATTTATATTTTTGTTATGGATTTTACTTGGTTAGTTGTCTTCTATAGAACATCATATTATCAGTATCATTTCATAAGCAGTTTATCCTGTGTTATAGTATGTATAACTTGAAATAAGCTCAAGCACAGTAAAAGCGGGGAATTTTTTGAATCATAATTTTTGAATCACCTTTGTAAACTTATCTTTTCATATGATCCAAGGCAGTTTATTGCAGCAGCAGATGCCTTCTGATAAAATGTACTTTGTTTGCTTTTATAAACAGGGTCCAATTGAACACAATACAAACATATATTACTTGATATGAATTCAAACATTCTATGCCTCAAGTTATTGTTAGGATGGGAAAACTTGTCTTCTGGTCCTAGATATGGCACTGGAACCATTAATTGAACTTACATTCTATATTTTATAATTTTTCAGATTTTACTTTTTTCTCATGTCAAGGAGAGATATTGTCGTCACTAGAAGCATTTCTTCTATATGCTTGATGTTTTAGGATAGTTATATAGAACTAAATGTCATACATATAAACTTTGTTTATAATTACATTTTGTCTGTACTACTAAAAATTGATTTTTAATAATTATCTTATTTTTATTTTCTGGTAGAAAAAAATCCATTCAGTTGTTCTATAGTTTTTAGAATGATCCACACATTTTATTTATGTAAATATTCTCTTCCATTATTCTTTAAATTCTTCCAAATTTTAGTGGCACAGATATAATTATGTCAAATTGCTATTTAAATGATAGCCGTGCTTTGCATAGTTAGGACAGTTAAGATATGAGAAATGAAGTCTCCACAAATTCATAAACACTTGTGTTCTCAAAATAGAAACTAATACAGTTGAATTTATGTAATTTAACTATTTACATAATTCAGTGAGAAAAACTGTTTGAATCACTAATTGAGAAAACTAGTTTTGATACGGAAAATGGTCCTAGTTGGACAGTCATATAAAGACCTCGTTTTCATTTTGTATTTCCAGCTCTCTTCTTGACCTTGTGTTCTAGGTGAGTTTAGTCATAAATTATAAATATTTCCCACAAGTCAGCTGATTCACACATAGGACCACCTATATCTAGCAAAAAGAACATGATTTAATGACCAAAATACAGTGCTATAGTTTACAATACACACAATATAGACCGTGCACAACATTCTGTATTTTTGCTATCAGTTTATTCACATAAATCTACACAAACATGTCATTTTAATTGTGGCATTATAATACAGCACGGAGATCTGTCGTAATTATCACATGAACATGTGCACATGCACGTACACACCACAATATGTTGCATGGTACTGTGTTACATGGTTTCTAAATTATATAGTTTGGCTCAGAGCAACAGTACAGCAGGTATGGAGCTGGCTTTTGACAGGTTCAACCCCAGTCCAATCCTCAGCATTACATGTGATCCTCCCAACAGTAATTAGTGATGAAAAACTGTAAATATTTTATAATTTTTTTCTTTTCAATTTTCTTTCCTTTGTATTTTAGGCCCCTTCCAAGCCATAGTCAGTGCTTACTCCTGTCTCTGTGCTCAGGGATCACTTCTGATAGAGGCTGGGAATGAATTGCTGGGTTAAGATCAAATCTTGCACTACTGCATTTAATGCAAGGAACCAAAATGCTAAACTCCCTTTTCAACCCCTGTACAAGGAACGTGATTATATCTATCAAATTGTAAATCGTCCAAATTTCTTATTTACCGCACTTCATCTTTTGGAATACAGATAATAAAAGAAAGAAAACAAGGTAAAAGAAAACATCACTCTTGGGCTCTCCCCACTGAACAAAGGCTACAAGTGAGATGAGAGGTCGTAAAAGAGTGAAAGGGAGATTAGCACCAAGAGTTTGGGTACAGGGATATTGATAACATAATGTTAGATGTGATGTGGTATCATAAATTTGAAAAGAGGTAAAATTATACCCCTAAAATACAAAGTCTGTTAAACAATGTTAGTTTCATAAAATCAAGTTTAATTAAAAGGCAAAGAATTTCAAATATGTTTATTCTAACACAATATTTCTAAGAAATATTTGTCTAATTTTCCATGTGTCTTATCAAATGATTTTTAAAGTAGCCTTATCTTATTCACAACAAAATAAAGAACAACTCCTTAAAACAACCAGAAATGACCTCATTTAGGCAGAAGTCTTATATATTAAGACTATATAATTTTTAAATATTTAATATTAATAATTTTATCATGCTTAGTCAAGCAATGGGCAATGAGAAAAAAATTAGAATGTTTACATTAATGTCTACTAGCACTCACTTTAGGTCTTTATTTTTACTTTTTAAGGCTATTCTAGTGCTCCAGGCTGGAGCGATAGCACAGCATTTGCCTTGCACGTGGACAATCCGGGTTCAATTCCTCTGTTCCTGTCAGAGCCTGGCAAGCTACCAAGAGTATCCGCTGGTATGGCAAGCACCTGGTATTCAACATGACAGAAACAGTAACAAGTCTCAAAATGAAGTCGTTACTGGTGCCCATTGGAGCAAATCGATGGACAGCAGGATGACAGTGCTACAGTGCTCCATTTTAGTGCTCCATTGTGTAATATAAAACAATTATGTGAAAAGGGATAAAGAAGTGATTCTTACATTTGCATGAGGAATTGACAGTGACAACAATATCCAAGTAAAAGAGGCAACTTGATTCTCTGAAAATTTTTTAGCTCCTGTTTCCCTTTAAAAGAGCAGCACCTTGAAGATAAGAGTGAAAACTAATATTCTTCAAATTCCTGTTTCCTAATGCAGACACTATTCACTGACAAGAAAAACCTATATTTCTAAGCTGTTATATTTTTGTTTTAACAGCTCACCTTAACTCTTGACATATAAAACAACAAAGCAATCCTGATAAACTGTATCCTCATTTGTGAAACTTCTTTCCCCTCCAATTTAACTGTTACTTACTAAAGTTTAAATTCTGCTTGCTTTATTTAGTTTTTTTCTGAAATGCTCCTTGGCAATTTATCCCAAATCTTAATTTAAGATTAACAGCTTTCTGGGTTTATAGTCTTACTTTCAGATAAGCTGTCATTGATCATGGTATTAAATCAAAACACAATGCACCCTTAACTTCAATACTTTGACAGCAAGATTTTGATACTTTTTTTAAAGGAAATCTTTTTTTTTTAATTTTAAATTTTGGGCTGAACTCATTAAAGCTATTATCTCATAGATGTACATAAACTAAAAAGGAGATGGAAGAGAGATATCCTAAGAGGAATATCTCTTAACTCTCAAACTTTACAAAACATTGAATCATTGGTTCTGTTTTCCACTAAATTAATGTACTAAATACATAAGCATGGTCTGCATGCTGAACTTCTTGTGATTCCTTATATAATGATGGTTTAAGAAAGAGCATCAGTTCCTGCAGAAGACAATCATGATTTATATATTTCCTAGGCCCTAGACTATTGACCACAAAAACAATACTTGAAACTTGCTTCACCACTTGACCCATATAGACAGCATCAGTGTATAAATTCTGGGGAAACTATATTTAGGGAATTGGGACACTATTTACTGAACATTATTATTGTTTATACTAGTCCTCAAAAATTTAAGCCAGAGTTAGATAATGCCACTTTTTCTTAATGTAAATATATATATACACATATTTCTAGGATATTATCCTAGTAATGGATGCTTATTTATAGTTGGATGCACTGTGAAAAGTCTTTTGAAAGAACTACATGTTTGAAGGAACTACAGTTCTTTCCAGGACTCAAAGTGTCATTTTGTAAATCATTTTACATATCACTTGGTCAGTTTTTTACTTCCAAACTTTATTCAAAACATTTTAGCAACTGGATTAGAACAATTTCAAAGTTAAGAATACAGGTATTGGAATTTTAAAGTAACAGAGTAATGACCAGCATCACCCATTGTAGCACTAGAATCATTGATCCCATGCCTGGTTGCCCATTGTGGATTTGAAATATATAGTAGCGTTTGACCTCTATCTAATTGCCAAGCAATGCAATATATGCATTCATTGATCTAATCAGGATGTTATTCTGATTTTATCTACTAATAGTAGGTGCTTTAGCTATTGAAGAAAATGAGCTGTGTATTTTTAAGTTTCTTACAAGTTAAACAACCTGTTCTCTTAAGGTTCTGATTTTATCCTGCGGTTGATCTTCAAAAGGATATCATACTGTCTGTATATCTCCTCACTGTTTTCACAAGACTTATTTTCCAAACAGTAATATGACAGATGCTGCCTCTGAAAAATCCATCAAATTCAAGCCATCTCATCAGAAACATAGTTAAGAAGATCCAGCACTCCCTCCTGAATAGTGTCTGAGGTAATGCTCAATTTGTAGAGGACATGTATAGGGTCAAGTAGTTATCTGAAGTAAGAAAGAGGAGAAATAGAAAAATATTTGTACACGGTGCAGGTAAGTGGGAGAGCAGAGAAAAATAAAACTATTAGTACCTCACTCTAGTTTCATATGCATGAAATGATGGCTTATAAAAATGTGAAGGAGTGATTTGTCAATTATTCTGAATTTCATTTTATCATAAATATTTTGCCTGAAATTGATTCAACTATAGGACCTTCAAGACAGTGAGATACAATAAATATAGATACTTAAAAAGAAAAAATACACTATTTGTTAATTATATCCTCTTAACTTTTTTAATCAAACAAAAACTCATTTAATGAACAACTATTGTCTGTTTTATCCTTACTTATTTTTAGAGCTATGTATACTAGTGGGATTCATGTGCTAAGTAAAGAAACATTTGAAGTTGTGTCACAGAAGCTGTTTCATAGAGATGCGGTGCATATATCACAAACCTGATACCATCTTTCTCTTTTACATTGCGGGTCCCCTCAGACTCATGACACAATGGAAGTCAATTGGCAACAATGGAAACTGTCTAGCTTTGACATTACTAGTTTCTTCTTGGAACTTTGGTTTCTAATCTGTAAAAGTAAGATGAGAATACAATATCTGAGTGTACTATAAAGGGAGATAAATAACACACATGCAGGTATGTAAATATATTATGAGTAAAAATCTAAAGCTTGCATTGGCAACCTGATAAAAAGGAAAATTTCAATACATACCAATAAATATAATTTACTGCTTTCCATTTATCTTTCTATAGCAATGATCAACACCTGCTATCTTTAGTTACTTGACATTATAAATTATTTTGCTTTGGTAACATTGTCTATATATGTGCCAAAATGTACAGCCTTATAATATTTTTTGGGGGAAAGGCACTTAATTTTTTTCTATCTTGAATAAAATTAAAATATATTTCAATGTTAATTATAAATATATGTAATATTTCAAAAATATATATAATATTTCTAATGAACAGAAGATTTTGTAGGATGATCTAAAAATTAATACAATAATCTGTCATCAATGATCCTGCAAATTGGAAAAACTCACAAATGTATAAGATAGCATGTGAATTCATTAAGACATTTTAAATTTAAGAATAAATCAATATCTTCTACAGTTCAACCAATGTAGTAATTTCAAAAAAGACATTTTAATCTAATTATATCAATAAACATTTATTAAGATCTTAAAAAATAAATCTGTAACTTAAATAATGAGACATAATTTCATTATAATTATGGTCTAGTTGTTATGGAATCATTCTGATGATAGTGTCTTTCTAACAGAATAATATTAAGGAAATACCATTTTATCTGCTTCAAATAATAGATAAATATTATTAATTAGAAAAATTTATTTCAAACTCTGCATCCAAAATAGGATAATACAGCATCTGTAAAAAATTAATAGCTAGTTATGTTTTCTTTGAGGTCACCTGCTTGACAGTTCTCAGGGATCTCTCTTGCCTCTGTGGTCAGGGATTACATCTGACAATACTTGGGGACCATAAGCAGAGCTTGGGGTCAAAGAAGGGATGGCCAAGTGTAAGGCAAGCTAGATACCCTCTATACTCTCTGACCCTTCATGAATGTTTTTACTGTGCTATATTATTTTGTCAATCCTTACCAAGTAATTTCATATCTAAGTAAGTATAGTACATACTATTTCACTAATTTTAATAGATCATTCTGCATAAAGTCCTTGAATATCATCACAATATTGCCTTCTGGTAATTATTATTAATAACCTAATATAGGTCTCTTACTTATTTTTTAAATTTACTTTCCTTTCTGTCATTCCTAAAAGAATGTAAAACACTTTCAATCAGTGAAACAAATTTATATAATTAATCTATTTGTTTATGTAGAAGAACACACCCTCTATTGGAATATTTTAATAAACGTTCTTGAGGATTCAAAACTTTGTTATATATCTATTAATCAAGCAATTTAATCCCTGAGCACCACCAGGAGTAACTCCTGAGTTCAGAGCCAGGAGTAACCCCTGTGCATCGCCAGGTGTGACCCAAAAAGGAAAAAAAAAATAATGGTTAGCTTGCAACATGCTCAACTTCAATTCCCAGTATAATATATTGCCCTAATCACTAGTAGTAATTACTATGATGGTTTCTGATCACTTCCCACAATGGCATGCTGGTCTCTATAATTTCTGGTACCAAACACAGATCCAGCAAGCCTACACAGTTAGGTAAATGTCAGTGGACTTCAGTTTCTTTGAGTGGTACTTTTGAGCCTTCTCACCAATGCAAGTGAAAAAAAATAAATTAAGTTTTCATATTTTACATATAATGAAAAATTGAAATTTGTGAGTGTATGGATAAGTTCTTTTGTTTTTATTAATAAAAACTTATAAAACTGACAAAATGATTCAAAGCATTAAGAAATTATCTGTTTAGCCACCGTGGTTTATATATACAATCAAATACTATTCACTCACAAGGAATGATGAAATTATAAAATGACTGCAACTTGGAGGAACCTGGTTATTTTATTTTAAGTAAAATAAGTCAGAAATGCTGTAATGTAATATTTCCTTACTTATCTCTGAAACACAGAATAACAAAACATGGGAATGGAACATTTTGAAGCTGGTCAAACCCTTGGTCCTCTATTACAGAAATGAAAATACCAAGATAGGAGACAAATGAAAGGAAAGTAAGAAGAGATGGCCTAGAAGTAGCATAGAATCAATGCTCAGAGGCCTTGTACACATTGGTGATGTTGAAGCAAGGTTTTTTGTACTGAACAAAACCACTCAAGGCAACAACTAAGCACCAAACTCAACTCAAACTACAGTAATTAAACCTGAAAATGTATTTGTTGAGGTGACAAGCTGGTGAGTAGAAGGGAATCTGGGGGCACTGTTGGAGGGACGCAGACACTGGTATTTGGTTGTAACTGGAACATTACATGACTGAAACTGTTTAAAAGATTTGTAAACCAAGGCGCCTTAATCTTCTAACTAATCATTACATAGAATTCCAATATTGTTATGCAATTCTTATTACTTATAGTAAGGGTTAAATCATTTGAAATGTAAATACTAAGAAAGAAGAACATTCTCTTTATTAATCTTTATACTTATAGGTCTTGTTCTGCCCAATAACATCACCTTAGAATATTGGGTTTTTTATTTGTCAAATATTTTGTAACAATAAAATATTTATTTTTTTTATTAGTTAAACACCATGAGGTACTGTTTTAGACTTACAAACTTTTGTGCTTGGGTTTCAGTTATAAAATTATCGAGTACCCATTCCTCCACCAGTGCCCATTCTCTACCACCAATGATTCAAGTAGCCCTCTCATCCCCCAAACTCCTTCTCCCCACCCCACCCCGCCATTGTGGCAGGGCATTCCCTTTTACTCTCTCTTTCCTTTAGGGTGTTGTGGTTTTCAATACAGGTTTTGAGTAGCCATAGTGTTTGATCTATGGTCTACTTTCTGCACACATCTCATATCCCGAGCGATTTCTCCAAACATCCTTTACAGCTCTCTATCTGAGCTTCCCTTTTCCCCAGCTTGTGCTGTCGGCTTCCAAGCCATGGAGCAAACCTTCTGGTACTTATCTCAATTATTCTTGAGTGTTCATCTCCCATTCTGTTACTTTTTATCCCCTAGATGAGTGCAGTCTTTCTATGTCTGTCCGTCTCTTTCTGGCTCATTTCACTTAGCATGATACTTTTCATGTAGAACCACTTGTATGTAAATTTAATGACTTCATCTTTTCTAACAGCTGCATAGTATTCCATTGTGCAGATGTACCAAAGTTTCTTTAAGCAGACATCTGTTCTGGGGAACTCAGGTTTTTTTCCAAATATTGGCTACTTGGAAAACAATATCGGTTGCTGTTTTTTTTTTTTGGATGTGGGCAAGTTTCTGTGAAATGATATGATATCTCATTGTTGTTTTGATCTCATCTCCCTGATGATTAGTGATGTTGAGAATTTCCTCATGTGCCTTTTAACAATTTGATTTCTTCTTTGAGAAAGTTTCTGTTCATTATTTCACCCCATTTTTTGATCTGGTTGGATGTTTGCTTCTTGTTGAGTTCAACCAGTTCTTTGTATATCCTTGATATAAACCCTTTATTGAATGGGTATTGGGTGAATATCCTTTCCCATTCTATAAACTGTCTTTGTATTTTGGTCACTGTTTCTTTTGAGTTGCAGAAGCTTCTTATTTTAAAATAGTCCCATTTGTCTATCTCTTTTTTCACTTGCTTGGCCAGCGGCATGCCATCTTTGAAGATACCCTTAACTTCAATATCGTGGAGGGTTTAACGTTGTCTTCAATTGTCTAAACTTGTCTTCAATGTACCTTATGGATTCTGGTCTAATGTTAAGGTCTTTAATCCATTTTGATTTTACTTTTGTAGATGGTGTTAGGTAGAGATCTGAGCCCATTTTTTGCCAGTACAAATTATTAAGAGGCTTTCCTTACCCCACTTCACATTTCTTGCTTCTTTATCAAAGATTAGAGGATTGTATGTTTGAGGGGAGATGTCAGTATATTAATTATATGTCTATATATATTCATTATATTCAGTATATTCAGTATATGTCCCATTGGTCTGCAGCTCTGCCTTTGTCCCAGTACCATGCTGTTTTAATTATTACTGCTTTATAGTAGAGTTTGAAGTTAGGGAGGTTGATTCCTCCCATTTTCTTTTTCCCAAGAATTTCTTTAGCTATTTGTGGGGTCTTATTGTTCCATATGAATGTTTGCTCCATTTCTTTGAAGAATGTCATGGATATCATTTTAGGGATCACATTGAATTTGTACAATGCTATGGGGAGTACTGCCCTTTTGACAATGTTAATTCTCCAGATCCATGAGCAGGGGATAGCTTTCCATTTCATCTTGTCCTCTTTTTGTTCCTAAAGTAGCATTTTGTAGTTTTCTTTGTACAGGTATTTTACATCCTTAGTTAAGCTGATTCCTAGATACTTGATTTTCAGAGACAGGATTGTTTATTTCATGTCACTTTCTTCTCTCTCATTATTTGCTTATAGGAAAGCCACGGACTTTTGGGTATTCATTTTATCTTTACAGCAACTTGTATAGCAATTTTACTACACAAGTCTATTGTTTCTAGGAGTTCCTTGGTAGAGAGTTTAGGCTTTTCTAAGTATCGTATCATATCGTGTGCAAATAGTGAGAGCTTGACTTCTTCGTTTCCTTCCTGAATGCCCTTAATATAGTTTTCTTGCCTAACTACTATTGCCAGTACTTCCAGTACTATATTGAACAACAATGGAGAGAGTGGGATCCTTGTCTCGTCCTTGATCTTAGAGGGAAAGCTCTTAGTTTTTTCCCATTGAGGATTGTGGTAGATGGCTTTAACTATATTGAGAAAGTCTCTTCTATACCTATTTTGGTTAGGGTTTTCATCATAAAAGGATGCTTGTTCTTATCAAATGCTTTCTCTGCATCTATTGATATGATAATATGTTTTTTACCTTTTCTTTTGTTGATATGATGCATTATGTTGATTGATTTCTGACTGTTAAACTATCCTTGCATCTCTGGGATGCATGCCACTTAGTGGTGGTGTATAATTTTTTTTGATGAGCTGTTGAATTCTATTTGCTAGTATTTTGTCAGAATCTTCGCATCCATGTTCATCATTGATATCGGCCTGTAGTTTTCTTTTCTTGTGGTGTCTTTGTCTCCTTTTCGTATTAGAGAGCTGTGAACCTCATAGAATCTGTTTGGGAGAGTTTCTGTTTCTTCAATTTCCTGGAAAAGTTTGAGAAGAACTGGCAGTATGTCCTCTTTAAATGTTTGGAAAAATTCACTAGTGAATACATCTGGACCTGGGCTTTTGTTTTTGGAAAGACATTTGATAACAATTTCAATTTCCTTGATATTAATAGGTCTATTCAGGTATTCCAGATCTTCTTGATTCAGCTTTGGGAGATTATAGGAATCCAGGAATTTATCCATTTCTTCTAGATTCTCTTTTTTTGTGGCATACAGACTTTTTAAGTAGTTTCTGATCATCTTCTGAATTTCTTTGTTTACTGTTGTGATGTCCCCCTTTTCATTTTCGATTCGGTTTATTAGAATTCTCTCTTTCTCTCTCTCTCTCTCTCTCTCTCTCTCTCTGTGAGTTTTGTTAGTGGTTCATCAATTTTGTTTACTTTCGCAAAGAATCTGCTCTTGGTTTCATTGATTTTTTGGATTTTTTTTTTTTTTGGTTTCCGTGTCGTTGATTTCTGCTCTAAGTTTTATGATCTCTTTCCTTCTGCCTGGTTTAGCTCCTTTTGGGTCCTTTTCTAAGATCTTTAGCTGTGAAGTCAAGTTGTTTATGTGGACCCTTTCTTCCATCTTGAGAAATGCTTGCAGAGATACAAATTTTCCCCTTAACAAGGCTTTAGCTGCTTCCCACAGGTAGCTCGTGTCTTCATTCTCATTTGTTTCCAGGTGTCTTTTGATTTCTTCCTGTATTTCTTTCCTGACCAAATCGTTATTTAACATTTGAGTTGTTTAATTTCTAGGTGTTTGATTTGGTTTTCTGTGTTTGTACATGATTAACTTCTATCTTCAGTGCATCATGGTCTGAAAAGATAGTTGATACAATGTCTAGCTTCTAATTATGTTGAGATATGTTTTGTGGCCCAGCACATAGTCTATTCTAGAAAATGTTCCATGTGTACTGGAAAAGAATGTGTATTCTTTTTTGGGGGGATATAGAGTCCTGTATAAATCTATCAGCCCTCTGTCTTCTATTTCTTCCTTCAGATCCATTTTTACTTTGCTAAGTTTTAATCTTCTTGATCTATCCAGAGGTTATAAGGTGGTATTGAAGTCTCCAAGTACTATCGTGTTGCTTGCAATGTCCTTCTTAAGGTCTTTTAGCAATTGTTGTAGGTATTTGGCTGCTCCCTCATTGGGTGCATATATGTTTAGGAGTGTGATTTCTTCCTGTTGTACATATTCATTGATTAATAAAAAATGGCCTTCACTGTCCCTTGTAATCTTTTTTCAACCTGAAATATATGTTGTCTGATATGGTAAGTCCACCCCAGCTTTTTTGAGGGGATTATTTGCTTGCAGGATTGTTTTCCATCCTTTGACTTTAAGTCTGTGTTTGTTCTGACTGTTCAGATATGTTTCTTGTAGGTGGTAGAATTTTGGGTTCTGTCTCTGAATCTATTTTGTCACTCTGTGTCTCTTGGTGAATTTAGACCAAAGACGTTGAGAGAGATTATTGTCATGGGGTTTTGTGTAATCTTTCTGTGAGGGGTTGTTGTTCTTTTAGGGTTTTGTAGTATACCTACCCTCCCACCCCTACTCCTGCTTGTATGAAAGATTTCCACTTTACTATCTCCCTACATTGATCATATTCAATATTATGACAAAAACCTACCATTATTATTTGTAATTTTCCCCAACATTCAGGCCTGCCAAAAAGCCATCATTAGATAATTTGTTTTCTATTGCTGATTATGAAGAGCATATGATGTCGTGTGACCACTATTGTGGCCACATGATTTTGAATTTCTGATATTTTACTAATACGTTTAGAGGGATTACTGCCAAAAACTGCTGGGTTCTGAAATTTATTTTTGTGCCTCTGTGATCATGGTCATTCAGGATCCAGAGGAGGCGTTCATGGGTGGCAACTTGGGGCCTTGTCAGGGTGGGGAGCAGGGCCAGTTCCACTACCCATCTCGTGAGGCCCCACTTGCCTCATCACTACAGTCTCATAACTGGCTGTCAATTAGGCTCTAAAAGATGACGGCCACCATGCTGCTGCCACCAGGGGAAAAGAGGGAGGGACAAACACCCATCCCCTCCTGGGGCGGCATGGTGCCATGGGCCTATTGTTATTTTTTAATACACTCAAGTATAACAAATGATAGCAATGGTATAAAATGGTATAAAAAGCAATAATAATATACAAGTTAGACATATTAGGATGTTTGTAATAGTTGTCGTTAACAAAATACTTGGTTCTGAAAGTCAGTGATTGAGGGCTTTCCAACACTGTTTTTAACCTTGAAAGTAAAAATATTATTTTGAGTCAGCATTATGCCTTTTTATTCTATAATAGTTTCTCTTGGAACTTATTCAGTATTTCTTCATCAAAGACGTTGGTATAGTGAAGGTCAGTACAAAGTTTATATATAGAAATAGTAATTTTATCACTTTATTCTATCCAAAATATTATCAACATGACTCATTTTCCTGTGACCTAATTGTTCTATAACCTTGAAAATTCCCATATGTTTCTGGTTATATTGAAATTTATTGTGTGTGCCCATCACCAAGGTATCATAACTTACATCCAAATTAAAATGCAGTTTCTTAATTTTAAAATAGATTTTAAGGAAAATTGAGATTTATATTTATATGTATTATCAAATTCAATTAATTTGGTCTCCTTTTAGATTTAGTACAATCATAATCAAGTCAGCTGCATATACAATATACTTGTTGAAAGAAATTTTATTTGTTATTTTCAGCAGGTAGAGCTAGTTTCCCCTGTAGCAGTTCTTCAAAGTCTTTCAAATTTTCTAAATAAAAAATAAAGGCCATATATTTTAGTTAATTGAATTATATATAAATATGTGTGTAAATAGGACTTTCCAAAATAAATATTAGTCTTCTGGAAATAAAAATAGATGCTTTCATAACGTAAATAGGAATGAAAATTTACCTAAAACAGAGATGAGAGCAAAAGATAACTTTATATACGTGCCTAATACAAATCACAATAAACAAGAGAAAATTGATGAGAGTTAGGAGAAATGTAAAATTTTATTTCAAAATAATTTCCTTTGTAATATTTTACATAGCTATGTCACATTTTCCATTATACATTCATAAGCAAAAAATACTGATGCTTATAACTTTACATGAAATTTTCATGTAGGTTTATAACCATATGCATGTCTAATTCATAAGCAAAATTCAAGTCCAAGAACTCTAGTTTTCAAGCTTGGACATTTAAAATAAAGTATTGTATATTTTAGCATTATTTTAACTCTGTACAAGCTTACTTTTAAAAGAACAGAAAACTACTAAATCAACTTGTTTTAAAATAGGACATAAGCTTCATGAGTGTAAAATGTTGTAACCACTTCACTTTCCATACATATTCTCAATCATAATCAATAACCACCCCTCTTGGAGAGCTCGGCAAGCTACCGAGAGTATCTCACCCGCAGGGCAAAGACTGGCAAGCTCCGCATTGACGTATTCAATGTGCCAAACACCGTAACAACAAAGTCTCACAATGGAGACGTTACTGGGCCCGCTAGAGAAAATCGATGTGTGTACTGTAGTAACAGCCACTTGATTATTTCTAACTATCTCCCAATAGACATCATAGTCATATATCGCATATTCATGTATGTAGTAGCACTGCACTATAGCACTGTGCCCCCGTTGTTCATAGATTTGCTCCTGTGGGCCCAGTAACATTGTGAGACTTGTTACTGAATTTGGCATATGGAATATGTCACGTGGAGCTTGCCAGGCTCTGCTGTGCGGGCAAGATATTCTCTGTAGCTGGCCGGGCTCTCCCCGAGAGGGTGGTGGAATCAAACTAGGGTCAGCCACAATGTCTCTTTTGCAAACCACAGCACTCAAAAGGAGAGAGAGAACAAAAGGGATTGCCCTGCCACAGAGCCAGGGTGGGATTGGGGATGGATGGGGAGGGGGTTGGGAGGGATACTGGGATTGGTGGGGGTGGACAATGGGCACTGGTGGTGGGATGGGTACTTGATTAGTGTATAACTGAAACCCAAGCACAAAAATTTCTAAGTCTACAACTGTACCTCATGGTGTTTCACTAATAAAAAAAATTGAAAAAAAAAAAAAAAACTAGGGTCAGCCATGTCAGTGGCGTGCAAGGCAAATGCCCTACCTGCTGTGCTTCACCCCAGCCCCATATATGTACTATTCCTTATATTTATATATTTAATAAAGTATCTTATCTTTACCTCAGCATGTAAAATCCATAATCCAATTTCCTTATAGTTTTGAAATTTTTATCATTATATAATTTTAATTTTGTGATTGCTCTACATATCAAATTCACAAATATTAAGGACAGTAATAAAATAAATTACTTCTAAATCATTTTACTGTTGCCTTATCAAGACCATTGGAATTCAAGAATGATAATCTGTAGTGGTTTTATTATAATACATTTTAATATAGTTATGTTTTTACTTAATTATCGATATCACAGCAGATAGGGCATTTGCCTTGCATGCGAACAACCTGGGTTCAGTTTCTCCAGCCCTCTCAGAAAGAATGGCAAGCTACCGAGAGTATCATGTCTGCACAGCAGAGCCTGGCAAGCTCCACATGCTGTATTCGATATGCCTAAAACAGTAACAACAATTCTCACAACGGAGACATTACTGGTGCCCGCTTGAGCAAATTGATGAACAACGGGAGGATAGTGCTACACTTAATCACTTAATCACTTAACTTCCCGTTAGTCGTCGATTTGCTCAAGCGGGCGCCAGTAACGTCTCCATTTGTCCCTGTCGCGTGCTAGTGTAGCCCAATGGCATCTGTTCGCTCCAGGAACATGAAGGGCCTCAAACCGATCGTTCATGATCTTGACGAAGAAGTCTGACCATCTGGTAGGTGGGCAGCCACGCGGTCTTTTGACATCCCGTGGAATCCAATCAGTAACAGCTCTAGTCCAACGGTCGTCTTTAAATCTCATTACGTGACCAGCCCATCTGATTTTCGACACCTTGGCAAATGAGACAGCGTCCCTGATCCTTGATCGTCGGCGGATGTCAGAACTCCGGATTCGTTCTCTCATTTGAGTGAAACGTGATATTCCAAGCATAGCTCTTTCTATTCTTTGGGAGACCTGAACAGCGTTCTCATCTAGGGTGATTAGAGGTCACCCCAAAAGCCTCTATCCCTCTCGGAAAGACTGGCAAGCTACCGAGAGTATTCCGCCCGCACGGAAGAGCCTGGCAAGCTATCCGCTGTGTATTCGATATGCCAAAACCAGTAACTACAACTGGTCTCATTCAAAAAATAGTGCTACAGTCCTACTTAATTTTTCATTTTTTTGAGTGACAGATCCAGTGGTACTCAGTATTTTCTCCTGTACATAAGAATCCTAATGTCCCTTGCTGCTGCTCAGGGGACTGTATACTATGCCAGAAACTGAACCTAACGTGGATACAGACAAAGAAACTACCTTAACTCCTGCACTATTTCTCAGGCTAGTATAAATGCATTTTAATGCCACTCAATCAGACAGACACAATATACAGTCCTTGGCTATGCACATGTATTCTGTCACTTTAGCTAATGAGAATTAGTATTTCCAGGGAAACAGATATAAATAATGCTGAATTGCAACAACGGTTTCAACAATTCCTGTCCAAATTTTGTTTCCTATTACTTCTCAGTTAAACATACTGGTGAGATTATTTGCAGAGGATTTCCTAAATAGAACTGGAACAAATGTTATTTACATTCAAAAGGTCTTTACCAAATAAAGCACCACTGCAGTTCATCTGCTTTGTGGCAGATCTGCTAACTCAAACTGCCATCAGCAACACCTACAACAGCAGGTTGCCAAATATCCACGACTTTAGCTCTTGCCAAATAATTTATTTTTAGCCTGGTTTGATCCCTTGCTCAGTGCAAGGCTGAGTCTGCATGAGCCCTCAGGCAGGTTGTTTTCATTCTTCAAGCTGGAAGCTTAGACCGAGAACTGCTTAAAATGTTTTCTATTTCAAAAAAAAAAAGGAGTGTTGCCATTGCTTGAGACACCTCAATTTATTATTTGATTGATTTTGAATAAGTATTTGGTGACTGTGTTTGCAAGTCTTTCATAGTTGCCTTTTTTCAAACCCATGTATTCAGTTATAGGATTATATGTGGAGTCACGGCCCACTGTTTAAGTAAAGGTATTAAAAGTGGGACAAAGAGGTACGTACTTCATTTTTATCTCGAGATAAAGTTTGTCTTTGTGTGTTCTACACATCCACATTCAGGAGCAATATACTTCCATACATCTTCTAGCCATCTCCCAGGATTTTGTACAAATTAATCTCTAGAATGTATCACTTGCATTATTCATGATGAAATTGTTTCTCTGGTGGAGGGATGGGTACTTGATCATTGTATAACTGAAACCCAAGCACAAAAATTTGTAAGTCTGTAACTGTACCTCATGGTGTTTCACTAATAAAAAAATAAATAAATAAAGTAAAAAAAAAAGAAATTGTTTCTCTGATTTAGTTATAATTGATAGAGTTATTCAGAAAAGTTACCAAGTATAGACAATTATTTTAAAATAATTCCTCCATATTTTTAAATATAATTTTTATTATTATAGTTTAGGTAATAGGTTTACAATGGTTTTAATGTATAGTTAATGTGCCTCATCAGCACCAACATGATCAAGACTTTTCATGAATGTCCTTTTTTTCCATTTCATTCCTCCCTCTATTTCTACCTCCCTTAGTTGTAATCAAAGATAAAGGATTATCATCATCATCATCAAGGTTACTATCATTTGATGCTGTCTATATATCCTGCTTGATTTCATATATTTTTTAAAAATTTTGATAGTTCCTAGTATCTCTATAAGTAATAGTCTTAGTTTTATCTTTTTTTTTCCTTTTGGGTCACACCCGGGGATGCTCAAGGGTTACTCCTGGCTTTGCACTCAGGAATCACTCCTGGTGGTGCTTGGGGAACCACATGGGATGCTGGGAATCGAACCCAGGTAGGCTGTGTGCAAGGCAAACGCCCTACCCGCTATTCTATTGCTCCATCCCCAGTTTTATCTTTTTTAATATCTTATAACAGCAGTTGAATGATCACTCGGTCTTTATTCTTAAGAATTAGAAATAGAGAGTTTTGAGAGTTTTGGAGAGTTTTGAAGATTACATGTTCTCTTCAAGCTGTAATGCAGGTACAGTTACTATGAAGAACTATGAGCCAGTAGCTAGTGAAACTTTTCTGTTAGAATAGTAAAAATAATTCTACAGTCTGCAATGCTTTTTAGCAAAGAAAGGTGAAAATTAGGATGAAAGTCAGCCTTATACTTGAAGTCCAGAAATAAGTTAAATGTTTTATATTAGTAAAATATTTGATAATAAAATAATTATTTATGTTGTTACATAGGGACAACTTTGCCCTAATACAGGGGGGTAGATATTTAGATAATGAAATGTGCTTTAAATTCCTGTCACAAGACCCTAGTTTTCTCTTGGTGTCATTTTGAAATAACACAATTTGCTGCAACCAGGTTGGAACTGGAATATATCATGTCGAATTAATGAAACCAGAAGAAAAAGACAAACACAGGAAAAGCTCACTTATCTGTGATATAGAGGATAGCTGGATAAGTAAATTAATATATTAAAGGATATATATCACCCTTGACGCTAAAGTATAGGGAGCAACGGGACAGAGAAGTAAAAAAATCTAGGGAAGAAGAAAAAGTTAAAAGAAGGAATTAATTTGGGAACAGAGGCCAGAGCTTTGGTTATACTTGGTGATGTGGGACAATGGGATACTGTATCACTGTCATCACTGTCATCCAATTGTTCGTCATTGTACTCTAGAGGGCGCTAGTAATGTCTCTATTCGTCCCAGCGCTGAGATTTTAGCAACCTCTCCTAATTTGTCTTTCCCAATGATTAGACATTCTTTCAGGGTCAGGGGAATGAGACCTGTTATAGTTATAGTTACTGGTTTGGGCATATCGAATACAACATGGGTAGCTTGCCAGGTTCTGCCCATGCAGGCGGGATACTCTCAGTAATTTGCTGGGCACTCTGAGAGGTATATATATATATATATATATATATATATATATATATATATATTTCTCTTTATGATTGGTTGCCTACTGTCTGAACTTCATCAGACATGGTGCGGTAATTATGAACAATTGGTAGATGGGTAGGGAGTGTACCATAATGTGTCCGGAAAGCGGCCTGGAGCTTGCTGGCAGTTGGGTAGTGGAGGTCAGCTGCCAGGGCGGGGTCCCTTGGGGCAGGGAGGGCTCTCGCCTGAACCCCTCTGGGACTCCCCGAGTAAAAAGAGCCTGGTGGGACAGTAATATAGCTATATAAATAAAGTACAGACTCAACAACACTAAAAACTAAGATCTAACCTCCCACTACTGAACTTTGAAATCTATCTACCAAGGTGGCAAGCTGGAGTGGGAGAGAAAGGATGGAGCATGGGAACATTGATGAAGAAAAATTGACACTAGTGGTATAATACATGTTGAACTATTGTATGCCTAAAACTCAACTAGTGATAACTTTGTAAATTGTGGCTATTTAATTAAATAAAAATTTAATAATATTTTAGATGATAAGATAGTACAGATGATAACCAAATTTGCTTGGATCCCTGACATTGTGTACGGTCTTTTAAGTAAAATCAGAGTAAGCTCTGAGCAGAGAAGTAGGAGTAAACCCTAAACACCACAAGATGTATCTCCTGTCTTAAATACCACTTGGGGTTGAACCTTCAAAAGTTGTAATCTTGATAGCTGCAGCCTTGTCTACTCACCCCTCAGCCCCGCTCTTTCAATTCAAAACTAAATCTCTGAAAAGATGTAGCCAGGTAGATTAAAATTCATGGAAATACCGGTTCCCATTGATAAAAACTCTAGAATCCCTCAGGAGGTAGGTGGGCCAAGTAAAGCCCTATTGAAGATCCAGCACATGTACCCACACCTTACCACTGCAGCCATGTCAAGGGCTCAACTCCAACACTTCGCTAATATTCTCTGCAGAAATGCCAAACTAAATAATTTCAGGTACTCCTGTGCCCAGACTGAGAACTTCTTTTATACTGTAGAAACAGGGTAGGCAGCCTCCCTCAGCCCCACCCTAATTCTTGGCATCCATGCCCACTTCCTACAGTCTTGTCAGATGACTGGTCCAGGCCACTGGTCCTGGTCTTTGTATTGTGCCACTCTTCCTAACTCTTCAATATTGAAATTACAGCACACCAGATTAAATGAGGAAGTAATAAAATAATAAAAGCCAACTGAACTCAACAAACAAAACCAATTACACAGAAGACTCAACCTGCAACAAACAACTTAATACATTCCTAGACAAGAACTTAACAACCCCATAAGATATAACACTCTTCAGATAAAGCAAAGTGATTTTTTCTTTTTATACTTATTGACTTATCATTTTCTAATTAATTTCAACTCTAGATTTGTATAAAAGTTTGTGGCTTTTGTCTACAATGAAAGAAAATGAATTTCTACTCAACTCATTATGCATAATAGGGGTGGAGTTCTGCCTTATCCAGCTCATGGTATGCCTACTCACTCTATGATTTGAATTTCTAAGTCAGAAGTTTTAAAAAATAACTTTGGGTAAGTACTGAAACTGAAACATCAATTGGAATGACTTCAGGATTTTGACATATATATCTACCCACAGAGGTGGCTGGTGCCTTCTCATTTAGGACACAGTGATCATCATGTTTAGCATATATTACAAGTAAGAACAACTCTACAGATACCATCAGAATCTTTATATATATATATATATATATGTATATATATGCCTAACCATTCATGTCATATATTATAATGACTGTGCTATGCCATTACTGATTCAATATTCAATAAATTGCCTATTCATGTCCAAATATATGTATCCCTTGTTTTTTGTGTGTGTCCTTGCTTCATACGAATTTAGGTAATTTTGCCACATCATATAGATTTAAAAATTTAAAAATTTAAACATCAAGTGCAGAATTTAGTCATGTGGATTAATGTGTTTACTTTCTTTTCTTTCACTTGTACAAGAGGTTTCTTATATGGAGAATATGCTTTGGTTTTTCCTGCCAAAACTGACTCAAATCTTTCATCCCAAATTTTTGATGATTGGCCAAAGATGAGCACTTTATGACAAAAATTGATTGACATATGATTGTATGTTAGGGAATATGAAGAGTGACAAGGAAAGAAAATGAGAAATTACACATGTTAAATCCTAATTCATTAATCTTTATTGCAACCTAAGTTGATAATCCTTGTGATAAGCACTCAAGTGAATAAATTACAAAGATTTTAAATTAAGTAATAGCACAAGGAATGAAAATTAATGTTAGGAAAACTAAATCTTAAATATTCATAGAGGTAAATTTTATGATTTAGTACTGACACTCAATTTAGTGAATATTTTGTAAAATATTAATATTTAGATTCTCATTTATAGCTTCATCTCCACATTGATTTTGACAAAGGATACAAGTTCAAAAATATGTGGTGGTTGAATGAATGATTAAATAAACTATAACTACTAATTAACTAATTTATAATTAAATTTATTAGATGATAATTTGAGCTAATATTATAAATACTCATAACTCATTTATCTAGTAATATTCCACTACATATAAAAGCAAATTAATGTCTTATTTTCTAAAGCCTGCCACATAATGGATCTCATTTTATGTGATCTTTAAATTGCCCTTTTGTAAATACTCAAGTCAATTACTATTTTTTGACCATTTCATATATTATTCAGTTTGAAATGCATCAAAAAAACAACAAAAAATTCTTTGACTCTGTAAAAAGTGTATTGGTTACAGAAAAGGAAGGGCAGAGGTTATTAATTTTATAGCGTGATGATCCTAAAACTTTGTGATTAATGCAATATATGAATAGTTGAACATATGAATCTGTGAAACTAAAACTTACATTTGGTATAGTAAGTCAACGGTTAATTAGTAAAATTTCCTTTATAAGTTAATAACTTTTGGACATGGTCAACTTCTGTATTCCTTTGATTATTTATGTTGTAAAATGTATATATTATAAAAAATAATCATTCATATGTTGCATTCATGTTTGCATACAGTATCTATATATACACATGCATATATATGTATCATATATTTGATATATTTAATATATATTCATATATTTATATATATATACTTGATGGAGGTAAGACACTTGCTTTACATCCAGTTGTCCTTGGTTTGAGTTCCCCCCAGCCTCCCACCTCTCCTGCTGCCCTTCTATCTCTCTGTGCCATGAGGTTTCAAGGTGTCACATCTGATAGAGCAGGAATAGCCTGGGGGCATAAATGCATGTGTTCCAAAAGAAAAAAAAAAGATAAAAATAACCATAAGAAGGCAAATTTATGTCATATATTTAACATAATCAACAGGAAGGCAGTGGATGCATAAGGGGAAAAAAAGGAAATACTTTTTTTAGGAGTAATTTATCTTTGAAGAGTGAAGGTATTCCATTTGAGATTATCATGAAATTATGGGGATTGGTAAATACAAGAATATCATTAGTTTGCAAGTGATATTTTTGCTATCTTCAGTGTAAAACAGTTATTTTTTTTCTTTCTCCATGAGTTTTGACATCTTCTCGGTATGAGAAAAATCACAGATGAGCTTTGATATTTTTTACACTAGGAATATCCAGAAAATACTAATGATGTCCTAAAGATACTTCAAATAAAACGTATCAGAAAAATCTCATGAAACAGTTCACCCAACCTAGATAGAATTGGTTAGGTGGATTTTCAACTTCATCAAACTGCTGATTCATTCCCACTGTCCCTGAAGACAGGCAAGAGAGCAATCCTGGCACGCAAATACTTTCAACCCTACTCCCATTATACCTATCATTATCCCCTTTGTACAAAGAAGTCAGGTAGTTAAGAATAACATTAAGGCATAGTTTGACTTATTTTTTGCCTACAGTATAAAACCAATAAGGAAAAATATACAGAAATCAATAACAAATTTGGAGCTACATGGTCAAAAACATATATACGAAAAAATAAATTGTTAGTATTAATAAAATATATACTTAAGAACTAGTTCACACATTCAAACAACATATGTACTACAGAATGAGAACAATGCAACAATAATAACAAAAAATGAGAAGATTATATAGTGAGGAATTTAAGTAAACCTCCCGTTTACACCTTGGATCTACTATTTATATTCCAGTCTTGTGGTGATGTTGGCAATATTAGCTCTTTCCCCATAAATATTGAAATGTTAAGAAAATAGTATGCAAGCTGACAATTTTCCCCTATTTTGGCTAATGTAAATAAAGCTGCAATAAATATGAAGGCACGGGTATCTCTTTCTGAGTATACTTGTCTGTATACTAAATATTCAGAAATGAGAATTGCTATATCATATTGTAGTTATTTTTTTAATTTTAAGGGAATTTGACATTTTTTCATACTAGTTGTAAAAATTACACCCCACTAATAATATCCCACAATAGTACTCTCTTATTTATAGTCTTACCTTTATTAACAGATATGTCATAATATCTTTGTTGTGGTGTGATTTTGGTGGTTAGCAATGTTGAGATTTTCATATACCTAGAACATTTATATGCTTCTGGAAGGACACCTCTTCAGTTTCTCTGCCCTTATTTTAGTCATTTGCTGTAATTTTGTCTCTGGAATAAGAATGGGCAAATGATTAGGACAAATTTGTGTTCCCTGAAGCAAAGCCACACATACATACAAATTCAACTGAGCTATAAGAAAGAAACCAATGGAACGAAGAAAGTCTTTTCAATAAAGGGTGCTGGGAAAATTGAATGCCTAATGAAACTAGCACACCATCTAACACCACAAAGAGAAATTTACTCAAAATGGAGTCGCCTCTGGGCCAGGGAGACAGCTCAAAGTGAAAGTGTGCACACTTTACACGACAGAGACCTGAGTTCTATCCCCAGTGCAACATGGTCTCCCAAATATTGCCAGATGCGAGCACTGTGCTCAAAGTGCTAGTAACCTCAAGTACTCATGTATGTGACCACCTGAAAAAAAGCCAAAAAGCTTTCAGATTGATGGTAACAACCTAACTCATAAAATGCATAGAATAAAATAATCGATATTCTTATTGACTTCAGCCTGACCAGTCTTCCACAAAAGATTATAGATTAGTGATTGTAAAACTGTGGGGCATCCAGCCATACACGCAAGGGGAAAAGGCAGCTCAGATAGAGAAGGAAGCACCAAATAAAAGGTGTTGGGAGGTTCCTCTCAGGATGGGAGATGTTTGATGAGCGTAGACTATGGACTGAACATGATTGCTACTCAGTGTCTCTTTTGCAAACCTCAGCACTCAAAAGGAGAGAGATAACAAAAGGGAATGCCATGCCACAGAGGTCGGGTGGGATGGGGGGCTGGAGGGTGGGAGAGATACTGGGATCAGTGGTGGTGGAGAATGGGCACTGGTGGAGGTATGGGTATTTGATCGCTGTATAACTGAAACCCAAGCACAAAAATTTGTAAGTCTACAATTGTGCTTCATGGTGTTTCGCTAATAAAATTTTAAGGAAAAAAATAAAAATTAAAAAAATTAAAAAAACCCGTGGGGCATCTTTTTGCCTGGCACTGTCTATCACAAAAGGAAAGCATGACACTTTAAGGGCTAATTTTCAATCAGCTCCTTTTGGCATTGGTGGGGTCTATTGAAATTTGTTATAATATAGCTTCCTCTTAGAGGAGCATCAAATCTCTTCCAACACATAATTATCTCACTTCTCTCATTTAGTGGTGCTCACAAAACTTGCACCTCTTGCTTTTATTTAAGTAACCAATTACTTAAGCAAAAAGAACAATTTTGTGTAAACATTATAAGCAAGTGAGTTCCACACAATCAGAGATTATTCCTTACCATCAGTCTCTGGACTCACCACCAACTCTTTCTAGTTCTTGATATTAGAAAAAAATTATATTGTCTAACAAAATAAGAATTATAACTTTCATCAGATTTTTTTCAAAGGAAACCCTCATAATCAAGATGACAATAGCATCAGTTACATATTAAGTCAAGGAACATGTCACATATTTAATATTTCTAAGATTAATTCTTTTAGAATTTTAAGCTCTATGGACACATGCCCATAAAAAAAAAGAGCCTGACTTTGTGAACTTCTCCATTTTTTAATGTTTAATTCTATCCCATTTTAAAGGAAATTTAATTTAAGAGAATTATATCCATATGATTCAAGTTCATTTGTATTTAACTGATCAATATGTTGTTTTACAAGGGCTGTTTGATGTCAAGAAAGCAAAGTGAGTCCCTTTTCCCCTTAGGCTTTTGAAATTCATTTTTCTTCTTAGAAGCATTTAGCAGTTTATAAATTCCAACAACCAATGGCTAAACATTGGTTTAAAGTTTAGAGCATTAAAATATGGAACACCATACAAAAAGGCAGTAATTTTCAGTGGAAAAATAGCCTTTAATAAAATTATTTTTCATATCTTCCTGCTTGTTTTAATTTTTAATTATAAAACCAATTACTTAAGCAAAAAGAACAATTTTGTGTAAGCATTATAAGCAAGTGAGTTCCATAATATTAAAAACAGTAATAAATAATTCATTAGAAAAGAACTTAGAAAAGTTGTTGTCTTTGCCTGTTTCAATTATCTCCTTCCATGAAGAAGAAAACATATTATGATGAGGAAAAACTGGATTTTTAAGTAAAAAGTTTATGCTACTATGCTAAATACAGATTTAGGGCCAGAGTGATAGTGCAACAAGTAAGACATTTAGCTTGCATGTAACCAGGTTTAATCCCCAGTAATCTCAAGAACAGATCCAGGAGTAACACTGAGTACCTCCAATTGTGGCAAAAAGTAATTAATTAATTAAGTAAGTAAAGTAAAGGCCCTCCCGTTGATCGTCGATTTGCTCGAGCGGGCCCAGTAACGTCTCCATTGGAGACTTTGTTGTTACTGTGTCTGGCATATCGAATACTCTCGGTAGCTTGCCGGGCTCTCCGAGAGGGGCGGAGGAATCGAACTCGGGTCGGCCATGTTGGCCGCATGCAGTAGGTAAAATATGCATCAATTCAAAAGTTGCAACCCTTTCCCTATCAGCTTACCATTGTGGATAATATAGTTAATATCTAAATGTGCTCTAATATAAGTTAATACCTTTCCTTTCACCCATGCTTCGTTTTGTACTTGAATTGGATCTTACATTGACCTTAAATTTTATAGCTCTTTAGTTCTTCCCAATGTTCTTGACTTTGAAAACATTATTTTCACTTTTCTCTTATTTTCCAACACCATTCATGGGGAAAAAGCTCAGCAAAATGGGAATTGAAGAAACATATCTCAATATTGTAAATGTCAGGTACAATAAACCATAGCTAATATCAATCTTCATGAGGAAAATCTGAAATCCTTTTATCTAAGGTCAGGCACCAGACAAGGATATCCTCTTTAACAGTTATTACTCAATAAAATATTGAAAGTCCTTGCCACAACAATTATGTGAAAAAAGAGAAATCAAGGATTTAAGATTATTAAGAAAAAGTCAAGCTATCACTATTTCCACATGGCATGAAAGGGTACTTTATAAAAAAACAATCAAAAACAATACCCTAAAAATTCCACTATAAAATGCTTGGAAACTAGTAACCTTGTAAAGTATCAGGGTACATACAGAAATCTGTTAATAATTATGTTAACAATGGTGCAGAAGATAAAGACTTTTTCTAAAAAACCCCATTCTAAAATGCATCCCTCCCCCCACCCTCCAAAACTATGTCTAGGAATCAACAAAAAAGGTGAAAGACCTGCATGGTAAAATTATAAATCACTCACTTCTGAAAAAAAAAGACACAAAGCAGTGGAAACACATTTTTTCATGTATAAGAAGAATTAACATTGTTAAAATAACCATCTCACAAAAATTACAGTAGAAGAGATAGTATAGTGTTGGAGTTTCTGTTTGTAAAGCTTCAAACCCAACTGGATCCATTGAACTGTGAGATTACTCCCAGGACCTGGAAGGAGTGGAGACAAGGCGACTAACATTTCCCAGATAGATTAATGATTGACAGTCAACGGTGGCTGGGCTTGGAACATCAGACATTGACAACTCTGGAATCTAGACAAACAACTGCAACAGTGATGGAATCTAGATAAAATAATTTTGTTTCTGCTTTTACCAATCTTCCCCCACATAAGCAATGATCTAATCTTTGTATCCCATTTACCTCTTGCCTTCATCCTGCATATATTGGTATAGTTTGCCTCTATATAATCACTGTTGATCCTGAGTAAAATTGTGTACAGTGCTATGAACCTGTCCGCATGTATCAACAATCAGTCACAGACTGCATCAGAATCCGGTGTTTTCCTTGCATGCTGTCCAACCCAGTTCGATCCTCATCATTTAAAGTGGTCCCCTGAGAACCACCAGGGGTGATTCTAGAGTACAGAGTTAGGAGTAAGCCCTAAGTACCGCAGGGTATAATGAAAACTAATATAAACCCTTTCCAATTATAATTTTCCAAAGCACTTTTGTATTCATACTATAACTTGTGGCCTTAATGAAGAAATAATACAGCAGTACAAGTGTTTTTCTTATTCTCAGTCAACCTAGATCAATTTCCAGCACCACATGTTCTCTTGAACTTCACTAGGATTGATTTCTGAATTTAGAGTCCTGGAACAACTGTTCTTAATATGGCAATTGTTTACCACATAGCTAATCAAATTTAAGAAGAGATGGTTTAGTTATCTACATAGCATCCGAGCAAGTTCAGGGGGGAAAAGTATCTGAGATGTTATTGCAATATATATATATATGTATATGTATTTTTTTTTAATTTTTGCGTCTCAATTAGACTTTTTTTAAATATTTTTTTATTTTTAGTGAAACACCATGAGGTACAGTTGTAGATTTACAATTTTTGTGCTTGGGTTTCGATTATACAATGATCAAATACCCATCCCTCCACCAGTGCCTATTTTCCACCACCATGGATAATATCCCTCCCACCCCCATCCCTCCCATCTCACCCTACCTCTAGTAACCTAGAGGCAGGGCAATCCCTTGTGTTCTCTCTCTCCTTTTGAGTGTTGTGGTCTGCAAAAGAGGCTTTGAGTGGCAAACATGTTCAGTCCATAGTCTACTTTCAACATGCATCTCCCCTCCTGGGAGGATCCTCCAAACACCCTTTATTTGGTGATCCCTTCTCTATCTGAGCTGCCCTTTCCCCTAGAATGCCCGACTGGCCTCTAAGCTATGGAGTAATCCTCCTTGTGTTGATCTCAGCTATTCTTGGATATTAATCTCATATGTTGTATCTTTATATTCCCCAGATGAATGCAATCTTTCTATGTCTACCCCTCTATTTCTGACTCATTTCGCTTAGCATGATACTTTCCATGTTGTACCACTTGTATATAAATTTCATGACTTCATCTTTTCTAACAGCTACATAGTACTCCATTGTGTAGATGTACCAAAGTTTCTTTAACTAGTCATCTGTTCTTGGGCATTCAGGTTTCTTCCAGGTTCCGGCTATTGTAGAGTGCTGCAATGAACAAACAAGTGCAGATGTCACTTCGACTATACATTTTTGCCTCTCTGGGATATATTCCCAGGAGTAGTATTTCTGGGTCAAATGGGAGCTCAATTTCTAATTTTTTGAGAATCGTCCATACTGTTTTCCATAAGGGCTGAACCAGTCGACATTCCCACCAACAGTGAAACAGTGTCCCTTTCTCGCCACATCCGCGCCAGCATTGGTTGCTTTTGTTCTTTTGGATGTGGGCCAGTCTCTGAGGTGTGAGATGGTATCTCATTGTGGTTTTGATCTGCATCTCCCTGATAATTAATGATGTAGAAAATTTTCTCATGTGCATTTTTGCCATTTGGATTTCTTCTTTGAGAAAGTTTCTGTTCATTTCATTGCCCCATTTTTTGATGGGGTTGGATGTTTTCTTCTTGTGGAGTTCAACCAGTATTTTGTATATCCTTGATATCAACCCCTTGTCAGATGTGTGTTTGGCGAATATCTTTTCCCATTCTGTAGACTGTCTTTGTATTTTGGTCACTGTTTCTTTGGAGGTGCAGAAGCTTCTTAGTTTAAGATAGTCCCATTTATCTATCTCTGTTTTCACTTGTTCGGCCAGTGGAGTGGCATCTTTGAAGATACCATTAGCTTCAATGTCATGGAGGGTTTTGCCAACTTTGTATTCAATGTACCTTATAGTTTCTGGTCTGATGTTGAGGTCTTTAATCCATTTTGATCTTACTTTTGTACATGGTGTTAGGCAGAGTTCTGAGCCCACTTTTTTGCATGTAGCCGTCCAGTGATGCCAGCACAATTTGTTAAAGAGACTTTCCTTACTCCACTTCACATTACTTGCACCTTTATCAAAGATTAAATGATCATATGATTGAGGGGAGATGTCAGTGTATTCAACCCTGTTCCATTGGTCTGCAGTTCTGCTTTTGTTCCAGTACCTTGCTGTTTTAATTATTACTGCTTTGTAGTACAGTTTGGAGTTCGGGAGGTTGATTCCTCCCATTTTCTTTTTCCCAAGAATTTCTTTAGCTATTCGTGGGGGTTTATTGTTCCATATAAATTTCAGGAGTGTTTGCTCCATTTCTTTGAAGAATGTCATGGGTATCCTTATAGGGATTGCATTGAATTTATACAATGCTCTCGGTAGTGTTGCCATTTTGACAATGTTAACTCTCCCGACCAATGAGCAGGGGATATCTTTTCATTTCCTCATGTCCTCTTTTATTTCCTGAATTAGTGTTTTGTTGTTTTCTTTGTACAGGTCCTTTACTTCCTTAGTTAAGCTGATTCCTAGGTACTTGATTTTCTGGGGAACAATTGTGAACGGGATTCAATTAGACTTTTTATTGTGGTTAACTTACTGTCCAGTAAGTAGGATTTAGGAAATAACATTGCGGAAAAATGCTACTGATGATAGTATTCTTATTCTGAACTATAGCAAATAATTCTAAAAATATAAGTAAAGTGAATATCAAGAAAATGAATAAAATGAATATCAAGAAAGTTAATAAGAATATTTGAGCTATGAATTCATGTTCTAGCTGTTAAAACTTAAAAATTCAGTACTAGGAACAGACACCAAAAGTTATCCACATAATTTCTTTTTCACTCTTCTTCAACATAGTTCACCATTCATATTTCACAAAATCACATCTTTTGTATTCTAGTGTACTTTTTTGTGTCTGCAATTACATGCATTTTTTCTCATATATTTACATGCCTTTCTTCTCATTAAGTTTCCTAGTTCTCTTGAAGTAGTGATAGATTTGTCTTGCGAATAAGGAAAGAGGACATTGAGGAGTTATTATTATGTTACTTACAGCTGGAAATATGTACTAAAACTAATACAGAATGTAAAAATATAATAGTATAACTTTTACTCAAATTATATTTAAATGAATTTAAGCATCACTCATTTATTATCATTCATCATTCGTTTATTTACAACTGTAAATTTGTACTAAAACATGGAATATACAAATATAGTAGAATGACTCTTATTCAAAATACATTTAAACAGATTTAAACATCATTTATTTATTGTCTTTATTGTATTTAATAACTTAAAACACACTAACCACTATCATCAGTTATTCATCAGACAACTTGGTGATTTTCTACACATTTTCCCTATCATTAAGTTGTAGATTGAAAAAGTCATTGCTAATTCCAGGTATAGCTCAATATTTTTTTTTTCCTTTTTTATTAGTGAAACGACATGAGGTACAGTTGTAGATTTACAAATTTTTGTGCTTGGATTTCGGTCATACCACGATCACATACCCATCCCTCCACCAGTGCCCATTTTCCACCACCAGGATAATATCCCTCCCCCCCATCCTCCCATCCCCCCATCCCCCCCTGCCACTGTGGCAGGGCATTCCCCCCTGTTCTCTCTCTCCTCCTGGGCGCTGTGATCAGCCAAAGAGGCATTGAGTGGTGAACATGTTCAGTCCAGTCTACTTTCAACCTGCATCTCCCCTCCTGGGAGGATCCTCCAAACACCCTCCACTTGGTGTTCCCCTTTCTATCTGAATTGTCCTTTCCCCTAGAATACCCAGCTGGCCTCTAAGTTATGGAGTAATTCTCCTGGTGTTGCTCTCAGCTATTCTTGGGTATTAATCTCATATTTTATTATTTTATATCCCCCAGATGAATGCTATCTTTCTATGTCTATCCCTCTCTTTCTGACTCATTTCGCTTAGCATGATACTTTCCATATTGTACCACTTGTATGTAAAGTTCATGACTTCATCTTTTCTAAGTATAGCTCAATATTTTAATTAGACAAATCACTTAAATCACTTAATCACTTAACTTCCCATTAGTCGTCGATTTGCTCGAGCGGGCGCCAAGTAACGTCTCCATTTGTCCCTGTCGCGTGCTAGTGTAGCCCAATGGCATCTGTTCACTCCGGGAACATGAAGGGCCTCAAACCAATCGTTCATGATCTTGACGAAGAAGTCTGACCATCTGGAAGGTGGGCGGCCACGCGGTCTTTTGACATCCCGTGGAATCCAATCGGTAACAGCTCTATTTAGACAAATATTTATTTAAATAATTTATTTGTCTATTTGTCTTAAATTAGACAAATAAATTATTTAAATAAATAAAATGGTAAAATATAAAAAATAGAGGCTATTTTTATATTTTAATGATTTTTAAAAACAAAATTGCTAAAATAAAAATTGGTGTTAGAATAGCTATAATAAAAAAATGAAAAGCTTCAAGATTGAGTCACCATTAAAAATAATACTTTGATGCTTGTATCATCATACTTGTCTAACTGACTAACCAGTAGCCCTAATAGTAGTGATTTAGAGAGATTCTAACCATTTGTTGATAGGACTAAGGAAATTGATCTTATTCATTCATTCTAAAAATTGTAACAGACACTCAGCACATTGTTGATCATATCAAGGCACATTTGCTCTCTTTTCAGCCTTAGACAATGTCTGATTAGGCAACACTTAATGGTATCCAGCCATGCATTTCTGAAGTCATAAAAATGAGTGTTATGTATGACTATTACTTTCTTCAAGAGATTATTTTAATAGAAAACTTTTTCAATTTTGTTCAGTTTTTGGAATGTTTGTTGTTGGTCCCAAAGCAACTCCCAGTTTTACATTAACTCAAAGTAGTGGCTGTTTTTTGATTTGTCACCCTGGAAAAGGTGTTCCAGTAATACATACACTTGACTTCAAATAATATAAGTTTCAATTTTGGGTTCACTTATACTCATATTTTTTCTCAAATAAATGACCTTAAGTTAAGAAGTTAGTAAATACAATACCATGTTATAAATATATTTATCTTTTTCAGCATTTTATTTACGGTCACAGTCACAGTCCTCCCGTTGTTCATCAATTTGCTTGAGTGGGCCCAGTAACGTCTCCATTGTGACACTTGTTACTGTGTTTGGCATATCGAATACATCACGGGGAGTTTGCCAGGCTCTGCTGTGTGGGCAAGATACTCTCGGTAGCGTGCTGGGCTCTCTGAGAGGGGCGGAGGAATCGAACTCGGGTCGGCCATATTGGCTGTGTGCAAGGCAAATGCCCTACCGCTGTGCTATTTTATCTAGTTTGCTTTTAATATAAAGATACAATTTACTACTCCTTATACTTGAGCAGGAGCGATAGCACAGTGGTAGGGCGTTTGCCTTACAAGCGGCCAACATGGCCGACCGGAGTTCGATTCCTCCTTCCCTCTCGGAGAGCCTGGCAAGCTACTGAGAGTACCTTGCCCGCATGGCAGAGCCTGACAAGCTACCCGTGACGTACTCTATATGCCAAACACAGTAACAAGTCTCATGATGGAGACGTTACTGGGACCGCTCGAGCAAATCGATGAACAACGGGAGGACTGTGACTGTGACTCCTTATACTTAATATAAAACTTTCTAAAACCATTCTCTCTAAAGAAAATAAAATGAACTTTTTATCTTATGAAAACGAACAGAGACCAATATTTGTGCCCTCTGTAAAGTTCAGGTTTGGAGGTTACAAAATAGTAATCCAATAAAAACCCTTAGGCACTAAAATTAGGGTTAGCCAGTGATTTATGAAGCACTCTAGGAACTGGCCCACCAAAATCAGTTCCCTCATTAACTTCTCTTTACCAAATCTTTTGTTTAACAATTTTTGGCCTAGAGGTGGGGGTTGCGAGGGGGGATGGACTACACTGACCTTTCTGAAAAAACAAATTATGTTCCCAGTGTTATAGTGTCAAGTTGGATAGTATTCTAACCCTAGATGTTTGCCCAACTTTACAGACTTCAGAAGACATTATGAGAAATAGAGTTTGGGAATAAAACAATGAGTAGGATAAAACTCACAAAAGTATTAGATTACTCATATTTCTGTAAACAACAAACATGCTATGTGAATCCCCTTGAAAAATTCACACTACCTCTAAAAATATCAGTCTTTGACTTTCTGCCAGCAGTAGTTATTGAGGGGCTATTATAGGTCAATGAAACAGAAAAAACTACTGATTGAAATAATGTAGACAGTGAAAAGGAAGAACTTGAATTATCTTGAAACAGAACCAAATCTCCTCACACCTTAGACATTCAAGCCCCAGACTACTCATAACTCAAGGAGAAGATGCAATTCAAATAATATATTTTTAACTTATCAGTCTTCTACTATCTGAAGTGTGCATGTGCTTTATTCAAGAGGCTTTTGTGTAGTTTTCATTTTTCTTTAAAAGAATAAAACAGAATTTTGGAGTATTACTAAGGGAACAATAGAAGAAAACATGAAATTTCACAGAACTGAAGTTATCAAGAGGTGTTAGGAGGTGTTTACCAGGTAGCTGAGGGAAAACATTGCACTAGAATTCACATGAGGACCAAAGTGGGAAGGGAAAGGAAGGGTAGGAGGAATCTTGAGCACTTTGGTGTTAGTAAAGGGATAATAATTTTGTCCAGCAAAAGCATAAATGTTGACAATGTAACCATGCTACCTAAAATAAGATAAATGAAAATAATTAATATCAATTTTGATGATGTTTCTTGTTCAAAACTCTGCTACTTCTGTGATTTTTGTACTCTTTGGAAAATTTAGCTTCCTGGCCACACTAATAACAGTAGTGTCTATATGTGTACAAACCAAAGATTAGAATCCCCCTCTTACAGCCTTGTATGAGGGAAGCGGAGAGTAGGTTGGGACTTATCCAGTCAGAACCATTCCCATGGTGGCAAGAGAAATATACCTGGAGGAGTTGACATAAACATTTGTGCACAGGACAGCAAATTTGTTTATATTTTTTCTCCCTTCCTCTTTATCAAGGATGCATGGGGTTCAAGTTGCCTTTTGCCCTGCTTTGGTCTTTACTATATATTATCCCATCATTAGAAGGTCAAAATGTAGCTATTTTTCATCAACTCTCACTGATCCTATCTACATTCATAAATAAACACAATATAGATTCAGTAAGTTGTCATATGTCAGTGACTTCTATATTTCTCACTAGGGTAAAAAGGTAAAGGCCCTCCCGTTGATAGTCGATTTTCTCGAGCGGGCCCAGTAACGTCTCCATTGGAGACCTTGTTGTTACTGTGTCTGGCATATCGAATACTCTCGGTAGCTTGCCGGGCTCTCCGAGAGGGGCGGAGGAATCGAACTCGGGTCGGCCATGTTGGCCGCGTGTAAGGCAAACGCCCTACCCGCTGTGCTATAGCTCAAGCCCTAGGGTAAAAATATATATTTATTTCTCACATAGTTTTTAATATAATTCACAATGTTTTCTAAAAGACATTAGAAGTTCTTTAGAAAAAGAACATTTGATATATATATATATGACAGTGATATATATATATGTGTATATATATATATTTATATATATATATATCTGTCCTTTATGCCAGGTTATTTTTCCTAGCCCCATCAGGGTTCTAGTCTCATCGTTACTTACTTTTGGATCATGACAGCATTTGTCCATGATCGTGCCCTCAACTTATAGTTGAGTATCGTGGCGCTTTGGCCTGGCCCATTTTGATGCCAGGGTAGCTCACAGCTTGCCCCTGGGTCCCTTCAGTCCCTCGTCGGGAGCTTGCTTTTGGGGTGCTAAGAACTAAGGGAAAATGAGTCAAGAAAGCAGATGCCCAGGAGTAAATATTGTTTGGAGTCAATCAACTCCCAAGTTACAAAGCATAATATTAACTGTCTTCCTGTGTCCATACAGAAAGGGCATTGCTTTAAGGTAAACTATGCAAAGTACATAACTTACAAGTTCAGTGCCCTTAGAAGGATCTGATCTTACAAGCTAATAGAATCTGATTAGTGAGAAAAGGTGATTAACTGGCTGGGGAGGAGAGCACAGGAAGAGTTTGCAGATAAACAGAAGAATGGGAGTGACTCGGGAGCACTGTGATGGGTGTAACTCGATAAACCTGAGCTCCCTGTGGCAATGTTATTCTACAGATTATTGGAAAAATTTAAAGAATTATGACCTAAAAAGAATTCTTTGACTCACCCATTTAATTGATTTTCACCGACGCTGATCTTTGACATTACTTTTTTTCTTTGTGCTGTCTACCTATGTTTAGATAATCTATCTTCTCATAAAATATCCTTCATAAGAAGGATTTTTGAAACTATTGAATAGTAGTCTCTTATTAAAATAAAATTTGATAAGTACAAAAATTGATTGTTATGAAAAATCCATATTCAGCTGCTTTATAAGAATCTAGGCAAGTAAAAACAAAATAATACTTGGGTGAAAAAAATGTCACAACAAATTTGCCATTAAGGCTGTATCTCTCCAAATTTTTCTGATGCTGCAATCAATATACAAATTTTTATTAACAATTAATTAATATAACTCATTTTCAGGACTTCTGTTTATCAAAGGTTAATGGCCATATGAGCATATTTGTGATTTTGAGACCAGATTAAATTAACAATTTATATATGGTTTTGGCTAGTAAATAGTCACCCCTCAGAATGAGCATTTATGTAAGTGAGAGAGGTGGTGTTTGTTGAATGGGGAACCAGGTGCTGACACAATAGTTTTTTTTTTTGTCAATTTCATTTCTGAAGAATTCTGGGATTCTGAGGAATTGTGTGACTACATAGAATAGATAAGTGTTTTAAATTTAAAAGATTCCATGATTGTTTTTAAAATTCTGTGACTGGAATTATACTGTTAATGAGAAAGGGTCTAGCCCTTAGGAAGACGGGGATGTTTGTGTAATTATACTCAGAATTGTTTTGACTACAGGAATTTTTTTTTGTTTTGTCTGTAACGTTTTGCCTCTGTATGTATTTATGTCTGTTTTAGCAATTATGTTTAACTAATTGTATAATTGCTTCAGCAGTTTTCTGTATGTCTTCTTGTATGTATAAGTGTGTATATATGTACACACACACTGCTGTAGGTATAAGGCCAGTGAGATTTGGGGGGTAGCAGTCTTATGTTTATAAATTAAATTTCTACTTAATCAACTATGTGGAAATGAGAATAAGAGACTTTAAGGATCTTTAGATTTTCCTCTTTTATATCCACTATGGCACTGATTAGTTAATTTTTTCTTATCTGAAAGTTTCTATAAAAGAATGTATTTTATTTTTATCTGTTTTAGGCTTTTTAACTAAGAAAATTCTTGAAGTAAAAAACTTTCATGTGCTAGTAGTTTCTCTATACACTTAAAGAGTGTTGTTATTTGATAGTTCTTCATTCTTAAAATACAAAAGGGCATGCCTGCTTTTATTTGTATGGAAATGTTCTGTTTATAGCTTCTCTTCTCAAATAGAGAATACACTCCTTACACTCCTCAGAGTTAGAGACAATGCTGCACATCTACATATTCATGCATATATGATCTTATTCATCATGATATCTGTAAATATTTATTGAAAAATTAGAACTACCTTTTCCATTATTGTGCCCCATGCTTAGGACAAAGCTTACAATATAGTAAGCAATTTATTTTAGGACCCAAGATATAAAATGAATTCTTATACAATGTACCTATATGAATGTCTTGCTAATACATTCAACTAGAGACGTTTTTGAACTATTTATTTTCATATCTCTCGTTTCACTTTATCTTATGACTGTAGCCAACAACATGATGCACTTTCAACAAACTATCTCAGAATATTAACGTTCACACTATTTCTGATAAAACTTTCTTGGCTTTTTTTTTCATTTGTATCCTTCTTGAACTGCCTTTCTTTCTCAGACATGGCTTCTATCTCAGAGTTGGCTGTGTTCACCTGTCTGATTTTAGTGCTTTAGAAGATTCCTAACAACTTACAACTTAAATTTGTGGAATTCGACTGCCTACCTACTGATAATATTTCAATAGAGTAGGCACCGGGTAATGAAAATATATAGACCTGTGACCAGCAGATGAAAAATAATTCAATACAATTTTCCAAATAGGATCCTGGCTGCATTTTTCATGAGAATTTTTTAATCCACAATTTAAATATTTCAGGCAGTTTTCAGTGCTTTATAAACCAGAATGTATCATGTCATTTAAAAATAAAATAACTAAAACTTAATTGCTCAAATCAACCAAATAACCCTATAACCCTTTATTTATAAAAAAAAGTCATGCAATTATATCATTTTTAGAATGTACAGAAGTTGGGGCTCTGGTTTCAAGGAGGTAACCTACCTCATATGATAATGACACAAAAAGTCTACCTCACTAAGGTTACTTGCAACTCTAAGACTCATACTTAGTGAAACTTATTTTCTGAGTAAATTTTGTCACTAACAATTATTTTTATGATTGTTTGCTTAACTTCCACTGTAGCAAAACTAAAAAAAAAATTAGCTGCTGCATCTAAATAGTCTTTTATTTTTCTAAAAATGCCTCTACTCCTCCATTAAAGTTGCCTTTGTTAAGATCAATAAAAGCTAATGGCAATTTTTCATTAAAAACATTTGTTGAGGGGGTATGGTGCCGCGAGTAGGTCAATCTGTACCTGTGAGGTGAGTGCATCAGCAACCTGATGGCGCCTTCAGACTACCAGATACCCCAAAATTGCTGCTATGTTTTTGGCCAGACCCCAAAAACTTGGGGCAAAGTTTACCAAGAAAGCAAACAGCCAAAAATTAGGTATATGGGAGACACACCCATAAACCACCTCCAGCTCAGCTTTATAATTGGAGGCATGGGCTCTCTGGTTCCTGATCAAACTGCTTAACTAAGGCCATGATCCCAGAGACTCAGAAATAAATCTCAAAACCCAATGGCGTTTGGCAGAAATGCATCCAGTCCCTGCAGTAGTTTACAGGTGTTGGGCCACCCCAAGTGGTAATAGGTTTCGTGCCTTGGCCTGTTCCCCTGGACAGCCCGGTGTCCATCATCCTCCAGGGGTAACTGGACAGTCAGGTTTGGATCCACAGTGACGAGACACATGGGGGCCTCACGGGATGGGGGTGGAGCCGGCCCTTTCCTCTCCGTGCCAATGAGACCCTAAGTCACCAACCACAATTGGCCTCTCTGGCTCCTAATCAAGCTGCTTAAGGGCCATGATCCCAGAGACTCAGAAACAAATCTCAAAACTCAACGACTTGTGGCAGCAATCTGTCTGGACCACGCAGAAGGTTACTATCATTGGGCCACCCTAGAAGGGAAAGGGTGCTGTCCCTCTGCCTGCTCCCCCTTGGCGGCTCAGTGGCCACCATCTGCCGGAGACCATTGGACAATCATGTTTGGGCCCGCAGTGACGAGACACATGGGGCCTCATGGAACGGGAATGGAGCCGACCCTTTCTCCCCCACTCCAAAGAGACTCCAAAGAGACCCCGAGGTGCCGCCAATGAACGGCCTCTCTGGCTCCTGATCAAGCCGTTTAATGGCCATGATCACAGAGACTCAGAAACAAAACTTGAAACCCATAGGCTTTTGGCAGAAATTAGTCCAGTCCCTGCAGTAGGTCACAGGCACTGGGCCACCCCAGGTGGGAATAGGTTCCATACCTTGGCCAGTTCCCCCTGATGGCTCAGTGACCACCATCCTTCAGAAGCCACTGGACAGTCAGGCTTGGGCCCACAGTGACGAGACATCTGGGGCCTCATAGAATAGGGGTGGAGCCAGCTTTTTCCTCCCCATACCAACAAGACCCTGAGTTGGAGTCCACAAACGGCCTCTCTGACTCATGTTCAAGCTGCTTAAAAGCCATGATCCCAGAGACTCAGAAACAAATCTTGAAACCCAGCAGCTTTTGGCAAAAAGCTGAACCCCACAGTACATTACTGTTGGCGAGCCTTTCCAGGGGGGAAAGGGTGCTGTCCATCTGCCTGCTCCCTCTAGTAGACTCAGTGGCTGTCATCCTCCAGAGGCCATTGGACAGTCAGGTTTGGGCCCTCAGTGACAAGACACACAGGGCCTCACTGGATGGGGATGGTGCCAGCCCTTTCCTCCCCATCCCAACGAGACCCCGAGTTGCTGCCCACAAACGGCTTCTCTGGTTCCTGATCAAACTGCTTAATGGTCATGATCCTAGAGACTCAGGAACAAATCTCGGAACCCAGCAGGTTTGGGCGGAAATCCCTCCAGATTTAATTTTAAAATTTCAGAATTTCAAAATCATGCAGCCACTACTGCAGTGACACAGCATTATATATTATTCATAACCAGCAATAGAAAACAAATTGTCTACTGTTGCCTTTTCAGCAGATCTGAATATTGTGGTAAGGTAAAGGTAAAGGCCCTCCCGTTGATCATCGATTTGCTCGAGCGGGCCCAGTAACGTCTCCATTGGAGACTTTGTTGTTATTGTGTCTGGCATATCGAATACTCTCGGTAGCTTGCCGGGCTCTCCGAGAGGGGCGGAGGAATCGAACTCGGGTCGGCCATGTTGGCCGCGTGTAAGGCGAACGCCCTACCCGCTGTGCTATCGCTCCAGCCCTCAAATATTGTGGTAAAATCCCAATTAATAATGGTGGATCTGGTCTCAAAATATTGAATGTAATCAAAGTAAAGAGAGAGTAATGTGGAAATCATCTACCCTACAGGTAGGGGGAGGGTGTGGGATGGAGGTACATTGAGATTTTGGGGGATAGAGAATGGGCACTTGTGAAGGAACGGGTGTTTCATTGTATGACCGAGACTTAAACCCAAAAGCTTTGTAACTGCTCTCACGATGGTTTAATAAATAAAATTATAAAAAATGAACAAAAAAAGTGTGGAGATTAAGGAACTCTCATGCAATGTTGCACATTAGTGCAGCTTGTATGGAAAATGGTAAAAATAATTGCTAAATTCAAAAAATTTAAAATCTACTTTATCATTTGGAAGTTTCACTCTTAAATAACCAAAGAATAAAGAAATAAAAATCATTTGAAAATGTAAAAAAAAAATGTTGATCTCACAACAGCAGTGGCATAACTAACATTTCCTGTTCCTTGATAAACTTTATTCTTTTAATATTGAGATATCACATTCCCATTTTATTCTTATATCCCTGATCACTCTTTAGTTCCATTTTTCTGAATCCCATTTCTCTTAAACTTTTAATGTTCAAATAATCTATAATTCCTTTTTCATATTTTTCTTCCTTATTGTTTCACTTTTCCATGGATTTGTCTAATCTAATGAGATAAATGTTGAGATTTTTGGAGCTCTTTTCTATGACTTCATCTAGTCTCTTGAGATAAATTTTCAGATTTCTGAAACTGTCTTCATGGCTTTATCTAGACTCAAGAGATAAATATCCAATATCTTCTGAGCTCTCTTAAAAACTCTAGATTAATCTTCCCAGGGTAGATTATACCTAAACTTGTATCTACTAGGTATTTCACACTTTTCATGTTTCAAACAAAACTCCTTTAAACTGTTCAATCCTCCCAACTTTTCTTACGCATCAATGACGATTATGTCTCTTTCTCTCTCTCTCTCTCTCTCTCTCTCTCTCTCTCTCACACACACACACACACACACACACACACACACACACTCACCCTCTCTTTCTCTCCCTGCCACTACCTTTATTCTTCTTTAAAAAATTAATGTGCATTTTCCTAGTTTGACCCTAACTTTAACTACTTCTGCCTGATATTTCTATAATAACTTTAGCAATCTCATGGAAGTCTCCAAATTTTCTAACAGAACATAAATTCAAGTAACAATGAAAATCATTCTTAGAAAACGTATATTTTAGCATGCCACTTCTCTTTGAAAAAGTCAAATTATTACTTAAATAACAATTAGAAAAGTCCCAGATTTTAGTGTATAAGCCCTACATATTATGATTCCCAATACATAAACTCTAAATTTATTTCTGTGTGCTTCCATTCTTATTTTTTGATAGTTATATTTGATTTCTTACTATTACTTATGGGCTGGAGCGATAGCACAGTGGTAGGGCATTTGCCTTCCAAGGGGCCAACATGGCTGACCCGGGTTCGATTCCTCCGCCCCTCTCAGAGAGCCCAGCAAGCTACCGAGAGTATCTCGCCCACACAGCAGAGCCTGGCAAGCTACCTGTGATGTATTCGATATGCCAAACACAGTAACAACAAGTTTCATGATGGAGACGTTACTGGGTCCGCTCGAGCAAATCGATGAACAGTGGGAGGACCATGACCATGACCGTGACTATTACTTAGATATCTGAGGTATGTTTTATGTTAAAGTCATTGCATAGCCTATGCCTTTTTCTTAAATACTATATCTCTAACCATTCTCTATGATAACTACCCTACTTCTTTCAAGTTCTTCCACAAAAGTAATTTTCTAACTTGAAACCACTTTGATTGTTCTATTTAAAAGCATGTTTATTTCAAAAAATTCATGTATCCCTTATTTTGTTCTATTCCTTCTCTCTTCTTCCTCTTATTATTTATCTTATACAAAGTAATATCTATTTATTATAGCAAAATACAAAAATTGTGAAAGTTTATTCTTCCCTTAATATGATAGTATGAGTTCAGAGGAGTAGATACCCAACTGATTTTGTTTGCTACTAGAGTTCAAAAATTAACGAGACTTATCATTAGAGCAGGTACTTCTTAAATAATTTAATAACTATATGAATGAAGTCTTTAAAATTTTTAGTAAGTTATGTCTCAACATTTGACCAAAACTTTATTGTAGGAGAATCAATAAAATTACTATAAACATATTAATTATGATGTTTTATGTGTGCTTTTACCAAGATTAAAAAGTCAGAATTTTGGGGAAAAATATAGTGTATTGACTTTATTTCCTTTATTGTACTGACTCAATGAAGAAAAGTGTCACCTCAGGATAGTGGATACAATTTCCATTGGAAGAAATAGATGCTATTTTGAGATAAATTTTGAGAAGAAAAATATTTTGAGATACATTTTAAATAGTGCCTTAGGCTTACTCTCTGGGTCTGACGGAGATAGCCATTTCAAAGGAGAAAGATTCTAAAATGCATGCCGGAATTACCTCCATTTTAAGATAAATGATTCACATTTTTGAAGAGGTATAAACTTTAAAGATGGTCATAAAACTAGAAAAGCAGATAACTGAACTAATCACAATGAATCAAGCCAGGGATTTGTCTTGAAGGGGCTAAACAATGAGGTCCATAGGGGATTGGTGGTTTGGAAGAGGAAAACAATATTTTTAGAGTATAATTGTGGGTTTATCAATAGTATTTCTTTTATGTTTCAGTTAGGTTTTGATGTTGACTCTGTATAGCCTATGTAATGAATTCATTGCATAATGTATGTTTTTTTTTAAAATCTCTTCTCTTGAGCCCTTGAAAGAAGGGGAAAGAAATTACAGTCCAAGAAAATCGAGGTAAAGGCCCTCCCATTGATCGTCGATTTGCTCGAGCGGGCCCAGTAACGTCTCCATTGGAGACTTTGTTGTTACTGTGTCTGGCATATCGAATACTCTCGGTAGCTTGCCAGGCTCTCTGAGAGGGGTGGAGGAATTGAACTCGGGTCGGCCATGTTGGCCGCTTATAAGGCGAACGCCCTACCCGCTGTGCTATTGCTCCAGCCCTTATACTAAGATCAATTTGAGGGTTAAGGGATTGATAGTCTGAGATAAAATTTAGCAGCACAAGGATAGAGACCAACAATATTAACTCTCAAATAGAGACAAATGTTCTTCTGAGATTGTTTTAGACAAAATAAGTTAAAAATACAGATATTAAATATAGAAAGATAGAACATAAGCTGAGTTCTATTTCCACCTCAGTCAGGTTTGGGAGAGTACGTGACATGCATTTTTAAAATTTTACTTCTTTAGTTGGTATCTCTTGATTATAGTGTGTTGGTTTTGTGGTTTAGATCTATCTATCTATCTATCTATCTATCTATCTATCTATCTATCATCTATCTATCTATCATCTATCTATCTATCTATCTATCATCTATCTATCATTTTATCTAAAACAGTCTTGTTTGTCACCAATGTGTCTGAGGTAGTCTATAATTTTAAAATAAGTATTATGATTTAAAAATAATTATAAGACACAGCAGAAAAGAAAAAATCCGGCTGGGGGGACCCAAAGCTCACAGAGAATGCTCTGGGCTTCAAACAGAGCCGATATTATCAGGAGGTCCCAGATAGGGTTGGTGCCATCTCCCCGCCTTCTCCAGATGGAATCCTGGTGGTCATGATCTTCTACAAGTATGGCTCTGACATGTGGGTATCAGGACTTTTTTTCCGAACTGCAATGGGGACACCCCGGCTCCCAGGCAATCTCTGATTTCTGAAGTCACACTCACAACTTGCCCCCAGCTCCATCTTACAGCACACAGCAGCAAAAAAGAAAACTGGCTGGAGGGCCCCACAGCTCCCGGAGAATGCTCTGGGCCCCAAACTCAGCCGATATCACCAGGAGGTCCCAGATGGGGTAGGTGCTGTCTCCTTGCCTTCTCCAGATGGAATCCTGTTGATCATGGGCTTCTACAAGCATGGCTCTGTCATGCTGGTACCAGGACTATTTCCCAAACCACGTGGCCGCATAAACAGCCACGTGACATTTCCTGATATGCAAAGTGATCAATGGAAAGTAAATGATCTATCATTTGTCCCTGTAGATAAGGCTTGAATGGTGGTGGGAAAATCTGAACAAAAGATAATGCCCAACCAAAATACATCTGGACTATGTATTTAACTATGGTGCTATGCCACCCGAGGGGGGGCGGTGTCTGTCCCTCCACCTGTTTCCCTCTGTGGCAGCAACATGGTGGCCTGCATCTTTTAGAGCCTAATGAAAAGCCTGGTATGAGACTGCATTGATGAGGCACATGGGGCTTCATGGGATGGTGGGAAGAATCAGCCCTGCTCCCCGCCATGACAATGCTCCAGGTTGCCATCCTCAAATGCCTCCTCCGGCTTCTGACTGACCATGAACCCAGAGGCACACATACCAATCTCGAAACCAGGGGCTTCTGGCAGTAATCCCTTGAGGTTTATTACTAAAATATCAGAAATCCAAATTGGCATGGCTGCTATTGTGGCCATACAACATCATATGCTCTTCATAATCAACAGTAGAAAACAAATTTTCTAACGATGTCTTTGATGTCTTTGTGGCAGGTCTGAATGTTGGGTAAAATTCCAAATAACAATGATGGGTCTTTTGTCGTAATATTGAATGTGATCAACGTAGAGAAAGTAAAGTGGAAATCTGCCACACAGGCAGGGGGTGGGTGGAAGGGGTGGTATTCTGGGGTTCTTGCTGGTGGAAAATGTACACTGTGAAGGTAAGGGAGTTTGATCATTGTATGACTGACTGAGACTTGAACTGAAAGGCTTTGGAACTGTTCTCATGGTGATTCAACAAATAAATAAAAAACATAAAAAAAGAAAAATGCCATCCACTTATTTTAATTTTTACAATAATTTTCATGTTTCTATTGTAGTATACCTTTTCTTTCACCAAATCAATTTTATTTCAATGCAAACATATTCTCATTGTAATATTTTTAACACTTGTGTGAACAAATAAATTTTATTATTAAAAGCATTTATTTAAAGAATCACAAAACAAATTCCAATGAGTTTTTCTTATCTAATTTTCATCTTTCCAAACAAATACTCTAGGACATGCATCTGAGACAGGTGAAAACTATTAAAATTTTTATTATTTAGTTTGTATTCATCTTTAATTTTCTCAAATATGCATTGAAAGAGTAATTGCTGAGTTTATTTGCAAAAGTAAATGAGAAATACATAAAGTACAGATGCTATTTATCTATTAAAATAGAATGAAGGGTATATTGCAAAAGAAACTTATTTTATTCCTCGTGGTTTACAAAATATTTAAGGGTATAATACCATGAATAAAACATTGCAGTGCCACGACCTCCACCAACATATGCTCTTCCTTCTCTAACTGTTTCAGTGACCCCAACCTCCGTTCCATTTCCATCAATTTCCCTCTTAGGTAAGCTTCCAACTGAAGACTTACTCTCAGTTTCTATTCCTTACACATGTTATCCCCCTTACTATATTTTTTATATCTGCTTATGAGACATGTAATTCTGAGTCTGTACCTCTATTCTGACTTCACTCAGCATGTTACTCTCCAGATCCATCCCTGTGGCAGAAAATTTCATAATTTCATCTTTCCTTAAAACTGACTTACACATTATTCCATTATGTATAAGTACCATAGTTTCTTTAACCAGTCATCTGTTCTTGCACACTTGAGTTGTTGTTATATTTGGATCACAGTGTTGCAATGTACATAGGAGTTCATAAGTCTTTTCTGATTAGAGTTTTCAGGTCCTTGGTGTAGATGCTATTGTAGAATTGCTTGGCCACATGGAAGCTTAATTTGTATTTTTTTGAGATTTGTCTGATAGGTTTGAAAAATTCCTTCAATGTAAAGAAAAATCAGCATATATTAAAATAAAAAAACAGTATGTATTCATTTTTCTGGAAATTGATAAACCTCAGAGTAATAATAGTTCCTTTACATTTTCTTACTCCAAAGTCAGTACAGGATATTATGTACATATGTTACTTAATGCAGGCTACATTTACATATACATTAATCCTATTTTTATTTTCCCAATGTTCTTCATAAGAGACTTTTTTCGTTGGAAGCATATTATTTTATTTTTATGAAGTTAACTTTCTGTGAAGCACTTAACAAACTTAAAGGGTATAAGTAAGTTCTAAAAGAATAATAATTAGAATCTAGAATCGAGTTAAGAAATGCTCAAAATAAGTGAAAGGAAATCAGCTTGCTCTAAGGCAGAAAGTTGTATTATATTCCATCATTGGGCTGGAGTGATAGCACAGCGGTAGGGCGTTTGCCTTGCGTGCAGCCAACATGACCGACCTGAGTTCGATTCCTCCACCCCTCTCGGAGAGCCCAGCAAGCTACCGAGAGTATCTCGCCCGCACGGCAGAGCCTGGCAAGCCGCCCGTGATGTATTCGATATGCCAAACACAGTAACAACAAAATCTCCAATGGAGACATTACTGGGCCCACTCGAGCAAATCGATAAACAACGGGAGGGCCTTTACCTTTACCTTTATTGGTGGGGTCAGAAGATAACTAAAAGATAACTAGAAGTTTCCATCTATTGGTGGGACAAATAGATAACTAAAACATGAAAATACTTAATTCAGAAATACTATTTAACTCTTGATTATGTTTGAACTACTTTGAACTATGTTTGAAATGATAAGCTCCTATGAAACGCTTCCTCACTGTTTTATGACTTTTTAAAGATTCTCCAACATCTGTTTTTCCACAATGCAACTCTGATTCAGTCTCTCTTTAGGCAAAATCTTCATCATATTTGAAGCATTAAAATTCCTGTTTGGGGCTATAAACAGTAGAATGGCTAGATAAAAGTGTGATTCACATTAAAATATTTTAAAATATTTAATTAGCTCATGTAGGATATGAACATTCATGAGTTGGTCAATGGCTCAATTTTGTTATCACAACTCCATATTGACATAGATTTTCCCCTTTTCCCATAACTCCTGCAGTGAGACAATGTTCCACCAATAAACAGGAATATGGTTGTTAATTTTAAAATGTAGCTCAATTTTTTTCCTTCTGACCCGTGTGACCTTTTTTAAAATAGAATTCAAACCTAACAGTGTGTGAAGGCTACCAGTGTCAACCCAGTGGTATCTAATATACATATAGACTTTTTTGTATATTCTACATATAAACCTCATTTCGTACATATAATTTGTAAATAATTCCATCTATTAATAATTCCATTTCTTATAACTTTCCATTTTGTTAATATCTTCTTTTATTATAAGAAGACTGTTAATTTAATGTAGTGCCATTTAAAATTATTTGCTTTTGTTTCTCTTTGTCTTTGGAGTGAAATCTCTAAAGAAAGCAATAAAGTCAATGTCAAGAAGCATATTGCTACTTTTTTCTAGGTATTATATGATTTCAGGTCTCACATTTGAGGAATGAATTAATTTTAAATTAATTTGTATATCCTGCTAGATACTGATTGAGTTTCATAATTTAGCATGTGTGCTGTGCAGTTTTTCTTGCAATATATCAAAGAATCATTTATTCAAAATAGTAATTCAGATTTTTAATGATTTATTCCTGGAATACCTAAAATGTTATAACTCAATGACATTTTAATACCAAATTTTAAAAAAGTAAAATATCATGTCCAATAATTGGTAGCACAGAATGATAACATGAGAACCTCCACAATATTTTAATAAAATGTGCATATTATATGTACAACATATATAAGAATCTTTAGAAATTAAAATAAGAATTATTAGAAATTTTCTTAAGGACACAGAAAATGGAGATAGATTTATTAAAGAGTAGTAGGAAGGAGCGATAGCATAGCAGTAGGGGGTTTGCTTTGCGCTCAGCCAGCCAGGCAGAGCCGGGTTTGATTCCTCCGCCCCTCTTGGAGAGCCCTGCAAGCTACCGAGAGTATCTCGCCCACACAGCAGAGCCTGGCAAACTATCTGTGATGTATTCAATATGCCAAAACAGTAACAACAAGTCTCACAATGGAGACATTACTGTGCCCACTTGGGCAAATCAATGAACAACACGAGGACTGTGACCGTGACCGTGATACTAAAAAGCAAAGAACAGTGATAATGTATATATATTTTTCCCTCAACCTGATCTCATATGCATTACATCAAGAATAATGGTCCTTTAGTGCCCTCATAGCAATTCATTGAGATTGAGGACCTTTAAAAAGAAGGTAAGCAAAGGGACACTGACTTTATTTTGCTTTATTTTTTAAAAAGTTTTATTGGATCACCATGAGATACAGTTGCAAACTTGCATGATTACGTTTGAATCAAACAATGCTTGAGCACCCATTCCTCCACCTGTGCACATTTTCCACCACCTTCGTTCCCAATGTCCCACCTGCCACCGTCACCCCAACCTAATCCCTGCCTCTGTGGCAGGTACAATCCTTCTTACTCTTTAATTTTGGGCATTGTGATTTGCAATACAGATATTAAGAGGTCATCGTGTTTGGTGATTGGTCTTTCAGCGCACCTCTCCCATCATGGGCGATCCCTCCAATCATCATTTACTTAGTGGTTCCTTCTCCAACCTAACTGTCTTTTCTCCTAGCACATGGGTTCAGCCTCTAAACCATGGCAAGATCCTCTTGGCCCTTATCTCTACTGTCCTTAGGTGTTATTCTCATGTTACTTTGTATTCCACAAATGAATGCCGTCATCCTATGTCTGTTCCTCTCTTTCTAATTTCACTTAGCATTATACTCTCCAGATCCATCCACTCATATGAAAATTTCATGATGTCATCTCTTCTAATAGCTGCATAATATTCCCTTGTGTAGATGCACCAGAGTTTCTTCAACCAGTCACTTGTTCTTGGACACTTGGGTTTTTTTCCAGATTCTGACTATTGTAAATTGTGCTGCAATAAACATATAAGTGCAGATGTCATTTCTACAGTATTTTTTTGCATCTCTGAAATATATTACCAAGAGTGGGAATATATTTGCTGGGTCATGCGGAAGCTCAATTTCTAGTTTTTGGAGGAATGTCCATATTGTTTCCAAAAAGCCTAGACCAGTTAGCATTCCCACCAACAATGAATGAGGGTTCCTTTCTACCTGCATCCATGCCAGCACTGGTTATTTTCATTCTTATTGATGTGTGCCAGTTTCTGTGGTATAAGATGACACCTCATTATTGTTTTGATTTGCATTTCTCTGATTAGCCATGTAGAGGATTTTTTCATGTGCCTTTTGAGCATTTGGATTTGTTCTTTGAGAACGTTTCTATTCATTTCTTCTCCCCATTTTTTGATGGGGTTAGAGGTGTTTTTTTTTTCTTGGAAAGTCCTACCAGTGTCTTGTATATACTGGAAATTAAGCCCCTATCTGATCAGTATTGCGTAAATATCTTTTTCCACTCTGTGGGCTCATTCTGTAGTTTAGTCACTGTTTCTTTTGAGGTGCGGAAGCTTCTTAGTTTAATGTAGTCCCATTTGTTTATATTTGTTTCCACTTGCTTGGTCAGTGGTGTTTCATCCTTAGAGATGCTAGCTTCAATGTCACTGAGGGCTCTGCCTACATTTTCCTCCATGTCCCTTATGGATTCCGGTCTTATATTGAGGTCTTTAACTCAGTTTGATCTGACTTTTGTGCTAGGCATTAGACAGAGGTCTGAGTTCATTCCTTTGCATGTAGCTGCCCAGTTCTCCCAGAACCACTTGTTGAAGAGGTGTTCCTTGCTCCACTTCGTATTTCTTCCTTCTTTATCAAGGATTAAATGATCGTATATTGAGAGGTTGTGTTAGAATATTCAACTTTGTTCTAATGATCTGCGAGTCTATTTCTGTTCCAATACCATGCTGTTTTAATTACTACCACTTTGTAGTACAGTTTGAGATTGGGAAAGGTAATGTCACCCATCTACTTTTTCCCAAGGATTCCTTTGGCTATTTGTGGGGTTTTATTACTCCATATAAATTTCAGGATTATTTTGTCTATTTCTTTGAAAAATATCATAGGTATCCTTATAGGGACTGCATTTAATCTGTACATTGCTTTGGGGAGTATTGCCATTTTGACTATGTTAATAATCCCAATCCATGAGCAGGGGATGTGTTTTCATTTCCTAGTGTCCTCTTAAAAAACACTAGGAAAGTGGTGTTTTGTAGTTTTCTTTGCATATGTCCTTCACCTCTTTAGTTAAGCTGATTCTGAGGTAATTAATTTTCTGAGGCACTAATGTGAACGGAATTTTTTTAACATCTCTTTCTTCTTTTCCATTATTTGTGTATAGTAAGGCCATGGAGTTTGGGGTATTGATTTTGTAAGCTTCAACTCTCTTTAAAAACCTATTATTTCTAGGAGCTTTTCTGTAGAGCCTTTAGGATTTTTAAAAGTATAGTATCATGTCATCTGCAAATAGTGATAGCTTGACTTCTTCCTTTGCTATCTAGATGCTTTTTATATCCTTTCTTGCCTAAGTGCTATGGCAAGTACTTTCGGTACTATATTTAACAGAAGTGGTGAGAGTGGGCAACCTTGTCTTGTACCCGATCTTAGAGGGAAGGTTCTCAGCTTTTCCCCATTGAGAATAATGATTGCTGTGGGCTTGTGGTAGGTGACTTTGACCATATCGAGGAAAGTTCTTTTCAATTCCATTTTGCTGAGAGTGTTTATCATAAATGGGTGCTGGATCTTTTCAAATGCCTTCTGTCCATCCATTGATATGATAATATGTTTTTCTATCTTTCCTTTTACTGATATGGTGTATTATGTTGATTGATTTAGAATGTTCAGCTATTCTTGAACACCCAGGATGAATCCTACTTGATCATGGTGTATGCTTTTTTGATGACTCTTTGGATTCTATTTGCTAGTATTTTGTTGAGAATCTTTGCATCTGTACTCATGAGGGATATTGTTTTTTAATTCTCTCTTTTTTGTGGTGTCTCTGTTTGCTTTTGGTAAGAGGGTGATATTTGCCTCATAGAAACTGTTTGGAAGAGTTTCTGTTGTTTTTTTCAATTTCTTTGAAAACTTTTACCAGGATTGGTAGTAGTTCCTCTTTGAAGGTTTGGAAGAATTCACTTGTGAATCCATCTGGATCAGGGCTTTTTGCTTTTCAGGAGAATTTTGGCTACTATTTCAATTTCTTGATAGTGATAGGCCTGTTCTGGTATTCCAAGTCTTCTTGGGTCAGCTTTGGGAGATTATAGGAGTTCAGGAATTTATCCATGTCTTTGAGGTTGTCTAGTTGCATAGCATAAAACTTTTCAAACTAATATCTGATTAGAGTTTGAATTTCTGTGGGTTCTGTTGTGATGTCTCTCTTTTCATTTCTGATTCTGTTTATTAGCGGTCTCTCTCATTTCTTGTGAGTCTTTCTAGTGGTTTATTGATCTTTATTTATTTTATAAAAGAAAGAGCACTTGGTTTCACTGATCTTTTGGTATTTTTTTGGGGGGGGGGTCATGTCATTAATTTCTGCTCTAAGTTTTATTATTTAGTTTTTCCCTCCCGTCGGTTTGGCCTTCTTTAGTTGGTCATTCTCCAAGATCTTAAACTGAGAGGTTGAATTATTTATGTAGGCTCAATCCTCCTTCCTGAGGAATGTTTGTAGAGCTATCAACTTTCCTTTTAACACTGTATGCTATATATTCTGGTAACTTGTGTCTTCATTTTCATTAATTTCCAAGGATGTTTTGATTTCCTCTTCAATTTGCTTTTTAAGCCACACATTATTCAATAGTGAGCTGTTTAATTTCCAGGAGTTTAGTTTGAATTTCTGTTTCTTGGTGTGATTTACTTTGATTTTCAGTGCATCATGGTCTTAAATTGTTGACACAATTTCTATGCTCTTAATTTTATGGAGGTATGTTTTGTGACCCTGAATGTGGTCTATCTTGGAGAATGTCCCATGTGCACGTGAGAATAATGTGTATTCAGAGTTTTGAGTGTGAAATGTCATATATATATATGTATATTAGATCCCTGTTTTTCATTTCTTTCTTCAGATAATGTATATCCTTGCTGAGCCTGAGTCTTATTGATATAACCAGAGGTAATAAAGCAGTGTTGATATCTCCAACTACTATTGTGTTGCTGTCAATGTCTTTCTTCAAGTCTATGAGAAGTCGTTTTAAGTATTTTGCTAGTTCCTCGTTATGTGTATATACATTTTGGAGAGTGAGTTCTTCGTAGTGTACGGATCCTCTGATCATTAAGAAATTACCTTCACTGTCTCTTGTAACCTTCTTCAGTCTGAAGTCTATGCGGTTTGATATTAGTATGGCCACTTCTGCTTTGAGGGAGCTGTTTGCTTGTTGGATTGTTTTTCATCCTTTCACTTTGAGTCTGTGTTTGCTCTGCCTGTTCAGATGTGTTTCTTGCGGGCAGCAGAATGTTGGGTTCAATTTTTGGATTCACCCTGCCACTCTGTGTCTTTTAATTGGTGCATTTAGCACATTTACATTGAGAGAAATACTGTTTTGGGGATTTGTCCCATCTTTCTGCCAACATTTGGTGCATTTGGGGGAATTGTCTTGTCTTAAAGTAGCCTGTTTAGTCGCTCTTGTAGCCATGGTTTTGAGGAGACAATGTTCCTGAGATGTTTGTCTGTGAAGCTGTGTGTTTTTCCTTATGATATAAATGAAAGTCTACCTGGGTAAAATATTATAGGTGAGCATTTTTATTTCATTGGATTTGCTCACTATATCCCACCACTGTCTTCGGGCCCTTAGGGTTTTATCAGATAAGTCTGCTGTGAATCTTTTTGTTTTCTTTTTGGGTCTTACCCAGCGATACACAGGGGTTACTCCTGGATCTGCACTCAGGAATTACTTCTGGCAGTGCCGAGGGACCATATGGGATGTTGGGAATCAAACCCAGGTTGGCCACTTACAAGGCAAACACCCTACTCATTGTACTCCAGCACCTGTTGTGAATCTTAAAAATGCTCCATTATAAGCAATTTCTTTTTTTTTTTTTTGATCTTGCTGTTTTCAGAATTTTATCTCTGCCTATGGTTTCTGTCATTCTTATCAGAATGTGTCTGGGAGTATTTTTATTTGGATTTCTTTTACCTGGAACTCTTTTGACCTCCTGGATCTGATCACAAGTGGTCTTCAGCTCTGGGTATGTATTAACAATGATGTCTTTGACAGTTTCTTCTTCACCAGAGTTTTCTTCCTGTTCTTCTGGGACTCCAATGATTCTTATGTTATTTCTTTTAGATTCATCCTGATTTTCTCTTGACATCTGTTGGTTTATTTGGAAGCTCGTTTCCATTTTATGCTGTTATCTGGAAAGGTCTCTGCACCTCATCTTGGAGCCACTGATTCTATCCTCAGCAGCGGTTACTCTGTTTCACTGTTTTTCATTTCACCTACCATATTCTTTAAGTCTGTCATTTCTGCTTGTATTTTTTTTAGTATTTAAACACAGAATTGTTTTAGTTTTTAAATTTATTTTTAAATTTTTATCAGTGAAACATTGAAGCTAATGGTATCTTTCTGCTTGTATTTTTGTTTGCATTTTCCTCACCTCCACTTTCATATCCTCTTGTATTTTATCAGTAGTGCATTAAACTGCTTCTTTTTGCTTCTTATGCATCCTTAAAAGTTCTATTCTAAATTCCTTATCTGAGAGGTCATAGAGGTCATTATTACTATTTTATTCATCTGGGCTAGCAATTTCAATCATTAGATTTGGTGATTTTCTGCAGTGTTTTATCATAGTGACCTTTTTGTTTTGGAGTTATTTTCTTTTGTTGTTGTATGTTACGACCCCCACAATAAGACTATCTTTGTGCATTGCCATGGCGGTTTTGTGGTCAAGGGTTTAGAAGGTATTCTAGATGAGTAGACTAGGAAGTGACGATAGGGGTCCACAAACCTGATGGAGGAAGTTGGGGTGGCAATGGAGGCACAGCAGCGGCCGGGAGCGGGATGTAGGTCCTGCAGGATGCTGGGAGGAGTTTGGGTCTTGGTGCTGTTCTGTGGCACACTTATGGAGAACAGCTTACCAACCAGGGCAGTCCAGGATACTGACTTTAATCCCTTTAAATGCTCCTTTCATACATCAACTACAAAATAGTGGCTCATAGTTTCTCTAGAGGTAGTTTTGATAAAGGTCAAGCAGATTATCCAAGAAATTGAGTTGAAATTTAATCTGGTAAATATGTAAAATAATTATTTGTTCAAATATAAGTTCTAAATTTTGGGTTTAAACTAGTAATTAATGAACTAATCAATGAATATTATTGTCATCTACAAGTTGTTCACTCGAGTCATCCTAAATAGGATTGGCAGAACACTAGATGAAAGACAACCATGCGAGCAAGCAGGGTTCCGCAAAGGATTCAGCACCATCGACCATATCCACATGATAACCAAGCTCATTGAGGTTTCTCGGGAGTTCAAGATGCCGCTCTGTTTAACGTTCATTGATATAAAGAAGGCCTTTGATTCTGTTGAGACGGAAGCGGTCATTGAAGCCCTAGCCAATCAGGGCATTCAAGCCCAATACATCAGGATCCTCCGTGAGCTGTATTGCAGATTCACTACCAGGATCTCACCATTCTACAAAGAAGTGATCGTTGATGTCAAGAGAGGGGTGCGGCAGGGTGATACCATTTCACCGAAACTCTTCAGTGCCACCCTCGAGAACATCATGTGACGACTGGAATGGGAAGGAATGGGAGTGAAGATAGATGGTCGGCAACTACACCACCTCCGCTTTGCTGATGACATTGTTTTAATAACACCAAACATCAGCCAAGCGGCACAAATGCTGGCCGACTTTGACTGTGAGTGTGGAAAGGTAGGACTACAGCTGAATCTTACGAAGACAATGTTTATGAGAAACAGCCTTGTTCCTGACGCCCCATTCGCTCTCAATGGAACGACCATCTCCCAATGCAACAGCTATGTGTACCTAGGTCGAGAGGTCAACATGACAAATGACCTGGCACCCGAGCTACGCAGGAGGAAGAGAGCGGCTTGGAACGCCTTCAAGAACGTCGAAGAAATAGCTAAGAAGACGAAGAACCTCCGGCTCTGGGCACATCTCTTTGATTCCACTGTTTTTCCTGCATTAACATATGCCCCAGAGACCTGGGCCCTATGCAAACAAGATGAGAACACTATTCAGGTCTCCCAAAGAAGAATAGAAAGAGCTATGCTTGGAATATCACGTTTCACTCAAATGAGAGAAAGAATCCGGAGTTCTGACATCCGTTGACAATCAAGAATCAGGGACGCTGTCTCATTTGCCAAGGTGTCGAAAATCAGATGGGCTGGTCACGTAATGAGATTTAAAGACGACCCCTGGACTAGAGCTGTTATCGACTGGATTCCACGGGATGTCAAAAGACCGCGTGGCCGCCCACCTACCAGATGGTCAGACTTCTTCGTCAAGATCATGAACGATCGGTTTGAGGCCCTTCATGTTCCCGGAGCGAAAATATGCCACTGGGCTACACTAGTACGCGACAGGGACAAATGGAGACGTTACTGGCGCCCGCTCGAGCAAATCGACGACTAATGGGAAGTTAAGTGATTAAGTGATTAAGTGAATACCAGCTTTAATCTTAATAAAGAAATAAAAGAAGGTGAGTAAAGAGAAACCAGCTAATGTGATTAGTCTTGTACTTATCAAGAATTACCATATGTTTATCAAACATGCACACTTTTGGACATCAAAAATGACACCAGAAGGCTCATAACTCTAGGGCTTTATTGAAATAGTCCAATTAAACCACAATGACAATAATAGTTGAAAATGATCACTCTGGACAAGAAATGAGTGCTGAAAGTAGGTAAAGGAAGATACATGATAACCTTTCAGTGCCTGTATTGTAAAGCATAATGCAGAGTGAGAGAGAGAGAGAGAGAGAGAGAGAGAGAAAGAGAGAGAACAAAAGTGTCTGTCATAGAGGCAGGCACAGGGAAGTAGGAGGAAATCTATGGACATTGGTTAGTAATGTATACTGGTGAAAAGATAGGTGTTGGAACATTGTATGACTTGTACCTAATCATGAACAACTTTACAACCGTGTATTTCATGGTGATTCAGTAAAAAAATAATTTTATGGAAATAGTCCAATTAAGCCACAAAACAAATAATATATAGAGTTGAAATGATAAAGTCTAGAATGGCTATTTTCAAACCAAAAGAAAGAAACAAAGACAAAAAGGAGCAAAGGTAAAATTCGTTATAAGAAAGAAAAATGGGCAACAGAAACTACCTTTGATGAGGAATAAATGTAAGACTTATCTGGCAACATCATATAATAAACATATTCAAAGACATATTAAAATTAATATCATCAATATATTTAAGGTATGTAATACTTATGTAATGTCTCCACAATGTATACTTTTAATTAAAAAGTAAAAATAAATTAATTTATTTTAAAAATAATTTAATAATTGATAAGTAAAATATGTTTGATAATTAAAATTTATAATAGAAAAATTTTAAATTCATGTAAGTCACCAATTCCTTTTTGATTAATAAAAAAGTCAAGCAGTTGAGTGAAGAAAATTAAACTAATAAACAATGAGAACGAGAGAAAATATGAATAAAAATTTAACAATTTAAAAGTAATATAGAACATTATTAAGAAATAAACATATTTTGAAGCAATAGTACATTGGGTAAGATGCTTGCCTTGCTCATTACAGCAGACCTGGATTCTATTACAGATTTGATCCCCTATCCCCTACATATAAGGACCCCAGGATTGATCTTGAATGCAAAAATAAATAAATAAATAAATTATCTAATACATAGGAGGAACAGGAGGAACAAGGCAATGATAAGTACATTGCCTTGAATGCTGAAGAATCAAGTTCTGTCCCAGCACCTCAACTAATTCCTTGAACTTGCCTGAATGATCCCAATTGCAGAGACAGAAGTAAACCCTGAGCAATGTCTCTTATAACTCTCCAAATAAAGAAAATATTTTGAAATAAGAAATTAATAAAATTAATTAATTAATACTAATAGTATTATTTTTAAAAGATATTTTTAAAAATTATGAACACATTTTAAATTATATTTGGAGTCAGTATTACCTTGAAACCCAGTCCAAATATTGATATATAAGAAGAAAAATACAGACCACTATTTCTAAAGTAGGTTATAACAATTCCCTATAGGGAAAGGGATCTGAATTGATCCAGGGAATGGATAAATAGCCTCTGATGAATTGAAGCTCACCTTCAGTTTGTTCGTTTAAAGGATGTTCATTTCCAGGGGTACTGAGGCTAAACTTTGGAAATTTCTGCTGTTGATCGGTACATATTATAAACATACGCACAAAATACTCATTTTTTTTATTTCATCATCCTGTTATTCGTCGATTGCCTCGAGCAGGCCCCAGTAACGTCTCTTTCATCCTAGCCCTGAGATTATATTCAAGGCTCTTTAGGAGAATGAGACCCATCATTGTTACTGGTATTTGGCATATTTGGTACGCCACAGGGAGTTTGCCAGACTCTGCCCTGTGGGCAGGCAACATTCGATAACCTGCAAGCTTGTCCAAAGTAGGAATGAGATAATAAGATGTCATAAAAAGATGTCCTGATAAGATGTCGCGCAGCCACGAATGCAGCCGTGTGGTTCCGGGAGCTGGATTTTATAGTCTCTAAATCTTGGCCGTTGATGGGATTACACGGTGCCAGGGGGTCAGGTGGTGGGTGTGACCCCGCCTACTGGAATTTGGAGGATCTGGGTGGAAGATGCTCGACTCCAATCCGAGTAGGCTTGGAGATCTCGGCCCCAGAACCTGCGTGGCTTTGTCCCTCTGCCAGTACCTTCATGTGTGCAGAGAGTGGTCTCAGCATGGTGGTGGCTGGTCCTGGAGGTCTTCGGCTGCCGGAGTCCTAATCGGGGCGGGGAGGAAAGCTCAACCCGCTCCCTTCCAAGGGGCCCCGGCGAGGAACAGCCAGGAACGGGGGCAGGAGACTGTACTGTTCTCGTCTGGCAGCTGGATTTGGAGTCGAGCATCTTCCACCCAGATCCTCCAAATTCCAGTAGGCGGGGGTCACACCCACCACCTGGCCCCCTGGCGCCGTGCAATCCCATCAACGGCCAAGACTCAGAGACTATAAAATCCAGCAAAAAATACTAGCAAATTGAATTCAACAGCATGTAGAAAGAATCATATGTCATGTCCAAATAGAATTCATCTCAGAAATGCATTTTACCATATCAAAAGAATAAAAGGGGAAAAAACATGGCCATATCAATACATACTTCAAACATTTAAAAATATCTGATGTTTTTAGTAATTAAAAATGTTTTCAACTTTTAATTGCATAAACAAACTATTCGCAGATCACAAACTCTAACACCGATTATCTGACACCGATGAATATGTTAAAATTCAATTCAAATCTAATTTGAACTAATGTGAGTTTGTTGGGCTGGAGTGATAGCACAGCAGTAGGGCATTTGCCTTGCACGCAGTCAACATGGCCGACCCGTGTTCGATTCCTCCGCCCCTCTCAGAGAGCCCGGCAAGCTACCGAGAGTATCTCGCCCACACGGCAGAGCCTGGCAAGCTACCCGTGATGTATTCTATATGCCAAACACAGTAACAACAAAGTCTCCAGTGGAGACGTTACTGGGCCCGCTCGAGCAAATCTATGAACAACAGGAGGACCATGACAGTGAGTTTGTTGAGAGGCTACAAGCTCAAAAACCTACACAAAACTGCTCCTACTTTTGAAGCTAGAAAAAGTTTTCAGTGGGGCAACTTCAGTCTCATGGGAAGGAGATGGTACCAGCTTGTCCTTCATGCCCTACAAAGGTCACGAGTTGCCCCCCACGAGCGGCTCTCCGGCACACCCATAACACCAGATGCACAGAACCAATCTTGTATTTATCTGGCTCTTTGCGGAAATCCAAAATCATTATATGATTCTCAGAACCAGCTATAGAAAGCAAAGTATTTCACAATGCCTTTTCAGCAATTCTGATTGTTGGGGGGGGGGGGAATTCTAAACAATAATGGTGTATCTTTTGTCGAAATAATGAATGTAATCAATGTAGAGAAGAGATAAGTGGAAATCATCTGCCTCACAGGCATTAGGAGGGGTGGGAGGAGGGGTATATTGGGGTTCTTGGGGGTGAAAAATGAGTACTGATGAAGGGAGAGGTGTTTGATCATTGTATGACCAAGACTTAAACCTGAAATCTTAGTAACTTTTCCCACAGTGATTCAATAAATAAATATAAGAAGAAAAAAATAAAATTATGAAAAAAGTAATATGGAGTTCATGCCCAATTTAATCAGCTAATCAGTGGCTGAATAAATAGCAGTGCTCCTACATTAAAAAAAAAAACAATAAAAAGTTTTGATTGCCCACAAGCATCTCACAGTTCTGTCTAGGCAGCTCAAATGTCAAAATGTGCATTTCCCTTACAAGTAAATAGGCTAATATGCAATGGAGTAAAATGAATTACATTACAATTCTAGTGCTACCACTAGAGTTAACACCACCAAGCCACAGGTAAAGATATTAAGCTCTTTGCAATAATGCCCTCACTTTAGGCACGAGATTGAAATTTTTAAAGTATTTATTCCTTTTATTTTTATTGAATCACCGTGAGATACAGTTACAAAGTTTTCAGGATTGAGTTTCAGTCATAAAATGTTCAAACACTCATCCCTTCACCAGTGTACATTTTCCACCACCAATGTACCCCGTATCCCTCCTGACACCCCACTTGACCCCGCTGCCTGACTCTTACACTCTCCTTTCGGACATTATGGTTTGTAATAGAGATACTGAGAGGCAATTATATTTGGTCCTTTATCTACTTTCAGCACACATCCCCCATCCCAAGTGATCCCTCCAACCATCATTGACTTAGTGATCCCTTCTCTATCCCAGCTGTTTTCTCTCCAAGCTCATTAGGCAAACTTACAACCATGGAGCAATCTTCCTGGCTCTTGTCTCTACTATTTAAAGGTATTTTATGATACTGACTAGTTGGATACTTTTAGGCTCAATATTTGACTTGAATAACTTCAATTTACAGAATTTATTGAAAATATTAAGTTTATTATTAGATTTCATTGTAAAGATTCTATTCAGTAATAGCCAAGATAAATCTATCTGCTAGATAAGCTCTGGGAGAAGAAAGGAGCCAAGGCCCTTGATGTATTTCCAGACAGATTTTGGCTATATTGTCCTCCTAATACATGTACTTGTTCATCAACTGAAGCAAGCTGCACTGTACTTCAGTATCTAATGGTTTTCATAAATAGGTGTGATTTCTTGAATTTCCACATTCTTGAACTCAATCTCCAGTCTACACAGCTGCCTAAAAATATGGATAGGATCAAGATCTAGTTTACTTAGCATATGGTTGAACTTTTTGGTAAACAGTTACAACAGTCCACATAAAGTGTGTGATACTGCCCCCTACAGATTGCTGAAACACTGGCCAACTGAGGGGGAGGGTCCTCTGTGTTCACTGAAAGAAGGTAGAGAGGTAGAGTTTCATAGCAGATTGAGTAATTTCTTTTTTCTGTAAAGGGAGTCATATTCCAAATAAGTTTGAAAAACTCATTCTGGGTGGTGAGCTAGCTTGGAATCCAACAAAAATTACCTCAATGGAATAACATAGGTTACTACTATTACTCCAAAAATTCCAAGGTATTTTGAAAATTTTAGAAATCAAGCAAAAGAAATACTCTAATTTGTTCCACAATTTTTAATATTCAAACAATTTCCTAAACCTTAATATTAGTAACAATAGAAGGGTAGGATGTTAATTCATCACTTCAATACAATATGGCCATATTAGTAAATTTTATTAGGCAAATAAAACTAACACCAATTTTTAAAATATGTAAAACAATAGGTAAAGGTAAAGGTAAAGGCCCTCCTGTTGATCGTCGATTTGATCGAGCGGGCCCAGTAACGTCTCCATTGGAGACTTTGTTGTTACTGTGTCTGGCATATCGAATACTCTCGGTAGCTTGCCGGGCTCTCCGAGAGGGGCGGAGGAATCGAAACTCGGGTCGGCCATGTTGGCCGCGTGTTAGGCGAACGCCCTACCCGCTGTGCTATTGCTCCAGCCCTTTATATAATCTCACAGGCAAAACTTCTACTGAAAACTATTGCAACTAAAAATAAGTTGAGCACAATTGCAAATTATAAAATGAATATACAAATATTATTGGACTTTTAGGCAATGCCAGTAATCAATCAAAAACTAAAATGTGAAAACTAGGAAGTGATATGGCTCAATGTACTGCTAGAGCAAAGGCCAATATGTGTGACATAATATCTTTTATCTCCGCATCTGCAGCAACACAATAAAATATAAACAACAAATATATGCAAAATTATTTTTACAACAATATCCAAATGAACACATTGTAAGAGGCTATGTACAATTTGTATTTTTAAATCTGTTGAAACTTGTTTTAAGAAATAAAATAAAGAACATAAAAATAAAAAATCTTATTTAAAACGGAATCAGAGAACTAATGTAGGAGGTAAGATGACTTCAGATGGACTTACCTTGAGTTGAATTTCCAGCACCATATATGGATGGTCCCTTGAGTACCACCATGCATAATTCTTGAGCATTGCTGTTTGTGGTCCACCACCCCTCCCCCCAATTGGGAAAATTACCTAAATAAACACTTTTCAAATGTGATGTATCAAACAATGCATGAAAAAGTATCCAACGTTAGTAACCACTAGGGAAATGAAATTGAAAAACTGCAGTAAGTTATTGTCTCCTCCCTGTTAAAACTTTTGTTACCAACGATATAAATGGTAGCAAAGAAAAGTGAGTGAGGATATGAAGTAAAGTTAATCTTGTAGACAATGCTGATGATTTATTCACTTTGAAAAATAGTAGGGAGTTTTCTCAGAAAATTACAAAGAGTGTGTACACACATATGTATGCACAATATTGTCTACATTAGTCTATTGGAATAAATACATAACACTTATATGGTATTTAATTTAATATTATCCTATCATAAATTTAAGAAAAACTTGCATTTATCACAACATGGGTAATCCTGGAGCATTTTATGCTAGGTGAAATAAAAGGCCCTCCCGTTGATCATCGATTTGCTCGAGCGGGCCCAGTAACGTCTCCATTGGAGACTTTGTTGTTACTGTGTCTGGCATATCGAATACTCTCGGTAGCTTGCCGGGCTCTCTGAGAGGGGCGGAGGAATCGAACTCGGGTCGGCCATGTTGGCTGTGTGCAAGGCAGATGCCCTACCCGCTGTGCTATCGCTCCAGGTGAAATAAGATACAGAAAATAAGAGCAACATAAACTCATTTTTATGTGGAATCTAAAATCTCAAACTCACAAGCATACACAGAGGCTATGATAATATGTTAGCTTGGATGTGTAACTATCTCACAGTGTTTGTATGCATGTGTGAGCATAATAATATTCTATTTCCTAAATAGATATGTATAAGTATATATGTATATTTATGTTTAAAAAGCATTAAAAAAACTATAAAGACTAATGTTAAAGTCACATAAAATAAGAGTTATTATTTACGTGTTAATTTGAAGAAGCTTTTTTTAAGATGGCAAATGATGTGCAACGGTAATTCAATACACATACAACTCTGGCATAAATGTCTGGACAAATTGATTAGCATTTCCCAGATCCATATAAAAATACAAGGATCCAAAGTGATCAGACAAACACTGCTAAGACAGAATCAGAAGACTCATGCTCAATTAAAAATTTCCATTTTAAAATTTTCAAAATTGTCTTCAAAACTAGTAATAATATGTGTAGTGCTGACATATGGAGTGAACTGAATGATAAATGCTGAATAATCAATGTAACAGAATTGAGAATGCAGAAATAAATCTCCACATTTATAATCAATTTATTTTGGGTTACAATGTCAAGATAATTCAGTGCATGGAAGAATAATTTTTCCACAATTATTGCCTGAATGGATGGATATGCACATGCAAATGAAGGCAGTTGAACCCTCTCTTCTAAATAGTTCACAGATATTGACTCAAAATGAATCATTGCTCTTAATGTAATAGGTAGATTACACAACTCTTCAAGAAAATAGTGGAGCAAATTCAAGAACAGTATTTAGCCACACAAAAAGCATAAAGGACGAAAAATAAACAAGTTGTATTTTATCTACATTTAAGACTTCTGTGCTACAACAACACTCAAAATTTAGAGAAGATTCACTGAGAACAAATTTTCAATTCATACATCTCATAGAGAAATTTATGTTTGTAATTCAATAATCACTTAATCACTTAACTTCCCGTTAGTCGTCGATTTGCTCGAGCGGGCACCAGTAACGTCTCCAATTGTCCCTGTCTCGTGCTAGTGTAGCCCAATGGCATCTGTTCCCTCCGGGAACATGAAGGGCCTCAAACCGATCGTTCATGATCTTGACGAAGAAGTCTGACCATCTGGTAGGTGGGCGGCCACGCGGTCTTTTGACATCCCGTGGAATCCAGTCGATAACAGCTCTAGTCCAGGGGTCGTCTTTAAATCTCATTACGTGACCAGCCCATCTGATTTTCGACACCTTGGCAAATGAGACAGCGTCCCTGATTCTTGATTGTCAACGGATGTCAGAACTCCGGATTCGTTCTCTCATTTGAGTGAAACGTGATATTCCAAGCATAGCTCTTTCTATTCTTCTTTGGGAGACCTGAATAGCGTTCTCATCTTGTTTGCGTAGGGCCCAGGTCTCTGAGGCATATGTTAATGCAGGAAGAACAGTGGAATCAAAGAGATGTGCCCGGAGCCGGAGGTTCTTCGTCCTCTTAGCTATTTCTTTGACGTTCTTGAAGGCGTTCCAAGCCGCTCTCTTCCTCCTGCGCAGCTCGGGTACCAGGTCATTTGTCATGTTGACCTCTCGACCTAGGTACACATAGCTGTTGCATTGGGAGATGGTCGTTCCATTGAGAGCGAATGGGGCGTCAGGAACAAGGCTGTTTCTCATAAACATTGTCTTCGTAAGATTCAGCTGTAGTCCTACCTTTCCACACTCACAGTCAAAGTCGGCCAGCATTTGTGCCACTTGGCTGATGTTTGGTGTTATTAAAACAATGTTATCAGCAAAGCGGAGGTGGTGTAGTTGCCGACCATCTATCTTCACTCCCATTCCTTCCCATTCCAGTCGTCACATGATGTTCTCGAGGGTGGCACTGAAGAGTTTCGGTGAAATGGTATCACCCTGCTGCACCCCTCTCTTGACATCAACGATCACTTCTTTGTAGAATGGTGAGATCCTGGTAGTGAATCCACAATACAGCTCACGGAGGATCCTGATGTATTGGGCTTGAATGCCCTGATTGGCTAGGGCTTCAATGACCGCTTCCGTCTCAACAGAATCAAAGAATTAAAAGAATTCAATAATAACATTTTAGAATTTATTTAGAGAATGGTAAGCAGCACATCCATTTTGGGGTTGCCCACAAATAATCCCTAGGTACATGATTTTTCTTCCTTTGCCTATATAATGCTATATCTTTCCTTGTGAGTAAACAGAAAAAGCAAAAAGCATACATATTTCCAAATTGGAGGCAGAGTCTGCAAAACTTTGCGTACACTGAAATATAGGCAGTTTCTTTTAAAGAATAAACATAATGTTACGGTATAACCTAGAAATTGACACCAGGGATATACCCAAAAGAAATAAAAACACCTGTCTACACAGAAACATAGTTGTTCACAGTAGAATTTATGATGACCTAAAAAAATAAAGCTCAAATCCATTAGTTATAATGGCCTAAAAAATACAATGGCCTAAAAAAAACACTCAAAATTCATTAGTTATATGAACATATAAACGTGATATTTATAAAACACAAAATTATACAGCAATAAAAAGAAATGAAGCATTTCTTTGTGATGAAAAATAAAATGACCCTTAAAATTTATGTTAAGTGAAATAATTCATCTCAAAAGATACTATAAACATGCTGCATTATTCAATTCATAATAAATGACTATATTTGGCAAACCTAATTAAAATAATCACAGATTAATGGCTGCCTAAGTATTGGGAGTGATGGGCTAAGAAGTATCGTGAATGATTGCTAGTTATTAGCTAAGGATACTAAAGGAGTTTAGTGTTAGAAAATGTTAGTAAAGCTTTAAACTTAAGAAACCAACAATGTCTGAGAAATCTTCAAAATTGTTGAAAATATATTTCATTACTTTTCTAATTGATTTCAGTTGTAATTGATATTTATTGACTATACATACTAAAGACTATATAAATATATCATGATCAAAATCGAGATCATGAAAACCTTAAAGTTTTTAGGCTGGAGAGATTGTAGAAGTGGGGTTCTTGCCTTGGATGTGGTTCAACATGTTTTGATTCCCACTACTGTATATGATGCCTGAACACAGAGTGAGATATGCCCTCTTATTTTCAGCTAAAAAAATAACTGATTTTTAATTTTACTAGTACCAGTAACACCTAGAACATGAACATTCAGATTAACTGAACATATATCAAAGACTATTCTACCATTTAAGAACCACTATAAGAAGTTACAGGATTGGATACATAGTTTAGTAGTAGAGAACTTGTATTACAGGTTGAGACCCTGGGTTAGTCACCAGGACCACAAAAACAAACAAACAAACAAACAAACATATGGAAGTAATTGTTCTAATAATATGCTTCCATTTCTTTCCCAAAATGTGATAATGAATATTTTACATATTACAAAATTCCCAGTGCAGTATTATTATAATCAAATACCTATATATAAAATAATCAAAACTAATTTTGGGCATATATAATTACACAATTTACAATTCTAGACTATCATCTGTATCACTTGATCACATGATCACTTAATATCTCTTACTCATCGATTTTCTCAAGTGGGTGCCAGTAAAGTTTCTATTTGTCCCTGTCACGTGCTAGTGTAGCCCAATAGCGTCTGCTCATTCTAGTTCATGAAGAGCCTCAACCCGATTGTTCAGGGTCTTGATGAAGAAGTCTGACCATCTCGTAGGTGGGCGGCCACGTGGTCTTTTGACATCCCGTGGAATCCAGTCGGTAATGGCTCTGGTCCAGCGGTCATCTCCAAATCACATTACGTGTCCAGCCCATCTGATTTTTGACGCCTTGGCAAACAAGTCAGCGTCCCTGAGTCTTGATCGTCTAAGGATGTCAGAACTCCGGATTCTTTCTCTCATTTGAGTGAAGAGTGATAATCCACGCATAGCTCTTTCTATTCCTCTTTGGGCTACCTGAATAGTGTTCTCATCCTGTTTTTGTAGGGCCCAGGTCTCTTAGCAGTATGTTGATGCAAGAAGAACAGTGGACTTGAAGACATGTGCCCAGAGTTAGAGGTTCTTTGTCCTCTTAGATATTTCTTCAACACTCTTGAAGGCATTCCAAGCTGCTCTCTTCCTCCTGTGCAACTCAGGTGCCAGGTTATTCGCCATGTTGACTTCTCAACCTAGGTACATATAACTGTTGCATTTGGAAATGTTTGTTCCATTGAGAGCAAATGGAACATCAGGAACAAGACCATTTCTAATAAACTTTGTCTTCGTGAGATTCAGCTCGAGTCTGACCTTTCCACACTCACGGTCAAAGTCGGCCAGCATTTGTGCCTCTTGGCTAATGTTTGGTGTTATTAGAATGATATCATCAGCGAAGCAGAGGTGGTGTAGTTGTCACCTGTCTTTCTTCACACCCATTTCTTCCCATTCTAGTCATCACATGATGTTCTCCAGAGTGGCACTGAAACATTTCACTGTTTTGGTGAAATGCTATCACCCTGCTGAACCCCTCTCTTGACATGGATGATCACTTCTTTGTAATATGGTGAGATCCTGTTAGAGAATCTGTAATACAGCTCACAGAGGATCCTGATGTACTGAGTTTGAACGCCCTACTTGACTAGGGCTTCAATGACCACTTCAGTCTCAACAGAATCAAAAGCCTTCTTTGAATCAATGAACATTAAACAGAGCAGTGTCTTGAACTCCTGAGAAACCTAAATGAGCTTGGTTATCGTGTGGTTGTGGTTGATCCTGCTGAATCCTTTTCGGAACCTGGCTTGCTTTTGCATGGTTGTCCTTCATCTAGTGTTCTGCCAATCCTGTTCAGGATGACTCGAGTGAACAGCTTGTAGATGATGGACAACAGGTAGATGGGTGATAGTTGCCAATGTTGTGGATTTCTCCCTTGTACAGTAGTAAAGTCCTGCTGATTTTCCATTGGGACGGAACCTATCATCTGTATATATTCACCTTTTTCTTGACTATATTTGTTTTGAAGTTTTCTTCTATTCTTTTCTACATTAAATGACTTAGTGATTAATGGTATCTATTTACTTTTTAATGTCTGTTTAAAGCATTTAATTTTACTGTTATTTTTAAAACATATTTTTAATGTGTAGAGTTTTAGGGCCTACTGTAGAGCTTTTTGCCTTCTCCAGTAAGTCAAATTTTTCCAGAGTGTAATTTTCCATAAAAGCCTGATTTCAAAAAATTGAACAACATTACAGTGGGTAAGACACTTGCCTTTTCAGTGGCTGATCCAGGTTTTCTTCCTGGCATCACATAAGTTTCCCCCCAAAATATCTGATGTAAATTCCTTCTTCCCAAATATATAATATAATATGCTCCTCTCGAGGTTTCTACGACTCCATTTTGTCCATCATAATGTTTGCTAAGCAATTTAATGGTGATATGATAGAAGTGTTATCTACTTTAAAGTATTTATTTTGTGGATGGAATCCTGGTAGTTCTGCAGTGCCCCAGGGCCAAACCAGCTGTTTTGGAGTAGGGTAAAGGATGGCAATATTCAGGGGCCTGGTTCAGGGCTTTGCACACACAAGGCATATACTATGACACTTTGACCCATATCTCGAACCCCTTATTTACTTTAATTTTTATATTAACTAAATTTTATGTTAACTAAACAAGCATAGAGATGCTTGTTTTTTCATTAAATTTAAATATTATAATGTTATTATTTCTTCAATTTCATTTTCTGCTCTTTTCTCTAGCATCTCTTTTAGTTTTTACAATTTCATACCAGATTGTTTGAAATTGTGCCAGAGGATACAGTGACCTGTATAGAATAAACTCACCAAATATGTCAAAAACAGTTAACACAATGACAATGTGATCCACACATTATAAATAAAACAGAAAATGTATGTATAGTCAAAGATATAACTAACAATAAATTGAAAGTCTGAATGACTAACACAGTCATTTAAAAAATTTTGAAAACACATGATTTTCTTCAATAATTTTGAAATAAAATTATGATAGGGTGCCAGAGAATATTAACTTTCCAGAAAGAAAATTACTGTAATCACTGCAGTATTAGTAAGTGTTAGGTAATTGCATTGCACACAATCAACATTAGTTAGATATCTCCGGCAAGATTTGGAAAACTGAGACCTGCCAAGTGATTCCTCAGTTCAGAACTAGGAGAAAGCCCTGAGCACCTCAGTGCACAGTGCCAAAACAAAATAAAATAAAATTGCAATTATCAATTATATGTATTTAAAATTTACACACTTTTGGGGCTGGAGTGATAGCACGGTGGGTAGAGCATTTGCCTTGCACGTGGCAGACCAGGGTTCAATTCCCAGCATCCCATATGGTCTCCTGAGCACCGCCAGGAGTAATTCCTGAGTGCATAAGCCAGGAGTAACTCCTGTGCATTGCTGGGTGTGACAGGAAAAAATTACACACTTTTTCTCAAGAGGTTTAATTCTAGGTAAAGGATTAAGATAACTTTACATTTTATCCATTTTTATATTTTCTAAATGTTGTATCTTTATGATCAGAAGGGAAGAATAAATGTCACACTGAAAGCCCTGGGCAGATGCCAACATCTACATTAACGTAAATCTGTCAGAAAAATTAAGCAATAGACCTACAAGGTACACTTTCATTCCTATATTTTCTTTATATTAAATATTAACCTGAAAATGCACATTGATATAGAAATCCAGGTAAGACATCAATAATAAAATCTTGCCTATAAAGATCTTTTGGAAAGTGATAATTCTTTAAAATAAGTGAAGCAGAGCTTCTGAATAATAAAATTCAAGTCTATGCTTTTTAAAGAGTCCTTGACTATATACCTGTGATGCACATAAAAGTAAGAAAAAGGAAATACAAAACTAGTTATCAACTGAGCCAAATTGATGACTAAACTCAGACACCAATAGTTGAAAGTAATTATAGCAAACATGTACTAACATTGCCTTAATCTATTAGAGATAGCAATTATAATATCTAATATGGACCGAGTGATAGCACAGCAGGTAGGGCCTTTGCCTTGCACATGGCCAACCTAGATCCATTCTTCCATTCCTCTTGGAGAGCCCTGCAAGCTACTGAGAGTATCCTGCCCACACAACAGAGCCTGGCAAGCTCCCTGTGGCGTATTCAATATGCCAAAAACAGTAACAAGTCTCACAATGGAAACATTACTGGTGCCTGTTCTAGTAAATCGATGAACAATGGGACGACAGTAATCGGGACAATATTTATGATGAACCTACCACATACTAGGAGATTTGTATATACTAGACCCATTTATAGTAACACTCAATTTTGGTTGTTAATAGGCCAATTTTTATTTTAAAAAGCAGATTTTAGGAATAATTACTTAAATTATCAATATTAAATGGTGAAGCAATGATTTTAGAACAAGTTCATTTTATACTGAAGCTAGTGGCAGTTTTGAAGTTATTTTTCATGAGTTTATAGAGTTCTTCAATGTAAATAACAAAACTAATAGTAAGTTCTCTGCACCCCACTCTCAGCCCACCTGAACTTCACTAACTTCTTCACACATACTTCAACAGGAGTAGCTCCATTTAATTTATTTTTAATTTTGGGGGTCACACTCAGTGATGCTCAGGAAGTACTCCTGGTTCTGCACTCAGGAATTATTCCTGGAGTTGCTGGAAGACCATATGGGAAGCTGGGGATTCATCCCGGCTCTCCTGCAGGGGCTGGAATGATAGCACAGTGGGTAGGGGGTTTGTCTTGCATGTGGCCGACCAGGGTTCTATCCCCAGCATCCCATATGGTTCCCTAAGCATCTCCAGGAGTAATTCCTGAGTTCATGTGCCAGGAGTAACCCCTATGCAGTGCGGGTGTGACACTCCCACCCATAAAAGAGTCCTACCCGCTGCACTATCGCTCCAACCTCTGTAACCCCATTTTATTTTTGCTTTATGTTTTGAGTCCTTTATATAGAATTCAGATTTAAACCAATTTGACAAATAAGCGGAAACAAAGCACTGAACAAATTGATACGTCTCTACTCTCCTTCCTCATTTTCCCTCTCACACTTTCCCACTTTCCCTTTTCCCTTTTCTACCTCTACAAAGTCCATCACTCCCTCATGAAACGCTCTACAAACAAAATAAATAGCTATGGTTAGATATAAAAATAAAATCAAAACATTGTCAAAGTAAACTATAAAAGGCATATTACTGAAAACAAGTTGCTTTAAAAGGCATATTACTGAAAACAAGTTGCTTTAAAACTTGGAATACTGTTAAATTGTGGATCTCAATTGTGGCTTTGCAGCAGCTTTGCTTTAGGAATTTATTTATTTATATGGTCTAGGAGCAATGGTTGAAAATCGTTGCTTTATTAAATGTCATTGAGGTCAATGCAAGATTTGTGTGCTGATAGAAAATATGTGTCCCCTAAGTCTTGCCAAAATAACAATACTGAGTTCAATTAGAGTGGCTTATTGGTGCTGCAACTGGATTTAAGGATCAAATTCATATATTAAAATAGATGTACTTAAATTGTCTATGACATAGAACAGATATTCTCAACTCTGGGGTGATCAAAATTTTCTGTGACACTTAAGAAACACATAGGTACAAGATCATTCATACTTTCTTGAATCATAATCTCCAGGAATTACATTTTTTATCTTTAAATTTTAAAGTTTCTGTATGTATTGTCTATAAAAGATTGAAAGAAATATAAATATAAAATCAATTAGATTGAATACATTTTAAGAGTATAAGTGCATGTATACAAGAATTTGCAAACACATATTGTTCTTATCTGTATTTAAGCTATCCACATATTAATTTTCTACAAATATATCAATTTTCCAGATTTTTGGAAAGACTCTCCCTTTCACTTTGCTTTACTTTACTTTCTTTACTTTCTTCTTAATAGCTTAGATTTAATTTAGACCCAAGATAAAATTTTAAATTGACAAGGTCAATGATAATTATAATGAGACAGATACTCACTGAGATGTTAATGTATTGAACTGAACTCCCTTTAATATTAATGGGAACTCACTCAATGGGGAGATGGTAGTGATAAGGATGTTATATAAGCTTTCTTCCTAAAATAAAAACCTTTATTTTTCTAAAGAATGTGAAAGTCTTTTATTGGTTTGCAACCATAAAAGTACCATCTTCCATCATTCAAATAATATTTGTTGAAAAATAACTAAAATTCTGTATTGCAAGTATTTATTTCTTTTGTTTAACATTTTGTAATTCTATTCTCTTACAATGAATATGCAGGCACAGATTACTATGGATGCATAGTGAAAAGGTGTTGGATAATTTAATATATCTTCTTGAACCAATATAATACAAATTGAGAAAATAGGAAACCATTTATTAATATAGTACTTCAAATTATGCTAGCAAAACATAAAAAAATATTTTCTAAAATCTAAAAATCAAAATTGCTTTTAGGAATTCAATTTAGAAAGAACAATGAAGATAACTTCTGGAAAACTAGTTTTTAATTATTCAAAAATATTTTATCTGCTCTTCCTTTTCGTCCCCCAAGCTGAGCTGGTCTCTTCTCCCCACCCAGGTCAGCTTATCCATCGCTTCTCGAACCCGGGACTTGGATTTCACCTTGCAAGCCCCCCAGGCATCCTCTGGACCTTGGGCGACAAAGCAGCTCTGAGCCTCTCTGCCTCTTCCTTTTTGTCCCCCAAGCTGAGCTGGTCTTCTCCCCCACCCAGTCATTACTCCCCCCTCACACACCAGGAACCTGTGGGGGTGTGGCCGCTTTAGAAATGGGCTTGGCTTCTTTAGAAGTGGGCGTGGCCTAATTTTGGGAGGGCCAACGCTCACACAGCCACAGGTACTTTACTCATACCAAGAAATCTACTCCCTACACCTACACACCAACATGAAGAAACAACGCAAATCCCCACCGCAGGGAGAGGATGATGAAACGAGTCCAGAAGCCTCAGTAGGTGCTATTCACCTAAGGAAACTCTCTGACAAAGAATTCAGATATGAAGTCATGAAGATGTTCAATCAACTCAATGAAATAGTCAGACATATATTCAGTAAATTGAAAGAGGACATGAAAGAAACAATGAATCACACAATTGAGAAAATACAGGAAGAAATGAGAGCAGAAATTGGAAAGCTACACGCAGAAATGTCACAAATCAAAGATTCCACAGATGAAATGAAAAACTCAGTCTGTGCCCTCAAAAATAGAATGACCACAACTGAGGAAAGAATCAGTAAAATGGAAGATCAGCTGCACCAAGCCAACACGCAACAACAAACAGTGGAAAAGGACCTCAAAATAGCTCTACAGAGAATCAGAGTCCTACGAGACGATTCCAAAAGAAACAATGATTAGAATCATTGGACTACCAGAAGCTCAGGGAAACAATCCCAATGAAAAAAAACATGCTTAAACAAATCATTGCCAAGAAATTCCCAGAGCTCCACAATACAGTCATTCAGATTCAAGAAGCCCGAAGGGTGCCAGCTAAAAGAGACCCCAACAAAAACACTCCAAGACATATTATAGTTAGAATGATCGATGCTGCCAATAGAGACACAATACTGCAAGCAGCAAGGGCAAAAAAGGAAATCACATACAAAGGAGCACCCCTTAGATTCACAGCAGACCTATCAGAGGAAATCCTACAAGCCCGAAGGCAGTGTCGAAATATAGTCAAAAAAACTCACTGAAATGAATGCTTCACCAAGCATACTCTATCCAGCTAAACTCTCACTCAAAATCGAAGGAACACTACACTATTTTCTAGATAAACAGCAACTCAGGAACTTCATAGACTGAAAACCAAACTTAAAACAAGGCTAAAGGGGCTACTATAAGACAAAACAAACTCTACAACCACAACACACCCGCACAGAAACATGACACAAAACCCCATAACCATACTCTCTCTCAATGTCAACGGTCTAAATTCACCATTTAAGAGACACAGAGCGGCAAAAGGGAAATAGAGACAGAACCCAACATTCTGCTGCCTACAAGAAACTCATCTCAACACTCAGAGCAAACACAGACTCAAAGTCAAAGGATGGAAAACAATCCTGCAAGCAAACAGCTCCTTCAAAAAAGCTGGGGTGGCCATACTAGTATCCGACAACATTAATTTCACCTTGAAAAAGACTAGAAGAGACAGTGAAGGTCATTTTCTATTCATCAAGGGATACGTACAACAGGAAAAAATCACACTCTTAAATGTATACGCACCTAATGAGGGAACACTCTTAAATGTATACACACCTAATGAGGGAACAGCTAAATATTTAAAACAACTGCTAACAGATTTTAAGGAGGACATTGCAAGCAACAAAATAGTACTTGGAGACTTCAACATTGCCCTATCACCTCTGGACAGATCAACAAGAACAAAACCCAGCAAGAAATCATTTGCTTTGAAAGAAGAAATAGAAGAGAGCGGGCTTATAGACCTTTACAGGGCTTTACACCCCCCCCCCCCCAATAGACCATGTGCTAGGACACAAAACATACCTCAACAGAATCAGGAAGATAGACATAGTATCAGCCATTTTTTCAGACCATGATGCACTGAGGATAGAAGTGAATCACACACAGACACGGAGAATCAAATCAAACACCTGGAAGTTAAACAACTTGATGCTGAACAACGAGTGGGTCAGGAATGAAGTCAAGGACAAAATAAAAAATTACTTGGAAACAAATGGGAATGAAGACACGAGCTACCAGAACCTATGGGATGCAGTGAAAGCCGTATTAAGGGAAAAATTTATAGCTCTGCAAGCATATCTTAGGTCTGTAGAAACAATGCACATAAACAACTTGACCTCACAGCTCAAGACCTTAGAAAAGGATCAACAGAAAGAGCCTAAATCAGGCAGAAGGAAAGAGATCATAAAACTTAGAGCAGAAATCAATGACAAGGAAACCAAAGAAACAATTTGAAAGATCAATGAAACCAAGTGCTGGTTCTTCTAGAAAATAAACAAGATAGATAAACCACTAGCAACACTCACAAAGAAACAGAGAGAGAGAACCCTAATAAACCGAATCAGAAATGAGAAGGGGGATATCACAACAGAAACCAAAAAAATCCAAAAGATCATCAGAGACTACCTTGAAAGTCTGTATGCCACAAAACAAGAGAACCTAGAAGAAATGGACAAATTCCTGAATTCCTATAATCCCCCAAAGCTGAATCAAGAAGATCTGGAGTATCAGAATAGACCTATTAAAGTCTTCCCAAAAACAAAAGCCCAGGCCTAGATGAATTCACTAGCGAATTTTTCCAAACATTTAAAGAGGACCTGCTGCCAGTCCTTCTCAAGCTTTTCCAGGAAATTGAAACAACGGAAACTCTCCCAAAGAGTTTCTATGAAGCCCATATCTCTCTAATACCAAAAGGAAACAAAGACACCAGGAGAAAAGAAAACTACAGACTGATATCCCTGATGAACACGGATGCGAAGATTCTCAACAAAATACTAGCAAATAGAATTCTACTACTCATCAAAAAGATCATACACCATGACCAAGTAGGACTCATTCCGGGGATGCAAGGATGGTTTAACACTCGGAAATCAATCAACATAATCCACCATATCAACCAAAGAAAAGATAAAAATCATATGATCATATCAATAGATGCAGATAAAGCATTTGACAAGATCCAGCACCCATTTATGATGAAAACCCTAGCCAAAATGGGGATAAAGGGGACTTTCCTCAATATAGTTAAAGCCGTCTACCACAAACCTACAGCAAGCATCGTCCTCAATGGCGAAAAACTGAGAGCCTTCCCTCTAAGATCAGGGATGAGACAAGGATGTCCACTCTCTCCACTGCTGTTCAATATAGTACTGGAAGTACTTGCAATAGCAATTAGGCAAGAAAAAGATTTTAGGGGCATCCAGGTAGGAAAGGAAGAAATCAAGCTCTCACTATTCGCAGATGATATGATACTATACTTAGAGAATCCTAGAACCTCTACCGAGAAACTCCTAGAAAAAATAGGCTTGTATAGTAATGTGGCAGGCTATAAAATCAATACCCAAAAGTCCATGGCTTTCCTATATGCAAATAGTGAAAGAGAATAAAGTGACATGAAGAAAACAATCCCATTCACAATTGTGCCCCAGAAAATCAAGTACCTAGGAATCAACTAAGGAAGTAAAGGACCTGTACAAAGAGAAGTACAAAACACTACTTCAGGAAATAAAAGAGGATACGAGGAAATGGAAAAATATACCCTGTTCATGGATGGGGAGAATTAACATTGTCAAAATGGCAATACTTCCCAAAGCACTCTACAAATTCAACGCAATCCCTATTAGGATACCCATGATATTCTTCAAAGAAGTGGAGCAAACACTCCTGAAATTCATATGGAACAATAAGCCCACACGAATAGCTAAAGCAATTTTTGGGAAAAAGAAAATGGGAGGAATCAACCTCCCTAACTTCAAACTCTACTACAAGGCAGTAATAATTAAAACAGCATGGTACTGGAAAAAAGGCAGCGCTGTAGACCAATGAAACAGGGTTGAATATACTGACATCTCCCCCCAAGCATACGAGCATCTAATCTTCGATAAGGGGGCAAGAAAAGTGAAGTGGAGCAGGGAAATCCTCTTTAACAAATTATGCTGGCAAAACTGGATGGCTACATGCAAAAAAATGGGCTCAGATATCTGCCTAACTCCATGTACAAAAGTAAGATCTAAGTGGATTAAAGACCTCAACATCAGACCGAATCTATAAGGTATATTGAGGACAAAGTTGGCAAAACCCTGCATGACATAGAAGCTAATGGTGTCTTCAAAGATGTCACACCACTGGCCAAGCAAGTGAAAACAGAGATAGACAAATGGGACTATCTTAAACTAAGAAGCTTCTGCACCTCAAAAAAAACAGTGACCAAAATACAAAGACAGTCTACAGAATGGGAAAGGATATTTGCCAACTACACATCTGATAAGGGGTTAATTTCAAGGATATACAAAGTACTGGTTCAACTCCACAAAAAGAAAACATTCAACCCCAACAAAAAATGGGGAGATGAAATGAATAGAAGCTTTCACAAAGAAGAAATCCAAATGGCTAAAAGGCACATGAGAAAATGTTCCACATCATTAATGATCAGGGAGATGCAGATCAAAACCACAATGAGATATCACTTCACACCACAGAGACTGGCCCATATCCTCAAGAACAAAAGCAACCAGTGCTGGCGCGGATGTGGTGAAAAAGGGACACTCCTTCACTATTGGTGGGAATGCCGACTGGTTCAGCCCTTTTGGAAAACAGCATGGATGATTCTCAAAAAATTAGAAATTGAGCTCCCATTTGATCCATTAATACCACTCCTGGGAATATATCCCAAAGAGGCAAAAAAGTATAGTCGAAGTGACATCTGCAATTGCTTGTTTATTGCAGCACTCTTTCCAATAGCCAGAATCTGGAAAAAACCTGAGTGCCCAAGAACAGATGACTGGTTAAAGAAACTTTGGTACATTTACACAATGGAGTACTATGTAGCTGTTAGAAAAGACAAAGTCACGAAATTTACATACAAGTGGTACTACATGGAAAGTATCATGTTAAGCAAAATGACTCAGAAAGAAAGGAATAGACATAGAAAGATTGCATTCATCTGGGGAACATAAAGTAACAAAATAGGAATCTAACACCCAAGAATGGCCTAGATTAGTACCAGGAATTTTACTCCATAACTTGGAGGCCAATCACACATACTAGGGGAAAAGGGAGCTCAGATAAAGAGGGGAACAGCAAATAAAGGTGTTGGAAGGATCATCCCAGGATGGGAGAAGCATGCTGAAAGTAGACTATAGACCAAACATGATTGCCACTCAATGTTTCTTTTGCAAACCACAACACCCAAAAGGAGAGAGAGAACAGAAGGGAATGCCCTGCCACAGAGACAGGGTAAGATGGGGGGATGGGGGGTGGGAGGGATACTGGGATCCTTGGTGGTGGGAAGTGGGCACTGGTGGAGGGATGGTATTTGATCATTGTATAATTGAAACCCAAGCACAAAAATGTGTAAGTCTGCAACTGTACCTCATGATGTCTCACTATTAAAAATTTTTTAATAAAAAATGGTTTAAGGAACTCAACATCAGGCCAAAATCTATAAAATACATTGAAGACAAGGTATCGGTATCTTAATGGATTTTGATGACAAAATGATGACAAGCCTCCACGATATTGAGGCTGATGGTATCTTCAAAGACGACCTCCACTGACCAACAAAGTAGAAACAGATAAACAAATGGGATTTTCTTAAATTAAGAAGCTTCTGCTCCTCAAAAGATACAGTGTCCAGAAAACAAAGACAATCTACAGAATGGGAAAGGATATTTACCCAACACCTGTCTGATAAAGGGTTGATATTAAGGATATACAAAGCACTGGTTGAACTCTACAAGAATAAAATATCTAACCCCATCAAAAGATGGGGTGATGAAATGACCAGAAATTTTCCCAAAAAGAAATGCTAATGGCTAAAAGGCACGTGAGAAAATGCTCTACATCACTAATCATAAGGGAGATGCAGATCAAAACAACAATGAGATATCATCTCACACCACAGCGACTGGCACACATCTAAAAGAAAAAAAAGCAAGCTGTGTTGGCATGGATGTGGCAAGAAAGGGACCCTCCTTCACTGCTGGCGGGAATGCCGACTGGTTCAGCCCTTTTGGAAAACAGTATGAACGATTCTCAAAAAGTTAGAAATTGATTTCCCAATTGACCCAGCAATACCACTCCTGGGAATATATCCTGGAGAGGCAAAAATGTGCAGTCAAAATGACATCTGCACTTCTATGTTCATTGCTGCACAATTCATAATAGCCAAAATCTGGAACAAACCCAAGTGCCTGAGAACAGATGACTGGTTAAAGAAACTTTGGTACATCTATACAATGCAGTACTATTTAGCTATTAGAAAAGACGAAGTCATGAAATTTACATACAAGTGGTACTACATGGAAAGTAGCATGCTAAGTGAAATGAATCAGAAAGAGAGGGACAGACATAGAAAGATTGCATTCAGCTGGGGAATATAAAGTAACAAAATGGGAGACTAACAACCAAGAATAGCTGAGATAATTACCAGGAGGTTCACTTTATGGCTTGGAGGCCAGCCGCCCATGCTGAGGGAGAAGGCAGCTCAGATAGAGAAGGGAGCACCAAGTAAAGGGTGTTGGGAGGATTGTCTCAGGATGAGAAATGCATGCTAAAAGTAGATTATAGATCAAACATGATTGCCACTTAATGCCTCTTTTGCAAACCACAGCACCCAAAAGGAGAGAGAGAACAAAAGGGAATGCCCTGCCACAGGGATGGGGTGATATGGGGAGGGATTGAGGGGCGTGGGAGGGATGCTGAGAACATTGGTAATGGAGAATGGGCACTGGTGGAGGGATGGGTACTCAATCATTGTATAACTGAAACCCAAGCACAAAAATTTGTTAGTTAACAACTGTATCTCATGGTGTTTCACTAATAAATTTTTTTAAAAGACAGAAAAAAAAAGGAAAATGAACATAACATTGAATTAACACATTAAGCTAGAGCAAATTGCCTACATCCAAAGGGCCAGAAACAACAAATGCTCACAAAAATGTAGGGACCAGAGAGATAATACAGGAGGTAAGCTGTTTGTCTGTACACATTCTGCCTGCATTTGATGCCTGGAACCTCTTGTGGTTCCCTGAGCCCCATCAATAGCAATTCCTGAGTGTAACTGTAGAAGTTAAGCACTAAGCGTTGCAAAGTGTTCCCCCAAAACACACAAAAATGTGGAGGGTGGGAATGAAGGAAGAAAGGAAGGAAGGAAGGGATGGAGGGAGGGAGAAAGGGAGGAAGGGAGGAAGGAAAAGGGTAGAAAGAAAGGAAGGAACAGAAGGGAGGAAGGAAGAGAGGGAGGGAGGAAGGAAGGAAAGAAGATAAGACAATAGAAATACATTAATGGAATTAAACACCTTTAGGTAACTACTTGAGGGATAGATAGGAGTAAGGTGTGAAGGATAGGGGTTATCAAGGAGGGAAGATCATGGCACTTTGATGGCAGTTGTGTACATCAATGAGTTGCTGTGTGTTTTTTATGTATATTTTTGAGGTACCATAATTCACAAAGTTATTCATGATTTAATTTAGGAATGCAATGTTACACCTTCACCAGTATCCACTTCCCTCCGGCAATGTCTTCAGGTTTTGGCCCTTTTACCCACCTCCCTCTATGATAGACAGTTTTTTTTTCCTTATTTTATTTTATGCTCTGTGATTTACAATTTTTTAACTACTGTTAGGATTTTATGCACATCACTTTCCCTCTTCCAGTAAAACCTTATGCTTTAGAGTAGCCACTTCTGTCCCCTGCTGTTGCAATGGCCCCCTCCAGTGTAAGCTTCCTATTGAAAACCACTTCTCAAACTCACAGACTATTACCATGTCCTCAAAAAAAGCATGAAATTGTAGCCATGATATATACAGTCTATAGCACTGTAGCACTGTCCTCCAGTTGTTCATCGATTTGCTCGAGTGGGCCCAGTAACGTTTCCAATGTGAGACTTGTTATTACTGTTTTTGGCTTATCGAGATACTCTTGGTAGCTTGCCTGGCTCTCTGAGAGGGGCGGAGGAATTGAACTCAGTCAGTCTTACAAACTAATTTTACATATAAGGTTACTAAATTTTAGTAACTTATTGATGAGGATATTTTTTAAATTATTCCTTTATATTTTCATGGGCTGGAGTGATAACACAGTAGGTAGGGCATTTGCCTTGCATGCGGCTGACCCAGGTTCGATTCCTCTGCCTCTCTCAGAGAGCCTGTCAAGCTACCAAGAGTATACCGCCCTCAAGGCAAAGCCTGGAAAGTTACCTGTGACATATTTGATATGTCGAAAACAGTAACAAGTCTCACAATGTAGACGTTACTGGTGCCCGATAGAGCAAATAGATGAACAATGGGAGGACAGTGCTACAGTGCTACATTTTCATAATTTTAGTGAGAAGGAAAATATCTTGCATCCAAGAAGTAAAAGACTCCAACAGTGGACACCTGTTAGAAAGACTGTAGTCAGCTATCTGCCATCACCTGCACCCCACTGGGGTACTAAACTGGGATGCTAGTACTACAAACAGAGAGGCATGAAAAGAAAAGGAAGTAATGTAAAGAATTGAGCTTGTTTAACCATGAATAAAATTGCTCCCATAATGGATTTTTACTTGCTAGAGCATGCTCTAATTCATATCCATCATTTACATTTTTCTTTCTCTTAAACGGACTAGAGAGTCAATAAGTGAGAGAAAAAGCAAAAGAATAAATTTGTTGTAGTAGTAGTGCAAGGTAAAATGTTTGGTTCCACTACAACATGCATAGAATTTTTAACACACCTCTAAAGAGTTTCTCTCTGTGCAACAGTAAATAAAATCTTTGCTTCACAAATTATAATGATCCTCATGGATATCCTACGAATCTTTATTTTATTCTAGGGCTTTAGTTTTTCAGAAAAGAAATAGGACTAGAAACAATTAGCTCTGTTTTAAGGAAAATAATATTTTTACTGTAGTACTATAATGATAAAAATTTTATGTACAAATATCACAAGAGCTTCTTCTTAAAATACATATTATCCTTTGGAGTTTAAGAATCTGAACGTTTAACAAACTTCCAGGTATAATTTATAGCTTAGTCTATAAAATATAATTGTAGTAAAATAGAAGGAGATTGTAAGTCAATGAACTAACAATCACCTGAGAAACTACTTCTGAGAATAGTAATCTTATCATCCCTATAGTCCTCAATCTATACAAAACTGAGAATCATGATTGCTAGAAATAAGAATCTGATAATATGTATATTGAAAAAAGCTAACATTATATATAAAACTAATCAAATTATTTAGTATTACATGTATTTACTGGAGCGTGAGATCCATTCCCTGGTTTAAATAATGCCAAAAAATTCTAGGTTTGAATCTATAATTATATATTGAAAAATTTTACTAACACTGGGCTGAAATTAGAATAGGTAATTTTGATTTTGATAAAATATAAAATTTGAGGTATGTATTCTGAAAATAGAGGGGGGCATCAAAATAAATCCCAAATTGCGTTCAACTTTGATTTTTAAAAAACATGCATTTCCTTAATATATTATCTTCATGGAATTCTAATTGTCACCATTGTCTGTCTATACATTATTTTAGCTTCATAGACATTACAAAGGCATTCAATGACAAATTAGATTATTCACTCATAACTTTATCTAGAAAGAAACTTATTCCCATTAGAAACAACTTCTTGGTTTCCTCCATGGAGTAGTCGTTCAGTTCCTAGGAGAAATCACATGGTCAATGCCAGCAGTCTGCTTCAATTTCCTAGTATCCAGGGATTCTGAGATTCAAACATCTGTGAAATTTCCAATGACTTCTTCATGCCAGTAGAAAGTAAAAAATTCTTGCTTTGATTGTGTTTCCAGATGTCCTTAATGCTGCACATATGGCAAGGGCCATTCTTTCCTAATAAGCTGAGGTTTTCAAAGAATCACACCAGGCAACTGAAATGCTACAGACCCTGAAATCTCTCCATAGGCTAGCTTTATCTGAAAGGCATTTATATTCCTGACAACCGATATAATTATTCCAATACCTATATTCAAGGGTTTATAGTGTCTTAATGATGAAACAATTTGTAAAATACCCTGGATTTCTGGTACAGGGAAGCAATTTAATTACAGAAATAAAAGCATTCAGTTGACTAAAATTTTCTTTGGAATTTATTTGCTTTTCTACTGCTACAAAATCATAGGGTTAAATATTGGGTGATATTTCAGGAATATAGAAATAAAAACTGAAATTGCCTTTATTATATCCCTTTAATGTGAATTTACCTATAGTCTCAATAATCCAGTTAATATTTTTGCACAGCTTAATAAAAATTTTTAAAAACTCACCTCTTCCAATTCTATGACAAATTTATAAATTGAGGATACTATACGTTTTAACTAAACAATTCAAAAGGTTTTCTAAACTCATTTGGCCTGTTTTGATAGATGTGGGTTCAGCAGCATCAGTAGAAACTTCTCTAGGAAACTTATTAAGAACACGAATTTTCTGTCAGCCCACAGACCTACTGAGTGAAAAGCTGTGAGGATACAACATAAAGTGCTGTATTATGAAAATATTGATTCTTGACTTAAGGTATCACTAACTCTCCTACAAATTTGAAACAATTTTGACAGAACAGTAAGGCAGAAGTGAGGTACAAACCAAAAGGATTAATGATAGCCTCAAAAAAAACGTACAATTAAAAAAACATAAAAATATTTTATAAATTGAGGATTTTGCTGATGAGTGTAAAGGTTACAAGAATATAAAACTCCTATTTCGGTGCTTTGAGAAATTTAATCAGATATCTGAGTGATTAGCTGATAGGGCTACATTGTAGGAAACAATGAGATGAGCCTATGAAAAAAGATATTTGTCTTTACTTGTAGTTGGCTTTCTGTGAATTTAATTTATTACCAAGAAATAGCACTGTAGCACTGTACTGTAGCCCACCACTACTACACAGGAGTCGAAATGTAATTATTTTATTTAGGGTAAAAGTAAGTTATATTTTTCCTACAGTAATAATACATCTAAAAGAATCCATTGGATATACTCTAGATATATTCAGATATATCTGGATATATTCTCCAGCTCTCTGGGCAGCGTTTACCAAAGGCAGCCACACCCTATTCATTACAGCCTAAATGATGTTCCTGGAGGACTCTTTATAATTCTTATACTGTTATTTCATAATTCTTCTTAATTATTGCCTCCTAATTCTCCATAAGCCCAGAGGCATCATGTACTCTCTACACTTGCAATTATTTAGTAATGTATAATATTTAATTTTTTTCCACTAAATTCCACACAACAGGGATCAATGGAGATGTTACTGTCTCCCGTTCAAGCAAATCGATGAGTAAAGGGATATCAAGTGATCAAGTGATCCACTAAATTATCCTTATTCAAATAACTTCTTTTTTTTTTTGTATTTGTGACCCAACTTGACCCTCAGCTACTTACCAGCAGTTTTTATTATTGATGTTGATATGGTATATTTTTTAACCTTTTTACATTCTATTTATTAATAAGTGTAAAGAACTTCTAATCTTTGTGTAACTTTGTATATTTGTCTTCCTAAAGGAAGATGTTATTTCATTTCAAGTGCTTTAATTCTACCAGTTTTTGAAGTTTCAAGATAAGGTCTATTTTTGTTATAATTTGAGTTTTCTTTTTGAGGTGGGCATCAATGATTTTTAACTACCTTAAAATACTAACCAAGAAGCTAATGACTTAATTGGCCAGAACTTCCCATTAAAAATTATTGCTGAAATCAGTGTAATGTAAGCTTTATTATAATTTAAAAAGTTATTGCTTCTCAGCTTGATATCAAAATAACTGATTAACTGCTTTCTTCCTTTTTTTTAATTGAAGAAACTTGATTTACAATTTGATATTTGTGTATTAATTATACAATATTACTATACTACACTTATCACATAACTTTATCTCACACTATCATTCTTATTTCTGAAAATTTCATGTTTAGTGAATTTTAAAATAGTCTAAAATAGTCTCAATAAAAATAAATAATAATAGCACCCTACACAAAAATAGCAAATGCACTCCTAAATAATCTTATTTAAAAAACAAAATTCACCAGAGAGTCTGGGGGGACAGAGGGGATAGGGGGAGAAGAATACTTTAATCAATCAATTATTTAATTATATTATTTAATTTATCTTTCATTTTGACACTGTGATTAACATTGTTATTAAACAAAGTTTGCAGTTTACATTACAATTTACTCTTGTGATGTATCAACTATGGGCTTAGATGAACATAATACTACCTGTATCCTTCTGTTGATCAAGAGCTTACTATATATTTGTGTCTTTCTTGTTCCCTCTACTAATTCAACTCTTGCGCTTACATTCATTTCAAAATCTGTATCTTGAAGCAGCAATAATTGTATAATGTGGAAGTTACATGTTTCACACAAGACCAACCTAGATTTCATTCCTGACCCTTTTTATGGTACCCTGAGCCTAACCAGGAGTGATCGCTGAACACAGAATCAGGAGCAAGCCATAAGCATTGCTGGGTGTGGCCTATAAACCAATTACTTTTTTAAATACATCTTTATTTTTTTTAAAAAAAGCACATAAGATGATGAAACTCTTTCTTTAGAAAAATTTTGATTACTTGTTGGTGGCGGAGCAATAGCACAGTGGATAGGGCATTTGCTTTGCACACCGCCAACCCAAGTTCAATTCCTCCACCCCTCTCAGAGAACCAGGCAAGCTATTGAGAGTATCTCACCTCCAGAGCAAAGCCTGGCAAGCTACCCTTGACGTATTCAATATTCCAAACACAGTAACAAGTCTCTCAGTGTTACTGGGCCCCCTTGAGCAAACTGATGAATAATGGGAGGACAGTTCAGTGCTATAGTGCAGTGCAGTAGTGATAAAGGATGGTAGAACGTCAAAGTATAAAGTGAAATAATAAACAAACACAAAATAATATATCAGGAGAAAAATATTAAACAAAATAGAAGGAGATGAATTTTTCCCATATTTACTACTAGTTTTTTAAAAGTGGTTTTACCACTATGAAACACACATAGTATATAACTGAACAGATATAACACACTGATACTGTGGAAAGAGCAATTTATGGTCAAGGAATAAAGGAACCTGTTATATGCAAATTTTGTCACCTCCTTTAACTGTGGGAGCTTAACGAGGGTCCTTTCTCCTCTTAGTGAGAAATGAGCTGTGTACATAGGCATAATTTTTAATTTTTTTCTTTGCTTAATTCATTTCTTACAAAAATGCATCCTTGAAGATTTTCCTGTTATTTTTACTTACCATAATATTGTTTAAATTAGTTTAGAAATGGGGCACAAACTCACATTATGGAAAAGGAAATTTTAACATTAACACTTTCAATTAATAGTAGAACCTTATCAAGCTAATAAAATACCTGGGCCAGAGGGGCTGTCTCCAAAGGGTAAGTTTCTGCCTTGCATGTAGCTGAGCCCAGTTCTGTCTTCCACACCACATATAGTCCCCAAAGAAATGCAAGGAGTAATTCCTGAGTGATAAAATAGAAACAATCCCTGATCTATCCTTGGTATGGTTCAACTTCCCCCAAATAAAATAAAATATCTAGCTTAATTCTGAGTTGTACACACTAGTGGATAAAAATGACACCAATATTTCTGTTGAATATGTATATAATGATGTAAAAGACTGCCTATTTGGTGTTATGAGACATGAATGCAAATGTAAAATCATCATTATTTTATATAAGTATTCTCGTATTAATTTGAATTGAAGATCTGTCTATAAATCCATAAAACATAGTTTGGATATAGTTGGATTTTTCCCATGAAAAGAAGCAAAGGGAAAGAAGTTAGAGCTGTGATGTGCATCCATTACAGACGTGAATCTATTATCTTTGGTAAGTACAATTTTTTTTCAAAAAGGTCTCCCTCCTATATTAATGGAAGGATACAGGATAGATGAAAATTTTTTTGTTTGAACACAGAGATTGTAGTTAAATAATATTTAAAGAGATTAAAATCATTAAAAAGAAAACACAAGCAGAATACCAGCACTATGGAATTTTTGTGGGTCTTATCCTTAAAGGTGAAACAAAATTGTCAGAATGATTGATTGTTGTATTTCATCATATCTGCTATAGCGGTGTGTTTTGAAAGAGTTCCACGGAGTTAGGAAAATCTATAGACTTTTCTTGCTTCCCTTTACAGCACAATAAGCTGTTTGGGATTTGCCACTTTCTTTGTAATATCTCATAGGGTGAGTACAATGGAACAGTCAAAGGTGAGTCATTCTATTGAGTTAAAAGGAATAGATTTTTGGCTGCGTATAAGCAAAACAAGATTGACTATTCTCATTGAATTGACTGATCAATTTTGTTCAACAACAAATTTGAGTTTTATCTTCTTTCAGTATATTGATTAAATACTCTACTTGCTTTTGGACACTTGTGTGTATGTGGAGGGCTGCAGCCCAGTGGTTGTGGATATTGGAATGGGACATTCTCTGTATACATCCTTCATCTTCTGGAAATAAAGATATATAGTTACCTTATTTTGTCACATTTCTTTATATGTAAAAATACATATTATTTTAGAGGATGGAGAGATAGCACAGCGGGTAGGGCGTTTGCCTTGCACGCGGCCAACCCGGGTTTGATACCAAGCATCCCATATGTTACCCCCAAGCACCACCAGGAGTAATATCTGAGTGCGTGAACCAGGAGTAACCCCTGTGCATTGCCGAGTGTGACCCAAAAGGGTAAAAGAAACATTATTCTGAAACAATTTTTTAGAATTTCATGAGAATTAAATTAAGTAATATATCCAATAGGTTTGAATTATGCCAGGCACAAAATAAGTCTGCTAATTATAGTTTTTTCCCTATGACTACACTACGTGCCTATATATGTATAAATAACTAAGTTCTTTGTGTATCAGAGGTATTTACTAAATGTAATCAGTTTTTAAAATTTATTTAGCTAAATATAACTTAATTAATTCATTTAATTTGACTTGTTGCTTAAAATCTTGTGAAGAAAAAAAACAGATGTTTGACAACCTATGTTGTGTCAACTTGCCACAAATAAGCCAATTCAATTAAAAAATGTAATTATTCATTCCAATGGTCTGTTTACACAGTACAAGGCATTTAGTTTGGCCACATTTTTACTTAATTGCTCAAATAATTGGACTTTGGGTAGATCAAGCCTAGAATGGTCAAATTTGATGCTACTGAATGATTTGGTTGTTTAGATTTGTCATGACTCATTAGCTATAAGTAGCAACAGAATTATTTCTGGTTTCCTGCCATTCACAAGACCATGTAGTTAGTGTGTAGAATTTTAACAGGAGAAAAATTTTGTTATTGCATTTAATTGTTCTTAATCCATGAAAATTCAATATGAATTTTTGAAATACTACTATTATACTTGAAATCTACCTACATAGAAAGAGATTGATTAATATGAGTCTTGAAATTGTTTATTATATTGATATATGTGTATATATGACTATATATGTAGAGAGAAAAAGAGAGACAGAACTAGAACATAGTTATATCATTACTAAAAATAAAATTTCTGAGTAGTAAAATTTATGTTTGGAACTAAAGCATAGTTAAACATTCCTCTTTATATTGAAAATATTTTCAAATATTTAAAAGCAAGTATATTTATTTATTTAATTAACATTGAATTGTAATTAATATTCTTGTAACTTAGCATTATGCAAATAAGTCAACAATAAGCATCTAAAATCAAATATATGAAAATTGATTTATAGAGCATTAAATTACCTAAAGTTGTGACTAAAGGAAATTCAACTGTGTACCACCTATTAATTAATATTTATTCTAGCATTCCTTTCATCCTAAAATAACTACTGATGTTGTGTGACAAGATTGTTAAACAGAACAGCAGAAATTGCAACAGAATTTCCCTGTTAGCAAGACTTTAAATGAGAAATCACATAGTTTGAAAACTAGGTAGTGAATTAACAACTTCAAAAAGAAATTTGGAAAATAAAGAAACATTTCAGTTAATAAATTACCATTAAAGGAACAAAAGAAGTATTGTTCAGTTTCAGGATTTTTTCTTTTGTTTTCTATTTGTTATTTTTGTTTTTTTACTGATTGTTTTAAAGCAACAAGAAATGTAGAAATATATTATAGCTGTACTAACAAAATATATCAAAATGTACCTAAAAACAAGCAATTCCCCTTATCATTACCTGAAATATTCTAATGAGGTGGGTAATAAATGATAAAGAGTGGACATTTCTCACTGCATTATAGCCTCCTTAGGCAGAAAAATAATTTCTTTTAACTAGAAATAACTTATCTCTTTCTAGTTGTAGTCAAGGTGTTTGGCAGTCATCTCAACCCTCAAGTGAATCTGAAGTAAAGAAAAAATATCATTTAAACAGAGTTGTTTTCCTTCAAGGCATGAAATAACAGGTAAAAGTCTGTACCTTTTTACCTTTTCAGCTGCAGTTGAATGTGTATGAATCTGATGTGTCAAAAATATTTATAATAGATGACTTGGGGCCTGATGTTGCAAGCCCTCAGGCAGTCAAAACTCCAATTGACTTCAGTGAGCACTTTCCCTGTCCAAGGTCCAGTTGCCTTGTGCCTGTAGGGTAAAATGGAAGCTTAAATGAGACACTATTTCAGTACTTCAAGGACAATAGATAGAAAGTCTTAAATGCTGGGAGAAAGAATTCTAGTTTCTGAGTGCTTTAATTGACAAAATAGCCTGGGCTTCTAGGAAAAGCATAATGTTCATTGATTATTCTTCACTAAGTTCTGAAGATAAAATGTGTTTATTTGAGTAACAAAATATGTCAACACTTCCACACTTTTAAAATCTGTTTTGAAGTCATAAGCTTTTAATAAACATCATGATGGGTACATCTACTTTCTCTTTATTAATTATAGGATGCAACAAGATAACTGTAATGTGCATAAATAAAAGATCAAAAGACCTTAATCTAAAATATTACCAGTAGACTTCTATTCACTCAGACAAAAGTAAACTACAATACTGGCACTTTGGAAATTTCCTAGTCCTCACACCTCACTAAATATGGGCTAACTGATTTTAAAGTTTTAGTACAATAATCTCTTCCTTTGCTATGCTCTTGTTTCATATGTTCCACTTTACTCCTCTTACTTTCTCCAAATCACTAGTGTCTTTGTGTGTGTGTGTGTATGTGTGTGTGTGTGTGTGAGAGAGAGAGAGAGAGAGAGAGAGAGACAGACAGAGAGACAGAGAGACAGAAAGACAGAGCGGCAGAGAGAGAGAGAGAGAGAGAGAGAGAGAGAGAGAGAGAGCATGTGCACGGGAAGAAGGTAGGGTGGAAGGAAGGAATTTCTGTTTTAGTTGAGGGGTTATCAATTGCAATTACAAGGGACATAATGTGTTAACTATTAACTTACAGTAGCTCAGACTTCTCTTCATCTATTAAATAGGGCACTTGTACTAGATTGCTTAATTAATTAAGTCCAAGTGATTATGACTCCATCTCATTCCTTTGTAAGTTTTACTTCTAATTTATTCTAATATAATTTCTTCAGGAAAAACTACTGAGTAACATTATATTTGATGGACTGCTTGTTTTGTTCCCCCACATCTCTATCATTTACCTAAGAAAGCAATACCTTAAAATTTTATCCTTGCAAGTACAGTGAAATTCACTATGGCATATCATCTGTGTGTCAAAAATATTTGTATAAAAATACCAAATATGTGAAAATCATCCTAATTAAGAAAAATATAAATATACTTTATGATTCAGTGTACATAAGCATAAATAAAAGAGCACTTTCCTGAAATAATACCAATCCTTATGTGTATTGAAATGTATTTTCTGTTAATTAGAAGTTCACTCCATTAAAACCCTGGGTCAGCATCAGTAAGTAAATTTTGTGACATATTAATGATTTCCAACTTGTAGTTACTAAAATTGTAAATTCTGTATGACATTTGAATTTTTAATAAAAGGTCTATTGGTAACAGTTTATATTTTTGAAAAACTAGATGGTGGATGAGAATAGCTCAAGTGTATAGCTATATCCTTCAGGAGATAGCTTAAGTGAAGGAGAACAAAAAAAATTTAGATGGAAACCTGTTATTTTATATGTAGACATAATCTGAAAAGGGTAAATTTAATTGCTATAGGAGAATATAGGAGGAAGAATTTAGGTCTTGATTTGTTTCTGTTTCTATTCTTTGGTATTTATTTTTGTTATTTTAGGGCCACACCTGGTGATGCTTGGCAGCTATTCTAATTTTGTGCTCAGGAATCCCTCCCAGAAGTGCTCAGGAGTCATATATTGGCAGGGATACAACCCAGACCTCCTGCATTCAAAGCATGTACTCAGCACATTGAGCTTTCTCTTGTCCTGGAAAAAGGATTTGAAAAAATTTTGTACTGAACTGACATATATTTGCAACACTTTCAAAATCTTCAATGATTCTTCTTCCAGTGCTATTAGATAATTCAGATGCATACTATTTCATTGAAAAGTCATGAATTTAGATCTCAGGAAAGGTTATTCTCACTTGGTTATTGTTGTTGTTTTAAAAAAGACTGCTACAACCTAAACTGCAATAGATGAAATTAAAAATGTCAGAGAGACAAGCTGAAAGACAGAGAGCCTGGGGGACGGTGGCAGAGGGAAGTTCAACGTAGTGGAAGGGATGTTGACATAATGTACACCTAAAATTCTATTATGAATTACATCTTAAATCATCTTAAATAAATAAATAAATACTACTATAGAAATGAAAACTCAGATCATTGGGGATACAATGATTTTGCTTCTGGGATATACTATGTCTTACCATTCTAAAACAATTGTTTTTCTTTTAAAAACATGAATATTCAAGCTGTGAACTTATACTGCCTCAAAAATCCTTTTCGACTTAGAAGTTTCTAAGTCACTGATGTGATTCATGGGGAATGAAGCAGAAAAAATATTGATGAGATTAACGAGTCTTGTTTTGCTTTCTTTTGGGCCCACACTATGTGGTAATCGTGCCTTATTCCTAGAGAACAAATGATAAATGAAAGATCTGCTTGCAGAGTGAAAAGATTTAAGAGGAAGGGAATTCCAAAGATGCTTATAAGTAACAGCACTGTCTCAAAACTTATTCTAATATGACATTTTAGTGCAGAACAACCAGAGAGAATTGTTTCATATCTTCACACTCATGTTTTACTATGAACTGCAGTAATGATGCTGCCAGAAGGAGAATGAGGCAGAAAGTGAAAGAAATCAAGCCGTAATAATTTCATTTTATGCTGGAAATTAGAATGTAATCTTTAAAGTTATTTTGCTATCAGAGTTATTAATTTAAAATAGCAAGTGGAAATTCTACAGTTACCCAGAACATATTATTCAGAATTCATTGTCCACTAAAGCATTTAAAAGAGTGTTTTCAGCAGTATAAAGTGAGGAGAATAAAACCTTAAGAGATAACAACTACTGTTGGGAAGTGTAGGTAATGTTTCCTAGTGGAAAAATACATTTTCATAAGAAGGAACACTTACCATAAAACATTCCAGAGGGGAGTGATTGGAATTATGTCCCCTTCCATTGTGTTTACATAATGTGAAAACAGCCAATCAAGTAAGTTCTGATTTTTAATTGCACAGAATAAAACAACCAGACAAACATTGACAGTATCAGTCATTTTCAACAACTTTTGCATTAGGAGAATAGATATTTAAGTCTGTTTTTTGTCAGTTCCTAACACAATTTCAGGCAAAAATGTCAAAGGTTGGTTTAGTTTATAGATTTTTCATAGCATACATATCTACTTTCACTAGAAGCTGTTCATTTACTTGATTACTTGAGACTTTAATTGTATGCAGGGTTGTCCTTCTGGAAAGACAAATTGAGACAATTGCCACAGACCTTCAAGATCTATGAAGGGCGGGGAAAAGGCAGCTAACAGCTGGTGGCTAAAATATAATTGTAGTCAATATGTAAAATACAATTAGCATCAGCATGCAACCTGCTCCCGAGGCTTATTTCAATGTGTTTTGTTTTCCGTGGTAATTCTTCCCTCAAATCATCAAATTACTGACCAATTGCTATATTTGAACTCTATGCTTACCAACCTTAGTTCAAGTATTCACCATAAAACCATTTCAAACTTTAATCAAAATAAAGATAATAAGCCTATTGAAAAGATGCTTTAATGTTATATTCTTGATCCAGAATCTCCACACAGAGAAGTGCTACCCAAACTTGAACTTGGATATAAAATTTTACCTTGTCTTTATTATTCAGAACAAATCACCTAGTTTAGAACGATAAAGAGTTAACAAGTAGATTGCGAAGTTATCAAAATCAAAATGTAATCCTAACATATCTATGTTTATTAGCAAAGGTATTTAATAAAGTGATCACACCAAAAAGTTGTTAAACTTTTTATCTATTATGCAATAAAAATAAGAAAGCTTCATTAAAACATTATTACAATTAATGAAGGAAAATGAACAACCAATAAACTTTTTTTGTCAGGAAATGTAATCATATCATATAAAACAGGAGTGAATGGTGATTTAAACATATTTTTAGAGACAATTTATTTTTTAATTTGAATTGTTTTCACCCGAATTTTGTTCTTTAACATTTTTATTTAATAGATTTTAATATTATATATTATTTAGTTATAATATGCCATAATATGCTAACTACAGTAACAACAAGTCTCACAATGGAAACATTACTGGTACCCACTTGAGCAAATCGATCAACAATGGGAGGACAGTGCTACAGTGCATTTAGTTATAATATTGTTGGGGTCTAAGTTATTTATACACAGAATTACTACCTCTTACTATGACTGAAATTCCCAGGTCCTCACTTTTAAAATTATATTTATACTTTTTTGTTTTTCTCCCCACCTATCTTCTGACCCTCACATACAGACTGTAGCACTGTACCACTGTCCTCCCGTAGTTCATCGATTTGCTCGAGCAGACACCAGTAACGTCTTCATTGTGAGACCTATTGTTACTGTTTTTGGCATATTGAATATGTCACAGGTAGCTTGCCAGGCTTTGCTGTGCTGGCGGAATACTTTCAGTAGCTTCCAGGGCTCTCTGAGAAGGGCCGAGAAATCAAATTCAGGTTGGCTGTGTGCAAGGCAAATGCCCTCCCCGCTATACTATCCCTCTGGCCCTATATTGATGGTATAACATTTATTTACATAGGAACGATAGCACAGCAGGTAGGGTGTTTGTCTTGCATGCGGCCGACCTGGTTGTTTCTAGTTCAATTCCTCTGTCTCTCTCAGAGAGCCTGGCAAGCTACTGAGAGTATCTTGCCTGCAGGGCAAAGCCTGGTAAGCTATTCATAACATACTCAATATGCCAAACACAGTAACAACAAGTCTCAAAATGTTACTGGGCCCTCTAGAAAAAAATCGATGAACAACGGGAGGACAGTGACAGTGACAGTGACAGTGACCTACTATATGCTAGACACTTGTCAGAAAATAGAAGTAACAATGATTAAACAAAGGTGGCATTATCCCCTAATAGAATGCACTGTAGCAATGTTCTCCCATTGTTCTTCGATTTTCTCAAGCAGGCCCAGCAAAGTCTCCGTCATGAGACTTGTTACTGTGTTTGGCATATCCATTACATCAAGGGTAGCTTGCCAGGCTTTGCTGTGAGGGCGAGATACTCTTGGTAGCTTGCCAGGCTCTCCGAGAGGGGCGGAGTAATTGAACCTGGCTCAGTCAAGCTGGCTGTATGCAAGGCAAACGCCCTACCGCTGTGCTATCGCTCCAGCCCACCTAATAGAATAATCATATTTAATGTGTTTCTTTCACCTGTAACAACAAGTTAATACTCTCTTAGACAAAAAGTTGATGGCTCTAGGGTGAGATACAACAATATTCATGCACTTTTTCTAAGGAAATCTTTTTTGATCATTTTTAGCAAATTAATCATATCAAGTAATACAAAATAAATCATTTTGGGCCTACTATTGGGACTATGTTTAGTAATTTGTTCTGTATTGCAGTGCTAAGGGTTTGCCATTGTTTAGTATTATCTATTTTCTTACAGGTAAGTTGAGCTAATTCCTGCAGTGTGTCATTCTAATTGAATGGAACATTTGTGAGATGTATAAGATGGGAACTATTCAAATGTTAGCTACATGTAGACAACAGTTTCATGTGCATGTCAAAACATGTCTTTATATAGGTTTTTAAAGATTTTTTCATAGATCACTATTTTGCCTTGTTCATTTAAATTATTTTTCTTTTCTTTTATTTCTAAATAATAGCTCACTATTTCTTCTAAAGTGTCAATCCTATAATATGAAGCAGAGTGATTTTTGTCCATGATACTGTTGCTTACATTTGTGAGTTTAATTTGATTCTCTTTATATTTTTCATATCTCTTTATAATGGCATGAGTGTATTTATGACAGTCATTTACCATTTATGTAGTTTTGAATTTGTCCTGAGACATGATCCATAGAGCTGAGAACTGAGGAGGCAATTGAGGAGAAGTGGAAGATGCAGTGGTGTAATGGTGGAGGGATGTTAAAACACTGGTGGAGGGATTAGTGTAGTAACACCACAACTATACAGCAATGATGTCCATACTACTGTTAAACTGTGCCTCTACAAAAAAGTGTATGGGTTTGTATCAAGTGATTCTTTTTTAAAAATATTTTTTTTTTGGCCTAGAATGCAACGAACAGAGTGAGACACTGTCTGAGTTCATCATGTCTACCAAGACCATCCATGGTAACTCACAGTTCCAGAAGGCCAAATCTAAATGTTGGACATGGTAGTCTCCCAGTGGATGGTTCCACAACGAAATTTAGACCACATCATACTCAATTGACGGTTTTGACTGACCGATGTCACTGTTGTCCCAAACTTCCAAACGGGATCAGACCTCCATCTCCTTTGTGCAAAATTCTACTTAACAGAGTGGGAAGAAAGGACTGCAAAGTTTAAGAAGAGAACTCCCAGAACAACCACAAACTGGGAACTCCTTGGCACTATTGCTGAAACATGGGAAGATGCCATCATTGACAACATTGATGAGGAATACAATCGACTGGTTCAACACCTCCATGATCGTTTGAGGAACGCGAAGAGAGAGATAGCCACAAACAAAACGCCTGTCTTTGAAAACTCTTGAGCTTATACGCCAAGGTGACTTGGGGCATTCTTCAAGCAACCGCAAACAAATGTCCGAGCTCGCAAAACAGTGCAGAGAAGTGATAAAGGAAGACCTCAAAAAGAGAAGAGCAGCAGTGCTTGTAGATGTGGTAGGAGCCGGGAAAAGCATTTGCAACACCCACCTGTCCTTCGCCAACTACAAGACCAAGATGACTGCCCTCCGACATCCTGATGGATCTATCACATCTCCAGAAGGACAATGGAGAAGATTATCCATGACTTCTACTCGGATCTCTTTGATAGCCACGTCCACCTGCCCACATACCAAATTTTGCAAGACGGATATGTTGTTCCTAATCTTCTCCCTTCCAAAATCTGACACGCCATTTCCTCCATAAAGAAATGAACAGCACCTGGCCCAGACAAGGTCAGACCTGAACGCCTAAAGAACCTTCCGTCAGTACTCATTAATACAGTGTCTCGGCTCTTCACACGGTACCAGTCTGAATGCAAGGTTTCATCCCAGTGGAAATCCAGCAGTACTGTACTACTATACAAGAAAGGAGACATCCACGACATTGGCAACTATCGCCTGATCTGCCTATTGTCTGTCGTCTACAAGCTGTTCACTCGAGTAATCCTGAATAAGATTGGCAGAACACTAGATGAAGGACAACCATGTGAGCAAGCCGGGTTCTGCAAAGGATTCAGCACGATCAACCATAATCACATGATAACCAAGCTCATTGAGGTTTCTCAGGAGTTCAAGATGCTGCTCTGTCTAACGTTCATTGATTTAAAGAAGGCCTTTGATTCTGTGGAAACTGAAGCGGTCATCGAAGCCCTCGCCAAACAGGGCATTCAAACTCAATACATCAGGATCCTCCATAAGCTGTATTGCAGATTCATTATCAGGATCTCACCATTCTACAGGGAGGTGATCACTGATGTCAAGAGAGGGGTTCAGCAGCGTGATACCATTTCACCAAAACTCTTCAGTGCCACCCTGGAGAACATCATGCAACAATTGGAATGGGAAGGAACGGGAGTGAAGATAGACGGTCGGCAACTACACCATCTCCGCTTTGCTGATGACATCATTCTAATAACACCAAACATTAGTCAAGAGGCACAAATGCTGGCCGACTTTGACCGTGAGTGTGGAAAGATCGGACTCGAGCTGAACCTCATGAAGACAATGTTTATGAGAAACAGTCTCATTCGTGATGTTCCATTTGCTCTCAACAGAACAACTATTTCCGAATGCAACAGTTATGTGTACCTAGATCGAGAAGTCAACATGGCGAATAACCTGGCATCTGAGTTGTGCAGGAGGAAGAAAGCGGTTTGGAATGCCTTCAAGAGGGTTGAAGAAATAGTTAAGATGACGAAGAATCTCTGGCTCTGGGCATGTCTCTTCAATTCCACTGTTCTTCCTGCATTAACATACCCCTCAGAGACCTGGGCCCTATGAAAACACGTTGAGAACACTATTCAGGTCTTCCAAAGAGTAATCAAAAGAGCTATGCTTGGAGTATCACGTTTCACTCGAATGAGAGAAAGAAACTGGAGGTTCGACCTTCATCTACAAGTCAAGAATCAGGGACACTGTCTCATTTGCCAAGGCGTTGAAAATCAGATGGGGCTGGACAAGTAATGAGATTTGGAGATGACCACTGGACTAGAGCTGTTACCAACTGGATTCCATGGGATATCAAAAGACTGTATGGTTGCCTACCTACCAGATGGTCAGACCTCGTCATCAAGATCCTGAACGATCGGTTTGAGGCTCTTCATATTCCTAGAACAACCAGACACCATTGGGCTACACTAGCACTCTACAGGGACGAATGGAGATGTTACTGGCTCCTGCTTGAGCAAATTGATGAGTAACAGGATATCAAGTGATCAAATGATCAAGTTTTGGATTACACTTTTCTGCTTCCTTATGTGTCCCATTTTCTATTTGTTTCCAAAACCAAGATTAAACCCAGGGTCTCACACAAGCAAGAAAAGTGCATTACAGCTGAGCCATATCCCCAGCTCTGTATCTTCCTTTTAAACATTAGGTACTAGAAACTAGAGAGATATTACAGTGGATATGATGCTTGCATGCAACCAACCAGAGTTCAATTTCTTGCTGTTACATGGTCCCCTGAGCCCACCAGGAGTGGTGCCCAAGTGTGGGTTAGAAATAAGACCTAACCTACTCTGGCCCCCCAAAATAAGACAAAATTGAAAAATTAGACACAAGATAGTGAGTTTTTCCTTTTTTACAACATATTTTCATTTCTCTATAAGTATTCATAAATTTTATTTTGGTTCATAGTTTAATTACTTGGAAACCATTTTATTCACTCAGCTTTTAGTTTTAAGATGTATTGGATACATTGTGTAGTCTGGTGTTTTCTCTTTCTACTGAACAACATCTCTCAATATTCCCTCAGTATTCAACTGCATTCCTTGTGAATTATGAAAATATTCCAGTGTGTGGGTGGGGCAGGGCAATAATCCTGACCCTGTTTTCATCAGGCACTATTGCCTCTATTCCTTTGTGATGGCAAACTTTCCAGATTCAAAAAGTCTCCTCATTTGTATGGTAATCCAAACCTGACTGAACATAAAACGGTTAAATTAATGTCCTCCATTTCTCTATCTGGGAAGTTTTCCCCTCTGTTCCTGCATTGTATCCTTTTCAGTTCTCTGTATTACACCAAGAACCTAATTCACTGAATTTTTTGTCCTCTGTCTGGTCTCTCCTCCTCTCTGCCTCAATCTGAAACACTCTCAAGAAAATAAACTACCTTAACCATAGGACTCAGTGTCATCTCCTGTCTATCAGTGTCCACTGTCCTCTATTATCCAATGGTTTAAAGATATTGTTCCCTACTTCTTTCCAGTTCTTGTCTGCTTGGAAGTAGAGAGTGAATCTCATCACTTTTGCTTTATCTTTGCTCGAAGGTAAAGGTAAAGGCCCTCCCGTTGATCGTCGATTTGCTCGAGCGGGCCCAGTAACGTCTCCATTGGAGACTTTGTTGTTACTGTGTCTGGCATATCGAATAATCTCGGTAGCTTGCCGGGCTCTCCGAGAGGGGCGGAGGAATCGAACTCAGGTCGGCCATGTTGGCCGCTTGTAAGGCGAACGCCCTACCCGCTGTGCTATCGCTCCAGCCCTGCTTTATCTTTACTTGATAAAAATGTGTGATCAAATTTGGAAGTCTATTGCATGTTATATATGTAAAATAATCTCTCGAAACATACAAACTGTCTTCTGTTAAAGATATTGCTAGTTATGAAATTTACATACAAGTGGTGCTACATGGAAAGTACCATGCTAAGCGAAATGAGTCAGAAAGAGAGGGACAGACATAGAAAGATTGCATTCAGCTGAGGAATATAAAGCAACAAATTGGGAGGCTAACACCCCAAAATAGCTGAGATAAGTACTAGGAGGTTCATTCCTTTGCTTGGAGGCCAGCCACACGTACTGAGGGAGAAGGAAGCTCAGACAGAGAGGGGAGCACCAAGTAAAGGGTGTTGGGAGGACCCTCCCAGGATAAGAGATGCATGCTGAAAACAGACTATAGACCAAACAGATAGCCACTCAATGACTCTTCTGCAAACCACAGCACCGAAAAGGAGAGAGAGAACAAAAGAGAATGTCCTACCACAGGGGTGGGGTGGGATGGTGGGGGGGGGGTGGGAGGGATGCTGGGAGTATTGGAGGTGGAGAATAGGCACCTGTAGAGGGATGGGCACTCAATCATTGTATAACTGAAAACCAAGCACAAAAATTTGTAAGTCTACAACTGTATTTCATGGTGTTTCACTAATAAAAATTAAAAAAAAAGATATTGCTAGTTAAGTAGAATAATTTGCACCATCTTGCACAAACAGACCCGAGATTTTCAGCAAATGGCATATTAGGTATTCCACAAGAGATATACATATAATATGGACAGAAAGACAGATTGAAGGAAAGACATACTTGCAAAGAAACTGATATCAAAGCTAAAACTATGTATAGATGAGGGTAAATAGATAAATAACTCTGTACGTCTATCCAGTTCCTAGCAATTTCCTTTAAGTGGACCTCTTTTAAATTTAACCTTACGGAAAGAAGCAGTCTCCACAAAAGAACCTTGTCTTCTTGTATTTGTTTAACTACAAATAAGATGAGAAAATATGAGAGCTAATTTATTAACTATTATGTTTTCTATTTTAAGATCTAATAGCATCTATATACATGTGAGAAAGATAAACTATATTTTTATCTAAACTCTTAGCTACAGATAATACTTGATACATGAATTCAAAGAAATTTTTATGAATTCCAGAAACCCAGGTCTATGACCTTAAAACAGAATTCAGAAAAAAAATTAAATACTTATATATAAATGCACATATGTATATAGGATACATACTTAAACACTTAGGATAGTTCTTTTAAAAATATAAGTAAATATTCACCCATTGTGTTTAACTTCTTAGCTAATTTTTTCTGGTTATTTGTGGTAGCAGACAAAACAAACAGCATCCTGAAAATTTTAATCCCACATATTTCAATTGGAGTAGATCCAGTTGTACACAGTTCCCTCTTCCCACTTATATTCAGATATTCTTATCCAAGTTATAATGGAAGTAAGGTGAACAATTTTGGTCAAATGAGGTTAGTTAATCAGTGATATAAAAATCTAAAGCAAAATATTATTTAATTATCCAACCTTTATAATATGCATGAACTTTCTTTTTCTGAAGTTGATAACACAGAATAAAGATTTTTTTTTAATAAGCAGTAGTTTATTTCTTCAAAGTACCCTTTTTTTCTTTAATCTCTTAAAAGACTTTTAGGCCTTTAATAGAAATCATCAAAATAATTAAAGTGAACACATACAAAGATTAAAGTCAAAGTGACAGAGAAATAGGAGAAACATTTTAGCAAAAACAATAGAGAAAAAGTCAAAGATATAAGATCTGCTCTCAGAGTACTTCCCAAAGGTTACATATGAGCTTGAGGCAAATAGCAACAAGGACTCACCCTTAAATCTTGCTGAAGACTTGGCCAATAACAAATTAAGCAATAAAAACAAAGAGAGCACTTGCAGCTCTCCATATTTCTCTAAATCAAACAATAACAACAATAAAATGTAGCTTGCATTAATATCTGTTTGATCAAACAACTTTTTTTCCTCTCTCCACAGTGCTTTATATTTTCAGCTTTGTATGTTAACTAACCATTCTCTGTGGGTTTTATCAGCTATAGTTAGCACCTAAATGAATATATACAAACTTATTTGTGGAAATGATGCATACATAACTTTGACAATACATTTCATGAATCTGTATTTGGGACATATTTTGATATGTGTGCAATCCTTGATTATTGTTAATTTAGAGTTTTCAAAAATTTGGCAATAATTTAGCCTATTACCTTAATATTTTTGGCTGTGGCTTTCTGATGATCTATGCAATTTTTAGGGTTTTTTTTTATTCATTTAATTTTATAAGCTCCAATTAGATGAGTAATATACAAATTTCACTTTTAAAAAATAAAGCATATCGTAGTGAGGTGGTATATTGGTATTATAAATTGTAGTCTGAAATATTAAAAATCACCAAATAAGTCATTAAGTTATATGAAATTTCTTGAAAAATTAAAAATTAGATAAAAAATAAAGAATATTAGATCAAAGTCAAGGTTTGTTGTCTCATGCCTCTATCACTTAAGTTGATGTTCTCAACTGAGATCTATTGTTTAATCAATGAAATCTTTATTTTTGATTAGAAAATTACCTGGACTAGAGCGATAGCACAGCGGGTAGGGCATTTGCCTTGCACACAGCCAACATGGCCGCCTCGAGTTTGATTCCTCCACTCCTCTCAGACAGCCCGCCAAACTATCGAGAGTATCTGGCCTGCACCGCAAAGCCTGGCAAGCTACCCGTGACGTATTTGACATGCCAAACACAGTAACAAGTCTCACAATGTTATTGGGCCTGCTTGAGCAAATCGATGAACAAGGGGAGGACAGTGACAGTGACAGTGACAGGAAATTAACTAAGGTCATTTAGATAATCACGTACTATCAGATAAAATATATAGTTACAATTATATTTAGAATTTTCACAAGTAAAGTTTGAGCTTTACCTATAGAGAAAAAGAGTTGTTTATTTAAAACACACATACCTAAAGTGATATCATCTAGAAAGGTATGAGTAAAATTATAGATGTGTGACTAGTGTGCACAAATTAAATCATTTAGAAGATATAAGTTGCATATTACCTCATCATTTTCTTTTAAAATATTTTCTATAGACCTAGATTTTTGAACAGAAGAAAGCTAAAATCAGAAGTTTCAATTATATTAACTTTGGTATTTCATTTCTTTTTTTATAAGCAATGTCAAATTATAGAGTTACACCCAAAATAACCCTACAGTAATAGAATGGTTTTTACTCATAGCACAGGTATTTTTGGCCTTACTTTGCAGGTTTTACCTACAATATTTTTCCGCTAATTACAGGTGAACCTATATACTTATTATAATATACATTTATACTAGGAAATTTAAAAAGCAGAAATAAACATTATTCTGGAAGAGATTTCAAAGATGAGTATCATTTTTCTGCTTATATGGTTAAAATATCCTATGATGCTGAAAAAAATAGATACTGCTTTTTATTTTATCTTATGGATTGTTTGAGAGTCATTTGTTTTATGGATGAATTGAAACAATATCAGGCTCAGTTTCTTAAAAACAAACTTAATATGTACTTTGGGAAATAAAAACAAGCAAAATATTTTTCTGCTGACACTTAATTCCACGAAAGTTAAGGCAGAGGAGAATAAAAGAGTTGTCAAATGACATTGCAATGCAAAAGAAACTATAATATGGTGGATTTTTTTTCACAATTGCATTCCTAGTGACACTCTAGTTTAGAGACACATATAAGTGCCTAATACAGAAGCAGGTACATGTTGTATGTACACATCCCTGTATCACTGTCATCCTGTTGTTCATCGATTGCCTCGAGCAGGCCTCAGTAACGTCTCCTTCATCCTAGGCCTTAGATTTTAAAAAGTGCCACATTCAAGGCTCTTTCAGAGTCAAGAGAATGAGACCCATCATTGTTACTGGTTTTTGGCATACTGAATACGCCACGGGGAGTTTGCCAGACTCTGCCATGTGGACAGGATACTTTTGGTAGCCTGCCAGGTTCTCCAGAGTAAGAACTAGATAATAAGATGTTGCGCGGCCTCAAATGCAGTTATATAACATATAACATACAGTTATACAGTTATATGCACACATATAGTCTAGTTATTGCAATTCTGATATATATATACTTATATATAAGTACATATATATCTTTACTTATATATATAATATATAATATATATCTTTACTTATATATATCCTTATATATATAAGATATATATATCTTTACATATATATATATCTTTACATATATATATATCAGATAATTTACGCATATGCCCTTGAACTGAGTACTACTTACATCCAGACATTGGAATTGAATGAGAATATCGCATCTATACATACACACAAACACACTCACACACAGCAGTGGAGAGAAAAAGAAATACTAGCAACTCAGTGAAAACAATGTAAGTGTATGTATATATAGCTACAATGCAACATAAAGAAAATATTTCCTCTAGAAAATTAGTCAAGTATTAGGAAGCAATGAGAAAGCAGAGATAACAATCTCCAGAACAATTTGAAGAGGGTAAAATTAACTAAGCACCTGAACTCAATATATGACATGTTGACTGTAATCATTTACAATTTGATAGTTCTTAGTATCTGAAAGAACTCGTAGTCTACTTCTACAATAGGAAGATGGCTGCGAATGTAAAGAAATAAAAAAAATAGTTTTTCTTAAAAAAGAAAACAACGTAAAAGTACATAAAATATAAAAATCACAGAAAAATGTAAAGTAAGCAGCATGATTTTGAGATGCATGCACTGTAGCACTGTCCTCCCACTGTTCATCAATTTGCTCGAGTGGGCACCAGTAACGTCTCCATTGTGAGACTTGTTGTTACTGTTTTTGGCATACCGAATATACCACAGGTAACTTGTCAGACCCTGCCATGCAGGCAGAATACTCTCAGTAGCTTGCCGGGCTCTCCGAGAGGGGCAGAGGAATCGAACCCAGGTGACCCAGGTCGACTGAGTGCAAGGTAGCTCTGCTATCGCTCCAACTTTAGATGCATAAAATATTATAATTAAGACATTTGAAAGATACAATTCTCTTGATGATGCAGCTTAGGTACTCAGAGACTAATTATCAAAATGCATCAAAATGATGGATTTGGAGCATAGATAATACCATAATTTACTACTTGCATGCATCACTGGATTCCTACACTGTTAAAATGAGATAAAAGATTCAACAAGACTTACTAAAAAAGTCATGGTTTTTAAAAGTAGAAAAGAGTGGGGGAAAATAAAAGTAGTATTTCTTTCCATCCTGTCTTCCATGGACTCTGACTGTTGTTTTTTACTGACTATATTTTAGTGTTTAGCACCAGGAATATAATTACTGTACCTATATTTAAACTTTTAAAATTTAACACAGCCCAGGTAAAGGTAAAAGGTAAAGGCCCTCCCGTTGATCATCGATTTGCTCGAGCGGGCCCAGTAACGTCTCCATTGGAGACTTTGTTGTTACTGTGTCTGGCATATCGAATACTCTCGGTAGCTTGCCGGGCTCTCCGAGAGGGGCGGAGGAATCGAACTCGGGTCGGCCATGTTGGCTGCTTGTAAGGCGAACGCCCTACCCGCTGTGCTATCGCTCCAGCCCAGAACATACTTAAATATAAATCAGATGTTTATGTCTTCTATATAAATATCCTCCCATATGGTTGATGGAAATACAAATCAACATTATCATTAGAAAGTAAAATTTTGCAATATATAAAATAATTTAAATTCACATACTTTAGATTTAGAAATTCTCAGAATTTATCTTATTGAAACTAATAAAATATATGCAAAATGAGTTATAAGGCTTAGCTAATTAAATAATGAAAGGTTAAGCCATGTCTATTAAACTAGAAGGCATGTTTAGGCTCTCTTTATTCCAACTAATAGTATTTAATCATAAAAAATAATGTCCAAGAGTAATGCTATTTCCACATTGTAATATAGTAAGCAAAAGGTTTACATAACAGTTTATCACTATGGCCTCATTTTTTGGTTGAGTTTTTAGACCCACTTAGCAGTGCTCAGAGCTTACTCCTAGTGCTTTATGCTCAGGGAAAGCTCTTGGCAGGGATTAGAGGATCATATGGGGTGTTTTAGATTATGCCCAGAACAGCTGTGTATAAGACCAACCCACTGTAATATCTCTCCAGTCCCTGGCCTCAGTTTTTAAAGCAAACTTATATTTTAAAAATACTCATACCAAATCCAAAGCACTCTATGGAGGGGTTTACTTTGTAGATTTTTAGTAATAACATGTGCCTGAAACTGTTATTAACCATAAAACACAAATGCCTAAATAAAAATGGAAAAACATACCCAGTTATTCTTAAATCTTCCTAGCATCTTGTGAAAGAGATTCTTTTCCTGCACCTATTCCTCAAATAAATACACTAAAATTTGAATAGATTAAATAATTATCCTGTGGTCACATAAAACTGAAGCACAGACATTCAAAGTCAGCTACTTTATCTGTTGCCAGTGAATACACTGTACCTCAGTTATACTGCCTAAAACCTATTCTAAGTGTGTGTATGCTTTATAGTCACATACGAATAGACTGTGGAAACACACTAAATGTAAGTGAAGCCATATTTGTAACCAAACCTGAGTTTTTATTAATGCTTGGAAAAATGTAATCTAACTCAAGCTATGTGAGTATGATTTGTGACCTCAAATAGTATGAGAATTTACAGAAATAAATCCTAAAGTAGTGGATCTTTAAAATAAAAACTAAGAATGCAAATTCGGTTTGATTCTCAATGCTTTATATTATCTCATATAATGGAGTATAAAGTGGCAGCAGCCATATTCCTTGATAATTATTGAAAAAGTCATGAAAGACAAGTTTGAGAAATAAATTTTGTGAGCACTATATGTTGTACGCATTTTACCCCATATTTTTCTATGTACTCACAAATAATACCCTTTGTAAAATTATTTAAGAATATTATTTATTTTGTTTACAGTAAAAGAAGCTGCGGTTAAGAGATAGCGCATTTCTAAGTTCACATGACTAGCACATAGCTATTTAAGCTCTTTCTGCCTCCAAATTTTGTTTGGATTTAACTTTCAATCAAAGCCTTATATTTCTCTACTTTTTGACTAAAAGCTGAGATGATATTTAGAAATTTTCAAAGTACCTACTAAAATGTTTTCTATTAGAAAATGTTACTTCTTCAACTCTAAAGGGAGTATCTTGTTCTTTAAACATCACATATGTGTCCTCCACTTCTGTCATCACTTTAGTGGTATAAATTACTTCTTTGTGAAAATGCTATACTTAATGTCTAAGATGTCTTTATGATTTTTTTCAATGTGTTTAATTGAACCAAATAAGGCATTATTGAAAATTATTCTTCTTAATATAAGAGTTTTAGAAAAAAGTTACTATTCTTTTCTAGTCTCAGTAAATGGCACCTCAATAAAAGCAGTACTGGGAAGTCATCAAGAATAAATAGAGGGGCTGGAGCAATAGCACAGCAGGTAGGGCATTTACCATGCATGCTGCTGACCTAGGTTTGATTCCCAGAATCCCATATGGTCCCCGAGCACCGCCAGGAGTAATTCCTGAGTGCATGAGATAGGAGTAACCCTTGTGCAACGTGGATGTGATCCAAAAAGCAAAAATAAATAGAGTTAAATTATAATTAATGACTATGTCAATTTTTAAATATGCCAAATATAATATTTTATAAATGTTAGAAGTGTTCTTTATTTTATATATGTTCACAAATATATATTATAATTATAATTATTTATTATATTTTTTACCAAAATAATTTTCTTGAAACAACATAAAATTTAAAGATTTTAGAGGCCAAGTTAATATTGCCAATTAATCAATAATCTCTCATGACACCAACTTAGTAAGAGTTTTAATGAAAACTTATAATTGTTTTAAAACCCAGATTTGACTTTATTAAAATAAATGAATTAGTAAGTGGATAATTTCATATGAAGTATTTAGGGTTATAATACTTAATCACTTAATCCCCGTTATTCATCGATTTACTTGAGCGGGTGCCAGTAATGTCTCCATTCATCCTGGTTGCATGCTAGCGTAGCCCAATGGTATCTGTTCATTCTAGGAACATGCAGAGCCTCAAACCGATCATTCAGGGTCTTGACGAAGAAGTCTGACCATCTTGTGGGTGGGCGTCCACGTGATCTTTTGATGTCCCGGGGAATCCAATCAGTAATGGCTCTAGTCCAGCGGTTGTCTGTAAACCTCGTTACGTGTCCAGCCCATCTGATTTTTGATGTCTTGGTAAATGAGACAGTGTCCCTGATTCTTGAGCGTTGACGAAGATCAGAACTCCGGATTCTATCTCTCATTTGAGTGAATCGTGATATTCCAAACAGAGCTCTTTCGATTCCTCTATGAGAGACCCGAATAGCGTTCTCATCCTGTTTTTGTAGGGTCCAGGTCTCTGAGGCATATGTTAATGCAGGAAGAACAGTGGAATCAAAGAAATGTGCTCGTAGCTGGAGGTTCTTTGTCCTTTTATTTATTTCTTCAACGTTCTTGAAGGCATTCCAAGCCGCTCTCTTCCTCCTGCGCAACTCGGGTGCCAGGTCATTCATCATGTTGATTTCTCATCCTAGGTATATATAACTGTTGCATTCGGAGATGGTGGTTCCGTTGAGAGCGAATGGAGCATCAGGAACAAGGCTGTTTCTCATAAACATTGTCTTTGTAAGATTCAGCTGTAGTCCAACCTTTCCACATTCACGGTCAAAGTCGTTCAGCATTTGTGCCACTTGGCTGATGTTTGGTGTTATTAGAACAATGTCATCAGCAAAGCAGAGGTGGTGTAGTTGCCGACCATCTATCTTCACTCCCATGCTTTCCCATTCCAGTTGTCGCATGATGTTCTCGAGGGTGGCACTGAAGAGTTTTTGTGAAATGGTATCACCCTGCCGAACCCCTCTCTTGATATGGATGATTACTTCTTTGTAGAATGGTGAGATCTTGGTAGTGAATCAGCAATAGAGCTCACGAAGGATCCTGATGTATTGAGTTTGTATGTCCTGATTGGCTAGGGCTTCCATGACCGCTTCCGTCTCAACAGAATCAAAGGCCTTCTTTAAATCAATGAACGTTAGACAGAGCGGCATCTTAAACTCCCGAGAAACCTCAATGAGCTTAGTAATCGTGTGGATATGGTCGATGGTACTGAATCCTTTTCAGAATCCAGCTTGTTCACATGGTTGTCTTTCATCTAGTGTTCTGCTAATCCTATTCAGGATGACTCGAGTGAACAGTTTGTAGACGACAGACAATAGGCAGATTGGGCGATAGTTGCCAATGTCATGGATGTCTCCCTTCTTGTATAGTAGTACAGTCCTGCTGGTTTTCCATTGGGATGGAACCTTGCATTCAAAAAGGTAGCGTGTGAAGAGCCGAGCCAATATATTGATGAGTACTGATGGTAAGTTCTTCAAGTGTTCAGGTCTGATCTTGTCTGGGCCAGGTGCTCTTTGTTTCTTTACCGACGAGATGGCATGTTGGATTTTGGAAGGGAGAACATTGGGAATGACATATCCATCATGTGGTATGTGGTATGTGGGCAAGTGGACATGGCTATTAAAGAGATCTGAGTAGAAGTCATGAATAATCTTCTCCATTGCCGTTCTGGAAGATGTGATAGATCCATCATGATGTCGGAGGGCAGTCATCTTGGTTTTGTAGTTGGTGAAGGACATGCGGGCATTACGAATGCTTTTCCCAGCTTCTGCTGCATCTACCAGTACTGCTGCTCTCCTGTTTTTGAGGTCATCCTTGATGGCTTCTCTGCACTGTTTTGCCAGTTCGGATGTTCGCTTGTGGTTGCCTGAGGCATGTGCCAAGCCACACTGGCGAATAAGTTCAAGAGTGTTCGAAGAAAGGCGGTTTTTTGTGGTTATCTCTCTCTTGGCATTCCTCGCACAATCATGGAGGTGCTGAATCATTCGATCATATTCCTCATCAATGTTGTCAATGACAGCATCTTCCCTTGTTGCCGCAACAGAGCCAAAGAGCTCCCAGTTGGTGGTCGTTCTGGGAGTCCTCTTCTTAAACCTTGCATTCTTTTCTCCTCGTTCTGTGAAGTAGAATTTTGCACGAGGAAGACAGTGGTCTGATCCCGTTTGGAATTTTGGGACAACAGCAACATCAGTTAGGCAAAACCGCAGGTTGAATATGATGTGGTCTATTTCATTGTGGAACCGTCCATCGGGAGACTCCCATGTCCAACGTTTAGACTCAGCCTTTTGGAACTGTGAGTTACCATGGAAGGTTTTGGTTGACGTGATGAACTCAGACAGTCTGTCACCCTGTTCGTTCCATTCTAGGCCATGGGTCCCGATGTGGAGTTCATTGACTGATCTTCTTGGTCCTATCGTGGCATTAAAATCACCGACAATGATCTTGTAGAAGGTGTGATCTTCTTTATAGAACTTCTCCAGCTCCATGTAGAATTTCTCAGTTTGTCTTTCACCATAACTGGATGTTGGTGCATAGACAACAAAGATAGAAACTGCCAGTAGTGAGCCACATCTATTCAAGTGTAATCGTCCGATTCGGGTTGTTAGGCATTTGAATGAATCAATGCTCGTGGCTAAGTTTGTGTTGAGAAGGAAACCAACACCACCGACGCCTCTTTTATCCCCTGTTCCAAGAACAGTTCTTCTCCAGTGTCAAAAACGGCATGATGTGATTGATGTCTTCTCGTTTCGGTCAGACCAATGATGTCGTACTTGATCTTTCGCGCTTGTACCATAAGGTCTTCAATGGATGCAGCAGATGCCAGTGTACGAGCATTAAAAGTACAGACAATAATTTTTGTTTTTCTTCATTTTGGCAGCCTATTTCTGCCTTGGTATTTTATCAGCCTTTCCTTCCATATCCTTCTTGACTCTGCCATATTCAGGGTTAGGGGAATGAGATCCATTTATTACTGGATTTGGCATATCAATTTGGTCTATTTGGCATAGACTACGAATAGCTTGCCAGGCTCTGCCATGTGGGTGGGATATTTAAAGGTACCCTGAAAACTTAGAGAAAAGTAAATAAATAGTCATGGCCGTGCGCTCCTGGGAGCTTGTTGTGATAATCTCTGGATCCTAGCCGTTGTTGGGGTTACACGGCAGTTGGAGGGTGTAACTGTCTAGTTACTGACAGGTCCAGTCCCAAACCTTGCAGGCTTGGAGATCTCAGCCCCGGGTCCCAAACACCTGGGTTCCTCTGCCAGTTCTGTTATGCCTGAGGCTTATCCAAGTGTGTGGAGAGTGGCCTCAGTATGGCCTTGGCTGGGGCCTGGAGGTCATCAGCTGTTGGGCCCTGACGAGGATAGTCAGGCACAGGGTAGGAGACTCTGCCTTGTGCTCTCCCGGGAGCTTGTGATAATCTGGGAAAAGCTGGGAAAAGCTGGGAAAAGCATTTGTAATGCCCGCCTGTCCTTCACCAACTACAAAACCAAGATGACTGCCCTCCGACATCATGATGGATCTATCACATCTTCCAGAAGGGCAATGGAGATGATTATTCATGACTTCTACTCAGATCTCTTTAATAGTCACGTCCACTTGCCCACATACCACATACCACATGATGGATATGTCGTTATAATACTACATGACTAAATTCTATAGATCTAGACCATACAGAGCCAAAACTATATCCAATATTTGATTGATAAATGGGTTAAGAATAATGTTAGTTCTTTCTTTTAATTAAAGTGCATGCTTCTGTTGGTTTCTATTAATAAATTAATTCCTTGAGCTATAAGTAATAAAACACTTGTACTTTATATATTACATAAATCAATTTTAAAACTATATCCATCAGTTATATTCCAAAATCCTTTAGTTCCATAAGACTTATCAAATGTGCTTGCATATTTTTCCTGATTTATTAATATACATAAACTGACTTATTTGTTGTTAAAATATTCCAATAGAAGGCTCGGGTGTACTGCATTTGGATTGAAATAAGATAAATAGTTGTTATCCACCTGCAATTAAAATATAGGCTTTAAGGTAGTATCGAAATTTGTAAATGCTGCATAGAAAATGTTAAAAAGAAATATTAAATAGTCATTATTTAATGTTTTAATTTTTAAACACTGAGCTATTGGTTAAATATTCACGGTTACCCCCACTTCTGAAACTCTGATAAATTCGTACTTTCTAAAACTCTTGGGTTAGGAAAGGACATATAACCTATTCTGGCAAACAAGGTTTAATATCATTTAGAGTGGCAAATTTAATCATTCGTATAAAATCTTTTTTTTTTCTCCACTCTGACACAGATACTCGGTACATGGGATATGCTTACTTTTCCATTAGTCTTAATACCTAAAGTACTATTCAGTTACACTTCTGGCCTGGGAAAGACATGCAGTATAAACAAATAAAAAGGAGTACTTATTGTTTTAAAAATTTTTTTGTAGGGTAATTTATCACTGCCTATAAGCAGCCTATCCTGGACTCTACATAAATTAGTACCTACAAGTAAAGCTTTGCTACACAAAACCTAAGTTTTGTGGCATTGGCATAGAAACCAGGAGAAAAACTAGTATTGAATGTCCAAGGGACATAAATTTAGTTTATTATACTATTTGGTAGCAAAATATTTGGAAAAATTGTTGCATAGAATAAGTTACAAGACATAGTTTATTAAATTACAAATATTATGTGCTGAATGCACACACTCATTCATCCAAATGAGATGATATGTTACAGGAGAAGAGGAAAAAACTGAAGTAAGTGATAACTAAAATTTGGTGGAATTGATAAGACAGTGTAAGGATGTTGGTAAATCATAAAACAGATCACATGACTTTCTAGCAGAAAATAACAAAAACAAAGATCATATTTTTGTATGTATTTGCTTAGCTTTTAAAGCTATTGCCTCTCATGTTAATACAGCAAAAATGCCATAGTGATGGTTGTTGAGGAACAAAAGCCATTGAGGAGCCACTGTGTGGAAAAGATCTATGGAGAGTAGGGCTGTCACATTCACTATTAAATATTATAGTGAATTAATACAGTACCTAGTAAATCCTTTCAGTTGGAAATATAACTCATGGAAAAGAGACTGATTTACTGGAAGTATGCTGAGGAAACTATTCAGCCCATCCAGAGAAAGACATTCTCCAATGCTCTCTTCAAATGAATCCTTGGAGTTAATAGGGGAAAAACACGCCTTTCAAAAGTACAACAGAAGACTCAGGATAATAGTAGATGGATGTATTCCTATAGAGGAAAGGGAGTCTAATTCTCAATCTACAAGATGGTGCTATTCCTGTGCAGTTCAATCTCAAAAATGCTATGAATAGTGAATTTTATGCTATGTATTCCTCCTTCCTCTTCTTTTAACTGGTAAAAAACCTATTGCAGTGTACTGACCATGTTTTACCATTATACAACACATTTTGCCTTATCTGTTCCCAAACTAAAACTTAATTTTGGGGTCATAGATTTCCATTGGGTATTTATACTTGATGATAATGTGGTTTAATAAAATATGACATGAAATATTTTCAGATAATTTTGATATCTAACAAATATTTCCACCAATAATTAGCTTCTATTGACAGAATATGATATGATTGAGCTTTCTGCATTGTAATATATTGATCATCTCCTGTGACTAGTTATATTCACTGTCACTGTCACTGTCCTCCTGTTGTTCATCGATTTGCTCGAGCAGGCCCAGTAACGTCTCCATTGTAACAATTGTTACTGTGTTTGGCATATCAAATACGTCACGGGGAGCTTGCCAGGCTTTGCTGTGCGGGCGAGATATTCTCGGTAGCTTGCTGGGCTCTCCGAGAGGGGCAGAGGAATCGAACTCGGGTCAGCCATGTTGGCCGCTTGCAAGGCAAACTCCCTACCTGCTCTGCTATCGTGAGTACAGAGGGTAAAACACTTTTCTTGCATTGCAACAACCCTGCTTCAAATCCCCAGCATTAAGGCTGGTCCCCAAAGGAACAGAACTAGGAATAGTCCCCCAACACTGCCAGGTTTGACCTAACTCTCAATAATTACAGAAATAAAAGATGTACAGCTGTAGAAATGTGAGTCCTGTGTGTGTGTGTTTGTGTGTGTGTGTGTTTGTGTGTGAGTCTGTGTGTGTGCTTGTATTTTTTATTTGCTGAGACTTACACTTTATTTGGCATGTTATGAACCAAATTAAGTGCAATTATCCAAGTTTTGGACTAAAACTGTGTTGACAAATTTGCATTTTTTACTTCTACACACTTCAAGTAATGTTTTATTCATCATCTGACTGCTCTTACATTAATTGCCACCTCTCCAGGAAGGAAAATGTCCATAAAATATGCTCAAATCCATGAATCTCTATACCAGTACATTGTTTGAGTCAATTGATATACAATCTTAAGTAATAAAAAGTATTTATAAGCAAAATTACTTGCATACTTTTATATCAACTTTGAACAAAAACGTTTATCAATATTAGAAAAAATAGTCCAATATTATTTCTGGCAAGAATCGGGACACGTATTGATGGGTTCTAATAGTTTTGTTGTTTAGAGAAATTAGGGAGAATCTATACCTTAAAAAATCATCTCGTCATTTTACACTGTAGAGAAAATATTATACCTGTATTCAAATGCAGGGAATTTACAAGCAGGTTCATCCATCTTTTCTTTCTTTCTTCCACCCCCATCCCGCCATCGCCTGCTTCTCATTAAGCAGCTTGTGTATATGAACAGAGTAATTCTGCCGGTTGATAATGAAGAAAACAGAGATGTATGACATAGTTTATATGATTTGTCAATCACAAGATAAAAACATGTTTTACTCTTAAATAAAATTAAACGATCTGCACAAAATGAAAATTTCTTCATTTTCATATGGAAAAAGTGTAAAGACACCCTTTAGATAAGCTTTGTAATTTCACTCTCACATTCACTATACATTTTTGTTCCCTCACTTTCTATTCAAAAGACACAAATATTCACAGAGATTGCTGATGCCATTTCTCTCAAGGGAACATTCGTTCTTTACTTATAGCTAGTGAAGTATTTTGAGGAAACAGTTCAGTCAATTGTACTTCCCAATTATACTAGGAATTGAGAAGGAATAACATGGGAAGGGTATGTATCTGAAAAATCTATTTCATTAATATGAAATGCTTGGGTGCAAATTAGCCTACTCTTGTAATTTGGTCCTTTGCCATTAATGTAAGCTCTAGAGAAAGCAATGATTTGCCATATTAAAAATATGAAAAAAAAAGCCATTGAAGTTTAAATTGCAAAGCAAAACAAAAAAGTATTAGGTGGTTTTCCCCTTTAATTTTGCTGATGGAACAATTCTTGTACATTATCCCCATGATGGTTGCTAGTGCTATTAGGAAACCTAATTAGCTATTTAGGGCTGTATTTGCAAAGAAATGGTTTACTTAATAAAGAAAAGTAAACAATTGACAATGTGCAATTTCAATTTGTGGGAAGGAACCTGTAGATTTATATGTTTTCAAAAATTTGGAGTTTTCAGTTAATAACAAAAAGTATAGTATGGACTGAAAAATGTAATAATGAATATAACATTTTTTCTATAGAAACCACATTTATCATCTTTGTCTTATATATGCTCAACATTTAAAACATAATCATGAAATACAGTATGGAAAAGTGTTATTTACTATGTTGCAGTTAAGCAATGTATTCTTCTAATACACTTGGAGATTTCTAATTTTTTATTTTTCTAATATTAAATTTAGGATTTTAACTTATTTTGCATTTTTGATTAATCCATAAAGTAAAGATAATACTGACTAAAAATTTTCTCTCACAAATGTATTTTATACAGATGAATTTTTCTCTTTGATTTTAATATTTGATCTAATCTAATCCTATAATGAATTTGTACTTTTACTAACACAGCACAGGTGTAGTGTCTATTTTGTTGACTATCACACATTTACCAGTATAAAAAATTGCTAATTTATGTCTCTATTCATTGAAATACAAATGGCAAGTGTTGACAAGATGAAAGACAATAAGTAAAGTGAAATAACAGATTCAATCTCTTTAGTAACTGTGTATTACCTAATATACATAGGACGTGCTACTTTGTTGGTTATTTAATAGGTACCAAACTTTTGTAAGTAGATTTTGTCTGGATAAAGTTAGAAGATACATACACAAATAGATATAGTTATGTATTGATATTTAGTTTAAATTACAATGCAAATAAGAAATGACATAATGAATACTTAGAACCAAGTTGTTTTTATTGGAATATGTGTATGTGCAGGAACACCTCATTTATTCATTCTATTGCTAAAAATATTTTAAAATTCTTTAAAACTTGCTTTTAAGCTCATTTATATCAGTTTTTGTTTTGCTTTTATCTGTTTATTCCTACTTCCCCATATGTCCCTTCACCTGTCCCTTGCCTCAGGTAATCTTAGTTCTATTAGCAATGATAAATAAAATGTCCTTTCCTTTTGCTTCATTTGTTCCTCAATTCTTTATTCTTACATTGCTCACTTTGATGAAATCATATAATTATTGCTTTTTTTCTTTTGATTTACTTTCCTTTGCATATTCCTCAACTTCCATTTTTTTCTGAGAAAGACAAAATTTTATATTCTCTATGGATGATTATGTAAGTAGATTATCTCTGTATTCAATCATATAAATGTACATATATTCTTTTTACAATCATACGTATAGTCACTTCAGTTGCTGACATATTTAACATAAATGACACTACAATAGACTTTTGATTGTCTACAAATTTTTGATAATGTTTTAATATTTCTGAGAGCAATTTCAATTACTTTTTAAAAATTCTATCAGTTTCTAAGAATAACCTGTCAAAAATCCTCTATTTTGATATATATCTATTTACATTTTATCTTAAAATCAAGAAAGCTTGGTTTTAATAATATTAACATTTATGATTTTGATGTACAAAGTTACTTTAAGCATCAGAAATTTTTTGACTTTTGCTCTATTTAAATAAAACATATTTATATTATTCCTTTATAATTGTATCAGAATAAAGAATGACTTTGTTGTACTTATTATAACTATTAGCAATTATAATAAAAAGTGCATACTTTCAGATTTAGTGAATATTTGCTAACTTTCTTTTGCTAATTATCTGCATGTATGTAATTATCTAATCCTTTAATTTTTCAGTTCTCTTTATTTAGGGTGTGTTTCTTTTAAGCAACATAAAATCTTTTTTTCCTATAGGACAGGTTTGGATTTTCCTTGGATGGCTAATGCATTTATTTTAATTAATTTAATTACCAACATACATATATGGACTAGTCTACTATTTAAAATATTTATTTCTTATTTCCCTCCTCTTTATATTCATTTCTCTTTTTTGACATCCTTCAGGTTAATTTCCATTTCTTATTAGCCATATGTGTATATTAGTCATATAAATTTTATGTATTACTTGCTTTAGAAGCCATAACATAAGAATGTAGTTAATGGAAATATAAATATGCAATCTGCATTATTACATTCTGCTACCAAATAGTCAATATGAAAACATTTGAATACATATAAGCATTATTTGTCACCTCTTGATTTTGCTTAATATTTGCATGCATTTTAACTCATGTACATTAAATCATATCTTTCTGTATGGTTGTTTTTGTACAATGAATATTACTATGTATTTATTCACATCTTTTCTTAATTTTATTTCTCTTGATGTCTTCTTCTATTCCAGCATTCTCTTGAATCACGGTCCTTCTCTCTGGTGAGATCTCTTTAATTTTTATTTAATTTCGTTTTGCCAATAAACCCAAAACTAATGTTAATTAATAATCAAAAATTAAACTGTGAAATATTTAAAATATGCTTTCAAAAGCTGTTGGATACAATTTCAGCTGGGTCTTAAAAGTCAGCCTGATCAGTATATATTTCTTTTGGAATACTGTCCTTGTTTCCTTTTGGTGTTTTCAAGATTTTCACCATTTTTTAAATGTTTGTGTATAGATTTATAGTTCATATGAGATCTCATTTGAAATTTATTTAGATGACCGCATCCTATTGTGGGACAACTCCCAGCTACACTTTTTGTGGGGGATCATTCTCCAAACTTCTGAGCTCTGCAGTGGTTAGTCAGCAGCTAGCATGCTCAAGATCCAGTAATTATGAGGGACTTACGGCTACACTTGACACTAGTCTGGAGCCACCAAAGTTAACCTGCAGTATTTGAGATGGAGACATATGGTGCAAGGGATCACACTTAGTACCTTTCACACCAGCTCCCAATGTACTCTACCACTTAGAACTGTATGTCCAGTATCGAATTTTTATATCTGCAGCTTAATATGTTTCAGAAATTTTGGAAAATGTCCATCTATTTTTATTAAATTTTCGTTCTGTTTATTTGTTCCTTTTCACAGTAGACCCTATAATTACATACATTAGATTTTATGGTATCTTCTCTCTCTCAAGTATTATCCATATCTTTTCTGTGGTTTTGTCAAGGCATTTTAACCTAACATAAAAAATATCTATGCTGTATGAATTTGTTTTTAATTAAATATTTTGAATATCTAGTGTATTTTTATTTCTAGAACTTTCATTTAATGTTCTAATATACATTTTAATTTTCCATTAAAACTTCTTAGCATTTTTCCTGATTTTATAAACTGTAGTTGTTTCAAGTCCTTTTCCTCACAACCGTCCAGTGTGTGAATTTTTTAAAAATCTTAGTTCTTTGTGCACGTGGAAGTTTTATATTGAACACTCTACATTTTTAGGGGGCAGGTGCACATCTACTCAGGGATTCCTTCTAGCTGTGTATTGAGGGGATCAGTCCTAGTAGACAGGGGCTAGGGATGACCATATGAGATGTTGGTAATAGAACCCTGGTGGGCAAAATGCAAGGAAAGCTTCTCTTCTTAACTGTACTCTCACTCCAGCGTCAAACACCCTACACATTAGGGGAAAAGAAAAAAAGTGTTGTGGTTGTAATTGGTGGTTTCTCCCAAGATAAGAAGCAGACCCAGTCTTAATTCCAGTAGGTCCAGCATTATTAAACTTTCATCATATTTGACTCTGAAATGACCAGAGAATAAATAAGTTTAAATGTAAGTTGGCATCAAATTAGCCTTTTTGCAAAATGTAGCTGAGATTCCCTCTTGCAAAAATCTGTTGATAAAAATGTGGTTTAGTTCTTTTGCAGATGGTAAACAATTATTTTTGTATCTCCACAATGACTTTATAACTGAAACATGGATCTGCTTTAAAACTAAAATACTTCCCTATTGCACTGAATCAGCAGGTTATTTTTCAAGATTAATTTCACATAATATCTTGTCTTTTCTTTCATCTGTTAGTTATCTATACATCATTGAACTCCATTTTTTTGTTTTTGTTATGTTTTGTTTTTTTTAATTTTTATTAGTGAAACACCATGAGGTACAGTTGTAGACTAATAAACTTTTGTGCTTCGGTTTCAATTATACAATGTTCAAGTACCCATGCTCTACCAGTGCACATTTTCCACCACCACGGATCCCAGAATCCCTCCCACCACCCATCTCCACCGTCCCACCCTGCCTCTGTGGCAGTGCATTCCCTTTTGTTCTCTCTCCTTTTGGCTACCGTGGTTTACAGAATAGGCATTGAGTGGCAATCATGTTCGGTCTATAGTCTACTTTCAGCATGCTTCTCCCAACCTGGGAGGATCCTCCCAACACCCTTTACTTGGTGCTCCCTACTCTATCTGAGCTGCCTTTTCTCCTTGACGGGCACCCAAACCATGGAGTAAACCTCCTGGAACTTATCTGGCTATTCTTGGATGTTAGTCTCCTGTTTTGTTATTTTACATTCCCCAGATGAATGCAATATTTCTATGCCTGTCCCTCTTTTTCTGACTCATTTCACTAAGCATGATACTTTCCATGCAGTACCACTTGTATGTAAATTTCATGACTTCATCTTTTCTAACAGCTACACAGTATACATAGTACTCCATTGTGTAGATGAACCAAAATTTCTTTAACAAGTCATCTGTTCTCCAGCACTCTGTTTTTTTTTCCAGATTCTAGCTATTGTAAACAGTGCTACAATGAACAAACAAGTGCAGATGTCCCTACAACTATACGTTTTTGCCTCTCTGGGATATATCCCAGGAGTGGTATTTCTGGGTCAAAAGGGAGCTCAATTTCTAATCTTTGGAGAATCGTCCATACTATTTTCAAAAGGGCTGAACTAGTAGGCATTCACACCAGCAGTGAAGGAGGGTCCCTTTCTCGCCACATCCATGCCAGCACCAGTTGCTTTTGTTCTTTTGGATGTGGGCCAGTCTCTGTGGTGTGAGATGATATCTCATTGTTGTTTTGATCGGCATTTCTCTGATGATTAATGATGTAGAGCATTTTCTCATATGCCTTTTGGCCATTCGGATTTCTTCTTTGAGAAAGTTTCTGTTTGTTTCATCGCCCATTTTTTGATGGGGTTGGTTGTTTTCTTCTTGTGGAGTTCAACCAGTACTTTATATATCCTTGATATCAACCCCTTCTTGGATGTGTATTCGGTGAAATCCTTTCCCGTTCTGTAGACTCTCTTTGTATTTTGGTTACTGTTTCTTTTGAGGTGCAGAAGCTTCTTAGTTTAAGATAGTCCCATTTGTCTATCTCTGTTTTCATTTGCTTGGCCGGTGGCGTGACATCTTTGAAGATACCATTAGCCTCAATATCATGGAGAGTTTTGCCAACTTTGTCTTCAATGTACATTAAGGATTCTGGTCTGATGTTGAGGTCTTTAATTCATTTTGATCTTTTGTACATGGTGCAGGCAGAGATACGAGCCTATTTTTTGCATGTAGCTGTCCAGTTTTGCCAGCACAATTTGTTAAAAAGGCTTTACGTTACTCCACATTTCTTGCTCCTTTATAAAATATTAGATTATCATATGTCTGCGGGGAGATTTCAATATATTCACCTATGTTCCATTGGTCTATATATCTGCCTTTGTTCCAGCACCATGATGTTTTAATTATTACTGCCTTTTTAGTAGAGTTTGAAGTTAGGCAGGTTGATTCCACCCATTTTCTTTTTATCCAAGAATTGTTTTAGCTATTCGTGGGGACTTTTTGTTCCATATGAATTTCGGGAGTGTTTGCTCCATTTCTTTGATGAAAGTTATGGGTATCATTATAGCGATCGCTTTGAATTTGTACAATGCTTTGGGAAGTATGCTATTTTAACAATGTTAATTCTCCCTATTCATGAGCAGGGAGTATCTTTCCATTTTCTCGTGTCCTCTTTTATTTCATGAAGTAGTGTTTGTAGTTTTCTTTGTACAGGTCCATTACTTCCTTAGTTAAGCTGGTTCCTAGGTACTTGATTTTCTGGGGCACAATTGTGAACAGGATTGTTTTTTCCATTTCACATTCTTCTCTCTCACTGTTTGCATATAGCAAAGCCATGGACTTTCCAGTATTGATTTTATAGCAATACTTTGCAAATATGCAACTTTACTACAAGTCTATTGTTTCTAGGATTTTCTAGATGTAGAGGATTTAGGGTTCTCTAAGTATAGTATCATATCATCTGCAAATAGTGAGAGGTTGGTTTTTTCCTTTCCTACCTGAATGCCCGTAATATCTTTTTTCTTGCCTAACCGCTATTGCAAGTACATCGAGTACTATATTGAACAGCATTGGAGAGAGTGGGCATCTTTGTCTCATCCCTGATCTTAGAGGGAAGGCTCTCAGTTTTTCCCCATTGAGGAGGATGCTTGCTGTAGGCTTGTGGTAGATGGCTTTAGCTATATTGAGGAAAGTCCCCTCTATACCCATTTTGACTAGGATTTTCATCATAAACGGGTGCTGGATCTTGTCAAATGCTTTCTCTGCATTTATTGATAGGATCGTATGCCTTTTTCTTTTCTTTTCTTGTTATGATGAATTGTGTTGATTGAGTTCCGAATATTAAACCATCCTTGCATCCCTGTGATGAATCCTACTTGGTCATGGTGTATGATCTTTTTGATGAGTCGTTGGATTCTATTTGCTAATAGTTTGTTGAGGATCTTTGCGCCTGTGTTCATCAGAGATATCAACCTGTAATTTTCTTTCTTTGTGGTATATCTGTCTGCTTTTAGTATCAGGGTGATTTTTTCCCTTTGTAGATACTGTTCGAAAGTGTTTCTGAAATTTCAGTTTTGTAGAAAAGCTTAAAGAGGATTGGCAGTTAGTCCACTTTAAAGATTTAAAAAGAATTCACTAGTGAATCCATCTGTGCCAGGACTTTTGTGCTTGGGGATATTTTTATTAACATTTCAATTTCCTTGCTCGAGCGGGCCCAGTAACGTCTCCATTGGAGACTTTGTTGTTACTGTGTTTGGCATATCGAATACTCTCGGTAGCTTGCCGGGCTCTCCGAGAGGGGTGGAGGAATCGAACTCCGGTCGGCCATGTTAGCCGCTTGTAAGGCGAACGCCCTACGGCTGTGCTATCGTTCCAGGTCTGTTCAGGTATTACAGGACTATAGAGCTATAAAAATATGATTGAAATATTTAAAGCTCATTAACACAGCTCTGACAATAAAAAATCAACTTAAATAAAATATTAATATAACAATCATACTCAACCAGTCCTCAAAATAAACACTTAGATTAAAAGTATGGCTTTAAATTGTCATAGCTTTGTAACAAATTTCTTATACTTTGACATGTAAGCCTGACCCTCAATGTTTAGTTGCAATTAGAAAGTTGCCTTGTAACTGAATCCAGATTGTATCTTAACACCACATATTTTATATTGCTGAAGATTTTATTATATGTTTTTAAAAATAGGTTCTACATAAATCTCATATCATACATTATAAGAATTATGAATATGAATATATGGGCTGGAGTGATAGCACAGCGGGTAGGGCATTTGCCTTACAAGCGGCCAACATGGCCGACCGGAGTTTGATTCCTCCGCCCCTCTCGGAGAGCCCGGCAAGCTACCGAGAGTATTCAATATGCCAGACACAGTAACAACAAAGTCTCCAATGGAGACGTTACTGGGCCCACTCGAGCAAATCGACGATCAACGGGAGGGCCTTTACCTTTTTACCTTATGAATATGAAAAAGGAAAATTTAGAACTTCGTATTTTAACTATTAAATTAAGTGGCTAATTTCTTTAACGGTTTAGATACTTGATAATATACTACAGTGTAAGGATATTCCATGAATTTTAAGATTCATTTTTTAAAATTTTTATTAGTGAAACACCATGAGGTACAGTTGTAGATTTACAAATTTTTGTGCTTGGGTTTTGATTATACAATGATCAAATACCCATCCCTCTACCAGTGCCCATTTTCCACCACCATGGATCCTAGCATCCCTCCCACACACATCCCCCCCATCCAACCCTGCCTTTGTGGCAGGGCATTGCCTTTTGTTCTCTCTCTCTTTTTGGGTGTTGTGGTCTGCAAAAGAGGCACTGAGTGGCAATCATGTTCAGTCCATAGTCTACTTTCAACATGCATCTCCCCTCCAGGAAGAATCCTCCAAACATACTTTATTTGGTACTCCCTTCTCTATCTGAGCTGCCCTTTTCCCTAGAATGCCCGGCTGGCCTCTAAGCTGTGGAGTAATCCTCCTGGGACTGATCTCCGGCTATTCTTGGGTATTAATCTCCTATTTTGTTACTTTATATTCCCCAGATGAATGCAATCTTTCTATGTCTGTCCCTCTCTTTCTGACTCATTTCGCTTAGCATGATACTTTCCATGTAGTACCATTTGTATGTAAATATCAGGACTTCATCTTTTCTAACAGCTACATAGTACTCCATTGTGTAGATGAACCAAAATTTCTTTAACAAGTCATCTGTTCTTGGATACTCAGGTTTTTTCCAGATTCTGGCTATTGTAAAGAGTGCTGCAATGAACAAACAAGTGCAGATGTCACTTCGACTATACATTTTTGCCTCTCTGGGATATATTCCCAGGAGTGGTATTGCTGGGTCAAATGGGGGCTCAATTTCTAATTTTTTGAGAATCGTCCATACTGTTTTCCAAAAGGGCTGAACCAGTAGGCATTCCCACCAACAGTGAAGGAGTGTCCCTTTCTCACCACATCTGCTCCAGCATCAGTTGCTTTTGTTCTTTTGGATGTGGGCCAGTCTCTGAGGTGTGAGATGGTATCTTAATGTGGTTTTGATCTGCATCTCCATGATGATTAATGATGTAGAGCATTTTCTCATGTGCTTTTTTGCCATTTGGATTTCTTCTTTGAGAAAGTTTCTGTTCATTTCATCTCTCCATTTTTTAATGGAGTTGAATGTTTTCTTCTTGTGGAGTTCAACCAGTATTTTGTATATCCTTGATATCAACCCCTTGTCAGATTTGTATTTGGTGAATATTCTTTTCCATTCTGTAGACTGTCTTTGTATTTTAGTTACTGTTTCTTTTGAGGTGCAGAAGCTTCTTAGTTTAAGATAGTCCCATTTGTCTATCTCTGTTTTCACTTGCTCAGCCAATGGCATGACATCTTTGAAGATACCATTAGCTTCACTGTCATGGAGGGTTTTGCCAACTTTGTCTTCAATGTACCTTATGGTTTCCGGTCTGATGTTGAGGTCTTTAATCCATTTTGATTTTACTTTTGTACATGGTGTTAGGCAGAGTTCTGAGCCCATGTTCTTGCATGTAGCCGTCCAGTTTTGCCATCACAATTTGTTAAAGAGGCTTTTCTTACTCCACTTCACATTTCTTGCACCTATATCAAAGATTAGATGATCATATGATTGAGGGGAGATGTAATTGTATGCAACCCTGTTCCATTGGTCTGAAGCTCTGCCTTTGTTCCAGTACCATGTTTTTTTTTTAATTATTACTGCTTTGTAGTAGAGTTAGGGAGGTTGATTGCTCCCATTTTCTTTTTCCCAAGAATTGCTTTACCTATTCGTGGGGGCTTATTGTTCCATATGAATTTCAGGATTGTTTTCTCCTTTTCTTTGAAGAATGTCATGGGTATCCTTATAGGGATTGCATTGAATTTGTACAATGCTTTGAGAAGTATTCCCATTTTGACAATGTTAACTCTCCCGACCCATGAGCAAGGGATATCTTTCCATTTTCTCATGTTCCTTCTGTTATGAATGAGAGTCTCGCTGGGTAAAGTATTTTTGGTGAGGTATTTATTTTATTGAGTTTTTTCACTATATTCCACCACTGTTTTCAGGCCATGAGGTTTTCATCAGACAAATCAGCTGTGAATTTTAAGGATGCTCTTTTGTAGGAAATTTCTTTCTTTGATCTTGCTGCTTTCAGAATTTTGTCTCTATCTAAGGTTTTGGTCATTTTGATCAGGATGTATCTTGAGGTATTTTTATTCGGATTTCTTCTAGCTGGTACCCTTCGGGCCTCCTGAATGTGGTCACAAGTTTTCCTCAGCTCTGGAAACGTTGTAGTAATGATGTCTTTGACAGTTTCTTCTTCATCAGGGTTTTCTTCCTGTCCTTCTGGGACTCCAATAATTCTTATGTTACCCCTCTTGGCTTCATCACGATCTTCTCTTGCCATCTGTTCCCAAATTGTGAGTCTCTTTTCCATTTTCTGCTCTTTACTGGAAAGTCTCTGAACTTCATCTTCGAGCTCACTGATTCTGTTCTCAGCAGCTGTTACTCTGCTGCTGAGGCCTTCCATTGAGTTTTTCAATTTTCCTACCAGGTTTTTTAGGTCTGACATTTCCGCTTGCATTTTCCTCATTTCTGCCTTCAATTCCTCTTGTCTTTTATTTGCATTGCTTTCCATTGTTTCTTTTAGCTCTCTAAGCATCCTAAGTAGTTCCCTTCTGAATTCCTTGTCAGAGAGGTTGTCTAACACTATAGTACTGTTGGTGTTTTCTGGACTAGCCTCTTCAATAAGACACTTTGGTGGGCTTTTGCATTGTTTTACCATTGTGACCAGTGTGGTTTAGACCTTCACGTTTACTGTTACTATTCTGCTTGATATGCAGAATGAATTGAGATAGGCTTAACGAGTTATTGGCCAATGTGTTACTCTGCTGCTGAGGCCTTCCACTGAGTTTTTCAATTTAGTATTTGAAATTGAAACAGATGTTTCTAGTGGTTGAGCTAACCTAGAGAAGGTTCCATCTAAGAGGGTAATTTATGGCTCCTATGGGATATGTAGTGGGAGAATACTTTGCAGCTGCTAATGCGGCCGCGGCTCCGGAAAGTGTCCCTGGCGCTGGGCACCGGGTGGTACCTGTTTGAATGAGGAGAGACTGCCCGGAACCATTCAGCTTTGTTTCCTCAAGATATGCCTCAATTCCCATTCTGCACAGATCAAGCCATGCCACATATTATAACACACTTAATACCTATCTCCCAGGATTGCTGCACCATATTTGATAGAGCTCAAATATAGTTTGAACCATGGGCACACCTACAAGGGTGATTAGAGGCTGCCCCAAAAGTCTCTATGCCTCTCAGAGAGCCTGGCAAGCTACCGAGAGTATTCTGCCCACAAGGCAGAGCCTGGTAAGCTATTCGTTGTGTATTCGATATTCCAAAACCAATACTTACAAGTCTCATTCCCCTGTCCCTGAAGGAGACACCAATACGGCAGCGTTGAGAAGGTTGAGGAATGAGAGGCTGATAAAATCTCAAGGCCGAACTAGGCTGCCAAAATGAAGAAAGACAAAAATGATTGTCTGTACTTTCAATGCACGTACGCTGGCATCAGATGCATTCTTCAAGGACCTGATGGTACAAGTGCGAAAGATCAAGTACAACAACATTGATCTGACCGATACAAGAAGGCATCAATCATATCATGCCGGTTTCGACAATTATTCTAATCAATTAAAATAGGGATGTAATTAGTGCATTTTATTTAAATAAAATGTACTATATTTTATACTATATAGTATACTATATCAAACCCATAATGTCTTCAATTTTAAGAAATGTTTATAACTACCATTCTTTTATTATCTAGGAGATATTATAGGTATTTTTCAAAATGAATTAAAAAACAGAACCATGACAACTATAGCAAAGCTTTCTATCATAGCTAACACATATTCACTTATATAACAGTACTGTGAATAAAACCTGTTTTGATAAAGTCATAATTCCTCATGACTTATGTGATATCATACATTTGTTTTTATTATGGGATTTATATATATTTGTCATTTTATAATTTATGTACTGTAATTTGAAGAAAAAACTAAATATCTATTTCACCTCTTGCCAAAAGAGTGGAAGATTTAACTTCTAGTCAAGAGTAAATTACCTGATATTACCTAAAGAGATCAATACTTCTATCAGGATGATGTTAAAAGGGGAAAAAAGAAAATAGTAATGCCTCATTGACATTAGGGTTAGGGTTTGTTTTTTTCCAGTTATATCATATTTCACTAATCTTTCTTATATGTTAATTCATAGAAATAATGCATGAAGTATTGAGTATATAATTTTGTATAGTTTTGTCACTTTGTATATTTTATACTGCATACATGATTGTATATATGTAGTATATATGTGCAAATATATCTGTGTATATATGTACAAATATATATACAAATTAACTCAACTCAAGATTTGAGTTAATTTTTTCATCGATTTGTTTCTCCCATTGTTCATCGATTTGCTCGAGCAGGCCCAGTAACGTCTCTATTATGAGACTTCTTGTTACTGTGTTTGGCATATTGAATACTCTCGGTAGCTTGCCAGGCTGTCCGAGAGGGGTATATACATATATATGTTTATACATATAGTATATACGTGGACTGGAGCGGTAGCACAGTGGGTAGGTCGTTTGCCTTGCACAGGGCCAAAATGGCGGACCGGAGTTCAATTTGAATTTAGATGCAACAGATATTAATTTGGATTCCACACCTAAGAAAGGAATGAGGTAGAGAGAGGCTGGGTCTAGGGAGAAAGTGAACTCACTGCTGGCTAATCAAACTACCAACGAAAGATTTCAAGATACAGTTGTGTGTATGTGGTGTCAGGGGTAGATATGGGCCATCATAATATCCTATGGCAGGCTAAAGATTCTCACACCATAATCTGTAGCCTCTGCCCCTAACTGGAGGCCATCAGGAAAAAATTAAAGCTATTGTGCACACAATTAGAAAAGACTCAGAAGCAAGAGAGGTATTCACCCAACTCCATTTCCCTTAAGGAAAGTTTTAGACATTTGTTCTTTCTGTCTAGCACATCATTCTTATGCATTTTTTAGAATTTTCATCGTAATTTCTTTTGACAAGATCACCAATGGTCTAAGTATAATATACACTTCCAATTCCAGCATTATGTGAGTTGATTTGCCTTTCAACCACAAGCATTACAATGCTTTTGCTCTTTCTACTCAAGCTCATCACAGGGAAGGATTTGGTTTAAAAGATCTAGTCTCTAAGAGGAAACCATATTTCAATGTAAACTAAAATAAGTAGAATTATTGATGTAGTTCTGAAATGTTCTCTCGATGAAAGGAATATATTTCTTTGCCATCCAATTTTTAGTTTCTAAAATGCGTAATCCATTGAGGGGAAATAATAGCTAACTCTGCCTAGGATGTGATAAGGATCACGTTTGTGTGGCAATTATACTGTGATCAATGGGAAGATTCTGAAAACCCTAATTTCCAGTAAACTCTCAGTATAAATAGAGTCATATTCCTTGCACTGTTTATTTGGATGCTTTCTCTGACCTATTACAAGAATAGAGGGAAATGTTTCCCTAGAATAATTTATCAATCATGGGCAGTGCTTCTGTGTTTTGTTTTTTTAAGTTCTGTTAAATTAGTTGAGGTTGATACAAAATACCCAGTTGCACTGTGTTGCCTTTGTTCAAGAGAATCTTATATTACACATTGCTTCCTAATGTTAAAAAGAAACAAAATTCGTGATAGACAACCAGTATCAAATCAACATTTGCCAGAAAAAGGGGCATGCCACTGTTTTCTGATAATAATATGAAAAAGGATTCACACATAAAATTCACTTCTTAATAAAACACTAAGGTAGATATTATAATCTTAATTTTATAGATAAGAAATCTGAAGTCTGAAGAGATCTTAAAATTGCTTCATAAGCAAATTATTAACAATAAATTAAATATATTGTCCTCAAAAAAAAAAACCTCTTAATATGGCCCAACCAAGAATCCGTCTCAGAACTATTTGGATATCTTTGCTTTAACAACTCCTGGTCATTTTTCACTTTGTCGCAGTAACTTCTCATTTCCTCACTTTGCATCCATTCCCATCCTTGTGCCATCTATTCTGTACTCTTTCCAGCTCCTTTAAAATCATACATACTGGAGCCTGCTGTTGACCTCTTCAGACCATACACAATTGCTTTTTTTTGCTTTGTCTCAGTAGCTGACTTTCACCACCAACTCCTTTTACTCATCTTTCAGAGTCAATTTCCATTCTTCTCAGAAATAGAATAGGCCCCCTGTAAAGAACATTTATGATTCTCTGTATTCACACTGTAATAACTTAATATGTCCTTTATAACACCTGAAAAAGGTTTTTTTTCTTCTCAATAAATTGAAATGTGTAGTGAATAAATATTCTGGGTTAAAACTCAACTACTGGAGACTTAATAAAACGTCAAGATTTCTTTCTCTTTCTCCCAAACTTATTTTCTGAATTAGTCATTGATTAGAATTTTTATTTAATACTTTTATTTTCTGTAACTTCAAAGATGAGGCATGTTTAGTGGCTATTATTTTTAAAAATGGGCAATAGGATACACATTTTAAGAAACCTATTTATGATTTTTCACTTAATTTAACAACAAAGTTTGGGTGCACTTTATTGATCCAGTAATCCAAATATGATTAGGACTTCCAATTTTGTTTACTTCCTAGCTTATTTCTACATAAATAATACATATATGCATATATGGTGCGTAAGTTTCTACTTGCTTTCCTTATATGCTTAAATAAAATCTGTAAATTGAATTATATTAAAAATGGATAGTTCACCCTTTAATATATATTGTCAGAACTTAGTATGTAAAATATATTAAATTCAATTCAATCAAGAATTTAAGTGCACTCATATATGCTTGTATCTGCCACCAACTTCTGCTCTATGTGGAATCACAGACGATTATAGTACTTTTATTTATATTTAATTTGCTGAGAGAAAATGAATTAGCTATCTTATTTTCAAAGTTTTAATGAAGTGAAATGGTTTTCTTTTTCTTTTATTTTCTGATGAGTCAAGTTAGTTTTATTAAAACTTATTTAGGAAGATATGTGATGGGAGAGAAACTATTTATTTAAGAGGGAATACAGGCTTCTCCAGAGTGGAAAAAACAACAGAGATAAGCAATCAAGATATGTGTTCAAGGGAGAACCGGGCTTAAAGTCAGTTTAACTAAAAAAAAATTTGAAAAGTCCAGAATTTTTCCATGCTCCACCATCTCTACATTGAGTAGCATCTTTTATTTTAACATCTTCCACCAAGTTGCTGTATTTAATGAAGTCAAAAACCTTACATTGACACATGTTTTATTACTACTACCTCTCACAGTTTGATTCTGCATTCATATATGATGTTGTTTGTCTTGGGGGATTGGACAAATATATAGTGTTACATATCACCAGTAGAGTTACACACTTTTCCTACCTGGGAAATTCTCTATACTCTGCATATTCATTCTACTTTATACAATTCCTTAGAAAAAAGTTATTTTAATTCTGCCCATGGTTTTGCTTTTACCAGACTGCTATATTGTGTAAATTTTATTCTATGTAGTCCTTTCAAATTGACTTCTTTCACTGTAGAGAAACCATAGGAACATCTGTTCATTTGGTATGGTGGTTCTGTAAACAACCACCAAAAAATGGTCCTACCATCTTTTGCAAGAAGTCTCAACTGTGCAATGAAGTGCAATGAAGATAGGAGCAATCTTTCAATTATACCTTATTCCTTTATTTCAGATATATATATATATACATATATATATGCATTCCAAGAAACACAATCACTGAATAACATGGTAAGAGTATATTTGATGTTCTAAGGAAGCACCAAAGAGCCTTACAAAAAACTCTTATTTTGTATTCAAAGCAGCAGTAAATTAGAGTTTATGTTGAGTTATACTGCTGCTTGCATTTTATTTTGGTCATGTCAATAGGCATGTAGTGGTATATCATTGATGTTTTAATTTTAATTTCACTACATATGATATGCATCATTTTTTCATTTGCTCATTTTTATATTTAACTTTTCAATGTGTTGAATCTTATTTGTTGATGTGTCTTTTAATGTTATTAGAGAATTTAAAAATTTTTCATCAATATAGTTTTATTCTTGTTTAATTTATTATTATTATTATTATTATTATTATTCTTTATTTTCTCCATGCCATAGATCTGATCCGAATTGCACACATTCAAGGCACATCTCTATAACTGAGCTATTTCGCTACCCCTATTCCTAATATTCTTATACAGCTTTAAGTGCTATTTCTATATTTTCAAACAATCCTTTATTATACATATGCATATATGTAGCACTGTCCTCCCGGTGTTCATTGATTTGCTCTAGCGGGCACTAGTAACGTCTATATTTTGAGACTTGTTAATGTTTTTGGCACATCGATAAGCCATGGGGAGCTTGCCAGGCTTTGCCTTGCAGGCTAGATACTCTCGGTAGCTTAACAGGCTCTCTGGGAGGGGCGAAGGAATCGAACCCGGGTCGGTCAAGTGGAAGGCAAACGCCCTACCCGCTGTGCTATCGCTCTAGTCCATGCATATATACATATAAATAATGTTTACCAGTTTATTCTTTAATCTTTTATTGTCCCTTTAATATAAAATAATTTTCCTTGAGAACAGGTTTTAATTTTCATACATTCAATTATTTTTTTCTTATTTCATGACCTTAATTTTTAATATGAAAAATCTCAGTATACCTAAGGTCATCTTTGTGCATTTTTCATTACCTTCTAATATGTTTTAGTTATGGATTTTAAATTTAGTTGTGTTATTTTTTGAATTAACTTTGTTGAAATATAAGACCCAGGTAAGAATGCATTTTTTGTATATTCATGCTCAGTAATTTTAACACCAGACATTGAAAGGACTATCTTTGCTTCACTTCACTGCCTATGTAAAATTGTATATCTATTTCTGAATTCTATTATGTTACTCTCTTTAACCTGTGTATTCTTTTACCAATACCACAACATTTTTGCAGTAAGTCCTGAAGGGAGATAGCATTGATCCTCTAACTTACTTTTTCCTTCAATATTGTGTTGAGTATACTGTCCTACTTAAATTCACCAGACAATCATTCATATGCTTACCTTACTTCACTCATAGCTTAACACTCATAGCTGTTGTATTTTATTCTGTTAAACTCCCCTTATTTGCTGAAACTTCTGTTACTTTTAAATTTGCTGGTGTCATTTAATATTTCACAGTGAATCCTCCTCTGAATTGGTCAATCCTGGGTCTTCATTTAAAAGATCTGACTAATAAAAAATTATGTGACTATTTACCAAAATTCACAATTGTTATTAGCGTGACTGGGGCGATGTTCAGTTCTATTATCATTAAAGGACACAGTAAATTAATTTTAAACATTGGGTTCCATTTGTTATCTATTTACTGTTAGTTACTAAAAACCTATAATTTTGCCTTTGAGTCTCAAATTTAATTTTTCAAAATTTTTTACTCAATCTTTATATCTCTCTGTACTTTTTAAAAATTATTATTCTTTTTGTCTTTATTTTGGTGTTGCCTTCAAAAACATAATACATTCATAATTGCTTGGGAATTTTATTAAATAACTATTTTCAGGTACTTTCCTCCCATATTCAAGAATTTTCAATGTTATATACAACAAATCAAATTCAAATGCTATATTCTAAGTAACATATATCTCTACTTTAACAAAATCAAAATATCATCCACCCTGTATTTTTGTGCCAAATTTTATCTTTATAAATATCCACAATACCCATACAACTGTCATTTTGGGTCAGAGAAACTCTTGCTGTGTTCTGAATAATATAATATTTAGCAATTTCCATGGTTTTTACTTAGAATAATGATGTCCCACTGATCTCTCCAGTTTAAACAGCTACATCTGTCTCTAGGCATTGTCAAATAGTCCTAGAAAAGAAAATATTCTCTTTGTATGAATCGCTACTTTAAACATATTATTACCGAAACTTCATATTTAAAACTTATTTATTATTTAGTTTATGTTTATTCTTGGTATAAATACACAGTTCCTCTATTTTATATAGCTATTGTTATGCTTAAATTTTCTTATTTTACACATTCTTACCTAAGATGATATTCAAGAAAGAAGTCTGAATTCAATTTTACATATATACCTGATTATATTCTAATCAAGATGATCATTAGTGATATGAGGTGTATAGAATGAAGGGGTGCAAACTTTCTCATTTATGCTTTTCTGTAAGTGGTATAATAGAGTATGTAAAATGCATTTTTAAAAAAATAATGAAATAAGCATAGCATTATGTAATTAATAATGATCCTAAATAAAGCTCAATTCATAATTTTGATAACCCTTTAGTTCTTTAATTCTATAGCAATAATAATACCAATTTTCCTTGAATAAAATATTACTTTTCTTATTATAAATGATTCATGTTTGGCTTTGCTAGGTAGTTTGGACTTATAATTTAGCTAATTGAGGTCAATTATAAAGGAGAATTAAATATTTCTAATGTTTATTGTTAATAGAAAATAGTAGTTACATTATAAGAATAGTAGGTTGATCAAGCATGTTTAGCTTCCTTAAAATCTAATTATATTTTAAATTGAAATCTTTAAACTGTGGTTGGTTGCTACAATGTGCTTCACTTTTTTTTATTCTAATAAGTCTGTTAGACAAATGGAATATATTCATATAATATATAAATATATATTCATGTGTATATACATGTAAATATGTACCATGCACACACTATTAATCATACTGGAACTAATTACTTATAAAAAGATGTATTCCCTTTGTTCTCTCCTATCAGATATTAAATACATATGAAAATCAAGTTTATGGACTTTTCCCAGATTGCATTGAACTGCCCCGTGCACGTACATGAATATCTATGTGTTCAGCATATGACACACAGACTGCCAATTTGAGCATTAGGAAAAATGCAACGAATTTTCCATTAAGTGTGCTCCCTCAGTGAACACCCTCTGTTTTCCTGGCAGGACCCAGCAGGATCTAAAAAATAAGCAGCATATTGGGAACGATAATGAATATTTATGCTTTATGGAATCCTTTTACATTCATTTTCCATCTGCACTCAAAGACCCCCAAATACTAAAATAGAAAAGGGGGTAAAGAGAATTGTGTGTAACTCCTTGGGCTAGTGATAAGGAAACTTCAAAGAGCAACTGATATCTCAGCTCCATGGAGGCACAGTTCATGCAAACAGAACCATATTGGCTATTTGCATTTCTATTTACATAATTTCCCTAGAAATGAACTTTGAGTATATAAAATTACAGAATAGATAATATAATATACAAATATTGTTTAATGAGTAGAAAATGTCATTGAAAATGGAAGATGAGAAAAGCCAAGAAGGGTAAATTGAGAAAACTAGAACTCTGATGAAGGAAATAAAAATAAACTTTGACTTCAGATAATTATTTTTACGAAGGATTCATTTCAAGTTAGTGGTTCTCCCAAGCAGTGTTCACGGTGCTCAGGACCCTGCCCAGCCAAGCCAACTGAATAAATGAAGGCCAAGTTGTGAAGAAAGAGTGTTGCTGTGTTCTGTGTTATTGATGCCCAGAAGAAATGAGTTCCATTGATCAAACCAAGATTGGAGGTTACTCACCCCTTTTCTATCCCCTTTCCTCTAGAGGATAGTTTTAACCATTGAACTATTAATATACAAGAGAAAAAAATAAAAGAAAGAAAAGAATTATGACTAACCTATAATAACTTGACTTGTAATCTTTTGCAAAGATAAACTGGAAGTGCATATTTACCAGAACATCTAATTTTATTACATATCTTCATTTTATTTTGTGGGAGTTGCTAGATAAAGTGTTTCCAGGAGTTTTTTGCTTAAAGTATCAGAAATCTATATATGGCAGCAAACATTAGTAAAACAGACTTCAAAATACCCTCTAGCTATGAGCAAACTACACAAAACATGTGGGTGAAAATTAGAATACTTTAATGACATTTTACTGCGTTAGAAGAAAACAAGGAATCATTTCACCTAGAGAATAATTTTATTGTATGATTTGTTTGTATTTAAATGGAATATGGCAGCACACAGTTTTTGTGTGGCAAAGGTGAAACTATTTTGCTATAAATGTTAACTTTGATGAACTAAAGTGGAAAACAATAATAACAAAGTAAATTTACATTTTAAATATAATAAATGCTTTTTTGACAAATGCAGTGACTTTTCTAAACATCAACATTTCTTTAATTTCAAAATTATGCCTAATTTATTTCCAGCATTTTAACAGTAATTAAAGAGCAATGTATTGGAGAAACACACAGACAAAAAGAAAAATCTTTGGTTTATTTTTGAAATCCTGATCTTAGAGATGATGTCCATCTACCAGCCCTCACTATGGAGTTTGTGAAGGGGAACTTCATTTCTACATCATGTATGAGGAATCTCAGTGAACTAGTTTGAAATATTAACGTTCAGCTGTGAAGAGCTGTTCTGGCTTATAGGTCATAGCACTTTAATATCTGCATAAAAATAAAATAAACTAAGGAGACATTTTCTTTGCTTGACATTTGATGTTCCTTCAAATGCAAAAGTGTAACTATGGCACATATAGAGCTTAATTAAAGACCATTTACTTGGTAAGAAAGAGCTACCTTAAAGGGACTTGCAGCTGTGTTGCTAGTATCCTTCTGTCCTGTTAAAAAAAGAAAAGTAATTGAACAGCAAAGACTGTGACAGAAAAGTCCAAATGTTCTAGGGACTCTCTCAGACATTTGTTTGAAGTTTTTCTCAAGCATTTCAAGCCTAAGCCACCACTGAATTCTCCCCGTTGGGAGAGCAGAAGTGCTAGAGATCACATGCCCAGAACTGAGCTCAAGATGTGCAGCATCAAACTGTTTACCCCTTGACCTCCTCTACCTCCTCTGCTGGGCTACACATATTCCGTTTCCTCTAGATTAAGAAAAAAAAAATCAATTTCAGCAGTGAAAAAGACTTTTAACTTAAAGCTAAATTCCCTGTAGTTAAAAAAAAAAAGGACAAAATCTCTCAACTTTTTCACAAACTGCACTGAAGACGAAATTTCTTCTTATGTTATGAGGAAACTTTCACCTCTATCTTTGTCTCTGTTTCCCACTTTTTAAAATTAAATAGAAATATATTTGAACAGAATGAAACCTCTAGTAGTTCCCTAAATGAAAATCCTATTAGTTTCACTTCGAAGCAGTGTATTCTATCACCAAAGTGTGACCTTTGAAACTAGTTAGACATTCCATAATCTTTCAGAATACATTTAATTCCATTAGTTGTTTTGAAAACATTCCATTCCATGCTGTGACACTTTACCTAAGATGTGTGTGCAATAATTATAAATCCTAATATTCTTATCGTGACTTGCAAGATTCAAGATCATTGAGTAAAAGTGAAGGTAAGTCAAAACCCCAAAATAAAAAAATCCACAAAATATGAAACCATAAATCAAAAAAGTCTTCGTATGATTGTTTGGTTGTTTTCATACTCACTATTTTATATCTTTGATCTTAGTAAAATAATTTTATTTGTAAGTTTTATTATTTAGAAGTTCAGACATCTCTCATTAAAATTTGAATTATAAGAAACAGAGTATGAAGTTTAGGCTTTGCTAATATTTGTAAAATTTTGAAACTGATCAAAATGTATTATGTTGCTGAATATTTTCAGTCATGTTCATTTTATTTACTTATTATAACTCAATAGCAGCCTTTCATTAACATCATGCTGCTGGAAATTGTTCCTGCTTATGAACTAGATTTGTTGGCATAAAATTACTATCACCCACATTTGAAATAATTTTTTATTGTCTCAAAGACTGAGGTATTTGAAGGTTTAATTAAATAAAGTACAGAACAAGTGAGCAAAAGAGAGAGAGAGAGAGAAACCCCAGCATAGGATGAGAAATGCTCAAAAAGCTATAATATAATTTGTGTATTTATACGGTGGCTTTAAACAAACCATATTTTATATTTTCTTCTGAACACTTTAAATATTTATTGCCTAAAATAAGATCTCATTTGTTGACATTGAACCCTAAGATAATTTACCTTTAACTACGGACCACCACATCACTAAAAAGAAATTTTGGCTTTATTTCCTAAAGTGGAATGCTGTTATGAGAACTATCATCACTAACCAACAAACAGAAACATTTCCAAGTAACCTTCTTCAGTATATGAAAACTAAAATAAGTTCACAGAAAAACTATATCTTGTTTCAATAGTTTTCTGCAATAGCTAAACATTTAATACATAATGAATAATTAGTTGATGAAAAATTGATTTAATATGTTCTCCAAATTTTTGTCTACTTAGTAAACACCAGTAAAAAGTAATGATTTCCAGGTTTGCTGTAGGCAATTCAAATATTCTGCTATCAATGTATGTAGCTAATATTATGTACTAAAGCTTCATTCTCTTTACCTTGGTTAAAATGCTAATTAAATGCACATGCTCAAAAAGTAGAACGTTCATTTGAAATCTTTTGCTCATAACATTTGTCATAACACAAAGTTAATGAATTTTTTTAAGTAGCATGGCTTTTTCAGCTTCAATTTGTAAAGGTCTTGGAATTTGTCATTTTCTTCCATCAAAAATCAAAAACCGAAAAACTGAAAATTATTTTTCTTGGAATTATCAGAAAACCAAGGTCTCAGGGCAGAAGACAAATAAAAATTAATATAAATATTGTACAGCATTTTAGTTTTGCAAAACATTGCAATTGTTTTGACAAGGGTAGAAGAAAAAACTTTTGATACTGTTAATAATGCATGCTGCTATTGAACAATTAAGTAAATGTATAACAGATGGTGCAAGTCAGGTTTCTCCCACTATTGAACAAGAGACAAGTAAAAAAGGTGAAAATGGTCCATGTGGTAATAGCCTGTATTTGGAGACATGGTTAAAACTCATGTGTAGTTCAACACAAACCAATAAATAAACACTGTATACACTTGAATTTCCTTTCCAGTCAACTGAAAGTGTCCAGAGACAACAGAACACACTACAACAATAGCAAGCATACATAGATCTTAGAATTTTGGTTTATAATACCCCCATCCTATATAATAAACAAAGGCTTCTTAGAGAAATAACTGAAACTAATATGGAGCAGAAAACATATGAAAAGATATTCCTTTTTGTGCCAGACAATTAACAAATGTACAAACGGCATACATAAATACAACAACAAAAATCAATGTGCTGGGACAAGATATGTGAGCAAACCATAAGGTCCATCTGATAACAAACCCAAAGGCTACCACAAGAATAATTTGAAGAATAACTTAAAAAGCATTAGATTATAAGCCTAGATTTTAAAACTTTAAGTTAAAAAATTTTAATTAATATCATTAGTCCATACTGATACCTTAAGCGATATCAGTATGAATAGTGGTGATGACATATATTTCTATTCAGAAGAATTCAAATTATATATATATACATATATCTATATATATACAACTATTTATATACAAAAAGGAGGAGCATAAAATTCTGCTTGTAAATATGCACTTTGTATAGTGACTTTATTCCAAAGAGCACAGTATGAAATATGAATGATTATTGCTTTACTGTGAAGATATATGGCAAAAGTTATTTCAACCAGATGATGAAGCTCTATACAAGCTGTCATGTTTGTAGTATGTAACCTACATACACAGTCATGGTCACGGTCCTCCCATTGTTCATCGATTTGCTCAAGCGGGCCCAGTAACGTCTCCATCATGAGACTTGTTGTTACTGTGTTTGGCATATCGAATATGTCATGGGTAGCTTGCCAGGCTCCGCCGTGTGGGCGAGATACTCTTGGCAGCTTGCCGGGCTCTCTGAGAGGGGTGGAGGAATCGAACTCGGGTCGGCCATGTTGGCCCCTTGTAAGGCAAACGCCCTACCGCTGTGCTATCGCTCCAGCCCAACCTACATACAAAGTGAGAAAGTAGTAGTTTTCCTCCCTCAAAATAAATAACTGCATTCTAATCACAAGAAAATCACAATACAAATCTGAAGTGAAAAATTCTTCTAAATACCTGATCATTACCACTGAAAATAGTGGAGAACACTAAAGTAAATAATAAAAATTTTTTCAGTCAAGGAGTTATGTCCCACAATATCATGTAGAATCCAAGATGAAATCTTGAAGTAGAAAAAATGAGTAGGTAAAGGGAATTTTCAAGTATAGACCATATTTTATAATGCCTTCTTATTGGCTCATTAAATGTACTAAAGAAACTGACTTAAGTAAGATAATAAGAATACAGGAAATTGGGCATGAAGTATATGAACACGCTGTATTAGTTTTGTAATTTATCTGTAAATATTAAATCACACCAAATTAATCATTTATTAAAAAACAACATGCATAGAATGAAGGCGTAACATAATACTCTGAAAAAGAATCTTTTATAATACCATACCAGTAAGGCTGAGGCATTTGCAAGGAACTACTGTCAGCCATGAACTTGACCCTTGAGGACTCAAGGCCCTGATCTAGTTCTAAAAACAGCATGGTGCATATAGTTAGAGTATAAATCAGAAAGGCAGAAAGGGCAAAGAGTGACTCTGGAGTAAATATATTTATATTAAAGGTTTCCAATATATATAGTGGCTTTAACAAGAATTTAGTTTTTGAAGGGCACAGGTAAGGGAATTTAAAACATAGAACAAAAATATTAGAAATATACACTCCAAAAGCTGTTAAATGATTATGCGTGAGAAATTATAATACCTTTTACTTGCAGGCAACAACATATAGTTTTATTGTCTTTGTACCAAAGCCTGGTAAGCTACCTGTGATATATTCGATATGCCAAACACAGTAACAACAAGTCTCACATTGGAGACGTTACTGGACACACTCAAGCAAATCAATGAACAAGGGGAGGATAGTGCTACAGTGCTACAATACTATGGTCTTGGTACCAGAGTGTCTAATTTTCACCATTTAAATACTTTATGTGCAGTAAGTATTAAACTTTTAATTAATAAAAGTTATACAAGATATTACGGTATCTAAATTTTACACTTTTAAGGGACATTAAATTCAACTATGGACACAGTAAGATTAGATAGGACTTTTAAAATTTTAACAAAAATTTTACTAACATTGTGCTTATCTTCCTTTTTCAAAAATGTCTGAAAGAATTTCATATTCTTCATGGAAAACTGAAATGAATTTCTGCCCTGTAGAAAAAATAGAGTTACTTAACCAGGTTTTTTGTTTATTGTAAATAAATTAGGCATTTTAGAAACCAATGTTTAGACATAAAACAAAAGGAAAGGGCTGAAAGAAGTTATGAATGAGTGAACACAATATTGGGCTTGCATAATACACTCTCTTCAGCACTAATTTAAATATTTACTGAATATTAATATTCAAATATAGCTATATATGTGTTTTCCTGAAGGTCTAGAAAAGAAATGATGAATGTTAAGTTTCAGAATTAAAGCAGCATATTTTAGAGAGGAGATTTTTGGTGTCTTGTTATTGTTCTTATGAAATATGGTTTATTTTTCCCAGTGATATCTTTCCTTATTCTTATATGTCACTGTTCAACTACAAAACTTAAATTAAAAATATATTCATGCATATAATAGTATGCTGTGAGGGATGCCAGATGTTATACATGTAAAATACATTATTGATCAGAGCATGGAAAATAACATGAAAATGAATGAAAGTTGGATTTAAGAGTTTATTTTCTAAGTACTTCTGTATTGACTAAAAGATACAGCTCAGTGACTCTTACCACTCTACAGTAAAGTGTAGAGCATTATAAAATTAAATGTAATTTTAATTTAAATGTATCTGAAAAAATCACTCTGCTTAGAGAATTTATTAATACTTTAAATCAGATATTTATGTAAGTGTTCTATAAACTTAACAAAGAGCAACTCACAAACTCCTGAAATTGGATTCCCTAACCAAGTACTCTATTTTACAAGGCTTGCAGAGGTCTTGCTTTAACTATGCTTTTCTCTAGTCTTTAAAGCCTAGAAGATTAGTTAGATCTCATAACTGTCTCATCTAATTAGAAGTAGTTCCATTTCTATAAAGGGTTACTATACACCATTGCCTTGTCTTCAGCTACGCACATTTATTGGAGTGCGAAGAAGTCTGAATCATCAGCTAGTCACTTGGTAGGAGTAGGCACAAGGAACTACATGTTCAATAAATTTGGAAAAAAAAAATTAGGGGTGTTTGTTAAGAACCTCATTGAAGAGAAGTGCCAAATTTAGGAAGATGGAAAACAAGATTTGGGCAGAGATCTATGTTTGTGGGCACTGAAATGTTAAAGGCAGGGCCATAAAGAGATGCTATTACTATGGTGATTAAGGCATTTGTTTTCAACAAGGTTAGATCCTTGGCATCTCTTATATAGTCTCCCCAGCACCACCAGGAGGGATCTTCGAGTTCAGAGCTAGGAGTACCTGAGCACCTCAGGGTATGGCCCCACAAAACCAAAGTAAAATCTTAAAAAAAGAGAAAAAACAGAAGACAACAAGACAAAGCAAAAAAATACAAAAACATTAAAAGATGTTTTGCACAATTAATTTTGCACTATCACTTGAAGTATGCCAGTTTTCTTAGCAAAAGTTCATTTGAATGTAACACGTTAGGATTTTTTATTTTACCTAAATTAAATGGAAATTTAATTAGTGCTGTTGAACAAAAATTGAGTTTTTAATCCATAAGCTAATCATTAATATTCTTATTAGACAATATGTATGAGCATATTCCAAAGAGTTATGCAAATATATACAGATATATGTATATATATTTCTTTTTACCTTTGATTTTTCCCCAAATTATATTCTAAAAAGCACAATGATTGACAAATTTATTCATACATATTTTTATGTAGAATGTTCATTATCACCAATCCTACTACCAATATCAACTCCCCTCCACCAGTGTTCCCAGATTAATCTTTCTCTACCCCAGCCCCAGTCTATCAACTTGAGAGGCACCTTTTAAATCTGGTTATTAAAGTTTGGATCTCGAGAGATCATTGTTGTTAACTCTGTGATTCATATATTTCGCTCTATCCTTCCTTAATACCATCAATCTACTTGAGTCTTTTTGACCCCTGCCCCCATTTGCTATTCATTTCTTCTCCTTCAGTCTAATTCTTCCCTTCTCCCACATATACTCTGGTGCCTAGGGTAATGCAGGCTTCCCTCCCCTTTGAATCATTGCATTACTTCATCCAGTTACTCTAAGTACTACATATAAGTGATATTCTGTATTTTCTCCTTCTTCTTCTGAAAAGAAGATTGATTTAACATATCTTCCAGTTTCATCCATGTTGGATCAAACTGCAAAATTTCACCATTCTTTACAGCTTCATAGTATATCATGGTGTGTATATGTATGTGTGTATATGTATATATATATACACATATGTATGTATGGATAGATATAAACAAATATATATGCAAGGTTAGAGCCTTAATGTATTGTTTTTCTGGCCCAATATCCCCTGTTTAATATTTGAATCCTAATACAATATTGTTCCTCTTTTCATTGCATTTATTTTGTTAGATTGAGTGACACTTTAAATTATAATCATTACTCTTGGTTGTTTTTTATCAAATGTATAATAAATCTGGGCCTGGACTGAGAGTAAAGCAGATAAAATGCTTGTCTTACACAATGCTAACCCTGGTTAGCCCTTGCAAACTATAGAACTTTCATGAGTGATACCTAAGTCAGAGTTAGGGGTAAATCCTGAGCACTTCTGGGTGTACTCTTCAAATGTTATCTAATTCATAGTAAAACTATAGAACATCATAGTGCTTCCTCATTCAAGACACTTTAAAGTAGACAAGCACTTTATTATAAACATCTTCAGGGTTAAGCATCAGATAGCAATCACTTGATCACTTGACATCCCATTTCTTACCGATTTGCTTAAGCGAGCGCCAGTAACATCTTCATTTGTCCCTGTCACATGCTAATGTAGCCCAATGGTGTTCACTGGTTCTAGGAACAAGAACAGCCTCAAACCAATTGTTCAGGGTCTTGATGAAGAAATCTCTGAGTGCAAAGCAAGGAGTTACCCCTGAGCATCGCTGGGTATGAACCAGAAAGGAAAAAAATAAAATAAAATAAAATAAAAAATAAAGGCATCCGGATAAGAAAGGAAGAAATCAAGCTCATAGGTCTCAGAGGTGGGCGGCCATGCAATCTTTTGATGTCCTGTGGAATCCTATAGGGTAATGGCTCTAGTCCAGCAGTTATCTCCAAATCTCATTACCTGTCCAGCCCATCTGATTTTTGATGCCTGGGCAAATGAGACAGCGTCCCTGATTCTTGAACTATGACGGAGGTCGGAACTCCGGATTTTTTCTCTCATTTGAGTGAAGAATGATACTCCAAGCATAGCTCTTTCAATTCCTCTTTGGGAGAACCGAATAGCATTCTCATCCTGTTTTCATAGGGCACAGGTCTCTGAGGCATATGTTAATGCAGGAAGAAGAGTGGAATCAAAGAGATATGCCTGGAGCCAGATGTTCTTCGTACACTTAGCAATTTCTTTGATGTTCTTGAAGATGTTCTAAGCTGCTCTCTTTCACCTGCGCAACTCAGGTGTAGGTCATTCTTCATGTTAACTTCTCGACCTAGGTACATATAACTGTTGCATTCGGAGATGTTCGTACAATTGAGAGTGAAGGGAATGTCAGGAACAAGACCATTTCTCATAAACATTGTCTTTGTGAGATTCTGCTGCAGTCCGACCTTTCCACACTCATGGTCGAAATCAGAGAGCACTTATGCCCCTTGTCTGATGTTTGGTGTTATAAGAGTGATGTCATCAGCAAAGTTGATAGCAATAATAAAGAAATTAAATTTAGTATAAACTTAAAATTATTGATCATATTTGTGCCACTATGGCTTATTAAATCTGACAATCCCTATGACTATAGTAGGTTTTATTTTATTTATTTTAAAATTTTTATTAGTGAAACACCATGAGGTACAGTTGTAGACTTACAAGTTTTGTGCTTGGGTTTCATTTATACAATGATTGAGTACCCTTCACTCCATCACTGCCCATTCTACATCACCAATTATCCAAGTATCCCTTCCACACCCCCGTGCCCCCCATCCCACCCCGCCACAGTGGCAGGGCATTCCCTTTTGTTCTCTCTCTCCTTTTGGGTGCTGTGGCTTGCAAGAGGGGTATTGAGTGGCCATCATGTTCCGTCTATAGTCTACTTTCTGCATGCATCTCCCAACCTGGGAGGATCCTCCCAACTCCCTTTACTTGGCTGGTGTTCCCTTCTCCATCTGATCTGCCTCTTCCGCTAGCATATGCGGCTGGCCTTCAAGCCACTGGGTATACTTCCTGGTACTTATCTCGACTATTTTTGGATGTTAGTCTCCTAATTTGTTACTTTATATTCCCCAGATGAATGCAGTCTTTCTATGTCTGTCCCTCTCTTTCTGAATCATTTCACTTAGCATGATACTTTCCATGTAGTACCACTTGTATGTAAATTTCATGACTTCATCTTTTCTAATAGCTGCATAGTACTTCATTGTTTAGATGCACCAAAGTTTCTTTAACCAGTCATCTGTTCTTGGGCACTCTGTTTTTTTTTCCAGATTTTGGCTATTGTGAACAGTGCAGCAATGAACATAGAAGTGCAGATGTCATTTTGACCATACTTTTTTGCCTCTTTGGGATATATTGCCAGGAGTGGTATTGCTGGGTCAAATGGGAGCTCAATTTCTAATTTTTTGAGAATCGTCCATACTGTTTTCCAAAAGGGCTGAACTAGTCAGCATTCCCACCAGTAGTGAAGGAAGGTCCCTTTCTTGCCACATCCAAGCCAACACTGGTTGCTTTTGTTCTTTTGGACATGGGCCAGTCTCTGTGGTGTGAGATGATATCTCATTGTTGTTTTGATCTGCATCTCCCTGATGATTAGTGATGTAGAGCATTTTCTCAAGTGCCTTTTAGCCATTCGGATTTCTTTTTTGAGAAGGTTTCTTCTCATTTAATCACCCATTTTTGATGGGGTTGGATGTTTTCATCTTGTGGAGTTCAAGCAATGCTTTGTACATCCTTTATATCAATCCCTTATTGGATGGGTATTGGGTGAATATCCTTTCTCATTCTGTAGGTTGTCTTTTTATTCTGGTCACTGTATCTTTTGTGGTGTGGAGGCTTCTTAATTTAAGATAGTCTCATTTGTTTATCTCTGTTTCCACTTGGTTGGTCAGTGGAGTGCCATCTTTGAAGATACCATTAGCCTCAATATCGTGGAGGGTTTTGCTGACCATGTCTTCAATGTACCTTACAGATTTTGGCCTGATGTTGAGATCTTTAATCCATTTTGATCTGACTTTTGTGCATGGTGTTAGTTTGAGGTCTAAGCCCATTTTTTTGCATGTGGTTGTCCAGTTATGCCAACACAACTTGTTGAAGAGGCAGGCTTTCCTTGTGCCACTTCACATTTCTTTCTTCCTTATCAAAGATTAGATGTTCATAAATTTTGGGTTGTGTGTATGGATAGTCCACCCTATTCCATTGATGGGCAGCCCTCCCTTTGTTCCAGTACCATGCTGTTTTAATTATTACCGTTTTGTAGTAGAGTTTGAGGTTGGGAAAGGTAATGCCTCTGCACGTCTTTTTCCCAAGAATTTCTCTAGCTATTAGTGGGCATTTTTTGTTCTATATAAATTTCAGGAGTGCTTGATCTATTTTCCTTCAATAATTTCATGGGTATCCTTATAGGATCGCATTAAATCTGTATAATGCTTTGGGGAGTATTGCCATTTTGACAATGTTAATACTTCCTAGCCATGAGTAGGAGTTTGTTTCCATTTCCTCGTGTCCTCTTTTATTTCATGGAGTAGTGTTTTGTAGTTTTCATTGTAGAGTCTTTTACCTCTTTAGTTAGGGTGATTCTGAGGTATTTGATTTTCTGGGGCACAATTGTAAATGAGATTTTTTTTCATGTCACTTTCCCCTCTATCATAATTTGCGTATAGGAAGGCCATGAATTTTTTGGCATTAATTTTATAGACTGTGACTTTACTATTACAAGTACAAGTCTATTGTTTCAAGTTGTTCTTGGTAAAGAATTTAAGATTCTTGAGTTATAGTATCATATCATCGGTGAATAGTCAGAGCTTGATTTCTTCCTTTCTTATCCGGATGCCTTTATTTTTTATTTTATTTTATTTTATTTTTTTCCTTTCTGGTTTATACCCAGCGATGCTCAGGGGTAACTCCTTGCTTTGCACTCAGAAACCACTCCTGGCAGTGCTCTGGGGACCATATGGGATGCTGGGAATCAAACCTGCGTTGGCTGCATGTAAGGCAAATGCCCTACCCGCTGTGCTATTGCTCCAGCCCCATGGATGCCTTTAATGTCTTTTCCTTCCTAATCACCATTGCCAGTACTTCCAGTACTATATTGAACAGAAGTGGTGCTTGTGGTATTAGGGAGATATGCGCTTCATAGAAGCTGATTGGGGTAGTTCTTGTTATTTTAATTTTCCTGGAAAAGCTTGAGGAGAACTGTCAACAGGTCTTGACTGTCAAAATGTTTGGAATAACTCACTAGTGAATCCATCTGGGCCTGGGCTTTTGTTTCTGGGAAGACTTTTGATTACAGTTTCTATTTCCTTGATATGAATGGATGTATTCTGGTATCCCAAGTCTTCCTGGTTCAATGTTGGGAGATTATAGGAATCCAGGAATTTATCCATTTCTTCTAGGTTCTCTGGTCTCATGGCATGCAGACTCTCAAAGTAGCTTCTGATGATCTTTTAAATTTCATTGGCTTCTGTTGTGATGTCCCCGTTTTCATTTCTGATTTGGTTTATTAGGGTTCTCTCTCTCTCTCTCCCTTTGTGAGTCTTGCTAGTGGTTTACCAATCTTGTTAATTTTCTCGAAGAACCAGCTCTTGGTTTCATTGACGTTTTGGATTGTTTTTTTGAATTTCCATGTCGTTAATTTCTGCTCTAAGTTTTATTTTTTCTTTCAGCCGCATTTGGGTTCCTTTCGTTAGTCTTTTCCTAAGATCTAGAGAAGTGAGGTCAGGTTATCTATGTAAGCCCTTTCTTCCTTCCTTAGGAATGCTTGCAAAGCTATAATTTTCCTCTTAACACAGCTTTAGCTGCATCCCATAGGTTCTGGTAGCTCGTGTCTTCATTCTCATTTGATTTTTGTCTTTGACTTCCTTTTGACCCACTCATTGATCAACATTGAATTGTTTAATTTCCAGGTGTTTGATTTGTTTCTCGGTGTCTTTGTGTGATTCACTTCTATCTTCAGTGCATTGTGGTCTGTAAAGATAATTGATACTAATTCTATCTTTCTGATTCTATTGAGGTATGTTTTGTGGTCTATCAGGTGGTCTATTTTGGAAAATGTTCCGTGTGCACTGAAGAAGAATGTGCCTTCTTTCTTTTTGGATTAAAGCCCTTTATAGGTCTATTAGACCTCTCCTCTTCTATTTCTTCCTCCAAAGACAGTATTTGCTTGCTGAGTTTTGTTCTTCTTGATCTATCCAGAGGTGATAAAGTGATATTGAAGTCTCCAACTACTATTGTGTTGCTAGCAATGTCCTCCTTAAAATCTGTTAGCAGTTGTTTTAAATATTTAGCTGGTCCCTCATTAGGTGCTTATACATTTAAGAGTGTGATTTCTTCCTGTTGTACATATCCTTTGATAAATAGAAAATGGCCTCCAGTGTCTCTTCTAATCTTTTTCAACCTGAAATCTGTGTCGTTGGATAATAGTATGGCCACCCCAGCTTTTTTGAGTAGCTTTCTGCTTAAAGAATTGTTTTTCATCCTTTAACTTTGAGTCTGTGTTTGCTCAGATGAATTTCTTATAGACAGCAGAATGTTGCTTTTAGTTTCTGGATCCATGTTCCCTCCCTGTGTCTCTTGATTGGTACACTTAGACCACTGACATTAAGAGAGATTATTATCATGAGTTTTGTGCCATCTTTCTGTAGTGGTTGGTTGTGTTTCTAAGTGTTTTTCTTCTTTTCTTACAGGATCCCCTTTAATCCATCTTTTAGATTTGGTTTTGAGTCTATGAAGTTCCTGTGCTGTTATTTATCTATAAAATGGTATGTTGTTCCATTGAGTTTGAGTGAGAGTTTAGGCATTCATTTCATTGAGTTTTTTCACTATATCCCACCACTATATTCCACCATTGCAGAGTCTCCTGCCCCTGCGCCTGGCTGTCCTTGCCGGGGCCCCTTGGAGGGGAGCGGGTTGAGTTTTCTTCCCCACCCCGACCAGGGCTCCGGCAGCCGAAGACCTCCAGAACCAGCCACCACCATGCTGAGACCACTCTCCACTAGCATGAAGGTACCAGCAGAGGAACAAAGGTATGTTATTTCCTTCTTTGACCTTGCTGCTTGCAGTATTGTGTCTCTATCGATGGCATCCATCATTCTGACTTTTATATGCCTTGGATTGTTTTTATTAGGGTCTCTTTTAGCTGGCCTCCTTCTAGCTCTTTGGATCTGGATGTCTTCCTTCTTTAAGTCTGGGAGCTTTTCAGCAATGATTTGACTGTGGCTTTTTCACTGGGGTTGCCATCCCATCTTTCTGTTACTTCGGTGATTCTAATGGTGTTCCTCTTGATGTCATCCCCTAGCTCTCTGATTCTCCTTAGAGCTATTTCGAGGTCTTTTCCCAATTTTTGTTGTTCCTTATGTGATTTCTGTTGCTCATCTTCAAGCTCATTGATCCTGTTTTCAGCTGTAGTCATTCTACTGCTGAGGGCATCCACTGAGTTTTTAATTTCGTCTACTGAATCCTTTATTTGTGACACTTCTTTTTGTAGTATTTTTATTTCTGCTCTCATTTCTTCCTGTACTTTCTCGACTATCCGTTCCACTGTTTCTTTAATTTCTTCCTTTAATTTTCAGAATGTCTCTTGTATTGATTCTTTGAGTAGTTCCTTGAACATCTCAGCATTTTATCTTGGAATTCTTTCTCAGAGAGAGCATATTTGTGGATAACCCCTGTTGAGCATTTGGGACTCTTTTCTTCATCCTCTCCTTGTAGTGGAGATTTGCACTGTTTCTTCAAGCTGTTGTGGTTATCTAGAGGTAAAACCTTGGGATTCACTAGCATTGTTCCCTCTTATTGTGGGAAAGAATTCTGAATAAGGTTGGCCAATGGTGGTCACTCTTCTCCCTTTCTAGGATCTGTCCTTCCTCTCAGGCATTATTCTGTGCAGACTTTTGGGAACATCTTTACCGAGCTTCCCCAGACTACCCACCCAACTCACTGTGGTGCTGCTCTCCTCTGCAGGTTTGTCTGGGAACCAGGGAGCATGTTCCTTTTCTGCCTCCCGCATCTGTGCTCCTTTCCCTGTGCCAGGCCCCCACCGCCAAGCAGCTGGAGAAGACTTTGGGGAACACCTGCCAAAGTTCATCTGGACTGCTCTCCCACCTCGCCACCAGGCCACCCTCCTCTGCAGGTTTAGGTCAGCATGTCCCTGGGATTGGCTGGGGGCATGGCCTCCACATAGGGGGCGTGACCTCCTCAAAAGTAGGTATAGCTTTCTCTGAGGTGGGCAGCCACAGTTGTATTTCCCACTCCCAGCACTCTCTACTCACATCCCAGCCTTTATCACCTAATTTTGTGGAAAAAGTCCTGGCCCCCTCAACTACAATACAACAATAATCCACTGATAGCACAGCGGTAGGGCGTTTGCCTTGCACGCAGCCAACATGGCCGACCCGGGTTCGATTCCTCCGCCCCTCTCGGAGAGCCCGGCAAGCTACCAAGAGTATTCGATATGCCAAACACAGTAACAACAAAGTCTCCAATGGAGATGTTACTGGGCCTGCTTGATCTACTCCAATTCTAACAAATATCAGTATTCAAGAAGCTGTACAAGCCCAATATAAAAGAGCACATCATCCAATGCTTCACTAGATGCCTGTCATAAGCCACAGTAGTTTTTATTTTAAAACAATCATCCTATTTATATTTGTAATATGTCTTAAGCATCAGTTTTCTTTCCAGTTGTCACTGATATTTGTAGGAAAACACTGTTCTGTCCGTCCTGCATAGCCTCAGGTTGTTTAGGTTTATTGGGCTGCTCCTATCACAGTGCTCCCATTCCTGTGAGTTTATTTGTAACTTTCTTTGTGCTCTGTTGACTTGCAAATATTGTCTTTCTCTTCTTCCTAAGTCCTTTGCATAGTTTATTCGGAGCAATGTCCTTTTTGTATGGACACAAGAAGACATGCTTTTGTAATGTGACTCTCAGTGATATTTTCCTCCTTGGCATCTGTTCTCTCACCTAAGCCTCAGCTGCTTTTACCTCCTAGCGCCCCCAAAAGCAGGGTCCCGAGGAGGGACTGGATGGAACAAGGGCAAGCGGTAAGCTATGTGCTACCCTGGCAATAAGATTGGCCTGGCCAAAGAGCCATAATGCTAACTATAAGGTAAGAGCTTGGCATGGAGAAATGCTGTCATGATCCAAAAAGTATTAACTAGATATGGGCCCTGCTAGGATTAGAAATGATTAATCTGGCCTGAGTGCTGTAGTCTGTCTGAGTTGTGGCAAGATGTTCCCAGGAGAACTTCCCTACAAGCCTCAATGTTATCTCTTATTGTGTCCATACAAAAATAGCTAGTATAGTTGATAGTTATTGGACTGAGGAAAAGAGAAAAACATCTTAAGGGGTATTTTGCCTGGGGCAGTCTGGAAGGGCTTTGGAATATCCTAGGTGGTGATCCCTTTGAACTTGGTGGGCCCTTAGGAAGGGCTTTCTTATGTTGATTTGGCTACCTGCCTGGTGGCAGTGTCAGCCTGCAGAGTTAGGGGAGTTGGAGAGAAGAGAGCTGGAGAGAGAGGAGAGAGCAGGGCACGGCAAGATGGACAGGCAAGATGGACCGAGAGGCTAGCAAGGAGGACAGAGAGAGAAGAATGTAGAAGAAGAATACAGGAGCAAACATGTGGAAAGAGAGAGAGAATCCAAGCTACGAGATGGAGCACGGAGTGATGAGCAGGAGGACACGGGAATAAAGAGCAGTTTGAGTCCAGAATAGGAGGCTCAGAGAGACTGAGGCAGGCACGTGGGGAGAATGGAATAAACTACAACTGATCAGTCAACCGGCTTGGCCCTCACTTCCTCAGCCGCCTGGCCCAGGGCCTGGGCCACCCTGGCACGGGAGCGGCCCAGTTTCACCCCGAAGGCGGGTGGCTAGGGGCAGAGCTGTCTTGGCCCTCCCTGGCCGCCCTCAAAGAATTTTTACAGATATTGTTATAAAGATATTATAAATTATTGTTATAAAGATATTTTTATAAATCTTATAAATTGTTATAAATTAGTTCTGGCCTTTAGATAATCAAACTGCAGAAGTGAGCTGTAGATTTGTGTGTGTGTTTGTGTGTGTGTTTGTGTGTGTGTGTGTGTGTGTGTGTGTGTGTGTGTGTTGGGAAGCAGAAGGTGGCGGGGGCAGGGAAAGGATGTTCTGGGCAAACTCTTTTTACCCTCCCTTGCTTTTTCATTGTCAGTTATGATATTTTGAAGAATACGGCAATCACTAAAATGGACCCTTCATTCTTCCTTTCTTAAACATTATGACCGTGCTTTACCATGTATACACAGCCACATGTTTTTTTCTATGAAATTCTACTCATGCTACTCTAGGGTCTAGAATATCACCACCTGCCCTGTGCACCCTCAATAAATATTAATTACCAACACTAATTAGAAATGTTGACACATGCATTTCTAATTACAATTGAGGTTATATCTAAGTGATGAAGGTTTCAGTTAATTAAATTTCAGGGACTATTTCCACAAAATTGGAGACATTTGACAAAGCAATAAAGTCCAAATAACATTACAAAAGTTTTTTGATATTAAAATATTCCTTTAAGGGTCAGGAATGTAACTCGTGCTGGAACATTAGTTTCACATGTGAAGATCCATCGGTTTGACCCCTGGAACTGAAGAAAATAGAGCAAAACAATTCTTTTTAGTTTTCCAAATTGAAATATCACTTCTTCAAAACTGAACTGGATGTTTAACAATCTTTAAGCATGTACTTTCCAATATTACATTTTCGTCTCCACACCCGATTCTTAACCATTTATTTTCCTAAATTATGATTAAAGAACTTGTGTGAAAATTGATCAGGCATATATTCTTATATTGTTTTTAATGTTATATTAAGTATTTTAAACAATAATGTGTTTTAAGTGAATTAAAAATATTCTCACTTGATGAACAAAATTACCTATTCTGGGTCCCTGAATTCTTCCTGATCAGTTTCCATGCTACATTTGTCTCTATGCTACATTAGTTAGATTTTTGGCAAGTTCTCATTGAAAGTGAACCCATGTCCTATTCGTTCACCCTTTATTCTGAAGAAATAGTATACAGAAAACTCTAGCTCTGAAAAATGGTATGTTATTTAGAGAGCTAATGGAAAACCATTCTCTTTGGTCTATATTACTTGATCTATTGAATTTCTGTTTCAGAAAGAGAAAAGTTAGACATTTAGAATAAATGATATTTTATTCACATAACACTGTCATGAACATGGAAGATAAATGAAGGAATAACAAAACATCAAAATGTGGTTTTCTGTCAGAAAAAAGTGTGGATTCATACACACTGTCTAGAAATTCTCATCTTGTTACTTAATTCATATTTTACAAGATTTTCACAATTAAGTTTTAAGTTAACAGGTCCTCTATTGAAAGATAATTCACAGACCTTACTGTTTTGAGAGTAGAGCAAGTGATAACTTTTACTTTCCAATATATTGCCACTTATGCTTACATAATGAAAATTACTGACAAATAGAGATAGGGTCTTTTGTGGAGCAGACATATTTGTTTTCTGTCTATGATGATTCTTCCTGGAATCTTGTTCACCTCAGATTATGTAAAACCTGGAGTCTCTATATGTGGTGTTACTCAGTTATACCACAAATCAGCCACTGCTTAACACACACCTGAGCAACAATCTGTCAGTGTTTGTTCTTGAGAGTAAAGAAAATTTATAAACTATAAAACTCATTCTGTTTTCTATAGGTTAAATAATAAAGTCCATTGTCTCTGATGCAGGGATCTCATGTCTTCTATCAATACCACAAAAGTGACAGAATAACTTAGAAACTTGTAGTAAGGAAAGAAGTACTGTTTTCATACTTCTTGGTAATTATATTTAAAGACTCCTACATACAGTTCACAAAAGAACAGCAATAAGGTAAGCTATATCTAGAACAGTATTGGCTAATAGCTAGAGGAAGAATGACCTAAGGAAATGAAGGATGTTTCTCTTAGAAAGTAAGAAGTCAGCAAAGGTCTTAGTAACTAAATTTTAAAACTGTTTGTTTGAGGGTCACATGTGAAAATGCTCAAGGATTACTCCTGACTCTGCATTCAAGAATGACTCCTTATGGTGCTCAGGAACCAAATTCAGTGCCAGCGATTGAACCAAGATTGACTGTTTGCAAGACAAGCACTTTAATCCCTGTACTATCCCTTCAGACCCCTTGGTTGCTTATTTATTTATTTATTTATTTATTTATTATTTATTTTGGCCCTTGGGTTTTTTATTTCTTTCTTCTTGAAAACAGTAGAGAATAGAGTTGTCCCCTCCTTGTTCCCTTTGCATTTAAAATGCCTTGGGTCTTATGACCCAAAAGTGTCATTGTCACTGCCCCTTCACTCCCAGTGCAGAAGGTGGCAGGAAGGAAATCACTGAGTGTGGGGGCAGGGTGGCCTGAGCCAGGCTCAGCACTCCAGTCAGCAGCTCCCCGAGCCCTCTCCCCATAAGACCTCAACAGACATCAGAACAGATACTTATGGCAAACACACAAAGATTAAACTGTGGCAGACTACAAGTGCACAGACTCACAACCACACACACACATAGGTGGCCTCTTCCTTTGGCATAGTTCGACCTTACCCTGGGCAACAGTTCCTAAGGGTGGTGGTATGGGCACTCAGCTTTGGCCATGGAAATGGGACCATGTTGAATCCTAGATAATCCAAGCTCTCAGGTCAAAGAAATTCCCTCCCCTTGGGGTTGGAGATATAGTACAGTGGGTGGGACACTTGCCTTGCAAGCAGACAACCGGTGTTTGATCCCTGGCAACCCAAATGGTCCCCCAATCACTGCCAGGAATGATTTCTGAGTGCAGAGCCAGGAGTTACACTTAAGCATCACCTGGAGTGGCACCCAAACCAAACAAATTAAAACACAAAAACAAAATCAACTCCCTGGACAGATACCTTCCCACCCAACACTTCTAAATCGAGATTTTTCAAGTAACAAGGATTGATGAAGGAAAAGGAAAAGTTCCACTTCTCGAACTTCCCAACTACGGGTCTCTGAAAGGGCTTCCAGCCCTGGGATATCTCAGTGTCCACTTCTCCCATCTTCCCTCAACACTGCACAGGTCAGGAAAAGTGGGTAAGTCAATCTCTTCTATCGGATATAATTTAGAGAGCAGGAGAGTTAAAAAGCTAAGTACCATCAACCCCTCGAGGGTCTGGGGACAGTCCCAGTGGGGCTGAGGCAGGGAAACGTCTACTTCCGGTTCAAGTAAGGAGCCCTGGTTTAGCTCATTTGAGCTCTCGGCTCTAGCTCATGACCTGAGCTAGAGCTGCTGGAGAGCACCTTGTCCCATTCCAGCTGACTCCCTCGATCGTGTCCATGTCCCAGGCAGTACCTGCTGCTCCAGGATAATTCTACAACCATCCTGATCCGGATCCTGCAGGGTCCACGGTTCTGGGCCTCAGCTCTGGCTGCTGAGAAGAAGAAGGACCATGCTCTGGTCCCTCAGTTAGCCTTGCTCAGTCTGTAATCGTCCACCGGCTCCCACCGGTTCTCCACAGCTGACAGGGCGATGAACATCTGGGCAGCGTAGTAAGTGGACATGGTGAGTGCCCGCGAGTAGGGGACCAGGAAGCAGAACTTGTTGCGGGCGATGGCCAGGTCTTAGATGATGAAGAGCAGCGCCTCACGCCCCTCCACCAGCTCAATCCAACTCCAGGCTACTCCGACCAGCCTTGGCCCCGCCGCTGCTCGCCAGCCCTTGAAGCTAATAATGACCATGTAGGATCCCTACCAGGTAGGTGAAGGCACCCGAGAGGCCTGGATAGAGGATACCCTAGCACAGACACGACAGTAATGCTTTCAGCAGCCCTGTTCAAAGGGCCAATGTCCGCATACCAGAGGCCGAGGCGTAGGACACACAGGTCAAGGCAAACATCAGAAGACCAAGCACAAAGTAGCCCTGGTCCTTCCAGATGTAGAAGGCATCGCCCACAGCAGAGAAGACGAGCCCCACAAGGATGCCGGTGGCATTGGGTCAGCAGCAATCCTAGGCCATGGGACAGAAAGAAGAGCCAGAGGCAGAAAATGGGCAGGCACTTGATGAGGGCGCTGACCCACGACGGACTGGATGAGGGCAGTCAGAGCATAAAACACACGCAGGTGGCCTTGAGGAAGGGCACTGGTTTCAGTCCTTCACTCTTCACCACAGTGACCGGGGACACCATGGTGGTGGTGGTGGCGTCAGTTGCCAGCACCTCCGCAGCGGGCTGCAGCAGCTAGGATGCGCATGGGGTCCAGGGGAGCTGGATATGGCATAACAGACAATCCCTTTGGTTGCTATTTAAAATAAGTACATGATATATACTTTTATTTTTAGAATTCAGATGTGACAAGCCTGTCAACTGTCACTTAAAAAATAAACTTGTATCTATTGATATTGAAAACATTGTCTTAGTAGCCACAATGTAATGACAAGTCCACCTAATTATATAGAATATTGTGGTAGAAAATGAGGATGCTACTAAAATATGAAATGGGCTTTTCTGTCTTTAAGAAGAGTGAAAACTTAATTTTAAATATGACACATATATATTTCACTTGCCATTTAAAAATGTATGTTAAAGGAAGATTTGCATACATTAATACTGTAAGAATCTGGGAATAGAGGCAGAGAATGAAGTTTGTAAGCATCAAGGAATTTAGAAACTGTTCCCAAAGGTGATATTGATACTGTATCATGTCATTGTATCGGATATAACAGAAGATATGGGGTGATGAAGAATTCTACATGCATCATAGAGTGGAAACTGTCTTCTGTTTTAGAATTCTAACTGGAAATAAAATTTTCATCCAGTAATAGGAATTTACTATTAGAATAATGAATATACCAATGACATAAATTTTAACATCAGTTTCTAGTATGATTGTTTACACAAATTATTATCTGATCTTTTGTGGATGTGCACTACATACACTATTTCAAATTTAAGGAAGTCTTGGAGGTGCTGAATCAGTTGATCGTATTCCTTGTCAATGTTGTCAACAATGGCATCTTCCCATGTTGCCGCAATAGTGCCAAAGAGTTCCCAGTTGGTGGTCGTTCTGGGAGTTCTCTTTTTCAACTTTGCAACCCTTTCTCCCCGCTCTGTGACGTAGAATTTTGCATGAAGGAGACGGTGGTCCGATCCTGTTCGAAATTTTGGGACAACAGCGACATGGGTCAGGCAAAACCTTCGATTGAATATGATGTGGTCTATTTCGTTGTGGAATCGTCCACTGGGAGACTCCCATGTCCAACGTTTAGATTCTGCCTTCTGGAACTGTGAGTTACCATGGATGGTCTTGGTCGACATGATGAACTCAGACAGTCTCTCACCCTGTTCATTCCATTCTAGGCCATGGGTCCCGATGTGAAGTTCTTCAGCTGATCTTCTCGGTCCTATCTTGGCATTAAAATCACCCACGATGATCTTGTAGAAGGTGTGTTCTTCTTTATAGAACTTCTCCAGCTCCATGTAGAACTTCTCAATTTCTCTTTCATCATAATGAGATGTTGGTGCATAGACAACGAAGATAGAAACTGCAGGCAGTGAGCCACATCTATTCAAATGTAAACGTTCGATTCGGGTTGTTAGGCATTCGAATGAATCAAAGCTCTTGGCCAAGTTTGTGTTGACAAGGACACCAACACCTCCGACACCTCTTTTATTGCATGTTCTGAGGAACAATTTTTCTCCAGTGTCCAAAACAGCATGGTGAGATTTGTGCCTTCTTGTCTCGGTCAGACCAATGATGCCGTACTTGATCATTCGCGCTTGTACCATCAGATCCTCGAAGGATGTATCTGATGCTAGCGTACGTGCATTGAAAGTACAGACGATCATTTTTGTCTTCCTTCATTGTGGCAGCCTAATTCAGCCTTGAGATTTTGTCAGCCTCTCCTTTCTCATCCTTCTCAGTGCTGCCATGTCGGTAAAGCCTTCAGGCTCAGGTGAATGAGACCAGTTGTAGTTGCTGCACCTCCATGAATGTGCGAGGAACGCCAAGAGAGAGATAGCCACAAAAAAAGCCTGTCTTCGAAAATTCTTGAGCTAATTCGCCAGCGTGGTTTGGCGCATGCCTCAGGCAACCGCAAGCTAACGTCCGAGCTTGCAAAGCAGTGCAGAGATGCGATCAAGGAAGACCTCAAAGAGAGAAGAGCAGAAGTACTTCTAGATGTGGCAGAAGCTGGGAAAAGTATTCGTTATGCCCACCTGTCCTTCGCCAACTACAAGACCAAGATGACTGCCCTCCGACGTCCTGATGGATCCATCACATCCTCCAGAATGGCAATGGAGAAGATTATCCATGACTTCTACTCAAATCTCTTTGATAGCCATGTCCACTTGCCGACGTACCAAATTCCACAGGATGGATATGTAGTTCCCAATGTTCTCCCTTCCGAAATCCAACACACCATTTCGTCGGTAAAGAAACAAACAGCACCCGGCCCAGACAAGGTCAGACCTTAACACCTGAAGAACCTGCCATTAGTACTCATCAACACACTGGCTCGGCTCTTCACTCGCTACCTGTCTGAATGCAAGGTTCCATCCCAATGGAAAACCAGCAGGACCATACTACTGTTCAGGAAGGGAGACATCCATGACATTGGCAACTATTGCCCGATCTGCCTATTGTCTGTCATCTACAAGTTGTTCACTCGAGTCATCCTAAATAGGATTGGCAGAACACTAGATGAAGGACAACCATGCGAGCAAGCAGGGTTCCGCAAAGGATTCAGCACCATCGACCATATCCACATGATAACCAAGCTCATTGAGGTTTCTCGGGAGTTCAAGATGCCACTCTGTTTAACGTTCATTGATGTAAAGAAGGCCTTTGATTCTGTTGAGATGGAAGCGGTCATTGAAGCCCTAGCCAATCAGGGCATTCAAGCCCAATACATCAGGATCCTCCGTGAGCTGTATTGCGGATTCACTACCAGGATCTCACCATTCTACAAAGAAGTGATTGTTGATGTCAAGAGAGGGGTGCGGCAGGGTGATACCATTTCACCAAAACTCTTCAGTGCCACCCTCGAGAACATCATGCGACGACTGGAATGGGAAGGAATGGGAGTGAAGATAGATGGTCGGCAATTACACCACCTCCGCTTTGCTGATGACATTTTTTTAATAACACCAAACATTAGTCAAGCGGCACAAATGCTGGCCGACTTTGACCGTGAGTGTGGAAAGGTAGGACTACAGCTGAATCTTACGAAGACAATGTTTATGAGAAACAGCCTCGTTCCTGATGCCTCATTCGCTCTCAACGGAACGACCATCTCCGAATGCAACAGCTATGTGTACCTAGGTCGAGAGGTCAACATGACAAATGACCTGGCACCCGAGCTGTGCAAGAGAAAGAGAGCGGCTTGGAACGCCTTCAAGAACGTCGAAGAAATAGCTAAGAGAGCGAAGAACCTCCAGTTCCGGGCACATCTCTTTGATTCCACTGTTCTTCCTGCATTAACATATGCCTCAGAGACCTGGGCCCTACGCAAACAGGATGAGAATGCTATTCAGGTCTCCCAAAGAAGAATAGAAAGAGCTATGCTTGGAATATCACGTTTCACTCAAATGAGAGAAAGAATCTGGAGTTCCGACATCCGTTGAAGATCAAGAATCAGGGATGCTGTCTCATTTGCCAAGGTGTCAAAAATCAGATGGGTTGGTCACGTAATGAGATTTAAAGACGACTGCTGGACTAGAGCTGTTACTGACTGGATTCCACGGGATGTCAAAAGACCATGTGGCCGCCCACCTACCAGATGGTCAGACTTCTTCGTCAAGATCATGAACGATTGGTTTGAGTCTCTTCATGTTCCCAGAGTGAACAGATGCCATTGGGCTACACTAGCATGCGACAGGGACAAATGGAGACGTTACTGGTGCCCGCTTGAGCAAATCGACGACTAAAGGGAAGTTAAGTGATTAAGTGATTAAGGAAGTCTTATGATTATAATTTGGGCATAGTACTGCACTGCACTGTCCTCTAGTTGTTCATCAATTTGCTCGAGCAGGCCCAGTAATGTCTCCATTGTGAGATTTCTTGTTACTGTGTTTGGCATATCGAATACATCATGGGTAGTATGTCACTGTTTTGCTTACTTGGAATTAATTTTATAATCTATCAAAATCTCGTAATAATAAAATATGCAAAAGAATAACTTAATCATTAGCAAGTTTCTTAAATATTTGCATTAGTATTTGAGTTATTTTCTTTCCACTTAGAAAAATTTCTGGTTATAATAGAGATTATGTTTCCTCCAAGAGGCCTGTGGCATTTAGAAATATAGTAATCACTAATAATTAATATTTTTCAAGATCTCTGCCTGAGGAAATGATGTTAATTTTGAGTTGTTCTAAAACAAGTAGCAATGTCTTTTGAAAATCCAAGCAATTAGTGATTCTAAGGATAGTCAAAATATAAATTAGCAATTCTTAAGAAGAAAGGATTTTTAAGTTTTTCAATTTTTGAGACTGTCTTCAATCATGAACATGTGCTGATAATGACTTACTAACAGTCATCTTGTGTTATCTACACAAATTCAAGCCTATGAAATAATTATCTTAGAGTTCAGTATTAAACTTAAATGATTTCTCATGTTATTGCTTGCTGATAAAATATTTATATTTATGTATGAAATCAAAGCTTTAGGCGAAGTAAAAACCTATTGTTAGTATTTATTCTTATTTTTAAAAAAATTTTTTAAAACATATACAGAGATAAACAATACTGTTAAGATGGTTTTCCACATACATAATTCCAACACCACACCCATTGCAAGTATATCCTCTCATGCTGTATATTGTTTAATAGAATTCAAATCTACTAGTTCTGGACCATTCCCAGAAGTGCTTAACCTGAGATGTAGAATTGATGACTGGTTGCAATCCTTGGGATCCACTAAATTTATGCTCATGATATTTTAGGGGAAATTAAGTGCCAGAGACTAAAATCTGGAGCTTTCCCAGAGTAGGAATATGTTCTACCTACCATCAAGGCTATCTCCTCTCCTCTTGGGATTGTATTGTATTATATTACAATGTATTATATTACTATATTGTATTATATTAAAAATATTGCATATACAATTGTATATATTGTATATACAATATACAATATATTGTATTTACAATATATATTACAATATATTACAATATATATTACAATAATTGTATTATATTACAATGATTAGACTTACATTTGACCAAACTGTACTTATTTCTACAGAATCAAAGGTGTGAGTACAACAGTGAAAGATGATATTTTGTATCTTTAAATACACACACAAACACAAAACTTAGAATGCGTTTGCTGCCTAGAAGTAAAGTAAAGTAAAGGCCCTCCCGTTGATCATCGATTTGCTCGAGCGGGCCCAGTAACGTCTCCATTGGAGACTTTGTTGTTACTGTGTCTGGCATATCGAATATGTCACGGGGAGCTTGCCAGGCTCTGCCATGCGGGTGAGAAACTCTCGGTAGCTTGCCGGGCTCTCCGAGAGGGGCGGAGGAATTGAATTCGGGTCGGCCATGTTGGCTGCATGCAAGGCAAACGCCCTACCGCTGTGCTATCGCTCCAGCCCCTGCTGCCTAGAAAGACTCAAGAAATTTGAATATATTCTTTTTTTTTCCCCTTTATTTTATTTTATTTTTTTTAAAGTTGTAGATTTACAATTTTTTGTGCTTTGGTTTCAATTATACAATGATCAGATACCCATCCCTCCACCAGTGCCCATTTTCCACCACCATGGATAATATCCCTCCCACCCCCATCCCCCCATCCCCCCTGTCTCTGTGGCAGGGCAATCCCCTGTGTTCTCTCTCTCCTTTTGGGTGCTGTGGTCTGCAAAAGAGGCATTGAGTGGCAAACATGTTCAGTCCATAGTCTACTTTCGACATGCATCTCCCCTCCCGGGAGGATCCTCCAAACATCCTTTATTTGGTGCTCCCTTCTCTATCTGAACTGCCCTTTCCTCTAGGATACCCGGCTAGCCTCTAAGTTATGGAGTAATCCTCCTGGTGCTGATCTCAGTTATTCTTGGGTATTAATCTCATACTTTGTTACTTTATATCCCCCAGATGAATGCAATCTTTCTATGTCTATCCCTCTCTTTCTGACTCATTTCGCTTAGCATGATACTTTCCATATTGTACCACTTGTATGTAAAGTTCATGACTTCATCTTTTCTAAGAGCTACATAGTACTCCATTGTGTAGATGTACCAAAGTTTCTTTAACCAGTCATCTGTTCTTGGGCATTCAGGTTTCTTCCAGTTTCTGGCTATTGTAAAGAGTGCTGCAATGAACAAACAAGTGCAGATGTCACTTCGACTATACATTTTTGCCTCTCTGGGATATATTCCCAGGAGTGGTATTGCTGGGTCAAATGGGATCTCAATTTCTAATTTTTTGAGAATCGTCCATACTGTTTTCCAGAAGGGCTGAACCAGTGGACATTCCCACCAACAGTGAAGGAGTGTCCCTTTCTCGCCAGACCAAAATACAAAGACAGTCTACAGAATGGGAAAGGATATTCACCGAATACACATCTGACAAGGGGTTGATATCCAGGATATACAAAATACTGGTTAAACTCCACAAGAAGAAAACATCCAACCCCATCCAAAAATGGGGCAATGAAATGAACAGAAACTTTCTCAAAGAAGAAATCCGAATGAATATATTCTTGAGCATCAGAGACATAATGTTGAAGAATGCTACTGAGAAGGAATAGATTTATGAATTTTCATATTGATCTATCTCAAAATGTAGTTTTGCCTAAATTTAGAAAAATGCAATTCTTTATCAAAAGCATTGCTTTAAATTGATAAAAATGATTCTTATTTCTAAGGAGATATCCTATTGACCAATCTTTCTAAAATTCTTGCAAACTTACCCTTAACTGTAAATGTTTCAGTTCCTCTTATGCGACAAGTAAAAGAGAGACTCTAGATACAGAATACAATATCATTTACTCTTGATATAAAAATAAGTTAAAAATACATAGGAAACCTGCATAAACATATTTCTGTGTGAAATTATTCATCTAACTTGCATAATTCTACTTTTAGTAAGAGAATATTTTATGTAAAGGTCTAGCTTCTTGTAAGTAATAATTAGGTTTTACAGAATACAAAACTCATGGATTGCTAGAAAGTAATAAATGTCTAATTATTTTGGCTTATTTTTATATTTTTGCATATTTTTACTGTATGTGACACAATTGAATGATTGTCTTAGCATGAGACCTTTCATCACTGATGATTTCACTGACCATATTTCCAGGTTTCTTACCTCTAAAGGACAACTCATCTTCCTCTGAATATACCACTTTGAAAGCCACAACAAAATTATTTAACAAAACTCAATATTAATAAGCTATAACAATCTTTATTGTTTTCTTTCCATGTCAAATGGGAAATGTGTTAAACAAGATTTAAGTGAGACACATATTACACAAGGCTGTGAACATCTGATCATCATGCTTATGAACAGGAAAAATATTCTTGATTGCTTTATTGAGTGTACCAGATGCCAATAGAATATAAGTAAACAGATAATTTCCCAGAAAAATTTCATTGTTTTAAACATCTAATTGAAATGATTACTTTAGGTGTAGAGAACTATTCTAGTGGGCTCTATCTAATGATTTGTCTACAAAAATCCCAGGTTTGATGCCCAGCAATGAATGGTCCCCAAAACACTGCTAGGGGTGATCTCTGAGAACAAAGATGGTGGTTGACCCTAAACACTGCTTTGTAGCTTAAAAATAAATACCAAGTAAGCAAAAAAAAGAATTTTTTTAAATAATTAAGTTTGGGGGGGTTTTCAAGCCATTTGAGGGTTAATAAATTATCCAAATGTCGTTTCAATAAGGGTACGGTGACACAGACATAGTAAGGAGTCTGAGAATATCCACTGTGATATTTATAAGTGGTTTCATTTCTTCCTAGATGTTTTCAGTTGAAGAGATGGTGCAAATTCACATTATGATTTTAAAATACCTGCAAATATAAATATATATTTTTATTTTGTAGAACCCATTGATTCCATATTTTGATTATATAGTATATAATTACCTTTAAGAGAAGAATAAAAACTGAATAAGATAAGGCTTCAAGTTTATTGAGATAGACCTTAAAAATACATGAAATAAAATATATTAAAAGAAAATACAGAGTCATAGTGATAGTACACCATATAGCATGCTTGCCTTGCATGCAGCTGACAGGGTATGTTCCCTGGTACCCCATATGTTCCTGGTTGTTTTCTTAGAGAACCCTCTGAAAGCTACAAAAAAAAATCACTAGATTTTATATGCGGAGCATATATAAGATAAGTTATTTGCCTTGCATAGAGAAAATCTGGGTTCCATCCCAGTACCACACTTTGTCCCTGGAAACCTGCCAGGGGTGATTCCTGAGTACAGAGCCAGGAGAAAATCTGAGCACTTCCAGATGTTACCTCCCAACAAAAGAAATAAAGGAAGATAACTATAGAGGAAGTTCTCTAGTAGGAATAAATGTAATTAAGTTTCATGTATATAAAATGTGAATATATAAAAGTTGATTTTTCATTTCTATAAATTAATGCAAATAACTTAAATATTTATCATAGCATTAAAATTAAGATCTGTACAAATAAATATTTTGATGTTTATATTTTAACTGAAATTCTTATAAGTTAAATATAAAAAGCACAATTTTTTTATTAGTGAAACACCTAGAATTTAATATAAAAGAAATGATTAATAAGTGAGGCTTCTGTCCTCACAAGATGAGCTATAAGGGATATATTTAAGTGGAGATGGCCTAATGGGCAGGAGTGCATGCTGTATGTGCAGGAGTCCTAGGTTTGAACTTTGTATTTATAGTTCACCATGGTCCCCTAGAACTCCCAGTTGTGCCCCCTCAAACTGTCCCCTCAAACTCTTAGAGTTCATTTATTTTTATTGTTTTGGCTTTTTGGAATACTCCTAGCTCTGCACTCAGGAGTTACTCCTGGCAGTGCTCAGGGGACTATATGGGATGCCGGGGATCGAACCCAGGTTGGCTGTGTGCAAGGCAAATGCCCTCCCTGCTGGACTATCGCTCCAGCCCCTCTTAAAGAGTTTGAATCAGAAAAGTAAGAGAAAATAGCTTCCAGGGGTCAGAGAGATAGTACAGGGTGGTTAAGGCAAACTTAGGACTTTACTGACATGTGGTTCTATTACCGGGACCATATATGGTCCCCTGAGTACCTCCAGGAATTATTCCTGAGTGTAGAGCCAGAAGTAAGCTTTGAGCACAGTTGATGGAATACCAACAAAACCCCCAAAAGTTAAATTTTAAAAAGCTTACAGTGTATGCTTGTGTTAATTTTATATAAGAACATAAAAATTCAGACTACATTTGTTGATTCTGGGCAACTTTATAGTTCATGGTGTATGATCTTTTTGATAAGTTGTTAAATTCTATAGGCTGGAGCAATAGCATAGCAGTAGGGCCTTTGCCTTGCACGCAGCCAACATGGCCGACCCAAATTCGATTCCTCTTGCCCCTCTCGGAGAACCCGGCAAGCTACCGAGAGTATCTCACCCGCATGGCAGAGCCTGGCAAGCTACCCGTGATGTATTCGATATGCCAAACAGAGTAACAACAAAATTCTCCAATGGAGATGTTACTGGCCCCGCTCAAGCAAATCGATGAACAACGGGAGGACAGTGACAGTGAAACATTATGAGATACAGTTGTAGACTTATAAGTTTTTGAGCTTGGGTTTCTGTTATAAAACGATCAAGTACCCATCCCACCACCAGTGCCCATTCTCCACCCCCACCAATCCCAGTATCCCTCCCACCCACCCCCATACCCCATCCCACCCTGCCTCTGTGACAGGACACTCCTTTATGTTCTCTCTCTCCTTTTGGGTGCTGTGGTATGCAGAATAGGCATTGGGTGGCAATCATATTCAGTCTATAGTCTACTTTCTGCATGCATCTCCCATCCTGGGCAGATCTTCCCAGCACCCTTTATTTGGTGCTCCCTTCTCTATCTGAGCTGCCTTTACCCCTAGAGTGTGAGGCTGGCCTCGAAGCCCTGTAGTGAACCGCCTGGTATTTATCATAGCTGTTCTTGGGTGTTAGTCTCTTATTTTGCTACTTTATGTTAACCAGATGAATGCAATCTTTCTATGCCTACCCCCCTCTTTCTGGCTCATTTCGCTTAGCATGATATTTTCCATGTAGTACCACTTGTATGTAAATTTCATGACTTCATTTTTTCTAACAGCTACATAGTACTCCATTGTGTAGATGTACCAAAGTTTCTTTAACCAGTCATCTGTTCTTGGGCACTCAGGTTTCTTCCAGTTTCTGGCTATTGTAAACAGTGGTGCATTGAACAAACAAGTGCAGATGTCACTTCGACTATACTTTTTTGCCTCTCTGGGGTATATTCCCAGGAGCGGTATTTCTGGGTCAAATGGGAGCTCAATTTCTAATTTTTTGAGAATCATCTATACTGTTTTCCAAAAATGCTGAACCAGTCGGCATTCCCACCAGCAGTGAAGGAGGGTTCCTTTATTGCCACATCTGCGCCAACACAGGTTGCTTTTGTTCTTTTGGATGTGGGCCAGTCTCTGTGATGTGAAATGATATCTCTTTGTAGTTTTGATCTGCATCTCCCTGATGATTAATAATGTAGAGCATTTTCTCATGTGCCTTTTAGCCATTCAGATTTCTTCTTTGAGAAAGTTTCTGTTCATTTAGTCGCCCCACTTTTTGATGAGGTTGGATGTTTTCTTCTTGTGGAGTTCAACCAATACTTTGTATATCCTTGTTATCAACCCCTTGTCAGATGTGTATTCAGCGAATATCCTTTCCCATTCTGGAAACTGTCTTTGTAGTTTGGTCACTGTTTCTTTTGAGGAAAAGCACAAATGTTTTTAAGAATACATTATATTTGTGAATTAAAAGAAAATATTTTTCTTTTAAAAATATTTTAAAAGAAGGGCTGGAGCGATAGCAGAGTGGTAAGGTGTTTGCCTTGCACGCAGCCAACATGGCCGACCCAAATTCGATTCCTCCGCCCCTCTCGGAGAGCCCGGCAAGTTGCCGAGAGTATCTCGCCCGCACGGCAGGGCCTGGCTAGCTACCCGTGACGTATTCGATATGCCAAACACAGTAACAACAAAGTCTCCAATGGAGACGTTACTGGGCCCGCTCAAGCAAATCGATTTTTATTATAACTCCTATAATTTTCAAGATATTAAAGAAAATCATTACCAAAATTTCAAGTTACCAAACTAAAGTTTACATGAAATACAAGGTGTGTAAAATCACAAATAATAAACATGAGTAATATACAGTATTCCAAAACATACTATAAAACTAAAAAAATCAATATTGTAATCATACGATGACAGATAAACAGATGATTGGAGTAGAGCAAAATGTCAGAAACAGAATTACATTTAGTGCAAAACTTTGAGGAAGGATATACATCAATTGCAACTTAAAAAATCAAAAAGTAAAAATTTCAGATACTAATGAAGCAGATAGAATATCCAAGACTTGCGACAAAATGTGCAACGTATATATGGTAGAAAAAAACAGACAAGAAATAAACAGAGGAAATACTTAAAGCAACTAAGAACATACTGCCATTTATGTAAGTTCTGTAAATCACTGATATAAAAAATCAGGAAAATCAGGAAAAAATGAATCATACCCATATGCTAAGAATGGAAATAAATTGGAATCATATCAATTGTATAATTAAACCAAAGAACTGAATTACTGATGCACACATATATCATAGAGAAACCTCAAAACTATTGTGCTCAATAAATGAAATGGAGAAAAAGAATATATAGGGTGTCTTCCAGTTATCTGAATTTCTAGAGAAGGCAACAGTAAGGTCCAATGATAAAGTCATCTAATTGGTGATAGCACAGCGGTAGGGCGTTTGCCTTGTGCGCAGCCAGTCCGGCCGAGCTAGGTTTGATTCCTCCACCCCTCTCGGAGAGCCTGGCAAGCTACCGAGAGTATTCAATATGCCAAACACAGTAACAAGAAGTCTCACAATGGAGACGTTACTGGGCCGCTTGAGCAAATCTATGAACAACGGGAGGACAGTGACAGTGACAGAATTGGTGAACGGTGGAGTTAGAGATGTAAGACCTGCTACTGACAAATACTCTGTTTTTTGTCTCTGCCTTTGTCTCTGTCTCTGTGTCTCTGTTTCTCTGTCTCTCTCTCTTTCTCTCTCTATTCTCTTTCATTTTTTCTCTTCCTCCCCCAAGGCAGCTCTCTGTCTCTGTGTTACCGAGTTATTACTCTGAATCAGTACAATGTTCAATTATTTATACAGTTTAAGAAGATTCACATACTATTAACTTTAAAATAAATATCAATTTAGAAGTGTTTATAGAAACAGATTTAGTTTTTAAATTGCTGATAGAAAACTTACATCATATTATGGTACAGTGCAATGCCATCTTGTTGAGATTGATTGAAGTTAATCAGATAAAGTTTTATGTGAATAATAAAATGTCATAAAACACCAAAGGTGCCTCATTAATATCATCAGTGTTGATAGGGATATTACTGGTACCCAGCATACTAGTTTCAGAAAGAATAATGCATAGCAGCTGAACATTAGAAAAAACTACTAATTAACAGATTTCTGTCATACACAAAGATGGGTGTCTTTGGCGATTCTGACTCATTCTATACTAAATAAATTCTGTCTAGCTTATATTTAAGTGAAACAGTGGCATACTTGAAAATACAGAAAAAAATGATAAGTTCTCAGTTGTATTCTACATGGAACTGCTGGAAGACCTGCTTCCTATTCCCAGTAAAACCACTCTGTGGAAAACCTCTGTGGTAACATGAACAAGTTAATTACATTCTTGTGATCAGCTTCTCCATCTGTAAAAACACATAAGATTAAAAAATTCTATGGGACATTAATATATTTTTTTCTCACAAGCCTTAGGCCACCCATTTGGTTAATCCATGGGTATTACATACCATATAGTGTTATGAGTAGAAGTTCTCCTGACTAAACATTGTAATATAACATATGAAAATAAATTGTGTCTCATGTTTGACTTTTAATTCTTCATAGCTCTATTTTAATGAGAAACATGCAATCCCCAGCCTCTCGAAGTATAACCAACGCCAAGTAAATCCACCAACTAAGCAGAGAGGTAATGATGATGCTTGTTCTGCAGGCAGCTGCACAATTGTGCATTTGGTTTATTGAGTAAGATATTTTAAGTGCTATTACCGCATTTTCCAAGCTGAATAATCTCAAAGAGGGTTAATCCCAGAGGAAGGAAAAACAGCTGTACAAAACAATTTATTTGGACAATCATTATCTTCTTTGTTATCTGCTATAATTCTGAGTAAATTTGAATAAAATTATATATATGACTTGCTTTCGTATAAGAAAGGTAAAGGACAGCTTTGGTTCATAAGGTACATATAGAAATATTTTTTTTCTCACAATAAAGCATATCTGTAAGTGCATTAAAATGTTTTAAAATAGTTGAATTTAAATGACCATATGTACTAAAAATGAAAATAAATTTTGCAAATAAGAAAACAGAAGTGTGATAATAATAATAAATATTTCTGTGAGTGTTTGCCAGGAATAAGCACTAATAAAAGTTCATTTCCTAAAAATCTGTGCAATATATGTTAATTGTAAACAAAAAGTCAGATCAATTTGCTTTATCTGAAAAAAAATCACCATGTAATTAATATTCAAAGTCAGTACAGAAGTAGAATATTCCCTAAATTGTATAGATTGACAGAAAAAAGTGGACAGCAATGGACAGATATTTTGTCTTAAATTCATTTAAAGTAATTTTAAAGATTTCAAGCAGCAAGGAAAATAAAATAATGCAACATCCTGCAAATAGAAGGATCCGGAAAATATACTAAATAAATCCATAAGAATGATCTCACAGGATGGTCTCACTTATATGTGGTATATAAAATAACTATATGAGGAAATTCAATGTTTGAGAATGGGGATGCCTAGATCACCCTTAAATCAACCCCCCCTAGAGTCTAGGGAGGAGGAGGAGAGAATAGATTAGGGAAGAGGGATAGACAAGAAGCAAAGGAAAGCAGAGGTCAAAGTTATCCAGGTGCATCAGTGGTGTAAAGGAATGTTATAGATAAATGCCCAAATGCCAGTCAGCAATACTGAAAACAAAAGATCCAACCTGCAAAAGACAAACTTAAACATGGGTCTTTCAAGATAGTAAGATGGAGATAGGTTTGGTGGGTGGGTGGGAGAAAACCTAGGAAACCAGGTGGAAGGAAAACATTAATGGTGGATTGGTAATGGAATATAGTATGTCTAAACTCAACGTTGAGTAACTTTGTAAAGCATAGTGCTTTCATACAGTCTTAAAAATGTAAGAGCTCAAGAAAAATATTAATATATATAATTTAAAAAAATTTTTAGGCACTCCCAAGCAGATTTGGAGGGTAGGGGCTACATTCAGCCCTGCTACTTGGGTCTGGTGGCTTGGTGCTAGGTCCTCGTGAAGCAGTTCTGTTCCACTCTGCAATGTTAGAAGTCCTCTATGGCTACCCTGTTGATAACTGAGACTTATGTAGTGCCATGGACAGAATTCGGGGTCCTGTGAATGCTAGCTATGTATACTCTTCCATTTTAGTACCTGATCCCACACAAGAGATTTTTTTTAAAAGCTTAGTTATTTTATTTTATTTTTATTTTGCTTTTTGGGTCACACCCGGCAATGCACAGGGGTTACTCCTGGCTCTGCGCTCAGGAATTACCCCTGGCAGTGCTGAGGGGACCATATGGGATGCTGGGAATCGAACCAGGGTTTGTCGCGTGCAAGGCAAACACCCTACCCCCAAATTATTAGACTGGAGATGAAACTTCTTCTACAAGAGTTCTAGTGTATTAGCATCCAGAAAGAATCCAGTGACTTTCACAATGACCAAAGTTTTCTGTATTTACAGTCATATTTTCCAAATCAAAACTCATTTCAAAAGTTTACTGTTAGAAAAAATAAAGAAATTCTGGTAGATAGCACGGTCCCAGGTAACCACTATGCTACTGTGCACTATTTCAAATTTTAAAAATATAGATAAATTTTTTCACTATGCCAATGGTTATTCTACCATAATACCTGATTGTTTAACACTATCATATTTCCCTATAAAGGCAAATTTTCCTGTTCATGTCGTTGATCTGGTTTCCTTTGTTCCTGAAATACAAATACTCAATTATGTGAGATATGGAACAATATGCGGTATTCACCAAAAAACAATAAAATATACAAACAATGCAAAAGTCATTTTTGTCTTGAATTTTGCACATTGATTTACATATTCAAGTAATGTTTTGTAGTATTCATATTCTTTTAGAGGAAGTATTATGACTGAGAACTCAATTATTGCACAGATGTTATCTATATAAAGAGAGCAGACAAAATTTATGGAAAAATAATTATCTTGGTTAATCTATTATCTTTAGAAAACAAAATAAAAATGCCTAAGAAAAACTGCCTTAGGATAAACTCAAACTTAGTATTTCTTACTAAGCACAGTTTGAATTTATCTGGTAGAAAGTAAAGTAATTGGCATAGTTTAATTTTTCTTAGTAGCAGACAAATGCTGTGTCTTTAGAACACATTTCATATGGCAATGTAACTATAATTATGTCACTCACAGAACCATTAACTTTCTTCATAAAAGTTTCTCTTTCCTTGCTCAGCAGTTCCTACTTCGCTTCAGGGTTTCAGCTCAGGTTGAATTTAGATAAAGACCATTTTCTCTCTGTCTTCTTAGGAGCCATGGTCATGTATTCAGGTCCAAGCTAGTTCCTGATTATTTTAATACCCTTACTGTAATAATGCCCAAATTCCAACTCCTTCTCTTGAATCCCACTTCAGTGTAGATCATGCTTCTTGACAGGATTTAAATGACTGAAGTAGAATATAGCTCTAGGAGTGTAGTTTGACAAATGTGAAGATAGATTTCAGGAGAAAGAATGTATATGGATCCTTCCTTGATTTCAGAAACGAGAAGGAAGTAGAAACTTGAGCCAAGAGAACCATTTTGATTACCCAAGTGAAGCATTTGTGCTGAGAGACTTGAGCAAAATATAGAGAAGAGTAACAAGAAAGCAATCTCAGCATTAAAGAACTAGAAGAGAATGATACTGAATAATAACACAGTAAGTAGATTTACAAATTGATGTGAATCATCGAAGGTCATAATGCAGAAGGAGTAAATGTTTAAAAGTTAAGAATAAATTGCTGAATATGATTGCTAGTGCCATTTTTATTGACAGAAGAATTAGAATAAAACTATAGGTCTTAAAAATATATGTATTTAATAAAACAATAATAAAGAGTTTAGAAGAATGATCTTTTATGAGTGCTGTTATTTGGGGCTAAATAAAAGTACTGTAATTGGTTTTCATTGTAGGAAGAATGGAGAAAGGTATTATATTTGGTTTACAGTGTAAGAAGCATGGGGAAAATTTGAGTGTGGAAGGAAAATAGTTAAAATTTAGGAAGTACAATTCATTATAAATATTTTAAGTCTATGTCTTATGTTAAAATCAGAAGGGAGCATCTAAATTTGTTTTGCTCTCAGTCAGCTTATCTTAGCCAAAAACACCATATTTGGGAAAATTACCAGAGGCCACTCAATTTCACCTTCAAACTCTATAATATTAAACTACAGAAATTCAGGAATCAGGAGAACCTATTAAAATATGCACTCAGAAATCATACTAGCATTTCTTTACTCATCATGAATCTGCTGACCCCTTTTGATCTCACAAAATAGATCAACAGCATCACAAATCTATAAAAATGTATTTTCAATACTAAAATACAAAAAGACATAGAACAATGCAGTAGTATTCTAACATGTGAAAGAAACATATCATGTGCTTTGATAAGACTTTTATTTAGTCAGGACTTTTTTTTGCTTCTCTCATCCAGATGGGTACTCATTCAAGAGAACCATTTTCTTTTTCATTTTGAAATAAATCAATTGATCAATGTTTATCAACATATGTGACAATTTTTTGAACTAGAATCTCTTGGGCTCTTTATTCAGAAGTGTGACTTCACAATACCTTTTCTAGATTATATCAATTAAAATCTCTTGATCATATTAAAATTTACATTTTAAAATATTTTCTAGTATATTTTTATTAGGCTGGACTAATAGTACAGCAGTAGGGCATCCACCTTGCATGAGGCCAAAACAAGTTCTATTTCTCCTCCCCTCTCAGAGAGCCCAGCAAGCTACCCAAGAGTATCACGCCCACAAGGCAAAGCCTGGCAAGCTACCCGTGACGTATTCGATATGCCAAACACAGTAACAACAAGTCTCACAAGGGAAACATTACTGAGAAAAATTGATGAACAACAGGAGGACAGTGACAGTGACAGTGATATTTTTATTAACACTAAATTTCAAATATACTGCCTGAAACTACGAACAAGTATAGAAATCTAAGACAGTTTAGTAAAGTTTAGATTATTCTTAAAAAATATTAAATGTTTTTTATTTTCTTTGAATAAAATAAATAAAACTTCAATTAAACTATATCAATGAAAATCTAAACAAACACCAGTTAAAGTAATAACATTCATATACATAAGTAATACTCTCATTTTCTACAACCAGGAAAGAAGTTATTATCATAGAATTGCTGGGTTTGGAACTTCATATGACTAATTTAAATGGCTCTTGATCCCTTACATCATGATTGCCAATAATAATGAGTATATCTAGAAGAAAAAATATGATTGAAAAAAATGATAGGTGGAAGGATTGGAAATTTATGCAAGATGCTAACATTGCCTGGTAAGTATATTTTTATTAAATTCTTAGATATTGAGGCTACTTGGAACTTTCTACAAGCTAAAAATATGAATGTCAGAGGTAGATTGTCAAACAGAACTCTATTGGTGATAAATAAGACTAGAAAGTGTCTTCAGACCAATAACTCATTTTTAACTATACTATGAACAAGTGTCACAATTAAAGTTAAACATTTTACATTTAGAAATAGTTTAGGTCGTTCTAACCAATGAATATGCTATTAGTTTTATTACTTATCTTATGGTTTTCAAGGTTCATTTACTGAAATAGCAAATATGAGCAGTGTGTGTTAATTCCAATAAGCTTATCTGGGCACTGATGCCATGTGCAAACCAGCTGAGTTACGCTTTATAGAGTATGTTAACCAGAAAAGTCAATAAAATAAAAATCACATCATTCTGACAGTTGCTCACATAATTTCTTTTTTCATTTTGAAACACACTGCCCTAAAATACTTGGCATGCCCTTCTTGATTTGTTTGGGTCACGTACATCAAAACATGGCTAAATAGATATTCTGAAATTTATACAAAGCTATCTGCATTTATCTTCATTCTTGTTTAAATGAAAACAATTTTGTTTTCTGTGATCAGTTATCCTGAATTCCAAAAGTGTTTGCAAAAAGCGGTGCAAATATTCTGAGTCAATATCGTCATCTGAACAGCAATCGGCTCTATTATTGTGATGCCTTATCTCCTTTTCATATACCATCATTTCATCTAATCACTTTAAATTGTTTTTAATATGACTAGAGTATCTGAAGTTAAAACATCAAAGCAGAGTCAATGGGAAGTGTAACGGTGACAGAGGTGAACAATTATGAGAATTTAGGAAAAGACCTAAAATTTTAAACACTAAAAGGGGAAAGCCTCTTCCTTCTCATTCTTTCAGTTCCTTTTGAAGTCCAGTATAGAATTCTGTGAAAAGGCAGACATGGGCAAAATGAATCAATGACTCAATCCATCATTTTCTTATGTAATCCTTATCTCTCTTTTGTGTGTATTTTCTTGGCTATATAATTACATGAACTGGAGCACAGTGGGTAGTGCATTTGCCTTGCATATGGCCAACCAGGGTCTGATTTTTTCGTCTCTCTCCTAGAACCCGGCAAGCTACTGAGAGTGTCCCGCCCTCATACCAAAGCCTGGCAAGCTCTCCCTGGCATATTTGATATGCCAAAAATAGTAACAATAAGTCTCACAATGGAGACAATACTTGTACCCATTGGAGCAAATCCATGAACAACAGGAGGACAGTGCTACAGTGCTACAATGCATATAATTACATAATTCAGATGGTCTTTACAGGAAAAAAATACAGTCTCAAAAGAAAACATGAAAAAATGTTAAATGATGCCATTTCATGCCATAGCAAATAAGAGAGTAAGGCCAACCTCAATGAATCAATCACACGATGAAAAATGCAACTATTGCTCAAGGTCTATGGAAATCAGAGTTTCTCAGCTAAGAATTGTGATCCCCTACAGACCCCTCAGTTTATTTCAAGGAGTCACAGGTAAAAATCTTATAAGTAGAATGAGACTGGGGAACAACTTCCAGACACAGCAGGCACAACAAGGAAACAAGGTCACAAAATGATTACACTTGGAAAAATCTTGAGAAGCACTAACATAAATTACCAAATCAATTACAAGTACTCTAAACCAAGTTGAAATTTGAGACAGTTATAATGAAGTATGAGACTCAAGGACAAAATGAAACATCCTTAAAATTTATTCTTTGTTCTTCAAGAGAACTTATCTTTTTTAACTTGTTCTCTGGTCAACAAATTTTTACTTTACTGTAGAAATTTTCCATTAGGCACACAGTATTATTTTTTTCTCTGATCCACTCATTTTGGGGAAATATGTGGGAGATATAATGTTCATGTTCTTTCTGAGTAATGAAAAATCATTATTTTACTAGAACTAGAGAGATACATATTCTTATTCTCTATTTGCATTCATTCACTTAGCACTGTATGGCAGTCCATAATTTATCATGTTCAATCACCATAGTCCAGAAATTCTCAAGTACAAGAATTTGGCAATGTCTTGAGACACTTTCTCTCTTACACCTGGAAGAATGTTACAGAAATGCAGTGGTTCAGACAAAGGATTCGGGTAAATATTCGGCAAGAGAGCTGTCCACAAGAAAGAATCTACAAGGCAATCTATCACTTAACTGAAGAATCCCTGAAAATGTGTTGAGAATTTGAGAGGGATACTTTGCTTGACTCTTTCAATCATACTGTTGCCTAATTTTGTAATGTGATCTTAAAGCACATTGAAAATGACCAAGAACACCAAGTGTGATTCACTGAGACCAGTTGACAGGCTTCTTCTACAGAGTAGTTATAACAACTATGCCATATCAACTCTTGAGAGGCATAATTCAGGTTTAAAATTGTATTTTCTGTAAAGCATCTATAATCTCCTACAGAAGAATAAATTGGAAGGAGTTTTTCTGTACAGTAAGTCAACATAATCTATAAATTCTTGGAAACTGTGATCATAGCAAAAGGACTTAAAGTCAATTTCACTACAGGCTACTTAATAAAAGTAAGACAGTTTCCTACAGCATATTTCTGGTCACAGAAATATCCTCACACTGAAAAATAAAGGCCTCAAACATTTTTATTAGTTTATAGAAATTAATATTCAATTAGCCATTCATTTCCAAACAACTTTTTATAGGCCAAGATTGCAGGTGGTTTGGGTGTACTCCAGCATCTCAGGCTCAAAGGTGAAAACTGACATAGGACAGAATGCCCTTCTTTTACAATGCACACTCACATAGACCCCCCGTATTCACTCAAGCCAGATTCTGTGGATGCTCCAATTAATATTACTTGAACATCTCTGGGAGGTGTGAGGAAATTAGATGTTGTTTACATGCTTAAGGCAGTGAGGGACTGCAGCGTATGGTTTAACTATCTGTTGGGTATGAGTTTACGGATTCTACACTTTAACACTTGGTCTATCAGGAGGAGACTAGGTATGAGGGAGGAATCAAACATTCTTTTTTTTTTTTTTAGTCATAAACTTTCCAGCTATCTTGTTATTACAGCAATCCTTCTGTTCTCTTCTGCAACTACGCTAGCAATTTCTTGGGGTTCTCATCTCTGTGCATACTGTTTTAGGATTCTCCTAATAAGTTTTATCTATCTATCTGTCTATATCTATCTATCTATCTATCTATCTATCTATCTATCTATCTATCTATCTATCTATCTATCTATCTATCATCTGTCTGTCTTCTCCCTAGCATCATGAGTGTACTTGGCAGCTAGCTGCACTAACTCTCTTACTTGCAGTTCTTCTTCTCTACTTATTAAATGACTTCTACTCAACTCTTACCTCTCTCTCTCACTCTCTCTATTTCTCTATGTCTCTCTCCCTGCCTCTGTCTCTGTTGCTCTTTTGTTAGTTGCTACTGGAAATCTACTTTCCCCTTCATCAATGCTATCATAATATGATGTTGAATGAAATTAATAATTACAAATCTTATGTACTTTTGCTTTCTTTTCCATAGGGAGGTTTATTTAAGTCTTTAGAATATGTTCGCCCAGACAGTCTCTCCCTGAACTTTCACCCTGACAAAACCTGAGGATATTAGAACAAAAGAACTCAAGAACTTTACCTAAAAAAATCAGGTGAAACAAAATTAAAACTATTTGGTGTTTCCATACCCTTAAAGTGTTCTCGTGACTTATCGCCTCCTGAACAATAAGTACTGCAGAACAGAAGAGAGGCAAAATGGATGCAAAGATAGCAATAGGGGATGCTTGGGAGCAAGTTGTTATTTTCTTCTCTAAGGCTGCAGTGCAGTCTACTCACTGGCTTTCTCTGTCTCTGGATTCTCTCTAGTCTTATAGGTAAATGAGCTAGGTCATTTCTTTATTTTATTTCTTTATTTATTCTGTAAAATTGCATTCTCTACCAAACTGTTTTCAGGCATTATGAAGGAAGCACAGTGAGAAAGCAAAATGGAAGTAGGAGGCTACCAGCAGAGGCTATTTTAAGGATTATGTGAATGAGAGAGCATCAATGAACAGAAAAATATGGGAGTTGTCAGTGGAAGATAAGATGTGCTGGGCTGGTGGTATACAATAGAGTGAAAAAGAAGAAAAAGGTCAGGAGCAGAGAATGAGTGAGGAGACATGACTGTATGACAGACACTGTGCTTTAGAGATAAGCTACTATGTCATGATATACTATATCATAAGAAATTAGTTATATAAAAGTAGGGAAGGGTGTTGTTTCGTTAGCGGGGATATTAAGGAGTCTACTGAAGGCAAAATGAATGAACTATTTAATAAGGAATGAGAAAAACAGAACATAGTTCATATTTCTTTGGAAGAAGATGTTTGAGATACGAATTTTAACAATTTGTAATTCTGCAACAAATACAGGGTTTTACTGACAGGAGTGTCTTGGGTTTGTGGCTTCTGTGCGTGCTTGTTGTTAACTAGTACTGGAGAATAGCAACAAATGTTTAAGTGCTGAGATATGGGGCTCAGCATTAGCATTTTTCTTCCGTTCAGTGGAGACTTTTATTTAACATATAAGAACTTAGCTTTTTTCTTTTATTTCTTTGAATCAGTTTCATTTAATTCTGTGAAGTTCTCACTGTCTCTTTGGCTCTCTCTCTCTTTCCCTCTCTCTCCCTCTCTCTCGTTCACTCTCTTTCTCCCTCTCTCTCTTTCTCTCTCTCTCAGTCTTATCACAGTAAAACAATATACCAAGAACACTACTTTAACTTTGAAACTGAGCACTGACATTCCTGAGTGAACTCAGTATGCAAGATTGAATTGACCTCAGCATCAGAGATCTACAGAAGAGATATAGAGAAAGAATTCGTATTCCTGTCACAAGAAGACAGCAAAATAACATCATAGGGACATATGTTAACTAAACTTACGTTTATGACAACTCTGCTGTATAGGTACATTTAAATCATGATATTTTATACCTGAAAATAATGTTCTCTATATAGATTATACAACAGTTTAAAACCACTGTGCTGAAATATGAAAGAGAAAAGTATAGTGACTAAGAATATAATCACCATTCTCTAGGAACTTTATCCATAGCTTCACAAATTTTTTTCTGTAAAAAATGCATGATCTCTCTAAAGTCGTTAATTGATTTGTTAAAGCAGAATTATGCTCATAGATTATTAGGTTCTTAGAGCCATGTCTGATACATATTACATACTTAAATATATAGTCATGCTCTTCTTTTTAGAATACAAGATTTATGAAGGGAGGGATTTTGTCCATTTTATTTTCTGAATTATATTTCTGGTACTTACAAATGTGGAATAAAGTTAGAATTTAATAAGCAGTTTTTGATGGAATTAATAATAAGCTTATATATTTCACACACAAATTATATTGACTTTGAATAAACAGGATATGTTCAATTTTTCCTCTATATAAAATCATCCTCTTACTTAAATTGATCAGATTATCACTACAAATTACACAGCTGTCAGTTCATTAACCTACTAAATGTCTAAGATAATATAAATGTGAAATTATTGCTACACCTGCTACTCACACCAAAAAAAAAAATTAAGGTACCCCTTTCTGTGTTGTTAATTGTCTTGATCATTACCTTTATGAACAGACTGTGCTGTTTTCCTGGACAATCACACGCATTTCAATACACTAAACACTATGAAGTAAAATTCGATTGCAGTAACATTGAGGAATCTGGTAATGCTACTTCAAAGATTAATATATTTGTGTTAAAGTTAATCTCTAAAACGTATAACAAAATGTTTGAACATAGGCTAATTTCAAGTAAAAAAATGTCGTTTCCAGTTGTAAAATCTCAGGAAAATAAAGATAAATTATTTACTAGGTAAAAACAGTGACTCAAACTTTATCAGCTATCAGAATACATTAAACATCCTGTTTAAACAGAGGATTGCATCCTAGCCATAGTTTCTCATTTAGTAATATAACAATTAGATTTTCTGATTTTAGGTGAGGTTGACATTACAGGTCCATTATAGCCTCTTTAATTTTAACCTAGTCAATATGATAAGTGATTAATCTATAAAAGATGCAAATATTCATTCTCAAAGAATAAAGCTATTTTCAATTTTGAAGGGCTAAAGAATGAGAAAACAATTAAAATGATAAGTACATCCACTTAGTAGTAAGAAATGAGTGGAAAAGTGCAGAGTATTTCTGTTTAGATAGTTTAAAAAATGATTTTTCTTTTTCTGATGGACATATAAATCCAATGATGGCTGACATGTACCAAAGAATGTAAATTCTTAAATACAAAATGATTTGAAGTGGAGTCTAGGAAAAAGGCAAATTCAAAGAATGGGTGGATATTTAATGGATGTGGAACTAAAGATTTTTTTTATCCTGACCCTATAATTCTAAAAAAATTCTGAAATAATTTATTTTAATTACTGTGTAAACTCGGGAAGGTATCTAAAGCATTTCTTACTTTGGGAATTATTAATTCACAATGATATGTTAATTTACTAGTAACTACTATAAAATTTAACACCTATTTTGTGACTTAAAATTTTAAAATTGTTTTCTTAAAGTATTGGAGTTAATGTCTATAATTGAAGTGCTAGCAGGATGATATTCTCTTTGGAGATTTTATTTTTAATTTTTTAGTTAAACACCATGAGGTACAGTTATAGACTTACACATTTTTGTGCTTGGGTTTCAGTTATACAAAGATCAAGTACCCATCCCTACACCAGTGCCCATCCTCCACCACCACGGGTCCAAGCATCCTTCCCACCTTCCATCCCCCCCCCCCCCCCATCTCACCGTGCCTCTGTGGCAGGGCATTCCCTTTTGTTCTCTCTCTCTCCTTTTGGGTCCTGTGGTTTGCAAGAGAGATATTAAATGGCAATCATGTTTGGTCTATAGTCTACTTTCAGCATGCTTCTCCCACGCTTGGAGGATTCACTCAACACCCTTTATTTGGTGCTCTCTTCTCTATCTGAGCTTCCTTTTCCCCTAGCATGTGTGGAGGAAAAGTCATGGAGCAAAATTCCTGGTACTATTCTCAGCCACTCCTGGGTGTTAGCCTCTTATTTTGTTGCTTTATGTTCCCCAGATGAATGCCAGATGAATGCAGTCTTTCTTTGTCTATCCCGCTCTTTCTGACTCATTTCACTTAACATGATACTTTCCATGTAGTACAACTTGTATGTGAATTTCATGACTTCATCTTTTCTAACAGCTACATAGTACTCCATTGTGTAAATATACCAAAGTTTCTTTAACCAGTCATCTGTTCTCGGGCACTCAGGTTTTTTCCAGATTCTGGCTATAGTAAAGACTGCTGCAATGAGAAACAAGTGCAGATGTCACTTCGACTACACTTTTTTCCCTCCTTGGGATATATTCCCAGGAATGGTATTGCTGGGTCAAATGGGAGCTCAATTTCTAATTTTTTGAGAATCATCCATACTGTTTTCCAAAAGGTTTGGACCAGTCGGCATTCCTACTAGCAGTGAAGGAGGATCCCTTTCTCGCCACATCTGCGCCAGCACTGGTTGCTTTTGTTCTTGTGGATCTGGGCCAGTCTCTGCAGTGTGAAATGATATCTCATTGTTGTTTTGATCTTCATCTCCCTGATGATTATTGATGTAGAGAATTTTCTCATGTGCCTTTTAGCCATTTGGATTTCTTCTTTGAGAAAGTTTTTGTTCATTTCCTTGCTCCATTTTTTGATGGGGTTGGATGTTTTCTTCTTGTGGAGTTCAACCAGTACCTAGTATATCCTTGATATCAACCCCCTGTCTGATGGGTATTTGGCAAATATCCTTTCCCATTCTGTAGACTGTCTTTGTATTTTGGTCGCTGTTTCTTTTGAGGTGCAGAAGCTTCTTAGTTTAAGATAGTCCCATTTGTCTATCTCTGTTTTCACTTGCTTGGCCAGTGGTGTGACATCTTTGAAGATACCATTAGCTTCAACAACATGGAGGGTTATGCCAACTTTGTCTTTAATGAACTTTATGGATTCCGGTCTGATGTTGAGGTCATAAATCCATTTTGATCTTACTTTTGTGCATGGCATTAGGCAGAGATCTGAGTCCACTTTTTTGCATGTAGCAGTCCAGTTTTGCCAGCATAATTTATTAAAGAGGCTTTCCTTGCTCCATTTCACTTTTTCCCTTATCGAAGATTAGATGATCAGATGCTTGGGAGGAGATGTCAGTATATTCAACTCTGTTCCATTGGTCTGCTCTGCCTTTGTTCCAGTGCCATGCTATTTTAATTATTACTGCTGTGTAGTAGAGCTTGAAGTTGGGGAGGTTGATTCCTCCCATTTTCTTTTTCCCAAGAATTGCTTTAGCTATTCGCGGGGGCTTATTGTTCCATATAAATTTCAGGCGGGTTTGCTCCACTTCTTTGAAGAATGTCATGCATCACGTTGAATTTGTACAGTGCTCTTTGGAGACTTCAGAGGAGAATTAATTCTTTACTTAGCCCTTCCTTTGGTGGTTACTAGCATTTGTTATTCCATGGTTGCAAACTTCCAATCTCAGCTTTTTTTTAATCACCTTGCTATTCCTCTTTTCCACCCATCCTCTCTGAACCCTTCGTGCCCTCCTCCTCATAAGAACAATTGTAATTAGACTTGGGAACTATTCGGTAAATCCAGAATAACTCCACAACTCAGATACATATTGCAGTTATGTCCTCAAAGATATCGTTTCCAAATAAAAGTATATTTACAGGTTCCAGTATTAGGATGAAATGTCTTTAAAGGATATTATTTACTCCAATTTGAGTAATAACCCCTATACTTTTTTTCTTACACTTTCATAATATAAATTTACTGTGTGAAATAGTCTTATTGAAGAAGCTTTTATCTACATTTTAGTAACTCTGCTGAATATAGATAGGGAAGAAAGAGCACTTTTTACTCATTAATTTGTCCTGTTTTCAGTAAAATTATAAATGAAGAGACTATAATTTTCAATGTTGAGATTTTTCATAATATATCAATAATAATATATTTCCTGAAAAGTGTTTTACTGAATTCTACCCCTGCATATGATATGTAGCAATCAATCGCAACAAAATTAACTTACTCTATATTTAAGAATAGACCTAGAAAAGTGAATAAATATTTACCAATTATTTGAACCAGATTAATAAGTATCTTGATTTAAACAAAACTTTATAAATTCAAGTACTTAATGTTTAAAATTAGTAGATTAAATTTAGGAAATAAAATTTATGTAATTGAGAAATATTTTGTACCTAGAAATTTTATGGACTCAGGTATAGTTCTTGAATTTTATTTCACTGAATATTCTGTGAAAAATAAAAAAAATCAAATTTTCAAAGTAATATTTACCACGAATATAAAAAATTTAGTTAATTGAACTAATGTTTTACTTCAATGGATATTTGCAATATATACACTGAAGTCTTTGCTGAAATTTGTTTTAATCTTATTTCCTACATCAGTTATACATCATGACTCTAAATTATTTATCACTTAAATTGCCTGGTATGTTTTATAAATTAGTTTTCTTTTTTTTATTCCAGTTTATGTACCAAACCTGACAATATTCAGGGCTTACTCCTTATTCTGCATTCAGGCATCATTCCTGGCAAAGTTCTCTGGAGGTTATATGGAATGCCAGTGATGAAACCAGAGCTGCCAGATGCAAGACAAGTACTTACATAAGGAACCAGTGATAACCAGTTGTATCACTCAACCAGCCCCTATAAAATCTTTCTGAAATGTATTTGCAATATATTTTTTTGTTTTGATTGCTGAGGTTGTGGTAGTGGACGAGTGCCTTTGCAGGCAGTGCTCAGAAGCTACTCAAGGCTGGGGAGCAAACCAAGGCTCTCACATATGCAAATTATATACTCCACCTCTGAAGACACATACCTTGCTATGTATGCCATATATCTCTGCTGTTCAAAGAAAACAATTGAATATATTTCATTCCCAAATAAACTTTATACCTATTACTAGTCATTACCCATTCTCCGTCCCACACCCACACAGCAACTGCTCCATTTTATTTATACTGAGAGCATTTAACATATATAAATAGGACAGGTAAGTGGTCTTTTGTGACCATTCAGTTTCACGAAGCTATAGCATGGATTAGAACTTCATTCCCTTTATAGATACAAAATGTTCCATTGTATAGATGTATCACATTTCATTTACCCATTAATCAGTTAGACATTTTTGTTGTTTCCAATTTGGAAGTTATATAAATAATTCTGACACAAACATTGGTGTGAAACAGTAAATATTGAACAGAGAAAATAATCTTGAAAATCATGGTAAAAGAATCTGTGTATTTTATGAAGATTCTGAATATAAAGGCTGGAGAGATAATACAATATGTAGGGTTCTTGCTTTACATATGGTAAAACCAGGGTTCCATCCTTAGCACCAAATTGTTCTCTGAGTCCTTCCAGGAGTGATCTCTGGGTTCAGAGTCATGAGTTTGCATTAAACTTTGCTAAATGGGGCCCCATAACAAAAACAAAACTTTGAAAACAAATACTAAAAATGAAATAAATCATAAAAAGCTATGCTATCCTCAAGTGCTACATCATAAAACTCCTAAACTCTCGAGTTCTGAATTCAGAGTTTTGAAACTATCACTGTATCACTGTCATGCGAGGAAGCTGGGTTCCAAAAAGGATTCAGCTCCATGAACAATATCCACATGGTGACCAAGTTCATTGAGGTTTCGCTAGAATTTAAGATGTTGCTTTGTCTAACATTCATTGATTTAAAGAAGGCCTTTGATTCTGTTGAGATTGAAGCCGTCATCGAAGCCCTAGCCAAACAGGGTGTTCAAACTCAGTACATTAGGAACCTATGTGAGCTGTATTAGGGATTCACCACCAGGATCTCACCATTCTACAAGGAAGTGATCATCAACTTCAAGAGAGGGGTTCAGCAGTATAGGATAACACTGTTTTATCCTTCCTGCATAGCCTCAGATAGTTTATGTTTATTGGGTTGCCCCATCACAGTGCTCCCGTTCCCCTGTGTTTATTTGTAACTTCTTTCTTTGTGTTCTGTTGACTTATAAATATTGTTTTTCTCTTCTTCCTAAGTCCTTTGCATAGTTTATTTAGAACAATGTCCGTTTTGTATGGACACAAGAAGACATTATATGCTATGCTTTTGTAGTGTGACTCAGTGATATTTTCCTCCTGAGCATCTGTTCTCTAGACCTAAGCCTCAGCTGCCCTTACTTCCTAGGGCCCCCCAAAGCAGGGTCCCGACAAGGGACTAGATGGAACCAGGGCAAGCGGTAAGCTATGTGTTACCTTGGCATCTACGTGGGCCTGGCCAAAGCGCCATAATGCTTAACTATAAGTTAAGGGCAGAGTCTCCTGTCCCTGCGCCTGGCTGTCCTCACCAGGGCCCCTTGGACGGGGGCAGGTTGAGTTTCCCTTGCCACCGCGAGCAGAGCCCTGGAAGCCGAAGACCTCCAGAACCAGCCACAGTCATGCTGAGACCACTCTCCACACGTCCGGACAAGCTTCATGCATCAAGGAACTGGCAGAGGAACCCAGGCATGCGGGTCCCGGGGCTGAGATCTCCAAGCCTACTTGAATTGGGACTGGGCCTTCCCCATACAAATCCCCCATCTTCCAGTAGGTAGGCGTTACACCCACCAGCTGCTGCCGGTGCTAGGTGGTCCCATCAATAGCAAAGACCCAGAGACTATAAAACCCAGCTCCCGGAAGAGAACAGTGCAGAGTCTCCTGCCCCAGTGCCAGGTTGTCTTCACCAATGGCCAAGACCCAGAGACTATAAAACCCAGCTCCCAGAAGCACGTGCGCCTGACATCTTATTATCTCATTTTTACTTTGGAGAACCCGACAGGCTACTGAAAGTATCCTGCCCACACGGTAGAGTCATGGGTTAGGAATGATTAATCTGGCCTGAGCGCAATAGTCTGAGTCTGTGGCAAGATGTTCCCAGGGGAGCTACCCTACAAGCCTCAATGTTATCTCTTACTGTGTCCATACAAAAATAACTAGTATTAAGATGTTGATAAGTTATTGGACTGAGGAAAAAGGAAAAACACCTTACCAGGTATTTTGCCCTTGGGCAGTCAGGTAAGGCTTTGGAATACCTCTTAGGTGGTGTTGCCTTTGAAGTTGGTGGGCCCTCATGAAGGGCTTTCTGATGTTGATTTTGCTACCAGACTGGGTATAACATAGGAACCAAAGTGCTGGGAAGTTGGAAAGGTAGAGAGGTGGGAGAACTGAGGAGAGGATGAGAGAGAGCAGGACAGCAAGATTGACCACGGAGAGACTAACAAGGGGGACAGAGGGAGAAGAATGTAAAAGAATACAGGAGCAGGCTGTGGAGAGAGCGAACCAAGGCTCAGAGATAGAGTGCAGAGATGAGTGGGAGAGACAGGAGATGGGAATGAGGAGCAGTGGAGACTAGAATGGAAGGCTCAGAGAGACTGGCTCAGGTGCGTGGGGAGAATGGAATAAATGGTAACTGATCAACCAACTATCTTGGAGCTAGTTTTGTCCACCATCTGCCCCATGACCCAGGTCATCCTGGATCGGGGAGCAGCCTGTACCCACCCCGGAGGCTAGGGGAAGAGCCATCCCCCCACCGAGCCACCTCTAAAGAATTTATACATGGCAGGGTGATACCATTTCACCAAAACTCTTCAGTGCTACCCTTGAGAACATCATGTGACAACTGGAATGGGAAGGAATGGGAGTGAAGATAGATGGTCGGCAACTATATCACCTCCACTTCACTAATGGCACTGTTCTAATAACAGCAAATATCAGCAAAGTGACACAAATGTTCGCCAACTTTGACCATGAGTGTGGAAATGTCGGACTGCACTTGAATCTCACCAAGACAATGTTCATGAAAAACGAACTAGTTCCTGATGGATGGACCACTTGCCCTCAATGGATCGAACATCTCCAAATACAGCAATTATGTGTACCTAGGTTGAGAACTCAACATGACAAATGACCTGGCACCTGAACTGTGCAGGAGGAAGAGAGCAGTGTGGAACACCTTCAAGAGCGTGAAGAAGTGGTTAAGTGGACGAAGAATCTCAGCTCTGGACACATCTTTTCAACTCCACCATTCTTCCTGCACTAACATACACCTCAAGTACTCGGGCCCTGCAAAAAAGAGGATGGGAATGCTATTTGTATCAGCCAAAAAGGAATCAAAAGAACTGTGCTTGGAATATCACATTTCAGTCAAGTGAGAGAAGGAATCCAGAGTTCCAAACAGCATCAATGAATGAGGATCAGGGAAGCTGCCTCGTTGACAAGGTGTCAAAAATCAGATGGGCCAGACACATAATGTGATTTAGAGAGGAGCGCAGGACTAGAACCGTTACTGACTGGATTCCACAGGATGTCAAAAGAATGCGTGGCCACCCACCTACAAGATGGTAAGACTTCTTTGTTGAAACTTTCTTTGAGGCTCTTTGTGTTCCTGGAACAACCAGATGCTATTGGGCTACACTAGCACAAGACACGGACGAATGGAGACATTATGGTGCCTGCTCGAGCAAATCAATGAGCAACAGGATGTCAAGTGATACAAGTGATCACTTTCATCTTCTTGTTCATCAATTTACATGAGTGGGTGCCAGTAAAGTCTCCATTTGTCCCAGTTCTGAGATTTTTGCATCTTCCCCTTATTATTGCATCTTTCACAACATTGCTATACTGGAGGTTCTTTCATGGTCAGGGGAATGAGACCTGTTATTGTTACTGTTTTTGGAATATCTCATATGCCTTGGGTAGCTTGCCAGACTCTGTCATGTGTATTAAAACTATAATACAGTTTCAGAAGTCCAGAAATTATGAAGCAGACTCAATAAATCATCAAATAATAGTTAGGGAAAGTTTATTGTGCACACACAAAAAAGCCCATTTGCAAACTAGGACTACTAAACTAAAACATGTATTGAAGCTCAAGGGAATACTGTACAAAAACAGTTTATATAACAAGAACCTGGTGACTATTTATGGTTATTGTTTACAATATTTTAATTTTCTTAATTTATAGAAAAATTTTTTATGGTAACCTCACATCTAGCTTAGGATGTAATTTAGTTCTTACTTTCAACTTACAGAAGCATAAGAAAAAACATGTTTCAACATTTGGTTCACTTTGAAAAATGGCCAAATTAAGCTTTTGTTTATATAACTAAACTGGTTTTGTCTGCTCAGAAAAATTACAAAACTCACCTTTTTTTTAACCCGAGTTCGATTCCTCCGCCCCTCTCGGAGAGCCCGGCAAGCTACCGAGAGTATCTCGCCCGCACGGCAGAGCCTGGCAAGCTCCCCGTGACGTATTCGATATGCCAGACACAGTAACAACAAAATCTCCAATGGAGGCGTTACTGGGCCCACTTGAGCAAATCGATGAACAACGGGAGGGCCTTTTTTAACATAGGTTATAAAATATACATTTCTATATATCAACAAAGGGAAATATTATAAAAGTTCTATAAAAACAAAAATGCCCCTGCTATTCCTATTCCTTTCAATATCTAACTTGATTGATCATGAAATTATCCCCATTACACTTTGTTTATATATTTGATCTCTAATTTTTAAATTCTTTATGTATTTGTGAAAAAAATGTGCCTATATGTTATAGCAGGTTATTCAAACTAATAGTCCAAACATATAAACTCTCATTTTGCCTATAGACAACTTATGATAGAAGGTGAAATCAGTAAAGTGTTTTTCTTATTCAAGTATTCCAGTAAGTAACAATAAATGTAACATTTTATATTACCAATTTGAGGTTATGGTTATACCTTTAAGATCAAGAGCAAAATTGTTATTTAAAACTTAAGACCAAAAGTGTGATAAAACTTTTGTACAATTAAGAGTTTAATTTGGACCTGAGATATAGTACAGGATTTCAGGCACTTGTCTTGCATGTGGCAGATCTCACTGTATTCCTGACACTACATATGGTTCCCTAAGCACATTTAAGAGTGATTTCTGAGCACAGAGCCAGGAGTAAAACCCAAGAAATTCTAGGCGTACTACAAATCTATCCATACCCCACCCCCCCAAAAAAGGAAAAAGAAATACTTAGAAACACTTATATGCAATTTAAAATATCTTAAAAATAAACCATGAGACTATCAAGAATCACATGGTACTCTCTGTCTTAACCTTTTTGCATTATAATTTTCTAAAGTTGATATAAATCATCATTAAGTTCATTTTGTTCTTGCATTTTATGTTTCTTATTATGCTATATCCACATTTCTTTTGTTTATGGGAAAACCAAGACTAGATGTTTAATCAGATTTTGTTTATTTTCTCTTGGGAAAACATGCAGACTAGGTCGCATTGATTTAACCACTAGGTTTAAACCCAGAGAATTAAGATATTATTTGACCACAAAATGTCATAAAGTGTGAAAATTCAGTATGCAATTTTGTATGCTTTCTTGTGTCTTCTCTGCATTCTATAAGCTTTTCCTATTTCCCTTCTTCCCATGATTATAGACCATAAGCATCTGAATTTTATTGTAAGTCAATTGGAAACATTAGGTTGCTGTGGATTACACATGGGGGATGAATGGGAAACTTATTTATTTCATCCATATGGGTTTATTTTAGTTCACAAGAACAATCTACAAAAGAGCACTCAGTGAGAGAGAAATGGTATTATTTTTATTTCCAACTCCAAAAGGGAAAACTAAAATTTCATCCTAGGGAGCATTCCATCTAACCAGATCACTCCTTATGTTAACAGAATCCAAGCCACGTGGTGTGCTTTGCACTGCTGAACTCAAAACTCTTATTACTGTGCTCCCCTGGAAATCTAATAGAGTTTGAAGTTCAGAATACTCAACATCACCTGACAGGTTTCTCATTTCAAATGGTGAAAACTCCATAGATATGCAGGTATCTATGACCCCTGCATTCTGGAATGATGATGTTTACTCTTAGATGCACAAAGGGCCTTATACTCTCGTTTCTTCTCATTTACAGAATCAGGCCAAGTAAGGGCATGCTTTTTTTATGAATCTTTCCGTAAGCTTCAATTATAGTCATTTGTTATAAGGTGACATTGTCTTTAGTATGTGGGACTTATTAAATTTTCCCCTGAATGAGTCATACTGAGGTAGAGTATCTGAGATAAGCTAACTTCTTCAGTCTGACTTATTTTTCCAATTGAATTCACTTAGACATTAAGTTACTTGGAAATCTCTAAAGGATAGCAGTGTCTTAGTCACTAGCTTTCATGCATTGTCAGAGGCAGTTTATGTCAAACAGTTTAAACATTTAGCCATATCACAATAGGAAATCATGGATATCCACATATCATATAGAGGGAAATGATATACATTAAATGGTAGTAAATGTTAGAATTTCTGGTTTTATAAAATAGAATCCCAAAGTTTAAATCATTTCCTTAAAGGTAAGAATTGCTATAGGGATCAATTACTAAAATGTAAAACGTAATCAATTTTGGTATTATTTCTAAAATTTATATTAACATATATTAACTAGTTACACAACTGTCAATATATATTAACTAGCTACATAACTATTAATTAAATTATGTGAATAAATAACCGCAAATTGAAAACCTACCTTATAAATATTTTTATTTGCAATAGTAAATTCTTACATAGGTTTCATATTGTAATATTATTTAATCCTAATTATTAATTCTAATTATTTTAGTTATTATTCATTCTGTTTTACTAACCCTTAATATCATTATAAACAATTATTTTTATTCAGAGAGATAGTACAACAAGTAGGCACTTGACTTGCACACAGCCTACCCAGATTTGATCCCCAGCACCCCAGGTGTTCCCCTAAATACCTCCAAGGAGTGAACTTTTGAGCACAGAACTTGAAGAAATCTTTAAGCATATCTGTGCATGTCTCAAAAATCGTACATATGCAGACATTCATAATTTATTCCAATTTATCTAGCAAAGGAAAAGAACTGAAGGACAGAGACTGCTATCCTGCCTAGGTTCATACAACCAGCAGATGACAGAATTAGAATTCAAAGCATCGTTGCTTTAGTTTTTTTGATTTGTTCCTTTTTTGCTGTTGTTTTGAAGCCATACCTGGCAGTGTCAAGGCTTCCTCCTGCCTCTGGTCCCAGGGAACTGCCAAGGATCAAACCTGGGGCCAAACTTGTGCAAGGCAAACACCATACCCATTTTACTATAGCTCTGTCACCTTCTTTTTTCTTGTAGGAAGGATTTATAAAGGTTTGGGAGGTTTTATAAAGGTCTTTCTGTAAATTCACATAAATATCTGTTCTATATTTCTTAGAGTAAGTAGACAAGCTTCCCTTTGAATTAGTTGCAATAAATCAAATTGATTGTTCACCTATGAAGACAGCAAAGGACTACTAGTAAGTGAACTAAAGCTAACTGATTTAGTAAAGGTGCAAATACCTTACTTCTCAGAAAAGGGCAGTTTTAAGTAAATTTATCACCATACCAAGTAATTCTGTGATGGCTCAATTAGATTCTGAAGTCCACCATATTATTAGGAAAACCTGTCTTTCCTAGTTACATAGTTATCAATTGCCTGCTCTAAAACAGACAGTGAAAGACATTTTCTACACATATCAGTGTCTGTCTGTTAATGTAAGATACGTTTTTATAATATGCAATTTTCCTTTAAGTAGAATAAAGTAAAAAATAAGTAGAAATTGCTAAAGAAAATTCCAGCATTTTACACAAAGTCATGTCTCCCTTTGTTTTTTTTAGCACAGTCCTTGTCCTGTTCATTTAGTTAACATCCCTGAGCATCAAACCAGGGTCAGAAAGACTCACTCTATCTTAACAAAGGTCAAAGTCAATAGCATACCATTGGCCTTGATTACCCCATGAGCAAAACTCAAACAAACAAAAGCTAGTGAGGAGTGTTTGTTTGCTTTGATCCCCTTTCAATCAGAACATTAAGGTAATCTTAAGGGCAAATTCTCTGCTCATATCAAAACCAAAAGAATAATTAGCCCCAGGTGTTGAGTAATAATGTTGTTATTTGTGCTACTCAGGGTTTGCTCCTGGCTCTGTGTTCAGGGATCACTCCTGCTCAGAGCACCATAGGTGGTAGCTGGAATCAAATTACAACTGGCCTCATTCAAAGCAAGCACCTTAACATTTGTACTATATCTGAAGCCCTAGAAAACATTTCAATCACAAAATATAAATCTTGGGCTTGGCATAATCAATGAACATTTAATAACAATATCATTGAATATGTAGCGAGTATTTTGTTGTCCAAACAGGTTTTGTATTATCTCAGTTGATCTTTTAAATTTGGGGTCCCTTCCTGAGTTTTTCATACTATGACTGAGAGGAATAATTTTATACCAGGGAAAATTTTTTGTGCCGTGTGTTTTATGTAATACTTTTCATTTTAACATTTAAGTAAACCTCTTATAACATTGAAGCAATAACACAGTGGGTAGGGCGTTTGCCTTGCATGCAGCCAACCCGGCTGACCCGAGTTCAATTTCTCTGCTCCTCTTGGAGAGCCCAACAAGCTACCGAGAGTATCTTGCCCGCACGGCAAAGTCTGGCAAGCTACCCGTGACATATTCAATATGCCAAACACAGTAACAACAAGTCTCACAATGGAGATGTTACTGGGCCCGCTCAAGCAAATTGATGAAAAATGGGAGAACAGTGCTACAGGACAGTGCTACAGTGCTCTTATAACACATTGTGTTGTCTCTAGTACATCATTGTGCTAGGGTTGCATGGGAGAAACATTTTTCTTTTTAGAAATTGTTAACTTCTTTTCTCCCCCCATACTATGTAATAGCTAGTGGCTGAAATGGCTATTTTGTTTTATTTATGAATACACAGAGGATGGTAATTATATATATACACACATATGCTCATATACTCAGATATAAACACAGAATATAAAATTCAACACAAGGGCTTGACTGCAGAAATAAAATAGATTGTTACTTCTTAACATTTTTATTATATATTCTTAACTTTTTGTAACAAAAATATTTCATGAGATATTGCGAATGAATGGCAAAATCAACATATAAAAGGACAGAGGCAGGCGTTCTTTGTCATACATAAAATCCTGCTTTGGATAATGACTCTGCAATTCCTAATTTAATGGCAGGTGTGCTTATTTCTGAAGTCTTAATAACGTTCTGGGAAGATTAGCAGGTAGATCCCAACAGGCTCCTTCTGACTTAGCAATAATATTGTTTCATTTTAATCATATACTACAAACTGAAACAGGATGGAGAAAAACCTTACATCTCTCATTCATCTTAGTCTTAATTTTATCTCCTGTATATTCGACTACTAGTATTATTTATGAATATGCTTAAATTTTTTAAAGTTTATTGTCGAAGCATAGCATAGATGTGTTTTGATTTTGGTTTCCAAAAATAGCATCTCCATAAAACCAAGTTGTGATACAAAAGACAGTAATGTTCTTTTGTGGCAAGAGGGCCCACATCCAGCTGTGATCTAAGCTTACTTGCTTGCTCCTGGCTCTTAGTTCAGGAAATACTCCTGGCAGTGTTTATGGGACTATATGTGGTCCTGGGATGTCAAACCTGTGCATGCAAGGCAAGTGCTATATATATATATATATATATATATATATATATATATATAACACTTATATAGTGAACATTTCTCCTTTGCTTTCTGCAAGTGTTCTATAATATAGTTATATTAATTCTGCATATGTATAAATTATTAATTTTCTGGAAGGATCAGATAGACAGAAGAGAGAGAGAGTATAGTGGGTAGGGTGCTTGCCTTATACGAGGCTACTTGGTATCAATTTCTGGCACCAAACCAATCTAGGAATGATCTTTAAGCTCAGAGACAGAAATAAGACCTGAGTACCTCCAGATATTACTTCCAAACCAAAATAAATATAAAATTCATATTTTTGTGTGTTTATCTTCAGAGACTATTTTGTTTCAGTGACTGATACGACACTATTTATGATGTGACACTAATTATGAATAGCTTACCATTTAGATTAAAATACATGTGTACTGTCGTAAAATCAGGTCTCCAACTTCATTATACTTGGTGTGTTTTGGCTTACTATTTTCTTAGGTATTATATAATTTCTAAATCAGCATATTGACTTTTATATAAATTCCACTGAAAATTTGTTTTAATGTTTGGATTGGGGGCCAAATCTGATGGCCCTCGGGGTTCAGTCTTGGCTCTGTCCTCAAATATCACTCCTGAACCTTGTAGGGGAACCACATAAGGTGTCTGAAGTTAAACCCATATCAGCTGCATTCAATGCAAGTGATTTATCTGTTTTCCTAACTCTTCTGCCTATATTACTTAAAATTTTAACTATTTCATTTAATAACATTCTCCCAAGAGAACATAGAGATATTATATATAATTTCAGTTCACTTAGACATAAATAATGAACAACAGAAATATGTTTCTCACAGTTCTGTAACTTGGATGGCTGACCATGGTTATATAAGAACCCTCTTCTGGGTTTCTGACCTGTAATTGTATCCTAATACCATATTAGAGAATATATAGATCTCTGGTGCCTCTTCTATAAGGACACTAATTTCATTCAGGAGTCCTCTACCTTGTGAGAAATCCCTCCCCAAAGCCCTTACCTTATAAAGCTATTACCTAGGACATTTTCCAAGATATGGAACTACAGAAGAGGGGGACTAGACAAAGATATTTAAACCATAGCAAATATATGTAAAGTAAAAGTAAAAGTAAAGGCCCTCCCGTTGATCATCGATTTGCTCGAGCGGGCCCAGTAACGTCTCCATTGGAGACTTTGTTGTTACTCTGTCTGGCATATCGAATACTCTAGGTAGCTTGCCAGGCTCTCCGAGAGGGGCGGAGGAATCGAACTCGGGTCAGCCATGTTGGCTGCGTGCAAGGCAGACGCCCTACCCGCTGTGCTATAGCTCCAGCAAATATATGTAACCTACTATATTCTTAATGGGGGCTGGATTGATAGCACAGCGTGTAGGGCGTTTACCTTGCATGTGTCTGACCCAGCTTGGATTCCTCAATTTCTCTTGGAGATCCCGGCAAGATTCCGAGAATATCCTGCCTGCACGGCAGAACCTGGCAAGCTCCCCATGGTGTATTCGATATGCCATACACAGTAACAACAAGTTTCACAATGGAAACATTACTGGGCCTGCTTGAGCAAATCGATGAACAACAGGAGGACAGTGCTACAGTGCTACAGTGCTATAATACTCCTGAACTATAGCAGATAGAAAATAAAGGACCATTTGTTTTCTTTCAGTACATTGAGGCTATTTATTTTAAGAGCTTTTACTTATTAAAATAAATAACAGTTTTAATTTTAACTTTCTTCTTTAGAATTTTTTTGCCAGATCATGTTTGAAAATTGTTAAGTTATATGGGCCAGGGCTATAGAACCAGCAGTAGAGCATTTCTTTTGCATGTGTGAATCCCAGATTTAATCTCTGTTGTCACATATTTATTAATTTTTGTGTACTCATATGCCCACCACACCCCCCCAAACAAAATACTATTAGGAGTGATCTCTGAGCACAGAGCCAGGATTAAAAACATTGAGAACCATTGGTATGGTCCAAATACCAAAAGAGATAATTATTGTTAGTGATATAATGAAAGTTACTTTAAAATCATAGACTTTAAAATATGAAACTATCTTTGCATTGAGCTATAAAGTAAACTTGATAATGCTTCGATTTTATTTTAATGCAATTATTGATTAGATTTGCCAGTTTTCTATTAAAATATTTGCAAATGTAGCACAACTTTCTTCACTGTTACTTATCCTCAGTTTCTTTTATCAGTAGTGTGTTGAGATAAATGAGAAAAGTCTTCTGCCTTTATCTTGAATCTAAACATGCTTATTTAAGAGTTTTACTAACCATTTTAAACTAAATTATTTAAATTATTGGTTATGATCTCTGGAGCGATAGCACAGTGGTAGGGCGTTTGCCTTGCACGCAGCCAACGTGGCCGACCAGAGTTCGATTCCTCCACCCCTCTCGGAGAGCCCAGCAAGCTACCGAGAGTATCTCACCCGCATGGCAGAGCCTAGCAAGCTCCCCGTGACGTATTCGATATGCCAAACACAGTAACAACAGAGTCTCCAATGGAGGCGTTACTGGGCCCACTCGAGCAAATCGATGATCAACGGGAGGGCCTTTACTTACTTACTTACTTACGATCTCTAAGATCATAACATGCAGCAACATGGGAAGATGCCATCATTGACAACATTGATGAGGTAAAAGGTAGAGGTAAAGGCCCTCCCGTTGAACGTTGATCGACGAACGTCGATCAACAATCGATCGGGCTGGAGCGATAGCACAGCGGGTAGGGCGTTCGCCTTATAAGCGGCCAACATGGCCGACCCGAGTTCGATTCCTCCGCCCCTCTTGGAGAGCCCGGCAAGCTACCGAGAGTATTTGATATGCCAAACACAGTAACAACAAATTCTCCAATGGAGACGTTACTGGGCCCGCTCGAGAAAATCAAAAATTGATGAGGAATACAATAGAATGATATAGCACCTCCATGATTGTGCGAGGAATGCCAAGAGAGAGATTAACCACAAAAAAAATATGTCTTTCTTCGAACACTCTTGAACTTATTCGCCAACGTGGCTTGGCGCATGCCTCGGGCAACCACAAGCGAATGTCCGAGCTGGCAAAACAGTGCAGAGAAGCGGTCAAGGATGACCTCAAAGACAGAGGAGCAGCAGGGCTGGTAGATGCAGCAGAAGCCAGGAAAAGCATTTGTAATGCCCGCCTGTTCTTCACCAACTACAAAACCAAAATGACTGCCCTCCGACACCCTGATGGATCTATCACATCTTTCAGAAGTGTAATGGAGAAGAATATTCATGACTTCTACTCAGATCTCTTTAATAGCCACATCCACTTGCTCACATATCAAATTCCACAGGATGGATATGTTGTTCCCAATGTTCTACCTTCTGAAATCCAACACACCATCTCGTCGGTAAAGAAACAAAGAGCACCTGACCCAGACAAGGTCAAACCTGAACATCTGAAGAACGTACTGTCAGTACTCATCAATACACTGGCTCGGCTCTTCACACGCTACCTGTCTGAATGCAAGTTTCCATCCCAATGGAAAACCAGCAGGACTGTACTACTATACAAGAAGGGAGACATCCACAACATTGGCAAATATCTCCCAATCTGCCTATTGTCTGTCATCTACAAGTTCACTCGAGTCATCCTAAATAGGATTGGCAGAACACTAGATGAAGGACAACCATGCGAGCAAGATGGATTCTGAAAAGGATTCAGCACCAGCACCCATATCCACACGATAACCAAGCTCATTGAGGTTTCTCAGGAGTTCAAGATGCCGCTCTGTCTAATGTTCATTGGTTTAAAGAAGGCCTTTGAATCTGTTGAGACGGAAGTGGTCATTGAAGCCCTAGCCAATCAGGGCGTTCAAACTCAATACATCAGGATCCTCCATGAATTCTATTACGGATTCACTACCAGAATCTCACCATTGTACAAAGAAGTAATCATCTATGTCAAGAGAGGGATTGGCAGGGTGATACCATTTCACCAAAACTCTTCAGTGCCACCCTCGAGAACATCATGCGATGACTGGAATGGGAAGGAATGGGACTGAAGATAGATGGTCGGCAACTACACCACCTCCACTTTGCTGATGACATCGTTGTAATAACACCAAACATCAGCCAAGTGGCACAAATGCTAACCGACTTCCACCGTGAGTGTGGAAAGGTCGGATTACAACTGAATCTCACAAGACAATGTTCATGAGAAACAGTCTTGTTCCTGATGTTCCATTCACTCTCAAAGAAGTGACCATCTCCTAATGCAACAGATATATATATATATATATATATATATATATATATATATATATATATACCCAGGTCGAGAAGTCAACATGACGAATGACCTGGCACCTGAGTTATGCAGGAGAAAGAGAGCGGCTTGGAATTCCTTCAAGAGCATTGAAGAAATAACTAAGAGGACAAAGAACCATCTCCAAGCATATCTCTTTGATTCCACTGTTCTTCCTGCACTAACATATGCCTCAGAGACCTGGGCCCAATGAAAACAGGATAAGAACACTATTCGTGTCTCTCAAAGAGGAATTGAAAGAGCTATTCTTGGAGAATCACGCTTCACTCAAATGAGAGATAGAATTCAGAGTTCCGATCTCTGTCAATGCTCAAGAATCAGGGACGCTGTCTCATTTGCCAAGGCATCAAAAATCAGATGGGCTGGACATGTAATGAGGTTTAGAGATGACTGCTGTACTAGAGCTATTACTGACTGGATTCCACGGGACTCAAAAGATCACGTGGATGCCCACCTACGATATTGTCAGACTTCTTCATCAAGACTCTGAATGATTGATTTGAGGCTCTTCATGTTCCTAGAACGAGCAGATGCCATTGGGCAATGCTAGCACGCAATAGGGATGAATGGAGATGTTACTGGCGCCCGCTCAAGCAAATCGATGAGTAAGGGGTATCAAGTGATCAAGCAATCAAGTGATCTCTAAGAAGTCTTTTGAAAAGTATCTCTCTTAGCTTGAGCTGTTTGTATATTTTGGTTCTTCCTCCATTCTCATTTTCTCCTTGGTATTTTGTGTTTCATTGAATCTCCAGGAGTCACTCTAGACTGTGATGTGAGAAAGAAGTCTCATGCAAGGAAAACAGAAGAGAAAGATATGAGAAAGCAGCCCAGGTCCCTAATGTTGCTGCTCCAGGCACACCAGCACCAACTGGAGTATTTAGGACTTCATTTATATGAGAGAGAAGTAAACTTAGAAAGTGATGCAATTTTGAATTTTCTGCTCCTTCACCTGAACCTAATCCTAGTAGATGAGGTTCATACATAGTCATAAATGAGATTGGTCTGTAATTTTCCACTTTTTGAAAGTCTATGTGATGTTTTGGTGCAAAATATGCTAATTTTACGTAGTAATCAGGGCCCTCTCAAGCTTTTCCTTAATTCTGAAATGGATTAAGCATTTACCTGCCATAGTGAAGCATAGTTTTAGAATACTTTTCAATAGTATTTCTCAGTTTGAAATGCTCCCCTTCTTCTAACTAGCATTAGTACTTTAAAACGCCATCCATTACATTCAATTTTAGTCTGTGGGTTGCTCTGTTTATCTCTCCCATTTCATGTATTCATACATACCATAAATGTAAGGTGTTCTACTTAATTAATGAGGTATATGCATGTGATTTTATAGTCAAGTTTATTTTTACAAAAGACTTAGACTATAGTGGTAATTACAGGTTTATTCTTATTAAAAGATTCACTTTCACCTAAACATCAGTGCATTTGGGGGCAGCATGTCCTATCTAGTCCAGAGACTTGAATAGTGATTGGTAAGCAAATTATCTTTGTTTTATTCGTCTTTCTATAAATTGTTTTAAGCAGCAGCACTGGACATGGTCTACACATTCTGACAACATTTGGAAGAATTCCCAGGTATTTTATAGCCATATTATAGACAAACTGAGTAGACTACCGGTGAGCTCCTACATAGAGTGCAAGGTAACCTGGAGACCATCACTGCAGCCAGCAGTTGTGTGCAAGGAGCAAAACTATGATGGGAAGCCATGATGTTTGAAAATACAAAATTTGAAGAATCATCATTCTTCATTTGCATGTTATTCAAGTTGCATTGGAGGGAAATATTTTTTAATGCTTCCATACTTACAAATGAAAACTTTCCTTTAAATACAGCTTTATTGACAGCTTAGGATTCATTAGAATCATTTTAGCATACATTTCCATTGTCCTGGGTTTAACTTATGTAGATCAAAAATTCATATGGTTTTTATGTAGAAATTATAAAAGTGTACAGGATATACAAAATGTACCAAAAATGCTCAGTAATTTTACCCAGAAATTTATATCTATTTTCAATGTTACTAGGTTCTCATAAAACATAGTCATTCATTTTGAGAAATTAAGGTAGTTTTTTCCATGCAACAAAAAAATTGATAGTTATATATTTAATTAACATGTTTATGTCTTCCTGGAGCAATAGTACAGCAGTAGGGTGTTCGCCTTGCACACAGCCAGCCCGGCCACGCCAGGTATGATTCCTCTGCCCCTCTCAGAGAGCCCGGCAAGCTACCGAGAGTATCTCACCTACATGGTGGAGCCTGGCAAGCTACTCATGATGTATTCAATATGCCAAACACAGTAACAACAAGTCTCACGATGAAGACGTTACTGGGCCCACTTGAACAAATCAATGAACAACGGGAGGACTGTAACCATGACTATGATTTATGTCTTCAAAATAATCTTTCAAGTTATTTCTCATCTCTATTGTTTCTTTGTTGATCTTTCATAAATCAATGTTTCTGATAGTTTCTCTTTTTAAATTGATCTAAACATATTTTTATGTATAATAATTTTTTGCATCTTAAATTACTTGATAGTCTTTATTACATGTATAATTTCATATTTTAAAAATGCCAGAATTATTTTGAGCACATGAAACTCTTGCAAGCTTTATTAATTTTATTCACAGTATATTAGTTGAGTGTAAAAATTACTAGGACTCTCTAAGATCCTGTAAATTCTATCCTAATTTTTATAGTACACTTATGTAAAACAGTTATAACTACTGATATATTTTTATCTATCTCTACATAGCACTTAATTTAATATTTATTAGCAAATTAATCTGGCTAAGTAAATTTTCTCAGTCAGATCTGAATATTAAAGCCTTGGATAATCATTTCTAGTTGAAACTGATTCTCTTTTAGAAAAATATTTATGCCAGTCTACTTAGCCCACCTTCTTGATGTAATTTTGTTTACATATGATTTTTTTACTAAACTTTAAAAAAAAAACATGTCTTATTCTTAGCTCTACACAACATAATAAGTAACATTTCTATGTTAAAATATATAAATGCTATAAAACACACAATAAAATACAGTTTTGTATTGACTTGCTGTATCAAAGTAAGTGTGAAATTAATTTCAAGTATTCTTTGACACAAATTGTTCTCAATGATATAGTTTTGCATATAAAATTGTTTAGTACATATGAGTCAAATATATGAATGCAGAATAACACAACAAGGCATAGCTGTGAAATTTATATTATATTTCTTCAAATTTAGATGTTAGAAATACTTTTTGAATTGGGGCGGGAGCAATAGAACAGTAGGAAGGCACGTGTCTCACATGATACCAATCCATATTTAATCCCTGACATCCCATATTGTCCCCAAGCCAAATGAAGTCATACAATGCCAGAAATGACATAGGAGCACAGAGCTGGAAGAGTGAGTCCTGGACACTGCTGTTTGTGATCCAAAAACAAAACAAATGTATTTTTAGTTAATAAAGCTGAACTTTCATTTTTAAATATTCCCTTTTCACCCTGAATAATTAATATTAATTCCCTAAGCATTGTTAGACTGGACTATATTTTTAGCATGTATACTATTGAATAGGTATAATTGAAGGTGATGCATCATTTCAAATAGAAAGGAATGAGGGGCAGGAGAAATAACAGATGGTAAGGCACTTGCATTGCACAGAGCAGACAGTGTTCAGTCCCTGGCACCCACATGGTCACCCCACCAAAGGTGATCCCTAAGTACAAAATGAAGAGTAAGTCTTAAGCACAGCCAAGTGTTTCCCCCAAACAAAAGGAAAAGCAAAAAAAAAAGAAATATATACTATTAATTTGAGGCCCAATCAATATTTTTCAATATTTTTCAAATATTCAACAGAAAATAAGCTCGAGTTTATCGATTTGCTCGAGTGGGCCCAGTAACGTCTCCATGTTGAGACTTGTTGTTACTGTGTTTGGCATATTGAATACGTCACGAGTAGCTTGCCAGGCTCTGCCATGTGGGCGAGATACTCTCAGTAGCCTGCTGGGCTCTCCGAGAGGTGCTGAGGAATCAAACCCGGCTCCACTGGGCTGGCTGCGGGCAAGGCAAATACTCTACCGCTGTGCTATTGCTCCAGCCCAGAAAATAAGCATTGTTTATATTTTTTATATCTGATACTTGGTGGGTGCGTAATATAAATGGACCAAAATACTGATAAATTGATATTTAATATTTATTATTATTATTTTAAAGCTTTATTTTTTCAGTTTTATTTTTATTTATTTTTGCTCTTTGGATCACACCCAGTGATGCTTAAGGGTAACTCCTGGCTCTGCACTCAGAAATCACTCCTGGAAGTGCTTGTGGGACCATATGAGATGCTGGGATCTAACCTGGGTTGGCTGTGTGCAAGGCAAACATACAACCCATTGTACTATCACTCTAGCCCCTTATTTATTTTATTTTTTTTGTTTTGTTTTGTTGTTGTTTTGGTGGTTCCAAGAATAGAATCCAGGGTTACACATATGCAAAGCAAGTTTTTTATGATTAAGCCACATCTCTAGCCCTAAAGTAATAGAAATTTTAAAAATTATTTTGTTAAGAAGACAAAAATTTGAGGATTATGTGACCTACAAATCTGTAATGACATGAGTGACTAAACTAAGTGGTATAATTTATAACACTAAAAATACATATTAAAATATTTATAGAAAACTATCATATGTGAGTCATCTTTAAGTCATAGCCAGGGAGCTGTCTGATTCATGAGAACCTCCAGGAAAGAATTAGTGAACAACATGACTGTCACTGTCACTGTCCTCCCATTTTCCATTGATTTGCTGGAGAAGGCCCAGTAACATTGTGAGACTTGTTACTGTGTTTGGCATATCAAATACCTCACGGTAGGTTGCCAGGCTTTGCTGTGCAGGTGAGATACTCTCAGTAGCTTGCCGGACTCTCCAAGAGGGGAGGAAGAATCAAACTTGAGTTGGCTGTGTCAGCCTTGTGCAAAGCAAACGCCCTACCTGCTGTACTATCGCCCTGGCCCATAAAGGCAAGAAAACTTAAGCTTTTCTTGAGAAAGCTGAAGCTTAAGATATTAGGCAAGTCTTCATTTCCATTAGATCATAATGCCTAAGACATAAAGAAGATCAGGGTCCTCAAGCTAATAATTAGAGGTGAATCCATAATAGGCCCCTGGTCTAGGTCAAATGGGGTAAATAGCATTCCTACCTCAGGATAATAGCAATGTAGTAAGTGAAATGCATCACAACACTGGCCAGACTCCTTAAAATGACTATAATGATGGGCCAATCCAGATCAGTTGAGAAGTAAAAGGATCGATGATAGCTCAGTGGAGGATTCTGAGTAAGAGGTCTAATCATAAATCTAGACAATTCTCTGAGGTGCTTTAGGGACAAGTCTGTAGGACAGAGCAATATGTAAAGGCAAGAAGTAAATGGAAGAACAGCCAGAAATCTCTGGTTACTTGGCTATGAAAGGCAACTAATCTCACAGATAAAGAAAGCAAGGGCTTGATCTTTCTAGCAACATTTCAAGTTACAAACCTGTGGGATTAATTTAAACTCAAGCATTGCTGATTGTGAAGAGTTGAAAGCATGTTGTTCCCTGAGAAGTAAGAGAAGACTGCCTTCTTGGGAGAGTTCTCCTGGACAAAAAGAGGAAGCAGTAGTATCAGAGAGATAGTTATGAAGGGAGTGAGTGAAAGACTTTCTCTAAAGGAATGATAATGAAGATGATGGAGTCTACAATCCCATAGATCCTATCTGACAGTACACTGAATCTTATGAGGAACACGAGGAACACTGTTAGCCTCATGCCCTGATACTGCATTGAACTGGATATGTGGCTCAGAAGATCAATGAACACCTTCACATATAGCCAGATCCCACAGCACCATCAGTATAGACTCCAATGAGAACCATCCATTTGCCATATTTGAGCTATTGTAGCCCCTGGATGACTCCAGAAGATAAACTGCTGTGTATCTGTCAAATCTTTTGTTCTTGTGGATGAAGGTAAGAAAGCACACCAAATATCAGATAACTGCAGTGTGACGGTTCTGTATTTATGCTGTAGAACATATCTGCAGGCTTGCACTTTAATGGAATAAGCAATAGTAATCGTTTCAGGAATAATAGTCCCCCAATAACACCACTTGCAGCCAAACAAACAAGCACTACAAGGACAGTTGGCCCAACATAACAACAACCATAGAAAGTGACTGGATTACTATATCCCCACAAATTAGCCAATTCTGCAATTTGGTCATATCTTATGTAAATGAAGGTTTGTGGGACAGACCAATAAAATTGTGCAGGCCTATGTAAATGATCATTTTCGGGGAGAGGGGACACCAAGTAGTGCTCAGGGTTACTCCTGGATCTACACTCAGGGATCACTCCTCATGGGCTTGGTTGACCATATGGGTTGCAAGGAATCAAATCCTGATCAGTCCTGTGCAAGACAAATGCCTTACCCACTGTACTATTGCTCTGGCCCCATAATGAAGGTTTGCTAGACTGAGCAATCAGATAATGTACATAAATGAAGAACTAACAAGAGGTATTGATTATATGGCCTTTCTTTACTCTTTTCCTTATTTATTTAATTACCATGAGAACAGTTACAAAGCTTTCATATTTGAGTCTTGGTCATAGACTAATCAAACACCAATCCCTTCGCCAGTGCACATTTTCCACCACCAAAAGCCCCAGTATTCCCTCATGCCCCCCAACCCTGCCTGTGTGGCAGAAAATTTCCACATCACTCAACTTTGATTACATTCAATATCTCAACACCAATCCCACCATTATTATTTGGAACTTCACCCCAACACTCATGCCTATTGAAAAGGCAACGTTTGTTTTTCATTGCTAGTTATGAGTAGTGTATGATGTCATGCAGCCGCAAGAGCAGCTGTGAAGTTTTGGAATTCTAAAATTTTAATAATTAGAGTCTGGGAAGATTTCTACCAAGAGCCTCTTTGTTCCGAGATTTGTTTGTGTGTCTCTGGGATCATGGCCATTAAAGAACTTAATCCGTTGGGGGAGGGGGCATTCATGGGTGTCATCTCAGGGTCCTATGGGGAAGGGGGAGGAGAATAACTGGCTCCTCCTCAATCCTGTTGGCCCATACCTGGGTTTTCCACAGAGGGCTGGAAGAATGAGGCCACTGGGTTTCCCAGGGAACAGGCAGAGGGATGGCACCTGCTCCCATCTGGAGTGGCCAGGAGAAGGTGACCTAATGCAAAGTCCAGAGGCATTTCTCCTAAGAGCCTCTGATTCCGAGATTCATTTGTGTGTCTTTGGGATCATGGCCGTTAAGGAGCTTCAGCCTTTCCTTTCTAAAACATTTAAAATAATAATAAAAGGAAAAGGGAAAAAAGCACATAAAATGGTAAACTGTCTCCTCACAACTTAATATAACAAAAAGTCAAAAAGAATTGGCCCGTAATATAACCAAAACATCAAAAAGAATTCATTGCTGAAAAGACAGCATTAAAAGGATAATGAAAGTTCAGTAAGGCTACACTACTGAGTACATACTGTAATGTAATTTCTCAGTTTTATTAAAAATCATGTTACAATATATATATGTGCTCACCTATAGAATTTTTGGCTTGCATGCCTAGATAAGAAGAAGCAGGAGGGGGAGGAGGACGAGGAGGAGGAGGAGGAGGAGGAGGAGGAGGAGGAGGAGGAGGAGAAGGAAGAGGAGGAGGAGGAGGACAAAGAGGAGGAGAAGGAGAAGGAGGAGAAGGAGAAGGACGAGAAGAAGCAGAAGAAGAAGAAGGACAAGAAGAAGAAGAAGAAGAAGAAGAAGAAGAAGAAGAAGAAGAAGAAGAAGAAGAAGAAGAAGAAGAAGAAGAAGAAGAAGAAGAAGAAGAAATATAGTCTCTATATGCGTAGTGTATATAATTAGTCAAACTTTTTGGAAGAAGAACAAGGAATGATTTGTAGTGACAGTCAAAGAGTGTAGTGCATACATTTATTATGTGACTGAGGTTCAAAATAAACAGATGGTTTATATTTTTGATTTTGTTTGCATTTCTTTTCCTAGAAATACTGTATTGGAGGCTGGAAAAAAATATGGGATCTGTGTTTCAGATTGTTTTCTTTTAGTTCTTTAGATTTTTATTTTTAAAATGTATATGTATTTTGCCTTAAAAACAAAAGGCATTATTCCAAATAGTTTTGAAGATATCATTTGGTATTTTTGGATCTCTACCTATCTCAGAATTCTTGAGAGAAAAAAAAAACATAAATTAAACATTTACACCAGAGGTAAATTAAGTCTAACAAAATGTAGGCTATTTTTAAACCTTAGGCTTATAATTATCTGGAACAGAGAAACTAGAACAGTTTTTTTTTTTTCAAAAATATCTGTTTGGCCCAATTGGCCACAGTTCTCATAATTGAGACTTGTACAGCTGCTTTGCTTCTGAAAGGAAGTCCTAGTAGCTTTTCTCCCTCAAGCTGAGGATGATTCAGCAGAACTAATTGAGAAACAGAGTTTCTTTTTACTTAAGTTACTCATTCAGCTAATGTGATCAATGAAATGTTTTTCCAAATAGACATTCATGCTAAGCTTAACAGCTTGCTGAAATCCTGTAATGCTTTCCCTCTTTCTTCATTACTTTATTATTTATTTATTTATTTGCTTTTTCGGTCACAGCAGGGGATGCACAGGGGTTACTCCTGTCTCATGCACTCAGGAATTATTCCTGGCGGTTCTCGAGAGGGACTAAATGGGATGCTGGAATTGAACCCGGGTCGGCTGCATGCAAGGCAGACACCCTACCCGCTGTGCTATCACTCCAACCCCCACTCTTTCTTCATTACTTGAGATGTAAGCTATGATGCATTAGATATAGCAATTCTTCTTGCAAGCCAATGCTTCAAACAAAGACATTATTTTACTAAATTTGCAATAGAGTTACTATTTATATAAACAAAAAGAATTAAGGCTAGTCATCTAAATATAAGCAAAAGGTATCAGAAGGGAGAATATCTCAATGCCTTTGGCAACTGTGGTGCTGTGAATAAATAGCAGATATTCTAATGACTAAGAATACCTTTTGTATGTTATAAGAACTTTTTCTGTTACTCAAATAAAAAATAAAATATTAACAATGGAGATAACTGTAAACGTAATTCTCAGACAGGTAGATTTTGTTCTAATTCATTTCACTTGCATTGGTTTAGTTTGATATTATATATTTATATCAACAAAATAAAGTTAAAATACAGATGATAAGTAATATTCTACCTAATAGTACATTAAAATTATATAACAAGGGTCTTATATTTGCTTTATATATTGCTGTGAACGCTATTCTATTTCATTTGATTAATAGTGAGAATACCAATCACCAAGTCACATGGATAACTTCATCAGTTTTATAAACCATTGTTCAATGATAGGTTAAAATTTAATTTTACTGTAAAATTATGAATTTTGCAGTTGAATTTGCTTATATTTATAAAACTAAGAATGGTAGCCCTGAAAAATTAACAGCATTTCTTTTTTTTTCTAAAATCTTGTGCGAAACTTATGCAGGGAGAGATGATGTTACTTACAGGATAAAAAAAATAATAAATCCAACATTTTAAACTCTTTGTGGTTTTGAAATCTTCCCCTACATTTGCCTCAGTGCTTTCTGCTAGGCTAACATTCTTGCTCAGGACTATTTGTAAAGATTTATACTTCCTAAAGTAATCAATCATTAGGAACAACATCAAAGAGATTGTTTACTAGAAAAACATTCACTGATAAGGGGTGTTCTAGCAGTTCAGCACTGCGAAAGTCCATTCATGCAGTGACTATAATTTTTTTCTACCATCAAGTTCTAAATATAAAAATTTTCAGAAACCGTTTCCAAATCCTTGGAAATGTTTTTATGTAAGTCTAGTTACTGTTTAAGAGGTGGTGATGAATTTAATAGTAATGAAAAAGAGAAAAAGGAACTATTGCTTAGGGGTGCAGATAAGACAACAACATTCTCCAGTAAGGGAGAAGCAACTAATCACTCTTAAAGATAGTGAGAGTATTATAATGTCTCTAGAATTAGTTGAGCACATACTTTAAGGTTTAGAACTTCTATATTTGAATGTGTTTCCAATAGTCCAGTTGTTGATCTAATTCCTCTGGCCAATGTTTTACATTTTCACTTCCATGAGATTTGCAATAAGACTATAAATTTAGTTAAAGCAAATCAGAATGTGGAATTTTGTTCACCCAGTCCTAAAGGTGAAAACATAAGAAATTCTTTTAGAGGGAATAGAGAAATAGTATAGAGTAAGGCACTTGCCTTGCAACTGACACTGTTTCCAGCACCTGCACAAGCCCAGCAACTTAATTTTTTCTTCCAATACCTCTATATGATATTTTTAAATTTCCTTTATGCTTCTGTCTCTGGTTATAACAACTTATCAGTCCTTTTATCTCATGTTAAGTAAGTGTACCTTTTAAAAGTACATAGAAAATCATGTAAGATTGAAATGAAAGTCAAAGAAACAGACTTGGAACAGAGAGATACCAAAACACAATGAAATATCTTTATAAGAAAATGTTGTTTGTCGTGTTATTGATAGATTTGCAGAAAAGCTCTTCAAGCAAATATCACAGTGATGACTGAAAAACTTTTATTTGCTGTAAAAGACAATTAACTTACTTACTGAAGTAAGCTGGCCTTCATGTAACTCTGAAAATTACTACTTAATATAGTAAAGACAAGTCCACAGTCTACTTATTTTTAGCACAGTGACCTTTTCTATAAGGAAAAACTGCAGTCATACTATCCAAACATGAAAATCTGAAATAGTGAACTACAAAATGAACAAAACAAGGGGAATAAGAGAATTATGACCCCCAACTCAAATACCTGCCCTTTTTCCTGCACCAACTTCTTAATTAATATTCATTTAATTCAAGCAATCATATTAGGATTCTTCAGGTGCAAGTAATAAACCCAACTTTAATAAGATTAGGCATAAATGGGTTTATGACCTTGCATAACTATCCATGAGGGCAGAATGAATCTGAAGTCTAAGAAAAATCAGAATTATTTCCCTTCATTTGTAATATATTTTAAGTTATACCTTGATGGCAAAGATTAAATTCCATGCATGATGGATGACAAAGTTGAAGAAAACTTAAAAGTTTTTAGTTCATTCAGTTCTAAATCTAGAGAAAAATATTTCTCCTTTCTTAGCATAATGAAATATTTCGAGGAAAAAGTCAGCTCCTGTCATATGTGATTACCTATGTGAATGACCCCAGTTTGTCCTGTTTATGCTAATTCTCCTCTGCTACCTCCTCCTCCTCCTCTTCCCCTGACACACTTCTTTCCTGTCAGGGATCTAACCCAATATCTCATACATTTGTATCAACTCTACTACCTACCTACATGTTCTGCTTTTTGAGAGATCATTAGAATAAAAATGTTTTTTTGACTCTCAGGATAACCTGGTTGAGAGAACACATTTCAAAGGCTTTAGCTCATGTCTGGCAGCACCCAATAAAACCGACAGAAACAAGGACTGTTCTAGCTAGTTTTAAGAGTACATATCCACTGTCTATGCATGGAAGGAAACTCTAACTCCAAGGGCAAATCATGTCTTTATGTGAAAGAATCTCCAGTTTCTCTGGAGACCGTGAGTAATATCCGTGAACAATTTACTTATGGAATTTATTTGTATAAATGAGCAAAGCAACTCAACATGCCCTTTCAACTTTTATACTGACAGTCATGAAGTAAATTAAAATTATACTTACACAATACTTAAATGTCCTGTGAGAATACCTGTATTATATTTTCATAAATGTTTCTGGTGTACTCTTTGCTGAGGATTGTCCAATTGTGGTATGCTGACCTTTGCTAAAATAAGACAATATGCATTTACTTGGCATAAAAACCTGATAAAAAGAGTAAGTGGCTTCATTCCTTTTCCAAACTGCACAAAGAAAAAATTTACTTCTTTAATATGCCACATAATAGCAAACCCAGAGAAATAAGTGTGAATAGAAAAAATCTCATTGACAAATGTCTTTTTAAGCTTACCTTCTTGTTTTTATTTTGTTTTGTTTTGTTTTGTTTGCCCCTTTGTAGGGGAGAAGGGTTATGCCTGGAAGGGGGAAAACAGGATGACAAAGAAACTTCATTTAAAATTGTAAAAAAGATATTAGCTTTTCCTTTTTTTTCAGTATCACAAGAAATCAATACAACTCAGAGTTTCCTTAAAGGTGCTATTACCTGAGGGATAAGCAAAATCACACACCAGGACCACATTAGAAAGCTAGTAGATTTTTAAAAAACAATTGATTAAAAGGGATCTTAATGAATTATATAGGATTTAGAATGAAGTGGAAAAAACAATCAGAGTAGTAGGTATTCAATTGCTCAAATATTAAGTGTTTATCAAATCATTGTTTTAATTTCATTTATTGATCATTGATTTATTGACCGTTGATGTACTATAGAATTTTCGTACATCTCTACATCTAAATGTGTGTGTGTGTGTGTGTGTGTGTGTGTGTGTGTGTGTGTTTAAGCCTCACTGAACCCACAGTCAAGATTTTAGTATGGTGCACAATCAAGATGACCCCTCTCTTCCTCTTAAGATACCTAACCCCCTTTCCTCAGGCCTCATAATTTGCTGTTCTGTGAGTTTGTGATTCTTTTTGATTTTTTTCCAGTTTTTTTGTGTATTGGATACCTTTTCACATGTGAATGAAATGATCCATTTATCTTGTAGCTAAAGTCAAAATCCCAATTATTTTGATAGAAATGTATTCTATTCAATATACATACCACAAGTTCTTAGTTTAACCACGTCTATGGATGTTTACAGTGATCTATATTTTTACCATTTTATGTCGCAGCTCTCCCTTTTGTTTTGTTTTAAATGCCAGTTTCTCATATAGGTTGAGACATGTGAGGCAGAGGCATGAGCCCCACCATTGATTTATATGCCTGGCTCCTTAAGCATTAACCTTTAGATGAGAAGATTGGGGGAGGGGCGTCAATTAGTGGAGTCTGTTAATATTTTGTTAAGGAGATTTCATATTTCATACACCCGCAACATATTGCTCTACAACTTATCAAGTCACAATGTTAATCTATAATTTATGCTATATATTTACTAAGAAGCAGAACAAATTCAGTTTATTTTTCCATAAATGTATAATTTTTATTATGCCCTTCTAATAAAAACAGGTTTTAATAATAACATAAAGGTAAAGGTAAAGGCCCTCCCGTTGATCGTCGATTTGCTCGAGCGGGCCCAGTAACGTCTCCATTGGAGACTTTGTTGTTACTGTGTCTGGCATATCGAATACTCTCGGTAGCTTGCCGGGCTCTCCGAGAGGGGTGGAGGAATCGAACTCGGGTCGGCCATGTTGGCCGCGTGTAAGGCGAACGCCCTACCCGCTGTGCTATCGCTCACAATAATGCATGTAGAACAGTAATACTTTATACAATTCATAGATGTCTTGGAGATTCCTTGTGAGTATCCTTGTAATTCGAAAGATGATAAACAGCTGATTTTTATTTATTTATTTATTTATTTATTTTTTACAGTTGTAGATTTACAATTTTTTGTGCTTGGGTTTCGATTATACAATGATCAGATACCCATCCCTCCACCAGTGCCCATTTTCCACCACCATGGATAATATCTCCCCACCCCCATCCCCCCATCCCCCCTGTCTCTGTGGCAGGGCAATCCCCTGTGTTCTCTCTCTCCTTTTGGGTGTTGTGGTCTGCAAAAGAGGCATTGAGTGGCAAACATGTTCAGTCCATAGTCTACTTTCGACATGCATCTCCCCTCCTGGGAGGATCCTCCAAACATCCTTTATTTGGTGCTCCCTTCTCTATCTGAGCTACCCTTTCCTCTAGGATACCCGGCTGGCCTCTAAGTTATGGAGTAATCCTCCTGGTGCTGATCTCAGCTATTCTTGGGTATTAATCTCATACTTTGTTACTTTATATCCCCCAGATGAATGCAATCTTTCTATGTCTATCCCTCTCTTTCTGACTCATTTCGCTTAGCATGATACTTTCCATATTGTACCACTTGTATGTAAATTTCATGACTTCATCTTTTCTAACAGCTACATAGTACTCCATTGTGTAGATGTACCAAAAACAGCTGATTTTTTTGATTTGGGTACTTTTAGTGTGTGGGGGGCTAGGTAACAAGGCAATTATATAAAAAATTACGACTCATGAGTCAGTTTTTGTTCTATTACAAGTGTGTTTTGGTACGTGTTATTTGAATGTCTTGTTTTCAGGTCTTTGTTTTTCTTGTTTTGTTAGTTTTTATTTGGAGGCCATACTGGGTAGTAGTCCAGGATTACTCCTGGTTCTGCTTTTATTTTGCAAGAAAGGAATAATTTAATTTAATTACAAATATATGCTTGGACAAGGCTTGATGAAGTCAGCTAACTTCTATTCAGTATTGTTTCAGTGGGGCAATTCACCATAGCTTCTAGAAGATCAGCATCTAAAGAAATTCCATCTTTTTACTAGTGATTAGAAACAAACTGTTAAGTTACTGAATGAGGCTGGCAATTTGTGCTTCTTCCCTGCTAGGGGACTGCTATCAAGTGTAACCACCTAATAGACAAGAGGAACATAAATGTTTCAGAAATGCGTACAGAAACTGCCATGGTATAATTTACTCTAATTTATTGGCTAAGCATTGACAAAGCCTTGAAAGAATGAAGGAATTTCACCAATATCTTCTGTGAAATAAACTTGTTTCTCATAATAATGTAACAGGACCTATTAATAATGTGTAATGTTGGAGTTGAAAGACAACCATTGTACAAAAGAACTTTCATTAAGAATCCCATGATTTAAGGTTCCTGTGTAAATAAAAATACTACACTGTTTTATACATACTGATTTGCAATAACTAATCTCTACTTTTAAATAACTGGACCCATCCTCTATATTCTTTAAAATAAGATGTATTAAAATATATTGCTTTCCACTGGTAAAATCAATATGATTTTCATTGACTAAAATTCATCCTGCACAAAATAACACTATAGATTTATAATTTTCTCACTTTGTTCTCCAAATTATTTCCCTTTGTTATTGCGGAGAATCCTCTTCAAGAGGGCTCTCACCTATAAGAATCTAAATTAATTTTTTTCCATTTGGATCTTAATAAGTTGTAATGCTCTTTTTGTGGTTAACTTTCAAATGAGCATGCACACAAGTTAGAATATACGTGAGCACTTTTATAGGGATTGAGCTCAATCAGAAGCGTATTGTTCTTCCCAAATATTAAGTTTACTCATGACAAAAACACAACAAAGATAACAAAAATAACTAGAATATTTGAGAAAGCAGAGGGTGAATAGTGTGGGATTAAAACATTGTATGCATAAAATTCTATCACTAATAGCATCATAATTCACGGTGACTCAAACAAAATTTTTTTCAAAGTAGCTCCAATAGAATGTATGCTCTGGGCAGGAAAGGTAGTATAGTTGGCATGTCACTTGCTTTGCATGCAGACAACTAGTATTCCATAACTACATGGTACCCAGATAACACTCAGGGGACAGAGTTAAAATAGCATTGAAGTCATTATTTTATACTTGCAGTATATACTAAGCCAACTTTCCATCAGTGTTTCAAGATCCTCTAATTTTTCCAATGATCAAATCTCAAGATTTGTTTTCATAGACAACTGTCTAATCCCTTTCTTTGTTTCTTTATGCTCTGCAAAAGCAAATACCATACTTTTTACTTTCTTTTTAAAACTTTTATATATTTTATTTGCACAAAAGTAGTTCATAGTAGTTCATTAACAGATCATATTCAAACACAAATTTTATCACCGAGCACCTTACCACCACAATAAGAGGGAAGTGTGTGACATTTGTTGTATTTCATTTTGGAGCCATTTAAGCCCATCACTTGTATCATTTGTCATTCCATTGCTCATCGATTTGCTCGAGCTGGAGTCAGTAACATCTGCATTCATCCCTGTCGAGTGTTAGTATAGCCCAATGGCATCTGCTCACTCCAGGAACATGAAGAGCCTCATACCAGATTGTTCTTCACGTTGAGTGCTCGAGCTAGATACACATAACTGCTGCATTCGAAGATGTTCGTTCCATTGAGAGCAAATGGAACATTAGGAACTAGTCCATTTCTCATGAATGTTGTCTTCTTGAGGTTCAGCTGCAGTCTGATCTTTCCACACTCAAGGTTGAAGTCAGCCAACATTTGTGTCGTATGGCTAATGTTTGGTGTTATTAGAGCAATTTCATCAGCAAAGTAGAGATGGTGTAGTTGCTGACCATCTATCTTCACTCCCATTCCTTCTCATTTCAGTGGTAGCATGAGAACAAGGGTGGCACTGAAGAGTTTCGGTGAAATAGTATCGCCATGTTGAACCCATCTCTTTACGTCTATGAACACTTCCTTGTAGAATGCTTAGATACTGGTGGTGAATCTATCATACAGCTCACAGAGGATCCTGATGTACTGAGTTTGAATGCCCTGTTTGGCTAAGGCTTAAATGACTGCTTCAGTCTCAATAGAATCAAAGGTCTTCTTTAAATTGATTGAACATCAGACAGAGCAGCATCTTGAACTCTTGCAAAAGCTCAATGAGCTTGGTCACCGTGTGGATATGGTCCATAGTACTGAATTCTTTCCAGAACCCTGCTTGCTCGCATGGTTGTCCTTCATCTAGTGTTCTGCCCATTCTATTCAGGATGACTTGAGTGAACAACTTATAGACTACGGACAACAGACAAATCTGGTGATAGTTGGTGATGTTGTGGATGTCTTCCTTCTTGTACAACAGAACAGTCCTGCTCGTTTTCCACTGGGACCAAACCTTGCATTCAGACAGGTAGCATGTGAAGAGCCGAGCCAGTGTATTGAGTACTGGCAGCAGATTCTTCAGGTGTTTGGGTCTGATCTTGTCTGGTCCAGGTACTGTATGCTTCTTTACCGATAAAATAACGTGTTGGATTTTGGAAGGGAGAACGTTGGGAACGACATATCCATCCTGTGGGATTTGGTATGTGGGCAGGTGGACATGGTTATCAAAGAGATCTGAATAGAAGTCATGGATAATCTTTTCCATTGCCCTTTTGGAAGATGTTATAGATCCTTCAGGACGTCAGAGGGCACTCATCTTGGTCTTGTAGTTGGCGAAGGACAGGCGAGCTTTACAAATAATTTTTTTCCAGCTTCTGCTCCATCAGCCAACACTGCTGCCCTTATCTCTTTGAGGTCTTCCTTCATTGCTTCTCTGCACAGCTTTTTGAGCATGTGATTGCCTGAGACTCTCACCAAACCATGTTGGCGAATGAGCTGGAGAGTTTTAGAAGACAGGCGTCCTTTTGTGGCTTTCTCTGTCTGGGCATTCCTCACACAATCATGGAGGTGCTGAACCAGTCGATTGTATTCTTTGTCGATGCTGTCAATGACAGCATCTTCCCATATTGCTGCAATAGTACCAAAGAGATCCTAGTTGGTGGTATTTCTGGGAATTTTCTTCTTAAACTTTGCAGCCCTTTCTACCTGCTCTGTGAAGCAAAATTTTGCAAGAAGGAGATGGTGGTCTGAGACAACAGTGACCTCATTCAGGCCATTTAAGCCCATATATAAGAGAATACAAGTGAGTATGTTCAAACCAAACAAATGTATGCTACTTTTGGTACAGAAGTGGGCTAGAGCATAAGAGATCATATGCAGTGCTTTCTTCCTGGAACTTTAGTTTATAGTTTCATTCTTGGTCATTGATGAGATTTCATGGCACCAGAGACAGTTTGTGGATGTGACTGCCAAGCTACTGAAAACTAGGAAGCTTGAGGGAGAAGGCCCAGATCCTATCGGAGCGGGCTTGGAGATCTCAGTCACAGGTTCCGTGTACCTGGGTTTTTCTGCTGGTTCCCTCTTGGGTGAGGCTTGTCCAAACATGTGGAGGCTGGCCTTGAGCGTGGCGGTGGTTGGGTTCTGGAATTTTGGGGCTGCTAGGGTTTTACTTTCTGATTCACTTCATTTACATTAACACACCCGAATTGCATCCAAGTTGCTTCAAAATGCAAAATTTTATCATTCCTCATAGCTGAGTGGTGCATGTATACCGCAGCTTCTTTCTCTATTCATCTGTTGTTGGATACTTGTGTTGTCTCTAAATATTGGTTATTGTAAATAATGCTGAAATGAACTTTTATTCCATATATCTCTGTAGACTAATGCTATGGTGCTCTTGGTAAAGATTTGCAGTAGTGGAATCATTGGGTCACAAGAAGTTCTGTTTGCAATGTGTTGTGAGAAGTCCTCAAACCATTTTTCAGAGAAGCTGAACTATACAACAATCCCACTAACTATAAATGAGAGTCCCGTTTTCACTACATCCACTCCAAGAACGTGTTTTCAGTCCTTTCTATAAAGACTGCTTTTCCTGATGTGAAAAAAAATTTCATTCTCAAAATGGGAATACAATTTTAATTGCATTTCCCTGATAAGCAGTGTTACAAAGGTACATTTTTTAAATGTACCTATTGATCTCTTTATGTCTTCTTTGACAAAATGTATGTTTACCTTTCCCCCACTTTCTGATAGAACAGTTTGTTAGTTTTACTGTTGTTCAGCTTTGAGATTGCTATTAATATCTTAATATTAGCTATTTGTCTGATGTTTGTATGGCTAATTAATTAAATTTACATTTTTTCCAGCAGTGGAATTTCCTTTGATTTCAGGTCTTATTTATTTCTTTCAATGTGCAAAATATTTTTAATTCTCCTTTCTATTATAAGATATTAGAATTGTTCAAAATATATTATTCAAATGTTAATATGACATATGTTCCCTTTAATTCAGTTCAGAAAAGTATTTTTGGTTTACACAACATAGCTATCACATTTGCCTCACAAACTGTTGTTGTTTTAATTTCTTTAGGTCATTTCTTATTTGACTTATGGGTTATTTCAAAGTGAGTTATTTTGTATCCAAATATTCAGGAAATTTTTAATATTTTTTTATTGATGTCTAACTTAACTCCATTTTTCCAAATACATAAGCTATGAATGCAATTCAAATGTACTTAAATTTATTTAACACTTGCTTTAATGGCCTAGATTATAATCTATTTTGGTAAACAGTTGATGTACTACTGTATGTATATTCTTTTGTTGGTTGAATTATTGTGTATATATTAACTCAAGTTGATTGAGAGCATTTTTGGATTCAAGCACAGATTCACACACATACTATGTAGTCATAAATCACTGCGATGAATATGATTTTATCTAACTTTTTCATTGCTGCATAGATTTACAGGCTCATTGTTGCATAGATTTACAGATCATTGTCAGCATATAGATTATGAAAAAGTGTGTCTTCTTCATGACTGGATCAATTTTATGTTGTTTTTTATCATATTCTCCATATTCATATTCTCTCTGCATCAATACAATACAAACCCCAGCCCTGGTCGGGGTGGGGGTCACACCCACCAACTGGCCCCCTGGCGCCATGTAATCCCATCAATGGCCAAGACCCAGAGACTATAAAAACTAGCTCCCGGAAGAGGACAGTGCAGTCTCCTGCCCCCGCGCCTGGCCGTCCTCGCCGTGGCCCGTTGGAGGGGAGCGGGTTGAGCTTTCCTCCCCGCCCCGACCAGGGCTCCGGCAGCTGAAGACCTCCAGGACCAGACACCACCATGCTGAGATCACTCTCCGCACACATGAAGGTACTGGCAGAGGGACAAAGCCACGCGGGTTCCGGGGCCGAGATCTCCAAGCGTACTCGGATTGGGGCCGAGCATCCTACACCCAGATCCTCCAAATTCCACTCCTTATTAACTTCTGAAATGTTATTGCTGATTGTACAGGGTAACCAAGATTTTATTATTTATGCCCTGAGTGGCAAATGCTGCTCCTGCTTATATTTCCGTTGTCTTAGCATATTAATGGAAAGAAAAAAAAGCTTCACATAACTCTCCTGTAATTTATATTTTTCCATAAATAGTTTCAGATATCCAAAGCCATCGGGCAGTAGTGTTGTTTTAAGGTTGAAAGTATATTCACTATAATTTCCTTATAGCTACGTACTTAACACTGTTGATTTTGAATGACTTTTTTTAAATAATAGATTAATAGGAAATTCAGAATACTATGGGATTAGCTATCAATAATTCCATAAAATAGAGGCATTTTCTTTTAATAGAGAATGACACTAACAAATAATTACTAAAATGTTTAGATAATAAATTTTTAAATAATTTAATCTAAATTATATTAAACTTTTATAGCTAAAGTAATTTTATTATTTAAAATACATAATATCATTTTTAGTATCAATGAATTGTAAAACTGTTAAATAATGTTTAGGAAATCAGTGATCCACTTATATAGATGAGAAATCTAAGTCAAATAAAAATGGGATAGATTTGGATTTCTGGGTTCAGATTTCTCACAGATCGAATGATATCATTATAAATACCAGCACTCAGTGGCTCTTGAGGGACTCAGGGTCATTGTAGCAATATGGGTCTGAAGACACAGTGAGTAACTGGAAAACAGTGGGGTCCACAGTAGGGGGAAAGTGAAGACTGCATCCCAAACTCTTAGGAGCTGGGGGAAGTTTGCGCCTGAAAGTAGACAAGAAATCAGAGTCATAAATACTACTATGTATTTGACCTTTTGAACTATCTCCTTGGTTGCATTTAATAATTTTTTATCGTATTTTGCAGCTGATTGTCCCATTATTCAAACTGACTTTTAATCAACAGTTTGAGCATTACACATATACCAGGTCCTCAAATAGTGTTTTATTGTAACTTTGATTTAAATATTTATTTCCTATTAGGGCTTCTGTCTGTGTTGATTTTATATGCTCTTCCTTGTCTTAGTAGGTTTTTTAGTCTATTTAAAGTTTACATTTTGACTGTGGAGTTTACATATTTTACACTTGTTTTTGTGGGTTTACTCATATTCTCAAACATTTATACCTTGGATTCATTACCTTGTAAGTGTATTAAGTACCTTGTATTAAATGTCTCCCTATGAATGTGTTTGTGTATGTGCCTGTGTGTGTGTGTGTGTGTCTGTGCAATTTATCATGAGAAGGAAATGTATCCTGTTCAGACTTGGTTTCTTTATTTGTTTTTTGGCAGGTTCTGAGATTGAAAATCCATGGTCACTGTTGGCATTGTTCAGCTTAGCACTGTGGGTCTGAAGACATAGTGAATAACTAGAAAATAGTGAGGTCCATAAGTAGGAGGATGGTAAACCTTTCACACGTGCAAGGCAGTTGCTCTACTATTAAGCTACATACATCTCTCACTTCCGGTTCCATTGATACACCCAAATTACCAGGAAAGTTTTCAGCTACCCTTTAAAATCCTGAACTTTAATAGATGAATGAATGAAGAATAAAACTTATCTAATATCAAAAGTGTCTGAGATCTCCATCTAGAAGTTTTGCATATTTGTGACCAAACGTACTATTGATAGCTAGATTTAATTTATAATTACTTAAAGCCAATCTTCCCACAGGTTAATAAATGTAAATATGATTTACATTTTTTTAAGTTCGGAGAGATATTTATTTTCTGAAAAGCAAATTCTGACTTTTAGAAGAATAAACACTCGGAAAATGGTCACAATTTATGAGTCCTAAACATTTTCTCCCACAAATATTCAGACATCATTGGTCATCTCTATTTTATAAGATCTGACAGTTTTCCAAGGTTCAGAGTTCATATGGCCTGTGGTTATTAGTTGAGACAGACATCACAAATTGTTATGAAAAGAATGTGTGAGTTTTAGTTAGCCATATCCTGCAGCTGTCTCTACTGTTCCAGATATATTTATGGTATTTTTGTATAGATTTATGAACTGTCTACGAAATGTCACATGTTGTAACAAGGATAGTGACAGGAGCTATGGGTGACTAGGAAGCACGATGAATCAGTCTGATTCTGGTTCAACATCTTAAAAGATAAAAATCAAAACACATCACAAAAGTAGAATGCATGAAAAAATGCATTCCACATAGAAAAAATTAACTTTCATGGCATTTAGTGATGTCATCACTATAAATATTTCTCTAAGATTATTAAAAGGAGAAAAAGGAGAAAAAAAGTAAAGAAAGGTAGATCTGCTTCTGTTAAATTCATACTAAACATTCTCTTAAAGTTGGTAACTACCAGAGGTGGAGGGATAGTGGTACATTATTGGGAACTGTAGTGCATTCCTAAAAAGTTAATAATAATACTAAATTAAGATACCTCAATAATAAAATAATTTAAAAAATAACACTTGCTCATAAGGTGCTTTCTCATATGAAGAAATTTTTGGAATATGTGTGATGGCTTTTGTCACATTCCTTAAAAAACTTTAGTCTGTAATTAGAATGTTTAGGATGGATTAAAGAGAATTATTTTCTGAAAAATTCTTGAAAAAATCCCAGTAATTTTTTGTATTATGAAGAAATTAAATATTTGACAATGTTACAATTTTGAATATACTATCATAGTCCACAGGTTTTAATAACTCACAGAAATTTTATTAGTTATTTCTTGGAAGTGAATAAATTATATAACCCACAAAACCTGATAAAAGAATCTCAAATATATTTCAGTTTAACATTTATCAAACAAATGCTTTACACCCTCTTCATTTTATTCCCTATCACTCTGTCTACTTTAGTTACCAGCTATTCCAAATCAATTGAGTTGATACTAAATGTTAAGATAAAATTATGTCCATAAAAAGTACACAGACCTATTTCTTATTTAGCTCATAGCAAAAGCCTTTATTTCACTGGCATTAGAAATTCTTCTCTGTAGCCTCATTTATTTTTATAAGACATTGTTACACTAAAGCCTTATTTGTCCTACACGCTAAATTCAAAAGTAACTGGTATTTCATATTTTACCTTATAAATGCTTTTGTATATAAGGCAGGAAACCTTATAAAGTTTAACATGGGCTTTTCTGAAATAAAAACTCATTGACAGGATTAGTGCAGCCTCAGGTAAGGGAAATATAAATAAAATATATATATATATAATATATCAACTCTGTTCAATATCTCCTCAGTATCTTAAAAATATTTTTATATGGAAATAGCATGAGAGAAGAAATCAGCCAAAAAAGTCACATTTAAAAAAAAATAATTCACATCATATTAGGTCTCTAACATGAAAGCAATGCTTCCAACAATAACAATAATAAATAAACTAGAATACATCTAAATAAGCTTATTAGAATTTATTTAGCTCATTCCAGGTTAGTCTTATAATATTATTGATGCTTCTATTTAAAGAAGTTCCCTGCAAGAATTCATACAGAAAGGTAAATTTGTGAGTAAGTATGTAAAAATTGTAGAGCAATAAAAAGCAGAAAAAGGTAAGATTTGTACTCCACCACCTTTCTTATAAAGAAAAGTTGACTGTTCTTGGGACAAGAAATATGAAAACTTGACCACATTTACAAAATGAAGGGTATAGGCTGAAAGCTTATAGAGAATAAATATTCAACTTGCAAAATTATTCCTTGCTCAGTGTTTAGAGTAATAAGTTTGAAAGAACTCTAGTTATAAGGATTTAGAATTGAAATTCTATGAAAGTGGAAGGGTAATGAATCTACATTAATTAGACCTCTATTTATGAAATGCAGAATGTAAACTCTTAAATTTTTATTGGCAACTAAATTATATGTACAAATTCTTATTAGAATTTCAAATATTCAGTGGCTCGTTAGCCATAATGTTATGAATTTATTTTGATTTGGGGGCCACATCTGGCGGTGTTCTAGGTCTCTTGGCTCTGCATTTAGGAAACAACTTTGTCTGGGCTTGGGCAGACAAAAGAGACCACCTGGGATATTGAGCTGCTAACCCTGGTCATCCTCATGTGAGATAATCACCCTGGCCACTGTGTTATCTCTCTAGCCACTAATCTTATTTGTGGGTCATTTTTTTAAGGTCCAGACATAGTGCAGGCTATTTATTTGTGTAATCAGAATAACTGTCTTTAAGTAAGAAAGGTAAGTGTGGATATTGTTATTCCCTTCCACTGAGTAGCTATATTAATATTTAAATCCCAGGATTTTAGAGATTAAAATGTACCTCATGTATTGATGCTATTAATATTAAGAGACTATGTGTCTCACACTCACCCAGAAATTCATCTCTCAATGAATAGTAACTATTGTTATAATTAAGCAATCAATATAATAAAAAGGTGTCAAGTGAAGTCAGTATAGAGATGTTTTTTGAAATATTTTTAATTTCCCCCTTTTTTTTCAATTTCTTCCATGATTAATTTGCATGTTGATAAAGATGATGTGACATATTGTTCATTGTCACAATGAATGGCAAATAAGATAGAATGTATCATTTTCAACAGCATCTGTCTCCTTTTTCTTCAGACTTAGTATTCCGTCCATAAATAACTTTAATCACAAAATGCTTAAACTACGATAATTTTCTAAAATCTTGCATTTGATAATTTATGTAACAGGTATGTTAATAATAATTGCTAGGAAACAGTGATGAGGAATTTATTTTAAAGATGCAAATAAATTTTTATGAGTTAAATACCCATTTAAGAAGACATTTACCTAGAGTTTTCAATATGTGCACTGATGTGGCATAAAAGTATTTCAAAATAATTTCTCCTCTTAAAAAAAGAGGCAAGGGGGGGGATGAGGGGGGGAGATGCTGGGACCCATGGGGATGGATGTCGGGCACTGGTGGAGGGATGGGCACTTGATCATTGTATAACTGAAACCCAAGCACAAAATTTGTAAGCCTATAACTGTACCTCATGGTTTTTCACTAATAAAAAAAGAAAAAAAAGAGGCAAGAAGCAGAGAAAGAAACACAGTGTAAATATATCATGATGTCTGTTTTTCATATCTGGAACTCCTGATGCCATTTTGTAATTAGGAGAAGAAACATGCAAGGACCAAGTCCTACACATTGAGTTACATGGACAGAGAGACAGAAGTCTGGAGTATTAAGTATACTAACCAACATGGAGCTCCTTCCCTACCTTTATATAGTGACACAAGAATCACTTTTCTATAATATATATCCATAGCTTTCTACTCCTTTTCAATGATATCATTAGCAATATTCTTGTTTCCTATTGATTCCTACTGAAAGTACCTGCATTATTCCAAGGTGTTGGTACCATAAGTAGGCCAGAGGCTTCTGTCTCAGGGCTGTTGTTTTCTGTGCAGAAGGAGGGAGCAGTAAGAATGTGAAAGACAAGATGTGACTTAACAAAAGTCGTGGAAAGTCTTAAGGACTTGGGTGGTGGGTGAAGATTGTAGCAATACAGTACCTTGTACTAGGGCTGGAGTGATAGCATATTGGTAGGGTGCTTGCCTTGCATATGGCCGACCTTGCTGACCCAAGTTTGATTTCTCCACCCCTATCGGCGAGCATGGCAAGCTAGCTCCCTGTGACTTGTTCGATATGCCAAACACAGTAGCAACAAGTCTCACAATGAAGACGTTACTGGGCACTCTTGGGCAACTCAATGAACAATGGGAGTACAGTGCTAGAGTGCTACAGAACTATTCTTATATGCAACTTACAAAAATTATATTTAAGAAAGGACTGGTCCACAGTTGGAAGCTTGCCACAAGTGTGTGCAGGGCAAAAGGCAGTTAGGATAGAGAAGGAACCAGTTTGACAATAATAGTTAGAAATGATAGCTCTGGACAAGAACTAATTGTTAAAAGCAGCAAAGGGATATGCATTACAACCTTTCAGTATCTGTATTGCAAAACATAATGCCAAAAAGGAGAGGTAGAAAAAAGACAGAGAGACATAGAGGGAGGGAGAGGGGGCAAAGAGAGGAAGAGAGTGAGAGTGAGAGTAAGTGAGTGAGTGAGAGAGAGAGAGAAAGAGAGAGAAGAAATTGACTGCATAGTGGCAGAGTTGGGGGTGTAAATTGGGGACATTGGTGGTGGGAAATGTACACTGATGAAAGGACAGATATTAGAATATTATACGACTGAAACCCATTATGAACAACTTGACAACTGTGTATCCCACTGTGGTTCAATTAAAAAAATTATATTTAAATGATAATTAACAACAAATAATAGTTTATTCATTTTCTTCAAAGTTTACACTCATAAAGGCAGTATCATTTGTTTTATATCATGTTATCTTCCCAGTGGGCAGCATGGTCCTATAAAGTAATAACTACTAAACAGATATGTTTGACAAATGGAAAAAAGAATACAAAAGAAATGATTGTAATATATGAGGGTTAAAGAAATAAACACTTCTAAATAAACTTTCTATAAGCTATTCTAAGGAGCCCTTCTAAATAAACTATTCATTTGAAACAACACAAGTAAATGTGCTACTTACACTTGGATTATGTTTTGACAAACTTTTATTGACTTCACATATTATCGACTACAAAACTGTCCCATAAGCAGCATCCTTAAAGGAAAGTAAGGGAATTGGGGATGACTTCAGTTGAAGTAATAGAGAAGAGGCCTGTCAGATATACCAAAAATTATGGTACTCAGGGGGTTAATGGCTTTTATTTGACAGTTGTGCCTTGCCTCACTTTAATTGGATATACAATTTTCTTTGCGTTTTCAGTTGACAACTCTTCAAGGACAAATACTGAACCCTGAGGGGGAAGAAAAAAATAACAGATTGCTAGATAGACTGAAAAACAATTTAGCACTCAGCAAGAAAAGAAGACCCCAAGTTGAAACAACCCATGTAGACAATGTCACTACAAATCTTCCAGATTTTTTTAAAAGAAGCAAAGCACCCCTAAACATCTCAATTAGAGAATCAAGGTGAATGAAATAATTTTCCTTGAAGCATTGCCAAATATTTGACATAAACTTCAATTTGCAGCAACAAGCTTCAAGGCATCAATTAGAAGAGAAATTTTCTTTTAGAAAAATAATCCAGGAAGGAGTTTGCTTAATGTTTTTCTCATAAAGCTCATTTTGTTTAATTGATCTAAGGCTCTGTCTGCTTAAATATAGACGTGCTGAGTATTGGGGGCATATTAGTTTTTCTTTTTGTGATGTGATCTAAAGAAAAATTTATCCATTTACATATGTGTTTGTTCATTAGAGCATCAGATTCCAGCTAGATAATGGTGATTGATTCTTTGTAGAGATTCTTAATTACATTAAATTCCTTTTCAGTTTTTAAAATATTTTTTGTTTACCAAGAACCACTTCTCATTACCAAATGGTCTCATGATTTTTTTTTCTTCTCAGTAAGTTTGACATAAAAGCCTGATTGGATTTAAAAACAAGGAATTCTCTATTAAGAATATTCCCAAATTAACTCCAAGAATTCACCTATTGAAAAGGTTCTTTCCAATGTGTAAAATCAGATACCAACTTAAAGAATTATAGTCTCTTACATTCTGCATTAATGTCAAATTTCTACACTCTGTTCACATCCAAACACACAATTGAAGGACTTATTTTCTCTATATATTATTTTGAGATTTTTTTATGCCATTCAAATTCCAATATGCCGAAGATTTTAAAGCAAACAAAAAAAGAGAGAGAAAAGTGAAAATAAAAGATAGCAATGACAAAGAAAGGCTTGGGGACCACAAAAATAGGATAGGGTTGAAAATACTTACCTTGAACATAGCCCAAACTTTGGTTTGATCCCAGGCTACCATATAACACCCTGAGCACCTCCCAGTGTTATCCCTAAACAAAGAGTCTGGAATAAGCCCTGAGCACTGCCAGTATGGCCCCAAATACACCCCAAAATGGAGAAGGTAAATGAATTATTCATTTTAACTCTAAATTATTTTTTAATTATTATTTAGCTATTTCAGAAATTAAGTAATTTTATTGTTGGTCATTTTCTAATTTTGTTGCTGGTACAGAATAAAATTAGAGTACATATTGTAGAAATTTTATTAAAAAATAAAGACAGATGAAAGCAGAAGGGTTAGTATTATGAGGCAATTGTCCTAATGTTTTGTGGCTTTATTTCAATAGGAAATTTGTATTTGTATTTCTCTGCTCTTATGTTTTTACTTAACAAAGAGATATCATTTATTTCTTAGATACATGATCTGAGGTCTAAAGAGAAAAGATGAATATGATTATTTACTTCATCACAGTTCATATTTTACTGCCCTCACAGTGGTTGTTCTGAGAGCACTACTTCATGACCATTATCAAGTGTGTAATCTTTTTGTTTATTTTTTATTTTATAAGTTAGTTCACGATATTTGATTACATTTAATATTCAAACACCAATCCCACCACCATTATACTTTCTCACTACCAAATTCAGGATGTTTCAATCCCAAGCCTAAAACCTGTCCCAAAACGCAACCAAAAGAATATAGTTTGTATTGTCTGTTATAAAGAACTGTTGAACATGTTTACAAAAGGTGTTCACATAGGAAATAGTGATTGTTCTTTTATGGCATTATGACACTATGGCATTATGGCATTATGTCCATTAAGACATTCTATGGGATATCACTAACATGTTGTTAAAGTTTGGGTGATGCAAGCTTTGGTATATATATAACTTAATATATATAACTTAATCACTTAATCCCCGTTATTCATCGATTTATTCGAGCGGGTGCCAGTAACGTCTCCATTCATCCCGGTTGCATGCTAGCGTAGCCCAATGGTATCTGTTCGTTTTAGGAACATGTAGAGCCTCAAACCGATCATTTAGGGTCTTGACGAAGAAGTCTGACCATCTTATAGGTGGGCGTCCACGTGATCTTTTGATGTCTCGTGGAATCCAATCAGTAACGGCTCTAGTCCAGCGGTTGTCTGTAAACCTCATTACGTGTCCAGCCCATCTGATTTTTGATGTCTTGGCAAATGAGACAGCATCCCTGATTCTTGAGCGTTGACGAAGATCAGAACTCCGGATTCTCTCTCTCTCTCTCTCTATATATATATCTGAAAATATGTATATATGCATATATGTATATATGTATATATATATTTCTCTCTATGATTTGTTGCCTACTGTCTGAGCCTCATCAAATATGGTGTGGTAATTATGGAGAATGGGTAGGGAGTATCTTATGTTGTGTCCAGAAATAGGTTCATTCATATGTGAGGCTCGGCCCAGGCGTGTGGGAAGAGGGCCTGGAGTGTGGCAGCAGTTGGGTTGTGGAGGTTGACTGCTGGGTTTGGGTCCCTTGGGGCAGGGAGGGCTCTCACCCATCCCCTTCTGGGGTGCCCTGAATGAAAACAGCCTGGCACGAAGTCCAGAGGCATGGCTATGGGGGCCTCATGTTACGCTCCAAGCATGCAATCTTGACCAAGTTATTTAATTTTGCTTTAACTTGGTTTCTTCATTTGCAAAATGGAAATGACCAGAGAACCTCCTTTTAAGGAGCACATTAAGGCATAAATAAAATATTACTTATTAATTTGTAATTGTGTCAGGAACATGCAGAGAACACATTATTACAGAATGCAAAACTTGACAGAACATTTTTTTTAATTACCATAAAAATAATTTCTTACAGGTGCATTTGTAGAATTTAGAGGATAAGTTTTTCTAGACAATTCCAGGACAATTTTATAAGGCAAGATAATATTAGCTAAGGAAATTAAATTTTAATTTTGAAATTTTGAAAACTAACTAAAAATAAGAAGAAATGTAATAAATGTTTATGCTGAAACAATGACTTACAAAACAAAACTCACCAAGAGGAACCCAAATATAATTCTACATTTTCCTGACTGAGGCATAATTTTTGTGAGATGTAAAATGAAAAAAAAAATGTGAGATCAAACCTAGCTGGATCTGAAGATTTTGAATAAGGAAAAACTTTTTTTAATATCAATGGCTGATATATTTAGAAAGGAAAGGATATGGGAAATTAAAAGAACAAAGACTGGGAAGTCACTTTCGGCCTTAAAATGGCACTTTGTCATCTAAGTAATGAGGCATCACTGAATCGTTTTCATCATGGGTATGGCATAATCAAATTTTCATTTAGAAAGATAATTCTAGCTGCTTTGCATCAATGAGAATGCTTAAAACCCAAGTACGAAAGCTTACTACAGTAGTTCAGGCAATAATTGATTAAGGCATCAATTAATGCGGGGCTACAAACATGGAGAGAAGGGCTCGGATTCTGAGCCACAAAAATATTTCACTTGGTAATATAAACAGACTAATTTTTTTAATTTTTTTATTATTATTAGTGAAACACCATGAGGTACAGTTGTAGACTTACAATTTTTTGTGCTTGGGTTTCTATTATACAATGATCAAATACCCATCCCTCCACCAGTGCCCATTTTCCACCACCATGGATAATATCCCTCCCCCCCCCATCCCTCCCATCCCACCTTGCCTCTGTGGCAGGGCGATCCCTTGTGTTCTCTCTCTCCTTTTGGGTGTTGTGGTCTGCAAAAGAGACTTTGAGTGGCAAACATGTTCAGTCCATAGTCTACTTTCAACATGCATCTCCCCTCCCGGGAGGATCTTCTAAACACCCTTTATTTGGTGCTCCCTTCTCTATCTGAGCTGCCCTTTCCCCTAGAATGCCCAGCTGGCCTCTAAGCTATGAAGTAATCCTCCTGGTGCTGATCTCAGCTATTCTTGGGTATTAATCTCATATTTTGTTACTTTATATTCCCCAGATGAATGCAATCTTTCTATGTCTATCCCTCTTTCTGACTCATTTCGCTTAGCATAATACTTTCCATGTTGTACCACTTGTATATAAATTTCATGACTTCATCTTTTCTAACAGCTACATAGTACTCCATTGTGTAGATGTACCAAAGTTTCTTTAACCAGTCATCTGTTCTTGGGCATTCAGGTTTCTTCCAGGTTCTGGCTATTGTAAAGAGTGCTGCAATGAACAAACAAGTGCAGATGTCACTTCGAATATACATTTTTGCCTCTCTGGAATATATTCCCAGGAGTGGTATTGCTGGGTCAAATGGGAGCTCAATTTCTAATTTTTTGAGAATCGTCCATACTGTTTTCCAGAAGGGCTGAACCAGTCGACATTCCCACCAACAGTGAAGGAGTGTCCCTTTCTCGCCACATCCGCACCAGCATCAGTTGCTTTTGTTCTTTTGGATGTGGGCCAGTCTCTGAGGTGTGAGATGGTATCTCATTGTGGTTTTGATCTTTATCTCCCTCATCAGGGAGGGATTAATGATGTAGAGCATTTTCTCGTGTTCTTTTCTGCCATTTGGATTTTTCTTTGAAAAAGTTTCTGTTCATTTCATTGCCCCATTTTTTGATGGGGTTGGATTAAACAGACTAATTTTACATGCACAAATTGAGGAAAGGAAAATGGAAATTATCCAACTTCTGACTTGGGTGAACTGATAAATGATTATAGTAACTAATATGGAGGATGTAGAGTAGAAAGAGGCTGGGAGCAATCTGTAAGAAGGTGTCCATTAAACACAGACACCAGAGGCTGAAGAGATAACTGAACGGAACACATATTTTTCATGCAGGAGGCCAAGGTTTGATCACTAGCACTGCATATGCTCCCCCAAATTACACCAGGGGTGTCCATGAGAACTGAGCCTAGAGTAGCCTTTAAGCATTGTCAGATGTGGCCACAAAATAAAATAAATAACAAAATAAATAACAAAATAAAATAAAATAAAATAAAAATAAAATGTCAATGGGGGGCAGCAACAGAATTGTCTCTGTTTTCTCTGAGTGTTCTTTGTATCATGAATCAGGGCCACTTGGTTGTTGCAGAAGAATTATAAAGTAGAAAACACAAAGAAATTCAACTAAAAGTACATTCTTGCCTTGAACTAGAAAGTCCCTGGGCTGAGGAATTGTTTTCCTCAAAGGCAAGATTCTTGAATCTCAACATTAGATGGCATGTCTTAAAGTATATAATTATATGATATGATTATGAAGACTCTTATTTGTCACTTTAAAATTATATTTTAAAATACATCCATAGAGGTAGGGCGTTTGCCTTGCACGCAGCCAACATGGCCGACCTGAGGTCGATTCCTCCGCCCCTCTCGGAGAGCCCGGCAAGCTGCCGAGAGTATCTCGCCCGCACGGCAGAGCCTGGCAAGCTCCCCGTGACGTATTCGATATGCCAGACACAGTAACAACAAAGTCTCCAATGGAGATGTTACTGGGCCTGCTCGAGCAAATCGATGATCAACAGGAAGGGCCTTTTCAAATATATATCCCCTTGCGTTTACTTAAGCTACAGATTACCCAGATTACAAAGATAGCAGGGGTCATTTATATTCTAAAAACTTTTGTCCCTATGAAGTTCTTTTGTTTTAATTTAATAGTATTTTAATGGGATCTGTCCATGAGAATTGTCGACTATATTTTCCTCTGCCGAGTCAAATGTTTCTGATTCTAAGAACTGCAGGTGCCAAAGCAAGGCCATTGATAGCAATTCGGCTCCCTTAAGGATGATAATACAGATAGGCAAGTGTCTCATGTCATCCATTTTATATAGCTCTTTCTATTGAACCACTTTTAGAGAGAGAATTGAGAAATGGTTGCCAAATACTGGGAGAAACATATGTCTAATTTTTAAGGGCCATGATACTTTGTTTCTGCTATTGCAGTCCTGGTTAGTTCTTAACAAGCAATGTTCTATTGGTTGTTGTATCTTTCACTAAATAGATGATTATGTCCTTCTTTCCAAAACAAAGTCTGGGCACAAATGCACATGTATTTGTCACATCCAAGTCATATTAAAAATGATGTGGGAAAGTATAATTTTGGCAGAGAAAGCTGCAATTGGGACAGAATGTTAGACACCCAAGTCTGGATTAATAGTGGCAACAAAAAGTATTTCAATTCTCCTCTGATTTTGGCTGCTGATTAAAAATATGCTTTTTGTGTGACATGCAATATATAGTAATTAATGAAAGTAATTCAGTAGGTCAATGGCCAGATAAACCTTCTTAAGCTCTTAAAAACACAGATGAGTTAGAGAAAGAAACAAGTATGACTTTTCTCTGTTGGGAATTCTAGTGAGCATGCAGCTGTAAAAATGAAACAATATTCATATTCTTAAAACTTTTTGTTCCAAGTACAGGAAAATTCCACCACCAAGCATTTATTTTTTCTTTTGTAACATTCATGAGAAAAAGAAAATATTTGGCTGCTTTTTATAACTATGAGTACTCTTTTAGGGGGGAAGGGGGAAATGTTTATTTTTGCCTTATTAAAACAAATAGTTTTCAAGAATCGTTTAATCTTACATTTGCATTATATGGACCTTAATAAATACAGTGAACTTGCACATTCATGAATAATACTCCTGGGTCTTTCTTTAGCATCTTTGTATAGAATTGCCTACTGTGCTAAAGTATAAAGTATTTGCCTATGGCAAAAGCAATTAGATCATGTACAAAAAGAGAACTCTTATAAAGATATAAATAAGTATGGATCACAATGCCTTAATGTTAAACAGCAGTATACGTGTGAGATGATTCTTGAGGGAGGAGGTGTGGGCAGCATTCAGAAGGTCCTTTTTGCTCTGTGATTCTGAGCACTTCATAAGCACTTAATCTTGGGTCTTGGTGGTTTTTGCTTGTTTTTCAGATGGTGGGGGTGAAGAGCAGAGGGTATTTCCCACATCTGGTTGTGCTTAGATCATACTATCTTCTTGTGTACAGGGATTATTCCCAGTGGTGTTCAGGGACTCAGGACCATATGCGATGCTGGGGATCCAACTGGTCTTATTCATATCCAAGGCAAGCACTGTACTACAATACTTCTATGACTTTGAACTTCTCTTATGAATACCTCCACATTTTTATGAGATAAAAGAAATAAAATCAAGTCTATACAGGGATATCCACAATTACTACACAAAGACTGACTCTGTCAAAGTACTTTTCAGTTTAGTTCAAGATATAGATAACACCTAAAATGGATTGCTTCTATATCTTAATACATCTTGTGGAAAAAATTACTGCAAATTCAGTGGCTAGAATGAACACTTTCTTTATTTCTCTTCTTTCTTTCTTTCTTTCTTTCTTTCTTTCTTTCTTTCTTTCTTTCTTTCTTTCCTTCTTTCTTTCTTTCTTTCTTTCTCAAATGTAGGACAGTTGTCAAGAAAAAAAAGTAAATGAGCCCCCATAATTTAAAATCAAGGTGTTGGCAGAACTATATTTCATTCTGATGACTATAGAGGAGGTTTTTCTCTTGCATATTCTGGCTTTAGAAAATATCTGCATTCATTAGCAACTGGGCCCAGCCCTTCCATCTTCAAAGTCAACAATAGCTTTCTTACATCACTCAACATTGACTCTTCTGCTTCTCTTTTCACTATTTGATTGACTACATTGTACCTACCTGAATAGTTGGGATGATCTGCCTTTTTCATATTAGCAAACTTAATAGAATTTGAACCATACTCTTTCTTTGCCATGTAATATAAATTATTCAAATAATGGATATTGTGAAGTGAACATTTTGGAGTCTGTGGAATTCAGCACAGAATTGTACTACTTTCTATCACTGTATCACTGTCATCCTGTTGTTCATCAATTTCCTCGAGCAGGTACCAGTAACATCTCCTTCTTCCTAGCCCTGAGATTTTAGAAAATGCCACATTCGAGGCTCTTTCAGGGTCAGGGGAATGAGACTTATCATTGTTACTGGGTTTGAGCATACCAAATACACTACGGGGAGTTTGCCAGACTCTGCCATGTGGGCAGGATACTCTCGGTAGCCCGCCAGTTTCTCCAAGAGTAAGAACTAGATGATAAGATGTCTTCCTGGAGCTGGGTTTTATAGTTTTTGGGTCTTGGCCCGTTGATGAGATAACATAGCACCAGAGACAGTTGTTGGGTGTAACGCCTACCTACTGGAAGATGGGGGATCTGGGTGGAGGAGGCCCCAGTTCCAATCAGAGCAGGCTTGGAGATCTCAGCCCCGGGTCCTGCATGCCTGGCTTTCTCTGCCGGTTCAACACAGAATTGTACTACTTTCTATAAGTTTACTTAAACATCAACTTTTACTTATTCGACTACCACTATTCTTGTTCAAATTAATCTTTATGATGGGTAGAGTATTAAAAACATGTCCTAACATGTTAACCACATACATTCTTGATGGATCTCACTCAACGTTAGTTCTTAAAACATGTGTGAGTAATCTTTTTGTTCACAGACATGAGTAGATTCCATGGCATTTGGGTTGTGACAAATATTTAAACTTTTATAAATCCTTGTATTTTCTCCCATATATTGCTTTTCAACCCTTTAGAATAGTAAAGTCATTCTCACTCTTGTTAAAGTTCACTGGCTTTATCCTTTGGGATATATCATTCCCTTTTGACTATCATGCATGTGCTAATGCCTTTGCAAGAAATTATCTACTTTTCTTCTTACCTAAGCAATGTCTGTGATCATCCTTGAGATCTCAGTTTGGTTATAACTTTAAAAAAAGTCTTTCCTTATTTTTTTCAAGGTGTCACGTCACTCTTTTGTGCTATTATCTCTAGCACAATAAATACTGCTGACTGTGTTGGGTTTTACTCTTTGTAGTACTGATTACAGAGGATGTACTATATTTAATTGGGTACTTGACATGAGTAGTGACTTTTACTTTTACAAAATTATATATGAGGTAGGAATTCAATATATTTTTATTCAAACCTGTGTTTAAAACTCATTAAGTCATGTCTGGCACACAAATACTACTTAGAAAGCTTTTATTTTATTAAATAGAAGTGAATCACTTAATTTGACAAATGAAGAAACAAAGATGTAAGAATGCAGTGCAAGATAAATTTTTAAGGTAGAAAATATTTTTTTATTAAATCTATTTCATTATCTTTTGTATTCAAATTTTTGAAGTTAAGACAAACCAAATAAAATTCAGATATGAAACATAAAATATATTTATATGCTTGGTCTAGTGAACATAAGTTTTTTTCACAGATTAGCTTGCTTTTTAAAATTTATCATTTCAGCATGTACTATATTGTTTTTTATTAATCAGATAATATGAATGCCCCTTCTAATCAATTACATTATTCTTAAATAATAGAATAAAAATTCATAAGAACACCTGTGTAAGCAGACTGAATTCTTATGAATAACTTTTGCCTTTCTTACCCATTTATTATATTATTTAAAAGCTGTGCTTATAATTTTCTCACTGTTAAATAAAATGTGAAGGCTCCAAAGAGATAGTATAGTGGGAAAAACAACTGCCTTGACACAGATGATTCTCTTGTACCCTATTTGATCTCCTGATCTGGCCAGAGATTTTCCTGGAGTGTTACCTGTATTGACTCCTCCCCAACCTTAAAAAGGAAAGAAAAGAAAAAAGAAACTAATTCAGCTATGTGTAGTTTCTTCCACACAATTTGAAGTATATATTCTGACATTTGTTACTATCATCCAGTATTAAACTATTTTGAAAAAAAAGAATATAAAATAATTCCTATGATCTTCTTTTACATTTGGTAAATCATGTCAGTTATGCTTTTGAATCATCCATAAATGTGATCCATTTTGCCACATTTATGTTGACACGAATAGGTCCAAGTTGATTATATATTCCAAGTGAGATCAGTGAAGATAATACTAAAGAATATTCTTCTAAAATGCTTTATTATAATAACTCTTTTTACTGTAATAAATTATCAAAAGTATATAAATTTGGGAGAGTTAGAAATTGTTAATATTATCATATTTTCACTTCATCTCATTTTATTTATTTGACTTTTGGAGACTGATTGTCTAGGAATGTGATTTGTTTAACAATTTGGTCCACTAACAAGCAGGTGGAATCCCTAGCATAATAAGCATGATACTTAGAGAAGGAAATGACAGTAATGATTAACTTGTGTATGCATATGTATTTGTGTGTTCGCATATTAGAATGTTCTCATGTGTGTATATGTGAAAGAGCAGACCGAATGCTAATGAGATAATCCTAAATTATGCAATTCATACTAAAATTAACTGACTGTATTTAGTGAAAACCTCTAATTTATCCTATAAGAATTTGTAAAGATGAGCAATACCTTCACAGTAGCAACTTCTTATCTACGACTTCTAGCATCTTACATTGTAATAGTCAGAAAAAACATGAAAATTAAAATTTTTCTTATTTGCCAATAAGTGAAATTTCTACTCATTTGTAAAGTTGTTTTAGAGATCAGCATAATATAATTTTTAAAAAAATAGATGCTCAGGAATATTAGTCACTTTTATGTTTTGAACCTTCAATATTAATTCATGTTTATATATTAGTATAGTAGCACTAGAATTTTTTCAGTTATTTAAATCTCTATACTAGAAAAGTAATGAAAATGCATTATAAACAAAGTCAACTGCTTTCAGTTTACACTAAAATACAGATAACATTCATTCCAAAACCTCTTTCCAGAAAGTTATGAGGTTTCAAAAGTGTCATTGGAAACCTCTAATTCCCCACAGTGTAAATACTTTATAGGAGAGGACATTGGTCACTGTGAATTCTGGTAATAGCATATGCTGGATCAAATGTCTGCATTCCCAGCCAGTTACTAAAGTCAACTCTGATCCACAGTCCCGGGGCTGTTTAAATTTTTACTATGGCAGTCATCAAGGCTTTTCTCTTTCCTCTCGTTTATTTACATTAATAATGGAATCTTTAACTGCTACACTCAAAGTGAAATATTCTTCTCAGAAACAGTTTATGGAGCCAAAATTCTTTTCAGTGTCAAGGAGAGCTCAAGTCGTTGACTCATTGTTATTGTTTTCCCAGATAATATCAAACATGTGTCCTAGATCATATATAATATACCTGCCCAGAAAATATCCTAGCTATATTTGGTGAGCAAAGATTGATACTAGATGCCAGGACCTACATAGTTTGATATTGGCCAGATGTTGAATATTTGTGCATAAAAATGACAGGAAGGAAATATGTCTGATTCACTGTCCAAGTTTTCTACCAGCCATTATTCTAAGGTACACTTTTATACTCATAGTTCAATAGAACAAAATTATTAAGTGAAAAGAATAAGCAATTTCACAAATACTCTCCTGAGGGAAATTTAGTGTAATAGTGATATTAAAGGAAGAGAAAAGAATAATTTCCAGTTACTTGTAATTGTTCTTTTCTCATATTGCCAAATAAACATTCACATTCTCTATTTAAATATGTCTGCTGAACTGTTTGATATTCATGTATATGAGGTCATTTTATAATTTTTAGGGTTCTATATAAAATATAGACAAATAAAAATGTGAAAAGTGGTTATTCTGTTAAAAATGGTGAAATGAGTCAGAGGGAGAACGATAGTCTTAGAATGATTGCACTTACTTGCAGGATATAAAAATAAAAAACATAAAACATAGTATGAGATTAATACCCAAAGACAGTAGAAAGAAGAGGCAAGAGGACTGGTTCATGGTTAGAGGCTTGACACAAATGATTAGGGGTGAAAGAGAGGGGGCCAATTAGAACAGAGAAGGAACCCCTATGACAATATGATCAATGGAAATGATCACTCTGCAAAAGAACTGAATCCTGAAAGGAAATAAAGTGATACACATGATGAGATTTTAATATCTGTATTGAAAAACATTAATGTATTAGCGTCCAAGTGTGCATGTATGTGTGGAGAGAGAGAAAGGGGAGAGAGAAAGAGAGAGAAAGAGAGAGAGAGAATTGTATTCCACACAGTCATAGAGGCAGGTGGGTGGGAGGCAATGTTAGAGGGAGGGTGGACTGCAACATTGGCAGTAGAAAATGTATACTGGTGAAAGGATGGGTGTAGGAACATTGTATTATTGAAAACCAATTATAAACAACTTTCTGAGTGATTCAATTTTTAAAAAAATAAAAAAATGGTATTCTGCTAAAATGGTGTATGTTTAAATATAGAAATTCACTCAAAAACAAAAGTATACTTTTGAGCATAAATAGTTGAATATTTATCACAGTGATTCAATTAGATTATTCATAATTTCCCCGATATGTTAGAGTTCTTATATTTACTTGAGAGCAGAGGAAACTTTTTTCCTATCAGACACCAAAATATATAAATCCTTCTGCTATTTTTATTTCTTCAAATCCCTTAAGATAACTGATCCTGAGAGCACTGTAAGCTTCTTAAAACACTTGATAGATTGGATAAAACCACAGTCTGAAGAGCTAAAGAGAGTCAGCACATATGTCAGTATTAAATAGCCTATCAAAATTAAAGATTAAATGTAGAGTTTGACCTATAAGGCTTCCTGAAAAAAAAAGAAAAAAACTGGCATTTCAATTTCTTTGCCTTAAAATTAAATACCCATATGAATCTAATTAACAAGTTATATATGAAGAAATAGAAATAATTATCGAAATGTTGCAAGGCAATCCTTGGGTTTTATACTACGGAAAAGGGTATGTCAACTGGATCAGAATTTAATGATTAATGATTTTCTAAAAATATAAAATTTTGTATGTAAACTTAGAAATTCTGGTTTGCTATAAAACAGGGAGCTATAAATAAATATATATAAAGAGAATGCTTAAAATTGACTATACTTTAATAGAGAGAACTTACTGTGCATTCACTGATCAATAAATGTGATAAGTCTTATGAATGATTTTGCATTCTAGGTAATCATAAAAACTTTAGCAAGAAAAACCAGAACTCCTAGATCTTAAATAGACTAGATATAACTTATACAAAGAAAAAAATTAATTATTTAAAACTCTGTATTCCTACATCAACCTGAGGATAAAAAAAATGTACTCAGTGAATACTCTTTGAATAAGAATTCAGTTATTTTTTTAGGTTTTGTTCAAGTACACTATATAAATTCCATTGATTCTTAAAAAAAAGAGGTTATTTTCTAAGATATGCCAGATGTCTGTATAACTATTAGAATGCTTTGACATTGAAAAAAATAACACACATAAAAAAGAAAAATAATGCATTGTCAAAGATTTCAATATTATGCTGTTCAATAATAAGGAGTACCTAAAACAAGGTTCTATGTTTTATAAAATCTTGCACAATTGAGTTTGGGGAAGTGTCTCTGAAAGCTACCATTTTGACGGTTATTTTATCAGAACTAGTGGCTAAATAAGATATATATCTAATAAAAACTATTTAAGATTTCATCTAGAGTACTGAGCAGAAAATTCATTTACAGAAACTCCAAAAAAAAGGATCAATGGCTGTGATAGCGACAGATATAGTAGAAATAAATCATGTGGAAAGAAATGTGAGATTCGTCATAACAAATAGACAGATTTGGCAATGGTAAGGTAAAGCATGTAAATAAGAATTTAGTTATTCTTGTACAGACAAAATATGATTTCACATACAAAATAAGTTATAATTGTTAAGAATACATAAACTCCTTTACATTTCAGAGAAATAGCTAAGACACTGATACACTGCTGACTCATTAAGATAATTTTAAATGAACAAATATATAAATGAATAAAAGAAAAATTATTTTTGTAAAAAAATGTTGTGGACTTAGCATTTATAAAGTTAAAAAATTGTAAAATATTTAAACTATCAGAAAGCAACATTTAAAAAATTTTTTTGTAGGAGTACTGCTATTTATTCAGCCACTGATTAGCTGATTGAATTGGGCATGAACTCCACCTTAATTTTTTTTAATTTATTTTTTTTCTTTTTATATTTATTTATTGGGGCTGGAGCGATAGCACAGCGGTAGGGCATTTGCCTTGCACGCAGCCAACATGGCCGACCCTAGTTCGATTCCTCCGCCCCTCTCGGAGAGCCCGGAAAGCTACCGAGAGTATCTCGCCCACACAGCGGAGCCTGGCAAGCTACCCATGACGTATTCGATATGCCAAACACAGTAACAACAAGTCTCATGATGGAGATGTTACTGGGCCCGCTCGAGAAAATCGATGATCAACGGGAGGGCCTTTATTTATTTATTGAATCACTGTGGGAAAAGTCACAAAGCTTTCAGGTTTAAGTCTCAGTCATACAATGATCAAACACCTTTCCCTTCACCAGTACTCATTTTTCACCACCGAGTACCCCAGTATACTCCCCCTCCCACCCCTCCAAATGCCTGTGAGGCAGATGATTTCCACTTAACTCTTCTCTACATTGATTACATTCATTATTTCAACAAAAGATGCACCATTATTGTTTAGAATTCCCGCCCCCCCCAAAAAAAATCAGAATTTCTGAAAAGGCATTGTGAAATATTCTGTTTTCTATAGTTGGTTATGAGAATCATATAATGTCATGCGGCCACGATTTTGGATTTTTGCAAAGAGCCAGGTAATTACAAGATTGGTTTCTGTGTATCTGATGTTATGGCCGTGCCAGAGAGTTGCTCGTGGGGGGTAACTCGTGACCTCGGTACGGCGTTAAGGACATGCCGGTACCGCTCCCCTTCCCATGAGACTGCAATTGCCCCGTCACCTCCAGCTCGTACCTGGCTTTCCTATAAGCTCTGAGGCAGCAGCCACCTTGCTGCCAGGGAGGGGAAAGGCAGAAAGGAGCAACACCCTTTCCCTCCTGGGGAGGCATTGTGCCGTAGCTTAATGCGTGGTCCATTCACTTTTCTGCCACAAGCTGCTGGGTTCTGGATTAAGTCCTTTTGCCTCTGGAGCCATGGCCATGCCAGAGAACTGCATGGGGGGGGGGGGGGCAACTCGTGACCTCGGTAGGGCATGAAGGACAAGCCGGTACCGCCCCCTTCCCATGAGACTGCAGTTGCCCCATCACCGACAGCTCATACCTGGCTTTCCAGTGAGCTCTGAGCCGGTGGCCACTCTGTATGCAGTCCAGATGCATTTCTGCCAAAAGCCACAGGGTTTCAAGATTTGTTTCTGAGTCTCTGGTATCATGGCTATTAATCAGCTTGATCAGGGAGCCAGAGAGTCCATTTGTAGGCAGAGACTCAGGGGTCTCGTTGGGATAGTCGGCTCCACCCCCATGTGGTGAGGACCCATGTGTCTCGTCACTGCAGGCCCAAACCTGACTGTCCAGTAGCCTCTGGAGGATGGTGGTCACCAGACCACCAGGGGGAACAGGCCAAGGCACGAAACCTATTCCACCTGGAGTGGCCCAGTGCCAGTAACCTACTGCAGGAACAGGACGCATTTCTGCCAAAAGTCTTTAGATTCCGAGATTTATTTCTGAGACTCTGGGATCATGGCCATTAAGCAGTTCGATCAGGAACCAGAGAGGCCATGCCTCCAATTATATAGCTGAGGTGGAGGTGGTTTGTGGGTGTGTCTCCCACATACCTAACTTTTGGCCATTTACTTTCTTGGTAAACTTTGCCCCAAGTTTTTGGGGTCTGGCCAAAGGTACAGCAGCAATTTTGGGGTATCTGAAAGTCTGAGGTTGCCATTAGGCTGCTGATGCACTCACCTCACAGGTACAGATTGACCTGCTGCCAGCACCATATCCCCCCAACTTTTAAAATTTTAAAAGAACTATATAACACTTTCCAGTCTTCAAAATAAGTGACATTTGATCGTTATCTGGCATCTTTGCCACTAGTTTAAAAATGCTGGGTGAGTCTACGTGCCTTAAAATGTATTTATTAGACTGAATATAAGTTATGCTTCTATGATTTAAATGTGTGGCAAATTAATATGTATCATATACCAACAATTAGGTTTTATTTCTCATCCCACCATACAAAGACCTGAGACCTTAATAAAACAGATGTCTTAGTTAGGTGATTCTTTTATTCAGTTCAACTAAATCTAATTTCTACTTTGTGTCACAAAGTAAAGAGTGGGACAGGATCAATGGTGAATGCTTGAAATTGTTCATTTCAGGAGTAATCAACATCGGAGCCCTTTAATACAAAAGTTGAGTTTCAGGTTGAATTTATATAAATTATACTGAACTAATGATTATTAAGAAATTTAGCTATATCTCACTCATCCAGATACCCACCTGGATGCAGGGTCCCTTCCCGGGGCTGCAAATGTTACTAGATCCCCTGAGAACAACTGGTTATCGTCCTTGGTCTGCGGGGGATGGGAATAGAGGCACACTGAACGAACCCAAAGCTGAGCCATTCCGGTACCCTCTACTCACTCATCGAGTACCCACCCGGTGATAGGGTCTCTTCCCTGAGCCGCAGCCACTAACACGGCCCCAAGTTATTCTCCCCCTACATATACCATAGGAATCATAAGGTACCCTCTGAGATGGAACTTTCACTAGGATAGCTTAACCACCAGAAACACATTAGTCAATAATTCATTAAAACCATCTCAATTAATTCTGCATCATAAGTAGAATAGTAAAAGTGAATGTGAAGGTCCATACCACACAGGTCACAATGATAAAGCAATGGAGGAGCCCAACAAGTTTACTTATTGAAGAGGTTAGCCCAGAAGACACCAATAGAAATGAAGTGTTAGACAACCTCTCTGACAAAGAATTTAGAAGGGAGCTACTGAGGATGCTTAGGGAGCTAAAAGAAACAATGAAAAGCAATGCCAATAAAAGACAAGAGGACTTGAAGGTAGAAATGAGGAAAATACAAATAAAATTACAAACGGAAATGTCAGACCTGAAAAACATGGTAGGCGAATTGAAAAACTCAGTGGACGGCCTCAGCAGCAGAGTAACAGCTGAAGATGAGGTCCAGAGAGTCTCCAGAAAAGATCAATGGTGAATGGTCAAAGATCAATGGTACAGAGACTCTCCAGAAAAGAGCAGAAAAAGGATAAGAGACTCACAATTCGGGAACAGATGGCAAGACAAGATCATGATGAAGTCAAGAGGAGTAATATAAGAATTATTTAACTCACAGAGAGACAGGAAGAAAACTCTGATGAAGAAGAATCCGTCAAAGACATCATTGCTACGACGTTCCCAGAGCTGAAGAAAACATGTGACCACATTCAGGAGGTCCGAAGGGTACCAGCTAGAAGAAATTAGAATAAAAATACCCCAAGACACATCCTGATCAAAATGACCAAAACCTTAGATAAAGACAAAATTCTGAAAGCAGCAAGATCAAAGAAAGAAATTTCCTAAAAAGGAGCATCCTTAAGATTCACAGCTGATTTGTCTGATGAAACCCTTATGGCCCCAAAACAATGGTGCGATATAGTGAAAAACTCAATGTAATAAATGCCTCACCAAAAATACTTTACCCAGCGAGACTCTCATTCATAACAGAAGGAACAACACACAGCTTCACAGACAAACAACAACTCAGGAACTTCATAGACTCAAGACCATGGTTACAAGAGCAACTAAACGGGCTACTTTAAGACAAGACAGGTCCCTCAAATACACCAAATTTCAACAGAAAAAATGGGGGGAAAGCCCATAACAATACTCTCTCTCAATGTCAATGGGCTAAAAGTGCAATTAAAGACACAGAGTTGCAGGATGGATTAAAAAATTGAACCCAACATTCTGTTGCCTCCAAGAAATACATCTCAATAGTCAAAGCAAACAGTCTCAGAATTAAAAGCTGGAAAACAATTTTATAGGCAAACAGCTCCCATGATAAAGCTGGAACAGCCATCCTAGTATCAGACCAAATTGATTTCAGATTGAAAAAGGTCACAAAAGACAGTGAAGGCCATTTCTTATTGATCAAGGGATCTGTACAACAGTAAGAATTTACAATAATAAATGTATATGCAACTAATGAGGGACTATCAAAGTACTTAAAACAACTATTCATAGACTTGGAGAAAGACATCGATAGCAACACAATACTAGTGAGAGACTTCAACACCGCATTATCCCCTTTTGATAGATAACCCAGACTCAAGCTTAGCAAGGACATAATTCATCTGAGGGAAGAAACAGAAGAAAGGGACTTAGTAGATATATACAGGACAATTCGTCCTCAAAAAGCTGAATACACATTCTTCTCAAGTGTGCATGAAACATTCTCCAAGATAGACCACATGCTAAGCCACAAAACATACCTCCATAAAATTAATAAGATAGAGATTTTATAAACAATCTTCTCAGACCACAATGCACTGAAATTAGAACTAAATCACACACACAAACAGAAAACTAAATCAAGCACCTGGAAATTAAACAGTTCATTATTAGACAAGAAAAGAAAGGAAATCAAAGATGAAATCAAAAGATTCCTATAAAAGAATGAAAATGAGGACATGAGTTACCAAAACTCATGGGACACAGCAAAAGCTGTGTTAAGAGGTAAGTTTATAGCTCTACCAGCATTCCTCAGGAAGGAGGAGCGAGCCCACATAAGTAACTTAACCTCACAGTTTAAGAACCTGGAGAATGACCAAGAAAAGGAGCCCAATCCGAACAGGAGGAAGAAAATAATAAAACTCAGAGCAGAGATTAACAAGATGGAATCCCCAAAAACAATCCGAAAGATCACTGAAACCAAGAGCGGTTCTTAGAGAAAATAAACAAGATCAATAAGCCTCTAGCAAAACTCACAAAGAAAGGGAGAGAGAAAATCCTAATAAACCAAATCAGAAATGAAAAGGGGGTCATTACAACAGAAACTACAGAAATTAAAATGATCCTAAGGGAGTGCTTTGAGAAGCTTTATGCCACAAACACGAAGACCTCGAGGAGATGGCTGAATTTCTAGATTCCTTTAGCCTCCCAAGGCTGAACCAAGAAGACCGGAATACCTGAACAGACCTATCACCATCAAGGAAATTGAAATGGTAATAAAAAGTCTCCCCAAGCACAAAAGTCCTGGCCCAGATGGTTTCATTAGTCAATTCTTCCAAATCTTTAAAGAGGACTTATTGCCAATCCTTTTTAAGCTTTTCCACGAAATTGAAATATCACAAACACTTCTGAACAGTTTCTATGAAGTAAATATCACCCTGATACCAAAGGCAGACAGAGATACTACAAAGATAGAGAATTACAGGCCGATATTCCTCATGAACACAGATGCAAAGATCCTCAACAAACTATTAGCAAATAGAATACAATGACTCATCAAAAAGATCATACACCATGATCAAGTAGGATTCATTCCAGGGATGCAAAGGTGGTTTAACATTTTAATCAATCAACATAATACATCGTATCAACAAAAGAAAAGACTAAAAAAAAATGATCATATCAATAGATTCAGAGAAAGCATTTGACAAGATCCAGCACCTGTTTATGATGAAAATTGTCAGCAAAATAGGCACTGAAGGAACTTTCCTCAATATAGTCAAAGTCATATACCACAAGCCCATGGAAAGTATTATTCTCAATAAGGAAAATCTAAAAGCCTTCCCAGTAAGATAGGGCACGAAACAAGACCACTTTCACCATTCCTATTCAATATAGTACTGGAAATCCTGGACATTGCAATTAGGCAAGAGAAAGGTATCAAGGGAATACAGATAGGAAAGGAAGAAGTCAAACTATCACTATATGCAGATATATGATACTATATTTAGAAAACCCTAAAGATTCTACAGAAAAGTCCTAGAAACAATAGGTCAGTTTAGTAGAGTTGCAGGCTACAAAATCAAGACCCAAAAGTCCATGGCTTTCCTATATACAAATAACGAAAGAGAAGAAATGGACATTAAAAAAAATCTTGTTCACAATAGTACCTCAGAAAATCAAGTACCTCAGGATCAGCTTAACCAAAGAGGTAAAGGACTATACAAGGAAAATTACAAAGCACTATTTCAAGAAATAAAAGAGGACACTAGGAAATGTAGACAAATACCCTTCTCATGCACAGGGAGGAGTAACATTATCAAAATGGCAATACTGCCCAAAGCACTATACAAATTCAATGAGGTCCCTATCAGGATACCCATGACATTTTTCAAAGAAATACACAAAACACTCCTGAAATTCATATGGAAAAATAAACCCCCACGAATAGCTAAAACAATTCTTGGGAAAAAGAAGATGGGTAGCATCACCCTCCTCAACTTCAAACTGTACTACAAAACAGTAGTAATTAAGACAACGTGGTACTGGGCTAAAAACAAACCTGCAGACCACTGGAACAGAGTCGAATATTCTGTCACAGACTGCCAAATACTTGACCACTTAATATTTGACAAAGGAATATGAAATGTGAAGTGGAACAAGAAAAGCCTCTTCAACAAGCGGTGCTGGGAAAACTAGATAGCTACCTGCAAAAAAAAAAAATGAACTCTGACTTCTTTCTAATGCTAGGCACAAAAGTCATATGAAAGTGGATTAAAGACCACAATATCAGACATGAATCCATAAGATACATAGAGGAAAATGTAGGCAGAATTCTCTAAAGCATTGAAGCTAAAAACATCTTTAAGCATGAAACAGCACTGACCTTGCAAGTGGAAGCAAACATAAATGGGACTACATCAAACTAAGAAGCTACTGCACTTCAAAAGAAACAGTGACCAAAACACAGAAAAAGCCTACAAATGGGAAAGAATATTTACCCAATACCCATCTGATAAGGGATTAATATCCAGGATATATAAGACACTAGTATAATTGTATAAGATAAAAACCTCCAACCCCATCAAAAAATGGGGAGAAGAAATGAACAGACATTTCCTCAAAAAAGAAATACTATAAACTTAAAGATATCCTAAAATTAGAATCTAATAAATAGGATTTATTTAGGAGAGACCAATAAAACTGGATGAGAAAAAAAAAGAAATATAAATGGCCAAAAGGCACATGAAAAATGCTCCACATCACTAGTCATCAGGAAGGTGCAATCTAAAACAACAATGAGATATCATCTCACACCACAGAGACTGGCACACATTCAAAAGAACAAAAGCAACCACTGCTGATGTGATGTGGGGGAAAAGGGACACACTTTCACTGTTGGTGGGAATGCCCACTAGTCCAGCCTTTGGGGAAAACAATATGGACAGTCCTTCAAAAACTAGAAATTGAGCTTCCACATGACCCTGCAATACCACTTCGGGGAATATATCTCGAGGATGCAAAAAAGCACAATAGAAATGACATCTGTACCTATATGTTCATTGCAGCACTGTTCACGATAGCCAAAATCTGGAAACAACCCAAGAGCCCGAGAGCAGATGACTGGTTAAAGAAACTTTGGTACATATACACAGTGGAATACTATGCAGCTGTCAGGAGAGATGAAGTCATGAACTTTGCTTATAAATGGATAGACATGGAGAGTATCATGCTAAGTGAAATGAGTCGGAAAGAGAGGGACAGCCATAGAAGGACTGCACTCATCTGTGGAGTATGAAACAACATAAAATGAAGCTGATACCTAAGGACAGTAGATACACGGGATAAATAGATTGCTCCATAGCTGGAATCCTGCCTCATGAGCAAAGGGGAGAAGGCAGCTGGAATAGAGAAGGGAGCCCTAAGAGCGATAGCACAGCGGTAGGGCGTTTGCCTTGCACGCAGCCAACATGGCCGCCGACCCGAGTTCAATTCCTCCGCCCCTCTCGGAGAGCCCGGCAAGCTACCGAGAGTATCTCGCCTGCACGGCAGAGCCTGGCAAGCTCCCCGTGACGTATTCAATATGCCAAACACAATAACAAGAAAAAGATAGCTGGAGGAATTGGAAGGGATGGGAGATGTGTGCAGAAATTGGATAAAGGACCAGACATGATAACCCCTCAGGATCTGTATTGCAAACCTTAATGCCCAAAAGTAGAGAGAGATGATGGGGAATCATGTCTGCCATGGAGGCAGGAGGAGGATGGGAAAGGGGGGGGGGTATACTGGTGATATTGGTGGTGGTGGATGTGCACTGGTGGAGGGATGGGTGTTTGGTCATTGTGTGAATGTAACCTAAACATGAGAGCTTATAACTATCTCACGGTCATTCAATAAAATTAAAAAATAAAATAAAACAAATTTAAAAAGGAGTAATTTTAGAAACTAAATACAACTAAGAAATAGAAAAAACTGTTCTTCATAAAATAACAAATGTCAAAAATATATCACCTTATCATGAATTAAAGAAGAATATTTGATACATCAAAAAAAGAATGCTGATGGCTGAAATAAATTTGTGCAATAATGTATTCCATAAGCAATAAAAAATTAGATTACAGGAGATATAAAATGAGCTATTCCATAGAACTAAATAAAATTGAGCTTTGAATTTAAAGTGACACTGTGTATTTTTGTGCCGTTTTATTGTCTGTATAATTGTTATTTGGATATTTGGTTTATACCCAGCCTTGGGGATACTCCTAACTTTGTGATTGAGTTCACTTCTGGCAGTGTTTGGGGACCATATGAGGTGCTGGAGATTGAATCTGGGTTATTAATATGCAAACCAAAAATCTTCTACTATTTTGTAGTATTTCTCCAGCCTCTACTATCTACAAAATTTAGGATAATTTTAGTAATATGAGTCTCTGTCCCTAAGATTTGAAGTGAAATATTAGAAACAACATTGAGTTGTTATCATAACTCCATAACAGTCATCATAAAGTGTCAAGCAAAGTGTCTGAAATACTATAGCAGCTTATTAAGAATTTATTCTTTCCCCTCTATAGTTGAGACATAAGAAAATGAATATATATGTACATAAATGCGCATATATCTTCTAGTTTGGAATTTTCAGAACTAGAGTCTAATCTAAAAATCTGTTACATTTATATTATGTTTTTTATGGTTATCTGAGAAACAATTTAAACTCTATTCAATCCTCATAAGCCTAAAATGAGAATGTTGGCTTACTAAACACTAAGGTTCCTTCTACTTTATGAGTGGATAAATGACTATTGGATTGTGTAATGATGTTAGAAAAAATTCTCAATATTTGAAAGAAGGTCATAATATAACTTAATTAATTTATTTGGTAGATAATTAAATTATATAATTTATTTTAATTTTATTTATGATTATTTAATTTTATTTTAACCAATACTCATTTGTATTGGAAATTTAAATGATTTTAATTTTATTGTGTAAAAAAAAGTAAATTCTACCACTTGGTATAATACAAAAAGAGAGCAACATCATTTAAATTGGTGGACTTTTAGTGTCTGGAGGAATAGGACAGAAGGATATTACACTAATCTTGCACACACTTGACCTGAAAAAAATCACTGGCACAACATCTATTCCTCTAAACACCACCAGGAGTAATTCTTGGGTATAGAGCAATTTATTAATATCGCTTGGTGTGCCTTGAAATCTAAAATAGAAAAAAAAGACTTTTAGAATAAAGAATAGTGCAGTGAATGAATAAACATAAAACAAGATTAAAAGTGGTTGTTTACAAAAAGATGATTATAACTATGCTTTGTGATTTTTGTTGCTAAAACAGTTGAGAACTAATTTAATGAAATCCTTTATTATTTAAAATAATAATTATTAGTTAAGACTTATCACCACCTTGGTGTGTATTATTGAGTCTTAATGTGGGGAACTGATGACTTGTGTTTCAGTTACAAGTTCTTCTTTAATTATTGAGTAATTCTTTTATTTAGATATTATTTCTTTATCTACAATGTTACATTTTTAATTTTTCAAAGTCTATAATTAGAATTTTTGTCACAGCTAAGTTTTAAGGTTGTTTTTAAAATTATGAAATAGTAATTATTTCCTAGGGCTTTACAAGTCTCTCCTACTAAATCGGTGTGTTTATCAATATTTCTTATTCATTTTATAAAAATTTGTGGCTCAGTAAGCCAGTAGATACGATTTAAGCAAAAATTTTCCTCAACAGGGTGAATATTTTTATATGTGGCTATGATCTTCCACATGGTAGGTGAGTGTGTAGAAGATACACTACAGAGACAGACATTGAAACTCTCTTTGACCCTGGAGCAAAATAAATGAGAGTAATAAAGTTCACCCCTTTGAGTTTTGCCTTGTTATCAAATAGTTCCCAAATCATGAAGCCAATAAAAGTGAAATAGTCTGTCAGGGGAAAAGAAGAACAAAAATACTTCCTAGTTTTCCCCCTCAGGCCTTTTAAGAAAGCTTTACTTCTGGATGTATGAATGAAAATACTTCTAAAAATTAGAAAATTCTATCAGCTCAGAAATGTGTGATGATCTTTAGCAGAAAGACCTTTACCCCCACAAAAATAACAGTTTCACGATTTCATGCTCCCCCCCCTATATTGTAAGTAGAATTTTTTTAAACCTTATTTCTTAAGATTTTTGTTTGTTTTAATTTTATCAGATCCAGAGAAGAAAAACAAAAATGACTGAATCTGACACTTTCCCTTTTAAGTAGAGGAGACTATTGCTGAAATTCCTTAGTCTCCCTGTTTACTGTCTTACAGTTGAACAAGAAGCTAACATTTCATACGAAACATAACATACTAAACATAACTTGAGTGTCAATAATCTTATTTGCTTTGTTATTCCAAAATGTATTATAAATTGAGCCAAAGATTACCAAAATAAAAATTATGATTCAATACATATATAACCTTTACACAATTTAAACATTTCAAACATATTTACGTTTTTTGTTATGTGAAAGTAATTTATAGCTGAATTTCTTTTTTTTATTCATGTATCTAGTATATGAGTTGTCCTCTATTTTTTGTTTGTTTGTTTGTTTTAATTTTATTGAATGACCGTGAGATAGTTATAAGCTTTCATGTTTAGGTTACGTTCACACAATGACCAAACACCCATCCTTCCACCAGTGCACATCCACCACCACCAATATCACCAGTATACCCCCCCCCCCTTTCCCATCCTCCTCCTGCCTCCATGGCAGACATGATTCCCCATAATCTCTCTCTACTTTTGGGCATTAAGGTTTGCAATACAGATCCTGAGGGGTTATCATGTCTGGTCCTTTATCCAATTTCTGCACACATCTCCCATCCCTTCCAATTCCTCCAGCTATCTTTTTCTTAGGGCTCCCTTCTCTATTCCAGCTGCCTTCTCCCCTTTGCTCATGAGGCAGGATTCCAGCTATGGAGCTATCTATTTATCCCGTGTATCTACTGTCCTTAGGTATCAGCTTCATTTTATGTTGTTTCATACTCCACAGATGAGTGCAGTTCTTCTATGGCTGTCCCTCTCTTTCCGACTCATTTCACTTAGCATGATACTCTCCATGTCTATCCATTTATAAGCAAAGTTCATGACTTCATCTCTCCTGACAGCTGCATAGTATTCCACTGTGTATATGTACCAAAGTTTCTTTAACCAGTCATCTGCTCTCGGGCTCTTGGGTTGTTTCCAGATTTTGGCTATCGTGAACAGTGCTGCAATGAACATATAGGTACAGATGTCATTTCTATTGTGCATCCTCGAGATATATTCCCCGAAGTGGTATTGCAGGGTCATGTGGAAGCTCAATTTCTAGTTTTTGAAGGACTGTCCATATTGTTTTCCCCAAAGGCTGGACTAGTGGGCATTCCCACCAACAGTGAAAGTGTGTCCCTTTTCCCCCACATCACATCAGCAGTGGTTGCTTTTGTTCTTTTGAATGTGTGCCAGTCTCTGTGGTGTGAGATGATATCTCATTGTTGTTTTAGATTACATCTTCCTGATGACTAGTGATTTGGAGCATTTTTCATGTGCCTTTTGGGTATTTGTATTTCTTTTTTGAGGAAACTTCTGTTCATTTCTTCTCCCCATTTTTTGATGGGGTTGGAGGCTTTTGTCTTGTACAATTCTACTAGTGTCTTTGTATGTCCTGGATATTAATCCCTTATCAGATGAGTACTAGATAAATATTTTTTCCCATTCTTTGGGCTCTTTCTGTGTTTTGGTCATTGTTTCTTTTGTCGTGCAGAAGCTTCTTAGTTTGATGTAGTTCCATTTGTTTATGTTTGCTTCCACTTGCATGGTCAGTGCTGTTTCATCCTTAAAGATTCTTTTAGCTTTAATGTTATAGAGAGTTCTGCCTACATAAAATGACATCTTTCAAAGTAATGCAGTTTTGATGTTGAGTTCTTTTTAAAAAGCCTCTTTTTAGACTGTATATATACACATATTTAGTTTAGAAACATATCTATACATATTACATATATATTATATACATACATACAGTCTAAAACTTTACCAAAGATTTTATTGACACGGACCAGTAATTTGTCCTTAAGTAATGTAAGCTGAGTGTAACTTTAGACCAATTTTGTATTCCTGAAACATATTAGCATGAAACTTTGAAAATTTTTCTAATGAGACATGATTTAATGTTGGGTATTACCCTAAGAGTTTTAGACTTTATCAGTGAATTGCCTTTTTTCCTCTGTGCAGAAAAGGTTACAGTGCTCTTATGAGCACCCCTAATCACCTGAGTTTATCTTTAACCTTTCCTTTGTGCTTCACCTCCCTTTGTTTATTACTGAAATCCTCAAGTCAGGCATGATTACTGATAAAGTGAAACCTTCTGGTGACTCTCATAATTGTATTTGTAGTGAATTTCTTGCTTTTCTATTTCCCATATAGCCTTTTCATATTTAATTATAGAATGATGTTCTTTACTTACACACAGAATAATCATTAATGCTGTGCTCCTAATACTTGGGAATTATTTGAGTCTGTAATATATCTACTCCTGGAAATCTGTCATAATTACTTGACTCAGGCTTTAGTTGCCATAGTAATACCGCAAAATGGGGTCTGCCCTGGGACTTGGATGGACCAGGGGTGAGAAGCAGAGATACCCCTGCATCAAAATGGGACAGTCTAGAAAGCATAAAGTATGGTCTTGATGCAAAACATGATGACTGAAGGAGCAGGACCGCGATGGGGAAGGAAAAGCTAAATCACCCTGGTCTAAGGTATATGATAAAAGCTTAGCTGGTTTTTAACCCTTCTTTGCCCTTAGAACCTAGAGAGCTAAATTTTGGAACCTATATATCTTACTATGTTTATCCAAATAACTTCAAGTATTAATAAGAAATAAACCTAATTGTTTAATATGTACTAGCATTATGGGAAAGAAAAAAGTAATAAAAAGCCTCCGGAAGAAAAAGTGTCTCCTTGAGTTAACCCCCCAAGAGAACTCCCTCCATCTAAAAGTTTTACCTCTGTAAATGATTAATCACACCTATATGTAGTCCTGTTCTTCAAACTCCCTCAGATGTTCTGTAAGTATGCTAACAATTCTGCAATAAATTTTGTTTATTGTCCATTCTGTTTATAATCCATTTTGACCTTCTTTCCATGAGTCCCCTGTCTCTATATTTCTCTGCTGGGGAGTCTTAAGGAGGTGGTTCTCAGCCACTGAATGTGTCACACATGAACCCACAATTTAATACTTTTTTTCTTTATAAATATGGAAAGACCCATTTGACAGGTGAATTAGAATATAACGATGCATGCTTAGAGTTCAAAGAATATAACAATTAAGAAAAATTTGAGGACTTTATTAAGTTGCTGATTTAACAACAGATAAAACATTCAACAACCTAAGGGAAATAATAAAATAGCATGCAAGACTGAGATAGTTTCTGATCAATTAAAACGGTGCCCAATACTATAGTCAGCTGCATGTTTTCCAAGGAAAAGAAATAAAATATTTCAAAGACATATCATATCATTCAGTGTATTCTCTGTATATTTTATGACATATTTTTCTAGTGAAACAGTAGAATGAAGCTGTCAGTTATTTAACTATTTAGAATTTAACTAAAATCACTTGTTAAGGAGTATATATCATACCTTTATCTTTCTTAGTTATCAGGATTTTATTTCTATTATTTGATCTTTCTTCCTCACTTTCTCTCTCACTCTCTCTTTCTGAACCACTCAGACCTATCTCTCTAACACTTAATATGAATACCATGTTCTTGAAAGTAGCTACCATGTTTTGCCATCTACCACGGATTTCACACACTTGCTAGGTAAAATTCTTATGCTGAAAGTACTATTTACAACTATAAGCAACAAAATATAGATATTTTGGGATAGATTGGCAATGGTCATCACAAATATTACCTTCCAAAACTGTTTTTTGTCACTTAAAGGGATGGCATCCATTATAGAAAGTATCAGTCATTCTTTAAAGATGACTCCACTGGATAAACATTTGTTATGGTGATTGCTGCAAATAAAAGCAAATTGCCTTTGGTTCTTTGAAATGAAAGCAGCTTCATTTCATGTAGTTTATGTGAACAAATTTACAAAGTAGTAACATTTCAATACATGTGTAGTTTAATCTTTCTTCCAAACTAGAAACATTTCAATCCATGTGTAGTTTAATATTTCTTCCAGGAAAACAAAATTGTACATTTTACTTTCTACTATAATAATAGTAAACCTGAATTCTCAACCTCACATAATCAGTACAAAGCCCTACTGTGTTCTCTGAATCTCATCTATATCAATCATTCAGATTGACTAGAAGAATCACTTTACTAGAATGGGTGTTTGTAGAGACTGAATCAAGCAATGGTATTTTTGCTTTTCTCTTGCTTTTTCATTTCACAGGCTTTAATTATTCCCCTACTTTCAATTATTACTGCAAAATCCATTTTTTAAATCCAAGTACACTATAATTATGGACAAAAGCTTAAGATCTGAGAGTTAGCTATAAGGCTGTCTCTGGAGAAATTTTGCTAAAACTATATGAAAATAAACCTATATTCTTCTGAGCTTATGAATACTAATAACCTTGAAAATGTAGATACTGGGAATCATGTCAAACTAAGCATGGAAAAAGGAAAGCAAGCAAGCAAGCACACAAACCAAAAACCCTTGAAAACTAGTAAAAACTTAGTCAGGAGAAAAAATATTTCTGAGGACTTTTTAGGAAATGGAGTTGACTTGGTGTGAAACCATTTAACTGAGTTTTATTTATTTTCTTTTTATAAAATAAATTGTGGAGATTTATAACCATGTGACTAAGTCAGTATCATTCAACATGTGCTTTGGTTTATCTGTTTAAAGGTGTAAAACATTCATGAATCTTTTGAAATAGGAGCAGGAGAGATAGTAGAGCAAGTAAGGCATTTGCCTTGCATGCTTTGGCCCAGAGGGATCCCTGGTGTTCTATATAATGCTCAAGCCCAGGCTAATTGATAACTCAGGAGTAATGTACACATGCAGAGCCATTAGCATTTAGTAAGCCCTGAACACTGCCAGGCGTGGACCTTCCTTCTATATAAATAAATAAAGCATGTTCTCGGTCAGAGTGGTAGTACAGTTGGTAGGACATTTTCCTTTGAATTGTCTGGCCTGGGTTTGATCCTCCATATCCCATATGGTTCTCCAAGCACAACAAGGAGAAATTCCTGGATGAAGAGCCAGGACTAAGTTTGGAGCATAGTCAGATATGCTCCCATAAGGGATTCCCCTCCCCCATAAAGCATATTTTGAAGTATTCATAAATAATACGAATCTATATTAAATAATCTATAGCACACAAAACAATTTAATATATTTCTCAGAATAAACTTATAATAATAAAAGAAATATATGTCCAACAAATTTATTTTCTTCTAATTGTTATACTTAGATACTTTGTTTTGTTAATTTTGTACTTGTATATTTTGTACTTTGTTTAATTAATTTGATTTTTATGTACTTTAAATTAATAGTATCTTTAGTTACTACATGATGTTTTAAAGTGAAAAGAATATATAACAAATATCTCTCTTCTAGTCCACTATCCCATGTGCTTGATTGCATTCTATCAAACAACTATCACCTGTTAAATAGATCACTTGATCACTTGACATCCGTTACTCATCAATTTGCTCAAGTGGGTACCAGTAATGTCTCCATTCGTCCCTATCACTCGCCAGAGTAGCCCAAAGGCATCTGCTCATTCTGGGAACACGAACAGACTCAAACTATCATTCAGGGTTTTGACAAAGAAGTCTGACCATCTCGTAGGTGGGTGGCCACGCGATGTTTTGATGTGCCGCAGAATCTAGTCGGTAATGGCTCTAGTCCAGTGATCGTCTCCAAATCTCATTATGTGTCCAGCCTATCTTATTTTCAATGCCTTGGCAAACCAGACAGCATCCCTGATTCGTGATCATTGACGGTGGTCGGAACTCCGAATTTTTTCTCTCATTTGAGTACAGCGTGATACTCCAAGGATAGCTCTTTTGATTCCTCTTTGGGAGACCCAAATAGCATTCTCATCCTGTTTTCATTTGGCCCAGGTCTCTGAGGCGTATGTTAATGAAGGAAGAATGGTGGAATCGAAGATATGTGCCTGAAGCCGGATGTTCTTCGTCCTCTTAGCTATTTCTTCGACGCTCTTGAAGGCATTCCAAGCCACTGTCTTCCTACTGCGCAACTCAGGTGCCAGGTCATTCGTCATGTTGTCTTCTCGACCTAGGTACACATAACTGTTGCATTCGGAGATGTTAGTCTTGTTGAGAATGAAAGGAATGTCAGGAACAAGACCATTTCTCATAAACATTGTCTTCCTGAGATTTAGCTGTGGTCTAACCTTTCCACACTTACAGTCAAAGTTGGCCAGCATTTGTGCCACTTGGCTGATGTTTGGTGTTATTAGAACGATGTCATCAGCGAAGCAGAGGTGGTGCAGGTGCCAACCGTCTATCTTCACTCCCATTCCTTCCCATTCCAATCATTACATGATGTTCTCCAGGGTGGCACTGAAGCATTTTGGTGAAGTGGTATCACCCTGCCGAACCCCTCTTTTGATGTCAATAATCCTATCCCTGTAGAATGGTGAGGTCCTGGCAATGAATCCGTAATATAGCTCATGGAGGATCCTTATGTACTGAGTTTGAATGACATGTTTGGCTAGGGCTTCAATGACCACTTTATTCTAAACAGAATCAAAGGCCTTCTTTAAATCAATAAATGTAAGACAGAGCAGCATCTTGGACTCCCGAGAAACCTCAGTGAGCTTGGTTATCATGTGGATATGGTTGATCATGCTGAATCTTTTGTAGAAACCGGTTTTGCTCTCATGGTTGTCCTTCACCTAGTGATCTGCCAATCCTATTCAGGATGACTCAAGTGAACAGCTTGTAGATGACAGTCAATAGGTAGATCGGGCGATAGTTGCCAATGTCACGGATGTCTACCTTCTTGTACAGTAGTACAGTCCTGCTGGTTCTTCACTGGGCGGAACCTTGTATTCAGACAGGTAGCGTGTGAAGAGCCAAGCTAGTATATTGATGAGTGGCAGGTTCTTTAGGTGTTTGGGTCTGACCTTGTCTGGGCCAGGTGCTGTTTGCTTCTTTACCAACCAAATGGTGTGTCGGACTTTGGAAGGGAAAACATTGGGAATGACATATCTACTCTGCGGAATTTGGTATGTGGGCAGGTGGACATGGCTATCGAAAAGATCCGAGTAGAAGTCATGGATAATCTTCTCCATTGCCCTTCTGGAAAAATGTGATAGATCCATCAGGATGTCGGAGGGCAGTCATCTTGGTCTTGTAGTTGGCAAAGGATAGGCGGGTGTTGTGAATGCTATTCCTGGCTTCTGCCACATCTGCCAGTACTGCTGCTCTTCTCCTTTATGGCTTCTCTGCACTGCTTTGCAAGGTTGGACGTTCCCGTGAGGTTGCCTGAGGCTTGTGCCAAGCCACATTGATGAATGAGCTCTAGAGTTTTCGAAGACAGGCATCTTTTTGTGGTTATCTCTCTCTCGGCATTCTTTACACAATCATGAAGGTGCTGAACCAGTCAACTGTATTCCTTGTCAATGTTGTTAATGATGGCATCTTCCCATGTTGCCGCAATAGTGCCAAAGAGCTCCCAGTTCGTTGTCGTTCTGGGAGTTCTCTTAAACTTTGCAGCCCTTTCTCCGCACTCTGTGAAGTAGAATTTTGCATGAAGGAGACGGTGGTCCGATCCCATTTGGAATTTTGGGACAACAGCAGCATGGGTCAGGCAAGACCGTCAATTGAATATGATGTGTTCAATTTTTTTGTGGAACCATCCACCGTGAGACTCCCATGTCCAACGTTTAGATTCAGCATTCTGGAATTGTGAGTTGCCATGGCTGGTCTTGGTATATATGATGAACTCACCAGTCTCTCACCCTGTTTGTTCCATTCTAGGCCATGGGTCCCAATGTGGAGTTCTTCGGCTTATCTTCTCGGTCCTCTCTTGGCATTAAAATCACTGACAATGATCTTGTAGAAGGAGTGGTCTTTATAGAACTTCTGCAGCTCCATGTAGAACTTCTCAATTTCTCCTTCATCATAATTAGATGTTGGTGCGTAGATAACAAACATAGAAACTGCTGGCAGTGAGCCACATCTATTCAAGTGTAATCATCCGATTCAGGTTGGTAGGCATTTGAATGAATCAATGCTCATGGTCAAGTTTGTGTTGAGAAGGACACTGACACCACTGACACCTCTTTTGTCACATGTTCTGAGTAACAGTTCTTCTCCAGTGTTGAAAATGGCATGATGTGATTGATGCCTTCTCGTCTCAGTCAGACCAATTATGTCGTATTTGATCTTTCGCGCTTGCACCATCAGGCTAAATAGATATTTTATGTAAAAACTTATTAGGGCATTTTTCTCATGGTGATTCATTTTGACCCTTTCCCCATATTTTATTTCCACAACAGAAGACATATAGTACCTTCTTACTTATTGCCCTTAAATCCTTACTCATTATCATATATAGGCCAGATATCACTGTTTAATTCTAGATGTACATATCTAATTATCTGATCAGAAACTACATTTGAATATACAAATCTGAAATGAACTAAGGCATCTCAAGACTAACTTACCTAAATTTGCATTCTTGCATTCTTAACTTACCTCCACCAACATAAGCTGTGATTCTAATTTTCTATTTCTCAGTCACAGACAATTCCATTCTAAGATTTGTGGGAAGTGATGATTTCACTTCTGCTTTTTCTTTTCTCTTAGAGAAGTTTCAATAACAACTCCTAATAACACCATTTTAAAAATATGTTCGGCATTGAACTGCTGCTATATCTCTATTTGCCAACTCACATAGCTTAAAGCCACCATCGTCTCTCCTTCTGGATTATTGCATTAACTTTTGAGTCTGTTCTCCTTCCCTCTTTATTTTCCTGAGGTATTTTCCAATGTAGCAAAGTATTTAATGTTCGTGCCAAGTTTGGACTTTAAGTGTTCTATTTTGGCCACCTTATCTAATACTTTTATTAAATTCTATGCTGACATTTCTTTCTTTCAGCAGTAGTAGATTTTTTTTCTCTGCCTTGCCATTTTTTTCTTAGACTATATTATCTAACTTACCTATGTTTTTTTATTTTTTTTCTTTTGCATTTTGAACCATGACTAGCAGTACTCAAGGCTTACTCCTGGCTCTATACTTAGAAATCATTCCTGGTAGAACTCAGGAATCACATAAAATCCTGAGGTCTAAACTGAATTGATCAGATAACATGCAAGGCTAGCACCTTAACCCTGTACTAGTTGTGCTTATCTTTTACTTTATTTTTTCACTATATTAATTCTTATTCTAAAAGGTAAACTCAATTTGGACACATATGTTTGCTTCATTCACTTCATTATTGACTTCCATATAATTTTATGTCTATATAGTTAGATGCTAAGTGCATGCTGAATAAGAAAAGTTGACAGATGAATAACAAGCTTTAAAATATTGATACATAGATAGAGTTCATTTTTTTAAGAGCTTCATAGCAATCCATTGCAGAATTTGGCCATAATTTGTTTAACTAGTCCTTTACTAGATGTCTAAGGTTTTTAAATATTACTCTATGTGCTGTTTTACTAAACAGTATTACATATTAGCTTTTTCTGTTTTCCTATATCATCTTTGTTTCAGAACAATATGTAAAAGTTTTCTCCATTTGATATGTCTGCAAATGGATTGAATGTTAATACTAATATCATCAGCTCTTAAATTTTGGTAAAATTATTAATATATTAAATGTTGTTACTTTTTCAGAGGATGGGTCTTTAATGAATTACACTAATTTGATTATATAAAAGGCAGTGTGAAAAAGTTACTTAAAGAAACCAAAAGGAGGTTTTCGTGTGTGTTCAGATAAATACAGGGACCTCCAATCCAAGCAACCAGGTGGTTACCAACATTATAAAACAAAGAGGATTTTGGAAAACCAATTCCAGTCAACCATTGGAACATGCTTCATAAGCCGAACCCTGACCCTGCTTCATTTTACTGTGTGTTAAGCCCCCAAAGCACATTAGCTTTAATGCCCAGTACCTGCAAAATGGATGTGAATGATATATGCGAAGTATAAGCAAGCATTTAGCAAAACTCCAGTAATGCTACTAAGTGCCCAACCCCCTATGCAGTTTCCTAAGCTCTCTAAATCATTAGAAACACTTGCATTCCAAAACCAGAGCATGACTCTCACATGGATGTCTTTGGTGTGTGTACACAAACTTTACTTTCATTTAAATTTTATTGACTTTTAATTCCTCCTTCTAAGACAAAGACAAAGAATTTATTCTTTGTATGAGGTCAACTACACATCTTAGACCCTAGAGATCTAAATTTCATGTCAGATTATTCTCTAGGTTCACAGAGACTCAGGGTGTCAGGGGTTAATTGCCAGACAGAGCAGTTCAAGTTGCTTTAAGTGTGCCCTAAGGGTCACCTTGGGGAAGTGGCAGGGAAATTGCCCATTGGAGAAGGAACTCATCCACAGTTGACCTTATTTTCCTTGAGTTTCAGGTATTTTCTAGGACTCACTCGAACCTTCACTTATCTCTGTCTTAGTGAGTGACTTCTCCAATAATGCTTCTGAAGACAGTTCTGTTTTTTTTTTAATTTTTTATTTATTTATTTATTTATTGAATCACTGTGGGAAAGGTTACAAAGCTTTCAGGTTTAGGTCTCAGTCATGCAAATATCAAACACATTTCCCTTTACCAATACTTATTTTTTACCATGAAGAACCCCAATAAGACCCCACCCCCCCTCCCAGTCCCTGTGAGGCAGATGAATTCTAGTTAACACTCTATCTGCTTTGATTAGATTCATTGTTTCATTAAAAGATTCACCACTATTATTTAGAGTTTACCCCCCCCCCCAAATCAGACATGCTGAAAAAGCATTGTGAAGTGATTTGCTTTCTACAGCTGGGTTCAAGAAGTAAATGTTGGTTTTGGATTTCTGCTATTTTACTTACTGACCCTGGAAGTATTTCTACTGAAAGTCAGATAGTTAAGAAAGTGGTTTCTGTGCTCTGGAGTCGTGGCTGTGCTGGAGAGCCACTCGTGGGGGGCAACTGGTGGCCTCGGTAGGGCGTGAAGGGCAGACCGAAACACCCCCCTTCCCATGAGGTTTTAGTCACCCCCACACCCCCAGCTCATACCTGCTGTCCACAAGGCTCCCATGCGGCCCCCATCTTTCTTTCCAGGGAGAAAAGGGCGAATGGGGCAACACCCTTTCCCCTCCGGACAGACATGATGGCCTGGATTAACGCATAGTCCGTTCACTTTTCTGCTCCAAGCTGCCGGGTTCTGCATTAAGTCCTTATGCTTCTGGGGCCATGGCTGTGCTGGAGAGCCGCTCACGAGGGGCAACTGGTGACCTCGGTAGGGCAAGAAGGACAGACCGGAATGCCCCCCTTCCCAAGAGGTTTTAGTCGCCCCCACACCCCTGGCTCATACCTGTTGTCCACAAGGCTCCCGTGTGGTTGCCATCTTTCTTTCCAGAGGGAGGAGGGCGGAAGGGAGCAACACCCTTTCCCCTCCAGGCAGACATGATGGCCTGGATTAACGCATAGTCTGTTCACTTTTCTGCTCCAAGCTGCTGGGTTCTGCATTAAGTCCTTGTGCTTCTGGGGCTGTGGCCGTGCTGGACAGCCACTCGTGGGAGGCAACTGGTGACCTCGGTAGGGCGTGAAGGACGGATAGGAACGCCCCACTTCCCATGAGGTTTTAGTCGCCCCCACACCCCCGGCTCATACCTGATGTCCACAAGGCTCCCATGCGGCCGCCATCCTTCTTTCCAGAGAAGAGGGCGAATGGGGCAACACCCTTTCCCCTCCGGGCAGACATGATGGCCTGGATTAACTCATAGTCCGTTCACTTTCCTGCTCCAAGCTGCTGGGTTCTGCATTAAGTCCTTGTGTTTCTGGGGCTGTGGCCATGCTCCAAACTTAACTCTGATTTTCAGGGAGAAACCTTGGGTGGTTTACTTTCCATTGATCACTTTGTATATAGAGAGATGTCGCGCGGCCACTTATGCGGCCGCGCGGTTTTGAGGAAAAGTCCTAGTTCCTGCATACTCGAGCTGTGCTTGTAGAGGCTTCTGGTCACCGGGGTTCCATCTGGGGGAGGCGGGATGCGGTACCTACCCCATCTGGAACTTCCCGATGATCTCCGCTCTTTTTGGAACCTGTTTTTTTGTTTTTCTCCGGGAGCTGTGGGTCCCGCCCTCCATGTGGCCCTTCTCTTCCGGCTGTATTGATAGTTCTATTTTGAAGTCAATTTTATAAACTATGTTTTCTAGGCTGAAGTTATTTTCTAAAGGATTTTCAAATGAATTTACACAGAATTGACCAATGGGACATAAAGCAAACTAAATTTCTTCTCTGTCAATATTTATTCACAAATGTTTCTCTTTTTCTCATTTGTATAGGTTGTTTGATATTATATATTTTACTTTTTGTATTTTTTTTTGTATTTTGTGCTCTTTTTGGGAATCTGGGGTTAATCCAGACATAAGCACACAAGACTTCCCTTGATCATTCTTTTATATCTATAATTTTTCTGATGAGATCAACTACTTATTTTCAACTAACAATCAAAATTTTATCAATTATATTCACCTTAATAAAAACTCTTTACAGAGTTCCCCAGAGCTCATATTATGGAAGAACATCATTTTTCTGCTTAACACACAAAGTACTTAAAATAATTTGTTCTCACTTTATCTATGTTGTTCTATGTTGTTTCCAAATTTTCTCCCAGCTTTTATATCACTGCATTCTGCTTTCTTTCTGCTTTCTTTCCTGGGCATTTATTTATTTATTTATTTATTTTGCTTTCTTATTTCAATAAAATAAGCAAATTATTTATTTAAATAATACAATGCTAAAAAGACTTATATTAGAGAAAAATAATTAGAGAATATTAGAGAATAATTAGAGAATATTAGTGAAATAAAGGAATATTAGGGAAAATGGATAGAGGGTAAGACACCTGGGGGCCCGAATAACAGAAAAGCGTTATCCAGTAAGCCACAGAGAAGTAAAATTTCTGAAACACAGAAAAAATTATCATTTTCTATAGACAATATATACATATCAGATATTATCCTTCACAATAATGAAAGGAACATGATACACAAGTAGTTGGAGATTAATTAGAGAATAAGTGAAACAGCAGGACCCTGAATATAGCTCAATGAGAGAGCTCTAGTCTTGCATGTGTGAGACAATGGGTTCAACCACTGACACCCCCCCCCCCCACACACACACACACATTAGTAGTAATAAAATAATATAAATTGAATTTAATGTTCTGTAAGTAAATTTTCTTGCCAAAATGCTCATAACTTACTTGGCTAAACTCAACCAAGGAGTAATTGGTAACTTCTGAGTAAGTTTTCTTGATTTCTGCTGCTATGCACTCGCTATAGTGTTTCAGCTTGCTTTTGCAAACAACAGTATACTTTTGCATTTTGATTTCTAAGATGCACCTTTTCTTCCAAGAAGAGAGTTTTTTCTTTCATGCTTTTGATGTTATAGTATATCTCATAAGACACTACCAAAATATATATTTCCGTTACTTAAATTTCCATCAAGTTTTCTCCCTAAATTGTCTTTCTCTTCAACTTTCATTAAATTTGAGTTCTTTGGAAATCCACTGCTATGTTAGTTTGGAGATTATCCTTGTATTTTGTTTCTCCAAAACTGCACTTTGGCATTTTTGCTATCAATATTCAAACCACAAATAAGCATTTATTATGTATGTTATGTGCAATGACTAAGAACTGGTGATTTTAAAATAAGAAAAAAAGACTCTTCCCTACTGAAACTTTAATTCTATTATATAGAAAAATCAATGTGTTGGTAAATAAATCAATGCACTGTCCACCTGCTGTTCATCGATTTGCTCGAGTGGGCCCAGTAACATTGTGAGACTTGTTACTGTGTTTGGCATATCGAATATGTCACTCCAATAGCTTGCCAGGTAGCTTGCCAAGCTTTGCTGTGTGGGCGAGATACTCTGGGTAGCTTGGTGGGCTCTCTGAGAGGTGTGGAGGAATAAAACTCGGATCGGCCAGGTTGGCCGCATTTGCATACATCAATAAATAAAATAAAGTTTGTTAATCAGTTCACCATTTTGCTATGCTAAAACAATATTAGGTAATAAGGGTCAGAGATAATACAGAAGTAAGGCACTTGTTTATGTGCAACTGACCCATGTTTGTTCCCCAGTATTGCATATACTTTCCCAAGTACTGCCATGAGTGAGTACAGAACCAAAGTAACCCTGACAACAACTAGTTATAGCTCAAAAACAAAAATGGCTTTGCATCCCCAAACTAAATTATTCGATCACTGATGTACACTTTTGCTGACAGTTGACTCACTTGGATGAACTTACCCTGGTTTCACCGCCCTCCTTGAGTGGGCTTATTTCTGCAACTTGGAACTGTCATGGAAGCAGAAAGACATGTCTGTAAATCTGTTGTAGGTTTGACTGGGCAGCAGCTAACCTTAACAAGTCTGTCTTTTCCTAATGTTATAAAATTAGGCTTGCAAACATATGAGACTATTGAGGGCTTGACAGAAAACTGGTATATCATCATTTATTGTAGTGTGCCCTAGCCATCATACATATAGAACACATGCAAACTGACAGATACAATGCATAATAAACAATTGTGGTCAGTATACAATTATTCACTCAACTAATAATTAACAGAGCTGGATCTCTACTCAAATGGAATTTTAGCAAACACAGCAAACTCTTACGCTTATAATACAGTGATAATGAATAATGCCTCTGTGTGTGTGTATATATATGCATATATATATGCATTTGGTTTGAGGTCCCACGCATTGGTACTCAGGGGCTTCTTTCTGGCACAGTGCTTTGGGAAATCACTGCTGTTGATATTGGAAGAATGTACTATGACAGGGACTGACACTAGGATTTCACACATCCCACACAAGAATTCAGTCCTTTGGGACATCTTTCCAAACCTAAAAAGTGAGTCTTTTATTGAAGACAGAAGTTTAATCATGCCTAGCAGAATTGTTAACAAACACAATTCTAGATAGCCAGAACTAGTATATTTTCAACGTAGAATTCTGAAACGAATAGTCGAGACATCAGTAATCTCTTAACCAGCCATCAATAGCAAGCTAAAATATAATAATATTAATCGAATACCAGGGCATAAAATGTAAGAGTCTTTTTATTTTTTTCATCTTATAACTTTATTTTTTCTGTTAATAAAAAATGTGAATGTTATAGAGTAAATCCAATAATAATTTATATGGTATTTACAAGATATTTTATTCTAGGTGATTTTTAAGAGAACTAGTGTCTAATGCATTTTCTAAGAAGGATAAAAAACACCTAAGGTTTAAATAGTTCTTATAGAATTGAGCTTAACTACTAAACTCTGTTGTGTTCGGTGTATGGCACTTGTTATTACCTGAGGCGGCTTTGTTAGAGTCTCATGTGGTGTGCTTTTGATCTATAACTCTGTCAACTGGGACACTGTAAGAAAGCACAACAGCCCCTCTATATTCAAACAGAGACAAAAGATTTCACTAAGGATTCTTCTTGGTTAAAACCGTGCAACATAGTTAGCCCTGCTCTGTAAAGATAAAAAAGCTACATTTTCCTACTCTAAAGATTGAGGAAGCTTATGTATTTATCTGTGTATGCCATATAAAATCCATATAAATTGTTATATGAAAACATTAGTCTAAAGACTTAGTGATCTGAAATTAGAAGATACTTAAAACCAAGATTATTCTGAGAATGTCAGCGAGTACATCTATAGGAGACAAAAGTCATATATAAAAGCTGAGGATTTTACATGGAATTCTGCAGGGATATAGGAAAACTATAGAATCAAAAATCATTATTAGAATTTATCACTGTGTTATCTTAAAATATAATATTCCACTTTTATAAAATAACCAATTATGACTCCTATAGAACTTAATTATTAATCACCTACATGTTGTTTCAAAGTTCATATATATCATAGTTTCTCTTTCTTAAAACACCTTTACTTTTATGTTTGCTTGGGTTCACAAGCACTTCTGTCAAGAAATGAGCTGTGACACAATATGTTCTATGTGGAATTGCAAAGCTGAAATTCTAAATTATTCGAGTAAAATATAAAAATTCTCAAGGGATATCTTCAAATAAAACCCTATTTTATTTCAAGTAACACATTTGTTATTCTTTTCAATATTTCATTTTATAGCACATATGTATAGATATATTCATTTGTGTTAACATTTATTAATTATTAAATAAATTCTGTTTCCAAGATAATATTCACTGTACAAAATTCAACATGCACAGACACAAATCAACACAGAAGAATACATTTCTCTCATAAAAGTTAATAACTCGGAGACTGGAGTATAGCAGGTAGGGCATTTGTCTTGCATGTGGCCAACCTAGATTTGATACTTGACATCCCTGACTCCTCACCAGCCCATCCTAAGAGCAGACCAGGACCAAACCCTGAACACTTCAAGGTGTGCCCATTAAAATTAATAACTTAATGTATTATTGATAATTATACTTATTTCAAAATAATGAAACACTCATGTCTTGGCACAAAGAATACAAATAATATATACAAAGACAGTAAAACAATTAAAAAATTACTATTCTTTATTTTTGGGGGGGGCACACTTAGTGATGCTTAAGCTTTGATCCTGGCTCTGTGCTTAAGAAGCACTCCAGGAAGTGATCAGGGACCAGAGGTAGTGCCACAGAACAAACCTGGATTGGCCACATGCAATCAAATATCTCGCCAACTGTATGGCTCTCTTGGGAACACATGGTTATTCTTAACATACGTCAATTAATCTGTTAGAAACAATTTCTTCTTTAAAATAAATTTGTCTAATTGCCTTTTCACCCTTAAACCTTTCAGTACAAGACATTATGAACCCCACATACACATATAAAAACACTTAATCAAAAGCTTCATTTAGTATGAAAGCATTTCTATATTCTGGGTAGAATTGTTTCTTATCCCAAATTCAATAAATTCTTCAGTGGTCTTTATATATTCTTAGATGTCACAATTGTAATGTCATTCTTTTAAATAAAATACTTAAGAAACATATATCAAATTGAGTAATATTTGTATATTTTTTGTTCAACCTTCATGTGTTTAGGAGTTAAAAACAATACTAGTAACTACAGTAAAATAAAAGTAATTGAAAGTTTTTCCCGGTGACAGTGAAGTTTTAATATACTAAAGAAACATTTAATTAACCTATGCAGGAGTTGTTTGGAATCTGTGGCGAATAGTAAGTAACATTTAATCTCGAACCACACAATGTTTACCATAGTGTCAACTTCACAGTAAAGCAACTAAGCCAATCCTTGTACCACAATTAACCTGAATACAAGCTATGCAATTAGAAGGCTATTTAAAGTATTATACGAGCATGGTTACAACCATTCTGGGGCTTTCTTTAAACAAATTCTAATTACTGATTCATGCGGTATCAATAATAACTAAATTTTACTCCCCTGTAAGAAAAGATACTAATACCGTGGGCACTGCATATGCTACTTTAAATGAATTTAGCATATTATTTTCTTTCCAGAGCAATAAACTGTAATTGTGTAATTTATTTTCAGGTATAATGCTCTAATTTTGTCTTTTATGTTTCAGTGTAGAGGGCATTTTCACTTTAGAGCTTATTTTTTTTAAAAAAAAAGTTACAAGTATACTAAAATTTAATTTTAATAGTGAAGGATACAGCATGTTAATAGCATATATTAAATATGAGTAATAAAAAAAGCAAGAGTGAATTTCAAAGCAGAAATTGGTTGTTTATAAAATGGAGGAGAGCCGTTACTGGGAAGGATTTTTAATTTTTTTAATTGATTCTCTTCTTAGTTACACCTGAAAGAAAATTCTGGATGGCAATTAATTGCCTTATTCACAAAGAGAAGACATGTCATTTTTCCTTCAAGTAATGATCCTGGTATCTATGCCCAATGATGAAGACAGATAAATATTGAGATGATGGGCCTGAGTCCAAAAGTTCACATGTAGGATTGATCCTCTCACACGCTCTTATGAACATGGATTATCTTTAAAATATTAAAGATGTAAGTCCAGAAAGACAATATGAAGAATTGAGAATTTGCAATCTCTAACTATAAATACATTTCAAGAAAGAAAATCAATGAAGCACAGTTAGGAACAAACAGAGACAGATATGTAGTAGGTTACTGGGGCTGGGCCACTCCAGGTGTGAATAGGTTTTTTTGCCTTGGCCTGTTCCCCTTGGCGACCCGGTGATTGAAATCCTCCAGAGGCCACTGGACAGTCAGGTTTGGGCCTGCAGTGATGAGACACGCGGGGCCTCACCAGATGGGATGGAACCAGCCCTTTCCTCCCCATCCCAGCGAGACCTCGAGTCACTGCCTACAAACGGTCTCTCTGGCTCCTGATCAAGCTGATTAATGGCCATGATCCCAGAGACTCAGAAACAAATCTCGAAACCCAGTGGCTTTTGGCAGAAATGCATCTGGACTGCATACATGGCCATGGCTCCAGAGGCAAAAAGACTTAATCCAGAGCCCAGCAGCTTGCGGCAGAAAAGTGAATGGACCATGCATTAAACTACAGCACCATGCCTCCCCAGGACGGAAAGGGTGTTGCTCCCTTCCACCTTTCTCCCCCGCCCCCTGGCTGCAAGGTGGCCGGCCGCCTCAGAGCTTATAAAAAAGCCAGGTAGGTGATGAGCCGGAGGTGATGGGGCAACTGCAGTCTCATGGGAAGGGGGGCAGTACTGGCTCGTCCTCCGAGGTCCTGAGTTGCCCTCCATCAGCGGCTCTCCAGCACAGCCACAACACCAGATGCACAGAAACCAATCTTGTAATTATCTGGCTCTTTGCAGAAATCCAAAATTGCATAGCCGCAATAGTGGCTGCGCAACATTATATGATTCTCATAACCAGCTATAGAAAACAAAGTATTTCACAATGCCTTTTCAGCAATTCTGATTGTTGGGGGTGGGGGGGGGTTTCTAAACAATAATGGTGCATCTTTTGTCGAAATAATGAATGTAATCAATGTAGAGAAGAGTTAAGTGGAAATTATCTGCCTCACAGGCATTGGGAGGCGGGTTAGGGGGGGGTATATTGGGGTTCTTGGTGGGGAAAAATGAGTACTGGTGAAGGGAGAGGTGTTTAAATCATTGTATAACCGAGACTTAAACCTGAAAGCTTAGTAACTTCTCCCACAGTGTTTCAATAAATAAATATAAGATGAAAAATAAATAAGTAAACTATGAAAGAAAAAAAAGTAAGGTTCAGTTCGTGCCCAATTCAATCAGCTAATCAGTAGCTGAATAAATAGCAGTACTCCTACATAAAAAAAAAGAATGCAAATTATTTCCTTGTCTGAGAAAGGAGTCAATTTTAACCCCCAAATCACAGCTTTTCAAATATAATTAAGACAACAAAGTTAAGATTATAATGCAATTGAAAAATATCAAAGTTCTTAAATGCATAAAAGTTTCAAAATTAAAACTATAAACAAGTGAATAAATGTTTGTGACTTATTCTAGACCTTCCTTTTCCTTTTCCTTTTATCTTTAGTATTTTATTGAAGTCATATTGCATTATAATGTTGCATAAGATTCAGATGTGTCATTGAAGATCAACGGGTCTATATATATGACAAAAGTCCAATTCTATCTTTCTCATCCTTTTATCCCCTTCATCTCAATATATCCTTTACCAGTAGCAAATAATAAATACTGGTTTTGAGAAACTTTTGTTTCCCCAAAACATATCATATATAACATATATGATTATATATAACATATATAATAATTAATACATAACATGTTAATTGTAGTTATATGTTCATTGTCATATTGTTTAAATAATTAAACAATAAGAATTTATTATTAAATATGATAAAAGATTATACATTCAATATTACTGTATGTATATATACATTCATATATGCCTATATCATTTTAAATAAAAATTAAAGATGTACTCATATTAACTATCATGTCTATATTATCATGATACATTCTGTTGAACTATAGCTTGATTTTATCATACACATCAAATCAAGCTACGTGAAAGATGAGATAAGAATTTAACTCTTTAGTGCTGATCTCAGTGAATTAATTGTATGCCCTGCATGTGCAGAACTTGAGTTTAATACCAAACACTGCATGGCCAACTCTCAAGAACCAGGTTGTAGGTCTTGTGACACTGAGAACTCAAGACCAGAGCAGCATTTCTTAGTCAGCCTGAACATAAAATCATTAGGATAGTATTGTAGAATCATTTGAGCCCCCAGTCATGGCTAGGGAGACCCCCCAAAAAAGAACACAAAAACATTCCACTAAAATTATTTATAGTATAATAACATCAAAATTCATAAATATGGACCTCAGAATAGTTGGAAATTCTGACTCTGTAAAAACACTAAAAGAGTAATACAATAGTTTTTATATTATATCATATTAAAATATTAATTTTAAATATTAATTAATAATATTTAAATATTTTATGTAATGTTGTGGGCTGGAGCCACAGCACAGTGGTAGGACATTTGCCTTACAAGCGGCCAACATGGCCGACCCAAGTTCGATTCCTCCGTCCCTCTCAGAGAGCCTGGCAAGCTACCGAGAGTATCTCGCCGGCACGGCAGAGCCTGGCAAGCTCCCCGTGACATATTCGATATGCCAAACACAGTATCAACAAGTCTCATGATGGAGACGTTACTGGGCCCGCTCGAGCAAATCGATGAACAACGGGAGGACCGTGACTGTGACCGTGACCGTGACCAGTAACAATGATGGGTCTCATTCTCCAAACCCTGAAAGAGCCTTGAATATGGTACTTTTTAAAAAATCTCAGGGCTAGAACAAAGGAGATATTACTGGGGCCTGCTCGAGGCAATCGATGAACAACAGGATGGTCGTCATCGTGATTGTGATTTATAAATCAAGACCATTTAAATATGTATCACTGTCACTGTCCTCCCATTGTTCAATTTGCTTGAGAGGGCCCAGTAACATCTCCATTGGACACTTTGTTGTTATTGTGTTTGGCATATCAAATACATCACAGGTAGCTTGCCAGGCTCGCCCTGTGGGCAAGATACTCTCGGTAGCTTGCCGGGCTCTCCAAGAGGGGCGGACGACTCGAACTCGGGTCGGCCATGTTGGCTGCGTGCAAGGCAGTTGGAAATTCAAACAGAAATGGACAAACACATCAGTGCATAAGGCAACTTAAGCATAAAACTATTGGTCTTTGAGCATAATAGATTAAAAGTTTTAAAATATTGATATAGACAGAGTAATTGGTTAGGTTGAACTTTATATATACATGTCCCACTGTGTTCTACTACAAAGAGAACACAATAAACATGTAAATTAAACACTCCCAAATAGTTTGCAAAGATCAGATTCCCATTATCATTAAGAACCATGCCCATTATATTTTAAATAAGGTCAATTTACGAAGTGACCATTTAAAGAAGAAAGTAGGGTTTACAAGACCAAAGAAGGAATTCTGTAGCAGCATAAGATTTAACGTGGTAGGCACAAGAAACCAGGCACACGAGGGGGCATAAGTCCAGAATAATTGGAAACTTGACACTCTGTTTTTTCTTAACTTTTTTTTTTTTATTTCTCTGTGTGGATTTCAAGTGGATAAAACCAACCAGAAGCCAGAAAATTGAGAATTCACTAAAGTAATTCATATTCACCAGACATCTATAACAGAAAGCAGAGAGTTAGGAATGGTGTAGGGGTAAGAATAAATCTGAAAAGATAAACAGAAGGTCTCTAGCAGAAACAACATAAAAAGGCAGAAAAGACTTAAGGCACATTCACTTTGACCCCAATAAAGACTTGTCTATATAGCACTGTAGCACTGTCCTGTAGCACTGTCTTCCCGTTGTTCATCGATTAGCTCAAGCTGGCCCAGTAACGTCTCCATTGTGAGACGTATTGTTACTATGTTTGGCATATCGAATACGTCACGGGCAGCTTGCCAGGCTTTGCCATGCAGGCAAGATAGTCTCAGTAGCTTGCCAGGCTCTTCGAGAGGGGCAGAGGAATTGAACCCGGGTCAGTCTCATGCGAGGCAAACGCCCTACCTTCTGTGCTATCGCTCCAGCCCTTTATTATTTAGAAAGACTTGTCAAAATAAAATAAATAAATAAATAAAAATAGAAAGGATAATTGTGTGGCCTGAGTAGATATTTATTCATATAATATTAATTTTAGCATAAAAATGTTTAAATTTTAATTTAAATATCTGCTTCCTTTGCTCCCCAATCCTTCTTGTAACTAATTGTTTCATAACATCCTTCAACCCCTTACCCAGCCCCAACTAAATAATATTCATTTCTTAAATTGTTCTTTTAGATCAGGAAAGTCTCTGACATTTAAATTTATCTATATGTGACAGGCAGTGGTAAGTAACAAGTTAATTCAGGAAGCAAATTTAATGTTCAACATTTAAAAATATTAACTCTAAAAGTAGTAAAAGTACTAAAGCCTCTCTAGCATATTTGGGAGGTATCGCCTATACCCTAACCCCACCTAACCCTGCAAAAGGAATTGGACACCAGAAAAAATAAAGGCTAATTTCACAATAGTTGTTACTTAGAGAGAAGGAAGTCAGATTATTGTGGTGAAATGATTTTGCATATAAATGTAAATGGATTAAATATTGATCTTTGTTTTCCTGCATAATTAGCAATTGATGTTTGCTGTATCATCCGTATATATTTTTCTTTGTTGTTGACTCATTATCATTTTAAGGCATATAAAGAGGAAATTTGCAAGAACAATAGTGGAATGTAGGAAGAATAAGTGCTCTCATTATCTATGTTTCCCAGCACAGTGAAATTGTCACAATGAAAGAGAGCTTGACAGAAATAAAGATCAGAATCAGAGAAATATGTACAGATATGGTCCAGGTGCTCAGACACCCAGGATGCTAATCGGCCAATGATATCTATCCCTGATATAAGAGGTTGTAATTTTTCAGCTTTTTATTTCTTTAAAACATAGATTAAACTTCTATTCAGATCATTTGTCCTTCTGAAAGATTTAGACACAAAATATATTTAGACAAGCAGTGACTCCAGCAGAGAAGAGGGTAACCAATGGCATATGCAACTGCCTAAGGACAAAGCAAATAAATAAATGTGAATATTCTTGTCTAGAGGGATGAAAGGGACCAGGAAGTAATTGCACTCCTAGTGAATGCACAGGATCTTTGTAGAATTAGTCAGCTATGGTAAGGAATTCAATATTTGCCAGAGGCATTCAGGATTAATATAAATGAGTAAACTAGGTCCTGCTTCAGTAAAGGTTACCGACAGTCTCAGTGTAGAGAAACACCAAGGATTAAGAAGCTGTTCTGAAGTAGAAAATGTGTTTTTTCTAAAATATTTCTCTACTCAAATCTAGTAGATACTTATATTTTAAAATTAACAGTTTTGAAATATTTTTATATTTCTCTTTTCTCAGGAGAAAATATATATATATATATATATATATATATATATCAATGATTGTTAAGAAGTGATTTTTTTCCAATACCAGAAAATTTAGATTCAAATTTGTATGCATGCATACACTGAAACAGACCAACCTTAATTGTGGGCTTTCGATGGCAGGCAGGTCACCACGATGAAAGTAAAGGGAGTAGATCAGATGGTATTCTTTATAATGAAGTTTCTGGAATCCTTGTTCTGAGTACACGCACTGAAATCTCTCCAGTCAATCAAGTTGAACAAATTACAGAAAGCTTAGAAATCTCTCTTGCAGGGTGTTAGGTATTTGTTTATTTATTTATTTATTTATTTTGCTTTTTGGGTCACACCCGGCAATGCTCAGGGCTTACTCCTGGTTCATGCACTCAGGAACTACTCCTGGTCGTGCTCAGGAGACCATATGGGATGCTGGGGATCGAATACGGGTTGGGCCACATGCAAGGCAAACGCCCTATCAGCTGTGCTATCACTATAGCCCTGGTATTTATTTATTTATCCTCATGAATCTTTGTACCTTTTTCAACCATAACATTCCTGAGACAGAACTGTTTAATCTCTATGACATCTCTTGTCCAATTGAAAAGTATATATGACTAAAATCTGGAGATGTTTAGAATCATTTTTCATATTTTTGAATGTTTGAGATTTGTTCATGATACTAGAATTTCAATTGTTTACTATAAAGCATTTACTGTGAATTTTTAAAAATCTTGAAATTAACCAACTTAAAAAAATTACATTTTAATTATATAAGAATAAAGAGGAAATCATACATTAAGAGATTCAGAATGAATCTAGGTTACAAAAGGCATGTAAGAATTCTCTGGAAGGTATCAGTAAAGTTGAGCACAAACTATCAAAAGAGAACTAGTAATCTATTCACAATTTATTTACTTTCAGATCCAAATATCTATTATGACCCTCAGGTGGCAGAACCGGGTGCTCTCAACCAAGGCTAAGGAAACTCTAAACCAAAACATTCTGATCTCCAGACCTCATGGCTAAGCTACAGCTTCATTGAATTTTTTAATTAATTAATTAATTAATTAATTAATTTTATTAGTGAAACACCATGAGGTACAGTTGTAGACTTACAAACTTTCGTGCTTGAGTTTCAGTTATACAATGATCGAGTACCCATCCCTCCACCAGCCCATTCTCCACCACCAATAATCCCAGTAGTCTTTCCACCCCCCAGACCATCTCTCCCACCCCACCCATCCCACCCACCATCATGTTCGATTTATACTCTATTTTCAGCATGCATTTCACATCCCAAGTGAGTCCTCCAAACATCCTTTACTTGGTATTTCTTTCTCTATCTGAGTTACCATTTCCCTCAGCATGTGCGGCAGGCTTCCAAACCATAGAGCAGACCTCCTAGTATGTATCTCAACTATTCTTGAAAGTTCGATTCCTATTCTGTTACTTTATATTCCCCAGATGAGTACAGTCTTTCTATGTTTGTATGTCTCTTTCTGGCTTATTTTATTTAGCATGATATTTTCCATGTAGAACCACTTGTATATAAATTTCATGACTTCATCATTTCTAACAGCTGCATAGTATTTCATTGTGTAGATAGCAATCTGTTCTCAGGCACTTGGGGTTTTCCTGATTTTGGCAATTGTAAACAGTGCAGCAATAAACATAGAAATGCAGATGTCATTTTGACTGTACTTTTTTGCCTCTCTGGGATATATTCCCAGGAGTGGTATTGCTGGGTCAAATGGGAGCTCAATGTCTAATTTTTTGAGAATCATTCATACTGTTATCCAAAAGGGCTGAACCAGTTGGCATTCCCACCAGCAGTGAAGGAGGCTCCCTTTCTTGCCACATCCACGCCAACACTGGTTGCTTTTGTTCTTTTGGATGTGGGCCAGTCTCTGCAGTGTGAGATGATATCTCATTGTTGTTTTGATCTGCATCACCCTGATGGTTAGTGATGTAGAGCATTTTCTCGTGTGCCTTTTTGCCGTTCGGATTTCTTTTTTGACAAAGTTTCTGTTCATTTTGTTGCCCCATTTTTGATGGGGTTGAATGTTTTCTTCTTCTGGAGTTCAACTAATGCTTTGTATATCCTTGATATCAACCCCTTGTCAGATGGGTATTGAGTGAATATCCTTTCCCATGCTGGGACCACTCTCCACATGTCCAGACGGGCCCCATGTATGAAAGAACTGGCAGAGGAACCCAGGCATGCAGGTCCCGGGACTGAGGTCTCCAAGCCTACTCGGATTGGGACTGAGCCTTCTCCACCTAGACCCTCCATCTTCCAGTAGGTAGGCGTCACACCCATCAGCTTCTGCCAGCGCCAGGTGGGTCCCATCAACGGCTAAGATGCAGAGACTATAAAATCCAGCTCCTGGAAGCGTGTGGCCACATGACATCTTATTATCTTATTTTTCCTTTGGCGAACATGGCAGGCTACCAAAGGTATCCTGCCTGCACTGCAGAGTCTGGCAAACTTCCCGTGTCATATTCAATATGCCAAATACCAGTAACAATGATGGGTCTCATTATCCTAATCCTGAAAGAGCGTTGAAATGGCTCTTTTAAAATCTCAGGGCAAGGAAGGAGACGTTACTGGTGCCTGCTCGAGGAAATCGACAAACAACAGGAGGATCATGATCGTGATCGTGATCCATTCCCATTCTACAGACTTTGTATTGCTTGGACAGTGGCATGTCATCTTTGAAGATACTGTTAGCCTCAATGTCGTGGTGAGTTTTGCCAACCTTGTCTTTAATGGACCTTATGGATTCTGGTCTGATGTTAAGGTCTTTAATCCATTTTGATCTTGCTTTTGTACATAGTGTTAGGTAGAGATATGACCCCATTTATTTGCATGTAGCTGTCTATTTCTGCCAGCATAATTTGTTAAAGATACTTTCCTTTCTCCACTTCACTTTCCTTGATACTTTATCAAAGATTACATGATCATATATTTGGAGGGAGGTGTCAGTATATTCAACCCTTGTTCCGTTGGTCTGCGGCTCTGTCTTTGTTCCAGTACCATATTGTTTTAATTATTACTACTTTGTAGTAGAGTTTGATGTTGGGGAGGTTAATTCCTCTCATTTTCTTTTTCCCAAGAATTACTTTAGCTACTCGTGGGTGCTTATTGTTCCATATGAATTTCAGGAGTGTTTGCTCCATTTTTTTGAAGAATGTCATGGGTATCATTATAAGGATCACATTGAATTTGTACAGTGCTTTGGGGAGTATTGCATTTTGACAATGTTAATTTTTCCAATCCATGATCAGGGATATCTTTCCATTTCTTTGTGTCTTCTTTTATTTTCTAAAGTAGCATTTTGTAGTTTTTCATTGAAATTTTTTAAGTTTTTCTCTTCTTGTTCATTAGTTTATCTATAGTCCTATATTGCCAAGAATAGACTTTTTCCCGTATATGTTTCTGTTACAGTGAACTTTACTTTGGTTTAATAGCAAAAGATGTGAAGCAAGTTCATTTAATACTCTTGTTCGTCATATAAAATCTAATCATCATTTAAAATTTTTGAGTTATCATATTTTTAAAATGTAATTTGTCCTCTGTTGAGTAAAGGCATAAGGACAATATTAATGAAAAAGAATACATTATCCATTGTACAACCAAATAAGTAAATAGGGAATGGAATGGCAACTCTTGCTAATAGTATTGGCATTCTAATCCTTTGGGTTTTCTAAATTAACATTAGCATAACAGTAAAAATGAAGATAAATAAAATCATGTAGCTATTTCAAGGAAATAACTATAATGGTGGTTCTTAGAAAAGGAAATGAGTCATGGTAGATATTCCAAGCTTTATTTTATGATTATAAATTGCTGTGATTTGCAGGGTTTAATGGATTTGTGAGTTTCGGAAGTGTGAACTAAAATCATCACTTTTACTGGAAACAAAGGTAAGCCTTCTAAGTCTATAACTGGATCAATGTTTGGTTGTGTATAATGAACCAGTGACTTCACTTTGCTTCAATGCTATATAAAACAATGATTGACTTGTCATATGCATGTCTTTGTGTTATATTATTTCTATCATTACTTATTTTTATGAATTAAAGACATATGAAAGGAGAAATAGCATTAAAAGACAAATTTGGATGGACTATGAGGCAACATATTCACATTCCTAACAATTTGATAGTATATAGTCGGCAGACATAGAAACATGATAGAACCAAACATTTTGGAATCAAACTGGTTTCAGAGACTTGAGTCACTAAAATTACAGTTGAATTCACTTTATCGATATATATATACATATATATATATATATATATATATATAGTCACTGTCATTGTCCTCCCATTGTTCATCGATTTGCTCAAGCAGGCCCGATAACATTGTGAGACTTGTTATGTGTTTGGCATATCAAATATGTCATGGGGAACTTGCCAGTCTTTGCTGTGCAGGCAAGATACTCTCGGTAGCTTGCTGGGCTCTCTGAGAGGGGCGGAGCAATCAAAGGTGTAAGGCAAATGCCTTACCTGCTGTGCTATCGTTCCAGACCATATATATGTATAAATAAATATATATATATATATCACTGTATCACTGTTATTCCATTAATCACGAATTATTCAAGTGGGCGCCAATAACGTCTCTATTCCCCCCAGCCCTGAGATTTTAGCATCTTCTTTTTACTCGTCTTTTCCCAATGCTTGGAAAGATACTCCCGGTAGCTTGCCAGGCTCTCTGAGAGTCATAAATGGATAGGAAGTGTCTTATAATATGTGTCAGGAAAGCGGCCTGGACTGTGCTGGTGGTTGGGCAGTGGAGATCGGCTCCCAAGGCTGTGTCCCTTGGGGTGGGGAGGGCTCTCACCTGCCCCACAGCATGGCATGGAGTCAGGTGGCATGGTTCTGGGAGCCTTCTTTTATACTTTCGTCTGGGAGGAGCATCCGTGAGTTCTGGAGGGTGGCCAATGAGGAGATTATCTGGTGCTGGCAGGGTGTGACTTATGGGTGTGATCCCTGAGTCACCAGAGACTAGAGGAAACAGGCAGAGGATCTCTGTTCCTGGGTCCCGTTGAGTCCATGGACTAAAATTTTTATTTTTTCATTTTCCTTTTGTTTTCTATTTTAGCTTAAATATAGAGCATGTAGTTTTATTAGTATAAACTTTGAATAATTCTTAAGTCACTTTATTTTTAAACTTATGTATTCATGATAGGGTATACTCTTTGATCAATTACCTTTATGCTTTATAGCTGAAATCCACAATTTATTTCTAGTTTCAATTCATGGTGATTCATTACTGTTGTTTAACTACCTTACCTAGATAAGATACTCAACCATTAACTTTTCAGTATTTATTTTTCTTAAGATTTTTCTACCATCTCCAAGGGAATTGTACACAGCACATCTCCTTTTTGGAGTGATATATGTGTTCTTTGGTAGTTAAACGGTCACTCAATTCTTGAGACAACTAGACAGAGTTTATTACTCATGCCCCAAAGCACACAACTATGGTTATACCTCTGTGAATTTAAGGCCGTAAGTAGGATCTGTTATCTTTTAAGTCCAAAGAGATTCATCTTAACAGGTCATCACACATCTGTGTCTATCGACTCATCTTATGTTAACTATCAATCAATATTCAAAATCAATAGCTAATTCTACTGCAATTATATGTGCATTCCTTCTTAGAAATAAAATTGCTACAATATTCAAGGGCTTAAAATTTTAACGAAAGTTTATTTTCAAGGTTTTTGGCAGAGATTTTATTTGGCATTATTTTATATAAAAATTAACTTCTGATAAAACTTAAGTATTTTAAATTATGATTAAATTATCCAGAATTAGGTAAATCACAAGTTGCTTGTTGATGTGCATATGTAATGACAATGCTATTAAAAGACAAAACATTAAAAGATGATCAATAATAGTCATTTTAAAATATTTTTATTGTATCAGTAGGTATATTTTCTGTAGTAGGCTCCGCTCAGTGATTTCCCTCCAGTCTGAATTCATGCTATTTTCCCATTTCTGTTCACTGCTCCCTCCCTGTAGTGTGAGCCCAATGGCCACAAATTTGTTCTCTCATTATTGCATCTCCTCAGCCCCAATCTCCCTACCCTGTCTCACAAATAGTTCTGTGCCTTTTGAAGATCTTTATATACAGCAAAATTTTTGATTTTTTTTAATTTCTCTAGGAATTTTCCCACTTCCTTCCATTTCCTTGTTATGATGCAGGTGTCTCACTTTCAATCAAAAACCAATCCATCTTTAACCACTGACTCCAATAGCCTCTAGCTTTTCCAACTGTAATATACTATGGTCACTGCTTTCTTCTACTTCTTACTTTCAGCTGCATCTTTTCCTTTAGCATTCATGTATGTAGTAGTACAACTTATCAAAAAACAATAAAATAACTTCCTTATCTCTGTTTTTAGACATATTTCACACATTACTTTTTTTTAATTAATTTAACTTTCACCTTGGCTTGTCGCCCACTTGGTCCAGAGTTTCAAGATTTTACAAACACAACAAAACAAACAACACCAGCAGTGGAATTTAAATATTCATATTTTTTAAAAGCATAATTGTTTTTAAAAAGCTTTTATATTGTTTATACACACACATATAAGCTGCAAATACTAAGTGCATTTTATTTTGCAACTCCAATTTGCCAAATTTATATCTTCTGTCACAGGTCAAAACAGCTCTTGTTTTGTGCAGAAATGACTTATCTGTTGCTAATTTGACTTCCCTAGTGAAAAAAAAAGTCACTTTATCAACCTAAATCAGAAAGAAATTCCAAGTGACAGATTTCATTGTTGAAATATTTATTCCATATAATGTACACTTCTTATAGGTTAGTTCTAAAGGTGTTAGTTTACTTTATTTGAGGGAGTCACACCATTAATCTCTAGAGTTGGTAATTGGCTTAATTAATGTACCTAGTATTAGTTGATTTTCCTTCTCTCACATTCGTAATCCTCTGCTAATGAGTTCCTAGATGTTCCAATACAAACTACCTATACTCAAACCCTTGCCTCAGAATTAATTCTTAGATTAAATAACAATTAAGCTGAAGTTTATTTTCGTATTGCTTTGCAATCTATAGTCATATTTGATAATCTCAAAATTCCATGATTTGCCAATATCCATTACACCATTTACAATTACCCAAATTCTATCTCTAGCTCAGCACATTCTTTCTTCCAGGATTACAAAATAATTGTACCTGAAATTTATATAGATAGGTTCTCAAACATCTCACAATTAATATGCTTCATTTTTATCTCATCTTTTTCATCTGATCTTTCCTACATGTCCTCCAACCTCTCAGTTGTTATACAGTAAATAGGCATTCTCTCAGCACTTCCCTTTCTCTCACCTACCCAGCTAATTATTTAGAAGCTCCAGAATTTGCCAAATGCTTTACAGTATATTTCTCTCTCATGATGTTGTCACAACACACATTGTCAAAAAATTAGTTACATTCTAATACTACAATTATTTTTAATCAGTCTTCTTTTTTCCTTTTTGAGTTCTTCCATACCATTCTCTAAAAAGTAGGACATGGTGTAACTTCTAAAAGATAAATTACATTTTGAGCTACTGTGCTTTTAAGACTTTCTAGAGCTTCTGAGCAGAAGAGTGAATTCAATTTGCTGGAATGCACGTATTGCATGCATGAGATATGGGTTCAATCCTCAGCACCACATGATCACTTCAAGTAAGTAACCTGAAGTGTCTTCTTGAGTTTTGATCAAGGATAATCCCTGAGTACTAATGGATGTGGCCCCCAAATCTAAACAAACAAAATCCACTTCACTGACTTCTTTTTGTTCAAAGTTTTAATGTGAACTATAATCTGGACTGAGCATACATCTCCAGCCCCAAACTGTATACTATGTGTCTAGGCAATTATCATTTATCACTGTATAAGAATTATATATAAAGTAACTGAATTGCTAACTTCATGACAAAAGTCAACAGAAATGTCCTTAGTTTATTTTTGTCATTTTTCTTCATATATTGTCTCAAGCTGTTACATTTATTTTTATTTTTTATGATGAGTTGTTAATGCGACAACAACTGATGAGTTGTTAAGATGCCCTTTCCTCTTTAAGGGTCAGAAAGATAGAACAACAAGTAGGTTATTTGCCTTTCGAGCAACTAACCCGGATTTGGTCTCTGGCACCAAGTATGGTCCTCAGATTCCTACAAGGAGTTATCCCTGAGAATAGAGCCAGGAGTAAACCCTAAACACTGTGAGGTATGGTCACAAAAGAGAAGCAAAAACTAAGTCAAACAAAAAATAGTCTTCTCTGCCTATCAGAGTTTAATCTTAATGAAGAAAAGACCATGATTATTGTACTCCATATGCCAACACAAGTTCTTAATACATATCTTGTATCTGATAAATGCACACTATTTAATAGAATATTGATAGAGTATTTGATAGAATTTATATCGTAAAAGATTCAGAAAACAAATAAATGATAAGCTATGAAATTTCAAGCATGTCAACCCATTTACTGATCATTAATATATACAATTTAGGGTATGCCACAGCATTTATTCATTATTTAATTTCTCTTAACTCCAGGCATTTGACTAAGCATTTACATTTCTCATTTAATCTTCACAAGTTAAACATCATTATTTCCTAGCTATAGCACAGCAGGTAGGGCGTTTGCCTTGCATGCGGCCAACCCAGCCAAACCAGGTTCGAGTCCTCTGCCCCTCTTGGAAAGCCCGGCAAGCTACCGAGGGCATCTTGCCTGCACGGCAAAGCCTGGCAAACTCCTCATAATGTATTCGATATGACAAACACAGTAATAAGTGTCACGATGGAGACGTTACTGGGCCTGCTCGAACAAATCGATAAACGGGAGAACAGTGACAGTGATAAATGAAGAAAATAAAATGCATAATTTTATCAAATTCTGATCAGTACAAATCAAATAAGGTTTTAAAATACCAGTGCTGAAATTTAAAAAATCCTTATTTGCCCTCAAATTGTGTCTTCCCAGTTATGTTTTAGAAATTTTCACTGATTGATATCTAATTGCATCTTGGCATTTAAATGATAGAGAATGATACAACATTTTTTAAAGTAAAAGTAAAGTAAAGGCCCTTCCGTTGATCGTCGATTTGCTCGAGCGGGCCCAGTAACGTCTCCATTGGAGATTTTGTTGTTACTGTGTTTGGCATATCGAATACATCGGGTGGCTTGCCAGGCTCTGCCGTGTGGGCGAGATACTCTGGGTAGCTTGCCGGGCTCTCTGAGAGGGGCGGAGGAATGGAACAGGGGTCGGCCATGTTGGCTGCATGCAAGGCAAGCGCCCTACCGCTGTGCTATCGCTCCAGCCCCCTGGCGCTGCAGCCTGGGCCTCTCCCCCCGCCCCCCTAACACACACACAGACCAGCGTCCTTGGCTCAGTCACATCTAACTTCAAGGACTGGCCAGCCTGGAAAGGCTCGCGGAGGGTGGCCCCAGCCCCTGTCCCGGAGCACTGAGGGGCGCAGGAGGGAGCCCCAAGGAGCCAGGGGCGGTGCCCACTAGCCCTGGAGCTCCTTGCCAGTGGAGGGTGCCACCCCCTGCAGTCCCTGACCGCTGGCAGCCTGCAGTGCTGCTGGGGCCGTTTCTGCTGATTTGCTTCAAGAAGGCAGATTTCCGGGGGCTACTGAGGGTCCTTTTCTCTCCCCCCCCCATGAACAGGAGGTCAAAAAGGGTTTGAAACTCTGACTTGAGCGGCAGGTGTTGTGTGTCCAGGATGACGCCCCGCTGGGCCGTGAGCTCTCTGCCTGTTTGCAGTGGGACCCGGGTGGCCTGTCTGGGTCTGGGTCTGGGTCTGCATGGCCAGCGAGGGTGTCTGCGCCGCCAGAGCCCAGGGCACAGGGCTGCTCTCACGGGGCCCTTCTCGGGGGTCCACTGGCAGCCTTGGAGCCCCGCTTCCTCCCCGCAGCCCCAGGGTCGGTCCCCGCCGGCCGGGTGTGGAATGTGAAGGAGCAGTAAGGGGTACAGACAGCCCGTGGTAATGGTCCCCCAGCTGTGGAGGCCTGCGGAGGGTGTGGGAGAGTAGAGGGGGGCCCCCGTGCTGATGAGGATGCTGTGTTATATCTGACGCAGTAGGACGTATTGGTCGGCACCTCAGGAAAAAGCAAAAAAAGTTACATTAAGAATGATTTGTGTGGGACTGGAGCTAGCACTATGGGTAGGGCATTTGCCTTGCACACAGCCAACATGGCCGACCCAGGTTTGATTGCCAGCATCCCATATGGTCCCCTGAGCACCACCAGGAGTAATTCCTGAGTGCATGAGCCAGGACAAACCCCTGAGCATCGCCGGGTGTGACCCAAAAAGCAAAAAAGAAAAAAAAGAATGATTTGTGCAGGGCTGGAGCGATAGCACAACGGGTAGGGCATTTGCCTTACACGCGGCCGACCCAGGTTAGATTCCCAGCATCCCATAGGGTCCCTGAGCACAGCCAGGGGTAATTCCTGAGTGCAGAGCCAGGAATAATAACCCCTGTGCATTGCCGGGTGTGACCCAAAAAAACAAAAAAGAAAAAAAGAATGATTTGGGGGGGGGGGGGCAGAGTGATAGGACAGTAGGTAGAGCTCTTGCCCTGCATGCAGCCGAACCAGGTTCAATCCCCAGCATCCCATATGGTCCACCCATGCGCTGCCCGGAGTAATTCCTGAGTTGTAGGGCCAGGAGTAACCCCTGAGCATCACGGTTTAGACTTGAACTTCTCATCCAGATCATGTGTGACCTTGGGGTCCCGACCGGGGTCGATTAGAGGTTGAAGTTAACGGTGTTTGTTCACTCGTGTGCAGACCCATGCGTTGCAACATTTTTAAAACTATTACATTTTTTTAAAAGGTGAAATAACACAATCTGCTTTATAAAATATTATCCTCAGGAAATTTTACAACAGAACATAATTTTCTCGTGTTTTTAATGATGAAAATTCTTGCAAATAAACTGTTATATTTACATGTTAAAATATGCAACAAATTTAGAAGCAGATATTTACAGCAGTGTTGATACTATCCCTATGTCAGGAGAATCTAAATAACAAAGCACATAAGTCAATGGACCAGGCTTGTATGGTCCCAAATATTTTTTGAATTCCTATTAGTTGTTAGGATTTTGAAAATCAAATTTGCTTTGGAAAAGTTTGTTTAAAAAAAAAAACTCTAAAAATGTAGATGTTAGTCCTCTCAACTCATGATGTAATTATAATTAATAAGTTGATATATATGTATATAACACTTAAAATAATTAAGAGCTCATAGTAAATGAACATTGAATCTTATTGTTCATAATCCACCTCTGAAAAATCCACTGATAATAGTTGGCCTTTTACTCATTCAATAATTACTAGTCTCCTGATTCTAAATTAACTCCTATTAAAATGCAAATAAAATATTTCGAGTTCATACTAGATGGAAAGGTAGAACACTAAATAATAAAGAGATGACTGTATTAATTTTAGGACAATTTTATAGGTCAACAGTGCTATATGTAAAATAAAGCAGGAAGTTACAATATAATACATACTGTATCATGTTTGGAAGCTATTATCACAGAGAAGAGAAAACCAAAAGTTGACATTTAAACTAAATTCTCACGAATCCAGGCAAAAATATATTAATCAATTTATTTATAACCAAAAAACAATCTAATTTTAATTGCTATACTTTAGGTTCTATATTTTCATGTAGTCTTTCCACAAAATTTCTAGTACTAAAGCACATTATGCTTTTATTTAAAAAATATCTCCAAAAGAGTGTTACATGCCTAAGGCATTGTAGAAGAAAAAAGAGATTTAATGTAAAGTATATCCAAGTCCACATTCTCCTTTTTTTCCTGTTGGGTTTTTGACCAACCCAGGGGTGCTCAGGGGCTATCCTGTAACTCTATACTCAGGAGTTTCTCTTGATGGTTGTGGGACGGTATTTGCCACATCCTGCTGGATGCAAAGCAAACACTTTAACCCCTGTACTATCTCCCTAACCTTTCACATTCTTAATTCTGGGATTGCTAATATATACTAAAATAAACCAAGTATTATTTATTACTTGTTCTATTACTGTTGCTGATTGTTGTGACGATGATGTTATTATTTTATAAGCATTTGCTTTCCATTAACTCTAAATTAGTTTTAATCAAAGTAAATATGTTTATAATTTTACTTGAGTTTTTCAATTTTGCAAAGGAATATGCTAAAAAGGTAAAAGGTAAAGGCCCTCCCGTTGATCGTCGATTTGCTCGAGCGGGCCCAGTAACGTCTCCATTGGAGACTTTGTTGTTACTGTGTCTGGCATATCGAATACTCTCGGTAGCTTGCCGGGCTCTCCGAGAGGGGCGGAGGAATCGAACTCGGGTCGGCCATGTTGGCCGCTTGTAAGGCGAACGCCCTACCCGCTGTGCTATCACTCCAGCCCCTAAAGGTAAGGTAAAGGCCCTCCCATTGATCGTCGATTTGCTCGAGCGGGCCCAGTAACGTCTCCATTGGAGACTTTGTTGTTACTGTGTCTGGCATATCGAATACTCTCGGTAGCTTGCCGGGCTCTCCGAGAGGGGCGGAGGAATCGAACTCGGGTCGGCCATGTTGGCCGCTTGTAAGGCAAACGCCCTACCGCTGTGCTATCGCTCCAGCCCAAGGAATATGCTAATATTGATATTTATCTTAACACCATATTCATTTCATCTTTAGTTTGATCACTATTCTAATAGTCATCTCATTTTCTCTTTATTTTAGAGAGAACACACTTTGCTCTAACTAAAATATTATTTGAGTTTTAATCACAAATCCAATTTGATAATTACTCCCACCTGTATTTTGTTGTAGTCCTTTAAAAGATGAAAAAATGTATCAGAAATATAGTACAATGCATATGGCGCTTTCCTTGCACATTCTTACCCATTTTGATATACAAAGGATCCTTGAGCACAGCCCAGATTTATCCTTGAACAGAGAGTAAGCCCTAAAAGCACACTGGATAATACATCCACCCCCCACTCCCCCCACAAAAAAAGCAAATAAAAAAATGCTTTGCCATTAATTCAAACTATCTGTTCAATATCTTCAACCACTGGTCTGTGCCAGTGCCAGACTTCATGTATTTGCAACAAAGGTTGCAAACCACTGGTCTACCATTTTGGTTATAATTGCAGGCATAGGAACAGGTATGCAAGTCAGGTGCAGATCCATGGGTGTAAAAGGTTGAAGAACAAGAATCTAGAGATGACTAGAGCGAACAGTCATGATCAGATGATTTTCTCATTTAGTAGTAGCAGCCTTTGTGCAACGATCTTTTCTATTTGTCTGAAAGGAAAGAGAAGAAATCAATGTGAATTTATATAGTCTAAAACAAGCTGTAGGGGCTGGAGAGATAGCATAGACGGTAGGGCTTTTGCCTTGCACGCGGCCAACCAGAGTTCGATTCCCAGCATCTCATATGGTCCCCTGAGCACCACCAGCAGTAACTCCTGAGTGCAGAGCCAGGAGTAACCCCTGTGCATCGTCGGGTGTTACCCAAAAAGCAAAAATAAATAAATAAATAAATAAAACTGTAATTTAACTGCAGGCATATTTTTTCTTTATTATATACTCTCATTGTGAAATTATTATCGGACATTAGCTGGGATTGATGGTCACTTAATCACTTATCACTTAAGTTCCCGTTAGTCGTCGATTTGCTCGAGCGGGTGCCAGTAACGTCTCCATTTGTCCCTGTCGCGAGCTAGTGTAGCCCAATGGCATCTGTTCACTCCGGGAACATGAAGGGCCTCAAACCGATCGTTCATGATCTTCACGAAGAAGTCTGACCATCTGGTAGGTGGGCGGCCACGCAGTCTTTTGACATCCCGTGGAATCCAGTCAGTAACAGCTCTAGTCCAACGGTGGTCTTTAAATCTCATTACGTGACCAGCCCATCTGATTTTCGACAACTTGGCAAATGAGACAGCTTCCCTGATCCTTGATTGTCGATGGATGTCAGAACTCTGGATTCTTTCTCTCATTTGAGTGAAACGTGATATTCCAAGCATAGCTCTTTCTATTCTTCTTTGGGAGACCTGAATAACGTTCTCATCTTGTTTGCATAGGGCCCAGGTCTCTGAGGCATATGTTAATGCAGGAAGAACAGTAGAATCAAAGAGATGTGCCCGGAGCCGGAGGTTCTTCGTCCTCTTAGCTATTTCTTCGACGTTCTTGAAGGCGTTCCAAGCCACTCTCTTCCTCCTGCACAGCTCGGGTGCGAGGTCATTTGTCATGTTGACCTCTCGACCTAGGTACACATAGCTGTTGCATTCGGAGATGATCGTTCCATTGAGAGCGAATGGGGCGTCAGGAACAAGGCTGTTTCTCATAAACATTGTCTTCGTAAGATTCAGCTGTAGTCCTACCTTTCCACACTCACGGTCAAAGTCGGCTAGCATTTGTGCCGCTTGGCTGATGTTTGGTGTTATTAAAACAATGTCATCAGCAAAGCGGAGGGGGTGTAGTTGCCGACCATCTAACTTCACTCCCATTCCTTCCCATTCCAGTTGTCGCATGATGTTCTCGAGGGTGGCACTGAAGAGTTTCGGTGAAATGGTATCACCCTGCTGCACCCCTCTCTTGACATCAACGATCACGTCTTTGTAGAATGGTGAGATCCTGGTAGTGAATCCGCAATAGAGCTCACGGAGGATCCTGATGTATTGGGCTTGAATGCCCTGATTGGCTAGGGCTTCAATGACCGCTTCCGTCTCAACAGAATCAAAGGCCTTCTTTAAATCAATGAACGTTAAACAGAGCGGCATCTTGAACTCCCGAGAAACCTCAATGTGCTTGGTTATTGTGTGGATATGGTCGATGGTGCTGAATCCTTTGCGGAACCCTGCTTGCTCGCATGGTTGTCCTTCATCTAGTGTTCTGACAATCCTATTTAGAATAACTCGAGTGAACAACTTGTAGATGACAGACAATAGGCAGATCGGGCGATAGTTGCCAATGTCATGGATGTCTCCCTTCTTGAACAGTAGTACGGTCCTGCTGGTTTTCCATTAGGACGGAACCTTGCATTCAGACAGGTAGTGAGTGAAGAGCCGAGCCAGTGTATTGATGAGTACTGACGGCAGGTTCTTCAGGTTTTCAGGTCTGACCTTGTCTGGGCCGGGTGCTGTTTGTTTCTTTACCGACGAAATGGCGTGTCGGATTTGGGAACGACATATCCATCCTGTGGAATTTGGTATGTAGGCAAGTGGACATGGCTATCGAAGAGATTTGAGTAGAAGTCGTGGATAATCTTCTCCATTGCCGTTCTGGAGGATGTGATGGATCCATCAGGACGCCGGAGGGCAGTCATCTTGGTCTTATAGTTGGCGAAGGACAGGCGGGCGTTATGAATACTTTTCCCGGCTTCTGCCGCATCTACCAGTACTTCTGCTCTTCTCTCTTTGAGGTCTTCCTTGATCGCATCTCTGCACTGCTTTGCGAGCTCGGACGTTAGCTTGCGGTTGCCTGAGGCATGCGCCAAACCAAGCTGGCGAATTAGCTCAAGAGTTTTCAAAGATAGGCGATTTTTTGTGGCTATCTCTCTCTTGGCGTTCCTCGCACATTCATGGAGGTGCTGAACCAGTCAATCGTATTCCTCGTCAATGTTGTCAACAATGGCATCTTCCCATGTTGCCGCAATAGTACCAAAGAGTTCCCAGTTGGTGGTCATTCTGGGAGTTCTCTTTTTGAACTTTGCAGCCCTTTCTCCCCGCTCTGTGAAGTAGAATTTTGCATGAAGGGGACGGTGGTCCAATCCCATTCGAAATTTTGGGACAACAGCGACATCAGTCAGGCAAAACCGTCGATTGAATATGATGTGGTCTATTTCATTGTGGAATCGTCCACCGGGAGACTCCCATGTCCATCGTTTAGATTCTGCCTTCTGGAACTGTGAGTTACCATGAATGGTCTTGGTCGACATGATGAACTCAGACAGTCTCTCACCCTGTTCGTTCCATTCTAGGCCATGGGTCCCGATGTGACGTTCTTCAGCTGATCTTCTCGGTCCTATCTTGGCATTAAAGTCACCCACAATGATCTTGTAGAAGGTGTGGTCTTCTTTATAGAACTTCTCTAGCTCCATGTAGAACTTCTCGATTTCTCTTTCATCATAATGAGATGTTGGTGCGTAGACAATGAAGATAGAAACTGCAGGCAGTGAGCCACATCTATTCAAATGTAAACGTCCGATTTGGGTTGTTAGGCATTCAAATGAATCAATGCTCTTGGCCAAGTTTGTGTTGACAAGGACACCGATGCCTCCAACACCTCTTTTATCGCATGTTCCGAGGAACAATTCTTCTCCAATGTCGAAAATGGCATGGTGAGATTCGTGCCTTCTTGTCTCCATCAGACCAATGATGTCCGGGATTTATCAGGGATTGATGGTAATCAAAATTAATTGCATATGTTTTCAACTTTCTTTTTAATAACTTATCATGTTTCCTTGTTTGACCTAAATAAAAATAAGAGAACATAGAGGAACATGGCTTCACAAACTGACCCTAACTCAAATTTTAAATGTTGCTTTTTACTGTTCTTAAAACAAGTAACGTGGGGTTGGGGGGGGGGGGAGGACAAGTAATGTATATTGGATTAAACATTTAAAATAATACCTGAAAATCTTTATCAAAGTTGAATTAAAGATAAAAATGTGTCTAAAACCTGAAGATACAGACCACATATAGCAAGATTCCATTAATAGCAGAGACATGATTCAAGGCTTTTCTTGTGAACTGTGAGCACAAATGATTTCTAAAACAAAAAAAGCTCAGGCATTTCCAGAAAAGTTGAATTATTTTTTTAATGGAAGTCATGAAGGACTAAAATTTTATAGCATATATATTTGGAAAATACTTTAGAAAACTTATAAGAGAATTTATTTTCCATTTCATATGTCAGTGAATAACTCATTTTCCCATTCTGATGTGATAACATTTGGGCAAGTCAAAAGAAAATATAAAGTACTCATTTTAAGTGTGAAGAGGTCATAAACTTAAACCATAAACGATTCAGAGATTTTTCTCTTTTCGTTTTGGTTACATAGTTCAGGCATGACATAATTAATCTCCTCTTAGAAAATGAAAAAAAAATGTTTAAGAAATTCTCATCTGTCCAGTGGAGAGTTCTACCATCATGACTTTTCTCTTATTTGGCAGGTTTTGTCTTCAGATGCAGAGATTTGGAAACAAATGATTTGAAACATCTTTATTCTAAAATAGAAAAGAGTTTTACCCTTTTTGTGTTAAGGTTAATTTATCTCCCAGTGCTTTTATTCTCATTATAATATGCAATCATATGGGGACTTTTTGCTCTAGCTAATCATCCTTTTCTTTGTATTATCTAAATTCAAAGTTTTTATTCACCATTGGTTTCTTACATTCTGCATCCAATTCTACTCAACTTTTTTTTCTAATTAAAAATAATTATCTCAATTCTAAATCTTCCTCTTGGTAAACAAATAACTTAAATGTCTTAAAATCCTTTAAACTCCACTTCTCTAAATTGCTACTTTTCTCTCCCTTTTCAGTTAGCCATTGTTTGAGTGGGTGCAGGCTGGTTGTATGTCTTCCAGTTCACTGAAATTGCTCTGTCAAGTCACTAATAATTCATTTGCTGATTTCTAAAACTAGGTTTTAGTAAATGTCCTAACTCTGTTTCAAGAGAAATGCTACGAAGAATGTCCTAATGGTCTTAGCTAATACATCAACCACCAAATTTAGAGTTGAGTCATAATAGAGATGATATCAATCCACCCTTATTTCCTTCTACAATGATGCTCTCTTTTCATGACAATAACTGTATGTGGAAAGGAATGGTCTCTTACTTTCTTTGAACAATTAAACTATGTGCTCCACTTGTATATTCACATATATTTTTAAACTATTAAACACATAACAGATACCTGGATCCAAAACCAGACCCAAGCAGGAAGGCTTTTGAAAGGTAGGAATTCTAGGAGGAGCCAGAGAGACTTTGAAAACCATAATTCCAGACCCAGAGTAATGGTTGCACACTGAGAGGACAGTATAGAATAAAGGCATGATAAGAATATCAAAAGAAGAACAGCAATAGTTCCTAAATCTTCCTCTTGGCAACACTCTAGCAATGGACTTAGGAACAGTTTGGGAAAACTGAAGGCCAAAGGTCCTCACTTCCCTTTTGCATAAGGTGCACCAACAACTCTGCCTGAGATGTGCACTCAACCTTCTTGCTTTATGGGGAACATCTTGCAGATTGTCCTGCAGCTCTAGTTGAGATTTACTTCATTTCTTCCACTCTGAAGAAGACTACATTCATTCATGAATGTCAAACTATTATTTCCCAAATAAAGTTATTCTACCATTCATCTGAAATTCTTTTCGGCAGAGGTAGACAATATTCCAAATTGAAGCTGGGACTGATTTTCCTTTTCCTGTGAAGAAAAACTTCCTTGCTCCAGCCTGAATTGCATGACTCCCCAAGAAATCTGGTGGGAGGGATAAATTCCTAAGGCAGGTGCATTTTAAAGACTGTTGTATGAAGATTGTGTGATAGAACATCTATACCACACTGTAGCTCAATTGTGGCCTTTTATCAGTTCTAAACTTTGTAGGCACTTATGAAGTAATGAAAGTGGGTAAAGAAGAAAGCAGTAGACTATTCTCAAGGTTGTTACCTCTCCTCCTCCTACAAAAACAAGACAAGAGTGATAATAAATTTGAAGACATGTAAATAGGCCATATGAAAAAATGTTTTAAAGAATTTTAGAAAAATAAAAGGCTCAAATCTTAAATTCTATTTTTCTTCAGTCTCACCTGCTGTGACCAAAAAAAAAATCATTTTATTTTAATTCAACTGTATTCATGGAGGTTCTAGCAGGGGAGCACAGCTACTCATATACCCTCGACCGAAGACCCATTTGTCTCTATTCGGAGAAGGCCACCCTCTTTGACCGAGCGCGCAGCTTCAGGAGGGACGCACATGGAGCGGTGAGGGAGGAAGGGGACACCTGCCTAGCCAGCCAGATCAGCCAAATCAACCCTGGCGATCAATGGGGTGACAGATGTTGCGGCCAGATCGCCCTCACATCCATAGGGCTGGAGCGATAGCACAGTGGGTAGGGCGTTTGCCTTGCACGCAGCCAACATGGCCAACACAAGTTCGATTCCTCCGCCCCTCTCAGAGAGCCCAGCAAACTACTGAGAGTATCTCGCCCGCATGGTAGAGCCTGGCAAGCTACCTGTGATGTATTTGATATGCCAAACACAGTAACAACCAAGTCTCACAATGGAGACGTTACTGGGCCCGCTCGAGAAAATCGATGAACAATGAGAGGACAGTGACAGTGACAGTGACAACTGTATTCATAGTGATCAATTTTTAAAAACAGGCCAAAAGAAAATAGGCATCAGAAGAGTCAGAAAAATTATGTAGTATGAAAATCGTTTACATCTCTTAAATACATAGTGCATTAACATTCTCATCTATGAAAAAATTCATGTAAGTAAAATTGATACCCTATACCATTAACAAGGCTATGAATACATTCAAAAATAGCTAAAAATTAATTTGAAAATGTTTGAGTCATATATATGTGTGTTTATATATGTATGCATATATCATGCAAATTTTGAAATTCAGATCAATTTCACTAATCAAAACAGACGATGTTAAGCTCTAAAACATACTTCTGGTTTATAGCACTTAGGTCTGATCTATTTTAAGACGAAACTGCTACATGCTGTTATTTATTTCCAGGTGCAATAAAATCCATTTAATTTGAAGTCTGATTAAAGTAGAGAAACCTCATGACAAGGAGCAAACCGATGCTCTACCAATCAAACTAGGGTCTGACACAGACTGCCAAACACAGAATAAATGATTCAGAAGGTGAAAATGTCAACAAAGATATTACGTGCTCATATATATAGTTTGTTAGTACTGTGAGTTAAGAAATTAAATTAAGGAAAAGTATGTATTCAAAATTTTAAATTTCAACATATTATTAAGCCTATTTTTCCATAAAAAATTACTTATTAAAACGAGGGGCAGGAGAGAAAATACAGTGGTTACAGTACTTGCCTTGCATGCGGCTGACCTAGGTTCAAACTCCTGAATCCCAAATGGTTCCCCAATTCACTGCCAGGAGGTATTCCTGAGTGCAGGGCTGCGAGTAAATCCTGAGCATACCAAGTGTGCAACAAAAAGCTAAAATAAAATAAAATAGTCTGTAAAAATGACCTTGATCACTGGCTAGTATTTGTAGCATGCTAGTATTGGGTTTATGTATGCATTCCAGAGATGACTAGTCATACAAGATGCAAACTTAATATATTTGAAGAAATTCATTTATGCTGTTTCATAGATGTACTGTTTTACGTGATACTTATGTTATGCTACTCAAGCTTTATTTTTTATTTTATTTTTTCCCTTTTTTATTTTTAATTAGTGAAACACCTGATCAAGCTGCTTAACGGCCATGATCCCAGAGTCTCAGAAACAAATCTCAAAACCCAGTGGCTTTTGGCAGAAAGCTTACAGACCCCGCAGTAGGTTACTGTTGCCAGGCCACCACAGTGGGGAAAGGGTGCTATCTCTCCACCTGCTCCCCCTTGGAGGCTCAGTGGCCACCATCCACCAGAGGCCATTGGACAGTCAGGTTTGGGACCGCAGTGATGAGACATGTGGGCCTCATGGGATGGGAGTGGAGCCTACCCTTTTCTCCCTTACACAACGAGACCCAAAATCGCCGCCCATAAACAGTCTCTCTGACTCCTGATATATCCGCTTAATGGCCATGATTCCAGAGACTCAGAAACAAATCTCGAACCCAGCGGCTTTTGACAGAAATACGTTCAGTCCCTGCAGTAGGTTACCAGAGCTGGGCCACCCCAGGTGATCTGTTCCCCCTGGCGGTCAGGTGGCTACCATCCTCCAGAGACCACTGGACAGTCAGGTTTGGGCCCGCAGTGACGAGATATACAGGGTCTCATGGGATGGGGGTGGAACCCGCCCTTTCCGCCCTATTCCAAAGAGATCCCGAGTTGCTAGCCACAAAGGACCTTTCTGGGTCCTGATCAAGCTGCTTAACGGCCATGATCCCAGAGACTCAGAAACAAATCTCGATACCCAATGGCTTTTGGCAGAAATGTATCCAGACCCCGCATTAGGTTACTGTCGCCTGGCCATCACAGGAGGGAAAGGATGCTTTCCCTCCATCTGCTCCCCCTTGGCAGCAGGGTAGCTGCCATCCTCCAGAGACCACTGGACAGTCAGGTTTGGGTTCGCAGTGATGAGACATGCAGGGCCTCACGGGATGGGGGTCTAGCTCACTCTTTCCTCCTCATACCAAGGAGACCTCGAGTCAATGTCCAAAAATGGCCTCTCTGGCTCCTGATTAAGCTGCTAAACAGCCATGATCCCAGAGACTCAGAAACAAATCTCGAAACCCAGCAGCTTTTGGCAGATCCTGCAGTAGGTTACTGTCGTTGGGCCACCCCAGTAGGAATGGGTGCTGTCCCTTTGCCTGCTCCCCCTTTGCAGCTCAGTGGCCACCATCTGCCAGAAGTCATTGATTTGGACCCGCAGTGATGAGACATGCGGGGCCTCATGGGATGGGGTTGGAGACGGACCTTTCCTCTCCATCCCAACAAGACCTCGAGTTGCCACCCACAAACAGCCTCTCTGGCTTCTGAAAAGGCTGCTGAATGGTCATGATCCCAGAGACTCAGGAACAAATCTTGGAACCCAGCAGGTTTGGGCAGAAATCCCTCCAGATCTAATTGTTAAAATTTCTGAATTTCAAAATCTCATGGCCACGACTGCAGCTGTGCGACATCATATGTTATTCATAAGCAGCAATAGAAAACAAATTATCTACTGTTGCCTTTTCGGTAGATCTGTGTGTTGGGGTAAAATCCAAAATAATAATGGTGGGTCTGGAGTCAAAATACTGAATGTAATCAAAGTAGGGAGAGAAAGTAATGTTGAAATCATCTGCCCCACAGGTAGGGGGAGGGTGTGGGACGGGGTTATACTGGTGTTTTTGGTGGTGGATAGTGGGTACTGGTGAAGGTATGGGTGTTTTATTGTATGACCGAGACTTAAACCCAAAAGCTTTGTAACTGCTCTCATGGTGATTCAATAAATAAACTCATAAAAAGTGAAAAAAAAATTAGTGAAACACCATGAGGTATAAAAGTAGGCGTACAGACTTTCATGCTTGGGTTTCATTTATACAATGATAGATTGCCCATCCCTCCACCAGTGCCCATTCTCCACCACAATGATCCTAGAAACCCTCCCACCCACCCCACCCCAACATCCCCCCACCCCACCCTGCCTTTGTGGCAGGGTAATCCCTTTTGCTGTCTCTTTCCTTTAAATTGTTGTGTTATTTTTAATAGAGGAATTGATTGGCATTTGTGTTCTGTTTATAGTCTACTTTCAGCAAGCATCTCACATCCCGAGAAAATCCTCCAAACATCCTTTACTTTACATCCTTTACAATCCTTTCAAAGAAGAAGCTAACAGAATCTACATCTTTAAAGATACCATTAGCTTCAATGCCATGGAGAGTTTTGCCAGCCTTGTCTCCAATGTAACTTATGGATTCCGGTCTGATATTGAGGTCTTCCAAACCATGGATAAGATCTCCTGGTATGTATCTCAACTATTCTTGTATGTTCGTCTCCCATTCTGTTACTTTATATTCCCCAGATGAGTGCAATATTTCTATGTCTGGTCCTCTCTTTCTGACTCATTTCATGTACCACTATAGGTTCCATATAGAACCACTTGTATGTAAATTTCATGACTTCATCTTTTCTAACAGCTGTGTAGTATTGCATTGTATAGATGTACCAAAGTTTCTTTAATCAGTGATCTGTTCTCAGGCACTCTTGTTTTTTCCATATTTTGGCTATTGTGTACAGTGCAGAATTGAAGATAGAAGTGCAGATGTCATTTCAACTGTATTTTTTGCCTCTCTGGGATATATTCCCAGGAGTGGTATTGCTGGGTCAAATGGGAGCTCAATTTCTAATTTTTTGAAAATCGTCCATACTGTTTTCCAAAAGGGCTGAACCAGTTGGCATTCCCACCAGAAGTGAAGGAAGGTCCCTTTCTCACCACATCCGCACCAACACTGGTTGTTTTTGTACTTTTGGATATGGTCCAGTCTCTGTGGTGTGAGATGATATCTCATTGTTGTTTCATCTGCATCTTCTTGATGATTAGTGATGTAGAGCATTTCCTCATGTGCCTTTTATCCATTCAGATTTCTACTTTGAGAAATTTCATGTTTATGTCGTTTGATAGGTTGAATGTTTTCTTCTTGTGGAGTTCAACCACTGCTTTGTATATCCTTGATATTAACCCATTATTGAATGGGTATTGGATGAATATGATTTTCCATTCTGTAGACTGTCTTTGTATTTTGGTCACTGTTTCTTTTGAGGTTCAGAAGCTTCTTAATTTACGATAATCCCATTTGTCTCATTTGTCTATCTCTGTTTTCACTTGCTTGGCCAATTGTGTGTCATCTTTGAAGATACTGTTAGCTTCAATATCGTGTAGTTTTGCCAACCTCGTCTTCAATGTACCATATGGATTTCAGTCTTATGTTAAGGTCTTTAATCCATTTTGATCTTACCTTTGTACATAGTGTTAGGTAGAGATCTGAGCCCATTTTTTTTGTATGTAGCTGTCCATTTTTGCCAGCACATTTTGTTAAAGAGACTTTCCTTGATCCTCTTCACATTTCTTGCTCCCTTATGAAATTAGCTGATCATATATTTGGGGTAGGAGTGTCAATATGTTCAACCATGTTCACTTGGACTGTGGCTCTGCCTTTGTTTCAGTACCATGCTGTTTTAATTATTACCGCTTTGTTGTGGAATTTGAGGTTGGGGAGGTTAATTCCTCCCATTTTCTTTTTCCCAGCAATTGCTGTAGCTATCATGGGGCTTATTTTTCCATGTGAATTTCAGTATAGTTTACTCAATTTCTTTGAAGAATGTCATGGGTATCCTTATAGGGATTGCATTCAATTTGTAAATACTTTAAGGAGTATTGCCATTTTAACAATGTTAATTCTCCTGATCCATGAGCAGCGGAGATATTTCCATTTCCTCATGTCCTCTTTTATTTCCTGAAGTAGAGTTTTGTAGTTTTCTTTGTACAGTTCCTTTACTTCCTTAGTTAAACTGATTCCTAGGTACTTGATTTTCTGGGGCACAATTGTGAACGGGATTGTTTTCTTCATGGTACTTTCTTCTCTCATTCTTTGCATATATGAAAGCCATGGACTTTCGGGCATTGATTGTTTGTCCACAAAATAGTGTACCACTCCTTCGAGTTTGTTTGTTTTTTGTTTTTTTTTTTTGCTTTATGGGTCACACCCGGAGATGCACAGGCATTACTCCTGGCTCTGTGCTCAGGAATTACCCCTGGCGGTGCTTAGGGGACCATATGGGATGCTGGGAACTGAACTCGGGTCGGCCGCATGCAAGGCTAACGCCCTACCTGCTGTGTTATTGCTCCAGCCCACTCCTTCGAGTTTGAGTGAGAGTTTAGCCAGATAAAGTATTCTTGGTGAAGCGTTCTTTTCATCGAGTATTTTCACTATATCCCACCATTGCTTTTGGGCTTGGAGGGTTTCCTCTGACAGGTCTGCTGTGAATCTAAGGGGTGCTCCTTTGTATGTAATTTCCTTCTTTGACCTTGCTGTGTGCAGTATTGTATCTCTATCCATGGCATCCATCGTTCTAACTATGATATGTCCCAAAGTCTTTTTTATTAGAGTCTCTTTTAGCTGGCACCTTTCAGGCTCCTTAAATCTGGATACCTGCATTGTCCAGCTCTGGGAACTTTTTAGCAATGATTTCTTTAACTGTGGCTTTTTCATTGGAATTGCTTCCCTGACCTTCTGGTTCTCCAATGATTCTAATGTTATTCCTCTTGGAATCATCTCCCAGGATTCTGATTCACTCTAGAGCTATTTTAAGATCTCTTCCCATGGTTTGTTGTTTCCTGTAGTATTCCTGCAGCTCATCTTCCAGCTCACTGATTCTGTCTTCTGCTGTAGCCATTCTACTATTGAGGGCACACACTGAGTTTTTTATTTCATCTACCAAATCTTTTATTCATGAATTTCTGTGCGTAGCTTTTCAATTTCTGCTCTCATTTCTTCCTGTAATTTCTAGATTCTCTGATCCATTGTTTCTTCCATGTCCTCCTTTAATTTACTGGATATCTGTCCCATCGTTTCTTTGAGTTCACTGAACATCTTCAATAGTTCATCTCTGAATTCTTTATTGGAGAGCTAACATCTGTGAGTAATACCTGTTGAAGCTTCTGGACACTTTTCATCGTCCTCTCCTTGTGGTGGGAATTTGAGCTGTTTCTACATGTTGTGGTGGTGTTATGGAGACTGGGAGAGGGAGAAAAGCTGCCATGGCATTGGGGACTAACAGGAAGGCCTCAAGTTTTTATATTTAAAGTTTTGATTTTTCATCTTAAATATTAATAATAAAATGATAAAGGTAAAGGTAAAAGGTAAAAAGGCCCTCCCGTTGATCATCGATTTGCTCGAGCGGGCCCAGTAACGTCTCCATTGGAGACTTTGTTGTTACTGTGTCTGGCATATCGAATACTCTCGGTAGCTTGCTGGGCTCTCCGAGAATGATAAATGTTTAAATTATTCTCTAGGTGAATTTGAACTATGGTGTTAAAGTTATATAACTTCTCAAAAGACTCAAGATTAGATTATATAAGTATAACTTTATGTATTTGTATATAAAGTATATTTTATCCATGTATTTCTCTTATATTTACAAAATAAGGACTTAAGTATTAAGAACTTAATACAGGGGCTGGAGAGTTAGCTCAGCAGGTAGGGCGTTTGCCTTGCAGGCGGCCAACCTGAGTTCGATTCCCAGCATCCCATATGGTCCCCTGAGCACCTCCAGGAGTAACTCCTGAGTGCAGAGCCAGGACTAACCCCTGTGCATCGCCAGATGTGACCCAAAAAGCAAAAAAAAAAAAAAAAAAAAAAAAAAAAAACCTAAATACAATATACAGTTATTCAAAAATTGTTATAATTTCCAGTATTTTGCATTCTTATTATAAGGTCATCACTTAAATTTTAAATTCTAGATAGAAGGTATCTTGCTAAATATGAATAATTTTTTATACTGAAGCTATTATGAGTTTAGTACTTACTATTTTCCATAAGAAACCTATTCACATTTTTGAAACTTATTTTCCAATGTTTCCAAATGTTATATATCTATCATATTTTTTATTTTAGAGATCATCTATAAAGTTAAGCAGTACATATACATGAATTTAAAATTTTAAATAATAAAAACATTAAATTCTATTATTATAATATCTTTATAATTCTAGTAAACTACTAAAATATACATGATGTTCCAAATACTTTTGATTCATGGTTGTCCTTGGGGGTCTATATTGTGCCAGAGATAAATTCAAGGCCTCATTCAATGTGAAACATAGGCTGTACTATTTGAGGTATCTGCACAACTGCAGAGAAGCACTCTTTAAAATTTATGAATATATCATCATCAAAATCAATAGAAACTACAAATATTTAGTAACTGAAATTCATCTAAAGTAGTCATTTGATTATTTCTAACATAGTAAGTTTTAATGCTATGCATAGAGGATCTCATTGCTTCCCCTTGTCTATCCCTATACCTAGTTTTAGATGAGAGATCTATCACTAGAGCTTTTTAGTCCACTACTTGATCTTGAATTTCTCAAATCAATCCTTCTATAGTATCTATTATCCTCTAAATAAATGCAAATATGACATTTCACACTTTCCTTTATAGGGTCTCATTGCTATAAGACATGCAAATAATGTAGCTTTGTGTATGGTAAGACTTAAGTTTTAATAAGAAGCAATAAATAAAAGAGAAATTAAATCTTGTTTTTTTTTTCAGGTTACCACAATTTACTCAGTCTCTGACACATCAGTTTTCTGTTTCTCCTATAATTATAAACTCACATCCACAAAACCAGAGATATATATACTAAGACACATACTATCTGTTTTGAAATAACAGTCAAAATAAAACTTAACATTCTGTATTCCTATCAATTTTTATGTAGTGAAATCAAATACACATTACTTGCTTTGGAATACCACCCAAATAGTGGAAGGCAACAAAATGGAAGTTGTTACGTGCATTTGCCAAATCTGTTGTAAGTATAGAGATGATTTCACAGAACATTAAGGAGAATATAATTACCTTATCTTAAAATATAATTGAATTTTAAATAAAATAATGTAGGGAGTTAGGGATAGATTGTTAAGCACATTGTAAAACACTGTCCATGTTTAATTTCTAATTTTTCCTTTTATTAATTATATGTCTCTAGGTCACTTGACCTCTTTATGATTAGTTTTCCTCTTCTGTAAAATAGCTATAATTATTTTAATAGGCAGTAAAAAACTTAAAATACATGCACATACATATTTATTTTTACCGTTATAAAAATAAAAAATGTGAAACTGTTAATATTTCTAATGTAAATAATACCTCCATCTTAATCATATAAGCAGACCCAAACACAATTAAAGAGGAACCGGGACTGGAGCTATAGTACAGCAGGTAGGGCATTTGCCTTGCACGCGGTTGACCTGGCTTCGATTCCCAGCATCCCATATGATCCCCTGATCACTGCCAGGAGTAATTCCTGAGTGCATAAACCAGGAGTAATCCCTGTGTATCGCTGGGTATGACCCAAAAAAGAAAAAAAAAAAAAAAAAAGGAATCCTGTAAAAAAAAAGAGAAACCATGTTACAAATAACAAATTATGTCTGTTAGTTTTTATGTATAAGCTGCAGAAGGAAGATTAAGTAAGCTCATCTCAACCCCTTTAATCTAAGAACCATATATTTGAAACTAAATTGAAATTAAACTAAATTGAAACATGCACTAACATGTCTTTTACATTCAAGAAGGTATCAATTTGTATGGCTGCTGTTTACTAAGGCTGACAAGACTGGGCCAGTTTAAATAAACTTGATCAAGTAATTTATACAAATAAATATTTTACCCATGGATAGAAAATACATGTAATTTGACTATGCCTTATGACTAAGTCACTGGTCTCTTTTAAACTTTGTTGCACCGTAACTGTTTTTGTCTTTCTTCATGGTCTCTAGCTTTCCCTGTGATGAAAGCAGTTTTATAATCTATTCCACCTTGTGGCAGGAAGAGAATTGCTTTCAGATTCAGTATGGCCTCATAAGAAATATTTCTACACTGAATAATCATTGATTCTGAAAGCTTTCCTAAAATCTTAGTTTCCAATATTTGAACCACAGTCCTAACTCCCTATTTAAAGGCCACCATGATCTTAAAGAATTTAACCATGTCCTGATTATCTCATGTAAGCTAAATTTTTGTTAATATAAGATCAACTAATTTAAAATAAAATGTAAGCAGAGTTGACTGAAAAATACCTTGATGCCACATGAAAGCAGCGCATATGTTACATAAAGAGAGATTTTCAATATAGTACTGATGTTTTAAAAACTACAGGAGGTGATGAGATAGAACAGTGGTAAGGTACTTGCCTTTCACACAGCTCACCTAGGTTTGATATGTGGCACACCATATGGTCCCTCAGTCACTAACAGGAATAATCCCTGAGTGCAAAGCCAGGAGTTATACCTGAACACCACTGGGTTAGCCCAAAATTCCAATGATAATAATAATAATAATAATATAAAATAATTATAATTATAAAAATTCAAGGAGTGGAAAATTATTTTAATACATTTTTATTTATTTATTTATTTTGGTTTGGGGTCCACAGCTGGCTGTGGTCTTACCTGCTGTATTATCTCTATGGCTCTGAGGAAAGGAATCTTTATGACCACTATTTTGTCAAGCTCCTGACACTGCCAGTTTTAACAGTGGGTTACATTAGTCCATAATAACTTTATAGTAGTCTTGCAATGTCTATTAAGTAAAATAATACTTAGATGATAGCAGGAATCATGGGAAATTGCAGATTATTTTACTACCATATCTGTGAATTATCCAACTTCCACTCAATTATTTTATGAGGATAGTGAAAATTTAATCTTTGTTCTAGCAACTGCTAACTTTGAAAATGGCTGTTCTTTCCAGACTGTAATAAAATTTTGTCTTCAGGCAGCCTATAAATTAAAAAAAGTCTAGAAGTAACTGTTCTATGACCAAAAAGAACACATTTGCAGGCACCCAGGGAAGAATTAAAGTCAACATTCTATTTAACAGCTATAGGGATACCTAGTATTCCCTTTGATTGGCCCCAAGAGACATACAAATTTACCTTTAAGTCTTTATTGTGATTTCTCCAATCTATCAAATGACTGAATTTGGCATTTTCCATCCATTTGATTACTCTAATCTGTCAAATGATGAAACTATGTGATTATCATTTCCTCTAAAAGGGTATTCTGTTTCTCTCCTCTCTTTTTCATAGACTGATTTACAACCTTTTTTTTTCCTACTGCTCCCTCTGGTACTCTTTCCCCATATTTCTACTAGCTTCTGTGTTAAACAGTTTCACTAAATTACATGGAGGTTAACCTCCTCATTAACTTTAATCTCTGCCTTCCTACTTTTAAATTAACAATGTTAGACTATCAAGGGAGTTTTATGACCATCAACCCATTTCTTCCTTTCTTGATTATATAAATACAGTTATTGTATTCCCAGCGAGAATACTTTTAAAACACATTTTCTCTAAGATTAAAACTAAATTTTCTGACTACATTTCTTTCATTTACATATGCTTTTTTAAAAAAAAATATTTTAGAGTAAACCTGAATGAAATTGCACAGGTACATACTATGCTAAATATGTAATTTAATTGTAATTTTAAATCATATCTAACTGATGCTTAAAAAGTCTTACAATATTAAATACATTGAAATAATTGTGATTTTTATCATTTTCTGTATATTTGGAATAACGCTCCTGGTTATATATTCCTCTATACTCTTATTGTAGCATATGTCTATTATCATATGCTTTTTGACTTTGATTTTAACTTTTTTTCTTAATAATTATTTTCATTAAATGATAACATCTGCTCAAGTCATTTTTGTGAAATTCTGCCTTTTAATAATATTGCTAACATTTATTCCAATGAGTTTTTAGTATCAGTGACTCAAAGGAAAGATTACCATAAGGAATGTGACTGATTTTATGGGTCAGTCAATAACCCATATGAAGGAAATGATGAATGAACTCTAGGGCAGGTTGATGGGAAGGTGCTCATTCAGCATTGTTTATGTGATGTTGTGTGCCAACTGATGCAGAAATTAGAATGAAAGACACCCTCTGTTCACAGATACAATTAGAGGCTACTGGAAAACAGAGAAAATTCATTACTAGTCCTAATTCAAGTAAAAGAAAATAAAATTTTTGAATAAAAAAGAGCTTAAAGTGCTTTGAGATGAGAAGAGATAGAAGAAATAGATGAGAAGAGAAGAATGGAGGAATATTTAACAAGTTTTTCATCCATTTAAAATAAAGTATAGGCTGGAGAAAAAGTGCAGCAGTTTAGGCATTTGACATGCTTACAGCTAGTCTGGGTTTAAGACCTGGCACCACTTTTTGGTTCCCAGAATCTTTTAGGAGTGATGTCTGAGTGCAGAGTCAGAAGTAAGCCCTCTGAATCTCTAGGTATACCCCTCCCCCCAGTGAAATTTAAGTATTAAATGTAGCAGAATGTAGAAAAACATATATTAATCATGTAATTTTAAAGAGGATTTCCAGGCCATAGAAATAACTCAATGGGATGAACATGGTGTATGCTTTGCAGGCAGGAGGTTGAGGTTTGTTTGAGTCTTGGCACCACATGGTATATGACCATAGAGACAGAAGTAGCCAGTGAACAGATATTATCATTAATAAAAATAATTTTTAAGGGCCAGAGTGATCGTACTAATAGTAGTGAGCTTGATCCAGCAGAACCAGATTTGATTTCCTGCATCCCATATGGTCCCCTGAGAACCACCTGAGGACTAATTCCTGAGTGCAAAGCCAGGAGTAACCCCTGTTTATTGCCAGGTGTCACCCAAAAAGAAAAAAAAATGATTGGCAAATACAAGAATCAAGGCCATTTCACTGTGTATGTGGCTGATCCCAGTTTGTTCATGCTTTAGCAGTGCATGGTCGCTTAAGCATCTCCAGGAGTTCCCCTGTGACTACAGAATCAGGAGTAGCCTATGAGCACCCCAGGTATGACCCAAACACCCCCAACCCCCAAATTGAAGCCATCATTAACTAAAATATCGCATAATAATAAACATGTGTCTTATTTTATATGAAAATATAAAAAATGTGTGCCATGTATACAAAAATGTCTAAAGCACTTTATCATGGAGTTTGAATTATAGTGACTGATACTTGATTTGCAAACACTCAAGAAAGGGGATGAGGAATAAAATATTTCACACAGAATTAAGAATAAGAAATGCAATTTAGTATTACATACTAATTATAACTACAAAACAGGTGTGCAATACTTATGCAGTGGTGCAATGGAATGCAAAAAAAAAGGTGTGTTGAGATATAGGGTAAGAAAAACAGATAATCAGAAGAGACTATAAAAAGTTTTGGTGCAGGTATTAGCAAATATGTATGTAAAAAAGTAATTAAGGCAACAGCGGGAAAGACCTGTTACTGGTAAAGACCTGAATACCATTGATGGTATCTAGTACAACTGTCCAATAAAGCCATGAATCACAGCTGAAGTTCTAGTTGTGAAATAGGATGGCTAAGTGTCAAACATATGGTACAAGATGGTCCAAGTTTGGGTGGAAGGATTTGATAAGATTATTTCACATTACTGAGAAGCTAAACACAGGCACTGCCTAGTTACCAGTAGGCCTAACTCCAGCTTTTGCAAAGGAGAGCTTTTATTGATCTTCTACTTCTTTTAAATAATAAGGGGGGGGGGGGAGGTGGAACGAGAGGCATTTAACAGCCAGAGAGATAGGACAGAGTGTAAGGCACTTGCTTTACACTAAGCCAGGCCTGGGTGGAATCTGGCACCAGGCTGAATCTCCACAGTATCTAGCACTAGGGTCCAGAGCACATTCAGGCTGTGACCAAAACATCTCAGTGCACCATACATACACAAAAGACACTTAAACTAGAGCAGTGTAGCCTGTCCACTCGCTGTCCAGCGATTTGCTCGAGCGGGAACCCGTAATGTCTCCATTGTGAGACTTGTTACTGTTTTGGGCATATCAAATACGCCACAGGGAACTTGCCAGGCTCTCAGTGTGACAGGATACTCTCAATAGCTTGCAGGAGGAATGGAACCCAGGTTGGCCGCGTGTAAGGTAAATGCCCTACCCTACTGGCCTGCTATCACTCCAGCCCACTTAAATTATATCTTGGATATTTCTTTAAAAACAGGAGGTGAGTTTCAGGGTAAATAGGACAAAGTCCGAGGCCCAACTGCATCTCAACTCCACAGTGAAAAGATATGTTTTCAGTGCATTTCTATAAAGCAGAGCTTGTTTCAGATCTGAAACTCATCTGGATACACTGATGGCAAAAGGCAAGTAAGCTGGAGTGAAATGCTATTATGTGAGTTACGGTTTATTCTTCTAGTTTGCAAAACAATTGCATTTACTGACCCTGTAAAGCAGCCCCATGGGGGGTCTTTATGTAAACCCAGTTTATCAATGTCTATGTCAGGTCCCCTCTCTCTTAGAGGAGGGCTGCTTTTCTGGGAGGAGCTCTGAAGGCTGTGTGCAGGCTGTGCTCTGTGAGAGATATTTACTTCAAGACAGAGCACCTCCTTCTGGGCTTTTCATTCACAATACCTGCAGACCTGATTTCCTAATCTTTCTCAATGAAGAAGAGAGAATTTAAACCCGCTTAACAGACTTCCTTCTACACTTTTGTTTTACTTTACCTTCCTTTACTGTGTCTCCCTGGATACTTATCCTAAGCAGTAATTCCCATGCTCCAGCCCCCTTAATTTTTTTTTATTTTAGCTGAGTCACTGACCTGACAATTATAACCCTGTAGACCAGTGACTCAGTCTTAACTCTCTCCCAAGGGAACAGAAGAAGTTTCATATTCATTATTAAGCTCCTTTCCCGCTCATATTGTGTGAGGTTTGGTAAATCGTATTTGCCCAGCCACGAAAACTAAAGAGTAAAAAAGAAGATGGGTCCAAGCAAGTAAAAAAAGAGATAAACAACTGGGACTATCTTAAACTAAGAAGCATCTGCACCGCAAAAGATACAGTGATCAAAATACAAAGACAATCTACAGAATGGGGAAGGATATTCACCCAATACTCATCTGATAAAGGGTTGATAACAAATATATAAGGCACTGGTTGAACTCTACAAGAATAAAACATTCAACCTCATCAGAAAATAGGGTGAAGAAATGAACTGAAACTTTCTCAAGGAAGAAATACAAATGGCCCAAAGGCACATGAAAAAATGCTCCTCATCACTAATCATCAGGGAGATGCATATCAAAACAACTATGAGATACCACCTCACACCACAGAGACTGACACACATCCTAAAGAACAAAAACAACCACTGTTGGCATGGGTGTGGGGAGAAAAGGACGCTCCTACACTGCTGGTGGGAATGCAGACTAGTTCGACCCTTTTGAAAAACAGTATGGACACTTAAAATTTTAGAAATTGAGCTCCCATTTGACCCAGCAATACCACCCCTGGGAATATATCCCAGAGATGCAAGAAAGTATAGTCAAAGTGACATCTGCACTTGTTTGTTCATTGCAGCACTGTTCACAATTGCCAAAATCGGGAAAAAACCTGAGTGCCCGAGAACAGATAACTGGTTAAAGAAACCTTGGTACATCTACACAGTAGAATATTATGCAGCTGTTAGAAAAGATGAAGTCATGAAATTTACATACACGTGCTTCTAAATGAAAGTATCATGCTAAGTGTAATGAGTCAGAAAGAAAGGGACAGACACAGAAAGATTGCATTCATCTGTGAGATATAAGGTAACAGAATAGGAGATGAACACCCAAGAATAGTTGAGATAAGTACCAGGAGGTTTACTCCATGGCTTGGAGGCCAGCCACACATGCTGGGGGAGGAAAGGCAGCTCAGATAGAGAAGGGAACACCAAGTAAAGGGTGTTGGGAGGATCCACCAAGGATGGAAGATGCATACTGAAAGTAGACTATAGACCAAACATGATTGCCACTCACTACCTCTATTGCAAACCACAACACCCAAAAAGGAGAGAGAGAGAACAAAACGGAATGCCCTGCCACAGGGGGTGGAGTGGGATGGGAGCATAAGCGGAGGGGGTGGGGGGGTGGGAGGGATGCTGGGAGCATTGGAGGTGGGGAATGGGCACTGGTGGAGGGATGGGTACTTAATCATTGTATAACTGAAACCCAAGCACAAAAATTTATAAGTCTAAACTGTACCTCATGGTGTTTCACTAATAAAAATTTTTTAAAAAAGACGATGGATATAGGGTGATGTGTCCTGGCCTTGTGACTTTCTTGAACTAATAGAACATGCAGAGATAGCATTCCTCAAGCACTAAAGCCTATGCCTGCCTCAAGAAATTGTGAAGCTTAATTCTTCATCCAGTTAAGAATCACTGTTTTTGGGGCACAAGGATAGTACAAGAGGCAGGTTGCTTGCCTTGCATACTGTTGACCTGAGATTTGTTCCTCTAGCACCCCATATGGTCCCCTAAACACCCTCAACACTGATCCTGAGTGCAGAGTCAGAAGTAACCCTAGAGCACTGCCAGGTGTAACCTAAAAAAAATAAAATAGTACACCAGTGTGAGGGGATGAGTGTTGGAACATTATATGACTTAAACCCAATCATGAACAACTTTGTAACTCTGTATCTCACTGTGATTCAATTAAAATAAATAAACAAAATCATAGTTCAGAGATGCCATGTAAGCAGTCCACTATATTCTATTAGAGAATAAAAGAACTTATGGGCACTTGTGATTGCGATATATGGAACTGGAACATTGCAGTGAAAAAGTTAGCAATAATATTTAGATGTGCATGAAAATTATTTATCAAATGATGAAGATATATGGGACTCATGAGTACACCAGGAAAAACACTAGAGAAACCATTCATGTAAATCACAGAATTCTGAGAATTAATAGACACATGTTTTTAATTGTTAAGTTTTGGAACAATTTATTTAATTAAATTTCTGTGAATAAAAGTGTCTTATTTAACTTTTTTAAAAAGAAAGTTAAAAATCACTCAATATAAGTCAATCAATACGTACATTGTTACTAAAATTAAGGATTAAAACATATAATTATATCAAGAGAAACTGATAAAGTACTTGTCAAGACAATGAACCTATTTATAATTAAAGTAACAATACACAGAACATATATAAGCATAATCAAAGTTATATACTATCAACCCATAGTTAATTTCATACTTACTGATAAAAACCCAAAAGCATTTTCTTTAAAATAAGCATCACTTCTCACACCTCAGAGACTGGCCCACATTCAAAAGAACAAAAGCAACCAATGCTGGCGTGGATGTGGCGAGAAAGGGACACTCCTTCACTGTTGGTGGAAATGTCCACTGGTTCAGCCCTTCTGGACAACAGTATGGACGATTCTCAAAAAATTAGAAATTGAGCTCCCATTTGACCCAGCAATACCACTCCTGGGAATATATCCCAGAGAAGCAAAAATGTATAGTCGAAGTGACATCTGCACTTGTTTGTTCATTGCAGCACTCTTTACAATAGCCAGAAACTGGAAGAAACCTGAATGCCCAAGAACAGATGACTGGTTAAAGAAACTTTGGTACATCTACACAATGGAGTACTATGTAGCTGTTAGAAAAGATGAAGTCATGAAATTTACATACTAGTGGTACAATATGGAAAGTATCATGCTAAGCGAAATGAGTCAGAAAGAGAGGGATAGACATAGAAAGATTGCATTCATCTGGGGGATATAAAGTAACAAAGTATGAGATTAATACCCAAGAATAGCTGAGATCAGCACCAGGAGGATTACTCCATAACTTAGAGGCCAGCCGGGTATCCTAGAGGAAAGGGCAGTTCAGATAGAGAAGGGAGCACCAAATAAAGGATGTTTGGAGGATCCTCCCAGGAGGGGAGATGCATGTCGAAAGTAGACTATGGACTGAACATGTTTGCCACTCAATGCCTCTTTTGCAGACCACAACACCCAAACGGAGAGAGAGAACACAGGGGATTGTCCTGCCACAGAGGCAGGGGGGGATGGGGGGATGGGGGTGGGAGGGATATTATCCATGGTGGTGAAAAACGGGCACTGGTGGAGGGATGGGTATCTGATCATTGTATAATTGAAACCCAAGCACAAAAAAAATTGTAAATCTACAACTGTAAAAAAAAAAGAAAAAAAAAAGAAAAAAAAAAACAATGTTATCAGCAAAAAAAAAAAAAAAAATAAGCATCACTATTAGGTCATCCACTATCATAATGTCTATTTAACTTAGTATTAGAGATCTTAACTAACACAGTTAACAAAAGTTATAAAAGGAAATATTAATAGAAAATAAATAAAACTGTCAATATTTACAGAGGGTATGGCAATGTACAAAATACTCTAAAGTTTTCATCTTAAAAAACTATTAGTAACAATAAGTACAACAAAGTGATGTTGTTGGAAACATAACTATGAAACCATGTTGGAAAATATTATGGAACCTCTTAATAAGCTTAAACTTTTATACAGTCTATGAAGATCATTACTCTTATTTCAATACCAGACATATTAGAAAACAAAACAAAAACTTTGGACCAACATTTCTGCTGAATACAGATACAAACATTTTCAAAATACTAAGAGCCCGGCAAGCTACCGAGAGTATTCGATATGCCAAACACAGTAACAACAAAGTCTCCAATGGAGACGTTACTGGGCCCGCTCGAGCAAATCGACGATCAACGGGAGGGCTTTTACCTTACCTTTACCTTACTTTCAAAATACTAAGAAGCCACATTCGAAAACATGTTAAAAGAATCATATACCGTGATCAAATGTGAAAGATTTTAGTTTTCAAGCAATGCTAGTTCAAATTAGGCAGATCAATAAATGTGCATATCACAAAACCAAAATGAAACACAGAAATAATATCATCATTTGAGTAAATAAAAGAAATAATTTTACACTATCCAACATCCATTTATGATAAAAAATGAAAATGATTCAAAAGAAAACTTCCTCAATATATTAAAGGTGATATGAACAAGCCCACGGACAATGTCATAAAAAAGAGTGAAAAACTGAAAACTTTCTATGTTAAAGGAGATATAAAATTCTCAGAAGTTTTTCTGGCAGAAGTAAGACAGGAAACCAAATTCATATCCCGTATGCATTATCTACTCCACTGACAACAAATTCAATCACCGTCTTCCTAAAAACAGAAGAGTTCTGATATAATTGGCTTATTTCCAGGTCTCTGAAATATGGTGCATAGAGTATGAGACAGGAATAGTTTGGCCTGGAAGAACAAAGTTTGGGAATTGATTGTTTAAATATTAATGGAAAATACCTTTCGGGGTATATTCCTTAATAAGAAAAAGTCAGTAATCTCCAAGGTTGATAGTGGAAAACAATGATATCTGGAGAACTTTTTTTTAATACCTGATCACTATATCTTCATGGATATTAACTATTCATATCAAAAACAAATGTCTTTACTTCCCATTCCCTCTCTGTAGATTCAGCCACATAATTCTAGGCATGTCCAACTTGATAACTTGGTAAATGAGATAATACCTAGTTCAATATAAGCAATTCTGGTTTTGACTCAGAGGATGTGAGTATTCCCTCCAAATACCCTCACTCTGCACTGCAGTTTGCTATCAGCACTTACAGTCTCGTGAGAGCTTTCGAGTCTAACAACAGTCAACTCAAATACTTCATTTCAAAGTCTCATAAGCACAAGTGGCAGCATTCTTTGCACTAAAACCAGGGCCAGCTGGAGAGTTTAAATTGTTCTGAGTTGCACATCAAGTTCCCAATATTATGGGTATTGAGTAAATAAGTAGGTGAAGTGTTTCTAGATAGGGGTGTCAATCTAGCAAAACACTAAATTTTGGTTTATGTCATCTAAAAGTCAAACAGGCACTTTAAAAAAATGATAAGAGATTTAGCATCCAAGAAGCATTTCAAAAGATTCTGAAGAAAGAGTATTTTACCATCATTCAAAAAATTAATTTCACTGGACCCTAAGGGTTCTTCAGTTTATTTTACACTGTCTAGAAAGCATGTATCTTTCAAGATATCTAGGATACTTGCTACCAATCAATATGTCCTATAAGCATGGAAAATCAATGTAACAGACAACCATGATCTCTTATAGGAAACAAGATAATTAAGTTCCCACTGAGCTAAATTATTTAGCCAAGTTCAGGCATTGATGAAGCCTTGAGACAAGAGTGCAGTTACACTCTAACAGTTGAAAGTGACTGCTGATGTTCTTTGTTTATTGGTGTTGAAGGTGGGGAATGCATTCATCAGCTAGATAGCTCATCTTCTAGGTGTCAGGGACCACAGTGTCTATTTATATTAAGGATTAAGTACAATTGAAGACACCCCTGGATTGAGTTTATCACTCTCATTCACTATAATTCTCTATGATTCATCAAACTTCCATTTAGTCCAAAGTTGAATGGGCCTATAAAAACTATAGGCAACTCAGAGAATGAAGTGCATCTTTCAAGTTTCTTAGGACAAAATTCTGGAATCTTAATATTTTTTCTCTTATACATATCCAGTTTGTAATTAAAAAAAAGTAAAAGATTTCTATTAGACTCATATTTTATTGTACAATCTCTAACAAGTTTTTATTTCATCTTCTAACAAGTTTTTATTTCATCTTCATCATGATCATTGATTTTCACTGTAGCAACAAATATTTTAAAACTGCAAAGCAGTTCAGGTTAGTCCTATGCACAGGCCAGTTCAAATGTTTTAATGTTCTCTTGTCACAAATAAAAGCTGAGATTCTTATAGTGGCTTATAAACCTCTATAGCTCTTGAGTCCTAATATCTCTGACTTCATTTCATGACCTACTTGTTCCCACTAGTCCAGCCCTATTGACCTTCAAACACTTCAGTCATACTCATATCTTATGTTCTTTGCTCTCATTGTCTCTGCTGCTTGAAATGTTCTTCCAGGAGGGTATGGTGCTGCCAACTGGTAAACCTGTATATATGGGGTGAGTGCATCAGTATCCTGATAGTGCCTTCAGGTTTTCTGATACCCCCAAAATAGCCACTGTGACTTTGGCCAGCACCCAACAACTTGGGACCAAGCTTACCAAGAAATTAAATGGCCAAAAGCTAGGAATGTGGGATCCACTCCCACAAACCACCTCTGGGTCAGCTATACAAGTTCATTTATTGGCCTTTTTTCAGAAACCCATAGATAAATCTCAAAATCAAAAGCTGCAGTTAGGCTTGGATCCACTCATGGCTAAAGAGACGGGGGTAAATTGGAGGGGAGCAGGTTGTCCTGCTGACTCACCCAAGCAGAGACCCCAGCAGGCACGTGCTTCCACAATCCAAAATTTAATGTGTATTAAACATTTTTCATGTGCTCGACACTGATCTTGTTATGTGGATATCAGTCAGGAGAAAAAGAATTCTACTGCCCTCCCCAAGAGTTTAAATCTAATGTGGGATATAAAAGGCAATAAAAACATATATACCTGACTGTATATAATTAGATATTCATGATTTTAAAGAAATGGCGTTTTATATGTGAAAATCAAAAAAAAAAACACTACTCAGTTTGAGGCTTGAATAAGAAGGAAATTCAAACTAAGAATGTATCTTAAGAAATTTATTTTAGACAGATAGAAAAACTGGTATGCATTACTTGATCTGTTGGTGTTATTGAATATAGGGTAGATTACATCATTCAAAAGCAGTCAAAGTGAGAAATGTAGAACATGAAACCAACATCTATCATAAGAAATTTAGAGAGATTTCTATTCTTTGCTAGCTAGAAAAAGCATGGAATTTTTTTTTGATGTGCCATAAAGGGAACATTTATATTCTGGAAGCTAAAGGGGATGGAACTGAGATGAACAAGGTAAGAACCTGTGTCTATCATGAATCACGAATCAGGACCATCCTGTTATTCGTCGATGGCCTCGAGCAGGCCCCAGTAACGTCTCCTTCAGCCTAGCCCTGAGATTTTTAAGAAAGTGCTATATTCAAGGCTCTTTAGGAGAATGAGACCCATCATTGTTACTGGTATTTGGCATATTGGGTACGCCACGGGGAGTTTGCCAGACTCTGCCGTGTGGGCAGGTTACATTCGGTAGCCTGCCAGTTTGTCCAAAGTAGAAATGAGATAATAAGATGTCATAATAAGATGTCTATATCCTCCTATTATTCTGTGTCTATATCCTCCTATTATTGCAGTCAAATCTTGACTGACTTTTATTTTCATAGAAGCTGATTTGAAACTGTGATAAGCAAAGCTTCTACACTGTTATACAAAAGTTAACACCCGTTTTTCTTGAATTGGAGAGATGACCTCACAAAAAAGGAATGTTACAATAGTACAGAAAGCTGCCATAGGGAATAATTTTCTAAACCATGAAACATTGTTCAAGGGTGTGGTTGGGATTGACATCAACTGTATAAGCACCCCAATCTTACAGTCCTATACAAAACTACACTGTGATGAAAAGGAAGAAACTCTAAGGCATAAACAGGGTTGAGTCACTGGAAGGTGATATCTTGGTTACCTCCAGCAACTTTGAGAACAGACAGCAGTGTTTGGTGGATGTCATATTGGATCTTACATTCATGATATCAGCCTTAGAGATCAAATTCCTGAGGAAAGCTCTATCCACCTCCAGCAAATACTTGAGCTATCTGGAGACTGAGACAATTATCTGCTTGAAAAGGAGAGGCAGGTGGTATACCACATGCTTTTTTCTTGGTTGACAAGTAGATCTAGACCTTGTCAATCAATACCTGACTGCTAGCAAGTGAGTAAGAGAAACCTATTACAGAGAGAAACTACCGGGCAGACTTCCTTAAACATAAACAATTATCCCGGGCCCCCCAATGACTGTTGGCTCCCCTCTCCGTGCTGAACCATGGACAAATTTTGTGTCCTACCTGCTTCTGAGAGTGTACTCTATCACCAGCAAGTAATAGGTCATGGACTCATTATAACCCATGCCAGCACAGGTTCCCAACTCTACCAAAATGGTAGTCTGGTAACTACTGGATATCAACAACCTTGAACCCCTGGTTGCTGCCTTGAATTTGACACACAGATGCCCCTGATTACTTACTATCTCAGTCATCATATCATTACTCAAGCTTATTCAAACCCACAACTAGACTCTTAGACAGGCCTGTGTGTAATATCAGACATAATGGGGAGCGGGAGGAACTATCCATATATATGTATCAAAAATTCAGAACACAATCAAAGTAAGAGATGTGAAGAAGATTTGACACATATTTGACACAAAGATTTATATATTTTTAATTAATTTTGTATTAAACACGTTTTACTGGATCACCATGAGATACAGTTACAAACGTGCATAGTTGCATTTCATTTGAACAATGCTTGAACATCCATCCCTCCACCAGTGTACATTTTCTACCACCATTGTTCCCAGTATCTCACCCACCACCCATCCCCACCCTATCCCACTCACTGCCTCTGTGGCAGGAACAGTCCTTCTTATTCTCTCTCTCTCTCTCTCTCTCTCTCTCTCTCTCTCTCTCTCTCTCACTCTCACTCTCTCTCATTTTGGGCATTGTGATTGATGATACAGATGCTAAGAGGTCATTGTGTTTGGTCCTTAGTCTACTTTCAGTACACATTATCCAACCTGGGAGATCCCTCCAATAGTCCTAATGATATTATCCAGAATAGATAGATTAATGGAAAATAATTTAAAGAAAGACAGAGAAAGTATGTGAAAATATCTGAAAAACTCCAAAGAAAAATCAGAATTAAAGAGTAAAATGTTATAATTTAAAAATACAATAAAGAACTCAACCTAAGAGTGAAAGAAGCTGAAGATGAGAGCATTAAACTCTTAAGTAAATTAGTAGAAATTGCTTAAAAATACCAGGAGAAAAAAAAATAATTGAAACCCATGAAAACATAAAATGTGAGACAGAAGGAGAATGATAATAATAGGAACTCTATTTTAATGTTTGTTAATTTTTTATTAGTTCTTCCACCCCTCTCAGAGAGCCTGGCAAGCTACCAAGAGTATCTCACCCGCATGGCAAAAGCCTGGCAAGCTACTCGTGATGTATTCGATATGCCAAACACAGAAACAAGAATCACAATGGAGACATTACTGGGCCTGCTCGAGTAAATCAATGAACAATGGGAGGACAGTGCACAGTGCTGTGCTACAGTAATTTAAATGTTTTAAATTTAGAGTAATTAACATTTCATACATTGTATTTCTCAGTTCAAAATTGACTTTGATTCTTTATGAACAGATTTTATTCTCTGGTGAATTTTCAAATATATTCATTTATTAATTGTATATTTTTCATTATATCATTGAATATAATTATTGTAAATATTAATGTTATTTTTCTCAGTGCAACATTTGACTTTAATCAAAGTTGGTCTGTCTTGAATTTCCATTTTTTTGAGAATGCACTATGTGAGACTAAGTCTTTTAATGGTCAATTTTGCATTGTATCCCAGATATTTTAGATGTTCTAATCTGGATCTCTTGATTCATTTTGTTCCTTGGAGGGAAAAAGTGTAAGTAGTTAGATATTGCCTGCATTTTAATGATAATTTTTTTAAAGTAAATTTAATTTTATCATAATTCAAGGCTTTTATTTGATAAGCTATGTTTAAAAATTAAAGAAAAAAATCTCCAGAACTTTTTTTACTCAAGACCAAGTGAGTGTTTCACTTGAAATACCTATATCAAAATATATAGCTTTTGCTTATATATGAATATATGCGTATGTATATATGTTTATGGAACTTGGGATTAAAGACTAGGTATTACACATGTAATAGATGTGCTCTACCACTGACCCAAATTGCCAGCTCTCCATGAGGTATTACTCAAATTACACAGTTTCAAAGACTGTGGCAAAACTAATAGGGTTATAAAATTTTTCTTTATATTTTTGATTCTTCGTCACTCTTCCCTAAAATTTATTCATATTCATGTCAGTTTAGTTGCATTCATCAAATAGATTTATTACTTTAAAACCCAATATATTACTCTATATTAAACATAAATATTTAAAGTTATTTATCAATGATAAAATGAAACTTAGGGCTGGAGCGAAGCACAGTGGGTAGGGCGTTCGACTTATTGTTATTTGTATAGCATGAATAACTTTATTAAATAAAAATTTGTTGACTGGGGGTTGTTTGGGGTCCACCCATGATGCTGTTCAGGCTTACCCCTGGCTCTGAGCGCAGGGAATTATACCTGGCTGGCTCAAGAGACCATATGTGGTTTTAGGAATTGAGCTTGGGTCAATGGCATACAAAGCAAGAGTACTGCCAGCTGTACTATCACTCCAGCCCCTAAATAAATAGTTGATATCTGTTTAAAAAAATCAATAATATTTGAGCTCTTAGTCCACAAAATCACTGTATCACTGCCATCCTGTTGTTCATCAATTTGCTCTCGAGTGGGCACCAGTGACGTCTCCATTCATCCAAGCCCAGAGATTTTAGCAGCCTCTCCTTACTCATCTTTCCCAACGCTGCTGTACTGGAGGCTCTTTCAGGGTCAGGGGAACGAGACCCGTTATTGTTACTGTTTTTGGCGTATCGAATATGCTATGGGTAGCTTGCCAGGCTCTGCCATGCGGGAGTCCACAAAATATATTTTTATATATGAACATATTTATGTTGAATTGAGAAAATGCATAAATTAAAATAAATAAAAATGTAAACATATGGATTCTGTGTTAAAAATCAACTTTAGGGTGGAGTGCTGAAAGACAGTACAGTGGGTAAAATACTTGCCTTACATGTGACTGACCTCTACCCCATATGGTCCCCTGAGTCTTGCCGAGAGTGAATCCTGAGAAGAGAGCCAGGAGTTGGGCCTCAGCATTGTTGGGTTTGGCCCTAAAGCAAAGGTAAAGGTAAAGGTAAAGGCCCTTCCGTTGTTCATCAATTTGCTCGAGCGGGCCCAGTAACATCTCCATTGGAGATTTTGTTGTTACTGTGTTTGGCATATCGAATACATCATGGGTGGCTTGCCAGGCTCTGCCGTGCAGGCGAGATACTCTCGGTAGCTTGCCGGGCTCTCCGAGAGTGGCGGAGGAATCGAACTCGGGTCGGCCATGTTGGCTGCGTGCAAGGCAAATGCCCTATCACTGTGCTAAAGCAAAATAAAACAAAAACATAAAAAAGCTGTCAAGAGATAAGGACAAATTTGCAGTGATCTCTTAAAACTGTTGATAATTTTCGGCAAGAGATAGCAGGAACATGGAATGCTAGAGATGGTGGGATGTGCTGAGATCCATGGCACATTTTGAGGCTTTACCTGATGTATTACATGTAGTTTCTGAGAGAAATTTTAAAAAGCAAAGGATAATGTCAAGATTCATAACCCGAATCAAACATGGAACACTTTAGAAATAAAATGAATAGACAAAACAATGCTTTTGTTTGTGTGGGGTGTTGTAACAGAATTATACAAACTGTGTGGCTTATAAATAATGGAAATTAATTTTTCTTAGTCTGATGACTAGAAGTCTGAGATCAGTATGCCAGTAAATTTGACAGAACCACTTTTCTTAGCTCATGGATAGTTGTCTTTTTGCTGTCTCCTCAAATGACAGAAGGAATAATGGATCTACTCTAGTTTATTTGTAAGGAAAATATTTCCATTCATAAACTAATAACCTCCCTAAATCTCCAATAAAGACCATCAAAGTTTCAACTTGTTGAAATATAAAACGATAGTGACAAGGGGCCAGAGATATAAAATAGCAAGGAGAGTGCTTCCTTGTATGTGGTCAACCTGGGTTTGATATACAGCACCCCATTTGGTCGCAAATATGACAGTTTAGTGATCCCTGAGCACAGAGCTATAATTAAACACTGAGTACTGCCTGCTATTGCCAAATCCTCCCTTACAATGTTCTTTCACAGTTAACATTGGACTTTTAATGGGACACACACATTCTGTCCATATAAGTAGCAATTAAAATGTATTAAATTTGAGACATTGTGTAGATTGAGCAATTTGGCATAGAAATCCAGTATCCAGGGAAGAGGTCTAAAGATAATATTTGTGAATTATTACTGTCACTGTAATCACCGTCTTTCCACTGACTGTCGAATTACTTGAGCCTACACCAGTAACGACTCTATTCCTCCCAACCCTAAAGTTTTAGCAGCCTCTTCTTACTCATCTTTCCCAATGCTGCTGTATTGGAGGCTCTTTCAGGGTCAGGGGAATGAGACCTGTTGTTGTTACTGTATTTGGTGTGTCGAATATGCCATTAGGAGCTTGCCAGACTCTGCCCATGCGGGTAGGATACTCCTGGTAGCTTGCCAGGCTCTCCGAGTGACCTGACACAAATAATTTTTAAAGTAATGTGACTTTGTGAAATAGTTATGAACATAGAATATTTTCAAGGACTAAACTCAAGACTCTCTACATTTTAAAGTCAAAAGTTGAAGAGCAGCTTGTAAAGGTGTTGGAGGTGAAACACCCTGAAGGATAACCAAGAGAACGCAGTGCTCACTCCTAAGATAATGTTAAGCAGGAAGAAGTTAATAGTCAATTTTGTCAAATGTTTCATTATGAGGGGAAAAAAACTGCATTTTTTTTCCTGGAAAAATACCAAGATCTGCTTTAAAACTACTTTTGTGAAATGTCAAGAGTAAAATGAATATGAACAGAAGCAATGAAAATGGCAAGATTAGACAGCTAAAACCAAAAAAATAGTTCAGTTTGAGGAAAATGAAAACTGGTGGCAATGTCCTTCAAGATTATTTTATAGTTCACTTTTAAAATTTCTAGTATTAACCAGTTCCTGTACTAATAATGAAAATCAACCACGGTATCTGATTGAAGCTTCCTAGTGGGAAACTTCAGTAGATAGTAGTTGAATCAGTTCCCTGCTGAAACACGAACAATATTTCCGTTGTATAACTGAACCTAGTTGGACAAGAGAGCTTAAAATCATTGGTTTTTCCAGGATGTTGGTGGCAGTGAACTAGTCACTGACCTCTGAATCTTCCTTACCTTGTTTATTATAATCATAAACTGAGACATTTTTACTTCATTCAATTTATATCGTGTTCTGAAAGATATTAGATATGCTTCACACAAGATATGCTTCAATAGCCCCAAGGCCTCTTCAGTTGTGAATTTATTAAATATGGAAGTTTAATTTTTTTCCTTAGCTTTTATATGGTGTTATCTTCTGTGCTGGGCTGGAGTGATAGCACAGCGGGTAAGGTGTTTGCTTTGCATGAGGCTGACACGGCCAACCTGAGTTCGTTTCCTCCGCCCCTCTCTGAGAGCCCGGCAAGCTACCCAGAGTATCTCGTCCACACAGCAAAGCCTGGTAAACTACCCATGACATATTCGATATGCCAAACACAATTACAAGTCTCACAATGTTACTGGGCCCGCTGGAGCAAATCGGTAAACAACGGGAGGACAGTGACAGTGACAGTGATCTTCTGTGCCACTAACTTCCTACTTAGTTTCTTTAACAGCCCCAATGATTCTTTTCCTGGTTCTTTGGTTCTTTTATTTATCTCTTTTTCTTAAGCCATCGGGCTGGAGCGATAGCACAGCGGTAGGGCGTTTGCCTTGCACGCAGCCAACATGTCCGACCCGAGTTCGATTCCTCCGCCCCTCTCGGAGAGCCCGGCAAGCTACTGAGAGTATCTCGCCCGCACGGCAGAGCCTGGCAAGCTCCCCGTGATGTACTTGATATGCCAAACACAGTAACAACAAAGTCTCCAATGGAGACATTACTGGGCCCGCTCGAGCAAATCGATGAACAACGGGAGGGCCTTTACCTTTACCTTTACCTTAAGCCATCAGCAGTACCAATCACAACAAATAATTTACCTACTTGTTTGTCTCCTGAGTCAGGTAGTTTAAAATCTATCTGTGGAATACTATCTGTTTAATCTGTACACTTCACAGAAGTTTCTATAACACAACATCACATGATCCAAAGCACAATTTCATGCTAATTGCTTTACTGTTATATCACAAGATCCACCTTTAGTTGCCGACTATACTTCTCCTATAAATTCAGATTTGCAAAAGAGTGGAAACCTTTTCAGATGCTTCTAATTCTTCTAATAAACATTCACTAGGGTTATCCATCCACTTTGCACATTCTTATGCACTTGTCCTATAAAAATACAGAAAAGAGGGACCAGAGAAATAGAAAGGTGTTATGCTGCTTGCCTTGCATAGAGCAAACCCTGCTTAGGTTCCTAACGCCAGATGATTCTCAGAGCATTCCCAGGTGCAGCTCAGATTATTATTGGTTGGCTGGCACCACAAGACCAAGACAGAACCACATTCTTCAGCTTTGATCCACCATCCTCATTGTATCAGGATCCCTGTGAAGGGTCAGTCTACCAGTTCCCTTGCCCATCCCACTCTCAACCTCCATAATTTATATAGAAGTATGACCTCATTTGCTGTGCTCAGCCTCTCTAAAATCTCTAAAATATTGTTTATTGCCATTAAGAATTTCCTCCAGGTTATTTGCTTTCAAACTGAGTTGAATAATGCCTTAATTCTCTAGTATTTTGTAATTAAATGAGAATTTCCTATACTTGCCTTTAGACTTTGATATAAAACATTTTAGGAAATAATGAAGTTTATGTTCATATAAGGCATGATAATATGTTTGTTCACCTCGTACTGCTGCTATAATCTTTTATAACATTCTTTTCTCCCAGATTTTAAGTTCTACCTTCTTAGAAATGATTATTATTTAATTAATCATGACATAATAAATTATTCAACTGCTTGGGTAATGGCTAAAATACTTTTTGGATTTGACATTCCTTGTATACTATACTGTATATCATATTCAATGCAAAGCACTGGTGATAAAGTAGTGAACAGACCAAGAAAGGCACAGACCATTAATCAGGGATAAAACCGATATAGTCAGTAGAGTAAATGAATGTTTAAATGTAGGATGCCAATCTCTTAGGCATGACTGTTATTCCACCCCTCATTTCAGTGCCTCCTAATCACTTGAGAGAATTATATTAAATCAAGAATTAATATTTTCTGCATTTATAAGCTTGTATTAAAATAAAGGCCAACAGAATAGACATATCATGGGTAGTAGGTATCTTGAGGACTGAGAATTTGTGAAAGAACATGAGGAACATCCCAACATAGGCACTGACTTAAAAGTTACTCTCAGTTTTAGAAATAAATGGAGGATTGAAAATTCTTAGAGGAACGTTTACCTATTTATTTGTGGGATTTTTGTTTGTTTGTTTTGGGGCCATACCTGGTGGTGCTCAGGTTTTACTCCTGGCTCTGGCTCAAGGACTACTCTTGGTTGGCTCAGGAGACTATATGGGATTCCAAGGATTGAACCCAGGTCAGCCGTGTGGACACATTAGTCAAGCGTCCTAATTGCTATACTATCTCTCCAGCCCTAGATGCAAGATGTTTATAGTGTTATGGTTTCCCTTAATAAAGTCTCCAACTTTCACCAAATATCCTGAGATCATTTCACACATATGCACCAACTTTTGTCTCTGAAACACACATGTGCTTCTGCTTAAAAAGATTGTGATCAAGATATAGGCATATCTAGTAGATATATTTATTTTAATTTCCCATATAGAGAAAATTTAACTAGACATTAAGCTATATTGCTATTGTGAAATCCAAATTCATGTGATTAATTTATGGGCAAGAATGGAAGTATGAAATCTCTCATATACTTCTAATTCTCAATATATTCTATGTTTAGCAGATACTATATTATGTGAAAACTGAAAGGAGTGACACCAAAGACCTTATAAATGTGTACAGACTGTATAAGGTTGTAGAGACTGTATAAAGTTGATGTAGAGATTGGTGTAGTAGTTCAGAAACGATAACAATTTTAGTAGTATTGTATACTACAATACTTCAATAAAAACTAATTGAAAAATTACAAACTGAGGAGCTGGAAAGATAGCATGGTGAGTAGGGTACATAGAGACTTTGTACACAGCCAATGCATGTTTGATTCCCATGAAGTACCCCAAGTTCTCCCAAGAGTGATTCCTGAGTGCAGAGGCAGGTGTAAGTCTTGAGCACAGTTGGGTGTGGCCACAAAACAAAACAAAAAAGTGAGTGATCCTTGAACTCAGACCCAGGAGTTAGCACTGAGGGCAGTTGGTTATGGAACAAAATTTAAAAAAGAAAAGACAATTGCTTGGCCTTAGAGAACATGGCTGAGAACCAATAATAGTAAATAGAAACTTGACCGAAGAAGGAAGATAACAGTAATAAAACTGAACTGATGCTGGAGTAATGAGCTCGACCTAGACTTTGTTTCCCATAACAGAGGATGTGATGGACAATAGACAAATGTTTAAGTTAGTTCAACTTCTAACCTTAGAGACTGAAAGAATAAAAAAAAAGCTTGAAAGCAAACAAATTAAAAGAAAGAATAGACCAGCTCCTGGACCTAGTGAAATGATAGTGACTATCTGAAGTAAATGGGAGGGGAACAGAAGGAAGGAGAGAAGGGTCTTTTCATTGGTGGGGTGGTACTGGTTATTGCTAGCAAGAGTGGTGACAATTACATACAATGACTGAAACTGAAATATTGTAAACCAATGATAAAACAATTAATTTTTTAAAAAATTAACAGAGAGATTAAAAATGAACAGTAAAACAATAAACACCAAAATGTCCTTGAATTAATGCCACTGACCAGTCTTCTTAGTAGAATATGAGAATATGTGGAGCATTTCTCTTATTGAAATTCCTGAATATCTATCTGTAGCAGTGAGTACTGACAAAAAGCTTTTTATTCCAATTTCAAGTATCTAGATTGTCATAGTGTAGGATAACACTCTTTCGTCCTTCCTTAGGTAGCTGAGGTTTGTCAGGTCACACCCATCTAAGGACACTGAACTTGTATTGTAAGCAATGTCCTTTCTGTGTGGACACAGGAAGACAGTTAATATTATGCTTTGTTACTTGGGAGTTGATTGACTCTGAATAATATTTACTCCTGGGCATCTGATTTCTTGACTCAGTTGCCCTTAGTTCCTAGCACCCCAAAAGCAGGGTCCCGATGAGGGACTGAATGGACCCAAGGCAAGCTGTGAATTACCCTGGCATCGAAATGGGCCAGGCCAAAGAGCCACGATACTCAACTATAAATTGAGGACATGATCATGGACAAATGCTGTCATGATCCAAAAGTAAGTAACGACGAGACTAGGACCCTGCTGGAGCTAGGACGATTAACCTGGCCTGAGAATGTGGAATGTATAGTGAGATGTTCTCAGGAAGAACCAAACTAAGTTTATATCTCTTACTGTGCTCATACAGAATGACATTGCTAGGAAGAGAAGGACTACATGGAGGGCGGGATCCACAGATCCCGAAGGAAAAAAAAAAACAAAAAAAACAGGTTCCAAAAAGAGCCGAGATCATCGGGAAGTCCCAGATGGGGTAGGTACCGCATCCCGCCTCCCCCAGATGGAACCCCGGTGACCAGAAACCTCTACAAGCACAGCTCGAGTATGCGGGCTTATGCGGCCGTGCAACATCTCTCTGTATACAAAGTAATCCATGGGAAGTAAACCACCTAACGTTTCTCTCTGAAAATCATAGTTAAGCTTTGAGCACGGCCACAGCCCCAGAAACACAAGTACTTAATGCATAACCCAGCAGCTTGGAGCAGAAAAGTGAACGGGTTATGTGTTAACCCAGGCCATCAAGTCTGACAGAGGGGAAAGGGTGTTGGTCCCTTCCGCCCTCCTCCCTCTGGAAAGAAAGGTGGCGGCCCCATGGGAGCCTTGTGGACAGCAGGTATGAGCCGGGGGTGTGGGGGCGACTAAAACCTCATGGGAAGGGGGGCGTTCCGGTCCGTCCTTCACGCCCTACCGAGGCCACCAGTTGCCCCCCACGAGCGGCTCTACAGCACGGCCACAGCCCCAGAAGCACAAGGACTTAATGCAGAACCCAACAGCTTGGAGCAGAAAAGTGAACGGACTATGCGTTAATCCAGGCCATCAAATCTGCTGGAGGGGAAAGGGTGTTGCCCCATTCGCCCTCTCCTCTCTGGAAAGAAAGATGGCGGCCACATGGGAGCCTTGTGGACAGCAGGCATGAGCCGGGGGAGCGGGGGCGACTAAAACCTCATGGGAAGGGGGGCGTTCCGGTCCGTCCTTCACGCCCTACCGAGGCCACCAGTTGCCCCCCACGAGCGGCTCTCCAGCACGACCACAGCCCCAGAAGCACAAGGACTTAATGCAGAACCCAGCAGCTTGGAGCAGAAAAGTGAAAGGACTATGCGTTAATCCAGGCCATCATGTCTGCCCGGAGGGGAAAGGGTGTTGGTCCCTTCCGCCCTCCTCCCTCTGGAAAGAAAGGTGGCGGCCCCATGGGAGCCTTGTGGACAGCAGGTATGAGCCGGGAGTGTAGGGGCGACTAAAACCTCATGGGAAGGGGGGCGTTCCGGTCCGTCCTTCACGCCCTACCGAGGTCACCAGTTGCCCCCCGCGAGCGGCTCTCCAGCACGGCCACAGCCCCAGAAGCACAGGGACTTAATGCAGAACCCGGCAGCTTGGAGCAGAAAAGTGAAAGGACTATGCGTTAATCCAGGCCATCATGTCTGTCCGGAGGGGAAAGGGTGTTGCCCCAGTCGCCTTCTCCTCTCTGTAAAGAAAGATGGCGGCCGCATGGGAGCCTTGTGGACAGCAGGTATGAGCCGGGGGAGTGGGGGCGACTAAAACCTCATGGGAAGGGGGCGTTTCGGTCTGCCCTTCACGCCCTACTGAGGCCACCAGTTGCCCCCCACTAGCGGCTCTCCAGCACGGCCATGACTCCAGAGCACAGAAACCAATTTCTTAACTATCTGACTTTCAGTATAAATACTTCCAGGGTCAATAAGTAAAATAGCAGAAATCCAAAACCAACATTTAACTCTTGAACCCAGCTGTAGAAAGCAAATCACGTCACAATGCTTTTTCAGCATGTCTGATTTGGGCGGGGGGGGCTAAACTCTAAATAATAGTGGTGAATCTTTTATTGAAACAATGAATCTAATCAAAGCAGATAGAGTGTTAACTAGAATTCATCTGCCCCACAGGGACTGGGAGGGGTGGGGGTGGGGTTTTATTGGGGTTCTTCATGGTAAAAAAAAAAGTATTGGTAAAGGGAAATGTGTTTGATATTTGCATGACTGAGACCTAAACCTGAAAGCTTTGTAACCTTTCCCAAGGTGATTCAATAAATAAAAAAAAAAAAAAAAAGAATGACATTGCTAGAAATAGTAGAAGTAGATTTATTACAACTATTTAAGTAGATTACTAACTGAGGGAAGAACACACCCTTGTTGGGATCCCACCCTTGAGCGGATCTCCTAGTAATCTGGAGTAATCTCTGTAGATGAGATTTTATCCTTGGGTTAATCTCCTGGAGGAGTGGTCTTACCTCTCTTTGTTGATTCGTCAATATTCATTTCATTTCATCATCCTGTTATTCATCGATTGCCTCGAGCAGGCCCCAGTAACGTCTCTTTCATCCTAGCCCTGAGATTATATTCAAGGTTCTTTAGGAGAATGAGACCCATCATTGTTACTGGTATTTGGCATATTTGGTACGCCACGGGGAGTTTGCCAGACTCTGCCCTGTGGGCAGGCTACATTCCATAGCCTGCAAGTTTGTCCAAAGTAGGAATGAGACAATAAGATGTCATAAAAAAAAAAGTTCTGATAAGCCGCGCGGTTCCGGGATCTGGATTTTATAGTCTCTGAGTCTTGGCCGCTGATGGGATTACACGGCGCCAGGGGGCCAGGTGGTGGGTGTGACCCCCGCCTACTGGAATTTGGAGGATCTGGGTGGAAGATGCTCGACTCCAATTCGAGTAGACTTGGAGGTCTCGGCCCCATCAATATTCAACTCATCTTTATGTCACTGCCTTATGTGACTGCTATATAAACTAAGACGGTAAGCTGGGGAGGTGAGTCAGAAGCAAGAGAGCTCGGGCTCCAGAGACCCAGAGTCAGAGCCAGAAGGAGAGAGGTTCCAAGATTGGGGCCCAGGAGAGAAGGAGGCAGAGAAAGACAGGAGTGAAGAGGATTGGAATAAACTACTATTGATATAGACCGGCCTGGCTCTCGTTTCTTCTTCCGTCTGCCCTTGGCCAACAGCCCTTCCTATCCAGGCCACACACAGAGGCTCAAGAGCACCGAACGCAGGCGGTGAGACAGTGCCATCCAGTGAGCCCGTGAACACACAACTTTCGGCGTGATAAGATTTTACAGTCATAGCACCAATACCACCAATTATATAATTAAGATTTTATTTTTTTTGATCCATAAGATTCTCAAGTCCACTTTCAAACTTTTAAAGTCTATTTATGACTCTAATAATTATTAATCTGATATCACGATTCTATTTCTTCTATGAGTTATAATAATTCGAATAAAACTATAGTTATTTTAATAAGTTGTTTTGCTCCCTCAGTTTCTCTCAGTAATTTCTTTTTCAGTTTTTCCTGACTACACATTCTCATTATTCATTTTTTTTGATACAGGGTTTTTATCTATTTTCCTCAAACATCCTGTTTATAGATCATGCTAAGTTTTAGAATACACAGAGCTTTGAATATAATGACTGATTATATTTCCAATTCTGAACATGCCAGTCACAGGTCTTTAATTCATTTACTCTTAGGGAGGAATATTTGATCTTATCATTTTCCTGTGTGATAAGAATGCTTTTTTTTTCTTTTTAATCTACAAATGATTACAAATAGCTAAACTTCTATATCAGGGTTTGATGATGTCTCTACTTAGGGCTAGTGACCTAATCACGAACTCTACCTGTTGTCCCATAAATTCAATATTTTGCTTTTCATTCATTAAATATAACACATTAACACAAGATTGAATAACTCATTTGGTAAATTTGGTGACATTGCGATTTAGCCTTTTACTGTTAGTTATTTCTATCTCTTTTATTTTTACAATACTCCTAAAAGTCTTTTAAATGAAAAAGTGATTTTAAACACTTTTAAAAATGGCACTTTATCACAAAATCTTATACTTGATTTTATATAATTTGTGATATTATACCCATGAATATAAAACTCATTATTATACTCATCACTAGCTGTGAACTTACATTAAAATTCTTTATATTTATACATCTAAATTTGCTTTTTTCTCCGGTTTAGTCCCCTTTGGGGTGTTACAATACTATTTTGTTGTTGTAATAAGAAAATTTGACATGCATACTAATATTTTAAAATAAAATTTCTAGATCATATGACCCCATATAGAAGAGATCTGATGATTAAATCAGAAGGAGCACAATCTCTTAGAATTTGGACTTGTAGGATCATAAGACGTAAAGATGGAGTAGATCTCCACCTGATATGACTTGAACTTCTTTGTTAGAGAGTAGTAAGTGATTCACACTTAATTTCGGGAACAATCACAATCACAATCACAAATCATCCTGCTAATCGTCGATTGCCTCAAGCAGGCCCCAGTAACGTCTCCTTCATCCTAGCCCTGAGATTATATTCAAAGCTCTTTAGGAGAATGACACCCATCATTGTTACTGGTATTTGGCATATTGGGTACGCCACGGGGAGTTTGCCAGACTCTGCCGTGTGGGCAGGCTACATTGGGTAGCCTGCCAGTTTGTCCAAAGTAGGAATGAGATAATAAGATGTCATAATAGGATGTCGGTTCCGGGAGCTGGTTTTTATAGTCTCTGAGTCTTGGCCGTTGATGGGATTAAACGGCGCCAGGGGGCCAGTTGGTGGGTGTGACCCCGCCTACTGGAGTTTGGAGGATCTGGGTGGAGGATGCTTGGCCCAAATCCGAGTAGGCTTGGAGATCTCGGCCCCAGAACCCGCGTGACTTTGTCCCTCTGCCAGTACCTTCATGTGTGCGGAGAGTGGTGTTCAGCATGGTGGTGGCTGGTCCTGGAGGTCTTTGGCTGCTGGAACCCTGGTCGGGGCAGGGAGGAAAGCTCAACCCGCTCCCCTCCAAGGGGCCCTGGTGGCGAGGACAGTCAGACGCGGGGGCAGGAGACTGCACTGTTCTCTGCTGGGAGCTGGTTTTTATAGACTCAGAGACTATAATTTCGAGAACACTGGTAAAAAAAATCAGTCCCAGGAATTCCTATTAAATTTTATGATAAAACTTGATCTTTGAGCTTGAAATTTGATCTTGGAGCCAAACCTATGATACCAAAAAAGAACTTGCTACATTTGGGCCAGAGAAATGAAATAGAATATAATTTTTTTTTGCCTTGCTTGCCCCTGACCTTGGGTTAAACCCCAGCACCACAGAAATTCCACAGATCATCACCAGATATCACTCTGGAGCACAAAATCAGAAGTAATTCTAAAGGAACCAAGGTCTAGCCTTTTGTCTACAAAGGTACTTGTTGCCTGGAGAAAAGAATTGATTAGAATCTAATATATTGAACTATTGAAATCAGTATTTACCCACTTAAGGACCGATATGTCAAGGAATAAAAACAATTGAAATTAAAGCAGTTAAAAGCACATAAATTTTCTCTTTCTTTCCCCCAGCATTCCAGATCTTTCAGTCTTTCTCTTGCATGACTAGTAAATGATAGGGAAAAAATATTGCTAATATCAAGATTTTCTTATGGTCAGTTGAATTGGGTTTAATTATAAGGTCTAAATAACATGATGTATAGCTTTAGGATGCACTCATAGCTAATTAATATTTAATGATTTTATATTTTGCTGTTAATTTATAATCCCTTCTATAGTCAATTTGATGTATATAACTATTTCCTTTGGGAATACTTCCTAAAGTATCATCATGTACAAAGAATTGATATTTTTCAGAGTTACAGATAAGTATAGCCAAATCACTTTCAGGAAAATTATGATTAAAACTGCATCACACACCAATGATGCACATTTAATAGTATTATCATGACCACTGAATTCTATAATTCTTTAATATTAAATAAGCAAATGATAAAGCTTTCTTTATGGCTTTCTTTGACTTCTCTTTGAGAATTTTATGTAGGAAGGGCCAGAGAGTTAAAGTACAGGAAAAAAAGCAATTTTTTTTAGTCTTTATGCTAATGCTTCTGCTGAACTCTGGCTTAATCCCTGGCACCACAATGGCTCCTTGAACACCACTGGGGTTACTCTTAAAGATAAAGCAAGAGTCCCCCTAAAATGAAATTTACTTAACATTTTTATTTTTAAGAAATCTAGTTGCACAATCACCAAAATTTGGAAACAACCCAAAGCGTCCAAGAATAGTTGACTAGCTAAATAAACAATAGTACATTTACATAGTGAATGCAATTTAGCTTTCAAAATAGATGAAATGTGAGAGAAATGGTACAGCTGGCAGGGCACTTGCCTTGCATGGATTAACCTGGGTTTGACCTGAGTTTGATAAGGTCCCCTGAAGACTTACCAGGAGTGATCCCTGGGGAGAAAAGCAGCAGTAAATCCTGAGCACTTGTTGTTATGAAACCCCCCACACATAAATATATATATATATGTATATGTATACATATATACACATACACACATACACACACATATATAAAGACAAAATTTGCTAATATGTGAATAGATCTAGAGATTTTTATGATGAGTGAAGTTAGTACAAAAGAGAGGACAGATACAGAATGATCTTTCTCATGTGAAGAATTTAAAGAAATATACTTGGAAAATAACAAATACTCAAAGGCAACAGAAAATGAGAACTGTTCTTCAGTAGGGCATTTGGTGTGGGGAAAAGGGAATAGGAGGGCCATCAGGACAATACTGGAAGAAAGATGACACTCTAGTGAAGGATGTGGTTTTGAATGGATGAAATCCTACCAATAACAGTCTTTTAAATCATAGTGATTAAAGTCACTGTCACTCCTTCCGTTGTTCATTGATTTGTTTGAGTGGGCCCAGTAACGTCTCCATTGTGAGCCTTGTTGTTACTGTGTTTGGCATATTGAATATGTCACAGGTAGCTTGCCAGGCTTTGCCACGTGGGCGAGATACTCTTGGTAGCTTGCTGGGCTCTCCGAGAGGGGTGAAGGAATCAAACCTAGCTGGCTGCGCACAAGGCAAATGCCCTATCACTGTGCTATAGCTTTGGCCCAGTGATTAAAGCAAAATTTAAAAAAGAAAGAAATCTAATGAGACTTTTGTTTTTTATTAATTAATGAAAAGTTTTCTTAACAAAGAACTGAATATTTTGTATCAAATAATTTAAACTCGTTATGAGGACATTACAAGGGAAAAGATATATAATACACTTGAAAAATTTTCCCGAACATAACTATTTACTTTTCTACTAAAACAAAAGGAAAAAAAGACAGATATATAGTATAGCAATACCACAAACGAAAATTCTATCTGTAAAACCTGGTAACAAATTTAATTAAAAGGACATTCTTGGATTAAAAAGATAGTAAAGTATAAGACATTTGCTATGCACATTGCTAATGCTGGTTCAATTACCAACACCAGAGATGGTGGTCCCTTGACCACTGCCTAGAGTGATCCCTGAGCACAAAGCCAGGAGTATTCCCTGAGTGCTGCCAGATGTGGCTGAAAAAACAAAGGAAGTACATTCTTAATCACTAATTTTGTGAGAAATAATCTGCAACTGCATTAGTACTTTGTAATTTGGGGAGAGTTAGAGACAAAACAAAGTATACCAAAAATTGTTATTTTTATTTATTATCTAATAAGGCAGTAAGAGACATTCTCTTTTAAAATGTAATAAGTGAACTTGAAGAGATAATCGAAAATAGCTAACATAATTTGATGACTGAAGATTTTGGTAATCTGTAAGACTCTGTAAAATCCACCTTACATCTTTTTATCTTATCCATGCAGGGCTAGAGAGATAATACAGTGGGTGGGATGCGTGTTTAACAAACATGGTGAATCTGGGTTCAGTTCCCAGTCCACTATGTGGTCCACTGAGATTACCAGAAGCGATCCCTGAGCGCAGAACCAAAAATAAGCCCTGAGCTCTGCAGGATGTGACTCCAAAACAAGAACAAAAAAAGCTTATGCATTTATTCATGCGTATATGGGGCTCTGTGCTCTCCCCAGTGCCATCATTCTGTCTTAGAAGGTAAGCCAGCCCTACCAATTCTGTTAAGAAAATATCAGCAGAAGGATTACTTACAACAGTTGGTGAGTCACAAATATTAGAGCCTTTATACAAGCCAAATTGAGTATAGCTATTATTGGTTAAGTTTGTGAGCCAAGAAGCAATATTGAAATGTTTCTTTTATTAAATTGATGCTTAACAGATTCTATAAAAGATATCTTTTCCAGTTACACTTACAAATGTGTTAATTTAATTTAAATAAAATGAAAACAAAGGTGAAACATAGATTCTTTGAATGGAATAAATACAGAATCTGTGAGAGTAATTTATCAAAGGAGATCAAAGCAGAAAATATCAGACAAGAGTTGGATACTATTAGATTGAGTTGGAGATGAAAACAAATGAAATCCTGATATCTCAGTTTCAAGTATAATACATTAGTAATAATTTATGGAGTAAGAAATGGTTTGCTGTTTAACAGAATGCTCAATTTCCCCTTATTAAAATCATTCTTAGACAGTATTATTTATAATTCCACACAGATGTCAATGCAAGACCAATTGATTCATTTATCTATTACTATTTCTAGTAAGATGACTACGTAAATGCAAGAAACTGGTCAAATTGGCTGATGTATATGCCGGGGTGGGAAGGCTGAGGGGAATATTGCAACTAGTCTGGAGGCTAAAAGATATCTGATCCTGAAGCAGAAAGGAAGAGGCTCATGGAAGTCAGGACAGAACTAATGTCTCTTAGCATTCCTCTAATATTGTGGAGACTATAAGTTTCCATTTTTATAAACTACCTTTGATTTTTCTCTGGTTAGGATTCTAAATTTCTACTATCTTATCATATTAGAATGCATATCAAAATACAATCAGGATCAACTAAGTGCATTTGCAGTGGGGAATTCAATAAAATACATAAAAATAAAACTCCAAACACAAGATTTAACTCAATTATTTTCAAAATGTTAAATAACAGGGGATAAGAGGGATGATACAATGGGTAGGACACTCATCTTGCAAATGACTGGCCCCTGAGGTATGATCCCTTCCACTGCACAGGGTCCATTAAGCATTACCAGAAGTGATCCCTGAGTATAGGTTCAGGTGTAAAACCAGAGCACCTGTGGATGTAGCCCCCCAAACAAAGGCATAGTAAATAAAATAATTTAAATAACACACTCAGAATATAAATTTATGTTAATAAATATACACACAAATATATATTATAAGATGCAACCAAAAACAGCCCTTTTGAAAAATACATACATTCTTTAACTGCATACTCTCTTCCATACTGAAATCTCCTTGGGGGCAATAGCCATGTGACACAGAACTCACTGAAGGATTGATTAGTGTTTGCATATTTTTATTCACACATTCTTATTTTTGTTCCCACTTATTCTTGGGTTATACTGGGATTAATTGTGTTAATGTTTTTAAATGAGTTATTTCTAAATTGTTTGATATATATTACTGAGCATAAGGCATTACAGAAGTGTCATTGTAAAAGCATTTTAGACTTTAGTGAGACTGGCAAAAGAGTAATGTTCTAAAAATGTCTTCTCTTTAAATCTCAGTTTTGAAATAGAAGCCTGAGAACCAAACAGATAGTACAGTGGGTAAGGTGCATGCCTTGCATACAGCCATCTCAGGGTTGATATCGGTTACCATCAGGAGTAAGTCCTAAGCACAGAGCCAGGAGTAAGTCCTGAGCTCTAAGCTTTGCAGAATGACCCCTGCCCCTGTCAAAAAGCCCCATAAATGTAAATGCAAGCACTGATTGTTTAGACTCAAGTTGCATGAAGCAGAGTCACTGCAGCCACAATCTGAAACGTTCCACACTTTAGTGGCATGGAATAAATGTTAGAGTAAAATATTGTGCATATAGGTTGCTTGCTTAGCAGCAAAATTTATACAATGCATAGTTAAAGATTTGTTAACTTAATAAGTATATCTAGAACATAGTACATTAACAGCAAAAATAATACAAATTAAGTGTTAAATGAAATTTAATCCATATTTATTTCAAAATAGTTCATATTATTTAAATCTAATAACTTTTCATTATAGCTCCTGAATGTTGATTCTTCCAATTCCAATTATCTATAGGCTCTTAAGTATAAAGAAACAGGAATGCTTCTCATATTGTGACCAATTTTTCATACATAATGATTTAGTCATATGAAAAATATACTATTTATAGAAAAAATATAATACATTTAATTAAAAAATAAAATAGTAATAAATTTCATAACAATATTAGCTCTATTTTCTATATTTATGAACCTATTATGACGTCTGGTTAATTTTCAAATTCCAAGTTTTAATAAATATCCTTCAGGAAGTGATGAACATATACAATTAATATTAAAAATATTTTTCATTAGTTTATTTTTTTGAGTCATCTGAGAACTAATTATACAAACTATAAGCAAGTCATCTCACTTAAAATTATGTAATGCCTAAATTCAAGTTACACTTTTTAATCAAAAATGTTTTAAAAAGAGGTTTTCTAAGAAAATCCAGCCAAAATTTCATATAAATTGTGAGAAGATGCAATGTCAATTACCTAAATAAGACCTCAGTTTTTGTTGCTTGTTTACATAGTTTAAGTATTGACAGTTTATTTCTTATGCATGAGAATTTAGCGATTTCAATCCAATTTGTGTCATAATTGGTCTTTCAAAATCTAAAACAGAAATCAAAAATAAATGTTTTACAGCCAATGTTGTGAAAGATTGGTGTGTGTTGGGGATAAGGGAGGGTAGTACATGCTGTATGATTGCACTTAATCCCATTTTTCCAAATTTGCTGCTGACATGATAAATTGATATGCAGTGCTATTATTTCATGAGTTCTACTTTTCAATTTGTTCAAAAAAGATGACATGGTGTATATTAAAATTAGCTTCCCATTTTCAAGAAAGTTTTTGAAGGTTGTGATTCATTTCTTTTCAAAACTGTGAACATTTCTAGGTGTCATTGTCTTCAACCATAAGATGACAACATTTTAAATATGTCATTAAAATGCATTCTACCTGATTTGTAGAGGGAATAAATATTCAACAACGTTATACATGTAATCCTATTAAAGCAGAGTTTGCAAGGAAATGTTTCACATGCTCTTGAATCTTTGAAGCTCGTGATGGTTGTAAGCCATGATATAGCTCCGTTGTTAAATTTTCCCAAAGCAGTCAAAGCTAATGGTAGTAACAAATGAAATGCTGTAAATCCAAGAAAGCATCAAGCCTGCTTAATTCCTCAGGCATAAATTTTAATCATTGGAATAGAATTTTTTTTTTTCTGTTTCCTTAGCTAATCTCACTTTCCTTTGTTTTCCCCCAAGAGGATTTGATGCTTTGCTAAGAATGAAATCAATTACAGTACAACTGCAATTTAAAAGGGATTTAGCTCTATCCAGAAGTCACTAAGATGAGAAAAAGGTGTTTTTTAAGCAAAGGAGTCTCTCATGTTCTCTCCCTCTCCCTCTCCCTCTTCCTCTTCCCTCCACCCCACCTTTCTCTCTCTTTCAATCTCTCTCTCTCTCTCTCTCTCTCTCTCTCTCTCTCTCTTTCTCTCTCTCTCTCTCTGCGTGCACATATTTTGTTTGATAGATTTACTTCACTTCCAGTGAAGGGTTTTGGTAAATCAAGCAAGTGTAGTTTACATTTGATTGGGGATTATTATTTTTAGAGTTACTTGTCTTCTTCTTTTGGAAGGTAAAACACTACTATATAAAATTTATACAGTTTAAATAAACATAATTCATACAATTTAAGTTATATAATTTAAATTTATACATGGATACATTTTTTGGCCGGATGTAACACTATCTGTAATTTCTATCAGAATTCTTGCCCTATAATATGTAGATTCCTAGGCTCATTACTTAAACTTTGAAACAGAGTGTTTGCAGTTTATTTAATATTAAATGTTTATTTAATATTTAAATATTTAACAAAGTTCTCAGTAATAAGGAAATCTGAAATGTGATAACAGTTGCACAAATATGAAATAGAGTATTCCATGGTTGCTGATATTTTAACCCTTTCTTCTTTCCATTTTATGTTTTTTCTTTTGATTTTTTTATCTGATTGGCCAAAACTTTATCTTCAAAGTTGAGGTTTGCATTTATCAGTAGTATTGCCACTGTTCTGGGCAAATTTGAAATGAACTAGATTTGTAATTAAACTGTGTCTTTTTTTATTAACGTTTTTATGCTATGTTGCTTCCAAATAGAATTTTTTTTTGGTAGATTAACATAGTAATACGAAGAAGATATTATAATTTAGTGAATGTGTAAAAAGTCTACACTGGGTTTTCAAAAATAATTTAAAGCTTTTCCTTCCAAATATTGAGAAAACTTTTATAAGAGTTTAATTTTTCCAAAGTTGTTCCTGACTCGATCAATTTATATACAAAGCTATTATTTCATGAACTCTACTTTTCAATTTGTTCAAAACCAATGACACTTTATTGTTCTAGAATTGAAACAGGATAATCAATATCTTAAAATTAAAAAAAAGCATAGTTCCAAAAGGACAAATTTGTTTTTCATATTTTAGAGAAAATACATTCAGATAAGAGTTCTATAGAAAGAAAAATACAAGGCAAAATAAGAACAATAGAGCAATATGTTGAACAACATTACTAAGTGCCCAAATTAAGAAAGCCTTTAATAGAGTTGAGTGTGTTGGATTACGTATGGGGTGACCCAGCATCCCATATGGTCCCCAGAGACCTCCAGGAGTGATCCCTGAGCACAGAGTCAGGAGTAAGGACTAGCACCATCAGGTTGGCCCCTAAACAAAACAAACACAAGAGTGCCCTAAAGCTAATCCATATTTAGTCTAATAATAATTAATTTTTAGTAAACTTAGGCAGCACAATTCAAGTTAAATTCATGCAGGTCATTCATTTTTAACAGAGAATTCTGCAGTGGGGTCTGGGTGCCAATCCAGCAATACTCAGCCCAGCTACGTAAGGTCTGACAGTTGGATGGTGGGTCAGCAATGCTACAGGTCTTTGTTTGTTTGTTTTTCTCTTTTTTGATTAGAAGTTTTGGAGTTGCAGTTTGTCTACTTTTGACATTGGTTTATTATTTTATCATTATTATTATTATTGTTTGGGCTGGAGCGATAGGGCGTTTTCCTTGGGCGCAGCCAGTCTGGCCGAGCTGGGTTTGATTCCTCCGCCCCTCTTGGAGAGCCCGGCAAGCTATCGAGAGTATCTTGCCCACACGACAAAGCCTGGCAAGCTCCCCGTGATGTATTCAATATGCCAAACACAGTAACAACAAGTCTCAAAATGGAGACATTACTGGGCCCGCTCAAGCAAATCAACGAACAACGGGAGGACAGTGACAGTGTATTATTGTTTAAATTCATTTGCATAGTTCACTGTCAAAGGCTTCTGTTCTGAAGGTCTCGTTTCTGCATTGGGGCTTCCGAGATCTTTTGGACTCGCCACCACCAGGCTCAAAGATCGCAACTTTTGACTGAGATCTGTGTCAGACTCCTCAAAATAGTCACCTGTTGACATAGAGGGCTGAACCTCTGAGGTGCTGAATGAATGTGAGGTAACTTTTGAAGATGAAAAAAGGAGGAAAGCAGTGTCACTGCAATAATGTTTGGAGACTCTGCATTGCTAAGGATTAAATCCAGCATGTACACAACACCACTTTCAGCTGTCTCACAACCTGAAATCAATGTTGATTTAACTTTATGCAGATCACATTGATACACTGAAATAGTACTTCCTCAATTAAAGACACTATATTTTCTAACTCATAAATGACAAACTCAAGAAAATTACTAAAATGTCTAAGATAGCATTAAAATACATCTGATATTAGTCATGAGACATCCAAGCATACACCTATGAATGTTTATCAAACGACAAATGTTTATGTTTATAAACCTACAGATTTTCTCTTCTATTTTTTAAGTTTTTGTTTTGGAAACACATCGCTGTGTTCAGGGCTTATTCGTGGCTCTGTGCTCAGGGATCACCCCTGGCAGGCTCTGGGGATCATAGTGGTTCAACAATAAAACCTGGCTGTCCATGGAATACAATTGTCCTACCCACTATATTATTGCTCCAATAATAATCTCTTTTTCAAAGGATGGGGGTTACACCCAGAAGTACTCAGGGGTTACTCGTGGTTCTGAACTCAGGAATAACTCCTGGTAGACTTAGGGGGCTATGTGGGGTTCTCGGAATCAAATCTAGTTGGCTATATTGTAAGGCAAGTGTGCCCTACTCACTGTATTGTCTCTTTAGCTCTTTCAATAATAATTCTTAATGTCAAATGATTAAAACACACACACACACAATAGTTGCGTGCATGACTTGTAAGAAAAAAAAGCAAACAAATTATAAAAATGTACCTCACAATAAACATTATCCATAGTATGATTCTTTTAGATTGTCTGGATATTCCATTTATCTTTCTACTTTGTTTCTTTTGGTATAACTAAGACAATCTAAACATTGTATATATTGTCACCAATATTTCAAAAGTCTTTTTGCTAGTATGCAGAGATGGTGATATGGTGTTTATAAATATTTAAGTGATTTTTAACTCATTGCTTAAGTTACCACCAATGACATATAAAGAATTAACAACAACAAAAAAACCTGAATCGCAGCCTCTTTAATCTTAAAAGTGTTTATCCCAGTCATCTCTCAGTTTCCTCTAACTCAAAAATAATATCATTCTATGGGTCAGTTTGTGCAATGACTGAAACAGCACTGATTGTTAGAAATGTATTTCTTGTATTAGGAATATAGCTGATCAACCATGATTCTCATTCTTTCTGGAGCAATACTCCATAGGATCTTTTCAAACACAAGTGTAAGAAATCCATCTCAAACTGATTTTAGCAAATAGGAAATTTATTGCCTCACAAATCTGACAAGGCTTGCACCAGGTGCTCAAATGATATGATTAGAGGCATGTCTCTATCCATCTCTCTACTTTATTTTTCTCTGTGTGCTGTTTTTTTTAAGTCATCTCCTAAAGGTGACAGCAGCAGTTCTGACTAAACAGCATAGTGCTTTATCAATCCCTAAAAGAAGAGAACGTCTCTTCTATGACTCTGTTGATGTTTGGAAACGTAGTCTCATTGTGTTGTACACACTTAAGAAAAACAAATTATTCGAAGAACCCTTATTAACAACACTGTTTGTGACAGGAATTCATGCTTACAATACAACACCAGAAGCCCCACCACTCTAGTCCGCTTCCCTCCACCATTGTTTTGTATCCAATTTTGGTTAATAACTCTTGGCTATGAGTTGAAGAGATAGGGATGATATGAAAATTAACTTTTTGGCTTTGACTAAATAGAATATCTACCTCTATGGCTCGAAGTTTTAAAAAATGACTACAGAACACTAAGAATGATCAAAATAAAATCAGAAATTGAATGCTGAACTAGAAAAATCTAAGATCATCTCTCAAACAGTCACAGCCACAAAAATAGTCTCATTATTATCATCGTTGTCATTATTATTATTACTGTCATATTAGGCTTTCTTAATCAATTGACTTTCATGAATCTTAGTCTAAACACTTCATTAAAACTCCTAAAATTGATGCACACTTCCAAGAGTTGAAATGTATGTGAGTTACAGATAGTGATAATTACCATGTTAAAAATTAAAACAGAAAACAAAAAATATTTATTCTTGTAAAATAACAATAATATTCATATTAAGAAAATGAACTGTTCCTCAGAACATGCGACAAAAGAGGCATTGGTGGTGTCGGTGTCCTTGTCAACAAGAACTTGGCCATGAGCATTGATTCATTTGAATGTGTAACAACCCAAATCAGACTATTAGACTTGAAGAAATGTAGCTCATTGCCAGCACTTTCTATCTCCATAGTCTACACACCAATATCTAACTACGATGAAGAAAAAATTGAGAAGTTCTAATGGAGCTGAAGAAGTTCTATAAAGAAGACTATACCTTCTACAAGATCATTTTCGGTGATTTTAATGCCAAGCTAAGATCGAGAAGATCTGCCGAAGAACTTCAAATCAGAACCCATTGCCTAGAGTGGAATGAACAAGGTGAAAGATCATCTGAGTTCACCAAGACCATCCATGGTAACTCACAATTCCAGAAGGCCGAATCTAATGCTTGACATGGGACTTTCCCAATGGACAGTTCCACAACAAAATCGACCACATCATATTCAATTGACAGTTTTGCCTGACCGATGTTGCTGTTGTCCCAAAATTCCAAATGGAATCAGACCACCATCTCCTTTGGGCAAAATTCTACTTCACAGAGTGAGGAGAAAGGGCTGCAAAGTTGAAGAAGAGAACTCCCAGAACTACCACCAACCGAGAACTCTTTGCACTATTGCTGCAAAATGAGAAGATATGAAGATGCTATTGTTGACAACATTGACGAAGAACATGATCAACTGTTTCAGCACCTGCATAATTGTGTGATGAACCCTGAGAGATAGCCAACCAAAGATGCCTGTCTTCGAAAACTCTTGAGCTCGTTTGCCAACCTGGTTTGGCACAAGCCTCAGGAAACCGCAAGCAAATATCAGAGCTAACAAAGTAGTGCAGAGAAGCAATAAAGGAAGACCTAAAAGAACAGAAGAGCAGCAGTGCTAGCATATGTGGCAGAAGCTGGGAAAAGCATTCGCAATGCCCGCCTGTCCTTCTCCAACTACAAGACCAAGATGACTGCCCTCCGGCATCCTGATGGATCTTTCACATCTTCCGGAAGGGCAATGAGGAAGATTATCTATGACTTCTACTCAGATCTCTTCAATGGGCACATCCACTTACCCACATACCAAATTCCGCAGGATGGATATGCTGTTCCCAACATTCTCCCTTCCAAAATTTGACACCCCATTTCATGGGTAAAGAAGCAAACAGCACCGGACCCAGACAAGGTCAGACCCTAACACCTGAAGAACCTGCCATCAGTACTCATCAATACAGAGGCTTGGATCTTCACACATTATCTGTCTGAATGCAAGGTTCAGTCCCAGTGGAAAACCAACAGGACTGTACTACTGTACAAGAAGGGAGACATCCACGACATTGGCAACTATCACCCGATCTACCTGTTGTCTGTCGTCTACAAGTTGTTTACTCGAGTTATACTGAATAGGTTTGGAAGAACACTAGATGAAGGACAACCATGCGAGCAAGCCGGGTTCCAAAAAGGATTCAGCACACTCGACCATATCCACAGGATAACCAAGCTCATTGTGGTTTCTCAGGAGTTCAAGATGCTGCTCTGTCTAACATTTATTGATTTAAAGAAGTCCTTTGATTCTAATGAGACTGAAGCAGTCATTGAAGCCCTAGCCAAACAGGGCGTTCAAACTCAATACTTCAGGATCCTCCGTGACCTGTATTGCGAATTCACTATCAGGATCTCACCATTCTACAAGGAACTGATCATCCATATCAAGAAGGGGGTTCAGCAGGGTGATACCATTTCACCGAAACTGTTCAGTGCCACCCTCATGAAAGTCATGCAATGACTGAAATGGGAAGTAAAGGGAGTGAAGCTGGACGGTTGGCAACTACACCTCCTCTGCTTCGCTGATGACATCATTCTAATAACACCAAACATTAGCCAAAAGGCACAAATGCTGGCCAACTTCGACTGTCAGTGTGGAAAGGTCGGACTACAGCTGAATCTCATGAAGACAATGTTTACGAAAAACAGTCTCATTCCTGACATTCCATTCGCTCTCAATGGAATGAACATCTCCGAATGCAACAGTTACATGTACCTAGGTCAAGAAGTCTACATGACAAATAACCTGGCACCTGAGTTGTGCAGGAGGAAGAGAGAAACTTGGAATGCCTTCAAGAGCATCAGAGAAATAGCTAAGAGGACAACGAACCTCCGGTTCCAGGCACAACTCTTCAATACCTGTGTTCTTCCTGCACTAACATATGCCTCAGAGACCTGGGCCCTATGAAAACTGGATGAAAACTCTATTGGTCTCCCAAAGAGGAATTGAAAGAGCTACGTTTGGAGTATCACACTTTGCTCAAATGAAAGAATCTGGAGTTCTGAGCTCTGTTGATGATCAAGAATGAGGGACGCTGTCTCGTTTGCCAGGGCATCGAAAGTCAGATGGGCTGGACATGTAATGAGATTTGGAGATGATCGCAGGACTAGAGCCATTACCGACTGGATTCCACTGGACAGCAAAAGATCAAGTGACCGTCCACCTAGGAGATGGTCAGACTTCTTCGTCAGGACCCTGAAAGATCGGTTTTGAGGCTCTTTGTGTTCCTGGAACAAGCAGACGCCATTGGACTACACTGACATGCAACAGGGTCGAACGCAGACATTGCTGGGACCCACTTGAGCAAATCAATGAGTAACTGGATGTCAAGTGATCAAGTGATCAACAAAATGAATATAAATTTTATGAGAAATACTTATAAATCTTACAAAATAAGTTTATAAGAAAGAATAGCATAGTTTTATAATCTTTTCAAACTAATATCTGTGAATGGCAAAACTCTCATGTCTTCTCTGTCTATAATTTGTCGATTCTTATCATTTCTGTCTGTAATTTTTGAGGATGTTTATAAATTGTCTAACTGGCAGTTAAATAAACTGGATGACGTGTGACATATTTTGCTTCTCTGTTTTTATTTTATTTTATTTATTTTTGCTTGCTTTGGGGACACGCCTGGATATTCCCAGAGTTTATTCCTGGCAGTGTTCTTAGGGATCACTCTTGGCAGGGCCTGTAGAACTATATGTGGTTCTTGAATGGGACAATGATTAGCTGCATTCAAAAGAAATTCCTTACCCTTGAACTATCTCTCTAGGCCTCAATATGTGTTCTTCGGATGAAAATCTTGTGTCACACAGATGTATAGCAGAAAAGATAAGGAATGTGTTTTAATAGTAGTTTTGGTTACTAGGGTTTTTCTATTTCACGAATATTAAATTTTACAAATGCTAAAATAGTAAGTCTTTAATACAAAATTTAAACTTGCAAACTAGATTCTTAAAGTCTGCAATGTGTGTCCAAACCTCTATGGAGAAACATTTTTTATACCTTTCTATTAAAAATATATTGGTCTAACTGGTGCTTAAATAAATCTTTTACTCATGCGTAATTTTGAAACATTATAAATTGTTCACTTGGAAAATATTGGTTCAGACTGGTATGCAGCATGCATACTATTTAGAAGTCATATTTAAAAACTTATATTTAATGCAATAAAAATATTTTTGCTTTATCAAGGATAAAATTTTCTAAATGAATCAGTTCTCTCAACTTTGTTGCCTGGAAGTGAAGAGAACAAAGGGACAATAAAGAACGCAAGTTTAGTTTTGTGCCACTGCTTTGATTCAGATAAAAACAGAAATTTTAAACACACTAACTTTGCATTATCAGTAAAGAATGTGATTTTTTTTTATTTCCTTCAGTGTTGAGGATCAAATCCATGGGCTTATACTATAGCACTGTAGCACTATCCTCCTGTTGTTCATTGATTTGTTCAAGCGGCCACCAGTAACGTCTCCATTGTGAGACTTGTTACTGTTGTTGTTGGCCTATCAAATACATGAGGAGCTTGCCAGGCTCTGCTGTATGGGCCGGATACTCTCAGTAGCTTGCTGGGCTCCCCAAGAGGGTCAGAGGAATCGAACCTGGGTCAGCCATATGCAAGGCAAATGTGTAAATACTTAACTACTTAGCCACATCCTCATACTGATTTCTTAATATTATTTTTATATTCCTTTTAGTTTTAATTTCCTGAGTGAAGCTTGATTACTCAAGGACTGTGTTTTATAATCTAAATTGCAAGGATTGTGATCCAGCCCTTTGAGTTATCTCCTAGGGCCCTTAATATTATTTTTCTAAAGTGGAGAAATTCATCCTTATTTTCAAACTAATAAATTTGCCCTTCAAACTCTTATTAGGCATGCCTAACTGATCATGGAAAAACAGTATTTGAATTAACATAGCAATGTTCTTTAAAAAAGAAAGAAAAGACAACAAAAACAAAAAACTCTTTTCATTATTTCATGTTTTCTTTACACTGTACATGTTCATGAAACCTAAAACAACTAATCTACCTCCAAGTAAATTTATAAAATAAAATGTAAAAGTGAAATTCCTAAAAAATATTTTTAATGCATTTTTACAAAAAGTGAACTGGCTAATGAAACTAAACAGCCTGGCTTGTAATGAAATATATTGCATTTTTCTTACTTTGCAACTAGTCTTGTTCCATAAATATTCATTTGGAAATAGCCATTGTAACTATATTAGAATAATATTAGCATCTTATTGTGATAACCTGTACCTTCATGTTGAAAGGATTATAAAAGAGAATGCCAGCCTTTGACAGGTTTAAAAAGCGACATGACTTGGCAATGATCTGTTTTGTTCTTACATTTTTCACTCCAACACAGATTCCAGGACTCACAAGCCAACTAAGAAGTTCAACATCTGACTACCAATAAGAAATGCATGCACTCCCTGGAGTATGCTATCGTTTCGTCTTAGCCACTTATTGCTCACAGAATTCTAATGTCCTTTGACTGGAGAAAATTAACATTTCTTCTTTTGGAAGAGGTGGCACAGGGAATTGCCTGTTTTCCAAATAAAATGAGACTCTCTACTATTAAAGAAAGATAAAATTGTGTCCTTTGGGACAAAATGGATGGACCTTGAACTGATTATGTAAACTGAATCAAGAAGAAGGTAAAAGATGATTTTCATGGAGTTTTACTCATATGTGTAATATAAATTATTTAACAATCAAAGTGACAAAGAAATGACAAAACTTATTTCTAGACTTGAGTAAACTTTGGTGGGCACCAGCAAAAAAAAAAAAAGAGAGAATAGGGTGGAAGCAATGAGTAAAGGTGATAAAATACCACGAGAGCTTTGAGGAAGTATTATTCACAAATTATGTACATTAAAACCATGAGCGATAGCACAGCGGGTAGGGCGTCTGCCTTGCACGCAGCCAACATGGCCGACCCGAGTTCGATTCCTCCGCCCCTCTCGGAGAGCCCGGCAAGCTACCGAGAGTATTCGATATGCCAGACACAGTAACAACAAAGTCTCCAATGGAGACGTTACTGGGCCCGCTCGAGCAAATCGACGATCAACGGGAGGGCCTTTACCTTTACCAAAACCATGAAGCTCCGTCCTTCACGCCCTACCGAGGTCACCAGTTGCCCCCCGCGAGCGGCTCTCCAGCACAGCCACGGCCCCAGAAGCACAAGGACTTAATGCAGAACCTGGCAGCTTTGAGCAGAAAAGTGAACGGACTATGCGTTGATCCAGGCCATCAAGTCTGCCGGAGGGGAAAGGGTGTTGCCCCATTCGCCCTCTCCTCTCTGGAAAGAAAGATGGCAGCCACATGGGAGCCTTGTGGACAGCAGGTATGAGCCGGGAGTGTGGGGGCGACTAAAACCTCATGGGAAGGGGGGCGTTTCGGTCCGCCCTTCACACCCTACCGAGGCCACCAGTTGCCCCCACGAGCGGCTCTCCAGCACGACCACAACTCCAGAACACAGAAACCAATTTCTTAACTATCTGACTTTCAGTAGAAATACTTCCAGGGTCAATAGGTAAAATAGCAGAAATCCAAAACCAACATTTAATTATTGAACCCAGCTGTAGAAAGCAAATCACTTCACAATGCTTTTTCAGCATGTCTGATTTGGGGGGGGGGGGGTAAACTCTAAATAATAGTGGTGAATCTTTTATTGAAACAATGAATCTAATCAAAGCAGATAGAGTGTTAACTAGAATTCATCTGCCTCACAGGGACTGGGAGGGGTGGGGGGTGGGGTTTTATTGGGGTTCTTCATGGTAAAAAATAAGTATTGGTAAAGGGAAATGTGTTTGATATTTGCATGACTGAGACCTAAACCTGAAAGCTTTGTAACCTTTCCCACAGTGATTCAATAAATAAATAAAAAAAAAAACCATGAAGCTAATTCCTAGAAATTTCATAATAATGCAACTAGTCATAAGTAAATTAAAAATATGACCTTGGAAACAAAGTTAGAGCTGGAAAATTTAATCAATGCATAAATATATCTTAAAAACAGTCAATATTTTTAAAAGTAGCATTAATATCTGTCAAGATAATTATACTTCTATATTAAAATATTTCTATTTGTTTTGGGGCCACACCTTGGGTTCTTAGTCCATATGTCTGTCTTTGCATCCAGTGATCACTCCTGGAGGTACTTAGGTGATCATATGGGATGTATGGGATGCTGGGGATTGAACCATGGTCAGTCATGAACAACGTATTCTTCCTGCTATCCTGTCACTATTGCTCCTAATATTTTTCTTACAGTTGATCCTTTATTTTGTTTCAATTCATGCTCAAATGTACTTAAACATATTAAAATTATTTATTTTTATGTTTTATAAATGGAAGATTTACATAATGGTATCATCAAGGAAGTAGATAGCACAAAATAAAATTAATGCATTATAAATCAAATTTATACAATTATTTATATCTGATAGAGTATAGTCAGTATCTTAAAAAGTGTTTGTTTCTTTGTTTGTATTTGTCCTGGTAGACTAGCTGGTTCTGGAAACAAAGTTCTACTGAGCAAACCAGAACACTATCTAATAAATTCCAATATTAGGGTAGCATTCCCTCAAATGCTAAACTAAAATATGCAGATTAGCTAAGTAATATACACATAAGAATTGGTTTGTCAGAAATTCTGACTTAATAAAGAAACTTTGAGTTAAATTAAAAAATCTCATAATGCATTTTCCAATATTCATTACAATAGAAATGAAATATTTCAGGTTAGTTTCAGTATTAGAGCTATGTGTGTTTATAAGATTAAATGTTTATTTAGTGTTCCCAATAAAATAAAATAAATTTCTTTCAACAGTGAATACATTTAGTTATAGACAGTTGCAACTCTATAATATACATAAAAAGTTGTATTTTTATCACATACATACAAACAATTTTCTTCCTACAAGAGAAAAATGTCTAATTGCATTATCTTGCTTTTACATATAAATTTCAGCAGAGAGAATCTGACAGACAGAATCCCAGTTACCTTTTTAGGAGTGTATTAGTGCTAAACTTGTGTAAACTTTTACTTTTGATAAACATATGACTCAAATGCCAAGTCACGCATCAGAGATGCATCAATCAATAAATGTTAATAAAAAAATTTTTATCATCACATATGGTTCACTGAGCACCAACAGGAAGGATCCCTAGGTCAGAGCAAGGGTTAAGCCCTGAGCACCAATGCGTATGACTCCCAAATCCACAACAAATTAAAAATACATGTTACCAAATGAAGAAATAATCAAATCATGTTTTCTTTCGTAAATTATTCAATATTCCAGAATCTTATACATATACATTCACATTTCAGCCGTTTCTGACTTTTAGGTACTACCAAAATGCTTTTTGTAACATTTTAAAAATTTTATCACTATGTGTATTTTCATGAGGTCTTCCTTGATCGCATCTCTGCACTGCTTTGCGAGCTCGCAAAGCAGTGCAGAGATGCGATCAAGGAAGATCTCAAAGACAGAAGAGCAGAAGTACTGGTAGATGTGGCAGAAGCCGGGAAAAGTGTTCGTAACGCCCGCCTGTCCTTCGCCAACTACAAGACCAAGATGACTGCCCTCTGACGTCCTGATGGATCCATCACATCCTCCAGAACGGCAATGGAGAAGATTATCCATGACTTCTACTCAAATCTCTTCGAGAGCCATGTCCACTTGCCGACATACCAAATTCCACAGGATGGATATGTCGTTCCCAACATTCTCCCTTCCGAAATCTGACACGCCATTTCGTCGGTAAAGATACGAAAAGCATCTGGCCCAGACAAGGTCAGATCTGAACACCTGAAGAACCTGCCGTCAGTACTCATCAATACACTGGCTAGGCTCTTCACTCACTACCTGTCTGAATGCAAGGTTCCGTCCCAACGGAAAACCAGCAGGACCATACTACTGTTCAAGAAGGGAGATATCCATGACATTGGCAACTATCGCCCGATCTGCCTATTGTCTGTCATCTACAAGTTGTTCACTCGAGTCATCCTAAATAGGATTGGCAGAACACTAGATGAAGGACAACCATGAGAGCAAGCCGGGTTCCGCAAAGGATTCAGCACCATTGACCATATCCACACGATAACCAAGCTCATTGAGGATTCTCGGGAGTTTAAGATGCTGCTCTGTTTAGCGTTCATTGATTTAAAGAAGGCTTTTGATTCTGTTGAGAAGGAAGCAGTCATTGAAGCCCTAGCCAATCAGGGCATTCAAGCCCAATACATCAGGATCCTCCGTGAGCTGTATTGCGGATTCACTACCAGGATGTCACCATTCTAAAAAGAAGTGATCGTTGATGTCAAGAGAGGGGTGCGGCAGGGTGATACCATTTCACCGAAACTCTTCAGTGCCACCCTCGAGAACATCATGCGACGATTGTAATGGGAAGGAATGGGAGTGAAGATAGATGGTTGGCAGTTACACCACCTCCGCTTTGCTGATGACATTGTTTTAATAACACCAAACATCAGCCAAGCAGCACAAATGCTGGCGGCCGACTTTGACCGTGAGTGTGGAAAAGTAGGACTACAGCTGAATCTTATGAAGACAATGTTTATGAGAAACAGCCTCATTCCTGATGCCCCATTCGCTCTCAACGGAACAACCATCTCTGAATGCAACAGCTATGTGTACCTAGGTCAAGAAGTCAACATGACAAATGACCTGGCACCCGAGCTGCGCAGGAGGAAGAGAGCGGCTTGGAACGCCTTCAAGAACGTTGAAGAAATAGCTAAGAGGACGAAGAACCTCCAGCTCCGGGCACATCTCTTTGATTCCACTGTTCTTCCTGCATTAACATATGCCTCAGAGACCTGGGCCCTATGCAAACAAGATGAGAACGCTATTCAGGTCTCCCAAAGAAGAATAGACAGAGCTATGCTTGGAATATCACGTTTCACTCAAATGAGAGAAAGAATCCGGAGTTCTGACATCCGTAGACGATCAATAATCAGGGACGCTGTCTCATTTGCCAAGGTGTCAAAAATCAGATGGGCTGGTCACGTAATGAGATTTAAAGACGACCGCTGGACTAGAGCTGTTACCGACTGGATTCCACGGGATGTCAAAAGACTATGTGGCCGCCCACCTACCAGATGGTCAGACTTCTTCGTCAAGATCATGAACGATCAGTTTGAGGCTCTTCATGTTCCCAGAGCGAACAGATGCCATTGGGCTACACTAGCACGTGACAGGGACAAATGGAGACGTTACTGGCGCCCGCTCGAGCAAATCGACGACTAACGGGAAATTAAGTGATTAAGTGTATTTTCATTAACTTCCCCAGAGTAACACCCAGAGCATACACCTTAGGTCATAGTGTGTTAATGAAGTATTGTTGCTCTGATGATGCTAGCCATTTTCTAAAATGTTAAAACATATTTTTTCCAAGAATGCATGCTTTTACTCATTATTTCTCATTTACAATAAATATTATTTATCAATTTGAATTTTTTGTCTAAGTTGCCAATATAATATCTTAAATTTCTATATTTTAATATAATAAAATGTCTTTGTTTTTTGGGAGGTGTCACACTCGGCAGTGCACAGAGGTTACTCCTGGCTCATACACTCAGTACTCCTGGCGGTACTCAGGGGACCATATGGGATACTGGGAATAAAACCCGGGTCAGTTGTATGCAAAGCAAATACCCTACCTACTGTGATGTCACTCCAGCCCCCCCAAAAATGTTTTTTTCTCATGTGAGAAATATTTATTTTCCTAAAAGTTACTAAATTTTACCATTTTTTTCCTAAAACAATATTTTGGTTTTGCCATTCACTTGGAAGACTTCAGTCTATCTAAAATTTGTGTTTTTGTATGCTATAATATCACTGTTCAATTTTCTATTTTTTTTCTCATTAGATACCTATTTTCTTTCCACTTATCACAGTGCTATTTTTTGTCACGTATCAACTACTCCCATTCCTTCCCATTTAGGAATGGGAAGGAATGGGAGTGAAGATGACGGTCGGCAACTACACCACCTCTGCTTCACTGATGATATTGTTCTAATAACACTAAATATCAGCCATGCTGAGACCACCCTCCACACACATGAAGGTACCAGTAGAGAAACAAAGGCATATGGGTCCCAGGGCTGAGATCTCCAAGCCTGCTCAGATCGGGGCTGAGCATCCTCCACCCAGATCCTCCATCTTCCAGTAGGCAGGCGTCATACCCACCAACTGACCCCCTGGCACTGTGTAATCCCATCAATGGCCAAGACCCAGAGACTACAAAACCCAGCTCCCCGAAGTGCGCGGCTGCATTTGCGGCTGGGTGACATCTTATCTCATTCTTACTTTGGACAATCTGACAGGCTATGGAATGTAACCTGCTCACATGGCAGAGTCTGGTAAACTCCCTGTGGCGTACCCAATATGCCAAATACCAGTAATAATGATGAGTCTCATTCTCCTAACCCTGCAACGGCCTTGAATATGGCATTTTAAAATCTCAGGGTTAGGACGAAGGAGACATTACTGGTGCCTGCTCAAGGCAATCGACGAACAACAGGATGATCGTGATCATGATTGCGATCAACCAAGTGGCATGAATGCTGACCGACTTCAACCGTGAGTGTGGAAAGGTTGGACTGCAGCTAAATCTCATGAAGACAATGCTCATGGGAAACAAACTAGTTCCTGATGTTCCATTTGCTCTCAACAGATCGAACATCTGTGAATTCAGCAGGTATGTGTACCTAGGTTGAGAACTCAACATGACAAATGACCTGGCACCTGAACTGCACAGGAGAAACAGTGTGGTGTGGAACACCTTCAAGAGCATCTAAAAAGTGGTTAAGAGGACAAAAAACCTCCAGCTCCTGGCACATCTTTTAGACACCATCGTTCTTCCTGTATTACCATATGCTTCAGAGACCTAGGCCCTATGAAAACAGGATGGAAACACTATTTGGTTCTTCCAAAGAGGAATTGAAAGGGCTATGCTTGGGATATCACGTTTCACTCAAGTGAGAGAAGGAATCTGGAGTTCCGACCTCTGGCGACGATCAAGGATCAGGAATGCTGCCTCATTTGACAAGGTGTCAAAAATCAGATGGGCCGGACACGCAATGCGATTTAGAGATGACTGCTGGACTAGAGCTGTTACCAACTGGATTCCACGAGACATCAAAAGGACACATGACTGCCCACCTACAAGATGGTCAGCCTTCTTCATCAAGAACCTGAACAAACAGTTTGAGGCTCTGCACGTTCCTGGAGCTAGCAGATGCCACTGGGCTACACTAGCAAGAGGCACGGACAAATGGAGACTTTACTAGCACCCACTTAAGCAAATCAATGATCAATGGAATGACAAGTGACAAGTGACATCAACTACTCATGGAAATATGCTTCTTGAAATGTAACATTAAACAGTTCTTGTCCCCCAAATTTCTATAAGTTAATATCACACAATGTGCACACATGACAAATATGAAACAAATTCACAATCATCTCTCCAGCTAAAACAAAAAAAAAAGATAGATGATAGAAGTAGAATTCAAACAGGCCTCTCAATCCAAAAGCAAAGTTCTTACCATTATGACATTATGATGGAGAAAAGAAGGTCTTTCCTTTCCATCCCAGGCAAAATTTCAAAGAACCAATCTGTGTTTTTCTTTTCTTTTCTAAATTTAGTCCTACTGTATTCAACTGATTTTCTTTTTCTCATCTGACATTTTTGTTCTTAATCTCAATTTGTAATGAACTGTAAAGTCGTATTTTTTTTCACCAACACAGAACTCCTTCAGAGTTGGCATAGCTTTCCAAACCCCTTTGAACTAAATTCTACTTTTTTCGTTTAACTTTTGAAGTGTTAAAATACTTTTGACAATTAGATAGATTGTGAGTTTCTTCAATTGCTCCTCACCTTTTTCTTGTATTATCTCTTTTCTTTATAATCCCAGTGATCTCCCCAACCATGGGGTTAGTGGTGACATTTACTAGTTCTTAAATATCTACAATAATATACAGCACTTGTTACGCCTTATCCTTTCTATACAACCCATTGATTTTCTTCTATAGTTTTCTTAACTGGCAAAAATCTTCTATAAGGACTATATACTATGCTATAACCACCACTCAGGATAGTTAGTTAAGTGGTGGTGGGGTGGCGGAGGTGGGGGGGGGGCGGGGAAGTGACTTGTCTCCTCTTGAAATTATTTTCTGGAGGACAAGATGACATTCCTGAAATGTCTGTGCTGCATGTGCCTAGGTGAAGACTGAATTTCCTTTTCCATTAGAAAGAAATGATTGAAAATGGATAAAGTCCTGTATTTAGAATAAAATGGGTAAAACTTGAGATGATTATGTTAATAACATTAAAAAGTGAAAGAAAGATGGTTTCACTCATGTGAAATATTAATAACCAAACAAACACAAGCAAAACACATAAACAAACGAACACACAAAAAGCAATGAATCTCTCACTTCAGCCTAAATCTAAGGCTCTAAGGAATTAAGTGATAGGAACCACTTCCGATGTTGTGCAGAACAAGTGGACTTTGAGCACAGCTTGAAGCTGGCAAGACAGTAGCATTCATGCTGCATCCATGCTCATGTTTAACTTTACCAGTTCTGACTCATGCCCAGGTATCCAAGGTGGAGCACAGAGAGAGGTGGAAGCACTCATTTCTCAAGACTACCTCCATTGCTCTCCACTTCACTAAATCACTGGCAATTCTCGGGGGAGATAACCATGAGTCAGGTGACCTACAACAGACTTCAAGGGCTCCCTGGGGAACACTTCTTCTGGCAGGGGAGGGGGTCCTCTCCAACCTGTAACAAGAGGAAGATGTATAATAGATTTATTGACTGCGCTAAAATATGACACCCCTGTAATATAAAACTTCTATTTAAGTAAAAGATATCTATTTAAATAGAAAAATTTTTATCATAATGTCAAAAATTCATTTTATTCTCGACTTTCTGAAATGTCCAGTTTCACCATGTAGCATTTTGCAGGAGAAGGAGTAAGAGTGACCTGTCCTGACACAGCCATATTACTAAAGGTTTCATAAGTCGAACTCCCAAAGTCTCTTGAGAATTCATTAGCCACTCTTTGTTTTCTTCTGTCAAAAACTCAAAGAGGTAATTCATGACAGAGTGTCATTTCAGCTTTTACCTATGACACAGAATTACACTTTTTGTTTTTTGTTTTTGCAATTGTGCTTTTGAGCAATATTAGCCTTTATATTCCTGTTTCAGCTGCATTGGTATGACTCGGTGTTTTTTATTGTTTGAATAGCTGGTAGAAATAAGACAGTCAAGGACATAGGAGATGACATTAGGAAATAAAAACTGCACCATTCCTTCAAAGAAGTTCTATTATGCTGCTGTAAAGTGAAGACGAAATCAGGAACTATAACAGCACAAAGAGCTGTCATCTAGACCCTCAGTAATGAAGAGCTATTCTTTCCCCTTACATTCACTAAGCAAGCTTTTAAGGTTCCTGGTAGGTGTATCACCATTATGATGAAAGCTTTAGTTGGTTTAGCCTAAGGGGACATCAATTGTTGTGCATAAAAACAGAGGCCCAGTGTGTGTGTTTACATCTTTAAATAGGCTTTACAGCTTCAATTTCCTTTTGTTAAGTTCCCACAGACCTCAGAGTCAGAGACACATTAAAGATGTCAATTTCCTTTCCTACATGCTGATCAATCACCTCAACCATTTGAACAATAGATAGTGACAGCAAATGAAATAGCAATTCACATCTCTGCAGAGCCCCAGACCTAAGTGCTCATGTGTGTATCTGTGTACATGGATGAGTAGAATATAATTACATAATTATATATATCCATATATGATATCAATTTATTATGTCAATCAGGGAAAATTTATCAGCTGAGAACTTTAGAGAGGATGCTAAGAAATGAAATGAGTATAAATATTTGACAGTATATATTTAAAGTCTTTGCTCGAGCAGGCCCAGTAACGTCTCCATTGGAGACTTTGTTGTTACTGTGTCTGGCATATCGAATACTCTCGGTAGCTTGCCGGGCTCTCTGAGAGGGGCGGAGAAATCGAACTCGGGTCGGCCATGTTGGCTGCGTGCAAGGCAAATGCCCTACCCGCTGTGTTATCGCGCCAGCCCCTCTTGGAGAGCCCGGCAAGCTACCGAGAGTATCTCGCCCGCACGGCAGAGCCTGGCAAGCTCCCCGTGACATATTAGATATGCCAAACACAGTAACAACAAAGTCTCCAATGGAGACGTTACTGGGCCCGCTCGAGCAAATCGACGAACAACGGGAGGGCCTTTACCTTTACCTTTACCTATTTAAAGTCTTTAATATCATAATAATGTTGACCCCTTAATATTTTACATATTGAATGAACATACATATTGCATAATATATATGCTTCATAGAGATCAATGTGTCCTGGTAAATTTGAGAAAATGATACAACACATTAAAAAACTTGAATAAATGTGTAATATTTCTCAACTTTGAATTTTCTTCCTTAGATAGTAATGGATGTTTTCCAAAAATACTGTTTATCTATTGTTAGGACGCGGATTGTGATCTCTCTTTAATGACAAAGAGTCTCCAGAGACTGCAAACAGCAAGAAGATTTATTTTAAGACTGGCTAGCCAGGGTCGAGCCACCTACACAGACACACAGGTCCGGCAGGATGTGCAAGACCCGGAGCTTCCTCAAAGGAGATCTTACATAGGCCTTCACTGACCTTTACAACAGAGCATTTCATGGCCAATAGATTCGTAACAACGTATACTTTTTTAACCAATCCGTTTAAAAGCACATCCTCCTTAGCCTATAGATTCAAGGATCAGCATTTATGTACATGGGCATTGTGGCTAACGGGTATCTCATAACTCAGACATCTGGTTATCTTTTATGTCTACCCAGCTCCCCTTGATTTACAGCTCAGGAGGGGGATGAGGGGGCTCATTGAGACATGTCCTGAAGAATACATTGTTCACACTAACTCCTAATTTGTCTCTTTGTTATAAGTTCCTTATATTCTATTCAGTGCATCCTAAAATTATGGGATATCAAAAGAGAAAAAAGAAAAGGACAGATGAAAGTAGTGCATGGATCTGAGAATAAGAGGATTGAAAAAAGCAAATAAGGGAATGTATAAAGAAAAGATGACAATGTCTAAGATCTATAGACCAATTTTAAGTCCTTGATAAGATAAAAAAAACTGATTAACCAATCAGATAATACAATTAGCTAAGATCAGGGAGAGGTAATTCATATAAATTCAGAACACAACCTCAGCCAACATTCAGTTTGGCAAATGGTGCTCCTGGACAATGCATTCAGAAAAGCAGACATGGAGATCATGAGACCAAAGCAATGAACACGCAAATTGGTAACAGTTGATCAGCAACTGTTAGTGATCTGCAACTGCAAAAGCAGACAGAAGAGGTATCGAATGATACCTCAGAAGAGAAATGGCAACTGGGATGCTGTCCCAGATACAGAAGTTCCTGTTTCTAGGACCCGTCGAGTTTCTATAAGCCACAGAGATACTTCCATGAGCTTTGAAATGAAGAGCTGTTAAGGAAGAGTTATAACACTCACACTATCTGGTGTTTGCAATGCTAATCTTATATGCTATCTACAAGAAGTCAGAAATTAGTCTGTTCCACTGCAACAACCTGGGCCGTCTGATTTAAGGCACCTGGAGCTAAATTGAAACAAAAATAGAAACAGAATGGTTCCTGGTCCATATGCATAGTTTATTCTTCCAAGAATAAACTTCTAAATTGAACCCTCATAATCTCTATATATTAAAATAAAATATAATCTAGATCAAACAAAAATTTAGCCACATGAGTATCAGTTAAAATTTAAAAATATATTATTACTAGCAGATAGTAAAAGCAAATCAAAAACAGATTTTGACTTACAAAGAACCTAAGATACTGACATTATCAAACTAGTATCCATGAATAAAGTACAAAAGGATAGAATCAAAAAATAATAAGAAATTAGATATTTTTAAATGTTTTAGATATTTCTAATTTTTAAATTAGATATTTTAAAATAAAAATCAAGAGCAATGAATAAAATAGCAAGTCACACAAGCTATAATGGAAAAAATGAAAATAAGATCATTATAAACATTTAATTAGAATGTATATATCAAAGAGAGAAAATAAATGGGAACTCAGGATTGGAAATGGAAGAGAGAAATGACCAGTCAACATATTTTCTAATTAGAATCCCTGAAGAAAAAAATGAAGAGAAAGTAGTAGAAATGTTATCTGTATTTCAAAGATAATATATAATGTTTGAAATTTCTGCTAAAATGAGTATAAATCTGGTTATATATATAATACATGTTTATATATCTATATTTGTATCTATCTATATATGTGTATATATGTATGTGTATATATATATAGGACAAGAGATACAATATGTGTATACGTGTATCTATCTATATATGTGCATATGTGTATATATATGTATATATATGGGACAAGAGATACAATCCCAAGGGTTTGACATGGTCTCATAAAGTACCACCAGGAGTCACCCCCAAGAACAGAGATGAACGTGGCCTAACAACAAAGCAACAAACTGTATGGTATAAAGTTATATTTGAAATGGTAGTGCGAATAAGTATAGCATATTGTCAAATTAAACATATAATTGCAAGAAACAGCAAAATTAAGTCTATTTATATAGATATTAATGTTTTTGCCATCAACAAATTTTCTCAATGACAAACTTATGAGACATGAATTCTGAAAAAACTATTATACCAAGTATTTTAGATTAATGCACAACAAAATAATGAAACAGTTTAGATAAAATATGTATAAAAGCATTTATTTCCTTGAAATACATATTGAATACCTTCTGTTCACCAGGCATGCTACTTTTTAAAATCTTTTTTTGATGACTCACCGTGAGATACAGTTACAGATTTACAAATTTTTCATGATTACGTTTTAGTCATAAAATGATCGAGTACCCATCCCTCCATTAGTACTCATTCTCCAACACCAATGTTCCCAGTATCCCTCCCACCACCCCCTATATCCCCGCCTGTCTCTGTGGCAGGCACATTCCTTTCTAATCTCTCTCTGCTTTTGGGTGTTATGGTTCACAATACGTGTACTAAGTGACCATCGTATTCAGTCCATAGTTTATTTTCAGCACACATCTCCCATTCTGAGCAAGCCCTCCAAACATCATTTACTTGGTGGTCTCTTCTCTATCTCAGCTGCCTTTCCCCCCAGCCTGTGAGGTAAGCTTCCAAGTCATGGAGCGATCCTCTTGGCCTTTATCTCTACTATCCTAGTATATTAGTCTTCCAGTATGTTACTTTATATTCCACAAATGAGTGCAGTCATTCTGTGTCTGTCCCTCTCTCTCTGACTCATTTCACTTAGCATGATACTCTCCATATTGATCCACTTATATGCAAATTTCATGACTTCATCTTTTCTAACAGCTGCATAGTATTCCATTGTGTAAATGTACCAAAGTTTCTGTAACCAGTTGTCTGTTCTCGGGCACTCAGTATTTTTGCAGATTCTGACTATTGTAAATAGTGCCACAATAAATGGATTAGTGCAGATATTATATCCACTGTAATTTTTTGCATCTCTGGAGTATAATCCCACAAGTGGTATTGCTGGTCAAATGGGAGCTCAATTTCTAGTTTTTTGAGAAATGTTCATATTGTTTTCCAAAAGGGCTGAACAAGTTGGCATTCCCACCAGCAGTGAAGGAGATTCCCCTTTTCCTCACATCCATGACAACACCTGTTGCTTTTGTTCTTTTGAATGTGTGCCAGTCTCTGTGGTGTAAGATGGTATCTCATTGTTGTTTTGATATGCATCTCCATGACGAATAGTGATGAAGAGCATTTTTTATGTGCCTTTTATTCATTCAGATTTCTTCTTTGAAAAAGTTTCTGTTTAGGCAGCTGAAATAGAGAAGAGATCACTAAGAAAAAGATGGCTGGAGGAGTCAGTCGGGATGGGAGATGTGTGCAGAAAGTAGATAAAGGACCAAATTAGGGTCTTTATTGAAAACCATAAGGCCCAAAAGTAGAGGGACATTATGGGGAATCATGGAGGCAGGAGGAGGAAGGGAAAGGGAGAAGGGTATACTGGGGATATTGGTGGTGGGGAATGTGCACTGGTGGAGGGATGGGTGTTTGATCATTGTGTGATTGTAAGCCAAACATGAAAGCTTGTAACTATCTCATGGTGATTCAATAAAATTAGAAGAAAAAAAGAAAAAAGAAAAAGCTTCTGTTCATTTCATCGAACTGCTTTCTGATGGGATTAGATGTCTTCTTCTTGTAGAGTTCAACCAGTGCCTTGCATATCCTTGATATTAACCCCTTACCATATGAGTATTGGGTGAATATCATTTACCATTCTGTAGACTGTCTTTGTATTCTGGTCACTATTTCTTTTGAGGTACAGAAGCTTTTTAGTTTAAGATAGTCCCATTTGTTTATCCCTGTCTCCACTTGCTTGGTCAGTGGAGTCTCATCTTTAAAAATACCTTTAGCTTCAATATTGTGGAGGTTTTTACTGACCTTTTCTTCAATGTACCTTATAGATTCTGGTCTAATGTTGAGGCCTTTAATCCATTTTGATCTGACTTTTGAACCAGGAACACTTCTAAACAAAAAAAATTTCCCAAACTTGCATTCTCGTGAGGGAAGACAGAAAAACATACTGTAGCACAGTTGCACTGTAGCACTGTCCTCCCATAGTTCATTGATTTGCTCCAGCGGCACCAGTAACGTCTCCATTGTGAGTCTTGCTGTTATTGTTTTTTGACATATCAAATACGCCACAGGGGGCTTGCCAGGCTCTGCCATGTGGGCAGGATACACTCGGTAGCTTGCCAGTCTCTCCGAGAGGGATGGAGGAATCAAACCCGGGTTGGCACATGCAATGCAAATGCCCTACCTCCTATAAATGTATAGTATGAATATTTTTTAAGGAAGAGGGAATGCCTGGCATTTCTCAGGGCTTAAACTCTTGACTCTGTGATGATAGGTCATTCTTGGGCTCAGGGGACCAAATATACTGCTTGGGATTGAACCTGGATGTTTAGTGTGCAAGACAAGCACCCTACATAGTATATTATCTCTCTAGTCAGTAGCATGCAGATTTTTAAGTAAAATAAATTATATATATATATATATATATGGATATATATATGGATATATGGGCTGGAGCGATAGCACAGCTGGTAGGGTGTTTGCCTTGCATGCGGCCAACCCGGGTTCGATTCTTCCTTCCCTCTCAGAGAGCCCAGCAAGCTACTTAGAGTATCCTGTCCACACAACAAAGCCTGGCAAGCTACCCATACGTATTTGATATGTCAAAAAACAGTAACAACAAGTCTCACAATGGAGACGTTACTAGAGCAATTTGATGAAAAATGGGATGACAGTGCAACAGTGCAGTGATATATACATATATATACATATATACATATATATACATATATATGTATTATCAACTTTATGAAGGGCTGGAGCAATAGCACAGCGGTAGGGCGTTTGCCTTGCACGCAGCCAACATGGCCAACCCGAGTTCGATTCCTCCGCCCCTCTCGGAGAGCCCGGCAGGCTACCAAGAGTATCTCGTCCACAAGGCAGAGCCTGGCAAGCTCCCCGTGACGTATTCGATATGCCAGACACAGTAACAACAAAGTCTCCAATGGAGACATTACTGGGCCCGCTTGAGCAAATCGATGAACAACGGGAGGGCCATTACCTTACCTTTACCTATGAAGTTAAACATCACTACTATTTAATATGAATGCAAGAGTCAATCTCAGGATATCAAATATAAATACAAAAATAATTTTAATGTAAAAGCTTCAAACTAACAAGGGAAAAAAGTTATTTCAAACTGCTCAGTTTTGTAAATTATTGATTCTATAGTTTCATTCTATTTAGTTCACCATCTCAAAAAATAACCCTTCTGTTTATCTCCAATTTTATCATTAGAATAGAAAAGAGTCATTGCTAATCTAGTTCCTTTGCTTTTTTAATAGTATTATTTTATCAGAGATATTCCTTTGTAATACATTTTGATCCACACTTACTCGAATTTTCTTAGTATTTAAATGTTCTGTTTTGTATTCTAAGTATACAGACATGAATATTATATACAAATGTGTACTTTACCACTCTATACAATATTAGTAATTATGTGATTAAGAAGCAAGATATCAGCATTACCCATTTGACTGCTTGAAATGTGTCTCTTCTAATTTTTCTTATTTTGATGTTAACCCAGAAATAGGCGGTAAAGAGTCCTGACATCCAAATAACAGATAAACAAATAACAAAGCTCAGAGCAGGAGTCAAATTTAGGTGACTGTGGCAAATTACTAGAGTTTCCTCATACAAATCTCTTGGTCATTTCTATTTTCTATGCATAAGAGTAAATCAAGTGGGGATCGATTTTTCCATTTCCATTATCAGAGAGAAATGTATTATAGAAAGAGACTATGGGAGAAAGCATGTGCCTTAAAACTAAAGGCCATAGATCACATGAGTGAGTTCAAATTGTCATATTAAAGAAAGAAGTTTATATTCTATGAATATAAACTTTGTCTTCCTCACTTTGTCCTTATGTCCTGAGTCAACCGAATATCATCTAGATGTGTACTTGGTGAAGCAGATGATAAATCCTGAGATAAGAACTTTAACTAGCAGAAAAAGAAATTAAACTTTGAAGCAGCTGGATTTAAACCAGGCTTGGAGGGGCAGAAATTGATAACTGCTAAAGCCCCAAATCTGAAACTGTTGGAAAGTTGAGTCTTAACCACAGATGAATTTGCCCAGAGAATATTGTATCTATTGTATTTCTTCCTTTTTGCACCAAATACTATTTTCTTCCTAAAAATCCACTTTCTGTTAATAAAATTTAATGAGATTTTTAATAGGAATGGGATTGCAATTTTAGTGAAGGATCTAAATGTCATTTTATGCCACAATATAAATGAGTAATATTTTGAGTGTCCAGTAATAAAGAAAGAAAACAAAATAGAAAGGATGACATCTACACACTGTATAGTGATCTCAGTTCCACAATCAATATTTTTCATGCTATTCCCTTTGCCTGGAATGCTCTATTCTACTGCCAGCTCCACTACAAAGCCCTCCTTGACCCCCTTACTGAAATCCAGTATCCCTCATCTCTTTCCTACTCTTTAATCATTCTGATCATAATGGACTTTTACAAGTCCTATCTACCCACTTGACTGCAAAGTACATTAACCCAAAGAATGTATCTTACTGCTTTACTTCCAGCAACTAGAACATTTCTGGAACACAATACTAAGTATTTATTAAATGATTCTTACTATTATGTTGTTCATCTCTATGTTTTTCTTAGCATTTGATATTATAATCTGAGTTCTCTAATTAAAAATATGATCTCAAATCTGGCTACATAACTCTAATAATATTTTTAATTTGATTATTGTGTTCTGTGATATTAAAATTGTAGCTACTTTAATGTTTACATTTATGAAAAGAAAATAGAAAAATAGATATTAAGTTCTCACTAGACAAGCAAAAAGCGTAAAATCTGTAGATAAAGAACATAAAATCTGTAAATATGGGCAGATTTGATCACTAAGAGGGATTCCCAATTAATAGAAGTTAGATCATATTAGAAAGTTCAATGTCATGAAAAGTATAATATGTGGAGTCCTTTTCCTTATTGTAATTACTATTTACTGGAGGTTAATTTGGATAAGAAAAGGAGGTAGGGAGAAATCTGCTGAAGGAAGTTAAATGATATTTGTCTGTGATTGGGCAGAGTATAGGAAACAACATGAATGGCAGAAAATTCTAATTGCATAAATAATGGGAACCAGATGTCGTCTGCTCCCTGCACTTTTCTACCTCTATTTCTTCTCAGGACAATATTGAGAGCTCTGTCTCAGGAGCCTGATTCCACCGCTGAGATCTTTAATGCTACATGCTGGAGACAGGACATCTTTACTTTTCAATTTGTTCCCAAAGAATATGGCTTTTCCCATTTTCCTCCCCCCAGATTTTCAGTCCCTCAGATATCTGAGCTGATCATTAATTTAAGGAATGTGAGAAATGTAGACTTACTATTCCAAGAACCAGAGCAATAATAGAGCTGGTAAGGTGTTTGTCTTGCCCATTCAAGTTCTATCCCTAACTCCCCACTTGGTCACAGAACCTTGCCAGAAGTGAGCCTTAAGCAATGAGCCTGCAATAAGCCCTCAGCATAGCCTGGTGTGATATATCAAACAAACAAGCAATCAAACAAACAAACAAACAGAAGATTTGTTGTTCCATAGTGTACTCTCCATTTAAAAGAACACACACACACACACACACACACACACACACATACACACTGTCTCTCTCTCTGTCTGTCTCTGTCTCTCTCTGTGTGTCTGTATCTCTGTCTCTTTCTCTCTGTCTCTTTGTCTCTTTCTGTCTCTCTGTCTCTTTCTCTCTGTTTGTCTCTGTCTCTCTCTCTCTCTGTGTCTGTATCTGTCTCTCTCTGTCTCTTTGTCTCTTTATGTCTCTTTCTGTCTGTCTCTTTCTCTCTGTCTCTGTCTTCGACTCTGTCTCTCTGTCTCTGTCTCTGTCTGTCTCTCTCTTTCTCTATCTCTCTCTCTCCCTCTCTCTCTCTGTCTCCCTCTCTTTCTCAATTGCCAATTCTGCAATTGTCGTTTGTTATATTTATCCAACGCTATTTATTCCTTAATCATTTCCTCTACTTGGGGCTTCCAGATGCATATTAGTAGTTGAATTTGACAACTTAACCACACCAGATTGGTACTTATGTAAAGAATTCACAGGGCTACCCTCTTGCCTGAGCAGAGTACACGATGGTAAGACTAAGACTAATGATGATGACCTAACCCCTAGGAAAGCTATCCATTTGATAAATATTTGCATAAGTTTATTTGCCTCATCCATTAATAATTGATTTTTCAAAATGATCCTGCCACTTTTATTTCTATCTTCTTTAAACTTGCTGTCTCCTAGGTCTAAAGATGATCAGGACTGGTGATTTTTCACCTTCTGCTTCATTTGACTGAAGTAGTTCTTATGCATAATTTGTGCTGCTACTGCTTGATTGCTATATTTATAAGATGTATACTGTTTTGTGCATATATTTAGTTTTTGAGTGTTCAGGCTGCTATGACTATACTTTCCGTTTATAAAAGTAACCATTATTAGTAGAGAGTTTGTAATACACATAATTTTACATGGGGATTTTCTTTAATTGTGACTTTTTTTTTTACCAGTAACAGGCTTTTCTTGATTTCTTATGTATTGAGGGACTAGTTATGTGGTATGTTTGCTCTTGTGGTTGTTAAAATCTGTTAATGCAAGTCTAACTGAAAACATGAAAAAACTCAGAAGGCTACAATAATAATGACCTGGAATTCTCTTCAAAATTCTGTAGTCCCCTGGAAGCCTGCCTCACGAGTAAAGGGGAGAAGGCAGCTGGAATAGAGAAGGGATCACAAAGAAAAAGATGACTGGAGGAGTCAGTCGGGATGAGAGATGTGTGCAGAAAGTAGATAAAGGACCAAACATGATAACCTCTCAGGGTCTGCATTGCAAATCATAATGCCCTAAAGTAGAGAGATTATGGGGAATCACGTCTGCCATGGAGGCAGAGGGAGGGTGGGAAAAGGTGGGGTATACCGGGGATACTGGTAGTGGGGAATGTGCACTGGTGGAGGGATGGGTGTTTGATCATTGTGTGATTGTAACCCAAACATGAACGCTTATATCTCACGGTGATTCAATAAAATTAAAAAACAAAACGAAACACCAAAATTCTGTAGTCCCCAAAGGATATCATAGCTGTTTATAGGAAAATGGGGATGTGGCAATAGTATAGCAGGTAAGGAGTTTGCCTCGCACACTGCTGACCCAGATTTGATTCTCAGCATCCAATATGGTCCACTGAGCCCTGACAGGAGTGATCCCGTAGTGTGAAACAGGAATAAACTCTGAACACTGCCAGATGTCACCCCCCAGAAAACAAAAACAAACAGACAAAGAAAAGTAAAAAACAAATGAAACTCCCTTAAAAAAAAACAGTAATTTTGAAACAACTACCAGAGAGATCAGATAAGGGACTTGCCTTGTATGCACTTACCTACCTGGGTTTGATCCCTGAAATCTCATTTGGTCTTATTGGAAGTAATTCCTGAAAGCGCAGTCAGAAATTAGCCCTGAGCACTACCAGATGTGGCCCCAAAACAAGAACAAAAAAGAACTTTGAAATATTTAGAGCATTTGCTCCAAGTGAGAATTTGAAGTCTCCTCCTCTCTCCAAAAATGGTCTTTAGCTTTTCATTAAAATATATATATATATGATATCGAAAAAAAATAGGTGGATCTTTAATCAAGTTAATGTTTCTAATATACATTCTCAGTATTTCTAAATTGTCAGTAGTTATTGGAAAATCTTAATGATATAATTGACATTTTTAATTATAGAAGTAGTTCAGGTGTTAGGGTAGAATATATAGAAAGCAAATCATAAAAGAAACATTCATACTTCATAATACCTGGCAGCTGCTCTTTATTTTTTTATGTGTATATTAAACATTTTTCTATGTATCACTATCACTGTCACTGTCCTCCCATTGTTCATCGATTTGCTCGAGCAAGCCAGTAACGTCTCCACTGTGACACTTGTTACTGTGTTTGGCATATCGAATATGTCACAGGTAGCTTGCCAGGCTTTGCTGTGCGGGCAAGATACTCTCTGTAGCTTACAGGGCTCTTCAAGAGGGGTGAAGGAATAGAACCTGGGTGGGCCAGGTCTGCAAGGTGGGCCGCATACAAGGCAAACACCCTATGTACATATAATTGTAAATCCTTAAAATAATGTAAAACTAGATAATATTATAGACATTTTTTCCATTTTTCAGTTAACATTCAACATTGTTCTGTAAGTTTTTCAAAATCTCTTAGATAATCGTTATTCAATTTTCTGCATATTTCTTGTTATAGATTTTTTTCATATTTATTAGTTCTTTAATAAAAACATTTTGTGAAAAGATACTTTATTAGCACAAAATCAATATTTTTCTATGAGGTATGGAGATACTAAGGAGTACTTAGAGTACTTTAGAGTTCTCCTTACTCATGTACTTGGTAGTGGCCACTAATACTCAAATTTTCAAAGAAGCATAAGTTATTTATTTATTAAACGTTTGCCAACAGCATAAAATTATACACTAATTCAAGAGCAAAGAATAAAGATGCAAAATATAAAACTACATCTCAGTATACATTGTGTAGTTTTGTTGTAGAAAATTCTTAATGAGGAGATATTTGAACTTAATGACTAAGTCCAATAAGAATTCTTAGGTTTATATAATAATTCAATTGGAGCTTTGAAGTGATTTTAATCTTTAATTGTGATTAGCAACTTTATTTTTTATTAAAACACTGCAATATACATAGTTACAAATTTGCTCATGATTGGATTTTGATCATACAATGTTCCAACATCCTTCCCTTCACCAGTGTCCATTTCCTACCAAGAATGTCCCCATTTTCCCTCCTTCCACCCTCGTACCCCAATCTGCCTTTACCTGGTGTTTAGTAACTTTACTAACTGTGATTAGTATCTTTTCCCAGTAACAGTATGCTTCAAAAAGTAAGGATAATATAGGAGACCAACAAAAATATTATCTGAAAGTATATGTAAAAAGAAATGATATAGATAATTAAATCTGGAAGTCAAGAAAAATAAGGAAGAAGGTGGCTAAAGGAAGTCATAGGTGTTCATGTGAGTCCCCTTTCCCCTAAGTCAATTAAGACATAAATCACAGAGAGACAGTTATACCCACATAAATGAAAAATTTTGAGATTACCTTAAAGAACATAAAATTGGAATGATGTCTGAAGATTTTCAGGTAAGCAGAAATAAATTATATTTTTTATACCATGCAAGGCCTTGATTAAAATCTGTAATCAATTAGATGGCAGAAGTTTAAGTATAATCAATCCTAGTATCTAATTAAATCTTTAAAATAATTCATGTGCTGTTAATAATTTTTCTCAAGTGAATAAAATTTAAACTCATCAGAATTTCCACTCTTTCAGAAACTGCACGATTGAGAAAAAGTAAGAAATGTGTGAAGAAAAAAAGAGTAATATATATTAAAAGGATAAGTGTTTTGGCAGAAGTTCTGAATAAAGCATTAGAAAATAGAATTGGGCAAATAATACATACATGTATTTCTTTCTAAAAAAATAGTAATAGAAAAGAATAGTTATTGTGCACTACCAGACACTAACAATTACAAAATAAATTTCAAAAAAAAAATCTATCAGTCATATGATACAAGAAGAAAAACTCAAATCATGTAGTCAAGTAACTCTTCTCAAAAGTTTTTCCACTTTAATGGGTATTTTATTTCCTAAACATAATTAAGAAAAGAGTAGTTACTTGGAAAGTTCCTCTTTCTTTTGCTCAAAAGACTATAATCATGAACATTAGATGATGTGTCCTTAGTCACAGAAATGATACTCAAAGAAAAAACTCTCAAAACTAATTTTCAAAGGAGTTGTTTCTCCATGACATATCTTTATTAAAGTATTCACAAAAGTTAATTTTAGTAACTTAACAATGATTTCGCTTTATAACTTTAAAATTTAAATTAAAACTAACTAAATTATATGTGTTTAGTTATGTATTCATAAAATTAATTTGTCCTGTTTTTTTTATTTTAATCTTAAATGCAAAGAGACCAATCCAATGCCTACCACAGTGTTAGATATATAAAGCATTAAATAAATTGGGCTAAATTGATCTATTTAGCACTTTATGACAACTATAATAATGATGGTGATAATGATAATAATGACAATTATGTTTTCTATTCACAAAGCTACAATTTATTATACTAATAGTCATTGAAATTGTGCTAAGCACAACATGAACCCATTATGTCATGTAATTCTTTAACACTTCCATTTGGAAAGTAGCATAAAAAAAATTCACAAATAAAAAGCACTATAAAATCTAAAGCAGAGCCAGCATATTATTCAGTTTATGTAAAGGACTTATTTTATCAATCACTATATGATATTTCCATCACAAACATTTTTGATAGCATCATTGGTGCTACATAACACAGTTACTGAGGTTCTTATATGCTCAAGTTGTTTTTTAAAATTATTTTACGATTATTTATTTCAGGCTGCCTGCACAGGCAGAGCCTGGCAAGCTCCCCATGCTGTATTCAATATGCCAAAAACAGTAACTATAACAGGTTTCATTCCCCTGACCCTGAAAGAGCCTCCAATCATAGGGAAAGACGAGTAAGGAGAGGCTACTAAAATTTCAGGGCTGGGATGAATAGAAATGGTACTGGCTCCCACTTGTGTAAATCGATGAACAACGGGATGATAGTGATATTTCAGGCTGAGTTCAAGATCCAGTTTTCTGTAGACTATGGATAGACATTTTTTAATCTATTTCCTCCAATAAACCAAACAACTGAAATTCGGCATTAATAATATATAAAATTGATAAAATATCATTAATGATGTTTTAAATTCATTCTCAGTATTTTAAGTGTTCAATTTTTTGAAAAATAGATCACCTTAATAAGTCTCCTTCAGTAAGTAGCCTGTATCAACAAAGCTGAAAATCAAATTAGATGTCTCTATTCTGTTTACAAAAGAATAAGGAGAGTAACTTGTGTCACATATGCTGAGTTGTGTTCCCTGGAGTAAGAATAGCACTATCCAGGAGAAAGGGTGCATTTTTTCATTAGCACTAAGTCATTTTCTGCAGCCCAGTTATCTTTTCAGAGGCAACTTTTCAAACACAAGACTATTTATTAAGTTTATAGTGGACCCGTTAGGTATCATCTAGCATGAAGTAAGCTCATTTTTCAACCACAGAAATGCAGTGCTGGTAGGAGAACAGTTAAAAATGGTCAAAATTAGAGAGATCCATGCTTAAACTCTTAGTTTGCAAATGGAAAGTTAAGAGAAAAATGTGTGTATGTGTGGGGTGGGGGAGCACTAGTTGCACTACTTTCTTTGAAATATTGTAATTTTAGTAAGCCTTTTGATTTAAAAAAAAAGTATAATGTCAACATTTAGAATGGAGTGTTTGCAGGTTAAAGTTAAATCAATTTTAAGGTAAAAAATCAGATTTTTTTTCAGTAAGTAAAATTACATATGATTTATCAAAGCCTCTTCAAAATACTAGAAAAATTTTGTACAGTAAAAAAATTTTTTGTACAATCAAAAAATTTTTGATTCCCAGATACACCAAGAGTGATCCTTGAGCAGAATCAGAAGTCAAACCTGAGATTCACTGGGTTGTTTTCAGTAGACTAGGAGCACCTGTAAGGGTGATTACAACAGCGTTAAGAAGGACAAAAGCAAGGAAGGGCTGATAAAATCTCATGCACAAACTAGACTGCCCAAACGAAGAAGGTCTGTACTTTCAACACACGTACACTGACATCAGAAACATCCATCGAGGACCTGATGGTGCAAGCACAGAAGATCAAGTATGACATCATTGGTCTGACTGAGACAAGAAGGCGTCAATCACACCATGCCACTTTTGACACTGGATAAGAACTGTTCTTCTGACCATGCGAGAATAGAGGCATTTGTGGTGTCGATGTCCTTGTCAACAAGAACTTGGTCATGAGCATTGATACACTCGAATGCATATCATCCCGAATCCGATGCTTACATTTGAATAAATGCCAGCAGTTTCTATCTCCATAGTCTACACACCAACATCTAACTACGATGAAGAAGAAATTGAGAAGTTCTAACGGAGCTGAAGAAGTTCTATAAAGAAGATTACACCTTCTACAAGATCATTGTCAGTGATTTTAATGGTAAGACAGGATTGAGAAGATCTGTGGAAGAACTTCACATCGGATCCCATGGCCTAGAATGGAATGAACAAGGTGAGACACCATCTGAGGAGAATTCCCAGAACCACCAACTGGGATCTCTTAGGCACTATTGCAGAAACATGGGAAGATGCTGTCATTGACGACATTGAGGAAGAATATAATCCACTGGTTCAGCACCTCCATGATGGTGCAAGGAGCACTGAGAGAGAGAAAGCCACAGAAAGATGCTTGTCTTCAGAAACACTTGAGCTCATTCACCAATGTGGGTTGGCACGAGCCTCAGGCAACCACAAGCGAATGTCCGAACTCACAAAGCTGTACAGAGAAGCGATAAAGGAAGACCTTAAAGAGAGAAGAGCTGCAGTGCTGGCAGATGCGGCAGAAGCTGGGAAAAGCACTTGCAATGCCCGTCTGTCCTTCACCAACTACAAGGCCAAAATGCCTGCCCTCCGACGTCCTGATGGATCTATCACATCTTTCAGAATGGCAATTGAGAAGATTATCCATGACTTCTACTCGCATCTATTCGATAGCCACGTCCACCAGCCCACAGACCAAATTCTTCAGGATGGATATGTCATTCCCAACATTCTCCTTTCCAAAATCGACATGCCATTTTGTCGGTAAAGAAGCAAACAGAACCCGGCCCAGACAAGGTCAGACTTGAACACCTGAAGAACCTGCCGTCAGTACTCATCAATACACTGGCCCGGCTCTTCACATGCTACCCATCTGAATACAAGGTTCAGTCCCAATGGAAAACCAGCAGGACTGTACTACTGTACAAGAAGGGAGACATCCACAACATTGGCAACTATCACCCGATCTGCCTGTTGTCTTTCATCTACAAACTGTTCACTCGAGTCATCCTGAATAGGATTGGCAAAACACTAGGTGAAGGACAACCATGCAAGCAAGCCAGATTCTGAAAAGGATTCAGCATGATCAACCATATCCACATGATAACCAAGCTCATTGAGGTTTCTCAGAAGTTTAAGATGCCTCTCTGTCTAACATTCATTGATTGAAAGAAGGCCTTTGATTCTATTGAGACTGAAGCAGTCATCAAAGAAGCCCTAGTCAAACAGGATGTTCAAACTCAATACATCAGGATCTTCCATGAGCTGCACTACTGATTCACTACTAGGATCTCACCATTCTACAAGTTAGCGATCATTCATGTCAAGAGAGGGGTTCAGCAGGGTGATACCATTTCACCGAGACTCTTCAGTGCCACCCTCAAGAACATCATGTGACTACTGGAAAGGGAAGTATTAGGAGTGAAGATAGATGGTCGGCAACTACACCACCTTTGTTTCACTGATGACATCATTCTAATAACACAAAACATTAGCAGCAAAAATGCTGGCTGACTTTGACTGTGAGTGTGGACAGATCAGACTGCAGCTGAATTTCACGAAGACAATGTTCATGAAAAACGGACTCATTCCTGATGTTCCGTTTGCTCTCAATGGAAGGAATATCTTCGAAAGCAGCAGTTATGTGTATCGAGGTTGAGAGCTCAACATGATGAATGACCTGGCACCTGAGTTGTGCAGGAGGAAGAGAGTGGCTTGGAGCACCTTCAAGAGTGTTGAAGAAATAGCTAAGAAGATGAGGAACCTAAGGCTCCAGACACATATTTTTGGCTCCACTGTTCTCCCTGCACTAATATATGCCTCAGAAACCGGGGCTCTACAAAAACAGGATGTGAACACTATTTGGGTTTCCCAAAGAGGAATTGAAAGAGCTGTGCTTCTAGTATCATGCATCACTCTAGTGAGAGAAGGAATCTGAAGTTCCAACCTTTGTCGATAATCAAGAATCAGGGATGCTGTCTCATTTGTCAAGGCGTTGAAAATCAGATGGGCTGGACACATAAAGTGATTTGAAGACGACTACTGGACTAGAGCTATTACCAACTGGATTCCACGAGACATCATAAGAATGAGTGGCCACCCACCTACGAGATGGGCAGACTTCTTTGACAAGACCCTGAACAAATGGTTTGAATCTCTTCGTGTTCCTGGTGCGAGCAGATGCCACTCAGCTACATTAGCATGCAACAGGGACAATTGGAGATGTCACTGGCACCGGCTCCAGCAAATCAATTGGTAATGGGATGTCAAGTGATCAAGTGATCAAGCTTTCACAAAACAAAGGAATTTTAAATAAGGTTACAGTGTGACTAAAAACACTATCAGATTTAAAGGAACTTAATAAAAATAACAAGGGGCCTAAGAATTAGCATGGTAGGGTTGACTCTAGTCTTACATGTGGCTAACTCTGATCCAATCCCTGGGACCACATGGTGTTCCTCCAACACCATCAGAAGTCTTCAGTGCAGAGCAAGGAATAAGTCTTGAGCACAATCAGCTGTAATCCAGAAACAAATAGTACTACATTACTATTACTACTAATAATAATGACAAAAACAAGATAACAAAAGTAATAGCATGGACTCAATTTTAAGAAATATTTCCCAATATATTACTTAAATATTTAACTCTAGGATATTGTCATCTTCAGAAATCAGGAGCAAACTTATCTCTCTTCTTAAACAGTTTAGGAAGCTAGATGAAGTGTTTCCAGACATTTCATAACAAGTAACTCCACAAAACTGGGTTTTATAACTGTCCGTGCTTACTTTCTGAAGTTATTTGCCAGGACACAATAAAGAACTTGGAGTTCCAAACACAATTAACACTTTTGCTCAGTTGGAAAATCAACAATGAAAGTCAAAGAAGCAAGGCAGTAGAATTTTAAGGTGGTATATCAGACAGGGAGAAGTTACAGAAGTGGGAAGAGTTCTGGGGATCTGAGAATTGTATTCAATATTGTGCTAAGTAACGAATGTTGTTGCTTAGAAAAATAGTGAGATAAAAAGAATTAGAAGTATAATGAACTATAATTTCTAAATGTGATAAAAATTTAAAACATAATAGCTACCATATTACTAAAACCAGATGATATAGAATAAATAACAAAACAACCATTACAAAAATTTTATGTAAAAAGAAACATAAAGTAAAACAATAGCCAACTCCTTGTTAGAAACTTTGCAAGTTAAAAGCAATAAGAAATTTTGTAAATCTTATAAAGACACAAACCAAAAAAAAATCACCATAAAATAATATACCTAGCCCGTGTGTCCTACTGAAATAGATGCAAAAGAAAGACTTTCTCAAAGTAAATGGTTGGGAGAATTTACAGTCACCAGTACTGCACTAAAAGATATTTATTCAAGATAAATCATATCAGGCTAAACTTAAAATATTCATACAAAAATAGTCATATAGGTAGTTGATACTTCCATGAATGAAAAATAGCTTTTAAAATACACTTTTTCATATTTAATCTTTAACAGATAGATGACTTGTGAAATTAAAAATAATAATCATGCATCATGACATGGAGCACTAATAATTAGGAAAATACTTTTGCCATAAGTAAACAATAAGAAACCACATTTCTTCAAACATTCTAGATTTTCTATATAGTATAAAGATAATAACCAACACAGAAGAGATTCAGTGAAATAGTTACCTAAAAGGTAGTGGGATAGGAGAGAACATTCATTGCAACTTTCCAGTGTTCATTTGCTATTTACTTATTGCCTTGCTATATTCAATATATAAGGAGTAATGTGGATATAACATTTCTTTGGTTCCAAGTTTTTAATAAAGCTAAAGGCCCTCCTGTTGTTCATCGATTTGCTCGAGCTGGCCCAGTAACATCTCCATTGGAAATTTTGTTGTTACTGTGTTTGGCATATCGAATACATCACGGGTGGCTTGCCAGGCTCTGCCGTGTGGGCGAGATACTCTCGGTAGCTTGCCGGGCTCACGGAGAGGGGCGGAGGAATTGAACTCGGGTCGGCCATGTTGGCTGCGTGCAAGGAAAACGCCCTACCACTGTGCTATAAGTTTTTAATAATAAATTAATAATAAATTAATATATTATTATATAATATATAATATATAATATTATATAATAATATATTAATAATAAATTAATAAATTAATAATAAATTGTTTATTATAACTGACTTAGGACTTTAAAACTCCACAAAAATCTTGGACTATGTTTTAATGATGATTGCTGCAACATATTGAATAAAACTACTTCAATTTTACAAAAAACTGAAATTTTGTATCGGGAAAAAAGGGTATATACATTTTGAATTAAAAGTTAGATATCTACTGGGATGAATTTCTATTTCTAAAACTAACAAAGAAGAAAAATATCTCCAATCATATGAAATTAAAATAGCCAGTTGGATAATTCCAACTATGATTAACTGAAAGGTTTACAGCCTTAGAAGCATTAGAAACTTCATTATATCTGATAGATATTACCTTGAACCTGTAATTACATCAGCACATTTTTGCTTTATTTCAGGATCATCACAGCATGAAAGAAATGAGTGGGGTAGAATATTTAGTTTTCATAATATTTTTTAGAGTATCATATAGTATATAAATTCACAAAAAATCTGTTCAGGTACAATGCTTTCTTAAAAGCTCATGAAAGCACATTATATACATGGCATCAAGCTTATTTGGTCAAACAAAAATCCTCTTAATAAAACAAAATGTATTTAAAACAAAAATATTTTAGGATTTTTAGTCTTCACTATTGTACTTCTGTTTCATTATAAAAAAGATCTTGGAGCTAGTCATGTTAAATTTATTCATTTTACTTTGGTTAAAGAAATTTGCATGAATAATAATGTAAAACATAATAAATTATAAAAATTTTTATAAAATAAAATTGTATCTAGAAAATACCTAATAAAGATTTTCCAGAATTTACAAATAAAACCTAACAAATATCAGTTTAAAGTTTTTCTATATACTTTTCAGCTTATTAAGAAAAAAAAGCAAGGGAATTTTGGATACATTGGCAAGAAATTATTCTTAGGTATCAAATGGCATGATGTGCATTAGAATTTGGCTCGAATTAATTCTAATTAATTTAATTCATTTATTACCCTATTAATCTTCCTAATACAGGTTAGAATTGTACTTGCTTACAAGAAGTAGAATACGGACAGGTTAGGAAAAGCTTTTTAGAGTTTCCAAAACTTTTTAATAAACTATTGTCATAGTTACTTACTGATTCAATGCAATTTCAATCAAAACCCCAGTATATATATTTTTAAAAATTGCAAGTTACTTAAAAAGTGGGTATGCATATTTATACATAAACATATATAGATACATAAGTCCAAGGTACTTTCATAGAACAATATATACATATGTATATATATACATATATGTACACATATATACATATATATGTATGTGGTAAAAACGAAGGAAGCAGAAATTATCCTGCAGAACCCAGGATATGGAGGTGCCGGGGATTGAACCTGGGTCCTTGTGCATGCTAAGCATGTGCTCTACCACTGAGCTACACCCCTGTGGCTGGAGTGATATCACAGCCGGTATGGCATTTACCTCGCACATGGCCCACCTGGGTTCAATTCCTCTTCCTCCACCCCTCTCGGGGATCCTGGCAAGCTACCAAGAGTATCTTGCCCACATGGCAAAGCCTGGCAAGCTACCATGGTGTATTCCATATGCCAAAAACAGTAACAACAAGTTTCACGATTTGTTGTGAGACATTACTGCTGCCCGCTTGAGCAAATAGATGAACAACGGAGGACAGTGCTACAGTGCTGCATTGTAAAAATGACTTAGTGATGTGTAGGAGGATAAGAATAACTTGATAATTTTAAGGATTTCCAAATTTCCAAAACAATTCTTACTGACAATTTTTATATATCTTTACAATATCAAACATTTTTCCTATGAAATACATAATGATAATTTGTTGAAAAAGCAACGTGTTTATGAAATGGTTTTCTTTTTTTTTTCCCTTTATTTTATTTTATTTTTTTTAAAGTTGTAGATTTACAATTTTTTGTGCTTTGGTTTCAATTATACAATGATCAGATACCCATCCCTCCACCAGTGCCCATTTTCCACCACCATGGATAATATCCTTCCCACCCCCATCCCCCCATCCCCCCTGTCTCTGTGGCAGGGCAATCCCCTGTGTTCTCTCTCTCCTTTTGGGTGTTGTGGTCTGCAAAAGAGGCATTGAGTGGCAAACATGTTCAGTCCATAGTCTACTTTCGACATGCATCTCCCCTCCTGGGAGGATCCTCCAAACATCCTTTATTTGGTGCTCCCTTCTCTATCTGAACAGCCCTTTCCTCTAGGATACCCGGCTGGCCTCTAAGTTATGGAGTAATCCTCCTGGTGCTGATCTCAGCTATTCTTGGGTATTAATCTCATACTTTGTTACTTTATATCCCCCAGATGAATGCAATCTTTCTATGTCTATCCCTCTCTTTCTGACTCATTTCGCTTAGCATGATACTTTCCATATTGTACCACTTGTATGTAAATTTCATGACTTCATCTTTTCTAAGAGCTACATAGTACTCCATTGTGTAGATGTACCAAAGTTTCTTTAACCAGTCATCTGTTCTTGGGCATTCAGGTTTCTTCCAGTTTCTGGCTATTGTAAAGAGTGCTGCAATGAACAAACAAGTGCAGATGTCACTTCGCCTATACATTTTTGCCTCTCTGGGATATATTCCCAGGAGTGGTATTGCTGGGTCAAAGGGAGCTCAATTTCTAATTTTTTGAGAATCGTCCATACTGTTTTCCAGAAGGGCTGAACCAGTGGACATTCCCACCAACAGTGAAGGAGTGTCCCTTTCTCGCCACATCCACGCCAGCATCGGTTGCTTTTGTTCTTTTGAATGTGGGCCAGTCTCTGAGGTGTGAGATGGTATCTCATTGTGGTTTTGATCTGCATCTCCCTGATGATTAATGATGTAGAGCATTTTCTCATGTGCTTTTTTGCCATTCGGATTTCTTCTTTGAGAAAGTTTCTGTTCATTTCATTGCCCCATTTTTGGATGGGGTTGGATGTTTTCTTCTTGTGGAGTTTAACCAGTATTTTGTATATCCTGGATATCAACCCCTTGTCAGATGTGTATTCGGTGAATATCCTTTCCCATTCTGTAGACTGTCTTTGTATTTTGGTCACTGTTTCTTTGGAGGTGCAGAAGCTTCTTAGTTTAAGATAGTCCCATTTATCTATCTCTGTTTTCACTTGCTCGGCCAGTGGCGTGGCATCTTTGAAGATACCATTAGCTTCAATGTCATGGAGGGTTTTGCCAACTTTATCTTCAATGTACCTTATGGTTTCTGGTCTGATGTTGAGGTCTTTAATCCATTTTGATCTTACTTTTTTACATGGTGTTAGGCAGAGTTCTGAGCCTATTTTTTTGCATGTAGCCGTCCAGTGATGCCAACACAATTTATTAAAGAGGCTTTCCTTACTCCACTTCACATTACTTGCACCTTTATCAAAGATTAGATGAGCATATGATTGAGGAGAGATGTCAGTGTATTCAACCCTGTTCCATTGGTCTGCAGTTCTGCCTTTGTTCCAGTACCATGCTGTTTTAATTATTACTGCTTTGTAGTACAGTTTGAAGTTCGGGAGGTTGATTCCTCCCATTTTCTTTTTCCCAAGAATTGCTTTAGCTATTCGTGGGGGCTTATTGTTCCATATAAATTTCAAGAGTGTTTGCTCCATTTCTTTGAAGAATGGCATGGGTATCCTTATAGGGATTACATTGAATTTATACAATGCTTTCGGTAGTATTGCCATTTTGACAATGTTAAGTCTCCCGACCCATGAGCAGGGGATATCTTTCCATTTCCTCATGTCCTCTTTTATTTCCTGAAGTAGCGTTTTGTAGTTTTATTTGTACAGGTCCTTTACTTCCTTAGTTAAGCTGATTCCTAGGTACTTGATTTTCTGGGGCACAATTGTGAATGGGATTGTTTTTTTCATGTTGCTTTCTTCTCTCTCACTGTTTGCGTATAGGAAAGCCATGGACTTTTGGGTATTGATTTTATAACCTGCAACTTTACTATACGAGTCTATTGTTTCTAGGAGTTTTTTGGTGGAAGTTATTGGGTTCTCTAAGTAGAGTATCATATCATCTGCAAATAGTGAGAGCTTGATTTCTTCCTTTCCTACCTGAATGCCCTTAATATCTTTTTCCTGCCTAATCGCTATTGCAAGTACTTCCAGTACTATATTGAACAGCAGTGGAGAGAGTGGGCATCCCTGTCTCGTCCCTGATCTTAGAGGGAAGGCTCTCAGTTTTTCCCCATTGAGGATGATGCTTGCTGTAGGCTTGTGGTAGATGGCTTTAATTATGTTGAGGAAGGTCCCCTCTATACCCATTTTGGCTAGGGTTTTCATAATAAATGGGTGCTGGATCTTATCAAATGCTTTCTCTGCATCTATTGATATGATCATATGCTTTTTGTCTTTTCTTTTGTTGATATGGTGGATTATGTTGATTGATTTCCGAATGTTAAACCATCCTTGCATCCCTGGGATGAATCCTACTTGGTCATGGTGTATGAGCTTTTTAATGAGTAGTTGGATTCTATTTGCTAGTAGTTTGTTGAGGATCTTTGCATCTGTGTTCATCAGGGATATCGGCCTGTATTTCTCTTTCTTTGTGGTATCTCTGTCTGCTTTTGGTATCAGTATGATATTTGCTTCGTAGAAACTGTTTGGAAGTGTTTTTGATATTTCAATTTCGTGGAAAAGCTTAAAGAGCATTGGGAGTAAGTCCTCTTTAAAGATTTGGAAGAATTCACTAGTGAATCCATCCGGGCCAGGACTTTTGTGCTTGGGGAGACTTTTTATTACCATTTCAATTTCCTTGATGGTGATAGGTCTGTTCAGGTATTCCAGGTCTTCTTGGTTCAGCCTTGGGAGTCTGTAGGAGTCTAGGAATTTATCCATTTCCTCGAGGTTTTGATGTTCCGTGGCATAAAGCTTCTCAAAGTACTCCCTGAGGATCCTCTGAATTTCTGTGGTTTCTGTTGTAATGACCCCCTTTTCATTTCTGATTCGGTTTATTAGGGTTTTCTCTCTCCCTTTCTTTGTGAGTTTTGCTAGAGGCTTATCGATCTTGTTAATTTTCTCGAAGAACCAGCTCTTGGTTTCATTGATCTTTCGGATTGTTTTTTGGGTTTCCATCTCGTTAATCTCTGCTCTGAGTTTTATTTCCTTTCTCCTGTTCGGGTTGTGCTCCTTTTTTTGGTCCTTCTCCAAGCTCTTAAGCTGTGAGGTTAGGTTACTTATGTGTGCTCACTCCTCCTTCCTGAGGAATGCATGTAGAGCTATAAACTTTCCTCTTAACACAGCCTTTGCTGTGTCCCATAAGTTTTGGTAACTCGTGTTCTCATTTTCATTCGTTTCTAGGAATCTTTTGATTTCCTCTTTGATCTCCTGTCTAATCCACTCGTTGTTCAATAGTGCACTGTTTAATTTCCAGGTGTTTGATTTAGTTTTCTGTTTTTGTGTGTGATTTACTTCTAATTTCAGCACATTATGGTCTGAGAAGATTGTTGATACAATCTCTACCTTCTTAATTTTATGGAGGCATGTTTTGTGGCTCAGCATGTGGTCTATCTTGGAGAATGTTCCATGTACGCTTGAGAAGAATGTGTATTCAGCTTTTTGTGGATGAAGTGTCCTGTATATATCTACTAAGTCCCTTTCTTCCATTGTTTCCCTCAAATGAAGTATGTCCTTGCTAAGCTTGAGTCTGGTTGATCTATCAAGAGGTGACAAAGCAGTGTTGAAATCTCCCACTAGTATTGTGTTGCTATTGATGTCTTTTTCCAAATCTATGAGTAGTTGTTTTAAGTACTTTGCTGGTCTCTCATTAGGTGCATATGCATTTATTATTATAAGTTCTTCCTGTTGTACAGATCCTCTGATCAATAAGAAATGGCCTTCACTGTCTCTTATGACCTTCCTCACTCTGAAATCGATGTGGTCTGATATAAGGATGGCTACCCCAGCTTTTTTATGGGAGCTGTTTGCCTGTAGGATTGTTTTCCAGCCTTTGACTCTGAGTCTGTGTTTGCTTTGACTATTGAGATGTGTTTCTTGCAGGCAGCAGAATGTTGGGTTCAATTTTCTAATCCATCCTGCCACTCTATGTCTTTTAATTGGTGCGTTTAGCCCATTGACATTGAGAGAGATTATTGTTATGGGATTTTGTCCCATTGTTATGTTAAAATTTGGTGTATTTGAGGGGCCTTTCTTGCCTTAAAGTAGCCCATTTAGTTGTTCTTGTAACCATGGTTTTGAGTCTATGAAGTTCCTGAGCTGTTGTTTGTCTGTGAAACTGTGTGTTGTTCCTTCTATTATGAATGAGAGTCTTGCTGGGAAAAGTATTTTGGGGGAGGCATTTATTTCATTGAGTTTTTTTTACTATGTCCCACCACTGTTTTCGGGCCATGAGGGTTTCATCAGAAAAATCAGCTGTGAATTTTAAGGATGCTCCTTTGTAAGAGATTTCTTTCTTCGATCTTGCTGCTTTCAGAATTTTGTCTCTGTCTAAGGTTTTGGTCATTTTGATCAGAATGTGTCTTGGGGTATTTTTATTCGGATTTCTTCTAGCTGGTACCCTTCGGGCCTCCTGAATGTGGTCACAAGTTTTCTTCAGCTCTGGAAATGTTGTAGCAATGATGTCTTTGACAGTTTCTTCTTCATTGAGGTTTTCTTCCTGTCCCTCTGGGACTCCAATAATTCTTATGTTACCCCTCTTGGCTTCATCACGATCTTCTCTTGCCATCTGTTCCTGAATTGTGAGTCTCTTTTCCATTTTCTGCTCTTTTCTGGAGAGTCTCTGAAGTTCATCTTCGAGCTCACTGATTCTGTTCTCAGCCGCTCTTACTCTGCTGCTGAGGCCTTCCACTGAGCTTTTCAATTCGCCTACGAGATTTTTCAGGTCTGACATTTCTGATTGCATTTTCCTCATTTCTGCCTTCAGATCCTCTTGTCTTCTATTGGCATTGCTTTCCATTGTTTCTTTTAATTCCCTAAGCATCCTAAGTAGCTCCCTTCTGAATTCCTTGTCAGAGAGGTTGTCTAACACTACAGTACTGTTGGTGTCATCTGGGCTAGACTCTTCAATGTGAATGTTTGGTGGGCTTTTGCGTTGCTTTACCATTGTGAGCGGTGTGGTTTAGTCCTTCACGTTCAGTGTTACTATTCTGCTTGATATGCAGTGTGAGTTAAGATAGGCTTATGAGTTATTGGCAACTGTGTTTCTAGTGGCTGAGCTAAAATAGAGAAGTTTCCATCTAAGAAGTTAGCTTATGGTTCCTATGGCATATGTAGTGGGAAAATATTTCGCGGCCGCGTTCGCGGCCGCGGCTCCAGAAAGAGTCCCTGGCACTGGGCGAGGAGTTGGGAATGTCTCCTGTTTGGAATTGGAGCCGTTCAGCTTTGTTGCCCAGAGCTGGGCCTCTGTGCCCGTCCCACGCAGATCAGGGGTGGAAAACCGGCTGTCTAGGGGCTGTTTCTAGCTGCGCGTGCCCAGAGAGGAACCCAGGCCCTTGGGGGTGGGCTGTACCTGTTGGAATTGGAGCCGTTCAGCTTTGTTGCCCAGAGCTGGGCCTCTGTGCCCGTCCCACGCAGATCAGGGGTGGAAAACCGGCTGTCTAGGGGCTGTTTCTAGCTGCGCGTGCCCAGAGAGGAACCCAGGCCCTTGGGGGCGGGCTGTACCTGTTGGAATTGGAGCCGTTCAGCTTTGTTGCCCAGAGCTGGGCCTCTGTGCCCGTCCCACGCGGATCAGGGGTTGAAAACCGGCTGTCTAGGGGGTGTTTCTAGCTGCGCATGCCCAGAGAGGAACCCAGGCCCTTGGGGGCGGGCTGTACCTGTTGGAATTCTGGTTTTCATTAGGAATTGCTACCAGTGATTAGGAGAGAACAGGTTGGGATAAGCCAAGTCTCACAGGAATCAGAGGATTGAAGAATCATGGCAAAATGGTGCTGCCAGAACTACTCTTTGCAGAGGAAACAAACGTCCAAAATTTCAGTTTTAGAGTAACTGGCAGTGAAATTCTGGAATCAATTTTTTAAAAACCACTATACTTTAAATTTTATATATATTTTTATTTCTTTTTAAACTTTAAGGTACAATTTTCTCATGAAAAAACTAGAATAGTTTTGTTAAACTAGTGAAACCTCAATCATCTGAATTGCCTTTGAACCGCTATTAACTAAATTTAGAAACTTGCATTTGTTTAGTACACCCAAAGTTTTAAATACAGAAAGTACAAGAATTTACCAATGGTAACATGTAGAATCTAGATCTTCTGGGCAATTTAGAATATGGTATTTCAAGAATTCTGAGGCATACTTTCAAGAGTAAAAACTTTTTGTGCTGCCTATAATAAATGTAGCACTGTCCACTGTAGCACTGCCATTCCATTGTTCGTTGATTTGCTCGAGTGGGCACCAGTAACGTCTCCATTGTGATACTTGTTACTGTTTTTGGAATGTCGAATATGCCATGGGTAGGTTGCCGGGGTCTGCCTTGTGGGCAGGATACTCTCGGTAGTTTGCTGGGCTCTCCAAGAGGGACGGAGGAATTGAACCCAGGTCAGCTGCATGCAAGGCAAACGCCCTACTCACTGTGCTATCGCTCCAGCCCTAACAAATGTAGCAAAGAATATCGAGAGTAAAAAAACAAGCAGAAATTCATTGCAAAAATACTATAAGATATTAAATATACTTTTAAATGTATAAAAATTGTTGTATAATACAGATATACCCATATTTACTTAGTACACCTTTATTGTTGGATGCTTAAATTGCTTCTGTATTTTCTTTTGTATAAACAATGTATGTTAACAATTTTGCATAGTTGCATTCCTAATTGTGCAATACTGTTATAAGTATTTATATTTAAAGTTGTGATATATATTTTATTATCCACACATTTTCACATCCAATAACAAAACTAAAGTGGAGTCTATCTCATTAAGTCATCATATTTAGTGCTGAATACAATCTATGTACTTAGTGAAAGAAAATAAGGTAGAATACTACATATAGAACTGTTTGGAAAAATCAATTGTTTTAAATTGTTTCCAAATCACTTCTCATGTAGACTATGGTGATAGAGATAAAATAAAATTAAACTCTCCTCTAACAAAATAATTGCTGAAGTTTCAATATTTAGGCACTTCCCTTTAAAAAATGTATATGAAGATTAACTTTTGGAAAAAATATTACAATTTCTCTCAACAATATTTTAAAATTATTCGCTGTTTAGACCTTTTATAATTCTTTTCAGTTAATTGTATTCCAGCGGCAGGGCGTTTGCCTTGCACGCAGCCAACATGGCCGACCCGAGTTTGATTCCTCCACCCCTCTTGGAGAGCCTGGCAAACTACTTAGAGTATCTCGCCCGCCCGGCAGAGCCTGGCAAGCTCCCCGTGATGTATTCGATATGCCAGACACAGTAACAACAAAGTCTCCAATGGAGATGTTACTGGGCCCGCTCGAGCAAATCGATGATCAACGGGAGGGCCTCTCATTTCTCTGATTAATTGTATTCCAATAAAATTTAATTAAGCTATTAAACTGCTCTTAGTAGCAATAATTATGAGAGAGAGAAAGAGAAAGAGAGAGAGAAAGAGAGGAGAGAGATCAATTACTATTGGTTTGCTATCACTTTCTATTTTTCTGTTTTCTGTTTTCTTACATAACCAGATATGTATGAACGATAACTTCAGTAGATTTGTTCATTTAATTATGTATAAATATTTTTTTCTTGCAGACTTCGAAACAAACACAGCCAGTCTTCCACTTCTGTGTACTCATTTTCACAGTAGCCAAGTGATAAATTATTGATACTCTTAAAATTCATGTTCTGTTTAAAATAGTCATTTTTAAAATCTTATCAGCTAGTGAAAATAGTTGCTGTTATATAATTTTGCTACAGTATCTTCCATAGTGTCTTTTTTCCCCCTGATTTTATGATGTGACATAACTCAGACCCCTATCTTATTAATGGACTTTTCCAAAATCATTTAACACTTTTATGTAACGTCTATTTGTACCTCTCTGAACCCTACACTGATTCTATTTTTTTAATTGAATCACTGTGAGATACAATTACAAGCTTTGATGTTTGAGTTTTAATCATACACTGATCAAACACTCATCTCTCCACCAGTGCATATTCTCCATTACCAATGTCCCCAGTATACACTCCCCTTGAACAGTGCACATTCCCCACCACCAATATCCCCAGTATACCCCGCCCCCTTTCCCACCTTACACCTGCCTCCATGGCAGACAATTTCCTTCACACTCTCTTTCTACTTTTGGGAATTATGGTCTGAAGTAAAGATACTGAGAGGTTATCATGTTCATATCTCCCATCCAAAATGATTCCTTCAACCATGATTGATGTAGTGATCCCTTCTTTTTTCAGGTCCCTTATCCCAATCTCATGAAACAGACTTCCAACTATGGGGCAATATTCCTGGCCCTTGTGTCTACTGTTCTTAGATGTCCACCTCATATTATTTCATATTCCACAAATGAGTACAGTCCTTCTATGTTTGTCCCTCTCTTTCTAACTCATTTCACTTAGCATGATACTCTCCAAGTGCAAATTTCACATCTTTATCTCTCCTAAAAGCTGCATTGTATTCCATTGTGTAGATGTACCAAAGTTTCTTTAAGCAGTCGTCTGTTCTCAGGCTCTTGGATTATTTCCAGATTTCTGGCTACCTTGAACAGTGCTGCAATTAACACATAGGTACAGATATAATTTCTGCTGTGCTTTTTTTGCACCCTCATGGTATGTTCCCAGAAGTGGTATTACAGAGTCATATGGAAGCTCAATTTCTAGTTTTTAAAGGAAAGTCCATATTGTTTTCCTGTTGGAGTACACGGAGCTTAGGTTTATCAGATTGTACCCATCACAGTGCTCCCGAGTCACTCCCATTACTTTGTCTATCTGTAACCTCTTCTATGCTCTCTTCCCCAACCAATTTGTAAGGTCTCATCCTTCTTAGACACTGAAGCTGTACTGTAAGTTAATATTGTCTTTCTCCTCTCCTTATGTCTTTTGAGCAGTTTACTTTAATGCAATGTCCTTTTGTATAGATACAGGAAGGCAATTAATTAATATGCTCCGTAACTTAGGAATTGATTGGCTTTGAATATTATTCACTCCTGGGCATCTGCCTTCTCAACTTAAGCCTCAGTTGCCCTCACTTCCTAGCACTCCAAGAGCAGGGTCCCGACGTGGGACTGGATGGAACCAGGGCAAGCCGGTAAGTTATGTGCTACCCTGGCATCGCGATGGGCCAGGCCAAGGTGCCACGATTCTTAACTATAAGTTAAGAATTTGATCATAGGCAAATGATGTCATGATCCAAAAGTAACGACGAGACTAGGGCCCTGCTGCTAGGAATAGGAAAGATATCTGGCCTGAGCACTGCAGTCTGAGATCGAGATGGCCCTAGGAGAGCAATTCTATAAGCCCAAAGTATTTCTTACTGTGTCCATACGAAATGATTAATATTATGTATGCTTATATGTTGGTTGGACAAGGAGAGGAGAAACACGTCCTAGAAGCAGTTTCCTGTGTGTCCTGACTAGCTTGGATGAGACTGCTTTTTTGGAGATGTAGATTCCAAGCTCTAGCAGACTGGTCTTTGTTGTGCTAATCTAAGTACTTGTAGCTTGTGAAAAGGTGAGGCCAGGATTACTGGCCTGCGGATGTAAGGAAACAATGTATGGTTTGCCGCCTCAACGTTCTTTCTGTAACTCCTTCTGATGACATCATTATATTGCGCCCTTTAGAGGTACTATGATCTATATAAGGGAGATTTCAGGGCTCTCTGGGGGGACACGTGCACCAGAGAACCGGGGTACACGTGCACCAGAGAACCGGGGGACACGTGCACCAGAGAACGGGGGGACACGTGCACCAGAGAACCTGGGAAGATGGGGCTGAGGACAGAAGCTGAGAGAACAAAGGCGCACGTGCTCGAGGATTCCTGAGGCCTCCATGACATACATCTCTTCCATGTAATAAACGGCTACTAAGACCAACCAGCTTGGCCTCGTTTCCTTCCTTCACCTGACCATCGCCATCGACCTCCCTGGAGTGGGAAAGCGGCCAGACTGCCGGCCGTTTTATTTTTTGTGTGTTTACACATTTTCCCGAAAGACTGGACCAGTCGGCATTCCCACCAACAGTGAAAGAACGTTCCTTTTCCCCCACATCCACATGAGCACTGATTGCTTTTGTTTTTTTGATTGTGTGCCAGTCTCTGTGGTGTGAGATGATATCTCAGTGTTGTTTTGATTTGCATTTCCTGATGGTTAGCGATGTGGAGCATTTTTTCATGTGCCTTTTGGTCATTTGTATTTCTTTTTTTGAGGAAGCTTCTGTTCATTTCTTCTCTCCATTTTTTTGATGGGGTTGGAGGTTTTTATCTTGTACAATTCTACTAGTGTTTTGTATATCCTGGATGTTAATCCTTTATCAGATGGGTTTTGGGTAAATATTCTTTTCCATTCTGTGGGCTCTATCTGTGTTTTGGTTACTGTTTCTTTTGAAGTGCAGAAGCTTCTTAGTTTGATCCTACACTGATTCTTATTTGTCCTTTCATCTATGTGAGCATTAATCAAGTTTTAGAAGTTTTGTGCTTTTTAATTTTTATTGTTTTGTGTAATCACTTCTCTGAGAAGTATGTTTTTTTAGCCTTGAAATATTACTTCCCTAGGGAGTATTAAAAATATAGACTTGTCATAATTTCGCATTTTAAATTGTAGTAGGATATATCCAGCTGCCTTCAGGTAATTCCTTTTGAATAGTATTGTCACCAAAAAAATAAATAAGTAAATCCAATTTCAAATTTGTTTCTTAAACCAGGTTTACTATGTAAACTTTCTGCCCATCTGCTCAACCCCTGCCCTGTCTCATCTACACTTGCTCGACTTTAATTTCCCATAAAAATTATCCTTGACAGTACTAGCTCACACAGATTTCTTGTTATTTTAACTATTGCAATCCTTGCTACAATAAATACTTTATTCAAACTTGCTAAAAAGTAAAATTTGGGACCTGAATGACAGTAAAGTTGATAGGGCACTTACCTTGTATCCCGTTCTAGTGTGTGGACTTCATATGGTTCCTGAGACCTGACTGGAGTTATCCCTGTGTGTAGAGTCAGGGCTAACCACTGAGCATCACCTTTTGTAATTAAAAACCCAGTAAATAAAATTTAAAAAATAAAATAAAAAGCTTCTTCTTGCTCCCATAAATACTGACGCCTTTGTAGAGTTTGGATCATGTGAGTCATTTGTGGCACTGTTTTGACTGCTTGTCTCTTTAGTGGGAACTGATGAGACTTCAAGAACCTTGCTAATTTCCAGTGTGTTGATATCATTAGCTTCTCAGATGAGTAATTTCAGACAGGAAAAAAATAAGCTTATTCACCACACTCAGACTAGAAGAATTAAGGATGCTGTTTACACTGTAGAAACTATACAGCTTCAATTTGATTTGTAAGTAACTATTCTAAAAGGCATTCAAAAGCAGCTGAAGATAAGCAATACCAATGCATGGACTCGGTCATAATAGGCCAAGTTCGGTGACTGCCCACTTTCACACTTTCATCCTATGCTTCCAACTTTGAACCAACCAGAAAAATACTCTTAACCCGTCACATAAGATGCTATTGCTAATTATTCCACCCCAGCATCTCTAAGCCATTATGTTATGATCAGAACACACTTAAAGCCTTTTATTTCCCCTTCACTCTTAAACCTTTTTCACTCCCCTGCCTGTCATGATGTCTCACCCAAACATAAATCATTATAACTGTTTCCTTCCCTATAGTATGCCCCAAATAAATACCCTCCCCTTTTTTTTTTCTAATTCTTGTGGCCTTTGCTTCCTTTTACCCAATGAAAAAAAATTGTCTGAGGCCTTTATTCTGTATCAATTGTAGTGTAATTAAAATCCCTTATAGGTTTAACATTATACAACTTGCTCTGTATTTACCTCGTGCATAGAAACTTTGAGCTGGAGTCATAGCACAGTAGGTAGAACGTTTGCCTTGCACACACCCGGCCCTGGTTGAGTTCCTCCATCCCTCTTGGAGAGCCCGGCAAGCTAGCGAGTGTATCCTGCCTGCAAGGCAGAGCCTGGCAAGCTCCTTGTGGCATATTCCTTTTCCCCCACATCCACATGAGCACTGATTGCTTTTGTTTTTTTGATTGTGTGCCAGTCTCTGTGGTGTGAGATGATATCTCAATGTTGTTTTGCCAAAACAGTACCAAGTCTCAAAATTTGTTGTGAGATGTTACTGGTGCCCGTTTGAGCAAAATCGATGAACGGGAGGACAGTGCTACAGTGCAGTGCTATAGAAACTTTGGTTCATTGAAGTCATCACTGTTTATGTTGTAATGCCAGAGGTTCAAATGGAAAGGTTTCAAGGATAACTATTAGGTGTTTCATCTCTTGATCACAATATATGCAGGGCAGAAATTACCATGGATTTAGGTATATTTAAAGGTATAAGCACTATAAATGGAAGAATTATTAGATTTGAAGGTTGCACTTTAGATTAGGAGGTGGAATGGACACAATATCACAGATCACTACCAGGAAGTTTGCAACATCACCTCATTATCAGCACTTTAAAGATTTCTAGAATTTTCTAGGCGCCAAGACCGAAAACATACACTTCTTTCTTCTAAATGTTCAATTCTGAAATCACAGAAGCACTCTAGGCCAGAGGAAAGCAGCAATCAATACCCTTTTCAATCTGCACTTTCAGTGAACACAATTTAGCAAGAGTACACAAGTAAAGCATTTTCTGATCCGAAAACAATAGGAACACAGAGCTATAATGCTGTATCTATGTCTTCACTGATATCCTGAAAGAGCAATTTAATTTTGCAGCCAGCCATGTGTAATTTGAGTGTGACACATTAACAAATGGATGGCTGGTCCATCTTCCTGGCTTCCTGTCAGGATTTGGCTTTCTTGAAGCCTTTGGGCATGTCAGAGGGAGCTTCGGCCCAGTCAGAGCCACATCTGAAGGAATTAAGGGACATAAATGTAGACTGATGAGGACAGCAGCTGTGAGGCAGAAAAATTAATAGTCTCATAGAAAACAATATGCAATGTAGTAACAAATCAGGGGAAAACTGACATTTTACTTAGTTCCTCAGACCTATTTTAAATATAATATACAGAACTGAAATTATTGCGAAGCTTATTGAACCTATTTAACATCTGTCAGAATTTTAAGACACAAGTAAATCAATTTGAAAGGCAAACTGTAATTGCACTGCTATTGTGTGTATTCTGTATAACACTGGGTGGACTTGGGAATATTAGATCTGATGTTATTAAAATGAGCTACTGCTACATAAGAGAGAAGCTGGGTGGGAAAAAGTGAGGAGATGGGATTTGAGAGACAGTTTCAGTTGTACTGTAAAGATATACACTGGCATTCAATCTCTTCTCAAACTTTTCAAACCATTTGAACCAGTAGTCTAAGCAGGGTATATCCGAAACATCATACCATAGCCCTGCATTCACAGAGCTTTCCCACTTACATTCTTTCTTATATGAAAATAATTCATCACTCATTCCTTCATTTGCAAAGAGGAAACAGTGATAAGACTCTAGACAGTAGTAGAATTTACCTTTAAAGTGGACAAGGATTATTATTAGTTTTCAGTATTAAAGGGTTATGTTGGTATGAAAATCTTATGTTCATTATTTGCATATTAATTTTAATACACAGGAAAATGAATACAATGTCATTATTGGATGCTGGCCTTTCATATTTTATAATATGTATTTTTTCTTTGCTTTAGTTTTTTGGTCATGCATAGAGTGCTCAGGGCTTACTCCTGACAGTGCCTGAGGGACATATAGAATGCCAGGGACTGAACCCAGGTCAGCCACGCTTAAAGCCAGCAAATTGGTCACAGTTCTATCTCTCTGGTTCTCTAATAATTATTTTAAAAATAAATTTTAAAAACTTCAGGATTACCCTTTTAAATATAATTAAAGATCCCTTTTCCCCAGTCTTTCTTTGGTGACCAGGTGTCACACCCATAAGCCATCTTCTGTTGGTACCAGATAATCTCGTCATCAGCCACCATACAGATCACATGACTATTTCTCCCAGAAGGGAGCAACATGATGCCCGCCATAGCCATGCCACCAGATCCCGAGCCAAGCTGTTTCACTCTAGGCACCCCAGAGGGGGCAGCTGAGAGCCCTCACTGCTCTAAGGGACCCATCCTTGGCAGCCAAAAACCTCCACAATCCAACCGCCGCCACACTCGAGGTTGTTCCCCACATGCTCAGGCTGAGTCTCACATAAGAGTGAATGTATTCCTGGACACATTATAAGACACACCCTACCCATTCTTCATAAGTACCACACCACATTTGACAGGGTTTAAATAGTAGGCAACAAATCATAGAGGAAAACATATATATGTATATATATATGCATATACACATAATATCGGATATATCTACAAGAGCTCACATCATTCAACCTTTAACAACACGTTAGTGATATCTTAAGGAATGTCTTAATGGCCCCTGCCAAAATAGAACAATCTTCACACTGTTTCCTCTATGTATACTTTTTTGTAGCATTTTCAGAGGTTTTTCATAACAAACATTGCAAAATATATTATTTCGGTTGTACTTTGGAACAGGGATTGGACTTGGGATGGAAACATGTCAAAGTTGGTGGTGGGAAGGTGTAATAGTGGTGGGATTGGTGTTTGAATATTAACTGTAATCAAATATTGTGAACTACCTTATAAAATAAAAAAATAAAATGAAGAAATAAATATAATTAAAGATACTGAAACCAGCTACAATTTTGCCTTACAAAGTTATATTTTGGAGAAATTTCTTTCTATTGACTATGGTACAAATAGCTACAGAATTGTGAATTAAATACTTGTTGCCTATTTCCTAGTTTATTTATTTGAATACATGGTTCATAGAGTAGTTTCTGATATTATACATCTTAAACATTAATGCTGTTAATAACATCCATACAAAGGAAAACAGAATGATGGAATAGATAAGCATTTGAATTTTTTGTTATTGTAAACCAAAGCAATACTAAATTACTGTTGCTTTTTGAAGATCTTAGAATAATAATATTCTATTAATCTCAAATAGGTTAGCGCTCTGAGAGTTAAACTGGAAAGGATAACATATACTAAAAACATTAGCATCAAACAATTTTTAAATTGCAGTGTATAGTTTTTGTAATAGGCCACAGTAAAGATTTAAAACTTGAGTTGTGGAGCTGGAGAGATACTACAGTAGGCAGGGCACTTTCATTTCATATGGCCAACATAGGTTTGTTCCCTGTCACTCCACGTGGTCCCCCATTGTCTTCAGAGTGACCACTGAGAGCAGAACCGGGAGTAACTCCTGAGTACAGCTGGATGTGACCCAATGCATGCCTTCCCCCTGCCAAATGGGTTGGATAAATAAATATCATTTAAAAAATATGGACTACTGGGAACTTTTCCAATTATTTCTCCTTGAATATCAGTAAATAAGATCATTGCCAATACTGTCTGCAGTTTTCTGGGTCTGAAAAGGAGTTACTTAGTAAAGAGTTACTTAGCAGGTCTGATTCTGTTTAGGCATACACTTCACTATAAAAAATACTGATCTACGAAAACTTTAGCTTACTGGAATAAAAGAGCGAACTGATATTGACCTTAAGTGCCTTGGACCCATTGTGAAAAACATTCAAACATATGAGGATCCAAATGTAAGTGCTACTTTTAACACCTAATTGCTTTATTCATTTATTATTTTGTATTGAACTACAATGAGATACAGCACTGTCCTGTTGTTCATCGATTTGTTCGAGCAGGCACAAGTAACATCTCCATTGTGAGACTCCTTACTGTTTTTGGCATATCAAATACGTCATAGGGAGCTTGCCAGGCTTTGCCGTGCGGGTACGATACTCTCTGTAGCTTGCCAGGCTCTCCGAAAGGGGCAGAGGAGTCGAACCTGAGTCAGCCCAAATCAGCTGTGTGCAAGGCAAGCACCTTGCCACTGTGCTATCACTCTGCTCTACCATGAGATATACAGTTACAAAATTGTTCATAATAGATTCTTAGTCACATGAGGCAAATGCCTGGTAAGCTACGGTGACATATTCGATATGCCAAAAAGAGTAACAATAAGTCTCACAATTTGGTGCCCGCTTGAGAAAATGGATGAACAACAGTGCTACAGTGTTCTCCAGTTATCCGTTCACCAGTGCAAATTTTCAACCACCAATGTCACCAGTGTTCTCAGTTTCCCTTGGGCTACCTCCCACTGCCCCACTTCCTAAATCTTCATTTAAGACAGATACTGTCTCTCTCCCCTTCCCCCTCCTGCTCTCCTGCTCTACCTCTCTCTCTCTTCTCCTCACATCCCCCCCCCCCCCCCCCCCCCCCCCCGCGTCTCTCTGTCTCTCACTTTCCTTTTAGGCACCATGGTTTGAAGTGCTGTTACTGAAAGGCTATTATCACTTTATTTCCTTTTAGCACTTGGTTTGTTTTCAGAATGGTCATTTTTCACTATCTTTGCCAAAGTGATCTCTACTCCTTCTCCCTCTTGATGCCATGGCATTGCTATCATCGACCAGTCTTCCTAGTCCTTGTTTCTACTATCTTGGATATTATTCACATACCGTAGCACTGTAGCACTGTCCTCCCGTTGTTCATTGATTTGCTTGAGTGGTCACCAGTAACTTCTCCATTGAGAGACTTGTTAGACTTGTTATTGTTTTTGGCATATAGAATACACCGTGGGGAGCTTGCCAGGCTTTGCTGTGCGGGTGGGATACTCGTGGTAGCTTGCCTGGCTCTCCGAGAGGGGTGGAGGAATCAAACCCGGGTCGGCCATGTACAAGGCAAATGCCCTACCCTCTGTGCCATTGCTGCTATTGCTCAGGCCCATTCAAATACTATGAATATATATATATGTATATATACATATATATATATATCCTACAAATCCGCAAATGAGTACAATCATTCTGTTTATTCCTCTCCCTCTGAGTAATCACTCAGCATGCTGAGTATCACTCAGCATGATACTCTTCCTGTCCATCCATGTACCTAATTGCTTTATTGTATACTTTCCTTTGCAGCAACATGTACATAGCTTTTTCGCATTATAAATTGGTTTTAACTTTATACTCAACTGTACTAACATTGACTATATTGAAATGATTTTGACACTTAAAACAAAAAGAAAAGAAAGAAACTGGTATTCTAAAATCTATCTTTATCTTACATGTTGTATTATATCTAATTTTTTGTTTGTTTTTGTGCCGTACCTGGCAATACTCACTTCCTAGTTTGATTTCTGTGCTCATGCATCACTACTGATGGTGCTTGAGAGAACATTCAGGATTCCAGGATTGAGATTTTGTTCTGTTGTGTTCAACGCTAGCTACTACACTATCTCACAAAACCCATGTGTGTTTTAATTAGAATATTTTTCCACATAATTACCATAACCTATATTTACATATTTTCAGTTATACTGGCACGGTTTTGTTCACTTTTGGAACATACCTAGCACTGCTCATAGTTATTCCCAGCTCTGAGTTCAGAGATCACTACTAGCAATCCCCTATCACTACTAGCATACCCATATGTCCATATGTGGTATCAGGGACTGAACCCTGATTGGCCGTATGTAAGGTAAGTGATATATCCACTATGCTATCTCATAAACCCCACCTCACTTTTTAAAGATTTAATGTTGCTAGACTGAATATAGACTGCCAAAACAATGGTAAAGAAATGAGAGGTTAGAGATAATTTCTCATATTTATGGTCAGTGAAACCATGAAAAAATAGGTGGTCACACTCAGTGGATTAAGGAAAATTTCTTCAATAAACAAAGGGGGATGGAAAAACTAGATATCCATTTGCAAAAAAATAAATCTGAATCCGCATCTCATGCCCCTCACAAAAACTAATTCAAAGTTAGTAAAGATCTGGAGATTAGTTCAGAATCCATAAACACAATGAGACAAACATAGAAAAACTCATCAGGATATGGATATCTGAGGTTTCATCAATAATTTGACTTCATTAGAAAAGAAAGCAAAAACAGAAATAAGCAAATGGTATTGCATTAAATTTAGCAAGTTTTCCCATGACAGGCGAAACTCTGAAACTCCTCAGAAAGAAGGCTGTGAGAGGAACTACAGGTCATTATAAGGAGATGACATATGATAAAAACAAAGAAACAAACAAGCAGAAATCAGAAGGCTTGATTGCCCAAGATTTTTCACATTCACAAAGCCCCGGGCTATAGATTGGGTTGGGGAAAACATTCTAAAAAATTCCGAGTATAGGAACAATTTTGTAAAGACATGCAATGATTATTCTACATCTTGGAGAACGCCCATATCTCAACCCTCTATATGCTATATTATGCTATATGTAATTCCGTTCCTTGACATTATGGTACATTCTCTATCTCAGGGCTTCTCTAGTATCTCAAGCTAAAATGTTTATTTCCAACTGTTTGGAAATGGAGAAGTCTGTTCTCTGTTTACATCTCTCTCTCTCTCTCTCTCTCTCTCTCTCTCTCTCTCTCTCTCTCTCTCTCTCCCTCCCACACACACACACACACACCACACACACACACACACACGCACACACATATCTCCCAACATGTTTCTGAAAATAAAACTGTTCTACTTCATAAAAAATTTTAAAAATAAAATAAAACTCTTTCTATCCTACATCTTTGTCTGTTTCTTTTTTCTGTCTTCCTTCATATCCAAACTGAATATCAGGGACCAAAGAAAGTGAGAGATTCTCTTTGATTCTTATTTAAGCACTGACTTCTAAGATTTCTGGCTTCAGCTCATTCTTTTCCCCAGCTAATTTACAACATATGGAGATATGTCCTTAATCACGCAACAGTCCAATGATGTTAGAATAAAATATAATAAGCTTGGAATTCACATAAGAAAGATGAATACATAATAGCAGTGGCAGTGTTTTCATTTATAGTCAGTGAAAGGCACGGGCATTGGGAAATTTATCTATATGCTATTCTCTGAGCTCACTTATCCTTTATACTCCTCATTTTCAGTAAATTCTTATCTAATTTTTTTAACTATAATGGAATTTAATGAAGTTCAACTTCAGCTGCCATTCACAAACAGGTAGAGATTTTTCCCACAGTGCATTACTAATATAAAGAGACAATGTTTTTTAAATCTGTAAATGATATTATTTCCAAGTTAAATAATTTTATTTTCTGATTCTCTGTTTCCAAAGAACTTTAATTTGTTTGAAATACTTCATAGAAAATCTGGAAAGAATCCTCTGTGTTTTAAACTTCAAAATTCCCTCATTCACATAATGAAGCTGGATAAAGGAGCGCAGTATAATTTCTGGGCAGGTAAAAGGCAAAAACCCCTTTATACACCTTTGTCATGACCTAAATTAAACAACAAGCCAAAAATCATCCCCTATTCATAACCATCCAGTGTCAAATACAAATGAAGGATGCAAAAAAGAAGAGACAACTCAAAACAGATTCTGAAGCAAATAAGATAGTGAAAGTTAAAACATTGTCAACATTTCATTGTATGCTTTTTTTCTTTATTTTTTCCAAAACTGAACAATGAAATGGTGAATATCAATCTTGAGTCTGAGTAGGTAGCCTTAACAAAAATCTTGGCTAGTAGGTGTTCAATATGAATATTATTCAATAGAATTTTCTCCCTATGGAATCTGGAATCTCAGAAGAACTTTTCATGTGGAAAATTTAGAGAAAATAGTTACAATGTTCCTCTAAAAATGTATCAGCAGAGCTGCCTTCTCTAAAGATTCTCTCCTACATAGTTTTAATGGAAGAGAGACTAAATCAAAGGCCATGCAGATGGGATACCTCATTCAACGGGTTCTTCCATATGAGTATACATTTGAGTTCTTGTATAATTGTACCCGACAGGTAAGATGGAGGAGCAGCAAAGTCACATTGACTCATTTTGCTATGAAAAAACCCTGTCTGGTACAATGAGTTGAGACTTTAGTCAAAGGTTACCAGAGTTTCCAAATGAAGAATACTCAAAATGCTAAGCATGCTTAGCCAGCTGGACTATTGTATCACTTTAAAGCAAAGAGAATTTTTATCAGAATGCACTATGCTTATATTCTAATACCTTAGAAGAAAGAGTTCAAAAAATAAAGGCAGTGCTTGTTCCTTTCCTTGTGTGAAATGGATCACCACATGATTTCAGTGATTGCTACTTGTCACTGGGAGTGTTATGAACAAATAGGTAAATGATATGGGGTTATTACACTTCTTATGCAATAAGAAGGGTCAGAGAGAAAACCTGTAGAAAGGATCGACATTTTCCTTTACAAATAGAGCAGGGTATGCATTTTGATCAAAATCAAGGAAAAGGGAAAAATCAAATAGATTGAAAAGCAAAATATGTTTAGGCTATTTGGTTGGAAATTAAAAAGAATTTAGGGCAAAATAAGAAAAACAAAATTGTAATTTTACTGGTTTCAAAACTCAATGTATTTTTTTTAAAGTAGGTAATAGTCGTGTGTACTAAGTAAAAGCTTGAACAACGAAGAATTGAATAACGTTTTTGTGTATTTGTTTGGTTGTGGTTTTAGGTCACGTTTGGCTTTGCTGAGAAATTTCTCCTAGCTCAGTGTTCAGGGATCATTTTTTTGTGGACAGGGGGAAAATATGAGAGGCCTGGGACCAAATCTCAGTTGGTGGCATGCATAGCAAAGCACCTACATGCTGTACTATGTCTTGTCACTTTTTAAATACATGCTTATATATTTCTGTTTTCTCCAAATCCACCTAAGTTTTCTACATAGCAATACAAATAACACAAATGATATATTATCATTAACAGCAGGGCTTCTAGTTCCTGAAATTATAACAAGCCATTATAATACTTAAATGCATAAATTAACATATTTATTTGGGATACTTTAACAAGAAAATCAATAAGAAAGTATATGACAGACTAATCCCTCAATTTTATATTACTGCTCTTACTGAAAAATTGTGAATGTTTTCAGAAACTCTATTTAGTGGGATCAATGAATACATTTAGCTATAAATAAACAAAAATTTTTACTGGTTCTGCTACAGTACATGATGGGCCTACATTTAAGATCATCTGTGGATAGTCAGTCTACAAAACAGTGAAGTCATAGTAAGGATCTTCAAGACAGAAAATTAAGTAGCTGACACTTAGTCAGCCTTAAATTATCTTTTAACTTTGGGTTACTTTGATTAGAAAATTTACTACTTACAACTCCAAATTTTTATTATTATTTCTTTTTTACCACAAAGTTGATAGACATAATTTTATCTTATAGAGATATGATTCTTGTCTTAATATATGACATATTGTTTTAAAGTATAAAGAAAAGTTTAATATGTGACATAAAAATAGAGTTAATTTTCTTGTTTTGTTATTTTCTTTTCTTTGAAGGTGCAGTTCACACCTTACTGTCATTTAAATGCATTGAACTAAAAGCAAGAATTTTCCTGCTGAATATATGATAGATAAATGAAAAAGATGGGCTGATAATGGGCAACATCATGTCTTGATTTATCTATCTTAAAAGATATGCTATTTGTTCAGGGGTTTGAGTCCCAGGACTGAGACCATTGAGCACCATCATTTGTGGCCATTGTGACCTTTAGTACATGGAGGAGTATTTTCTTGTTACATACTAACATAGAACAACCAAGCTTGCAGAGCTGAGTTAGTTATCTCCAAGAGAGGCACCTTGTGCCCTCATTGGGAGAGCCCTGCCCCCCCCAAAAGTGATATAATAATAAACATATTTCTTATTTTAGAGAAGGCCTTTAAAATTAAAGATCAAGATGCAGAAGCTTAAGGAGAATAGAAGACTTCTGAAACCAAGATCACTATAGAGGAAATTCCTTACATTGAACCCAAGATGAGCAATTAATTTGCCCCAGAGACCTGCACCCTGTGAATCTCCCAGTTTAGGTTGAGGCTTAGACAGTCCAGGTACTGTAGATACCAGCTAGTTATGGAGTTGATTTATTCTTTACTAGTTGGTGTAGGTGAAGAGACTTGTGTGGTTTGGGATAGGGGATAAAGTTGGAAGGGTAATAAATCCAGCCTGAAGTTCAAGGGAGTGGAATATATTTTTGACTTCTACCTTCCCTGCCCCAATTTTTGCTCAAATGTTTTGTGAACTTCCTTTAAATTTAATTTTAGATAAAAGAGTTCTTTCCAACAATTTTTATAAATGAGATATATTTTTGGCAAATTTCTTTAGCTTTTATTTGTTGGTGAAGATCTTTATTTCTCCGTCATATACGTCATATATTCCTACAGGATACAGTATTCTTAACTGACAGGGGGTGACGTTTGGGTGTAGATTGATTTTGATGTTGGAACCACTCCCAGCAGTGCTTAGGAGTCACTTCTGACTGCATTAGGGAGTCGCTCCTGGAAGTGCTCAGGGGATCGAACCTGATTAGGCCATGTGCAAGACAAATACCAAACCCAATGTACTGTCTCTCCAGCTTTTTTTTATCTGGAGAGACATTAACTGACAGTTTTTTTACTGAATATCTTAAATATGCCACTTTGTTATCTCTTAACCTGTTATGCTAATTATAAATGTAATGTTATCATAGTATCATTGTATGTTATCTTTTATTTATTTATTTATTTATTTATTTATATATTGTTCTGGTGTGAGACCAAGAAAAACTGCCAGAGGCCTCCTTTTATTCTGTTTTTTTTTTTTTTGTAGGAGTACTGCTATTTATTCAGCCACTGATTAGCTGATTGAATTGGTCATGAACTCCAAGTTAATTTTTATTTATTTATTTTTTTCTTTTTATATTTATTTATTGAATCGCTGTGGGAAAAGTTACTAAACTTTCAGGTTTAAGTCTCATTCATACAATGATCAAACACCTTTCCCTTCACCAGTACTCATTTTTGACCACCAAGAACCCCATTATACCCCCTCTCCCAACCCTACAAATGCCTGTGAGGCAGATGATTTCTACTTAACTCTTCTCTACATTGATTACATTCATTATTTCGACAAAAGATGCACCATTATTGTTTAGAATTTCCCCCGAATCAGAATTACTGAAAAGGCATTGTGAAATATTTTGTTTTCTATAACTGGTTATGAGAATCATATAATGTCACGCGGGCACGATTTTGGATTTCTGCAAAGAGCCAGGTAATTATGAGATTGGTTTTTGTGTGTCTGGTGTTATGGCTGTGCTGGAGAGCCACTCGTGGGGGGCAACCCGTGACCTCGGTAGGGCGTGAAGGACGTGCTGGTACCACCCACCTTCCCATGAGACTGCAGTTGCCCCATCACCACTGGCTCATACCTGGCTTTCCTATAAGCTCTGAGGTGGTGGCCACCTTGCTGCCAGGGAGGGGAAAGGCAGAAGGGAGCAACACCCTTTCCCTTCTGGGGAGGCATGGCACCGTAGTTTAATGCATGGTCCATTCACTTTTCTTCTGCAAGCTGCTGGGCTCCGGATTAAGTCTTTTGTCTCTGGAATCATGACCATGCCAGAGAGCCGCTTGTGGGGGGCAACTCATGAGCTCGGTAGGACGTGAAGGATGAGTCGGTACCGTCCCCCTTCCGATGAGACTGCAGTTGCCCCTTCACTGCCTGCTTGTACCTGGATTTCCTATAAGCTCTGAGGTGGCGGCTACCTTGCTGCCAGGGAGGATAAAAGCGGAAGGGAGCAACACCCTTTCCCTCCCGGGGAGGCATGGCACTGTAGTTTAACTCATGGTCCATTCACTTTTCTGCCACAAGCTGCCGGGTTCTGGATTAAGTCCTTTTTGCCTCTGGAGCCATGGCCATGCCAGAGACCCACTTGTGGGGGGCAACCTGTGTCCTCGTTAGGGCGTGAAGGACGAGCCGGTACCGCTCTCCTTCCCATGAGACTGCAGTTGCCCCATCACCGCCGGCTCAGACCTGGCTTTCCAATATGCTCTGAGGTGGCAGCCACCTTGCTGCAAGGGGAAGAAAAGGCAGAAGGGAGCAACACCCTTTCCCTCCTAGGGAGGCATGGTGCCGTAGTTTAATGCATGGTCCATTCACTTTTCTGCCGCAAGCTGCTGGGCTCTAGATTAAGTCCTTTTGCCTCTGGAGCCATGGCCGTGCCAGAGAGCCTCTTGTGGGGGGCAACTCATGATCTCAGTAGGGCGTGAAGGATGAGCCGGTACCGCCCTTCCTTCCCATGAGACTGCAGTTGCCCCGTCACCATCGGCTCATACCTGGCTTTCCAATAAGCTCTGAGCCGGCGGCCACCTTGTATGGAGTCCAGATGCATTTCTGCCAAAAGCCGCTGGGTTTCAAGGTTTGTTTCTGAGTCTCTGGTATCATGGCTATTAATCAGCTTGATCAGGAGCCAGAGAGGCAGTTTGTAGGTGGTGACTCGGAGTTTCCTTGGGATGTGGAGAAAAAAGTCGGCTTTACCCCCATGTGGTGAGGCCCCATGTATCTCGTTTCTGCAGGCTCAAACCTGACCAGTGGCCTCTGGAGGATGGTGGTCACCAGGCCGCCAGGGGGAACAGGCCAAGGCACGAAACCTATTCCCACCTGGAGTGGCCCAGCTCCAGTAATCTATTGCAGGAACAGGATGCATTTCTGCCAAAAGCCTTTGGGTTCCGAGATTTGTTTCTGAAACTCTGGGATCATGGCCATTAAGCAGCTCTATCAGGAACCAGAGAGGTCATGCCTCCAATTATATAGCTGAGCTAAAGGTGGTTTGTGGGTGTGTCTCCCACATACCTAACTTTTGGCTGTTTACTTTCTTGGTAAACTTTACCCCAAATTTTTGTGGTCTGGCCAAAGGCACAGCAGCAATTTGGGGGTATCTGAAAGTCTGAGGTTGCCATCAGGCTGCTGATGCACTCACCTCACAGGTACAGATTGACCTGCTGGCGGCACCATACCCCCTTATTTATTTATTTATTTATTTATTTATTTTTTAACCACACAAGATCCCTTGAATGATCTTCTTTTATCTTGAACTTTTGACAGTTTCTCTATTATGTGTCTTGGTGTGGGTCTCTTTGCATTTAAAAGCCAGGAATCCTGTTGTCTTTATGGATTTTAATATATTCAACACTTTCTTCAACTGTATAAAATTTCCCACTGCAATTCTTTTGAATTTGTTCCCTGTTCCCTCTCTTCTCTATACCTTTTGTGACACACCTGTTATTATAGTTTCCTAAATTGTGAAAATCCAAGAAAAAAATTACGTGAGAGAAAGAATCCGGAGTTCTGACCTCCATCAACGATCAAGAATCAGGGATACTGTCTCGTTTGCCAAGGTGTCAAAAATCAGATGGGCTGGACACATAATGAGATTTGGAGATGACCGCTGGACTAAAGCCACTACCAACTGGATTCCACGGGACATCAAAAGAATGTGTGGCTACCCACCTCCAAGATGGTCAGACTTCTTCGTCAAGACCCTGAACGGTCGGTTTGAGGCTCTTTGTGTTCCTAGAATGAGCATACACCATTGGTTATACCAGCACACGACAGGGACAGATAGAGACATTACTGGTGCCTGCTTGAGCAAATTGATGAGTAATGGGATGTCAAGTGATCAAATGATGTTTCATGTAAACATAAAGGCAGGTAGGTAGAAATTCCAGAGAATTAGACACTGAGATCTGTCTTTCCTTTTCATCTAAAGGTTATCCCTCAGAGAGTCTCAATGAAGTTCTAGTACTGTATTAGAACATTGTTTCAATCTATATTGACTTACTGAAGCAGTTTCTTACTCTTTTTGTAATTTGGGTAGTATGAAATATTGTATGGTGGTTTCTCAATGTTCTATTTTGAAAGAAGAAATTTGTTTAGCAACAAATTTAAGTTAATTTTGTTCTGAAACAAAATTAAGGTTGTCAAGATGAAATCATCCTGAAATATTTAAGTAAACCCTAAATCCAAAAAAAATGTGTCTTTTTAAGAGATATTCAAAGGAGACACATATAAGAAGAGAAGGAAGCAATGTAAAGATAACAGTAGCAGGGCTGGAGTGATTACAGAGAGGGTAGGGCATTTGCCTTCCACGCTACCTACCCGGGTTTGATTCCCAGCATCCCATATGGTCCCCTGAGCACCGCCAGGAGTAATTCTTGAGTGCAGAGCCAGGAGTAACCCCTGAGCATTGCCAGGTGTGACGCAAAAATAAATAAATAAATAAATAAATAAATAAATAAATAAAATCTTAAAAAAAAGATAGCAGTAGAGATTAGAGTTCAGCCACAAGACAAGGTATGCATAAATCACCGGAAGCTGGAAGAAACAAGGCAAGATTCTCTGGAATCTTTAGAGGGAGTGAATCCAAACATTTTGGTACCTAGATCTCATAATTCTGGACTCCTAAACTTTAAGTAAAGGCATATGTGTTGTAAGAATTTGAGTTTGTGATGATTTGTTAGTATAATCACAAAAAAGTAATATAGATAGTTATCATTTTTTATTTTTCTGTTAGTGCATTTCCAGAGATAAAGCAGCCAGTGGACTAACAGCTTTGGATCAAAGCCAATGGACTACAGGCAAGTCACAGAAATCCGGACAGAAACACTCTGGAGTATTTGGGACAGACCAGGAGGACAACAGTGGTGGACTATGAGTCCAATTTGGACTTTGAAAGACAGAACCAGTGAGATATCAGCATGAATCTATGACATTGTGCACAGAAACCAGTGAAAACTCTGCAAGGACCCAGAAGGAGGTCTGGACATAAAACATGGAGAATCCAAATCTACCTTCTTAAAGCTATAAAATACATGACTATAGCTTCCTAAACATCTGGAATTCTGTATGCAAATTTTACATACACAGTCCACATAGAAACCAAATTGATCTTTTAAAATACCAGGAGAATAGTTCAAAGGGCTAGACTGCATGTTTTGCATATGGTAAGCCTGGGTTTAATCCCCTGCACCATGTCATATTCTAAGGTATACACTGGGAACAACAATGAGCACTGGGTTAGGAGTAACCCCTGAATACCACTGGGGTTGCAACACCCCAAAATATTCTTCTAAAATGTTTTTGATATAGTATATTTAATAATGCTGTATGTAACAGTAATATATGATAGAAATATATCTTACCCTAATGCTATAATATCACAGAAACTTCCCTTTTGTTATAAAGGGCTTTTGAAGGTCCAATCTGCCTAACCGTATACCTTGTTTCTCCACGTGAACTCCATGTGTGAGAAGTGGCTTTATTTATTCCATTGTTTTCTAATAAATTACCAAGTCTTAAGAAAAACAAATGGGAAGAAAAGAATAAAAAGAAGCAGCTGAAAATTAAATGTTGGAATAGAGGAAAATAATTATTTAATGGTGTGACTAAGTGTAAGGGTATGGGGTTATTAGAAAAACGTTGAATCAAGAGTTTTGCAAGGGGTATTTTAAGCTTTTCTTTCCTTGTTGTTCATGCCAAGCAACCTCAGGCAATTGAGACTCAAGAGGTTTTGTGGTATGAACTGTTAGGCCATAACTTAGTGAACTAAAACACAGCATATGGCAATTAGTGGCGTGTGGTTCCCTTTAAGCTATTCATTTGGCCAGTGTAACAGGAGCACCTAAATTCCTTCAACTTATCATAATTTGGTGCAATGGAGGGGGTCCAAGGCAAGGAAAGATATATCAGGAGAGAAGCGTTCCCAAGTACACTGGGACTCAGATGATGAAGGATGAGGAGAAAGAGCTAGATGCAAAGAACTTTCACAACATAATGCACATTAGACACAGAAGAACGAGAACCAGAAAAGATGTATGATCCAAAAAAATAAGAGTCCTCCGGCATCAGAATCTCTTCAAAAATTATTTTCACCCATTACCTTTAGCATTTCATATTTTCACTTTATAAAGTAAAAAAATGAGCCTTTTTGAGTAACAGAATAGTTGTAAATTATTCATCTACATTTAAATTTTATATTCATCCATTTTCTTATTTTGACCATATAAAAATTCAATATATATATATATATTTTAAAAAAAGAGAAAAAAAACAAAAACATTCTTGTGCCTTAGAACAAAAACCACAGTAGAATTTTGCCTGCTGTAGATTATGTGTATCCTATTCCACCGTCTAATGCCTAAAACATACCTTTTGGTAAAATATATCACAACATCATATTTTATTCTAATGCTTATACAAATATTGGCATATATGTACTCTTTATTCAGTTATAAACCTGACCTAATCCTGATGATTGAATTTATAGTTCAATATAACTCATCAACCATAATAAAATAGAAATTTAAAACAAGTATGTTTGTGCTCTATAAACATAATTTATTATCTATATAAAAATAGTAGTTATAAAGATAGAAAATTTAAACTCAAATTTGAGTCTTTAAGCTTTTATCCTTTCTTAATGATTTATGAAAGTTACAATTAAATAACTTTAATTACTTATTTATTGAATAAACATGCTAAATACTTTGCTAAGCAATTTACATTCTTATTCTTATTTATTTTTATAAGTGCCTTGTTATGTTGATATTATTGCCTCCATTTATAGAGAAAAATATCTTAAATTATCTCAATCTAAGAGCTTTGATACTACTATATCCAACCTTTGTGGATATGGGTATTCAAAATAACTATTAAATCTACATCCTATGAATTTAAATTGTTCTGAGTTTAAAGTATTTTCATAGTTTATTCTGTAAATTGTATATACTAGAAAAAAGTATTCTTTATCGTTATGACTTAAGCTTGAAATTCTTGATTATACTTCATGAAGAAACATCTACTACTAAAAATTTTTACTACATACTCTCAATATCAAAATAAATCATTCTAGTTGGAGTAAATTCTAGGACCATCAATTCTAATTGATTTAATTTATGGATGACACAGTTGAGCCCCAAGTAGGAAAGTCACTATCTCAAGATTACACAGGAAAGGGCAAAGATTAAGATAAGAGATAATTCACTTCTAAAGCCTCTTATATTTATCTACACCTGAGTAGGCTACCTCAAAACCAAGGCATGGGTTACAGAGATAGTAAAGAGGTTGAGAACTTTTCTTTTACCACAGTTCAATCCCTGCAGGCACTGCATATTGAAATACATACCAGTTCAATCCCTAAGCACAGTCAAGGGTCACTCCTAAACACAGAGCCAGAAATAGTCTCTGAGTAATACAAATTGTAGTACAATATCCACCCCCCCCCCCACACACACACATCTCCCAAACAAATAAACATCACTAAATTAGGTTAGGAAGATACAACATTTTAACAAGCCACTTGTTTACTACTTTACCTCTATTAAGGCTAGCAACTGTTGTATAAAATAACTTTTTTAAACTGAAATTTGTAGAAGTATAAAATATATTCATTTTTCCACTTGTTTTATTTAATAATGGAGAATATGACACCATTACAATACATAGAAATGAGATGAAAACAATTTCTTGATAAAATACTATGTACTTATATATTGTTTATAACTTGCTGATGGCATTATTTAATAATGTTAGTCATAGAAATGAAATTACACACCTCAACTGAAATAAACATAGAAAAGTCATTTATAGTTTGTGACACTCACAAAGACATTGCCTATGGTACTTATTTTATTCCATTTTTTAGTTTAGGAAGCTGACTAGCATACTAATGATACTGTGAATGCAATTCTCTGGTGCCTTTTGGTTCTCATCATTCATTATTAATACAATATTTTTGCTATGTCTTTTTTTTTATTCTTTATGTTTATTACCCAGAAAGACCTGTGCTCATCAATGTAATTGTATGATTATATTTCCCTATTCTAAAGTGCCTTAGACAAACATTAGTCTTTTAAGGATTTAGAGTTTATGATACCTGCCTAAATTTGTTCTCATTATTTACTGCATATTTATAATCTATTTCTCTGAATTAAGTTATAAATCAAAACATTCTATGCAGACAAGAACATGATTTATAATCTCTAGGGAAGCAAACATTTTTTATTGTATTTTAGTTAAAATGCATATTGGATTTCAGGTGAGTTGTATTTATAAAAAATGAAAGAAATATTTTTAAAAGAAAATTCAAAATCTTAACTGGAATTGCATAATTAAATATTGATATGTAAAATATGTAAATATATGTATATATATTTATGTGATCTTGAAAAAATTACATTCTGTTAATGTTGTGTTGCACTGAAAAAATATTGCTCTGTATAAAGCAAAGAAAAATGCTATTTTCAGAGTCAGGTGAAAGGCTGGCTCAGAAAAAAGCATTCAGTCATGAAAAGTGTTGAGTACAACTGCTTTTCCTGTCCAACACAACCTCAGTTCCCCTCTCCTGTGGGTTCCCACTTGCTTGTGGGATACTTGTGATAGTATTATCACATTAGGCAGTTTATTTTCCAGGAGAAAACAAAAATTACATTAAAGTAATCATTTAAAGAAACAAGACAAATTTTAAGGCTTTGTTAGATGTAACAAAATATCTGGTTTAACTGGCATATGGTTAGTTTCTACCATCCAAGCAGAATAGGAAAATATGTACTTGAACTCAAGGTATTCATATTTCTGTAGCAGTTGCAGGATAGGTGTGAGGGGATGTAAGGACAAGGAGATAAAATCTATCAGAAAAAATGTCTCTTGTATTCTGGACATGTTGTCTGCTGTTTTCAAGCAGCTCTGTCTTTCTATGTTGTCGCACCATGAGGGATGGAATGTAGGTGGGTGAATATAATAGGGTGCATCAATGTGACAATCTTAGATTGGTTTGAATCTCTACAAATCTTTCTTTTTCTGTATGCTCACAATGTGGATATTATTCCACCATGTATGTGTGTGTGCTTGTGTGTGCACATGTATGCCTGCATGTACACACACATACATGCACACACAGAGAAACTCACAACACATATTTAATTTTATTTCTGCAAGAGAGTATAAGATAATTCTCTTCAGATTTTAAATTTCAGGATGCTAGAGGACATAAAAAAATCACATCTGAATCCAGCTTAATTTCATCATCATATAAAAGTAAAAAATAGAAAACAAATGTATTTCTATTATATGCTCAGTAAAGTACTAAGGTGGTTAAATGTAAGATAGAACCTCAGGCAACAAATCAGTGTGAAAGCAAGCCTACCTTATCATTAGTCCTCTTCTCAGTAATGCTAGGAAAAATAAAAGCTAACCTTAATTATGTGACAAATCCATTGCTAAAATTTGATTCTATCATCTCAGGCAACTTTCACAACAACCTGAAAACGTCACAAAGACTTACAGAACAAAGAGGAAACTTCCCGCTAAAGAGCAAAAAAAAAAAAAAAAAAAAAAAAAAAGACTGGAATTGGAACAAGTGTTGGGATCGGGAGTTCCCTAGCCCTGGGAGGCGCGGAGAGACCAGATAGACACAATTCCTGCAGGAGTAAAAACGGGGTTTATTTAGACCAGCATGCTGGGGCTCCGCAGCATACCCCAAAAATGGGCAGTGGCTGAGAGCCCCGAACTTCTTCAAAGGGGATCTTATATAGGCCTTCACTGGCCGTTACAGCAAAGCCCGCGCATTTCATAGCCAATAGATTTGTAACATATCCTTTCTTAACCAATCCATTTAAAAGTACCTCACTCCTTAGCCTATAGATTCAAAGATCAGCATTTACATACATCGATTGTCAGCACAAGCAAGGTTATAGCTGGAATCATTAAGTCTTAGGTAATCTCCCTTGACCATCCTCTTTTGAGTTACCCAAGTCTGCAGGGTGCTTTAGTGAGACAATACATTCCAGGAAAGGGCAATTTCCCCCAACCACCCGCATCCTGAGTTATCCTTTACCCAAATCTGCAGGGTGCTTTACTGAGACAATACATTTCAGGGACAGTAAATACACCTGAATCCTGTCACACTTGGTTTAGAAAAGAAGTTATGCCCTGTTCACTTTCCAAGTCCCCTCTCCCCCAGGTGCAAAGCAGCCAAGCAGTTTTACAGAAAGCAATGTTGCAAGTTAGCTAAAGTACACAAAAATTTGATGCCCTAATATGGATTCTTTCACAAGTAAAGGGACCAGGTGGAGCTAAAAGATGAAGGCCAGGTAAGGGGTTTGACCAGATGCAGGAAAAAGATTCTCCTTAGTTGCATAGGCAGGAAATCAGCATGGTGCTTTAGAGGGTGAGCACAACTTTGAGATTCGTGGGTCTTCCTAGAGTCTGAATCAGAGCAAATTCCTTTTCTAACAAAAGGGGAAACCTGATGGGTTGAGCAAAATGTTAGAAAGGAAGAGACTTTTTTTTTCTTTTTTAGTTAGATTAGACTATTGCTATCTTTAAATTGATTTTTTTTTTTTTCAGGAAAGAATGTTAAGAAATGCTTACTTTTTTGTTGGTACATTTATTTTGAAAACATCAACATATTTTTGTTTTGTTTAGTGAAGCAAGAGTATTTACTAAGAAAGATTTGCAGAGAAAGGAATAAGTGTTCAAGAAAGAACAGAGGCTTAAAAAACAACCTCAGAAAACTTGTGGGAGGAGTTTCTATACAGTTCCTCCAAATAGTCTTGGCCTGTTTTTTTCTGCATATATAAAAGCTAGTAGGGGTCTTGTCATTGGAAAGCCTGGCCCTGTTAACAGTCCTTTCATTTTCTTAACATGACCTTTAGATTTTTCTATAGTTGCTCCTTTTCCAAGGGGGTCCACTCTCTCTAGGTGTGGCTTTAGGTTTTTGCATTTGGGTGGTGCCTCCTGTTTCTCTACCTCCAAAGAGCTCAGGATTTGTAATTCAAATGAATGTGGTCTTCATGCCTGAGGCTACTTGAGAGCTAGGCAATTGCTTCTTAAATTTTATTGTTCCCTAAACCTCATTATCGGCCCCCAATGCAGCATTCCAACCACCAAGGCTCTCTCCCCTTAAATCTTTAAGGTGTGCAGGGATCTGTCTTTCATAACTTTTTCATTCTGACAAACAGGCAAACACTCGGCCTGTGTAAAGGAGTGAAATCTCATGCTAGTTTAGTGTTAAATGGGGCCTAGGCAATGGTTTATTGGACTTCCAAGTTGTCATTCAGAAAAATTAGACAAGTTTTAAAAGCAGTAGCCCCATAGAACAGCTTTTGAAGGCCCTCTGAGGCAGAGTACTTAAAGAAAAAACAATAATGAGAACGGTAGTTTTTAAAAGAAAACTGTTTCTGATTTAACTAGCTCCCAATCAAAAAAAGAAATGTTCAGTTACCAGGAAATTAATGTAGCTTTTTAGCACTAGGTGAATTATTTGTGTAGGTCATAGATTTGGGCAGGTGAAAGAGAAAACAACCAAAGAACAACAACAAAAAAATAGTATACTAGATAGTGAAAATGTTGGGATGGCAAAAGGTTCAAATAGAGAAAATAGAGATTGTTAGGATGGCAAAAGGTTCAAATAGAGAAAATAGAGATTTCCAATGGATATTAGATATGGTGTGTGTGTGTGTGTGTGTGTGAGTGTGTGTGTGTGTGTGTGTGTGTGTGTGTGTGTGTCTAGTCCCTTAAGGTCTTTAACACTGATAAAAGTCATAAAGATAAGAACAATGGAAAGTTTATTTTAAAAAAAAAAAGAAGAAACAGACCACAGAAACCTAAAAGATTGCCCAAAGTCACAGAAGTATAATATGGGGTGGTGAGGAGAGGAGAGTGGTAACAAACTGATGTAGTCAGGTAGACAGGGAAAGGCCCTTGGCAATGAAATTTAGGCCAACAAAAATTCTAAGGCTGATCCACCCTGTGGCTACTGAAAACAGAGACCTGATAAGATCTTCAATAGTGGACTCAGAGGAGATCAGACCCCTCCCCAAGAAGTTCCTCAAACCCTTAGATCTCTCCCTTAATCCTTAATTTTAGTGATTCAGCCGGGAGAAGACTCCAGAACTTCCCATTAAAGACAACAGGAAAAGAGCCTATAAAAGCAACCTATGAAGAGAGAAAGAAAATAAGAAAAGAAAAAAAATAAAATAAAAGCCACCTTGAACAAAGGAAAGGTGCGCATATGCTGCCCAAGCCCATATGCTGCTTGTGCCTGCATGGCCAAGCATATGCAGTGCCTGGGCACATGTGTTGCCAGCATCTCCCCTCTTGAGATGTTTTTCATGCTTTTGTGTCTAATGCTGGGATGTGTGTAGTGGCTCTCCACTCTTGGAGAAGCCCACATTCTCTCTTGAACACGTTTCTCTCTCTCTCTCTCTCTCTCTCTCTCTCTCTCTCTCTCTCTCTCTCTCTCTCTCCCCCCCCCCCTCCCCACACATTCAAAAACCGTCCAAATAAAATGAAATTCTTTTCTGCGTCTGAGACAAGAACTCTGAAAACCCTGGATAAGGCCTGGGACTGGTTTCCCCTTTACTGCAAACAACAGATCTTCACTCCAGCATGAGTCCGGGGCTCCCCCAGAGATCAGGTGGCAGTGATCAACTCCCTTACTTGGCAGACCAAGTGGACTTCAGTTGTGGTCTGACGACTACTTTATGGGGCTGGCGGGGCTCAGGTCCGAGCCGAGCAGGGGCTCATTGCAGACTTTACTGGTCCTAATATTCCCAGGTAGTCCCAGGTGACAAAGGTGGAGTGGGAGAAGGTAACTATCTTTCTCTCTTCCTGACTCACTTGAGCCACTGGTGGGGTCCACTGACATCAAGGTGATAGTCAACAATGAATTATAATTTTAGTATCTAAAGAAAAAATTCCTTTTTTAGTTCCTTTGCAGACTGGAACATATAACTTTGTTTGTGTGTGGGCCACACCCACCAGTATACAGGGTCTAACTCTAGGTACTGAGCTCCACACCTCCTGCACGCAAAGCCTGCACTCAGCCCCTTGAGCTATTTCTCTGGCCCTAAACATACAATGCAATGTTTACTTACCTTGTGCAAGGCATCATGTATTAGGCATTTGTAAACATCTTATACATTATCAGCTTTTTAGATACCATTGATTTTAATAGAATGGAAATAAAATTGAAGAGTGATGAATAGTTTGAGTCCATTCCAATTTTGTGAGTATATCCCTTTACTCTCCCTCTCTCTCTTTGTATATGGTATTTACAAACTTTTTCATAATACCCTTCTGCCAAGTTATACTCAATTACAAACAGAAAGCATCTTCCTATCTCACAATGGAGCACTCTATACGCAATAAATGTCAGCATTTGGCCTGAATTGCGTGCTCATAAATGAGAAAATCCAATGATATGTTGTCTCAAAATTATTCTCACAGATTAAAGAATGTGGTCTTCTGCCCAAATTTATGAAGTGCCATGCTATGTTCTTCCTTGAAATTCTTTGGAAAAATTAAGGCACATTTCTCTAAAAACACAAACCAATGGATAAAGGCATTATCACAAAAAATGACTCTACAGGGCAGGAACATTCAAATAAGCTAAATAATATGTTTGTTTTCTTCCTGACTGAGCCAGCCTGAGTGTTTTAAAAAATTTCCTGAAGTTTGTAAATTGCAGTATCTATACATCTATATATCAAATTATAGATTATGCTGTTAATAGCTATATAATGTTAATTATATACTTAAATATAGAAGTGATCATCAATGTAGAGAGAAGGGTTCAACAGGGCGATACCATTTCATAAAAACTCTTCAGTGCCACCCTTGAGAATGTCATGCGATGACTGGAATTGGAAGGAACGGGAGTGAAGATAGACAGCTGGCAACTGCACCACCTCCATTCTTCTGATAACATCCTTCTAATAACACCAAATATCAGCCAAGCGGCACAAATGTGGCCAACTTCAACCGTGAGTGTGGAAAGGTCAGACTGCAACTGAATCTAAAAAGACAAAGTTTCTGAGAAACGGACTCGTTCCTGACGTTCCTTTCACTCTCAATGGACCAACCATCTCCAAATGCAGCAGTTATGTGTACCTAGGTTGAGAACTCAACCTGGCAAACGATCTGACACCTGAACTGCACAGGAGGAAGAGTGCAGTGTGGAATGCCTTCAAGAGTGTTGAAAAAGTGGTTAAGAGGACGAAGAACCTCTGACTCCAGGCACATCTCTTCACTCCACCATTCTTCCTGCGTTAACATACTCCTCAGAGACCTAGGACCTATGAAAACACTATTTGGGTCCCACAAAGAGGAATCAAAAGAGCTATATATGGGATATCAAGATATCACATTTCACTCAAGTGAAAAGGAATCCGGAGTTCTGAGCTCTGTTGATGATCAAGAATCAGGGATACTGTCTCGTTTGCCAAGCCATCAAAAATCAGATGGGCCGGACACTTAATGTGATTTAGAGATGACTGCTGGACTAGAGCTGTTACCGACTGGATTCCACGGGATGTCAAAAGAATGTGTGGCCATCCACCAAGAGTTGGTCAGACATCTTCATCTAAACCCTGAACAAACAGTTTGAGGCTCTTTGTGTTCCTGGAGTGAGCAGATGCCATTGGGCTACAGTAGCACTCGACAGAATGAATGGAGACATTATTGGCACCTGCGTGAGCAAATTGATAATCAACGAGATGACAAGTGATACAAGTGACAAGTGATATATAGATGTATATTTGTGTGTTCACATTGTTTATCTCATATGATGAATCCTCTGACATTATTTCATTTCCTTTATTGTTCAACAGACTTTTCTTCCATTGTTTTTCTTTGTACAGTTCCTATACTATTTTATGAGTTCTGAAAGTTCCTCTGGAGAGTGATTTGATAAGTTGTTTAGAGACAACATTTTTATTTTTTTAAAATTGTTATTATTTTTATTAGTGAAACACCATTTGGTACAATTGTAGTCTTAAATTTTTTTGTGCTTGGGTTTCAGTTAAACAATAATGGAGTACCCATCCCTCCACCAGTGCCCAGTCTCCAACTCCAGTGCTCCCAGTATCCCTCCCACTCCCCCATTCCCCCCATCCCATCCCACCCCTGTGGCAGGGCATTCCCTTTTGTTTTCTCTCTTATTTTTGGTGCTGTGGTGGAAAAAGAGGCATTGAGTGGCAATCATGTTCAGTTTATGTCTACTTTAAGCATGCATTTCTTATCCTGGGAGAATCCTCCCAACTCCCTTTATTAGGTGCTCCATTCTCTATCTGAGCTGCCTTTTCCCCAAGGATGTGGGGCTGGCCTCCAAGTCATGGAGTGAACCTCCTGGTACTTTTCTCGGCTCTTCTTGGGTTTTCGTCTCCTATTTTGTTACTTTACATTACCCAGATGAATGCAACCCTGCTATGTCTGTCCCTCTCTTTCTAGCTCATTTCACTTAGCATGATACTTTCCATGTAGTACTATTTGTATGTAAATTTCATGACTTCATCTTTCCTAACAGTTGCATAGTACTTCATCGTATAAATGTACTTAAGTTTCTTTACCAGTCATCTGTTCTCGGGCACTCAGATTTTTTTTCCAGGTTTTGACTATTGTGAATAGTGCAACAATGAACATAGAAGTGCAAATGTCATTTTGACTGTAGTTTTTTGCTTCTCCAGCATACATTCTTAGGAGTGGTATAGCTGGGTCAAATGGGAGCTCAATTTCTAATTTTTTGACAATCGTCCATACTTTTTTCCAAAAGGGCTGAACCAGTTGGCATTCCTACCAACAGTGAAAGGGAGTCCCTTTCTTGCCACATCCATGCCAACACAGGTTGCTTTTGTTCTTTTGGATGTGGGCCAGACTCTGTGGTGTGAGATGATATCTTATTGTTGTTTTGATCTGCATCTCCCTGATGATTAGTGATGTAAAGCATTTTCTCATGTGTCTTTTAGCCATTTGGATTTCTTTGGAAAAGTTTCTGTTTATTTCATCACCCCATTTTTTGATGGAATTAGATGTTTTCTTCTTGTAGAGTTCAAGCTGTGCTTTGTATATCCTTGATATCCATCCCTTATCAGATGGGTATTGGGTAAATATCCTTTCCCATTCTGTAGATTGTCTTTGTATTCTGGTCACTGTATCTTTTGAGGTGCAGAAGCTTCTTTTTGGGTCACACCCAGTGACATACAGGGGTTACTCCTGGCTCTGCACTCAGGAGTCACCCCTAGCGGTGCTCAGGGGACCATATGGGATGCTGGGAATCGAACCCAAGTTGGGCGCGTGCAAGGCAAACGTCCTACCCGCTGTGCTATCTCTCCAGCCCCTAGTACCATGCTGTTTTAATTATTACTGCTTTGTAGTAGAGTTTGAGGTTGGGGAGGGTGATGCCTCACCACGTCTTTTTCCCAAGAATTGCTTTAGCAATCCAGGGGCATTTGTTGTTCCGTATGAATTTCAGGAGTGCTTGATCTATTTCTTTGAAGAATTTCATGGGTATTCTTCATGGGTATTTCTTTGAAGAATTTTATGGGTATAAGATTGAATCTGTGTAATGCTTTCGGGAGTATTGCAATTTTGATGATGTTAATTCTTCCTATCCATGAGCAGGGGATATGTTTCCATTTCCTCGTGTCCTCTTTTATTTTATGGAGTACCATTTTGTAGTTTTTCATTGTAGAGATCCTTTACCTCTTTAGTTGGGCTGATTCCGATATTTGATTTTCTGGGGCACAATTGTGAACAGGATTATTTTTTTCATGTCACTTTCCTCTCTCTCATTATTTGCATATAGGAAGGCCAGGGTATTTTGGGCATTGATTTTATAGCCTGCAACTTTACTGTACAAGTCTATTGTTTCTAGGAGTTTCTTGGTAGAGGATTTAGGATTCTCGAGATATAGTATCATATCATCTGTAAATTGTGAGACCTTGATTTCTTCCTTTCCTATCTGGATGCCTTTAATGTAATTTTCTTGCCTAATCACTATGGCAAGTACTTCCAACAGAAGTGGTGATAGTGGGCATCCTTGTCTTGTCCATGATGTTAGAGGAAAGGCCCTTAGTTTTTCCCCATTGAGGATAATGCTTGCCAGGGGTTTGTCGTAGATGGCTTTGACTATCTTGAGGAAAGTTCCTTCAAAACCCATTTTGGTGAGAGTTTTCATCATAAACAGGTGCTGTATCTTGTCAAAAGATTTCTCTGGTCTATTGATATGATCATATGGTTTTTATCTTTAGTTCTGTTGCTATTATCGATTATATCAATTGGTTTCCCAAATGTTAAACCATCCTTGCAGCCTTGGGATGATTCCCACTTGGTCATGGTGTATGATCTTTCTGATGAGTTGTTGGATTCTATTTGCTAATATTTTCAATAGACATCATTTTAAATAGTAGCTACTTGTTTTCATAGATCTTTATATCTTCAGTGTGAGTTTAAGCTCTAGCTAAAATATTTTTCATCTTTGCACTAATTTTGTCAACTTGATCAGGATAGAGGATGAAAAAGGATGAAATATTATATTTGGCTATTTTCAGAATGGCTTAACATTTTATTCTTTAGACTCAATAAAGAGATCCACTGTTACCAATGTGTTACGATCTCTTCAATCTGCAGTGAATCTGAAAAGAACATAAAGCATAAAAATCAGACAGAATAAATACTCTCAATTTCTTTCTGTCTTTTTCTGTCTCTCTGTTTCTGTCTCAGTTTCTCCCTCCCTATATTTCTGTTTCTGTCTCAGTCTCTCTCTCTCTCTCTCTCTCTCTCTCTCTCTCTCTCTCTGTCTCTCTCTCTGGCAACTATCTCATCAGCCTTGGATAAAACCTATTGTATTAGAAACTCTGGTTTTCAGACATATAAACTTTAATTATACCACAAATTTTAATGCTTACACACTTTACAGGAGGCACATTGTGGGATTACCTGGCCTCCAGAATCAAGTAAATATATTCCTATTAGATGAATAGATCAATAGATAGATAGGTAGATAGATAGATAGATAGATAGATAGATCTATATTTGAATACAAAATATTAGTTCTGTTTTTTGGAAAACCATAGTTCTTCATTTTATTGAGAGAATGTTTTCATTCATTCTTCTCCCTACTTTCCAACACTTTAAAATCTACTGTACTCTATTTTCCCATTACATTATATTTATGTACTCTTCTAGGGACATCTGTAAAACCACCCTTAGAGAAAATTTCCTGATACTGGTGGAGAATTAGGGAATGTATATTCAGTCCAGACCACTAGATTCAAAATATTGCCCTACAATTTATTGTGCAGTAGTTGAAATTTAATTCTGCCATAGTTTCTCTATTTAATAAACTGGAGTAATGAGAACATTTTCACAGCACTGTCCTAAGGGGAAAATGTATATAAATAGTGGGTACAAACTAAATAAATGCAAGTTGCTATTGTTCTTAGTCTCAATTGTTAGGTGATACAAATGTGTATATTATCATTTTTGTGTTTCCTTGAAGATCTGGAGAGGTAAGTTGTACTTTATATAATTTCCCAAGAAAAAATATTTTCTGCAGTTTCCTCCAAATGTTTGCTGAAACTCTTAGACAAAAACCATCTTTTAATTGCATAGATTTATTGTCCCATGTTTCCACACTTCATTCAGTTGATCTTGTCCAGCTGGGTGCAGGTGTGTAAGTCCTGTGTACAGAGACTTGATTCCTTGAGAGAAACAAGGGAAGATAGAAGAGGAATTTTTCTCTACAATGTAGAAAATATAAAAATTTGGGAAAGATTCCTGCCAACTTATATATGGCAAAGCCACCTAAATACCAGAAAAAAGTAACACAAAGTTTATGCACATTTTTTGTGTAGAATCTTAGTGACCAATATTTATTTTTGAATACCAAAAGATTTGTTCTCTTTAGTTTCAAAATCATTTTTTATCTCTACCTCCACACACATAAAAAAACAGAGAAAAGGGGATGAATAAAAAATTGAATTAGACCACCCCTAGTTTTGTAAAAAAATCACTTAAATCACTTAACTTTCCATTAGTCGTCGATTTGCTCGAGCGGGCGCCGGTAACGTCTCCATTTGTCCCTGTCGCGTGCTAGTGTAGCCCAATGACATGTGTTCGCTCTGGGAACATGAAGAGCCTCAAACCGATCGTTCATGATCTTGACGAAGAAGTCTGGCCATCTGGTAGGTGGGCTGCCACACGGTCTTTTGACGTCCCATGGAATCCAGTCGGTAACATATATATATATATATATATATATATATATATATATATATATATAATTTGGGCTCTGTGTTCTGTGCTAACGGATCTTTCCTGGCTGTGCTCAGGGACCATATGAGTATTAGAGACTATACCTGGGTTGGCCATGTGCAAGGGAAACCCTTTGCCTGCTGTATTATCTCTATGGTCCCCTAGATTTATTCAGCAATATTGAATACTAGAATTTCTAAAAAGACCTCAAAATGTGTCTCAAGACGTCTAATTTTTCCTCAATCATATTGTGTCTATTCCAGGAAGAAAAAAATATTTTCACCTATAAATTAATTTTATTAACAAGATCGCATTCAACTTCTTTCCCCTTGTTCAAAAAGCTATGATGATGTCTCAGCTTAATTTTAGGTAACAGTCATCTAGTTACCCAACTTATAGTGAACCCTCATTGTCTAAAAGGGTGCCACAGTGTTCTTTAAACATAATATTTCATCTGCCATTCAACCAGCTTCTTAGAACTCTTTCCAAATCTTTCTCCTAAGATTCTCTTTCTCTATAAGCGGCTCACCTGGTTTCCATCTCTGAGCCCTTCTAGGAATGATCCCTAAGAACTGAATCAGGAGTAACCTCTGAGGAGAGAAGAATGTAGCCCCCCAAAAGAAAAAGAAAAGGTAAAAAAAAATAAAAAACTAAGATGGAGGACTTAAGCTACAGGAGAGAGATCTTTTCTGCATGGTCACAGGAAGCAGTTGCCAAGGACCTGCGGTGTGGAGGACCCAAAAAACAAGGGAGTATAATTTTAGATAAAACTCTTGTAGGCCACTGAGAGCCAAGACAATCACAAGGCCCAAGAGATAGTGCAGCAGGTAGGACACTTGCCTTGCATGTAGCCAACCCAGGTTTGTTTCCCAGCACTCCATATGGTTCTTTGAAATCTGTGATCCCTGAGCCAGGATTAAGCCCTGATCATCTCTGGGTGTGCCCTCCCGCCCAATAAAATAAAGCAGAACAAAATGAAACATTTATTATTTCCCTTGTTGTCTGAGTTTAACATGCATATAATCTTTCTTCTACAAGTGTTTGAGTGAGGATAACGTAAGGAAAATATCTTTAAATGTTTAGTAGCCCAAACTGAGGTATTTTGGGTTGTTTGTTTCTTCTGTGTTTAATGTTTTGAGGCAACACTTAATCCATTTTGGTAGTTTCAGTAATATCTAATGGTATATGATGAAATTCACTTAATCACTTAATCACTTAACTTCCCATTAGTCGTCGATTTGCTCGAGCGGGCGCCAGTAACGTCTCCATTTGTCCCTGTCGCGTGCTAGTGTAGCCCAATGGCATCTGTTTGTTCCGGGAACATGAAGGGCCTCAAACTGATCGTTCATGATCTTGACGAAGAAGTCTGACCATCTGGTAGGTGGGCGGCCACACGGTCTTTTGACATCCCGTGGAATCCAGTCGGTAACAGCTCTAGTCCAGCGGTCGTCTTTAAATCTCATTACGTGACCAGCCCATCTGATTTTCGACACCTTGGCAAATGGGACAGCATCCCTGATTCTTAATCGTGGACGGATGTCAGAACTCCGGATTCTTTCTCTCATTTGAGTGAAACGTGATATTCCAAGCATAGCTCTTTCTATTCTTCTTTGGGAGACCTGAATAGCGTTCTCATCTCGTTTGCGTAGGGCCCAGGTCTCTGAGGCATATGTTAATGCAGGAAGAACAGTGGAATCAAAGAGATGTGCCCGGAGCCGGAGGTTCTTCGTCCTCTTAGCTATTTCTTCGACGTTCTTGAAGGCGTTCCAAGCCGCTCTCTTCCTCCTGCGCAGCTCGGGTGCCAGGTCATTTGTCATGTTGACTTCTCGACCTAGGTACACATAGCTGTTGCATTTGGAGATGGTCATTCCGTTGAGAGCGAATGGGGCGTCAGGAACGAGGCTGTTTCTCATAAACATTGTCTTAGTAAGATTCAGCTGTAGTCCTACCTTTCCACACTCACATGATGAAATTAGACACCAAAATATTTGCTGAATGAATAAAATATAAGTAAGTTTGACCCTGCACTCAGAAACCACTTATGATGTCTTGGAGGGACTGTTAGGAGCTAATTTGGTGCCAGAGATTGAAACTGGCTGAGCACATGCAAGGCAAGTGCCCGACCTGCTTTTCAGTCTCTCAGCCCTCACTGTTCATCATTTTGCGATTTCAATTTCAGAATTTTTCTCATTTTAGCTCTTTCTTCCTTCCTTCCTTCCTTTCCCTTCCTTCCTTCCTTCCTTCCTTCCTTCCTTCCTTCCTTCCTTCCTTCCTTCCTTCCTTTTCTTTCCTTTCTTTCTTTCTTTCTTTCTTTCTTTCTTTCTTTCTTTCTTTCTCTCTCTCTCTCTCTTTCTTTCTCTCTTTCTTTCTTTCTTTCTTTCTTTCTTTCTTTCTTTCTTTCTATTTCTTTCTTCTTTTTTAAATTTTAGTTACTTGTAAAGTCCGTTTAGAATGTTGAAGGACCAGGTAGAAAGAATCAGAAGGTACATTCTGATACTAAAAATCATTAGGACCTTTATTCTTCCTTATATTTGCCTTGCTTTTTCGTATTAGAAAAGCAGAAGACTATTTGGTTCATATTTATATTTTTTCAAACTAAAAACTGGTTAATAGTATTTCAATTTAGAATATACATAACTACTTATTATCTCCACCACCCACCACTTCCCATGTTTATTAATACTTTTTTACTTCATTCTGTGAAACCAAATTTAGTTACTCTGTCCAAAAATATTACTATTTCAGCATTGTAGCTATTCTGGTCCAGCACTTAGATACATGAAGTTGACATTTAGCATCACTTACCTACAACAAAATTGTAGCATTGCTGTAGCAATTATTATTACCTATCACAAAAATAATGCATACAGATGTAACAATAAAAATGAAGATAATGTTGTATTGTTTTATTTTCACCATAAAATATGTATGGGAAAATAAAATCAAAACTTTTATTTTGTGTTTGGTTTACTGGTAGTTAAAAATAAATTTCAAATGTTAAAGTTAAATACTTAAAGAAGATTTACATTGCTTTGATAATATGCAATTCAGGGATTAGCTTTGCAGTTCAATATGAAAAATTTCCAAGTACTAATTTTGCATTATACTTACCTTCTCTGCTTTTTCTTTATCTGTTAACACCATTGCTTCTGTTATTCCTTCTGAAGCCATTTATTTGCCAAAAAAAAAAAAAATGCGTAAAAGAGGCAATTCTTTTTTTCTGGTCAACATTGTAATATTATGATATAGGGATAGTTTTCTATGAAAAGTTTTGTTTTCAATTATTATAAATTTTGCATCAGTCTCAATGCCCATCCCCCTGCTGGGAAATTAGATTAACTATTGTCTGCACTGATGCCTGATTCTTCCAAAATCATCCTGGTACAGAATTACCACAGAGATGTATATGGCCCTGGGCAACTCATTTAGCTTTTCTGTACTCTCCTTTCTTCATTTACAAAATAGGGATTAAATGACCTTTCTCTACCTATCAGGAGTGGTTTAGATAAAATTGTATAATAGACTTGAAAGTACATGGAAAGTAAAGGTATTGTAATAAACTCATTGGAATCTATACTAAGGAACTAAATTAGAGCAATGTTTGAGCAGGATTGTATAAAAGCTGCCTCTGTGTGTGTGTGTGTGTGTGTGTGTGTGTGTGTGTGTGTGTGTATGTATGCGTGTGTGTGTGTGCGCGCGCGCGCACGCACGCCCCCGCGTGTATGTGTGAATGGTCACATTCACGGATAAGCTGTCCACCCAAAGGAAAAAAAAATGTAAATTTGAGAGCTTAGTGTTACTGTTTTATATTTTTATAAGAAAAAAGTTTGTTGTTTAGTGGCTATAGATTTGTAAAATTATATTGTAGTTTAAAGTGAGATGTTCAAAACTTCAAATCTTTTGTAGAAAATAATCTGTCTCAGGGACAAGAATAGAAAGTTTCTAGAAGCTGTAGAATTAAGATAAACACTTCAGTTAAAAATATATTATTACTACAGTTGACTTTTAAAGGAAGAGACTTTAAAAACAAAGAAACTTATTTTGTAGTCATTCTATATAGACAGAGATGGAAAGAAGAAGATGAAAGGATAAGAGCTGTCAAAAGCTTCCTAAAACAGAAATCTCAGAGAAAAAAAAATCAATTCTTCAGAAACATTGATTGGTAGAGTCAAGCATTAGATTTTCAAACAACAGTGTGCCATAGTTTTCTTCCCTACTTTTTTTCCCCTCCTCTTATGTAGTGTAACAGAAAGAACTGGAGAAAAGCAAAGAACATGAGGGTTAACTCTGACCTTTGCCAAAGATATTGCAAATAGTTAATTGTCTTTCTTTTAGCTCAAGATCAAAGCCAAATTCCAGTCTTCAGCAAGACATTTAAGGCAAAATAATAATAATAACAATAATTCTGAATACATTAAAGAATACTAGATTCATGGAAGAGGCTTACTTAATAAAATTATGGTGAGATAATTCACCATAACTTGGAAGAAAATTTGAGTTAAGTAAAGTTTAAATGTCAAAAAGAAAATGAAGAGAAAGCAGTAACATCTATATTTTAATATGGCTTAAAGTCATATTAGTTTAATTGAAGATTACAGATTTGTAAGCTGGAGCGATAGCACAGCGGGTAGGGCGTCTGCCTTGCACGCAGCCAACATGGCCGACCCGAGTTCGATTCCTCCGCCCCTCTTGGAGAGCCCGGCAAGCTACCGGGAGTATTCGATATGCCAGACACAGTAACAACAAAGTCTCCAATGGAGACGTTACTGGGCCCGCTTGAGCAAATCGATGATCAACGGGAGGGCCTTTACTTTTTACTTTACTTTACAGATTTGTATTATTTATTTCCAATTGTTTCCCTAAAAAATTTAATTTTTATTTAACAAGCATGGATATATAGAAAAAAAATAAAAGAAGGAAACATGCTCTGGTGTTTGACTAATCATACCTAGAGAAATTATTTTAATTTTATTGTAAATTTAAGAAATTTGGTCAACTTTATCATCTGCCTTCTGGAAATATAATCATTACGCTAACTGGAAGGTCCCAAAGTTCACAATAAATATAAATGAGAACATAAACTCCTATCTAAAAAAATAATATTCTAAAGCCCCTTCTGGATTTTTTGTATATATTTAGTTTTAATATATCATTTAAAAGTGCATTGTTTGTTAGACTAGTGAATATTATCTGCAATTGATAAAAATAATATCCTAGAGCCTATTTTACTACATTTACATTTCTTTCAATATTTTATTATACTTGAAATTAATTCTTATACATAAAATTTATTTATGTATATATAAAGCTTTTAATTAAAAGCGAATCTTTTAATGTTTTACTATTAAAAGCATCAAATAAACCTAAAATAAACAGTCCTGCCATTAAAACAATATGATTTACTTATATGATTTACCTACATATATATTGAGCTGGAGCAGCAGCACAGCAGTAGAGTGTTTGCCTTGCACGCGGCCAACTGGACCGACGACTCAGGTTCAATTCCTCCGCCCCTCTCACAGAGAGCCAGGAAAGCTCCGAGAGTATCTTGCTTGCATGGCAAAGCCTGGCAAGCTCCCCGTGATGTATTCAATATGCCAAACACAGTAACAAATCTCACAATGGAGACGTTACTGGGCCCCCTCGAGCAAATTGATGACCAATGGGAGGACAGTAACAGCAACAGTGACATATGTATTAATCTGTCTTTTATCACTGAAAGTTTCTAGCTGAGGTCATAATGTGCATTTTTCTTCCCTGATGATGAATGATGTACACTGAAATTTTTTTGAGTTAAATTAAACAAAACCCCAAAAGTGCTCATGTATCATGGATTAAAAAAATTTATGCACATGTATATATTATATACGTGTGTGTGTGTGTGTGTGTGTGTATCCAAGTACACACATATATGTCTTATAGACAAAGAGGGACTTTACAGACATATTTTTAGTAACTTGGCACAGAACATGATCATATATGACAACAGTTGGCAGATTCTTGGAAGAATCAACATTTTAAAATTTGATAAATACATAGTATATTTTTTAATACCATAAATTGATAGTGTCTATAAGTAATGCAAACTACATAGATGAGTAATTCAAAAGCATTTATCTTAAATACATATTTGTAATTACAGAGTCTCCATCCCCTGCGCCTGGCTGTCTTCACCGGGGCCCTTTGGAGGGGGGTGGGTTGAATATCCCTCCCCACCCCGAGCAGAGCCCCAGCAGCCGAAGACCTCCAGAACCAGCCACAGCCATGCTGAGACCACTCTCCACACGTCCGGACAAGCCTCATGCATGAAGGAACCGGCAGAGAAACCCAGGCATGCGGGTCCCGGGGCTGAGATCTCCAAGCCTGCTCAGATTGGGACTGGATCTTCTCCACCCAGATCCCCCAACTTCCAGTAGGTAAGTGTTACACCCTCCAGCTGAGGCCAGCGCCAGGTGGTCCCATCAATGGCCAAGACCCAGATGCTATAAAACCGAGCTCTCAGAAGTACGCGTTATTTCGTTTTTACTTTGGAGAACCCAGAAGGCTACCAAAAGTATCCTGCCCGCACTGTAGAGTCTGGCAAACTTCCCATGTCATACTCAATATGCTAAATACCAGTAACAATGATAGGTCTCATTCTCCTAGCCCTGAAAGAGCATTGAATATGACTCTTTTAAAATCTCAGGGTTAGGAAGAAGGGGACGTTACTGGTGCCTGCTCGAGGCAATCGAAGAACAACAGGATGATTGTGATCATGATCGTAATCACATGTACAAGGTTTCATTGGGATATTTTCAATAAAACACATAGCTGTTTGAGTTATGATTATCAACTATGTGTGCTTTTGGGGTAATTTCAGGTTGTTTAATAACAAAAGTGAAGAAGAGATCAAGGTTTAAAGCAAAGCCATTGGAGAAGATAATTGGGGTCAATTGGAAATATTTTCTTTTTGTATAAAAAGTAAAGAGAAAAATCGCATGAAGAATAAAAACCTAAATCCAAATATGATTTGAAGTTTTTTTGTATGACACTTTGTCAAAATTTTTTTCTACATGCATTTTTCTCTCAATTCTACTAGTTCTTCCCTCTTGATCTATTATTTTTTTTGCAAAAATGTATTTCATTTTAATCAGAAGCACAATACGTATTAATTTCTCTTCCACACCCAGAATTTCTCTTTCTGTAGGTTCCTGCTGACATAGTTAGTAATAACTAAAATTAAAAGTTTATGAATTTCAGGCTTACTTTTGGATTCTTCATGGACATATTTATGATTGAGCCAGCTTATGACCAAAGGAAAAAAATAGGTAACAGATTTGTGAAGCAAATTAACTGGGGGCCAAATTTAGCCTTCTAAACTCATTTCATTTGCACCTCAGCTTGGACTTAAGCCATTAGCACAGCAGGAAAAAGCAATGGTTATGCACCAGGCCACCAGCACTTCCATGCATAAGATTTTGCAGATTGACAGAAATAATGAATGTAATTAAAACAGCATGTAGCCAAGAAAAAATAATTAGTATACAAGTTGGATGGCTATGGGAGGCCCATGACATGACAAAAGCATTTTTAAGGATTTTAATGATACCCTAAACCAATTTAGTTACCAAACATGAGCTTATATCTCATAATATTTAATAAATAAATGTTCTTCATAATTATTTCCAAGCTATAGACTTAAGGTGTGTCAGTTTTAAGAACTTCAGTCATTAATATTGAATTTTCCCCTCTTATTATTGAAGTGATACCTATAATTTATTTAATTAAATTCTGAAAGAAGTAGTAATATCCATATCCTATGGTCATAAAGGATTGAAAGACAGTCTGAGATTTTGGAATGCAGTCACTAATGAATTCAGAAAACATACTTTATTATTTTATATATTATATCATTTAAATGTATATTTAAGGATGGAGGGTGAATTGGGTCATACCGGCTGCCTCACTACTTACTCCTGGTTTTCTGCTCAGTGATCACTCTTGGTAGTGATTCAGGAACCATATGTACTGCTAAGGAGTGAACCATGGTTGGTCATGTGTAAGATGAGTATTTTATCTCTCTCGTTGCAATATATGCATATATTTACATATATGTAATATGTAATATATGTAAATAATATTGTACCTTTGGTAACATTGTTAAAATATTGTTAACTTTTATAGTTTTGGTATACAAAGCTTCTGCACCTAACCACCATCAAACTGCCCAGAATCATTACTGTTCTTAAATCATATCCTATCTACTTCTTTCTTCTCTCATACCCCAGTGCTGCCACTTCAGTCCATTAGCCCCTCCCCCCTCAAATTCCTTCCCTCTACCACCTCTGTAACCACAAGTATGTGTTCTACATTAATGGCGCCATTAAAGAAACTTTGCAACATCTACACAATGGAGTACTACGCAGCTGTTAGAAAAGATGAAGTCATGAAATTTACATACAAGTGGTACTACATGGAAAGTATCATGTTAAGCGAAACCAGTCAGAAAGAGAGGGATAGACATAGAAAGATTGCATTCATCTGGGCAACATAAAGTAATAAAATAGGAGACTAACATCCAAGAGTGGATGGGATTAGTAGCAGGAGTTTTGCTCCATGGCTTGGAGGCCAGCCACACATGCTAGGGGAAAAGGTTGCTCAGATAGAGAGGGGAGCACCAAATAAAGGGTGTTGGGAGGATCCTCCCAAGATGGGAGAAGCATGCTGAAAGTAGACTATAGACCAAACATGATTGCCCCACTCAATGCCTCTTTTGCAAACCACCACAACACCCAAAAGGAGAGACAGAACAAAAGGGAATGTCCTGCCACAGAGACAGGGTGGGATGCGGGGATAGGGGGTGGGAGGGATACTGGGACACATGGTGGTGAAAAATGGACACTGGTGGAGGGATGGGTGTTTGATCATTATATAATTAAAACCCAAGCACAAAAATTTGTAAATCTATAACTGTACCTCATGGTGTTTCACTAACAAAAATTTTTAAAAAAATGTAAATAATGGAGAATGGGCACAGGTGGAGGGATGGGTACATTGTATAATTGAAACCCAAGCACAAAATTTTGTAAGTCTGCAACTGTACCTCATGGTGTTTCACTAACAAAAATTTTTAAAAAATGTAAATAATGGAGAATGGGCACAGGTGGAGGGATGGGTACATTGTATAATTGAAACCCAAGCACAAAATTTTGTAAGTCTGCAACTGTACCTCATGGTGTTTCACTAATAAAAATTAAAAAAAGAAAAATGTGTATATATTGGGGTTGGAAAGATAGTATAGTGGATAGTGTGTTTTGTCTTGTATGCAGCTAACTTGGGTTAGGTCCCAGTACAGCACTCCATATGATCACCCACCCTCGAAGTTCACCAGGAGTGATCTCATATGTATATATGAAAGAGAAAGAAAGAGGGGGAGAGAGAGAGAGAGAGAGAGAGAGAGAGAGAGAGAGAGAGAGAGAGAGAGAGTGTTTTGGTGGTTTAATGCTCAACCACTAACAATCAGGGCTGACATTCAGCACTTGGCATTATGCTCAGATCCTTGAAATGCTAGGCATATACTCTACTACTAGAGTTAACTCTCTGGCCATAATAGATTTATTTATTTCTGACTTAGTCTGTTTTCTTGTTTTTATTATTTCATATATAAGAATATTATTCCAATATTTGTCTTTCTACTTATTGTTCAGAATATTTAACATGACCCCCTCCAGTTTCATTCATGTTTCATAAGACAACATTTAATCTTTCATATAGCTCAGCAATATTCCATTATGTATATATACCACAACTTTCTTAGCCACTGATTTGTCATTAGTTGTTCCCATATCTATTAAAATCAAACAGTGGCACTGCTTCACTTTTCAAACAATGAATTAATACTTAAAAAAATCTATTTTTTAATAGGCATATTGGTTTACATATTGTGTTAAATGGTAAATATTGTTTTGACTCCACACCTACCTTTTAAATTTAGAAATAAAATTTAATATTCTAAACGAGAGTACTTGTAATTAGTTCAGCTCTTATTGTGAAATATTTGTAATTACTAAAAAAGATCCTTTGAGTTCACACCTAACCTTGCTCAGAGGCTGCTCTGAGCTCTGAGAAGATAATTTCCTCAGGTAATGTTTAGGAAACCCAGTGGTTCCAGTGATTGAGCCAGCATGCAAAGCATGAACTGCAGTCCTTTACCCTCTCCGCAGCCAACTATCTATAAACTTAAGAGAGAAAATATCAAATTTTCCCAAAGAAAAGTTCTAAAGATTTGTTTCAATTTGATTAATAAACAAATCAAGTGAAAGAAATTAAGTCTTAAAATTTATAGCTTATTTACTGTTCACTGGTGCTTCACCTTATTTTTTCTTTTTTTGGTAGATATGGCATATAGGGAGATATGGTGGGTTCTGATTTTGATTCTATACCATAAATTTAAACAACAGATGCTATAAGACACATAATGGAGTCCCTGCCGTATGAAAGTTCACCATTTAATGGGAGAGGTAAGAATACTAATCATGATTAAGCACCATGGAAAAGCACTGTGTTCACATTCCTTCAAAATCTCAACAGTCCTACTTATCTTGTGTGGGCATGGCTTTAAACTACAAAGCTCTTCTTTTTATTGGGTAACTTAATTCCTTGGATCTTATTCAATGGTACTATTTAGTTTATATGAGAGAGGCTCTCTAGAGAACGTATCTGGCAGGATAAAGTTTTGTAATAGTATTATTTTATATTAAGTTATAAAATGACTTACAAGTGAGTTTTACCAGTTTTCTTTTATAACTTATTTTTCTAATATGTACCCACTCTGTCAAGAATTTCTCATTTTGAATAATTTGCTCAACATTTATTACACTATTTCTTGTTACTTAGCGTTAAAATGCAGACTATTTATGTAAGAACTAAAATAGTTGAAGTAGAATAATTAGCTGTATGAACACAGGTACAAAAATACCTAAATAACATGTCATTACTGTGTCTTGTTGGAACTGGTAGTTTATTGTAAGTAGATGGTTTTAACTGAAACAAATATTCAGTGGCTAATGGTCTATTTGGCAGAGCTCATGGCCAGCATTATTTTGGCCGCTCTTGACTGGGATGTGAAGTATAGAAGGCCAAGAGATTCTTAATTGATTGTTATTAACAGTCTGTGTTTTGTATGTAATAATGAATATAACTGGACCAGAGAGACATTTTGATAAAAGAAAAAAAGAGTTAAAGAGAATTTGGTTTTCAACTCAAATTTGCTTCAAATAAAAGTGCTCTAAGCAGCATCTGAGGATCTATAAACCTTTTTTTCACCTTGATTGTCAAATGTCTTGGGAGAAAGGGAACTAATGTTCCAATGTTAAAAACGAGGGTTTCAAAGACTTATTTAGAAAAACAGAAGTTACATCTCAAATATAATGACCATATTGCACACTTGATACATCTCGAAACATGCTTTTTAGATTCTGGGCCCTTACTAAATTACAAGTTACAATGATTTAACTGGTAGAAAGGAAATTATGGTCTAATGAAGAGCATAATTAGAAGTACTTCTAAATATATATGCATATATATGATATTAATATTTACTAATATGCACTCTAATGCATATTTTAAATTTTGACTGACAAAAATTATCATTCAAAAATGCTGTTTAAATTTTGAAGTATATGAAGCAATATGGAAAGAAAGAGTCCAAAAGACAAATTATGATAATTTCTTTAAGCTAGTTTTAGTTTTGTATCCTACCATGAAATGAATAGCAGAAATCACAAGCACTTACACATGATATTTATCTTATTAGTGATGTTTTCCTTAAAACACCTATAAACAACAGGGAAGAAAAGATTAAATATAATTTTCTAAGTTTGTCTAAACACTAGTAAAAAGTCATTAAATAATTTCCAATCAGGCTGTGAATAAAAAATGGGGTTGGCATTTATATTTTGATTTCCAACAGGTGAATAACTTAGCTTTAGGTTTCATTCATTGCCCCAAATCTAACAAAGCCCATCAAATAAATATAAAGAGCCAGCTTAGTTTCAAGTAACAGATAGTAAACGTCCAGGTTGTGAGAGGCTATGCTGCTGTACCTGCTTCTAATTATACTTAAATGAATGTTTTACTAAACCAAAGCAGTGTTTCGGAAATAGTGATCTTAAAAGCAAACAAACAACCCCCCTAGGAAACAGATGAAAATACACTTTTATGATAATTCAATTTGAAAATTTAAGAAGATGATGATAGAAAAAAATGTCAAAATTAGCCAGCAAATAATACTTTTTGAAAGCAAAGAGATAACCAAGTAATAAACGTACTCATCATTTTTTTGGGTAAATATGAATACAACTTTCAAATTGTTAAGCTTAGTCACTGGTTCCTAAGTAATTTTCTAAGTTTAGATGAATTAAATTTTTTATATTCACATTTATTACTGGGAAAAGAGGTATGGGCCACAATTGGAGATGCTCAAAGTCTGCTCCTGACTTTGTCCTCCAGGATCATTTGCAGCAATGCTTATGAGACCATGTAGCTCTGGGGATCAAATGAAGGTCACTGTATTCCAGGAAAGAAGCTTAATTCCTATTCAATCACTCTTTCTATATTACTATTATAGCGTTTTTTTAATCATTGCTATTTAGAATTATCTATTCATTTAATTTTATTGAATACTGTCTTCCATATGCACAGAATATATTTCCAGATATCTAAATTAGTATGTGAGAGAGAGTATAATAGCACTGTAGCACTGTTCTCCCGTTGTTCATCAATTTGCTCGAGCAGACACCAGTAACATCTTACAACAAATTTAAGACTTGTTGTTACTGTTTTTGGCATATCAAATATGTCACGGGTAGCTTGCCCGACTTTGCTGTGCAGGCGATATACTCTCGGTAGCTTACTGGGCTCTCCGAGAGGGTGGAAGAATTGAACCCAGTTCGGCTGCATGCAAGGCAAGCACCCTACCCACTGTGCTATCTCTCCAGCCTGAGAGTATAATAATATAAAATAAATATATTTTTGTTTTCTAAGATTTTCATGATTGAAACCATTCTATAAGAAGATATAATGAATAAATTTAGGAGTCTAAAAGCCATTAATTGTGATTATGTGCCTTGATGCTCCAAGATTTACAAAATTATGGGGGATTAAAACTCTCAGGATGTATAGTTTCCCAACCTATTTAATAGAGTTGCTATATCTCCTTTAATAAATTTACTAATTCATATCTCTAGATTTATTCCAGATAGATTGAATGATAATTTTTTTTCATACAAACATTGGAAAAAGTAACGTTCCCTCCCAAATATACTGAGTTTTAGGGGGACATTAAATAAATCACGATCACGATCATCCTGTTGTTCGCCGATTGCCTCGAGCAGGTCCCAGTAACGTCTACTTCATCCTAGCCCTTAGATTTTAAAAAGTGCCATATTCAAGGCTCTTTCAGGATTAGGAGAATGAGACCCATCATTGTTACTTGTATATGGCATATTGGGTAAGCCATGGGAAGTTTGCCAGACTCTGCCGTGTGGGCAGGTTACATTTGGTAGCCTGCCAGGTTGTCCAAAGTAAGAATGAGATAATAAGATGTTCTGGGAGCTGGGTTTTATAGTCTCTGGGTCTTGGCTGTTGATGGGATTACACGGTGCAGGGGTCAGTTGGTGGGTGTGACCCCTGCCTACTGGAAGATGGAGGATCTGGGTGGAGGATGCTCAGCCCCGATCTGAGCAGGCTTGGAGATCTCAGGCCCGGGACCCGCATGCCTTTGTTCTTCTGCGGGTACCTTCATGCATATTAAATAAATAGTTATATCAATGAAAGACAATTATCTTTCTTTTCTCCTTTTATTTATTTATTTGCTATTTTTTATTTTTTAAATATATTTATTTATTTTTTATCATATTTTTTATTAGTGAAACACCATGAGGTACAGTTATAGACTTATAAATTTTTGTGATTGGGTTTCAGTTATACAATGATCAAGTACCCATCCCTCCATCAGTGCCCATCCTCCCCCACCACGGGTCCTAGCATCCCTCCCACCCCCATCCCCCATCCCCGTCCCACCCTGCTGCTATGGCAGGGCATCCCCCCTTGTTCTCTCTCTCTTCTTTTGGTACTGTGTTTTGCAAGAGAGGCATTGAGTGGCAATCACGTTTGGTCTATAGACGACTTTTAGCATGTCTCTCCCACCCTGGGAGGGTCTTCACAACACCCTTTATTTGGTGCTCTCTTCTCTATCTGAGCTTCCTTTTCACCTAGCACATGTGGCTGGCCTTCAAGTCATGGAGCAAAATTCCTGGTACTAATCTCAGCCATTCCTGGGTGTTAATCTGTCGTTTTGTTGCTTTATGTTCCCCAGATGAATACAATCTTTCTGTGTCTATCCCCTCTTTCTGACTCATTTCTAACATGATACTTTCCATGTAGTACCACTTGTATGTAAATTTCATAACATCATCTTTTCTAACAGCTACATAGTACTCCATTGTGTCAATGTACCAAAGTTTCTTTAACCAGTCATCTGTTCTCGGGCACTCAGGTTTTTTCCAGATTCTGGCTATTGTAAAGAGTGCTGCAATGAACAAACAATTGCAGATGTCACTTCGACTATACCTTTTTGCCTCTCTGGGATATATTCCCAGGAGTGCTATAGCTGGGTCAAATGGGAGATCAAATTCTAATTTTTTGAGAGTCGTCCATACTGTTTTCCAAAAGGGTTGGACCAGCCGGCATTCCCATCAGCAGTGAAGGAGGGTCCCTTTCTCGCCACATCCGTGCCAGCACCTGTAATGCCTACATTTTAAGTGGAGAATCATAAGTAACAAACATAGTCTAAATTACTTTAAAGTAAGATAAGATAGTCAACCAATCTCAGCTTTAGTGGAAAGGGTTTTAATAATTTTTTTCTACTCTTCAAAAGATATCATAGTAACAGCTTATATTTTAAAGAAAAAATACTTTTTTGCAGGGATTGATTAATTTTATGAAGCCATCTACCAAATATTAGAAAGAAAAATCTAAAAAGTAATATGAAAACCTGAAAAAGTTAATTAAATAGGTATATTTTAAGAAATTACAAAAATCATAGATCATTCCTTAATCATTTCAAATAATATGATTTTAAATGAAAAAAATAATTAAATTGTGTATATGAAATGTTTATTTGATGTAATGGTTTGAAATTGAAAAGTTAATGATAGCTGAATATCTGAATGTAGTATAAAAATTTCTATCAACATTGGCAAATTTGAGGGTATTATTTATTTTAAATAAATAATGTATTGTCAATAATGTATTGACTTATGAAATTATAAAAGATATTATATCTTAGCAATTGAAGCATATGATTGTGACTTTCAGATAGCAATTATTTTCAAAATTTAAAACTTAACATTTTCTGTTCACTTAGCCATTGCTATAATAAATATCCAAAGCCATTCTTCTCCAAAATCAGAACTTCTTTTCAGCTAGCCAAAAATCTTCATTTTTCTCTGGTAAAGGGCTTACACACTGACATGGCATTTAAGGAAACTTATGGCCTGACCTCATATTAGTTTTCCAGCTACATTCCTTCATTTTCACATTAATAGCATTCTTTTCTATACTCTACGTACAAGGTGTATGTATGTCATCAGGAACACCTTTTAAAAATCTCTCCTTATTGTTTAAGGCATTAATCCTTTGACCTGGTTTACCAGCCTCTTCCTGTACATGTGTTTCTCCTCCCTCCCCTCTCCAACACATACTGTTCTTTTTCTCAAATATCCACAAATGATGCTTATTTCATTAAGAAGCTTAACCAGACATCTTTTGCCTACATTGGTATATTTTTTGCTTGGAAATTATTTTTAGAAGACATCTAACAAAGACTTATATATAACTTTTCTTGAATGCATTCTTTCAAGCATTATTTAAATTTCTACATATATATTATTTTCCTATCCATGTTCACTTCCCTAAATAGAGTATAAGCTCTTTGAGCACAGGGAAAACAAGATTATACATATATTATTTTATTCTGTACTCTACATCCTTACACAAAGAATGTACTGAAAACATATTTGTTGATGTATTGACTTATGTAAATTTTAGAATAACATTACTAGTTAGGGTGGAAAAATAACATTCAATATCCCATTAGAATTTACAAGCATCAGACATTACTCTCAGAAAGAACTTGAATTATTCAACTTAAAGTTACTAAACTATGAAATGCTCTGCAGAAAAGCCAAAGGTGTAAGTGCAGCCATGTATAATGTCACTGTAGGTTAACGATGAAATAGATCTTTTCCACATTTTCAGTGAAAGCATTTGTGAAAAGATGTATTGCTCCAAGTTGGAAATCTATATTCTGCGACAGCTGCTGACTAGTAATGAGATCTAATGAGCTGTCTCTTTATTGGAAAAAATAACATTTGCAATAACAGCCCCTTTGCAAATTGTAAAAGAGTATGGGAGTGCAGATATAACCCCAAGTTGATAGGGGTATATTCATGTCAATGTCATTTCAATTCAAATCTAAATTTCTGTTCTCATTTAAAGTAAGGGTACTGTACATTCAAATGTGAAAATCAACACCCTTTGTTCTAACAGCCTCTGGCTAAAATTTTAGTTTCTTTCATGTTATATTAATGTAACACTGATGCCAATGTTATTCTAGTAAACTTAAGACAATTAAGTTTAAACAATGATAAGCTTTTTAGATATCATTTCCAAGCTTAACGGAAAACTATTATCCTTTCTCTTAGTATTGAGCTAATATTCAGCATTCATTATGTCAAACTACTAAGCTGGTATATGAATGGCCCTATACTCCATCATTCCCCAATCTTCCAACCCCCAACAAATATAGAAAAAGTCAACAGTGATCTGTATTACAGTAAAATATTTGAAAACTGATGGTGGTTTGCATTATCTTAGAATGCCTCAAGGCTCAAGTTAAAAATCATTTGAAAGTAGCAGTGGCAGCAAAGATATAATTGATTTGGGGAATAAAAAAAAATCTAATATTTCACATAATGAAAATAGAGGTGTTATCAAAAAGTTGTCAATAAAATGCAATTTCTTTTAAAAATATCACTTTACCCTTGACTCACATTTAAATCATAAAAATTTGAATGCACCTGACACACATAGCTCTGAAGTAATAATTTTTTACAACCTCTAATGATTTCCTACACCCAGTATATCCTTTATTTTATTCTCTTTTTCCTGTTAAAGAAAAAAAGGCTGCATTATTTTCAATAAAAATCATTCCATTTCAAGATTACACTGATCTTTTAAACAGAAGTTTGCCCTCTCAATCTCTTTCTAATTCAGCATGGCCATACCTATTTTATTTTTATGAACTCTTAACTATACTTAAATAAACTTATATTAAAACAGAACTCCTACTCCACTTTCACAAATCATAGAAGAACCATTTTTAAGAAACAAAAACTAAATACATAAATAACTTAAAGTCTTCTGTTTTATGTTTTATACTTGTACCTCCGATTTACTCTTCAGCCTACTACTCAATATACTATAAATATTCACCAAGGAATGCCTTTCTCAATTTATTTTAAATACCTGTCTTTTGAAATTTCTAAACAAGATTCGACATTGTAGATCTTTGACTTCTATTCCCTATTAGCATGAACTCCTGATTACCTTTCTCCTTTAATCACTAATATTCAAAGTTTTATTTTATATTTTTATTGTCCCATCATTTGCATATCTTTGCTGCCTAGAATTCCATCCAAGTCATTGCTTTTTCTTTATTCTCACATTCTTCTCAGAAAGGATCTCTATCTTCTACTAATAATCATACAAGAGTATTGATGATCCCGTCTAACTGTACAGATCACATGTTTTACCACAGTTTCTGAATCATATAAAGTCTACTCAAATAGACACATCTGCATACTCGGTATATCCATTTTTTAAAAAACTTCCTGATAAGCGTACTTTCACAGTGTAACATCCTCTGACGTATAGTATTCACTGACGCCTCCACAATCCATTTAAATTCTCAGGTCAGAAGACATGACCATTATTTTACTTACTACCATTTTATATCTAATAAAATCATTATATCATAGGTATTTCTCAGACTTGCCACTTCTCTTGTCCCAAACCACTCTGCAAATATAGTCAAGAATAAGACATCTCTTATCTGAGTTTATGAATTAGTGGCCACATGGAACTAACATGAGCTATCTACATGCAAATCTGATCAGGTTATTTATTACCTAAAATGGCATTCTATTGTTTCTTATGACATTTAGGCCCAAGTCCAGATCTTTGACTTTGTTTCTTATTTATTTAGTCTCTCCAACTCACTCATTTAGTACCTGAGAGACCACATAATAGTTTTGCAAAGGAACAGATGTACTTATTTTAGTTAAGCATCAGTAGCACAGAATATCACACTAGAAAAGTTAAAATAATTGATAGTTTATATCTATTACCTGTGTATATGGCTGTGATATATATATGCATATATATTATCTTATCTTCATGGGGGTGGTAGGTTATAACTGTTGATGCTCAGGGCTTTCTCCTGGATTTTGCTTAGGGATCACTCCTGGCATGCTTTGGAACCACATATGGATTGATAATTAAACCTAGATTGGTCACATGCAAGAAAGTTTTATCCCTGTACTATCTACCCAGCCCAGCTATCTTATTTAATAACAACTCTAATAGGAGTTATTATTAACCAATATTATATAAAATAAAACTGATGCTTACAGTGAATAAATAACTTACCAAAGTATACCTGACTAGTGTTTGAACAGACATTTGAACTTAATTTTTCTCTGATTCTAAATTCAGAAAAAAACAAGTCACTTCTTTTCAAAAAGAACCTTTTAAAATGGTGAAATCAATATGGAATTTCTTCATGTTTTTTTATAGCACTCTATGTTTTATTAACATTGTGTTAATAAATTAACATAATAAGTAACACTCCACAGTTAGATATTATTTAATTATTTTTATCTTTCAATGAGGTCTTAGGATCTATATTATATATATCTATATACATTAATATATATTATATTATCTATATCTTATTAACCAACCATTAGACTTTTACAGCACAATGCTTAAAAAAGCATAATCACTTAACACTCAAGATCTGAGATATGCAAGAAGAAACAAATTAGCTAGTTCTATATTTTTCTCCCAATGTGCAGTTTTTGATTTATAACATAATCATTATGCTGTAAAAGAAGGGCAACTATCATCCGATCTGCCTGTTGTCCATTGTCTACAAGTTGTTCACTCAGTCATCCTGAATAGGATTGGCAGAACACTACATGAAGGACAACCATGCAAGCAAGCCGGGTTCCGAAAAAGATTCAGCATGATCCACCATATGCACGTGGTAACCAAGATCATTGAGGTTTTGCAAGAGTTTAAAATGCTGCTCTGTCTAACGTTCATCAATTTAAAGAAGGCTTTTGATTCTGTTGAGACTGAAGGGGTCATCAAAGCCCTAGACAAAGAGAACGTTCAAACTCAGTATATCAGGGTCCTCTGCGAGCTGTATTACGGATTCAACACCAGGATCTCACCATTCTACATGGAAGCAATCACCAACGTAAGGAGAAGGGTTTGGCAGGGTAATATCATTTCACCGAAACTTTTCAGTGCCACCCTCAAGAACGTTATGTGATGACTGGAATGGGAAGGAATGGGAGTGAGGATAGACGTTCGGCAATTACACCACCTCTGCTTTGCTGATGACATTGTTCTAATAACACCAAACATTATCCAGGTGACACGAATGCTGGCCAGCTTCAACTGTGAGTGTGGAAAGGTCGGACAGCAGCTAAATCTCACGAAGACAATGTTCACGAAAAATGAACTAGTCGCTGATGTCCCATTTGCTATCAATGGAACGAACATCTCCGGAAGCAGCAGCTATGTATACCAGGGTTGATAACTCAACATGACAAATGACTTGGCGCCAGAACTGTGAAGGATGAAGAGAGCAGTGTGGAATGCCTTCAAGAACGTTAATGAAATAGCTAAGAGTACTAAGAACCTATGGCTCCGGGCACATCTTTCTGAAACCCTGTTCTTCCTGCACTAACATATGCCTCAGAGACCTGGGCCCTACGAAAACAGGATAAGAATGCTATTCAGGTCTCCCAAAGAGGAATTGAAAGAGCTATGCTTGGAATATCACGTTTCAATCAAATAAGAGAAAGATTCCGAAGTTCTGACGTCCGTCGATGGTCAAGAATCAAGGATGCTGTGAGGGTATGGTGCAGCCAGCAGGTCAATCTGTACCTGTGAGGCAGTTGCATCAACAGCCTGATGGTGCCTTCAGACATCCAGATACCCCAAAATTGCTGCTTTACCTTTGGCCAGGCCCCAAAAACTTGAGGCAAAGTTTATTAAGAAAGTAAACAGCCAGAAGTTAGGTATGTGGGAGACACACCCACAAACCTCCCCTGGCTCAGCTATATAATTGGAAGCATGGCCTCTCTGGTTCCTGATCAGACTACTAAACAGCCATGATCCCAGAGACTCAGAAACAAATCTCAAAACCCAGTGGCTTTCAGCAGAAATGCATCCAGACTCCGCAGTAGATTATTGTCGTGGGGCCACCCCAGGGGCCAAAGGGTGCTATCTCTCCGCCTACTCCCCCTAGGCGACTTAGTGGCTGCCATCATCCAGAGGCTATTTGATAGTCAGTATTGGATCTGCAGTGATGAGACATGGGGGGCCTCATCGGATGGGGGTGGAGCAGCACTTTCCTCCCCACTCCAGTGAGACCCTGAGTTGCTGCCTACAAATGGCCTCTCTGGCTCCTGACCAAGCTGCTTAATGGTCATGATCCCAGAGACTCAGAAACAAATCTTGGAACCCAGCGCCTTTTGGCAGAAATGTGTCCGGTTCCTGCAATATGTTACCAGCGCTGGGCCACCCCAGTTGGGAATAGGATTCATGCCTTGGCCTGTTCCCTTTGGCAGCCCAGTGGCCACCATCCTCCAGAGGCCGCTACACAGTCAGGTTTGGGCCCGCAGTGATGATACACATGGGACCTCATGGATGGGGGTGGAGCTGGCCGTTTCTTCCCCATCCCAACGAGACCCCAAGTCACCGCCCACGAACGGCCTTTCTGGTTCCTGATCCAGCTGCTTAATTGCCATGATCCCAGAGACTCAGAAACAAATCTCGAAACCCAACAGCTTTTAGAAGAATTGTGTCTGGATCCCGCAGTAGGTTACTGTCTCTGGGCCACCCCGGCGGGAGGGGCGGTGAGGGTGCTATCCCTCTGCCTGCTCCCCCTTGGCGGCTTGGTGGCCACCATCTGCCAGAGGCCATTGGACAGGTTTGGGCCCGCAGTGACGAGACATGTGGGGCCTCACGGGATTGGGGTGGAGCCAACCCTTTCCTCCCTGTCCCAAATAGACCCTGAGCCACTGCCCACGAACGGCCTCTGTAGCTCCTGATGAAGCTGCTTAATGACCATGATCCCAGTGACTCAGGAACAAATATCAGAACCCAGCAGGTTTTGGTAAAAATCCCTCCAGATTTAATTGTTAAAATTTCGGAATTTCAAAATTGTGTGGTCACTACTGAAGCCATGCAACATCATATGTTATTCATAACCAGCAATAGAAAACAAATTGTCTACTGTTGCCTTTCTGGCAGATCTGAGTGTTGGGGTAAAATCCCAAATAATAATAGTGGGTCTGGTGTCAAAATATTGGATGTGATCAAAGTAGAGAGAGAGTAATGTGGAAGTCATCTGCTCCACAGGTAGAGGGAGGGTGTGGGATGGGAGTATACTCAGGTTTTTGGTGGTGGATAGTGGGCACTGGTGAAGGTATGGCTGTTTCATTGTATGACCGAGACTTAAACCCAAAAGCTTTGTAACTGCTCTCATGGTGATTCAATAAATAAAATTATAATAAATAATAAAAAGAATCAGGGATGCTGTCTCATTTGCTAAGTCATCGAAAATCAGATGGTCTGGTACGTAATGAGATTTGGAGCCGGTCACTGGACTAGAGAAGTTACCGACTGGATTCCATGGGACATCAAAAGAATGTGTGGCCGCCCACCTACGAGATGGTCAGACTTCTTCATCAAGACCCTGAACAAATGATTTGAGGCTCTTCATGTTCCTGGAGCAAGCAGATGCCATTGGGTTACACTAGCATGCTTTAGGGACAAATGGAGATGTTACTGGCACCTACTCGAGCAAATCTATGATCAACAGGCTGACAAGGGATACAAAAGAACAGAAGAGAATATTTTAAAAGAATAATTAATGACTTCCATAATCAGGCATAATGTTGAATGTCTATGATTGTCCAGCATTCCTTCTCCCCATTTATCCTAGAAAAAATAGCTCTGCATCTTTTGTGAAAACATATCATCTTCAATATATCTGTGATTCTTTAGTAATTCCCAATCACATATATTTTACCTTTTTGAACACATCAAAAGAGCGATCATTAGTACTCATTGTCTTGACCACTCATTTTGGATCTTTACATGCATATAATCTTGATGGAATATAATATGAAGATTCTTTAAAAAAATGAAAAATGCAAACATCATATGATACAGCAAAGCTACTACTTGTTATTTATCTGAAAGACATGAGAACACTAATCTTAATCATAAATATACCATGGGACAGAAGAGAGAGTATAGCTGCTGAGGTGCTTGCTTTGCATGTGTCCAACCCAGATTTGATTTCCAGCAAGTCATGTGGTCCCCTAAGCACTGCCATCATGAGTAAACCCTGATCACAAACAGGTGCACCCCCAAGGTAAAATAACCAACAAAATAATATCTGTACTTTATACATTATTCTTATTTAAAAAATAAATCAGCTTCTTTCCTCTTTAACAGATGACTGAATAGAAATAAAAACTGATGTACATATTCAATGGAATTCTACTCAGCCATTAAAAAGACAAGATTGTGTCTTTTGAACATTAATGGAATGTGAGGCTATTGTGTTAAATACGTCATAAAATGAAACCAAATTGCCAGTTTCACTTATATGATAAATATAAATAACCAAAGCAAATACAACAAAATCAATTCTTAGACTTTATTAAATAGATTGTGCCTACCAGAAAGGAAGAGGAAGGAGATAGGAAGGATTCATTTGGATCAGGTGGTGGTAATGAAACTTTGGTGTCAGGTGACGTGAGACATAAATCTACAGGTGTGAAACTGTACCAATACATTTTTCAGAGATATAAGTTAGCATTCAATCAATAAAATTTGACTCAAATTTAAAAAGAAACAAATATTATACTTCATATTAAATATTTTCATTTACATTTCCTTCATGTTTCTCTCTTATTCAAGACATAATTCTGCTGTTTACTAAGTGCCTGATAACTTTTCGAAAATGATTGAGTTAAGTTGTAGAAAATGATAATAAACCCACCACTCTTAAGAGCATCCAGGAAAAAGTCATTAAGTACAATTCCTCTCATCTCATGAGTTCAACCTCTTTTCATAATAAGTATTTTTTGAAACCTTAGAATATTTTAAAGTCACAAATCTATTGATTTGTATTTATTTGGTTGTTTAATTTTCTCAGGAGTGTAAAATGAACCATTTATCTCTAGTACCAATGGTTGGTGAGTCAGATTAGTTTTGGAAGTCTGAAGCATCAAGATGGGCTTTAGAGGAAAAAAATCTTTTGAAAGCAAAAGTGCCCGCTCACCTCACAATAAAACATAGAGGGTAAAAGACAAAACAACTGAGATTGAGATGGGTTTGTTGATGAGGCCTTCAAAAGAGATTAATAGTAATGAAAAGGTCTTTCCTAAAAGGAATGAAAATCTTTCTCTATCCAGCCTCTATCTGTAGGTGGTTAAATCTAACTCAGTGTTGCTTGTAAGCAAGTGAGAAATGAAAATCTTGGGAACGTTGTTTTATAGTCATTAGTGGGTGTCTGAATAGAAATAAAAATAGAAAGGACAGTTGTGCTATATCTTATTAACAGAAAAAGAGAGAAAAAGTTAAGAGTTGACCTTCCCAGAATCATTATCATCCTTCGGGTGCGTCCCGATGGGAAAGCAGCAGTAGGTAGAGAAGGAGTCTAGATACTGGAGATGAGGAGAACTGTTGTCGATTTTGTTGATGGCTAGAATGTTTTTATTTCTTTCCTTAGACAGGAAGCAACTTTTTTTTTCTCTCCTCACTCACAGTGAGATGGGAAAACCAGCATCAACATATGATGGAGTACTAAAATGCAGTTCTAGTAGCAGCATTTTCAATAGCAGCAACAAAACTTGTGAAAACAAAGCAGCTTGAAATCATAGATTCTCAACACTTCCAGTTTGTGGTTGGCACTACCGTCTGATTCACAGTAGAGCTAGGAACGTGAGATTGGCAGGGAGAGGGGTTTCTATAGGAAGTTTTATGTAAAAAATTCAAATACAAGGCTGCAGGCAGTACAGAAGTTGAGGCAATTGCCATGCATAGGGAAGTGGCCCCTCGCCTGGTTGGAATCCAGGAGCACAATGGCTCTCAGAGCAGCATTGCTGACTGTGGACTCTCACCTCTGAGCACAGAGCTAGGAGTCGCTCTCAACACTGTAATGTGTGGATTCTCCCACCTTCCAATAAAAGGAAAACTATAAACCCCAAATCATCATGGTGGTGGAGAAATTTTTAGAACCATGGGGCAAAACTTAGTTTTGCCAAATAACCAAATAAAAGAAATTATGTGGAGACTCAGTAGACTACCTTATTAGGACTTTATCAAAAGTTTAACTTCACAACTCTTCCATTTCACAACCCTGTCCCTGTACCCGTCATCTTGCCCATAAATTTACATGAACTCTTTGGTGCTAAGAAAACCTAATACAGACTAGCCTGAGACTTGTAGTTTGAAGGGTGTGCCAACCCCTCACCGGGCAAGGCTGCCTTAGCGAATTCTTCTGGCTCCAAATTGGGCCAAGGCAGAACTTTGGAAACATGTTTGCACAGGGAAGAACCTGAATGGTGACTGGATAGTACCTGCCAGCGTACAGTGGACATTGGAGTCCTTCTCTGCCTCTGGTCTCCTTTCCCTTTATTACCACACTAAAGGTCAAAACCTTTGATAATTTTAGCAATTTTCTTTACCTTATGTGTCTATTCATTGTATGTTCCTCAGTTTCACATGGCCCTAGTTCTCTCTTGTAGGATAACATTGGTTTTTCCATTCTCCTTTGCTCAGGGAGTTTAGGATTATCGGGTTACACCCATCATAGTGCTCCTGAGTTACACCCATTCCTTTGTTTATCTGCAACCACTTCTTTATGCTCTCTTTCCCAACCAGTTAATCAGCTTTTTCCCTAATCAGCTTCTGTTAATTTGTAATGTCAGATCCTTCTGGGAAACTTGACTTGTATTGCAAATTAATATGGCCTTTCTCCTCTCCTTATATCTTTTGAATAGTTTACTTTAAAGCAATGTCGTTTTTGTATGGACACAGTAAAAGATACATTAAACTTATAGAATTGCTCTCCGCTACTTTTGGATCATGACAGTATTTGTCCATGACCATGCTCTCAACTTGACCATGCTCTCAACTTAGAGTTGAGCATCATGGCGCTTTGGCCTGGCCCATTTCAATGCCAGGGTAGCTCACAGCTTACCCTGGGTTCATTCAGTCCCTCGTCAGGATCCTGCTATTGGGGTTCTAGGGACTAAAGTCAACTGAGGCTTAAATCAAGAAAGCAGATGCCCGGGAGGGGATATTATTTGGAGTCTTAACTCCCAAATTACAAAAGCATAGTATCAACTGTCTTTTTGAGTCTATACAGAAAGGACATTGCTTTAAACTATACAAAAGATATAAGGAGAGGAGAAAGGCAATATTAATTTACAATACAAGTTCAGTGTCCTAGAAGGATCTGACTTTACAAATTAACAGAAGCTGATTAGGAGAAAAAGCTCATTAACTGGTTAGGGAAAAGAGCATAGAGAAGAGGTTACAGATAAACAAAGGAATGGGAGTGACTCAGGAGCACTGTGATGGGTGTAACCCAACAAACCTAAGCTCCCTGCAGCAAGGGAGAAAGGACAAAACAATGTTATCTTACACTCTATTATGAATATGCATGAATCTACTGAAAAACTACTAGAATGCATGTAAGCTGTTGCATTACTCATTCTTGCTGAACATAAAACCATTCCTATATTCCTGTTTGAAGTTACTCCTCTATGGTACATGGCAGGTATTCTTCCCAATTTAAGTTGGTTCCATGAAAATAATAAATTTCTCTATTTTGATTTAGTTGCTCCCCTGCTATTTCAGGTGACAACCTGATATGAGATGCTGTTTGAGAATTTGGGAGGGATGCTATATTTAAGTAATGGTTTGGAAAATTTCCATATAAGGTTAAAATAATAAAATGAAGACACACATCAAGTTATTTTTTTCCAAAATTTTAAGACTTTGATCTAGGCAGAGGTAGAACAATCAAGAATCCATTCCTTAATAATTATTGGAATTATGAGAGCTCAGTGTATAAAATGCAGAATGATATGATTATGATCTTAGAAAATTTACCAAAGTACCATTAGATACAGAAACAAAAGGACAAAATATATTTACCTAAAATATTTTTTAGAAGAGTCAAAAGAAAAATTTGTACAGAAATGTAACATAAGCAAGACATATTTCATATGCAAACTATTTTTTAAACTCAAGATATTGAACAAAAAGAATTAGAAATGTTTACAACTAGACTTATTTTATTTCATTATTTATCAACATCTCTCATGTGTCCTTTAATCTAGAGATAAAAGGAAAGTTAAGGAGAAAAAGAAACAAGGAAGAGATAAAACCATTGTGTACCTGATTTTTGGTCGGGAGTATCATCCTCTTTTACATGTAGGTACATTATTATTCATTAACTCAGAAGTTCTATAAGTCTGTTATTTATATTTGTAGTTTTTTTTAATTAAAAAAGACTCATTAACTAGAGATGTTTGTTTGGTTATATTATTGTCCACTTGTGATTGATTTGACCTGCAGTCCCTCTTAGTTCCTTGAGTTCAGACCACTTAATTTAGACTGAGTCACTTTTCATTAATTTACTTAATGATCATATGCTTGATTTCTTTTATATTCACTATTACCCTAAAAAAAGAAGACTACATGTAACAGCAAAAATTTTATTATTTCAAGCAAAAATGGCAAAGCGCTTTTATTTGCAATAAGAAAAAATTATTTGGGGGAGCATAGGTGTAGACTGAAACCAAAAATGTGTCTGTCCTGAGGAGGAAAAAAAAGTCAGATTTTTAATTTTTTTTTGTAGAAGAAAAAAATTTGATATAATTGATGAGATAATGGCAGGTACAGGGGTAAGAAGTTAAAAGTAAATAAAAAAGGTAAAGGCCCTCCCATTGTTTGTCGATTTGCTCGAGCGGGCCCAGTAACGTCTCCATTGGAGACTTTGTTGTTACTGTGTTTGGCATACCGAACATATCACGGGGAGCTTGCCAGGTTCTGCCGTGTGGGTGAGATACTCTCAGTAGCTTGCCGGGCTCTCTGAGAAGGGTGGAGGAATCAAACTCGAGTCGGCCATGTTGGCTGCGTGCAAGGCAAACGCCTTACCGCTGTGCTATCACTCCACTCAAAGTAAATAAATGCTCATTTTTAGCAGTCCTTTCAAATACGATTTTTCATTTTGTTATTTTGTTGGAATACTGGCAGTTTGGACTAGGTCAGAGATAATTTAAAGGGATGTCAATGCTTTATTTTTCTTTCTGGAGCTGCTTGCTTTGGCCCAATTATAAAATGTCTCCAAGGCTTAAGAGATATTATAATGGTTAAGATATTAGTCTTGCACATGCTGATCCCATTTTCATCCCCTCTACAGCCTATATTCCACTCAGTACTTTCAGGATTGATCCCTAAGCACAGAATCAAGAACCCCTGAGCATAGCTGGGTCCAACTGCAAATAAATAAATAAAAAAAATAGATGAATTAAATGTCTCCAGATAGATCTGCTTTTTCATAGCAAGAATGCTGTTCAATAGACTTGAATGCATAATTAAATAACAACAATGAAACTCTTCAAATTCCTAATGTCTCCCCTCAGGGAATTTCATCTTATCAGGGCAAAGAAAATGAACAATGTGTATGTTAATATGTATTACTAAATGGACAGTTACATCTGTAATGAATGAAGCAGCAGAAAAGGGCAGAGGAAGAGCTGATGAGTGCCCCAGAAGCTACACTATTTTGTATATGACCACTTTTACACTATATATGAATGCAAATGCATATACATATGTGTGTATTTAATATATGAGTTGAGACCTGCAGGAAATGAGGGGCTGGCCATTAGGAATTCTGGGGGAAGGGAATTACAGAGATGGATAATGTGTGCAAAGACTATACTATACGTGGGGTATTTTCTCTTTTATTCCAAAAAATGCAGAGAGATGGGCTTGGCTGGGTCAGAGTGACTAGTAGTTGGAGGTGAGGTAGAAAATAACACTATAGCACTGTCATCCCGTTGTTCATCAATTTGCTCGAGCAGGCACCAGTAACATCTCCATTATGAGACTTGTCACTGTTTTTGGCATATCGTATACGTTATGGGGAGATTTCCAGGCTCTGCCGCACGTGCGGAATACTCTCGGTAGCTTGCTGGACTCTTTGAGAGAGATGGAGGAATGAAACCCGGGTTGGCCGTGTGCAAGGCAAATGTCCTATCCGCTGTGCTATTGCTCCAGCCTGGGGTAGAAAATAGGAGGGTTAATATTATAGTGCCACCAGGAGGTCACTGGAAAGGAAAAAAGGTCCTAGAATCTATTTTTATTTTATTTTGAGTAGGATGAAATAATGATTAAAGCTGATAATTTTCATCTAAGTTGTTTAGCACAATAAGCAACTCAGACTATTTAATTATCTCCTTAATGGGCTTTTTATTTGCTTTTGTTTTTTGTGCTATACCTGGAGGTGCTCAGGCATCCCTCCCATTGCTTGCTCTGGGATCAATATATGGTACAAGGATTGACTCGGGTCCAATAGCATGAAAAAAAAGAACACTTTCTTTCCAACTTAAATAGGCTTTCTTTGTTTTCTAGTTCTACTAACTGGTTACAAATCCTACAATCTTGACAGTAAGTCATTTTCACTGAAATCACTAAGAAATACTTATACTATCTGCAACTATCATACTGAATATGTAAAGGAAAAATTAAACCTCAAGTAATCAGTAATTAGTAATTAATTGGGTTATAGAAACATAAACATCAATGTCATCAGTTTACATCAATGTTATGGGAATGTAACTGCTAACACCAGAGTACTTTACTGGAAATATGGACTGGATGTTTGTCTAAATAATTTTTTATTTTCTTGTCATTTACATGCACAAGAAAAGCATGACCCTGCTTTTGATAGTCAATGAAGTTCCCGCAGGAAGCCTCTGTGTAAGCTTAAATAGATCTGGAAACTGGCCCATTGGGTTAGGGTAAAACATTTTAGCACAACACATAATCAAACATTTCCTAAAATGGCATTAGGATTGTGTTCCCTTGTTCATTCTAACCCTCATTATGCAAAATGTTCTGAAAAATGTAATTCCGTACATATTGATTTGATTTTGTAACAAAACCAGTTAAATGCTTTCATTAGCTGCATAATATTTTTGCACAATAAAGATAATTGAGTGTTGAAAATGTACTAATTCATTTAATACCATGAGGCAAAAAATAATATTGAGGGAAATAATGATATTGTTAGAATTCTGATTAGTCGAGCTCAGTTTGTAGAGCTCACATTTTCTTGCGAATAAACGTAATTTCACATTAGAACAAAACATGAAAATGTGCAGGCAGTTTATTTGTTAAGGTATTTAAAGTTTATAAAATTGTTAGACTTTGTCTTGCCATAAAGTTCATAGTCTTATAAGTTGAAGGGGGTAGAAAGAAATATTATTTACTCTTTGCCCAAATGGAGACAAAATAGAAAATTTGAATATGATTCTAATTTTAAAATCTTGTAAAGAATTTTAAAGTATGTTGCTTGAGGTAGATAGTTCCAGGTGAAAAATTTATGCAATAAGTTAAAATATGATCATTTGAAGAAATAATACTCTAATCGGAATGACCATATCTTATATGGTAACAAAATAAAATATTAAAAATATTGAGACTATCATCTGAATATTTATCATACCCTCCACCATTTTTTTTGTGTGTGTCTATGTTTCCCATTCTCCAGTTTTTTTTTTTTTCTAAATTATTTAAACACCATGAGGTGTAGTTGTGGCCTTCAGACTTTTGTGCTTGGGTTTCAATTATACAATGATTGAGTACCCATCCCTCCACCAGTGCCCATCCTCCACCATTAATGATCCCAGTAGCCCTCCCACCTTCTCACCCCTTACCCCCTTCACTCCGCCTCTGTGGCAGGGCATTCCCTTTTGCTCTCTCTTTCCTTTAGGGCCCTCCAACCATTTTTTAATGTTCATCAAAATGTAAACTTTTGGGCAGTACAGTAATTATTGTAAAATTGGGCAATCACTGTCACAAAAAAATCTATTTTACTGAATAATATCTTTATGCTTTTTTATACTTGAGGAGAGAGAGTGAGAGCAAGAGAGAGAGACAGAGAGACAGAGAGATTCAAAAGAATGCAGGCAAATCTCCAATGTGGAGAATGTGTCCTAAGCTAAAGAACAAAGTTGTAGAACTTCACTTGAGAGGTGGGTGAATCTCAAGATGGAAAATGTGTCAGCTTCTCTTTTCAATGTTGGTTTTATAGGCAACTTTTCCAAACTGCTTCCACCTGTGTTGAGACAGTTTCCCAAAAATGTCATTATTAGGTTCCTCTCACTGGTCTATTTGAAACATTTGTTTTCACCAAAATTTGAATAAAGCCCCAATATCACAAAGGATATTGACCAAAATTATGAAATCTGTATCAAGGTAACAATTTATAAGATGTTTTAAAAATTGATATAAAGGGAGTCTGAGCTATGATATAGTACAGTGGGTAGGGCATTTGTTTTGCATACAACACACTTGGGTTCAATCTCCTACACCTGATATGATCACTAGAACTCACAAAGAGTGATCCCTGGATCATTTTGAATTGGAGCCTCCAGGGTGGTCTTTAGAAAGTTGAACCTGGGTTTAGGATAGGATAGACAAGTCACTTTAATCTAATTGTATTTCTTCCCGAAATGCACTACCGATGACTGTCTGACTGCCTCAATTACATACAGTCCAGTGAGCTCCTTTCTATGTATTTGCCCTAAAACACAACTTATCAAAAAAAATCATTATATTATTTAATAATAATAAAATTATATTATTTGTATATTTATTCCTGAGGGAACAGAATTTATTATATAAATCAGTATTAAGGAATGCATTACTTTATTTATTTATTTATAATTTATTTATTTATTGAATCACTGTGGGAAAGGTTACAAAGCTTTCAGCTTTAGGTCTCAGTCATGCAAATATCAAACACGTTTCCCTTTACCAATACTTATTTTTTACCATGAAGAACCCCAATAAAACCCCACCCCCACCCCTCCCAGTGCCTGTGAGGCAGATGAATTCTAGTTAACACTCTATCTCCTTTGATTAGATTCATTGTTTCATTAAAAGATTCACCACTATTATTTAGAGTTTACCCCACCACCCAAATCAGACATGCTGAAAAAGCATTGTGAAGTGATTTGCTTTCTACAGCTGGGTTCAAGAATTAAATGTTGGTTTTGGATTTCTGCTAATTTACTTATTGACCCTGGAAGTATTTCTACTGAAAGTCAGATAGTTAAGAAATTGGTTTCTGTGCTCTGGAGTCGTGGCTGTGCTGGAGAGCTCATGGGGGGCAACTGGTGGCCTCGGTAGGGCGTGAAGGGCGGACCGAAACACCCCCCTTCCCATGAGGTTTTAGTCGCCCCCACACCCCCGGCTCATACCTGCTGTCCACAAGGCTCCCATGTGGCCGCCATCTTTCTTTCCAGGGAGGAAAGAGCGAATGGGGCAAAACCCTTTCCCCTCCGGACAGACATGATGGCCTGGATTTTTTTTTTTTTTCCCCCTTTATTTTATTTTATTTTTTTTAAAGTTGTAGATTTACAATTTTTTGTGCTTTGGTTTCAATTATACAATGATCAGATACCCATCCCTCCACCAGTGCCCATTTTCCACCACCATGGATAATATCCCTCCCACCCCCATCCCCCCATCCCCCCGTCTCTGTGGCAGGGCAATCCCCTGTGTTCTCTCTCTCCTTTTGGGTGTTGTGGTCTGCAAAAGAGGCATTGAGTGGCAAACATGTTCAGTCCATAGTCTACTTTCGACATGCATCTCCCCTCCTGGGAGGATCCTCCAAACATCCTTTATTTGGTGCTCCCTTCTCTATCTGAATAGCCCTTTCCTCTAGGATACCCGGCTGGCCTCTAAGTTATGGAGTAATCCTCCTGGTGCTGATCTCAGCTATTCTTGGGTATTAATCTCATACTTTGTTACTTTACATCCCCCAGATGAATGCAATCTTTCTATGTCTATCCCTCTCTTTCTGACTCATTTCGCTTAGCATGATACTTTCCATATTGTACCACTTGTATGTAAATTTCATGACTTCATCTTTTCTAAGAGCTATATAGTACTCCATTGTGTAGATGTACCAAAGTTTCTTTAACCAGTCATCTGTTCTTGGGCATTCAGGTTTCTTCCAGTTTCTGGCTATTGTAAAGAGGGCTGCAATGAACAAACAAGTGCAGATGTCACTTCGACTATACATTTTTGCCTCTCTGGGATATATTCCCAGGAGTGGTATTGCTGGGTCAAATGGGAGCTCAATTTCTAATTTTTTGAGAATCGTCCATACTGTTTTCCAGAAGGGCTGAACCAGTGGACATTCCCACCAACAGTGAAGGAGTGTCCCTTTCTCGCCACATCCACGCCAGCATCGGTTGCTTTTGTTCTTTTGAATTTGGGCCAGTCTCTGAGGTGTGAGATGGTATCTCATTGTGGTTTTGATCTGCATCTCCCTGATGATTAATGATGTAGAGCATTTTCTCATGTGCTTTTTTGCCATTCGGATTTCTTCTTTGAGAAAGTTTCTGTTCATTTCATTGCCCCATTTTTGGATGGGGTTGGATGTTTTCTTCTTGTGGAGTTTAACCAGTATTTTGTATATCCTGGATATCAACCCCTTGTCAGATGTGTATTCGGTGAATATCCTTTCCCATTCTGTAGACTGTCTTTGTATTTTGGTCACTGTTTCTTTGGAGGTGCAGAAGCTTCTTAGTTTAAGATAGTCCCATTTATCTATCTCTGTTTTCACTTGCTCGGCCAGTGGCGTGGCATCTTTGAAGATACCATTAGCTTCAATGTCATGGAGGGTTTTGCCAACTTTATCTTCAATGTACCTTATGGTTTCTGGTCTGATGTTGAGGTCTTTAATCCATTTTGATCTTACTTTTGTACATGGTGTTAGGCGGAGTTCTGAGCCTATTTTTTTGCATGTAGCCGTCCAGTGATGGATGGCCTGGATTAACGCATAGTCCTTTCACTTTTCTGCTCCAAGCTGCTGGGTTCTGCATTAAGTCCTTGTGCTTCTGGGGCCGTGGCTGTGCTGGAGAGCCGCTCGTGGGGGACAAATGGTGACCTCGGTAGGGCATGAAGGACGGACCGGAACGCCCCCCTTCCCATGAGGTTTTAGTTGCCCCCACACCCCCGGCTCATACCTGCTGTCCACAAGGCTCCCGTGTGGCCGCCATCTTTCTTTCCAGAGGAAGGAGGGCGGAAGGGAGCAACACCCTTTCCCCTCCGGGCAGACATGATGGCCTGGATTAATGCATAGTCCTTTCACTTTTCTGCTTCAAGCTGCTGGGTTCTGCATTAAGTCCTTGTGCTTCTGGGGCTGTGGTCGTGCTGGAGAGCCGCTCGTGGGGGTAACTGGTGATCTCGGTAGGGTGTGAAGGACGGACCGGAACGCCCCCCTTCCAGGAATGCATTATTTTAAATCAGAGCTGAAAAGACAAGATGCTGACCATATAAGCTATAGCTTTATTAAAATTTTGAAGATATCTCTTGATATTCCTTTCACTAGGACATTTACATTAAGAACTGCAATTGTACATTCTTTGACCTATTGTGATGTAAATTTTCAATAATTCAAAATGTCATTTACAAGGATTTGAGAATGATTACTTTGAAATGCAATCATGAAGTAAGAAGTCCTATTTTTCTTTTTCTATGGTAGAGAAGCGTCTAATATCCACAAGAATTCATGATAAAACACTTGTTGAAAATCACATTGACCACAACCCTGCAAGGTAGATTTCTATCCCTTCATTCCAGGGCTTAAAACAAAACAAAGCAAAACAAAAATCAACCTTTATCTTGCTATTTAATTGTACTTAGTGCAATTCAACTTTTCTATTTAGAGGGTCTGTTTTCTATCATAATATTCTTTATTACTCCTGGGACCATAGTGATAGTATAGCGTAGATTGTTTGCCTTGCACACAGCTGAGCTGGGTTTGATACCTGACATCTCATACGGTCCCTTGTGCACTACCAGGAGTAATTTCTGAGAGCAGAGCTAGGAATAACCGCTGAGCATTGCCTGGTGTGACCCCCAAAGCCACAACAATAACAATATTCTTAGTCTTCTAACCTATTTTAATAGTCTAATGACTTTTTTTCTTTCAGTTTCTATATTATAAAACCCAGTTGTGTTATACTGAATGGGGCTGGAGCAATATTACAGTGGGCAGTTCACTTGCCTTGCGCACAGTATACCTGGGTTTGATCCCTGGCACCCCATATGGTACCCTGAGTCTGCCAGGACAGATTACTGAACACAGAGCCAGAAGTAAGCCCTAAACACTGCCTGGTGAAGACCCCAAATTAAAATATTATGAAAGCAATAGTATCTTTAAAATAATATGAGAATCCCTAGGAGAAAATGATCAAAATGAAATAAGTTTATAAAAGTACAATAAATATTGGTTTATTTATTGCTTACTTACTTACTTAACTTCCCGTTAGGCGTCGATTTGTACGAGCAGGCGCCAGTAACGTCTCCATTTGTCCCTGTCGCGTGCTAGTGTAGCCCAATGGCATCTGTTCGCTCTGGGAACATGAAGAGCCTCAAACCGATCGTTCATGATCTTGACGAAGAAGTCTGACCGTCTGGTAGGTGGCCGCCCACGTGGTCTTTTGACATCCCGTGGAATCCAGTCGGTAACAACTCTAGTCCAGCGGTCGTCTTTAAATCTCATTACGTGACAGCCCATCTGATTTTTGACACCTTGGCAAATGAGACAGCGTCCCTGATTCTTGATCGTCGACTGATGTCAGAACTCCGGATTCTTTCTCTCATTTGAGTGAAACGTGATATTCCAAGCATAGCTCTGTCTATTCTTCTTTGGGAGACCTGAATAGCGTTCTCATCTTGTTTGCGTAGGGTCCAGGTCTTTGAGGCATATGTTAATGCAGGAAGAACAGTGGAATCAAAGAGATGTGCCCGGAGTCGGAGGTTCTTCGTCCTCTTAGCTATTTCTTCGACGTTCTTGAAGGCGTTCCAAGCCGCTCTCTTCCTTCTGTGCAGCTCGGGTGCCAGGTCATTTGTCATGTTGACTTCTCGACCTAGGTACACATAGCTGTTGCATTCAGAGATGGTCGTTCCGTTAAGAGCGAATGGGGCATCAGGAACGCGGCTGTTTCTCATAAACATTGTCTTCGTAAGATTCAGCTGTAGTCCTACCTTTCCACACTCACGGTCAAAGTTAGCCAGCATTTGTGCCGCTTGGCTGATGTTTGGTGCTATTAAAACAATGTCATCAGCAAAGTGAAGGTGGTATAGTTGCCAACCATCTATATTCACTCCCATTCCATCTCATTCCAGTCGTCGCATGATGTTCTCGAGGGTGGCACTGAAGAGTTTCGGTGAAATGGTGTCACCCTGCCGCACCCCTCTCTTGACATCAATGATCACTTCTTTGTAGAATGGTGAGATCCTGGTAGTGAAACCTCAATACAGCTCACGGAGGATCCTGATGTATTGGGCATGAATGCCTGATTGGCTAGGGCTTCAATGACCGCTTCCGTCTCAACAGAATCAAAGGCCTTCTTTAAATCAATGAACGTTAAACAGAGCAGCATCTTGAACTCCCGAGAAACCTCAATGAGCTTGGTTATCATGTGGATATGGTCCATGGTGCTGAATCCTTTGCAGAACCTGACTTGCTCGCATGGATGTCCTTCATCTAGTGTTCTGCCAATCCTATTTTGGATGACTCGAGTGAACAACTTGTAGATGACAGACAATAGGCAGATCGGGCGATAGTTGCCAATGTCATGGATGTCTCCCTTCTTGAACAGTAGTACAGTCCTGCTGGTTTTCCATTGGGACGGAACCTTGCATTCAGACAGGTAGTGAGTGAAGAGCCGAGCCAGTGTATTGATGAGTACTGACGGCAGGTTCTTCAGGTGTTCAGGTCTGACCTTGTCTGGGCCGGGTGCTGTTTGTTTCTTTACCGACGAAATGGCCTGTCGGATTTCGGAAGGGAGAATGTTGGGAACGACATATCCATCCTGTGGAATTTGATATGTCGGCAAGTGGACATGGCTATCGAAGAGATTTGAGTAGAAGTCATGGATAATCTTCTCCATTGCTGTTCTGGAGGATGTGATGGATCCATCAGGACGTCGGAGGGCAGTCATCTTGGTTTTGTAGTTGGCGAAGGACAGGCAGACGTTACGAATACTTTTCCCGGCTTCTGCCGCATCTACCAGTACTTCTGCTCTTCTCTCTTTGAGGTCTTCCTTGATCGCATCTCTGCACTGCTTTGAGAGCTCGGACTTTATCTTGCGGTTTCCTGAGGCATGCACCAAACCACGCTGGCGAATTAGCTCAAGAGTTTTCGAAGATAGGCGATTTTTTGTGGCTATCTCTCTCTTGGCGTTCCTCGCACAGTCATGGAGGTGCTGAACCAGTCGATTGTATTCCTCGTCAATGTTGTCAACAATGGCATCTTCCCATGTTGCCGCAATAGTGCCAAAGAGTTCCCAGTTGGTGGTCGTTCTGGGAGTTCTCTTTTTGAACTTTGCAACCCTTTCTCCCCGCTCTGTGAAGTAGAATTTTGCACGAAGGAGACGGTGGTCCGATCCCGTTCCAAATTTTGGGACAACAGCGACATCAGTCAGGCAAAACAGTCGACTGAATATGATGTGGTGTATTTCGTTGTGGAATCGTCCACCGGGAGACTCCCATGTCCATCATTTAGATTCTGCCTTCTGGAACTGTGAGTTACCATGGATGGTCTTGGTCGACATGATGAACTCAGACAGTCTATCACCCTGTTCGTTCCATTCTAGGCCATTGGTCCCGATGTGACGTTCTTCAGCTGATCTTCTCGGTCCTATCTTGGCATTAAAATCACCCAGGATGATCTTGTAGAAGCTGTGGTCTTCTTTATAGAACTTCTCTAGCTCCATGTAGAACTTCTCGATTTCTCTTTCATCATAATGAGATGTTGGTGCATAGACAACAAAGATAGAAACTGCAGGCAGTGAGCCACATCTATTCAAATGTAAATGTCCGATTTGGGTTGTTAGGCATTCGATTGAGTCAATGCTCTTGGCCAAGTTTGTGTTGACAAGGACACCGACGTCTCCGACACCTCTTTTATCGCATGTTCCGAGGAACAATTCTTCTCCAGTGTTGAAAACAGCAGGGTGAGATTCGTGCCTTCTTGTCTCGGTCAGACCAATGATGTCGTACTTGATCATTCGCGCTTGTACCATCAGGTCCTCCATGGATGCCTCTGATGCTAGCATACGTGCATTGAAAGTACAGACGATCATTTTTGTCTTCCTTCGTTGTGGCAGCCTAGTTCGGCCTTGAGAACTATATTGCTTACTATAATAAATAGCAAAGGTATTATAATAAATAAATAAAAGTAAATAAGATGTATTTTTCTGTAGAAAATTGAAGTTGATAAAGGTTTTCAAAATGCACAAACTATAATCAGATACTATAAGAATAAGGGAAAAGAAGGGTTTTCTTTTATATCCTATGTGGATTATGTAAATGTTGACCTTATGGAAAATAATTGCTCAACCCCATATAATTTTGGATATATATTTTTGACACAAAAACTTTTTAAAATACTCTTCTAACCTAAGACAATAATTAGGAATATTGGGGATTTTTTTATAATTAATAATTATTCATGAAGAGTGTTTACACATTACACTAATAGTGCATAACTCTATAATTACAATACAAGCATAAACATATTAGCAGATTTATACTAGCATTTATATATAATTGTATTTATATATAGTAGTATTTTGTTGCAGTTTTATTTTTCCCTGATAGTTTATAATTCTAAAAAAATATTGTTTGTCTTTAGCTTTTGGAAATTCTCATGTATTTAAATCTTATTTCAAGACTTTTATGTACTAAGGTATAAGAATGTTTTGCTTTTGCTTTTGGGTTACACCTGGAAGTGCTCAGGGATTACTCCTGACTTTGTGCTTCCATGGGTTTGGGGAAGAATATAGGGTGCTAGGAATCCAACCCAGGTCAGCTGAGTGCAGGGCAAGCATCCTCTTTACTACTCTGTCTCTATGGCCCCTAAGTTATAAGAATTTTAAGATCAGGCTAGAGAAATAGTATAGAGGTTAAGGCAATTGCCTTCTACTTACCCAATGCAGCTTACATCCCTTGCTTTCTACACATCTTTTGGCCAGCTGAGCTCTACCAGGAGTAATTTCTAAGCAGGAAACAGGAGTAAGCCCTGAGCACAGTCTGGTATAGGACCCCTCCAGATCCCCACTCTCACACTTGCCCAAAAGAATTAACTTAAAGATAAAAGGGAATTTGAAAAAGTACAAAAATACACAATATGATATTATGCAAATTAATCATTGTAATGGATTTTAACAAATGTTTCCAATTAGTTAAGATGTAATGGTTCTGTTATTTTGATCAAATGATTTCACTATTGATCACTTGACATTCCGTTATTCATCGATTTGCTCTAGTGGGCGCCACTAACATTTCCATTCATTCCTGTCCCATGCTAGTGTAGCACAATGGCATCTGCTTATTCTAAGAACACGAAGAGCCTTAAACCAATCGTTCAGGGTCTTTATGAAGAAGTCTGACCATCTTGTAGGTGGGCGGCCACGCAATCTTTTGATGTCCCATGGAATCCAGTCAGTAACGGCTCTAGACCAGCGGTTGTCTCTATATCTAATTACATGTCCAGCCCATCTGATTTTCGACGCCTTGGCAAATGAGACAGTATCCCTGATTCTTGACCGTTGATGGAGGTTGGAACTCCGAATTCTTTCTCTCATTTGAGTGAAGCATGATACTCCAAGCATAGCTCTTTTGATTCCTCTTTGGGAGACCCCAATAGCATTCTCATCCTGTTTTCATTAGGCCTAGGTGTCTGAGGCATATGTTAATGCAGGAAGAACAGTGGAATCAAAGAGATGTGCCCAGAGCCAGAGGTTCTTCATCCTCTTAGCTATTTCTTCGATGCTCTCGAAGGCATTCCAAGTCGCTCTCTTCCTCCTGCACAACTCAGGTGCCAGGTCATTCGTCATGTTGACTTCTCGACATAGGTACACATAACTGTTGCATTCGGAGATGTTTGTTCCATTGAGAATGAATGGAGTGTCAGGAACGAGACTGTTTCTCATAAACATTGTCTTCGTGAGATTCAGCTGTAGTCCGACCTTTCTACACTCAGGGTCAAAGTAGGCCAGCATTTGCGCCTCTTGGCTAATGTTTGGTGTTATTACAATGATGTCATCAGCAAAGCAGAGGTGGTATAGTTGCCGATCATCTATCTTCACTCCCATTCCTTCCCATTCTAGTCATTGCATGACATTCTCGAGGGTGGCACTGACCAGTTTCGGTGAAATGGTATCACCCTGCCGAACCCCTCTCTTGACATCAATGATTACTTCTTTGTAGAATGGTGAGGTTTTGGTAGTGAATCAGTAGTGCAGCTCATGGAGGATCCTGATGTATTGAGTTTGAACGCCCTGTTAGGCTAGGGTTTTGATGACCGCTTCCGTCTCAACAGAATCAAACGCCTTCTTTAAATCATGAACATTAAACAAGAGCAGCATCTTGAACTCCCGAAAAACCTCAATGAGCTTGGTTATCATGTGGATATGGTCAATGGTGCTGAATCCTTTGCGGAACCTGACTTGCTCGCATGGTTGTCCTTCACCTAGTGTTCTGCCAACCCTATTTAGGATGACTCGAGTGAACATCTTGTAGAGGACAGACAACAGGCAGATTGGGCGATAGTTGCCATTGTCTTGGATGTCTTTGTTCTTGTACAGTAGTACAGTCCTGCTGGTTTTCCATTTCACTATTATCTTTAAAATTTTATCGAGTTTCTTCCTCCTTTGCCAATTTCTTCCTGGAGTTTACTTTTTATTTATTTGTGTCCTCTGTTCTCTGATTAAAAAAATAAAATAACACAAAACAAAAAACAAAGCCCCTAATACTTTGGCATTTTAATTCAAAGTTTATGTAGCTCAGGGTCTATCACAAATGCCTACTTTGCATGAGTGAGACACAGATTTTGATTTACAGCACCACAAAAAAATCCACCAAATAAATAAAAAAAATAAATTATAACTTACAATTCTGAAATATCTAGCTGTTCTAAATGCTGAGATAGGAGTAACATTGTGTTGCTACTTTTAAAACTCAAGTAAAAATGTAAATTTATGTTGATTGATGAATAGTAAAACTTATTTATGTTAAATAAGCATAATTATTTCTATATAGTGGAAAATTATTTGAACATCAAGGCTATTATCATTAAAATATTGTAAAATTTTTATCATGAAGATATCTAAATTTGTTTGTTTTTTGAGCCACACCCAGCAGTACTCAGGGTAGTATTTGAAGGACCAATTAAAGTTAGGGAGTTCAAACTAAGGTTAGTCATATTCAAGACTAGTGTCATAACTTCTGCATTATCCCTCTGATCCTTTTGTACTTATAAATATCAAACATACTTTAGAATTCAACTGATTTTCAAATTATGCTTATTTCAAGTGGGCTATTGTACTACTTAACTAAGGGTCTTTATTTTTGTTGTTCTTGCAGTGGACAGAATCTTTCTTTTTTCAGGCTAATTAAAGGTATTTATTTCTTCCTGTCAAATTTCTTCTCATGATCAAAAACATCACTAGCTCATTTTGTGTTACACCTCCAAAGTAAAATAAAATACTCAGCCCATGATAAGCATTCAATAAAGTGTATAACAATCTTAAGCCCTCAATTGGTCACATAAAAGCTATTATAATACATACATAAAGTGAGAGAGTAATAGCTGCAGTAGAAAACAGTCTTTGATCACAGGCCCCCTTCTGGTATTTAAATGAAGAGTAAGAGTGAAACAGATATGGAAAGAGTGATTGGGGCCAGAGTATATCAAGTGACAAAAATTTGGAGATGGGAGCTTTCTAGCACTTTTCACGTAAGTTCAATGATGACAGGATAGTTGGAACAGAATAAAGAGGGTACTGAGTGGTAGAAGATAAATTTTGAGCAGCAGCTGGACGACAGATGTTTTAAAGCATGACAAACTATGAAAATAACTAGAGGATTTTATTCTAATAAGGGAATTATGGACTTGGAGCTGAAAATAATAATATGATTTTACTTGAAGGGACTTGTCAATTCACGTCAAGAATATATGGGATCAAAAGGGTTTGTGGGAATGCTATTTAGGATATGTAAAATTGTTTTTTCATTTATTGAAATAGTGCTGTGACATTTATATTCTTAGCACAGTGGGTAGGGTATTTGCTTTGCATGCGGGTTCAATTACTCCGCCCTCTCGTACAGCCCAGCAAGCTACTGAGAGTACCTGCCCGCATGGCAGAGCCTGGCAAACTCCCCGTATTGTATTTTTTTTTTTATAATTTTATTTATTGAATCACCGTGAGAGCAGTTACAAAACTTTCGGGTTTAAGTCTCGGTCATACAGTAAAACACCTGTCCCTTCACCAGCGCCCATTCTTCAACACCAAAACCCCCAGTATACCCCCACCCTACACCCTCCTCCTACCTGTGGGGCAGATGATTTCCAAATTACTCTCTCTCTACTTTGATTACATTCAATATTTTGACACCAGACCCACCATTATTATTTGGGATTTTATCCCAACACTCAGATCTGCTGAAAAGGTAACCGTAGACAATTTGTTTTCTATTGTTGGTTATGAATAACATACGATGTCGTGCAGCCGCAGTAGTGGCTGAACAATTTTGGAATTCCAAAATTTTAACGATTAAGTTTGGAGTGATTTCTGCCAAAACATGATGGGTTCTGAGATTTGTTCCTGAGTCTCTTGTATCATGGCTGTTAAGCAGCTTGATCAGGAGCCAGAGAGGCCATTCGTTGGTGGCAACTCAGGTCTCGTTGAGGTGGGGAGGAAAGGGCCGACTCCACCCCATCCTGTGAGACCCCACGTGTCTCGTCACTGAGGGCCTAAGTCTGACTGTCCTATGGCTTCTGGAGGATGGATGGTGGCCATTGAGCCGCCAACTGGGAGCAGGTGTAGGGACAGCACCCTTTTCCCCCTGAGATGGTCTGACGACAGTAACCTACTGCGGGGTTCAGACGCATTTCTGTCAAAAGCCATTGGGTTCTGAGATTTGTTTCTGAGTCTCTGGTATCATGGCCATTAAGCAGCTTGATCAGGAGCCAGAGAGACCATTCGTGGGTGGTAACTCAAGAAGATATAAAGTACCTGAATAGACCTATTCACATCAAGGAAATTGAAACTGTAATCAAAAGTCTTCCCCAAAACAAAAGCCCAGGTCTAGATGGATTCACTAGCAAATTTTACCAAACATTTAAAGAGGACATATTACCAGTTCTTCTCAAGTTTTCCAGGAAATAAAAAAAAACAGAAACTCTCCCAAACAGTTTTTAATTCTGCTAATTTATTTCTAAGAAAGATAAATTTTACTAACACTATTAGAAAGCAAGGTCATTGTTGGTTATCAATTTTATGTAAGTAACCAATACTTAATTCAGAAATATTTCATCAAGTTAGTATTGAGACTATTGAAGAAATAATAGAATTTTACATCTTCTATTGTCAAGGAGAAGAAGAGCTAGAAAAAGTTTTCCTTGAAATGGTTGAGAAAGAGCTTATACACTACACTTTTGTGATTTATTTTTTTCCTGCAGCTGCCTTGTAGGAAATGCGTATTATCTAATTGGGAAGGTGTCCACCAGCAATTACATCAGATGAAATCCAGGGGATCGAGCAATTATAGCATTTAGTAAATGGACATTTAGCAAGTATTTCTTAATGATGATGATGATCATGATGATGATGACCATACTTAGGGTACTGGTGTGACATTAACAATGAATAAAAGACTATTCCACCTTCCCCCGGCCTTCACTACATTAGTAATAAAACTAACTGAATTTCAATCTTTCATTGAGAAAGCTTCTTTCTCAAGGTCTCCCATACAACAATATGCCAGATATTGATAAATGAACTAGCATGCTAAAGTAACATATTTTAGCTAGATGTTTCTCAGAGTGAAAAACATAATTGTAATCCTCTTAAATGTTTTTGCAACAATATAAAAGTGAATAGTAAAATAAATAAATAAAATAATACATACTCCATGTCCTAAATGAAAAGGTTATTAAATTCAAATTATAACTTTAACTGTACCTTACTCAATAGTCCTTATCATAGTTAAGCTTCATAGTGTATGAAATAATCAGCTTAAAACATAGAAAATTAAAAGTTTATCAAATTTAGTTCTGAAGTATTTCATAGATTTGCTTTGTTTTTTTCTTGTTATATTTTGTTTGGGGGTGTCACCTGATGGTGCACAGGGCTTAGTATTTTTTCTTTGATTGAAATACACAATTAGAAACTTGTTCATGACTGGATTTCAGTTATACACTGTTCCAACACCCTTCCTTTCACCAGTGTACCTTTCAACCACCTATGTCCCCAGTTTTCCCTCCATCTACAGCAGCCTGCTTCTATGACAGGCACTTTTCTTCTCTGTCTCTGTCTCTTTCCCTCTGTCTTTTTCCCTGTCTCTCTCCCTTCTCCTAGCTATTCTTCATTCCCTCTCTCCCCACATCTTTCTCCCCTTCTCCTTCTCTTCTTCTGGCATTATGGTTTGCAATACAGGTACTGAAATGTTAGTGTGTATATTCCTTTATATATTCAGTTCTTTTCCATAGTGATTATTTCTAACTATCATTGTCATAGTGGTCCTTTCTCTATATTAACTGCACTCACCCTCCCATCCACCACTTCTACTTGTGGCAAGCTTCCAACAGTAAATTAGTCCTTGGGTGTTAGTATCATGACATTTTTTTCTCATACCAAGGGCTCTGTGCTCAGGGACCTTTCTTGATAATGCTCTAGAGTAATATGTGGTTCTAGGGACTGAACCAATATTGGCTGCATGCAAGACAAGGACATTAGTCCCTGTATTATCTCTCTGCCACCTCAAATATTTCTTAAAGTGAAGCAATAAATTCTTTATTTTAAGTTATAAATGAATGACCCATCACATATTAAATAAACACCTTAAGGGGCTATAAAATTATTTTTTTGTATTTTTTATGTTTAACATGATGATGGGCTGGAGCAATAGCACAGCAGTAGGGTGTTAGCCTTACAAGCGGCCAACATGGCCGACCCGAGTTCGATTCCTCCGCCCCTCTCGGAGAGCCCGGCAAGCTACCGAGAGTATTCGATATGCCAGACACAGTAACATGATGATATAACTTCTAGTATGCAGAATAACCTGTGGGATCTAACCTAGAACTGTGTTCAGAGAATAAATACATTCACTGAACAATTAGTGTTATAGACAAAACTTAATAGATTCTAGTTTGATTATAATGATTAGATTGAAATATTGTTCTAGTATAGATAAGGCTTCGGTATGCTTCATAAGAAAGTATGGAGAAGTGGTGGCTTGCAGAGTATTATCTAGGAAAATAATCTTATCTCCTTTTGGAAACAATACAAACTTTTTGAGCTCTATATAGGATCTATAGAAATAGATATTTATAATCATTGTATATGTTTGATTGTCTAGTGTTTCCTTGAATTTTTGTAGATTTTTTTTTCATTAACTGTTAGGAAATAAAATTAAGTCTAAGTTTTTAACATAGTTATACAAGGAAATTTGACATCAAGAGACTCTTTCCTACTACTTCTTTTACTACTGCTACTACTACGACTACTACTACTTATTATTATTATTATCATTATTATTATTATTATATTTTTAGGGCTGGAGCGATAGCACAGTGGTAGGGCATTTGCCTTGAACATGGCTGACCTCGGTTCGATTCTTCCTCCCTCTTCGGAGAGCTCCGCAAGCTACCGAGAGTATCTCACCTGCACAGGAAAGCCTGGCAAGCTCTGCGTGATGTATTCCATATACCAAAAACAATAATAAGTCTCACAATGGTGATGTTACTGGGCCTGCTTGAGCAAATCAATGAACAACGGAAGGACAGTGACAGTGACAGTGACATTATTATGTTTTTATTGCTTAATTTGAAGGTCACACCTTGCAGTGCTCAAGACTAAGTCCTGGTTCTACACTCTGGATCAGTTGACTACCAATTTCTAGCATTCTATCTGTTTTAAGGGTCACATTTAGTAATGGAGCTCAGAGGTCACTCCTGGCTCTAATTTTAGGGATTAATACAGGTGGTATTCAAAGTACAATGTGATTCCAGAGACCAAACCTGGGCCTCCTTTTGACAAAGTATGTGCTCAGTATGTTGAGCTATCTCTAGTGCTCTTAATCTTTAAACAAAGCAATCGTGTATTACTCAGCATTTTAATTTTCATGAATTTTTAAAAGAATAAAATCAATACTGATCTCTGTAAAACTTTTTGTGGAATTAGTAATTTATTTATATAATATCTATATTTTCAAAATTAAAATCTATTTATTAGATAGCTTTTTAATCTATTATGATATAGAGAACATATACGTTCTAAGGTTTCTAAGGTTTCTATAGATTTCTAAGATGGCTGCACATTTTTACATTCATTTTTGTTATCTCCTGTAAGAATTACTGGCCTGCATATATGCATGTAGTTTCCTTTAACATTCCTATTGTAAACATAACCTTTATTATTTATAAAACTTAAATTTTTTAATAGATGAAGTAAATCTCAGGGATATTTAGGGTCACAGAATAGATCTAATCCATTATCACTTGATTAGATCTCAATTCTTGATCATGTTAGCAGGATACACTACTTTCTGGTTAATGGGAGTCACATAAAAAATCCCTTATTTAGTATTATCATGTTGTCAGTTTGTTTTGCCTTGATCTGGACAGTGCAAGTTTTTTCTATAATAGAACTATACTGTAAGGCAAATTTATTTCTTGATATTGCATTTTGTAGAGATTACTTCAGTCAATGAGAGAGAAAAGAGACTGAAAAGTGAGAAGAAATAAATCAGTTTAGAGATGCTTTGAAACAGCAGTCATATATATACATATATACATATATACACATATGTATTAATCTTTATATATTTATATATTGATAATTTAAGAGTTGCTTCATAATATAAATAAAAGAAAGAGATACTTGAACTTCCTGGCTTGGAAGGAAAAAAAGGAGAGCTGGAGAAATAGTCCAGCATGTAGGGCACTTGCCTGCATATGCCAATCTAGGTTCAATCTCAGGCATTCTACGTGGTCCCCTGAGTCTACCTGAGTTTTCCCTGAGTCTTCCTGAGTGTTCCCTGATTGCAGAGCCAGGAGTAAGCCCTGAGCACTTCTTGGTATATCCCTCAAACAAAAATCAAGCCAAATGGAAAACAGTGAAGGAAGATCCTATGTTCTGTGATTCAGTTACTTTTATTGGAAAGAATTATACAGCACCTAGACAGAGGCCGGCATTTTAAGTTATCAAAAAGAGCTCTGGATTTTAAGGTTTACAGATTGCCAATGAAATTAGGGTTGGTCTGTGGCAGAGATATCTAGCCTCTGTACCTTACTATTAGGAAAACTCATGAAATGTATTTATAGTTCCAATCTACACATCATGGACTCACATTTGGGGGCACGTCAAATAAGGTTTATCCGCCCTGTCTTGCCATCTCCCAAGATAAAATCAGTAGAAATATACTACCTACCAAGTCTGTTCTATATTTGAAACAGCCCACAACTATTCTCTTTATTGAACAAAACCTCCTTCCCTAAATCCCTCCCCTGCATTGCCCCCGGCACTAGTCCTAGGTCTGCCCTCTGGATTTGCAGAAAATTATCTAATCCTTCTTCTCTGTGACAACCCTTGACATAACTGAAAACAACTATAATATCTTCCCAATATTTTATTTTCTAGGCTATTCACCCATCACCAAAATAAGATTAAATATCTCTGACCTATCACATCTCAGAGTGGTTATAAGAATAAGGTGAGATAATAAAAGTGAAAGTATGTCAAGAACACAAATAAAAATGCATGCAAACTATCATTGTTGTATGTTTATAGTAATAGGTATAAAATTCTAAACCTTCAGCAAAGATATCTGTCAATGTGTTATTTAAAAAATTCAATAATATATACTCCTGCATGTGTGTGAGTGTGTGAGTGTGTGTGTGTGAGAGAGAGTGTGTGTGTGTATGAGTGTGTTGGGGAGGGGGATTCCAAGCAGTGCTCAAGGGGTCTTGGGCCTCTATCAAGATACTCTGTCCCCTAAACCAGATGTTTCAATACTAGGTCAAAGAAATGCATAACTACTCAGGATTTGGAATACCAGGGACTGCCTGGGCCACTTCTGATTGTGTTCTGGACCTCCAGGTCTTTACCCAGAGGAGCTCAGGGATCCAGTGATGCCAGGGATTGAACTGGAGTCCTGTCTTCGCACATTATGTGAAATGGAATAGATATGAATTACAACAGAATAATATATCTTATTTTCATCAGTTGCTAGATGCATGAACTTGGGAAATTATTCATGTGTCTGTGTTTCTATTCTATCAATGCAAAATGATTGTGATGATGATTGGATCACTGTCCCTGAAGAGTAAAATAAGAAATAGACAGAACTTTGAAAACTCTTGGTATGAATATTGTGCTTAATAACTAGGTTAACAGTTCCAACATTTCAGTTTCAGCTTAATACTTTACCAATCACTGGCTGGTAAGTACATTCTTAATTTATAACTTTATCAATAGAACTGTTTTGATTTTAAATCTTAGCACATGACTGGAAATTGGCAGGAGCATTAATATAGACACTGTAAATTATTGATAACATTGAAATCAATGACTTGTCAATTAAATCCTACATCATTATGTGGTCCTATTTAAAATCCCTTGGAGCTTTATTTCAAGGGGGGACTCCAAATGGTAAACTGTTTTGCTCCTAGTTGACTATCATGTCACTGAAAATTTACCTCACAGAACTAGACTCTGAGAGACCACATTGTCCAAAGGCTGTCAGGATTTAGACTCTCCGCTGTCACTGTCATCAGTGGCTGAAGCCTTTGTCATCTCTTTATTCATTTATTTGACAATAGAAAAGAGCAGTTACAGCTCTGGTACATTCATTATTTTGTTATTGTTTTTTATCTCTGGCATCAATCATTATCTAGAGAAAATGGACATCCATTTCACTCTATCTGCCAAGTTTTGAAAAGATACATACAATTATTGTGAAATACACCTCCAGTTCCTCCTTATTCAGAGTCTCAAAAGGATCATAGCTTAATCCATGCTAGTCCTTTTCCTTGGAATTCTCCTCTTCTCCTCTTTTCCACTTCCTACTTATCTATACCTTTCTTTCTTTCTTTCTTTCTTTCTTTCTTTCTTTCTTTCTTTCTTTCTTTCTTTCTTTCTTCATTCATATCCAAGGAAATTTTCTAAGTGAGTAAGGAATGGCGTTAACTAGGCAGGTCATGGTTTATTCAGCTATATAACTGTCAATTCAAACATTCTCTGAAATGCTTCGGTTAGTACCAGAAGATGATGTGTCCTCACACAGAGGCAAGGCAGTTTAATGAGAGGCAAAAAGTACAGTGAACACAAAGTGTCACTGTATCACTGTCATCCCTTTGTTCATCGATTTACTTGAGTGGGTGCCAGTAATGTCTCCATTCTTCCAAGCCCAGAGATTTTAGCAGCCTTTCCTTACTCATCTTTCCCAATGCTGCAATATTGGAGGCTCTCTTAGGGTCAGGGGAATGAGACCATTATTGTTACTGTTTTTGGCATACCGGACGCAAAGTAAAGGGAATAAAATTAAAACTATGAGTGGAACTCAGAAATGTATGGTTATAGAATTCATATTAAAGAACTCAGGGGTCAGAGCAATAGTACAGTTCATAGTAGATAGGTAACTTGCCTTGCACATGACATACTCCCAGTTCTATCCCAGGCACCCCACATGGCCCCTGAGCCCCGCCAGAGGAGGTTCCTGAGCGCTGATGGGTGTGGCTTAAAAATAATTTTGATTGATATTTAATTAATGAATGAATTTGGTTTGGATCCGGCTTTGCCGAAGGGTTACTCCTGTCTCTGCACTCAGGAATTACTCCTGATGGTGCTCAGGAGACAATATGAAATACCTGGGATCAAACCCATGTTGGCTGTACTATAGCTCCAGTCCCAGTTATTTTATGTTTAATGACAACTTGGACTGGAGCGATAGCACAGTGGGTAGGATGTTTGCCTTGCACACAGCCAACACGGCCGACCCAAGTTTGATTCCTTTGTCCCTCTCAGAGAGCCCAGCAAGCTACCGAGAGTATCGTGCCTACACAGCAAAGCCTGGCAAGCTCCCCATGATGTATTCAATATGCCAAACACAGTAACAAGTCTCACAATGTTACTGGGCCCATTCGAGAAAATTGATGAACAATGGGAGAACAGTGACAGTGAATGACAACCTGTAAAAAGTTTTATCCTGGGCAACATATAATCTGGTTTATGTTGTTGAAAAATAATGTGGCTTTTAAAAGCAGAGAAGAGGCAGGGAATCCTCTTAGAATATTCATGATGAAATCCAGGTGGGTCCAAAATTGCTGCAGACAACAACAATGGCTTAGATGCTAATGAACCTAAAGGTAGAAGAGTAAAGTTGGCTCTTTATCATAGACCTGAGAAATAAAGTAGTCATAGGGTCATTTAAAAAAATGATTTTATTCTAATCAAGGTTTTGAGGTCTATGAAGTAAAGGAGAAAACAGTTTCTAATTGAAAATGGTATACACAGGAATATGAAGGTAATCTTCAGAAATGAGAGGAAAGATGCAGGAAGTTGCTAATCACAGAATATTCATCGCCTCATGTGGACAGGATTTGTCTGAGTAGAGAAAGACAAGAGAAAATTTTCTGTAGTCATATAAAAATGTCCTGTAACTTGGTTTATATAGCTGTATGCATTGTCAGAACTCAATGTAACTATACTCTCAGATCTGTGAATTTCACTCTATGTAAATTACATCTTAAAATAGAAATCCAAAAGTTAGAAAAACAAAAGTAGTCCTGATTGAATACATGGTGAGAATATATATATATAAAAAAGCAATTCAACCCTAGCAGCTGTCCAAGGAGATAAGAGTACAAAAGCAGTTTTGATTGTCTGAGTAAACTGTTTCTACTTAGCTTTTTATAGACAGAAGTTTGACAACCTTGACCATAAGGAATCTGTCAGACTTACTTGAAGAAGTAAGTTATAAAGCACACCCTCTGTGATAATGAGATCTTGTCAGTAAACCTCCCTCAAATTATCAGATATATGAAGGCTTGTGTCATCACCTGACCTTTAGTTTCTCACTGGAATGCAGGCAAACAATGATTTGGGAATTTCTTGTGAACCTGTTGAGTCAAGCTCTTTTGTGTAAGGGGTATGTTTGAAGAACAAAAATAGTTTCAGAGCTCTAGAAAGAGTCTTTCTATATAGAAAGAAACTTCTGGAGATCTTTCAAGATAAAAATTGCTAGGGTTAATTTTTTTCTGTCAATGTGAATCTCCTTCCCTTTTCTGGAAACTATCTGTTTGCTTTGCAGAGCAAGCAACAGTCACTGCCACTACAGAAAGGAGAAGATGTGCCGATAACCATAAAAAACATATACATTTTGATTTGGGATGTTCCTTCACTGCAATGCAACTAACTACATGCAAAGGTAAAATCTTGCCTTTATCTCATTTCTCTTTGTGATTTAGGGCATAGAGATCTGAAACTTAGATAGTCATTGACTGTTGTGTTGTGAATACACAACTATCTGTTTCTCTGGCCTTGGGTCTTGTATTCTCTCAGATATATATATATGTAAGCTTCTTAACTTGGAAGAGGGGTTATTTAATCCTACAAAAGTTCAGAACTAAGATGAAGATTTTATAATAGTCTTTGTTATAATTTTGCTCTCTCTTTATTTTATGTGTGTGTGTGTGTGTGTGTGTGTGTGTGTGTGTGTGTGTGTGTGTTCTGATCAAACACAACTATGCTCAGGAGTTACCCCTGGTTCTACATTAAGGAATTACTCCGGTGGTACATTAGAAACGATATGGGATGCTGGATATCAAAACTGGGCTTACACATGCAAGGCACTTGCCTTACTGGCTATACTATCTCTCCATCCCCCATTATAGTTTCTCTTGGTGGGTATCGTATCTCTGGATCAACACACTACCTCTGAAGTCAGAAGACTCACAGAGTTCAGAAAAATTAACTGGTAATTATTTCTTGTCAGTATAGATGGGACCTTTGCAATTTTTAAAGTTATATACTTCCTGGAGGGGAATGTACCACATTGCTATGTTTTTTAAGATATTTCCAAACTCAAAACAGGCTGTTATTAACCTGTGTTATGGGCTATATCTAATTATTTACTGGGACTTCAGTTTTCTAAGGTCACCATTCAAGTAGTGGGCAATAAAAGATGAAAAACAATCATCTAAGGAAGGAAGTTCAATTTATATTTTAATTGATTTAAATATTTCCTTATTTAAAATATATAAAGTCTAAAATTTTTAATGGTGGACTCCTGTGTTACTGTGTTACTTTTTTTGAAATCAAACAATAGGCTTCTGGACCCGGAACAATAGTACAGTGGGTAGGGCATTTGCCTTGCATGAGGTCAACTCAGGTTCGATTCCCAGCATCCCATACGATCCACCAAGCACTGCCAGGAGTAATTCCTGAGTGCAGAGCCAGGAGCAACCCCTGAGCATCACTGGGTATGACCCAAAAAGAAAAAATAAAACTCAATAGGCTTTCATTTGTTGGTGTCATTTCAGGTAGATCAAAACAATAGGAGCCTTCCTTTACAACAGATTTTTTAGAGGGTGAGAACATTTTATGTCAGTTATATTGTGATGTTTTACTTTTGAAATTAAACTTCCCAGCATAGTTAAGATGTTACTCACATCCTTCTAATTGCCTGGAATTCCTACAATAGGTCTCAGTTATTTTCTGAAGAAAATTCAGACCTACCTGTTACATCCCTCTGGTTTTGCTACAGAGATATAAACTTGTCCTGTAGTATAGCCATTACCATGTAATTTTGTATATGTTACTATCCTTGCTCTGATCCAGAAGCCACCATTGCCCTCAGCATGTCCCCAGTAGCTAAATGGCAGACACAGAAGATTTTGGCTAATTTGGGTGCCTGGGTGCCCTTGCCAGCCCCGGGCGGCCCTAGCAGCACAGCTCGGATGCCCTTCCGGTACTTGTCAGTGTGTGTGTGTGCGTGGGCACGTTGGGAGCCATGGCCGCAGGTCCCTCATTGCTCTAGCCGCTAGCATACCTTGCAGGTCCCCCGCTTCCAGGCCAGGCTGGACCAAGAGCACAGCGGTAAGGTGTTTGCCTTGCACACAGCCAGCCCGGCTGACTCAAGTTCAATTCCACCGCCCCTCTCGGAGAGCCCGGCAAGCTACCGAGAGTATCTTGCCCGCATGGCAGAGCCTGGCAAGCTACCCATGATGTACTCGATATGCCAAACACAGTAACAAGAAGTCTCAAGATGGAGACCTTACTGGGCCCACTCGAGCAAATTGATGAACGGGAGGAGAGGACTGTGACTGTGACTGTGACTGTGACTATCCTTGCAGTCAAGCTCATGGAACTCAACTCCTGTAGAGCAGATTTCATGGGCTAAATAAAATATGGAAGTTTCACAAAACTTCTTGCAGTAAAACCTGTAGGTTTAGAGAAGTAGATGCTCTATGAATTTAGCATAACCTAAAATAGATTTAAAATAGATTTTAGTTGTAATGATTTTATAGTAACATCATTATTTATCTTATTGATCATTGAATGGTAACACTAGAGAAAATACTGAACACATTGCCTAGGCCATTGCTTTATTTCTGACTGGTCACTTGATCAGATAACATAAATATATTGCTCGAGCGGGCCCAGTAACGTCTCCATTGGAGACTTTGTTGTTACTGTGTCTGGCATATCGAATACTCTCGGTAGCTTGCCGGGCTCTCCGAGAGGGGCGGAGGAATAGAACTCGGGTCGGCTATGTTGGCCGCTTGTAAGGCGAACGCCCTACCCGCTGTGCTATCGCTCCAGCCTATATTTTTATAATGTAGGAGTACTATTTATTCACCCATTGATTAAGCTGATTGAATTGGGCATGAACTCCATATTACTTTTTTTTTCTTTTTTTATTAGTGAAACACCATGAGGTACAGTTATAGGCTTACAAATTTTGTGCTTGGGTTTCAGTTATACAATGATCAAGTGCCCATCCCTCTGCCAGTGCCCGTCATCCATCACCACGGGTCCCAGCACCCCCCCACCCTTCATCCCCCCCCCCCCGTCCCATCCTGCCTCTGTGGCAGGGTACTCCCCCTTGTTCTCTCTCTCTTCTTTTGGGTACTGTGTTTTGCAAGAGAGGCTTTGAGTGGCAATTATGTTTGGTCTATAGACTACTTTTAGCATGCTTCTCCCACCCTGGGAGGGTCCTCACAACACCCTTCATTTGGTACTCTCTTCTCTATCTGAACTTCCTTTTCACCTAGAATGTGTGGCTGGCCTTCCATTCATGGAGCAAATATTCAGAATGTTAATTTTATTTTACTATTTTATTATTATCCCCCCACACCTTTTTTTATTCATCATGAGATACAGTTTCAATGCATTGGGAGTCAAACCCTGATAGCATCTCCAGCATAGCTTAAATAATTTTTTTTCCTTTTTTAGGTACCAATAATATATTATGTAATACACAGAACATTGGATTGAAAGAGCAATATCAGCAATGAGATTTAATCTCACAACAGAGATATCATCACAGAGACTGGCACACATCAAAATTAACAAGAACAACCAGTGCTGGAGTGGATGTGGAGAGAAGGGAACTCTGTTTCATTGTTTGTAGGAATGCCTAATGTTACAGCTTTGTTTGTAACCAATAAGGACATTCCTCAACAAAGTAGAAATTGAGCTCCCATTTGACCCAGCAATGTTACTTTTGGAAATATATCCTGTGGGTCTGGTGCAATAAATTTGCCTTACATGCTGCTGGCCGGGCTGACCCAGGTTTGATTCCTCCTTCCCTCTCGGAGAGCCTGGCAAGCTGCTGAGAGTATCTCACCTGCACAGCAAAGCCTGGCAAGCTCCCCATGACATATTAATATGCCAAACACAGTAACAACAAGTCTCACAATGGAGCCATTATTGGGCCCACTTGAGCAAATCGATGAACAACGAGAGGACAGAGTTACAGTGCTACCATGTGGGTCCTAAACACACAGCGAAAACATTTGCACTTCTATGTTCATTGTAGCACTGTTCACAATAGCCAAAATCTGGAAAAAACATAGTGCCTGAGAACAGACGACTGGATAAAAAAACTGTAGTGCATCTACATAATGGACTACTACATAACTGTTAGGAAAAATAAAGTCGTGAAATTTGCCTAGAATGGAACAAACAGGGTGAGAGACTGTCTGAGTTCATTACGTCGACCAAGACCATCCATGGCAACTCAGAGTTCCAGAAGGCCAAATCTAAAGGTTGGACATGGGAGTCTCACGGTGGACGGTTTCACAATGAAATTGATCATATCATATTTAATTGATGATTTTGCCTGACCAATGTCGATATTGTCCCAAAATTCCAAATGAGATTGGACCACCATCTCCTGTGCAAAATTCTAGTCTCCATGTCCATCTAGTTATGGAGTGGGGAGAAAGGGCTGCAAAGTTTAAGAGAACTCCCAGAACGACTGGGAGCTCTTTGGCACTATTTTGGCAACATGGGAAGATGCTGTCATTGACAACGTTGATGAGGAATACAATTTACTAGTTCAGCACTTCCATGATAGTGCAAGAAATGTAGAGAGAGTGATAGCCACAAAAAGACACCTGTCTTTGAAAACTCTTGAGCTCCTTTGCCAACGTAGCTTGGCACAATCCTCAGGCAACTGCAAGTGAACGTCCGAGCTCGCAAAGCAGTGTAGAGAAATGATAAAGGAAGACCTCAAAGAGAGAAGAGCAGCAGTTCTGGAAGATGTGGTAGAAGCCCAGAAAAGCATTCACAACACCCACCTATCCTTTGCCAACTACAAGACCAAGATGACTGCCCTCCCACGTCCTGAAGGATCTATCACATCTTCCAGAAGGACAATGGAGATTATCCATGACTTCTACTTGGATCTTTTCAATAGCCAGGTCTACCTGCCGACATACCAAATTCCAAAGGATGTCGTTCCAAAAGTTCTCCCTTCCAAAATATGACACGTCATTTTGTCAGTAAAGAATCTAACATCACTCAGCCCAGACAAGGTCAGATCTGAACACCTGAAGAACCTGCTGTCATCAATACACTCAACAATACACTGGCTCGGCTCTTCACACGTTACCTGTCTGAATGCAAGATTCTGTCCCAGTGGAAAACCAGCAGGACTGTTCTACAGTACAAGAAGGGAGACATCCACAACATTGGCAACTATCGTCCAATCTGCCTGTTGTCTGTCGTCTACATGCTGTTCACTCGAGTCATCCTGAATAGGATTGGCAGAACACTAGATGAAGGACAACCATGTGAGCAAGCCAGGTTCCGCAAAGGATTCAGCATGATTGACCATATCCACACAATAACCAAGCTCATTGAGGTTTCTCGGGAGTTGAAGATGCTGCTCTGTCTAACATTCAATGATTTAAAGGTCTTTGATTCTGTTGAGATGGAAGTGGTTATTGAAGCTCTAGCCAATCAGGATATTCAAACTCAATACACCAGGATCCTCCATGAGCTGCATTACCAATTCACTACCAGGATCTCACCATTCTACAAAGAAGTGATCATGGATGTCAAAAGAGGGGTTCACCAGGGTGATACCATTTCACCGAAATTGTTCAGTGTCACCCTTGAGAGTGTCATGAGATGACTGGAATGGGAAGGAATGGGAGTGAAGATAGACAGTTGGCAACTACACCACTTCCACTTTGCTGATGACATCGTTCTAAAAAAACCAAACATTAGCCAGGTGGCACAAATGCTGGCTGACTTTGACAGTGAGTGTGGAAAAGTCGGACTACAGCTGAATCTCACTAAGACAATGTTTATGAGAAATGGACTCATTCCTGATGTTCTATTCACTCTCAATGGAACAAACATCTCTGAATGCAACAGTTATGTGTACCTAGGTCGAGAAGGCAACATGACTAATGGCCTGGCACCTGAGTTGAGCAGGAGAAAGAGAGCAGTTTGAAACACCTTCAAGAGCATCAAAGAAATAGCTAAGAGGATGAAGTACCTATGGCTCCAGGCACATCTTCTCGACTCCCCTTTCTTCCTGCACTAACATATGCCTCAGAGATCTGGGCCCTACGAAAACAGGACGAGAATGCTATTCGGTTCTCCCAAGAGGAAGTGGAAGAGCTATGCTTGGGATATCATGCCTCACTTAAGTGAAAGAAAGAATCCAGAGTTCTGAGCTCTGTCAATGATCAAGAAACAGGGACACTGTCTCGTTTGTCAAGGCATTGAAAATCAGATGGGCTGAACACATAATGAGATTTGGAGATGACCACTGGACTAGAGCAGTTATGGAATGTATTCCACAGGACATCAAAAGAATGTGTGGCCGCCCACCTATGAGATGGTCAGACCTCTTTGTCAAGACCCTGAATGATCAATTTGAGGCTCTTTGTGTTCCTAGAACGATCATATGCTTTTGGGCTACACTAGCACGCTACAGGGATGAATGGAGACGTTACTGATGCCCACTCGAGCAAATTGATGAGTAGCAGGATGTCAAGTGATCAAGTAATCAAGTGATTACAATTCAAAATATATTTTTGATATTTTTCTTTCAAAGTACTAAAGTATTCAACTTGGTAAACTATCTCAAGATCTAAGCATGTTTTCTTCTTATAGGAGCATTCTACAAAGTAGTGTTTTGGTCAACAAATTATTTCCACAAAACTGTTCAAATTATTTCCTAAAGTTGAATATTTTAGTAATGCTGTGGAAAACCAAATTAACATAGTTTTTATTATGACTTTTTGATAACTAATTTTGAAATTTCTACTTTCCCCAAAATACTCTCATCAGTGAGAAATGGATTTTCCTCTGATTACTGAGGTAGTGATGAACCCCTCTCCCGAACTCTAGAGGTTATCCTTGTTGTGAGATCCACATAGACATGTGGTGAGGAGCTTGGACATCAGATTCAGAAAGAAAAATCCCACAGGCTGAATAATATGATGACTTCATAATTCTGAGATGATATTCTCAATCTGGATGTGTGATATCTTTTTGAAGTTTCCTTAATAGGATTCTTGCAAGCATGTATGCTTCAATTTCTTCCTCATCCATCTGTTCTCATTCATCTCATAAATACCCCCGATTCATAGTAGAACAGAACATAGCATCAATGTTTTATCTGTATCCTTTTCATTCACTATGAAGCATACAGTACTTATGCTTTTATTTTTTTTCTTACACTCATGCATGTGCACTTTTGACACCTTCATTTGTTAATACAAGCAATACCTAAGAAGATGCACATGGTGAAAATTTGTCTTCAGAACTTTCTTCCTAAAGTTGTTCCTGTAAGTTGTGGCTTATTGTCGAGGTTTAAGAATTTAAATACATGACCCACTGAGTGATGCTAGTGAAAGACTATTTATGAGATTAAGATGACCTCGTTTCAAATAATCATTTAATATAAAATCATTGACTTTTTTGATACTGAAAGTAAATTTTATAGAACCTCTCCATTAGCTTGTTCTATTAAAACCAACTCAAACAGTTACATTTATGGATGCTTATATATAAAAGGAAAAAATCCTCATGTATTTTGGAACACATCTTAATAGTGATGCAGGGTTTGACATACATTGGGATTCAATAAGATCATGTCCCTTAATTTTTCTAAATATTGTGCTTAATTTATTTCTTCAAGGGTCAAACTCTGAGGAAGGAAATTCTATCAGTCTTAGGAATATTTCTTTCCCTGAAAATTATTCAAGAATTTCTGGGGCTCGAGAGATAGTACAGGGGTTAAGGTTTTTGTCTTGCATGCAACTAAACTGGTTCAATCACAGGAAACATACATGATCCCCCAAATACTGTCAAGAGTAATCCCCAAACACAGTCAAGAGAAAGTTCTGACCATCACCTAATACAGCATGAACCCCCTGCATGCCCCCCCCCAAATAAGTACCAAGATTAACACTAAAAAATAGTAAGTCCACCTGCATTTGCTAAATGGAAGTAGGTAACGTGATTCTTTGTCTTATGCTGCTCTTCTCAGGACTGTGATTACTACTGCCTTAAGATGACTAGAAGTTTATTCAGTACAGTCACTAGATTCTCAGATGCCATTTTCTGACCTCACATCAAAAATAAGGCCTTATTGTTATGTATTTTTACTTGTTGCCCAAGCTATTTGGGAGAGATCTTTTCTAGGTGAATCTCTTTTGCCCACCTGACTTGTAGCAAATTCAACCTTATCACACCAAATGGAAAGGGCATGTGTTGACTTACTGCTCTTCCCTGCCCTTTTTCTTATCCCTTTAAGTCAATGTGCTCTTAGATATAGGAAAGGCCAGATTTAATTTTCTATTAACTCAGCAGATATGATTTTATGTAATTAATAAATTTAGTTTCTGGATGAGAGCTGGTGGCAGTGCTCAGCCCTATTCCTGGCTCTGCATTCAGGAGTTGCTCCTGGCCATGCTCAGGGGATCATGTAGTGCTGGGAATTGAATCCAGGACGCCAGCATACAAAATATGCACTAAGTTCCTTGAAATGTCTCTCCAGTCCTGATTGAATATATATGAAACCAGAGTAAAATATCAGTTTGCTCTTTTTCAAATTCCTTCCATCTGTGTGAATAATTCTCTAAAAGGTCTCTCATTCAGCTTAGGGTATGTGGAAGCATACTGTTAAATTTCCTTTTTTCAGGGAACAATAGGAAAAATGAATGTACTCTATACCAGATTGTCAACTTCTCAATGCAGATATTTCTTCATCTCTTTCTACCTCTGATTGTTTGCTTCTAAATTATAAAGTCTGATTTTGGAGTAAACAACTTGAGTGATATTTACAGGCAGCAAGTCTATTTTATCAATTCTTAATGAACTCCAAGAAGTTGACTAGCTATCATTTGCTGCTCCATTTCTCTACTTGATGCACTTATTTAATTTTTTAGTAATCTAAGCATTGAGTCCCAGATTCCTGTTCTGGCACACCAGACAATATATTGCTCAACAGTAAACATTGGTATAAAGTCAGGATTATCTCAAAGGAAATGGGCTGTAAGATTGTTGGGAAGATTGCAAAGACTGGGGGCTCAAAGAAGCAGCCCCATGTTAGTCTGGCATAAAGTAACAAAAATGCCACATCTGTGCTAGAAGGAATAGGAAAATGATTCCCTCCTACACAAATAAATGGTTCCTGGAAGTCAAGGAAGAAGGAATGAAAAGTTCTCTGCCTCCCAGGGCAGCACACAGGAATCATTTGGCAGCTATCCTGACATTAAGCAATAAATCCAGTTTTGGGGACCCAGAGGAGAATGAGAGCATTGCCACTGTTGTCCAAGATAGTGAGGGCATGTATAACTGCTCTGTGTCTTAAATGGACAAAGGAGTCTTTGAAACATTTGTTTTCCTACAGGAGTCACTAGCCACTACTGACGAAGGCTCTCTGGGAAGAAAATATCTGAGTACTTCTCCATCCTTCAAACCCTCCCAAGAGCTTTGTGTTTTTCTGTCTCTCTGTTTCTGCCTCTTACTTTTCCTCTCTCTACTATCTTTCTCTCTGTCTTTGTCTGTCTGTCTCTGGGCACAAGTTCAAGGGAGAGGAAGACGGTGATCAGCAATGGAGAACTAGACGAAACCTAATTGTGGCATTCCTTCCTGTCCTCTCGCTGAGCCTGTCTGAGACCTAGTATAAGCTGCACGGAAGGGAGCTCAGCTGAGCAGTGGTAGCAATGGTAGTAATGGTGTTTTTGCAAGGGTTGGATGTGGGGCAGCTCAGAGAAAGTTTGACCTGAATGGAGAGTGGGACCATAACATTGAGTTCAACCTGAAAAGCAAGTGCACTCTGATCTGTAACTCAAAAAAAGAGAACATGATAGCATGGATTGTTATTCTGCCTGGATATTGCTACAGAAGGAAGCCAAGTTGGGTTTTTATAACAACATTCCCATTGTGAAATGTCTGATTTGTGCTTGTCATTTGTTCATACCAGATATAGAGAGAATCTATGAGAGAAAAATCTCTCTCTAGTTTTTTCCTTTTTTTTTTCTGTTTTTTTTCTCTTTTTTATTTTTATTCCTTTTTCTCTTTTTTATTTATTTTCTTTAATCCTTTTTCTTTTTTTTTCTTTTACTTTTTTTTTCTCTCTACTTTTTTGATATGTCTCTTATCCATGCCTCCACTCTCCTCCATGTACTAACACACATGTTTTGTCCTAGACTACCCTATTCTGCTTTTAAGCAGGGATTTCTTTCTGTCTTAATTGAAGTCAACACAATAAGGAGGAACATATACTCCCCTCCCTTCTTTCTCCTGTTTTTGGAATCTTACCTGTGATCTTAGTCAGATACTAAAATCCAGCTGCAGTTCCTAAAATTCCAATTCTTTTTTATAGGGCTCTATAATTTCTTTTTCTTTTCTTTTTTCCCCCTTTTATGTTTTCTTTTGTTTTAGGGCCACACCCAGAGATATTCAGGGTTACTCAGTTACAGCAAAGACTATGCTCTCTCTCTGCCCACCTCCCCTAGTCCCTCCCCCACTTCCAAGGCTCTATTTCTAAGCTGAGGCCATATTGTAGTTGATGGAAGAGTTTAGTCCAAAGTAACTGACAGCTGTGTGCTAGTGCATACACAGTGGAGATTGGGGTGGAGGGGAAGAATCTTGAAAAGGTGAAAGTAACATTCTGGCTATTAAGGCCACTTTGGAAAAAGGTAAAAGTGAGCTCAAAAAAGTTAAACTTGTGGAGAGGAGTCTATGCAGTGAGTGCTATCTCATCCTCTGGTCTGGAAGGCTCTGCAGTCAGGAGAGCTGTTCATTTCAAAGGAAGCAAAGTGGGTCACACCTAAGGCAGGCTACTGCAATGATTTGAGCAGAGTGAGAAATTAAACCATCTCAGAGTCGGTAACTTGGACAGACAAAGGAGCCAAAGGCTCTAAGGAGGGCTGACTGGAAGTCTTGTCCATGTTGTTCATGGCTGGAAACTCACTGAAAAAAGATCAGAAATACAAACACATGGGGGAAAGGGAGTTTGCTGATTTCATATACTGACCACTGAGCGAATGTTCTTTTTCTATGGTCTAAAAAAATATTTTATTTAAAATTACAATTTCCTGGAGGAGAGGCTTACAAAGGAATTTTTTGTGCAGTGAAAATAGTCCAAGAAATCACTTTCTTTTAGTGGAGAACCTATGTAGGTCTTGGATATGCAAAATACAGCCTTGGAGCTGAATTTAGGAATAGCAATCAGGAGGAGCTGAAGACTGTTAGTGAAGTGAGAGGAATCTAAGCTCCTGAGGCGATGCCTGGGCGAAGAGCACGAAGCAGGGAGAGAGGGGAGAATAGCCTACAAAGAGCAAGGAGAGGCTTAACAGAAACGGGTCCATAGCCTGGGATGGAAAAATGACCTTTGGCTCAGCAAATTTGATAGAGGCTGGAGTTAGAGCCATGGCTCGGAGTTCCTTAAATTATCACAGGAGTTTGTAGTGACCTTGTTTCTATCTTATAAGCAAGAGAGTTTCTAAATAATTAAGCCTATCAAAATAGTTAAGTGATCAGAATGTCTTTGCAGGATTTCATATATTCTCAAGAGTGCTGGGTAACAGGAAGGAAATATATGCTGACCTAAAGTAATCTAGGAAACAAATTACAGGAAAGCTTTAAGCAGGAATAAATGACAAAGGTAGTCCATTTACATATATATATATATTACTCTTCTCCAGTGAATCCACAGAGGATTGGTGCTTTATTCATTCTTTATATGTCAGTAACAGGTTTTCTGTAGTATATATATGGACATATGTAAAAATTTCCTAAATATCTGTGAAGAGAAGAAGAAAGTGGGGGGAGAAAGTATATAATATTTATTATTACCCTTGTTTCTCTGTCTCTGTCTCTCTCTTACACACACACACACACACACACACACACACACACCTGACCTAGTTCCTTCATCCACTACAAGTTTATCTTCTTTTAGCACTTTATTTAAAAGTGTAATTCTTGCCTAAACTCAAGTTGGTATTTTATACACCATTTCCTGCTTCACTTCACTACATGGCCTGCATGCCATCTGGTCTATTATATATTTTATGCAGATTTATTTTCTGTCACAGCATATTTTGTTATTTGAGTTCCAGGATGGTGGAGATCTGTGTCTGTTGTTCTCATGACATCCCATATAACTAAAACAGTGGTTGTCCCTAGCAGGTACTTTTGAATGAATGCATGTAGAAATGAATAAATGAAGTTTGTTATGTTAGTCACAAAACCAGTCTTTTGAAAAAACAAAAAAGATTTCTTTCCAGTCATTTGGAAAGAGCCACTCCGTCATTACAAAGGAAAAAGAAAAGGGGGGAAAAAAGCCAAGGAAAACTCATTACCAGATATGAATTAAAGCCTGTCTGCTTTTATGTATTCAAACCCCAACCAACACAGAACAGTAGTCAGAAGCTGGACTTAATTTCTCAGAAGGAAATGAGAAGCTTATTTTTTGTCTTTCCATTGCTTTTGAATCCATGTCCTGATACAAGCCAAATGTTGTCTGTCAGCCTGTTACAGCATGTGCTCTCATGTGCTGCCACACTTTTCATCGCTGTCCCCCCGAGTTAAACTGCTCTGTTCTGCTGCCTTGCTGTCTAGGGCTGGGGATAAAACTGCTCAGCGGCTGCTGCCATGCTGTCTGTCTCTAGCTCTAAATGCTCCCATCTCCTGGTGTTTGCATCTGACTATATCTTGGCAGCTTCTGAATAAGACAGAGGAACCAAGCCACCACTGGGATGATGACGAATCATTTAGCAGAACAGTGAGAGGGAAATAAAGGTATGGCGCAGACAGCTCTCTCTTTCCTTCTGAGCAGCATCGCTTCACGTGGAGAGGATGGATTGCTAGAGAGTCATCATGGGCACAGCTGTAACTGGTCAACAGATGTAGCTCTGTTCCTATGCATATTCCATAGAAATACGGAATCGAAGCTCATGAAATACAAAGACAAACCAAAGGGATTCAGTCCTTCTTTAAATGGGTTTATGTGGAGAAGCCAGAAGCCTCCTGGTCTTCGTTTTCTACCTTTCCAAGGAGTAGCAGATGTTGTGAATTTGACAAAATTTTAAAAATGCAAATGTCCACCAAAGCCTGAGTGGTCTTTAATGTAAAACTGTAGGAACGTTGAAATTCAAAATTTCCAGCAACTTATGTTTATTAATATGCTTGAATTTTTTTTTTTTGTCTTTAGGGTGTTCTTTGATGTCAATCCAAGTGGCTCTACAAAGAGTGTTCAGCGATATGTATGATACTCCTATCCATGGCAAGAGAACATTGGGCCAGGCAAATGTTGGTTGTCATTAACTTGTGAGCCTTGTCCCTGGGAAGATTTAAGGCAGCTTGAAATATCAGAGAATGTGTCCTTTTGGTTGATCTATACATACCATTTATCTAAAATGCCTTCTCACAAATATGGCTACCTTTAAACTTTTTTTTTCTTTTTTTGGTTGCAATCTGAAGTTCAACTGTATTTCTGGATATTTTTTGAACTTTCTACAAGATTGCTCCCCCCATCCCTTTCATCTTCATAAAGATTACAAAGTCACAGAATAAAAAAGAAAAATTGTAAGCTATTGGTCAATATTTATCCGAGTTTCATTCATGTATAACGGAGGAATTATGTTACCTAAAACACACACACAGGACTATTGGCAAGGATTGTGGAATAATCCTTTGAGCACAATGATAATAAATATCATCGCTTTTCAAAAATAAAAGATCCTCCTCCAACTTAGATTCACAGTTTTAGTGTTTACATTTAGAAGAAAAAAATGACGGCCAGAAATAACTGAACCGCTACCTTCTTCCCTTTCAGGAGGAACTAGCGCAAACTACATATTGCATTAATGTCATGAGAATTTGGTTTCCAGGCTAGGGGAATAGCTCAAAAGACTGGGGTGCATAGTTTGCATGCAGGAGGCCTGGGTTCCATTTCAGCATTACACAGTCCCCCCAGCAATGCTGGGAGCAACCAGTGAATACTACAGGATGTGGCCAAAGATGGGGAAAAAAAACGTAGTAAAAGGAAATTTGATTTCCATCATTACAACCAATTTTATAGTGAATTGTTAAAATTTGAAAACAACAGTGATTTCAGTTTCACAGTGTCTTTGGAGAATAAATTGCCAAGCATTCTAACTTAGTGCTTAGAAGAAAATATTATTCTTTATTTGTTTTCTTAAAAGATCTACTTGTCCCTATCTTCTAGGAGATAAGAGTCCTGCCTGCCCAGTGCCCTCTACTGGACAGTTTATGAGTAAGTGCATTTACTTCATATTATTTATATTTTATTTCTAAATCATGCAACCAATAAACAGTCAGAGAGGAATTTACTAGTTCCATTCCTTCTTTCTTTTTGGGTCATATTTAAGCTATCAAAGAGAAATGGCAATCTTTCCTCCTTTTTAAAAGATGGTTAAAAAGCAAAGAGTTTCAAAATCAGTTTGCTTGGTATCTTTTCCCACCTGGCCTCATACCATAGCTTCTGTAGGGAGCACTTAGAATGACTTAAATCACTGCACCTGCTGTAAGTGACTTCAAGTATTGGAATCTATAACTCTACCTTTCATCCCTCTAACATAAAGGATTTGATGTTCATTCTAACTGATGGAATATATCAGTGCAATATAAAAATTGCAAAAGTACCACTAACCATCCTTTCCATGGTCAACAGAAGTGACAAATTGTTGCTACATTTTTGAAATGTTCTTTTTATGTAGAATTTATTTAGAGAATACAAGTAAGCAGACCATGCTCCCTTCTAATAAAATTTATCTCCCTATATTTTAATCAGAAGGACAAAATATCCTTTATTAGATTGGAATTTAGCATCTACAATATTTAATACTTATTCATAATTGAGCCTTTATTATGTTTGGGTGGTGCAATTCATGTGCAAAATATATTAGGGGGATTTAAAACAAAATGAGTCAAATACTATGGCTAAAGGGATTCTACAGGCTTTTCCTTCTCTTCTTTCTCTCCTTTGTTGGCAGTAGAATTTGTTAATTAAAAGCATTAAAGAGGATGAAATTTGGTACATTTAAGAGCTGCTTTTGATTGAGTTTTGACTCTCTGAACATTAAGTGCATATGAATATTTATTATAATGCATAGAAATCTTCTTCCATGCCTGCTCTTTTTGCAATTGGCTGTGGTTTCTCGGAGGTCTCAGCTTTTTTTTTTCTTTTTGGGTCACACCCGACAATGCACAGGGGTTACTCCTGGCATTGCACTCAGGAATTACTCCTGGCCAGGCTCGATGGACCATATGGAAGTTTGGGAATTGAACCTGGGCCGGTAGTGTGCGAGGCAAACACCCTACCTGCTTTACTATCACTCTAACCCCAGAGGTCTCAGCTTTGGTCAGTAACTTTTTGGTGGATTTGCGTGGTCAGCAACTTTTAAGTGGATAACTGTAATATCTTACAGCATAAGTATCCTGATGACAGAATATTTTCGTGTTGTATAAGTGTAGTTATAGTTGTAGCTATTAACTTCTAAAGTAATGAATACAGGAGTGTCACCACAGTTCTACAGCCACATAAAATATCAGTCTGTAGTAGTTCAAAATAGTTTTGAAGGTGTCAGAAAAAAGTTGCTCCCTACTTACGTAGTCATATATGTGTTGTAATATGTATAATATATGTGTGTCTTAGGGACCAGAATGATTGTACAGGGATTCAGTGGGTAGAGTGATTGTTTTTCTTGAAAGTGGTCAACCTGCGTTTGATCCCCAGCACCACATAGAGTCTTCCAAGACGTGTCAGAAGTGATCCCTGAGCATAGAGTCAGAATAAAGTCCTGAGCACAGCTAGATGTGCCCCACTCCACCAATAAAGAAAGAAAGAAAGAAAGAAAGAAAGAAAGAAAGAAAGAATATATGTGCATATCATAAGTAATTTTTATAATTCTTTAAAGTCATTTTTTACACTATACTGAAAAATAAAAATAAATCAGAGAAACTTTACAAAAACCCTTAACATTAAAAAAATTCTTATTCAAAGCTAGTAGAAGAGCAAAAAACTGATCATATATTTCACAATTATTTGAAGTGCATATTTAGTGAGTGGGTCAAACATAGATCATTGATCTCAACCACATCTTCAAATAGATAAAACATTCCCTTGGATTCAATAAGGATTGAGGAAGCTGCCAGGAGATATGTGAGCAGGGGGACTGAGTGTCTGTATTATTATTATTATTATTATTATTATTTTGCTTCAAGAGAGCAGAATATCAACATCAGATATAAAATTATGTCAGGGCAAAAAAGAACCTATTCAACTCCCAAAACTATTCTAGTTTTCATTTTGGAAGAGAGAGGTTTGGTCCCTACCCAGCAATATTCAGGGTTTACTCCTGACTCTGAACTCAGGGATCATTGTTGCATGGCAGAAGGGATCATTAAAAGCACTAGAAATCCAACCCAGGTCAGTTGCATACACGTCAAGAGTCTCACCTGCTTCACTTTCTCCAAACCCAAGTTTGCAATATTTTTAACATTTGATTATGTTAATAAATGTTTGGTATGGTATATTGGAAAACACTTCAAGAAAGTACTCTTTGCCACCAAACTGCATTATCCTAAATTACAGTTTTTTGAATATTTGTTTCATTAGGACAACTACTGTTTACTAATTGCATGTGAAACTAAAAATATTTATGGAAGCCTGGTACTGTAATGAGAGTTGTATTGAAAGCAAAAATGAGTAAATAAATAAAATAAAAACTTTCTTCCAAGGGATATATTTTTTTTCAAATAAATATTTTAAAACTACTGACTTCCTACTCTGTAGTATTAGTTGAATGATGATTATTTTTTACCTATAAATATAATAATCCTTGTAAGTAGTCATAACACCTATAAATTAGGCCACATTTGAATTTCAAGTACCTCATAAACACATTTACATATAAATCTAATCAGATCTTAATAGTAATGCGTTAACATGTCTGAAGCAAACTTTTACATACACATTTGCTTCTCAGTCTTCTCAATTTCTGAGTCTAGCAATCAAGTCCAAGTCCTAAAATCTTGTTTCCTGTATTTATTACACCCCATTTCCAGTTAGACAACAAATCTGTATTTCACTATTATATTTATACTAACCACTTCTCTCTACTTACAGAATTATTTTTTTCTCTACTTATGCCATTATCATCTCTGAAATGGGAAAGTTCCATTGTGTGTCAGTATAAGTTGAATTATTTTTTCCTAAACATGTGTTTTGAAGTACACATACCTAGCACATCAGATTGCAAACTTATTTGAAAACAGTCTTCATGTTTGTAGTTAAATGACATTGAGATAATTATGAGACTGATATCCTTGTGAAGAGCTGGAGCGATATCACGGCAGGTAGGGTGTTTGCCTTGCAAACTACCGGCCTGGCTGAGCTGGGTTTGATTCCTCCGCCCCTCTTGGAGAGCCCGGCAAGCTACCGAGACTGTTTCACCCACACTGCAAAGCCTGGCAAGCTATCTGTGACGTATTCGATATGCCAAACACAGTAACAAGTCTCACAGTGGAGACGTTACTGGGCCCACTCAAGCAAATCAATGAGCAACGGGGAGGACAGTGCTACAGTGCTATCCTTGTAAAGAGGGAACATTTTGACATAGAGACAGACGTCACCAAAGGAGTCCTTTTTCAGTACATGAAAATGGAAGAGGGCAAAGGGTGTATTTACCTACCAAAGAACACCAGGAAGAGGGTATAGGGATGAATATACTAACCAAAGAACACCGGGAAAAGGGAAAAGAGATGTATGTACTAAAAAAAAAAAACACCAGGGAAAAGGCATTGAGACACACACACAACACACACACAACACACACACACACACACACATATATGTATATATATATATATATATTTCAGCCAAAACACACCAAGCATTGCTAGAAACATACCAGAAAGAAGGACAGTTAGAACCATTCTTCACGATCCTCACAAGGATTCAACCTGCAGAAACTTGATTCAGACCGCAAATCCCAAGAGTTTGAGATAATACATTTCTATTATGAAAGTCACCCAAGCTTTGATAGTTATAGAAACCTTAAGAGACTAATTTAGAGATGAATGTATGTGAAGCATCTATCTTTACCATACTATTTGTACTTATCTGCTTCTGATCCCTTTATTCTCCCAATACACACCTAGCATCTAAAATAGAGGAAAAATTATTCTAACATATCAGTAAAATGGTATTACTTTTTAATTTAAAACTCTCTATTTCTTCAAGTGCTTGGTTTCTTTCTACATTTCTGCTCTGACTCAATTCTCTCCACTGTTCTGCAAAACTAGTTATCTGTGGTCACACTGATCTTTCCTTCAGAAAGCAAGTATTTCCTACTCTGACAATTTACAGTCTTTGTATACACAATTCAGTAGCTTCATTCTCAATAGAATCACATAACTACACCACTCACTTTCGGTTTCTGCTCAACTATCATCATTGCAGTGAGGGATTTTTTTTCCATTTTACTTAATTAATGTCCTATTTTTTATATTCCTATAAACTGTCTTTCTCATTACTCTGCATAAACATTGCTATTTTCTGATACACAAAAAATTATTTACTATTTTGAATTTTGTTTTTTGGTGGGAGGGACCACAGTCAGCAATGCTCAGAACTCACTCCATCTCTAGGATCAGGAGATCAACCCTATGTGGTGTTAGGGATCAACAAAGATTAAATCTCTTGCATGGCAAGTGCCTTAATCTCTGTACTATCTCTTTGGCCAGTATTTTGTGAATTTTCATGCGCTTCAAACAGCATGACAAGTTTAATTTAAGTTCAATCAGCTGTGTTTTTCTTTCTTTCCCATTCCTTCCCGTTGTTGCTCCAATGACCTGTGCCGTATTCTTTGGTCTGTAATGTTCAGACATACTTTTGATCATTGTTGCTTGCCTTACATTGGTCGTATACTTTGTTGCAATATCTTAAATGTGGATTCCAAATTTGGTCTGGACTTGACCTCTGTACATATGGTGTAGATGAAATGTTAACTATAATACCTGCAGATAGATTTCACACTCAGGAGTGGAAGAGATTTGGCTCCTATTGTATCAAAATGGAGGATTAGTTACTTCCCAAGTGAGGGCAAAGGGGCTCTTATGCCATACCCTCATGTCTGGTGATTCAGCAAGGGGAGTATGAGTGGGTACTTGAGACCTTGAAAGACAAACATTTCAAGCTGCCTACACAAGCAAATATGTGGTAGAATTGTGCAATATTTTGTTTATTTGTTATTAAAGAGCTGCTGTTTGTTAGCAGACTTCTCTAAACCTGCCTTCCCACTAGCTGTCATGGATCAGACGCCTCACTCAGAATGGTACAAAATACTAGAATCTCTAATATCCAAGAAGCAAGTCTCACATGTCTTCTACCTTTGGGGAAATCCCAGCCGTTCTTTATTTAAATATCTCACAAGCCAATAAGACAGGAGGCCAAATAAGTAGGAATTAGATTTAGCACTTGAATTATATATCCAGCTGGATCTTGCTGCTAGCTGATTCTATAGAAGTGAATCCTTGCTCCCATTCCCAGCAGGAGAGAGCCAGGAATACAGGAACATTGGCTTCAACACATACGATCTAACATCCATATTCCAATGTTATATCTTTCTATTCCTATAATCCAAATTATTTCTCAATTAATATTTTATTTCCCCCTTTTTGTTTTGCAAGCACGTGAAGGAAAACGCAAGAGTGTTAATATCTTTTAATATGCTGCTTCCCACCCAAATGTAACTTTCAAGGTTTTTTACTATCTCTTTGTGAATTTTTAATGCAATGTATGCAATGTTAACCAACACAGAAACCCTATCCAGACTGGTAAAACTGAATTTAATATATTTTTTAAATTAAGTGATTGTACTGTTTCTGGGTTCTAATCATTTTTACAGGGAAACATTGTATGTTACAAAGCAAGGTATTTAACACTTATCCATGGTCACATGTATCCAAAGAAGCTTGAATCACAACAGGGACAATGAGGGATTACAAAAAAAAAAGACCTATCAATAAAATTAGAAATATTCCACAATCAGCATTAATAGTTACTTAAGGACAGTGAGGTTTCTTTTTTAATTAATTTATTTTTTTTAATAGTGAGACATCATGAGGTACAGTTGCAGACTTACACATTTTTGTGCTTGGGTTTCAATTATACAATGATCAAACACCCATCCCTCCACCAGTGTGCATTTCCCACCACCACGGATCCCAGGATCCCTCCCACCTCCCACCCTGCCTCTGTGGCAGGGCATTTCCCTCTCTCTCCTTTTGAGTGCTGTGGTTTGCAAAAGAGGCATTGAGTGGCAATCATGTTTGGTCGATAGTCTACTTTCAGCATGCTTCTCCCATCCTGGGCGGATCCTCCCAACACCCTTTATTTGGTGTTCCCTTCTCTTTCTGAGCTCCCTTTTCTCCTAACATGTGTGGTTGTTCTCCGGGTCATTGAGTAAAATTCCTGGTACTAATCTCTGCCATTCTTGGGTGTTAATTTCCTATTTTGTTACCTTATGTTCCCCAGATGAATGCAATCTTTCTATGTCTATCAGCCCCCACGAGTAGCTAAAGCAATTCTTGGGAAAAAGAAAATGGGAGGAATCAACCTCCCTAACTTCAAACTCTACTAAAAGGCAGTAATAATTAAAACAGCATGGTACTGGAATAAAGGCAGAGCTGTAGACCAATGGAACAGGGTTGAATATACTGATGCTCCCCCCCCCCCAAGCATACGAACATCTAATCTTCAATAAGGGGGCAAAAAAAGTGAAGTGGAGCAGGGAAAGCCTCTTTAACAAATTATGCTGGCAAAACTGAACGGCTACGTGCAAAAATATGGGCTCAGATCTCTGCCTAACTCCATGTACAAAAGTAAGATCTAAGTGGATTAAAGACCTCAACATCAGACCGGAATCTATAAGATACATTGAGGAAAATGTTGGCAAAACCCTTCATGACATAGAAGCTAATAGTGTCTTCAAAGATGTCACACCGCTGGCCAAGCAAGTGAAAACAGAGATAGACAAATGGGACTATCTTAAACTAAGAAGCTTCTGCACCTCAAAAGAAACAGTGACCAAAATACAAAGACAGTCTACAGAATGGGAAAGGATATTCGCCAACTACAAATCTGATAAAGGGTTAATTTCAAGGATATACAAAATACTGGTTCAACTCCACAAAAAGAAAACATTCAACCCCATCAAAAAATGGGGAGATGAAATGAATAGAAACTTTGACAAAGAAGAAATCCGAATGGCTAAAAGACACATGAGAAAATGTTCCACATCATTAATCATCAGGGAGATGCAGATCAAAACCACAATGAGATATCATTTCACACCACAGAGACTGGCCCAGATCCACAAGAACAAAAGCAACCGGTGCTGGCGCGGATGTGGTGAGAAAGGGACACTCCTTCACTGTTGGTGGGAATGCCGACTGGTTCAGCCCTTTTGGAAAACAGTATGGATGATTCTCAAAAAACTAGAAATTGAGCTCCCATTTGACCCAGCAATACCACTCCTGGGAATATATCCCAGAGAGGCAAAAAAGTATAGCCGAAGTGACATCTGCAATTGTCTGTTTATTGCAGCACTCTTTACAATAGCCAGAATCTGGAAAAAACCTGAGTGCCCAAGAACAGATGACTGGTTAAAGAAACTTTGGTACATTTACACAATGGAGTACTATGTAGCTGTTAGAAAAGATGAAGTCATGAAATTTACATACAAGTGGTACTACATGGAAAGTATCATTTTTTTAAATTTTTCATTTAGTATTGATTTGTTTGTGTGTGTGCCAGGGGGAGCTTATTGTTTGAGATAAAGCTCTCAGTGCTCAGGGCTTTCTCTTGGTTCTGCGCTCAGGGATCACTCCTGGCAGAGATAGGGGACCGGACGAGGTGTCAGGGATTGGACCCGTGTTGGGTATATACAAGGTAAGTTTCTTGCTAGCTATGTTATCTCCCAGGCCCCCTAAATTTTGACATTTTTGATTTGTGAATACTCATGTCTTTACTCAGAAGCTATCTGCTCATGCTTAGATTACAGAATTTAAAGCATATGTGTTTATGTGCCTGTGTATCTGTCTCACTGTGTATATCTATTGCATTTATTTTCCTAAACCTCTTAGGAAATGTCTATTTAAATAAAGTAGGGCTACTACAAAATAAACAAAGGTAGGTTTTGCTCTTTCACCGTGACTACTTTGGTGACTACTTTGTTGTATAAACATGATTTAAAGTGGCTGGTGATCATTTCATTCTGTTGTTAGATTTGGTTTCTTGTATAGATCTTAGAATTTTTTTTAAAATTCCCTGTTTATATCACATCATTGTCTTTGTTCAACTAGATATGAGAAAATATTGCCTAAAAAGACTTCTTTTTCTTTGATGAAATATTGTACATCTACTTACTACTTTAGTGCTGGGAAATCTAAATGGCTCTTAAATTCTAACTGGGCAAATATTTTTTCTCTTACAAGTCTCGTTACTTCTCCATTTATCTGGTGGCATATTTTGTTACATTTATGGTTTAGGATCACAGGAAATATTTCTATGGGAACTAAAAAGAGCATATCTTCCTAGCAAAATACAAGTTTTTTTTTAAAAAGAAGACAGTTATCTAATCAAAAAGAACAGTTTGAAGTAAAGTAATATGCTTGGAAAAAATTTAATAACCATGACTAATTTTTTTAAAAAGTCAGGAATATACCGAGGGAGCATGATTACAAAGAAAAAATTTAATTGCTTTTGTGAGACCAGCATGATTGTCAGGAGGTAGCATGCTTATCTTGCATGTGGCTGACTCAGACTCAATTCCTGGTACCACATATGGTCCCCCAGACACCACTAATAACAATTCCTGAGCATAGAGCTAGTAGTAATCACTGAACACTCTAAGGTTTAGCTAACCAAAAATCAACCAATAAAAATGAGATTAAATTTTGAATAATGTGATTTGATGACATTTATGTGTCTCCTATATTTTTCTTCTTAGAACCTATTCATTTCATGGTAACCCATACTAAGAAAGAGTTCACGTAATTTTAGAACATGACCTGTTTTTTTTTTCTGAAAGACTTTATATGATTTTGTTCCACTTCTGATAATTAATTTTTCATTTTTATTCAATTTTAATATATTTTCAAAAGAGCATGATTCTAAGAAGAATTTAAAGGGCACACATAATCACAACAAAGCAGATATGGTAGCTATATGTGAAGGGATTAAGAAGCTTAAAGCACATTGTCACAGATCCTCGAATATCCCTGCTTCTTGTCAGCCAAGGTCACATTTTCCTGACTACAACTACATGGATTGTTTTCGAGCAGTTTTGCAGACCCAGTCTGTTCTCCTTAATTTGTATACTTTCTTGGAGTGGGGGTGGGGATAACCCCTTTGCCATGACATTTATGTTAAAGCACACAAATAGATTTATATAAATTCTGAGAAAAAAAAGTTGCATTCAGTTTCTGCTGTTGATCACAAACATAACTTTGTGAACAGCTTCTATTTCCCCTTAGTTGAAAATTAACAGAAACCAGTCTAGGCACAAATAGAATAACAGGACGTGCTATCTCTTTTATTTTGAATCCCTCTTCTACTCACATTCCCCCTTGATGGCTAGACTCTGCCGTCTCCTGCTTCCAGAGTTCAGTGCTCCCTGTTTTCTACTCCTAGTTCAGAAGGCTCTAGTGCTCCTCAGGATACTTTTGAATTGATTTACTTATTGCCCATTACCTTTCAGGTATGCTCCTATACTGGCCTTAAAATCTTCAGCCTTTTATCCCTATTTGTAAAATTAATGTTATAATTCATGAGTAAATGTGATTAGAGGCTGCCCCAAAGACCTCCATCCCTCTTGAGAGCCAGCAACCTATGGAGAGTATCCCACCTACACGACAGAGCCTGGCAAACTACCTGTGTGAGTGGTGTATTCAATACGCTAAAAGCAGTAACAATGATGGTCCTCATTCCCCAACCCTGAAAGAGCCCCAAATATGACATCGGGTTACACTAGCACATGACAGGGATAAATGGAGACGTTACCGGTGCCTGCTCGAGTAAATTGATGAACAATGGGATGATAGGGATAGTGATTCATGAGCAGATAGTTTACCAAGTTAATAAAACACAAAATGTTGGCAATTTTGTTATAATACTGTTTGGAGGACATAATTTGCTTCAATGTAACTAATATATTAGTGAGCAACTTAAAGTATGATGCAGATTTCACATTTGTGTATGTTCCAGTTCTTTGAGAAATATCAAGGGAAGTCTGAAAACTGTACCAGGCTAAATCAACAAGCTCAGGGTTGCACAAAAGTCATGCACAACAAACACAAATATGCACACGTGTGTGATCATCATATGTATATGAAATACAGTCATTCAAATCTATGTCACAAATCATCTTCTTTTTCAAAAACCCAACTCCTACTATCTCTCAAAACTCTTGTTCCTGACTTCCACAAGCAAACTCCAGATCTGTAAAGTGCTATATTTATCAAAGTAGTTAAATATTTGAAGTATTTAATGTGTTTAAAATTACACCATAATTTTATTTGTTTCTGTTTTCTATTGTGTTATTGATGAAGTTTTTGGGTGTTAAGCATGTATGAGTATTGATGCATGATTTTGTAGTCTGATGACTTTCAGGAAAAATGCCTACCTTCTCTCTCTCTCTTTCTCTGTTCTATGAATACAGAATATAAGGTATGAAACTCTCTTTATTCTGAAAGTGCTTCATGTTTTTCTAGGAGCAATATTTAGTGATGCTTAATTAGAGACAGAGAACTTTTCCTCATTCTTGACTCATGTTCAGCGCAGTTCCTAAGCCAGAGCCCCAAACTAGATTTTTCATTTTTTAAAACCGAGAACAGATATGTGATGTCTTGAACATTATTCAAAAGGTTTTACTTATTTAAAAGACAATGGGTACTTTTGGAAGATCTTTGAGCTAAGGAATGGTTACATAAGAGGGAATTATTATGTAATTATAATTCAGGTGAGGGTTTATGTAAAAGTTTCTGATTGAAGTTTAAAAAGTCTGTGAATTTTTTGAGGCTAAAGATTGTCTTATCATACCTAAAACCTCAATGCTGAGGGATCTGCTGGTCCCAAATGGTTCAAAGTATTTTAAGAACTTTCCAAATCCAAGTCATGCAAATATAGATTAATTTTTAAGATGATTCCTTAGATATATTGAAACAGTTTTAATAACTTGGTGATATATATATATATATATATATATTTTACTTAGACAAGGTAACATTCCCACATGTCTTACAAAGAAGTTTTAAAGAGAACTTGAACAATACATTTTTGTTTGTTTATCCTAAAAATATTATCTTTGTTAGTCCTGTCTTATGCTTAATAATGTTGGATAGTACCCTTTCCCATCAGGTTATGATTAATAATCATTTTTTTCATCAAAAACTAATTAATCAGAATGCCCCCTTCTTCACAAACATGTTACGTGTCTGCTGTGTATACTTTAATGTTTTCACATATTTCAGCTATTATAATTTTTAAAAAGATGTTGCAGTGTTTATAATAATTACAGAACCCTCTGGAGACAAAAATATAGAAAACCTGATCTTATGAAATGTTAATCTCATTTTGTGCAGTTACAGTTAAGAAAGAGAATGAAAATCAGGAGAAAACCATAGAGACTATAGAACCATGAACATGGCTTGCTTTAAATGTGGTCTCTGCTGGGTGACACTGACTTCATTTCAATTAAGTGCATATCACAACTCCATAGGTGGGTGACCCATCTGCTCCTCCTCGGAAGGAAATACCACCCAAGCTCCTGGCTCCCTTCCCTGTCAATTAGTCCCCTAGATGCATTTAATATGCATGTTGCAAAGTTCTGAGTAGGTGTTAAGATTTGCATCTTCTATATCTTCCCTGAAGTCAGGTTTAAATATACACTTGGAAAAGAAATAGAAATGTTGATTATCAAAAAGGTATTTGGGAATTTGGAAATTTCTTTAAGTGTTATATAATTTTATTCCCTTAGTGGTTATATAGATGTGAAACAATGTTATTTAAGGCTTAAAATAGATAAATCACCTAAAAAAGCTTTATTTTTACTCACAGGTAATTTTTCTCTGAACTCATCACTAAAATTCTAAGCAATATTGCTCAAATAGAGTTTAAATACATATTGCTAACCACTGTCTGGACATGTACAGGGGCATCCTATATGTTCTACATGTTTCCCAGTTGTTTTAAGTGATTGCATTTGACAGTAAACACTTTTCATTGCCTTATAGCATTTTTTTTCTGTGTGGCAAAAATATAACCAAAATAAAATTATTTAGGCCAAGTGATGCAGTGGCTCTAGGAAGCCTGAGGCAAACTGGATGTTTTGCATTCAGAAGAAACCACTGGAGAGTGACAGTTCAAGTAAAATATTGTGAAATAGTTGATGGGGGATATCAAATTTGGGGAAGCTCAGGCTTACACGTTAATATGAAAAAGTTTTAGCATAGAAAATTTTGCTGACGAGTTGAGCAGGAATGAGATGAAGGAAGGGACCATGATGAAGAAAACCGGAGCAAAAGGCATAAAGGAGTCATTAGGGACTGGGTTATTAAATCTGAGAACTCCTCAGAATCACCAGGGAGATTTTTAGAAATCTCGATGATGTCAGGATACACCTCAGATCAATTAAATTGGAATGTCTCAGATGAGGTTTGGTAATCAGTAATTTTCAAAAGTTCCTAGGTAATTGAAATGTGCAGCCAAAAGTAAGAGTAACGGTGGAACAAATGGGCAAAACTGAACAGTGGATTGTGAAAGAGGCTTCGGTACTCTGGTTGTTGTTGCACCTCTAAAGCAGGGATTGCATTTTGAGATACAGATACCTTATTGTGACGTCTACAATTTCAACTCCTGTGATGTTCTTCTGTGCTTCTCTAGTTATTCAGTTCTCTAAAACAATAGGATGTTAGGTAACTTGAGTTTTTTTTTTCTTTTTTATCATTTTGAGAACTCTGGGCATTTAAATAATGCAACCATTTCAATCAGATTTGAATGTTATCATCATATGCAATAAGTAAAAGGAAAGTAGAAGGAATATGAATTATTGTACCAAGTATTCTTTGGTAGGCCCACTACCATGTTTAAAGTTTAAAGACTTTGCTTAAGTCTCTAAGCATAATATGATGGAAGAAAGTTTAGATGTTTTATGCTAGAATTTTTACAAGGTGTTTGCATAAATACTAGGCCCAATATTAAAGTACTAAGTAAAATCCACAGCAATACTGTGGAAGCTCCTCAAAATAATGTTTGTGAGGGGCTGGAGAGATAGTAAGGTGGGAAAGGCACTAGTCTTGCTCACAAGCAGATGATCACTCGAGGCTCTCCAGAAGTCATATTTAGCACTAGAAAAATCCAAAGTTTCATTTTCTAAATAAAATAAAAGCTTTTGGGACACAAAACAAAACCTTGTGACTCAGAACTTAACAAGCATTTAAGTAATCTAAAATATTAAAAATAATTCTTAACATTAATAAATTTACTGCTGCACTAAGTTTATATACAGGAATAATGTGATAACATATAATTAAAATAAATTTGTAAATTTTAAATACCAGTTGCACATTTTTGTGCGCCTAAATTCATTCATTTTGTTATATGAAGATGGAAGACATACTTTTAAATTTTAATTAAATGCAGAATAATTAATCCAACTCGATATACTAAATGTTAATGGTAAGAAAGTGACTGAAATGTGCACTTATTTTTATAATAAACATTGACATTAAGACTGAAATTCTATGTTAACATCAGAAACAAATATTTCTTTAAGTCTTATTAGTGTTTTCCCAACCTGTTTCTTATTTTCCTAAGAAATTATTTTACCACTTGCAAAAGCTAATAAGATTTGCAGCTAAAGTAAACATGTTAATAGTGTATCAATGTTGATAGAAAAAACATCTATCACACACAAAAAAATTTCATTACCACTGCTGAAATACTAACATAAGTGCAGTTCTTTTGCCTTCACTCTTAACTCCATTATAACTTTGAACTACTTTTAATATTTTTCTTAATACAATAAGGAAGAAATGCAATATTTCACGTTAAAATTACTTCAAATGTTAGGGTTATGATGACTGTACTAGTCCTCAGCACCTTCAAGCCCAAAAGTACCTCATCAGATGGGGTCACATAGTCCAAGTGTTGCCAGGTGTGAGCCCCAGTCTCTAAGGAATATTGTGGAAGCTCCTTTCAAACAAATATTAGTGAGGGGCTGGAAAGCTAGTACAGTGGGTAAGGCACTAGCCTTGGTCACAAGAAAACGATCACCCAAGGCTCTCCAGAAGTGATTCCTGAGCACAGAGCCCAGAATAATATGTAAGCACTAGGTGTGGCCCCAAACAAAAAATAAATAAATGATGTTAGTGAGATACAATATTCTCTCTGATTTCTGCCTTGCCTCATAATATTACATGTATAATTTAAAAATAAAAATGTTTTGGTAAAGTTGTATATTTTGAAGATATATTCATTAACAATGTTGCAGTATTACAACATTTAATTGTTTTGTAAAACTACATGCCTTACACAATCATGAAACTTTTCAGAAGATGAGGGACCTCTATTAGTTATCTAATAATACATATGTGTTCCATTCTACTTAAAAATATTTTATTTGAATTTAATTTATGTAAAAGTAAAGTGAAGGCCCTCCTGTTGATCATTGATTTGCTCGAGCGGGCCCAGTAACGTCTCCATTAGAGACTTTGTTGTTACTGTGTCTGGCATATCGAATACGTCACGGGGAGCTTGCCAGGCTCTGCCGTGCGGGCGAGATACTCTCGGTAGCTTGCCGGGCTCTCCGAGAGGGGCGGAGGAATTGAACTCAGGTCGGCCATGTTGGCTGCGTGCAAGGCAAACGCCCTACCGCTGTGCTAATATTTTTAAACTTTAAAAGTATTTTTATTATGTTATTTAGTTTATTTTTATTTATTGATGTTTATGGTGAAAAAGACTGGAGCAATAGCACAGCGGTAGGGTGTTTGCCTTGTGCATAGCCAGCCCGGCCGAGCTGGGTTTGATTCCTCTGCCCCTTTCAGAGAGTCCAAAAAGCTACCGAGAGTATCCTGCCCGCATGGCAAAGCCTGGCAAGCTACCTGTGACGTATTTGATATGCCAAACACAGTAATAACAAGTTTCACGATGGAGACATTACTGGGCCTTGTCGAGAAAATCGATGAACAATTACATTTAGGATTAGTGGGCTGGATTGTTTAGATGATCACAATTTTTGTTGGCAACATCCAAGGCATTACACTCGGGAGTTAGCTGAATACAGGGCTTTTTCTCACCATAAGGTCCAATGAAGATTTTGACCTTGGGCACGTCAGTGTCATAGAAATTTTTCACCTGTTTAAACTGGTGCTAATTCGCCTCGGCATTCATCATGAACACAAGTGTGTTGTCTCCTCTCTTCCTAATAGCTCACTCATTAGTCATAGAGAATTTGATGATGGCGTAATGGTGAGGCTTTTTTCTCCTGGGGCAGTCTTCCAAGGATATTTGGGCTGCCCTCTTAGCTGCAGTATACAGAGTCTTCGGTAGGTGGGTGAGGTGTGGATCTTCTTTTTGTGGCTGTGGATGCCTTTCAGCACTGACTTCTTGCCTTCACAGCTTTGACTCTGGCTTCAACTTTAGGAGGGACATAGACTTCCTGCTTGGCTTTGGTTCCAGAGAACATTGTGGGCTTGTCCACAGTAGTAAAAGCAAGCAAGCAAAAATATGTACGCTGGTGAAGGGATTGGGTATTGTAACATTATATGACTGAAACACAGTCATGAGCAACCTTGTAACTGTATCTCACTGTGATTCAATTAAAATATTCAGATAAATAAAATAAAAATATTTAAAAGCCAAAGAAAAGATACATAGAGACAAGCAAGTAAGATACATGTTCCAGGGAGAACATGGGCTTGAAGACCAAGCCCTAAAAGTATTTTTAAAGAAGAAAAATGCTCTTTTTATCATATTAGTATTATATACATTTTCAAAATACATATTGGAGATGTTACTGGACCCGCTCGAGCAAATCGATGAACAACTGGAGGACAGTGACGGATGATTATACCCAACTCAAACATGGTTTTGAAGCTGTAGGAAGAGAACAGCATAGTGTCATAGTGTAATACTGTAGCACTGTCCTTCCCTTGTTCATGGATTTGCTTGAGCAGGCACCAGTAACATCTCCATTGTGAGATGTTACTGTTTTTGGCATATCAAATACACCAGGGGGAGCTTGCTAGGCTCTGCCCTGTGGTTGGGATACTCTCTGTAGCTTGCCAGGCTCTCCGAGAGGGGCGGAGGAATCAAACCCAAGTCAGCTGCGTGCAAGGCAAACATCCTAACCACTGTGCTATCGCTCCAGCCCAGTGTAATACAACCCTAATTTAACAAAAAGCAAACCATAAACCAAAGGGATTAAAGAAGGTTAGAGCTACCCTGAGTGACTTTGACAAACTATGTTCTAACTGTGTTGTAGGGATAAAACAAACAAAAATCAACTGTCTTCCCTATTGTAATTACATTGTTAACTAAAATATATAATTACCATATGCTAAAATATAATTGGTGGATATGTTTCTGCTATGCTGTCAAACAAAAATTGTGATTCCTGAGCTTCCGTGACTTTATTGAAAACAATTTATTTGTCTTTATGAAAGATATTAACTCTATGAAAAACAATATGAATATTACCTACACAGAAATTAAAGAATATCACTCATTATTTGGAAGGCTAATTTTTAAATAAAATGTAGTATATAGACTTCTGGTACTTTCTGAGAAAAGAATATATTTGCCTCCATGCAATAAACAAATTATTCATGAAGAAACCTTTATAGTCTTTTACAGTTAAGCAGAAAATGAATTTTCATGAAAATGACTGGATCAAACTCCAAGATGCTATTAATCTTAGGTTAAGATAGAAGAGAGACCAGATATCCTTCAGCGTGATCTAATTTTTTATCCTGATAGTTGAAGTAGCTAAAGTTAGGCACTTTAGGGAATAATAATTAATCTTCTCATTCCTTTTAGGTCACTGAAGGCAAAATTGTCTATATGGCTCGACAGAAGTGCTTTTTAGAAGCACATGGAAAAGTGTATTAACTGGAAGTCTCCTTCCTACTTAGCATCTAGCTACTTTAGTGAAAACCTCCTATTCCCCTCAAGAGAGATATTTAGTCTTCTCTGAAATGGACACTAAGTAATCAGACATTTCTTAATACTGGTCTTAGATCAGTGAGTAAAGAGCTCTGTCTTTGGAATTCCTGAAGAAAGTTTTATTCTTTGCTTGCAGCAGAGACTTTTAAAGCTTGTTGACTATTTTAAGGATGCTAACATTTGTCATATCCTCTTTTGGCATAATTCAAATACCTGATATAGCAATTATATTAATAGGGCAGTGTCTTCTTCTAGCACTAAGAAATGTCTCTTAGTTGTTTCTCACTATAGTTTGGGGAGTAACACTCTACTGCTTATGGGTTAGAACTCTGAGAAGTGCTGAGGAATTTCCAGGGTCACCCCAGAGAACACTGCACTAAGGGAGTAATGTGATTCTGGGGATCAAATCCAGGGACATACATGTGTAAGAGAGAAGCACTGCAACTTCCTTGATACTTGACTTTTCTTAACGTACTTCAACTGACAAATGATTTTAGACAGAACCTTGTCCATTTTTGTCTCTGCAAACATTACCCTGAAGTTACATTATTAGGGGCCAGAGTGGTAGTACAGCGGGTAGGGCATTTGCCTTGCACACTGCTGACTTGGGTTCAATCCCCAGCATCCTATATGGTCCCTCAAGCATTGCCAGGAGTAATTCTTGAGTGCAGAGCCAGGAGTAAACCCTGACCACCTCTGGGTGTGACACAAAAAGTGGGAAAAAAAGCTACATTATTAAACTAGGTAAAGTATATGTTTAAAAAAAACACTTAAAAAGAATAACTATTGAACAAAGAGCATGTAAAAAGTATGAAAAGTATGCTATATTCTTTCAACTATAACTTAATATAATTTATATCTCTGTTCATTATGACATGATTTAATACATTGACATATTATCATATAATTAAACATAGTATGCTAACAAAATAATTGATATTCTTATAAATTCTTATAATATATTTATATTCTTTTAAAAATTAATATAATCTATAATAATGAAATATATCACTATCTCATACATATTTCCTGATTAATTTATTCTAATTTATCAATAGGGGTCTTCAGTCATGCGTGGGTCTTGGCCGGAGCTGCCACGCGGGTCCGGAAAGCGTCCTGGAGTGTGGCGACGGCTGTGGTAGTGGGAGCAAGCAGAGAAACTCTGTCCCTGGGTCCGCCGAGCCTGGAGTCCAAGGTCTCAGAGAGTTCCGCTTATCTTGTTCTGTGGGTCTTCAGTCGTGCGTGGGTCTCGGCCGGAGCGGACATGCGGGTCCGGAAAGCGTCCTGGAGTGTGGCGACAGCTGGGTAGTGGAAGTAGACCCACAGAACAAGATAAGCAGAACTCTCTGAGACCTTGGACTCCAGGCTCGGCAGACCCAGGGACAGAGCTTCTCTGCTTGCTGCCACTACCACAGGTGACAAAGGGATTCTAATCGGGAGCCCCACCCTACCCTGCCCTGTCTGCTTCCATCAACCACCCAGGGATCGAATTGCGCACAGGAGACCCACCCTACCCAGATAAATATCCCACTGGCAGACTTCCACTCTCGACACTACTTCCACTACCCAGCCATCGCCACACTCCAGGACGCTTTCTGGACCCGTGCGGCCGCAAGCGGCCGTGCGACACATCATAAGACACTAAAGACCCATCTGCCGGAATAGTCGTACCATATTTGATAGGGTTCAAATATGGTAACACCTACAAGGGTGATTAGAAGTCGCCCCAAAAGCCTCTATCCCTCTCGGAAAGACTGGCAAGCTACCGAGAGTATTCTGCCCGCACGGAAGAGCCTGGCAAGCTATCCACTGTGTATTCGATATGCCAAAACCAGTAACTACAACTGATCTCATTCACCTGACCCTGAAGGCTTCACTGACATGGCAGCACTGAGAAGGATGAGAAAGGAGAGGCCAACAAAATCTTAAGGCCGATGGAGGCTGCCACAACGAAGGAAGACAAAAATGATCGTCTGTACTTTCAATGCACGTAAGCTAGCATCAGATGTATCCATCGAGGACCTGATGGTACAAGCGCGAATGATCAAGTACGACATCATTGGTCTGACCGAGACAAGAAGGCACGAATCTCACCATGCCATTTTCGACACTGGAGAAGAATTGTTCCTCGGAACATGCGATAAAAGAGGTGTTGGAGGCATAGGTGTCCTTGTCAACACAAACTTGGCCAAGAGCATTGATTCATTCGAATGCCTAACAACCCGAATCGGATGTTTACATTTGAATAGATGTGACTCACTGCCTGCAGTTTCTATCTTCGTTGTCTACGCACCAACATCTCATTATGATGAAAGAGAAATCGAGAAGTTCTACATGGAGCTAGAGAAGTTCTATAAAGAAGATCACACCTTCTACAAGATCATTGTGGGTGATTTTAATGCCAAGATAGGACTGAGAAGATCAGCTGAAGAACTTCACATCGGAACCCATGGCCTAGAATGGAACGAACAGAGTGAGAGACTGTCTGAGTTCATCATGTCGACCAAGACCATTCATGGTAACTCACAGTTCCAGAAGGCAGAATCTAAACGATGGACATGGGAGTCTCCTGGTGGACGATTCCACAACGAAATAGACCACATCATATTCAATCGACAGTTTTGCCTGACTGATGTCGCTGTTGTCCTAAAATTTTGAACGGGATCGGACCACCGTCTCCTTCGTGCAAAATTCTACTCCACAGAGCAGGGAGAAAGGGCTGCAAAGTTCAAAAAGAGAACTCCCAGAATGACCACCAACTGGGAACTCTTTGGTACTATTGCGGCAACATGGGAAGATGCCATTGTTGACAACATTGACGAGGAATACGATCGACTGGTTCAGCACCTCCATGAATGTGCGAGGAACGCCGAGAGAGAGATAGCCACAAAAAATCGCCTATCTTCAAAAACTCTTGAGCTAGTTCGCCAGCGTGGTTTGGCGCATGCCTCAGGCAACTGCAAGCTAACGTCCGAGCTCGCAAAGCAGTGCAGAGATGCGATCAAGGAAGACCTCAAAGAGAGAAGAGAAGAAGTACTGGTAGATGTGGCAGAAGCCGGGAAAAGTATTCGTAATGCCCGCCTGTCCGTCGCCAACTATAAGACCAAGATGACTGCCCTCCGACGTCCTGATGGATCCATCACATCCTCCAGAACGGCAATGGAGAAGATTATCCACGACTTCTACTCAAATCTCTTTGATAGCCATGTCCACTTGCCGACATACCAAATTCCACAGGATGGATATGTCGTTCCCAACATTCTCCCTTCGGAAATCCGCCACGTCATTTCATCGGTATAGAAACAAACAGCACCCGGCCCAGACAAGGTCAGACCTGAACACCTGAAGAACCTGCCGTCAGTACTCATCAATACACTGGCTCGGCTCTTCACTCGCTACCTGTCTGAATGCAAGGTTCCGTCCCAATGGAAAACCAGCAGGGTCGTACTACTGTTCAAGAAGGGAGACATCCATGACATTGGCAACTATCGCCCGATCTGCCTATTGTCTGTCATCTACAAGTTGTTCACTCGAGTCATCCTAAATAGGATTGGCAGAACACTAGATGAAGGACAACCATGCGAGCAAGCCGGGTTCCGCAAAGGATTCAGCACCATCGACCATATCCACACGATAACCAAGCTCATTGAGGTTTCTCGGGAGTATCCCGCCCTCATGATAGAGCCTGGCAAGCTCCTTGTGGCATATTTAATATGCCCAAAAAAGAAACAACAAGTCTCACGATGGAGACGTTACTGGTGCCCACTCAAGCAAATCGATGAACAACGGGAGGACAGTGCTACAGTGCAATATAAAATAGTACTTCAGTATGAAAAGACTGGTATGATTAACCAAAAAATATCCCTGCCTTTTCTTAATACTGACTAAATGTACATTTTCTTAATTTCTGACTAAAGGTAGATCTAAAATCCAATAATGGCCCTCTATTGTGCTTTAAAAGTTTTCTTTGGTGAGAACTCTTTAAAAGGACAGGGAGTTTGAGACCCACACAATGTAGTTTCCCTGCTCCCCCCCCCAACCACTGCCACCCCCATTTCCACCAACATGAGCTGCCTCTAAGAATCACAATGTGTGGCCCAAACATCTCCAAACAAATGAATAAAAAAATCAAGTGATAGGAAATTATTCAAGTCATTGGGACTTTATTTGTTTATATTTTCATTGTCTGGACCACACCTGGTGGCGCTCACAGCTTAGTCCTTGCTCTGAGTTCAGGGATGTCTCCTAATGGGGCTTGGAGGACAATATGGGCTGCTTGGAATGAAATCTGGATCATCATCATGTAAGGAAAATGCATATTGTCGGTTCTGGAGTGATAGCACAGTGGTAGGGCGTTTGCCTTGCATGCAGACAACATGGTCGACCCGAGTTCGATTCCTCCGCCCCTCTCGGAGAGCCCAGCCAGCTACCGAGAGTGTCTCGCCCGCTCGGCAGAGCCTGGCAAGCTACCCGTGACATACTCAATATGCCAAACACAGTAACAACAAGTCTCATGACGGAGACGTTACTGGGCCAGCTCAAGCTATGGTGCCAATTCAATGAAATTTCAAATATTATAAAGATTTCATTCTATCACTTTATTAAACATTTGTAAATCTTTCTTATTAATCAATAATAATTATACAATGATTAAAATTAATCAACAATTAATTTGTTGAAATATTTGATCATTTCGAGCTATGTGGCTTCAAACTTTATAGTAAAGTGCATGTAACTAATGATGCAAACATAATTTCTCACTTTTATTATCTTTTCATAATTAATTTAGCAAAATGAAAACCTAGAGATACCTTTGTTCTGCATTATACATTCACCAATATTTATATATTCCAGCACTTGAGTTCTTCAGAGACCTCAAACTATATGGTAGCTTCTGATAACTTTTGGGAGTAGAAATATATACTGAAATAAAAAATATATATTCAATCCACTTACCTTTATTTTCACTCTATACTGAACAAGCTTTGTGTGTAGTGCTGTTGTGAAGTTCCTACATGTGATCCAATAGGTCAGCTTGTGGAGATAGATAAAGTTCAGTCCTGGAGTGTTAGTTGATAAATCTAGATGAGGTTGAAATTAGTGGAGATTGGCTAAAATAGGAGTTATAAAGTTACCTTAGACAAAGTATGTGTATGCAGAGTAGGAATGTGATCCTGACAAGAGATTACACAGTCAAGCAGAGGATATAAAATCAATGTGTGGTGATGGCAGCATGAAAAAAAAATCTTTATAATGGTGAAAAGATATGACAAGCATAGTTGAAACTTCCAAGAAGATGCTGATACAAATCATTCAGGAGTATTCCTGTATAGACTGTTGACTATTATCAGAAGGCCTAATTCTAGAGAAACCATGTAAGAAGAAACATGTCTGAGATAAATCAAACAAAACTTAGAAAACTTTTGCTTAGATCAAACCTCTCTCAGACAGGTTGGTGATGACTGGTATTCTGGGGCAGAAGGCAATGCAGAGCAGGTTGAGAAAATGTTATACATCCTGTTTCATTTTACCCCTCCTTCAGGGAAAACGTATGTTCCTACTTCCTTAAAACCAACTACAATAGTAGGGAAAGGATTATTGCTCTCAAGGAAGCTAAAAATTTAATATCTAAAAACAAGTTCAGGGCAGCAAAAATTGGTTATTCTTTCTGGGTTAGGAATGAGTAATAATTGGCAATTGAGAAGTGTATGCATGTTTTCTTATCTAGTCCTCCAAAATGTTTTGAAATATTTTTGAAGTGCTTATTTCCAAATATGATGACAGTTAGATATCTGCCCAGAGTATTTGATACAATGCTGGCAAATGAGACTATCTGAAATTTTGTTATTGGATTCTTGCCTTGGAACTCTCTTTAACTTCAGAAAAGTCTAAGTCTGGCTTTTACCACCTCCAGTGGCCATCGTTAGGCAAGATAGACCTAACCTAGGGAAAACTGAAAATTAATTACACATACAAGTTGTCCAGTGTGAAAGTAAAACATAAAACTATCAAAAACAAAGGAAGATTCCTGTTGGAATCAATAACAAGAACAATGGCAAAACTAACATTCAATAATATGTTGCCTATAGGAGATACATTTAGACAAAAAAGACAAAGAAACCTTGAAAATAAATAGAAAAAAAAACATACCAGGGGAAAGAAAACTGGGATAAAAATTTAATATCTAAAAACAAAACTCAAGAAATGGTATTTTAAGACAAAGTAGGTTTATAAACTTGTAAGATTAAAAAACAGTTAAAATAAAACATAGCAAAACCCAAAACTCAAATTAAACACTTGAGTTTCTAAATTCATAAAGTTATAACTGACACTGTGATGGACTGACTGACTATATAAAGAGAAATACAAGCAGATCTGTTCTTAAAACCATATGGTGAGGTGGATACTAATCTGAAGAAAGACCTAAATGGGAAAATATAAACTTTAAATTTAGGAGGGGAAATTTATTTTAAATACTGCCCAAATTATAAGCATAATATTTATATATTTAACTATACTAAAATAAAAAATTTATTCAATAGATTGTATCATAGAAAAAGCAAATATATAAATGGCAAGAGGCTATACAAACATATTTATATTATTTAAAATTAGTAAGTGACTGGCATCAACATATACATAAATAAAGTAACAACAGGAAGACAGAAATCCAAAATAGCATAAGATGAACAGATCAAAAAACAAAGGATAAACACTTGATAAGATAAAAAATAATACACAAAATTTATTAGTAATTGTATAAAGTTAAATTATGTATCAAGTTAAATTATTGTACAAGTTAAATTATGTATCACCTTACATCTATCAGATTGAGAAAAATTAGAAAGTTAGCTAATGCCAAATGTTATCAGAATGTAAAGATATGGGAGCTCTCATGCATTGTAAAATAATCTGTAAACTAGTGATGCCATCTGGAAAGCAATCTGGTTGTATTTAAAGTATATATATATATATATATTTTTTTTTTTTCCCTCTGATGCAAGAATTATACTCCTGGATATAAATCCCTTAGAAATTACCAAAAAATTAAATGTGTAAAGGATTATATATCAGAATTTTATACAATGAATATACAGGTATGGAAATATGGAGAAATGTCAGACTTATTATGGAGCATATCTGAGATAAGAATAATATGAGTAATAAAATACCAATATTATCAATATATAATGGACCAATTAGAAAACAAATTAGAATGTTTCCAAATGGTGAATGACAGTGATTTAGGGATTCAGGTGTTTTAGATGGCATATAGTATGGAGCTACAGTGGTTTGGATAAGTAAATAAAACAAGAAACCTTGTCAAGACAAACCAGGCTTTTAGTGAAAAAGCATGATTAACTGAACAATTACCTGCATCTGAGATGGAAATAAGTATACATTCAAAAATAATTGAATCAACACCATAAAGGGATACAGAGATATATAACTAAGTATATTTGCATTATCTATTTCAGTAAAATAAATCTTCAATCACATAATTGACTTTAACAGCAGTTAATTTTCATAGAATGGACTAAGATACTGCAAATATGATTTTATTTTGTATCAAGCATAGCTTTTTTGATACTTTGTGTATGATGAGAAGACAGTATACTTTTCTCATTCATTCTTTATATTTTAATAAAATCAGACTAGACATTAAGCTATTTTTTTCATTTATAATGCAAATTTAAGGATATTTCTAGAAATAACCAAGAGTAGGAAAATAGCATCATTAACATTTTCATTTAATTTCATTAGATGAATTTGAATTCAAGAAGTTTTCAAGAAAAGATCAATTTTATGAAAGTCTGTGACATTTTTGTTTTTAATAATTTTTAAAAACCCATCTATCAGCAAATGTTACATTGTAATTAATTCTAAGAACATTTTAATTTACAGGCCCAAATTCTGTATCTTGTATCCCAATTTGAAAACCTAATATACCAATTTATATTAATGAAGATTCTTAGGATTAAAATATATCCTCATACTTGTTATATATAAAGCATTGACATTTTGGTCTCTATTCATCTGATTCTCAAAATGGCTTCCAAAAGACAAATTATTTAACTTTCATTGTCATTAGAAGTTTCCTTGCTTCTCATGTTGGATATTATCATGATTATGCACATTTCATGGATACTTTTGCAAGCTCTCTACCAAGCAGGTACAGAAAAGAACGTTGAATACTGTTATAGAGCTTCAACATTGTTATAGGTAGTTTTTAATCTAGTATATCAAAATTAAGATATAGAAATGCAACAATTACTTTCTCCCTCTTGGATATATCTGGAATTTAATTTAAAGCACACTTAAATCTGAGATGAGGGTCTTGTGTTTACAAGATTCTCATAAGTAGAGATGTCTACACAAGTACTGTTTGACTGACTGTGCCTTGCCAGAATGAGCACCTCCACTTCTTATTTATTTAAGGGCCAAGTCACACCCAATGGGCTCAGAGGCTACTACTAGGTCTGTGCTCAGGAATCACTCGCAGTTATTTTGGGGAACCATAGGCAGTGCCAGGGATTGAACTGGGTTGGCCACATGTAAAGCAAGTGCCTTGAGCCCTGTGCTGTGTTTCTGGCCCCTATATTTCTTATCAGAATTGGACAAACTTGCAGGCTATCGAATGTAGCCTGCCCACAGGGCAGAGTCTGGCAAACTCCCCGTGGCCTACCAAATATGCCAAATACCAGTAACAATGATGGGTCTCATTCTCCTAAAGAGCTGTGAATATAATCTCAGGGCTAGGATGAAAGAGACGTTACTGGGGCCTGCTCGAGGCAATCGACGATTAACAGGATGATGAAATGAAAAAATGAAATATTTCTTAGTTACTAACTTTCAATGGCTGTCTTTCCTCGCTGTTATTAATTGTTCTCTGGTGCATCCTGCTTATATCTGATCCTCTCTAGGTTTTATGTTGCTATCTCTCTTTCTCTTCTTCATGTGTTTTAAGAAAGTTCCTTTGTATTTTTCCACTCCCTTGATTTTATGATTATGTCTACAATTGTGTTAATGTAAATCAGGTAAGTTATACTATTACACTCTTGTTTTTCTAGCTTCTAAGTCACCCTTAAATGATTTGTTCCTTGATTAATGAATTTAGAAAAAAATAATATATTTCCAATATACAGGCTGCTGTAGAACATACTTAATCATCCATTTATAGCAGCTAAGAAAAGAAATCTGTAAGTAGTTCTTACCAATCAATTTAATTAAGTTTTTTAAAGCTTTGGAGCTTTGTATTTGCATATTAAAATTTGTACAGTCTGATAATTAAAAACCATTGAGCAAAAATTTGACCCTGATTTTTAGATGCTTTTTAAAAACCTCAACATTGTTACATAAGAGTTATAGCATTTGATACTCAAGGCACTATTTTTGCCTATTTGTTAGTCTTGAAAAATACATTGAGTATTATTTTTAAATGTTCACTCTACAAATGTAACAAACTTACCAACAGTGCTAATCACTAGGTGTACAATGGTCTCCCACTGATGGAAGTTAAAGGTCACAGGGACGATAGAATTAATGAGGTAAATATACAGATCAGTGCAATGTTAAAAAATATTCTGGAGAAACAAATGACAGGCTTTGGACAGTATGTGACAAAAATACAATGGCTCACTGAACAAATGATGCTTCACACAAGATATGATGCTTCTAAAGAATAGGCCAGCTGTACTTATTTCTCCTCTTCTCTAACCTTTCCCCCATAATTCAGATACATATAACTAAAATTCACATTAAGAGTTGTTCAATGATTCTAACTCCATCAGCTCAAAACCCTTTGAAGCTCAATCTTTGACATTACCTGAAAGAATTCTGTGGATTACATGTATTCTCACTTCTGAGCTATTATATATGTTATTCCAAATGTGGTTATCCTATCCCTCCCCCTCCCCTGATATTTTATTCTTTGTGAAATTGACTCATTTACAACACTCTACATGGAAGTGCAGGACAACATGGTGGCTTCCCTATTCTAACAAAATGTCATGGTTCTTTGTGGCAGCTCTGCTCACAACTAGCCATCATCACCTCTATTTTAAGCCTCTTTGAAGTGAAAAATTATTTTATAGTTGCATATTTCCAGGAAGAAAAAAACAAACAAAAACACCGTTGTATGATCTTAACTTGGTAACACTCATGAATTCCTTTAGTAACATCTAAATTATGCTTATGCTAGATATAAAACTATTTTCCCCATTAAGTCTTTTCAAATGATATCTTCACTACTTGCTTTTATTTACCCTAGAGATAATCACAAGATTGTGTGTTCATCTAAAACTGCATCCATAAAATAAGCTATGATAGAAAATTGTCCTTTTGACTTGATGATCCATGTTATACTCATAGAAACAATATTATGGTCCCCTAACTTGTTTATTACCTTGGCATTATGTGTAAAGAAATATTTGTTCATCTTGATCACTGTCTTGGAACTTTTGTCACTGAACTGTCAAGTTTTCACCAAATGCTTTACATTCTCATGAGAAGTAAATGAGTTTAAATACATAAAAGCACTGTTCAACCATTGAAACAACCGAATCTGTAAAATACAGCATTTTGGGAGTAGTATTTCTGTCTTCTATGAAGAACTCTATTATTCTATTGAGGCATAAAAGCAACAGTTGTGTTTTCTTAGTTGTAAGAAACTAAACAAGCAAACCAAGCATCTACATCTAAATGTGAATCAATTTTATCTTTATCACTTGCATGCCAAAAATGTGAATAGGAATGTATAAGGGAGGAGGAAGAATTTTTTTCTTTGTGTTTACAAATTCATTCTATTCTGTATATGTTGGAAAATTTTGCCTGTGATGTTTTACATTTGATAAAATCCTAAAAGTATTTATAAAATCAAGAACTAGATTTATATGAAAGTGTAATAAATGACCTTTTCCCAAATGTGTTTTCCTGGGAATAAGGATTGATTTAATCTTCAAAATAATTTATCCATTAAATTAAATAATATTTTAAAGAGAGATTGTTTTCATTTATACTTTTGAACTACCACACATGGAGAGACCTAAAGGTAGTAAGTACTCTTATACTACTAGTGTGCATACTTCAGTATAGAAGATTTTCATAAAGGAGCAAAATATATATGTGAATATACATATGATGTATATATATAATAATTATTTCCAAATTTTCATAATCAAGTAGATGTAAATAATCATAACAATTTACAGTTAGGGCAGTCAATGACATAAATAATAACTGTAGAAAACTCACTGTTATGATTTCTAGAGTCTTGATTTTATGTGATCTATCAAAGAAAATAGTTCGTGTGAACTGAAAAGAATGTGTATTCAGATGTTTGGGTATGGAGAGCCCTGATATTGTATATTAACATATTGATGCTGATGGGTACCACTGGTGGCTCAGTCATGAATGGGACTTAATTACCACAAATTGAAGCATTAGCATTAATGTGTTAAGCTCATATTATCCATTTATTTCTTTAATATTTCTGTTTCTATAATAATTTTGATCTTTCACGCTTGCACCATCAGGTCCTCGATCGATGCATCTGATGCCAGCATAACTGCATTGAAAGTACAGACAGTCATTTTTGTCTTTCTTCATTTTGGCAGCCTAGTTCGGCCCTGAGATTTTATCAGCCTCTCCTTCCACATACTTCTCAACACTGCCATATTGGTGGCTCCTTCAGGATCAGGGGAATGAGATGCAATGTATTTATTGGTTTTGGCACATCGAATATGCCATGGATAGCTTGCCAGGCTCTGCCATGTAGGCTGGATACTCTCAGTTGCTTGCCAGGCTCTCTGAGAGGGATAGAGGTTTTTGGGGCAGCCTCTAATCTCCTTGTAGGTGTTCCCATGGTTCAAACCATGTGTGAACCCTATCAAATATGGTGTAGCAATCCTGGAAGATGGATATTAAGTGTTTTATAATGTGTCCAGAAAAGCAACCTGGAGCGTGGCGGCGGCTGGGTAGTGGAGGTAGTGGAGATAGATCAAGTACGACATCATTGGTCTGACAGAGTGGAGAAGGTATCAATCATATCACACTGCTTTCAACACTGGAGAAGAATTGTTCTTCGGAACATGTGACAAAAGAGGCACCGGTGGTGTCAGTGTCCTTGTCAACACGAACTTGCCCATGAGCATTGATTCATTTGAATGCCTACCAACCCGAATTGGATGATTACACTTAAATAGATGTGACTCACTGCCGGCAAGTTTCTATCTTCGTTGTCTACGTACCAACATCCAATTATGATAAAGGAGAAATTGAGAAGATCTACAAGGAACTGGAAAAGTTCTATAAAGAAGACCACACCTTCTAAAAGATCATTGTCGGTGATTTTAATGCCAAGATTGGACCGAGAAGATCAGCTGAGGAACTTTTCATCGGGACCCATTGCCTAGAATGGAACAAACAGGGTGAGAGACTGTCTGACTTCATTATGTCAACCAAGACCATACATGGAAACTCACAATTCCAGAAGGCCAAATATAAACATTGGACATGGGAGTCTTGTGGTGGACGGTTTCACAACGAAATTGACCACATCAATTGACCATATTCAATTGACAGTCTTGTCTGACTGATGTAGCTGTTGCCCCCAAATTCCAAACAGGATTGGACCACTGTCTCCTGTGCAAAATTCTACTTCACAGAGAGGAGAGAAAGTACTGCAAAGTTTTAAGAAGAGAACTCCCAGAACAACCACCAACTGTGAGCTCTTTGGCACTATTGCTGCAACATGGGAAGATGCCGTCATTGACAACATTGGCGAGGAATACGATCTACTGCTTCAGCACCTTGATGATTGTGTGAGGAATGCCAAGAGGGAAATAGCTACAAAAAAAGCCTGTCTTCAAAAACACTTGACGTATTCGACAATGTGGCTTGGTGCATGCCTCAGGCAACCACAAGCAAATGTCCAAACTTGCAAAGCAGTGCAGAGAAGCGATAAAGGAAGACCTCAAAGAGAGAAGAGCAGTCGTGCTGGTAGATGAGGCAGAAGCCAGGAAAAGCATTTGCAACTCTCGATTGTCCTTTGCCAACTACAAGACCAAGACGACTGTCCTCTGACGTCCTGATGGATCTATCACATCTTCGAGAAGGGCAATGGAGAAGGTTATATATGACTTCTACTCAGATCTGTTTGATAGCCATGTCCACATGCCCATATACCAAATTCCACAGGATGGATATGTCATTCCCAAAGTTCTCCCTTCCGAAATCTGACACACCATTTCGTGGGTAAAGAAATGAACAACACCAGGCCCAGATAAGGTTAGACCTAAACACCTGAAAAACCTGACATTGTACTCATCAATACACTGGCTCAGCACTTCACACACTACTTGTCTGAATGCAAGTTTCTGTCCCAGTGGAAAACCAGCGGGACCATACTACTGTACAAAAAGGGAGACATCCACGACATTGGCAACTATCACCCGATCTGCCTATTGTCTATCATCTACAAGCTGTTCACTCGAGTCATCCTGAATAGGATTGGAAGAACACTAGATTAATTACAACCATGCCAGCAAGCCAGGTTCCACAAAGGATTCAGCATAATCAACCATATTCACACGATAACCAAGCTCATTAAGGTTTCTCGGGAGTTCAAGAAGCTGCTTTGTCTAACGTTCATTGATTTTAAGAAGGCCTTTGCTTCTGTTGAGATGGAAGCGGTCATCAAAGCCCTACCCAATCAATGCATTCAAACTCAATACATCAGGATCATCTGTGAGCTGTATTACAGATTCACTACCAGGATCTCACCATTCTACAAAGAAGTGATCATTGATGTCAAGAGAGGAGTTAGGCAGGGCGATAACCATTTCACCGAAACTGTTCAGTGCTACCCTCGAGAATGTCATGTGATGACTGAAATGGGAAGGAATGGGAGTGCCAATAGACGGTCGACAACTACACCACCTTTGCTTTGCTGATGACATCGCACTAATAACACCAAACATTAGCCAAGCAGCAAAAATGCTGGCCGATTTTTAGCATGAGTGTGGAAAGGTTGGACTACAGCTGAATCTCATAAAGACATGTTTATGAGAAACAGCCTCGTTCCTGATGTTCCATTTGCTCTCAACGAAACAACCATCTCCGAATGCAACAGATATGTGTACCTAGGTCGAGAAGTCAACATGACAAATGACCTGTCACCTGAGTTGTGCAGGAAGAAGAGAGTGGCTTGGAACACCTTCAAGAGCATCATAGAAATAGCTAAGAGGACAAAGAACCTCTGGCTCTGGGCACATCTCTTTGATTCCACTGTTCTTCCTGCATTAATATATGCCTCAGAGACCTGGGCCCTATGAAAATAGGATGAGAACGCTATTTGAGTCTCCCAAAGAGGAATTGAAAGAGCTATGCTTGGAGTATCATGTTTCACTCAAATGAGAGAAAGAATCTGGAGTTTTGACCTACGTAGATGGTCAAAAATCAGGGACAGTGTCTCATTTGCCAAGGCATCGAAAATCAGATGGGCTGGACACGTAATGAGATTTAGAGATGACTGCTGGACTAGAGCCATTACCGACTGGATTCTATGGAACGTCAAAAGACCGTGTGGCTGTCCACCTACGAGATGGTCAGACTTTTTCATCAAGACACTGAGTGATTCCAAATACACATCCAACAAGGGGTTGATACTAAGGATATACAGAGTACTGGTTAAACTCCATAAGAAGAAACATCCAACCCCATCAAAAAATGGGGTGATAAAATGAACAGAAACTTTCCCAAAGAAGAAATTCGAATGGCTAAAAGGCACATGAGAAAATGCTCTACATCATTAATCATCAGGGAGATGTAGATCAAAACCACAATCAGATATTATTTCACATCACAGAGACTGGCCCACATCCACAAGAATAAAAGCAACTGGTGATCGCGCGGATGTGACAAGAAAGGGACCCTCTTTCACTGCTGGTGGGAATGCTGACTGGTTCAACCCTTTTGGAAAACAGTATGGACGATTCTAAAAAAATTAGAAATTGAGCTCCCATTTGACCCAGCAATACAACTACTGGGAATATATCCCAGAGAGGCAAAAAAGTATAGTGGAAGTGACCTCTGCACTTGTTTGTTCATTGCAGCACTCTTTACAATAGCCAGAATCTGGAAAAAACCTGAGTGCCTGAGAACAGATAACTGGTTAAAGAAACTTTGGTACATTTACACAATGGAATACTATGTAACTGTTAGAAAAGATGAAGTCATGAAATTTACATGCAAGTGGTACTACATGGAAAGTATTATGTTAAGGAAAATGACTCAGAAAGAGGGGTATAGACACAGAAAGATTGCATTCATCTGGGGAACATAAAGTAACAAAATAGGAGATTAACACCCAGGAGTGGCCGGGATTAGTACCAGGAGGTTTGCTCCATGGCTTGGAGGCCAGCCACACGTGTTAGGGGAAAAGGGAGCTCAGGTAGAGAAGGGAGCACCAAATTAAGGATTTGGGGAGGATCCTCCCAGGATGGAAGAAGCATGCTGAAAGTAGACTATAGACCAAACATGATTGCCACTCAATGCCTCTTTTGCAAGCCATAACACCCAAGAGGAGAGAGAGAACAAAAGGGAATGGCCTGCCACAGAGGGAGGGTGGGGTGGGGGGTTGGGGGGTGGGAGGGATACTGGGATCCGTGGTGATGGGAAATGGGCACTGGTGGAGGGATTGGTACTTGATCATTGTATAATTGAAATCCAAGCACAAAAATTTGTAAGTCCACAACTGTACCTCATGGTGTCTCACTAATAAAAATTTTAAAAAAAGACACTGAATGATTTGTTTGAGGCTCTTTGTGTTCCTAGAACGAGCAGATGCCATTGGGCTACACTCGCACGGGATAGGGATAAATAGAGACATTACTGGTGCCCACTCGAGCAAATCGATGAGTACTAGGATATCAAGTGATCAAGTGATCAATAATTTTATTTCTGGTTGGTCTACTTCATAGTGATGAGGAATGAAAAAAATCTCTGATGATTAAGTTAGTTGCTATTATGTTACAGGACATACCACCATTTGATGCACCATAATTTTATTAGTGTTACGTCTTTGTGGCATATTGTTATCTTCTTTGATTTTCTCTCTATCTCTTTTACTGCCATTTTTTAGACTAAAGTCTATTTTGCATATATAAATACGATTATCCAGACTTTTTGTTTGTTTTGTGTCTTTAGCTGGCCACTCCCAGCTGTGATCAGGAGTTCCTTTTGGCTCTATGCTCAGGGATCATTCCTTCAGGGCGTGGAGGACAAAGTGGATGCTAGGGACCAAATCTCATTTTGCTGTGTGCAAATGCCCTACCTGCTCTACTATCACTTCTACTTCATCCCTGCCTTTTAAGTATACTGTCTTCTAAAATATATTGCCTTTTAAAAATATATTCTCCAGCCATTTACTTTGATCCTATATTTGTCATGAAAGTTCACATGAGTTTCTTCATCTAGAAGATGAAAATAAAGAGGTTCAACTCCCTGATTCATGGAATCATTCTGTGTCTTAGGAATGATAAATTTGTGGCTACATAAAGGAGCAGAAAAATGTCTCTTTATTAAATGGTCTAGGAAAATGGTTAGCATAATACAGAGAAAATGAACATATACCCTATAGCACAGCTTATACATGGCTAACTCAAAGTGAACCAAAGACGTTTATGTAAAGCTGCATCTATGGAATACATACAAGGAACATCTAAAATTATCTAAATGTCTCTTTATTTGGGAATCAATTAAATTGTTACATTGTCATACATATGAGAAAAATACTTAGGTGAAACTTTTGTGACAACAATACGGTTTTAAGCAGTAAATATGTATTCATATTATGGTAAAAATTTCCAATAAAACATATTGATTTTATCAATATTTTTACTTGAGTAGTTGAGCAATGAGTGCTGTTTTTATAGTTTTCAATTTTTCTATAATACACCTCTATTTGCTGAATTATAATAATGTGGATTTTTTTAAAGAAAATTACTATTAATAGGGTTGTATCAAGGTTTTAGCAGACATGATGCACATATATCTTGTGCTAGTCATCTGTGAGATCTTCAAAAAAATTATTTCTTGCATCAGACAACCAGAGATGGATCCTAATCAGAATTTGTAAACATATTCTTCTCACTAAAGAGAATATCTGTGTTTACTCTTGCAGTTTCAAGAAATCTAAGAGGCAGGAGCCACCTCATTTACATATCTATAAAATGTAGGTGAAATCATAAAAAATCCAAACAATGAGATTCAAGAACAAATGATCAGATGATCTTCAGTTGCTTTGAGCGATCTAAGCATTTCAGGCAAAAAAAAATTATAGTATTTTGTAGTTATTTCTGCATCAATAGTTTAAAACTGACTGGAAAAAGCTGAGGTTCTTGAGAGAAAGGATCACAATGATAAGTGGATTTTCAAACGTACTATGTGGGGTAAATTGTGGTCCTTGGCACGATGAAGAGTTGACTGTAAAGAAAAATGATAGCTATCCCAAGATGCTAGGAAATGTCAAGAGAAGGAATAAGAACTGACTGCTCAGCTGTTGCCAGGTAGAAGAGAGTAATTACTATTTGATTAAAAGAGGACTTATAAAATAATTGAAAAAAATTTAAAATTAAGAGGATGACCACTAAAAGATAGTATAATGCACATTAAATAAGTAAAATAGCGGAACTTGTATTAGAAGTATTTTACAATATTGATGAGTCAAGAAGTGTTTGGATAAGAGAAATATCTTTTGGTTCTAAGAAGCAATAACACCAAGGTAAGTTGGTTGTGTGTGTGTGTGTGTGTGTGTGTGTGTGTGTGTGTAGAATAAAAAGCACAATTCCACTTGTAACACAAATATACGTGGTGAACTTCTGAAATATGGAAGAGGTTATAAAAGAAACTTAAATGACTTAAAATATATTTCAAGATCCTTTGAGTCCTCCAATAAGGATTATCCCTGAGTGTGGAACCAGGAGTAAACACTGAGGACAGAAGTTTGTAACTACACCCACTACCAAGTAAAAAACTAAAATATGTTTTGAAAATTTTATTCTTACCATGGGCACAAAACACCTGATGACCATCAAAAGTCTAAACACTATAATAGGCAGATTTGTTTTATTAAGAAAAGTATGTAAAAAAACATTTCAGTTGCCAATTGATTTTTATTTAGAACTTTTATCTCTGATCCTTATTAAGATCCATTCTTTTCTAGATTTGTGCCAAGATTTTGGACTGCTTGTATACACCAATAGATTCAGGGATGGGTAGCATGTCAAATAATTTCTGACAAATATTCATTAAATTTTTCATCCAGGATCCTGACTCTATTGGTTCAGGAGATTTTTTTTTTTGAGCACTACTCTACAGGGTCAGGAGTTTATCACTGAGAAACTCCTACATTACCACATTTCCCACTGGTCCTTGCTGAAATTCTAGTATGTTATATGGACTCTGAACTTCATGCCCACTTTTCTTGGGATGTTCAAACTTTGTTGTTTTTCTCTTTTTCCCCACCCACTACAAAGAACAGTAAAGCAAAGAAGAAACCTGCCAAAATCCCCAGAGAATATTTTTTTAATTCGGAAAAAAATTCCTTCTGCTTTTAGCTGTTTTTTTTTTCTTGTACTTTAACTCATCTTCTCCATGCTTTGGTGTAAAACATTTTGTCTATATCTGCAAATTACTTCCTCTTCCTGGGGTTTAAGATTTGTGAAAATATACCTGGAATATATTACATAAATTTCAGCTTTCTCACTTTCTGCATCCATTCTCTGAGTTAACGAATATAAGCTTATTTAGTATGGTCTGAGCACTTGCTTAAAAGGAGACAAGAGAAAAGGAAAGATAAAGGTTGTCAAGGAACAGTAAAGTCACAAAAGAATATCATCTGTTTGAAGAGACTACCCCTATTAAAATATATCTAAAGTTTTAGGTATTAAATAGCAGTGACATAGAATATCTAAGAACCTATGTACCAGAAATGACATACTTAAATAAAAATTTGAAATAATAGGTTTCATAATGGATTATACAAATGCTAAGGGTAGTCTTTTCAACAAAGATTGCCTCTATCATATTAAGATCGTAGTACTAAGAGGATAATGCCTGCTTTCAGGTAGCAGAATTAGTCCTCCTTAGCACATTCTCCAGGAATGTTGACACCATTGCTTCATGCTGTATTTCAGTGTTTCCTAATTCACACGTGGACAAGTACTCCTGTTGCTGGAAGTATCTTCATCAACTTAACTTCAATATGGCTCAGTGTAAATTATTCCAGCTTATATCAGCAACAGAAGGATGTGTCAGAACTTTTTTCACACAGCAGAAACTGATGAGCCATGATCAGCAGGAAGTCACTGATAACCATTTTGAAAACTGCCACTGCTTTAGATAATAATTCTGTCATAGTAATAGCTACAAATTTCCTACAAATGTGCAGTTATTATGGTTGGGGAGCTCCTGGCAATGCAAATTGAGCCTTTTTCCCTAGGTAGTAAGTAGAATATAGTAATTGTAGCAGAAAATTGTATTCCTTTCTGAAATTCATAGTCCTCCTCTTTTATGGTAAGAACAAAATCATTTTTTAAATGATACATATTGATTATGTCTTAGTTTCTTTTGCTAAAGGACAAAGTCAGATGATTATGTTCACCTATAAATGACGTACACATAATTTGGCAGGTATTCTTAAATAAAAAGGCATGTTAGTCTCTCTTGATATTTTTTCCCTTGACTGTTAAATGCAGATGTGATGGCTGGAACTACAGCCATGATTTTGGACCATGATGCCTTTGGAATGTGATAGTACAATAAGAAAAATAGCTTCTGTGCCATTCATATTATTTTACAATTTAAGAACTAGTCTATTTTACTGGATTTTATTTTTAAAAAGGCAATTATTTCATTTTCATTAATAATCTCTTAAAAATAATTATCAGAACAACATAGTGATAGAGATATAAAATTTGATAGCAGCTTATCTAATCTGTAAAAATATTAAAATATCATAGTAGCATTTATATCAGAAAATAACTGTCTTTTAAATCATTTAAGCTATAGCTATATACAGGAAACTATGTATTTTAATCAGATTTCCCACTTTGGAAAAAACAAATCACAACCTTTTTGAAATGTGTTACATTTGCTAAGGAAACCGTCTCATTAGGAAAAAAATATTTTCCATGTAATCAATTGTATATTTAAACCTATTATTCCAGGCTTTGGAAGAATCTCCTTCTAGTATTTAGATCAGCTCAAGCATTACAGATGATATAATGCTGAAGCATTTAGAAGTTAACCTCATTTCTCAATCTTACTGAAACATGTAAAAAATTAAGCTGGCGAGCAGTAACTCTATTACTGTGTGAAGAAAATAGATACCCAGCTGGCCAATTATGATTTAACTTTTTCCTAAATAGAAAGATCTTTACATTCCTTAGTATTTATAAGAAAAAGCATTTATTCTGTGATTAAAAGAATGACACATCAATGCCATACTGCTATCCAGTAGCCATTGTCCAATTGTATTCAACTGGAATGAAACCCTCACTATATACCAGGACACAAATTCCATTAACTTCAATGAGAATTTTTTTTTTAGAGAAGGATTTATTGACTCACCCTCAACTTGAGCCATGTTCATTAACTTCATCTGGCAATATAAGACTCCCCCCTCCCCCGCCTCACATTGCATTTCTTTGCATGTACGGCTATTTATCAACTAATAGAGAAAAGTCCAGTTATAAACCACATCCTGTAAAGAATAAATTAGATGAATTTGAATAACACAGAATGCTGTGAAGGATTTAACAATATTTCTAACATTCGTGAGTTTCACAATGATGGGTCTGTAATTTTTTTTCCTCTGTCTTCCATGTTTGAAATGCTGACATAAATTCAAAAGTGTTTTTTGTGTGTGTGTGCGCACATACTATCATAAACCCTGTAAAGGGAGAATTGCATTTCTTAAAAGTTATGGTAGCGCACACAGCAAAACGTATTTGTGCCTCACAAACAACACAATTTGGAATTTCAAAGCATATATTATCTACTTAACTTGATTACTTGTATTCATGTAGCTATGTCTTTAAAAGCTACTTTAAAATGAATTCACTTCAGTTTGATGATACTTACTCTCTCCCTATGTGAAAAAAATGAGGTTCAATGGCTTGTATTTGACATGGGGGTAAGATGGAACTAGAGAAACATTTCTTAGGAATAGCACAGGGGTACCAAGGGAGCATGATCAACAGACAGCTAGCCCTTGAAAAGGCAGATTGCCAATTCAAGCTGTTTTTTGAAAATAAAGCACCACTGCAGAAGGATGTAGTTGCATCCTTCATTTGTTATGTTAAGATTTTTTTTGTTTGTTTTTTTGGGTGGTTACAGGTCGTACCTTATGGCAGTGGAGGGTTACTTTCTCCTGTGTTGTTTGCTGCTTGCTTCCTACCCTGTTCTGAGATGAGGTGATATTGGACTTCTTGGTGCTCCAATTCATTGAATGCCTACCCAGATGTCTTTAATTTAAAGGTTCTCAATTCGTAATCCAAACTTAGGTCCTTCTTGAGAATTGTGGGTAGTAAAGCTTTGGCTTTTGAGCAATTGAGATAATTTTCTTAACGCACTTGTTTAATCGCTCCAGCCCACACGGCAGAGTGTGGCAAGCTACCCGTGACGTATTTGATATGCCAAACACAGTAACAACAAAGTCTCCAATGGAGACGCTACTGGGCCCACTCGAGCAAATCGATGAACAATGGGAGGACAGTCACAGTGACAGTGACTTGTTCAATCATTATGTCACCCTAAGCTGCTACTAATTTAGGATATAAAGAATGCTTATTTTCTGTCTATCTATATATGTTTATGTATATTTCTTCTCCAAATTTGCTTTTTAAAACTAAAGATTTCTTTTGCTTTATTTTTATTTATATATTTTTATTTTTTGGAACACAGCCAGGAGTGTTCAAAGATTACTCCTAGCTCTGTGCTTAGGGATTACTCATGGTGGAACTTTGTCAGGAATTACTCCTGGTAGGCTGGAAGTGTGGATGACACAGTAGGGTGCCAGGGATCTAATTTGGTTGGCTGCATGCAAGACAAGTGCTATCTCTGCTGTTTTATAGCTCTGTCCCCTATTGTGCTTTATTTTTAAAAGGTACATTAATATCTCAAGTAATTTTTTAAGGAATTTGTTGCTGGCTTTCATAATAGTTTCTGAAGTCAGAAATGTTCAAGAGAGGAGAATGAGCTGGGGATCTGTTTTGTCAGAATGCTATGCTCATCACAGATGTGCTTAAATATTCTGTAAAATAATTTTTTAAAAAATTATTCTTGAGCCAACATTTAGACAAAAGATTTTTTTTTCAGAAATTTACACTTTGTTTCAGCAAATTGTAAGTTAAAGAAATATTTTGCCTCTTTTTCTCTTTCTCTTATAAATTCCACAAATAGGGTGATTCTTAGAAAATTATACTTAGATATGTATTACACAGTACATGCATACTTTTTGTATTATGGTAACTAAATGGCGTAAGAATAATTTAGCAATTATTGTAAGAAAACAAAATATTTCATTTTGAAGTTATTGGAGCTAATGTTAATGATCACCTCTTTGTGTTTTTATGTATGCACCTTCAGGGGCATCACCTGTTACTTTTGGAGGTATTACATGTTTTGGAAATTAAATCTGGAAATGATTCATACTAAGTATACACTCTTGCCCTTTGAGCCATGTACCCTGTCCTGCTTGTGCTTTAAAGGGATTTCTGTCGTTATTAACAGTCACAAAAATTTAACAAGAAAAAGAGTGCAGCACAATTTTTCAATAGTATGGTAAGTATAGTAAGCAATGTACATGTTTAATTGTATGATGGATGTTTACCATGAGTTATATCCTACTGAACTTTTTTCTAAATTATTTAACTAAAGGCATGGTACTATATTACAGACACCTAGCACTTACATTATATTATTGGAACTTTATATCATTTGATTGATAATTCTTCACTGCTCTTCAGTTTACTTCAAAAATAGCACTCAACTCTTTCCATATTAGTTTATCTACCTTTTATGAAATCATGCAATATAAATCCAACTGTAACTGGCTTATGACATTTATTTTTTTCAGGTTCCATCATATTGTCATATTTAAAGAATTTCTTTTCTTTGACTGAATAATGCACCATTGTATATATATGCATATAAACATGTATTTTCTGTATTTATTTTCCTTCCATATATATTTAGGTGTTCCCACATCTCATATTTTCACTATCGTAATGCTGCAATAAACACAGGAGAACAAATATCATTTTAAGATACTGATTTAAATTTTTTTGAAAAATATTAATGTGTAGGATTTTCCTCTCTCTTTTTCCCTCCCTCCTTCCTTTCCTTATTCCCCCTACCCCTCTCTCCCCTCTATCCTCTCCCTCCCCTCCATCCCTCCATCCCTTCTTCCCTTCTTCCCTTCCCTCTTCCCTTCTTCCCTTCTTCCCTCCCTCCTTCCCTCCTTTTCTCCTTCCTTCCTTCCTTCCTTCCTTCCTTCCTTCCTTCCTTCCTTCCTTCCTTCCTCCCTCCTTCCTTCCTCCCTCCCTCCCTTCCTTCCTTCCTTCCTCCTTCCTTCCTCCCTCCCTCCCTCCCTCCCTCCCTCCCTCCCTCCTTCCTTCCTTCCTTCCTTCCTTCCTTCCTTCCTTCCTTCCTTCCTTCCTTCTTTTTGTCTTTATTCTTTCTATTTTTAGAAGCAAGATTTTTTATTCAATGAAATTTACTTTGAAAGATATAAAGGGAGAGAAAGAGAAGAACATATGTTCAGGAGAGAACCTGAACTCCTCTAGATTGGGAAAAGCAAAGAGATGTTCAAGGAAAATACAAACTTGAAAGAGCAAGCCAATCTATCTTTAATTTTTTAAGGACAATTTATATTTCTTTATTTTAATATTTATTTATTTATTTATTTATTTTTAGTGAAACACCATGAAATACAGTTAGAGACTTACAAATTTTTGTGCTTGGGTTTCATTTATACAATGATCAAGTACCCATCCCTCCACCAGTGCACATTTTCCACCACCACGGGTCCCAGTATACCTCCCACACCCCATCCCCCCCATCCCACCCTCCCTCTGTGGAAGGGCATTCCCTTTTGTTCTCTCTCTCCTTTTGGGTGTTTTGGTTTGCAGGAGAGGGATTGAGTGGCAATCATGTTTGGTCTATAGTCTACTTTCAGCATGCTTCTCCCATCCTGGGAGGGAAGATCCTCTCAGCACCCTTTATTTGGTGCTCCCTTCTCTATCTGAGCTCCCTTTTCCCCTAGCACATGCTGCTGGCCTCCAAGCCATGGAGCAAAATTCCTGTAGTAATCCTGGCCACTCTTGGGTGTTAGTCTCCTATTTTGTTCCTTTATGTTCCCCAGATGAGTGCAATCTTTCTGTGTCTATCCCACTTTTTCTGACTCATTTGGCCTAACATGATACTGTCCATGTAGTACCACTTATATGTGAATTTCATGACTTCATCTTTTCTAACAGCTATATAGTACTCCCTTGTGTAAATGTACCAAAGTTTCTTTAACCATTCATCTGTTCTCTGGCACTTAGGTTTTTTCCAGATTCTGGCTATTGTAAAGAGTGCTGCAATGAACAAACAAGTGCAGATATCACTTTGACTATACTTTTTTGTCTCTCTGGGATATATTTCCAGTAGTGGTATTGCTGGGTCAAATGGGAGCTCAATTTTTAATTTTTTGAGAATTGTCCATACTGTTTTCCAAAAGCATTGAACCAGTCGGCATTCCCACCAGCAGTGAAGTAGGGTCCCTTTCTCGCCACATCCATGCCAGCACAGGTTGCTTTTGTTCTTTTGGATGTGGGCCAGTCTCTGTGGTGTGAGATGATATCTCATTGTTGTTTTGATCTGCATATCCCTGATGATTAATGATGTAGAGCATTTTCTCATGTGCCTTTTAACCATTCGGATTTCTTCTTTGAGAAAGTTTCTGTTTATTTCCTAGCCCATTTTTTGATGGGGTTGGGTGTTTTCTTCCTGTAGAGTTCAATCAGTACCTTGTATATCGTTTATATCAACCCCTTGTCAGATGTGTATTCAGTGAACATCCTTTCCCATTCTGTAGACTGTGTTTGTATTTTGGTCATTGTTTCTTTTGAGGTGCAGAAGCTTCTTAGTTTAAGATAGTCCCATTTGTCTATCTCTGTTTTCACTTGCTTGGCCAGTGGCATGGCATCTTTGAAGATACTATTAGCTTCAATATCGTGGAGGGTTTTTCCAACTTTGTCTTCAATGAACTTTATGGATTCCGGTCTGATGTTGAGGTCATAAGTCCATTTTGATCTTACTTTTGTACATGGCATTAGGCAGAGATCTGAGCCCACTTTTTTGTATGTAGCCGTCCAGTTTTGCCAGCACAATTTGTTAAAGAAGCTTTCCCTGCTCCACTTCACTTTTCTTGCCTCCTTATCGAAGATCAGATGATTATTTGCTTGCGGGGAGATGTCAGTATATTCAACCCTGTTCCATTGGTCTACAGCTCTGCCTTTGTTCCAGAACCATGCTGTTTTAATTATTATTTCTTTGTAGTAGAGCTTGAAGTAGGGAGGTTGATTCTGCCCATTTTCTTTTTCCCAAGAATTGCTTTACCTACTCGTGGGGGTTTATTGTTCCATAAAAATTTCAGGAGTGTTTGCTCCATTTCTTTGAAGAATGTCATAGGTATCGTAATAGGGATCACATTGAATTTGTACAGTGCTTTGGAAAGTATTGGGATTTTGACAATGTTAATTCTCCTGATCCATGAACAGGGAATATTTTTTCATTTCCTCATGTCTTCTTTTATTTCCTGAAGTAGCGTTTTGTAGTTTTCTTAAACCACTAGAAACACTCACAAAGAAACAGAGAGAGAGAACCCCAATAAATTGAATCAGAAATAAGAATGGGGATATCACAACAGAAACCAAAGAAATTCAAAAGATCATCAGAGACTACTTTGAAAGTCCGTATGCCATGAAACAAGAGAAACTAGGAGAAATGGATAAATTCCCAGATTCCTTTCATCTCCCAAAGCTGAATCAAGAAGATATAGAATACCTGAATACACCTATTAACATAAAGGACATTGAAACTGTAATCAAAAGTCTTCCCAAAAACAAAAGCCAAGATCCAGATGTATCCACTAGCGAATTTTTCCAAACATTTAAAGAGGACCTATTGCCAGTTCTTCTCAAGCTTTTCCAAGAAATTTAAAAAACAGAAACTCTCCCAGTTTCTATGAAGCCCATATCTCTCTAATACCAAAAGGAAATAAAGACACCAGAAGAAAAGAAAACTTCAGGCCAATATCCCTGATGAACACGGATGCAAAGATTCTCAACAAAATACTAGCAAATAGAATTCAACAACTCATCAAAAAGATCATACACCATGACCAAGTGGGATTCATCCTGGTGATGCAAGGATGGGTTAACATTCAGAAATCAATCAACATAAATCCATCATATCAACAAAAGAAAAGATAAAAACCATATTATCATATCAATAGATGCAGAGAAAGAATTTGACAAGATCCAGCACCCGTTCATGATGAAAACCCTCACCAAAATGGGGATAGAGGGGACTTTCCTTAATATAGCTAAAGCCATCTACCACAAGCCTATAGCAAGCATCATTCTCAATGCGGAAAAACTGAGAACCTTCCCCCTAAGATCAGGCACGAGACAAGGATGCCCACTCTCTTCACTGCTGTTCAAAATAATACTGAAAGTACTTGCAATAGCATTTAGGCAAGAAAAAGATATTAGGGGCATCCAGGTAGGGAAGGAAGAAATCAAGCTCTCACTATTTGCAGATGATATGATACTATACTTAGAGAACCCTAAAACCTCTACCAAGAAAGTCCTAGAAACAATAGACTTGAATAGTAAAGTTGCAGGCTATAAAATCAATACCCAAAAGTCCATGGCTTTCCTACATGCAAATAGTGAAAGAGAAGAAAGTGACATGAAGAAAACATTCCCATTCACAATTGTGCCCCAGAAAATCAAGTACCTAGGAATCACATTTTTTTTATGGTGCCTGCATTACTCTACAATCCCACCAATAAAGACAACCAGTTCCAATTTCATCACATCTTATGCAACACAACACACACATACACACAGAGACACACATTTTTTTGCAAGCATGAGATGATTTTTATTGTGATTTATATTTCTATTTGCTTGATTATTAGGTATATGATCAACTTTCCAGTATATCAGTTGGCCACTTTCAGGAGGGCAGCCTCCCAACATGTGCTCAAGAGGTATTGGGGTATTTCTTTCTGATTCTTAGCCAACTGTGCAAGTTAATTTCAAGGTCCAAGAATGAAATCTGCTTGGGGCTTGAGATGTTAGGAATAACGAGAACATACAGGTGGTGCTCTGGGCCTCCAGTGGGGATCTGGTGATGCTTGGGGGACTATGCGGTATTTGGATCAAATCAGGATTGTATGCATGCAAGACATGCTTGTAAACCTCTGTGCTATATCTCTAGTCCCTTATTTAATTTATTTTTTGTTGATCCTTTTGATTTTTTTGATAAGTATTTTTTCATGTGCTTTGTCCAGTTTGTAGATAAATTAATTTATTTTATGCTACTGAATTGTAGAAATTGCTTGAATACTTTGGGTATTCATTTTTTATCAGATATGTTCTGTTTATGCAGATATCTTTTTCATTTCATTAATTGTTTTCCTAGATTATTTTAGGCTTTATCATAATCAATATTTTCTTATCTTGGAATACAGTATTCCCAGAACAAAACGGGGTGATCACAACTAATTTTCTAATAGACAATCCTCATAATATCTGCCATGCAATATGGGGTACTTTGTTATTGTAAATTTTTTGAAGTTTTTGTATGTTTAAAATATACCATTTTTTATTACATGCAGAGCAACTTTAAGTTTTAGGTTAATACAGGGTTATATTTCAGTATCATTATACTTACTAAAAAAGGCAAGCCAAGAAAAATTGTACTCAATAGCTTTGCAGTTTCTGCCTTCCTGAAATAAGGTATATATGATCAACATATGCACCATCAAATTCTTTGAAGAATATAAACACACTTCAGTTACAAATTTTAAAATACATATGTAGTTTTTATTCATTTTATTGCAAGTATTGAGCAACTGATGTGGTAGAAATAAAAAGAAACCAGTTTTCATTGAGGTTATATACAAACATATATATATACATATATATACACAGATATATATATATACATATATATACATATAATTGTCCTAGGCTAAATTCTAAATTGTGTACTATATATAAATAATAAGATCCAATGTCTAAACAGAAATTTCTATAGATATTGTTATTATCAGTACTGCATTAATATTTATGAATTGAAAAAAACAAACTTTAGAGTGCTGTTTCCTTTACTTGCATTGTTTAAAAAAAATCAATCTTCGAAGGTGATTTAGTGAAGATCACACATCATTTGTAAAACTAACAAAAGGGTCTAATTTATAATGAAAGAGTTAAATGAAATTTAATAAATTACAAGAGAAATCATGTCACTTTATTTGCTTTTTTGATATGAAAATATATAAATATTTTACTGACTTGAAATATTTAAGTAGCTTCAATTCTTTGGTTTAGGTGAAGAAACCTAGTTAAGTTAAAGTATAAAATTGGCTTGAGAGCAAGCTTATCAAAATGCAGATGACCTTTAGGTTTCCCATTAAAACCTTAGAAAATTGGCAGTATTTTGATTCTATTGATGATACTTAATATTTGTCCTACGATAAATTATGAGCTATAGTAGTATGAACCAAGCCAATTTCTATTATTCTGTTTCTCAGAAATATACAAAGGCAGGCATATATTATTTAATTCCATTAAAATGTGGGAGTCTTTAAAGCATCTTTAAGGAGAGTAGGAAGGATTTGCCTATACACTTCAAGCATATTACAATAACAGCCAAATTATTGGGTTTTCATAACATACTATTACATTTAAATTTTAATTAATTATTTTTGCTTTAATTATTATTATTATTATTATTATTATTATTATTATTATTATTATTATTATTTAATGTAGGAGTGGGACTGGAGCGATAGCTCAATGGGTAAGGCATTTGCCCTGCTCTTGGCCTACATGGCCGACCCTCTCAAACATGGTTTGATTCCTCTCAGAGAGCCCGGCAAGCTACTGAGTGTATATAGCCCTCATAGCAAAGCCTGGCAAGCTCCCTGTGACATATTCAATATGCCAAAAACAGTAAGAACAAATCTCACAATCTGTTGTGAGACGTTACTGGTGCCTGCTCGAGCAAATCAATGAACAACAGGAGGACAGTGACAGTGACAGTGACAATGTAGGAGTGGGCTGGAGCGATAGCACAGAGGGTGGGGTGTCTGCCTTGCATGGAGCCAACCAGGATCCGATTCTTCCACCCCTCTCAGAGAGCCTGGCAAGCTACTGAATGGAAAAGCCTGGCAAGCTACCTGTGACGTATTCGATATGCCAAACACAGTAACAACAAGTCTCACAATTTATTGTGAGCTTTTAATGGTACCTACTCAAACAAATCAATGAGCAATGGGAGGACAGTGACAGTGACTATTACTTTTTTTGTTTTTTTTTTTCACTTTTTCAGTCACACCCAGAGATTCTCAGGGGTTATTCCTGGCTCTGCACTCAGGAATTACTCCTGGTGGTGCTTGGGGGACCATGTGGGATGCTGAGGATTGAACACAGGTCGGCTGCGTGCAAAGCAAACACCCTACCCGCTGCGATAGCACAGCGGTAGGGCGTTTGCCTTACAAGCGGCCAACATGGCTGACCCGAGTTCAATTCCTCCGCCCCTCTCAGAGAGCCCGGCAAGCTACCGAGAGTATCTCGCCCGCACAGCAGAGCCTGGCAAGCTACCCATGATGTATTCGATATGCCAAACACAGTAACAACAAGTCTCATGATGGAGACGTTACTGGGCCCGCTCAAGCAAATCGATGAACAATGGGAGGAACATGACTGTGACCGTGGTTTTTTTAAAAAATTTTATTAGTGAAACATCATGAGGTACAGTTGTAGACCGACCCAACTATAATTGAAACCCAAGTTGTGCTTGGGTTTCAATTATACAATGATCGAGTACCCACCTCCACCAGTGCCCATCCTCCATCACCAAGATCCCAGTATCCCTCCCACTCCCCATTGATCTTTCAATTTTTTTGTTTGTTTCCGTGTCATTGATTTCTGCTCTAAGTTTTATGATCTCTTTTCTTCTGCCTGATTTGGGCTCCTGTTGTTGATCTTTTTCTAAGCTCTTGAGCTCTGAAGTCAAGTTGTTTATGTGGGCCCTTTCTTCCTTCCCGAGAAATCCTTGCAGAGCTATAAATATTCCCCTTAACATGGCTTTAGCTGCATCCCAGATGTTCTGGTAGCTTGTGTCTTCATGCTTGTGTCTTCATTCTCATTTGCTTCCAGGTATCTTTTGATTTCGTCCTTGATTTTCTTCCTGACCCACTCATTGTTCAACATTGAGTTGTTTAATTTCCCGGTGTTTGATTTAGTTCTCCATGTCTGTGTGTGATTCACTTCTATTCTCAGTGCATTGTGGTCTGAAAAGGTTGTTGATACTATTTCTATCTTCCTGATTCTATTGAGGTATGTTTTGTGTCCTAGCACATGATCTACTTTGGAAAATGTTCCGTGTGCACTGGAAAAGGATGTGTATTCTTTCTTTTTGGGGTGTAAAGCACTGTATAGATCTATACTCCCTCTTTCTTCTGTTTCTTCCTTCAAAGCCAATGTTTCCTTGCTGAGTTTTGTTCTTGTTGATCTATCCAAGGTGATGTTGAAGTCTCTGTCTACTATTGTGTTGCTAGCAATGTCCTCCTTAAAATCTGTTCAATGTTCATTGCAGCACTATTCACAGTAATCAGAGTCTGTAAACAACCCAGGCATCCAAGAACAGATGACAGGATAAAGAAATTATGGAACATCTACAGAATAGAATACCTTGCAGCTATTAGGAAGAATGGCACCCATCATGCCTTTTAAACAAAGATGTGTCAGCCAGAATTTCTTTATTATGTTTCAAGAATGTGGATCCTTAAAACAGGAGTGAGGATGCTAAGATGATTCTCTTTTGGAGTCTGAATCCGAAGTGTCTAAGTCATCTTGGTGATCAGGCTCCACTGAGACCTCCCTTTGTAAGCTTCCATTCCATATTCCTTTTCTTCAGGGCCATATCCTTCATTTTTCCTTTCCTATACCCTATTGTCCCAGCCATTCCCTCCTCAACAGCTGTTTTTTTTAATGGAAAAATGAATAGATTAGATACAGTGTGATTGATCCTCAAAAGTGTAAATACAGGATTTTAAAGAAATAAAGAGGAGAACTCCCAAATTCAGTCTTGGGAATTCAGAAAATGTTGGGAAACATGGAGGGGGATAAACAATGGTTACCCAGACAAAGCATATGAGATTAGAATTAGCAAAATCAAGTGGCCGGTGGTGTGAGTATAGAAATTGTTACTAGATGAATTTTTTTCAAGTGGTATAAAATATCCCATACACTGTATCTTTAGCATAAATTAACATTTTATATCATAAAATTAAAATGTTCCATCATCAGAGGTCAGAGGTCACGGTCCTCCCATTGTTCATTGATTTGCTCGAGCGGGCCCAGTAACGTCTCCATCATGAGACTTGTTGTTACTGTGTTTGGCATATCAAATATGCCACGGGTAGCTTGCCAGGCTCTGCCGTGGGGGCGAGATACTCTCGGTTGCTTGCTGGGCTCTCCGAGAGGGGTGGAGGAATCGAATTCAGGTCGGCCATGTTGGCTGCTTGTAAGGCAAACGCCCTACTGCTGTGCTATCGCTCCAGTCATAAAATAAATTTTTTATAATCAATGACTTTATTCGATGTAATCATTTTATATAAGGAGCAGATGAATAATATGTCAACAAGACCATTTCTGATATTAAGAAAATAATTTCAGTTGAATCATTCAGAATAAAATTATTTTGGCAGTTAGTAATGACAAATACATCAAAATTTAAAATATTAGTAAATGATTCAATAACTACAGAGAATTACATATATGCACATGTCCTTCATCTAAGATATAAATTATACTATACAAATGTAAGATACATGAGAGAAAATTACAGATACAGCCTTGTCAAAAAATTCATCTTTCCCTAAAATATATAGTAACAGCTTTATTCCTACTTTTTCCCTCATGTAAAAAACACTTTATAGATGATAAATTATAGCACAAAACTCTTGGTAGTTATTAGAGGTGGTATAAAACATTCCAAGAGTTTCAATTGTATTATTGTTTAAATTGTATTTTACTGTTGTTTTTACACATTTTATTTCTCTAAATTTTAAAATTTCAACAACTGCCACATCATAAGGTTCGCCAAAGTAGTAACTTTATAATAAGAATGAAAAAATAGATAATTATTGCATACTTTCTCTGTTTTTAATAATCATAACTTTTTTAACATTTACAATTTTTATTTATAAATCATACATTTTTATATAAGTCAAAATTAAAGTATTTTGTCTCTATCAATCCTTGCAATGACTTTTTTTCTTCATAAAAGTGTTTTCTCACTTTTCACCTGTTATATTTGCCCCTCCATGTAATTGTTTTCCCCATTTATTTTAATTTTATTATGACTATATTTCAGGAGAACATTTTAATTTTTTTATTTTTCATTATTTTTATTATTTTGAAGACAATTTTGGACAAATGATACAAAATTAGATTTAAAAGCATGCTTAAGATGACCCTTCATTGCAAGTCATAAAAATCAGACACCAGATAAAAATTAAGTGATTGCTCCATGATTATTGGAAGGTCCATGGAAGACCAAAGTACTCCTAAGTGCTTTCAAAAGTAACATTCTTAGAAAAAAAATAATAAATAAGTAAATAAATAAAGCACATAAACTTCATTTGATGATACTTATATATAGAAGATTTAAGATCAAGTGTTATTAGGTTTTCTTTCTGATTTTTATCACAGTAAAATGTGACAGTCCTTGGCCAGACAAAAATAACTGTTAGTATGTATTGAGGTTCAAAAGAAATCTCTAGAAGATTTTTCAATTTGTGGAATATGTTGAATTATTCACTGTGACATGAGTACTAAAGTAGAACAGCTGAATTTGATGCTATATATTTAAACCAATCACTTAAAGGAAATATAAGGAAATGCATATCTATAATGTTACTCCTTCCTCTGGGCACGCGCAGCTAGAAACAGCCCCGAGACAGCCGGTTTTCAACCCCTGAGCCGCGTGGGACGGGCACAGAGGCCCAGCTCTGGGCAACAAAGCTGAACGGCTCCAATTCCAAACAGGAGACATTCCCAACTCCTCGCCCAGTGCCAGGGACTCTTTCCGGAGCCGCGGCCGCTAACGCGGCCGCGAAACATTTTCCCACTACATATGCCATAGGAACCATAAGCTAACTTCTTAGATGGAAACTTCTCTATTTTAGCTCAGCCACTAGAAATACAGTTGCCAATAACTCATAAGCCTATCTTAACTCACACTGCATATCAAGCAGAATAGTAACACTGAACGTGAAGGACTAAACCACACCTCTCACAATGGTCAAGCAACGCAAAAGCCCACCAAACTTTCATATTGGAGAGTCTAGCCCAGATGACACCAACAGTACTGTAGTGTTAGACAACCTCTCTGACAAGGAATTCAGAAGGGAGCTACTTAGGATGCTTAGGGAATTAAAAGAAACAATGGAAAGCAATGCCAATAGAAGACAAGAGGATCTGAAGGCAGAAATGAGGAAAATGCAATCAGAAATGTCAGACCTGAAAAATCTCGTAGGCGAATTGAAAAGCTCAGTGGAAGGCCTCAGCAGCAGAGTAACAGCGGCTGAGAACAGAATCAGTGAGCTCGAAGATGAAGTTCAGAGACTCTCCCGAAAAGAGCAGAAAATGGAAAAGAGACTCACAATTCGGGAACAGATGGCAAGAGAAGATCGTGATGAAGCCAAGAGGGGTAACATAAGAATTATTGGAGTCCCAGAGGGACAGGAAGAAAACCTCGATGAAGAAGAAACTGTCAAAGACATCATTGCTACAACATTTCCAGAGCTGAAGAAAACTTGTGACCACATTCAGGAGGCCCGAAGGGTACCAGCTAGAAGAAATCCGAATAAAAATACCCCAAGACACATTCTGATCAAAATGACCAAAACCTTAGACAGAGACAAAATTCTGAAAGCAGCAAGATCGAAGAAAGAAATCTCTTACAAAGGAGCATCCTTAAAATTCACAGCTGATTTTTCTGATGAAACCCTCATGGCCCGAAAACAGTGGTGGGACATAGTAAAAAAACTCAATGAAATAAATGCCTCCCCCAAAATACTTTTCCCAGCAAGACTCTCATTCATAATAGAAGGAACAACACACAGTTTCACAGACAAACAACAGCTCAGGAACTTCATAGACTCAAAACCATGGTTACAAGAACAACTAAATGGGCTACTTTAAGGCAAGAAAGGCCCCTCAAATACACCCAATTTTAACATAACAATGGGACAAAATCCCATAACAATAATCTCTCTCAATGTCAATGGGCTAAACGCACCAATTAAAAGACATAGAGTGGCAGGATGGATTAGAAAATTGAACCCAACATTCTGCTGCCTGCAAGAAACGCATCTCAATAGTCAAAGCAAACACAGACTCAGAGTCAAAGGCTGGAAAACAATCCTACAGGCAAACAGCTCCCATAAAAAAGCTGGGGTAGCCATCCTTATATCAGACCACATTGATTTCAGAGTGAGGAAGGTCATAAGAGACAGTGAAGGCCATTACTTATTGATCAGAGGATCTGTACAATAGGAAGAACTTACAATAATAAATGTATATGCACCTAATGAGAGACCAGCAAAGTACTTAAAACAACTACTCATAGATTTGGAAAAAGACATCAATAGCAACACAATACTAGTGGGAGACTTCAACACTGCTTTGTCACCTCTTGATAGATCAACCAGACTCAAGCTTAGCAAGGACATACTTCATTTGAGGGAAACAATGGAAGAAAGGGACTTAGTAGATATATACAGGACACTTCATCCACAAAAAGCTGAATACACATTCTTCTCAAGCGTACATGGAACATTCTCCAAGATAGACCACATGCTGAGCCACAAAACATGCCTCCATAAAATTAAGAAGGTAGAGATTGTATCAACAATCTTCTCAGACCATAATGCGCTGAAATTAGAAGTAAATCACACACAAAAACAGAAAACTAAATCAAACACCTGGAAATTAAACAGTGCACTATTGAACGAGTGGATTAGACAGGAAATCAAAGAGGAAATCAAAAGATTCCTAGAAACGAATGAAAATGAGAACACGAGTTACCAAAACTTATGGGACACAGTAAAGGCTGTGTTAAGAGGAAAGTTAATAGCTCTACAAGCATTCCTCAGGAAGGAGGAGCGAGCACACACAAGTAACCTAACCTCACAGCTTAAGAGCTTGGAGAAGGACCAAAAAAAGGAGCACAACCCGAACAGGAGAAAGGAAATAATAAAACTCAGAGCAGAGATTAACGAGATGGAAACCCAAAAAACAATCTGAAAGATCAATGTAACCAAGAGCTGGTTCTTTGAGAAAATTAACAAGATCGATAAGCCTCTAGCAAAACTCACAAAGAAAGGGAGAGAGAAAACCCTAATAAACCGAATCAGAAATGAAAAGGGGGTCATTACAACAGAAACCACAGAAATTCAGAGGATCCTCAGGGAGTACTTTGAGAAGCTTTATGCCACGGAACATCAAAACCTCGAGGAAATGGATAAATTCCTAGACTCCTACAGACTCCCAAGGCTGAACCAAGAAGACCTGGAATACCTGAACAGACCTATCACCATCAAGGAAATTGAAATGGTAATAAAAAGTCTCCCCAAGCACAAAAGTCCTGGCCCGGATGGATTCACTAGTGAATTCTTCCAAATCTTTAAAGAGGACTTACTCCCAATACTCTTTAAGCTTTTCCACGAAATTGAAATATCAAAAACACTTCCAAACAGTTTCTACGAAGCAAATATCACACTGATACCAAAAGCAGACAGAGATACCACAAAGAAAGAGAATTACAGGCCGATATCCCTGATGAACACAGATGCAAAGATCCTCAACAAACTACTAGCAAATAGAATCCAACTACTCATCAAAAAGATCATACACCATGACCAAGTAGGATTCATCCCAGGGATGCAAGGATGGTTCAACATTCGGAAATCAATCAACATAATCCACCATATCAACAAAAGAAAAGATAAAAAGCATATGATCATATCAATAGATGCAGAGAAAGCATTTGATAAGATCCAGCACCCCTTTATGATGAAAACCCTAGCCAAAATGGGTATAGCGGGGACCTTCCTCAACATAATTAAAGCCATCTACCACAAGCCTACAGCAAGCATCATCCTCAATGGGGAAAAACTGAGAGCCTTCCCTCTAAGATCAGGGACGAGACAGGGATGCCCACTCTCTCCACTGCTGTTCAATATAGTACTGGAAGTACTTGCAATAGCGATTAGGCAGGAAAAAGATATTAAGGGCATTCAGGTAGGAAAGGAAGAAATCAAGCTCTCACTATTCGCAGATGATATGATACTCTACTTAGAGAACCCAATAACTTCCACCAAAAAACTCTTAGAAACAATAGACTCGTATAGTAAAGTTGCAGGTTATAAAATCAATACCCAAAAGTCCATGGCTTTCCTATACGCAAACAGTGAGAGAGAAGAAAGCAACATGAAAAAAACAATCCCATTCACAATTGTGCCCCAGAAAATCAAGTACCTAGGAATCAGCTTAACTAAGGAAGTAAAGGACCTGTGCAAAGAAAACTACAAAACGCTACTTCAGGAAATAAAAGAGGACATGAGGAAATGGAAAGTTATCCCCTGCTCATGGGTCGGGAGACTTAACATTGTCAAAATGGCAATACTACCGAAAGCATTGTATAAATTCAATGCAATCCCTATAAGGATACCCATGACATTCTTCATAGAAATGGAGCAAACACTCTTGAAATTTATATGGAACAATAAGCCCCCACGAATAGCTAAAGCAATTCTTGGGAAAAAGAAAATGGGAGGAATCAACCTCCCGAACTTCAAACTGTACTACAAAGCAGTAATAATTAAAACAGCATGGTACTGGAACAAAGGCAGAACTGCAGACCAATGGAACAGGGTTGAATACACTGACATTTCTCCTCAATCATATGCTCATCTAATCTTTGATAAAGGTGCAAGTAATGTGAAGTGGAGTAAGGAAAGCCTCTTTAATAAATTGTGTTGGCATCACTGGACGGCTACATGCAAAAAAATAGGCTCAGAACTCTGCCTAACACCATGTACAAAAGTAAGATCAAAATGGATTAAAGACCTCAACATCAGACCAGAAACCATAAGGTACATTGAAGACAAAGTTGGCAAAACCCTCCATGACATTGAAGCTAATGGTATCTTCAAAGATGCCACGCCACTGGCCGAGCAAGTGAAAACAGAGATAGATAAATGGGACTATCTTAAACTAAGAAGCTTCTGCACCTCCAAAGAAACAGTGACCAAAATACAAAGACAGTCTACAGAATGGGAAAGGATATTCACCGAATACACATCTGACAAGGGGTTGATATCCAGGATATACAAAATACTGGTTAAACTCCACAAGAAGAAAACATCCAACCCCATCCAAAAATGGGGCAATGAAATGAACAGAAACTTTCTCAAAGAAGAAATCCGAATGGCAAAAAAGCACATGAGAAAATGCTCTACATCATTAATCATCAGGGAGATGCAGATCAAAACCACAATGAGATACCATCTCACACCTCAGAGACTGGCCCAAATTCAAAAGAACAAAAGCAACCGATGCTGGCGTGGATGTGGCGAGAAAGGGACACTCCTTCACTGTTGGTGAGAATGTCCACTGGTTCAGCCCTTCTGGAAAACAGTATGGACGATTCTCAAAAAATTAGAAATTGAGCTCCCATTTGACCCAGCAATACCACTCCTGGGAATATATCCCAGAGAGGCAAAAATGTATAGTCGAAGTGACATCTGCACTTGTTTGTTCATTGCAGCCCTCTTTACAATAGCCAGAAACTGGAAGAAACCTGAATGCCCAAGAACAGATGACTGGTTAAAGAAACTTTGGTACATCTACACAATGGAGTACTATGTAGCTCTTAGAAAAGATGAAGTCATGAAATTTACATACAAGTGGTACAATATGGAAAGTATCATGCTAAGCGAAATGAGTCAGAAAGAGAGGGATAGACATAGAAAGATTGCATTCATCTGGGGGATATAAAGTAACAAAGTATGAGATTAATACCCAAGAATAGCTGAGATCAGCACCAGGAGGATTACTCCATAACTTAGAGGCCAGCCGGGTATCCTAGAGGAAAGGGCTATTCAGATAGAGAAGGGAGCACCAAATAAAGGATGTTTGGAGGATCCTCCCAGGAGGGGAGATGCATGTCGAAAGTAGACTATGGACTGAACATGTTTGCCACTCAATGCCTCTTTTGCAGACCACAACACCCAAAAGGAGAGAGAGAACACAGGGGATTGCCCTGCCACAGAGACGGGGGGATGGGGGGATGGGGGTGGGAGAGATATTATCCATGGTGGTGGAAAATGGGCACTGGTGGAGGGATGGGTATCTGATCATTGTATAATTGAAACCAAAGCACAAAAAATTGTAAATCTACAACTTTAAAAAAAATAAAATAAAATAAAGGGGAAAAAAAAATGTTACTCCTTCATCTAATTTTGTTAAAAAGTAAACTGCACTGTAGCACTGTCCTCCTGTTGTTCATCGATTTGCTAGAGTGGGCACTAGTAACGTCTCCATTGTGAGACTTTTTATTACTGTTTTTGGCGTATCGAATACGTCACGGGTAACTTGCCAGGCTTTGCAATGCGGGTGGAATACGCTCGGTAGCTTGCTGGGCTCTCAGAGAGGGGCGGAGGAATGGAACCCAGGTCAGCTGCGTGAGGTGAGCAAGGCAAATGCCCTACTCGCTGTTCTATCACATTTATTTTGGTAATTTGTGTAATGATGTATAATATATTCAAAACAAAAGTTAAAATTATATTAAATATTTTATAGTTAACATTTATTATACTCATTTACAATTTAATCTTTTGTGTGTTCTTTAATTTGAATGATTTATTAAAATCTATTTGTCTTTAGATTCTTCTGTCACCTATACCTAATTAATATGCATTAGTTTTTAAAGTCACATATAGATACTTTTTATTTGATCAAAGCTTCATTTTTAAAAATTTTTTATTTCTTTTTTTTTTTTTTTTGCTTTTTGGGTCAAACCTGGTTCTGCACTCAGGAGTTACTCCTGGCGGTGCTCAGGGGACCATATGGAATGCTGGGAATCGAACCCGAGTCAGCCGTGTGCAAGGCAAATGTCCTACGCGCTCTGCTATCTCTCTAGCCCCTGAATTTTTGATTTCTTTTAATAATTTCTTTTTGTTTTCATACCTCTGATAAAATAGTTAAACTTGTTATTTAAAACACTATGGTGAAGACTTTTGTATATATCCCTATTATATGAATTCTTGGTATTTTTGCATGTGTTTCTAATATTGTTCCTGGTATTTTGTTTTTCTTTTTTAAAAACTGTTATTCTTTCTTCAATGGTAAGAACAAATTATTTGAGATGGTGAAGAAGTTGATTTCCCGTAGAGAGAAGTTTTTTTTATGTGAGGTGCAGAATAAATGTCTCTCTTGTTATAACTGCTCCGAAAATATTTCTATTCCACCTATTATTTTGATCATCTGTCTTGCTATAACTTTTCAGGAAGTATTTCTATTCTAACTACTGTTTTGATTATTACTGTATCACTGTCATCTCATTGTTTGTCAATTTACTTGAGTGGGCGCCAGTAACTTCTCTATTCGTCCCAGTCCTGAGATTTTAGCAGACTTTCCTTACTTGTCTTTCCTAATAATTGAAGGCTCTTTCAGGGTCAGGGGAATGAGGCCTTTTAAAGTTACTGTTTTTGGTATATCGAATACACCATGGGGAGCTTGCCAGTATACTCTTTGTAGCTTGCCGGGCTTTCTGAGATATATATGTATAGATATTGTATAGAAATATATATATATATATATTTCTCTATGATTTGTTGCCTACTATCTGAACCCCATCAAACATGGTATAATAATTATGGAAAATGGTTAGGAAGTGTCTTATGTTGTGTCCAGGAATATGTTCACTCATGTGAGGCTCGGCCCAAGCATGTGGAAAGCGGCCTGGAACGTGGCAGTGGTTGGGTAGTGGAGGTTGGCTGCTGGGGCTGGGTCACTTGGGGCGGGGAGGGCTCTCAGATGCCCCCCTCTGAGGCACCCAGAGTGAAAACAGCCTTGCGCAGTCTGGTGGCATGATTATGGGAGCCTAATCTTATGCTCCCGGTAGAAGCAGTTGTGAGTTCTGGAGAGTGGGCAATGAGGAGATTATCTGGCACCAGCAGGGAGTGGGTCGCCGTGTGACGCCTGGGTCGTTGCCGGAGACTGGGTAAGCAGACAGAGGATCTCTGCTCCTGGGCCCGCTGGGCTCAGGGTTCAAGATCACAAAGTTCCGTATTACCTGGGTTCCATGGGACTTCATTCGTGTGTGAGGCACTACCCGAGCATCTGGAAAGTGACCTGGAGAATGGCAGCAGTTGGGTAGTGGAGATTGGCTGCTGGAGGTGGGTCCCTTGGGGTGGGGAGGACACTCACCTGACCCCTCTGGGGCACCCGAGTGAAAACATCCTGGTGCGGAGTCCCAGTTTTGATTAAAACTAAAACAAAACAAAACAAAACAAAATCTTTTTTTTTTTAGTGTTTTGATTAACACTAAAAAAAAATTTGTTTTAAATTTTTTATGGAGAGGTAGATCTGTATTTGTATCCCCTTTATATATTGACAGGGATGCATCTAACATGGACAGAGTCTACTATAATAATCCTAGTCAATCTCATGGTTTGAATTTCTATTTCTGTTGTTTCAGAACTTAAGTACAAAATATGAAGCTTTCTTTTTCTATTGATTGACATGCTATTTTAAAAAGACTGCACTTTTTTCCCCTCTCAGATTTAAGATTTCTCTTAATTTTCTACAAGGTAATTCCTCACTGTCTTGTCAGTTGCTTAAATCTTCTAGAATTTCTTTTCCAAAATTGTACAATATTTTGAGTTGATTTTGAGGAAATAATGCTCAGCATAGTCTATCATGTCATTATGCTAAAATGAAATTTTAATGTTTGTGATTCATGTCTATGAGTTTGAAATGTATTCCAATACTTTGAAACTTGCCTGAGCATTATTATGTAACTTAGTGTATAAACTGTGATTAAACAATTAAGAAATATTGTATATGTACAATAATACACATATACAATATAAAGTATTGATAAAATATTTTATATTGTTCACACAGTAAAAGTTACATTGCTGGTTAAGACAAAAATGGCACAAAAATTTTATGGAGTGATATGGCATAATAGTACTTCATAGTAGAATCTTTGCATGGAACATTCAATGACTATATAAATTATAGAATAGTCACACAATGACTGATTTAACAACAATATTAATGTACAAACTATTACACTAAATCCAGTTAGAGAGTTTGAAAGATGTGCAAAATGTTAATTGTGTGACTTTTATCCATTTTTATTCATTTCAAAAAACCACATGGTACCCCAAGTCTTGTCACCTATAGGCTCATAAGCTCTGGTACCACAGTACATGGCAAGTGCCACATTGCTGACTCCTTACATTGAACTGAATGGCTGAGAATCACAGAATGGGACCCTGGGTATTCTGGGAATTGTTTGAAAGATGTTCCATTCAAAAATAAAAGAAGAAAAGTTCCAGAAATATTACACCACTGATTGAAGAAAATCTGGAGAGTCTAAAGTGCTAATATTTTATATAGCTTATGATAAGAAAGCAAAATAAAAGTGTATTGCTTATATATATATATATATATATATATAGAGAGAGAGAGAGAGAGAGAGAGAGAGAGAGGGAGAGAGAGAGAGGGAGAGAGAGCAAAGTATTAAGCTTAAGCATATATTCAGCTGTGGGTAGAATACATCCAACTCTGCTCAGCACTTCTGGTCTGAGTTTAAAGTTCACATTTCATGAGGTTGGGAGACCATATGCAGTGCCAGGACTGAACCCAGGTCCTCCATGTGTCTTAACCACTGAACTATCTCTCTGGCCGTGGCACCCACAGAATTTTAAAACACATTGCTTAAATTTTCAAAGAAGTGGCTGAAAAAACAGTACAACAGAAATGTGTTTGATTGAATCATCAGTATCTCATATGGTCTTCTGAGGACTCCAAGAGTGATTTGAGCACATAGCCAGAAGGAAGCCTTGAGTACAGCCAGGAATACAACTCTCCACCCCTTACCTCTAACTTGGGAATGAAAATATTATACAGATACCGTGAGAAAAGTATATGTAGTTTCAAAATACTGATAATGAAAAGTTAGTTCTGAATTTATGAGAAGATTTTAAATTTCAATCCTGGTGTGTGTGTGTGTGTGTGTGTGTGTGTGTGTGTGTGTGTGTACGTATTTGACACTGAAAAGGTCTGGGAAATCCTCCCAGTTCTGTTCATCCAAACCTACTGTGGTTCAATCTAAGGCTGGATTATGTTGTGCTACCAGGTTTTTGCAGTGCAGACAACTACCTTGGTTACCCAGAGTTGCTTGAAGGACTCTAGGGCTACTATACATAGGATGTTGAGGAGATCATGTAGGACTGAAAATCACAGAATCAATTGTTTAGCATGTGTCCTATATACTGTGCTATCTCTGGACTCTGTACATTGTACCTTTATATAGTTGACATGTAATTATAGATTACATGATTGGCATACACAAATGAAATAAATAAAAATGCACCTTTTGTAAATATCCACAAGATTCTATTTTATAAAAAAAACTATAAAACTATAGGGCTTTTGTATCTCTCAAAGTGATTAAAAAGACGTGATGCAATTATGGATTTAAATAAGTCTAATAGAGTTGTTTTAATGCCTCAAGAATCCAGTTATGTGTGGCACTGTTCTAGGCTAACTTCTCTGCTTATTTTCCCCCATTTAGCTGTCTCGGTTAACAAAATATATTCAGTACAGTCTGGTAATTTCTGTCTGATTGTTTCAAGTATGATCACAAGAGAAAGGGGAAAAAATTTGACTACTGTTTTCTTAAACTGTGACTTGTATAACATATTCCAAGTAATTCAAATAAATCCCTTTTTATGGGATCTATGATCTATGTCAGTTATCCAGAGTGAATGAACATTTCAATAAGTCTTTGGGATATTAATAATATTTTTGCTGCTTGTAGAAATTTATAGAGTTGAACCTCATTTATACAAATCACTGGTTTGTTTATCATAATGGGAATGTATTTTTAAAGATTTTTATGTCTTTAAACATCCTCAAAATTTGTCTACAATATGAGCCAGTGCTACACAGACTGAAATTGCATAAGCAATTATCCTAATCGCCTTCATACAGAAGTTTCAGGAGAAGGGAAAAGACTTGACATCTCTGCAGAACTTCCTTCAATAGTTCAGAAATAGTTTTGGAACATCGACATTAAGAATTTGTTTTTAAATAATACCTACTTTGAATAGCTTTTTGTTGGAAGAGAATCACTGTATTAACATTAGCACTGTAGCACTGTTGTCCCATTGTTCATTGATTTGCTTGAGTGGGCACCAGTAACGTCTCCAATGTGAGGCTTGTTACTGTTTTTTTTGGCATATCCAATACACCACTGGAAGCTTGCCATCCTCTGCCATGCGGGTGGCATACTCTCCACAGCTTGCGGGACTCTCTGAGAGGGACAAAGGACTCGAACCCTGGTAGGCCACATGTAAAGCAAATACCCTACCTGCTGTGCTATTACTCCAGTCCCTCCAAAACAAAACAAAACAAAACAAAACAAAGAAAGAAATTGCTTTAAAAAAAAAAGAAAAATGCATTTATTCTGGCAGGGAAAGAGCCCAGCTGGCTGAGCACAGGTTTTAGTATGCAGGTGACATGGTTTTATCCCTGACACTGTATAGTTCCCAGAGCGCCACCAGAAGCAGACAAGCCCTGAGCACTGTTGAGAGGGATCCCTGAGCACTGAGTCAGAGCAGTCGAGTACCAGGTGAGGCAAAAAAATAAATGAATAAATGTGTATTTACCAAATGGCAGTGTCACTCTATCTCTTTCACTGCCCATGTTCCGTGGTCTCCACTTCCAGCTTCCACCACCCAGGAGGCTGATGGTGATGGGCAGGCGAAGGAAGGAACCAGGGCCAGGCTGGTCGATATCAATTGCAGTTTATTCCAATCTCCTGTCCGTTCTCCTCTGATTCCCCTTCTGCTTCTCTCTCTGGATAACCCTTCATTGTCCTTCTTGCTCCCCATTAACATTATTATATGTGAACTAATGGTGATTGCTTTCTCCCTCCCTTTCTCACCCTCCCTGCCTCCCTCTCTCACCCTCCCTCCCTCCTCCTCTCACCTTCCCTCCCTCCCTCCTTCCCTCCCCTCTCACCTTCCCTTCCTCCCTCCCTCCCTCCCTCCCTCCCTCCCTTCCTTCCTCCCTTCCTTCCTTCCTTTTCTTTCTGTTCTCTCTCTCTCTCTCTCTCTCTCTCTCTCTCTCTCTCTCTCTCTCTCTCTCTCTCCCTCCCTCTCCCTCTCTCTCTCTCCTTACTTTTTTCCCCAAGAAGGAACAACTCCAACCAGCAAACCAGCTTCACACTAGGATGGATGAAAGACCACCTGTTTTGCCCCTGATTGTTATAAATCACTTAACTTCCCGTTAGTCGTCGATTTGCTCGAGCGGGCGCCAGTAACGTCTCCATTTGTCCCTGTCGCGTGCTAGTGTAGCCCAATGGCATCTCTTCGCTCCGGGAACATGGAGGGCCTCAAACCGATCGTTCATGACCTTGACAAAGAAGTCTGACCATCTGGTAGGTGGGCGGCCACGCGGTCTCTTGACATCCCGTGGAATCCAATCAGTAACAGCTCTAGTCCAACGGTCGTCTTTAAATCTCATTACGTGACCAGCCCATCTGATTTTCGACACCTTGGTAAATGAGACAGCGTCCCTGATCCTTGATCGTCGACGGATGTCAGAACTCCGGATTCGTTCTCTCATTTGAGTGAAACGTGATATTCCAAGCATAGCTCTTTCTATTCTTCTTTGGGAGACCTGAATGGCGTTCTCATCTTGTTTGCGTAGGGCCCAGGTCTCTGAGGCATATGTTAATGCAGGAAGAACAGTGGAATCAAAGAGATGTGCCCGGAGCCGGAGGTTCTTCGTCCTCTTAGCTATTTCTTCGACGTTCTTGAAGGCGTTCCAAGCCGCTCTCTTCCTCCTGCGCAGCTCGGGTGCCAGGTCATTTGTGATGTTGACCTCTCGACCTAGGTACACATAGCTGTTGCATTCGGAGATGGTCGTTCCATTGAGAGCGAATGGGGCGTCAGGAACAAGGCTATGTTTATGAGAAATAGCCTTGTTCCTGATTGTTATAAGAGCAGTACTATCAATGAGTTCTTTTTGCCCATCACCATTGATAAATTTAGCATTTATTTCTTTATGAATTCTCTTAGTATGAAGAAATAGCACCATGTATTATATCACACAAAAGATTTGTCTTTGTAAAAAATTTTGGCCTACACATGGCAGTGCTCAGGTTAAGCACAGTCAGAGACCTCCTAACTCTGTACTCAGGGATAACTCCTGCCAGTGTTCTAGAACCATAAGTGGAACAATAGATTGAATACAGGTTAGCAAAATGCAAGGCAGTTGCTTTACCTGATGTACTGTCTCTCTGGCCCCCAAAAGTAATTTTAAAAGTGTATTTGTTGATGCATTTCACTCTGGGTCACCAGCATTTCAACTTGGTGTACATAATTTTTTTTCCCCTACAGGGAACATTCTTTTCTTTCTCCTTTCTCATATTTCCTAAATAAAACCATTTTGCTTTGAAAATAAAATACAATTATATTTGTTTTGTCAGAAAGAAAATAATTTGGTATGCTTTTTATGAAATTTATGAGAAATTCTTAAGTACTATAATAAACCACCCAATTTTCATTTTTAATTGCACTTTCTATTTATATTTCTATAAGTTGTAGTATGGAATAAACTTATCCAAATCAGTTGAACAATTCTTTTAGATTAAAAAAAAAAAGAAGAAATTCTAAAGCAATCGCATTTCATGTTGTTTCTGTCAATCTAAAATCTCACTAATATTGTGGGAAGTATTGACCATTTTGCAAGTACCCCTTTACCTTTGGTAGCCAATTCTCTTCTGAGAGTGAACAAGACTCCTAAAACAGATCTCCTAAATCAAATTGGTGTGGGATACCTAAATCTCTTGGCTGCCTTTGAAAACAAGTCCCCAGGCTAGCAGCAGAAATGCTGCTCTACCACCAATTGAAAATTTCCAATTTGCTTTTCTCTTCAGATCTGCACAGAGAATGAGTCCACATCAAAGAAAATATTGCTTGTAACAATCATTCCTGGTTTAAAAATGACTTCTGTGGTTTTGAAAAATAGTGTGCACTTCAATGCTGAAGGAAAGAAAAGGGAATGGAATGATTCAAAATGAATTATATACAATTTTGGTTAGAATTTGAAAAAGGCCAGGTAACAAAAGAAATGTATCTAAATAAAGTGTTTTGCAGATATCTGTGGAAAGCAAAACATATACTTCTATGTATATGTCTCAGTTTTCAACATTATGAGTTAAAGTATATATGTGGCAATCTTATTTAAAAATAAGAAATCAAAAAATTTAAGCCCAATATTTTTTAAATAACTCAATTATATGGATATATTGAGTTTGAGAGTTGAGCAGTTTTATTTATTAAAATATTGCATACTTTCATAATTATTTTAATACCTAAATTTGGTAACAGCACTTTTGAATTTAAAAATTATGCTCATGGGGTTTGAAAGATAGAGTGGAGAGGGAGTTTGCCTTGGACACAGCTGACCTAGGTTCAATCCCTGTCACACTATATGGTCCCCCTAGCATTGTCTGGAGTGATTCCTGAGCACAGAGGCAGGAGTAAGTCCTGAACACCACAGGGTGTGGCACCAAAACCGAACCAAACCAAATAAAATCTCTTATAGAAAAAATAATGATAATTATTCAATTTTATGTTACAAAAAGTTTAGATATAACATTTATTGTATAAAACAATTATAATATATCCTATCTTTAGATTTAAAAGATAGTTTATTTGTGAACCTTGTACCATGATGCTTTAAGGAGTTAAGCAGAAATATTTTCTGAGATATTCTACTCTGAGAAGATAACTAAATTAATTGAATTTGTTACAGCAAATATGCCATGATATATATGTATGATAAAAAGAAACCTGGGAATTGTCAATATAGGTGAACAGCTCAGTCTTTCAAAAAAATGTCTTTCAATTTTTATTGATGAAAAACTGAGAAATGAATTTCACTCATTTAATTAATGGGATGCTGAAATATCAAAATAAGTCTTAATGATCCCAATACAGAAATTCATCCCTCTGTGTATAGATGCCTTCCTCAATTCATGTCAAATCAAAATCATTTTCTTTTTCTACTCAGCCACTCTCTTTTTCTCTTTCTCCACCTTACCCTGATCCTATCCTATACACACATGTTTAAATCCTCCACCCAGTTTCTTAGCTGGGATAGAATAAATTTATGCAGAACACTAGGAAGATAAAGACAACTCTATGTACTTAAAATAAAGAAAAATGAATATTTTCTTGATATATGTACAGCATGCATATTTCTATGCAAAAATGGTAAAGAATGTGTCCTCTTCTACATTGCATTCAACTCTACTAATATCTACTTCGCTTGGTAGTTTTTTTCACACAAAAGGCCATTCTGTGACAGTAGACACATGTCCTCAAACTTGATATTGACATTCTCTAGCTGGAGAGAACATTTGATATCACAGGTGAAGAGTTCTGTTCTACAAAGATGACATTTTCATTTCAGATACTTAGATACCTTCCTAAGTTCAGCTTTTTACATTGCTCCTAAATAACTTACTCAAAATTAGGCAATTTCACAACTCCCACTCTAATTATAATGAACTCACTAGAAAGACTTATAGAAATCATAAAACATGTAATGACTTGATTTCAGATTTATTATAAAAGCATATACTTATGAATATCCATATGAAGGATATAAGCATCCAGGTTCAGAGAAGAAACAATGTATCCTGTTGATTTGCTCTCTGCTTATCCAAACAGAACATTTCATTCTCTCTGCATTGCCTCATGCTCACTACGTTGGAAGACTTCCCCAATCTTTTGGTCTCTTTTTTGAGGTTTATTTATATTTTGATTTAGTTGTTTAATTTTATTATATGAGGCTTTATTATATGTATAGGCCTGATTGATTAAATCAATGGACATTTGTAATTGAGCTAAATGTCCAACCTTTCTCTAGCCTTGTTCCAGATTTTAATTCTAGTTCATAGCCTAGTAACCAGCCCCATCCAAGTTACCTAGGACCTTTCCAAAATTCTCATTCACATAAATTTGGGTATGTCTGAAGGAATGTTCTTACAAATAAAGGAATTTTGTGCCAAGATCCTCAAACAAAGTTAATATCCTTCCTATTATATGACAATTGGGTGAATACATGATTTTTCCTAATATTCAGCATTTTTTCCTAAGGAATTTCATAAAGTATAGATATTTTAGATGTTGAGTAATACTACCAAATAACAAACTTTTATTAATTGTCTTACAAGTGTGTCAGTGAAGAGAACACTTGTTTATCTATCTCTGATACAATGTTTTACAACTTTTAAATAAAATTTCTACTGAAAAATAAACTAAAATTTTTATCCTTAATAAAAAAAGCATAAAACTATATGTGTGGGATATACTTATTGACTCTTTACACTTTACTTTTGTCTGTTCTCTGGTTGTACACTAAGTGCTAGTGTACACCAAGTCAGTAAGAACAATACAAGATGACCTGTGATATTCTTAGGAAAAGACTCAAGTTTAGAAATATAATGTTTTATTGATTGGCTTTATTTTCTCTTGCCATCTTATAATGCCTTTGCCATTGCTAAAGGATTATTATTTGTTACAGTTTAGGAATATCACAAAAGAAGGATTAAAGGGCAGAAAAGTTTCGTAATATCTTATAATTAATATTGACATTTCTTTTCTTGTACTTGACCAAAAAAGGTTAAATAGAGGGAATTCCTGGTTCTGAAAGTGTTTTCCTTTAATAAAGATAAAATAGGATAGCATGCACATACACACACAACATGCACAGTAAAGAAAATATTTTTCCTGGTGCTTCAGAGAAAGAAATACTACAATAAATTATTTACTATAAAAAAAGAAAAAATGTATCAATACAAAATAAACCATATAGCCAGAGAGAAGTGAGAATGTATAGTCTTCTGGGAGAAGTTTTATATGATAAAAGAAAACATGAAAATATGAAGATCAGTAAAGTTGAAAAAGACTTGGGTAAGACATTGACCTATTACAAGGAAACTAAAATAGCAATAGCAGAATTAAAATAGGTAATTGAGGTGATAAAGAAAAGAATTAATCGTTCAGGAAAACTAAATTAATAATCAGGAGAAGAATGCTTTAAAAAATCCATTAGGGCCTGAGAAAATGAGAAAAAGATGATCAATGAAAACTAACATGATTGATGTGAATGGAGTATGGATTATAGAAGTTTTATTTTTAGAAAACTGTTGTCTTTCAAAAATAGTGCAAGCAAATAAATAGCAATAAATTGAATGTACAACATAATGCATTTTGATTCTAATTTGGTATAGAGGATATGGAGTGTTCGTGCATAAAAACTTTTCTTGTGGATGAATAAACATAGTATTTCTACAAACACTCTTGCAAAGGACTCTAACGTCATGTTTTACATTTCAATATACCTATGTAATAAGAAACATTCATTACTAAAATGCTAGGTAATATTATGATGTTATTGAAATACATTGACTAGATTTGCCTAGAGTATACAAAATTAAATACAGTTGCCTAGAGTATACAAAATGAAACATAACCATGTATAAGTTGTTTAATGTATGTTTTTCTATGTTCCAAACCCATAATTATATGCCCTGGAAATATTGTGAGAATTGTACAATATGACAATTTTGTTTAATCAATATCTATATATGTATAGGAGGCCTATCTACCCTCTTATAGATCTGGGGATTTTTTTCCAAGAAAAAAACTTTATATCTCACAAATTAAGAAGTTAGATGTGAACAAGAAGAGCAAAGTGCTAAACCATTTTGAATTTTTACATTTTACACTTTTTTACATATGTATATACACACACCTAAACACATACATACATGATAGTAACCACTAAGAACTGCATTGGCAATTGCTACTACATCAATTGCTTTATGAGATGATTACTAATTGAGATAATACTAAGTGAAATTGAAATTGGGGAAAGAGAAAGAGAAAGCAATGAAAACATAAAAGAAGAAAATATATGTGCCTGTTACAGTTTAAACACCTTCACTTACGAGCCTTCCAGCCCTCATGTTCCATGTCTATCTGTGGTTGAGAATATCTACATTTGAGGTGATGCCTCTCATGTCATGTTCTTGAATAACACATTCTATAACATCTACATAATTTACCATATACTTAACTGATTTTAGAGCATTCATCAACGAGTTTAAATGGCAGTTCTGGGCCATGTTTTGGACTTTTATGTAACTTATTGCCAATATGTAAATTTCCTGATTTGAGAGATAGTATCTTTTATATAATTTTTGCCATCTGAATGATAAGTGTAGTTTTGTACAATAAAATGGATTGCTTTGAAGCAGCTGAGATTTAATTAATTCATTGAGCTTTATGATTTGAAAAATGTTTCTTTTAAAAACTAGCATCCACAAAGCACATTGTAACATTTTGGTACCAGTATCAGACTCTTTTTCTAGTTCAATACAAGTCATGACAAAAGCTTTAATTAGGAATACATTTATTTTTCACAATAATTTAAAATTCATATCATCATTGTGGATTATTTAAGTAAGGATACACTTAAATATTTACAATTGAATTTTTTAAATAATCTCAATTTTATACTATTTATATATTCTTCTCTTTTCTCTATCAAGTAACTAAATAAAAATGTTCTCATTTTAAGGTAAATATAATTCCCAGTCTATTTTTGGCTGCAAACTCCTAAAGGCTTAAAAGCATACCTTATGGTTTTTTCTTTATCTTACCTGATGTTTATCAGACTGTAATCCACTTGGCATATACATGCAGATTAATTGACTGATTGCTGTCAAGTTCTCATTAGTTATTCATTAAATTTCAATGCATTTTTCTTCATAAACATCAAAGAGTTCTACAGAAGCCTTCATATTTATAATACCTAGCACTTCAGAGTTGAAAATAGTAAGTCCAGCAAGTTTTTAGACTAAATAAGAGAGAAATAAGTAAAAAAAAATGATAAAATCAGTTCAACATAACTTATCGGGCACCTAATTTTGTGTACTTAAATATATTTCTAAATCATCTTACCATAAGATATTTTATTGTACTGGATAGGAAAACTGTGAGAATCTTTTTTACTATTTAGGTTCCTTAGACTTTGCATATTGGACTGACCTGTTTATGCTTCATTTTCAGCTCTAAGCTTTTTGTTTCAAGCACAAGGCAGTGGGTCAGAGATACATACTATTGCTGTCATGTGGTATACATACATAGTGGAGTGTATTAGGATAGAGATAATTATTAGAAGGTGATTGTTTAAGTATAGACAAATTCTTGCACTCATTAGCCATCAGTTCAAGCCAAACATAGTCTGTATGTAGCATGGCTAAAGTTCCTGTAAAGAGGTTCCATTTTCATAAAGCTATATACATAAGTGGATGGGGGCCTGTGGGAATTGGAAAGAAACTTGTATTTCACTATGCAAAAATGGAAATTGCCTGCTCAGAAAACTGTCTCTTGTATCAGCCTTTCCTTTTAAGAAGATAGCTCAGATATGCTGAGATAACTTTCTGCTAAGTGATAGTACAAAGTAGGTGGTTAGAAAAAAGAGCATCCAAAGTCATCCAGGGACAATAATTAGAGAATTCATTAATCAATATGAATGCACAAAGCAAAACCCTTTGGAGTAATGGGGCGCCTCAGTAGTCACATAGTAAAAGTCTAATGCTACTACATTTCTGGATATTTATTTTGACTGCATGTGACATGATAGTGAGTAGCATAGCACTGGATATCAATTACCAACCACAAAGCCCTTGGTAAAGGTAAAGGCCCTCCCGTTGATCGTCGATTTGCTCGAGCGGGCCCAGTAACGTCTCCATTGGAGACTTTGTTGTTACTGTGTCTGGCATATCAAATACTCTCGGTAGCTTGCTGGGCTCTCCGAGAGGGGCGGAGGAATCAAACTCGGGTCGGCCATGTTGGCTGCGTGTAAGGCGAACGCCCTACCCGCTGTGCTATCGCTCCAGCCCTTGGTAAGAAGGTGATTATATAACCATTCATGTGACACAGAAATACTCTTGATCATGTTCTTTCTTGCTTTTATCAAAACATACTTTTCTATAAGGAAAATAATTGAATGCATACTAGCATATTAATTGTATGCATATATGTATTTTAAGATTTTGGTTTTCCTTCCAATATTTAAAGCCTTCATAAATTATATTTGAAATAATAAGGTATCCAAATATATTGAAGTGATTTGAAAATTCTCTTCATAGTAATATTAAATAAAGGAAGAACAATCCAATCACCTAATTGCTAAAATTATTATAGTACTAGCTGCTTTTATAAGTGCTATTTAATTTATAATTTACTTTGTATAGTTATGCTTTGTGGTTGCAGTTTACATGTTTTTCCCCTTTCTCAATAGTTCATATGCACATTATTTACCTTTGATTTACTTTGTACTAATGTAAATTGTAGTTCCATTTTTAGCTTATCTAAGTTTCTCCTATGTTTTGCTCATAATTATTTAAAGAATAAAAGTCAAAAATAAAGAAGTTGAAGTCTTGCCATAACTATCATAGTTAAAGTTTGGATTTACATGTCAAAGCAAAATCCCTAAGGGTCAATTCACTCACATTAGTTCCCATTAAATCGCTCCTCCTAACATGCAAGGTCAATGAAGTCTTAAATTGTGGCTCATTTGAAGTGACTGTTTGATTGTTCTACAATGCCTTCCTCTCCCCAGCATACCCCCAGTAGCATAGGCTCTACTTCTGGAATTGTTTCAATGTTATTTAAAATGTCTCTTAAAATTGGCTGTATAGACAGTAATAGTTATTGATTGCTACATAATTTGAAAAAATACCAATAGCAAGTTATTAATTGCTGATTTGAAGAAAAATGAGAAAAAATATCTTTAGGCTTATTTTCTCAAGTCTAAAATGAAGCTGTAAGCTATTTCATCAGGTAGCTTGCAGTTACATACCATAGGGATGAATTTATGTGTATATGATGAGCAATATTAGTAGGGAAAATAGTCAAATATCACATTACTTATCAGTATACTATGGCATACACAAGAAGAAACAAAATCCAGCAGAAAGAACACACATCTTTATTTTTATTTTTGCTTAGATGAAAAAATTATAATTTTAAACAGTAGCTATTGAAAACATGCATAGTATGATTTTAAATTTATATGCAAAATATTTTAAGTACATGTGTATAATCTTATACGTTTTCTTAAGATGTGCACTTAATAATTTATTTTTTAAATTTTTTTACATTGAAAAGAAAAGCATACAAATATCAGAAAACTTATAGGAACAGGATATTTTATATAAAAGATCTAGGCTTCCAGCAACAGTTAATCATAATGTGTACAGTTTAGTTTTAGAGAAAAAAAATTCTCAAGATGCATTTCCATACAGAGAGTTTAAGATCCTTGTGCAAGTTTCCCAACACAGATTTAGTGTTTGAGAACCCAAACAGTCCACTCAATTGTCAGCAGAAATTAATACATAATTTGTGACAAACCAATCTCAGACAAACATAGAAAATACTAATATTTAGTATTTTACTAATACTAATAAATTTACTAATACTAATAAATACTAATACTAACATAGAAACTACTAATATCTCTAATTGTGATTGTGAAAGCATTGGAAAGAAGACAGAGAGAGAAAGGAGGAATCATTCCACTTAGTCACGCACTCTATGTGAATGCAGTATATATGTATATAACATTAACTTCATTTCCTTCAGCTAACTGCCTAGGTTGAGACATTCAACTGCACTTGCCAGGGCTGGAGCGATACCACAGCTATTGGGCCTTTGCCTTGCATGCAGCCAACATGGCTGACCCGAGTTTGATTCCTCCGCCCCTCTCGGAGAGCCCAGCAAGCTACCGAGAGTATCTCGCCCGCACAGCAGAGCCTGGCAAGCTCCCTGTGACGTATTCGATATGCAGACACAGTGACAACAAAGTCTCCAATGGAGACGTTACTGGGCCCGCTCGAGCAAATCTCTTCACATCAAAATTTTATTTTAATATCACTGACCACAAGAATAATGAAAAAAGCTTGAAGTATCTGATAAATTAAATAAGATTGTTTTAATGAATTATAAGGATACATGTTTTGTTTGATTAAATTTTATTTTATTTTAAGGCACATGGAAACAAAATGTATAGTAAAAGTTAACTTATGAAGAAATGATTCTAATAACTGATGGTCTGCTAGTTTCTAAACTTATTTATCTGAACATTTATATATAACGTATTAAGATAAAATAGACTTGATACTGCAATTCGTTCTTATTTTTAGCTTAAATTCTTATTGCATGCATCATCCTATATTGCTAAATATTTCAAAATATTCATTTAAATTCATATTATTTTCTAATTTTTGACTATAGTCAAACATTCTTGAATGTACTAAATTTTATTTAATTATTACCCAAACCACAGACATTTAGCTTGCTTTTATTTTCATAAATAGCTCATTATATTTATCTTTATAGCAAAGTGTGTGTGTGTGTACTTTTCATTAATGATTAGACAGATTTCCAGAAGAATTACTTTAGGGTATATATATATTGATAAATTGCTTTCCTCAAAGGTTGCACCAATTTATACTTTCACTATTAATGGTATATATAGAGCTTTAGAATACACATATACTTAATAGGAATTTTAAATTGCTACTGATTTGCTGGGCTGGAGCAATAGCACAATGGGTAGGGCATTTGCCTTGCAAGCGGCCAACATGGCCGACTTGAGTTTGATTCCTCTGCCCCTGTTAGAGAGCCCGGCAAGCTACCAAGAGTATCTCGCCTGCACGGCACAACCTGGTAAGCTACCCATGACGTATTCAATATGCCAAACATAGTAACAATTGTCACAATGGAGATGTTACTGGGCCCGCTTGAGCAAATCAATGAACAATGGGAGGATAGTGATAGTGACTGATTTTCTACTTAAAAACATTGGTGGTTATTTTTATGTGAAATTGAACATATACTTTGTGTTTACATCTCATATTTTATTTCATTGAATTTTAGAGCATTCTCCACCCATTTCCTCCATCTTCCAGTAGGTAGGGGTCACACCCACCAACTGACCTCGCCCCCCCCTCCCCCCGTGCCCCTGCACCGTGTAATCCCATCGTGTAATGGCCAAGACTCAGACTATAAAACCCAGCTCCCGGAAGAGAGCAGCTCAGAGTCTCCTGCCCCTGCGTCTGGCCTTTCTTGTCGGGGCCCCTTGGAGGGGGGCGGGTTGAGTTTCCCCTCTCTGCCCCGAGCAGAGCTCCAGCAGCCGAAGACCTCCAGAACCAGCCACAATCATGCTGAGGCCACTCTCTACATGCAAGAAGGTACCGGCAGAGGAACAAAGGCATGCACGTCCCGGGCTGAGATCTCCAAGCCTGCTCGGATTGGGGCTGAGCATCCTCCACCCAGATTCTCCATCTTCAAGTAGGCCAGGGTCACACCCACCAACTAGCCCCCTGCGCCTTGTAATCCCATCAATGGCCAAGGCTCAGAGACTATAAAACCCAGCTCCCGGAAGCTATTACTATTCTTACTTTCGACAGCATTGTAGGCTACCGAATGTAACCTGCTCACATGGCAGAGTCTGGCAAACTCTCCGTGGCATACCCAATATGCCAAATACCAGTCACAAAAATGGGTCTCATTCTCCTAACCCTGAAAGGGCCCTGAATATGGCACTTTAAAATCTCAGGGCTAGGACGAAGGAGACGTTACTGGTGCCTGCTCGAGGCAATCGACAAACAACAGGATGATTGTGATCGTGATCATGATCGTGAATTTTAGATATATTTATGCAGTTTGTGGTTATTTTATTTGTATTTAAAATTTGTACATAAGGTTGTTAGTTATTTTAGTCTCTGTTTCTTGAAAATTTATAACTTGATCATTTGCCTATTCATTTCTAAATCAATTTCATCCTGTATTTAACTATTGTTCAACTATTGTTTTTTTACTTTCCTTCCCATTCTTGAGTATAGCCTTCATTATTAGAACATTTTCTTCTGAGTTGAAAATTAGAAAAAATTCACCCTCATTAATTTTTACAGATTTACAAGTCTCTGGTTATGAAAGTATTATAACATTTATGGTTATTTAAAAAATGAAGTTTATTTAAGATGTAACATATTTATACTCATTCATTATGTATCATGAAATACATTTTAAGATACGACTAGCATTTCATTTTAACTTCTTGAGAACTTTAAACTTATTTAATTCAGTGTTTGATATGTGTCAGAAATCATTCCACCTGTCAGAAGTTTTGATACGCTATAATAATATTGATACATTTTAAAAGAAATATAACAGCATATATCTAAAATAAGTTTTGATATAAAAAGTGAAAAAAACCTTCATATAAAAATTGTATTTTAATCTGTTTATTTTCACTCCAGTACAAACTTGTTGCACTGCTATGATTTTCATCACATGTTTTTCTAAAGTTGATTTATTCATTTAGGATTTCTATGAGTTTTTTGATATGTAATAAAATATGTCTAGAATTGTATGGGTGATTATCCTTCAAAAGCTTATCCAAAATGAAATGAATTATTGGCTATTTCATTTATAATTTATGAAAACCAAACCCTGCACATCCAAATTCTCTTTGACTCTTGAAACAGCAGTTGTATAAAAGTAGAATTTTTTTAACTCTTGTGATTTTTTTCTCCATATTGATGAGAATAACAAGACTCAGAAATGCAGAGTAACATTCCTAAAATCATGTCACAGATGAAAGATCTAGGTTTATCTCTAGCTCCAAGATAGCACATCCTATCTTATGATTGTTTTTTAGTATCCAGTCAGCAATCCTTATTTCAACAGAGGGGCATTTGAATGTACTTTACTTGTTATGAAATCAGATAATATGCTAAAATAAAAATATTTGGAAGTAATCACTGTAGCACTGTAGCACTGTAGCACTGTCCTCCTGTTGTTCAGTGAGTTGCTCGAGTGGGCACCAGTATCGTCTCCATTGTGAGACTTGTTGTTACTGTTTTTGGCACATCGAATATGCCACAGGGAGCTTGACAGACTCTGCTGTGAGGGTGGGATACTCTCGGTAGCTTGCTGGGCTCTCTGAGAGGGACGGAGGAATTGAATCCTGGTCGGCCTCATGCAAGGCAAACACACTACCCTCTGTGCCTAGTTAGCACAGGAAGTAAACAAATATTTAAAAATAACAAAATAAACTGCATGTAAATTAAAAAAATATTTGTCACCAATGTCGTGGCTTCTTTGGGCTGGACTGATAGCACAGCAGGTAGGGCTTTTTCCTTGCATGTAGCAAACATGGCCGACCTGAGTTCGATTCCTCCGCCCCTCTTGGAGAGCCCGGCAAGCTACTGAGAGGGTCTCGCCCGCATGGCAGAGCCTGGCAAACTCCCCGTGACGTATTGGATGTGCCAAACACAGTAACAAGTCTCACAATGTTACTGGGCCAGCTCGAGCAAATCAATGAACAATGGAGGACAGTGACAGTGACAGTTGTGGCTTCTTTATATTGAAACTTTAATTTATTTTACAGTTTAAGTTTCACAGCAAATCTGAGTAAACAACAGAGCTCTTGTATACTTTTTATCCCTTTGCATAACTGTCCCTGTAATCCAAGTCCTCCTAGGGAATGGTGCATCAATTACAATAACGAAGACTACTTTGATAATGCATTGACACTCAAACTTATGTTGCATTGTGTTTCATTTTTGCTGTTGAACAGTGTATGGGCTTTGACAAAAGTTTATGTATCATCAGTAGAGTTTCATAAAGAGCTGTGCCACGACCGACCCTCAAATCTGGTGATCTATTTCTTTATCCTTCCTGCACCTCAAATCCTGGAAAAAGACTTATTTTTTTAATTGCTTCTATAGTTTCCCCTTTTCCAGAATGCAATATTATTGGGGTTATAGAGCATGCAGCTTTCTCACATTTCTTCATCTAAATATCAATATGTATTTAAGTTTCTTTTTTGCTTATCCTTGAATTGATAGCTTCTTTCTTTTGAGTTTTGAGTTCATTCTCTGGAAGAGCCATCTTCTTTCTATATATCATTTAACCTATTGAAAGACAACTTGGTGTTTCTAAGTTTGCACAACTATATACCTAGATGCTACAAATCATGTGCAGTAGCTATTGTGTACACATAATTTCAACTACTTTGAGCCAATACTAGGGCCGAATTGATACATCAATTAATTGTATGACATGTGTATGTTTGATTTTATTATAGTTTTTCATATATGTGTAATATGACTATATAAAATTCAAGTGGCAATATTTTGGGGAACAAATCAATGTTCACGAATGGGATAGTTTCATAAGAGCAATGATGATATGTTGTTAATGTTACTTCTATAATTAGGTTAAAAAAGATTCCAAATATGCATTAAGGTATGCATCCTGCAATTATCTTGGAGAACAGATTTTTAAGAAAAATTCCTTCCTCCCTCCATCCCTCCCTCTGTCCATCTCTCCCTCCCTCCCTTCCTGTTTCCTCCTTCCCTCCCTCCCTCCCTCCCTCCTTCCCTCGTTCCCTCCTTCTCTCCCTCTCTTCTTCCTCCCTTCCTCTCTCCCTCCCTCCCTCCCTCCTTCCCTCCCTCTCTTCTTCCTCCCTCCCTCCCTCCCTCCCTCCCTCCCTCCCTCCCTCCCTTCCTTCCTTCCTTCCTTCCTTCCTTCCTTCCTCCATCCTGGATTTTTTTCTTCTTCCTCCCTCTCTCCCTCCCACACTTCCTTTTTTTCTATCACTAGGGACCCTAATTCATGGTGTGGTGAGGGTCAGCTTGATACATAAAAGTTACTTGAAATTAAATCGTGACCTCATTACTTTCAGAACTTCCCAAGACTTCTTACTGTAGATTCCCCAAAAGAAAGCTTTCTGGATTATTTTGGAGCATGCCAGTGACGTCAGGGTTTTTAACTATAGATCTCACATTTTGCTTAACAAATGTTGAAATTTACTGAATCAAGCCATCTTCTGCACCCCCTATTATTTATTTCATATTTATCAATTTGCAATCTCCTGTAATGAAAAACCTTATCTACTTAACTGTAAAGACACACATCTATTGGTCTATCAGCATTCTAATAACTTATCAGCTGTATTTCTATTATCAGTGTCAATTTATGAATTCATATTTTATTAAACCAATTATTTATATTTTGTTATTCATTTTTTTATTGTCTACCTTTCTCAAATTTCATGGTATTAATCCTTTCTAACAGATCCCTTCATTTTTTCCCCAAGTCAGCATCATCATCAGCATCCGTGGTCATCTTATCTGTTCATGTTCTTTGGAACATTTCTGGCTTGTGTTTCAGCTCTGAAATGAAATTAGCTAAATTTTAAAAAAGTCCTAGTTCCTTTCAGATAAAATCATATGTACAAATCAAGATCTAGATGTGTTTATTATTATTGGAATTTCATTGCTCCTAATACCAATCAATTCACAGAGTGAAAATATCTATGTTTATATATATATTAATATGCACATAAAATATGCACTAAGACTTAAAACTTCACCCCACCTTTTTAAGCTTTGCTTGCTTTTTCCTAGGCTTTATTTAGAGATTTCTCTTCCAAAATGAGAACTCTGATTTCAAACATAAATGCATTGACTCAATCAACCCACTCACAGTAAATTTAAGATCTTCAGGGACTACCCCGAAAGCCCTGGGGTTCGATCACATGCGTTGCTTGTGGCTGACCTGAATTTGATTCCTAGCACCACATGGACTTCTGAACAAATCTGAATGTAGCCCTCCAGATCCCCAATGTTTCTGGGTGTGGCCCTGGCAGTCCCCAAGTACCATGCGGATGACTCTGGTTGTGTTCAGCATTGAAGGGCCTTAGAAGTACCAATTCCTCAGGTCTTTACACTGAATCATCAGCCTCATTGGACAATTTTGCTGGTAGGAGACCCTGATGTATTTAACCCCAACTGGTGTTAACATGTGCAGATGTTATTACATTGATTGATTTGTCTACTTGTTCTGTTAGTTTTACATTTTTCCTCCTTTAATGTAGTTATGCTATTCACATAGAAGGCAATGAGTTCATTTGCTTTTGTTTGTGCTCTGATAATTTACAATATCATTTAATTTTTGTTTAGGTAGCATTTAAATTAGTCATAATAAATGTTTTCAAAGTATTTGATTATTTGAAATAAATGTATTTTAAAATATACTTTAATTTTAAAAGTTTAAATGTATTTTAAAATGTATTTTAAAATATACTTTAATTTTAAAAGTGCTCTGGTTCTTGTGATTCATAATTTGAATACTACCATTTTTGGAGTATAAAATGATATTAATGTTCATTGGGGAGCTTCCATCAGAAGAATAATCTACTTGAATTCAGTGATTATGGATTCAAACTTTCTAAATACGGATCTTCGCTCTCCTCTCTTGTATAAATGTGTTTAAACTTGCTTTCTATTGGTAACATCTCAGTGAAAGGCTCATATGAACAGTCTAGCTTTGGTGGGGATTCAACTACATATGACTTGTTGATATCTGCAATAGACATGCCAGAAAACAGATGTCTGCATTTATTTCTTTTTAATTTGTCAAATAATTCACTTCTCTTTCACAAATTCTTATTTTCTGTTTAGAAATACAAAAGTAAACTAACTCTCCAAGTTGTTCTGCAAGTTTAATCATCTGGTATTTAAAGCTTTTAAAAATTACAAATAATCTGCAAATAAACAAGATACAAATATATTGAACTATATTAGAGTTTGTAATACTACAGAGAACATGGTGCCTAGGATGTTTTTAACTTATTTTAAAATGACACTTTCAGTGTCTTTATTTTTGGCACCTGTTCATAGTGGGGGTTAATGTCCTACCTCAGAGATGAAGGTCAGTAATTTTAGAGTATCTAAGAATAGCAGCACACACACACACACACACACACACACACACAAAGTTGACCACAGGCTAGCTTGAACTGGCTCCTCCCAATGAGCCTATGAGCTACTGGTGGGTCATGTTCACAAAGCCTTCCAAAGCTCTACCATGTTTCTTTTAAAGATTACCTCTGTTGGAATCCTAAGAACGTCTGATCACAGCAGGAGGAAAACTTGAACACTCTGCCTTTCACATTTCATCAGCCTGACTTATGACCTTCCCTGTCAGAGAACTAGTGATGGAGTCTGTATTTTTGATTATACATCCTGTCTTTACAAGATAATCACACAAAATTAGCACTTTTTTTTCCTGAAAATTTCGGACACAGAGTCACAGAATACTTGCCCCCATCCCATAAATCCTGCACACGAGTCCCTGGAAATGGGCTGTCTATGGCCCAGGTTTCTGGGGCAAGGAAGTCCCAGCAATGCTGCATGCATGAAACATCTCCTTCATGCTGAGTCCTAAAGCTGACAATAAATTTGTCCAAGTAGTAAAATCCACCAGGAAATCAAATACTGTTTTCTTTGGCCATAGAAATGATTTTTTTAAAAATCACTTTGGAAACCTCCACGATTCATATGTCACTCCCTGTATATTATGGTGACTAAAATGCCAAGGCAAAAGGAATATGCTGCTTCCTATAATATTGAGTTGATGCTTCTCTAAGCATTCAGAAATATAGGAACTACAGGAGTGGGTTATCTGTACAGTAAATATTTTGTTTTACTTTTCTGTTTTCATATATTTGTTGACTAGGCCAAATGAAAAATACATTATAAAATAAAGAAACAAAACACAAAGTCACCTCCTTTGAATATTTATCTGCTGCATTCCTGGCATCCAATTGTTTATTCATTTATATTTCTATTCATTATTCATCAAAGCACTTTTATATTTAAAGCTTGATGTCAAGAGACAGAATGCAAATAGTGACTTATCAAAAAGAGACTCCAATATTTAAACTACTTTGAAAATTCAAAAGTAATTTTAGTCTCACCAAAGACTGAGTGATGATTTGATTAAAACATGCATAGTATATGTTAATGTACATGGGTATAATTTACAATATCATTTAATTTTTGTTTAGGTAGCATTTAAATTAGTTATAATAAATGTTTTCAAAGTATTTGATTATTTGAAATAAATTTATTTTAAAATATACTTTAATTTTAAAAGTTTTATTATAAGCCGAAAACAGAAAGATAACCTAAAAGTGGATAATAAAAATATTTAACATTTTAAAACATACCACTCTTTTAAAATTAGATAGGTATACTTATATATGTATGTGCATAGGTGTTTCTTGAATTCAAAACATATTACAAAGAAATTAAACAGAATATAGTATTAGAATTTTAACAGGTAACTCACAAAGCAATTGTGCTGCTTTTCAGATGAGTGAATTGGATATACTTTGGGCATTTTTTTTTTTTTGTGCTTATAAAGATATACTGCAATGAAAAATCTCTCTCTCTCTTTTTTTGATCTAAGAAATAACTCAAACAAGGAAATGAAATAGTATGTTAATTGTTATAAATTCTTTGTGTAATAGAATAAAAAGAATCATTAGTGAAAATTTGATAGAGCAAGATTTACTGCATGTTTTTCCTTTAATAAGGAATCCTAATTTCTGGAAAATACAGATAACATAAAGTATTATAAAATTAAAATAGTTAAACTGAGAAAATAAAAATACATTTATATTAATATATATAAACTCTGAAAATTTATGCAGTTTAGGATATCAGAGGACATTCTTAGAATGAGTTCTTAATATATCAACACAGAAGTTATATAAACTTTTGTGTGCAGGCCTCATTATTAGAAGCTTTTCAAAAGTTGTGATATATTTTAATCAGTTGTATCTATAAAAGAGTGTCAATATAACAGTTTTGGGGAGAAAACAAATCAAGTTAATACCCATTAAATAAAATTTTATTCTATGCTTCAAAATATTTTGTGGTTTAAACTAGATTAAAAATTTTAAGTCCTTTCTCATGGTGTATTCTGGTATTTCTTTGTCCCATGATGATTAATTAAAACAGAAAAAGATATTTCATTTTCACTTACAGATAACATATAGGCATTCATTTTATATTTTAGACTCATTTTCACATTTTCATCTCAAAAAACACAATGTACACCGTAGAAACAGTGAGTAATTATTCAGTAACCATTATGACTTTATTTTTAGAGGACTTTTAAGTTACATACTAAATCCAAATTCCACTTAGTCTCAGTTACAAATCTTTAATGACATGTCTAAATGCAAGCTACATACACTAATGCACTTTAAAAAATGAAACTGGTTTCTGTTCGCTTTTTCAGAATAAGTAATCTATCCGCATCAAGTGGACATAAGTCACATTGCACTGAAATACTACTTTGAAAAAAACATATTGAACAGTCGAGTCAAATAAACAACAATAATAAAGCACCTTTGATTACTAATTTTTATTGATCTCCTGCCCTCTGTGTTAAAATGATATTGTCTAGCTACCACACTAGGGCTGCATGGGTCACTGCAGCTGGTAGTGGATTTTTAAACAATAGAGCTACAGCCTTTGAAAGCAGGGATTCATAATAGAAATGCTGACACAACCGTAACTGATGCTGTGTGAATGACCTCGCTGGACTATGCATGCTATTAGAAGGTGCAGCTAGAACCAGCTGCGGTAGGTTGTGTTTGCAAACTTTGACAGAAGAGAAGTCTTTGACATTACAGCCCCAAATTGAAATGTCTTGCATGTTTTTGTTTGTATGTGTGAAAAGAGGTGTGTTGTCTTCATTACCAGGTCAGTTTCTTGGGGTTGGTTAATCACTGGTGGAATATAAATCCATGATCCCAGCTTTTCCAGTTATTTGTATGGCAGGCAGCTACACAGCAGCAACTTCTGTAATCCCTTCTCCTGCAGTTAGAGCTACTAGAAAAGCTTAATAATATCCCAGAGGCAAAGATGAAACGGTATTTCCACAGCTACTGTTTGCTGTAGAGAGCTTTTGAAGTCAAGCTTAAGATGTCTTTATTTCCCTACCAGAAAGAAAAATTTTTTTTGCCCTCTTTTACTCTGGTGTTGTCATGATGATGGCTTTCTGCTTGAAAAATATTCCAAGCATCTGCAGCTCTCCCATAAAGCATTAGGGAATGAGAACAGCTTTTCATCAGGGGCTGTTGGAATCTGTAACTACAGTTTGTCACTGCCGAAACCCACGGCTATGCTACTAGTGATCTCAATTTAAAACCCTCAGTTTCTTTCTTATCAGGTTTAGGGCAGCCAAGACTATCATTGTCAGCTTATTGGGGACTGCCATCAGTTTTAACTTTTGTGGTTAATTAAGTTTTAAATTGGGTGTAGTATAAAGCTGCAATTTAACCTTTGCTCTGTACCATCTAGAAAAGGAAAAAAAACAGCACGCAGAAGTAGCATGCAAATGCATCAAAAGTTAAATTAATTTCAGTAGTGTGTAGCAAGGTAGGTGAAATCTAGCAACAATTTATTTAATATAGGGGACACAACACTAAATGTTGATTTAGAAAATCTTCATTTCAGACAATACCTGAGCATAGCATCACATTGAAATAATGGAATTGTAGAAAGGAAAAGAAACAGGCTTTGCATTTATTTAGTCAACTAGATCATTGTTAGATATAACAGAGTCAAATGAATTAGAACAGCAAAAAGAATATCATATGAACAAAAATAATATACCAACAACATAGATAAGAATATTTCAAACTCCTGAGAAGATGAAGTACTGAAAATATTTACAAGAAAAACATGATTTGCTGAAGAAATTTTTTAGTATATTGACTTTATATTACGATGAAAATTTGATGTGACTGAAAAAGCTAAGTATTTTATGGAAACTTGCCATATGACATGACTTTCTCTCCTTCCTTCCTTCCTTCCTTCCTTCCTTCCTTCCTTCCTTCCTTCCTTCCTTCCTTCCCCCCTTCCTTCCTTTCTTTCTTCTTTCTTTCTTTCATTTATGAGGCATTCCCTGTGGTTCCCATAAGTTACTCCTGGTTCAGTGCTCAGGGGTCATTCCAGAAACTTCTCAGAAGACTCTATCATCTCAGAAACCAGGCCTCCAACATGCAAAGCATGTGCTTAGCCCAATGAGTTATCTCTGTTTTTCAGTGTTGTATTCTTGATTATATGCCTATCGATTATATGTCTGCAAACTTAAAATTTTCCTTATTTATATTTTGAATTTTAGACAAAATAAGTTTTGGAAAAGATGTCTAATCCCATATGTAGTTCTTTCAATTATAAAAGGAAAAACAATAAACATTTTTAGAACTTGTACCTTGTTTTAATTTTGACTATACAAGTCTCAACAACACCAAGTGCATAAAATGTTTGTGATCTGTTTGGACTTTTTTGGCCCACAATCAGGGGTGCTCCAGCTTAATTCTGATTCTGCTCAGAAATTACTCCTGGGTGGTGGTGGGGACTGGGGAGGTTGTAGAGGCCGCTTGCTGACTGGTCTATTTTTCTGTCCAAAATAATTATGATTTTGTAGAAAAGCAAAATTCTCAAGATAAATCTAATTCCAAACTCAAGATTAAAAGTTGTGAATAAATGAATAGAATAAATGAATAAAATAGTATATAATGACATAAAAACAATTGCCTCAACTTCAGTAAGATTTTTGCTTCACCTGACAATCTCATCAATAATTTAAAAAGATTGAGAGTATGTTTGAATTTACAAATATGTTTTTATACTTTTTTCTAGTATTTGAGAAAGCTGAGATGCTTTCCCTATTACTTCTAAATAGGTATATAATTTGTTTCACAGTTGTAGTCCAAATAGTTCAATATCAAAGTTGAGAAACATGACTAATGGGGTTAGTTCTAGGATGAGTGCTATTTAATAATTCCATCAATCATCTCAAAACATGCTCATTTACTTAGTTAATAACATCAGACTGGGAAGGGTTATTTAGCACATTGAAGGACAGAATTAAAATATAGTGTGACCTTGAGAATTAACAAGTTTCAGAAGTTATCAGAATCAAATTATAAAATCTTACAGAAAATACATATTAATGCAGTCCTGTAGGCTAAAATACCTGAATGGCAGATTTGAAACAGATAGATTTATTAGTTTTACTAGGAAAGAGTATCTCAATCCCAGTGAGAAATGATTAAAATGAATCAGAAATGAGTCTCTTCCTGAGAGATGCTATCATATAACACTTAAGAGCATAACCACTATATTTTCTGTTGTGGGTTCAAATTTTGCCTCTTCTTACTAATTAGTGTCGTCTCAGCCAAGTTACTTAGTATCTGTGGACCTGAGGATTATTTTTAACTCTACCAAGTGCTGAAAGTGGTTCATAGATCTTTTTGAAGATTTAATAGTCTTCAGCTATACCTGGGACATAATAAGTATAAACCCATATTTTTGCAGCCCATCTCCTTAAAAATCACTACAGAAGACTGGAGCAATAGTAGAGCTGCTAGGAAATTTGCCTTGCATGGTTGCATGATCAGGCTGGATTCAATCACCAGCACCCTATATGGTCCCCCAAACCTGCTAAGATTGATTCCTGAGTGCAGAGCTAGAAGTAAGCCCCAAGTGTCACTGGGTGTGGCCATAAAACAAAAACAAAACAGGCAAATATTATTAAATAAATGACCAGGACAATTTGGATCTCTTTAAGTCATTGGGTAATCTAGTCTAATCAGTTTTTAGGACAACTAGTTTTAAGACATAGTTAATTTCATGATGGAAGTAAGAAAAGATGATTTTAATGTCTATTATAGCATAACTATGTCTCTCTAGAATATAAGACAGTTCAATAGTCTAGAATTATACAGAAACTATCTAGTCTCTTTTTTTTGTAATTATAAAACAGCAGTAAGATAGAAGTTGAAATTGTTTAATTCAAATGAAGCAGAATGAGTAAACTTATAAGATTACAATTTTTTAAAAAAAACTATTAAGTAAATAATTGAATGATTCCTGCAAAATAAGTGCTAAGAAAAATTGGATATCTCTTGATTTGACTGCAAAGATAGGCTAATCTTTATTATAAATAATGCCTTTGTTTACATTACATAAAATATAACAAGTTTTAGACTAACTAAATAGATATAGTTAAAGGCTGTCCTAATTTATCACTAGGGTTGAGGAAAAATAAATGTAAGAAATATCTTTATGCTATTTTTTGCAAATTAAATGTACTCACACAGAGGCAAATGCACACAGTCTGATATACTAACCAGGAGGATGAGGCTTCTTCCTCTGTAAAACAATATCCATAGTTGAGTCACAGCCACAAAGTAGAAAACCTGGTGGGTAATGCTAATAATCAGAAAATTTAATACCCTCTATTGTTACCATTTTTCCCTCGTCTATATCTTTCTCATAATTAAGTACAATGCGGTTTATATAATATGTTTTCATGAGTAAATTTACCATCACAGGCAATTTAATTTAGTCATTCCTCAGTTTTTTCATCTTTAATATGGGAATATTATAAATTATTAAACCCTAGTAGGAAAGGTTAATTCAAATAAATTTCAACACTTTGCTTTTGAATGAGTGCTATGTGTGTGTAAAATAGGAAGAAGTCATTACTATGTGCTGAAAATAGCCAGACCCAAGTGCACAATAATTTAGACTGTATAAAACACTGCCCCAGTTTGAATTCCAGTTAATTAGGTCAAGATAATTTGGCAGTCTTTCTAATATCTTTCTCTGAGCACTGAGTGTAGTGGTGATGGGCATCTCTATAGTGCCTAGAGATAGACATTGAACAGAGCTGATTCAAGTGTTTTACAAAGGTTGGTCATGCCCTATAAGCCTGCAGATTCGAGGCCATTCCTCATTTATTCCCCAAGGCCAGTTGTTACATGAATTCCTCTCAGCAAAGTTTCACCCAGGTGCTCTTTTAAAAGCATTTTGTACAAATACGGCCTGTGTCATAACATACCCATCATTAAAGTTGTCACCATACTCCCCTGAAACTGGCCATAACAAAATCCAGAGAACTTTTTTTTGAAGACTTGATCTTATTCATGTTTTATTTGGGACATTATCTTCTACCACTGGAAAGCATCTCTTGTTTTCTTTAATAAATCTGTGTTTTTTCAGCTGAACATATAGAGAAGTATGTCATTTTTCATAAATGTTTCTTCTGTGTGCTTTTATTTATTTTCAGAAATATTAAGAATACAGTGTACAACAAAACTTAATATATAGCCTGCTGCTAAACTATTTATGTAAAAATAATAACTAGCATATTAAGAGAAGATATTAAAACTACTCAGCTTTCAAGAACCTGAGAGAAACTTCAAACTCTGAAAATGTTTCTCAAAGTTACCAGGGAAATACTTGATCAAATCAAGGAGATATTTCTTTAACCTTGGCCAAATTTTTCTTACAATAGATATGGAAGAAGAGATTTAGTCATAATATTAAGGATTTAAATTCTTGATTGTTTTTGTCCACTGAGTACTAGAAAGAATTGAAGAGAAACCTAGTATTGTTCCACTAATTTCATTAATAAAATGATTTTTCTAATATACAACACCAATATATTCTCAATGCCTCCTTTCTATACACTGCAGTCATGGAATGAAATTTACATAAAAAGTTCAAATTTAAATTAGGAATTTATAAATCAAAAATATAAAATAAAGTTTTGTCCTTGTTCTATTTGAGAGGGGAAAAGATGGCATCAAAGAAGAAATCTCACTCTGATAATTCAGTTTTGCCTAAATTAGTCGCATAATATTCAAATTGTTACTCTGTCCCTTTGTATGTGTAACAATAATTTATCTAACGGAATTCATCATTTATTCACATACCAACAAATACTGATTGATTTATATTTTATTTTAGGCTGATATTTCAGTATGAGTCACTAAAGTCAGTGTACTATGTTCTGTCAGATTATATGTTATATTTGACTATTCTGGGCTGGAACAATAGCACAGCAGATTGGGCTTTTGCCTTACACTTGGCTGACCCAGGTTGGATTCCTCTGTACCTCTCGGAGAGCCTGGCAAGCTACTGACAGTGTCCCGTCTGCAAGGCAGAGCCTGGCAAGCTCCCCGTGGTATATTCGATATGCCAAAAAACAGTCACAAGTCTCACAATGGAGGTGTTACTGGTGCCCATACTAGTAAATCGATGAACAATGGGAGGACAGTGCTACAGTGCTTATTTATTTTGAGTTTGGGATTACAATCAGTGGTACTTAAGGCTTATATCTGATTTTATGCTTAGGAATCACTTTTGGCATGATGAGGAGAACATATGTGGTTCTAGGGTTAAACCTATATTGGTTTTGTGCAAGGTATCAGATTGTAACAGATAGTGATTTCTGCTTTCAATTGATTATAGTTAATGAAAGAAGGAAAAAGAAAGTGTAAAATATAATGAAATAATTCATGCCCATTACAAAAGAAGTGAATCATTTCTAGAATAATTACATAAGAAAATGTAATGATTTGAATAGAGGATGCCTAGATCACTGTTAGCACCAGCATGTAGAGAGGAGAAGGAAACAGAGTGAAGGGGATGAGGAGAAGAGATTGATGAGGAGAAGAGACAGATGAGAAGTAACAGGAGGCAGAGATCTAGGAGATTCAGGTACATTGTGGTGTTAAGGAATGATACAACTAAATATCCAAAATGACAGACTCAATGATACTGAAATCATGGGACCCAAACTTTAATAATCAAATTTAAAAGGTGTCTGTCAAAATGGCAGGCTGCAGGCTGGGGTTAAGAATAGGGTAGTGGGTAGAAAAAGGAATCTGGGAACACTAGTAGAGGGAAGTTGACACCGGGATTGGTGATGGAACATTGTATGTCAAAAAGCCAACTATGCATAATTTCGTAATTCACGGTGCTTAAATAACATAACATTTTGGAAAAAAAAATAAAAGTGATCCCTTTGAGTTTTAAGAATTGCTGGTTTCCTATTAGACTGATTTAGCTTAGATTTAGGCAACAGTTGTAGGTCTTGGAAACAAAACAGAGCAATGCAACAAACCAGAAGATAAATTTTCACTTATTGTGATGATCCAGATTTGTGGTTAGGTAGCAGTAAGATGTACAAGAAATTTACCAGAATTCCTAATATTTTATGGTGATTTAATTTTGAGTTGCATATAAAATAAATGTATCAGTGGTAACCAAGAAAATATGGGAAATAAAGGAGTTAAGAAAGGTTGGAAATCTGGAAGTTTTCAATATTTTTGTCTTTTTTAATGTTTGTTTTGAGATTACACCTTACAGTGCTAAACGTTTGCCCCAACCTATGTGTTTAGGAATCACTTCTGGTGGTAGTGGAAGAATCATATGCAGTTCTGGGAATTTAAATGGGGTTGGCTGCATTAAAAGAAAATATTGTAATCTATGCCCAATATTTTTAAACCACAATACTTATGTCTTATGGAATAATTTTTAAAACTATTAGTTGTGAAAGAACAAAACCTTTTTAGCAGTTGGCCACAACAGTCTTTAAAAAATATGTTTACCTTAGGCATATTTCTTTAAGGTAAAACGTGTAACATTATTTATGAAATTTTAGAATCATCAAGTCAGAAGTAAATTTTGTTAAAATACGCATTGACTCAGAAGTTTAGAGATGGATCCGTAATGTATGTTTCCCACCAAGCTTCCAGGTTTTGTTTGACAGTATTAAACTAGACAAAGCATTTGTTTCAAGGAACACATATGAATTCATTAATATAGGAGAACCTGTACACTATTACAGAGAATAGATCTATTTTTGTCAATTTAAATAAAATTAGATCTAATTAAGGTATGTATAATATATTACTAAATAATATATGAAGATAGGCAGTTACTTAATCCACATATACATTTATAGAGGACATCTAAGAAGTGCATTTAAACAAAGTGTTTCTTTCTTTCTTTTTCTTTTTCTTTTGCCTTCCTTCTTTTCCTCCTTCCACACCTCCTCTCCTCTCCTTTCTCCTCTCCCCACCCTGCCCCTCTCCTCTTCTTGGTTTTTGGGCCACATTTGGTGTTATTCAGGGCTTACTCCTGGTTCTGGACTGAGGAGCCACTACATATGGTAGTGCTGGGGATTAAATCCAGTTCTGCTGTGAGCCTTTGCACTAATCTACAAGAATCCTACCTACAGTACTACCACTCCATCCCAGAACATTTATTTCATATTGGAATTTCAACATATAGGACAGAATGGTGAAATTAGAGACACAAAAATTAATAGTTTTCAAATAAATTGTTAGTGTTACATAGAGTGTAAGCAGGCAAAATTATAACTATTATAAGGGTAAAGAAAAGATTTGTTGTTTTGTCTCTGTTTTCTCACCCAGCAGTGACTCATGGATCTTCCCTAAGGAAAAACTCTCGGACAGGCTCCAGAGACCACAATGGTGTTGGAGATTAAACCTGGGTTGGTTTCCAGCACGGAACGTGCCTTGCCCACTGTACTGTTTCTCCAGTACTAACAGAAGATTTTTTATGCCTCATTAAAACATGTGAATTTTGAAATTTTCTAAATCCACAAATGTAAGTTTCAATGATTTGATGAAGAAGTTAATATAGCTTAGCAAACTGTCAGTGCAAGTTGGCACACTTAATCTTTATTTCTGGAATTTAATTAGTTAGTTCCACTACCCATTCTTCACTACGCTGTGCTTATTCTAAATAACTTCCAAGAAATGGTCAAGCTGTAATATTTAGTGTGATGATTAATTTTATGTGTCAACTTGACAAGGTTATAATACTGTTATTTTATCAAATTCAAGTCTTGGTGTCTATATAAAAGTATACTCTGTTGGAGGTTAACAGTTAATCAATTTCAGGGGAAGCATATCATTCTCCAAAATAGGCCTCGCCCAATCAGTTAAAGAGATTAAGAGAAAACAACCTGAGGTCCCTAAGGAAAAGAGAATTTTGGTTCAGAATTTCTTTGAACTACAACTACATCAATTCCTCTGTTTTCAAGCTATCAGATCAATATGAGTCAATTCCTTCAAGTTCCTTTTTCTCTCTCCCACCACAAATGCATACATATATACTTACACATATGCTAGTACATAACCAATCATATTGAATTTGTTTTGCTGGAGAATCCTAAGTAATATATTTTGTTTTTACTAGTTCCATTTTTTATTTATTTAACTCAGGGCTGGAGCGATAGCACAGCGGTAGGGCGTTTGCCTTGCGCGCAGCCAGCCAACTGAGCTGGGTTCGATTCCTCTGCCCCTCTCGGAGAGCCCCAGCTTGCTACCGAGAGTATCTCACCTGCATGGCAAACTACCCGTGACGTACTCCGTATGCCAAACACAGTAACAACAAGTCTCACAGTGGAGACGTTACTGGGCCCGCTTGAGCAAATTGATGAACAATGGGAGGACAGTGCTACAGTGCTTCAACTTCAGGGTCACACCCAGCGGTACTCAGGAATCACTCCTTGGCAGTGCTCAGGGGATCCTATGGGGTGCCGGGGATCGAACCCAGATCAGCCCCATGCAAGGCCAGCGCCCTTCCCGCTGTGCAGCGGGTAGGGTGTTTGCCTTACACGCGGCCAACATGGCCGACCCGAGTTCGATTCCTCCGCCCCTCTCGGAGAGCCCGGCAAGCTACCGAGAGTATTCGATATGCCAGACACAGTAACAACAAAGTCTCCAATGGAGACGTTACTGGGCCCGCTCGAGCAAATCGATGATCAACGGGAGGGCCTTTACCTTTACCTTTACTAGTTCCATATTGTATATATGCATATATGTATATAATCATATGTATGTATATATGGCTACATATTTATATATGTGTGTATATATGTATGTGTGTATATATATTTATCACAGTTTCAGAATAAATTATGTTTTTTAGTTGTTTTTGAGTATTCCTCAAGTAATGTTGCTTTTAGTTTTCGAGAAGTATTTAGGAAAGGAGAAAATTTTTTCCTGAAATTTAGACATCAGAATTAAAAGTTTATGACAAAAAGAACTTTATTTTTTGAATAAAGAAATAAGATGCATTACTTCTTATTCAGCTGATTTCAAAACATATTTGGCAAGTAACAGTTCTGTGCAAGATCAGAAAATGAATACCAATGATATAAAACCTATACTTTAAAAGTATAACTAGATATTATGCTATACAGTGCAATGATGAGTAGTCTGGGATAGGCATGAGGACATGGTTGATATTCTGCAAGAATGAACAAATAGGCACTACTCTACATATAGCATAGACGAACACATGGGATCTTAATGAAAGATACTGAACCGGTAGTGATGTAGGAAAAACAAGTCATTGACCATTACAGAATACTGCCAAAATGTAAATTCCAAGTGATTTGTTCCCAGATAAGAAAAGAACTGACTTGAAAAAAAATTTTAAAAAAAGTTCTCACACAATGTCTGCACACGCAGACATATTTTTGATAGTATATTAAGTTCCAAGTTGAGGAGACTGACTCCCTGAAGAAGCAGTGAGGGGAGACAGTAGATTTGTTCCTACTTCTTCTATGCCCCATTTCCCCTGCCACTTGGACTGACCTGACCAGGTCAAGATGTATGCACATCACAAGCACATCAGCCAGCTTTATTGTTAGTAACTCACAGAGACCTTATTCCCTTCACCTCGCCAGTGCACTTAAATAGACAGCAGAGATTTGCTGCCATTCACCTATTAGCCTGCTCTCTGAAATTGCCCAAGGTATTTCTTGGGTCACTCAGTTTAGACTGGGAATTTAACTTGGGAGTAGTTTGGCTGGCTACAGACAATGATTACACTACAGTGCAGTGACTTTGGGTTAATGTATACGTTTAGGTCTTTCTCTAGGGAAAGAAAGAAGTAACCACATTCCATGACTTTGCTCAAATTGAACTGCATGGACAGACATGGTGGGATTTCGATACTTTCTTCAGTGAACAACCATAGGGCTATCGTTCTTTGGAAATACCTTAACAATCTTCTTTCATAAGATATAAGCATGATAATATTCATGAATGCACATGATGGAAACAGTTACAGACAAAGGAGAAAATAGTTTCTCTCTGCTGTTGATTTCACTGTACTTCTGTTTTATGTTATTTCTTCCATAATTATTAAAATAAGGCATATTAACTAAGGAAAAACAAATTGAAATTCCTGACTAAGTAAAATATCAGACAATTTCCAAAAATAGTTCAAGGCATATGTCTCTTGGAGTATACTTTTTGTAAGAAGATTAATTTTTTATAGTTCAATTATTTACATATGGATTCTTCTGACATATGACATTTATGAGCAAAAACACAGACAAAATAAACTGAGGGAAGAGAGGAAGAGGGGAAAAGAAAAAAGGAGGCAATGAAATATTTTTTTTCTGTTTACTCCTAAAATATTTCTTTGAGCATAAAAAGGAGAGGAAAAAATATTAAAACTCACTCAAACAATTTTGCATTTGTGATTTGGGGAAGAAGAGGAAAGGAAAGGGACTTCAACATCCAGGGAAATGTCTAATTGAAAAAATCGGAATATATTTTGTTAAGATTTGCAGATGAATAACCGCAAAAGCCAAAGAATAGTGTCTGCGTGCCACTGAGTATTCATTAGATTGCTGGCGGCTACATCACTTATTTTAACAGATGATACAACAACTTCACCAAAGTGTGGTGCTTCTTGCATCTGTATGAATGTGCTTTTGATTTTCACTGGGAAAAAAATACCCTACAGTGCAGCTTCCATTAATTTCATTCTCCTTGTTACCACTTAAAAATTCTCACTGATTGAGATGTTACATATCATTTTGAGTGGTGTTAACTTAATTATTTCTTATCTGTTGAGGATTTAAACATGCTGATGTAGCTGGCATTAATTATTAAATAAAGAAAAGAATGATCTGTAGTGCAGAGATGTGCTATAGATGAAGTTATTTTTTAAAAAAAGATCTTGTTCTTAATTTTATCTCTCTTTTTTTCACACTTCAAAAAGTTTCATGGTACCTACAAATTAATTTTAGATAAAATACAGAAAATTTAAGTATGGAAGCTGAAAATTTAATAGTCTGTTTTATTAATGAAAGGCTTGCTTATCAGTGCCTTTAATTTTTTTTTGAAAATCCTCCTTCCCAAGCATGGCAGGAAATATTGAAATGTCAGACCCCCACGGGAGGCACCAAAATATTCATGAATACCTCTGAGAATCTTATCTATGTATAAACAGGAAAAATATGCCTAGATATACATCAGGGAAAACATTTTTTCCTATATGCAATGCCTTACAAATAAAGATGTATTATGTATTATTTTCTGATAAGTATAATCAAAATTTAGTTCCCATAAACTGGAAGTAAAAAGTCCTGATATACATCAAAACACAACATGATTATAGCAGATGACAAATAATTAAGTACTGTTAAAATGAGACTTTTTTGAGTTTAAAGAAAAAATGCTTAACCATTGCAGAAGGATCCCATCCAACACCCAGAGCATTGCAGTATGTCTTATTCCTTAATATGAAAAACCTTAAATTTCTTCTCACTTTTGGCTTCTTTCTTTCCTTTACATTAAAATTGTCTCCTGCAATTATCTTAAATAAGTCTACCGAAAAGAGCTCATCTGTTTCTAATATCCACTCAGTAGACAAGACATAAATTTTTCACTAAGGTAGTTCTATCTTTGGCTAAATGCGAAAAAAAAAAATCCTTTCTCATCTTTGATTTAGGTCTCTTCTTTTTTCCTTCCATAGAACATGTGCTTTCGGAATTCCAAGGGTTTTTTTTTTATCCCTAAGGAAATTTAATTTTGAAACATGATTTATTAGAGGAAAATTTTTAGTTTGGTTTTGTATATGAAATTATAGGGAAAATTATGGAGAGCTGTATAAGAAATATGAACTTTAAAATGGCTCTAGATCAAAGTAAAATGGGGTAAAATCCTAAAACATTGTTTCAGTTAAAATCATTTCATCATTGTCTTAATATGTGACAACATCATAAATATTAAAAATTACGTACCTAGTTATATCTCTGAAGCAGTTTTATATGAATGATTAAGAACTATTTAACAATTAAAATATTTCAGTGATAATTTTCAGTTTATCAATTATTTAATTCCAGGATCTCCATTCTTTTCTCTTTTTTAAAGAGTGAATACCTTGAGAAGTCAATGGAAATAGTCTTAAAATACAATTGGTATGATTATGTATTAATTTTTCTAATGGTCAACTGCTTATTTTTTTACATTTATTATGTACAAGTGTGCAAAACAATTTAATAATTGCACATGTGATGCAAATAGATGAACTCTCATGCTCTGGAGAGAATTTCAAATGCATCTTATTGAAACTAAAGTGAACATTCCAAAGAATTTACAGTGAAGTATTTCAAAGGACATATCTGAATAATTTAGACAAGGATGCTCTTACATATAACTCTACAAGTTATTTGTTTATAATATGCAGAGATGGGGGGAAAAGAGAAAATTTCCTTTAATCAAACAGTACTGAGGTTTTTATGTCTATAAGCTCTCCTAAGGAACTAATGAGCAGTTTCCCCTATCCAAATGATTACCGTACTACTTAAAGAATTTAAAGAAAGCCACAGATAGGATATTTTATTCTTTGATCTGTTTTAGGTGGTTATAGCATCCTTTAATCTCCAGCACATTTTATTTTCCAATTTTATATCATTCAGGTAAGTAAAATAGTTCAACATTTTACTAATTATACAGAAATGTAGAAACATATATCAGTGAGTGTTTTCATATATTGTTAGTAGGATTACATATCAGGAACTTTTTGAGGGAAAATTTGATAATGAGTACAAAAGAATAAAATCCATAAATGAATTAGCAAAAAATTTACCAGGAAATAATCAATGACACAGAGAATCATCATCACTGTAGCACTGTCCTCCCATTGTTCATCTATTTTGCTCGAGCGGGACCAGTAACGTCTCCATTGTGAGACTTGTTACTGTGTTTGGGATATTGAATATGTTACGGGTACCTTGTCAGGCTTTGCCTTACAGGCAAGATACTCTTGGCAGCTTGCTGGGCTCTCCGAGAGGGGTGGAGAAATCGAACCCGGGTCAGCCGTATTGGCCGCGTGCAAGGCAAATAAAAATACATAAATATCTTTCAGATACCATTAATTTATTATGGAGAAAACTGTTTGAAAACATCAAATGCTACCAAATGCTACTAAGAAAGTCCCTTATTGCAATGAAATACACAATGGAACACTGAACTCCAGTACATTGAAAAATTCTTATCAATCAAAATATTTTGGGGAAATATATAATGCTATGGAAGAAAAAGTTCTTTCAATTCTGGAAAAAACATTTCCTGACTTCATTTCATTTAAAAATGACTTCTTATTAATTGTGGGGAGGGGCATACCAGCAGTGCTTCGGGGTATTTCTGAGTATATGCTAAGGCACGACCTCTGTTGGTTCTCAAGGGACCATTTGCAGAATTGGGAGATCAAACCTGCGTCAGTAATATGGAAGGTGAGTCCTGTAAGCCTTGTACTATCAAGCTCCAGAGGTAATTTCAAAATTGTCATCAGTGTGAAGCTTTAAAACAATAAACAGAGATTTTCAATTTTATCAATCCAGAGAATAGACACAGTAAACTTTAGGAAAAGATTTGCTTTGACATTCTTGTAAAAGTCTTGAACTCTTTGGGAAGGAAGATAGTGCTTTGGCAGTAGTGAGTCCATCTTGACAGCAGCATCTTTGGATATAACTTCCACAAGTAGATTCTTTTTCTCTGCAGTTTCCCCTGGTATCTGATAGATTTCCTTTCTTCTTTTTTATCTTCACTCTTGCTCCCTTAAGCTGATTTAACCTTTTCCTTCCAGGATCATTTTCCTTCCAGCCCCCATTTCCTTCTCCCACATTTCACTTAAGTATTTTCTACTCTTTACCTCTCCTTTGTCTAAAAGCTTGTTTCTATAGCTCTTCTTACCACCCTTTCCTCTATCATTTGTTAATACTTAAAGTTTGGTGATTCTGAGGACTGCATCTCACTTAAAGCACCTCTTTGGTTTTGTTTTGTTTATACTACTACTATATAATTAGGTATTAAGAACAAAAATCCCTCTGATTTCAAATTAAATTAAATCTAAATTCAAATTAAATCTTGGAAGTGAAGCTAGGAAATCTCTGAAGATCATCTGAGGATCATGAAGTCTGCAGAAGCAATGACCATATAAACTTAATACAGACTTTTGCTGTAGTTATTATTTAATGCAAACTGTAGCACTGTCCTAGCACTGTCTTCCGGTTGTTCATCGATTTGCTTGAGCGGTCACCAGTAACATCTCCATTGTGAGACTTGTTACTGTTTTTGGGGTATGGAATACATCAAGGGGAGCTTGTCAGTCTCTTCCAGGCTCTCAGAGAGGGACGGAGGAATAAAACCTTGGTCGGCTATGTGCAAGGCAAATGCCCTACTCGCTGTGCTATAGCTCCAGCCCCTAACAAGCAGTAAGTTATCTAGCATCTGTCTATGGGGCAGGCTTGAGTGGTGGTGGGAAAATTTGAAATAATGGTGGTGGGAAAGTGTAATAGTGTGGGCTTGGTGTAGAAATATTGAATGTAATCAATTATTGTGAACAACTTTATGAAAATAAAAAAGAAGATGTCTGTTTACGAGATGATCCAAGGAACACCAATACAGAGACCTGTGCTGGGCACCCTGGCTACGAGCTGGTGACAGATGCAGAAATAACTCTAGTGCCAGCAGGGAAACCAACACAAAGACTAAGAGCTTCAGGAGATCAGAAAAGCAGAGACGCAGGTACTCAGACAAGGTTATGAGCTGGCCATGCACAGGGGACCCCAAATGGGAAACAAACAAGAAAAGGCCCCCAGGGACCAGAGCTATAGGACAGCAGGGAGGGCGTTTGCTTGATACATGCCTTACCCTGGTTCGAGCTCCAGCCTCCCATTTGGTCCCCAGAGCACTGTCGGGAGTAATTCCTGAGTGCAGTCAGGAGTAACCGCAAACTAAGTCAAATAATTTATTATTTAATTATATCTTACACAGGATAACAATAGAGATGCTGCCATCATATTTTAAAATATAGCCTTTTAGGAAAAATTGCAAATAGCACAGAATATAAACTGGCAAATGCAACATACCTATGATATGTAAAGTATCTAAAACCTATGTGAATAACAAAAATTTAGGTACAAAATTGAAATGACAAAAGGACTTCATTCAACAATTTTTCTTTTCAGTTAATTATCGTAGTACAAAAATTTGTGATGGTCTGCTCAGAACTGCATTTTCTCTTTCATGTTCTCCCACACTCCCACCATTATCCCTATTCAAGAATTTGCTTGGACTCCATTCTGAGGGTACAAGGTGTTCACAGGTTCATCTGAAACATATGACTAAAGTAGAATGAATATTTTGCCTAATAAAATATCTAATGATGAAAATGTCTAAAAATGAACATATTTAAGCAGACACTCACAAGTTACATGGAAACTATAACACTTAAAGCTATCTTCTTGATCACTAAGATCCTCTAAATATTTCTTATTGGTGAGAATTTCATTATAAATCAGTTTCTTAGCTATGCTTAGGCTAGGATACAAAAATTCATACTAGACTAATTTCTTTTATAATACTGTTTTGTGAAATAATTGTCAGAACAGTACTCAGTAGAAACAACAACAAATGAGAGAAAATGGAAAAGCAACATGATGAAACGTGATTATTTCATATTATTTTATTAATTGGGGCAGGGAGGGAAACTCAATCCGCTCCCCTCTGAGGGGCCCCAGTGAAGACAGCCTGGTATGGGGGCAGGAGATTCTGTGTCACTCTCTTCCTGGAGCTTTGTTTTATGTAGATTGAATTTACCTCCCCACCCTAAGCAGAACCTTGGTAGCCGAAAACCTCCAGAACCCAGTCACAGACAGGCTCAAGGCTACTCTCCACAATCTCAGACGAGCCTCATGCATGAAGGAACTGGCAGAGGAACCCAGGTATCCAGAACCTAGGGCTGAGGGCCTCCTCCACCCAGATCCCCCATTTTCCAGTAGCTTAGCAGTCACACAAACAAACTGCCCCCAGCAGCATGTAATCTCATCAACAGCCAAGACCCAGAGACTATAAAACAAAGCTCCTGGAAGGGCACAGCCTCTTATATGGTCTAGCCCACTGTTGTACCTAAAGCAGCACACATGTGTTTGGTTTTAACATCCTTGCTTGTATTCTCTTATATACATTTTCCATCCCTCTTGGAGAGCCTGGAAAGATACCAAGAATATTCCTCCAGAATGGCAGAGCCTAGCTAGCTCCCTATGGCATATTTGATATGCCAAAAACAGTAACAATAATGGGTCTCATTCCCCTGACCCTCCAATATGGCACCATTGGGAAGGACGAGTAAGGAGAGGCTGCTAAAATCGCAGGACTGGGACTAATAGAGACGTTACTGGCACCCGCTCAAGGAAATCGATGAAAAAGGGGATGACAGTTATGCAGTGATACAGTGATTTATTAATTATTTTTTCTCTTTCAGTGAAAGAGCTACCTGTAATATCCAGAAGTCGGTTACTTTCATAAGTCATATTATCACAATTTGTATTTAATTTCTTCATATGAGCAATTATGTGAACCAAATTTTCTCTGATCAATATTAGACCACAGAGCTCATGATTTTACATATTTTGGTAAAAGTTGTTTCTTTCTGTAAATACCAAAACCACCACACACACACACACACACACACACACACACATGCATACACACAGTTACTTTTATTCTGTGTCTACTAAAAATTTTTGGAAGATACAGCATGTATAATCAATCTCTGAAAAAATAAACTTTTAATCATTTTAATTTTTATAAGAATAATTTCATTTAGAATAAAACTTACTTGAATATCTAATTTGCCAAACATTTTCTATCCTATCCAGGATATGTTTGTTGGCCAAGGATTTTGAAGAATTCTTGTCATATATCCTTTCCTCTCTTTTTTGCGTCATGTTTTATCTATTTCAGTGGAATGAAGACATGAGTGATGGTAAGGGAATATTCTGTCTCTGTAGTTGTTCCTTGACTATCACTGATTGTCCTGCTAAGACTGGTGCTCCAGTACCCCAGCATTTAGATGAAAACCCTGGGGTAGTCTCACGTTGGGGCGGGTGGGAAGGCAACCCTTCTCCCCCATTCCTCCTGACATCTGGAAGCCCTGGCAGGCATTTCTACCTCCCACAGCCACTGCCATGTCAATTCATTGTTCCAGACCATAGAGCCTAAAGTCTCTAGACAATATGGCCACAGACACATACAACTCTCTGGTGAGATATAACAATTTTTATATTAAAATTCATTTTTAAACTTACTGATTTTGGTGTTTTTCTTAAAATTAAAGAAAGAAAGAAAAGGAAAATATAGAAATAATACAAGTTGTTAATAAATAATCTAATATCAACATCCTAGGAAGTCCTCCACCCCTCTCAGAGAGCCCAGCAAGCTACCGAGAGTATCTCGCCCGCACAGGAAAGCCATGAGGTATTCCATATGCCAAACACAGTAACAACAAAGTCTCACGATGGACACGTTACTGGGCCGGCTCGAGCAAATTAATGAACAATGGGAGGACAGCGACAGATCCTAGGAAGTCACCATCAAAGTAATAATAATAGGAGAAATAAATTTTACAAATCAATCTTAATACATAGGAAAACCTGGGTTTAAATTTTCTCTATAAGTTAGTCTGATTAACTGTAGCACTTTCTGTAGCAATGTCCTCCCTTTGTTCATCAATTTGTTCTAGCAGGCACCAGTAACATTTCCATTGTGAGACTTCTTATTACTGTTTTTGGCATATCATATACACCATGGGGAGCTTGCCAGACTCTGCCCTGAGGGTGGGATACTCTGGGTAGCTTGCCAGGCTCTGTGAGAAGGAATGAGGAATTGAACCTGGGTTGACCATGTGCAAAGCAAATGCCCTACACGCTGTGCTATCGCTCCAGTCCTAGTCTGACTAAAACAAAATAAATCTTATTATTTAAATAATAAAATAATAATAGCACAGTGGTAGAGCGGTTGCCTTACAAGTGGCCAACATGGCTGACCCGAGTTCGATTCCTTCACCCCTCTCGGAGAGCCCGGCAAGCTACCGAGAGTATTTGATATGCCAAACACAGTAACAACAAAGTCTCCAATGGAGACGTTACTGGGCCCGCTCGAGCAAATTGACGATCAACGGGAGGGCCTTTACCTTTACCTTTAATTATTTCAAACATTAAACACTTATTTCAGGCTCTTATATATTTATACAATTCCTTTTAGTTTTCTGTGTATCGTTATTCAACCCCTTTATTAAGTGTGATTCTAAGTACTTTCCTTTTATCATGCAACTAAAAATAAAATTGATTTTTATTAAAAAAAATGAAATAGGAAATAAAAAGGCTGGTATCCCATGTGGCCAGGAGACATCTCATAGTTTAAGCTCCTGCTTTGTAATCACGAGACTGCATTCAATCTCCAGTGCTTCCTTGTATTCTGAGTACATCATCATGCTATCTCTGCTCTTTGTCCCTGGATGCCTGCTCTCTGAGATCCCTTGCTCTGCAAGTGTTTACTGACCACGTAACAGCAGGTGTGTGTGGACAGTTTAACTAAAAATGATCCCCAGAAAAAAATAAAACAAAAACCAGCAGGAACAATAAAAAGAAAAAAAACCTGTAAAGCACTCTGGTCAAGAGTTTGATAATTAGTAAGCACATGCATAAACAGTAGAGTCATAGCCATTGAGCTCTGCAAGCAGAACTTGTTTGAAAACCAAAAATAAATTAGCATGTACAAACCTCTATCAGGTCCACATTCAAGGAACTTAAGAGAAGAGTACAATTTCCAGCCAGTCATACAATTAAATGTCAAAATCCCACACCAGCTGTTTGCACAGTGTTTGGACATCACAAGAGCATTAAAAGAGGAAAAGGATGATGAACTATAAAAAGTAATAAACGAACAAAAAATGGTGGTTGATGTTTAAAAACAAAGACTGGTAAATGGGTCCCCCTTCACATCTGAACCATGGTCAGTGGTGCTTACTGCACCATCACTCTGAAAGTATCATCACTAAACTGATGACTCTGGGACTTTTTCTGAACAAGGAGCAACTGGATTCCCTTTCCTTCCAGCCTGGATGTGAATCTTGACACTTAACCTCTACTTTTCTGATGGGCTCACCTCCATATCCTTTTTTTAAATTGTATTGAATCACCGTGAGACAGTTACAAGCTTTCATGTTTGGGTTACAATCACACAATGATCAAACACCCATCCCTCCACTAGTGCACATTTTCCACCACTGATGTCCTCGGTATACCCCTCCCTTTCCCACCCTCCCCGTGCCTCCATGGCAGAAAACATTCCCCATAAACTCTCTCTACTTTTGGGAATTATAGTTTGCAATACAGACCCTGAGAGGTCATCATGTTTGGCTCTATCTACTTTCTGCACACATTCCTCCAGCCATCATTTTATTAGTGGTCCCTTCCCTATTTCAGCTGTCTCTCCCCTTTGCTCATGAGGCAGGCTTCCAGCTATGGAGCAATGTACCTGTCACATGTATCTACTATCTTTAGTTGTCAGCCTCATGCTGTGTTGTTTTATACTCCACAAATGAGTCCAGCCCTTCTATTTCTGTCCCTTTCTTTCTTACTCATTTCACTTAACATGATACTCTCCTTGTCTATCCATTTATAGGAAACTTCATGACTTATCTCTCCTGACAACTGCATAGTATTTCACTGTGTAGATGTAACAAAGTTTCTTTAACCAATCATCTGTTCTAGGGCACTTGGATTGTTTCCAGATTTTGGCTATTATGAACAGTGCTAGAACATATAGGCACAGATGTCATTTCTACTGTGCTTTTTTGCATCCTCAGGATATATTCCCAAAAGTGGTACTGCAGGGTCATATGGAAGCTCCATTTCTAGTTTTTGAAGAACTGTCCACATTGTTTTCCAGAAAAGCTGGACTAGTGGACATTCCCACCAACAGTGAAAGAGTGTCCCTTTTCCCCCACATCCACACCAGCACTGGTTGCTTTTGTTCTTTTTAATGTGTGCCATTCTCTGTGGTGTGAGATGGTATCTCATTGTTTTGATCTTCATCTCCCTGATGTCTAGCGATGTGGAGCATTTTTTTATGTGCCTTTTGGTAATTTGTGTTTCTTTTTTGAGGAAACATCTGTTCATTTCTTCTCCCCATTTTTTGATGGGGCTGGCATTTTTTCTTGTACAATTATACTAATGTCTTATATATCCTGGATATTAATCCCTTATCAGATGGGTATTGGGTATTCTTCCCATTCTGTGGACTCTTCTGTATTTTGGTCACTGTTTCTTTTGAAGTGCAGGAACTTCTTAGTTTGATGTAGTCACATTTGTTTATGTTTGCTTCTACTTGCATGGTCAGTGCTGTTTCATCCTTAAAGATGCTTTTAGCTTCAATGTCCTGGAGAGTTCTGCCTACATTTTCCTCTATGTACATTATGGATTCATGTCTGATATTGAGGTCTTTAAGCCACTCTGATCTGGCTTTTGTTCCTGTCATTAGATAGTCGTCTGAATTCATTTTATTGCATCACCTCCATATCTTCTGAATCAGACAACCTATGCATCCATGGGACTTCTCCTTATTGAGTTTTACACTGCTCACAGTTAGATTTCCTATCACTGGGTGAAGAAAGGCAGGGAAACAAGAGAATAACTCCCAACCTAATTGCTCAGAGAATTCTGGAGGAGAAAAGTCCAAAAATTTGCCTTCGATTCAGCAGGACCATGGTGATTCTAGATAGAGGACCCCTAAAAGCTTACCAACTTCAATGTGTGGTAATAACAATGAAGGGTCTACCAGCATCAGCCAACTTCCTTAGATAAAAACTCTAGTGACAACTTTGTAAGAAAGTTTAATGAGCTCAAAGAAAGGATGGCACAGGTAGTCAAAAAAAAAAAGGACAAGAAATTATGGGAGCCAAAATTCAAAATATACTTTAAGCAGACATGAAGAATGTGGATAGATTTAAAAAATACAACAGAAGCTCTGAATTGTAGAGCAGCAAGTGACGAAAATATCAAGGTGTTCCAAGATAAAATGTATTGTAAATAACAGAAAGTGGAGAAATATCTCAAAAGAAATGAACAGCACACTAGAGAACTACGGGATTAGTTTAAGATGATTGATATAAGAATCATCTGAGTCTCTGAAGAACAGGAAGGCAAATTCAATGAAGAAACAAAAGTTTAAGAAATCATAGATAACATCTTTCCAGAGTTAAGGGATACAGGCACTGAGCTCAAGGGTTCCAGAGAAAACTCACTGAAATTGGAAATCTCCAAAACACATCATACTCAAAATGACAAAATGTTAAGAAAGATACATACTACTGACAGAAAAAATATTTTAAAAAAGGAATATACATACAAAACCCCATATGATTCACAGCAGATTTGTCAAATGAAACTCTATGAGCCTGAAGAAAATGGAGGTATGTAGTACAGAAATTCAATGAAATGAACATGTCACCAAGAATACTCTGTCCAGCTAGATTACTGAGCTTCAGATAAACATCTAGGAAAAGTATGACCTTGAAACTAGTCTTTAATGACTGACAAGAATATAATGACAAGAATAGTTAGGCGGGACGGGCATGGAGGCCCAGCTCTGGGCAACAAAGCAGAACGGCTCCTCATTCCAAGCAGGAGACGTTCCCAAGTCCTCGCTCAGTGCCAGGGACTCTTTCCGGAGCTAAGGCAGCCGCGAAATATTTTCCCACTACGTATACCATAGGAACCATAAGCTACCTTCTTAGATGGAAACTTCTCTAGTTTAGCTCAGGCACTAGAAACACAGTAGCCAATAACTCATAAGCCTATCTTAACTCACACTGCATATCAAGCAGAATAGTAACAGTGAATGTGAAGGACTAAACCACACCTCTCACAATGGTAAAGCAATGCAAAAGCCCACCAAACTTTCATATTGAAGAGTCTAGCCCAGATGACAATAGTACTGTAGTGTTAGACAACCTCTCTGACAAGGAATTCAGAAGGGAGCTACTTAGGATGCTTAGGGAATTAAAAGAAACAATGGAAAGCAATGCCAATAGAAGACAAGAGGATTTGAAGGCAGAAATGAGGAAAATGCAATCAGAAATGTCAGACCTCAAAAATCTCGTAGGCGAATTGAAAAGTTCAGTGGAAGGCCTCAGCAGCAGAGTAAGAGCTGCTGAGAACAGAATCAGTGAGCTCGAAGATGAAGTTCAGAGACTCTCCAGGAAAGAGCAGAAAATGGAAAAGAGACTCACAATTTGGGAACAGATGTCAAGAGAAGATCGTGATGAAGCCAAGAGGGCTAACATAAGAATTATTGGAGTCCCAGAGGAACAGGAAGAAAACCTTGATGAAGAAGAAACTGTCAAAGACATCATTGCTACAACGTTTCCAGAGCTGAAGAAAACTTGTGACCACATTCAGGAGGCCCGAAGGGTACCAGCTAGAAGAAATCCGAATAAAAATACCGCAAGACACATTCTGATCAAAATGACCAAAACCTTAGATAGAGACAAAATTCTGAAAGCAGCAATATCGAAGAAAGAAGTCTCTTACAAAGGAGCATCCTTAAAATTCACAGCTGATTTTTCTGATGAAACCCTCATGGCCCGAAAACAGTGGTGGGACATAGTGAAAAAACTCAATGAAATAAATGCCTCCCGAAATACTTTTCCCAGCAAGACTCTCATTCATAATAGAAGGAACAACACACAGTTTCACAGACAAACAACAGCTCAGGAACTTCATAGACTCAAAACCATGGTTACAAGAACAACTAAATGGGCTACTTTAAGGCAAGAAAGGCCCTTCTAATACACCAAATTTTAACAGAACAATGGGACAAAATCCCATAACAATAATCTCTCTCAATGTCAATGGGCTAAACACACCAATTAAAAGACATAGAGTGGCAGGATGGATTAGAAAATTGAACCCAACATTCTGCTGCCTGCAAGAAACGCATCTCAATAGTCAAAGCAAACACAGACTCAGAGTCAAAGGCTGGAAAACAATCCTACAGGCAAACAGCTCCCATAAAAAAGCTGGGGTAGCCATCCTTATATCAGACCACATCGATTTCAGAGTGAGGAAGGTCATAAGAGACAGTGAAGGCCATTTCTTAGTGATCAAAGGATCTGTACAACAGGAAGAACTTACAATAATAAATGTATATGCACCTAATGAGAGACCAGCAAAGTACTTAAAACAACTACTTATAGATTTGGAAAAAGACATCCATAGCAACACAATACTAGTGGGAGACTTCAACACTGCTTTGTCACCTCTTGATAGATCAACCAGACTCAAGCTTAGCAAGGATATACTTCATTTGAGGGAAACAATGGAAGAAAGGGACTTAGTAGATATATACAGGACACTTCATCCACAAAAAGCTGAATACACATTCTTCTCAAGCGTACATGGAACATTCTCCAAGATAGACAACATGCTGAGCCACAAAACATGCTTCCATAAAATTAAGAAGATAGAGATTGTATCAACAATCTTCTCAGACCATAATGCGCTGAAATTAGAAGTAAATCACACACAAAAACAGAAAACTAAATCAAACACCTGGAAATTAAACAGTGCACTATTGAACAACGAGTGGATTAGACAGGAAATCAAAGAGGAAATCAAAAGATTCCTAGAAACGAATGAAAATGAGAACACGAGTTACCAAAACTTATGGGACACAGCAAAAGCAGTGTTAAAAGGAAAGTTTATAGCTCTACAAGCATTCCTCAGGAAGGAGGAGTGAGCACACATAAGTAACCTAACCTCACAGCTTAAGAGCTTGGAGAAGGACCAAAAAAGGGAGCACAACCCGAACAGGAGAAAGGAAATAATAAAACTCAGAGCAGAGATTAACGAGATGGAAACCCAAAAAACAATCCGAAAGATCAATGAAACCAAGAGCTGGTTCTTTGAGAAAATTAACAAGATCGATAAGCCTCTAGCAAAACTCACAAAGAAAGGGAGAGAGAAAACCCTAATAAACCGAATCAGAAATGAAAAGGGTGTCATTACAACAGAAACCACAGAAATTCAGAGGATCCTCAGGGAGTACTTTGAGAAGCTTTATGCCACGGAACATCAAAACCTCGAGGAAATCGATAAATTCCTAGACTCCTACAGACTCCCAAGGCTGAACCAAGAAGACCTGGAATACCTGAACAGACCTATCACCATCAAGGAAATTGAAATGGTAATAAAAAGTCTCCCCAAGCACAAAAGTCCTGGCCCGGATGGATTCACTAGTGAATTCTTCCAAATCTTTAAAGAGGACTTACTCCCGATGCTCTTTAAGCTTTTCCACGAAATTGAAATATCAAAAACACTTCCGAACAGTTTCTATGAAACAAATATCACACTGATACCAAAAGCAGACAGAGATACCACAAAGAAAGAGAATTACAGACCGATATCCCTGATGAACACAGATGCAAATATCCTCAACAAACTACTAGCAAATAGAATCCAACTACTCATCAAAAAGATCATACACCATGACCAAGTAAGATTCATTCCAGGGATGCAAGGATGGTTTAACATTCTGAAATCAATCAACATAATCCATCATATCAACAAAAGAAATGATAAAAAGCATATGATTTTATCAATAAATGCAGAGAAAGCATTTGACAAGATCCAGCACCCCTTTATGATGAAAACCCTAGCCAAAATGGGTATAGAGGGGACCTTCCTCAACATAATTAAAGCTATCTACCACAAGCCTACAGCAAGCATCATCCTCAATGGGGAAAAACTGAGAGCCTTCCCTCTAAGATCAGGGACGAGACAGGGATGCCCACTATCTCCACTGCTGTTCAATATAGTACTGGAAGTACTGGCAATAGCGATTAGGCAAGAAAAAGATATTAAGTGCATTCAGGTAGGAAAGGAAGAAATCAAGCTCTCACTATTCCCAGATGATATGATACTCTACTTAGAGAACCCAATAACCTCCACCAAAAAACTCCTAGAAACAATAGACTCGTATAGTAAAGTTGCAGGTTATAAAATCAATACCTGTCCATGGCTTTCCTATACGCAAACAGTGAGAGAGAAGAAAGCAACATGAAAAAAAACAATCCCGTTCACAATTGTGCCCCAGAAAATCAAGTACCTAGGAATCAGCTTAACTAAGGAAATAAAGGACCTGTACAAAGAAAACTAAAAAATGCTACTTCAGAAAATAAAAGTGGACATGAGCAAATGGAAAGATATCCCCTGCTCATGGGTCAGGAGACTTAACATTGTCAAAATGGCAATACTACCGAAAGCATTGTATAAATTCAATGCAATCCTTATAAGGATACCCATGACATTCTTCAAAGAAATGGAGCAAACACTCCTGAAATTTATATGGAACAATAAACCCCCACGAATAGCTAAAGCAATTCTTGGGAAAAAGAAAATGGGAGGAATCAACCTCCCAAACTTCAAACTGTACTACAAAGCAGTAATAATTAAAACAGCATGGTACTGCAACAAAGGCAGAACTGCAGACCAATGGAACAGGGTTGAATACACTGACATCTCCCCTCAATCATATGATCATCTAATCTTTGATAAAGGTGCAAGTAATGTGAAGTGGAGTAAGGAAAGCCTCTTTAATAAATTATTCTGGCATCACTGGATGGCTACATGCAAAAAAATAGGCTCAGAACTCTGCCTAACACCATGTACAAAAGTAAGATCAAAATGGATTAAAGACCTCAACATCAGACCAGAAACCATAAGGTACATTGAAGAGAAAGTTGGCAAAACCCTCCATGACATTGAAGCTAATGGAATCTTCAAAGATGCCACGCCACTGGCCGAGCAAGTGAAAACAGAGATAGATAAATGGGACTATCTTAAACTAAGAAGCTTCTGCACCTCCAAAAAAACAGTGATCAAAATACAAAGACAGTCTACAGAATGGGAAAGGATATTCGCCGAATACACATCTGACAAGGGGTTGATATCCAGGATATACAAAATACTGGTTAAACTCCACAAGAATAAAACATCCAACCCCATCCAAAAATGGGGCAATGAAATGAACAGAAACTTTCTCAAAGAAGAAATCCGAATGGCAAAAAAGCACATGAGAAAATGCTCTACATCATTAATCATCCGGGAGATGCAGATCAAAACCACAATGAGATACCATCTCACACCTCAGAGACTGGCCCACATTCAAAAGAACAAAAGCAACCGATGCTGGCGCGGATGTGGCGAGAAAGGGACACTCCTTCACTGTTGGTGGGAATGTCGCCTGGTTCAGCCCTTCTGGAAAACAGTATGGACGATTCTCAAAAAATTAGAAATTGAGGTCCCATTTGACCCAGCAATACCACTCCTGGGAATATATCCCAGAGAGACAAAAATGTATAGTCGAAGTGACATCTGCACTTGTTTGTTCATTGCAGCACTCTTTACAATAGCCAGAAACTGGAAGAAACCTCAATGCCCAAGAACAGATGACTGGTTAAAGAAACTTTGGTACATCTACACAATGGAGTACTATGTAGCTGTTAGAAAAGACGAAGTCATGAAATTTACATACAAGTGGTACAATATGGAAAGTATCATGCTAAGCGAAATGAGTCAGAAAGAGAGGGATAGACATAGAAAGATTGCATTCATCTGGGGGATATAAAGTAACAAAATATGAGATTAATTCCCAAGAATAGCTGAGATCAGCACCAGGTGGATTACTCCATAACTTAGAGGCCAGCCGGGTATCCTAGAGGAAAGGGCAGTTCAGATAGAGAAGGGAGCACCAAATAAAGGGTGTTTGGAGGATCCTCCCAGGAGGGGAGATGCATGTCGAAAGTAGACTATGGACTGAACATGTTTGCCACTCAATGCCTCTTTTGCAGACCACAACACCCAAAAGGAGAAAGAGAACACAGGGGATTGCCCTGCTACAGAGGCAGGGGGGATGAGGGGATGGGGGTGGGGGGATATTATCCATGGTGGTGGAAAATGGGCACTGGTGGAGGGATGGGTATCTGATCATTGTATAATCGAAACCCAAGCACAAAAAATTGTAAATCTACAACTGTACCTCATGATGTTTCACTAATAAAAAAAAAAAGAATAGTTAAAGGTTTTTTTTTTAAAGGCTAGGAGAGGTCCTTCATGCCCTACCGAGGTCACAAGTTACCCCCCACAAGCAGCTCTCCAGCACAGCCATGGCTCCAGAAGCACAAGGACTTAATGCAGAGCCCAGCCGCTTGTGGCAGTAAAGTGAATGGACTATGCGTTAATCCACGCCACCATGCCTGTCCAGAGAGGAAAGGGTGTTGCTCCTTTTTGCCTTTTACCCTCTGGACAGCAAGATGGTGGCCACCTTGGAGCTTTTGGGAAAGCCAGGTATGAGCCGGTCATGATGGGGTGACGGAAACCTCATGGGAAGGGGGGTGTTCCGGGCTCATCCTTCACGCCCTAACAAGTTCAAGAGTTGCCCCCCATGAGCGATTCTCTGGCACGTTCATGACTCTAGAGCCACAGAAACCTATCTCATAATTATCTGACTCTTGGCATAAATACATCCAGGGTTAATAAGTAAAATATCAGAAAACCAAAATCACGTGGCAGCTATTGTGGCCGCGTGACATCATTTGATTCTTGTAACCAGCTGTAGAAACAAATTATTTCACAATACCTTTTCAACAGGTCTGATTTGGGGGTGTAAACTCTAAATAATAATGGTGCATCTTTTGTTGAAACAATGAATCTAATCAAAGTAGATAGTGTTAAGTATAATTCATCTGCCTCACAGGCATTGGGAGGGTTGGGGGGTATATTGGGGTTCTTGGTGGTGGAAAATAAGTATTGGTGAAGGGAAATGTGTTTGATGATTGCATGACCGAGACTTAAACCTGAAAGCTTTGTAACTTTGCCCACAGTGATTCAATAAATAAATTATTAAAAAAAAATAAAAGGCCAGGAGAACTCTTATGCATTTGGCATTGAATATGACATTCACTCATGGTACTTATGGTTTTTCCTACTAAATTAATAAAGCTTTGTTTACACCTGTCCTGCTAAGGGATTTTATACATTTTCAATAAAAAATTAACACTTTGTCTATATTGAATGTTGTATAGAAAGGAATCATATTGGATTCTGGCACTTGAACCTGGTTAAGCTGAAAGCAAGGCAGTCCTCTACCCAATGTACTACCTCTCTGGTCCCCTTAGTTTCTTGACTGTTTTACCTGCTCCTAGGTCAAACCTACACACACACACACAGACACACACACACATATAGCAGAGTTGTATGCTTACTGTTGTTTGAAATAACTCAACCTGAAAATTCGGTGTTAGCTTCAGTTATTACAAATCAATTATTCTCTACATATAAATATATCAAAAAGTAATGTGTCATAGTCAGTCCTAGATCTAATTTCACATTGTCAACTTATTGTATAACCTGGGAAAGTAACAGAAAGAAAATATTATTATATTTATAGATATTGATAGTATTTGAGTGTGTGTGAATTCATGTTTCAGATTTTAATAAAACTTGATATGTGTGAAAACAATGTCTATTTGATTTTTTTCTGTATCTTTAGAGAACTCTTAGACTACCTCTCACTGGATTTTCTCAAAGCAGCCATTGTGGGTAATAGGGTAAAATTGACTTAATATCTTTCTTACTTCCTATGAGAATTGTATCATTTTTTTTCCAGGTTTGTTATATCAGATTCACTGGGTAAAATTCACTCTTGATGATTGTTCTTTTTGTTGAAGAACCAAGAATGTATTGACTGGAAGAATCGATAGTCCAACTAGAAGGAAGAGATTAAGAACAGAAAAAAGGAAATGCAAGACTGTCAGCCTCTTTACACTGAAATCAGTGAAGAAGGTATCTTCAGAGTTCTTATCTCATCTTTTGTCTCTATTATATACTGACTGATATGACTCTGCTAATATAGAAATTTCTCCCAATGTTTGGAAATATTGTCATCAAAACTCATTTTTAACATATGCACAATTTAAAAATTGTACAGAACGGTTTAGTTTCTTAGAAATTTTATAAAACTTTAATTTTGAACAATAAATTACGGATAGTAAGGTAACTTCAAATGATTTGGAAATACACATAATAGCAATGCACTTAGTTATTCAAACTTACAATTGAATGGTAAAGGTAAAGGTAAATGCCCTCCCGTTGATCGTCGATTTGCTCGAGCGGGCCCAGTACGTCTCCATTGGAGACTTTGTTGTTACTGTGTCTGGCATATCGAGTACTCTCGGTAGCTTGCCGGGCTCTCCGAGAGGGGCGGAGGAATCGAACTCGGGTCGGCCATGTTGGCCGCTTGTAAGGCGAACGCCCTACCCGCTGTGCTATCACCAAGCCACCACCACCTCCCAAGTTTCTTTTCCACCTGAAAGGATAATAACTCAGATATATTCGGTTAAATATCCTACTAAAGTCAATCCTACCTGCTCCTTTTTTTTTCATAATTTGGCTACTAAAAAAAAATGTAATGATGTAGTCATCATGCTTTGTACGGAACAGTGCTTTTCCCGACTTTTATTGTTTTTGTTCTTTAGTCCGATGATCCATTTCAAGTTCAAAGTCTCCTCAGACCTGAATATTATTTTATCAATTTTCTGGAAACCAAGAGTCTGATAGCAGAAGCAGGGGAACATTTTTTTTTTAAAGTGTGGGTTTTATCATTAGGAAACACCACATTTTAAAGATGCTAAAATATGCCTGTGGAATAAAAATAACCAAAGCAAATGAACTAACAAAACACAACAAAAATAGCTCTTAGGCTGTGAAATCTATGGTGGTTACTAGAGAGGAGGGGGCACGGAGGCGGGAGGGGGAGGGGGCGTTTTGCTGGAGGGGAGGGTTGGGAGGGGTGAGACACGCACCCAGGGAAGTGTGAAGTTGCACTCCGGGAACTGATGAGCACTGTGGGGTCAGGGAAAAGCAGGATGCCATCCGTTCACTGTCTTATCCCCTCCCCCGCCCCTCCTTCTCTCCCTTGCCCCCCCCCTCCCATTCCCCTTTCCCTCCCCAGCCCCTCTCCTGCTCCCCTTCCCTTCCCCACTGCTGGTGTGATGAGTGGAAGTGGTCATGCATGCCCAGCTGGGGGGCTCCTGGGGGCCACATGTCTGCTGGTATGTTTGCAAGCGGGCTGGGGACTCTCCAAGGCTTGCACTCCTGTTGCTGGGGTGCTGGACTCTTAGTGGACGCCCATACAATTGAATGAAATAATAAAATATCTCATTTTTAGTTAACGAAATATTACTGTGGAATAAATCAAGTTGTTTATATATGTGTACATGTATTCACTTTGAAAAATATTCTAAGAAAAAAATTGAGTTCCATCTTGTATAATTAACTTATATAAAAGTACAGGCAAAAAATCTGTTAATGTTTATCTAAGGCATTTTCAAGAGTGTACACATGTTTTATCAGGCTCTGTTCCAGAAAGGACTTGAAATCTCTGTCACTGTTAAAATTCTTGATAGCTGGAGCGATAGCACAGTGGGTAGGGCATTTGCCTTGCATGCGGCTGACCCAGCAGACCCAGGTTTGATTCCTCCACCCCTCTCCGAGAGCACAGCAAACTACCGAGAGTATTTCGGGTACGGCAAAGCCTGGTAAGCTACTCATGACGTATTCAATATGCCAAAACACAGTAACAAGTGTCACAATGGAGACATTGCTGTGTCCACTCGAGCAAATTGATGAACAATGGGAGGACAGTGACAGTGACACATATTTTAGAGTCATGCTGTTCTCATAGTTGCACAATCCTGTGAATTTACTAAATAAAACACCTAATTCGCTTTAAATAGATGAATTGTATTGAATGAAATTTATGTAAATAAAGTTGTCAATAAAATAATTCATGAAATTTGTATAGTTGATGCTAAATGAAGTAGTTAGTCTTACGCATTATGTTTAGTATCATTGTACATTTTTAATCTATTGTATATTTGAAATATACAAGGGACCAAGAATAATAGAAATAACAAATTTTTTTAGGAACTGACTTTATGTTCATGAATGTCATCCAGTGAAATTCATGGACACTTTTCTATATAACTTTTATGACTGACATTATTTCTTATAACTCATTATATAATAATATTATGTTAATTTTAGTCTACAATCAACCATATGCAGCTTTTAATAGCACTGTGGTATGTGCATCCAACAGGTGATCAATGGGATGCATTTTGGTGTGGCAATAAAATTTTTTAATTATCACCTATGTGATTTTCTGAATTCAGTGTTCTGAGGTATAACATGGATAAGAATGAAGTGAAAATACCCCTCTAATTTAAAACTCATTGGAAAATGGTTACCTTTAAGGGTTAACTTCATCTACTTAAAAATAATTTCTCATAAAGTCAGAAAGAGCATTGCACATTGTTTAATCATTGCATTGAACACAGGTAAGCCATTTCAGTGGAGAAGCTGCAGCGAGTAACATTCAAAGTAGTTCACACGGTTAATTTTAGCTACCCATAAGCCTCCATAAGCCTAGAATTTTAAGAAGTATTATCTTTATTATATTTTTTAATAATTCAAAGTAAAAAATAAAGAGTAACACAAAAGTTATCTTGTTATATTATGGAAAGACAGTTGGAAGATATATCATACTTAAATATTTTTAGAAATATTAAAAATATTTCAAAAAATATTTTTTTGAAAATATTTGAAACATAAAACTATTTCAAATCTTCAAACATGTATGTACACATGTGTTTGTCATAAGCAAGTCTAAAGTGTAATATCTGTTAGATAATATTCTATGCCTTTAATCAAAAAGTAAGTAAAAGTAAAAGTAAAGGCCCTCCCGTTGATCATCGATTTGCTCGAGCGGGCCCAGTAACGTCTCCATTGGAGACTTTGTTGTTACTGTGTCTGGCATATTGAATACTCTCGGTAGCTTGCCGGGCTCTCCGAGCGGGGCGGAGGAATCGAACTCGGGTCGGCCATGTTGGCTGCGTGCAAGGCAGACGCCCTACCCGCTGTGCTATCGCTCAGAAGAATAAATATTTAATCTAGCATTTGTATATATGTTTATGTTAAAAATATATTTAATTGCAATATACAATAAACAATATGTAAATATATAAGCGTATATAATATATGTAATTGATAATTTAATATATAATGGAAAATAAGTGCTTTGGTAAGGGCACATGGCACTTTACCAAAACTGATATAAGTATGCTATTCATAAAATTATCTTTTCTACATATATTTAACATTCAGGACAGAATGTGTACTCTATTTTAAATATGAAAATGAAACACTGCAATAAATCTGGATCCATGTGTTAAAAATGTGAAAATGTAATTATCTTCAATTAGTTTGCAAGAACACTTACATTGACATTTTTTGACCAAACTTTAAAAAGTCTTTTGTGCTCTGTGTAATAGGTATTATAAATTTATTAGAAAGTAACTGGGGTTGGAAGGGATTGCCAAATATATACTTTTTTGGTTTGGATCCACATACCTTAATAATTCAAAATTTTTCCTTAGAAAAGTCATCAAGATAAGACTCTAAGCAAATGCAACTTAGGCCTAAAGCATTAAAGAGTTATATTAAAACCTGCTAATATAAAAATTTCAAAATAATAACACACAATTAAGGACATCATTCTAACTAAACATATTTTAGAAAATAAAAACTATTTTGGATCATTAATAAATGAATTCAAATAAAATACCTTTTAAAAAGTGTAGTTCATTTTAATTTTATTTGTATTGAAAATGTTTTTTTTTCTTCCTTTTTGTGTCACACCTAGTGATGCTCAGGGGTTATTCCTGGCTCTGCATTCAGGAATTACTCCTGGTGGTGCTTGGGGGACCATATGAAATGCCAAGGATCGAACCGAGGTCTGTCGCGTTCAAGGCAAACACCTGCTGTGCTATCACTCCGGCCCCTATGTTGAAAATGTTTTACAATACACATATTTAAATTAAATTAATATATTATAGCCTGAAAAGCCTAGACTTAATTAAATGTGAAAAAGAAAATGTGTGCATTGATTGAACAAGTAATCTGGAGTTCAGAAACTTTAGACTTTGTTCAGCAGCTCAGTAATTTTTTCTTTAATCTTCTGTTCTGTCATTCCACCTTCTGTCTGCAGAATCATTAGGCATCATCATTATCCTTATCCTTCATCATCATCATCAGTATCCTTCAGCAGTTGCTTCCAAAGCAATACAAAGTGGGACAAAACCAAAAATAGCTGTATTTTGTGTCTGCATGTATTTACTACACATATATATATATATACATATATATATATATATATATATATACATATATATTTTTTTTCTGGAAATTCCTAGCAAACTTCCTCTTTAATAAACTGGCCTCAACTGATCCCCATGATTAATTTCAGACCAAATTATTGGCAGCAGCAGAGAAAATTGCTATGATCAGCTGAAACTAAGAATAATTATTCCCCGAAGACTAATAAAATCATCATCCAAGTAAAATGGTTGTTGTTAAGAAGCAGCAAAAGAGGTGTGTCAGACAACCAAGTTTCTGCACACATTGTATTCTAGAACATTATATGTTATGTATATTATGGAAGAAAATAGATATACTTGTGTTAACAATATGCTTTATTTTTACATTTTTTTCAGGTAGTTACATTTTACAAAGGAGCGTTAGAAGTTAAGGGTCTACCTTACTTCAAGGGACTTAATTTGGGGAAGCCCACACCCTGTGGCATATCACTCTCAGCCTGGTGCACAGGGATCACTGCTGGTGTAGCTTAAGGGACCAGGCTGTGCTAAGGATTGAACCTGGTAGTCAGGTCTCCCACAGGAAAAGTATGTGCTAGTGCTTTTTGAGTCATCTCTTTGGCACTAAATAAAGATTTAACTTGAAGAATTCTCATTAATCACTTTAGAAAGAAAATTCAAATAACAATCCATTGAAAAATTAAAATTCTACCTCAGTAGGATGTGACTTGAATATTGTCTTTGTTTTCCATTTCAATATGCAATTGTGCTTGAAGCAAAACCACTGAAACTCTGAACAGTTCCAATCAAAGAAACCTAAAACTATCAAAAAAAGGTTAAGAAAATATTTATGACAGTTGTCACTTGGGGTGAATGAATTAAGACACCTGAAATAAAAGATCTTTTCATTCTAAGGGCATAATAGTATTAACATATAATAGCCTAATAAAAGAATATTGGCTCTCTCTTTATCTTTGGCTCTGCCACAAAATATCTTTTTTAAAAGATTATTTAGTTAACTAGTTATTTAGTATAAATTTTTTATTTATTAAATTTAAGTCAATTTCAAATGAACATTAAAATGGAGTACATAGTAAGGCAGCAATATTTATGCGCATATTTATACAACATATGTTCTTAAGAATACAAATAATCTGGTAATAAGACATATAGAAAAAATTTAACTAAGAATTTACAATGGAAAATACACAAAATTAATTTAGTGTATTTTAAGAAAAAACTAAATATCATTTATCTACAAGCTGTATTTATACCTTGAACATTTAACTTTCCTGCTTTTCTATTTCACTGTTTGATTATTTCTATGGAGAAACCTGTGTTCTCTCTGGAACACATATTTCTCTTTATCTCCCATCACATCATTCTAAATAAATTTTAATAAAAACTATCTTGCTTCACACACACACACAATTCCCAAAAACTAAATACAGAAATGTGTACACTAAGGGTTTTGAGCAATAGTACAGTGGGTCAAATGTTTGCCTTGCACTTGAAGCACTGAGAATTGAACCTGGGTCAGTGTTGTAAAGCAAGCACCTTACTTTCCATACTATATGTCTGGCCCTCTACATTTTAATCTTTAATTTTAGCTTGTCTTCTATATTTAAAATAGAAAGTTAGAGCTGTGTTGTTTCCATTTCTAGAAATTTGCACCAGTTATATGATGTAAGTTCTATTAGGTATTTCATATAGCAAATTAGTTCATCATAATAATGGCATATTTCCCATAAAATTTATGATATCCAATTTGAGCCTTTATAAATTTTCTTTGAATCATACCAGAGTTATAAATATGTAATTCAGCTGAAAATTAAAATAATTTAAAGTAAAATATTTTATGTTTGAAAATTTTATATTAAGAAGATTTTGCAGCAGATATATTCTTGGATAGGAGGTAGTGCACAAGTATACACATTGTGTTCAAATAAGCAACATTATTTTAGTGCCTGATATAGAATCTATTGCTTTAAAAATTACACATTATATTATTGTATGTACTATATTGGTATGTCTAAAAAGTAATAAAATATTTTTTACAATTTATAACTATTTTGTAAAATTTTAACTGCAAAATTATTAGAAATTATTGATGTACTCAATGAATTAAATTCCTCAATGTTCACATCTGAAGCTTTTATCATTATAACTAATAAAAATACTTAATCTATTCTTCATGAATATAATATAAAAAAATTGTTAAGAAACATGACAATGACTTTTAAGTTATAAAAACATACAATGCCCAAGTAAATATTTCTGTTCTATGCTAAAGAAAATGGTGGTATTCTAAAGAGAAAGTATCTACTGATTAACAGTATATTTCTGCCATATGACATACAATTCATGACAATTTAAACATTTTTATTGCCAAGTGAAACTGTATTCTCATCACTTTTCATTAACATAAAAATATTCAAATATCCCCACAAAAGGTAAATATTTAAATAAGAAATCTTTGTGCCATTACAATTACTTGTCTCCCCTACTAGTGTATGTTTTTCATGCACAGCAGGTAAAATAAGAATCAGGATATTAGCATCAATGGTATGAATTTGTGCTTATTCTAGAGAAACTAAGTCTAACAACAAAAACTATTGAAGCTAATTTTTAGATAATAGGTTCATTTTTTTTCATGTGTGGAATATTAGTGTCTATAAAGGAATCTTGATTGAATTACATTATTTCACACAGTTACACTGCAAAAGCATATCTTCATAGCTACCATTTCTGGAAATTCAATAAGCTAAAGAATCAAATGATTTTGACATCTGCTATTTAAAGTTTTTACCAATGTGCAAAAGCGAAAACTGAGGATTATTTAAAGCAATAACTAAAATATACTGCACATTGGAAGACGTGATAACACTTGAATCCAGCTGCCCTTTGAAAAGATGAGTTATTTTGCAGATGGCTCCAATCCGGCAAGGCTCTTCTGTTTATAGTGCTGCAGGTGGTAGAATAGGACATGGGAACAGGGGTGGAAAGGTTAGAGCTTTATAATTCTCTCAACAGTAAGTTCAGTAAAATTAGATTAAGTTCCCAGCCTTTTTTTCCTTATCAGTACTGCCATCTAGAGTGACATGGAAAGTTTCATTTTGATGAGTATTAAACTTAGTGCATGATGTCACTTTTTTTATACTTTAGCGTACTAATCCAAAGACAATAATGCTGCAGTTAAAGTGAAATATTTTTTTTAGCAAAATGAAAAAAAAGAGAGAGAAATGCATTTATACGACTTTTCTGAACATCCAATATCAGCCATTCTAAGCAGAACAACTCACAAAATTAACTGCACAATAAGGAATAAATTAAAATTGGAGTATGGGTCAGTTTAGGTAGACCAGATAGCAACTAACTTCAAATCTCAGTGGTTTACAGAAACGGAAGTTTTTTTCTTGACTAATCTAGCTGTAAAATGCATATTTGAAGGAGACATTTGTTATCTTCTCCAGATATAGTTATGTATGTTATAGGTGTACAGTTTCAACCCTTTCAAAATATATATTGCCACCCCCACTCCCACCCCCCACTACTACAGTCAGGAGCATTACAGTCTTCTACTATAACACTTTGGGGCTTGAAAGGATTTACAGTGCATAGGGTACTTGGATTGCCTGAGTCCAACATGAGTTCTTTACCCTCTGCAACCCAGAGCCTGTCAGGGGTGAGCCCTGAGCCAGGCTTCAGTGCAATGGGCATTAAGTAATGCCAGGAACAGAACCACCCTTGGCCCTCGGTGTCTCTCATGCACTCGGGTTATCTTTTGATAGCAAAAACGAATTATGAGCTTATGTTTATCACTGTAAGTGGTGAAGTGCAATGATTTTCCGCACTTGAAGTGAAAAAATGACCTGAAAGATGACTGATCAGTAGCGATGTTACCACAGAGGGTAATCTCAGTAGAGAGGCACACAGCAATATTACCCAAGTCACAACATTAACGCCTTAAATTTCATCATCCTATGAAAGCTTTTACAAATTTCTTCATAAAGTTATTGCCATGTTAGGGCAAATTAGTGTAAAAGAAGAGTAAAAAATTTGAGCAGGTTTCAGAGGGAAAACTGTCCTCTGAGATTTGAGCTAAGTTTGACAATATAAAGATATAAACAGTTATTGGAAGTAGTGGGGAAAGGGCAGAATTTCACACTCACAATAATTATTGAATAATCTATCCTAAATTTTACATGTCTGTTTCAGCCCTTTATATGGAAAACACTGATTATTTCCTCCCCCTACCTCTCATTATGCAATGTAAAGCTTAAAAAAAAAGAATGACCGCATTAATAGATAATTTAAATTTGCCATGATATTAAACATCTAAAAGTATTTATTACCAAATTCATCGCTGATTTTACTCAATTAGGCCAGTTAAATATTTTAAATGTTGAGAAATGTGAATAAACTTTGGAGAAAACATGTACAAAATTATCAAGGAAACCATTAAACATACTGTCACTGACCTATCCTAGCAAAGTTGGTTTTTATTAAATGGCAGCTGTGCCTGATTAAAAAATTATGACTCCCCTCAGGAATCATGAGGGTCATTAAAAACCAAGTCATAAAATCCTCTGCTCCCTGAAGGCATTCTGACAGAGAACACTTCCCATTTCCTTACTGTAATTTAACTTTAACTACCATAATACCCAACATCTACTTTAAAAGATTTTTTAAAAATTGTCATTTTATCTTTTATACACCTACTTCAAATTGTCAAATAATCACATTAAATTAGTATTTGAAAAATATGAATGACCTGAATTATAAATATATCCTAATCACCTTAAAACCTTTATTTGTTGATTAATTATTGATTAGTTTCTTTTAATGTATGTATTAATATATATTTATCTTCATAGTTCACAAAGAGATTGAATAAAAAAATTAAGAAATGCAGCAAATGTTAGAGATGGAAAAGGATTGAGTTTGTAGATATTTTCTTTATTAAAAACTAGACATGATTCCTTTCAAAATTTAAAATATTTATGTGACATTTATTACACATTTGTAAATATAATCCATATATGTTTTGGGGGTGAGATTCTTTACATTTTCTTTCTTTATTTTTTCCTTTCTTTTTTCCTCTTTTGGATTATGGAACACACCTAAGGATGCTCAGGGGTTACTCCTGGTTCAGCCTTCAGAAATCACTCCTGGAGGTGCACTGGGGATCATATGGTCTGCCAATGATTGAAGCCAGGTTGACGCATGCTAGGCACACACTCTACCTGCTGTGCTATCCCTCTTTACATTTTGTTATTATTTTAATCCTTTATCTTACTTGTCTTCCAATGGTTGTTCTTTTTTGGCTTTATTTGAAGTTAAGGTTGACAACTAGATAAAGTTATCCAGGTGCTATACAGAATCCCAATAGTGTAATTAGGATGAGGAAATAAAAATGTTCCTGGCTGTCATACTTCCAGTATCAGTGCACAATTTCTCTACAGGAGAGACATCGCTGTAGTTAAAACTGGAATTTACAAATTTTGGCTTCTGTCTTCACTGCTCATTTGAGAAGAGAGAGATCACTGGTCTTCTTTCAAGAAACTTTTCCTTCATAATCTAATTACTTCCCAGGTTATTTCAGTGTATGAATCTGGTCAGGACATACTCAATCCATAGCATATAGCAAGCACAAGAACATTAGGGATGTGTGTTAGGATGGCCTAGTGATCTTTTTATTTTATTATTTGTCCTAAATAATTTGAATCACTCTGTTCAGGCTGCCATAAGAAGAGACAATAGATGTGTTGGCTTAAAATACATAATTTTTTTTTCACAGTCTTGGAGTCAGAAAGTCTAAGATCAAGATTCAATCTGATTTATGAATATCCAGTTGATTTGGGTTTCTGGTGAATTTTGGTTTCTTTGGTTATGTTCTTTTGTATGTGCATTTAGAAAGAGATACCTGTGGTTCTTGGTCTTTTTGTCCTTATAAGGACTTTTGCAATCTCTATTGTGTCAGGATCCAATTCCTCTAGTCTCATTTTGCACTAATTATACACTAATAAACCTATTTTGATATAATCATATATAGTATTATGTCTTCCACCTGTGGCTTCTTAGCCCCCACATATTTTATCTGTTTAAGATATATTGCCCATTTTTATTTTAGTATTTTCTTGAATCTATATTTTAGCCATGTATATAATCCTTAAGCATTACAAGTTCTATGAGTTTATTTTCTATGCCATGCTTACACATTTGGTACTTAATACTTAAAGAGATGTAGTCTAGTGCTTTTATTAGATGACTATTCTCTGATTGAGTTCATTTTCATTATAAATATAAAAAACAAACACTATCCTCCCGTTGTTCATCAATTTGCTTAAGCAGGCCCAGTAACATCTCCATTTTGAGACTTGTTGTGACTGTGTTTGGCATATTGAATATATGCCAAATTGAATATTGAATACTGTGTTTGGATACTGAATACATCACAGGTAGCTTGCTAGGCTTTGCTGTGTGGGTGAGATACTCTCGGTAGCTTGCCGGGCTCTCCCAGAGAGGCGGAGGAATCGAACCAGCTCGGCCAGAATGGCTGCACACAAGGCAAATGCCCTATCCCTGAGCTATTGCTGGTAGGGCGTTTGCTTTGCGCATAGCCAGCACAGTCGAGTCGGGTTCGATTCCTCCACCCCTCTTAGAGAGCCCGGCAAGCTACCGAGCATATCTCACCCACACACAAAGCCTGAAAATTATAAATATATATTTAAGAATCAGAAAACATTAATCACATTATTCTCTACTTTAGTTCAATAGAGTTATTGTCACTTAATACTCCATGAAAGGCTTATTTCTTTGATTGTTTATATATATTTACATATATCTCTGTATAATTAATTTTATATAAAAATATATAATAATTTTTAGCTTTATCCTGACTTTTTTTAGAGAGATAATTTTACATACAGTGGAATCTCATTTGCTATAATTATAAGCAAATATTTACTTTTTTCCATTTAATTATTTCATGAGAGTAGTTTGGTAGTTTACGGAAATTGGTTCTTTTGTTTTTTGTTCTGTTTTGTTTTGGGGCCATTCCCACTGGTGTTCAGGGCTTACTCCTGACTGTGCTCAGGAATTATTTCTAGTGGCGCACTAGGGAAAATAAATTCTGGAGAATTGAACCCTGGTCAGCCTGTGCAAGGCAGGAGCTCAATCTGTTATGCTAGCCCACCAAAATTGGTTCTTATTTTTGTTTTGTTCTTTTTTTTTTAAATCGTTTTTGTGCATGAGGTTTTTTTTTTTTAATTTTTTTTTTGCCCCTTTATTTTATTTTATTTTTTTAAAGTTGTAGATTTACAATTTTTTGTGCTTTGGTTTCAATTATACAATGATCAGATACCCATCCCTCCACCAGTGCCCATTTTCCACCACCATGGATAATATCCCCCCCACCCCCATACCCCATCCCCCCTGTCTCTGTGGCAGGGCAATCCCCTGTGTTCTCTCTCTCCTTTTGGGTGTTGTGGTCTGCAAAAGAGGCATTGAGTGGCAAACATGTTCAGTCCATAGTCTACTTTCGACATGCATCTCCCCTCCTGGGAGGATCCTCCAAACATCCTTTATTTGGTGCTCCTTTCTCTATCTGAACTGCCCTTTCCTCTAGGATACCCGGCTAGCCTCTAAGTTATGGAGTAATTCTCCTGGTGCTGATCTCAGCTATTCTTGGGTATTAATCTCATACTTTGTTACTTTATATCCCCCAGATGAATGCAATCTTTCTATGTCTATCCCTCTCTTTCTGACTCATTTCGCTTAGCATGATACTTTTCATATTGTACCACTTGTATGTAAAGTTCATGACTTCATCTTTTCTAAGAGCTACATAGTACTCCATTGTGTAGATGTACCAAAGTTTCTTTAACCAGTCATCTGTTCTTGGGCATTCAGGTTTCTTCCAGTTTCTGGCTATTGTAAAGAGTGCTGCAATGAACAAACAAGTGCAGATGTCACTTCGACTATACATTTTTGTCTCTCTGGGATATATTCCCAGGAGTGGTATTGCTGGGTCAAATGGGATCTCAATTTCTAATTTTTTGAGAATCGTCCATACTGTTTTCCAGAAGGGCTGAACCAGTGGACATTCCCACCAACAGTGAAGGAGTGTCCCTTTCTCGCCACATCCACGCCAGCATCGGTTGCTTTTGTTCTTTTGAATGTGGGCCAGTCTCTGAGGTGTGAGATGGTATCTCATTGTGGTTTTGATCTGCATCTCCCTGATGATTAATGATGTAGAGCATTTTCTCATGTGCTTTTTTGCCATTCGGATTTCTTCTTTGAGAAAGTTTCTGTTCATTACATTGCCCCATTTTTGGATGGGGTTGGATGTTTTCTTCTTGTGGAGTTTAACCAGTATTTTGTATATCCTGGATATCAACCCCTTGTCAGATGTGTATTCGGTGAATATCCTTTCCCATTCTGTAGACTGTCTTTGTATTTTGGTCACTGTTTCTTTGGAGGTGCAGAAGCTTCTTAGTTTAAGATAGTCCCATTTATCTATCTCTGTTTTCACTTGCTCGGCCAGTGGCGTGGCATCTTTGAAGATACCATTAGCTTCAATGTCATGGAGGGTTTTGCCAACTTTATCTTCAATGTACCTTATGGTTTCTGGTCTGATGTTGAGGTATTTAATCCATTTTGATCTTACTTTTGTACATGGTGTTAGGCAGAGTTCTGAGCCTATTTTTTTGCATGTAGCCGTCCAGTGATGCCAACACAATTTATTAAAGAGGCTTTCCTTACTCCACTTCACATTACTTGCACCTTTATCAAAGATTAGATGAGCATATGATTGAGTAGAGATGTCAGTGTATTCAACCCTGTTCCATTGGTCTGCAGTTCTGCCTTTGTTCCTGTACCATGCTGTTTTAATTATTACTGCTTTGTAGTACAGTTTGAAGTTCGGGAGGTTGATTCCTCCCATTTTCTTTTTCCCAAGAATTGCTTTAGCTATTCGTGGGGGCTTTTTGTTCCATATAAATTTCAAGAGTGTTTGCTCCATTTCTTTGAAGAATGTCATGGGTATCCTTATAGGGATTGCATTGAATTTATACAATGCTTTCGGTAGTATTGCCATTTTGACAATGTTAAGTCTCCCGACCCATGAGCAGGGGATATCTTTCCATTTCCTCATGTCGTCTTTTATTTCCTGAAGTAGCGTTTTGTAGTTTTCTTTGTACAGGTCCTTTACTTCCTTAGTTAAGCTGATTCCTAGGTACTTGATTTTCTGGGGCACAATTGTGAACGGGATTGTTTTTTTCATGTTGCTTTCTTCTCTCTCACTGTTTGCGTATAGGAAAGCCATGGACTTTTGGGTATTGATTTTATAACCTGCAACTTTACTATACGATTCTATTGTTTCTAGGAGTTTTTTGGTGGAAGTTATTGGGTTCTCTAAGTAGAGTATCATATCATCTGCGAATAGTGAGAGCTTGATTTCTTCCTTTCCTACCTGAATGCCCTTAATATCTTTTTCCTGCCTAATCGCTATTGCAAGTACTTCCAGTACTATATTGAACAGCAGTGGAGAGAGTGGGCATCCCTGTCTCGTCCCTGATCTTAGAGGGAAGGCTCTCAGTTTTTCCCCATTGAGGATGATGCTTGCTGTAGGCTTGTGGTCGATGGCTTTAATTATGTTGAGGAAGGTCCCCTCTATACCCATTTTGGCTAAGGTTTTCATCATAAAGGGGTGCTGGATCTTATCAAATGCTTTCTCTGCATCTATTGATATGATCATATGCTTTTTATCTTTTCTTTTGTTGATATGGTGGATTATGTTGATTGATTTCTGAATGTTAAACCATCCTTGCATCCCTGGGATGAATCCTACTTGGTCATGGTGTATGATCTTTTTGATGAGTAGTTGGATTCTATTTGCTAGTAGTTTGTTGAGGATCTTTGCATCTGTGTTCATCAGGGATATCGGCCTGTAATTCTCTTTCTTTGTGGTATCTCTGTCTGCTTTTGGTATCAGTGTGATATTTGCTTCGTAGAAACTGTTCGGAAGTGTTTTTGATATTTCAATTTCGTGGAAAAGCTTAAAGAGCATCGGGAGTAAGTCCTCTTTAAAGATTTGGAAGAATTCACTAGTGAATCCATCCGGGCCAGGGCTTTTGTGCTTGGGGAGACTTTTTATTACCATTTCAATTTCCTTGATGGTGATAGGTCTGTTCAGGTATTCCAGGTCTTCTTGGTTCAGCCTTGGGAGTCTGTAGGAGTCTAGGAATTTATCCATTTCCTCGAGGTTTTGATGCTCCGTGGCATAAAGCTTCTCAAAGTACTCCCTGAGGATCCTCTGAATTTCTGTGGTTTCTGTTGTAATGACCCCCTTTTCATTTCTGATTTGGTTTATTAGGGTTTTCTCTCTCCCTTTCTTTGTGAGTTTTGCTAGAGGCTTATCAATCTTGTTAATTTTCTCGAAGAACCAGCTTTTGGTTGCATTGATCTTTCGGATTGTTTTTTGGGTTTCCATCTCGTTAATCTCTGCTCTGAGTTTTGTTATTTCCTTTCTCCTGTTCGGGTTGTGCTCCTTTTTTTGGTCCTTCTCCAAGCTCTTAAGCTGTGAGGTTAGGTTAATTATGTGTGCTCGCTCCTCCTTCCTGAGGAATGCTTTTAGAGCTATAAACTTTCCTCTTAACACAGCTTTTGCTGTGTCCCATAAGTTTTGGTAACTCGTGTTCTCATTTTCATTCGTTTCTAGGAATCTTTTGATTTCCTCTTTGATTTTCTGTCTAATCCACTCGTTGTTCAATAGTGCACTGTTTAATTTCCAGGTGTTTGATTTAGTTTTCTGTTTTTGTGTGTGATTTACTTCTAATTTCAGCGCATTATGGTCTGAGAAGATTGTTGATACAATCTCTACCTTCTTAATTTTATGGAGGCATGTTTTGTGGCTCAGCATGTGGTCTATCTTGGAGAATGTTCCATGTATGCTTGAGAAGAATGTGTATTCAGCTTTTTGTGGATGAAGTGTCCTGTATATATCTAATAAGTCCCTTTCTTCCATTGTTTCCCTCAAATGAAGTATGTCCTTGCTAAGCCCCTTTCTTCCATTGTTTCCCTCAAATGAAGTATGTCCTTGCTAAGCTTGAGTCTGGTTGATCTATCAAGAGGTGACAAAGCAGTGTTGAAGTCTCCCACTAGTATTGTGTTGCTATTGATGTCTTTTTCCAAATCTATGAGTAGTTGTTTTAAGTACTTTGCTGGTCTCTCATTAGGTGCATATATATTTAGTATTGTAAGTTCTTCCTGTTGTACAGATCCTCTGATCAATAAGAAATGGCCTTCACTGTCTCTTATGACCTTCCTCACTCTGAAATCGATGTGGTCTGATATAACGATGGCTACTCCAGCTTTTTTATGGGAGCTGTTTGCCTGTAGGATTGTTTTCCAGCCTTTGACTCTGAGTCTGTGTTTGCTTTGACTATTGAGATGCGTTTCTTGCAGGCAGCAGAATGTTGGGTTCAATTTTCTAATCCATCCTGCCACTCTATGTCTTTTAATTGGTGTGTTTAGCCCATTGACATTGAGAGAGATTATTGTTATGGGATTTTGTCCCATTGTTCTGTTGAAATTTGGTGTATTTGAGGGGCCTTTCTTGCCTTAAAGTAGCCCATTTAGTTGTTCTTGTAACCATGGTTTTGAGTCTACGAAGTTCCTGAGCTGTTGTTTGTCTGTGAACCTGTGTGTTGTTCCTTCTATTATGAATGAGAGTCTTGCTGGGAAAAGTATTTTGGGGGAGGCATTTATTTCATTGAGTTTTTTTACTATGTCCCACCACTGTTTTCGGGCCATGAGGGTTTCATCAGAAAAATCAGCTGTGAATTTTAAGGATGCTCCTTTGTAAGAGATTTCTTTCTTCGATATTGCTGCTTTCAGAATTTTGTCTCTGTCTAAGGTTTTGGTCATTTTGATCAGAATGTGTCTTGCGGTATTTTTATTCGGATTTCTTCTAGCTGGTACCCTTCGGGCCTCCTGAATGTGGTCACAAGTTTTCTTCAGCTCTGGAAATGTTGTAGCAATGATTTCTTTGACAGTTTCTTCTTCATCGAGGTTTTCTTCCTGTCCCTCTGGGACTCCAATAATTCTTATGTTACCCCTCTTGGCTTCATCCCGATCTTCTCTTGCCATCTGTTCCCGAATTGTGAGTCTCTTTTCCATTTTCTGCTCTTTTCTGGAGAGTCTCTGAACTTCATCTTCGAGCTCACTGATTCTGTTCTCAGCCGCTCTTACTCTGCTGCTGAGGCCTTCCACTGAGCTTTTCAATTCGCCTACGAGATTTTTCAGGTCTGACATTTCTGATTGCATTTTCCTCATTTCTGCCTTCAGATCCTCTTGTCTTCTATTGGCATTGGTTTCCATTGTTTCTTTTAATTCCCTAAGCATCCTAAGTAGCTCCCTTCTGAATTCCTTGTCAGAGAGGTTGTCTATCACTACAGTACTGTTGGTGTCATCTGGGCTAGACTCTTCAATAAGACAGTTTGGTGGGCTTTTGCGTTGCTTTACCATTGTGAGAGGTGTGGTTTAGTCCTTCACGTTCACTGTTACTATTCTGCTTGATATGTAGTGTGAGTTAAGATAGGCTTATGAGTTATTCGCTACTGTGTTTCTAGTGGCTGAGCTAAACTAGAGAAGTTTCCATCTAAGAAGGTAGCTTATGGTTCCTAAGGCATATGTAGTGGGAAAATATTTTGCGGCCGCGTTAGCGGCCGCGGCTCCGGAACGAGTCCCTGGCACTGGGCGAGGAGTTGGGAAAGCCTCCTGTTTGGAATTGGAGCTGTTCAGCTTTGTTGCCCAGAGCTGGGCCTCTGTGCCCGTCCCACACAGATCAGGGGTTGAAAACCGGCTGTCTAGGGGCTGTTTCTAGCTGCGCGTGCCCAGAGAGGGACCCAGGCCCTTGGGGGCGGGCTGTACCTGTTGGAATTGGAGCAGTTCAGCTTTGTTGCCCAGAGCTGGGCCTCTGTGCCCGTCCCACGCAGATCAGGGGTTGAAAACTGGCTGTCTAGGGGCTGTTTCTAGCTGCGCGTGCCCAGAGAGGGACCCAGGCCCTTGGGGGTGGGCTGTACCTGTTGGAATTCGTGCATGAGGTTTTTAAGAGAGGGCCTTTAGGAACTATTCCCTATGTGAATTTCATATATATATATATATATATACATGCACACATATATTTATATATATATATATAGAGAGAGAGAGAGAATAAATTGTAGTTTTGTAGGTTAATGTCACAGTCATGGTCCTCCTATTGTTATCGATTTCCTCGAGCAGGCCCAGTAATGTCTCCATTGTAAGACTTGTTGTTACTGTGTCATCTATTTTTAGTCATCTATTGTTTTAGTCATCTATTTTTTGAGAGGTTCTTAAAATCTTTGACTCTAATCTACCAGACAAATAAACTGAATTTAATATTCTTCTCACTGTTGAAAGCTTTCAGTGATACAAAGCTATGCTCCAGATAAACTTTTTTTTTCCCCAGTTGTCTGCTATGAGAGGAGCGCTGTCATATTGAGCTTTGAATTGAGTCACCATCAACAAAAGTTAGAAGGAGGTAAAAAATACTTAAACTATTGCTTTTGCATCTAATTTAAAAGGTAATTGTGAAATGTTTTAAATGATGAGGAAATGAATTTAAAAAATAGGAAAAATATATGAGAGATGGCAACTAATAATAAATTGCTGTGGGCCTGAGAGATAGCACAGTGGGCTGGAGCTTACCTTGCATGTGGCTGACCTGGGTTTAGTTCCTGGCTTTTTATAAGGTCTCCCTGCCAGGAGTGATCCCTGATTGTAAAAAAAATAACTAATTGCTATCAAATTTCAAACTATTTTAAGACATATACATGTGTATATATACATTGTATATGTATATATACACATATATACATATTTCTAAATATAAATTAGTGTGCTAACCTTTTTGATTCCCTTAATTATATTGCAATGATAATGATGGTGATGATTAATAATAAAGTATTGTTGAATGTTTGCTCTTTCTTAGGCACAGGTATAGTTTCTTCATTGGATTGAACTGATTTAATTATTTAAAACAGTCTGAAATATGTCACTTTCTTTTTCGAATTTTAAAAATGAAGAAGTAGAAATAGGATGGCTAAGTAATTTTTCTTAGGTTTTGAGCTATTAATTGTCAAATCCAATTGTAATTCAAGAGGTCTAAGACTAAAGTCCATGTGCTTAGTGTTTAATTACATACTACTTCAAATATAAATAATAAATTTTAAAATGTGCTTGTTGATTAATCTAGCAGTTCTTTAAGAAAATGGAAAAGTGGGTGAACACCAATGTATTAATATGATTATGATTATAACTTAAGAGAGCAGGTCATTGGGGTAATCTGTATGAGCCACAAAAAGAAATGATTAAAATAAAATTATTATACATTGTACCAAATTTTACAGAAAAATTGTTATTTTATAGCAGTTAATTATATGAAAATAGATTTATAATTTGCATCTAAGAGGAAATAGAAGTTTCCTGAACAGTAGGTTCAGTATAAGCTTAATCTTAAAGCATCTTACAGCTAAATGTTAACTGGATAAACTTGAGTAGTTTTTCTTTCTGCTATTCTATAGATTCTATATTTCATTTTTTTCTTCTCATTTTCTTTTTTAATTTATTTTTTTAATTTTTATTAGTGAGACACCATGAGGTACAGTTGTAGATTTACAAATTTTGTGCTTGGGTTTCAATTATACAGTGATCAATTACCCATCCCTCCACCAGTGCCCATTTCCCACCACCACGGATCCCAGTATCCCTCCCACCCCCACCCCCCCATTTCACCTTGCCTCTGTGACAGAGCATGCCCCTCTGTTCTCTCTCTCCTTTTGTGTGTTCTATATTTCTTGACAAACATAATTTTATCCAAATTGAATATTAATTTTCTATATATTTAATAGTCATCTCACATCTCCCTTCTTTTTTTTACCAAACACACTCATAACATTATTTTTAATTGTTTCTATTGTGCCTTTCTCAGAAAAATTTTCAACTGATTAACAAAACATTGGCCAGAGACAATTTACATTGTAGTTAAAAAATATGAAAATAAATATAAAAAGAGCTTTTTGTGTTCAGAGAAAACTACAATCGTCTGCTTTATCATTTCTCTAATGATGTTGACCTTGCCAGATGGTAAGTTTTTAGTTTGAGTTTCTCAGGATATAATATTCAAACCTCATTTTGAATAACTACAATGTGGAGAAATAATTAACATAAATAAAGCTAAAGTGCTGCTTTTTTTGTTAGTGTACATCCCCTTCAGGGGCAATTGAATAGGCACAAAGAACCTGTCCCTGGTTCTTATGACCATAAGAATTGCTTGGAAATAGGTCAACAGTCTATGCAGGCATGGGGAGCAATGGACATATTTTTTTGGTGGGGCTATAATTTCTACTGAGGCATTAGGACAAGAACTGATAGAAATTTCCAGATTCTGGCTATTTCCTCCAACGTGAAAAGGAGGAAAATTGAGCAAAATTTTTTTTATCTTATTCTTTGTACTTTTTTTTTTCAGTTGATTGAGGTTCTATGATTTCTATTACTATTAATGACGGTTTCCAATGCACATAACCCCAGCACCACATCCATCTCACCATTTGTACATGTCTTCCTCATGTACAAACCAAAGTCCCTCACTTTCAACCCTCCTTGCCTCCTCTCCAACAATTCAAGTGTAGATGAGGTTGTACAGCAGTGCCGCCTTTGGCCTTTTGTTACCACTTTGCTGTACATCTTGAGCAAAAATTTAAACTCTAACCACTACTTTCAGTTTGCGTCTCTATCAGGAACCCAAGTGAACTCCGTGTCATAGCCTGTACCGAACCAAGGCACAACCAGAATCTCTGTGCAGGTCTTGGGAATAAATGGCACTGCCCTCCCAAACTGGATTTCCACTGTGTTTTTTGTTTTGACTTAAAAGAAAACAAACTTGTTCTGGTGGGCCTCAGTCTTGCCCTGTCATTCTTCTGTGGACATTGCTAGGTCAAAGCACATTTTTTCCATAGAGAATTTCATAACTTATATTTTAGGGGAAAATAACTTTGGATATGGGATTGACACAGCACTGAATTTAGTAATAAAGTTTATCAAAATTAATCATTTGTATTTCTATGTACAAAACCGGCAGTAAGTGGTGAAAGATTTAGATATGTTGCCATAGCAACTTCTTATTATGCTACAAGCTGTTGATACAACAGGAATATATAAGATATGGGTTAGTAATAGTCTCTGAGGTAAGAGAAAAACAGATTTTTTTTCTGCACTTTAAAAGAAAAGCAGCTTTTTCCTTACAACTTTATATATACATAATTGGAACACCAAAGAAAAGAAAGCAGATATACTTTTATTGCAGTTTGAAGGATAACTATCTATATAAAGTGTTTATAGAAACTTTGTGTCCAGAAAGCGAAATAAGGCAGTACTTTAGATATTCATTTCATTGGACTGACAAACAAATTATAGAGATTTAAACATAGAACAGTTTAAGCACTAATGAAATATTTCATTAAAATTTACATTGTACGTAATAAATTATAAGGAAATTACAGTCATAATGAATCAAGTTCAAATTTTCTTATCATCTCTATTACAATAACCATCTGACTCAAATTTCCAGTCTCAAACTTCATCTTTTTTTGTTTTTGTCTGTTTCTTTCTTCTGGTGCTATCAATCATTGGCATGAAATCATAGATTTATGGAAATAATACAATATAGAGAGGAAAATCAGCAAAGCCCCAACTGAATCACATAAGATTTGTATGTAAGAATGTAAAAACAAGATGCTAATACTGCTTTCTATCTCTAGTATCTCCTCAACAATCACAGAAACAGAAAAATTTTATAAAATAATGGAATAAAAACACTTTGAAGAGTAATATCATATGAGGAAGTAGAGGGAAATGCTTGCAATATTTTTGTAATATTTGGTTTTATAGGGGTTAGAAAATATGGAGTTCATTTAAGGGCAATAGAAGTTAGGATTGGATATAGAAGATGTTGATTAATAATATGAAATATTTGGCACTTTGAGTCAAGATAGATAACGTAAGAAATTGAAAAAAATCCATGGGAAATTAGACACCTTGAACTTGCTAGGACATTGCAAGAAACAGCCTTTAATGATAAGAAATAACTTCAGTAACTTGTTTTTCAAATCTAAAAAATCTTTCATAAATCTATCATGACATAATATTTCCCCAACTTGATTTTATTTTTATAAAGTTGTTCACAATAATTGGTTACATTCAATATTCCAACACCAATTCCACCGCCATTACATTTTCCCACCACCATTACTTCTAATTTTCCCACCACCACCAAACCTTGCCTCCAAAGAAGGCCCTAAGTAATTTATTTTGTACTTTAATAATCTGTTAAAAATGATTCAAAGAGAGCCGGAGCAATAGCACAGCAGGTAAGGCATTTACCTCCCACATGGCCAAACCATGTCCGATCCCCAGCATCCCATATCATCCCCCAAGCACTGCCAGGAGTAATTTCTGAGTGCAAAGTCAGGAGTAACTCCTGATCATTGCTGGGTGTGACCCAGAAAGAAAAGAAAAAAAAAAAGATCCAACGAAGCTTCCTTAGAGGAAAATATGTGAAGATTGTGGTATCTCACCCTGAAACCATTAAATCCTTAGATGAGAGATTACTAACATGCTGTTACATGTTGAACCTTGTGTGATAATATTTATTTATTTATTTCTTGATCAAAATCAGTTGCCTTCTACCTCACACCTCATCAAATGTGGTGTGCTACTCTTGGCACATCAGTGGAGTAGAGTATGAAATTTCTGGGAATTCTAAACTTTTAAGTAGGGTGATGCAACTAAAGACGACTTTGTGGTACAGAAGAATCTCTGTAAATTGTTACTCTCTTACAAAATTTGTGAGTTTCTGGATCATTGTCAATAATGATCTTATATGGCACCGGATGCAGTTCGTGGGCATGGCCACCAGGCTCTGGGGAAGAGGGGGAAATCTGGAAAGGTTGCCCATTGCCAACTGCATGAGAGCCTGGAGATTGCAGTCACAAAAGCTACATACCTGAGTTTTTCATCAGATTCACTCTCATGCATGAGGGGTTCATACAGAGCCCGTGAAGATGGGCTGAGAGCATGACTGCTATCTGGTGCTGAGCTCCATCGTTACTACCCCTTTCAGGGTTTTCCTTGAAATGAGGTTTAGCTTGGTGTCTGGAGGCACCCTGCAGCTTGTGGTTCTCTTCTGAGATTATTTGTGAGTCTCTAGATCATGGCCATTAATGAGCTTATATATCATGGCATATTTTAGCTCTCTATCGTAATCTACTCTTAGCCTCTGAATGAGCCTCTGAACTTTGGTGACTACAAAAAGGTTCTGACTAATTCCATGTCCTTTTCCCAAACATTTTTCCAAATGTACTTCCTACATTTCTTCTCATAGACTGGAGCATATATAGAGATGGCAATATTCACCTAGTATTCATCAATCACATCTCATCCGTATTTGCATTTCTTTATGTATATAAGAAATTAATCATATAAAATATGCATATTCTTAATAAAAATTAATTTGCAAAATCTAATATTTCAAAAGCAAATGTTAGAAAAAGCAGTACTGCATTATAAAATAGAGATTTAGACAGTCTGTGGATTTTTCTAAGGAAGCTTCATTTCTGCACACTTCATTACCTTGTAGATGCAAAAAGTAATCCCACATCTACAGAAAAAATTAGCATTTCTCATTTTACTGATTGTTTTCCTCAGAGAACAAAATTAAAAAATTTACAAGGACAAGCTTATACAATTTACTGAAGGTGATAGTTAAGTTATTGTTTTTGAAGTTAAATTTGTAGAACTTTTAAAGTTATCTACTTCTATTAAAACTAATATATTGTATTTTTCCTTTTAGTTTTAACAGGTTTCAAAAGTTTGAAATACATGAAGTATATGTACACTGTAAAACCAGTTAAGTAATGATTTTCATGTGCTATTCTATTTAAAACAAGAAATATGTAACTTTTATTTAACAAACATTTGAGATATAATTTTAGGTTTTAAAGTATATTTTACTCTCCAGGAACTTCTTCTCTTCATATGATATATAAGTCAACTGTTTTATTTTAATATTTAATTTGTTTTACTATATATTTAGATGATTATTGTGAAAGTAATAGGTGGCCTATTTATAACATTTTAACATGCTATAAATAGGAAGACAAACATGATCGTCTGTACTTTCAATGCACGTACGCTAGCATCAGATACATCCATCAAGGACCTGATGGTACAAGCGCGAATGATCAAGTACGACATCATTGGTCTGACCGAGACAAGAAGGCGCGAATCTCACCATGACATTTTCGACACTGGAGAAGAATTGTTCCTCGAAACATGCGATTAAAGAGGTGTCGGAGGCGTCGGTGTCCTTGTCAACACAAAATTGGCCAAGAGCATTGATTCATTTGAATGCCTAACAACCCGAATTGGACGTTTACATTTGAATAGATGTGGCTCAATGCCGGCAGTTTCTATCTTCGTTGTCTACGCACCAACATCTCATTATGATGAAAGAGAAATCGAGAAGTTCTACATGGAGCTGGAGAAGTTCTATAAAGAAGACCACACCTTCTACAAGATCATCGTGGGTGATTTCAATGCCAAGATAGGACCGAGAAGATCAGCTGAAGAACTTCACATCGGGACCCATGACCTAGAATGGAATGAACAGGGTGAGAGACTGTCTGAGTTCATCATATCGACCAAGACCATCCATGGTAACTTACAGTTCCAGAAGGCAGAATCTAAACATTGGACATGCGAGTCTCCCGGTGGATGATTCCACAACGAAATAGACCACATCATATTCAATCGACAGTTTTGCCTGACTGATGTCGCTGTTGTCCCAAAATTTTGAGCGGGATCGGACCACCGTCTCCTTCATGCAAAATTCTACATCACAGAGCAGGGAGAAAGGGCTGCAAAGTTTAAAAAGAGAACTCCCAGAACGACCACCAACTGGGAACTCTTTGGCACTATTGCGGCAACATGGGAAGATGCCATTGTTAACAACATTGACAAGGAATACGATCGACTGGTTAAGCACATCCATGAATGCGCGAGGAATGCCGAGAGAGATAGCCACACACACACAAAAAAAACGCCTGTCTTCGAAAACTCTTGAGCTAATTCGCCAGCGCGGTTTGGCGCATGCTTCAGGCAACCGTAAGCTAACGTCCGAGCTCGCAAAGCAGTGCAGAGATGCCATCAAGGAAGACCTCGAAGAGAGAAGAGCAGAAGTACTGGTAGATGCGGCAGAAGCCGGGAAAAGTATTAGTAACGCCCGCCTGTCCTTATAGATTTACTATAATCTCCTTGAAGATAAATTACTGAGAACAAAAAGAATGTGTTTATTTTTAAAAAATCTACAAAATGAGAGCACACGGACTATAGAGATGGTACAGCTAATAGGGTACCTTACACATGACTGGTCTGACTTCGATCCCCAGCATCACATATGATCATCAGGAAGATTCCTAAGAAAAGAGCTAGAAGTAATAACAGAACCACAGGGTGCTACAAAAATAAAACAAAACAACAAAACACACAAAAACTCAACCAGATTACACATAAAAATTATATTATAAGGAGTACATATTTAACAAATATTAACATATTCTTATTAGGAGTACATATTTAACATATATTAACAGTGACTACGAGTGTGTTTTACTTTACTTCCTAGACAATATTTATCTTATTATGCCTTTTATCAGATATAATAGTCAATGTTCTTTGACAACTTTAAAGACTATTTTAGATTTTATTAATATTTTTGTTCTTTTTATGCCAGTATTCGGGTTTTAATACTTTTAAGTTTTAATACTTTTTTTCTTTTAATACCTTTTTTCTTTTTTTAATACTTTTTTTCTTTTATCATTTAGTACTCTTAACTTTCTGGGCGTTCCTCCATGAATGTGCGAGGAACGCCAAGAGAGAGATAGCCACAAAAAATCGCCTATCTTCGAAAACTCTTGAGCTAATTCGCCAGCGTGGTTTGGCGCATGCCTCAGGCAACCGCAAGCTAACATCCGAGCTTGCAAAGCAGTGCAGAGATGCGATCAAGGAAGACCTCAGAGAGAGAAGAGCAGAAGTACTGGTAGATGCGGCAGAAGCCGGGAAAAGTATTCGTAACGCCCGCCTGTCCTTCGCCAACTATAAGACCAAGATGACTGCCCTCCGACGTCCTGATGGATCCATCACATCCTCCAGAACGGCAATGGAGAAGATTATCCATGACTTCTACTCAAATCTCTTCGATAGCCATGTCCACTTGCCGACATACCAAATTCCACAGGATGGGCATGTCGTTCCTAACGTTCTCCCTTCCGAAATCCGACACGCCATTTCATTGGTAAAGAAGCAAACAGCACCCGGCCCAGACAAGGTCAGACCTGAACACCTGAAGAACCTGCCGTCAGTACTCATCAATACACTGGCTCGGCTCTTCACTCGCTACCTGTCTGAATGCAAGGTTCCGTCCCAATGGAAAACCAGCAGGACCGTACTACTGTTCAAGAAGGGAGACATCCATGACATTGGCAACTATCGCCCGATCTGCCTATTGTCTGTCATCTACAAGCTGTTCACTCGAGTCATCCTGAATAGGATTGGCAGAACACTAGATGAAGGACAACCATGCGAGCAAGCAGGGTTCCGCAAAGGATTCAGCACCATCGACCATATCCACACGGTAACCAAGCTCATTGAGATTTCTCGGGAGTTCAAGATGCCGCTCTGCTTAACGTTCATTGATTTAAAGAAGGCCTTTGATTCTGTTGAGAAGGAAGCGGTCATTGAAGCCCTAGCCAATCAGGGCATTCAAGCCCAATACATCAGGATCCTCCGTGAGCTGTATTGCGGATTCACTACCAGGATCTCACCATTCTACAAAGAAGTGATCGTTGATGCCAAGAGAGGGGTGCGGCAGGGTGATACCATTTCACCGAAACTCTTCAGTGCCACCCTCGAGAACATCATGCGACGACTGGAATGGGAAGGAATGGGAGTGAAGATAGATGGTCAGCAACTACACCACCTCCGCTTTGCTGATGACATTGTTTTAATAACACCAAACATCAGCCAAGCGGCACAAATGCTGGCCGACTTTGACCGTGAGTGTGGAAAGGTAGGACTACAGCTGAATCTTATGAAGACAATGTTTATGAGAAACAACCTTGTTCCTGACGCCCCATTCGCTCTCAATGGAACGACCATCTCCGAATGCAACAGCTATGTGTACCTAGGTCGAGAAGTCAACATGAGAAATGACCTGGCACCCGAGCTGCGCAGGAGGAAGAGAGCGGCTTGGAACGCCTTCAAGAACGTCGAAGAAATAGCTAAGAGGACGAAGAACCTCCGGCTCTGGGCACATCTCTTTGATTCCACTGTTCTTCCTGCATTAACATATGCCTTAGAGACCTGGGCCCTACGCAAACAAGATGAGAACGCCATTCAGGTCTCCCAAAGAAGAATAGAAAGAGCTATGCTTGGAATATCACGTTTCACTCAAATGAGAGAACGAATCCAGAGTTCTGACATCCGTCGACGATCAAGGATCAGGGACGCTGTCTCATATGCCAAGGTGTCGAAAATCAGATGGGCTGGTCACGTTATGAGATTTAAAGACGACCGTTGGACTAGAGCTGTTACTGATTGGATTCCATGGGATGTCAAGAGACCGCATGGCCGCCCACCTACCAGATGGTCAGACTTCTTTGTCAAGATCATGAACGATCGGTTTGAGGCCCTCCATGTTCCCGGAGCGAAGAGATGCCATTGGGCTACACTAGCACGTGACAGGGACAAATGGAGACGCTACTGGCGCCCGCTCGAGCAAATCGACGACTAACGGGAAGTTAAGTGATTAAGTGAAGTGATTAAGTGAACTTTCTGGGTCAGTACAACTTCCTTCCTTATCTTTAATTTAAATTAAATTATAATAGATTTATTTTTTCCAATTTTCAGTCCATTTACCTTTGCAATAAGACAAATCTAATAGTAAATTTATTTTGTGTTCTTTTAAAAAACATGACGGATAGTCTTTTTTTATATATATGTATGTATATATATTAACACTAAGCATTTTAAAATCCAGTGTACATTTGTTTGCTTCATATTCCATTATTTTAACTGCTGTGTTACATAACAAAGTGTAGGTACATTTTACCTATAAAGATTTTTAGTGTTGAACCATGGTGTCACATCCCAATTCTCAAATTTTAAATAATACTGTGAAAACCATCATTGTACCAGCTATGCTATGAAATAAAGTCATTCCTTGGGTACAGGGTACTTCTCAGAAACAATGTGCTAAGTCCAGAACTGGGAAAATGGCAAGTATGCACATTCTTATTAGGAGTACATTAGATTTCCCAATTCTACTCTCTTTGATAATGTAATCTATGTTCTCTTGGATGTAGAGGACACTAGGATGTGCTGCATCCTCTGAAGGCAAATTAAGAAGTTAATCAAGATATACAGGAATTCATTAAAAGAACATGCTTAGCAGAGTTCTTGCTCCATGGTAAATGCTAAATATAGCAACTATTATATACATATTATCCTGCATTAGTGAAGTCAATAAGATAAGCAGAAAAATGTTAAGGATGGATAACAAAAAAGAAACCAAGTTCCTTGGATCAGTATAAAGAATAACTTGCTGCGTTCCTCTTCTTATTATAAATATAAGTTATTTTGATTATGTCAGCATTTTCTATTGATCAAATTTTAGCATTCTGAGCATTTATATTTTCCATATTCCTTTGTTAGTAACTCATTAAAGTCTATTCTGACATTAGTACTAGACTCAAATAAATTTTAAATCTGCATTTGAAACTGTAATGCCATAGTCTTTTATACAAATTAATCTTCCCTTCATTACTTGAAATGAAGTAAGGCCAAATTCAAGTAAGTCCAAATTAATATATTTGGAAAACTTCCCAACTCGAAACTGATTTAGAAATATATTAATTTTTCTAACATAATATTTAAAATGCCTAAAGTCATCTTTTCATTGGCATTTAAAATAGTAGTGCTTGTATTTGATTGCTTGAGGCAACACTCTACAAATATTTAAGATAACATTGAAAGTATAACATTGAAAAGGATTGTTATAGATTGAAGTGTAATTTATGAGAAATATTGAGAAAATTCTAGCATGTTTATTATATAAATGTATTTTCTACCTTATTGCAAATCTCATGTTTTTAGTTTCTAGTTGTCATTTATACATAAAACAATCTAACTGAAGTGGATTTGGGGGAGTGTTTTCAATGAAGTGTGACAACTTGAGAATGATTTGACTGAATTTGATAAGTGGGTATGAGGAAATACTTTTATAAGTTTTAAAAAAATATCTCTGTAAGGACAATATAAATGGGAGTCCTGAGATAATACAGTGGTTAGGGCACATGTTTTGCATGAGCCTGATTCATGGTTGATCCTTGGCATCACATGGTCCTCCAAACACTACTGGCTTAGGATGCCCAAAGTAAAACACAATAAAACAAAAACAACAAAAAACACAATATACATGTACTTTAAAATTATTTTTTATTCATGGACCAAAGATACAGTATGGGTGCTAAGGCACATACCATGCATACAACTCACCCCAGTTTAATTCATGACACAATATATGATCTCTGAAGCATATTATGGGCAATCCCTAAGCATAGAGATAGAAATTCCTGAGCACTATCAGGTGTGATCTAAACCTACTCCTCCCAAACTATTTTTACTTTCTAATATTTGATCATCATATTGTGGAACATTTTAATTGTATGACTAAGGAGAGAAAATATCAAATCTAGTTTCTCTCATGGACTGGAGCAATAGCACAGCATTTAGAACTTTTGCCTTGCACACAGCCAACATGGCCGAGTAGAGTTTGATTCCTCCTCCCCTCTCAGAGAGCCTTGCAAGCTACCAAGAGTATCTTTCCCGTACAGCAGAGCCTGGCAAGCTACTGGTGACGTATTTGATATGCCAAACACAGTAACAACAAAGTATCACAATGGAGACGTTACTGGGCCCGCTCAAGAAAATTGATGAACAACGGGAAGACAGTGACAGTGACAGTGACAGTCTCTCTCATCCTGAAAAAGAGGGCTGAGAATGATTTGCTTCTATAGAGACCATTGAGTATGGAAATAGCTACTTGCTATTTCCCCAGCAGAGGGATCTGTGATGTTTCTTACATTAAGGAAGAAGTTCAAATACTAATAAAGAGGCATTGACTCAAGAATTTACTAACAGGAGGAAGTTCTATATACATACAGAATTACATAAGCTTCCTTTATCTTAAAGTTACAATAAATAAAATCTTTAAAGTTATTAATAGTACAATATATGTTCAGAAACCTTCAACATTTTTATTTATGTTCTGGATTCTTTGGTTTTAATCATTTTGCTACCAAGAAGCTTCCAAGTATCCATTGAACATAGTTTCTTATTTACGACTCCACCCCCGACTATAAGTACTTATGATCCCATGTTCCCCTTTAATGGTGTCATCACAAGGACATTGTCCTTCCTGGCCCACAGATTGACCTCTCCCATCTGGGGTGGTTTGTAGCTCACGTGTTGCAGAACCACTGAAATGTATATCATGTCCTCCAAACTCAGTGTCAGCACTTTGATATTGCAAATTTTAACTATCTAATGTTATAAACTAATCAGTACTGATGGAGGTTATAGGAGCAACTGATGAATAATTCTAACCTTGAGCTACAATGGTCTTGCCTTTAATGCATTTAATACTGTGATTTTATAGGTTATAATTGTAGGCAAGATGCGAATTGTTCCAGTCTTCTCAGTCAATAAAAATACATATTCTTAGAAAGAAACAAAATGATAGTTTTATTTATGTTCTCATTGTTCCAATGCCACTCTATTCATTTATTAACTAGTAAAAAGGTTTAATCTTTGCTTTGTGTACATGAAATGCTCATAGCAATTTATTAAGCATATTAAAATAGTTTCTTTTCTATTGAGAAATTGACATCAAAGCTAAAGCATGATTTCATTCATTTGATAAGGATTCATTGAGATAAACAGAACCTCTAGATCTACCTACTTTGTATAGCTGTATTTTGTATTATTTATCTATCTATTTAAGCATGTTATTTATTAGAAAGATGTGACATTTTTGAGAATTGATCAAACTGTCTCTGCAAAGATCTCCTCTTGGTATCCAAAGATACAGTTTGAAGTCCCCAGCCAGGAAGTTGGAAAAAAAGGAAAATGTGATGGCCTGGTGGTGGAGAAGAAAAGTTAGAACCTAAAGTGTTTTGAGATCCAGTCTTACTTATTGCTGCCTCTCACCTTGATGGTCTCGGTATCCTGGAACCTAAGTGCCTTACTCACTGATTTAAGTGATAAAGTGCAAGACTTGAGTACCAAAGGGGTGAGACAACAGATTAGAGAAAAATGAAGAAGCTGAAAAATTCTTCTGTTTCCCTCTTTTCTCTAACAATCCCAAGAATCCCTTTTATGGGCCATCCTAATTGAAAACATACAGTAAAGAAAATTCTGGGAACTGGATGTTCAGCTTAACTAAATTTGCACACTACAACTCACTGCATACAGCATACCTTTCACTGAACCACATTTAACTAGTTTTACTGACATTTTCTGAATAAGTTAAAAATACTTTTGGCTACATTCATAAAATTAGGCCACGTTCTATGTCTGAGACTACCAAGTAACACTCTTATAATCTGGAAGGCAAGCCAGCAAATGAAAGCAACCACCAGAATGGCTAATTTAATTTTGTAATCAAATTACTTTCATGTCTTCCTGGGTTGATCATTAGAATGGGTGATTTAATCATGTATATAGGCTAATCTAAAATAAATTTTGAAAATTTAGTTCTAATTTTAATGGCATTATCCTCAGATAAATAAACAGCAGGTGGTTTAAAAATCAGGTTTTAAAAGCATAATTATTTCTTATAACTCAGGAAAGTACTCTAGGCATAGCACATCAAGAATTTTATTCTTGCAATATTCTCAGGGGTAAATTGCCTGTCATTTCTGATTGCAATGTTTTATTTGGCCATTACAGTATTTATTGTTTCATTTAAAAAATTTTATTTGTCATCAGAAACCAAACAACCAATAAAAGAACTATTTTCCAGAGTAAAGTCAAGAAAAGTATTTAGAAATAGATTATTTACTCCCCTCATAGAATTAGATCTGCAGCCTTCTCAGCCACTTAAAAACACAGCTACCTAATTTAATAGGATCTTCTTTATCTTAGACTGAAAGTAACCCTAGATTTAAAAAGATAATTGAGAAAGACCTTTGAATTCTGTTGTTTAATTTCAGAAGGAAATGAAAGCAATATAAAAAGCATTAGAAAAATAGTATATTTGAATTAAACTATAGAAAAACAAAGCTCTTAACCAGGATGCTAGTGTACAACTCAGATTAAAGGAGTGCAAGGAAAGAGAACACATGATATAATAAGTGTAGGACAACATCTCACTATTTTGCTGTTTTAAGTGATTTAAAATAAATTAAACAACAAATAAAAAAGTGATATTTGTCCATTTTTCATTTAACATACGGAGAAAGTGAGAATTTGAAGTGGGAATTATGGAGTCCTGTAATTACATAATAAAAGTAACAGATATTTCTAGTTGCTGTGGATATGATTTATCTGGACTGGTTTTTGTATTAAATATGCAATTAAATTCAAGAGATTAGACTGTATTTTGGGAACCTCCACACTCCTGCTCAAGGTCCTGGGGTCACATCTGATGATTCTAAACTTGATCTATTGTACTGACAGCAGGGAAATTTTTATTTTTATTTTATTTATTTGAGAGCTTGTTTGGAGGTTCTAGCAGGGGAGCACAGCTACTCATATACCCTCAACCGAAGACGGGTCGTCTTTATTCGGGGAAGACGTCCTCTTCGACCGAGCACACAGCTTCAGGAGGGACTCACAGGGAGTGGTGAGGGAGGAAGGGGACACCCGCCTAGCCAGCCAGATCAGCCAAATAAACTCTGGTGATCAATGGGGTGACAGATGTCACAGCCAGATCACCCTTGGGCTGGAGCTATAGCACAGCGGTAGGGCGTTTGCCTTGCGCACAGCCAACCCGGTTCAGCCGGGATCAATTCCTCTGCCCCTCTCGGAGAGCCTGGCAAGCTACTGAGAATATCTCACCCACGCGCCAAAGCTGGCAAGCTACCCATGACATATTCAATATGCCAAACACAGTAACAACAAGTATCAAAACGAAGACATTACTGGGCCCACTCGAGCAAATTGATGAACAATGGGAGGACAGTGACATTGATTTTATTTATTTACCTTTTTTTAAAAAAATTGTTGAATATCCATGGGATAAACCATTACAAAGCTGTTCATGATGGGTTTCAGTAATACAAAGTTCCAACACCTATCCCTCCACCAGTTGACATTTCCCACCACGAGTATTCTCAGTTTCCCTCCCATTATCCCAAAACATCCCTGAGTAGTCATCAAGCTACTAGGATGAGCCCATGGCTCTCTCTCACCGCTTATGTTTGGTGGTCTCAGGCTGCTTCTCCACCTGGGACAGCCGATGCCATGAACCTACGAAGGAAGAAACGAGGGCCAGGCTGGCTGGTGATCAGTTGCCATTTACTCCGTTCTCCCCACACACCTGTTCCTGTCTCACTAAGCTCCCCATTGAAGTTTCCTGTCCCCCTTGCTAGTCTCTCCACCCTCCGACTTAGTCTTTCTCTAGTCTCTCACCAACTCCCCGCATTGGGGCTAGCCAACACACCCTTCCAGTAACACAATCAACCATATGAAAGCCCTTCTTCGGCTCAAGGACAAAATACCACTTAGGGGTTTTTCTCCTTTCCTTAGTCCAATACCTAAATTAACATCTTAATTAGCATCTTAATTCTACTTCTTATTTTTAGTTATTTTGATAGTAAGAGATACATTAAGCTTGTAGTGTGGCTCTCCTGGGGACATTTCACTGTAGATCTCAGACTACAAAGCTCAGGTCAGATAAATCTTTTCTAACCCTCTCTGGGTCCTATTCCAGCTGTTACATTTTGGATCATGACAGAATTTGTCCATGACCATGCTCTTAACTTATAGTTAAGTATCATGGCACTCTGGCCTGGCCCATTCTAATGCCAGTGTAGCTCATAGTTTGCCCTTAGTCCATCAGTCCCTTGTCAGGACCCTTCTTTTGGAGTGCTAGGAAGTAAGGGCAACTGAGGCTTAAGTCAAGAGAACAGATGACCAGGAGTGAATATCATTGGAGTCAATTAACTCCTAAGTTTCAAAAGCATAGCATTAACTGTGTTCCTGTGTCTGTACAAAAAGGCCATTGCTCTGGAAAAGGACTGAAGGAGAAGAGAAAAGCAATATTTACAAGTTAACAGAATCTGATGAGGAAATAAAGGTGATTAACGGATTGGGGAAGCAGAGCACAATGAAAGAGTTTACAAGTAAACACAGAGGAATGGGAGCACTGTGAAGGGAGCAGCCCAATTAAACCTAGGCTCCCTGTGTCAAGGCAGAAAGGACAAACCAATGTTATCATACATATCCCCCCCCCCCAGCCTGCTTCTATGGTAGACACTTTTCTTCTTCCTTTCTCTCTCCTTTTCCGCATTATTGTTTCCAATACAGGTACTAAATTCCCTGTTTGATCAGGGCATTCAGTATTTTTATTGGGAGGTAAGACTGGGTGGCAACTTTTGGGTATGAATGTAACTTTCTAGGTTTTTGGAAGTTCAGGGAGGTGTCAGAAGGTAGGCCATCCTGACCCTAAGAAAGACTGGAGATTTCAGTCATAAAACCTGAGTATTTGAATTTTCAACAGGTTAATAATTGGTAAGGTCTTTCCTGAAGTGGAGTCTGGCTGGGACATGGTGGTAATATTTAATTATGTGAGCAAGTGACAGCCAGTACCTCTGCCTGGGAAGGCACCAGGCTGTCCCACCCTTTTCCAATTTACACTCATCTGTTCAAATTTCCGTGGGTTCGAGACTAACTGTAACTTTTTTTCCCTTTCAAGATTTATTTCTGTGTCTTTGAAGCAAGAGCAACAAATGAGCTTGTATAGCTGAGCTGGAAGTGGTTTATGGGCTTGGTTTCCACACACCTAACTTTTGGCCATTGAATTTCTTAGGAAACTTAGTCCTGAGTTATTGGGGTCTGGCCAGAGCACAGCAGCAATTTGGGAATATCAAGAAGCCTAAAGACAACATCGGGATGCTGAGATACTTGTCCTGCAGTTGATGGACTGGTGGCACTGCATCCCCTATTAGGGAAATTTTAGGACACAGTGATATTGTGACTCTTGCGTACAGTTTCAGGAGTCTATGTGGCACCAGAGATCAAATACAGGCTCTCATACCAGGCATGTGTTCTGGCACTTTGACCTATCTCCTCCAGTCTTTTTAATTAATTTTTGTTATGATGCAGCAGTGATCCAGGTACCACACAGCACCAAATCCAGGATCAAATCCAGTATCTCTCTTTTTTTAATGTTTTACCTTTATTTTCATAAAGTTGTGCACTATGTTTGTTTACATTAAATATTTCAACACCATCCCACCACCATTACACCTTCGCATCACCATGATTTCTAATTTTTCCACCACCACCCAAGCTCATCCTATAGGCAGATACTAAATGACTTATTTTGTACTGCTTGTTATGAATAGTATGAGATGTTGTATGGTCAAAAAAGCAGCTGCACAATTCTGGAATTCTAAATGTTTAAAATATTTGGGGTCAGGAACTATCTCTGCAACATGCTGCTCTCTTCCAAGATTCATTTGTGAATGTCTGAATCATGGCCCTTAATTCACATAAATGGCTACCTACCAGAGGTGGTTTATGGGCATGACTGCCAGGAAACTGAAAGCGTGGGGATATAGGGGATGTAGCCCATCCTTGACTCTGTGAAACCTGGAGTTCTCAGTCACTGGTCACGCATACCTGGGTTTTTTAGCCTATTCATTATCATGCGTGGGGGGCTTGGGATATACCTATGAAAGTCTGTCGTGAGCATGGCAGTGATTAAAGTAAGTATCTCTTCTTTTTTTCTTTCTTTCTTTCTTTCTTTCTTTCTTTCTTTCTTTCTTTCTTTCTTTCTCTCTTCATTTTTTTTTTTGCTTTTTGGGTCATATCTGGCATTGCACAGGGGTTACTTTTGGATTGTACACTCAGGAATTACTCCTGGTGGTGCTCAGGGGACCATATGGGATGCTGGGAATCACACCTGCATAGGCCTTGTGCAAGACAAACTCCCTACCTGCTGTGCTACTGCTCCAGCCCCAGCAAGGATCTCTTAAGCATGGAATGTGCTCTACAAGTTGAACAATATCCAAGACCTCTATCCCAATCATGTTAATATATATTGTTCTGCAGCATTAAATTTGTTTAAATGTATGTAACGAAGTTTGTTAACTACTTTCAGAAACTTTCTCATCCCTAACTGAGAAGTTATATTTTTGAAATAATGATCCCCCACTTTCTCCTTCTAATAGCCACTGGCCACCACCATACACACTCTCTGTTGATTTGATAATACATATATATATATACATATGATATATATATATATATATTATCCTTTCTAATGTGTCTGCTGTTCCATTGCATATATGTGCTTATAAAAATTTATTTATCCAGTAGCAAATACCAGTTTTTTCTGTTTGATTTTTAGCTACTGGACATTATGAATAATGTCTCTACAAATATGGATGTACTATTGTCTGTTTTTGTATCTGTCTTCAGATCTCTTAGGTATATATCCTACTATATTATTATTGCTGAATTCCTTACCAATTATAGTTTAATTTCGTGAGAAATTGTTGCATGATTTAATATACAATGTAGGTGTTTTTGACAACTAATTACTGAATTATTATATATTTTCTTTGTAACATAGCATGCATATAAAGATGAAATTTTTAAAATTAAATTAATCGAACTTATCTGTTTATGGCAACATAACCAAAAATATGTCACTTGTCTTACATATTATTAGCATTTTTCTTTTTATCAGCCAATGGTAGGAGATACATTTTGTAGAAACATTTCTGAAAACGATTTATCTTTATATATGAGAAGAAATATAAATATATTCTCTTTTAAAACTCTTGCTTCACAGGCAAGTGACTCAGTTCAAAACCCAGAACCCCAGCAACCTGGAACACTGTAAGGAATTACTCATTTTTCTTCTCTCTCTTTTTTTTTTTTTTTTTGCTTTTTGGACCACACCCAGCAATGCTCAGGAATTACTCCTGGCGGTTCTCAGGGAACCATATGGGATGCTGGGAGTCGAACCCAGGTCGACCGTGTGCAAGGCAAACGCCCTACCTGTTGTGCTATCTTTCCAGCCCCAATGATGTACTCTTAAACTATAAGTAGCTCATAAGACATGATTCTAAGACGTTATCCAAATCTATAGTATTGAAAAAGGCAGTAGTATAGAGTATAATCACCTTATGGCCAAACTTCATTTATTATTCTCAGCACCTTGGGTTCTTAGAATACAGTGATATAAAAAGGAATCACTCAGTAAATCTTTGCTTTACGTAAATTTCAAAATACACTAATTTTAATTTCTTTCTTGGGACTCCATATATTGTCCTAATTTTTCCATTCTCTTTTTTATTTTGTGAGTGTTTGTGTGTGCATGTAGCTGGGGTACCGGGGAGGTGATTCTGGCTCTGTACTTAAAGGTTATTCCTTGTGGTACTTTGAAGACCGTGAACTGCCAGGGATGAACAGGAGTCAGATAAGGTCATGCAACACTTTAAACTGTCTATTCTCTCTCTCTTTTTCTGGCCTTTATTTGATTCATTTGAATTAGTCATTTCTACATTTTATGCTTCAGTGTCTAGGTTTAGTTGTGGGTGCATGAAAATCAAATCAGAGCATTTGGGATAAGGTTAGTCACAATATTTCATCAGCTTTTTTCCATCTGGGACGTGAAAGAAAAGATTAATACTCCAATAATGTGGCATGTGTCAAATTATCTCTTATGGTAGATATTTGATAAAGATCCCTGTAGTATTTCACCCTATTCTCAAAAATACTTAGAAAAAATGTTTAATCCAATTCTTACTCTTCTGGGAGATGTTTTGGGTGGTCATCATAATAGTTCAAGACTATCTAGAAATATCTGTAAAAAAGTATTTTAACAGTGAACTCTGCTAACTGAATCCTCAAAGATTTTACAGCCCCCAGTTGTGCAATTGATGACCTCACTAGCAAGATTTTGACTGGGGTTATGGCATTATGTTTTCCAAATTAGCATGTACCCCTAAAGTAATAAACATTTAAATGTTTTTGAACATCATTAAACAAAGAATGAAGAAAAGAATTTTAAGTATATTGAAGTTATCATCTTGTAATTAAATAAATGTGACCTTGTTATTAAAGCAGATTTCAAACTTAGAGAATGAACGTGTGACTTTTTCTCAATGAAGTTAAAAATAGATGATTCATTTTTAAAACCATGACAACCTTTAAAAGCCACTTTGTACTCTAGTAGACTTTTTGTTCTCAGGCTTTGTGGTCATAGAAACACATCAACAATCATAAGAAAAAATATAGAATTTTTAAGTCTAATAGTACAATACACCGAATAAAAAATTGCACTGAGATTCCCAACTAATTACATGGGAAAGGAAAACTAAGAAAATGCAGTCTGTGACCGAGAAAATGAATCAGATAATAGCAACAATGTCTTGGCAAATTCTAAAGAAAATGATGATAACAGAAATCATGTTCCAACACTTCATATCTTATTCTCTATCATTTGATCACTTGACATCCCCTTACTCATTGATTTGCTGGAGCAGCCGCCAGTAGCGTCTCCATTCGTCCCTATCGCACACCAGTCTAGCCCAGTGACGTCTGCTCATTCTAGAAACATGAATAGTATCAAACTGATTGTTCAGGGTCTGGACGAAGAAGTCTGCCTATCTCATAGGTGGGCAGCTATGCGATCTTTTGACGTCCCATCAAATCTAGTCAGTAATGGCTCTAGTCCAATGGTCACCTCCAAATCTCATTACCTGTCCAGCCTATCTGATTTTTGATGCCTTGGAAAAGGAGACTTGATTGTAGATGGAGGTCGGAACTCCAGATTCTTTCTCTCATTTTGAGTGAAGCATGATACTCCAAGCATAGTTCTTTTGATTCTTCTTTGGGAGACCTGAATAGCGTTTTCATTCTGTTTTTTGTAGGGCCCAGGTCTCTGAGGCATATGTTAATGCAGGAAGAAGAGAGGAATTGAAGAGATGTGCCCAGAGCCGGAGGTTATTCATACTCTTAGCTATTTCTTCCATTCTCTTAAAGGCTTTCCAAGCCACTATATTCCTCCTGTGTGACTCAGGTACCAGGTCATTTGTCATTTTACTTCTCGATCTAAGTACACATAACTGTTGCATTGGGAGATGGTCATCCCATGAGAAAGAATGGAACATCAGGAATGAGACTGTTTATCATAGACATTGTCTTCGTGAGATTTAGCTGTAGTACAACCTTTCCACACTCATGGTCGAAGTCGGCCAGCATTTGTGCTGCTTGGCTACTGTTTGGTTTTATTAAAATGATGTCATCAGCAAAGTGGAGGTGATGTATTTTCATACTGTCTATCTTCACTCCCATTCCTTACCATTCCAGTTGTTGCATGATGTTCTCGAGGGTGGCACTGAAGAGTTTAGGTGAAATGGTATTACCCTGCTGAACCCCTCTCTTGATGTCAATTATCACCTCCCTGTAGAATGGTGAGATCCTGGTAGTGAATATGCAATCCAACTCACAGAGGATCCTTATGTATTGAGTTTGAATGCCCTGTTTGGCTAGAGCTTCAATGATATCTTCAGTCTGGGAAGAATCAAAGGCCTTTAATTCATGAACATTAGAAAGAGCGGAATCTTGAACTCCAAAGAAACCTCAATGAGCTTGGTTATCATGTGGATATGGTCGATTATGCTGAATCCGTTTTGGAAACTGGCTTGCTCACATGTTTGTCCTTCATCTAGTTTTCTGCCAGTCCTTTTCAGGATGACTCAAGTGAATAGCTTGTAGATGACAGAAAAAAGGCAGATCAGGCAATAATTGCCAATGTCGTGGATGTCTCCCTTCTTGTACAGTAGTACAGTCCTGTTGGTTTTCCAATGGAATGGAACCTTGCTTTCAGACAGGTGGCATTTGAAGAGTCGAGCCAGTATATTGATGAGTACTGATGGCAGTTTCTTCAGGTGTTTGGGTCTGACATTGTCTGGGCTGGGTGCTGTTCACTTCTTTACCAACAAAATGGCCTGTCAGATTTCAGAAGGTAAAACTTTGGGAACGACATATCCATCTTGAAGAATTTGGTATGTGGACAGTTGGACGTGGCTATCAAAGAGATCCGAGTAGAAGTCATGGACAATCTTCTCCATTCCTCTTCTGGAAGATGTGATAGATCCATCAAGATGTCGGAGGGTAGTCATCTTGGTCTTGTAGTTGGCGAAGGACAGGAGGGCATTGTGAATGCTTTTCCCAGCTTCTGCCGTGTCTGCCAGCACTGCCTCTCTTATGTCTTTGATGTCTTCCTTTATAGCTTCTCTGCAATGCTTTGCAAGCTCGGAAGTTTGCTTGCAGTTGCCTGAGGCTTGCGCCAAGCCACATTGGCGAATGATTTCAAGAGCTTTCGAAGACAAGCATCTTTTTGTGGCTATCTCTCTCTCGGCATTCTTCTCACAATCATGAAAGTGTTGAACTAGTCAATCCTATTCCTCGTCAATGTTGCCGCAATAGTGCCAAAGAGCTCCCCGTTGGTGGTCTCTTCTTAAATTTTGCCGCCCTTTCTCCCCACTCTGTGAAGTAGAATTTTGCAAGAAGGAGACAGTGGCCCGATCACGTTTGGAATTTTGGGACAACAGTGACATCAGTCAGGCAAAACCATCGATTGCATATGATATGGTCAATTTCGTTGTGGAACCATCCACCGGGAGACTCCCATGTCCAATGTTTAATATTCAGCCTTCTGCAATTGTGAGTTACCATGGTCTTGGTTGACATGATGAAGTCAGACAGTCTCTCACCTTATTCATTCCTTTCTAGTGCATGCGTCCCGATGTGGAGTTCTTCGGTTGATCTTCTCAGTCCTAACTTGGCACTAAAATTACTGACAATTATCTGTAGAATTTGTGGTCTTCTTTACAGAACTTCTCCAGCTCCATGTAGAATTTCTCAATTTCTTCTTCATTGTAATTGGATGTTGGTTCATAGACAATGAAGAAAGAAACTGCCGGCAGTAAGCCACATCTATTCATGTGTAATCATCCAATTCGGGTTGTTAGGCATTCGAATGAACCAATGCTCATGCTCATGGCCAAGTTCATGTTGATAAGGGCACTGACACAACCGACGCCTCAATTCTTCTCTAGTGTTGAAAACAGTGTGATCTGATTGATGCTCTCTAATCTCAGTCAGACCAATGATGTCCTACTTGATCATTCATGCTTGCACCACCAGGTACTCTATCATGCATCCGACTCCAGCATGCATGTATTGAAAGTACAGGCAGTCATTTTTGTCCTTCTTTATTTTGGCAGCCTAGTTCGGGCCTGAGATTTTATCAGCCTCTCCTTCCTCATCCTTCTTAACGCTGCCATATTGTTGTCTCTTTCTGGGTCAGGGGAATGAGACCCATTGTATTTACTGGTTTTTGCATATCAAATACACCAGGGATAGCTTGCCAGGTTCTGACATGTGGGCAGGACACTCTCGGTAGCTTGCCAGGCTCTCCCAGAGAGATAGAGACTTTTAGGGAGGTCTCTGATGATCCTTGAAGGTGTTCCCATGGTTCAAACCATATTTGAACCCCATCAAATGTGGTGCAGTAATCTTGTATTAAGTGTTTTATGATGTGTCACGTGGTCTGGAAAGCGTTCTGGAGCGTGGCGGCAGCTGGGTAGCAGAGGTAGTGGAGGTAGTGGAGGTCTGCCGGGCTGCTGGGAGCAGGCAGAGGATCTCTGTTCCCGGGCCTCTTGTGCCTGGAGTCCAAGGTCACAGAGTTCCGCTTCCCTGGTTCTGTGGGGCTTCACTCGAGCATGAGTCTCGGCCCGAGTGTCTGGAAAGTGTCCTGGAGCGTGGCAGTGGCTGGGTAGTGGAGGTAGTGGAGGTAGTGGAGGTCTGCCAGGCTGACCTTTTTTTAAGGGGGGCAGGGGGAACACAAGTGTTTCTCTTTAATTCGTAGGGCAAAGGAGGGTCACGGCCACCCTCTCTGTGGAGGAGGCTCTGAGGCACATGGGAAGGGAGAGAAGTGTCAGGAAGGATGCCTGAGAAACAGCTGTCAACGAGAACCGTCATGTGCTGCTCTTGCTTCCCTGGGGGCTGCGCCTCCCGCCAGCCAAGCATCCCCTGCTGAACATGGGCCCCACAACTTGCATGATCCATGGCTATGGGGGTCGTGAAGGGTGGGGTGGTGCCAGATGCTGCCTCACTCTGAGGAGAGACTCAAGCCCCAGCTCTTGGCACCAAGTCAGCTGCAGACAGCTGCTGTCCTGAAAACAATGTGACTTAAGCATGTAAAAAAAAAAAAGAAAGAAAAAAGCAAAAAGAAAGGTCGTCCTTTCCAGAGCCTGTGTCAAAGAGCAGGGCTAACATCATGCAGAAGGCCTTCTGCCACTGGAGACTTCCCTAGGGGTGTGGGTGGGGTGCCCCACGAGAGGAGAAGGAGCAGGGCAGCGGCCCCAGGCCCAGCTCCATCTGTTCAGCACTGCTTCACTCACGAGGACCCCCGCGGACCAACCTGGAGGGGCTGAGTTCAGGGGCCAGGCCAGGCGCTCTGTGCTAGTGACCTCGATTGCTTTCACATGGATACACATTATAAATATAAAACCGTATCTTCTACAAAGAGGGCACATACTCGTACATCATACATGAGTGAAGCCCCACAGAACCAGGGAAGCGGAACTCTATGATCTTGGACTCCAGGCTCAACAGACCCAGGAACAGAGATCTTCTGCCTGCTTCTTCTCTATACTGTACCCATTTTCCAGGTCCAAGCAAAGTGTGTAGGTGGTATTACTCAACTAGTTCATATTTGTTTCTTACCTTAACTTTTCTCCTCTCTCTATGCTTGGTGTTTATATTTTACTTCACATTTTACAACTTTGGCCCTAATGCATCTTTGTTGAAATTCTTCACCCAACTGAAGGAGTGATAACTTTCCTGTTCTCAAAAGGAATGCTTTCCTCTCCATGGCAGGCTGAACTATACTGGAGCTCCACACTGAAGACTGAAAGCAGTGTTCGACTTGTGTCAACTTCTTAGCACAGCACTGCAGTCTCTCACTGCTTTCAGCCTCCTTATCAGATCCCTGATTCTGTGCTTGATTTACTTTTTGAATGTGATTTGCTCATATTGACTCTTAGCTCTTTTATGATATACAAAGTATGTGCTTGGAGCATGACTTTACACATTAAACTAAGAGTTCTGTTTCCTTTCTTTATAATCCATTCCACAAGCATAGCTTTTAAGGATAGCAATGAAATGACAAGTACACCAAAACAAGCTCGATTAGGTCAGAATATGGATCATCACTTAATAATTTGAGTAAACAAAGTGGATTTCTTCATTCTGTCTTGTAGAACATATACAAAACCATTTATGCAAACAATTAAGAATTTGGAAACAAAAAGACACCAGAGATTAAAAATAGGAACATTTCCTTCTCCCTGTAAAGTATAGTGGATAAATGAATAATAATTTATTTTTCAATTTAGATGACTGTTATAATGATTTTAAAATTTGAGAGTGTTTTATAGGGTCTGGGAAAAACAAAATTATTTACTTCAAATTCCTGACTTTTTACATTAAAACGATGTGTGTTATGCTGTGTAGGGGTAAATTTACCAGAATAGAAGTCCTCCTGAGTATTCTAGGAATTAAACACTGTAGCACTGTAGCATTGTCCTCCTATTGTTCATCGATTTGCTCGAGCGGGCACTAGTAATGTCTCCATTGTGAGACTTGTAGTTACTGTTTTTGGCATATAGAATACACCATAGAGCTTGCCAGGCTCTGCCATAAGGATGGGATGCTCTTGGTAGCTTGCCGTGTTCTCTGAGAGGGATGGAGGAATTGGACCTTGGTTGACCGTGAGCAAGGCAAATGCCTTATCCACTGTGCTAACACAGAAAACAAAAAGTTGTGTGTCTGGGAGGGGGGATGTGCACATAGAGATAGTGTAGTTGGGGAAGGCAATTGCTTTGCATTTGGTCAACGTGGCTTTGATCCTGGAAGCACCACATATAGCATCCCCCTCCCCCAACCCACAACCATCTATCCCTGCAAGAATGATCCCTGAGAACAGAGCCAGAAATAAACCCTGGGGACAGCCATATGTGGCCTAAAAATGACCAAATATTAATTCTCAGAGGATTATATTATGCAATATGGAAGAAATAAAGTTTATTGGGAGAATGGGGGAGAGGATAATAGAAAAAAGTACAAGATATGATTATTTATTAAATTAACTAATGCTAAAAACTGATTCAAAAATAAACTGCTAAGAAGATCCCATGGCTAGAGTCCCAAATGAAAAGATAGGTACAGCAGGTAAGGCATTTTTCAAGCATGTGGCCCACTTGGGTTCGACCCTGGCACTTCATATGGTTCTACAAACCAACCAGAAGTTTGGTTTGAGCACCAAACCTTACCTTTGAGCACCATCAGGTATGACAAACAAAATAAAACAAAAAGATTGCAGGTTTAATGTGACAGCACTTCTCTGGAACCAGCAGAGAGAAAAAGACTAGCATTAGTTTTATTCCCCCCCCCCCCCCCCCCCTTAGAGAGCCCAGCATGGTAATGAGAGTATCTCGCCTGCACAGCAAAGCCTGGCAAGCTACCCGTGATGTATTTGATATGCCAAACACAGTAACAAGTCTCACAATGTTACTGGGCCCGCTGGAGCAAATCGATGAACAACGGAAGGACAGTGACAGTGACAGTGACAGGAATAAACATAATAAATTGTGAAAGATCAATAAAAATTAGATATAAGTAAATACAGAATGTTTAGCGCTTAACTTCATGAATAAAATTGTATATATGATATGTATATATATATATATCTGCTATTGGTTTACAGTAGTATACAGCTTTAAGGAGTATGATTTCATATCTCTGTAAGTGTATAAATCTCGCTGCAACTACCACCAAAGTTCTAGTGCCATTCCTATGATCATACTGAATTTCTCTATCCATTTGTCTATCCTTCTGCTCCTCTTGTGGAAACTACTAGATTTTTAACAGAGACTAAGAGATATTATTACTATTATATAATATCTTATTTTTATATGCTTTTTATTTTGGAGGAGCACACCTGGGTGTTTTTGGTGGTTGCTCCTGGCTCTGTGCTCAGGGATCACCTATGATTGTACTCACAGAACTGTATGTGGTTCTCACGATTGAGCCCAGGTCAGAAATCTGCAAAGCAAGTGTCCTACTCTCTGAAGATTTTTACTTGTGTACTTGGTTCTTTATGTGAGAAACAATTAGTATTTCACTTTCTTCTTTATTTCACTTGCTAAAATCAACAAACGTACTACCCATTCTGTTAAAAAGACAAAACTTCATGTTTCTTAATAATTTAGTATTGCATTGCTAAAACGGCCTTTCTACATAAAATAATCTACAAATTTCAAAGTAATACCTATCAAAATATTAAGAAGAAACATTTTAAAAAATAGAAAAAAAACAAATTTTGTATAGAATGGCAAAGAAATTAATATTTAAAAATGATTCTGAGATAAAAAATGGATTCGTCACAATCACTGAATTCAAACTATGTTACAAAGTCAGATTAATGAAAACAGTGTAGTATTTGGACAAAATAGTACAGAGCAAAGGCATAGAATGGAGAACCCCAAAAAAACTGACACACTATAGACATTTTTTTCTTAAAAAAAGATGTTAAAATGCATAAAATAAAGAAAAGAAAGTGTCTTCTAAAAACAATGATATTAGACTAGGCTGTTACATGCCTATTTAACAATATAAATAAAAATAAGCTTAAATGTAATTAATACTTAGATATCAAACAAATAGCATAAAATACATTTTAAAAAAAGAAAACAGATGATATACTAAAGACTTCAGCATCAGGTATGTATTTGTAGAATAAGCAATAAAAGCAAGATGACCAGAATAAAGTAAATAAATATTATATCAAATTTTAAAATGTTACATAGCCAAAGAGCTATCACAGCCTAAAGCAACCTCATAGTTGGAAGAAGATATGTTTATATAGTACATATGACAAGGAGTAAATGTACTCACACGGCTCCACAACAGAAAATAAGTGATCCCCTGAAAAGGGGCAAAATACTTTGATAGTTACCTCTAAGAAGATATAGATAATTCAGAAACATGTGAAAAATATTCAACTTCACTCATTGTTATGAGAAGTTCAAATCAAAACCACAATGTTACTTCACATTTGTGAGAAAAGCTTAAAAAATATTTGAAATAGTCAGAAATGCCAAGGATGTGAAGAAAAGTAAATGCTAGTAATATCATTGGTATGAATGTAATTGATGTAGCCTATATGGAAAATATTATAGAAATCCCTTAAAATATAAAAGTGGAAATTTCATAAAACTCACTATCATCACTTGTGAACATTAATGTAAAGGATATAGAAATACTAATTTGCTGAAAGCATGAGAACTATCATCACAGCAGTTATTATTCACAATAGCTTAAATATGGAACAACCTAAATGGCCATAATAGAGGAAAAAACTGTGTTAAAAGCGCTCATAGAATACTATTCAGACATTAAAAACAATAAATTATTCATTTTAGGACAAAGCTTATGATGAACCAAGTGTTTGTACTATGTAAATTATGGTAAGACAATGAAAGAATTGTGAAATTATTCAATTCGTATGTGAAATACAAGTTACTAAGGCAAACAATAAGCTATGAGGAAAAGTCACTGAAACTGCCTTCTAGGGCTGGTATGATAGTAGAGCAGGTGGAGTAGTTGCCGTGCACACACCCACCCAACTCTGGTTCCATTCTTAATTTCTGGCATCCCACATGGTCAGCTGAGTGTGGCAGGATAGATCCGTCAATGCAGATAGAGAAGAAATTCATGATCAGAGCTGGCTGTGGTCCTCAATCAAACAAGAATAAAAAAATGATATCCGCCAAATAACTTCTAGATTCAGAGAAAACTCTGGTGGTCACCATAGTAAGCAAGGGACATGGAAGGAGTGGAAAGTTAAAGATGAAATGATTCCTGAGTTTCCCTTTTCACTTGTTGAGAGATACTCCATCTAAAACAACCTTACAAGTGCCATCACTCTTCTCCTTTCAAACCTAATCACTTGATCACTTGACTTCCCGTTAATCATCGATTTGCTCGAGCGGGTGCCAGTAATGTCTCCATTTGTCCCTGTCGCGTGCTAGTGTTGCCCAATGGCGTCTGTTCGCTCTAGGAACATGAAGAGCCTCAAACCGATCGTTTATGATCTTGATGAAGAAATCTGACCATCTGGTAGGTGTGCGGCTATGCAGTCTTTTGACATCCTGTGGAACCCAGTCGGTAACAGCTCTAGTCCAGCGGTCATCTTTAAATGTCATTACGTGACCAGCCCATCTGATTTTTCTCACCTTGGCAAATGAGACAGCATGCCTGATTCTTGATCGTCGACGGATGTTGGAACTCCGGATTCTTTCTCTCATTTGAGTGAAACGTGATATTCCAAGCATAGCTCTTTCAATTCCTCTTTGGGAGACCCGAATAGTGTTCTCATCCTGTTTGCATAGGGCCCAGGTCACGGAAGCATATGTTAATGTGGTATTGGGAGTGAAATCAGCTTTTTTTTTTTTTATTGAATCATAGTGAGAACAGTTACAAAGCTTTTAGGTTTAAGTCTCAGTCATACAATGATCAAACATCCATCCCTTCACCAGTGCATATTTTCCATCAACAAGAAACCCAATATACCCCCCACAACACCCCTCCCCATGCCTGTTAGGAAGATGATTTCCACTTAACTCTCTACTTTGATTACATTCTTTATTTCAACAAAAGATGCACCATTATTTTTTGAAATTTTCCCCCAATAATCAAACCTGCTGACAAGGCATCATGAAATAATTTGTTTTCTATTGCTGGTTATGAAGACCACATGATGATTGCATTTCTGATATTTTACTAATTAAGTCTGGAGGGATTTCTGCCAAAAGCTGAATAGTTCTGAGATTGTTTTGTGTGCTTCTGGGGCCATGACTGTGCCAGAAAGCCGCTTGTGGGGGGCAACTCGTGGTCTTTGCGGGGCAAGAATGACGTGCCGGTTCAACCCCCTCCCCCCACCATCCCATGAGGCCAGAGTTGCCCTGTCATTGCTGGCTCATACCATATGGCACAGCACCATAGGTTAATGCATAGTCTATTCACATTTCTGCCAAAAGTTGCTTGGTTCCGAATTAGGTCTGTGTGCCTCTAGGTTCATGGCTGTGCTGGAGAGCCACTCATAGGGGCAACTCATGCTCTCAGTGGGGCAAGAAGTACGTTGTGAATTCAGCTTTTGCTGTGTGCAAATCAGGTGCCTTCACAACAGTACTAGCTCTCTGGCTCTGTAATAGGACTTTTTCCACATTTTAAGGAGAACAAAAATTTTACTTCAGTAGACTTGTATTTCAAAATTTTGTTCATTATTAATATACTTTATAATTGTTTTGAGGGAAATGTGGGGAATAAGAAACACATAATTTTCTATATGTCTGTATTATGTATATATTTTATGCTTTTGGTGAATCTAAGCTTCAATTTACAAATAAAAATAGCTATTATACTATGAAATAAATACATTCATACAATTTAAATGTGTGCTATAAAGGTATTTATATTTAAATTACTCTGATAAAGATTATTATTGATGCTGATGTCCACTTCCTTGAGTTTCTCAGCATGGAGTGTTTCATTTTATCTTATAAATATTTCATTTGTCCCCCAAATATTAAGGAATGTTTTGAACAAAAAGCTCATTTACTGGCAAGTCTTAAACTATCTTTCATTAGTTTGTACTTCTGTGCTCTCTTACCTCCACCCAATATATACGCACTGAAGTATACCCACGTTTGCTTTTAAAAATTCTGATTCTTGACAGCACTCATCTCAGTCTATACATAATTCATTATAATTACTATCAATAACTTTCTAGTGGCAAGCTCAATTTTCCCAAGAGCATAAGAAAGCTGTATGGCTGGTTGCATGCTTTTAGGCACATAAAACTGTCACAGAGGGCATATACATTAGTTCTAGTGGATACCCACAGACTCAGAAGAAATAGAATACTTCACAGTTCACAAATAAATTCTGTAACTCACTAAAGCAGGGAATTATTTAGGACCCGAATCTCATGATAAAATTCAAAAGCTTACACTGGAGTTTGCGATAACATGTATTAGAGATTGATTACTTTGCAGCTAACAATTTTTTTTTTTGGAGAGAGAAAAATCCTAACGTCATAATTTTGTAATGCAAACGTTTTTTGTGCATTTTGTAGTTTGATTGGGGAGGTTCTACCTTTACTGTAAGACTTGCTTGATGAAAGCAGAACTCTGAGTCATTTGGAAAGAAACAGTATGATGTTGTTGATGGTGTTGGCAAGTTTAGGGAGTGAATAAGTGTTTCTTGATCAGGAGTAGCCATAAGTGTTCCTATTGTTATGTGTCTTTTTAGTGAACAGAAGAGCTTAGAGCTATGCATGCATGTGAATAGCACCTCTACAATTCAATAATTTTTTTCTGATTTCTTCAACTTTCTTCTTCAAGAAATGCAAGGATGCCTCATTTTAAAAATAAGAAAATATACATTTCATGTCAGCATATATTTTATCTTGCTGAGACTGTTTCAACATTCACTGGCATTTTTGTTTTTGCCCTTAGCACTTCTAGGTCCACTGTGGTCGATTTCCCCTCCTTCGATTCTCTTGGGTGTGCAAATAAGCCACAGGGCTGCCGTGTGTCCATCATGAATATAGAAGTTGTCAACCAGTTTCCAGAGAAAAATCTTCCTTTTTTTTTCACTTTTCCTCAAAAAGAAGAAAGAAAGGCTCTTTACTAGAACTTCAACATTTTTATTCAAAACAAGGCATAATCATAAATTAATAAATAAAACACTAGGAATGTTTAAAAGTTGTTGTGTATAGGTATTCATTCGAAGGTCAAGAAAAAGTAAAGGGTTGGTTTTGTTTTGGACTAACCCAGAGATTCTCAGGGATCACTGCTGGTGGGGCTTGAGGGAAGATCTGGAATACTGGGGATCTAACCCTGGTCTGCTGCTCCCATCTTTGGTTGGCCACATGCAAGGCAAGCTTTCTACCCACCCTACTATTGATCTAGTCCCTATTTCTTTTCTTTTTTGTTTTTTATAATTTTATTTCTTGAATCACCATGAGAGTAGGTACAAAACTTTCAGGTTTGAGTCTCAGTCATACAATGAAACATCCATACCTTCACCAGTGCCCATTTTCCACCACCAAAAATCCCAGTATGCCCCCAACCTACAGCCTCCCCCTTCCTGATTTTCACATTACTCTCTCTCTACTTTGATTACATTCAATATTTCGACACCAGACCCACCACTATTATTTGGGATTTTACCCCAACACTCAGATCTGCCAAAAAGGCAACAGTAGACAATTTTTTTTCTATTGCTGGTTATGAATAATATATGATGTCATGCGGCCACAGTAGTGGCCACACGATTTTGAAATTCTGAAATTTTAACAATTAAGTCTGGAGGGATTTCTGCCAAAACCTGCTAGGTTTTGAGATTTGTTTCTCAGTCTGGGATCATGGCCGTTACGCAGCTTTATCAGGAGCCAGAGAGGCTGTTCATGGGTTGTGACTCGGGATCTTGTTGGGGTGGGGAGGAAAGGGCCGGCTCCACCCCCCATCCCAGGAGGTCCCACGTGTCTCATCACTGCAGGACCAATCCTGACTGTCCAATGACCTCTGGAGGATGGCAGCTACTGAGCCGCTGAGGAGGAACAGATGAAGGGATAACACCCTTCCCCACTGGGGTGGCCCAGGACTGGTAACCTACTGCTGGGGCCAGATGCATCTCGGCCAAAAGCCACTGGGTTCGAAGATTTGTTTCTGAGTCTCTGGGATCATGACCATTAAGCAACTTGATCAGGAGCCAGGGAGGCAGTTCGTGGGCAGCAACTAGGGTCTCGTTAGGGCAGGGAGAAAAGGGTCAGCTGCAACCCCCTCCCTTGAGGCCCCATGTGTCTTGTCAGTGTGGGCCCAAACCTGACTGTCCATTGGCCTCTGGAGGATGGTGGCCACTGAGTCACCAAGGGGGAGCAGGTGGAGGGACAATACCCTTTCCCCTTGGGGTGATCTGGCACTGGTAACCCATTGCGGGGATCGGAAACATCTCTGCCCAAAGCCATTGGGTTCCAAGATTTGTCTCTGAATCTCTGGGATAATGGCCATTAAGCAGTTCAATCAGGAACCAGAAGGTCTTGTTTCCAATTCTATAGCTGAGCCGGAGGGGGTTTGTAGGTGTGTCTCCCACATACCTAACTTTTGGGCCTTGATCCCTATTTGTTAAACTAGCTCTCTTAGGAACTGTAGTCTAATGAGTGTTTTTCTTTTTCAAAGCAACAACCATAAGAACTGTTCATTTTAACAGAGTTGCCATAGCTCAAACTGTGTCCAATTTCTTTTGAAAATGCCTTCAGAGTTAGTATATGAGCCACATAAGAAAACCATTACTTCATGGTTATCCTTTGTAAAGTTCCAAAAAGAAATAGGAAAAACAAATTGAAATAAATGGGGTGTGGCTTTCACATCCATAAAATCAGTGTCAAAGATGAACTTTGTGTCCTTCCCAGAACACTGACAACTGCATTCCCTCCAGACACACAGAAGAAAAAAATGGATAATTGATCCTAAGTATCTAATTCCTATACAATATGCAATTGTGCAGTTTTATTACCTAATAGCATATATGTAATATATATATATATACATATATAAGTTCAGCCTGATTTTATGTATCTTTTTAAAGATTAGCTAGACTTTCTTATATAAATATCTACATAGGGAATACAAAATGATTCTATAAGTAAGGTGATACATTCCCAGAAAGTGACCTCTAAGGCTTAATCACATTAAACCATGTGATCTCTAACTTTGAGTAGGGCATTAATGATTCTCATTTTCTTAGTGATTCCTTTTATTGCCAGATCTTTGTCTTTATAACCAGTTGCCTATACTTTGCACCCTATAACCTTCTAAAATCGTATATTTGATTATAACACTTTCTGTTAAAACCTTGCAATGATTAGATTTTACCTTTGTAATGATGAATACAATGTTAAAATATTTCATAATATATTATCTTCTAAAATTTAGATTGATTGATATAGTCATGCCTTACCACTTTTCTCCAAATTGCCCTCTAGATAGATGGACTTTCTTCCGGGAAAGAACCATTCTTTTTCTAGTTTTTGGAACTTCATATGTACAGCAAAATGCATGTTATCTAAAATAGCTACCAAAGATTTCAACCAGCAACTAGCAGTAATTACCTAGAAGTCTTTAGCTGTTCTGGAGTGAAGAGAAAGAGATGTATCTTTCCAACAATAATGTTTATTATATAAATCTAATGTTCATATTTTAATGTTAGTTTGTTAGACTATCATAAATAGCATGACTCATGGTTGTACCCTAGAGTCCAGATTATTTAAGAAAGTATTCTGTGGATTTTTTATATCTTATTTTGGTGAAACGTCTGTTGGTACTCAGACCTCACCCCTGTCTCTGTGCTCTAGGATTAGTCCTGTTGGGGATTCGAGCCATATGCAGTGCTTGATATTAAACCAGGGTTGTCCAAATGGGAGAGAAGCCCTTCACCCACTATTCCATCTCTTCAGCCCTCCAAGAATTCTAACAGAGTTAATAATTCATATTTTAAAGTCCTTTTGGGATAACCCCTTCGGCCCTATTTAGTTAGAGAATTTTGGTGATCCTCTAAAATATCTATGCTGATTAAATGATTAAGAACAGCATTAATCAACTAGTAGAAACTTGAGAACAAACAGTTATTAGTCTGTGGTAGGGACATACACAGATGGTTGCATTAATTACATTGTTTCTTGTGCCTGCACACTGCTCCTGCCTCAAAAAGGAAGAAAATTATGTTCTTTGTGAAGGTTTTGAAGATTATGATGCAAATAAAGGTATTGTCAAGGACTTTTGTTTGTAAGTAAGCATTATGAATGCCTGAAATCCTAAGCTTCTCTTCACTTTTAGGATTCACCATGGAATAAAATAGCCTTGAAATCAAGTTCTCAGAAAACTCTAACTCTAGGGAACATCAAGAGGCATAGACAACTAGACTGTTTGTACTAGGAATACAGAATCATGAGACTTAATGAAATAGTTGTTTCAAATCAGTAGATAGTAAAGAGTAACTAAAACACACCTATATACCTACTTTCTTTTTTTCTATAAAATGGCTCTTCACATAAAAAAAGATTTTGATTTTGAAGGTCAATATGCTTGTTAATCCTAGTTATCCTTAAATAGCGATATTAATTTCTTTTTACAAAGACATTTAGATTTCACTTGTTAGTATTTAAACAAAGAAAATTTTACTGAACACCAGGTTTTCTTGTCACCTTTACACATTCTCCCTTTGCAGTGAGCTATTACAATAAGATAGCAGTTTCACCTCAACTCATACTAGCAGTTACCATCTTATTCCAAGTTCATATATCTTTTCTCGTTCTGCAATAAGGGCTTCTCTTCATGGAGGGAGGTTGCTTGGCATTATACAAAGATATTCTTTTTGTTTTATTTTTGGACCACACATAACACAAGACTCAGGAATTAATCCTAGAGAGATCAGGGAACCATATGGGATGCCAGGTTTGAACCCCAGTCAGCAGCAAGCAAGACAAGTTCCCTATGCATTTTACTATCCCTCCAGCCCCTCTTTTTCCTTTTCTGTAGAGTCTATTTATTTACACGAGTGGGGCCCACCAGGTTGTTACTTGTTAGTGCACAAGATATCATTGGTTTCTAAATCACAGAGTACTGGGGATCAAACCCAGGCCTCAAAAATTCTAGGTAATATGTACATAAAATTTAGATACTGTTGTAATGCAATGCTACTTTAATTTTCTTTTTAAAAAGTACCTAATATTAAATTAAATCATAAGATGTAATATAATAAATCTGTCCTACAGATAAAGAAATAAACATCAGATCTCTTTTTGCCTGTTTATATCTGTGTGCCTTTCTCCTCTCTTTACTCTTTTTATCACGCCAAGTAATGGAAGGGCATCTGAGGATGGAGAATTTCATTTTATTTTTTTTTCTCTGAGATCTTAAGTATTTATTGTTTGGTCAGGGTATCACTTGTCCTTTAGTCATTGATAGACAGTTATGCTCTACCCTCCGTGTCCTCTTTTAGTTGAACAAAAGCACACACTTCTTGTGAAGCTTTTAAGAAGGTTTTGCTGTTGGAAAAACCTATGATCTAACTTTACAAGATGATTCATTTTACTGAGTTAAATAACCCATAGTATTTTATGATGTTTTATGGCTTGCTCTTCCTTCAGTTTTCTTCCACCAAAATGAAAATTTTACTTTATCTCTTTATTCCCATGGAAAGTCTTTTTGTAACTATTAATGGAAAAATGAGACAACATACATGTAAAAGTTTAAAATATAATACCAGGATATTTTGACCTCTACTTCATATCGTATTTACTGTTTTGTGGCCCCAATATGTAATACCTTCTATTCAGTCCCTCAATAGCTCCAGTGTTGTCAGATCTGAAATTTCATGATACATTCTTTCTGTCAGTATTTCTTATATCATTCTATATGCCGAAGGTTAAAATTTAAGTATGCTAAAATTATTATAAAATTTAGTACATTTTAGGGGCTCTACATTAAATGAGGCCATTGAGGTAAGTCATTTTATAGACATATTCATGAAGGCAAGTAGATAATGTTTATTATTAAAAACTTTGACATGCAGTTAATCTTTGAAATATAAAATGCAAGCATAAAATAATATAAAGTGCTAGAATATAGATAATGTTTCTATGTAATATTTATTGCTACGTGCTAGTTAAAGGATTTATTTATATTAAATATAAATAATCTTCAAAGCTACACATTTGAAATAAGTATTTAATTATTTTAATTTAACAATGAATAAATGAGCTTAGACAGGTAGAACAAGTTTTCTATGATCTCAGAGTAAATGGTAAATGGAAAAACTAGAATTGGAGTCTCTTATTACATAAGTAAATCACAGTGCCCTTCTCATTACCACAAAATAATTATGATAAAATGGTATATAAGTGGGTATTTCAGGCAAGTCTATATAGAAAAAATATTTAAGTGAAGAAATAATTTGGTGACCTTTATTCACAGACGTTATTGATCCTTCTAATGGAGTATAAGCTTCTGCCAAGAGGAAAGCAGAGAACCTAAATCATCCAATTGTAAGGCTAGTACATTTCTCAATATGGGGAGTGACTAAGAGTGGGTTTCAGATTCTTTACTTGTAAAATAGGTTTCACCTTTCTCTAAATTCAAAACAAAATAAAAAGCTTCAGAAGTTTTGGAGGATTATCTACTCCTATAATATTTCCATTGATCAAATTTTAGAAATGAGTTTTCTAAGTAACATGTAATTATAAGCCATAGTCGGTTCTTGACACTCACATTCTCTACTCTATAAATGATTCACAAATAACCAAAGACACTGACTCTTTTTCAGCACTGATTGAAGTTAAACAATTCCTGCCTTAATTTGTTTGGATTGACTTTGGTCTTTTGCATATTTAATGAGACAAATCACTAAATCATTTGCAGAACTTTGTCTCAAATTTTCTTTTCCTACTTAGACACTTCTAGCGAAATAAGGGTGGTGTGAAGATTAGGAAAAAGTTAGATTTCTTGAATAGTGGAGTATATTGGGGGTATAAAGATGTTCACATATACTTTATAAGAGAATATGATTTTCTTTTTCTGCAAAGAAAATTCTCCTGAGAATACATCTTCAGTCTGGATACATTAGAAGCCAAACAGGTACTCATCCAGCAACTAAATACATGACGTAAACTTGTCAACAAATGGAATGGCAAATATTACAAAGAGTTGCCACATCCTAGAGTGTAGTAAATCCTGGTCATTAAAATTTCTCAGAGGAGAGCAACAAGGTCTCAATGAATGTTTAAAGATTTGTTTAAATAAAGTTTAATAATTTATTTTAAAATAGTAGAATTTATAGATTTAAAAGCATCATTTTAGGTTATTAGGTTAAATCCTTTTATTTTTAATAGATGATGAAATTAATGCATAATCAAAGTTATTCAGCAAGGACCAATTTTATTGAATTAGGTTGCTTGACAATTTTAAATGTTCATTTTGCATTAAATGTTTCTGTAGCCCATTGTTGCTAGCAGTGTAATTACTCCTAAAACTCATAAAAGTTATGTCCTTTGTCTACCACAAAAGGACAAAAAAAGGTTATGAAACAACTTTTTGCTTAGCAGTGGTATGAGGACCAAAAAACTACTCAAAAACCATCAAAATAAGTCAATAGAAACTCAGGAAGACAAAATTGGAATGGTATATTATGATTAAAATAAGATATGCTATAGGGTGATGGAAAATTTGGATTTTCAAGACCATTTGACTGAATCTGACTGATAAAATGTTATTATAGTGAACATTCACTGCTTGCAATTATTGTTAATCTTATTTAATTAAAAAATCACTTAATCACTTAAGTTCCTGTTAGTCGTTGATTTGCTCGAGCGGGCGTCAGTAACGTCTCCATCTGTCCCTGTCGCGTGCTAGTGTAGCTCAATGGAATCTGTTCGCTCCGGGAACATGAAGAGCCTCAAACCGATCGTTCATGATCTTCACGAAGAAGTCTGACCATCTGGTAGGTGGGCGGCCACGCGATCTTTTGACATCCCGTGGAATCCAGTTGGTAACAGCTCTAGTCCAGCGGTCATCTTTAAATCTCATTACATGACCAGCCCAGCACAGCGGGTAGGGCGTTCGCCTCACAAGCGGCCAACATGGCCGACCCAAGTTCGATTCCTCCGCCCCTCTCAGAGAGCCCGGCAAGCTACCGAGAGTATTCGATATGCCAGACACAGTAACAACAAAGTCTCCAATGGAGATGTTACTGGGCCCGCTCGAGCAAATCGACGATCAACGGGAGGGCCTTTACCTTTACCTTTACCTTACATGACCAGCCCATCTGATTTTCGATACCTTGGCAAATGAGACAGCGTCCCTGATTCTTGATCATCGACGGATGTCAGAACTCCGGATTCTTTCCCTCATTTGAGTGAAACGTGATATTCCAAGCATAGCTCTTTCTATTCTTCTTTGGGAGACCTGAATAGCATTCTCATCTTGTTTGCGTAGGGCCCAGGTCTCTGAGGCATATGTTAATGCAGGAAGAACAGTGGAATCAAAGAGATGTGCCCAGAGCTGGAGGTTCTTCGTCCTCTTAGCTATTTCTTTGACGTTCTTGAAGGTGTTCCAAGCCGCTCTCTTCCTCCTGCGCAGCTCGGGTGCCAGGTCATTTGTCATGTTGACCTCTCAACCTAGGTACACATAGCTGTTGCATTCAGAGATGGTCGTTCCGTTGAGAGCGAATGGGGTGTCAGGAACGAGGTTGTTTCTCATAAACATTGTCTTAGTAAGATTCAGCTGTACTCCTATCTTTCCACACTCACGGTCTAAGTCGGCCAGCATTTGTGCCGCTTGGCTGATGTTTGGTGTTATTAAAACAATGTCATCAGCAAAGCGGAGGTGGTGTAGTTGCCGATCGTCTATCTTCACTCTCATTCCTTCCCATTCCAGTCATTGCATGATGTTCTCAAGGGTGGCACTGAAGAGTTTCGGTGAAATGGTATCACCCTGCTGCACCCCTCTCTTGACGTCAACGATCACTTCTTTGTAGAATGGTGAGATCCTGGTACTGAATTTGCAATACAGCTCACGGAGGATCCTGATGTATTGGGCTTGAATGCCTTGATTGGCTAGGGCTTCAATGACCGCTTCCATCCCAACAGAATCAAAGGCCTTCTTTAAATCAATGAACGTTAAACAGAACGGCATCTTGAACTCCCGAGAAACCTCAATGAGCTTGGTTATTGTGTGGATATGGTCAATGGTGCTGAATCCTTTGCGGAACCCTGCTTGCTCGCATGGCTGTCCTTCATCTAGTGTTCTGCCAATCCTATTTAGGATGACTTGAGTGAACAACTTGTAGATGACAGACAATAGGCAGATCAGGTGATAGTTGCCAATGTCATGGATGTCTCCCTTCTTGAACAGTAGTACGGTCCTGCTGGTTTTCCACTGGGACGGAACCTTGCATTCAGACAGGTAGCGAGTGAAGAGCTGAGCAAGTGTATTGATGAGTACTGATGGCAGGTTCTTCAGGTGTTCAGGTCTGACCTTGTCTGGGCCGGGTGCTGTTTGTTTCTTTACCGACGAAATGGCGTGTCGGATTTCAGAAGGGAGAACGTTGGGAACGACATATCCATCCTGTGGAATTTGGTATGTCAGCAAGTGGACATGGCTATCGAAGAGATTTGAGTAGAAGTCATGGATAATCTTCTCCATTGCCATTCTGGGGGATGTGATGGATTCATCAGGACATCGGAGGGCAGTCATCTTGGTCTTGTAGTTGGCGAAGGACAGGCGGGCCTTACGAATACTTTTCCCAGCTTCTGCTGCATCTACCAGTACTTCTGCTTTTCTCTCTTTGAGGTCTTCCTTGATGGCATCTCTGCACTGCTTTGCGAGCTCGGACATTAGCTTGCGGTTGCCTGAGGCATGCGCCAAACCACACTGGCGAATTAGCTCAAGAGTTTTCGAAGATAGGCGATTTTTTGTGCCTATCTCTCTCTTGGCGTTCCTCGCACATTCATGGAGGTGCTGAACCAGTCGATCATATTCCTCGTCAATGTTGTCAACAATGGCATCTTCCCATGTTGCCGCAATAGTACCAAAGAGTTCCCAGTTGGTGGTCATTCTGGGAGTTCTCTGTTTGAACTTTGCAGCCCTTTCTCCCCGCTCTGTGAAGTAGAATTTTGCACGAAGGAGACGGTGGTCCGATCCCATTTGAAATTTTGGGACAACAGCGACATCAGTCAGGCAAAACCGTCGATTGAATATGATGTGGTCTATTTCGTTGTGGAATCGTCCACCGGGAGACTCCCATGTCCATCGTTTAGATTCTGCCTTCTGGAACTGTGAGTTACCATGAATGGTCTTGGTCGACATGATGAACTCAGACAGTCTCTCACCCTTTTCGTTCCATTCTAGGCCATGGGTCCCGATGTGAAGTTCTTCAGCTGATCTTCTCGGTCCTATCTTGGCATTAAAATCACCCACAATGATCTTGTAGAAGGTGTGGTCTTCTTTATAGAACTTCTCTAGCTCCATGTAATTCTATAAAGCTAGAGAATTAAAAAAAGGATAGAAAAAAATTTCCTTTCTTATTCTGAATAAAATCTACTCTGACTAGGTGTTTATAGTAAAAAGTCTCAATTCCATCACTACCTGCCTTGGAAACCTACACAGACTAACTCTATCTTTATCTCTATAACATTCTTGTGCATTCCCATACTTCCCTCATGGATTTTGTGCTAGGAGGGAATCCCTAGGGCAGCTTCTTTCCTAGTCCAGAGATGACAGATGTTCACTTGCTTCTAAATTCATACTCACAATATAACTTCTAATTCGAAATTTTTGAGTATTCTAACAATTTTGTGAAATAGATGAAAATTAAAATATATTTTACAATTTAATAACTATAGACTTTTTATACATCCCTTAGTACAAATTATAAAGTTTCTTTTAAACATCCCTTTCTTTTAATGGGGATAAAATGTTATTTCAAAACTTAATTTTTTGCCTGCACAATAAAGGTGTCATATTAAACTATAGTGATCTCTCTAAAGAAGATTGTATCTTATCTATGTCATTAATGAATGTTACAGTTTCCATCAATTATGTCTTAAAGGTTATTTAAACTATATTAAATTTTTTGTTATATAAAATCTATAGAAATTGAACATTAAAGAAAAATAGAAAAATAAAGTTTTTTTTCCAGGGAAATAATTTCTAAAATTTTCTCCAGTTGCTGGTTGTAGCATTTTACAACTTTAGCATATATTATGGTTAGCTTTAATTTTTCTCATTTCAAGTTAAGCCTTTTTTTCTTACTCTTTCCTTGATGAAGATGGAAAACAGCTGACGCCCAACAATCCTTTATGTAAGTCTCATCATTCTTGAAAACAATTCATGATTATTTTTTCCACTCACCTGGTTATTTCCTCCAACTCACATAAATGTATAGTAGAAAAATTGGATTTGAAATTGTACAGTCTTTTCTCAGATCTATCATTTATAAGAATTTGATTTTGCTAAGAATTTGGTAATTTAAACTGTTTTAGTAACATATATTCCTCTGAATAAAATTACAGGAAAAAGGAAATCTGACTATATTTCAAGCTTTTCCTTAGACTTCAATTTGTATTTTATTATATTTATAAAAATTTAGCTAAATTTTATGTGGATAAGAACTTAGAGAAGAAAACTCTTTGAGAATATATATTAGTAAAAACAAGTATACTGTTATTGGTAAGAGACATTAAAATGCATGAACTGAGAAGTCTCTATCCTATAGTATAATTTCAGTGTTTTAAATGTGCTAATTAACCAAATTACTACTAAACATGACAGTAAATATTTACAATAAAAACTTCAAATTGTGTTTAATATTTTGAGATAAATTTCTAAAATAATAATCAACTGTAGAATATGACTATATTTTTTTGACTATCAACACGTTTGTCATGTTTCATCAGGTGTGAAATATAACCCAGATTTTTTTTTAATGCTTCACCATTACTAACTTCTGTGTCATTGTCTGCAATCTTACATAACAACATTTACTAGTTAGGACTCAACCAAATGCACTAAGTAGCAAAGATGTGACATGCCATGCTTAATGGTTAAATGAGTGCAGTTAAGTGTGTTGGGACAGCTTTGCTGTCCCAAAGTAAGAGAATGTTTAATGTGGCTCATCAGCCCTGTTTCAAGTTCCAAACACTTGGAAACAAAATTAGAATTTTAAAAAGCAATAATAAATTATTTTCACAAAAGAATTTACAAACATAAGCAACAATAAATAATTTTGTTCGGGTTGCTTTTCCCCTAATATAATACAGCTTAACAATTCTAGGATCGTTTTCAATTCAATACAGTTAATTTTGCTATACTACAAATGAAGAAAAATCTCTTCTTCTTCTTCTTCTTCTTCTTCTTCTTCTTCTTCTTCTTCTTCTTCTTCTTCTTCTTCTTCTTCTTCTCCTTCTTCTTCTTCTTCTTCTTCTTCTTCTTCTTCTTCTTCTTCTTCTTCTTCTTCTTCTTCTTCTTCCTTCTTCCTTCTTTCTTCTTCTTCATTTTCTTTATTTTCTTTTTGGGTCACACCTGGCAATCCACAGAGGTTACTCCTGGCTCTGCACTCAGGAATTACTCCTGGCAATGCTCAGGGAACCTTATGAGATGCTGGAAATAGAACCCAGGTCAGCTGCATGAAGGGCAAATGCCCTACCCGCTGTGCTATTGCTCCAGCCCCATCTCTTTTTTAGAGCAAAATAACCATTTTCAAGTTGTAACTTCTCAAAGAGGCCAGAGATGTCATTCAGTGTCACTGCAATACTCAAAACAAAGTTGCTAAATTCAGTTTAAGAAATAGTTCTACATTGACCTTTGTTGCAACTTCTATCCAACAGTCATTTTGAGACAATCAATAGTACAGACAGTCAACAGTCTAAGATTACAGAAATTGCCCATTTGGGAAATCAGGGCCAAAAAGAGCTAGAACATCATGTTGTGCTTCCCTGATCAACAGTTGTTTTCATGAAAATAAAATAGGGAGGGAAATATTAACTTTCTAGCTTACAGTCAATATAACCATAATTTTAACTATTGAACAAAAAAAGTAATATCCCACTTGAAAAACAGAAAGCTTACATACAAGAATCAAATGAAGAGCCTTGAAAAGAAGTCAAGTGAAGATTTAAGATTATGTGTACTTGAAGACAAGTAAAATTAAATAAAAGTGATTAACCACTGTGCAGTTCTCTTTTGTTTTTTTTACAGAATACAGAATTTATTTTCATGCTGTAAAATGCTTCTGAATTTTTTTAAAAAAAACTTCTTAACTGGAAAATAGTGAAAGAAAGAATTTGTGTATAAACTATAACTCTGTTTAACGAGATTTAAAACCAAGAAAATATGCAATGGAATTATATAAATGCAACATGGAAAAGTAATAATATGATCAATAGGGCTGGAATGATAGTACAGTGGGAAGGGAGCTTGCCTTGCATACTGCCAACCTGGGTCCAATCCCCAGCACATCATATGGTACCCTGACAGTGCCAATAGTAATTTCTGAGTGCAGAGCTAGGAGTAGTCCCTGAGCATTGCCAGGTGTGACCCAAAAACGCAAAAAAAAAAAAAGAGAGTTATAATGTGATCAAATCTACATTGCTTATATTGGTTGGCACAAACATTTTAGACTTGACTAACTTCTGCTTAAAAATTTACTTTCCTTCACTATTTTAATGCAATAATAAACAAATTAATCTAAAATTGATTTTAAAATTAATGAAACAATTCATTATTATTCAGAATTGAAGACTTTTTCAAAAGTATTTACATTAAGGTTTTTAATTATGTATTGTTCAATGAAGTTTCTGTGAAATTTTGTGGTAAGTTCTACAAGGACATTAACAACAAACAATACAAAAGGAACGTATTTCTTGTGTATCTGATATATAGAAATAGAAACAGAGCACACTAAATGTGGTCTAAGAAATGCAAACATGTATAGTGCTTACAGGAGCAGATGGCCCAGTTGATGAGAATTTCAGACAGTTTACAGCCAGACTTTAGGTCCAAAGTCAGTACAGTGCAAAAAAGAAAAAGAAAGAAACAAAGAAAAAATTTGAACTGAAAAATCTTAACAAAGAAGAAAAATTTATATTATTGCATTCTACCTATTGGTTAATTTGGTTCAAAGAAGATATTTTGGAGGAAAACGTAGGCTTCTATATTTAAATTTATGAACATAAACCTAATATATATATATATATATATATCTCAAGACGGCTAGCATAATTTAGTGTAATTATTAAACTACTTTCATTTGCAAAAAATAAATTGATAACTTTGCAAAATAAGCACTACACAAATTTGATATTCATATTATTGAGTGACAGAGGTGACTTTTTTCTTGTTGCACATTAATTAATGAAATAGTTGATAGTCAGAATATGGCATATGGTACTTCTTTCACACCATCAAATGCTATATCACCCTTCTAAGAATTTTTCCCTTCTTCTCCTTCTTCCCCAGATGGCATTTAATTAAAATAGATATTTTCTACACACTCTGTGCCTCTATTCAATATTCTATAGTCAAAATTTTGGAGTGGCTGAAAGATCAGAGTAACTTCATATAAACCTTTACTTCCCAGTTGGATGGGGAATCTCATCTTAAATATGAATTTTTCCTAAAACTTCTGAATTCCACGAAGAAACTTAATCATCTCCTTAATTACTCATTCTTCGTAACATAAAATAAAGATTAAGTTATTTAGTCTAATAAAACTATTTTGAATAACTTTCTTAGCTATACAAAAGGTCATGTCAAAAATGAAAATTGTACATATGAGTGTGTGAAATAAAGTGATTTTATTTAGGAAGTATGAGATAGAGGAAAAATAAAGGATAGAGATAAAAAGAAAGAGAGAGAGAAAGAGAGAGAGGGATAGAAAGAAAGAAGGAATCTCATAAATTAAAAGAAAGCAACTACTATACACTCCAAGTTGTGATGTGAGCAATTACAGAATAGTTTGTCAACATCCTCCACAAAAGTATCTTTTTACAGATGATAGATATATACTGGAAAACCTTTAGAAAAACCTCTAGTTAATGTTACTGTTCACTCTTGTTTTTTCTATGGGTTTGGAGAAATGTATAGTGACAGATACCCATTATTATAGTATGATGCATAATAGCTATCAAGCTCTAAAGAACTCTCTGTAATGTGTTTATTTATCTACAATTACTATTAATTATTGGCAAACATTGTTTCTTTTGTTTTATCTTTTCCAGTATGCAGTCAAAAATATCCCCCAATTCTTTTTCTTTTTATGAAAGTACAAATATATGTGTATATATATGTGTGTGTATACATATGTCTGTATATACTTTCTTTCCTAGTAAAATAAAATAATAATTTATCTCCAACACAGTTGTGCTTCTATAAAGTTAAAAACTATGTCAACTAGGGTTATTTATTTTAATTACCCACTTTTTCTACTATACTATGCATTTTTAGGACTGGAGCCATAGCACAGTGGATAGGGCATTTGTCTTGCACACGGCCGACCCAGCTTCAATTCCTTTGTCCATCTTGGAGAGCCTGGCAAGGTACTGAGAGTATCCCGCCCACACAGTAGAGCCTGACAAGCTCCCATTGGTGTATTCGATATGCCAAAAAACAGTAACAACAAATCTCACAATGGACATGTTACTGGTGCCTGCTCGAGTAAATTGATGAACAACAGGAGGACAGTGCTATATTGCTATATTATGCATTTTATTTATTTATTTATTTATTTTTGCTTTTTGGATCACACCCGGCGATGCTCAGGGGTACTCCTGGCTCTGCACTCAGGAATCACTCCTGGTAGTGCTGGAATTTGAAGGAATGCTGGAATTCGAACCCAGGTCAGCCATGTACAAGGCAAATGCCCCACCCGCTGTGCCATTGCTCCAGCCCCACATTATGCATTTCAAGTGGTTAGAAATTCAGAATTTCTGGGGCTGAAGTGATAGTACACCGAGCAGGGCGTTTGCCTTGCACGCGACTGACCCAGGTTTGATTCCCAGCATCCCATATATCCCCTGAGCACTGCCAGGAGTAATTCCTGAGTACTTGAGTCAGAAGTAATTCCTGTGTATCGCCAGGTGTGACACAAAGAGCAAAAAAAAAAAAATTCACAATTCCCTGTGCATAAAACTATCAGGTTTAGTAAACATTCTCAAATATATGAAAGATTAATAAATAGTTTATGATTATATTTATTAGTGTATTATAATTATATAATATTTAATATCTGACCTGTTTTCTATTTTTATTATTATTATAATTATTAGCAGTTAGACTATTTATTATCTTAAATGTGTACCAATAGAAATACAGAAGAACTCAAAGTGAAACATTCTGAAGTATATAAAAGTGTCGTCAATTATTATAAATTTTAGAATATTTTAGAATATATATTTTAGAATATTTTAGAATATATTTTAGAACACCACTTATTCATTGTGTAAAAACCTTAAGAATTAAAGATTAAATTTTATTATTAATCAAAATTAAGAGACTAAATTAAAATGCTAGTAATTTTTTAAAGAAATGATTATTTTTAATAGGTAAAAGATGATAATAGAACAATAAAAAGGTAGGGAAAACAATCTTTGGTTTATAATAATTTTGATTAGTAAATAGGCCAGGCAAAATAAAAATTCAAGTTTTATCTGGTTCATTTTACAATAGGTTAACCCTTATAGTAAGTTATTAATGTAAACTGCAAAACTTGTAAAAAACATGTAAAATGAGGAGATCTATATTGAGTAACGGAGGTCTACTGGACCAGGACCTCTGTCCTGTAAACCAAAAGAAGGTGATGTGTCAAATTATTTTTATTTTAATGAAAAATAAAATAAAATTTGTATAAAAAGCAAATCATTGCAATGTAGTTTACTTTGGTAAATAAATTTTTAGTAGTATCAGTAAGTTTTTTTCAGAACCAAACTATACAAATGATGATAATTATGTAGTATTGTGCTATGTTCGAGGTATTTACAAATGACCTTGCAGCTCTGGACAAGTGCACTGAATCCAGTTGTTTATTTTAGTGTCATCTGGAGTCCCCTTCATCTGATCATTAACCATATTTTCATCTATTGTCCCAAATTGTGTTTGTTTCAACCTCACTTTATTCTAGATTTATTTCAGGTAATGAAAGCACCTGAACTAAAAAATATTACAACTGAAAAATAAGATCATCTGGGAAATGAACTTTAGTAAAAAAAAAAATCTCATATAGGATAAGGAACACACACATGTGCATGATATAAAATCTTGTGAAATAGAAATATGCGGACTATGAAGTTGCTTTTGTGCTTCATATAGTGAACCCAAAAGGGAAATGTGAATTATTTACGTGATTCACAGTGTCCATAAGGCAAAAATCAATTATTCAACAGGATCATTGGTAATCTTTATAATGAGACCAGAGAAATAATTCTTCCCAATGTTCTTATAAATCTATATAATACAAACCAGTCTGCTGAAATAGTTATTTAATAACCGTAAGTGGTAAGTATAAAGTAGCAACTTCCTAAACGTGGTGTGCATTTTTAATTTTATTTTTAATGTTTAACTATTTATTTTAATTATTGTAGTTTAGAAGACAAGGTTACAACAGTAAATAGTGTTAAGTTTCTGGATTGATATACAAATACACTGCCCACTCACAGTTAGCAAGGTGTCTATTATCCTCTCCTCCCCAGCCTCTGACCACTCCAGTCCAACATTGTTTCCATTCCCACAACTTCCTTTTATTAGTAATAACTGAAAATTACAGTTTGTGTTCATACTGTGAATTCCATACGGGCTTTCTTGTACTCAAGACCTTCTACTTACATTCCCATGTTACTTTTCAGCAGCCTATTTGTTTACCTTCCATGAAACCTATAAAGCAACAACTTCCTAAAGTGGTTATGCATTTTTAAAATATACACTAATGACAAAGTAACAAAGTTTTAAGAGGGAAAAACTATTTGACCTCGGTATGGAAAATCCTACAGGACAGTATTCTTTTACATAAACTTCTGCAGAACAGTATTCTTGTATTAGAGTACAGTTTTATTATTTATAAATTAGATTTTTAATTCTGTTCCCTCTGAAATAGTCCATGATTTAGTAATTTTTATATTTGAACAATTTAGAATCATTAGATATTAGAAAGTTTAAGGTAACAATAACAAAATCCACTACGGGACAGAGTATTTAAAAATTAATAACTGAAATGTCAATACAAAATTACACTATTCACATAGAGATTAATTTAAGTTATAGATCTTTATAAGCAAGTGGATGACAGAAATACTTCTATGTGTAGTATCTTTTCTCCCAAATATATTGTTTTCCTAAAATAGAGAAAAGTGAATGATTAAAGTTCTATAATTCTAATGAGTAAAGAGATCAAAATAATTTTAATTTGGAAGAAACTTGCTAAACCTTTGTAAAGGTTTTCTATTGTAACCATAATAAAACAGCAATGAATTTATAAAATGAGGATGATACATTTATTCTTGAAGATAAGTTTACAAATCATCACCCTTCTTGGTGCATAAGTGAACTATTTAATTTCAATTGTAAAACATTTATCTAAGGGTTGACATCGTTTTATTCAATTTTGCAGAAGTATTTAACTTGTATCAATAAAGCAGTTCCTCAGCATATAAATATGTTCCTAGAGATAGTTCAGCATTCAGTTAATGAATGTTTATCAAATGATAACAATAATATTAATAGTTGTCATTTTCTATATAGTTACATAATGTACAATAGCAGTTTTATTGTCTGCACAGTATCAGATTAAATACAAAACATTTATGTACCTATTACAGGGCATTAGACCCTATGCTGTTAGTACATTGTATTTTGATGTCAGTAGAATGATGAAAAACTTACATATAGACTTGCTAAACCATTTGGCCTAGTTCACATGTTTTTCCAGTGGTTGAATAAGGTTTAAAACCCAGGTATTAAATCCAGAGCATGTGCTTCAAACCAGTTAAAATCTGTGATAGTATCATGTACCGAATATGTCATAGAAAACAGGACAGACATGACCTGGAGAATCAGAGCTGAACAGGGAAGAGACAGTGTTTACTAAGTTGCTGCGTGGGATGAGTATTTGAAGTGGAGAGTTACAATAGGGAATTTACATTTTTTAAGGAGACTTGAAGAAATGGTAGGAGCTTTAAGAATAGGCAGAAATTCTATATCTGTAAATTTATGTCAATCTAAGGTCACTATCCCATATACACAAAACTGACAAATATAAACTTATACTGTTAATATAAATTTGAAAATACAGTTTATTTTCTTCCTTGAGAGTTCTTTCACACTCACAGTTTTCCCTTGCAATCTTCTTGTGAAACTTATATCTTGAATTTTATAACTTGAAGAAATAGAAAATAAAAGACTCTTTTTTCAATTATGTGTTTCTTGATAATACTGCAGATTATGCAACAATATAGGTATTTTTCAGAAAGTTTAGTTACTTGTATTATTGGCATTATTAACACCATAATGCTTAAATGATAGAGCTTCCACTAAAAAATATGACATTAATTTAATCTGGAAATATATAAGGTGTATTTTAATTCAAAATAAAAAATATTATGTTACTCAATAAAACTGCAAAACCAAAATTAAAAGGACATACAATAATATTTTCAAGATATGTTGAACACCAAGAGTAAGAAATACTCTTGAAAGCAACTGACCTTGTCCACTTGGGGAACATTTTATGCAACACAGTGCAAGCTATACTGTTATAAAACAAGAGATGTCATTTCTACAGTGTGAATTTTGAAAGCAAAGGGCACGTTAAAAACACACCCCCCTGAGCTCCCTTGTCTGCCATAAACTGGATATCTCAGCAGTATAGAATCAATGGCTTGCACTAATACTACAAATCATTGGCACGGGAAGAAAAGTAGAATCTCAGAGAGCTCAAAGTTTTAAGTCGTAAGTAATAGTTTTGATAATGGATAAAAATACAGCAAAAACAATGATTTAAAGTACAATTTCTTTCTTTATAAAATGAGTATCTATATTTTAAAATTCCAAGTCAATATTTGGGTCAAGAAAACTGACATTATTTGGCCTTGTGTAATAATTTAATAATGCATCAGTAAATTTTCTCTAAGTAAATGCAGAAAAATAGTTCATTTATTAAAAATATAGCGAGAGGCTGGAGTGATAGCACAGTGGGTAGGGCGTTTGCTTTTACTCAGCCTCCCCAGGTTCGACTCCCAGCATCCTACATGGTCCCCTGGGCACTGCCTGGAGTAATTCCTGAGTGCAAAATCAGGAGTAACCCCTGTGCATTTCTGGGTGTGACCCAAAAAGCAAAAAAAAATTGTTTTAATTTTTATTTATATTTGTACTATAGAAAGAGATAAAGCTGTTGACTTGCTACTTGACTATCTATATAAGAATTTTTTCCATCAGAAAATGTTCATTATGTATTCAGTATGTACATTTTATAATGATAAAACTGTACTATCATCAACATTGAAACAAAATCACAACCTGCCAGAGCTTAGTTCACTTGTTAGCATTATTAGCTTATCAATTTACCTAGTGAAGAATGTTTCCATCTTCTAGAAGAGTCATTCTGATGAAAACAAAGTGTACTGCATAATAGACATTAGATTGTATATTTATATATATTGATTGTATATATAATACATTGCATATACCATATATTGTACAAATATAGTGATATATAGAATATTGATTGTATATACATTGCATATATATGCATTGATTATATATATACACTATTTAAAAGATTAAGTAATTATATACATGTATATGTTAAGTTCAGACATTAATAAAACACTTCTGAAATTATTTAAATAAAATAACAAAAATTATAATGCTATAGGAACTAAAATGTATATACAATATGTACATACATGTATATGAATGCACATATGTATCTGCCAATATATATGTATGTAACTTGAGATATATACATATAGAAAGAGGGTAATGAAGACTCTTTTTATTGTTGTTGTTGTTGTTGCAGTATTTAAGTACTTAGATCATACGTGATTGATGCCTGGTGATCCAACATGGCGTGACTCTAAGCCAGTGTCCTACACACAAAAAACTGCATTCTAACATTTAAGCCACACACTTGGCCTGGAGTAACTTTTCTGAATAAAAAAACATAGCACTATATTCTTTAAACTATTAATAACTCCAGCTCTTATTCTGAGAAATATCTTCTCTTACTATCAGAAAAAAATGGAAAAATGATCAATATAAAAAAATCTTCGGCACATATTATAAGTCAATTTTATCAACATATTCATAAATTACTTAAAATTTATTTAAAATATTAAGCAACTAATACATGTATATGTTAAATTCAGACACTAAAATGCTCCTGCAATAGGTAAAGGTAAAGGCCCTTCCGTTGTTCATCGATTTGTTCGAGCGGGCCCAGTAACGTCTCCATTGGAGACTTTGTTGTTACTGTGTCTGGCATATCGAATACGTCACGGGGAGCTTGCCAGGCTCTGCCGTGCGGGCGAGATACTCTCGGTAGCTTGCCGGGCTCTCTGAGAGGGGCGGAGGAATAGAACTCACGTCGGTCATGTTGGCTGCATGCAAGGCAAATGCCCTACCACTGTGCTATCACTCATAATTAAAAGTTGTAATGATATGGGCTCTAAACTAGATGTACAAAAAATAGAGGAAAAGAAAAATAAATGTCTTACTAAAACACAGATAAACATAAATCAGATTAATCAGAGTAATTTTATATTACCATTTATAAAATATTGATTTTTATATTTTATTTAAGGTTTTACTGAGTCTGCAGCTAAAATGTATTTATCACACTTTTAGAATATCCTTCATCATTTAGAATATGACTGACAAAAACAGTTTTCATTAAAATGGATTTTTTAATTTATTTACATATGAATAAATATATATTGTAGTTTAATATAAACTTTCATCTGTTATTTGTACTATAAATATCTACAATGAGTGGTATTGTTTTCGTGATGGTTCACTGACTTATCAAAAGCATGCAAAGTATTGCCTGGTACTGAATAAATATCAAATAATTGTCTGCCAGATAAATGAATGAGTTATTCTAAGTAGTCTTGAACACCTCTGTCAGAATTTACATGCTTTTATGCCTATATGCAAATGTTCTATTCCCTGACTAAAAAATCGACTCCTCTCCTTTATTCTTTTCTTTTTTACTTTTGGTTTCTTCTGACTGCAAGCTTAATGATCACTCCTTTAGGGGATTGAAAGGACCTAAGAAATGCAGAGAGGCCGTATGCAAGGCAAACACCATGCCCGTGGTACTGTCTCTCCTGCTTCTCTCTCTTTTTAATAAACAGATTGGGATTATGCATTGTATTATAAAGAAAAAATATGTGGATTTAATTGGTTCTTTGCAAATGCAGTCATTTAAAACTATTTTGACAATATTTCTATGGAAAGCAGTAATTTATAAATGGCGTAGCATATAAATAGAATAATAACCAATTTACTTCTGAATGTTTATGCATGCTCATAACTGTGATCAAGTATTCGGGAAGAAACCACCCTGAGTATTCTGACTGGAACAGCACAGGATTCATTATTCTCCATAGAATTTCAAGAGAAGACAAAGTATATCACTAGGCAGAATAACAAATGAATATTTAATCTTGCTCCTTGCTAATTTTGAAATGTGATACTTACATTAATATTAGATAAATATATTAATAGAAAAATAGAAATCAATCAAGTTCTTTGTAAAATGATATCTCACCTAAAATTCTACTAGAAATATAATTACCTACATGTCTTGTGTCATTTGTTCATAAGCAATCAAGAATCCATTCCAGTAGTAGATACCACATACTCTGCAACCAAACTTAAAACTATTTTTGGATTCAGGGAGATAGCACATCATGTAGAGCTCTTACTTTCCAAGCATATTCTTTCCATTGGATCCTAGGCAGAATGTCTGTCCCCATAGCACCTACAGGAGTCAACCCTGAGCACAGAGCCTATAGTGAGCCCTAAATACACCAAATGTGGCTTAAACATGCATAAAGATGATTTTTTGGCAAAAACTATAAAGATGCTATCCTGAGTCATTACTTTTACAGTCTTTATATATGTTTGCTTAATTATATAAATTAATTACAGGTTTGAATCTTTTAAAATGTGTTACAGGTCGAATTATGTCCTCAAAACTATTTGTTAAGGTCCTATCACCCAGGAACTTAACTTAGAAATCAAGGCATTCCATATGTAATGAGCTAACATAAGGTCTACACTAAAGTAGGGTGGGTTGTTAATCCAATATGACCGGAGGTCCTAACAAGTAAGTGATATAAGTGTACAGGGAAAGAATTTAAAATAAAAATGGAAGCAAGTGAAATTTATGCTACCAGGAGGCAAAAACTGACTAGAATTTTCAGAAGTTAGAAGAAACAATATGAAAAAGATGCTTCAGGGAAACCAGCTAAAGAGCATGTTGATTCCTTGATTTCAGAATTCTAAACTATAGAACTTTAAGAAAATCGATTTGTGCTGTATTCTTAGTCATCCAATTTGTGCCACTTTAGTAAAAAAATCCCCGAAGAAACAAATGTAGCCTAGAAAAATATTAGTAACATTGAGCTTAAACTCAAGGGTTTTAATGTTGACCCTGTCATATTTTGTGATGAGTGATTTTTGTGTGTTGTCTACATCAGAGGGATATATGCCTCTATTCTTCCCTATTTGTTTCATTGAGCTATTATGTACTGAGAATTTTATTATAAGAGCTAAAGAACAATTCCAATATTTCTTTGGGTTCCCATAATGTTTATAAAACTGTACCAGGCACAATTTTAGAAGATATAAACAATATAATATGATCTCAATGAATAAACTTCTCTGTAATAAGAATGAGGTTCAAGTGATTAATATTACGTAAATCTCCCCAGTTGTATAACTTCAAAGAATAGGAGGATATCTCTTGAAAGCAGATCTGTACAAATAGGAAACATTCTACACACCACTAACAAAAGCAGGTAAGAGACAAATAAGGATACAGTAACCTTAGTAACACAGGCACACCATGGAAATGAAGAATATTTACTGAACAAGGAAGACTAGCAGTCCATAGGGAAACACAATCACTGCCCTGAGACTCTCAGTTTCCCATAGCTTACTGACAGAAAGTTTTGTAAATGTCAATAAATTAAATGCTTGTCCTTTTGCACTCCAACCCCCAAGTTTCCTTACAAACTTGACAACATGGGAGTCTTTTTGACAGCCCTTTGCTGTTTTGGTCCAAGTGTATTGACAGTCTGTATTAATTTTGGGTCTAGCATAGAAGAGCAGGATACAGACTAAACACCTAAAAATATTTTGACAGCTCCAACTCATCTAAAGATGAAAATTGAGATAATTATGGTGACTTTCCTCTTGGAAGTTCTGGGAAAATGAGAACTTAAAAAAATCATATCATCGTATCTAAAATACAATAAAAGTATATAATTTTTTAATCATTCTGAAAGTTTCAACCAAATTTTAAGAAATCACAACAATGGTGTTTTTAGCAAAATAAGTATTTTATATTTTATTTTCTAACATTTCATTTTCTATCATTTTAATTTCTTCAAACTCTTCTTATGAGTCTATTTTAGTTAGGTTAATATCATACTAATTGCAATTAATAAAGCACGAAGTATTTGCAAAATTGTATGGTAGCCTGGTGTACCTGCTGTCACATGATAGCCTAGGGAAGTTCCTCATTTTAACAAACACCGATTTAGATTTTAGAGCATTGCAAAATCTAAAGATGATTCAGGGACTCTTGATACCTTCTATCAAAAGAGAATATTTGTGAGGACATTGAACATTGTTTAACTTTTCAGTTATACTGAAATGACTCCTGTCCTCCATATTTTCTTTAGTGGTCTTTGTTTTTATAGTACTGCCAAGGTCTCCTCAAATTAATCAATTTGGAGGGAATATGTTGAACTGAGAATTCATTAAGTATGTTTTGTAATAAAATACGTAATTTTTTTTTTACTTTTTCTGGCTTTCTGCCTAATGCATTCTTAAGTCAACAGTTTGTGACTTTCTAATGCTGCGAATCTTCTTAAGTGACAAGGAAAGGCTAGACAATAATCAGGCAATTGTAGCAAATATGTATTGTGTCATACTAAGAGTGCTCTTCAAAATCCACATTTTTATAGTTTCCTAAGGACCAACAGCCAAACTTATTGACTTACCCAAAGTATGCTTTATAAGTCCATTACCTTCATTGATTCAAATTTGAGGCATACTAAACTCATTCATGTGAATTATGGACTTTATTTATAGGGTTGAAAAACACGATCATTCTAATGTATACATTATATATGAAATTCATTCAATGCTATATTTGAGTCAAATTTTTCACCAGAATTCCTTAATTTTTATCATAATTGTACTTTATAACTTTTGCAAATAGTTCCTATATGTATATACACCCATGCATATCGTAATTGTCATTTGTTCAATCAGGAGATTTGCTGAAGTTCTGAAAAACAGGCTCAAAGCAACAAAAGTTAGCAACTGTGGATTTAATTTTGCAAATTCATTTTAAGGATAAGTCAGAGAGATAGTACAGTGGGAGGGGCGCTTGCCTTGCATGTGGCCAACCCAGTTTTGATCCTGAGCTTCCCATTTGGCCCTCCAATCCTAGAAATAACCCCGAACATGCCAGGAGTACCCCCCCAAATAAACAAACATATTAGTTCATTTTAAGGATAAGAACAATCTAAAAATGCTTGTACAATTATAAAAAGTTTTTTATTGCTAATTTCCAGTGAATATAAATGATTATCTTCAAATTAATTTTCTGAGAAGGAACAAATCCATTTTTTTGAGAAAAATAGAGTTAATAAAGATATAAGTTATGATAGCAAAACACAAAATGTGCTTAAAAACCTTACCTCGTGTTAGTTTTAAATTTTGTACTAAAACTAAATGTCACAAAGTCAAAATATACTTGTTGAAGACTATCAATCATCACTGTATTGTGGCTATTACTTCCTAGTGCTGCAGCTGAGTTTAGACTGTTCCAAGGTTGATCTATGTATGCTCACCTGAATCAGCTTGATTCAGGGAAGATACTTGACATTGCCATTTTCTTTGAAGCACAGGCAAGCACTTCTTCTGTCTATATCGAGAGGAATAATCAATCCCTTAAAACAATATTCAGTTGTGTGTGTCACATATAGAAAGAGACATAAATATGAATATTGTTTTGAAAGTGTTCCTTTCTGATGTTGATCATCACATGAGTACCAATACTTGATTATTTTTCGTGATTTGTCACATGCTTCACAAATAACACTGTTAGATGGAATCCTTTCTCCTACACGTTGGTTCTTTAGATGCCCTGGTATGCCTAGAAGGGAGCCGCTCTTCTTTTGTATATTTTCACTTGTTTATTTTCTGTGGCCTTCAATGTTGATGATGCTTTTTATTTTCTGTTTGTGTAGTGCTTACACACAGCGGACTGTTAGTAAAACTCTTCTGCTCTCTGCAGGAAGCAGCTCCCCTCTGCAATTTCTTTTTTATCCCTGTCCTTGAGAAATAACATTAACTGTCACCCCTCACATGAAAGAGGTGGGAAGAAAGGAAGAGCTCCCCTTATCCTCTGGTAGTGTCTGCTTTCTTTCAGGGTTTCCCAGATCATGTTTATGTATTTTCTCTTCTTCTCTAATCTTCTGTTGAGGTCTTGCCCTCCTCAGCGCTTTCATTTAAAAAAAAAATCTATTTCACTTCCTGGTTTCTCTTTTCTGTTAGAAGCTTTATTTCATAAATCTGTTTCATTCACCTTACCTTACATCACAAGGCGGGATTTTCTAACCACCAGCACCCACTTTGGTCCCCCTGCTCTGCAGGTTTCCACTTGATACAATTTTGACAATTTCAAGGTGTTTTAAAAACAGATACCTGTTTCTATTTTGCACCTACTTTCTACCAGAATCCCTGTCTGTCCTGATTAGTACTATAATTTATAAAGGCATAATATATGACACTTCTGCAGAAGCTCACATGTTAGACATGTCTTTTCTTTTTCAGGAAAATTAAAGATAGGAGCTGACTTTCAGAAAACTAAAAGTTGGAACTAAAGAGGAGTTTGTTTCACATGAACAGCTTAAGCTAAAGAGAAGAAGAGAACATTACAGCTCACTCTTAAGAAACATTTAAATTTAATAGTTTAAAGAAGAAAAAGTTTCAATTTTTTTCAGAAAGTAGATTTTTTCATTATCAAGCAACCGAACAAGCTACATCATATATTATGCATATATAGATGTACACATAAATATATGTATACACATGTATAATATTCCAAGTATAATGCATGCTGTGTATAAGTATACATACACATATAAATACATACATATTTTAGCCTGACTGATAGAAGAGAAAAATGATAAAATATAAGCAAATATTCAGATTTAAACTAGAGATTTTAAAGTTTGCAAGCCACTGACAGTTTTACAGATGTCTTTTGTATATTAACTTTTCTATTAAATATTTCCCATCCAAATTTATCAAGATAACACTAATAGCACTCTCCCAATATTACATAACTATTATTCTTTTAGGATTGTTTTACTCAAATTTTAAGACTCACATAAGGTAAAGAAATGATAAAATGAGTCTGTTTTATAAGGCAGCTTCAATTTAAACAATATTTATTCATTATGAATGGAAAGCACAAATCAGAAATGCAGCGGATCATTTTTTTGACTCGTGCATCTGTTACATATGACTGAGAACAATTGCACCTTTTTGATAACTGTGGGTTGCTTAGGTTGATAAACGCTCATTAATGAAATATTTCCAGCATTTAAGTAAAACTCATTTTACATCATGTAGCATATGTAATTATTCTCTAATCAGAAATATTCTTGATCTAATAAAAATCTTTTACCATATACAGTATGATTTTTAAAAACTTAAAATTTCAACTTTTAAAAAATTTGTATTTTTTGATTGTCATGTAGGCTTATATAACTAATTTTTTTATATTTTGTATTCATAATGAAGGATATGACTGTCACTATCACTGTCCTCCTGTTGTTCATCAATTTTCTGGAGCGGGCCCAGTAACATCTCCATTGTGAGACTTTGTTGTCACTGTGTTTGACATATCGAATACGTTATGGGGAGCTTGCCAGGCTTTGCTGTGCGGGCAAGATGCTCTCGGTAGCTTGCTGGGCTCTATCATACAAATAAAATAATTTAAATATGTAAAAATTAAATTGCATTAAATTTAATAGAAAATGAATGTTTTAATTTCTTAGGATGAGTTAAAATATGGCATAGCTTAATGTTTTTAAGATTTTAATGCAGAAAGAAGCTGAAACTGTTCAAACAATTCTAAATTAAAATTGATTTGATAACAAAACTCCAATATTAAAATCAATAAGTATAAAATCAATTTATGCAACAATTGTTTTTATCTATCGCAGGGTTGTTAAGTCCTTGTCTCAGAATTTATTAAACTGTTTTTTTTTTTTTAAATGAGTTGTGTTGCTTTAGAGTCTTCAGGCTTGTTTCCTGGGCCAATAAGTAAACATGGCTGTGGCCTGGGAGGTGGGAAGTATGCCGGGGGTGCTGGGGGAGGGTACTCAGCCCACTCTGAAAAATACCAGAGATCTCAGCCTGTGCTTGAAGTACCTTAAGTTATTTGCAGATTGGTGTCTTTGCAGAGAATACTTGTGACTGATGGAGTTGAACCCTTAGCATGGTAGGATGTGGATAGAGCTGCTAGAGGTTTGGCTGGGCAAGAATCAGCCTGACTGCCTTCTGAGGGTGCCCAGGAGTTTTCAGCTGCAGGGATGGATGATTCCATAAATTTTAGCTGCTTGTCATGCATCTCCTGGGAGATTTAGCTGGGAACCAGGAAAAAGGACAATATCTGATTCAACATGGTGGCACTTGTGGGAAGTCAGTATTGCTTAGTGTTAATGTCTTCTGATAAAATAAAAGTGGCAACTTCTAGTTTCTATGAATAATATCTTATATATCCTGTGTACAATAGTTTTGGAATCTTAAATTTTGGGGGCTAAAACTTGGGGACAGTTCCTGGCAGTGCTCTGGGAATCATGGAGTTCCAAGGATGAATTTGTTTTTTAAATAAAAGATATTTGAGTTGTAAAACAACACAAATTTTGAAATTGCCTCCAAACCTAAGTACTTATTTTTTTTTAATTCTATGCCTAATTTTTGTTTCAGTCTTGATTTATTTCATTTTTATTTTTTATATGTTTGTTTGTTTGGGGGTCACACCTGGAGGTGTTCAGGCTTACTTATAAGACTCTGTGCTCAGGAATCATTCCTATGGTGACTGAGCAGTGTAGCACGCATATACTTGGAATATTCTACATATATATATATACATATACATATAGGGTGCTGGGAATTGAACCCACCTTAACACATGCAAGGCAAGTACTCTACTTACTGTACTATTTCTCAGGTCCCATGATTCTAATTTATTTATAAAATTAAAATATATTCAATATATTTAGTTAATTCAGTAACTATTAATCATAGCAGACAAAAGATGAGGGACTTTATCTAACCTAAAGTTCAGAGAAAGCTGTAATTCAATGATATTACTTTCAGAAGCAGAAAATACTTTGAGTTCAGAAATTTATCACAAGAGCCAAGTGCCTCCACCCTTCCACTTTTTTTTTCACTGTGGTGGGTATATAATGCTTCAACATGAGTTTAAAATCCTTTCGTCAATACATTGCACTCACAAATATGTCTTCTATGTTTAATTTTAAAAAGTATATATTTAAAACTTAATTTTATAGTCATTTATTCAATTGGTGAAAGACAAAATTATAACCTCATAGACAAAAAAATTAATTTCCTTTGCTCTTCAAATTTTTCTTTCTATTGAGTTTTCCAGTTGATAAAAATGATAAAAATGATTCATTTATAAAATTAGACATTTTTGAAATTAAACCCATTCAGCTCATATTTCTATATCCTTTGTAACAATGAATCATGAAGAATAATAAATGGAATTAACAATATGAGCTTTGTTCATACCAGAAAGGAATTGGCCATAGCTCACCTTGGACAGATGGCTAATGAATGCCTTTACTTTAGGACTCCATGGTTAGTCTCATTCAAAGTGATGGCTGCTTCCTATTTTTGTATATGAATCTCAGCTACCATGGGACAGTGACAATTAGAAGCAGCAGGACCTCCAGGTGTTTCTCTGTAATTAACCAATTGTGGAGTGTTTATATTAGCAATGTTTGGAGGTGTCTTTTTATCCAATAGTAAATACACTTAGGACAAATTATTGCTAAATAAATAAGCATAATAATCAATGAAAATAAATGGAGTGTTTGAAAAACCCAGAAGACATCTGGGGGAAATTTTTTGTGAACACCATGAAATCTATCAGGCTGCAGAAATAAATGCAAAAATGGTAATAAGCCCTGAGGAGTAATAGCCAATATCTTCAGCCAGAAAATAACTGACATGGGGTCTTGAGGGAAATGACCACTATTCTATTATTCAGCCTCTTTGAGTTTCAGACATTTCTAAACAATAAGAATCATGTCTCACTTCCACATTTAATAGAAATCAATGATCAATGACAAGTTGACTAATATTGCTATTTTTTCTTATGTAATTGACTGTATTTCCTCTTCATATAAAATAAACTCTTCACCTCTGTGATGGGCAAGAATGTCAGACTGTAAAAGTTATCATCAAAGAAAAAAGGATAGAGCTTATAACAATTCTAATACATATTGTTAATCGCTCAAATGTAGAAATGATAATAGTTAAATGAGAAGTGTTAAACACGACTTCAATTGGTCTAAATCCTAATCATTTTTTACTGTTTCAGATTTTACTTTAATTGGTAGAAGTTGAAGTTACCAAGAATGAGTAATAGTATCTGCTTGTAAAAGTAAATAAATCACACAGATATGTACTTTAAAATACTTTAGAAACAATTCTATAAGATTAAATTGGGGTAGAGAGAAATTCTCACTTTATCAAACTATAACAGACACTCACAAGTACTGTTCTTATCAACACATCTTGTTTAGATAAATCAATTACCAGTTTTAAAGATGAAGTAGCAGGGGACAGAGAGATAATATAGTGGTTAGGGGTCTTTGCCTAGTATGTAGCCAACTAGGGTTCTATCCTTTGCATCTCATAGTGTCCCTTGGCACCACCAGGAGTGATTTATGAGTGCAGAGCCAGGAGCACCTCCTGAACTGAACACTGCCAGGGGTGATCCCCCCAAACAACAAAAATAACAAAAAATCAAAAAAGAAGAAACAAATATAAAGTTATGTAAATATACCTATCCCTATGGCCCTTTCATTTGCTTAAGAAACAAATGTGGAATAGTGATAGTGCTACTAGATTAGACAACATAAGGTGATAGTGTCCTTGTGTGTGCTAATGTCCTTTTGTATAACTATGAGGGTGTGTCTGTGTGTGTGTGTGTCCATGTGTGTTGCATGGCCCACCTTTTCAACTCTAACAAGTACTGAACACACACGCACACACAAGCATACCCTCTCAGTTATACAAAAAACAATTATTTAAAAATATATAAATATAACCCATTTCCTCCAATCCATCTGAGTTTTCTTTTCTCTCCATGTCACTTACATATGTGACTGTAATTGACAGTCATTCAAAATATATTTCAATGTCATGATTTAGATAATTTTCCACTATTCCATTTATTTTCATTTCTTGAACTCTAAGTTATTTTAAGAAGCTTATGCTTTTAATGAAAGTGAAAACAATTTAAAAATATTTGTTATGTTTAGTAAAGTTTAATCCTTTCTAATAGAACTGGCAGAAGAGGATTAAACACATGAGAAATGAAATGAATATTAAACACTTAAGGAAAAATAAATGTCTTTGTCACTGGAAAGCAAAAGAACACAGAGTCAGTATATTAAAGTGACATAAAGATAGAGCAGCACTTTATATATTCTTTATAATTGAACTTTATTTACAAACTATAGTTTTAAAACATGACTGAAAAAATTGTAGATAAAGAGAGGAAATTCATGATGAATTTAAAAATTTAGATGATGCTTAAATATTTGTGAGAAAAAAATTGAACTCTATTATTTATCTCAGGAGTGTATTACACGTGTCAAGCTCTATTTGTTGTTTAAATAATTTGCTGGCAAACTGAATGTCTTGCCCACATTGGTTAAAGAATAGGTATATTTTCTTGTTGTCGATAAAATTTTTTGCTAAATTAATAATGTCAAAAATAATACCTACCACTGGTAGTCCTGATACAAATGCTATTATACTGGTATGTATAGTGTTTTTAACTTGCGGTCTTTTGTCTGGTTTTGTTTTGAGGTCACATCTTGTGATGCTTAGGGGTTACACCTTGTTCTGTACCAAAAGAGTACTACTGGTGATGCTCGAGGGACAAAATGAAATACACAGGATAAAACCCAAGTAGACCACATGCAAGGCAAGTATGATATCCACTGTACTATCTCTCCAGTCTAGAAGAATCTTTTAAATAAATTATCTCTATCCCTATCAGAGAGCCTGGAAAGCTACCGAGAGTATCCCACCAGCACAGCAGAGCCTGTCAAGCTATCCATGGCATATTTGATATGCCAAAAACAGTAAGTACAATGGATCTCATCACCCTGACCCCCAAAGAGCCCCCAATATGGCAGCGTTAAGAAGGATGAGTAAGGGAAGACTGATAAAATCTCAGGGCTGATCTAGGCTGCCAAAATGAAGAAGGACCAAAATCACTGTATATACTTTCAATGCACATACACTGGCATTGGAAGCATCCATTGAGGACCTGATGGTGCAAGCATGGAAGATCATCATTGGTCTGACTGAGACAAGAAGGGATAGATCACATAACGCCATTTTCAACATTGGAGAAGAACTGTTCCTCAGAACATGTGACAAAAGAGGCATTGATGGTACCGGTGTCCTTGTCAACATGAACTTGGCCATGAACATTGATTCATTCGAATGCCTAACAACCTGAATCGGATGACTACACATGAAGAGATGTGGCTTACTGTTGGCAGTTTCTATCTTCATTGTCTATAAACCAACATCCAATTACAATGAAGAAGAAATTGAGAAGTTCTACATGGAACTGGAGAAGTTATATAAAAAAGACAACACCTTCTACAAAATCATTGTCAGTGATTTTAATGCCAAGAAGATAGGACTGAGAAAATTGGCTGAAGAATTCTACATCTAGACCCATGGAGTAGAATGGACAAACAGGGTGAGAGTTCATCATCTTAACCAAGACCATCCATCGTAACTCACAGTTCCAGAAGGTCAAATCTAAACGTTGGACATTGGAGTCTCCTGGTGGACAGTTCCACAACAAAATTAACCACATCATATTCAATCAACAGTTTTTCCAGACCAATGTTGCTGCTGTTCCCAAAATTCAAAACGCAATGCACGCCTGTCCTTTGCCAAATACGAGACCAAGATGACTGCCCTCCGACGTCCTGATGGATCTATCACATCTTCCAGAAAAGCAAAGGAGAAGATTATCCATGACTTCTACTTGGATCTCTTCAGTAGCCATATCCCATATACCAGATCCTGCAGGATGGATATGTCATTCCAAATGTTCTCCCTTCCGAAATACGACACTCCATTTTGTCATTAAAGAAGCCAATAGCAACTGGCCAAGACAAGGTCAGACCTGAACACCTGAAGAATCTGCCATCACTACTAATCAATAGAGCTTGGCTCTTCACACGCTACCTGCTTGAATACAAGGTTTAATCCTGATTGAAAACCAGCAGGACCGATCTACTGTAGAAGAGGGAAGACATCCATGGCATTGGGAATTATTGCCCGATCTGCTTGTTGTCTGTCGTCTACAAGCTGTTCACTCGAGTCATCCTGAAAAGAATTAGCAGAACACTAGATGAAGGACAACCATGCAAGCAAGCCGGGTTCCGAAAAGGATTCAGCATAATTGACCATATCCAAACAGTAACCAAACTCACTGAGGTTTCTTGGGAGTTCAAGATGCCTCTCTGTCTAATGTTCATTGATTTCTTAAGAAGGCCTTTGATTCTGTTGAGACTCAAGCAGTCATTGAAGTCCTAGCCAAACAGGGTGTTCAAACTTAATACATCAGTATCCTCTGTGAGCTGTATTACGAATTCACCACCAGGATCTCACCGTTCTACAAGGAAGTGATCATTGACGTCAAGAGAGGGGTTTGGCATGGTGATACTCTACAATGCCACCCTTGAGAAAATCATGTGATGACTGGAATGGGAAGAAATGGGAGTGAAGATAGACTGTTGGCAGCTATACTACCTCCACTTCTCTGATGACATCATTCTAATAACACCAAATATTAGCCAAGCAGCACAAATGTTGGCCGACTTTGACCATGAGTGTAGAAAGGTCTGACTGAGGCTGAATCTCATGAAGAAAATGTTTATGAGAAACGGACTCATTCCTGACTTTCCATTTGCTCTCAACAGAATGAACATTTCTGAATGCAGCGGGTATTTGCACCTAGGTTGAGAACTTAACATGATGAAGGAACTGGCATCTGAGCTGTGAAGGAGGAAGAGAGTGGCTTGGAACACATTCAAGAGTGTTGAAGAAATAGGTAAGAGGATGAAGAAACTCCGAATCCGGGCACATCTCTTTGATTTCACCAGGCTCCACGAAAACCAGATGAGAATGTTATTCAGATCTCCCAAAGAGGAATCAAAGAGCTATGCTTGGGATATTAGACTTCACTCAAGTGAGAGAAGGAATCTGGAGTTCCACCTCCATCGATGATGGAGTATTAGGGACACTGTCTCTTTTATGAAGGCATCAAAATCTGGTGGGCTGGACACAAAATGTAATTTGGAGATGATCGCTGTACTAGAGCCATTACCAACTGGATTCCAAGGGACGTCAAAATATTGTGTGGCTGCCCACTTACGAGATGGTCAGACTTCTTTGTCAAGACCCTGAACCAACAGTTTGAGGCTCAACATTTTCCTGAAGTGAGCAGACACCATTGGGCTATGCTAGCACATGACAAGGTCCAATGGAGACATTACTGGTATCTGCTCCAGCAAATTGATGAGCAACAGGATGTCAAGTGATCAAGTGATCAAATTATCTCTTTATACTACACACATTTAATAATTACTATTATATTCTTACCTTTAAAAATGAGAACTGAAGGTGATCTGAGTTCAAGATTATTCAGATTTTCTTAAGACCCTAAACTGTGCAACTCATTCGGTACAAATAATATGCTATAATTTTACAAGTGGAATTAAGACTAAAATATTGATATATCTCTTACTGAGTTCTTTCTCAGATGTTCTCAATATATGTTATCTTCAAATAATGTGTACATACTAGATTAAGATGGAAACATTTCTTAAGATTTTTTAAGATTTCTAAAAAAATTTTGTAAATTTTATTTTTCAAATATTACACAATAAAAAATAGTAGCTGCCTATTCTTTTAGGAGTAATGCATAGTACACATATCAGAAGCTTTTCTGCTAGTAAATCACTATAATCTCTAGTTCTACCATCTGCTATTTGATTTCAGCTAAAGAATGAACTTCTGTGTTTCATCAATAACAGGGTGCAAAAAGCACCCAATATTACCTTTGGCACATAGGGGAGGCTTTATAACATTTATTTAATAAATTATTAAAGCCTTATGTTTGCTTAGAAAAGCAATAATAAAGTCAATCAACTCTGTTCCTCGTATCTCAATGCTTATGCCATTTTATGGCATTAAATAATAATGACAATACTAAGTCAAAAACTAATATATCGGGTTAAGATGTATAACTTAGCATTACTCTGAGTCACAGAGTTACCTATGATTACATGGAGGTGCCCAGCATGCTCTCTGACTCCACATATCCAGCAATATGTAGAAAAGTAGAAATATCATAGTTGAGATGTGATTGTGTGTTCAAAGTAGTGTGGGTTGCTCAGTGTGCATTCAGTGGTGAGAAGCCTCTTCCTGATTCTGGTCAACTGCCACCACTGGATGCCTGAAGAAGGGAGCAGGGCCACATAGTTTAATGATCAGTCACAGTTTATTCCAATCTCCGTCTCTATACCAGACTCACACTCCTCTCATCCCAGTCTCACACTCCTCATATTCCCATTTTCTGCTTCCAATCTCAAAGTCTTCATTCTCCAGAGAGTCCTCTGGAGTTGGGGAATTTAGATGTGGTTGCACAATCAACATATGTAATGCCCTTCCCAGAGGGGAACCTTTTTCTAGGACAAAAATATCATCCTGCAAAGAGATCTTTGTAATTGTATTTCACCAAGTGTGTAATTACATGTAAGGTATACTCCTTTCCCCCTTCCTTAGTTCAGATCCATTTAAAAGGTCATCTAAATTTTTTTTCTTTCTTTACTTTTTTTTTTTTTTTTGCTTTTTGGCTCACACCTGGTGATACATAGGGGTTATCCTGACTCATGCACTCAGGAATCACTCCTGGTGGTGCTCAGTGGACCACATTGGATTCTGGAAATCGAACCTGGTTTGGCCCTGTGCAAGGAAACTCCTTACCTGCTGTACTATCACTTCAGCCCCTTAAATTTATTTCTTAATAATATTTCTAGTCATTTTGTATGGACACATTATGAGATATATTAAGCTTAAAGGGTGAGTCTCCTGGGGATATCTTGATATATATCCCAGACTCTAGTCCTCAGGACAGATTAGTCCTTCCTAAATCCAGCAGGATCTTTATCCAGTTACTTCTTTTTGGGTCATGACAGAGTTTGTCCATGACCATGCTCTTAATGTATTATAAGTTTTATGGCACTTTGACTATCCTGTTTTGATGCCAGAATAGCTCATATCTTGCTCTGGGTCTATCCAAGTTCTTTTGTCGGGACCCTCATTTTGGGGGTGCTAGAAACTAAGGGCAACTGGGGCTTAAGTCAAGAATATATGACAGATGCCCAGGAGTAAATATTATTCAGAGTCAATTAACTCTCAAGTTACAAAAGGATAGCATTGACAGTCTTCCTATATTTATATAAAAAGAACATTGCTCTAAAGTACATTGTGCAAAGAACATAAAGAAAAGAGAAAAGCAATATTTCACTTGTCTATGTAAAATCAAAGTCCTAGAAGAATCTGACTTTACAAGTCTGATTGAGGATAGAAGTGATTAACAGATAGGAGAAGCAGAGCACAGAGGAGAAGTTAGAGATAAACAACAGGAACGGGAGTGCCTCGGGAGCATTGTGATGGGTGTAACAGTGAATTACAACCATCAGTGGGCAAAAGGACATTACTTATTTATTTGGTTTGGAGACAATATCTGGTGGTGTTCAAGGCTTACTTCCTGGCTCTGTCCTCAGTTATCACTCCTGGCAGGCTTCGAGAGTATATGTGACATCAGAGATCATACTTAGGTCAGCTGCACACAAGGCAAGCACTTTACCAACTGTACTATTATCCCTTCTTTAAGAGCAATTTCTTTACTTTCAACTCTTTTTTTGTGATACAATACAAAGTTCTATTACATTCCATACCTTCACTAATGTTATAGCAGCCAATATGAATTGTGCTGATTTAAAGTCTTTTGAATTTCATTTATTAAATTTCTATATGCTTTTTTTGATGTTGAACTCTTCATCACTCTTACTTTCAGAGCCTTTTTTTCTTCGACCCAATTCCATCTCATGCTGCTCGATCTCTAGCTTTCTTTTCCATTGCATTTAACCTCTTCATAATCTCTAGTATGTTTGTCCTCATAAAACATAAAAAAAAGTTTAATTCTTGAATATTTTTCCTCACTACAAATGTTCCCTGGATAATACCAGCCATTTCAAGTACTTTGTAATTATTCCTTAAGTTCTTTAAAATTGCTCTCTTAGTTACAGATACATTTTTTCCTTTCTAGAGAGAAAATATTTGATGACCATTTTTTATTAAACCTTCATGATTATACAAAACTTCCAACTCACTTAGTATAAAACAAAATCAGATTTTTTCTAGTCCTATCTGTAGTCTCAATGTCACTTTTTATTTATATCTTAATGTCAATAAACATCTGTTTATCAACTCTGATGATTACAAAGGAAAATCAAAAGTTATCATTAAACCTTGGCTTAATCTAAATGAGGAGCAGTACAAACAAACCATCTATTCTATATTTTTAAATACTAACTCTTCAATAGTGTTTCTTTCTGGTTTCCTTTACAACCTTAGACTTATTCCTACTTTTAGCAAACAAAGTTTTAGGTAACTTTTTTCTAGCCCAAGCCTTATTTTTATGATCCATTCTTCATTCTACAGCTATATAATAATTATCATCTAAAAACAATATGATCAGAATTTTTGCATAAACTAAAAGACTTTAATGTCCTTTAAAATGAATTTCTAACTCCTTGAAATGCTGAATGTTGCTGATTTTAATTTCAAGTTAATTTTATACTTGTCTATCTTCTTAACTACAATTTTAACAGTTACTAACACGGTTTTTACTTTCATCATTCAGACTGACTTGCGAGTTCCATACATCACCTATGTTTATTTGACAGATATCCTCAAGCTAGGTGTAGCTTTTGGTTTCTAATCTAGGGCTGGAGTGATAGCACAGCGGGTAGGGCTTTCGCCTTACAATCAGCTATAATTACTTCTTTTGTTGTTGTTGCTTGTGTGGTTTTGGGCCACACTTGGCTATGCTCAGAGTTTACTCCTGGTGTGTAGTTCTTAAGTGCACACTTACAAACTTCTGGTGGTACTCAGGGAACAGTCTGGGAAGCCTGGGATTGAACCTGAGGTGGCCACATACAAGGCAAATGCTATCTTGCTGCTCCTTTAGCTATTATTCTTTATTTTTTATACTCCTTCTTAGAATAAATTTAAATTTCATAACTCATTTATGCCATTTTGCTTGCTTCTGTTTTGAGGATTGTTTTGCATTTCTGATCCATAAGAAAAAGTGCTACTGAATGCACTAACCCTGTCTCTCTGATAACGCTCAATGCATGGCTTTGGAATCATATGTGAGATCCTTTCCTCCAATCTACAAGGACAGTCCATGCATACTTTGATTTTTTTTTTGGTAGTACTCCGAGTTTTTAGTAGTTCCTCACAAGGAACTGGGCTCACCAAATATCTGTGCAATGAATGAAAAACTGAATGTGCTGCAAAATTTTCCATGTAGCATTTGAATAACTTCAACCTGTACAAAGATACAGAAATGACACTGATGAAGAGATGGATGGTTTGGATTTAGTCATCAAGTTAGAAATGTATTTTGAAAAAAAAAACTGTATACTATGTCACAGAGCAGAAGGAAAAAGAGCTGATAACAAAGAAGAATAGCTGAAAATCACAGTGAAGAAAGAAAAGCACTGGCTCAATATTAGGACCAGTATGCTCTCAGCTTTAAGAAATGAAAACATACTTATTCATCATGAATTTCGTCTGAAATATCTATTTTACTATGCTTTCCAGTATACATCTTTAGTTTTTTTAAAAAGCATTGTCAATAAATATTAAAATCTGAAACTTTTGAAGACCTTTCTACATGTTGCCACAATGAAAGCTGTTAGCATGAAATATTTCTTTAAAATTGCATGTTGAATATTACATTCTAACCAATGGAATGAGTAATGTGGTCATTTAAAACAAACAGATCAAGGTACTTTTACATAAAGTTTACATTTTTACTTTTGTGTTAATTATTAACTTAGAGCCTTTAATAATCCAAGAGGAAAACAAGACAAAATCTATTTAAGGATACTTTATTATTGGATTATATAGAATACAAGTTGCATTCCCTAAAAATAAGTGCATCTTTTACTACCACAAAATAGTTCTCTTTTTCCCATAACTGATTTTTCAAGACAATTTCCAATTTGATGTTATAGGTCTTCAACAAAAATTCATAAAAACACCCCCCAATATTTTTTTAACCACTCAATATCTTTATTCTATGTGATTAATTTAGGCAAAAAGAAGTTTCATATAATGCCCACTTTCTTTTTAGTATTTTTGGCTGAGTTCCAAAGTGTAGCTGTCAGCTAGTGTTAGTTAAATAAGTGTGATCCATGGCCCATGGCCCACTAACTGTCAGTCATTCAGATAAGAATATGTCCCCTATATTAGTATAGCTTAAAGTCAGGAATAGGAACTATCAACATAATTCTTTAGTGTGACACCCAAAGACTAAGGACATTAGGAACTGTCATAAAAAAGACATAAAATAGTTCATACATACATGTTCTAAGTTCATGCATCTAATTTCAATATAATTGAATCTTACTTTATTAAGAAATTATTTTGTAATTGATTTTATCTGTCATCCCTTATACTTGGGAAACTAAAACTATGTTTATTCCTGTTTAACATTTAATGGTTGCTGGTAATAGAATCCTCTGTGAAAGTTTTCACTCGTAGGTTTGCAGTCTCTATGTTTTTATTTATATTGCCATTTCATTATAGATGAAATTTCTTTTTATTGTGTCACTCTTATCCTTTCCAGAGTATCTCACCTGCATTAATTTACTGATTATGTAATAAGTTAATATAGAGAAAACTTGTGTTTTTCAAAACATTATTTTATCATTAAAATTGAATCTTTGATTATAAAATCATGATCAAATGTTTAATATTTTCTGAAACCATTGCCTTTTTTAGATTTTTACTACCATCAACAACTTGCATACTTATAACTATATAGAAGACTAACATCCAAGAATAGCCAAGATAAGTAGCAGGAGGTCCACTCCTTGGCTCTTGGAGACCAGCCGCACATGCTAGGGGAAAAGGCAGCTCAGATAGAGAAGAGTGCACCAAATAAAGGGTGTTGGGAGGATCCTCCCAGGATGGGAGATGTATGCTGAAAGTAGACTATAGACCGAACATGACGCCTCTTTTGCAAACAACAGCAACCAAAAGGAGAGAGAGAACAAAAGGGAGTGCCCTGCCACAGAGGCAGGTTGGAATGTGGAGATAGGGGATTGGGAGGGATACTGGGATCATTGGTGGTGGAAAATGGGCACTGGTGGAGGGATGGGTACTCGATCTTTGTATAACTGAAACCTAAGCACAAAAATTTGTAAGTCTACAACTGTACGTCATGGTGTTTCACTAACAAAAATTTAAAAGAAAACTTGCATACTTATGTGTTAGAAAGAATTTAATGAACATCAATCCAATTCCATAGCTACATAACTCTAAGAACCAATTTCTTTTTTTTCTATCTATCAGTTGTTGTGAGAAAAATAAAATAACTTACCCTATCTTGGGATATGAAGCAACACTCTTTCTTTAGGACACCAGAATAGGTCTGGACAGATTATTGCATAAATTTTGTGAAAAAAGTGTGGCTATTATAACTAAAGAGGATTAATTTTAATATTTTTCAATTTATTTTGATCTGTGCTTTGTACTGTGGGGTTAATTTTAATTTCCATATTAACACTTGATATCGGAGAGCCCGGCAAGCTACCGAGAGTACTTGATATGCCAGACACAGTAACAACAAAGTCTCCAATGGAGACGTTACTGGGCCCGCTCGAGCAAATCGATGATCAACGGGAGGGCCTTTTACTTTTATTTATATTCAACATAGAAATAGCTTTAAGGGCAAGGAAAAAGACGGAAAAAACATTGGGGTAATAGAAATATAAGAGAAGGAGAAAAAGGAAGCTAAGTAATAAAAATAGATATCAAAGTTTCTTAAGAATTGCCCATAAAAGGTTATCATAGTAGTTTATCTAAAAGCTATCTGAAGACTTTTCTGCAGTAAAAAATAGAGTAAACAAGCATAGTGAGAGATCTTTTTTCTCCACCAAATAAATAAGTTTGTAAATTATACTTCTCCAAAAACTGCAAGATAGAACGTTTCTTTTGTAAATCCAATTTAATTACTTCAGGAGTGTTCCCTGTTACAATATTTTATGGCAAATGTAAGTGCTATAGAGATTTATAATCCTACTCTGGAGGGAAAAATGGTGAGGGTCACTTGGTTACTTTTCACAAGTTTTGTGAAATACTAATGGAACTACTGCTGTGTTTAAAAAACTAAAGTCCCATGAAACAATACCAGGAGAAATTGGTATGGAAGACACTGACATTTATAAAGTATCCAATGATTTATTGGAAAATCTTGTGGCTTACATGTTATTTAAAGCTATTAGGAAGAATATTGGCATTATTCAACTCACTTGGAATCATTGTAAAATATTTACAAAAAAAATCGGTGGTTAAATTAATTTTAGTAACACAGTTCTTTGTTTTGCACAAAAGATAATTAAAGAATTCGCTTGACTGTTGAAACAACAGAGAGAAAATTCATTTTAATAATTTAAAAATTACTTATGAAGTAATTGTACATTCTCTTTTGCTTTCTTTCATTACATTATGAGATTTTTAGTTAGTCACAATCAAGTAAGCAATTCAATTTTTTATTTTGAAGATTAAATATATTTCAGCAATTACTAAAAATTTTAACTTTATTCTGAGAATAGCTCTAAAAAGTGTATTTTGTAAAGTTTTTAACTATTTTGAATGAATGTACATTTTGTTAATATATGCTATTTTTCAGTTGAATATCTTATGAGAATTGCTCTTAAGATGCAGTAATCATTTTTGTCTTTTTCATATATACGAGAAAAGCACATATTTAGTGCTACCAACACAGTACTGTAAGTAATTAAAAAGACAAATATTGTTGATAGCTATAATTTGAAAATGTTTCCTTAATTTTGAATTATTCACAATGTTTCTCTATCTTCATTGTATTCCCAATATTCAGAGTAAAAACATTGGCCAAAATCTTCATGAGAAATTCTTGTTGTATCCCGCCAGTGAATAGAATGACCTTTTATACACCTTGTCAAAAGGGCAAACTGTCAAAAATCACAGTAGTCAATACTCAACAGAGTATCTCTTTAGCCAGAAACATGAACCAAAAAGAACTCCAGAGTACAGGTACTGAGATGTATAGATTTGACAGAGATAAATAGTGTAAGGACTCACCATCTGATCAAGGACAAAAAGATGCTGGGTCTGTAAGCCCATTAGATTTCTCCTGTACCACTGATTTAAGCTAAGACTTATTTCTTATAAACATCTTATTTAAGGGCATAGAATAAAAGTGAAGATTTTTGTTTCTTGTTATTAAAATAAGCAGTAGATATAAAACACTCTACTTTTAATCAGTTAATTTTTTGTGGGGGTCAACATTTCAATCTTTTTTGCCTCTAGTCTTCTCTTTGTCCTTATTTTAAAATCATTAGATTCACTTATTAGATGAGTAACTTATTTGCTTATGTATCATTTAACTGACAGTAGTTACATCAATTCCATTTAAATAATATTTTTACTTTTTTAAATAGGCTTATCAAAAATATTTATTTAAAAACTCAATAGTTAAGATGTTAACCAAGAAGAATAGAAACTTACCTGAAATTAATTAATATATATATTTAATAGCTTGTCCAAAACAAATAAGTAAGAAATCTGAATTTTCTTTGTTTCCAAGTACAGTGTAAATCCTATGTCTCTCAAAAAATTTTAATAGATGAAATTAATATGAAATTGTTACTATTTTCTTTAACTTCCATGACTCACTTTGTGACACCAAAGTTTGAGATCATAATCATTGAAATGCTATTCTACATTATGAAATTCCAATGACCTGAAACTTTCTTCAAATTCCAAAGGTAAAATGAGGTTGTGTCTTATAGTTCACTCAGTCTTTAATCTGATGCCTCTTCTTAATTTCTTTAGGTCATAAATAGTATTGTAGCGAAGTGTATGATGCATCTGTTTTTAAGGGTATCAATGAAATGTAATGCATTGGTATCATCCACAACTGCTTCATTTTCACAAGACATTAGTGTAAAGTACTTAACATTACTGAAGATTTTTAAGGGAAATTTGGATTTCCAAAACAATAATGATAATAACACCATTGTATTGGATACTATATTTCGGCTTTGTTTTTCATTTCCCCCGTCTCAACCTCGCCTGGTGATGATAAGGACTTTTCCTGGCTCTGTGCTCAGAAATAATTCATTGAGGTTTTCCAGGGATCATATGTGCTACCAGGGAGTAAATTTGAGTTGACCACATATAAAACAAGCTCCATACCTGCCGTACTATCTCTCTGGCCCCTAGATGTCATGCTTTAAAACAAGCATCTCCAAAGTTTCTGAAAAGAATTGTTTCCCTTATTATCTGACTTGTGATTCTGTTGCCAAATCACTGTTCATTTTTAAATACAGAGTAATGTATTCATATATTATTTAAAAACTTAGGTTAACATAGGAATCTCAATTTATATCCCAATTATTCATTATCCTTATTATAAACAATGATTTAGTTTACTAAAAAAATAATTCCATCCTTAAAATTAGCACATATGCTAATCATGAAGAATTTTTAAAAACATTTCACTGCTTTCACCGTAGAAGGTCAGAGAACCTGGTACTATTATTACAGTGCATACATGTATTCACCTTGTACTACAACTTCTTTTTTGAATTAGCTAATACAGAAGGTAGCCTGAAAAAAAAAACAATTCTCTAGCTCGCCGGGAACTCTCTCCTCACTCAAACAGGTACCCGCCCGGTACAAGGGCCATTCCCGGACCTGTGCAGTTAACTAGATCCCCCTGAACACAGCCGGTCTTCACCTTTGGTCTGTGGGGGATGGGAATTGAGGCACACTGTGCAAAAACAAAGCTGAAGTGCTCGGGGAACTCTCTCCTCACTCAAACAGGTACCTGCCCGGCGCAAGAGACCCTTCCCTGAGCCGCGGCCACATTATCAGTCGCAAAGTATTCTCCCACTACATATCCCATAGGAACCATAAGTTACCCTCTTAGATGGAACTTTCACTAGGTTAGCTTAACCACCAGAAACAAATTAGCCAATAATTCACTAAGCCCATCTCAATTTATTCTGCATCTCAAGCAGAATAGTAACAGTGAGTGTGAAGGTCTAAACCACACTGGTCACCATGGTAAAGCAACGCAAAAGCCCCCCAGGCGCTCTTATTGAAGAGGCTAGCCCAGAAGACACCAACAGTAATGAAGTGCTAGACAACCTCTCTGACAAAGAATTCAGAAGGGTGTTCCTGAGGATACATAGGGAGCTAAAAGAAACAAGGGAAATCAAGGCCAATAAAAAAAAACAAGAGAATTTGAAGGTAGAAATGTGGAAAATGCAAACAGAAATATCAGACCTGAAAAACCTGGTAGATGAATTGAAAAACTCTGTGGAAGGCCTCAGCAGTAGAGTAAGAGCTGCTGAGGACAGAATCAGTGAGCTCGAAGATGAAGTTCAGAGACTTTCCAGAAAAGAGCAGAAAATGGAAAAGAGACTCCAGTTCGGGAACAGATGGCAAGAGAAGATTGTGATGAAGCCAAGAGGGGTAAAAAAAGTATTATTGGAGTCCCAGGGGGACAGGAAGAAAACCCTGATGAAGAAGAAACTGTCAAAGACATCATTGCTACAACGTTTTCAGAGCTAAAGAAAACATGTGACCACATTCAGGAGGCCCGAAGGGTAACAGCTAGAAGAAATCCAAATAAAAATACTCCAAGACATATCCTGATAAAAATGACCAAAATCTTAGATAGAGACAAAATTATGAAAGCAGCAAGATCAAAGAAAGAAATTTCCTACAAAGGAGGATCCTTAAGATTCACAGCTGATTTGTCTGATGAAACCCTCATGGCCCAAAAACAGTGGTGGGATATAGTGAAAAAACTCAATGAAATAAACGTCTCACAAAAAATACTTTACCCAGCGAGACTCTCATTCATAATAGAAAAAACAACACACAGTTTCACAGACAAACAACAGCTCAGAAACTTCATAGACTCAAAACCATGGTTACAAGAACAACTAAATTGGCTACTTTAAGACAAGACAGGCCCCTCAAATACACCAAATTTCAACAGAAAAATGGGACAAAAACCCCATAATAATAAACTCTCTCAATGTCAATGGGCTAAGCACACCAATTAAAAGACACAGAGTGGTAGGATGGATTAGAAAATTGATCCCAACATTCTGGTGCCTCCAAGAAACACACCTCAATAGTTAAAGCAAACACAGGCTCAGAGTCAAAGGCTAGAAAGCAATCCTACAGGCAAACAGCTCCCATAAAAAAGCTGGGGTAGCCATCCTAGTATCAGACCACATCGATTTCAGAGTGAAGAAGGTCACAAGAGACAGTGAAAGCCATTTCTTCTTAATCAAGGGATCTGTACAACAGGAAGACCTTACAATGCTAAATGTATATGCACCTAATGAGGGATCAGCAGAGTGCTTAAAACAACTACTCATAGACTTGGAGAAAGATATTGATAGCAACACAGTACTACTGGGAAACTTCAAAACCGCATTATCACCTCTTGATAGATCAACCAGACTCAACCTTAGCAAGGACACACTTCATCTGAGGGGAAAAATGGAAGAAAGGGACTTAGTCAATATATACAGGACACTTCATCCTCAAAAGCTGAATATACATTCTTCTCAAGTGTGCATGAAACATTTTCCAAGATAGATCACATACTGAGCCACAAAACATACCTCCATAAAATTAAGAAGATAGAGATTATAGTAACAATCTTCTCAGACCATAATGTGCTGAAATTAGAAGTAAATAACACCCCAAAAACAGAAAACTAAATTAAACACCTGGAAATTAAACACTTCATTATTGGACAATGAGTGGCTTAGAAAAAAAACAAAAAGGAAATCAAAAGATTCCTGGAAACAAATTAAAATGAGGACACGTGTTACCAAAACTTATGGGACACAGCAAAAGCTGTATTAAGAGGAAAGTTTATAGCTCTACAAGCATTCCTCAGAAGGGAGGAGTGAGCCCACATTAGTAGCCTAATCTCACAGCTTAAGAGTTTGGAGAAGGACCAACAAAAGGAGTCCAACCCAAACAGGAGGAAGGAAATAATAAAACTCAGAGCAGAGGTTAACAAGATAGAAACCCAAAAAACAATTCGAAAGATCAATGAAACCACAAGCTTGTTCTTCAAGAAAATATACAAGATCAATAAGCCTCTAGCATAACTCACAAAGAAAGGGAGAGAGAAAACTCTAATAAATCAAATCAGAAATGAAAAGGGAGTCATTAAAACAGAAACTACAGAAATTCAAAGGATCCTCAGAAAGTACTTTGAGAAGCTTTATGTCACGAAACATGAAAATTTCGAGGAAATAGATAAATTCCTAGATTCCCATAGACTCCCGAGGCTGAAACAAGAAGATTTGGAATACCTGAACAGACCTATCACCATAAAGGAAATTGAAACGGTAATAAAAAGTCTCCCCAAGCACAAAAGTCCTGGCCCAGTTGCATTCACTGGTGAATTCTTCAAAATCTTTAAAGAGGACTTACTCCCAATCCTCTTTAAGCTTTTCCATGAAACTGAAGTATCAAAAACACTTCCGAACAGTTTCTATGGAGCAAATATCACCCTGATACCAAAAGCAGACAGAGATACTACAAAGAAAGAGAATTACAGGCCTATATCCCTGATAAACACAGATGCAAAGATCCTCAACAAACTATTAGCAAATAAATTCCAAAGACTCATCAAAAAGATCATACACCATGACCAAGTACGATTCATCCCAGGGATGCAAGGATGGTTTAACATTCGGAAATCGATCGACATAATCCATCATATCAACAAAAGAAAAGATAAAAAGCATATGATCATATCAATAGATGCAAAGAAAGCATTTTACAAGATCCAGCACCCGTTTATTATGAAAACCCTAGCCAAAATGGGGATAGAGGGAACTTTTCTCAATATAGTTAAAGACATCTACCACATCCGTACAGCAAGTATCATCCTCAAGGGGAAAAATTGAGAGCCTTCCCTCTGAGAGCAGGGACGAGAAAAAGGATGCCCACTCTCTCCACTGCTGTTCAATATAGTATTGGAAGTACTTGCAATAGCGGTTAGGCAAGAAAAAATATTAAGGGCATTTGGGTATGAAAGGAAGAAATCAAGCTCTCACTATTCGCAGATGATATGATACTATAGTTAGAGAACCGGATAACCTCTACCAAGAAACTCCTAGAAACAATAGGCTTGTATAATAAAGTTGCAGGCTATAAAATCAATACCCAAAAGTCCATGGCTTTCCTATTGGCAAACAGTGAGAGAGAAGAAAGTGACATGAAAAAAAAAATCCCGTTCACAATTGTGCCCCAGAAAATCAAGTACCTAGGAATTGGCTTAACTAAGGAAGTAAAGGACCTGTACAAAGAAAACTACAAAACTTTACTTCAGGAAATAAAAGAGGACACGAGAAAATGGAAAGATAGAAAAGCTGAAGGTCTTTGCGAACTCTCTCCCCTTCCATTCAGGTACAGCCCGCCCCCAAGGCCTGGGACTTTCTCTGGGTACGTTCAGCTAGCTCGATCTCATAGGACAGCCGGTTTTTTCCCCTGATCTGCGCTAGACGGAAACCGGGCCCACCTCCCAGCAACAAAGCTGAAGATCTCTTCGAACTCTCTCCCTTTCCATTCAGGTACAGCCCGCCCCCAAGGCCTGGGACTTTCTCTGGGCACGTGCAGCTAGCTCGATCTCATAGGACAGCCGGTTTTATCCCTGATCTGCGTGAGACGGGAACCAAGCCCACTTCCCAGCAACAAAGCTGAAGGTCTCTGCAAACTCTCTCCCCTTCCATTCAGGTACAGCCTGTCCCCAAGGCCTGGGACTTTCTCTGGGCATGAGCAGCTAGCTCAATCTCATAGGACAGCCGGTTTTTCACCCTGATCTGCGCGGGACCAGCGAAGGGACACTTTCCAGAGCCACGGCTTCTAACGCGGCTGCAAAATATTCTTCCACTACATATGCCCTAGGAACCAAAAGCTACCTTCTTAGATGGAATCTTCTCTATTTTAGCTCAGCCACTAGAAACTCAGTAGCCAATAACTCATAAGTCTATCTCAACTCACACTGCATATCAAGCAGAATAGTAACAGTGAACGTGAAGGATTAAACCACACTTGTCACAATGGTAAAGCAACGCAAAAGCCCACCAAACTTTCTTATTGAAGAGGCTAGCCCAGAAGACATCAACAATACTGTAGTGTTAGACAACCTCTCTGACAAGGAATTCAGAAGGGAGCTACTTAGGCTGCTTAGGGAACTAAAAGAAACAATGGAAAGCAATGCCAATAGAAGAGAAGAGGATTTGAAGGCAGAAATGAGGAAAATGCAATCGGAAATGTCAGACCTGAAAAACCTGGTAGGCAAATTGAAAAACTCAGTGGAAGGCCTCAGAAGCAAAGTAACAGCCGCTGAGAACAGAATCAGTGAGCTCGAAGATGAAGTTCAGAGACTCTCGAGGAAAGAGCAGAAAATGGAAAAGAGACTCACTATTCGGGAACAGATGGCAAGAGAAGATCGTGACGAAGCCAAGAGGGCTAACGTAAGAATTATTGGAGTCCCAGAGGGACAGGAAGAAAACCTTGATGAAGAAGAAACTGTCAAAGACATCATTGCTACAATGTTTCCAGAGCTGAAGAAAACTTGTGACCACATTCAGGAGGCCCGAAGGGTACCAGCTAGAAGAAATCCGAATAAAAATACCCCAAGACACATTCTGATCAAAATGACCAAAACCTTAGATAGAGACAAAATTCTCTATCAAGATCGAAGATCGAAGAAAGAAGTCTCTTACAAAGGAGCATCCTTAAAATTCACAGCTGATTTTTCTGATGAAACCCTCATGGCCCAAAAACAGTGGTGGGACATAGTGAAAAAACTCAATGAAATAAATTCTCTCCAAAAATACTTTACCCAGCGAGACTCTCATTCATAATAGAAGGAACAACACACAGTTTCACAGACAAACAACAGCTCAGGAACTTCATAGACTCAAAACCATGGTTACAAGAAGAACTAAATGGGCTACTTTAAGACAAGACAGGCCCCTCAAATACACCAAATTTCAAAAGAACAATGGGACAAAATCCCATAACAATAATCTCTCTCAATGTCAATGGGCTAAACGCACCAATTAAAAGACATAGAGAGGCAGGATGGATTAGAAAATTGAACCCAACATTCTGCTGCCTGCAAGAAACGCATCTCAATAGTCAAAGCAAACACAGACTCAGAGTCAAAGGCTGGAAAGTAATCCTACAGGCAAACAGCTCCCATAAAAAAGCTGGGGTAGCCATCCTAATATCAGACCACATCGATTTCAGAGTGAGGAAGGTCATAAGAGACAGTGAAGGCCATTTCTTATTGATCAAAGGATCTGTACAACAGGAAGAACTTACAACAATAAATGTATATGCACCTAATGAGAGACCAGCAAAGTACTTAAAACAACTACTCATAGATTTGGAAAAAGATATCAATAGCAACAAAATACTAGAGGGAGACTTCAACACTGCTTTGTCACCTCTTGATAGATCAACCAGACTCAAGTTTAGCAAGGACATACTTCATCTGAGGGAAACAATGGAAGAAAGGGACTTAGTAGATATATACAGGACACTTCATCCACAAAAAGCTGAATACACATTCTTCTCAAGCGTACATGGAACATTCTCCAAGATAGACCACATGCTGAGCCACAAAACATGCCTCCATAAAATTAAGAAGATAGAGATTGTATTAACAATCTTCTCAGACCATAATGCGCTGAAATTAGAAGTAAATCACACATAAAAACAGAAAACTAAATCAAACACCTGGAAATTAAATAGTGCGCTATTGAACAATGAGTGGCTTAGACAGGAAATCAAAGAGGAAATCAAAAGATTCCTAGAAACAAATGAAAATGAGAACACGAGTTACCAAAACTTATGGGACACAGCAAAAGCGGTTTTAAGAGGAAAGTTTATAGCTCTACAAGCATTCCTCAGAAAGGAGGAGTGAGCCCACATAAATAAACTAACCTCACAGCTTAAGAGCTTGGAGAAGGACCAAAAAAAAAGGAGCACAACCGGAACAGTTGAAAGGAAATAATAAAACTCAGAGCAGAGATTAACGAGATGGAAACCCAAAAAACAATCCGAAAGATCAATGAAACCAAAAGCTGGTTCTTTGAGAAAATTAACAAGATCGATAAGCCTCTAGCAAAACTCACAAAGAAAGGGAGAGAGAAAACCCTAATAAACCGAATCAGAAACGAAAAGGGGGTCATTACAACAGAAACTACAGAAATTCAAACGATCCTCAGGGAATACTTTGAGAAGCTTTATGCCACAGAACATCAAAACCTCGAGGAAATGGATAAATTCCTAGACTCCTACAGACTCCCAAGGCTGAACCAAGAAGACCTGGAATACCTGAACAGACCTATCACCATCAAGGAAATTGAAACGGTAATAAAAAGTCTCCCCAAGCTCAAAAGTCCTGGCCCAGATGCATTCACTGGTGAATTCTTCCAAATCTTTAAAGAAGACTTACTCCCAATCCTCTTTACGTTTTTCCACGAAATTGAAATATCAAAAACACTTCTGAACAGTTTCTATGAAGCAAATATCACACTGATACCAAAAGCAGACAGAGATACCACAAAGAAAGAGAATTACAGGCCGATATCCCTGATGAACACAGATGCAAAGATCCTCAACAAACTATTAGCAAATAGAATCCAACTACTCATCAAAAAGATCATACACCATGACCAAGTAGGATTCATCCCAGGGATGCAAGGATGTTTTAACATTCGGAAATCAATCAACATAATCCATCATATCAACAAAAGAAAAGATAAAAAGCATATGATTATATCAATAGATGCAGAGAAAGCATTTGACAGGATCCAGCACCCTTTATGATGAAAACCCTAGCCAAAATGGGTATAGAGGGGACTCCTTAGCATAATTAAAGCCATCTACCACAAGCCTACAGGAAGCATCATCCTCAATGGGGAAAAACTGAGAGCCTTCCCCCTAAGGTCAGGGACGAGGCAAGGATGCCTACTATCTCCACTGGTGTTCAATATAGTACTGGAAGTACTTGCAATAGCGATTAGGCAGGAAAACGATATTAAGGGCATTCAGGTAGGAAAGGAAGAAATCAAGCTCTCACTATTCGCAGATGATATGATACTCTACTTAGAGAACCCAATAACCTCCACCAGAAAACTCCTAGAAACAATAGACCTCTATAGTAAAGTTGCAGGCTATAAAATCAATACCCAAAAGTCCATGGCTTTCCTATACACAAACAGTGAGAGAGAAGAAAGAGACATGAAAAAAACAATCCTGTTCACAATTGTGCCCCAGAAAATCAAGTGCCTAGGAATCAACTTAACTAAGGAAGTAAAGTACCTGTACAAAGAAAACTACAAAACGCTACTTCAGGAAATAGAAGTGGACATGAGGAACTGGAATAATATCCCCTGCTCATGGGTCAGGCGACTTAACATTGTCAAAATGGCAATACTACCGAAAGCATTGTATAAATTCAATGCAATCTCTATAAGGATACCCATGACATTCTTCAAAGAAATGGAGCAAACACTCCTGAAATTTATATGGAACAATAAGCCCCCACGAATAGCTAAAGCAATTCTTGGGAAAAAGAAAATGGGAGGAATCAACCTCCATAACTTCAAACTCTACTACAAAGCAGTAATAATCAAAACAGCATGGTACTGGAACAAAGGCAGAACTACTGACCAGTGGAATAGGGTTGAATACACTGACATCTCCCCTCAATCATATGATAATCTAATCTTTGATAAAGGTGCAAGTAATGTGAAATGGAGTAAGGAAAGCCTCTTTAACAAAGTGTGCTGGCAGAACTGGACGGCTACATGCAAAAAAAATGGGCTCAGAACCCTGCCTAACACCATGTACAAAAGTAAGATCAAAATGGATTAAAGACCTCAACATCAGACCAGACACCATAAGGTACATTGAAGACAAAGTTGGCAAAACCCTCCATGACATTGAAGCTAATGGTATCTTCAAAGATGCCACGCCACTGGCCAAGCAAGTGAAAACAGAGATAGATAAATGGGACTATCTTAAACTAAGAAGCTTCTGTACCTCCAAAGAAACAGTGACCAAAATACAAAGACAGTCTACAGAATGGGAAAGGATATTTGCCGAATACACATCTGACATATCAAATACACAGCGGATAGCTTGCCAGGCTCTTCCGTGCGGGCGGAATACTCTCGGTAGCTTGCCAGTCTTTCCGAGAGGGATAGAGGCTTTTGGGGTGACCTCTAATCACCCTTGTAGGTGTTACCATATTTGAACCCTATCAAATATGGTACGACAATTCCAGAAGATGGGTATTTAGTGTCTTATGATGTGTCCGGAAAGCGTCCTGGAGTGTGGCGACGGCTGAGTAGTGGAAGTCGTGTCGAGAGTGGAAGTCTGCCAGTGGGGTATTTATCTGGTAGGGTGGGTCTCCTGTGCACAATTCGATCCCTGGGTGGTTGATGGAAGCAGACAGGGCAGGGTAGGGTGGGGCTCCTGATTAGAATCCCTTTGTCACCTGTGGTGGTGGGAGCAAGCAGAGAAGCTCTGTCCCTGGGTCCGCCGAGCCTGGAGTCCAAGGTCTCAGAGAGTTCCGCTTATCTTGTTCTGTGGGTCTTCAGTTGTGCGTGGGTCTCGGCTGGAGCTGCCGCGCGGGTCCGGAAAGCATCTTGGAGTGTGGCGACGGCTGGGTAGTGGAAGTCGTGTATTCGATATGCCAAAACCAGTAACTACAACTGGTCTCATTCACCTGACCCTGAAGGCTTCACTGACATGGCAGCACTGAGAAGGATGAGAAAGGAGAGGCCGACAAAATCTCAAGGCCGACCTAGGCTGTCACAACGAAGAAAGACAAAAATGATCAGCTGTACTTTCAATGCACGTACGCTAGCATCAGATGCATCCATTGAGGACCTGATGGTACAAGCGCGAATGATCAAGTACGACATCATTGGTCTGACCGAGACAAGAAGGCATGAATCTCACCATGCCGTTTTCGACACTGGAGAAGAATTGTTCCTCGGAACATGCGATAAAAGAGGTGTTGGAGGCGTCGGTGTCCTTGTCAACACAAACTTGGCCAAGAGCATTGATTCATTCGAATGCCTAACAACTCGAATCAGATGTTTACATTTGAATAGATGTGGCTCACTGCCTGCAGTTTTTATCTTCGTTGTCTACGCACCAACATCTCATTATGATGAAAGAGAAATCGAGAAGTTCTACATGGAGCTAGAGAAGTTCTATAAAGAAGACCACACCTTCTACAAGATCATTGTGGGTGATTTTAATGCCAAGATAGGACCGAGAAGATCAGCTGAAGAACTTCACTTCGGGACCCATGGCCTAGAATGGAACGAACAGGGTGAGAGACTGTCTGAGTTCATCATGTCGACCAAGACCATCCATGGTAACTCACAGTTCCAGAAGGCAGAATCTAAACGATGGACATGGGAGTCTCCCAGTGGACGATTCCACAACGAAATAGACCACATCATATTCAATCGACGGTTTTGCCTGACTGATGTCGCTGTTGTCCCAAAATTTCGAACGGGATCGGACCACCGTCTCCTTCGTGCAAAATTCTACTTCACAGAGCGGGGAGAAAGGGCTGCAAAGTTCAAAAAGAGAACTCCCAGAATGACCACCAACTGGGAACTCTTTGGTACTATTGCGGCAACATGGGAAGATGCCATTGTTGACAACATTGACGAGGAATACGATCGACTGGTTCAGCACCTCCATGAATGTGCGAGGAACGCCAAGAGAGAGATAGCCACAAAAAGTCGCCTATCTTCGAAAACTCTTGAGCTAATTCGCCAGCGTGGTTTGGCGCATGCCTCAGGCAACCGCAAGCTAACGTCCGAGATTGCAAAGCAGTGCAGAGATGCGATCAAGGAAGACCTCAAAGAGAGAAGAGCAGAAGTACTGGTAGATGCAGCAGAAGCCGGGAAAAGTATTCATAAGGCCGGCCTGTCCTTCGCCAACTATAAGACCAAGATGACTGCCCTCCGACATCCTGATGGATCCATCACATCCTCCAGAACGGCAATGGAGAAGATTATCCATGACTTCTACTCAAATCTCTTCGATAGCCATGTCCACTTGTCAACATACCAAATTCCACAGGATGGGTATGTCGTTCCCAACATTCTCCCCTCCGAAATCCGACACGCCATTTCGTCGGTAAAGAAACAAACAGCACCCGGCCCAGACAAGGTCAGACCTGAACACCTGAAGAACCTGCCGTCAGTACTCATCAATACACTGGCTGGGCTCTTCACTCGCTACCTGTCTGAATGCAAGGTTCCGTCCCAAAGGAAAACCAGCAGGACCGTACTACTGTTCAAGAAGGGAGACATCCATGACATTGGCAACTATCACCCGATCTGCCTATTGTCTGTCATCTACAAGTTGTTCACTCGAGTCATCCTGAATAGGATTGGCAGAACATTAGATGAAGGACAACCATGCGAGCAAGCAGGGTTCCGCAAAGGATTCAGCACCATCGACCATATCCACACAATAACCAAGCTCATTGAGGTTTCTCGGGAGTTCAAGATGCCGCTCTGTTTAACGTTCATTGATTTAAAGAAGGCCTTTGATTCTGTTGGGATGGAAGCGGTCATTGAAGCCCTAGCCAATCAGGGCATTCAAGCCCAATACATCAGGATCCTCCGTGAGCTCTATTGCGGATTCACTACCAGGATCTCACCATTCTACAAAGAAGTGATCGTTGATGTCAAGAGAGGGGTGAGGCAGGGTGATACCATTTCACCGAAACTCTTCAGTGCCACCCTCGAGAACATCATGCGACGACTGTAATGGGAAGGAATGGGAGTGAAGATAGATGGTCGGCAATTACACCACCTCCGCTTTGCTGATGATATTGTTTTAATAACACCAAACATCAGCCAAGCGGCACAAATGCTGGCCGACTTTGACCGTGAGTGTGGAAAGGTAGGACTACAGCTGAATCTTACGAAGACAATGTTTATGAGAAACAGCCTTGTTCCTGACGCCCCATTCTCTCTCAATGGAACGACCATCTCCGAATGCAACAGCTATGTCTACCTAGGTCGAGAGGTCAACATGACAAATGACCTGGCACCCGAGCTGCGCAGGAGGAAGAGAGAGGCTTGGAACGCCTTCAAGAACGTCGAAGAAATAGCTAAGAGGACGAAGAACCTCCGGCTCCGGGCACATCTCTTTGATTCCACTGTTCTTCCTGCATTAACATATGCCTCAGAGACCTGGGCCCTACGCAAACAAGATGAGAACGCCATTCAGGTCTCCCAAAGAAGAATAGAAAGAGCTATGCTTGGAATATCACGTTTCACTCAAATGAGAGAATGAATCCGGAGTTCTGACATCCGTCGACGATCAAGGATCAGGGACGCTGTCTCATTTGCCAAGGTGTCGAAAATCAGATGGGCTGGTCACATAATGAGATTTAAAGACGACCGTTGTACTAGAGCTGTTACTGATTGGATTCCACGGGATGTCAAGAGACCGCGTGGCCGCCCACCTACCAGATGGTCAGACTTCTTTGTCAAGATCATGAACGTTCGGTTTGAGGCCCTTCATGTTCCCGGAGCGAACAGATGCCATTGGGCTACACTAGCATGCGACAGGGACAAATGGAGACGTTACTGGCGCCCGCTCGAGCAAATCGACGACTAACGGGAAGTTAAGTGATTAAGTGACACATCTGACAAGTGGTTGATATCCAGGATATACCAAATACTGCTTAAACTCCACAAGAAGAAAACATCTAACCCCATCCAAAAATGGGGCAATGAAATGAACAGAAACTTTCTCAAAGAAGAAATCCGAATGGCAAAAAAGCACATGAGAAAATGCTCTACATCATTAATCATCAGGGAGTTGCAGTTCAAAACCACAATGAGATACCATCTCACACCTCAGAGACTGACCCACTTTCAAAAGAACAAAAGCAACTGATGCTGGCACGGATGTGGCTAGAAAGGGACACTCCTTCACTGTTGGTGGGAATGTCCACTGGTTCAGCCCTTCTGGAAAACTGTATGGACGATTCTCAAAAAATTAGAAATTGAGCTCCCATTTGACCCAGCAATACCACTCCTGGGAATATATCCCAGAGAGGCAAAAATGTATAGTCGAAGTGACATCTGCACTTGTTTGTTCATTGCAGCACTCTTTATAATAGCCAGAACCTGGATGAAACCTGAATGCCCAAGAACAGATGACTGGTTAGAGAAACTTTGTTACATCTACACAATGGAGTACTATGTAGCTGTTAGAAAAGATGAAGTCATGAAATTTACATACAAGTGCTACAACATGGAAAGTATCATGCTAAGCAAAATGAGTCAGAAAGAGAGGGATAGACATAGAAAGTTTGCATTCATCTGGGGGATATAATGTAACATAATATGAGATTAATACCCAAAATAGCTGAGATCAGCACCAGGAGGATTACTCCATAGCTTAGTGGCCAGCCGGGTATTCTAGAGGAAAGGGCAGCTCAGATAGAGAAGGGAGCACCAAATAAAGGGTGTTTGGAGGATCCTCCCAGGAATGGAGATGCATTTCAAAAGTAGACTATGGACTGAACATGTTTGCCACTCAATGCCTCTTTTGCAGACCACAACACCCAAAAGGAGAGAGAGAACACAGGGGATTACCCTGCCACAGAGGCGGGGGGGATGGGGTCATGGGGGTGGGGCGAGATATTATCCATGGTGGTGGAAAATGGGCACTGGTGCAGGGATGGGTATCTGATTGTATGATCGAAACCCCAAGCACAAAAAATTGTAAATCTACAACTGTACCTCATAGTGTTTCACTAATAAAAAAATAATAAAAAACCTAAAAATAAAAAAAAATATTTATAAAAAAAAAGAAATGGAAAGATATCCCCTTGTCATGGATCGTGAGAATTATCATTGTCACAATGGCAATATTTCCCATAGCATTGTACAAATTCAATGTGATCCCTATAATGATACCCATGACATTCTTCAAAGAAATGGAGCAAACACTCCTGAAATTCATATGGATCAATAAGCCCCCACGAATAGCTAAAGCAATTCTTGGGAAAAAGAAAATGGGAGGAATCACCTCGCTAACTTCAAACTCTATTACAAAGCAGTAATAATTAAAACAGCATGATACTGGAACAAAGGCAGAGCTGCAGATCAAAGGAACAGGGTTGAATACACTGTCATCTCCCCCCAAATATATGATCACCTAATCTTTGATAAAGGTGCAAGAAATGTGAAGTGGAGTAAGGAAAGCCTCTTTAACAAATTGTGCTGGCAAAACTGGACAGCAACATGCAAAAAAATGGGCTTATATTTCTGCCTAGCACCATGTACAAAAGTAAGATGAAAATGAATTAAAGACCTCAACATCAGACCAGAATCCATAAGTTACATTGAACATAAAGTTGGAAAAACCCTCCATGACATTGAAACTAATGGTATCTTTAAAGATGTCACGCCACTGGCCGAGCAAGTGAAAACAGAGATAGACAAATGGGACTATCTTAAACTAAGAAGCTTCTGCACCTCAAAAGAAAAAATGAGGTGTTTCTTTTTAAGAAAATACAAAGACAGTCTACAGAATGGAAAAGGATATTGACCCAATATACATGCGACAAGGGGTTAATATCAAGGATATATAAAGTACTTGTTTAACTCCACAAGAAGAAAACATCCAACCTCATCAAAAAATGGGGTGACAAAATGAACAGAAACTTTCTCAAAGAAGAAATCCGAATGGCAAAAAGGCACATGATAAAATGTTCTACATTATTACTCATCAGGGAGATACAGATCAAAATCACAATGAGATATCATCTCACACCACAGATATTGGGCTACATCCAAAAGAACAAAAGCAACCGGTGCTGGTGCGGATGTGGCGAGAAAGGGACCGTCCTTCACTGCTGGTGGGAATACTGACTGGTTCAGTGTTTTGGAAAACAGGATGGATGATTCTCAAAAAATTCGAAATTGAGCTCCCATTTGACCCAGAAAACCACTCCTGGGAATATATCCCACAGAGGCAAAAAGAAAAAGTATAGTCAAAGTGACATCTGTACTTGTTTGTTCATTGCAGCACTGTTTACAATAGCCAGAATCTGGAAAAAAACGAGTGCCTGAGAACAAGTGACTTGTTAAAGAAATTTTGGTACATTTCAACATTGGAGTGCTATGTAGCTATTAGAAAAGATGAAGATGGGATCATTGGTGGTGGAGAATGGGCACTGGTGGAAGGATGGGTACTTAATCATTGTATAATTAAAACCAAAGCACAAAAATTTATAAATATACAACTGTACCTCATGGTTTGTCATTAATAAAAATTTAAAAAAAAGAAAACAATTCTCAATTAGAAAAAGAAAAGAAGCCCACCTCCCCTTTGACATTTAGCACAACAGAGAGATTTCATTTCCAGCATTGACTATAGGTTCATATTCCATTTTAATGCCAGTACAAATATATGAATCAGTATCAATAACCCCCAAGAAAATACAGAAAAAGTAGACTGTCACCTTTGGGAGAACTTGGTCCTTGGCACAAGTTTATAACTTTAAATGAATACTATATTTAAATAAAAGATGAGAATTCTGAGATTGGAGAGATAGTACAGCTGGCTGGGCATTTGCCTTTCCCACAGCCAACCTGCTTGGATCTACAGGCCCTGTAAACATCTACAGTAGTAATTTCTGAGAGCAGATCCCGTAGAAATCCTAAACATCACTTGGTGTGACCTAAAAAAGAAAAAAAAAAAGAAACAAATTATGTGGATCCTGGAAGCAAACCTTGAGATGAAGACAATTAGCAGATGATTTGTCTTTAAATGATACCTGACTTCCTCTTTATCCCCTATGTTTTAATTGTTTTTCCTTTGAATATATGGTGTTATTTTTTTTGCACACCTGACTGTTGCTACTGCACTGACACAATCTGTATCTTAAATTATAACTTAGGAAGGAGTGACAATTAAAGAAACACAGTATGAAATAGAGATGCTATGTAGCCATTCATTTATTTTCTCCATAAAATTTAAGCACATAACTAAGCTCTTTTCCCACATCTAGGTCATTGTTTATGGAACTCTAATAGTGAATAAACTAATAACTAAGTGTTTCCACCAGTTGGTACAAAGTTGGTTATGACAGTAACATATTTCTCTATTCTTCAATTTATAGATGGAACTCCTTGAGTTTATAATTTGAATTTTAAAATTCTAATCTTCTCTAAGCAATTAATGGAATGATATTGAGAAAATGTACTGATGTGCAGCTGTCTTAGCTTTTTCATATTTAAAACTGCAATTAAGTAGTCAGGGGGATAGTCAAAGAGCCAGTGTGGATGCTTTGCATGTGGAAGGAGAAGGTTGAATCCCAATGCACCATCAGAGACCCCAGACTAGTATCACACATAAAATTACACCTAAAACCAAAGCAAAAAAATCTGTTGTATATGTTAAATCATAGCCTATATATAAGTCAAGGCTCAATATCTGCCCGCCAATACTAAGTTGATCACATGACTTATTAAATTCAGACAAGTTAAAGAGAATAATGTTTACTATAATTTTTATTCTGTTTATTATTTGATTTTAAATATTTGAGGGATGAGTTACACCCATGGTGCTCAAGATTTACTTCTGGCTCTATCTTCCAGGGTCACTCTGGAGTTGTTTGAGGAACCATATGATGTGGCATGGAATAAAATGGGGTCGATCATGTGCAAAACCAGTGCCTTTGTCCCTGTTCTATTTCTCCAACTCTGTGGTAGAACTTTTTGACAACTAAAATAGTCAAAAGTATTCAAGAAAAAGTTTTTAGATATAGGAAATAATAATGAAATCTGTCCACAAATTTATTGTTGCTTATAAAAATGTTTAGTATTCTAGAAACTAAAAATGTTATTCTCTATTTCACTTCCAATTTCCTTGTATCTTCAACCCTGACATATTGATAACTAGACCTAAGTGACAATTAAAATGAAAAAATAAAGATAACTCAGAATTTTTTGTATTCTTACAGATCACTGAATCTCTTAGACACACAGCAATTTAAAAATGTAAGCAGGCTAGATAGTGTATACTAAAGAATAGAAAAATATGCCACCCCAAAGTATAACTACTGGCATAACTACATAGATATATGTTTGTTTTGATATACAGGCACTTTAAAGTCAGTAAAAATAGGTATGATATATCTAAATTTATATCTACCTAAAAGACGGTTTATCTCAATGGAACTAGATTGACAAATTCACTCCCCTGAAGTTTCCTCAACCAAAGAAGACTAATCTCAAGAAAGAACATTAAGACTATACACCACACCCAAACAAACTGACATAAGCTATCGTGTTTTTATCTCTTAAAAGAGATCATTCATTATTAAAATCATTTAGTGCCCTCAATTAATTCTATGCCATTTCTCCTTAATAAGATAAAGTTTTATCTGAATCCAAAGTGACCTTTTTGAATTACTCACTCATTCCCCAATCCCCTGGGAATTTCTCCCATGAAGTATATATGTTACTTAAGTGTTGTTTCAATTCTTATTATTTTTATTTACTACAAAATATAAACTATTATCTTTATATAATAAAATTACAAAAAGTGATTTAGTTTATGGGGTCATTAGAAAAGATATCATAGATAAACACTTAAGTTACTTTTTGCAATAAAATATTATAATTTAAAATTGAGGGATTTCAAAACCATTCAAATTTTTAATAAATTATTTGGTGCAAAATGTAAAGAAATTAACATAGATTAATGTGGTTCATCAAAAAGTCCTGTGGTTTGTAATAAAGATACTGTGAGGTCATGATGGTTGGTCTTTTGTCTGCTCTCAGCACACATCTCCATTCACGAGCAATCCCTTCAACCATCATTGTCTTTATGGTTCCACCTCAATACTAACTGCCTTCTCACACAGCACTTGATTATGCCTCAAAGTAGAGAGAGTTAGAAGGAATATGTCTTCCAGAGAGGCAGGGGGTGGGGAGTGTTGGAGTGGCAGGAGGGATACTGGGGATATTGGTGGTAGGAAATGTACACTGGTGGAGGGATGAGTGTTGGAACATTGCATGACTGAAACTCAATTATGAAAGCTTGTAACTGTATCTCACGGTGACTCAATACAAAAATTAAATTAAAAAAAATGTCCTGTGGTCAAGTAATTTAAAAGCATAGTATACATTCCACAAGATCATAGTGGAAACTATGTGTTTTAGTTCTAGTTCTAGTGGAAAATAAGTGTTTACCTGGGATCTTTAATTACTCAGCAATACTTTGAACTCTTAATAAAATCGTCAAAAATTTATTCCCAACACCTAAAATAATTTTAATGTTTTATTATGTAATGTGTGAGTTAAGTAAAACAAAGTCAAAGTACATTTTAATAAGTTTAAATGATACAGTGCTTTGAGGAGATTTGTTGGGAATATCTCATAAATGCTATTGGCATCCCTTACCTCCTTAATAATTCTATACAGTTTCAGTATTTAATGTAGTTGCTGAGTTATTGTGAATGATTTTTTTCTAATGGTTTACTATTCTTTTCCCCAAAACCTAATTTACCTCAGATCTAGGTTGTTATTATATCCTGCCATACTAAGACTATCCTCCCCATCAATCTACTCTAAATTACTGTTTTAGAACACAATATTGATTACTTATGTATTATTATTACTTATTATCTGTTACCTATTATTTTACTGTTCGATAATCTTTAATGATTCTCCACTGCCTATCATATAGTAAAATTACAAAATAAATACTGATATTACAACTTGGTTCAAGTAGTCAGTATGATTTTCTTTTGACAGATCAATCAGAAGAGGAAGGAATAAGATGTGGGGAAGCAAAACAAATAGTGCTTATTTAGAAATTTGGAGTCAGTGTTACTTTCTTCATTTCAATCATAATTTAATAGTCACTTTGTACAACTTTAGTAGCGACATATACCAGTCTTGGTTTTTGCTGCTACTCAATCAGCATTTTAAGGAGTTGCTATGAGGTGTATTTATAATATTTAAATAAGAATGGTGTTACAGTATTTGTAGATTTGAACAAACTGGGCATGGTCTAGATGGCAGATTTTGCCAGAATGAACAAAAGAATCTAAACCACAACTTCTACAGGAGACATGGGCCAGGAGAAGTCATAGGAGAGGTAAGGAGGGCATCAGGTTATACAAACAGTATGTCGGATAAAAATTGAAAAAATCAGGGGATTGAAATAATTTAATTTCCCTATAAGAAAGTAATATAAAAAATCACTAGGAGGAATAAATGACCCAGTAAAGAGATTAGTAGAGATCAGAAGTGTCATAGAGCAATAAATAGCATCCACTCTTAGCAAGTAAAATTTTCAGGGTATAACTCAAGTACCATGAAGATAAAGTATAACAGGTTAACCTCTAACAGGATTCAGTTGATTCCAGTACCAAACAGATTAATATAGGACTTTGAGTTCCCTACTTAGGGACCCTTTACTTACAGAGTATAAATGGTAGGATCCAAAAATAAATGACATATAGAATTAATAATATCATCCTGGACTAGAATAGAGATAGAGATATAGTCTGGACTGCTTCATATTTCTTAAATTAAGTTTGAACAGGAAGCTCTACCTGTTAATGTTAATGTTTCAGAATTCATAAATATTATTTTCATATATGAGATAGATTTTTACTGAAACAATGTGTTTTGAGGAAAGAAAAACCATTACACATTTCTCTATTAAAATTAGATGCATGTATACATTAACTTATCAACTTAAATGCCGGAAAGCATATACCTTCTTAATTTATTTAGACCAAATTTTCTCTGTTGAGAACAGCCTAATATACCTAACCAGAAGCTGATAGACTTCTTTATCTTCCACACAGTATCATGTCCTCAAAAATAATTATCTCAGCATTATTCACAAAGTAGTTTTAAGATTTAAGCCTTAATCTAAAATTGTAGCTCAAGAAGGAAAGCCCAAATATGAAAACTAGTTTCTAGATTCGGCATCAGTGTTTTCCAATCAGGGTTAATCCTCATTATCTTGAGACAATTTGACAAGGTTTTAGAGAACATTTCTATTGTCATAAAGAGTTTGTTCTGACATCTATAATGAGTGGAATGACCTTTAACAATGAATAATAACCCTATTCAAACTGTCAACAGTGTTGAGTCTGGGAATGCCCTATGTAGCAAGGAAAGTCATATGGCATATACATTCTTCAGGTGTAATAAAATAAACTCCATAACTTGATGAAAAGATATTAAGGACTTTATTTTGCAACCTGTTTTTCCACGAGAGTCTGAGAGTTAGGACAACTAGCCTGCTTGTACTTGGGACAATCAGGAACATATTCAGTGGTACTTGGGAGTCATGAGATTCTATGAATCTGATGAAACTTATAGCCTGACATAATCTACCACTTGACTTCTCTCTCAAAGATTTTGAGGCAAAAACTATAAGGATGGCTTTAATATAACTTTTGTAGTATAATAATATTGATACTTCCATGATTAGTTTACTCTTTATTAAAATCTCACAGTAAAAAATCACACATTAGGGGGGTATGGTGCCGCCAGCAGGTCAATCTACCTGTGAGGCGAGTGCATCAGCAGGCCTGATGGCACAGTCAGACTTTCATATACCCCAAAATTGTTGCTGTGCCTTTGGCCAGACCCCAAAAACTTGGGGCAAAGTTTACCAAGAAAGAAAAGGGCCAAAAGTTAGGTATGCGGGAGACACACCCACAAACCGCCTCTCTGGTTCCTAATCAAACTGCTTAATGGCTATGATCCCGGAGACTCAGAAACAAATCTCAGAACCCAAAGACTTTTGGCAGAAATGCATCCTGTTCCTGCAGTAGGTTACTGGGGCTGGGCCGCTCTAGGTGGGAATAGGTTTCATGCCTTGACCTGTTCCCCTTGTTAGCCCGGTGATTGCCATCCTCCAGAGGCCACTGGACAGTCAGTGTGGGCCTGCGGGGCCTCACGAGTTGGGGGTGGAACTGGCTATTTCCTCCCCATCCCAGCGAGACCCCTAGTCGCTGCCCACAAACGGCCTCTCTGGCTCCTGATCCAGCTGATTAGTGGCCATGATCCCAGAGACTCAAAAACAAATCTCGAAACCAGCAGCTTTTGGCAGAAGTGCGTCTGGACCACATATAAGGTTGCCGCCACCTCAGAGCTTATTGGAATGCCAGGTATGAGCCAGCAGTGATGGGGCAACTGCAGTCTCATGAGAAGGGAATGGTACTGGCTCATCCTTCACGCCCTACCGAGGTCACGATTTCCCCCCCCACGTGTGGCTCTCCGGCATGGCCATGGCTCCAGAGGCAAAACGAGTTAGTCCAGAGCCCAGCAGTTTGCAGCAGAAAAGTGAATGGACCAAGCGTTAAACTACGGTGCCATGCCTCCCCCGGGAGGGAAAGGATGTTGTTCCCTTCCGCCTTTCTCCCTCCCCCCGCCCCCCTCGGCCGCTTATAGGAAAGCCAGGTATGAGCTGGCAGTGATGGAGCAACTGGAGTCTCATGGGAACGGGGGCGGTACTGGGTCATCCTTCACACCCTACTGAGGTCACGAGTTGCCCCTCATGAGTGGCTCTCCGACACAGCCATGACACCAGATGCACAGAAACTAATCTCGTAATTATCTGACTCTTTGCAGAAATCCAAAATCATTATATGATTCTCATAACCAGCTATAGAAAACAAAGTATTTCACAATGCCTTTTCAGCAATTCTGATTGTTGGGGGCGGGGGGGGGGGGAGAATTCTAAACAATAGTGGTGCATCTTTTGTCGAAATAATGAATGTAATCAACATAGAGAAGAGTTAAGTGGAAATCATCTGCCTCACAGGCATTGGGAGGGTGGGAGGAGGGGTATGTTGGGGTTCTTGGTGGTGAAAAATGAGTACTGGTGAAGGGACAGGTGTTTGATCATTGTATGACTGAGACTTAAACCTTAAAGCTTAGTAACTTTTCCCACAGTGATTCAATAGATAAATAAATATAAGAAGAAAAAAATATAAAGTTATGAAAAAAATAAGGTGGAGTTCATGCCTAATTCAATCAGCTAATCAGTGGCTGAATAAATAGCAGTGCTCCTACATAAAAAAAAAATCACACATTAAAACATGATTGAAGTACAAATATAAAAAAGGACATTCACCATTGTTAATTGTGTGAGCTGAAAAGATAGAGAAATTTGCAATTATTTTTTAATTTTGTATTTTCTAGTGATGTTTGTCTAATATATTTATTGAAATGTGCATAGGATATGATGATATATATTCAGTATGGTATATAATTAATAAATGTTATTTTATGGTTTGTAATGAAACAGGAAGACATTTTAGACAATACATTTCAATTTCTCAAATCTTTAAAAAACAACTATACAGAATATCTTAATTTGAGTTAGTGATTTTAATTTGAATTATATATAGAACAATAAAATATTCATTAAAATCTGTATGTGGTTTATTAATGTAGTATTTTATGATTCTTTATTGCATATGATCACAGGTAAAATCAGTACCTATAATCAGGAGATAATTTGATAAGGTCTGAGAGAACAATTTTATTGTCATAGAGAGCATCTACTGATATCAGTTGCCATAATCATGCCTATAATAATTATCAGTTATCACTTTCCATATGATTTACAAAAATCAACATATTTGGAAATATTAAAAAATATTGTTAAAAATGAAGACCAAAGAAAACTTTAAGTCCCTATGACCAAACATTGGTATATCACACAGTTCAAATATAAAATTTAGACAGTCAGAGAAATGCTTTGTTTGCTTGAGTTTTCTGAGGGAGTAACTACTAGTTGTGATAGATAAATTACCTTTGTCACTTCCCTATCTCTTCTTCCTAAAACTAAAGAAGACATTGAAAGACAATTGATGTACAACACAATTTCCCCAGGAAAATATCCGTTTTTGAAATGTTCAGGTATATTGATCTTTTGCTAAAGCAAGTTGTTTCAATTTACTCTTTAACAATAATTAAATGTATGGAAAGAAAACACAATAATAGATTTGCTGAATTATATGAATGTCTTTATAATTACTATGAACAGACTAATAGTCAATTACTATTATTTTCTCTTCCAACATTTGATATACTGTATAAAATATATGCATATGTATAATGTAATTTATTATTCATGTATAATTTTTGTTTCATTTTTAAATTATTTATTTTCTCTTTGAGTCATACCTAGAAGCTCTTGGTGCTTATTACTGGCCTATGTGCTCATGATTATTCTTGACGACTTTCAGAGGACCATATGTGGTGCTAGGGATCATACCAGGGCCTGTTATGTGCAAGACAAGCTTCTTACAACTATATTAGCTCCCTAGGCCATTATAGCACTGTCCTCCTGTTGTTCATTGATTTGCGGGCCCAGTAACGTCTCCACTATGAGACTTGTTGTTACTGTGCTTGGCATATTGAATAAGTCATGGGTAGCTTGTCAGGCTTTGCCGTGCCTACTCTAGGTAGCTTGCCGGGATGGGAGGGGGAATCAAATCCAATTTTCAGGCCATCCTCAAGCAAGGCAAATGCCCTACCTCTCTGCTATAGCTCCAAGCCATTGTAGGATATTTTAATGTTTTAAAGATATACAACCTCATTTTAAGGACAGAATACTTCTAAAATATAATAAATAGGTGTCATAGAAATGGTATAGGAAGTAAATAAGATGCTTGCCTTGCAAGCTTCTGCTACTAGTTCTATGACTAATATGTGCATACAGTTCCCTGAGCTGTACTCCTGAGCACAGTCAATAATAAATGCTGAGCACAGTTGGGTGTGGTCCTAAAGTCAGCTCTCCAACAAAGAGAAATTATTTGGTATATAAAATTGTAAAAATAAAAAAAAAACTCTTACAGTAAACTTCCCAGATTTGTTGACCTGCTATAAACTCTGTAATCTCTTGTCCCCTACACTATTTTCTTAAATGTTTGCAATATTGTCATTATTTTTATCTTCCTATATTCTCTCAATATGTAGTAATACAGAAAGTTTGAATCAAGGTGAGATATCAAGCATTTCTGGGAGTAATTCCTATTTAAAAATTTCTGTTAGGAAGAAATTCAGTAGAGGGAAAAAAATAACCTCTTGATTCAAGCAGATAAACCTGATCTTTTACCTTATTTCTACTGTTTCTTAGCACTAGAGTAGATCACATACTAAATCTAGACTAGTTCATTTTTTTAACTGACATGGTTGCTGCACTTCATATTTAGTATAAAGGATTTAGAAAATGATAAATACAAATACTTTCTTTCACTGTATATTAACTTGTAATGACTTAATGCATATAGATAATTTAAGATTCTACTATACTTATATGTGTCTTTGTAATAGAATTTTACTATATAACAGATTCTAATTATTTTCTATTTTGTGCTTTAAAGTCCATTAAAGGAAAGTATGGACATTATTAACATCTATATTAGAAGCATTATCAGCTGTTATATTGCTTCTGTGATTACAACTTTTTCACTAGAAAAAGAAAATGAAAAGAAGTTCTCTAGACTGCACGAATTTTAATTTATCTAATTTATTCCCACCCCTTTTAGTTTTCTCATTTATATTTTCTCCTATAAAAACTTGTCTCAAGAAGCACCAGATAAATAACTAAATAGGTTTGCATGTATTCCATGTGGGGAGTCCAGGCTGAGTCTCAAAATCGGGGTGGTCCTCAGCAGTCACCAACAGTTTCATGGGTGACTCCCAAATAAGCATAATCTAATTATTCCTCTTTTCCCTATTCAGAATGCACCTTTTGATTAAAAATTATTTTTAAAAAGTTAATAATAATTTTCTTTCTTTAAATTATTCTGTAAACTAGGCTAGACAAGTGCCTGAGTAGAGCTCAGTGTTTGAACGCCAAAAGCAAGTCTGCAACCTCAGGCAAGACTGGCAACCAAAATGTCTATGAGAACCACATTTAAAGTGTGTAACCCTCAGTGAAATCACAATTATGAGGGGTGAGAACACTGCAACCAATTATGTGACCTCTGGTCATTGCACAAGCAGAAACTGTAACAGAAAAGAAAAGAGGGAGAAAAATAAATGAATGAATAAATAAGTAAAACACCCAGCAGTGAGTTAGCTTAGACAGCAAAGATTTAAGATAAGCTATCAGATTGTCAAGTAGCCCGAGTCCCTGACTTCAGCATTGCTCAGTATTACAGACATTTCTTTGACATTGATGTCAAAGAAACCAGTGTCACTTCTTTGGTTAGGACTTGAAAAATGCTCCCTTTGTTTATTCAAAGTCAACGTTATCTTCATTTTATCTCAGAGGTGACAAGGAAATATATAAAATGATACTAAGTAAAAACCTTGTTTGTTAATTTGATCCCTACGAAAATTATGATGCATAGCCAATATCCCTTTCTCAGATTATGTATTTATACACACACATATCGTGTTAGTCACATTATTAAATGTGAAGAACAGAATCATAGATATTTTCAGACTACAAATAACTCAAAAATAAAATATTTCTGTACAAAGCTTTGGTGACTAGCTGTGGCAAGAAGGCAATGTGAATTGATGGGCTCATTTATCTCTATCTCTTCAGAGACCACTTCATATTTTTCTTCAACTATATTAATACATTCTGCATGTTTGACTATGAATAGTCACTGCTATGAGATACCTTTCAACAGCCCAGAACAGTTTAATATTATCAAGGTTACAGCTGTACTTGTTCATAAATAATTCATTTAAAATTCATTTTTTAATTAAAAAAATAGGTCATATGATTCATTTTGAAGTCCTATGGGTCGTCGGAAGATCATCCGGGGATGATTCATTAATACCATCTCTAGAATATGCAGCCTGCTATCCCACATTTGTTCATAAAAGAACTGAATAATACTGCCTACAATTCCCAGGCTTTCATTGCAAAATTTGCAGAGGAAGGTTTGACTAGCACCTCTATGGATTTAAAAACAATATGGGTTCATCATATTCTAATACACAGATACCAAACATGTGGTGCTCAGAAACTTTTGCTCATTTGTCAGACTAAATTGTAGTTCAGAATTTGCAGCAAAGGAAATAGAACAGAACAATTTTATTTACATGCACCATTACTAGTAACTGTAAACTGCCACAATGAATAGAAAATAGTTTAAGATATTTGTATTCTCATATAACTATTTCCACACTTGAAGTCTCTGAAGGTCTTTTTTATTTTTTTTTAAATAGAGTAGCTATTGCAAAGGCTATTTTCAGCTTCATTTTGAAAGTTCACTAAAAATGGTAAATAATATGTCAGGTGAATATACTTTTTATTCAGATTTGCCATTTGAGGAGACATATAACGAATTTAGAAATAAGCACTGTTCCTTGTAGTCCACTGTCGAACGGGCGACACTCTAACAGTATCAATGGCTAATGTATCTTTGAATGCACAAGTCATCAGAGAAAAGAGTTCACCTGCCAGAATACTGAAGCTATAAGCTGGATCTTCATAAAAGTCCCTATTGTTTGCAGATAAAATCAAATTTTAGTTCAAAACTACAGATGCACACATACCTTTATTTTACAAGAAACTTTAGGTAATGTAATTTGTACTATCTCATATAATTTCAAAATTTTCTTTCTTAACTGGATTTTCTATCTTATCACAAGAACACCACTCATTCATTTTGAATATTTCATTATAAAAATGCCATTTGAACGGGCTGTATAATAGGCAGCATCATTGTTTTCTCAATATAGTTTCCTTTTCTCTCAGAAAATGGAATTGCACCGATGCTCACCAAAACTAGTGTGGAGATGTATATTTAACCTTTGTCAGAATATAGACTACTTTCAATCCTCTACTGGTTCCTCTGCCAGTGGAACACTTAGTCCTCCCAACAATTTTGTCAGGTTATCTGGGTATAAGGCATGAGACTTACGGATGTCTTGTTAAAAAAATTCTTAAACAATAGGTAGATAGAATGATAGAAAGATAGATACTTCACTTAATAAGTCTAGTTTCTGTAGAGTGAACATTTATCTGTTCCTAGTTTTAAATTAGGAGAGGACTTTATCTGGTACCTATAACAGCAACAGCCAATACAATTCTAGAAATATAGTGAAAAAAGAAATGATGTTTCAAATTTCAAATAACTCTGATACCTGAAGGAAAGATCTTCAGTTATGTAATTTGCTGGAATGTTTCATATATGAACCATTACCTTTAGCCCACCTTGAAAGATCAATAAATACACTAACTTCCTTCATTTTGTGCTTTACTTCTGTGTTAAAAAAAATAGAAACATGAACTTTCTATCTTATCCCTTACATCTGTACTCTTAACTAATGTATACAAACTGTACAAACTGTTATTAGATTCAGCATAATGGAAAAGAATCAGAAAGGATTTCAAAATGTTTTTCATCAAAATAGCATAATAAGCCTACCCTCATTTTTCTCTTATAATACTGTTTCTATCTCCCTATTCCCTACTGAGAAGTTATTCGTACTTCTGCCATAACTACCAACATTAGCATCCACATCAGTGTTAAGTTTCCTCTCATCTCTTAACATTTGGGTCAATTTTAATCAATTTTGTTAAGTAACAAAACCCTTAGAAAATATTCAATCCAAGATAAAACTGAGAGAAATAATCCTAGAACAAATTGTAGACATTTTAAAGATGGGGGAACACTAAGACACACAATTCATTAATGTTTTGCTATTAAGACTGTCAGTTATAAAAACAGGGTCAAAGCTCTTATCCATGTTTTAGTTGTCATTTCCACTATTGATCTTATAGAACAAAATGAAAATCTTAAATGAATCACTAATATTACACATTAATAAGACTCAAAATACATAATATCTACTGATATTAATCACATATAGAAAATAGGCTACATAATTATATCTAGCATATTTGCTCCACACACAGTAGATATTACATAACAACATTAAGCTCTCTACTATTCTTATCCATAGCAGTTACCAGCACTATCCTTGTTATTGAGCTATTTCACCTCTCCAAAACTCAAAGAATTTTTATTTCATGATTTTAAATTCCACCATAGTCTCCCTCTGGCTTTTCAGAGTAGACAGCCTTTTACTTTTCTCAAAATGTCTCCACTTTGCCTGTGCATTTCTTCAAGTCTTTTCCAGAGATGGATGAATAGGCCTGACACATATGAACAGTTATTTTAAAACACTCTGTATCAATATCCCATGAGGTGGTAAGAAATGCTTTACCTTATTCTCAATTAAAAATTTGTTAATCAATATGTTGTTTGAGTTTCATTACAATTATGAGTTTTTAATGTGTTGCTTCTCTTTCTCAAAATGATACTTTGTAGACCGCAGTACCTGAGAAAATCACTTCCTAATCAGAGAGAAATTTTAATTCCCAATCCAGTTTTCCCCAAACCAGTAAATGAAATATATTTATCAACGTTCCAAGTAAGTGGAAACATTAAAACAATTTTACTACTGTTCCGCACTTATATAAATCACTAGTATGTAGTGAATAGCAGAAACTTGAATATTTCTCAATTATAGACTCTTATAGCCCTAGAAACTTACAAGTTCAGCTTTCCTACTCATGAATTTTTATTTTTTTTCTGCTCTTTATAATTTACAGACAGTATGCAAATTCAAGATTAAGAAATACAACAGTGGTTGAGTTAAACAATGCCATCTCATCTCTGGTGCCTGCATCACTAATGACACATAGATTATCATGGATTTTAAGTGTTCATCTTTCAAACAACACCTAGTAGATACATAATAATTTTAAGAAAATCAAAGGTAAAATTTAATGTTTTGAGTTTAAATCACCCCTTAAATATATTTCATGCCAAATATAATGTTATTTTTTATAGACCTAGAGGTAAATAGGGTAGCATAACTTAAAAGCATTTAGGAAATAACATCAAGATTCATGTTTTCACTACACTGAAAAATCTTTATCTATTATAAATTCTGTCATTTCTGTAACTTTCATTTTATCTGAATTACCTCTTTTCTCCTTATCACTTTTTATTTTGAGGCCTTGAATGGAAAGCCTTCTGAGGCTGTGGATCTTCTCACCTGGTATTGCTTCCTGAGCAGGGGCAAATCTGACTGCTGATTAAAAAGCTTCATTTTCCCTATTTCATGTGCAAATGCATATGTAGTCCAAACAGAAAAGCCACCAAGATAAATATATCTTGGAATAAAGTCATTCAACTTACTATATTCCCTGGATATATATTAAAATTGAGTCTCTCAAATGTAAAATAGTAATCTGTCCATCAAAATATAATATAAAAATAGACAAGCTATAGCATGCCATGTATGGATCACATAACCTAAAATTTAGAGAATGTGTTATAAGTTATAAATAGTACATAAATATGTTTACTTCTACATAAAATAAAACATAAAAAATTGGAGATAAATTTAAAAACATAAATATCAAAGTCTTTATTTTAAAAAGAAATATTACAGATCAAAAACAGGTTAGAAAGAAGAAATTAACACTCACAGAATCAAAGTTTGACTAAATAAATCAACAACAATAAAAGAAAGTCTCCAAAACAACAAAACAATACATAAATTATTCATTAAGGAAAAATGTATAAATAGGAATAAAGTCATGAGCAAGATACAAAGAAAGAGAACTTGGTGTGTATTCACTATTTAACAAAAGTAAAATATCTTTGATTTTGTGGCACTTGATAATGTCTGCCTGAGAAATAATCTCTGTTATAGAGTAAGCACACATCAGGAGAGCTAATTAGACTCCTTAATTTGGATAAAATTTCTGTCACAAGGTTTGTCTTCTGTATTCTCAATCTAAGTTCATGAATTTACTTGCTGATATCTAATCTAGGAATCTTGAGAGCATAACACACACTAAACAAACACTAGATGTTAGATGTTATAATCTTCCATATTGCTTCCTTCAAGAAGAACATTACTTGGACTGGAGCGATATCACAGAGGGTAGGGAGTTTGCCTTGCACATGGCTAACCCAGGATCGATTCCCAACATCCCATATGGTTCCCTGAGCACCACCAGCGGTAATTCCTGAGTTCAGAGCCAGGAGTAACCTCTGTGTATCTCCAGGTATGACTCAAAAAGAAAAAAAAAAAGAACATTACTTGATGCATAGGTAGACATTGGATTAATAATTTTAGTAGCATGCTTTGGCAATTTATAAATATGTGAGTGCCACCAACAGTGTAGCACTCAAATATTGTTTTGCTTGACATGTCAAGTAAGTAAAGGCCCTCCCGTTGATCATCGGTTTGCTCGAGTGGGCCCAGTAACGTCTCCATTGGAGACTTTGTTGTTACAGTGTCTGGCATATTGAATACTCTCGATAGCTTGCCGGGCTCTCCGAGAGGGGTGGAGGAATTGAACTCGGGTCAGCCATGTTGGCTGCATGCAAGGCAGACGCCCTACCCGCTGTGCTATGGAAGTCAAAAATACTCATGTATGGTAAATTCTCCTAAAATTATTAGGTAACTGTGAAATCTTTTCAACGGTGTAACAGACCTGGACTCAATGAAATTCATGTCATAAAAATCTACCAAATTTTCCAGGAATAAAATTTAATCTTTGAGTTTAAAAAAAAAAAAGTTTTTAAAAAAAAAAGTTCCTTACCTGCTCTACTATCTCATTGACCCAATTGTGATACTTTTCATTAAGATAAAAAGAAGATATTCTAGTACATGTTTGCATGTTATATATTCCTTTTTATAGCTGAGCTTTGGTTTGAACTCGGTAAGAAGAAAAAAAATTAACTTCAAAAAATAGGATCAAATTGTTACTGCCCACAGGAAAATAATAACTTGCTTGCCAGATAAGGACTATGCCTCTTAAGTAGAACTTTTCTTAGTTCTATGTACTACTGTTCAGTGTATGGTAATTCCTTGTTTTAAAGCTAACACACAAATATTAGGCAGGAAAGAACTAACTATTCACTCAAGGATTTTTTATTTATTAATCTGCCACAAGCAACTTTATTTGATATGGCAATTAGGAGATAAGGGTGTAATTCATTAATCACACACTCAGGAGAAAATAGCTTACAGTCAGTTTTTGCATTGAACAGAATACTAAATGCCAAAAAGAAAAGTATTGTAAAGTACCCATCAACATGAGAATGAAGGCAATTAAAAGATCATGTATGTTAGTTTTTGTAAAATCCTGTTCTATTTACAGTTTTCTTTTAAAAAATTGAACCACTTCATGAAAAAAAATCAAAATGTCCTGAATGACAGCATAAAAGAGAAGGAATAATGGAGGCATAATAAGTAAATAATAGAACCAAGGAAGGGATGGACCATTATTAAGAGGCTTACAACAAACTTAATGTAAGCCTCTTAATACTATATATACAACAAAATCCAAAGAGCTTGAACCTGGAATCATTAGAACAAAAACAGGTGTGTGTGTGATTTGAACATTTGTTAACAAATTATTTTAGAATACCACTATGTTTCTTTTTAATAGTCAGTTGGATGTTTTACAACTGACTACAAATAAATAAATAATGTACTATTTATTAGTTTTATTAGTCTCTAAAACTTGCAAGTATATTTTGCTTTACAATTAGAATCTGTTCACTACTTTGTATAGTATCTTGGAGTAACTGTATATTAAATTGTATCATTGGGTTTCTTATTTTATAATGCAAGAAATAACATGTCTATTTAATAGATAATTATAAAAATATTTTTCTTTGATTTTATCTTTAAATTACTCAGTTCTTTTGGAGGGAAAGGGCAGTTTGGGCTCCACCCAGCAGAACTGGGAGTTGCTGAACAATGGTGTTCAGCTTGGAAGGCCTGGTGAAGCCTTTGAATGGAAATACTGTGGATCCAACTTGGGCTAGCCACATGCAAGGCAGGCATCAATTCTTTATAAACATAATATTTGTTAACATAGTTTTTCCAAACTAAGTTATCCACTACATTACTGGACAACTATTATTTGACTCACATCACTAAACCTAGAAATCATTTTTTTTTCAGAAGAAGAAATGTCTATAAAAATTTGCAGTAGGATGTTTTCTTCTTGTGGAGTTCAAGCATTGCTTTGTATATCCTTGATATCAATCCCTTGTTGGATGGGTATTGGGCAAATATTCATTCCCATTCTGTAGACTGTAATTTGGTCACTGTTTCTTTTGAGGTGCATAAGCTTCTCACTTTAAGATAGTCCCATTTGTCTATTTCTGTTTTCACTTGCTTGGCCAGTAGCGTGTCATCTTTGAAGATACCATTAGCTTCAATGCCGTGGAGGGTTTTGCCAACCTTGTCTTCAATGGACCTTATGGATTCTGGTCTTATGTTGAGGTCTTTAAACTATGTTGATCTTACTTTTGTACATTTTGTTAGGTAGAGATCTGAGACCATTATTTTTTTGCATGTAGCCATCCAGTTTTGCCAGCACAATTTGTTAAAGAGGTTTTCCTTGCTCCACTTCACATTTCTTGCTCCCTTATCGAAGATTGGATGATCATATTTTGGGGGGAGATGTCAGTATATTCAACCCTGTTCCATTGGTCTGTGGCTCTGCCTTTGTTTCAGTACCATGCTCTTTTAATTACTACTGCTTTGTAGTAGAGTTTGAGGTTGGGGTGGTTAATTCCTCCAATTTTCTTTTTCCCAAGAATTGCTTTAACTATTCATGGGTGCTTATTGTTTCATATGAATTTCAGAAATGTTTGCTCCATTTCTTTAAAGAATGTCATGGGTATAGTTACAGGGATTGCATTGAATTGTACAATGCTTTGAGGAGTACTACCATTTTAATAACGTTAATTCTCCTGATCCATGAGCAGGGGATATCTTTCCACTTCCTCAGGGGATATCTTTCCACTTCCTTTTATTTCCTGAAGTAGCGTTTTGTAGTTTTCTTTGTACAGGTCTTTTATGTCCTTAGTTAAGCAGATTCCTAGGTACTTGATTTTCTGAGGCACAATTGTAAACGGGATTGATTTTTCATGTCACTTTCTTCTCTCTCATTATTTATGTATAGGAAAGTCATGTATGTTTGGGTATTGATTTGTAGCCTGCAACTTTACTAAACAAATCTATTGTTTCTAGAAGAAAACATCCAACCCCATCCAAAAATGGGGTGACAAAATGAACAGAAACTTTCTCAAAGAAAATATCTGAATAGCAAAAAAGCTCATGAGAAAATGCTCTACATCACTAATTATCAGGGAAATGCAGATCAAAACAATGAGATATCATCTCACACCACAGAGACTGGCTCACATCCAAAAGAACAAAAGCAACCGGTGTTGGCACGGATGTGGCAAGAAAGAGACCCTCCTTCACTGCTGGTGGGAATGCCGACTGGCTCAGCCCTTTTAGTAAACAGTATGGATGATTCTCAAAAAATTAGAAATTGAGCTCCCATTTGACCCAGCAATACTACTCCTGGCAATATATCCCACAGAGGCAAAAAAAGTATAGTCGAAATGACATCTTCGCTTGTTTGTTCATTGCAGCACTCTTTACAATAGCCAGAATCTGGAAAAAAACTGAGTGACCGAGAACATATGACTGATTAAAGAAACTTTGGTACATATAACTTTGGTACATATACACAATGGAATACTACATTGCTGTTAGAAAAGATGAAGTCATTAAATTTACATACAAGTAGTTCTACATGGAAAGTATCATGCTAAGTGAAATGAGCTAGATAGAGAGGGACAGACATAGAAAGACTGCACTCATCTGGGGAATATAGAGTAACAGAATGGGAGTCGAATACCCAAGAATAGTTGAGATAATTACCAGGAGTCTCCAGAGCTTGGAAACCTGCAGCACATGTTGAGGGAAAAGGCAGCTCAGATAAAGAAGGGAACACCAAGTAAACGTTGTTTGGGGGACTCACTTGGGTTGTGAGATGCATGCGGAAAGTAGACTATAGATCAAACACGATGGCCACTCAATACCTTTATTGCAAACTACAAGACCCTGACGGAAAGAGTGAGCAAAAAGGAATGCCCTGCCAAAGAGGCGGGATGGGGTGGGGGTGTGGGTTGTGGGAGTGAGAGGGCTACTAGGATCATTGTAGAGAATGGGCACTGATAGACAGATGGGTACTCGATCATCGTGTAACTGAAACCCAAACATGAAAGTTTGTAAGTCTATAACTGTACCCCATGGTGTTTCCCTAATAAAAAAAATGATATCTGAAAAAAATTTTGCAATCGGAATATAGTAGAATCTCCTAAATGAGCATGATCAACAGAGTGCTTCAGGGGTACTGTGAAATAATGTAAAATAATTTGCAATGATTTTGCCTGCATTATTTTTGAGGACAGGCTCTGCATTTAATCATTTTTTAAAACATTTTACTATAACTGTAGAGTGATGGCACCCAAATACTCATAATCTTAAGTATGCTGTAGTTATAATTGTAATTAAGCTAGTACACCTATACACCCCTCACCCAAACACCAGTCCAATACCATTTTAGGCTAGTATACAAGGGCTCTGGACCATCATTTTGAGTTCTATGACTCCAATATCTGGCTTTTTAACTTTCCCTCTTTGCACAGCTCGTTATGGAGACCAATACATGCAGGGAGCATCTTGTTAGTGGGGCGAGCAACGGTGTAACAAGACGGAATTGATCAACTTAACTTTTATGATAGACTTGATTCTATAGAGTTCAAGAATCACTTGAAGGTTTTAAGGAGAGAATGTTAATAATAAGTATTGTTTTGGAAGGATACATTTTGAATGGAATACAGGATGGATTAAGCAGGAAAGAGAGTGCGGGTTGAAATATCAAAATACCTGGTGCTATGTGAAGAAGTTATAGAACTATGACTATTAATGAATCTATAATCATTTTTGAAGACAGAACTAAAGCATATGAAATCATTCTTCCCTCCTTTCAAAATAGCTACTGCTGTTGTCCAATAGTAGCTCACTCAGCATAGAACACTAAAAAATAAAATCAGTGTGTCAATGTCAATAATCTGAAGTATACAAATGAGAATATCCACATTATCAAAAGTCTCTAAACATAAAACCCCAGGATTGCCATCTTACTGAACATTAGATAATGATTGTAAGTACCATGTGAAGTATAATAAAATAAGTTAAAATAAAGCAAAACAAAGGTTTTTAAAAAGCTATAAGACCTTAGAAAAAAATGGAAAATTTATTTTCAAACATTAGTTTTTTACTAAACCAGATATTTTCCTCTTGATTTTTTTCTGCATATATTTATTTAGAAGAATGAAAAAATGTGAGAAAAATTGTGAACCTGTTAGGATTTATAATTACAGAAATAAGGCAAGGGAGAGAAACACAGAAGTGCCCATGTTGGACTGGGTTTTGCTGACTGTTGTCTCAAAGTCAGGGATAACAGAGAAAAATCAGTTTGAATACAGCAGTCTTGTCCACAATGCCTGTATAGAAGAATAGCCTTGCTTGGTGAATAGATGCTCTTTTTGTTTCTGCCTTAGCTTTGCCTTGTCTGCTACCTAATTCAGTCCACACTTTACCTGTGACTGCTACCTTTTATATACTGCTAGCACTATTCCTTGGTGATGCTCAGCTATCTAGCATTACCTAAGGTACCATTACAATGTCACTTTGGAAGGTTAGAACAAAATACTCAATAATCCAAAAGCACAGGGCAGTGTTTAATTCAATCCATTTGCCTTTGTACAAGAAATCTTCTCCCTGTAAGGCCTAAGGTTGTCCTTCGTTTCTGCCCCTTAGGGACATGGAAATATACTGACACTCCTTCTTTGTAAAAGCCATTCAAAGACTTGCCTAAATGACCAAAGGATTGTTTTAGGAATGTCACCCTCTGGGTATTTCACATTGTTTTTACATTAGTCAAATTGTTGAAGATTTGGTTTTCTTTGCTTTTAATTCATTGGTGTAGCTTCTGTCAACATTCTGTTTGAGCAGTTTTCTTGGGTAACCTATTGTAATATAGCTTTACACATAGAGGACATTGAAAGCTTTGTGGCAGGTATGTAATCACACCTGCTCCAAGACTTGGTTGGGATCTAGTATTTGTAAATAAGGTCAAAAGGTGATGCTGTGAAGTGGCACTCTACTGGCACCAGAAAGTCCTATAGAAGTGTTGATAAAATCTGCTTCTCAGAGCCCTAAAGAATAAAAATGTTTGTTACTAACACTCCTGTGCAGACCTTTAGTTTGGCTTCGAACTTGGTGTTATGTTGCCATTACACCCTGACTTGTACACTGACACTGTCGCATGCAGCACCAGAAATATTGGGAGCTTCTTTATGCCTAGCAAGTCTAAAGTCTTTTCAATTTGTACTAGTGACACTGAGGCATGAGGAAAAAACTTCCATATGAGAAGTCAAAAGACATTTTAATTATGTATATGGCATAATTATACACCATATTTAATGCATAACAGTTTACATATGTCAAACATTCATCTAAATTATAAAATTAGAAGGTGATAAAATTGTACCTATTCTATTAAAGAAGCAAAATCTTAGTAATTTTTGAACTAAACTTTCATGAAATAAATGGAAAAAGAATAAAGATTTTCTACTTTTAAACAATATCTTATTGATTGAAAGTCATTTCATCTTAGAACAGTGCTAATAACCCTAATGATAAAATGTAAATGGAAGAGAATAATGTAATTATTAAATGTAATTATTAAATGTAAATAATGTAATAAATAAATAATAAATTTTAAAAATATAAATAATTACATAATTTTATGTAATTAGATAACATGATATACTTTGCAAATACATTATAATTCCTCAATATGGGCAATCATACAGTAATTCAACTATGTATAAAATGTCTTATAAATGCACGGTTGTTTGAAAATGTGCTTTGAAATTTTACAAGGATTAGAAACTGAAATATAGCTCTATGAATGGTGAAAAAATTGAAATTGTCAGAAACCTAAAATTGTAATTTTTATTATGAAGCAGACAAAAGAAATGGAGTATTGGCTAAGCAAAATAAAATGCATATTTACCTCACTACAAGATCCACCAATAGAAGAAGAAAAATCCCCTAATAGTTATTTCTTTAGAACTAGTTAAGCAAAAAAAAAAAATCAGCCACAAAACCAGGGGTTAGGAAGATAGTGCAGTGAGTAGAGCACTAAGTTGCACTGTTACAGACCCTGATTTGACCCTAACAGTCTATATAGTCCCCTGAACATTGCTAGGAGTGAGCTAAAAATTTGTTCTGAGCATAAATGGGTTTGCCCCAAGACCAAAATAACTACATACATACATAGATAAATCAAATTAAAATAATGTCCTATAAAATGAGGACCGTTGCATTTATGGACTTGGTCATGTCATCATTTGAACCTATTTTCAGAAATTTACTCATTTTGGACCTTATTGGTATAATAGTTTTGTAGTTCAACCAAGAGCATTTACCTTTGGAAAAACTTTTATTTCTATTTAGTGTACAATCCTTTTAACCTTCAACTCTGAGAAGGTTTATGTTCATATTTGTCTTGGGTTTAATGAGTTAGAAAATATCTGAGGGAATTCTACTTTCAGCACAAATATTTCAAACAAAAAACAACATAACGTTATTTTAGTAAGACCTTGTAATAAGGCCATAAAATACAACATTTAAATAAGACAGTAAATGAGAAAATACAATGAATATTTTAAAATTTTAAATATTTTATATTAGACTCTCTTTTGTATTAGACTCTCAGGTGAAGTAAAGAGCACATCAGACACGGTTGGAGAACTATTAATAAACACTAAAGAATTTATTCATAATGAAAAATAGAGATAAAATGTGAGTATAAGATATATTGCAAGATATGGATGATAAAATGACAAATTCCAATTAAAATTCTGTTAGGACTTCCGACAAAAGCGAATAGAAAATACAAAAGAGTAAGGTTCATATTATGTTACACAATGTACAAAAGACATAAGTTTAATATTGCTGACCATTTTAAAGAACAGAAACATAGGACAGAATAGAGACATAAATGATAATAAAAGCAAATAGAAAATTAAAAAAAAAACAAGAGAATTCTACTAGTTAGCAGCATCAACAAGAGACAATAAGAGCATATAGGTACATGAAATTATTCTACTTTATGTTTTTTTAGAAGCCTCCCAAGCAGAGTTCAATGATCCCTGGGAACACTCATAGTGATACTTTGACAATTGAGTGCATGGTTTAGTGCTACAGCCTGGCGTTGCAATGTTTCTCAGGATTACTGTGCTTGCTTCCCCTCAGGAGTCTCCAGGACTGTACGCCGTGATGCTTTTGGGGTCATTCTGTAAAAGGAATCAAAATCCTAATCTAGAGTATGTAAGGAATGGGCTTCAGTCATTTAAGCAATCTTCAAAGTACTCAAATGATGTCTTTTGTACAAATATTTGAGGTGGGGGTGTTTGTTGGTCATATAACTTTCAGAAGGAAGGGGTGATAGAAAATCTCTGAGAAGTCTCCAAAGGATTCACCAACAACCAGGATATTATATATTATATATAAAAAAGTACAGTATGACTATAGTTAAACAGAATTCATGAAGCAGATAAAACCAAATAAATTGAAGTCAGATGTGTATCAAGGGTGCCTGAGCATAAGAAAGGACTTTCACTCAACTTTTAACAAGTGTGAACCATTAAAGGGGTTTGAAAGGAGAAGTGACATGGTCTGATTCACACTTTAAAAATATTACAGTGAGAGTTTGAAAAGAGTCTGTGAGGGAGCAAGGGTACAATAGGGAGACCAGATAAGAGGCTGTTACAGTAATACATTCTTGGACTTTGGTACTGGAACAGTAGAAGTAGTTTTTTAAAAAGTTTCAATTTGGGCCCTATTTTTAAGGATCAAATATCAAATACTTGGTACCAAAAAGTATCAACAGAATTTAGAGATTTATTAGCAATAAAGTGAAAAAAAGAGAAAAATCATAAATGATTTCATGATCTTGGGCTTGAGAAGCTTGAACTACGATATTGACTTTAAGTACAAAGAGAATCTGTAAGAAGAAAGCCATATTGCAGGGAAAATTTTAGTTTGGTTTTACACATGTATTATTTGATAAGGTAAAGTTGAAATGGCAAACAAGGTCGACAAACTGAATGTAGTGCCAGCTTTTCTGTTTAACACTTATCCTTACCCTTACCTATCTACTATGCATTCATTAAATTGTAATCAATCACCATGTTTGAATTTCATTTTCTATTAAAGGTATGATGAATACAATTATTAAATTAATGAGTCATGTAAATGAACTCATTTCTTTTTGCTCCTAATGGCAAAATATTTTACATAGAATTTTTTGGCATCCAGTGAATATAAGTATCACTAGACCTTATTAATACTATGTGTTTTTATCTTTAGATTTTATTTTATAATGTTGAAGAATAAACCCAGATTTCATACATAAAAGGCATGTGCTCTACTGATGATATAGTGATGTGCTCTAAAGCTAATGTGGTATTTACTTCATCCAAGTACAAATAATGAAAATACCATATTCTACTATGAAATTTTCATAATGTGCAAGGAAATATTTAGCAGAGTTTCTTTGACTCCTATTTCATGATCCATATCTATAGAACAATTACAGACAAGTCATATGTGTATATGGGATTTATGCATTGATTTTTTCTCCTTATCTAAATTTGAACAATAACATGACCTAAAAATTAGAGAAGTGTTATTAATCACATTCCTGTAAAGAGAGAAAAGGCGAGGTTCACATAGTATGTCCAAGCTAAACTGGCTGAGGAAAATACTTCCATAAAATTAAATACTGCACGATTTGGAAAAACAGATACAGATGTATAAAATTGATCAGTATATAAAATGATAAAAATAATTGCTTAAATGTAATGGGTGTCCAGACTCATTGTCCAAGTGATAAGCTATAGATTTTGTATGTAGTTCTGAAAATTTAGTTGAACATTAAGCACATTTATGAGTCCTGATGTTCCCCTTCCGAAATTGAGGGACAAAGTTCAGTGAGGAAAAGACTGAACTTCTGTGATATCAATATTATCCAAAACAGATGCAGCTCATGTTAAACACTTATTCAAACAATGCCCCTTGTAGATGTCATCCTCAATAAAACATATGCTTTCCAAAACCCAGAATAAATTAAAGAGAGAAAGAAAGAAAAGTCATACTTCTAGAATTGTGCTTATATTGAAATTTAAACACCCAAGTGAAAGAGATTTACATAATAGAATATGACCTACATGATATAATGTACAGGGGTGAAAATTGCTTCTCAGTTCTTCATAAAATTTTAGCTTGACTGACAGTTACATTGTAAAAACAATATTCATGCTTTGCTTTTATTTAGGTTTCTACTTTTGTACGTCACATTAAATCACATATACATAAGTATATGTATACTTATGTATATATATATGTATTAGTATTTTACTATAGAAATAATCATTTCAAAACATATTAGTGCTATAGTTTTATGTGATAAAATCAAATATTTGCCAAAACCCCAATTTTTTTAAGACTTGGTCTGACAAGATTTACTAATATTGTGAATTTTCCCATTTCTTTGAAAATATAAAATAATGCTTTTTTATACCATGCATGCACAGGCACAGAGTGACACACTGAGCGTGATCCACATCATATGACATATGGAAAACCACATAGACTAGGTCAACAGATTTCTATCAAATCTGTTTGATACTCTAAGAATTAGAAACAAATGTTCTTAATAATATACATTTACCTTAATATGTGTGCTCAGAAACATTAACTAAATTGTGAGAAACATTACTAATGCATGTTAAATACATGATAAAAATGAAAAATGGTTAGGTTTCTTATAGTATTGAGGGGAATATGAAGACATAAATAATTAGTTGTGCAGATGTTATATTTATGCATAATATTCTAAATGTAAAAATAGGTATAGACAGGGTGAAATGTGATGCCACAGAAAAGAACTATGAAGACAAATCTGAAACTTCAAAGTAAGTTTCCTGAAAATGTATAATTTCTTTTGACAAACTACCTAAAATTTTGACACAAAATACAGATAAAATATTTCAACAGTTAGGAAAGAATAGTGCCTTCTGTGTTTTAATAGACTTTACCAGTTTTTGAAAAGTTAATTTTTAGCCTCATTTTCAGCACAAGGGATTGGCTACTTCTGATTGTGCTCAGGGCTTACTCAGGCTCTGTTCTCAGGAAGTTTTCCTGTTGGTGGTGTCTTGTGGCTTTTAAGAAGTGAGAGAGATCAAAACAGTCTTGGAAGCATGCAAGAGTGCCTGAACTCCTTTACTATCTCCAGCCAGCTAATTAGCATGTTTCTTAGGAAAATATATTTATTTAAAATACAACAAACTGAAAACAAATTTCAAAAATTATATTTAATGATCATAAAACATTTTGTTTTTTAATTATTATTATGTAGCACTCTCCTCCCGTTGTTCATCGATTTGCTCGAGTGGACAACCAGTAACGTCTCCATTGTGAGACTTTTTACTGTTTTTGGCATATTGAATACGCCACGAGGAGCTTGCCAGGCTTTGCTATGCAGGTGAGATACCCTCAGTAGCTTGCTGGGCTCCCCAAGAGGGGTGGAGGAATTGAACTGGGGTCAACCTGGGTTGACTGCTTGCAAGGCAAGCGCCTACCCGCTGTGCTATGGCTCCAGCCAAGTTATTATTAACAAAGAGAAATATTTTATGGCTTATAAGGATGTTGTAATGGAAGTTGGTTATTTCTGGCAACAATCCCCATGAAGGATTCTTGGAATGATTAAGGTGAAAAATCTATAAGCAATAAACTAGAACAATAATTATAGTGAACATTTTTTCGTAAGCATTCATGCTTATTTGGTAAAGTTGGGAGGACTTGTTATCTGGTAAAATGTGGAGGTCTGTTTCAAACAATTTTGAGGCAGTTCCAAATTTTGAATTAGTATATTAGGTGTGAGGTAGTGAGAAATGTAGAGAGGAAAAGCAAATTTTAGACTTATTATGGATCAAAATGGATGTTGGATATATAGCTAATCATTGGAACTAAAGCTTAGGAAAGTCAGAGCTTACCCAGTATTTGGAAGTTGGAGATGACTATTAAAACTCTATGTGTAAGGAATATAGCCCAAAGGAAATATGTAAAACAAATGAAAACTGAAAGCTTGGTAGTAACAGCATTTAAGAAGCAAGAAATGGGAGTATCACTGTTCACAATGAATGGGGAGAAAAAAATACACAATTACATGATAAACTTAGAGAAAATACTACCATACAATTCAACTCAATATATAGCTATCAGAAAATAATTGTTATCTAATATAACAGTGATAGACAATAACATTAAAGAATACATTAATATTAAAGAATAAATGGAACTATGAACTGAATATAACCAGAAGTTGGAGATGGAGGATTCAGGCCAACTTGCTAAAGACAACAACAATGTCAACAAAGAATGAAACATTTGCATTAAGTAAAAAAATTCTCAAATATAACAATATAAAGAACATAAATATAATTAAATAATTTTCTCACCAAATTTGTTTTATTTTGATTGCTTTGACAAAACAGATGTAACAATATTTCTTATAGAAAGACTAAATATCTTGAAACAAAGCATGGCTGAATTTGAGAATTGAAAAAATTGCTCATAATTTGCTATAAAAAAGTGAAATATTGACACAATTCAGCTTATATCTCCACTATTTTTCTGAATATAACAGTGAATAGACTTGCCTTCACACATTACAATTTTTCTGAGAAACTGTCTTTAAATCTAAAAATCTGAAAGAGGAAGTTTCATAAATAAACTTCTCAGGGAAGGAAAAGTTCTATTGTATTTTTAGCAATGGCTATAGACAACATCAACTCTTGAAATATTTTCCAAAACATTTTGCTACTCTATGCTGCTTTTCTGTATCAGAAGAATAATCCTTCCAAGGGGACTATTTAAAAGAATGAATGTAAGGACAAAATAGAACATGAGAAAAGGCCAGCTCTGAGTGTAACAGAATGAATGAGTTTTCAGTCTGACTAAGCATAGTTATCTTTTTAATTTGATTTTTGAACATGAGATTTAGCTTTTGAGAAAAATAATATTTTTAATATTAAGTAATGCTTTTTCAGATGCCTTGTTTTTCCAAATTAGTTTTGAAGCATACTACGATTAGTTTAGAAACAATGAATTAAAAATATAATCAAGATGATTTGCAACCTTGTTAAAATTTCTTTGAAAGTGGGAATTTTCAATAATGATTGTGTTATTTTAAGGACCTCCAAACAAGTAATACTAATGTATGTAAAACAATAAATTAACATAAAAAACACCTTTCAAGATTATAGAAGTAAATTTAAGAATAAAAAATATACTTTGGCAGTATAAAAACAGTATGAGGGAATAGATTAATTTATATAAAAATTTAGTTGTAAAGTATAAGCAGTCAAAAGCAGAGATAAAAGAAGTTTTTAAAATACCAAACTGATATACTCCATTCTACACATCTCTCATTAATGCTATAATTTACACTTGTTTATCTTAAAGATATTTCAGATTTCATCAAACTCATTATATTTCTGCATAGATTAACACCCATCTATGAACTCCTGTTTACATAAATGACACAACTGTTTACCCAGTTGAACAAGTAGGAACCAAAAAAAAAAAAAGAAAATTCATCTTTAATATCCCTTTCCCTTTTCTATTACCATATGGTAGTATAACTACATGCAATTTTTTATTTCAAAACATTTGGTGGTTTTTCATTTTGTGTTATATATACGTGTGTGTGTGTGTCTGTCTGTCTGTCTGTGTGAAAATAATCATTACTTAGATTCTGTGTCAATTGCTTCATTGTTCCTCTCAAGCTTATACCTTCATACCTTCTATCCTCTTAGTCTTCATCTCTCTCTTCTTTCAGCCTTTCCATTTCCCCCATATATTTCCTTTCATTTTTTTTTTCTTTTATCACTCCTGGAGAAAACACCATTCTCAGTGTTTTGTTTTTGTGGAAAGATTTGTTCACAAAGTCAGTAAACATTTATTATGCATCTTACATTCAGATTGCACTATAGTTGAGGATTCATATCTTAACATCTATTTTTATCAGTCCCATAGCATAAGGTTTAGCAATTATTTGAAGTTCTATTTAAAACTTGTGTTTAAAATGGCTTTAACATATGACAAATTGGGGCCGGAGTGGTAGTACACCATGTAAGGCATTTGTCTTGCAAGTGTCTGACCTGGGTTTGATCTCCTGCATCCCATATGGTTCCCCAAGCCTGCTAGGAGTGATTCCTGAACATAGAGGCAGGAATAAGCCCTCCTGAGCACTAATGAGTTTGGCCCCAAAATGACAAATTAAAATACATTCTACACTGTTTTATTTCTGTTTAGTCACTGTGAAATTACAAAGCTATTGATTCGATATCAGATTTGCACTGTTTTAGCTCCATTCCCTTTACCAGTGTCCAATTTCCCTCACCGATGCACTCCCCTCCACAACACCTTTTGCATCCCACCAGTCTTTTCTACAATTGGGTCTACACCATGGATTAACTCATTCCACAACCACAATAATAGTTACTGTGTGAAGAATCATGTGATGGGACTAGAATACAAAGATAAAAGTAGCAGAATTGTTTAATGCTATAGTGAAAACACAAATAAATAATTACAAAAAAATGAGCAAGTTAATTATATTATGATAGAATGAACAAACAAAAGAAGTTAATTTTTAATGGAGAACTTTCCAACAAAGCTCAGAAGCAGATGCGCTATCCCTGGCAATTTTTGACACAGTAGAGCTGTGCTTTCTTATGATTAGATGGTTGTTCTGGTGAGTTTGGGGACTACCAAGGTTACACAGAACAGTCCTCTGTGTCAGTGCAGTGAGAGTCATGCACTGTTAGAGATCAAATCTGGGCTTCATTTGCAGGTTTTCTACCCTTTTGAGCTAGTTTCCTATTAAATAGAAGTTTTAATTTCTTGAAGAGAGTGTATCTGGAAACACTTTATAGTAGAAAGTATTTTTTCTTATAATGACTTACATATTGAAACAGAAAATTCTTCCCTCTTTAAAATAATACCACTTTGTTACAGAAAAGAACATGGTGAAATCAAGAAATAGTTACTAAATTTAAGCTGTTTTGAAATTTTTTCTATGTCTCTTATCAGTAAAATCACCATCATCCTCATTGTCAGCATCATTATTTATGGCACCATCATTATTTAGAATTTAAATTGAAATTATGAAGAGTAGAATTCTGTATCTTTTGTCTAAATGACTTTAGGAGAATCTAGCAAAATCAGGAAAATAATTGTTATTAATATGGCCAGATATTACAATTATATTTGGATAAGAAAAATATACCAAGAGAGCAAAATAAACAGACAAAATGAAGAAAAAAAAACAGGTACCGTATTTAATATCATATATAAATTATTCTTGTGCCCATACAAAACTAGATAGGTTGTCTAAGACAAAATTAGAATACTCCAAGACCTGGCTGTGAAGGGCAGATGATTAATTGTTGTTGATCAGAACCATAATTTTAGGGGCTAGAGCGATAGTACAGCAGGTAGGTTGTTTTCCTTGCACACGGCCAACCTGGGTTCAATCCCTGGCATCCCATATGGTCCCTGCTAGCACCACCAGGAGTAATTCCTGAGTCAGAGCCAGGAGTAACCTCTGAGCATCACTAGGTGTGACCCAAAAAGAAAAAAAAAGAACCATAATTTAAAGGGGCTGAAGCGATAGCACAGCAGTAGGGCATTTGCCTTACAAGTGGCCAACATGGTGACCCGAATTTGATTCATCCTCCCCTCTCGGAGAGCCCGGCAAGCTACCAAGAGTATCTTGCTGCCATGGCAGAGCCTGGCAAGCTACCCGTGATGTATTCGATGTGCCAAAACACAGTAACAACAAGTCTCATGATGGAGACTTTACTGGGCCCGCTCGAGCAAATCGATGAACAACGGGAGGATAATTTTAAAGAACATGAAATGCTCACAAAAATGAAGAAATGCAGGAGGTATTTAAAACAAACAGATCACCACTGTGAATAAACCCTAGCCACTCTGTTGTTTCACCAAATACTTTTCTGAAACCAAGTAGGAAAATTGTGTTGGGTTTAAAAGAACTACACACATTTCAAATATTCCGAAATATAAACAATGCAAATTATACATTACAGGTAGATAGTTTCCCTTATGATAGTAAATTGTGTTTTGGTTATCTATAATTATTGCTGATAATTGGCAGTGGCTAAATCTATCAGGGAGCATAAAGATCAAATCTATGCCTTTACTTCACTGGTATAATCTGATTTAGACATGTTCATTGGCATGTGAAGCTCACACATGTAATCAGCATTGAAAATTTAAACTGTCAATTTTATAACTTCTAGGATAATGTATATTTCCACTCTGTCTACACATGAGTGCAAGTTTTTGTGAAATATCATGCTCTCTATAGTAATATATAAATAAAAACAATACCAATGCAAGTGTAATTATACTAATTATCTGAATGGCTTTAATTAGTGTATGTAAAGATGTAAAACCTGCCATTTCCTGCTTGCAGTGCAATAAAAATCTAGTGGAAAAATACACATGAAACAAAGTAAGCTTTCATTCAGTGTCCTTGCCAAAAATTACAATTTTATTTAATTCCTTCTGACATAGTGCTACAGACTACAGGTTTGCTTTGTTCAGAGAAAATGCCTTCCTGTGAAATTTTCTGAAAATAAATATCCTCCAATTATACTATGTTTAGTAAAATAGAAAGAGATTAAGTAAGATGTAAGACTTCAATCTGTCAGAGAAATGCATTCTGTTCTTCGATTACTTTACATGTGAAGGAAAGCTATGACAAAGCATAGAGACATTGCAAAGGAAATTCATTATATGTCCTCTTATATCTTTGTTTGATATAGAGCTCCCCGCTTGCTGCAAGCTGCCCACTTGAAAGCAGACAAAGAGGGCAAAAAATATCAGCACAGGAACTTTCCTTCTTGACAGGTGAATGTAAGTGGCACTTCTAATACTTTTACTAATTTATTAAGTATTCCAAAGTTAGAATTTAATCGGAATATTTTTGTCACATTATCCATCACTAACTTCGAAGAGATGGAATTTTCTTAAACAGCGCGCAGTGCAATGCCTTAGGCAGGCTTTTAGTCATTTCAGTTTGTCACAATGGACTAGTTCCATTTTAATGATTTAGTTAATTGTGTGACAAGCAATGAAAAATGGGAGTGACCCAATGCCTAGTCCAAGGAACAGGCCAAGGTCTAGTGGATAGGTTACTGAGAATTGCTCTCATTTGCAAATGAAAAAAGTTTACACTTTTTTTTCCTTTTTTCCTTTTAAATTTCCTATTTGTTATGCTAAGTAAAAGTCAAGTTAGAGAATAGGAGTACATTTATACAAAAAAATAGATGAACATAAAAAGTCACTTTAGCAGTTTAAATGATCAAGTTAAATAAGACACAATTTAGGTGAAAAGATAATTAAGTGTTGAAAATGTAATGATCCATTTGACAGTGGGAGAATAGAAGATGCAGAGAATGCCAAATACAACCTCCACATTTAGAAATCACATTTAATATTCTTCACAAGGAATATGTGCATCCAGTATCATTGGGTAAATTTAAGACTCACCCTATCATTTGATTAACGCACACTAATATTGTATTAAATATATACTTTATAATCTCAATAGAGCCTGGAAAAGAATATCTTATAAAAATCACGTATCACAAAGACATCATCCAAATAATCATAGTAATATCTTGTCTCCTCTCACTTTTTATTTTACTTAAGGATTTTATTGGTACAAACTAGCATTGTCTTAATTTCTTCTTTCATGCAGGTACATTTTTTGTTCCATCCTGGCAGAAAAAGAATAAAGAAGTAAGCACTCTAGATATAACACAAAATAAAATTAATAACGCAATTCACATTCACATCAAAATATAACATTCTCTATGACCTTTTGAAAATAAAGTGTTCCTGTGAGAAGTATGAAGGTATACTTCCTCCCTTTGGGGGATCATGCCTGGTAGTACTTCTAACTTCTACATCACTTGTAGTGTGGATCAGGAGGAGCATACAGCATGCCAAGGGTTGAATCCCGGTCAGCTATGTGCATAGGAAGGGCCTTATCGGTGGTACTAGCTCCCCAACCGTTACTTCGTACTTATAAGCCACTGTTAGATCAGTAACATTTGTTTGGAAAAGAAAAGAAAATTTCTTAAGTAAGAAAATCTAAGTCAAGTAACTGAAGCTGTGGTTTCTGGATCTGTCAAGTTGTGCTAAATATTATTTACCTTACATAAAATGTATTTACCGTAAATTCCTATGAAAAATATTATGTTCACAAAACATTAATATTAATTCAATTGTAAGTTTATATCAATAGTGTTTGTATTATATGGCAAAGATTAAGTTACATAAAGAGCAACCCGAAGGAGATTGAAGGAGACCACCATCAATTGAGTCTCACAAGCATATTACAAACTGCTCCAGGTAGAGATCACACACTGCATAGTGAACAGTTAATGATTCATTGGAAAAATTTGTACCACATAGAAAATAAAATTATAGCATTCATTTTACAGAAATCTTGAACTATCACATAATTCTAATGAAAATTAATTATAGAGTACATAATTGAACTGGCAGGCAAATGGATTAGGTGAAGTGTGAAGAATCACATATTTTCTCCTTTGTTTTCATGAGTTTTTTTTTGGTTTTAGTTTTGGGCTACATCTGGCTATGCCCAGGGCTAACTCCTGGTGGTGCCTGGGATCTAACCTTTGTAAAAGTGCCCTACCCACTATAGCATCATTGTAACCCCTTGTTTTGATCATGTTTAGACATACTGTGCTTGCTGTAGAATCATTTTATTGTGCACTAAAAATAAATTCAGAAATAAGACAGTGACCTGGTCATAACAAACTAAAGGCAAAGTGATTCTATAGTGATCCTATGGCAGCCAACAGATCATGAACTTGCAGTGCATTATGCTCCTAGATGGTAGTGCTATTTCTAAATTGCTTTCTAAAACATTCAACAAGAGACATACATGATCCTATAGTGATCCTATGGCAGCCAACATATCATGAACTTGCAGTACATTATGCTCCAAGATGGTAGTGCTATTTCTAAATTGCTTTCTAAAACAATCAAGAGACATATACTTTACAAACAGATTACATGAAAAGTAGAATGAATAATGATGTAAAAATATTTTTATAGTTATAAAAATTTCCTAAAAATCCTCCACCAAAACTGGGATTGGAAATATAATGGTATGTAGGGTGTTTGCCTTACATGTGGCCAACTTGGGTTAGATCTCTGGCACTCTTACATTGTCCCCTACACTAGCCAGTAGGGTCCCTGATCACAGAGTAAGGCGTAAAACCTGAACACCACCAAGTGTTTAACAAAACATAATATCTTTAAGGGACAAAATTGTCACTTCTCCTTTTAAATTGTGGGCTAGAGCGATAGCACAGAGGTAGAGCGTTTGCCTTGCACGCAGCCAACATGGCCGGCTTGAGTTCGATTCCTCTACCCCTCTCGGAGAGCCCGGCAAACTACAGAGAGTATCTCTCCCACACGGCAGAGCCTGGCAAGCTACCCGTGACGTGCTCGATATACCAAACACAGTAACAACAAGTCTCATGATGGAGATGTTACTGGGCCCGCTCGAGCAAATCGATGAACAATGGGAGGATCATGATCGTGATTCATACGTTTAAATTGTAAGATAGACTAACTGATTTATTAAGGCAAATTTCAAAATGAAAAGTTCTCTACAAAACATTGTGCTGGTTCACGTTCATTTTTAGAGTCCATATTGTTTTTCTAGAATGAAGTTAAATATGAATATATTATTAGTTCATCAGAATATCCATATCTTCATGACAAATCAGATTTTCTGAATGCATGAAAGTCCCTGTTCCAATTTTAAAACTCTTTTGAACTTATCCATAGATTGCCCATAATGTTGCAGCATATTCCTTATAATCTATTTGTAACTGACTGATCTTGCAAACTAGTTCAAATGACCAGATGATATCCATTACTTATTATTTGTCAATCAACATACTATGAATGTAGAACCTTCCAGATGTGTTTGTTTATGCCTCATTTATACCTACTGATTAGAAGTCATTTGTTTATATATTAACTGGTACATTAGCATTAATCATTAATGATAATTCTCTATATTATTACTTAAACCCTGATGTTTTCTAATGGCTCAAGTCACCTTTAATTATTAGTTTATGACATTTAGAAATATTGTTCTCTGTGATGGATTTTGCATTTCATTTGCTCATTTTTAATGTCAACTATTTTTTCTGGACCTGAAGTATAGTTCAAATGGTATAGTGCATGACTGACCTGGACTCAATTCATGGCACCTCATGTGGTCCATCAAATCTTACTAGGAGTGATTACTGAGTACAAAGTCAGAAGTTATCCCTGAGTACCACTGACTATGGTTTCCAAAAATAATAATAATTTATCTGTTAGAGAAAGAATTTCTATCAGTATATACTTGGGGAACTACAGCTAAAGAGTTCCTATGTGATTGATATACAAATGACCTACATCCATCTGTTACATCAGAAATCAGCATGGATTTATTTTTAAGAATTTTCTAGGGGCTGGAGCGATAGCACAGCGGGTATGGTATTTGCCTTCCATCTGGCCAACCCGGGTTCAATTCCCAGCATCCCACATGGTCTCCTGAGCACTTCCAGGAGTAATTCCTGAGTGCATGAGCCAGGAGTGATCCCTGTGCATCACCAGATCTGACAATCTATGGATAAGTTCAAAAGAGTTTTAAAATTGGAACAGGGATTGTCATGCAGATATGGATATTCTGATTAACTAATAATGTATCCATAGTTAACTTCATTCTAGGAAAAGATTATGGGCTTTAAAAATGAAACTGGACCAGCACAATGTTTTGTAGAGAAATTTTTATTTTGAAATTTGCCTTAAAAGCAAAAAAAAAAGAAATTTCTAATTTCAAATATTTTACACTGTCTGGAGCCAAGATCAAGCACCAGTGGCAGAAATTTTCCCACAAACTCTAAAATTTTAGAAAAATATTTTCTCTTTATCCTCTTCCCTGAAGTTTGTGAATGCTAACACAAAATGTTTGAAACACTTAACTACTCACTTGGTTCTATTTCCGATGAAAGAATGAATAATTGGTAAGAGAAAAACTATTAGATAAAAGGATGGATACCATTTAAGTGATCTGCCTCTGCTTAATGACATACCATCAGAGGAAGAGATGGTAATTGATTGTCACCACTATCATTGTCTTTAACTCCTTTTATATTTTATTTTATTCCCTGATCTGCAGATCTTATCTAAAATATTCAAACTTATGAAACAATGTTCACAGAGGGAAAATAAAATTTAATCAGAACTGGAAGTCTAATAGCATAAAATGTTAATTATACAGATTGCATATAAAAATACCATCCTATCAAAAAACATAAAGTTGACTGTTTCTGATAATTATATAAATAAGAACACTGTTAACAAGATGGAAATATAAAAATTCTCTAGCCATAATATCTATCAATAATCCTCTTTCAATGTGCTCTCCAAATATTTTATCAATATCAATATCAATATCAATAATCCTCTTTCAATGTGCTCTCCAAATATTTTTCATGTTCACATGTTGCTCTTCTTTTTCAATGTCAGTTTTGTAGGGATTTGCATGTTTTAGTCCCTTGGTTAGTAGCCATTTAGGGTGACTCATTGGCAATATCCAACTCTTCTTACTTCAAATGCATGAATGAATGTAATATTCTACTTTCACTATAATTACTAATGTTATCCATCATCATACTTTTAGATTTGTATTTCAATACTTTTACAGTGCCCTTCAAGCTGAGATTTTCTCCAAAAATTTAGAGAAAACTTTAGATTGTTTCTTTAAAGACATATTTTTATCATCTTTTTTGTGTATGTCATAGACACTGTCATTACTAATATGCAACTGGTCAGTCCCCTTTAGGAAAAGTTTGATGTCCTCAAAGCCTTAAACCATTTTCTAGAAAGCTTTATATTCTCACTAAAATTCTCTGGGTAGGGACAGGAAGATATAAATAAACTACATAGTTTTCCCTAATTTACTATGTACAAAGAAAGAAGAAACCTTTATCAAATAGGCCGTGCAGAAAACAGCACACTGAAACCAAATCTGAAAAGAAACAAATGGAAGTTAAAATAAAAATTGATATCAAGGCTGCATCAATAGTGCAGTTAACATGAGTTTGATCCCAGCACCTCATATGGTCCCCTGAGCATCATCAGTAATAATTCCTGAGTGCAAAATCAGGAGTAACCACTGAGTATCTGTTGCCTTGCACCTGGCCAACCAGGGTGCGATTCCCAGCATCCCATATGGTCTCCTGAGCACTGCCAGGAGTAATTCTTGATTGCATGAGCCAGGAGTCTAGCTTTATCCCTAAAACAAAAACAAAGAACTGAAAATAATGATAATAATAAATCTAATAAAAACATAAAAAAAATACTTACTTAGCTTCTTTAGTTCACTTCAATCCTTTTTACTCCACATTCCTTTACCTACATTTCCTATCCTCCATTACCCTACTGGATGATGCTACAGCTATGTTTGTGAATTATCGTTTGTTCAGTTCATCTCTCAGTTACAAAAGATGGGTTAGTTATGACCAATAAGTAATATTGGTCAAAAAGTCCCAAAACTTAATTTTCAAAATGCCTAGAGAAGAACACGTTTCTGGAATCCAACTTAGCACTCTCTATCTTATAATACTTCAAAAGTTTGATAAGCATTATATGGTACATGTATTATCCATTTATATATAACTATACTTCAGTTATATACACATGTAGGCATATACACATTGTCCTGAGATTGAACTCTGTATTTTGTCTCTGGATTTCAAATAACCAATACCCAAGTGACGTTTAAGAATCCAATACTTTGACAAATTTGGGGCTGTTTATATGTGTATTCATTATAGGATTATCAAGAAGACTAATGAAGTAATATATTTGGAAGAACTTTGAAAGCCTACTTCAGAAAGCATTACATAATTGCAAAGAACTGTAAAGACGCAATGGAGGAAAATGTGTTGGCTGAGAGAATAATTGGCAACTGGGAGAAGACAACATTTCTTGCAGCTGGACAGAAAATGTTGTGAGGCAATATAGATCTAGGTGAATGGAAAAAGAATTTAGTTTTTATTGAAAGAGGATGAGAAATGCCAGCAACTCAGAATGAAGTGGAAAGCAGATTTGACTTTTTGGAGAACATTCTTCGAGAGCAACTAATGAGATTTCCAGATTGTCAACCAAACAATCGCACTACATTTCTAAAGTGCCAACTGCTTGCCATTGACCTTTATAAACATGTACTAAGTGGTGAACAGGTGGGTTTAATGTCTATATTTTATGTGTGCACATATAATCATTTATAAAGTTTTAGTAAGCAAAGGCCATTATTAATACATTCTTACAAGATACAGAAATCACAAAGAAATTATAGTGGTCTATGAACCTTATTTTAAATGACACTGAAGTTTTTCTTTAAGTGATTTAAATAATCATAATATACTAGTGAATATTTTCTTATAAATATTTAAGTAATTTGATGTCACTGTTAAACACTGTTACACTGTTAGTTACAATTATTTGGAACTATTAATAAAGATATATAAACCACAATGATACTCAAGGTAGCAGAGAATGATCAAATTATACAGTCTATATGTAATAGGTATAGATGAGACATGATCTTTTAAGAAATACATGTGGACTTTGATAATATGAACCTTCTCATTCCATTATCATTGCCAAACAAGGTACAGCTTAATCTTTTCTCATAGCTGAGAAGTATTCCATTGGTGAATACACACTTAACTTTCATTTTTTTATCTTTTTTTTTATTAGTGAAACACCTGCAAGGCGGTGGAGACTGGAGCAATAGCACAGCGGTAGGGCGTTCGCCTTACAAGTGGCCAACATGGCCGACCCGAGTTCGATTACTCCGCCCCTCTCAGAAGCCCGGCAAGCTACCGAGAGTATTCGATATGCCAAACACAGTAACAACAAAGTCTCCAATGGAGACATTACTGGGCCCGCTCGAGCAAATCGACGATCAACGGGAGGGCCTTTACTTTACTTTCACTTTAGTGAAACACCACGAGGTACAGTTATAGACTTACAAATTTTTGTGCTTGGGTTTCAGTTATACAATGATCAAGTACCCATCCCTCCACCAGTGCCCATCCTCCACCACCACAGGTCCCAGCATCCCTCCCACCCCACGTCCCCCCATCCCATCCTGTTTCTGTGGCAGGGCATTCCCTATTGTTCTCTCTCTCTCCTTTTCGGTCTTGTGGTTTGCAAGAGAGGCAATTAGTGGCAGTCATGTTTGGTCTATATTATACTTTCAGCATGATTCTCCCACCCTGGGAGGATCCTCACGATCACGATCATGACCATCCTGTTATTCGTCGATTGCCTCGAGCAGGACCCAGTAACGTCTCCTTCGTCCTAGCCCTGAGATTTTTTAAAAAGTGCCATATTCAAGGCTCTTTCAGAGTTAGGAGAATGAGACCCATCATTGTTACTGGTATTTGGCATATTGGGTACACCACGGGGAGTTTGTCAGACTCTGTTGTGTGGGCAGGTTACATTCGGTAGCCTGTCAGTTTGTCCAAAGTAGGAATGAGATAATAAGATGTCGCGCTTCCAGGAGCTGGGTTTTATAGTCTCTGAGTCTTGGCCGTTGTAGGGATTACACGGTGCCAGGGGACCAGTTGGTGGGTGTGACCCCCGCCTACTGGAATTTGGAGGATCTGGGTGGAGGATGCTCAGCCCCGATTCAAGTAGGCTTGGAGATCTGAGCCCTGGGACCCGCATGCCTTTGTTCCTCTGCCGGTACCTTCATGTGTGTGGAGAGTGGTCTCAGCATGGTGGTGGCTGGTTCTGGAGGTCTTCGGCTGCCGGAGCCCTGGTTGGGGCGGGTAGGGAAACTCAACCCACTCCCCTCCAAGGGGCCTTGACAAGGATCCTCACAACACCCTTTATTTGGTGCTCCCTCTATCTGAGCTTCCTTTTCCCCAGCACATGTGGCTTGGCCTCCAAGTCATGGAACAAAATTCCTGGTACTAATCTCGGCCACTCCTGGGTGTTAGTTTCGCATTTTGTTACTTTATGTTCCCCAGATGAATGCAATCTTTTTGTGTCTACCATGTTCTTTCTGACTCATTTTGCTTAACATGATACTTTCCATGTAGTACCACTTGTATGTAAATTTCATGACTTCATCTTTTCTAACAGCTCCATAGTACTCCATAGTGTAAATGTACCAGAGCTTCTTTAACCAGTCATCTGTTCTTGGGCACTCAGGTTTTTTCCAGATTCTGGCTATTGTAAAGAGTGCTGCAATGAACAAACAAGTGCAGATGTCATTTCGACTATACTTTTTTGCCATTCTGGGATATATTCCCAGGAGTGCTATTGCTGGGTCAAATGGGAGATCAAATTCTAATTTTTTGAGAATCGTCCATACTGTTTTCCAAAAGGGTTGGACCAGTTAGCATTTCCACCAGCAATCAAGGAGGTTCTCTTTCTCGCCACATCCGCTCCAGCACAGGTTGTTTTTGTTCTTTTGGATGTGGGTCAGTCTCTCTGGTGTGAAATGATATCTCATTGTTGTTTTGATATGCATCTCCCTGATGATTAGTGATGTAGAGCATTTTCTCTTGTGACTTTTTGCCATTTGGATTTCTTCTTTGCGAAAGTTTCTGTTCATTTCCTCGCCCCATTTTTTGATGGGGTTGGGTGTATTCTTCTTGTGGAGTTCAACTAGAAACTTGTATATCCTTGTTATCAACCCCTTGTTGGTTGTGTATTTGGCGAACATCCTTTCCCATTCTGTAGACTGTCTTTGTATTTTGGTCATTGTTTCTACTGGAAGTACTTGCAATAGCGATTAGGCAAGAAAACGATATTAAGGGCATCCAGGTAGGGAAGGAAAAAATCAAGCTCTCACTATTTGCAGATGATATGATACTATACCTAGAGAACCCTAAAACCTCTACCAAGAAACTCCTAGAAACAATAGACTTGTATAGTAAAGTGGCAGGCTATAAAATCAATACCCAAAAATCCATGGCTTTCCTATACGCAAATAGTGAAAGAGAAGAAAGTGACATGAAGAAAACAATCCCATTCACAATTATGTCCCAGAAAATCAAGTACCTAGGAATCAGCTTAACTAAGGAAGTAAAGGACCTGTACAAAGAAAACTACAAAAAACTACTTCAGGAAATAAAAGAGGACACGAGGAAATGGAAAACTATCCCCTGCTCATGGATGGGAAGAATTAACATTGTCAAAATGGCAATACTTCCCAAAGCACTGTACAAATTCAATGTGATCCCTATAAGGATACCCATGACATTTTTCAAAGAAATGGAGCAAACACTCCTGAAATTTATATGGAACAATAAGCCCCCCGAATAGCTAAAGCAATTCTTGGGAAAAAGAAAATGGGAGGAATCAAGCGCCCTAAATTCAAGCTCTACTACAAAGCAGTAATAATTAAAACAGCATGGAACAAAGGCAGAATTGTAGACGAATGGAATAGAGTTGAATATACTGACATCTCCTTCCAAGCATATGATCATCTAATCTTCGATAAGGGGGCAAGAGAAGTGAAGTGGAGCAGGGAAAGCCTCTTTAATAAATTGTGCTGGCAAAACTGGACAGCTACATGCAAAAAAGTGGACTCAGATATCTGACTAACGCCATGCACAAAAGTAATATCAAAACGGATTAATTACCTCAACATCAGACCACAATCCATAAAGTTCATTGAAGACAAAGTTGGCAAAACCCTTCATGATATTGAAGTTAATTGTATCTTCAAAGTTGTCAAGTCACTGGCCAAGCAAGTGAAAACAGAAATAGACAAATGGGACTATCTTAAACACTTTACTTTCTTAAACTGTATGTAGAATCCCAATTGGGGTCACATAACTAAATGTTGTATCTTAAGGATAATCTCAAGGGTTATTTTAAGAATTTCTTTTTAAAATAATGTTTTTTATGATTTACTACTAGTACATTTTTGATGCTATAGCTATTTGATGCTATTGCTATTTGCAATAGCACAGGGGGTAGGGCATTTGCTTTTCAGGCAGCCAACCCAGGTTCAATTCCTCTGCCCCTCTTGGAGAGTTTGGAAAGCTACCGAGATTATCCTACCCACAAGGCAGAGCCTGGCAAGCTTCCCGTGGTGTATCCTATATGCCAAAAACAGTAACAACAAGCCTCACAATGGAGACGTTACTGGTGTCCGCTCAAGCAAATTGATGAACAATGGGAGGACAGTGCTACAGTGCTACAGTGCTAAATTTTTATTAAGCACCCAATGCTGGGTTCTTATTTTTTCCTGTGCAATTTTATTTTATTTTCCGTGTGTGAATTAATCTTGATATATATTTTTAAAATTTATTTAATAACCATGAAATTGCAAAGTTATTCATGATTTGGTTTCAGGTATACAATGTTTCAACAAAGACCCCTTCATCAGTGTTCACTTTTCTCCACCAATGGCTTCCCCAGAAAGACACAGAAATACATATATATGTATATATATATGCACACACAAATATATATACACATACATATATTAACACATACAGTATAAACCATAATTGACATATATATATAATATAGAGTATATATGTATTTTGCAGAATTTGTGTGTATATATACATATATATTTATATATTCATTTTATATTCCTCTTATAGTACTGCTGCTGACAGAGTTTCCTCATCAAAATATGAAGAGAAGTGATTATAGAACTTTCTCAAAGAAGAAATACAAATGGCCAAAGGGCACATGAAAAAATGTTTGGCATCCCTAATTATCAGGGAGATGTGAATCTAAACATCAAGGAGATATCATCTGACACCATAGACACTGGCACATATCAAAAAGAATAGGAGCAATCAGTATTAGTACAGATTCTGGGAGAAAGGGACCCTCATTAACAGCTGGTCGGAATGTTATGGGTCCAACCTTTCTGTGAAACAATATGAACTACCTAAAACTATCTAGGGATCGAACTTCCATTTCACCCAGCAGCTCCACTTCTTAGAATATACTCCAATATCAAAATGGAGAAATGCATTTGTGCTTCCTATACTCCTTGCATCAGTAACTACAATAGCCAAAATCCAGAAACTACCTAAGTGTCCAAGAATAGATTGCTGGATAAAGAAATTATGGTGCATATACACAATGAACAACTACTCTGTCATAAGAAAAGATAAAGCCATGCAACTTGCTGCTACATGGAGGGATCTTGAGAATTTCATGGTGAGTGAAGTTAGAGAGAGAGTGAGACCAAAACAGAATGATCTCTCTCAAACGGGGAAATAATGAAACACTGTCATGGAAAAACAATACCCAAAGACAATGGAAACAGAGAACATGAAAACTGGTATTTAATAGGAAACATGCCACTTTTTTTTTTGCTTTTTTTGGGTCACACCTGGTGATGCACAGGGGTTACTCCTGGCTCTGCACTCAGGAGTTACTCCTGGCGGTGCTCAGGGGACCACATGGGATGCTAGGAATCAAACCCAGGTCGGTCGCATGCAAGGCAAACTCCCTACCTGCTGTGCTATCTGTCCAGCCCTGGAAACATGCCACTTAAGGGGGCTTGTGATAAGACAGGAGGCGGGGTTGAGAGGGAGTGTGGAAAGACTAAGGTGTGTAGTCTAGGATCTTTGGCATACCTCTTAATCTATGAATAAGAATGAGGACTGAGATAAATGTTTATTAAGTCACAGGCCATAGGACAGAATCTCATGCAAGACAAGAAGTGGACATTAGACTGCTAGCTGTGTAGATGTAGGTGGGATGGAAGGTATTCTGGTGTTGTATGAGTGTTGTTATAATAACCATGCAAGGACTCTCTTGGGGAGTACAGGGTTTGACTCTTCACATACAAAATATAACCAATGTCCTTGAGTTGATGTGCCCTTTTGTGGGCAGTTGAGGCATGCAAATTATTTTCTAACACAGAGAAACTAACGCAGGCTAGTTGTCTTTGGGTGTGGTTAATTAGAGACATGACTTCCTTTTCTGTCCCTGCCTATTCACTCCCTCAAAACTTTGCTGTTGTCACAACCATGGCCAGCTGCTAATAAGTCAAGAGTCCTAGCCCCTGTACTATTTAAAACTCCACTCTATACTGTTCTTCAAAATTTTTGTCAGTTTTGATATTTAAAGCAGAGCAGAGAACATCTTAAAATCTGTTACAGAAAATCTAATCTTATTGTCCTTGTTTTGTTGATGCTTTTCTTTTTAAAATATCATCTAAGAACTTCCTCGAATTTTTTGTGAGTTACAAATGCAATTGGAAATTCTGTGTATAGGGTAGCATTTGGTCAGTGATGAACTTGAGTAGACCAATAAGGAAGAAAAGTAAACTCTCCATTGCAATATATTCCTTGTGAAAGACAAAAGTATATTTGGTTGATCTGATTTCTATTCCCTGGTATTAGGCCCGGACTTGTTATATTGCATAGAGAAATACTGAATTGAAAATTGAAATCATTACCTTAAAATAAGGGAGATTATGTGAGTAAACCTAACCTAATCATATGGTTCCTTTAAAATCAGAAAATATTCTCTAGGTGGTGATAGAAGACAAAGAGAGCTTTGAAGCATGAGAGGGCATTGCTGAGGTGGGGATGGGTCAAGTGGAAAGCAAGTGAGAGTGACCTTCCCACGCTGAAAGCCATCTCCATCTGAGATCTAGCAAGACCGAGTGGATCTCAGTCTCATTGTGTGACTATGTTCAACAGTGGTCAAATATTTGAGCCCCTGCTTTTGCCATATTTTGAATTTTTTTATTCCTAGAAGAGAAGGGATTATATAATCTTTAAATTTATTACTCTAAGAGGACACAATTATTGTTTTCGACAGTGGCTGCACAATTTTGTCAAAATGCAAGAATGGAAAATTAATGCACTACCCTCTCGACCAAGTGACGACATCCAGGATCGATTCATTGTTGTTGGATGGGGGGATAATAATTTTTTTCCAATGGATGATTGCTGAAGTATAAATAAAAAGATAATTAACAAATAAATAGATGAAAGAGACTCATCTCTCTCTCTCTATATATATATATATAATTGGCCATTTGGTTCTTCTCCCCTATTTTAACCATGTCTAGCGATGTTTTGTTTTTTCATTTCTCTGATGTAAAACTTTAGCCTTTTTTTTTTTTGAAAAGAGAGAATAACTTCAAGGTTGCATGGGAGAGCAAGGATATCAAAGGTTGATTGCTAATTATTTTAATATTTATAAAAATGAATGTCATGCAAACATAATTTAATAAATTAGATTTCTTCATTTAAGAAATACTTTTATCTTTCATTCATTTTTGAGCCTCCTCTTTATTATCTATCATCTACCTACTTACCTTCCTATCTTATTAGGTATAATTAAATGTAAAATTCTGACCTTTGACAACTTGAGTCTAACTATATGCACCACTTACTACTAATTTCTTTATAATGTCTCACCTGAGAAGAACGCTTCACTGGTACTTACACTTATAATAACCTTATCAATTAAATATGCATATTATGCATGTGTTTATAGAGATCCTATATTTTTGAATAAAACATCTGGATACAATATGTTTATATGTAATCAAAACATATATGTAAGCTCATATTTAAATTTTAACTTTAATGTGCTTATATATTTAAGTATATAGGTTTACATATATATCAATATATATGTGTGCATGCCTATGTTTGTACTATAAACATATATTGAGATGTGTATATATGTGTATAAATATATGTAAATAATATATAAATATATTATATACATGTATATTTATCCAGACTGAATACAGGTTGAAAACAGCATTGTGAGCCATATGGTTTCTTTCTCAACTACTCACTCTGATATTGTAGAGTAAAAGCAGCCATAGATAATGTGCAAACTAATGAGGTTGGCTATAATCCAATAACTGTGTCATGGACATTGAAATGTGTTTTTCAAATATCTAAGTTTGTAAAAACCATTATTAGTTCAAGGAACAGTCATAATAAACAGGTGTGTTGATATTCAGCTACAATTGCTAACTGTTGTAATCATATAATGACACATGTATTATTTAAGTTTATTTTTAATTTTAAGGACCACAGAATTCTATATAATAATCTTTTACTTTTCTCATGTTGTTTATATAAAATCATTGCATGCAAATACATGTTGTTTAAATAAAATATTTGCGAAACTTTAAACCATGTTGCAGTAAAGAAATTTAACCCAGTAGTGACATGTTTTTAAACCATGTAAATACACAAATACAAGAACCCTGGAATAAGGCTTACTTCATAAATTACTTACTTTATAAATTAAACCTAAATACTGACCTTTCACCAATGTACTGTAGGGTTTAATGAATTAGTCACGCTTTCACTTTATAATGAATGTAAATTTAGTTCAGTTACAGGACTAATTTATAGCACCTGTTTCTTCCTATGAGAAAACACAGATCAGACCACATATCCGTGATTCATGTATGAGACCTTAATCATGCTCAAAGATGCTGCCTGTGAAAATGACCAACTCTCTTCTTCCATTTGGCAGGAATATATTGTAGAATAAAGACACATGGCCAGCTGATGAGCTTTCTCTTAGGGGTAAATTCCATGCCAAAAAAAACTATTCAACTCAGCTCTGGAGATGTAGTAAGTAAACAATACAAAATGGGCTTTATTAATTTTATTTTTCAAAAACACATGCAGATCCAAGAAAGTCTTCTGTTTGTAAACTCCTTCCCATCCCTCTCAAGTAGTATGATCCTATTTTTCAAGAACCCTTCTTTTTCACTGGATTGTGAATGGTGTAAAATGAGTTATGTGGTTTTTTTTTTTTTGCTTTATGTGTGTGTGAGTGAGTGCGTGAGTGTGTGTTTTATGGCTTTTTTAGGGAGTGGATGGTATTTACTGCTGCGTTCAGGACTTACTCCTGAATCACTCAGGAATCACTCTTTCTCGAAGTGCCCTAGAGACCTACATGGTGCTGGGGATTGAACATGGTATAGCTAGGTGCAATGCAAGGATGCTAGAACCCAACTTGTTATACCATTTCAAAACACTATACTACATTAGTCAAGTGTCCAACCCATTGCTAGAGGCTCACTCTTCTTTATAGACCAGAGTTCTTCTCAATTCCCCTTTCACACATAATATTAGCTTTCTGTGGTTCCCTTGAAATAATCTTACTGCTGACAATGTGAAAACCTCTACTGGAAGTACCTTTCTTGAATCTCTGCTTCATTGGCGTGCTCCCTATTTCAAATGTCAACCAAATACATTCTAGATCTCAAGCCTTGTGCTATTTAGATATTTTAATTTTGACTATTTATCGTTTTCATCGGGCTGGGACAATAGCATAGTGGGTCGAGCATTTGCCTTGCAAGTTGGATGGAACCAGGGCAAGCCGGTAAGTTATGTGCTACCCTGGCATTGAGATGGGCCAGGCCAAGGAGCCACGATTCTTAACTATACGTTAAGATGTTGATCATGAGCAAATGCTGTCATGATCCAAAAGTAACAATGAGACTAAGACCCTTCTGCTAAGAATAGGAAAGTTATCTGGCCTGAGCACTGCAGTCTGAGATTGAGATGGCCCTAGGAGAGCAATTCTATAAGCTTAAAGTATTTCTTACTGTGTCCATACAAAATGATTTATATTATGTATGCTTATATGTTTGTCGGACAAGGAGAGGAGAAACACACCCAGGGAATTCTGTTCTAGGGAGTGAGAGTCTGCACTAGAAACTGCTTTCCCCTGTGTCCTGACTAGCTTGGATGAGACTGAACTTTTCTCCCCTTCAAACTGCCTTCAGTAAATGATTTCAGTATATTGAGGCAGTTTCCCTTATCTCACAGGAACCTAGCTGGCCTTAGGTATGCTGATCCCAGGTGCTAAGCCAGGCCTGATCTTGGGGGTGTGGATGCCTGGCTCCAGGCAGGCTGATCTTGGAGATGTAGATTCCAAGCTCTAGCAGACTGGTCTTTGATGTGCTAATCCAAGTGCTTGTAGTCTTTAAAAGGTGAGGCCAAGATTACTGGCCCATGAATGTAAAGAAGCAATGTGTGTTTTGCCTCAATGTTCTTTCTGTAACTCCTTTTGATGACATCACTATATCGCGCCCTTTAGAGGTACTATGATCTATATAAGGAAAATTTCAGGGCTCTCGGGGAACACCTGCATAAGAGAACCTGGGAAGATGGGGCTGAGGACAGAAGCTGAGAGAACAAAGGAGCATGTCCTTGAGATCTCCTGAGGCCTCCATGACATACATTTCTTCCATGTAATAAACTGCTGCTAAAACCAACCAGCTTAGCCCTCGTTTCCTTCCTTCACCTGACCATCGCCATCGACCACCCTGGAGTGGGGAAATGGCCTGAGACTACCGAACGTGGGCAGCGGGAGAGATAGGCCACTGCCATCACTTTGCCCATCCTTTTTTGTGTGTTTACACAATACTCTGCTTGCAAATTTAGTTTTTGTGATAAAATAAATAAATTTTAAGAAACAAACAAAAATACCTAACATTCTCTCCATATCAATCACTGAATTTTTTCAGCATCCATATATAGCTTGTCAATATGTTACTAATATAAAATGCAATGGACCCATTATAACTGTTGTCATATACATATGTATATACATACACTAAAGATTGATTTTCAAATGTCATAGGTAATTGAAGTGTTGTACACCTTTACTCTGATAATGGTTCTCATGATGCACCTAAAAGTATATTTGTATACCTATAGGATGTCATTTTTCTAAGAAGGCAGACACACAAATGAAAAATATCAGCATCCAAACAAATGTGTAAACTCATTGAACAATGTAAATTCTGATAACAAGGGATTTACGGTATATTATCATCTCTAATCTTTCTTATAAAAAGCTGTTTTGCTGATATAAGTTGTTCACTTAAGCTATTTGGGAAAAATCATATTAGAAGGCAATATGTATTAGTAAATAAAATCAGTATTCATAAATATAAGAGGGATTGAACCATGCTTTAAAATGTTTCCATTTCATTTCATTTCATTTCATCATCCTGTTAATCATCGATTGCCTCGAGCAGGCCCCAGTAACGTCTCTTTCATCCTAGCCCTGAGATTATATTCACGGCTCTTTAGGAGAATGAGACCCATCATTGTTACTGGTATTTGGCATATTTGGTAGGCCATGGGGAGTTTGCCAGACTCTGCCCTGTGGGCAGGCTACATTCAATAGCCTGCAAGTTTGTCCAAAGTAGGAATGAGATAATAAGATGTCAACCCGCTCAACCCGCTCCCCTCCAAGGGACTCCGGGAAGGAACACCCAGGCGCGGGGGCAGAGACTGCACTGCTCTCGTCCGGGATCTGGATTTTATAGTCTCTGAGTCTTGGCCACTGATGGGATTACACGGCGCCAGGGGGCCAGGTGGTGGGTGTGACCCCCGCCTACTGGAATTTGGAGGATCTGGGTGGAAGATGCTCGACTCCAATTCGAGTAGGCGTGGAGGTCTCGGCCCCGGAACCCGCGTGGCTGTGTCCCTCTGCCAGTACCTTCATGTGTGCGGAGAGTGGTCTCAGCATGGTGGTGGCTGGTCCTGGAGGTCTTCGGCTGCCGTAGCCCTGGTCGGGGCGGGGAGGAAAGCTCAACCCGCTCCCCTCCCAGGGACTCCGGGAAGGAACACCCAGGCGCGGGGGCAGAGACTGCACTGCTCTCGTCCGGGATCTGGATTTTATAGTTTCCATTATGTTAATTATATTGTCTATCAACATTTTGGTAATAGATTCCAACAAACAGCATTCAGGAAGATGACATCCATTGTAAAGTTGTGATATGTTGCTTGGGAGTAATATCAAAAGATATTAGGCTTTAAGTCATATCTAGCACAGCTTGTAGGTTATTTCTGGCCTGACTCTAGAATTTGTTCTCAGCATTGTTGAGGAAACCAAGTATCACCAGAAATGAAATTTGTTTTTACATGTGAAGCATGTGGTCCAGTTTATTGAACGACAATCATAGCCCAATGTCAGCATTTTTTAACAACTATTCATGGACCTTGCTTGTTACTGTTTCATAAATGTGCAATGTAGAACTTGACAGGCATAAGAGAAGTAAAAAGGTTCACAAATTAAAAATAGTAAAACCTCAAAGATGATAAAAATAAATTTTGACATGAAAAGATGATGGAGAGAGAGAATAACAGAAAATGCTTATAAGCTACTGTGTCATTTTGATTATACTTTGATTATATTTCTGCTATCTACTGTTCTAAGCATGCCTCTACTTTATCCTCCCAAGAATAAAACATAGATAGTAAAATCAGTTATAGAATATTTGATTTTATAAGAAATATTTATATTTTTCAAATGAAATTTAAAGAGCAAAATCCCAGAATAGAATCCTCTTGATAACTAACCTTGTTAACATCAATACTCCTTCATTAAACTGATACCTGTCATTCTACATCATTAGAAAGTGAACAAAATTTTAAAAAAGTCAATCTATTTATTATAAACATACAACAATTTCAAGGTAACAAGCTTACTTGGTTCTATAACATTGATGATAAAAATATTGTAATGCCAAACATCAGTATACGTAAAAGATATAACTTTTAACTTGGCAGAGGTTTGGGGGGCATGATGTTGCTTCCATTATGACTTAAAAAGATCATGAAATATAGAATATTCAGTTATGAAAACCTTTGTTTTACTTCTTCATCTTCCTTTTGGGGTATATGTGATGATGCATTTTATATTTCCCTGTATTTAGGCAAAAAAATCAATAAGGATGTTTTTTCTCATTTAAATTTCAGTCATTGTATTCATCACATCCTTTTCATTGAGTCACATTTAACTAAATGCAATGCAAATTTATTTTAACAAACCATATATTTACAAATGCAATCCTTCAAAATATTATGCATAATAATTAAGACAAGCTTTTCTAATATAGAGATAGCACTGACACTATTTTACACATGTTTTCTATTACAGGTGCAATGATGGCAAAATTTGATATCACTAAAAAACTTATTGCTTTTAGTAGACTTTTTTAGCTACATGAAGATATCCAATATCAAACAATCTTCCATTAACAAAGCAATTACTGGAACAAGTTTTCTCTGAGGTGTAGAGTCAAGCACTCTGCTTGCAGAGCAATTTCTAACCAATATACAAGACAAGGGAACAAAAACAGGATCTGCTCTGAAAATGACATCTGAATGGCCCTCCCGTTGATCGTCGATTTGCTCGAGCGGGCCCAGTAATGTCTCCATTGGAGACTTTGTTGTTACTGTGTTTGGCATATCGAATACTCTCGGTAGCTTGTCGGGCTCTCTGAGAGGGGCGGAGGAATCGAACTCGGGTCAGCCATGTTGGCCACTTGTAAGGCGAACGCCCTACCGCTGTGCTAATGATACTAACAAATGGCTCTTAGACAAACTAAGAAAATAATTAACATTGATGGTAGAAAATTATCTGACACTTAGACTATGGCACCATCATCATCACTCATGTGTTTTTATTTGATGAATGCTTTAAGAACCAAGTAAAGGGGAAGGGATTAGTCCTCTTATCTTCTATGTGTTAACAGAGATTTTCAGGAAGGGAATCTGATGATGACTAATTAAAATTAGAAATACTTATCTTGTGCAAGATTTAAATTTTAAAGGCAAAATTCTTGGAATCACCATTACACATCACTTGAAAGGACCATAAAATTAAGAAATAACATTGGTTTGCTGATGCAGTGTTTGTGAATGTCATATATTAATTGCTCCATATCTGTAGAAAGTGTTTATTCTTTTAAAGTTAAATGAAGTGAGATCAAACTTCACTCAAGGCATGCTGGAGTTTCTCCAATTCCCTATAGATTCCCAGGAGAAAAGGCAAACACATTTTCATGATGACTTCTTTTTTTAATTTCCATTTTCCCTTCCTTATTTATTAAAAAAAGCAAAAAACTAGACTGAGTCCCTACCTCTAAATTACCCTGCCACTGTACCACTGTTATTTCTTTCTAGTCTCTTTTTTATACCTTGCTGCATGTGTAAACTCACACAACTTGGGGGGCACGGCACCCACACAGCGGCGGTGGCTCTATCTCTCCCGCCGCCCGCGTTCGGTTGTCTCGCCCTTCTCCCACCCCAGAGAGGTCGATGGCGATGGTCAGGCGGAGGAAGGAACGAGGGCCAGGCCGGTAGGTATTAGTCGTAGTTTATTCTGATTCCTTCCTCTTCTCCTCCGTCTCTCTATCTCTCCCCCATTCTTCCTCCCCCAGCTACTTCATTCTCCTTCTCCATTCCCCTTCATCCTCTCTGAACTCTCTTCTTCCTTCTCCTGCCTCTGTCTCACTCCTACAGTACAGTTAAATCCTCTCTCCTGAGGAATTGGGGGAACAATTACACATAGGTGTGGTCACAATCAATAGGGGTGGAGATGAACAGGGGTAGAAATCTTAGCCTCAGGGAAGACCGCTCCTAGGACAGATCCTTCCTTAGCAGGAGGACCCACCCTAGAGCAGAATTCCATGGGCGTGCCTCTCCTCTCCTTGTCCGACAAGCGTACAAGAATATAATATAAATCATTTTGTATGGATACAGTAAGAAATATCTTAAACTTATAGAATTGCTCTCCTAGGGCCATCTCGATCTCAGACTACGGTGCTCAGGCCAGATAGTCTTTCCCACCCCTAGCAGGATCCTAGTCTTGTCGTTACCTTTGGATCATGACAGCATTTGTCTATGATCAAACTCTTAACTTATAGTTAAGAATCGTGGCACTTTGGCCTGGCCCATTTCGCTGCCAGGGTAGCTCACTGCTTGCCCTGGGTCCATTCAGTCCCTCGTCGGGACCCTGCTTTTGGGGTGTTAGGAACTATGGGCAACTGAGGCTTAAGTCGAGAAAGATGCCCGGGAGTGAATAATATTCAAGGCCAATCAAATCCTAAATTACAAAGCATAATGTTAACGGTCTTCCTGTATCTATACAAAAGGATATTACTTTAAAGTAAACTGTTCATAAGGCATAAGGAGAGGAAAAGGGCAATATTTCACTATACATATAAAATCATAGATTTCTGGGAAACTGATCTTACAAACTAACAAAGTCTGATTAAGGGGAAAGCTGATTAACTGGGTGGGAGAGCATAGGGAAGATTGTTTACAGATAAACACAATGGAAGTGGAAGTGCTTCAGGAGCACTGAGGTGGGTGTAACCAGATCAAAACCTAAGCTTCTTGAAGGACAAAGCAATGTTACCCAACAGCTGCAGACCCTTCTGTCACATTTCTTTAGCTGGAGATCTCCAAAGGATTCTGAAGCTAAATTTCTTTGTTTGCTTTTGCTTTTTGGGCCACACCCATAAGTGTGCTTAGGACTTGCTCTTAGATTTGTTTTCAAGGATCACTCCTGGTGGACTTGGGGGACCAGATATTGTGTGAGAGATTGAATCTGAGTGGGTCATGTGTGCAAGACAAGCACCCTACCTGCTGTATTATCGCTCCACCCCTCTGACACTAACTTTTGATGTCTAAACTCTTTAACCTATTCTACTATGATCTCAGGTCTCACACAATGTTTGTTATAAAGCTATGTTAAGTGATCACTTTTTCACTGGCAAAATCTTGAGGGAAGGGTAACTTGTATATATGGAAAGGTTAGAGAGTAACTATTATAAACTGACAAGGATGGAAAAACTATCACAATGTTTCTGTAAAATAGATATTACCATACTGTCCCTATTATACAAATTTAAAAAAATAAACTGAGGTTAAGTGATATTTTCTGACTTTTATACCATGGGTAATTCCTGAGCTCAGATTAGTAGTAACTCCTGAGTAACACTGGTTATAGCTGCCAAACCATAAAAAGGAAACAAAACAAAAAAACATAAAAAGAAATGGGACATTGGCAAAAGAAAAGACACACTCACCCTAAAACATCCCTAAGTATTAAATGTCATAAGATTTTGCTAGTTAATAGTTTTAGTTATTGAATAGCACACATGAATAGAAACTTTCCGGTTTTATACCTTAATACATATTTCTAGGATACAACAGTTAACTACTTCAGCATTGAAATTAGTAACATCAATAATTTATTTTATTAATATCTATAATTAATAAAGACTTATATTTAAATACAATAATAAATGTAATCTATTAAACTATTAATGATTAGTGTCTTAATTTTTCTTTATAACATTTCTATCCCTTATATATGTTAGCTATAAACTGATCTTTAGTACTCTGGTTTTAAGGGCCTTTTCTTCAAAATATGTGTCATGGTTCACTAGTGGGTTGAACACTCTCTTCTGAAAAACTCTCTTTCTAAAACATTTCAGTATGCTTTTCTTGAATTCAATCATTAAGGGAGAAGATCCATAGATACAAGAGTGCCTGGAAAGTGAACAGCTAGATGCCAGAGGAGCTGTAAATGCTTCCTTTGAAATGTTGCCTAAGGCAGATTGTACCTACCAAGATCCAAACTTAAAAGATCATCTTCTGAAGGTATCAGTGAGACTGAGGGTCAAGCAGGCTCTCTGTTATGAAACTATTGCCTACTTACTGACCACAGTAGAACTAGACCTGGGAGATCTGATGATGTTGGTGCCATCTGATGTGTAATAGAAACTTCCAGCTCCTGGTGAACCCATACCCGTAGTCTTGATATTTAAGGTGTGATAAACATCCTTTTCCCTTTCCCAATATTGTGCTGAGAAACAATATTCTGGCTTAAGAGGCTTTGGGCTTGTGTTTAACAAATTAAATATATATATTCATATACATATAAATTATATATCTAATATACTATATAAATATATATGTATGAATTATTTTGTCATTTCATAACTTTACATACCTTAGAATTTTTGCCTCTTAGACCATTTTTAGGAGAGAAGCTACAAGAAAAAATTAAAATATGTTGAGCTCCACTGAATGACTCTTAAATTCATAATATTTTACAAATGAAGCATGATTTTGTTACTAAAACACATTTAAAGTCAGCTACATTTTAAAAATTAGCAGAAAATATTAAATTTAATCATTGTTGTATAAACATGTCATTAAATACAGAAATTTGATAGATATGTTTGGGATCATTTGTGTCTTAAGTGGTGCAGGTGTTAAGTAGAAAACATTTAGGTAAATATTAGCAATTTTTGAGATAACTAAGCATTATCACCTTTCATGCACACTTGTGATTATTTAGGGTGGTAAATTTTCTCCTTTTGCTGTTTTTATTATATTTATATTTAATTTAGTTTTCTAAATCTAAACAAATTAACTGAATTTGGTCAAATGATTAAGACTATATTTGGACATATTGTAATTAATATAACTTACTCTGAATTTATATTCTCTCTTATGTGGTAAATATATTTATTTATTAAACATTAAAATGGTTGATATAAAAATGTTAAAATAATTCTTAAAATCATAAGTTTATTGAATTCAGTGAAAACTTAATAACCCTTCATTCAATATTTTACTCCATTCTATCTCTTTGTAAACCACTCTACCAAAGATTTTTTCAAATTATAAAAATTCACCTAATACATATTCATTTAATTAAATAAACAAAATAGCATAAATAAACTTACGTCAAAGAAAAGTACAAAGCAATTTGGCTTGAAAACAAGTATTATAGTTATGCTCTATTATTTAAATGCCAATTTAAACTCCTAAAACAAAACAGATTATTAAAGACAGTTTTCTTGGTATCTTGCCAATAAGATTAAATCAATCTATGATTTGATCCCAATTCAAGAATAATTTTAAAAAAATTTAGCTTATTTTCTGCCTAAAACTGCTTCTGGTATTTTTCTAATGTTCATGCTAAAAAGAAATAGAAGTTTTTGTTATTTATGAAGGGGCCACATCCAGGAGAGATTACTCCTGGCTCTATGCTCAGGATCATTCATAGCAGGTCTGGGGGTACCATATAGGATGTTGGGGACCAAGCCTGACTCAGACCCAGGCAAGGCTTCACTTTACTCACTGTCCTATTCTCTGGTCTCTAAATGTGTAGACTTTTAAATTACTATAAGGTGAACATTTTTATAAATTCTATTCATGTTAGGTATGTCAAACACAGTAACAACAAATCTCACAATGGGAATGTTACTGGGCATGCTCAAGCAAATCAATGAACAAGGGAGGACAGTGCTACAGTGCTATTCATGTTAGTATATAAGTCATCCTCAACTACTCTCAGAATTATACTATGTGTCCCTTTCCCTCTAATCATAGTCCCTTCTCTCTCTGTAAAGCTACCTTTCACTTAAGAGGAACTACCTCCCTTCATCTAATTGGACTTCCTTATACTTAAAAAGTTACCTGCCTGCAATATTTTTAAAATAAATAGGAACCATCCCTACCATTTACATTTTATTTTATCTATTTAATAAAGAACCTGGAGTAGCTGTCCTCTAGTTTTCCAGAAAATTATAATCAAATTTAGAAGCTTAATCAAACTCAAGCTAGATTTGTTTAAAGGCAAATTTACTTTAAGCCAGTGCTTTTTTACTCATGTGGGATCATGGAAGGTATTAGGTGACCAGTTGTTTCTTTTGTTAAAATTAAAAGTTCTTAATGTTTGGATCCTTTAATTCACTAGGATTTGCAAATTTAGTTTTTGCAATTTTGTCATTTCTTCAAGTATTTGTTGAATTATTCTTGTGAAGAGGCTCTTTACTTCATCTACTTCTTGGTTACCCAGCTCTATAGTTCATATAGAAAGAGTATGATAAATGTTTGATTCCTTCCTTTTATTTATATCCAGTTTATGTTTTAAAACTCTGTTGGCTGTAATTCTCATGTACTTTGAAACACAAGTTCTATAACTCATCTTTAAATACCACAGCTGTGCCTTTCAAAAGAGAACACTTATTTCAGCTTTGGCCACGTATCCAGTTATACAAAATTTGCATTTGAAATATTAAACCCTTAGATATATAATGATCCAATGATCTATAAACTCCACTTCTTTCAAAATTCTACCTTCAACAGATTTATGCTCAGACTGTTACCCACTTTAATTCATCTTATGGATATTCTATTTTGCTTTGTTCATTTGATCGTGCTGCAGGTATTAAAATTTTATTTTCTATATGGAGTCATTAGTTTGAATATGTATCAGATACTAAAAATAATCTATTGTAATTACACTTTACTTTTTCCTAAAGTTTTCATTTCATATCCAAATCATGGAGAATGTTCGGTGTTGAACATATTTGAAACTGTGTTGGCTGTAATTTTCATGAACTTTGAAACACAAGTTCTGTAACTCATTGTGGATCTGAAAAACCCAAAAAACTAATTGAATTTTGTGTAGAGATAGTTTTTCCAGTAGATTTTGTGATTCAGAGAGAAAAATTGGAACTTAGAAATACCCAAAAGTCTTCAGACACTGTGTGAATTCTCAGGAAAGGAGATCCAAAAGAAGAGTGATTAAGTTATTTTAACTAATTATATGAACTGGAGCGATAGCACAGCGGGTAGGGCGTTTGCTTTGCAAGTGGCCAACATGGCCGACCCGAGTTCGATTCCTCTGCCCCTCTCAGAGAGCCCGGCAAACTACCGAGAGTATCTCGCCTGAATGGCAAAGCCTGGCAAGCTACCCGTGACGTATTCCATATGCCAAACACAGTAGCAAGTCTCACAATGTTACTACGCCCGCTCAAGCAAATTGATGAACAATGGGAGGACTGTGATATGGACTCAAATGTAGGCAATATATGTTTATAGTGCTTTAGCCTCATAACTGGAAATTATATGCATATTGCCCTTACATACAGAAAAACAAGTTGTGATATTTCCTTAGAAACTTTTCTTGCATTAAACTTAATAGCACTATGATAGTCATTAGTGTTAGAATTTCATAATATTCAAAATAATTAGTAAAATATTTTGATATAATTTTACTGTATTTAATAAAATGGAGACGTTATATTTTTGTTGCTGCTCTTTATTCTTAAAGCATGGGGCATATAATGGTAAAATGACTATCACAAGGTTACTTCTGATTCTGCACTTAGAATTACTCCTGGTGGTGCTTGGGGCAAACGCCTTATCTGCTTTACTATCTGTCCAGCCCCACAATTGTACCATTTTTACAAAAGATAGATGCAATGTCTATATGGCCCTTGTATTGTTGAAAAGGTGAACAGTTCTGCTCATATTAAGTTGCTTCTAATTTATTTATTAATCTTTAGCTAACAGCATTGTAAGATTTACAGAAAAATTTAGAAAACACAAAGTTTCTTTATACTTGATGCTTCAGACTATAAAAATTAACTGATAATTAATAGTCCCCATCAGCATGGCACATATGTTATAATTAATAAATTTACCGTGATAAATCACTTAATCACTTAATCACTTAACTTCCTGTTAGTCGTCGATTTGCTCGAGTGGGCGCCAGTAACGTCTCCATTTGTCCCTGTCACGTGCTAGTGTAGCCCAATGGCATCTGTTCGCTCCGGGAACATGAAGGGCCTCAAACTGATCGTTCATGTTCTTGACGAAGAAGTCTGACCACCTGGAAGGTGGGCGGCCACGCGGTCTTTTGACATCCCGTGGAATCCAGTCGGTAACAGTTCTAGTCCAGAGGTCCACTTTTGGACACTACTTCCACTACCCAGCCGTCGCCACACTCCAGGACGGTTTCCGGACCCGCGCGGCAGCTCCGGCCGAGACCCACGCACGACTGAAGACCCACAGAACAAGATAAGCGGAACTCTCTGAGACCTTGGACTCCAGGCTCGGCAGACCCAGGAACAGAGCTTCTCTGCTTGCTCCCACCACCACAGGTGACAAAGGGATTCTAATCAGGAGCCCCACCCTACCCTGCCCTGTCTGCTTCCATCAACCACCCAGGGATCGAATTGCGCACAGGAGACCCACCCTACCCAGATAAATACCCCACTGGCAGACTTCCACTCTCGACACTACTTCCACTACCCAGCCGTCGCCACACTTCAGGACGCTTTCCGGACCCGTGCGGCGACACATCATAAGACACTAAATACCCATCTTCCGGAATTGTCGTACCGTATTTGATAGGGTTCAAATATGGTAACATCTACAAGGGTGATTAGAGGTCGCCCCAAAAACCTCTATCCCTCTCGGAAAGACTGGCAAGCTACCAAGAGTATTCCGCCTGCACGGAAGAGCCTGGCAAGCTATCCATTGTGTATTTGATATGCCAAAACCAGTAACTACAACTGGTCTCATTCACCATGATAAATCATAATTACTTAAAGTTTAAAGTTTATATTATGGTTCTTGGCATTGTATTATGTTTTGAAAAATATTTATTTTTTAACTATTACTGTGGTATCTATTTGGTGAAATGGTATCACCCTGCCGAACCCCTCTCTTGATATGGATGATTACTTCTTTGTAGAATGGTGAGATCTTGGTAGTGAATCCACAATAGAGCTCACGAAGGATCCTGATGTATTGAGTTTGTATGCCCTGATTGGCTAGGGCTCCCATGACCGCTTCCGTCTCAACAGAATCAAAGGCCTTCTTTAAATCAATGAACGTTAGACAGAGCGGCATCTTGAACTCCCGAGATACCTCAACTATGCTTGGAATATCACGATTCAATCAAATGAGAGATAGAATCCGGAGTTCTGATCTTTGTCTACGCTCAAGAATCAGGGACGCTGTCTCATTTGCCAAGACATCAAAAATCAGATGGGCTGGACACGTAATGAGGTTTACAGACAACCGCTGGACTAGAGCCATTACTGATTGGATTCCACGAGACATCAAAAGATCACGTGGACACCCACCTATAAGATGGTCAGACTTCTTCGTCAAGACCCTAAATGATCGGTTTGAGGCTCTACATGTCCCTAAAACGAACAGATACCATTGGGCTACGCTAGCACGCAACCGGGATGAATGGAGACGTTATTGGCACCCGCTCGAATAAATCGATGAATAACGGGGATTAAGTGATTAAGTGATTAAGTGACTGTGGTATCAACTCCATTATTATCATAATTTTGCAGGTATTTTATCTCTTCATCTAAACTTTAAAATTTATTTGGTTGATAGTTCAAAGTGTGCAGTGATGCTGATTGAAACTGCATTAAATATATTGATCTATTTCAGAAGATCCAACATCTTAATATTAGTTCTATTTTCATACACAAAAAGTAATACTTTTTAATTTTAATTATTTTTTGTTTCTTGAGGGTTTTGTGGGCTGGAGCAATAGCACAACAGGTAGGGAGTTTGCCTTGCAAGCGTCCAACATGACCGACCCGAGTTTGATTCCTCTGCCCCTCTCGGAGAGCCTGGCAAGCTACCAAGAGTATATCACCCCCACAACAAAGCCTGGCAAGTTACCCATGACGTATTCAATATGCCAAACACAATAAAAATTGTCACAATGGAGACGTTACTGGGCCCACTTGAGCAATTGGATGAATAATAGGCAGACAGTGACAGTGACAGGTTTTGTATTTTTCCTCACATTGATGTTTGCAAACTTATTATATTTCTATCTAATTGTATAATTTGGGAGAGTTAATGTAAGTGCTATGAATTTTTTAAAAAAATTAATTCTACATGTTTCTTCCTGGTAAAATATAAGAAAGTGAAAGATTTTCATGTTATCTTGTATAACCTACAAATTTGTTATAATCTATTAGTTGATGATGTTTTGTCAGTTCTTTCTGATTTTTCTACATAGAAAATTATGTCATATAAAAATAAAACTTTATCTACTTATTTTTATGATGGTCATATTTATAACTTATTTCAAGGAAACTTTCCCTGCATTTCCCACCCTGGCCCTCACTAAGCTAAAGAAACAACGTCACGAATGGCATGTACGGTCAGATTCATTAGCAGATAATTAATATACTTTTCTTAGCATAGAATAGACAAAATATGAATGGTATGCTAAATAAAATAATTTTCAAATCATTTTGCTTCATCATCAGCATTTTTAGCACAATTAGATTTTATTGGTATTTATTTTAAATCGGAAATTAAAAAAATACATTATTTAATAAGAAAATACTGGTGAAAATATTTCAGAGGAATTTTAACTATTTAATTCTGCCATGTAACACCTAGCAGAATTCAGGCTTACTCTTTTGACTTTTTAATCAAGGATCACTCCTGGCCATATTTGGGAAACAATATGCGGTGCCAGTGAATGAACCCAGATAGGTAAGTGCTTGCCCTGCTTCCAACCCACATATTCCTCTTTACTTTTCAAATAGTCTGCTCAGTGCACAACAGAAGAAATATTCACTTTCAGATAAAGGGATTGTGTCTGCATGAAGGAGAGCAGCACACTACCACCTCATCTGTGAGTTTCTGAGGAAGAAGCAGGGGCACACTCTTGGGACTCTTGGTGGCTGAGAGCTGTTTCCCTGGCCTGCCCACAGCTATGGGCAGACGAAGGACCAGGGGAATGAACTAACTGGGTCTGGGCTCCAGGCTGGTCAGTAGACAGTTTATTTCTCTCTCCCAGCGTGGTCCAATCTTTCTCATTACAGTGCATTCCCAGTCAGCATAGTTCCATCACCCTAGTCTCCTTGTAGACCTCAAACTCCTCTCTTTCTACTCTCCTTTCTAGACTCTTCATAGTCTCATAGTCCTCTACTTCCAGTTATCGCCATCATCTAGTCCTCCTTCTAGTCCTCAAAGTCCCAAAGTCATCATCTTTCTAGTCTTCACATTCTTCATCATCCTCTACTTCCAGTCATCATTGTCATCTAGTACTCCTTCTCATCCTCAAAGTCCCAAAGAGTCCGAAGTCTCATTTGTTCTCATTCCTCTCCTCTTTTCCCTTAGAGCATATTTTTATAGGAATCATGAAGGGTGGGGGTACACATAGGTGGGGTTGAACATTATCATAACAACAAACAGAGGTAAAGCCACTCCTTCAGGGGAAGTTCTAGGAGATGAACTCAAGGACAAAATCTCATCTGAGGGTTCAGCATTCCAGATTACTAGGAGATCCACTTAAGAATGGGATTCCATCCAGAGTTAAATTGCTTTATTTTTACCTCCACTAGTAATCCACTTAAACCATCATAGTTAATTTACATCTTATAATATTTCTAGTCACTTTGTATGAATACAGTAAGAGATATATTGAGAGATATATTAAGCTTAACGGTTGGCTCTTCCTGGGGACATCTCACTATATATTCCATACCATAGTCCTCAGACCAGGTTAGTGTTATTTCCTAACACCAGCAGGGTCCTTATTCAGTTACTTATTTTTGCGTCATGACAGTTTGTTCCGTGACTGTGCTTATTATACTTATGGTGCTTAGCTTGTCTTCTTTCGATGACAGGCTAGTTCACAATTTGCCCTGGGTCCATCCAGTCCCTTTGTCTGGACTCTGCTTTTGGAGTGCTAGAACTAAGGGCAACTGAGGTTTAAGTCAAGTAAATATGATGGATGCCCAGGAGTAAATATTACTTGGAGTCAATTAACTCCCATGTTACAAAGCATAGCATCAACTGTTTTCCCGTGTCTATACAAAAGGGACATTACTAAGTGATGCGAATGACATAAAGGAAAGAAAAGCAATCTAGGATTATTAGTGCTTGATGGAACTGGGTATGCCTCAGGGGCACTGTTGTTGGAGTAACTCAACAAACCTAAGCTCCCTTTGGGAGGAGCAAGGACAAATCAATGTTATCCAATACTCATTCACTCTTTCACTCATTCACTCATTCACTCATTCACTCTTTCACTCATTCACTCATTCACTATAGGGTGAGGCAGAGGTGTTCCCTGACCAGCCACATCACCATTTGTGCAAGCCTTTCCTGGGAGTCTTTCAGAACAAGCACAAAAGACAAACTCAGAGGTTGCTCATCGCAGCCCAGACTAAGCATTTTAAATTGTTTCCTTTAACTATCATTCATTATAGTTTAGCTCAAGATATTTTTCTCTCACAGTTGACACCTGGTTTGAAGTAGCTTTGACCATTCCTGGATTAGTTTAGGAACTTTCTTGTGTGGCTCTGTGATGATATTGACCTTGTACTATTCTAGAGGTAGATATTTGACCTAGGTCTGGTCAAGTGATCAGAGCAATTCATTCAGATATAAGCATGTGAGGTACTGCTTAAACAGCCAAATTTGAAGTAACGCTACCTCAGTTTAAATTACAGCACAAGCAGATGCTCACTAATTATACAAATCTGTACTATGTATTTATCTTCCCTGAGATTAGAAAAATACTAAGCAGTCATTGAATGACTAATACACATGAGCCGTTATTATCATTACCCTAGTCAAAGAAAGTCAATGTTGGTATTATTTATCAATTACTGGAGTGTCATGGGACTACTGGAATTTGACTTTGCATGACCTATAAGTTTGGAGTTTTGGGTGACCATTTTGTCAACATATGGATAGACACTGCTTGAGATTCAAATCTATACTAAGACAGACCAATTTAGGACTTGATGCTATTATTAGAATGAATTGCTCTATTATACTTATCACTGATCTTTGAGGTTACTTAAGTCAATATATTTCCTTTTTCACTATAGGCAAAGTAAGTTCCTTTCTTTTACAATGAAACTAATAAGTATTTTGAATTTAACTGTGAGAATTCTATATAAAACATAAGTGTATATAGTCGTATAGTGCATTAACATGCCTGGGAATGTCCTAGTAATACCCAGAGTTATAATAGACTCACACACAAGCACCCCATCACTTCTATTCTGGTTCTTTCATTATTCCTAATTTAAATATTTTCATGATCATAACTTCTTTTTAGGTGCTATGCGTATGTGATTATTCTTTAATTTGACAATAGACAATCTCTGTACCTTTAATCTGTCTTTATTTTATGCTATTTAGTAGTAAACTTATAACTTTAAAACAACTTATTCAAGGTTCTATTTTCTTGATTTATGATTTTAGAGATTTTCTGTTCTTCCTACTCTGCTCTTTCACTTTCCTCTCATCAGTGTCATCACACTTATGCTTCTAGTATTATTCACTTCTGGGAAATTTTTCTTAAAATTAAGTTTCAATGCACATGAGCTATTGATTAATTTAATTTTGAAAGCTGCTATGCATTTCTTTATGCAATTTTTTTCTTAAGGCCAAGTAGTACAGTTGTCTTCAGAACAAAAGGCCTATGATCTATGTTGCGTACTATTTTCAGGGGAGAATTTTTTAAAAGTCAATGTCAAAAGATTTTAAAATCTTCTTTACACTGTCCAGACCAAATAATAGTCAAATTTATTTTCTACAAAAATCATGATTTTGTTTTGTTTTACAAACATTAGTTTGCAATGCTGCCTTTTTTTTAAATATAGAAAATATAAAAGAGGAACTGGCCCCTTAAACATTTATTGCATGTGTTTTTTCATTAAAATATTTATTATTTATGAAGTCTTCAAATTCCGATTTTAGTTTGGAGAATATTATTTTGGGTGACTGTGTTTGGTTCTCTTTTATGGTTCTCTCTTTGGAATTATTTTCAAAGATCAATGTTTTTGTTTTATGTAATTTTTCTTTTTCATGTGTGTACCTAGTTCACTCTTTAATTTCATCATTTCATTTCATTTCATCATCCTGTTATTCGTCGATTGCCTCAAGCAGGCCCCAGTAACGTCTCTTTCATCCTAACCCTGAGATTATATTCAAGGCTCTTTAGCAGAATGAGACCCATCATTGTTACTGGTATTTGGCATATTTGGTACACCACGGGGAGTTTGCCAGACTCTGCCCTGTGGGCAGGCTACATTCGATAGCCTGCAAGTTTGTCCAAAGTAGGAATGAGATAATAAGATGTCATAAAAGATGTCTTGATAAGATGCCGCGTCGCCGCGAATGCGGCCGCGCGGTTCCGGGAGCTGGATTTTATAGTCTCTGAGTCTTGGCCGTTGATGGGATTACACGGCGCCAGGGGGCCAGGTGGTGGGTGTGACCCCCGCCTACTGGAATTTGGAGGATCTGGGTGAAGGATGCTCGACTCCAATCTGAGTAGGCTGGGAGATCTCGGCCCCGGAACCCGCGTGGATTTGTCCCTCTGCCAGTACCTTCAGGTGTGCGGAGAGTGGTCTCAGCAAGGTGGTGGCTGGTCCTGGAGGTCTTTGGCTGCCGGAGTCCTGGTCGGGGCGGGGAGGAAAGCTCAACCCGTTCCCCTCCAACGGGCTCCGGCGAGGAACAGCCAGGCGTGGGGGCAGACTGCACTGTTCTTGTCCGGGAGCTGGATTTTATAGTCTCTGAGTCTTGGCCGTTGATGGGATTACACGGCGCCAGGGGGCCAGGTGGTGGGTGTTTTTCATCAGTAAAACTAAAACTTCATGTCTATTAAAATGTATTTATATATATATATATATCACCCTATCTGTCATCAAATTTTATGACTTCATTTTTCTAACTACCGCTTAGTATTCCATTGTGTAGATGTACCAGTTTCATTGACCAGTCCTCTGTTTTACGGCACATGAGTTGTTTCCAGATTCTGGCAATTGTGGATAGTGATGTTATAAACATAGAAGTGCAGATGGCATTTCTGCAGTGTGTTTTGGGATCCCCAGGGTATATTCCCAAAAGTGGTATTGCAGGGTTATATGGAAGCTCAATTTCTAGTTTTTGAGGAATGCCCATATTGTTCTCCAGAAAGGTTGAACCAGGCAGCATTCCCACTAACAATGAAGGAGAATTCTTTTCTCCCTACATTCATGCTATCACTGGTTGCTATTTTTTCTTTAGTCTCTGGGGTATAAGATGAAATCTTCTTTTTTTTATTTACATCTCCCTGATGATTAGCATTGTATAATATTTTAGATGTATCTTTTGTTTATTTGTATTTCTTCTTCAAGGAGGTTTCTGTTCATTTCTTCTCCCCACTTAGGATGAATTTGGAGGATTTTTCTTGTAAAATTGTACTAGTGCCTTATATATCGTGAATATTATCCTCTTATCAGATAAGTATGGGGTAAATATTTTTTCTCCCGTCTGTGGGGAAATTAACTGAAGGGCACTTAAGCTGCCTCTTTCTGGGCTTCTAACTTGCAAAAGTCACAGTCTTTTGGATTATACCAGTAGTCAAGCATGGCTGTCAGTCTGGGGCCCTACACCCACACTCATCTTGACCCACTTGGAATACCACTCCCTTGGACTTCTAACCTGGGGTGTCCAAAACTCACAGTCTTGTAGATTGCATCAGTGGTCAGGTGTGGCTGGCTTCCTGGAAGCCTGTGCCCACATACCTGTATTATCTCTTGAATCCAAGACGTTTTTCCCCCTCATTTTCAATATTCTAATTATTATAAGAAGTACATATTTTCTCCTCTTCTGAGAAATTTGTACATTTTGAGCTTTCAGTTTACATATCCAAACTTGTGAAGTCTCTTATTTTTCAACCTTGTACTGATGTATTTTTAACAGTCATATATTTCTATGGAGGTGAGGGCACTCTTAGCAGTTGTTGATGTGCCAGAGCCACTGATGGACACTCCTCACCGTGCTCAGCCTGGTGTGGTGTTTTGGGGTGCCTGGTGGGGCAGGAGAGACTGACACTGAATCCAGGCCTCACACATACAAGGCCTGATTTTACTACTGAGTCATAACTACAATCACTTTTAAAATGTTTATCAACTGCTCCTTGTCTTTTCTGCTATTTGTTCATTTTCAAAGAAGCATTTATTTATTCAATAGATAAAACCTTCTGTTGAATGTCTCTGATGTAAGTATAAGTAAAAATTCGCTTGATTAATTTTCCTCTCATGATAGAACATAATAATTTTCCTCTGGGGCCATTTCTATTGGATCCATTTCTACTTATTCTTCTGTTTTGTATATTTATGTTCACAATTTCTAGAATGATACTTTTTTAAACCTATTTACAATAAAAAAATTGGCATAGTTAAATAAAGTAGAAGTTTCATCTTCAGTACTCAAACTATTTCCTAACAGTTTTCTTCCTATAAAATAAGATGAAACTCATTTGAGGATCTGTGCATGAGTCATTCTGTAAAAAATTCATTTTTAGGGGCTGGAAAGATAGCACAGCGGGTAGGGTGTTTGCCTTGCATGCAGCCGACCTGGGTTCGATTCCCAGCATCCCATATGGGCTCCTGAGCACCACCAGGAATAACTCCTGAGTGCAGAGCCAGGAATAACCCCTGTTCATTGCTGGGGGTGACCCAAAAAAGCAAAAAAAATTCATTTTTATAAAATGAATCCAAAGACAGTGAAAGGCAGTCTAAAACACTTGAACTTGCTCCTCTGGCATTGCAAAAAAGATATGATATAGAATAAGAGTTAAGTCCTTCCGCTCAGACCATAAGTCTCTATGCTTCAGTTTCAAATATTTTTAAGTCCTATCATTTGGTGTAATGTATTTAATCTTTTTGTACCTCTTTTCTCCTTAATATACAAAATAAATTATTCACTATGGAAATATTATGAGTTATATGGCAAATGTTATAACAACAACATGCACATAAAATATCTGAATAATTGCTTGATTAAAAGTAAAAGCATAATGAAGAACTTAATTTTAGTACAAATATGTTCAGTATATAATTTCTTAGTTGGGAACTGCATTTTACTTGCTTTCCTTGTCATTGTTTTTTTCAGAACTATTTCAATATTTCATAGATCTAAAACTATGTCAATCTTTTATTTTTCCTGCTTTAATTTATTGAAGATAGATTGAGTTATACCATGTTTCAGGTATGCATCATTATAAATCAAAATCTATAGATATTCACAAATCACAAATCATCCTGTTATTTGTTGATTGCCTCGAGCAGGCCCCAGTAACGTCTCCTTCATTCTAGCCCTGAGATTATATTCAAGGCTCTTTAGGAGAAAGAGACCCATCATTGTTACTGGTATTTGGCATATTGGGTACGCCAAGGGGAGTTTGCCAGACTCTGCCCTGTGGGCAGGCTACACTCAGTAACCTGCCAGTTTGTCCAAAGTAGGAATGAGATAATAAGATATCATAATAAGATGCCAGGAGCTGGTTTTTATACTCTCTGAGTCTTGGCCGCTGATGGGATTACATGGCGCCAGGGTGCCAGTTTGTGGGTGTGACCCCCGCCTACTGAAATTTGGAGGATCTGGGTGGAGGATGCTCAGCCCAAATCCGAGTAGGCTTGGAGATCTCGGCCCCGGAACCCACGTGACTTTGTCCCTCTGCCAGTACCTTCATGTGTGCAGAGAGTGTTCTTAGCATGGTGGTGGCTGGTCCTGGAGGTCTTTGGCTGCCGGAGCCCTGGTCGGGGCGGGGAGGCAAGCTCAACCCGCTCCCCTCCAAGCGGTCCCGGCGAGTGAGGACAGTCAGGCGAGGGGGCAGAAGACTGCACTCTTCTCTTTCGGGAGCTGGTTTTTATAGTCTCTGAGTCTTGGCTGCTGATGGGATTACATGGCGCCAGGGGGCCAGTTGGTGGGTGTGACCCCCGCCTACTGAAATTTGGAGGATCTGGGTGGAGGATGCTCGGCCCAAATCCGAGTAGGCTTGGAGATCTTGGCCCCGGAACCCACGTGACTTTGTCCCTCTGCCAGTACCTTCATGTGTGTGGAGAGTGGTCTCAGCATGGTGGTGGCTGGTCCTGGAGGTCTTTGGCTGCCGGAGCCCTGGTAGGGGCGGGGAGGAAAGCTCAACCCGCTCCCCTCCAAGGGGTCCTGGTGAGCGAGGACAGTCAGGCGCAGGGACAGACATTTAGTTTAATAATAAATGTCCATTTGAAAATCCACTCACGTAAAATTATAAAGGCAAATCTGTTCACTTCAGACACTTAGTCTTCGGATATATTTTTGATAGAAATATTCTCTGCCTCTTATATAGGCTGGAAAAGTCATAAGAAAAGAGAATGAAGTAAGACTGACAGGACTAAATACTTCTCTTTTATTGGCTGGAACGATAACACAGCGGGTAGGGAGTTTGCCTTGCATGTAGCTGACCCAGGTTCGATTCCTCCATTCCTTTTGGAGAGCCCTCAAGCTACAGAGAGTATCCGGTCTGCAAGGCAAAGCCTGTCAAGCTCCCCAGGGCGTATTCGATATGCCAAAAACAGTAACAACAAGTCTCACAATGAAGATGTAACTGGTGCCCACTCGAGCAAATTGATGAAAAATGGGAGACAGTGCTATTTAATAATAAAGGTAAAAGGTAAAGGTAAAGGCCCTCCCGTTGATCGTCGATTTGCTCGAGCGGGCCCAGTAACGTCTCCATTGGAGACTTTGTTGTTACTGTGTCTGGCATATCGAATACTCTCAGTAGCTTGCCGGGCTCTCCGAGAGGGGCGGAGGAATCGAACTCGGGTCGGCCATGTTGGCCGCTTGTAAGGCGAACGCCCTACCCGCTGTGCTATCACTCCAGTTGGTGGAGCGATTTAATAATAATAAAAGGAAAATAATTTGATAATAATGACAGTTCATTTTCATACTCTCCAAACAATGAATTCATAATTTTAACATTTATTCTCTAAATTTTGAGAACTGTCAGTGTTTGAGCCAAAAAAAAATCGCCTCTAACCTTGTTGCAATTCTTTATGAATTATTTTTTCAGTTCATAGTGTACTTTATGCTTCTATGAAACTTTCTGCTTTTCTCATTTCCCTATTTACAGAATACAAAGTTTGTTGAAGCAATTGTTTCCCCATTCAATGAAGTCATTGTCTCTGTAAAACTTTACTCCAGTCTTGAATCTGAAGTAAAGTCTACTGAAAAAAAAATTGGCATTTTTTTAATGGCTTCTGGATCAATTAATATTGGTGTTCATTATTATACGTTATAGTGTATTACACTAATGTATCCTCTTAATTTGCTGAATTTTTATCATTTCCTTCATTTTTAACCAATTTATTTAATTCATCTGTTCAACAAGCAAAGAACGGGAGAATATGTTGCTCATCACTTGCTACAAGTAGAGAAAGGGAACTAAGATTTTGTCCCCTGTGATTGTCCAAATGCAGACTGTTGATACAAAGGAGCATTGTGATTCCTGCTACTTGAGTAGCTCCAGGTTCTTTTTATTCATTTTCACTGGTATAGGATAGTGAATTCTCCTGAGAGTTACAAAATAATGATGGTTACTATGTCCTAGGGGAAAAGACTTGGTGGTTATGTAGAGTTGGGCTGAGGATAAACGCAGGCCACTATATAATACTTGCTCAGATCTCAAGGGGATTTTCATCATGTTTAATATCATGTCAGAAGAGGATGGCAAGCAGGTAAAGGCCTTTCCTATAAGAAAGGCCTCACCTACCATCGTTGCAACTCCGCATAAATTGCTCCAGCAGGGGCTGCAACTGACCTAGAAGCAAAAAAAAACTGTGACCTAGTCCCTAGACCCATCAAGTTTGCACTTTTATGTTTCTAAGGAAGTGTAGTTTATGTATTAAAAATTAGCATAGAGCATGAAGTAATGGTTAAATAGTATTTGTGTGTGTGTGTATATATATATATATATACATTTTCATATCATTTGAAATTTCAACAGAATTCTATATATTATCATTTTGAGTACAATGTATTTTTACTAGGGCCAATCTAACTCTGTACTTATTTTTGTTATTAAAGTTTAAAAGCATTTGTCCCATGTAACACCTCATAGGCATTAAGGATTTATATTGGTTCTTTCTGTTAAAAAACAAAATTGACCTACTTTAAGAACAATACTTTCTTTCACAGGTCATATTAAGAAATCAATAATTTATGACCCTTGTTTACACATAAGATATTAAACATATGTAAAGTAAATCTTTATGAACAAAGAAATGAATACCTTGTGATTAAAACAAGCTTGAGAAATTTCACTAATGGGTCATTTTCGCTTTTAAGGTCGAAAAGGTTATAGCTTAAGGAAGGGAATATTTTTCCTATAAATAGGAAAGACTACCGTTTACCCAAGTGATCTAAAACATGTATTTTTCCAGCTTCCTACCTCATTCTGATGTTGGCAAGTAGGAGTTTTAGTGCGGGTGTGCTTGGAATAAAGAGAAATCAAGCCTCTGTAGTCTGACAATGATCCTGATGGCTGTAAATGATGGCAATGCTCCAATTTTTGAAATTGCTTCATTTAAAAACTAAGCACTGGATTTTTACATAGTGTTATAGGATTTTCAGTCTTCTTTGATTCAATTTGGAGGGAACATTTATGGAGCTTAAATTGTTCCTGGCAATTCAATGCCCTGTAACATTTTAAATAAATGTGTTTTATACCATGCTCTCCCAATAGAATATAGATAAATCTAAAAATACACAATCACATTTCATTCATAAACTAGTTTCAGAGTTTGGTGGCTTCAGTCTCTTAGCAAAAAGAGAGTCAAAATTGATAAAAAGTAAAATTTAAATACCCAACTGGTTATGTTTCAAATAAAATCGTTAATTAAATAAAGCAAGAAAACAAAATAAAAATCAGATCTTTGTGCAGTGCAAATCCTGAAGCTGGCTACGTAGGTCTTTTTCCTTTGTTAATCAAATAAAAGTGATTTTGAAAAGCGTGATTTACTATTTTAAAAAATTTTCCCCTTTATTTCTTTTATAGGCATACATATAGTTAAATCTAGTCACTGTAGCACTGTAGCACTGTCTTCCTGTTGTTCATCGATTTGCTCCAGCGGGCCCAGTAACCTCTCCATTGTGACAATTGTTACTGTATTTGGCATATCGAATACTTCATGGGTAGCTTGCCAGGCTTTGCCATGCAGGCAAGCTACTCTCAGCAGCTTGCCGGGCTCTCCGAGAGAGGCGAACCTGGGACGACTGGCTCAGCCATGTGCAAGGCAAATGCCTTACCTGCTGTGTTATCACTCAAGCACAGCAGGTAGGGCATTTGCCTTGCACATGGCCGACCCGGGTTTGATTCCCAGTATCTAGTCACTATATCGTAATAAATGTAAAGTCTCTAGACACTACTAAAGGTAAAGTGGGTACATAACATTATTTAGCTTATAATTTATCTGAAATTTTCCTTGATGAGGAAATTTTTTTTAAAGTCACTCCTTAGTATTTCCATTGGAATTATAAGATATCTTTTCTGGACATGACATTGAATGATGAATATATTTTCAGTTCATTTTTTCTGTTAGAAATTTGGCAAAACACTCCCTCCTGGAAGTGTTTCTTGATCTCCGAATTTGAAGCTAGATGGTATTTATAAAGGATGTTCTGGGAATATTTGGTTGCTCCTATGTTGATTTCTGTTTCCTCAAGGATCTAGGAGGAAATTATCTCTTCTACTTGAGGGCTTCAAAGGTCTTGACATTCAGCCCCAGTGTGCAGTGATTGGCAGGACCTCCAATTACCAGAGTTACACTGGTAAGGTGAAAAGTTACCATTTATTATTACACTTTATCAGCTGTGTGAATTAAGTTAAACCTGTACATCACTTTCCTTCCTAGAAATTAAAAAGATTTATACTCACTGTTTTGCACAAGTACATTTGCTTGCAGCTGTCAAAACAAGCTGTCATTACAATTATCTAGTGTCTATTAGTCAATTTTAATAAAGTTTCAATTACTTTTTCCTGTTTTTTAATGAATTGTGTCTCTTGAACACCATTTAAATATGTGTTCCATTGTCCCTATAGAACTTTGAAATTAGATGTGAAAAATCAAATAATTTAATCATAACATTTTTATATTTTTATGTCATTATAGCAGCTCTAACTAAAGGAGTGCTACAATACCCTTATAGCAAATTTTATTTATTTTTAAATTGATATTTCTTAGAAAAATCATAGTGGCAACAATAACGGTTGCAATATTGTTAACTTTGAGCTACAGCTGTTTTGTTCAATAGAGCCATATATAAACGCCTTAATTCAAAAGTACAACTCTAATAACAGTGCTGCAAACTTCAAAATAGTGAACATGTGATATTCTTCCCTCTTTTCTTCCCTGTACCTAGCAAAATATTTTGCATGTAATTTGATTCAGATGAATTTCTTCATTGACTGTTTCCCTAAAAATAATTGAAAAAAGAAGCTCACAGGAAGCTTCCTGAAGTCATCAAGTGCACAATATTTCCATTTCAGAAATAAGAAAGCCGATTACTTTAGAACTAGGCTAGCTGATGCTGAGGTGAGAACTTCTTTCAAAGACTTGAGCACTAAGTGCGAAGTTTAGTCCTCTCCACATCTAATATCTCTTTGTTACATAATGTTCAATTGATAATGTAAACCTTTTCCTCACAATGTTCCTGAGAATACCATTTTTTCAGGTATAAACTTCAGTCTTGCAGATAAACCAACAAAGTAGCAAGCATTCATTAACTTTAAAAACGTTGTGCTTATATAAAACACAAAGCAGTAGGCAATGCTTTACTCCTCCTTAACATTTTCTATTGTATCATGTGTCACATTTTGCTCTTAACATACTTCCTTTCATATGTGTATTTTCACCATGTTAAAGTAGATCTGTATGTTATAGAGCAGTTTTTTGTGATATTCATTGTAATAATTAACATAGTTTAAAAGTGAAGCATATTATCTAAAAATGAGTGATCTCTAATCACACTTGGCTATAAATATATTACCAGAACCTACCTTTTGTGACTTTGCCTAAGTTAATTAATGTGATATTTTTAGACGTTTTTCTACTCTATAAATTGTATTTTCAAAGTGCTCACTTTAGATCTGTCATAAAATTTAAGTAATATAAAAGATGTAAACTGGTTAAAACATTTACCACTACGGCAAATGATTCATCATTGTTATTTACTATTCTAAATTATAAATTTGTTCCATACATTGCATAAAACCCTTTAAATATAATGAAATTATTTTATGTTTATGGGAACTAGTCATAGTTTGTAATGAGGTTTCCTAATCTAAATTTATTAAATATACATAAAATTTTATATGGGTAAGGTCTTATTTTCTGAGTAGTGTTAATAATCACTATAGGAAGAAAAATAACTCAAATATTGACTTACTAGAAACAGAATCTAACTTCTAGTGTCTATAGTGTCTATCAAATAATTTAATCAGAACATTTTTATATTTTTCATGTCATTATAGCAGCTCTAACTAAAGGAGTGCTACAATACCCTTATAGCGAATTTTATTTATTTTTAAATTGATATTTCTTAGAAAAATCATAGTGGAAACAATAAGGGTTGCAATATTGTTAACTTTGAGCTACAGCTGTAGCTCATTTGATTAAAAGTTAAAAAATAAATAAATAAATAAACAACAAGTATCATGAAACTCATCTATTTACAATTATCTACCAAGAACTTTGCTAAATTTATGGATCAAATTCTGAACATTTACTGAAATTAATATATGGTGGTTTTTCAGTGAACCTATCTAATAACCATTCCACTGTCACTTCATTTGATCATTGACCATACTGCTTCTTTACTTAAACTGGGGCAAGGGACAGCATTTAACATTTTTCCATTAAACTTAAATGGAACTAAAAACTCTTGGCCAGAATTTGAAAATTCTATAATTATGAGATTTGATTGCATTGCTAACATCCTAAGATGAAGTTCTAGTAATTTTTTACTTACATTTCAGACTTTGCAAGACTCTCCCCAATCTCTCTACTAGTTCTCACTCTACAACTGTGAATTTTTTACTTCCAAGCTTCTAATGTCTGTTTAAGTAATCCAGAGGCAGACTTTGAGGCAGACTTCTAAAGGTTTCAAGTTGATGCATTTAATAATTTACTATCAAGTGGCAACAATAATAAAACAAAAATAAAATGAAATAGAAAAATATAATATCAGAATGCAGGTTGTTCCAAGAGTAAATATCGGGGAAATAGAACTAAAGTGGTTTTGAGGGGCATTTTTATGAAATACGCAGAGAAGCTTAAACCTGATAGTGGATAGGAATGTGATGTGTAGTCTGGATAGAAACACATTCCTGATATGTGCAATGCTTTATGTTCTGTTCCTGATATCACATGCCCACGTGTAACTCTGGGCGTAGAACTTACAAAAAAAAATAAAAGCAATAAATATGATCAAATCAGTTAGTAAGAAACTGAGAAAGAACTCTTTCAGGAAGAGTTTCCATGACTTCACAGGAAGCTGGGATATGAGAAGGTGATCAAGACACTTACTTGAGTAAAATAAAACTTGGGACTATGAAGAGAATGTTATAATTCAATGAGGAGGGAAGTGCTTAGATTTTTCTTTGATATTCCAAATAACACTTTTACAATAATAACTTCAGACAACCATATTGACCACTCTCACTGTTAAACTTTTAAATATGGGCTTTTTGATCAGTATTAATCCACAAATGGAGGGATGCTAAAGTTACAGGTTAAAGATATAAGTGACTTGAGGAAAATGAGTGGAGATGTAAAGAAAAATCAAAATAGGTAAATAAGAAATTTCTTGACAAATCCATTGCAATGTACCTGGTTCTTAGAATCCTTATAAAGGTGATAACAATTGAGGCTTGGGATTTGGATAAAATGGAAGAGTGAATGCCTTACACATGCAAACACCTAGGTTTAATTCCAAGAACCACATGGTTCCCTGAGCATAAACAACTATAGTCCTGGTAGAACCCACCCTACTGCCATTGATCCGGAGCAATTCTAGAAGGAAAGAATATCAACTAAACATATTTATTTCTAAGCAGGCTTTTATGAGCACTGTGATGTTTCATGCTTCCCTTGGGTGCCTTGTAGTTCTTGTGTATATGAGTGAAAGATGAAAGAATAAATGAATAAATAAATGAATGAATCCTCATTTCTCATATTTCACTTTTTTCCTCATATTTCACTTATTAATGGGAAGATGAAAAAATATCGACATGCCAAGCCGTCATTTTGTCACTCTTGAGCATCACAGTATGAGTGGCATTTTGCCAGATCAAGAACTCTTGCAACTGATTATCCATCTGCACATTGCAGGATCCACTCTACATTGAGACACAGCTTTAACAGTCAAAATTGGAACAGTAGCATAGTTCCCTCTTCCATTTCTGCCACTGGTTACTGGTCCTGGAAATTACTAACTTGCTACTGAAAAATGAAAAATGCACATTGGAGCATCACCTCAGAGAGAGACTGAATACCAAAACCTCATTTATTCACAAGCTAAGCTTCCAATTACTTTTATGATACTGACTAGTCTTAAATGATTTGCAAGAGGTTAAACTTTAGATTTATTGGAATACTTGTGGTAAAACCTGAATTAAAAATATTTCAGGAACAAAATGATTCTTCAGTTCCTTATTGCATTTAATCCAATTATATTTCAGGGATTTTGAGTTATGAGTTATATTAATTTTTTTCTTTGTTTGTCATAGACATAAGATTATGGATGTGGGAAAGAGGATTGTTTAATCATTTTATTACTCAAAAATTAGTTTAAAATTATTTTAAAATCCTCATTTAATAAGACTATGAAGCAAACTGAAAGGAATTTTTGTTTGTTTTGGAGGTGCATCTAGCGGTGCTCAGTGCTTGCTCCTGGCTCTGTACTCAGAAATCACTTATGGCAGGCTTAAGAGAACATATTGGGTGTTGGGTCAACTGCATGCAAGGCAAGTACCCTGTCCACTGTACTAACTTTCAGATCTACTTCAAAGGAAATACTTTAATTGTTCAACTATTTTAAGGGCAGAAAAAAATGTCACTTTCTAATGCAGGGCATGAGATTACTCTGGGGGATGTTACAAAGGAGAAATCAGAACGGTATCATTTTTTTCTCTTTGAGTAATGTATTTATAGCTTATATTTATAGTCCTGGAGAGATTAACAGAGAAGCTATCCTGGTACACGGTATACTTCTGTGAAATATAAATGTTGAATTTAATCACAGAAAGAAATCAGAAGGAATTTAGGAATAAGGGGAATAAGGGTCCTTAGCTATGGTGGAAAAATGAGTAATCTCATAAGTTTTCTAACTTGTTTTACTTCAGTAGTCCACGCTATAATGTCTCCATTTGTCAGAGAGGGTAATTCTTTGACTAATAAACTTTTGAATTCATGCTTATTTCCAAAATGAGTCATGAAATTGCTAAAATTTACTTATATCTTTTATTTATTATAGAGGCAATGTAGTTACTATAGTGTTTCTGTTTATTTTTTTTTAATGAACAAAGTTGCTTCACATCCACATCACCAAAATTCCAAAGACTCTTTACTACTTTACTTTCTCTCTTTTTTTATTTTTGTGTTTTATGCCACACAAGCTGTGATCAGGGACTGCTCCTGGCTCTGTGCCCAGGGATCACTTCTAATGGGCTCAGGGACCATGTGAATTGCCAGGGATCAAACCTTGTTGGCTCTGTGCAATGTACCATCTCTCTGAACATCTCTACTATTTTCCTTTTGCACTTCTAGTACATCATTTTGTTCCCACCCGTCTACCTCCTCCAATACTTGATAACCTTAATTTCTTTTTGGAATTAAGGAGTTCATTTTAATTGAATATTGTCTATTCCTTTGCTTTATTTGTATACAACATATTTATATACCATTATTTATGCATATACATGACAGGACTCTAGCATTTGCCCTTCTTACTGTGACCAGCTCCTCTTGATACAATATCCTATAAGTTACATCCAGGCTGAAGCAGAAGTCAAGATTTCATCTTTTCTTTCAGATAAGCAGTATTCTACTACTACTACTACTACTACTACTACTACTACTACTACTACTACTATTTCTATCTATCTATCTGTCTATCTATCTATCTATCATCTTCTATCTATCTGTACCACAGATTCTTTTTAATCCTTAATTCTCTGGTTGGATATTATTTAGGCTCTTTTTAAGCTTTGTTGTTTGTAACAGTGCTTTAATGAATAGGTGTGCACAACATTTTCAAATTAAAATTTTAGTGGTTAAAGTGCTTGGGATAAATGTCCTGGAGTAGAGTCATTGGAGAATATGTTGATACTATTTTGATTTACCTTTTGCAGAAATTTTTATAGTGTTTTTCATAAAAGCTGAACCAGAAAACTTGCCCACCAATGATGAATAAAAGTTTTATTTTATCACATCCTCACCATCACAGGTTGTGGCCTGTCTTTTCGATATAAATCATTCTTACTGTTCTAAGTTGAGAGCACACTGACATTTTGATTTGCATTCCACTGGTAATAAATGATGTTGTATATTTTTCATGTGTTTAGAGGCTGTTAGTATCTCATTTTTAGGGAAGTGTCTGTTTATGTCTTCTGTCCATTATTGAGGAGACTGGTGTTTTGTTGAGCATTATGAATAATTTATATGCCTTAGATATTTGAACTCTGCCAGATCTATAGTTCACAATATTCTATAGTGTAGTTTTATATTAGCCATGTTTTCTTTCTCAGTTCAGAAAGTTTTTGCTTAATATAATCCTGTTTGAAAACTTTTTATTCTATTTTGTTTGTCAGCTGACTGGAAACTTTGAAGAAATATTTTTAAATAATATCACGCAAAAGTCTGATATGTTGTTCTCAATGTATTTTATAAATTATGGTATATGGCCAATATCTAAGATTCATTTTTAGTTAAACTTTATGTATGGCATAAGACAGAGATACAAGTTCTTTTCATTTTCTTCTCTCTTTTTCTTTCTTTCTTTTTTGCATATGGTTAACCAGTTTTCCCAACATTGTTTGTTAAAGAGACATTATTTCCTTCACTTAATACATATAGGTAATTAACAATCCATATATCTGATATTTTACTTCTGGATTTTAAATTCTATCGTATATGCTTTTATTCCAACTTCACAAAGTTTATATTTCCATGGATATATAGTGGAAAGTCTAAGAATATTATTCCTCCTGTAGTCTTTTTTTTTAGAAGTTTTATTGGATCATGGGCTGGAGCGATAGCACAGCCGGTAGGGCGTTTGCCTTACACGCGGCCAACATAGCCGACCCGAGTTCGATTCCTCCGCCCCTCTCGGAGAGCCCGGCAAGCTACGGAGAGTATTCGATATGCCAGACACAGTAGCAACAAAGTCTCCAATGGAGACGTTACTGGGCCCACTCAAGCAAATCGGCGATCAACGGGAGGGCCTTTACCTTTACCTTTATTGGATCACCATGAGATACCGTTATAAACTTGCATTTCAGTCAAACATTGTTTGAGCACCCATCCCTCCACCAGTGCACATTTTCCACCACTATTGTTCTCAGTGTCCCACCCACCACACCTACCCCACCCCACTCCGTGCATCTGTTTTGGGCATTATGATTTGCTATACAGATACTAAGAGGTCATCGTGTTTGGTCCTTGATCTACTTTCAGCACACATCTCTGATCCTGAGCAATCCCTCCAGTTATCATTTACATAGTTATCCCAACTGCCTCTTCCCCCAGCATGTGGAGCCAGCTTCCAAACCATGACATGATCCTCCTGGTCGTTATCTCTACTGTCCTTAGGTGTTAGTCTCATATTATGCTACTTTATATTCCACAAATGAATGCAGTCATTCTATGTCTGTCCCTCTCTTTCTGACTAATTTCACTTAGCATGATACTCTCCATGTCCATTCACTTATATACAAATTTCATGATTTCATCTCTTCTAATAGCTGCATAGTATTCCATCGTGTAGAAGTACCAGTTTCTTCAACCAGTCATCTGTTCTCGGGAACTCGGGGTTTTTTTTCCAGATTCTGGCTATTATAAACTGTGCTGCAATAAACATACAAATGCATATGTCATTTCTTTTGTCATTTTTTGCATCTCTGGGATGTATTCCAAGAGTGGTATTGCTGGATCATAGGCAAGCGCAATTTATAGCTTTTGGAGGAATGTCCATATTGTTTTCCAAAAAAGGATGGACCAGTTGGCATTCCCACCAACAATGAATGAAAGTCTCTTTCTCCCGAATCTGCACCAGCACTGTATGTTATTGTTCTTATTGATGTGTGCCAGTTTCTGTGGTGATACCTCATTGTTGTTATTATTTGCAACTCCTTGATGATTACTGATGTAGAGCATTTTTCATGTGACTTTTGTCCATTTGAAATTCTTTTCTGTGGAAGTTTCTGTTCATTTCTTCTCCCCATTTTTTTGATGGGGTAAGAGGTTTTATTTTTTCTTGTTAAGTTCTACCAGTGTCTTGTATAACCTGAATATTAAGGTCTGATATCTGATGAGTATTGGGTAAATATTTTTTCCCATTCTGTGGGCTCTTTCTGTATTTTCATCATTGTTTCATTTGAGATGCAGAAGTTTCTTAATTTAATGTAGTCATGTTTGTTTATATTTGTTTTTGCTTCATGGTCAGTAGTATTTCATCCTTAAAGATGCCTTAAGCTCAATGTCATGGAGGGATCTGCCTATATTTTCCTCCTATACTATAAAAAATATCTTACTCACCCTCATAGGGATGGGAAGTTGTGAGTTGTCAGCAGGCTCTCGGGGCAGCTCTCTCTCGCCACCTGCATTCTGTGCTCTTGAGCCACTGTGTATGGACCGGATCTGGATGACTCCTCCTTTGTGCTCTGCTTCTTTGTGTGCCGCCGTTCTCTCTTCTGTCTGTCTCTCTATTTCTTACTCTGTCTCTGTAGTCTCTCCTCTGGTCTCTTCCGAGCTCTCTCTCTCTCTGGAGCCCTTCTGTTTCTCTCTCTGGAGCTCGAGCTGCTCTCACTTCTGACTCTGCCCCCCTCTGCTCTTGCAGTCTTAGTTTATATAACAATCACATAGGGTGGTGACACAAAGGTGGAGTGAACATTAACAAATCAACAAAGACGGTTAAGACCACTCCTCCTGGAGATGAACTCAATGACAAAATCTCTCTAAGGAGATTACTCCAAATTATTAGGAGATTCACTTAAGGGTAGGATCTCATCCAGGGTGTGTCACTTTCCTCTTTCCTCAACCAGTAATCCACTTAAAATGTTATAATAAATTTTCTTCTAATATTTCTAGAAATGTTATGGGGCTGGAGCGATAGCACAGCGGTAGGGCGTTTGCCTTGCACGCAGCCAACATGGCCGACCCGATTTCAATTCCTCTGCCCCTCTCGGAGAGCCCGGCAAGCTACCGAGAGTATCTCGCCTGCACGGCAGAGCCTGGCAAGCTCCCCGTGATGTATTCGGTATGCCAAACACAGTAACAACAAAGTCTCCAATAGAGACATTACTGGGCCCGCTCGAGCAAATCGATGAACAATGGGAGGGACTTTACCTTTACCTTTACCTTTACCTTATTCTGTATGAGCACAGTAAGAGATATATCAAACTTAAAATTTGGTTCTTCCTAAGGATTTCTTACTATATATTCCAGACCATAGTCCTCAGGCCAGGTTAGTCTTCCTAGCCACAGCAGGGTCCTAGTCTCGTCGTTACTTTTGGATCATGACAGCATATGTCTATGATCATACTCTCAACTGATAGTTGAGTATTGTGGTGCTTTGACTTGACCCATTTTTATACCAGGGAAGCTCACAGCTTTCCCTGGGCCAATTTAGTCCCTTGTTGGGACACTGCTTTGGGGGAGCTAGGAATTAAGGGCAACAGAGTTGAGAGAGCAGATGCCCAGGAGTAAATATTATTGGAGTCAATCACCTTCTCAGTTACAATGTATAATATTAACTGTCTTCCTGTGTCCATACAGAAAGGGCATTGCTTAAGCTAAACTAAGCTCCTTGAGGCAAGGCTGAAAAGACAAACCCAATGTTATACTGTACCTTATGAATTCAGATCTGATATTGAGGTCTTAAACTTATTTTGATCTAGCTTTTGTGCTTGGCATTAAACAGAGGTCTGAGTTCATTCTTTTTCATGTAGCTGTTCAGTTGTCCCAGCACCACTATTTGAAGAGGATTTACTTGCTCCATTTCACATTCTCACTCCTTTATCAAAGATTAAGTGATTGTATACTTGAGAGGCAGTGTCAGAATATTCAACTCTGTTTCATTGGTCTGTGGGTCTGTTTCTGTTCCAATACCATCCTGTTTTAATTACTATCACTTTTCAGTATAGTTTGAGATTGGGGAAGGTGATGCCGCCCATCTCTTTTACCCAAGGATTGCTTTGGCTATTTGTAGGGGGTTTATTACTCCATATGAATTTCAGGAAAGTTTTGTCTACTTCTTTGAAAGGCATCATGGCTATCCTTATAGGGACTGCATTAAATCTGTATAATGCTTTGGGGAGAATTACCATTTTGATGATGTTAATCCTCCCAATCCATGAGCAGGGGGTGTGTCTCCATTTCCTAGTGTTCTCTTTTATTTCTAGAAGTAGTGTTTTGTAGTTTTCTTGTATAGGTCCCTCACCTTTTTAGTTGTTTGGACATGGTGTTTGATCTTTTTGATGAGTTGTTGGATTCTATTTGTTAGTATTTTCTTGAGGATTTTTACATCTGTATTTATCAGGAATATTGATACATAATTCTCTTTTTTTGTGGTGTCTCTGTCTGCTTTTGGTACGAGAGTGATATTTGCCTCATAGAAACTGTTTGGAAGTGTTTCTGTTTTTTTTTTTTTCAATTTTTTAGAAAAGCTTGAACAGGATTGAGATTAGGTCCACTTTGAAGGTTTGGAAGAATTCACTAGTGAACTCATCTGGACCATGGCTTTTTATTTTCGGGAGACTTTTGATTACTATTTCTATTTCCTCGATAGTAATAGGTCTGTTCAGGTATTCCAAGTCTTCTTGGGTCAGCTTTGGGAGATTATAGGAGTCCAAGAATGTGTCCATATCTTTGAGGTGTCTAGTTTCACAGCATAAAGCTTTTCAAAGTCTGATTATCCTTTGAATTTCTGTGGATTCTGTTGTGATGTCTCCCTTTGAGTTTCTGATTCTGTTTATTAAAGGTCTCTGTTTCTCATTCCTCATGAGTCTTGCTAGTGGTTTATCAATCTTGTTTATTTTTTCAAAGATCCAGCTCTTGGTTTCACTGATCCTTTGGATTGATGTTTTGGGTTTCCATGTCATTAATTTTTGTTCTAAGTTTTATTATTTCTTTCCTCCTGTCTGGTTTTGGCTCCTTTAGTTGGTCATTCTCCAAGATCTTAAGCTGTGAGATTAAATTATTTATGTGGGCTCCATCTTCCTTCCTGAGGAATGCTTGTAAAACTATGAAATTTCCTCTAACTCTGCTTTTGCTGTGTTCCATAAGCGCTGGTATCTCGTGTCTTCATTTTCATTCATTCCCAAGAATCTTTCGATTTCCTCTTGATTTCCTTCCCAAGTCAATCATTATTCAGTAGTGAGCTGTTTAATTTCCAGGTGTTTGGTTTGAATTTCTGTTTCTAGGTGTGACTTACTTAGATTTTCAGTGCATCATGGTCTGAAAAGATTGTTGATACAATTTCTATCCTCTTAATTTTATGAAGGTATGTTTTGTGACCCAGTGTGTGGTCTACCTTGGAGAATGTTCCATGTGCACTTGAGAAGAATGTGCATTCAGCTCTTTGGATGTGAAGTGTCCTATATATATTTACTAGACCCCTGTCTTCCATTTCTTCCTTCCCTTCAGATACAGCATATCTTTGCTGATCTTGAGTCTTTTTGATCTATCAAGAGGTGACAAAGCAGTGTTGAAATCTCCAAATATTATTGTGTCGCTGCCAATGTCTTTCTTCAAGTCTATGAGGAGTCATTGTAAGTACTTTGCTGGTTCCTCGGTATGTGCATATACATTTAGGGAAGTGAATTCCTCCTGCTGTACAGATAGTTTGATCACTGAGAAATGACCTTCACTGTCTCTTGTAACCTTCTTCAGTCTGAAGTCTATGTAACCTGATATTAGTATGGCCACTCCCCCTTGTTTGAGAAAGCTGTTTGCTTGTTGGATCCTTTTCCATTCTTTTACTTTAAGTCTGTATTTGCTCGGGCTCTTAAGATGTTCCTTGCAGCAGATGTTGGGTTCAGTTTTTCGATCCATCCTGCCCCGCTGTCTCTTTTAATTGGTGCACTTAGCCCATTTACATTGAGAGAGATTATTTTTATGTGGTTTTGTTCCATATTTCTGCCAAATTTTGGTGTATTTTGGGGGATTATCTTGTCTTAGAGTAGCCTGTTTAGTTGCTCTTGTAGCCATGGTTTTGAAGCTATGAAGTTCCTGAGTTGTGAAGCTATGTGTTGTTCCTTCTGATATGAATGAGAGTCTAGTTGGGTAAAGTATTCTAGGTGAGGCTTTTATTTCATTGAGTTTGTTCGCTATATGCCACCACTGTCTTCAGGCCCTGAGGGATTCATCAGATAGGTCTCTGTGAATCTAAGGATGCTCCTTTGTAAGAAATTTCTTTCTTTGATCTCTCTGTTTTCAGAATTTTATCTCTATCTATGTTGTTTGTCATTCTGCTCAGGATGTGTCTTGGAATATTTTTATTTCGATTTCTTTTAGCTGAAACCCTTCTGGCTTCCTGGATCTGATCACAATCATCTTTAGCTCTGGGAATGTCTTAGCAATGATGTCTTTAACAATTTCTTCTTCATCAGGATTTTCTTCCTGTCCTTTGGGACTCCAATGATTCTTATGTCATTCCTCTAGGCTTAATCCCAATTTTCTCTTGACATCTATTGGTTTATTTTGAGGCTTTTTTCCACTTTCTGCTGTTGTCTGGCGAGTCTCTGTACCTCATCTTGGAGCTCACTGATTCTATCCTCAGCAGCTGTTACTCTGTTGCTGAGGACTTTCACTGACTTTTTCATTTCACCAGTTTTACATTTAGTATAAAAAGTCACCAAATTTTTTAGCTGTCATTTCTCCTTGTATTTTGGTTTGAATTTTCATCATCTCTGCTTTCATGTCCTCCTTTATTTTACCAACAGTGCATTCCCTTGCTTCCTTGAGCTCCTTATACATCCTTAAAATTATATTTTAAATTCCTTATGTGAGACATTGTAGAGTTCATTGTTACTAGTTGATCTGGGCTAGCAACTTCAATTATTAGGCTTGGTGAGTTTCTGCGTTGTTTTACTATAGTGACTTTTGTGTTTTAGAGATTTTTTTTCTCCTGCTGTTTTACTTTATATGCCCTGCAATCAGGCTATCTTTGTATGTTGTTGGGAGTTACTGATAGGTATGCGTGAGACCTGGGATCAATAGTACCTGAAATGTGGGATGCAGAGAAAATAAGTTTTTAATGTTAGTGTCTGCACGGTTTTGTGCTTAGAGGTTTAGAAGGTATTCCAGATAAGTAAATGGGGGAGCAATGATAGGGGTTCACAAACCTGATGTAGGAAGTTGATGCAGTGCTGGAAGAGTGGTGGCTGGGGGAAGATGCAAGTCCTGCAGGATGCTGGGAGTAGCTGGGGTCCAGGTGCTGGGCTGAAACCCTTGCATGGGGAATGGGTCACCAGTCAGGGCAGTCTTCACACCCGATGGAAGAAGTTTGTACTGCACTGTTGTGAGCAGGATCCTCCTCCCGTAGCCTTTATTTTGAGAACTGTATATATATATATATATATATGTGTGTGTGTGTGTGTGTGTGTGTGTGTGTGTATTCTGGAACTTCTTTGGTTCAACATAAATGATAGTGGTGTTTTTTATGGGCTTGAAGAAACCAGTGCAATTTGGAAAGACTGGCAAGCTACCGAGAGTATTCCGCCCGCACGGAAGAGCCTGGCAAGCTATCAGCTGTGTATTCGATATGACAAAACCAGTAACTACAACTGGTCTCATTCACCTGACCCTGAAGGCTTCACCGACATGGCAGCACTGAGAAGGATGAGAAAGGAGAGGCCGACAAAATCTCAAGGCCGACCTAGGCTGCCACAACGAAGGAAGACAAAAATGATCGTCTGTACTTTCAATGCACGTACGCTAGCATCAGATGCATCCATCGAGGACTTGATGGTACAAGCGCGAATGATCAAGTACGACATCATTGGTCTGACCGAGACAAGAAGGCACGAATCTCACCATGCCGTTTTCGACACCGGAGAAGAATTGTTCCTCGGAACATGCGATAAAAGAGGTGTTGGAGGCGTCGGTGTCCTTGTCAACACAAACTTGGCCAAGAGCATTGATTCATTCGAATGCCTAACAACCCGAATCGGACGTTTTCATTTGAATAGATGTGGCTCACTGCCTGCAGTTTCTATCTTCGTTGTCTACGCACCAACATCTCATTATGATGAAAGAGAAATCGAGAAGTTCTACATGGAGCTAGAGAAGTTCTATAAAAAAGACCACACCTTCTACAAGATCATTGTGGGTGATTTTAATGCCAAGATAGGACCGAGAAGATCAGCTGAAGAACTTCACATTGGGACCCATGGCCTAGAATGGAACGAACAGGGTGAGAGACTGTCTGAGTTCATCATGTCGACCAAGACCATTCATGGTAACTCACAGTTCCAGAAGGCAGAATCTAAACGATGGACATGGGAGTCTCCCGGTGGACGATTCCACAACGAAATAGACCACATCATATTCAATCGACGGTTTTGCCTGACTGATGTCGCTGTTGTCCCAAAATTTCGAACGGGATCGGACCACCGTCTCCTTCGTGCAAAATTCTACTTCACAGAGCGGGGAGAAAGGGCTGCAAAGTTCAAAAAGAGAACTCCCAGAATGACCACCAACTGGGAACTCTTTGGTACTATTGCGGCAACATGGGAAGATGCCATTGTTGACAACATTGACGAGGAATACGATCGACTGGTTCAGCACCTCCATGAATGTGCGAGGAACGCCAAGAGAGAGATAGCCACAAAAAGTCGCCTATCTTCGAAAACTCTTGAGCTAATTCGCCAGCGTGGTTTGGCGCATGCCTCAGGAAACCGCAAGCTAACGTCCGAGCTTGCAAAGCAGTGCAGAGATGCGATCAAGGAAGACCTCAAAGAGAGAAGAGCAGAAGTACTGATAGATGCGGCAGAAGCCGGGAAAAGTATTCGTAACACCCGCCTGTCCTTCGCCAACTATAAGACCAAGATGACTGCCCTCCGACGTCCTGATGGATCCATCACATCCTCCAGAACGGCAATGGAGAAGATTATCCATGACTTCTACTCAAATCTCTTCGATAGCCATGTCCACTTGCCGACATACCAAATTCCACAGGATGGGTATGTCGTTCCCAACGTTCTCCCTTCCGAAATCCGACACTCCATTTCGTTGGTAAAGAAGCAAACAGCACCCGGCCCAGACAAGGTCAGACCTGAACACCTGAAGAACCTGCCGTCAGTACTCATCAATACACTGGCTCGGCTCTTCACTCGCTACCTGTCTGAATGCAAGGTTCCATCCCAATGGAAAACCAGCAGGACCGTACTACTGTTCAAGAAGGGAGACATCCATGACATTGGCAACTATCGCCCGATCTGCCTATTGTCTGTCATCTACAAGCTGTTCACTCGAGTCATCCTGAATAGGATTGGCAGAACACTAGATGAAGGACAACCATGCGAGCAAGCAGGGTTCTGCAAAGGATTCAGCACCATCGACCATATCCACACGGTAACCAAGCTCATTGAGGTTTCTCGGGAGTTCAAGATGCCGCTCTGCTTAACGTTCATTGATTTAAAGAAGGCCTTTGATTCTGTTGAGACGGAAGCGGTCATTGAAGCCCTAGCCAATCAGGGCATTCAAGCCCAATACATCAGGATCCTCCGTGAGCTGTATTGCGGATTCACTACCAGGATCTCACCATTTTACAAAGAAGTGATCGTTGATGTCAAGAGAGGGGTGCGGCAGGGTGATACCATTTCACCGAAACTCTTCAGTGCCACCCTCGAGAACATCATGCGACGACTGGAATGGGAAGGAATGGGAGTGAAGATAGATGGTCGGCAACTACACCACCTCCGCTTTGCTGATGACATTGTTTTAATAACACCAAACATCAGCCAAGCGGCACAAATGCTGGCCGACTTTGACCGTGAGTGTGGAAAGGTAGGACTACAGCTGAATCTTACGAAGACAATGTTTATGAGAAACAGCCTTGTTCCTGACGCCTCATTCACTCTCAATGGAACGACCATCTCCGAATGCAACAGCTATGTGTACCTAGGTCGAGAGGTCAACATGAGAAATGACCTGGCACCCGAGCTGCGCAGGAGGAAGAGAGCGGCTTGGAACGCCTTCAAGAACGTTGAAGAAATAGCTAAGAGGACGAAGAACCTCTGGCTCCGGGCACATCTCTTTGATTCCACTGTTCTTCCTGCATTAACATATGCCTCAGAGACCTGGGCCCTACGCAAACAAGATGAGAACGCCATTCAGGTCTCCCAAAGAAGAATAGAAAGAGCTATGCTTGGAATAACACGTTTCACTCAAATGAGAGAACGAATCCGGAGTTCTGACATCCGTCGACGATCAAGGATCAGGGACGCTGTCTCATATGCCAAGGTGTCGAAAATCAGATGGGCTGGTCACGTAATGAGATTTAAAGACGACCGTTGGACTAGAGCTGTTACTGATTGGATTCCATGAGATGTCAAGAGACCGCATGGCCGCCCACCTACCAGATGGTCAGACTTCTTTGTCAAGATCATGAACGATCGGTTTGAGGCCCTCCATGTCCCCGGAGCGATGAGATGCCATTGGGCTACACTAGCACGCGACAGGGACAAATGGAGACGTTACTGGCGCCCGCTCGAGCAAATCGACGACTAATGGGAAGTTAAGTGATTTAAGTGATATATATATATATATATATATATATATGTGTGTGTGTGTGTGTGTGTGTGTGTGTGTGTATTCTGGAACTTTTTTGGTTCAACATAAATGATAGTGGTGTTTTTTATGGGCTTGAAGAAACCAGTGCAATTTTGAAAGAGACTGCATTAAATTTGTAGGATGCTTTGTGAAGGATGCCATTTTAACAGTGCCAATTCTTCCAATACACAAACATGGCTTTTGTTTCTATTTTACTGTGTTCTCTTTTATTTATCTTAATATTGACATAGATTTCAATACATATTACTTTTTCTTCCTTTGTTTCCACCCAACACAAGTTTGTTATGCTCTAATAAACACAGTTGTAAATTGGTTGACTTTCTTCTGATTTATTGTTTGCATGTAGAAAGTGGACAAAATTCTGAACAATTATTTTACAGCTTGATACTTTCTGTATTAGTTTATCATTTATAATAGTTCATTTTTGGTGTCTTTAGGGTCCCCTATGTTTACATTAATATATCTTTAGAAATAGTGACAAATTACTTCTTTTCCAAGTTTAATGTTTTTGGCTTTTTTTCTCATTTAAATGATGGGGCTTAGAACTCAAAACTATGTTGACTCATAGTGGGGAGAGTAGATGTCCTTGCCTTTTGCCTAACCTTAACAGAAAGATTCTGGGGTTCTGTTCTCTTGTCCATTGTGCATGATGTTAGTTGTGAGTTTATTGTATATCTCTGCCATATAAGGCAAATTAATTCCATCTCTATTTTACTTATTTTTGTCATGAATTGGTATTAAAATTTGTCTAAATCTTTATTTGTGTGCATTGATACTACCATATTTAATGTGGCATAAAATATTAATTTATTTGTAAATATTGAACAATTTATGTGTCTCTGGCGAGAAGTCATTTTTCATAGAATATGATCCCTTAGCTATATTTTCAAATTTGGTTGACTAAGTTTATGTGAAGGACTTCTTCCTCTATATTTACTGGCATATTGGTATGCACTTCTATTTTTATGATAATTTTCTACTTTTACTATTAGAGAGTTTCATTAGAGACATACACATGTTGAAATCAACCCTCGATATATAACAATATGACTGCTTTTAGAGGCATTTGCCTTAGGACTGAAAGAACAAGGGTCAGAATCTATGTTGAATCAATAACTTCCATCATGTTTTGCAATAGTAGAATATTCAACAACTTCCTTTGAGTTGACTACCTTATCTACTTCCTGGTCAGTTTTTCTTCTCTGTTCAGTCTAGATGCCTTTTTTTCTTCTGATGCCTTGGCAAACGAGACAGCGTCTCTGATTACCAAGGCATCGAAAATCAGATGGGCTGGACATGTAATGAGATTTATAGACAACAGCTGGACTAGTGCCATTACCGACTGAATTCCACGGATGTCAAAAGATCGTGTGGCTGCCCACCTACGAGATGGTCAGACTTCTTCATCAAGACTCTGAATGATCGATCTGTTTGAGGCTCTTTGTGTTCCTAGAATAAGCAGATGCCATTGGGCTACACTGGCATGCAACAGGGATGAATGGAGATGTTACTGGTGCCCGCTTGAGCAAATCGATGAGTAATGGAATATCAAGTGATCAAGTTCGGTCTAGATAAATAACAAAATTTTATTTCAGCTCTGTGTTCTAACTAAATCACTAATTTCAAGCAGCTAATATGTGTCAATATTCTCATTACCTTTTGTCAGTGTCCTCATAGTACTCTATAGGTATCTTGTCTTTTTTTTTTAATATTAGGGCTACACCCAGTGGTCCTTGATAATTTATATCCATAATACATCCATGAGCCAAATGCATGACTTCAGACATGTAAAATATATTTCCTTCTATTTGAAGAGAACTATAACTGGACTAATTTGTCTAGATTGAGCTAAATCCTCCTTTAATGATCAATGGATATATCAGTCTCTCTAGGAAAACTTTCTTGACTTTCTAGAGAATCTCAAACTCTGATTAGATTATCTTTTTAAATACCCTCATAGATATCATAGCTAAATTTTTGTACTTATTAAACAGCTCATAAAGTTATGATTTCCCCCTCAAGTTTAAATTATAAATGGAATGGGAGAGAATAATTCTGTTCATTCCACTATGGTAGAATGTTTACTACATGCAGTAGTTATAAATATTGGTTGAATGAAATGAAAGAAAGCAACAAATGTAATTTTAGTAATATAATTTGATTTTCCATGAAATTCCACTGATTGGAGCTCTGAAACTCCTCATTGGGGAGAGGGGCATCAACTGGGAGCATTCCCTGATTTTGCAAAGCCTGGGGCTGGCGCCCTTGCAGGTTTCCCGAATTGGGGTCAACAACTGCATCAAAATCGTTGCAGCCAGTGACAGCAGGAAGCGCAGCCTTGGATATTTCCTGCTCTGATACAATTACTATAACGCCGGCCCAGTGTCCCTACAAATGAAATTCTGGTGTGAAGGGACAAATTCCACAAGGTGCTGTATGCCTATCTTAGGGAGAAAGCAGTTTATTAAGGGAACACTGCAGTTTTAAGCCCATCATCTCTCCATATTCAGTGAATATATCGCATGTTAAATCAAAAACAAAAAAGGAGGGCTTTCACCACTTGAATATATTGGGGAAACTCCTCAGAGGAGGAAAAGTCTATGGTTATATTTTTGCAGGTAACAGGCCCACAAAGAAAATGTGGGTCTCATTACGTCTCATCAGAAGTTGAATTGATTCACTGAATTCAACCCTCAAACCGTCAGAAACTACTTAACACTTTAAACTCCAGTCAGACAAACTTATTTCAGCTGGAAGTCATAAGGAAATCGGAGGAGTCAGCATCAGAGAAACCGCAAAAAAGTTTTCTAGCTTCTTTACAAGACTGCCTGACAATTTATTAGACTTCTGATTAAAGTTCTCCAGAGATTCAATGCTATGACCACTACCACTGCTGCTGCCAGAACAGCTCTTCAAACCTTATCAAGACAAACCTCTTCGAGAAGCATGATATTGTTAAAACGCAGAAGAGTGACTCTCATTATCCCTGGACAGTGCAGGACAATTGGACGCTTTATTACAAGCGCTGCTCTGGGTCCAGGGTTGGACTGAAATATTAGTACAACTAATAAGACTGCATTGTGATTTGGAATTGTTCTTTTAATTCAAAATTTTATGTTTTTGTAAAAAGAAAAGGGAGAGATGTAGGATAACATTGGGTTTGTCCTTTCAGCCTTGCCACAGGGAACGTAGTTTACCTTAAAGCAATGTCCTTTCTATATGGACACAGCAAGACTGTTAATATTATGCTTTTGTAACTTGGGAGTTGATTGACTCTGAGTAATATTTACTCCTGGGCATCTGCTTTCTCGACTCAGTTGCCCTTAGTTTCTAGCACCCAAAAGCTGTGTCTCAATGAGGGACTGAATGGATCCAGGGGAAGCTGTGAGCTACCCTGGCATTGAAATGGGCCAGGCCAAAGCACCCCGATACTCAACTATGAATTGAGAGCATGATCATGGACAAATGCTGCCATCATCCAGAAGTAGCAAAAAGATTAGGACCCTGCTGGGATTAGGAAAACTAACCTGGCCCGAGGAGTGTGGTCTGGAATATACAGTGAGATGTCCTCAGGAAGAATCAAACTTTAAGTTGATATGTCTCTTACTGCGCTCATGCAGAATGACATTGCTAGAAATATTAGAAGTATGTTTACTACAACTATTTAAGTGGATTACTAGCTTAGGTGGGCTGGAGCGATAGCACAGCAGGTAGGGCGTTTGCCTTGTAAACGGCCATCATGGCCGACCCGAGTTCGGAGAGCCAGGCAAGCTACCGAGAGTATCTCACCCACATGGCGAAGACTGGCAAGCTCCTCATGATGTATTCAATATGCCAAACACAGTAACAATTGTCACAATGGAGATATCAGTGGGCCCGCTCAAGCAAATCGATGAAGAACGGGAGGACATTGACAGTGAAAAGCTTAGGTGGGCTAAAGCAATAGCACAGCGGGGAGGGCATTTGCCTTGCACACGGCCAGCCTGGGTTTGATTCCTCTATCCCTCTCAGAGAGCACAGCAAACTACTGAGAGTATCCCACCTGCACAGCAGAGCCTGGCAAGCTCCCCATGGCATATTTGATATGCCAAAAACAGTAACAACAAGTATCACAATGGAGACGTTATTGGTGTCCACTCGAGCAAATTGATGAATAATGGGAGGACAGTGCTACAGTGCTACAGTACTTCCATAAAATTAACTTAGTGTTGAAAAATAAATTGTCAAATTAATATTCTTTTGATATTAATAAAAATTTGGGGGCAAATTTTTGTTATTTCTACTATCAAAGCAAGATATTTTTGCTCTAGAGAATTTTTTTTATGTTCCTAAAAGCTTCTGGGAAAAAGTATCTCATTAGATAATTAGCTAAATATTTTTACTCCATTTAGAAATTTAAGTTGGGGTGAGCTATTTAAAGCTATTATAAGACAGTTGGCTTTTAGTTGACTAATTGCTACTAATATTCCAAAGTCAGTTTCTTAGTTTTATTTTTGAATAAAATATTTGTGTTCTTTGTCTTTTGCCTCACAGTTAAAGACATTTTTATTCTATTTTCACATTTAATGAGATACTGGAGGTACCATGTTTTATTCTGTAATTTCCTCAATTTACATAGGATGACCACCCTCAACTACTCTGCAAAAGATGAGTATGTTTAACCATCAAATTCTTTATGAAATAATACCTTGCAATTCTCCCATGACTAGGAGTTGATAGGAGTATAATATATCATTTTCTTGAATTATCAAGAATATTTTCAAAAACAGAAAATTTAAGACACTTCAATCCACACACCCTACCCATACTCCAAGATTACCTCACCACATTCGATAGGGTTTAAACTAGGAGGCAATCAATCTTACACATTTTTCTTTACAGATACATATATAAAAATCATACAAGGCTCAACCTTTAAAATCATGTTAGTGATCTCTTATAGAACGGCCTAATGTTCCCTGGGTCAACTCTCTGAATGAAGGATATGACACTTCCCTTAAAAATAATATGTCAGCCTGTCTACAGTTTTCAAGCAAGTTATAAGATTCCATAATATTTAGGTAGTATAAGGTTTTACCTACCTCTGAAATGAAACCATACTTATCAAGTTGAAGCTAGAGTAAATGTAATAGAGAACAGCTCTTCATTATCAAGCATAAATTTAAAAGGTTGCAAATGGACATATGGGGTCTTTATTCTTGAGGTCAGTTTTGTAATTCTGCTAATGATTACTCATACCTTTTTTGAGAGCACCAGATTTTACCTCATGAGGAAGACTTGTTAACCCAATCTATAGCACTGTTCTCCCATTGTTCATTGATTTGCTCGAGCGGGCACCAGTAACATCTCCACTGTGAGACTTGTTGTTACTGTTTTTGGCATATCATATATGCCACTGGGAGTTTGCCAGGCTCTGCTGTGTGGGCGGGATACACTCATAGCTTGCCATGCTCTTCAAGAGGGATAGAGGAATCGAACCCAGGTTAGCTGTGTGCAAGGCATGGCCCAATCTATAACTCTTAAATAAAATGTTCTTTGCATTGAGGAGTTTCCTGGGCATTGATAAGAATAATTAAACTGAGAATTTTATTTTCCATGAGTTTTGATAATATATTTTGAGAAACACACATAAACTTGGCTTCTATATTTTTTTTTACAAAATGCTAACAAAAGGCATCCAATTTTCTAGTAATAATGAAGTCCTCTACTTTATCACAGGCAAGGTTAAGCTTATTCTTGAAAAACTGCCATCTAATATCCATGTTCCTCTTCTCTGTGGAATTTAGTAAATTATACATCCAAAGACAACAATACTTGTTATCATTTGAGTCTATGTGATTAAGCAAGGTGTGGATCACTAAATGGTCCAATACCTTAAACCCATCAGGCCTTAAATCCACTGCTGCCTATTTGCAACAGGACCATGTCTTGTGTTTTCTAGGCCTCCCCTCTGTTTGACATATTAGTGAATTTATAAGAATTTTTTGAATAAGTTAATGTTTAAATAATGACGAAGCTCCCAAGAGACAGTGGGGTGTTCATTTTCTGCTTCTCCATTTGAAGAGCAGAATTGTGCATGAAAAATCTCATTCCATTTAAATTCATTGTATTCCTCTCACTGAATACGGCAATTTACCCACCTGGATAGAGCCTTTTCTTATTTGTAGTACTTCCCAGTACATTTCCTTTCTATAGAACATTCTATAATCCTCTCAGGCAGTTGGAAAACAATTAATTAGAATTGAAGTATTTATTTTCTCTATGTGATGTAAGATCTATTTAAACGTATTGCTTATTTTCCCTTTGATGCTTTGATGTCACATGTTGGAGGACATATTCTACTCTTAGGAATAGACCCTAGCATAGGTTGTAGGGAGGGTACAAATCCAGATGGTGACCTTAAGGAATGATTGAATGGTGATGAATATCTTAGCATAACAACCAAAAAAATGAGCACTTAGAAAGAGGTCTCATGGATAATTGTGTATGCCCATCTAAAACAGCCTATTCTGACTTCTTTTGGGATATAAAATCTTATTATAAAGGATGCTTAACATGTAAATTTTTCTCTTTGCCGCTTTTATAGTCAAGGCTTAATAAGTTCCACAAAACTTCTGAAAATAAGAATACTCTACTATGGAAGTTTAGTAACTACAATATGTCTGAAAAGTTGGAAGGTATTAGTGCTTGGCAATGGAAGCGACATGCACATTGTTGAGCGAAGATATGAGTAGGTTACAATTTTGAAAACTGATTAAGAAGAATTTAATTTAATTGTACATATACTTAAACAGACAAAATCAACTAAAGTTTGGTTGATAGGTAGAAAAAGAAATGGCAAATATATATACATACATATATAAACAATACTAATTCCACTTTCAATACATTTGTCTTGTAACCATATTAGGACACATAATGCTTAATTTTATTTCTGTGATCAGTCTCAATGCACTCCTAGAAGGGAGATATTTAAAATATTTTAATGCAATAATATTGTTTAAAATATGTGCATCTTTATCTTATCATGCTCCCTAAATAAAAGCCAATACTTTATCTATTTTACTTCACAGAATAGATTGTTTTAGTGTCAGGAGTCAATTCTTTGGAGAAACATTAATTTGATTTTTAATGTGATCATTTTCTTTCTTTTCCTTCTTTTTCTTTTTTATTGAATTTTATTGAATGTGTGACACAAAGTGTCTCCTATCACACCTTAGCTTGTCTTTTGGCAGGCACTATTATTATTTTTCCTTTCAGCGCTGTGTAATACTGTAATACTGCTACTAAAAGAATATCAGACAGATCTTTTTACCTCTTTCTAGCACCCAGTTCTTGTCCAGGGTGATCACGTCCTGCTATCGTTGTCATAGTGGTCTTAACTGCGTTCCTCCCATCGTGGCAAGCTTTCTATTAAGGACCAGTCCTCCTGACCTTGGTTTCTATTGTCTTTGGATATTATTCTCCTACCATGTCGTCTTATATCTCACAAATAAGTGCAATAATTCTGTCTCTCTCTCTCTCTCTCACTGACTCCTTTCTTTTTTTTTTTGAGAATAAATTTTGTTTTATTTATGTTTTTGAGATTTTTTTGTTTTTGTTTTTGTTTTCCTTTTTTTAAATTTTTTTTTTTAATATTAGTGAAACACCATGAGGTACAGTTGTAGATTTACAATTTTTTGTGCTTGGGTTTGATTATACAATGATCAGATACCCATCCCTCCACCAGTGCCCATTTTCCACCACCATGAATAGTATCCCCCACCTCCATACCCCCATTCCCCCCTGCCTCTGTGGCAGGGCAATCCCCTGTGTTCTCTCTCTCCTTTTGGGTGTTGTGGTCTGCAAAAGAGGCATTGAGTGGCAAACATGTTCAGTCCATAGTCTACTTTCGACATGCATCGCCCCTCCTGGGAGGATCCTCCAAACACCCTTTATTTGGTGTTCCTTTCTGTATCTGAGCTGCCCTTTCCTCTAGAATGCCCGACTGGCCACTAAGCTATGGAATAATCCTCCTGGTGCTGATCTCAGCGATTCTTGGGTATTAATCTCATATTTTGTTACTTTATATCCCCCAGATGAATGCAAACTTTCTATGTCTATCCCTCTCTTTCTGAGTCATTTTGCTTAGCATGATATTTTCCATGTTGTACCACTTGTATGTAAATTTCATGACTTCATCTATTCTAACAGCTACAGAGTACTCCATTGTGTAGATGTACCAAAGTTTCTTTAACCAGTCATCTGTTCTTGGGCATTCAGGTTTCTTCCAGTTTCTAGCTATTGTAAAGAGTGCCTCAATGAACAAACAAGTGCAGATGTCACTTCGACTATACATTTTTGCCTCTCTGGGATATATTCCCAGGAGTGGTATTGCTGGGTCAAATGGGAGCTCAATTTCTAATTTTTTGAGAATCGTCCATACTGTTTTCCAGAAGGGTTGAACCAGTTGACATTCCCACCAACAGTGAAGGATTGTCCCTTTCTCGCCACATCCGCGCCAGCATTGATTGCTTTTGTTCTTTTGGATGTGGGCCAGTCTCTGAGGTGTGAGATGGTATCTCATTGTGGTTTTGATCTGCATCTCCCTGATGATTAATGATGTAGAGAATTTTCTCATGTGCTTTTTTGCCATTCAGATTTCTTCTTTGAGAAAGTTTCTGTTCATTTCATTGTCCCATTTTTGGATGGGGTTGGATATTTTCTTCATGTGGAGTTTAACCAGTATTTTGTATATCCTGGATATCAACCCCTTGTCAGATGTGTATTCGGCGAATATCATTTCCCATTCTGTAGGCTGTCTTTGTATTTTGGTCATCACTGACTCGTTTCACTCAGCTTGATACTCTCCACACTCTATGACTAGGTAAGATAAAGTAAAGGCCCTCTTGTTGTTCATCAATTTGCTCGTGCGGACCCAGTAACGTCTCCATTGGACACTTTGTTGTTACTGTGTCTGGCATATCGAATACGTCATGGGGAGCTTGCCAGGCTCTGCCGTGCGGGCAAGATACTCTCAGTAGCTTGCCAGGCTCTCCGAGAGGGGCGGAGGACATATACTCTATGACTAATCATCAGAAAAATGCATATTAAATCAACAATGAGATACTACATCACATCAAAAAGACAGTAACTCATCAAAAAGAACAAAAACAACCAGTGTTTGTGTAGATGCAAGGAAAAATGAAACTCTCTCTTATTCTCTGCTGGTGGGAAAGTCAGCTGGTCCAGTCTTCTTGATAAACAGTATGGACATTCATCAAAAAATTAGGAATTGAACTTTCATAGAATCCAGTAATTCTACTCCTACTTGCCCCAATACACAATACAGCAAAGGAATCTGAAGTACTATGTTGATTGAAGCTCTCTTCACAATAATGTGGTGATTAACTGACCAAATTTTGAATAGACCTAGTTATGACCTGGCTTAAAAAATTCACCACCACATAAAACCATACTACCCATACATTCTTGGGTTCTTTCAAGATCAACTGTGTGTACAAATATAATTTTTTTCCTTTATCCTTTTTCAAATTAGATAGAGTGGGCAACAATAATCATAGTAGAACATTGTAAGTCAGCTTGTCTCATTTAAGACAGTGAAGACTGAAATAGAGTCTAGAATTTAATGGGAAACTATTACATATATGTTGACAATCTTTTATGAGTCAGACAGTATTCTGAAGAATGAGTGCTGAGCATGTTTTAAGAAACTAGCAGTCATCTGATTGGTTTTCAAACTTATAAATGTGATCCATTTATAAATTTTCAGATATAGGGAATTCAATTACATATATCATGTAAATATCTCACTGTATTGAGGCATTTTTTAATAATTTCTAAGAATATTCCATTTTGTTGTGGAATACATTATTTTGTAGAATTCATATTTATTTTTTAACCTTTTATTCATCATTAAAGTTTTTCTTTCTTTAACTCTTAAGTATTTGAACAGTATTATCTTATTCTCACTTTTCCCAACTTTTCCTTGTCCTGACAATATATTTTTTGTGGGATAAATTTTTTTTTGACTTTTTTTTATTTATTTATTTTTTTACAGTTGTAGATAAATATTTTAAGCAATAATGTGTCTATTAGAATGAATCCATAAGTTTATATTCACATCAATCCTTAAATTCTGAGTCCAGAATTAAATTTATTACACATGATAAACTAAGACAGATAATTGAAATTGTTCCATATATTTTAGGAAAATCTGGACAAGAGTTACCATACACTGACTCGCTCAAAATTTAAAATATAAACTTTTTTATAAAGATTTTGGCGATAACCCTCAGAAAATCTATATGTATACTGATTATATTTTCTTTATTTCCTTTTCATCTTACCCAACTTAAGGGAAATGTTGCTTAATATATAACAAAAAATATTCCCATATGTTAAATAATATGGCTATTTTAATGTAAATATAATAAAATTTATTATACACTAGAGCCAGTCTGATATTCTTATAAATATTATGCACGATATGCACAAGATCAAGTTCTATAATTATAAAAATTATCCATATTAAATAATTAAGCATATTATTGGTGTATATATATTCATGTGCACAGACTACCTCTGCTGCATATATTTAAAAGTGAATTAAAATCACTGTTCTTATTTCACTAAATAAAACTTAGAAAAAATTTTTAAATATACCATTATCATTTAAAAATTATTTTTCAATATTGATATACCATAATTACAGTTCTTAAATTAATCATAACTGCAAATAAACCTATCCTACAACACATATTTTTCTATTAGAAATTTCTGTCACTGTCACTGTCCTCCCACTGTTCATCGATTTGCTCGAGTGGGTCCAGTAACGTCTCCATTGTGAGACTTGATGTAGCTGTGTTTGGCATATTGAATACATCACGGGGAGCTTGGCAGGCTCTGCCATGCGGGCGAGATACTCTTGGTAGCTTGCTGGGCTCTCCGAAAGGGACGAAGGAATCGAACCCGGGTTGGCCAACGTACACGCAAATGCCCTACCGCTGTACTATCGCTCCAGTACTAGAAATTTCTAAAACATAATAAATTTAAATTTGATAGAAAGTTTTAGTCTTGTCCTTATTATTCAGATGTGTGTTCACAAAAGATGTGTGTGCACACATGGCTCTTTGCCATGGCCATGTGTGTTTGGTGGCCTGGAGCCACTTCCCCATGCCAGCCTGCAGTCGCCTTCAGCAGATACATGAAGGAGGGGGCAGGACCATCAAGCTGGTTGGTTATCAGTTACTGTTTATTCCAATCTCCATCCCTATACTAGTCTCTCAAGCCTCATGTCTCACAACCTTAGTCCTTGACTCCATCCACCCAGAGTTTAGGTATCAAATACAGGTAGGTGAGATAGCACAATCAGCATATGTAAAGTCCTTTCTTATGGAGAAGATCTTCTAAGACAAATATCTCATCTTGCTAGGAGATCAGCTCAAGGGCAGAATTCCATCTAAGGGCATACTTCTCTTTTCTTTAGCGATAGCACAGCGGTTGGGCATTTGCCTTGCACGCAGCCAACATGGCCGACCCTCTCCCGGCAAGCTACTCGAGAGTATTCGATATGCCAGACACAGTAACAACAAAGTCTCCAATGGAGACGTTACTGGGCCCGCTCGAGCAAATCGACGATCAACGGGAGGGCCTGAAAAAAAAAATCTGGTCTGAGGACTGTAGTCAGGGATCTACAGTGAATATGACTTTACAAGTCACAGGGTCTGATTTGAGGAAATATGTGATTAACAGATAGGGGTAGGAAGGGTAGCAGAGCACAGAGCAGAAGTTAAACATTAACACAGACTAATGAATGTCTCCGGAGTACTGTGCTGGGTGTAATCCGATAAACCTAAACTCCGGCAGTATGGGAGAAAGGACAGAGGAGAAAGGATGACCCAATGTTATCCTACATTCAGATATGAAATTTAATTTTAAAAATAAAAAGAAAAAAATGGATCTTGCCATGAATATATTACCCCCCAAAAGTTAGAGTTGTAGATTAGAAAATGTTGCTCTTTTAATTGCTTACATAGTATTTACTTTTATGTAATCCCATTTTATAGACAATACCACATGCTTTGTCCACATAATGCCAAAACATCTGGATGAAAAGTGGGAAGTACAGTAACAAACCCAGATGGTTGGTTTATAAGTGTAGGCCAAAAATCCAGATGGCATCAAGAAGTCAAAGCAGTGAATGACAAATATCTAAACTTTTATTCAATTGTCCATCATCTAGGCACATAGTGAAGACAATGAAAGTGAAAGAAAACTGAATTAAAAAAAAGAAAGAATATATTCATGAAAAAATAGCTAACATTAAATCAATTTTTAACCTCCAACAAAATAATTTTTGTTCAGTTGATTTAAAATGCAACACTTTTAAAGAGACTAAAAGCAAGAAAACTCATTTACTTTATTAGATTCATTTTTTAATTGTGATAATCTTTTGAGTTTTTGACGAGAAAATTTTCAATACAGCTCACGAGTTCAATAAATGGGCTCAATTAAAAATTGCATTTGATTCCGATTAAAACTTGCTTGATCTTAAGTATTACAATATACTGCAATCCAGAATTGCATCTAGCATGTCACATTCAATAAACAGACTTCTTTGCTATCTCTGAATAATTAACTTTATCTTTGTCACTAGGAACAAAATTAATGAAAGCAGCATAGGCATTATTCATTTATTCTTGGCATGAACATCTTATTATTTTGGCCTGTCTCACCACAGTAACCTCTTGTTTGGTGTTTTGTAGATTTAATATGAAGTTATTTCTGGCGGAAGATGTCACCGTTTCATCATGATCTTCTCTTTTCCAGTACCTGAAAGAAATATTAGAAAGCATACTAATATAAATCTGAGAAAATTTTATTTGAATAATCATTTACTGCATAGATATATTTTCTAAACCACTAAGATAAGTTTATTATTAATGGACCCTTATTACTCAAAGCTTCCTTATAATATAAAAGTCTGTTCATCACAAGAAATCCTGTGTCCAACAAGGTTTCCCTTTAGAGAATTCTAACCTTTATTGGTACCGCTTAAGATGCTATTTTTCCCTAGGACTCTTCTATTGGAACACGCAATAAATTTTTGCAACTTCTTTGTTTTTGTTGTTCTTTCGCTGTTTTGTTGTTGTTTCTGTGCTACATCTAGCAGTGCTCCTGACTCTGCACACAGGAATCATTCTTAATGGTGATGTCAGTGGGCCCCATGAACTTCATGTGAAGTGGGGAGGAGAAATATGGTCACCTTCTCCCAATACAACTCTGCCACCCAGGATCCAGTGTTACTGGGTTCTTGCCTCGCTTTACAGAAAGGAATTTCAGGAGTAGACAAGCAGTGAAATTACAGTTTTCATTTGGAGGTTTTGAACGGAAGGAGGGAGAGAAAGTGGGAGAAAGTAGAGAGTAAGGTGTTCCAGAGAGAATCTGAACTTCTTCAAGGGCAGAGGGAGCCCGTACACACATTCCAGTATTGGACAGGAAAGCATGATAGCACACATCTCAAGAGGGGGGGATTGGCGAGACATGTGATCAGGCATCACATGTGCTTGGACACGTGAACACAAGCAACACATGGGCTTGGACAGCATATGCGCGCTCTTCCTTTGTCAAGGTGGCTTTTATAGAGTATCTTCTCAGGATGTCTTGGTCTGGAGTGTTATGAAGTCTTCTCTGGGCTGAATCATTAAAGTTTAACAGATTAAGGGAGAAGTCTGAGGATAGTTGAGGAATTTCTTTCATGGGTAAGTGTCCAGTCTCCTCAGAATCAATTGCTGGTGCCAGGTGAGTGTCTTATCCGACCTTAGTTCTTATTTTCTGCAAGGTCGACTTTCACAACTTTTACTTAGCTATTACTTACTGCCATTTCCTGGGGAGGGGGCCTTCCCCATTTGCCTGCCCACTTACATCAGTGGAGTATGGGGGAACCATATGGGGCCCACGTATCAAACCTGGTTCAACCACATGCAAGGCAAGCATCCTGCCTCCTGCACTGTCTCTAGTTCCCTGAGCTATGTAAATTCTGTAAGAAAATTAGTCATTGGTTTTTAATGATAAGAAAGTATATCAACAAATAGGGTACATTGAAAATCAAACCCCACTATTTCAGGATGTGAACTTACTTGAAAATAACACTACAGATATGACTAGTTACTTTAGGTAATGTTATATTGAAATAGAGTAGGATCTTAATCCAAGAAGATTAGTGCCATTGTAGGACGATGACTAGGTGAAGACGAAAAATCATTGGGATAATTCTTTGAGTTCAGGGGTGTGGGTGCATCCATTATTTGGTGTCCAAGAACCACCTCCCCAGCCTCCCCAACAGAAGAACAAAAATATGGAGGACACAGACTGATGGTCAAAACGGCACAATTAATGCAGAACTGTTAGCTTACTTATAGAATATCTAAAGTGGTTCAAGGTATGGGAACTGCATGTAGGTGTGATTGATCACTTACAGAGGTAAAGCATTTTGATGGAGGCAATTTTCTTGAGGAGATTAACTCAAGGAGACACTGTCTCTTATGGGCATTATATTGCTTTCTCTTTTTCTTCAGATGTACATATTAAACAATTAAGCTTATTTCTTATTAATACTTGCAGCTACTTTAACAAACACAGTAAGAGATACAGATTCCAAAACTTATTTCTCTGGGTCCCAGGGGCTCCTGGGCTTTTACTATAAATCCCAGGCTAGGTCCTGAAGCCGGTTTAGCTCTTCCTTCCATGGGAGTCCTGTCTCTTAAGTCATAAAGGCTTGTATTGAGACCATGCTTTTATGATTTCTATTTCTCTCATATGATGCAGAGGTAGCTCTTTCTCTTGCCCCCAGGTCCATCCAAGTGCTACAGCAAAACATCCCTTTGTGGGATGTTAAGAACAGTTGCAAATGAAGCCTGAGTCAAGTAATTATAAAGGATAACCAGGTGTAGATATATTTCAGAGTCAGTCAACTCCCAAATATTAACAGCATAACATTAAAAAGGGTCTATTTGTGTTTGGCATTATAGTAAAATATGAATTTTTAATATTTTGTAATAAAATGCTAATATAGTGAAATGTGAAAGGGAAAAGAGGAGAGCAAGTAATTGACATCAAATACAAAGTCCAGCATCACCTAAGTAACTTCTCTGGGAGGAGATAAAGGGACAATTCTCTGATGAAGCCTAAAATATTTAGGGCTCCTATGGTAATAATTTGAAAAAAAACCACAATTGTGTGTGTGTCTAAGTTTGTGTAGGTTATAAATATATTGATATTCCGTGATCTCTTACAAAACCATTAAAAGTATAAATAAACAAATTTGCATCAACTTAATACTTTCAAAACTGTCAACTGCCTTATCTATATCTGAATTTTAAAATTTTATTGAACTCATTTCACATTATAAATGTAATAGAATGGTGCCCAATTATAATAAAATCATACAGTAAAAATTTTCAGAAACTAAAATATAGAAAAGAAAAGATCAATAGAAATTTTATTTCTATAGCTCTTAAATAAATTACAGATATTAAGAATTTGTATAGAATTCAGTAATGCTAAAATCATTTGTCTCAGCTGGCTGTCTAGTTAATAGAACACCTAAGAAAGTGACTCTAAATTCTTATATATAAATCACAATGTCAGTTTGAAGCTTAGCATTTCCATGTGAACTTACCAAGTCCAATGAGATGAAAAATTTTGAAGCACTGTACTGAGTTGTGTCAATTCATTAAAGTAATACTGAACCATATTTAGCAAAATGATGAAGAAAACTCTAGAATTTTTGTAGATGATTAGGATTAAATAAATCAGATTTCAGAGTTCCATAAAATTATAATTCATTTCTGACTTGAGTATTTATATAAAGGAAATAGTGATGAGTGTTTTCTTAATATAGAAAATTGCTCTAAACTGAAAATTTTAGTATTCTTTATTTCTTTACATTATTTTGTTACCTTTTAAAAGTTTCAGTTAAAAAAAATTTAATTTTTCTAATTCAATGATTTTATAAAACAAAAGGGACAAAAGAAGTCTGAGTAGATTTACTTAAATATTCATAATTATACACAGAATATTAAAAACTAGAAAAGAATAATTAGGCAAAATGCCAAGTTCTGTTTTATATTAGAATAATGCAACTTTTCTTTTTTAGTTCATTATGAGATTCTATGCTTTGAAAAAAAATCTTGATTACTTGCTTCTGTGTTCAAATAAAAACGTAAGTAGCTTACCATGGATGTGTGTAAATATATGTGTGTACCTAGCTGCTACATTTATTAACTGAAATGTCATTTTACCTTTTTGTGGAAAAGTGTATTCATATTAAAGTAATCAATGTTGATAGTGGATATCAGTCATTAGAAAGTGATTCATCACTTTGTCTATTGGAATTGCCATTTTAGCATGATATCAGAAGCAATCATATTAAAACATTAATACTTTTTAATCAGAAAACGTTATTGTGTGTTTTGTGTGTGTTTTCTTTCTCTCTTTCTTTCTCACTCTCTCTCTCTCTGTGTTTGAGTGTGTAAGCCTTGAACAATACTGAAAACTGGAGTTGGCAAAAAATAAAGATTAAAAAATAAAGTTTTTGATTGGTTTTAATCCACCTTGGGAAATGGAAATAAACTTGTACTCACAAATGCCCCCCAGTGACAGATGTCTAAAATTTGGACATTTGAAATACAAAAATATTCGTTTGAGTATATTTCCTCACCCAGTACAATAACCAAGATATGGAAACAACACAAATGTTCAAATGGCAGATGAATGAATAAGGAAATTGTAGCATTTATACACAATAAACTATTATGCTTCTGTAATAGAGATAAAATCATATAGTTTGCTGCAACCTGATGGAACTATAGGTATCAAGTTAATTGTAATAAGTCTGAGGGAAAATGAATACCAGATGACTTCATTTATTTCTGGAATAGAGAAAGACAAAATAAAAAAATAGTATCAAGCAATAGCAAACACTTTATCTTGGAGTGCCAAATAAATGGTGGGTCTGGTGTCAAAATATTGAATGTGATCAAAGTAGAGAGAGAGTAATGTGGAAATCATCTGCCCCACAGGTAGGGGGAGGGTGTAGGATGGGGGTATACTGGAGTTTTTGGTTGTGGAGAATGGGCACTGGTGAATGTATGGGTGTTTCATTTTATGACTGAGACTTAGACCCAAAAGCTTTGTAACTGCTCTCACAGTGATTCAATAAATAAAATTACAAAAAAATGAAAAAAAAAAGTAAACTTCATGCACAATTCAATCAGCTAATCAGTGGCTGGATAAATAGCAGTACTCCTACATAAAAAAAATCTCCTACAGTAGAGATAGTTTTACAACATCCTAAGTAGTCTCTTAAAATATATGCTTCCTGTCAGTTTTACACACACACATACTTACTCTGAACACATAAATCCATAAATTTAGTGACCATGATTTTCCCATTTACCACATTATGCTAGTTGAATTGTCCAGAAGATCTCCTTATTCAGTAAGTAGATCTAATTTCTTAGCATTAAGCCATTTTTCTCAATTCTAAATTCCTGTTATTTTCAAGGAAATTAATACTAGGTTCCTTATGATTATGAAGTCCTAATAGAGTATAAATAAAATCTGAACATATCACAATCAGAGTGTGTGGTTTATTTTTAGTCATCAGGTTCAATGATTTTTCATCATCATGGAGATGCATATCAAGAAGCATATCAAAACCATGAATTCCTTTTGCAATTGAAAAATCAACTAAGATATAATACCTTTAATATTAAAGAAGATATAAAACAAATTCTGAGTACAAATACATACACAATTGCTCACAGAAAATGCTAGGCTGAATGTAAGAACAAAGATGATAATTACCTGTCACAAGAAATAGAAGCACAAACTAGTACAAAATGGATAGTGGGGAGTTCATTTAGTGGGGAAAAAAATGATAGATTTTATATAGGAAAATTACTCAGCTAAAGCCTTGTGGAGCAATTCAAAAGGATAAGTCTGTGTGGTCATATTTCTTATTTTATCTGCTTCAACTATCATAGCAGGATTCTGAACAAGGGTTTCAAACCCAATGAGACAACCAGAGGCTGGTACAAAACCTAAAGTAAATCCAAGTGAAGGCATTCTTACTGAGACAAAACTCTTTCTCCTTGACATCTGTATTGCAGTATTATTAGCATAAATGGCACATTACAGTTTTCTTTGTCAGAGTTAGATGGTCCTAATAAGGTGTTTTCAATTTAATAGTAAACTTCCAACTCCTTAACTGCAATATGATTCTTATAATTGAAAGCAGCTTCTGATATTCTTGCATTTAGTTCAACTGTACTTATAAGTACAAGTTAATTACAATAAAAGGAATTAAAAATGAAAGATAATCTAATCACCTAAATTTTAGGACTAATGAGTTAATCTCAAATTCCCAGCAAACTCCTATACAAACCAATTTTGATAATGCCACCCAAGTACAATATATATATTCACACACACAATAGTACACCTATGTTGTTTTTAAACGTTTGCCTTATAATTATAGTGATGACCTAGGACTGAGATATAGCCTGTGGGTTAATGACTGGCAGGAAAAATACATCTGGCATTAACCCCAAATAAACTCCCCATGCTTCTGTAATTATTTCAAAAACTTCACTAACATATATAGGCTATAAATAAAACATTCAATAGTCTCTAGGTCAATGTCTATTTCTCTCTTGAATGCTACCAACACTGTTATTTGAAAAAGGTATCAAAAACAAGTTACAGGTGCTGGAGCAATAGTACAGGGTACTATTGGGTAGGGTGTTTGTCTTGCATGCAGCAGACCTGGGTTCAGTTCCCAACATCCCATATGGTCCTCTGATCACCACCAGGAGTAACTCCTGACTACAGAGCCAGGAGTAACCCTTGAGCATTGCTAAGTGTGATCCAAAAAAGTCAAGAAAAAATAAATAAATAAAATAACAAGAAAAACAAGTTACAGAGGTATGTGAATAAAATATTTTCAAATTGGTGGCATACTGGAGATACTTTCTAAATTTTCTTATAAAACAAAGAATGAATCTAAAGATAAGAGGCAAAATTGTGAAATAGACAACCATATGAAAGACAAATTAGTAAACTGAAGAATAGATTAGAAGTAATCAATAAGGTAACACAAATATCAACCCAGAGAAATCATTAATGCTAAGACAACATATATATGTATATATATATATACATACATATATATCTATATGTAGATCTATATATATATACATATAGGTCTATATGTATATATACTGGTTGGAGTGATAGCACAGCGGTAGGGTGTTTGCCTTGCACGCAGTCAACATGGCTGACCTGAGTTCGATTCCTCCACCCCTCTCGGAGAGCCCAGCAAGCTACCGAGAGTATCTCGCCCGCACGGCAGAGCCTGGCAAGCTACCCGTGATGTATTCGATATGCCACACACAGTAACAACAAAGTCTCCAATGAAGACATTACTGGGCCCGCTCGAGCAAATCGATGAACAACGGGAGGACAGTGATGACAGTGATGATGTATATATACATATATATGATGAAAGAATAGAAAATGTGATCTATGTTTGAAGAAATACATTGAAAGAGAAAACATAGAAAAAGTGATATATAATAGGGCAACTGCTAATACTTTTCTATTCTCTATTACTAAAATGTTAGATTAAAGAAAAAGGAGAAACTGAGTCTTTAGTGTAAAAAAATTTCATGCTCAAAACTGAATTGAAAAAATAAATAAAACACTGAGTTCTAATATATTATCGTTCAAGAATAAAAATAGGAGAACTTTATTTTCAAACTAAAAGAACAGATATTTAAGTTTCATTTATTCTCTGAATAATGATTTATAAAAAACACAGGGAAACAACCTCAAGAGTGAAATTTAAGCAAAAAAAATTAGAGAAATATAAGAAACAAGTTTGAACAAAGAGATAGATGTATTTTTTAAAAACTTGAATTATCAAATATAAAATAATTATAACATGTAACTTTTTTATTTTTGTTTTCAATGTACTCTAATGTAGAAAAATTCACAACTGTTGATACAGCTCTAGAGTTGAAGCTGATTAGATAACAAAACTCCTATATTAAAATTGATAGGTATAAAAATCAATTTTTATGTGAAAATTGTTATATATCATTGTGGGGTTGTTAAGTCCTCATCTAAGAATTAACTAAGCTATTTGTTACTAGTTGATCCTTCTGTGTTAATGGTTTGTTTGTGTTTTTTTTTTTGAGTTTAGATAACCTCTATGTTACTTTCCCATTTAATTTGCTGTGCTTCTACTGGAGTTTCAGTATTGAGAAATTAGTAGGTGTTGTGTGACCATATATGTGTCTATTAGTCCAAGACTTTAGGATTTGTGGTCTGGACCAATGAGTTGACATGTTAGTGGCTGTAGGATGTGTGTGTGTGTGGCTGCCAGCGTTTCTGGAAGTATGGGGAATGAGGAGAGGCTACTTGCTCCAACTCGAGAATTTCCCAGGGTTCTCAGTTTAGGTATCTTGGGTCCTCAAATTATTTGCAGGTTGGTGTCTCTGCAGAGAATATTACTGAGGTGGTGGAGTTCAATTGGCATGGCTGCAGAGGTGGGCTGTAGGTGTGGTTTCCAGGGCTTCGACAGCATGGGTACTTGGCCCACCTGCCTCCTGAAGTTGCTCCCGAGTTTTCAGCTGTGGGTACCAGTGTGTTCATGAATTTTAGCTGCTTGGCTTGCATCTCCTCAGAGCAGGGCTGGTGGGTGAGTCAACATGGCAGTAGATGTGGCTTATTTTTGAGTTTTAGGACACATCTGCCTGCTCAGTGATTACTCCTGGATCTGCACTCAGGAATCATTCTTGCCAAACTCAGGGGACTCTACAGAATGCTGGGTGTTTTACCAAGTTGGCCAAATATAACACAAACACCCTTCCTGCTGTACTCTCTCTCTCTCTCTCTCTGTCCCTTTAATATGTAATATTTTTTAAATTATTGTGATAAAAACAATTTAATATAAAATCCACCTTCTAAACAGAGTTCTGGAGCATAATACAATATTATTAAATATAGATTTGGGGGGCTGGAGCGATAGCACAGCAGGTAGGGTGTTTGCCTTGCATGCAACTGACCCGGGTTTGATTTCCAGCACCCGATATGGTCTCCCAAGCACTGCCAGGAGTAATTTCTGAGTGCATGAACCAGGAGTTACCCCTGTACACCGCTGGGTGTGACACAAAAAGAAAATAAATAAATATAGATTTGGTATTATATAATATATTCTTAGAATTTATTTAACTTGTGAAGCTAAAATTTGATGCTTATCAAATAATACATGCTTATTCCCCCTTTTTTGAGTTCTAGGCAATCACCTTTTGTATCTACTTTGAATATACAAAATACCTCATATTAATGAATTATTCATAATTTGTCTGCTTGTAACTGACTTGTTTTACCTACTATCTAACCTTCCAGGATTATTTGTACTATTGCAGATGTAAGGATTTTTTTTTCTCTTTTTGTTTTGTTCTAGTTTTTGACCCACACCTGGTGTTTCTCAGGTGCTAATTCAAGTGCAGTGAACTCCCAGTGGTGCTCAGGGAACTATGATATCATGTACCTGAGATCATACCTCCTGATACAAAGCATGTGTTCCAACCTAGACTGCTATCTCTCTCCTGAGTTTCCTTTCCATTTAAGGCATAAAGATATTCTATTGGTTATTCCAATATACATAATGTAAAAACCACATTAAAACAAATTTTTTTATCTACAATTAAACATGGGATTACTTCTATTCCTTTGCTGATGTCAATAGTATTGCTATAAACAAAGGGAACAAATATCGTTTCCAGGCCCTACTTTCAGTTCTGTTGGATTACTTTAAAAAAGGCAAAAAACAAAAACAACAATAACAACAAAAAACTAATTATTGAACTATAGAGATGTCTCTATTTTTTAAAAATTTTCATCACTTGCATAAACTGTATCTTTTTATATTTCCACCCAGTGCTAAAAAGTAGCAGTTCTTCATATCTCACTGACACTTTAAAGATTGTTATCCCAATAGTTGTGATTGACATCTCATTGTGGTTTTGATTTGTATTTTTCTGTTGGTATCTTATATGTCCTGAGAAATATATGTTCCAGTTTTTGACCATTTTAAAATATTTGTTATTTGTTTCTTAATTTTTTTACTTGTACAATTTATTTTTATACTTGGAATATTTATCCTTTATTTGACATATGACTTGCAAAAGATTTCTCTCATTCCATGAGCTGCATTTCATTCTGCAGATTATTTTCTTTGCTCTGTAGAAGCTTTTTAGTTGACTGCTTGAGTTTCAATATAAGACAAACAAAAATTCCAAATGGAAATGAATGCTGGACCAAGGATCTTGGAGTTTATGTACATAGTGATCTTATATAGTGCACACATAATAGAGATATAGCCACTAAATAAATAATAAAATAAAGGCCCTCCCGTTGATCATCGATTTGCTTGAGCGGGCCCAGTAACGTCTCCATTGGAGACTTTGTTGTTACTGTGTCTGGCATATCGAATACTCTTGGTAGCTTGCCGGGCTCTCCGAGAGGGGCGGAGGAATCGAACTCGGGTTGGCCATGTTGGCTGCGTGCAAGGCAAACGCCCTACCCGCTGTGAAAATTTCAAGGCATCAAACCAAAAATGTGTGACAAAAATAACACTATATTCTAACAAATGTTAAATATGAAGAATGACAAGAGTCTATTAATAAATAGAAGCTAAAGTGGCAGGAAGAAGTAAAAGTCATTTTCACAGTAGATATGATAAGTGTTAAGCGGAAATGCTTGTGGAACAGGCCTGTAAGACACAAAGGTTTTCAAAGACAAATCTTAGATTATTTTTATGCTAACAAAAATGACTATTTGCCCGTTTGAATATTTTGGGTAATCAAGTTGATTTAGGTTAGGAAGAATTACTAAGAGCTGAAATTTTTTAAATAAAAATTTCCTATTGAAGTAAGTTGCTTAATTGCAGTCTGATCAAATTCTAAGTGGTAGATGTAGATTTTTATATGTTGGTCTACACTCCTTTTATTTTAATAATAAACGTGTATGATGCCAAGATTTTCTGATATATAAAAGCTAAACTGAAAATAGAACACATTTCTCAGTTTGAAGCATCATGAGGAAAGTATTTTGAGAGTTCTTTTTACTCTTCTTGCTCTCCCAAGGTATTATAGTACAGTATCTGACACTTAACACAACCTCAATAAATAGTTCTGAATTAAAATGAAGACTCTGGCAGATTTAATATAGTCTTAGGAAAATAATAAAAAGGTAAAAATGGATAAAGAGTATAGACTGTGATAGTAGAAATAGGAACAAAGTTATTAAACTTTATAAAATCTTGTAGAGTGGGAAATATAAAGTGCATTCAGAAGTCATGAATATTTTTCAAAACATATAAGAAAAAGTGTAATTTTATCTGATACATTTGGGTATAGCTGGCTATGAGAGAACATAAGTCTAAAACTTAAAGTATTGTATCTAGACAAGTATTAAGTTTTTTATCCAAAGAAGGAATTATTGAAATTGACAATTTCTATCTCATGGGGGTTTGTTAAGCAGTGCATGTTTTATCAGAAAACTAGAGTCAGATTAACAAAGTTATTGAGTTTTGTACCTAGAGAGTGGACTAGGGACTCTGGTTACTTTTTCATTTGTAATGGACAAAATAACTTTTATAAGAAGGTACCTGCCATAACTATATTGTTGGAATATTAAAAATTCTTCCTAGTATGATGTGCATATGTGACAAGTACTATATTAATATAGATTGCAAAATAATTTCCTAAATTCTGCATGCTTAACATTTACTAAAATGAAGTAATTCAATGTTCACAAGGGATGTCTTACTTTCACCTCATGTACACAAAAATGGATTTATGAGCTCTGAATTAATTGTCCCACTCCCACACATTCACTTATCTATTAGAGGTTTAGTTTTAACAGGTTGGCTCATATTTTATCATTTATGAGAGTTCAGTGATTTCTATTTTATTTATCAGTATCATATGAAACTTGCAAGAGCTATAGACTTTACCTCTGCTTCAAACTGATAAATTCTAAATGTCAGAATTCAGCAGTTCTTCCGAAGATACCCCAGTTCTAACAGGCTTAAAATTTGTATTTATGTCACAATTTCTTCACAAATATGGAAGAAAATTCCTCACAGTTCTTTGTACTACAGTGCCTATTGAACACGCCTAAAAAAGAGGGGCAGCTGAAGATCTTACAGAATTTCAAATGTGAAACACATACCCTGAGATTATAATGTGGAGCTCTGAGGAGATCTTGGAGTCTATGTTTAAGTACAACACCAAGTGCCTCTTCAAATCAAGCAAGTTTTAGAAATCTTGATCCACTGCTTGTGTTTCAATCATTATTTCTCTGCACACCATATGGTACAAGGCACCTCTAGAGGAGGTAACACACTCTTTAGGATGAGCTCATACCAGGAAGATAAGCCCCAGAGCACTATGACCTTTGCCCAGACATTCGGAAGAGATCAATGGTAGGATTTGTTTGGCCATAGTTTAGCCAAATTTTATTCAATACTGATATTGAAAACATCTGCTTTTTAAAAGGCAAATATGGATGTAATAAAATAAGAACTTTATGACAGATGAAGAGTAATGTGGAGATGAGAGAAATTAAATTTGTAACAAAAGGAATAATTCTTACAGCTAAAGTCAAACCCCTGTGATTCAAATCAGCCAGCTGCAGAACACCAAGGACTGGCCATCAGATAGGGACTTTTCTTGTTTCATACTACTTTTAGATTAATATTTTTGGTTCCTCAATAAGGCAAACAAGTACCCAATATTCATATGAGTTTTGTAGTGAGCACTCAGTAAGTATTTTTGAGGATAACATAAGGTTAGAAACTAATGAATGGTTTTGAACAACAAAACTACTACTTCGCATTAAGCATTTTGTTTAATGTCCCTATTGAATTTAATTAAGCTCTTATTGAGTTGCAAACGCAGGGATTTTATTAAGAAATGCATTTTAAATTCCTCCCAATGGTTTATTTCTATACCCAATGGATAAAATCAGAGCACGGAAGTTTATCATGCCTACACTTAAATGATGGCTTATGAAAGCAGTCTGCATTTACATCACATAAAAAGAAGGTTATAAGATAAAAATAATGGTTCATCCATCTAATATGAAGAATAGAGACAGCAGCCTTTTTAGGAAAAAATACACAATTTTTCTTATGAGAAAATTGTTTTTATGGTAGAAAAGTATTTATTGAGTTTGTGTCTTTCTTCAGAGATCAATTTATAAAGTTTTCCACTGTAGGTTTATAAACCTTATTTTCTATTCCTTTAACATACTAGTTCCTTCCAAGAAATTCTCTTATTTACCTCAGGGGAAAAATCAATATTATTATAGAGAAAAAGAGACAGTCTTATTTTCATAGTTTCATATGGTTCTTTGAAGTTGCAGGTGTTACAATTAACATAAATACATTACATACCATTTTTCAAAATAGAAATCAGGCTGACCAAATTGATACATTTATAACTTTGAAGTCAGAAAATTGCCCACGTGGAATTGTAGTTGGTATTATGGTTCATATCTCACCAGACATACTTTATTTCAGAATGAGTAATTTCCAATAGTATTTCTTTTCTCCCAAATATTGAAATTCCTCAAAATGTTTATTAGTTTTACAACAGCACACACCATTCTGACCTTATATAAAAACTCATGCTTCAATATAAGAAATTTTATGGGCATTGATCATTTTAAGAATATTTTAATAAAACTAATAAATTACTATTATTTTTGGATCAAAGTTCCGTTAAATGAAGTAGAGAAGATAAATAATGCTAAATAAAAAATAGTGGTAAGTGCTGGACGATAGCACAGTTGTAGGGTGTTCGCCTTGCGAGCAGACAGTCTGGCCGAGCCAGGTTAGATTCCTCCGCCCCTCTCAGAGAGCCCAGCAAGCTATCAAGAGTATCTCTCCCGCACAGCAAAGCCTGGCAAGCTACCTGTGACGTATTCAATATGCCAAACACGGTAACAAGTCTCAAAAATGACATGTTACTAGACCCACTCGAGCAAATTGATGAACAATGGGAGGACAGTGTTTGACAGTGACAAAGACTAGGAGACCAAAAAAAAGAAGAAAATTTAAAAAAATAATAAAGCCACCTTTGGTGGGAGTTGAAGCTCAGCAACAAAGTGCATGCCTTACTTGTATGAGACTTGGGTTCAATCCCAGAAGGCTCAAAAATGATAAATAAATAGAATTCTTCAAAGTCATAAAATTTAAATATGAGGAGGGATTTCAAAGGGATATAAAGAGTAAAAATATATAAAAAAAACAGTAACTTTATGCTAAATTGTAAGTGAATAGAGTTCAATTATCCAGAAAACGACATAATTTTAGAATTGTAAGGAGATAATAATAAAATGGAGTAGTTGCTGACAAGCTGACCCTTTCAGGTAGCCTTTTATTTTGTTTTTTGCTTTGAGGGGCACACAGAGAAGTGATTTGGTACTATTCGTGTTTCATGCTTTGGCCTCTCACTCTGTGTGCTGCTGTGAGGTGGGGCACCATAAAGTACCAGGGATCAAACCCAGGGTCTCTCACATACAAAGCATGGACAGCAGCCCATTGAATTATTTCCCTAGTCCACAAACAGCCTTTTGCTCTAACTGGATGTAAGGGATGTCTCTGTATGATTCTCTTCAGCTTGTTCCTATTCATGTAGCCTAGCCTAAAGCAGAAGAGAAACAACAACAACAACAACAAAAAGCAAGTTCTGTCAATCAGCACCTGGTATTTATTCCAACCAAAATGGAAAAATAATAAACAGTCTAGAATCTGAGTTTAAGAATTCTATGAAAATACTTAAACATGAAAAGTAGGTAAAGTTTTTTTGTTTTTTCTTTTCCATTGGTGAAGTTGCTGGTGGTAGGTCTGTCTCTGCTAGAGTAGAAATGAATGGCGCTAGGTTCAAAGGTTTCACTCTCAAAGAACACAGAGGCTTCCTCAAATTGAAAAAAAAATCTCATAGTAAAAGAGAACGATACAGAATTGCACAGCTACATCCCTTTCTTTTCCCTGTGCTTGTCTGAGGGCATGTTTTCTCCTTAGATAATGGGTATTATGAGTACAAGTCACTGGAATGGTGGAAAGAGGAATATTGGGCTCTAAAAGTTTGACTTTAAATTTTGATGTAATAGTCTGTTTTTGTTGCAAGAAAAACATACCTTTTTTTATTTTAATGTATAGAAAGCCCAAACCATTGATACAATACTAGAATTACAATTGATTGGATAAAAAGATCCCATTATTATTCGCAGATTGATGTTTCAGCAGAGAAAATTCATAAAGTAATAAAGTTGAGCCCTCTGTGTGCCTCATTGATGGGGTGGTGGTGGTTGAGACTGCCAGAGCTTTACCTGTGTGGGTATTCAGTCCACCTCACACAGAATCCTGTAGTTTTGAGCTGTCAGGATCAGTGATTCCATCCATTTTAGCTCCTTGGCATGCATCTCCTGGGAGATTTAGATGGGAGTCAGTAGAGCATGACTGGTGTATAAGTCAACTGAAGGAAGTGGTCTATGAGGTAGTCTATGCTAGAGACTGGAGTGTGTGAGTCAACTGAAGGAAGTGGTCTATGAGGTAGTCTTTATGTTAGAGACTGGAGAAAGAACAAGATAAAAAGCATAATCCTTATGCTTTCAAACTGATAGCTATTTTGACAAAAGGGGCTAAAAAATAAACATCTTTCTGGAATATTTCTTGTCTATTCTCTCTCTTAGTTACTTCATCTCTGGCTCCATGATCCAGCAGATTGAAAGAAAGAATGTTGGCAGAAAGACTGAGATTATGGAGTTTCATTCGTTAAAGACAATGTAACTGATTTTTTTTCTATTATCATGAAATGTAATCTTGTAATCATTGTAATTGTAATCTTGTAAACTTTGTAATTGTAATCTTTGTAATCTTATGTACCAAAGTAGTATATATATTTTTTCTTTGTAATCTTATGAACCAAGGTAATACATATATATATATATATATATATATATATATATATATGCACTGTACCACTGTAGCACTTTCATCCCATTGTTCATTAGTTTGCTCTAGCAGGCCCAGTAATGTTTTCATTGTGAGACTTGTTGTTACTGTGTTTGGCATATCGAATACGCCATGAGGAGCTTGCCAGGCTTGGCTGTGCGGGCAAGATACAAGATACTCTCGGTAGCTGCCAGGCTCTCTGAGAGGGGTGAAAAAATTAAACCCAGGTTGCCTGGGTCGGTGCCCGCTGGCTGGAGCAATATATATGCATATATACATTATTTTGGTATATATATAGAGAGGGGGGGTTGAGGCTTTTTTTGTTCTTGGAGAGAGATGCCATTGGGCTAAACTAGCACACGACAGGAACGAATGGAGACATTACTGGCGCTTGAGCAAATTGACAATCAACAACCAATGAAATTACAAGTGAAAAGTGACATACCAAATATATATATAAACATTATATGTTGGAAGAATGCTTATTTCAGAAGATTTAGTTTTGTACTCAACAGATTCATGAACATGAGGGGAAGTAAATATAAGAATTAAGAATTTTTGTTTTCATTCTATGGAGCCAAGAATAAAAACATAAAGTAAAGGTTTGGTATGTGTCATCATGGTTCCAGCCAACTTTTAATATTATTTTCCAAATTGAACAAAAATTTAAAAAATATGTATTGAATTATTATTATATCAGTGACAAAAATTAGAACTATCGAGGAAAAAAAGTAAGGTGGTATAATAAAATTATTGAAGTCATAAATTCTTGCTAAAAAATTTAGTTTACTTTTGATCAAAAGGCAAGGTATTACTTTTCTAATAATGTTATCTCACTATAAATAATAAGAAAAATAAACTAAATTTAAAAATATTTAACCTTAGTGTGTTTATTTACATATCAGGGATTAAGTTTATATGTATGCATTGAAACTATCATAAGTTCTATGAAAGTTGCCAGTTACATCACATACCAAAAAGATTTCTCTTCTAATTCATTTTGCTCCTTCTCCACTTTCCCTTTGATTAATACCAGTATTTCCATGGAATCCAGAAGTTAGATTTGTTCTCTTTAATACAGTCATTTGCTTCAGTCAACTGTATTTCACAGAGATGTGAAAACGTATGATGATTTTATTTCCTGCTTGTTGAACTCAGGATAGCCACCTCAAGTTTCATTCATTATGAATCAAATCAAATGGCACGTTTTCAACTTTTTCAATGACAAAGCAGTATTCTATTTAGTATATGTATCACAGCTTCTTCCCCTACTCATCTGATAATGGTCAAATGCTCATATAGATTGATTCTATATTTTGGCTATTTTCCTTTATATATATGAGTCATCTAATTACCTGATTATGCTCTTCCTCTGTGTGTGTGTGCGTGTGTGTTTGTGTGTATGTGTGTTGTCAAATCAGGTTTTAGCCTATTTGAAAAGAGTGAGCTTGCCTGTACTTTGTTGTGGAGTTGTGAACTCTCTCTACACAGTGGATTTTAAACCCTCCCAATGTTAATTTCTCCCAATTGCAAGGTTGCATTTTAAGAAATTTTATGGCTTTGACAGAATTGAAATTAAGGGACAATTACTAGTATTTTATGTACTGATGGGTTTAGCCTATTCCAATTACATATCTTCTAAAGCTAGAAACGGGATGGAGAGAAAGCACAGCAGGTAGGGCATTTGCCTTACATGCAGCCAACCCAGGTTCAATTCCTAGCAACCCCTTATGGTCCCTTGAACAACACCAGGAGTAATTCATGAGAGTATGAGCATCGCTGGGTGTGATCCAAAAAGAAAAAAGAATAAAGCTAGAAGCATTTATTTTATGTATATGGATATTTTGTGAAGAAATAATTTAATGTCATTGACCTAATAACTCAGAGAATTTCTAAGGCATTTATTACTTGCGTTAGGCAAAAAATAAAACAAAACAAAACAAAAAAACAGCAATTGTAAACTGTTTATGTTGTTTCACAAATGCAAAAAGTAATGTGCATCAGATTACAACTTATACAAATGTTTATCAGTTATGGATTGATCTCTGTATTCTCTCTAAGAAAGAGCTCCAAATTAGTTACTATGAAAAAAACACATATAGTCATGATGGTATTGAACAATTTGTGTAGGCTGGCAAAATTATGTAAATTTGGTTGACTTAATCAATAGGGAAACTAGGTCATATCTAGTATAGTCTGTCATATGGTTAGGACTAGTTTTTTGGGCAAATTTATCTAGTTTTAATGAAATTTTAAAAATATATTTAAGTTGGAATTTGATTCCAGGATAACTTTTTAAACCCTGGCTCTTTGGGGCAACATAAAGTCAAATAGTATACCTTTACCAAATCCCAATTTGTCAATTTTTCTAATAGAAAACGTAATATTTGCAACCTATAAAAAGAGTGAAGGGAGGTTTAATGAGGTGACATATCTAAAATGTTATCTAGGGGAAATATTTTTATTATCTCTGAAGATAATGCCTCAGCTTGACTAGATAGAGAGAAAAAAAGAAAAGATACCACAAGATATCATTGTATTATGGTAAAGCAATGAACTACCACCTGCAGGAAATTGGCTTCATGAAAGGAAACGACAAAGAGCACATCAGGATTACATGAAATCAATCAGAGGCAGGCAGGAGGAACACAAGCCAGATGAAGTAGAGTCTTTCATGACAGGCAGGAGAATATATCAAAGCCAGCCTTGCTAATTTCAAAAAGCCCACTCCCCTCTCTAGAGGTGAGAACATTACTTCAGACAGCATGCTGGCTCCACTGGACTTCTGTGAGAATGCTATAACACCATTTGTGGGTTTCTTAAAGAATGATTTAGGAATGAAAAAACCAGCAAGCCTGAGCACCATTAATTTAGATCACCAGTGGGAAAGAATTGAGTGCACATTTCCTTCTCCATCAGGAACTTGTTATTTCTACCAGCTGGACCCTCATTTGTATTTTATTCCTGAGCCTATTTTCATTTAGATGCACCTTTCCATCGAAAATGCTAAGTAGCTTTTTTAATTATTAAATTAAACACATACAACGTTGGAAAACAAAATAGAAACAGTTAAATAGATTGTAAGTGGAAGGAAGAGATACTGGCTCTATGGCAGCATATGTAGTGTGGTACATTGTAACCTCAAAACATGTAAACATTTACACTCTTGCAAACTAACTTTATGTCTACCAGTTTAAGATCTGAAATATGGGCTGGAGCAATAGCACAGCTAGTAGGGCATTTGTCTTGCACGCGGTCGACCGGAGTTCAATTCCTCCGCCCCTCTCGGAGATCCAGGCAAGCTACTGAGAGTATCTCGCCCGAAAGGCAAAGTCTGGCAAGCTCCCAGTGACATATTCGATATTATTCGATATAACAAACACACTAACAGCAAGTCTCACAATGTTACTGGGCCCGCTTGAGCAAACTGATGAACAATGGGAGGACAGTGCATATATATATATATATATATATATATATATATATATATATATATGCATTGTCGCATTGTAGCACTGCCCTCCCATTGTTCGTTGATTAGCTTGAAAGGGCACCAGTAACGTCTCCATTGTGAGACTTATTGTTACTGTTTTGGGCTTATTGAATACGCCACGGGAGCTGGCCAGGCAGGTTACTCTCAGGAGCTTGTCAGGGTCTCCAAGAGGGATGGAGGAATCAAACCTGGGTTGACTGACTGCAAGGTAAATGCCCTATCTGCTGTGCTGTCAAACACTGTCCTCCCGTTGTTCATCGATTTGCTTGAGTGGGCCATGTAACATCTCCATTGTGAGACTTCTTGTACTGTGTTTGGCATATTAAATACTCTAGGTAGCTTTACTCTAGGTAGCTTGCCAGGCTCTCCGAGAGGGGTGGAGGAATCGAACCTGGCTTGGCCAGGCTGGCTGCGTGCAAGGCAAACACGCTACCGCTGTGCTATCACTCCAGCCTATCTGCTGTGCTAATATATATATATATATATATATATATATATATATATATACTTGGATGGAAAAATAATAGGAAGAAAGAAAAAGGAATGATAATAAAAATTGAAAATTATGGGTGTTTTTTTCGGCCACCCAGTCCTGGCTGAGACCTCCAGAGCAATCTCAGGAGGGAGATGGGCCAAATTTGACCCTTCAAAGACCCCGCAGCTGCATTCACATGCCAACAGCTGCCACTGTGCTTCAAGCCTGACTGCACAGATTCTAGATTTTATATTCTAGATTTTCTGGAGCAAAATTCTCCAAACTCTTCAATACAAACAACCCAGTAGGAGCATACCCAGATTGGATGGGGATATATGGTAGAATCCAACTAATTTCCATTAACAGTAACAATAACATGGGAGGCTTAAATGCAGCAGCCGCTTAGAAAACCCTCACAGAGCACTTAAGATCCCCCAAATGAGAAAAAATTCACATGTTTTCTTTTACTGAAGTATATTTTGATCATTCCATAAGCCATTTAGTGGCAACAGGAAATATATAATAAATTATTATGGGCATCCTACAGTATCGGGCTTTGTGGGTGGTTGGGAAAATGAAGACAATGATGGAGAGAAGTGGCAGTGGTGGCGGGACTGGTGTTGGAATATTGAATGTAACTCATGCTGTTTCAATAAAGTGTGTGTGTGGGGGGGGGAGTACAGGGAAAGAAACTAAAAAATTATAAGTGAGATCAAGAAAAATAAGAGAACTCTGAAAAGCAAGTATTTTACATAAGAACAGCAGATGCTATAAGGAGATCTGTGTAAGTGCTGACTTTTTACAGGTAGGTTCACACAGGCAAAAAATCAAGCCTAATTTTTCCTGCCTGAGTAAAATGAGTAGACTGAGAGTCATTACCAAGGTACAGACATGGAGATGAGTACCTAATAATATATACAGTTGTCAATAATAGAATGAGATTGATTGTATATGTGAGCCTCAAAGAAGGATTATGCATCTACTATAAATTCTTGAACACTGTAATTTTGATAGAAAAACGAAGTTTCATACTGACATGATAATTTTTTGCCAAAGAATTACTAAAATTCTTCACATGTATTATCCATAGTAATAAAAAAGCATTAGAGTGCCTTACATTTTTCCCTTTGGTTAATTGGGAATCTCCAGAAAAAATTAATTCTGAAATATTCTGAAACATTGAAACATGTATTTTTAACCTAAAAATATAATTTCTCCTATGACCCACAAAAATAAGTAATTTTAATATCTGTGTGTTCTTTTTGTTTGTTTTGTGTTTGGGTCACACCTTGCAGTGCTTAAGCTTTAGTCCTGGCTTTGTACTCAGCAATCACACCTGGTGGGCCTGGGGAAACATATGTATTACTGAAGATGAACCTGGGTTAGCCTCTTGCAAGATAAGCATCTTACCTGTTGTACATTTGTTCTGGCCCTAGAAGTATCATTATAATGAGGGTCAAAGAACTTCCTTTGGAAATAATGTGTTTCATCAAAATGATTTAATTTTTGCACATTTGATAATATGAATTTATAATATTTCTTTTGTTCTATAGTATAGGATTAATTTAATATGTAGAATATCTTCATAACCATTACGTTGCATATAGGCCCATATCACTTTCTTATGAACATAAAATTTTACTCTCAGTTTCTGATAAACATTTTTGTTCAATTTATCTCTAGAAGTATGGTTTTTAAGTATATTCAAAATGTCCAGAATAGATAGCTATGAAAGGAGAAAATGAAAATATTGTCATTTTAAGATAAAATTCTCTTAATTCAAAATAATCAATAATTTTTGAAAGGATTCCCACTATACTGTGTATACATTCAGAACTGTAAAATTATAATGAGTATCTTGAATTTCCAAAATTATTTCTCTGTTGTAATGATAAGTATTCTAATAAAACTATATTGTAGTAAGAACTTTAAAATCATAATAAGCAAGTTTAAATCATAAACAAGGCGATTGAATATGTCTATCACACTTGAAAAATAAGGACAAGAGTAGAGTGAAAAAAAAAAAACGGTGTTACAGATAGCATATACCAATCAGTTTAAAGGTGAAGAATCAAAGGGCGTATTCTGTAAATAAAAACCTTTTTTATTAGATGTTTTCACTGAAGAATTCTCTGATGCATGCTTCCAGGGATAAATGATCAGTGTTACATAGTGCTTACAAACATTTACTCTAAATATTTCTGTGGTGATTAGTTTGATGTGTCTACATGGCTGGGCCATTTGATAAGATTTATTCTGAGTGTTACTGTAAGAATTCATTTGAGAAAGAATAACATTTAAATTAGCAGACTTTGAGTAAATCTGATAGCTCTCCAATGTATAGAAGGATCTCATCAAACAAGTTGAAAGACTGAATAGAACAAAATGATTGACCTCCACTTAGTAGAAATGATAGCTCTAGCCAAGTGCCTTTAAACTCCATCTATGACACAAAATCTTCTTGTTTCTTCGGTAATTTGCCCTTAGATTTGAAATGAAAACTGCCTCCCCTGTGTCTTCAGTTCATCCATGTTTGGACTAAAACTGAAAGCATCAGTTTTCCTCATTCTGCATTCAACTCACTTGTCCTGAAGTTTTTCCTTTTCTTTTATGGCTAAGTAATCACGTGACCTGAATTTTCATAGTTTTCTATATAATTAGCAAAATGATTGAATATGGAATACATTGGGAGATATGGTGCTGCCAACAGGTCAATCTGTACCTGTGAGGTGAGTGCATCAGCAGCCTGATGGCGCCTTCAGACTTCAAGATACACCAAAATTGCTGCTGTGCCTTTGGCCAGACTCCAAAAACTTGGGGCAAAGTTTACCAAGAAAGTAAAAGGCCAAATGTTAGGTGTGTGGGAGACACACCCACAAACCACCTCTGGCTCAGCTATATAATTGGATGCATGGCTTCTCTGGTTCCTAATTGAACTGCTTAACGGCTATGGTCCCAGAGACTCAGAAACGAATCTCGGAACCCAAAGACTTTTTGCAGAAATGTGTCCCGTTCCTGCAGTAGGTTACTGGGGCTGGACCACTCCAGGTGGGAATAGGTTTTGTGCCTTGGTCTGTTCCCCTGGATAACCAGGTGACCGCCATCCTCCAGAGGCCACTGGACAGTCAGGTTTGGGCCTGCAGTGACTAGACACACGGGGCCTTGCCAGATGGGGGTGGAACTGGCCCTTTCCTCCCCATCCCAGAGAAACCCCGAGTCGCCGACTACAAACGGCCTCTCTGGCTCCTGATCAAGCTGATTAATGGCCATGATGCCAGAGACTCAGAAACAAATCTTGAAACCCAGCAGCTTTTGGCAGAAATGCATCTGGACTGCATACAAGGTGGCCGCTGCCTCAGAGCTTATTGGAAAGCCAGGTATGAGCCTGCGGTGACGGGGCAACTGCAGTCTCATGGGAAGGGGGGCAGTACTGGTTCAACCTTCACACCCTACAGAGGTCACGAGTTGCCCCCACGAGCCGCTCTCTGGCACAGCCATAACACCAGACACACAGAAACCAATCTCGTAATTATCTGGCTCTTGCAGCCACGCAACATTATATTATTCTCATAACCAGATATAAAAAACAAAGAATTTCACAATGCCTTTTCAGCAATTCTGATTGTTGGGGGGGGGGTTAATTCTAAACAATAATGGTGCATCTTTTGTCAAAATAATGAATGTAATCAATGTAGAGAAGAGTTAAGTGGAAATTATCTGCCTTACAGGCATTGGGAGGGTTGGGAGGGGGTTATATACGGGTTCTTGGTGGGGGAAAATGAGTACTGGTGAAGGGAGAGGTGTTTGATCATTGTTTGACTGAGACTTAAACCTGAAACCTTAGTAACTTCTCTCGCAGTGATTCAATAAATATAATAAGAAAGATAAATAAATAAATAAATAAAACTATGAAAAAAAAAAAGTAAGGTGGAGTTCATGCCCAATTCAATCAGCTAATCAGTGGCTGAATAAATAGCAGTACTCCTACATAAAAAAAAATATGGAATAGATTGCATATGAAGTCAAAAAACATTCACTGTCAACATTTCTATTCAAAATTCATTTATTTGATTAGTCTATTCAATATTTGGAGAGTCTAGTCAGTGAAATTAGGTAAGAAAAAGTAAATCAAAGTACTAATATTAGAAAGAGAACCAAGCTTGCCTTTATTTGGGATGAAATGTTTGTTTGCGGGTACAGTGTAACTAAGTATGCAAAAATCCAAAAAATTTATTTTGTAACTTTAGTGACTCTATGATCAATGTCACTGTCATTGTCATCCCATTTTTCATTGAGCAGGCACCAGTTACGTCTCCGTTCATCTTAGCCTTGAGATTTTAGCAAATGCCACATTGGAAGCTCTTTCAGGGTCAGGGGAATGAGACTCAACATTGTTACTGGGTTTTGGCATATTGAATATGACATGGGGAGCTTGATAGACTCTGCCTTGTGGGCAGGATACTCTTGGTAGCCTGCCAGGTTCACTGAGAGCAAAAACTAAACAATAAGAGGTCACATGGGCGTGAATGCAGCCTCGCGCTTCCAGGAGCTTGGTTTTATAGTCTCTGGATCTTGTCCGTTGATGGGATTACACAGTCAGGGGCAGTTGCTGGGTGTTACTGTCTAGCTACTGGAAGATGGGGGATCTGGGTGAAGGAGGCCCAGTCCTGATACCAGCAGGCTTGGAGATCTCAGGCCCAGGTCCCGCACACCTGGGTTCCTCTGCCAGTTCCTTCATGCGTGAGGATCTTCTGAGCTTGTGGAGAGTGGTCTTAAGGATGGCTGTGGCTGGGTTCCAGAGATCTTCAGTTGACAGGGCTCTGCTCGGGTAGGGGAGAGAAACTCAACCCAACCCCTCCAAGGGATCCCTGTGAGGACATCCAGGCGCGGGGGTACGAGACTCTGATCAATATATGGAAAACATTAATACATCTATTAATAACAGCAAAACTTATAAATTGGAATTTAAATACAATATCAAAATGTAAAATTCGTGACAACTATAATAATTATAACATAGATATACTTATATTACTTAATTATGTTTATATTTCTCTTATGACATTGTCTTATTATTAAAAGTAGGCCCTAAACAAGTAATAACTATATTTTCCCTTATATACTACCACAAAAATTCTGCCTAAGATTTATATGGCAGTCTTCTGCCCCCGTGCCTGGGTGTTCCTTCCCGGAGCCCCTTGGAGGGGAGCGGGTTGAGCTCTCCTCCCCGCCCCGACCAGGGCTCCGGCAGCCGAAGACCTCCAGGACCAGCCACCACCATGCTGAGACCACTCTCCGCACACATGAAGGTACTGGCAGAGGGACAAAGCCACGCGGGTTCCGGGGCCGAGACCTCCAAGCCTACTCGAATTGGAGTCGAGCATCTTCCACCCAGATCCTCCAAATTCCAGTAGGCAGGGGTCACACCCACCACCTGGCCCCCTGGCGCCGTGTAATCCCATCAGCGGCCAAGACTCAGAGACTATAAAATCCAGATCCCGGAACCGCGCGGCCGCATTTGCGGCCGCGAGACATCTTATCAGAACTTTTTTTTATGACATTTTATTGTCTCATTCCTACTTTGGACAAACTTGCAGGCTATCGAATGTAGCCTGCCCACAGGGCAGAGTCTGGCAAACTCCCCGTGGCGTACCAAATATGCCAAATACCAGTAACAATGATGTATCTCATTCTCCTAAATAGCCTTGAATATAATCTCAGGGCTAGGATGAAAGAGATGTTACTGGGGCCTGCTCGAGGCAATCGATGAGTAACAGGATGATGAAATGAAAATGAAATGAAATGAAGATTTATATATAAGACTAGAAAATATAAATTATTTAAATAGAACCATATGAAAAATATTATAACTTTGGACTAGACACAGAATTATTTGTGACATCAGTAGCATAGATTATAAAATAATTATAATTTCACTTTTAAAAATAGCCTACTCTTCAAAAGTAAAATATTAAAATGAATACCAGATCACATACCTAATAAATAATCATCATCAATAATCATTAGAAGGGATGGTAGATAGTACTGTGGGTAAGAAAGTCACTTTTCTTGCATAAATACCAACTCAGGTTGAATCACTCACATCTTGGTCCCCCCAGCACTGCCAGGAATGATTCCTGACCTCAAAGTAAGTAGTAAGCCCTGAGAATAACCAGGTTTGGGCCCAAACTAAAAATAAATCTTTAGGAATGTCTCCAAATTCAATTAAGGAAGAACAAGAAAAATGATAGAAAATATGAGCAAAGAGTTGGATAAAATTTAACAAAAACGATGAAATTTTGACCAAAAAATTCTCACAAATAACAATGCACTGCCTTAATAATCTCTATAAAATACAAGTAAATAGCTGGATAAAATGACTGGGGATGTGTAGGATGACACTGTTCTGTCCTTCCTGCATAGCCTCAGGAATAGTTGATAGTTGATAGTTATTGATAGCTTATTGGGCTGAGGAAAAGAGAAAAACACCTTAAAGAGGTATTTTGCCTGGGGCAGTCAGGAAGGGCTTTTTTATATTGATTTGGCTACCTGACTGGGTGGAGTGACAGCCCAGACTAGTGGGGAGTTGGAGACAAGAGATTGGAGAGAAAAGGCAGCTGGAGAAAGAGAGAATAGGGCTGCGAGATGGACCACGGAGAGACTAGCAAGGGAAACATGTGTTTGAGAGAACCTAGGCCCGCCATAACATAAATTTCTTCTATGGGATAAACTTCCTTGTAATAAACTGCTACTAAGATCAACTGGCCTGGCCCTCGTCTCTTCCTTTGTCTGCCCTTGGCCAACAGCTGTCCGGATCCAGGCCACACACAGCTGCTCTAGGGCACCGAATGCGGGAGGTGAGACAGAGCTGTCTGGAGAGCCCGCGAACACACAACCTCCTTTATGTTTAGTTTTTTACAGGGGTGTATTTAATTTTCCTCTCAAGTATAAGACTTAAGTTTCAACAGCTTGGAACTCTATCCCTGACAGTCATTGTGTTGGCAGTTCTCAAGTATTATGCGGAGAGGCCCTGTTCCTAGAGCAACATGGTGCATAAACAAGACTAATATCTAAATGTGAAAGTGTCAACCATATTAAGTATTGGCAAAAAATGTGGTAGAACAGGAACATTCATATACTCTTAGTGGTAAAGTTACACAATCTCTCTTACAAGTAGTTTAGCAGATGTTAATGGTGTTAAATATGGACCTACCATAGGATATAGACATTCACTTATAAGTATCTTTTTAGCAATTTTATTTATTTGTTTTAGTAAAAAAATAAAACTATTAATAATAGTAGGCTAGTCATTCCGTGATGTACTATTTATAAATATCACAAGATAAGAAATATCACAAACACACTGTAAATGAAACTTATAATAATTATGCTATGTAAAGAAAGCAAGTACTGTGTGCTTCCATTATATAAAATTCTAGAAAATGAAAACCCACTTATAACAGAGCAAATGATATCTGGTCATATGAGTGGAAAGGATTTATGAGAAGTGGATGAAGGATTTACAATTAGGGCAAAAACTTTTGTTAATGAAGAACATATATATAAATATATATAATATTGGTTCTCTCTCTATATAACACAGATATATATATAATATTGATTGAATATATATAATACTTATTTTGAGGGTGTCTTCAAATATATACACATAATCAAAATATATAAACTTATAGCACAGCGGTAGGGTGTTTGCATTGCACGCAGCCAGCCCAGCTGAGCCGGGTTCGATTCCTTCATCCCTCTCGGAAAGCCCAGTAAGTAAGCTACCGAGAGTATCTCGTCCACATGGCAAAGCCTGGCAAGCTACCTCTGATGTATTTGATATGCCAAACACAGTAACAACAAAGTCCCAAAATGGAGACATTACTGGGCCTGCTCGATCAAATCGATGAACAACAAGAGGACAGTGATACTTTAAATATACATAGCTAATTTTTAGTAGTTTTATATATTTTTTAAAAAATAAGTACTATGTAAAAAGATTGTCCTGACTATAAGATCAGATTTTGTAGTTAATAGCAATACTACCCAGAATAAGTTATCTGACTTGTCTGTGCCTGCATAACGAAGATATATTTAATGACCAACTACTGGGAAATTCATATTGTGCTTAGAAAACTGTAGGGGTCATCTCAATGTTTGTTATCATTCTATTCTCTATTCAGCATAGACTATTATAGTTTGCCTTCTTAGGATTTAGAACCACACACATATAGAAATCTGCTGGTCAAACTGTCAATACTAAGATAAAACATTATATTATTTCTACCCAAAATTGATTTCTCAGATTGACAAGAAAATTTAATATTAGAGGCAAACTCAAGAGTTTGCAATAGTTATCAACTGATGCATGTATTTTCATATAGTTTCTTTACTGATACATTTAGCAGTATAAAGTTATATAATTCTCCTGCTGTCTTATATAGTTATGTAAAAGATTAATTAATCTCTCCAATTATCTAATGAATAACATAATGTAAGAATATAGTTTACTAACATTTTCTATTATGAAATGAATCAGCTATAATAAAAATCAGATTTCTTTTATGTGTTCCTCAGGGTAAATATTGAGCACTTTTTTCTTTTAGAAATTACTTCAGCCTACCATGTAATATGTATTTAATATGTGTTCACTGGAATGTTAAGAGATAATAAGGGATATTTATTATAATAAGTGTTTTACATAAATATCAAGCTTAGAAACATGATCTGTGTTTCTAAATGTATTCATCTGTGTGCTATACAAAGCATATATATTTATCTTATGTGTGTTGTGCACAAATATTTGTATTAATATATGCAAACACAACTTTACATATTAAGTATGATTCACTAACAAAAAAGTTTACACTTCAACTGTTCTCCACACTGAACATTGATTTATCTGATAGAAAGATTGATTTCCAGAACTAGTATTGACAGGTGATAGATTTATAAATAGATAAGAACATAAACATAGATAGCTATTAGTACTAGATTAGTTTTCATGAGTACTAAGAAAGAGGATGTTTTATATCCAATTATACTATGTAAGCAGCTCATCTTTCTTTTAGTAAAATGATATTGGCATCTTAGTACTTCCTGCAAACTTGAAATATTATCAAACATGTTTGGTTTCCAAATAACAAGAAAGAATCACCTGTTATCTCTGACTTACAATTTACAAAGTCTTTACAAATTATGCTAGCTAATCAGTACAGCAATTGAAATAGGAAGTGTGTTGAGAAGGATAATAGAAACACTAGGCCCTGATTGTCCTATTAAAATTGGAGCAATTCATCACTTAGCATCATTAGCCACAGATAACTTGGACTGTATAAAGAAAGCATTTCAGAGTTTTCACTGTTCTACAGTCAACATAAGGCACTGGTTAATAACAATGGGACATCTGTATGAAAATACAAATATTGGTTGCTGAAGGGAATTAGCAATTTGTTAATCACATTTTAAAAATCATTAAAATAATATATTAGACAAAATTAAATTATAGGGAATGGACCATATGGATTTTTTTATGTTTGCTCTATTTCATTGTAGCACTGATAAATGGCATATAATTTGTAATACTGTCATTTAATAATTAAAATGACTTTTATTATTTTGTTTACTGGTTTCTCATTTCAAGAGACTATAATTTTGCCTAGTGATTAGTAATGAATCTTTCTCAGCAGTACCTTCTAATAGAACTCAGCATGGACAATTTTCCACAAAGATTCAATCTCTGCCTGAATCATACTAATCCTTTGATTAGGCTCAAGGAAAATCTCAGATCCCTGTAGAGTTCCTGATGCACTGACTATTCATAAAAATAATAACAAGGTGCCAAGCAGTCAGAAATGTAGACCTTGCACCTGCTCTTTGCCCTTAGTGAAACAGGTCACAGGATTAGTCTTGTGGAGTCTTCATTGGGATTAGACCTAATTTATTTACAATCTGGGTACTAAAGAGCTTTTAAGAGGTTTGAAGCATAGGTCAGGTTGTAGATGAAAGAACCTTGGGCCCTATAAGTCATTATTCTCTCTTTAAAGAAGACACAATGATTTAATATTTAGACATATTAAGTTTGTGTATGTAGAAAATAGTTACAGTGTGTACAAATGCAAGGTTCTCTCTGGAGACCATGTGGGGTACTGGAGATTCAATTCAGGTCAGCCATATCAAGGCCAGCATCCTATAGTGTATTCTCTCTCCAGCCCTAGGCTACTGGTTTACAAAGGCTGTAACTTGAACAGGAAGTGGAAGAATGCATAAATAAAGGGATAGGGAAGAAGTGCCAAACTTCCATCTCTGAGTGAGGTTTCTTCCTAAGGACATCCATGTGATCTTCAGTCTTAAAACGGCCCAAAGCCCATCCTTATGTGTTTTTCAATGTTTCAATGAAGGTCTTATTACACAAGCATGCCTGATTGAATTATTGATCATTGTTGATTGAACTTAATCTCCAGCCCCTCTTATTGCCCCAGGGAGATCCAGGAACTGGATTTAAAATTCTAACTCATTAATCCCCAATTTGGTTCCCTTCCTTAAATCCTTAAATCAGTCCCCATCCCTTAAATTACCTAAATGCTTTGAAAGTCCTTATTAACATAACAAAAGGCACCTCTGTTACTCTCAGCATATTTAGGAGCTCTGTGACAGAATTGGGATGAAGACCAAATATATGTTTCCAATTGTAAATCCCAATAGCATGGGATGCAAAAGATATGATGCAAAAATTTAGGAAATTGGACTTGTTCCAGATTTATGCATAATCTCTTCCACACAGTTTTCCATGTAAATATTCATCATGATTAGCAAATTCATTTTTCAAATGCATTTAAATCTCCCTGAAAGGGTAAATGGAAGTATCATTTGATTAATCATAGAGCTAACTGGGGTTTTATAATCATCTTGTTATTTTTAAGGATTAAAAAACAGTTTTGGTATTATCTATAAAGGCATGGATTATTGTTGTTAAGGTGTAATTAAAAAGACAGTTATTATTATTATTTTAATGTAAAAATTTTACATTTTTAAGGCATAATAAGCATATTGTAATATTTCTCTTCAGTATTTAATTTTCAGAATGTCTTACAAATAATTGTTAAACTACTTTTAAAGCAGAAAAATTGGTTGTCTTTGTTGGGAGTATGGCATAATTACCATGAATGCCACACTCAGTGCCAAATTCTGAGAAGTTTGTCCTGTCCTTTATTTTAATTAAATTATTTTAAGCAAGTTAGTTTTTATTGAGAGAAATTTAGAGAAATGTGAGGGGGATGGTGGAGAGCCGGGGGGGGGGGGAGGGGAGAGAGAGCGAGAGAGAGAGAGAGAGAGAGAGAGAGAGAGAGAGAGAAAGAAAGATAGAGAGTGAGAGAGACTGAGAGAGAGAGAGATAGAGAGACAGATGGACAGAGGGACAGAGAAACAGAGAGACAGAATGGAAAGAATGTCCTGTCCTTTAGAAAAACTACTGCAATGCATTTTGAAAAGCTGGTTAAAAGGGTATTCTCTAAACTGTTACCAGTCAATGAAGCTCAGTATAGTTCTTTCGAGTCTGAATGATAATCTGGCTGGAAATAATTTTCTTGATGAGTTGTCCATTTCATTAAGGTTTTGTTCTATTTCCCTCCATTCTCTATAGAGTCTCACTTGATAGATTCGCTAGGAATCTTCTGTGTTTTCCTTTGTATTAAACAAACAAATAAAAAAATATTTTCTTTAAAATAAATCTTTCAATATTCTGTCTCTTTTGTCTAGTCATTTTGAGCACAATGTGTTTTGGTGTTTTCCTAGTTGAGTCTTTGCCACTAAATTGGCAAATACCTGGTAATGTAAAACATGTAGATTGAATAACATTATCTTGGGAACTAGGTGGGGCTTCTCAAGCAGTATTCAAGAGATTCTGATGCCACACCAGCAATTATCTGCCTGGCAGAGAATCAAATCAACAACCTGAGGATGTCGTGCTTGCTACTCAAGTCCTGTAGTTCCAGGGATACATGAATTACTCCAGCAGTAAAGCGGAACTTTACTGAGTGAAAAAACAATACAAATCACATGCCTTGAATGCAAACTAGTTGCTATACTAAAAGACTTGTTCTACAAAGAAAGCTTGGACATAGCTGTCAAGAGTATAAGTTTGTCAATGTATTATCTAAATTCTTACCTAGAATTTCATAATTCTATAAATTAGAAAAATTATTGCACATGACCAAAATACATACATTCTCCTACATAAATGTGCATACAAACATATTGGTGTATGTGTTCATAGCTGCATTTATCAATGTGAAAAAGTAAGGTAAAGGTAAGGTAAAGGCCCTCCCGTTTATCGTCGATTTGCTCGAGCGGGCCCAGTAACGTCTCCATTGGAGACTTTGTTGTTACTGTGTCTGGCATATCGAATACTCTCGGTAGCTTGCCGGGCTCTCCGAGAGGGGCGGAGGAATCGAACTCGGGTCGGCCATGTTGGCCGCGTGTAAGGCGAACGCCCTACCCGCTGGACATATTACCAATAACATAGTGGATCAATATATTTATATAAATGAAATTAATAACATGTCCAACATGATTGATATCCCATTTGTTAATCTAATATTCTTGATATGGTGACATACAAAATTGTAAAATGAATGTTATATCAATGGTTTGATTATATATTTCTTCACTTTTGTTTTAATTCTAGAATTTCAGAAACAGTTTTTATCTAGGAATAAAGTAAATATACACCTAGTAATAAAAATAATAACTCATAAGTATAGTTATAATAGTAAAGTGTCACTAAGAACTACTATAATAGCAGTTCCTTTTAGAAACTGTGTTTGTTGAAAAACGCAGGAAATAAAAACCTGTGTTTTTTGACATTTCAATATACATTTAATGAAAACATAATTAAAGCTACATTGCATTTAAATTATTTGAATTTAAATGAAATTGATATTTACATTTTTAAAGTTTATTTTTTATTGAGGGAATATTGGTTTATAAGAGTGTTTGGGGACAAAGCAATTGTACAACAGGTAGGGTGCTTGACTTACAAGAGTCTAAACTAGGTTCAATTCCTGCATCCCATATGGTCCCCTGAGCATTACCACGGATGGGTCATTCCTGCGTACAGAGCCAGAGAATACCCTGAGCATTGCCAGGTGTAACCTAAAAACAAACGAAAAAAAGGGTGCACATATTATAAATTTTAGAGATGCAGTGTTACCACATTACACCCATCAGCAAATCACCAGAATCTCAATACATTGCATTATATCTTTTCTGTCACCTACTTTTGTGCTCAGATTCTAAGGACTTGTTTCCAATGGACATTGTCTATCCCCTTGCCAGGAGAGGCTCATCTCTTCTCCTAGCTTATTTTGCTTACCATAACACATTCCAGGTTTATCCACACTTTGTAAATATAAGTTCTTATCTCTTATAGTAGCTGAGTAATATTCCATTTTGTATATGAACCATATCTTCTTTATCTACTTATTGAGAACTTGGATTGTTTTAAAGTCTTTATTATTTATTTTTTATTTTTATTTTTTTTCCCCTTTATTGTATTTTATTTTTTTTTAAAGTTGTAGATTTACAATTTTTTGTGCTTTGGTTTCAATTATACAATGATCAGATACCCATCCCTCCACCAGTGCCCATTTTCCACCACCATGGATAATATCCCTCCCACCCCCATCCCCCCATCCCCCCTGTCTCTGTGGCAGGGCAATCCCCTGTGTTCTCTCTCTCCTTTTGGGTGTTGTGGTCTGCAAAAGAGGCATTGAGTGGCAAACATGTTCAGTCCATAGTCTACTTTCGACATGCATCTCCCCTCCTGGGAGGATCCTCCAAACATCCTTAATTTGGTGCTCCCTTCTCTATCTGAACTGCCCTTTCCTCTAGGATACCCGGCTGGCCTCTAAGTTATGGAGTAATCCTCCTGGCGCTGATCTCAGCTATTCTTGGGTATTAATCTCTTACTTTGTTACTTTATATCCCCCAGATGAATGCAATCTTTCTATGTCTATCCCTCTCTTTCTGTAAAGTCTTTATTATTAAACCATGCTGCAATAAACACATGCATGCATATAAATTCTTGAATTGTTTTTAAGTTGTTGAAATAAATATATAGAGGCAGAATTGCTGTATCATATAGTAATTTATTTATTTATTTATTTATTTATCTTTTTGCATTTTGGGTCACACGTGCCAATGCACCGGGGTTACTCCTGGCTCTGCACTCAGGAATTACTCCTGGTGGTGCTCAGGGGACCATTTGGGATGCTGAAAATCGAACCCAAGTTGGCTGCATGCAAGGCAAACACCCTACCTTCTGTGCTATCGCTCCAGCCCCTAATAATTTAATTTTTATGTTTTTATACATATTTATTCTGTTTTCCATAGAGGTGGACCAATTTATAGTCCTAACAACAGTGAAAGGAGGTTACTTTTTTCTCCATACTCTGTCACTACTTGTCTGTACAGTCCCTCCCTCCTTTCCTCCCTCCCTCCCTTTCTCTTCCTTCCTTCCTTCCTTCCCCTTCCTTCCTTCCTTCCTTCCTTCCTTCCTTCCTTCCTTCCTTCCTTCCTTCCTTCCTTTCTCCATGATGTGGTTTCAGTTTTATCAAAACCATTTACAGAGATTATAATTTTTCCATCTTATACTACTGGTTTCTTTGTCAGAAAGTACTTGACTATATAAGTGTTTTTTTTTCTTCCTGGCCTCTAATTTGTATTAAATCATTATATGTTTCTGCTATTATAATTCATTATTGTAATTTTCATTTCAGTACCACACTGTTTTGATTACTATGGCACTGTGGCATACTCTAATGTTGGAAGACACAATATCTCCCATAATTTTATTTCCCTCTGTCCACACCTCATGATTGCCTTGACTATTCACAGATTTTGTTACTCCATACAAACTTTAGTTATGTTTTTCCTTTGTCTGTAAATAATAGCATTTGTATTTATACATCATTTTGTTGAATCTGTATAATATTTTGAGTAACATCTGTATAATATTTTAACAGGACTAATTCCTCCAATCCATAAGTGTAGTATATATTTCCATTCTCTTGCATCTGTTGCTTTCAAAGGTGATTTATAGTTTCTAAGGTGAAAAAACTTTTAGTTCCTTTGTTTAGTTGATTCCTGTGTGCATAAATTTTGTAAATGACAATGTTTTCTAATTTTTTTCTCTCCTAGTTTATTATTTACATACAAACATGAGCAATATATGTATATCATAGCCTATAATTTTACTTTGGCTGCACTGTTCTCTTCCAGGAGCTGGTTTTTATAGTCTCTGAGTCTTGGCCATTGATGGGATTACAAGGTGCCAGGGGGCCAGTTGGTGGGTGTGACCCCCGCCTACTGGAATTTGGAGGATCTGGGTGGAGGATGCTCGGCCCCAATCTGAGCAGGCTTGGAGATCTCGGCCCTGGAACCCGCGTGGCTTTGTCCCTCTGCCAGTACCTTCATGTGTGTGGAGAGTGGTCTCAGAATGGTGGTGGCTGGTCCTGGAGGTCTTCGGCTACTATTGATTTATTGTTTCTGGTAACTGTGTAATTTTGTAGCACTTTAAAAATTTCATATCTTTTGCAAAAAAGTGATAATCTTACTTCATTTTTCATTTTGATGTGATTTATTTCTATTTCTTCACTAATCACTATGACTATAAACAATGTATTTAGTAATAGTGGTGAAAGTGGTTATTCTTGTTTTGTGCCTGATCTTTCCAATATACATAGTGAAATATGGATTTTCTTTTCTTTTTGGGTTACACCAGGATGTGCTAAGCACTTATTCCTGAATCTGCCCTCAAGGGAACATGTGGGATACCAGATATTCAACCTGGGCCTGCAACATAAAGGCAATGTTCTACCTACTGTACTAATGCTCTGAACTGGGTATATGGATTCTTAAAAGTTATCAGTGCTTCTCTGGAGGTATTGGCTACCAAGTTGCTCAGACACTTGTTATGCTATAGCACTGGATAGGCATTGTGAACATATATGTTAGAGTACATTTGGAGTGTTTTGTCTCAAGAGTACCTACATTTTTATTTGTTCTCGTTGAAAAGTAAATCTTACGTCGGAAACAAAGGAATAGAAAGATTCTGTGCATCTGAGTGCCAATATCTCCAAGAAACAGAAACTATGGCCTGAAATTTACCAGAAATATAAATTTCAAAGTGATTTCATTTTGATATTTTCATTTAGTTATTATTTTTAGCATAAAATCGTAGCTTTCAATTGCTTATTATGTCATTTAAATCCAGATTAACCTACTTCCTTAGATTACAAGGTCAGAGTTTAGGTTTATGAAATAAATGATTACCTCTTGTTAATTGCTTTAAGATATTAAAGCAGTAAGATAAAAATCATGTCTTACATATCCTAGAAGCTGACTTTCATTTAAGTTAACTTCAGTGGTAAATATTACATACTCTATAATATATCTATGCAATAAAACCCAGTCATTTGCCTTATAAATAAAACATCTAATATTTTTTATTATTCATCTAACTCCTTTAGCTGTATACAAATAAATTAAACAATGAATATTTACAAAATATAAATGCATTAGAGAAGGAGGCTTAGGTAGACATTTCTTATTTCTCTGCAATTACTTGAACTTCTGGAATTGGAGTTCTCTACACACCTGATATGAGGTATCTGTGTCATATGACTGTGTGGTCTCATTTGTTATTGTTTTCTGAAAGGGCAATAGAATTATGTAATTTCTGTGGCATCTAGAATAATCCAGTGTTCTTGTTGAAACACAAAGAGTTGATGTGCTTATGAAAGAATGGTATTTGAGGGTATTGGACCAAGTAATATTTCTCCATAGGAATTCTGAGACTCAGGGACATCTAGCCATTTTTTATTATATTTTTACATGACATTGCTAAACAGAGGCTATAATCTTTTATCAAGCATAGGCAAAAAATCTCTATAAGAGATTTAATTATTAGCATGTTGTTTGACAAAAAAACAACCTGTCATATTGTCTAAACATTTTATCATGTAAGTAAAGGAGTATCCATTTTTGTAGCACTCACTCTGCCCCTTGGCAACCCTGATTGGGTCCATTGCTGCCAATTGGTAGGGATTTGAAGTTTATTTTCCCCTAAATACCTCTTCTATGTTTGTTTTAGTCCCTTAATTCTGTACAGTGGAGGAAATCCTCAGATAAACGGAATATATTTCTTCCAAGTCTTTTAGGCAATCACTGGACAGGAGAATCACACCAAAGCACAGTGAACATAGTACCCTATGGTTCTTGATGTTTAGATGGGGGGAGAAGGGATTAAATATTAAGTTTTTACACATTTCTAGTCAATACACAAATGAAGTTTAGGAATTATGTGATTCATCCATGATTGAACTAAATTAGGAACAAGAAGATCAAGTGAATTTGGGTGAGGCTTCCAAAATTTAAAGAAACGTAATCTCTCAAACTCAGAAATAATGTCGATTGCCTAGACTTCATCAGGCTCTGTAGCCATCTGCCAAGTGTTGGAACCAGCTGTCCAGCAAAAGGCAGGGGGCTGTATGTGTGCAAGGTGCATTCTCTTCTAGGGATGCCAGTCCTCCGACAGCCAAAGTTAGCCCCTGCAGCCATGATGGCAGGAAGCCACTATGCTGGGATGGCAGCTGCAGCAACATAAAGTGTCTGATTGCACTCCCGGATGAATAGTGCTTCCTTGTTCTTAATGACACCAGATGGCACAGCCCACCCGGGGACTCTCATGATGCTGGGTTTACAAGTGTGATGACCTTATGAAGAATGCTGGGAGAAGTGAGAAGACTGAGATTGTTTGGGAGAATCTAGAGAGAGTGCTCCTGATGGGAGAAGAGAAAAAGTGGATTTTCCTAATTGTGGAAATGAGATTCCCACCAAGATTTCTTTCTGTCGTGTTGGAGTTTTTTCAATTCTAACACGTAGGTACATTTGGTTACTAATATGAGTTCGCAAGCAATTAACTATGCATTAGTGCACAACAATGAAATGGCATAGAGACAGGCAAGCATTACATTTATATCATCTTTAACTCAACTGAAAAATCTCAAGGTAAACAATTAAAAGGATAAATTTTTAAAAAGAAGGCTAAATCTGTGTCATAAAAATCTAGCATAGAGAAATGATGTTCAATGAAATATCTAGTTTCATTCCTCTTTAAAGTAGATGGAATTTCATTCTGTTTCCAGAACATTTTAGAACATAATTTTAAAAGGGAGGGGGCATCAGAGAACAAAAGCAGTGCATTATTTGTTAGCATGTAAGATCTTGAGAATTTAAAAGTCTGTGAGAGTCTGTCCACTATCTGCCAGATGGTTTCACAATTAAATGTTTTTAAATTAGCCCTTTAAACCCATTAGTGAATAAAAGGACAATGTAAATGATTATTGCTTATGAAAGTTCAATGAGAAAGTAGTCACTCAGCCAACTATTCTCTCTACGAGAACATGCATGTGAAATGACAATTCTCTAAAAACTATAAGATAGCCCAACTATGCTTTCCATTTTCACTGCTTTTTAATAGATTTGATATTTAAATGAGATAATAAAAAGTCTTGATTTAAAGTGATTATTGGATAAAGGGCATGGTACCACAACTTTTTCCTTCACAGAAGTGTTCACATCATGGTTACTTGATAAATATGAATTGGGAGCACTGACTTTTGCTCCACTAATATACCTCTTATTTTATCCCACAGTAAACATTTATTATTTTTTTATAAATGTGGAAGGTTATGGAGCAATATGTTAGCTGCAATAAAAATGCTAACAAGCTAATTTCAATAAATGAGGATTTCTAAAAAGTATTACTATTTTTTTTGGTCAAACTCATTTGCATTATTGTGGAGAGAGAAAGGAGAAAAGTCATATTTTAAACGACTATACTGGGGAATAATCTTTACTTGGAATGTAATCTTCTGTCATAATATGTTATGAAAGCACACACATGGATGGTTTCATAATTATAGCGTTCAGAACTGCAAATGCTAGACTGAAGATTGCAAATCCACTTTCATTATAACTACTTGTTTTCAATCACTGATAACATTTGAAAAATTGTCCTTGGGACTGAAATTCTCACAATACAACAAATAAAGGAAGATGTGATGAATTCATGTGTCAAACAGGCAGTAAAGGAGTAGAAGAAGTTGAGAGGTGAATGCTACTTTGTTAATAATAGTATCCTCACTGCATATGAACCTTTACCCCCACAGCTCTATCTGGAAACCTCCAATGTAGGCAGTGGCCATTCATGACAGCATCAAGCCTATCATCTGAATAATTCATGGGCCCAGTCTGCTATTAAGAAGACAGGTGTAATTTTCTTCTGAATGATATGAATTGTTGTTTAAGCAGTATAAATGTATCAGATAATTTTTAATCTTCCACTCCATTTTCTCAATAGCAATTTAAATGGTAAAAGTCAAATAATTATAAGCTTGAATAAAAATACTCTAAACTTTCAAAGCAATATGTGTTGTCATTTGTGATATAACTTTTAATTTTTATATTCTATCCTTCTGACTTGAAAAATTCAAAAGATGATTATTAGGATGCAGCATACATTTTGATGATCATCAGCATATGCATGAATGAAAAATTGCTTTAAGAGAAGCTGGAAATAAAAAAAAAAGGACTCTATTCTGGTAAAGGATGTATGTATCTTTTCCTCTGAGTTTGCAAAATCTTCCTTGTAATTTTTTAAATGCTTGCCCCGTATTCCAGAATATCTGAGTAAAGAAAGTGTGGTGAAACATACTTCAGTTGTACAATTTTTATGAAATTTATAAACTTGATGATTGTAGACAAAACATTCATTTCTCAAACTAACAAACAAACACTGTTCATCGATTTGCTCAAGTGGGCCCAGTAATGTTTCCATTTTGAGACTTCTTGTTACTGTGTTTGGCATATCGAATACTTCACGGGTAGCTTGCCAGGCTCTGCCACTCAGGCAAGATACTCTCGGTAGCTTGCCGGGCTTTCCGAGAGGGGAGGAGGAATCGAACCCAGCTTAGCTGACTGGGCTGGCTGTGCACAAGGCAAACGCCCTACCACTGTGCTATCCCAGCACCCCATACCACCCTGAACGTACCCAATCTTGTCTCAAACTAAAGTTTTGAGACATTATGCTACAATTTAAATGACAGGCATACATTACCTATATATATATATATATGTATATATATGTGTGTATATATATATATATATATATATATATATAGTTTCACTTCACTTCACTTGTCATCCTATTGTTTGATTATTTGCTTGAGTGGGCACCAGTAATGTCTCTATTCATCTCTGTCATTGTCATCTGTCATCTCTGTCTCTGTCATCTCTCTATTCATACTTGCTAGTATAGCCCAGTGGTGTACTGGGAGCTCTTTCAGGGTCAGGGGAATGAGATGCATTACTGTTACTGTTTTTGGCATACCGAATGCATCACAGGTAGCTTGCCAGGCTCTGCCATATATGTGTGTGTGTGTATATATATATATTATAATTACATATATGTATATATAATATGTATTTTATATATTTCAATAGATAAAACATATATATATTTTTCAATTTATTTCAGAAGACAGGATTTGTTTTCATAGTAAAATGCTACAGTCTGGATGGCTTATAAGCAACTGAGACTTACTTCTCACCATTTAGAAGGGATGCTGAAAGTTCAAGATCAGAGTGCCAGCATGGTCTACTTCTTATGACTTGCTCTTCTAGATTGTGAATGATCTAGTTCTTTCTGTGTCCTAACATAGATGAATGGACTGAATCTTCTTTATGTTAGGTATCAAGATCTTTCACCTTAACTGTTAAGATGATTTCATACCTTATCTCTTATCTTTACTTCTTATCAATAATTCCTTCTGTGACTAAAAGAATGAAGATTGCATGATTTAAAAAAAATAAAAAAAGAGTAAAGAATGGAGGAAAAACTTCAAACAATGCAAAACTATATATAATTAAAAAATGTAATCTCTCATGTTTACTACTGTCCCACACTATACTTTGCCCACTTTGCCTTCAGTGTACGTTATGTATTCTGGTCTGATGTTGAGGTCTTTAATCCATTTTGATCTTACTTTTGTACATGGTGTTAGGCAGAGATCTGAGCCCAGTTTTTTGCATGTAGCTGTCCAGTTTTGCCTTGCTTGTCAATTTAACTTAAACATTTTTCTGACTTTTATATGTTCTCTTAGTTTATTTTGCATTACATTTTAATATATTCTTAAATAGCTGTTGAATGCTCATTAAAATTATGTTTTAATTTTTTTCTGCCTGGAAAGAGAGAATGACAGAAAGATTGCACTCACTTGTGGAATATAAAGTAACAGAATGGGGACTAACACCCAAGAATAGTAGAAATAAGTACCAGGAGGATTACTATACAGTTTAGAAGTCGGTCTCACATGCTGGGGGAAAGGCATCTCAGATAGAGAAGGGGCCACCAAGTAAAGGGTGCTAGGAGGTACAGCTCGGGATGGGAGATAAGGGCTGAAAGTTGACTATAGACCAAACATGATGGCCACTTAATACCTCTATTGCAAACTACAACACCCAAAAGGAGAGAGAGAGCAAAAGGGAATGCCCTGCCACAGAGGCAGGGTGGGGTGGAGGGGACCAGGTGGTGGTGGTGGGAGGGATGCTGGGACCATTGGTGGTGGAAAATGGGCTCTGGTGGAGGGATGGGTTCTCGATCATTGTATGATTGAATCGCAAGCATGAAAGTTTATAAGTTTGTAACTGTACCTCACAGTTACTAATAAAAAAATTTAAAAAATCTGCCTCATATTATTTTTATTTCTTCTGATGTGAGCAGGTCCTTTTGCTCAGTGATCTCAGTGATATTTTTCCCATCTTAGATAAGTTTTTATAGCTAACAATTGATGTTTATCCAAAGATTTTTTTTAAATTAATTTAAGTAAATCTGTGTGTCTGTCTGTTTGTATGTGTCTGTATAAGTTATCACTTTTCTTTTTTTTTTTCTTTTCTGGGGTTGTAGAGAATTGGACCACACTTAGAAGTGCTCAGGGCTTACTCCTGGCTCTGTGCTCAAAGATCACTCCTGTCAGGTTTGGGGGACCAGAGAAGCCTTTGGGTATAAAACCAGGTTGGTTGCAGATAAGGCAAATGCCCTACCCACTATTGCTCTAGGCTCAGCTTTTTGTATTTATGTTCTAAAGTATTTTCTATAAAAAAAAGTAACCTGAAGTTTGTGCTACCAGAAAGATTTTACTTCACAAGTGATAGTTTAGGATTATTGACATTAGGTTTATGTATGCCCTTGGATAGAAGACTAATAATGGTAACATGGACTACTTTCTTATATGTTACTTCTACTACTGGACTAACCACTCAGTTTGTCATAAAGATCCATGAAAAATTACAGTGGATTTCTTTCTAAAAACAAATAGTTTATCCAGTATTCCTCAAGCCTTTAATTTAACTTTGTTTCAAATTCAGGTTTTATGAAGCTCTAAGACCAACAGTAGTAAAATTGTAGCTATTTCATGAATAGTGCTTTCAATAACCAGACCATAGCCCTGTCTAGCACTCTAGTTTCTCTGTAAACAGGGTTTCATCTCTTCTGTGGATATCAAAATATGAATTAAATTTCCCATATACTATTATCTTCTTTTCTTGTCTTTAATGTTACTATTTCATTACTTTTTATTTATATTTGCAATATTGTTTAGTGAGATTCTGAAAGGAAGGGAAATCAATGTATTTTCTTGCTGTGCATAGTAAATTGGAAATTGAATTAGCTTTTTAAAAAATGCTCAAATTAGATTAGATTGCCATATTTTGTACCTAGAGTTCTCATATTTGGGTAATCTGTAGTTTGCTTACTTTTCTGGCATCCTTATTTCCACTTTCCTCCCTACTGACTGAAGCAGCTATCTACAGATCTTAGGTAATGCTAAGCTCTTCCTCTCATATAATCCTTTGTAATGATAGTGAAAAACCTTTTGTTCAGCTAACAAGTGTTTCAGCAATGAGAATACTGCAAACTCTATAAAGATCAAGTTGAGTCCAAAGGTCTTTGGTAACTGTCTTTTGGTAATTCTAGATAGAAATAGCCAAGAATAGGGAATAATAAATATAAGTTAGTTCATTGCTCAGGATTCTCCCCTTATGGTTGAGTATATATATTGTGTTGAAAAACAAAGCCACCTATTAAGAATTGTAAGTATGTTTTCACTACAGATCCATTTCAGAAATGTCAGTGAAGATACTCATTCTGTATATACGTACATATATATAATTATCCACCTAAAATTATTTATATTAGTTTTATGTATGTCCTTTGATAGAGGACTAATGATAACAACAGGCACTACTTTCTTGTATGTTACTTCTACAACTGGACTAAGAACTGGGTCTGTCATAAAGAAACAAGACAAATCAGAGTGGATTTCTTTATGAAAACAAAAAGTTCATCCAGTCTCATGTATATGAGACATTGAATATGTACATATGTATCTATAGATATTTTGAGAAAGAATTTAGATACCAATAATATAAGTTGCTTTTACAAGGTTTCATACTTAAAAAAAATGATAAACAGTAATATTCATGTTCTGCTTGCTTATCACTTGCTTTTGTAGATCCAAATTTTCCTTAAGAGAGTAAAAGTAGTATAAAATGTAGAACTGATATTCTCGGGACCAAGTGAGACAGTTCAATCTTAATTTTTTTTTGGGGGTGGTGGATTTTGGGAGGGCAAACATAGTAGTGCTCAGGTATTCTCCTGACTCTTTTTCAGGCATCACTCGTAGAGCACCTTGAGTGACCATACGAAATGCCAGAGATCCATGGAATCTGAGTCAGGTCAGGTATGTGGAAAAGAAAACACCTACGTGTCTCCAGCAACAGGCAGACAGATTAGATAATCAAACAAAATACATGTACAGTTGCATAATCCTAGACTTACAGAGGCTTTGTTTTATTCTACTTAGCAAATGACATTTATTTTTAGGTCAGTATTTCTCACTGTAATACAACTAGCGTGTTATTTTTATGTTTAAGTATAGGAATCTATTTTAAAAAATTTAAAAAGTATGTATTTAATCATTCAATAAAAATAAAAAAAAAAATAAGAAAAGTTACAGACCACCTTAAAATAGTCTAACATTTCAACACTAGGTATAGATAAACTATAGTATAAAAAGATAAAACTTTATTGTCTGGATGCAAGGAAGTTTGGGCTGTGTGAGTGAGTGTGTGTGTGTGTGTGTGTGTGTGTGTGTGTGTGTACATGTGAGCAAGTGTATGTGCTGAATTGCTGAATTAAATTTTGGAAAAACAAATATTGTCCTTTCACAGCAGATATGCTCGATCTGTCTGTTCGCTTTTCCGCCATCCTACAATTCAGTTGAAGGAGCTGGGCCTACTTTTTGCTATGGTCAATCCTCCTATAATTCCTGCATCTGTGAGGAACTGGTCACATTAACAACTCTTTCTTCTATATATTTTTCTGTGTTTTAGATGGTCCCCATATTATATCAACATACCTAAGTCCATCTTGTGTAGTTAATGATCTATCCCATTACCACCCAAACAAAAGTATTTAATTTCTCTAATCTAATCTTCTGCTAAATATCAGTAATCTATGCTTCTTATGTTAACTATCATCTTTTATCTTTATTTGGTGGTTTGCTATGGTATGCTTATCTTTTAAAAATCCTATATTCTTACTTTCTTTGATGTCATTTTTTAATGATTTTCTTCTTAGCCGTTCCTTCTAAAGAAAATTACCTTTTTTCTGCTTTCCATTAAATGTCAGAATTACAGTTATAGGGGAACATCAACCCAAAGGTCAATATTCAACAGATTTATCCAAGGAGGCTCATACCGAGAGTATTTGATATGCCAAACACAGTAACAACAAAGTCTCCAATGGAGACGTTACTGGGCCCGCTCGAGCAAATTGATGATCAACGGGAGGGCCAAATGACACAGCAAGAGACTTTTTTGCGAAAGAGCGGTTGCATGGAGATCAGTAGGTAACCCAGGAAGATACTGCTTTAATCTGCCTCATGCCTCAAAGTCCAGAGGTTTTAAGTGTGGTTAAGACCACTGTTACAGTTTTAGTAAGTTTGATTATGCCCATATATGACCCATGGCTTCCTCCTCCTTCTTTGAGCCTCTGTTGGGTCATTTCTGAATGGTTTTGGTACAATTGTTAGTTCCAGATTCAGCATCATATTATGAGACAATAAAGATAAAAGATTATTTGCTATATGTCAAATAGTTCCAGATTCAGTATCATATTATGAGACAATTAAGATAAAAGATCATTTGCTATATGTCAAAAGTAGAAATTGGGAAAAGCTGTTTCCTAACAACTTCCTCTCTGCAAGTGTTTGTATGTAAGATACTTATTGGGAATCAGGATGGAATTCTCTTCCTTTTGTAACTATTTCCTCTTTGGAATGAGTTCTCTCCTGACTAGCAGAGTGGAAAACTCTCTCCTACCAGTCTAGATGGAGATATATCATGGTTTCACAACTTGGTTTAGTATAAAGACTTTAGTCTTAGAAATAATGTTGGTAAGTATTTGAAACAGACAAGAGTCAAACTGGAGGCCCAAGAGGATACTCATTGCAGGGCCCAGGAAGGGAAGAATCCTAGGTACAAAAGATTCCCTAATAACCATAAACTTTTATTGCATGTACCAGCAGTCATTTAATGTCTGCCTGAACAATTCAGATTAGTTGTAGAAAAAAAAATAACTTTACTCCTTTAAGTAAAACAAGTGCTTCCCTGTTTAGCTCTAAGAAACAGGTCTTTAGATCTGAGATTTTTCAAAAACTCTGGCAGTAAAAGAATCCAACTCAGACTTAATATTCTTAAGGGTTCTAGCTCTTTTGCTGTTGATGTTATTGTTATTATATAGGGCAGGTTCATAGGACAGCATTTGAGAATTAGGTAGGAGATACTTCCAGTAGGCAAAAGTGAAAAGACTAAGCATTTTCACACCAGCACCTTCTTTGAAAAACAGAAGAAAAGGGAGGGATGCATAGGTTAAGAAAACATTTCAGGGGATGCATTTCAATGGATGGGAAATGCTAACTTCATCCTACATTAACATGCTAACGAAATCTGAAGCAACTGAGTTTTAAGATAACTTAGGTGACAAGGATCCAAGGCTTCATAAAAATGCATTTTATTTCCCACAAAAATTTATCTGTGACAACAGTATTTGGAGTAAAATTTTAATTCTTGAGATTTCTAAAACATCTCCTGAGTTTCAAGTTTGGCCAAAGGGCTTACTTAGTAGTTTGTAATTCTGTAAGCAAAGCATCAGTGATTGTTTCCTCTTCTATCACTTTCTGAGTTCAATCTTAATTTCTGAAGACATATGGTGTCTGATTTTCTAAGCAGTCTTGGTAATAGAATCAATTTCCAAATGATCTATTATGAGAAAAACAGGTTTCTTTTTGTATTCATGCAAATAAACACAATGCTATGAATTATAAAAAAAAATAGTTACTAAGATTCTGACAGTATCATGAAGAGAAAAAATATGTTTCACCCACAATAAAATGTTATCTGTCAAGTTGTTACAGGTCAAAGATGTTTCAATCTCGAGCAATTGTTAGATTCAAGTTCTCCTATAAATTCTGTAATTTTTACCTTTAGTCTCCTAATAAAACAAAACATGAGAATATATGTTAAGATATGTTTCTATAAACTTCTCAGAGCATAAAATTTAAAATAACTATGTAAATGGAAAATCTTTAGAATAATTATACATCTAGTTATACCTTGGTTAACAAGGAAGTTTGCTTAATTTGTGATATATAGTTTTCTAGAACAATACTCAGGATTTATAATATTTAGGAATTTTATAAAATCTGATAATATATATTATCTACATACTAAGAATGTAGAACATGTCTCCTTATGTTGCAATGCTTTTGAAACTTGGATATACCAAACCCAATTCACATGTTTTTTTTGTTTCCTTAGGAGAGAGAAATATTAAGGAGTCTCAGGGGTTCTTCTAAAGATTTACCATATATCAACTTATTTTTATTTAAGATTTTATTATTTTCTTAGAATTCTTATTTCTAGAATATTTAGCCTGTTAAATTTATTAAAAGGTACAAAACACAAAGGTTATGACAAAAATATTTAAAAAACCAGAGAGACAGTAAGTTGGTAAAGTGTTTGCCTTGCAAGCAGTAGACCTCTGTCAATCCCTGAATCCCCTCAGCACCAGTCATGCTCCAAATATTTACACAAAAGAACAAAGGCTGAAGTGATTCTTGAACACATCTCTATGTAGCTCTCTTTCTCCCAAAGTAAATGAATAATTAAAAATATAATAATGCTTAACAACCTATTTAAAGCACAGTAACAAAGACACAAAGCTATTATAAAAATTCTGTGGTTGCAATACCTTTAAAATTTAAGTAACTAGATTTACTTAAATAAATAAATAGCTAATAACAACACTGGCATAAAATCAACAGTTCTTTTAATTACATATTCCTGCACTTTATGAAAGATGATTTAAATAATATTGTATAAGAAATTTTGGGGGTTATTTTTAGCATATGAGAGAAATTAATGTTGGTTTTACATAAGTAAAACATAGATATTAAATTTTAATTCTGAAATCCTTGTAATTTACTTTATTCAACTTAGTTTTGTCCTCCAAAAAGTCTCTTCTTAAAATTCATTTCACTCAAGTCCCTTACAGATTATTTGTATTACATCCTATCCTATAATTTCTCTTAATATGTATATATAAATAACTTTATATTCCGCTTTCTCTATTTTATTAGTTATGGCCTCACATAATTATTAAAAGGTATACTGTTTTAAAACTTTGTAACTTTAGCTTATAAATTTAAAAAGTTATGTCAGCATTTACAGCAGATTAACTACAAAATTCTCAAATTATTGTAATGTAATTACTTTCAAGGAAACAAGATATTTTGTAGGTCCAAATTACTAATTTTAAAAGTAAACTTAAATTTAAGTTATATTTTAATAAAAATAACATACATACCAACAAATTATTATTACTAAACTAAATAAATCTCCACCCCCCAAAAAACTTTGAAATAGACAGAACTTCTAAAAATTCCATTAAGTCTCAGTATAATGAACTCTCTTTCCCCAAGGGTTGTATTAATCCAGAACTATACTAGGGAGATTATTTTGCCAGAAATAATCATTTTTACTCTCTCACATTAAATAGTTCAAATTTTTATGTTATCAAATATCTCTCTGACCAACTATTATTAGAAACTCCTATAATTTAGCACAATTTTTCAGATATTAAGCAAGCTTACCTGACTTAGAAATATCACCCAAACATTCCTGGGTACTATTAGTACTGTGAACTCAATATTGCTACTATGCAAGTGGAAGACTTGACTCCAAACTGAAGAAGTAGGGTTCCTCAGAGAGCTTCCAAACTATGTTGCAGACCATAGGACTCCTGGCTATCTCCACCAAGAGCTACAGGTTACTTGTATGAAGTGGGGAATGAAAGTGGCAGCATGCTTCCGCCTTGCTATCTCACCCACTGCTGCCATGTAGAAATGACTGGTGTGGGTTAGAACTGGTGAAATCAGCTAGGAGCATCTGCACGCCGGAAGTGGAAATTCTAGCTTCAAACACAGTTCATGGCACTGTGTCCACTGCCAAAGTGGTGAAGGGTCAGTTTACTCCTTTTTAGAGAAACTGTGGTTATAGGATAGTGCATTATATTCCTATCAGCCTCCCAGTGAAGCTATGAAGCTGCACCACAAGCCCACTTGTTCCACATGGTAGAGGAATTAGTTCCTATCTAAGCTACCTGGGAGGCATGGGCTCAAGGTGGAGCAAGAAATGTTTCTTCAAGGAAAAGGAAAATCAATCATGATTTTATCTTAAATGCATAGGCATTTAAGAGAAAAGTCTTTTCTAGAGAGATAAAATAAGAGTGTACATATCAGGTCAAGACATGGGCCAATCTTCAGAGTGAAGAATGCGTGCCAGGTGCCTTTACAAAATTGGATTTATAGAGAGACATCTTCAGAGCTTTCTTGACTTGAAGTTCTTTGTATACATACTATTATCATGACTTTTAGATTCTCTTTTGCTTAGGTGATCTGCTCATGTCTGAATGATGCCTTACTTTCTCTGGGTGATGGTCCATTTTCTTTGTATTCAAAGAGCTCAATATTTTCTTCTGGAAGAGGGTGATGTCTTTCTGCTTTGATGCTACTTCAGGACTCATTCAGAGGCCAAATAAGACTAGCAACTTCTTCCTAGTTTTATCATTCTACAAAATTCATTACCAGTATGCAACAATACTAGCCAAAAGTCTTATGAGACCAACATAGTTTTCTTTCTTTGATATGTGTTATCTCTGGTTTATAAACAGTAGGGAGGGAGGAACTGCATCCAATTTTAGAGATTTTCACATTCAAACTAAACCAATAAAATTCACGAGACTTTTTTTTAATCAAACTTATTCCAAATCACATTTAAATAATTTGGGGTAGGATCACTTGATCGGGCTGGAGCGATAGCACAGCGGGTAGGGCGTTCGCCTTACAAGCGGCCAACATGGCCGACCCGAGTTCGATTCCTCCGCCCCTCTCGGAGAGCCCGGCAAGCTACTGAGAGTATTCGATATGCCAGACACAGTAACAACAAAGTCTCCAATGGAGACATTACTGGGCCCGCTCGAGCAAATTGACGATCAACGGGAGGGCCTTTTACCTTTTATCACTTGATCACTTGATACACCGTTACTCATCAATTTGCTCAAGCAGGCAGCAGTAATGTCTCCATTCATACCTATTGCGTGCTAGCGTAGCCCAATGGCATCTGCTCATTCTAGGAACATGAAGAGCCTCAAACTGATCATTCAGGGTCTTGACAAAGAAGTCTGATGATCTCATAGGTGGGCGTCCACGCGATCTTTTGACGTCCCATGGAATCCAGTCAGTAATGGCTCTAGTCCAGTGGTTGTCCCTAAACCTCATTACGTGTCCAGCCCATCTGATTTTTGATGCCTTGGCAAATGAGACAGCGTCCCTGAATCTTGACTGGCGAGGTTGGAACTCCGGATTCTTTCTCTCATTACAGTGAGGCATGATACTCCAAGAATAGCTCTTTCGATTCCTCTTTGGGAGACCCAAATAGCGTTCTCCCTAGATATATATAACTGTTGCATTCGGAAATGGTCATTCTGTTGAGAGTGAATGGAACATCAGAAACAAGACTGTTTCTCATGAACATTGTCTTTGTGAGATTCAGTTGTAGTCCTACCTTTCCACACTCATGGTCAAAGTCGGTTAGCATTTATGCTGCTTGGCTGATGTTTGGTGTTATTAGAATGATGTCATCAGAAAAGGAGAGGTGGTATAGTTGCTAACCATCTATCTTAACTCCCATTCCTTCCCATTCCAGTCATCGCATGATGTTCTCGAGGGTGGCACTGAAGAGTTTCAGTGAAATGGTATCACCCTGCCGAACCCATCTCTTGACATGGATGAATACTTCTTTGTAGAGTGGTGAGATCCTCATAGTGAATCCATAATACAGCTCATGGAGGATACTGAGTTTTGAACGCCCTCATTGGCTAGGGCTTCAATGACCACTTCCATCTCAACAGAATCAAAGGCCTTCTTTAAATCAATGAACGTTAGACAGAGTGGAATCTTGAACTCCTGAGAAACCTCAATGAGCTTGGCTATCGTGTGGATATGGTTGATGGTCCTGAATCCTTTTCGGAACCTGACCTGCTCGAATGGTTGTCCTTCATCTAGTTTTCTGCCAATCCTATTCAGGATGACTTGATTGAACAGCTTGTAGATGACAGACAATAGGCAGATTGGGCGATAGTTGCCAATGTGGTGTACATCTCCCTTCTTGTATAGTAGTACAGTCCTGCTGATTTTCCATTGGGATGGAATCTTGAATTCAGACAGGTAGCGTGTGAAGATCTGAGCCAGTGTATTGAGTACTGGCGGTAAGTTCTTCAGGTGTTCAGGTCTGACCTTGTCTGGGCCAGGTGCTCTTTGTTTCTTTACCGATGAGATGGTGTGTGGGATTTCAGAAGGGAGAACATTGGGAATAACATATTCATCCTGCGGAATTTGGTATGTGGGCAAGTGGACATGGCTATTAAAGAGATCTGAATAGAAGTCATGAATAATCTTCTCATTGCCCTTCTGGATGATGTGATAGATCCATCAGGATATCGGAGGGCAGTCGTCTTGGTCTTGTAGTTGGTAAAGGACAGGCGGGCATTACGAATGCTTTTCCTGGCTTTTGCTGCATCTACCAGCACTGCTGCTCTTCTGTCTTTGAGGTCATCATCAATCACTTCTCTGCACTGTCTTGACAGCTCAGATATTCACTTGTGGTTGCCTGAGGCATGCGCCAAGCCACATTGACGAATAAGTTCAAGAGTGTTCAAAGAAAGGCGTTTTTGTTTTTGTGTTTATCTCTCTCTTGGCATTCCTAGCACAATCATATTGGTGTAGGAAGTTAGCTAAAATGATCTCAGTTTAATTGCAATTATGTCATTCAGAGGCCAGATAAAGCATAAAAGGGAAGATACAGAGATACACAATGACACAAAGTAGGAGCTCTTAGATTGTAATAAAATTTCATAAAGATGAATTTATTTTAAAGAAGTATTTAAACTGTTCAGGGTGACTTTTGTTAAAGCAGAAATAAGGGAGGTAGCATCCAGGAAATAGTGAGTCCTGCTGTCTGATCAACCCACCTCAACAGCTTGAAGAACTGCCTAGTATGGTTTAGGGCTAGTAAAGTTGGCTATGAATGTTTACAGGGCATAAACACTAGAGTTCCACTATTTCCAAGAGCAGTGGTCAAACTTGACCTGAAATTACATGCATGAAACAAGTCCCTGGTCACCTCACACACAGTTCTCCATGAGATAAAATAGTGAAATACTATCATTTTACTTAAGGAAATTTACTTGGAGAAAGGTGAAGGAAAGAACCAAGAGAAACAGCTAGTAACACCTGTTCCTGAGAGATACATTAAGCTTATAGTGTTGGGATCGGGAGTTCCCTAGCCCTGGGAGGCGCGGAGAGACCAGATAGACACAATTCCTGCAGGAGTAAAAACGGGGTTTATTTAGACCAGCGTGCTGGGGCTCCACAGCATACCCCAGAGTGGGCAGTGGCTGAGAGCCCCGAGCTTCTTCAAAGGGGATCTTATATAGGCCTTCACGGGCCGTTACAGCAAGGCCCGCACATTTCTTAGCCAATAGATTTGTAACAACATATCCTTTCTTAACCAATCCATTTAAAAGTACCTCACTCCTTAGCCTATAGATTCAAAGATAAGCATTTACGTACATCGATTGTCAGCACAGCAAGGTTATAGCCGGAATCATTAAGCCTTAGGTAATCTCCCTTGACCATCCACATTTTGAGTTACCCAAGTCTGCAGGGTGCTTTAGTGAGACAATACACTCCAGGAAAGGGCAATTTCCCCCAACCACCACATCCTGAGTTATCCTTTACCCAAGTCTGCAGGGTACTTTACTGAGACAATACATTTCAGGAACAGTAAATACACCTGAACAGTAAATACACCTATCACACTTGGTTTAGAAAGAAGTTATGCCCTGTTCACTTTCCAAGTCCCCTCTCCCCCAGGTGCAAAGCAGCCAAGCAGTTTTACAGAAAGCAATGTTGCAAGTTAGCTGAAGCATGAAAAAATTTGATGTCCTAATATGGATTCCTTCAAAAGGATGGCTTTCCTGGGGACATCTCGCTATAAATCTCAGACTATAGTGCTCAGGCCAGATTAGTCTTTCATAACCCTATGAGGGTCCTAATATAGTTGCTAATTTTTGGATCATGACAGAATTTGTTCAAAACTATGCTCTTAACTTACAGCTAAGTATTATGCTCTTTGACTTGGCCCATTTTGATGCTAAGGTAGCTCAGAACTTACCATGGGTCCATCTAGTCCCTTGTCAGGACCCTGATTTTGGGGTGCTAGGAAGTAAGGGCAGCTGAGGCCTTAGTCGAGAAAACAGATACCCAGGAGTGAATATCATTCAGAGTCAATTAACTTCCCAAGTTAGAAAAGCATAGCATTAACTGTCTTCCTGTGTCTATACAAAGAGGACATTGCTCTGAATTAACAATGCAAAGGACATAAGGAGAAGAGATAAGCAATATTTACAAGTTAACAAAGACTGATTAGGGATACATGTGATTGACTGATCAGGAAGCAGAACACAAAAAAGAGGTTACAGATAAACACAGAGGAAAAGGAGTGCCTCAGGAGCACTGTGATGGGTATAACCCAGTAAACCTAAGCTCCAGTTAGAAGCTTCTGTGTTTTAGAAGTAGAAGCTCCTAGTAACCATTAACACTTGCATTTTTGGGATTCTCAAGATCAATTTAATCATTTTCCAAAATGTTTTTAGTTGCATCTGTATTAGGGGTAGGTGAGGCAGGGAGTGTTCAGTATTAGGGATTTTCTTTAAGGATCAAGTTCTTTTTCCCTTTTATTCAATTATAAACCCCAATTTAAGAAAATTGTTATTACTGGATGTGATATAGGCAGGCAGGTAGATTGAAAGAACCCCCCCCCCCATGCCATGGCAATGAAATTCCTGGGAAATAATAAAGTACTAGTCCTAAACCTGACCCACCTTATGGATAAGAAAGCAAGACAGGATTAAACCTCAGCAGCAGACCCTGAGGAGACTGGTCCCCTCCCTACAGAAAGGGCCCTGGAGGGAATTCCTCCAGAACTCTCAATTTCTTCCTTTAATCTGAATAACCCTCAAGGCTCAGCTCACCCAGACCAGAGAAGGCTGGACCCACCTTCTGAAGAGAAGATCCAGCATTAGCAAAGGTCAAGAAAAAGAATTTCAAAGACCCTGAACCACCCCATCTGTGTCACCTCCTTGGCAACTGCCCTGGCGATGGATTGTTAGCTAGCTAGAAGCACCACATGGGGCACCTTGGGAAAAACCCTAAAAAAAAAAAAAGCCACATTGAACATTGAACAAAGAAAGGGCTTGCTTGTGCCCACATGGTCAAGCACATGTGTTGCCTGCATCTCCCCTCTTGAGACGTGTACTTTCTTTTTTTTTCTCTGCAACTGTCGTCAACTTCTATTTTTTTTTTATTTTTTAAAAAATTTTTATTGAGGGTTCCTGAGCTCCTGCTGGCAATAAAAGAACATGGACAAAATGTTGGAGCGAGAGAGTGAGCCGTTTTCCAATCCTTTGGCCCCAGATGGCAACAATGTGGATGATCCTCACTCCTTCCACCAATCTAAGCTCACCAATGAAGATTTAAGAAAACTTCTCATGACCAAGGGCTGCACCTACCTCTGTACCACTCTCTAAATCACGTCATCATGAGATGCCAAGGTAGCATAAGGAGGATGAGGATCCAGCTGCACGGAGGAGAAAAAAAGAAAAGTTATCATGCAAAGCTTCGCCAGCAAGAAATTGAGAGAGAGCGAGAGCTAGCAGAGAAGTACCGGGACCAGGCCAAGGAAAGAAGAGATGATATGAACAAAGATTATGAGGAAACTGAGGTAATCAGCACCATGGCAAACTACAGGGCCGTGGGCCCCACTGCTGAGGCAGAGAAATCAGCTGCAGAGAAAAGAAGACAGTTGATCCAGGAGTCCAAGTTCTTGGGTGGTGACATGGAGCATACTCATTTGGTGAAAATCTTGGATTTTGCTCTGCTTCAGAAGGTACGAGCTGAAATTGCCAGCAAGGAGAAGGAGGAGGAAGAACTGATGGAAAAGCCCCAGAAGGAACTAAGAAAGATAAGGACCCTGAAAACAAAATTGAATTTAAAACACGTTTAGGCTGCAATGTTTACCGTATGCTCTTCAAGAGCAAAGCATATGAACGGAATGAGCTGTTCCTGCCGGGCCTCATGGCCTATGTGGTTGGACCTGGATGATGAGTATGCAGCCATGGACATCCCCACCACTCTTATCCGCAGCAAGGCTGTTTGCCCCACCATGGAGGCACAGACCACACTGACAACAAATGACATTGTCATCAGAAAGCTCACACAGATTCTTTCCTATTTGAGGCAGGGTACCCGTAACAAGAAGCTCAAAAAGAAAGATAAAAGGAAGCTGGAAGAGAAGAAGCCTCCCGAGGCGGACATGAATATATTTGAAGACATTGGGGATTATATACCTTCCACAACCAAGACACCATGGGACAAGGAGTGGGAAAGATACCGAGAACAGCTGCATGATCGTGAAAGGGACAGGGACTGGGACAGAGAGCAGGACAGGGAACGGGAGCAAGAACAGGAGCGGGACTGTGAGAGAGAGGAAGAGAAAAAGAGACTACTAGGAGAAGCCAAAAGTGGATGATGAGCCCATTGATGTTGACAAAGGACCTGCATCTGCCAAGGATTTGATAAAGTCCATCAATGAAAAATTTTCTGGTTCCACTGGCTGGGAAGGCACTGAATCGCTGAAGAAGCCAGAGGACAAGAAGCAGCTTGGCGATTTCTTCAGGATGTCCAACAGTTATGCCGAGCGCTACCCAGCCACGATAGAAGATATGGCTGTGGACAGTGATGAGGAGGTGGATTACAGCAAAATGGACCAGGGTAACAAGAAGGGGACCTTAGACCAATGGGACTTTGATACCCAAGAGGAATACAGTGAATATACGAAAAACAAAGATGCTTTGCCCAAAGCCACATTCCAGTATGGCATCAACATGTCTGAAGGGTGGAAAACCAGGCGCTTTAAGGAAACCAACAACAAGGCAGAACTTGATCATCAGTGGAAGAAGATTACTACAATCATTGGGAAGAGGAAGAAGATGGAAGCTGATGAGGTTGAGGTCAAAAGACCAAAATACTGATCTTCATTGATGTACAGAAAGAATCTCTCCAGGGTAAGAATCTCTCCAAGGATGTGTGTCCCATTGCTCTTTCTTCAGTTCCCAGAAAAGTCGCAAGGTTTTTTTTTTTTTGTGAATGTTTATAAACTTTTACTGTATAATCATTTGGCTCCATTAAAATTGGTTATCCTGGGGCCCAAGTGGCAGGGCACGTGGTGTGCATGTGTGAGGCACAGGGATCAGTCCCTGACTTTGCATTGCCTGTCTTTTCCCCCAGCACTGCTGGTTGTGGCCTTAATGAACTCTGAACTCCTCCAGAAGTAGCCCTCACAATAAATAACTAAATAATAATTTAAAAAATTATTGAATCACTGTGAGATATAGTTACAAGCTTTCATGTTTGAGTCATAATCACACAATTATCAGACACCCATCCCTCCACCAGTGCACATTCCCCACCACCAATATCCTACTATACCCTCCCATTTCCCACCCTCACACTGTCTCCATATCAGACAATATTCCCCATACAATATTCTTTACTTTTGGGCATTATAGTTTGTAATGCAGATACTGAGAGGTTATGACGTTGGGTCCTTTGTCTACTTTCAGCACACATCTCCCCATACTTTCATGCAGACCTATTTAATGCTGGAATGTGTATTGGCTCTCTCTGGAGAAGCCCATGTTCTCTCCTGAGCATGTTACTCTCTCACTTTCTCACCCTCCTTCTGCATGGAAATGGATACACATGGGAATCACTCCCATGTGAAAAAGTCCAAGCGGATGTCTTAGCATTGCTGTAGAAATCCAATGACATGACAAAATATAGTTAGAATCTTTGGGCTACCTTAGATACCAAAAGTCAATACCTCAAAGTCCTCCCTCTAAATAAAAAAAAATTTAAATTCACTCCTCAATAATTTGACCTAATGTAATGTCCGTGAACCTAAAATTTTGTAAAAATCATGACAACTTATCTTTTTGGAAACTTATGGAAATTTGGTATACCTGTACTCTGGTTCTCTAGTATATTTATTGTCCACTGTCCTCCCGTTGTTCATCTATTTGCTCAAGCAGACCTAGTAATGTCTCCATTGTGAGACTTTATTGTTACTGTGTTTGGCAAATCGAATACGCCACGGGTAGCTTGTTAGGCTTTGCTGTGCAGGTGAGATACTCTCCGTAGCTTGCTGGGCTCTCAGCAGGACCAGCTGCGAGCAAGGCAAATGCCCTACACCTGTGCTATCGCTCTAGCCCGGTATATTTATTACTCTTTAGTAATTGATTTATATAGTTTCCTGACTCTTACTTGAAATCTTTACTTTGTGGATCAATCAACCTGGCTCCTAGATTAGGGTCAAATGATTTTAGCCCTCAGTGAAATTTCACTAAAACATATGCTCTCTCAAGCCAGACAATAGTTTGTTTTGTTCCCTAAATTACCCAATTTCCATCAGTTTCCAATTGTTGGGGCAGTCATCAATAGCAGTATGTTAGGGCCAATTCAACCAGAATACTGAGAATGACTTTTGTTCCTCAATTAGTGCCAGCAGCTTCAGGTAAGCCACGTCTCACTCTCTTGAGTGACATAATGACAGGTTAAAGGTTCACTCACTTTCTCTTTGTCTCTTTAACTCTCTTTTGGTTCACTGCAACTTAAATGAACCAAAAGAATTGAATGAATCTGTACTTAGATGTTACTTAAAGGCGTTTGTTCTGACCTGCCTTATCTCAAAATACTATGAAAATAGAGGAAAGTAGTCAGAAGATGTCTATCAGCAGCTGGTACCATATCTTAGTTCTGCTCCTCACATACATAGTAGGACACTTGGCATATGTATAAGAGAAACATGACCTCCCAGTTCCTCAAGACGTAACTATCTTCCTGATTATTTGAAGTTAAATCTGAGGTGAACAGCCCAAACCCAGACTTTCTTTTCCAAAATTCTTTAACAGGATTCCACACACTTCTCTCCACCCCCCAGAGTCTGAGCATATTTATTACTCAAAACTTTCATTCTTAAAAATATTGAAGAATCTGTAGACTGTGAATGAACACAGAAGCGCCCTGCATTGCTCTTTCATCACTCTTGAGGGAGAACTATACATTTCAAGATGACTCTTTTGAGAAAGAATATTGATCTTGGAAATCTTCTCCATGTTCATGTTTAGAAACATCAAGGCTGAGACATTGTGTTTCACAGTTCAGCACTCAGTGAAAAAGAACTGAAATTTTCAGCACTTTGGCATCTCTGTGCAGCTCAGTCGTGGAGTAGGGCCATAGGCATGGCAGCAGCTGTTGGTGTTTGAGTGTGACCAAAAGGATTGGAACTTGGCCTGCCCCCTTCAAAGATCACACAACTACTTTATTTCCTCCCAGCTCTGGAAAGTTAGTTGTCTTTCAACAAAAAGCCTTTAGTTTCGTGTGGGAACTTCACCCTCAGGACAATTCTCAGTCCAATTGGGAAGACAGGAGAAACATCTGGGACTCAAACTTTCCTTTTCATGCATGTCCTGTTGGTTGTCATTCACCCTTTAAGAGAAATGATTTTCAAATTACTTTCTGAGCAGTTGTTCTCTAATGCTGGTGTGCATCAGAAAGCCCTAGAAGATTGGTTAATGCAAATATTCCTAGGAAATACTTCAAGAGTCTTTTACAATAAGTAGAAATATATACTTGAGGGGTTAATTTTACACCCACATTTGTGCATGTGGATTATTATACAATCTTTAACTACCAACACTTATTTCTTATTCACTATCACAGCATACCATTTGGTATAGAAAATGATAACCTTTAAAATTCTACCTACACTTTAGCACATTGTACAGTAAAAGCTACTGGACTTTTAATTGACTAGTTGTAATACAATAAACTGTACATCTTGCCGTAAGGTAGATTAAGCTAGACATTCATCAAATAGAATACCAAACTCAGTATTGATCAAACCAACCTCTCTCTATATCACATCTAAGTTATAAAACATTAACTGAATCACATTAACATTTGGCTACATGTAACCAATTTAAAGTGATTAGTGAAGTATTTTACATATCTGCATCCCAGCAAATATGGGAGGAGGAATGGCATGCATTTACTTTTAGAATGTATCTCAGTTCATGAATAGTCAGAATCAAATGTTCATAGCAACATTAACTATTATCTCCATCCTATGCAGGTCATAGGATACTTTCAGGTATTTTCTTGTCATTAGTGTTCTTTAGACTCTGAAAGAGAAGTAGATAGTAAGTTTATATAACTTTTGAAAATAATAAAAAAGTAAAATAGTCAAAGGAAAAATGTGAATAAAAATATTTAAAGTTCTAAGAATGATCTCTGACTTGTCAACACAAAACTTGGAGGTTGGTGACAGAAATAAAATAATTATGAAAGGAGACATATTCTACAATGAACATAGGAGTGCAGATGATATTTTAGCTGTGTGTTTTTGGACCTGCAGGGTATATTCCCAGAAGTTGTATTGCTGGGGATAAGAGGAGGTTGGAGGGTAATTAAGACAGAGGAGGGTCCATTATGACAAAAATAGTTGAAAATTATCACTCTGGACAAGAACTGAAAGTAATTAAAGGGAGATACGTGATAACCTTTCAGCATCTATGTTGAAAACCTAATGCCTAAAATGATCAAGATAAAGAGAAAGAGAGAGAGAGAAGAGAGGTGCCTGGTATAAAAGCAGGCTGGTGTAGGGTGATTTGGGGTGGTGGAAGGAAAACTGGGGACATTGCTGCTGGGAAATTACACCAGTGGAGGAATGGATGTTGCAACATTGTATGATTGAAAACAAATCGTGAACAGCTTTGCAATGCTCTATCTCAAAATGATTTTAAAAACTAAACAGATAAATATATTTAAAGACATTTTTTTAGGCTAGAGAGAAGAGTATTGTGGGTAGAGCACTTGCCTTGCATGCAGTAAACTAGAATTCATCCCCAGCACCCCATATGGTGTTCTGAGCCCTACCCAGAGTGAGTTCTGAGCAAAGAGCTAAGAGTAATCCCTGAGGACCACTGGATATGATCCAAAAACAAAACAAAACAAAAAATGGCATTTTCGATTGAACAAAACCTAAGAGAATCTGTTTAAAGAAGAATGACACCACAGACAATTCTTGTTGTGAAATTACAGGAAAAGGAACAGGCAAAATTAAGTCAGCAATTGCATATATACTTAAAAATGTATATGTCATATCTGCTGCTTTTGTTATAATATGTGTCTATAATATATTCTCTATTAATCACTTGTACTTCTTGTATCACTTGTCATCCTGCTGCTCATCAATTTGCTTGAGAAGGCACCAGTTATGTCTCCATTTGTCCCCTTGATGGTTCACCACCTCATGGTGCCGGGGGTGGCAATGATGCTAATTGGCAAAGATTGAACCAATAGGTGCTGCCCAGAGAAGCAGGCAGGTTCATGTTTGTCAGTGTGCAGATCGTTAAAACATGCAGTCAACCAAAAGCTTGCATTATGTATTAATAGTTTTTATATTTATAATGCTATATATATTTATTATTATAAATTAAAATAGCTTGATCACTTGATCACTTGACATACTGTTACTCATCAACTTGCTCGAGCGGGCACCAGCAAAGACTCCATTCATCCCTGTCAAGTGCTAGTGTAGCCCATGGCATCTGCTCGTTCTAGGAATACAAAGAGTCTCAAACTGATCATTCAGGGTCTTGACAAAGAAGTCTGACCATCTCATAGGTGGGCGGCCACATGATCTTTTGATGTCCTGTGGAATCCAGTTGGTAATGGATCTAGTCCACCGGTCATCTCCAAATCTCATTACGTGTCCAGCCTATCTGATTTTCAATGCCTTGGCAAATGAGAAAGCGTCCCTGATTCTTGACTGGCGACAGAGGTTGGAACTCCGGATTCTTTCACTCGAGTGAAGCATGATACTCCAAGAATAGCTCTTTCGATTCCTCTTTGGGAGACCCAAATAGCATTCTCATCCTGTTTTCGTAGGGACCAGGTCTCTGAGGCATATGTTAATGCAGGATGAACAGTAGAATCGAAAAGATGTGCCTAAAGTCAGAGGTTCTTCATCCTCTTAGCTATTTCTTAGATGCTCTTGAAAGCGTTCCAAGCTGTTCTCTTCCTTCTGCGCAACTCAGGTGCCAGGTCATTCATCATGTTGACTTCTTGACCTAGGTACACATAACTGTTGCATTTGGAGATGTTCTTTCCATCGAGAGTGAATGGAATGTCAGGAATGAGACTATTTCTCATAAATATTGTCTTCGTGATATACAGCTAGTCTGACATTTCCACACTCACGGTCGAACTCGGCCAGCATTTGTGCTGCTTAGCTGATGTTTGGTGTTATTATAACGATGTCATCAGTGAAGTGGAGATGGTGTACTTGCCAACTGTCTATCTTCACTCCCATTCCTTCACATTCCAGTCATCGCATGATGTTCTCGAAGGTGGCACTGAAGAGTTTCGGTGAAATGGTATCACCCTGCCTAACCCCTTTCTTGACATCAATGATCACTCCCTGTAGAATGGTGTGATCCTGGTAGTGATTCCGCAATAAGCTCACAAAGGATCCTGATCTATTGAGTTTGAACGCCTTGTTTGGCTAGGACCTCAATGGCCACTTCAGTCTCAACAGAATCAAAGGCCTTCTTTAAATTAATAAACATTAGACAGAGTGGCATATTGAACTACCAAGAAACCTCAATGAACTTAGATATCGTGTGGATCTGGTCGATTGTGCTGAATCTTTTTTTAGAAACCAGTTTGCTGCATGGTTGTCCTTCATCCTGTCCTTCAGGATGACTCGAGTGAACAGCTTGTGTACGGCAGACATTAGGCAGATTGGTCAATAGTTGCCAATGTTGTGGATGCCTCCCTTCTTGTACAGTAGTACAGTCCTGCTGGTTTTTCATTGGGACGGAACCTTGCATTCAGACAGGTAGCATGTGAAGAGCTGATCCAGTATGTTGATAAGTATTGATGGCAGGTTCTTCAGGTGTTCAGGTCTGACCTTGTTTGGGCCAGGTGCTGTTCACTTCTTTGCTGATGAAATGGCATTTCGGATTTCAAAAGGGAGAACATTGGGAACAACATATCCATCCTGCAGAATTTGGTATGTGGGCAGGTGGATATGGCTATTGAAGAGATCTGAGTAGAAGTCATGGATAATCTTCTCCTTTGCCCTTCTGGAAGATGTGATAGATCCATCCGGACATCAGAGGGCATTCATCTTGGTCTTGTAGTTGATGATCGACAGGCAGGTGTTGTGAATGCTTTTTCCAGATTCTGCCACATCTGCCAGCACTGCTGCTCTTCTCTCTTTGAGGTCTGACTTTATCACTTCTCTGCACTGCTTTGCGAGTTCAGACGTTCGCTTGCGTTTGCCTGAGGCTTGCGCCAAACCATGTTGGCGAATGAGCTTGAGAGTTTTCGAAGACAGGTGCCTTTTTGTGGCTATCTCTCTCTCAGCATTCTTCGCACAATCATTGAGGTGCTAAACCAGTCGATTGTATTCCTCGTCAATGTTGTCAATGATAGCATCTTCCCGTGTTGCTGCAATAGTGCCAAAGAGCTCCCAGTTGATGATCGTTCTGGGAGTTCTCTTTTTAAACTTTGAAGCCCTTTATCCCCGCTCAGTGAAGTAGAATGTTGTACCAAGGAGATGGTGGTCCAATCCCATTTGAATTTTGGGACAACAGCGACATTGGTCAGGCAAAACCGTTGATTGAATATAATGAGGTCAACTTTGTTGTGGAACCGTCCACCAGGAGATTCCCATGTCCAAGGTTTAGATTCGGCCTTCCGGACCTGTGAGTTACCATGGATAGTCTTGGTCGATATCATGAACTCATATATTCTCTCACCCTGTTTGTACCATTCTAGGCCATGGGTCCCGATGTGGAGTTCTTTGGCTGATCTTCTCTGTCCTATTTGGCATTAGTATCATCGACAATAATCTTGTAGAAGGTGTGGTCTTTTTTACAGAACTTCTCCAGCTCCATGTAGAACTTCTCAGTTTCTCCTTTATCATAATTGGATATTGGTGCATAGACCTATGAATTCCTACAGAGTTGGTGAAGCCCTACGAGTCGGGAAAGCGGAATACTCTGACCTTGGACTTCAGGTTTGGCGCACCCAGGAGCAGAGATTCTCTGCCTGTTTACAGCAGTCCGGCAGACACCCACTACCTCCACTACCTAGCCAACACTACACTCCAGGATGCTTTCCAGACCCTTCGGCCAAGAACCACATGTTGGAGTGCTCTGACCTTGGACTCCAGTCTCGGCGGACCTGGAGGCAGAGATCCTCTGCCTGCTTCCAGCAGCCTGGCTGAACTCCACTGCCTTCACTACCTACACTTCCCAGCCGAAGCCATGCTTCAGGATGCTTTTCGGACCATGCAGCCACAAAGAGGCCTCACAACACATCGTAAGACAATTAATACAAGATTACCATACCATATTTGATGGGGTTCAAATATGGTTTGAACCATGGGAACACCTGCAAGGACGATTAGAGGCCACCCTAAAAGTCTCTATCCCTCTCGGAGAGCCTGGCTAGCTACCAAGAGTGTTCCACCCACACAACAGACCCTGGCAAGCTGTCCGTGGTGTATTTGATATGCCAAAACCAGTAAGTACAATGGGTCTCATTCCCCTGACTCTGAAAGAGCCACCAATATGGCAGTGTTAAAAAGGATGAGGAAGGAGAGGCTGATAAAACTGGACTGCCAAAACAAAGAAGGACAAAAATTACTGTCTCTACTTTCAATGCATGTACACTGGCATCAGATGCATACATCGAGGACCTGATGGTGCAAGTGTGAAAGATCAAGTATGATATCATTGGTCTGACTGAGATTAGAAGGCATCAATCAAATCATGCCATTTGTGACACTGGATAAGAACTGTTCCTCGGAACATGTGACAAAAAAGTTGTTGGTGGTATCGGTGTCCTTGTGAACATGAACTTGGCCATAAACATTGATTCATTCGAAAGCCTAACAACCCGAATCGGACAATTACATTTGAACAGACGTGACTCACTGCTGGCAGTTTCTAAAATAACTTAAGAAATTTTAAATGTATGTTATGTAAAATGTTAGAAGACATCAATAACATACAAAATATTACTTTCTTATAAAAAACACCTCTACCATACCTTTTTATGAAATATTCTTATATTTATGTAGGGTAGGGCGTTCGCCTTACAAGCGGCCAACATGGCCGACCCGAGTTCGATTCCTCCGCCCCTCTCGGAGAGCCCGGCAAGCTACCGAGAGTATTCGATATGCCAGACACAGTAACAACAAAGTCTCCAATGGAGACGTTACTGGGCCCGCTCGAGCAAATCGACGATCAACGGGAGGGCCATGATAAATATATGATAATATATTATGATATATTTTATATGTACTATATAAATGTATATGCGTGTGTTTATATATACTACACATGCTGTATATTATATAGGGAATTAAAGATGTTAGAAACTGATAACCTGAGAACTAGTTTTTACACCAGTAAAAAGCTTTACTGAGAGTGGGGAGGGAAACACTGCCACAATGGTGGTCACTATGATGGAGGAAGTGGTGCTGAAAGGTGATAGACCTTTATGTAGAAAACTCTATCAGTAACACTATTGTAAATCACAGTGATTGAAATTTTAAAAAGTGCCTGTCATAGAGGCAGGCTGGAATGTGGGAGGGGAACTGGGTATATTAGTGGAGACATTGGAGTTGGAACATTATGACCGAGTAAATCATAAATAATTTTATAAATCATGGTTCTCAGCAATAAAAATAAAAATAAATGTATCTTAATTTGCAAATCTATTAACTTTGAGGCAATGAATATCCAGCTTTAACTTTGCATGGCAGAAAAAAAAATTTACAAAAAAATCACAAGAATTTTGATTTTAGTAAAATTATAGAGTCTGCATAAACATCAGTGTGTTTGTTTCCCTTGAAAAGTACAAAATAGTTACAAAATATCATTTCTATAAAAATATTTTTGCTCCTTATGTCTTCTATGAACATACCTTATCAGTTTTGGGGCATAGACAACCTAATCTATAATAGAGATATTGCTCACTATTATCTCCATTAATTTATTCTATAATTTTTAAAGTCAGATATTTTAAATTAAAAACTATGATTTGTGAACTTTTTAATTGTAAAGTGTTAGGCATATAATATTTCAGCACCAATCCCATCACCAACATCAACTTCTCTTATCAGTGTTCTCATATCTCTTCCTACACTCATCCCTGCCTGCCTGTCAACCTCACAGACACATTACAAAGTTCTGGTGGTTTCACCTTAGATATTTTGCTTTCAGTGTTGTATCTGTGCTTTGGATATGTGGCTATTCCACTCACTCATATCAGCAGCATAACTGGAGCGATAGCACAGCGGGTAGGGCGTTCGCCTTCCAAGCGGCCACCATGGCCGACCCCCGAGTTAGATTCCTCCGCCCCTCTCGTAGAGCCCGGCAAGCTACCGAGAGTATTTGATATGCCAGACACAGTAACAACAAAGTCTCCAATGGAGACGTTACTGGGCCCGCTCGAGCAAATTGACGATCAACGGGAGGGCCTTTACCTTTACCTTTACCTTTAACTGAAGTTCTGATGCCTGTTCACTCATTTCTTTTCATTCTTTTCTTTCCCTCTTGCTTTCTCTTCTTCTCTGTCCGGACTTCTCTTTAAACTCTGGAGTCCAAGGGTGATCTAGGTATCCCCCTTTACTACAATACATTCCATCATCAAATGTTCTATATATTTCAGATAAGTAAGATCATCCAGTTTTATCTTTCTCCTTCTAGTTTACTTCACTCAACAAGATATATTCCAGTTCCAACAAAGTAGCAACAAATTGTTGTGTAATTTCATTGTTCCTTGCCATTTCATAGTATTACATTTATATCACATATTCATAACCTATTCATCTGTTGTTGGTTGGACACCTGGCTTGGTAGCTATGGTCTGAAAGGAAGTTTTAACTGAGGACTTTTATACTTTTTTTTGTTTTGTTTTGGGTCACACCTAGTAATGCACAGGCACAGGGGATACTCCTGGATCATGCAGTCAGGAATTACTCCTGACAATCCTCAGGGGAGCATGTGGGATGTTGAAAATAGAACATGGTTCAGCCATGTGCAAGGCAAATGCCCTATCCGCTGTGCTATCACTCCAGTCCTGATTTTTACCTACATTTTGTGTCTAGGATTACTAAGATATCCACATCTATCTAATTATTTTTCATGTGCCAAACACTAGATTTGTGAATAAAATTAACAATATTAAGCCAAAATATAAAATGTAGAGACACTCTAGAAATACTATGTTTTTAGTAGTTTATGTAAAAAAAATTCTGTTTTTGTTTTTTCACTACAAGTTCTTTATCTTTTTTTTATTACTTTATATAGTGACCCAAATTTCACATTATTTGATGTTTTTTATTTGTATCACTACATATTATATCATAAGCTTCTTGGTTATGTTTCATGACTGCTCATACTTTGTGTTTGAAAGAAACATGGATAACTTTTCTTTATTCATTGATACTTAAAGGTCATACATGTTTACTGCATTTTCTTTCCTTGGAATCAAAAAATGTACACATACCATTTTATTGGTTATAAACAAAAACATATCTATTTTATTTTTATCTGAGGTTTCAAATGGTGTATGTTGAGTATTTGAGCAAAAGCAGCCGCACAACATCTTATTATCTCATTCTTGCTTTGGACAACCTGGCAGGCTACCGAATGTAACTTGCCCACATGGCAGAGTCTGGCAAACTCCCCGTGGCATACCCAATATGCCAAATACAAGTAACAATGATGATTCTCATTCTCCTAACCCTGAAAGAGCCTTGAATGTGGCACTTTTTAGAATCTCAGGGCTAGGACAAAGGAGATGTTACTGGTGCCTGCTCGAAACAATCAATGAACAACAGGATGATCGTGATATGCCACAAAAGTGGCATTATAAATTGGGCAGTATAAACTGTTGTTAGTGTATTGTACTTTGGATCATATCTTTTCCCTGTGTTGTCACCTTGCTTATGGTTTTCTTTATCTATTTGCCACACCTAATTTCCTGCCCTCTTTACTACTACTGGCAGTGGGACTAACCTTATATAATTCTTTATATAGGACTGTAGAAATAATGCAGTGGTTAAGGAATTTGCCTTGCATGGCACATTTATAACAACAGTATGCATATATAAAACTATATCACTCATATTCATAATAAACACCTAGTTATCTCTCTTAAAATACACGTGTTTATGATTTCTCTTGATATATTTGGTTAATCTGTGCCAAATATAAGGTGAACATTCTATTAGGAAACATCTTTTACAAAGTGGCAGCTCTGAGAAGTAAAAAGCAAGTAAAGGATAGCTGAGAAAAAATAATCAGTAGTGATCATCAGATAGAGAAAAGTGAAGTCTGACTTACAGAAACTGCCTGTTGCCGTATCTATAAAAGCTGCAAGCAATCCATGAGGAACTGAGTTTGAAACATTGGTTTCTCAGGGAAGCCCCGTGAGTAAGTGTGATGACACCTTATCTGTAGCAGTGACTTTGATATTTCTGTAGAGCCATATTCCAAGGAGACCTTCAAGATGGCTAAACTGAGAGCCTAGCCCACCAGGCAGGAAATGGTTTCACAGAGACTGTTTCAGTGTTATTATTTCCAGGCAGATATTTGATCATTTGATGATGGGCATTTTAGGCTTATTAGGAATGTGAAACTGTTTCACTAGTTTCCCAGGGTGATGACATATAGAAAGGAAATTATATTCTCCAGAATTATACAGCCTTGGGAGGCATGAGTCTGAAGAGGCAGGTTAACAAGTGACGGAGGTGAAGCATCAAGAAGTAACCAAAGTTCATTTCTCCCCAGGCAGAATCAAATACTGCTCCTAAGCAGTCTTTTGAAAGGCTGGGAACATTCTGTACACATTCTTCCTGCATCTGGAGCAAGTGCTGTTGTCGCTGACTTCTATGAACACATGGAAAAATTAAAAAGAAGAGGCATAGTTGGAATTTTTATTTATCTGAAGAGGAGAGTAAACCAGTCAAAAACTGTTGTTAATTGCTTGTAGTAAGAAGCAGAACACTTTCTCATACAGAAAAGTAGTATAATAGAGTCCTTTTACCTTTTAAAAGCTTAAAGTTAGGTAAAAAAGTAATTTGTCAATAAACATCTTTAGAACTAAAGTGGTTTTTAGAGGATACTGTCAATAAAACTTTTTGAAATGGAGTTTATTTTTTTAAAAAAATAATTGATTTCTGGCTGTACTATTATACTAATTAATCTGACCTGGCTTATCAATTTAGACTAAGTCTCCTTGCACTCAAAATTTGAGCATTTGGAATAAATTTCAAAAGTTTTTCTTTTTAATCTTAACTAAGATCTAAGGCTGAAAAAAGGAAAAGCAGGTACTTCAATAAATGTTATTAAAATGTCTGGTTCCATTTCCCTTGACAAATGTACTTTTTGCTAATCTGATTAGAACCAATTTATGAGTGAAAACTTCTGCATATTCCAATTATTGAATCATAAAAATGTTTTTTATTCATATATAATTTACAATTTGAGAAAAAGCATCCCCATGAACTATTTCTTTGCTATTTTTTTTAAAAATTACACTAATTAAATGATGCCATTAAAAAATCCAGAAGTACTTTATTTATAGCTCTTAAGTAAGAAACTAATAATACATAGTCATTACTCAGTGAGTGAGTTCTGATCAAACACATGTAAAGATTTTAAATTAGTGTCCAATTATAAATGTTATATGATATTTGTATAGGGGAATTTTGCTTAGTTGAAGGGACACCCATTCTGGGAGTCTACAAACTCTACCTGTGATTCTCTGTCAATTGACTATCATTTTAGTACTAGAGACTTAGGACACAAGTGAAAACAGAGATAGATAAATGGGACTATCTTAAACTCAGAAGCTTCTGCACCTCAAAAGAAACAGTGAGAAAAATACAAAGACAGTCTTCAGAATGGAAAAGGATATTCACCGAATACACATTCAAGAAGGGATTGATATCAAGGATATACAAAGTACTGGTTGAACTCCACAAGAAGAAAACATCCAAACACATAAAAAAAATGGGGCGACAAAATGAACAGAAACTTTCTCATAGAAGAAATCCGAATGGCTAAAAGGCACATGAGAAAATGCTCTACATCATAATCAACAGGGAGATGCAGATCAATACAATAATGAGATATCATTTCACACCACAGAGACTGGCCCACATCCAAAAGAACAAAAGCAATCGGTGCTGGCTCGGATTTGGCGAGAAAAGGACCCTCCTTGACTGCTGGTGGGAAGGCTGACTGGTTTAGCCCTTCTGAAAAACAGTACGGACGATTCTCAAAAAATTAGAAATCGAGCTGGTCGCTTCTTTGCTGACGAAATGGCGTGTCGAATTTCAGAAGGGAGAACCTTGAGAACGACACATCGGATTTTGGAAGGGAGAATGTTGGGAATGTTAGAAGACATTTTTGTTTAATTTGTTGTTGTTTTGGGTCTATCTCTTACTGTGCTCAGGATTACTTGTTGCTTGGCAGTCAATGATCACATCTGGGTGGCACACAGTGAATCATATACAGTGATGGAGATTGAAAACTATTCAGTTGTATACAAGGCAAGCACTCTACACATTGCACTATCTCTCTGACCTCTAAAAAAAGAGATTTTGTAGTCTTTGTTGGAAAGAAATGTTTCACTTCTCAGAGAGGTATAAATTTAACTGCCACCGATTTTACCTGAGAAAAATCTTAATGAAGTCAATACAGAGAATTGCTAGAACTGGTACCGAGAATTTTTCGTTTTTAACTCAGTGCACTGAAAATTATGATTTTACTTGCATTACAAGGTTAAATATCTGATACTTCATTGTTCCTCAGCACCAACAGGACTGATTCCCCAAGCACTGCTCAATACTAGCCCCCAGGAGGAGTGGGTGTATTTCCAAAACTGAAAAAGAAATATGAATAAAATGCTACTTGACATTGAAAAATAGGGATTTCTTTGCTAAAATGAAAAATATAAATGTTTCTATAATTGTTTTTTAATTAGAAAAATAATAAACTACTGATTAAACTTCTCAAGAGACAATGTGTTTAGATCAATAAGAAGATATCAAAGCAAGGCAAGACTCTCTCTTCAGGAACTCTAGAGACAAGTTCATAAACTACATAACCTAGGCCATTGTTAAAACCAAGGCATGTAGAAATCATCCATCTTGGATTCTTTGATTAATAGAAAAATAATAATAAGTATAAGAATAGTAAAAATGACATGTATCCAGTGTACTTATATGTTTCCAGGAAATGTCTGAGGGATTCTTTTCTATCTCTTCTTTCTTATACTTACTTAGGTCAGATTTTAATGCCACGAAAATAACAAATGAGTAACATATCAGTACCAACTGTTAGTGTCTTTAGAATTTTTTAAAATGCCAGTGAAAATTATAAGGAACAATAAATAGATAGTCATGTGGCAGTTACAAAATCAAAGGTATAAATCTGTTTTATTCCTCAAATCAAAATAATCAATGAGTGAATAAAAAAGTAAATTATGTGAACAATAAATGAAAAAAGATCCTATTGACTAAAGCATAAAAAGAACCAGATACTTTTGAATAACTTTTACTTACTACAAAAAAAGAACTATAAGATAAAAGCTTAAAGACACCATTACAATATATGGAACAAGACACTATGAGTAGAAATCATTTTATGTGCAAATAAAGAATATGTTCAGTTTATCAAAAGTGATATTTAGTGTAATTCCTATGAAATTATTTCTACTTTGGAGGTGTAGGAATCTCCTAATCAGTACTCAGGTTATCTGAGGGATATACAGCCTAGCAGCATGGGCCTGAAAAGAAAATTGTGTCTAAGTCACATGATACGGCACTGTTTGGGTACTGCTGGGGACCATCATAGCTACTTTGATGGTTTTCAGGGTTTATCAGGGCTACACTCTTGTCAGTGAATAGGTGACCATGTGATATTAGGGATCATTGTGCATACAAAAAGTATGCTCTAGCTTCTTGAACTTTCTCACCTGACATCAATAACAATAATAACAATAGAAAAAAATATTAAAATTTTAGCAGAATCATAACAGTTACCAAATAGCAATCCCAAGGAAATAAAAAGAAACATCAAGACATTGTGACACTTGATTTCAAACTGCATTGCAAGGATTATGCAACTGAATCAAGAGAACAAAAACGAACCACATATATGTAAACACATATAAATGTTATACACACACAAACACAAACACACACACACACAGTACCAGGCTTTCTTCATGTCAAGCTTGTATTCAACCTTCAGTGGATAATGATCTATTTCTTTTTTTTTATTTTATCCAATCACGATGAGATAGTTACAAGCTTTCATGTTTGAATTACAATCACACAATGATCAAACACCTGTCCCTCCACCAGTGCACACTCCCCACCACCAATATCCCCAGTATTCCTACCCTTTCCCCACCCTACCCCTGCCTCCATGGCAGACAATGTTCCCCATAATCGCTCTCTACCTTTGGGCATTACGGTTTGCAATACAAACACTGAGAGGTTATCATGTTGGTCCTTTATCTACTTTCTGCACACATCTCCTATCCTGACTGATTCCTCCAGCCATCATTTTCTTAGTGATCCCTTCTCTATTCCAGCTGCCTTCTCCCCTATGCTCATGAGGCAGGCTTCCAGCTATGGAACAATCTACCTGTCCTGTGTATCTACTATCCTTAGGCGTCAGCCTCATGTTATGTTGTTTTATACTCCACAAATGAGTGCAGTCCTTCTATGTATGTCCCTCTCTTTCTAACTCATTTCACTTAGCATTATACTCTCTATGTCTATTCATTTATAAGCAAAGTTTACGATCTGTTTCATTATTTCTAAGCACTTATTGTTTCTAAGTTAAACTATAAGAGTATTAGAATATTCATTTTGTGATGCATTTTCTCCTTGTGTTTACTAAATTGTAACATCAGTTTTGCAAATGTATTCTGTCTGACTCTTTTGCTATAAATGATCCACTACCTCATGTTTTGTCCTCAGTCCATAGATTTAATGATGAAAATTCAGTTTTAATTGTACTGTGATACTCTGGTCAGATATCACTGGAAAAGAATTGGTGCAAATCTATGTGTTTTTTCTTTTTGTCAATTTTGAGTATATAAGAGGAAACATTTATAATTACTCCTTCAAAATATATATCATGGTAGTAGCCCTATGAGAGTGCCTCCAATACCCATATTTTCATTCATTACAATGTTCTCAATTTAAAAAAAATGGATTTTAGAATTGACTCACACAAATACATTCAGTAACTTTTGGCAAAGTTGAAAAAGCAATTCATGGAGGAGTAGTAATAGTTGTTAAAATAAATGCTGCTATAGTGATTGGACATCAGTAGTCATAAAATCCCTATTAAAATGAACTTCAACCTAAACCTAGACCTTTTACAAAGTTTACTCTAAATAGATCAAAGCTCTAAGTGTAAAATGAAAAAATGTAAGACTTTTAGAAGATAACATAGGAAAAAAATCCTTATGACCTGGAGTTAGACTGATAGCACTTAGAAATGACACTGAGAAGCCGAACTATGAAAGAAAAAATGTATAAATTGGACTTCATAAAAACTTCAAACTTTTGTTCTGAAAAAAGATTTTGTTATAAGGATAAAAGGTCATCCAACAAACACTTTAATCTCAATAGAAAGGGGAAAATTCAATTAGAAAAATGAGCCAAAAACTTAAATGTCACCAAAGAAGATTGGCAGATGGCAAGTAACTTGTAAAAATATGTTCAACATCATCAGTTATTAAGAAAATCAAGACCCCAACCACAATGATCTGAGACTATACATGTACTAAAAATTTGTATTTATACTATATATAATATTTATATATTATACAGTGACTAAAACACAAGGGAAAAATCTCATAATACCCAATTTTACCACATGTGAAAAAGTTGATCTTTCATATATTGTTAGTCATTATGAAAATCCTGGAAGTTCTTCAAAAGTTAAAGAATTAGATGGAACTTGTATTCATCTTTCCATCCAGCATATACACTCCTGGGCATTTCTTATAGAGACATGAACATTTATGCTCACACAAAAATTATATGAATATTCATAGAATTTTCATTTGTGGTAAAAAAAAAAGATAAAAACAGGAGAAACAACCCAGGTCCTTTAGCAAATGCATGGTTAAAGAAGCAGAGGTTCCTCTATACAATTACTATTTATCAAACAAGGGCAATTCTAGATTAATTAAGGAAATTGGGAAAAAATCTTAAAATAATTTATTCTGAGTGAAAATAAAAAATAACATCAAAATATTACATGTTAAACTATTCTCAAAATATAAAAAAGTACAGATGGAGATTTGAATAGTTGTTGCCAGAGTTTTGGAAGGAATAAGGCCTGATAATAAAACTCAGCACTTAAATTATTTTTATTGTGATAAAAAGTTTTATCTTGATTGTGGTAAAGTTGGGCTGGAGTGATAGCACAGCGGGTAGGGCATTTGCCTTGCATGCAGCCTACCGGGGCAATTCGGGTTCAATTCCTCCACCCCTCTTGAAGAACCTGGCAAGCTGCTGAGAGTATCTCGCCCGCACAGCAAAGTCTGGCAAGCTACCCATGACATATTCGATATGCCAAACACAGTAACAGTAAGTCTCACAATGGAGACTTACTGGGCCCGCTAGAGCAAATCGTTGACAACAGGAGTACAGTACAGTGCTACAGTGTGGTAAAGTTATTAAAACCTAAGCATTGATAAAATCTTAGACTTCCACAAAAACACATATATATTTTAAGGAACGCGTGAAACTACCACGTAAGAGCTGCAATGACTTAAGTGGTAGAGTACATACTTGGCATATTTCAGACCCAGGGTCTGATATATGTCTCCATACGTACAGGTATGGATATGTGCCCCCCACCAAAAAATAAAAGGCAAGACCACCTCTACTACCACCATCACCCACACCAACAAAACCTAGGTAAGTTCTTGAGTTGTTTGGGATTTCTCCCATAATCTCTGCTATGTTTCATAAGTCACTCAAAGAATTATCCAGTCACGGAAAAGAATATCAGATTGCCAGCAAGGTCAGTGAAGCAAGCACAATTTTATTCAAAAAAGTGAAAGTGAATGATATGCTCAAGGAGTGAAATTAAGCATGGTTATGGACAAGCTGCTGCTCCAGTATATTGTAAACTGAAGTTACAATGAGTAGGGGATGTACTATTTCTGTGACAGGTTTCCAAGTATTTTTCCTTCTCTGGACAGTTAATTATCTGAGTGTGTTCAGCTACTTTTTGGTCATATACGATCTGTCTTGGAGTTTTCATGCTATGTCAATTAGCAATATAACAATGAACAAGGTGTCTATGGGAGAGCCTAGCATCCATCTTCTGGATAAATCTGTTTTTTGTAGGCTATGTTACTGTTCTGTCCTCTCAGAAATAAGTTACAGGAAGTGCCTAGTGAAATCCTCACTCACTTCTTTGTTCTGTCTCAATAATAACTGTAGACAGTATCGTTTTATCATGCAGATATCAGTTTTTAATTTTTATAATGTACCTAGAGCTATGTTAGATATTTACAATGTCTATACAATATATATGTATATATATGTATAAAATTGTTATTGTTGAGGTTTTTTGGCCTGACCCAATGACGCAGGTGGATACTCCTGATTATGTGTCCAGAGATCATTGGTGGTGATAATCATAGGGCCACGCCATGCACTTGACATTTTGAGCTATCATACACACACACACACACACACACATATATATATATATATATATATATATATATATTTGCTACTTGGATAATGTTTGGTGTGAAACAGAGGTAGTGTAGTTGCCAACTGTCTATCTTCACTCCCATTCCTTCCTAGTCCAGTCATCACATGACGTTCTCAAGGCTGGCACTGAAGAGTTCCGGAGAAATGTTATCACCCTGCTGAACCCCTTTCTTGACGTCGATGATCACTTCCTTGTAGAATGGTGAGATCCTGGTAGTGAATCCGTAATACAGTTCACGGAGGATCCTGATGTATTGAGTTTGAACACCCTGTTTGGCTAGGGCCTTGGTGACCGCTTCAGTCTCAACAGAATCAAAGGTCTTCTTTAAATCAACAAACGTTAGACAGAGCAGCATCTTGAACTCCTGAGAAACCTCAATGAGCTTGGTTATCATGTGCATATGATTGATGGTGCTGAATCCTTTGTGGAATGCAGCTTGCTCGCATGGTTGTCCTTCATCTAGTGTTCTGCCAATTCTATTCAAGATGACTTGAGTGAACAGCTTGTAGGCGACATACAACAGGCAAATCGGGCGATAGTTGCCAATGTTGTGGGTGTTTCCCTTCTTGTACAGTAGAACCGTTGTGCTGGTTTTCCATTGCGATGGAACCTTGCATTCAGACAGGTAGCGTGTGAAGAGCCTAGCCAGTGTATTTATGAGTACTAGTGGCAGATTTTTCAGGTGTTCAGGTCTGACCTTGTCTGGGCCGGGTGCTATTTGCTTCTTTAACGACAAAATGGCGTGTTGTATTTTGGAAGGGAGAATGTTGGGAATGGCATATCCATCCTGCGGAATTTGGTTTGTGGGCAGGTAGATGTGGTTATCGAAGAGATCCGAGTAGAAGTCACGAATAATCTTCTCCTTTGCCCTTCTGGAAAATGTGATAGCTCCATCTGGACGCCAGAGGGCAGTCATCTTGGTCTTATAGTTGGTGAAGGACTGATGGGTGTTGTAAATGCTTTTCTGGCTTCTGCCGCATCTGCCAGCACTACTGCTCTTCTCTCTTTGAGGTCTTCCTTTATCACTTCTCTGCACTGCTTTTCGAGTTCAGATGTTAGCTTGGGGTTTCCTGAGGTTTGAGCCAAGCCAGGTTGGCAAATGAGCTCGAGAATCTCTAGGATAAGTGTTTTAACAACTGTGTTATCTCATCAGCCTGTAAAATTGCATTTAAAAAAATAATTAAAGTGAGGGAACTTCCCTCTAGTCTATAGAACTCTAGTCAAGGTTAAAAGGAAACAAAACTCAAGGCCAAAGAGATTGTGCAGCATGGAGGACCTCTTCAATTTTGATTTCTGAGCACCACCAGTGGCGTATGCTGTGCAGAACCAAGGCGTGTTCCCAGCAAAAAACAAACAAACAAAAAAAACGGGGGGAGGTATAGCCTACTTCAATGAAAGTATCAATTCTTCCTATGGAAAAAACAAAATTCAGAAATGATCTTGACTGGAGAGAGGAAGGGGTTGATGAGAACGTGGGGGTTCTTTCCACATTGGTGGAGAGAAGTAGAATCAGTGGTGGGTATGGGTGTTGGGAATATGTATGCAAGAAACTATCATGAATGATATTATAAATTACCGTACCTCCATCACTTCATTTGTATCACTTGTATCACTTGTCATCCTGCTGCTCATCGTTTGGCTTGAGTGGGCACCAGTAACATCTCCATTCGTCTCTGTCCTGTGCTAGTGTAACTCAATGGCACCTGCTCGCTCCAGGAATACAAAGAGCATCAAACCATTCATTCAGGGTCTTGGCGAAGAAGTCTGACCATCTCACAGGTGGGCAGCTGTATGATAACATTGTTTGGTTGTTTCTGCATACCCTCAGGTGGTTTAGGTTTATTGGGTTGCTTCCATCACAGTGCTCCAATTTCTCTGTGTTTATCTGGGTTGGTTTTTTTTTTTTTTTGCTTTTTGGGTCATAACCAGCTATTCACAGGGGTTACTCCTGGCTCTGCACTCAAAAATCAGTCCTGGAAGTGCTCAGGGGACCATATGGGATGCTGGGAATTGAACCTGGATCAGCTGCATGCAAGGCAAATGCCCTACCCAATGTGCTATCTCTCCAGCCCCACCTCTGTTTATCTGTAACTTCTTTCTTTGACTTCTTTCTTTGTGCTCTGTTGAGCTGTAAATATTGTTTTTTTCTTCTCCCTAAGTCCTTTGCATAGTTTATTCAGAGCAATGTCCTTTTTTGTATAGACACAAGAAGACAGTGTGTGCTATGCTTTTGTAACTTGACTCAGTGATGTTTTCCTCCTGGGCATTTGTTCTCTCACCTAAGCCTCAGCTCCCTTTACTTCCTAGCACCCCCAAAAGCAGGGTCTCGACGAAGGACTGGATGGAACCAGGGCAAGTGGTAAGCTATGTGCTACCCTGGCATGGAGATGGGCCAGGCCAAAGTGCCTAATGATTAGATATAAGTTTAGAGCTTGGTCATGGACAAATGTTATCAATGATCCAAAAAAGTAATAACTAGATTCGGACCCTGCTAGGGTTAGGAATGGTTAATCTGGCCTGAGCTCTATAGTCTGTGTTTGTGGCAAGATATTCCCAAAAGAGCTGCCCTACAAGCCTCAATATATCTCTTACTGTGTCCATACAAATATAACTAGTATTAAGATGTTGATAAAGTTATTGGACTGAGGAAAGGAGAAAAACACCTTAAGAGGTATTTTGCCCTTGGGCAATCAGGAAGGACTTTGGAATACCCCAGGGAGTCAGGAAAGGCTTTCTTATGTTGATTTGGGTAACAGACTGGGTGTTGTGTCTGCCCAGAGTGCCTGGGAGTTGAAGAGACAAAAGAGCTGGAGAAAGATGATAGAGACAGCAGGGAGGCAAGATGGAGTGTGAAGCAGCTAGCAAGGAAGACAGAGGGAGAAGAGTGTAGAAGAGGAATACAGGAACTGGCACGTGGAGAGAGAGAGCCCTTGCTTCGAGATGGAGAGTGGAGAGATGAGTGGAAAGATGAGTGGGAGGGACAGGAGGAGACGGGAATGAGGGCAATGTTAGACTAGAATGGGAGGTTCGGAGAGACTGGGGCAGACTGATGGGTAGCATCTGATCAATCAACCGGCTTGGCCCTCATTTCATTCACCATCTGCTCCATGACCCGGGCTGCCCAAGCTGGGCGAGTGGCCCAGAGCCGCCCCTCACCCCGAACCCGGGTGGCAAGTGGGAGAGTAGCTGGGGCCTCCCCTGGCCACCCCCGGGGAGTTTATACAGGTGGCCAGGTGTTCTTTTTATGTCCTGTGGAATCTATTTGGTAATGGTTCTAGTCCAGCATTCATCTCCAAATCGCATTATGTGTTCAGCCCATCTGATTTTCAATGCCTTGGCAAAGAAGGCAGCGTTCCTGATCCTTGATCGTCAATGGAGGATGGAACTCAGGATTCCTTCTCTCACTTGAGTGAAGCGTTATACTCTAAGCATAGCTCTTCATTTCTGTACCTTCATAAAGAGGGAAAATAAATAGTTTTAAAAGAAAAGCATGAAATAAAATAAAGCCCATTTTTGAAGTCTGACTGTGTGACATAAGAACTGTACTATGGTTTACTAGTCCATGAAAGGAGGGATAAGAAGACTAAGCTTACATTCCATAATGATTATATAATTATGTTAGATGTATATAAGTTACAAATATCAAGAACCATCTGAATGCAAACTACTACTGCAGTGATTTCATCCATTGTAGAATGCTTCCCTTGGTCAGGCAATTTGCCAACAATGCAAAAAGGTTTAGTTGGGGTGTTTTGAACCTTCAGGATATTACCAGACAGGAGATGTAAATAAACACAAATGAATGCTAGACCTTTATAAGTAAACCAGAGAACAAACTTGTTTATGGGGAAAGGAGAGGTAGAACAGATTATTTGGAGAAACTAAGTAGGATTTGTTTGAAGTGGCACTTGTAACTGCACTAGATTTGATTGCAAATGTTCTGGGAAAACATTTCAGATAGCATGAATCACAGAACTTATAATAAGAGCAAGTTCAGTAGGGTATAGTATGGACTATATTCTAGAAATTGATTCTAGTTAGACTTAATGCAAAGGCTAGACAGCGTGAGAAATTGATCACTTATAAAAGGTATGTTTCCAAGAGATAATGTCCACTCTAAACCAGACTGAAGTCCTCAAGGAGGAAGGAAAGAGAACTGAAATAACTGCTAATGCTATGATAGCTTGCGTGTTCTTAAGTGCTCCCTCTCAGGACATTCTAGATTCGGCTTTGAGAGGACTTGCCTAACCTCTGTATGTAGGATTTCTACCTGCTGGAATACTGGGGATGGTACATATGCTGAAATACTTTAATTGTTTTCTTAATTGCATCTTTGCTCTTCATGGTGACTTTGTAAGGCAGAGAGCTAATACCTTTCTGTTTGCCTGGATTTGCTCCACTCACTCCCCTTGAAAAGATTAGTCTAAATTAATGTAGCTGGCAATTGTGTTGTACAGATGATTGGCAGGGAAAACAAAGCAGTGTTTGCTGGGCTTTGTGAAGCAAACTTTGATTGGAGCAGTTAACACCTTTTGTTGTGGCATTGATTCAACTTCATCTAGCTTGGTAGTGGTTGGGTAGCTATGCAATTCTTCACAAATGTCAAATTTTAAATTTGGTTTACAGTTAGGGGAATTTTCAGAGCATGCACTAGAAGCAACATTTTTTTTCTAAGAGTTTTGTGCATTTTTATGTGGTTACAAAACTACAGTTATGAAGACTTTGTATGCTTATGGTGAGTTATGGAGAGGTGAAGAAATACCCTGTTGATTCACTTCAGGGCTGCATTCTTTGTCAGCCAGGTTCAGTCCTGACCTGGAAAATAAAATGGTATTCCTGAGTTCAATCCATAAATCCCCTTTTCTAAGAGTTTTGAACTGTATCTGGTGAAGAAAAGTTACTAGTTAAGGTTAAAATCCTTGGGGGAACTTTTTTTAAAAAGCAGGATAGAAATGCTCAGTATTTTCAGATGAAGATCAATGTTCACTGCTGATCAAATAGGGTAAAATCTGATATATTTTCTCCCTTTGCATTCAATTTGTAAACTGAACTATAGTTAAAGGGTCATTTTTCATCATCTATCTTCAACATCATTGATTGAATGCCAAGGATATACTATGTATTACATCAAATGTAGAATTAGACAGGTTTGTACCCAAGGTGCCTATGATTTAAGTACTATTTTTCTAATACATGTCCAAAAAGAGAGAAAAAAAAACACCTTCAATTTTTTTCCTGACAATCTCATGCCTTTGTATTCTCTTTTATACAACCCAAAGCTCTTATTTTTTATGTAAAGTCAGAAAGTTAAGTGATTTTTAAATTTTTTTTATAATTTTGTATTTTTTCAAAAGTAGAGTTTCCTTATATTTCCTAACATACGCTCCAACTGATTAACTCTTTAAGAACTTTCTAGTAATCCCCATGGACAAAAACATATCAGGTAATAAAATTACTAATTTTCTTTCAACTCCCCCTTCACTTTTTAGTGCATTTTCAGCTTTCACTTTCCTGTTTCTTTACCTTAAAGCATCAGAAATGTTAGCATTTATTTCACTTTTGCCATTCCTGTTGAAGACTATTGTAAACCATTTAATGGCAGTTTTGAAAAATACTAGGAAGATATCTTGTGACAAGTGATCATCAGAATTGCATGTAAGATGATCTAAAATGCGTACTTTTGAAAGTTATTTTATTGTTCCACTCCATATCTAGAATTACTTGTTCTTTTGAAACAGTTTTCTAAATGACACAGGAAGAATAGAACCACTTAAATTTAAATCCATACACTGTTACAGTGAAGGCTTGTTACTTGGGAGACATCACTATTTCATTGATCAATAGACTGATTATTACCTATCACATACATATTTGTCTATAATTAAAAAAAGATGAGTCAAGCTAGTCATCCAGACACTTATATTTCCAATTATTATTCTCAATGTCCTTTCTTCTGCAATAATACAATCTGAGGATACAGAGAAACATAGTCCTTGATCAGATCCTGAACTGTGTATAAGTGATAAAAGGTTAAGAGAACACCTGGCTGCTTTTGATCACTTTCATGAGTTATGACAAGTGGCATTCTTTTCTCCACTAATAAGTGATATTAACCTTGAAAAAATTTATTTAGGTCACATGAAGTAACAGGCTGAAGGTTGAAGAAAGTTAAAATAAAGTTAAAATTAAAAGAAAATTAAGCTAGTAGGACAAAACAAGATTTTATATCTTAACAAAAAAGTTATATGCATATGTATATATAATATATATATACACACATATATGAGGTGACTTACAGTCATAAAGTATGGCAAAATCATATGAAAATTAAGGTTGCCAGTGAACGCAAGGAGAATATTTTCATGAACAAGTTTATAAAATCTTAATAAATTGTTTTATCATATTTATATACTCTTAAATTATTATTAAGTGAACAGTGAAGAAATCTTACTTTGAGTTTTTGTATTATAATCTATAACATCAGTCTCCAATAAAAAGCTACTCAATCTCATAGTTCTTGACGATGAGATTTATCCTAATGGAGCAATGTTTTGAATCAGTTTGTTACTCCTTTGCGTTTAAATTAGTGATCATTGAACCACCTGCATAGTTTTTTTCCTTTTTCTTTATTTCTAATTCTCTTCCTTTTTCTTACATTATATGTTTAATTTCCGTTGTCTAATGTTGCTCTCTAACACTATAAATTTTATTTCTTTAAAAATTATAAACTTTTTAAATTAAATTTTACCTTTATACACTGTAGATTTTATTTTGCCCATTAACAAAGGAGTTATAAAATAATTATTCACAAACATTATTATGTGATTTATGTATTCTCAAATTTCCTCCTTAAATAGTCTCAATTTTAAATCACCAAATTTTTACAGAATATATTCTTAATTAGACAAAACTACTTTGACAGGATAAATTAAGGAATCTTGAATTTAATGTCTGAATAGATGGGCATAGGGCAATGCTGAGTCATACAACCAGATGTTTCTCCAAATCCTTTCAACCTCTCCCAGTTCTCTTCACATTAGTCTAGCCCTGACTGAAATAGTCCCCAGATGATAAATACTAGTAGTGTATGCCATTCATTCATGCATTTATATATGTTATTTATATATGTGTTATTTATATATGCGCTATTTATATAGAAATAGTATAGAGTCTAATGTCTAATATTTTGCTTTAAAAGTCATCAAATTTTCCATAATTGACCCCAAAAACAAACTAAAGCACTATGATACAATAAATATCCCAAGTTCCTATTTTATTATCATCACAAAATAGCAGATAATTTGAAACTTCTCAGCGTACCTTTGATGCATATTGCCATAGCAATCTATAGCAAACGTGATGAAGTAAAACTTCAGAACTCTTCTTTATGACTGGCATCATAAAGAAGATGCCCAGAGGACATTATGAAGCAAAGTTAAAATACAGTAAGTGAAAAGAAGATATTGGTGTTGTAATTAAATAACAAAAATTAGTATAAAATGTACAAAAATAATATACAACTTTAGAAAGTATTGCTTAGCGAAAGAAAAGGGGATATTTAAACCTTGTGAATCCATTTAGGTGGAGACTGTCTAAACGGGTGTTACCTGCACAAATGTAAAAGTCCAGCTGTTCAGAAACTACACAAGTAGAGATTCAACAGGGTATCGGTTCTTGTACTTCATTATCTAAAGTATCAATCTGCTTTACTATTCCTGCTTGTGTAGAAAAGAAATTAATTTTGGTGAATAAAATTTTGAAGCTTTAGAACCTAAGTACAATTACTATGTAAGGGTTTCCCAGAAAATGTCATCAAGAGAACTCTTGACATTTGAAAGTGACTAAGTTAGTTTATATTTCATGATATTTGATTATTATTTTGTTTAACAATTAGTGTATCATTTTGATTTTCAATGAAATCAGCAAAATTTCATGTATTTTCCCAAGAATGAAATAAAAATAAACTTGAAATTCTGTGATTTAATAGAAGTTGCATTTGGTTACTATTATATACTATCCATACATGTATACATATATACTTGTGTGTATATATGTATACGTATATGTATACACAGCCAAAAGTATCTTTAAAGAAAAAGGTATGGGCAGAGAAATTGTACAGAAATTAAGGCATTTTCCTTGCATAGGCCAACTTTGCTTTGATTATCATCACTACCTACATTCACAGGAACACTGATTTTGTGCAAAAGACAACCCATAAAAGGGTGGTGGCTATAGGATAATGTTGGTTTGCCCTTCTTCCCTGGCTGCTGGGAGCTTGTGTTTGTTGATTGCCCCCCCCAACCTGTCAATTACCTTTGTCTTTTGATCAGACTCTGACTTGTAGATATTGTCTTTCCTCTTCTCCTTAATGCGCTTTGCATGTTTAGCTGTTTCAGAGCAGTTGCTTTTTGTATGGATACGGGAAGACACTTAAAAAGACAAGCCTGTGGCTTGGGAGTTGATTGACTCCAGATAATATTACCTCCAGGACATCTGTTCTCTCGACTTAAGCCTCAATTGCCCTTACTTCCTAGAACCCCCAAAGCAGGTGCTGACAAGGAACTGGATAGGCCCAGGGCAAGTGGTGAGCTATGAGCTACCCTGGCATCAAAGTGGGCCTGGCCAAAGTGCCATGATGCTTAACTATAAGTTAAGAGCTTGGGCATGGACAATTTCTGTCATAAACCAAAAAAGTAATAATTAGATTTGGACTCTGCTGGGGTTAGGAATGATTGATCCGGCCTGAGCATTGTAGTCTAAGCCTGTAGCGAGATGTCCCCAGGAGAGTCACCCTATAAGCCTAATAGTGTCTTTATGTGTCCATATAGCATGCTAAATATTAGGAAGTAGAATTAAAGATGCTAATTAAGTTGCAGGTCTAAAGAGAGGAGAAACACACCTTAAGGGCTGTTTTGCCCTTGAGGGCTGTAGGTGGTTGGGAAGACTGGAAAAACATTTTTGATCACGTTTCCCGTGGGGAGGCGTGGTTGGGAGGGATGGTGAGAGGAATTAAAAAAAGGGCGGCTGGGGCGAGAAAAGGGGGGATTGAAGGAGAAGGAGAGAAGACTGAAGGAGAGACAGACACAGAGACAGACGAGGATGAGATTGGAGAGAAACAGCAGAAAGAGAGAGAGATAGAGGAGACGGAAACAACGGAAAGGAAAAATTGTGCATTTAGAGAAGGATTGACAGAGAAAGAGAGAGGATTGGAGAAAGCTGGGAGAGATGAGAGACTGAATAAACAGCAACTAATCAGCAACCAGCTTAGCCCTCCTTCTTCCTTCATTCGTCCAAGGCAACAGCCATCTCGGGTGGAGAAGTAGTTTGAGAACACCAAACGCAGTCAGTGAGAGAGAATGGCCTGGAGAGCCCTGGAACATGCTTTCATGTTTATTCCCCGAGCGCACCTGAGGGGCGTGCACAGCCCAAGAGTAGGAGATTTACATAGGTGGGGTGTAAGGCTGCTCTCTGTGTTCATTATTTCCTGTATTTTATCACTCACTGTCCCTTTCTTCCAGTACGTAGAGAACATGCTAACCAAAAAAATACAAATAATTAAGAGAGCATGAAAGAGATACTTTTCTCAAAAGCAAATGGACATATTTATGATTAGAAGGAAGTTTGAAAAAAGGAAGCAATACTCAGTCACAGGAAGAACTTTTTTCATTGAATTTATTTATAGCATTTGCTATGATTTAGTATAATCTTGAGAACTGCGGAGGATTGTGATGGGTACTGGAGCAGATAAGACCTGAACTTGCAAAGCAGCCCAGAAGCGAAGTCTCGCAAGAGGGAGTAGCACAGTAGCACTGTCCTCCCGTTGTTCATTGATTTCCTCGAGCGGGCCCAGTAATGTCTCCATCGTGAGACTTGTTATTGTGTTTGGCATATCACATACGTCATGGGGAGCTTGCCAGGCTTTGTCATGTGGGTGAGATACTTTCAGTAGCTTGCCGGGGTCTCCGAGTGGGGCCGAAGAATTGAACCCAGGTCGGCCATGTTGGCCGCATGCAAGGCAAATGCCATACCTGCTATGCTTATCACTCCAGCCCGCAAGAGGGAGTATCTGGACAAACTTGGCAAGAACAGAGTGTCAGCTAGCACCAGGTGTTCGGCCTTGAGCCTCACTCAACCTCCTAGTCACATGTGCCAAAGACACAGAAACTGTCACAAACACTTAGCAGTGCATCCTAATCTCAGCCTTGAGAATTGGACTGGGGCAAAGCAGAGTAGGAGAGATGATAGACTAATAATGCTAACTTTCTGTGATTGGACTTTTCTGTAAACTGAGACCCTCTATAAAATGTGTATATTTGGCAATAAAGTGAACAGTCATCAGCTGCTCCTGGAGGGTATTTCTCTGAGCACCCACAATCCTTTGTCCCACATCTGCCTGGTGTGCAATGTTTCCAGGCATGTTAGAAAAAAACTGTTCCTCAACAGAGAACTATTATTTTACTAACCTATATTTTATCATTATATGTTTCCAGGTATCCAATTAATTGTTAAGAATTAGATGCCAAAGCATGCTAGAACACTGGAGATGGGAGGTAAAATTCTGTGAAGGTTAAATGGAGTAGTTGGAGATATGAAGAAAGAGTTGAAGATTATGATGAAGATTATTTTTTTAAATCACTGTGAGCTACAGTTAGAAAACTTTCATGTTTGAGTTTCAGTCATAAAATATTCAAACGCCCATCCCTCCACCAGTATACACTTTCACCAGTATCCCTTCCACCTCCCATTTCACCCCTCCCCCTGCCTCCGTGGCAATTTCCCTCTTACTCTGTCTCTACTTTGGGACATTATCGTTTTGAATACAGATAATGAGAACCCATCATGTTTGGTCCATCATGTTGAAGTTTTGATGTATTAAAGGAAGAAGGGAAAGAAAGGAAAAAAGGCCAGAGAGAATATGGCTTAGCTGTCATGATTTTATGGACTGATCAAAGGGCAGAGACCAAGTCAAAGCATATAATCTCTGACTCTGTACTTCTAGTTCTGACATTAGATAAATGTGCTCAGTGAGAATGAGAATTATTTCATTAAAGGATAGACAATAGGACATGGATGAAAGTCTCATATCAAGGGACAGCAGAGTGATGACAAGTAGACTCCAGAAAAGTTCTCTAACTATAATCCCTAACTCCTAGTCTTTAAAGCCTTATATCATTGTCCCTCTGAGTGGTCAGAACCTGTAACTTGTTTCGACCCATAGGATATAACAATACTGATGAACACTTTTGTAATTTGGTTATAAAACCTGGTTACATCCATCTTGCTGGCTAACTCCTTCTCAGTGACCTTGAAATAGCTGTCAAATTGGAGAGATCCTTATGGAAAATTACTAGAGATATCTCCAAATAATCATTAAGATTTGAGGTTCTTAGTTCCGTAGTTGTGCAACTAAATTTCTGTTAACAATCATATGATGCTGGGAGTGGGTCCTTCATTACTTAAACCTTGACCTTCAATTCACTTGCAACCTTGTGAACAGTTTTAATCAAAGGCAGAGATTAACTATGTGGCATTGATAATCTACAGAATTTTAGAAATATTTCATGTACTTTATCTTAGACCAATAGATTTCTAATTATTTTTAGATGACAATAGAGAATTAATACGATATCAAAACTATAAGAAAATATGCACCAAATATAGATGAATGTTTAATCAATTCTGAGAAGATATGGGGTTTGGGTCACACCTGGATGTACTTGGGGACAACTCTTAACTCTCTACTCAGGGTGTTATTCCTGTCAGTGAACCATTTATGCCAGATATTGAACCAGTTTGCATTCACCTATATCTATCTTTCCAGTTCTAAGTAAACTTTAAATGTATTTTTTTGGTATGTATGTTGTTGTTTAGAACTTTCAATTTGTTATTATATTTTATTCATCCATATTCTTAGTGAAGTATTTATTTGCCCTCAATTGGTGGTGAAGATTTGAACAATGTATCTGACATATAGTGGGTTGTTAAAAGTAGTGTCTTTGTTTTCATCATGGGAAATATACTCAAAATGAAGTCTATGTAAAACATTGTACTAGTATCACGAACCCCCTTTTCCTACAGCTTGTTTTGATGCTGTATAATGCTTTCCTTTTTCCCTTAATTGCCCTTATGTTCCACAATAAATTGGATTTAACAGCATGAAAATCTTAGATGCTATACTAATCTAAGTGAATAGTAGTAAAAAGGCTACAGATAGAGATTATCCTTGGACAATAAAAATAACCTGCTCACAGAATAGATTTAATCTGATGACTATGTAGGAAATGTTTGAAGGAATAAGACTTCTGGGTTCCATATGATAAAAACTGTGTTAATTTTTAAAAAGTCTAAATTGACCCTATATACCACATACAACAATGTGCCTCCAGTTCAGCACAATATCCTGCAAAACAGGGAAATGAGTTACTCATAGGAGGATTTGGCATTCTCCTGACAGTGCAAATCCATTCTTTTATCTCCAATAGCAGGTGTTAATGTAAATTCACTGCACACTTTTGGAAAGGGGGAAGAAGCTAAAGGTTTGGGCTGTTTGCAAATCGCCTGTTATTGTACCTCTTTAAACTACTCTCTTTGACTGCATGAGGCTTTGATAGCTCATCTAGTTGCAATAGCATGAGCGTAATGCTGCAGGCATGAGGCGATTGGGGGCAGTGTGTTATTGACAGAATCTCCTGAATGATGATTTATTATGAACATCAATGGGGACAACACTTGTTCTTTCTCAAAAGCCTGTTTGTTCCTCTTGGCTCACCTGGGAGGAGCACACTGCCCAGGACTGAGACACTGTTTGTACTGTGATATTTAGCCTTCTCTATAACTGCTGCATTTTTACATGGATTGGCTTTGCCCGCGCCCCTCCCCCGCGTCTTTATTTTGATAACTTACCAATAATTTAGGATTGTGACATATTCAGAAATATCTGAAAGCAAGACCATTTGGCAAGGAATAAATAAAAAAGAAAGAATATGCAATAACAAAAACAAATAAATAAATAAAAATACCCAGTTTCTCTTTGTCTTTTAGTCGGTTTCCCAAAAAGAATAGATGATGTTTATGGCATGAGGACAGTCATGCAAATTTTATGTTGGAAAACAAAGAATCTTATGTATCGTGTGTATTACAGGCAGGCTAAAATGGAAAACTGATTGTTATATACTAAATAGCTTTGGACAGAAACCTTTCTTGGCTAGTTCCTGAGCAACTCCATCAGTTTACCGAATTTCTGCTTCTACAATTATGAAAATTTATTTTTCTCTTCTTCAATCACTTAAGTAAATCATTTCTCAAACAATAGCTTTTAGGTATACAAGCCAAACCTACACATTTACAAAAATAATTGGAAAAATTTTTATAATGAAACAAAATGTAATATTTTAAAATAATTTTCTTTCAAATCAGTGAAAGAGACCATCTTATTATAGACATTTAAAATTTATAAAAATCATTATTAAAAATGAATCTCTCATTCCAATCAAAGTTGGTTTATGAAATACATATATAGGTTATCTTTTGTTGACTTTATGGCTGGAGCGATACCACAGTGGGTAGGCATGCAGCCAACCTGGGTGACTCGGATTTGATACCTCCACCCCTCTTGGAGAGCCTGGCCAGTTACCAAGAGATTTCTCGCCCCCACGGCAAAGCCTGGCAAGCTACCTGTGACATATTCAATATGCCAAACACAGTGACAACAAGTCTCACAATGGAGATGTTACTGGGCCCACGCGAGCAAATCGATGAACAACGGGAAGACAGTGACAGTGACAGTGATATTTCTATAATATAAGAAATAATTAGTACACCTCAAGTAGTGATGCGGGCAGACTCACAGTGGTCTTTCTCAGATTACCTTTATAAATTTGGTTATCTTTCTATAAAGCCAACTTAGAAAAATTCTAATTTGTTCTGTCTTTCAAAAGAAGTACCAGTAAGTTGTCAATGTCTTCTTCTAGTGTTGATGATTTAGGTTGAATATTGATCAAGGATTACTGAAGCATTACTTTTATTAAGCACTTAAAGGATTTAGCAGATGCTAGTGTAAAATATATTCCAATTTAAATGACCTGGAGAATATTCACCGAATACACATCTGACAAGGGGTTGATATCACGGATATATAAAGTACTGGTTGAACTCCACGAGAAGAAAATATCCAACCGCATAAAAAAATGGGGCAATGAAATGAACAGAAACTTTCTCAAAGAAGAAATCATATTTTGTAACTCTGACTTCCTCTTCATCCAGCAGCAGGAAATGCTTTCTCTTTTTAAACTTTCATGTGATCAGATCAGACACACCCAGATAATCTATCTTCCAAAGTGCTTTGTAACAACTAGGGGATTCCTTTAATAAACTCAGATGTTCTGGCAATTAGTACAGAATATCTTGGGGGACCATTTTTTTAATGATTCCTAAAATAGGACTACTGCACAAACTACTTCAAATCCAAACATCTAAAACCCTTTGAATGTAAGCTTAAAAATGTTAACAAAACCCAACTGAGTTGGAATTTGATATGTATCAAGGGGATCAGTTATGTATCTAATACAGTCTAAAAGTGTGTAATAATACAGATTCTAATGATTGGTTATCTAGGAGTGAAACATTCTTCCCTACCTTCTTTGATTCTGTAACTGGGCCTAAGAATTAAACTAATATAAAACTGATTAATAGCTAAATTTATGCATTTCTTTGAATTTTATATGTGCATAGAGGTCTTCACAATAGGATGGAAACTGGAAGATGAAACAAGAACAGTGGACTCATACATTTTAGTTAAAGAAACAATAGATTTGTGTTGGTGATACTATAGGGTTTGAGTTAGAAGTAATAGTAAATTTAATTTAACTAAATTAGGAATCACTTAATCACTTAATCACTTAATCCCCGTTATTCATCGATTTATTCGAGCGGGTGCCAGTAACGTCTCCATTCCTCACGGTTGCGTGCTAGCGTAGCCCAATGGTATCTGTTCGTTTTAGGAACATGTAGAGCCTCAAACCGATCATTTAGGGTCTTGACGAAGAAGTCTGACCATCTTATAGGTGGGCGTCCACGTGATCTTTTGATGTCTCGTGGAATCCAATCAGTAATGGCTCTAGTCCAGCGGTTGTCTGTAAACCTCATTACATGTCCAGCCCATCTGATTTTTGATGTCTTGGCAAATGAGACAGCGTCTCTGATTAGGAAGTTTAGTTAAATTGTGTCAATATGTACAGATATTTTTGGTCCCAAATTCCCTGATTTTTCCCCTACAGATGTTTTCTCTCCTGATTCAAGGAAAATAAGGTTTCCATAGGTTTCAATCTCTTCCATACAGGAGTTGAAAGGAGTGTTAGAGTGAACTTCATATACTGTCATTTGTGACTTTTAAAATTCTAAATATCAAAAGGGGTATTTGGGGATGACATATCCTGAATTTCTTTAGTGATATTTCTGTGAAAATTACCATTCTTCTTATGAAATAAAATGGTTTTTATTTGTTTGACCTTTTCACACGTCCTGTGAAAGGCTTACTAGACAATAAAGATTCAATGATTTCTGTGAGAAATACTGTTCTTGATATGTCTAACCCACTTTTCTTGTTGCTGTATACATTTTACCTAAATTATCTCATTTACTTCGACTGCTTTAAATTTTTATTTTTGACAACTTTTATAAAATGGTTTATAATGTAAAATTAAATGTGAAAACTACCACCATCTTCAATCTCAACTTAGAAAATATGATTTTTGTTTTCTTTACTGAATTTATAGAAATCTCTATGCCATGTGTTAAATGAACTCTTTATCTCTGTCAACCCCATTATCAATTAATGAGGAATATTAAGTTTATCTGATAACTGAGTGAAATCTAATCCAATAATATATCCTGTTCAATTGCATTTATTAGTAACATTTTATGTATCTGCTTTTTTGCTTTTTATTTATTTATTTATTTTTGAATTTTTATTAGTGAAGCACCATGAGGTACAGTTGTAGACTTACAAATTTTTGTGCTTGGGTTTCAATTATACAATGATCGAATACCCATCCCTCCACTAGTGTCCATTCTCTACCACCACTGATCCCAGTATCCCTTCCACCCCCCAACCCCTACATCCCACCCTGCCTCTGTGACAGGGCATTCCCCTTTGTTCTCTCTCTCCTTTTGTGTGCTGTGGTTTTCAAAAGAGGCATTAAGTGGCAATCATGTTCTGTCTAAAGTCTACTCTCAGCATGAATCTTCCATTCTGGGTGGATCCTCCCAACACCCTTTATTTGGTCCTTCCTTCTCTATATAATATGCTTTTTCCCTTAGTGTGTGCGGCTGGCCTCCAAGCCATGGAGTAAACCTCCTGGTATTTCTCTCTGCTATTCTTTGGTGTTAGTCACCTATTTTGTTACTTTATGTTCCCAAGAAGAATGCAATCTTTCTCTGTCTGTCCTTCTCTTTCTCACTCTTTTCGCTTAGCATGATACATTCCATGAAGTACCACTTGTATGTAAATTTCATGACTTCATCTTTTCTAATAGCTTCGTAGTACTCCGTTGTGCAGATGTACCAAAGTTTCTTTAATGGGTCATCTGTTCTTCGGCATTCAGGATTTTTCCAGATTCTAGCTATTATAAAGAGTGCTGCAATGAACAAACAAGTGCAGACGTCCCTTCGACTACAATTTTTTGGCTCTCTGGGATATATTCCCAGCAGAGTTATTGCTGGGTCAAATGGGATATCAATTTCTAATTTTTTGAGAATCATGCATACTGTTTTCCAAAAGGGCTGAACCAGTCGGCATTCCCACCAGCAGGGAAGGAGGGTCCCTTTCTCGCCACATCTGCACCAGCACCAGTTGCTTTTGTTCTTTTGGATGTGGGTCAGTCTCTGTGGTGTGAGATGATCTCTCTGCATCTCCCTGATGATTAATGATGTAGAGCATTTTTTCATGTGCCTTTTAGCCATTTGGATTTCTTCTTTGAGAAATTTTCTGTTCTTTTCACCACCCTATTTTTTGACAGGCTTGGCTGTTTTCATCTTGTGGAGTTCAACCAGTACTTTGTATATTCTTGATATCAACCCCTTGTTGGACGGGTATTGGGCAAATATCCATTCTCATTCTATAGACTGTCTTTGTAATTTGGTCACTCTTTCTTTTGAGGTACAGGGGCTTCTTAGTTTCAGATAGTCCCATTTGTCTATCTCTGTTTTCACTTGCTTGGCAAGTGGCATGACATCTTTGAAGATACCATTAGCTTCAATGCCATAGAGGGTTTTGCCAACTTTGTCTTCAATTATACCTTATGGATTCTGTTCTGATGTTGAGTACTTTAATCCATTTTGATATTACTTTTGATGGTGTTAGGCAGAGATCTGAGCCCATTTTTTGCATGTAGGTGTCCAGTTTTGCCAGCACAATTTGTTAAAGAGGCTTTCCTTGCTCCACTTCACATTTCTTGCTCCCTTGTCAAATATTAGATGATCATATGTTTGGGGGGGGGGCGGTGTCAGTATATTCAACCCTGTTCCATTGGTCTGCAGCTCTGCTTTTGTTCCAGTACCATGCTGTTTTAATTATTACTGCTTTGTAGTAGAGGTTGAAGTTTGGGAGATTGATTCCTCTCATTTTTTCCCCCAAGAATTGCTTTAGCTATTTGTGGGGGCTCATTGTTCCATATGAATTTCAGGAGTGTTTGCTACATTTCTTTGAAGAATGTCATGGGTATCGTTATAGGGATTGCCTTGAATTTGTACAATGCTTTGGGAAGTATTGCGATTTTAACAATGTTAATTCTCCTGATCCATGAGCAGGGGATATCTTTCCATTTTCTCATGTCCTCTTTTATTTTCTGAAGTAGTGTTCTGTAGTTTTTTTTATACAGGTTCTTTACAAGTACTTGATTTTCTGGGGACACAATTGTGAACGGGATTGTTTTTTTTCATTTCACTTTCTTCTCTCTCATTATTTGTGTATAGGAAAGCCATGAACTTTTGGGTATTGATTTTATAGCCTGCAACTTTACTATACAAGTCCATTGTTTCTAGGAGTTTCTTGGTAGAGTTTTTACGGTTCTTTATGTATAGTATCATATCATCTGCAAATAGTGAGAGCTTGATTTCTTCCTTTCATAAGTTAATGCCCTAATCTATCTTTCTTTCCTAACTGCTATTGAAAGTACTTCCAGTACTATATTGAAGAGCAGTGGAGAGAGTGGGCATCCCACCTTGTTTCGTCCCTGATCTTAGAGGGAAGGGTCTCAGTTTTTCCCCATTGAGGATGATGCTCACTGTAGGCTTGTGGTAGATGGCTTTAACTATTTTGAGAAAAGTTCCCTCTATACCCATTTTGGCGAGGGTTTTCTTTTCTATATTGAGGAAAGTCCTCTCTATACCCATGTTGATGATGGTTTTCATCATAAATGGGTGCTGGATCTTGTCAAATGTTTTCTCTGAATCTATTGATATGATCATATGTTTTTTATCTTTTCTTTTGTTGATAGATGGATTATGTTGATTGATTTCTGAATGTTAAACCATCATTGCATTCCTGGGATGAATACCACTTGGTCATGGTGTATGATATTTTTGATAAGTTGTTGAATTCTATTTGCTAGTATTTTGTTGAGGATCTTCGTGTCTCTGTACATCAGTGATATCGGCCTGACCTGTAGTTTTCTTTTCTTGTGGTATCTTTGTTTTCTTTTGGTATTAGAGAGATATGGGCTTCATAGAAACTGTTTGGGAGAGTTTCTGTTTCTTCAGTTTCCTGGAAAAGCTTGAGAAGACTTGGCAATAGGACCTATTTAAATGTTTGGAAAAATTCGCTTGTGAATCCATCTGGACCTGGGCTTTTGTTTTTGGCAAGATTTCTGATTACAGTTTCAATATCCTTGATGTTAATAGGTCTATTCAGGTACTCTTGATCTTCTTGATTCAGCCTTGGGAGATTATAGGAATCCAGGAATTTATCCATTTCTTCTAGGTTCTCTTGTTTACTGACATACAGACTTTCAAAGAAGTCTCTGATGATCTTTTGAACTTTTTTGGTTTCTGTTGTGATATCCCCCTTCTCATTTCTGATTCGGTTTATTAGGGTTCTCTCTCTGTCTTTCTTTGTGAGTCTTGCTAGTGGCTTATATATCTTATTTATTTTCTTGAAGAACCAGCTCTTGGCTTCATTGATCTTTCAGATGTTTTTTTGGTTTCCGTGTTGTTGATTTCTGCTCTAAGTTTTATGATCTCTTTCCTCCTGCCTGACTTGGGCTCCTTTTGTTGATCCTTTTCTAAGATCTTGAGCTTTGAAGTCAAGTTGTTTATGTGGGCCCTTTCTTCCTGAGAAATGCTTGCAGGGCTATAAGTTTTCCCCTTAACATGGCTTTAGCTGCATCCCATAGTTTTTGGTAGCTCGTGTCTTCATTCTCATTTGTTTCCAGGTATCTTTTCGTCCTTGACTTCCTTCCTAACCCACTTGTCGTTCAACATTGAGTTGTTTAATTTCTAGGTGTTTAATTTGGTTGTCCATGTCTGTGTGTGATTCACTTCTATTTACAGTGCACCGTGGTCTGAAGATTGTTGATACTATTTCTATCTTCCTGATTTTATTGAGGTGTTTTTTTGTGGTCTAGCACATCGTCAATTTTGGAAAATGTTCCGTGTGCACTGGAAAACAATGTGTATTCTTTCTTTTGGGGGTGTAAAGCCCTGTACAGATCTATAAGCCTCTTTCTTCTTTTTTTTCTTTCAAAGCCAGTGTTTCATTGCTGAGTTTTGTTCTTGTTGACCTATTCAGAGGTGATAAGGTGATGTTGAAGTCTCCAGCTACTATTTTGTTACTATTGTCCTCTTAAAATCTGTTAGCATTTGTTTTAAATATTAGCTGTTCCCTCATTAGGTGCATATACATTTAAGAGTTTGATTTCTTCCAGTTGTATGTATGCCTCGATGAATAAAAAATGGCCTTCACTGTCCCTTCTAATCTTTTTCAACCTGAAATTTGTGTTGTCAGATAGTAGTATGGCCACCCCAGCTTTTTTGAGGGAGCTGTTTGTTTGCGGGATTGTTTTCCATCCTTTAACTTTGAGTCTGTGTTTACTCTGACTGTTCAGAAGAGTTTCTTGTAGGCAGCAGAATGTTGGGTTCTGTCTCTTAATCCATTTTGCCACTCTGTGTCTCTCAATTGGTGAATTTAAACTTTTGATGTTGAGAGAGATTATTATTATTATTATTATTATTATTATTATTATTATGAGGTTTTGTGTCATCTTTCTCTAAGGGTCTGTTGTGTTTTTTTAGGGTTTGTCTTGTCTTATAGTGACCCCTTTAGCCTTTCTTTTAGGTTTGGTTTTGAGTCTATGAAGTTCCTGAGCTGCTTTTCATCTAGAAAATAGTTTACCGTTCGAGTGAGTAAGATTTTAGCCGGGTAGAGTATTCTTGGTGAAGCATTTATTTCAGTGAGTTTTTCACTATATCCCACCATTGCCTTCAGGCTTGGAGGTTTTCTCCTGATAGGTCTGCTGTTAATCTATGGGGTGCTCCTTTGTATGTGATTTCTTTATTTGACCTTGCCGCTTGCAGTATTGTATCTATCAAAAATATAGAACACTTCATGACTTTGCATGTCATCCTTGCACAGGGGTCATGCTAATCTTCTCTGTATTGTTCCAATTTTAGTATATGTGCTACCGAAGCAAGCACTATATATCTGCTTTTAGAGAACATATTTTAGCTACTTTTTTGTTTTATAAGGATGTACCAAAAAATAAGCATACCACTATCAGTGTTGATTGTTCTACTTTTTCATTACCTTGTATAAAAATTAAATGCAGATTCCGCGCGAATCTGTTATGAGTCATTCATTATTCAGAAAAATAAATATATGAGAATTTTAATTGTTTTCTTCCTATTTAGTCTAGTATATATAATTAATATCGCCTTCTTTACTACTTCAAAATGTTAACACTCCTTCTAGTGCATGGAATTGCCACTCACTGTCTATTGACTTTCTTGGTCTCTAGAGTTTAAATGGTATCCACATGGGGAATGCAAAAAAATGCTAAGAAATTCATATTCCTAGCAGCAATTCTAACCAAAGATTGATGGGAGTTGTATAATTGTTTTCTATCCTCTTTCTTGAGATGCCTTTTCAGTATAGTCTACCAATGGTCTCTTGTAATTCTTCAAACTGAAATACACAGGAGTAAACTGCTCAATAAAGCATTCTTCTGGGAACCCTCCATCTCTGCTTCACTTCCATGCTTCCTTACTTGTGTTTCCTGTGACATACCACCAATCAATGAATTATAATCTGTCTGAGGGTGTACCTCTAGGGAAACAGAACATAAGGCAAAGCGTTCATCTATTAACGTGTGGTCTCTTAGAGACGGAGGATATAAGCATGCACATCAGAGAAACTATCTCACTGTTTATTATAGCCAAAAAGATTTCTTGATCTGATTTCTATGCCTATCATTCTTCACCACCATGCTCTCACTTGTAGTAGAGATACACCAAATGATTTACCATTTAGTAAAAATCTGATTGCCATTTTCTATTTGATTTAATTATATCATTTTATGATTTTTCACATATGAGCTGGAAAATTCACTGGAGAGTTACTATCTCTTTAGAATCAAAACTATTTTAATATGGAATTGATGAATAAATAGAGTTATAGACTGATGAATAAAATTAGAATCAAAAACATCAAAACAAGGTTTAGGTCTATCACTTTTAAATTACATTGTGTCATGTGTTTATCATGGCTACATTACAGTTATTCATATCCTGGGACAAAAATACTAAATAACTCTAGTAATAGGCATGAAGTAATTTATGCAAGAGGTACACATTTCATACTTTCATTGAGATGATTTTTGACTCAAATAAGGTGTGATTATTTTCAAGAATTTTTCAAGATGTACCCAGAAAGATGGGCCATGAAATTATAACAAAAACATGCCATCGGAGGTGCATTTTAAGCATTAGCTTTTTAAAAAGAATTTCTTTATTATATATCACAAAATCATTGATACTAATATACAGGCTTCCTCAGAAAAATAAACCATAGCTAACTACACAGTTATCACTTATAGTGGCAAATAATTTTAATCAATGTACTTATATCTTGCATTCATTATTATATTAAGAAAAATATTCACCTTCTCATTACAAATATAATTATGTGATTTTTACCTAAAGTAAGCAGTCTAGTAAGGGTCTCTTGGTCATGAATTTTGAGAATTCATAAAGCTAATATATGATCTGAAAAGGAGTTATTGCTGCCACACCCCAGCTCCAGATTGAAGAAATCCTTTAGAGGTAATTCCCTAGAATTAAGACATAACCACCGTTCAGCCTAAGAAGTACAACTTTCTGAACATTGAGGAGATAGGACATGTTCTTGCATAATGCAGATTAAATGCTGATTGGCTCTTGGGTGCAGTTAGATGGCTACCAGTATAGAGGTTAGCAGAACCAAAGTGTATGTTCCATGAATGATCCTATAAAGACTTCTTTTGAGTACTGATATCTCCACGTACATTACTGGTAAGTTTATGGTGGGTCATGTATAATGGAAGTGGCATTTTCCTTCAACTCAATGACTTGGCTCCCCATTCACTACAGAGCATAGGGCATTACTTCATCCACCAATTGTCATGCCAAAGCAAATCTATGCAATCAAATCAGGAAGTTTCTATGTAATATCGGCATTTCAAAATATTTCTAAGTTTATATTTTCTCAGCTGGCTTTAGGGGCTTGGTTGCTGTGATCAGTTGATAATGAAAAAAGCCCCACTTTAAAGAAATTCAGTATGTACTGACACATAGAACACAAGAAAATGTTCTAAAGAATAAATAAAGAAAATAGTAGACACTGAAGTAGAAATATCGATTAACAGATTACTTTTTCAATTAATAAAATAAGAAAAATAGCAGCTTAAAAAATACTGCGTTTGTTTTGCGATGTCCTTCAGATAAGTGAAAGTTTTTAGATATAACGTGTATTATGTTTTATAAAAATGAATATTACTGTTTTGACCTTTTGGATGTTCTTTTACGCAGTGTAATCCCTCATTCCTCCCTCTATTTCAGCTCTAGATGTTACAAGGTAAATCATCCAAATTCAAAACATGCAAGCACTTCAGAAGTATAGTTTCTGCAAAGCTGGATGCAACCATAATCTTTCACAAATTAGATTCTAAACTTTATAAAAAGTTTAGCACTAGAAGTTAGAAAGAGCAAGATGTGCTTATTAAGGACTTGAGAGAATCTGTTGTTGTTGTGTACAAAATGGCTTGATTCCTTTATGCATGTTACTCTTCCTTATTTTCACCCTCTGCTAGTTCTGGCTTTTGTACAAAGCAAGTTTATAATGACAAATAAAAACAAATGTGTTAACAGAGATTCTTCTCTTTCTTTCTTTCCTTCTTTTTTTTTTTTTAAAATTTCTCCAGGTTTGGCCATGAGAACAGGCCAAAGGATTGTCATCTGGGGATCTGGGGAGTGAGCTTGGAATCTTTAGCTTCACCTGTCTTTTGCAAAAACAACAAAATGCATCTCTATCAAGTCATCCCTGACAAAAAATTGACTTCAGGCAGTAGGTATTTCAATAGATGAAAATAAACGGAATGGATTAGATGCCAGAGTCGCTATGTTAGGAAGTCCAGATGGAAACAGAGATCAAAACACAAAATGGCTAGAAGGCATGGTAAAAAATACTGGCAAAGGCAGGCTCAGACATTTTTTTTTGTTTTTTTTTTAACAGTACCTTCAAAGATATAGAGGCCTTTGAGCTTAAAAGGAAAACATAGGGGAAAAAAAGTTACAGCAGATGCTAGCTACCTTTCCTCCCCTAGATTGCATTGATACTTTCACAGTCTTATGAGGAGATAGTTGCAAAATACTATCATACACATTAAATTGTAATTTATACAATATACCATCATTGAAATCAAATTCTGTCCCCTGGTTATAATTTTTGATCTCCACTTTAACCCAGTGTTAACACTTTTTCAGATAAAATGTTTTTTCATCTTTTGTGTGTCTTACATGTTGTTGAAGACAGATGTCTGTAAATGGCTAAGATCTCAAAATTTAAGAAAGGAAAAGCAGGAAGTTAAAACTTTTAAGAAAAAAGAAAACGTTCATATAAATATCACAAAATTGAAGGTGAGAGATTGCACTGTCTTCCTTCAGATCATAAATGTAAGCTTATTTTTCTCGTGAATTAACCAAAAATTTATAATTCATTGAACATTCTATTGGTCAGATAATATTTGCCACTATGTACCCTTTACCTGCTTAAAGCAAGTCCAAGAACAGATTCATTTGAAGCAAAAACAATGGCTGTATTAATCTTTGTTGTATCTTTTTTGTGAAGCAGATTTCAACAGATGTTTCCGTTTCTGTTGTTATGCACAGCACAGGCTTCTGTATAAACCAGAACAGCAAGTACTTTATATTTGCATTGATGTTTTCCTTTTGACTCTTTGATTGGAATGATATTATTATTATGCTCACTTAGTATTTATTGAGCACCCACATGAGTGCATTGCACAGCTGCCTAATACAAGAAGGCAGCCCCAATGCTAAAATAGATTTGATTAAAAAAAATAACAGAACCACCTTTCCTTACATTAAACAGGTTATTACCTAAGAAATGTTTTATTTGTTTTAGCTTTGCATGGTTAACTATTTTATAAAATTAGATCAATTTTTAATGACTCCATTAAATTGCAATGTCACCATTCAGAAAATGGACCAAATAAAATCCATTCTTTAGGTAGTTAAGAAGCATGAAAATAAAACTTGGCAGAAAACTCAGTCATTTCTGTGAGCATGATTACAGGAAGAAATAAGAAAGAGACTGTAGTTAAAATCCAGATGTTACAATTTTTAAGAAAATGTTTTTCTTCCCAGGGTAGCATAATTTAAAGTTGAAAAAAAATCACAGCAAAAAGCAAGCATCACTATAAATGTATTCAGAAAACTATGTGCTATATAAGCAACAAAGGAATATTGTAAATATGAATTGACATTAGGTCTTGAGTACAAATTAAGAAATTATAGATTCAGCAATATCTCCTCATAAGCAGGGACTGTTAAGTAAAATTACTTATTGGATACTAGAATTTTTTTCGTTTCATCATTTACTAGTAACATCTGAATAAATGCCAGTACCTTATAATTTTAGTGCATTCTCAGTTTTGCAGAAGTTGCTTATTCTGGTATAGTTGAAGATTTGAAAATTTAGAATTTGTTTTGCATGAAAAAAGAGTAGTAGAAACTTGACTCACAGTAATAATGGCAAGTTGAGCTTTGCCAGAATTTTTAGCCTAGGATTGTAGTATAGTGAAAATGTTTATAATTTAGTGGCCTGCCATTTTTAATTAAATAATGTATTTTATTATCCTAAAATTATTGATTATTTTGGACAAACTGGCAGGCTACTGAATGTAACCTGCCCACATGGCAGAGTCTGGCAAACTCCCCGTGGCATACCCAATATGCCAAATACCAGTAACAATGATGGGTCTCATTCTCCTAAAGAGCCTTGAATATAGCACTTTCTTAAAAATCTCAGGGCTAGGATGACGGAGACGTTACTGGGGCCTGCTCAAGGCAATCGATGAATAACAGGATGGTCGTGATTCGTCGTGATTTGTGAAAGTTATTGATGGAGTATTGTATATTAATTTGCACCAAGTTAATTTCTAGATATTCAGAGGTAAAAAGTATAATATAAATATAAATTTTAATAGGATGTTAATACACATATAAACCAGATAATCAATATTAATCATATAAATAATTTATATTTTTGTGATTATTGTTTAATAAATTTGGTAGAATTCAAGTTAAGACTACAAATAATCATATAGACATAAAATCCTGTTATCACTAGTAAGAGCAATGAAAGAAAGGCATAAAACATGATGAGAGAAAAGCATTATAAAGAACACCCCACTTCCATTTACAATTAAGATACCGCTTCTTAATCAGACTTTTCTTACGCTGTTCTCAATGTCTCCTACCAATGAACATGTTCAGATCCTGTAACAACTCCTCTGACCTCTTTAAGATCAGCTACATTGTACCTTCTGCTTTCTTCCCAAACCATCAATGCCTTCATATCTATTTACCTTGTTATATTGCTTTCATTTCATGGTGTGTCACTTCAATATCCCTGAATACCCTGAGTACCCCATTCCTTGGCTTTCTGGTTATTCTCCTAAGAAAAATTTCACCTCACAACCAGAGCTGGAGGATGATCCATGAAGATTGTCCCCTTGTTCCAGTCTCACATATTCTTATAATCACATGCTTATCTTTATTGAATTTTAAACTTTCTCCTATAACTTAGATTTTCCTCTGCCCTTTTAAAATTTGACACTCAATTTATCTACTAATTTAAAAGAAAACATAGAAACCATAACATTAAATATTTATCTCCTTCAATATAAAACTGCAAACACTCATCTTACATTTTTGCTGTCCACTGCAATAAGAAAAAGATCTTCATTCCTAGTGAATGATGCCTTTTACTATCTCAGGAGTAAACATTAACTTTTTGTCTCTTTCTATTGAACTTTACATCCAACCCACTTTACATTGAACTTTCTCCATCTTTACATTTTTTTTCTCTCAAAGTGATTATTTTTCACTAAGTGAAATCAACTTAGTTATACATTCTCGCCAGCTCCAATTTTTATCTTTAGCTACAACCAGAACTAACATCATGAAGTATTGTTAATGATCTCCAATTCTACTTCTTACTATCTTGGATAGAATTTTCTTATCTCTTGGTCCCCTGACACTGAACATTTCTCATATTTCTCTTAGCTTCTTGGATTTGCACTGCCCCCCTCTTCTCTACAGATAGATAGATATTTTTTTTTTCTGATTAGTCATTTACCATTGTGTTTTATGATACCCACTATGGTTTCTCTTCTGTTCTTACTCTTTCTCTGCTTCACATATTATTTTCCATTCATAAATATTTGTGAGGTTTATGTCACTTGTATAATTTATCCACATAGTTATATAAAATATAATTCATGTCATATTTGATTATAAATGATTTAAGGCATGTACTCCTTTGCCTACTTTTATAACACCTTGACTTACTCTAAGTGGGTAGGATGTCTGCCTTTCACTCAGCCAAACCAGATTTGACCCCAGGCACCACATATGTTCCATCTAGTCTGCCAGGGGTGATATCTGAGTTCAGAGTCAGGATTAAGCCTGACTACTTCTGGGTGTGACCCTAAACAAAACAAAACATTATTTTTTTTATTTTCACAGCAAAGAGAATTTATATTCAACTAGTTGCTCAAGCCTAAAATTTTTACTCTATTTTCTTTCCCAAATCTAATCCAACCCTGTTCCCTGTTTTGTTTGCTTTAGACTAAAATGCTTTTATTCATTTCCATCACCGTCACCCCAATAAAAAGTGCTGTTTTTGTTACTTCAACAAATGCATAGCTATTCAATCTAGAAATAAAAAAAATCTCTGATCTGTTTACAAACAGAATTGTTGACAGTGGGAACTGTAAGTTTTCAGGCAAGAAGGTCCCTCAGTAAAGATAATCCTACTCTTCTGCTTAGCTCTCCAAAACTTTGACCATTATATTCTAGAGAAGGTCCTGGTTACTAAAAGTCTGGCTGAGATCTTGAACAATATGGACAGTGAAGCATTGTTCTTCATCCAGTTCCCCATGTTCATTGCCTATTAAAAAATCAGGGGCTCAGAGAGAAAAAATTGCAGGTAAGGCACTTACCTTGCCAGCAACTGGTTGGTAGTTGCTGGTTCTATCCCCAACATCCATTTTGCTCCCCTGAGCTCACCAGGAGTGATTCCTGAATGGAGAGCAAGGAAAAAGCCCTAAGCAGCACCCGGTGTGGCCCAAAAGACCAAAAAAAAAAACCCTCAGAAGAGGACATATCAGAGTGGAAACAGTGGAAATAGAAAATGGAGACACTCATTATGTTAAAGAAAGAATTTGCACACCCTAAGTTTGAATGCACATGATCTCTGAAATTAAGGACACAGTGAAATAAAAGGTAGAAGTTACACACACTCAGAATCGTAGATAGTAGGTAACTATAAGATAAAATTCTGACCCTTTGTAAAAGATGTATTTATAGGACTTTTTCCAAGCCCCATTAATCTTGGAGCTTTCTATGAAAAGTCTATTGTTATATGGGCACCTGGGTCACTGTTGGAAGCCTGCCTCAAGTGCTGGGAGAGAAGGCACTTGGGATCAAGAAGTGACCACTATGACAAAGATAGTTAGAATAGTTAGAAATGATCATTCTAGATGAGAACTGTGTGCTAAAAGTAGGTAAATAGGTAAAGGCACAAACATGCTAATTTATCAGTGGCCAAAAGGAGAGAGAGAGAGAGAGAGAGAGAGAGAGAGAGAGAGAGAATGCCTGCCATAGAGACACAGTGGTGGTGGACACATGGCAGGAGGGAAACTGGGGACATTGGTGGTGGAGGTATATACTGGTGGGGAATGGGTATTGTCACTTTTAATTGACTGAAACCAGACCATGAACAGCTTTGGAACTCTATATCTCAGTGATGAAATTTAAAAAAAATTCATTATTAGGTATTATCAAAGGGAGAGGTTTGACCTTTTGATGGTTTACTTTCATATTTTTTATTAGAGTCTTTTTTTACTACTGAAGTCTCTTTTCCTAAAAAGGGTTCATTATTCTCTGGTCTAAAGTCTTCTTTTGCCTTAGTTTTTGCCAAAGCATGTCCAAAGAACATAAAGTTCTACATGCCTTTGGGAATGACAAAACATGCTGTAGATAGAGTAACTCTGTTACGGATCATACGTTGGTTTTATTACTTCTCAAAATCCATTGTCAAGGGGGTCATCCTAACTTGACTACCTATTTCAGTATCATATTCTTTAAATGTAAATGTCTTTGTGTCTTAGGCAGTACTAAAATATTTTAGCATCTTTTGTGAGCATTTTGAATGAACTAAAAATACCTTAATATCACCGAACAGTTCTACACAAAGGGACTCTATCACTCTTGTTCCACCTTGCAGTTTTGTGCTCCTATACATATCTTTATGTTCCTGTCACACTGAACCTTGTTTAAGTTCCAAGTATAAGATATTTTTGTCAAACTCTGTGCTACTTTAAACATGCTCTTTTGTCACATAATAATTTGAGAGATTCTTTTATAAGTGAAATAACCCTATTTTTTTCAAATTTATGGAGGTAATAAGCATTAGTACGAATGACTCAGTTCTAATCAAAGAATTAATATAATAGTGGTAATAATGATCAAGATATTTCATTTAATATGAAAAATATTCATTACCAATCCCTTAATCCACTCATGATATTTAGTGAATCAGGAATATACAATATCTGCAACATTTCACACTTTGTATGTTAATGTGTCATTATTTTTCACAATACTCTAAGTCCACCATTTCTTCATTGTCAATTTTTGCAAAGCTGGAATCATTTTGAATGTAATAAAAAACACTGTTATTATTTGTATTTTATATTGGTTAGAAATTTAATGATTTTAAAAATATGTGAGGGAATTTCTATTATCTGTAAACAATTTCAGAATAGATGAAACCATTTTATGAAATATTTATTGTCTAAAAAGATAATTATGATCCATAAAATTGAAATCCACAGAGGAGTAAATGTAGGAAAAATAAACAAGGAAATAACAATAGTAGGAGGGTCAAAAGGGTCATGTTTCCCCTCATCTGCCTGAAAGTAGGACTAAACTGAGAGAAGGGAGAGAACTGGGTCAGTAAGTCAGGTATGATGAGCAGTTTTAGGTCTCAACTTGACTAGAGTATGGTCTTTCATTATTTAATGGAATACTCATCTAGGTGTTGCTGTGATGGCATTTTGCAGAAGCCAATAACATGAACAATCTATTTACTTTAAGTAAAATGAATTATACTTAACAATTTGGCTGAATCTCATCCAATCTGTTGAAAGACCTTTAAAACAGAGCTATTTCTCTGAGGAAGAAGAAAACCTGCCCATGGACAGCAGGGCAGCTCCTGTCCCAGAATTCCCAGTCTGTCCTTCCTGACCTCTTGCCAGGCAGATTTTGGAGTGACTTACTCAGCCTCTAAAGTAACATAGGCCATTCCTTACAATACATATTGTACTACTATGCCCTACTGTGTGTTTTTTTCCCCCTGGTGTAATCCTGATATATACATATGAGATAAGTAGCTTTAACTATTGAAATAAGATAATTTCCCCTATCAAAAATATTTAACTTAAAAAAGATTAAAATTCCTGGTTTATAGCTCAATTAACAGACCTTAATTGGAGAATTTTAGGCAGGGGAAGGAGGGAGAAGACAGAGAGAGAGAGAGAGAGAGAGAGAGAGAGAAACATGCTTAAGTGGGAATTCAGGCTTCTCCAGAGATAGAGAGAGCCCCTCCACATGTCCCAGCATTAGATAATACAAGCATGGAAGTACACATCTCAAGAGGGGAGATGCAGGCACCCCATGTGCTTGGCCACATGGGCACAAGCAGCACATCGGCTTGGGCAGCATCTGAATGCCCTTCCTTTGTTCCAGGTGGCTTTTATAGGGTTTTTCTCCAATGGAATGGAGAAATTTTTTCCAATGCCCACATGGAACTTCTAGCTAGGTAAAAGTTTATTGCTAGGGAGGTTGCCAAGAGGGTAGATTTGAGAGTGCTCCATGGTCCTCTGAAATTTCTTTCCTGACCTTTGTTCCAGCTGGAGTTTCTCTCAGAATGGGGGGTTCAGCCTGCTCTGGGTCTATAAGTGCCAAGTGAAAGTCTTATCATGCCTTAGTTCCTGTGTTCATAAGGTGGGTCCTGAGAGCCTTAGGGGTAATTGGTTTTGTTATTTAGCAGGGACTCCATGCCAGGCTGTTTCCACTTGAGAGCAAGAGCCCTCACTACCCCAAGGGACCCAGTCCTGGCAGCCAACCTCCACTACCCAACTTCCACCATGCTCAGGATGCAAGGCTCCTGAGCCTCACGCAGGAGTGAAGTCCCACAGAACCCAGGCAATACAGAACTTTGTGACCTTGAACTCTGGACTCAACCGAACCCTGGAGCAGAGATCCTCTGCCTGCTTCCCCCAGTCTCTGATGACCCAGGGGTCACACTCATAAGCCACACCCTACTGGTACCAGATAATCCCCTCATCGGCCACCCTCCTGAACTCATGGCTGCTCCTACCAAACGGGAATATAAAATGAGGTCCCTATACCATGCCACCGGACTCTGGGCCAGGCTGTTTTCATTTGGAAATGAAAACAGAGTAGGGGCAAGTGAGAGCCCTTCCTGTCCCAAGAGACCCAGCACCTGCAGCTGACATCCACTACCCAACCGCCACCATGCTCCAGGCCACTTTCTGGCACATCATGAGACACTTCCTACCCATTGTTCATAATTACCACACCATGTTTGATTGGATTTCAGACAGTAGGCAACAGATCATAGAAATATAGAAATATATATAGAAATATATATAGAAATATATATTTTATATATAATATATATAAAAATATATAAAATATATATAGATATAAATATAATTGGGTCACCAGGGCCCAACAGCTGAAGACCACCGGGGTCCAGCCAAGGCCATGCTGGGACCACTCTCCACACACTTGGATGAGCCTCACGCATAAAAGAACTGGCAGAGGAACCCAGGTGTGTGGGACCCGGGGCTGAGATCTCCAAGCCTGCACGGTTTGGGACTGGACCTGCCAGTAACTAGACAGTTACACCCACCAACTGCCGTGTAACACCAACAATGGCCAGGATCCAGAGATTATCACACTCAGCTTATCATCTCATTCCTACTTTGGACAAACTGGCAGGCTACGAAATGTAACCTGCCCACACGGCAGAGTCTGGCAAACTCCCTGTGGTATATCCAATATGCCAAATACCAGTAACAATGATGGGTCTCATTCTCCTAACCCTGAAAAAGCCTTGAATATGGCACTTTTAAAAAAAATCTCAGGGCTAGGACGAAGAAGACGTTACTGGCACCTGCTCGAGGCAATCGACGAACAACAGGGTGGTCGTGATCGTGATCGCGATATATTTCAGAGTGCCCGACAAGCTACTGAAAGTATCCCACCCACACGAGCAGAGCCTGGCAAGCTACCCATGTCATATTTGGTATGCCAAAACCAGTAACTCTAAAGGGTCTCAATACCCTGACCCTGAAAAAGCCTCCAATCCTTGGGAAAGACACGTAAGGAGGGCTGCTAAAACATCAGTGCTGAGACAAATAGAGATGTTACTGGCATCAGCTCAAGTAATTTGTTGAACAATGGGATGACAGTGATACAGTGAGAGCTCTTATAAGTTTCAAATGTATTGTACTATAAATCATCATCTTTATATACTACATTCTGTTCACCAACAGAATTCTAGGTTTCTTCTTTTATCATACAATTGACCCCCTGTAATTTTTCCTCCTGATTTAACTACCTTCCCTCTCTTTGTTCTTGGTTACATTTATATTTTCTTATGCCTTGCTTTTATATTTGTTGTTTTATTTATTTATTTCCCATATGTCAGTGAATCTTATGATGCTTGTTTCCAGAATAATTTTGCATCTTAGGTTAAACAGAAAAAGCAAAAATAAGAATTTCCCAGTTCCCCATCTTGTGTGTGATTAGTTATCTCTACAGAATAAAATTGAAAGTTATAAAGAGGAAAAATGAAACATATCTTCATAACAAAATTGCCATTAGATACACTCAGCCCAAGAGGACAAGAAGTTCTTGACTTTTGGGTTGCTTTTGTTCATTTTTTATTTCTTGGATTGTAAGAAATAAATATAAATTTTCAGAAGCTGAAAGCATTGTGTGTGTGTCCACGGGGTGAGAAGCACCAGGTTTATTTGGATCCTAAATTGGAGGAAGGCAGGTAGCTATACACACAATATTCTCTTGGCCACAACAGGTTTTTACATTTTATTCTAAGAGCGAATGGAAGTCAATGAAGGAGTTTAAGAGAGGGAGTGAGGTAATCTAATTTAAACTTTAAGATTATGCTTGCTATTGTGTGGAGTGGAAAAGGGATTTAAAATTACCTGATGGGGAACGTGGGAAGCCTGACAGGATGCTCTTAAAGCACTCTAGGTAGAATAGCCTTTTACAAGGCAACACTAAAAAAATAATCATGAATGGGACACTTAACTTACAGAGATGTTCTTCTTAGAGTTCTATGTAAGTAGGTATTAGCTAGAATCCAAAACTAAGATTTAGTTCTACAGTTATTTCTTAGGTCATTAGATTATTTTCTAAATTACTTATTACTAGTATGGGAAATCTTCGATTTGTCCCAGTGGATCTTGTTTTACTCCTTTCTTCCTGCTCTATGAAAGTGTTTCCAAGACATATTGCATCCTATAAAGAGACTGGAATCCAGTAATGGATCAAAAGGACAGGGGAGCAATAATGAGTGAGGAAAGGCAGGGTAAAGGAAAGTAGGACAGGAAATTTATTATCCAGATTCTCTCTTTAATTTTGCCTAAAATGACTCATTTTTGAAGTCTGTATCACTATAGTATAGTGATCAAAGCAGATTTATGTTTGGTCCTGTTTTCTCAAAAAAACTAATAATCCGTATTTCAGGGTGACATGCCAACACAATCTTCCAGTTACAACCAAGTTCCAGGTATATGAACCCCTGTTGTCTTCAAAGTGAAACAGCTTTGAACCCATTTTTATCAGGAATGAATAAACTCTTCAAGGATTGAAATAATTACTGACATGGTCTACATAAGTGCTTATAATTTTATGTCATGAAATTTATTTTTGGTTGTGAAAAAGAGTTAAGAAATACAGAGACCTAGATCGGGGTTGGCAGCAGGTCCTCCACACATTACATGTGTTGGTAAAAGACTCTTTGGAGTCAGAATCCTCATCAAAACCTGTCCTTTCAAGTCACCCTCAAGCAAGGATCATTGAAGTAGGAAGCTACAACATAATTCCATTTCATAGCCTTAGTTATAACTTTACATAATGTGTTACACCAGATTTCAGTTTCCACTCTTGATCAGAGCTATGTATTTGTAAATGTGAGGAAGAAACCAGTTTGTTTGCAAGGCAAGAAGCCAGTTTGTTTACAAGGCAACCTTGTTATTAGAGGTGAGTCTCCACTTTTCTGTTTCATGCCAAGGAGAGTAAGAGTTCCTTTGATCAGACCCCCCTTTAGTGGTCTTCCTAAAACCCTATCTATAATTTTTATTTAGCTCTTATGATAAATGCTTCTAAATTGGCCTGCCTGAGGTGAGATGTTACCTTTCCTTGACTCAGAAGGGTGCAAGAGTTGAAATCTATTGGACAAAACAGAATTAAAGACCTGTGGTTTGTATTTAAGAAAAATTCTCTCCTAGATATCCATGTGCTGTAGGCTACATTTTTTTTGGGGGGGGGGGGTGTCATACCCGGCAATGCACAGGAGTTACTCCTGGCTCTGCACTCAGGAATTACCCCTGGTGGTGCTCAGGGGGCCATATGGGATGTTGGGAATCGAACCCCGGTCAGCTGTGTGCAAGGCAAATACCTTACCTGCTGTACTATTGCTCCAGCCCCTGTAGTAGGCTTTTTCTTATGCACTTTATATAGACTAACTAATTGCTTACTAAAACAGTAGAATCCAGTTATGGACCACTTGGTCTCTTGAGTCAATTTTTTACTAATTGGTCCTTAGAGGGAAAATATAAAAAGCCTCAGTTTCTCCCTAAGTGGTACATCCTGGTGGTGCTACTGCTGCTCTACTTTTGGGAATCATTGGTAGGAATTTGTTTTTGCTCTTCTGAAGAAATGAGATAGAAAGATCCTGATGTCTCTCTCTTTGAGACACTTCTACTCCCTGTCACTGTGTCACTGTCACTGTCCTCCGGTTGTTCATTGATTTTGTTTGAGCGGGCCCAGTAACATTGTGAGACTTGTTACTGTGTTTGGCATATGGAATACATCACGGCTCCCCGTAGCTTGCCGGAGGAATCAAACTCGGGTAGGCCATGATGGCTGCATGCAAGGCAAACACCCTATCCACTGTGCTATTGCTCCAGCCACTTCTACCCCCATCCCATGCAATTAACAAACCACAATTATCCTACAGTTTCTGTGTGCTACACTCTTTGTCTGGGGTGAAGACAAACAGAGGTGGCACTGTTGACTCCTTTGGACGTGGAATGGGATTAAATATTTCCCCCCCCCCCCCCTTGGTAAAGACTTCAGCTGACCTCTGGCTCTGCTCGCAGGAATTACTCTTGGCGGTGTTGGGGGTTGGGGGAGGGGGGTCATGGGATATAGGGAATTGAGCTCAAGTGAGCCTCGGCTTAGGCCAATGCCCTTCCCACTGTGCTATTGCTCCAGCCCCTCAGAGATGCTTTGAAGCGTTCAGTTGCCGAGGAGGCTGAGATGCTCTGTAGACTACACTAGTGTTTTTTTCATTTATTTGTTATGACTTTTAATGAATATGGGTGTGATTAGTACATATCAAAACATATAAAAAATTTACAAGATTATTTTTGTTGGCTATGATATGGCAAAGTCTGGCAAGCTACCCATGATGTAATCGATATGCCAAAAACAGTAATAACAAGTCTCACAATTTGTTGTGAGACGTTACTGATACCTGCTCAAGCGAATCGGTGAACAAGGGGAGGACAGTGACAGTGACATGATACATAAAGACACTTACTTTCTGTTGCAGAAGTTGCTATATTAGCATTAATTAAGGTTATGATGTTCATTCAATACATTGATTTATAATAAAAATAAGTTTAAATCTCTCTGTGTCTTAGAAATACATAAGAAGAGGAGTAACTTTATAGAAAGAACAGAAAATTCTAATATCCTATAAATGACATATTTCATATTTATGTTATTTTGGCAGTGGAAAATTAGAAAATATAATTTTCATGAACTCTGAGCAAGCTGATGTCAGTGGTAAATGTGTGAGGTAGTAGTGTTTGTTGGATAACATTGGATTGTCCTTGATCCTCCACAGGGAGCTTAGGTGTACTGAGTTACTCCCACAAAAGTGCCCCCGAGGCATTTCAAAGCAGCTTGTAACCTCTTAGGCATCAGAAAGATCATATTTTATACAGGATCATCAACGGGAGGGGAAAGGAGGGTGTATTATAGATATTTATGTCTATACTATGAAAATGAAAAGAGTATTACCACTTCAGGTAGGCTGTACAAGTTATTTTATTGGGATGTAATTTTTATCTACCAATGTGGTTAATGATTTGGATAAAAATATGGCAGATGAGACATTTCACAAGGGCACTGAATGGGTTACAAGCAATAAAATGAGGCAGACTGACTTATGACTGTTATTGCTCCAGGAAGGGATTTATATCCAGCATTATGCCCAACTCTTATGCACAAACATGTAAAATGAATCAATTAACTATTTCATAAAGATTTTTCTTTTTATTCTGGGGCATGAATAAGATCACTACTACTCTTTTAACATATTTTCCCTAGGAGCTACATTTGAGTTGAAGAAGGGTTATTTTAGAAGAGGCATAACTCCTTCCTCACACGTAAGGCCTCAGATAACATGATAAAGGGGCCAAACGTTTACTGGTTTTGTCCTCATTTTGCCTCAGTGTTCTTTTATTTCCACTTTGTAACTATAAGCAAGACTTGATCGATGAGAATAATAAAGAGTATGAGTAGTTTAAGAAAATAAGGCCAGCTAATAGGAATGTAACTGACCATTTTTCATTTCTGTCAGTCTTGAAATACATTTAGGATGCTTCTCCAGTGGTCCCATGCTTGCAGACAGTCTCTGCAATTGGTTCTAGATTAATGGTCTGTTCTGCTTGCTAAGCAAATATTTATAAAGATACAGTGATTTTCATGCATTGATACATCATCTTTTCTGATAGGCATATCTAACATGCATAATTTTTTTATTTAACGGCAGAAAAATTTGAAAAGGACTAATTATACCCTCAATTATTACTTGGTGAGACAGTATCAACAGTCTATGTTAAATGACAAGCAATTTGTGGAAGAAATACTGCCACTTGAAAGTGCCAGTCTAAAATTAAATCATTATGTCTATGATATTATTAATATTTTAATGTTTAAAGGGGAGTAGTACTAGGGTTTTACAAAATCAATCATAACTTACAGTAGAAAACAAATAACAATTGTCAAAAGAAAACATTACATTTATTTATTTATTTATTTATTTATTTATTTATTTATGTAGGAGTACTGCTATTTATTCAACCACTGATTAGGCTGATTGAATTGGGCATGAACTCCACATTATTTTTTTTTCATTTTTTATAATTTTATTTATTGAATCACCATGAGAGCAGTTAAAAAGCTTTCGGGTTTAAGTCTCAGTCAAACAATGAAACACCCGTACCTTCACCAGTGCCCATTCTCCATTGCCAAAAACCTCAGTATACCCCCATCCCACACCCTCCCCTAACCTGTGGGGCAGATAATTTCCACATTACTCTCTCTCTACTTTGATTACATTCAATATTTTGACACCAGACACACCATTATTTTATTTGGGATTTTACCCCAACACTCAGACCTGCTGAAAAGGCAACAGTAGACAATTTGTTTTCTATTGCTGGTTATGAATAACATATGATGTTGCATGGTTGCAGCAGTGGCCATGCAATTTTGAAATTCTGAAATTTTAACAATTAAATATGGAGGGATTTCTGCCAAAACCTGCAGAGCTCAGAGATTTGTTTCTGAGTCTCTGGGATCATGGCCATTAAGCAGCTTGATCAGAAGCCAGAGAAGCCATTTGTGGATGGTGACGGGGGTCTTTTTGGGACGGGGAGGAAAGGGCCAGCTCTACCCCCATCCTGTGAAGCCCCACGTGTCTTGTCAATGAGGGGCCAAACCTGACTGTCCAATGGCTTCTGGAGGATGGCAGCCACCAAACCGCCAAAGGAAAGCCGGTGGAGGAACAGCACCCTTTCCGCCCTGGGGTGACCTAGCAGCAATAACTTACTGCGGGATCCAGAGGCATTTCTGACAAAAGCGGCTGGGTTCAGAGATTTGTTTCTTAGTCTCTGGGATCATGGCCATTAAACAGCTTGATCAGGAGCCAGAGAGGCAGTTCATGGGTGGCGACTCAGGGTCTCATTGGGACGGCAAGGAAAGAGCTGACTACATCCCCATCCCATGAGGCCCTGAGTATCTCATCACTGTGGGCCCAAATCTGACTGTCCAATGGCCTCTGTAGGATGACAGCCACTGGGCTGCCTGAGGGAACAGGCCAAGGTATGTAACCTATTCCCACCCGGGGTAGCCCAGTGCCGGCAACCTAACCGGAAGCATTTCTGACAAAAGCCACTGAGTTCTGAAATTTGTTTCTGAGTCTCTGGGTTCATGGCCATTAAGCGGCTTCATCAGGAGCCAGAGAGGCCGTTCGTGGGTGGCGAGGAAAGGGCCGGCTCCACCCCCATCCCATGAGGCTCCACGTATCTCATCACTGTGAGCCCAAACCTGACTGTCCAATGGGCTCTGGAAGATGGGGGCCACTGAACCACCAAGGGGGAGTAGGTGAAGGAACAGCACCCTGTCCCCCCTGGGGTGGCCCTGCTACAGTAACCTACTTGGGGTCCAGACGCATTTCTGCCGAAATCTGCTGGATTCAGAGATTTGTTTCTGAGTCTCTGGGATCATGGCCGTTAAGCAGCTTGATCAGGAGCCAGAGAGGCCGTTCGTGGGCGTTGACTTGGGGTCTTGTTGGAACTGGGAGGAAAGGGCTGGCTCCACCCCCATTCTATGAGGCCCCGTGTGTGTCTCATCACTGCGGGCCCAAACATGACTATCCAGTGGCCTCTGGAGGATGATGGCCACATGGCCGCCAGGGGGAACAGGCCAAGGTATGAAACCTGGGGTGGCCAAGCGCTGGTAACCTACTGCAGGGACCGGACATATTTCTGCCAAAAGCCGCTGGATTTTGAGATTTGTTTCTGAGTCTCTGGGATCATGGCTGTTAAGCAATTCAATGAGGAACCAGACAGGCCATGCCTCCAATTATATAGCTGAGCCAGAAGTGGTTTGTGGGTGTTTACCACATACCTAACTTTTGGCCATTTACTTTTCTGGTAAACTTTGCCCCAAGTTTTTGTGCCCCAAAGGCACAGTAGCAATTTGGGGTTATCTGGAAGTCTGAAGGCACTATCAGGCTGCTAATGCACTTGCCTCACATGTACAGATTGATCTGCTGGCGGCACCATGCCCCCGAAAAGAAAACATTATATATACTTAAAGAATTATATGTGTTTAGGAACCATAACTGTTCAATGTGTCCTTGGGAAAGGACCTGACACCAGCTCCCCCAAAACAAAACTGTAATAGCTAGTAATTATGAAATTATTGGCCTCACTTATAAGTCCAGATTATTAAAAGGCTCTAAAGAATATGCAGTTTTTGTCTTTTGTGGATTGATTTATGTCAGGGCTTATGTGATCTGGTCTAAGCACTGCCACTATTAATTTCATAATTCTAATATATCAGTTAATCTGTTGAATCATTGTTAATTTATATAAAACAAGATTTCTGAGGTAAACGATGTTCAAATCTCTCACTTTGCTTTAAAATAACATTGCCACTTCCTCTTTAGGAAGGCATATGCAATATGTAAAGTGTAAAACATTTAAAACCTGCAATACCTACAGTAAAATATCTCCATGTGTTTCTCAGGGTTGTTGTAATACAGTATAATTAATAATGTGGTTTAAACAACTGATATTCTTTATCAAAGTTCTGATGGTTGGAAGTTCAAGATCAAGTCATCAGCAATGTTATTTTCTCCCAAGACCTCAACTGCTCATCTAAATTAAATTTACTTTAATTTTATTACCAAATTCAGTAATATTGGGGATGAGATTTTGAGATTCTGACTATAAGTATACTCATTAATGCCTTAATACTAGAAAAAAAATACAAGTATTAGCTGATATGAGATTTTAGGTTGTATACAATGGATATAAAATCCCCCCAAAATTGATATGTACAATTCAATTTTGAAATGTGTGTGCATATGAATGTGTGTGGGTATTTTAACTTATTATTGGAATCAAATTAGAATATACCTTATTAATAATCTGTTCTAAGAGTCCAGAGTATTTTTTCTGCTCAGCACATATTCATTAATTTTATGCATTCAGATTTTAAACCTGAAATAAAATTTTATTCAGAAATAAAAATGACTAAAACAATTTTAAAAATTAGAACAGATAAATGGTACTATATTTTGAATCTGTAGTTTTTGAAAGCATCCTAAAATAAACCTCTATTTGTATAGCAACCATGTCTGTGTGGAGATACTTCTGGATCTGTATCTCCCCAGATGTTCTGGACAACCATAATTGTTCTGCTCGCAACAACCACTTTGAGATTTCCCCCCACCCTTTTGAGCTTGGATGTTGCTTTGCAGTTGCACAGTTTTATGAGAAGCTGTTGTTGACAGCAACTATCTAGAGTACTTTTTGCTTATCCACTGGGTCTGTGGGTTTACGTCATTAGTAGGCATCTTGAATTCTCATCAACTTTATAACGTACATTTGAAGCAGCCACAAACTATCTTTTTTTGTTCAAAAAACTTGAAATACAGGCCTCAGTGGTGTTTATTCACAAGCTGTGTGGAAGAACTCTACTTAGATACACTTTTGAGAGAACTTTTTTGGGTATGCAGAGTGACTCTATTATTGGCCATACATGTCTGTTTCTCATTGATTTAAAATTATATTTATCTTAAAAGTCAAGCAGAATGCTTCCCTTTTGCTTTGGTGAATGGTACAATAACTTAGTCCCTAATTACATACAAAAATAGTGACAGGAATTCTCCTTTCTAATGAAGAGAGTCTGAGTATCCAGTGAACACAGCTTTACTGGTGAGGCAAAAGTGAGGGTAGACAAGATAACTACTCCTAAAGTTCAGGCAGAATTCACAAATCCTATTCACATTAAGCTATCTCTCTGGGAATTCTCTTAATTCTGGCAAGCGAGGTTGGCTAATGAGTAATTATATTTCCAATTTCATACCACCATTATAATTTACACATTAACTATGACCCATATTATGTAAATTGCCCTTGAAACATGTCCAATTTGAAATTTAAAAAATTTATAACATTATCCATAAGCAGTGATTTAATGTGATGATTCACAGATATGTATCTGTCAGTTTGCCTAATCTGAACTGCACTGAAACTGAAAGGGGCATAATGCTGTAGCTGGGATCATGGATTTTCAATTTAGATCACTTGGATTTCATTACATGACAACCCTGCATGATCACTTGCTGTCATGTGAGCCTAGTAAGGTTTCACAATATTTAAGACTCAGTTTCCTCATCAATAAAATACAAATGATAATAGTTCTCACCATAATATCATTCTGAAATTCTGATGGAAGAATATACACAAAAGACCTTGGAGTGGCTGCAGTAAATATTAGTTAGGTAAGTAAGGTAAAGGCCCTCCCGTTGTTCATTGATTTGCTCCAGCAGGCCCAGTAACGTCTCCATTGGAGACTTTGTTGTTACTGTGTCTGGCATATCGAATACGTCACAAGGAGCTTGCCAGGCTCTGCAGTGCGGGCGAGATACTCTCGGTAGCTTGCCGGGCTCTCCGAGAGGGGTGGAGGAATCGAACTCGGGTCGGCCATGTTGGCTGCATGCAAGGCAAACGCCCTACCGCTGTGCTATCGCTCCAGCTCCTATTTTTCTTATTATTTAATGGGTTGTTACTACATGAACAGCATGGGACATAGACTACATTCAACAAATAAAAAACTATCCATAAAATAAAGCTATTGCTTATAAGTAAAATTTGACCTATGGAAGTTTTAGAAACAAATAAAAACATGTAATTCTGTATGAAAAGGAATTGCAGTTTTCAGTGTATTTCTTTGTAAATACAGGTTTCTAAGCTGATAGTTATTTTCATGTTGAAATAATAAATTACTTATTGATTTTAGAAACAATGCACTACCTGTGTTAATAACATATTAAAATTACTATCATGTCATATTTTGTTTCTTTGTTCACATCAACAAAATAGAATTAACTCTTACACATATATCTCTATGTTGAGAATTACCAAGTACCTTAAGTGAATTAAGAATTTTTTTCCTCATGTAGTTTTGGTCAAGAAACTAAAAATCAATATAAAGATTCCAATTACTAAATGTTACTACATAAAAGAGAAACTTTGCTTTAGTATGATCTTAATGATGCATTTTAGAATTTTTGAAGGTCATGGTTTGGAACCAAATTTTTTTAATCACACAACTGCACTCTTGTCCAATTTTTTTTCACTGTAAAACCCAATATTACTGCAGACACTGAAAATGTTAGTCATTCACTTTACCAGTTTCTTGTTACTATAATACAAAAAGAAACTGGAAGAACTCCCTCTGACTTGTATGAAAGCATCTGATCTCTGATTGGAAAAAAAAAAAAGGATTTGTAGGATAAAACATGGCTGCCATCTTAACTACACATGTACTTCCATGTGGAAAGAAAAGCTGAAAACAACACAGCTGTCAGAATGAGTCAGTTGGAAGAAGATTTAAGACACCAATCCAGAAATTTCTAGATAAATCAGCTCTGAAAACATATAAACTCATATGTTTTATAATGTAAGATAATAAATTACACTGGATGCAAAATAGTAAGGCCCTCCCGTTGATCATCGATTTGCTCAAGCAGGCCCAGTAACGTCCCCATTGGAGACTTTGTGGTTACTGTGTCTGGCATATAGAATACATCACGGGTGGCTTGCCAGGCTCTGCCGTGTGGGCGAGATACTCTTGGTAGCTTGCCGGGCTCTCCGAGAGGGGTGGAGGAATCGAATTCGGGTCAGCCATGTTGGTTGCGTTCAAGGCAAACGCCCTACCACTGTGCTATTGCTCCAGGATGCAAAATAAGATACAAGTAAATTAAATGATATTCATTTCTCAAGGATAAGAAGGATTAATATCATCAAAATGACAATCTTACCAAAAGCACTATACAGATACAATTCAAGGCCTATGCAACACCTATAGTAATTTTTAGAGATAGATCAAATGCTTCTGAATCCTAGCACATATATATGTATATACATACATATACATATATACACATATATATGTGTGTGTGTCTGTATACATATATGTGTATGTGTGTTTGTATATATATTATAATGTTATATAGTATATATATGGTTTCTCTTTCCCCAATTTTAAATTTCACTATTAACATATAGTAATTAAGATAGTATAGTGATGGAATAATGATAGATTCTGAGAGCATGGAATGGAATTTACAGGCAGATACTCAAGTATATGGACAACTAATGTGCAACAAAGGAACAAAAAGTGTAATGTGGAACAAAAAAGGCTATTCAAGAACTGGTATTTGGAAAACTGGTCATCCACATGTCAAAAGAAATTAACTCATACTCTTATCTTACACCATGACAAAAGTCTATTCAAAACGGGTTAAAGACAATATGAGATCTGAATCCATAAATTGCATAGAGAAAAAAATACGCAGTGCTATTATGACATTTAATCTAGATGCATCTTCAATGGCACATTGCCAATTTCAAGCAAATACAAACAAAGATAAATAAATGGGACTTGATCAAATTCAGAAGCTTATGCACTATAAAAAATTATGATCAGAATAAAAAAACTCATCTCAATTCTGGAAGAAAATATTTGTCTAATGCTTATCTGAGAAAAAGATAACATCTAAGATATATAAACATTTGTAAGACTTAACAAAGTAAAACACAATTGTGTCCCCCACTAAAAAATGGGAAGAAGAGATGAACAGAAACGTTCTTAAAGACAGATTGACAATAGGTATATAAAAAATGCTCCACAGAATTCCCAATCAAAAAATAAAAACAAAGTAATAATGAGTTATCATCTCATACCAGTAAGATTGGCACACTTTATAAAAACAAAAACAACTAGTATTGGTGGGGCTCTAGGGGGAAAATAGCCCTTTTCCACTGCTGGTAATAATGTCAAATGTTTCATTCTCCTTGTAAAACAACATAAGTGAATATCAAAAAAATAATATTGAACATCCATATGATTCAGCTTTCCACTTCTCAGCATTGATTTCAAAGAACCCCAAAATAGAATTTTGAAAAGACATTTGTGTTCCTATGTTTGTTGCAATATATTTACAGGTGTCAAAATATGGAAACAATCCAAGTGTATAAGAATTTTAAATTACAATTAGATCCAGATAAAAACAATCAAAGGACTGGCCCAGAGCAACAGTACAGTGGGTACTCAACTTTGCATTACATATGGCTGACCCAGATCTGGCATCAAACTCGGTTGACCCACTGTAACTTAAAATGTTCTATTTTTTTAGAAAAGGAGAAGTAAAGCAAGTACGTGCCAAACCTCCAAATTCTGCCATTAAAGTTCTCATGAGCGACTGATAAGCCAGTATTAATGTATCAGTATTGTTAAAAATAAAGTTAAGCCTTAGCTACTGAAGGTCATGGTAACTTTAGAGGATGCTTTACACAAGTATATTGATTCTAGCCAGAACCAGAGTAAGCAGGGACATTTAGTGTGTCATTACTCAAAATCATGAAAATTAGGATTACTTGTGTTTTGTACCCTTTAATTATTTTATAGGTACTCTAGCTTTCCAAAAAGATAATTTATCATAAGATATAAATTTAGGTCCTGGAACAGTAATACAGCACTTAGGGTGCTTGTCTTGCACATGGCCGACTGGGTTCAATCCCCAATATCCCATACAATCTCCTAAACTCTGTCAAGATCGATCCCGGACTGCAGAGCCAAGAGTAAACCCTGATCACTTTCAGATCACTTCCAGCTGTGGTGTGGCCCCCAAACAAAACAATGACCACCACCACCACAAAAACACAACAATTTAGATTGTAATTTTGGTCACTAAATTTTTTCTTTTCTCTACAAAGAAGAGTGCCTTCTCCTCTAATTTTCTATAGACATTCAATATGACTCATTAGTTAAGGTAGACCTGAACATATTTCCTTTTGGAAAGCAAGTGTGTGTGTGTGTGTGTGTGTGTGTGTGTGTGTGTGGTGGGTGGAGGGGCCAGGTTAGAACTCTCACCAAAGTTTAGTCAACAGGAATGTTTATATTAGGGCTTAAGAAGTACTTACTGTTTCTTGTGGAGTCAAGGATAACCAAAGGTGTCACCCCAGAGGGACTGGAGGTCAGGGGGATTACACTTGGAGAGACTGGGGTCAGGGGCATGGGGAATGTAGTGCAGTCACTGAGAAATGCAAAGCACAAATCTGTCACTGATGAACTATTCCCAGTCGCTTTTCTAGTCATCCTACCTTTCTGATACCTTGTGGGTTTTTTCGTTTGTACTAATTTTTCCTTTGTTTAATTCACTGATTTGAAATTCGTTTTCCACATGTGAAAGGAAGGTCGCTTTCCACACAAGAATCCCATGGTGAAGCAGAGATGTTGGTTCTGTAATATCCACTTTCATAAAAAACTCAATGCCTTCCACAGGTTTTACAGGACTTTCTAGTCTGGTTCTCTGAGGTTTGAAGTGTGAGGTTTAAGATCAGGTCACATGATTGATTGAATGAATCATCAATTTCTAAGCCAATTAAATATTGTTTTCATAAAAGAAACAATTACTTTGAGTTTTACCAAAATGCTTCAAAGCAATAATTTTAGAATTTCCATTAAACTCTTATTTCTATGTTTTTATATGAACTAGAAACCATTTTAAAATATTGAATTTAGGATAATCTTCATTATGCCCTTCTACAGAACTGATAAAAATATTAAGAATAAGGTAATTTATCATTGAATATTAAATTACATTCTAGAAAGGATTAAAGCAAAAGGTTAAGAGGAAAAATATTGGAGACCCTAATTTAGATTAGGTGATTTAGGAGGAAAATTAATGCTTATTTTCTCATACACAAAAATACGTAACTAGACCATGTTCATTTTAGTGAGGTTCATAAACCTATGGAGAACATGAGGCACACATGCAAATGATTTCCCTTTCTACTAAAATCATGGAAAAATCCATATTAACTAACTTGTTCTGCTTTTCTGTGTTCAATAGCCTTGAAATGTCTCATTTTCTTTACCAGTCAAAAGGTCTAATGGAAGCATATGAAATTACAGCAACACTGTGAAGGGACATAGGTAGGAGATTTATTTTAAATCGTGTGCGAAAGCTGGGTGCTCATTAAAGTGGAGGATTAATAACACTCTCCAGTAGAGCCAGGTATAAGGCAGGCAGGCAGGCAGGTGTCTGAGTGCATCCTGCAAATCCCTCTTCAACTCGACCTGCTCCCTCCCTGCTATTCTACTTTGAGATTGTTTGAGGAGAAACTCCAAATCATGCCAAATTATTTAACGGACTTTATTACCTGGTTATATGTAGGAGAGTAAAAAAGTAGCATAAAATCCAATGTCATATTTGGGTTTAAAAAGAAATCAGGAAGTTATGGGTCTGTTGTATGGTAAGATCATACTGGCAAATGCCTTCCCTTTTTAATTGAACTGATTAAAAACTATTGGCATCAGCTTAGAGTTTCACCTAAAACAATTACACTCACTCTTTTAGTGAGTACTAAAAATCTCATGAAATAAATATTGTGAAACAACAAATGTCTTAATTATAAAAGAGATTTTAGAAAGACATTTAGAGTAAACTATAAGCAGAAGTTAGAGACATCTATTTAAAGAGAAACTTAGTACTTTGAAGTTCACCTCTCTGAATCTTTGGGGAGAGGGAGAGCATACTTAACTGTGGCCAAGTCTTATTCCTGGCTCTTCACTCATGAATCACACCTGGAGGAACTTGGGGCTTATATGGGTTGCTGAGGATCAAACCCTGGTAAGCTCTGTGCAAGGTAAGTGCCTTATCTGTGGTACTATTTCTAGCACCCACTTCTCTGAATTTCTATTCAAGTACTTACTGATAAAACTTTGCTTTTAAATTGTGGAATCATAATGATGCTTTAGCATGTTTCCTTTGATCATTTACATATATTTATATATCAATTACATATATCAATTTCATATTTGTATATGCATATATACACATATAGATAAAATTAATTAAAGTTAGCTAATCCTCTCCCATTTATCATTATTGGGAGCTAAGAGATGCTTTCTTGAATCTAGATTCAGCTTTGTTACCAAAAATAACGGCACTAGGCAGGCTACTATTTATGTTATATTAACTGAATAATGTTAATATTCTTGTAAGTTATAGACTATGAGTTGAATGAATCAAGTGTACTCAGCAACAAAGAGTAGCCATAATGAATTATATGAAAGTTAAGACTGTAGAATTAGAAATAAAAATATTCAATATATTTTCTATTTTCTAATTTGAAAAATGTGGAACATACTGCAGATGACATCTATTTTCTTCAGCTGTTTTAAAAGTCAATAGAAAATAAGTCAAAGGGGGTTGAATTAAGTAGTTCAGCTGAAAATTCTACTCTATAAGATTTAAAATGACTTTAGAATACACGACATCTAAAACAGTGAAAATCTCTTTACATTTATATTATTTAATGATAACTTTTCCTGTAAGAATGGAATATAGCTAGAAAAAGTTCTATCCACCCACCTTTCTTTTTTATTTCGGTCCTTGACAGAAAAAAATAAGAAGGAGTGGTACTGTAGGGGATTAAGCTAGATCAATGTAGGCAAGGTAATGTAGTAACCCTGAGTGACAACTGAAGTAATTTTCTGTGGCAGTCAACCCCTCCCCTCCATATGTAATTATTTTCTTTCTGCACTACTTCCTCCCTTCCTCCCACTTTATTACATGGCACTGAATCTGTGTTTATTTTTATTCTATTCTTTCTCTGTCCTTTATCTAAGGCCCAGTGATTAGACTTTTTAAAAATATTCCTGAATACTTTCTCTTTTTTGAAATTCTAGAGAATTGTTGACTACTTTTATTTCATTAATTGCCATACCCAAATCTCAAGAATTGCCTTTAACATAATACTATAGTAGTGTCATGTGAAAACCAACATATTGTGATCAATGTTATTTTCAGACTTAATTTAAATCTGAAAACAACAAAGAAGTTATTAAGTTTTAGTCAAACCAGCTCTAGGGATAAAACAATGCTGTCTACTCTTAGAAAAACATTTTTTTCATTAGATTTTTCACAGACACTGAATTTGTTAGATGATTTCTAATGGTTAAGTAATAGAAAAATACTTTCTATTTTCTTAGTTTCAGGAAAAAGCTAATTGGTTTGGAAGAAAACACATTTTAGGAAACAGGTGTGTGTAATCTAGACATAAACATAAAATTATGAAGCTTTACCAAAAGAGAGTACATCTTATAAAAGGTCGTTAACATAGCACCTTTGGGGTAACATCTGGATTATGCAGGTTATAAGATAAAGTACTGGTGTAGATGGTCTGCCACTAGCCAGGTGTCTGACTTTGAGAAAGTTACTTACATGTTTTCAAGAGTTTCAATATGAACCTCCTGTCTCAGATGAGATGTTATATAGCAATGTTAAAACAAGAGGGAAACAAGAATGGTGAGTTTAAAAAAGAGAATGGAAGAATTCTTGAGAATCTTCTATGGATATGCATACATATATGCAAAAAATAATCTTTTCAAACATATTCCTTTTCCTGATCCCCATTATTTTACCATCCTGCATGTCTTAAGTTAAATGCAAATCATTCATTCATCTCTCCACTGAAAATGAAAATAAATGGTTTTCCATGTTTCCTGGACTGTAAGTTTCCAAAGGGAAAAAGATGTGATGAGCATGCACGCAGGACTCAAGCATTTTCTGGCCAAGAGTCATCTTCTCAGTCCAAGATGATAGCAAGGGAGGATAGACTGCTGAAGGACAAGCGACGGACAGAGAAACAGGAACCAGGCCCCATGCTGGTCAATAGTCAGTTTATTTCTCTCCCATAGATGTGCATTGTCTCATCTCTTCCTTCATGTTGTAATCTAGTTGTCATTTTGGTCATAGTCCCGGTTATCACAGTTCCATCATCCTAGTCTCCTTGTGGACCTTGAAGTCTTCTCTTTCATTATTTCTCCATCCTTGTCTCATTATAGTCTCATAGTCCTCTACTTCCAGACATCATCATCATCTGGTTCTCATTCTAGTCCCAAAGTCTCAAAAGCCACAATTCTCCTTGTCTATATATATTCTAGACCATAGTGTCAGGCCAGTTTAGTCTTTTGTAATCCCAGCAGGTTCCTTATTCAGTTACTTCTTTCTGGGTCATGACAGAGTTTGTCCATGACTGTGCTCTTAACTTATTGTTAACTATTATGGTGCTTGGTCTAGCCCATTTCAATGCCAGGGTAGCTCAGAGCTTGCCGTGGGTCCATCCAGTCCCTCGTCAGGACCCTGCTCTTGGAATGCTAGGAACTAAGGACAATTGAAGTTTAAGTCAAGTAAATATGGATGTCCAGGAGTAAATATATTTTGGGGTCAATTAAATTCTATGTTACATAGCATAGCATCAACTGTCTTCCTGAGTCTATACAAAAGGGACATTGCTAAATAAACAATGAAAATGACATAAAGGAAAGAGAAAAGCAATATAGAATTATTAGTGCCTGGTGGAACTGGGTGAGCCTCAGTTTTACTGTTGTGGGAGTGGCTCAACAAACCTTAAAATCCCTGGGGGAGGAGCAAGGACAACCCAATGTTACCCAACACTGGACTTCCCCATGCACCAACTTCCCTGCCCTTACTTTCCCAGATAAAATTTCTACTGAGAGGGTGTTGTGAGGACCCTCCCAGGGTGGGAGAAGCATGCTAAAAGTAGTCTATAGACCAAACATGATTGCCACTCAAAGCCTCTCTTGCAAAACACAGTACCCAAAAGAAGAGAGAGAGAACAAGGGGGAATACCCTGCCACAGAGGCAGGATGGGACGGGGGGGGGGGGAAATGGGGGGGGGATGCTGGGACCCGTGGTGATGGATGACGGGCACTGGTGGAGGGATGGGCACTTGATCATTGTATAATTGAAACCCAAGCACAAAATTTGTAAGCCTATAACTGTACCTCATGGTGTTTCACTAATAAAAATAAGAAAAAAAATGAGAAAAAAAATTTTCTACTGAACTCAGTCTCCTTGTTTCCAGTCCTTTGCTTTCAGCATTTAGTATTTGAGAACAAGAACCTGAGTGTTTTACTATATCAGACTATGGGTTTCTCTAATTCTAGATAAAAGACTAGAAATGCTGGAACTGTGAGGAATTTACCAACATTTTTTTTTTTTTAGTTGGGCTGGAGCGATAGCACAGCGGGTAGGGCGTTCGCCTTACAAGCGGCCAACATGGCCGACCCGTGTTCGATTCCTCTGCCCCTCTCGGAGAGCCCGGCAAGCTACCGAGAGTATTCGATATGCCAGACACAGTAACAACAAAGTCTCTAATGGAGACGTTACTGGGCCCGCTCGAGCAAATCGACGATCAACGGGAGGGCCTTTACCTTTTACCTTTACCTAGTTGCCAAGAATGTTCATTTTCACTGCGCACATAAAATTAGGTCACAATAAAATTGCAATTTTATTGATCTGTGTGTGTGTGTGTGTGTGTGCGTACGTTGTGTGTGTGTGCATGTTTTGTAGGATTAGAGAGAGTGAATGTGAGTGATATGCTGGGGACTGAACCCAAATTCTTCGAGTACAAGTCACATATTTTACTACTGAGTCATTTTCCTGGCCCTTTTAATGTTAATATTGAGACAGATAAAACAAAATACTACCTTCTGTTGGGAAATGTAATGTACTCATCCTTATTTTCACCTGGCTATGTGTTTTGTATTTCAAACTGTGCCATGTTAAACTATTTTACTGCCTGAACAGAAATCAATTAGAAAATTCCTTTATGATGCATTTAATTTTAATTGCTAAGATTAATCACTTTTTCATTTGAAATAAATATGGTCTAAAACTTCTTTCATCTATGTCTCTTAAAGAACATAACATTTCCTTTCCAAGAGTCAGGCATATAGTTATTCGCTTTATCCTCAGTTCTTTACACAGAATTTTGCAAATCAGCATAATGTCAATCCATTATTTATTTTAACAAATAAATTCAAATGATTGGTATAAAAGAGAATTATATTATGAAACCTTCTCATGGAGCGATAGCACAGCGGGTAGGGCGTTCGCCTTACAAGCGGCCAACATGGCCGACCCGAGTTCGATTCCTCTGCCCCTCTCGGAGAGCCCGGCAAGCTACCGAGAGTATTCGATATGCCAGACACAGTAACATGCTTAAACATAGAATTTTTTTCTATTTCATAATTTCTAGTAATATTAATCATAGATGTGAACTTGAATTTTACATTTCTATTATGGCATCTTCAGTTGAGCGCAATTTTGGCATTGAATTTTTCCACTTACATTAATTCCTGAACTTATATTGGACTAAAATTAGTATTTATTTAAAAAAATACAGGACAATATTTTAAAATAACTTACCATGTCAATAAATACTTATCAAAGTTGATTCTCAGGAAAAATATGGAAAACAGCATCTGTCTTAGATCCTATACTATCTATAAATTCTATCCATGTCCATCAACTTACAATAACTTCTATTTCCTATCTCAATACTAATGTGCTAAGTTCTTTCTCTATAATTAGCCTATAGAATAGCAGGACTCCACCCTTTTTTAATTTATAATATACACAGTGTGCCAGGTTTTCCAAATGAAATTGTAGGGCCATTTAATGCTGAATAGTAATAATTTATAGATAATTTTATCTCAATTTTATGCCAGAATCTGTAATCACCTTGTCTTTCTGCAAGAAATCTTTGTGTTTGCATTCAGAATTATTTAAGTAAGGTATTTTTGGCCCTTTACTTGTGAATATTATGGGGGAAGGCATGAAATGGCTTTTCCCCAGTGGGTTGTCTTATATTATAAAACTGTTTGATTTCAAGAGAGAAGCTAAAAATGCACATGAACTTCTAATTTTAGGTTGCATCATGAGGACTTATTGTGACATTTTCAATGAAGTTAAAGGCCAAAATATTCCCTATTGTTGCAGTTTTCAATTACTGCCAAAGCAGCCAGACTGTGTCCCAAACCTTTCTAGTGTATGACCTCTTTCTAATATTCTCTTTTTTCTCTGCATGTTATTTAACATGAAGGATGAGTTTTGTGTGTGTTTTAAGCTGAAATGTGGATCACAATTATATTTCTAAAAGAATGAAAGAGCAGTCAGATCTAGAAAAGAGAATCAGGTATTGTGTATCTAAGTGGACCAGGAATTTGCTTTTGACCTGCCCTTAAAAACCCAAGCTCACACACATATGCCATAACAACGGGACCTTGTTTAGAGTGAAATGTCCTAGAAATCTGCAATATATGTGTTCTCTAATTATGTTGTGTCCTGAATCTAACAATCTTGTATGCTCAAAAATCAAGATTACTCTTCTATATGAGCCTTGATTGAACAGAACAGATCAAGTTTATTATCAATGTGTATGTGTGTGCATGTGACTATATGTTTAATTATGTATCATAAGTTCACAAGCACAACTAAGCAAATAGTCAATTTATTTATTTATTTATTTCATTTTATTTTTTGGATATTGGGTCATACCCGGCTATCCTCAGGGGTTACTTCTGGCTCTGCACTCAGAAATTACTCCTGGCAGTGCTTCGGGGGACCATATGGGATGCTGGGAATCAAACCCGAGTCAGCTGCGTGCAAGGCAAAAGCCCTACCTGCTGTGCTATTGCTCCAGCCCCTAAGCAAATAGTTCAGTCATCACAATATAATACATTCATCTGAATTAGTATTCTTTTTGAATTCACTCCTAATTAGGTATAAAATAATCCCTTGATAGATGAAGACCACATATACTTGTTCTAATGTAGAAGAACATTGATTTTCTGAACTATATTTCTAAGCTGAGTTATCAACCAGATTATAATAACAGTATCAATATCCATTGACCAAAACCATGTAAACAGCAGAAGTTGTTTTTATTCATCACCTTTCATTTATTTCTGTACAGGCATACTTATACTATACAGGTTTGCAACATATTTTGAATATTAGTGAAACAAAAAATTACCTAGATGAAATACAGGTTTTCTGATACAAAGTCACTATATTTTGAAATAAAAAATATAGGCAGAAAGTGGTAGTATTGATATTTATGTGAATGTCTTCTTTTGAAAGAAGAGAGGCAGATTACATAGAAGTGACAAAAAGCTAAAAAGCAGAAACAAAAATAGAAAAGACAGAGAATTATAAGACTTGTCTGGAAGAAGGAGGTCTGATTTTTAGCCTTTAATCTTTGTCATTTCACGTCCAGTTTTAGTTATGAATCTTTCAATACAGTGCTAATCACCCAAGGAATCTTACTAACCAGTTCATTCACTCACTGGCAAATGGAATTGACACACCAGCAATATGCTAGATGTTTATAGATGTTGTTAAATCTCTGACTAGTTCTTCAGTATTATTTTGCTTCACAGGGTTGATGAGAAAAATGTGTTTCCTGCATGTCCTAATTGTTGGTGAAAGAGTATGGCATAAGCAGGAGTAGAACTCCTGTCTAGAATGTGTGAGGTACTGAGTTTGATCCCTAGTATATCCTGAACCCCTAGCCACTACTCAGCATGACATTAGAATCCCCTGATAGAGCTTAGCTTGTGGAACAACTAACAGTGAGAACAAAATACATTGCCCTAGAGCAATAGCACAGCGGTAGGGCGTTTGCCTTGCACGCAGCCAACATGGCCGACCTGAGTTCGATTCCTCTGCGCGACATATTCGATATGCCAAACACAGTAACAACAAAGTCTCCAATGGAGACGTTACTGGGCCCGCTCGAGCAAATCCAATATCATATGCCATTTTATTACTTTATACAAGAATACACCAAAAATCATAATTGAGTAATTATATTTAATTTAAATGTTAAAGGTCACCTTTTTCTTTAAATAAACTAATGGCATTACTCTTTCTAAGAAAAATTTTATGAAAGTTCTGTTTGATAGTTTAATCCATAAGAGATGGGTTAGATAAGGATCTTATGATTATAAATGATATTTTTTCATTATTTCTTTCATCTTATCTTCATAGAGCATGTCCCTTGCTATAGTGAATAAAATCTGACAAGTTAGCAGGTGATTAATCAAGTTTTAATCAGTGAAATAGCCCAGCAGGTCTAATTCCTGGTGAGAAGTCAATAATAAAACCTCAGAATCTCAATCCATGGAGCTACTGTATTAACCACTGTGGTCAAATTCCTACTTATTATGGTGTTCAAGACAGGAAAATATTGCACTGTCAGATGATTATTTTTAAGAGAGAAAATAGCTATTCAGCACAACTTTAGAATACTTTACTTTGTGTCAAAAAGCCATAGTATAAAACCCCATAATGGAAATACCACTTCTTCCGGTTTTCATCAGCAGTCCAAAAATGTCATGCAATGTGAATTTAATTGGACTGAAGTGACTATTTGACATGCAGAACTGAGCTATGTCATCAAGACTCCACAGGTAGTGAACACTTGGTGACTTATGGGTGGAAGAGAATGTATATTCTAATAAGGGGTCAAGGGACTTTGGAGTTTCACTATGTAATTACCTACAACAGCAGGTGAGATAGTGCATGTCAAATAAGAAAATGATGAGTCTATAAACTGAAAAAAAAAGAAGCATCATGTGGAAAAGTATATATAACACAAGTAGCCGCAGCAAGGATTATCTAAAAGGCTCTTATTTTGTGGAAGGCTTTTAAAAGATTATCTTTCACATGAGTACAAAGTAAAAATTGTTGCCCCAAAAAATGATGTATATTAGGAAAAATAAGTACTTCATTCATCAATATATTGACATATTTTTGATGAAATAGTAGTTTTTATTTGTCAGTAATAAACTCAATTTTGTTCTTGTAAGTAATATATTTTATGATAACTCAGATACAAAATATTTAATACATTTAAATGTTTGAAAATTTTCATCAGCTTTTCTCTATTTGAGTGGGTAAAAACTATCAAGAGATAGAAATGGAGAATATTTTTGAACAGTGGTCAGCAGAGAAGCAGAAAAGTGGGTAATATTTTAGCTTGTACTGGTCCAATAATTTTTTTTGCAAAGAACAAATGTGGATTGGAGTTAATTTCAGGGGAAAGATAAAGAAATGTTGGTGGACTGACAGGCAGAGTTGATTGTATGTATAAAGAAACTCTAATAGCAACAACTGAAAAAAATGAACAAGTATTGATATGGATAGTATAATAAAAATGCTCTTTTGAGAAATTGTCAAAATATCAAAATTATTACATGAAGAAAGGGAAAATGCAAAATAAAATAAAACCATAAACATGTAACTTCATGCAATCACACATGTGCACACACATTTTGGACGCCACACTCTGGGCTGTGATCTTTGTTCTCAGGGACCAGTCTATCCAGTGCTCTGGGGACTATATGCAAGATCCTGGTTGGTCACGCACAAGGCTAGCATCATTTTAGTCACTAATCTCTCTCTCTCTCTCTCTCTCTCTCTATCTATCTATCTATCTATCTATCTATCATCTATCTATCCAGTCCCATTCATTTGTACTTTTAAGAATTTATTCATGAGAATTATAGATTTCTTTTATAATGACACATTTGTAGTCCTTGTGCCAGTCATATTCATTGTCACTGTCACTGTCCTCCCGTTGTTCATCAATTTGCACTAGTGGGCCCAGTAACGCCTCCATCATGAGACTTGTTACTGCATTTAAATACATCACAGGTAGCTTGCCAGTCTTTGCCATGTGGGCAAGATACTCTTGTTCGCTTGCCGTGCTCTTTGAGAGGGGCTGAGGAATCGAACCCAGCTCGGCCAAGCCAGCTGCGCACAAGGCAAATGCCCTACCATTGTGCTATCGCTCTAGCCCACAAGTCTCCATAATTAGAAAGAATCAAAGAAATTAAATTGTAAAGTGAACCAAAAACCATCTTGAATAACAAGTCAGTACCTGAAATTTAATCATATTGATATGAATAATTTGTATCCCTCACTGTGATCTCTATGATTCTATAAAAAATAACAATAAAGATAAACATTGGAATAACTGAAAAAATAAGTAATGATTAAATGTAGTTAAAATATTTCTATATTCCTTCTCATCTGGATACTTATAAATGATAAAAACATTGATTCACATATATTCAATCTGAAAAGTGTAGAGTTGAAAGACACTCTAAAGATTCCTTGGCAAGGAAATGAAACATTCCTTGAGTTTCCTTTTTTAATTCATATGTTCCTAAAATGGTCAAATATTGGAAAAAACAACAATAGATAACATTAATTTGTTTGATGTTAGTTTCAGTGTCCATAGAAATAATATTTATGTAAATTATAAATGGGAGTGTATAAAAAGTCTAAATTATGTTGAAGTATTTACATTTTTTTCTCTAATTAGCAAAAATTAAGTTTTGGTAAAATTAAATCACAGGAAGAAAGGACACAAATAAATAACCATTGACTGAGACTGAGAGTCTCATGTGATTCTTAGGGGACAAGAGGAAACTGGTGTGTTGGATATGTTCTACAACTTGATTGTGGCATTGGTTGTACAACTCCATGATTTTTCTAAATCTCATTGATATACACTTCAATAGATGTGTTTTATGTTATGAAAATTATGTTTAAAATGCAAAGGTGAATTACATAATGATAGACAGAAATTAGACTTTCAGTAATGATCATGTTATTGCAAAACATATGTCAAATTATAACCTTATAATACCAGGAACATATATAGTATGTTATAAATTGTCACCTCAACAACAACAAAATTTGTTGCTCTAATGATCATAATAAAACAGGGTCATTTTGAACTTTTCTCAACTCTTTGTTTAGAATTCACTTTTATTTACATTTTGAATTTCATTAGTGTCTCTATGAGAGCAAGGGAAGACATCAGCAGCTTTTCTGTGCCTTAGGCCTCAAGAGGTCTTTTCCAGGCAATAGTGTGCACATGTCAAGGCAGATGGCACAGGGAGAGAGCCATGTGGAATGCACTGAAGGAAATCTTTTATCTCTGTAGCTGCATTGGTTAAGAGTTATTATACGTTCTATTGAGAGAGAAGACAATTATATCAGAATCTGCTAAATTTTCTGTACAGTTTTCTGTCTGTAGCACTGTCCACTGACTTCCCGTTGTTCATCGATTTGCTCAAGTGGGCCCAGTAACATCTCCTTTGTGAGACTTGTTGTTACTGTGTTTGGCATATCAAATATGTCACAGGTAGCTTGCCAGGCTTTGCCGTGTGGGAGAGATACTCTCAGTAGCTTGCCAGACTCTCTGAGAGGGACGGAGGAATCAAACTTGGGTCAGCTGCGTGGGGCGCATGCAAGGCAAACGCCCTACCCACTATGCTATTGCTCCAGCCCAGTTTCTGTCTGTGGATATATATTTTATACATACATGAGGCTATAAAAACAATTACCATTACAGGGTGTATGCTCATTAGTGGTCAACAAATCACTTTGTCATCTTCACAAAGCCCTAAATAAAAAGACAAAACTTTCACACAAAATACACTCTAGCCTCTACAATCAGGGTTAACTCTCTATTGGGTATCAACAGACCAGTGTCCACCATGAGAAAATTAAGTCAATGTCCCACTTTGTAGACAATGCGATACAGCTGGAAAGGCAGAACATTTGTAGATTTCATATCTATAACACATTATGCATAAAATTGAGTTTAAGTGAGTCACTGGCTTTCAACATTTCTGATAAAAAAATCACCACAACGATGGGACTTTTCACTATTTAATTTAGAATACAGAGTTAAAACATAAAGTGGATTTTAAGGGTTGGAGCCAAAGAGATATTACAGCAAATAGTGGAATCGCCTTGTATGCAGCTGACCTAGATTCAATAACTGGCATCCCAAATATTTTCCCCAAATACTCCAGGAGTGATCCCTGAGTGCAAAGCCAGTAGTAAGCCCTGACCGCTGCCAGGTATGCCCCAAAATTTTTTAAAAAAGAATTTTTTAAGGAAAATTAAAATGAAGATTCTTGTATAATGGCCAAAAGCAAGAAACAACAAAAAATATGCATCAAGAGAGAAAAATCTGCTAACATGAAGTGATTAAGTAGAAAGTGACAATGATAAAAACTGCATTCTGAAGTAGTCTTTCCAGTCTCTATGACTTTGAGAAATGTACTTCTATGTTTATAAACTAATTTATGGTGCTTTATCACATATACATAAATTTTGGGGGAGAAAAAGTACACAGGGAGTACTCAAGCCATAGGCCTGCTCTATGCTCAGAGAATACCCTTGGTACTTCTCAGGGGACTGTATGCAGTAATGGGGATCTAAAAGGAGTAGAGGTGCTTCAGCTGCTATGTAAAACAGTTGCCTTATCTCCCACACTACCCCTCTGACTTTACACCACATATAAGGATTTAGAAGGTGGATGGGAGTTTAGTCTGACTCCTATAAGCTAGATGTAAAAGTTCTAGCCAGCTGGTTTGCTAGTGAGGCCTCTCTCTCTTTCTCTCTCACTCTCTCTCTCTCTCTCTCTCTCTCTCTCTCTCTCTCTCTCTCTCTCTCTCTCTCTCTCTCTCTCTCCATTTTTTGGTCCTGACTGGCAGATAGGACCTTCAATCTGTAATATCTTATAACTCAGAAAGAAAGAGAGTTCTTATTTCTCTCCCTCTTTAAAGGTCACTAGTTCTAGCAGATTAAGGCTCACGCTTAGAGCCTCATTTAATACTGTCCCTTCCACATAGGGTCTAACTCCCATACAGCCACATCAAGGATTAAGGCTTTAATATATAAATTTAGGAAAGGGAGGATTCAACCTATTGCAATAGTTGAGAAGGAAATAGATATCACAGACACTAAGTGTCTCTTATGGCTAACCTAGCTGGGCACTTTCTGTACAGCGTAATCCTACTTTCTTTATTAGTGAACAGTAATGGAAGTGTCAAATATGTCTACCAGAATTTATCAATTGTTAAGTAGTGTAATCAAGACTTTATAGATTCAAAGGTATTTTTCCTGCTTTGTTAATCTTGGGGTAAATAATAAGGTACATATCAGTTATATAATTTAGTATATTATTTTTATTAGTATCATTCCCATATTTTAAATTTTTTAAACACTCTTTATTTTAAAAGTAAAATATCTACATTAAAATATTTCAGACCAAAGACTGGAAAGAGAGTACAGAGGTTAAGGCACTTGCCCAGTATGCTGCCAGCCACCCTGGTTCTATTCCCAGCACCACATATAGTTTCCAAGTATCATAAGGAGTGATCCTTGAGAATGGAGCTAGGAGTAATCCTGGATTATTTCTCGGTGTTTCCAAATATATTTTCAAACAAAAACCAAAATAAAAAGAAATAAGAGAGAGGTAAAAGAACAAAAGAATTGAAAAATGTACTAAATTTGAGGTCCCACAGTAGTTACACATTATTGGCTATACACATGGCTTATTCCTGGCTTTGCACTCAGAGACCACTCCTAATGGGGCGTATAAAACCATATTGAGTGCTGGGACTAAATCCAGGTTTGCTGGGTGCTAAAACTCGCCTGCCATACTATCACTCTGTCCTAGGTTATAGACTTATTATTCCTTTCCTTTCCCACCTATTGTTCATGCTTCTTGCGATTAGTTTCCACACAAAATCCCTGAACTCAGGATTTGCTTTCAGGAATTCAGATACAATCTTTTTGTGAGCTTTGCATTATCCTATTCCAAAACCAGATCCACTTTTGCACTAATTTATCAAACTTAATTTCTCTTCAAAACAATACATCAATTTCTTTAAATCAATTGTTTAAAACTTGCATTAGGTATTAGAGTATATTTTTAAATATATAAAAATAAAATCATTTTCATCAGTGATACTGTCTGAAGAAAATCATTTTGCTTCATCTTCATCAACACCATTAAACAGTAATATGCAATGATTTTGCCATCTTTCTTTTTTCACTCCATGAATGCCATTTCAAATTTCAACTATAGCAAATGAATTTGAGGTAATCTGAATTACCATCATTCTATTTACATCTGTAAAGGGTATTATTAGAGTTTTTCACTGCTGTCAAAAACATTCTCTCATTTGTATCTCATAGCAATGAGTTAAGTAGGGCAGATATTATCTTGATTTTACACATGAAGAGATAAAAGATTTAGAAAATATAAGTAAAATAAATCATTAAATGTACTATGCATTTCACATAAAATACAATTTATAATCATTGATCTCCTTTTAATGGCAATATAATAATAGAAAAATTGGGGGGGGCTTTTGAGCTAATTGCCTTATTCCTGATTATTATAATTTCTGTTTGTCTCTCCTAAGCAAATCCAATAGTCCAACCCATCTCTCCTGTTTTCTTTAAAATTAAAATGAATATTGTTTAATCATCTTTGATATCCAATAGGAAATAGGTCAACATTTGAAGACTCATTTTTTTATGCTTAAGAATTTTCATATCCTTTTTGTCCTTTTCCGGTCTTCAAGAGGTCGAAGCACTGATGCGGTGGGTCCTTCGGGGCCCGGTTTGGAATCTCCTTGGGTCTGCCGGTCAGAGCTGCGATCAACTGTTTGGACAACACAGGAGCTAAAAATCTGTACATCATCTCTGTCAAAGGGGTCAAGGGACGGCTGAAATGACTGCCCGCCGCTGGTGTGGGTGACATGGTGATGGCCACGGTCAAGAAAGGCAAACCTGAGCTCAGGAAGAAGGTACAGCCAGCAGTGGTAATGCGACAACGAAAGTCATATTGGAGAAAAGAAGGTGTCTTTCTCTATTGTGAAGACAATGCGGGGGTCACAGTAAACAACAAAAGTGAAATGAAAGGTTCTGCTGTCACCAGGCCAGTTGCAAAGGAATGTGCAGACTTATGGCCCAGGATCACTACCAATGCCGGCAACGCTGCATGATTTTTTAGAGTATTTGTTAAAAAGAACCCATTAAAAGTACTTGCTTCCAGGATGGGGGTAAGGGGACGTGATTCAGTAGATTCCATCTGTTATAAAAATAAAAAAAAGAATTTTCATATCACTTGTTCAACATGCCTTGCATAAATTCTGACCAGAGATCATGTCCAGTTCCTTCGCTTAAATGCTTCAAGAAGAATTTCTAACAATTTCTGTATATATCAGCATCCACAAGACTTTACTAGTAGTTTTTCATTAGATAACTTTTCTCCCTATACGATTCTGATGTCCATTATCCCTGTACTATACCAACCTCTCCATAAGTCAACTACTTTTCAACACTTTCAGGAGCAATGCTTGTGAGCCATATCAGTGCATGAACCTCTCACTGTTTTAGACTTCAGATCTTAAAAAACTACATCGGTGCAGTCTTAGGTATATTCATGAGATTGATCAGTGATATTTCTGACAATGTTAACTTTGTGAACTGGTAGACATGTTTATAGAGTATGTACTAAACTTACAAATAGCTGTAATATCATGGGATTATGATACAAGATCATTTTGAATGAATTTCTCTTTCTATTTCCGTAAATGTGTTCTGATAAATGAGATGGAATGTGTAAATCTATTTTTATCAGTCTTCATTCTTATTAATTATACCAAATAGAGTAAACAAGATATTCAAAATGAAAATAATTAAGTAGAGTCCAGATCTCTTAGGAGTTGCATCATATCTCTAGGACTGACCTCCTCCAAATAATAATTGTTTAAAGTCATTTGACATATTGGCATTGTTTTCATTATATTTGATTGATCTAGACTATAAATTATTATGATAATATAATTTAGAAAGAATGTATTTCATAAACACATAATGGGAGAAATGCTTTATATGCAAAAATCTTATACTAGACAAATTGCTCTGGTATGTTCAGTTTGCTTGATACCAGCACTAATGTAGAAATGTTAACTGTTGAAACAAAGTAACCTCAACAATATTGAAACACTATGGTTTGAAATAAAATTCTAGTGATATATTCAATTAGAAGAACCATTTTGATAAAACTTTCAAATGTACCACAATTTTCTATATGGGTTCAAAAACTAAGTTAACTTAGAACTTTTTTTTCCGATTTGATTATTAAGCTTTAGCATGAAATGTGTCTAACCAAATAAAAGAGAAAGTTTGAAACTTTGACTTATTATTCACCTAATTCTATTTATACATTTCTTAAGGAACAAAATCTTAAGACTTATCTAGCATCAGAACTTCATTCTTTTCTAATGCCCTTTCTTAAGCTATCAGGTTTCACTGAAGAATTTACTGAGCAAAAAAAAAATCTGATAATGCAATACTGAGATTAAAACATGAAATTCAGATACAATGAAACTTTAATAAACAGCTAAATGATAAAATGAAGTGCTTCTAATGTTTATGCAGAAATGACTGAAAAAATGATTATCTGACTAGCTGAATAAATAAACATGTCTATTAACATTTCTCAAAATGTGTTAGTATTTTACATGGAGAAAAACTCTTATTGAAGGAGATGTGACTAGAATATTTGTCATTCAGAAGTTCTCAGTTTGGTATAAGAGTTACAAACTGTAAACCTGCATACACGTTTTCAGAATGCCTGCCTTTGTTATTTTATTTAATACCTCTCATAAAATAATTTTCTTGGTTTTGTATTGATTTAATTTTGCAATGTTTGCTTATTTTTCTTTACCTGCAAGTGACATTCAAATTCAAGATACTGATATATTCAATTGATTCAATCACTAAGAGTATTATTTAATTTTTATAAGATCTTCAAAAGAGAAATATTTACTATTTAATTATTAAATTGCTAAAAAGTACATAAGAGAAGGCATTATCATAGTGTCTAGAATAATACAGTAAGAATGTTCTTAACTAAGTAAAACTTGGGAACATTCTATGTTGGTATATTTGCTGACCAACAAAATTAAAAGTCTTTTATTAACTTAATTGTACAAAATTAAAAGTGAAAATATTTTCATGATTTAAATAATAAATACTCTTATGGATTTCATTCCAATTTCATTTGCTTGTTTCAGTGTAGCAACTGACAAAAATCAACAAAAAATTGAAAATATACAGTTGATTAAGAAGACTCCTGACATAAAAAATTTGGGAACACTAGATAATTAGATTACAATATTCATCAGGCTCGAATGACAGCACAGCGGGTAGGGTGTTTGCTTTCACGCAGCCAACATTCGGCAACCCGAGTTCGATTCCTCCGCCCCTCTTAGAGAACTTGCCAAGCTACTGAGAGTATCTCACCCGCACGGCAAAGCCTGGCAAGCTACCTGTGACATATTCGATATGCCAAACACAATAACAACAAGTCTCATGATGGAGACGTTACTGGGCCTGCTCAGCAAATTGATGAACAACAAGACGACAGTGCCAGTACAATGCTACAATATTCATCACATTAATGTTCATATGCTTTACTTTATTAAAATAGTCTATAATTAATTTTCTCTTATATTTTAGTATTTAATGTAGTAATGATTGTATTTATACTTATAATTTCTTTTTATCTGGTATTATATCAGGTTAAAACATGATATAATTCTTAGGTCAAGTAGTGTGAAATTTCAACCCTTGCCATCCATGTGGTCAAATGATTCTTTTATTTCTTTCTTTAGAGGGTTCTGATATCATGTATATGCTGAATTTTGCCAAATGTTTTATTATAGCGTATTAATCCCAAACTGTTTTTGGCTTTGATTTTCTCCTTTATTCATGAATATAACAATGGAAATATTCCAAGTATAAAAAAAGATAATTTACAACCATTAAAAATGTGATGAAAATCTGTGAGCCACCTTTTATCTATAAATAAATGACACATTTGATACTAATCTATTGCCTAGAAATTTAATGCTCACATGTTAAAATGCCACCCAGTTGTCTAAGTTCAACTCAAAAGGTTACTAGTCTTCATAAAATTTTTAAATCAACTATCAGAATATCATTGTTTACTAGCCATAGCAAGATAGTAGCTTGGGAATGCACAATGTAATAGGCAATAGTTTTCACATTTTTATTATTTTGCAATCAGGTTGAATAAGATTAGGATCATATGTCAATTTGAATCAAAGAATTATAGATAAAGCCTAAAACCATTGCTGGAAACAATGAACCATAACGTCTTCAGCGAAATGTTGCCTCTGAAGTATCTTGTCAAATGATGCACAAACAGACAAGGGACTAGAAAGCATATCAAGATACCCTGACCATCTGTTGGTAGATTATCAAACAGAGGTTAGTGCCAATAAGGCAGTAAATGTTAACATCAAGGTCAGCTTTAAAAGGTTATGGTTCTACATTTTCAAGAATTTCTATGTAGGTACATACACTAATATTCTTCCTGCTTTAACGTAAGAGATTTTTTAGATGCATTATGCCTATTTCATTTAGTACAAATATGGGTAAAGGTATCTTTCTCTGTCAGGTGATATATTGCACACCTTTTTACTATTGCCTTCTCTGAAACAAGCTTATTTAATTTCTGTACTAGGATTATACACTAAATTGCTTACATATTCTATTTAACATATTACCAGATCTATCTTCTAACCTTAAAGTAATGGCATGGACTCAAATTCCAGATTAGCTCTGCAACAAATCTTATTATCACTAATGCTGGCGGGTGTATTTTGATTTGTGCACACCCCCTCTTAATACTAGGTCAAAATATAGTCTGCTGTGATGGATAATTTTTTGTGTTAATTTGCCTGGGCCATACGGAATAAACACATTTGCTTGGATATGTCTATAAGTATATTTATAGAAAATTAACATTTAAATTTGAAGTTTTGGGGACTGGAGCGATAGCACAGTGGGTAGGGCATTTGCCTTGCATGCGGCCCACCCAGGTTCGATTCCCAGCATCCCATATGTCCCCTGAGCACAGCTAGGAGTAATTCCTTAGTACAGAGCAAGGAGTAACCTCTGAGCATCCCAAAGAACAAAAAACAAAAAAGTTGAAAATTTTTTCAGGTAAAATTAAAGAAGTTTCTCTTCTTAAAGAAGTTTCTCTTCTTAATATGGGTGGGTATCACTTAAAGACCCAAATAAAACAAAAAACTTTATTGATTAAAAAAATTCTTTCTGAATACTTGATCTGGTGTACTGGTCTTTTTTGACCTGAACTCAGACTGTCACATTGATTGTTCTTGAGTTTGGATTCTGCTGGATTTTGGAATGGACATTTATTTTTTTTATTTTCCAGTGGTAGGGATGCATCTGTGTGTGTGTGTGTGTGTGTGTGTGTGTTTGTGTCTGTGTCTCTGTGTGTGTGGTGTGTGTCTGTGTTTGTGTCTGTGTCTCTGTGTGTGTGGTGTGTGTCTGTGTTTGTGTCTGTGTCTCTGTGTGTGTGTGTCTGTCTGTCTCTGTGTCTCTGTGTATGTCTGTCTGTGTGTCTTTTCTGCCTCAAAAAGAAACCTCCCCAAGAACAATGTGTGCATCTTCTCCACCTTTCCCTCCATCTTCACGATAACTTCTACAGAAACTGTAATGATGGCAGCAACTTGCCCTGATGTAGTTGTTTTCCAAAACAATAGCAAGTCTTCTGAGGAACTGTGCTCTGCACTGTCTTTAGTGTCTAGATCTAGGACTAAAACCAAGTCCCAGAAGAAGCTGGAAGATTAAAAATTTCACACATTAAAGATATGATATACCCCAAAATAAGTATTTGAATGTTCTAAATTATATTTAAGCAGATATATGTGTGAGAATGGACATTGAGTACAAGATAAACCGATATATAAAGTTGGATCAAGCACAATTTATTGGTAGAACTCACTAAGCAGAAAGACACTTACTAAATGCTCAATATATATTTAGATAATTATAAAGGGTTCCAACCATTTGACTGGCTAGCCAAAACATGAGACAAAAGGTAATCCACAGTGTGAACAAGTCGAAAATGCTGAATCTATGGTGGCTTAATGTAGAGAAGGGAATTTAGAGGATAAGGTATATTGAAGAATATTAAGAGCACATTTGTCATTTGTTGACCTACTCATCCATACCACAAGGTTCCATATGACTTACAGTTTCATACAGCTGAGAAACTTGTGAAGTAGGCCTTTCTGAAGCACAATTATGAGGGTTCCTTTTCCACCACATTTTGAAGAACACAGGTTGTTTTCAGTTATTTTAAAATTTGTGCCATTTTCACTAGTATGAGAGTATATTATACAAATAAAAATAACTAGAACTCTATCCATTCACGACCCCAAAACAATACTACATCCTTGGAGAAATTGTGCAGTTGATGAAATTAAAAATAAAGGATAGTTTTTCTAGCTAAATAATTATTCTGTTAGCTGTATTTAGCCTATTCAAAAACTGGTGAATCTTGGAGAATGACTGTGGATCATTGTAAGCTTAAGGAGGTGATGACACCAATGGCAGCTCTTGTACCAGACGTACTGCCACTGCTTTGAGAAAATAAGTACACCACTTTAATATGTAGTTCCTAATCTGTTAGGAACTACAGTTTTTATCTCAGTCCAAATCATCAAGAAATACGTTGCTTTAGGTAGTAAGAACAGATATATGTGGTTATTATTTGGTATACACCAACTCTTCACCCACGTGTCATAATTTAGTTTATAGGATTCCTGATCACCTTTCCCTTCTATAATGCATTGTTTCATTCTATCTCTAATACTGTAGTGGTTAGACCTAGTGAGTGAGCAAGGCAGAGTTTATATATTAGATCTTGGTAATAGACAATCTGTTCTATCTAGATCTCCTACAAGTAAAATATATGCACAACCCCTAGCTCTTTAATTTGGAGTTTAAGAGCAATATATTCTTCATGTGGATATTTTACTTTTGGTCATTTACAAAATAAACCAAATAGCTTCTAAATTTGAGTTGACTTCGAATAAGAAACTGTCCAGAAATCTGTATGAATTACCACGCAAGTTTCTTGGATAATATGATAATATAAATCAACATATTAAATGATGCATGATATATCGAATAGATATATTGTTTGGAAATTTTTCAAGATCCTGTTAGGTTATCATAGTTTAACTACTTAGGGATTGGAAATGAAGCCTGCTCCCAGCTTTTACTTTCTTAGTTGCCTTATTGAAGATTGTTATCTTGCTATAACAGGGAAGACAGTACTCAAATGTACTTTACAGATAGTTCTGAACAATATGCAATCACCACTCAGAATTGGACAACTATACCACTAGAGTACATGTTTAAGGCGATTATAGAGGATAACTGTACAGGGCTAACACTTTAAATACTGCATATAGGTATTCAATTTTTTGAAGGAAAAATGGCTATCCTTGCAGTTGTGTACCAAATGCATACAAATTTGTGATTAAGTGTATAGATAGACCTCTTTGAAATGACAAAAATATGTCAAGATATTTATGCTTATTTGCATTCTTACAGATGATATGAATTGAAGATAAATTTAATAATCTAGTAGAGAATATGGCAAATTATATAAATCAATATCTTTCCACAGCTCCTATGAACAATTTGAATGTGGTGACAAGTGTGGAGTAATGCATGTATTCAGAAACATGTTTTCCTCCACCATGAGCAATTGGACTGCTGTTGCTGCTAAGTTAGAATGTGCACTCACAGAGAAAGACTCTGAGTCTTAATATGTCTTATCCTTTGATCATATTATGTGTTTATTTGACTACATTGGATACGTCATATGTGGAAGGGGTGGTATTATATTATTTTACTGAAGTCAGCACTTCATTTTTTGTTCTCTGTACATAGTTTTTATTTTTATTCATTTTTTTGTTCTCTGTACACAGGTTTTGCAAAGATTTCGTCTGGAAGTTTATTGAAAGCCAAATTAACCATTAATGCTTTTCATAAAATTATGTTTTGGATATAAGAACTCACTTAACAGAAAAAAAGTATAGCAATGTGCCTTTGTGCATGTAATTCACTGGTCTTTTTGTGCTCACAAACCTGAAGTAGTTGTTATGACAGAATTTTGGAAGTCCTAGTAACAGTTCCACCTGGGGAATAGCAACTGCGTCTAGGGCTGGAGTAAAGTTGTACATTGTAAGGTTTCCTATGCAAGACTCATAGGCCCAGAATTTATGGGTGGAAATGGAAATGACAATATTCTTTATTACTCCTAGTGATCCATTAGCACAAGTTTTCCCCTTTTCTCCTGAGACCTTCTGCTCTGCTGGACTGAAACTTTTAGTTCCACAGAAAGGAATTGCCATTAGGAGACATAAAAATTATTACATTGATTTATAAATTAAAACAGTAGTCCAGCCACTTTGGACTCCTCATGCCTTTGAATTAGAAGACATAGAAGACAGTTTCTCTGCTGGTTGGTTGATTAATTCTGACTGCCAAAGGCAAATTGCATTTCTACTCTCAAGTGGAGGTAGTGAAGAATATGTCTAGAGTAAGGATGTTGTCTCTTAGTACTAGCATGCCCTGTGGTTAAGGTCAATGGAAAAATACAGTAATACTTCCCATACAGAACTAATGGTCCTTGGTTCTTCAAAAATAAAGGATTGAACACCCTTCCAAGTAAAGAATCACAACTAACTAAACTGCATGTTGCTGAAATTAGAAAATACAGATGAGTAATGGGAAATATAGCAATGATATGAGCTCTAAATATATGATGAGAATGAGAATTATAATTATAAATGTCATGAGTATATTTACATGGATATTTTCTGTCATGGAGAGAGTTCAGTAGCATTCAAGAAGATTCAAGGAATGACTCCATGTACTGAGTTTGTATGTTTAAGTTAGTATCTTTATTCTCTCCCATATACTCTAATCCTGTAACTTATGATTTTTGACCCTGTGTCATAATGTCTAATTAATATTAACAAGTAAAAAATTATAAAGTAGAACAGTAAAATACATCAACTCTTTGTCTTCCCCTGGTAAAGGGTTCAGTGTATTTTTGGTAGCATGTTTTCAATTATGTAGGGAAATGCACCACGGTAAGAATTATGAGCTTGCTATTTATTACCATGGAAATCAAACCTTTAGTTGATGTATATAAGTGCCAAGATAACAAGAAATAGATTCGTGATGTTTTTGTTTACAATTTGACTGGAGTACCAGACCTCTGGTCAAAGATTGTTTGGGTCTGTAATGATAGCTTTCTATTTTGTTTAGATTTTATGCTTATTATTAATAATGCTTTGCATAGTTTCAACACACAATTGTTTTGTGTTTTTTTTTCAAAATTGCAGTTTTTAGAGCGATTAGAATCAGAATTTTCATGTTCCTTCTCAAAACCCATCACCAGTGTTAGCAATGCTCCACTACTTTCCTCCATTATTTCCTTCCTGTTTCCTTAGAAAAGTATTTTTTTAAGAAAAAATAGTTATTAAAGTAAGTTACATGCTTACAATAATGTTTACTTTCATGATGTTGATGCTCATAGTCATCTTCACTCTTAACCACTAAAATATCTTGACAAACACACCCTTAAGAGATCTCTAGCCCACCTCCTCATTCCCCCTTTTCTCACTTCTCCCTTCTTAGTATTTTAATTTCTATAATCCAGGGCCAGATTTTAGTCACACAATGGTAGATTTAGGTGAGATTATCACTTGAACGGGCAGACTGAGTAATTCCAACTTCAATGTACATCATTTAATTAGTTAACTTTGGAAATACAATAAACAGAGAAAGTGAAAGGGAACGCCTTCTACCTGACTTACATAACTTGAAACATATCTTGGTCTTTAGATGTCTTTGGACCCAGGTAGAAATGCAGGTATTTTATATTTTTCCAGTTTGTCAACTGTAGATCTTTAAATGGTTTAACATCAGTTTAAATCAGGTAACCAGGTATTCTTTATTGAATTGCACTTACATCTTTTAGCATGGAAACACTGATACTATATCCAAATTGTCTAACCTTAATGCCACATTGTAGTTACAATTTTAGAGCTGTGATTGTAGGCAATTGCAGAAGTCTCCTAATTCTTCTTGCTTTGACCTTGGTCTTCTGATCTACAGCATTCTCAGAGCAACTGCCTAAGTGATGCTATTAAAATAAAATAGGCCATATCATTACTTTGTTAAAATCCTCTATCACATAGCTTCTCTTTAAGAATAAAAACCAAGTCTTTACCTAAACATGCCTGGGCCTACCTGATGTGACTACTCATTATCTCGTGATCATATAGCATATTTTTATCATTTGTTCTGTCCATGGTACATTCTGCCTTCACTATTCTTAAACTCGCTAAATATATCCTCACCTTAAGTTCTTTACACATATTACACATGATTGGAAAATCTTCCCAAAACATTTCTGTTACCTGTTAATTAGACTGGTATTTTATATTTTTCCAGTTTGTCAACTGTAGATCTTTAAATGGTGCCTTGCTCTGCACTGAGTAGTTTCCACGCCTCAAAGATTATTTTCTTGAAAGGGTTAATCTTACAGTGTACATCCCATTGCCTTGCTGTGCACTGAGTAGTTTCCATGCCTCACAGATTATTTTCTTGAAAGGGTTAATCTTACAGTACACATCCCATTGCCCTCCTCCAAAGCCATTTGGTGTAAAAGACAATCTTACTCTTAAAAATGTAGTCAAACTGAGAAGAAAAGATACTTAAAATTATAGTTTGCTTTTTTCTCCCCATAACATCAGTGCCAGAAGTTACTTTTGGGGTGTAAATATCTAGTTGAACATTAAATGTGTCTTTAGTCTTTTTTACTTCCTTCTGACTTGAAAGGTATGAGTACTGTGTTCAAATGTTACCATCTTACCCTGTTTTTCTCTCCAACTCCAAATGCTATGATACCTCCTATTAACCTTTGAGGAATTTCCCTAAAATTTATCAGTATTGCTACTGCCAATTTTTTAATTGGAACACAGTAAGTGTTCTCCAGTTGTGGTCATTTTGTCCAACACATTAACTCAATACATGAGGAACTGTTAAAAACTGTTGTGTCACAACAAAAATGGTGCTTCATAGGACCACACTTTCAATCTATTGTTTCCCTCTCTCCCAATCCAGCAGTGACCAAGTCCCATCAATTCTGACTCTTGATCATGCTCAACTGCAGCCCTTCTTAAGATTCCCATAGCTTCTCTTTTCTGTCAACGGTATCATTTCTCATCTGAATTATTGTGACTGGTCTTCTAGCTCCAAGGCTGGCTTGGCTTCTGATCCCTTTCTATTTTCCACTTGCTGAAAGATGAATTAAAAATTCACCCCCCTGAAAAGCCTAAAGAGCTGTTACTCCATTGCTTAAAACCCCTTTGTGGCTCACCAGTGCCTTCAGGATAAAATTCAAATTCCAAAGTATAGCCAAGTCTGCTCATAATCTGGTGTGTGCCAAAGTCTGTATACTCAATATTTTGGACTCTGAACTTTCACCATCCAGAGTCCTTAACTATTTAAGGTTCTTGAGAGTGTCACACTGGTATTTTGGTGCAATATTATTACCTCTTTTACGCAGCGACTTTACTGGAAAATGCTTCTTGTCCAAAAACTGAGACGTCAAATTCAGGAAACATTCCTAATGTCACATCTTTTGAGGACTAATTCTTCTTTAATTTATTTTCAAAAATTTAATAGCCTTCTCCCTCTATCGCCTCAGCCTTTCCTTGCTCATCCTTCTTAACACTGCCATTTTGGGGGCTCTTTCAGGGTCAGGGCAATGAGGCCCATTGTTCTTACTGTTTTTGGCATATGAATAAGCCATGGATAGCTTGTCAGGATCTGCCTGTGCGGGCAGGATACTCTTGCTAGCTTTCCGGACTCTCTGAGAGGCACATATTTACATATTTCTCTCTTTGATTTGTTGCCTACTGTCTGAACCCCATCAAATTTGGTGTGGTAATTATGGAAAATGGGTAGGAAGTATCTTATAAGGTCCAGAAGGTGGCCTGGAGTGTGGCAGCATTTGGATAGTAGAGGTCGGCTACCGGGGCTGGGACCCTTGGGGTGGGGAGGGCTTTCACCCACCCCGAGTTAAAAGAGCCCGACTCGTAGTCCGATAGCATGGTTATGGGGGCTTGCAGTAAGCAGGAATAGCCCGAGCACCATTGGGTGTGAACTTAAAATTAATTAGCCAACAAAATTGAGAGCCCAACAGTATGGAGTCAAGTTGTATATGTTAAGTATTAAATACATAAACATTATAAATTGTAGAAGCTCAGAGGTTACTTTTGAAAAATGTATGTTGGTTTTGGTAAATGAGTATGATTTATCTTGCCAATAATTACATAAAGATAATGAGCTTAAATTAGATGTAAATTCAACATGAAGAAGTTCATATTCAAAATGGCAGAATATTAAACATAGAATAAAAGAGCTCAAGAAATTTTTATTTATTATTAGCCACATTTTTAGAGAGTTTTATGTGTATAAGACAGAAACATTTCATAAGCAGTTTGTAGATAACACAACACTTTGAAATCAAAGTGCTTGGGTGCTATCCTAGTTGGCTCTCTCTCTGAACTTGAGAAGTCAATTTTCACATCTGTAAGTGGGAGTATCAATATTATAAATTAAAAATCCCATACGTAAATAATGACACATTATAAGACATATAAGAGCCTCTGATTTATATCATTGCTGTTATCATTGCTTTTTAATTCAAATATGTGTATAAAGTGGTTAGATATTCAGAAACTTTTGCCCTCTAAATAATAATAAAGTAGAGAATTTCTAAAACAGCTCACGCATAACAATTTTCTTTTAAGATTTGGAAAGCTACAGCAGCTCAAGGGTCTATTATTTATAGAACTCATTTGGAGCAGTGCAAATATGTCCTACTTTATATTCTCATATACACTATTCTCCTAATTACATATGTTGTTAAGAAAAAAAAAGGCAACCCATGTTTCTTTAGTGTCATTTAATAAAATTAAACCAATCAATCAATAAATCTCATCCTCAGCTGTGTATTGCTTTGCCAGCCAGCAGATTGCCACTGTGAAGTGCATCCAGGGACTGGGATGAGTGCATGGTCCCTTCAGGTTACATTATCTCACATTTTTAGCAACTTAATCTATAAAATCTAGAACATGGTAAAATACTTTTATTAACCATATTTTTGGTCAGGGAAAGAAAGAATAAAGGCTGTTCCTTTGTGGGCATGACTAGAGCGTTTTTGAATTACTATCTTATGAACACTGATAATGCTGTAGCTCATAAGCTCATGTTATTTGGTCTCTTGTTTGGGTTGCGACTCTGAGCTATTTAGTTGCTATGGTGACAGTAATGATAAAGGCTGATTGGAAGCTGATAGCATCTTATTTGGGATTTTGTTGTTGTTAAAAGGGAAGAATACATTTCATATCGTCCTATTAGAAAAGATAGTGAATTACATCCATTTTGATGATCAAGACTTACTTTTTATGGTACAGATTGTTTCAGCATGGTACTTTATGACACACCTCCCTAAAAGTTGACACAGGATTTAGCAAGCTTAAGATAAACTAATCTCCATCTAATGGGATTTTTCTGAAAGTAGTTGTTCAGTATATGAATTATTATAAGAGAAAATATTAAATTCAATATCAAAGAGCCAACTTAAGAAGTTCAATCAATGTACTATATATCTTTTTTCATTGATAGAATTATTTAAAATGATTCCATTAATGAAAAACTATAGCAACTCCAGCAATAAGTAAATTATGAGGATTTATTTCCTTTTAATTCTCTGATTCCAGCTGGAACAAGGTGTGAGTGGAGAATGGGTTAATTGTTCATGGACATCTGTCTTTGGAGTCAATTGAAAAATAATATCCTGAGCATAATATTGCTTACAGAATTTTGGACATTTTTATATCTTTCACAATCAAGGCTTTGTCAAAAAGTCAGGTAGTGAAACTCCTAAAAACTTATGAATACATTTAGAGTAGAAGGGAATAAAAACCTGGTAATATATCAATATGCACAGCTGGAAAGCAGATGTTCAATTGAATGATCTCAGTATTTAGAGAAAGCTATTAAATCTGCTACTTACTTAAATGAGAAATTTTTATAATTTATTGTTCTCATATTTGACTTCTTTCACTCCTTTAAATTAACTTTGGAATTATTTTTCTTATTATTATTATTGTTGTTGGTGAAGCCAATTACCATAAAAGTTTGACTCCATGCAATTCAGTACAAGAGTGTTAAGAAATGCCTAAGGCTGCTGTCAATCAAAGGAACCGGTGAGTTAGTTACAATTTGTTTATGGTGCTGGGAAATGAAATGATAAGTGTGTGCCAATGAGTAAACTGTAACATTTGGTGTCAGAAATACCAACTTTAAATAGGTTTTTATTCATATTTCAGAGTGCCAAAACCTAGTTTCAATGGGTTATTCATTATCAAAAGAGGCATAGACATTCATCTCTTTAAAGGTAGGTGACTCTACGGTTCAAACTTTACAAAGCCTATGCACATAGAAGGAGTCTGACAGGCTTCCACTGAGAACCATTTTCATTCTATTTTTTGATATTTGGGCAATCCCATAGGTTTCTTCCATGTACTTTGGTTCAATCATATTATTGGATAAATCATACTCAGCTTATAATATTGCAGAATTAGTGAACCTGAAAGTAAAGATATTTCACAGGATATTTTTTAATCATTCTTAAAAAATCATGTCTGCAAGCATTGTTTGATATTATATTGCTATCAGAGGTTCATATTGCATGATTTCTCAGTCTGTGATTTACGAACAGGATATTTTAAGGTCAAATTTGAGGGCAAACTTGCCCTATAGTGCTAGAAACACTTAATGAGATGCCCAGAGGAACTAGCAATGAAAATTCCAATTCTGAAAGTACCACTTAAGCATGAGTACTGCGTCCCCCTCCAGAGGGAGAAAGATCCCTTTTCTCATAGTCTCTTATTAAAAACAAAAATTAAATGCTTGTGAATTGGTGCTCTATGCGTCTAGCTATGCCATCTCCCAGAACACATAATTAGATAATTACATTTTAGACAAAAGAGTATTATAGTAATTCACAGCACAAATTCCAGCTAGGGAATAGAAATTGATACATGAAATATGTATCAATACAAATATAAATACATGCATATGTGTTCTATGCAGGCTTGAGCTATTAAGGGCCATTAAAAACACTGGAGCAAATAGCTCCTGGGGATTAAGCTCTAAGAGCCCTCTTTATAATCAGAAGGCAGCTAATCCCTGCTCACCTATTTGAATGCTTAGCCTCCCCAATATAACATTAAATTATTATTTTTTATTTGTGATGCTGCTGCATGAGCATGCAAATATTGGCAAACAGCCATTCCCCCAAAGATCTGGGAGTGCTTTGAGACGAAATAATCCTTCCTATAGTTTAAATTATATATAGATGATATAGATCTAGATATATATGCATATATGTAGCAGTTTGGATTAGAGAATTTTGTAAGAATAATAATTCTAGATTAAATTCATTAACTCTTTTATTACCAGCTTGTTATCAGTTTTCCCATGACCTTTTACCTTCCTTAACTCCTTTCTTAAGTGTTTCCTTCCCTTGCCCCTCCAAAGATGTTATTTCCACGTTCTAAAAAGTCTCAATGTTTCCCTAACATATTTGTAAATGGGGATAGCTAAAATCTGGAGGACATGGATTTCTTCTATGGCAAGACTATTGCTTCTGATTTCTCTGCTAATATGCAGCGATCTAAGCATAACTCACATAAGGAGGCTACCCTCTGTCTGTAGATGATTTAAGTGACTACAATGATTTTATGGGAAACTGAGGCATTCCTGGGTTTTTCTCTTCATTCTCCCCTTTGTATCATAACATATTGCTGAAATATAATATTATATGATAAAATCACAAAAATTAGTATGAAGAGCTGCATCATTCCTATTATATTTCAGATAAACACCTTTGAGTTAACCTTCCTCTACAATCATAGAAATAGTTTCTATTACAATTATTGAGGAACAAAATATAAATGTGCTTGTAGAGATAAAAATAAGTAAAAATTTATTGAATTAAAGCACATCATATTTAAGGCACAATTTAAATGTACTATTATCATATGTTATATGCTAGAATATAGATTATACTAGCGGAACCTGGGGCTGAGATCTCAAGTCCTGCTCGGATTGGGACTGGGCCTCCTTTCCCCAAATCCCCCATCTTTCAGTATGTAGGCGTTACACCCACCAACAGCCCCAGCACTGTGTAATCCCATCAACAGACAAGATCTAGAGACTTTAAAACCAAGCTCCTGGAAGACCTCTTACTGTCTAGTTCTCACTCTCAGAGAACCCGGCAGGCTACTGAGAGTATCCTGCCCACACATTAGAGTCTGGAAAGCTCCTTGTGGTATATGTGATATATCAAAACCCAGTAACAATGATGGCTCCTATTTCCCTGATCCTTAAAGAATCTCCAACGTGGCACTTGCTAAAATCTCAGGGCTAGGACGAATGGAGATGTTACTGGTGCATGCTCGAAGAAATTGATAAACAACTAGATGACAGTGATACAGTGATAAATTAAAGAGAAGTATCTTATTCCTATACTCTTTGGCTTCTTTATTTTGGCCCTCATTTTTCTAAGAAAAATGTTCAATACCTCACATTCTCATTTTCTCTTAAAATAAAATTAATAATCTTTAAAGAGAAATATACAATCCATAAGTATAAGTAGATATCTTACATAAAATTTTGTATATTCATGTGTATAATCATAGGAATCTACATTCAATCCTGCACGGTTTGGGACTGGACCTGCCAGTAGCTAGACAGTTACACCCACCAACTGCCGTGTAACCCCAACAATGGCCAGGATCCAGAGATTATCACACTCAGCTCCCGGGAGAGAACAAGGCAGAGTCTTCTACCCTGTGCCTGACTGTCCCCACCAGGGTCCAACAGCTGAAGACCTCAGGGCCCCAGCCAAGGCCATGCTGGGGCCACTCTCCACACACTTGGATGAGCCTCACGCATAAAAGAACTGGCAGAGGAACCCAGGTGTGTGGGACCCGGGGCTGAGATCTCCAAGCCTGCACGATTTGGGACTGGACCTGCCAGTAGCTAGACAGTTACACCCACCAACTGCCATGTAACCCCAACAAAGGCCAGTATCCAGAGATTATCACGCTCAGCTCCTGGAAGCGCGCGGCCGCTTTTGTGGCCGCGTGACATCTTATCATCTCATTCCTACTTTGGACAAATTGGCAGGCTACCGAATGTAACCTGCCCACATGGCAGAGTCTGGCAAACTCCCCGTGGTATACCCAATATGCCAAATACCAGTAACAATGATGGGTCTCATTCTCCTAACCTTGAAAGAGCCTTGAATATGGCACTTTTAAAAAAATCTCAGGGCTAGGATGAAGGAGACGTTACTGGGGCCTGCTCGAGGCAATCGACGAACAACAGGATGGTCATGATCGTGAAGTTTCAAAGTGAAAAAGAGGGTGCGATGAACACACACACAGGATTTGAACATTCGGTGGCCAAGAGCTGCCTCCCTGGGCAGGATGATGGGCGCGGGACAGGGGATACTTGGTTGTTGGTTTATTTCTCTCTTCCCCAGCATAGTCTGATCTTTCCCTTATGGCACAGTCATAGTCATAGTCTTGGTCATAGTCCCAGTTATCAGAGTTCCATCATCCTAGTCTCCTCGTGGACCTCAAAGTCCTTTCCTTCCAGTCATCATCATCATCTGGTTCTTCTCGTCCCAAAGTCATCAATGACTCAGTTTTCCTCCTTGTCTTCAATATCTTCTTGTGCTCAACATCTTGTCCTCAGTATCCAGTCCTCAGTATCTAATTTTCATCTAGCATCAACTTTAGTCCCAACTTTCTCATCCTCAATGTCTAGTATTCGATGTCTCTAGCATCTTCTTCCCAGAGTCTAGTCCCCTCTTACCACTACACAGCATAGTTATATAGAAATCATGAAGGGTGGGGATACAAAGGCCAGCTGGGTTCAAAATTATCATAACAATAAAGAAAGGTAAAGCCATTCCTTCAGGAGATAAACTCAAGGACAAAAATCTCAGCACTCCAGGAGATCCACTCAAGGGTGGGGTTCCATCTAGGGTATATTGCTTTCTCCGTTCCTCAGTTAGTAATCCACTTAAACAGTCATAGTAAATTTACTTCTTAGAATATTTCTAGCAATGTCATTTTGTATGAACAGAATAAGAGGTATATGAAGCTTAAAAGTTCGCTCTTTCTGGGAACATCTTGCTATGTATTCCAGGTTAATCTTTCCTAACCCCAGCAGGGTTCTTATTCAGTTACTTCTTTTTTGGGTCATAATAGAGTTTGTTCATGACTGTGCTCTTAATATATAGTTAAGTATTAATGCACTTGGCCTAGCCCCTTTTGATGCCAGGGTAGCTCACAGCTTGCCCTGGGTCAATCCAGTTCCTCGTTGGGACCCTGCTTTGGAGTGCTAGCAACTAAGGACAACTGAGCCTTAAGTCAAGTAAATATGGATGCCCAGGAATAAATATTATTTTGGAGTCAATTAACTCCCATGTTACAAAGCATAGTATCAACTGTCTTCCTTTGTCTATACAAAAAAGACATTGCTAAATAAACGATGCAAATGACATGAAAGACAGAGAAAACTACTATAGGATTATTAGTGCCTGATGGAATTGGGTGTGCCTCAGTTATGCTGTTGTGGATGTGGCTCAATAAATCTTAAGATACATGGGGGAGGAGCAAGGAAATCCAATGTTATCCAACAGTATATCACACTGCATTCATATACTTGGTTCTGCCTTAGAAAGTCTCTTCAATTATCATGGTATCTGATTCTAATGCAGTATCATTGACAACATAGACAAAGAGAATCAATGGCATCTTATGATTTAGGGGACCACACAGATAACCAAATATTTAAAAACAAATGTATTGAAGAATATAGAATCCCCTCACATTTAGGATTAAACTGTAAGCATCAGTTCTTATCATGAAGCACAATTAGGTAACTAATACATATTTCTTGTGACTGACATCTTTCAGACTTTAAGGATATATTGATCTACTTTTTTAAAATATTATTTCAAACAAAATGTAGCCAAGTTTGAGTATAGTGAAGGACTGTAGGACATATACCTGCCTAATGTAGAGATGGACAATATTTTAGAGGGCAAGAAAACTGAGTTAAAGATATACTTAGATAGAAATAATTCAAATTAAGTAACTTGTCAAAACTTTTTTTTAAATGGTAGAAATGCAAAGGATTCTTGCATGACAAATATTGTTTCCCAATTGTGCTGAGTATCCATTTTTTTGCTTCTGTTCACATTTTAATTTATTGTTCCAGAACACTAAAAAATTAGCACATCATGCACATGACAACTGGGAAAACTTTTGCAGTGTTAAACAATTCTTATTATTCTTGTATTTGGTTGTATTACAATATCAGTTTTTTATGCATGAAGTATGAAACTGATTCTGTCAAGGCAAACTAGAGATTATAGTCTTATTTATAAAAAAAATCTTATAATTTTTTAACCTTGAAAATTTTAAAAATAAAGTTTCGTGTGTAAGTAATTATTATAACATTTTGATTTCTTTAAATCAGTTTAATGAACTATTTCAAAGCTTGAATGATAATTATTATTAAGTATATGGATTACTATGAATAAAATGAGTTTTTTAAGTTTAGGATATTAGAGATTTGATAAAAAATAGATTTTATAGAAAAACATTTGTTAATGTAATCCAATATATACAGTTATATTTTATTTCTTATATTAATGCCACCAACCTTACCAACCTTTAATACTTTTTTTGTTGCCATTTATGCCTAAATCATTAAAATTGTACAATTTTATAGTCTTACTATTAAAAAATGCATTTGTCAAAGTAGGAGAATAAAATACATTTTGATCATAATTTATAATAATTCCTATAATTTAGTAAATATCTTGGAGTTCTATAAATTATTTAGAATTTTATGTCTTGGCGCCCCGGCGAGATAGTACAACAAGCAGGGTGTTTGCCTTGCACATGGTCAATCTGCATTAGATTCTCAGCATTCCATATGATCTCCCATGTACCATGCACCATCAGGAGTGATTCATTACTGCACCCAGGAGTAACCCCTGAGCATCACTTCATGTAGCCCCAAAACAAAAATAAACCAAAAAGTTTAATTTTTTTAATAAAGACAATCTTTTTGAGCTCAACTCCTTTATTATCCATCAGATTGCTTCACTTTGTTTTAATGATTAATGCAGTGTAGATATATATGTTAATTTTCAAATGGCAAATTTGAAACATGCAATGTTTAACAAAATGTTCAATTTGAAATATCTATTTTGGGATTGGAGAGATAGTCCAAGGGGTAAGGTGTTCTCCTTAACCCATGCAGCTGATACAATCCCTGGCTCCCTGAGTTTCACTAGGAGCAATTACCAAGCACATGGCCAGGAGCAAATCCTGAGCTCTGCAATATGTGGCGATCTATATCTATCTATATCGATATATCTAGTTAGAGACCTATCTATATAAACACATATATATGCATATACACATATATTATACATAATATGTTTCGTCTTGAAATTATGATAGCATTCCTGTCATGAAATAAAATAAGCTATTTTCCCTTTTGTTTTTTAAGTTAAACCTGGTGGTTAATCTCTACTCACTGATAGCATTCTGTAAATCTCTAAATATTTTGCTGCATAAATCAAGATCAAATAGTGTCCAGGTTTAATCCCCAGAACCCCAGAACATGCTCCCCAAGTATGATTGGGAGTTATTCTTGAGCAGTGAGTAGAGATTAACCACCAGGTTTGACTTAAAAAACAAAAGGGAAAATAGCTTATTTTATTTCATGACAGCAATATCTTTAAATATAAAACATAAGAATATGTGATATCTATTAGGTTTTACATAATTAGAGTACTAAAATTTCCAGAGCTATAGTTTCAATATTTTGAATCTTTTCTTCTCTGTGACTATACTCATCTTTTCCCCTAACTAACCTAATTTATACTATGCTATTATTTATTTTATTTTTATGTTGCAATAGCAGGCATCATTGCATATTTTTAAATTTTAATTTATAATATTTCTGTTTGCTTTATTAAATATAACTTTTATTAGGATTCATGTTATTCTATTTTTTTTGTATTTTAGGTCACAATGGGCACTGCTCATAGATCTATGCTCAGAGATCACATTTGTTGGTGTTACAGGAGCATATTGGTTGGCAGATATTAGCCAATGTTGAACACATACAAAACAAGCACCTTAACCCTAAAATTTTAAATGTACTATCATATTTTTGGTCGTATCCAATTTTCTTGTTCATATTCCTTCATAAAACTTCTTTAATTATATGGCTGGTTTTACACTCCTTATAAAACTGTGAATTGAAATAAAAGAGCAAGGGAGACCTGGAAGGAACCCTCAAATAATGTTAAGAGAATATGTGTGAACCAAATTAACATTTGTCATTAATATGTATTTACTCAAAGTAGCAGATTTAGAAAGTAAGGTTTTATATAGAATGTAAAATTAATCAAATCTGTGGCTGGAGCAATAGTACAGTGGGTAGGGCATTTGTCTTGCTTGCAGCCTACCTGGGTTCTATCCCCAGTATCCCATATGGTCCCCCAAGTAATTCCTGAGTGCAGAGCCAGGAGTAACCCCTAAGCATTGCTGGGTGTGACCCAAAAATAAAAAAAATCAAATCTATTTCTAATATAAAGACACGTTTAAATATTTGATATTAATGTGATTTGCACAGTCACAGTGGATGGTCTCTTGGTCACCTTGAAAATTTACCTTAGAATATTTTTCTTGAATTATAAAACATTAATTTCCATATTACTTTTACTTAAAAACTAGGGAACACAAATATAAGTCTAAAAAATTGTGTACTTTGGTTTTAGCATCAGTGAATATTAGTTTTTCTAGTGTTGGAGTGGATTTTTTTCAATTTTGTGTCTATTTACCCCTTCCTTTATTTCTATGTTTTGCATGATCTCTAGTCATTTGTTTGTTTGTTTGTTTGTTTTAAGTTTAGACAACATTGTTTATAATATGTTCTTGAAAGGGTTCAATGCATAATTCAGTCTAGATGATTCACATCCTCCCCCAGGGTATCTGCTTCCCTTCACCATTGTTTCAGTGTTCCTCTACCATTTTAACATACTTCTGAAATGTATAGAAGGAATATAAACTCAGTATCCACATACTAGCTTTTTCAGTTAGAACTAGTCTCAACCATGTCTGTTAGCTTTTTGGTAGTTATTTTATACAACATAACAATATTGAGATGATGCAAGTAGATATCATTGAAAGTCACTTATCCATGGGAGTTTTGTTTTTGTTATTAGAAGATTTCTCAAGGAAACCCATTTAGTCCAAATTACATAGAACTACGTACTTTATTATAATTATAGCAAAGTAATTCACACAACTATGTAAATAAACTTTGGAACAAACACAATTCAAATCTCTTTCTAGAATTTGTGTAAGATATTAGATTTATTGAAAAGGCCATCAAGTCTGCCGGAGGGGAAAGGGTGTTGCCCCATTCGCCCTCTCCTCTCTGGAAAGAAAGATGGCGGCCACATGGGAGCCTTGTGGACAGCAGGTATGAGCCGGGAGTGTGGGGGCGACTAAAACCTCATGGGAAGGGGGGCGTTTCGGTCCGCCCTTCACGCCCTACCGAGGCCACCAGTTGCCCCCACGAGCGGCTCACCAGCACGGCCACAGTCCCAGAAGCACAATGATCTAATGCAGAACCCAGCAGCTTGGAGCAGAAAAGTGAAAGGACTATGCGTTAATCCAGGCAATCATTTCTGCCCAGAGGGGAAAGGGTTTTGCTCCCTTCCGCCCTCCTCCCTCTGGAAAGAAAGATGGCGGCCACATGGGAGCCTTGTGGACAGCAGGTATGAGCCGGGGGAGTGGGGGCGACTAAAACCTCATGGGTCGGGGGGCGTTCCGGTCCGTCCTTCACGCCCTACCGAGGTCACCAGTCACCCCCCGCGAGCGGCTCTCCAGCACGGCCATGGCCCCAGAAGCACAAGGACTTAATGCAGAACCCAGCAGCTTGGAGCAGAAAAGTGAACGGACTATGCGTTGATCCAGCCCATCAAGTCTGCCGGAGGGGAAAGGGTGTTGCCCCATTCGCCCTCTCCTCTCTGGAAAGAAAGATGGCGGCCACATGGGAGCCTTGTGGACAGCAGGTATGAGCCGGGAGTGTGGGGGTGACTAAAACCTCATGGGAAGGGGGGCGTTTCGCTCCGCCCTTCACGCCCTACTGAGGCCACCGGTTGCCCCCCGCAAGCGGCTCTCCAGCACGGCCACAACTCCAGAACACAGAAACCAATTTCTTAACTATCTGACTTTCAGTAGAAATACTTCCAGGGTCAATAGGTAAAATAGCAGAAATCCAAAACCAACATTTAATTCTTGAACCCAGCTGTAGAAAGCAAATCACTTCACAATGCTTTTTCAGCATGTCTGATTGGGGGGGGGGGTAAACTCTAAATAATAGTGGTGAATCTTATTGAAACAATGAATCTAATCAAAGCAGATAGAGTGTTAACTAGAATTCATCTGCCTCACAGGGACGGGGAGGGGTGGGGGGTGGGGTTTTATTGGGGTTCTTCAGGGTAAAAAATAAGTATTGGTAAAGGGAAATGTGTTTGATATTTGCATGACTGAGACATAAACCTGAAAGCTTTGTAACCTTTCCCACAGTGATTCAATAAATAAATTAAAAAAAAAAGAAAAGTTAAGAAAAATATTGGTATCATTTTAATAATACACAAAAATTAAATATATTTTAATTTAGTATACATAAAAGTAATTTTATGTATATTAAATTCACATGTTAATGTTAATGAGTTACCAGGTGTTACCAAAAGAAAGAATAAACTTAAGAATAAACCACAATACCCAAAAGGAGAGAGAGAACAAAAGGAAATGCCCTGCCACAGAGGCAGGGTGGGATGGGGAAATGGGAGTAGGAGGGATACTGGGACCCCTGGTGGTGGAAAATGGGCACTGGTTAAGGGATGGGTACTTGATCATTGTATAACTGAAACCCAAGCACAAAAATTTATAAGTCTACAACTGTACCTCATGGTGATTCACTAATAAAAAAAAATAAAAATAAAAATAAAAATATGTATATTTAAGCCAAAAAAAAGTCACCTATATTTGTGTTCTATCACATTAACACTAATATAATTTTGTTTTTTGAACTCTATCATTACTGAATTAATTTATTGTTTAGACAAAAACATGACTATTTTTCAGTTATTTATTGATTTGTGGTTATAATTTTTCTAACAAGGTGTCCTGGGTGAAGTAAGTGGTCTGTACACTGCTCAGCAATCTCAGCATGAGCCTCATCCCAGCAGGAGAGCTACATTGAACAGTCACCTCTCCAATTGCTCAATCTGCTGAAATATAAATTACAAGGAAAAAATGAAAAGTTTACGTTTTAGCTGAGAAAATATATATGGTTTAGTTTCCAAGGGAAATTAGTTTTAACCAAGAAAAACTATGTCAAAATTTCGGCTTAAGAACGCTGAACCCTGTAGATCTTTTCCATGAGATTTCTCCACAATTTAACCAAGGCACACCCTTTATACAAAACCACAAAAATATTGACTATCCAAACAATTTTACCAGTATCCTCATAACTCATTTTAATATGGAGATTTTTGCTTTTTTTAATGGGTCCTTTAAAATTATTTATTTTTCCTTATCTTTGTTTTTGATTTTTATTTTTCTGCCACATCTAGGGATGCTCAGGTCTTATTCTTTGCTCTGTTCTCAGGGATCACTTTGGGGAGTTCATGGAGGACCATACTGGGTGCTATAGATGGAACTGGGATGCCCATGTGCAAGGTTAGCACCCTACCTGCTGTACTCACTTAGGTCTCAATTTCAGTTTTATTCTTCAGACAATGGACATAATAGCTATAGTAATTTCCTGGGGGCAAGAGCAATAGTACAGCTGGTAGGCAATTGTCTTTCATTGTGTCTAAGAGGTATTAGTTCCAACAAACAGCATAGGGTTCCACAAACCGCACCAGGCACAAACTGTGAGCCTACAGTCAGGAGTACAATCTCAGGGTGTTACTGCCTCCAGGCCCAAACCCCCCCCCAAAAAAAAAACTAAATAAATAAATGAAGTCAGTTTACTTTTAAATTGCAATGCTGTAATGCTATTATGAAATATTTTTGTCATGCCTTAGAAAACTCCTTTGAAGATGAAAATATCTTATTGTGACTCTCTCTTCTTTTCAATTTCCAGACCTATTCATTCAGTCTTAATTTATCAGCTATGTTTGCAACCTCTAAAAGTGAATATTGTATGAAATATAATGATAATTTGGGTGGGAAGATTCTCTCCACATCTTTATCTACTTCATATAGCACTTTAAAGTTATCTTGACTCTTGATAAGAAATGGCAGAACATGAATTTATTCATTAAGGAGTTCTTGATTTATATATTTTATCCTTAATCATGACAGCTATTCTTTAAAACTTGTATTAGCTGTTATAAATTCTGTGATTATAAATACTCATTGCTTGATCTGGTTATTACCAAACAGTTTCTGAGACATCAGCGTAATCATACAAATATCACTGTCACTGTCTTCCCATTGTTCATCAATTTGCTTGAGTGGGTCCAGTAATGTCTCCATTGTGAGACTTGTTGTTACTGTTTTTGGCATATATAATACATCATAGGTAGCTTGCCAGGCTTTGTCATGATGATGAGATACTCTCCGTAGCTTGTTGGGCTCTCTGAGAGGGGCAGAGGAATTGAACCTGGGTCGGCCGTGTGCAAGGCAAAAACCCTACCTGCTGTGCTATCTCTTAGGTCCAAATCAGTGAACTTAATTTGGACTGAGGTTTAAACTTTAGTTATAAGAAGAACATAGATTACTTAACTTTGGAAATTGCATTACTGCTCATGTTCTTTCAGTTACTTTTACAGTCATGGAAAGTATAAAAAATTTTTATTTTAATTTTGCAGTAAATGCAAACAAGTCTAATTGGTATTTAAATTATATCTAAGACATTTCCCAAGTTCATTTAGAAAATAAAAAATAAGAAAATATCAAGTTGTTTATTATTTTTATATTCTGGCCTATTCCTAATAAAATTTCATTACTTATAATTTCCCTCCTTAATCCATGGCAGACACACCCCAACCACACCACTTATACCTTCTTTATATTAAGGATGTTAAAGTTATTAGACCTTAGAATAAGGAATCAAATGATGGTCTTTTCAACTAGATATAAAGTTAAAGCATGTATTATACTTAAGCTATTTTAAGGTCCTAAAGTCTTTCTTTTCTTCTGGGATTTGTTCACTTTTCTACAAAAAGTTTTGTAGAGGAGAGACAAAAGTTTTGCTTTTTGAATGAATTTATTTCTATTCAGGTATGAATATCATCATCTAGCATTTGTTTTAAAACATATCTTTTTAGTACATTGCACTTGATCACTTGACTTCCCATTAATCGCTCGATTTGCTCGAACGGCACCAGTAATATCTCCATTTGTCTCTGTCGCATGCTAGTGTAGCCCAATGGCATCTGTTCATTCTAGGAACACAAAGAGCCTCAAATCAATCGTTTTTGATCTTGATGAAGTCTTACCATCTGGTAGGTGGGCGGCCACACGGTCTTTTGACATCCCATGGAATCCAGTCAGTAACAGCTCTAGTCCACTGGTCATCTCTAAATCTCATTACATGACCAGCCCATCTGATTTTTGATGCCTTGGCAAACGAGACAGTATCCCTGATTCTTGATCGTCAATGGAGGTCGAAACTCCGGATTCTTTCTCTCATTTGAGTGAAACGTGATACTCCAAGCATAGCTCTTTCAAGTCCTCTTTGGGAGAACTGAGTAGCATTCTCATCCTGTGTGCATAGGGCCCAGGTCTCTGAGGCATATGTTAGTGCATGAAGAACAGTGTAATCAAAGAGATGTGCCCAGACCGGAGGTTCTTCGTCCTCTTAGATATTTCTTCAACGCTCTTGAAGGCATTCCAAGCCACTCTCTTCCTCCTGCGCAGCTCAGGTGCCATTTGTAATGTTGACTTCTCGACCTAGGTACACATAACTGTTGCATTTGGAGATAGTCGTTCCATTGAGAGCGAATGGAGCGTCAGTGATGAGGCTGTTTCTCATAAACATTGTCTTCGTGAGATTCAGCTGAAGTCCAACCTTTCCACACTCATGGTCAACGTCAGCCAGCATTTGTGCCACTTAGCTGATGTTTGGTGTTATTAGAACAATGTCATCAGCAAAGTGGAGGTGGTGTAGTTGCCGACCATCTATCCTCACTCCCATTCCTTCCCATTCCAGTTGTTGCATGATGTTCTCGAGGGTGGCACTGAAGAGTTTCGGTGAAATGGTATCATCCTGCCGAACCCCTCTCTTGACATCAATGATTACTTCTTTGTAGAATGGTGAGATCCTGGTACTGAATCCGTAATACCGCTCACGGTAGAACCTGATTTTTTGAGTTTGAATGCCCTGATTGGCTAGGGCTTCAATGACCACTTCCATCTCAACAGAATCAAAGACCAGCTTTAAATCAATGAACATTAGACAGAGCAGCATCTTGAACTCCCAAGAAACCTCAATGAGCTTGCTTATCATGTGGATATAGTCGATGGTGCTGAATCCTTTGCAGAACCCGGCTTGCTCACATGGTTGTCCTTCATCTAGTGTTCTGCCAATCCTATTCAGGATGACTCTAGTGAACAACTTGTAGATGACAGACAATAGGCAGATCGGGTGATAGTTGCCAATGTCCTGGATATCTCCCTTACTGTACAGTAGTACAGTCCTGCTGGTTTTCCTTTGGGACGGAACCTTGCATTCAGACAGGTAACTTGTGAAGAGCCAAGCCAGTGAATTGATGAGTACTGATGGCATGTTCTTCAGGTGTTCAGGTCTGACCTTGTCTGGGCGGGTGCTGTTCGTTTCTTTACTAACGAAATGGAGTGTCGGATTTCAGAAGGGAGAACATTGAGAACGACATTTCCATCCTGGGGAATTTGGTATGTGGGCAGGTGGACATGGCTATCGAAGAGATCTGATTAAAAGTCACAGATAGTCTTCTCCATTGCCCTTCTGGAAGATGTGATAGATCCATCAGGATGTTGGAAGGCAGTCATCTTGGTCTTGTAGTTAGCGAAGGACAGGTGGGCGTTACCTTCACTACCTCCACTACCCAGCCGCCTCCACACTCCAGGATGCTTTCCGGACTGCACAGCCGCTTTCAGCGTGACACATTATAAGATACTAAATACTCATCTTCCAGAATTGCTGTACCATATTTGATATCGTTCAAATATGGTTTGATCCATGGGAACACCTACAAGGGCGATTAGAGGCCGCCCCCAAAGCCTCTATCTCTCTCGCAGAGCCTGGCAAACTACCGAGAGTATTTCGCCTGCATGGCAGAGCCTTGCAAGCTATCCATTGTGTATTCGATATGCCAAAGCCAGTAATTACAATGGGTCTCATTCCCCAGACCCTGTAGGTGTCACCAATATGGCAGCATTGAGAAGGATGAGAAAGGAAAGGCCGATAAAATCTCAAGGCCAAACTAGGCTGCCACAACAAAGGAAGACAAATATGATCATCTGTACTTTCAATGCACGTACACTACCATCAGAAGCATCCATCAAGTACCTGATGGTAGAAGCACGAAAGATCAAGTATGACATCATTGGTCTGACCGAGACAAGAAGGCACCAATCTCATGACACCGTTTTTGACACCGGAGAAGAACTATTCCTTGGAATGTGCGATAAAAGAGGTGTCGGAGGCGTTGGTGCCCTTGTCTACAAGAACGTAGCCATGAGCATTGATTCATTTGAATGCCTAACAACCTGAATCAGACGTTTACATTTGAATAGATGTGGCTCACTGCCGGTAGTTTCTGTCTTTGTTGTCTACACACTAACATCAATTATGATGAAGGAGAAATTGAGAAGTTCTACATGGAGCTGGAGAAGTTCTATAAAGAAGACCACACCTTCTACAAGATCATTGTCGGTGATTTTAATGCCAAGATAGGACTGAGAAGATCAGCTGAAGAACTTCACATCGGGACCCATGGCCTAGAATAGAACAAACAGGGTGAGAGACTATCTGAGTTCATCATGTTGACCAAGACCATTCATGGTAACTCAAGATTCCAGAAGGCAGAATCTAAACGTTGGACATGGGAGTCTCCCTGTGGACGGTTCCACAACGAAATAGACCACATCATATTCAATCGACAGTTTTGCCTGACAGATATCACTGTTTTCCCATAATTCCAAACGGGATCAGACCACCGTGTCCTTTATGTAAAATTCTACTTCACAGAGCGGGGAGAAAGGGCTGCAAAGTTTAAGAAGAGAACTCCCAGAATGACCACCAACTGGGAGCTCTTTGGCACTATTGCTGCAACATGGGAAGATGCCATTGTTGACAACATTGACGAGGAATACAATTGACTGGTTCAGCACCTCCATGATTGTGCGAGGAATGCCAAGAGAGAGATAGTCACAAAAAAAGGCCTGTCTTCGAATAATCTTGAGCTTATTCACCAACGTGGTTTCGTGCATGCCTCAGGCAACTGCAAGCGAACATCCAAGCTCACAAAGCAGTGCAGAGATATGATCAAGGAAGACCTTAAAGAGAGAAGAGCAGAAGTGCTGGTAGATGTGGTAGAAGCCGGGAAAAGTATTCGTAACGCCCAGTAGTACTTTGCATCAATTAAAATTTAGCAAATTAACAACCACATATAAAACACCACTATTTTAATCTAAGGTTGTGTGTTTTGGCAATCTCAGCTAGATGTTCACTCGGTGGTTTAGGGATCATGGTTTGTTTTCCAGTTCTTTGTGTTTGGGTCTTTGTGTTTGGGGCTGGAGCGATAGCACAGCGGGTAGGGCGTTCGCCTTACAAGCGGCCAACATGGCCAACCCGAGTTCGATTCCTCCACCCCTCTCGGAGAGCCCAGCAAGCTACCGAGAGTATTCAATATGCCAAACACAGTAACAACAAAGTCTCCAATGGAGACGTTACTGGGCCCGCTCGAGCAAATCGACGATCAACGGGAGGGCCTGCGTTTGGATCATCTCCTTATCAAGGTTCTGGCTTAAGCTGTAGTGAGAGACTTGGTCCTCCTCAAAAGCCCTCCCACTACCCAGAAAACTAACTTATTCTTATACACAGAGAAGAATAAAAGTGCTCTAAAATGTAATCTTGAATAAAATTTAAGTGACCAAGTTTCTCATTTCATCTACAGAATCTTTTAATCGTGACATTTCTGCTCTCATTTCTTCCGTATTTTGTTGATTTATTCTGTGGTGTTACTGGCTGGCTGTCTGACTGTTTCATTGAGTTGATTGAACATCTTCATGACTTTGTATGTGAATTCTATGTCAGAGAGGTCCCTTAGGTGAACAGCATCGACCGAATCTTCTAGATTGTTTTTGTTGTCCTTCGTTCTTCACAAACTTTTTCAGGAAATTGAAAAAACAGAAATTCTCCCAAACACTTTCTATGAAGCCCATATCTCTCTAATATCAAAAGAAAATAAAGACACCACAAGCAAAGAAAACTACAGGCCGATATTCCTGATGAACACAGACGCGACGATTCTCAACAAAATACTAGCCAGTAGAATTCAACAACTCATCAAAAAGATCATACATCATGACCAAGTGGGATTCATCCTAGGATGCAAGGATGGTTCAACATTCGGAAATCAATCAACATAATCCATCATATCAACAAAAGAAAAGATAAAAATCATATGATCATATCAATAGATGCAGAGAAAGCATTTGAGAAGATCCAGCACCCATTCATGATGAAAACCCTTGTCAAAATGGGGATAGAGGGGTCTTTCCTCAATATAATTAAAGACATATGCCACAAACCTACAGAAAACATCATTCTCAATGGGGAAAAACTGAGAGCCTTCCCCCTAAGGTCAGGAATGAGACAAGAATGCGCACTCTCTCCACTACTGTTCAATATAGTACTGGAAGTACTTGCAATAGCGATTAGGCAAGAAAAAGATATTAAGGGCATCCAGGTAGGGAAAGAAGAAATTAAGCTCTCACTATTCGCAGATGATATGATACTATACTTAGAGAACCCTAAAACCTCTACCAAGAAACTCCTAGAAACAATAGGCTTGTATCGTAAAGTGGCAGGCTATAAAATCAATACCCAAAAATCCATGGCTTTCCTATACGCAAATAGTGAAAAAGAAGAAAGTGACATGAAGAAAACAATCCCATTCACAATTGTGCCCCAGAAAATCAAGTACCTGGAAATCAGCTTAACTAAGAAAGTAAAGGACCTGTACAAAGAAAACTACAAAACGCCGCTTCAGGAAATAAAAGAGGACGTGAGGAAATGTAAAAATATCCCCTGTTCATGGATGAGGAGGAATAACATTATCAAAATGGCAATACTTCCCAAAGCACTGTACAAATTCAATGCAATCCCTATAAGGATACCCATGACATTCTTCAGAGAAATGGAGCAAACACTCCTGAAATTTATATGGAACAATAAACCCCCACGAATAGCTAAAGCAATTCTTTGGAAAAAGAAAATGGGAGGAATCAACCTACCTAACTTCAAGCTCTACTACAAAGCAGTAATAATTAAAAGAGCATGGTACTGGAACGAAGGCAGAGCTGCAGACCAATGGAACAGAGTTGAATATACTAACATCTCCTCCCAAGCATATGATCATCTAATCTTCCATAAGGGGGCAAGAAAAGTGAAATGGAGCAGGGAAAGCCTCTTTAATAAATTGTGCTGGCAAAACTGGATGGCTACATGCAAAAAAGTGGCTCAGATCTCTGCCTAACATCATGCACAAAAGTAAGATCAAAATGGATTTATGACCTCAATATCAGACCGGAATCCATAAGGTTTATTGAAGACAAAGTTGGCAAAACTCTTCATGATATTGAAGCTAATGGTGTCTTCAAAGATGTCACACCACTGGCCAAGCAAGTGTAAACAGAGATAGATAAATAGGACTTTCTTAAACTAAGAAGTTTCTGCACCTCAAAAGAAACAGTGACCAAAATACAAAGACAGTCTACAGAATGGGAAAGGATATTCGCTGAATACACATCTGACAAGGGGTTGATATCAAGGATATATAAAGTATTGGTTGAACTCCACAAGAATAAAACATCCAACACCATAAAATATGGGGTGAGGGAATGAACAGAAACTTTCACAAAGAAGAAATCCGAATGGCAAAAAGCACATGAGAAAATGCTCTACATCACTAATCATCAGAGAGATGCAGATCAAAACACAATAAGATATCATTTCACACCACAGAGACTGGCCCACATCCACAAGTACAAAAGCAACTGGTGCTGGCGCAGATGTGGCAAGAAAGGGACCCTCCTTCACTGCTGGTGGGAATGCCAGCTGGTCCAACCGTTTTGGAAAACAGTATGGACGATTCTCAAAAAATTAGAATTTGATCTCCCATTTGACCCAGCAATAGCACTTCTGGGAATATATTCCAGAGAGGCAAAAAAGTATAATCGAAGTGACATCTGCAATTGTTTGTTCATTGCAGCACTCTTTACAATAGCTAGAATCTGGAAAAAACCTGAGTGCGCAAGAACAGATGACTGGTTAAAGAAACTTTGGTGCATTTACACAATGGAGTACTATGTAGCTGTTATAAAAGATGAAGTTTATGAAATTTACATACAAGTGGTACTACAAGGAAAGTATCATGTTAAGCGAAATGAGTCAGAAAGAGCGGGATAGATACAGAAAGATTGCATTCTTCTGGCTAACATAAAGCAACAAAATGGGAGACTAACACCCAGGAATGGCTGAGATTAGTACCAGGAATTTTGCTCCATTACTTGGAGGCCAGCCACACGTGTTAGGGGAAAAGGAAGCTCAGATAGAGAAGAGAGCACCAAATAAAGGGTGTTGGGCAGATCCTCCCAGGGTGGGAAAAGCATGCTGAAAGTAGACTATAGACCAAACATGGTTGCCACTCAATGCATCTCTTGCAAGCCACGGGACCCAAAAGGAGAGAGAGAGAGAACAAAAGGGAATGCCCTGCCACAGAGGCAGGGTGGGATTGGGGTGGGAGGGATGCTGGGACCCTTTGTGATGGAGGATGGGCACTGGTGGAGGGATGGGTAATTGATCATTGTATAACTGAAACCCAAGCACAAAAATTTATAAGTCTATAACTGTACCTCATCGTGTTTCACTAATAAAATTTTTTTTAAAAAATAAATAAAAGAAGAAAAAATAATTTAAGTGACCAGGATAAGAATTGAGATGCAATTACAATAAAAACAATTTACAAAAAAAATTAGATTCAATAAGTGAAAAAATAGATTTTATTCCTTGGTGTGAGTAATTGTTAAGAATTGTGTTTTTCTACTATTTAAATTATAAACCTAAATTTACCACAAACCTAAGAAGGAACTTAAAGAACTTGTCATATGAATATTATAAACTTGATACTTGATACACAGTAAACTTAACTTGCCCTTCTTTATTTTTATTTCTTCAAGCACAATATTTATGTTAGAATTTTAAAACCAAAAATAGCTGCTGCTTTCATAGTAATGTTTGCTTTGCAAATTATTCTCAGTTTTCTTTTGCACTTAAATTTCTATAAAAAATCATAAAGTTTAGTGAAAAGACTAGTTTTAAAATACTAAATGGATTAAAGAAATAGTCAAACACTATTCTTATCTTTTTTTCTTTTATGGTCATCAAAATTTTAGCTATAGTTAAGAAGATATTTCCCTAATAATTTTTTTTATACTTAACCAGAAAGAATCTGTTCTTATGTTAGTTAGAAATAGGATCATTAACTAAGAAAAAGAATTACTAAAAATTGCATAGCCAACTCAACCATTAGATATTTGAATTTTAACATTTACATGTAACATAATGAAATTTAACTATTATCAGCAATAATTCGTTTTATTGACACAGTTAAAAATGTAGGAACCAAAGTTATATGTAAGTGAATTTATTCAGAATAATTCTTCTAACTTCATTATATTACCTCAAAATATAATTGTCTTTGCTACTAGAAAGAAAAAACTTTGAGAAAAACAATTATCTATGAAATTAATTATGATGTCTTAACTTTATTATCTAAAATATAAGTGAAAATAAGTTTCAAGAAGAAAAGTGTATTTTATCAGTAAACTACATGAATTACAAACTATTTGTATAAAATAGCTAGTTTATGTAAAATGTTATTGTGCTTAAAAATAAAACAGGTCGGGGGCATGGTGCTGCCAACAGATCAACCTGTACCTATGGGGTGAGTGCATCAGCAGCCTGATGGTGTCTTCAGGCTTCCTGATACCCCAAAATTTCCGCTGTGCCTTTGACTGAACCCCAACAACTTGGGACCAAGTTTACCAAGTTTACCAAGATATTAAATGACCAAAAGTTAGGTATAAGAGAGACACACCCACAAACCACCTCTGGCTCAGCTATTCAATCTCATTTATTGGCCTTATTTCAGAGACCCATAGATAAATCTCTAAAGAGATCAAAATCCACAGTTAATCTCGAACCTCTGCATAGCTGAACAGACTGGGGGAAATTGGAGGGGTGCACGTTAACCAGGTGGCCCATCCAAGCAGATCCTCCGGCAGCCATTTTCTTCCACAATCCAAAATTGCCACCTAACCTCCAGCCTGACTCCACCGTCTCAGAATGGACCTCACCAAGAAATAATCTACCGAAAAGTTTGGTATGCATGTTTTGTGACTGAAATCTCCAGGATTTCTCAGGGTCTGAATGGGCTATCTTCCAGCTCTCTGTACTTCCAAAAACCTGGGCAGTCACATCCAGACCACAAAGCTTCCACCCATTTGAAAAGCTTTTTCCAGCTTTACCATCCCAATAAAAATACTGGATGCCCTGAACAAGCACCTATATAGCAAACCATAATGCATAAAAGGAAAAGGAGAGAGACAACAAAAAGGAAAGTGTCTCCCATAGAGGGAAGTTGGGGATGGGGGGTGGGTCCTTTTGATGTTCCATGGAATCTAGTCAGTAACAGCTCTAGTCCAGTGGTTGTCTCTAAATTGAGTTACGTCTGGCCCATCTGATTTTTGACGCCTTGGCAAACCAGACGGCATCCCTGATTCTCGATCTTCCACAGAGGTTTGAACTCCTGATTTCTTCTCTCACTTGACTGAAATGTGATATTTCAAGCATAGTTCTTTCAATTCCTCTTTGGGATACCCCAATAGCATTCTTGTCCTGTTTTCATAGGGCCCAGGTGTCTGAGGCATATGTTACTGCAGAAAGAATGGTGGAGTCAAAAAAATGTGCCCAGAGCCAGAGGTTCTTCATCCTTTTAACAACTTCTTTGATGCTCTTGAAGGAATTCCACGTGACTCTCTTCCTCCTTTGCAATTCTGGTTCCAAGTCATTCCTCATGTTGAGTTCTTGACCCAGGTAAATATAGCTGCTACATTTGGAGATTTCCAGTCCATTGAGAGCAAATGGAATGTCAGGGACTAGTTCATTTTTCATGAACATTGTCTCAGTGAGATTCAGCTGCAGTCTGACCTTTCCACACTCACGGTCAAAGTCAGCCAGCATTTGTGCCACTTGGCTACTGTTTAGTATTATTAGAATGATGTCATCAGCGAAGCAGAGGTAGTGTAGTTGCTGATAGTCTATCTTCACTCTCATTCCTTCCCAGTCCAGTTGTAGCATGACATTCCTGAGGGTGGAATTGAAGAGTTTCAATGAAATGGTATCACACTGACAAACCCCTCTCTTTATGTCAATGATCACTTCCTAGTAGAATGGTGAGATCCTGGCTTTGAATTCGTAATAGAGCTTGTAGAGGATCCTGATGTACTGAGTTTGAACGCCCTGTTTGGCTAGGGCTTCAATGACTGCTTCAGTCTCAACAGAATCAAAGGCCTTCATTAAACTGATGAATGTTAGACAGAGCGGCATCTTGAACTCTCGAGAAACCTCAATGAGTTTGGCATCTTGAACTCTCGAGAAACCTCAATGAGTTTGGACACCATGTGGATATAGTCGATCATGCTGAATCCTTTTTGAAACCTGGCTTGCTCGTATGGTTGTCCTTCAACTAGCGTTCTGTCTATTCAGGATGACTTGAGTGAAAAATTTGTAGATGATGGACAACAGGCAGATCAGGTGATAGTTGCTGTTGTCGTGGATGTCTCCCTTCTAGCACAACGGAATGGTTCTGCTGGTTTTCCATTGGGATGGAACCTTGCATTCAGACAGGTATCATGTGAGGAGCTGAACCAGTGTATTGACGAGTACTGGCAGCAGACACTTCAGGTGTTTGGATCTGACCTTGTCTGGACCGGGTGCTGTACGCTTCTTTACCAAAGAAATGGTGTATTGGATTTCTTAAGGTAGACCGTTGGGAATGACATATTCATCCTGAAGTATTTGATATGTGGGGAGGTGAACGTGGCTCTTTCCCAAACAGTTAATCAGCTTATTCCCCTATTAAACAAAATCAGTTTTCGTTGATTTGTAAGATCGTATCTTTCCAGGACACTGAACTTATATTGTAAGTTAATATTGCCTTTCTCCTCTCCTTATGTCTTTTGAATAGTTTACTTTAAAGCAATGTCCTTTTGTATCAACACCAGATATTGCTTTAATTTTATGCTTAATTAATATTATGCTTTTGTAACTTGGGATTTAATTGGCTTCGAATATTTTTCATTCCTGGGCATCTGCTTTCTCAACTTAAGCCTCAGTTGCCCTCACTGCCTAGTGCCCCCAAAAGCAGGGTCCTGACGAGGGACTGGATGGAACCAGGGCAAGCGGTAAGCTATGTGCTACCCTGGCATCAAGATGGGCCTGGCCAAAGCGCCACAATTCTTAAATATAAGTTAAGAGCTTGATCATGACAAATGCTGTCATGATCTAAGTAACGATGAGACTAGGACCCTGCTAGCGATAGGAAAGACTAATCTGGCCTAAGCACTGTAGTCTGAGATCGAGCTCACCCCAGGAGAGCAATTCTATAAGCTTAAAGCATCTCTTATTGTGTCCATACAAAATGATTAATATTATAAATGTTTATATGTTTGTTGGACAAGGAGAGAAGAAACATTCATGGGATTCTGCCCTTGGGTGGGTAGTCCTGATGAAAGAGAATCTGCTCTAGAAGCAGCATCTCCTGAGGGGAAGAACTTTAATCCTATTGATTGTGACCACACCTATGTGTGATTGTTACCCCAACCCCTCATGCTGGGGGATATAACTAGACTGGAAGAGTTCACTGGGAATGACAGGAATAAGGAGAAGACTGAAATAAACTGCAACTAAGACCAACCAGCCTGGCTCTCGCTTCTTCCATCTTCTACCCTTGGCCAACAGCCATCCCGATCCAGGCCACACACAGTGGCTCTAAGGCACCGAACATGGGCAGTGAAAGAGAGACATCCAGAGAGTCCGCAAACACACAACCTTCTGCGTGCAGAGTTTTTTACACTTGACTATGACTTTGCAGTGCTCTATAAAGTATGCCAATTCTACTGCTTCTTTTGTGCCTCCTTATTCCCAAGTTGCTGCAGTTCTCTATTCTGAAAGATGTTCCCACTTACTTTTACCTCCTTATAACATGAGAATAGGACATTGAATCAATACTTCCTTTAGTGCAATGTGGAGAATCAATTTCAAAATCATTTGGATCCATGTTTATCTCAATACCTTCTGATTTCTAATGACTAAACCATGGCTATGAATCAAAGACAAGTGTCTACATTTTTCAGAAAGAATATATTCATTTTTGAAAATGCTTTGTAAGATATTTTGATTTTGTATAACTCTAGTCCTTGAAAGTCAATCAAATCTGATCTGTTTATTTAATTGATTATCCAGATTTAAAACATGTAAGAGACTACTATGGGATTCAGGTGAATACGCGTTCTTTTTGTATTTCTGCTCTAAATATTGAATATTTTCTGAATTCCAGGCATAATTGAAGATAAAACTTAATTGTTAAGGTGTTTATTATTTTTTCACTATTCTCTAATTTAGTCATGGGCTACATATAAACTGCCTATCTAAATTTCTCTCTAGTCTCATTGTAAACCTCTTACTTTCTTTATCACACTATAAAATTGAGAAATTTTTTTAAGGAAAGGAAATGTTCTCTTTACTTGTTTAAAGGTGCAATTATAAGAAAGAAGAAAATGTGCTTGTTCCATGGAGGTTAAAAGTATATGACTTGCCTCACAGAGAAGTGGAAAGGGGAAGGATTACTAGGTAGGCAAGGAATATTGTCAAACAATGGTCACAGAAGCCTGAAAATGGATGACCTGTGCCTTTGCAATCAGACAGTAAGCGACCTTTATTTCTAATCCCCAGCATATGCAGGAATCACAGATAAGACTGAGTTACTTGGCTGCCTACCCAACGGGCAGTACTTTCTATTTGATAATAGGCCTTTCTTTTCTTTTCTGGACCTTCACATGATTTTGGAGAGATTCATGTGCTTAAACACACTAATGGAGAGTATCATGCTAAGTGAAGTATCAAAAAGAGATGGACAGACATAGAAGGACTGAACTCATTTGTGGAATATAAAATACCATAATATGAGAACAACACCCCGGGAGAGTAGACACAAGGGTCAGGAATATTGCTCCATAGCTAGAAGCTGTCTCATTTGCTGGAGGAGAAGGCAACTGGAATAGAGAAGGGATCACTAATTCAATGATGATTGGAGGGATTGTTCAGGATGGGAGATGAGGTGCTGAAAGTAGATAAAGGGCTAACAGTGATAGACTCTCGTATCTATGTTGCAAACCATAATGCCCCAAAGTAGAGAGAGAGTATGGGGTAAATTGTCTGCCATAGAGGCAGGGGGAGGGTTCACAAGCAGGGGTATACTGGGGACATTGATGGTGGAGAATGTGCACTGGTGGAGAGATTGGTGTTGAATCATTCTATGACTGAAACTCAAACATGAGAATTTTGTAACTGTATCTTATAATGATTCAATAAAAAATTAAACACACCAATAAATTATTATAGATCAAAACTAATCAGTAAAGAATACCCTTTACAATAGCTTAATTGGTGGTCGGCATATGGAGCAATTTTCTAACACAATTGAATGTTGATTTAATGACATCATTGAAGATGAAGACTTTTGAAAATGGTTTTACTCATAAAATTAATATATCTTATTTAATTTGATGCTACATGATACCACAAAAATAGCACAAGTAACTTATAACCATAAAAAATAGCAATCCATGAGACCAAACAAATATACTTAGGAGAGCAATACAGCAAGATGGATAATATGTGGTGTCTGAATGACATCACTGATTCCAGAACTACAACATAAAATTGCCTTATCTCCGGATTCATATTATGTAAAATACTCAATATTTGTTTAAAACAGTTCTGAAAATATTTTTTTGTTTGCTAATTAAATCCTTCTAGATGGTCCAACAAGAGAATGACTCATAAACTCTATAAGAAAAGTTTCCTGTTTAAGATTTTGTATTGGTGTACTAGTCTGATGTCAAGTATACAATAAAAGGAAAGTAGATGAGTCTAAGAACAAGTATTATCAATTAGTGAGCCTATGTGGTAATTTGCTACTAAGCTACAAACTTTGCTGCAAACTTTGGTGTCTATAGATAACATCTCTTGACTGTCTATTTGACAGTTAACCTTAGCTGAAGCTTAGCACACAACAGGAATATCAAGGTGAGCTATGAGGAACAAGAGGAAGAACATTGTTTTGAAAAAGTCAAAACAAGCTCATGCACAGGTAGCACTGTTATGGAGGAAAGAAGAATTATCAGAAACTTATGACATGAGACTAAGCTCACTAAATAAATGTAAAGTCTCAGGACAGCCCTCTAGTCCATTAGAAAAGAATCTTCTTAAATGATACAATTGAATAATATAAAATTAAGATGTATGTTAAGGAAAACTCACATTTACAGATAGGTAAACATTTAAAACTTGTAAATATTATTAAAAATCAGTGAATTCAAAGCGTGAAAGAGCTTTTCTTTCAAAGAATAGAGAAATTGGCAGTAGATGAGGCATTGACCTCGAGATTCTGGTTGTATAGTTTAATACTGCAAGCTTATATCCTCTTCGTTTGCCTCCTTACTCTGGTCACTGTTGTTCTCTGCTGAGAATTTGTACTGGGTAGGAACTATATTGCAAATATTCTTGCCAGTAAAATAGTACAGAGGAAAGGCACTTGCCTAGCTGTGGCTGACCTTGGTTCAAATCTCTGGTACTCACTATTATTCTGTTGAGACTGACAAGTGATTTCTGACCACAGAACCAAGATTAAGACCTTAACATAGTCATAGTGTAGACCCAAACCATATATAATATCATTTATCACTGTTTTGTTACTGTCATTCTCTTCCATTTTTCATCAATTTGCTCGAGCGGGCCCAGTAATATTGTGAGATTTGTTGTTACTATGATTGGCATACTGAATATGTCACGGGTAGCTTGCCAGGCTTTGTGCCGTGGGAGAGATGCTCTTGGTATCTTGCCGGGCTCTCTGAGAGGGGCAGAGGAACTGAACTCGGGTCGACTGGGTTGGCCTCATGCAAGCCCATATCATTACATAATATATATTATACGTTATACATGCATATATACATAGAGTATATATGTGTGTATATATACATAGACACACACATCACTTAATCACTTAATCACTAACTTCCCATTAATCGTCGATTTGCTCAAGCGGGTGCCAGTAACGTCTCTATTTGTCCCTGTCGCGTGCTATTGTAGCCCAATGGCGTCTGTTCGCTCTAGGAACATGAAGAGCTTCAAACCGATTATTTATGATCTTAATGAAGAAGTCTGACCATTTGGTAGGTGGGCGGCCACGCGGTCTTTTGACATCCCATGGAAGCCAGTCAGTAACAGCTCTAGTCCAGCAGTCATCTTTAAATCTCATTACTTGACCAGCCCATCTGATTTTTGACACCTTGGCAAACAAGACAGCGTCCCTGATTCTTGATCGTCTACGAATGTTGGAACTCCGTATTCTTTCTCTCATTTGAGTGAAACATGATATTCCAAGCATAGCTCTTTCAATCCTCTTTGGGAGACCCGAATAGCATTCTCATCCTGTTTTCGTAGGGCCCAGGTCTCTGAGGCCTATGTTAATGCAGGAAGAACAGTGGAATCAAAGAGATGTGCCTGGAGCCAGAGGTTCTTCATCCTCTTAGCTATTTCTTCGATGCTCTTGAAGGCATTCCAAGCCACTCTCTTCCTCCCGCACAGCTCGGGTGCCAGGTCATTTGTCATGTTGACTTCTCGACCTAGGTACACATAGCTGTTGCATTTGGAGATGGTTGTTCCATTGAGAGCGAATGGGGCATCAGGAACAAGGCTGTTTCTCATAAACATTGTCTTCATTAGATTCAGCTGTAGTCCTACCTTTCCACACTCACGGTCAAAGTCGGCCAGCATTTGTGCCTCTTGGCTGATATTTGGTGTTATTAAAACAATGGCATAAGCAAAGCGGAGGTGGTGTAGTTGCCGACCATCTATCTTCACTCCCATTCCTTCCCATTCCAGTCGTCACATGATGTTCTCTAGGGTGGCACTGAAGAGTTTCAGTGAAATGGTATCACCCTGCCGAACCCCTCTCTTGACATTAATGATCACCTCCTTGTAGAATGGTGAGATCCTGGTAGTGAATCCGCAATACAACTCACGGAGGATCTTGATGTATTGGGCTTGAATGCCCTGATTGGCTAGGGCTTCAATGACTGCTTCCATCTCAACAGAATCAAAGGCCAGCTTTATGTCAATGAACGTTAGACAGAGCAGCATCTTGAACTCCCGAGAAACCTCAATGAACTTGGTTATCATGTGGATATGGTCTGTCTGAGTTCATCATGTCAACCAAGACCATCCATGATAACTCACAGTTCCAGAAGACAGAATCTAAACGTTGGACATGAGAGTCTCCCGGTGGATGATTTCACAACGAAATAGACCACATCATATTCAATCGACGGTTTTGCCTGACCGATGTCGCTGTTGTCTCAAAATCCGAATGGGATCGGACCACCGTCTCCTTAATGCAAAATTCTACTTCAAAGAGTGGGGAGAAAGGGCTGCAAAGTTGAAAAAGAGAACTCCCAGAGCGACCAACAACTGGGAGTTCTTTGTCACTATTGCGGCAACATGGGAAGATGCCATTGTTGACAACATTGATGAGGAATATGATCGACTGGTTCAGCACCTCCTTGATTGAGCGAGGAACGCCAAGAAAGAGATACCACAAAAAAAAGCCTGTCTTCGCAAACTCTTGAGCTTATTCGCCAATGTGGTTTGGCACATGCCTCAGGCAACCACAAGCAAACATTCAAGCTTGCAAAGCAGTTCAGAGATGCGATCAAGGAAGACCTCAAAGAGAGAAGAACAGAAGTGCTGGTAGATGTGGCAGAAGCCAGGAAAAGTATTCGTAATGCCCGCATGTCCTTCGCCAACTACAAGACCAAGATCACTGTTCTCTGACGTCCTGATGGATCTATCACATCCTCCAGAACAGCAATGGAGAAGATTATCCATGACTTCTACTCAAATCTCTTCGATAGCCATGTCCACTTGCCGACATACCAAATTCCACAGGATGGATATGTCGTTCCCAACGTTCTCCCTTCCGAAATCCGACACGCCATTTCGTCGGTAAAGAAATGAACAGCACCCGGCCCAGACAAGGTCAGACCTGAACACCTGAAGAACCTGCCGTCAGTACTCATCAATACACTGGCGCGGCTCTTCACTAGTTACCTGTCTGAATGCAAGGTTCCGTCCCAATGGAAAACCAGCAGGACGGTACTCCTATTCAAGAAGGGAGACATCCATGACATTCGCAACTATCGCCAGATCTGCCTTTTGTCTGTCATCTACAAGTTGTTCACTCAAGTCATCTTAAATAGGATTGGCAGAACACTAGATGAAGGACAACCATGTGAGCAAGCCGGGTTCCGCAAAGGATTCAGCACCATCGACCATATCCAAACACACACATATATATTATAAAATATGTTCTAAAAATAAATGAGACCTGAGGAGTAATAGGGGTTAACTTGGGTTCCATGTGGCTAGATCAAGATGGTATGAAACAACTAAATGAAAGAAACCAATTCTGAGCATCTTTGACTTCATTTTTACAAGACAAGTTCTTTTTACTTCCTGTCTCTAGTTACTTCTAACTTGAGACATCTAAATCATTCATATGTCATCAAACAGGTCATGCCAATTACAATAATAGAAACCTCTACATTTTCAGAACACACATGTTATCCACTGACAGCAATAGATATTACATCTAACTGACAAGAAGGAATATTGAAAGCAATGCAGACCCCACAAGCATCAATGAGCCAGTGAATATGTAATTTAATATTCATCCTTGGGAGCTGTGTGGAACATGGTGCTGAATGTATTTAGAGGTTCACACCACCTATACTTTTGTCACTGTGGAGGAAAATGGTGGAGGGGAGAGGTTAGTGGAAGTGGTAATAAGAAGCTAGCATAAGGAGCCGGAAGAAAAAGCAAGCTGGGGCTTCAGACCCCATGCACTTTTATCCTGAATTCCTAGCAGATTTCTTGGCACACAGCAGGTGCTCAGTAAATATGTTGGATGAATGATTTAATTAATCAAGGATATTTGGTGTTAAGTTATGATCTAAGGGTAATACTTTATAGTAAGAAGTGCTGCTTAGTGCTGTGGTCTGCATGCTGACCTAAAATTTCTTGGCCACTGTATCTTCAACATTTTTAAATGGCCATATTTCTTATTTTATAAAATAAAACAAATGCTAATGTGGTAGCAAGGGAATGTAAACAAGAGTTGTTAGACAAATTCAAAGTGACTAAAAAGAAACGGTAGCAGGTGGAAGAAAGTGGGACCAATTAAGACATATTTGCTTTTGTGTCTGTCGCATTTTGTGCTTTTCCAAATTGAACTGTGAGATGTTCAGGGAATGGGACTATTTTTTACTCACAGTGGATTTTTTCTGTCTTTTGTTTGTTTCTATTTAATCTGTGAGAAATATATATATTCTCATGGATATTTTATTCCTCTTTCTTTCCATACTTTGCTTTTGTGATGATTTCTTTAAGGACTTTTTGTTCCTTTTTACTTTGTGCCGTTGTTTACGCTGTATTTCTTGTTGTTATTTTTGCATTTATAGTCCACTGAGAAATGATACTTTCTAGCATAAAATCCCAGAACCACATCAGGATAAAAGAGGTGATTTATAAACACATAATAGTCATTTTTGATACTTTTCATCATTAGTCAAGCTGAGAGAACAAATTGGAATTTTAGCTTCTGGTGGGCTTTCTGAAGGGATCCTTAGATAAATGTATCCAAAGATAAAAGATAATTCCAATTAAAAGATAATGGATATTATACAATTACAACTGTGGCCAAGTCACAGATGGAAATTAAATGTCTTTGTGTAAGAATCCATAGTGTTAAATAAAACAATCAATAGGAATTTGTTTCTACTTTTTTTTGCTTAAATCTACCCACATATTATATATATATATATATATATATATATATATATATATATATTCCCAACCCAGGGTAAAAGTTAGTACTTACACTAGTATAATATTATGCTTACTTAAACCCATGTATATCTATCTGCTTAATATTTCTTACTTAAAAACCCCAAACAGCAAGTTTCTATATGGTTCATAATAACTAATTTATGCTTACTTCTCCATAAACATTCCATCTGTATTTTACTCTAGTAAAATAGTACACTTATGAGTAACTTTGACAAAATATATGATAGAAAATAAACAGTAGGATTCTCACTTTAAATTATATGTGACCACACAACATTTCAGAGGCATATGCCTGAGACATGTAGAATTGTGGCAAAGAAAGAAGAAGGAAAATTAGAACAACACAGTGTATTATGCGAGTAAACTGTTAGTTCAGGCAAAAAACACTGGCATCTAATCATACACCAATATAAATGTATTAAGTGCAAATCTTAAGACATGATTTACAAGATGTCTTTATTTATTAGACTGCTAAATATCTGACTTTAGAAATAATAAATTTAATCTACTCTTAAGTCATTGAAAATGTGTAATTTTAGTGTTTGATTTTACTTAAATAAAATAAAAGCAAAACAGATCAACAGCAAAGAGAAAATTATATAGAGGAAATATGGGTTCAAGGATTATAATAAATTATCAAAAATATTTTATTAAATTACTCCCCAGTCATCTCAATATTTAAAGCAACTTAATCCTATGTCCCCTATACCTTCTCTATGTCTAGCTAAAAATTTATCCATAAAGCTCTGTGGTTAGTTGCTGAATTTTCTCAAAATTTGTCCCTTTAGAAAATCAAATCATAACATTGGAGACATCTTTTGTTTCATTTGGCTTTTGAGAAGTCAGGTAAGTATATGTGCTGCTGCATTGGTCCCAAAGCTGGTTATGCATAAATATGCCTATTAATTTGATTTCTTTGTTTTTTGTCCAGTCTCTTGATTTCAAAACTCATAGAATGGGAGGGTGGATTTGAAATTAGAACTGGCTATCAAGACACTCCCCAAATTGGGCTTAGGGGACATTTTGGGAGAGGGTACAATAGGGCCCCTAATGTTTATTGCTCCCACTGCAAAGAATACAATTAAGGCCCCTTAATGTTTATTGCTGCAGCTCTGAAAGAATACCATTAAGTCAGAAACATCACCTGATGGCATCCTCATCAAGTCACACTCAGTGAGCACAGATGGGGCATTATGTAACACAAAGCTAGCAGGGCTGCTCACCCGGCTGCATTTGGGAGCCGTGTCACGAACCTTTCCTTGAACAAATCCAATAACATGATAATGTGGCTGCCTACCTACCCTCCACCACCATCTTCCAAACTCTCTGGCAACCTGAGTAAAACTGCATTAATATTCATGATTTGTGAATTGAAAAAAAATAAAAGAAAGAAAAAAAATATAATACTACCACTATGTGCTCTGCTGTATTTGTATGTCTAATGAGAATAAATTAAAACCCAGCTGAGACATGACCCTGAGTCTTTTGCTTCCTCTCAAGTGTCAATTTGACTTTCTGTAGCACTGTGATCAACTGCATTCTAAGTGAAAGTTGACACTGGCTCAACTTTCTGCAAATGCAGGTAAAATAGAATGGGAACTGCCTGAAATGCAATGCTGATGTAACCTGGTTCTGCACCATTACCTGTAATCTGTGTCTTCGGCTTTATGGAGCTCCAATTTCATTTCTTTAATAGCACAGCTTTTGATAAAGATCTCCCTTTCACTCCCCCTTCCCATTGCCGAGGACCCTTTGTGGTGTCATTGCTAACTTCTTACAATGCAACTTCATTTCTCTAAGAAATTCCCATCAGTGGTCTTTAATAGCAGGTTAATGAGCTGTTAAATATCAAATTTTCCAGAATGATTTTGTTACTAGAAGTAGTCTTCCTCCTATTTCCAGTGTGGTCAATAAGAGGCTTGTTTTAAAGAGTCTTAATGCTTCAACGTACTCAGAGATTTTGCCGCAAATCAGACCAATGAAGAGACACTTTTTATTTCCTCATAATATCAGCACCATTTTAGGACAAAGTCTATTGAGGTTCTATCTTTTATGTCTACATAATTCAATAAAGGTTCTAAAAACTACAGAAAGCTTTGCCAGCCAGGTGCTTACAAATATTAGATGAGAGGGTCTGCAGACAGCTGATCATCCATAAGCCGCTCCTCAAACCTGTGTTGTCATATGCTTCATGACTTGTTTCATTATCTGCCACTGCTACTTTATGCCAGCTATTTCTTTCTGAGGCCCTCATAAATGAAATTCTTAATGATATATAGTTCAAGTAAACCCATTTACCAAAAATAAAAGTACAAGAATACATATATAAACCAGGAACCTAGGTAACTGGCTGCAAGATTTCTATGAAGTAAAATACTATGCTGAAGTTTTTTCATGATTTATAACAGCATAAATGCTATTGACAGTAAGAAACCTAGCCAGTGATGATATCAAATTCTTCCCAATGTTATTTAATAATGCCAGATATTAGAATAGGTGACAAAATAAATAACACAATAAACTATTTGGCGGGTATATAGTCCTTGCGTCTAATTTTTTATGGGCAACTTAAGCTAAAATAATTTATGAACATTTTTTATTGAATGCTTAAAATTAAGGTAGTTTTATGATGGTTCTTAATAGACAATTAATTTACATTTAATTTTTATGTAGTATGTTGTTTTTAAATTAAATAGTATAGACATACCATCATTTATATTATAGATAAAATTAATATAATGCCTATAGATAATTTATATCAAAAGACATACAATGTAGTGATATAGCAATTACATGTACATATATTATTAAAGTACAAAGTGAAAAATAATAGACAATTGTTTTCTCTAGTGTGTTTTTAATAATTAGATTTAGTGTATTACTGATACTCAGGTGGTTCAAGGCTTGGTTCTTGGTACTGGACACAAGGGAATTTAGAAATGAATCCAATATTACCAAGAACTGACTGAGTTTACTGAAGGGAAAAACAAAAGTGGCCCCCTGAGCATTGACAGCCAGCATTCAGGCAGAGGAAAGGCCAGGAGTGCAAAACGATGCTGTATTTTATTGCCTTTTGTCATGAAAAGCCAGAGGAATTCAAGAAAGAAGTAGATTATAGGTGATCTTTTCCTGGAAATCCTAATCCTTTCCCCAGTATTGGGTCTCAATTGCATTTTTGCCCTTTTGCAGCAAACTTGGAACTGTCATGACTCTTTCTAATTCAAAGTGCCTTACAAACAGCAATGTTAATTTCATTATAAAGGTTGTATAATGAGAAATAGATACTTTTTCTGTCAAGATGAATTGTAATAGAGCATACATAAGAATAAAATTAGAGCTCAAATCTATAAACAGAAAACAGAGATACTTATAAATTTGTTTAGTTTATGGGTCACCCCCAGACGTACTCTGTACTTACTCTCAGCCCTGATCTCAGTACTAGATCTAGTACTAGTACTAGATTTCACTAAGTGAAAATTAGCCTAGGATAATAGAAGTTGGAATTATAGTTCTGTTGCAGTCTGTCTAGTTGGTGCTTAAGTATTCTACAGAAGATAAGGTGAGTTGTAACTTTCCATGCCTGGTTACTTGTTACCTTCTCCAGGAAGACAGATAGAGCATCTCCACCCAGGAAACCACTTTTCTCTTCCTGTCAATAAGAATAGAGGTGGCAAATTATAATGCTTGAAAGAATATATAAAACAATAGTTTCTCATTCATATATAAATACAATGTAGGTATATCTGCATACAAAGAATCAGACATCTAATATGCCTCACCTCCTTGATTCATTACTTATTAACCTCAATATTGTTCTCACCTACCTTGGAGAAGGGGGGATAAAAGGTATAAGGAACATACCTGCCTTTTAAAGCTTTAGGAAAGACCTTATGTATATTTATTTCAAATATTTTTTGATAAATTAAAACATAATAACAAAGAATACCTAAGTTTAGTATTACCCTACTAAGGCATTATATAGTTTAGTAATATCTGAACAATTTCTACCTTCTTGTGAAAAAAAAAATTAACGCTTCCATTTCAGGTTAAGTTTAAATATTAAAAAAAAAAAACACTTTGCGTGGTCCATTTTATTGTTCTCTGAGAGGAATACTTGAAGTAGGAATCAAACTATTCTTAGAAAATTAGAAGAAGGAAGACACTTTATAAAGAGTAGAGTTGAAGTTGAAATAAGAATTCTAGGAAAGAATAAATATTGTCTGGTTCATTATTTTAGCACATTTGTAACGTGAGTACTGAGTAATCAAAGGAAATGGATTGTAGAGAATATCCTAAATTGAGAGCTTAGATTTAGGCAGAATGATAAGAAAATTAAGTGTCTTTATTGGAAGTAAGTAAATAATAAGACCAAGAAATAAGTCAGGCCGTAAAGAAGGAAGGAGACATAAAACAAAATAAAACAATAAAAAAAAACAAAAAAAAATCTGATAATCTAGCAGGATAGTGAAAAGGTTAAAATCAAAAGAATTTTTGAAAAAAAAACTGTTATAGAGGCAGGATATAGGGGTGTGGAAACTGGGGAACACCAGTGTGTGAAATACAGACAGTGAAGGGATGGATGTTGTCTTGGGGCTGGAGAGATAGTACAGTGGATAGGGTACTTGTCTTGCATTCTGCTGACACCAGATTCCAACACCAAATACAGTGCCCTGAATCCACAGCCAGAAATAAGTCTGAGTATAGATACTTGTGACCCCCAAATCAGGAGTAAGTGCTGTACACTGAGCCAGGAATAAGTCTTGAGCACAATCAGGTGTAGTCCTAAAACAGAAAAATAAACCCAAAAGGACTCCTAAATCAAAGGCCTTCAAATAAGTAAATGAATATTGAATAAAAAAATTCCCCAGAAAAAGGAAAAAGTAATATAAATCAAGTAATTAGAAAAAATTTTAATTATCATGTCACACCTGAAAGTGTTCATGTCTTACTTTTGATATTCAGCTCAGTGATCACTCTTGGATTTCCTCTGAGGATCAGGTGTATATATCAGCCACATGCAAAGCAAGTAACTTAAGCCCTATATAACTGACCCATGGGAGTCATTCCTTATTTGATTTCATTGTTTTTAAATGTTTTAGTTTTGTGGAAACATTTGGCAGAGATTAGGATATATTCCTAGTTCTATGCTCAGAAATTACTCCTGAGCAGTGTTCTTGGACCATATGCAGTACCAGGGATCAACTCTGGGTCAGACACATGCAATTCAAGTACCTTAACTCCTGCACTATCTCTCTAGCACCAGGAACTCATTTTGATTGATACAGTGTTGAGATAAGATTTTGGCAATGGGTGACTGAGTAGAGCTAGATATAAAAAGACATGACACTGGGAACTTAGGAGATCAAGGTAGTAAGAAAACATCACTATCAAGATGAAAGATTGAAATAATGAAGGCATGGATGGACCCATTTGAGAGATAATTAACACCTTAGTTTCAGAGTTTATTTTAGAGTTGTTAAAGAATATTCCCTAATGAAGATAGCTCTAAAAAATGAAGCTATGTTAGAGTTGATGATGTGTCATATTACTGAAAATATAATTTGAAAAAGGAATTTTGATTCTATGAATTCTATTTTAGCACTCATATTTCTGTTGACTGAGGTAGTCAATAAATCAATAAATATCATGAAATATTATGTGTTAAATATTATATTTTGATTCTTAACTCTAATCTTGCACTTCATAAAATGAAATCAGTAATTGGGTTTGTATATTACATTTAGATGTGCTGCATTTAAAGACAAGAATAGAAAGGATGAACAAAATATAAATCCAAAACCTTTTTGAAATTAAATCTAATTATAAATCATAACCTTCATCATATTCTTCAAGTAAAAATATTTATTGAATATAAACATTTATCACAAATGATTGATAAAATATAAGATTATTTTCTAAAGTTGTATAAAACCAGCTACTAATTATTTTTAGCTGCTTTAGGATTATAAATGCATTTAAATGTACAGAAACAAAATTTTGACTAATTTTTGTTTTTACAAACTTTAAATTTTTAATTATAGTTTTAAGAGACAATATGTAGAAGGCTCAGAGGAATTTTTCTGCGTAAGAACACACTTGTAATGGGAGTAAAATGGTGAGGAAAGGAGTTGAGGGTGTTGGGTTTAAAGTATTCTTAGAGTTGTCTGCATAATGAGTTGCATCTACAATCAACTAAATTATGCATTTATACATAAGAATAAAATTAGACCTCAAATCCATAAACAGAAAACAGAGATACTTTTAAATTTGTTTAGTTTATGGGTCACCCCCAGAGGTACTCTGGACTTACTCTAAGCCCTGATCTCAGGGATCACTCAGAGCTAGCCTATGAGGACCATATGAGATGATAGGGATCAAACCTGTATCTGTCTCATGCTAAGGTGTGCCCTATCTGCTGTTCTACCGTTCTGGTCTTAGAGATAATTTTAAAAAAAATTGCCTGCAACTACATGTAACAAAGATATGAAATATGTGAAATGAGGAAAAAGAACCTGAGCACTAGTGTTCTTAGATCATATCCAGGAGGTAGAGAGAAATAGAGAAAAACAACCCTTATCTATCAAATAATAACACGTCTGTCCCATTTTAGTAAGCATTAGCCACACAACTATATGTAAAGGTCTTACCACATTGAATGTAAAGTATTTTGATTTTCTGGAAGTTAAACTTTAGAATATATACAACAGTCATTTTGAAACTTTCACAGCCTGTTATAAAAGTTTACTATAAATGATTTGCAAAGCATCTATATATCATTCTATGCTGAATATTTGCTTGATAAATATTGAATAAATGATAGGTAGTGTTTTTTATGTAAAAGAGGACAAATAACATAGCATATGAAGCCCATCTTAAACATTATTGATAGTTAAGTCTTATTTTTCTGAAATGTTTCACTACTCTTTTATGGGGAAGTAAAAATTGATCTGTTTTTAGAATTTTTGTAGTAAGAATTTAGTGCAAAGAAGATAGAATATGGAGACTGATATATTGGTTTCTTAATAATAAAGGAAACCACTATATTCAACTAATATATGAAAACACAGACTCAAAAATATGAAAGCTGCTCATGGAATTCCATGGAGATTTACTGAAAGCTGAATATACTTTCTTTCTCTCTGTGAAGTTAGGGAATTACTGAGTTGAAGACACAGTGCTTAGCAGAACTTTGGAATTGTCAGGAAAGAAAAAAGCACTGTCACCATCAACAGACAGTCCCAGGACAATGCCTTGGTGGAAAGAGGTCAATATAAAGCAAAGTCAGACAATGGTACTTTAATAACAAATTCTTATGAGACTATACAAGCATTCAGTTTCTTTCTCAAAAAGAATATCATTTGATATATTGATCCCTTTCTCTCCTCTGTTTCTTTCTATAATGTCTAAGTTTCATTCTTCCTTTTATGTATATATATATATATATATATATATTAAATGCAAATCTCTGAAAATGCTATTGCTGGCCCATTTGCTCCTAGTCACAGCACTTCATGCCAGGCTGTCTTGCTCATCACTTATTCATTGCTGAGGTCCTCAGGAGGCAAAGTAAGCAGTCTTTCATATACCACTTTTAAGGTTTTGCTGCATTCAAACATTTACTAATGTTACATTTGGAAATGTGTATTTGTTAGCTTCTGGTAGTCCTTGGCGGTCTTATTACAAGTGTCATTAAAGCATCATAATATTTGGAAGAATCGCTCTGCTCCAAGATATTCAGGTTCGTTAATGAACATTATCCATCTGACGCATTTGGTAAACACCAGAGCTTCAGAGAATAAGTCATCAGGGATAAGCTGGGCCCTCTAGGCTCACTTGGAAAAGCTCATGAACTCACTACTGTTCACCCTCATTAGGCTTGAGATGCAAAGGGAAAGAAAAAAAAAAACACTGAAAACAGCCAATATTTGTACTTTGGAGTTGAATGTCTTCTTTTGTTGTGATTCTTAGGAAGATACCAAGCTTAACATGAAAAAATATTATTCTCATGAAAGTTGATTGTTTCCCTTTAGACAATATCTGTGATGCTTCAAATGAGGTTCAAATATATATTTTTAAAATTGTAATTAATAAATCCCAAAGTTTTATCTAATTTCTTGATATTGAAAAAATGGAGCATTTTTTTCAGTCACAAATATAATTGGAAAAAGTCATAGAACAAAGATATAAACATTACTTTTCTCCAAAATGATTTTTTCTCTAAATCACAAAGCAGAGGCTATGGGCTATATTCAGCTATGATTAAAATATTACTATAACCTATGAGATATGATATGAATTTAAGGCAAATATCTTAAAAGTAATACAATATGAAGTGTGTACATATACATATCTAGAATATCAGGAACTTACATACACATATAAGTATACACACGTGTATGCATATAAATTATCACCATGTGAATTAAATTTACTTGGCTTTTATTATCACCATATAAATAATAGATGAACACATTTATGTCTATGTATAATTTACCAATATCTGAGATATATATCCATATAAAACAAGTAAAACCAGAGAGACAATACAGTGGTTAAAGCTGATAAAGTCACTTACCTTGCACACACCCAATCAGTGTGTGATCCCCAACACTGTATCTGAAATTATCCCTGAGCACTGAGTAAGCCCTGAATACAACTGGGTGTGGTCTTCTTGAACACCACCCAAAAAAAGTTTAAAAAGGTAGTGAGGGTAGTACAGTGGATAAGGTTCATGTCTTACAGATAACCAACCAAGATTCAATACCTGACACCCTATGTGGTCCTCCAAGTCCCCCCAGGAGTGCTGCTTGAGTATAAAGCCAAGAGTATGTTTTCAGCACAGTCCAGCATAGCCACAACAAATACAAAGGATATAGAAAAAGATTTATCCTCCAATATCCCCTGAAATGCCTATATTTTATACTCACTTAAGTCATTGAGAATTATTGTTTCAGGCCTAAATATTAGAAGAACCCAATATGTTTCCCTAAAGAATGTCAGGCTACAAGGAGAATGGAAAACAATGTAGTCTTTTGTCAAAAAATTGGTCAGCTTATACATGAAACTATCCAAGTAAACCTTGATACATATTTATTCCAATCAATAATCTTTTCAGAAGGTATATTCTTTATTTCTTCTTATTTTTCAGTTTTGAACTTATAATGAAACAAATGTAAATGAGTGGATAAAATAAGTATTTTATAAACAAAATCCCTTCTCTGTGGAAACTCATGTTGTGTTTCCTAAAAAGCTCAAAAGACATATGATGACCACTGTTAAAACCCATGCTTATGAGCGTGCCTGCTTACAGAAATTTGCTAATTTCCAAGTGCAATAATTCACACATTTATCTAAATTCATATAGAGAAAAATAAAAAGTAAGCTACCCAATGTACAGGCATCCAACTAAAAGTAAACAGGTTATGTGTTATGATATTACAGCTCTTGTACAGTGAACAGATTTTTTTCCAAAGTCTACTTAGTGCCATTTTTATTTTATTTTATTTTGTTTTGCTTTGGGGCTGGAATGATAGCACAGCAGTAGGGCATTTGCTTTGCATGCAGCCAGCCTGGCTGAGCCGGGTTCTATTCCTCCGCCCCTCTCAGAGAGCTCAGCAAGCTACCAAGAGTATCTTGCCCACATGGCAAAGCCTGGCAACCTACCAGTGACGTATTCAATATGCCAAACACAGTAACAACAAATCTCAAAATGGAGATGTTACTGGGCCCACCCGAGCAAAATCAATGAACAACGGGAGGACAGTGTGACAGTATTGTTTTGCTCTGGAGTCACACGGCAATGATCAGGAGTTACTCCTTGTTCTTCAGTCAGGGATTACTCCCGGTAGGGAACTCTCAGGAATGCCAGGGATTGAACCTAGGTTGGCTGCATGCAAGGCAAATACCCTACCCACTGTATGATCACTCCAAGCCCAATTCAGAGAAATTTTCTGTATTTCTTGGTTTTGTTGGTAATTATGATGTTTGTAATACCCTCCAAGATTGATCTTCTAGTCCTAGCATGCTATCTAGTAACTACATCCAAGCAGAAAAAAGGTGTAATGTGCTTTACAGAGAAAATGCGTGTTATTGAAAGCTTTGTGCAAATGTGTATTATTGTGCTCATGGCTGCTAGGTGACTGTTAGTGAATCATCATAACATTTTAAAACAATGTTTTTCATTTCTCATTCCTACTTTGGACAAACTGGCAGGCTACCAAATGTAACCTGCCCACATGGCAGAGTCTGGCAAACTCCCTGTGGCGTACCCCATATGCCAAATACCAGTAACAATGATGGGTCTCATTCTCCTAACCCTGAGAGAGCCTTGAATATGGCACTTTTTAAAAAATCTCAGGGCTAGGATGAAGGAGACATTACTGGGGCCTGCTCGATGCAATCGATGAACAACAGGATGGTGGTGATCATGATCATTTTTAAACAGAAACACTAATTTAAAAGATAGGTTATACATTGATCCATTCATACAAATGTAACCAGAATCTCATAGGAATATAATCCTGCACTGACTATGGGAGCAATAGTTCCATATTCACTAATTGTGTTAACAGGAATGTACAAAACATAGTTACAAAAATAATCAGCATTGTCTGCACTTACTCATAGCACATGTAATTTTACTCCTCTTAGATGATATCTGAAGTGCTACTTTGTTTCTTGTTTGCAATATGCAAGTTTTGTTTTTATAAAAGGTTTTGTATGCTGTAAAGCAATGCATTTTTATATAGCATGAGTATTTTTCAAACTTTTTTTAGGTACTTAAGCAACCCAACACAATATACACAACATTAATGAGAACTCATTGATTGAAATTGCTGTATTCCTATTTTCCAAATGTTTTTACAGAATGTTTGAATAAGTCATATCACTGATCACTTATCACTGCCCTCCTGTTACTCATCGATTTGCTCGAGCGAGCCCAGTAACGTCTCCATTGGAGACTTTGTTGTTACTGTGTTTGGCATATCGAATAAGTCACGGGGAGCTTGCCAGGCTCTGCCGTGCGGGCGAGATACTCTCGGTAGCTTGCCTGGCTCTCTGAGAGGGGCAGAAGAATCGAACTCAGGTCGGCCATGTTGGCTGTGTGCAAGGCAAACACCCTACCGCTGTGCTATCGCTCCAGCCCAAGTCACATATTGAGATATATTTAATCTTCGTGTATTAACGGTAATTTTAGAGTTTTTATTTTAATTGCACAAAGAAAAATGATAAAAATAACTATGATTTTGCTATATACAACAAAACTATCACTGTCACTGTCCTCCCATTGTTCATCGATTTGCTCAAGCAGGCACCAGTAACGTCTCCATTGTGACAATTGTTACTGTGTTTGGCATATCAAATACACTACTGAGAGCTTGCCAGGCTTTACCGTGCAGATGAGATACTCTCAATAGCTTGCCGGGCTATCTGAGAGGGGTGGAGGAATAGAACTTGAGTCAGCCATGGTGGCTGCTTGTAAGGCAAACACCCTACCCACTGTGCTATTGCTCCAGCTGATAGGTATGTATATATAATATTTAAATATCTTATCATTTTATTTGCAAGAGCAAATTGTTATGTAAAAGTATCATATTTATATCATATGTACATATATATGCATGCATTTTTTTTGGCTTTTTCGGTCACACCTGGTGTTGCAGAGGGGTTACTCCTGGCTCATTACTCCTGGTGGTGCTAGGGGGATGATATGGGATGCTGGGAATCGAACCCGGGTTGGCCATGTGCAAGGCAAAAGCCCTACCTGCTGTGCAATTGCTCCAATCCCTATATGCATGCATTATATATCATTTATATATAGTCTGACTAGAAAAAAACTTGAAGAGTTTTTTATATTATATAGGTTATATAATATGTATAGTATTTTATGATAGCTAGAATTTGGAACTGAGTTAAAAATTAAATGAATAAAAATAATTTATGATTTTTATAACAATCAGAAAAATTGTAACTACATCTGGATGAAATAGTTGCATATCCAAGATTCAAATAAATATTTTTCAAGATTCTGTTGAATCAAGTTGTAAGACAGTCTCAATATTTGATTGCTTATTTTATTTTTGTTGTGGAGTCAACACCCAGTGATGCTGCGGAGTTACTTTTGGCTCTACATTCAAGAATTATTTCTGGCAGGCTCAGGGGAACCATATAGAATGCCAGGGATTGAACCTCGTTAGCTGCATGCAAGGTCGACTGCATGCGATTGCCTTAACAGCTGCACTATCTCTCCAAACCTGACGTTTCTAAAGTTTTCAAAATTTAATCAGTAGTTATTTGGGAATTATCTTAGACTTGATATTGGAATCAATAGTTAAGAAATAGATACAGCATCAAATGGTAAAATAATCAAATATTTATTTAACAAGGATTGAAGAATCTAAATGAGGCTCAGACTGCATGTGCCAGGAAGGCCCAATGGTGGGAATGGAACCCAGAGTGTAAGATGCTGTTGTGGCTTGGCTATAAGGAGATTTCAGGCCTGTGTAAATTGTTTCCTTGTCAGAGGAAACTTTCTTATCTCGGGCTCTCTTGCCTAGAATTTGTCCTGTCATTTGTCATCCATAGTTGGCCACTCAGTAAGCAACAGAGCTTGATAAGCAGCGTTTGTTGTTCCAGAAAGAGTTCTGTGTAGTTATGCCATCAGACCTGTCATAAAAACCAAGAGCACTGATTTAAATTCTTCGGTGTGTTACTTAATTACCTTTTTAATTAGGATAAAATGTCTTTTCACCCTATCCTATTTGAATACCGCCATCCCTGCTTTCGAGGCCAAGTTATAAATACATTGCAATGAATAGCTCTCCCCCCTCCCCTTTCTTTCCCCACTGAGCCAGCTGCTCCTGTGTGTTCAACTGTCAGTATCAGTGCTGCAGAGATGCTCCGAATGCTCCCTAATAACTCGGGGAATCGGTGCCGCTCATTGCTGAGGCTGACAGCTGAACACAGCTCAGGGGAACTGAATGTGCAAGAGGAGCAGAAAGAAGAGGGTAGATTGATTCTTTGAGAATCGAGGATAAAATGCCTACGAAAATAGTCATCATCCTGTTGGGTGGCTGATGAGCATGAGGACCCAGATATGTGTTAGTCGAAGAGGAAAGGGGAACTAAAACGTGAGGTTGGAAGCCAGAGAAAAAAACAATGCACTACGAAAACTTGGCTTTTTTTCCTCCTCATGGAAACAAATAATCAGTGTGGACAGAATTAGAAAAAAAAGTCTCTTTGGTCTTCTGGGAGCCAGAACTGGGAGACATGGCTGACATATTGAAAACCATTGCCTCAATTCTATTACAGAGCCAGTCTGTCCTCTCAGGAAGAGAATATGGAACCAAGAACAGCTTGTAGGAAGGTCCTTGCATGATTTTAATGAGAGAGTCTAGGATTACAAAATTTTCTAACTAGAAGAATAGTGATAAAATGCTTAAAATTATTTTGAATTGTAATTAAGTGCCATTGACAAAATTTATCATCTTATTTATACACTGTCCAATTTTATAGTGTTGTAGTGTTTCTAATATTGCAGATCCCTTATCACCATCCATCAGCCTCCAGAATTCTTTCCTTCTTGTGAAGTTGAAAGTGTACCCATTAAAAAACACCCTTCTTCTGTCCCTGGCATCTGGAAGTCAGCATTATACTCTATGGATTTGAGTTTGAGTTTTTCAGATTCCTACAAGAAAAAGAATCTCAAAACAGTGATTGTTAACATATTGTCCTAAAGATGCATCCATGCTTGTAAAATGCGTCAGAATCTCTACTTTTCAAGATTGAATACTATTCCATATATAGAGCCTGTCAAGCTCCCCGTGGTGTATTCGGTATGCCAAAAACAATAAGAACAAGTCTCAAGTTGGGATGTTACTGGTGCCCACTATCACAAATCACAAATCATCCTGTTATTCGTCGATTGCCTCGAGCAGGCCCCAGTAACGTCTCCTGCATCCTAGCCCTGAGATTATATTCAAGGCTCTTTAGGAGAATGAGACCCATCATTGTTACTGGTATTTGGCATATTGGTTACGCCATGGGGAGTTTGCCAGACTCTGCCGTGTGGACAGGCTACATTCAGTAGCCTGCCAGTTTGTCCAAAGTAGGAATGAGATAATAAGATGTTATAATAAGATGTCGTGTGGCCGCAAATGCGTCCGCGTGGTTCCGGGAGCTGGTTTTTATAGTCTCTGAGTCTTGGCCGCTGATGGGATTACATGGCGCCAGGGGGCCAGTTGGTGGGTGTGACCCCCGCCTACTGGAATTTGGAGGATCTGGGTGCCCACTAGAGCAAATCAATTAACAACAGAAGGACAATGACAGTGATATATATGTATATGTATATGTATATGTATATATAATTTTTATTCTTTCTTCTTTTTCTATGTGAACATGAACTCTTTTATACTTTTTTCCACAATCATTAATGCTGCTGTGAATTGAGGTATATTGGTGCGAAAGTGGACTTTTCTTCCCTTATACAATACATTAGGTGGGTTCTTGTGAATTGTATGAAAGATTTGCATACAAACTTGGAGAGAGAGAGAGCTGGGGGAGTCCTTTTACCTGCTGCCAAATCCCAACCCCCAGCCATTCCATCATCTGTTCTGATAGGCCACCTGTTCCATGTGCGGATATTTAAAACAGCTGGTGCTCCACATCTCAGCCTCAACTGTATCAGGTATACAGATACTACTCACAATTTTTCTTTTTTTCTTTTTTTAAGAATTAACAGAGAAGTAAAAGTGCCAGAAGACATAAAAATCTATTTTTAAGTTTGAAGGAATCCATTTTTCCATAGTGTTTGTACTACTTTACATTCACTTGCATCCATTAGTGGTACACAGGGTTCTAACACTGTATTTTTTGCCAATAAGTGTTTATTTTTGGTTATGATAGTAAAAGTAAAAAGTAAACATCTTAATTTTGAATGTGTCTAAGGAACACTTTATTGCACCATTTTAACTTAGTTTTTGGCCTCTGTGCTCAGGGTACACTCTTGGCAGGCTCAGGCGATCATATTGAGTGCCAGAGATCGAATTCAGGTAAGTTGTGTGCAAGGCAAATACCCTATGCACTGTACTATTATTCTGGCCCCACTTTCTTGATTTAGTTAGGCCTAACTCTAAACCAGTTGGTCAGCAACCTAAATAGGAGACCCATTTTGCTTTATTTTGTTACAGTCAACGGTGCCTAATATAAAACACACACACACAAACTCAAACACACATACATTTTGAAGTCATCATTGTACTGGCCATGTGAAAAATATCTCATTTAAATGGGAAAATGAAGACTAATAGGTGATAAGCACTGTAAAATGACAAAAGACTGACCAAAAAATTAACTGGTCATGGAAAATAACTATCCAAGACTTGTCAAGATGTTTTATTGTGGTATGGTGCTGCCAGCAGGTCAATCTGTACCTGTGAGGCGAGTGCATTAGCAGCCTGATGACACCTTCAGACTTCCAGTTACCCCAAAATTGCTTCTGTGCCTTTGGCCAGACTCCAAAATCTTGAGGCAAAGTTTACCAAGAAAGTAAAGGGCCAAAAGTTACGTATGTGGGAGACACACCCACAAACCACCTCCATCTCAGCTACATAATTGGAGGCAAGGCCTCTCTGATTTCTGATTGAACTACTTAATGGCCATGATCCCAGAGACTAAGAGACAAATCTCAAAACCCAGTGACTTTGGGCAGAGATGCATGTGGTCCCTGCAATGGGTTAGTTGCGCATGACCACCCCAGGGGGTAAAGGTGTCATCCCTCCACCTGCTCCCCCTTGGTGACTTGGTGGCTGCTATCTTCCAGAGGCCATTGGACATTCAGATTTGGGCCCGCAGTGATGAAACACACGGGGCCTCACAGGATGGAGTGGAGCTGGCCCTTTCCTCCCTACTCCGATGAGACCCCTGAGTCGACACCCACAAATGGCCTCTCTGGCTCCTGATCAAACTGCTTAATGGCCATGATACCAGAGACTCAGAAACAGATCTCGGAACCCAGTGGTGTTTAGCATAAATGCATCCAGTGCCTGCAGTGGATTGCCAGTGACAGGCCACCCCAGGTGGGAATGGGTTTTGTGCCTTGGCCTATTCCCCCTGGTGGTTCAGTGGCTGCCATCCTTCAGAGGTCATTGGATGTTCAGCTTTGGGCCCACTGTGATGAGACACGTGGGGCCTAACAGGATAGAAGTGGAGCCAGCCCTTCCCACCCCTCCCCAATGAGACCACATGATGTCACCCATGAATGGTCTTTCTGGCTCCTGATAAAGCTGCTTAATGGCTATGATCCCAGAGACTCAGAAACAAATCTTGAAACCCAGCATCTTTTGGCAGAAATACATCCAAAACCCACAGTAGGTTACTGTCACTGGGCCACCCGAGGGGGAAAAGGTGTGTCCCTCCACCTATTCTCCCTTGGCGGCTCGGTGACTGCCATCCTCCAGAGGTCATTGGACAGTCAGGATTGGGCCATCAGCGATGAGACAAGCGGGCCTCATGGGATGGGGGTGGAGCCGGCCCTTTCCTCCTCTCCTGAATGAGACCCCGAGTCTCCGCCCAAGAATGACCTCTCTGGCTCCTAATCAAGCTGTTTAACGACCATGATCCAAGAGACTCAGGAACAAATCTCAGAACCCAGCAGGTTTTGGCAGAAATCACTCCAGATTTATTTGTTAAAATTTTGGAATTCCAAAATTGCACAGCCACTACTGTGGCTGGATGACATCATATATTATTCATAACCAGCAGTAGAAAACAAATTGTCTACGGTTGCCTTTTCGGCAGATCTGAGTGTTGGGGTAAAATCCAAAATAATAATGGTGGGTCTGGTGTTAAAATATTGAATGTAATCAAAGTAGAGAGAGAGAGAGAGTAATATGGAAATCACCTATTCCACAGGTAGGGGGAGGGAGTGGGATGGGGGGTATGCTGGGGTTTTGGGTGGTGGAGAATGGGCACTGGTGAAGGGATGGGTGTTTCATTGTATGACCAAGACAAACCCGAAAGCTTGTAACTGATCTCACGGTGATTCAATAAATAAAATGATATAAAAGAAAAAAAAGTAAGGTGGAGTTCATGCCCAATTCAATCAGCCTAATCAGTGGCTGAATAAATAGCAATACTCCTACATTAAAAATATGTTTTATTATACTAAGATCTCAGTGGTATTCTTAAAAGTCAGATCTGGGTTCAGAACCATATTGTTCATTGAGTGTTCATGGAACTGACAGATAACTTAACTCAAACAAAGCACTTTTTGTTTTGAGAGAGAGAGAGAGAGAGAGAGAGAGAGAGAGAGAGAGGTTCCTGCCATGCCATAAAGGAAGGCTAGGAGTGGGGTGGGGGTGATGGGAGGGAAATTGGAGACACTGGTGCTAGGAAATGTACACTTGTGGAGGGATGGATGTTGGAATACTGCATGACTAAAATCTAATTATGAAAACTTTGTAAGGGTCTATCTGAAAGTGATTCAATAACAAAAAATGTTTTTAAAAAATATATAAATGAACTTTTTCCAAAATTTCAGAGCCATAATGTTTATCATACTGTGGCTTCAGAATGGTAGCAGGAATAACCCTCCTTTTGTGTAATAAGAAGTAGTATTTATAGCCAAGATAGGTTAAGCTCCAATTCATTCATATCCTTGTCCAATTGGATGGTTAAAAAATTACAAACTTTAAAGAGAGAAGAACCCAGGGAAAGAAATGTTTATGTTCCATTGAGAATGGAATCAACACCTTAGAACATCTGGCAATATATAAGCCGTGAACAATAGTTTCTGCTCAGCCAAGAAATATGTTTGTAACTGCATTTTCTACATTTCAGATCAAGCAAGTAACTAAATGGATAAGTGTAGACAATAAAAATAATGAGATAAAAATAAACACAATGAACTAAATCTTAAGCACCGTCTAGGTATGGTGAACAACTAATCATCTCTAAGGCTTTTATCACCTCTATAAACAAAATCAGACTTAATTCTTGTCTCTAAAATCCTCTTTATTTTGCTTTTTCTTTCGATATTAGTTAAAATAGAACATATTTTGATTAAAGATTTTTGTTATATATTTTTCAGGAGAAAACAACTAGTTTTTATTTTGACCTAGATTTAAAGTATCTTTAAAGTGCCTTGGCATTGTGAAAGGAAAACCTCAACCAAAACATTCTAGTTATAACATTTTTCAAAAGTTCAGTTATGAAAATAAGTATAGAAAATATAAATATATTTTGTTTTAGGCCACAACCAAGGGTGCTTAGTGGTTACTCCTGGCTCTGCACTCAGAGTTCATTTCTGATGGTGTTCAGAGGACCAAATTGTGGTGTCAGGTATGGAACCCAGGTACACCTTGTGCAAGGCAAGTGCCCTACTCATTTATATCATTGCTCCAAGCACCCAAACAAGTTTTTCTTGGCATTAAGAAAAGTTTGTGATGGGGGGAGATATCAAAAAGTGCTTTGTCCTTATTTGGACCTTCCTGGAAGGACTGCACCAGCGGAGGAAGCAAGCTCTTGTTGGAGTCCACGATTGTCATGCTCTCCTCCTGAAATTAGACAGAACTCTGTCAGAGCAACCATCTGGAAAGGCTACCAAAGGGGCACCAGAGAAAAGGTAAAGAGCAAAACCAAAGGCCTTGCTCTTTCCTGTGGGAAGCCACAGGCTAGCTTAAGCTCTCAATTGATTCCAAACCTGGTCATGCGGTGTTCATTTTTCAAAGCAGCTCTGAAGAGGTGTGCCTGAAGTTTGTGTTCTGAAGGGAGGTGTTGATGGTTTCTGTCAGCTTTCATTTATTTCACACTGTAAGTGTGGTATATCACTTGGGAACTGGAGAAGACAACCTTTGGGTCAGGCACCCATCCCATAAATAGTTCACAGTCATTCATAATCTATTCAATCCTATTCTAAGTATCCACCTTTTATTTCATTGCTGAAGAATCAGAGAAGTACAATCTAATGTCCTCGCGGCTATTCATTTCACTGAGTGATGATGGTGGTCCTGAGAAAATGACTTTTGATACACATAGATAACAAATTACATGGGTTATATTTTTTTAGTGTAGGAAATATTTGGTCATTTAAAGAGTTTTGGGATTTGAAGTCAAACATGACTAAACTATAATGTGGAGTTGCTGGTATCCTGTGACCTTATCCAAAGCAATTTAGCTATTGAATAAACCACAGATATCATTTTTTTTTGCAAAACAAGAAAATCTAAATAGGAAATGGCATATGAAAGTATAATTATCGCCCAAAATATTTGTTTTTCCTTTTATGTAAATAGTTTCTTAAAGCACAAAAGATTTTGTCATGAAAGTTCAATTATTAAACATAAAATATTAAAATCAACACCAAAGAATTATGTATCCCTTCCATATTTGTGTAACAGTTGAGTTTAACTTCTTTCAGAGGAAACTCTATCTCTGAAAAGCAACTATCCCTGAAAAAAATATAAGAATAATTACGAATTTCCTAAGCTTTGTTCAGACATCGTTACTTAGTTTGAGAAAGTGTTGAAACACAGAGACTTTAATAATTATTATTATGTAGTCATATTTTCATGGAACTAATAAATGCCCAACACTTCTCCTGGAAGTTGCTCATTTTCAAAATTTACGTTGATTTCAATGTTCCTTTAAATTGTTTTTTATTAATATTGCTTTTATCTGGTTATATACCTATCCAATCCTTAGCTATTAGTACTGAAATGTGTTTTGTCTTCAACATATAAATGATGTTCAAAGGCCAATCACTCTGTACAAATGTCACCATTCACAAGATTGATTTAGCCTTTCTTCAACCTTCAACAAATTCTTGAATCAGTAATACTTGGAGACAACATGTACATCAGATATACCAGTGTAATTCTTGCAAAATCAATAAGTGGTGGTCTTGTGAGTCTTTTCATGTCTATTTTATTGATTGACATTTTATTATATCCATAATTACAGTTCAAAAATATAATTTGGAGATATTAATAATAAAACATTAACTCTTAAATTCTCTAAAGTATAGGACACTGACTCTTTCATTTTTTCTATTATTCTAGAATTTAACCCATTCCACATTCAAACAGAAAACTTCAATAATACAGCATCCTCTGTAGAGGGAGGTGGAGGCTTTTCACTATAATAATTAGACAGACTCAAATGCCACAACACAGAAGTAACAAGAAGGGTTTGCCTAACTCAAAACTTTTATGAGATAATCAAAGAGTTTGTTGAACTCTTTGATTATCTCATGAAATATTATCATCTCACCTCCAATCAGAACAATACTTATGCATAGAAAACCCTGGATAATGTGAGGCAATTCTTATTCTCCTTAATATTTTTTGATTAATACCATGCTGATTGTTATCAGTGTTATGACTAGGTAAATGACTGTGGTTCGTTTATAGTTTCCTTCTTAGTCCAATTCCTATTTATCCCACAAAAACCGAGTATAAGTAATATTTTTTCTGCATTACAATGTTCTTACTATCACCTTATGTGATGGCTAGAATACTTAAAAATACTTCACCATAGGTGAAATATTAATTTAAAGGTGACCAATGATATAATAACAGTCATCCCAAGCAATGGTAAATAATAATTCTAATTAAATTTATTACATTTAATATATAATACTTAGTTGGAAACAAATGTGCAAACCTGAACATGTTGAAGCAATTTGATTGAGTAGTAGAAGATTCCAATTGTTCAAATTAATATAAGTACCTTGGTATTTTATAACTTTGATCAGTACAGAGGCTAGTTAAATATATTTTTGATCATAGATAACTATGGATAGTCAGTGTCTTGGTTAATGTATTTTGTTAATCACTATCACTGTCACTGTCCTCCTGTTGTTCATCGATTTGCTTGAGCGGGCCCAGTAACGTCTCCATTGTGACACTTGTTATTTTCTTTGGCATATCGAATATGTCACGGGTAGCTTGCCAGGATTTGCCTTGCGGGTGAGATACTCTTGTTAGTTTGTTGGCTCTCTGAGAGGGTCGGAGGAATTGAACCTGGGTTGGTCGGGTTGGCCACGTGCAAGGCAAATTCCCTACCGGCTGTGCTATCGCTCTAGCCCCAGGGAGAGGTATATTGTCCCAAATTACAGATGAAAATACTGATATTGAGAGAGTTGATGTATGTGGTGACACTAATCCTAGCTTAGGAGTATCTGATTCTGAAGAATCAGAATCCCAATACCAATAATTGCGAACATTTATTGGATGTTTCATCTTTTCCAGTCTCTGTCTGACTCTACTTCCCTCTCCTCCCAGTCCCTGTGGCCCAGCATCCAAGTTCCTCACCCTCAGGAGGAAATCATTCCTCTCTTCAGCCACCTCTAGCACTCCTAGCCCTACCCTAATTCCCCAGAGGGACTCTGTTAATGTATTTTGGAAATGATTTTTCTCTGGTGAAAGTAATACTGTTTTGTTATGAGGATTGATTTCATTATTTCTGAGGTAAATATCTACTTTCTCATGAATAGGATACAAAATCTAGCAAATTATTTAGAGTATAATGGTAAATACATTGCCTGATACTTCATTTCATTTGGTATTGAATCTAGACACTCATCTCCAGAAATTTGTCCAATTTATATGAACTGATTCTTACTTGCTAAACATACTGATAACATTTACAAGGACAGAAAACTGAGGCTTCATTCATTATTTAAAGTTATTAGATAATTTTTAGGAACATTTGTTAGTCAATGTTTACTTTTTTTCTCTGCTAAGGAAAAATTTGTTCTTCCTTGGGTTCATTATTGTGAGAAGCATAGTGTGGAAAATGACATTGTTCCCGATAAATACATTGTAAACTAAATTAACCTAATACAGTATTAGATTTCCTTGGGCCACTTTTTTTACACAATATCTTAATCTTCTGCAAGTGTCCTTGATCAAAGGAAGGTGCTTCTGAAGTAACTATTCATTGGTCTCAGTGGAAGACTTCCCTTCCTCTTATAAACTCTGCCCTGTGTGAGTGCCTCTGTGATGTCACGGTTCATTGGCTCTAGACCAAATGTTGTGTGTTAAAATCCTGTGGTTTGTCTCAGCTCTCACTGGATCAGTGTGCTCTCTGAGAGGATTTATACCCCTTTTAGCTGGAAGAGTCACTTCTTGCTTAGGGCTAGAACTTCAAACAGGCATCTTCTTATCAATTTGAACAGTGATGGAATGGTGGCTCTCAGTGCTGACACTATTATACTCTTTCCCTAGAAATATGGGACATGACTGCTTTTTTCCCCCATCTTATGTCTTACAAATGAGAGGAAAGGAATGTATGATTTTATTCTCTAAATTCTACTTTAAAAACTATGAGGAAATTGTGCACACAGTGCTATTATCTATAATACATCACCTATGAATTTTAGAATATGCATACCAATGTTTAGTTTACAACAGATCCTGAGACACCGAATTTTAATATCCACAGCTCATTATTTATAAAATTTTTTTAATATAAATTGGGCCTGTTATGTCGTAAGTTCTTCTCTGTTATTTCTATCAACATCTAAGCGTTCTAGGTAAAGGCCCTCCCGTTGATCGTCGATTTGCTCGAGCGGGCCCAGTAACGTCTCCATTGGAGACTTTGTTGTTACTGTGTCTGGCATATCGAATACTCTCGGTAGCTTGCCGGGCTCTCCGAGAGGGGCGGAGGAATTGAACTCGGGTCGGCCATGTTGGTTGCTTGTAAGGCGAATGTCCTACCCTCTGTGCTATCGCTCCAGCCCTCTCGGAGAGCCCAGCAAGCTACCGAGAGTATTCGATATGCCAGACACAGTAACAACAAAGTCTCCAATGGAGACGTTACTGGGCCCGCTCGAGCAAATCGACGATCAACGGGAGGGCCTTTACCTTTACCTTTATCTAAGCGTTGCCTCAGAAATCAGGGCATACCAAAGCATCATATTTAATCCTCAATTCAGGGCAGGTATGGATTATTCTCAGTGAGTATTAGGTCCTTTTATTTTGAGAGAATATCCCTCTGTTCTATATGGTTTGTATTTGTTTTGGTGGGGGCTCATGGGGTGAATCAAGAGCTACCCCTAGCTCTGTGCTTGGGGATCACTACTGGTGATACTAGGGGACCATATGATGCCTGGTTTGGAACCAAGCAACCCGTATACTAAGTGTTTGCTTAATTCAATGGGCTATCTATCCAGGCCTCTAGTCAGTCTTGACTCAATGTATGTTTTATTTTTGATTTCTGCATTACTAACTTAATTATCGGTGTACCCCTACCATCACTCCTTGTAATTACCATAAATTAAAAGGTAGACAAAATAGACATCAGGAGAGAGAAGGGACTCTTCTGTTTGACAATAACCCAAAGTGCTTCCAATACTAATTAAGAAAATTCATAGCCAAAACCATTGCTGAAGATAAGATAGTAAACTTTGCATTTATTTTGCTTTTCCTTGACAATAATCTCCATCATCTCAAATGTAAAGATAGAAGTAGGAAAAATAGAGCCATTTTGACAAGGAGCCCGGTGCTCCTATAGCATTTAAGAAAATAAAAAGAAAAGGGTGGTATAGAATTTGATATTATTTTATATGATTTAGAAGATAAGGAGGAATTTGAAGAAAATTAGGAGAAAATCAATGACAGCTAGGGTTCAAAGATGAATTATACCAAAGTGACCAAAGAAATTTATAGTGCAAAGATGAGAAAAATATTATATGCTATAAAAAACAATGTATCTGTAAAAGTAGAAAGAAAAAGCCCCCCAAAAAAGCAGGGTTGATCACAGCAAATATAGAGTGATTTCTGTTCTATTGGATGCTAACAGGTATTCTCCCCATAGTTCACTCTGTTCTCAGTCATCTGATTTATATGACTCCATGTTCATGTGATTCGTAATCAGGGACAGCAATAGCATATTATAGTAAAGTGCTGCTCACTGTCACTGTCACTGTCCTCCTGTTGTTCATCGATTTGCTTGAGTGGGCCCAGTAATATTGTGAGACTTGTTGTTACTGTTTTTGGCATATAAAATATGCCACGGGGAGCTTGCCAGGCTCTACAGTGTGGGAGGGATACTCTTAGTAGCTTGCCGGGCTCTCCAAGAGGGGCGGAGGAATCAAACCTGGGTCTGTAACGTGCAAGTAACTGCAATAAAAAGTGATATGTTGAAATGCAAATCTTCCCAAATATCTTCATTGAATATCTAATTTTGACTATTTTCTTCCACCTATTTTAAGAATTTCTAAGTCATTTTCAAGTCCAGTAGATTCTTCTTTCATTCAAATAATTAATGTAATACAACATGTGCTATGCAATCTCTCCTTATGAGAACATTTTAATAGTTCTACTGAATTTTAATGCTCAAATATAGAAATATGAAACACCCATTTTTGCCCTGACTTCAGGTATCTGGACTTTCTAATTTATTGAATTGCACAATCACACTACTATAGAAATTGATTCCTTAGTTTTCCTCATCTCTATCTATCCACTCCCAGGAATTTTCAGACAGCTCTGATGACAATGAATGATTACAAAATGAGAAAATGGCAGTAATGAACAGTTTGCACTCAAAATGTAATCTATTTCACCGACTCTATAGATATATGCCACACCAAAGAAGATACATTTCACAAAAGTCAGAAATCCCTATAAGGGATAAGAACTCCACTCTCAGAATGTTTTGTTGCTGTTTAATTTATTCTTAACTATATATGTTTCTACAACACAAATATCTATATATAGCTCTGTCTCCAAATAGTAAGATGTGTATCTACAAATAGAAAAATAAAGGCATAAAAAGAGCAGGAGCAATTCATTAATTTTAAGTAAAATAAGACCTCGTGGTCTTCACGGATTGTCTCAATGTAGAAGAAGTCCCTGTGGAGAGGACTACAAACAGAATGACAGCAGAGTCATGATATTTTACTCAGAGTTATCAAGATTTATTTTTAAACTAAAAGGAAAGCTCTCAAGTCCCATTAGTTTTCTCCTAAAAACAGACAAATTTCACCCACTCCCTTTGGAAGTTGTGATAATTTTCATAGTACTCCAGATCATTTCAAAAGGCATAAAATATAATGAAGGGTTGCTCTTACAAACACAAATTTTATAGAATCCCTTGGACTGGCAGCTTTGGAAATTCTTCTCTCAGGGGAAGTAAATTTAAGTGGAACTGCACTTGAGTTCAGTTTGTATTCCCCTCTCAATTACCATCAATGCAGCTGAATCAGGAGTTACACCAAAATTCCTGAGATAGCTCTTTAAAAATCTAAAATAAAAGAAAAAAGTGTTATTGCAAACGGAGGTGAAAGAAACCTTGATACAAGAGAGACAAAATCCCTAGAGAGAGGGAACTAAGGGCATGGAATAATGAAACACAATCTTGAAATACCCAAAGCATAATAGTGTGATCCTTGTTTTTTCTTTTAATGTTTAGGTCCGCAGTTTTTACAAATGTGATTTGGTTTGTTGTAAGATAGATAATGATCATTTTACAAATACAAAAAAACCTCAGGTGATTATCATAATATAGGAAAGGAATAGTCAATTAGTGTAATATGTTTGAGAGTTGGTCCTTCTTGCGTGATTACAAGACTCTCTGAATATGTACCCTGGCAGCAAGGAGTGGAAGAGTTGCTGTTATGGCTTATTGCTTAAACACGCTGCAGGCAACTACTATATCAGCATTTAATGGCTCAAAACAATACGAGATGTTTGTAAGACACAGAACATTATTCAGAAGTGCTGCTCTACCACTGGTAGATAAATCATTGGCTTTGCTTAAAGTTTTCAATAAGTCAGAGGCATTTTTACTAATTAAAATGTGAAAGTGAATTTCAGAGTAAGTTGCTAGATTATAGCAATAGCAGAAAATAGCTCACTTGAAGATAAGAATATTTGTCTGATTTTTTTTGTCTTTTATTTGTGAAATGTTACTGAAATATAATATTCAAAATGAAACAATTAGAAGTAGAGCTGTTATCTCTTATTTGCATTTATGCCTTAAGTTTGGCCAACAACTCCAGTCATGCTAATTACTCAAATATTTACCGAAATCTGTGAGGGCTATTGTGCCGGGGTTATTGTGACACAGCAGTAAGAATATCTGTGAAAAAAATCATTGATGTTGCTCAGAAAGAACATCTTTGCACAGTAGTTCTAATCTGAAAGCCCCATTCTGAAAGGCACATTCCTGCTCAAGAGCTCATCAGTAACACTGCAGATTTATAGGCATCAACCTGACGTACCTCTCAACACTGTGACAAAACTGTAGGGATATGAACCTAATAGATGATGACATCAGGTTTATCTGGTTACAGGAAGGATTTTTGAGGGTACTTCAGCAGATGTGGCAAAAAAAAATCAGGTGCACATTTTATAAATTAACCAAAGAAATAAAGCATATATTCAATGATACTGAACATATACTTTATATTTGGATACTCCAACATTTTATCACAATGCTGTGAGCAAATCTTAGTGGAAATCAGAGCAGACACTGTACAGAATGCTGCTTATACAGACTGGAGCTTCTCAAATCATATTTGCACACAAAGATGCAAAAAATCTTAATGTTAGTCATTGGGCGGAGTTAATATTTTAGGAGATTTAGTGTTTCAGAATCATCCAGATCTGAAATTGATACCTGGTTCAGCTAGTCCAAGTAAAATAACCTTAGTAAAACTCCTTCATCACTGGAAACTTTAGTTTTGTGGTCTGAGAAATAAAATTAAGATACAAACCTTCATCTCTATATGATTTTGAGATTAAAGTAACTCATTAGGTAACCCTTTAACATAGTGTCTTGGTGATAATAAATGCTCACTTAATATGTATTCTTCAATGATCTTTTAAAAAACAGACTGTGTTTAAACTCACTAATATACTAACATAGAGGTCCTAGTGAAACTGAGCAATGCACAGAGAAGTGATATCTAATGTGTGTTTCTTTACAAGCTGGCCCCTTTAAGTTCCACTTCATAGGGCTGTTCAAGAACATAATAACGGGCCACAAACACAACGGCCCTTCAAAAACATGAAGGTGAGCTGAACGCCGAAGGTGGGCAGGAGGACTACAAAGGTGCAGTGAAGCACAATGGGAGGAAACATAAAATAGCTGTTGATCACTGGGAAGTAGTAACAGCAAATAGTCAGTGCTAGTAGGGACCTCACAGAGTAGAGATGGCTCAGAGGAAGGGAGACAACTGAGCTTCCCATGAGGCAAATTTGCTGAGCTCCCAACAGCAGGTGACTGGGCAAATCAACCAAAGGGATTCCCCTTGTATTCTGGCCTGGGGTACTGCACAGGTCAGACAGTCTTCTCTCGCCCTGCGGTTGGTACATAGATCTAGACAATGTCTCCTAGAGACAGCCTGGGACAGTGAAAAGAGCCGAGGCTGTGTGCTTTTCTCATAGTTAAACCACCAGGGTGAATTTCGGCCTGTCATTTGACCTCTTTAGCTTGGTAACATGGTCTATAAAATTCAATGGTGTCAACCCAGCAAGCAACCAAGATATCTTAATGTTCTCTGATTTCCCTGCCGTTCCCACATAACATATGGCTTATTTTTGAATCTTTCTATTTTGGCACTGATTCCAATGCTTAAAACACTTGGGGATTCTCAAGGTAAATCCACTGCTCCTTTAGTATGGGCATAGGGCACTTTCCTCCCCCTTCTTCTCCCTAACAATGGGGAAATCATCACCACTGATAATCCCCCTGCAATCATTTCACCTGCAGCAGAAATTGTTCCCATTCTTTATCTTCAAATAACTTTTGCTTGGTGAAGCTCTATAGAGCTTGAAAAATCGTGGTGCATTTGACAAAATTTTACATCTAGATCCCAGATGAAAACATTTTAAAATTTATTTATTTATTTAATATCCCTGACAACCAAACCTCAAGTTTTTTCAAACCTCAAGGAACGCCTGCTGTCATTGGTTTTGCCCTTATTCCAATCTGCATGTACTTCCTGACCACAAATTAGGTCACAGATAAGTTTGGAACTGCCAATCAGCCCTGGATTCATCAAGCATTTTAAACTGCTAGTGCTGCAGTACAAACGCCAGTGTGTGCCACAGATAACAGTATCATTTGCATAGTTACAATCAGTTAGTGAGAGAATGCCTGAGAGGCAGAGGGGATGCGTGGCAAATGCAAAGTCACTTTCAGATTTGCATTCATTTCAGTTTTAAATGGGGAACAGAGGACTTGACTGAAAGGGGCATCGCCTCCTGTTCAGCTTGATTCTGCGGAGCCTGTGCCTATGGAGAGTTTCAACACTTTGAAAAGTGCTTTGTGATCTTCCTATGCGCTATTCTTCTCAACAATGTCTGACATACCTAGTAGGCATTATTATCCATAATTTAGTGAAAGGGAAGTGAATCAAAAACAGGTTGAATGACTTGTTCACCACCGCAGGAAGTCACAGCACAGACAGAGGAAGAACCCACAGCTTTGTACTGGCTCCCCATCTGTTGCTAAGCCCCATTAGCCATGTTTCCTACCTGTACCCAGTAATTAGTCAAGCTAAGTGCCGCCAAATAAGGGCATTGCATTGATTATTTTCCCCCAGCATTTCCCCTCTTTTGAATATTTCCCATTGACTTGCAAAGTATCATAAAAATATCACTGCCACCACCATCACCACCAGCCCTATTATCTCTGCCACCCCTGAAAATAGGGATGAGGAAAAGGAAGGAGAGTGAGCTGGAGTTCATTTATTAGGTGGGTTGAGCGCACAAGGAGTTAATGTTTCTATATGCTGTGGCTGAAACTGTAAGAGGGGATGGTAAGCCTTGAGAGAATTGTGCTCTACTTAAATGACAAGTACCAGTATCTGATTGATATTCTCTGTTAAGTTTTCCCCAGTTACATGGTTTTTTCTTGGCACCGATGATTTATGGAATATCCCTGTATTAATTAGACATATGCTAGTATTTGAGAAGCAGAGGCAATAAGAGAATTCTCTAGCAGTTCATTGCATAATCCATACAATTTATTGAAAAGATATGGTTTTAGGAAAGGAATGGAAAGGTTAAACACCTTCTTCAGGTACCATAATGGAAAATGCTGTCAAGAAAAGAAAGCAATCCCCTAAAAAATGTAAGTAACTTCTTTAGTAAGGGAAAAAAAGTTAAAAACAGCAGCAATGCCTGACTCAGCAAGCAAAAGCAGTTGATAAATGCACCTGCTCCCCTGTCTGAAGCTGATCCAGCCTTTTCAGGGTGGCCTTATCAAGTTAAGATCTTGTTGGAGAGTAATGAACACCAGGAAAGATGCTGCTTCTCAATTGCTCATCATTAGAGCTCTGTAAATGTCTTGAGGGGGAGCAGAGACTAGGATAAATCAACGCTTTGAATCTCCTAATAATTGGTGTTCAAGTCTCAGAATCTAGGTATTATTCTTGACTAAAGAATCTGTCATGTGACTAGCTTACTATATACATTAATATGTTAAAGACAGTGGTGCTGGTGTTTATCCCTGCAAAAGGAATTAGCAGAAATGGACTCTGATTGAACCTGACCTAGGGTGCCATACTGTGCAATCTCTTTGTTCCTCAACTTCTCCCTCTAGGACAAAGAGTGAGAGGCAAGTGAGTATTGTGGGGGGAGGGCATATTTTAATTCAAGTGTCCCATAAATGTCAAAGCAAGCCTACCTTTTGCAAAAATTGAACAATATAAGTGAAACATTCATTTTTTGAACACCTACTTGTGAGACGATTTAGACACTTTACAAAAGATATTTCTAAATATCAAAGAACCCTGCAGAACAGGTGGCTCAGAATGATTTCCCTAGATAGCTAAAGACAGGAATAGACAGGTCTTCAACTCTGTGGTCTGAAGACTTTGCTTCAAAAGTCCTGTCTGAAATCTTCCAGTAAGTCACGGGTAATCTGAAAATGAGAACCCTTTTCTTGTTACTTCAAGTCTCTTAGTCTTGTTCAACTCTCCAATTTTATGAATATGTCTACCTTTATGAACACCGAATCTTCCTCATGTTTGTTATTTTGGTGTTTGATTCAAGTATAGAATCCTTCTGGTGTCCTAAGCCATCTGCAACTGCTTTGGAGACATATTGCTATTACAAAGAGCTTATATTTCCCTCCAACCAGCTATACTCCATCAACTCCAGATTCTCTCTCTTAGTCTCACTGTAGTCCTGTGAATGTAACTAAAAGCCTAGAGTCACGGGCTTAAAGTTCATTTGATGTTCAATTCAGATAGGCCCTAGGTATTTGATTATCTTAGGGTAATTCACATAATTATTTGTGACAGCTACAGAAGAGTATGATCAGATTATTCTAGTGCATCTGTTATGATTCAAAAACATTAGTGGCAGTGATTATTCAGTCTTATTTAGAAAGGGGTCAGCTGTTGATGAACAACAGCATTCCATGTTCAAATTATTTTCTAGACTATTAGTTGTAAGGGAATGTTATAACCTTATACTTTGTCTCTTTATAGATTTATATCTACTTAGTTTACTTAAAAGCAACTCTAAATTAGTTCTCCCAGTCTTTTGTATGTATATTGTATGACATGAATTAAATGATTTGTACAAATGAACTAATTTTGTTTACATAAATCTACCCAGGACACCCACACATACACACATACATCCTTGGCTATAATGGTAAAGAGAATCTTCTTTTCTTTTCATTATTTGTTGAATTATTTATTTATTTACTTTTCTCTTGAGGTACCTTGATTTGCAAAGTTATTTATGATAGAGTCTATCCTGGCAAGATGAGCCCAACTAGAAGTTCCATTAGGTTTTATAGCAGTGGAAGTCCTTAAGTCAATTTGGTAATATTCCTTTTATTTAGGCAGCAGTGGATCAAAAGGGGTTCAGTTTCCAGGATTTTAGTAAGAGGCATCTGAACTTTGGTTGGGGATCCCAAGTTTACAGAATTTGATTGTTGTAAGTGACTTGGGAAAGTGTGGAGCAAGGGAAGCAGCCTCAAGAAAAGAGTGTGCTTAATAAGAAAGTTTCTAAGTATGTAACTGTACCTCATGGTGATTCACTAATAAAAATAAAAGAAAAAGAGTATGCCCACCTCTTTGCTCCTCCAGCTCTGCCAATGATGGAAATACTTGACTTAAATCAGGTTGGCACCTATGGCAGCATGGAAGGTCACATCCCAGCAGTTCCATGAGACAGTCAGCAAGCCTCTCCTGAAGTCCACTCATTCTGCATAGGCAGAAAAGAGTCTCAGGGAGCAGTGGACTCAGTCTAGAGCAAAGACTCGCTTTATGTAAAAAAGGAAATGCAGTTCTAACCTCAGCATAGGCCTCCAGGTCCTTTGCCTTCTCTTGAAGTAAAGAATTTTAGTAGAATGTGAAATGGTGAGGTGTTTTGCTGAAAAGAACTAGAGAGATATGAAGATACAGACAGAGAGAAAAAAAAGAGAGGAGAGATAGTTTTAATAGAGAACACTAGCTCGAAAGAGTTTATTTTAAAGTTTATAAACTTCTTTCCATAAAAAGGAAAATAGGGACAGGAACTATTGTACAGTGGGTAGGGCATTTGCTTTGCATGCAGCTAAGCCAGGTCCGATCCCTGGCATCCCATATGGTCCCTCAAGCACCACAGGAGTAATTACTGAGTGCAGAGCTAGGAGTAAGTCTGAGTGCATTGCCGGATGTGACCTGAAAAATATAAATAAATAAATAAATAAATAAATAAAAGCAAAAATAGATCCTATACTATATGATTACTTGAGGGAAAAAAAATCAATGTACATAAAGCATATAGCTCAGCTCTTAACTGACTCAAAATACCAGATTGTCATACAAGAACATCTGAATATCTGAACATATGCATTCACAGAGCTCATACAAGGCTAGTAGTGCAGCTGATCAGTAGTCAGGAAATTTATTCCATTTTGTAGGTTATCACTGTTCTCATCTTATCCATGAGGAAAAAGCACAGATAGATTAAAGAGGCTTTCACAAGCTCACGGGGCTGGTTGTTGATCAAGTCAGAACCATTTCAAGATTCCAATCCCAGCTTGTCTCTTCAGGTCTATCTTTTAAATCTTCAACCTCTACTTCTAACCTCAGAGACTGTTCTGCTATAAGATAATTACCATCAACAAAAATCAGAGATTTCAAAGACTTCCTAAAAAGCACTTTCAACTTGACTTTCTTCCTCTTTCTACCCTTCCTCATAAATTTAATCAGTACTAATTATCCTGGAAGACATATATGCAAGACATGTTCTTCAGCTAGAGTTTTACTTCAAGTTACCATTATCATAATTTTAAATAAACTATTTTCAGGAAGTATTATGGCTTATATATATATATTTTAAACATTTTAACAAGGAGTTAATAATGACAGGGTTCAATAAACCAAAACAGGAGCAGCAAGGAGAAACTTGCATAAGAAAAGGTTGTATTCACAGTTAGATTACCTAAGATACTCCAGTGTATCCCTTTTCAGGAATTTTTCCCAAAGAATGCTTCCCTTTCTATCGTTTGTTTTGTTTTGGGGCTTTATGCTAAAATAAATACAATAAATGAAATGTTATCACAACAATATACAAATGAATGTTTCAATCCATAACAGCTCTTCTGAACATTTAAAATAGATAACCAACTTTGTTTCTTTAAACCTACAGGCATTCATAATTTCGATTTGTCTCTATGAACTTTTATGATAGTAAAATATATTGTATAATGTAAATGAAAAATAGCATTAGAAAATCTTTTCAAACTTTTCCTGTGTAAAACTTTCCTCACCCTATTTCCCCAGGTTTCTTTCCTTGCCCCAGTATGTTTCCTTAGAAGGCACATATTTTGGGTTGTTTATGAAATTTAGATCTCATGGTTTCAGTGTTGTGGGTTTTGCAGTTTGTATGTATAGATATACCACTTCTTATATCACTGATGCATCTGAGGGCCTTGATTTCTGCTCTCCATTCTTATCTTCTCCTTAAATTTCTATTCTTCTCTGCCCTTCTCTTCATCTACTCTGGCATTATTCATGATCTAGGAAATCCCCTTTTAATAGATTGTATTTATTCTTTCAGTTATTTCATATACCAAAGATAAGTGAGATCATACTGTGTTTTTAGACTTCATCTCACTTGTCCACTCAACATATCTTCTAGTTCCATCCAACTTGCAGTCAGTTACATGGTTTCATCATTCCTTATAGCTGTATAATTTCCTGTTTTGTATATGTACTCATCTTCATAATATCACTTATCTATCCTGGAACACCTAGGTTGACTCCAATCTTAGCTATTGTAGCAATTGCTGCAATGAATAATGGAGTGCATATGTTCTTTTGAATGGATGTTTGTATGTTCTAGGTATACATACTTGAAAAAGGAAAGAAATATTTTATGTTTTCTTTAAAAATATTTTTAGAAAAGTTACCATAAGACATGTATATCTTTATAAAAATGGTAATTCTCTATATAATCAACCTGGACTTAAGAATAATCTAATACTCCAAAATTTTATTTTATTTTATTTTCTAATTTTGAAGTGCTTCATTCTCCTGAATCTCTCAATGAGTTTTCCCACCATTTATTTATTTGAATCAGTATTTCAACCACCTATGAATCCTTACACATTTTAAATCAAAATATCACTTGAAATGTGTTTTTTCCGATTATTTAAAAATATCCTACTTGGTTTGAGGTTGTTCAATGGGTTGAAAATCCTCTAGTTCTGATCAGTATCAGTTTGAGTAAGCAGGAGAAAACAATGCTGTTTCCAGAGCATTCCTGCCAAGGCAATGTTGGAAAAAAGAAACAGCAACATTTTAAGAAAAAAAAAAATGAATACATCAAGAAGTGTTTTTAACCTTGGAGCTCTTTTCAGTTTTATTTATATCTAGATTTGATTAGCTATTTTCACATAAATCTTGTTTATACATATTGTAACTTTCAATAGAATGTGCAAAAGCTCTTGTTTTCCACTTTATATGGATCTGTATCATCCTTATTGACTTTGCTTAATGAAAAATTGGCTTCCAGTGTCATCAGTATTGATCTTCATGAGGATGAAAGTGACTGTTAACTCTCAAAATCATCCGTAAATATTTAGTCATTTTTATTGATAATATGAGAAATAGATCAAGTGCTCATTTCCTTTCCTATAATAATAGCACTTGACTCTTAAAGTAGAAGAAATCTGAGTCTTTGTGATTTTTAAAGGTATTAAATTTCAATAAAGAGTAAGAATATAACAAGGTAACAATAAATAATTGTCTTTAACTATTATTTTCTTTCCCTGATAACAATAGACATTCAAAAATATCAGTGAGAAGTGCTTAACAACATTAAACCTGCCTCTTAGTATTTCTAGAACTCTTTTCCATCTGGAGGTCACAGGAAAACTGCCCTTTGGCTCCCTTGAAATCAGGCATGGCCGTGGCATTTCTTTGGTTACTTAAAGGTTAGTAAAAGTAAAATAGTTCAATTTGAAGTTTTTAATTACTAGTGTTGACTTTCTAACACTTTCTTGCCCTAGGAAGTTGTTTGTGGAAGAGATGTCTATAAAAATATTGAAGAAGCCCAAATCACCTTTTGGAGGTGGTTGCCCTGGGTTCATGGGTGGCTTTGAAATCTACACTTAATTTTGTTAAGATATATTTATTGAGGTATGAGGTAAGAATAGTGTTATCACAGCTTAACCAAAGTCATTCTAATTTATAGGCAATGATCTAGAATACAGATAATCATTCTCTCTTTCACTAAAAACAGAGTTGAAAAAAAATACTCAGCAACTCTTTATTTTTTTAAAAAAATGTTGTCTGGTTTTGTCCAAATAAGTGACTGAAATTGAGAAACAACAAGAATTAAAGACATGAAATTACTACAACAAAAATTACTTCAACCAAGTCATGCAAGGTTGGAAATAAAACTATAGACCTTTCAATATGCCTTGGACTCTGAACTATTTTTCTAATCCCTGAAATTGTTCTCTTAATTTCTTCTAGAATTCTTACATAGACTGTGTATAAACACAACTGATTTTTGTACGTTCACATAAGAACCTGGTGGATTACTGAATTTATAAGTTCTAATATTTTTGTTGTTTAATCTTTTAGTTCTTATGTCACTCGATCACTTGACTTTCAATTAATCATTGATTTGCTCGAGCAGGCGCCAGTAACGTCTCCATTCATCCCTGTCCCATGCTAGTGTAGCCAAATGGCATCTATTTGTTCTAGGAACATGAAGAGCCTCAAACCGATCGTTCAGGGTCTTGACAAAGAAGTCTAACCATCTTGTAGGTGGGCCGCCACGTGGTCATTTGACGTCCCATGGAATCCAGTCACTAATGGCTCTAGTTAAGCAGTAGTCTCCAAATCACATTACTGTCCAGCCCATCTGATTTTTGATGTCTTGGCAAATGAGACAGCTTCCCTGATTCTTGACCCTCGACAGAGGTCAGAACTCCAGATTCATTCTCTCATTTGAGTGAAATGTGATACTCCAAGCATAACTCTTTTGATTCCTCTTTGGGAGACCTGAATAGCGTTCTCATCCTATTTTCATAGAGCCCAGGTCTCTGAGGCGTATGTTAATGCAGGAAGAACAGTGGAATCACAGATATGTGCCCGGAGCTGGAGGTTCTTTGTCCTCTTAGATATTTCTTCAACGCTCTTGAAGGCATTCCAAGCCTCTCTCTTCCTCCTGCACAACTCAGGAGGTCATTTATGCCAGGTCATTCGTCATGTTGACTTCTTGACCTAGGTACACATAACTGTTGCATTCGGAGATGTTCGTCCCGTTGAGAGTGAATGGAACGTCAGGAATGAGTTCCTATGTATAAGTTTATATTATCTATGTGCAGAAATAAATTTATATTTTCCGATTTAATTTGAACAACTTGCATTACTTTTCATTGCATAATGCATTCTGGCTAGAACTATATAGAATAAAAGTAATAAAAGTTGGCATGCATGCTTATTTGTGATTTTAAGGTAAAGGATGTTAGTATTTTAAAGCCATAGTTTCCCTCTATTGTTTTTTATAGTATTGGTAGAGTTTCCTTTTTAGCACTTGAGTGTTTTTATCATGAAGGGATACTGTAGAGCCATTAACAGTATAATAGTTCAAAAATTGTTTTGGTAAATCTTTATTTTTCCCCTTAGATGGGCCATAGGTTTTGTTTCTTTACAAGATTTAGAATACTTTTTAGAATACTTTAAAATTTTAACTATATATTTAAGTGTATGGTTCAAATATATAGTTTTATAATATTTATATGTAGCAATGTGATTTCGAAAGTCAGAATCTTTATCTTGCCAATATTCTGTGCGTGTGTGTGTGTGTGTGTGTGTGTGTTTGCATGTGTTCCTTTGATTAATGTATACTATCTCTGCAGTGACTTAAGATCTTCTCTAGTCTTTTCTGAGTCCACATCTTTCCCCAGGCCCCAAATATTCAATTGACTTTGAATGTTCTAATATCAATACCTGATTCTCAAAAGAAGATTAAGGGAAAAAGGAACAAAAGGAGAGAATACTTGGCCTGTATAACACTTTACCCTGCAATGGGAAAAACACAAAATATTAGGAAGGAGTGCAATAAGAGCAACAGCCACCTCATAGTCTAAAATTTCGGTGATCAGAAGTGACAACTTACATCAAAGCACAGATCCTCCTTGTTCCCAGCTCCTATGAGCTGCATGTAAGCTACCCAAGGATCATGGTTGTTTGGGCTGTGGGATATACTGTATTTTGCATAACTGAAATTAACTTACAATTTACTACCCTATCCTTCCACTATGCATTGCAAATCTTTAATATACTACAGTATTCTAAATCACTTACATCAGACAGGTTAGGTTAATGCAATTATTATCTTAACAGGGAGAGGGGATTTTTCTGGCATTTCTTACTCTATCATCTTTCTGAAAATGATCTTTAAAATTAACTAGTAACATTATAAAATTTAATAAGGACAATTGATAATAATGAGTAGATAATAAGCATACTTATAATGCAACATTATTCTTAAATATTCAAAAGTTGACACCACCAAATTTACACAAAAATTAAATTTCTAGTGTTCTGGAGAAGGCAATAATAATAATATTCTGACTGCTGAACTGACTGAGTAACTGATGTTAAAGTAATTGGAGGTATCTCACTCCCCCTCTCCAGAGAACATACATTATAAATTTGGTCCTGAAACACCTGGACATATGTCATTCCTACATAGAAATGTAGCTTCTCTAATATTTTCCTGAGTATATTTTGTGGTTCAGACCATCTGAAATGCATCTATGATTGAATATGGTTAAGGCGTTTATTATACTTTGATATTTAATGGTGGAGGGGACAGCAGGAGACAGTATGAGAAAAAATTGTTTTGAAATCATATAAAACATACCCTCTAATTAAGTTCCCATCATCATTTAAAGCACTAACTGCTAATCTAGAATGTCCTGTCTCTTTTTCTTATCTTCCCCTGCCACATGAGCGCAGTGGTCAGTTTCAAATTATACCTGAGATGCTCTTAGGTCATATATCAACATAAGGTGACTTGTTACAATAACAGCGATGTGGAAAATTTCCTGGGCCTATTAATATACTTCTTGTTGTGATAAAGGGAAATAGTCTTTGATTGTGGACTTTCAGAAAACTTTACCACACAATGTATTGTAACTAAAATGTAACCTTCCAGAGATAAAAACTATCAACATAAACCTTTTGACTCACATACATTTTTTTGCCACTCTTGTACTAAATGGTGTTATCTAATATCAGCAAAAATGAGTGACCTGGAAACTCTCCGTGCTTTAACTAAAATGGTTGTTAGATATTGTCAAATTCATTGTCTGCTATCTGTCTTTTAGGGTCTTTTTTTCCCCTTTGTACAATTTAAAAAGTTGGATGAAAATACCCTGAAGTGATGAGATTGCCATTCTATTGTTGTGGAACAATTTTCATAGACATGCTCTGTGTCAAAGAAGAGAACAATGCTTTCTTCTTTTTCTTTTTCTTTTTTCCTATTCTTTTTTTCGTAGGAGTAGTAGTAGTAGTATTTGCATATTTTTTATTTAATTTTTATTTATTTTATTTAATTTGGTGCTCAGGAACAAACTCTATCAACAGTAAACCAAGCAGGCCAGGAGGAAAATTCCAGGGTTTGATGATGCTCTGGGCCCACTAAGGCTACACCTGGTTGTACTCAAGAGGAATATGGTACTGAGATTCAAATATGATCCCTGTCACCCTGACACTCTACCCCTCTATTTATTAATCTTATTGAATTCTTAAATAATTATTCCAGATTAACATTTTGAATATATAAATGTATACCTATATTCTTTTATAGTTTTCTTCTTCCCCATTTTTTTTTATTAAAGCACCACAAGTTACAAAATTATTTGTTACAAAATGTATTTGACATAACAATGCTCCTTCACCAATCCCACCACCAGTGTCAACCTCCCTCCTCCAGTGTTTCCAGGAACCCTCTGGTACACTTCCCCCAAATGCAGCTCCAGCCTGCTATCTTCACAGGCACCTTTTAAGTTTGATTTTTAAAGTTTGGGTTTCGAAATTTCAGTGTTTACTCTGTGGTTTTTATATTTAGCTCTACCTCACCTTAATACCACTGATATGCCTGAGTCCTGTTGACCCCTTTTCCCTTGCTTCACATCTATCTCTTCTCCCCTTCCCCTCCTCTGTTTTCTCCCTTCTCCTCCCTAATCTCTGGGGCCAGTATGATCTAGGCATTCACCTTTTATTTACAAAATTATTATGATTTACAAAATTATTCATGATTGAGTTTCAGGTGTACAATTATTGAACACAAATCCCTTTACCAATGTTCTCTTCTCTCTACCATTGTTTCCCATTTCCCTATTGTCTGTCAGGCTCTCTCTTTGTCAGGCACTTTGTTCTTTTATGGACTATGGTTTGCAATAATGTTCTAGAAGTGGACCATCTGTTGTATGATCTCCCAGGGTGACCAGGGAAGGCCCCAGCGGCTCTCTCCCTCTCCTCCTAAGTTCAGGAGGCCTCGGGCGCTCCCCTACCTGGGGTGGCCCGTGTTATGGGGAAACTGAAGGAGGAAACGAGGTCCAAACTGGATGATTGATCAGTTGCCGTTTGTTCCAGTCTCTCTGAACCCACCATTCTAGTCTCTCATTGCCCCTCATTACTATCTCCTCCTGTCTCTCCCACTCATCTCTCTGTGCTCCATCTTGCTGCCCTGTTCTCTCTCTCTCCTCTCTTCTCCCACTCCCAGCTACACCCAGTCTGATAGTAAAATTAACATAAGAAAGCCCTTCCTTTGCTCATGGGCAAAATACCACTGAAGGTGTTTTTCTCCTTTCTTCAGTTCAATAACTAAATTAACATCTTAATTAACATCTTAGTTCTACTTCTTAATGTTAGTTATTTTAGTATGGACATAGTAAGAGATACACTGAGGCTTTTAGGGTGGCTCACCTGGGAACATGTCGCCACAGACTCAGACTACAGTGCTCAGGGCAGATTAATCATTCCTAACCCTAGCAGGCACTGTAGCACTGTCCTCCCATTGTTCATCGATTTGCTTGAGCGGGCACCAGTAACGTCTTCATTGTGAGACTCTTTACTGTTTTTGGCATATAGAATACGCCATGGGGAGCTTGCCAGGCTCTGCTGTGAGGGAGGGATACTCTTGGTAGCTTACTGGGCACTCAGAGAGAGATGGAGGAATCAAATCCAGGATGACCTTGTGCAAGGCAAACACCCTACCCGCTGTGCTATCTAATAAATTTTTATCTGATATCAGCTATCAATAGCACAGCAGGTAGGGTGTTTGCTTTGCAGGCGGCCGACCCGGGTTCGATTCCTCTGTCCCTCTCAGAGAGCCCGGCAAACTACCAAGAGAATTCCGCCTGTATGTCAGAGCCTGGCAAGCTCCCCGTGGCGTATTTGATATGCCATAAACAGTAACAACAAGTCTCACAATGGAGACATTACTGGTGCCTGCTTGAGCAAATTGATGAACAACAGGAGGACAGTGCTACAGTGTTATAATCCTAGCAGGGTCCGAATCTAGTTATTACTTTTTGTTTGATGACAGAATTTGGCTGTGACCATGCTCTTAACTTATTCTTAAGCACAGGGTAGCATAGAGCTCACAGCTTGCCATTGGTCCATCCAGTCCCTCATCGGGACCCTGATTTTAGGGGTGCTAAGAAGTAAGGGCAGCTGAGGCTTAGGTTGACAGAACAGAAGCCCAGGAGGAAAATATCATTAAGAGTCAATTGACTCCCAAGTCTTGTGTCCATACAAAAATTACATTGCTCTGAATTAACTATGCAAAGGACTTAAGGAGAGAAGATAATCAATACTTACAAGTCAACAGAGTGCAAAGAAAAAAGTAACAAACACAGAGGAATGGGAGTACTGTGATGGAAGTAACCCAAAAAGTCTGAACTCCCTGCTGCAAGGCAGAAAAGGCAAACCAATATTATCCTACAATCATACTGCTTGACGTCCTCTCAGCACTGAATTCTTATCCATATTGACCACTTCCTCCTCTCATTGTCTTAGTGTTCCTTTTCCTATCATAACCCCACTACCCTCACTGTGGCAACCTTTCTACAAAAGACCAGTTCTCCTGTCCTTGGTTTCTATTGTCTTTAAGCATTATTCTCCTACTGTGCTTCTTTATATCTTGAGTATCTCTGTCCCTCTCCTTCCGACTCATTTCATTCAGTATGATACCCTCCAGATGCATCCATTTACCAGCAAATTTTAAGACTTGATCTTTTTCAATAGCTACATAGTATTCCATTGTGTATGTGTACCATAACTTCTTTGTCTACTCTTTTGTCTTGGGCACTTGGATTGTTTCCTGATTTTGTCTATTGTAAATAGTGCTGCAATGCACATAGGAGTGCAGTTATCTTTTCTGCATTGTGTTTTTGGGCCCACAATTTATATTCCCAGTAATGAAATTGCTGAATTGTATGGAAACTTAATTCCTAGTCATATTTTTTTATCCTTAACATAAAACAGAACTTCATCCACAGGAGGCAGAAACTCCACCATTCTTCTGCATTACTAATGCTTATTTATATGCTTCATGTCTGCTTCTACGTAGTATGTGACTTTATAACTATTTAAGACCTCTGGTTCAAGTGTGAGCTTGAGGTTTACTTTTTATCTGTCAGAGATACAAATTTTTGACTAAAGAAATAAAGGCCAACTATAGCAATGTGTGTGTGTGTGTGTGTGTGTGTGACTGTGTGTGAAAAATTTGAAATGCTTCATTTTGTTTTCAGAACAAAAAACCAGAGGTTTAAATAAAACATAATGTACTTGGCTAAAGGAAACAATGAGGGGAATGAATTAGTAATCATGATGGATGGAGATTTGAAAAGAGAGATTCTGAGTCTTTGAGAGGAAAGTTCAAAAGGATACTGTGTTCCTAATATTTTAATTGTACATAGGGCTGGAGAATAGTTCATTCAGAGGCAGAAAGATCCGATCAGCAAATCTGTCTGAGATAATCAAGGGTTAGTCTTTCTCAAAGAAATTCAGACAATTCAGAGACTATCACCGGCTGATATTCACTGAGAATTGAGTTGTATGGTAATAATCTAGTTACTTTGAGATTATGAATAAGGTAGAATTTCAGTCTGAAGGAAACTACATAAGAAATATTTCTTCTTTCTTTCAATTATTTGTTTATTAGAATCTTTGAACAGACATTAACTAGCACATATAATATTGTGACATATAACTGGTTCCAATATTTAAAACACATTTCTTGCTTTTAAAATAATTTCTTTTCATTTTGAAGTATTCCTCTCCCTTGAGTTCTCCAGTATCATTAGGCTCTGGTGTCACCAATCTACTAAGTACAGAAATGCTTCAATTTTCAAGAGGATACTAAATTTTACCCTCCACACATGATTCAAGAGAATATGTCTTTAGTGTGATAACTTGTCAGAGAAAACTGTCTTTAGATCACAAATTTGTGTTCATCTAGTAACAATCTTCATTTTTTATGTCTATTATCTATTATCTGTAGGTGAAGGGAAATATTATATATATACCAATATCTATACAAAAGAGAAATATTATAAATGCCTACACTTATAGTAATATGTTGACATTTATGAAGTATTTGCAAAAGAGATTAAACTTTTCAACTTGTCACCCTCTTATTTGAGTGGTATAAATTGAGACCAAAGAAATTCCAGTAACAAGTGCATATTTCACCACTCCTGCTTAGCCATGGTTTCATATCTGCACATATCTACATGCAATTTAACTGACATGAGATTCACTTTGAACACCCTCTTCACAGTCTTCTTTTATTTAGTTGCCTTCCCTGTTACCATTTAGAATACTGGAACATACTCCATGATTCACTTAATCACCACCCGAATCTGAGAAATGAAAGTCAATAGAATCCCTATATTTAAGGTTTGTTTGGAACTTTTATCATTCAGACATTTCTTAGTCGCATTCTTTGCAATCAGCCTTAATAATTTTAAACCACCCTTTATTTCTTGGTGGAACTACCAAATACTTAAAAATATGCAGCTTATTTGAAACTATTTGTCTTTCCCACACTGTTCCACTCACCATAAGGAATAAACTCCTTGGACCACCCTAAGTACATGAAAATTAAATTATCATGATGCTTCTGTTTCTTCTCAAATAAACCCTTACACGACCAGCCATTTCTCAGGAATTTAATTACAGATCAAGGTCTATTTCCTGATGCAAATGATTTTATAAAGACCTGTGATTATTTTTTTCTCTTTGGCCATAGTCTAGTTCTATTTATTAAGTGTTGAAATCCACAGCACCCCAATACCCTCAAACATTAAAGTTAAATATCACTGCAGTTATATGAGATTTGCAAGTAATAGATGTCATCTTTCTACTTAATACTATGCAAATCTGCCTCAGATAAGTTTGGAATGTCCCCAGAATACAGGAGATATAACAAGAATTGAGAGGAACTCTTTAACCTTAACTTTAGTAGTGGGAAAAGTACTTAAATGTTCAGATGTGTAAAACCACCCCAAAATAACCTTTTATGTTCCTAGTCTCTGCAGAAATATTTCCTAAAGCTTAGTAGAGCTAGGTAGAAATGGGCTCTGGATTAATTTTGACCTTCTGTGGCAATGCATTTTCAAGACCAAGAATTTATGTGTGCAGAATATTAAATGTCAAATGCAAATATGAAAATGGAACTACACAGTTGCAGATAGTCCCTAATTGATATTGAGCAGACTATTCCCTTTAAATGTTAATGAAACTGTTGTAATTACTAAATGACCAAAACAGCTCAGAAGCCAGGGTTCACAGCTGTAAACCATTACTTCTAAATTACTGGCACAGGCCCGCATTAGCAGATGGTTCAGCCCATGGAAGAAAACTTCCTCAAGATGCTTTTCTTTCCAGGTCTGGGCTCCGGAGCAAATTAGATGAGCATATTACAGAGGGCCAGAGAGTCTGTTTGGACATGTAGTTGGAGATAAGCACCTTCTTTGATCTTCTTATTTTTTTTCTTCATTACATTCTTTGCAGAAAGTGCTGAATATCACAGAACACAAAGAAAAGAGGAGAGACTGACAACTTATAAATGTTGCACGAAGGTTTAGCTATGCACATTTCTGCTGGCTTTTTAAGAAGTGGTATATAGCCTACAACCTGAGGTAGATGGACATACTGACATGGAAGGTAAATACTGAGGTGTATAAAGTGTGTGTGTGTGTGTGTGTGTGTGTGTCAGAGAGCAAAAGAGATACGGTGAGACCTGCTAACAAGCCAGTGGCAGAAAAGCAATTAGAAGAAAAATAGGCATTTGAATGGGCTTAGTACCCTCCAGACAAAGAATGCCTTTAAAGCTGTGTAAGCAAAACTGTGCAGTAGAAACAAGCGATGTCTTTATTAGAGAAGGCCTGTGGCTCTTCACAGCTTTGTTCTGTAAATTCCATACCAGCTTTGCAAACTCTCTGAGGTTATTAACTTTAGTGGAGATTTCTTTTTTTTATAGAGGTGGGTGAGTCCCGCAGCCTGTCAAGCCTATCATGAATATGAAAGATAGATTAAGACATCTGCCAAACACAGGAGGAAAGGAGTTGTCTTATGGGGAACACTACTACTGTCAGTAGGGCGTCAAGCAGATCAGCCACGGTCATTAAAGAGTCAGTCTCACACACTACCTGGGTTTGGGCTCTAGATTTCATTTCAGCCACAAACTTCTGAAGACAAACAGTGAAGTCAAATAGTTTTAGCTCAGAATATAGGAGAGGAGAAAATGAGATAAGGAGCCCCTTAAAAGGAAGGAAATGAAGTACTCCATAGAGGAGTGAAGCATGCTGGTGGTGTCAAAGAAAACTGAACTTTGATTTCAAGTGGACATCATTCAGTCTTCAAAGCCTTTGCTTCCTGCTGGAATAATCTCCTCTTGGAGAGCCCGGCAAGCTACCGAGAGTATCTCGCCCGCACGGCAGAGCCTGGCAAGCTCCCTGTGATGTATTCGATATGCCAGACACAGTAACAACAAAGTCTCCAATGGAGACGTTACTGGGCCCGCTCGAGCAAATCGATGATCAACGGGAGGGCCTTTACTTTACTTTACTTTATTTATGGAGTGAGGTAGACCTCCAGTCTTGGGTTTCCAGCTGACAACTGAGCTGGCCTCATTTAGTTCCACAAGGTCTTTGTTCCTGGGAATCATCTCCAAAGTCCAGTCTTGCAACAAAGGGCATTTTTTTTTCAATTTTATCTTGATTTTATGTTTGTAAAAATTTGCCTACGGCCTTTCTCCCTGCCAAACTTACTTTATTACTATCTAACAAAAGAATGAGTCTTTATCTGTGCTATGGAAAGTGATTAGTAAATTCGGAAATGATTGAAGCTTCTGAATAGAAGAGAGTGAAACTTAATGATTTAATTAGCATAAATGCTCAATTACTGTATTATCCTGAATGGAAACGAAATTTTATATTTTTATCCTCTGTAACATTTTCTGAAGGGCCTCGCATTTGGATGACCTGCCATTCATAGATGATAACATTAGAATGGCTTAAATAGGAGTACAAACAATTCTGGTTTTCAACCATTTGTACCAATTGTTAGAACAAGCGTTCACTGTCTTCTGTTGACTGTTCATCTATTTGCTCAAACAGGCTCAGTAACGTCTCTATTGTGATACTTGTTGTTACTGTGTTTGGCATACTGAACACATCAGTGGTAGACTGTCAGGCTTTGTTGTGTGGGTGTGATACTCTGTAGCATGCTGGGCGAAGGAATAGAACCCAGGTCGGCCGGGTTGGCTTTAAGCAAGGCAAATACCCTACCACTGTGCTATCTCTCCAGCCCAGAACAAGACTAAGAGTGGGAAAAGTAGATCTATATACTCTCAAGAAAGTTTGACAATGAAAGTTGAGAAAATTTCTCTGTGAAGGAGATATCAAGGTCATCTTCTGAGAACAAGATTGAATTGTAGGGTGATCAATGTGCAAAGAAGTTTAGATCATCTCATGGAAAATTGGTGAATGGCATTTTCTGGGGCATATGCATGGCACAAATTGATTATCATTCTGGAGCACTGAGTCAAGTTTGCAAATCAGTATTTTATTTTATAATTGTTGCACCATATATTCAATCTCAAAATGTTATAGACAATATGAAAAACATATTAGCAAAGAGTTATTTAATTATTTTATGCATTTTATACATATACATTTTATAAAAAAGATAAGGCATGCAAAATCTAAGATTCAAATTTTGAAAATGTAATAAATTTTAGTATAAATAAGTTTCAAATAAATATAGTAAATGAATTCTTGAAATAAAGGAAATGTCAGCAAGAAAGATCAGATGAAGCAATCTACTAGCATGCAGTACTTACAATGGAAGTCAGGGCGAATTTTATTTTTTGTTTAATTTTTTCATTCAAAGTTATTTTGAAGTATGTTAACTATGACATCTAATTTTGACTATTTTTTAGTAGTTTGTTTGGGTGGCTTCTTGTGCTAATATTCACATTTACAAAGACATTTCAGTAGAATCGCTGCTTTCACAAAATTTTTGTCAGAGTGTGGATATTGTTGAGTTTTGATTACATTTTCTTTTTTTAAAATTTTTATTAGTGAAATTTTTATTAGCGGGTAGGGCGTTCGCCTTACAAGCGGCCAACATGGCCGACCCGAGTTCGATTCCTCCGCCCCTCTTGGAGAGCCCGGCAAGCTACCGAGAGTATTGGATATGCCAGACACAGTAACAACAAAGTCTCCAATGGAGACGTTACTGGGCCCGCTCGAGCAAATCGACGATCAACGGGAGGGCCTTTACCTTTACCTATTAGTGAAACACCATGAGGTACAGTTATAGACTTACAAATTTTGGGGCTTGGGTTTCAGTTATACAATGATCAAATACCCTTCCCTCCACCTGTGCCCATTCTCCACCACCACTGATCCCAGTATCCCTACCACCCCCCCCCCCCCAATCCCCCATCCTACCCTACCTCTGTGGCAGAGCATTCCCTTTTGTTATTTCTCTACTTTTAAGTGCTGTGATTTGCAAAAGAGACATTGAGTAGCAATCATGTTTGGTCTATAGATTACCCTCATCACACATCTCCCATGCTGAGAGGAACCTCCCAACATTCTTAATTTGGTGCTCCTTTCTCTTTCTGAGCTGCCTTTTCCCCTAGCGTGTGTGGCTAGCCTCAAAGCCATGGAGTAATCCACCTGGTACTTATCTCGGCTATTCTTGGGTGTTAGTCTCCTATTTTGTTACTTTATGTTCCCCAGATGAATGCAATCTTTCTAGGTCTGTCCTCCTCTTTCTGACTCATTTCACTTACCATGATACTTTCCATGTGGTACCACTTGTGTATGAATTTCATGACTTCATCTTTTCTAACAGCTGCATAGTAGTCCATTGTGTAAATATACCAAAGTTTATTTAACCAGTCATCTGTTCTCGCACACTCAGGTTTTTTCCAGATTCTAGCTATTGTAAAGAGTGCTGCAATGAACAAACAAGTGCAGATGTCACTTCAACTGTTTTGCCACTCTGGGATATATTCCCAGGAGTGGTATTGCTGGGTCAAATAGGAGCTCAATTTCTAATATTTTGAGGATTGTCCATACTGTTTTCCAGAAGGGCTGAACCAGTCGGCATTCCCACCGTCAGTGAAGGAGAGTCCCTTCCTCACCACATCCATGCCAACACTGGTTGCTTTTGTTCTTTTGGATGTGGGCCGATCTCTGTGGTGTGAGATGATATCTCATTGTGGTTTTGATCTGCATCTCCCTGATGATTATTGATGTAGAGCATTTTCTCATGTGCCTTTCAGCCATTTGGATTTCTTCTTTGAGAAAGTTTCTGTTCATTTCATCGGCCCATTTTTTGATGGGTTGGATGTTTTCTTCTTGTGGAGTTCAACCAGTACTTCCTATATCCGTGATATCAACCCCTTGTTGGATGTGTATTCTGTATTCTGTGAATATCCTTTCCCATTCTGTAGACTGTCTTTGCATTTTGGTCAATGTTTCTTTTGAGGTGCAGAAGCTTCTTAGTTTAAGATAGTCCCATTTGTATATCTCTGTTTTCACTTGCTTATACAGTGCTGAAACGTCTTTGAAGATACCATTAGCTTCAATATCATGGAGGGTTTTGCCAACTTTGTCTTCAATATACCTTATGGATTCTGGTCTGATGTTGAGGTTTTCAATCCATTTTGATCTTACTTTTGTACATGGTGTTAGGCAGAGATCTGAGACCACTTTTTTGTATGTATCCGTCCAGTTTTGCCAGCACAATTTGTTAAAGAGGCTTTCCTTACTCCACTTCACATTTCTTGCTCTCTTATCAAAGATTAGGTGATCATATGCTTAGGGGGAGATGTCTGTATATTCAACCCTGTTCCATTACTCTGCAGCTCTGCCTTTGTTCCAATACCATGCTGTTTTAATTATCACTGTTTTGTAGTAGAGTTTGAAGTTAGGGAGATTGATTCCTCCCATTTTCTTTCCCCAAAAAATTGCTTTAGCTGTTCCTGGGTGCTTATTGTTCCATATGAATTTCAAGAGTGTTTGCTCCATTTCTTTGAAGAATGTCATGTGTATCGTTATAGGGATCATATTGAATTTGTACAATGCTTTGGGAAGTATTGACTTTTTGACAACGTTAATTTTCCCATTCCATGAGTAGGGAATATCTTTCCATTTCCTTGTGTCCTCTTTTATTTCCTGAAGTATTGACTACATTTTCTGAAACATATTTTTCTATGGCATGGGAGTTTGAATTACCTGGCTCTGCTCTCAGGAATCACTCCTGGTGGTGCTCAGATAACCATATGGGATGCCAGGGTCAAACCTGTATAGGCCACAAGCAAGGCAAATGCCCTACCCACTGTATTATCACTCTGGCCCCTTTTTAAAACATCTTGATTTGAAACCCTGGCATGGTGGGTTATTTTGTCTGAAGCTATCAAGGTACAAATCTGCAACAGCACTTTTATTGATCAGCAATAATGATTGCAATAATGATTACTGAATGCATTTTTTAAATTCAGATTTCAATATTTAAGTTGTATGATTAGAAGGAATTTTAGGAAATAGTCTATATATACCAGAATTCTGCAGATTATCTCCCAGGGAAAGCTGGTAAATATCTATAATAGTATCAAAGGCTAAAAGCATAATTTTCCTGTTTCCACTGTCTACTTGATAAATTATTATAAATTCAGTAATTTATAATAATTGCTTGATCCTATTCTTTGGTTTAGGACTGTAATTTGGATGTGATATTCAGTGGTTTGTTGTAGGTTAAGGATAAATGTGATTTGTTTTTTGTGCTATGTTTTTAGAATCATCTATAATTCAAGGTTTTGTCTTGAATGAATTATATAAATTATATTATCAAAAATGCTCTCCATTACTGTGCTATGAATCAACACAAGTAGTTTATAGTAAGTTTACTTTTATAAATTTAATCCTTCATCTGCCCCTTTTATGCCCCCAAATGTAGAAAATTATATACATTTATATGTAAAGATGATAGACCAAAAAGACAAATATTTCTCAAAATGCAATCAAGTATTTAGCATTTTACTTTTGGATGATATTGAGCACTTAACATTGGGAATATATAGTAATAAAGTTAATACGACTCATCAATTCTTGGAAAAACATGCTGAAATGATTGATTTCAATAATTGATCTGATAACATTGATCATTTCATGGCAGTAGCTTAGCCTCCTTTGGAATTGCTGGCAGAATCTCATATAATATTGAATACTGGTATAAGAAGGCAGTGAGTCATTATGACATGTGGAGTCCCTTTCTTCAAGAAAGGAGCCAAACCAGATGTGTTGCCAAGCATCACAGGTGCTCCACCTGTGCACAGAGCACCAAGATTCGTCTTTCAGAGAAAGCCTTCCCTGGCAAAGAAGTTTTCACCATTTTAAAGACACTGAAATCAGTCCCAGGTTCCAAAACAGGCCCATAAAATGCAAATACTTCTTTCATAGTAACAATGTGCACACATTAGATGAAAAATGAGACGTCTTGTCTATACCAAGGGACGACTGTATTTCTGTCCACATGCATTCAGAATACAGATATATGACTGCCAAAAACCTTCAGATTTGCTTTCAAGTACTCAAAACCCTACCACTGTGTATACAATTAATGATCTTTGTTAGAAATAGTAAAACTTTTTGACATCACAAAGATACAAAATGCTAAACATGGTTCCAGAAAATTTTCCCAACATAGCAACCTATTTAACAATGAAAGAGACACATTTTTATGATGTTCATATTATGTAAAACGTTCTTCTGTAAAATATATCTTAAAATATTTAATCCTAAACTAAATGTTTTTATCTTAAAGAAGTTTACATTATCTACTTCAGTATCTGGTTAAAAAATTATAAGAATTTTATGCCCTTTTTAAAAATAATGACAATATGAAAGTAACTTTAAAGAAAATAATAAATGCCTTCACATTTTTTTATATTTGATAACTTTAGCCAACCTTTTGTCTGCAACCATAAAGGTCTCTTCTAATTGAAAAGATTATATCACTTGATCACTTGCCTTTCCATTAATCATCGATTTGCTCTAGCAGGCGCCAGTAACGTCTCCATTCGTCCCTGTTGTGTGGTAGTGTAGCCCAATGGCGTCTGTTCATTCTAGGAACACGAAGAGCCTCAAACCAATCATTCAGGGTCTTGACAAAGAAGACTGACAATCTTGTAGGTGGGTGGCCACGCAGTCTTTTGACGTCCCCTGGAATCCAGTTGGTAATGGTTCTAGTCAAGAGGTTGTCTCCAAATCTCATTACACCTGATTTTTGATGCCTTGGCAAATGAGACAGCGTCCCTGATTCTTGACTGACGACGGAGGTCAGAACTCTGGATTCTTTCTCTCATTTGAGTGAAACGTGATACTCCTAGAATAGCACTTTTGATTCCTCTTTGGGAGACCCAAATAGAGTTCTGATCCTGTTTTCATAGGGGCCAGGTCTCTGAGGCGTATGTTAATGCAGGAAGAACAGTGGAATCGAAGAGATGTGCCCAGAGCCGAAGGCTCTTTGTCCTCTTAACTATTTCTTCAATGCTCTTGAGGCATTCCAAGCCACTCTTTTCCTCCTGCACAATTCAGGTGCCAAGTCATTTGTCATGTTGACTTCTCAACCTAGGTATATATAACTGTTTCATTCGGAGATGTTCGTCCCGTTGAGAGTGAATGGAATCTCAGGAATGAGATTGTTTCTCATAAACATTGTCTTCGTGAGAATCAGCTATAGTCTGACCTTTCCACACTCATGGTCAAAGTTGGCCAGCATTTGTGCTGCTTGGCTAATGTTTGGTGTTATTAGAACAATGCCATCAGCAAAGCAGAGAGGGTGTAGTTGCCGACCGCCTATCTTCACTCCTATTCCTTCCCATTCCAGTTGAAGTTCTCGAGGGTGGCACTGAAGAGTTTCAGTGAAATGGTATCACCCTGCCGAACCCCTCTCTTGACATGGATGATCACTTATTTGTAGAATGGTGAGATCCTGGTAGTGAATACGCAATACAGCTCATGGAGGATTCTGATGTATTGACTTTGAACGCCCTGATTGACAAGGGCTTCGATGACTGCTTCCGTCTCAACAGAATCAAAGACCTTCTTTAAATTAATGAACGTTAGAAAGAGCAGCATCTTGAACTCCTGAGAAACCTCACTGAGCTTGGTTATTGTGTGTATATGGTCATTTGTGCTGAATCCTTTGCAGAACCCAGCTTGTTCGCATGATTTTCCTTCATCTGGTGTTCTGCCAATTCTATTCAGGATGACTCAAGTGAACCGCTTGTAAAGGTCTATTAAATGAAAAGATTCTATAATTTTAAAAGATATTAGATAAATTTGGACTGGAGCGATAGCACAGTGGGTAGGGTGTTTGCCTTGCATGCAGCCAACATGGACGACCAGAGTTCGATTCCTCCACCCCTCTCGGAGAGCCCAGCAAGCTACAAAGAGTATCTCGCCCTCATGGCAAAGCCTGGCAAGCTACACACAACGTATTCGATATGCCAAACACAGTAACAACAAGTCTCAAAAGGGAGACATTCCTGGACCCGCTCGAGCATATCGATGAACAATGGGAGGACAGGGTCAATGACAGATAAATTTATTGAAGTAAGGTTAGATAATTATTTTTTAAACTGTGGCACATCTTTTATGAACCAAGTATTGTTCTAAGCACTGGGATAGAGAACTGAACAAGATAAATCAAAGTCTTTACATTATAAAATTTACATAGAAAAGTCTTATAAATATTCACTTACTAAATATAAATAGTGATATATTCCTCAATATTTTTCTAAAATACTAATAACATTTTACAAAATTAATGCTAAAATAGTTACCTGTGATTAAAGAATCTGAGATTAAAGGATGGAACATCTGACATAAAATTAATATATTTGGTCATATTTGAAAGTTGGTTTCTAATTCCTTGCTCTGTTTTATTGGTTTCCTACAGTTTCACAGACTGAGTTCACAACGTTCAGGCACAAAGAACAAATATTTATTTCCAGTAGTTACAACAGGTTTAACTACAAAATAAAAGCATCCTATAAATTTAGAGGGGTTAACAGACTGAATTTTCTAGTCTTGCCTGACACCAGCAAACTACTTATGTATACTGCTACATTTATTTATATTACATTGTTTCATACCATTTTTATTTATGATATAGCTTTTTTTAAATTTGTGAGCATATGAGAGTCTCTGGAAAATTATTTTAATATTAAATTCCATGATGCTGGTTAAATTATCACCTGTCTCAGCTAGTTTGAGCTGCTATCACAAAATATCACAAATCCGGAGTATGATAAACAACAGAAATGTATATCTTCATAGTTCTGATAGCTGAATGTCTGAGATTATGGGATCAGTATAATAATTTTCTAGTAAAAGGCCTCTGTATTTCATATTAGTGTCCTTTGTATCAATGTGACAGGAAAGGAGCCAGCTGATTTTAATCTCTACTTAAAAGGACACTGATCAACTTAAGACAGCATGCACCTGTGGATCTAACTAACTCCGAAAGTCTCAATTACAAATTCTATCAAGATACATTTGAAGGTGCATTAACTTTCAATGCTGTAGCAATAGCACAGAGGGTAGGGTACTTGCCTTGCATGTGGCCGACCTGGGTTCGATTCCTCCGCTCATCTCAGAGAACCCGGCAAGCTACAGAAAGTATCCTGACCTCATGGCAGAGCCTGGCAAGCTCCCCATGGCGTATTCTATATGCCAAAAACAGTAACAAGTCTCACAGTGGAGACTATACTGGTAGCCGCTTGAGCAACTTGATAAACAATGGGAGGACAGTGACAGTGACAGCATCATCATGGATTTACTTGTATTTAGAAAAATCCAAAATTCCCAAACTACAAAACTCTACTTCAGGAAATGAAAGAGGACACAAGAAAATGGAAAGATAAGCAGTAATAATTAAAACAGCATGGTACTGGAACAAAGGCAGAGCTGTAGAACAATGAAAAAAGGTTGAATCTACTAACATCTCCCCTCAAACATATGATCATCTAATCTCTGATAAAGGAGCAAGAAATGTGAAGTGGAGTAAGGAAAGCCTCTTTAACAAATTGTGCTGGCAAAACTGAATAGCTACATGCAAAAATTGGGCTCAGATCACTGCCTAACACTATGTACAAAAGTAAGATCAAAATGGATTAAAGATCTCAACATCAGACCGGAATCCATAAAGTACATTGAAGACAAAGTTGGCAAAACCCTTCATGACATTGAAGCTAATGGTATCTTCAAAATGTCATGCCATTGGCCGAGCAAGTGAAAACAGAGATAGACAAATTGGACTATCTTAAACTAAGAAGCTTCTGCACCTCAAAAGAAAACAGTGACCAGAATACAAAGACAGTCTACAGAATGGGAAAGGATATTCACAGAATACACATCCAACAAGGGTTGATATCAAGGGTATATACAAAGTACTGGTTGAACTCCACAAGAAAAAAACAACCAACTCCATCAAAAAATGGGGCGATGAAATGAACAGAAACTTTCCCAAAGAAGAAATCTGAATGGCTGAAAGGCACATGAGAAAATGCTCTACATCATTATTCATCAGGGAGTTGCAGATCAAAACAACAATGAGATATCATTTCACACCACAGAGACTGGCCCATATCCAAAAGAACAAAAGCAACTGGTGCTGGTGTGCATGTGGTGAGAAAGGGACCCTTCTTAACTGCTGGTGGGAATGCCAACTGGTTCAGCGCTTTTGGAAAACAGTATAGAGGATTCTCATCTCATCCTTTCTCATCCTTGAGAAAAGAGATGAGAAAGGAGAGGCCGACAAAATCTCAAGGCCGACCTAGGCTACCACAACGAAGGAAGACAAAAATGATCGTCTGTACTTTCAATGCACATACGCTAGCATCAGATGCATCCATCGAGGACCTGATGGTACAAGCGCGAATGATCAAGTACGACATCATTGGTCTGACCGAGACAAGAAGGCACGAATCTCACCATGCCATTTTCGACACTGGAGAAGAATTGTTCCTCAGAACATGCGATAAAAGAGGTGTCAGAGGCGTCAGTGTCCTTGTCAACACGTGATATTCCAAGTATAACTCTTTCTATTCTTCTTTGGGAGACCTGAATAGCGTTCTCATCTTGTTTGCGTAGGGCCCAGGTCTCTGAGGCATATGTTAATGCAGGAAGAACAGTGGAATCAAAGAGATGTGCCCGGAGCCGGAGGTTCTTTGTCCTCTTAGCTATTTCTTCGACGTTCTTGAAGGCGTTCCAAGCCGCTCTCTTCCTCCTGCGCAGCTCGGGTGCCAGGTCATTTGTCATGTTGACCTCTCGACCTAGGTAGACATAGCTGTTGCATTCGGAGATGGTCATTCCGTTGAGAGCAAATGGGGCGTCAGGAATGAGGCTGTTTCTCATAAACATTGTCTTCGTAAGATTCAGCTGTAGTCCTACCTTTCCACACTCACGGTCAAAGTCATGAAAACCAGTAACTACAACTGGTCTCATTCACCTGACCCTGAAGGCTTCACCAACATGGCAGCACTGAGAAGGATGAGAAAGGAGAGGCTGACAAAATCTCAAGGCCGACCTAGGCTGCCACAACGAAGGAAGACAAAAATGATCGTCTGTACTTTCAATGCACGTACGCTAGCATCAGATGCATCCATCGAGGACCCGATGGTACAAGCGCGAATGATCAAGTACGACATCATTGGTCTGACCGAGACAAGAAGGCACGAATCTCACCAAGCCGTTTTCGACACTGGAGAAGAATTGTTCCTTGGAACATGCGATAAAAGAGGTGTTGGAGGCGTCAGTGTCCTTGTCAACACAAACTTGGCCAAGAGCATTGATTCATTTGAATGCCTAACAACCCAAATTGGACGTTTACATTTGAATAGATGTGGCTCACTGCCTGCAGTTTCTATCTTTGTTGTCTATGCACCAACATCTCATTATGATGAAAGAGAAATTGAGAAGTTCTACATGGAGCTGGAGAAATTCTATAAAGAAGACCACACCTTCTACAAGATCATTGTCGGTGATTTTAATGCCAAGATAGGACCGAGAAGATCAGCTGAAGAACTTCACATCGGGACCCATGGCCTAGAATGGCATGAACAGGGTGAGAGACTATCGGAGTTCATCATGTCGACCAAGACCATCCATGGTAACTCACAGTTCCAGAAGGCAGAATCTAAACGTTGGACATGGGAGTCTCCCGGTGGACGATTCCACAATGAAATAGACCACATCGTATTCAATCGACAGTTTTGCCTGACCAATGTCGCTGTTGTCCCAAAATTTTGAACGGGATTGGACCACTGTCTCCTTCATGCAAAATTCTACTTCACAGAGCGAGGAGAAAGGGCTGCAAAGTTCAAAAAGAGAACTCCCAGAATGAACACCAACTGGGAACTCTTTGGCACTATTGCGGCAATATGGGAAGATGCCATTGCTGACAACATTGACGAGGAATACGATCGACTGGTTCAGCATCTCCATGAATGTGCGAGGAACACCAATAGAGAGATAGCCACAAAAAATCGCCTGTCTTCGAAAACTCTTGAGCTAATTTGCCAGTGTGGTTTGGCACATGCCTCAGGCAACCGCAAGCTAACGTCCGAGCTCGCAAAGCAGTGCAGAGATGCAATCAAGGAAGACCTCAAAGAGAGAAGAGCAGAAGTACTGGTAGATGCGGCAGAAGCTGGGAAAATTATTCGTTACGCCCGCCTGTCCTTCCCCAACTACAAGACCAAAATGACTGCCCTCCGATGTCCTGATGGATCCATCACATCCTCCAGAATGGCAATGGAGAAGATTATCCATGACTTCTACTCAAATCTCTTCGATAGCCATGTCCACTTGCCGACATAGCAAATTCCACAGGATGGATATGTCATTCCCAACGTTCTCCCTTCCGAAATCCAACATGCCATTTCGTTGGTAAAGAAACGAACAGCACCCGGCCCAGACAAGGTCAGACCTGAATACCTGAAGAACCTGCCATCAGTACTCATCAATACACTGGCTGGGCTCTTCACTCGCTACCTGTCTGAATGCAAGGTTCCATCCCAATGGAAAACCAGCAGGACCGTACTACTGTTCAAGAAGGGAGACATCCATGACACTGGCAACTATTGCCCGATCTGCCTATTGTCTGTCTTCTACAAGTTGTTCACTCGAGTCATTCTAAAAAGGATTGGCAGAACACTAGATGAAGGACAACCATGTGAACAAGCTGGGTTCCGCAAAGGATTCAGCACCATCGACCATATCCACACAATAACCAAACTCATTGAGGTTTCTCGAGAGTTCAAGATGCCGCTCTGTTTAACATTCATTGATTTAAAGAAGGCCTTTGATTCTTTTGAGAAGGAAGCGGTCATTGAAGCCCTAGCCAATCAGGGCATTCAAGCCCAATACATCAAGATCCTCCCTGAGCTGTACTGTGGAATCACTACCAGGATCTCACCATTCTACAAAGAAGTGATCGTTGATGTTAAGAGAGGGGTTCGGCAGGGTGATACCATTTCACCGAAACTCTTCAGTGCCACCCTCGAGAACATCATGCAACAACTGGAATGGGAAGGAATGAGAGTGAAGATAGATGGTCTGCAACTACACCACCTCCGCTTTGCTGATGACATTGTTTTAATAACACCAAATATCAGCCAAGCTGCACAAATGCTGGCTGACTTCAACCGTGAGTGTGGAAAGGTAGGACTACAGCTGAATCTTACGAAGACAATGTTTATGAGAAACAGCCTCATTCCTGATGCCCCATTCGCTCTCAACAGAACGACCATCTCCAAATGCAACAGCTATGTGTATCTAGGTCGAGAAGTCAACATGACAAATGATCTGGCACCCGAGTTGCGCAGGGGGAAGAGAGTGGCTTGGAACGCCTTCAAGAACGTCGAAGAACTAGCTAAGAGGATGAAGAACGTCCGGCTCTTGGCAGATCTCTTCTTTGATTCCACTGTTATTCCTGCATTAACATATGCCTCAGAGACCTGGGCCCTACGCAAACAGGATGAGAACGCTATTCAGGTCTCCCAAAGAGACTAGAAAGAGCTATGCTTGGAATATCACGTTTCACTCCAATGAGAGAAAGAATCCACAGTTCTGACATCCGTCGACGATCAAGAATCAGGGACGCTGTCTCATTTGCCAAGTTGTCAAAAATCAGATGGGCTGGTCATGTAATGAGATTTAAAGACGACCGCTGGACTAGAGCTGTTACTGATTGGATTCCACGGGATGTCAAAAGACCGTGTGGCCGCCCACCTACCAGATGGTCAGACTTCTTCTTGAAGATCATGAACAATCGTTTTGAGGCTCTTCATGTTCCCAGAGCGAACAGATGCCATTGGGCTACACTAACATGCGACAGGAACAAATGGAGACGTTACTGGTGCCCGCTCGAGCAAATCGATGACTGACGGGAAGTAAAGTGAGTAAGCGATTATGGAGGATTCTCAAAAATTAGAAATTGAGCTCCTATTTGACCCAGCAATACCACTCCTGGGAGTATATCCTGGAGAGGCAAAACAGTATAGTCGAAGTGACATCTGCACTTGTTTGTTCATTGCAGCACTCTTTACAATAGTCAGAATCTGGAAAAAACCTGAATGCCCGAGAACAGATGACTGGTTAAAGAAACTTTGGTACATCTACACAATGGAGTACTATGTAGCTACTTGAAAAGATGAAGTCATGAAATTTACATACAAGTGGTACTACATGGAATGTATCATGCTAAGAGAAATGAGTCAGAGAGGGATATACATAGAAAGATTGCATTCATCTGGGGAATATAAAGTAACAAAATAGGAGACTAACACCCAAGCGTAGCTGATATTAGTGCCAGGAGATTTACTCTACGGCTTGGAGGCCAGCCACACATGCTAGGGGAAAAGGCAGGTCAGATAGAGAAGGGAGCACCCAATAAAGTGTGCTGGGAGGATCCTCCCAGGATGGGAGAAGCATGCTGAAAGTAGACTATAGACCGAACATGATTTCCAGTCAATCCCTCTGTTGCAAACCACAACACCCAAAAGGAGAGAGAGTACAAAAGGGAATGCGCTGTCACAGAGGCAGTGTAGGGTGGAGGAATGGGGGGTGGGAGGAATACTAGGATCCATGGTTGTAGAAAATGGGCACTGGTGGAAGGATGGGTATTTGATCATTTTATGATTGAAACCCAAGCCCATACATTTGTAAGTCTACAATTGTACCTCATGGTGTTTCACTAATAACAATTTTTTAAAAAATGAAAAGAAAAATCTAAAATTCCTATATTTTGCTTCAAGTGACCATTTTTTTCTTTGTAAAATCAGAGTTACTGTTACCTTTATATATCTTATACATACAGCAGTATTATAAATTTATGTGTCAAATTGGCTCGTCTCTTCAAATTCTACTGTCAAATTGCAAGGTTCTGTAACAGTGGAAAACCAGTAAAACCATTCTACTGTTCAAGAAGGGAGACATCCATGACATTAGCAACTATTGCCCAATATGCCTGTTTTCCATCGTCTACAAGCTGTTCACTCAATTCATCCTGAATAGGATCACAGAACATGGTTGAAGGACAATCATGCAAACAAGCCTGCCTGGTTCCCAAAAGCATTCAGCACGATTGACCATATCTACACAATAAGCAAGATGATTGAGGTTTCTCGGGAGTTCATGATGTCACTTTGACTAAGGTTGATTGATTTAAAAAAGGCCTTTGATTCTGTTGAGACTGAAGCAGTCATCGAAGCTTTAGCCAAACAGGGCATTCAAACTCAGTACCCCAGCATCTTTTGTGGCTTTATGATAGATCCACCACCAGGTTCTCAGCATTCTACAGGAAGTGATCATCAATGTAAAGTGAGGGGTTCAGCAGGGTGATACCATTGCACCAAAACTCTTCAGTGCCACCCTTGAGAACATCATGCAATGACTGGAATGAGAAGGAATTGGAGTACATATAGATAGTCAGCAACTACACCACCTCCGCTTTGCTGATGACATCATTCTAATAATACCAAACATTAGCCAAGTGGCACAAATGCTGGCCGAGTTTGACCGTGACTGTGGAAAGGTCAGACTGCAGCTAAATCTCATGAAGACAATGTTCATGACAAATGGACTTGTTCCTGAAGTTCCATTCACTCTCACTGGAATGAACATCTCTGAATGCAGCAGTTATGTGTACCTAGGTCAAGAACTCAACATGACAAACAACCTGGCACCTGATGTGTACAAAAGGAAGAGAGTATCATGAAATGCCTTCAAAAGCAACAAAGAAATAGCTAAGAGGATGAAGAACTTTCAGCTCTGGGTACATCTCTTCGATTCCACCATTCTTTCTGCATTGACAAACAGAAAGACCTGTGCCCTAGGAAAACAGGATGAGAACACTGTTTGGGTCTCCCAAAGAGGAACAGAAAGAGCTATGCTTGGAGTATCACGCTTCACTCAACTGAGAGAAAGAATCTGGAGTTCCGAATCAGGGACATTGTCTCGTTTGCCAAGGTGTTGAAAATCAGATGAGCTGGACACATAATACTATTTGAAGATGACCGCTGGATTAGAGCCGTTACCAAGTAGATTCTAGAGGCCGTCAAAGATCAAGTGGCTGCCCACCTACAAGATGATCAGACTTCTTTGTCAAGACCCTGAATGAACGGTTTGAGGCTCTTCATGTTCCTGGAGCAAGTAGATGCCATTGGGCTACACTAGCATGCTACAGGGACAAATGGAGAGGTTACTGGTTCCCTCTAGAGCAAATTGATGAGTAACAGGATCATGTGATCAAGTGATGTCAAACTATTTTGTTTCAGTCTTTACAAATCATTATAAAGATAAACTGCACTGTATCTTTAAATTATAGTAAATGAATAATTATTTATTAAATAAATATAAAATTTGTTTCTGAAAATAAAATAAATTATAATAAACACATTTCCCTGTATTTTAACTATATTTTAACTATAATTATAAAAACAAATACATAAATAAAAGGAACATGCTTATTTATTTATTTATCTATTTTTTGGTGAATCACTGTGAGGTTCAGTTACAGACTTATAAACTTTTGTGCTTACGTTTCACTCATACAATGATCAAATACCCATCCCTCCACCTGTGCCTATTCTCCACCACCAATGTTCCCAGTATCCCTCCCACCACCCCCCGTTTTATTATTTTGTTGTCAAAAAATTGGAAGACATAAAAATAGTTGTTGAAAATAATGTATTTTTGTGCTAGTTGCAGCAATTTAGTGAATGTATACCATAATCTTATTATTTTTTTCTAGAATTTTCTTGCCCTAATTATAATTAGTTGATCTTAAAGAAAGCTCATATTTTTTTATAAAGTTTAATAGCTTGTTTCTGATAACTAATGCAGTTTCATGACAAGTTATGTCTTTCTTGGACTTATAAATAAATTTGTAACAATATGGACAGCGGATAGGGTGTTTGCCTTGCCCTCGACTGATTTGGTCGACCTGGGTTTGATTCCTCCTGCCCTGTCCGAGAGCCTGGCAAGCTACTGAGAGTATCTTACCCGCATGGCAAAGTCTATCAAGCTACTTGTGACGTATTCGATATGCTAAACACATTAACAAGTCTCACAACAGAGACTTTATTGGGCCCACTTGAGCAAATCAACAAACAAAGGGAGGACAGTGCTACAGTGCTACATGGAAGAATTCTTACCTCTTGGTTGTTCGGAGTTTTTGGCAAGGTCACACTCAGTGAGTTGCAGGTCAATCTGTGCTCAGGGATCACTCCTCAGAGAGTTAGGGGACCATATGTTGTGTTGGGACCAAACCTGGATTGACCATTTTGAGGACAAGTACCTATCTGCCATATTATGGCTCCAGTTACTCTCTTTTTGGTTTTTAGACTTGTAATAAGAAGCCTGAATATACAGATTGCCAGTGTATTGTACCTAATGATCATGGGAAATGTGGAAAAAAAATAAAAATAGAAGCAGAGTACCTCCCTCAAATTTGTGCTCACTTTACACATTTGTGCTTCACAATAGAGTTTTAGTCAATAAGTTACTCTCTGCTCAAGAGAGATCTAAGTGTGTTTATGTCAATGCAGAAATTTCCCTTATATAAAACCTCATATATTATACAATTTGTAAACTTGATCAATTCTATCATCATTAACAGATAAATTTTAACAAGGAAATAAATAATGATACTTTGTCTCCAAAATATGATAATTTCTTTATAATATTAAGTTCCATTATGTTTTATAATGTCATGTCATTTTATAATATAGCATAGTGGGTAGGGCGTTTGCCTTGCATGCAGCCAACATGGCCGACCCGAGTTCGATTCCTCCGCCCCTCTCGGAGAGCCCGGCAAGCTACCGAGAGTATTCGATATGCCAGACACAGTAATAATAATATTTATATTGGTGGTAAAACAGTTCTTTTAATATGGTACAAAATTAGGGAAAAAAGACATGTTTAGAAAGGAACCTCATAGAACTTTAATGAAGAAGTAAAGGAGAGACTGGAGAGATAGTACACAGAGTAGAGTACTTGCCTTGTACTTAGCCAACCTGGGTTTGAATCCTAGTAACCCATATGGGACTTGGCACCAGAGAAGAAGAGAACAAAATACATTTTGAAATGAAAAAGGTTGATATTTTAAAAATTTCCAGTACAGGAACGATTTAGAATAAATATTTTTACAAAGTAAATGATTGGTTGTCTCAATGACATTATAAAGTAAGTATAAGAATGAGATATTTAAAGCCTAATCTGTTCACTATTGACTTTTTCAGTTTCGATTATAAATGCACTATAGTTTTAAAAATTATTGGTATTTCAGATACACTTTGTGATATGAAGCTTTTATTATTATTTTGATGTAGCGTGCAAGCAAAAGCATAATTTCTGTACATTATTTTAAAAATTATAAGTGGCTAAATTGCTTCACCAGTTTAAATTGCTTCACCAGTTTTCCAATTAGTACCATGGAAAAAATACACTTTTAAGAGTGACCACAGGATAAAATTAAATATATTACAATATAATTTAATGGGCATCTTTGGTCACTAGATAAGGTCTTCTAAGCTGAGTGTATTAATCTCGGGTAAAAAAAATAATCAGGAAAACTTATCTATAAAGAGAAATGAACAACTACCTGGAAACTGGAAGATATAAAAATGGCCCTTACTAGCAAACTGTGTTAAAATGTTCAAATAGTCTCAAGTGTTGAAACACTTGAGTTGCATTATTCTGCTTTATATTCTCCCCTATTTTCTATAGTCTTATTTACAGGGCAGTAACTGAGTCCATCTGAGACTTCAGGTTTGCCATAGATTTCTTCAAAGAGAATAAACCATAAAAGTGATACTATAATGCCACTAACCATAACAAAAACTCATACTGGACTAGAGAAGATTTGAAGATTAAAAAGATTTGATGAAAATTCTCTGTAATGAGCAAACAAAGAGATATATTCTTTCATTTACCAAAGGGTTATTAGTGTGATTTACTTGCCAGACAATCCTCCAGTTTTGGAGAAACCACATTGTAGACAAAAAGATACCATAAAAATGCCCGGTGCTCAAGAGCTTACATTGAAATGAAAAAAGACAAGCAATGAGAAAGAAAGCTGATTAAAATATGTTAGGGTTAGATAATTGCTAATGCTGTGGAATGAAGAAAGAAGCATGGAAGAAGCAAAATCTGTGGCACATGTAAAGTTTTGTAAAGAATGATCAAGAAACTACTGAGGAGGTAATTTTTGAAGTGATAACCATGAAGCATTCTTGGATAAGACTATCCTTGCCAAAAAAAAAAAAAAGCAAAGCAAATGCTCCAAGCTAGAAATATGTTTGGCATGTTTAGGAATTGCAAGGCATATTCATCAGAAAATGTAAACAGCAAGGCAGAAGAATAGTAGATAAAATCAGAGTTCTGTTGTATGTAGATATTGCAGAATAAGGTCTCACTCAGACAATTCATGTGAAACTGAATACTGACATTTTCATACAATGAATATTCTGGTCAGTAGGTCCAATCAGGTATATGAGGTTCTGAATTTTAAAAACGTACACTGTTAGTAATTAGGCTGTAAAGCATAAAAGCGTTTTGGCATTTTTTATGGAATAAAAAGTCATTACGGTGTTGGAAATGATCTGACTGGCTTTTAAAAGATCATTTTGTCTTTTTTCTTTGAAAGACCAAATGGATTAGGAGCTTACTGAAGTCATTCATAAGAGAGTTAGTAGTGATGTAAGCCAAAGGGAAAGCAATGAAGATGATGGAATTTTGACTCAATATATTTTGAAACTAAAGATGGTGGAATTTTCTAAGAAAACAGATTTGAGGAACAAAAAATAATGGAGAAAAGCTTGAAGATACATCTGTGTTTTCAGTTCTAAACTGTTAAAAAATGGAATTGACCTTTATTGAAGTGACAATTACTATGTGGGGTGGAGACATGAAGATGAGCTTTGCACATGCTGAATTGGAAGCAAAAGAGCTTCAGTAAAGATATAGAGGAGGCAGTTAAATGAGGCAGGGCAGAGATTCAGATGGAGATAAAACTTAAACAAGTCACTAGCTTTAGTATCATACTCAACATGACAACACTAAGTGAAATTACCAAAGGAGTTAATATACAGAGAAAAGAAATAATGTCATCAGACTGAGTCTCAGAACACTCTAATGCTTCTGGAAGAAATGATAAGAGCAAATGTAGGTAGAAGACAACTTGGAGAATGAAATGTTATGGTAAGAGAAGATGGTATAACAGTTAAAGAAGTGACCAATAATGCTAAACACTGGTAGTTCAATAACTCTATATAATAAGAATCGTCACAGGGGGCCTGGAGAAATCATGTTGGAAGTAAAGTCAATTGCCATGCATGCATGTGACCCCAGTTTAATCTATAGCATAGCATATTGAGCACCAGCAGTATCAAAGTGTTTGAAGTGTTTTGTAGCGATGGAAATGAAGAAATTGGTGTGGTATTTGGAAGGGAATAGAAGCTTGTAAGGGTTTAATCATTTTCATTTTTGCATTTATGTTATAGAGATTTAAACGTATATAAATACATAGAGAATCCTTTACTGAACCTGAAAACAAACATGACTTGGTTTCTCTATTTTGTAGTATTCTCAAATATTTAAGAGGCTGGATTTCATTTAAGAGGCTGGGTTTCAAAGGCTAATTGTGTTTACATGCTAGTGAGAATAAGAAAAGAAGAAACATATGAAGGAACAAAAATATGGGAGGTTACTAGAGAGACTTTTTAAATTGATGAACCATAAACTTAAAGTGACAAATTGATGATAAATTGATGAATCACAAATTTAAAGTGATACCATAAATGTAAATAGTTTCTGTATCTAACTCCATTTTGTGTAGGCTCAGAGTTAGTTGAGTTAGCTGATTTAAGGAGAAGTGATTAAAACAACCAAGTTCAAGACTAGAGAAGTAGTTTCAGGACAAAGGAGTTTGCCTTGAATATGGCTGATCATGCTCAATTGAATATGGTTCCTTGAGGATCTGCAGAACCGATCCCAGAGCACAAAGCCAAGATTAAAGCCTGAACACAGTCAGGCATGAACCCCAAACCAAAAACTGAGCAAGCAAGTTTAATAAAGCAAGAAGATGAGGAGTTTCAAATGCTAAAGAAAAAGAGGTGATTGTGACAAATATCAAATCAAATTTGAATAATGATGAAAATCAGGCAGAATTAGTATGACACAAAAATTTTTGAAACACCATAATTAAGTGAAATATTTATTTAGTTGAGTTAAAATTCAGTGATCTTGACAAGAAAGCTATATCTTTTGAAAATGATTTTTACATCCTGTAATTTTAATCCCTTGTCCTTGAAGCAAAAGGGGCACAATCCCTTTTTGTTCTTTGAATAACTGTTTTGCTTTTGCCTTTAAAAATGACAATAGGAAAAATGGCAGTTCTACAAACTGAGGTTTATATTTTAATATTATTACTGTACATTTTTTTTGCATTATAAACGTGATACTCCATATTGTCTCAGGATTTCTTAAGATTCCACTAGCAAGAAAGTTTACTCAGAAGAAATTGAGAATAGTAATAATATTTTTCTTTCTTTCTTTTTGTTTTTTGGGGCCACATCTGTCTCTGCTCAGGGGTTATTCCTGGCTCTGCACTCAGGGATTACTCATAGCAGTATAGGACGCTGACAATCAACCCTGGGTTGGCTGATAGCAGGGCAAGAGCCCTTCCCATTATACTAATCTAAAGGTAAAGGTAAAGGCCCTCCCGTTGATCGTCGATTTGCTCGAGCGGGCCCAGTAACGTCTCCATTGGAGACTTTGTTGTTACTCTGTTTGGCATATCGAATACTCTCGGTAGCTTGCCGGGCTCTCCGAGAGGGGCGGAGGAATCGAACTCGGGTCGACCATGTTGGCCGCTTGTAAGGTGAACGCCCTACCCGCTGTGCTATCGCTCCAGCAATAATCTAAGGCCCTGAATATTTCTTCTTTAAAGATACAGATGAGAGGGTTTCCTTTGATTTCTTGTTATTATGAATAGTACCTTTCACCTTTGGATATAGTTATAAGCACAAGCACTACATTTGAATTGTTTGAGCCTATATTCTAATGTGGCTATGAGGGCATAATTTCCTACCATATACAATATAATGAGCAGATTTAATTTGTTTTTATACATAAAATATGGGGAAGTGTTTCATGTTGATAGTTCATAGGTAAATTGTATAACATTGCATGCAATGTGATAATTGATGTGAAGTAAACTAGCGTAACTGGCATATTTTGAAGTACCAATATAAATGGTTTTGTTTTTGTTTCTCGAATATATTAAGTTGCTTTCATATTTGGTATTATTACTGAATTATAATTTGTGTGTCTTCTCTATGTCTCTAATCTAACTTATTTTCATTTTTTTGCCACTAAAGTGCCTTCTCTGCCTGGACCTCCCATGAGATTGAAACACCTTATTTTCACTAAGCTGCACTAACATCAATCTTTCACGAGATAATTGTTTTGTGGGTGCACCCCACTTGCAAGAATAGAAATTCCGGCCAGAAAAAATCTGCTAGTATTCTTCTTCTTACCATTTACCAGAAAGCCCATTCATAGATGCCAGAGACAATCTGAACACATAGAGAATTTAAGTACAAAATGATAATTCACAATTTAAACTATAGTTAGGGTACAGAAATTTTATTCATTTTATTTAGTGTTGATAAATTTCTGATCTTTGTTTGCATGGCTGAAATTTTTTTCATTCTTCTCTTTGATTTTCTTGCCTGAGTTGACACGGAAGTTTACTCTCAAAATTTTCCCAGACATGGGTCAGTCCTATGGTTTATTAACATTAACATATTCCCCTCTACCAGCTCTTTCATTTTACTTTATTTATTTAATAATGGAAACTTACCACTGGTCACCAAAATAATTTGTACCTCTGAATCTTATCTGCTTTGAGGACTTGAGCATCTCAGTCACACATCCCTTCCTCTCATACTGCACAGCACACTCTTCAGAGGAGTTTCTTTCAAACTCTGCTCCTTTTGCCTGAGAAATTCTCAGAGATGTTTCATACATCACCATCAGGGGGAAATACTATCTATAGGAATTCCTCCTGTATCTATCACATACATTGGTAATGTGACAATTATTTTTAAGAGAAAACAATATTTAAAAAATTAGAATATTAAATTTTTTACACTATTTTTATTGGCAAGCAGTATTATTTATGGTATTTAAAATTAAGTTCTAACTATTTAAAATATGAATATTAAATAGAGAGAATGAATACTAACTCTCATTAACACTATATCTCAAAACTACACAATTTCTGAACACTGACATTGTGATTTCTAATTATTTAAAACACTGTTTTGCGATGTTTGGCAAGGTCTTTATAAAAATGGCAATTTTCATTGATATTTTAAAATTAGATATTTTTCAGGAGAAAGTACAAAAATATCTATATGCATACATATGTATGTAAAGTTATACACAAATATAATTTTCATATACATCAGAGCTAGATTCTAACACAGACTGTATTTTAAAATTTGATTATGAACATGAAAGTTAATATGAATTAAAATTATAAGTATGGCTTATTGAGCTATCACTTTTTTTTGAGAATGGCATCATATAATTTATCTGAAAAAGTAAATTATATAAATTTAAAGTTTTAAATAGTGATAATTTGAAATCTCACAAGTTAAGTGATACACAATACCTTGCCTTTTTAAATTAAAAACAATTGAGACATCATAAATCAAGACAATTTATTGCTTTAGATATAATCACAGTCCCTTTCCTATAGATGATTCAACAATTTAAAAGACATGCTGGATTCATAACAAATTGAAGCAATTAATGTTTTAGAATGTGGTCAGTGATTTTTTATCAGAAAAATTATTTTCTCTTTTGATATCCTTAGCATTATTTCTCCTGTCTTATTCCTAATTTTCTGACCATTTATGTTCAGTTCATTTTTCATGCCTTTTTTTTTCTGTCCTGTTTAATTTCACACCCATTTTTATGTGTTCATGAAATGCTGCAGTTCATGGAGCTTTTTTCTCCTACACTTAATCATACTTGGGGAGTTCAATGATGTCCATGATTTAAACTTCCACAGTTTTATGTTCTGCACTCATAAATCTATTAATAGATTTTTTTTGCTTTTGCTTTTTGGCTCACACCAAGCAGTGCTCAGGGGTTACTCCTGGCTCATGAACTATTACACCTGGTGGTGCTCATGCGACCATATGGGATGCTGGGAATCGAACCCATGTTGGCCATGTGCAAGACAGATGCCATACCCTCTATGCTATTGCTCCAGCCCTATTAATAGATTTTAAACCTAGTAATTTACTTTCAATTTTTATTTTCCTATCTCTCAGACAAAACATTTTGCTTTCACAACTGCAATCTTAGGTAGGCTCAATTTCCTATTCTTGGGGAGGAGTGATAGCACAGCAGGTAGGGCCTTTGCCTTGCACACAGCCGACTGGGATTTGTTTCACCCCGCCGCCCCATCCCATATGGTTCCCCGAGCACCCTCAGGAGTAATTCCTGAGTAAAGAGCCAGAAATAACCCCTGTGCATCACCGGGTGTGATCCAAAAAAAAAAAAAATTCTATTGTCTCTCCAGACTTAGATGGAACTACGTAACAGCATTTGTCAGTGGATCGTGTATTAGTTTGATAAGGGCCTTTTTCAGGTCTTTCCCATAAACTTGTTCTGCCTTTATCCTCCCAGTCTTTTATCATATCTGGGGTCTGTATAAATGATTCTTATGATATGAATCAAGTTTTTGTGCAACCTTATTTTTGAGCAAAAGTTCTTGGTTTGTGACTGGTGACATTGATCACAGATCCTCCCCAGACATCCATTATGAATTTTGATACTAATGACAATAAGACTATGTTAAGCCATAAAATAGTTATTTGTTACAGTTAGAATACATGACTAGTATTGATTTCAATATATGTGATATACAATAAAGAATGATAGCCTATTCCTTGGAACTGATTTTTCCTGTTTCATATTTTATCAAATTTTTAAATGTGTAATGGAGACATATTTTCTATATCTGATATTCATCTTACATGTTTAATACTCTCTCATCTCTCCCAATTCTATTATGACATATTTTTATAGTTTATCTTAGACTTCTAGAAAGAACCCTTATTATACTTACATGGAATGATTCTCATGTTTTTAAGACCTCTAATTGTACATTAATTCCATATCAATTAAAATTAATATAACAGCTCTCCAAAATCAGAATTTGGAAAAAAGATCATCATATATATATAAAAATGATCAGTTTTAATATGGCCTCCTATAATTGATTTAATGTAATCCTGTAGTTATTTTTTTAGAACAATTGTCATCTTATAGTATGTTTCTATTTTTGTCCAGACTAAAATTTAATATAAAACTTTGTAGGGTTTTTTTTTACTTTGTTTTATTTCCTTTCAGTTTTGTTTTGGGGCAAAACTTGACTGTATTTTGCTTTTATTACTATTTATTATATAGAATAAGTATTCTATAAATCCATGACATTTAAAATTGGTTTTCTCTTGGAAGGGCTCGGAGAACCATATGGGGTATTGAGGACTGAAGACCATATGCAAGGCCCTGTCTATTGTAGTAACTCTGGCCCCCAAATATTTTTTGACCTTAAAATTCATAAGGTCTACATCAAAGTACATATTCAGTAAATATATGGTGAATAAATATGTGCAAGGTGGTAGAAATTATACATAGAAATGTCAACTTATATCAATATGAATCAGACACATGAACCTCTAATACCAAAGATGGTACACATACCTTAACTTTGCTTTCTATTTCATAGCCTAGCAAAACTATTTTATAAAATTAAACTTAAATTATAATTCTTTTTAAAGGATAAAGTTTGTATATGAAAAATTATATACTTGTAATATTACTGGTTGTGATGTTTAATAAGTTCAATGAATTTTCATAAAGGTAAATTTTTTTTGGTCACATTCAAGCCACACTGAATCTGTGTATATTTTAAATCTATTCTGTTTTCATTATTCCTTCTGTTACTGCCTTTGTATGTGCTCTCTCCTTTTCTCATTTGCTTTGCTCATAATACTTATAGCTTACAATTCTTTCCAAAAGTTTTAAAATTGACCTGTTACCTGAATATTCACATGAGTACTCAATTTATCCCATTACAATAACATGTCTTGAGGTTAATATTTTTACCTTCACCACTCTTCTAAATTTATTCCCCCTCTCGGTGAAATACCTAACTTTGAAATGTCTTCAATTATTGCTGACTTTACCAGCCTAAATAAAAAGTCTTTATTGGTCAGTAAAGATGTTTATAAGGAAGTCTATTTTAGTAATTGTTTAAAGATCAAACATTGATCTTCTAAGTTATAAACTTGATTTCATCAATTGGAATAATTTATTAAATGCAGGATAAAAAAGCAACAATACTTATTAATAACTAACATCTATTAAACAACTTTGTTTTTAAACAAGAATTCATTTATCAAACTCTTATGATATTAGCTGCAGTCAGTAAATAGGTTAGTTGGTATTGAGTATAATATAATAGGACTGAATATAGAAATTTATATATTATTTATCTCTCCAGTTCCATGAATCTGAGTATATAAGTGTATATAGATTGAAGAAAAATTTTAGTATATCCAGTCAACATTGATTCTGTTCAAATTTCTCAAATTATATCTGTTCTGGATAAAAAATGAGATTATGTGTAATAGAGAAAATACTTTAAGTTAACACCAATAGAACTATATGATCAGGCTCCTTCAATGACACCAAAATTTCAAAAGGTCCAGTTAATCTGAATAGTACCTGGTTACAAGCTTGATAAAATATATTAAATATTCAGAGTCAGAACTTTATCAACTAGGAAAGTTGTTAAGAATCTTTTTCTTTAAGGATAATGTAATGATAATCCTGAGCTTAGATTATCTTGGTTGGATTAGAAAGAACCTGTCTATTTTCTATAGATAGGAAGGTAGGCCCACTTCCCTTGGAAATGAAATAAATAAATTCAATTTATTGAGCATATTACATATCAATCACATACATGCAAATACTATATGTATCACATGTCTCAAAATTTTATAATAAATAACATCGTCCCCCTGTTGTTCATTGATTTGCTTGAGCAGGCCCAGTAATGTCTTCGTTGTGAGACTTGTTTATTTTATCATACCATATTTATTTTATCATCTAGGTGTATAATATTAATTCCAGTATATTTATTTTTCTTAACATTTAAAATATAAGTCAATATGTATAATGGCTATATATTACTAGAAAGAAATATATAATGTATAAATAAAATCACTTTCCTTAGATTTCTAGTATAAAGTGTTATTTATCCTTAATTTTTATTCCTAGATGATCTTAGTTTAGAGCAACTGCACATAACTCAATTATGTTCCCTTTAACTTACTTCTTACCATGACTTTCATTATAATTAAAACTATTATATATTCCTCATTTTATAACTAATGAGTTCTTTCCCCATGGACAGCTGAATTCACTGAAAGAAATAAAATTATTTGTAAGATAGAATCCAAATTTTTCCAATATCATGAAAAGGTAAAAAAGTTCAGCTTTAGGTTAAATTTTAATCTATAATCTAAGTTGTGTTCTACATTATTCAAACAGCTTCAAGTGGACTTCTTCTGTTCAGTTTAGTTTGCTCTTCTGTTCATATTATTGTAATTTTCAGATTATCATTTAGACATTTTAGAGAAACAATTGTAAATTTCATTATCATCCATATTTTCTTGAACTACCACTTACTTTATAGGTTCACTTTTCCTATGTAACTCTTGTTTTTTCAGTATGAATTCATCTTCTCTAAAACTATACAGTTACCTTCTGTTTAGCAACAGGCTCAAGGATCCCCTGTCTTGATTATATTAGAACTCTCTGTATTGTTGCTGAATGTTTTAGGAAAAGGCAAATAAATGAAGAGGTTCCCACCATCTTTCTCCTGCACTATAATAGATTATCCCTTGGGAAAAAATATCAAAAGCCATAGTGTTCCATGAACTGAAAATGTTTTGTCTCATCTTAGCAGAATCATTATTTTGAGCAGTCAACTGACACTTCACTAGTAGAGTCACCAGCTACCATCCATAGTTCTCTCTCCAGAGTCCTTCCTACCTGGCAAGGTCTATTTCAACTATTATTAATATCTTCCAAGCTGTCAGAGGCTTGATCAACAGAGTTGCCATTCTCCGGTCATATGACTAAAATCCCTCTACTCAGAAGGTTCTTCCTCTTTTCATTGCTTTTTCATTTTCCCATTTTTCTTTTTCTAAGACAGAAAAATGTGTGCAGGGGTCACACCCACCAACTGGCCCCCTGGCGCCATGTAATCCCATCAACGGCCAAGACTCAGAGACTGTAAAACACAGCTCCCGGAAGAGAACAGTGTAGAGTCACCTGCCCCCGCTCCTGGCTGTCCTCGCCGGGGCCACTTGGAGGGGAGCGGGTTGAGTTTTCCTCCCTGCCCCGACCAGGGGTCCGGCAGCCTAAGACTTCCAGAACCAGCCACTACCATGCTGAGACCACTCTCCGCACACATGAAGGTACCTGCAGAGGAACAAAAGCACGCAGGTCCCGGGGCTGAGATCTCCAAGCCTACTCAGATCCTGGCTGAGCATCCTCCACCCAGATCCTCCAAATTCCAGTAGGCGGGGGTCACAACCACCAACTGCCTCCCTGGCGCCGTGTAATCCCATCAACGGCCAAGACTCTGAGACTATAAAACCCAGGTCCCGGAAGCGCACGGCCGCATTTGCGGCCACACGACATCTTATTATTTCATTCCTACTTTGGACAAACTGGCAGGCTACCGAATGTAACCTGCCCACACGGCAGAGTCTGGCAAACTCCCCGTGGCATACCCAATATGCCAAATACCAGTAACAATGAAGGGTCTCATTCTCCTAACTCTGTAAGAGCCTTGAATATGGCACTTTTTAAAAAATCTCAGGGCTAGGACGAAGGAGACGTTACTGGGGCCTGCTCAAGGCAATTGACGAATAACAGTATGGTTGTGATTGTGAGAAAAATACAGAAAAAAAAAGATTTTTTACCTACTTTCAAAAGAATGTGATCAATTGACATGTATGTACATGTCTCTGAGAGATTTCTCAGGGATCCTTGCCAATAAGAAGAGAACTGGTCAAAAGAGAGAGTGCTCTCAGTAATTTTATTTTCATTCTTTCCAGACCAGTAGCAATAGCAATGGTTTTCATTTTCTTCCAGTTAATGAGTCAATTCTTTTTCTTGAATAATTTCTCTATCCACCCAGCAAATACAGGTTTTGAAAATAGACTAGTGAGAAAAAGAGTCTAAAGTTTTGCACACAAAAATCTAATAAACTCAAAGCAAGTGAAGAAGTAAGTCACTTGATTATTTCTCTTGATTATTTAGTGGTGACCTCAATACTAGGTCTCAAGCTCTGGTCAAAGAGACCAGGAGAAAACCAGGATATAGATCTTCCAGCATGGATTTGTCATTGTCAATACAAGGATATTCTACGTTTATCAGAACAATTGTTCACACACCCCAAGTAATTTAAAGTCACTTCCATTTTCTTTAACTATATGTAAATCATATTGAAAATATCAGGTCATGATCTGATTTCTCTACTCCATTCAATCCTGTCAGTAAAAAGCTTTTATAAAATGCATGAAAACATACAGGGATGCCAAAACACAGAGCTCAATCTCTGCAGTAGAGAAATGGAAATTAACTTAACCACCATATTATTTTCTTAGCAGGAAATCCTAACTAATATGAAATTTTATGAGGCATCACAGCACCCATAAAGTATGGAAAATAAATAAATGAATTCCTGAACAATGTGGTATAAATTTGATGTTACCTTTACATGTAAAAAAGAAGTCTATGCTATCATATGCATTAAGATCTTAGATTTATTTAACTGGTTTTCATTAATGCCCCATTGAAATATAATTGAAAAGTAATATTTCTGGAAGTAAAAAATATGACCATTAAAGAAAGCTCACGCATGATATTTTTATAGACTTGCCAAGTCTTTTGAATTCAGAATGTGGGACAGATGGTCACATGGTGAATTGTTCTCACTCATTAATGCTTTCTGCTGCTTCACTGGCTTTTGATCTTTAGATGACTTCAGTCTCACTCAGGATATATGACAAATGAACAATTCTTGATTATCTTTGCAAAGGTACAAAATTCTTATTGTGTCTGTGATGGAACTTACATATAATTTTATAAGCTTATATACTTTTAAAAATAATGCAAACCAAAGATTTATTAATTTGTAAAGGCCCTTTATAAAAAATTTTGGATTTTCAATTTTTTTTTATTTCAAAGTGGAAATAATTTTTGTAAGGACACAAAATGGCCAGATTGTTGTATTTTTTGTTTTCCATTTTGTTATTAATTTCAAATTCCATAACAATATTCTGGTTTTGTTTGTTAGTTATTAATTTAAAATATGAAGTATGTTAGGCTGATTAAGTTTCCATAATGAAATACTATAAACTGGGTATATTATAAATAACAGACATTTCATTGTCACATTTATGGAGACTGAATGTCCCTGAGGTTCTGGCAGTTCCAGATTCTAGTGAGAATGTTTTTCTTGGTATGCAGATGGCTCCTTCTTGCTGAATTCTCACACAGCCTCTGGTGTTGTTTCTTCTTAGGAATACATCAATTCCATTGGATTAGGATCCCAGAGTTAGGTTCTCACTTAATCTCAACAGTTTTCTTATATAGACTCCATCTCCAAATATAGTCATATTAGGGCTTAGACCTTCCATGTAAATTTTGTGTTGACTCAACATAACTCTAGAAAAACCATTTTTTATTTTTGAAAAAGAAACATATAAGAATTGATGTATCAATATGAACTTTTCATATCACCACAAGAGTTAGTAAAAACACATGTGCATATCTATTTATCTATCTATATATCTATCTATCTCTCTATCTACCTTTCTATCTAACTTCATGCATATGCACATACAGACATACACTGAATGGTAGAAGTGTATTGGTCCAGAACAGACACAAATTTGAACCTCAGTGACCAAAATGTTTTAAATATCAAATCAAGATTCAAAGTCAAACTACAGCATAAAAAACAATGCATGTGACTCCATTTTTCCCAACACTCTTTACTAAAGAAACCGTCTTTCCCTTATTGTGTATTCTTTAACTACTTTGACAAAATTTAGTTGTAATTTATGAATAAAAAAATTAATAAATGATTTTTAAAATGTCAAAAAAAATGAAGAAAATGGGTTCTGAGATTGCTTAGGAAATCAATATAGTCTTCATTATCAATCCTCAATTAGATGATTATACTGAGCCCTTCATAGTTGGCACTGACCAATAATGTATTTCATAAGTAATGTTTTATCCTTCCAGTGTCAGTGTTTTTGAAAATATGATTTTTCTTTGGTTAAATGCAAATAGTTGATTATTCTGGGCCATAGCTATTTTGATGAGGTCATAGCTCTTTTGATCTAAAGGCATTTGAACTCAGGGTCAGTTGGGTTAATCAGGTGCCCATTAAGAAGCCATTAACAAGTCTTAACATCTCCATAGATTATGCTAAAGTATGCAAGCTCTTTCTCTTAGATATTTAAATTGACTTTACTGAACAAGTTACCAGTTTGAAAGGATGCCAACAAATTAAAGACTAAGGGAGAAGATGTGAGAGAGTAGAGGAGGGTAGGAAAGAGAGAGATTGGCATTGATTTGTCAGTTCTGAGACCTGAAGATGGATTTCATGAATATCTCCTATAGAGATGTTTAATAATTATTTTGAATCTTATCCAAGGAAAAGATAGGTGTTTGTCTTCTGTTCCTATTAGGTAATGTCTAAACTTTTAAATACTCTAACTCACAAAAGTGTCCTATTTACATGGAGACTTCTGGTCATTCTAGATAAACCAGCAATCTATTTTATGATTATACTAGAAATTTTGGGATCAAATGGAAAGAACTAGACTTCCAGAGCCACTAAGGCTGAGAGCACTTCATGGCCAATTAACCATATATGCATCATGAAGGTGTGGACTCAATAAAAATTCTGGACTCAAGACTTAGAAACTTCTTCAGTTGGAATGTTCTATGTATACTGTCACACTTCATATCTGGGAGAGTTAGTACTTCAGACTCCACAGAAATCTGAGAGGAAAACTTGAGAGCTTCATCTTTAAAAATTTCCTGGTTCCATTCCTGCCAGGCATTTTGTGAAAGTTCTGGATATAGATAATCTTTACTTTTTTGTGAAATTATGTTGCATGAGTTTTTTTCAGGTAACTGTGAGATATAACTCTGTCCACTTTCTTAACTTTTTTGTTGTTGTTATTGTTGCTTTTTTGGTTTTAGTGTTTTTTTGTTTTTTTAGATTTTTTTTCTTGCCATACTCCAATGTTCTGGAGTTACTACTGGCTCAATGCTTAGGAATCTCTCCTGGTGGTGCTCAGGGACAATATGGGATGCTGAGGATTAAACCTTGATCAGCTGTGTACAAGGCAACCCTACCAGTGTACTATCTCTCGAGCCTCTTTTTGTGTTTTAACAGCTTCCTCTACTGCGACCTTTTCCACTTGACTATATTGAAGTTACTATATTCAAGTATAACTGAGCATTATTATTCACTATTATTTAGGTTATATTGTCTTAGATTCTTGAATTCTTACTTGTAAACATGTAAATTTGAATTAGTTATAATTATACTAAACATTTGAAGAGGTAATTTGTTATATTCTATAATCTATGACTTCTGCTAAGGATGTATATGAGAAAACATACCAATTATGTATAGTTAAATATAAGAACAATTAAAATTCTTTAAATCATATATATATATATATGTATATATATATGTTATTCCAAGGCATCTGGTAAACTTTTTGAGATTATAGATAGCCCTTGGAGTATATTTTGTGTATACTCTGCTGTCATTGTGTTGCTTCCCAGAAATCTGGACACATCCTTTGACATGGGTAATCATAGGAAATATTATCTGTGCAATGACTCATTTCCTCTGGATCCTGCTGATTCTGTTCCAGATAAATGAGTAACAGATATTGCAATCCCCTCTTACTGAGTTCTTTGGAGTTGTTTGTTCAAGAAATTACCGCATAGAGACAATATTTGTATGTTTGGCAAGACATCTGTAATGTATATCTGAAAATCAATTCAAGTCTTTTAAGGTACTGGAAAAAACTGGACATTAACCTACGAAAAAATGAACTCTGACTTCTGTCTAAAGCAAGGCACAAAAGTCAGATCAAAGTGGATTAAAGACCTCAATATCAGACTTGAATCCATAAAGTACATGGAGGAAAATGTAGGAGGAATCCTCCATGACATTGAAGCTAAAAGCATCTTTAAAGATTAAATACCACTGACCAAGCAAGTGGAAACAAACATAAACAAATGGGACTACATTAAACTAAGAAGCTTATGCACCTCAAAAGAAACAGTGACCAAAATACAAAGAGAGCCCATGGAATAGGTAAGAACACTTACCCAATATCTATCTGATCAGGGATTAATATCCAGGATATACAAGATGCTAGTAGAATTGTACAAAATAAAAACCTCTAACTCATCAAAAAATAGAGCGAAGAAATGAACAGAAGCTTCCTCAAAAAAGAATCACAAATGGCCAAAAGGAACATAAAAATGTGTTCTACATCCCTAATCATTAGGTAGACGCAAATCAAAACAACAATTAGATATTATCTAACACCACAAATATTGGCACACATTCAAAAGAACTAAAGCAAGCAGTATTGGCATGGATGAAGGGAGAAAGGGACGCTCTTTCACTGTTAGTGGGAATGCTGACTGGTCCAGCCTTTTTGGAAAACAATATGGGTATTCCTTCAAAAATAGAAATTGATCTTCAATATAACCTCACAATACCACTTTTGGGAATATATCTCAAGGGTACAAAAAAAGCACAGTAGAAATGAATGACATCTGCACCTGTATGTTCATTGTAGCACTGTTCACAACAGCCAGAATCTTGAAACAACCCAAGTGCCCAGGAAAAGATGACCGGTTAAAGAAATTTTGGTACCTCTATAAAATGGAATACTATGTGACTGTTTGTAAAGATGAAGTTATAAAATTTGCTTATAAATGGATGGTCATGGAGGCTATCATTCTAAGTGAAATGAGTCCGAAAGAGAGGGACAGACATAGAATGACTGTACTCATTTGTTGGATATAAAATAACATAATATGAGATAACACCAAAGGATAGTAGACACAAGGGTCAGGAATATTGCTTAATAGTTGTAAGCCTGCATCATGAGCTGGGGAAGAAGGCAGTTGGAATAGAAAAGGGATCACTAAGTCAATGATGCTTGGAGGAATTGTTTGGGATGGGAGATGTGTACCAAAGTAGATAAAGGACCAAATGTGATAGTATCTCAGTCTCTATATTGAAAACCATAATTCTCAAAAATAGAGAGAGAGAGTATGGGGGAAATTGTCATAATGGCAGGGGTAGGGTTGGAAAGGGGGATATACTGGGGAGATTGGTGGTGGATAATGTGCACTAGTAGAGGGATGGGTGTTTGATCATTGTATGACTGAAACTCAAACATAAAAGCTTTGTAACTGTGTCTCACAGTGATTCAGTAATAAATAAATTAACTAATTAATTAATAAAAACTTTTAGGAATGCAAGCAGTGGAATTCGATCTGCCAGAGTTTTTGGAATCATACTTCAAAATCTATTTTATTTTGCCACTGGTGATCTTTTAGGGTTCAAAGGATTTAATCTTCTTCTCTGTCCTCATAAGTAAAATGAAAGAAGTAGACCTACTATCTGTTCAATAGAAAAATAAGACTTTCAAATAACTCAGAGCACCATCTCCATATAGGATGACCATATCTGTCTGTTACTCAGGCACAATTGTCAACTAATTTTAAATATGCTCAATTTACTCTTATTAGTAGTTCAGTTTGGATGGGATTCAAAAATAATTTTTGCCCAAAACCTAGTTTACAGAAAATTTTCTCACTGTTATTTTCTAGATTACTCTACTCACTGTGGAATGCATAGAAAAGACTTACCTGCTCAAGGGAATGTAGCTACCATTACCCAAGTTTAAAAATTTTTTTTCTAGTGCCAGACTTCATAAATATTTTTGCATTGTTATAGTAATTGATCCTGTGCCTGCTTTCACCAATCTCCAGCGACCCAGGGATCATACCCAAAAGACCTACCATGACCATGCCAGAGCCAGATAAATACCTCATCAGCCGACCTCCACTACCTCCACTATCCAGACGCTGCCATGCTCATGTCTGCTTTCCGGCCAGCTCACGTGGAACCTCACGCATGAGTGAAGTCCCACAGAACCAGGTAAAGCAGAACTTTGTGACCTTGGACTCCAGACTCAATGGGACCCAGAAACAGAGATCCTCTGCGTGTTGCCATCCTCCAATCTCCAGTGACCTAGGGATCACACCCAGAAGACCCACCCTGCCGGAGTCAGATAAAGACCTCATCGACCAACCTCCACTGCCTCCACTACCCAGCCGGTGCCATGGTCCAGGCCGATTTCTGGACACATAATAAGACACTTAATACCTATTTTTCATTATTACTGCACCATATTTGGTGAGGTTCAAATATGGTTTGAACCATGGGAACACCTGAAAGGCAATTAGAGGCTGCCCTAAAAGACTCTATCCCTCTTGGAGAGCCCGTCAAGCTACTGAAAGTATTCCACCCGCATGGCAGAGCCTGGCAAGCTATCCGTGGTATATTCAATATACCCAAAACAATAAAAAAAATGGGCCTCTTTTCCCTGATCCTGAAAGAGCCCCCAATACGGCAGCATTAAGAAGGATGAGCAAGGAGAGGCTGATAAAATCTCAGGGCTGAAGAAGTGTGCTAAAAAAGGACTAAAATGATTGTCTGTACTTTCAACGCATGTATGCTGGCATAGGAAGCATACATCAAGGACCTGATGGTGTAAGCGCAAAGATCAAGTATGACATTATTGGTCAGACTGAGACAAGAAGGCATCAATCGCATCACACCATTTTTGACACCAGAGAAGGTCTGTTCCTTGGAACATGTGACAAAAGAGGCATCGGTGGTGTCAGTGTCCTTGTCAATATGAACTTGACCATGATCATTGATTCATTCAAATACTTAACAACCCAAATCAGATGATTACATTTGAATAGATGTGGCTCACTGCCGGTAGTTTCTATCTATATTGTATACACAACATCCAACTACAATGAAGAAGAAATTGACAAGTTCTACATGGAGCTGGAGAAGTTCTATAAGGAAGACCAGACCTTCTAAAAGATGATTGTCGGTGATTTTAATGCCAAAATAGTACCAAGAAGATCGGCTGAAGAACTCCACATCAGGACCCATGGCCTAGAGTGAACGAACAGGGTGAGAGACTGTCTGAGTTCATCATGTCGACCAAGACCATCCAGGGTACCTCACAGTTCCAGAAAGCTGAATCTAAACATTGAACATGGGAGTCTCCCGGTGGACAGTTCCACAGGGAAATTCGATTACATCATATTCAGTAGATCATTTTGCCTGACCTATCTTGCTGTTTTCCCAAAATTCAAAACAGGATCAGACTACCATCTCCTTTATGCAAAATTCTACTTCCCAGAGTGGGAATAAATTGTTACAAAGTTTAAGAACTGAACTCCCAGAATGACCACCAATTAGCAGCTCTTTGGCACTACTGCAGTAACATGGTAAGATCTCGTAGTTGACGACATCGATGAAGAATAGGATCGACTTGTTCAGCACCTCCATGATTGTAAGAGGAATACCAAGAGAGAAAAGGTCACAAAAAGATGCCTTTCTTCAGAAACTCTCGAGCTCATTTAAAAAAATGGTTTGGCACGAGCCTCAGACAACCACAAGCAAATGTCCGAGCTCAAAAAGTTATGCAGAGAAGTGATAAAGAAAGACTTCAATGAGAGAAGACCTTCAGTGCTGGCTGATGCAGCAGAAGCCAGGAAAAGCATTCACAATGCCTGCCTGTCCCTTGCCAACTACAAGACCAAGATGACTGCTCTCTGACATCCTGAGGGAGCTATCACATCTTCCAGAAGAGCAATGGAGATTATCTATGACTTCTACTCAGATCTCTTTGATAGCCAAGTCCACCTGCCCACATACCAAATTCCAAAGGATGGATAAGTCATTCCCAATGTTCTGCCTTCTGAAACCCGACATGCCATTTTGTCAGTAAAGAAGCGAACAGAAACCGGCTCAGACAAGGTCAGAACCAAACACCTGAAGAATCTGCATCTGTACTCATCAATACATTGGTTCGCCTCTTCACATGCTCCCTGTCTGAATGCAAGGTTCTGCTCCAATGGAAAACCAGCAGGACCATTCTACTGTACAAGTAGGGAGACATCGATGACATTGTCAACTATGACCAGATCTGCCTGTTGTTCATCATCTACAAGCTGTTCACTTGCGTTATCCAGAATAGGATTGACAGAACACTTGATGAAGGACCACCATGCGAACAAACCAAGTTCCAAAAAGAATTCAGCAAGATCAACCATATCCACACAGTAACCAAGCTCATGAGGTTTATCAGGAATTCAAGATTCCACTGTATCTAACTTTCATTGATTTAAAGAAGACCTTTGATTCTGTTGAGACTAAAGTGGTCATCAAAGCCCTAGTCAAACAGGGCGTTCAAACTCAATTCATCAGGATCCTCCATGATCTTTATTACGGATTCACTACCAGGATCTCACCATTCTACAAGGAAGTGATCATCAATGTCAAGAGACGGCTTCAGCAGGGTGATACCATTTCACTGAAACTCTTCAGTGTCACCCTTGAGAATGTCATGCGATAACTGGAATGGGAAGGAAAGGGAGTGAAAATAGATCGTCGGCAACTACACCATCTCCACTTCGTTGATGACATCCTTCTAATAACAGCAAACAGTAGCCAAGTGGCACAAATGCTGGCTGACTTTGACAGTGAGTGTGGAAAGGTCCGACTGCACCTGAATCTCACGAAAACAATGTTTATGAGAAACAGATTCTATCCTGATGTTCCATTCACTCTCAACAGAACAAATGTCTCTGAATACAGCAGCTATGTGTACCTAGGTTGAGAACTCAACATGACAAATGACCTTGCACCTGAGCTGCGCCGAAGGAAGAGAGCTGTGAACGCCTTCAAGAGAGTCGAAGAAATAGCTAAGAGAACCAAGAACCTCCAGCTCCAGCACATCTCTTCAACTTCACCATTCTTCCTGTATTAACATATGCCTCAGAGATCTGGGCCCTATGAAAATAGGATGAGAGTGCTATTTGTGTCTCCCAAGAGGAATTGAAAGAACTCTGCTTGGAGTATCATGCTTCACTCAAGTGAGAAAAGGAATTCGGAATTCTGATCTCCACTGATGTTTGAGAATCAGGGATGCTGTATCCTTTGCCAGGGTGTCGAAAATCAGGTGGGCTGGACATGTAATGTGCTTTGGAGATGACCGCTGGACGAAAGCAGTTACCAACTGGATTCCATGGGCCATAACAAGATTGCGTGGTCACTCACCAAGAGATGGTCCAACTTCTTCGTCAAGACCTTGAATGATTGGTTTGAGCTCTTCGTGTTCCTGGAGTGAGAAGACACCATTCTGCTACACTAGCACACGACAGTGATAAATGGAGACATTACTAGCACCCACTTGAGCAAATATATGAGTAACGAGATATCAAGTGATCAAGTGAAGTGATTGTAATTGATCTATTAATATAAAATACTTAATACAAAAAATTCTGTCAAACAATAAATTTTAGATTTTCATTTAAAAATATTAACGATCTATTTTTCTCTCATCATTCTTTTTTTTTCTCTTCCCTGTCCTTAATTCCCACCAGTATTGTAAATCATGGGGGAGAAAAAGTTGTCCGACTAATTAAGTAGGTTTACATTTCTCACAATTCATCAGATTGCTTTCTGAAAATTCCTTCCATCCTGGAGACTCCAGTGATCAAATTCATGTTTCAAACAAATCTGCCTTTGTTAATCATCAAAAGGTATTTTCTTTAATAAGTGAAGCTTGGTAGGCCCTGCAGCTGTGCTGTTTATTTTATAGCAGGCACAAAGACAATTTATTTTTTAAATACTATAATTAGATTAGTGTTCTCTTTACTGAAGCATCTGTAGGAAAATGAGAGTATGTTTCTTTGAATGAATGAGCACACACATTTATTTTTATTAAATCTGAACTTGTCCTTTGAGATAACTGAATTTAATTTTATCTTCTAATACAGCATGTAATATACAAGCTTTTTTTTTTCAGAGAAAGCTATGCCCACCCCCTAAAAAACAGGAGGCTGAACTAAATTGAATCTTCTGATTTCAATTTTATGAACTGCAACAAAATATCTCTAGAGTCTAGGTTTATGTTTGTATTAAAAATGACTATGTTAAGTTATGTATTGTCATAAATCTATTTTTCTATCTATCTATCTATCTATCTATCTATCTATCTATCTATCTATCTATTTATCTATCTATCTGTTAATCTACCAAATATATCTGGGTGGTTATCTGACCTACCATTGATGTAGTGTTTAATAGGATATTGTGTTCAATAAATGAGTGAGCTCTCTCTCTTCATGTACATTCCCAGCCAACAGATGCATGAAGGAAGGAATAGGGCCACCAAGCTGGTTGTAGATCAGTTGCCATTTATTCCAATCTCCATCCCACCATTTATTCCACTCTCCTCTTGTGCCTATTCCAATCTCACTGCGTGATCCATTCCAGTCTCACACTGCTCCTCATTCCTGTCTCTTCCTGTTTCTTCTCATGCTCATCTCCCTGTGCCCAGTATTGTAGCTTTCATCAAGAGCCCAACCACCAATTATTGGAGGGTAACAGCTACACATAGGTCAGATAACACAAAGGTCAGATAGCACAATGAACATATGTAAAACCCTTCCCTTCCATCCGAGGAAGCTCTTCTTAGACAACGCTTTACAAAACAAAATTTATAAAACTTAATTTTGAGGATACATATATTTTTTATTTTTTTAATGTAGGAGAACTGCTATTTATTCAGCCACTGGTTAGCTGGTTGAATTGGGCATGAACTCCACCTTACTTTGTTTTTCATAATTTTAAGAGAATACATATATTTTTTAAATTAAATTAAATTTATTTAATTTTTTTATTTTATTGAATCACCATGAGATACAGTTACAAGCTTTCATGTTTAAGTTACATTCATACACTGATCAAACACACATCCCTCCACCAATGCACATTTCCCACCACCAATCTCCCCAGTATACTCCCCCTTTCACACCTTCCCCCTGCCTTCCTGGTAGTCAATTTCCCCCATACCCTCTATACTTTTAGGCATTATAGCTTTCAATACAGATACTGAGAGGTTATCATGTTTGGTCTTTTATCTACTTTGAGCACATATATTCCATCTGGGCAGATCTCTCCAACCATCATTTTCTTACTGATCCTTTTCTGTTCCAGGTGCCTTTTCTCCTCCCCCCATGCTCATAAGGCAGGCTTCCAACTATGGAGCAGTCCTCCTGACCCTTGTGTCTACGGTCCTTGGGTGTCAGTCTCATATTTTACACCCTTTAAATGAGTGCAGGCCTTCTATGCCTGTCCCTTTCTGACTCATTTCACTTAGCACAATACTCTTCATGTGTATCCATTTATAAGCAAATTTCATGGCTTCTCCTCTCCTAATAGCTGCATAGTATTCCATTGTGCAGATGTAGCAAGGTTTCTTTAACCAGTCTTCTGTTCTCAGACACTTGGGTTGTTTCCAGATTTTGGAAATTGTGAACAGTGCTGCAATGAACATATATATATATATATATATATATATATATATATATAAATAATTTCTACTGTGTATCCTCAGGATATGTTCCCAGAGTGGTATTGTGCGCACATATGGAAGATCAATTTCTGGCTTTTGAAGAAATGTCCATATCATTTTTCAGAAAGGCTGAACCAGTCAGCATTCCCACCAACAGTGAAAGAGTGTCCCTTTTCCCCCACATCCATGCCAAAATTAGTTGCTTTGTTATTTTGATTGTGTGACAGTCTCTGTGGTGTGATATTGCATCTCATTGTTCTTTTGATTTGGATCTCCCTGATGACTAGCGATGTGGAACATGTTTTTCATGTGTCTTTTGGCCATATTCATTTCTTTTTTGAGGAAGCTTCTGTTCATTTCTTCTCCCCATTTTTGATGGGGTTGGAGGTTTTTTTCTTGTACAATTCTACTAGTGTCTTGTATATCCTGGATATTAATCCCTTATCAAATGGGTATTGGTTAAATCTTTCCCATTCTGTAGGCTCTCTCTGTATTTTAGTCACTGTTACTTTTGAAGTGCAGAAGCTTCTTAGTTTGTTGTAGTTTCATTTATGTTTGTTTCCACTTGCTTGGTCAGTGATGTTTTATCCTTAAAGATGCTTTTAGCTTCAATGTCATGGAGGGTTTTGCCTACATTTTCCTCCATGTATTGTATGGATTCGGGTCCAATATTGAGGTCTTTAATTCACTTTGATCTGACTTTTGTGCATGCATTAGACAGAGATCAGAGTTCATTATTTTTGCTGGTAGCTATCCAGTTTCCCAGCACCACTTGTTGAAGAAGCTTTCCTTGTTCCACTTCACATTTCTTGCTCCTTTGTCAAAGATCAAGTGGCCATATATTTAGGAGTCTGTTACAGAATATTCAACTCTGTTCCATTGGTCTGTGGGTTTGTTTCTAACCCAGTACCGTGCTGTTATGATGCCTACAGCTTTGTAGTACATTTTAAAGTTGGGAAAGGTGATGCCACCCATTTTCTTTTTCCCAAGAATTGCTTTAGCTATTCGTGGGGGGGGGGTGTTGTTCCATATGAATTTCAGGAGTGTTTTGTCTATTCCTTTGAAATATGTCATTGGTATTCTTAAAGGGACAAAATTAAATCTGTACAGTGCTTTGAGTAGTATTGCCATCCTGATAACATTAATCCTCCCTATCCATGAACAGAGGATGTGTTTCCATTTCCTAGTGTCATCTTTTATTTCTTGAAGTAATAATAAAAACCATATGATTATATCAATAGACACAGAGAAGGCAGTTGATAAGATCCAGCACCCGTTTATGATGAAAACTCTCAGCAAAATGGGCATCGAAGGAACTTTCCTCAATTTAGTCAAACTATTTGCCACAAGCCCATAGCAAGCATCATTCTCAATGGGAAAAAACTGAACGCCTCCCCTCTAAGATCGGGCACAAGACAAGATTGGCTGCTGTCACCACTCCTATTCAATATAACACTGGAAGTACTGGACATAGCAGTTAGGCAAGAAAAAGATACCAAGAGCATACAGATAGGAAAGGAAGAGTTCAAGCTATCACTATTTGCAGAAAATAATGATACTACAATTAGAAAACCCTAAAAACTCTACAGAAAAGCTCCTAGAAACAATAGATCTGTATAGTAAAGTAGCAGGCTACAAAATCAACACCAAAAAGTCCATGGCTTTCTTATATACAAATAATGAAAGAGAAGAAAGAGACATTAAAAAAAATCCCATTCATAATAGTACCTCAGAATCAGCTTAACTAACGAGGCAAAAGACCTATACAAGGAAAATAAGAATACATATACTTTAAAAATTTTGGTGACCTACTTAGCATTGAAGTCATAAAATGAGATTTTAGGCTCTGTCAATAGTAGCTACATTACCATGATATGCATTATTACTTCTGATCTTTCAGCTTTCTTTTGGACTTTAATTAGGTCATCAAGATATTATTTTTCTTCAGTTTTAGTTGATGAAAACAATGTAGTATTTGTGCTCTACTTTTAACAAGGGAAAATCATTCTAGTATCTATTGTGTACTAAACACCCAGTAGCTTAAACCAATTTATTTTCACCATTTATGGTTTATAATCACTTAATCACTTAACTTCCCGTTAGTCGTCGATTTGCTCGAGCGGGCGCCAGTAACGTCTCCATTTGTCCCTGTCGCGTGCTAGTGTAGCCCAATGGCATCTCTTCGCTCCGGGAACATGGAGGGCCTCAAACCGATCATTCATGACCTTGACAAAGAAGTCTGACCATCTGGTAGGTGGGCGGCCACGCGGTCTCTTGACATCCCGTGGAATCCAATCAGTAACAGCTCTAGTCCAACGGTCGTCTTTAAATCTCATTACGTGACCAGCCCATCTGATTTTCGACACCTTGGCAAATGAGACAGCGTCCCTGATCCTTGATCGTCGACGGATGTCAGAACTCCGGATTCGTTCTCTCATTTGAGTGAAACGTGATATTCCAAGCATAGCTCTTTCTATTCTTCTTTGGGAGACCTGAATGGCGTTCTCATCTTGTTTGCGTAGGGCCCAGGTCTCTGAGGCATATGTTAATGCAGGAAGAACAGTGGAAAGAGTTGATTCTTACTTGACACATCTCAAACAGTTACCAAAATGGATGGGGCTAAGTAGGAATTACATGAACTTCAACTGAACTAGACATCAAAGAAGGTTTTTTTTTTTTTATTTCAACTGATTTTTCATCTAAGATCATTTGAACATAGATCTGGTCAGTTCTCTTTTATCTGGTCTATCCTCAGTTCCTCCACTCAGTTCTTTTTTTCTACTTTTTCTACCTATGTGGCTACTCTAGATTTTTTCATAGTCTGTTGATCTCAGAGTAATTAAACTTCTTACAAGGGAATTAAATAATTCCAGAACAGGTATTTCTAAAAGATCCTGGCAAAACCTCAGAGTTTCTCATAACCATAAAATATACAACTGAATTAATTTTAAAGATCTGATTAGTTTCATCAAATGAATCAGACAACATCTCATTCAGCAAGTAGAAAAGTGATTGAGAAAAAATGCATAAAATGAGAAGTTTTATAGGCATAAAGAGGGCAAAGTAAGAAGAACATTTTCTCAGCTTTGTATAACCTATGTAATGGGAATGGGAAATGATTTTATGACAGATTATCATGGTCATCTTCCTTAGGGGAATGGAAAAGATACCTCAACAGGACTCACCAGAAAAATTCCAATCTGAACTTAAGCCAGAATTATTGAAGGAGGTTGAAACCAGATAGGTAAAATATCCATTTGGGGCCTGTCATTTTCTTCTTAAAATAATATAATCTCAAAAGTCATATATCATCATTATGCTACTTTATGTCTATCAAAAATTTCTATTTCATAATCTACCCAAAGTGCTAGAGGTCAAGATTCATAGAGTAGGGGAAGAACACAATTTTTATAGACAAGACATCACAAAACAAAATTGATGTGATTTAAAAGAAATTTAATCATATTGGATAAAAAATGACATCCACTTCTCAAACCTTTAGTTCTTCTTAATTTCTGTTAAATCTATTGTGTCTTTCATTAATTACTTCTATCTCCTTATTCTATTTATTTTCAGTTTTATTATTTGTCCTTTGAGCATAGTATTATAATTATTTTCTCCCATAGTTTTAATAAAACACAATGCTATTTTACTAACACTGTGAATTAAGTAGGCATTTTAAGAGACATAATTTATTTGAGTCATGAAGAATTCTCATAGGCAATTGCAAACATTGAAGCATAACGCAACTTGCTGCAAAGCAAATAATTTTGAGAATATTTTGCATATTATATTAAGAGCTAACAAAACATTAATTTCCTAGTGATATTAATGTGTTCTAGCAGTATGCTCATTTTAAAATAATAATTATCAATATATAAAAATAAAACAATAAATAATTTTAAACCACATTTGGATATCAGAATATATAATTCCTACTCATGACTTTCAATTTAAATTGCTATTATCCATGTTTATGGTATAGTATAATTATAGAATTGTATAAATTTTATTATAATTTATATTACTTGAAAATATTATAGGAAAAAAGTTATAGACTTTACTAAATAGAGATGTTATTTTCCAAACTTGGATATGGAAGCTTAAGAATCTATAAAATTTCAGTTATGCTTTACAAAAGTTGCTTCTTTTTCACATTCTTCTGAAAATGATTTTAATTAGTCAATATATTTCAAATGCATGCAATCATCATTTCATTGTAATTTACGCTCAAAATTGTTTGAGCTACATACTGAAGACATACATTTAAGCAAAAGATTAAACAAAGTTCTAGAAAGGAATGTAAAAACAACACATAATGTTAGGATTTGTAGTTTTTCACAACTACATTGATTACAAACTTTCTGATCAAGAATTATTGATTTAAAATATATAGTTGAAGTGACATCTGCACTTCTTTGTTCATTGCAGCACTCTTTACAATAGCCAGAATCTGGAAAATATCTGAGTGCCCTAGAACAGATGACTGGTTAAAGAAACTTTGGTACATTTATACAATGGACTACTATGTAGCTGTTAGAAAAGATGAAGTCATGAAATTTACAAACAAGTGGTACTACATGGAAAATATCATGTTAAACTAAATGAGTCAGAAAGAGAGGGATTGACATAGAAAGATTGCATTCATCTGGGGAACATAAAGTAACAAAATAGGAGACTAACACCCAAGAATGCCCGAGATTAGTACCAGGAATTTTGCTCCATGGCTTGGAGGGCAGCCACACATGCTAGGGGAAAAGGCAGCTCAGATAGAAAAAGGAGGCCCAAATAAAGGGTGTTGGGAGGATTCTCCCAGGATGGGAGAAGCATGCTGAATGTAGACTATAGACCAAACATGATTGCCACTCAATGCATCTTTTGCAAACCACAACACCCAAAAGGAGAGAGAGAACAGAGGGGAATGCCCTGCCACAGAGGCAGGGTGGGATGGGGGGATGGGGGTTGGAGGGATACTGGGATCCATGGTAGTGGGAAATGGGGACTGGTGGAGGGATGGGTATTTGATCAGTATAATTGAAACCCAAGCACAAAATTTGTAAGTCTACAACTGTACCTCATGGTGTCTCACTAAAAAAATGGATTATATACTTAAGAGCACATTCATACAAGCTATCTTTTGAGTTTATACATAGAAAATGGTTGGAAACACTTTTGAAATGCATTTTCCAATTGCAAATAGATCCCATTAGAGCTAGAGAGAAAGCACAGTGGGTAAGGTATTTACCTGGTATATAGCTGACCCAGGTATATACTGTCACTGCTCATGGTCCCCCAACAACTCCAGGAATAAGCTCTGAGCATAGTAAAATGTGGCCCAAAAGTCATAATAATAATAAGAAAAATAAAAATACATAATTTAAAGTAACACCAGTCGCCTTGGGAAATAAAAAGCAAAGTTAAATAGTAAAAAAAAATATTAAAAAGAGGGCCAGAGAAATAGTTTGACAAATAGAGTGCTCACATTGCACACAAAGAAGCGTAGTTCTATCTCCAGCACCACATATGGTACCATAAACACTGGCTGGAGAGTTCCATTACCACAGAGTCAGTAGAAAATACTGAGCACCGTTAGATTTGGCCACAAAACAAAATTAATTAATTGCTAAAATTATTTCAAAAAAGAAAAAAATGTACAGGAAGTCAAAGAGAAGAGTCAGAAGTGTTACTTCTACACCTACTGTTATTTAAAATTTTTATGTTTAAGAAATTTTTATCAAAAACAAAACAAACAAAACACTGTCCTCCCGTTGTTCATCAATTTGCTTGAGCGGGCCCAGTAACGTCTCCATTTTGAGACTTGTTGTTACTGTGTTTAGCATATTGAATATACTCTTGGTAGATACACTACAAGATGTAGAGGCTTTGTACATGCTGCCACCCCTAGTTTGAGCCCCACCATATACATCATTCCTTGAGTACCATCAAGAATTCCAGAGCAAATACTCAGATGTATGCCCTGAACAGAGCCAAACTGTTCCCCCTTCCACTCCATAAAGGTAAAGGTAAAGGTAAAGGCCCTCCCGTTGATCGTCGATTTGCTCGAGCGGGCCCAGTAACGTCTCCATTGGAGACTTTGTTGTTACTGTGTCTGGCATATCGAATACTCTCTGTAGCTTGCCGGGCTCTCCGAGAGGGGCGGAGGAATCGAACTTGGGTCGGCCATGTTGGCTGCTTGTAAGGCGAATGCCCTACCGCTGTGCTATTGCTCCAGCCCTAAAGGAGGAGAGAAGAAATAGTTTACAAGATATTGTAGCATACAGGAAAGTGTTGCAGAAATATGGGATCCCTGTTTTTGTTTTGTTTTGATAACACCCAGCTATATTCAGGTCTTACTTTAGACTCTGTGGTCAAGGACCACTCCTGGTGGCATAAGCCTAGTGTACAATCTCTCTGGCCCTGGGATCACAATTTTAAAACTTTTTTTTTAAAGTCTTCACAATATTCTAGTTTAGAGCTTTCAAACAAGACTAAATACTTACCTTACATTATCTTCTTCTACAGCTATGTATGAATCCCTTGTTTGCCTGTTTTGAGAGCTAATTTATGTTAACTAGTGTCCTCAGAATTTTTTTTCCCACTGAAAGATAACTACCATCTAATTATGAATAGTTGTATAACCTGTTAATTCCATTTAGTAAGTAGTTTTATTCTGAGTTCTATTCACAGATTACACTAAATTTGACCTAAAGTTTCTCTGAAGTAAATGGCATTATATTCTCTCTCAGCTTAGTTTTTCTACGTTTTTTTTAATTTTAAAAAGTAATAGTTGGTCGTTTGCCTTACACGCAGTCAACATGGCCAACCCGAATTCAATTCCTCCACTCCTCTTGGAGAGCCCGGCAAGCTACCGAGCGTATCTCGCCCGCATGGCAGAGCCTGGCAAGCTACCCGTGAGGTACTTGATATGCCAAACACAGTAACAATAAGTCTCATGATGGAGACGTTACTGGGCCTGCTCGAGAAAATCGATGAAATAGTTTTTTCCAAATTATTTTGACCCTGTTTTAAATGATGAGCTACTATGCTAAATATGGAAGATGGAAATGATGGTGGGGTATTATGGAGGTTAAGTATAGTAAACACCTCAAAAAAAGTATTCATATGAGAATTATGTATGAAAACATTGAGGACTTGTTAAAAATAGAGTATTTGGGGGAATGTATTACATAATTCAGAAATGACAATGAATGTCTTGTATTCTTGTCCAAATTGAGAAATTTGTGGATAAAACCTTATCTTCTAAGGAGCAAAAACCTAAAAGACTAATTTAAACTAAATGACCATTTATTTGCTTTTTTTTGTTTTAATGGATAGAATAATGAGCTTAGATTTCACTGGATATAAATTCTCCATTTGTGTATTTTTAAATTAATTTTTTTCATGAATTTCTGCAGCTTGAGAGGAATCCAGAGCTGTTAAGGATTATTTTTCTGTAGCCAGATATAAGTAAAAATCGACAGTATTATAAATTTAAAAATATACCTATATGAAAGATACTAAATAAATATTATATGCCAATAAAGTACTTATAATAAATATTAAAATAAGTATTTGTAAAGTATAATATATAAATTGCACAGTGTTACAAATAAAAATCTATGTATGTGCATATGCATAAATATATACATATATAAACATATTTTATAATTACCTATGAACAATTCGCCAATAAAACTTGAGCATTATGTGTTTTACATTACCAATAGTTCATCTTTTTTTTTTTTTAAAAAAGAACCCATCTTTCTGGAGTCGCTACTATTTTCATAGTCTACTGTATAATGCTTTATGTCAGGGAAATTTCTCAATGTGACCTTCAGTTACTCCACCTAGATACAGGATACAAAAGTAGCCAAGGGTTTCAGATATTATTCTACCCCTTCCCCCATTTTATATGATGTTTCATTACCTTGAGTATTGATTTATGCTGGTGATATGTTATTCTCAGTTTTCCTGACTTTGATATTTTCTTGCTCATGAGAATTCAGAAGAAACTGCTCAGGAAATCCATTTTTTTCCTTTTGAGATTCCTCCTACCTTTTCCAGGAGTTTGAGAATTCCTGCAGAAAAACATGCAATAACTATGTAAAAATAGATATCTTCAGTCAGAGCCAAATGATTATTGATAGTATCCATTTAATTATGCTTCAATAAAAAGCTGAGAGATATACAACGATAATCAATTTCAATAAATGATGAACTAAATAATTAGCTTAGCTGTAGATAATAGCATTGGAAAATAGAAATACTAAATAATTCTTGAATACATAATTATATTTTTAGATAGGTCTGTCTTAGCCAATCATATTAAAATGATTTTGAGACTATGTATATATTTAACTGTCCTTACAAGGTTATTTTTAATTTTGATTTAATTTTCACTTATATTTTTATTTATATCAGCCCTTGCCATTTATATTCAAGAGATATTACTATAAAAGCAATATATTCAGAGAGTTAGAAACATTATACAATCGGCAAAGCATTTTGACCTTACAGGATGTCAACCCAGACTTGATCCCCCGTAACCTATATGATATTTGAGCCCCACCAGGACTCATTAACGAGCACAGAATCAGGAGTAAGACCTGGGCCCCACTGGGTGTAGCCAAATAATTAGAAAAAAGAGCAACATATTCACTTTGGAGAAAATTTGTAATATTTTTAATACTAGGGTGCAATAACACTTCCACTCCTTATGGTCAATCAATACAGAGATAAGGAAGTTGATAGACCATAAAAGTCTATTTTTTAATTTTTAATTTTTAAATTTTTATTTATTTATTTATTTTTGCTTTTTTGGGTCACAATTAGTGATGCACAGAGGTTACTCCTGGCTCTGTACTCAGGTATTACTCCTGGTGGTACTCAGGGGACCATATGGTTTGCTGGGAATCGAACCCAGGTCATCCACATGCAAGGATAATGCCTTACCCACTGTGCTATCGCTCCAGCCCCAACGTCTTTTTTTTAATTGATTCACCATGAGATATAGTTACAAAGCTTTCATGTTTGAGTTTCACTCATATAATGATTGAACACTCATCCCTCCACCAGTGTACATATTCTACCCCCGATGTCCCCAGTATCCCATCTCCACATCCCACCCCTTGCCTGGCCTCTATGGCAATTTCCCTCTTACTCTTTATGTACTTTGGGGCATTAACTTAATCATTTGATCACTTGACATCCCGTCACTCATTGATTTTCTTGAGTGGGCGCCAGTAATGTCTCCCTTTATCCCTGCTGCGTGCTAGTGCAGTGAATTCATAATACAGCTCACGGAGGCTCCTGATGTATTGAGTTTGAATGCCCTGTTTGACTAGGGTTTCGATGACTGCTTCAGTCTCAACAGAATCAAAAGCCTTCTTTAAATCAATGAATGTTAGATACAGTAGCATCTTGAATTCCCAAGAAATCTCAATGAGCTTGTTTACCATGTGGATATGGTTGATCATGCTGACTCCTTTCTGGAACCTGGCTAGCTCTCTTGGTTTTCCTTTATCTAGTGTTCTCTCAATCCTATTCAGGATTACTTGAGTGAACAGCTTGTAGATGACAGACAACAGGCATATCGGGCAATAGTTGCCAATGTCGTGGATTTCTCCCTACTTGTACAGTAGTACAGTCCTATTGGTTTTCCACTGGGATGGAACCTTGCATTCAGACAGGTAGCGTGTGAAGAGCCGATTTATGAGTATTGATGAGTACTGATGGCAAATTCTTCAGGTGTTTGGGTCTGACCTTGTCTAGGCTGGTTGCTGTTTGCTTCTTTACCTATGAAATGGCGTGTCAAAATTAGGAAGGGAGAATAATGGGAACAATGTATCTATCCTTTGGAATTTCGTATGTGGGCAGGTGGACATGGCTATAGAAGAGATCTGAGTAGAAGTCGTAGATAATCTTCTCCTTTGCCCTTCTGAAAGATATGATAGATCCATCAGATGTCAGAGGGCAGTCATCTTGGTCTTGTAGTTGACGAAGGACAGGCACGTGTTGCAAATGCTCTTCCTGGCTTCTCCTGCATCTGCTAGCACTGCTGCTTTTCTCTCTTTGAGGTCTTCCCTTATCGCTTCTCTGCACTGCTTTGCAGGCTCAGATGTTTGCTTGTGGTTGCCTGGGGCTTGCGCCAAGCCACGATGGTGAATGAGCTCAAGAGTTTGTGAAGACAGGCGTTTTTTGTGGCTATCTCTCTCTTAGTGTTCCTCACACAATCATGGAGGTACTGAACTAGTCGAGTATATTCCTTGTCAATGTTGTCAATGATGCCATCTTCCCATGTTGCGGCAATAGTGTCAAAGAGCTCCCAGTTAGTGGTCACTCTTGGAGTTCCCTTCTTAAACTTTGCAGCCCTTTCTCCCCACTCTGTGAAGTAGAATTTTTCATGAAGGAGACAGTGGTCTGATCCTGTTTGGAATTTGGGGACAATAGCGACATTGGTCAGGCAAAACCGTTAATTGAATATGATGTGGTCAATTTCTTTGTTGAACCTGGAGACTCACCTGGAGACTTCTGTGTCCAATGTTTAGATTCAGCCTTCTGGAATTTTGAGTTACCATAGATAGTCCTGTTCGACATGATGAACTCAGACATTCTCTCACCCTGTTTGTTCCATTCTAGGCCATTGGTCCCAATGTGGAGTTCTTTGGCAGATCTTCTCGGTCCTATCTTGGCATTAAAACCACCAACAATGATGTTGTGAAGATGTGGTCTTCTTTATAGAACTTCTCTAGCTCCATGTAGAACTTCTCAATTTCTCCTTCATCATAATTTGATGTTGGTGCATAGACAATGAAGATAGAAACTACCAGCAGTGAGCCACATCTATTCAAGTGTAATCGCCCAATTCAGGTTTTTAGGCATTCAAATGAATCAATGCTCATGGCCAAGTTTGTGTTGACAAGGACACCAACACTACCAACACCTCTTTTGTCACATGTTCCAAGGAAAGATCTTCTCCAGTGTTGAAAAGGGTGTGATGAGATTGATCTCTTCTTGTTTGGGTCAGACCAATGATGTCATACTTGATCATTCACACTTGTATCATCAGGTCCTTAATGGATGCATCTGATGCCAGCGTATGTGCATTGAAAGTACACATTATGGTATTATGGTTTGGGGCATTATGATTTAAAATACAGATACCAAGAGGCCAACATTTTAGGTCCTTTGTCTACTTCAAAAAAAGTTCTTTATTAACAATAATCTAACAGGTTGGAAGATGAAGGACTCACATTTAAAAAAAACTATCTCACTGGCATGGTTAAAAGAAACAGCATAATTAGGAAAGCGTATTTTTTTATTTTATTTATTTATTTTTATTAGTGAAACACCATGAGGTACAGTTGTAGATTTACAATTTTTGTGCTTGGGTTTCGATTATACAATGATCAAATACCCATTCCTCCACCAGAGCCCATTTTCCACCACCATGGATAATATCCCTCCCACCCCCATTTCTCCAGCCCATCCTGCCTCTGTGGCAGGTCATTCCCTTTTGTTCTCTCTCTCCTTTTGGTTGTTATGCTCTCTAAAAGAGGCATTGAGTGGCATACATGTTCAGTCCATAGTCTACTTTCAACATGCATCACCCCTCCTGGGAGGATCCTCCAAACACCCTTTATTTGGTGCTCCCTTCTCTATCTGAGCTGCCCTTTCCCTTAGAATGCCCGGCTGGCCTCTAAGCTATGGAGTAATCCTCCTGGTGCTGATCTCAGCTATTCTTGGGTATTAATCTCATATTTTGTTACTTTATGTCCCCCAGATGAATGCAATCTTTCTATATCTATCCCTCTCTTTCTGACTAATTTCGCTTAGCTTGATACTTTCCATGCAGTACCACATGTATGTAAGTTTCATGACTTCATCTTTTCTAACAGCTACATAGCACTCCATTGTGTAGATGTACCAAAGTTTCTCTAACCAGTCATCTGTTGTTGGGCACTCAGGTTCCTTCCAGTATCTGTCTATTGTAAAGACTGCTGCAATGAACAAACAAGTGCAGATGTCACTTCGACTATACATTTTTGCCTCTCTGGGATATATTCCCAGGACGGGTGTTGCTGTGTCAAATGGGACCTCAATTTCTAATTTTTTGAGAATTGTGCATACTGTTTTCCAAAAGGGCTGAACCAGTTGGCGTTCCCACCAACAGTGAAGGAGTGCCCCTTTCTTGCCACATCCGCGCCAGCATCAGTTGCTTTTGTTCTTTTGAATGTGGGCCAGTCACAGAGGTGTGAGATGGTATCTCATTGTGGTTTTGATCTGCGTACCCCTGATGATTAATGATGTAGAATATTTCCCCATGTGCTTCTTTGCCCTTCTGATTTCTTCTTTGAGAAAGTTTCTGTTCATTTCATTGCCCCATTTTTTGATTTGGTTGGATGTTTTCTTCTTGTGGAGTTCAACCAATACTTTGTATATCCTTGATATCAACCCCTTGTCAGATGTGTATTCGGCGAATATCATTTCCCATTCTGTACACTGTCTTTGTATTTTGGTCACTGTTTCTTTTGAGGTGCAGAAGCTTCTTAGTTTAAGATAGTTCCATTTAACTATCTCTGTTTGCACTTGCTCGGGAGTGGCGTGGCATCTTTGAAAATACCATTAGCTTCAATGTCATGGAAGGTTTTGCCAACTTTGTCTTCAATGTACCTTATGGTTTCTGGTCTGATGTTGAGGTCTTTAATCCATTTTGATCTTGCTTTTGTGCATGGTGTTGGGCAGAGTTCTGAGCCCATTTTTTTGCATGTAGCTGTCCAGTGATGCCAGCACAGATGGTTAAAGAGACTTTCCTTACTCCACTTCACATTTCTTGCACCTTTATCAAACATTAGATGATCATATGATTGAGGGGAGATGTCAGTGTATTCAACCCTCTTCCATTGGTCTGCAGCTCTGACTTTGTTCCAGTAACATGCTGTTTTAATTACTACTGCTTTGTAGTAGAGTTTGAAGTTCAGGAGGTTGATTCCTCCCATTTTCTTTTCCCCAAGAATTGCTTTAACTATTCGTGGGGGCTTATAGTTCCATATCAATTTAAGGAGAGTTTGCTCCATTTCTGTGAAGAATGTCATGGGTATCCTTGTAGGGATTGCATTGAATTTATACAATTCTTTCGGTAGTATTGCCATTTTGACAATGTTAACTCTCCGAACCATGAGCATGGGGTATCTTTCCTTTTCCTCATGTCCTCTTTTATTTCCTGAAGTAGCGCTTTGTAGTTTTCTTTGTACAGGTCCTTTACTTCCTTAGTTAAGCTGATTCCTAGGTACTTGATTTTCTGGGGCAGAATTGTGAACAGGATTGTTTTTTTCATGTAACTTTCCTCTGTCTCTCTGTTTGCGTATAGGAAAGCCACGGACTTTTGGGTATTGATTTTATAGCCTGCAACTTTACTATACAATTCTATTGTTTCTAGGAGTTTTTTTGGTGGAGGTTATTGGGTTCTCTAAGTATAGTATCCTATCATCTGTGAATAGTGAGAGCTTGATTTCTTCCTTTCCTACCTGAATGCCATAATATCTTTTTCTTGCCTAATCGCTATTGCAAGTATTTCCAGTACTATATTGAGCAGCAGTAGAGAGAGTGGGCATCCTTGTCTTGTCCCTGATCTTAGACGGAAGGCTCTCAGTTTTTCCCCATTGAGGAGGATGCTTGCTGTAGGCTTGTGGTATATGGCTTTAACTATGTTGAGGAAAGTCCCCACAATACCCATTTGGGCTAGGGTTTTCATCATAAAGGGGTGGAGATGGATCTTGTCAAATGCTTTCTCTGAATCTATTGATATGATCATATGCTTTTTATCTTTTCTTTTGTTGATATGATGGATTATGTTGATTGATTTCCAAATATTAAACCATCCTTGCATCCCTGGGATGAATCCTACTTGGTCATGGTGTATGATCTTTTTGATGAGTAGTTGGATTCTATTTGCTAGTAGTTGTTGAGGGTTTTTGCATCTGTGTTCATCAGGGATATCGGCCTGTAATTCTCTTTCTTTGTGGTATCTCTGTCTGCTTTTGGTGTCAGTGAGATATTTGCTTTGTAGAAACTGTTCGGAAGTGTTTTTGATATTTCAATTTCGTGGAAAAGCTTAAAGAGTAAGTCCTCTTTAAAGATTTGGAAGAATTCACTAGTGAATCCATCCGGGCCAGGACTTTTGTGCTTGGGAGACTTTTTATTACCATTTCAATTTCTTTGATGGTGATAGATCTGTTCAGGTATTCTAGGTCTTGTTGGTTCAGCCTTGGAAGTCTGTAGGAGTCTAGGAATTCATCCATTTCCTCGAGATTTTCATGTTCCGTGGCGTAAAGCTTCTCAAAGTACTCCCTGAGGATCCTTTGAATTTGTGTAGTTTCTGTTGTAATGACCCCCTTTTCATTTCTGATTCGGTTTATTAGGGTTTTCTCTCTCCCTTTCTTTGTGAGTTTTGCTAGAGGCTTATCGATCTTGTTAATTTTCTAGAAGAACCAGATCTTGGTTTCGTTGATCTTTCGGATTTTTTGGGGGTTTTCATCTCATTAATCTCTACTCTGAGTTTTATTATTTTTTCCTCCTGTTTGGGTTGTGCTCCTTTTGTTGGTCCTTCTCCAAGCACTTAAGCTGTGACGTTAGGTTATTTATGTGTGCTCGCTCCTCCTTCCTGAGGAATGCTTGTAGAGCTATAAATTTTCCGCTTCACACAGCTTTTGCTGTGTCCCATAAGTTTTGGTAACTCGTGTCCTCATTTTCATTCGTTTTCAAGAATCTTGATTTCCTCTTTGATTTCCTTTCTAAGCCACTCATTGTTTAATAGCTCACTGTTTAATTTCCAGGTGTTTGATTTTGTTTTCTGTTTTTGTATGTGATTTACTACTAATTTCAGGGCATTATTGTCTAAGAAGATTTTTGATACAATCTCTATCTTCTTAATTTTATGTAGGCATGTTTTGTGACTCAGCATGTGGTCTATCTTGGAGAATGTTCCATGTAGGCTTGATAAGAATGTGTATTCAGCTTTTTAGGATGAAGTGTCCTGTATATATCTACTAAGTCCCTTTCTTCCATTGTTTCTCTCAGACGAAGTATGTCCTTGCTAAGCTTGAGTCTGGTTGGTCTAAAAAGAGGTGACAAAGCGGTGTTGAAGTCTCCCACTAGTATTGTGTTGCTATTGATGTCTTTTTCCAAATCTATGAGTAGTTGTTTTAAGTACTTTTCTGGTCTCTCATTAGGTGCATATACATTTATTATTGTAAGTTCTTCCTGTTGTACAGATCCTTTGATTAATAAGAAATGGCATTCGCTGTCTCTTATGACCTTCTTCACTCTGAAATCGATGTGGTCTGATATTAGGATGGCTACCCCAGGTTTTTTATGGGAGCTGTTTGCCTGTGGGATTGTTTTCCAGCCTTTGACTCTGAGTCTGTGTTTGCTTTGACTATTGACATGTGTTTCTTGCAGGCAGCAGAATGTTGGGTTCAATTATCTAAACCATCCTAGCACTCTGTGTCATTTAATTGGTGTGTTTAGCTCATTGACATTGAGAGAGATTATTGTTATGGGATTTTGTCCCATTGTTCTGTTGAAATTTGGTGTATTTGAGTGGCCTTTCTTGCCTTAAAGTAGCCCATTTAGTTGTTCTTGCAACCATGGTTTTGGATCTATGAAGTTCCTGAGCTGTTGTTTGTCTGTGAAACTGTGTGTTGTTTCTTCTATTATGAATGAGAGTCTCGCTGGGTAAAGTATTTTTGGAGAGGCATTTATTTCATTGAGTTTTTTCACTATGTCCCACCACTGTTTTCGGGCCATGAGGGTTTTATCAGAAAAATCAGCTGTGAATTTTAAGAATGCTCCTTTGTAAGAGATTTCTTTCTTCCATCTTGCTGCTTTCAGAATTTTGTCTCTGTCTAAGGTTTTGGTCATTTTGATCAGGATGTGTCTTGGGGTATTTTTCTTCGGATTTCTTCTAGCTGGTACCCTTTGGGACTCCTGAATGTGGTCACAAGTTTTCTTCAGCTCTGGAAACGTTGTAGCAATGATGTCTTTGACAGTTTCTTCTTCATCAAGGTTTTCTTCCTGTCCCTCTGGGACTCCAATGATTCTTATGTTACCCCTCTTGGCTTCTTCATGATCTTCTCTTGCCATCTGTTCCCGAATTGTGAGTCTCTTTTCCATTTTCTGCTCTTTTCTGTAGAGTCTCTGAACTTCATCTTCGAGCTCACTGATTCTGTTCTCAGCAGCTGTTACTCTGCTGCTGAGGCCTTCCACTGAGTTTTTCAATTCGCCTACCAGGTTTTTTAGGTCTGACATTTTCGATTGCATTTTCCTCATTTCTGCCTTCAAATCCTCTTGTCTTTTATTGGCATTGCTTTCCATTGTATCTTTTAGTTCCCTAAGCATCCTAAGTAGCTCCCTTCTGAATACCTTGTCAGAGAGGTTGTCTAACACTACAGTACTGTTGGTGTCTTCTGGGCTAGACTCTTCAATAAGAAAGTTTGGGGGGGCTTTTGCGTTACTTTACCATTGTGACCAGTGTGGTTTAGTCCTTCACGTTCACTGTTACTATACTGCTTGATATGCAGAGTGAGTTGAGATAGGCTTATGATTTGTTGGCTACTGTGTTTCTAGTGACTGAGCTAACCTAGAGAAGGTTCCATCTAAGAGAGTAGTGTATGGTTCCTATGGCATATGTAGTGGGAGAATATTTCGCAGCCGCGTTAGCACCCGCGGCTCCGGAAAGAGTCCCTGGTGCTGGGCGCCGGGCTGTACCTGGTTGAATGAGGAGAGAGTACCCCGAGACGTTCAGCTTTGTTGCCAAGAGATGGGCCTCAGTTCCTGTCCTGTGCAGATCAAGGGAGAAAACCAGCTGTTCTAGGGGATCGAGCTAGCAGTGCATGCTCAGAGAGAGTCCCAAGCCCTGGTGGCAGGCTGTACCTGGTTGAATGAGGAGAGAGTACCCAGAGACATTCAGCTTTGTTGCCGAGAGATGGGCCTCAGTTCCCGTCCCACGCAGATCATGGGAGAAAACCAGCTGTCAAAGCGTATTTTTTAAAAGACAGTTCATAAGCTGGTAGGTGCCAGGGTGAGAAGACAGTTCATAAGCTGGTAGGTGCCAGGGTGAGAATTGAGGCCCCTTGTATGTTAGTCACATGGCACATGCCCTAATGATATTTGTATATCTATAGAAAATGTCTAATTAAGGGTATACTCTATTTGTCATCTTTCTTGTATGGGCTTTTAGAGAGATCACAAAGAAGTGGAAACATTCTTTGCATTCTCATCAGCCAAAATCAAACATGTTTGCTTATTTTAATTTTGACTTCAACTCCTAATTCCTTTAAGGACCATTTCAATATCAAATACAGTGGTAGAACATTTTAAAATAAATCACTCATACTCCCAAACTTTACATCAGATGTAATTAAATTTAAAAATTTTACATTTTAAACAATTTTTCAGCGTGGTGTTTATGTGTGCATGTATGTATGTGCCTTCCTTTTATCCCCACTGTGAATTTTGTGATTTTTAAAACTTTAATGTAGTTGCTAGTCATAGTTCTTTTATTTTGCATTTCTTCTGCTTTTTCACAAAGTACAGTTTCCACACTATTAAATATTCTTCAAAATATAATTTTCATTGACTGCCTAATTGTCTATGCTATAGATTGTCATAATTCATGTAACCATTCGTTGGTTATTGACCACTGTGGCTTTCAAAGATTTGCTCTATTAAGAAATGCTGTAATGAAACTCCCTGAAAGCAAATCTTTTTATTGCCATTCTAATTATATTTTGTGAAAGTTTCCTAAACTGGAATTAGAAGGAAAGTTCATATCCAGACATTTGTCACCTATAACAGGGACATTGTATTAATTTCAAACTCCACCACGTCAGTGTTTGTGAATATTTGTCTCACTGCATCTTTGAATTTCTTGCATCCAAAGTATTCATTTTTAAGGACAGGGCTATTCCTTTGTTCTTTTCTAGTGTATCTAAGAACCAGCAAAATTAGACACCTTCAGTCACTCAATGATTATTTGAGAAGAAATTAATAAATATTAAAGTCTATTAAATAGAGGCTAGATAGAATAGTCATTCCTTTAGGAAATTATCTTTTGTTTAACATAAGACAAACAAGTGAAAAAATAATAATAATAAAGACAAACAAGTGAAATGAATGAAGATATAGGATTTACTATTCAATGCTATATTCATTATAGTTTTAATCATAAATTTCTCAGTGCTTGTAAGTACAATCCTTCTTTTTTTCAGTATTTATTTTATTATATTTTTTATTAGTGAAACATCATGAAGTACAGTTGTAGACTTACAAACTTTCGTGCTTGGATTTCAGTTATACAATAATCAAGTACCATTCTTCCACCATTGCCCATTCTCCACTACCAATGAACCCAGTAGTCCTCCTACCCCCATCATCCCCCCCACCCCGCCCCAACTCTGTGGCAGGTAATTCCCTTATGCTCTCTCTTTCCTTTAGGGTTTTGTGGTTTGCAATAAAAGTATTGAGTGGTCATCGTGTTCGGTGTAGTCTACTTTCAGCATGCATCTCGCATCCATAGCGAATCCTCCAAACATCCTTTACTTGGTGTTCCCTTCTCTAACTGAGCTGCCTTTCCCCCAGCATGTGCTGGTAAGTACAATCCTTCTACACCGACTTTTTATTCATTATTTATTTTGTAAATTCTTTTGAAATTTTGAATTTCACTTATTTTTCTATTGGCATTTTTAACACTTTTCTAAATTTCTAATAGGAGCTCTTTATGTATAATTAGCCATTTATTATGTTTGTTCCATGTAGAATTGAACTATAGTTTAATATTTGGGTTGATATACCAACTAGTCATAATAACTTGGGAAAAGTTAATTACTCTAAGTCTCAATAGAGATTAGAATAGAATCTGCCTTAAAAGTTTGTTGCAATTAATAAATGGAATAATTTATATAAACCTTTAATAGCTTTACCATTAATATTGTTGCTCCTATTTATTTATTTATTTTTTATATTTTTATTGAATCACTGTGGGACAAGTTACAAAGCCTTCAGGTGTAAGTCTCGGTCATGCAATGATCAAACACCTTTCCCTTCACCAGTACTTCTTTTTCACCACCAAGAGCCCCAATATACGCCCCCCTCCCACCCCTCCCAATGCCTGTGAGGAAGATGAATTCTACTTAACTCTCTATGTTGATTGCATTCATTATTTTGACAAAAGATGCACCATTATTGTTTAGAATTTACACCCAAAAATAAGGACTGCTGAAAAGGCATTGTGAAATAATATTTTTTCTAAAACTGGTTATGAGAACCATCTGATATTGCGTGGCCACAATCGTGGCCTCGAGATTTTGGATTTCTGATATTTTACTTATTAAGTCTGGAGGGATTTCTGCCAAGAGCCAGATAATTACGAGATTGGTTTCTGTGGCTTTGGAGCCATGGCCGTGCTGGAGAGCCGCTCATGGGGGAAACTCGTGACCTCGGTAGGGTGTGAAGGATGAGCCAGGAACTTCCCATTCCCATGAGGTTGCACTTGCTCCTATTTTTATTGCTTAGATAGCATAGATCTCATGCAATGATCAACTAAAATGGAATCCTTTTTAAACAGAGAGTTAGTCCAAAGTTTAAGGCACTTGTCCAGCACATGTTAGTGGTCACAAACTTAGTTTGAATTTCAGCATCACATATGCTTGTCCAAGCACCACCAGAGGTGGTATCTGTACTGACAACAGGTTTTTCCTGACAGCCAGAAATATCCCAAAGACAAAACAGAGATGAAGAATTAGTTGGTTTAATACTTGCAAGTTATTCAAATTTTCTCAGTCTATGGCTGTATTTCAGTGAAATTTCCAATGTTCACTGAGATCACAAGAATTATTTCCATTATTTCCACTAATCTTTATTAAGACTCAAGTTTCAAATAATATGTGACAATTTTGTCCTACAAAAGATCATTTAATTATTGTATAACTGAAACCCAAGCACAAAAAGTTTAAGTCTATTTTAAAAAAAACATTTAATTTGAAACATTCTTTATCTCTATAGGAATGTTTATGCACATTGGAGAATGTATAGCCTCTCCGAGCTACCATTTCACTTCCCAAAACATACTGAATTTTATACTGCATTTGGTTCTGTCACAGTAATTGATATAATAAAAAAAAGAGATGATGTCAGTTTGAATGAAATATCTCAGTCTACTGAGGAAACTTTGTATCAGTTATACCTGGAGTTAGGAGTTTGTACCATACTCAATCAATATTGATTGTTGTTATGTTTTACTTGAAAGGAGTTCTGGGGCAATTGGTAAACATTTTAGAAACTACATAGTTATTTTTAATTCATGTTACTTTTATTGCGATAGCCTCCCCCATATATGTAGTTATTTAACCTCTATAAGTTACATACTATAAATTGAGAAAAAAATTTAACCTGTAATAATAATACTATAAAAATGTTTATATTAGTTTATGATAACTATACTACATGCTAAATAATATATAAGTAATGCCCTGGGAGCTGATATATAACACAAATTCCTTTGTCTAGGACTCCAGAAACTAAACACTTAAAGATTCATTGATAGTGGATCTTGACAACGTTAAATTGAGACTAAGTTTGTTGGGATATTTCTGGGTGATCCAAACATTTTGGCAATATTCTGTTGAGTTTAGACTGATATTAATTGTTTAAGTTATATGATATGATTTTTTCTTCAGAAGAAAACAACCTATTCCTATAATTCTTTATCTTAATAAAAAAGGTCTCCATTTATTTCACTTTTCAATAAACTTGAAAATCTAACTTTCTAATATTTTGTTTCAAAAAATAGCATAGATCTATTCGTATATGCTTTAGGTATTTTTGGTTAGGGTATTTATTTTTTCTCAATATTTGAAATGTATTATCTTTTTGAAATAATGTCATGATTATTGTGAATTAAAGTATTATTCTTAAACAAATGACTTAGTGCCAATTTGAAATCTCAGCCTAAATAATTGTGGTAGCTTTAAATCATAATGTTTTGTCCTCTTTAACTATTTGCAACTATTTACTTCTTTCTGTGCAAAACTTTACAAAGAAACTTTGAAAGTTAGATATGACACATCTTTGTCTTGAATTTTATTTTTGTGTTACCCTGATGAGGAAAATAAAATTCTGAGGTATTTGTAATGTTAAGAAAGCTTATGTTTATCTATTTTATTATTTATTGCTTTTGGTGCTTTGAGACAGCCACACCTTATTGTATTTGAGGACTCTAGGGTTACTCCTAGAGGTGGTCAGGAGTCATACAATGATGGGGATTGAACACAGGATGTTAATCATTCAAGGTATGAGGTCAATTGCTCACCTTACATACTATATCCCATTTTTTCCAGTTTGTAAATGTTATGAGTTAAAAAAATTATGACTTAAATCATTTTCATTTAATGCATTTCTGTGTGTTTCTATTTTTTGCTGGGATAAAATATGTTTTTCTTTTCGTTCCAAAAATTTATTTTATCAACTCACCATGAGTTACAAATTATTCATAGTTGGATTTTTGATATCTAATGTTCCATCATCAATCCCACCACCAATGTGAAAGTTCCTCCAATTTGTTTCCAAGTTCTTTCTCTCAAACTCCTGTCCCAGCCTCAGATTGTCATCTTGACAGGCATCTTCTAAGTTTGTTTATTAAATTCTGGGTCTCATGGTTTCAGTGTTGTTGACTCCGTAGTTTGGATATTTAGCTCTATAATACCTTAACATTACTTATGTAGCTGAATCTCCTTGACCTCTGCTAATGTTGCTGCTCAAGTACCTATTCTTGAACCCTTCCCATTTTTTCCTTCTCCTTCCTTTACTCTGGATGAGGTAGAGCTAAGCTTTCCTCCTTTAAAACATTGTATTCCCTCATCTGTACATTTGATATAGGCAAGACTGTCAATTTTCTGAAAAAATAAAAAAGTATATGCCTTATAAGGCATATGCTTTATGTATACAGAGATCAGTTTATTATACATTTTATTCTTGTTTTAAAAAAACTTATAGGCTGATATTCTTTACAAAAAATTAATATGAGATTCTTAAAATCTTAGTGATTCTTGATCACTTGATCACTTGACACTCATCAATTTGCTCAAGCAGGTGCCAATAATGTCTGCATTCGTTCCTGTCACGTGCTAGTGGAGCCCAATGGCGTCTGCTCACTCCAGGAACACTAAGAGCCTCAAACCGATCATTCAGGGTCTTGACAAAGATTTCTGACAATCTCATAGGTGGGCAGCCATGTAATCTTTTAACGTCCCATGGAATCCAGTCGGTAATGGCTCTAGTCCAGTGGTCATCTCCAAATCTCATTACGTGTCCAGCCCATCTGATTTCCGATGCCTTGGTAAACGAGACAGTGTCCCTGATTCTTGACTGACTACAGAAGTTGGAATTCTGGATTCTTTCTCTCCTTTGAATGAAGCGTGATACTCCAAGCATAGCCCTTTCAATTCCTCTTTGGGAGACCTGAATAGCGTTCTCATCCTGTTTTCGTAGGGCCCAGGTCTCTGAGGTGTATGTTAATGCAGGAAGAATGGTGGAATCGAAGATATGTGCCTGGAGCTGGAGTTTCTTTGTCTTCTTAGCTATTTCTTCGAAGCTCTTGAAGGCATTCCAAGCCGCTCTCTTCCTCCTGCACAGTTTAGGTCATTTGTTATGTTGACTTCTGGACCTAGGTACACCTAACTATTGCATTCAGTCATGTTCATTCTGTTGAGAACAAATGGAGCATCAGGAACGAGACTGTTTCTCATAAACAGTTCAGCAGTAGTCTGACCTTTCCATGCTCATGATCAAAGTTGGCCAGCATTTGTGCCACTTGGCTAATGTTTGGTGTTATTAGAACTATGACATCAGCAAAGCAAAGAGGGTGTAGTTGCCGACCATCTATCTTCATTCCCATTCCTTCCCTTTTCATCATTGCATGGCATTTTCGAGGGTGGTACTGAAAAGTTTCAGTGAAATGGTATCACCCTGCCGAACCCCTCTCTTGACATGGATGATCACTTCCTTGTAGAATGGTGAGATCCTGGTAGTGAATTCGTAATACAGCTCATGGAAGATCCTGATGTATTGTGTTTGAATGCCCCGTTTGAGTTGGGCTTTGATGACTGCTTCAGTCTCAACAAAATCAAAGGCCTTCTTTAAATCAATGAACATTAGATACAGTGGCATTGAGAAACCTCAATGAGCTTGTTTACCGTGTAGATATGGTTGATCGTGCTGAATTCTTTTCGAAAACTGATTTGTTTGCATGGTTGTCCTTCATCAAGTGTTCTGCCAATCCTATTCAGGATCACTCGAGTGAACAGCTTGTAAATGACGGACAACAGGTAGTTCAGGTGATCGTTGCCAATGTCATGGATGTCTCCCTTCTTGTATAGTAGTACAGTCCTGTTAAGACTGGGACAGAATCTTGCATTCAGACAGGTAGCATGTGAAGAGCTGAGCCAGTGTATTGATGAGTACTGACGGCAGGTTCTTCAGGTGTTTGGGTCTGACCTAGTCTGGGCTGGGTACTGTTTGCTTCTTTACCAATGAAATGACTTGTTGGATTTTGGAAGGGAGAATGCTGGGAACGACATATCCATCCTGTGGAATTTGGTGTGTGGGCAGGTGAACATGGCTATTTAAGATATTCGAGTAGAAGTCACAGATAATCTTCTCCCTTGCCCTTCTGGAAGATGTGATGGATCCATCAGGACATCAGAGGGCAGTTATCTTTGTATTGTAGTAGATGAAGGACAGGCAGGAGTTGCGAATACCTTTCCCAGCTTCTGCCACATCTGCCAGCACTGCTCCTCTTCTCTCTTTGACGTCTTCCTTGATTGCTTCTCTGCACTACTTTGCAAGCTTGGACATTCGCTTGTCATTGCCTGAGGCTTGCACCAAGCCACTTTGGTGATTGAGCTCGAGAGCTTTTGAAGACAGACGTCTTTTTGTGGCTATCTCTCTTCGGTGTTCCTAGTTAAAAAAATAAGGAATCATAACAAAGGGGGAAATTATTGCAGGGAGAAAAGGATGAAAAATCAATAAATATAATACTCCATATCAACAAAAAAATTAAAATATGTGTTCATATCACTGAATGCAGAAAAAGCTTTTGACAATATTCAACCTTTATAATAAAAACTGTAGCACTGTAGCACTGTCCTCCCGTTGTTCATCTATTTGGTGAGCAGGCCCAGTAACATCTCCATTGTGAGACTTGTTGGTACTGTGTTTGGTATGTCACAGGTAGCTTGCCAGGCTTTGCCATGCAGGCGAGATACTCTTGGTAGCTTTCAGGGCTCTCCAATAGGGGCGGAGGAATTGAACCTGGCTGGCTGGCCTCGTGCAAGACAAACACCCTAACACTGTGCTATTGCGAAAAATTTTAGCTTTAAATTTTTTTTCCTCTTCAATGGTGTGGAACCACAGAAATCATTGATGAAGACATTAATATGGCATATTTTGACCATAGTACTTTTACATAGTTTGTGTTTTCAATAAGGGTGAATATCTGAATCTTTTGATTTTTATTTTTGATCCACATAAAAATTGTTAACAATATATACTAAATAGGTTTATTTAAGCACAAATAAACAAAAGTAAAGGATTTGTATTGCTCAATTTTTAAAACTATGACTAGAACCTTATGGAAAATGAAATCTGTTTATCTCCTTGGAATAATGTTCACTAATTCACTGTACACAATGAAACTTTACAACATAATCACAATGTATAATATGATCTGAATATTTAATATTTTCATTATACAGTTAAAGCAGACCTAAATATTTCAAATACTTAAAAATCTGTAAAATGTTTTAATATCCTTAGGAAAAAAAGCATTTTGAGCACTTAGTGCCTTGCTTTTTAAAATAAATAACTTTAAGTTCTTAATATTTTTACTATTTTAATTATTTAAGTTTTAATAACAGGCTTTTGTGGACTTGTTAAAGCTCACTCTTGCATACCTCTAAATAAAAACAATTAATAGGTGCCAACATTTATGAAAAATAGTTTACATTAATCACAGAAAATACTATATTACAACTAATGTTGCATCAAATTAAGTGTTAAAACAAAAACAGTGAAGACAAAGAAGTTAAATCATGTCAGAAAGGAACATAAACATTTACCAACCTGAAGAAAAAGTGCAGGAGTTAATGTTCTTGACTAGCTTACTCCACTTTTATTAATTGGTACTGAGTAAGATCCCTGAAGAGTACTAGGAATGATCCCTGAACAGAGACCCAGAGTTAGCCCTCACCACCGCCTAATATGACTGCAATCTTGTTCTGGCCTCATCCCAAATTTATACCTACACTGGTCAAAGAATGTCTTACTTTTTTAAAAAAAACTTACAAATTACAACTGATAGACTGTAAATGGAGAGCCCAGCAAGCTACCAAGAGTATCTCGCCCCCCGCACGGCAAAGCCTGGCAAGCTACCCATGACGTATTCAGTATGTCAAATACAGTAACAACAAGTCTCACAATGGAGATATTACTGGGCCCACTTGGGCAAATCGATGAACAATGGGAGGACAGTGACAGTGAGAGACTGCAATCGATTTAGCCCCTCTGATAATGTAAGTTGGATTTCTTTAGTGTGGTGCTATTAACTCCATTGGGTCTGACATGAAAGATTTGAAAGTTTGTTTGAATGGCTAGAACAGCTACAGCAGAGTAGATAAAAGGATAAATAGGTCTAAATATTAGAATATTAAAGGGGGCCTCTAAATGATGGAATGGCAGCTACTCAACCTACAACTTTGGAACCTTTTATCTTTGAGTGATATGGAAGACATAAGGAAGTTTGTTTGCATGAGGTGATAAAAATTATTTTTCACTCGGTCTTCTATATTGGAAATAATTTGTAGCCAGTCAGATAAATCAGTGAACTTGCTATGAATGTATTCCAGGATGTGTGAAAAATTATTTTATTTTATTTTTTTTTTTTGCTTTTCGGGTCACACCTGGCGATGCACAGGGGTTACTCCTGGCTCTGCACTCAGGAATCTCCTGGCAGTGCTTATGGGACCATATGGGATGCTGGGAATTGAACTCAGGTTGGCTGTGTGCAAGGCAAACACCCTACCAGCTGTGCTATTGCTCCAGCACCTGAAAAATTATTATGACTTTTTAAAACATGATGTCGTGGTAAATAGAAACAAGTGCTCAAATTCTCAATACAAATATAAATTAATACAGGAAGATAGCTGCTGAAGTGTAAATGGTGATGAGATTAAAGTTATTAAAGAAATGAGAAACAGGGTATGATATTAATGCTTCCACCTGAACAACTGAAAAACAGAGTTGGTATTAAATTTTTTATTTGTTCTTTTTGGAAATGCTGGAAATGCTCAGGGCTTACTCCTAGCTTTGTGCTCAAACACCACTACAAGTGGTGCTTGCAGGGATGATACGGGATACTGGGAATTGAATCTGGATTGGCCACATACAAGGCTAGTGCCCTAACTGTTATACTATCTCTCCAGACCCTGTTGTTATTAAATTTTTAGAAAATTCAAATATGAAGTAAAAATTAGTTTTTAATGTTTATTTTGTAATTCTTATTAACTCAGTTTTAAATGTTAAATTTTGTAATTCCTATTAAATAGTTACATAATTTAAAGTGTCTATTTGATTTTTTGTAGCTGTTTGTTTTGCAGCCACATTCAGTGGTGCTCTTTTTCTCTTTCATTATTTTTATGTATATTTTTGGTTTTAATTGAATAACTATGAGATACACAGTTACAAAACTGTCCATGGTCAAGTTTCAGCCATACAAAATAGATAGAAATAATCACTATGGATAAAAACCATGTTCTGAAATATAGCACTGTAGCACTGTTCTTCCATTGTTTATTGATTTGCTCGAGCGGGCGCCAGTAATGTCTTCATTGTTAGATTTGTTGTTACTGTTTTTGGCATATTGAATACATCATGGGTAGCCTGCCAGGCTTTGTCGTGTGGGCAGGATACTCTCAGTAGCTTGCTGGGCTCCCTGAGAGCAGCGGAGGAATCAATCCTGGATCAGCCCAGGTCAGCAGCATGCAAGGCAAATGCCCTACCTGCTGTGCTATCGCTCCAGTCCAAGCTGAAATATAGGTAAAACAAACATGATAACCTCTCAGTATCTGTACTTTGAACCATAATGCCCAAAAAAGACAGTGTGTGTGTGGAGGGGAGAGATAGAAAGAGAGAGAGACAGACAGAGACAGGTAGAAGAGAGAGAGAAAGAAAGAGAGAGAGAAAGTGAGAGAGAGGTGAGAGAGAAGGAAAGTGCCTGACTTAGGAATATGAACATGCTGAGGGCGGGGGAGGGAAACCAGGGACATTGGCATTGGTTGTGCGATATGTACACTGGTTAATCAACGGGTGTTGGAACATTCTGATGTGCCAGGTATCAAACTTAGATTGACCATGTGTAAAGACAACTGACTTAACACACTGTAGAATGTCTCTAATCTCATATTTAATTTTTTTCCAGAAGAACTAGGGCTGAATTTAGGGAAGAACATTAATGGGATACATTAACTCACTAGTAAACTAAATATAGGCAGTAAAAATACAGGTTTCGGGGTATGCCGTGTTTATATATTATGAATACTGAAAGAAACAGGCTGAAATGATTTAGGTGATGAAACTCTACATAAAATATGCAAAAATAAAATATGTTGTGTCTTGGAAGCAAAATTAAGAAGGTTTGTCAAAGAGAAAAGACACACACTATGATATGTATGGTGTACTGGAGAGCTCATTGAGATTTAGTTTTGATTTGGGTTTAGAAATTGGAATTATGTTGGTCAAGAGCCTTTATTTATATGTTGTGGTAAATACAAAGTTTTTGGAAAAAGTTGGAGAATTGTATACATAAAATATTGTTTATAAGTATAAACAATTTATAAGTATCTGATAAATTCTTATTTATTACTTGTCTAACTGACACACAAAGGAACTGGAGCAATAATACAAGGGTTAAGATTTTTGCTTGAATACAGCTGACCTATGTCTGAATTTTAGCACTACTATAGTCCCCTGAGCTCTGAGACAGGAGTAAGTCCTAAAAGCAGCCCAGTGTGGCTCAAATGCAAATAAACAATCAAAAGAGGCACATAAATGTTGCCATTTAGCTCAGACATGCCTTTTCCTTAGCTAAAAAGCTTCTAGTTGAATCTGAATTGAAATGAACCTCAGACACTTTTTTAAGCAAGGAAATTAAACCAATCATGTATAACATAATTTCATATTTTGTGTTACATCAATCATTTCATAGTTTATGTTAATAATTATTATGGCTGTATAGACCACATCCATTTGCATATATCAGGATCAGTCATCTGAATATTACTGATGGTTATGTTGGAATTTCAAATACCCTAAAATTGTATGAATCAATTAATCAAGTATAAAAATGAAGCATTTAAGAAGATTCTATATATAGAAAGGAGAATTTTACTCACATCGCTTCCTCCTATCACACAGACCTTCCCTAACATAATCTACAATTTTAGACCCTGCTAATTATAAAAAAATATTTTATGTCATATGAATTTTCTTTAGAACACTTCACATGCATTTCTAATAAAACTGAATTATTGATTGTAATTTATGTACTTATATTTATTAATAATTGGTTTTAATGTGAAAATTTGATTTTTAACATAAAATATTTTTATCTTAAAATGTATTACCTAAAATGTATTTTATTTTTCAACATCATAGTACCGATTGTTCAGTTTAACTATCTTTATTATACCTTACAGAGTTCTAAGGTATCATAATTTACCTTTGTACATAAAATTTGACTCTCCAAAATTCAGCGTTTGCCCATCAAGACTTTGTGCTTTGTTTCTCAGTTTCTTTGATATTTTAATGGTTGATTAGAGGGAACACTCCTTCAAGAAACTGCCTTTTCTGGGAAACCCATTAGCTTTAGAGAGAGTGAGTTATATGCTGGGGATCTTCACCCGCATATAACTGGTTCAATGTAATCTCTATCTCTACTCAACTCTATGTCTTCTATTTTTACAATCTCTTTATATTCATTTACATACAGAATGGGAAGTGCGTAGAGGATGCTAGAGATTTTACCTATGTTTTAGGACCTGAAGTGGGAAGTGGAAAGGAATAGGTTTCACTGCCTAATTCCGAGACAAAAATCTCTTGTCCTGGGATGAAAATATCTCTGTGATAAGATAGAATTCAGTAGGACCTAAACTAAATGTAAAATTTTGGGAGAAATGGTCCTTTGTAGGAGGACAAATGGAGTGAAGGGAGGGTCGTTAGGATAGGGAAGATACCATATGGTGATAATAAAAGGAAGTGGTCAGTTTAGATTAAAACTTTGGGCTGAAAAGAGGTAAAGTGATTTACTTGAGACTCTTTGTTTGCCATAGAGTCAGGATGAGGGACAGAAGGGAAATAGGGAACATTGGTGGAGGGAAGAAGATACTGATAAAAGGACTGGTGCTTGATCATTGTATGCAGGAAACTCAACCATACATAAAATTGTAATTTTATAATTCATGATGATTTAATAATTCTTTAATTAAAAAATTAGATCTGACTTTCTTAGAATTTTCAAAATATATATCTAAATCAAATTACAGTTACACCCTCCAACTGCCGTGTAACCCCAACAAAGGCCAGGATCCAGAGATTATCACAATAAGCTCCTGGGAGCGCGCGGCCGCAAATGCGGCCGCGCGACTATTTATTTATTTTTCTCTAAATTTTCAGGGTACCTTAAATATCCTTAAATATCCAACCCGCACAGCAAAGCCTGGCAAGCTATCCGTGGTCTATGCCAAATAGACCAAATTGATATGCCAAATCCAGTAATAAATGGATCTCATTTCCCTAACCCTGAATATGCAGAGTCGAGAAGGATATGGAAGGAGAGGCTGATAAAACACCAAGGCAGATATAGGCTGCCAAAACGCAGAAAAACAAAAATGATTGTCTGTACTTTTAATGCTCGTACGCTGGCATCTGTTGCATCCATTGAAGACCTTATAGTACAAGCACGAAAGATCAAGTACGACATCATTGGTCTGACCAAAACGAGAAGACATCAATCCCATCATGCTGTTTTCGACACTGGAGAAGAACTGTTCCTTGGAACATGTGATAAAAGAGGCGTCGGTGGTGTCGATATCCTTGTCAACCCAAACTTATTCATGAGCATTGATTCATTTGAATGCCTAACAACCCGAATCAGACGATTACACTTGAATAAATGTGGCTCACTACCGGCAGTTTCTATCTTTGTTGTCTATGCACCAACATCCAGTTATGGTGAAAGAGAAACTGAGAAATTCTACATGGAGCTTGAGAAATTCTATAAAGAAGATCACACCTTCTACAAGATCATTGTCGGTGATTTTAATGCCAAGATAGGACCAAGAAGATCAGTCGATGAACTCCACATTGGAACCCATGGCCTGGAATGGAACGAACAGGGTGACAGACTGTCTGAGTTCATCATGTCAACCAAAACCTTCCATGGTAACTCACAATTCCAAAAGGCTGAATCTATACATTGGACATGGGAGTCTCCCGATGGACGGTTCCACAATGAAATAGACCACATCATATTCAATCGGCGGTTTTGCCTAACCAATGTTGCTGTTGTCCCAAAATTCCAAACGGGATCTTCGTGCAAAATTCTACCTCACAGAACGAGGAGAAAAGGATGCAAGGTTTAAGAAGAGTACTCCCAGAACAACCACCAACTGGGAACTCTTTGGCTCTGTTGCGGCAACATGGGAAGATGCCGTCATTGACAACATTGATGAGGAATACGATCGAATGATTCAGTACCTCCATGATTGTGCAAGGAATGCCAAGAGAGAGATAATCACAAAAAACGGTCTTTCTTCGAACACTCTTGAACTTATTCGCCAACGTGGCTTGGCACGTGCCTCAGGCAACCACAAGCAAACGTCCGAACTGGCAAAACAGTGCAGAGAAGCCATCAAGGATGACCTCAAAAACAGGAGAGCAGCAGTACTGGTAGATGCAGCAGAAGCTGGGAAAAACATTCATAATGCCCGCCTATCCTTCACCAACTACAAAACCAAGATGACTGCCCTCCGACATCATGATGGATCTATCACATCTTCCAGAAGGGCAATGGAGAAGATTATTCATGACTTCTACTCAGATCTCTTTAATAGCCACATCCACTTGCCCACATACCACATATCACATGATGGATATGTCGTTCCCAATGTTCTCCCTTCCGAAATCCAACATGCCATCTCGATGGTAAAGAAACAAAGAACACCTGGCCCAGACAAGATCAGACCTGAACACCTGAAGAACTTACCATCAGTACTCATCAATACATTGGCTCGACTCTTCACACGCTACCTGTCTGAATGCAAGGTTCCATCCCAATGGAAAACCAGCAAGACTGTACTACTATACAAGAAAGGAGACATCCATGACATTGGCAACTATCGCCCAATCTGCCTATTGTCTGTCATCTAGAAACTATTCACTCGAGTAATCCTGAATAGGATTAGCAGAACACTAGATGAAGGACAACCATGTGAACAAGCTGGATTCCGAAAAGGATTCAGTACCATCGACCATATCCACACAATAACCAAGCTCATTGAGGTATCTCGGGAGTTCAAGATGCCACTCTGTCTAACGTTCATTGACTTAAAGAAGGCTTTTGATTCTGTTGAGACGGAAGCGGTCATGGAAGCCCTAGCCAATCAGAGCGTACAAACTCAATACATCAGGATCCTTCGTGAGCTCTATTGCGGATTCACTACCAAGATCTCACCATTCTACAAAGAAGTAATTATCCATATCAAGAGAGGGGTTCGGCAGGGTGATACCATTTCACCAAAACTCTTCAGTGCCACCCTCGAGAACATCATGCGACGACTGGAATGGGAAAACATGGGAGTGAAGATAGATGGTCGGCAACTACACCACCTCCGCTTTGCTGATGACATCGTTCTAATAACACCAAACATCAACCAAGCGGCACAAATGCTGAACGACTTTGACCGTGAATGTGGAAAGGTCGGACTACAGCTGAGTCTTACGAAGACAATGTTTATGAGGAACGGCCTTGTTCCTGACGCTCCATTCACTCTCAATGGAACCACCATCTCCGAATGCAACAGTTATATATACCTAGGTCGAGAAATCAACATGATGAATGACCTGGCACCTGAGTTGCGCAGGAGGAAGAGAGCAGCTTGGAATGCCTTCAAGAGCATTGAAGAAATAACTAAAAGGACAAAGAACCTCCAGCTACGAGCACATCTCTTTGATTCCACTATTCTTCCTGCATTAACATATGCCTCAGAGACCTGGACCCTACGAAAACAGGATGAGAACACTATTCGGGTCTCTCAAAGAGGAGTCGAAAGAACTATGCTTGGAATATCACGATTCACTCAAATGAGAGATAGAATCCGGAGTTCTGATCTTTGTCAACGCTCAAGAATCAGGGACGCTGTCTCATTTGCCAAGACATCAAAAATCAGATGGGCTGGACACGTAATGAGGTTACAGACAACCGCTGGACTAGAGCCATTACTGATTGGATTCCACGAGACATCAAAAGATCACATGGACGCCCACCTATAAGATGGTCAGACTTCTTCGTTAAGACCCTAAATGATCGGTTTGAGGCTCTACATGTTCCTAAAACGAACAGATACCATTGGGCTATGCTAGCACGCAACCGGGATGAATGGAGACGTTACTGGCACCCGCTTGAATAAATCGATGAATAATGGGGATTAAGTGATTAAGTGATTAAGTGATTAAGTGATATCTAAATCACAAAGAGAAAATATATAAAATTGTTAAATGCAGTTATTGGACATAATGAAACAATTTAAGTAAATGATTGAATACTCAAGACAGCATCAATAAATAATTGTATCTAGGATTGTTAATTCCATGTTTTATATAGATTCTCCACAAAACATTTTTCCAATATCTTCTTCAAAATACCATCATATTTCTGATGTCCAATGTAGTTAGTACTTTAGTCATGTAGATTTCAGCATCACTATTCCTATAAGTACTTTAAAAGTTCTTTCATAGAGCCCTAATATAAATAAGTTAAAACTACTTTTCTTTTCTAAAGAGTTATTTTCTTCTGGCCTCTAAAAACAGACAGGAGAGAAGAAATGCACTTGGCATATGGAATTATATAAGCATATGAGAAGAAGGATATGGTTTTATGAATACAGGAGAAAAGGTCACTGACTGGGTGAAATTCTTGTGAGAATTAAACATGGCACCATAACATTTTCAAAGAAAGTGCAACAGATAGACCAAGAAATCATTCAAACTCAAAAGTCAAAAAGAATAACTTATGATCAGAGCCACAATAAATCTTGGAGTGAATGCAAAAGTCTACCTAGCAAAGGCATCACCATTTTTCCTTTTAAAATCAACATTTATCAGTCATTCACTCTGTGTGGAATATCAAACATGGCGTCAAGGCATTTTCTTTTTGTCCCAGAGTCTCCTTCACACTTTCCCTTTTATTGAACTGAAGAAACAAGGCAGACAACAGAAGGCATACGACAGAAGAAGAAAGGCATGCCCTCTTTGTAGGCTTAAATTTAAACTGTCCTTGGAGTCAGTTCTCACGGCAGTTGAAAAAAGTGGCTGATGCTACTGGTTAGAGCAAGATTTTGAATTTAGCAATTAAAAAACAATTTTATGAAGGTACTATTATTAACATATCAAGTTCATAATTTTTATGTGTACATATTTTTACAAATTAAACTCATCATGTTATAGTCCTCACTCTTATTTTTCTGTCAATGTTCACTCATTTATATTTTTATTTTGTCTTTTCATCTCTTATAAATGTATAGTTCAGATTACCTAATAATTATATATTTATTTCACTTGCTTCACATAATCCAAGTGAGTTTTTTTATTTTAAAATTATTGGAAAATTTTCATCTTTTTAAACAAAATAACTGAATAATATTCCATTTTACAAATGTACAATAAATAACTTTATCCATTGATAGGCATTTAGGTCACTTCCATATGTTAGCTATAGTAAGTGCTGCAGTAATCTTTGGGATGTTTATTGCAACTTTTTGTGATAAATATTTTCTGCATTCTTTCCATAGATTAGAAGTAAGCTCACTGCTAGATCCTTCAACAGTAGTATGTTTAATCTTCAAAGAAGTTCAAAACTGCTTCCAAAACATTCGCCTTTTCGCATTCAAAACCTACAATTCAGAATGAATTTTTTTCTCTCCATACTTTCTCCAAAACATGAACATTTTATATTAAATGCTATGGCATAAAGAAAGAAATTGGAAGGTAATCCAGAGGATCTTCTCCATAATGAACCAGCTCCATGATCTGAGATTTCTCCCTTGAACTTTCGATATATGATTTCTGAGTGATTGAGAGTCTTTGAGATACTCTGCTGCATGATAATTTTCACTAACTTTCTAATGAGAGAGGAATAAAATAAAATGGAAAAGGCATAAGATTTCTATTTTTTTTTACTTATTTCAACATGTTAACGCATTCAAAAGCTTTTTTATAAAACATTTTAGAAATATGTTAAAGATTAATTAGGAAAAAACATATATTTAATCTTGAAGGACTTTCTTCTTTTTATTTATTTATTTATTTGTCTGATTTGGGGACCACACCTAGTGCTCCTAAGAGTTTACTCTTGGCTCTGTGTTCAGGATTACTCCTGGCAGACTCTAGATCATACAGGATGCTATGGATAGAACTATATTAGCCTCGTGCAACCCAGGAGAGCTTTATACTGTACTTGCTCTCTAGATCCATAATCCTGTAGCACTGTCCTCCTGTTGTTCATCAATTTGCTTGAGCGGGCACCAGTAATGTCTCCATTATGAGACTTGTTACTGTTTCTGGGATATCGAAAACGTCATAGATAGCTTGCCAGGCTTTGCCATTCGGGCAAAAGCTTTTGGTAGCTTGGAGGGGAGGGGATGCTCCTCTGAAAGGGGAGGAGGAATCAAACTCAGATTGACCACATGCAAGGCAAATGCCCTACCCGCTGTGTTATCACTCTAGACTGGATCCATAATATTAAAGATAAAATTAAAAAAATTATTTTTTCCTTGAGTTCAAGGATTTGTCTCAAAGTTGAAGTGATATGCCTGCTTTTGAACAGCACTGAGTACCTTTTCCAGGTCCCTTTAGCACCTCCTGAAGTGTCCTTGGTGTCATTGTAATACTATTGGAAACAAGCAGTTTAATGCCCCCTGTCCAGTGCCCAGCACAGTCCAGACAACCCTGGCCCCAGCAAGAACTAACAAAAGCATAATAAACATCTCTCTTTTTCTGCTTTTCTTGAAGTTTTTAATCTATAGATAAAGTAAGATAAATACTTCATTAAGTTGTAAAAAATGATAAAATCTCATTAAATATAAAGAATGATTTAAGAGAGTTTCTATTTTAGTTTTAGTATTTAAACATCTGAACTGCACCTGAGCAGTGTGTTTGTGATGTGAGCATTTTGTATGTTCAACTAGAAAATTTCAAACTTTCTAGCCTTTCTTGAAATACTGTTTGATGTAATAGGCTTCTAATATTTTGCAGCATCTTAGCAAAAACTCACCCTTTTTTAGCTCTGACATTGTAGTTTTCATAGTGCTTAAAACCAAGGTAGGCGGAAGGGAAAAGTGTGCATTTTGTATAAATGAATTTTAGAGCTAGTCAGGGCACAAGGAACATAGATGGTTCTAATGAGGGATAAAGAGGAAGGAGCAAGACAGGTTAGCATAGGTTAGTTGGTTGAGGTGAACATGCAAAAGTACTACTGAACAAAGACAGGAAACACAGAGAACTTCACAGTTCTCGGGACTGTGTCAGAAAAATATTATTTTCTATTATTTTCATTGATTTATACTCTACTAGTGATGTGATTTGTTTTTTTGTTTATTTGTTTGTTTGTTTTTTAACTTTTGGGTCACACCTGGCAATGCACAGGGATTACTCTTGGCTCTGCACTCAGGAATTATGCCTGAAAGTGCTCAGGGAACCATATGGGACGCTGGGAATCGAACTTGGGTCTGTGTGCAAGACAAACACCCTACCCGCTGTACTATTGCTCCAGGCCCATGATTTGTTTTTAAATAGATTTATCAACACATTTCCTCATAAGAAACCATACCTTTCTCACATTTTTATTATAATACCTTTAGTATTACTTAGATTTTGCTTGGTTTTGGCCACACCTGGCTGTGCTCCAGGTTTATTCCTGACTCTGCACTCACTCAGAGTTCCCTAATAGAATGTTCCAGCAATAATGTGGGGTGCCCTGGATTGAACCTAGGTTGGAGGTATATAAGGAAATTGCCCTGCCTGCTGCACTATTTCTCATCTCTCAGTCCTAGTTACTTGTATATATGGGAAGCAATACTATTTGAACCTCATCACATATTCTGTCTATATATACACATACATATATACACTATATTATATAGAGTAATATAACATTGTGCATTATATATAATGTATATGGTTTCTATATATGTGTGTGTCTTAGGATACTTTTTCTAGAAATGATTATTGGGGCCTAATTTGTATATGTAGAGATAATTTATATTAATTTGTATTTGTAGAGATAATTTATATTAAATTATATGTAATTATCTAAAGTGATTATACAGTATGTGTGTGGCAGAATGTAAATAGTAAACAATTGCACGACTTTTACAATAACCTTAGAGCAATGAAAACCTGAAGATATTAAGACAGTCAATTTTATCGTCTGAAATATTTTATTTAAATACTCTGAAAAATTATATTCTTTATTTGAAACAGATTTTTACATATCCCTTTTATAGATAAAACTTCGTTCCTTTAACTCATAATATGCATATAAGGATTTTCGTGAGAGGTTTGTTCCAGAATATGAGATTACTTTCAATTCTCTTATAAAAAATGCTATGCACAAAGCAGTCCAAACTTTTGATAAATGACCATACTGCATACAATTTGACTGTCACTTCCATGTCCTACTCTCTAACTATCACACATCTGATATTGACATTTCCAGGGCAAATTCTCTGACTCAATATACTCTGTATTTTATTCTTTTTTTTATGAGAAAAACTGGCACATATCCTGATTCTGTTTTGACGGGTAACTTCTTAAAATCAATAATCTGAAGATTCTTGTTTTTTCCACCACATTGTTTTTACACTTTAATTAGTAAAATTCTAAAACAAATTATTATTTTCACTTTTTTGTATAAGTAAGTCATAAAGTATTTATGAAAGATAATTTCATGTCCAGTAATCTCATAGATGCTATTGGGGTAAAAATTTTCAGAATATAAGCCTAGATTTACTAAGAATGGAGGATATATGCAAGGGGAAAATGCCTAGTTATTTTTAGCTATATAGCTCTGATGTGGTTACTGTGATATAAAACTATTTGGATCGAGATGTTGTTGATTCCCTTTGAAGCAAGAAATGACAGAGTTAGAAAAAACTTTTAAAGTTAGCTTCTGGGAAGGATCGCTTGCAAACATTTGGACAGATTTAGTTTTTTATTCTTAATTCCTAATAAAATTCTTAAGGGAAAGATTCCTAAATATTTAGAGTTTTGCAACTATGATATTCTGGCATTTAATTTTTTTATATGTTTTAATTATATATACAATATATTTGTGTCAAAATAATGAGATTATAGATTACCAAGACCAAAAATGTCTAGAGATTGCTATTTTTAAAATGTTGACAATTTCACATGAGTGAGGCTCTGGGCTTTTTTCCCAGAACTGTAGCACTGTAGCACTGTCCTCCCATTCATTGATTTGCTGGAGTGGGCCCAGTAACATTGTGAGACTCGTTGTTACTGTGTTTGGCATATCGAATACGTGACGGGTAGCTTGCAAGGCTTTGCCATGCAGATACTCTCGGTAGCTTGCTGGGCTCTCTGAAAGGGACAGAGGAATCAAACTTGGGTGGGTTGGGTTGGCTGCGTGCAAGGCAGACTCGCTGTGCTATCACTCAAGCCCAGAACTACAAGAGAAAAATTAAAAGAACAAGAAAATTTACTTACACTTTTTACATTACAGTTATAGGACTGAAATAAATGTACAGATGTGGGTGACTTGAACAATTGAGATATGTTTTCTAAAAATTCTAATTCTATCTGGGATCCGTGTGACAAGCTGATGCATCTCTTCTGAAATATTCCTTATTGCAGTGCACAAATTCCTTTTCCTATTTCTTCATCTGTTATTTGTACATGTCTGTGTTCAAATATCATCTTACAAATACACCAGTCATATTGGAGTAGAACCCACTTATATGACCTGATTTTACTTGTTATTACCTCTGTAATAGCCTTGTTTCCAAATACAAGCACACTCTAAATACTAGGTTCAATTGTGGACTTGGAGTTATACACTGTGCAATAAGCTTAAAACATAATCTAAATCATTGATTGGCATGTAGATAGAACCATAAGTATACACTTTCTTAATTTTTATGCAACTATTTTATTTATTATGTGTGAGATGCTGGGGCCATACCAAGCATGCTCAGACCATCCTTCTGGCATTGTGCTTAAAGGTCACTCCAAATGGTTCTTAGGGGACCTTAAGTGGGATTGGTACTGAACAAATGTCATCTTCATGCAAAGCAAAACCATTAATTCCTGTAATATCTATCTATATTCAATTTCTTAATTTTTACGCATATTGAGTGGTAGATTTTATTGGTCAAAGGTTATGCTCTTTTCACATTTCTAGTTAGGTTCTTTTCCCTACTGCAGAACTCACTCCACACAGTAAGAAATAAAAATACCTGTTTACATAGACATCTCAGTTTTTTTAAAAAAATCATTTCTTTCTTTACTGATGAAAAATGGCATTATTTTTGCTGTTCGTATTTATGTGATTGAAATTAATTCAATAAGGGAATGGATATGTGATTATCTTTAATTTTCTGATGGTGAATTCAAGCATAATCTGAACTTGCCTACATTCTGAGAATAAAGGTCACTGTTCTCTTCAGTGAAACATGTAGCAGAACATGTCAATTAAGTTAATTCCAGGTTAATATCTCTAAAATTTAATGATGCCAAGTCACTTTTTCTTGCATCATAGGAAAACTTTCATATCCCCTAAAAAAGTTTTATCTTCCAAACCCTCACCAAATTGGGGATAAAGGGTACTTTCCTCAATATAGTTAAAGCCATCTACCACAAGCCTACAGCAAGCATCATCCTCAATGGGGAAAAAATGAGAGCCTTCCCTCTAAGGTCAGGGATGAGACAAGGATGCCCACTCTCTCCACTGCTGTGCAATGTAGTACTGTAAGTACTTTCAATAGTGGTTAGGAAAGAAAAATATATTAAGGGCATTAAAATAGGAAAGGAAGAAATCAAGCTCTCACTATCCACAGATGATATGCTACTACACTTAGAGAACCCTAAACCTCTACCAAATAACTCCTAGAAACAATGGACTTGTATAGTAAAGTTGCAGGCTATAAAATCAATACCCAAAAGTCCATTGCTTTCCTATACACAAGTAATGAGAGAGAAGAAAATGACATGGAAAAAACAATCCCTTTCACAATTATGTCCCCAGAAAATCAAGTGCCTGGGAATCAGCTTAACTAAGGAGTAAAGGACCTGTACAAAGAAAACTACAAAACGCTACTTCAGGAAATAAAAGAGGACTCGAGGAAATGGAAAAATATCCCCTGTTCACGGATCAGGACAATTAACTTTGTCAAAATGACAATTCTTCCCAAAGCACTGTCCAAATTTAATGTGATCCCCATTACGATACCCATGACATTCTTCAAAGAAATGGAGTAAACACTCCTGTAATTTATATGAAACAACAAGCCCCCACGAATATCTAAAGCAATTCTTGGGAAAAAGAAAATGGGAGGAAACAACCTCCCTAAATTCAAACTCTATTACAAAGCAGTAATAATTAAAACAGCATGGTACTGGAAAAAGGCAGAGCTGCAGACCAATGGAACAGGGTTGAATATACTGACACTCCCCCCCCCCCCCAACATATGATCATCTCATCTTTGATAAAGCAGCAAGAAATATGAAGTGGAGTAAGCACAGCCTCTTTAACAAATGGTGCTAGCAAAACTGGACAGCTACATGCAAAAAACTGGGCTTGGATCTCTGCCTAACACCATGTACAAAAGTAAGATCGAAATGGATTAAACACCTCAACATCAGACCAGAATCCATAAGATACATTGAAGACAAAGTTGGCAAAACTCTCCATGACATTGAAGCTAATGGTATCTTCAAAGATGTTTCACCACTGGCCAAGCAAGTGAAAACAGAGATAGACAAATGGGACTATCTTCAACTAAGAAGCTTCTGTACCTCAAAAGGAACAATGACCAAAATACAAAGACAGTCTACAGAATGGGGAAGGATATTTGCCAAATACACATCCGGCAAGAGCTTGATATCAAGGATATAGAAAGTACTGGTTGAACTCCACAAGAAGTAAACATAAAACCCCATCAAAAATGGGGTGATGAAATGAACAGAAAGTTTATCAAAGAAGAAATCTGAATGGCTAAAAGGCACATGAGAAAATGTTTTGCATCATTAATCATCAGGGAGATGCAGATCAAAACAACAATGAGATATCATTTCATATCACAGAAACTGGCCCACATCCAAAAGAACAAAAGCAACTGGTGCTGGAGCGGATGTGGCGAGAAAGGAATCCTCCTTCACTGCTGGTGGGAATGCCGACTGGTTCAGCCCTTTTGGAAACTATTAGGGAGAATTCTCAAAAACTAGAAATTGAGCTCCCATTTGACCCAGCAATACCACTCCTTGGAATATACCCTGGAGAGGCAAAAAAGTATAGTCAATGTGACATTTGCACTTGTTTGTTCATTGCACCGCTGTTTGCAATAGATGGAATATGGAAAAAACCTTAGTGCCTGAGAACAGGTGACTGGTTAAAGAAACTTTGGTACATCTACACAATGGAGTACTATGTAACTGTTAGAAAGGATGAAGTCGTGAAATTTACATACAAGTGGTACTACATGGAAAGTATCATGCTAAGTGAAATGAGTCAGAAAGAGAGGTACAGACATAGAAAGATTGCATTCATCTGGGTAACATAAAATAACAAAATAGTAGACTAACACCCAAGAATAGATGAGATAAATACCCGGAGTTTTATTCCATGGCTTGGAGGCCAGCTGCACAGTCTAGGGTTAATAGCAGGTCAGATAGATAAGGGAGCACCAAATAAAGGGTGTTGGGAAGATCTGCCCAGGATGGGAGATGCATGCTGAAAGTAGACTATAGATCGAACATGATTGCCACTCAATGCCTCTTTTGCAAACCACAGCACCCTAAAGATGAGTGAGTACAAAAGAGAGTGCCCTGCCACAGAGCAGGGTAGGATGGGGGGTTGGGGGCGTGTGAGGGATATTGGGATTAGTGGTTGTGGAGAATGGGCATTTGTGGAGGGATGGGTGCTTGATCATTGTATAACTGAAACCCAAGCACTAAAATTTGTAAGTGTACAACTGTATGTTATGATGTTTCACTAATAAAAAATTTTTAAAAAGGAAAAATGTTTCATCTTCCTTAAAATATGCAAAAACACCTTAATAGAAATACAATTGTGAGTATAGTTTGGTGAGTATTGTATTCCCTCATCATTCCCATATATTAATTTTAATCTATTATTTTTCATTTTATCTTGTATTATAGTTTTCTGCATTTAGACACTTGAAATATTTCATTTGTAATACTTTATACACTGTTGGTGGCATATTTTGAGGCAGTTCTTGAAATTACATAATTTCAGATTAATGTGGCACATAAAACAAAGTTAATATTTCTGTCTCTGTCTGTATGTATGCCTCTCTCTTTCTTTCTCTCCTCTTCTTCAAAATTTCCAAATGAAATCTGTTTTTACTTCAAAACAAACTTAAATATTTTACTGTGAGTTCTATTTTTCTGCCCATCTCATTTTCCTATAATCTATAATTTATATTTTAAATGGAGATTTTTTCCTAAAAGAATTGAAAAAGTGATCTAAAAACGATATCATGGCTAAGTTAGTAAGTCTCTCCATAGTGATAGTTCAGAAATAAAAGAAGAATATTGGATTTCCACAGATGATGACACTTCAGTTCACAGGCTGTTCTTGGTTTGTTTCTATTCCATATTGAATTCATCTAGGTGTTCTGTATGATCGATTAAAGTGTTCCAGACTGGTGATACCATATGCCTCATGAAAGTTGTTTTTCCAAACTATTTTTCATAGATTTTGAATATGATGAATTATACATTTTTAGTGAGAGAAGAGAACAATTCCAAGATGATTCCTTTGCTTTTCAAAAAGTTGACATACAAAACCATCCAACTGCCTTTTAAAGAGTAACAATGAACTCAACCCCATCATTGTCACATAACATATTTAACAGAACCAGCAGAACTGGATAATTCTAAACCTTTATATATTTCTTCCTACTTTTAATTTAAAAATAAAATCCTTTTTTAAAAAAGGGTACAAATATCAGAAAACCCAGAAATACATTACAGATAATTTATGTAACCTTTGGTCCCCTATTTATTAATGTTTTGCAAGTTATTTGTAAGTTTTTCACATTTTTTATTAAATCACTGTGTTTTACAAAGTTATTCATATTTACTTAGATACACAATGTTACAGCACTGATTCTACCACCAGTGTCAACTCCATCCTCCAGTTTTCCCAGTATCCCTCCCATCTTCCCCCATCCTCCAAACTGTCCTCTTGAAAGCACCTAAGTTTGGTTTTTAAAGTTTGGGTCTCTTGATTTCAGTGTTATTGACTGTGTGGTTTGGATATGTAGCTCAAACATTCCTTTGTACCTGACTACCTTGATCTGGCCCCAGTTCATCATAAGTCTCTTCTCTTCCACCCCCTCCACCCAGTTTTATCCTTCTCCTACTTATACTCTGCGACAAACACTCCCCCCCACTGCCTTCAAGCCATTGTATCCCCTCATCCAATTTTTCTAAAGACCATGGAAAAGTGTTTATCCTTTTCTGTCTTAATTCAGGTTAATATGATGTCTTCCAGTTCCATCTATGTTGCTGTGAATTTCATGATGTCATCATTTATTATAGCTTTGTAGTATTCCATTGTGTGTGTATATATATATACTACATCTTCATGATCCATTTATTTGTTATTGTACATATAAGTTGATTCTAAATCTTAGCTATTGTACTAAGTCTTGCAATGTATAATTGGTATGCATAATCTTTTGAATAAATGTTTTTCTCTCCTGGGGATAGATACCCAAAAGTGGAATTGCTGCTTCACATGGGAGCTCAAGTATGAGTTTACTGAGTACCCTCCATACTACTTTCCATAGGGGTTAGACCAGACAGTATTTCCAGCAGTGAATGAGGGTTTCTTTTTCACTACATCCCTGACAACAGAGAATCTTTCTAGTATTTTTGATATTTCCCGCTGATATAGATGCTATCTCATTTTGTCCTCATTTAAATTTACCTAATAAGTGATGACAAGCATTTTTTTTTTATGTCTCTGTTGGCATTGACTGATCTGCAGAAAAGTATCTGCTCATTTTCTCTCCCCATTCTTTGATGAGCTTTAAGATTTTTTTTTGTTTCTGATCTTGGTGAGTACTTTATAGATCCTTTATCTGAGATGTTGAGTACAAATATTTTCTCCCACTTAATTGACTGTCATTAAAGTTTTGCTTCTGCTTCTTTTGCCATACAGGAACTTTTTATGTAGCCCCATTTGTTTAGTTTTTGATTCTATACCTGATGACCCAGGTTTGATTTATCCACCCCTCTCAAGCTATGGAGAGTATCTTACCCGCACAGCAAAGCCTGGCAAGCTACCCAAGACATATTTGATATGCCAAACACAGTAATAAGTGTCAAAATGGAGACATTACTGGGCCCGCTTGAAAAAAATCTATGAACAAGGAGAGGACAGTGACAATGACAGTGACAGTCTTTGCTAAAGGCATCATATCATTGAAGACTCCTTTGAGTACTACTATGTGTTGGGCATTCTGCCAAACTTTCCTCAGCGTACTTTTCAGATTAAGGCTTGCAATTAAGATCTTTGATCCAGTGAAAGCTGACCTTTGTGCAAGGTGTGAGATATGGATGCAATTTTAATTTCTTGCATGTGGTAGTCCACTTCTCTCAATACCATTTATTGAAAAGGCTGTCTTTATTATTTTATGCTCTCTGCTCCTTAGTTAAAAATTAGATGACCATATATATGAAGTTTATTTTTGGATATTCTATTCTTACCCATTGGCAAGAGACTCCATTTATTCCATTATCCTGCTATTTTGATCACTAGACGTTATAGCAGAGATTCAAGTTAGGAAGTGAGGTGCCTCCCAATTTCTTATTTTTCAGTGTTGGAGTACTATACCATGAAAATGACAAAAACACTAAAAAAAATTAAAGAAGATCTTAGGAAATAAAAAATCTTCCCTTGCTCATTGATTGGAAGAATAAACATTTGAAAATGACCATCATACCTAAATTGATTACTATATTGATTCTGTGCAATCCCTACCCAAATTCAGACAGCATTCTTCAATGACATAGAACTATCAATTATAATATTTTGCCACTGTCTCTGTTTCATTCTATTCAAAGATAGATTTCACTTTCTTATCATTGGTTTCATAGATAGGTATCAACATCTCATGTAAAAAGTAGAATGTACCTCTAGCTATGGCAATGGATGTGCCTATTACAGCTTAATACAAAGAAAGAATTCTTCAAACAGAAAATGACTATATCCCTCATTCAAAAGAGATAGTTTTAATTACCTATGCTGTGAAATGAATTGCTTTAAAGAAGATAGTATATTTTCTTAATTATATTTGAGTGCTAAACACCGTAAAGGAGAAAGTTTCCTAAAAATAAACTATTTTATCAAAACAGATTTGAGTACACTGTTATATTTTAGAGGATTATTTTAAAAACAAAGATCAATAGAAATGTACAAATAGTTTGATAATTTTATTTTTTACTTGAACCATGCTTATCCCTCAAACATTAAGTATTTCGTATTAGTTTTGCCTTAAATCATATATACACAACATGCAAAAGAAACACATGATTAATTTATCAGACAAAACTGAATCTTATTAATCAAAAGTGCAACAGAAAAACAGATAAAATCTAACAAAACTAGTCTGGAAATTTGACTGGTGTTATTCTATCACTCAACTGTTTTTGTTTTTTAATTAAGACACAGATCCAACAAATCATCCTCTGTAAGAGTGGTACTGTTTCATTAAAGAAAAATGAATTACCAAGTAATAAATAAAACAAAATTGGAATAAAACAAAGTCAATTATATTTGTTTTAATTTTCAACTAAACCAATAATTAAGTCAAAAATGGAAGCAACTGATTGTTTGCAGTTGATAGTATCAATCCATCACCTCCTAAAACTGTTTCCCTTTGGTATAGGAAGCTTTATCTCTGGCTCCAAATGAAATGACAGCAAGATACCGAGTTTAAAATTCTCTAACTGTCAACGGCTGTTTTACTAATTATCCAGATTCCAAGGCAATCATACAACCGTAATCATTCACCTCACGCCTGGAAACATAAGTCTTGTTCTTTTGATGAATATTTATAAGACAGTGTAAAGCAGTCTACTTTCTTTTCCCTTCAGGCAAGACAATTTGGAGTTCATCAATATGTATTACCAAGGACTTTTATAAAAGGCACTTCAAAGAAAATTCATCAGGCATTCCTTTTGTCTTGATTTCTGTTAGACTGATACTTCCTTTTGACAAGTATCAATAAATTATCCTCTGATGGCTAGAAACTTGATGTCTTATTCAGAAACTTCCTCACACAGAAAAATCTGGGCTTTGAGTTTCAAATGAAATTATTAACATGCTGCAACTAATTTCAGGACAGACAGAACATATGCAAATTAAAAACAATAAAACAAACATGTAGATAGTGACCCAACAGCACAAGGGATGTAGTTTTACCATAGTTGAGCATTACCTTCTTGTACTCAATTTGAAACTTTCTTATTTGCTGTGAAACATATTTAGAGTTCTCTTACAAGTTAAAAAAATGCAAGCCTCAATTGCTAGATAAATGGAAGAACCCCATCAAATTAAAACCAAATTAATGTAGATATGGAAAGTGGAGAGTGACAAGCTGTCTCTTTCCATAAGGCTGATTAGTTTTCTGTCTTGAATATTATTGGTTAAAATCACATTTTTGTATAAAGAGGGTGAATACATGCAAATGCATAACATAAGATGGGGAAAAAAACTGTTCTGTTTTTTTTTTCCCTTTATTTTATTTTTTTTTTTAAAGTTGTAGATTTACAATTTTTTGTGCTTTGTTTTTAACAGGTAAAAATTATTTTGTTTGGATTTTTTAAAATTAATTTCTTTTGTTATTATCATTCTGGAAAAATGAACTTTAATACAAAAATACTATATATATATATATATATATATATATATATTTCACTCTCACTGTCACTGTTACTGTCCTCCCATTGTTCATTGATTTTCTTGAGCGGGCCCAGTAACATTGTGAGACTTGTTACTGTGTTTGGCATATGAACATGTCATGGGTAGCTTGCCAGGCTTTGCCATGCAGGCGAGGTACTCTCAGTATCTTGCCAGGCTCTCCAAGAGGGGCAGAGGAATTGAACTCAGGTTGGCCATGTTGAAAGCATGTAAGGAAAATGTCCCACACACTGTGCCATCACACTTATTTCTGTAAGTAAAATTAGCATGCTGACAAACTTTATCTTATTTTACTGCATTACATATTTTTACAAAGTTATTGGCTTAATCATAAAAGACCCACAGTGTTTGTGGTTTGGGACAGCACACGCAGCTATACTCAGGCTTACAGCCTCTGTGCTCATGGATCATTCCTGGTGGGACTTGAGGAACCACATGAGGAACCAGGAATCAAACCTGAGTCAGCCCTGTAAAATACAAGTAACCTTACTAAATTTATTTCATATAACTTAAACAAAGAAGAGACATACTATATGAAGAAAACTTGAGAACAAGTGAGTGCTGTATTGTCTGAGTCTCTCAGATCTGAAATAATTTTATAAATTTTTAAATAAACAAACAATATTAAATAAGAATTTATCTTTAAATATTATTTTGGAAGAATCATGATCATCATATGTAAACTCAAGCTGAATTTTGTAACTTTACAAACCAAGCACATCATGGGAAAATGCTGCTATATTGTCGGCATAATGACTGTTAATATCTATAAGCATATATATATCACTTGATCATCTGACATCCCATTACTCATTGATTTGCTCAAGCAGATGCCAGTAAAGTCTTCATTCATCCCTGTCATGGGCTAGTGTACCCAATGACATCTGATCCCTCTTGGAACATGAAGAGACTTAAACCAATCCTTCAGGGTCTGTCTTGACGAAGAAGTGTGACCATCTCATAGTTGGACGGCCACGCGATCTTTTGACATCCCAGTGGAATCCAGTCAGTAATGGCTGTACTCCAGCAGTCGTCTCCCAATCTCATTACATGTCCAGTCCATCTGATTTTCGACAACTCAACAGATGAGACAGCGTCCCTGATTCTTGACCATCGATGGAGGTAGGTACTCTGGATTCTTTCTCTCATTTGAGTGAAGTGTGATATACTCCAAGCACAGCTCTTTCGATTCCTTTTTGGGAGACCCGAATAGCGTTCTCATCCTGTTTTTGTAGGGCCCAGGTCTCTCAGGCATATGTTAATGCAGGAAGAATGGTGGAATTGAAGATAGGTGCCCAGAGCTGGAGGTACTTCATCCTCTTAGCTATTTCTTCGATGCTCTTGAAGGTGTTCCAAGCCACTCTCTTCCTCCTGCACATCTCAGATACCAGGTTTTTCGGCATGTTGACTTCTCTACCTAGTTACACATAACTGTTGCATTCAGAGATGTTCATTCTGTTGATAGCAAATGGAATGTCAGGAACAAGATCATTTCTCATAAACATTGTATCCATGAGATTCAGCTGTAGTCCGACCATTCCACACTCTTGGTCAAAATCGTTCAGCATTTGTGCTGCTTGGCTAATGTTTGATGTTATTAGAAAAATGTCATCATCAAAGCAGAGTGGTGTAGTTGCCGACCGTCTATCATGACTCTCATTCCTTCTCATTCCAGTCATCGCATGATGTTCTTGAGGGTTGCACTGAAGAGTTTTGGTGAAATGACATCACCATGCCAAATCCCTCTCTTGACATGGTTGATCACTTCCTTGTAGAATGGTGAGATCCTGGTAGTGATTCCACAATAAACTCATGGAGGATCCTGATGTATTGAGTTTGAACGCCCTGTTTGGCTAGGGCTTTGATGACCATTTCAGTCTCAACAGAATCAAAGTTCTTCTTTAAATCAATAAACATTAGACGAGCAGCATCTTGATCTCCTGAGAAACATCAAGGAGCTTGTTTATCATGTGAATATGGTTGATTGTGCTGAATCCTTTTCAGAACCCAGCTTTCTTGCACGGTTGTCCTTCATCTAGTGTTCTGCCAATCTTATCCAGGATGATTCTAGTGAACAGCTTGTCAGAAAACAGCAGATAGGGCTATAGTTGCCAATGTCGTGGATATCTCCCTTCTTGTACAGTAGTACAGTCTGGATGGTTTTCCACTGGGACGGAATCTCAGACAGGTAGCATGAAGAGCTGAACCAGTGTATTGATGAGTACTGAAGGCAGGTTCTTCAGGTGTTCGGATATGACCTTGTCTGGACTGGATGCCGTTTGCTTCTTTACTGACGAAGTGGTGTGTCTGATTTTGGAAGGAAGAACATTGGGAACAACATAACCATCCTGTGGAGTTTGGTATGTGGGCAGGTGGACGTGGCTATCAAAGAGATCTGAATAGAAGTCATGGATAATCTTCTCCCTTGCCCTTGTGGAGATGTGATAGATTCATCAGGACATCGGAGGGAAGTCATCTTGGTCTTGTAATTGGCAAAGGACAGGCGGGCATTGTGAATGCTTTTCCCGGCTTCTGCTGCATCTGCCAACACAAGTGTTCTTCTCTCTTTGAGGTCTTCCTTGATCACTTCTCTGCACTGCTTTGCAAGCTTTGTGGCTTCACTTGCACCAAACCACATTGGCGAATAAGCTCAATAGTTTAATAGTTTTTTAAGACAGGCAGGTTTGTGTGTGTGTGTGTGTGTGTGTGTGTGTATGTGTGTGCCTATCTCTCTCTCACTGTTGCTCGCAAAATCATGGATGTGCTAAACCAGTGATTGTATTCCTCGTTAATGTTGTTAAGGATGGCATCTTCCCATGTTGCCACAGTAGTGACAAAGAGCTCCCAGTTGGTGATTATTCTGGAAGTTCTCTTCTTAAACTGTGCAGCCCTTTCTTTCTCCCTGCTCTGTGAAGTAGAATTTTGCATGAAGGAGACAGTGGTCCAATCCTCTTTGGAATTTTGGGACAACAGCGACATCAGTCAGGCAAAACTGTCGATTGAATATGATGTGTTCAATTTTCTTGTGGAACTATCCACCGGGCATTCCCATGTCCAACGTTTAGATTCAGACTTCTGGAACTGAGTTCACATGGATGGTCTTGGTATACATAATAAACTCAGACCAGACATTCTCTCACCCTGTTTGTTCCATTCTAGACCATGGATCCCAAATATATATATATATATGTATATATATATATATAATTGTTGTTGCTGTTGTTGTGGGACAACACCCATTAGTGTTAAGGGCTTACTCCTATTACGCCTAGCTCTGCATTCAAGGATCATCCTGGCAGGACACAGGGGACCAGATGTGGTAGAGATGAAACTCAGGTCACCAGTGTGCAAGAAAACAACCTGCCTGCAGTAAAATAGATCTGGTCCAAGTAGCTGTTTTTTTTAATTATATTCCTTATAGCTAACTGCAGACTCACTTCAAAACAAAATCTGGCCCTAGTGCTGTATTAATTATGTAGTATCTTCTCACATATCATTCCCAAATGATCACTATTTTTCCTCATTATTTAAATGGGCTAGAAATTCAGTAGCAGGTTGGCTGCATGGTTCTGGCTTAGAATCACACATGAGGGCATGTGATGATAAAGATTCAGTTCCTCTACTGGCAAAGGTGAGTCAATCAAAAGAAGGTGACTGGTCAAGAAAGAGCTTACTAGCTAACAAGCTGGCAGGTTGGATGATGGTTGCCTCATGTTCTTATAACTAATTTTTTCAGGACAAAATTCTCAACATCATAATACTCTTTACAGAGGCATTTCACTGTTATCTTAACATGGCCACTTGCTTTTTTGAGAATAAATGAACTCAGAGAATAAAGAAACACTGACAATATATTTTCCATTATATTCTTATAAGTTGTCACTGTCCTCCCATTATTCATTGATTTGCTCCAGCAGGAACAGGAACATTGTGATACTTGTTGTTATTGTGTTTGGTATATCAAATACATCACAGGTAGCTTTCCAGGCTTTGCCATGCAGGCGAGATACTCTTGATAGCTTGCCAGGCTCTCCCAGAGGGGCGAGAGAATTGAACTTGGGTCAACCGGGTCAGCCGCATGCAAGGCAAACGTCCTACTCACTGTGCTGAAAAATATGTAAGGGCTAAATATTTTTAGAGCTGATAGGTCATATTCCTAATTTGTGCACATTATTAAGTATTTCATTTATTCATTTTTTTAAAATCCTGGACTCTCCACTTTAAAATGATTTTTAGTTATTAAACAACATAGTTAAAAACAGACTGATGTAGCCTGACTAATCACATTGTCCAAATATTGGAGAATCCAAAGTAGGCAAAGAAATGTATGTGAGGAAAAATAAGGACTCAATTTTAGGCTTGTTCTAGGACAGATATTATTATCAGTAGCTCAAATGAGAAGTTTAAGTGAGAAGCTGCTATGGAACTGTCTGTAGATGATGTGGTTCTAAAGTAATGAAATTTTAGAATGGATAGTTGACACTCAACCATCAAAATCGCTCTGAGCTTATCCAAATTTAATTTACTAATTGATTATAAAAACTGAAAAACTATTACTAAGATTTAAAAAAAAAAAGATTATTTACTTACTTATCGTTTTGTACCTACACCCGGCAATGCTCAGTGATTACTTCTGATTCTGAATTCAGGAATTACTGCTGGTGCTGCCAGAGGACCATATGGGATGATGGAGATCAAGCATGTATATGGCACATGAAAGGCAAATGTCAATGTCCAACCCACTATACTATTGCTCAGGCCCCAAGAATCCCCCCTCCCAATTTTAAACACTGTGTTTTGCAAAGCTGTCCATAATACAGCTATTTCAGGCACTTAATGTTCCAACACCAATCCCACCAAAAGTGTGAACTTCCCTCCACTAATGTTCCCAGTTTTCTGCCTACTCTCAAGCTTGTCCCCTTAGGAGGCACAAACAAAATTATTTCCATATGTTTTGTCTCAATAAAATGACAAATGGGATTTTAAAAAAAAGACTAATAAAAGTCAAACTGTTGAATTGTTATATCTCACAATGCTGTTATTAAAGTCACTGTATTAGAATTTACTTATCTGTTTGTTGCTTGTTGAACCTTCCATGTTATTGTTTTCACTCACTGAGCTTGGTGGCTTCTATGCAACTTTCTCATCAAATTTGCTGTGCTGTCAGTGCTGTGAAATTTAGAGGGCCACCAAGCATTCCAGGAGGTATGTAGCAGGAATTATTTGGCCACTTGGCAGTAGATAAGGTTCAGTTGTGGAGCTCCGATGTTTATATGCTGGAGGATGTACAGTGTGGGTGGGATTATTGACCCTATGTGTCAGGAGTGAAATATTTCACCATTTCCATTTAATGCATCCAATCATATCCCAAGGCAAACACTGAAACTGTTTCTAACACTATATATTAATTTTTATTTTCTAGAATCCTATAAAATATAATCATATAGTATGTATCATTCATCAGTCTCTTATGATAATGTGCTTATCTACACAAATAGTTCTTTAAATTTTATTGCTCAGTATTTTTCTCTATGGCTACACTATTCTTTAAATATATTCACCTGCTTACGGACATTTATTCTATGTTTCAATTGTTACAAAGTTTCCTATAAATTTATATAATAATTTAAAACAATTTCTAAGGAGGAGATATTGAGAGTTGTGTTGTAATCTACTTTATTGACAGTTAAAGTTAAAGGTTCAAGAGTGTTCTCATGGTGAAGTATAAAAATATCAAGCAAGGGAGAAAATGTCTCCCTTGATTTACTTGTTCAAAACAAAATTATTCCATAATGCTTATATCTAAAAATATGTCTTCATTAGAGAACACAATAAAATATTTTCATATTGTTAAATGATTGCTTTCACAAAACATTGTAATGAAAACTCAAATTTACTCAATAATACATTGAGAGATATAGATAAATTATCATAACTTTTTATTATAATATATTTATACGCTAATTTATAATAGAATAATATAGAAATACCAAAATAATTATATCAATAATTGAATTGTCATGATCTGAGTAGCCAATTTTTCTGATAACCTGGCTTAGTAATTCTAAAACATTTTTAATTCTAAATATTATCATGGATATTTACAGAATACACTTCTGAACATTTTCAGAAACTGGGTCTGAGTAAGGACAAAAGTCAAATTCTAATAAAGAATATATGAATGAGTCTTTTAAAACATTTATGGCCTAATAGATGTTACATTTAAACTATCAAATGAATCATTGAATTATTTTAACAGATATTTACTTCTTTCAGACATTTTAATGATATTTAATAGTATTTGATGGGCCCCAAATTATCAAGAAAATTCAAATCTGAAGTTCTCAGATAAACATTCGTAAATAATTTAGATATATTAAATTATAATTAAGTTTTTTAAATTTTTATTAGTGACAAACCAAGAGATACAGTTGTAGACTTACAAATTTTTGTGCTTGGGTTTCAATTATACAATGATTAACTTCCCATCCCTCCACCAGTGCCCATTTTCCACAACCACCGATACCAGTATCCCTCCCACCCCCATACCCCCCATCCCACCCTCCCTCTGTGGCAGGGCATTCCCTTTTGTTCTCTCTCTCTCTCTTTTTAGGTGCTGTGGTTTGCAAAAAAGGCATTGAGTGGCAATCATGTTTGGTCTATAGTCTACTCTCAGCATGCTTCTTCCATTCTGGGAGGATCCTCCCAATACCCTTTATTTGGTGCTCCATTCTCTATCTAACCTGCCATTTCCCTAGCATGTGTGGCTGGCCTCCAAGCCATCGAGCAAAATTCCTGGTACTAATCTCGACCATGCTTGGGTGTTAGTCTCCTATTTTGTTACTTTATGTTCCCCAGATGTATGCAATCTTTCTATGTCTATCCCTCTCTTTCTGACTCATTTTGCTTAGCATGATACTTTGCATATAGTACCACTTGTATGTAAATTTCATGTCTTCATCTTTCCTAATAGCTACATAGTACTCCATTATATAGATGTACCAAAGTTTCTTTAACCAATCATATGTTCTCAGACACTCAGGTTTTTTCCAGATTCTTGCTATTGTAAAGAGTGCTGCAATGAACAAACAAGTGCAGATGTCACTTCGACTATACTTTTTTGCCTCTCTGGGATATATTTCCAGGAGTGGAATTGCTAGGTCAAATAGGAGCTCAATTTCTAATTTTCGGAGAATCATCCTGGAAAGATATCCCCTGCTCATGGATGAGAAGAATTAACATTGTCAAAATGACAATTCTTCCCAAAGCATTGTACAAATTCAATGTGATCCATATAACAATACCCATAACATTCTTCAAAGAAATGGAGAAAACACTCCTGAAATTCATAAAAGGTAAAGGTAAAGGCCCTCCCGTTGATCATCGATTTGCTCGAGCGGGCCCAGTAACGTCTCCACTGGAGACTTTGTTGTTACTGTGTTTGGCATATAGAATACATCACGGGTGGCTTTCCAGGTTCTGCCATGCGGGCAAGATACTCTCCGTAGCTTGCTGGACTCTCCGAGAGGGGCAGAGGAATCGAACTCAGGTCGGCCATGTTGGCTGCATGCAAGGCAAACGCCCTACCACTGTGCTATAGCTCTAGCCCCTGAAATTCATATGGAACAATAAGCCTCCACAAATAACTAAATAATTCTTGAGAAAAAGAAAATGGGCACAATCAACCTCCCTATATTTAAACTCTACTACAAAACAGTAATAATTAAAACTGCATGGTACTAGAACAAAGGCAGAGCTGCAGACTAATGGAACAGGGTTGAATATACTGACACCTCCCCTCAAATATATGATCATCTAATCTTTGATAAAGGAGCAAGAAATGTGAAGTGGAGTAAGGAAAGCCTCTTTAACAAATTGTGCTGGCAAAACTGGAAGGGAACATGCAAAAAAAATGGGCTCAGATCATTGCCTAACACCCGGTACAAACGTAAGATCAATATGGATTAAAGATCTCAACATCAGACCAGAATCCATAAGGTACATTGAAGACAAAGTTGACAAAACCCTCCATGACATTGAAGCTAATGGTATCTTCAAAGATGTCACACCACTGGCCAAGCAAGTGAAAACAGAGATAGACAAATGGGGCTATCTTCAACTAAGAAGCTTCTGCACCTCAAAAGGAACAATGACCAAAATACAAAGACAGTCTACAGAATGGGAAAGGATATTCGCTAATACACATCTGACAAGAGGTTGATATCAAGAATATAGAAAGTCCTGGTTGAAATCCACAAGAAGAAAACATCCAACCCCATCAAAAAATGGGGCAACGAAATTAACAGAAACTTTATCAAAGAAGAAATCTGAATGGCACAAAGGCACATGAGAAAATGTTCTACATCATTACTCATCAGGGAGATGCAGAAAAAAACCCACAATGAGGCATCATCTCACACCACAGAGACTGGCCCACATCCAGAAGAACAAAAGCAACTGGTGCTGGTGCAGATGTGACGAGAAAGGGACCTTCCTTCATTGCTGGTGGGAATTCCAACCAGCTCTTTTGGAAAACAGTAAGTTTGTTTATTTTTTAAAATAAAAATATATATAGGTTTTTTAAAATGGTACAATTTTGCATCAAAAAAAATCTGGAACTGGAGCAATAGCACAGTAGATGGGGTGTTTACCTTGCATGCGGCCGAACCGGGTTTGATTCCCAGAATCCCATATGATTCTGCACCAGGAGTAATTCCTGAGTGCATGAGCCAGAGTAACCCCTGAGCATCGCTGGGCATGACCCAAAAAGAATAAAAAAAAAGAAATCTTTCAACATGACCTGGTATATGTAGTAAACATATTTTTCCTTCATTTTCTAGCACTAGTATTTTCCCTATAGTGTATACGTGAACATATTAAAATGTTTGAACACAACACCAATTCTAAGGCAGAAAAACTTTTAAAATATGAAGAAACTATTGAAAAGCCACTGAAAGAAAAAAGCAAAATTAATTTCTTCATTAACAAGGAGGTAGTCAATTTATACTCATGTCAACAATGTATTCAGAAATTCTAGGTTGTAGATAGTATGTTCTTTGTACTATGAGTGTGAAATTGGAGAAATGTTCTCGTGAGTAGTAGTTAATGGTTTATATTTCCTCATTGAAAATTCTTTCTGCACATAGATAAGAATGTTTTTCTTTCCCTCCAAGGGAGAAGATGAAAGCTTGTGTTAAAAAATCTACTGGAGTCAAACTCAGTAACAGTGTTAAATTCCTTTCTATCAAACTTTTATCTGTTAAAAATCCATAGATATACATTCACATATACCCCAGGCCTTAAAATTTTAGAAACAACTACATAGAAAATGTATCATCAGACTTTTCAAGATTTTTTTAGAACATGAGAATGACTGAAGAGCTTTTGTTATATCAAGATTGGAGAGACCACCATGGCCATATTCCTTACCTTTAACCACAAGAGTCAGAATTAACTGTTTTCCCCTTTGCTACAAAATGCCACATCTTCACAGGTGAAGTATTTGAAGAGTCAGGTTGCTCTACAGAATCTGCAAGAGCAATTGTTAAAGATGTAATTTCCCAGAAGAGTTAATCAAGAAGGCATTGTGTAGCAAACAAAGGAAGATATGCTTACAATAAGTACATCCAGACTTTTTACAATTAGATGATTTAATCACAGTGTAGTGCCCACTACTGTGTCCCTTTTCTTATTGAAAATCTATAACAAGAAAAGGATACAAATAACTTTTGACTACCTAGTTTTAAAGAAGAAAAAATTAGCATGGACATTGTGTATCCACAAATAAGTCTAGAGTACAATGATATTTGGAATTGTCTCTCTAGACAATTAAATGATTTCATGTTTTATAAAAAAATTACAATATTTTTGATGGGTATCATTGATTAAGAAGCTTGAATAACAGAGACACACTTGGAGTTAACTACATCAGTATTATCAAAACTATCTAGGACCTTGAAATTTACTATATTATGGCTTTTTTAATTCATTTTTATTCAATCACATTGTTAACTCTGGTTTCAGCATCTACAAGTATATCTCTAATATTAATTTTGCCAGTTGTAAATTTCTATGAAAGCTTCAATTTCATTATTCTCAGCTTACAATTTAAACAGGCAGAAGGAAAAATTCCCCTATTCCATCTAGGTTCATTTAAGGTTAGACTAACAAATAGGTTAATGTCAAACATACCAGCATCAGAAAAAGCTAAAATTTAATAATATTTAATAATATGCATATGAAGAATTTGCTTATTAAAATTATAAAGTAGAACAGAAAAATGATATATATTTATCTTCCTTTGGGCATCAAAGAAAGAGAAGAGAGTAATTGGATAAGGCGAGGAAGTAGAGAGTGCTCAGACATGGAAGGCATGTGCTCAGTTAAACTTGCATCATAATGATAATCACTACCAACACACAAACACACACATAGACACACAGAGAGAGACACACACAACACACACTGCATTATTGTGGGTCATAAAAATAAAAAAAAGGAAAGTAATGAATTTTTTTTCACTACTAAGGAAAAAAATTCTAAGACAGGACAAAGATTTTTCTTATCCTCTGGGGACTTCACTGTTCTTAAATAAAATTGATATGCATTTCTAAATAAAGGTAACATTTCCCTGGGCTGTTTGGTCTCAACTGAACCCAAGTTCATCAACCTAAGGTGAGATTTACTGACAGTCTTACCCTCAGCATATTGAAAAAATGTGTCTGACCCTTTTTGGGAGCTCAGTCCTATATTTACTTATTACCTTGCAAGTAAATTCCTTGGTCTCAACTAATGACAATTCTTGCTTCCCTGATTAAAACAGAAGTACTTAAAAGATAAGGTAATCATACATTTGTTTAAATATATACCAATATATCTCAATCTATCCATGTGTTGTTTTCCTTTCTCCACAAATTAAAGATTGCTCTATACAAGGAAGCCAAGCATTACATTTTGAGCTAACATTATTCTTTCTGTTGTCCTTAAAATTTCATCATTTTATTCTTCTTCACAAGAAATTTTAATTTATCAGCATCAAAGGCCTTGATCCAGAGACACAGCAGCAAATCCTGTATGACAGCAGCTTGCTAGAAACTTCTCCAGACTCCATTCTGAGCCAATTCTTTAGGGGCCCCTCAATGGAGCTGGTGTGCCCTCTCTGCCCACTCCAGATGAAACCCCGATGGCCATGAGCTTCCAGAAGCAAAACCCAGGTACTAGGGTTCAAGGACTGACTCCAGCCACATGGCGGCAGCAGAGACGGGCCATCCCTCCTTGTCTCAATGCCCACTTGGGGTCCTGGCATCATATCCTGATCTGCCTCCGAGGCCATCTCAGCGTATTAATGGCCTTGATCCAGAGACTCCCAAATGAATCTCAAAATGGATTAGCTCCTTAAATGATGTCTTTGGACCCCAATCATTTACAATTTGAGAATCCACAAGCACCGTGTGACTTCTCATGATATTCATAATAGCAATAGAAAATAAATTATCTGGCATCTACCTTGGCAGGCAGGCTTGAATGTTGTTGGGAAAATTCAAAATGATGGTAGTGGGAAGATGTAATGGTGGTGGCATTGGTGTTGAAAAATTGAATGTAATCTATTAATGTGAAAAACCTTATGAAAATAAAATCTAAAAATATTAAAAGGAAATTTTACATTATCATGAAAACACATGCTACTATAAATATTTTTAAAGATACGCCTTTGACCTCCACAACATTTTATTTCTACTTTTTGTTTTTGTTCTTGTTTCTTTTTACCTATACCCAGTGGCACTCGAGAATATTCCTGGTGGGAAACAGGGAACCATATGGGATGTAGGTGACTAAACATAGATCAGAGATGTACAAGGCAAGTGCCTTGTCTGCTATACTATTTTTCCGGCTCCATACACAACTTTTTTTTAAAGATAATTATTTTTATCATGTTCTTGTGTTTAGGGAACGCTATGCCTTCAAATTGGAGAGAAATGTTCATGCTCTATGTTTTTTTTTCCTATCTAGCATTTTATTCTAATGAACAACGTGAATTTCCTCACTAAATTCTTCATGATATTACTTTCAATATCTCTCTCTCTCACTCTCTCTCTCTGTCTTATTACATTTAAAATAGAAAAAGCCCCTTACAATTGGAATCACTGGCTTCTTTTAATCACTGAGACTACATTCTAAATGTTTTCCTCCAACACAAAAATTACTTCTCAGTATCATGTTTGTGTTGTGTTTTTAAATTTTAAACTATAAATGTTTCATCAAACCTCAACCTTTACATTGCTTTTCGTATCGATATGTATACTCTCATTCAGGTTAACCCTTTATATTTATCACTAATCCCTCAACCCCCAACTTCCACTTATCTATTCAATAACTCTATTTGAATGTTTATAATTCAGAAAGTTCAACTAAGTCAAAGAAGTGCCTGACCATCTCTCCAACCAACTTTTGTCTCATTTTTGCATATTTAGGCCAGCACCTACAACTTATGTGAATTCCTCTACTCCATATTAGTAAATACTTTAATGTTTTACATCCAGAAAAGTCTCAAGAAAGACTCCAAATAGGAACATTACTTCCTTTCCACTACAATTATTCTAGATAAGCCCACCATCATTCTTATCTGAACTCTTACAAAAGCTAACTAATACTAATATTGTCTATCTTTCTTTTTTACCCCACTGAAGAGTTGCCTTCATATAGAAACCAAGGGATTCTTAAATAATCAAAGCAGATAATGGTACATTTTTTTTCAAAACCCTTAAATAAACTGTTTCACACTGGCGGCAAATTTTACCTTCTAAATGCCATGTCCATCAAGCCACTTCTTGTTTTGATGCTATACTTATTTTTTAGTGATTGTGATTTTTTTCATTCTTTATCTATCTTAAACTTTTTTCACTTGATCTTCTGACTCAAAACTTTTGCACCAAAATTTAAGTGTCTCTTGATCTGTGGGAATTAGTTTTCAATCCAAATACTCAGAGAAACTCCCCTTCTAATTTGATCTAAAATAATGTGCTTCTGGTTATTCAGGTAGCTGATTAACCAGTTTAGCTTAAAAACATGAGCATGTTCTGAAAATGAGACTTCTGCTGCTCTTTAAATCCATTAATCCCAAACATATTACCAAATGATGCACAACTGTAATGACCAGACAAGATATCGTGTTAACCTTAAATTTGGTAACCTTAAATTTGGAGTGTTAGAAGTTTGGAATGTACTCAGTTATTTTCATGGCCCACTCCTGACTAAGGATGGGAGTGTCACAACCACTGATGTTTGAGGGACCTTGCGGAGTTTATCCAGTTTATTTCTTTAGAATTCTCTTATGGTTATGGTGAAATTAATATTGAAGAGTAGAATTAATCACAAAATGTTGTTTGACATGCCATCATTCAATATATGGAGGAATCTTCTGACACAGTTGAGTCAGGAAAAATTAAATTTCTCCCACAGGAAAAAAAATCCCACTGTACATCAAAGAGCAATTTAGAAGGAGCTAGAGACATGAAAAACTTGGATATGGGGAAATAAATCCCCAATTTAACAAGCTTCTTAAGCACTTCCCTATACTGAGATCTGAAATGTCACGATCTTATTTCTATAACAATGCAATGGAAAATAAGAGACTGTGCGTCACATGTCATATTTTAGGAATCAAAACTAGTAGCAGACATTTTATCATAGTGACATTTCACAACTTGTTTGAGATGAATCATTCTTTTCTTATGGTCAGTGTGAAGGAAGTCACACCTCTCTGTGTTCAGGGGCTATTCTTGGCTCTGTGCTAAATGATCATTCCTGGCAGTGTTCAGGGAATAATATGAATACTGGCTAAGTGGGATCAGCCATAAGTCAGACAAACACTTTACCTCTTATACTCTTTTTCTTGTCTAAAAATACCATTCTTGGTAAGCTCTATGCATTCTAGGCCAACAGTTTAGCAAATAAGTTGTTGAGTGACACTTGTTCTTGCCCCAACAAAAAGACCCAGGTACTCCTAATCTAAGTAGACTGCTGACAAGCAGGCCATGCCTCTTCTCAAAGAATAGATAATTAGCAAAGGTGACCCTTAGCTGCTATGCAGTATTCAGCTTCAAAGAGTGTTCTGAAAATGAGACTTCTGCTGCCCTTAAGTCCATTAACCCCAAACAAAATTACCAAGCCATGCACAGTTGTGAACAGATAAGGTATACTGGGGACTGCTGAATCTTGTAGGCATCTTAAATTTGTGGTGTTGTGGATTTGGGATGTACCCAGTTATTTTTCGGGCCCACTCCTGGCTAAGGATGAGGGTATTTTAATCAGTAATGTTTGAGGGAACTTACGGGGCTTGAGATCAAACTGGAAATGTGTGCTTCAGTTTTGAGTCATTATTGATGACTCTGATCAATATTGAACTCTTAATTACCACTTAGGTCCTCATTATCGGTGATCAACCATGTCTGGGTATACACAATATTTAAGTTCAGGTCCTCAAGACTAAATGATCTTAGCACATGACCATTCTTGGGCAGCCATTTACTGCTGTGCAAATTTTAGAAACATTGCAAAGCTATTTCCGGGGACATAAAATATTGTATTCCAGGTAGGTTAAATATACTGTTTAAACTTGGTACTAGCTAAAAGTGTGTAATTGTGACTGTGAAGCCCTAGTCATCATCCAGATCTGCTCAAATGTTCAGGGCATACCTGATTTTGAAGCGGCAGCTCAGACCTACTCAGACTTGGTACCACAGAACTTTCCAGACATTGTCAGTATTGTATCACATGACACTGCAAAAGTATGTTGGGTTTGGTATTGTAGTTTCTTCTGGTGCTGGAAAGCAGTTACTAATAATGATCCATAATGGTGACTTCTAGATGCTGTAGAGACCCTTTGAATGTTGATACCACAATTATCTCAAGATACCAACAACTTTGAACCCTGTGGCCAAAGATTTTGGTTCTAAAGTCACAATAGTACAATCACTATGTTGATAATTAAAAGGCATATCAACTCTAGTCACTCATTTTCATCCTTCTTAGTTTTGGCAGCCTAGTTTGGCCCTGAGATTTTTTCAGCCTCTCCTTTTTCATCCTTCCTAACACTGTCGTATTGGGGGCTCCTTCAGGATCAGGGGAATGAGACCCTTTATTGTTACTGTTTTTGGTATATTGCATATGCCACGGGTAGCTTGCCAGGCTCTGCTGTGTGGGCAGGAACCCTTGGTAGCTTGCTGCCTCTCTGAGAGGGACAGAGGCTTTTAGGGCAGCCTCTAATCGCCTTTACAGGTTCTCTTACTCTACCAAATGCAAACTTTTAGTTGAGACTGGCATGTTGTAATGATCTGAATGCTGACAAACACACACCTGCCTACATTTCTGGGCAGCACCTGTCTGTACTTTCAACGCATGTATGCTGCATTGAAAACCTGATGGTGCAAGTGCAGAAGATCAAGAACTACATTATTGGACTGATGGAAAAGAGAAGGCATTGATCACATCACACTCTTTTTGACACTGAAGAAGTACTGTTTCTCGGAACAAGAAGGCATTGGTAGTTCCTCATCAACGTGAACTTGGCCAGGAGCATCGATTCGTTTGAATGCCTAACAACATGAATTGAACACTTAAATTTGAATATATATGGCTTATTGCTGGCAGTTTCTATCTTCATCGTCTACACACCAACAGCCAAATATGACGAAGAAGAAATAAGAAGTTCTATAGGGAGCAGGAGATGTTCTATAAAGAAGACCACACCTTCTACAAGATCATTGTTGATGATTTTAAAGCCAAGATAGGACTGAGAAGGTTGCCACAAAGAACTCCAGATAGGGAACCATGGCATAGAATGGAATGAACAGGGTGAGAGACTGTCTGAGTTCAGCAGATCGACCAAGACCATCCATGATAACTTACAATTCCAGAAGGCTGAATCTAAAGGTTGGACATGGGAGTCTCCCGGTGGACAGATCCACAACAAAATTTACCACATCATATTCAATCGACAGTTTTGTCTGACAACGTTACTGTTGTCCCAAAATTCCAAACAGGATCAGACCACTGTCTCCTTCTACGTCCCGGAGTGGGGATAAAGGGATGCAAAGTTTAAGAAGAGAACTCCCAGAATGACCACCAACTGGGAGCTCTTTGGCACTATTATGGCAATATGGAAAGATTCCATTGTCAAAAACATTGACAAGAAATACTATAGATTGGTTCAGCACCTTCATCACTGTGCGAGGAATGCTAAGAGTGAGAAAGCCACAGAAAGATGACTGTCCTCGGAAACACGTAATCTCATTCGCCAACGTGGTATGGAGTGAGCCTCAGACAATCACAAGCTAATGTGTGAGCTTGCACAGCTGTTCAGAGAAGCAATAAAGTAAGACCTCCAAGAGAGAAGAGCAGCAGTGTTGGCTGATGTGGTAGAAGCCGGGAAAAACATTCACAACCCCCGCCTGTCCTTTGTCAACTACAAGATCAAGATGACTGCCCTCTGATGTCCTAATGAATGTATCACATCTTCCAGAAGGGCAAGGGAGAAGATTATCCATGACTTCTACTTGGATCTCTTCAATAGCCATGTCCACCTGCCCACATACCAAATTCCGCAGGATGAATATGTTGTTCCCAGTGTTCTCCCTTCCAAAATCGGACACACTATTTCATCAGTAAAGAAGCAAACAGCACCTGGTCCAGACAAGGTCAGATACAAACACCTGAAGAATCTTCCACCAGTACTCATCAATACACTGGCTCGGCTCTTCACTTGCTACCTGTCTGAATGCAAGGTTCCATTCCAATGGAAAACCAGCAGGACCGTTCTGTTGTACAAGAAGGGAGACATCCATGACAACAGCAACTATCACCCAATCTGCCTGTTGTCAATCATCTACAAGTTTTTCACTCACATTATCCTGAATAAGATTGGCATAACACTAGATGAAGGAGAACCATGCATGCAAGCTGGGTTCTGAAAAGGATTCACCACGATTGACCATATCCACACTGTGACCAAACTCATTGAAGTTTCTCGGGAGTTCAAGATGCCGCTCTGTCGGCATTCATTGATTTGAAGAAGGCCTTTGATTTTGTTGAGACTGAAGTGGTCGTTGAAGCCCTAGACAAACAGGGCATTCAAACTCAGTACACCAGGAACCTCTGCAAGCTGTATTATGGATTCACCACTAGGATCTCATCATTCTACAAAGAAGTGATCATCGACATAAAGAGGGGAGTTCAGCAGAGTGATACTATTTCACCAAAACTCTTCAGTGCCACCTCAAGAACGTCATGCAATGACTGGAATGGGAAGAAATGGAAGTGAAGATAGACGGTCAGCAACTAAACCACCTCCGCTTTGCTGATGACATTATTCTAATAACACCCAACATTAGGTGAGCAGCACAAAATGCTGCTGCTGGTGAAATATCAGACTACAGCTGAATCTCACCAAAACATTGTTTATGAGAAACAAACTAGTTCTGATGTTTCATTTGCCCTCAATGGAACAAACATCTCTGAATGCAGCAGTTATGTGTACCTAGGTCCAGAACTCGACATGACAAACAACTTGGCACCAGATCTGTGCAGAACAAAGAGAGCAGCATGGAACGTCTTCAAGAGCATCAATGAAGTTAAAAGGATGAAGAATCTCTGGCTCCAGGCATACCTTTTCAACTCCACCTTTCTTCCTGCACTAACATACACCTCAGAGACCTGAACCCTATGGAAACAGGATGAGAATGCTATTCGGATATCCCAAAGAGGAATTGAATGAGCTATGCTTGAAGCATCATGCTTCACTCAAGTGAGAAAAGGAATCCAGAGCTCTGACTTCCATCGACGATCAAGGATCAGGGACAGATGCTGCCTCATTTGTCAAGGTGTCAAAAATCAGATGGACGGGACACATAAAGCAATTTGGAGATGACTGCTGGACTAGAGCCATTACTGACTGGATTCTACTGGACGTCAAAATAATGCCTGGCTGCCCACCAGATGTTTGGACTTCTTCAAGACCCTAAATGAACAGTTTGATGCTCTTCGTGTTCCTGGAGCAAGCAGATGCTGTTCGGCTACACTATCATGCAACAGAGACGAATGGAGATGTTCGGGGCGCCCACTCAAACAAATCGATGAGCAACGGGATGACGAGTGATACAAGTGATCAACTCCAGTCAGTTATCAAGGTCTTATCAACTCAAGTTCGTATTTTAAATGTGTGCGCATAATCTCACAGTTGTTGCTTTGACTGGCTCAAACTTAAATCTTCATCTTTTCCCTGCACAAAAATCCATGAATAATGGAGAAATAGAGAGTTCACTTGCATTGATGATGAAGACAAAAGACTAGAAATGATTCCCAAATACATCAGAACTTTATACACTTACAGATGAATATGTCCTAACACCAATGTACCCTATAGTAAGGAAATTAAAGGAAAATGACTTAATAAGAAAAAAATGTGAGAGAATGTATAAGAAACACACAAAAACAAATCATTAAGCCAAAGACTATAGTAGTTGAAGTAAAAAAAAAAGGTTGACTCATCAGAAAAAATAGGAAGAAGCCAAATATATATGAGCTTAAGGATAAGAGAAAAAAATCATTATAAGAGAACAGAGTAAAGGAATAAAAAATAACTTTTGAAATTGAAGATAGCATAAAATAGAAAGTATTAAGTATAAAATGTATGTTAGAGAGGTTCTGGAAAGAGAGAAAAATACAATATGCTCAGTTGAAGAAATTGTAGTTTAGTTGAAGAAATAATAGCCAAGAAATTAAATATGCCTTACTATGGAGACAGAGTCCCAGATTTTAGAAGATTAAAAATTCCTAGCAAAAAATTAAAATACACAACACAATAGCAAATTATAAAAATTTAATATTCAAACATATACTCAGAATTACAAAATCAGAAAGAAAAAAATCCACAAAACATTTCCTTATAAAACGTACAGCAGATATCTCAGTGGAAACTCTGCAGATTAGAAGGAAATGGTGGCATAGTTTACCATGGGGATGAAAAAAGAAAAATCAGTCCTCTAATTAGGAATAATATATTCAGTTAAATTATCACTCACATTAAAAAAAGTGATAAAATGTTTAAGCACAAATAGAGTCTAAGAATGTCATGGTCATTTAACTCACCCCATAAGAAATAGTAAATTATCTACAACTGGCAAAGCAGTTCACTAGGAAGTAGTAAGATACATAAGAAACATAAATGTGGGAGAAGTAAGCAATTTTAAGATGCCAAAATGAAGCAACAGGAGCCTTATTGCTTAAAATGCAAACAAGACACAAAACTAAAACTTCAGTTTTAACTTCATGCTAACTCAAGGACAAACATAATAAAAAGCAAATTAAAGTTGATTTCTATACTATAAGCAGATACCAACATTCAAAGAAGAAAATAAGAGACCAAAGACAAACTGTATATGCACCCAAACAATAAAACACAAATTGTATAAATGTCCAAGAACAATATAAAATGATATTCTAATGCTTTATTTCTAATATTTTAATATTATTAGATTAAACTCTTAATCATAATACAGTTTTAAGTCATCTATTTAATCTGGAAAGAAAATCTTACTTCAGATATTTTTTAATAGACACCCACTACAACTTCAATGATAATTATAGAATCAATGTAAAAGATTGAAAAACAGTGACACAAGCAAACTGTAGCCTTGAAAAGGGCAAACATAGTCAAACATCAAAAAAAGCAGTTTAAATTAGAAAAGAATAACAGACAGGGATAAACATCATGTATTGATTAACAGATCAATACTTCAAGTAAAATTACAAGTCATTTACATATATCCACCAAATAAGGAAGTTTTAAAGTATATAAAATATTATTAATAGTCTTGGAGATAAACACTGATAACAACATAGCAGTAGTTAGCAACTTTAATATCCTACTCTCACCATTTAATAGATAAACTAGGAAGAACATCAATAATATTGCAAAATGAGCAATAAGCTTAAGTGACTTCAATGAGTAGGCTATGTAGATATGTATAGGTTCTAAGTGCCTCCCCAAAACCTAAAATACATTCTTCTCCAGTACACAGAAATATTCTCTATGATACAAAGCAAGTATAAATAAAGTAATGATGTATAGAAATCATATTAAGTATTTTTTTAAACTACAGTACTAAGAAGGTAGAAATTATGCTTCAAAGAAAGCTGAGGAACCAAATGTGTTAGGGCTATTATGGTGAAGATAAAGTATCTTAAACTCTTGCATGCACAAGACTGGCAAATTTAATCCCTTCTACAAGACATGGAATCCAGACTCCAAGCACAGCCAGGAGTTACTACTGAACACAGCCAGGAGTAACCTCTGGGTGCTGTCCAAACACTGCACCCCACCGAAAAGCTGTTTCCTTTAATGTTCAACCCTGTGTCAGAGCTATAATACAGCAGATAAAGGGTCAGATCCTTGGCATTGCATATGGTCCCCTGAGCACAGCCAGGAGTAATTCCTGAGCGAAGAGCCAAGTGTAATCCCTGAGCATTGCTGGGTATGATACAAAAAGACTAAGCAAATAAATAAAAATAAATTATACAACCCTGGTTTGATTCCTGGTACATCATGTGGTCCCCTGAAGCATCACCAGGAGTGATCTCTCAGCACAAAGCTAGGAGTAAGCCCTGATCACTAAATATGTGGCTCCAAAAGTCTCCAAGCAAAATAAAATAATAAAATTGAATTAATACAAAAGAAAGCTGGGATCATCTCCATTTTAAGACAAAGCAATAAGACAGAGCAATATATTTCTTAATAGTTATTATATCCAGGAGGAAATCAAAGAAGAATGAAAAGAATTACTGGGAATAAACAATAATTAAGATTAATCAGAAGAAATGGAGCATAGCAACAGCAGTATTAAAAGAGAAGTTCACAGTAATACATGATTATAACAGGAAACAAAATATCTAGAATAAAAAGTCTAGCATCCCTTCAATTTTTAAATTTAATTTTATTTTTATAAAGTTGCTTGCAATGATTTATTACATTCAATATTCCAAGACCAATCCCACCACCATTACACCTTCCCACCACCATTATTTTCAATTTTCCCAACCACCACCCATGACTGCTCCAATAGCAGGTCCTAATGATTTATTTTGTATTGCTTGTTATGATTAATTCTCTAAAAATGGTCAAAACAGATTTCCTTAGAACAAAGTGTGTGAAGATTGTTCACCCTGGGGCCATTACACTTCTGTATGAGAGATTACTAACAAGTGTTAAAGATTTAGCATTATGTGTTAATACTTTCTTAATCAAATGTGGTTGCCTTCTAATTTACATACCATCCAATATGGTGTACTACTGATATATCAGTGGTGCAGGGTATAAAATGTTGCTCCAGGAATTCTAAAATTTTGAATGAGGTGCTACAGTTTGAGTTAAACTTTTAACTGGATGGCGACTTTGGGTTCTGGAATCATCTCTGCTGCTTGCTGATCTCTTTCGAGATTTATTTATGATTCTGGATCATAGAAAGTTAATAAACTTAGATGGTGCCAGTGGTAGTTCATGGGAGTGACTGCCAGGTTCCCAGAAGAAGAGGGGGGAGGGGGACCACCCATCCCAGAGTCCATGAGAGCCTGGTTACAAAACCTGTATATCCGAGTTTTTCAACAGATTCATTCCTGAATGAAGCTTATATGAATCTGTGGAATCTGGCTATGAGCATGGCAGCGATTGGGTTATGAAAATTTTTGCCTGCCAGAGCCCTGTTTGGGCAGGTGGAGAGCTCACCTGCCCCCCTGTAGGGTGTCCCAAAAATTAAACTCACCCCAGAGCAAGTACTGGAGGCATCTGTGCAGTTTCTCCATTCTTAATGTATTAGAAAAAGAGCAACAAAGACAACTAAGAATAAGTAGGTAGAGAAAATAATAGAAAATTGTAATGAAAATAAATAAAATAAAATGAAAATAAAACCATTGACCAATAGAACAGAAAAGCTAATAAAGTGATTTTTTAAAAGACTAAACAAGCCTGGAGTACTTGTTAGATACATTTAAAAACATAAAGAAAAAGGACCTAATATATATATATAAAGGAAAAGTGTATTATAGCTGATACTATAGATTTACAAAATATCATAAAACTACCATGAACAAACTTACATAAATAAATTGGAAAATCTAGGAAAACTTTGAATTTTTGAAATCATATTAATTCCCGAGTCTGAATCCCAATGAAATAAAAAAAAAATCTGAACAGAACAAATTAGTAAGTAGGAAACTGAAAGAGTAATCATGTTCTTATCCACAGGCAAAAGTAGATACATGATGGCTTACCTATTACTTCTACCAAACTTTCAAAGATGGCATAATATCTATTAATACCTTAGCGTAAACTGAAGAAATGACGTTTTCAAGTATCTATGATGTCATTACTATCTAAGACCAAAAGCTTACAGGCATCAACAAAAAAATTACAGACTGATATTCTTGATAAGTATAGAGGTAAATAGTCTCAAAAATGTATTTCAAAATATAATTAACATTATATGAAAATGATTACATATCATAGTAGGATTTATTCTAGAAATTCAGAGATTTCCAATATACGCAAATAAAAATAACAAATAATTTAGATAATACTATAAAATTAAATCATTATAGCAGTAGATACAGAGAAGCTTCTTGATAAGGTTAAGCACATATATTTGAAAATTCAACAAAATGGAGAGATAAAGGACTTCCTTCAATATTAAAGATCAGTTTATAACAACTCAATATAGTATATTAATATCATTATGTAATAAGCCTAAAACGAACATCATACTCAATAACAAAACAATGAAGACTTTTCTCAAGATCAGTCAGAAGATACAAATGTTTACTCTGATTTATATTTGTCATAATACCAGAATCCTTCTCTTATAAATTAGCAGAAAAACTAAAGAGGTTCAATTTGGAAAAGAAAATGTTAAAATGCATATACACATGATATAATTACATATATAGAAAGACATTATCACCTAACAAAAAAGCTAAGCATATGTAATGCGATGCAATACATTTACAGACTGAAAAATAATTATTCAAAATAATTTAGAGATGTAAACAACCATCTGGAAGACACATTTTTAAAGAACTCTTATTTACTCATTCATCAAAAATAATCAAGGATTTAAAATGAAATTTAACAGAGAATGGAATGAAGGTACAGCAGGGAGGACACTTGCCTTGCATGCAGTTGAACAGAGTTTGGTACCTGGGAATGCATATATTCCTCTAAGACCCTCTGACAGTGACCCCTGAGCATAAACTTTGAGCTGTAATGGGTGCAGTCTCAAAACACAACACATATCAACTTAAAAAATATTGTGAAACAATAATACATCAAAAACTTCAATTCACTCTTCAGAGATCTGAAGTTCATTAGAAATGTAAAAATAAATTATGTTCCAATGAGATTTTATATTGTTAACATTAACATCCTCCCCCCAACATTATATAGTATAAATGCAATATTTATTAAAATTTCAATAGCATTCAATTTTAAGTATATAGAAATAACACTAAGTCTGTATGGAATCAAAAAATATTTGAACAGTAATAGATTCACTGAGAAAAGAGAATATATGAGCATCATATTCCCTGATTTTGAACTATTCTATAATATAGATGTTCACAAACTATTTGCTCTATTTTCCTCTAAGGATAAAAGAGAAATTTTATTGCCTTCTGGAAAGCTACCTTCTTTATGGTAAGAAACAGAAAGTGTCCATAATTGTATACAAAGATACTATGCCTCCTGCAATGGTCTAGTGAACCTGAGACTCACCTAGGAAAGACTAGAAATGATAGAAAAGGCTATAAGTGATGGCCTGAGACAATGGTGGGGGAAAGTTGATAATCTGATGGTGGATATGGTGTTGGGAAACTATAGGCATTATATTATATTATTAACTGTACTGTTAATAATGATGACTAAATATTGTTTCAAAAGCATTTTCTTAAAGAATAGCATAGATAGATAGATAGATAGATAGATAGATAGATAGATAGATAGATATACAGATATACAGTCATATATAATAACTGGTTTTAATGTAGATACTCAGGTCAATAGAAAATAGAATTAAGATAGAAGAGCCATAGTACATCATGTTATATGCTTTGCACATGGCCAATCAGGTTCAATCCTCAGCATCCCGTATGGTTCCCTATGTACTCCCAGGAGTAATTCCTGAATGCAGAGCTAGGAGTAACCCCTGAGCATCAGTGGATGTGACCCAAAAATAAAATAAATAAAATAAAATTGATCGAGCAGGCCCAGTAACGTCTCCATCATGAGACTTGTTGTTACTGTGTTTGGCATATCAAATACGTCACAGGGAGCTTGCCAGGCTTTGCCATGCGGACGAGAGACTCTCGGTAGCTTGCCGGGCTCTCCGAGAGGGGCAGAGGAATTAAACTCGGGTCGGCCATGTTGGCTGCATGCAAGGCAAACACCTTACCCGCTGTGCTATCGCTCCAGCCCAAAATAAAATTAAGACTACAAAATAATAGACTCTGATATACTTTCACTTAATATATGAAAAAGGATCCCAAAAGCAGAGTGGTGAAAGAAAAATTTTTTAACACACGGTGCTTGGTATACTAAGTGAAGACATGGAAAACAATGAAATTCAACCATTCTCTCAAGCCAAGCACAAAACTAATGTAAATTTGAATGAAATATTTTGTTTTTATATATAAATTCATAAGTTACTTTAAGTAACTTTAAGTATAGACACTTGTATCCAAGATTTTAAGTTCAGATGGGCCCTCATTGACATAAGACCACTGGAAAGGAAAGCAAAATCATTTAAAAAAAGTTGAGATTCCAGAAAACTCAAAAGATTCTAGATTACAAAAGTAACTATGCTAACAGAAAAACAAAACTACTTAATGGGAGAAAATGTTTGCTTATTATACATATAGCAAAGAACTAAGGTAATATAATATGTATAAAGCACTCACAAAGTTCAATAATGATGGTAACTTCATAAAGTTGTGGGTAGGAATTGAAAATATATGTACCCAAAGATGATACATAATTAGAATAGAATTACAGGTGATACTAATAAGTCAGAAAAGATAACAAATACTATAATGTGATCACTAATGTGATATATAAATAAACAATTCGAGGTTTACAACTAAGTGTTCAGCAAAAACAAAGTTTATACACTAGTCATAAAACTGAGGTTAACAAATTGGGGTAAACTGGGGAAAGGTAAATTGGGGAAGGGTCTTATGAGCAAACATAAAGAGATATTGACACTTTGGTGGTATGGAAATTTTATACCTTTCAAATTATAAATACTTTTATTTGTGTAAAAATAATCTTTATTCTGTTGTAGACACTTTAGTTTAATAATACTTGTCATATAACAATGTGAAATATATAGGTAACAATTTACTCCTTTCTTTCCTACCTCTACTGCATTATGATCACACTTTTTGTTAAACATCTTCCTTAGACTCCAGTGCTACTTTAAAATGTTTATTTTCTATTACTTTACTATGATTTACAAATATGTTGATTATAGAATGCCAGTTATGCCAATTTATTGTTATAACTCCAAACATACCACCAGTGTTAACATCCTAAAACCAATGCTACATTTTAAGCTCAGCCATTCTATTTCAAAATTTTAACTTGACAAGGTTTTATATTTGACTCTTTAACTCAACAAACATCACTGTTATTATTACAAGTCACATGTTAAATTACTGTGAGTCTTTTCTTTCTTTCCCTTCCTTCTTTCCCTTCTTTCTTTCTTTCTTTCTTTCTTTCTTTCTTTCTTTCTTTCTTTCTTTCTTTCTTTCTCTCTCTGCTATATCTATATCTAGGTCTTCTGTTAAAATCTGTATATAAAAATTCACATCTACTTAATTACTTATTAAGTATGTCTATTTGTACTTATAAGCAACATACATTAAATAAATTCCAAGATGCTAATCATCATATACTATTCTCTTCTACCTTATTTTTCTACTTTAATTTGTCTACCTTGGTTTATGCCCAACCAATTATCAATTTTATTAAAAGTACAGATCTTGGAATCACTCCTCTTGATTCCCTCTTAAGTGTGTCTTCATTTAATACCCTTTTTCATTACTGTTAATCAATAAACTCTTTTGCAATCTTTTCACTGCTAACTCTTCAGTTCCAATTTAGAAATTCAAGTTCTTGTCCTTTCTGGTACAGGCTATGAAAAGAGCATATTCTTTTATTGCTGGGGGCTGGAGCAATAGCACAGCGGGTAGGGCATTTGCCTTGCAAGCCGCCAGCCCAGACGAGCTGGGTTCGATTCCTCTGCCCCTCTCAGAGAGCCCAGCAAGCTATGGAGATTATCTCGCCAGCACGGCAAAGCCTGGCAAGCTACTTGTGATGTATTCAATATGCCAAACACAGTAACAACAAATCTCACAGTGGAGACATGTTATTGGTGCCTGCTTGAGCAAATATATGAACAATGGGAGGACAGGACAGGACAGTAGTTTTGCTGGTTGCCTAAATTTTGACAAAATTACATTCTTTCTTTATTTTCTCTTTTATCCAAAAAATTCATACTTTAGGAAACCAAGAATTTACGTTTAAGTAAATACCCGCCCCATACTGTTAGTATCAATGTGTTTACTGATGATAAACATAGTTTTGATAGACAGAAACCATTATTCATGAACTCTTCCCTCTTGCTGCACTACCTAAGTTGGGTTAAAACACAAAAGTCAAAATTAGTACCAAATCATTATGTGAACATTTTTTTCAAAATTGAGGAATAAGTACATGATTCCAATTACTGTTGATAAGATTTTCTTGTATGAGAGTAGCCAGCATGAAAAAGTTAGATTTGGGAAGAAAATAATGAATACTGAGAAAATAGGAGACTAAAACACTGAATAAGTCCATATGGCAGTCCCTCTTATATTCAGAGTTTATAGTCAACTGATTATGAACCAATTCATCAACTTTAAACTATAAATTGGGTTAGATTTAATTTTCTGCTACTTGCAATCAGAAGTGTACTAACTGGGTTACTGGATGTTCCTGACATCACATATTTTATAGTCATCACAGGAGTTCTTTTAGTCTGTTTCCAAGAAAAATAAGATTATGACACAATTGAAAGTTCTTAAGTGATTTAAGAACAAAGCACAAAATATTTAATGTTGCACTTTCGACGCACTGTCTATAGTGAATTTCTGTCAGTTTTGTAAGCATTTCATAGTAGTTGAGAGATATTTATGTCGATTGTTTTATTTCAAAAAACTTTTTAATATTTTTATTTCTAAAAACTTTTAAGTCTTTTTTAAGACTCATCCTAAATGCAATAACCTCTATAAAATGCTTACCTGTTCACAAATAAACCAAGGATATAAAATTTAACCCAGTAAAATATATATTCTATGAGCAATATGCATAAAATAAGTCTATAAAACCATTGTCAAAAAAGAGATCCACTGAAATATAAGAGAGGAGATGCCTCACAAGAAGTGAATTTAACTCTTTACAGTTGTGATAATTTTACAATAAATATTCCGTTAAAATATATTCAAACCCATAAAAGTCTGTTCTACCCTATCTTCTACAACAACCTCTATATATGTGATATCTTTGAACTTTAGTAAGCACAAATAAATTTAAATGGGATAAAAGCCACATCATACCATTTTTTAAATAGTAACATCTAGTGCCCTTACTTACTCTTGACATTGCAGTTTGGGGCCCATTTGAGGTGCCAGGGATCGAACCCCACTTGGCCACATGAAAGGCAAACACTCTATCCACAGTACTGTCCTTCTGGCCCCTGTAATACCTCTTTTTGCCATAACAGAAGTTCCCAGGTAAGAAATTTTTCAGTTTGAACAGTTTAATCATATTCTATGAAAATAAGGGTATGCTGTCCACCTTAGTACATGAGAACTTAAGACCAGTAAAGAAAAATTTCAAATGACCAAAATCCTATTGCTTTTTAATGTGATCTTGTTATTGCTTTATCTTTTTCCAGATCTATTTTCTGTGTGTTCTAATAGCAATTATACATGATTAAATTCATATTGTGTACATGTAAAATACTCAAATGTAAATTGCTTCAATATATTTCTATGGATAGTGGGATTATGTCTAATAGAATTGATTGATAAAAGAATACAATTGGGAAAGAAAATGAATAAAATCTTTTTCATATAATTTTACTATCCTCTACTTACTAATCTTATAGTATTTTAAATGGTCTTTGATATTTAACATTAATTATATATGTCATCTTAGTAAAAGTAGAACAAGCTCTGAACCTGAGAATTTAGAGTTACTTAGTTCCTTAAATACTTTCTATATTTCTGTGGTCTAAATTATGTAACTTATAGATTTAACTAGTTTGGAGGTATCCATAAAGGTGGGATGCTATTAAATATTTTTTTAATTTTCTATTTCTATTTCTTTCCAGGTGTGTGGGACCAGGGGCTGAGATCTCCAAGCCTGCACGGTTTGGGACTGGACCTGCCAGTAGCTAGACAGTTACACCCACCAACTGCCGTGTAACCCCAACAACGGCCAGGATCCAGAGATTATCACACTCAGCTCCCGGAAGCGCGCGGCCGCATTTGCAGCCGCGAGACATCTTATCATCTCATTCCTACTTTGGACAAACTGGCAGGCTACCGAATGTAACCTGCCCACATGGCAGAGTCTGGCAAACTCCCTGTGGTGTACCCAATATGCCAAATACCAGTAACAACGATGGGTCTCATTCTCCTAACCCTGAAAGAGACTTGAATATGGCACTTTTAAAAAAAATCTCAGGGCTAGGACGAAGGAGACGTTACTGGGGCCTGCTCGAGGCAATCAACGAACAACAGGATGGTCGTGATCGTGATTTCTTTCCACAGACCTATTTGTTAATGTGCAAATGAAGATAAAGAACTGAAACACAATGTGTTACACCTGGAATAGATGTGTGACCTGTGGTCAAAAAGACATTTTCTTTATTAACAACCTATCACACAACCCTTATGTAAACAAATGATATAATATCCCTCCAAATAACATTCTTCAACAATTCCTCCAATGGGATCATAGCATAATCAGGTGTATATTTTCAAGTTGCTTAAACACAGTTAAAATTATGTATAAAATTCCCACTCTTACCCATTACATGCAGGATACTTCATAAATGTTGGCTTGATTTCTCCATATTTCTTTTTGTCACATGTCGAGACATGTTAAGACTTACCAAACTTATTTAAACTTTTTAAAGCAGGAAATTAAATATAGAAAGTTAACAAGTTATCTGTCACACATTTTGTCTATCTTCAAATCACACAGTCCAATGATAATATGTATTTCCATTTAGGGAATCTAATAAGGTGCTGGGTGATAGTTCAAAGTACTAGAGTGCTTGCTTTGCATAAAGAAAGCCTGAGTTCAAGTCGAGATATTGCTCGGTCCCCTGAACACCACTAGGAGTGACCCCCATCGTATAGGTCAAGAGTAGCTCCTGAACTCCATGATGTAGCAAACAGACAAACAAAACAGCCAAAAACAAACATGCAAACAGACCCCATAAATAAATAAATAAAAATATAAAACTTTGAGCTTGGGGAGATATTTCGGTGGTAGTGGGGGTCAAACTGATATTACAGAGTATAGACTGCTTGCCTTGTTCGCAATCGACCTGAGTTTGATGACTGGCACTCTGTGTGGTCCTCAAAGTCATCCAGAAGTGATGAACTCTGGGTTAGAGGTAATCTCTGAGCACCACAGCATGTGATCTAAAAACAAACCAAAATGTAGTAGAGCACATGCCTTGTGTGTGTGAAGCACTGACTTCTATCTGCAGCATACCATGATTTCCTGAAAACTGTTGGATAAACCCTTTGTGATGCTGTGGCACTTTCAGTACTGAGCACTAACACCTCTATGCCTAAGTACAGAACATCGACAGAATATTTCAGGGAATAGTCCCTATTAGAAAACCTGTCTGTTTTCTTCGACGTTATGCTATCCCTTTAATCAAAAGTCCAAATATATTTCCAGAGATATACAAAAAAATGTTTTGATATTGACTGTTTACTTTTATAAGTTACAAATAAACATTGTGATTGTTTAGTGGGTTAGTATTTACATGAAGAAGGCCTAAGTTAAACCCTACCAGCACCGCCAGGCACTAAATCATAAATAGTCCTTGACATCCAGTTGATATAGTCCAATAATCAATAAATTAATTAATTAAACTAATTAATATAAATATTCTTCCACTTTTATCTAAATAGTAGATTAAAGTAACTTATTTTGACTGAAAAATCTTTAGGGGCATGATTGTACACATTATAACTTTTTCTTTGGTGGTCTATTAAAAAATAACAAATATAAAATTCAAATAATCAGGTATTCTTTGTGTTTTATGTAGATTTAGGCTTGCAGTTTTGTAGAGTTAAAATTTTGCACACTATAATAAGCTTTAAAAGTTTCTATTCCTAATGAAGATTTTTGATTGTGAATGCAATAAATATAAACTCAACAAGGTGCTGAGTTCATTCATTTATCAGATGATTTTGATTTTATTGAGACTGCATCTTCTTGAGCAGTAAATCTGGATTAGTCTACATTGATTAATTTATATTGTAGGTGAACTTTATGGGAATATTGTGTCTCAATTCTGAATTATGATTTAGATTTGACTTTAATTTATATTTATTTCATTGGGGACAGGCAAATTTTTTCTCCAGAAATGCTGCACTAAAGGAAACCCAGAAATGGCATTTCAGAATGAAAAAACAGAATGCTTCCGGTATTGGTTTCCCTACCAGCACTAATCGACACAAAAACTAATCATGATCCCTAGACAAGACAGCATTTGGAATAGAGGAAACCTGGAGTTGAGGCTAGCACTTTTCACATCATGCATACTTAGGATTCTATTAGAAGGATTAAAAGAAGCAGCTACAATCTAATTACTTTCCTACCCCTCCAAGAGAGCACCCCTATGACTATGATTTCTATTATGGAGAAAGAGTCCCCAAGGTAGACATGCATTTCCTCAAATAATGAAGCTTACCTCCTGAGAGTACACTCAAATTTTGCTTCATTCTGATCACAGGGGGATTCTGTGATACCTGATTTTAGGGGTCCTAGAGAGAGTGAGTGGTGAAGGGACAAAGTACATCAACCCGACATACACCGTGAAGGTTCAATTCTTCCTTATAGTAGCACTTGAGGAGAGGTTTCACCTGTTTTCATGCTGATAACTCACTCTGATTATTGACATTGTACCAAACAAGTAGCATAAACTAAGGAACCTATTCCAACACCTAGCTTCAAAAGGAAGGTCAATTTTAATTCATCCTAAATGATGAATAAATCCTCCAGTCCTGCCTATCTAGTCCGGAAATGTCACTGTCACTGTCCTCCTGTTGTTCATCGATTTGCTCGAGCGGGCCCAGTAACGTCTCCATTGGAGACTTTGTTGTTACTGTGTTTGGCATATCGAATACATCACGGGTGGCTTGCCAGGCTCTGCTGTGTGGGCGAGATACTCTCGGTAGCTTGCCAGGCTCTTCGACAGGGGTGGAGGAATTGAACTCGGGTCGACCATGTTGGCTGCATGCAAGGCAAACGCCCTACTGCTGTGCTATCGCTCCAGCTCGGAAATGTAATCAAAGAATTTGGGGAGCTGGGAAGAACGTCTTCCACTTGGTGAGGGAGCGAGATGAGCAGTATTGCCGAATGGTTAAGAATACATCCTATATTTTCATAACTGGAATTCTGAACAACTTCAAAATTTAGCCTACATTATAGATCAGACTTGGATGTAAACCTGCAAATTATTCCGATTATTGGATGCAGTTTGTGAATTGGCATGGGCAGGTAGTACAGCCAGTGGCCAAACCAATGACAGAGTCATTTGTGGTCATCCTGAACCGAGGAGTCAGACAACCAGATCACAGAGCATAGAGTCTATGAACAATATACTCTACTGTACAGCACCTGGCAACCAAAGAACATGATCAATTACTTCAGTAGGCAATAAACACAGGCACATAGCTCTATCCTATTAAGAAGAACAGTTGGTTTCCCCACTTGGTCACAGAACACAGACTAAGAATTGTAAGACCTTGAAATATTGCATGTGGCAGGATCTAAACACAGAGACTGAACAGAAACATCTGATCAGTAAATACAAGTAACGTCACATGCAACATTAAAAGAGATTAAAAACTTTCTTTTCCCCCAAACAGTCCAGCAGGCAAGATGTTTGCCATGTGTGAGGCAGACCCAAGTTCTATACATGGCACCCATTTGGTCCTCCAAACATCCACAGAGTATAGCCCAAAAGTAAACAAATGAAAAATATACTTTCTCTGATATAATCAAAATAGGGGGGGGATTAAACATCTTCAATATAGTACTTAAAGTTCTAGCCAAAGCAAATAGAGTTGAAATACATCTGAGGTATCTTAAACTGAAAGAAATAATAAAAATTGCCTTGCAAATTACATAATTTTACATATGTAAATTCCTCAGTATTCTACCTGTTAACTGGTAAAATAATGGGATTTAGTAAACAAGATGTAAAACAACATACAAAATTTAGTTAATATTACCTTAAAAGTAAATAAAATCATGAATATATGGGGATGGATTTAATTAGAATGGTAAAAAGATATATATATATATATATATACATATATACTGAAAACTATAAGACATGAATAAAGGAATTGAAGATTACACAAATGAATGAAAACATGCCCTGTGTTTATGGATTTGAAAGATTAATATTTCTCAGTGTTTTCTGAAGAGTCTATGTAAAGAGTCAATGTAATTGCTATCAAGATTCCATGTGGTATTTCAAAAGCCTCAAGAGGACAAAGCAATACTAAAGAATACAAAAAAAATCTGTTACACCACGATACTTAGTTTCAAATTATATTGCAAGTTTATAAAAAACAAATCTGTATAGAATTTTTACAAAAATGTATACACTGGATTATTGGAACAGAATTGACCATCAGAAACATTGTTAAAGTAAGATTTAACGGGGGATACAGCAATATTCAATGTATAAAAGTAGAAAAATTACATTAAAAAACCTGGGTATTCATATGCAAAGCAAGACAAACAGACCTTTAGTTTACACACCAAACTGAAAAGCTTCTACATTGTAAAAATAGTGATGAAAAACATGAAAAGGCAGCACAAAAAGTGAGAGATAATATTAGTAAGATATTTATTAAAGAAGTTATATTCTAAAATAAACAAAAGGAACTCATAAAACAAGTAATCTCATTTAGATATGGGAAATAATCAGAATATATATTTTAAATTACATATCAATTGTTAACAAATATGTTAATAGAACTAATCACCAAAAATACTGATTAAATCCAAAGTTAGGTATCACTTCAATTGCCTCAGAACATTTATCATCAAAAAAACTAAAGTAGCATTGATACTAATGAAAAAAAAAAGGAACTGTACACATTTTGGGCTGGAGCGATAGCACAGCAGTAGGGCGTTTGCCTTGCACGCAATGAACATGGCCGACCTGAGTTCGATTCCTCTGCCCCTCTCGGAGAGCCCGGCAAGCTACCCGTGATGTATTCGATATGCCAAACACAGTAACAACAAAGTCTCCAATGGAGACGTTACTGGGCTCATTCGAGCAAAATCGATGAACAACGGGAGGACAGTGACAGTGTACACATTTTGTAAGAACATATGTAATAGTGCAACAACATAAAATAGGATGGAGGTTCCTCAAAAAGCTGAAAGTATTGGGGGTATGGTACCACCAGCAGGTCAATCTGTACCTGTGAGGCAGGTGCATCAGCAACCTGATGGCACCATAAGACTTTCAGATACCCCAAAATTGCTGCTGTGCCTTTGGTCAGACCCCAAAATCATGGGGCAAAGTTCACCAAGAAAGTAAACGGCCAAAAGTTAGGTATGTGGGAGACACACCCACAAACCACCTCTGGCTCAGCTATATAATTGGAGGCATGATCTCTCTGGTTCCTGATCAAACTGCTTAACGACCATGATCCCAGAAACTCAGAAACGAATCTCGGAACCCAAAGGCTTTTGGCAGAAATACATCCTGTTCCTGCGTTGGTTGCTGGCACTGGGCCACTTCAGGTGGGAATAGGTTTCATGCCTTGGCCTGTTCCCCCTGGTAGCCCAGTGACCGCCATCCTCCAGAGGCCACTGGACAGTCAGATTTGGGCCTGCAGTGATGAGACAAGCGGGACCTCACCAGATGGGGGTGGAACTGGCCCTTTTCTGCTCATCCCAACAAGACACTGAGTCACTGCCTACAAAGGACTTCTCTGGCTCCTGATCAAGCTGATTAATGGCCATGATCCCAGAGACTCAGAAACAAATCTCCAAACCTAGTGGCTTCTGGCAGAAATGCATCCGGACCACATACAAAGTGGCCGCCGCCTCAGAGCTTACTGGAAAGGCAGGTATGAGGCAGTGGTGACGGGGTAACTGCAGTCTCATAAGAAGGGGGATGGTACTGGCTCATCCTTCACGCCCTACCGAGGCCACAAGTCCCCCCCCCCCCCCCCCCCGAGTGGCTCTCCAGCATGGCCATGGCTCCAAGGGGCAAAAGGACTTAGTCCAGAGCCCGGCAGAAAAGTGAGTGGACCATGTGTAAAACTACGGCGCCATTCCTCCTTGGGAGGGAAAGGGTGTTGCTCCCTTCCGCCTTTCTCCCCCCAGCAGCAAGGTGGCCACCTCCTCAAAGCTTATAGGAAAGTCAGGTATGAGCCGGCGGTCATGGGGAAACTGCGGTCTCACGGGAAGGGAGGTGGTACAGGCTCGTCCTTCACGCCCTACCAAGGTCACGAGTTGCCCCCACAAGCAGCTCTCCGGCACAGCCATAACACCAGATGCATAGAAACCAATCTCGCAATTCTGCCTTTTGCAGAAATCCAAAATCATGCTGTCACTATTGCGGCCACGCAACATTATATGATTCTCATAACCAGCTATAGAAAACAAAGTATTTAACAATGCCTTTTCAGCAATTCTCTTTGTTGGGAGGGAAATTCTAAACAATAATGGTGCATCTTTTGTCGAAATAATGAATGCAATCAATGTAGAGAAGAGTTAAGTAGAAATCATTTGCCTCACAGGCTTTGGAAGGGGTGGGAGGGGGCTATGTTGAGGTTCTTGGTGGTGAAAAATGAGTACTGGTAAAGGGTAAGGTGTTGGATCATTGTATGACCGAGACTTAAACCTGAAGGCTTTGTAACTTTTCCCACAGTGATTCAATAAATAAACATAAGAAGAAAAAAATCATAAAAATATTATGAAAATAAAGTTAGGTGGAGTTCATGCCCAATTCAATCAGCTAATCAGTGGCTTAATTAATAGCAGTACTCCTACATAAAAATAAATAAAGGGGAAAAAAGAGCAAAGTAGGGGCCAGAGACTTAATACAGTGGGTAGGATGTCTACCTTGCATGCAGCCTACTTGGATTCATTCCCCAACATTCCATACGGTCTCTCTTCCTTGCTCATCAGGAATAAGTCCTGAGTACAGAGCCAGGAGTAAACCATGAGTACCGCTGAACCTGGCACCAAATTAAAAAATGAAAATCCAATACGAAAGAACTGAAAATAGACATACCATAAGAAACAAGAAGTACCCTTTTGGGAAAATATTTGAAGGGAAATAAATCATTAAGTAGAAAAGAAGCTATACTTTCACATTTGTTGCATCAGTTTATCTACAGTACTCAAGACATGGGAACAGCATGCACACACCCAAGCGCGTGTACACACACACACACACACTCACACATATACACACACTTGCACAATGAAATGCTATTCAGCCATAAAGAAAAGAACGAGTGCTATTTGCAATGACATGCATGAAACTTGAGGACAGTATGATAAATAAAATGTCAAAGGTAAGTAATTTATTGTTTCATTTATATGTGGAATCTAAAACAAAATGAGTTTATTAAAATTAAAAGTAGGTTATTTCCAAAAAGATAAAAGGAGTATCAGAGGTATTCATTTCTGGTTAGAAGATAAATAATTCAAGAATAAGTCATTGAGTGGCATCCTGACTATAATTAACCACAGGCTTGCATAATGAAAATTTAAGAATATATATCCAAAATATTCTTATCATATGCAATATTAAGCTCTGTATAGTGATGAGGTGCTAAATAAATTTATCATAATAAACATACATACCAAATAATTGCATACTATACCTGAAACTCACACAAAATTATGTATAATTTTATCACAAAAAACCTTGAAATATAAAAAATTGAATGTGTTACACACTTCCTTTCAGTAATTTGTAAATTGTTATCTGAGGCCATGAAATGTGGATTTTTTATGACATATCTAAAGATGGATGTCAGGAGGCCCAAAATGGCTTAATGAAAGGAAGGAGTGTGTCTTCATACATATATATTTCAACTGTCAAATTAAACTTTGAAACATATTTGAGAATGTTCATGAAAAATATAATATGTATGCATGCTTTACATAAAATTTACATTTACACTATATAAATTCACTTACACTGTACAGTTTTATGTCATACGATTTATTACACATACTAACTGAACTGTTAAGTTGAAAGCATTCTACCAGATACACGTAGGAATGGACATTTTGAAATTTTTCAAAGAGCATGGATGTCTTTTCCTGGTATTTGCATGGGGTTGACAATGAGCTCTTGGGATATTTGAATCACCTATCAGCAAATAGTGAAATCTTATGTAATAGCCAATTACTGAGTGAAATCCCAGGCTATTAATTAGATGTCAGAAAGAAAATTCACATTCTGATTGATTATACACTAGACTGAAAGCAGTTCTCACCTTTTTCCTTTTGGGACTCTGCCACTATATTATTATTTCTGCACCTGCATCTTTGTTGTCCATTGCACAAATATTTCATGATACCATCATCATTTTTAATCATTCTGTGATGATGGTAACATGCTGGATGACTTCCAGGGCCAGGGAGGAATATGTTGTTTCCATTAGCCTTTTTTAGCTTACTACTTAACAGCAGGACAAAAAACTCTGGATTTGGTTATAGTATTGCTATCAAGCACTGTTTACAATGACTGGCAATTTATTTATTATGCATGCAACAAATCATTAATAAGAAGTCAATGTGGATTACTTGGTATGAAAATTAAAATGCATGTAGCATTAAGATCTATCCCAATTTATATCTAATGACAGAATATAGGTATTCATGAAGTAGAACACAGAGATAGTTATGGATCTCCTTGTAACAAAAATACCTGCAACTGACAGGCATATAGAAAACAGAGGTAACACTTATATTTTTCATTACAAGTCAATAGACTGCAAAGCTGTCAAATGTTAACTAGCTTACCTTCTGCTCTTTTCAAAAAGGTTAATGGATACAGCACATTTTCCAATGTGACTGAAAACAAAGAGTTACAAATAGTATATGGTGATATTCATTTTTTCTTCTTTTTAAAAACCTACCCTATGTAAAATCTAAAGCTTGAATGCCACATCAAAGCTTTCATCTATCAAAAAATGTTAGTGATTTAACACGTGGAGGATGGCTGGATGAAGTAGATTTTGATACAGGTATTGTAGAAGAGATGTATGTAATTAGACATTTGGTTGTTAAAGTGTGATATTGAGGATGACTCTATCACTTTAAAGATCTGAGATTTAGCCTTTACATTTGCAGAAACATAAGATAGATGTATTATAGATTAATAAATGGATATGGATAGATAACAGATTCAAATATATTTATTCTTTACATAGCCAGTTGTGCTGGAGCCATAGCACAGTGGGTAGGGCATTTGCCTTGCATGCGGCTGACCCAAGTTCTATTCCTTCACCACTCTTGGAGAGCCTGGCAAGCTACCAAGAGTATTTCACCTGCATGGCAGAGCCTGGAAAGCTCCCTGTGGTGTATTCTATATGCCAAAAACAGTAACAAGTCTCACAATGGAGATGCTACTGGTGCCTGCTCGAGTAAATTGATGAACAACGGGAGGACAGTGCTACAGTGCTACAATGCTACCTAATCAGTTTTAAATATTTATGTCTATAGTATATAAAGATTCACCATTGATATTACTATAATAAACCTTTATGTACAAATTAAAATAGCACAGCTAATAAACGGTTTCTTGCTACCCTTGATAAAAAGAGAACATTAACAATAGTCATACACTCAACCCTTTACCTGTGAAGAGAGCACTGAATTATATTTCATACTAATCATTCCCTTGACATCCCTCATACTTTTATTATGTGTATATGTATAGATATACATATATGTATGTAAATTTACTGAATTATAAACATACAGATATACATATACACACAATCTTAAACATTATTAGATATAGACATGCTTAGGATATTTTTTATTAAAAATACGCGAACTGTATACTCAATGTAATTTTGTGTGCCTTACTTTGTTTACTCTGAATTCTTCTTTGGAATATGTTCTAATTGATAGTGCATTTAGGTATCCTGATTCTAAAAATAGCTTTAAACATGTTTCTGCATGTTACCCTCTTAACATGCAAGTTTAATATCAAGTTACAAAATAACTGTTTTTCTATTCTGTAAATCCCCCTTTGCAACAACAAAGAATAAACTTCTGAGTTTTTATTTAGTTTCCAGTTTGCTGCTTGTAATATGGTGATTATTATTTTATTTGCAATAAAGAACTAATAAGTAAACAAATTCTGTCAAAAGTTTGTTAAGTTTACTACTTTTGTTTAGGTTGTTTTCAAAGGAAATTTTTTCTATTAATTGCATAGGTTATGTCTTTACATATATGGACCTTATCATAAGGTTGGTGAGTTATGGTAAATAACCACCTTTATGTGCTCACTAATATTATGCTATAAATTGATAAACAAATGTTCTTAATTTTAAAGACTTAGATGTAGCAACTTTTCTCTCTTTTTTTGTTGTTTTATTATTTTTAAAAGGTTTCTCCTGGAATTTGAATTCAACAACATATACTTTTTTTTTTGAAATTTTTATTACTGAAAAACCATGAGGTAAAGTTGTGGATTTACAAGTTTTTGTTCTTGGGTTTCAGTTATAGAATGATCAAGTACCCATCCCTCCACCAGTGCCCATTCTCCACCACTAATGATCACAGTATCCCTCCCACCCCCAATCTCCCTATCTCACCCTGCCTCTGTGGCAGGGCACTCTCTTTTGTTCTCTCTCTCCTTTTGGGTGCTGTGTTTCGCAAAAGAGGCATTGAGTGGCAATCATGTTCAGTCTATAGTCTACTTTCAGCATGCATCTCCCATCCTGGGAGGATCATCCCAACACTCTTTACATGGTGCTCCCTTCTCTATCTGAGCTGCCTTTTACCAATAGCAGATGCGACTGGCCTCCAAACCAAGGAGTGAACCTCCTGGTAATTATCTCAGCTATTATTGGGTGTTAATCTCCTGTTTTGTTACTTTATATTCACCAGAGGAAAGCAATCTTTCTATGTCTGTCCCTCTCTTTCTGATTAATTCCACTTAGCATGATACTTTCCATGTAGTACCACTTGTATGTAAATTTCATGACTTCATCTGTTCTAACAGCTACATAGTACTCCATTGTGTAGATATACCAAAGTTTCTTTAACCAGTCATGTGTTCTCGTGCAGTCTGGTTTTTTCCAGATTTTGGTTATTGGGAATAGTGCAGCAATGAACATAAAAGTGCAGATGGCATCTCAACTGTAATTTTTGCCTCTCCGGGATATATTGCCAGGAGTGGTATAGCTGGGTCAAATGGGAGCTCAATTTCTAATTTTTTGAGAATCATCCATACTGTTTTCCAAAAGGACTGAACCAGTCGGCATTCCCACCAGCAGTGAAGGAGAGTCCCTTTCTTGTCACATCCATGCCAACACTGGTCGCTTTTGTTCTTTTGGATGTGGGCCAGTTTCTGTGATGTGAGAAGGTATCTCATTGTGGTTTTGATCTGCATCTCCCTGATGAGTAATGATGTAGAACATTTTCTCATGTGCCTTTTTGTAATTTGGATTTCTTCTTTGAGAAAGTTTCTGTTCATTTCGTCGCCCCATTTTGTGATGGGGTTGGATGTTTTCTTCTTGTGGAGTTCTACCAGTACTTTGGATATCCTTGATATCAAACTCTTATCAAATGTGTATTGGGAGAATATCCTTTCCCATTCTGTAGACTTTGTATTTTAGTCACTGTTTCTTTTGATTTGCAGAAGCTTCTTAGATTAAGATAGTCCCATTTGTCTATCTCAGTTTTCACTTGTTTGGCCAATGGCGTGTCTGTCATCTTTAAAGTTACTGTTAGCTTCAATGTCGTGGAGGGTTTTGCCAACGTTATCTTCAATGTGGTTTATGGATTCCGGTCTGATGTCTAGGTCTTTAATCCATTTTGTTTTTACTTTTGTACATGGTGTTAGGTAGAGATATGAGCTCATTTTTTTGCATGCAGCTGTCTAGTTTTTCCAGCACAATTTGTTAAAGAGGCTTTCCTTGCTCCACTTCACATGTCTTCCTTCCTTGTCACAGATTAGACAATCATACCTTGGGGTGGGAGGGAGATGTCAATATATTCAACCCTGTTCCATTAGTCTGCAGTGCTGCCTGTGTTCCAGTACCATGCTGTTTTATTTACTACTGCTTTATTGTAGAGTTTGAAGTTAGTGAGGTTGATTCCTGCCATTTTCTCCCCAAGAACTGCTTTAGTTACTCGTGGGTGCTTCTTGTTCCATATGAATTTCAGGATTGTTTGCTTCACTTCTTTGAAGAATGTCATGAGTGTCATTTTAGGGATCACATTGAATTTGTACAATGATTTGGGGAGTATTACCATTTTGATAATGTTATTTCTCCCGATCCATGAGCAGGGGATATCTTTTTATTTTCTCTTGTTTTCTTTTATTTCCTGCATTTTGTAGTTTTCTTTGTGCAGGTCCTTTACTTCCTTAGTTAAGCTGATTTATATGTACTTGATTTTCTGGGCACAATTGTGAACAGGATTTTTTTTTTCATGTCACTTTCTTCTCTGTATTTACATATAGGAAAGCCATGGACTTTTGGGTATTGATTTTATAGCCTGCAACTTTACTATACAAGTTCATTTTTTCTAGGAGTTCCTTAGTAGAGGTTTTAGGGTTCTCTAAGTATAGTGTCATATCATCTGCGAATAGTGAGAGCTTGATTTCTTCCTTTCCTACCTGAATGAACCTTAATATCTTTTTCTTACCTAACCGCTATTACAAGGACTTCCAGTACTACATTGAACAGCAGTGGAGAGAGTGAACATCCTTATCTCATCCCTGATCTTAGAGGGAAGGCTCTCAGTTTTTCTCCATTGAAGATGATGCTTTTTGTAGGCTTGTTGTAGATGGCTTTAACTATATTGAGGAAAATCCTCTAAATCCCCAATTTGGTGAGGGTTTTCATCATAAACGGGTCTTGTCAAATGTGTATTGGGAGAATATCCTTTCCCCCAATCTTGTCAAATGCTTTCTCTGCATCTATTGATATGATCATATGATTTTTATCTTTTCTTTTGTTGATATGATGGATTATGTTTATTGATTTCCGAATGTTGAACCAACCTTGCATCCCTGGGATGAATCCCATTTGGTCATGGTGTATGATCTTTTTGATGAGTTGTTGAATTCTATTTGCTAGTACTTTGTTGAGAATCTTCGCATTTGTGTTTATCAGGGATATCGGCCTGTAGTTTTCTTTTCTTGTGGTTTCTTTGTTTCCTTTTGTATTAGAGAGATATGGGCTTCATAGAAACTGTTTCAGAGATATTCTATTTCTTCAATTTCTTGAAAAAGCTTGAGAAGAACTGGCAATAGGTCCTCTTTAAATGTTCGGAAAAATTCGCTAGTGAATCTATCTTGACCTGAGCTTTTGTTTTTGGGAAGAACTTGATTACACTTTCAATTTCCTTGATGTTAATAGGACTATTCAGGTAATCTAGATCTTCTTGATTCAGCCTTGGGAGATTATAGGAATCCAGGAATTTATGCATTTCTTGTAGGTTCTCTTGTTTCATGTCATACAGACTTTCAAAGTAGTGTCTGATAATCTTTTGAATTTTTTGGTTTCTGTTGTGATATCACCCTTCTCATTTCTGATTCGTTTTATTAGGGTTCTCTCTTTCTTTGTGAGTATTGCTAGTGGTTTATCTATATTGCTTATTTTCTTGAAGAACCAGCTCTTGGTTTCATTGATCTTTCAGATTTTCTTTTTGGTTTCCATGTTGTTGATTTCTGCTCTAAGTTTTATGATCTTTTTCCTCCTACCTGATTTGGGCTCCTTTTATTGTTCCTTTTCTAAGATCTTCAGCGATGAAGTCAAGTTGTTTATGTGGGCCCTTCCTTCCTTCTTGATAAATGCTTGCCGAGCTGTAAATTTTCCCCTTAACATGGCTTTAGCTGCATCTCACAGGTTCTGGTAGCTCATGTCTTCATTCTCATTTGTTTCCTGGTATCTTTTGATTTCGTCCTTGACTTCCTTCCTGACCCACTTGTTGTTCAACAATGAGTTGTTTAATTTCCAGGTGTTGGATTTGGTTCTCCTTGTCTATGTGTGATTCACTCCTATTCTCAGTACATCGTGGTCTGAAAACATTATTGATACTATCTGATCTTCCTGATTCTATTGAGGTATGTTTTGTTGCCTAGCATATGGTTTATTTTGGAAAAATTTCCATGTGCACTGGAGAATAATGTGTATTCTTTCTTTTCCGGGTGTAAAGCCCAGTATAGGTCTATAAGCCCTCTCGCTTCTATTTCTTCCTTCAAAGCCAGTTTTTCCTTGCTGAATTTTGTTCTTGTTGATCTATCCAGAGGTGATAAGGCAATGTTGAAGTCTCTAACTACTATTATGTTGCTAGCAATGTCCTCCTTAAATTCTGTTAGCAGTTGTTTTAAATATTTAGTTATTCCTTCATTAGGTGCATATAAATTGAAGAGTGTGATTTCTTCCTGTTGTACGTATCCCTTCATGAATAGAAAATGACCTTCTCTGTCCCTTCTAATCTTTTTCAACCTGAAATTTATGTTGTGGAATCCTGGTGTGGCCACCCCAGATTTTCTGAGAGAGCTGTTTGTTTGCAGGATTGTTTTCCATCCTTTAACTTTGAGATTGTGTTTGCTCTGACTGTTCAGATGAGTTTCTTGTAGGCAGCAGAATGTTGTATTCTGTCTCTGAATCTTTTTGCCACTCTATCGTGTCTCTTAATTGGTGAATTTAGACCATTGATGTTGAGAGAGATTATGGTTATGGGTTTTTGTGTCATCTTTCTGTAAGGGTTTGTTGTGCTTATAGGGTTTGTCTTGTCTTATGGCAGCCCCTTTAACGCTTCTTTTAGGTTTGATTTTGAGTCTATGAAGTTCCTGAGCTGCTCTTTATCCAGAAAATAGTGTACTGTTCCTTCGAGTTTGAATGAGAGTTTAGCTGGATAGAGTATTCTTGGTGAAGCATTCATTTCAGTGATTTTTTTCACTATATCCCACGATTACTTTTGGGTTTTAAGTGTTTCCTCTAATAGGTCTGCTGTTAATCTAAGGGTGCTCCTTTGTAAGTTATTTCCTTCTTTGACTTTGCTGCTTGCAGTATTGTGTCTCTATCCGAGGCATCCATCAGTCTAACTATGATATGTCTTGGACCTTTTTGTTAAGGTCTCTTTTAGCTGACACCCTTCGGGCTCCTTGAATCGAATGTCTGCATTATCCAGCTCTGGGAACTTTTCAGCAATGCTTTGTTTAGCCATGGCTTTTACATTGAGATTGTTTCCCTGACTTTCTGGTTCCAATGATTCTAATGTTGTTCCTCTTGGAATCATCTCCTAGGACTCTCTTTCATTCTAGAGGTATTTTCAGTTCCTTTGCTGTCATTTGTTATTGCCTGGAGGCTTGGTGCAGCTGATCTTCCAGCTAACTGATTCTGTCTTCAGCTGTGGCCATTCTACTCTTGAGGGCACAGGCTGAGTTTTTTATTTCATCTATGAAATAAAATCTTTTATTCGTGACATTTCTGTGTGTAGCTTTCCAATTTCTGCTCTCATTTCTTCCCATAATTTCTCAATTGTTTCTCTCATGTCTTCCTTTAATTTACTCGATATCTGTCTCACTGTTTCATTGAGTTAATTGAACATCTTCATTACTTCATGTCTGAATTCTTTCTCAGAGAGGTCCCTTAGGTGAGTAGCACCTAGTGAGGCTTCTGGACTCTTTTTTTCATCCTCCCCTCATGGTTGGGAGTTGCATTGTTTCTTCATGTTGCTGTGGAAGAATGGAGACTGAGATGTTACACAATATTTCTGGGTATGGGTAAACTACCGGTGGTTGCCTAAAATTAGAGCATGCCCACTTCTGAGGAGGCCATGCCCACTTCTACAGAGACCATGCCCCCTACAGGTACCAGGTGTCTGTGGGGCGGTACAATCTGGGGCTGGAAATACATGGGGAACAGCGTTGGGGAGGAACAGGAAGAGTCTCAGGGATGAGAGTGTCCCTGGGTTCTAGAGAATGCTTGGGGCACGTTTGCAGGGAAAACCAAGTCCTGGGTTCGAGTCACAGACCTGTGGGTGGAAACAACACACTGTATACTTTTAAAGCATATGTTTTACCACAGACCTACATTTTCAGGTCCACATTTGTATATTTTATTTATTAAAATTTTTAAATTTTAGTTATCCTGAATTACAAAGTTATTTATGATTGGTTTTTATGCATATAATGTTTTAACTCTAGTCTCATCATCATTGTCCTCTTCCCTCCATTAATGCTCACCCCTCACCTCACCCCACCACCCAACCTGTTTCCCTCTCATCCACCAGCCTGCTCTTTAAAAAAGCACTTTTTAATATCTTTTGGCACTGTAATTTATAGCACTGTTTCTGATGGGGTTTAATAAATAACATTTTATCCATTATGCTACTAATGTAGTGTCCCCTTTCCCGAATTATCCCTCTGCCCCACAAGTGCCATACTTCTAATAAAGAACAGTTCTCATGTTCCTAGAAGCAAAGAGCATCTTGTACTCTTTAATAAAATGTATTTCCTACTTTGGTTCATAAACATTTATCCTATTTTTTCTGATGTTATTTTAAAAATGTGATGTACAGCTAAATTTAAACCAACCTACATTTTTCATGCATTCTCATGGTTAAACAATACTTACACCATTTCCAAAATGATGTCTTTATTCACTAAACATTAATACCACACTAGTAATAGATCAAGGTCTTAAATATAGATACATAAATATCTATGTTTCTCTCTTATTCACATTTATTTTATGTTGGTATGTTTTCAATATTGTTATAACCAGTATTCTGACAAATATTAAATATATGTAATGTGCTCACTTAATCACTTAATCACTTAACTTCCCATTAGTCGTCGATTTGCTCGAGCGGGCGCTAGTAACGTCTCCATTTCTCCCTGTCATGTGCTAGTGTAGCCCAATGGCATCTGTTCGCTCCGGGAACATGAAGGGCCTCAAACCGATCGTTCATGATCTTGACGAAGAAGTCTGACCATCTGGTAGGTGGGCGGCCACGTGGTCTTTTGACATCCCATGGAATCCAGTCGGTAACAGCTCTAGTCCAGTGGTCGTCTTTAAATCTCATTACGTGACCAGCCCATCTGATTTTCGACACCTTGGCAAATGAGACAGCATCCCTGATTCTTGATCGTCGACGGATGTCAGAACTCCGGATTCTTTCTCTCATTTGAGTGAAACATGATATTCCAAGCATAGCTCTTTCTATTCTTCTTTGGGAGACCTGAATAGCGTTCTCATCCTGTTTGCGTAGGGCCCAGGTCTCTGAGGCATATGTTAATGCAGGAAGAACAGTGGAATCAAAGAGATGTGCCCGGAGCCGGAGGTTCTTCGTCCTCTTAGCTATTTCTTTGACGTTCTTGAAGGCGTTCCAAGCCGCTCTCTTCCTCCTGCGCAGCTTGGGTGCCAGGTCATTTGTCATGTTGACCTCTCGACCTAGGTACACATAGCTGTTGCATTCGGAGATGGTCATTCCATTGAGAGCGAATGGGGCGTCAGGAACGAGGCTGTTTCTCATAAACATTGTCTTCGTAAGATTCAGCTGTAGTCCTACCTTTCCACACTCACGGTCAAAGTCGGCCAGCATTTGTGCCCCTTGGCTGATGTTTGGTGTTATTAAAACAATGTCATCAGCAAAGCGGAGGTGGTGTAGTTGCCGACCATCTATCTTCACTCCCATTCCTTCCCATTCCAGTCGTCGCATGATGTTCTCGAGGGTGGCACTGAAGTGTTTCAGTGAAATGGTATCACCCTGCCGAACCCCTCTCTTGACATAAATGATTACTTCTTTGTAGAATGGTGAGATCCTGGTAGTGAATCCGCAATACAGCTCACGGAGGATCCTGATGTATTGGGCTTGAATGCCCTGATTGGCTAGGGCTTCAATGACCGCTTCCATCTCAACAGAATCAAAGGCCTTCTTTAAATCAATGAACGTTAAACAGAGCGGCATCTTGAACTCCCGAGAAACCTCAATGAGCTTGGTTATCGTGTGCATATGGCCGATGGTGCTGAATCATTTGCGGAACCCGGCTTGCTCGCATGGTTGTCCTTCATCTAGTGTTCTGCCAATCCTATTTAGGATGACTCGAGTGAACAACTTGTAGATGACAGACAATAGGCAGATTGGGCGATAGTTGCCAATGTCATGGATGTCTCCCTTCTTGAACAGTAGTACGGTCCTGCTGGTTTTCCATTGGGACAGAACCTTGCATTCAGACAGGTAGCGAGTGAGGAGCTGAGCCAGTGTATTGATGAGTTCTGACGGCAGGTTCTTCAGGTGTTCAGGTCTGACCTTGTCTGGGTCGGGTGCTGTTTGTTTCTTTACCGACGAAACGGTGTGTCGGATTTCGGAAGGGAGAACGTGTCAAATCTTTGACATAATTTAATAATATTGTGCAAAATATTATTTCTATTTAAAATTATTTTTGTGACTATGTATATACACATGCACATACATGTTTTACATTTTATTATAAATAAATATAAAGCAATATAGCTATTATCCACACCTTTGATAAAATTTTCAAGCTACTTTTTTTTTCTTTTTGGGTCACACCCGGCAATGCACAGGGGTTACTCCTGGCTCTGCGCTCAGGAATTACCCCTGGTGGTGCTCAGGGGACCATATGGGATGCTGGGAATCTAACCCGGGTTGGCTGTTTGCAAGGCAAACGCCCTACCTGCTGTGCTATTGCTCCAGCCCTCAAACTGCTTTTATTAATTCAAATAATTTTTTACTACAGTTCAGAGTTTGGGAAAATTTCTCTAAGAAATAGTAAACATTTGAGATTCTGAGTGTCATTTGGTCTCAAGCAATTGTTAAACTGTGGTATTGTAACACAAAAACAACCATAGACAAAGTGTATATGAAGAAGCATCCCACTACTGTGTTATATAAAAGCTTCTTTACAGAACAGTTTTTAAGCTACTTTTAGCCATCAGGCAATTGTTTACTGATCTTTCTCCTAGGCTATCTTATCAACCTCCCAAACAACAGTTTCGCTTCTTCTTAAGAAATTTATGTATCTTTTTTCATCTTATTTTCTCTCTGTGCTGACTAGAAAGTATAGAAAAATCTTAAATAAAAGTGCTAACACTGGACATCTTGGTCCTGATTTTAAAGATATTTTTCAGTAGTTTACTGTTTGCATGATACTACTTTTAATCTGAATAGACAAAAATTTCCATTATTAAAATTATGAAAATTTTCATTATTGCTCAACTGTGAGCAATTTTATTTTGTTTTAGCCTCTATATAGATGTTTGAATAGCTTTCCACTAATCTGCTAATACTATTAGATTCATTTTGTAATTTTGAAACAGCATGTATATAAGATACATTTAACTTTATTTATGTAATTTTCTGCATTTATTTTGTTCCTTAGGGTTCTGATAGTTTCCTGGGAACCAAGTGACACTGGGGATATAATTCAGGGTCTTGAACATATCCTCCAATTTAGTAACCCTTTAGGATATTAACTTTAAAACATATCATTTAAATTTTAAAAATATTTGATAAGTCATTTTAGGACTGAAATTTTTTTTTTCCTACAGGCTTAAAGTCTGGGCTAAAAATGCCTGGAACTAGAGTTCTGTTCCCGCTTGGCATGCCCCCCCACCCAAACTCGGGAGCCTGAAAGCCAGCCACAGCCAGCCGCAGCTGGGACCCCAACCTGGGGCACCTGCCTCCACTTCTGCAGCCAGTGCCAGCCCAACTAGTTGCCAACCTTCCCCAACAGGTCTGTGGACTACCAACTGGACTGGCTGGGGGCGTGGCCACCACTGTAGGGGTCGTGGCCTCCTCAAAAGTTGGTGAGGCCTCCTCAAAAGTGGGCGTGCCCTTCTCCAAGGCTGCCACAGTTATATTTCCCATTCCCACCACTCGTGACTTTCATCCCAGCCTTTATCACCTAATTCTGTGGAAAAATTCTTGGCCACCTCAGCTACAATTATCCACTGGCCTACTCCAATTCTAACAAAAGAACAGTATGCAAGAAGCTGTACAAGCCCAATATTAAAAGAGCACCTCCTCCAAAGATTCACTAGATGCCCATCATAAAGCAAAGAATAATGCCTGAGAGGAAGGTCAGACTCTAGAAAGGAAGAAGGGTGACCACCATCGACCGACCTATCCAGAATTCTTTCCCATGATAAGAGGGAATAGTGCTAGTGAATTCCAAGGTTTGACCACTATAAAACCAAAACAACATGAAGAAACAGTGCAAATCTCCACTACAAGGAGAGGAAGAAGAAAAGAGTTCCTAATCCACAACCGGGGTTATCAACAAATATGCTCTCTTCAATAAAAAATTCCAAGATGAAATGCAGAGGATGGTCAAGGAACAACTCAAAGAATCAGTGGAGCAGATATCCAGAAAACTAAAGGAAGAAATGAAAGAAACAATAGAATGGATAGTTGAGAAAATACAGTAAGAAATGAGAGCAGAAATTTTAAAAAGCTACAAAAAGAAGTCTCACAAATAAAGGATTCGGTAGATGAAATTAAAAACTCAGTAGATGTCCTCGGCAGTATGATGAATACAGCTGAAGACAGGATCAGTGAGCTTGAATATGAGCAACAGGAACCACATAGGGAACAACAAACAATGGGAAAAGACCTCAAAATAGCTCTAAGGAGAATCAGAGACCTAGGGGATGACGCCAAGAGGAACAACATTAGACTTATTGGAGTACAGAAGGACAGGAAGGCAATCTCAAAGAAAAAGCCACAGTCAAAGAAATCACTGCTGAAAATTTCCCAGAGTTAAAGAATGCAGACATCCAGATCCAAGGAGCCAGAAGGGTGCCAGGTAAAAGAGACCCAAATAAAAACACTCCAAGGGATATCATAGTCAGAATGATGGATGCTGTGGATAGAGATACAATACTGCAAGCAGAAAAGTCAAAGAAGGAAATCACTTACAAAGGAGCATCCCTTAGATTTACAGCAGACCTATCAGAGAAAACCCTCCAAGCACGAAGGCAATAGTGGGATATAGTGAAAAAAAAAAAAAACTCAATGAACTGAACGCCTCACCAAGAATACTTTATCCAGTTAAACTCTCACTCAAACTCAATGGAACAATACACATTTTGTACATAAACAACAGCTCAGGAACTTCATAGACTCAAAACCAAATCTAAAAGAAGGAATAAAGGGGCTCCTGTAAGATAAGAAGAAAAACATTTATAAACACAACCAATCCCTACAGAAAGATGGCACAAAACCCCATGACAATAATCTCTCCCAATGTCAATGGTCTAAATGCACCAGTCAAGAGACACAGAGTGGAAAAATGGATCCAGAAACTGAAACCAACATTCTGCTGTCTACAAGAAACTCATCTGAACAATCAGAGCAAACACAAACTCAAAGTTTAAGAATGGAAAACAATCCTGCAAACAAACATCTCCCTCAAAAAAGCTAAGGTGACCATACTAGTATCCGACAACATAAATTTCAGGTTGAAAAGGATTAAAAGGGATAGCGAAGGCCATTTTCTATTAATCAACAGATATGTACAACAGGAAGAAATCACACTCTTAAATGTATACTCACCAAATGAGGGAACAGCACTATAGAACTGTCCTCCTGTTGTTCATCGACTTGCTCGAGTGGGCCCAATAACGTCTCCATCGTGAGATTTGTTGTTACTGTGTTTGGCATATTGAATACATCACAGGTAGCTTGCCAGACTTTGCTGCGTGGCCAAGATGCTCTTAGTAGCTTGCCGGGCTCTTTGAGAGTGGCGAAGGAATTGATCTGGGTGCAAGGCAAATGCCCTACCACTATGCTATGGCTCCAGCCCAAGGGAACAGCTAAATACTTAAAACCACTGCTAAAGAGATTTTAAGCAGGACATTGCTAGCAACACAATAGTAGTTGGAGACTTCAACATTGCCTTATCACCGCTTGATAGATCAACAAGAACAAAACTCAGCAAGAAAACATTGGCTTTGAAGAAAGAAATAGAAGAGAGAGGACAAATAGGCCTATACTGGGCTTTACAAACCAAAAAAAAAAAAGAATACACACTATTCTCCAGTGAACACAGAACATTTTCCAAAATAGACCACATGCTAGGCCAGAAAACATACCTCAATAGAATCAGAAATTTAGAAGTAGTATCAACAATCTTTTCAGACCACGATGTGCTGAAAATAGAAGTGAATCACACAAAGACATCGAGAAACAAATCAAACACCTGGAAATTAAACAACTCAATTTTGAATAAAGAGAGGGACAGAAAGAAAGTCAAAGACAAAATCAAAAGATACCTGGAAACAAATGAGAATGAAGAAACGAGCTGCCAGAACCTATGGGATGCAGTTAAGCTGTGCTTAGAGGAAAATTTATACCGTTGCAAACATTCCTATGGAAAGAAGAAAGGGCCTGAATAGATAACCTAACCACACAGCTCAAAATCTTAGAAAAAGGCCAACAAAAGGAACCCAAAATTGGCTGAAGGAAAGAAATAATAAAACTTAGAGCAGAATTTAACAACATGGAAACCAAAAAAAAAAAAAAAACAATCCAAAAGATCAATGAAACCAAGAGCTGGTTCCTTGAGAAAATAAATCAGTGACAAACCACTAGCAAGACTCACAATGAGAGAGATAGAGAGAGCCCAAATAAACTGAAGCAGAAATGAAAAGGGGGACATCACAACAGAAACCAATGAAATTCAAAAGATCATTAGAGACTACTTTGAGAGTCTGTATGCTACAAAACAAGAGAACCTAGAAGAAATGGATAAATTCCTGGATTCCTATAATCTCCCAAGATTGAACCATAAAGATTTGGGATGCCTGAATAGACCCATTCATATCAAGGAAATTGAATCAGTAATCAAAAGTGTTTCCAAAAACAAAAGCCCAGACCCAGATTGATTCACTAGTGAATTCTTACAAACATTTAAAGAAGACCTATTCCCAGTTCTCCTAAAGCTTTTCCAGGAAATTGAAAAAACAGGAACTCTCCCAAACAGCTTCTATGAGGCACATGTCTCCCTAATACCAAAAGCAAACAAAGACACCACCAACAAAGAAAACTATAGGCCAATATCCCTGATGAACACAGATACGAAGATCCTCAACAAAATATTAGCAAATAGAATCCAACAACTCATCTAAAAGATCATACACGACAACCAAGTGGGATTCATCCTGGGGATGCAAGGACGGTTTAACATTTGGAAATCAATCAACAAAAGTAAAGAAAAAAACCTTCCATGATACTGAGGCTAATGGTATCTTCAAAGATGACACACCACTGACCAACAAAGTGGAAACAGAGATAAACAAATGGGACTATCTTAAATTAAGAAGCTTCTGCAACTCAAAAGATACATTGACCAGAATTACAAAGACAAACTACAGAATGGGAAAGCACTGGTTGAACTCTACAAGAAGAAAACATCTAACCCCCAAAAATTGGGTGATAAAATGAACAGAAACTTCTCCAAAGGAGAAATCTGAATGGATAAAAGACACATGAGAAAATTCTCTACATCACTAATCATCAGAGAGATGCAGATCAATACAACAATGAGATATTATCTCACACCACAGAGACTGGCCCAACATCCAAAAGAACAAAAGCAACCTTTGTTGGCACTGATGTGGTGAGAAAGGGACTCCCTTCACTGCTGGTGGGAATACCGACTGCTTCAGCCCTTTTGGAAAATAGTATGGACGATTCTCAAAAAAACTAGAAATTGAGCTCCCATTTGACCCAGCTATACCACTCCTGGGAATATATCCAGGAGAGGCAAAAAAAAGTACAGTCAAAATGACATCTGCACTTCTATGTTCATTGCTGCACTGTTCACAATAACCAAAATCTGAAAAAAACCTGAGTACCCGAGAACAGATGACTGGTTAAAGAAACTTTGGTACATCTACACAATGGAGTACTATGTAGCTGTTAGAATAGATGAAGTCATGAAATTTACATACAAGTGGTACTACATGGAAAGTATCATGCTAAAGTGAAATGAGTCAAAAAGAGAGGGACAGACATAGAAAGACTGCATACATCTTGGGAATATAATGTAACAAAATAGGAAACTAACACAAAAGAATAGCCGAGATAAGTACCAGGAGGTTCACTCCATTGCTGGAGGCCAGACACACATGCTAGGGGAAATGGCAGGTCAGATAGAAAAGGAAGCAATAAATAAAGGGTGTTTGAGGATCCTCCCAGGATAAGAGATTCATGATGAAAGTACACTATAGACTTAACATGATTGCCACTCAATTTCTCTTTTGGTTACCACAACACCCAAAAGGAGAGAGAAAACAAAAGGGAATTCCCTGCCACAAGGGTGTATTGGGATGGGGGGGGGGTGGGAGGGTGGGAGGAATACTGGGAGCACTTGAGGTGGAGAGCGGGCACTGGTGGAGGTATGGGTACTCGATCATTGTATAACTGAAACCCAAGTACAAAAGATTGTAAGTCTACATCTGTACCACATGGTGTTTCACTAATAAATATAATTTAAAAAAATGCCTGCAACTAACAGAATAATCACTGGAAGTTTTCATATTATATCAATTTAAAAATTTATCCTTGGATTTTCAGAATACATTCCACTGTGTATGGGTTCATATCTGTGTTTTTATGTGCAAACATGCTGAGGTGTGCATGTGTGTGTGTGTGTGTGTGTGTGTGTTATGGAATGTTCCATATATGTTATCTTTCATACCATTTATAATTTGAGTATTATTTCAGGATCTTAACACATTTTATCACATCCTCCACAACGGCAAAGGAGAAGATTATCCATGACTTCTACTCAAATCTCTTCGATAGCCATGTCCACTTGCCGACATACCAAATTCCACAGGATGGATATGTCGTTCCCAACGTTCTCCCTTTCGAAATCTGACACGCCATTTTGTCTGTAAAGAAATGAACAGCACCCGGCCCAGACAAGGTCAGACCTGAACACCTGAAGAACCTGCCATCAATACTCATCAATACACTGGCTCGGCTCTTCATATGCCACCTGTCTGAATGCAAGGTTCCATCCCAATGGAAAACAAGCAGGACCGTACTACTGTTCAAGAAGGGAGACATCCATGACATTGGCAACTATCGCCCAATCTGCCTATTGTCTGTCATCTACAAGTTGTTCACTCGAGTCATCCTAAATAGGATTGGCAGAACACTAGATGAAGGACAACCATGCGAGCAAGCCGGGTTCCGCAAAGGATTCAGCACCATCGACCATATCCACATGATAACCAAGCTCATTGAGGTTTCTCGGGAGTTCAAGATGCCGCTCTGTCTAACGTTCATTGATTTAAAGAAGGTCTTTGATTCTGTTGAGATGGAAGCGGTCATTGAAGCCCTAGCCAATCAGAGCATTCAAGCCCAATACATCAAGATCCTCCGTGAGCTGTATTGCGGATTCACTACCAGGATCTCACCATTCTACAAAGAAGTAATCATCGATGTCAAGAGAGGGGTTCGGCAGGGTGATACCATTTCACCGAAAGTCTTCAGTGCCACCCTCGAGAACATCATGCGATGACTGGAATGGGAAGGAATGGGAATGAAGGTAGATGGTCGGCAACTACACCACCTCCGCTTTGCTGATGACATTGTTTTAATAACACCAAACTTCAGCCAAGGGGCACAAATGCTGGCCGACTTTGACAGTGAGTGTGGAAAGGTAAGACTACAGCTGAATCTTACGAAGACAGTGTTTATGAGAAACAGCCTCGTTCCTGATGCCCCATTCGCTCACAATGGAATGACCATCTCCGAATGCAACAGCTATGTGTACCTAGGTCGAGAGGTCAACATGACAAATGACCTGGCACCCAAGCTGCACAGGAGGAAGACAGTGGCTTGGAACGCCTTCAAAAACGTCGAAGGAATAGCTAAGAGGACGAAGAACCTCCGGCTCCGGACACATCTCTTTGATTCCACTGTTCTTCCTACATTAACATGTGCCTCAGAGACCTGGGCCCTATGCAAACGGGATGAGAATGCTATTCGGGTCTCCCAAAGAGGAATTGAAAGAGCTATGCTCTGAATATCAAGTTTCACTCAAATGAGAGAAAGAATCTGGAGTTCTGACATCCGTCGACGATCAAGAATCAGGGACGCTGTCTCCTTTGCCAAGGTGTCAAAAATCAGATGGGCTGGTCACGTAATGAGATTTAAAGGTGACCGCTGGACTAGAAGTGTTACGGACTGGATTCCACAGGATGTCAAAAGACCACGTGGCCGCCCACCTACCAGATGATCAGACTTCTTCATCAAGATCATGAACGATCGGTTTGAGGCTCTTCATGCTCCCAGAGCGAACAGGTACCATTGGGCTACACTAGCACGTGACAGGGACAAATGGAGACATTACTGGCACCCGCTCGAGCAAATTGACGACTAACAGGAAGTTAAGTGATTAAGTGATTTGGAGTTAGAGCATAATTTATCTAAAATGATAATTTGATCAACATCAGTCAGGCAAAACATAACTCAGGAAAAACCGTCGATTGAATATGATATGGTGAATTTCAATGTGGAACTGTCCACCAGGAGACTCCCATGTCCAACGTTTACATTCGGCCTTCCGTAACTGTGAGTTACCCTGGATGGTATTGATCGACATGATGAAAACAGACAGTCTATCATCCTTTGCGGCAACATGGGAACCTTGGCTCTGTTGCAGCAACATGGGAAGATGCTGTCATTGACAACATTGATGAGGAATTCGATTGACTGGTTCAGCACCTCCATGATTGTGTGATAACCAAGAGAGAGATAACCACCAAAAAAAGCCTGTCTTCAAAAACTCTTTTTTTTTTTGCCTTTTGGGTCACACCCGGTAATGCAAAGGGATTATTCCTGGCTCATGCACTCAGGAATTACTCCTGGTGGTGCTCGGTGCTCGGGGGAACACATGGGTTGCTGGGAATCAAACCCGGGTCAGCTGCATGCAAGGCAAACGCCCTACCCACTGTGCTATCACTCTAGCCCCATGTCTTCAAAAACTCTTGAGCTTATTCGGCAACATGGCTTGGCGTATGCCTCAGTCAACTGCAAGCAAACATCTGAGCTTGCAAAACAGTGCAGAGAAGCGATCAGGGAAGACCTCAAAGATAGAAGAGCAGCAGTGCTGGTAGATGTGGCAGAAGCAGACAAAAGCATTCATAATGCCCGCCTGTCCTTCGCCAAATACGAGACCAAGATGACTGCCCTCCGACATTCTAATGGATCTATCACATCTTCCAGAAGTGTAATGGAGAAGATTTTTCATGACTTATACTCAGATCTCTTTAATAGCCACATCCACTTGCCCACATACCAAATTCCGCAGGATGGATATGTCGTTCCCAATGTTCTCCCTTCCAAAATCTAACACGCCAACTCGTCGGTAAAGAAACAAAGAGCACCTGGCTCAAACAACGTCAGACCTTATCAGCTGAAGAACCTACCATCAGTAGTCATCAATACGCTGGCTCGGCTCTTCAAATGCTACCTGTCTGAATGCAAGGTTCTGTCCCAGTGCAAAATCAGCAGAACTGTACTACTCTACAAGAAGGGAGACATCCACAAAATTGGCAACTATCGCCCGATCTGCCTATTGTCTGTCATCTACAAGTTGTTCACTCGAGTCATCCTGAGTAGGATTGGCAGAACACTAGATGAAGGATAACCATGCGAGCAAGCCGGGTTCCAAAAAGCATTCAACACCATTGACCATATCCACATGATAACCAAGCTCATTGAGGTTTCTCAGGAGTTCAAGATGCCACTCTGTTTAACGTTCATTGATTTAAAGAAGGCCTTTGATTCTGTTGAGATGGAAGTAGTCATTGAATACCTAGCCAATCAGGGCATTCAAATTCAATACAGCAGGATCCTCCATGAGCTGTATTACAGATTCACTACCAGGATCTCACCATTCTACAAAGAAGTGATCATTGATGTCAAGAGAGGGGTTCAGCAGGGTGATACTACTTCACCAAAACTTTTCAGTGCCACTCTCGAGAACGTTATGCGACGACTGGAATGTGAAGGAATGGGGGTGAAGATAGATGGTCGGCAACTACATCACCTCTGCCCTGCTGATGTCTTCGTTCTAATAACACCAAACATCAGCCAAGCGGCACAAATGCTGGCCGACTTTGACCATGAGTGTGGAGAGGTGGGATTACAGCTGAATCTCACAAAGAAAATGCTCATGAGAAACAGTCTTATTTCTGACATTCCATTCATTGTCAATGGAACGACCATCTCCAAATGCAACAGTTATGTGTACCTAGGTCTAGAAGTCAACATGACAAATGACCTGGCACCTGAGTTGCACAGGAGGAAGAGAGCGGCTTGGATCGCCTTCAAGAGCATCGAAGAAATAAATAAGAGGATGAAGAACCTCCAGCTCCGAGCACATCTCTTCTATTCCACTGTTCTTCCTGCTCTAACATATGCCTCAGATACCTGGGCCCTATGAAAACAGGATGAGAATGCTATTCGGTTCTCTCAAAGAGGAATTGTACGATCTATGCATGGAGTATCACGCTTCACTCAAATGAGAGAAAGAATCTGGAGTTCTGACCTCCATCAACGCTCAAGAATCAGGGACGCTGTCTCATTTCCCAAGGCATTGAAAATTAGATGAGCTGGACACGTAATGAGATATGGAGATGACTGCTGGACTAGAGCCATTACCGATTGGATTCCACAGGGTGTCAAAAGATTGCGTGGACACCCACCTATGAGATGGTCAGACTTCTTTGTCAAGACCCTGAACGATCGGTTTGAGGCTCTTCATGTTCCTAGAATGAGCAGATGCCATTGGGCTGTGCTAGCATGCAACGGGGATGAATGGAGACGTTACTGGCGCCCACTTGAGCAAATTGACGAGTAACAGGATATCAAGTGTTCAAGTGATCAAGTGATAATTTCATCATTTTGTGTGTGGCTGTCGTAATTTCTTAATAGTAGTTGTTTAAAAAATGTTTCTTTCGGTATCGCATAGTCCTTGATACTTTGTCATACTTTGAATGTGATTTGTAAGTTTTATTTTTGTTTTTAATTCTAATTATTCATATATGTAGTTTTTTACAGATACAAGATAACTTAAATCTTTACTGTTCATAGTATAGTTTGGAGTGAGTTAATATGATGTTTCATTTTCTGCATGATTGCCATATTTTTTCATATTTTATAGTTTATATGTGAACCTAATTATATTTTTTATTTACTAGAGTATGTATTTTGCATTTTATTGAAATTTAAGGGTTTTGGTGGGGCTGGAGAGATATTACAATGGGTAAGGTCTTACATGCAGCCAATCAGGGTTTACCTACAGTACCCCATATGGTACCCCTAGCACTGCCAGAAGTAATTCCTGAGTAAAGAGCCAAGAATAACCCAGAAGTGTTGCTGGGTGTGGCACCAAAACAAAACAAAAGAAAATAAAAACAAAATTTAGCTTTATTGATTTCTAGCAAATTTGGTTACATTAATTATCGCTATCCAAGTATCTTCCCATTCCTTAATGTCTATACTATCTAATTTTATAGCATCTTATACCTTTCATTATGCAGATATTTCAAATGCGCTGCTCAGTTAATTCTTAGGAGTTCAGTACTTTGCCATGCAATTATTTAAAGGTAAAGGTAAAGGCCCTCCCGTTGATCGTCGATTTGCTCGAGCGGGCCCAGTAACGTCTCCATTGGAGACTTTGTTGTTACTGTGTCTGGCATATCGAATACTCTCGGTAGCTTGCCGGGCTCTCCGAGAGGGGCGGAGGAATCGAACTCGGGTCGGCCATGTTGGCCGTGTGTAAGGCGAACGCCCTACCCGCTGTGCTAATTTTATTTTATTTTGAACACTATTTTACAAACAATTATATTGGGGTTTTATACATGAGCTCTTCCAGCACTACTCTCTCAACATAAAAGTTGGCTTCTCTCTACCATTGTCTCAGTTTCTCTCCCTTATAAACGTTCCCATGGTAATATTTTTACTGATGAGAAATTCTTTTTATTTTTCCTTGATCAATTGTTATTTCCTTGCTACACTGTTTATACCTCACATATCAGACAAATTATTAGAAACTGTCCCTTTCCTTCTGATCTATTTCACTCAGCATCATCCTCTCCAGTTCTCTCCATTTAACAGCAAGTTTCATTATTTCCTTTTTTCTTAAATCCAAACAGTATTTGATTGTGTATAGTTATCACAGTTTCTTTGACAACCATTAGTTTTTGGTCACTTGGATTCTTTCCAGATTTTGGTTACCATGAATAGTGGTGCAATGAAAAGAGTATTGCAAATTAATTTTCAGAATAAAGTTTTTGGTCTCTTTGGTAAATAAATAGAACTTGAGTTGCTGGTTCATCTGTAAACTGAATTATCATGGTTTTCCTAAATTTTTGGAGAATTATCCAGATTGTTTACCCAAAAGATTGGAGTAGTCAACATTCTATTCTGCAGTGGATGCCATGTTTTGCTCTTTTCACACATGCACACTATCACTAGTTGTTTTTTTGCCATGATCACTGGTATAAGAAAATATCTCATTGGTGTTTTAATTTGCATTTCCATGATCACGATCATGATCTTCCTGTTTTTCGTCGATTGCCTCAAGCAGGCACCAGTAATGTCTCCTTCATCCTAGCCCTGAGATTCTAAAAAGTGCCATATTAAAGGCTCTTTCAGGGTTAGGAGAATGAGGCCCATCATTGTTACTGGTATTAGACATATTGGGTATGCCACGGGGAGTTTTCCAGAGTCTGCTGTGTGGGCAGGTTACATTTGGTAGCCTGCCAGGTTGTCCAAAGCAAGAATGAGATAGTAAGATGTCACGTGGCTGCAAATGCAGCCTCGCACTTCCGGGCGCTGGGTTTCATAGTCTCTGGGTCTTGGCCGTTGATGGGATTACACGGCACTGGGGGGCAATTGGTGGGTGTGACCCCCGCCTACTGGAGGATGGAGGATCTGGGTGGAGGATGCTCAGCCCCGATCCGAGCAGGCTTGGAAAATCTCAGCCCCCGGACCCGCATGCCTTTCTCCCTCTGACGGTATCTTCATGCATGTGGAGAGTGGTCTCAGGATGGATGTGGCTGGTTCGGAGATCTTCGGCTGCAGGGGCTCTGCTCGGGGTGGGGAGGGAAACTCAACCTGCCCCTTTCCAATGGGTCCCGGCGAAAACAGCCAGGCATGGGGGCAGGAGACTCTGCGCTGTTCTCTTCCGGGAGCTGGGTTTTATAGTCCCTGGGTCTTGACCATTGATGGAACTGGGTTTTTTCATGATACAGAGCATTTTTTTTCATGTATTATTTGGCCACCTGCAGGCCATATGTGTGACTTCTTTAAGTGGTTTTCTGTTCATTTCTTCCATCTATTTGTTGATTCAGACTTTTTTGAGAGTTCTATGATTATTTTATACATATGGACATCAACCCTTTATTTGGTGAGTAGTGGGAATATGTTTTCTTCCAGTCTGTGAAGAATCTTTATATGGTAGTCTTCATTTCCTTTTTTAATACAGAAGCTTCTTAGTTTGATAGTCTCATTTTTTTAACCTTGTTTCAGTTTGCTTAATGATACATTTAGCTTTAATGTGATGAAGTTTTCTTCCTGTTTTATTTAATGTAGTTTATGGATTAGGGCCTGGTATTGAAGTCTTTTAGCCATTATAATATTTTGTGCATGATGATAGAAAGGGCCTGAATTCATTTCTGTGCATATGAACCACCCAAAACTGCTTTTTCCAGCATTGTTTGTAAAAGAGGATTTTCTTGCTCCACTCCATATTTTTGTGTCATTATTTTCAAATATCAGCTGTCCATATTTCTAAGAACCTTTTTGTGGACTCTCAATTTTGTCTTATTAGTCTGAGAGTCATTTTTTTTTATCTCAGTACCATGCTGTTTAGATTACTACAGCTTTACATCATGCTTCGAAGTTTAGAGAGAAGAAGATTTTTTTCTAGCCTTATGTTGACTATTCATGGTAAGGTAAAGGTAAAGGTAAAGGCCCTCCCGTTGATCGTCGATTTGCTCGAGCGGGCCCAGTAACGTCTCCGTTGGAGACTTTGTTGTTACTGTGTCTGGCATATCCAATACTCTCGTATTCATGGTGGAGGATGTAATTTTAAACTAAGGTGATTTTGTAACTACAGTGGATTAGTTGGAAGACAGCAGAAAAATAAAACCAAATCAATCAGCAAATTAAAAAAATGTAAAAAACAATGTAAGAGTCATGTAAATAAAAGTGTTATCTATAGTACAAGTAGACTTAGAGCAAAAGTATATAAAGGCAAAAGCAAAAGTATAGAAAGCCACTCTGTCACTTATGTCTTAATATTCATACTTGGGCACCTCTACTATTATAATTTAATCCTGATATTATACTTTTAATCCATATTTTTGAAGGTTTATAATTATTTCTGTTATTATTTATTTTTTGTTATAAAATATTTTATATGTGAATTTACACAAACTACTTGGGCTGGAGCAATAGCACAGTGGGTAGGACTTTTGCATTGCACATGGCCGACCTGGGTTCAATTCCTTGATGAACAAATCAATGAACAACGGGAGGACAGTGCTACAGTGCTACACCATTTGTGCCAACTTTCTCTGTTTTCTCATTATGTTCACCATTGCTTACTGACTCCCGTGTATTGACTTGAACAGACTTATTTTCTTAGCTCACTCTTTAAGCCTTACATTAAGAATTGAAGGCTACAGAATTTAATTTTAGTGTATGTTAATAAAAGCTTAGATACCAGTAACTGTGGAGTCATACTTTACATACTAACACATCAGTGCCTCTTCACATGATTGAAAATCTGGTGCCAACACAGGGAATAAGTGATGGCACCTGGAAGTAGAGAGGTTGCTACTATACCATGCGTTCAAGCCTCCCAGAAAAGCTGCTAGTGCCTAAGCCGAGGAAGGCACCATTGGCAATCACCCTGTTCTCTGGGAAGTTTGTGCAACATGAGCAATTCCAGAGAAGGCTCCAGGTGTGGGTTGAATAGATGCCTTACATCTCCCACAGCTAATTGCAGGGGGGAAAAATCAATGTTATGAGGAACGCACAGGCAGAGCTTTTCAGTTCCCAACAAGCTCCACAATTGCCCCTATTCCAAAGCTTGAACTCCACTTCCTGCACCTGGGAATTACAGGTTCTGGTTGTCAATTAACATCCTAGACAAGAGCAGAGCAGGCAGCCACAGGAAACCTCCAGTGGCCTCCTGCTCTCACAGCAGAAGGATTGCCAGTTAACTCCCAGAACTGTTTCCTGGCTCTGGTGTTTGCACTGGCGGCCTCTCTCTGCCCCTTTAGCATTCATCCAAGCACTCAACCAAACACTCACCCCACATTGTCCCTCTGCTTTCAAGAGAAACGGAATTCATTTTGTATCTTACTGACATGGTCTGCAAGCATCAGAATCCTTCATGTGGGTGTGTGAGGCACTCAATTTGAAAAGCGTGATTTCAAGTGAATTCCTACCCACCTCTTACAAGTTCTAGTATCCAGAGACATGCACCTGTGATCTTAAGTTCCTGCTATCCCTCTCCTCTCCAAAGACTTCCAATGAGTCTTCCCATGACAGCACTGTTCCTTCTGTGAGCTGGACCATTTTCAAGTTTTATTTTTCTCCTTCAGAGAAGAGGAGAATTTGACACCTAGCTGGAATCCTGTCCTAAATTGCTTTAAAAATTTGTTTTTCTCTTTCAATGCATTCTTTAAGCTACTTTGAACTAAATTTATTCTTACCTATTTTATTATTTTGGATGCCATTGTATCCTTAATTTTCTTTTCAGAAGATTGTTTTTAGTATATGGAAAGACAACTGATCTGAAATTGGCAATTATATATGTGTATATATATATATATCACTGAATTTGTTTATTAGTTCTAAACAGTTTCTTGGCAGAGTCTTCAGGTTTTTCTAAAATAAGATCATGTCATCTGCAAACTGATAATTGTATTTCTCCTTTTCTGATATGAACACCTTTTATTTCTCTTTTCTATCTAATTTTTTAAAATTTCACATCAAGTAACATTTTAAATAGAAATGGTGTTGGCATCCTTATCTTACCCGATTTTAAAGGAAAAAACTTCTTTTTTTTCACTATTTTGTAGGATGCTAACTGGGGTATTTTCATATTTGGCTTTTATTAAGTTGTGGTTGGTTCCATCAGTTCTATCTGTATCACTGTATCACTGTCTTCCTGTTGTTCATCAATTGCCTTGAGCAGGCCCCAGTAACGTCTCCTTCATCCTAGCCCTGAGATTTTAAAAAGTACCACATTTGAGGCTCTTTCAGGGTAAGGAGAATGAGACCCATAATTGTCACCAGTTTTGGGCATATTGAATACGCCACGGGGAGTTTGCCAGAATCTGCCGTGTGGGCATGATACTTTTGGTAGCTTGCCAGGTTCTCCAGAGTAAGAACTAGAGGATAAGATGTCACGCAGCTGCCAATGTGGCCAGGCACTTCCAGGAGCAGGGTTTTATAGTCTCTGGGTCTTGGCTGTTAATGGGATTACACAGGCTAGGGGCAGTTGATGGATGTAACGCCTACATACTGGAAGATGGGGGATCTGAGTGGAGGAAGCCCCAGTCCCAATCCGAGCAGGCCTAGAGATCTACACCCCGGGTCCCGCACACCTGGGTTCCGCGGCTGGCTCCTTCAAGCACGAGGCTCGTCCGAATGTGTGGAGAGTGGTCTTAAGCATGGCTGTGGCTGGAACCAGAGGTCTTCTGCTGCCAGGACTATGCTCGGGTGGAGAGGGAAACTCAACCCCGAGTTCTATCTAGTTTTAAAAGTTTTTATTCATAAATGTGTTGAACTTTGTCAATTATTTTCTACATCTTATGAGGTTATCAATTTTTAAAATGTTCCAGTACTCAAATATGGTAATTGATATATACATGTCCAAATGATTTGATATCTATATGACTGGCATGTCTGTAATTCCAGGAATAAGCTTATTTTTTCACGGCGTATGATCCTATTAATATACTGTTGAATTAAGCAATGAAATTGAGGAGAGAAAACAGAATTAAAGCCATGCATATTTTGTCAACATGAGGATGTATTGGAAAAACTTGGTATACATATGTCAAGAGTAAAATGAAGCCCATTATCTAATACAATATGCAAAAATGAGCTCAAAATAAATTAAGATCTTATATGTAATGTCTGTAATTATAAATTTCCTGGAACAAAAGTCAAAGCAAAACTCTTTAACATTGAGTTACATGTGCTTTTCTGAATATGATACCCCAAACAAAAGGAAAAGAAGCACAAGACCAGTGAGGCAGAGTCAACTGAAAGTTACTTTGCAGCAATAAAACAAACACCAGAATTATACAAAAAACTATGAATAGGCAAAACTTTTTGCACACTACATAGACAATCATTGATCACTTGAACACTTGATTTCCCGTTAATCGTCGATTTGCTCAAGTGGGTGCCAGTAACGTCTCCATTTGTCCCTGTCGCGTGCTAGTGTAGCCCAATGGCGTCTGTTCATTCTAGGAACACGAAGAGCCTCAAACCGATCATTCATGATCTTGATGAGGAAGTCTGACCATCTGGTAGATGGGCAGCCACGCGGTCTTTTGACATAGACAATAAAGAGTACATATTCAAAACAAAAATGTAGTTCATACAACTCGATAGCAAAAACAGCAGCACTATCACCACAGAAACATCTGGAAATATGGGAAGAGCTGGGGCTATGATTCAGGTGGAAGAGCACATGACTTGCATGTAAAATCCTGATATGAAAATTGGTCCTCATGACCTCTGATCACTGCCCGGTGTGCCCTCTGTAACAACAATAACTACAAGAGACACCAACTTTATAGGCAAAGAATTTGAGAGTATATTTTCCCATAGAAATCATATAAATGGTCATGTAGGTATATGAAAAGATACTCAACACTATCAATTACCAAAAGAAACAAAACACAGAGATACCATATCATAGCAGATATAAGGATGTATAAATTAGTATATTCATTATAAAAATGTAGAGAACTGGAAAGAATGAAGTCACTTCCTATAAATAAAAAAGAAATGGCATTATGAAAAATTCTTTCAAAAATAAAAGTTAAAATTTCTGAGTCATACAATTCTCAAAAAATTAGAAATTGAGTTCCCATTTGACCCAACAATACCACTCCTGGGAATATATCCCAGAAAGGCAAAAAAGTATAGTCGAAGTGACATCTGCACTTGTTTGTTCATTACAGTACTCTTTACAATAGCCAGAATCTGGAAAAAACATGAGTGCCCGAGAACAGATGACTGGTTAAAGAAAATTTGGTACATTTACACAATGGAGTACTATGTAGCTGTTAGAAAAGACGAAGTCATGAAATTTACATACAAGTGGTACTACATGCAAAGTATCATGCTAAGCGAAATCAGTCAGAAAGAGATGGACAGACATAGAAAGATTGCATTCATCTGGGGAACATAAAGTAACAAAATAGGAGATTAACACCTAAGAGTGGCCGGGATAAGTATCAGGAGGTTTGTTCCATGGCTTGGAGGCCAACCACACATGCTAGGGGAAAAGGGAGTTCAGATAGAGAAGGGAGCACCAAATAAAGGATGTTCAGAGGATCCACTAAGGATGGGAGAAGCATGCATAATTTCATAGACTATAGAACAAGCATGATTGCCACTCAATGCCTCTTTTGCAAACCACAACACCCAAAAGGAGAAAGAGAACAAAAGGGAATGCCCTGCCACAGAGGCAAGGTGGGATGGGAGGATGGGGGGTGGGAGGGATACCGGATACATGGTGGTGGATAATGGGCACTGGTGGAGGGATGGGTACTCGATCATTGTATAATTGAAACCCAAGCACAAAAACTTGTAAGTCTACAAATGTACCTCATGGTGTCTCACTAATAAAAATTTAAAAAAAATTCTGAGTCATAAATTTTACCTTTGGGTACATATCCAAAGGAACTGAAATCAAGGACCAGAGAATTAGTAGATAGTACCACAAGTACTGACATTGGCATGTACTTGTTCTTGGCTAACCAGAGTTTTACCATAAGTTTGTCCAAGCCATAACAAGAGCAATCCATATGCTCAGAGCCAGAAGTAAATCCCAAACAGTTCTGGGTTTCAAATATACATGTGTACCCAAATTTATCATAATATATTTTTAAGCATATTCAGTGTTCCTTATATCAATTATGCCACAATAAACCAGTTTTTAAAAGTGTTAGACACTATACTATGCCAATATTTTTGTTATCCCTTAAGAGACTTAGGTCGGCTGGTGGTCACCATAGATATTCTGAGGACAGGCTTTAGAATATATTTCCTCACTGTTCATTAATGCTTCAGTCAATGTCTACCAGAGACCACCTTTCTCATAAAAATGAAATCTGAATTTAAATGAATTTCGTGTGATACAACAAATACCCAATGCAGTTTCAAGATGTATTCCTCAAATAGCACTCCCTTTATTTTTTCTAATCTACATCTAATTTTCACCTTCCAAGTGAGTAACTTATTTAGATGTATACTAATCATTATGAATGCATATACAATCTTTTTTAATTATCTAAAAAGTGTTAACTTGTTGAAATCTTTTTCAATCAGCTTTATTTCTCTAAGCAGTTCTATTGTCTCTGAAATTGAAATTGTCTTAAGTTAATAAATTTTCTAATATTTTGAGGAATTTTCCATATGCATTTTTGCTTGATTCATATATATGTCTGTATGTAAATGCTATTTTTATCTCAGTTTTAACTTCATTTTAAAAATACTTATGGGATAAGTAATAGTGAAATAATCAAATTCTGTAAAAAGTCTTATTTTTATTACTAATGTCCTATTTACGTTGGGAAGGAAGTTTCGCCTTATTCTATAAACTATATAATTATCCCCAACTCTATATATCCACAAAAGATTTGAGTCAAAAGTCCTTGATTAAGCACTAGAATGGAAATATATGAAGTGATGTAATACATTTATGTTCTTTACAAGGTGTGACTTTTTCTGAAATAGTTTCAGTAAAATTAGTACCCAGCTACCTGAAAAACACAAACTTATTTGGTTGGAGTATGTAGAACTAGAGAGAATTTCAAATTTTATATTATATTCAAGTTTACATGATACCTAAAAGTTCAATGTAGAAACATATTTAAAACCCTGCCCTGATCTTTTTCAGTAAAAATGCATTTGTATGCAAATTATAATGTACAGTGTACACCTGAAAGTGTATTGCTTTGCATTTTTCCTAAGCCCCAGCAAAATAGTTAAAGGACGTCTGAAGGATGTTTGATTTGAAAACACTTTTGAATAAGAATGTAAAATAAATTTAAAAACAATTTCTTTATGCCTGCCACAAGATTGGTATGTAGTATAAGACTGGTTCAATATTCAAAAGGCATTGTTTTCACTGACCTTATTAGTTTATATGATGGCCCGTGGCATAATTTGTTCCATGTGCATAGGCAATGTGGAATGTTCATTGTACCAACTTATTGCATTAACTAGATTTTTATGCCAGGTTAGAAACAGGGGTAAAAGAAAGCATAGAAAATTGGAACAATCACTTCTTGAACTTGCTATATATAATACATGATTTAAATATTTTCTCTATAACCCAAAAAGGGTATAATTTTTTTATAAACTTTCTATTGCCTCTAGAACTTGATTTAATTACTGATACATGCATAATATTCAATAAGGTAAGGAATTTTATTTTGTGTGGTAATTGTTATATAGTAAATATAAGTGATAGAATATAAATTTGGGTACTAGAGCTAGTTGATTGTCATTAAAACAACTCAATTTTTAAAAAGACAGATTTATTGTGTACTTAACAAGTAGTTAAATGTTAATTATCAGCATACATGAATAGTGATACTGCCTCAGATTTCTTAGATTGCTTTAATGAATTAGCCAAATAGTAAATTTTTACAAATATGTGATGATTCAAATATGTGATAATAACCAAGTTTTTCTTATATTTCTTTATGTAACAAAGATTTGAAAAGCTTCTATTCTTGAATATCCAGAGTTAATGGATGAAAACTCAGGATTTGGTTTTATAGCCTATGACATAAATTTCAGTCCAATAACAGAAATGTTGAGCACCAATTATTTTTCTCTTTAAAAAAGTGTGTGTGTGTGTGTGTGTGTGTGTGTGTGTGTGTGTAGTGCTCTGGTGTTTGAACCCAGGTCCTCACACATGTGAAGAATACTCTAACATTTTGCCACACATACACATCAAATGGGCATAATTTATATTTCCTATCATTTTCATGACATTTCACATTAAAAGTATTGCAGAAATAGCAAATGAAAAAAATTAATAAGTAAATTAATTAATTAAACCTGGAATAAACTTTAACCTTATCTTTCACTAAAATTTATATACACTTAATAAACATGGGGCAGGAGCAAAAGTAACAATAGATACACATATAAATTATTAGGTTAAATGTTACAAAAGTATAAATTAGGGGCTGATAGTATAGGAAATAAGGCACTTACCCTGCATGTGACTCTAGTAACTGTGCCCCTGGTTTGAGTCCCCAGCACCTAATATGATCCCCTGAGGACGCCAAGGGTCACTCTTGAACACAGAGTGAGGAATATTCTCTGAGTTCCAAGGGGGTGACCCAAAATATGTCCCTCAAAAGAAATTATAAATCAAACTAAACTAGAAGATATGTCTAAGATTAAAGTATACAATATATTATTATCTTTAATAAAACATCGTTTAAATTAAATTTAGGCCAAATCCTCTTTATTCTCTGTATAAATCATCATTAAAGACATAGTTAAATTTACTTGTTTTATTCATTCTAATCTCTGGAGATAAGAAAACGAGGAATTCTGAATACACTATAGTCTCCTTTATCTCTTTAAAAAATGTAGCATACCAATATAAAATTGTCAAAGATAAACCTCATGGGAAGATCCTAAGAAATTATACCTGGATTATATAAGTATTTAGAAATAAATATATTTAGAAATAAGTGATAAATATTCCAATTAAATGTTTTGTTTATATTTCAAATGAATTTTAGATAACTGAGCAAAGAAATATATAGCCATAGCTATCATTCTGTATTTATTTTAATGCCTGCCATCTGTAAAATTTTTATTTAGAATAAAAATAAGTGAGCACTTTTTTTACATTCTGGTATTATTACTTCAACAGTAAACTGGAAAAATAAGAATTTTACTTTAGGGGCTGGAGTGATAGCACAGCGGGGAGGATGTTTGCCTTGCATGCGGCTGCCCTGGGATCGATTCCCAGCATCTCGTATGGTCTCCTGAGCACCACCAGGAGTGCAGAGCCAGGAGTGCAGAGCCTGAGTGCAGAGCCAGGAGTGACCCCAGGGCATTGCTGGGTGTGACCTAAAAAGAAAAAAAAAGAATTTTACTTTATTGGAATTGATCACTGAACACATAAAACAGTCAAGTATGTATGCATTTTATAACTTTTCTAAAGATCAAACTTAAATGTAGTGGCAATTTTAATATTTTTCAAAAGCAGTATTTTAAGTAATAAGAAGAAAATCACAACAATGACCTGCAAGGCACCAGCTTTAGTGGTAGTTATGAATTTTCATCTTTGGACTATTATACACTTGCGTATGTTCTTTGAAAAATCAATACTCATATGTCCAAAACACCAGATAAATTCAACAAAATATATAATAGCAGCATCAACAGTATTTTTGTTATTGAATGTGTATACTTTTTCTCCCAAAGTTAATATCATTGCATGTTCATTAACTTTTTTATAAGAATTGTAATATAAGGTAGCCTACAAAATAATGTTTGATATTATTATTTATTTTTTTCATATTATTATATAATGGATTAGTGCTGACACAATAGCAGCCTTACTGCAATCAAAATAGAAATTGAATTGGGAAATTCCCTAATAAATAATACTCAAAATATTTGAAGTTACCATGAATCTGATTTCTGTAAAAAATAGCTTTTATAGTAACAATTGGTGTTGTCACTATCAATAAGGGGGAAATCATGTTTTAAGCTTAATTTAAATGAAGTAAAAAAGTGTAAGAGAATTTGTTACTTAAAAACTAAATAAATACTTAAAGTTGGCAACAGATTTGGTTATCTGCTACTGCCATAATTATAATATATAAAGCACAATGAAAGAGTCTGAAGCTAGTAGAAATTTTTAGTTTAGCCACAAAGGGCTCAACTCCAAGGCTTCACCAACCTCTGCAGAGAAGCCATACTGAGGATAATTTCAGTTATCCCTGTTCCTACACTGAGAACTCTGGTGTCTTCTCAGAGCAGAGCAGGCAGCCTCTCCCCACAACACAGTAATTCAAGACGCCTCAGAAGCCAAGGCCACTTTCGACACTCATTGGCCCAGACCATAGATCTTGAGGTCACTAGGCACCTCCTAAAATTTCAGTAGGAGCACACAAAATTAGATGGCAAAGTAACATAAAAACCAACTAAGCTCAACAAAAAAAACCCAATAACACAAAAGTCTTAGCTAGCAAGAGACACCTTAGTAAATTCTTAAACAAGGATGAGCTTAAGAGAGAGAGAGAGAGAGGATATGGGTGGAGGATGCTCAGCCCCTATCCGAGCAGGCTTGGAGACCTCAGCCCCAGGACCCGCATGCCTTTGTTCCTCTGCCAGTACCTTCATGCGTGTGTAGAGTGGTCTCAGCATGGTGGTGGCTGGTTCTGAAGATCTTTGGCTGCTGGAGCCCTGGTTGGGGCGGGGAGGGAAACTCAACCCGCTCCCCTCCAAGGGGCCCCGGCGAGGACAGCCAGGTGCAAGGGCAGGAGACTCTGCACTGTTCTCTTCCAGGAGCTGGGTTTTATAGTCTCTGGGTCTTGGCCGTTGGCTTAATAAATAGTGAGATGTCCTCAAGAAGAACCAAAACGTAAGTTTATCTCTTACTGTGCTCATACAAAATGACATTACTAGAAATATTAGAAGTAGACTTACTACAACTATGTAAGTAGATTACTAGCTGAGGAAAGAATACACCTTTGTTGGGATCCCACCCTTGAGCAGATCTCCTAGTAATCTGGAATAAATCTCTTTAGATGAGATTTAATCCTTGAGTTAATTTCCTCAGGAGTGGTCTTACCTCTCTTTGCTGATTTTTTAATGTTCAACCCACCTTTGTGTCACCACCCCACATGATTTCTATATAAACTAAGACTGTAAGCTCAAAGGGGTCTTGGGCTCGAGAAAGCAGAGACTGAGGCTCAGGCTGAGGCACGGGCTCGGGCTCAGGAGCTTGGGCTCCAGAGGGCAGAATCAGAGGTGAGAATGAAGATTGGAATAAACTACAATTGATACCGACCATCCTGGCCCTCGTTCATTCCTTTGCCTGCCCATCGCCATCAACCTCCCTGGGGTGGGGGAAACGGCTCGAGACTACCGAACGTGGGCAGCGGGAGAGATAGAGCACTGCCGGAACTTCTTAAAACACACAGATGAGATGTAACAATTTTCATTTTTAAATACTTGATTTTTATACTTATCAATTTTAATGTTGGAGCTTTGTAATCTAATCCATTTCAACTCTAGAATTGTGTCAACAATTGTGATTTTTGTCTACATTAAAATAAAAAATAAAGGAAAGAAATATAACATGGAACACTAAGACATTATTCACATCTTTACAGTTGTACAGTTCATTCGATTCAAATATCTACCCAGACTTCTACTTCTTGTTACCTTTGTTCAGTATAATATTGGTTAATTTATTTTCATTTTCAATAGAATATATATTTCTTGAGATTAAGAATTTATCTCCATTTAGGTTGGTATTTTAAACTTTGATCTCATAAATAAAATGCACTGATCTGCCTACATATATACATATATATGATTATTTCACCATGAGATAGTTACAAATATTTCATATTTGAGTTTTAGTCATACGATGTTCAAACACCCATCCCTTCATCAGTGCACATTCCTCCCACCAATGTCCCCAGTGTACTTCCCCTTTCCATCTCTTCCTCTGCCTCTATAGCAGACAATTTTCCCTATACTCTCTCTATACTTTCGAACATTATGGTTTGCAATATAGACACTGAGAGGCTATCACATTTTGTCCTTTATCTACTTTAAACTCACATCACCCATCCCGAATGATTACTCCAACCATCATTGACTTACTGGTCCCTTCTCTATTCCAAATGCCTTCTCCCCCAGTTCATGAGACAGGCTTCCAAGAATGGAGCAATATTCCTGGCCTTGTATCGACTGACCTTGGGTGTCAGAATTTTCTGCCACTTTTCTTCCTGCATCATCAAAATACTGGTTAAAGAAACTTTGGTACATTTATACAATGGAGTACTATGTAGCTGCTAGAAAAGATGAAGTTATGAAATTTACATACAAGTGGTACTACATGGAAAGTATCATGTTAAGTGAAATGAGTCAGAAAGAGCGGGATAGACACAGAAAGATTGCATTCATCTGGGGAACATAAAGCAACAAAAAGGGAGACTAACACCCAGGAATGGCTGAGATTAGTACCAGGAATTTTGCTCCATGAATGTAAGGCCAGCCACACGTTCTAGGTGAAAAGGAAGCTCAGATAGAGAAGAGAGCACCAGATGAAGGGTGTTGTGAGGACCCTCCCAAGGTGGGAGAAGCATGCTAAAAGTAGTCTATAAACCAAACATGATTGCCACTCAATGCCTTTCTTGCAAAACACAGTACCCAAAAGAAGAGAGAGAGAACAAGGGGGAATACCCTGCCACAGAGGCAGGATGGGACGGGGGGATGGGGGGTGGGGGGGATGCTGGGACCTGTGGTGATGGATGACGGGCACTGGTGGAGGGATGGGCACTTGATCATTGTATAACTGAAACCCAAGCACAAAATTTGTAAGCCTATAACTGTACCTCATGGTGTTTCACTAATAAAAAAAGAAAAAATAATAATGTGAGATTGACACCCAAGGACCCAAACCAGGTTGAAAGACTCTCTCTAGGGTAATACACAAAAGACACTTGATCACTTGATCACTTGACTTCCAGTTAATCATTGATTTGCTCAAACGGGCACCAGTAACATCTCCATTTGTCCCTGCCACGTGCTACTGTAGCCCTATGGCATCTGTTTGCTCTAGGAACACGAAGAGCCTCAAACCAATCTTCATGATCTTGATGAAGAAGTCTGACTATCTGGTAGGTGGGCGGCCATGCGGTCTTTTGACATCCCGTGGAATCTAGTCGGTAACAGCTCTAGTCCAGCAGTCATCTCTAAATCTCATTACTTGACCAGCCCATCTGATTTTTGACACCTTGGAAATGAGACAGCGTCCCTGATTCTTGATCGTCGATGGAGGTCAGAACTCCGGATTCTTTTTCTCATTTGAGTGAATCGTGATGTTCCAAGCATAGCACTTTCAATTCCTCTTTGGAAGACCCGAATAGCATTCTCATCCTGTTTTCATAGGGCTCAGGTCTCTGAGGCATATGTTAATGCAGGAAGAACAGTGGAATCAAAGAGATGTGCCCGGAGCCGGAGGTTCTTCGTCCTCTTAGCTATTTCTTCGGCGTTCTTGAAGGCTTTCCAAGCCGCTCTCTTCCTCCTGCGCAACTCGGGTGCCAGGTCATTTGTCATGTTGACTTCTCGACCTAGGTACAGATAGCTGTTGCATTCGGAGATGGTCGTTCCGTTGAGAGTGAATGGGGCATCAGGAACGAGGCTGTTTCTCATAAACATTGTCTTCATAAGGTTCAGCTGTAGTCCTACCTTTCCACACTCACGGTCAAAGTCGGCCAGCATTTGTGCCGCTTGGCTAATGTTTGGTGTTATTAAAACAATGTCATCAGCAAAGTGGAGGTGGTGTAGTTGCTGACCATCTATCTTCACTCCCATTCCTTCCCATTCCAATCGTCGCATGATGTTCTCGAGGGTGGCACTGAAGAGTTTCAGTGAAATGGTATCACCCTGCCGAACTCCTCTCTTGACATGGATAATCACTCCCTTGTAGAATGGTGAGATCCTGGTAGTGAATCCATAATACAGCTCATGGAGGATCTTGATATATTGAGTTTGAATGCCCTGATTGGTTAGGGCTTCAATGACCGCTTCCATCTCAACAGAATCAAAGGTCTTCTTTAAATCAATGAACGTTAGACAGAGCGGCATCTTGAACTCCCGAGAAACCTCAATGAGCTTGGTTATCGTGTGGATATGGTCGATGGTGCTGAATCCTTTGCAGAACCTGGCTTGCTCGCATGGTTGTCCTTCATCTAGTGTTCTGCCAATCCTATTCAGGATGACTCGAGTGAACAACTTGTAGATGACACACAATAGACAGATTGGGCGATAGTTGCCAATGTCATGGATGTCTCCCTTCTTGTACAGTAGTACAGTCCTGCTGGTTTTCCACTGGGACGAAATCTTGCATTCAGACAGGTAACGTGTGAAGAGCCGAACCAGCATATTAATGAGTACTGACAGCAAATTCTTCAGGTGTTCAGATCTGACCTTGTCTGGGCCGGGTGCTGTTCGTTTCTATAATAGGAAATGGCGTGTCAGATTTCGTAAGAGAGATCATTGGGAACGACATATCGATCCTGCGGAATTTGGTATGTCGGCAGGTGGACATGGCTATCGAAGAGATTTGAGTAGAAGTCATGGATAATCTTCTCCATTGCCATTCTGGAAGATGTGATAGATCCATTAGGATGTCGGAGGGCAGTAATCTTGGTCTTCTAGTTGGTGAAGGAAAGGCGGGCATTACGAATACTTTTCCTGGCTTCTGCCCCATCTACCAGCACTTCTGCTCTTCTCTCTTTGAGGTCTACCTTGATCGTATCTCTGCACTGCTTTGCGAGCTCGGACATTAGCTTGCAGTTTGTATGTGAATAAACCAAGGTTTTGATTCTGGGCATCCATATGGTCTTCCATCCATTGCCAGGAGTAATTTTCTGAGAGCTAGACTGGGAGTAACTCTTGAGAATCGTTGGATATGATCACCAAAAAAAAAAAAAGAAAAAGAAAAAAGAAAAAAAATAATTTGCACACGAGTGTCTGTCATGTAGTGAAAAACAGAATTTTAAAAATCCTTAATTGGGGACTAGAAAGATATTATAGCTGGCGAAGCACTTGTTCTGGATGGATCCACTGAGGTTTGATCACACGCATCTCCTCTGGTCCCCAAAAGTCAACCAGGAGTGATTTCAGTGTGAAGGACCAGAAGGAACCCCTGAGCACTACAAGGTATGTTCCCAAAACAAAATAAAAAAAAAAACTAAGTCTCAAGAATGCAAGATGTGTTAATACGGTTGATCTAAAAAATATAAATACCCCATAACAAGTTTTTTAAATTTAATGTAATGCTTAATTATTAATAATATCTTATTTTATGGATATTTCTAGTTATAGAAAATTTGGGAAATAATATTATCTCCGTCACTCAAAATCCTACAAAAAAACCTAAGATATTAATCTTGTCTAATTAAAAAGGTTATAAAAACTCAAATTACTATGAAATAATACAAAGTTCGTATTCTATTAAAAATATTTGGCATACTATATTCTGTTCCATCTAACTGTATTCTTAAAATTTCATTTATCTATCCAAAGTATGGTAATTTATTTTTCTTTTTTTGATTTTTCTGATAATATATTTTGAATAAGCTAAGAATAAACACTATCAGGGCTGGAGTGATAGCACAGTGGGTAGTGCATTTGCCTTGCACGTGGCTGACCCGGTTCAATTCCCAGCATTTCATATGGTCCCCCAAGCACCGCCGGGAATAATTCCTGAGTGAATGAGCCAGGAGCAACCCCTGTGCATTGCTGGGTGTGACCCAAAAAGAAAAAAAATAAAAGAATAAACACTATTGAGCTATTTATTCACTACAAATTTTATTTCAATTCATATAACTTTAATTTTATATTTATTATAGTTTTAAGACTATTAAAAGTATTTCACAGAATGTTTCGATAGAACAAAGAACAAACATTTGTCTGGATCATAGTCTCATAACTGAGAGGAGCAGAGAAACTCTATGACAACAACGACTAATTTAAGATCAGCACAGAAGTTTTTATATAATTCAACAAAGTAATCAGATATGGCAGAACATAAAAGAGATAAAAATAAAGGAGTGTTTATACATATGTATATAAAGAAAAAGAGAGAGAGAGACCCAAACTACAATAATCAACTAAAGCTTAATAACGTACTTACTAGAGACATACGTTAGTGGATGGGAAAGAATTTAAGGATATTGCTGGAGGGAAATTGATACTAGTGATGGGGATGGGTACTAAAGTTTTGTATGCATGAAACTCAACTATGAATAATTTTGTAAATGACAATAACAATATTTTTAAAACATATAAAGACAATAGATTATTCAACACTTAAAAAATTGTCAGTTTGCATATTTCATAATTTCCATTATTGATAATTAAGAAATAGGAGTTGTGTTGAATTTGAAACATAAATATATCTAAACCTTGAAATTTTTTGTAACATTAATAAAGATTTAATAGATTCTATCTGGATGCAGCTGCCAAAATATGCTTTTAAACTAAAAAGTAGGGGGACAGAAAATATATGGTAAGTTTTCTAAAGCTTAAATATATGCAAGCAAATTGTTATATATAAGAAAATGAGATGTACATATGTGAACATATATTAGCCTAAATATTTAGTAAACAGTTATGCATTTTTGTATTTTAAATCACTGCATACATATACATTACTGCATACATATATAAATACATATATATCTATAGTCTATGTATAAGTATATAAATATGGAAAGCTACATATAGGATCAGAGTAAATAATATACCATATTTGATCAAGAGCTAGCATTGGCCTGCATTGACCTTCACTTTTACTTACAAATACGTGAAAACATAATAAAAGTCGCTCTCTATAAACCACCTGTAAAGAAAAGAAAGAAAGCTGGCCCAGCATCTAGAGTCTGAGGCCTCTTAAAATAAGTTGTGAATTGCCCTTTTTAATCAGGACACACCAGGGAAGAGAATGATTTCTTTGAGTGTGGGCACTTCAGAATTCCTAGTGTCAAGTGGAAGCCGCAGGCCTCAGGAGCCAGGTTCTTGTCCCTTGAAGAAGTTTCAGTGCATGCACATTAGATGCTTACAAGCTCTTGAATGCAGCCTATTATAAAGACCACAAAGCAGAGATCAGTGAAAAGAATTTCTTACAGAAATAGGCATTACCCCAGGAGCCAGTTTTAGGCTGGGAGTAATAGAAAGATAAAATAGAAAGGTTGTGACCTTCATTCTTTATCTCCCTACAACTTGATGGCTTATTTTTGATATAAATCCTTCTGGCTAAAATATAGATGTAAAAAAACATTAGAAACACCAGACTTTGGTGAGATATGGGAAGGTGTAAGAGTGTTCCTGTGGAGCAGAACTCTGATTACACAGAAGGTATCAGCTATTTCTCCGGAACAAAATTTAGTTTTTAAGATTAACTCTTAAATTCTTCTACCACTATTTTACCATAAAGAGCTTATCAATTAATTCAGAACACTTTGGGATTGAGATCAACATGCCACTGAAATTGAATCCAATGAATTTGCTAATTATTTTTGTTTGTATGTTGTTAGAGTATTGCATTTTCATCTTTCTCTTCTATGAAATTTCTGAAATAGCTTTACTAAATGCGTTCAAGCAAGCACATACTTTCTCATGCCCACTGCCAGCCCATCCGCCCCCCCACACACACATATCCCCCTCAAACCACAGCAAATTGCAGGCCAATCTCCATTACTGTATAAAAAAATTTTATGAATTTTATATAATCTTACTATCCTTTGAATTTAACTCTGTCTTTTGGTCTCAGTTACCATTCTACATGCATGCTTCTCAACTCATTTTTATATCTACCAGCCTCTAATTTGTTATTACTGACTTTGGCCAATAAGCTGACAATATATACAAAGAGCACGCCACAAGAGAAAGTGAGTAGAGGGAGAGCGAGCAAGAGATGTCTTCTCCATTTTTAGTACCATTTCCTCAAGACTACCCCCCCACCCCCCACCCCACCCCCGCCATGTACCAAAGGCAAGTCCTTGGGAAATAAATTATCCAAAGAGAGGAGCATTGACAAAGCAAGGGACTTTATTGGTAAACGTGTTGAGTAGAGATTGGTAGGGCAAGAGAGCCTGAGTGGAGATTCCTCAGTATCATTATCCACAGCTTAAGACTTTTAAAGGAGATTGACTTTCTGGGTGGTTAAAATTCAAGCTTGATATTGCCTCATTTGGTCTCGTGTAAATGGTTTGTAAAGATGGATTCCAGCGTGGAGCTTTCTGGGAGATGATTATGACTTGTTGCCTTCTTGTTGGGGAAGCTAGTAGGCTCTTCCCAGGAAGTAGAAGGTATAACTCCCTGTAGCAATTGATAATTCCTTGTTCTGTATCAGAATATCCTATAGGAGATAATTCATGAGAGAGCGTTAGCACATTTGCAAAGAGTATGTGTTTGGGTCTAGAAATCCCATAAGAAATTCATAAAATGGCAGAAACTATTGCCTAGTAAACATTTACAGAATAGATTAAACTTCAATAGATCTATATAATGCTGTAACCTACAGGAACCCTATGATTTCACAGCAAGAAGTTCTCTCTAAATGAATCTGGGGAATATATTAGGTATTTTAAGTCACAACCAATAATATGTACATATTTCACAGTTATCTCCATATCTATGCTAAATTTTCTGAACCTTTATCTTTTCTTCTTTTCTTCAGATAATTAAAAAGATTATATTCTTAATGCTTCCCAATGTTCCAGTTATTGTTAAATGGACTCCTAAAATTTTGTAATCTTGTTAAATATTCTTCTAATTATCTCGTACTTTTATGAGAGAAGGGGCAATGGCAGTATTTTTTGAAAGGATTTTGTCCTTTCTCATTAAAGATGGTAGAAAGAACAAACCTAATCATTGCCATTAACAAGGTGTGAGGCAGCAGAGCCAGGTCACCAAGATACTCCAATTCTTTTTGGTTAAGTAGATAATCTGCTACTGGAGAGAAAGTGGTCAGTGGATTATGGTTACTGTTACTTAGTGGAACCACACGGAAAGCGTGGCAAGAATTTATAAAACAAAGAGTCTAGAATAACCATGGAGTCTAGAAGAAAACCAGTTGGATAAAAAATTAAAGACAAAACCAGCTACTTAGAGCACCTTACTTGATATCTCTCAGGTTAAGTATGTATCAAAGTGAAAATAAGCCAGAAAACAGATGGGTCATAAATTTTGACAGGACTTTGTTTTTTCACACCTGGTCCTGCTAGGGAGTAACTCCAAGGTCAATTTTTTGTGTTAGGTGGTGGAAATTATAGTGCAGGGATCAGATACAATCTAGAGTCTGGGCTCTCTCCCTTTGAGTCCTTTCCTCAGCTGATGTTTTTTAAAAAATAAACAAATAAAAAATTTGTTTATTTAAATTAAAATTCCACATGACTTTTAAGCTCATAAAGAGTTAAACTAGGATGCAAACAATTTGGCAAATTTATACCAATAATCTTTACTCTGTCTAAACATTAGGGTATTTTGTAAAAGCAAATGATTATGTGAAGCTTGAAAATTGAAAATTGTTGCTAAGCCCATTTTGCCTTAAATAAAGCATTTTTCTGGGACTACAATATAAAAGGTCTCTGACAAATGGAACTGAGATGTAAACTCCAGGTTTTATATGTTAATAGAAATTTTTGAACAGAGATCAAGGGAAATATTATTTGAAAAAATATACTCTCAAACTGAAGAGGACCTAAATTTCAATGAACTTTGCATTCTGGTGCCAAAACTTGAAATTATTGTGAAAATTCTCACCGAGAGCCAGCGAAAAAACAAGCTGCAGACTCTCAGAGGTAGAAGCACTCAGTTTTATTACATCTTTGGACCCATTCAGAACTTGTGCTCTAAAGACATGCCCTGGAACAAAGGTAAGGGCTCCAATTTATCAAGTATCTGATGATGAATAGGAAATCTGAAGGCAGCTAGTGAGTAAGTGCAGAAGCAGAAATTCCCAAGCATGTTATTTGGCAAAGTGGGATCTGGGCCACTTTGTGGACATTCTATGGTCACTAAACAAGCAGGATTATCTCAAGGACGTCCAATACTCAAGAATGTCTTGAATAAAGTCTCTCATAGTTCAAGCATAACCGTCAATCTTAAAGCATGTCTTGTCTCCCTGGTTACGAGGCTGTTCAATGATGGGGTCAGAGGAACCAGAGATCTATTACTCTCATTATTAGAGGAAACAAGGATGAAGCTTTTATCTTTAAGACTAATAGTTTTGGCTGAAAGATATCAACTGATAGGAAAGAGTAAGGCATAAGAGTAAATGGATCTTGTTTATTTGGGGAGAAAAGAAGATGACTCAATAAAAAGTGATTTAGTCAAATCGGGATGTATTTTTTTACCTATGTGTGCACATTTCAACTTTTTCTTACATTTTTATATAATTTTATATTGTTTTTCTTTACACAGTTTCAATATGCTAAAAAGAATAAAGAAAGAGCAAAAGAAATCCAAAACCAAGATGCTTAATGTTTAAAGACCAGACTTTCCTAAGAAATAAAGCTACAAATCCAAGTCTGGCAAAAAAGGAAAGATGCTTTGCTTAGCTCTTCATTTAATTTCATCACCGTTGGATTATCTTTTCGGATCATCTATACTGATGTCAGTTTTCATTCTGGCTCAAGTCAGAGTGAATTATACTCCTGATTGCACAAATAACAATGGAAGTAACATTGAACTTTATCCTCCTTGTGACGTTTATGTGCTCCTCTGTAAAGAAGGCCTCTGGACTAGATTTTAAAACTCCTCTCCAGTTCAGAAACTTCCCTACATTCAGAATCTCAAATTCCAGAGGCTGGTTATGTGCTTCTTATGTGAGTTTACATTTATATCTCACCATGGTAAAGGTAAGGTAAAGGCCCTCCCGTTGATCGTCGATTTGCTCAAGCGGGCCCAGTAACGTCTCCATTGGAGACTTTGTTGTTACTGTGTCTGGCACATCGAATACTCTCAGTAGCTTGCCGGGCTCTCCGAGAGGGGCGGAGGAATCGAACTCGGGTCGGCCATGTTGGCCGCTTGTAAGGCGAACGCCTTACCCGCTGTGCTATCGCTCCAGCCATATCTCACCATATAAATTTGATATCCTTCCATATCCAGCTATATCTCACCATATAAATTTGATATCTTTGGCTACCCAGTGAGATTGGGGAAGTTTTCAGTATGAAGGGGTGTTATTTCAGAGACTGTGAAATCCAACCAACAGATATTGCTTTGAATAGGGCATATGTACTAGTCAGAAGATAGCAGGCAGTATAACATCATAAGTTTAATACTGCTTATTTGAAAGTGATGTCATTATATCTGACTTAGAAAAATCATCAGGCTGGAGAGATAGCACAGTGGGTAGGGTGTTTGACTTGCACATGGTCGACCCGGGTTCAATTCCTCCATCCCTCTGGGAGAGCCTGGCAAGTTCCTGGGAGTATCCCACCTACATGGCAGATATTAGCAAGCTCCCCATGGCGTATTCGATATGCCAAAAACAGTAACAAGTCTCACAATGAAGACGTTACTGGTGCCCGCTCAAACAAATTGATGAACAAAGGAAGGACAGTGCTACAGTATAATCATGATGACAGAAGGACAGTGCTACAGTATAATCATGATGACAGAACAACAGTGTAATAATGCGTGCCACATGGTAAGTGACCTGTAGCTTTTTTGTTTTGCCCATTATCATTTTAGACTGTACTAACACAATAAGTTTCTTACAAATAAAATATCAAAACATAATAAATGACTTGCAAAGTAGTAATTTTTTCCTTCCCAGTCATAATGTATATTTATTTTGAATCTGGCACACAGGCAACCTATTTGTGATAATCTTGGCCTATCTTTCTAATCTTTGTAATCATCTCTCTTCATTACAGCATTTTAAAGCAAAGTGAAATTAAGTATACAAATAAGTGGAATCTATAGTACCAGTAAATTTCCCCTTTGAATTTCTATAAATACGTATTCCTAACTACTCCCTTGCAATTTCAGTAATTAGTATAAATGATTTAAATTAAAGCATTTTTGGCTCAATGACAATAGCTACAGTGACTATCGTTATTTATTGTATGGATTTCAGCAAACTATTTTTTTCTCCCCATGGTAATGCTAATTTGCTCAGATAGAAGTAGAACAAAGGAGTTGTCCAATCATATTAGTGACTGTATTGGCAAAGAATCACTTTATTTCTCCTTGAATTTCTATGAAACATGTGAGAAGATTGTTACTGAGTGGTTCAGTTCATTCCTTCCCAGTATATATTCATATATAAAAGAAAATAGGTGGCATAAAATTAATTATATATTGTATGTGCACCACATAAACTTACACTAAGTTCTTAAAAATAAATTATTTTGTCTACAGATTTTCATTTTATTAGCACCTAGTACACAACCCTCATTTGAGGAATTTTTCTCATAATGTATTGAATACAATCCAATTTACAATACCAAGCAGACTCCTAAGGAAAGGGTTATCATTTTATTTTTGATGAGTAGTATTTTGAACCCTTCAGCAAAGGTCAGATTCTTAAAATGGAAAAGTGACTAATGAGGCAAAAATATTCATTTGACACATACATATATACAAACCAATCTATGTTTTCATGTAAATTGGTAATGTTGCAGTGATATCTCATTTAAAATGTTGTGTGTGTGTGTATGTGTGTGTGTGTTTGAAATCTGTTATGAGCTTATCACCTGTCTGCTTTTACAATACATATGGTATACAATTTAGAATGACACATGGGTATCATTTTCCTAATAGTTTTTGGAACTCTGAAATACACACCTAGGCTCTATCCCTCCTGAAATTAGATTACTAACTTGCACTATGTTTTATTCCAAACTCCTTCATGCAGAGCTGAAGATTCATAGACTGGGAACGAATAATAGCTCTGTTCTCTCCTCGAAGGGTGATTCTTCCTATTGTAGTTCCTGGCAGCAGACTTTGTCTTTCTTGCCTAAATTGTTACAATAGTTTTCTGAATGGATGGCCACATTTCAGGATTTCCTCTTTTCAGTATGTTTTCCATATATTTGCTAGAGTGGGCCCAGTAACGTCTCCATTGGAGACTTTGTTGTTACTGTGTTTGGCGTATCGAATACGTCACAGGGAGTTTGCCAGGCTCTGCCGTGCGGGCGAGATACTCTTGGTAGCTTGCCGGGCTCTCCGAGAGGGGCGGAGGAATCGAACTCGGGTCAGCCATGTTGGCTGCGTGCAAGGCAAATGCCCTACCGTTGTGCTATCGCTCCATATATAGCAATGAGATCAGTTTATGTGTCTCACTTGCTTGAAAGTATCCCTTGGCATTTTAGTCCTCAGGGTAAAGTTCAAAATTATTCACAATCACTATCACGACCATCCTGTTGTTCGTCAATTGCCTCGAGCAGGCCCCAGTAACGTCTCCTTCGTCCTAGCCCTGATATTTTTTAAAAAATACCATATTAAAGGCTCTTTCAGGGTTAGGAGAATGAGACTCATCATTGTTACTGGTATTTGGCATATTGGGTATGCCACGGGGAGTTTACCAGACTCTGCTGTGTGAGCAGGTTACATTCGGTTTGTCCAAAGTAAGAATAAGATAATAACATGTCGTACAGTCATGAATGCGGCCACGCGCTTCCGGGAGCTGGGTTTTATAGTCTCTGGGTCTTGGCCATTGGTGGGATCACACGGCGCCAGGAGGCCAGTTGGTGGTTGTGACCCCTGCCTACTGGAATATGGAGAATCTGGGTGGAGGATGCTCAGCCCTGATCTGAGCAGGCTTGGAGATCTCAGCCCTGGGACCCGCATGCCTTTGTTCCTCTACCAGTACCTTCATGCTTGTGGAGAGTAGTCTCAGCATGGTTGTGGCTGGTTCTGGAGATCTTCCTGTAATCCCATCAATGGCCAAGACCCAGAGACTATAAAACCCACCTCCCGGGAGAGAGCAGCACAGAGTCTCCTGCCCCTGCCCCTGGCTGTCCTCACCGGGGCCCCTTGGAGGGGAGCGGGTTGAGTTTCCCTCCCTGCCCTGACCAGGGCTCTGGCAGTTGAAGACCTCCAGAACCAGCCACCACCATGCAGAGACCACTCTCCACACACATGAAGGTATAGGAAGAGGAAAAAAGGCATGCGGGTCCTGGGACTGAGATCTCCAAGCCTGCTCGGATAAGGGCTGAGCATCCTCCACCCAGATCCTCCATATTCCAGTAGGCAGGGGTCACACCCACCAACTGGCCCCCTGGCGCTGTGTAATCCCATCAAAATTATTAACAAAATATTTAACTTAGCAGCCCCTTTTTTTTCTATCTTGTTCCTTTTCTGATTGTCATCTTTGCTTCACACACACTGAAATAACTGCCATTCCAATGTGTTTGTTACACTGAACTACTTTCCTCCAAATCTCTACCCAATCTATGTTCTTGAACTTAAACTGTTTCTTCTCCCCCTCCAACCATCCCATCTATTTTCAGAATTTCACTAGAAATATTTTAAATAATTGTTCTTTCATTTGCTTCATCTATAAAATAGGATCCTGGACTATTTCCTACAGGCACCAATAGTATAGCATGATTTTTGATAAAACTTGTATTCCAACATCTATAGAACCATTTCTCAAAATCTTAAGTATTCAATCTAGATCATACAAGTAGAAGTTTCCATATTATTTAAAATGTTGATTTATTTTCTTATTCCTATAAGATTTTCTTATAAATGCATGATTATAAGGATTTTACACTATCAGCTACTATAGTTCTAGCAGAATACCTGGAAATCAATAGATACACTATAAGTATTTTGAAAAGAGTGTCTAAAATAATTAGCGTTACTTATAATGCAAGTCAAATTCTTGTGAAATATGCTTATTATATTAAATCACAAACAAGGATTTTATTATCTCCAAATTAGAGTATACTCTATCCGGTAAAATAAAAGGGAAACTTTAAAAATTAGTCCATGCTTCATTCTAAACATTCTCACTTTTTACATGTTTGAAAATTCATTTTTATTGAAAATCCTTGCTACTCAATTTCACCAATAGGTGAAATCAAGAAAAATAAAAGGATGATTTTAAATGCATTATTTCCTTTTTTTCAAAAGAAAGCAGATTCAAAATGATTATCCTTATTTCTAGACCTTGCTAATTACTCACCGTGTGGCTGGTATAACTACCTATTTCAATCACTATGCTCACTTCTGCTTACCTACTGTTGCACAACAAATTATGTCAATTTAATGGCATAAAAATTATGTTCATTTATTATCATCTCTTGTGGTCTTGGGATTGGCACGGCTCAATAAATTGGTTGCTGCACAGCACCTGTCATATGGTTTGAGTCAGATGGAGAGACTTGAATTATTTTGATACCTTCCTTATTTCTGTATATCCTGAGAGATGTTATCATTTGGGACCTAAGTGGGAGTCAAAAAACCTGCACAGGGTCTTTCCCATGGGTCTGACCTCCCTCACAATCTGGTGCTTGTGTTCCAAGGATCCCAAAGCCTGTAGAAGGATCAAGGCCTTTGCTTGCCTTAGATTCAGAAGTCAGGCCTTTTCACTCTTTTAGAGTTATCCAAATATATGAAGCAAGTCCATTAGACTCTATCTCTGGGAGAGAGGAGTATCCCAAAACGTGTAGGTATGCCTTCAAACCACCAGATGTACTTATAAACTGATATCCAACTATTCTTCTAACTGATGAGCTCCATTTTCACTTATTCATGTTGTTATAGATTTCTTTTACTGCATTTTACTATCTATGCTTGTGGTTGTCAATCTCTTAACACCTAGAGACTAACAAGATTCCACAGAAAAGTTGTTAAAAAAAAAAAACACTGGTCTTAATATGACTCTATCAACATGTTTTGGTTTATTTTGGGGAGATAAACTACAAATTGGAGGGTATCTGCATAACATTAAAATCATGCATCTATGTGAATCTCAGCAGGTTTGTTTTGGTTCTCAGGGCAGGAGCACCTGTATATGTGTGCAGCAGATAAGATATCCATTTAAGAACTTTGAATCATGAAAAAAAAAATCCACTTTTAAATTATATCTAGTGATATGCATTGAAAAAAATTTTAAATGTTTGCAGTTTGAAAATGATAAATATCTCAGGCTGCAGCTTTTGAACCAAAAATGGTAGGTTATTTTCTAAAATATTTGTTTTGGATGACTAAAAAAAGGAAATTAAAAAATTTGAATATTGGAATCCAGGTTAGTAGAACCCCCACACCCCATAATCGAGGAACTTCCATGTCCTTTTCTTTTTCTAAAATAAAATCTTTGCTGAAAAATATAAATAAATGATGATGATACAACATAACAAATATAGCTAATACTGTAGGAGAGTACAGTTAAAAGTAGTTTATCTATTTTTTCTAATTAATGAAACACCATGAGGTACAGTTGTAGACTTACAAACTTTCGTGCTTAGGTGTCAGTTATACAATGATTGAGTACCCATCCCTCCACCAGTGCCTGTTTCCCACCAACAGTGATCCCAGTAGCCCTCCCACCCAAAGTAGTTTATCTTTTTAACTTTAAAGTAATTCCCTCTTAAACAAAGCAAATATTTCATTTTTATCTAATATAATTAAAATTATTAAAAATTGATTATATAACACTTCTACTTAATGAAGTGGTAGATGTAAAACATAGTAGTCACATGTGTGCAACTATTATTTAGAGAGAACAGTTTAAAATTTTTATTACTGTCATATCAAAGATGGCTGGAGCGATAGTACAGCGGTAGGCCGTTTGCCTTACAAGCGGCCAACATGGCCGACCAGAGTTCGAATCCTCTGCCCCTTTCGGAGAGCCTGGCAAGCTACCGAGAGTATCTCGCCCACATGGCAGAGCCTGGCAAGCTACTCGTGACATATTCGATATGCCAAACACAGTAACAACAATTCTCATGATGGAGACTTTACTGGGCCCACTCGAGCAAATCGATGAACAATGGGAGGACTATTATCTGTGATCTGTGTGATATCAAAGAATATTGAACTATAGAACCTAAATGATTAATTTCATGGCATGTAAATTATATCAATAAAATATTTTTTAAAAATTTAAAGACATGAAAACTGTCCTCACTACCTACATGGGAAGTGAATAGACATTAATCATAGCCTACTAAACATTAAAATAAACAAGACTATGTATTGTCCAACCAATATGTCAGTAGTCTTATGAGTCTTGATATAATATGCTCTTTATCAAACTGTAAATCAAATAATTATTCATACCAACATTTAGTTCCAGATACCTATTTCAGGTTTTTTGTGTACTTGTTTGACTTTTGAACAATTATCAGAATCTTTATATCTAAAATTTAGTGGCATTATATCTGTTCTTAGAATAAGTGATCATTACAAGTACACACAAAAAATAGGCAATATATTTCTGTGTGTAGAGCCAGGAGTAACCCCTGAGAATCGCTGGGTATGACAGTATGACCCAAATAGCAAAAAAAAAAAAAAGATAGAGACACAGAAAATCTTGGAATTCTTGAATAGGGAGAGCAAGGTAAGGTCTAGCTAAGCACACGCTGGATAAATAGGAATTGGCTACCTGAGAGCAACGTTTTATTTGTTTTGTTTTGTTTGGGGGGCACACTCAGTGGTGCTTAGTGTTTAATCCTGGCTCTATGGCTCTATGCTGAGAGATCACTCCTGGTATGCTTCAGGACCATATAGGTCACCAAGGATTGAAATCTAATTGGCTACATGGATACAGGTGCCCTACCCATTGTTCTATTTTACTCAGGCACAAAGAATAACATTTTAAATAAATGGTCAGGCAGGATAATAAGAGATAATGGGGCAATATTTAGGCATTTTTAAAAAATATATTGCCTACAGACAGTCTTCACATGTCAAAGTGGAAATGAAAGATGTTAATCTTAACAATACTAATGACCCCTAAATTAACAAGAAATCTATGAAAAATAAATCGGAATCGTCTAATACATTGTTTGAGAAGAAACATAAAGATCTGGATTTCCTACCTAAAAAAATAACACAAACTGAAGCACACTTAACTAAGTCCTACAGTAGATTCAACTTCAGATGTAAAATATCTTTCTCTTCTATTCTGAATATACATTTCTATTTTTTAAAAAAGAGGCCATACAAAAATGAGTAATAATAAATAGGGACCATTTTATGTATTTATGAAAGCATTTCTAATAAAGAGAAATATTATTCAAAAAATGGGCAATATACAATGGCTTTCATTGCTAAAATTTTAGGCTCCAGTATGAAAATGTGAGTTGAGAACCAGCATACGGAGAATTATATGTCAACAAGTAATATTATAACAACACATGGGTGTAGAATTTTGTGATGTGGTTTTATTTCATTTTAGTTTGGACCCAAAGTGTGAAATTTTTTTAATTTGATTTGCAGTCATCAGTAAGGTTCAGTAAAAAACTTTTCAGCTAACCATGATTTCTTATCTTCCTATGCATTCTGGGTACAGCGTTCACTTTTAAGTGTCCGGTACTGATTCTACACTAGTCTATCTCTTCCTTCCTTCTCCTATTAAGTTCATTTCACTTCAGACAATTATTTCAGCTACAGTTCAGCTTGTAAGTAGACGAGAAAAATATTAAGCTAGAATGAGTAATCTAAATACTTTAATATAAACATGAATGTGCTTCTGTTCATATGTTACAACACATAGAAAATATGCCAGATACTTAAGATCAGGACTTTAGGTTATGTTCTTATGACTAACATATAAATTAGACTAGGGTCTCAAGGAACAACTAATTCAATATAAAAATTTAAAACATGTCTTCTACAGTCAATGTAAACGATCAATAACTACTAAGAATAAAACAGAAATCTTAACTAAAATTTACTTATATATATTCCAATCTATGGGTTCCCGCTTCACTATAATGGTTCAACAATATTTAGTCTTATCTTAATGATCAAGTTGTATGACCTATAAGAATGATGAAAAGGATACAAAGATACCCTATTTTTTTCTGAGTACTATGATTATATCTTGCTTGGAAGGTGTATAAGTCAAGAAATTTCTTAAAGTTATGGAGGCCCCAGTTCAAGTTGAAACATCAGTAATTTCTGAGTCTGGTGAGGTTCTGCATTAAGGTTCTTCGATTTCCAGTTTTTAGAAAAGAAATGGTTGGCAGAAGCTACTTAAATGTTCTCAAAGTTTCACCAGGTGTAATTTCTGGTCACATAGCCAAGAGAAAGCCCTGAGCAGCTCCAGGTGTGGCCCCCCAAACAATTAAAAACAACACAATAATACAAATGGTCTGGAGATGTAGTACAAGAGAATGGAGTTCATGCCTTATATATGTCTGATCCTGATAGAAAACCGAGCAGTCCATAGGGCTCCCAGAGCCTGCCAGCAGTGATCTCTAAATTCTGGGCAAATGGAAGCCCTGAACACTACCTAGTCTGTCACAATCCCCCTAATTAAGACAAAAAATTAAAAAGACATGATAGAGAGAGTAATGGACCTCTCAGAACCTTTTATTTAAATACTTCTATTCCATTCATGAAGGTCCCATCTTTAAAAGTTATCCAGTTCTCAAAGGCCCCACTAACATATTATCAAATTGGGAATTAGGCTTCAGAATATAAATTTTGTGGGAAGTTCACTTAATCTAAAATAATAATAAAGTTGAACTCAAATCTGGTATCATTCTACTACACATTTCCCAAAGTCTCAGTGATTTCATCATTAATATGCCATGTCAGGAAATAATGTATCTTTTATAACTATAGACTTTGTAAAAAATAGTAAGTTTTCTATCATTAAATTTATTATTGATAATGGTACTTCTGAATGTATTCAGACATGTGATAAGGTTATCTCCAATTTACATTGGTAAATTAAACATACCCCTGTTTCTGTATTCTGTATTCATATATCAAATAGGTTGAGTATAATTTCCTGTCAACGTTTTGTTTGCCTTCTTTATATATATCTAAAAAGAATATCATGTTAAATCTCCTTAAATAGAGGTAATGATAGTGTCAACAATAAGAATATACAATACTTAGGCCATAAAGATAGAAGAGGATTGAGATGTTTGTCTTGGAATGGCCGACACTGATTAGATCCATGACACTGCATATGGTTCCCTGAGCACTGCCAGGAGATGTTACTATGCACAGAACAGAAATAAGATCTAAGCACTGTCAAACATTCCCAACATAGAGACACACGCAAACACACACACACACACACACACACACACACACACACACTCACACATAGAAATATAAAACTACCAAAAATTATACAAATATGCTTTTATTTAAAAATAAATAAGGGCACTATGAGTTCATAGTCTTATATTAGCAGAGAAATGCAAATAAAAACAGCATATCTGAGAGAATGCATTTATCAAAAATACTGTAAACAATGTTAATGAGGTAAAAAGGAATACTCAACTTTTTTGTGAAAACATGATTAGAAGTGACTAGTGACAGTGAAGAGTGACAGTGAAGAGAGTCATAACACTCTTTGGTGGTAGTGAGGTGCCATAAGTTTGTGTATCAATACCATCAACATTTTGTTATTGTGACCACGTTACTTAAATGTTTTTAAAAATGAACAAAAAAATTGTAAAATTTGATATTCTTTATAGGAATCACATTAATTAGTCATAGACAAAGAACAAAACCACAAACTTCATTCCTATTTCTAGTGTCTTCTAAGCACCACTTTTTTCTAATACATTGATTTTTATTTTAATTCAAAAATAATGTTTTATATATTTTAAATGCTTTTATTTTATAAGGTGGTTCACAATATTTTATTACAGTTAATTTTCAAACACCGATTCCACCACCAAATTTGGGATGTTTCCATCCCAAGCCCTGATCCCCGTGCCAAAGTAAACTGAAATAACATATTTTGTATTGTCTGTTATGGAAAACAGCTACAAAAAGTATCCATATAAGAGACAGTGTGAAGATTGTTCTATTTTTGCAGGGGCCAATAAGATATTCTTTAAAATATCATTAATATGTTGTTAAAGGTTGAGTGATGTGAGCTTTCATATATATATACATATATATATCTGGAACTATATATATATGCATATATATGTATTTCCCTCTATGATTTGTTGCCTACTATTTGAAACCACCTAGTGTGGTGTGATAATTATAGAGAATGGGTAGTGTGTGTCTTATGATGTGTCACCCGGCAGCAAATGCTGCTGCATGGTCCAGGAATATGTTCACTTGTACATGAGTGATCTGGATGGTGGCTGATGAGTAGATTATCTTGTACTGGCAGGAGGTAGCTTATAGGCATGACCCCTGGGTCACCAGAGACAGGGGGGCGGGGGAATAGGCAGAGGATCTCTGCTCCCTGTCCAGTTGCGCCCAGAGTCCAAGGTCACAAAGTTCCACATTACCTGGGTTTTGTCAGATTTCATGCATTCTAAGCACCACTTTTAAGTACAAAGGATCCGGGAAAAGTATCTCAAATCTTATCAGTCTTACTTTCATTTTTAGTTCAAATATTTGATATATTTTGCACTGTACTGAAATGAAAATATATACAATGTAAATAATCACAACAAATTGTTTCAAATGATAAACATGCTATCATACATAAGAAAGAAATGAGAAATGTAATATAACATAATTAAATGTATAGTTTCCAAGTAAATGTTTGAGAATAACTGTACTAAAATGCAAAATAAATCTTGTATGTTTGCATACATGAGAATGTTATAAGCCCATACTGATTCAGGTACATTTTATTTGCTCACTCAAATTCAACTACACTGAAAGTGTTGGTAATGACATTTTCTTATTATATGATAAACACTTGTTTTAAAGTTCTAAGAAAATAAAATGTCATATTCTCCAGAGTTATATAGCATTTGCATTCCATGTAATTCAGTATGTACTCTCATTATGTAAAGGGCCACTTAGAGTTTATTAGTATGAAAGAGTTACATTTTGACTTAGAAAACAAAAGTGTGCCTGTGACAGAAATTATTGAATGAGACATTTCTAAATTTTGCCAAAAAGTTAAAACAGTATTTCAATGTGTGCTTTTTCATACAAGATGCCGGATAGGAAAGAAACCAGTCTCATGCCTCCTTTAAGAGTTCTTTTACATTTTTTTTTATTTATTTATTGAATCACTGTGGGAGAGGTTACAAAGCTTTCAGGTTTATGTCTCAGTCATGCAAATATCAAACGCATTTCCCTTTACCAATACTTATTTTTTCCCATGAAGAACCCCAATAAAACCCCACCCCCCACCCCTCCCCATCCCTGTGAGGCAGATGAATTCTAGTTAACACTCTATCTGCTTTGATTAGATTGTTTCAATAAAAGATTCACCACTATTATTTAGAGTTTACCCCCCCCCCCCAAATCAGACATGCTGAAAAACCATTGTGAAGTGATTTGCTTTCTACAGCTGGGTTCAAGAATTAAATGTTGGTTTTGGATTTCTGCTATTTTACCTATTGACCCTGGAAGTATTTCTACTGAAAGTCAGATAGTTAAGAAATTGGTTTCTGTGTTCTGGAGTCGTGGCCGTGCTGGAGAGCCGCTCGCGGAGGGCAACTGGTGGCCTCGGTAGGGCGTGAAGGGCGGAGCGAAACGCCCCCCTTCCCATAAGGTTTCAGTCGCCCCCACACTCCCGGCTCATACCTGCTGTCCACAAGGCTCCCATGTGGCCGCCATCTTTCTTTCCAGAGAGGAGAGGGCGAATGGGGCAACACCCTTTCCCCTCCGGCAGACTTGATGGGCTGGATCAACGCATAGTCCGTTCACTTTTCTGCTCCAAGCTGCTGGGTTCTGCATTAAGTCCTTGTGCTTCTGGGGCCATGGCCGTGCTGGAGAGCCGCTCACGGGGGGCGAATTGTGACCTCGGTAGGGCGTGAAGGACGGACCGGAACGCCCCCCGACCCATGAGGTTTTAGTCGCCCCCACTCCCCCGGCTCACACCTGCTGTCCACAAGGCTCCCATGTGGCCGCCATCTTTCTTTCCAAAGAGGAGAGGGCGAATGGGGCAACACCCTTTCCCCTCCGGCAGACTTGATGGCCTGGATCAATGCATAGTCCGTTCACTTTTCTGCTCCAAGCTGCTGGGTTCTGCATTAAGTCCTTGTGCTTCTGGGGCCGTGGCTGTGCTGGAGAGCCGCTCGTGGGGGGCAACTGGTGACCTCGGTAGGGCGTGAAGGATGGACCGGAACGCCCCCCTTCCCATGAGGTTTTAGTCGCCCCCACACCCCTGGCTCATACCTGCTGTCCACAAGGCTCCCATGTGGCCGCCATCTTTCTTTCCAGAGGGAGGAGGGCGGAAGGGAGCAACACCCTTTCCCCTCTGGGCAGAAATGATTGCCTGGATTAACGCATAGTCCTTTCACTTTTCTGCTCCAAGCTGCTGGGTTCTGCATTAAGCCCTTGTGCTTCTGGGGCCGTGGCTGTGCTGGAGAGCCGCTCGTGGGGGGTGACTGGTGACCTCGGTAGGGCGTGAAGGACGGACCGGAACGCCCCCCTTCCCATGAGGTTTTAGTCGCCCCCACACTCCCGGCTCATACCTGCTGTCCACAAGGCTCCCATGTGGCCGCCATCTTTCTTTCCAGAGAGGAGAGGGCGAATGGGGCAACACCCTTTCCCCTCCGGCAGACTTGATGGCCTGGGTCAACGCATAGTCCGTTCACTTTTCTGCTCCAAGCTGCTGGGTTCTGCATTAAGCCCTTGTGCTTCTGGGGCCGTGGCTGTGCTGGAGAGCCGCTCGTGGGGGGTGACTGGTGACCTCGGTAGGGCGTGAAGGACGGACCGGAACGCCCCCCTTCCCATGAGGTTTTAGTCGCCCCCACACCCCTGGCTCATACCTGCTGTCCACAAGGCTCCCATGTGGCCGCCATCTTTCTTTCCAGAGGGAGGAGGGCGGAAGGGAGCAACACCCTTTCCCCTCTGGGCAGAAATGATTGCCTGGATTAACGCATAGTCCTTTCACTTTTCTGCTCCAAGCTGCTGGGTTCTGCATTAAGTCCTTGTGCTTCTGGGGCCGTGGCTGTGCTGGAGAGCCGCTCGTGGGGGGCAACTGGTGACCTCGGTAGGGCGTGAAGGATGGACCGGAACGCCCCCCTTCCCATGAGGTTTTAGTCGCCCCCACACCCCTGGCTCATACCTGCTGTCCACAAGGCTCCCATGTGGCCGCCATCTTTCTTTCCAGAGGGAGGAGGGCGGAAGGGAGCAACACCCTTTCCCCTCTGGGCAGAAATGATTGCCTGGATTAACGCATAGTCCTTTCACTTTTCTGCTCCAAGCTGCTGGGTTCTGCATTAAGCCCTTGTGCTTCTGGGGCCGTGGCTGTGCTGGAGAGCCGCTCGTGGGGGGTGACTGGTGACCTCGGTAGGGCGTGAAGGACGGACCGGAACGCCCCCCTTCCCATGAGGTTTTAGTCGCCCCCACACTCCCGGCTCATACCTGCTGTCCACAAGGCTCCCATGTGGCCACCATCTTTCTTTCCAGAGAGGAGAGGGCGAATGGGGCAACACCCTTTCCCCTCCGGCAGACTTGATGGCCTGGGTCAACGCATAGTCCGTTCACTTTTCTGCTCCAAGCTGCTGGGTTCTGCATTAAGCCCTTGTGCTTCTGGGGCCGTGGCTGTGCTGGAGAGCCGCTCGTGGGGGGTGACTGGTGACCTCGGTAGGGCGTGAAGGACGGACCGGAACGCCCCCCTTCCCATGAGGTTTTAGTCGCCCCCACACCCCCGGCTCATACCTGCTGTCCACAAGGCTCCCATGTGGCCGCCATCTTTCTTTCCAGAGGGAGGAGGGCGGAAGGGAGCAACACCCTTTCCCCTCTGGGCAGAAATGATTGCCTGGATTAACGCATAGTCCTTTCACTTTTCTGCTCCAAGCTGCTGGGTTCTGCATTAAGTCCTTGTGCTTCTGGGGCCATGGCTGTGCTGGAGAGCCGCTCGTGGGGGGCAACTGGTGACCTCGGTAGGGCGTGAAGGATGGACCGGAACGCCCACCTTCCCATGAGGTTTTAGTCGCCCCCACACCCCTGGCTCATACCTGCTGTCCACAAGGCTCCCATGTGGCCGCCATCTTTCTTTCCAGAGGGAGGAGGGCGGAAGGGAGCAACACCCTTTCCCCTCTGGGCAGAAATGATTGCCTGGATTAACGCATAGTCCTTTCACTTTTCTGCTCCAAGCTGCTGGGTTCTGCATTAAGCCCTTGTGCTTCTGGGGCCGTGGCTGTGCTGGAGAGCCGCTCGTGGGGGGTGACTGGTGACCTCGGTAGGGCGTGAAGGACGGACCGGAACGCCCCCCTTCCCATGAGGTTTTAGTCGCCCCCACACTCCCGGCTCATACCTGCTGTCCACAAGGCTCCCATGTGGCCGCCATCTTTCTTTCCAGAGAGGAGAGGGCGAATGGGGCAACACCCTTTCCCCTCCGGCAGACTTGATGGCCTGGGTCAACGCATAGTCCGTTCACTTTTCTGCTCCAAGCTGCTGCGTTCTGCATTAAGCCCTTGTGCTTCTGGGGCCGTGGCTGTGCTGGAGAGCCGCTCGTGGGGGGTGACTGGTGACCTCGGTAGGGCGTGAAGGACGGACCGGAACGCCCCCCTTCCCATGAGGTTTTAGTCGCCCCCACACCCCCGGCTCATACCTGCTGTCCACAAGGCTCCCATGTGGCCGCCATCTTTCTTTCCAGAGGGAGGAGGGCGGAAGGGAGCAACACCCTTTCCCCTCTGGGCAGAAATGATTGCCTGGATTAACGCATAGTCCTTTCACTTTTCTGCTCCAAGCTGCTGGGTTCTGCATTAAGTCCTTGTGCTTCTGGGGCCGTGGCTGTGCTGGAGAGCCACTCGTGGGGGGCGACTGGTGACCTCGGTAGGGCGTGAAGGACGGACCGGAACGCCCCCCTTCCCATGAGGTTTTAGTCGCCCCCACACCCCTGGCTCATACCTGCTGTCCACAAGGCTCCCATGCGGCCGCCATCCTTCTTTCCAGAGAAGAGAGGACGAATGGGGCAACACCCTTTCCCCTCCAGCAGACTTGATGGCCTGGATTAACGCATACTCCTTTCACTTTTCTGCTCTAAACTGCTGGGTTCTGCATTAAGTCCTTGTGTTTCTGGGGCTGTGGCCGTGCTCCAAACTTAACTCTGACTTTCAGGGAGAAAGATTGGGTGGTTTACTTCTCATTGATCACTTTGTATATAGAGAGATGTCGCGCGGGGCGGTTTTGAGAAAAAGTCCTCGTTCCCGCATACTCGAGCTGTGTTTGTAGAGGCTTCTGGTCACCGGGGTTCCATCTGGGGGAGGCGGGATGCGGCACCTACTCCATCTGGAACTTGCGGGTGAACTCGGCTCTTTTTGGAACCTGTTTTTTCTTTTTTTTTTTTCCTCCGGGATCCCGCACCCTCCATGTGTTCTTTCTCTTATGCTGAACGCTTCAAAGATGGCGCTGGGGGGCGGGCTGTGGGCGTGACTCCTGGAATCAGAGGTTACCTGGGAGGTGTAGTCCGGCAGATTTGAGACAAAGTCCTCGTTCCCGCATACTCGAGCTGTGTTTGTAGAGGCTTCTGGTCACCGGGGTTCCATCTGGGGGAGGCGGGATGCGGCACCTACTCCATCTGGAACTTGCGGGTGAACTCGGCTCTTTTTGGAACCTGTTTTTTCTTTTTTTTTTTCCTCCGGGATCCCGCACCCTCCATGTGTTCTTTCTCTTATGCTGAACGCTTCAAAGATGGCGCTGGGGGGCGGGCTGTGGGCGTGATTTCCAGAATCAGAGGTTACCTGGGAGGTGTAGTCCGGCAGATTTGAGAAAAAGTCCTCGTTCCCGCATACTCGAGCTGTGTTTGTAGAGGCTTCTGGTCACCGGGGTTCCATCTGGGGGAGGCGGGATGCGGCACCTACTCCATCTGGAACTTGCGGGTGAACTCGGCTCTTTTTGGAACCTGTTTTTTCTTTTTTTTTTTCCTCCGGGATCCCGCACCCTCCATGTGTTCTTTCTCTTATCTCTTTTACATTTTTATACTAAACTTGTAACTACAATGAATACCTCATTAATCTCGATATCATCATTTGGAAGGAAAAGGTTTGCAAATGGAAGTTACTTTTCCTCCTTTTTTTTTCAGTCACATTCAGTGATAATTGGGTTTACTGTTGGCTCTGTACTCAGGAATAACTTTTAGTAGGCTTGGGAGACCATATAGGCTGCCAGAGATCAAACCCTAGTTGACTGCATACAAGGCAAGTGCTTACACATACCCTGGACCACTCTTTCTTCCTCTTGAGTTGAAATTTTCTACAGCATAGTTGGATCGATAGCACAGTGTGTAGGGCATTCGCCTTACAAGCGGCCAACATGGCCGACCCGAGTTCGATTCCTCTGCCCCTCTCGGAGAGCCCGGCAAGCTACCGAGAGTATTCGATATGCCAAACACAGTAACAACAAAGTCTCCAATGGAGACGTTACTGGGCCCGCTCGAGCATAGTTGGATGCATATAAATAATTGGTTCAAATATTTTTTACCCTAATACATATACCCAAAGATCAGTCCACTCCATATATAGTACTAAAAAAAGAAACTAATGGAGATGTTATATTTGGTATTATAATTCTTTGTGAAGTTATTACAGCTCCTTTAGCTATCTAAGCTCGACCAAGAATATTCCATATGTCCATCTTTTGGCTATTCTCCCAGGAATTGAATAATATATCTCTAACTTTCCGGCATAGTATCATCAAAATTAGATTTTGTTCTAATACTGAAATCTTCTGCATATTCTAACAATATTTTTGAAAAAGGAGAAGTCTATGCCTATTCATGGATTCCTAAAGTGAGTAATGGTCCTCAATGAAATTTTATTAAGCACTGAAGTGAATAATTGATTTTGTTTCTTGGAGACTAGTACTAAGTGGGAATATCCACTCAACACATGTGATGCTGAAAAAGCATCTTAGTCTCTTCATTTGTTCTGAATCAGCTCAGTATGTAGCACTGTAGCACTGTCCTCTCGTAGTTCATAGATTTGCTCGAGGGGGCCCAGTAACGTGACCATTGTGAGACTTGCTGTTACTGTGTTTGGCATATCGAATACATCACAGGTAGCTTACCGGGCTTTGCCGTGCAGGCGAGGTACTCTCGGTAACTTGCCAGGCTCTCAAAGAGGGGCGGAGGAATCAAACCCAGATCGGCAGGCCAGCTGCATGCAAAGCAAATGCCCACCACTGTGCTATCACTCCAGCCCCAGCTCAGTATACAGACTCCAAATAAAATATTCCAAATAAGCTCCAAATAATATACTACAAATAAAACATCATAAAGATTTAGCATGCATACTACTGCATACTTATATCCTCTTCCTTTTCTAAGCAACACCAAAATATGAGTTTTATAAACTGAGAAAATGTTTTTGTAAACTGGAAAAAATGTTACACTAAGCAAATATAAGCCTAGTCTATAGCAGCATTCCTTTATAGTGAAAATCTAGTTTTAGAGATAGATGAAAGGAATATCAGCATCTATAACTGCACCTATGTTTATCATTGAATACAATTAAAACTGTTAAATGATTTCCCAGATAAATAACAGCGAAAATTCATATTTTTTGCAACTGTCACAGGAAAATAAATGTTCAAAATAGTATCTTTCCTGTTTCTTTTTGGCTATTTACATGCTTTTTCTGGAAAAAATCCTTCATTTCCATTGTATATAGTATCTCTCTCTTTCTTTGTCTCTCTCTATATATTTATATACACATATATATGTATATATATGTATATATCTGTGAGTAAACATAAACATAGACAAGCCAGGTTAGACCCTGCTTTTATTCAGCAACTTGAGTCAGGGAACATTTGTCAGTTTATAGTTTCTGCCTGCTGACATGAGCAACTATATTTCTTCATCTATTTCACACTATTACTACCCAAAGAGAGATCAGTCTGTTTTTCTTTAATTTTGCTAAAGAGGCCTGTGTTTTTCCGGGTGGAGTTTAGAAAGGAAAGCAGCAGGAAAGCCAAGTGCACTTAATGAAAACACAGCCCACAGCTCTGAGTTTCACACGTCCTATCCATGGAGCTCCTGCAGCTCTGTGCGCCTGCTTTGCAGAGGTATTAAATGCTGCCACCAATACTGTAGGCACAAGTTCCCAACCCATTAAAAAGTGAAACATCCTCATTACATGGAATTCCGTTCAACAGAATTATCAAAAGGGGTGAATTAAAGGGAAATCTGGGGCTGGAGCGATAGCACAGCGGGTAGGACATTTGCCTTGCATGCTGAGGAACCGGGGTTCAATTCCCAGCATCCCATATGTTCCCTCAGGACTTCCAGGAGAATTCCTGAATTCATGAGTCAGGAGTAACCCCTGTGCATCACTGGGTGTGACCCAAAAAGAAAAGAAAAGAAAGGGAAATTAGTGCAAATTTCTTAAAATGTAAAAGTCAGGTGATTCACTAATGGAATCTATGCCCTCCGATTTGCTAGGTGTATAGAAGTGGTGATAACTGTAATTATAATTGTTATTTATAAAAATACCTACTATAGGATAGGCACAATGTATCATGGGCTGCAGCAATAGCACAGCGGATAGGGCGTTTGCCTTGCATGCAGCCAACATGACCAACCCGAGTTCGATTCCTCCGCCCCTCTCAGAATGCCCTGCAAACTACAGAGAGTATCTCCCCCCTCCCCACCCCGCAAGCAAAGCCTGGCAAGCTACCCATGACGTATTCGATATACCAAACACAGTAACAAGTCTCACAATGTTCCTGAGGCCACTGGATCAAATTTTAATCAACAGGAGAATAGTGACACTGACAGTGACCATGTATCTGTACCTCTATTAATTGTATACCCTACCTGAACTCTGCAAGACAGAAAAGAATTACATAAGAAGGGCTTCTTGGGAAGGAAAGCTCTTCATCAATTTTAATTATATCTCACTCTTAGCGAATTCAAATTTTAGTATGCCTGAATGTCACATTTTAGTTTGATAATATCTACAATGCTATTTTACACTTTATATGATATTTAAAGCCAAAGTTCACTTATGCTCAGCTGCTTTAAATGAATTGAGTGCAAAACGATATAACACCTAAACGTTTTGATTTACCTCATTAGATAATCTGTTGGAAAAATTTTTAAATTAAATTTACTAACATTATTAAAATGAAAGTAAGCAATGTAATAATTGTTTATTTCTTTAAAAACAATTCCACTAGAGTTTCCAGTTGTAAGAAATAATATTATGGTAATGGTATTATTTTCTTTAAAATTTTATCTTACCTTATTTTGAAATTGGGGTTTTCTTTCATATATTTAATATGTTTTTATCCTAAGCTTTGGAATATTTTTATTCTTTTAAATTGCAATGATAGTAAATATAAAAATGGAGCCTTAAAATCATTAAAATGAATGTCATAATATAAAACCAACTGCAGTAGTATATTAAAAACCTTAATGGAGGAGTTAAATATTAAAAATTTAATTTAAAAAAGCATTTTCTAATCTCTTAAAATTTCATTTAACATTAAAGCAATGGTATCAATCAACTGCAATATAGCTCTGAATTTCAATGCACTCTAATCCTTTAAAATTATCATTTAAGAATTTTATAGGTAATATGTTCAAACCAAGAATTATTTCCACCACTAAAAAATTAAGAAACATTAAGCTAATGTAAAGACTTATGAAAAAAACAGTACTTTTAAAATAATTTTTTAATTTACGTTTCCAGAATATAAAAGGCTCTGACTTCGAAGGGGCTTCTAAAACCAGCAGTGGCAGAGAAAATATAATCCCATCATCTGATTTTTTTTCAGTCATCTAATTTTATCCAGTTCATGTATGTACTGAAGGAGAGAACTGGAATGAAGTAGGCAATTGTCAGAGCATCTGTAATAGTACCACTTTTTGTTTTAGTAATATTTTAGTAATATTTTGTACTTTGGGTGCTTATGGAATTTATAAGCACCCAAATAATTGTCTTCACTTGAATTCAATAATGGCAAGCATTATTTATTTGAAATATGTTTTGTCTAACACTAGGTTTCTCCAGGAACCTAAACTGAATTTGTTCTGTGAAAGTAACTTTATAAGTGTTACCTGACAGCTGGATAGAGATATGAAAAGAAAGCAAACTAGAAGAGAGAGCCAATCAAGAGATTTCTGCACAAGCTACTGCTGCACGTCACTGGTGTAGACACATGGTTGGATCTTCCGAGGAGCCTCAACAAAATGTATCAGTTATTCCACATAGGAAAGAAAAAATGAAGTATTTTTGTCTCCTCTTGGTTAAGAAGCTCTTGTTAATTCCAATTGTGTTTTTTTTTTAACACATCCTATGAGAGAGTATCTAAAAAAGCCTCGTAGAAGAAGCAAGAGTTGGGATTGTAATGATCTAAAATCATTTACTCTCCTGTTGCAAAGATTATATCAGCTTAAAAATAGCTTATAAAAAATTACTCTTGCATTGGCTGAAGCTTGGGGTTCAGAAAATTTGAAATGATGCCTCAAAATACACCAATAAAATTTTTAAATATGTATTATCCTCTTGAATCTGATGCTACTAAAATGTGTTAATTTCAAAGAAGATTATAATTGTCTATCAGTTGTGTTATAGTAAATGAATCATTTATATATAATTATGTTACAAATAATCCAAATTAGGTTTAATGGTATAATAATATATTTATAATATTTATAATAATTATTATTTTATGAACCCATGATATTATTATTATACCATTAAACCTAATTTGGATTATTTGCAACATCTTTATAGGTCCATAAAATAATGTTATTTAGTATGAGGTAGAACCTTGGGTATAAAAACATACCCAAAAGTGCTTAAGGATGCCTCAAGTGATAGAGCACATGTCATGCACAGAACTTGCCCTCTTTAACCCTAACACTATATAGCTTTCCATGCAGTCCAGGGGATAGTCCAGTAGCCCCCAAGTAATGATAGAAATGTCCCTAATTCCTCACAAAATTTATTTGTAAAACATATCTCTCCCCATAATCAGGTGGAGATAACACAGTGGGTAAGGTTACAGCAGATCTGGTACCACCTATGATCCCCTGATCACCACTGTGAGTGATGTTTGAACACAGAGCAAGAATTAAGCTTTGATTATTATAGGCCATGGACACAATATCAAAATAAATAAAGCACCACTGAGTTTGAAACACCACTGAGTTTGAAATAGAACCTTATCAAAGCACTATCCTTTTGGTATGCTTCACACTTATAAACATTACTTTGCATATATTTGGCTTAAAATAAAAGAATAATTAAACATTTGATTCTCATATATATCTTATTTATGTATACTATTATGTGCCATATTATGTGCTATATAATTCTAAGAGAATAAGAGAGCAAGTGAAAAAGAAAGAAATAAAAAAAAAAAGGTGAAAGAGAGAATGTAAAAAGGAATAAGAGGGAGTGAGAGAAAATTGCAAGTTCTTACTTTGGATATTTTTGAAAAAAGTGTTAGATGTGAAATAGAACTACGAAACACTTTACAGTCCATTCAGTTTCTTTGGAAAATAATAGTTGGATTGAAATGAACACTTTAGAAGATATTTCATTTCTTGGCATTTAAAATCAATATTTTTTCTCACTGTCATGAATATTTTTTGAGAAGCCTTGGCAGCTATTTCTGTTCATTGTAATTGTGGCTCTACCCCAGGTGAAGATGGAACACCTTTCTCTCATTATTAAGAGCTTAGTAGCCCTGAGCTAAAGGCTGTGATTCTTCATGTCACCACTGTGGTGGCAAATAAGAATTCCCATTTAGTTTCTCGTAACCTCATTTGTCAAGAAGACTATATTTCAAGTTCATATAGATTTAAGGCAAACAAAAACGAGGCAGTTAAATGCCTCTTTGGTCATAAATTGCATTCATCAATTAGTGAAAAGTTAAACTAATGGGATATTAATTTTGCAGACTACTAATCTATTTTAAATTTTATTTTTTAAAGATGTGAGAAGTTAATTTAATTTTCAAATTGGTTCTCCATTAGTGAGAGTTTCAATGTGCTGCTAATGTGAAAGAGCACTTATGTGAACCCTATCTCAAGCCAGGGAGATTTGAAATTCCCTAAGCTTTACTGTGAACAAAAAAGTGAAAATACGTTTGCAGAATGTTCTGTGTGGCAGTTTAAAAAGGTATTTTTAAGTAAAAGCTTTGAAATTATTCTCAAGTCTTTCTTTATGCTTTCAATTTTAGCTGAGTTGATCAAGAATAAAAAAAGGTTATGCTTTGAGAAACTTTAAATCTGTCTCAATCATGACGTGACAAGCCTTTTAAGCCAAATGACTAACCCCTCAGAGGGGGGGAAGTGCACCCTGGGTCCCTTAGTGCCTCAAATAAACTTCAGAATTCTGATGAATGCAGCGATGTGTTACTGACTTGTGTCATTTTTAAAACTCTTTTCATGTTCAGATTATTTTCAATTATTTCCCATTATGATATTAACCACTTTCACCTTTAGCATTGAAACAATTAGAAATATATCAAAACCATGAATTTGCAGTAATGCAATGAAAGAAGTTGACCTACTTTGTCCAGACCACTCTCACCAAATGGTTATTCTCCTGCATTCACTTCTAATTGATGCGCTGAAGCCAGTAGAATCAATGCTTTGGATGATCATAAAAATTCATAGGTTAGCTATCATAAATGTCATTTCTTTATGTCATTTAAACATACAGAAATTTCATATTTTCTTAGAATCTCTCAAGTTTAGTTTACTTTTCCTAACTCCATCAATATCTAATTGATTTCTCCAAGTTCTTAATCAATATTTTTTTGTTTTTGTCAACCAACTGATCTAAAGTATTCTTCAGTATGTGTATTTGCATGACAATATACAATGACAATATACAATGCATTCGCAGCTGCTTGACATCTTATCAGGACATCTTTTTATGACATCTTATTATCTCATTCCTACTTTGGACAAACTTGCAGGCTATCGAATGTAGCCTGCCCACAGGGCAGAATCTGGCAAACTCCCCGTGGTGTACCAAATATGCCAAATACCAGTAACAATGATGGGTCTCATTCTCCTAAAGAGCCTTGAATATAATCTCAGGGCTAGGATGAAAGAGACGTTACTGGGGCCTGCTCGAGGCAATTGACGAATAACAGGGTGGATGAATGAATGAATGAATGAATGAATACAATGAATAAAACAGTGAAAAGACAAAAAAATAACATTTCTAGTTTGTAATAAACTACTACACATAGTGTTTTGTCAGTCATATTTGAGAAAACGTGTGAATATGTTTTTCTAACACCATGTTGAAAATCATAAAATATTTCCATAGCAGTTAAATTTTTGTTAGCTTTCCATTTTAATAAAAGATTCCAATTTCTAATAATAAAAAAATATTTTTTGCCCAAAATACCTTAAGTATTAGACTAGAATTTGTAATGTAAAACCAAATGTGTCCTGGGAAACATGTTTGCAAACTATGAATGAGAATATACATAGCATTTGCTCACATGAAAAACAATTAATTTGGTCCACTTTCAAGCTTTATTCTCTAGGATGGCATCTAGATCTTGATCAGAGATGAGGTACAGAAACATTCTTTTTTGTAAACTACCAAGAGTTCAACAATACTTGGAATTGCTATATTTAGCTCTATTTAATATTTTTTATTGTATTATGTTGATTATGAGTACTTTTTCAGTTTTCTGAGGAATAGTTTCTGTAAGCATAGTTGTTATATTTCAGGATACTACATGATTTGATTTATGTATACAATATAAAATGATTATGAAGATTAAGTTAATAAATATATTACCTCATAGCCAGTGTTTTGTGTGCACTCATATATGGATGAGTCACAGCCAGTGATGCTGAAGACTCCAAGGTCTTTCTCAGGAATTGCTCCCAAGGTTGCTTAGGGAACTATGCATTACAAGGAGTGAACACAGGCTCCCATCATACAAAACATATACTCCATCCTACTAATATCTCTCTCCAGTCCACAGTATCATATTAGTAACTCCTGTTAGCCTTCGGTAGAGTAGATCCTCAGAGTACATCCATCTTATTCAAAGCACGTATTCTTTGACCTATTATCTTTTTCCCACATTCCTTGGTAAACAGCACAATTTTCCTCTGTGTTTGAAGAATGGCAGTCCTTTTTTTCTTTTTTCTTTGTTTTTAAGATTTCACATAAAGGTGACACTACAGAGTATTTATCTGACTTCTTAGTTTCACTTAGTAAAACTGGTGGTAGGAAATGACCACTGGTGAAAGGATGGGTATTGGAACATTGGATGACTGAGACTGGATAATGCACATTTTTGTAATTGTGTATCTCAAGTAATTCAAATTTCTTTCTTACAGATCTTGAGTTCTGTTCACTTTGTCACAAAGGACATACTTCTTTTGACTAATTACTAATTGTATTACGATATTTATCCATTTTCTCCAAGCCTGCTCGCACTGGGACTGGGGCCTCCTCCACCCACATCCCCCATCTTCCAGTATGTAGGAGTTATACCTACCAACTGCCCCCAGGGACATGTAATCCCATCAACGGCCAAACCCAGAGACTCTAAATCCCTACTCCCAGAAGAGAACAGTGCAGAGTCTCCTGCCTCCGCACCGGGCTGTCCTCAACAGGGCCCCTTGGAGGAGGGTGGGTTGAGTTTTCCTCCCTAACCTAAGCAGAGCCCTGGCAGCTGAAGATGTATGGTTCCAGCCACAGCCATGCTTAAGACCACTCTCATGTTCAGATGAGCCTCACACATGAAGGAACCGGCAGAGGAACCCATGTGTGTGGGACCTGGGGCGTAGATCTCCAAGCCTACTCAGATTGGGACTTAGGCCCCCTCCACCCAGATCCCCCATCTTCCAGTATGTAGGCGTTACACCTACCAACTGCACCCGGCGTTGCCATGTAATCCCATCAATGGCCAAGACCCAGAGACTATAAAACCCTGCTCCAGGAAGCATCTTATTATCTAGTTCTTAATCTGGAGAACCTGGCAGGCTACCCAAACTATCCTGCCACACAGCAGAGTCTGGCAAACTCCCGTGGCGTATTCAATATGCCAAAAACCAGTAACAATGATGGGTCTCATTCTCCTGACCCAGAAAGAACCTCGAATGTGACACTTTTTAAAATCTCAGGGTTAGGGCAAAGGAGACATTACTGGTGCCTGCTCAAGGCAATTGGTGAAAAATAGGATGACAGTGATACAGTGATACAGTGATCCATTTTCTTTATGCATTCATCTACTATTACACATTTAGATGTTTTCTTGATTATTATGAATAGTGCTGCAGTGAACATGAAATTACAGGTACCTCCTTGGTATGGTGGGCCATAAGAGGCCTCCCAAGAAATCTTGAGGAGACTAGGTAGCTATAGCCAGATGGTTCAGTGCTGTGATCCAAGAAAGCGGCATTGCTCTGGCATTGTTCAGGTGTCACTTGATAGTGCTTGGGCTAACAACTCTGTGTGATACTGATTCCCATATCTTCTTGATTAATAAGTAATAAATTTTCATGATCAAAATCTATTGTAAATAGTGAGAATCTGAGTTACAATGGAGTTCAATATAAAAGTACCTCATTTGCAGAGTATTTCTTTCCTCTCTGGGATTTGAGTGGAATATGATCATCATGTATCTTTAATCATTAATCATTTCTTGATGTAAGTCTAAACGGTAAATCCTTTGACAATTCTAATGAACATTCTGACTACAATGGAAAAGTACAGTGCCTGGATAAGGTGGCTAATGTTTTTCTGCAAATATTAGACTTCATCTGGTTTATTGTCTTTGGTGCTAGACACTACTCTAAGAACACCTACAAATTCACAAGTAGAGGAAGGCATTAGAGAAGTAGAAGAAAATTATTTACAGAGAAGCAGCTGGCAATTTGGCTTATTGGATAACAGTTTAATTGTGCCCTTCCAGTGATTTTGTCATTGGAAATATGTCCTAAGAAGAATATTCAGAAAAATACATTAATATGGGAGAAATCAGAAACTAAAATGTATTTATTATTCATCATCTCAGATTTGCCAATTATTTTGAATTTCAGTCTCTATATTTTGTCAATATGAGGCAGAGTCTGTTTAGTTTTATAAAAGTGAGGAATGTTTGAAAGAATATTGGCTTTTCCCTTTTTAAGAATAAGGATTTTTATTTTATTTTGGATAAAAATTTGGATAATGCAAGCTTATTATCTTTTTTATATTTTAATAACCAAGATAGTTAACAGCAAGTGAATTTATTATAACAAATAAATATAATGGTTTAAAATATATTTGTGAAATATCCTATGTATCACTATCAAATATTAGCAAATAAAATCATAGAGCATCTAAGTACTAGATAATTCTCAGTATTCTGCTTACAAATAGGATACTAGAATAATAAAACTATATTGATATCTATTATATTTATGCAAAAAAATCTCAATTTTTAATTGATATTATATATATCAAAGAGCAAATTTCACATTTCAAATTACAATCCTCAGGTGGATAATAGTATTCACTTATAATCCCTGTAAAAATTATGTTTTATTTATTTTGTATTATTCATATTTCATTCATATATATATTGTTTTTTATAAAATTATTTATTTATCCCAATTTTATGGATGGGAACAAAGGATAGAACACCAGAAAATTGCCTCTGATAGTTAGCAACCCAGATTGAACAAATATAGTTGGGTTCCCCAAAATAGTCTATTTCATCATTCCCTTCTATTGTTCTAAATAACTAACTGCATGGACCTTCCCTAAAGGTATGCCTTAACATTTTAATGTGTTATTACTGAGTATGCTCCCTGAGTCTGAGATTAATCATCCTCACACTTCAGTTACTATCCAGTGTCAAAGGAAAAGATGAGTAAAATAGTTAAAAACAAGGGAAAATAAACTCTTTTTTTAAAAAAATAATCACTATTTTCTGGTAGCTATCAGAAGCCTGTCTAGCACACATTAACTTTTTTTTAGTTTCAATGAGATAAAAAAAAAAAACTAATTTCTGTGAACACTTTTCAAGTGCTCAGAATTATTGTGAGGTAATCCTTACCACTGGCCTCCTCAAACAGGAGAAAGAAAACACTGATGCACACACAGAAACATTTTTGAGGATTGATTCATCATAGGAACAAGAAAAAGGGTTGGATTCCCTAGAATAGATAAAGTAGAAATAACTCAAAATGCACTGTCCTCCCACTGTTCATCGATTTGCTCGAGTTGGGACCAGTAACGTCTCCACTGTGAGACTTGTTGTTACTGTTTTTGGCATACCGAATACGCCACGTGGATCTTGCCAGGCTCTGCTGCGTGGGCGGGATACTCTTGGTAGCTTGCTGGGCTCTCCGAGAGGGATGGAGGAATTGAACCTGGGTTGGCTACGCTCAAGGCAAATGCCCTACCCATCACGCTATTGCTTCAGCACAACTCGCTTCTTAACCTTTTGGCTAAGATCAAGTGTAGTAACTCAAAATGAACTTTAGAAAGTAACTCAATTCTGCAATCATATTTTCCACACAAATAGAAGCTGAAAAATTGGAGATTGACCCCACTACACTCGGAAACCTAATCACTACTCATCTCACACAGCCTGTTCCAAGTCCCAAAAAAGTTTGGGAGGGATACAATACCCACTGTTGTTTTAGAACATTGTTCTCAATGAACAATTGACATCTAAGTTACATAACTCTCTCTCTCTATATATATATATATATATGCATATATGTATATGTAATGCATATATACTTTAGAATACACATATATACACACACGTATATGTATTTCAAAGTATATATGCATTATATATGTGTGCATGTGTGTATGTGTGTATTCTAAAGTGAAATGAGGAAACTCAAGAGATAGCAAGCATCTTGTTTTTAAAGTGAATTTAACTGATAATTCACAAGTAAGCATTCCATTTATTCTATCTCTAAATTTTTATTAATAGTGGGAAAATATGAATTATCTTGCTATTATTTAAATAAAATTTCACTGTCACTGTCCTCCCGTTGTTCATCGATTTGCTCGTGTGGGCCCAGTAACGTCTCCATTGGAGACTTTTTTTGTTACTTTTTTTGTTACATATCGAATACATCATGGGTAGCTTGCCAGGCTCTGCCATGCAGGCAAGATACTCTCGGTAGCTTGCCGGGCTCTCAGAGAGGGGTGGAGGAATCGAACTCGGGCCGGCCATGTTGGCTGCGTGCAAGGCAAATACCCTACCGCTGTGCTAAATAAAACTTGAGAAAACAATTATGGGATTTTAAAATTTCATAAGAAAGTTAAGATAATTGAAATTATTGCATGCTAATAAGAAAAATATATTATAAAGTATTTTATAACCATTAGAAATGTAAAAAGTTTTACTTATTAATGGTCATTATGAACTTTAGTTCTAGTGATGGTATAGTTGAATGGCATACACAAAACCTTTATGTTACCTCTTTTAGTCAAAAGAAAATGAAAAATTATGACTCTTTTAATTGTAGTTAAAATTTAGGCAATTAATTTGTAAAGAACATACTTTGTATTATTACAAATTGTTGTTTAAATTTATAAAATAAATGTAGACGAAAATACTTCAATGTTCTTAAAACTTAAGCATATTTTATTAATGGTTTTGTGTTTATGCAGAAGTACATTTATTTATTTGCTTCTGTTATTAATTTTGTTTGTTTTCATTGATTTTTCTTAGATCGCACTATACAGAATCTTAGTTATAGGTTTTTATCTCTATATATGTACAGGATTCACCACTCCAGCCATGAAAACATAAGATAAATTCTACCACTAAACATAACACTCCGATACCTGATATATTTTCTCTTCAGGAACCCCAAAGATTACATTGAGTATAACAGTTAGTTTGGGGGCCAGAGAGATAGTACAAAGGGAAGAGTGTTTGCCTTGCTCTTGATGGATCCAGTTTTGATCTCTGGCATCCTCTATTGGCCTGATCACGCCCAGGAATGATTCCTGAGTGCAAAGCCAGGAGTAAGGCCTTAGCAAAGCTTAGTGTGCCCTCATTCCTCCCCAAAATTTAGTTTTCATGTTTTTGCCAATTTATTTGTTTTTGTCATTTCTATTCTACATAGAATATACCTATTTATTTTATTTTATTACACATATGCATATATAAAACATATCTACTCATTTCACTCATTATCATCACCTTACTTCAAAAAACATAATCATCTCAAATTATTATTCCCAGTTCATATATACCCTCTGTTTTTACACAGAGGGTAGGTTAATTATTTCTAATCTCCCATATAAAATACATAGAGACTAAATTGACTAATAAGAAGATGTACTTTAGTCATATACCTGAGATGGAACATTTTTGATGTGCCCTGGAGTCTAAAAATGAAGAAAAGAAAGAAAACCAGAGTTATTAGATCATGTAAATTGATGTTTAGGGTTAACAATGTCATCATAAAATAGAGGAAAGAAGTTGGGGATTGAAGATAACACATATTTTACATGAAAACAGGACTTGAAAAGTTAAAACTAGTTGAAAAAGCAAATCTGAAAACTATTCTCATTAAATATATATATATATATATATATATATATATATCATCCTGGGGATACCCAGAATGGGTAAAGAATATATTTTTTATAATTTTCTCATTACCAATTATGAGGTTCAGATTCAAATATGATCCATATGGAAAATCAGCAAAACCCTAAGCCAGAAAATACCTTATTATTAATAAAAACTTCAGGGTACAAGATAAAAAGCAAATATCTATTGTCTCTGAGAGTATATTCAACTCAAGACTTTCAAGACTGTCACAGTCTGAAATTTAAAAAAATGCACAATAGATTCAACCAGGTACAGCCCGGTGCCCAGGGCTTGGGAGTCTCTCTGGGCATGCGCAGCTAGTTCGATACCCTAGAACAGCCGGTTTTCTCTCCCTTGATCTGCGCGGGACGGGAACCGAAGCCCATCCCATCTCTCAGCAACAAAGATGAATGTCTCCAAGTCTCTCTCCTCATTCAACCAGGTACAGCTCGGCGCCCAGCGCCAGGAACCCTTTGTGGAGCTGCGGCCACTAGTGGCTGCGAAATACTCTCCCACTACATACGCCATAGGAACCATAAGCTACCCTCTTAGATGGAACCTTCTCTAGGTTAGCTAAGCTACTAGAAACACAGTAGCCAATAACTCATAAGCCTATCTCAAATCACACTGCATATCAAGCAGAATAGTAACAGTGAACATGAAGGACTAAACGACAAAGGTCAAAATGGTAAAGCAACGCAAAAGCCCACCAAACTTTCTTATTGAAGAGTCTAGCCCAGAAGACACCAACAGTACTGTGGTGTTAGACAACCTCTCTGACAAGGAATTCAGAAGGGAGCTACTTAGGATGCTTAGGGAACCAAAAGAAACAATGGAAAGCAATGCCAATAAAAGACAAGAGGATTTGAAGGAAGAAATGAGGAAAATGCAATCGGAAATGTCAGACCTGAAAAACCTGGTAGGCGAATTGAAAAACTCAGTGGAAGGCCTCAGCAGCAGAGTAACAGCTGCTGAGAACAGAATCAGTGAGCTTGAAGATGAAGTTCAGAGACTCTCCAGAAAAGAGCAGAAAATGGAAAAGAGACTCACAATTCGGGAACAGATGGCAAGAGAAGACCGTGATGAAGCCAAGAGGGGTAACATAAGAATTATTAGAGTCCCAAAGGGAATGGAAGAAAACCTTGATGAAGAAGAAACTGTCAAAGACATCATTGCTACAACGTTTTCAGAGCTGAAGAAAACCTGTGGCCACATTCAGGAGGCCCGAAGGGTACCAGCTAGAAGAAATCCAAATAAAAATACCCCAAGACACATTTTGATCAAAATGACCAAAACCTTAGACAGAGACAAAATTCTGAAAAAAGCAAGATCGAAGAAAGAAATCTCTTACAAAGGAGCATCCATAAAATTCACAGCTGATTTTTCTGATGAAACCCTCATGGCCCGAAAACAATGTGGGACATAGTAAATAAAACTCAATAAATAAATGCCTCTCCAAAAATACTTTACCCAGCAAGACTCTCATTCATAATAGAAGTAACAACACACAGTTTAACAGACAAACAACAGCTCAGGAACATCAAAGACTCAAAACCATGGTTACAAGAACAACTAAATGGGCTAATTTAAGGCAAGACAGGCCCCTCAAATACACCAAATTTCAAGAGAACAATGGGACAAAATCCTATAACAATAATCTCTCTCAATGTCAATGGGCTAAACGCACCAATTAAATGACATAGAGTGGCAGGATGGATTAGAAAATTGAACCCAATATTCTGCTGCCTGCAAGAAACACATCTCAATAATCAAAGCAAACACAGATTCAGAGTCAAAGGCTGGAAAACAATTCTACAGGCAAACAGCTCCCATTAAAAAGCTGGGGTAGCCATCCTAATATCAGACCACATTGATTTCAGAGTGAGGAAGGTCATAAGAGACAGTGAAGGTGATTTCTTATTGATCAAAGGATCTGTAGAACAGGAAGAACTTACAATAATAAATGTATATGCACCTAATGAGAGACCAGCAAAGTACTTAAAACAACTACTCATAGATTTGGAAAAAGACATCAATAGCAACACAATACTAGTGGGAGACTTAAACACCGCTTTATCACCTCTTGATAGATCAACCAGACTCAAGCTTAGCAAGGACATACTTCATCTGAGGGAAACAATGGAAGAAAGGGACTTAGTAGATATATACAGGACACTTCATCCACAAAAAGCTGAATACACATTCTTCTCAAGCGTACATGGAACAATCTCCAAGATAGACCACATGCTGAGCCACAAAATATACCTCCATAAAATTAAGAATATAGAGATTATATCAACAATCTTCTCAGACCACAATGTGCTGAAATTAGAAGTAAATCACACACAAAAACAGAAAACTAAATCAAACACCTGGAAATTAAACAGTGCACTATTGAACAACAAGTGGCTTAGAAAGGAAATCAAAGAGGAAATCAAAAGATTCCTAGAAACAAATGAAAATGAGGACACAAGTAACCAAAATTTATGGGACACAGCAAAAGCTGTGCTAAGGGGACAGTTTATAGCTCTACAAGCATTCCTCAGGAAGGAGGAGCCACCACACATAAATAACCTAACCTCACAGCTTAAGAGCTTAGAGAAAGACCAACAAAAGGAGCACAAACCGAGCAGGAGAAAGGAAATAATAAAACTCAGAGCAGAGATTAACGAGATGGAAACCCGAAAAAAAATTCGAAAGATCAATGAAACCAAGAGCTGGTTCTTCGAGAAAATTAACAAGATCAATAAGCCTCTATCAAAACTCACAAAGAAAGGGAGAAAGAAAACCCGAATAAACTGAATCATAAATGAAAAGGGGGTCATCACAACAGAAACTACAGAAATTCAAAGGATCCTCAGGGAGTACTTTGAGAAGCTTTATGCCACGGAACATCAAAACCTCGAGGAAATGGATAAATTCCTACATTCCTACAGACTCCCAAGGCTGAACCAAGAAGACCTGGAATACCTGAACAGACTTATCACCATCAAGAAAATTGAAATGGTAATAAAAAGTCTCCCCAAGCACAAAAGTCCTGGCCCAGATGAATTCACTAGTGAATTATTCCAAATCTTTAAAGAGGACTTACTCCCAATCTTCTTTAAGCTTTTCCATGAAATTGAAATATCAAAAACACGTCTGAACAGTTTCTACCTAGCAAATATTACAATGATACCAAAAGCAGACAGAGATACTACAAAAAAAGAGAATTACAGGCCAATATCCCTGATGAACACAGATGCAAAGATCCTCAACAAACTACTAGCAAATAGAATCCAACTACTCATCAAAAAGATCATACACCATGACCAAGTAGGATTCATCACAGGGATGCAAGGATGGTTTAACATTCGGAAATCAATCAACATCATCCATCATATCAACAAAAGAAAAGATAAAAAGCATATGATCATATCAATAGATGCAGAGAAAGCATTTGACAAGATCCAGCACCCCTCTATGATGAATACCCTAGCCAAAATGGGTATAGAGGAGACTTTCCTCAACATAGTTAAAGCCATCTACCACAAGCCTACAGCAAGCATCATCCTCAATGGAGAAAAACTGAGAGCCTTCCCTCTAAGATCAGGAACAAGACAAGGATGTGCACTCTCTCCACTGCTGTTCAATATAGTACTGGAAGTACTTGCAATAGCGATTAGGCAAGAAAAAGATAGTAAGGGCATTCAGGTAGGAAAGGAAGAAATCAAGCTCTCACTATTAGCAAATGATATGATACTATACTTAGAGAACCCAATAACATCCACCAAAAAACTCCTAGAAACAATAGACTTGCATAGTAAAGTTGCAAGCTATAAAATCAATACCCAAATGTCCATGACTTTCCTATACGCAAACAGTGAGAGAGAAGAAAGCTACATAAAAAAAGTCCCGTTCACAATTGTGCCCCAGAAAATCAAGTACCTGGAACAAAGGCAGAACTGCAGACCAATGGAACAGAGTTGAATACACTGACATCACCCCCCAATCATATGATCATCTAATCTTTGATAAAGGTGCAAGAAATCTGAAGTGGAGTAAGGAAAGCCTCTTTAACAAATTGTGCTGGCATCACTGGACGGCTACATGCAAAAAAATGGGCTCAGAACTCTGCCTAACACCATGTACAAAGGTAAGATCAAAATGGATTAAAGACCTCAACATCAGACCAGAAACCATAAGATACATTGAAGACAAAGTTGGCAAAACCCTCCATGACATTGAGGCTAATGGTATGTTCAAAGATGACACGCCACTGGCTGAGCAAGTGAAAACAGAGATAGATAAATGGGACTATCTTAAACTAAGAAGCTTCTGTACCTCCAAAGAAACAATGACCAAAATACAAAGACAGCCTACAGAATGGGAAAGAATATTCGCCAAATACACATCTGACAAGGGATTGATATCAAGGATATACAAAATACTGGTTGAACTCCACAAGAAGAAAACATCCAACCCCATCAAAAAATGGGGCAATGAAATGAACAGAAACTTTCTCAAAGAAGAAATCCGAATGGCAAAAAAGCACATGAGAAAATGCTCTACATCATTAATCATCAGGGAGATGCAGATCAAAACCACAATGAGATACCATCTCACACCTCAGAGACTGGCCCACATTCAAAAGAACAAAAGCAACCGTTTCTGGCGCGGATGTGGCGAGAAAGGGACACTCCTTCACTGTTGGTGGGAATGTCCACTGGTTCAGCCCTTCTGGAAAACAGTATGGACGTTCCTCAAAATATTAGAAATTGAGCTCCCATTTGACCCAGCAATACCACTCCTGGGAATATATCCCAGAGAGGCAAAAACGTGTAGCCGAAGTGACATCTGCACTTGTTTGTTCATTGCAGCACTCTTTACAGTAGCCAGAAACTGGAAGAGACCTGAGTGCCCAAGAACAGATGACTGGTTAAAGAAACTTTGGTACATCTACACAATGGAGTACTATGTGGCTCTTAGAAAAGATGAAGTCATGAACTTTACATACAAGTGGTACAATATGGAAAGTATCATGCTAAGCGAAATGAGTCAGAAAGAGAGGGATAGACATAGAAAGATAGCATTCATCTGGGGGATATAAAATAATAAAATATGAGATTAATACCCAAGAATAGCTGAGAGCAACACCAGGAGAATTACTTCATAACTTAGAGGCCAGCTGGGTATCCTAGGGGAAAGGACAATTCAAATAGAAAGGGGAACACCAAGTGGAGGGTGTTTGGAGGATCCTCCCAGGAGGGGAGATGCAGGTTGAAAGTAGACTGGACTAAACATGTTCGCCACTCAATGCCTCTTTGGCTGATCACAGCGCCCAGGAGGAGAGAGAGAACAGGGGGGAATGCCCTGCCACAGTGGCAGGGGGGGATGGGGGGATGGGAGGATGGGGGGAGGGATATTATCCTGGTGGTGGAAAATGGGCACTGGTGGAGGGATGGGTATTTGATCGTGGTATGACCGAGATCCAAGCACAAAAATTTGTAAATCTACAACTGTACCTCATGTCGTTTCACTAATAAAAAAGAAAAAAAAAGAAAAAAAATACTAATTTTGACTTTAGAATAATTATTGATGAAATGCTCTTTTCTTGGAAACAGAAAAATAATTTTGTATGTTAATGAATGGTGGCATTAGCAAAGTTGTGTAATCAAAGCAAATAAAATATCTACTTGGAAAAAAAAAAGAAAATCAAGTACCTAGGAATCAGCTTAAATAAGGAAGTAAAGGACCTGTACAAAGAAAACTACAAAACTCTACTTCAGGAAATAAAAGAGGACATGAGGAAATGGAAAGATATCCCATGCTCATGGTTCGGGAGACTTAACATTGTCAAAATGGCAATACTACCAAAAGCATTGTATAAATTCAATGCAATCCCTATAAGGATACCCATGACATTCTTCAAAGAAATGGAGCATACACTCCTGAAATTTACATGGAACAATAAGTCCCCACGAATAGCTAAAGCAATTCTTGGGAAAAAGAAAATGGGAGGAATCAACCTCCCTATCTTCAAACTGTACTACAAAGCAGTAATAGTTAAAACAGCATGGTACTGGAACAAAAGCAGAACTGCAGATCAATAGAACAGGTTTGAATACACTGACATCTCCCCTCAATCATATGATCATCTAATCTTTGATAAAGTTGCAAGAAATGTGAAGTGGAGTAAGGAAAGCCTCTTTAACATATTGTGCTGGCATCACTGGATGGCTACATGCAAAACAATGGACTCAGAACTTTACCTAACAGCATGTACAAAAGTAAGATCGAAATGGATTAAAGACCTCAATATCAGACCAGAAACCATAAGGTACATTGAATACAAAGTTGGCAAAACCTTTCATGACATTGAAGCTAATGGTATTTTCAAAGATGCCACGCCACTGGCCGAGCAAGTGAAAACAGAGATAGATAAATGGGACTATATTAAACTAAGAAGCTTCTGCACCTCCAAAGAAACAGTGACCAAAATACAAAGACAGTCTACAGAATGGGAAAGGATATTCACCGAATACACATGTGACAAGGGGTTGATATCAAGGATATACAAAATACTGGTTGAACTCCACAAGAAGAAAACATCCAACCCCATCAAAAAATGAGGCAATGAAATGAACAGAAACTTTCTCAAAGAAGAAATCTGAATGGCAAAAAAGCACATGAGAAAATTCTCTACATCATTAATCATCAGGGAGATGCAGATCAAAACCACAATGGGATACCATCTCACACCTCAGAGACTGGCCCACATTCAAAAGAACAAAAGCAACCAATGCTGGTGCGGATATAGCGAGAAAGGGACACTCCTTCACTGTTGGTGGGAATGCCAACTGGTTCAACCCTTTTGGAAAACAATATGGACGATTCTCAAAAAATTAGAAATTGAGCTCCCATTTGACCCAGCAATACCACTCCTGGGAATATATCCCAGAGAGGCAAAAAATGTATAGTCGAAGTGACATCTGCACTTGTTTGTCCATTGCAGCACTCTTTACAATAGCCAGAAACTGGAAGAAACCTGAGTGCCCAAGAACAGATGACTGGTTAAAGAAACTTTGGTACATCTACACAATGGAGTACTATGTAGCTGTTAGAAACGATGAAGTCATGAAATTTACATACAAGTGGTACAACATGGAAAGTATCATGCTAAGCGAAATGAGTCAGAAAGAGAGGGATAGACATAGAAAGGTTGCATTCATCTGGGGGATATAAAGTAACAAAATATGAGATTAATACCCAAGAATAGCTGAGATCAGCACCAGGAGGATTACTCCATAGTTTAGAGGCCAGCCGGGCATTCCAGGGGAAATGGCAGTTCAGATAGAGAAGGGAGCTCCAAATAAAGTGTGTTTGGAGGATCCTCCCAGGAGGGGAGATGCATGTTGAAAGTAGACTATGGACTGAACATGTTTGCCACTCAATGCCTCTTTTGCAGACCACAACACCCAAAAGGAGAGAGAGAACAAAAGGTAATGCCCTGCCACAGAGGCAGGGTGGGCTGGGGGGTGGTGGGGGTGGGAGGGGTATTATCCATGGTGGTGGAAAATGGGCACTGACAGAGTGATGGTATATTTGATCATTGTATAATCGAAACCCAAGCACAAAAAGTTGTAAATCTAAAACTGTACCTCATGGTGTTTCACTAATAAAAAGAAAATAAATGAAAAAATAAATAAATAAATAAAAATGAAAACAATGTAGAATAAATAAAAGTACATCAATCAGAAGAAACCAGAAACTTCAAAAAATCATACAAATAACAGATTACATATAATTAACATAAAATTATGTTTTAATTATTGAGTAATCATGACTTACAACGTTATTCATTGTTGAGTTTCACGAGTATAGCACTGTATAGCACTGTCCTCTTGTTGTTCATCGATTTGCTCTAGCGGGCCCAGTAGCGTCTCCATTGTGAAACTTGTTGTTTCAGGAGTATCATGTTCCAATAGCAATCCCCTCAACAATATCAACTTCCCTCCAATCCTCCAGTTTACCTTCTTTATAGATAACTTTTCATTTGGCTGTTGTAGTTGGGATTTTATGTTTTCCATTTTGTTTGGTTATGTGCTTCACCTATATAGAAATACCATTATAGCTGCCAATACGCCTGAGATACTTCTCTACTCCCCCTATTATCTTTTGTCCACCAACTCTTACTTTCCCACCTTGAGATCTTTTCCTTCTCTATCTTAATCAGTTCTACAATCTAGGGACCAGGAAAATAGCTATCTCTGTTTGGGTACCTTGCATTCCATTGTCCAGTCACTCAGTATACAACAGATAAAAAGAGTATCCAGTATTTGTCTGTATTCTGCTGACTTATTTCATCTAACATGATAAGCTCTAATTTCATTCAAGTTTCAGCAACCTGCATGATTTCAGCCTTCTTTGAAAATTCACATATATTGTAAAGTAAAAAGTAAAGACCCTCCTATTGTTCATCGATTTACTCGAGTGGGCCCAGTAACGTCTCCATTGGAGATTTTGTTGTTACTGTGTTTGGCATATCGAATACATCACGGGTGGCTTGCCAGGCTCTGCCATGTGGGCGAGATACTCTCGGTAGCTTGCCGGGCTCTCCGAGAGGGGCAGAGGAATCGAACTCAGGTTGGCCATGTTGGTTGCGTGCAAGGCAAATGCCCTACCGCTGTGCTATTGCTCCAGCCCCACATATATTGAATATATATATATATATATATATTGTTTATGTCAAGTAGTAATCAGGTAAACAGGAGTCAACAGGTCTATTATACTCACTGTACTAGGAGATCTTAATGGAACTAGGAATCAAAATCAAGACCTTGTACATGCGATACCTCTTTAATGATTCTGCTCACTCCCCCAAAATTATATATACATATATGTATACAAATATGGTCTGCACACTTTTAATAGACACTGATATACTTAAAATGTTAAAAGAAATAATAGATGGCTTAGGAAATAAAATGTTGTTGCCAGAGATATATTATATATTTGTATTATATATTATAATACAAATTTATAAGATATAAACTTGTAGAAAGCTTTTATTGTGTATGTGAATTAAAAGTATTTCTTACTTGACTTTTCACTCTTTTGGTGATTTTTGTTGATAAATGAAAGTTCTTAATTAGTTAAAATCCACTTTATACATTATTTCTTTAGTCATCTCAGATTCTTTTCTTAAAATAAATTTTCAGGTACTGTTAATATTTTTTTCTGCTTAATCCTTTGATAGTAATTTAACTACCTATCAGTAGATAGTAAAGGGTTATCTATTTATGCTATTGCCTCTCAACACGCTGATAACTCATTGTGCATTTCTTATACTATAGCTTTTGATAGTTATCTAATTTCATTCTTTATATGCTTCCATTGTATTTTTAATTGATGGTATTAATTGTTCCCTTATCACTGGTGTTTAAATCACTATGTAGAGGCTAGAAAAATAGTACAGTTGGTAAGGCACTTGCCTTGCATCTGCCAACTTGGGTTCAATTCCTGGAACTCCATATATTTTGAGCACCTCCTGGAGTGATTTCTGAGACCAGAGCAAGGGGTAAGCCCTGAGCACTGCCAAGTTTGCCCGCATCACCAAAACTAAATCCACAAATAAAATAAAATAACTCTATAATATTTGTTGTATTCATTTGAAATTTTATTCTGTTGGGTATTTATTTTGCTTTAATTAGAGAAATATGTCTTTTTCCAGAACTGGAAAAATCTATTGTTTTAGACAATATTCCTGGAATATTCCGGTTCATGCTGTTTAGTCTTGTAATTTGAAATTATTATATTTTCCCAATTTGTATTCAATTATTTTTAAAATCTCTATTTTCTGCCCCTATTTTATTCTGGGTGACATTTTTCTTTCACAAAGATTATCCTAAGTAATGCTGGATATTGGGTGTATCCAAGGTCATATACTCTCAGTGATGATCTTTCATCTGAGTGGGCCTAATTATATGTGCACTGGCTTAGTGTTTCTTGTGGCCACCAATAATGCCTTGATAGAATTAAAATATGCTGTTTGATATTTTAAAATTTATATCTTCAAATTTATAAGTAATTTTCTATTTAACTCGCATATTTTAAATTCATTTGTTATATGATTAACATATCAACTTTACCATACTTTGTATTTAAATTTTTTATTTCCTGAAGAGACTCACAGTGCTCAGGCATCACTCCTAAGACTGGGGGATAAGATGTAATGCCAAGGGATTGATCTGAGTTTGATACATTCAAGCCAAATGCCATGACAGCATTTGTCCATGACCATGCTCTCAACTTATAGTTGAGTATCATGTTGCTTTGGCCAGGCCCATTTCGATGCTAGAGTAGCTCACAGCTTGCTCTGGGTACTTTCAGTCCCTCATCAGGACTCTGCTTTTTGGAGTGCTAGGAACTAAGGGCAACTGAGGCATAACTTGAGAAAGCAGGTGCCCTGAAGTACGGATTGTTTGGAGACAATTTACTCCCAAGTTACAAAAGCAGAATAATAATTGTCTTCCTGTGTCTGTACAAAATAGACATTGCTTTAAAGCAAACTATTCAAAAGACATAAGGAGAGGAGAAAGTCTGTATTTTACTAATACATATAAAATCTTGGGCTGGAATGTTAGCACAATGGGTAGGGCATTTGCCTTGCATGCGGCCAACCTGGCTAACCTGAGTTCTATTCCTCCACCCCTCTCGGAGAGCCCAGCAAGCTACCGAGAGTATCTTGCCCTCACAGCAAAGCCTGACAAGCTACCTGTGACATATTCGATATGCCAAACACAGTAACAAGTCTCACAATAGAGACGTTACTGGGCCCGCTTGAGCAAATCAATGAATAATGGGAGAACAGTGACAGTGATATAAAATCTTAGATTCCTGAGGAATCTTACCTTATAAGTTAACAGAATCTGATTAGGGGGAAAAGGTGATAGACCCCGTTGGGAAAGAGAGCACAGAGAGGAGTTTACAGATAAACAGATAAACAAAGTAATGGGCACTGTAATGGGAGTCACTCAATAAACCTAAATTCCCTGTGGCAAGGGAAAAAGGACAAACCAATGTTAGGCCTAAAATATTTAGAGCTATATTCCAACAATAAGCTGTTAAGGATGTAACTTAAATAGCTCTTAAATATCATAATAGTGTAACTCTGGACATTAACATGACTATAAAAGATTAGAGGAAGGGGAGAGGAAGAGAGAGGAGGGGAGGGAGGGGAGAAAGAGATAAGAAAATTTCCGGCAGTAGAGGCAGGCTAGCAGTGGCAGTAGAGGGGGTGATGGTAGGAAACCCCAGGGACACTGGTGATGGGAAATATACAATGGTGGAGCGATGGCATTGGAACACTGTATGACTGAAACCTGATAGCATTGTAACTATGTCTCTCATGGCAACTCAATAAAAAAAAAGTGTTGAAACATACCATGTCAAACAACTCTTCATATAAATTTGAATAAAAAGTTTTGAGTATCAAAAAAATTGTTATGACAATGTAGAACAATAGGAGTTATCTGATACTTATGTTTGGAGAACATATTGATATATGTTTAGATGAATGCTCAGTATTTACATATATTCCTATTACCTATTTTATTCTTGTATAAAAAACTGAACAATAAATTTATACGTGTACTCAATTGTATTGAAAATAATCATAGCCTTAATTTTAATTCACAAATTTTGAAACAACATAGACATTAATTGGCAATGTAAAGGGCAAGATTGTATAATGTAATACTATATTAGTACCAAAAAAATTACTATTCCCTTTAGCTGTACCCATTATAAATCACAGATAAGAGAAAGGAATGAGCTATACTTCAGCTTATTAGAGAACTTGGGGGATCAGTAACATATCTAAAGTTCATCTAAAGAGAACTTTCAAACTTAGAGGAAGTTTGTACCTAAAGCCCTGTTAATAACAGCCAAATAATGAAAAATAATGAAATAATGAAAATAATAAAAATAAAATAATGAAAATAGTTTAAATGCCCACAATTAAGTCAACAAAATATATATAAAATAATCATATGTACAATAATATAAATATGCCCTGTTATAGGGGCTGGAGAGATAGCACAGTGAGTAGGGCATTTGTCTTGCATGTGGCCGACCCAGGTTCAATTACCACCATCCCATATGGTCCCCTGAGCACTTCCAGGAGTAATTCCTGAGTGCAGAGCCAGGAATAACCCATGATCATCGCCAGGTGTTACCCAAAAAGCAAAAATATAAATTGATTAATTAAAATAAAAAAATAATATACCCTGCACTGCACTGTAGCACTGCACTGTCCTCCCATTGTTCATGAATTTGCTCGAGCGGGCCCAGTAACGTCTCCATTTTTTTAAGACTTATTGTTACTGTATTTGGCATATTGAATACATAACGGGTAGCTTGCCAGGCTTTGCTATGCAAGTGAGATACTCTCGGGAGCTTGCCAGGCTCTCCGAGAGAGGCGGAGGAATCGAACCCGGTTCGGCCGGGTTGGCTGCATGCAAGACAAATGCCCTACCACTGTGCTATCACTCCAGCCCAGTGTACCCTATTATAGATAAATATAAATTGTAAATGAAATAAATATAACACACACCGAGTACCAGAGGGAACTTCAGAAAAATATACATTTGATGTATGAAGTTCATTTAATAATTTTTAAATATTTAGAACAGTCTATTACTTGGGGTGAATACATATAGCAGCAGAAACAAAGAAATCACAATTCCTTACATGTTCATGAATATATAAAATATTGTATAATAAAAAGCATAAAAATAAACCAGCAACAACTCTCCAAACCCCATTCAAAATGCTGCATCCATAGCAAATTCATATTAAATTCCATTTCTAAAGAGAGCACAAAAAACACACTGGTCACATAGTCACCTTACAGACACTATACTATCTCTCTGACTGTTATGGAAATTCTTGAGGGACTGGAGGAAGAATTCAGAGTGTAAGACATTTGTGCTACATGTGGCCATTCCTGTGCATCTCCTGGCACCCACAATTGTTCCCCTATCCCTGTCAGGAGTAATCCTTCAAGGTATGACCTCCAAACAAACAAACACAAAGGAAATAAAATACTTCAGTGCTATCATTATGGAATGCTTAGTCCTTTGAATAGAACATACCTTCGAGTTGTTTATTCCACAACAGGAGAACAATTTGAGATGCCTTTCATGACATCTATGTGTGGAAGTTATATACTTACGAAAAGCTACTCCGTGGGTAACAGGGGTTACTCATACTTAGATGTATGAGACTTTAGACAAAAGTTAAACTAACTTGGGTTTTATCCATTAGATTTTGGCTATTGTTAACAGAGCAGCAATGAACATAGAAGTGCAGATGTCATTTCGACTATACTTTTTTTGCCTCTCCGGGATATATTCCCAGGAGTGGTATTGCAGGGTCAAATGGGAGCTCAATTTCTAGTTTTTTGAGAATCGTCCATACTGTTTTCCAAAAGGGCTGAAGCAGTCGGTATTCCCACCAGCAGTGAAGGAGAGTCCCTTTCTCGCCACATCCACGCCAGTACCGGTTGCTTTTGTTCTTTTGGATGTGGGCCAGTCTCTGTGGTGTGAGATGATATCTCATTGTTGTTTTGATCTGCATCTCCCTTATGATTAGTGATGTAGAACATTTTCTAATGACCCTTTTAGCCATTTGTATTTCTTCTTTGAGAAATTTTCAGTTCATTTCATCACCCCATTTTTTATGGGGTTGGATGTTTTCTCCTGGTGGAGTTTGACCAGTGCTTTGTACATGGAAAGTATCATGCTAAGTGAAATGAGTCAGAGAGGGACAGACATAGAAAGATTGCATTTATCTGTGGAATATAAAGTAACAAAATAGGAGACTAACACCCAAGAATGGTCAAAATAATATTAGGAGGTTAGCTCCATGGCTTGGAGGCCAGCCGCACATGCAGGGGGAAAAGGCAGCTCAGATACACCAAGTAAAGGGTGTTGAGAGGATCTGCCCAGGATGAGAGATGCATGCTGAAAGTGGACTATACACCAAACATGATTGCCACTCAATACCTCTTTTGCAAAACACAACACCCAAAGGAGAGAAAGAACAAAAGGGAATGCCCTGCCACAGAGGTGGGTGGAATGGGGGCGTAGGGTGGTGAGGGGTGGTGGTGGGGAGGTTACTGGGATCATTGGTGGTGGAGAATGTGCACTGGTGGAAGGTTAGGGTACATTCGACCACAGTATAACTGAAGCGCAAGTACAAAATTTTGTAAGTCTACAACTGTACCTCATGGTGTTTCACTAATAAAAAGAAAATAAGTTAAACTACCTGGCCTATCACTTGATCACTTGATATCCCATTACTCATCCATTTTCTCAAGCAGGTGCCAGTAACCTCTGCATTCATTTCTGTTGAGTACTAGTGTAGCCCAATGGTTTCTGCTCGCTCCAGGAACACACAGAGCCTCAAACTGATCATTCAGGGTCTTGACAAACAAGTCTGACCATCTCGTAGGTTGATGGCCATATGATCTTTTGACATTCCATGGAATCCAATCAGTAACGGCTCTAGTTAGCAGTCATCTCCAAATCACATTATGTGTCCGGCACATCTGATTTTCGATGCCTTGGCAAACGAGACAGCATCCCTGATTGTCAATCTTTGACAGAGGTTGGAACTCAGGATTCTTTCTCTCACTTGAGTGAAGCGTGATAATCTAAGCATAGCTCTTTGATTCCTCTCTGGGAGACCTGAATAGCATTTTCATATTGTTTTAATAGTGCCAAGGTCTCTGAGGCATATGTTAATGCAGGAAGAACAGTGGAATCAAAGAGATGTGCCCGGACTCAGAGGTTCTTCGTCCTCTTAACTATTTCTTCGATGCTCTTCAAGTCATTCCAAGCCACTCTCTTCCTCCTGTGCAACTCAGGTGTCAGGTCATTCGTCATGTTGAGTTCTCGACCTAAGTACACATAAATGTTGCATTCTGAGATGGTCATTCCATTGAGAGAGAATGGAATGTCAGGAACGAGTCTGTTTCTCAAAAACATTAAGAAGGATGAGGAAGGAGAGGCTGATAAAATCTCCAGGATGAACTAGGCTGCCAAAATGAATAAGAACTAAAATGACTGTCTGTACTTTCAGTGCACATATGCTGGTGCTGGATTAATCCCTCGAGGAACTGATGTTGCAAGTGCAAAAGATCAAGTACAACATCACTAGACTGACCGAGATGAGAAGGTATCAACCACATCACTCCATTTTCAACACTGGAGAAGAACTGTTCCTCGGAATGTGCAACAAAGGAAGCGTTGGTAGTGTCGGTGTCCTTGTCAACACAAACTTGGCCATGAGCATTGATTTTTTCAAATGACTAAAAACCTGAATTGGATGATTACACTTGAATAGATGTGGATCACTGCCAGCAGTTTCTATCTTCGTTGTCTATGCACCAACATCCAATTATGATAAAGGAGAAATTGAGAAATTCTACATGGAGCTGGAGAAGTTCTACAAAGACCACACCTTCTACAAGATTATTGTCAGTGATTTTAAAGCCAAGATAGGACCAAGAATATCGGCCTATGTACTCCACATCAGGACCCATGGCCTAGAATGGAACGAACAGGGTGAGAGACTGTCTGAGTTCATCATGTTGACCAAGACCATCCATGGTAACTCACAGTTCCAGAAGGCTGAATATAAATGTTGGACATGGGAGTCTCCTGGTGAATGGTTCAGCAACGAAATTGACCAGATCATATTCAATTGACAGTTTTACCTGACCAATGCTGCTGTTGTCCCAAAATTCCAAACAGAATCGAACCACCATCTACTCTGTGCAAAATTCTACTTCACAGAGTGGGGAGAAAGGGCTGAAAGTTTAAGAAAAGAACTCCCAGAATGACCACTAACTGGGACCTCTTTGGCACTATTGCACAACATGAGAAGATGCCATTGTTGACAACATTAATGAGGAATACAATTGACTGGTTCAGCACCTCCATGATTGTTCGAGGAACGCCAAGAGAGAGATAGCCACCAAAAGGGGCCTGTCTTCGAAAACTCTCGAGCTCATTCACCGATGTGGCTTGGCACAAGCCTTAGGAAACTGCAACCGAACATCTGAGTTTGCAAATCAGTGCAGAGAAGCGATAAAGGAAAACCTCAAAGAGAAGAGCAGGAGTGATGCCAGATGCGGCACAAGCCAGGAAAAGCAATCACAATGCCCCACTGTCCTTAGTCAACTACAAGACCAAGATGACTGCTCTCCAACATCCTGATGGATTTATTACATCTTCCAGAAGGGTCACAAATCAATCACAAATAATCCTGTTAATCGTTGATTGCCTCGAGCAGGCCCCAGTAATGTCTCCTTCATCCTAGCCCTGAGATTATATTCAAGGCTCTTTAGGAGAATGAGACCTATCATTGTTACTGGTATTTGGCATATTGGGTACACCACGGGGAGTTTGCCAGACTCTGCTCTGTTGGCAGGCTACATTTGGTAGCCTGCCAGTTTGTCCAAAATAGGAATGAGATAATAAGATGTCATAATAGGATGTCGGTTCCGGGAGCTGGTTTTTATAGTCTCTGAGTCTTGGCCATTGATGGGATTACATGGCGCCAAGGGGCCAGTTGGTGGGTGTGACTCCCGCCTTCTGGAATTTGGAGATCTCCAGAAGGGTAATGGAGAAGATTATCCATGACTTCTACTTGGATCTCTTCGATAGCCACTTCCACCTATCCACATACCAAATTCCACAAGAGAAATATGTCGTTCACAACATTCTCCCTTCTCTCAAATCTGACACTCCATTTCATCAGTAACGAAGTGAACAGCACCCGGCCCAGGCAAGGTCAGACCCGAACACCTTAACGACCTGCCTTCAGTAGTCCTCAATACACTGGCTTGGCTCTTCACATGCTACCTGTCTGAATGCATGGTTCATTACCAATGGAAAACCAGCAGGACCATTCTACTGTACAAGAAGGGAGACATCCATGACATTTGCAACTATTGCCCAATCTACCTGTTGTCTGTCGTCTACAAGCTGTTCACTTAAGTCATTCTGAATAGGATTGGCAGAATACTATATGAAGGACAACCATGCGAGCAAGCTGGTTTCCAAAAAGGATTCAGCACAATCGACCATATCCACATGGTAACCAAGCTCATTGAGGTTTCTTGGGAGTTCAAGATGCTGAAATGTCTAAAGTTCATCAATTTAAAGAAGTCCTTTGATTCTGTTGAGATTGAAGCAGTCATCAAAGCCCTAGCAAACAGGGTGTTCAAACTCAGTACATCAGGATCCTCTATGAGCTATATCACAGTTTCACTACCACGATCACACCATTCTACAAGGAAGTGATCATCCATGTGAAGAGAGGGATTTGGGAGCTGGAGCGATAGCACAGCAGGTAGGGCATTTGCCTTGCACACGGCCTACCCGGGTTTGATTGCCAGCATCCCATATTGTCCCCTGAGCACCGCCACAAGTAATTCCTGAGTATAGAGCCAGGAGTAACCCCTGTGCCTTGCCGGGTGTGACTCAAAAAGAAAAAAAAAGAGAGATGTGTTTGGCAGGGTGATATCATTTCACCAAAACAGTTCAGTGCCACCCTCGAGAATGTCATGTGATGACTGGAATGGGAAGAAATGGGAGTGAAGATAGACGATCAGCAACTATACCACCTCTGCTCACTGATGACGTTGTTCTAATAAAACTAGGCAAGTGGCACAAATGATGACCAACTTCAACCGTGAGTGTGGAAAGGTCGGACTACAGCTAAATCTCACGAAGACAACAGGTCTATATGGAGATATAATTCTTAGTTTTGATCTCCTTAGCTGAATGCATTCAGAAACTGAGCTTGCTTTAGTGATTGCATATGTCTAGCATATGTTTTATCTATTGTATCATGTTTCTACTTACATTAATATTAAAATTCCCCACTATCAAATGACTATTTTGATGTATATTTTTTAAAATATACATCTATATAATAACTAATTAAATTCTTAAGAAAGACAGCATTTGAGTTTTCTTTTCGGAATACTTAAAATTTTAGAACTCACTTCCTTAATTTGAACTATTATCCCTGAAATAACACCTAATAAAGCTGGCCAGTATTTTGTAAGCATAACAAAGACTATATATTGTGTAATCCCAGAGGCTTTCTGATGAGTGCTGCATAAGTTGAGGTCCATTTAACAAATATGATCTCATGCACTGTCAGCATATGTGTACTCACTATAATTAAAATGCAATAACAAGAAATGCATGGCAAATGAGTTTTAAGCCTCTACCGACATATGAAATAACTTCTCCCTTCCAGGGTCAATTGAACCACATTTCTCACTTATTTTGCCCTTTGTCTCTGCGTAGATCTATAACACTAAGGGGAAAAAATTCCCTTTCTCATTATAGAGCACCACTATAATAATTTACTTTTATTGCTCATGCTAGGTACTTTTAAATATTACTATTTCCATGAAAAATTCCTCTTTTATGTTTATTATGAGAATTTCTATAACCATTTTATTCATACTTTATAATGTTATCAAGACCAAAAACATTATGGCTATCCAAACATAGCATGAAAATTGTTAAATTAATATTCTAAAATGATGTGAATAACTTCAGAGATACTACTGCATTTTCTCTGAACATGTAACAAATAAAATGAATTTTATTAATTTTAGTCTGTCTCAAAATTGTAAAACATAAGAGGTGAAAAAATGTTGGGCTCAAAGTGAAAAGAATATATTGAAATCTGGATTTTTTTTTCTTTGATGAAGCTTGGCATTTGTTCAGCTAAAGCTTTTGGATATAAGCAGTTTTTCCTTTCCTCCATTTGCTGTTTACTTGGCATATAAATACTTCCTCACTCAGAACCTCCGACTTCAGCTACGACATTGCAATGCTTAAAACAACCTGAATATTGGATTTATTTGGATAACATTTCTTTGTAATATGAAAGTTAATTTCATTTAAATAGATAAAATTTCCATATTTTTTTCAAATTATTAGTACCACACTGACATATTTGGTCTGTTCAGGCTTTTGTTTGCTTCTAAAAAGTAATTAGATGGTTAAAATTTTCACTATGATTATAAACTGACATATATTTATCCAAGAAGAGATTTATTTTGGTATTTGTATAGACGATTTCTCAAAACATTTCTTATAAAGAAAAAAAATCAGTGGCGAATTTAACCTAGTTGATATCAACATATTGGGTAAATTTCAACTATAAATAGTTTGATATAAAATGTTTTAAAAATAATAAAGACTATTACATTTTTATTCTCTTTGTGATTAGTTACTCTTCATCAGCTATTATGACATTACACATAATAATTTTAAAGAACCTGTTTTTTTACTCCTAGCCGAAATACAATAAGTGCTTGATGAATTAAATTAAAGGCAATAAAGCTTTTAATGCTTTAAAATTTATTACAGAAGCAGTGCTTAGCAACAATGAAATAGCTTCATCTACTTGCTAAACTTTCTCATTGGTAATCCTTTATGTGTTTTTCTATCTTGTAACTAAAGTTTTTAAAAAGCAGAGTTCTTTAATTGTAACATTTGAGAAGACAAGTTAATAATTAGAAGACAACATTTAATATTGTTCTGTATCTATTGATTATTTTTATTCAAGTTTGTCTTTCTAGTTCTTTGTCCTGTCTTTACCAATAAGATGAATTTAGCTGATTCTATATTAAAAGCCTAAAATACAGGTTGTGGTGCTGGGGGATGTGATATCTATCTATGTAAGCATTACATTGTTCAGCATTATATCCTGCACTCAGTTTAATTATTATTTTATTTGTTTGAGTTTATTCTGTGGTTCTGGGGTCACATGTGGCTATGCTCAGGACTTACTCCTGACTGTCAGGGATCACTCCTTGCAGGCTCTGAGAAATGTATGTGATGGCAGGGATCAAACCCAAGTTAACTGCAGGCAAGTCAAGCACCTTAGCTGCTATACTCTCTCTCCATTTCTGGTAATACCTTATTTTTTAATTATAAATAACTTCTCTCTTATTCACAATATTGAATGAAGTGCTGAAAATATTCAGAATAATAAAACATAGTATTTTTACCAGCAATTTATAATAAACCATTTTTTTTTTTTTACTTTTTGGGTCACAGTCGGCAATCGATTCTAAGGGATTACTCCTGGCTCATGCACTCAGGAATTACTCCTGGCAGTGCTCGGGGGACATATGGGATGCTGGGAATTCAACTCAGGCTGGCTATATGCAAGGCAAAAGCACTAGCCACTGTACTATTGCTCCAGCCCTAAAACATTTTTTCAGAATGGATTTTTTGAAAAATACTTTGTGCTATTCTTATTTAAATTTTAAGGCTGCATCTTCTTTAAAAAGAGAAAGAAAACTTAGCATAAGGCATCATAAAAATGTAGTGACATTTTAGAAGAGATATCAAAGAATATCACTGTGATCTTATTTTTGTCCCCTTGAACTGATATGATTTTTTAAAGTAAATAGATTTTATTTGGAATATTTTTAAGGTGTGAAGTAGGAGAGAGTGAGAGAGTAACATACTCAAGAGAGAACACAGGCTTCTCCAAAGGCGGAGAGAGAGCCCCTATACACATCCTAACATTAGATACGAAAGCATGAAAGTACACATCTCAAAAGGGGAGATGCAGGTGACACACGTGCTCAGGCACCACATGTGCTCTGCTACGTGGGCATAAGCAGCACATGGCCTCAGGCAGCTTATGCGCCTGAACTTATATGATTTAATGGTATAAGTGATGGGGCATTTTGTGAGATAATTAGTTGCTGAGGATAATTCTTAGCAGCATAATAAAATGAAAAACTTTATTTCAGTCTTTCTCCACTTTTGAGAAAAAATCAGAATGTAAAAATCCCAAGCCAAGAAGAAAGATATCTCCAGAAATCAGCACTGCTGGCTCCTCGATCTTATAGTCCAGTCTCCAGAATATTAAAAAACAGTTTTAAAATTTATAATTTTAACAAACTTGTCTGGTATTTTGTACTGTCAGCATAAGAAATAAACCTGCCAAGAAAATTTAAGAGGGAAATTTTCTTCCAGTCTGTGATATAAAAATGCCACGTCTATGTATACAACTATCTAATTTTTAGTCTAATTGAAGGTAAGTAGAGTATGTGATAAGTGGAAAAATATTATGAAAATCTTAATGACTGCAGAAGAGGTCTGAGTTCATCTGTTAGGGATGGGAAAAAACAAATAGTCTAAGGTTGGAAAACAATAAAATTATTATCACTGCATCACTGTATCACGGTCATCCCTTTGATCTTCGATTTACTCGAGCAGGCTCCAGTAACATCTCTATTCCTCCCAGCCCTGAGATTTTAGCAGCCTCTTCTTACTGTTTTTTCCCAACAATTGGAGGTTCTTTCAGGGTCAGGGGAACAAGTCCTATCGTTGTTACTGTATTTGGCATATCAAATATGTCACGGGGAGCTTACTAGGCTCTGCCTGTGCGGGTGAGATACTCTAAGTAGCTTGCCCGGCTCTCCAAGAGGCATAAATTAGTAGGGAGTTCTTATAATATGTCGCATAGCCTCTTTGCAGCCATGCGTGGTCAAGAAAGCGGCCTGGAGTGTGGCGATGGTTGGGTAGTGGAGGTCCGCTGACAGGGCTGGGTCCCTTGGGATGAGGGGGACTCTCATCCGCCCCACAGAGGTTTAGAAATTCTTTAAAACTTGAATTTAAATTGTGTGGACATTTTCCCCCCACCTAGTTTAGTTTACACAATCATAATTAATTTTCTTCGCTGTTAAAAATGATTGAACCTGGGTCAGCTGTGTGCAAGGCAATCACCCTTCTGCCATACTCTCTGACGACTCCCCACATATTCCATTTTCTTTTTTTTTGGGGGGGGGGTCACACCTGGCAATGCACAGGGCTTACTCCTAGCTCATGCACTCAGGAATTACTCCTGGTGTTGCTAAGGGGACCATATGGGATGCTGGGAATTGAACCCGGGTTGGCTGAATGCAAGGCAAATACCCTCACCACTGTGCTATAGCACAGCGGTAGGGTGTCTGCCTTGCAAGCTGAGGCCCGGCTGAGCCGCATTCGATTCCTCTGCCACTCTCGGAGAGCCCGGCAAGCTACTGAGAGTATTTCACACACAAGGCAAAGCCTGGCAAGCTACCAGTGACATATTCAATATTCCAAACACAGTAACAACAAACCTCACAAAGGAGACGTTACTGGTCCTGCTCGAGCAAATCAATGAACAATGGGAGGACAGTGCTACAGTGCTACAGTTAAAAAGGAAAAGGTCACTACATAGTAAGTGGCATAAAATAATTTCTGTTCAGTGTCCAAGTATCTATGGACGATAGGTTGTACAATCTAGCTGCTCTGCTCACTCTTACAGGTTGTAAAATGACAGCATCAGCAAAGTTGCATTCACATTAGGAGGCTAGACTGGAAACGGATTTTATCCCACCTTCTGAATGTCCTTTATGACTACAGAAAGAAGGTCCCAGTGAATTGGTGGAAATCAGCTGGAAACTCTTCTCAGATCCTAGAAGGAATTTACATTCATTTACATTATTTGAAGCTATTATAATTTCTGGAGGTTGCCATTCTTCCCAGAAATTCCCCATCTGCTTACTTAAACCATAAAGTAGGCTACTAACAAATTAACATGATATGTATTGAGAACGATAGATGAATATAGATATAGATACATTTAAAGTACTGTAACATAACCATGAGCGACTATAAAATCACCTTTGTCATATTCCTTTGATTATTGATTATAAAGATGTCACACATTTGTGAGCATTCAAAGTAACAGATTTATATGGCATGAATAATAAGAGGTTTAATCCTGAAGGATAGTTTGAAGTTATTATGAGAAAATAGTGTATGCAGAGATTACATTATACACTCTTAAACCCATTATTATCTCCAGAAGTTAAGAAGAAAAAGAAAAAAAGAAAAAACAGCATAAATCTCAGTAAATTAAAAATATAAATTACAACTAATTACTACAGCTTTTTCCTCCAACTGGTTACTCTAGACTCTAGACTCTAAACCTCGTCCCTTAGGTAGAGGCAGCAGGGTATTTTTTTAAGGACCCCTGTACACTCACTAAGGACTGAGGGTGGAAGACCACTGTTATTTAATTAGTATGTTAAGAGCACAAGAGATTCTGATCTTCTCCTTAGGGTGGTGTCTCCATAGAGTTCACCTTTTTTTTTTTTTAGCTGCATCAGAGGGAATATTTGATAGATTTTTTTTAATTGAGGAGAAAATGGATGAGTGTGAAATATGAAAGGAAAAGGAAGAATGTTAGAGTAAATGTGTGCTGATAGAAATAATAGAGCAATGCTTTTATTCACCGACTCTAACTCAGAAAGCTATTTTAAATGATGTTTAGAAAACTTCCTGTGCCTTGAGAAGATAGAAATAGGTAAAGGAACCCCTCGCTAGGTTCAGACTGCCGTTGTATGACTTCATTATTTGAGTAAGGTGGCAATGCCCTTCAGTGTAGGTGCAGGACAACAATATGGTGTTTTGAACCTGTTGGAAAGAAAATGAAAATCAAGACTATATTCAAGGAGGTAACTATAAAAATTAGAAGAAATTTTGATGAAACCAGATCTATTCTGAGGGAACTGAAAAGATAAAATTTGGCCTTAAACAGGGATGAAAAAGGAAGCAACAGAAAGTATTACTGACGACACTGAACCAATCAGCAACCATCTTTGAGTTTAAAATGATTATGTAAGTGACCCTTACCCCCACACACCCCAAGGAAGTCAGTTGTGGCTATGGACCCGACACTAAGGCATTTTGGAAAGTGTGATTTGATTTTTTTAAAAGAAACAATTATCATGACGTATTAGCTAAAAAGTTAATTTAAAAAAAATTAATAGATAAAAATCATATTGGTATCAGAGATTTAAGAGAAGAAAGAAACATGATATTGAAGGCCTTGATTTCCTTTCCTTTTCAATGGTGTTTATTGTCAGACCACAGACAAAGACAAATTAATGATCAGAAATTAAGCAATGGCAGCATTTCACAAATGTGAACTAAAAACTTATTAAATCATGACATTTATCTGTTCACTACGTTGATAACATAAATCTATTCTATTTTTAATCCTGAATAATTTAAAAAATTAATCTACATTAAATATTTAACCTATTCAAAATTATCCTGTCCTAAATATATCAATTAAATACATACATTATATGCAAGATCACTTTTATTAAACCAAATTAAATATTGAACTAAATTTAATAATTAAACTGGATTTCATATTAGATCAATTTAATACAATGTAAAAAAGTTCAGTTTGTACAAGAATGAAAGGTTACAAGAAATAAATATTGGATAGGTTTTAAAAAGACATGACCATATATTAAGGTAATAGAATATCCAGCATCAAAATTTTAAAATAACATGATATGCATGTGTATATGTGTTTATGTTTATAGCACTGTGCTGACACATGTAACAATTAAAAAATTGTTATTGTAGTGAACTCTTATTCCTGATAAACAAGACAAAATATTTATGACTTCCCAGAATTTTCAGTTACCAGCATTACATTATTTTCTTTGATAAAATGTAGTCAAGCAGAACTGAAAATTCCAAACTACCTTATTAACTCAATGAGAGATAACATCTTCACCTGCTTATAACAAAATGTGAGGAAAAATAGAGTGAATAGTTAATTAGCTTCATTATTATACTTATTTGCTTTTTCAGTCATTTAAAAAATGAAGACAAATTAAACTGTGCACTACTCTAAGTGTGAAGGATATAGAAATGAAGAAAACAGAAAATTCCTTATTTACATAGATTTCATTCTCTAGTATATAGAACTAAACAATTAAACAGCTGATATGTCACTAATAAGAAGGGAAGTGATAAATAAAGCAGAAGAAGATTGCTCAAAATTGATAGATAAGGTAATGCTGTGGAGGGAGTGGAGGGGGAAGAGAAGACCTTTCTGGAAAGGTGACATTTCGGCATAAAAAGATAATGGGATATTTCTGAACTAGAAGAAACACTGCAGGGCTGGAGCGATAGCACAGCATGTAGGGTGTTTGCCTTGCATGCGGCCAACTTGAGTTTGATTCCCAGCATCTCATATGGTGCCCTGAGCACCGCCAGGAGTAATTCCTGAGTGCAAAGCCAGGAGTAACCCCTGTGCACTGCGGGTGTGACCCAAAAAGCAAAAAAAGAAAAAAAATGCTGCTAATGCTCAGGACTGAAGGTAAGTGAGTCCTACCCATACTATTTTATCACATACTTACACATACTATTTTATCACATACATATACATACATATAAAGGTTTCTAGAAAGCTAGAAAATGCTCACAAAGGAGAAATTACATCTGACTTATTCAATATTCACAGATATACAAAGAATATTGATAATGATAAACCATCTTACATCTATTAGTAACATTTCCATTACTTTAATTTTTTGCCTCTCCCAACTATGGATTACTGGAATTGCTCCAATGGTGATCAGGGTAGCATTAATTTGGCAGGGTTTGGGGGAGATATTGGCATTCCTAGGAGTACTCATGTCTTTCTGACTCTATCCTCAGGAATGATCACTCCTGGTGGTGGTCAGGGGACCATACGTGTTTCCAGGGATCATACCCAACTTATGTACAAGCAATGCAAGCACTCAATTCGTTGTAATCTTTCTAGTCCAAACTTTTTAAACCATATGAAACTGGCAAATGCTCAAGCAAGCCCTCACAAATACATACCCCCAGATAAATTCAATCATAATGACTTATACATAAATTTAAATAAATCTAGACTCCAGTCACTGTTATACAAGATTATGGCTATCATCTATTTAAAGTAAACAATAGAGGCCTGAGCAGTAATACAGGGTAGGGTCTTTGCATTTCACATGGTTAACTCGGGTTAGATCTCAGGTACCCCAAGCATCACCAGAAGCAATCTCTGAGTACAGAGCCATGAGTAAATCCTAAGCATAGCCGGTATAGCTCCATCAATACCCCCCAAAAAGTAATACAATAAAACTGAAATAAACCATAACCTATATCATGCACCTTTTTGAAAACCATCTCTTATTTTTGGTCTTTGTAAGAAGGAAATATTGAAGATGATTAAAAACATCTTTAATGAGTGAAAAGTTTTCAGGCCTTATTCTTCTCACTTTGTGCATTCTCATTTGACTTGGAATATCTGTGAAAGAGGTGTAGGAAATTAAATTTGTAGTAGAAAAAACTATTTGGAAGTTTGCTTGGGATTTAAACTTGAAAATTAGGATGTTTTAAAATAAACTTTACATCACTTTTTAAACTTTACTGCATGAAATCCATGATCACTAGGTTTATAATGAATTAATTTCATAATATAATAATCACTTGATTTTATAGTTCACATTACTTTATATCTGAAATACTTTCAAAGAAATCAAGCCAATACAATTTAGTTTAAAAGTTGAAAATCTGAGTGTCTCCATATTTTACACATATTCTATTTTCTACTTCATTGTCACAGATCTGCAAACACATACTGCTTCTCTGTTTCAAGGAATCAGTCGAGGAGTGAAAGTTAAAACTCTTACAGTCAAGAGCTTTCATCTGTGAAACTTGCTTCCCCAAAGATGCCTCCATCCCACTGCCATGACATTTTATCTAGCAAAGCATTCCATAACATCTATTTGGTACCTATTTGCTTCTAACTGAAAAAATGAGAATTCAAATTTTCAACAATCAAATTCAAACGACTTGCCTTATGAACTGACTGTTACACTATAAATTTCTTTACGACCTAAGAATAAACTATACTTTTCTAGTTTTCCCAAAATTTAAGATAAATTTTATAAGTGTGCTTCCCCTCAAACTTGACCTGAACTAAATTGAATTTAAATACCAAGAAGTACATCATACTAATTTACAAGACCTTACCAATCTTTACTGCTTGACCCTGACATGATTTTCACCAAACTTTATAGGTCAACATTTGCCTAAGTTTATATTTCATTAGCATTCATTCTTTTAGCTTAACACAAAAAGTTTTGATGGTAGTAAAATAAATATAGTAAATCAAAATATATCTTAGCTTTTTGCCACAAACTATCTTTTCTTTTAAATTTCCTTGATTTAATTAGCAAGCACTGAAATACTGATCAATCCATGAGCAATACTTCCATTCCCTATTTTGATTAAGCTCAGTTTATGAAAAAAGATAGTTTAAAATTCCACACTGGTGATCTTCTAGGTAATTTCTTTTACTCACCTATTCCCAAATAACGGGCTGGAGCGATAGCACACCAGTAGGGTGTCTGCCTTGCATGCAGCCAGCCCGGCTGAGCCAGATTCGATTCCTCTGCCCCTCTCGGAGAGCCCAGCAAGCTACTGAGAGTATCTTCCCCACACAACAAAGCCTGGCAAGCTCCCCGTGATGTATTCGATATGTCAAACACAGTAAGAACAAGTCTCACGATGGAGACACTACTGGGCCCGCTAGAGCAAAGAGATAAACAATGGGAAGACCGTGACCATGATCCCAAATAACATGTAGATAGATAGATAGGTAGATAGGTAGATAGGTAGATTTTTTTAATGAGTATTAACTTTCAGAATTCCTGATTATTTTTCATGTATGCTGTAAAAAAGATGGCTTTCACATCTTTTCTTTCATTATAGTAACCAATGTAATCTATGGACAAAAACAGAAAAACCGAGAAAAAGATTAAATCATGCAATTTTAAACTTGATATAATTCCAGTTTGAAATTTTAAAACTTACTAATTTATCAATTTCCACTATTCTGAGGCATTGCTTAACAGTACCTCATTCTATTTTTTAATATTAAGTCCTATTTTCAAAGAAAATTAGAAATTTTTAATTGCTACTCTTTTTTTTATTTTTATTAGTGAAACATACTGAGGTACTGTTGTAGACTTACACAGTTTTGTGCTTGGGTTTCAGTTATACAATGATCAAATACCCTCTCCACCAGTGCCCATTTTCCACCATCACGGATCCCAGTATCCTTCCCCCCCACCCCCCACGCTCCCCATCCCATCCTGCTTTTGTGGCAGGGCACTCCCTTTTGTTCTCTCTCTCCTGTTGGGTGTTGTGATTTTCAAAAGAGGCATTGAATGGCAATCATGTTCAGTCTATAGTCTACTTTCAGCGTGCTTCTCCCATCCTGGGAGGATCCTCCCAACACCCTTTATTTGGTTCTCCCTTCTCTATTCTGAGCTACCTTTCCCCCTAGCATGTGTGGCTGGCCTCCAAGCCATGGAGTAAACCTCCTGGTACTTATCTTGGCTATTGTTGGGTGTTAGTTTCCTATTTTGTTTCTTTATGTTCCCCAGATGAATGCAATCTTTCTATGTCTGTCCTTCTCTTTCTGACTCATTTAGCTTAGCATGATACTTTCCATGTAGTACCACTTGTATGTAAATTTCATGACTTCATATTGCCTTGTGTATTTTGCCTATCACTCTCTCTTTACTGTGAATGAGGTTTATTTCAATGTCATAATTGCTCACTCTCCACGTTTTTTAAAAAATGTATTATATTTATTTATACAAAGAGTAACTAAAGTGTCATACGACTAGCACTGCTGATGTGCTAACATGTAATTTGCTAACATGTAATTGCTAACATGTAATTTTCTAATATGTAATTGCTACTCTTGTCTAATTTTAGTAAGTCATTAATAATGAAAACTCATAATAATTCTTAAAAGACCAGCAGTGTAGGATTGACTATCATTCTCTCTCTCTTTCTCTCTTTCTCTCTCTCTCTCTCTACATATATGTGTGTGTGTTTATGTAAGTATGTTTATGTGTATGGTGCAGGTGTATAAGTATTCTGGTTTGGAAGCAACACCTTGGGGTTTTCAGGTCTTATTCCTTGTTCTGTATTCAGGGATTTCCTTATAGTGGTGCTCAGGAAAGCAAATGCAATGTGAGATGGAACCAGTTTTGGTATGCAAGGCAAGCATATTATATTATCTCTCCTGCCTTTGTTATTATTATTTTTCATTTTCAATTTAAAGAAAAGTTTTCTATAAGAAACAGATTTATCTTGAAAAAGAAAAAGGTAACTTTTGTAACATTAAATGGATAAAACAAACTACTGATTCAATGATTAGACATTCTTAAAATCATTAGATATATGAGAAAAGCAGACTTATAATTAAACTATAATTTTATGCCTGCACATCAACAGTGCTAGTTGTATGACACTTTAGTTACTCTTTGTACAAATAAATATAATACAATTTAAAAATAACATGGAGGGTGAGCAATTATGACATTGTTATAAGCCTCATTCACAGTAAAGAGAGAGTGATAGGCAAAATACCCAAGGCAATATTTAAGTACTGCTAATACCACTAATATATGATATAGCACAAGAATCCTAATTCAAATTCTCAGGACAGACCTTAAAAAACAACAGCAAAAGAAAATCTTCCAGTGACAGGTTGAAACTGTTCCTTTGACTGCATCACTACAGAGTTCAATCAAAGGACAGAGCACTCCTGATAAACTTGTTAGCACATTCACAACCAGGATGCTAGGTGAAATAAAGCCAGAATTGTAGATAGTCCCTCTGCGTTACAGATATATGAAGATATTTAAGCGCATGTAATTAATTCAGAAATCTTAAAATATTTCATGACTGCATTGCTTCATTTCAAAAATTAGTATTTCTCCTAGTAGACTATGGACTGAACATGTTTGCCACTCAATGCCTCTTTTGCAGACCACAACACCCCAAAGGAGAGAGAGAACACAGGGGATTGCCCTGCCACAGAGGCAGGGGGGGATGGGGGAATGGGGGTGGGGGGGATATTATCCATGGTGGTGGAAAATGGGCACTGGTGGAGGGATGGGTATCTGATCATTGTATAATCAAACCCAAGCACAAAAAATTGTAAATCTACACCTGTACCTCATGGTGTTTCACTAATAAAAAAAAATTTAAAAAAATTAGTATTTCTCCTAAATTTCAAATATTACATTTCTCAACATTTAAATATTCTAGAGATAAAATAATTTTGAAATATTGTGATGAAATTATATTTGATAGTAATTTGATATAGCATTTGTTTGAATACTTCTATAAAATGTGTAATATCCCACACTGTTTCATCAGTTACCAAAATTCTGTTCTTTACTTTTTTCCCCAATATTCAGTATTTTGTTCTTCTAAGTTCTCATTATATCAACATATACCACTTGTGCTTTGTATTTTGTATAGTTTTCACACATAGGGTAATCATTTAAAATGTTAGTTTTAAGTTCTGTTTATGAAAGAAATGAAATACCATAAGCAATCATCAACCCATGAAACCTTAAAGTATTTGAAGTCATGTGAGATTTCCCTGTGGCAGGTATCTTAACTTCCCACTTTGGCCAAATGTGAACTAGTTATGGAAAGATTTATGATAAAAAACGTATTCAAAAGAAATAAGGCAAATAAAAAAGATATTCAAAATTAAATATAATTCTGACTTCTATCATCAGAACTTATTTATAACATGAGAAAGGAGTTAGTCAAGAATCAGTATATTAGAGATACAGATACAGTTTTCACTACTGAAATTCTAAAATTTACAACAGATATTTAAACCATTTATCAGAAAGGGGTAAAGTTCAAGGAATTAGTCTTATTTGAATGTAAGGTTATTCTAATGATCCTGTAACTCTAAGTTTAAAGAATATTATAAATTTTGACAAGTGAGGGCAGAATGACTAAGATGGAAAGGGACATTTGATGTTTTATTCCTCTCTGAATATGAATACTTGAAACATAAATACTTGCTTTTTTAATCATAGAGAAACATGACCTCTTGCCAAAGTTGATATTTTGAACATTTTTTTCTGGGCTTATTTTATATATATATATAGATAGTATATATATACATATATATGTATATAAAATATTTTGCTTTCACAAAATGGTGCAAGGTGTAGAAGTCCAAGTTGAAAGTAATGAGAAATTGTAGGATCTGTAGAATTGTAGAAATTGTTTTGATCTCTGTGCATAGCCTCAGGTAGTTTAGGTATATTGGGTTGCTCCCATCACAGTGCTCCCATTCCTTTATGTTTATTTGTAACTTCTTTCTTTGTGCTCTGTTGACTTATAAATATTGTTTTCCTCTTCTGCCTAAGTCCTTTGCTGCATAGTTTATTCAGAGCAATGTCCTTTTTATATGGACACAAAAAGACAGTATGCTTTTGTTATGTGACTCTCTGTGATATTTTCCTCCTGGGCATCTGTTCTCTCACCTAAGCCTCAGCTGCCTTTACTTCCTATTGCCCCCCAAAGCAGGGTCCCAATGAGAGACTGGATGAAACCAGGGCAAGCAGTAAGCTATGTGCTACCCTGGTATCAAGATGGGCCTGGCCAAAGCGACATAATGCCTGTCTATAAGTTAAGAGCTTGGTCATGGACAAATGCTGTCATGATCCAAAATGTAATAATTAGATTTGGACCCTTCTAGCTAGCATTAGGAATGACTAATCTGGCCTGAGTGCTGTAGTTTGAGTCTGTGGCAAGATGTTCCCAGGAGAGCTTCCCTGCAAGCCTCAATGTTATCTCTTACTGTGTCCATACAAAAATAACTAGTATTGAGATATTGATAGAGTTATTGGACTAAGGAAAAGAGAAAAACACCTTAAGGGGTATTTTGCCCTTGGGCAGTCAGGAAGAGGTTTGGAATACCTCTTTGGTAGTATTCCCTTTGAACCTGGTGAGCCCTCAGGAAAGGCTTTCTTATGTTGATTTTGCTATCTGCCTGGGTTTGGGTTCATTGTCAGCCCAGAGTGCTGGGGAGTTGGAGAGACTAGAGAGTTGGAGAGAGGAGACAGCAGGGTAGCATGATGGACCTGCAGAGGCTAGCAATGGAGACAGAGAGAGAAGAATGTAGAAGAATACAGGAGCAGGCATGGAGAGAGAGAGAGAGAGAGAGAGAGAGAGAGAGAGAGAGAGAGAGAGAGAGAGAGTCAGACAGACAGACAGAGACAGAGACAGAGAGATTGAGAGAGAGAGACAGAGAGAGACAGAGAGAGAGAGAGAGCCCAGGCTGCGAGATGGAGCGCAGAAAGATGAGCAGGAGAGACAGAAGGAGAAAAGAATGAGGAGCAGTGTGAGACTAGAATGGGAGGCTCAGAGAGACTGGGGCAGGCATGTGGGGAGAATGGAATAAAAGGCATCTGATCAATCAATCAGCTTGGCCCTCATTTTGTCCACTGGCCCGGGACGCCCCGGCTGGGTGAGCAGCTCAGGTCCCCCCAAACACTGGCAGTGAGGGGAAGAGGCTTTGGGGACTCCCCTTGGCCCTCAAAGATGTTTTTACAAGAAATGGGTTTTGATAGATGTTTATACAGGAAATAAATATGAAGTCCATAGTTTTCACCATAATGGATGACAGTTTCTGATGTGAACAACAGTGTAATACATAACATACTAAGGATTTCAAGTATACAAAAGAGAGAGAACAAAACCTAAGGTTTCAATGTTGGGAAAAATGAAATTATCATAGAAATAAAGTCAGCAGGCAGCAGATAAAGTTTTATTAGATTGTGGGAGGATGTTCCAGGGAAAAAAGTTCATAAACAGAAAACACAGAGCATTGTAAAGATCAACTAAGGTGTGTATGGGGGATATAGAACTGAGGCATTCAATGCAAACATAAATTTATAATAAAAATAAATTCAAAGGGCAAAGTATGTAAAGTGACTATAATACAGAGAACTACAGGTCTATAATAAAGCCTAGGTCTTTTAAAAAGTTAATAAGCAGCTATTCAAAAGATGACAGTAAGAGATTGATACTAAGCAGAGCTAAAAGATGACCCTCTCAAATACTGTGGAGTCTATAGCCCTGGATATTTTTTAAAATTTTTTTATGTAGGAGTACTGCTATTTATTCAGCCACTGATTTGCTGTTTGAATTGGGCATGAGCTCCACCTTACATTTTTTTTTCATATTTTTATTTATTTATTTATTTATTTATTTAGTCAACAAAGTCTCCAATGGAGACGTTACTGGGCCCGCTCGAGCAAATCGACGATCAACGGGAGGGCCTTTACCTTTACCTTTACCTTATTGTCTTATATTTATTTATCGAATCTCTGTGGGAAAAGTTATCAAGCTTTCAGGTTTGTCTCGATCATACAATGATCAAACACCTTTCCCTTCACCAGTACTCACATTCACCACCAAGAATCCCAATATACCCCCCCCCCACCTCACCCAACGCCTGTGAGGCAGATGTTTTCCACTTAACTCTTCTCTACATTAATTAAATTCATCATTTCAACAAAAGATGCACCATTATTATTTAGAATTTCCCCCCCAACAATCAGAATTGCTGAAAAGGCATTGTGAAATACTTTGTTTTCTATAGCTGGTTATGAGAATCATATAATGTTGCGCAGCTGCTATCGCGGCCACGCAATTTTGGATTTCTGCAAAGAGCCAGATAATTACGAGATTGGTTTCTGTGCATCTGGTGTTATGGCTGTGCCGGAGAGCCACTCGTGGGGGATAACTCAGGACTTTGGTAGGGTGTGAAGGATGAGCCGGTACCGCCCCTCTTCCCATAAGATTGCAGTTGCCCCATCACCACCGGCTCATACCTGGCTTTCCAATAAGCTCTGAGGAGGTGGCCACCTTGCTGCCAGGGGTGGGGTGGGGAGGGAGGTGAAAGGGAGCAACACCCTTTCCCTCCCGAGGAGGCATGGTGCCATAGTTTGACGCATGGTCCATTTACTTTTCTGCCGCAAGCTGCCAGGCTCTGGACTAAGTCCTTTTGCCTCTGAAGCCATATCTGTGCTGGAGAGCCGCTTGTGGGGGGGGCAACTCGTGACCTCGATAAGGCATGAAGGATGAGCCCGTACTGACCCCCTTTCCATGAGATTACATTTGCCCCGTCACTGTTGGCTCATACCTCGCTTTCCAATAAGCTCTGAGGCGGCGGCCACCTTGCTGCAAGGGGGAGAAAGGTGGAAGGGAGCAACACCCTTTCCCTCCTGGGGTGGCATGGCACTGTAGTTTAACACGTGGTCCATTCATTTTTCTGCCACAAGCTGCCAGGCTCTGAATTAAGTCCTTTTGCCTCTGGAGCCATAGCCATGCCGGAGAGCCGCTCGTGGGGGCAACTCATGACCTTGGTAGGGCATGAAGGACGAGCTGGTACTACCCCCTTCCCATGAGACTGCAGTTGCCCCATCACCGCTTTTTCATAGCTGGTTTTCCAAAAAGTCCTGAGGTGGCGGCCACCTTGCTGCTGGGGGAGAAAGGCGAAAGGGAGCAACACCCTTTCCCTCCCGGGGAGGCATGGTGCCGTAGTTTAACACATGGTTCATTCGCTTTTCTGCCACAAGCTGCCGGACTCTGGATTAAGTCATCTTGCCTCTGGAACCATGGCCATGTATGCGGTCCAGATGCATTTCTGCCAAAAGCCACTGGGTTTCGAGATTTGTTTTTGAGTCTCTGGGATCATGGCCATTAATCAGCTTGATCAGGAGCCAGAGAGGCCGTTTGTAGGTGGCGATGAGGTCTCGCTAGGATGGGGAGGAAAGGGCCGGTTCCACCCCCATCTGGTGAGGCCATGCGTGCCTTGTCACTGCAGGCCCAAACATGACTGTCCTGTGGCCTCTGGAGGATGACGATCACCAGGCAGACAAGGGGAACAGGCCAAGGCATGAAACCTATTCCCACATGGAGTGGCCCAGAGCCAGTAATCTACTGCAGGAACAGGAGGCATTTCTTCCGAAAGCTTTTGGGTTCCAAGATTCGTTTCTGAGCCTCTGGGATCATGGCTGTTATGCAGTTCAATCAGGAACCAGAGAGGTCATGCCTCCAATTATATAGCTGAGCCGGATGTGGTTTGTGTGTGCATCTCCCACATACCTAACTTTTGGCCATTTACTTTCTTGGTAAACTTTACCCCAAGTTGTTGGGGTCTGGCCAAAGGCACAGCAGCAGTTTTGGGGTATATGAAGGCCTGACGGTGCCATCAGGCTGCTGATGAACTCGCCTCACAGCTGCAGATTGACCTGCTGGCGGCACTATACCCCCAAAGCCCTGGATTTTTGTTGTTTTGAAGGGATGCAGCGATAGCACAGTGGGTTGGGTGTTTGCCTTGCACACAGCCTATCTGGGTTTGATTTCTTTGTCCCTCTCAGAGACCCTAGCAAGCTACTGAAAGTGTCCTGCCTGCCTGCCAGAGCCTGGCAATCTCCCCATGGTGAATTTGATAAACCTAAACCAGTAACAACAAATCTCACAATGGAGACTTTACTGGTGCCTGCTCTAGCAAATTGATGAACAATGGGAGGACAGTGCTACAGTGCTTAAAGGGGGCATACATGCTCTTCAGGACTTACTCCTGGCTCTGCTCTCAGAGCTCATTCCTGGCAAGACTGTGAGGGAACTTGTCTTTTTTTCTTCGAATCAACCCTGGTCAGCTTCATGCAAGACAAATACCCTACAGACTACTGCTACTAACTCTCCAGCCCCTGGCGCTGAATTTTTTCTTTAATGATTACTACTACTAATATTCAAATTTTATTTTCCCTTCTAGGCATTTACTCTATATTTGAATTACTATACATTTTACTACTCAGAGACTCTCTTGATAATTATATTTTCTTTTTTTCTCTCTATATATGACTATATATATATATACACATATATATATATATATATAAATGTTTTAAGGCAATGAGTTCACTCTATACCAAAGGAGATGGAGAAACACATCTGCATTGTATAATCCTTGCTGATTGCAGAACAATTGTTCTAGCTATGTGTGTCACAGAATTATAATGATTCTGGTAGGAGATTTTCACGACTTCTTAGAACTTAATAGTAATCAAAGAGATTTTCCTTCTTCTGTTGAAAAAAGAAAAAAGTAGGGGGCTGAGAGTGGAAATCTTTCACCTGGTGTTAGAGGGGACCAGTTTCCCATTAGCAAGCTAGTCCTGCTGGACCAGTTCATTAGTCATGAATACTTTTTTCCTTCCTGAATGTTTCACAGCCCTGATGAGTTTAGCTTTGAGGTCCTCCCTGGAGGAGGGGAAGACTAAGTGTTGGGAACCCAGCAGGCTAAGCCTATGTGTTCTGAGGAGAATATACAGTTGCTAATAAAGTGTTTGGATTTTTCTTTTCTTCTTTTCAGGTGCAGAAAGCTCTAGGGAACATGGTGTGATGCTTGAATATTTTTATCTCTGTCTAAATCTATGCAGTTTTTGTGCATCTAAAAATAGGTGTTCAAGAGAATATATTACTTGATGTTTATAGAGAAGGTAATAGAAAAAGAAGAGCATTTTATAAAAAAAATAAAGTTTAATAGGCAAAGATCTTAGACCCCAATGTATTGAAATAATTGAATGTAAAAATTAGTGATTAAGACTTCAATTGTCTGATGTCCCAAAATATTTGCAGTTAACATATCAGAAGGTTGCAACCCTTGAAAAGAGAGAATGATAAGATGGGTTATGTCCTCTCCAAACAGCTCTTTAATTTTGGTTATTCTTAAGTATTTATTATTCTAACAAATGGCATCAATTTTGCTGTCAGGAGCTCAAAATATAACTCTAATTCTTCAGTCATATCAGTGTATCAAATTTTGTAAAACACTATACCCATATCATCTTTTATAATATTAAATAAGCTCAATGACTTTCATATTTATTACACTTAATAAATACTATAGTATATGCTTTCATGTCTTAGAATTCTGTGTTAGCATAGTAGGATGATTTTGCTTGCAAGTAAGTAGATCCAATAAAAACTAGTGAGAAAAGATGAGGAATGTATTCCACAAAAGTCTTGAATTTTGAATCAACTTTTTTATTTTCTGTATACTCCTGAAAAAGATTCTTTATACAATGTGATAAAAATAACTTCAACAATTTCTGACTATCTCTGGGAAAAGTTTGTTTTCTCTAAACTATGTCTGCTAAAAGAGTCACTCTCATCCAGTGGAGTGGTTATAAGTGGAATAGTCTTTCATATGTAGAAAACATTTTCCCACTGCCAGAGATCCACTGCTGCCATTAATGAGTGGAAGCTCTGGTTGCTAATTTTCTTGCCAAACATACACAGTTCTATATAATAAAATATTTCTTAAAATGTTAGCAGAAGGCTTGTAGAGAAATCCTGTTAACATAATCAAAGTTTGGAATGTCCACATGACAATTTGATGGGAAATTAAAAAATACATAAATGTATATAATTTTATATACTTTATATATATAATTTTATATTTTATATATATGATTTCTGGCCATACCCAGAATTCCTTAGGCCTTAAGATTGGTTATATGTCAAGAACCACTCCTGTAAAAAAGTAAGTAAGTAAAGTAAAGGCCCTCCCGTTGATCATCGATTTGCTCGAGCAGGCCCAGTAATGTCTCCATTGGAGATTTTGTTGTTACTGTGTTTGGCATATCGAATACGTCACGGGGAGCTTTCCAGGCTCTGCTGTGCAGACGAGATACTCTCGGTACCTTGCCAGGCTCTCTGAGAGGGGCGGAGGAATCGAACTCGGGTCAGCCATGTTGGCTGCGTGCAAGGCAAACGCCCTACCGCTGTGCTATCACTCCAGACCCCTGTAAAAAAAATAAATAATAATTTTTTAAATAATAAAATAATTTAAAATATTTTTAAAAATAATAATAAAGCCAGTATCATGAAAATTAAAAAAAGAATCACTCTTGTTTTTGTTCAGAGCACCATATGTGGTATCAGGGATGAACTGGGCACATCTGTGTACAAAGCAACCACCTTAAGCATGATATGCCTCTAGAATCCTATTTTATAGATCATAAAAATGTGTTTCTTAATGTAATACAAACTATATTATAAGTTAATTTACTTGCTATTATTAATCACATACTGTAATCTATTATGTATTATTAGTCAAAACCATTGAAAATGTTATGGAGAGACAATTTGAAGTATTGAAGAGACAATTTAAAGTCAGAAATCCAACAGATATGCTTTTATGTACTAACAATTTTTTAAGAATGACAAGAAGCTAATATAAATAATAAATACTCAAATAAATACTCAGATAAATATTCAGATTATACCTCTACTAGTAAAAATAGAATAAGATAAAGTGAGTAAACCTAAAAGAAAATAATTTAAGTTTTGGTGCTAAGCTCTGCTTTATTTTTATTTCTCTGTTTTGGGGGTCATACACTCCTGATCC